>NC_136461.1:31047706-36446171 GCF_902686455.1 Sciurus vulgaris
GGCTCAGCTCGCCCGGGCCGCCGGCGGGACCCTGGGCCCGGACGCACACGCAGTGCGGGCCGCCGGGCTCGCTGCCGGGCTGACACGGCCGGGGCAGGGCCGCGGACACGCAGGCCGCCGCGACTGACGGAACGCGCGGTCGGGGCCGGGAGGGGCGGGCGCAGCGGCCCGCGCAGGTCCGCCGCCGGCCTCTGGTAGCCCGCAGCCCCTCAGGGCGCGGGCTCGGCGGGCGGCAGGAGCCGCGAGGGGCTTACCTGCAGGCGCGGCGGCGCGGGGGCGCGGGGCGGCTCACTCCCTTCCCGCCGCCTGTTTCCGCTGCGCAGGGAGCGAGCGAGGACGCGGGAAGGGGGCGGGGCGGGCGGCTCCGGAGAGCGGCTGGCGGGCGGCGGGGGGCTCCACCGAGGCGGTGGCGGCGGCCGAGGGGGCGGAGGCGGGGGCTCCCCGGCCCGCGCCCGCCCCGCGCCTCCCGCCGCGATGGTGGCGCGCGCCTCGGCCGTTGGGCTCGCGCTGGCGGGCGGGCGGGCAGGGCTGCGAGGCGCGCGGGGAGGTCCGCCGAGGGAGCGACCCCGTCCGGCCACCCCCGCCGCCTCCCGCCCGCGGCCCTGCAGGCCCCGACCTGCGGTCCAGTTGGCGTCTCACGCACCGGTAAACTGGCGCGCCCAGAGGGCTAGGGTTCGAATCCCGCGGCCGCGGGTAGCGGGCTCGAGCAACCCCGCCCCTCAGCGGCTGACTGTGGTGACCTCTGAGCGAGTTACTTCGCACCTCCGCGCCAGCGCTGTCTTTCTGACACCTGGCGCTTAACCCCGAGGGGCTGGTACGAGGAGAAAATAAGTTAGCGCGCGTGAAAGCCCACGCCACAGGGCGGGGCACCTAGCGAGTATTAGCGGTTCCGGCGCTGTCCCGTCGCTGCGCAGGCAGCCTCGGCGTGCCAGGCAGGGTGCACAGGGTTTTTGCACCCGGTGCTTTTCGCCACAGTTCGGTTTCACCGCCACATCGTCTCAGCAGTGGGGAAACTGAAGTCCGGGCAGGTGAAGCTACTTGTGCAAGTCGCCGCAGCTAGAAAATGACGTGCGGAGACGCCTGTCCACTAGTGCTCTGCCTGCAGGGGTGGTCGGCGCTGTTAGGGTGGATCCACGGAGGCTTCCCAGAGCCAAAGGCTTCAAGCTGGCTCTGGAAGGAGTCTGCAGAGAAAGCTCATGTCAGGCAGAAGGAAGGATGCGTGCCAAGGTATCAAGGCGTGGCAGGGACAGCTGGCTGCAGGGACTGGCGTGGGGGCATGTGGGAGACCTGGGGTACGGTGCTGTTGCTGCTGCTACAGGTGGGGAGGAAAGGAGGCCAGAAGGTGGAAGGAGAGCCTAGTACATCTGGATACACCCCTGGGACTCCTGGGTGACCCCTTCCAGGGTTCAGTGAATTTAAAAAAAAAAAAAAAAATCCTAATCTAACCTTTTTTGTTTGTTTTCACTGTCATTCTCACATGAGTGTACAGTGAGGCTTTCCAAAGAACATATGATATGCAACAGATTAAAATACAGAAGATTTTAGAACCCAGCTGTCTTCATTTAAGCCAGGTGTTGAAAGAGATTTGCACAAATGTAAAACACCACTCTTCTCATTAATTTTTGTCTTAGAAAATGTAATTATTTTTCATTGAAAAATGTGTTTGTGTTAATATGTAATGGGCTTGTTATTTTAACGAATAAATATTTAAAGTTTTCAGTTTTAATTTCATATGGTAAATATAGAAGAAACACACTACACATTAAAAAAAAAGACTTTGAAGTCTTCAGTAGTATTTTCAGAATAGAAAGGAGTCCTGAGACCGCAATGTTTATGGATGCCTGTTAGGCAATATGAAGCTATTGGGAGTTTTGCTTAGGAAAATAACCTCAGATTTGCATTTAAGAAAGAGCTTTCAAGACCTAGGTTAGGCCTGAGGGATGATTTCCTGCCACTGGCAGACTTTCAAGGCAAAGGGATAAAAACATGAAAATGCAGGGCTGATGAGCCACAGAGCTGGGATCCAGATGACTCTGGTCACTATTCCTGATTTGGTATTGCCTTTTCATCAAACAGCAGGGCAGGTGTCCTGTTGTACACCTTCACTTCCACTTCACCCCATGTAGGGAGGGTTCTGTGCTTCCAGCTGTAGCAGCTGCTGTTTGACCCAGATCACTGTGACCTCCCCTTATTGCCCACTTTCTTAGAAATAATCAAGTCATCCAGGCAGATGAAAGGAAAGCAAGCGGTTACCTATGACAGCATAGGTGGGCATGGGAACCCTGGCAGAGGGTCCTCAAGGCTGCACAGCCCAAAATATCCTTTACATTCTTCTAGGGCTCTTCAGGTAAGTGAGAAGGAAACAATTGTATCAGTGTCTGCTGTCTGGGAATCTTTTTTTTTTAAGATATGTTCCCCCAGAATATTCATATCAGATGAATATCTTGTAAAAATATACTTAAAACTTCATTGGCTTTCTAATTTAAGCATACAGAAAAGAAATTTAATATTTTTTCAATTCATTATGAACACAAATCAGTACCAAGTTTTATTATCAGGAAATCCCCTGGGCTGTTAATGAGTGAAGAACATGTAAATACTGTATCATGAGAAGCTTTCAAGATTCTGGTAGCCAGCTGTTACTTCTCTTACTGTCATTATGCCTGTCCGGTTTATGCCAGCTTCTAATCTGCTAAAACCAAGAAGGCAGAAAATCCAGGTTTACCAGAATTGTATCAAATAGCCTCTTCACAGGGGTGTGTGAGGGACTGTCCTGGGATGGAACACCGAGAAAGCCTGCTGTGGAGAGTTGCTCTTAACATCTCTGGTTCTCTTCCTTCCCCTTTAAGATGAGAAGCTCATATTTAGAGTTGCTAAAAGGATTAACTCAAAGCCTTTAGGACTGTGTCATCAGCTCTCTGCCCAGACCTTTTTTTTTTTTGTCCTCAGCTCCACTTCTGTTAGACAGTTCCACTTGGAGCCCTCAAACTTCACAGGTCGAAAAGCAAAATCATGACTCCCCTAAAGCTTCTTTTTCCGTGTTCCCCATTTCACATAATGGCTTCATTATAATCCCAGTCACTGAGTTGTAAGGACTGGGATAGTGGTTTTTAAAATGTCTCCCACATGCAGTGAATTTCCAAAGCACACTGCCTCTGCCCTGGGGAAGGTCCCATTCCCCGGATTGTGGGAACTGTAACCTAACTCTGGACTCTCATCCCCCAAACTTGCCTCCCACAGCTGCCAGACTCTGGAAGCATAGTGTCTTCCCAGTTCATAAAAATAAGTCCTTGGTAGCTGCAGGACAAAGTCAAGGCTCTCCGTGATCTGATCACAACCCTCCTTCTTAAATGCACTTCTCATTATCTTCCTTTATTTCCCTTTTGATTCTCTTGTATTCTAATTTGTACTTTTCTTCTCTACGCTCTCCCATACACTATTCTAACTTTTTTAGAATGCCTTCCTCTCCATTTCCATGTATCTGAGTCCAAATCATCTTTTAAAACTCTGATTTTGTACTCTCTTCCACGATCCTCCAACTTGAAGAGTCCAAGCACTCAGATAATGCTTGCTATGAACCAGGCACTCTTCCAGGTGCTTTACAAGTACCATCTTAACTAATTCTTTTGACATTTTTCACAACAAATGAATATAGTAAGTAGCATTGTGTTAGTCAGTTTTTGTCACCATGACAAATACCTGAGCAAAACAACCTAGAAGGGGAAAGATTTATTTTGGCTCATAGGTTTCAAAAGTTTCAGTCCATGGTCATCTGGCTCCATTGCTTTGGGCCTGAGGTGAGGCAGGACATCATGGGGGAGGGGTGTAGCGGAACAAAGCTGCTTATCTCAAGGTGGTGGGGAAGCAAAGAGAGTGAGCAGAAGGGGCTGGGGTAAGATTTAATCCCCAACAGCACTCCCCAAAGGACCTCCTCCTTCAACAAGTTCCACCTCCTACAGTTTCTACCACCTCCCAATAGTCCACTTAGCTGTGACTCCCTCAATGGATTAATCCACTGATGAGATCAGAGCCTTCATGATACAATTGCTTCCCAAAAGCAATGTCTGAACATTGCTACATTGAGGAAAAACCTTCAACACATAAGCCTTTGGGAATGCTTCATATCCAAACCGCAACAGTGATGATCTGTATTTTACAGATAGGAAAATCAAGGCGCAGAAAGGTGAAGTAACTTATCCAAGGTCACACATCCAGTAAATGGTGGAGCCACAGAAGAACCCAGGTAGCTCAGCTCTAGAGCCTATTTTCTCAAGTGTGTCAAAATGAAACAAGTTCTCCTTCCTCCACTCCCATTAGCTTTTCATGGCAAGTCATTATAAACCTCTCATAGAGCCTTCATTATTCTCAGTCTCATTACTGAGTAAAGTATCTTATCTTTCCCACATATACAATAAGTGTCTTACAAGCAGGATCAAGGTCTGATTTGCAACAGTTCTGAGGAGATGCTTAGTAACATTTTTTAAATGAATGAACATATAGAAGCACACTAAAGCAAGAACAATGAATGTTTTGGAGCAAGATTGACAAACAATGGTCCTTGGGCCAAATCTGTCCCCTCTTCTATTTGCATTTGGTCTAGGAGTTAAGATTGATTTTGACATTTTTAAATGGTTGAAAAAAAAAAGAAACAAAAAAGGAGTAATATTTCTTGGAGTAGGAAAACTATATGGCAAAGTTTTATTGTAATTCAGCTTGCTATGGCTGTCTTTGTGCCACAGAGGACCTTATGACTCACAAAACCTAAAATATTCACTAGCTGGCCCTTTACAGAAAGTTTTGCCAACCCTCGATCTTGAGCTATAGGTAATAAGACGGAAATATCTTAGAAACAGTACTGAACAACAACCAAAGGATGCACAGTGTGATGCCACTTCAAAGTTTTAAAATAAAACTGCCAGTTTTGATGAGGGACACACATACATGTAATAAAAATATAATGAAATGCATGAAACAAAAAACACCAAATTTAGGTAGTGCCTCTCTTTGGGGATTTGGGAGTGGGGATGTCATCAGGGAGGAGTCCACAGGGGATTTTAACTATTTGTAAGTAACTGTGGTCTTTGAGTTACCCTTTTTTTTTTTTTTTTTGTTTCATATTAAAAACAAGAAATGAATAAATGAGGTTCAAAGACTTCCACTGTGGCTGCTCAAAAACTATGTAAATTTGACTTTCACACACAGCTTATACTTAAATGAAATCTAAATCCTGAGACCTCCACTGTGCTGAGTGTGGAGTGGGTATGGATATCATTTAGAACATGGCAGTTTTCTGGTCACTCCAGGGGTGGGTGATGATCCTCTGTGAGCAATACTCTTGGGAGGGAAATCTGCCTCAGCCAGGGTTGGGCAGGCAAGGCTGGGCTCCCTGCTTTGTCTCTGGACTGGCCTTGGTGCAATTGACTGGAGGGGAGCCTCCTCCCTCAGTCCAGGTTTTGGTCTCAGTGTCAGTCTACCCACAATTGGGGAAAGAAAATGGACAGAATCTTGAACTGCATTCCTGTGTCTCATTTCAACTTTCATTCCATAGAATTTTAATTAGCATCTGGGTTACAGAACAATTAGATCAACTTGAATCCAAGGAACTCACAGTTGAGGAAGCAAATACGTTAACAGCTAGGAGAATGCGGTGTTATTAGTGTTTATGTTAGTCTCTATTGCTGTGTAACAAATTAAAACAAACTTAGCAGGTGACTAGTTCACAGTTCTGGAGTTTAGAACCCTGGTGTCATGTGGCTGGGTTCTCTGCTCAGTGTCATAAGGCTGAACTCAAGATGTCTGGAGGCTCGAGGGGGAAGGTCTACAAGTTGTTGACAGAATTCCAAGTTGTGGTCATAGGACTGAGATCCTCATTTTCTTATTCACCGCCTATTTGGGGACCACTCTCAGGTCTTTGCCAGGAGGTCCCCTTTAGCTCGCCAACAGAGAACCTCTCTCATATTGAACCCATTCCATCTTTTGGAACACTCTGACTTCCCTTCTTCAACCAATCAGAAGTTACTCTGAGCTTTGAAAAGACAAGTAAGTCAGGATCACTCAAATAATCTCACTGCTTTAAGGTCAGCTTAAGGTTAACCTAATCACAGAAGTAAAATCCATCACAGTCATGGCTCAGTGATTATTTAGATGTACACCAGGTGCCAGGAATCTTGGGGGCTATCTTAGAATTCTGCCTACTACACCTAGTGAGAAATGATCTCTTAAATACTTTTCTGCCATTCCCCTTTGGCAGTTTGTTCTATAACTCTTTCCATGGCATTGTATTGCCATTATTAGGGTATATTTGGAAACTCCTTTTCTAGTCCGAAGACTTCTTGATATCAGGGACCTCACTCACCTGTAGCTCCAATGCTTCAGACTAGCTTGGCATAGAGATATTCCTACATGTTTGCTTAAAAAAGAAAAAAGTTAAAAGTATACACATTGACTTTTGGATCCCTGTTTCCCTTTTTGATCCACTTCAAAACTTCTCTGACACTTCTCAGGAGGAGTTAATCACTCCCTTCTCTGTACGTCGATTGGTAAATATCTTTGTATGAAATATATCACACTGTGGGATTTTAAGTTAGACTAGTTTCCTTGAGCACACAAATTTCACTTGTATTCCACTGAGTTTCTGAGGGCACAGCACGTTACAGCACATTATAAGTGGCATTGTTCGTATTGGTGGGATGGGGAAGGTTTATTGGGGATTGAAGCCAAGGGCAGTTTATCACTGAGCTACATCCCCTGTCCTTTTTATTTTTATTTATTTTTTCACTTTGAAACAGGATCTTTCTAAATTGCTGAGGGTCTTGCTAAGTTGGTGAGGCTGGCCTCAAACTTGCTATGCTCCTGCCTCAGCTTCCTGAGTAGCTGGGATCATAGGGGTGCACCACCACACCTGGCTCATGCTTATATTTTTAAAAAGGAGAGTAGTAGAGAACAGAATTGGGCTATGACAGACCCTGTGACCCTTGGAAAGGGCAAAGGGAAGCCAGAAGTACAGAGCAAAGAGAAGAATGAAAAAAGGAAAAGTAATCCGGATGTATTTTTTTTTTTTAAATAAGGGATACTAGAATACCCCAGTTCTACTTGGTTTATGTATTACATTAAGGACTTAAACCTGGAAGAGCCCTCTGTAAGGGACAGGAAAGAGAAGTGATCATTCTGTCACAGACATTGAGGGACATTTTATTTTTATTGTGGTGTTGTTGACCCAGGGGGAGAGGACATGAAAGAAATGCAAGAGATGGTTTCTGGTGCTTAAAGGAAGCTGGAGTGGGGTAGGCACTGAAACACACAAGCTCTTTACATCCTTGATTTTGATGATTCCCTTCCATATCTGTTCCTGGTTGTTGGCCTTTTGTGACTCCTTTTCTGCTTCAAGGGTGCCCAAAGTCATCAAATGGGCAGTTTAAACAGATTTCATCTGTATATGGAATTTGGGATCAGAGGAAATGTTGGAAACTTTTTTGATCTAGGAGAAAGATCCATTTACTAGGAACTCTGAGCCTCCTGTCCCCTCAGAGTTAGCTGTGATGTTGAGTGGCAGAGTGCATCTGACCTGACTTCATGCTTAGGTTCTGCTACTTAACATATGACCCTGGGGAAGCTTCTTAATGTTTTTGGTCCCCTGAACTCTCTGAATTTGTTCCTCCATGGAACAAATGTACCTACATCACAGAGTAGTAAATTTTGGACAAATGGAGATTCTCTAACATTCTTTTTTTTTTTTTTTTTTTTTTAAGTTTCAGATAACACGATACCTTTATTTTTATTTCTTTCTTTCTATGTGTGGTTGAGAATCAAACCCAGTGCCTCATACATGCTAGGCTAGCGCTCTCCCACTGAGCCACCATCCCAGTCCCTCTCTAACGTTCTTTGCAGGACCTTTCTTTGTAGGTTTATTTTTATCCCCCTCAGATCAACCACCTGCTTCATGGATGCCATCTACACCTTCAGCCAGCTTTATCCTGAGTTCCCATTCCGAAAACAAATACAAAGATGGGGAAGCTAACCAGAGTTCACTGCTGGAACTAGAGGTGGGCTCTTTTACCACCAAAACACAGGTCTGAGATTAGGAAATATATGCAGGAATAGCCAAAGGATGATAGAACAATGATTCTAGTTGTCCTTAAGTAATGGACATACAGAAAGTTCCTTTAGACTGAACACTGTGCTCAGAGACTGTGTGTTTGTGGTGCAGCTGGCCTTCTAGTTGGTTACTGAATCCCACCACATGGGGGACCCTTGCAGAGATACCAACATGACATAGCACTTTTTCTTAAGGAGTTTACAGTATGGTGAGGACAGATATCATGACACAAGGCAGGAAGTTAAAAGTGCCACGAGGGACATGCCATCAGAATGTTTTGGTATTTGGAAGATTCAGGAAGGGTTACTAAAAGAATACTTATTTTAAGCAGGCCTTGAATGCTGGGTAGAAAAAGTTGATCAGAGGGAATATTAGGGAAGTGGGCATTGTATGGAGAAATATAATGAGGGACAGAAAACAGAGGGGCATGTTTAAGAAATGCCAAGTCATTTTGTATGACTGGAGCAGAGAGTCCATATAGGGGAGACATGGGACCTACGCTTAACTATGGAGAGTCTCAAATGTCAGCTGAGAATTCTGAGGGCAGGTTGGGAGAACAGAGGAGGTGCACGATGGAAGGGGCTGATGGAGGGAGCAGAAGCGCAGGGTTCGGTTAATGTTGTCAGGCTCCTGCTGCTCCCTTTGCCCAGAACACCCCCACTCTGCCTCTTCTTCAGCGCTGCATCCTGTGGTCCCTCACAATGCCATCTCCTCCGAGAAGCCTTGTTCCACCCTCCACACCAACTGTGCTCGCTCCCAACTTGAGCTGTCTACAATTCACCATCTTACCCTTTCCAGTATCATTTAGCACAGACCGCCCTACCAGATAGCAAGTTTAATCTTTATATTCTGCAAATTTGATGCACAGTATATGTGTGGTAAATGTTTTAGGTTGAATAGGATCCTCTTGAATACTCTGCCTATAACTTGGGGATGCATGGTCCTGATGCTCAATCAACCTCACAGTATACCTGTAAATATGGTAGACAGACCACAGATTTGAGTGCCTTTCCACTCAATTATGCCAGAGTCTGAAATGAGATGGAACCTTAGAATTTACTAATCCTCATTTTACTAGGGAGGCCCAGACTTGGTGCAATGACTTGGTCAAAGTCACACAGAGAGTTAATGATCTGAAATAATGTAAGAGGTTTGTCACAGCACTTAATACACAAGAGGCACTTAATAATCCTGTCTACCTCCCTAGCTTCTTGAATTTTAAACACTGAAGTGCTTGTAATTCTTCCCACACTTTGTGGGAACTTGATGCTGTTCTTGCATTTGAGACTCTCTCCGTTCACATCTGGAGTCTTTTCTTCTTTCATTTGTCTCTTCCTCTGCCTTCTTCAGATTAACTCCTACTCATCAATTAAGAGTACCTTCCCTGAGAACTTCCTCTAATACCTTCTCTTACCTCCTTACCCAAGGTTGGGTGAAATGCCCCTCCTCCTCCTGCCCTAGTACCCTGGGCACATACTTTCATCGTTGGACTTACTAGAAGCTCCAGAGGATGGGAACCCTGCCTGTGTTCTTTGCTCTATCCCAACACCTCACATCTGGACCATGGTGCTCAGTTGATATTTGTGGAATGAACATGTACACTGGGACCCTCTCACACCCAAGCCACAGGCCAGAGAGGCAGTTGCTTATTGTCTACCTGCAACACAGGGCCCCACTGGCTACTCAGATTCTGATTGTGTGAGTGCTTTGCAGAGATGTGCTGAACCCCAAGCCTCGTTGTTTTTCTAAGACACTTCTACTCTTTCTCCTCTTATAAAATACCAAATAAAAATAGTTCCAGGAAACTATGTGGTTGAGAAATTCCAGACTCTGTCTAAGCTCCTAGATAAAGGCTGTTATTGTTAGGAAGTTGGTCATTAACCCAACATGCCTTTTCTCTGTGCTTTGGTTTCACACCCTTCTAAAGGCACTGTTTCTTTTTGTCCTCAGTTGCCCTTAAGTCTATCACTAGCTGGTAATGAAAAAAATATTAACTTGACAGCAACCAACATAAAAACAAACTCACTTTGTGCTCTGGGCTGTGACTTTCAAGTTAGCTTCCTCTCAAAGTGCCTGACCAGGTGGCTAGTATCCTCATCTATAAAATGGGAAAAATAGCATCTACCCCACCAGCTTATTCATGAGTGGAAGACAGCAAGGCAAGTAAAGACTCCTGGCCGATAGCAATGATAAAGGAAATGTTCCCTCCAAATTATGAATTGAAATCCTCTCACTGTTCTGCTGCAGCCAGACCATCTGGGCCATTGAGTTGTGTTTTAGGTGTCATGTACTTAAAGAGAGATGTTGAACAGTTAATGCCCAGGAGCAAATGAGCAGATAAGATATCTGGATATCAGACTTTACAAGAAACAGATGAAAGACTTGTGTATATTATCCTAGAGAAGAAATAACTAGGAGTAGAGTGAGGTCTTCAAATAATTGAAAGGCTAATGTGGAAAAGATTAAGCCTGTTATGTTCCATAAATGTCAAAGGGACATTTATTAGATGCTAGGAATTGGGAATGCGAAGAAAAGCAAAACAACAACTCCTGTCCTTGAGGGTAGTAGACCACAAAGGACCAAGACAATGCAAAGGAGGTTCTTAGGACAGAAGGAGTCCACTGTACAATGTGCTAAAACAGAGAAGAGTTCATTTGTCCCAGAGAGACTAGGGAAGACTTCACTAAGGAGGTGACATTTGAGTGGACCTTAAAGGAATATCAGGATTGCTCTGGTCAGAGGAAGAGGGAAAGGGCATGCAGGAAGCAAGTGCAGCACGTTCAGAGACAGAAAAGCATCCTCAAGGGAAACCTAGGATGCACTCGAAGAATGAAGGAAAGTGAGCCTGCAAGGCCTGCTTGAAGCCAGATTGTCACGGTCTGGATTATCCAGTTAAGGAGTTTGGACTACTTACCTGGAGTGGGTTTTGAAGAGTCATCAGAGGCATTTAAGCAGGGTATTTTTATTTTAAAGAAGAGCTTCAATGAGGAGGGCTGATGGCGCTGGACTGAAGGACACAGGGAGTGGAGAAAGCAAGACACTTCAGTGCAACGAAGCATTCATCAGCTACTACTTGTCATGGAAGAACTTGGGCATGTTTTCTGAACTCTCTGAACTTAGTATTTTTCAGTCTAAAATTGGGATATAGGTTGAGCATCCCTAATCTGAAATCTGAAATACAAAACTTGAACACCAACATGATGCTCAAAGGTTTTAGATTTTGGAACATTTCTGATTTCAGAATTTTGGATTAGGAATGCCCAACCAGTAGAATCTATGCAAATATACCCAGACAAACACTGAAGTCTGAAACACTTCTGTTCCCAAGCATTTTGAATAAGGGATAGTCAGCCAATAAAGATGTCTACTTTATAGAGATGTTTTAAGAGTTAAATGAGATGACTTATCCAAGGCCATCACAGTTGTCTGGACTCAAATGGTGCTCTATAAGTGCTCAATAAGTGAGCACCATTTCCTTCCTTCTCTTTCTTTTAGTGGACAGATTAGAGAAACAAGAGTTCTGTTCAATGAAATTTGAAGTTGTGGCCAAATAATGGCTTGAATTTCCTTGGGAGAAATGAATGCATCAGTGGATATATTCAAGAAGTGTATTTCTTTGGTGGAAAGGGAGTTGAACCAAATAAATCTCTAAAATTCCTTTTTTATCCTAAGATTCTGTGATTCTATCACTTTCAGGGTCTTAGTACTAAGGAAATAAATGGTGAAGAACCTGGAGTATTATACTACTGACCTCGTTTAAAGTAACCAATTAGACCTAACGGGAATGGATCTTTCTCAAAATGAACACCCATTTTTGAAGTGTACAATTTGAAAAGACCCCAATCTAAACTGATAACAATGCCTCAAGGGGACCTGTAGTCCCAGAGAAAGAATACTGGATTTGAGGCTTAGAGGCATAAGTATCAGTGTCAGAAAGTAAGGATTTTGCTGTATGGTCTTATACAGGTCACTTTCTGTATATTACTCTCAGTTTATCCATCAGGGAGATATGGAGGTTGGAACTCTGAGGGGTCTTCTAGTACTAACATTCTGGGATTCTGGGAGTCTTAAGTTATTGAAATCATGAAATTATGCATGCAAGAATGTTAGGAGATTCTGAGTGTTCCTACAGTAACTATATCACTCCCAGGTTATACATATGTCTCAAATCAACAGCATCGAACTCCCATCTAAGATATATTCCAAAATGTGGCACATGCATTGGGGTGAGACTCACTTGACATTCTTCTTAGAATCAGATCTTTGAAATTCAGTGCATTTCAATTCTCAGCATTAACTTAGCTGCAAATTGGATTATCTCATATTTTTGGTTGAGAGAGAAAACACTTTCTCTAGTACAGTGCAGAAATAAAAACATCAGTTATCTGTCACGGAAGGAGGAGGAGATTGTTTTATCTCTGTTAACTTTGGGGCCTAGAACCTGCCTTATCTGAGAGAGATAAAAATGAAGCCTAGGTGTGTAAGACAGTGCTGCTTTTGAACACACTCTTCCCTCTACTGAACCCCCTGGCCAGCTCCCGCTCATTCTGTCGGAAGTTTTCCCTTTCCCTTTCTCTATTTGATAGAACAAGTCCCTCCATTCACTATGCTTCCCTAGCACTTTGTATCTGTCATAGCACTGATCATAGTGTGTGGAAATTATTGCCTAAGACACTGATTCTCTATGGGTGGGTAAGGAGCAGGCCACTAACATTTGATGAGCACCTGCAATGTGTCAGGCAGGTACATCGCCTATAATCCATGTGGCACCCTTCATGGAGCAGGTGGTGTGATTCCCTGTTTAACTGAGGAAACTGATACTAGAGAAGTTAAATAATTTGCTCGAGATCATATAGCTAATAAGTAACTAAGTCTAGTTTCTGAGTCAGGTGCTATTTTGGTTCCAAAATATGCTTTGGATTGTTCATGTCCCCCCTTTTTTGGTCTCATTCATCATCTCTGTAACCCAAACTCTTAGTAAGGGGTCAGTCATTGGGATACATCAATTACCATTGTTGAATGGTAATCCGATTCTGTACAGTCGATCGATAAAGATTTCCTCAATGGGTTGAAGTACTGGGTGAACTACAAAAGAGAATGTAATTGGGTGGGGATCGAGCTAGCCTTTCCTTGACTTGCAATGAGCTTCTAGAGACATCTGCTTTGAAATAAATACTCTCATTAGCTGTGTTGGTGTCTCAGCTCAGCGGGAGACTGTGGTAGTCTTTTGACAGGGCCAGCTGGCACGAAAGACTTGTTTAAACCAAATTAGTTTCACGTCTTTTCAACAACCCCGCCTTAAGGTCCTTGTGTCATAGGAGAAACAGAACTCAGAAACAACTGTTGTGCATATGAGGGGGCTACCATAGAGCCTGCAAGAGGTTCTTAGGGCAGAATGGAGGGAGGGGTTAGTTCTGCCTATATGAAATTACAGAAGCTTTAAAAAAAAAAATTAAGGAAGTTCTCACCAGAGAAGGTGGTTTTGGAATTGGGACTCAAAGGATTGTTTTTAATTATTTATTTAGTTTTTCCTTGTCCTGTTTGTTTTCTAGGGACAGAAAATGAAGTGTATTCCTAGTTGAGAATATATAAAGGAAGAGACTGCCAACCAGGAAGCACAGTGGTTCTCTGTGTTGGAACTTTGGATACCAGGGAGACAGCAAGAGGTGAGATTAAAAATGCCTGGTGCAGGGGGACAAAGGGGCCCTGTGTGTCACCGTAAGGATTCTGAATTATTCTGCAGATATTCCAGGATATTCCAAAGTTCCTGAGCTACTATAACTCCCAAGGGTCACCTAGAAGTGAGGAACAGAACTGAGGGCGGCCTCCGACTCAGCCAACAAGAAACGGTAGCTGGCAGTCCTGCAATCTAGGGAAATGATTCTGCTGACAACCTGAACGAGCATGGTGGCAGATCCTTCCAGCCAGGCTTCCCATGAGTGAGACTCCAGCCCTGGAAAACCCCTTGACTGCATTCTTGTGAGACATGAGATAGAGGACTCGGCTGGACTTGGCTTCCCGACCCATAAACCGGTGAGATAATCAGCGTGTGGTTTTGAGCCTGTAAGTCCATGGTTACGCAGCAGTAGATACAATGCCCACTCCAACCCTTGACCCAAGTCCTATGATTATACCTCCATCCAACCTCTTTGTGAGTAATCCCCTAACAGATCTATGTGTGGGTGGCTTTATGCCTGTTTCTACATTTGGATCATACATATTTGTGGTAGTTAATTTTATGTGTCAACTTGAGTGGGCTGCAGGATACCCAGAAAACTGGTTAAGCATTATTTCTGGGTATGTCTATGAGGGTACTTCCAGAAGAGATTAGTATTTAGTACTGAAGGGAGTAGCTCCCCAGTGTGGGGGGCTATCATCCAATCTGTAGAGGGCCTGAACAGAACAAAAAGGCAAAAAAAGGGTTGAATTTGCTGTCTTCCCAACTGCTCGAGCTGGGACATTGATGTCCTCCTGCCTTTGGCACTTCTTGTTCTCAGGCCTTCAGACCTGGGCTGAAGTCTCCACTTTCAGTTCTCTAGCTCTCAGACCTTGGAGCCACACTACTGGATTTCCTGGGTCTTCAACTAACAGAAAGAAGATTGTGAAACTTCTCAGCCTCCATGATCATGTGAGTCAATACCTTACGATAAGTTCCCATATCTTTCTTTCTTTCTTTCTTTCTTTCTTTCCTACTGGTTCTATTCTCTGGAAAACCCTGGCTACTACAATTAATATTCAACCACAGACCTCTAGAAAGTACTTAGTGTGCCAAGTGTACCCTGAGACGAGTAAGCCCAAGGCCTCACTGAGGTGCTCACAGCATGGTGAGGGAGATAGTTATGATGCTGGGGTTGAGGAGGGTCCACTGTAAAAGTGAGATAGCTGAGGAAATGCCTGTGTACTTAGTGGTGTGTAAATGAGTTTGCTTTCCCAGAATTGTCTCATTTGATTTTCATAAACCTCTGAGGTGGATGCTGGTTTTACAGAGGAAGCAACCCCACCCACCCAGAGAGGTTCTGCGATTTGTCTTATATAACAAAAACATGATGAATCAGATCCAGGACTCTAACCCAGTTCTTTTGACTTTGAATTATTTGGCTAATTAAGAATCAGCTATACATTTCCATGTATTAATAGGTTCTATTGGAAGATCTAGCAGGCAAACTCTTCTAGAAAATTCTGTCTGATTTCAATGTCTCTACACAAGTGGATTCTATGTCACCTCACAGTCAGGGAATTGGAGACAGAAGGAGACCGGGACCTGTCTTATCCACCCTCAGCTAGCAGGTGGCAGGCATTCAAGAACTGAGGCAGAATTGTGAGTTTTAGGGGATCTAAAAATTTCCCTGTCTGTCTGAGGTGTTATTTAATGTGCCAGGGAGGATACAGAACAATGATACTCAAACTCAGGAACCAAAAAATCATCTGCAGAGACCTGATAAAAAGCTGGTTCTAGGGTCCTACCTACAGAGATTCTGATTCCCTGAGGCCCAGGATATATTTTCAACAGAATCCTCAGATTATTTGAACACAAGTAATCACAGGTCACATGTATATTAATGATAAAAGTTACAGTTTTCCTGTGCTCTGACAGGAGTTTCTCCCATACATCCCACTAATGTTTATTATTCCTTTTGTGTCCTGATAAATGTTTAACAATCGAATCTCTTTAGCAACCCAAAAGGAAAAAAGAAACACCCTGATCTGAAGCATTTGCTAGTATTCATGGTACGTGCTTGAGCCATGAGGAATAGCAAGCTACCAGTCCAACTTATTACAGAGTTGGAAGAAACTTACATCACTGGCCCTTGCCAGCTTGAGGAAGCACCAGAGGAGGCCCAGGGAGTACAGCCTTACCTCCATGGGCCTCCGGTGTCCCCACTTATAAAGTGAGGATGCCTGAAGGGTGTCTGATGGCTAATGAATTATGCTTCACTTAGACCTAATTGTTAGGTCTTAGCCCCAGGCCGTGGGGCTAGAGGAGGCTGCACTGAGGTGGTCAGCTTGCCTGGGCACTAGGGATAAGGAGGCAGAGTGGACCCTGCTCTGCTCACCACTTCTTTCTTGGAGAGGGTGAAGGCATTCATAGGCTGGGTGTACCAAACAGGGGCTTGGGAGTCAGAGCTGCTTCAAATCTTAACACCAAATACTTAACACACATCTCTGGGCCTGTTTCCTATCCTACAGCTAGGGAGCGTAATGCTGTAAGAACCCCACAGAGCGTTGTGAGTATTGAATGAGATAGAGACTGGCATGTGATCAAATTTCTGTGAATATTAATCTCTCCTTGTCTCCATTTCTTCCCCTCTCCATGACAGTTATTTCTCAAATTTTGCCAGAGACTAGTTAGACCAGAGTAATAAGTCACCCACAATGTGTAAGTTGAAGGAAAGATCCTTTGGATAATATATATATATGATATATATATCATATATCATAATATATGTATATATGCACATGTATGATATATATAATATATTGTATATATGTATACGTATATATACACAAAAAAATTGTGTGTGTGTGTGTTTCTCTACTATTCTGTCATGGGGACTGAACTTCCACCATTTAAATCTTTGTCAAAGCCCCACAGCAAAAGACCACCAGGAGCACACTGCAGCTGCACTCGATATTAGGACTATTCCATGCTACACAGAGGGCTTGCACACCTAGGGGCACAAAGGGACATCTCAGAAGGAGTGCGTGAAGAAAGACTTATAAGTAGGGGCTGTCAGAGAATAGGGCAACTCAGCAATTATGTTTATTAAGTTTTATTCAAGAGAAGGAGGAATGGAGCTGGGCTGTCAAACAGAAGCTGGCGAGGGACGCGGCTGACTCCATCGGTGCGATGGTGGGTGTTTGAGAAGGCAGACACCTGGGCTGTTGGTCCTGGACTTGCCAGTGACTCTTCATGTGACCTGGAACGAGTCATCCCCCTGCTTTGGGCTTCAGTTCCTTTTTCTAATGGCCTAAGGGCCCCTGCACTCAGGAAATATGTGAGTAAATATTTGTTGAATGAATGAGTAAAATGCTTGAATGACTTTCTACAGTCAGGATTTTGTTGCTTTTCCTGTTTTCCTTCTCTTTCTGGCGTAGCTGGTTTAATACTTTTCCTTTCCTCCTCTACTGCTTTCCCAACCCTCCCTCCACCAATTCTTGAGTCCCTGAACTCTTCTGGTCCCATGATCCAGCAGCAGCTGCTAACATAGCTACATCTCCCAGCAGCCCTGGGTCCAGTGACCTCAGCCTCATTTCCAGCTGTTCCTGCCACCTCCAGCCACCTCCAGAGTCTCCACCTCCACCTGCCCAAGCTCAGATGTACCTCTTGAGGGCTGAGACTTGCCTTGGAGATGACCCATTCCAACTTCCTCAGGTCCAGACGGAATACAATTTACCATACTCACAAGCAGAAACCTTGCCCCTTGATTGCTAGTTATGCCTCCTTTATCTTATGAATGAGGTTTGTTTAACTTAAAGTCTGTAGTATATTTAGTATATATCGAATATTTGATTCTACACACATTGACCTGTCTTCTGGGCTGGGTTCTGGGGACAGAAATAATCAAGCCTGTTAGTATCTTAATGGAATTCTAGTCAAATGGGGGAGAGAAACAAAAATCCCATCACAAGTATTCTAAGTAGACATAAAAAAAAAAAAAAGGCAGGAAAATGCTGCAGGAGAATGGGGAGGGAGTGAAGAACTGGCAGGGATGTAGAGAAGGTATGATGTCTGAGTTGGGTCTTGAAGTATGAGTAGGAGTTTGCTATGCAGAGAGTGTAGGTGTGGGTCAGAAGAGCATTGCAGTCAGGGTACTACTGAACTGTGGGGAGGCAGGGAGCCCTGTAGAGCATGGCAGAGGTCTCTGAGCATGCAGCAGTGATGCAGGGAGAGAGGACCATCATGGACAGGAGCCACCCAGGTTCTGATTTTGGTTCTGTCATGGAGTCACTGAATGCCTCTAGGCAGATCACCAGATCTCACTGTCTCGGTTACCTCCTCATGGCTTCAGGAAGATGCCTGTGTGGCCTTAGAGCTTCACAGCAGCTGTATACAATGTAGTAGCCATCAGTTACTAGGACCTGAAATTTAAATTTATTTCAAGTGAATAAATTTAAAATAATGTTCCTTAGTTGTACTAGCCACATTTTCAAGCGCCCCAAAGCTCCTGATGACTAATGGCTACCAGTTCAGATTTGCAATGTTCCCCAAAGGCTCAAGTGTTGAAGGCTTTGTTCCCAATGCAGTGATGTCCTGAGGTGAGCTTTTGGGAGATGATTGGATCATGAGAACTCTAAGCTCAGTGGACTAATCTGCTAATGGGCTCATATTTGAATGGATTATTGGGAAGTGGTGGAAACTGTAGAAAGTAGGACCTACTTGGGAAAACTGTCACTGGAGGTGTGCCCTTGAGGGGAATATCTCATCCCCCAGCTCTTTCCTTGCTCTCTCTGTTTCCTGGCTGCCATGATGTAAGCAGCTTTGCTCTACCATGTGCTCCTGCCATGGTATCCTGCCTTATCATAGGCCCAGAATCAATGGAGTCAAGTGACCACAGACTGAAACCTCTGGAATCATGAGCCAAAATAAATCTTTCCTTCTTTAAGTTGGTTTTCTCAGGTATTTTGTCACAACCACAAAGCTGATTGACATAACTGCCATATTGAACTGCACATGATATTGAATTCTTCCATCATCTCTGAAAATTCTAGTGGACTGTACTGCTCTAGAGACCTATGATTCTGAAAAGAAGAGGGCTTTCTCCCATCATAATTCAAGGTCTCCAACTTCCCACCTGTGTATTTTCCAGGAGACCTCAAAGAATCGGATGGAGAGGATACTGCATTCCACTGCCTAATCTTGGTTCCTGTCACATAATCAAAATCAGAGGGCAGGGGTCCTTGTCCCTTTGACAATACACTCTTTTCTCTGATTTAGTTATGTGAAGACCTATTACAGTGCCTGTCTCATAATAGGGATATTTTTAAGTACTCAGCTAGTTTCACCCCCAGTTTTATAAATGAGGAAACTGAGGCCCAGAGTGGCCTGGTATAAGATCCAGGTCTCTAGATGTCCAAGTTACCTTGATATTGGATTTAGGATGCAGTAATGGTATTTGGGCCTTTCTCTTAAGAATTTTATTGAAGTTATAGTCTAAAAGATCCTATAAGAAACTTGTATGTCAGACATACAACCTTTATCATTGCTTTATTTACGATATTTTTATGTGACAGTACTCAACCTTAGAGAAATTAACCATTGGACAACCTTGTTTGTAATACACAAAACTTTCATTTGATCTGGCCCAATGACTTAATAAAAAGAGTTAGGTGGAAGGTAGAATCACTAATTTTTTTTTTTTTTTTTTTTTTTTTTGTGGTGCTGGGGATTGAACCCAGGGCCTTGTGCTTGCAAGGCATGTACTCTACCAACTAAGCTATATCCCCAGCCCTAGAATCACTAATTCTTAAACACAAATTTATCACCTATTACATACCAAACACAGCTTTAAGAAGGTCTGATAGATAATTCAATAACTGTGAAGTAGAGTGAGTAATCTCATTACTTTCATTTTGCAGACAAGGAAATGGAGGCCAAATCAAATAACTTGCCCAAAAGTCTTACAGCTACTGACGGACAAAGCTCCAGACAGGCCTCAGACCCCCCGACCCCCACGCTGCAGCTTCTTAATCCCTGCCCACAGCCCTTCCAACTGTTTAATATTAAGATTTTCAGGAGCCTTTGAGACCAGTAGTTCAATCCTTTTGTTTTACTCATGATGATACTGAAGGCCATAGAGGGGCATTGATCCACCTAAGATGACAGTGAGTTTTTATGACAGATCTTGGACCTGAGTGTAGGTCTCCTGACTTTGTTCAGTGTTCTCTTTTTACCACTACTTTAAAAGAGTCTAATAAACAGAATTACCCACTGACCATCTGCTGTGTGCCCAGTTTGTGCTGGATGTGTTTATGGAAAAACCTCAGATTTGCAGAGAGAAACCCCGGAGTCAAATCTTTGGTTGTTTACCCAGGTGCTTAAACAAGTCACTTTTTATATTTTGGACTCAATTTATCCAGATAAAGAATAAGTATATAATTTCCTTAAGAATTAAGTCCGAAGACTTGACCCAAAGTAATTGCTCAAGAAAAAGGAGTAGATGCTAAAGACACAGGTCCTGTCCTTTACAATCTGGATACCAAGGCAAGATTGACATGCCCCAGCGTGATCACGGGGTATCCGAGAGCAAGTTTGCTACCAGGTTAGACAATGAATGTTACAACAGTTGATATGTGGTTGGCTCCATCTGGCAGTGGAATTTTTTTTAACCTTGAGGTGATTTCAATATCAAGAAATCATTCTGGGGAGAGGCTGGCCTGCATGAGCCCACAATGGACACTAGGTGGCGCTGGTGGCCTACCTAGAAACTGGAGAGCACCACAACCAGTCTGGGAATCCCATGACCTACAGTTTCACTCTTGCTACTTCTGGGATAAGGAATTTATAGTTCCTGGGGGTCTGAGGGTCAGGGCACTCTGCCTGGGGAAAGAAGGATAAAAGGAGATTGCATGTTTCTTATCTCCATTAATCTTCACACCCACCCTTTCCAGTAGTATCTCAATTTCATACACAAGGCACTGTGATTCAGAGAAGAAAAATAATTTCCCCAAGGGTTAGTATTGAGAAGTGGCTCCAGGCCCACTGATCCCAAATCCCATGCTCTTTCCAGGAGAACATGTTCTTCCCAGCCGCCAGACTCACTCTGTCAACAAAGACAAATCAGGATGTGAGGTAATACAAGAAAATAGGACACAAAATAGCTCAAGTAGCTCCTCCTTGGGACCTGTCCAGGCCAGCTCCTGACCCTTGTTCACCAAGTCCATGGTAGTAGCCGCCATAACTGTCTCCCTATTTCCATTTTTGTACCCTGCGGATCTGTTCTCTACAGCAGTGTTATTAGAATGAAACCATATCACAGTTCAAAACCCTTTGATGGCTTTCTATTCCCATTAGAAGAGTCCGAATTTCTCATCCTACCTATAAACAGTGGAGTGCAGAGTTAGGGTGCCCTAATCCATAGCATTTGCTAAGAATGATGTACATTCTCCATCCATGGCCAGTCTCATGGTTCCAATGTGACGTCACCAAGCTCAGAACTGGGAAGAGATGTGAACAATCAGCATTCAAGAGACCTAGCACACTGCTGTACAGAAGCCCCACTCATAGAATCTGGCCCCAGATTATTTTTGTAGGCAAGATGTGAATTTACTTTTACTTGTCCTATTGAGCATGCATTTCAAATCCTTCTTTAATCCTGAAGAATCCCTTGTTTCTTCTATCATGCTTCCCTGGTCATCCCCTGTTCTGGAACTCCTACATAGCACTCTGTTGATCTATACTTGGCATCTCTTAACTGCTTGGGGCATGGAATGTCTGTTGTCTCCCAGTATCTACCGCTCCCCTCCTTTCCTTAATAAAATCTCTTAACTTTTAAGTAGTCACATGGCCTCTTGGGATAAAAAATTACACTTTTGAGCTTCCATTGAGCAACATATGGACGTATAATTGAGCATTGGACAATGAATATAAGAAGGAGACTTGTGGCACTCTCTAGAAGATGAGATGGCTGAAGATGATGATGAAGATGAACCACGAAGTAGAAATTGGACGAAAGGAGCCTGGGTCTTGACAACTTTATGTGGTTGCCCTCTTAGTCCTAAAGTACCTGATGACCTACCAGTCCATGAGAGAATGGACTTGATTCTTGCTTAAGCCTTAGTTATTTTCCTATAGGTCTTAGTTTGAATTCCCCAAAAGCAGATCCTGAGAACAAAAGTTTGTATGCAAGTAGTCAATTTGGAGAATGATCCCAGGGAGCACAGTGAAGAAGTAGGGAGGTGAGACAGAGAAGGAAATAAAGCTAACAAAGGATTCGATCACGGGCAAGGCACTGCTGGGTACAGTTGAGGATCAGAGAATGCACCTGTGGCCAGAAAAATGCTCTTAAGTGGAGACACCAGAAGCTGTCATCCTGAACAGAGCTGTTGTCAAGTGACTGCTGGGGTCAGCCAGGGGAATGTGGGCCAGGCAATGGCAGTATCTGCAGCCTATCTATTGACTTAGAGCATTCTCTAACTCCTACAGGGCTCTTTCCCATAATTTATCTCTTCTCCTTTTGCTGCATCCTAGGTTAAATCTCCATTCTTTTTTCCCAATAATTACTCCTATCTTTTACCTTGTCCAACCTAGATTTATTCTACCTCTTTAGCTTATTTCAATTATATATATATGTATGTTTCTCATTACCAGTGTTTCTAAATTGTTCTTTAGTGTCTACCCTGTCTTTAATTTGTAATTTATTATTCTTTTCATGGATGGTTGTTATTCTTTTTAAAAATTTTTAAATTTATTTTATTTTTTTATTTTTTAGTTGTCAGTGGAGCTTTTTTTTATATATATGTGGTGCTGAGGATCGAACTCAGGGCCTCATACATGCCAGGCAAGCATGCCACCACTGAGCCACAGTTCCAGTCCATGGATGTTATTCTTGATGTTATTTGAGGGGCCCCACATTTATTTATTTTGAAGTTGTTTTCAGATAACTCTGTCATTTTACGTTTTTCTGTCGTGGGCTCATTCTCCCAATGATTGATTTTGTTGGTTGTCTATGTCAGCATTCATCTTCTCCAAGTATTCTGGAATTTCAGTTTGTAAGCTTTTCCGATGTGGGACTAATTTTTTTGGGTGGGTTCATGCTGCATGGTGGTTTGATGGTTTCTCTGCACTCCTGGGACCCCATCAGGAGTCAGGTGTTATGCTGAGGACTCGGGCTCTCTTTCTTTAGTGAGGGTGGGGTGTTCACATATGTAGTCACTTGGTGGCCGTCTCAGATGGGGCTTATGCAGCTACTTATACCCTAAGGGAGTCAAACTCCGGGCTGCTGGCCCTGCTACTGAGCCACCCCAGGCCACCCATCTCTTTTTGCATTTCTGGTCTACAGAGATGTATATCCTGATTTTGAGAAGGGCTATTCCTGTTTGGAGTCAACCTTTTTCTGTCATTGCTGTGATTTAGTGCATGGAGGTGGGATTGCAAACATGAATTTGCAGCACTATCTCCACCAGAAGTTTCTAGACCCTTCAATCTCTGCAGGCAGATGCCCCCTGACTGGCTAGGGTTGTTTCTAGTAGCCAGCATGCAGATGCAGGGAGGAAAGGCATCTGCCCTTCTGGAAGCCCCTGTTCTATTTGCTAACAAGATGCAGGCCCTGGAGCACCCAAAGCGTACTCAGACCTCCTGGCCCCCAGCCTTTGGTTCATGGCTCCAGATTCTCCCCAGTCACCCCATCACAGGGCATCCTGCCAGCACTCCACCCCAAAGGTCTTCACTGCCTGGGGCTTTAGGTGTTCACAGCCATATTTGCATTTCAACAAGGGACTCATAAAGATGTTTTCATCTCTAAAATGTACAGGAATGGAATTCAAATGGCGGAATGACAGACTGTGTGTGGGGTTGATTGGCTGGGTCAGAGACATCACACCTGGCTGCCGAGGAGAGCTTTCCAACGACAGGAGCTGTCCAACAAGGAGTGGGCTGCTGTCACCGGAGGAACTCAAGCGGTGGACAGCTGACCTTCCAGTGCGGCCCTGGATGGAGGGAGGCTTAAAGCAAGAAGGAGAAGCAAAGCTAACGGCTCCACAAAAGCATTTTGCACACTGTGAAGTGTTGCTGAAATGTTATTCCTGTGCTAAGAGGCTGCATGGCCACTCTGAAAGTGAGTCTCTCAGCCCAGGTTGCTGCCCTATACCAGTCCCCAGAGCTTGGGCATGAGCTTCCTCTTCTGTGGGTCTTATCTGTGAATGAAAGGGTTGGCCTCAAACCTGGAGGTCCTCAAAGTCTTTTGCAGGGAAACACAGAGGCCAGGTGACACCGGACTTCTCCACTGTCCCTGAAAATTCAGCCTTCTTGGCCTTCTCGACACACGTCTACCCACCTGTGGTCCACTCTGAGCAGGTGACGCCAGTGGCCAGTATTACTGCCTTATTTTCAGTGTTTTACAGTTACCACAGCGGAAAGACTTGCCTTCTTCTGTACAATTGAAAAATACTAGTGGAATTACCATTTTTGTCTGTTTCCATTTCAAAGCCATAGTAGTCCACACCCCCCACTACCAAATTCTGCCACATTTAAGATGCCCTTTAAAATAACTCTTAAAGGTAAATATAATTCTAGAAAAACATTCTGAGGAAAAAAATGGATATCCCCCCCCCCAAACTTTTGTAGGGTTCCAGGTGTAGCTCTGTGGTAAGCGAGCTTGCGTAGCATGCCTGAGTTCCATCACCCATACCGCAAAGCAAAACAAAGCTTTTATAACACACTTGCTAGCTCAGTAAGGCATTTTCTTAAGGATACTTCCAGCATTAACTTTCTTTCCTGGCCCCAGCAGGGAAAGGAAGCCCCTGCCCCCAGCCCAGGTGGTAGCTGGTGGCTGCCTCAAGGAAGGAAGAGCCCTTGTATCTATTGAGCATTGTGAGCGTCAGGAGCACTGTCTCCCTTAGTCCTTCTAGCAGGTGAGGAACCTGGACAGAGAGGTGAAGTCACACAACCGGGAGGAGGCGGTGCACATCCTGCTCAGATGCCCGCTCTCCAGCTCCTCCAGGAGGCTTCTGCTCTGCCCTCTACTCTCAGGGTGGGTTTTTAGATTATGTGAGAATTTCCGTGTGGATTATAACCCTTGGGTCATGACATTCTGTCATGACTATGTTAGCGTTCATCTGTGTGGTGGTTAACATCTTGGGATAACTTAGCTGATTGTAAGAATAGTACGTGGGTTTGGAGATACACTGACCTACATCCCCAAGTGTCTGATTCTGCAACACACACACACACACACACACACACACACACAGAGGACATGATCTGCTTTTTGACAACTTGGGGGGGGTGACTTTTTAGTTTAAAATAATTATAGATCCACCATGGGAAGTTGCTAAAATAGTACAAAGGTCCCATTACCCTTTATCCAGTTTCCCCGTGGGACCATATCAAAACCAGGAAATTGACATGTGTGTGTCCTGCATCATTTTTATCCCATGTACAGACTGGTGTCACCCCCAAGATACAGAACTATCCCATCATCCCACAGGTCCCCCTTGCACTAGCCCTCACAGTCACGGCCACCCCTTCCACCATCCCTGGCCCTGGCAGTCACTAATCTGCTCCCCGTTTCTATAATTTTGTTATTTTGAGAATGGCATGTAAGTGGGATTGCACCGGTGGTAGCCCTGGAGACTGACTTTTCTCACTAGCACAGGGCCCTTCCGATCCATCCAAGTTGTTGCATTTATTAGTAATGGCTCCTTTTATTGTTAAGTAGTAGTCCATGAGTGATTTTTTTTTATTGGTCATTGAACTCAGGACTCCACATGTACTAAGTGAACATTCTGTCATTGAACTTCATCCCCATTTAATTTTTTTTTTTTTAAATTTTGAGACAAGCTCTTACGAAATTGCCAAGCCAGGCCTCAAATTTGTGATTCTCCTGCCTCAATCTCCTGAGTCACTAGAATTACAGGTATGCACCAACACTTTTTTTTTTTAAATTCAGAAATACAAAAATATAGCAAAATAATCCCAAGTCCCCAGATTGGGGTCAGGGTCTTCTGGACTTGCTGGGCCCTACAGACCAGGTGCAAAAGACAGGACCACTTGCCCCAAGCCCCACTGCTCCCAACGCTCTCCTCACAGGGACTCCATCTGGCTGCTGCTGCTGCTCTCTTCACATCTGTCTCCTCTCTTTTCCCCTCTCTTTCTCCTTGCCCCGTGTCTCCATCTGTCTCTGAGTCAGTCTCTCTCTTTTTCTCAAGCCATAAAACATGGCTAAATGCAATTTCCATTGAGTGCAAAATCTTATGTCTGTGCTTCATTATTCTGTCTGGCTTGGTACATGTTTTCAATTGCATAATTCCCCTCCTTCCTCATTTTCTCCCCAAGACTTTCTCCCACATAATATGAACATTTTGGGGCCCCGCTTTTGACAGTTCTGCTTTTGAATGCTGTGAAAAGTAGAGCGAGTGCCTCTTTCAGTCCTGCACCACCAGGGAAGCTGGGTTGGCAAGTTCCCTGGGGTTCCTGCTGAGTTTTGTCCCCGAGGCCAGACCTGAAGTGGGAGTGCCTCTTCACCAGCCCACCAGTAGCCAGGGCTTTGTCTGCAGCACCTGCCTCCGAAGGCTTCAAAGAGCATTCCCACGGCCAGCTCAAGATCTTCCCCCTGCACTGGCTCCGCACTCCCCTCTCCAGCTGTTCAGACCCTTAAACATCTGGACCAACCCTATTCTTCCATTTGTTCTTTCTTTCATTCATATGTGACCGGGCAATTCTGTTTCTTGCTCCAATAGTCTTTGCAGTTTTAGTAGAAAATAATCTAAATATGTAAAAAGAAGAGAAGAGTTAAATATATTGTGATAGGTCCTGTAGGATCAGATATTACAAAGTCATTAAAAATCATGGTTTGGAGGGTTTTCAGAATGGGAAAATACTCATGTACTGTTAGAATCCTAATGATGTGGAAACACATAGGCATGAAAAAAAATGGCTCAGAGAATAGGCACCAAAGTGTTAGTGGTTTTTATTTCTGGATTGTGGAATTATAGATGACTTTTAAAATTTTTCTTAATGTTCACAATGAGCATGTTTTATCTTTATAATCACAAACTAATATCATTATTAAAACTAAACGAACTCTGCTGGATAAAAAGTCATGTCTGCAGCCCTCCACTCAAGTGGCGTCACCGGGATTCAGCATCTCCCCTCTGGCTAACTCCACCGGAGGGAGACCACTGTCCAGGCACTTCTCCTTGAACTAAGGCCCCTGCCACGCTCTGCATTGTAGCTGAGTGACTTCTCTGTTTCTTCCCTCTGGACATAGTTTCAAATGCAGTTTGCAAAATGGGAAGATCCTCCTTGATGTCCTGCCTCTCTGCACGGCATTGTTGAAGCCAGGTACTGCCCCGCCCCCTGAGGCAGTACCATATGTCCTCCTCAGCAGCCTCAGAGTAGATCAGATGGTTTCTGTGCTCTTTGTGTATCCAACATCCAAGTAACACAAGAGCAGCCACGCAGCTGAGCCCTGTCCCTGCCGGGACCAGCATTGACCTTGGCCTTCCAGGTAGTGTGCAAGGAACCCAGTGTTCCCTGGTTCCAGTCCAGTAAGAGTTCTAGAAGCCTGAACACTGCCATTCAGTCCTCCCCAAGAAAAGAGGACCAATGATCCTATTTGCTGTATGGAAAATTACATACACTGTGTGGACACTTGTGTTTTATTTTTTCAGTGCTAGGAATGGAACACAGGGCCTTGTGCATCATGCTCAGCAAGCCCTTTACCACTGAACTACACTCCCAACCCTGACAGGAATGTTCGAACCAGTTCTGAGCATAAGCAATAGTAGTTGGGCTTCCTCAATGGTTTAGGGCTGGGCTCCAGGGCCAGTCTGCCTCAGTTCCAAATTTAACTCCACCCCGTTGGGCAAGTTTCTTCCTCTCCTTTGTTTCTGTTTCCTCATCTGAAAAACAGGAGGAATAATATTACCTGCTTTATAGGAACAGTCATGGATTTAGCAAGCCAATTTAAGTAGCCTAGAAAACAGCACCTGTCTTGGAGTAGCACACAGTGAATGTCAGCTATTATTCTTATTATTGTGAAATGTGTTCATGGGGATGAGAAGGCAGGATATTTGACATTGGGGTGCTCCCAGAAAAGCCCAGATGTGATGAATACCAAATGAGGATTAGCAATTAAAAATCCTGCCTCATGTCTGTTTCTGAGTGAGGCAAGTTATAAAGAATTGCAGACTGCTGTTTGAGGGGATATAAAAAGAGAAGGGATGAGGGTACTGCTTGGGAGGGGCTCTCCATGCTTGGCCTGGAAGGAGGCAGATAAAGGGGCCTGGCAGGAAGGACCTTGTGAACAGAGAGGGATGTAGCAAGCTTCTTTGGAAATTGAGGTATCCCAGCTGGGATAGGAGGTTCATGGGGGAAGTTGGACAAGGAATATTTTTGAATCCATAGCAATGCCCACCAATAGACTCTTTTGTCTCACAACCACACACAGGGTAGACATATAAGTGAATCAATGGAGGCCCAGATTGGGTGATGGCTTGTTCAGGACTCTGCACCTAGAAGGAATGGGGCTAAGAATCCAGTCACGAATTCCAGGGTTGTGCACACAAGCCCCCTGCTCCTGCCTTCCCCAGGGCCACAGAAGCCTCCATTCCAGTGGTGGGGACGGGGAGGCCTGAGGCCTGAGGGGACACCTGGCTGCCGGGAAGAGGGAGGGGCTGAGGGAGACCCAGCCCCAGGTGTGCGAGAGACCCAGTGCCTGGGCAGCCACTTGGGGAAAAAGCAGAAAGTAGGTCAGTCACGCAGGAGACGGAGCGTGAAATTAATGAGCACGCGGGAGCTGGAGTAGTCACCTTCCGAGAGGGCGGAAAGGAGGGAATACAGTCCCTCTGAGAGAAGCATGGGGCCTGAGGAGGGGCTGGCGCAGGTCAGGCAGGAGACCTGGGCTTGTGTTTTCTCTCACGGTCCCAAGGATTTGGGGGACATCGGTGGGGCGGGATGGGGAAAGGATGGGGGCAGCAGGGTAGAGACTGGCCAGAGGGGCTGTGGGATGTGAGCTCTGTGAGGGAAGGGGTCTTGTTGTTTTCTTAATGCTTTCTGCTTCCTGCTGCCTCGGACAGTACCTGGCACACTGTGGACATATTTGAATAAATAGGTGAAGAGAAACGGCTCTACTGTGGACATCATTGTGCGTCCTGGGTGAAGGAGGCCTCTGTTCCTTATTTGTGCAGAGGGACATCCGCTGAATTCAGGAACGTTTGCTGAGTGCCAGCCATTGTGCTGTCCCTGAGCTACTTGCACGGGAATGTGAAACACAGTCAAGGAAGTGGCCAAACAAGGGTTTGAAGCTGGGGACAGGTCCACATTGTGACTTTCTTGGATCTTAGGCCTTTTTGCCTTTGTGGGTCCTTTTTACACACACACACACGTACTTAACAAGTATATTTACAACCCCTGCTATAGTTTGGATCTTGAATTCTCCAAAAGCCCCTGTGTTAAAAGCACGGTCCCCAGGGTGGTGCCATTGGGAGGTGCTGGGGAACTTTAGGAGGCGGGGTCTGGTGGGAGGCCCTTAGGCCATTGAGATCATGCCCCCTGAAGGGAATTGTGGGACTCCTGTCTCCTTGCTTTTTCTCCTTTTGCTTCCTAGAGGATGAGGTGACTGGTTTTGCTCTACCACATGTTCCCTCCACAATGTGATACTGTGCCACAGGCCCAGAGCAATAAGGATCACAGACCTCCAAAACTATGAACCAAAATAAACCTTTCTTTTTATTAGTTAGTTGTCTCAGGCATTTTGTGATAGAGACAGAAAACTGACTAGCACAATCTTGGTATAAAGACAAATAATATTACAGATTAAAACATTTTCTTTGTCCTAAAATTTCATTTTTTCCCTTCTGATTTTAAAAGAAATCAAAACATTTTCATGAGTCCTCAAGTGTGTGGGCTCAAGACATTGAATGAGAAGGAATTTGCTTGGTCAAAAAACTAGGGAAAGCCATTTCCAAGTGGAGAGAGCAGCCCAGGCAGACATGGCTGGGAGTCCCGCTGTAGAAGAGCAAATTGTCTTTGTGAGGTGGGGCACAAGATGAAATAGGAATTTTGGATGGAGGAATATAGTCTTGAATGCCCTGTTGTGTGTATCCTAGAAATGTAGCTAAGAGTTTTAAATCATAGCAGAGGCTCTGGAATAGCATTCACAGGTTGCTGGTGGGAAGGGCAGACTTTTGGTTTTTCAGTCCTGAAACTGCCAGGGATGGTGATGGATGCTTGCTAATTTTCTCCCAGCTCTGGGGACTCCCTCAAACTGGGCAGGACAAAGCTGGAGGTGGGGCAGGATGTGTGGAGAAGTGAGAATCCTAGTTGGCTCCCTTCTTCTCCCCACAGCACAACATGGTATTGCTTTGGGCTGGAGGAAGGGGTTTCTCCTAGAAATGCCCTTCACACGAGCTTCCCTGGAGAAGTGGATAGAGGGGATGCAGGCCGGATTGGTGGGCAGGCTGGGGGCTTTGGTTCAAGAACAATTTGGGCTCAAGTCCCAAGACACCACCGACAGTGCTTCACCTTTGTAGGCCTCAGCTCCTCTAATGTGGCTCTTCCCTGCAGGGCTGTCAACATGCTGGTCAGGGCACAGATGTGGGGGCACCTTCAGGGGGTGGCACTGGATGTGAGGTTCACCCCATATTTCACCAGGAGATGTGCCATGTCAGGAGCAGCTCCACTCTCTAGGGACTGTCTCACTACCCTGAACAGCCTGAGGTCATTGCTTTGGGGCTGCCTGTTGAAGATTTGGTCTGGATCCTGCTCCTGGGGCACTTCAGTTGGCCAGAGCTTTACTGAGCAGAGGTTCTCTAGGAAGCTGTCCTGTCTAGCCAGGTTCTTGATATCAGGATCCTCCTAACAGGACCAGCCAACTTGTCACCTTCAGTAGTGAGACTTTTTCATGCCTATTTAGCACTTCACCCCTGGGCAGGTCAGAGACAATACCCTGGTTTACAGGGAAGAAGGGAGTGAGGTGTCTCACCAAGAGCTGGCAGGGGGTGAGGGTGGAGAGAGCCGACTGGGCTCATGTTGGTTCAATCTAAATGCCCAGGGCCGCCTGTGAGAACAGGTGAGTCAGGGCAGAGCAGGGACTGGGAATCAAGCAGAGAGGTAGTGCCACAGACAAAGGTGACTTGAATCCCCTTCTCCTGTGGACATCTTCTGACCTCTGACCCCAGGTCCATCAGTCCTGTCACCTGAGAGGCAGTGTTAGGCCTGCAGTGTAGAATCAAGGGGCTTAACCACAGAATTTTAGGGCCAGGACAGATGGAGAGATTTTGTGTTTGACCCAACTGCACTGGCAAACACTCATGGATGTCCCTCCAGGGCCACATCAAGCTCTGGGTGTGCAGAGAATACTCAGGCACTTCTACCTCAGGGACTCAGGTCTGGAGGCCCATTGTCATGGTTGACACTTTGGGCCAGATGATTCTTAAGGGATGTCGTGCAGTATAGGATGTATAGCAGCATCTCTGGCCTGTAACTTCTGGGTTCCAGTAACAGCCCCCCAGCTATGACAACCAAAGATGTCTCCAGATATTGCCACATGTCCTCTGGGGACTCCATTTCTTTCCAATTGAGATCCACTGGCTCAGAGGGGAAAGCAAACATGTTAAGACAGTGTGCTAAGTGCTGTGCCAGAGGTGGGCTGCAAGGTGACAATAGAGGAGAGCCCTGGAAAACCAGCCAACAGCCTCCAGTGGAGCTGGGATTCAATCCCAGGACCCCGAGCCTGGCTCCAGTGCTCTCCCACCGGCCACTGCACTGCTTTCTGCCATCTTCATCCCCTCCCTGACAGAGTGGCCTCTGCTTTGGGAAGCTGCCATGCTACTTTGGATGGTCTGGTTTTCTCTGCCCTGGACTGGTCTCTGGCCTTGCCCAGTAAGCTTTCATGCATGTTACAAAAGGCTCTGCTTTCCCCTGAGATAGCCTTCGGAAAGCTGACTGGGTGGCCACTTAAGTACTGTGCTTATGCTAAGAACAATACTTCAACCGAGTGCTTCAGTGTGAGTACTTCCAGGTCCCCCACTCCATAGAAGGCGCAGCGTGGGAAGGAGAAAGCTCTGCAGTCACTGAGCCTGGAGTCTGGGTCCTCAGCGCTACCCCTTACCAGCTGTGGGCCCCAGATGTGAGCGCTGCAATCTGCCGCGCTCCCTCTTCCCCACCTACAGAGCGGGCATGGCCACCCCTCCCCTGCCTCGGGTCCTGGGGGTGGGAAATGCTGGGCACCTCTGAGGAAAGGACTTTAAAAATGGAAAGTATTACACATGTGAACTCTTCTGAGTTTGGAAACTCATTTGGGGCATTGGGGGTAGTGTTCTGTTTTTACTTTCTTCATAAATTATTTGAATCGTCGTCCACACATTTAACAAATGTTTGTTGAGCCCCTTCTGTATGCCAAGAACTTAGCAGTGAACACATTGAATGGGAAACAGAAAGTAAACAAAAGAAGTGCAACAAATGCTGAGAGAGGAAAAACAGGGCAGGTGTTGGAGTCTGAGGTGGGGAAGACCCTCTGAAGGGTGGCATTTAGGTAAAAGCCTGAAGGCAGTGAGGGAGCAGGTCATGCATACATTATCTCAGGCAATGAGAAAGCAGTTACTGCAACTGGGCTGTGGGGGGGACAGTGAGCCGGCCAGTGGCAGGTGGCAGGCAGGGAGAGGAGGTGACATTGGGTGGGAAGTGAGAGTGGAAGTGGAGAAAGAGAAGGTAGGGGATGGAAAGGGAGGTAGGTCCTGAGTGTCCTCGAGGCCACCATGGGCCTTTGGCTCTTGCCTTGGGCTTATGGAGGAGGGGTGGCATGGCTCTAGCTGTTGCCTGGTGGACAGGCTTACCAGAGACTGGCCATGGGTCAAGTGTTTCACAGATTTCGTTGCTGATCCTCCCAAGAACCCAATGAGGAAGTTAATTCTGCCCTGCAGGTAGCTCAGGGACTTCCCCCTGGAGGAGGGAATGGGGTTGGGATCGCTAATCCTTGACAGAGCCAGGACTTGGCCCCTGTGTGTCAGGCACCCAAGCCCTGGGTGTCTCTACCAGGCTGCTCACCGCTCACAGCCAGCACTGTCCCATTCTAAATCCTGATTGAAACAAAAATGTTTCCCAATGATTTAAGATTACTTCTGCCCGACTGAAGAGCGGTTGCGGAAGACTTACTCATTTCTTACCTGAGAACCGTTACTCCACCTAGAGATGCCCTTGGAATAGGAGGGGAAAGAAAAAGCTTTCTGGAACCGGGAAGCCTGAGGTCTGCCTGGACTCTGCCTCCTTATTGCTACTGGACCGTCTGTGTCCGGCCTTCTCAAGGTGGCATGAAGACCCAGAAGACAGATAAGAATCGGGAGCCATCCCTGATGCCAGCAGGGAACGCACAGCTGCGCAGTCTTCTTCCTCCACCACGCTGCAGCGGAGGCTGTCTGCCCCTAGGTGGCGCAGTTTTCCCAGGCTCGGGCCCCAGCCCTGCTGCTGAAACGGGGTTGGAAGATGGGGGGACACAAGGGCAAACACGATACTGGGATGAATAAAGTGGGAGTTTGAGGTAAAAACTTGCAGCCAGTTATCCCTTCTGTTCCTCCAGTGAGCATTGTGGGAGTTAGTGGCATGGGACATTTCTGACTCTGTGGCCATTAGAGCCTGCTGTGGGATCCTGGGGGTTGCAGGGTTTGGGGTTGTGGGGAAAGGGTCAGGAGATTACACATGCCACATCCATTCTCCTTCACAGATGAGAAGGTGAAGACCAGACAGGAGTTGACTTTCCTGGCCAACGCGAAAGTCAGGGACACAGCTGCTAGCCTGCTGTCCTCTGCTGACAGAAGAGCCATTAGCAGAAAGCTTCCCCTTAACGTGTCATCCCATTGACGTGGCCCATTTCTCCTAGATGGAGGCCTACCTCCTCCTAGCATTTCTTCTTGGGCTTGCTCTTGTTGTTCCTTGGCTGTTCTCAGGAAAGCCTGGGAGAGCAGGCATGTGCTCTTCATTTAGACAGCTGTGTCTCTCAGCAGTAGCCTGACACAGGGTGAATGAAGGTCAGGAGACTTGGGTGTACAAGAGCTCTGTCACTTTGGGCATGTGGCTTTTCTCAACCTGACCTTCCCTTTCCTTATTTGTAATTTAGGATGGGCAAGGAAGGAGAGTTGGGCTAGATATTTCCAAGGTCACTTTCTAGTGTGCACTATCTGAACTGCACTTGAAGTTTTCCTACTGTCCATCAGAGCACATGTGGGGGAGGAAAACTTTCACTTCTCTCATTTATCAAACCTGGGGGAGTGGACTGGATGATGTGTCATTCTGGCTTTGACATCTGGTTGACAAGGATGAAAGGTAGTCTCCAAGGCCAGAGCCATCCCCTCTGAACTGCCAACATGATGACCACCCCTGTCCTGGGAGACACAAACCCGATTCCCCTGAAGGCTCCAGAAGAAGCCATGCAATGTGGAAATGTGGGCCCCCGGCAACACTGATCTCCTTCTGAACTGGCCCCCGAGCCACCCAAGGAGGAGCTCTTCCTCCCTGCTGCAGAGCTGGAGCCTGCCTGGACACAGAGGCTATTCCTTCCTGGGCTCCATTACTTACCCTCTGCCTCCCTGGCTGGGGGAGACTTTGTGACCTTAGTCTCTTTCCAAAATCAAATCCTCCTTCAAAGAAAGTAGAAGATTGGTCACCACTGAAGAAATTCAGGAAATGACAGCCAGAGAAAGGGATCTGGGAGAAAGGGAGAGAATACCCACTTATTTTCAGCCAACCATGTTCCCGTATATTAATTCATATAATCCTGTCAACCACAAAGTAACTGTTATAATCCCTCTTTTCAGATGAAGAACCACTGAGGACACAAGTTTTTTTTTTTTTTTTTTTTTTTTTTTTTCTTTCCATAGTTGTGCAACTAGTGAAGGCACTGATGGGGTTTGAGCCAAGTCTCTGACTCCATAGCCTACCCTTGTCCCTCTGGAGCACACTGAGGCAGGGAGGAATAATAGGACATGGGCCAGGAAGCTTGGCTACAGGCTCAGCTGTGCAGCTGAAGGATTATGACAACTAACAATCCATGACACTTTAGGTTCAAAGTGATAACCATGCAGTGTCTTATTTATTTTTTGATCAGCCCATGAATAAATGAGGAAACTGAGCCATACCCTGGTCTAGTGACTTGCCCAGTTGTGGTCACAAAATAGCTGGATTGGTTTTAAACCAGGTCTTTGATCCCAGAGTCTGTACAGCTCACAAATAAAGCTGATTCTTTGACAAGTTAAGCCTCTTCTCTTGGATTCCTTTTTCTAGTTTGTGAAAATAAGGGGTTAGATTAGATTTGTAGGCAACCTAATTCCCAGACCCTTTTATGGAAAGGGGAAAAAAAATGGTGAACCCATAGAGCCGGGCAACTTAAAATTTTGTCAAGTCAGCACATTCAATAAAAAGAACATTTTACCTTTAAGAAACTAGGAGGATATAATTGCAGTATAGCTGGAAGAAAAAATATAATAACTGAGAACAGAATTCCTCTCAGGAATTAACTAAGCCATGTTTAGCATGACATCTCCATGAACCATTGTGTCTATACCAAAAAGCTCCCTGGGCTTGGTTTGAGTGAACCAGAAGGGAAATGGAACTAGAATAATTCTCTGCAAAAGACTCAATGTGCAGTTGGGAACTTGGAAGTCTCAGTAAGCTAGTGATGTGAAGAGGTAAGGTTGAAAGAAGAGGTTCAAATGCAACGCAGGGCAGTTGGGGTCCCAGAGACCATCTGTGAGTTCCCCAGTTGGAAGATAGAGAATGATCCCAGGACCTAGGGAGAGGGGTAACCAGTATGAAGTTTCAGCTTGCAGGTGTCTGCTTTCCTGGTGTCAGTCAACCTGCCATTGTCCAGATCTTCAGTCCAAGTGCCCTTGCATGGTGTAGGAGCTCAGTGCACGCAAACCTGGCCATGCAAGGTCAGGGTCCCTTGGTTTAGAATCAGTGGGTCTGGCAGATCTGAGTTGTTGGCCCAGTTCCATCACGTGGAATCTAGGGGAGCTCTGTAAGCTTCAGTTTCCTTCTTTGCAAAATGGACATAATATTCCCTAACTGGAAGGTGGACATAAGGAATAAGTGCTACCATTGACAGCATAGCACCTATTACTCCCGGCCTCTGCAAATAGCTACTTAGCTGCCAATTATTATTAACCATAGTTACTTGGATATTCACAATTTCACATACTGTGGCAAGCTTGTGGGAGGTTTTTGTTTGTTTTGTTGGGGGGGGGGTAGTTTTTGCTGCTGTTAAATCCAGCACAGGATCAGGCAGGAGTATCATCTAGAAGGAGAGGTGGGTGGAGTATCAAACTCAACAACGCACCAAGCAAACCCAGCCCTTCCTCCCCTTTCAAGGCTGAGCACTGTCTATGTCTGAGAATCTTCTCCCTTGTAAATGACAGCATCTTCTTCCAGGGCTGAGCCCAGAGGGCAGGGCTCCCACCAAGGACAGTCTGAGGGCCGAGGGGAGAGGTGGCGAAGAGGGGGAGTGAGTAGGAGGAGATAGAGAGACGAAAGGCCCTTTCAGGGACTGACAGTCACTCACGAAGCAGAGAAAGGTGTGCGTGTGCGTGTTCACATGCGAGCGTGACTATGTAGCCACATGCGTGCATCAGGTGGCAGGTGCCTGCAGCGTGCGCGTGTGGGTGTGACAGTGTTTGAATGAGTGTGCAAACCTGTCAGTGCATGACTGTGCACGTGAGTGGCTGGCTGTGTGTGTATGTGTGTAGGAAGTTCATATGCACATGTGCCTTGGGTAAGCCTGGGCGTGCTGGGCTCCAGTGTGGTGCTGACTCTCTGAGTGCCAGCGGAGGGAGGTCTGCATGTGGGTGGTCAGTGCTTGGGGCACTTGTGCACCCTTGATGCATTGGATGTCTAAGAGGAGGGACCTTCTACAGCTTCTCTGGGGAGCCTCTGACTCCTACCCGACCCCCAATGGCTGTCTCCCTTCCCAGTTCCTTCCAGCCCCACCGCCTCACCACCACCAACTGCTGGCTGCTGGGCCTTGTCGGGAAGAATGGGGAGAAGAAGGGGGAGAAGTGACCGGCCTCCTAGCCCCAACCCTTGGTGCTGCCAGGGAAACGTCCTCCTCCCACCCCCCACCCCCAATCACCGTGATTCCTGCTGTGAGGGAGAGAGGAGCCCTCGTTTCCATGGCAACATAGCAGCCCTGCTTCTCAGCCTGAGCCCAGGCTCCTCTGAGCCGTGGTAGGAGTGGGAAGAAGCCCCCCCCAAGTACCCTAACCTCTAGACTCCCCACTCCAGAGACCCCCCCAGGCTCCTCTGTTGCTCATGACCCCCCTGGGATGCCCCAGCACACACCCACCCCACTGTTGGTCCTGGGACCTGGGGACCTATCTGAATGACCAGACCCGAGCATGAGCCTTGGAAAGAGGCAAGATGGGGTTGAATTCCAGTCTTCACCTGTCAAAGGTCCCAGGCTTATGCCTCTAAGTGTTCTTGCGAGGAGCAAATGAAATAGTGCTCACAGAAGTGCTTTGTAAGTTCAGACAGGATCAGTGTGTCACACCACCGGCAGAGTGTAAATCTCCTCAGTTTCTTTGAAGGGGTGTCCTACCCCTGTGACTCCACTTTTTTTCTCTTTTTTCCTTTCTTTCTTCTTTTCTTCCTCTTGCAGTGCGGAGAATTGAACCCAGGACCTTGCACATGTGAGGCGAACACTTTCCCAGTGAGCTATGGTGCCAGCCCCGAGTCTCCACCTTCAGTTTTCTCTCTGGGAGAAACACACGCGTGCTCACAGACGTCCACTTGAGACTCTCTGCAGGGTTCTCTCTGATAGTGAAAAGTCGGAAACCACCCCAATGTCCACCAGCACAGAAGCGATTGAATGAATCAAAGCGCATCTGTAGTCTTACAGCTCTTATAAAGCGACTCTGTGCGGACAGGGCTCAGTCTCGAAAACATCGCCAAGTGAAGAAAAGGTCAAGTTGAAGCATCAGTACTGCATGATCCCATCTCTGACGTGACATTTCTGGCTTATGAGCCTACATAGGTGCATCAATGGGTGGAAGGGGCTGCGAGCAGCCAGGCCAGGGTGTGGGCAGTGGATACTACAAGGGGGAATGGGATTGGGGAAGGGAGGCAGGGAAGAGGAGCTTTGACTTTTTCCTCTGTACATCTTGGAGGTGCTCGCCTACATCGAGAGCAAATACAACCTAAGAATTATGTGCCACTATTGTTATAGTTGATGAGCAAAACCACACAGGAGACCATCAGCAAGCAGAGCAAGAGAGTCCAGCGTCAAGGAGAGGAGATGCTCAGAGAGAGAGACCCAAGAGGACTTCTAGGAGGAGGAGCAGGGGAGCCGGAGATCAGTGTGCAAGTGGAACTCGGAGACTGAAGCCCAGAGAGGGCGATCAGCACAAGGGAGAGCTGGGGAGCAAGGAGCTGGGGCCTGAGGTGGGGGGAGAACGGAGAGGATGGTGTCCGAGGATGAGGGACTGACTCCCACCACTGCCACCATCCTGAGCCGTCCACAGGTGAAACGCGCAGACCTCATGGGGTGTTTGTGAAGACTGGTGTCAGCAGAGGAGCGGAAGCTGTAAAGTTTCATACAGGTGCGAGTGTATTGTTGTCATGTTTTCTCCTAGGGACAATGGCAAGATGGACCTGACCACTGTCAGGCTATTTACTAACCCTTGGCAAAACCTGGTCAACTCCAGGCCAACTCGAGGCTCACATGCAAGGTGGCAGGAGATAAGGAGACAACACGGCTTCTGAAGCAAGGGAAGGGAGGGAGGCAAGAATGAGAAAATGAGAAAATCCGTCATTTGTTATCCACAATACTGCTAGTCGCGAGCTATGTATTTTAACGTGTTTACTTGTCAGGTACGATAGGAGAGAGCATGCCTATTTTTACAAGTGAGGAAAGAGAAGTTCAGAGAAATGCATCCCATCCATCCATTTCTTCATTCATTCATTCATTCATTCATTGACTGGCTCAGAAAATACAGACACCATTCTAGTTGCTGAGTGATTGAAAAGTTTCTGCCCCCATGTAGCTTACCATCTGAAAGGGGAGACAGACAAAAACTGATAAACCTATGGTGTAATGACAGGTTATGCTATGCAAAAAACAAACTGAGTAAAGAAATTAAGGGCATCAGGAGGTGGTAGGACAGGTAGTTCTGACTTTTAGGCAAAGAACTGAATTTAGCCATTGTGTGACTCTTCCCAGAAGAGGCGATAGCCTGTGCAAAGGCCCTGGGGTGGGAGTATGCTTGCTGTTATCAAGGGGTGCCAAGAAGGCAAGTGTCCTGTGAGTGTGGATGAGTTTGAAGAGAAGTAAAGGATGGGGGAGTTGTAAGCTATGGGGGGCTTTACAGGTCAAAGCAAAGACTATGGTTTTAATTCTACATCCATTGGGAAGTCACTGGGCAGGGTTTGACCAGGACAATCTCAACTATAGCTTTTCAAAGGATCACTTGGGAGACAGAATGCAGGGAGTAGGATTGGGAGCCAAGGGGTTAAGTAGGAAGCTACTGCACAAGTCCAGGTGAGAAGAGAAAGACAGTTTGGAGAGCAGTGGCAGGGTGGAGGTGGTAAACAGCAGTCAGCTCTGAAATATATTTCAAAAATAGCACCAGCTGGGTTTCCTGTTGGATGAACGTGGGCTATGAGATAAAGAGAGGAGTAAAGGATGACTCCTGGACTTTGGGCTTCAGCCACCGGTAAATACAGATGCTGCTTACCGAGGTGGGGGAGGGGTGGCAGGTTTGGGGACAGTGAGGGTTCACTTTAATTTTGAGATGGCTTTAGACATCTAAGTGGAGATGTCAGCTAGGTAGCGGGATGTATGAGATGGGAGTTCAGGGGAGATGTCAGGCCTGGAGATATAAATTGGGAAGCTGTCAGCATAGAAATGTTGTTGAAAGCCATGGGATGAGATGATATCACCCAGAGGGAGGGCGTAGACAGAGAAGAGAAGAGGTCCCCAGGAGTGTGGCATTTGCAGGTTTGAAGAGCAGGAGGACTCAGAGGACTCGTTCTGCTTTCCCTGGAAGGCCTTCTGCTGCCCGGGGAGAGAAGCCCCCTCCATGCTGGGCAGCGGGTCTCAGAATCATCCAGGCTTGTTAAACCAGATGGCAGGGACCACCCTGCAGGTCTGGGTGGCACCCAAGAAAAGCGTTTCTAACAAGTTGCCAGTAGCTGGGGGCCCGGAGGCCACACTCTGAAGGCTGCTGGGCCTTCAGAAGGTAGAGGAAGCGGCAGAAGGAGCTTAGAGCTGGTAGAACACTTTCAAACTCAGGCTCTACTTGCTGTGTGATCTTGGGCAGGACAGTGTCTGTTCCTGGCCTCGGTGTCCTTATCTGTAAAATGGAAATGATGTCACTGATTACCCAGGTCATCGTGAGGGACAAACAAGGTAGCATGTTTGCAGCTTCTATTGAAGTGCCTAGACAGGCTCAGGCCGAGAAGACGACAGCAGAACGCTCTGGAGGAGGACTGAGGCAGGCAGGAAGGAGCTGGGTTCATCCACTCAGACAGCTCTGGCTAGGCACCCGGGATGGCAGGAAAGGCTCTGGGCTGGCCGACAGCTCTGTCAACACCTGGCCTTGGGAGGCCCTGAGACCTGGTCCCGAAAGAGAGGCAGAGCATGCAAGGGGGCCCTCCCTAGCCCCTGCTCCTCTGAGCACCTCCTGGCCCACTTTTTCTGTCTCCATCTTACCACCCAAGGGGTCTCTGGATCCTGGTTCTTGGAGAGCTCCTCTTGTCCCTTCTTCTCCAGTGACCAGTGGCCGCTTTCCCTCATGGCCTCCCCTTGCACCTTCCCCTCTCTGGGCCTTGTCACCCAGCTTGCCCTCGAAGGGATTATGGCCTGACAGCAAGAACCTGGCCTGGCATCAGAGAGAGGGCACAGCAGCCAGGGACAGGGGCAACCCAGCAAGACAGGGGTGATGACGCTGCCCACCTAAGACGTGGGAGCGTGCGAGAAAGCACTGGCTCACAGGAGGCGTGTGGGGCACATGCCTTTCTTCTCCTTCTCTCCTGCTCTCCTGCCTCTGGCCAAGAGCCTGCCTCTCCAGCGGCTGCACAGGCAGCCAGCCTGGGTGCACTGAGAGGAGAGAGCAGGCCGCTCCCCCTCCCCCTGTTGCTATTTAATGCTGTTAACAATGGATTCATTAACTGGGATTAATCTCATATACCAGCTCTCTATCCCCCTGGCTATTAATCACTCACTTCATTAACAGGACAGCATTAGTCAACCTGGGAGCCAGGACATGGCGCCCATACCAAGTACCTGTGTCTACCTTCTGGCCTTCCCCACTGGCTGGTCCATCTTCAGCACGCCTTTCTGCCTCTGCTTGTTCCCATAGCCCTCAGCAGAAGTGTGTCTCTTTCCCTGTTCCCCACTGAGGCCTGGTCTCTGTCCCATTGCCTCCTGGTGTCCTTTTCTCTCTGTGTCCTCCGGCTCCTGGGCCTCACACATAGTAGGCAGGCGTTCCAGGCTGCTCGAACAAAGAGCTGAGAGATATGAGCAAGGAGACGCCAATTCAAGTAGGCTCATTTTTAAAAATTGCCTTTTCTGTTTACAAAGATAATATATGCTCACTGTACAAAATTTGAACAACACAAGAAAGGAAGAAAGCAGAAAATAAAAATTCCCTGAAATCCCCGCCATCTCAAGATAATAACCTTTAGCGTTTTGGTGAGCATCCTCTCAGATCTTGAGTGATATATATATAATTTTACCTAAATGGGATCATACTATGCATGCTGTTTTGCAACCTGCTTTTCCACTCAACAATATGTTGTCGAAATCTTTCCATATCAGTGAATATAAATATACATCATACTTTTTTAATGGTTGCATCGCATTCTGTCTTATGGAAGTAACATAATTTAGTCAATGGATCTCCTATTGATGAACATTTATGTTGTTTCCCATTTTTTCACTGCCAGATTTGACACAGAGAGCAATGTTCTAATGTATATATCTCTGTGCACTTGCCTAATTAACTTCTAAAGATTAATTCCCAGCAGAGAAACTTCTAGGACAAAGGGTTTGCATAATTAACATTTTGGAATAGAATGGCATAGTGGAGCCAGGTATCTGAGATTCAACACCATTTTTGCCATTTCTTAGCAAAGGTGCCTCTGACAAACTACAGAAACTTATTGGGCTTCAGTTTTCTCATCTGTGAAATGGGATAATAGTAGGGTTCGCTTCATGAGATTACTGTTTAGATTAAATAAACCACTACATGCAAAGTACTTAGAACGAGGGCTGGGTGTGCAGTAAGGGCTGTGTTTATTAGCTACTGCCATGGCAACAGTGGTCCATGGCCTCCAGGAACACTGAACCTGTTCACGTCTCTCCCACTAGTAGGAGAGACCCTTTCTTTACACTATTACCAACAGCAAATTCCCTTGTCCATTTAAACAAACTTTTGTCTACCCAAGAGGTGACAATTGTCACTTCTTTTCAATTTGCATTTCTTTGGTGAGTATTGAACTAGCACTTGTACTTTGTTCTTAATGGACATTCATATTTCATCTCTGAGTTGTCCGGTCAAGTTCTTTGCCTACTTCTTGTTTGTGGGAGCTACTTGTTTATTAGCTATTTTGCATATTAGTAACCCTAATATTTTTTTCTACTTCCTCCTGACTTTCAACAATATTTATTTTTGTCCTTCCTCAGTACTTGATTTTTATATGGTTACGTCTACCCAGCTTGTTCCTTTACAACTTTTATATATCCCACCATGCTGAGAAAGGCCTATTTTCCTTTAGACAATACAAACATTTATACTTTTAGTACTTGTCCGCACACTCATTTCGCTTTTTATATTTTATGTTTTTATCCCTTTGATTTATTCTGGTGTGAAGAATGAAGCGTGACACTAGTTTTATTGTTTTCTAAAGGACTGATCAGTTTTCCCAACAACGTTTGAGTATTCCAATGAGGACCAGGGAGATAGACAAGGGTTAAAATATACATTCCAAGACAGAAGGGGGGCAATAGGTCAAAAGAGCAGTTTGGGATGGGATTCCCTGGGGCCTGCTTGCAGCTAATTGTGGCTAATTAATCCCTGGAGACTCCCTCCTCATGTGATTCCCAATGGGCAGAGGCAGAATACCAGGGGAACTGAGTCTGACCCAGGGTTTATCAAAGCCCCTTCCAGCAGGCTCCATATGCACTGGACAGCCTGTTCCTGGCTCTCAGCAATTAAGAAGAAAGTCTGTCCTTCTCATGTTGGAGCCCAGAGCAAGTGGCCTTGTGAGTTGGATCTCTGCCCTAAAGCTCACCCCATCATTACCGCAGTCTCCCCACTCACCCAGACCCCGCATCCTACCGCAGCAGCGTTTGTGCCATCTCCCCTGTCTTCCCCAGGAGGACGCAGCTGCACCTTCACGGTGAACCCGGCCCAGGGGTGCTTTAGGAACCGCCCTTCCTCAGGAAGGCAGCCCTGGAGCCTCCACAGCCTGTGCGCGTGGTGGAGATGGGGAAGGGAAGGCAGGGCGCCGGGAACAGAAGCCTCCCGGCGGTGCAGGAAGCCTGGATCCTCACCGCCGCCATCCCCAGGCTCCGGCTGCCAGGGGCCTCTTTGCGCTGTGTTTAAGGCAGCGTGGGTTAACTGTGGTCTAGACACAGGGAGGGTGTCGCCTGACGTGCCCTGGCCAGGGCTCAGCTCAGGGGGTCCTGGAAGACGTAGGGGTGGGGGAGCATCTTGAGATCCTCTCTACAGCCTTGCATGTGGACAGTCCTTACGTGATCTCCAGGGCCACAGGTCATGGACGTAGCTTGGTTCTGGGATCAGAAGGACAGGCCTGGAGTCCGAGGCAGGCAAAATGCCAGGCTGGGCAGTCAGATCGTGGTCACTGAGGGTGAATTATGGCATCAGGGCCCACGGAGCAGCCACAAATCATGGGGCTGTCAAGAACAGGGGAAAGGCAACACCCGTCTCCTTCCCCAGCAGGATTGATGGACTTGGGTCCTGGGTCTGGGTTCAAGATGAATGGACTTAATGATGTTTCATTTCCCCAGGATGCTGCTGGTGCAAAGCGTGTCACCCAGGACCATGTGTGTGAGTGTGCACGTGTATTTATCATCCTGCGTGACTTGCTGCGACTCCATGAAAAGGTGGGCTTCTGCTTGCCTCTCTGTGGTTCTCATTTCATTTCTGTGAAACCGACCAGGCCTCTGGGTTGAGTATAGACAGTGTGGGAATATGAGTTTCATGTTTTGTGTCTGGCGTGACCGTACCCGGGTGAAGATCTGTGGAGCTGTGGAGTCTATGGCTTTTGTGTGTGGCTGAGCAGTGGTTTGCATGTGTTCACTGGGGACAAATCAGGGGTCTTGCGTCCATGTGGCTGGGTGGCCGATGTGGCTATCATCCAAGAACAGGGAAAGAAGAGGAAGAGAAGGTTGAAATGAAGGTTTGGGCATGACGAATCTAAGGTCTAGGAAGAACATCAAGGGGACACATCTAGAAAAAGGGCAGGGACTCAGCAGGGAGCCTGGGGCAGGAGGGCCTGGGCTCAGCTGCCTTCTACATTTGTCCAGATGACAATGCACTGGGGAAAGTGGTGTTTGGCAGGAATGAGGCAAACACACACACACACACACACACACACACACACACACACACACACTCTTCTCTGAAGACCAAAGGATAACGTGCTGTGTTAATCTTAGCTGGATGGAATTCAGTAGGAAATTTCCAAGGGTTGCTGAAATGGCATAAAATGTACCAATTGGTAAGAGGCAGGAAAAATTCCCTGGCAGAGGTAAAGATTCAGGGGAATCATAAGGAAGGAGAGTGTAGAAGGAAGAGGAGAATGCTCTGGCTTCAGGGGCAAGGAATAGGGATAGGGACAGGGTCTCTACGGCCCGGGGCAGGGACAGCAAGCTATTTTGATGGCATACTCTTAGAAGCCAAGGCAACAATTCATCAATGCATTTCCAGTACCTGGTCCAGGAGTAGGCGATCTGTATGTTGAATCAAACTGATTTGGAGTCCAAATATAAACCACGGTAACAGGGAGAGTCCAAGTGCTTCACTGAGAGAACTTTGAGAACTACAGGAGACCTGGGCGGGGCTGACAGGAGGGGGAGCAGAGTTAGGAGTCAGAATCTTGCCTGTCTGCTTGTCTCCTACCTGCTCCTTCCTCCCTGTCTGCCTCCAAGTGCTGGGCCCTAACCCAGCCTCTGTCTTCCCCCTCCTCGTGGCTTCTTGGTCTTCCCCAGCACTCACCTTGACTCTGTTTTCTGATTACAGCCTTGCTAATCTCAACATGGGAACATCTTTTGCTGAATAAGCCAAGTGGCCAGTAAAAGGGCAGTCCAGCTGGAGAGCACCCAGGACTTGGCAGAGCCTGTTTATCCCTAGTTACAAGGACCCGCCGAATGCAATGCACAAAGGTCCAAGTCACTTTTGAGGGACGTAAGTCCCAGACATGGTAGAAGATCTAACACTAGATTGCTGGGAAGCGAGGGAAAGGGGACTTTGGTGCCATCAGTAGAGCACTTACAAGGTTCTGGCAGGTCAGAGGAGTGCAGCCACAGAAATTCTCTGTGGTCTGCGCAGGTGTACAAGGACGAGACAGCCTCAGAGGTGCAGGTGGTGAGCAGGGAGCACCCGAGGGACATAGATCATGCTTTTGGATGCTAGTAGCAGAAGAGCTCCAATTCAGTGGCCTTAGTGATAAGAAAATGCATTATCTCATGTGGCAAGAACTCTCTCAAGAGGAAGGAAGAGCCTCTCCACAGCGGCTCAGTGATGCCATCAAAGCAATGTTCTTGTTGTCTTCTGCAGCTACTCTGAGTGGGTTCTTTGTCATTAGTCTGACTTCCCTCATAGTCACAAAAGGGCTGCCCAGATCCAGGTATCCCATGCAGACAATGCAATGTCCAGTAGAAGAAAAGACATTCTCCTTCTGGCTGTCTCTGAGTGAGATATCTTTCTCAGAAGCCCCTCTCTCTTCAGGCTCCTCCCCACATGCCTGTGCCTAAATCAATCAAGGGGAATGGGATGCTAATACTGCCTCATGCAGTTAGGACCCTTCTCTGGAGCTGGGTTGTGGGTGGGCTGTGGCCAGCTTCCCTGGAGCATAGGCCCCGTACAGAAAGGAGAATGCCTGAATACAGCCAGACTCTGGCTAGGAACAAGGGATCAAGAACAAGGGATCTAGGAAGATCCTGGGTAGATAGTGAATTATCTCTACTCCATCAGACCTCAGCACCACAGGGCAGCAGATATAGGACAGAGCTGCTGGAGAGTCGTCAAGGCAAGCGCTCTGCTTTGGGAGACCAAATCTAGGATCTAGTCATCTAAGATGAAACCTTGGATCCAAATGGAGTCAGCCGACAGATCAAGTTACTAATAAAAAGTTTCTCACTGCTGTCTCTGTCCCAACACTTCCCATACCCACTTCAAAACCAAAATACCTCATTAAACCTGCAAAGAAAGTCCCACAAGATTTGGTCTCTGCTGTTCCAGCCTCATCTGGAACATGTGTAGTTCTCCTTTCTGCCTCAGGGCCTTTGCTCATGCTGCCCTTCCCACTCCCTCAGCTTTCCCCTATACTTTCCCCCTACTTCCTTTACAGTACATTCCCATAACTCTCTACAAGTCTCTTTAGGGAACTTATAGTTACTTGTTGTCTGTATACCCTGCTGGACTGCAGGCTATGTTAGTTAGTTTTATGTCACTGTGACCAAAATACCTAACAAAAACAACTCAGAGCAGGAAAAGTTTATTTTGGCTCATGGTTTCACAGGTCTCGGTCCATAGTCAGATAGCCCTACTCCTTTGGTTTTGAGGTGAGGCAGAACCCCACGGTGAAGGGTGTGGCAGAGGTAAGCTGCTCCACTCATGAAGGCTGTCATGAGGAGAGAGTAAGAGGGCCACTGGGAGAAGATCGCGACTTCCAGGGCACGCCCCTTGACCTGCTTCCTCAGTCAGGTCCCATCTGCCAGCAGTCCTCAGATCCCTTATCATCCAGTCGCTTCCCCAAAGCCCCACCTCTGGACATTGCTGCACTGGGGACACATGAGACTGGAGGACACTCCAGACCCAACACAGGCTCCTTGAGGTCAAGAAAAGTGTTTACCATACCAGGTACTATGCTCTCACCCTACACAGTGCTTGGCACGCAGTTGGCATTTAATAATATCAGTTGAACGTATGAATGAATGAATCCCTATAACTAGGGTCAACTTGTCCCAAACTTTGGGCAAGGCCTGTGGCTGGGGGATCAATGAAGAGTGTGGCCTGTCAGAAGCCCCTGGTGGTTTCAGAGCCCAGAAACAGCATGACTCTACGGGATTCAAGGGCAGTGAGGACACCAGTGTGCATGGGAGGGGTAAGGAGGCCAGCCAGCACCCTGCGTTCCCCTGCAGGCACTAGGTTCCAACCACAGAAGCGGTATCCAAGAGATCAGTAATGACGCGCAGAAGACACGCGGGCTCGTGTGGTTACGTGTTGGTGCCGGAGATCTGGAGCAAAATGGGGATGGTAACAGCGTCCACCTTATGGTCACAGGAAGAGTAAAGGGGACGAGGTATGTAAGAAGCAGCTTTTGTCTGTAGATGCTCAGTAAATAATTAGGCCTTGGCTTTGCATTTGCCAGCTTCCTATATATTGCTCCAGTCCCCATCCCAGGCCAGGCCTGAGTCTGTCCCCGTCCTCTTTTTCCTCCCAGCCTGTGGTACACCAGGGCTGTGCTCTCTACAACCCTTGGCTTCCCTGAGCCTATTTCTTTTCCTAGTTAAATGTCCCCCTCACCTGGCTGATATGAGGGTGACATAAGAGAACACATTTTGGGGTGCTTTAGAAACTGTAAAGCACTGTGAACATGCAAGGAATTACTGTTCCTATTTTGTTGGAGTTGGGCTCATTCCTGGGCCTGGCATCTGCTTTGACTTTCCCAGTTCCTGTTTCTTGCCAGTCTCCGTTTTCTTGTAGCCACCCACGATTCTGGCACTGACAGCGTAAAGATGGGGAGTTTGAATGTAGAAGGGAAAAGAAGGAACGTGACAACAACCAGCAGCCCCTGCCTCATTCCCAATCTCAAGGATGGTCCCTCCACCTTTCCAAGTCACCATCCCTCAAACCTGGGCATCCTCCACGTACCAGTGACCTATTGCCACATAATAAACCTCTCCAAAACTTAGTGACTTAGAACAACCTTGTATTATTATCTCTCATGAGGTCAACAACGAGGCAGTCCCCCACCTCGTGGACTCCGGTTGGGTTGTAGTCAGAAGTGGCTAGGACTGAAGTCATCTGAAGGCTTGACCAGATGGACATTCCTCACTCACATCCCTGCTGCCTGGTGGAAGGTTGGTACGGCTGGGGCTGAGTCTTCATGCAGCCTCTGTCCAGGGCCACCTACGGGACACAGTTGAGCTTACACACGAGAGCTGGCTTCTCCAGAGTAAGCCTGCTAAAGAACCAACGTGGAAAATTTTTGGCTTCTTCTGAGCTAGCCTCAGAAGTCATGAGGTGTCACTTCTATTGCATTTTCTTGGTCACATATGGTCAGCCCAGATTCAGATTCACAAGGGCCTGGATCTGGAAGGCATGGCTCGTTGGAGAGCCATCTTTGGAGACTGTCCAGCCAGGCCTTAGTCTGGTGATGGGACTTCTGCCCTGCAGAGTGCTCTTGCTATGTTTGCTTGTGTCCCCCGAAGATTCATGTGTTGGAGGCTTGGTCCCCAGGGAGGCAGTCCAGGGAGGTGGGGTGGAACCTTTCAGAGGTGAAGCCTAATGAGAGCTCTACGGTTAATTGAGGGCGTGCCCTCAGAAGGGATTAAGACTAGTTCTCAAAAGAGGGTTGCTCTCAGGCCTGCGCCTGGCTCCACCTCGCCCCTCTTGCTTTCTGTTTGGAGGTGTGGCTTTTTCTCTTGCTTGCCTTCCTGTACTTGAGATGCTATACATCATGAGGTCCTCATCAGAGCCAGGTTGATGCTGCTATGGTGTCTTTGAACTTCCAGGATTGCGAATCAGACAGACCCCTTTTCTTTAGTTAGTCTGCCTCCTCTGATATTTTGTTATGGTAACAAAAAAAGAACTAATATACCTCTCAAAGTTCAGGACTTGGGAAGGAGACAAAGGAGACAGCAGTGAAGGACACTGAGCAGCTAGGACTCCTGGGTCCCAACTTTTTAAAATATTCACTTACTATTACTTAACATTTTGGAGTTTTACAAATAATTTAATGTGAAATTAAAAGTTCTGAAGTTCACTTTCCTGAGAGATTCAGATAGTGAATAAACAAAGAAATACATTTAACATTAATCATTAGGGAACTGCAAAATAAAGTTTCTATGAGGTATTACTGTTCACCTGTTAGAATGGTTAAAGTAATAATTTTTTAAAAACAGATAATATCAAGTGCTGGTGAGAATGGGAACAACTGGAATTCACATGCATGTTGGTAGAAATGCACTATGGGATAGACACTTTGGAAAACAGTTTCTTGTGAAGTTATACATAGACTTCACATATGATTCAGCAATTCCAACTCTCAGGTATTGACTCTAGAGAAGTGCAATGATACATCCACATAGAGACCTGAAAATGTCCCTAGCAGCTTTTCTAATTGTTCCAAACCAGAGAAACCAATCAACCAAAGAAAGAAATCCAAATGTCCATTGGATAGACTAATTCTGGTGCATCCATACAATGATATACTTCTCAGCAATAAGATACCAATAGATACATTTGCATGGATGAATCTCAAAAGTATTATTCTGAGTAAAAGAAACCAGTCAAGAAGGTTATATACTTTATGAATCCATTATGACTATTTCTTCAAGAGGCAAAACTGGTCATAGAAAGCAGATCAGTGTTTCAAGGGCTGATGGCACCTGGAAGGGCTTGAGAACAAAGGCATACCAGTGAACTTTCCAGGATAATAAGAATGTTCTATGATTTGACTGTGGTGATCATCTTATGACCGTACATACACATCAGCATTCATCAAATTGTCTACCGAAAAAAGATGACTTTCCCTGAATATAAATCATGTAGTCCTGAGACTAACAGAGTTCAAAAATCCAGAGTCTTCTCTCTCTCATGCATCCTCCTGTGGCTAATCAGTCTCCAAGCTCTTTCTGGGCTCTGTTTCCCGTGCGCTGTACACCTGTCCTACCGCCAGCCTCCAGCCTTGGCATGATTTGCTCCCTCTTCATGGACTCTTCCTTGTTCATTGCTGGGATAGCCCTTCTTTACCCTTTAGTCTTCAGTCCTCACCTTTCCAAAGAGGTCTCTGCCCCTCCAACCTAAATTAGGTATTCCTTTTCACTTGCAGGTAACACACTTGCTTGTTCTTCTCTGATAGAGGGCAAACTCTCTGCACATCTTTGGCGCACAATTAGCACTTAACTTGTTTCATGAATTAGTAAATGTAGGAAGAATGTACAGTCTTCCTCTGTACAGTTATGTATTACACAAATTTGTTTATTCACAAGCATGTACTACTTTTTCATTTTCATGTATTATTAAGCTACTTGTTAAGAATTGAAATAATTATAAAAATATGTAAAGTAAAAGGTGAACATTTTCATACCCATGAAGTTTTTTTTTAAAGTAAGGTTCTGCCTTTGCCTGTTAGTGCCCAGAAATCTCACTTATTCTTTTTGATAGATATGTAATGTTCCAGAATCTCTTTGTACCGTTTTAAACATTAATTAGTTATTGTTGGGAATTTTGGAATAACCCACCACTAAAGTTTCAATGTTTTCTTATTTTGGATGCTGCAGTATATATTACCACATATGTATTAGCACAAGTATTATGAAAGGAGAGATTCCTAGAGAACTGATCTGTTAGAAAAGTGGGGACTTATATTTTAGATATAGAGTATATCTATCTACCCTATTTCAAAAAAAGGTACGCAAATACCTATTGCCACTACTGTTTATGAGAGAGCCTTGTGTCCACACCCTCACTAACTTTGGGTAGCATCAATCCTTGCCAAATTTCATCACTCAGGTTAAATACTATCTCATCCTTTTAACTTCCATCCCCAGCATTATTACTGAGGTTGTGTGTATTTTCATAGGATTTTTAGCTATTCGTATGTCTTGAACTGTGAATTCTTGCTCATATCCTTTGCCCATTTTTATGTTTTTGCCTTATTGATTTGTAGGAACTCCTTATGTATGTATGATATGGAAATAGTTTGCAAATTATAAATAACTTTTAGGGGGTGATGGATATGTTCATTCTTGATTGTGGTGATGGGTTCACAGGTGTATAGTTATGTCAAAACTCATCAAATTTTACACTTTAAATGTGTGCAGTATATTGTATGTCAATCATACTTTAATAAAGCTGTTTAAAAAAAGAAAGTTATATAATTTATAATATAAATAGTTCTCTCAGTTGTCCTTTTTCTTTAAACTTTACTTATTTTGTTTTTGGTCATGTAGAAGTTACATATTTATGTGTCCATTGTTTAGATTCTCTTCTGGACTTAGCTGTGTTACTGAGACAAACACCTTATCTCTCTGTGCCTCAATTTTCTTATGTAGAATGAGGAGTACTTACTGCATAGGATTAAATGAATTAATACACATTAAAAGTTCATGGAGTGGTAACCACCATAACACACCATGCAGTAAACATTAACTATTACCATTGTCTCTGATCTCATATCTTACCTAGAAAAGTTTACCATCCCAGTGTGATAAGAATATTTTTCTATTTGCTTTTAGTAAGTATATAGTTTTTAATGTTTAGCCCTTTTAGTCCATTTAAAAATTAATCTGGTAGCATGGAACTGTAGACAGAAAAAGAAAAAAAGAGAGGAAAAAAGGGAGAGAAAAGAATGAAATTATTATTATAGATGGTATAAAGCACAGGTGCAATTTTATTATTTTCCTCCTGGAGATATAGTTGTCCCAACTCTATTTATGGCATGATCAATCCTTTCTGCCCTATTTAGAAATATCATCTTATTTAAATAGTGAATTCCCATGTGTAAATGATGTGTTCCTCAACTCTGTTGGATCCTTTGCTCTATATGTTTGTTTCTCTGATAATATTTTCTACTGGTAAGTGATCATACCTTCTCTCCAACTCTAATCCAGTGATAATTCTTGGTGATTTGAACATTCAAATAGATCATCTTTCTGATTCCTTGACACTGTGGTTTGAAAGTTTGTATCCTCTCCGAAGTTCACAGATTGAAACCTAATCCCTGATGTGATCTTTTTGGGAGGTGGCCCCTTTAAGAGGCATTTAATTGATTAATGCCATTATAAAAAGGGCTTGTAGAAGGGTTTAATTTCTCTTGCCCTCTCACCTTCTGCCATGTGATGACAGGGCAAGAAGGCCCTCGCCAGGTGCCAGCACCTTAATCTTGGACTTCACAGCCTCCAGAACTATAACCAGTAAATTTCTATTCTTTATAAATGACCCAGACTCAGTTATTGTGTTGCAGAAACATAAAATGGGCTAATACATTAGGATCTCTTAGTCCTTGACTTCCTCTTCCACTATAATCTGCGCCTCCACCACTTTATCCACTCAGAGCTTCATTACACCATAGACCTGATCAGGACCAACTGTTCTGACATCGCTACAACCTCAATTTAAGTAATTCACCTCTCAGATCGCCACATCCAATCTCTCTAGCTCATTCCTCTTTTTCTTCTACTCTGACAATTCTTCAACCCGCCAGGACCTATGATTAAGTGACACTGCCCTTATTTTTCACTCCACCCAGGTTAGAGTCCACGGTTCACATCCTAACTCCCTTGCCCACTCCCTCATCCCCGGTGCCCCTCACCTAGTTCATCACACTTATTTGGGTTACTCTCAAACTTGGTGATTCCAGTTGTTCATTGATGCCTGTTTCTTCTCTGCAACTAAAATGAGTCTAAAGAAAAACACATGATAGGCCGAGCAGTCTCGCCTTAAATTCATGGCCACAAAGCTCGAGAGGGCCCTTGGTATTCCAGGTAAGGTGAATGTCCCTAATTCAGTCACCGTTCTGCTCTCTCATTAAGCACTTCCTCATGGTTCCTCAAAAAGCTTAAACCAGGGCTGGGGAGATAGCTCAGTTGGTAGAGTGCTTGCCTTGCAAGCACAACGCCCTGGGTTCGATCCCCAGCACCGCAAAAGAAGCTTAAGCGAGGGGTTGGGGTAAAGCGCTTGCCTGGCCTGTGTGAGGCCCCCAGCACTGCACAGAGGAAAAAGAGGGGTGGGAGGGATGGGGGGAAGAAAAAATAACGGAACGAGACAAACATCATTACCCTATGTACATGTATGATTACACAAATGGTATGACTACTTCATGTACAACCAGAGAAACAAGTTGTACCCCATTTGTTTACAATGTAGCAAAATAAATAATTTTTAAAAATGTAAATAAATAAATATCCATTGACAACTGAAAAAATATTAAAAAAAAAAAAAAAAGCTTAAACTATTTCATATAAGAAAGTATCCAAATGGCCGTTCAACGTTTGGAAAGGTGTTTAACATCATTAGTTATCAAGAAATGAAAACTAAAATCACCACCCGACACCATGACGCACCCATCAAAATGACTGAAATTAAAAAGGCCTAGGGCAGTGTCAGATGTGGAACAACTGGATCGCTCCACTGGTGGGAGTGTAAGTTGGAACAGCAGTTTGGAAAACTGTTTGTCAAAACCTACTAAATCTGAACATTCACCTACCCTGTGATCCAGCAATTCCATGACTAGGTCTACACCAAAACAGAAGTGTATACACTTGTGTGCCAAAAGACATGGTTAAGCATGTTCACGGCAACATTAAATGTAAGAGCATAAATAACAAACAATCCAAATGTCAATGCATCTGAAGTGGAATGGATATGTAAATTGTGGAATAGTCATATCAAGGCACACTATATGACAAAGGAAGTGAATGGACTGTCGCTATTGTCATCTCACAAACAATGTTGAGTATAAGAAGTCAGGTTGTATGATTTCACTATATAAGTTTCAAAAGTAGACAAAACAAATATTTGGTTTGAATATTAGTTACCTTTTGGGGAGGAAGGAGTGAAGAATGACTGAGAGGGGGCCCAGGGGACTTTGGATACTGGCAATGTTCTTTCCTAATCTAGGTAATGGTATCACTGATATGTGAAGTTGTGAAAATTTACTGAGTTGTACACTTACAATTGTGCACCGACTGCTTTGTTTGCATGTTACACCTTACCAAAAAGCTATTATACATGTGTGCATGCATATAAATGTGTATTTATGTATGTACATATTTTTATATTCCTTTCTTGACCCTACTTTCCTTTTCAGCTCTTTTATCATTTTGCTCTTTCACTTTATAACCAAACTCCAAAATTGTTTATATTCAGTCTTGCAGATTTTATTCTTTTAAAAAAATGTTTAAAAATATTCTTAGTTATAGATGGATACAATACCTTTATTTTGTTCATTTAGTTTAGTTTTTTATTTTTTTTTTATGTGGTGCTGGGGATCGAACCCAGAGCCTCACGTGTGCTAGGCAAGCGCTCTCCCAGAGCCACAACTCCAGCTCCAAGTCTTTTGGCTTTTAAACCCTAAACATTCTTCCTGAGATTGCCCTTGTCAGGGTCATCGATGACCAACATATTGCAAAACCCTGTGGTCAATCTGAGATTTTATTGTACTTGATCTGTGAGCAGAACTTGACACATTACCTCTTGGGACACTTCCCAGACTCCTCTGCCACCTCTCCTCATCCTCCTGACCTGTGAACATCTGTTTACTCCAGGGTTCAGTCTGTGACCTCTACCTATACTCATCCCATTGGTGTCCATCGATGTTCAGAGGATTTCTACCCACTTCCTATTAACTCCAAAATTTATATCTGCATCTTGAACTTCTTCCCTGAGAAGTATCATATGACCAACTTCCAACTTGATATCTTTACTCACATATTAAATAGGCATCTCAAATGAATATTCCTGATCTCCTCCTGTCCCCTTGAAGCTGCATCTCCTCACTAAATGGTAACTGTGTTCCTCAGGTGCTTTAGGTCAAATGCCCTGTGGTAACGTCTGGTTCTTCTCTTTCTTACTCCCCGCATTCAATCGATAAGCAAATCAGTCCTTGCCATCATTTCTCATTACCTTCAAAGCTATTACTTTGGAGCATGCCACCTTCATTTTTCACCTGCATGCTCACATTATCCCCTTAACAAAGTCTCTCTTTCTGCCCTTACCTCTTTCTTTTGGTCAGGGTCCACCCCAGGAAAACAGGCACCATTTGGTGAAGGAAGGTGATACCAGTGTGATTCGGGTATTACACAGGTGATAGAAGAGTGAGAAGCCAAACGGGATGGAGAGGCAGCCTGGTGATCACCAACTGCAGAAAGCTGCAACCACGCCTAGAAAAATGTGGCATCACCCACATTCCTGGCCACAGTTCCTTTGAAGGAAGCTGGAACCAAGGATGTCTGCCTCATCATTGGCAGGAGGTGGAGGCAGAAGGCAGAGGCCAGGGATGCCTCCCAAGCTGCAGAGGGAAGGAAGAGCTGGCTACTCCTTTCATCTGGCCTGCTAATCTCCCACCTGCTCTCACTGGCCAGGTCCTGGGAGAAGATGGCTGCAATATGGTCCCTGAAACAGGCTGCGGGGTCACTTCTCTATTGTAGAGAACAGAGCAGGGCAAGGGTCAGCAAGGGATATGAACACAGGACCCTGCCCATTCTCTACTCTTTCCCAGGACACTCATGTCTTGTGGGGCCTAAAGCATATGCAATTTTGAAGATTCTCATTAAGAAAAAATTAAAAGTCAAAAAACTCTAAAGTAGATATACAGGCACATATTTATTTAGGATGAAAAAAAAGAAATAATAGGAAATTACATACATTTCAACAGTAGATTAAACCAAAAACATCTGACATAATCCAGGAAAAAAAACTAATTTTTTTTTATTAATGGTCTGGTATATTGCTTTTTTAATCTTTTCCCCTATATATTTAGGGCTTCGTTTTCTTTGATCATTGGTTCATATGTTCTGATTTGTACTGTTTTTTTTTTTTTTTAAATAGAAAGAATATAAAATCTTCCCTACTATGGTTGATTAAAGCTTTTTAATTATCAATTGTTTAGAAAAGTTTCCTCCACCTTTACAACTTATTGGTTAATTTATTGGTAAAATTGAGTAGTTTTTAGAGTTGTTGAATTCAGAAAAGCTTTATCAAGTTTCTTTTATACACGAGCTGCGAGATGTCTGGGCTTTTCAAGTTTTCTTGTGCGGTGACTAATTTTAAAAATTTCTGTGAGCTGACAACACTCAATTAAATCTCTCACGTCAAGATCTCGGGTTTGGCAGTGGAGTGGGCGGGAGGAGGATTCCTGGAAGCCATTCTTGCTCCAGGACAGCTGGCAGTAACTTCCAATAACATGGAGAGCACTGTAAACGGCTCAAATATATCCCACTAAACTCAAACTAAAGGTATCCCAACTCAGTTTTCCTGAACAGGATCCTCAAAATGCTTGGGATCGCTCCAGCACTGAGATAAGATACATGCAAGAGTCAAGAAAGAACCCAGTGGCCTTCACTAATTCCAGTTAAAATGCCCACTTTTGCAAATTTTATAAAACATGCCACTGTGTGAGTGTGTGGTTGGGATCTTCCAAGGAGCCTGTGCCAGGGTCGAATTTGAGGTTAGAGCTTTGGGAGGTTTATGATAAATTTGTCCCTGGTCACCCACAGCAGACAGAAAGTTCCTTTTAAAATGAAAGGTGAACCGGGTACCTCTCTGCTCTCGGTTCTTAAATGGGTTTACATCTCCTTCAAAGTAAAAGCCAAAGCCCTTACAATCCAGGGCCTCTGGGTTGGCTTCACCCCCATCACTCTTCCAGGACCTACCTCCTGATCCCTCCCTCTGGTCCCACTGCTCAGGACCTCCTGATCTTTTGTATTCCTTTAGAATTCTCACCAAGGGTCTTTGCTCTTACTCTTCCCTCTGTCTGATACTCTATTCTCCCAGATACCTGATTGTTTTGCAACTTCTCTTCCCCCAGATCTTTCTTCAAATATTAGCCCCTGTCTTCATTTCCTATTATGACTGTAACCAATTACAAGGCTTAAAACAACACGAATTTATTATCTTGTCAATCTGGAGATAGGAAGTCTGAAATGGGTTGGCATGGCTGCCTTCCTTCTGGGGGCTCTCTGGGAGCATCTACTTCCTTGCTTTTCCAGTTTCCACAGGCTGCCCACATTCCCTGGCTTGGGGCCACATCTCTTCTTTGACTCTCTTCCTCCTTTTGCCTTATAAGGATTTTTGTGATTGCACTGGGGCCACCATCCTCTCTTCCATCTAGAATTTTCACATAATCGCACCAGCAATCTCTTTTGCCATGTGAGGAAATCATCCATAGGTTCTGGGGACTAGAACATGGACATTTTGGGGAAGAGGCATGATTTGGCCTATCGCATTTCCCAGTAAAAGCCTCTCTGACCACCCCTTTAAAATGTTGGTCATAACGGCCATTTTATCTTATCCCTGGATAAGAAGGAATGTTTCCTGGAGGCCACAGGTATGCCTGATGTTTGCAGCAGTTAGATACCTGCATCAGTTGCAGTTCTATAAGAACTATCAGGAGATAGATATTAAGAGATCAATCTCAAGGTTATGTGATTCTGGGGACTAGTTAGGCATGTCCAGAACCTGTAGGGCAGGCTACCAGGGAGGACTAGAGTTGAAACTGTAGTCCAGCAGTGGAATTTCTTCTTCTGAACAGCCTCTTTTCTGCTTCTAAAGTCTTTGAACTGATTCAATCAGGCCCATCCACAATATTGAGAATAAGCTCCCTTAATCAAAGTCACCTGATTATGAACCTTATCCTAGCTACCAAATACCTCCACAGCAAACACTTACATTATTAGTATTTGACTGAATAACTGGGATTGTTGTTTATCCAAATTAGACACATGAAACTGACAATTCTGGGACCCTTTATCTGGTAAAGGAAGAATTTTATAAAGTTTTTATCATCTATAAAGTTGCCAACTTTGCTTTCTCTCTTTAATGCATCTCTGTAGTGAATTAAAAAGCAAAGTTGAGTTTGTGACATTAAAAATCAATGCTTGATTTTTAGGATAAAACCCATTTGGTCACAATTTATCAGTTTTATAATGTAAAATTAGGCTAAGTTGGTTACCATTTTATGTATGGGTCATTGAGCTGTGCAATGTGATTGGGCTATATGTCCTTATGTGTATCTTTGTTCAGCTTTGGTACACCAAGATTAGTGTCTCAGTCAAAAATGACAACCTTAGTTGTCCCCGCTGAGCTGAAGGGCATGGGGGAGGGCATCCTTCAGACAAATGCTACAGTCAGTGCTCATATTCTCTTCATGTGGGGTTCCACATTTCCCCTGTTTCAACTTTGGCCTCAGACTCTGCGTGGCATTCAGTGGCTGCTCCCGGATCTGTAACCTTAGTTTCAAAAGCAACTTCTTTCTAGAAGTCATGGGAAAATCTCTTGCATTTCATTTGCACATACCCATCCCTGAATCATTTGCAGCCAGTAAGGAAAAGCAAAGCTTGATGAGGCTTGTGAGCCCAGCCTTGGAACTGGGGATGGCGTCAACTTCCCTGGAAGTACATAGCTACAGAGAGGGATGGAGAGGGCTCCCTCTGAGGAAAACCGGGGTGTGGTTGCTAGATGGATGAATGAGCACTGAAGAGCAAAAACAACAGATGCCTACTATAGCTGAACTAGCCCAACGGAATGCATTGGGAAGTTTTCCATCTTTGTTTTACACTCTATAACAATTTAAATAACAGAAGTTATTTGTTCCTTGAAAGTTTGATATAAGCCACCCCTGAATCCACTCTGAGCCTGATGTCATTTTTAGAAGCAGATCTTTGATGAGCTCGTTTCTTCTGTGGATATTAATATTTTTACCTCTTCTTGAGCCATTAGGGAATGAATAAATGAAAGAACCAGCATTTGGTTTTATTTACCAAGTCTACATTTGTTTTCCATCTTGTTAATTTCTGCTTTTATCTCTCTTAATTTCTTCTTTCCATTGAGGATTTTTTTCTTCTAGTTTTCTCTTTCCCAGCTGCTTATATTCAGTTCTCTTTCCTCTTTCTAATAAATGTGTTCAAGTCTATTCCTTTTTTCCATAAGTACTGCATTGCCTTGACAATTGATTTCATTATATGTTGCTCTCCATGTCATTTATAAAATAATCTATCATTTCAATTTTGAGTTTCTCTTTAACCTGAGTGTTAAATAGAACAGTGCATTTAAATGTCCAACTTGTTGAGTTTTTGTCATATTGTTTTACTGCTTTTTGGTCATCGATTCTAGTTCTTTTTACTTTGTAGTTGGAAAATATGGTCTAAATGGTTTCCACTTCCTGGAATACTACAGACTGGATAATTTATACTCAACAAATTTATTTGGCTCATGGTTCTGAGGTTCGGAAGTCCAAAATTGAGGGTTGCATCTGGTGAAGACCTTCTGGTGGGAGGTATCACATGGTTGGGTGGAAGGCTGTTGAACTCGTGCTTTTTATCAGGAAACTACTCCTGACGTAACTAACTAAATCCCAAGGTAAAGGCATTAATTCACTAATGCTCTGCCTTTATCACTTCTTAAAGATCTCACCACTCAAACTTTTGCTTTAGGGATTCAGTTCCCAACATATGAACTTTGGGGACACATACAAACCATAGCAATATGTATTCTTATTTCAGTAAATTTTCCTATACACATCTCAAATAAAACTTAAATTATATTATTCAAATTCTCCTGTAGCTTCAATTTCTGGATAGGTGTAAAAAATCAAGTATACTTGCAAGTTTGACACTCTGTAATTCTAAAACTAATTCTTTCTATATTTCAATGCTTTGTTGTTCAATACAAAATTCACTTCATTATTATACCTTCTGGGTAGATCATGCCTTTTACAAAGTATCTCTTTGTTCCCTAGAGTACTATTATTTTGAATTCTCTTTAACCTGATATTGATATTCCTATACCTTCATTTGTTTTGTTAGCATATATTCATTTTCCATTCTTTTCTTTTTAGACTTGTGTTATACTGTTTCCATGTGATTCATTGTGTATGGACATGAATATACACACATATACTTGTGTAGGTTGTTGAGAGTTCTTTCATCTACTCTACAGAGAGTCTCTGTACTTTAAGAGGAGGGTTTAGCCCATTCATATTTATTATGATTTCTGATATGTTTGTATTTCCCCCCTGCTTTTTATTTGATTGATTTTTCTTTATTCTACTTTTCTCTATTTATTGGCAAGGTACATGTTCCTTCCAGTGGTGTCTTAAACTTCCTCCTACCTCTCATATTTTGCTGAAACCTAAGTCTCAAATGTTATTATTTTGCATTATTTCTATACTTTTAAGAAATGATTTCTTAAAAACTGTATGAAGTCTTATAGATTCATTTTTACTTATTATTTAGACTCTTAGATATGTACTAGTTTCTTTTTTAAAAATTTGTAATCTTATGACATTCTTTTTCTTGAGTTCCTTTTTTGTTTGCTGAAGTACATAATTATTTTTTCAGAAGGAATGAATGGATAGTAAATTTTCTTTGTCCTTTATTATCTGAAAATATCTTGGACTTGTTTTCACACTTGATAGTTTGGCTGATATAGAGTTTCAGGTTAAAAAAATCCAGAAGCAATGAAAATTTTGTTTTTATTTTGTAACTTAGAAATGTCACAGGATGTGTGTGCCTTTTTAGTATTTTGTGCTTAGCATTTGGTGAGTCTTTTTATAATTTGAGAACTCAGATCTTTCTCTAGCTTTGGAAAATATTTTAAAATTATATTTTAAATTGTTTCATCACCTCTAGTCTCTGTTATTTCAGGCTAGAACTTCTATAAGGTAAATATTAGGTCTTGTATTTTTCTCATATCCTGTATCTTTGTGTTTTCACTGTATCTTCTAGGGGATTTCTTCAACTTTATCTTCTTGCTTTTAATTTTCAAGGATGATTTCTTCTTTGTCCCTTCTCCATAGCAATCTATTCTTATTTAAAAAGCAAATATCTTTTGGATCTCTTTGAGTATACAACCTAGAATTCTTTTAAAGTTCCCCTCTGCTACATTATCTCCATTTTCTTTAGGATGAATCATATTGGGTTTTTCATCTTGTTCTTTCTCATACTATGGATTTGCCTCAAATATCTAGCTCTATGGTGGTCATTTCAGTCTTATAAGTTAATAACTGGTTGATCTGTGTACTTAGGAGACTGATGTGAATTTCTTTCACAGTTGTGTGGACTCATTTCCAGGATGGGCCTTTTCCTTGAGTGAAAGCTGCGTGCAGCCCTGTGTGAGTGAGAGAGTAGGAAGAGCTTGTCTCTGGAGGCTTCCCTTTAGGAACAGTGAGAAAACTCCACGTAGGGTGGCAGGAGACCCTCACAATTGCCAAAGTAAGGGAGACTGTTTTCTGTGTGTGAAGTCCTGAGTAGAACTGTCTCACTGTCTTTGCCTTTTCCCTCCTTCCCATATCCATTGTGGAAATTTAGCCCTATTCTACTTCTCTGGCTTCAAAACGTACCCAAGCCATCCTTCCTGTGTCAGTTATCTAGTGCCACATAACAAAACACAACTTAGTGCCTTAAAACAACAATGCTTTATTATCTCTCATGGTTCTGTGGACTTCCTGGAGTTGTTGTTCTGTTCTGCATGGCATTGGGCTAGGTTCACTAATGTTGCTGTGTCAGTTGGAAGGAAAGAAGACTTTGGATACACGTGTGGGGCCTCGGTGCTGCCAGCTGACTGAGGCACCTCGTTTCTCCACCAGGTGGCCTCTCCTCCATGTCAGTTTTTATCTTTCCGAGCCTCTTCCTCGGTAGGTAGTGTGGACTTCCTTCGAGTGAGACTGAGTTCCATGGGGACAAGCACCAATGTTTAAGTGCTTATCTGGCCTCTGCTTCTGTCACGCTAGCTGATGTCCCATTGGCCAAAGTGAGTTATATTGCTGAGTGGCATATCAACGTGTGAGGGATTCCACAGGATGTGGATATGGAGAGATGTGGCTCAGTGCCATATCTATGTGGCTCAGTGCCACATCTAAGGTGATCTTTCATCTCGTTCAGAAAGCAGGCACCAGGTTTCAACATCAAGGACAAAAGCCACAGCCGACATTCCGTGGAGGCTGAGAGGAAGGGGCTGCTGGACCATTTGTTTATTCAGCAGTTCTTTACCTGGTAGTTGGGCTATCACCTGCTCCCTGCCCCTGATTCTTGGAGTTTCTCCAAAGTTCTTTTGGAAAAGACAGTTTACATCTCCTTAGCCAATTTCCTCTGTGCTGATACCACCACTCCAGTTTTCTTCATGAATCTCTCTGATCTTTATCTTCTAGAGAGTCCTCAGATTTGTCTGATTTACTCATGGCAAGATTTCTAGATTTCTTGGGCTAAAGTGGATGCATTCTTTTTTGGTCTCCTTCTATTCTTCCAGTGAAATTTATTTTGTAAAAAGGAAAAGAAAGCAGGAAGACAGGAATGCCAAAGATGACATTTTTGCTTTTTGCAGTTCTGAGATGTTAAGTTGCGAGGGCTGTAGTCACTTCTGGATCAGGAGTCCAGGCCGATGGAGTTCAATACTGGTCCCGCTGGGATAGAACTGGGATCTTTGGAGCTGGCTCCTTAGATCATCTAGACTCCTCATTTTGCAGTTAATAGATGAGGCTTAGAGATGGGAACAAGGTCACCCAGTAAATCAGCTGCAGACCTGGGGTTAAGACATGAGCCCCCTGCCTTTTAATCCTATGATCTTTCCACCCCAAAATTCCCTGCATCTTGCCCCAATTTGCACTTTGGGGCATCCCTCAGATAAGCCTAAGTTCTACTCTCCTCTATGGGGCTAGGCAGTACCTCCATCCCAGGATACAAGGCATGAGAATGTGAGGCTAGATTTGCCCCAAATGAGACAGATGTCTGTCTGGCCCCTCCTCCTGAAAGGCGATTATTTGAGCTGGAGATGACAGCCGTGTTTGGATCACAGATTCTCTTTCTCCCTCCAGCGCCCTCTCTCTCCTACTCGGTTATCTATTTACCTATCTATTTACGTGAGCTCCCCCCCACACCCAATGAATTACGTCTGCAAGGCAGTAAAATGTTATGTATTTGCAAGGCCCATAATCTTTAAAAGCCCAGTGATGCCAGCTCCAGACAGCAGTGAGCTCCCTCCAGTATGTTAATAGATAGTATTAGGGCAATAATGAAAACACTTGAGACAAGTAAGCTCCTATCAAAAGCTGAGTAATAGGGCTTCGCAGAGTGAATCACAATGCAGAAGAGATTAAGACGTCTGCCGTTGTGCAGTGTCTATTCAGACTAACAGCTGCTCCGTTTCTGATTAAAATGGGGTTGGGGAGACCTTTCCGAGCTAGTCCCCTTTTTATCCTGCACCGTCCTCACCCTTCCCACCTCCACCTCCAAACATAGGCACCTTCGTTTGCACTCACACACACACACACACACACACACACACGCGCTGGAGTCACAAACACGTTGCATCATCACAGACATTCAGAGCCACCATTGCACACACAGCCACTGGCACCCACTAACACTCAACTACACCAGCACACCCAAGCGCACACTCACCACTACATTGGCACACACAGGTGCACAGTCACACATGGAACCAGTCTCTCACACACTCACAGCCTCAGCCAGTCTCACGCGCACATTAAATTACAATCTGTCAAGAACACAGTCTCACATATGCATTAAATTGCAATCTGTCACACTTACATGCTCTTCACACACAGTCACAACCAGACACACAGAGACAACCTAATCAGAGTCACAAGCCCGCACCTATCTGGCTGGCAGTGTTCACGTATAACCCTAACAAGTCCTTTGTGTGCAGAATCACATTTGCACACTCACACTTGTGATGGTAGTTTGTCATATACACACATCCCTTCATTCACTGACTGTCATGAGTTCTCCTGTCCACATCCAGCCACCATCATGAATACTTACACCTGGCCATGTGCTCACCAGAGACAACAGTCCAGTCCCATAGGAAGTCCTGCTCTTCCACATCCACAGACACGGAGCTAGCCCGCACACCTGCCAACCCCAACCACAAGTGTGCACATGCCACCAGTCATATATATATATATACACACATACAGGCATAGATGGTGCTCTGTACACCTCCTCACGTGGTCGCCCAGGATACAAGACTTCCAAGCCAGGGGGATGGCCCCCAAACTATTTCAGTGGCTTCAAAATTCTCAGGGCTGGCATATTGAGGTTACCATTCTCCGCTCCATGCAAGGCTGTAGCTTGTAGAGGGAAACAGAATCATTTATGTGGAGGCTAAAGGCATAGACTCTGAGCTCAAATGGACTGCAGATGTAGACAGAAGAACTCGGAGCTGTCCAGGGATAAAATGGACTTCCTCAGGAGTTAGGGAGCACCCTCTCAGTGGTGGTTTGCACTCAGAGGCCGGGCAGCTACTTGACAAGGATAAGCATGGGGAGGAACTGCACAGGGGTGACCACATACCCTGAAGGTCCATCTCGGTTCTGATCCTGTGCCCTGAGGTTCTGCGTGTTCTCTCCCCAACCCCCGGGGCCATCTGTGACTCCCTTCTTCCTCCAGCCCAGGTCTCCAGAGAGAAACCAGGCACTCTGACCCTCTGCTTCTCTCCCTTTACATGATCATTTCCAAGATCATCTTTAAGCTGCTGATTGCAGCTACACTTTGAAGACCCTGGATCGGATCAAGGCTTGGGGGAAATGCAGGCCACAGTAAGCTGTGGATTGTTCAGACACCCTTCACCTTAATCCAGGGGACCCAGCCTTTGGAGGCCAATTTAGTTGTCCTGGATAGAAGGCACTGGATCATGAAGCCAGGAACACCAGACCTGGGCATCTGGAAGAATCGTTACTAGGCAGCTGGTCAGTCCACAGCAGGCTGTGGCAGTGGGAGGAGTGGGGACTTCCTACTCTCAGCCACACTTGGCGACTTCTAGGCTTTAGCTGGTGGCCGTTGCCAACACCCCTTCCAGCTTCCTCCTCCAGGGCCCCATCTCCACCCTGAGGGGCATATCACTATTCCTTTCCCCAGCAGACGACTTCCTTAGACCTGGTGCTTCGTCCGTGCTCACCCGTCCTTTGGGGTGTCTCCTTTTGCCCACGCAATGGTATCTGCACTCGTCCAACCCCCTTCCCAGCCTGAACGCACCATGTACAGGAAGCAGCCTCAGAGCCCCTGGGCTAGAATCAATCCTTCCCCCTTCTGTGCTCCTACAGCCATTGTTTTTCCCCTGCTAGAGCACAGACCATCTGTCTTCCACCCGAGGGGCTGGGTCAGGCAGGGTGGGTGTGCTGCTGGGGGTGGGGGACTGCCCAGAGCTGAGCAGAGGCCAAGTGGCCAGGATGAAGAACCAGTTCCTTGTATAGTAGCCCCAAGGGCACAGTTGGCGAAATTAACCCCACATTCAATTATGGTGCAAATTCGGGTCTGGGGATTGAGACTGAAGGGGCTGGCTTGAGTGGGACCCATTGACTGAGATTTTCTAGAATCAGGGAGCTTGTTCTGTGGTCCTAGAAGTCCAGATTCAGAGAAAAAGAAGCAGGACTGGGGCCGGACTGGTGTGGGAGCAGGTTCAGACAAGCTAGGGTCCTGTATGAATGGCTGCCTTGAAGGGTCATGGTGCAAGTGGACCCCCCAAGAGTCATATTCAGAGGGTCAGGTCCAAAACAGGAGACTTAGGAGATGATGTCAGAAACCAGAGACTCAACCCCAAATGGGCCAGAGAGCCCTTCAGAATCAAGATGTTCTTTCTATGGGGCCCTGTGGGATCTGGATTCTGGAAGTTGCTCTGGGCAATTGAGGGAGCCAATACCACTATCTATCAGGCACTACGGGTTTCCATCACCTGGTTTTCTCCCCCATTAGACAGGGGTGTCTCTAGGAAAGATTTTATTTTGTGCCTTCGGGTTCTGCACAGTGCATGGCCCATAACACAGCTCAGTAGGCTTTTATGGCATTTAAATTCTGCCTCTGACGCTGAATCTGTTCTCGCCTCTGAAGTCTACCTCCACTCACAGTTGCCATCACTGGATCACTACTTTGGGTCTCCTTCCCAGTTCCCAGAACCCATCCTGCTTGACCTACAGCTGGAGGACTTTGGGGGCTCCAAGGCTGTTCGGCTATTGCTAATCTGGGATCGCCTAGTTATCTATCCATGAGTCTGGGTCCTAGACAGGATTCCATCTGACACCCTAGTTCCATTGATGGGATTTCAATGTGTTCCCTGTTTATTCAATAGATATTTGTTCCACAATGTCACCAGCCTGTTCTGAATCTTCATCTTACCTCCGATGTCATGACCCTTCATTCAGATGATCACCTCTCTTACCACACTGGCCTGGTTTTTCTCTTATTTTTGGAAGTTCCCTTTTTAGCCTCTGTTGTTGGTTCTGCCTCCTTTCCTGACCTTAAAATGTTGTAGTCAGCACACCAGATTCAGTCCTTGCCCCTCTTCTTTTTGCTCCCCTCACTTCCAGAAGGATCTCCTCCAAGCTCATGGCTTTAGACTGTCTATCTGCTGTTGACTCTGGAGTCTCAAGTGCATTTCCCCAGCACAAACTCTGCCCTGAATTCATATGTGGATCCCCTGTTTGCTCCACATTTCCACCCCATGTCAATCAGGGTCACAAACATCAACTCCTAATTACTATCACCAGCATCCTTCTTCCACAGAACGTTCAAACTTGATCAATGGTAGCTCCATAAGTGGTAACTCTTTCAGTTGACCTTGAAGTTATCCCTCAGCTCCTCCTCAAACTTCATCCAAACTACTAGCGTCCTTGCTCAGGTCACTGCAATAGCCTCAGCCTGGTTTCTTTGCCTTTGCTTCTACCTCCCATCAGCCTCAGTTTGGAGACTCTGGTCACCTTCCCAGTTTTTATTTATCCCTCTCTGGACCTGTCAGTCATACACTGATGGTCTTGACTGATTGGAGTTTTCTTTCTGTCCTGTGTTGTCCTTGACCCCTGGTTCGCATGAGCCTGGTTCCTCTACCCTTTATATTGGACGTACTCATGGTGACATCATCTGAGAAGTAGCACAGGCATCCCTTCTGTCCCTGCCTGCTCCATCTCTTCTGTCAGCCTTCTCCCTCTGCAGAGCCAACATTGTTGTGTGCATACTTAGCAGTCCTAGGTAAAGAAGAACCAGGCTTAAATTCAAGCCTTGACCAATGTCTGAGGAAGAACCCGCCAGGAGCCCAGGGCAAAGAGATGGGGTGCTGAGAGGTCGGGACGTTTTCTTTGAGCAAGGCTGGTACGCTCCCCATCTTTAAATGTCACAGAAGACATACATCATCACCTTTCCTGCAGGAGCAGGGAGGGGAAAGAGAACTCACGTGACCACAGCTGCACAGTCAAGTTTGGAACCCACGTCATCTGGTGCCATGCTCCTGTGCCTTCCATCTCCACGGTCCTTAAAGATCAAGTTACCTTCCTCCCCACCTACTCACAGAGGAGGGCACTGAATCCCAGAAGTGGGAAGGGTCTTTACCAAAGTCACAGAATGACTTGGTGACTGAATCTAGAGGAATCCCAGGTCTACAGGCTCTGCTGGTCCCCAGTGGATGCAGAGAAAAAGGGGTACAGAACCCAAGGCCAGCCCTTCCCCTACATAGCTCAGCTCTTGGCACCCAGCCTGGGGCCTGGAGCCCCAAACAGAATGAGCAATGCCATCTCCCTTCTTGGGGAGGAAAAGGCAGCTGTGATGGTTGTGGCGGGCGGAGAGAATTTCCCCTTTCTGTAGATTGGATCAGTCACTCTCAGAATTGATGGCAACGGCTTCATCACGAAGATCTAATGCTTTAATTATGTTGTGACATGACCTGACATGGGGGTGGCATTTGATGGATTCTCTGGTGTCATCAGCATGGCCCTGACATAGGAAAGTGGCAGAAGGCAGGGGGAGGGGGAAGAGGAAGGGCTCTTGGTGGGAAATGTATCCTCCCAGGGCCGCCTCCACCTTTCCCTGCTCCTTGTCTTCAGGGCAGTTCAAACAGCTGTGAGGACCCAGGAGAGGAGGGGCAGAAGCTCAGGCACAGGGGAGGTAGATTTGCCCTCCCAGGATGAGAGCCTGTGCGTCTGCAAGTGTAAGCATGTGCCTAGACACTGGGGCATGTCCAAGCAGGTGAGAGGATGCAGACCCGCTGACAGAAGCCACAGCTGCTCTGCTGTCTCACCTGCAGAGGAGGCCTGGGAGGTGAAGGGCAGAGGCAGGGCACCCAGTTGGTCTGGGGCTGTCCCGAGCGGAAGGGGCAGATACATTTAAGCAGCCTAGAGGGCAGAACTGGGACCAACCAACACAGACTCTCCTGGGAGGCAGGCTGAGCTCAGCACAGTGAGGGCTGCCCAGCCACAGAACAGGCAGCCTGGAAGGCAGGGAGCAACCTGTCTCTGGAAAGGGCTTCGCTGGCTGATACAAAGGGGCCCTCTCTCCTTGGTGGATTCCTTCCTGACTAATGACTGATGGCACTATGACTTATTGGTGAGGGTATGAGAGTATTTATCCTCCATTCTTATCCCCACAGCCCAGCAACCTGCTGGAGCCTTGCAGTACCCTTAGTGCAGCAAGAGGGACGAGCAACCTACTTAGAAGTCCAAGCTGTTTGCCAGGAGGCTGTATATGCAGACCCTCCTCAGTCAACTCTCCCCATCCTGAACCTGGGGCCAGTTTTTCCTCCCCAAGTCCTAGGTATCCCCACTGGGGGACCAGCAAAGTGAGAGCGCAGGCCTGTTGGTGCACCCCACCTCCTCGCACAGTCTCGAAGGAACCTTGTGATGGCCTGTAGCCAGGGGTGAGCTGTTATCTCCACATTGCAGTGGAGGACGGTGAGGCTCATAGACAACAAGTTGCCTGCCCAAGGCTACGTGGCTAGGAAGGAGTGAATTGGATTCGACTTAGCTAATGTCTTCGAAGTGACTCCAGTATTTAGACCCTGCAGGAGAAGCTGCGGATCCAGACCATGAGATGCCTAACTTCGAGATGCACAGTGTGTGCCCATGGCCCTCTCTGACATGTTGCTGCTCTTTGCACTGCCGCACTCTGCCTTTGCTAGTGGTGCTGGGTTGGCAGTCCAGAACAGGGAAAGAACAGAAGAGCAGATGTCCAGAGTTGAGGGTCTGGTTCTGGTTGCCACTATCCTTGGGGAAAGCACATCCTGAAAAATATGGGGTCGAAGGGTCTGTCAAGCTCTGTTCAATGCTGTCCTCCTCATTCCTTTCCACCCCACCCCATGGTGCAGGAGAGACTGAGGTCCAGAGAAATGGATGGGCCCAGGTTCATCTAGTGAGTTAGGACAGGAGCCAGGCTTGACCATGGCTGTACCCAGGATGCAGTGCTGCTACAATGGTCATGAAAGGATTCTGGAGAGACTCGAGCTTCTTCTGGAAAGATGAGTTGAAGAAATACCAGCCAGAGAGGAAGCTCCCAGGAGGATTTTCATAGCCTGGAGAAAACCCCACAAGTCCCTTCCCAGCTCTAACCACCCTAAACCCAGCCTCCGTGAAGGATGTGGAAGGCTGACTGGCTGAGAGCGAGTTTGCTTGTGGCCTAGGCTATGTGTCAGAGAGGTCAAGGTGGGGGGAAGGCAGAGACTGTGCCTGGGCTATTTTCTCCAATCCCCTGCATGACTCCAAAGTGATGCTTGGGCAGGAGAGCAAGAAGGTTTTTGCAGGTACGGGTGCAGAGTCATGTGGGTCTGGCCACGTATGGAAGCAGTTGCTTAGGCATGCAGTTTGGGCAGTTGCTGTCCTGGTGGGGTAGCCCCATCAGTGTGGAATCAAGAGTCTGCACAGTTGAAGTTTTGTGAACAAGAGCTGGGTTGGCGAGGTCTGTGTCTGAGGGTAAACAAGTATTCCCATGTGACTGTGGTGTATCTCCACTGGATGGCCACCAGTAGGTGTTCCTGTGTCAAAGTATTACCAGGCATAATCATATCCAGACAGGTTGGTATGGATATTTGTTCCTGTCTACACATTCCATGGGTGTAGCGGTGTGTGCCAACCAGAGGGTATGTCTGGATGTGGATACATTTTTGCTGACTGTAGCTGCCAGAATTAGCCATGTCCCCAGAGTAGCACTGTATGCCAGTGTAGCACCTTTGTATGGAATTGTGTGACCCTACTTGGGATTGTCTCTGGGGTAACATGGACCCTGGCCTGCTGGGGCTCTGTAGCAGGTGGCCTCTTCACAAAGAGTCACTGCGAATCTTCTTAAACCATCCCCATCAGCTGGTTTTCAGTATGTGGTTGGAGTAGGCTGGGAACCAACCTCCCCTGCCTTTAGGTCCCTGGGCAGTTTCAGATCTCTTCTCAGAGTTTTTTTCCCTGGGGGAAGGGAAAGGATGTCATTCAAATTCTATTTCCTAAGTCTTACAATGAGGTTCCATAGAGCTGTTTCCCAACTACCTGGCTTGATGAATGGAGAAACTGAGGTTCAGATGGGAAGTAACTTGCCCCAGATCCCAGCCCAGGATCACATATCAACCCCGAGATGTGCAAAAACTGCACTTTCTCGTTTCCAACCTAGGCCTTGAAGTGCCCTATTTGATATCGGGTATTGATGGCATGTGCTGGAGCAGCCATGACATGGAACTCTGCACCTCACTCCTTCACTTAACAGATATGTGACACTAAGTCATTGACACCTTTCTCTGGGCTCCTTTTCCCCTCTAAGCTGAGAGGACTGATGTTTTTACTTTTGGGGTCCCCCTTCCAGCAGGGGCCTCCTTACTCCCAGAGGTTAGAGGTCAGTGCAATCATGGAGCAATGTGGTCATGTGCATGAGCTGGTGACTGTTACTCGGGACTTACTGGTGCTGGGTATGAACCAGAGTCCAGAAGGGAGACATGGTGAACTGAAGATACACAGTGAATTGTTGGCATAGCCAGGATGAGAAGGAAACCAGGCCTACTGCCCCCTCACCAGTACCCCCTGCCTAGCCCAGCAGCTGCCCCCGCCCTGAGCCCGTAGATTCCAATGCTTCATTCATATAACCTGCAGTCCTCCTCAGGGATGTCTTGCCATTTTCTGAAGTCATTTGCCCCCAGTGCCCATGCCAGGAAGAAACTATGCCAGAGATTGTCCTCTTTATTCCCTTGTTTAGTCCTAATAGGGGCCCTACTTTACAGATTAGGAAACTGAGGCTCCATGGAGTTAAGCCATGGCAATGGCTACCATTTTGAGCGTTCCCTGATGCAATGCTAGACCCTGTGCTGGATACTCACAGAGGTGAGTGTAGAGTGACTAGTCCAGCCTCCAAAAAATCCCCCCAAATAGTGCGGAGATCGGCTCAGGATCTGCCAGCCTGATTTAGACAGCAATTTGCATACAATTTACCCAGAAAGCTGCACTGTGAAAAATATAATTACTTTTTTAATATTCTCTCTCTGATGTGAATGCTTACCGCCCGTAATGAATTACTTGCTTAATGAAGATAAACCTGAATTGGAGATGCACTTGGAGGGCTGCTGGGGCAGCAGGTTTGATGCCATCATCTGCAGCTGTTAATCTCTGCAATTGATGCCCTCGTAGGTGGGATCATAAATCCAGGGGAAAATCTATGAACTCCAGCACTTGCAGCTATTTTGCTCTGTGGCATGGGTAGAACTCCTTAGCCTAGATGTCCTCCGTTTCCTCACCTATAACAAGGGTATTGGGCCAAGTTAGAACCATAGAAATATGGGGATGGATTGATCTTTATTCAGGAAAGACTGACTGTATACGATGCAGCAGGCGAGAGCCAGAGACCGGAAGCTATTTATCCAAAGAGGCACATGGACTGAGCAGTTTCTCAGTTGGAATTAGTAGCCACAGCTTTGCTCCCAGGTACTACACTGGTCCCTTCTCCTCAGTAGCCTCAGAGTTGCCTATTGCCTCTTGGTTGCTAATGATGACAGGGAGCTGGAGTCTGACCCTGGTAGGATGAGAACACCTATGGGCAGGTGTAGCCACTGGAATTGCCCATTCTTCTACCTGATGCTGGTCATTTCTGGGGGAACAAATCAGAGAAATTAGGTGAGGGATGGAGGTCCAGGGCAACAAGTCAACAATTTAGTAAATAAATATTCTATGACTTTTTTTTTTTTTTTTTTTGCGGGGAGTACTGGGGATTTAACCCAAGGGGCCTTTACCACTGAGCTACATTCCCAGTCCTTTTAATTTTTTGAGATAGGTTCTCACTAAGTTTCTTAGGGCCTCGCCAAGTTGCTGAGGCTGGCCTCAAATTTATGATCCTCCTGCCTCAGTCTCCCAAGTTGCTGGGATTATAGGTGTGCCATATTCTGTGACCTTTTATGACACTTGGTTTTAGGCTCCAGGGATATAGACATGAATGAAACCAACAAGTTCCCTGCCTACAGATACCTAAAATTCTAGAAAGTTACTGTGATCATATAAAGATAAATAAGTGAACTAAGAATAAAGATGATGTCAGAGAATGATAGATGGTATAAAATTTTTAAATTGGGTAATATGATATACAGCAATTGACACAGGGAGAGTTTTGACTTGTTGATCAAGTAGACTTCCCTAAGGAGGTAACACCTGAGCTGAAACCTAAGCTTTATGAAGGAGTCAGCCCTGTAAATCAGGATTGCAGCTCCAGGTGAGATGAGAAAGGCAGGTAGCAGCTAGGTCACAAAGAACTTTCTAAGTTGTGGTGGGACTTTCATTATATGGTCAGTGCAAGGGGAAGCCATTGTGGGGTTTTCATAAGGGAAGTGATATGATTTATGGACATTTAAAAGATCATTCTAGAAAAAGTAGAAAGTCTTGATAACAATTAAAAATTTAAATTTATAACAAAAATTTTCCACCCAGATGACTTCCCTGGTAAATTATATCAAACATTTAAGGAATAAATAATATCTATCTCACACAAACTCTCAGACAGAGAAGAAGGAACACAGTCCAACTCTTTTCATGAACCTGGCAGAATCCTTCTGCTGGTCATTTCTGTACAACCAACTATCCTAAAGGCAGCAGTTTAAAACACAATTTATTATTATGCTATCTTGTGATTCTGGGGTCAGGAATTTGGACATACCACAGCAGAGATGGCTCATCTATGCTCCACAATAGGGCCTTGGCCCATAAGGCTCAAATGGCTGGGGTATGTAATAATTGGAGGCTGGCTGGGCATCCTTCTGTCCTCTCCACATGGCCTCTTGGTTAGCTTAAGTTCCCTCTCAGCATGGGACATCAGGGGAGTTGAGTCTTTACACGGCAGCCCAGATCTTTGAGTGTAAGTGTTGCAGGAAGCCTGGGAAGACACTGCAAAACTGCCTGTTGACCTGGCTTTGAAAGTACACTTCTGTCGGTCAAGTAAGTCATTAAGGCAGCCCAGATACAAAAGGGACGAAATTAGACTTTACTTCTTGATAGGGGAGCAGAAAAAAAAATTGCAGCAATCTTTAACATACTTCTGATGCAAAACCTGACAAAGATATTACAAGGAAGGAAAGCGATAGGTCAATATCACTCAAGAACAGAGGCAAAAATCTTTAGCAAGATATTATCAAGTCAGGTCTATCAATAAATAAAAAGGATGATACATTATTACTAAGTGGGGTTTATTCTAGGAATGCAAAGTTTAACGTTTCAGAAACTAGCAATATAATTCACCACATTAACAGAATAAAAGAAACAATAAGATCATCTTAATCAATGTAGAAAAAGAGCACTTGACAAAATTCAATACCCATTCATGATGTGAAAAAACAGAAAACCTGCTGGGTGCAGTGGTGCATGCCTGTAATCCCAGCAAGCTGGGAGGCTGGGGCAGAAGATCGCAAGTTTGAAGCCTGGACTCAGCAAGACCTTGTCTCAACATAAAAAATAAAAGGGGCTACGTAGTGACTCTGTGGTAAAGCACTCCTAGGTTCAATCCTCAGTACCAAAAACAAACAAACAAATAAAAAACCTCTCAGCAAACTAGGAGTAGAAGAGAACTTCCTAAACTTTTAAATAGTGTCTTTGAAAAATCAATAGGCAATACCAAACTTTCTGATGAAGGAATTAATGCTTTTCTCCTCTTCAGAAATAAAGTGAAAATGCTTGTCCTCATTATTTCTAGTCAATATTGCCCTGGAAGTCCTAGACAATGCAATAAGGTAAGAAAAGAAAATAAACAGTATAAAGACTGGAAAGGAAGAGATAAAACTGCCTTTATTTGTAGACAACATAATTATTTACATAGAAAATCCTAAAGGGTCTTCAAAAAACTCCTAGTACTAATAATGGAATTTAACATATTTGTAGGATACAAAGTCAATATATAAAAATCAATTGTATTTCCATACATTAGCAGTAGACAATTGGAAAAGTAAAATTTAAGAACTTATAAAAATAGCATAAAAATATTAAGCACTGGGTCTGGGGTAGTAGCTCAGTGGAAGAGTGCTTGCCTTACACGTGTGAGGCACTGGGTTCCATCCTCAGCATCACATAAAAATAAATAAATAAAATAAAGGTAGTGTGTTCATCTACAACTAAAAATATTTTTTAAAAACATCAAGTACTTAGAAATAGATTTAGCAAAACACATGTAATACTGAAAACATTGTTTTGAAAATTATAAACCAATGTTGAAATAAAGACTTAATAAATAGACCAACAGATTATATTCTTGGGTTGGAAGACTCAATATTGTTAAGATATCTGGTATGCCTACACTGATCTATAGATTCAGAGCAATCTCCATCAATACCCCTGTAAGGTTGTTTTTTGTTGTTAAAAATCACAAGTTCATTCTTAAATTGATATAAAACATACACAGGAATTAGAATAGCCAATGCAATTTTGCAAAAGAACAAAGCTGAAGGCCTTGCACCACCTGATTTGAAGATGGTCTTTAAAAGTAGTAGTTTAAAGGAGTAAAGTAGTTGCAGAGACCAGTTAGGATATTATTGGTATGAACCAGATGAGAGAAGTTGGAAGCTCAGACTCGGGTGACATTAGTGGAGATGGAGAGAAATGAAAGGTTTGGGCTACATTTTGGAGATGAAGTGGTGAAATATGCTGATTGTAGGTGAGGGATGAGAGAAAGAAAAGAGTGGAATGTGATTTTGACTTGAGCAGCTGGACGAGATGTTGTGACTTACTGAGATGGGAAAATTGGTAGAAGAATGGATTGGAATGAAAGGAATCAAGTGTCTGTTTTGTATGTATTTTAAAAAATTTTTATGAAGACCCATGAGGCCATATGGAAAGGTGTCCAGTAGGAAGTTTATTATATAGATTTGGATTCTGGGAAGAGATCAGGACTGGAAAGTCACATTTTGGAGTCAGTGTATTGATGATATTGAAAGCCCTGAAACTGGATGCATTCAGCTGGTGAGGGAGACTAGATAGAAGAGAAGAGGACCAAGGATTTTCTCCTGGTCCACTCCATTTTGGGAGAGGAGAAAGCTATAGGGTTTAACACAGAAGTCAGGGAAAGACAGCTAGAAAGACCATCAGTAAAATGCAGTATAGAAAAGTCACAGGGGTTGGGAGGGGAGAATGGGAAATATGGGAGACGAAGTAACTCATGCTGTCCAGTTTCTTCTGTGTGCCTGGCACTGGCGCAGGAGATTGGCATGTACTCCCTCAGGACATGGTGAAGTAGGTGTTATGCTTTCTAGTTCATGGAGGCTCAGACTAGTGAAGTGACTTGCCCAAATCTTACAGCTAGGCAGGGGCAAACCTACAGTGGCAGCTGGTCCTGTCTTTGCAATTCTTTCCACTACTCCCTGGATCCAGTGAGGGGTTTCAGGATCGGGGGAAGCCACTTAACAGTGTCCCATCTGTAAATGTTCACCTTTCAGGGTTATGAGGATAAAACGAGATAATCTGTGTTAAGCACCTGGCAGTGCTTAACTGGGTGGGCCCTTGAGAAACAATGATGATTGTGGCTGTGTGTGCAGAGGACAGGGACCCGCGCTGGGGAAACCCGAGAAAGAGGCCTGAGGGCGTGAGGCAGGCTTCCAGGAGGACAGGCGGTGTGAGCCGAGGACTCAGTGGTCCCAGATATTGATTTGTGGTGAAGTTTTCATCGGCTCAGGGGCGAAATGAGAAAAAGGGCAACGCGGTGGGTTTTAAATAAAGCTAAATGTGTTCAACATAAAGGATTACTCTTGATCCTGAGATTATGCCCTTCCTACTTTGTTGGTATTAAATTGTCCTTTTTATAAAATGGTCATGGAGAGAGGATCGTTGCTCTATATTAAATATCCTTACTCACAAAACCACAATTGATAACCTTCTGTCACTCCCCAAACTTTTTCTTGAAGTTTTAACTGATCCATGAAATTCTCTGGTCCCTGAAAACTCTGAGAGTCCCTGACAACTAGAGCCGGAGGGCATTCTAGGCAGAGTGTGCAGAGACAGAGAGATTCAGGGGACAGCACAGTGTGTACTGAAACTGCAAATAAGCGGCAGGAGCACATGGGGGCGGGGTTTCTGGTGGGTCTGAATAAGGAAACAGGAGGCCACGTCCTGGGGTAGGGCGATTAGGCTGCTCCTACCTTCTGAGTCCCTACCTTCTGCCTTCCATCTGCCCCACAGAGCAGGGAATGCACTGTGGGCTAAGACTGCTTCCCAGGGCTTCCCTGTGAGCGTGAGCAGTGTGTGCTTGTGTGAGCGTGTGTGTGTGTGTGTGTGTGTGTGTGTGTGTGTGTGTGTGTGTGAGAGAGAGAGCGCGAGAGAGAGATAGAGAGAGAGAGGGAGAGAGAGAGAGAGAGGGAGAGAGAGAGAGAGAGAGAGAGAGAGAGAGGTGAGTGCACACAGATTTCTGGTGAAGGAGAAGGTCAGGATTGACAGGTTCTGACCTGAAATGTCTTGAAGAGACATGTGGGATGGACACAGACACAAGGAAAGGCAGCGGATGTGGGGTGGGGGGTGGGGGGGAGCAAAGGAAAATCCAGGACTGAGTAGGGGCAGCAATATCTACATGCTGGGACACGCGTGCGTGTGTATGCATGTGTGCACACATATGTCCCTGAGAGCATTGTGCCTGTCTGGACTCATCTGTGCAGTTGAGGGAACTCTGCTGGCTGTGTGGGGCTTTGGCTCGGGCATGTGTTCAGTGCTTGCTGGTGCTTTGTGTGCTGCTGTTGGAAGTGTGGCCCTGCTGTGTATATTGTGCCTGTGTGTATACACGAGAGGTGAGAGGTATCTATGCCACGTAGCTTGGTGTGTGTCTGCTAACTCTGTCAAGCTGGGTTATGTCTCTGTCCTGAGTGTGTCTATGGATTGCATGGGGTGTCCATGTTGGGTGTGTGCTGATGGCTTTGAGCCTGTGTTGGAGCCTAGGCTTAGCTCCTCTCCTCCTCTGTTCTTCTGATCAACAGATCACAGTTTCTGTTCATTTTCATATGATGTCTTTCTGTTCCAGGCCTGTCTACTCTGACTCTGACCAAGAGTCAGGGCTTTTATGCATGACCCTTGGGTAGGAATTTGGGAAGCCCTTCCAGACTTTAGTCAGCTTCAAACCACTCAGGCTTAGGGTCCTGGTTCTGACCTGAGGTGGGAAGGCTTTGTGAGTCAGGACAGCCCTTGCAAAGCCCTGCTTCCAGCTGGGTTCTGTAGAGTCTCAGGACACCTCACGCCACCTTCTCTGTAGGAGGCTTGTCCCGGGCTGGAGCCTTCTCATTGGCCCCGTGAGCAGGCTGGGGGCATCACTGTGGCTCCCGCTGCCTCAGTTCCCTTTCTGGGGCTTCTCCAGATTCAGGCCTCTGCGGCAGGGCTGGCTCATGGATAGCAAGCTTTTCCCATGGCTCTGCCCCTGTCACCTGGCCTTCTGTCCCTGGAGAGTCTGCTGTGGGTGTTTGCAGAGGGGAAACAGTGGCGTGCAATGTGAGTGAGGGTGTCCCGTGAGTGTATGCTTGCGAGTCCCTGCAAACTGGAGCATGGCGAGGTGTGTCAGGGAGTGGTACTCTGGTGTCAGAGTGACTGCCAGTGCTGACGTATGCTGCCGGTGCAGACAGACTGTGTATGGCCGTGGGAGGGGTGGCTGCAAGCTCACATTTATCAAGTGCTCACTGCAGCCAAGCAGGATGCTAAGTGCTTTACTCAGATTATCTCACTTAATGAGTGTGACAGTGTGTGAAAGGGTGAGAGATGGGGCAGAGACGAGCAGGTGGTAGGGGGTCGTAGCTGGAAGCTTCTGGCAAAGAATTCCTTCACCCCTGTCCTGCTGATGCTGCCCTGGGGTTCTGAACCAGGCCTCAGACTGGAGAGCAGCCTGAAGCCCTTCCCCATGTGGACTCTGGCAGGAAGAAGGAGTGCTATGCCCTGGTTTCTGGCCCACCTCCCTGCCTGTTCTAGTCTTGGGGATGGGCTGTCTCCCTCCTGGGAAAGAGGGCCGCCTACTCCTTCCTTCCTCTGGGTGTTCTCAGAACAGGGGCCGACACACAGGAGGTGCTCAATCAGTCCTTGCTCCGTGGCAGAGGTGGGGCAGATGTAGAAAATGTCAGTGTTGTTTTGGCCTGGGCCTTCCTCTGCATATCGCACGTGGAGAGACTAAGAACTTTCATGACTCCAAGGCCAGCCTCAGAGATGAAGGTGGCAAAGACTGAATGGGTCTGAACTGAGCTTTGAAACCTCTTTGGCTTGGAGGTGGCCACTTCCTCATTGTGTCCTCACCTGGTCTCCTCCATGCACACACTGGTGTCCCTTTGTGAGTTCACATTTCTTCTTATAAGGACATGAGTCAGATTGGAGGAGGCCATTCTATGGGTCACATTGTAACTTAATCATCTCTTTATGTACAGCCACATTCTGAGGTGCTGGGGGTTAGGGCTTTGACATATGAATCTGGAGTGACATAATTCAGCCCATAATGCTCCTGTCCTGGTTGGGTCATTACTCACGTTGCTGTTCTCACCTCCTGCACAGCTCTTCTCCTCCCCGAAGGTCTCCTTTGCATTTCTGAAAACTCAGCCAGAGCCTCACCACCTCCAAGAAGCCCTCCTGGCTGGACCACTGCTTCCTCTGGGCTCCTACAGACAGCACACTGTGCTGATCCACAACATGGCATGTGCCACACTCTAAAATTGTCACTTTATATGCCTGCCTTCCCCACTGGGGTGGATTTTGACCTGAACAAGTTACTACTCCCCTGTCATAGTGTTCTTCTCCTTTTGAAGAAGTGATCCCCACTCCACCTCCACCCCTGTGGTTCTGCTGGTGAATTACCACTGCTGAATCTTAACACAGGGATGAGCATGTGACTCCAGAAGAGCCAATCAGAGTCCTCCCTTAAGATTTTTTTCAACTGCGAATGCTGGGTGAGAGGAAGGTGCTCCTCTTTCCTCTGGAGTCCAGAATGATGCAAGCCTGGAACTTGGTGTGGCCATGACATCTATCTTCAGGGAACAGAAGGATTTGGGCAGGTCACTTAACCTCTCTGCTGTACCACGGGGATAACAACAGGACAAGTTAATGCAGGTAAAGATGCACCCAGAGGACGTATCCACGAAGGGCCAGTCACCTCACCTAGATTTCAAGTTTTTTTTCATATTTAAATGTTTTGCATTTGGGGCAAGAAACATACTTACATGGTTCAAAAATCAAAATAATGCACAAAGTGATACAAATAAAAATTCCAGTTTTATCCTGTTCCTGTCAACCCAACTCCCACTACTTTGGTAATTACTTTTAAAAATTTCTTGTGGATTCTTCCATTGGTTCTTAAAGAAAACATAAGCAAATAATAATATATATTCTTTTTTCTCTCTCTTCTGAAAAAAAGTAAGACTATCTATTGTTCTACATCTTGCTTATTTTTATTTAACAATATAGACTCAGATAATTTTCAGAAAGTACTCTGGGACCTTGTATTTTCTTTATTGCCAGTGCATAATAATCCATCGTGTGGATGCACTTTTATAAACAATGCCGCAAGGAATGGCTTCTGCATACGGTGTATCACAGGAGTACAAAAGTATCCGTAAGCTTAATTAAAAAAAAAAAAAAAAAAGATTACCCAATTGAAAAACTGGACAAAATATTTGAACAGACATTTCTCTAAAGAAGATAAACAAATGGCTGATAAGCAAGTGAAAACAAGCTCACTATCACTAGTTGTTAGAGAAATGTAAATCAACCACGATGAAATACCACTTCAAACCCACTAGGAGGAATATGATCAAAAAGACAGTGTCAATGTTTTAGTCTACTCAGGCTGCTATAACAAAATACCACAGACTGGGTAGCTTAAACAACAGACTTTTATTGCTCACAGTTCTGGAGGCTGTGCGTCCTAGTTCAAGGTGCTGATCAATATGCTTTCTGATGAGAGCGCTCCTTGTGGATTATAGACATGCACATTGCATGGAGAACTCGGGTGACCCCTTCTTTATATGCAGGTGGAGAGAGAGACCTTGTGTCCTTCCTTCCTTCCTTCCTTCCTTCCTTTTCCTCCTCCTCCTCTTCTTTTTCTTCTCTTCTTCTTCTTCAAATCATCTTAATTTAATATTATGAAATACTTTAGAAAAGTATTTCTAAATAATTAAAACATAATTGACCTCCATATAACCCATTCACTTGATTTAGCGAAGGTGTAATGCTTTGCCACCTTTATTTCTTAACTCTTTTTGTAGAAGCCCAGCTGGAGCTCAGTACCCTTATCCTTTCCCAGTCCCTCTCTCTGAGTCCACCACTAACCTGAAATTGCGTGTTATTATACTTTTACTACATATATGAATGTGATCACAAAATTTTTTTCCAATTTTTAAATTATTTTTTCCAATTTTCTTATTGTGCTAAATACAACATAAAATTTACCATCATAACCATTTTAAGCATATAGTTCAGTGGAATTAAATACATTCATAATGTTGTGTAACCATCGCTGGCATCCATCTCCATAATTCTTTCATCTTGTAAAATGAAAACTCTGTACCTATTAAACAATGACTCCTCCTTCCCTTCTTTCCCTAGACCTTGACAAACACCATTCCATGTTCTGTCTTTATGGTTTTGACTACTCTAAGAACCTCACATGAGCAGGAGCTTATAGTATTTGTCTTTCATGACTATCTTATTTCACTTAGCATAATGTCCTCAAGGTTCATTCATATTGCAGCATGTGACAAGATTTCCTTTCTTTTTAAGGCTGAATAATGTCCTGCTATATGTATACACCACAGTTTTGTTTACCTCTTCATATGTCCATAGACACTTTGGGATGCCTCCGTGTTTTAGCTATCGTGAATAATGACCTATGGAAACTTTATCACCTCCTCTCAGGCCCAGTCTCTAAATATAATTGCATAGAGCTTCAACATATGAATTTCGAAGGGACACAAACATTTAGCCCATAACAATTTGATGAGAATGCGGAGAGATTAGAACCCTAATACACTGCTAATGGGAATGTAAAATGGTACAGTCGATTTGAAAAGTTGTTTGAAAATTCTTCAAAATGTTGAACTTGAATTATAATTTGTCCCAGAAATTCTCTTGGAGGTGTGTATGCAAGAGAAATGAAAATAGGTGCACATAAAGACGTATATCTGAATGTTCAGAACATCATTATTTGTAATAGCCAAGAAATAGAAATAATCCAAATGTCATCAACTGATGAATGGGTAAGCAAGTAGCATTGTCATACAATGGACTATTACTCAGCTGTCCAAAGTGGGGAAGTACCGATACATGCTACAACACAGAAGAACCGCAAACATTTCTAGCATCTTGCTAGATGACAGGCATATTGTGTGGTTCCATTTATATAAAATGTCCAGAATAAGCAAATCTATACAGAGAGTAGATCAGTGGTTGTCTAGGGCTGAGGAAATTGGTAGGAAATTAGAGTGACTTGTAATGGGTATGGAATTTGGGAGAGGGAGATAAAAATATTTAAAAATCAATCATGATAAAAGTTGCACAACTCTAAGAATAAACTAAAAGTTGCTAAATTATACACTTGAAATGGTGAATTGTGTAGCATGGGAACAACTATGTCTCCAGATAGTTGTTAAGGAACAAAAGGGCATGTTGTAGGTAGGATAAAATTCCAAAACTGGAACTGCTGGAGCAAAGGGGACATGCATTTAAAAGTTTCATAATATTGACCTATTAGGTCCATAGACTTTTTAGCAGATTTTAGTCAGAAATGTATGAAGGTACAAGGCAGGATTTTTCATCCCCATTTTATGCGTAAGGAAACTGAGGCATGGAAAATACAAGATCACACAGTTGATGACGTCCAAGCTATAAGTGAAACCAGGACTGGTTGTTTTGTAAAACCTGTACTCTGCTGCATCCCCCTCATTTAATGCCTTTCTTACAGTCATTTTGATCTTTAAAAAAGTATACAGGGTTTGGTTGCATTGATTTTATTTTTTTTCTGTTTCTATTTCATGTGTTCTTGCTCTGATCTTTATTGTTTCTTTTTCTACTGATTTGGGGTTTATTTACTCTTCCTTTTCTCTTTCTTAAGGTAGAAGCTAACAACAATATTTGAAACCTTTCTTCTTTTCTAACATAAGTGTTTAGTCCTATAAGTTTCCCCTCAAGCACTGCTTTAGTGGCATCCGAAAAATTCTGAAGTATGGTACTTTCACTTCACGTCAGTTCAAAATTTCGAATATCCCTTTTCTTTTTTGACCCTTGAATATTTCAAGGTGTGTTATTAGTTTCCACATATTTGGAGATTTTCCAGATACCTTTTTGTTTCTGATTTATAATTTAATTCCATGTGATCAGAGCATATACTATGACTAATTTTAAATATATTAAAATTCATTTTATACTTGGATCATATTAAATTTTTATACACACATAAAATATGTCTACTCACTGTTGTTTGGTTGAGTGTTTTATAAATGAGAATAGAGTCCAGTAGGTTGACAGTTCTGTTCAAGATTGTTACATATCCTTGCTGATTTTGTGCCTGCTTGTTCTATCAATTTTGAGGCGGGATATTGAAATATCTCCAAATGTATTTGATAATTTGTCCTATTATTCTTTCAGTTCTATCAGTTTTCATTTAATGTACTTTTTGTTTTTTCACAGTACTGGTGATTGAACCCAGGGTACTTTACCACTGAGCTACATTCCCAGCCCTTTTCATTTTTTATTTTGAGACAGGGTCTCACAAATTTGCCTAGGCTGGCCTTGAACTTTCAATCCTGCCTCAGCCTTCCCAATCTCAGGGATTACAAGTGTGTGCCACCAAGTATGGCTGTTTAATGTATTTTAAAGTCCTACTATTAGATATATAAATGTTTGGAATTATTATGACTTTTTGACAAATTGACCCCTTTATCATGAAATTACACTTTTTATCTCTGGTAATATTCTTTACTTGAAATCTGTTTTGTCTTATGCTAATATGGTTGTTTCAGCTTTCTGTTGATTATTGTTGGTATGATATACTTTTATTCATTATTTTAATTTTAACATATTTATATCGTTATATTGAAAGTGAGTTTCTAACAGGCAACACAGTTGGATCTTGCTCTGTATAAACAATCTGACTATCTTTTAGCCATGGTATTTACACCATTTACTTTTAATGTAATTATGACTGGGTCTAAATCTATCTTCCTGCTATTTGTTTTCTATTTGTTCTATGTATTATCTGCTCCCTTTTCCTTCTTTTTCTGCCTTTTTTGGATTGAGTATTTTTATGACTTTATTTTATTTCTCTTATGGACTTAAGTAGGTATAAAATTTTAGCAGTTACTTTTGGGTTAATAGTGTATCTCTTTAATTCATCCAAGTCTACCTTCAAATAATTTTATATTACTTCACATATAGAATAAAAGCTTTACAACAGAGGTCTTCCATTTTCTCCCTCCCAACCTTTATTGCTAATGTAATTATGTTTTACTTCTATGTTATAAACCCAGAATAGTCATCATTATTTTTTACTTTAACCAATAAATAGTATTTTAGACATATTTTAAAAGATGATGAAAAGTATTTGATATTTTCCCACATAGTTATGTTTTCAGTAGTATTCCTTCCTTTGTGTGGATCCACATTTCCCCCTGATGTCATTTTTTTCCTTCTTTCTCAAGATTTCCTTTAATCTGTCAGTGATCAATTATTTCAGCTTTTTTTATTTTGTAAAAAGTCTTTATTTCACCTCTGATTTGAAATGTATTTACACTGGGAATAGTATTTTACTTTGGTGGATTTTTTGGTTTTTGTTTTTCATTTTGTACTTTAAAGATGTAATTCCAATTGTCTTCATCTCAAAATATTTCCAACAAGAAGTCTGCTGTCATTCTTCATTTTTGTATATTATGTGCACCTTTTTCTCTACAGCTTTTCAGATTTTGTCTTTATTACTGGTTTTAAGCAATTTTATTATTATGTGCCTTAGTGAACTCTTATTCATGTTTATTGTGCTTAATTTTCACTGAGTTTTTTTTTAATTCATTCTTTATAGTTTTTCCAAACTTGGAAGATTTTTTTGGTTTGTTCTTCAAATATTTATATGTTCCCCTTCTCTTTTAAGGACTCTAATAGCACACATGTTAAATTTCCTGAAGGTTTCACACAGCTATTTGATGATCTGTTTATTTTTTAAAACTATTTTCCCTATACTTCATTTTGGATAGTTTCTATTACCATAGCTTCAGATCTGCTAACCTTTTCTTCTGCGTTGTCAAACCTGCTATTAATCCCATCTAGCATGTCATTTTCCATATAAGACATTGTACTTTTTCATATCTAAAAGTTTGATTTGGGTCTTTTGTTTTTCCTTTCTCTCTGCTTAGCGTGACCAATCATTACTCTGTCTTTCTGAACATACAGAATGTAGTAATTATAATTGTTTTAATGATTTCTATACTAAAATTCTACCTTCTGTGCTATTTTGGGGTCAATTTCTAGTGCATAGCTTTTCTTCTCATGTGGGTTATATTTTCCTGTTTCTTTGCATGCCTGATAGTTGCTGGTTGAATGTGAGACCTTGTGAACTTTACCTCAATGAGTGCTAATCATTTCAGTATTTTTATAAATCTTCTTGAGCTTTGATCTTGGATGCAGCTAAGTTACTTGAAAAGAGGTTTCTTCCTATAGGTTTATTTTGCAGCTTTGTTAGGCAGAACCACTACTCCCTACCACCCCCCACCAAAGAAATACCTTTCTAAGAAATCTACTTGATGCATCATGATTTGTGAGGTTTCCCACTCTGATTGATATAGACACAAAATTTTCCAGGTCTGTGTAAACTTTGAAAATTGTTTCTTGTGCATCTTTGGGAAAATCTTTAGACCCGGGTGGTTTCCTCACATCTTAGTCCTGCTTAACATACAGTTGAAGTCCTGGGGGGAACCCTGAAGATCTTTGAAACTCCTTCTCTCTCTAAGAGGCTTTCTTTTCTAGTTCTCTGATCATGAACTCTAATTACATTAGGTTCTCAGACTCCCTGCTCTGTCTCCTCAACTCAGGGAGATAGCTGGGAGCTGCTCCTTGAGCTGCAGCCTGGAAACTCTCCCCAGGTGGAAGCTGGCATCTGTAGGACTTACCTCATTAGTTTCTCCTCTCTCAGGGATTGCTGTTTTGTGCTGACTGGTGTTCAGTGTCTGAAAACTGTTGCTTCATGTATTTTATTCAAGGTTTTTGGTTGCTTTAGGGCAGAGGGTAAATTGACTCCACATTTCATCTTCCCAGAAGCCTTGTAACTCCACTTTTATACTTATCACAATAATCTTGAATATTCGGTATGATCATCCCCATTTTTCAGATAAAGAAAACTGTGACTTGGAGATTAAGTTGTAGTAGAGTAGATAAAAAGATGGACTGTGTAGCCAAACAACCTGCGTTTGATTCTCCGATCTCCCGTTTATTAATTTTGTGACCCTGGGAACATTTCTTGACCTCTCTGTGCCTCAGTTTCCCCACTTATAAGAATTGGAATAATAACAATAGAAATGATCTGATAGGATTGTTGGGGGAAATTGAATAAGTTTACGTATAACTGGCATACAGTTACCATGTTACCACTAGTTATTTTCAGAGTAGAGTAATTAAAAATCTAGAGTTGGGTAACAGGCATCCCCATTTTGAATTCCAGCTCCATCACTAACTCACTGTGCAAACTTTGCCATGTGTATCAATCAAGTTTCAATGAGAGAAGCAGAAGCACTAAGAGATTCTAAGCTGAACCAACCAGGAAACGGAATGCTGAGAGCTGTAGTTCAGCTGAAATTGGCTGACACATTACAGAGCCACCACCGCGTCCTACTGAACCACTGAGAGTCCACTTCCTCATCTCTAAGACAGTATAATAATGCCCCTCATTGGATTAACTGGCATAAAGCACATGAAGCATTGGCACATTGTCTGGCACAGGGGAAGTTCAATAAGTGGTTTTCACCATAGCTTCCTAGGATCCCATAGATAATAATTGCCAAAGGAGTGATCCGAACCCACAGCTGCTGTCCCCAAATCCTGTTGCTCTTTCCATTGCACCATGCTGCCCCCCTGTGCTGGGCCTGGGAGTGTGGAAATAAGTAAAACAGTCCCCGCCACAGGATCCCACAGTTCAGTAGTGGGTTAGCCAGGGGCACGAATAAATACAATATAGGTTAGGAAAAGGAAGGCAGTCTCCATTATCAGGGGCCTTCTAGAGACTGGCTCTAATATGGATTACCTGTGTGGGGAGGGTGAGGAAGAGGCCTACAGTTTGTGCATACATACTTTGTGCCTGGCACAGTGGTGGGCAGTTTTTGGGGTGATGACAGTTAGTCCTCCCAATTAGAGGATGAGCTAGATATTAACACCATCCCTGCAATCCAGATAAGGGACCTGAGACCCAGAGAGATTAGGTCACTTGACCTACGTCACAGAGTGCTCAAATGACAGAGCCCGCAGGTCCCAGGCCACGGCTAGGATGGCAGTGGACACTGCACTCGGGATCTGTCCAGGGGTCACTTCCATAAGAGGAAATTCCCCTGAGCTTGGAAGCCAGGGCCGACTCAGGAGCCCCTCCTAGGTCTGCCCCTGCACCTGTGTCTGCCCGTGGGGGGCGGGCGCAGTGGTGGCTGCAGTGCCTTGGTGATGGTGGCAGTGGCAGCAGCAGCAGGGAGACAGTCACACCTCGCTGTTTTGTAAACTGTTTCTCACAGCTTGTTTGTTCCGGGTTAGGGCTGGAGCGGCACCGTATGGAAGTGTGACTCATTGTTTAATGTGGCAGCTCATTAGCAGAGCTTGTTGCTGCCTCTCATTTCTCTGCTCTTGCTAATTGGAGAGCCCAGTGGGGCCTTGGCTTCCCGGGAAGAACCAGCCCAGCCCCCCCAGGGCTCCAGCTGGCCCTTGCCCCTCTTGGCTCCCGAAGGAGACCACCTCACGCCTGTGGACACTGGTGTCAGTCAGACTGTATTCAAATCCCGACTCATCCTGGCTACGTAGCCATGGGCAAGGCATCCTCCCCTCTGAACCTCAGTTTCCTTATCCACCTAATGGGGAAAATGGTATCCACCTTACCAAGGTGGGTGAGAGGCACATTAATAACGTGTGAAGTCCCCTGAGGTGTAGTAGATGCTCAATAAGTGGTTTTGTAGTATTGCTATTATTAGGCTAAAACCCCAGAGAGTCCCTCAGCCCTGACCTACCTGTGCCAGTTACCCAGCCCCAAGGTGTTACAGAAGGTCAAGGGATGAGAACACTTTCCACTTTGGTAATCTAACAACCTTTCTCCCTTCCACGCTTAATCCTTCCTAAGGCAAATCCACTCAGAATAGACTCCATTTGCTCTCTGTGTCCCCAGGGGAGGCAGCACAGCCCAGCGTTGGACCTTCCTGGCCCCCCGACTGGGAAGGTCTGTTCCCTGCATCTCCCCCTCGAATCCCTATCCTCTCTGAGTCCACACAGAAGTGCCTGCTTGGTTGCCCCATGACTGTCCTTTTCTATTTGAAGGCAGTGATCACATCCTCTCTCCAAGCCTTCTGTCCAGGTGGGTCATGTCCAATTTCATTAACTGTCCCTTACATGACCTGGTTCCTGGGGTCACTGAACACAGCTCACTGGACAGCGATGTTAGTGCTGTCTTCTTTTTTCATGCCTGACCCCACATCTCTGCATATACCTCTCTTTGCCAAGGTGCTCTGGAATGTGGGATCCAGAATTCCATTCAGTCTCCTGCAGTGGGGCGGGTCTGGGTGGGGGGCAGCTCCAATTCCTCCTACACAGAAACCTGCACTTTCCAACTGCATGAGAACCACATGTACAATTTTAAAATTTTATTAGCCACCTTAAAAAAATTAAAAAGAAATAGGTAACATTAACTTAAAAATATTTTTATTTAACCTAAGATATCATTTCAGTATGTAAAAATCATTAACACATTGAACATGGTGGCCATGCCTATAACCCCTTCTCCTTGGGAGGCTGAGCAAGAGGATTGCAAGTTTGAGGACAGTCTTGGCAACTTAGTGAGACCCCAAAAAGGGCTGGGGGTGTAGCTCAGGGGCAGAGTTCTTGCCATGAATGCATGAGACCCTGGGTTCAGTTCCTAGTACTGATACAAACAAAAAATGTTAATTAGATCCGTTAAGTTTTTTTGTCCATACAAAATTTTTCAGTTGTGTGTGTTTTATTCTTCTAGCACACCCCATTGTGGGCCAGCTGTGTCTCAAGTATTCCTAAACACTCAGGACTAGAGGCTGTAGTGTGGGTTGGTGCAGCTCTAGACCGTGCCTCTGGGAATGGGTCTGAACTGGCCTTGACATTGTGACTGACACGTCACTCTGGAGGGATAGTTCAGAAGGATAATTGCAAGCTTGAGGGCTGTTGAGGCACCAGCTGTTAGGAGGTCTGGGGCCCAGTCTTGGTTCTATCACTAGTGCATGTCATGTATGGCAAGTCACTGCCCCTTTCCAGACCTTGGTTTCCTCATCTGACAACACCAGGTGACAGAAAGAGAGTAGCCCCTGCTCCGTGCAGGGACTCTGTGGTGCTTGCTGTGCTGTTGCGAGTTCCCTGGAAAGCCCGTGTTGTAGGTTTTCCTACCTGTGTTGTAGGCTTAACCCTAAGAGTTATTCCAGGGCTTGTGGAGTTACATAGCTGGTGGGTGGGTGGCTTCTGTCTTCCTGGTCACCGCAGATACCAGTGGGGCTCAGTTTCAAGTACATAGCCCCACTCCTGTCCTCTTCCTCATCATGAGTCCTTCCCTAGTAACAGACAAATCACAGGTGATGGCAGCATTTTGAGGTGTTGGCAGGTGGTGATTGGCTAGGTGGAGACACCTCCCTCTGCCCAGGCATCCATCTGTCACTCCAGAGCTGTCTGGCCATGGTGGTAGAGGCCAGGTCTTATGACTGTTCCTGCTGTACTAGGGCCTAGTAGAGAAATCCTGAGAGATCCCACTGTCCAAGGCTCTCTCCCCTCATCTGCACCCTGCCCAACTCTTCTGGTCTAACTGATGTCTCCTTCCTGACCATGAACTTCCTTCCATTCCAAGAGCCACCTGTGTAGCTTTGAGCAAAACATGCCACTTGACAGAATCTCGATTTCCATGTCTGAGATAGGGAAGAATTCCACCTGCTCCCAAGGCTGGTGAGAGTGGGCATGGAGATATGTGAAGGCTCTGGCTCAGAGTTTTGAGTCAACATTAACCATGACTGAATCTTCACAAATCACTTAAGAACAACTTGACCTTGTTGTCCCACGCTGAGTCCTTGCTGGGCTCCTCTGTGTGCTCTGCATGGCTCACCTCCTAGTTCCCTGCCATCCGGGCCCTCTTAACCTGGGTGGTTGGGTCCCCACTGCCTCCTGTTTGGGGAACTCATCCACAGATGACCATTTCTCTCTAGGAAGAGCCACAGAATGGTGGGGCCAGAGGGGAGCCTGGTGATCCCACCCGAGGTACCCTATCACCAGGACCAGCCATGTTTGAAAACAAAGCAGAGATGACTAGTATAATGAATCTCAAGTACGTTACGCCCTTCCCTGTGTTTCCAAAGTGAGGCTAAATCACCTGATTTTAACTTTTCCTGGAAGTTTAGGACCCTTGTTCAGGATAAATATTTCCATGTGACAGTAGAGTGAGTGGAAAGTGCTAACCTTTGAATGCCCACTCCGTGCTGGTCAGCAAGGTCGCCCAAATCTTACACAACCCTGACATGAAGTTTGAACAGCATTCTCTTCACAGATGAGGAAACTGAGGCTCAGAGTTATTTAGACTTGCCAGGTTCCCATGCAGAAGGGCTCAGCCCCTCCCCGCCTCCACATTGTCCCCTCCAGGGCCTCTGAGTGTCCCTGGCCAAGAAGATTTCTTATGTGACCTCCATGGTCTGGCCTCATCCTTGCTGGGGCTGGAAGGTCACACTGCGGGCAGCTGCTGCCTCACTCTGGGCTGCGTGGGTCTGAGGAAGCAGCTACTGCAGCACATGCTCTTACGCCTTGCTTTCTTGACCTGTCCTTGACATTTGCACTTTTACTCGTTATTTCTTCTTTCACCACTCTGTCTTGGCTTTCGTGGTTCCCCATTTCCTAGCTCACTGGCCGCTCCTCCCAGAGAGCCTTTCCAGTCTGCCCTTGCTCTGCTCCGCTGAACGTGCTGGTGTCCTTCAAGACCCACTCCCGCCCCCGGGGCTCTCTCTTCTTTTCCCATCTGCCTCCAACATCACTCAGGGTCTTCACTGCCCCCCATGATTTCCCCAACTCTACACCAAGGGTTCTCCAGCCTCATTTCCTGTGTGGGCTTCTTCCCAGAGCCCCAGACTATATGCCAACTGCCTGCTGAAAGGACTTCATCCCCGTCTGTCACACCAGCATCACATACTCAGCTGCCCCAGACGGACCCCATCATTCCACCCCTCCTCATGTCTCTCCCAGCGGACATCTCTGTCACCACACCAACGGTTGACAAAGTGAAGCCTTCGTGCCGAGTGAGTCCCTGGCTCACTGGATCTCCAGTCAACTCGGAAAGCTTGGGATGACTTGTCATTCTCATTTCACAGATGAAGATATGGTGACGCCCTGCTCAAGTTCCCGGTGCATGGTGTGTGCTTGGCATGGGCTGATTCTCTCTATGGCTTTTGGTTTTTCAACAGTCTAAATTCATAAATTAAATCAGCTATGTTCAAGCTGAGCTAGGGCAGACAGCAGCTGTTCCCACCTGGGAACACCTGGAGGTGTCCGCTCACTCTGAGACTCCAGCTTGGCAAACAGATCACCCCGGCTGCTTCCTTGTTCTGAGATATCTCACTCTGGGCTCCCTCCCTCTCAAATTCCAGGCTGCCTCGTCAGCCTGTCTATGAGGAAGCTGTGCAGAGAGTTCCCCCGGAGCCCAGTGTGAGACCTGCTGCCCTCACACCTGCCTCCTCCCTGGAGTAACAGCCTAAGGACAGGCCTTGGCCATGTTTTGAGGTGGCTGAGCAGGTGGCAGTGTGCTGGGCTTCCACCTACCCAAGTACATGGCCTGTCACTCCAGAGCTATGCCAACATGGTGGCTGATTGTGAGGCCAAATCTTGGCTCCTCCCCTGTTTTGTTTACCATCATTGTCATTGTCACCCTAACAACAACCCTGCAAAGTAGGTATTATCAATGCCACCTTGCAGCTAAGAAAATTGGGGCTCAGAGAGACAAAGCAACCAAGGCCACAGCTCAAGCCAGTTTCTTTCCATGTCAAATTGGTTTAAGAGAGTAAAGTTCAGTCATTCTTAAAATGACTTGTAAAATGTAGGCATCAAAAAAGAAAAGGCCGGTAGAACAAGCCCCAGCCGACACACTCAGAGGCTTGCGTGCTGCGGACCCGGGACCAGGCACCTTCAGTGCACTGTTACCACTATTTTCCCGCCATCCTTGAGTGTGAAGGGGAAAGTCTCCCCTATCCCAGACATGGCAAGGGAGATTCTGTCAAGCACAGTCATTTGCTTAAAGTCCCACATGTGACAGTTGATGCCTTAGGATTGGAAGGCGTCTTTGAGACACCAAGCCCAGTGCTCAGACCTCCTGTGAGACTGGTCAAGAATGAGGAACTGGCTAGGATGCAGATGAAGGGAGAGGAGCTTGTAATGTCTGGAGTTTTCCTCTACTGTGTTCTGGAAGAGTAGAGACAGGCACGAACTCCATGATGTTAGGGGCAGATGAGGACACTGAGGTTTTGAGGAATAGAGTAACATGTTTGAAGTTACACAGTTGGAAAGTGGCGATGTGGTATTCCATTAGAAACTGTCTGATTCAGGCCTTTGTCCTCTGCACCAGTCCACACTGTGGTTGCCAAAGCCACACTCCCCCTCCTTCTGACAGGCTCTTCTCCAAGCCAAAGCCTGAGGTCCATTGAGAACTCTGGATCCTTTTCTCTCAGGTGGAAAGTACTTAGCCCCTCTGCTTCACACCCCCTAACAGTGTCAGGTACTGTACCAGGTGAATTGCATGCATTACTCATTTAATCCTCATACAAACATGGCAGTAGGAGCAACTATTATCCCCATTTTTATGACAAAGAATCTGAGGCCTCAAGAGGTCTCACAATTAGAACTGAGGGAACTGGGAACTGAAATTTGCATCAGAGGCAGACTCCAGATGTGGATTCTTCTAAGTGTTTTTTTTGTTTTGTTTTGTTTTTTGCCATGCTGGGGATGGAACCCAGAGCTTTGCATATGCTGCCCTCTTCCACTTGTTCTTGTCTGGGTTGGGTGTAGATTTCTCCTCTGAGGTATATCATGCCATGAACTCTGAAGATCAGAGTCCAAAACTCTAGCTACCCTGTCCCTGTCCCTGTCCCTAAGTTCCCATGCTTCTTAAAGACACCACTTACACTCATCTGACACTGTGGATTACCGAAGTCCCCTCTGTCAGTTGGGGACTTCCTTCCACCACTTTGCACCTAATCTCCAATTGTCACAATTACCTTCATGGTAGGCATTATTGTCTCTATTTTTCTGAGTTGACAGTTGAGTCTTTAGGGTTTCACAGGATGGGTATCGAGCTCCAAAACCAGATCTGGCTTTCTCCAAGATCCATGCCCTCTCTACCCACTGCACTCCTACCAGGAAGCCCTGAGCCTGGAAAAGCTGTCATTTGAACTATGATGTCTGTTCTCTGGTCAGTCCTGCCCTTGCCAGGTTCCCTACACCAGCTGAGACTCAGCTCCTGCTTACACAATGGGTGGAGAGGGAAGGTCTTAGTGATGCCTAAGGCTCCCTCATTATCTGAGAGCATGACCCTGTCACAAAATCCACACAGAGGACAGGGCCCAACTCCAGCAGAGGACCAAACATCTGAGCTTGGGGCTGATATGCATGCATCTCTGGTCACCCCTATGGCTCCAGAGGGATCACCAGTGGCATGCTCCTCCGTGGAGGCCTCACTGACTCACTGACTACCAGGCCTCTGGAGCCTTCCCTAAGACCCTCCTGAGCACTCAGTGCTTTTGGACCCCCTCTGAACTCATCAGGCTGAGCAGGGAACGTACACATCACCAAGCCACTGTGTGCTTCAGCTGGACTCTGTTGGCACCTGCTCATTCATTCATTCCTCAAACAATTTTCTCAAGGACAGGCCTCTAGCAACTCCCATCTTTTGTCTTTCATTATTTTAAATTTGTTGTTAACATAGTCAACAATACAAAACTTGCAAAGTAAAAGGGCAGCTTCCCCTGACCCTTAGTATCATTCTTAGTTAGAACTAATTAAACATTTTGGGGGGAGTCTAGAAATTCTTGTATATGTGTTTATAAATATTCTGCACATGTAGGTATTTACAGAAATGGAATCATATGCCACACAGTGCCTGGCAGGTAGTCATCTCTTTTTTGCTTGGCGCAATCTTATTTCTTTGGGTTAGCACATGGAAGTCTACCTTGTTTCCCTTGAGAGTTACATGGCTTTCCTCTGTGTAATTATGCCACGTGATGATCTTCAGATGAACTTCCATGCTTTTATATTCCACCCAGGATCACTTCTTCAGTGCCTATCATGTGCCTGTCACTGGAGCAGGCCCTTCACATACACCTTTTTATGAATATGTCATTCTTATTCTTCAATACTTCATGCTTGACATACTGTAGGAGCTCAGAAAATTATTGGAAAATCCAACGCAAATTCTTTACCTTTGCAAAGTCTCTTATATTCCATTCCCCACCTCCTCCCATTCTCCTGAGGTCCTGAGCTGGGCTTGAGGAAGAAGTGAGTAAGACAAAGACCCTGTACTTGAGCAGGTATGGAAACAAAATTGCAACAGAGAATGTAGAAAAGAAAAAAAACACACAAGGAACAAAGGAGGAATGACTGACAGGTCCTGATGGTTAATTTAATGTGTCGACTTGACTGAGCCAGTGGGTGCCCAGATTAAATGTTATTTCTGGGTGTGTCTGTGAAGGTGTTTCCAGATGAGGTCACCATTTGAACTGGCAAATTCAGGAAAGGAGATTGCACTCCTGATATGGATGGGCACCGTCCAAGTTGTTGAAGGTCTGAATGGAACCAAAAGAGGAGGAAGGGAGGATTTGGCCTCTTCCTGCTTGCACACTTGAGATGGGACCTCCCTGCCCTTGGACAAGGATTTGTACACCATGGGTTCTCCTGGTTCTTAGGTCACTGGGCTTGGACTGGAACTACACCACTGGATCTCCTGGGTTTTCAGCATGCAGCCGTGATGTGGAACTTGTCAATGTCCAAAATTGCAGGAGCCAATTCCTCATTATCTATCTATCTATCTATCTATCTATCTATCTATCTATCTATCTACCTATCTATCCATCCATCCGTTCATCTCCTATTAGTTCTATTTCTTTGGAGAATTCTGACTAGTACAATACCCAAATAGGTCCAGACAACTCAGCTGAGTTTCAAAGGGTACTAAGAGTCTATCCTGTGTGTGAGGGAACTGCACTGGAGCTGTCTTCCCCTACATGTGATATACTTTCTGCATCTGGGATTTTCTCCCGCATTCTTCATTCCTGCCACATTTACTTCCGAAAAAAAGGATTTGGGTTAGATTCTAATTTTTATAAAATGACACATACATAACAATAGGAGCATTAAGCGAGGAAAAGGAGTAAGAGTTTTGTAATAAAACAGAAAAAGAGAATGAGCCATAAACCTAAACTGAGGATAGTTACTGCAATTGAATACACGGATTGAGCGCTATGCTTCCCAGCAGGCAGAAAGCGCCATTGTGTACCTGCTGCAATTTATGAACCAAGGTGCCGCCACGAGATCCCATGCCACTCACCCCCTCTCTATTAGCCCTTGGGTTATTCACTTGTTCATGGCCCCTTTGTCATGAGTGGTCATGGCTTCATGGCTGGTCATATAGTTTGGATCTTGAATGTCCCACATAGCCCCATGTGTTGAAGGCTTGGCCCCAGCCCGCAGCACTGTTGGAGGTGGTGCCCCTTTAGAGGGTGGGGCCTAGAACAAGGAAGTTGGATTATTTAGGGTGTGCACTGGAAGAAGATATTAGGAACCTGGCCCTTCTTCTTCCTCTCTTTCACTTCCCATCCACCATCAGGTAAGAAGCCTCCTCTGACATGCACCCCCTGCCCTTCAGTGCTGCCTCACCACAGGCCCAAAGACATGCAGGCCAAATGACCACTGATTGAAACCATGATCCAAAATTAACCTTTCCTTCTTATACGTTGACTATCTCAGGTACTTTGTCACAGTAACAAAAAAACCTTCTAACACAACTAGTCAGTGTTTTGAGTAGATCTTGAATTGTTACTAAATTGGATGGCAAGGTCATGGAGACAAGAGTTTGGAAGCACCTACGGTATGTCATCCCTTCACAACTGCCCCAGTCTGTGACATGAACAGAGGAGAAAATGAGCCTCAGAAGAGTGAAGCACAACACTGGCCAGTTTGGCTTAGGGGCTCACATCTCCTGATCCCAGCACAGCCTCCTCTCCAGTTTGGTAGGGACAGAGCTTAGGGTAAGATCTCTCAGATCGAGGAACCATCCTATGTGATCAGTTTACCAAGCTGGTATCTCAGGTGGGAACAGCTGCTGTTCACTCTGGCTCAGCTTGAATATAGCTGATTAATTTATGAATTTAAACTGTTGAAAAACCGAAAGTCATAGAGAAGCAGCTATTGTCACGTGCCCACTGTATGCCAGGAACTTACTTCACCATGTCTTCCTCTGTGAAATGGGAATGACAATGAAGTCAACCCAAGTTGTCCAGGCTGACTAGGGATTCGACGAGCCATGGACTCACTTGGCAAGGAGGGCATGCTCTATCAGTCCTTGAGAAATGTTGCTGTTATCCTCTCCATCGTTATTATTTCATCTTCCTCACAACAGTCTCCTGAGGTAGATATGGTCAGTGCTGCTCCATTGCTCAGGAGGGTAGTTCAGGAAAGTGACACACCCCAGGGCCCTGAGTTAGAGCCAGGTTTCTCACCAGGCTGACTCAGTTCAATTCCTGTGCTCATTCCACACTCAGTGACAGAGGCCAGGACATGAAGTGAAGGTTGAGGACGAACAGACGGAGGCAGCCAGGCTTGGGATAAGCGTATATGGTGTTAGGGCTCTTCACTGGGTAAAAGGCCTTTGAAAGGCAGCTGCAGAGGGAACTTGGACACTCAGGGTGGGCCTGGGCCCTGCAGCTGAAGGAATGGTCCTTGTGCTGGGGCCAGGCTCAGGCCATGGCCAGCACCTAAAGGAAGAGTAAGAAGTGGCCACAGAGCAGAGGCTGGACCAAGTTCTCAGGACTCCAGTCAGGGTCGGGCCCTCTGAGGGACCATCTCTCTGCACTTGGGTGTTAAGAACCTAGAAAGGGTAAGATGACAGTATGGGGGACCACATTCATGCTTGTCCTCATTCAGTCTAACTCCAGTATTAAATTGCAATGATTATAAGGAGGTGGTTAAGGGTGTGGTCTGAGCACATTTCATACAATGCTCTGGGGAGAAGATAGCATGTCCCATCCCTGCTACCCTGTCAGCCACACTTAGCCCGAGCTGTCTATGCCACCCCTACCTGACACCACCGATGTGTGTAGGCAGCAATCAGGTGAGAGAAGGGAGCTGCAGTGGTTGGAGCCACCTGGCTTAGAGCCGGGCTCCGTGACCTGCAGAAAGTGCGTTCACATCTCTGAGCCCCTGCTGCTCCTTCTAAAATAATGCCAGGCTCTCGAGGTTAATTAAGGATCAAGTGAGAACTGTGAAACCACTTAGCATACAGGCTGCACTTAGTAAGCACTTGGTAAATATTATTATCTTTGTCATTGTCTTACTCCATTTGGGCTGATATAATAAAACCTCATAGACTATGACTTTCAAAATCAAGGTGTTGGCAGATCTGGTGTCTGGCGAGGACCTACTTTCTGGTTCATAGACTTTGACTTCTCACTGCAAGCTCACATGGCAGGAAGGAAAAGAGGTCTCTCAGTCCTCTTTTTAAAATTTAATTTATCTTTATGTTAGAGCATCATAGTTACACATAGAAGTTGGGTTCATCTCGACAAAATCATACCTGAATGGAATTCAATTTCAATTCATGTTGCCCCACTTTTCCTTCCCCTCCTCCCTCCCTCCATTCTCCTTCTTCTACTCTGCTAATCTTTCTTTCATGCATGTATTTATTTATTTTTGATTGGTTCTACTTATACATAAAGGTGAAATTCCCTCTGGTATATTTATATAGCATTTATATAGCATTTATATAGCACATAGCATGATTTTTTTTTTTTTAATTTCTTTCGTATTTCCTCCCCTTTCCCATCCCCCCTCCTTCTCTATTGGTCTTTTTCTTCTACTCTACTGATCTTTGCTATACCTTTATGATACCCAATCCTCTCCTCCTTCTTTCCCTTATTTTGCTCTAACTTCCACACATGAAAGAAAATATTCAATCCTTGATTTTTCTGAGACTGGCTTATTTCACTTAGCATGATGTTTTCCATTTTCACCCATTCACCAGCAAATTCCATGATCCCATTCTTCTTTATGGCTGAGTAAAACTCCATTGTGTATATATACCACCATTTATTAATCCATTCATCTATTGACAGGCATCTGGGTTGATTCCATAATTTGACTATTGTGAATTGTGCTACTGTAAACATTGAGATGGCTGTATAGCTACAGTATGGTAATTTTAGTTCTTTTGGATAAATATGGAGGAGTGGTATAGTTGGATCATAGGGTGGTTCCATTCCTAGTTTTTTGAGGAATGTCTATCCTGCTTTCTAGAGTGGTTGTATGAGTCTGCAGTCCCACCAACAATGTCCAAGTGTACCTTTTTCCTCACAACCTTGCTGGTATTTATTATTATTCGTGTTCTCAATGACTGCCATTCTCTCAGTCCTCTTTTCTAAGGGCACTTATCCTATCCATGAGGGCTTCATTCCAGTGACTAATCATCTCCCACAGGCCCCATCTTTTAACATTATCAATCATTGTTGGGGTGAGGATTTCAACATAGGGACTTTGGGGGGACTTAAACATTCAGGCCACAGCTGTCATTATCATCATCATCATCATCATCATCATCATCATCATCATCTGTACAATAGCACTGTGAGGTTTCCTCATAAGTTGCCCTTAGTTTCCCCATCTGCAAAATGGGAATGGTGCCAAGTACTGCAGAGTGTGGCTTTCAGGATTAAGTGAGAGGACACATGGTGCCATGCTTGGCATAGAACAGGCTTTCCCTTCCTCCTCCAGTCCGCCACCTGCATTGGGCTGGTTGCTCCAATTACCCAATTCACTGGAGCCCGCAGCCTTTCTGCCAGGATTCCTCAGACAATAAGATCCTGAGACCCAGAGTCAGGCTGAGGAGGCGTTGATACTTTCCACATACCTCAGGAATGCAGGGCAAGGTCAAGTTGTCAGTCAGAGAGAGAAATACAGTTCTTTAGAGGTTACACAGCTCTTTCTGTGCCATGTGATCTCCTCTCTTTCTTGTACCACTCTGGAGGCATAGATGTTTTGATTTCCATTTTGCAGATGGGGAAAGTGATGTAAGTGACCAATCCAGGTCACGCAGCATAGCTTTGATGGGGTTGGTACTTGCTGCCTCCTTCCATAGCTACCTATCATTCAGTGCTGGATGCTGAGGCAGTGCGGGGAGGGGGAACAATCGGTCCACCTGGATACCATGGATGGACATCTGGAGGCTCCCCATAGACAAAGTCTCACTGGTTTGAGAAAATCTGCTATGTCCATGGGTCTGTTGGGCCTGGGGATCTGGAGAGAGGGAGGCAGTGAGAAGAACCAACCTTCTAGAAACCTCAGGCCCTTTCCAATGCCTCCTCCTTACAGTCAGGATTGGCTCTTGAGAGTTCCAAACTACTTTGGTATTTTACAAGTAAGTCTCGGGGCTCTGTGAACATTGGCTCAGATGGAAGCTTTGAGAGAATCTGTTTCAGGCCCACCCACCCATTCGACGGAGCCCCAGAGAGAAGGGACTTAGCCAAGAAGGTAGCAGCCAGTATTCTGATAGCTGCATTGGATCAGGGAGATGAGAAATCTGGGGTCAGGATCATTCAGAGGGGAGGTCACATGAGCAGGATAGGGCAGGAAATGGCAGGGTCGTGAGGCTGTGGGCACGTGCTAATTCTTATTCTGCTGGCACTGTCAGCAAGTCTTCATGTTGTATTTTCCCTACAACCGTCCCAAGAGATTGGTGAGACAAAAGACTCAGAGAGATCCAAAGTCAGGCAGTTTCTTAGTGAAAGAGGCGGAATTCAAATTTGGACCTGCCTGTTATATTTCTGATACTGGGTTCAGCAGCATCCCCTCAAAACTTACACCCTTCCTAAAACCTCACAATGTGACCCTTATTTAGAAATACAGTCTTTGCAGATGTAATTAGCTAAGTTAAGATGAGGACATACAGGGATAGGGTGGGCTCATAATCTAATATGACTGGTGTCATTATAGGAAGAGGAGAGACACAGGACAGACACAGGAGACAGCCATATGAAGACACAGACAAGGAAGAACACCACGTCACTTAAGGTGAAGGCAGAGGCTGGAGCGATGCATCTTAAGGCAGGGGAAGTGAGCATGGCCAGCGACCAGCAAGAACTGGCAGGGGTGAGGAAGCACTCTCCTCCAGAGCCTTCAGAGGGAGCACAGCCCTGTGGACACCTCGATTTCAGAGTCCCAGCCTCCAAAGCTGTGAGATGATAAATTCCCATTGTTTTAAGCCACCCGGTTTGTGGCACTTTGTTACAGCAGCCTTAACAAATGAATATTTCTCCTTTCCTTGGCACAGAAAGAGGAAGGTTTTACAGGCATCATGGATCCCAGGTGTGGCTCTGCCAAAATCTAGACTTCCAGGGCAAACTGAAGGCAGAGGTGAAGGCTGAAGGGAGCACACACTTGTTTAAGGTGGACTCTGTGTTGGACATCTCCCAGGGGACCTTGATCATCCGCTGGTTAAGTGTTGCTATTCCCATCTCACACACGAGGAAAGTGAGGTTCAGAGAAGGAAATCATTTCCCCCAAGCTTGTTTTCCCCTGTCCCTGGGTTCTGTTCAAGGAGCAAATCTACACCCTAGCTGGAGTCTCCGGGACACAGTTTACTCAATTCCCCTCTCTGAGCCTCACTTCTCTCATCCAGAAAATGGGAATAACAGTGTCTGCTTTCCTGGTGGTTGCGAGGGTGAAATGAGTTCATTTCTTTATTCAACACCTACTTACTGAAGGTCTCCTCTGTGCCAGACCCTCCTGTAGGCCCTGGAACACACAGCTGTGAACAGGATGGGCCAAAGTCCTGCTTCCAAGGAGCCAGATTCTCTGTCAAGTGCTCTGCAGGGCCGGTACTGGGTGAGTGCCCAGTGAGGAGCACTTACCTAGGAATGAGCAAGACAGTGCATGGAGCAGATTTGTCCCTAAAGAAGGGCATTGCATCTCTATCCCAGTCAGGGGTAGTATAGCCCCCTGACTAAGGAAGACCAAGACACAAAGTCCTTTGGACCTGGGCCCCATGACCTTGGGCACCCAGGAGTGGCTGCTCACAGCTATCTCCACAAAGCTGGCAGAGCTCTATGCCCTAGGCACATCTGTGGAAACAGCTAGAGGGGCCCAGGGTCTTCTCCTGGGGGCCCTCATTGCTACACTGTCCCTTTAGCTCTGCCTCTGCAGCTTAGCCCCACCTACTTCCTGACACTGTCCCTGCCTGGGCCAGGCCTGAGCCACCCTGGAGATGCTCCCAGCTGTCCTGATATCCCCTCTGGCTTCTGCAGACACTCCCCATTTCTGTCCCAGAGGCTTCCTCTGGGGCTCTAGCCTCTCCCTGCCTTCCAGAGGTGTCCCTAGACATCACCCCTGTGCTATTCTTTTTACCCTGATAATTGTGGCATCAAATGTCAATCAGGCTCTGCTCTCAGAAGCAGGATGGGGTCCTCGATAACTATGTGGTTTAGGGGAGGGTCCTCTGGAGCCCTCCCAAGAGAGGCTAGAAATGATTGGGTTAGAGAGGTCTGGCTCTGCCCCAGCAAAGCTCTTCTTCCCAAACCTTGACTTCTCTGAGCCCATGGAAGGGCGGCAGCCCTCTGCTTTCACTGGGTGGGGGATGAGGATCAGGGGATATCTCCAAATCCTGTGCAAGAGGTAGCAACCAACCCTGAGAGTTAACTGTCTTCCAGGTGGGTTCTGGAAGTGGGTGGTAGGGTCCAGAGAAGCCCCACCTTCAGGCTTCAGAGAAACCTGTCCTCCTGTCCTCACTTGCCCTGGGTGAGCCGGGAGAGCTGGCACTGAGCACTGGGGACTTGGGCTCTGGCGGGCCCTGACAGCTCAGCAGTGGCAACAACAGTGGTGGCAGGGTCTATTCTGAGAGCTGGGAGGGACTAGGAGCTGAAATGGGAGGAGGGGAAAGAACATGGAGGAGACAGTCCTTGAGGGCGAGGGGAGAGGCCCTGTGGCCAGGGTGGCAGGGGTGTCTGCCTAGGCGTGTGCGTCGGCAGAAGTCCCAGTCATGCCTGTGTGCTTATCCTGGGGTGGGGTGGACCTGAGGTGCTAGGAGTGAGTTAGGCTAGTTTGCGGGGAGGTGTACGAGCTTTGTAATGCGAGTAAGTGGGTAAGGCACACAAAACAAGTGTGCTGGCATTGGAATGCATGTTTCATTGCTCAGAAGGTGTGGAAGCAAGCGTGCCTGCGTGTGGAAGGAGGAGTGAAAGGGTAAGCAAGTGGGGACTTGTTGGTGACCAGGAATGAATGTGGGAGTGAGTGGCGGGGAGGCTACATGGGAGCTGGAAAGCACCCATGGGGGAGGGGAGGGCAGGACAGGGGGTCAAGAAAAACATGGGAGTGCGAAAGCAAGTGTGAGTAGATACGAGTGAGGGCATGGTAAGAGCAGGAAGGGAGATATGAATGAACGATAGTAATAAAAACAACTAGCACTTATTTGGAGCTTGGGGCTGATAATCGACATCTTATTTCATCCTTCAAATACCCTGTGAAGGTAGCGCTATTGTGACACTCGCCCATAGAGTAGGAATTGGTGGCTCGGAGCAGTTAGGCAACTTGCCCATACTTTTAATCACTATTAGACTGGCTCATGATGATGTGTGAGCGGGGGCCAAATTGTGATGGCACACCAGGGGGTGTGTTGAGTGTGTGTGTGAAAGAGCTGAGTGTGTCAGACGTGGCCCCAGAGGAGAGGCCAGGCAACAGCTGTGCACATTGGGCAAGGCAGGGGCCCAACAAAGCCTGAGTCAGCCACCAGGGCATCTCTGCCAACCTGGCTTCCTAGCCCTGCGGTGGCAGGCTGTGCCAGGGCCCCCAGCTAAGATTCCTCCCAGCCCTGGTGTGGTCCCAAGCAAGCTCTCATCTCATGCTTAAAGCTGGGCCAGGGATGAAGGCTGACAGGAGGCTTGCCTGGCCTCCAGGGTACCCAAGGGACAGTCCTTAATGTGACCCCCCCCCCCCAGGCAGGGAGGGTACATGAGAGTTGTGGAAGGGGGTCCAGCAGTGATTTCAGCCCCTTGTGGATTTAAACAGAACCACCTGGAGGATGTGTGTGTGTATAGGGGGGCAGCCAATAGTTCCATGCCCACCCTTGCCTTTGGGATGTGACTCAGGCAGATGCCATGCCAGGCATCTGCAAGTTGGGCCTGCTCCCACTCTGGGAGATGAGGAGGAGCCCCTCCAGCCCCACCCCCATCCTCATTCTTAGCCCTACTCTCTGGGTCCTAAGCTGGAAGAAAGAAATTCTCCAGAGGACTATTGGCCATGGTTGGGGCACAGCACTCCTACTGCCCAGAGAACTCCGCATGTTCAGCTCCTCCAGGAATCAGGTACTGGCTAAGGAGAGGATTAGGAGCTTGGGATTCTAGACCGGGTCATTCTCTCTGGGCAAGTCATCTTCCCACTTGGCCTTAGTTCCTGTTCCTGATTGGCAAAATAGGAATATTATGCTGAAGGGATCCAGGTGTTGCTAACAGAGCAGCAATTCATCTGGGCAAGCAAGGAACAGAGACATGTGAGGGTTGGGGCTAGAGGTGTCAAGGTTAAGTTGATGTTTGAGCTGAGTTCTGAAGAATGGGAGGCTGCTGAGGGCGTGAGAAGGGGAAAGTGCTTTCTAAGCAGAGGGCGTACCCTAAGGGAAGGCTGGTAGGTGGAGCGGTGGCTAGAACTTAGCCTATCACCCTATGGGAGAGGTCACTGACTGCCCGGCCTCTCAGCTAGTCTCCCCCTTCTGAAGTCATAGTGATGATCTGATTAACATCTTTTTCCTCCACTAGTCTGTACAGTATGGATTTCATTTGTGATTTCTTTGCTATGGTGCCCTGGACAGCGCCAGGTGCGTCAAAGGTGCTCAATACATATTGGTTAAACGAATGAGAAGCTCTTCCCCAAATGCTCTAAACTTTGGGGTTAGCACTTGTTTCAACAGGCTTTATAACCTCCCACAGACTCTGAGATAGTGGTTTCCAAAGTGTGGTCCCTGGTGCATCAACTGGAAGCTTAATAGAAATGCAGTCTCTGCTCAACCCAAGTCTGCAGAAACAGAAACTCAGGGGCTGGGGTCTAGCCTATCTGTTTTAACAAGCTTTCCAGGATGATTCTGGTACACGTTGAACTTTGAGAACTAGAGTTCTAAAACTACCCACAGGCACCATAAGCATCCGTGAAGACCCCATCTGCAGATGGAAAAGCCAGTATGTGACAAAACCTGGCCTAGAACCCAGGTATTCTTGAACCATTCCTTCTCCCAGTCCAGTTAAAGGCGCAAAGAAAAGGAAAGGGGCCAAGGTCCCTGGAACCAAGACTTAGAAACATCAAGGGTTTAGATACAGAGGGCGGGGCATTCCTTGGGGGAGAAGGCGGGGCCAGTGCTCTGAGTCCCGCCCCATTCCCGTTGCCCTGGGAAACCCCGGGTTGTAACAATAACCCGCTGACGCGCTTCTGGGCGGGAACCTGTCGAGGCCGTGGGCGGGGCAGTCCTGCCGCGGACCAATAGGCTCATTCGGGCCCCGCCCCCGCACCACCTCCCGGAGCTCCGAGCAGGGGGCGGGGTCGCGCTCGCCTCTTCTCCCCTGCTCCGTAGGCGGCGCTGTGGCGTGCAGGGGCTAAGACGGGATCGCCCCGAGCTGGGAGCTCCGCGCGCCCGCCCCAGCCTGCAGGCGGGGCACCCGGGCAGGCCGAGGATTCCGCGGCCGCGGGCGAACACGCCCCGCCCTCTCCCTCGCCGGGCCCGCCCCAACCCCGTCCCCCGCCCGTCCCGAGGTGCAGCCGGCGCTGAGCGCGGCAGGCGCGGGAGCTGGCGCTGGAGCCGGAGCGGCGGCGGCGCAGGCTCCGGCACGGGCTCGAGCTCCGGCATGGTGCAATCCAGCCTCGTCCCGGGAGAGCGGGGCCCGCGCGCGGGGCCGGCGCCCGGGGAGTGGCGGCAGCGGCGGTGGCGGTGGTGGCTGCAGGAGCAGGCAGGCGGCAGGTGCTAGAAGCGGGGCTGGGCGAGGTGTGTACCCGCTGGGCTCCCGGGCCGCCGCCCCCTCACTGTCCGGGTCTGTCCTTCTTTTCGTGCTCCCCAGTGTGTCCAGCCCCCTGCCTCCGCGCCCCGGCCCATGGCGCCCCGCGGTTGAGCCGGCGCCGCCAGGGACCCCTCCCGTGGGCCTCCCCGGGGCGCGCAGATCCCGGAGCCGCCCGCCCACCCTCCGCGGAGCCTCCCTCCCCTCCTCGCCCGAGTCGGGCGGGACCATGGCCGCGAAGCTGCGAGCGCATCAGGTGGACGTGGACCCGGACTTCGCGCCGCAGAGCCGGCCGCGCTCCTGTACCTGGCCCCTGCCGCAGCCCGACTTGGCCGGCGACGAGGACAGAGCGCTCGGCGCAGGGGTGGCCGAGGGCGCTGAGGACTGCGGGCCGGAGCGCCGGGCGACGGCCCCGGCAATGGCCCCAGCGCCGCCGCTGGGCGCGGAGGTCGGACCGCTGCGGAAAGCAAAGAGCTCCCGGCGGAACGCGTGGGGGAACCTGTCCTACGCCGACCTCATCACCAAAGCCATCGAGAGCGCCCCGGACAAGCGGCTCACGCTCTCGCAGATCTATGACTGGATGGTCCGCTACGTGCCCTACTTCAAGGATAAAGGCGACAGCAACAGCTCGGCAGGCTGGAAGGTGGGGGCGTCCGGCTGGGGAGGGGGCTGGGGATGCCGACTGGGGCTTCCATTGGCTGCTAGGTGGGTCTGGGCTCCCAGCGGGCCGTCAGGAGGGGGCTCTGGGGCACCCCCAGGGGTCACGGAGTGTGTGCCCAGGGCGTGGGGCTGGCCAGCGGACAGGCAGGGGCGTGTTGGGAGCAGCTGTGTGAATGCTCCCTCGCGGGGAAGGATGCGGGGTGGGAGGTCTGGTAGGGTGACAAGGGACTGCAGCTTTGAGGCGTCCCCCAGGAACATCCCCACCCCATCCTTGGGGACATGGCAGAGGAGTGGATTCCCAGGCCACGGACATTGGGGACTTCCCCTTGCTTCCCCGAGTTTGCTTTGTACTCTTGTTTTACCCTCTCCACTAGGACACCCTTTTTAAAGAGCTAGAATAATGACTTGGGGCCAGTGGCTGCTTTCCCTCCCAAATCTCTCCACTGCCCTTTCTGGAACCAGTCCCAGGGTGAGGAGTGCAGACCATGGCCCACAGTTCTCTCTGGCGCCAGGAGTTCACCCTGGGGCACCAACCAGCCTGGGATGAGGAGCTTGGCAGGTGACCTGAGGTGTGAGTTCTCCATGGGGCAAATGCTGCTGGCCCTTTACCTGGGTCAGCATGGGGGGCTGGTGATGACCCCTGCTGGTGCCAGGGTAGAGTGCTGAGTGCCAGGGATCTGTCCCTGCCCACGCCAGGTAGCCTGTCTTCCACCTCCCTGGCTTTCTAAGTCCAGATGCATTTAGGGACTGGGGAAGGGGCTGGGGTACCCCAGGGAGGCCTCCATGCCAGGCAGTGGAAAGGGGGGAGCCATCTTAGGAGAGGACAGGGTCCTGGCTTGATTGAATTGTGGCTGCAAGACCCAGCTATCCTCTGGCCATCTTGTCTGTGCCTTTGGGGTAAAGAGGCTGGAGGGGGTTTGTGCCTAAGAGGTGAGCTGTCAGACTCTCAGTGGGAGAGGGGCCTTTGTGAGGAAGGCATGCCCATATCCAGGGAGGGGGCCAAACTCTGTAGTGGCGGCCAGCAGAGTCCAAGGAAGGAGGCATGCCAGTGGACATGCAGCTCCAGATGCCCACAGCAGCATTGTAGGGATCAGGGTGTACTGACCTGAGAGCCCAGAGCTCTCAGGCTTTGTGCTGGCAGTTTCTCTGTCTCTTTCCAGCCGCTATGGGGCAGGGACATGGACCAGAGGAGTAGACATGAGTCTCCTTCCCCATCCCCTCTCTGAAACCCTTGAGTTCAAGCCCCACCAGAATACATCCTCCCAAGTGTGCCCTACCCTTCAGCTTTGCTCCTACCTCCCTCCCTGCTCCCCATGCCCTGTCCCACCTTCCACTCCTCCCTGTACACATTGATATTCACTATCCTCTGGGCACAGAGTTCAGATGCCTCCTCCAGGAAGCTCCCTCTAACTCTTTTTTAGCTAGCTTGGGACAACCTCTCCACACTTGCATTGGGCATTAGTCATTTGTATCCTGTCTTATTTCCCTTTCCTATCTCTCCTGTGGAATTTGGTGGCAATATCAGAGCCATTCTGTGCCTATAGTACCAGGCATAAAGCCTGGCACCAAGAAGCTATTAATGATGTGTAATGAAAAAGTGAAGAGAGGAGTGGATGATGCAGAGGGTGTGTAGTTGGAGTCAGTGGAGAGTCAAGTGGGTCAGAGTAGGCCAGGAAGGCTTCCTGCAGGAGGTGGAGCTCCAGCTGGGCTTGGTGGATGAGGGAGGTTAGGGAAAGTTGGGCAGAAGGGGATCTGAGGGGAAGCCAGGAGAGAGCTGCAGTTCATTGAGTGTCTTGGGGCCAAGCTCTGTGCAGGCAGTGCATATATCTTTAATGTTCTCAGCAGTCCCTGAGGTGGGTTTTACTCTGATCATTATTGGAGGAGCTCACTTAGGCCCAGAGTGGAGAAGTCAACTGTATAAGGTCATACACTAAGAAGATGGGAAAGCCAAACTCCAGCCCAGGGGTGTCTCCTTCCAGGGTCCCACCGAGCCTCTGGAACAGTGTCTGCTGGTAGCCTTGGGTGAGGTTGGGGAGGTGCTGAAGACTTTTGAGCAGGTACAGGTATAAATCCTAGAATGAGGTGAAAGTGTGCTTGAAGATAGTTTATTCCCGAAAGTTCATTTCTCAGATGGTGAGACTGAGGCCTTTGAAGGGGACAGGACTCTACCGAGTGTGTCAGTGAGTGGCAGGCCCTGGACCAGAGTCCAGTCTCCCTCCTGCCCATGGGATGTGGTTTCCACTGCACCACACTGCTGGGGGCACACTGGCTTTTCCTGTACCTGGCTCCCAGTCCTGGGCTGGAAACTGGAGGAGCCTCAGGCTTGGGCTTCTGTCCTAGGCCCTGGCAGAGACCACCCAGATACTGAAGGGGACCTGCCTCATACTGTCCCTTCAGTGGCTGTCCCTTGTACCCCGCCTAGCTTCTCAGGAAGCCTCCTTTCCTCTCATTCCTGGAGCTTTCTGCCCCTGCACCCCTTCCCCCATTTCCAATGAATTCCTCCAGAGGCCTGGTGGAGGAGCTATCCCCAAGTTTCAGCTACTCTCACATTGACAGAGGCTGCAATATACCTCAGGTGCCAGGGCCTGGGCCCATTATTCCTTCCTCCCTTCCTCATCCCAACAAAAACATTGCACTTGAATCCCTAGGGTGTACCAAACCCTGCATTCCATAGAGTGAGGAAATCTTCAGGGTGCAATGAACTGGGCCAGTTCCACACCCAGGCCCTGAGTTTTGCAGGCAGGAAAGGCTGGGGGTGGGGCTGGGGTTCCTGGAAGGTGGGTTAGATATCTTAGGGAGCCAGGCAGGTCCTCACAGAGAAGGTAGCACTTGATCTGATCTTCCTTCACTGGGGACGGAAGAATTTCAGTGATAGTCTGGGGTGGGGGAGGAAGCGGGGTGTTGAGTATACCCAAAGGCAGGGAGGTAGGATTGTTCATGTTGGATTAAGGGGATAGTTCAGGTGTGCCAGGCTGGAACCTAGGGTTCCCAGGTGTGGCAGGGAGGTGGCATGGGAAAAGTGGTGGTGGTGGGGGGAGTCAGATCAGGAAAGGCTGATGTGCTAAGCCCTCACCCCGTATGATATGGAGGGGTAGTAAGGTGTGCCGAGGACAGAAGTTGGAGGCAGATCAGCAGCAGGCTCAGAACACCCAGATTAGGCCAAAGCCTAGAGAGAGGCTGTGCTCAGTGCTGGGAATCTCACCCAGCGGGCTGGTTAAGTTCTCCTGGGGGTGGAGGGTCTCAGGCCTGGGATCAGGGGTTGGACAGGAGGTCCCCCTCTTTCCTTGGTGTCCCAAGAGTGTGGATATTCAGGTAGAGCTTCCCACTCCCTCTTGGCTTCTCCAGTCCCACTTTTCCTGAGCTCTGGACTCCTCCGGGAAGCCTTCCAGGCTGTTCTGAGTCCTGGAGCTCCTTCCACTTAGAGCTCCTGAGTTGTTCTGCCTCCTTTTGTGTTTCCTGGCTGCCAGCTCCTTTGGGAGCTCCCAGGCCAGGCCTGGGCACCTCCCATTCCTGTCCCCAGGTCCCGTGGGGAGGAGCACAGTGAATGGGGGCTTCCCTTCTCTTTCAGGGACCAGAGCAGCCTATCTTCTGAGGGGTGGGATCAGAAGGGCTGGTGCTACCTCAGTCTGACCCAGCCCTGGCCTGTAAGTTCCAGGTGGGGTGGGGGCAGGAAGGGAAAGACTGATCTGAGGGGCCAGGAGCAGGGTCCTGCTACAGCCTCTGAGCAGTGGTTGTGAATGTAGGGCGCCCCCTTCCCTCTCCCCTCCAGCCTGCTCCAGCGGGGCTCCCTCCTCCTTTGTCCTCGGGGATCCCCATCCCCAAGGGCTGGTGGGGGTGCAGGAGGAGGCGGTGTGAGCCCCGATGAAGGGGGGTGTCCTCACCCCCCTCGCTACACGAGCGAGGGGCTGGCAGCTGCCCGCCTCCTGGGCACGGGCCCGTGCCAGCCGCTCCTGGCACAGTTGCTGGCACGCCCGGCAGACTCCCACGGCCACCTGCTCACACCCACCCACGAGCGCTGGCGCGCTGCGGGCCCTTCCGGCTCCCGGGCCTCCCGGAGCCCCTCCCCCGCCGCCGGGCCCGAGCCGCCACCCCAGTCACCGGCTCCCCACAGACCCCTCGCTCGCCACCCGCCCGGTGGCCCCCGTCTGCGCCCCAGCCGCGCGCAACTTGGGGAGCTCGGGAGGCGGGGCAGCTGGGGCCGCCGGGGTAGCCGCGCCGCGGGGGAAGGGGACCGGAGGCAGGCAGACAGACCGACAGACAGGGTGAGGGCCCCGCCTGCCACCTGGCGCCGCTCCAGCGGGACGATGGCGGGCAGCGCCGTGCCAGGCGGTAATTGCAGACAGACTAATTTAAAGAGATGAGACGGTTATTTTTAACTCGCGTTAAGGTAATGAACGGCGCGGGGGGTTTGCGGGTTCGAAAGTTCAGCGCCCCCAACCCCCACTTTCTGCGGTTCGGGGGGCTCCTTCTATGCAATCCCTGAGGACTCCAGCCTCGGGACTCACTGGGGGTAGGTGGGGAGGGAGGCTGATGAGCAGGAGAAGCCCTGCCAGAGGGCAAGAGGGCCAGAGGGCGGGACAGAGGCATCCACTAGCCAAGCGCTGGTCCATCAAACCCTCCACACCTTGCTTCCTGGTGGGTTAGTGTTCCCATTTCAAGGTGGGAAAATGACTTACTCTGAGGTCACACACCCAGGAAGTGGCAGACCTAGGAAATGAACCCTATTCTAACAACCCTCCCACTAGAGCTTTTTCTATGCCAATGGGTAGGACTGGGGCGGGGATGGGGGCTGGAGAGAAGGGCTTGGGTTTGGACTTTGAAAGGATGGGGGCCTTTTTCCGTGTAGCCTACCTTCCCCTGTCATTGAGTGGCAGCCAGTTATACTACCACGTGGGGTCCTGTGGTCTGGTCTGCCAGGACTGGAGGTGGTCCTGAACTGTGACTTGTGAGCCTCTGGGATACCCGTGCTTCAGCTGTAGGGGAGCCCCTCCCTAGGGTTCTGCTTCCTTGACCTCCCAGCTGACTGTCATGACCTCCCCACTCCAGCTCTGGGCTGCCTCCCACTTCTAGGCTGGGCACCTGGAGAAGCCGGGAGCGTGGGGCAGGCCAAACCTCCACCTCCAGATGGGGCTTTGGGTCTCTGAAGAGGTGGAAGGGCATGAAACCCCCTGTGCCTTCTTCCCCAGCTCAGCTCCTTCAATCTACATCCATCCAGTGACTGGGAACCCCTCTCCGCCCACTCTGTTGCTCAAGTGTGTCTTAAAGCTAAAGGACAAACTTCTCCCCAGCAATGACCCTTCTCCTGGAGCATCACTCAGGGTGTCCTGGTGCAATACTTTGGGGTCTCTTTGGAGTCATCTGTGGGATCAGGGCTAGGTGGGGGTGGGCAGAGCCCCTGTGCAGCAACCTGAGCCAGCGTTCGTGTGGGCTGGAGTGAAGCTCTCTCTCCCATTCCAGTCCTCAGTGTCCTCATCTGTGTCCAGAGGGCCTTAACTCAGCCACTGGGTCTTTCACTGCTGTGACTTATAAACTCTCTGGTTCTAGGCGCCATGAGGGTTCTCTGGACAGAGGGTACTTAGTACTGAGAGAACTTCTCACGGTGGACACGTGAGTATAGGCATGGATGGTCTTGAACTTGAGACTTATGCTTAGAGATGCCTGCCCTGTCCGTGGCAGCACCCCAGTGGTAAGCATTCTCCCCCAACGAAGAGAGTGCTCATGGCAGTCCCAGCTGGCTCCCAAATCAGGCAGATGGGGGGGTTCAGAGTGTTGGGTGAGTATTAGCTCAGGCTCTGGGGCCTGGGTAGGGTGCTCAGGGGGACAGCTGGATCTGGAGTGCCCCCCTTCTCCTGGCACCCTGGTTACCATGGAAACCAACTCCTGTTTAGGAGGGTTTGGCTGTTTGCTGCCTCTCCCCACCCCCCAACCCATATGTGGAGGTGGGAGGGGGTCCAGGTGGTGTGTGGGGGAGGGGCCTCCCACACCCTCCCCCTAGGGCCTCCCTTTTTGCAGAGAGAAACCTTTATGGTCTGTAAGGGGGGTGCCACTTGTGGGAAGGGGAATGAAAATTAAGAGATTAATGTCTGGGTGCTAGGCAGTCAGTTGGGCACTTTGAATACATTCATTTTCTCCTTGCACCCCCCTGGGTCCTGCCAGGTATACATTAATAGCCCCATTTCACAGTTGAGGAAGCTGAGGCAGGAAGACCCTGGATTTAGATGCAGACCTTTCTGTTTCTGCCACATTTCTCCACCTGCTAATGCCAGTGCCGTCTCAGCCCTACATGCCAGCCAGCCCGCCCTCCTGCCTGAAGGTCCTTTCCTCCTCTAGAACCCTCCCGGGCTCCTCAGTTACCCTGGGAGTCAACCAAGCCCAAACTTCTCTGTTTGGACCCTTGGGCCCTCTCCTGGCCTTGTCCGGGCCCTGCCCCCCTTTCTACTTTCCCTCTGCCTCTGATGCCAGGTGCTCTTGCTTTGCCACCTTCACACATGACACTGAAGTTCTCATCCCACACCACTGCCATTGCCATGTGCTCACTGCAGCAGCTCTCTTTGGCTGATCCCTTGGGACACACCTCAGAAAATAGGTGGGGTGCTTGGGTGGTTTGATTGAAGACCCACCCTCTCGGTGATTCTGGAGCCCAGCATGTCTCCTTAAAGTTTCTGCTTTAAATCCTTACTAGTTCACAAACCTGGCTGATGATCAGAGTCACCTAGACACTTTTCAACACAGGCTTCTAGTCCCCATCTCAAACCCTCTGTCAGACTCTTAGCAGGTGGCCTCTAGAATCTATATTTTAATAAGCATGTCTGGTGACAGATCATTCAGATACGATGCCTTCCTTTCATGGTGGCTTCCCAGCCTCCTGCGAGCCCCGCCTTTCCTTCTTTCTGTGTTCCTGAGCTTCCTTCTCTAAGTAGCCTGCCTAGGTTGAGCCCGCTCCTCTCCTCACTCCTGTTGGGTCCTCCAAAGGTTCCAACTCCATGCAGTCAGTTTCAAGGGACTGAGTCACCACTCCAGCACCTGAGCCCACCCTTAAGTCCTAAAAGTCATGATGGAGAGAATGGATGGAGGGTGGCGGGAGTGCCAGTAAATATTCAGCATGTTGCTCTGGGCCTGGCGTGGTGAAGAACTGACAATCACAACCCCTGTCCTGCTAGCCCGAACTGTTGAAGGAGAGAAGAGACCTGCTCCATCCAGACCTCAGGTCTTGTGTGATACCTCCAGGCCTAGCTCCCAGCCCATCAACCCTCCAGTCACGTTCCTGTCTTCTGATCCTTGCTTTATAACCAACACTGGACCCTGTCCCAGCTCAGGGATTCGTCCTGCCATGTGCTGACACAGCATTTTCACAGAGCCAAGCTGGGCATAGCAACACATGCCTGTAACCCCAGTGACTCAGGAGCTGAGGCAGGAGGATCACAAGTTTCAAGGCTGGCCAATGCATTTAGTGAGACCCTGTCTCAAAATAAAGTAAAAAGATTTGGGATGTACCTCAGTGGTAGAGCACCCCCCAAGTTCAGTCCCCGCACAAAAAAATAAAAATAAAAACTAAGAAACACAGCCACTCTTGATGCTGTATTGTTACTTGTCCCCACTTTGCAGATGAGGAAATGTAATAAGAGACTTTAAGTGCATCCCAGGATGAGTAGCAGAAGTGAACGCCCCACAGCTAGTTTTACCTACCCAGGGCCCTGGCCGGCTATTCCAAGCTCACTTCCCTCCCCACTGTTTCCCTCCCCAGCCCCTCATTGTCTCTGTCTCCCTTAGGATTTGCCCTGAGGCTTCTAGCTGGGGAGTGGTTCTGGGGTCCTCCTTCCTTTTCCCGAGAACTCCCTGGGGGAGGGACAGACCAACCTGATGTTCACCTGGTCTGCAGGCCCCAAGGAGGACAGTTTCCCTCCATTCACGGTCGTCCCTCAGGCTCTGCCCAGCGGGCTTCTGCTGTGTGGTGCTGCCCAGAGGGAAGTAGGCCCTGATCTTGAAGGGCCTGCAGGTCAGCTGGGAGATAAGATGAGGACCTGACTCTAGATTCAGAATAGAAACTTCTCAGGGTCAGAATAGAAGGTCAGAAAATCAGCTGTGGGTGCTCAGAGTTTGGAAGGGGAGCTAGAACCTCCTTATGGGAGCCCATTGGGATCAGGGCAGGGAGAAGCAAGAGAGTAGCCATGAATGGCAGCCAGGAGACCACTCTAAGCTGTGAGGATAGGATGAGGGGTAGAACGCTCACCTCAAGGACCTTGTGGAGAGAGGACAGGACGGGGAGGGTTTGGACACCTGGTATGGATCTGGTACTAGAATGCAATGAAGGAAATGAGCCTGAGACAGGGTGGAGGCCAGAAGAGTCCACAATGCCAACCTGAGACCTCCACAGCACCTTCTGATACCTTGAGACTCTCAGGTGAGATCGAGCTGTATGGTTAGGAGCCTGGGAGGCAAATGGCACAAGCAGAGCCCACTTCCACTTACCCTTTGCAGGACTTTGGGCAGCTAAACCTCAACTTCCTCCTCTACAGATGGGATTACAGGAAAGATACCTGTCCAGTCCCCAAGAAGTCTAACCAGGTGTCATTACTATTACTACTTGCTTCAGGAAAGAAAAGGAACCACCTCCCCATGTAGGGCCTGACCCTAAGACACTAAAATCTGTGTGTGAGTGTGCATGCATACATGTTGGAGGAATCCCCTCTCTAATGCTTCACTTTCTGGTCCCTGAGCCAGGGATTGGAGATGGCCAAGCTCCCTCCTGCTCTTGTTTGATTTGCTGCTTTGGAGTCTCCAGAGCCTTCCCTACAGTCCTGGGAGGCAAGCAGAGCAGGTTTTAGGATCCCCATTTTACAGATGAAGGAAATGATTCGTTCAAGGTCCCCTTGAGCCTATGGCTGGCTGTCCCTGGAATTTGGCTCGTCTTTGCCCCACTGGCAGGCTGTGTGACCTTGGGCACAGCCTTCCCTCTCTGGCTCCCAGTTCCCCCTCCCCAACTCTGGGACGCTGGTGAGGTCTCCTCCTACTCCCCCTGTGCCCTCCCCTGTCCTCAGCTGGCCTAGCCACCACCTCCTTTTGTAACCTGAGCTGGGCTGTGGGGGAAGGGGCTTGCCCTCTGCCAGAGGCACCTGCCAGCTGAGCAGATGTGAGGGGATGGAGGCCCCAGGAGGAGAAAGAGGGCCTCCAGCCGGGAGACCATGGCCAGGCTGGGCAGGCAACACTCCACACATCCAGTCCTGGCCACTAGCCTCTGCCCCCTGGAGCTCACCCTGAGTACTTTGTCCGTTTTCAGCAGACTGTCACGGCACTCCAACATGTCTTGAAGGACCTTTGAGTCTTCTGAAGAAGACAGTGGCAGATGAGGCTGGTGCTCCGGTCTGGGGTGGCCTGCCCTGGGTTCCAGGAGTACCCCCCTGGATGAGACAGAGGGCCATGGGCCATCCCTGGGGCAAGGCCGTGTCTGTGCGGGTGGCCGTGCCCCTGGGAGAGCAGATGGTTCTTTTGGCACTATGCCCACTCCTCCTCTTCCCTTAGGAGCCAGCCTGCAGGGCTGGGACACAGCTGCCGGGCCCTCCCCAGAGCCAGGCCTAGGGCAGGGATGGGTGAGGTCAGCGCAGCTGCTCCCAGGGCCTGGGGCAGGGGTGGGAGGTTCTGCCTGCCGGGGAAGGGCGGGGCTCCGCCTGAGAGGAGCACCAGGGAGAGGTCTGAATTTTCAGCTTTGCCTCTAGGGGTTCTGGTTTAATTCTGGGTGAGGGGTGGTGAAGGGTCTATGGAGGGGTGCTGAGCCTGTGGACAGCTCCACCCCTGGAGTTCCTGCAGGCCTCAGCTCCTTCCTAGAGGTGTCTCAAGGCAAGAAGAAGAGCAAGGGCCCTGGGTAGGAATTCACAAATTCCTGCACCACTTATACTATGTGACCTCAGTTTCTCATCTATAAAGTGGGAATAATAAACCAACTCAGAGGGTTATTCCTCAGTAAGATAGTGATTGTTGGGTGTCAGTGCATGGCCCACGATAAAGCTTCAATAAATGGTAGTCCTCACTCCCTTTACCTTGCCAAATTCTCATGGGGACCCAGGAAGTGCTGTCATAGGGAGGCACAGGGGAAATCAGGAGACCAGAGGTTCAGGCAGGACACTAGCCAGGTGTGGCAGGGCCTGGAACACTGGCCTGGAATTTGCTGAACAGAACCTGCACAGAGATGCCAGTCTTGAGTGGTTCAGGCTGTTGAGGGCTCCATCCGATCTGTTGGCTGCCTGTGAGCCAAGAATTGCCCCATGAAGTTCAAGTAGGCAGGCCAACTCATATGCAGACTCTGGCTTCCAGTTAGATCTGCAGTAGCACTGCAGTGGGGTTTGCAGAGGGATGCAGAAGCTGGTAGAACAGCGAGAAGGGCAAGAACAACAGGAACAGAGTGCAGATGCACAGAGGGATGGACATCTAGGGTGGTTGGAGGCCCAGATGGACCTGAAGGTTTAGGGGTGACAGGGTTGGAAGGCACCAACCTTGAGTATCTATCTGGAGTTGGAACCAAGCCCATGAATAATAAGGGACCATGGACTTTTGAGCAGGGGTAAGCTTGGACTCCTGTTGCTGGTTTGCTTGCTGCAATGGCTAGGTATTAGGGCTCTGCACTCTCCCGGGAAGGGGGATTTGCCACAGCGTTACCCTTGACCTAATGTCTTGCTTCAACCTTCCATTCCTTGTGGACCTGACAGCCCACTCACTTGTAGGCACCATGGTCATATGCCTCCATACCCCTTTACCCCTCCCACTGCCGACCCTTGTGCCAAGGATTTGCACATGGCCTCAGGACCCTGAGGTCATCCCTGTTATCCTTTCTGTCAGAAGGCTATCTGGACTGAGCACCCCAACTTTATCCCAGGCAGCATGACATGGGACACTCTGGGAGTTGTGACATTGTTTGATACGGATGTTCCTGGACCAGGCTGGGATCCCAGAGAGGGATGAAGGACAGGGGGAGGATGGAGGCTGCTCCTGGAGCCCTGAGATAGGGAGGAGACGAGATTCTTGACATGTAAGATGCTCCCTGTGGCTGTTGGTGGTGTTGTCCCTTTAACAGGGGAAGTCTGAGGTCATATAGGTGAAGTTAGAATGCCAAACCTGACTTTAGTCTTTCTTCATGCAGGAAGAGGGAAGGAGAAAGAAGATGAGCATCCTGGAGGGGGTCAGACCTCTCTTGCCATAGCCCCACAGTGTCTGTTTCCTGGGTAGGCACTAAAGAGAGGACCCGGGTCACAGTCCCCACTGAGCAGGCACGGTAGTATCCTGAGGGAAGAGCTGGGCAGATACTCTCACTGTGATGGAACATGGAGAGGCATCCATGCCTGACCTCTCAGATTTGGGTGGTTGGACACAAGACCTAGGTCTGAACTTGGAGGACCCTAGACGCCTTCAGGTCCAGGGAGGCAAGGAGGTAGCACAGGCTCGGTGGTGAGTGGGGCACAATGTTCATATCTGATAAAAGCCAGGAGAACTTGGGCTCCAAAGCCAAGGCAGGGATGGCTGCTGGGGAGGGCAGCAGAGTGTCCCCTGCCACATTGGAGGAAGGCGTGGGAAGAGCCCTGGCTTCGGCAATCAACGGCCCAGAGATCCAAACTTGGCTCTGTCACTTCCAGTTTCAAGGCCTCAGGAGTCATGTAACCCACTGAGCCTCAGTTTCCCCCTTATAAAATAGTCCCTACTTACAGGACGGTTACTAGAATAAAAGAAGCTGGCTTACATCTGGCACATGACAGGTGGTGCCTTCCTCCTGCCTCAGTATTGAAAGCACATGCCAGTGGTGTGCCAGAGCTGGTTCACACTGGCTCATGGAGCCAATCGGGCACAGTTCTTCCTGGTTCCACACTTGATGACATCATGTTGGCAGCTTCAAATGGGCGATGGTAGTAGTATCTACACCACAGAAATCAGCAGAAGCTACCAATCCAATCAGGTGGGTTTCCCCCACAGTTGAACATTTACCAGCACCCTGATGGAGGTGCACCCAGGAAAGGTAACCTTCCTTGTGCCCCTGCCCAGGGTACAGGATCAAAAGATGGAACAGAGAGCACAGGAGTCCATGTCCCAGAATTCTTCCTGTGAGCTCTCTTTAGCTCAACTGAGGACAAAACAGGAGGCAGGGCAATGGTGGGACTCTGGCTAGGCCAAGCAACCCAGGACACAGTCTAAGGTCCCTTCTGAGCTTGGGAAAGTTGGATACAGTTGTAGCACCAGACAACTCGTACAGGCAGGGGACAGAGAATGGGGACCTCTTCTCTCTCCACAGCCCCTCCCGCCCCCAGAGATCTGGCAGGCCCTGGCTGGGGAAGTGAGATTGGATGAGGTTGAGCTGTCAGAGAATGAAGCTGTGCTGGGAGGAGAAATGAGGCTGTACTGGAAGATAAACGAGGTTGTACTGTGAGGGGCTGAGGTGGTACTTGGAGGCAAGGTGAGGCTGCATTATGAGATAAATGAGGCTGTACTGTCAGGGGATGAAGTGTACTTGTTGGAGAGATGATGTCCTGCTGGATCAGTCGGGTTGCACCATCAGAGAACACAGCCACACCACAGGAGGAAGGAGCGCGTGTGACTTCCAGGATAAATGAGGGTGTCCTGCTGGATAAATGAGGGGGCCCGTCAGGTGAATGGAGTGCTGTTAGCAAATGAGGTTGTACTTGCTGGATAAATGGGACTGGTGTGCTGGATAAATGGGGCTGTGCTGTCAGATGAATGCATTACCGCTCGTGGGCGAAGGGTGTCCTGGGAATAGATGAGGGTGTCCTGCCGGATGGATGAGCTGCCGCCACCAAATGGATCAGACCCTGTCCACGAGAGAGGCACTGTGGGCAAGGTCGAGCTGGTTCTGTCTCTGCTGAGGCTCTTGGGGGGCCTTGTGGCCCAGGTGGTGTGAGCCGTGGGAGACCCTGGTGTGAGCCAACCCAAGTCAGTGTGGGGGCTGGGGAGGGCAGCTGCCTGGAGCACCTGCCAGCCATTCCTCATCTCTCCTACCGTGGCTCCTTCGGTTCTCTGCCACTCATGACCTGTCTACCTCCCTGCTTGTTCCTCATTCTGTCCTGTGTCCTCTTCTTGGCCCAATTTGAATAAGCCCTACTATGTGTCTGCCAAGGCAGTCTCATTTAATTCCCCTTAAAATACAGTATTTCTCTCTCCCCCTGCTTTCATCTAGCATTCATTCATTCCACAAACATTTAAATGCTTAAAGTATGTGCCAAACATATGGGGTACAGTTTTTAAAACAAGGACAAAAACGGTACCCTCATGAAAGTTGAAAGAAGATAAATAAATTAGGTATAGGTTGAGTATCCCTTATCCGAAATGCTTGGGACCAAAAGTGTTTTGGGTTTCAGATTTTTTAAGATTTGGGAATATTCGCATAGATTTCACCAGCTGAGTATCCTTAATCCAAAAGGGTCTAAAATCTGAAACTTTTTGAGTGCCATGACATTGAAAAGTTTCAGAATTTGGAGCACTTCAGATTTAGGGTATTTGGCTTTGGAATGTTCAACCTATTAACTTATAAAGTGATAATGCTTTAGAAAAATTCTGAGTAGGGTGAGCGGGCCAAGGAATGGCAGGGAAGAGGAGCAGTATTTGAAAGAGTGGTCCGGACAGGCCTTGTTGCAGAAGGTACTGTCTGAACTTGACGGAGATGAGAGATCTCTGTGGACATCTGTGGAAAGGTGGTACCCTGTCTAGCCAGCTCGAGGGGCAGGAGGAGTGATGGAGCAGGACAGCTGTGAGGTCTCAGAGGATCTTGCGGTTCTGAATAAGACCAAGGCTGTGGGAGGGACCTCGGAGGACTGGGCATGATTTCAGTTTTGGAAAGGACCACACTGGCTGCTGCGTGCAGTGCTGCAGGGCAGTGAGGGTGGAAGCAGGTGACTATGGAGAAATGGGAGCGTCGAAGCACCTTGCCCCTGGGTTGCCCTGTTCGTTGGAGTATCCAGATCCAAGACCAGCGCTGATGCACTTTGCCCTGTACCAGCTTCACCAGCCTCCTCTCCCTGGTGGGTGAGGCTCCTGGGAGCTGTTCTTTCTGACCCAGTTTCTGAGGGAAAATGGGGTGTAAATGGGGTGACACCTACCCACTGTCCCTTTCCCTCTGCCCCAAGGTGGTCTCCCTGGGTCCTTGAATCAGGGAGGTCCTATCTCCCATAGGAGCATGGACCAGGTGTAGGTGTAGGTGTGGGAGGTGTGAGGCACCAGAAATGGCCCAGCTCTAGGCATCAGGGGAACCCAGGCATGCCAGGGCTGTGGCTGTGGTGGTGGGTTGCTAGGCAACTCCAAGAGGGAGCCCTGGTTACTGCTGCCTGGCAGAGGCATCTTCCTCCTCTACCTCCCTCACCTCCTCCATGGCCTCTGGCCTCCCAGGAGGGCTTTTGTGAGAGCCAGAGTTGTGATCAGTGCTTGCCACTGGATCTTGGCTGGGAGCTCTGATTGGTACCAGGTAGCTGGGCCCTGAGGAACCACACTGGGATGCAGGGCCTGGGCTTCTCTCATGGGGCACAGCCCTGGTGCATGCCTGGTACAAAGCCCAGATCAGCAGTCAGAGGCCTAGGTCCTTACTCAGCTCTGAACCACCTCCCTGCATGACCCTGGGCAGTGCAGGGCACCCCTCTAGGTCTCAGCTGCTCCATCCACCTGGCCTACAGGATCCCTCCCCACGGGCCTCATTTTCTAAGAGAGGGTGCTGAGTGGGCAGGGCTCCAGGCTATCCCTCCCACCCCTGTTGGCTTGAGTATGTAACACTTAAGTTTTGCATTAGATTCCATTTACAAAAAGAATTTTACTTATGAAAGAATTCCACTGCTTTAAGAAAAATGTTTGAAAACCTCTGAGCTGGATGATACTAAGGATTTTCAGTGTCAAACTGAAAATTCCCAGAAAGGTCCCCAAAGTACCACTGGCCCATGTTATCATTTAATAGGTAGGGAAACAGTCCTGCATAGGAGGAGAAACTTGCCCTAAGTCAAGCAAGTGGGAAGAGCACTGAGCTAGGGGTCAGGCTCACATCCTTACTCTGACAACAGGTCCTGGACCACTTTGGGCAAGTCCTTGCTTCTTCCTGGGTTGGACCAGCCATGGTGTCAGACTTGGGCTTGACCTTCCAGGTACCTGATTGGGTCGGGGACCGAGGGGAGAAGAATGCAAACCTTTGTAGGCTTGGAACATGTCTTGGTAATCTGAAATATTTCATACTGTTTATAAAGAAAATGGAGGGCTGGGAAGTAGCTCAGAGGTAGAGCACTTATCTAGCATTTGTGAGACCCTGGGTTTGAATCCTAGCACTGAGAGAGAGGAACAAGAAAATAATGTGGATCTGCTGAAACATACCCCCAGCACACTTAGGCCCACAGACTTATAGGGAGAGCTTACATGGAAAGTTTGAGGAGCATGGGGATACTAACTTCCTAAGATTCTTTGGGAATTCCCTATCGTGTGCCAGAATGTAATGTCTTTTAGACTCAGTAAGACCAACCTGAAATCAAAATCGGGCTCTGTGCTTACCAAGCCGTGTGATTTGGCAGTCACTCAGAGTCTCTGAGCCCACTTCTCTCATGTCGGGGTAGGGGTCCCAATCCATGACTCTGTGGAGTCTGACATAATGGTAAGTACTGAGATAAGTGCTCAGAGCACCTGGCTGAACAGGCTGGTGCTGCCCAGGTGCTGGTACCTGATGGTGTCCTTCCCCCCAGCATTCTGAGCTGGGCTGGCACATAATGACATTGATAAAGAGGTGTTACCTGATGGACCTCCAGCTGGAGAAGTAGAGAGGTGGGAAGTGCAACCTCTGGCAAGCTGACAATCCTTTGGGGAAGAAAACTGAGGCCTCCTGAGGACCCTGAACACAGGTGTAGGGGAGGGGCCTGGGAGCCAGGTGTAGGGGCGGGACGGGAAGTGGGTATCTACTTGAGGGAATACCATTCCCTGGGGTCCGGTTTCCCGCCTCTCTAAGCCCCAGGAGAAGCCAGGCAGGGCAAGGCTGGAAAGCCCCAGCTGTCACCACCCAACTCCAGAGTGCTAGAGACAGGGAGCCCAGGACCCTGAAGAGTGAGCCAAGACCTGGAGCTGGGGGAGCAGTGGGTGGAAGGTGCCCTGGGCAGCAGGAAGGGTCCTGGAGACCCATGGAGAGGAGGCAGGAGGGAGTACTCTCACAGAGACAGTGACTGAGTATAACTGGGCAGATTAAAGGGTTATGAGCAAGTCTGTGACCTAGGCAGATTTGGGGTCCTTGGCTCCACTGTCTGGCTGGGGGACTATGGGCAAGTTAATCTTGCCTCTGGGCCTCTGTCGCCTGGTAGATGAAATGGGGGAATGTCAGCTTTCCAAGAGTGGTTGGTGCCCAGCATAGCTGCACTCAGGACATGATGTGAAGGAGATGGAGACGGAGTAGGTCTGTTGAGTGGTCTGAGGTGAGATCTTCTGACCAGAGTGAGGGATTTAATCAACATCTATGAGTTCCTGGAGTGTTCACCCAACACCAGACCACAGGTTAGCTCATGTAATGATCTAAAAACCTTATGAAGTTGTTATGACTGGCCCGTTGTTTTAGAGTAGCTCAGAGATTGATACATAGCTATGGTCACACAGCTAGGTGGCCAAAGAACCTGGCTTCTTGCCCAACCCTCTGATAGCCAAGTTCATGCTGTTTCCACAGCAGAGGCCAAAGCCAGGTGGGAGACCCACTGGAAGTGCCCCTCCAGATTCCTGTGGGAGCCAGACCAGTGGAGCTCTGGACTCTGACTTCCTCTGTCCCAGGACAGGTTTGGCCAAAGCAGGCAGGGACCTGGGGAGCACTATTGACTGGCACAGCAGAAATGAAGAAGAGAATAAGGGCAAGGGCAACAAAGGTGAAGCCAGGGAGGTACCCAGAGACAGCAGAAAGGGCTTTGGAGCCTTAAGCCATTTCACTTTTCTGAGCCCAGGTCTTCTTGACGGGAGAATATGTGGGCATTGTGCACAGACCCCACTAGAAAAAGACTCTGAGGGCAGACCTCTGGCAGGTGGGTCAAGAGGGGTGGGAGGCAAGAGAACTGAGCTAGTCTGAAAAAAGGCACTGAGCAGGAGCCGGTCCTGAGGCCTCCATGGCCAAAGGTTGTCCTTTGAGGGGCTTAGTAGGATCCAGTTTCTTTGGAGTTCAGAGGAGCTGGGGGAAATCTCTGAGAAGTCTTAGGCCCATATCCTGGTTGGGGACTCCCAGCTCTTCTGCTTTGGCTGGCCAGGCCCTCCCAGCACTCCCAGCAAAGGGTTAACAGTCTTCTCTACCTGCAGTTGCATTTTAAAGACACGAAATTAAAGCAGGTAATTTATTCTCCCCACACACGAAAGAGCAATTAGTTCTAAACAGGGCTTAATCAGTCACCGCGAGATTGATTTCTGGAGCCCTGGGTTTTCGGGCTCCTGGCACCATGCCAGACTGGGAAGGGAGGGGGGCGGACAAATGAGCCGCGGCGGCATGAGCCCTTACATAATCTGCTGGGGGGCCCTGGCAGCTTGGCTAGCCCCGCGAGGGGCTTGGCAGAGTTGGGGGAGAGGGGGATCCCGCAGACACTGAGTAACCCTCAGCTCCAGGAAAAAGCTAGGCTCAGGACTCCAGCCCCACCCTCTGGGCAGTGTCTGGGGGTGCACAGGTGCAATTAAGGGTAGAGGTTGGGTATTCTGGGTTTGTCCAACCTGGTACTTACACCTGCACCCCCTGTTCTCCCAATCCCTGCACCCCATTGACCTTATTTCCCCTATTTCCTCCCCCTCTCCCTACAACTCTTCTCCACTCTTATTCTCTCACTTTTTCCCAACGCCCCATCCCCATCATTCCCTCCTTTTCCCACGGCCTCCTCACTTCCCATTTTCCCACCCATGCCCTTGTTTCTGGCCACAGAACTCCATCCGGCACAACCTGTCACTGCACACCCGTTTCATCCGCGTGCAGAACGAGGGCACTGGCAAAAGTTCGTGGTGGATGCTGAACCCTGAGGGTGGAAAGACGGGCAAGACCCCGCGGCGCAGGGCTGTGTCCATGGACAACGGGGCCAAATTCCTTCGCATCAAGGGCAAGGCGAGCAAGAAGAAGCAGCTGCAGGCGCCTGAACGAAGCCCCGACGACAGTCCTCCGGGCGCGCCTGCCCCAGGGCCTGTGCCTGTCGCGGCCAAGTGGGCCGCCAGCCCGGCCTCTCATGCCAGCGATGACTACGAGGCATGGGCCGACTTCCGCGGCGGCGGGAGACCCCTACTCGGAGAGGCAGCCGAGTTGGAGGACGACGAGGCCCTGGAGGCCCTGGCGCCGTCATCGCCACTCATGTACCCGAGCCCTGCGAGCGCGCTCTCGCCGGCGTTGGGTGCGCGCTGCCCGGGGGAGCTGCCACGCCTGGCAGAGCTGGGAGGCCCGTTGGGCCTGCACGGCGGCGGCGGCGCTGGGCTGCCCGAGGCCCTGCTGGACGGCGCGCAGGACGCGTACGGGCCGCGGGCCCGCGCCGGGACGCCTGCCTACTTCGGCGGCTGCAAAGGTGGTGCCTACGGCGGGGGCGGGGGCTTCGGGCCGCCGGCGCTGGGCGCGCTGCGGCGCCTGCCCATGCAGACCATCCAGGAGAACAAGCAGGCCAGCTTCGCGCCGGCCGCCGCGCCCTTCCGTCCCGGAGCGCTGCCCACCCTGCTGCCGCCGCCGCCGCCGCCCGCGCCGAGGCCCGGACCGGTGCTGGGCGCGCCCGGGGAGATGGCGCTGGCAGGTGCAGCAGCCGCCTACCCCGGCAAGGGGGCGGCCCCGTACGCGCCGCCGGCGCCCTCGCGCAGTGCCTTAGCCCACCCCATCAGCCTTATGACGCTGCCCGGAGACGCGGGCGCCACAGGCCTGGCACCGCCTGGCCACGCCAGCGCCTTTGGGGGCCCGCCCGGTGGCCTCCTGCTGGACGCGCTGCCCGGCCCCTATGCGGCCGCAGCCGCCGGGCCCTTGGGTGCAGCGCCCGACAGATTCCCGGCGGACCTGGACCTCGACATGTTCAGCGGGAGTCTTGAGTGTGATGTCGAGTCCATCATCCTCAACGACTTCATGGACAGCGACGAAATGGACTTCAATTTCGATTCTGCCCTGCCTCCACCGCCGCCCGGCCTGGCCGGGGCCCCGCCTCCTAACCAGAGCTGGGTTCCGGGCTGAGGACCGCCTCCCGCATTCTGGGTGCCCGGGTCCCTTCCCCAGGGGGCCTCTCTCTTCCCATCCTGATCCCCAGGTCCCCAGCCCCAATCCAGCTCCATGGGAAGATCCAGGAGGCAGCCCCAGCCCTGCTAAAGACATCCCTCGGAAGTTGACCACAGAGGGAAGTGAGAGGTAGGGGCTGGGGCACCCCACCATTCCTGCCCCAGTTCCTGAGACCCGCTCCCCCTCCTCCCAGGACAGAAAGCCTGGGAGAGGAAGCTGGAATCTGGGCTCCGTGGGAGCGGGAAGGAACAAGGCGGGCCGCCTGGTTTGGATGCTGGCGGGAGAGGCCAACTAGGAAATGGGGCAGGGGGCGTTTCCGAATCCTCAGTTTCATTTGTGGAGCCCTTGCGGTGATGTGATGCATAGCCCACCCCAAATTCTAGTTTGATTTTCAGTTGACACTTTGCCCTACTGGTCTTAGCCTCACCACTGGAAGCCAGCAACCCCCTCCGGAAAATTCACTCGCACCTACCTATTGGCCATCCCCTCCCCCACAGCAGTCCTCCTCAAGCCCTAGGTTGCCCTCCGTAGACCCCCATCCCCATGATTCAGCCTCTCCCTCACATCCCAGCCGCCCCCATCCCCAACCTCACCCTATGGCAGTCTGTCCCCCTATTCAACCCCCACATCCCCAGTACTGGTCTCAGTCTCATCAACAGGCCTCAGCTCCAGATCCACCATCCCACCCCATCCAACACCCCTTCCTCCGTGCCAGTCCTGGCCCCTTCTCTCCCATATTTATAAGTGTCCCGTCGGGGCGGGCGGTGGGCGCGGCGTCCCCGGCGCGTATCGTAGGCAGTGTACTGTGGCCGTGCCGTCAGCGTGTGCGTGTGCGTGTGTGCCGTGTCCAGGCCGTGTAGAGTGCATTGTACAGCATATTTTCATGAATAAAATTGTTTTAAATATTTCCCGCGTCTTGGCTAGCAGGGGGGGTGGCGGCGGCGGTGGCGGAGGATAATTGTAAAGTATTGCGGGGATGGGAAAGGTGAGGGTTCCTGTGCCTGCCTGCCTTTATTGTGGCTTTGGTCTGGGTGCACATCAGCATTCGCTGGTGCTGCTCTGCTCAGCACTCGTTGATTAAGCGCCTACTGAATTCCTGACAGTGGACTGTACCTTGTGGAGCTCTGCAACTGTTTGGTGAACACGTGCAGGAAGTCTCAGATGTGGGAAGATTGCCCTGAATTAAGCCTTTGAGGCTGGGACAGAGGGGACGGGTATTTACTAAGAACCTGTTCTGCCAGGCTCTGTGTTGGGTGCAGTTTTTGTTCTCGTAGTACAGATGAGAAAACAAGGTCAGAGAAGGAAAATAACTTGGGAAGGTGGGATGGGAATGGGGGAAAGATAATCCTTTGAAGGTGCAGACCTCTGTTGAAGTCCTCTAGTATACCAGCTGTGTATATCTGGGGCACAGTTTCAACCTCTGCAGCCTTTTTTTTTCTGGTCTAAATCATAGCACACATAGTAGCCCCCATCTCAAGTGAATGAGAAAGGTGTGTAAAGTACACAGCGCAGGTCCTACACTCAAAAATTCCTTCAAGAATGATTTAGTGAGCAACTACTAGGTGCCAGTTCTTATATCAAGCATAGGGATTGCCACAGGCAGCAGCGTTGGCACAATTTCTGCCCTCGAGGAACTTAGAGGCTTATGGGGGACACAGGTAGATAGACAACGATGGATGGCAGCTATGATGGATGGAGGAGTAGGGTCTGCTGTTGTGGGCAGTGATCAGGTAGCCTTGGAAGGGGAGCTGGCCCAGCTGAGCCTTGAAGGATGAGTTGATTTGGGGAAGAGGAGGAAGTCAGAGAGAAAAAACCAGAGCCGAGAAAGCACGTGGCTTCCATAAGCAAAAGATGTTGACTGTGGCTAAAGCCCAGAAGTGGAAAGATTGCTGGTGGTAGGGAGTCACATGGGCCAGAAGGGGCATCAGTGAGAGAGGCAAAAGGTGCCAATGGTGGCTCAAACCAGGGAATGGGTGAAGGCAGTGGGGTTGGACAGGAAATGATGAGTTCACATGTATTTTGGATGTAGACTCATTGGGACGTGATTGTGGATGGGACACGGGAGGTTGGGGAGAGGAGTCGGTGGTGGTTGAGTACTTGGGCAGACAAGGCCATTCCCTGACATGGGGACCATCAAGGAAGAGAGAGCCCTGGGACAGGGCCTGCTCATCAGCCATAGACAGGCTCAATTTGAGTCACATGCTACGTGATTCCTTGGGATTTGGGAGGGAGGATGGCAGCTTAGGGACATTTCTACTGTACAAATGGCGTTCTCTGACATCGGGCAACATGCTGGCCTACCTGATGTTCACCTAGTCAGGGGGTTCAGAGCCTAGGAAGGCATCTGGACTGGAGAGGGAAGTTAGAGAATCGGGAGACAGAGGTGGTTGTGGGAGTGGCTTGGGAGTGGAGCGTCACAGAGTTGGGTGAGAAGGAACCTAGCTCTGCTCTGCACCTTAGGACCCCTTAACACAAGGAAGAAGAACCCAGCAGCTGAGGAGGACCGGGGAGAGGAGAAGGAAAACAGGACACAGTGGGGCCTAAAGTTTGTGTAAAGAAAATGGGCCCTAGATAGGAATGGCCAGTCCTTTTGCCTCCAAGAGCCTCAGTTTCTTTTCTGTAAGATGAGGCAGTAGCGCTGGTCTTGAAGATTTGTTCAAGGAGCAAATAGGAAATCTGAGGTTCCACTACTAGCAAGGGACAGACCAGGGTCCCGGGTCCCTGGCCCTGACTGTAAGCTGTCCTGTGGTGCCTCTGCCTCTGAGGCAGTGACTGTAGGCAGGGGAGCTAGACCTGCACAGGTTCAAGATCAGAGCTGGGGGACTGAGACCTCGCTGGTGTGCTGTGTGACTATCCCTGCTGGGTGGGGAGCACGGAGAGACTGACAGGCCCTCCCCTGGGACAAATGCCCCAGCCCCACCCCATAACCAGACTCGGAGACGGCCCAGCTGGGTCTGGGCTCCATATGGGCTGTAAAGCTGCCCCCGCCCTAGGCTAATGGAGGGTGGGCTGCTGTGTGCATGCACAGGTCTGTGTGTGTCCGTGTGGCCCCATATGTATCTGTCTGTGTGGGCTCATGTGTATATGTGTGTGTGTGTGTGTGTGTATGTGAGGGAGATGGTGGTGTGTCCATCTCTGAGTGTGCCCACACGTGTGTCTGGGGCTGTGTAGGCCATGCCTGTGCCAGCGCTCTCCTGGTCTCCACATGTGCACTGTGTGGCTTCCTCTCTGGGTGTGCCTGCCTGTCTTGGCACGTAGCTCTCTCTCTCAGGAGCATCAGGCTGGTGTTCCCCTGCCAGGAGGGTCCTCTGGGCTGCTGTGTTGTTTGTTGGAGGGGAGGGGAGGGGAGCAGAGGGACCATCCAGGCCCTGGGATCCAGCCCAGCTCATGTGTAGGGTGCAAGAGACCACCTCAGAGTAATGACTGAGCTCTGCCTGACTCAGGTCAGTGATAATTCCAGAGACAGTTTCTGCCCTGCTGGGCCCCATCGGGAGAAAGGGGGCAACACCCCTTAGCTGGGGGTCTGCCACTGGCCCTTTGCCGCCAGCCTTGGAGCCCAGCAGACGCGCCCCCCTCCATGCCCACTCCCTGGGAGGCGTCTGACACATGATTTATTCATAAAAAGCCATTATTTGTGCCAAAGAAGAACTGAGCTGCTCGCTTTTTAAGTGCTGATAATGCTCTCAGCCTCCCTGCTCCCCTCCCCTTCTCTCACCTCCTTCAGACTTCCTATCCTTTCTCCTCCTCCCATTTCTTCCCCGTCCCCTCCCTTTCCCCTCTCTGTTTCTTCATTGTTCTCTCCTCATCTCCTCTGCTCTCTCCCTTCAGCCTCCTACCTTCTCTCCCTGTTCAACTCCTCCCAAATCCTCTCTACGTAGGGGAGTGAGGGAGGGAGGCAGGGTCCAGGGAGGTTCAGAACCAATTGTCCCTGATGTGGAAGGCCTGCGCCAGGTCTGGAGCCCCCTGGACCCCATCCTTCAGCCTTCCCCTCTTGAGTATCATGGGAAAACTGGGAAGAGAGGGGACAGGCTGAGAAGGGGCGGATGGTCTTGGAGGCTGCCCTAACCAGCTCCCCCTGTGCTAAGGGGTGTGACTTCAGCTCCCCATTCAGTTTTTCAGGATCCCAAATAAACGTTCAATCTAAGTAAAAAGAGGATACTTGCTATGCAAGCGCAGATTCAAAGCAAGCTCCCTAGGACCATTTTCCTGGCCAAGGCTCCCCTGTGTAGGCATTCTAAGAGCCACCATGATTCAGGTGGTGCCAAGAGAGGCTGGCATTAAGGGAGGCACCTGGGTTCCGTCACAGAGACAGGAGGCAGCAGAAAATGCTCACAGATGGCGGTTTGGACATAGACACACACAAGGTTCTTAGAAGCAAACATCACAGATCCACGTGTGTGTGTGTGTGCACTCATGTTCGCAAGTCTGCATGCTCGCACACGTGCATGCACGCGCGACACTCACACACACCACACCACGCAGAGGCGTGTGCTCAGCCACCACCTACTCATGCAGATGGAGAACCCTTCCTCACCCCTTCCTGGAATGTTCCTCCCCTGAGCACCTGCAGCGGGGACTGCAGCTCTTTCCCCATTCAGACACCTGTTCATTCATTCCCGTGTTCATTCATTCACTCTGTAAACTTAACTTTTGCACCTCATCTGCACCAGCCCTTTCTGGGTGCTGGGGTGGCAAAAATGGATGTGATTGGCCCTGGAGAGGGTACTGGAGCAGAGCGGGTATAGCCGACCCTCCCTCGCAGCCATGGGCCAGGGGTTGGGGGCCCAGCAGGCGAGGGGTTAAGTCATTTGGCATCCAGAGCCGGAGCCATTAGGCCTCCTAATTATGAAATTATCGAGGTCCTCAGGTGACTGCTAATTTCACACACACTGTTCCTCTCACGGCTAATGAACGCCCGCAGAACCCACGCCTTGTCTTTCCTGCTGAACAGTGACCTGCAGTTAATGAGCTCAGGAAGGCAGACAGGCCGCCGGCTGGGTGGGTGGGGCGCCAGGCCTGAGGAGGGGGCTGCTCATCCCTCCTGCCCCTCCCGGCTGCCCTTACTGGCTGCCAGTCCCAGTGAAGATTCCTGGGCCAATGCCCAGCCCAGAATTTCTGCAGGACAGACTAGGCCCAGGTATCTTGGGAGTAGGGGAGGGGTACAGATTTGGGGACAGCTGTAGGATCCTGGAATAACACGGAGCAGGGTAAGACTTGGGGACAGAAATGAAATGCTGATGGTGAAGACCATTTCTACTTGATTCTGGGGCCATATTTCTACTTGATTCTGGGGCCATGTTGGAGACATTTATGGAGGGTTGGGGAGTGGGGAGCACATAAGCTTGCAGGTTGGGAGTTGGTGAGACTGGAGTACAGTCATACCCTGACGCTGGGGAGAGTGGTGACTTTTGGGTTGATGGTGCCTTTTGGGTTGGTGGTGCTAATGAATAATGGGAATGTCAACTGTGAGGTGGCACTGCTATTGCTGCTGATTGTGATTTTTAAAATCTTAATTTAAATTGAAAAGTAACATAAGGGCTGGGGTTGTGGCTCAGTGGTAGAGTGCTTTCCGAGCATTTGTGAGGCACTGGGTTCAATCTTCAGCACTACATAAAAATAAATAAATAAAATAAAGGTATTGTGTCCATCTACAACTAAAAAAAATTTTTAAAAAGTATCATAAAAAATTGCCCTCCAAAATTTAAAGAAAAAAAAAGGGGGGGGGGGCTGGGGAGATAGCTCAGTCGGTAGAGTGCTTGCCTTGTAAGCACAAGGCCCTGGGTGCGATCCCCAGCACCCAAAAAAAAAAAAAAGACACCTGCTAGTTTCAATCTTGAGTGGGGGCAGTGCAGCCCAGGTCTAGAGGCTACATGCTCCCAAACGGCCACACAGCAGACTCTCTGAGGAGACCAGGAGGGCTTGAAAGCTCAGGACCTGCCCTAGCCACCATCTACCAGTAAGGTCAATACCAACTGAGCGTCAGTGTGGTGAACAAGGTAGGAACCGTGTTCTGGGGCACAAGGGACCTCTACTATGGCTTTTTCCTGACCTGTGAACTTCAGTAACACATTTCCTTCTCTGGACCTGTTTCTCGGTGTGTATGTGGTAGGGCTAGACCAGAGCTGTGTCTTCACCCTCTGTTGGCAGAAGGGCAGGCCTGGAGGGGTGGCCCACACAGCCTGAGGCCAGGGCCTGGACAAGGAGTCCTCTGCTCCAGGCCTGGATATTTATTTGTGGAGTACTTGAAGGTACACATTTCAAGGTCCCCTTGAAACCACCTTCTTCCTCAGGAATCAGAGGGGTGGCTTGGTTTCCCACCAGCCCCAGTTACAGGCTATCTCTTCTGATAGCAAATTCCTGCCCTGTCACCAGCTGGCACCAGTTCTGCGCCTCAGTTTCCCACCTGTCCAAGGCAGGAGGTTAAAAAGTGTGAACTTACTTTGGATATGACTCAGAAGTCACAACTGTCATTGTAACCCCAGCCCTACCAGACCTTTGCCAGGATGTTTCTGGTTCTCTCCCCAGGTGCCCATAAGGTCTCTTTCAGGCAGCCAGCAGTGTGGCGAAGCTGGGGAAAGGTGTCTGGGTGTTCCCAGGGAGGAGGGAGTGTTGGTCCCCTCTGCCTGTAGGCATGCCCTGTGCCCGCATCGTCCTGCTAGCCCTTTGTGTGTATCTTCCCTCCTACCCACACAACAACACGAAGCATGTGCCCTTGTTGCCTCTGCTTTACAGATGAGAAAACTGAAGATTAGAGAGGTTATGCAATTAACCCAGAGTCACAGAGCTAGAAAATAGCAAAGCCAGGCCTCAAATCCTCAGCCAGAGGGCCCTTGTTATGCCTATCTTCTGCATGTCATGCACAAGCCCATGTGCACACACACCTCCGGACACATACACACCAAGATACGCACAGGGACAGAGACTCACTCATCACACGGATGCACGTTCGCAGACTCCTGGTGCCAAGGCACACAAGCCCGCACACCCACGGATGCAGCAGGACCTGAGTACGTACCTCCTAAGCAGACCTGTGGACACTGTTGTGTGTGTGCCCACAGGCAGACGTACGAAACATAAGCACTGTTTCCTGTGCGCACAAATACATCGACCCAGGAAAGTGTGCGCACATCCCCATGTGCTCAGCTGCTAGTGTTCACCAGGCACATGCACTGACATACGAACACAGAGGTACACAAGGGATTCCCTCAGAGGAGCATCTCTGCACACACGTGTGCATAAGTGTGCACACACTGTGCAGATGCACAGGGGCACACGGGCCTGGGAACCCTGGTGCAGCAAGGTGAGCATCCTCCCTGTACCCTGGGTCTGATAGATGGCCACGTCCTAAATGACTATCAAAGTGTCGTGGCGTGTGAGGCGCAAACACCAATTAGTGGGGCCTTTGAAAGCATCGGCTCGTTAGAGGGGAAGCAGAAGAGGCTGAAATTGGCATAAAACACAGCGCTATTTAACTCTCCCGGGGCGGGGGTGTGCACTGTGGAAAGGCCTCTGGGCAGAACTCCCCCTCCACTCTACACTTGTTACTGGAGAAGGACCCTCACGAGGGGCCTTGGCAGGCAGCTTTGATGCTCCTTGAAAGTGGGGGGTGGGGAATAGCCTCCTGCCAGCGCTAGGCTGGCACTGAGCGAGCGGGGGCCGCGCCAACTGGCGATCAATTTCATGCACATCGTAAACCTAAGTGCTTTCTGGAGAGTCAGGCAGATTGCACATAAAGTCCCCCTTCTGTCCCTAGCACACGGGTGGGCGGGTGAGGCAGAGGCTCACCCTGGCAGACAGACCTCCACCAGGCTGCAGGAGACCTGGGTAACCTGGTTCCCAGGAGGAGGTATCCTGGGGGCCATGGGGAGTTCTCTCAGGAGGGCTGGCACTTCTGGGGGTGGCTGGAGAGGTAAACAGTGCATGAACCTGGGGTCTACCAGACTCTGCTACTTAGTGGCAGAACAACCTTGGGCAATTAACTTCTCTGACTCTCAGTTTCTTCATCAGTAAAGTAGGTTGATGTGAGAATTAATTGAGCTCTTACCTTTGCTGTGATGTGTCATGGAGCTGAGGTACCTGTGTGTACAAGTGAGGTCACATTTACATTTCCTGTTATGTTCCAGTGCTCCGAGGTCAGCCCCCCATGCTCACCGCGCGGCCTGGACTCTTCTGCACAGCACCCTCCCTTTCGGGCAGGCTCTGGGCATTGGGCAGCGTTTCTCACGGGGGCTCACAAGCCTGTCTCTCATTAGAGGAGCCCACCCAGGCTTCTGTCCTGTTCCACCCAAGCTCCTGTTTTTACAGATCTGCTCTCCTTGAGCATGTTTGGAGAAGCCTCCACACCCATCTCTCCCACCATGACGGACCCATGCCAGGCTGAAGGGGTGGCCTCTGGGTGTGCTCCAAATCTGCTGCTGTTTGGATGCCAGAGAAGTTCTGGAGTCTGCATCAAGGCCAAGGGGCAGGGTTGGGTGGGTAGAGGGTAGAAGGAGCTTTGTGGATGCTTGACTCTGTGTCTCTGTCACCTGGGGCCCTCCCAAAGGGTGGGCTTGTGGGTCATCTCTCAAACACTCTTATAAAATCAGTTTCTTCATCTTCTGCCCTCACCCTAAGCCTGGGGGCTCAGGTGCTGGGTCTGGAGGGGCCCTGTGCCATCCTAGCTCCAGGAACACAGATGGTGGAAGGGTTCAGAGCAGAGCAGTCAGACTCCTGAATCCAAATCCTGGCTCTGCTATTTATAAATCACATGATGTTGGGTAACTTACCTTACCCTGCCTCAACTTCCTTATCTGTAAGATGGGGATGATTGTTTCTACCTCATGGGGTTATCATTATGAGAAAAAAAATGAGTGAATCTAAGTAATGTGCTTGGAGCAATACTTGGCAGACAGCAGCACTACATGGATGTTTCTGGTGTTATGATTATGATACTAATATTAGGCTATTCTGACCATTGTTCTTGTTTCTTCCATGCCCTTTTCAGATCCTCAATTCTTCTTCATCTAGGGATGAAACCTGAGTGTCTACGTGTATGACTGAATAGTATAGGGCTACTATAGTTCACAACTCTAGGGAAGTGACTACCACACTTTACCAGTGCCCAGAATTGTTCAGTGCCCAACTTGAACAGCTGGATCTCCTTTTCTCTTCTCCTTGGAACCCTGCCTAGTTAGAACATCTCATAGTCAGGTACCTTACAATGAGTCTGGCCTGCAGCAGGCACTTGAGAACTGAGTGCTGGACCTTTGTATAATTAAGCTTCACAACCAACCCGTGAGGTGCTAATGATTATTCTTAGACCACAGATGGGAAAAGTAGTGCTTAGAGAGGGCTGTATTAATCAGGCTAAGAGAGGCTGTGCTGTGGTAAAAAAAACAACCCCTAAATCTCAACAAATACACACAACAAAAGTTTGTTGTTTGTTTATACCAAGTCTGCTGCAGATCCAGGCATCTCTCCAGAGCTGCTGTCCTTCATGGGGTGACTCAGCTTTCTATGCTGCTTTGATCTTGAGGATCCACCATCTCGAAAGAAGCTTTCATGGCTGCTACAGCAGCTGGAAAGCCACGCACAGGTCTTCTGCAGTTTGACCAGGAAGGAATCAAGCCACAGTCACATGGGCCACAACAAGGAGCCTGGGACATGGAGGAGACCGTGTACATGGGAGGAAGGTGGAGGTGACTTTGCTGAGTACCCAGGTATGGGCCAGAAAAGAAGGGCCCCAGAGCTTAGGGTGAGAGGAGGTTCTGCCAGGCGGGCAGGGAATGGAGGCTCCTTGAAGAGGGGGTTGGAGGTTGGCTTTAAGAAAGGGGAGGGCAAAATGGATTTGGACAGGCCAAGAGGAGGAAGAGGCCATTCCATGTGCGGACGAAGGATAAACAAACACCTGAAGGTAGAGAGCAAATGTGTCCAGGGCACAGCATTCTGGCCTGAGCGAGTCTGTCTAGGAAGAATGATGAGCAGGGAGCTCAAGGTCTTTAGAGACAGAGAAAATCTCAGAGGCAGACTAATTGCAGCCCCTTGATACCCCTATGTGGAGGTAGTGGGAGAGGGGTCTCTGATTTAACTTCTAGGCTCTGGCTCCAGAGGCTAAGGGATGGAAATTCAACCATCACACTGGGGAACCCAGGAGGAGAGGCTGAGTGTGGGGTCAGAGGGAAGGCCTGGTTTGCACAATGTGGGGTTTGATGTTGCCATGGAACGTGCACAGGACATCCAGGAGGCGGAGGACAGTGATGTCCCAAGCTCAGGAGAAAATACTGAGCTGGAACTGAAGATCTGAGGCCTTGGATTCACAGGTGGCTCCGGAAGGCCTGAGCAGGGAGTAAATCACTCAAGAGTAAGCAGAGAAGAGGGCCCTGGGACAGAGCTCAGGAGCAGCCCGCGAGGCAAGGGCAGGGAGGAGTCCAGAAAGGGACCAACCAGAGGAGTAGAGGCAAAGCCAAGAGACGTCATGGAAGCAGTGGGGAGCCAAGAGGAAAGGCCAGGTCAGTTGCCCAAAGCTGTCCTGTCATCCAGATGAGGTAAGGCCAGGGACAGAGTGACAAGAAGTCTGCTGGTGACCTTGGCGAGGATGGTTTCTAGGGCATGATGGGTGTAGAAGCCAGACTAGAGTGGGTGTAGAACCAGAATACACAGCTCTCCACAAGCTTCCCTAGAGGGCAAGGAGGGTGCGGGGATGAGTGGAAGAGGTGGGGCTGCCAAGAAAGTATTTTTAAAAATTATTTTATTATTATTGTTTTTAAGAAGGGAGAGACTTGAAGGTGCTGACCCCTGATTGGAAGGAGACAAGAGGAGGGAGACAGAGGTTTAGGTGGGAAAGCTGGGCTTGTTCAGGGGGGATCTGGGGAGTGGGGGGCAGCAGGCAGGAGATGAAGGCGGGTCCAGCGGAGCAGGGTCGGCCACGTGGAAGGTGGCGGTCATGGAGGAGGAGATGGGGGTCATGGTGAAGCAGCTGAGGTCACAGGGCTCCTGGAGACAGGGTAGGGATAGGAGGTGCAGGACAGGAAGAGGGCCAGGGGGCAACAGGCATGAGGGGGACAGGGGCATGTGCACCTAGGATCATCAGAGACGAGAGACACAGGAGAGAGGCAGAGATAAGAGAAGGGTTAAAAGGCTGAGATGAGGCTCAAGAGATGCTCCTAGGGAGCCGCCATGGGCAGGGCCAGGGAGGGACTGCAAAAAGAATGTGATTTTCTCAGGGGACCCTGGCTGGGTCCAGAATTGGGTCCTCCCCAAACCCAGCTAGTGCCCAGCCCATGTAGTTGTCTGGGTCTCTGCTTTCGGTGGCTTGGCTGGAGGCAGGAGGGGTCTGTCAAGCCCCTCCTCTGTTGTGGGGACTCCAGAATCCTCCTTGAAGCAGGGTCCTGGGCAGAGGGGAGCCTGGTTTTCACTGGGCAGTTCGGACCTCAGGTTACTGCTAGGCATGGGACTACTGAGTGGGGACAGTCCAGAGAGAGGCCAGGATTGCAGCTAGGCCCCTGACACCCACCCTTCACCACCCCAGCTTCAGGCCCTGGTGGCCCCTGTGGGGCCCAGGCCACCCTGACATTCACCTAATTGTCTTCCCACTTTGATGAGTGGCTCCGCAGAGGCGCCGCTGCGGATCAAATTAAATGTGAGCCAGGCAGGCGGCCGATGATGAGAAGGAAATACCACATTTACATAGCCCAGGGCGGGGTGGGCGGGAGACCCAGGCCCGGGAGGAGAGACCCAGGGACCCAGGGAGAGACATGGGAGAGAGAGAGAGAGATGGGGAGGGGGAAAGACGGGGAGGGGGAAAGACAGAGACAGCTCCAGGGTTGGGGAGGGCTGCAGGGGCATCACCCACAGGGTCACTGTCATTTGGGTGAAGGGCAACTGGCAGAGGAATCAATACAGGTAAAGGCGCTTACCACTTCCAGGTAGGTGACCTCCTCCCTGCCAAAACCAGCCAGGTACCTCAGAGGCAGGAAGGTGGTCTAAAGCACAAGATGTAGTGGAGCAGGACACTGCCTGACTCCCAGCTGGGGCTCCAAGCCGCTCCCCTCACCCCACGCCAGTCCCACAGCTGGGCTGCAGCTGCCTCCCTCTGCACAGCCCCGGTGGGTGTGGCCATGAGCTTCCTCTAGGTTCACTTGGGGACACCCTGGCTGCCCCTCCTGGGGGCGTGGGAGGGGGCTGGCCCAGGATGTGTGTGAGTGTGAGCGTGTGTGAACAGATGTGACAGTGAGTGACCATGGGAGGCACCTGTATGACACCTGTGTGAAGGTGGGTGGGCTGTGACTAGGCTGGGCTCTTGGAAGGACATCTGAGAGCTAGGCTGTCCCTCCTGCTGGATGTGGAGTCAGGCAGGAAGGTGTTGGGGTGGCCTGGAGCTCCCGCCTGCAGACCCCAAGTCTTCCTGCGGGACATGTGTGGTGCCAGTGTCCAAGTCAGAGGGAGTGTGCCAACAGCCCCTGTGCCCTCAACTGCACTGCCAGGTGAAGAGCAGCCTCATAGCTGCAAAACTGCTCCAGGAGGGAGCCACCGCTTTTCTCCCCATTTTACAGAGCGGAAAACTGTGGTCAGCGTGGGGAAGTGGAAGTGACCTGGTTGGCACAGCCAGTCAGGAACCCAGGACTGTCCTACTCCAGCCCATGGATCCCTTTCATGCTGTCTTCTGTCTGAGCATCTGGGGCCCTGATGAAGGCTGAGACCTTGTGCTCAGCCAGGATTGGTAAATATATTCTCATCTCTCCCTTCAGCCTCCTTAACCCATCCCCTCCAGAAAGCCCCTGCCTTCCATCTTTAGCCTTGAAGGCCAAGGGCTGAACACCTTTGATAGTATTTTCATATGTTTTGCTGAGCCCATGCTGTGCGCCGGGCTAGAATCATGCCCTTTACACAGGTACCATTGTACCCCGACTTCAGCCCTCTGCAGTAGACGCCATGACAGCCTCCTTTGATGGGTTTGGAAACTAAGGCTCACATGAGGAGGGAGAGCCTCTTGGTAAGAGTTAGGCTCTGCACCCAGACTATTTGGGTTCCACCTGCCTTTCCCGGAGAGTCCTGCCACAGACCTAGGCATCCAGGGACAAAGTGGGGGTGAGAAGGAGAGGCAGAATGGGAGAGAGAGAGAGGAAAAACAACAACAACATCAACAAAAACTCACACATCCACACAGGTGCGTGTGTGTGCGCGCGCGCGCGCGCACACTCTGTGGTGTGAGCTTGCGGCCAGGGACCCAGGTGGGGGCCTGACAGGACACCTGGCCTTTGCCAGCCTCTGTGACCCCCTTGCCTCATTGATTCCTCACAACTCTCCCCCCAGGAATTGTTGGCCCCCATTTTCAGAATGAGCAAACTGAGGGTCAAAACTGGAAGGTGACAACAGTTAAGTAGTATTGAGGCGGGTACTGGAACCCAAGCCTCCAGAACAATGGCTCTTTCCAGAGCCCCAGGCTCAGCAAGGTTGGCCCATTCCCTCCCACTTCCTGGTGCTGCTGAGGGCTGGGCTGGGGCCCCAGGCTCAGTGTCCACCTAGTACTTGGGGCTTCCCCACCCCAGCTTCAGGGAACTAGGCCCACAAAAGCACCTTCGAGCTCCACTGAAAAGCCCTTCCCCCTCACCCACAGGGTCCAGGGTGGCTTTTACTGGGAAAATAATTAGAAATCTAATTCTTATTTCTCCCACTCCGTTAATTGTCTGTGGACAATTTGATTGTAACAGTCGTCACTGAAGCAGAAAACCCACCTTATTTCTGCCAGATAGCCTCCCTGCAATTAACACCAGCGAGGGCCTCTCCTCACCTGCAGACCCAGGGCCCAGGGTGCCCTCACCTTGCTGCCTCCCAGCTCTGGCAAGGGCACATCTGGACACCAGGCCTGGCCACAGGGGATGGGGCAGGGACAGGGGTGGGTGCCCAGGGCCCAAAGGCCAAGGCAGACAGAGAGAGAATGAATACTATGAATATTTGAGCATTTGGGTTAAAGAAAGAGGGAGAGGTAGAGACCCAGGGTGTTGGCCAGACCTGGGGAAGAGACAATCAGGAAGAGGAAGAGGGAGGCAAGAAAGGTGCTTGATGGGGCCAGGCTGAGAGGGAGGAGCCAGGGCCCCCAGCCCGACTGTCCCCCTGCCAAGGCAGGGTACACCCCTCGGAGACAGACCCAGCCAGTGCGTTCAGGAGCCTGCTGCTGAGAGCTCCCCTGAGAGCCCAGCCTCCGGTGGGATGCGGCTGGTTAAGAAAGGAAGGAGCAGGAGAAAGGGATGGAGTCTGAGGGGCGTGGGGGGATGGGAAGGGTGACAGATCGGGGACTGAACTGGAAAGCTAGGGCCAGGAGCCTGAGAACAGAATAGCAGGAGCCCCGCAGGCCCAGCAGGACCGACCTGTTGCTCAGGGCTGTGGGGGCTCTGCTCTCCCACCCACACCACCCTTCCTTCCCTGGGGACTCAGACCTGGGGGGGGGCACCCTGCACTCTTACCCTAGGAACCCTATCCTCAGAGCCCCCACCCCAGCCCTCTCCCTGCCCCACCTCGCCCCTTTTGGCAGGGCTCTGGTGGTGGGTGGAAGAGGAAGCTCTGAGCCACCCAGGGCCCAGCCCTCCCCGTTGGGATGCAGGCTGCAGAGCACGCAGCCGGCGCCTTAGGCAGGGCTGGAGTCGCGCAGGGGCAGAGGCCCGCTGCCTGTGGGCGCACTGCTCTTGGACACGGTCTCAGGGTGAGGGATGGCTGGCTGGTGTCCCACATAGGGGCAGGGAGGCATTCCAGCTTGTGAGAACCCCCTAAGTAGCCTCCTGGGCCTTCACCCCTGTCCTGGCCGGGGCTCCGACCTGGCCTGTCCCTTTCTCCCTCAGCACGGAGCCTAGGATGTAGAGTGGTGGGGCCGATTGGGTGTGAGGGTGCGAGGAAGGGAGCTTCCTCCAGAGCCGCCTCCTCGCCTTCCCTGAGCTGGTTCCCAGCCCTCCCTGCTCCCCCTCCCAGGCTTGTCAGGGGAGGATGGGGGGCCGGGGCTCCTGTCAGTCTTGAGCTGGAGAGCTCCCCGGGCTTCATTAACATGCAAATTAGCAAGTTCTGACTGGCTGTGGCAGTGACGGGCAGCCACCCCTCCCAGCCCCAAGAGTGTGTGTGTGTGTGTGTGTGTGTGTGTGTGTGTCTGCGGCAGGGCTGGAAGAAGGGGGAGCAGCTCTCAGTGCCCTGTCTCACACACATACACACTCAGACACGAATGCCTACAGAAGGACACACTCACAGGGAGTGCACAGCCATATACAACCACCTATCATCGTCTTAGGGACACCCATGGCGCGCGCGCGCGCACACACACACGCACGCACATTTCACCACAGTGGTCATATCACCTCCTGAATTCTCTCAAACAGGCATACCCAGCCCCAACTCCTTCCAAATTCACACTGTTTCACACCCTCGCATGCAATCCTGCCCGGGTACAAGCCCACAAACAGCCACTACAAACCCCCACAACGTCAGCCAATTCCACATCACACATAGGCACATAGTCCAGGGAGAGGTGGGTGCTGAGGCTTCACACTCAGCCCAAGTCACCACCACCTGGATGCCCTCCACGCCCATCCCTCCCAAGTCTCCCGACCAGAACCAAGAATAGCCACTGTTGTCCCTCCCACACCCCTGCCAGTGACTCTCCAGGCAAGTTTCACGTACTGCCTGGTCCCTCTGCTTGGACCCCTACCCTTCGCCCTTTCACCCAGCCCAGACGTGACTCTGCTGCGGCCTGCCTGGCCCCGTCTGTGGCAGGGACCACTCTGGCTGCGCAATCCCAGACTTCCTGTGTGGAGCTACGTTGCAGTCGCCTGCTGGTGTGTCTGCCCCACCGGGACAGGAGCTCGAGGAGGACAGGGACGGCGTCAGACAGTCGTGTTTACTGCTCTGTCCCAGCACTCAGCTCACTCTTGCCTGGCCATGCCATTTCCGCAACAGGATGGAACTGGAGCCAGCAGTGTTAATAACATGAATGGCTAATACTTTCATGGCGTTCGCTGTGTGCCACACCACATACACAACAACCCTGTGAGAAGTTTCTGACATTGTCCATCCCATTGTTACAGACGAGGAAACTAAGGCACAGAGGGGTTAAGATGTCTGGGCAAGATCGCCCGGCTGGAACTGGGACCTGAACTCTGGTTGCCTGCTCTGGACAACTGCTCATGTGCTCTTCCCAGGACTCGGGGCAGGGCCTTGGATGGAGGAGAGCAGTGGAAGGAGTCCCCCAGTCACGAGGAAGAGGGGGTGCTAGGCCTCCGATAGGAGGCTATGACCATTGGGTGATCCAGGGGAGCCAAGAGCTGGCCTAGGCCACCCGCTCCTGCTGGGCCACTGGTGAATGGCCGACCGCACTCCCAGAGCAGTCCTCCTCCCTACGTGGCCCAAGCCCGGGGCCTCTGCGCACTGTTCAGTGTGCCCAGAATGGTGTCTGGCACACAGTAGGTACTCGTTGTCCACTTATGGAATGAAGGAATGAACGGTGGGGCCGCCGAATTTGCTCCCCGGTGTGGAGCGGCATCGTCTTGGGGCACACTTTGTTCCCATGTGCCTCCCCTGGAGTTTGGGGGTGGGGCTGGGCAGGTGGTGTTCCCTGCTGTCTGAACCTCTATCTTTCCTCTTGCCATCTCCTGCCTTTGGGGTCTTTTATCCAGTCTAGGGTGTTGGGTGTGGGGGTGAGTGGCTCTTTCAACGCAAGCTGCATCCCACCTTCCTTCCTTCCTTCCTTCCCTCCTTCCTTCCTTCTTGCCTGCCTTTGTCTTAAGTTAGAAGAGCATCTTTCGAACACACTGTCAAGCGTGCATGCCTTTGTTTTTCTCATCGGAGGCAAGGGTGACCCCAGTGTCTCTTCATATGGTGGAACAGGCTATGATTGGCTCCCCCTGAGCTGCAGAATGTAGTGGGCTCAAGGCTGGGGAAAGACCCTGGACAAAGAGTAAAGTTGTTTGGTGAGAGTGAGTGGGACAGAGAGTGGCCTGTTGGTTAATAATTCAAAATGTCATCAGGCCACGTGTCAGTTGTTGAGATGGAACTTGAACCCAGGTCCCTCCGTTTGCCTTTCTGGATTCTCCCGAGAGAATTCTTAGTGCTGACCATTTGTTTTCAAAGTGAGAGTTATCAGGGCTTCCTCAATGTGACTTCATGCATCCTGTTCTGTCCCCTGGGCCCCTACCTTTCCCAGAACCAGAGTGGGCACCAGGTGGGGCTTGTCTGTGACCCACCCTCCCAGGCTGAAGGCCACTATTAGGCCTGTTGCCTTCTGTTTAGGGCATTTTGAGCAAGGAGGGGGTCTCAGGTCCCTGGAGAGAAAAGAAAGGGGCAGATCTGGCTGGTGGGCCAGAGTCCTTGAGTTTCCTCTGAGACTGGCACCAAATTCTGTTGAGGTGGAACAAAGGTGCTCATGTGTGGCTCTGGCTTCTCAGCTTGGCAGCTGCTTGTGGCATCTGGCACAGACAAGGCAGGAGTGCGGTGTCCAGCTGGGGTGCTCTAGGGGCCTGCATGCTTGACAAGCCCAGCAGCCCTTCCCAGCCCCGGAAGCAAAGGGTTAACCTGTGGGGGAGGAGGGAGCAGCAGTCCTTTGGCTAAGGAGCCTTGTTAATTGATTCCCTCATTCCCATTTGTTCCTGCTAAAGAGAGACAGATGAGAGGGAGCCCGCCAGGCCTGTCTTGGCACCCGGCAGCTTGGCTGGGCACAGCTGTGCTCATGGCTCTGGTGTCTCTGTGGAGGAGGGGCGGTGGCAGCAGAGGTGAGGAGGTGGGGCAGTCCTCTGGCAGGCCCAATGCCCTCTGCTCACCCTAGCTACAGGCACAGATGATCTGACAGCTTTTTCCAGAGGACAGATCTTTTATTTCACCTTGTGACACCTCTTTGATCTTTTGGCCTGCCCTGTCACCACCCGTGGCCTGGAAGCTCAGTAGCAGACACCAGAGGCGGCTCTCTCAGTCCTGGTTCTGATGTGATGCTGCCAGCCTGAGCCCAGACGAGGTTTCTGCCTGGAGGAAGGTCAGCTTTGGCTGGCCCAGTAGAGTTACCTGCCTTTGTGAGGCAGGCTAAAGTCCACATCTCCAAAACTGGCATCTTTGCCATGGCTGCAGGCTCTCCCCCGGTCCTCACCTGCTGCAGACTCAACTTTTTTTTCCCTGCCTTGTCTTCACCTCAGCCAAGCTCACTAGCGGCTGTTGGGCTGTTTTGGATTGTGCCAGACAGGGCCCTGCCGATTTCCCCTGAGAGAATGGGATTGACTGTCACCGTGCAGTGAAGCATAAGACCTCAGAGTTCAAATCCTGACTCTGCCACTTACTAGCTGCATAATTTGGACAAGACACGGGTCCCTCTCTCAGGTTTTGATTTTCTTGTATGTAAAATGGCAGGGATACCAGTTCCTATCTGTGGTAGATGACTAACGTGACCACAATACTCCATCTCTCCCTGGAAGAGGTGTTCCCCATGGGAACATAGCTTTGTAGCTTCTCCCATCACCTGGACTGTGGGTTGCCTTGTGACTTGCTTTGACCGACAGAATGTGGTGGAAGTGACAGGGCCAGCTCTGACCCCGAGCCTCTAGAGGCCTTGCATGCTTTCACTGATTCTCTTGGAACCCTGCCCAGCCACGGTGTGAACAAGCCAGGGCTGTCCTGCTGGATGAAGAGAGACACATGGCTTGGTCACTCCCGTCACTCTGATGACAGCCAGTCGACCCTCAGAAGCATAGCCACTTAACTGACGGGCAGCTGACGTCTGATGCATGAGTGAGCCCAGCCGAGAAGAGGAGAGCCCAGTTGAATTTCTAAGCCATAGAATCATGCACTTAACAAGTAAGTGGTGGTTGGCTTGAGCCATAAACGTTGGGGTAACTTATTAGGCAGCAAGAACTAACTAATACATTATCATGAATGAATCTTTGCTGTGTGGATTAAATGAGATAATGTAAGTAAAGTACCTAGCAGAGTGCCTGACTCAGAGCAAGAAACCAAAAAAGTAGAGCTTCTTTCATTGGTGCCCAGGGTGAAGTCATTGATCACAAATTAAAGCCTCCTATATTCCAGACTCTTCTCTCATCAGTGCTCAAAAGTTAAGAGAACTCTTCTAGATCCACCCTCTCCCCACATCTCCCTCTGCAGTAGTAATGAGATGATAGATGACCTTGTCGAGAGCTTACTGTGGGCTGGTGCGGTAGCAGGTATTCTGCATGCTTTATCTCATCTAATCACTGGTCCTTAGGAGAGATGCCCTCTCATTTTTACTTTATTTCAATTGACACTTCCATCATTTAAATCTGAGCAAGCCAAGGCTTGCGATTTGAAATCTAACTTGCCCAACATCACACAGCTAGTGAGTGTCAGGAGACTCACCAACTCTTCAGAAAGCAAGAGTGACTACCCTCCACTTGAGTGACTACCCTCCACTGCTTTTCCAGTTCAGCCCCAATCCGCAGGCCCCATCCCCATCTCCAGTGATACAGGGTCTTTGGCTGAATGTTACGGTTGGACTCAGTTAGATCCCCACCCAGCCTCCTGATAGCCTGGGCACTGCTTTCTGGCCTCTTACTCATATGAAGCCTTCTTTCCTCTGTCAGGATGAGGGTTTTTTAATCCTGGGTTCTCACTAGATACCTTTTGGAGTCACAGATTTTCCCCTGGCTGCCCCTCTTGGACCTACTATGAATTTCAATCTTTTGCAAACTTTTTCTTGACTTCAGGGCTCCCTCCCATCTCTGATCGGGAATTTAGTTGCCACATTGTCCGCTTAGCACCTTCCTTCATCCCCAGCTCCCTCCAGCGCCGTGGCCATAGCTGACTTGCCAGCTTCCTTCACGAATGCCACTCCTGCCCATAGCGGATGGACCCAAGGATGGTGCGTGATTGAAGCCCAGCCAGTCAAAGTGCTTCTCCAAGGTTTTGGACTGGGAATGCAAGAAAGTCAGTCTTTCTTAGAAGTTACAGGATATAAAAACTGAGAGGGTGCTATTATGCATTTTTTCATATTTCCTTTTTCCTGTTTCAAATTATTTTGATTGTTTTTGTGTGTGAATAGTTTTCAGAATAGTAAATCTTTCTTTTTCTTTTTTTAATCTATGTGCTTCTAGGGTAGTCTTTTGCCTCTTCACAAACTACATTATCATATGTCTTCATATTTTTAGACCCAAAGTGACCAAGTTAGCCTTATTGAAAAGAAAAGAAAAAGAAAAGAAAAAATTGGTTTTGTTTTTTAAAAACTCTGGAGGACTCCGTGGCAGGAAAGAGGCAGGTCTGTGGGTGGGGCCATGAGCTGGCATGGGAAGGGCCCGGGCTGGAGCAGCGCTCCGGGCCATTCCAGTGGCCTTGGATTTTTGAGCCAATAAATGCCTCTCCATGCCTCTAAAGCCCTGGTCGGTTGTGTCTCTGCCCCTTACAAACCAGAGTTCTGACAGAGGTCCCCTTTCACGTGACCTCACCAAACCCTTCTTCCAGTGCTGTCTGAAGCCTTCTGGGAACTGGGGAGAGGAAGCTAAAGATAACGTAAGCCCCATAGATTTGAGCCTCATCTTTACAGATGATTCACAAATCACTCCGATTTCCTGACCTTAGAACTAGGAACCACCCGTCACCCATGTACTCAAGCTGGAGCCTGGGACGTCACTCTTCCTATCTCTCTCCCCTTTCTCTCACCACCAGTGTCTACACTATGAATGAGTTCTAGTAATTCTGTCTCCCCAAATTATCTCGAATCTGTCTAGTTCTTTCCATCTCTTTGGTTAGCCCCTGGGCTCATACCACCCTCGTCTCTGCTCGGGACGTCTGTAACTGCCTTCTACCTGGACTGGCCCCAGAGGAGAGTATTCTAAACACACACACACACACACACACACACACACACAAACACACACACACACACACACGCGCATCCTGCTTCTTTTTTAAAGGTGCAGGACCTTACACTTCCTCTTTCGTGGGGAGTAGGCCCCACACATGCCTGCTTGCCCCACGCTAGCCACGGTGGTCCTTCCTCCTGCGTGTTAAAGTCTCCATCTGCTTCTGTCCTAGCGTGGCCTGCCTGAGAGCCCATCCCCTTTTCCTTTCTGAGGTTGCCGCCGAGAGGCCACCGTCTCATCCTCTGATCATCTTTCCTAAAACCAGCCCTCACCCCAGGTAGTCTGCGTCCCACTCCCTCCTTAGTGTTCCTTGCAGTGTCCTCCAGAGTTACTTTAGTCCTCTGTGTCCTTGTGTTGAGCCCGCCTCCCACTCCAACATCAACTCAGCAAAAACAGGGAATGGGTTGGCCTCACTCACCGTGTCTCTAGTACCTGACTCGGCGCTTGGTACACTGATGGGCTGGGGCATTTTTTTATCCCGCTAGGTGGGAAGTTGAATCTGGGAAGGAGGCAGAATTAGCCCCACTCTACAGGAGAGAAAGTCAGGGCTGTGCTGAGCCAGCAAGTGGGAGGGCAGAGCTGAAGCCCAGTCTGGGTGAGGACAGGACCCCGGGCCTTCCTCGGCAGCCCTATTCAAGTCATGCTTCAATTCACAAAGCGAGTCCATGCCTGTTATTTTATTTCATCTTCTTCACCCAGTCCATCCTCCCAATTTTACAAAGGAGGAAATGGGAGCTGGGAGAGGGCTCCGCGGCAGGTCTAAGGGCGGGGCCTTGCGGTCCGACGAGGTTCTGGAGTGCCAAGTCTGCCTCGGCTGGGGACGCAGCGTGAGCTCCCCATGCCCAGCCAGGATCCCTGCCCACAGGGCACCACCTCTTTCCACCCCAGTGCAGGCTGCCCGCCTGTGTCTGTCACATCAAGTTCAAGTGATTCATGTGGCAGCGGCTCCTGGTCTGCCTGTCGGCACGTCAGCTAGTCCTGGTTACCATGACAACAGGATGCAAGGCACCAGGGCATCAGTGGGCTGTGGTTCTCGGAGGGGCAGTGCCATAGGCGGGGAGGGGGGCTTGTTTCTTTTTCCTGTGGGAAGCTTGGCATGGGCCAGCGCCGCTGGGGGTAGGGGGCCCCTCCCTGCCTCAGTGCCTTGGCATTTCCTTCCTGCCATCTGTGCTGGGAGCTGGGGGAGGGGCTGGAGCGACATCCCTGGTGGGAGGGCTTTGGGAGCAGCCGGGTGGGAAGAGCAGCTCTCCCCAGCTAGGCTTGCCTCCCCACCGCACCCTACCGCCAGTGTTCCCTTTCACCCCAGTTCTAAGGACTCTTTTCGGGGTCTTTGCCTCACCACGGTCTTCCTCTTCTTGGCACACATGGGAAGTTTGAGACTCAGTTCAGCCAGAAAATTGGTCTCTGGGATTGAGGTAGAGCCCAGTGAGGGAAGAGTTCTTTAAGGAAGGGTTCCTGAGGGAACAAACCTGCTTTTTGTCAACACCCGGCTAGGCCCTTGTCTCAGTTGTTCTTCCCGGACCCTGATAATCTCAGTATCATTACACCCATTTCACAGAGGGAGAAACTGTGGTCCAGAAGCAATAGCTGGATAGAGGAACCTCCAGGATCCAGGATCCAGCAGGGCCATCTGGCTCCCATCCTTGTTCCTTGAGTGCCTCCAGGGGGAGGGATTCTCCTGCCACAGCCCCTCCCTCCAATCAGCTCATCCCCGCCTCCTAGAGGAGGGAGGGCTGGTGGCTGAAGATAGAAGGAGAAGGTTGTGAGTTAGGAGCCCGCTTGGGCCCTGACTGACTGAGACTCACAGGTGCCTAGCCTGCCCCAGGTCACACACAGTCTCTATCCAGGAACTCAAGCACGGCTGGAGAGAAGGTGCTGTTCCTTGGTGGACAGGAGGCTGTCATGTCCTGCCCCGGGGTGGGATTGGGTGACAGGATGGGGATGCGGTCAAAGGAGCCCTGGTTAGCAGGAGAAGCAGGTGCTCACTTTGGTAATGGGTTGCTCATTTGGAACTGCTTCTTGGGCTAAGAACCTAAATTGAGGTGCAGAGCAGTTCAGACCTTGCAAGATGGTGACCCCAAGATGGTTCTGTGGCCCTTGTCACCCACTTCCATGCCGCATTAAGGGAGGCGAGGGGGATGAGGGCAGGGCAGGGGAAGTGGGCAGCAGGGATTCCTTTGATGGATGGGTGGGGGGGTGGGGGTGCCTTTCCACCCTCCTGATGTGGGTCATAGTGCTTCAGGAGAAATACTTAGAAACACTGGCATGTGTCCCTTAGCACCTGACCCTGCCTTGAGAAGAGTCTAGAGGGGTGGTGACGCGGAGCTGTCAATGGAGCAAGCCCAGGTTGTTCTGAGGGTCAGCTCAGCCATCCCAAGGCAGCTGCACGGAAGAGGCTATCCTCCAAGCAAGGAAGGCTCTAGAGTCTGAGCCGTGTGAGCCTCCAGAGGCAGAAGCTGAGAGATCGCAGCTGCAGGCACCATTGACCACATCAGGGACACAGCATTTGAAGAATCCAGCAAGGGGGTGCTCCACAGGCCCCCTAAGCAATCCTGGTCTTCCTGGTGGAAGGCCTCACCTCCCCGTCTCAGGTTTCTCAGGCTGAGTCCCGCCCCAGCTAGGGAGGGAAAGAGCTGCTAAGATTGAATGAGAAATTGGAGTTCTGATGCTAGATTAGATTGGAAATTTCAACTCACAAAAAGAGACTGATAATACATGAGAGTGTCCAGAAAAATTATAAGATTTGCCCCAGATATGATCCAGGAACAGAGAACCAAGAAAGCAAGCTGCGGAAAAGAACCTCAGCAGAACGGATAAAGAATCAGGGGTCCTTTGCATTTGGTCCCATCAGTGACAGCGGTTCTACTAAACTGGGCCTCTGGGATGGTGTCCCCAAGGGGTGGTAATTTAACCCCATTCCAGGCTCCTCTTCTTCCCAAGAAAGGATCCTTTTTGCTTCCTCCTGTCCCTCCAGTCCAGGGCCCAAAGCAGGAATACGTAGCTGCTCCTTCACGGGCTCTGGGACTCCCCACCACCCTCTTCTCACCCACTGTAGTGTTGATTTTGGCTTCTTGGAACTGCGTTCACTACTGCAGCTGGGTCGGGCTGTGTTTGGATCCTCCAGTGGACCAAACAGATCTTTCCTGTCACAGAGAGGGGAATCGAATCCCAGGAAAGCAGGGCAACTTCCATCCAGCAACTTCTAGCAGAGCCAGGTTAGGACCCAGGGCTTCGGCTCCCAATCCTGGACCAAAAGTGTCCCTGGAGGTCCCAGGAAGAGACGGCTGGGCCAGGCCCATGACGGGGCTCACTCATCATACCTCCCTGGCTCACAAAACACATCCAGAAGGATCACAGAGAACTGCGAGTTAGAAAGATCCCTTCCCAAAGGACTTACGGCCCAATTTGGATTGGCAGAAATGTCAGCACCAGGCAACTATCTCTCTCTCACACCCAGCCCGAGATTTGATGGCCACTGAGACCCTTGGGGAGCTGGCTGACAGAGCAGCTTCTGCCCAGGGCATCTGCAATGCCCACTGCTATAGATTCCAGCCAGGTAGGGTGGAAAAAGTCCAGGTTCTGGAATCAGACCTGAGCTCAGTCTCTACTAGTTAGTAACTGTGCCTCCTTGGGTAAGTCACATCACCTCTCTGAGCCTCATTCTGTCATATCTAAAAAGGGAATCCAGATTCAGTGAGAGGATAATGAGCTAATGCACCCAAGGCACGTATCCCAGTGTCTGGCCCTCCAGGCTGCTTCCAGCCCCCCACAGAGAGCTCTGTTATCTCAGTTTTCCTTTGGAACAATGTAGTGGAGCCCTGGGGAAGCGTCTCATCCACCCTTCCCCTCCTCAGCCGGCGTGGCGTGGAGCCCCGGGGTCACTCCATCTATTTTTAAACTTCTTTTCCTCCCCCCATCCCATTTCCATCTTCTTTATCCCTCGCCCCCTTTTTCAGAAATGACATAATTAGAGGGGTTTAATGTTCTGCTGCCGAAATCTTCATTTTCTTGGGTAATTTCCACTATTTCATCAAAGAATAATTAATTGCATTGTCTTTAATCAATTGTTTTACAAATCCAGCAGCAGGAGGAATTCTCCCACCCTCTCCCCAGCTGCTCTCCCCTCCTGGGTGAGGCGCCAGCTCCTGCCAGGATCGGCTTGGCTGCCAGAGCTGGGCTGGGGTGGGAGACCGCAGGGGTGGGGACACAGTTTCCCTAACCCCCCGAGGGGAGGAGAGCGCAGACGGCTGGGAATCCACCTGGTGCCACCTGCTGCCCAGGTCCTGGGGAGGGGTTGTGCACCCTGTGAGCTCCGAGGCTTTACAGCCTGGGTTGGTGGGGAGGGTTGGTCCCATTTAGCAGATGCAGAAGCCAAGGCTTAGAGAGGTGGAGAGAGGCTCTGATCTCTCGGGCTCTGGGACTCAAGAGAAGGGAGATAAGACCTACAACTGACATCTTAGAGATGGGGACTGGTGGTGACCTGGAGAGGAGACGCGGGGAAGGGGGGACTTGCCCAGGCAGAGGCAGAGACTAGAGGGCTAGTGCCTTTCTGGAGCTCGCAAAGCTCGGGAGTGGCTCGGAGCACTTGCCACCACTGTGACCCTGGAGGTGATTACCCCAAATTCACAGATGGGGAAGCTGAGGCGCAGACAGGTGAAGTGGCTTCTCCAAGATCACATAGCTGGGGAGGCCTCAGACAACCTGGCGCCAGGAAGTGTGTATTTACCCATTGCAGTACTGCTTCCCACAGTAGCCCTGTGACAACAGGTCGCTTCCAGGACCACGGCGGGGGGCTTTTGGAATGTAGGTGTAATTGCCCACATAATTTTCTTGTGGGAATTGGAGCTGGAGCCCCCTTCCGCCTGGGCCCCCAGGTGAGGTCAAAATGGAACAGAGCCTAGAGGTCCCCCCAGAGAACATGTAGTGTGAGTGAGTAATACCTCCCCACGGCTTCAGCCACGGGTGGCAGCCAAGCTTTGCCCATCTGTCTTCTCCATCACTTGATCCCTTGTCACTCACTGTGTGTCTCTGTCCCTGTCATAGCCTCATGAGCATGGGCTTTGTGTTTGCAGTGTTATCCCCAGTTCCCAGGACCTGCCTGGCAGGTGATCAGGAAGATCCTTGTGTGGCCCTTTAGAATTTACTAACTTATTTCTGTCTTTCCTACAGTACCATCCTCTGGGGATTACTCCCATTTTATAGATTCTAGAACTCTCGCCAGAGGGCTCAGTTGGCTGCTCCTTGACATAACAGCTGGCTAATAAAGGAGCCGGGACTCCTTCCTTCCTTGCCCCTTCTCGTCCCCAGGACACTGTTGCCAGAGCTGCTCCGCCCCCACCAGGGTCCTCCTTCCTGGAACCAGGCACTGTGCCTCAAATAGGGGTGTGAGGGGATAGAACCCATGGTTCCAGTCTGCCCCTTACTGCTCCCCTGTGGGGTCCTTGGTCCAGGGTGGGTGGCTGCCTGGAAGACCTCTCTGTTATGGGAACTCATCTGGAACCCCCCAGCCCATTCTCCTGTGTCCATGACTCTCCTCCCTGGAGCACAACAGCAGGGGCACTGCAGGGGCAGGGGCACTGCACAGTCACGCCCAAGCATCCCCACTGCCATTGCGAGCCTTCCTGATCTGTCTGGAATCCTAACTCTTCCTTTCCAGATGGCTCCCTTGAGCTTGGGCATCTGCTTTACCTGCCTTCAGTGGATTGGAAGCAACATACCAGGAGGGTAAGCCCTTCAGAGAACATCCCCGAACCCAGTTGTTAATTAAAGTTTATTACACAAATGGATGTGAGCAAATTACTTGATTTCTCCAGACCTGAAGTCCTTCATCTACTGGACGATCTCCAAGAAAAACTCCGCGTCTGTACTGACGCTAGTCTACATCAAGCATGGTTCAATCATGCCCCTTCTACTGTTTGGGAAAGTCAGGGGCGGCTGTCATACCTTTTACCAACTTACCCATCCCAAGTGGCATTTAAATGCACCGCCTTTAAAGGGCAACCTCAAGGAGTTGTATGGATGCTCTGCTGTCTGCGGAGAGCAATGCCAGGAAGAGAGGAGAAGGACCCAAGCTGTTTCCTCACGTCAGTCTAGTACGGGACAAGACATGAAAACTGAGAGAGACCAGCTCTTCATGGCAGGTGAGCATGGTGGAGTCTGGACAGCTTAGGAGTCTTCCAGGCAACGAGGGGGAAGGACAGGGGAATCCGGGTAGAGAGAATCCAGGTGTGAGCGAAGCCGGAGGCATGGACCGTCCACGTCCAGAGAACGGAGGGCTTCAGTCTCAGTGGAGAATTAGAGTTGAGACAGAGGAAAGCCAGAGAAGAGGCTGGAGAGCCATCTGGAGGACAAGGTCAGCCCAAGAGACTTGAACCTTAGGCAACAGGGAGCCATGAAAGGTGATGGAGCAGGAACGCCATCCCAGGTATGTTTAGAAAGTCCTTCCCTCCGGCTAAACACTTGTAATCCCAGCTGCTCAGGAGGCTGAGGCTGGAGGATCACAGGTGTGCTGGAGAGAGCATGGCAGGGTGCGGGGAGGTGGCGGGTCACTCCCTCCTTTTGTCAGGAACTTCTAAGATAACCTTTGTTCCTGAGAGCCGGCCTCATCTCTTAAAGGACCCACCAGTCAACACTTCCTTTGGGGATTAAGTTTCTGAATCTTGTTGGATGTGACTCAGTGACAGAGCATTTTCAGAGCAAGCAAAGATCCTGGGTTTTATCTCCATCACTCCAAAAAGAAATTTTTAAAAAAGTTTATCATCCGTGAACTTCAAGGGACACTTCCTCAAATGGTAGCATGGGAGGGGGCTAAGCCTGACGCTGGAGACCTCAACCTGGGCGCTTCTGAAAGGCCGGTGGGGCGGACCGTTGGGGAAGGCAGTCAGGGTGGATGAGGACAGGCGTGTTGCTGTCACACTAAACACCGTGCCTTGAAGCAATCAACACCGATGGTCTGGCCCAGCAGCTTCTTGGAGCAGGAATTGGCTCAGCCGGGTGGTTCTGGCTCAGGGTCCCTTGAGCAGCCAAGGTACTGGCCCAGGCTGCAGTCACTGCAGGCTCCCCCCGGACATAGGCTGCCTATGTCTGGCAGAAGCAGCCCTGGTTTATTGCTTATACTTGGGTGGTGGTGGGGAGTCTCTCCTTCTAGGGCTTCCAGGGGAAAAGGACCCTGTCCCCTGGGTCTGTGTAGACTCCACTAGGTCGCCCTGGCCCTGGCCCAAACTTTCTGTGTGGCTCCATGCACATCCCTGCCCGTCTGGGTCTCGCTTCCTCCTTGAAAACCCAGGGAATTGAAGAGGGCGGCTCTGTCAGTGGCAGCCACAGAAGGTACACCTTGCTTGTTCTTCCCTCCACCCCTCCGTCATTCTTGTATTCAACCAAGTTTTACCAGAAACCTACTCTGTGCCTGGCATCTCTGTGGCCGTCCCGACACGCGTGCACGTACATGTGTCTGCTTCAAGCCTGACACCCAGCATCTAGTTGGGCGGGCCGCTACGAAGCTGATGAAGACAGGAAGAGACATTCGGGGGTGAAAGAAGCCTGAGAGGAAGAACGGGGACGTTAGGTAGTCAGAGAAGATTCTCTGAGGCAGTGAAATTTAGGTCTGGAACTGGAAGGCTCAGGCTGGTGGCGTTGGGCAATGGGGTGGAGTGGGGAATGAGGGATACCCCTGTCCCCCACCTCGGAGTGTGTGGTCTGTGGGAGGGGGACACTGGGGCGGTGAGGCTTCAGCTGAACTGCTCTGGTCCGAGCTGACCAGTGGTCTCAGCCTGACCACTGCATAGCAAAGGAGCCTGGCCGGCTCTGGAAAGGAAGAATGTGGGGGAAGGGCATCCAACCAGATACCACCCAGGCGGCTTCAGCAGGTCCCTTAGTGCAGACAGGAGGCTGCCACCAGGAAACTCAGAGGGTGGGTGAAGGCAGCCACGAGGAAAGCAGGCAGCGCAAGCAGTTGGGGCCTGGGAGCCAAGCAGAGCCTGGCAGAGAAACCTGGAGAGGACAGAGTGCAGGGAGCACCCTGTTCCCTGCAGCCCCAGGTGTGGGAGGGACCTAGCTAAGCCAGCTCTGCGGCTGATCTGCTGGGTGGCCTCAAGGAGGCCTCTGTCTCTCTCTGAGCCTCGGTGCCCCAAACTGTCACATTAAAACTCTCACTTCACAGGAAACTGTGAGGATCAAAGGAATAATGAGTAGCAAAAGCCTCATTGATTGAGCAGTGTCCCTCCCAATGCCTTTGAGGGTTTGGGGTTTACTGCTACTAATGAATCTGGGTGGGTGCTGGCTGGGGATACCATTAGCCCTTGGCCATGGTGCCTCGGGAGCAGCTGAGAGCAGGCAGGGGTTGTGTCCACCGGGGACCTGGGGTTAAGTGGGCGCTAAGAGGATTAGAGGGTCCTTGTAAGCTATGCAGTGTGATCAGCTCCACTGACCCCTGCCTCCGGCCCAGCTGTCTGGATACCCAGCTGTGGGCCTGGGAAGAGGAAGGAAGCAGAGAGCCAGAGCCTGAGGAGGAGGCGTGAGGGAGAAGGAGGGAAGGAGTCTAGGAAGGAGGGCTCGGGGGAGCACGCGCACTTAGGTGTGTGCACAAACACACTTGACTGCACAGATGTACATACATGTGTGTGCACATCTGCGAACACACGAGACCCCGCGCATCGGCATGTGGTGCACATATGCCTGCGCCTGGCCTGGTCTCGCCCTCCCATGCTCCCCCAGGCTCTCCCACAGTCTGAGACCCAAGCCCACACACGTCCCCGGGCCATAACTGCACCTTGGATGCTCCTCCACGCTTACATCAGTCACACGCAGCCCTGTGACTTGCTCAGCGTCATAAGATGCTAGAGAGGGCCTGAGTCAGGATTTGAACTCATTTGGGAGGGCGTGGAGGGGTGGAGGGGTGGGAGGTGGATCCAGGAGGCCAGGGGCTGCACCCCCAGGGAGGGGGCTGATGCCGTCAGGGAGCCACCCCGACATAGGTCACCAGATGTGTGACGCCCACCCCTGCCCTGTGGTTCTCTCTCTCCTGTCAGCTGCCTGGACCAGGCAGGGAGCTTTTGGCCGAGGGCCAGGGGCCCTAGGAAGTGGACCGAGACCAGCCTGTGTGCACCCAGCCTTCGCGGGTAGGATGAGGATGGATGGAGCTGGCATCGGGAGGGGCGGCTCTGAGTGCCTTGTGCCAGCTGGCCACTTTCATCTTATTAAGTTTTAAGTGAAGGGCGAGGCGCTTGTGAGGTCCTTGAGGCTCGGGTGGGAGAGGGCTGACCTTGACCTTAGGCGTCTTTTCATAGCCACGGGCCTGGTTTGGAAGGTGCTGAGGTCGGAGTGGCCCCAGCACAGCTGTCAATAGTAGCCCCCACCCCCACCCTGCCTCTCCTGTCCCAGCGGAGCGCCCAGGGGATGTGAGGGTAGACACAGGCACAGAGTCAGGGGCTTTGGGCTGGAGCCCTGTGCACGGCCATGGGTCCTTGGCCCAGAGGATGCTGGGGACACCAAACCTTAGCTGGGGGTAGTTCTTAGATCTCCTCCACAAGGCAGCTTCCAGGGCCAGGTGAGGGAAGGCTCTGCCCTGGTGGCATGCTCTGCAGCTTCCTGGTGCTGCCCACTGCAGCCTGCCAGGGCAGTGGCTGGTGCTGGAACCAGAGATTTACAGCCTGCTTGGAGCGCGCAGCCCACAGGCAACACAGACAGTAAATCAGGCTCCAGTCCGGCCTCAGCTTGGCCCTCCCACTGCCCTCAAGGCCTCTCACCACCCTGCCAAGCCAGGCCAGGAGCTAGCAGGGCACCAGGGAGGGGCCCTGGCCTGGCCTCCACCTGAGGGGAATCTCTGGGTTTTGCCAGGCTTGGGGGTCTGGTGGTTAAGAATAGGAAGCAGGAAAGGGGACTCTCAAGCTGCCAGCCTGGTCCAAGCCCCATCTCCCCATTCCTGGTTAAGGGGGCCCTGGGGATAAGGGTCACCATGAGCCCTTGGGAGGGGTCAAAGTGTTTGCTGAGGTGCTTAAAACACAGCCTGGTAGGTAATGTGCTCTAACCAGAAGCCCCCAAGCAGCACACAGGGACATGGGGACATGGGCGTGGCTTTACCTTCTCCCAGGCTTTGCTTCTCATTGTCTCCAAGTGCCCAGGGGAGGGGTCTGGCCTTCCCTAGAGTCTGCTGTGAATTGATGGCCTCAAAGTGAGGCCAGCACAGGGTTGACTTGGTGGTGGAGGAAGGACAGGGAGGTGCTCCCCACTGCAGCCCCTGCTTGCTCACTCAGGGACAGGAACAGGCTTAAAATCAGCCTTCTCTATCCCTGTAGCACCCCAGCATGCCCTCCCCGTCTGAACAACTCTGTGAGACAGATTCTGTCCTTGTTTAAAGATGAGGTTGCTGAGACTCAGAGGGGGAAAGTGACATTCCCAAGGTCACACAGCTGGTAAAGAGCAGGCTGAAATTTGAACCAGGCCTCCCTACACATAAACCCAAACCTGAGGGTTAAATGTTTCTCAGGAATTCACCAGACCCCATGACCTGGGACAGGACAGGGTGCCAGGAGCTGGTGAGGCCTGGCAAAGAGCTGGCGCTTGGAAGATATGAAGTCCCTCTGCCTTTACCACCTCTTGGCTGCACAGGAGCCCAGAGGATCCAGGCCAGGGCCCTGACAGGGCTGAGGTGGGAGCTGGAACAGCCTGGGCCCCAGGTGAGCTGCAAGCCCCGCCCTGGGGGAGGCTCAGGAGACCGGCTGGGGCCCTGTGGCCTCATCTCCTAGCAACATGGCCCTGAGGACCCTCCCCGTCTGCCTCGGGTGCCCCAGGGAGCCCAGCGCCACCGCCATCCCCTGGAGGGGGTGTCTGGCCCACAAGCCTGCCGAAGCCGGTGCAGCGGAGGAGAGAGGGCAGAGCTAGGGCTGTGCTCCCAGAAGGAGTAGTGGTGATCCCCCTTCTCCAGTCCAGAGTGAAGCCCGGGCGGCCCGGGGCAGCAGGCAGCGTCTCCTCTGGTCACCCTGGCTCTCCTTCTGTCTGAGTCTACCTCCCTGCTCTCTGGCTTCTTGCTTGTCTACCTCTCTTCAAGGCCGACCCTGCCTTCGGATCACTCTCCCTTCTCCAGAGCTAGTTCCCTGCCCCTGCCTCTCAGCTCTCCCCCAGGGCTCCCCCTTGCCATTCACTTCCAGATCTCTCAAATCTCTCCCACCTGCCTCTCTCCTCCATGCTCCTCTGCTTCCCCCCATTTCTTTGTCTGTGTCCCTCTCTCTATCCCCATCCTTGAGACCTCCCTGTTAGACTTGCTTCCCTTCTCCCAGCCAAGGAGTCCTGGAGGTGGGCAGGGGTGCTGTCTCCCCAGTCTTGCTCAGGGCTAATACCACAGACGTTTATTTATTGGGGGTGTACAAGGAGGTTAGTTTGAGCAGGGAGACCAAAATTTACTTCGTGACTTAGTGCCAGTCTCTCCTTATTTTGGGCCTCAGTTTCCCCATCTGTTAAATGGGTGTAGATGGTTCTGGTGGGAAGGTCTCAGTGCCCTCTGGGCTGCAGTTGGTCACAGATTATGATAGAAGTGAGTAGAATGTTAGGCTAATGTGATCTCCCTTGTACAGGGAACCAGGCTCCGTCTTCACTTGGCAGGGGGACCATCCTCTGCTGGTGCTGTCCTGGCAGGAATGGTCTCTGGGTACTCTGTAAGGAAATCCTGATTGCACCTGGGTAGCATGGGCTGCCTCCTAGCGCCCTCTGGTGGCTGGATACAGACATTGCTACCCCACTTTGCTCCGCCCTCTAATCCCGGGCATTGACTCCAGGGCTTTGCAGAGCCACCCTGGGCACTAGAGGGCCAGCAGGAGCTAAACTCTACAGACTGAGCGCCCAGTATGTGTCAAGCACTCTCGCACCTGCTTCTGTGCACTCTCTCTCTGTCTCGCCAGCCGGCTATGCTCTCCATCTTACAGAGGAGAGAGTCGAGACCCAGGTGTTGCCCAGAAAGTGCTCCGCAGCCAGTGCTCTGGCGCCATTGGATCCTGCATGGAACACCTCCAGCAGGTGCCTGCAGGGATCCCACCGCCGATGACAACTCACTCTTTGGGGCCAGCTGTTGATCTAACAAATACTTATTTACACCTGCAGGAGACGTCGGAGCCCAAGGAGCACAGAATCCGCCAAGCCTGATTGTATCATTCTATAGAGGAGCAAACGGAGGTTCAGGGAGGGGAAGGGACCGCCCCAAGGCCACACCTGTGAGTGTGTGGCTGTATGGCAGAGCAAATCTTCTGGCTCCTTGCTCAGCCAAATATGTGACTTCAGGTCACTGTGCTGACTTATCTAAGCCGGGTCTGTGAAGCAGGGTTGAGAGAGGTCATGAGAGCCCCGGTAGCTTCCTGGGGCGAGGGAGGCCGCAGTGGACACTCTGTCCTCGGTGTGTGTGAGTCCAGAACTCCAGAAGGCCATGCAACCATGGGAGGCAATGTGTGGGGTCGGGGGACATGGCGGGAAGGGGGCATGAACTTGGGGATGGGCGTGGCTGGGAGAGTTAGGTGCGTGGATCCAGCATGGTCTCTGCAGACCAGGGCTGAAGGAGAAGTGGGGGAAGGGAACATCTGGCAGGTGTGGGACAGACACCAGAGGGGACCTGAATGCCAGACTGAGGAGCCTGCGCCTCATCCCAGGGGCTCCTGGGGCAGGTGCACACCCTCTAGCCTTCTTGTCCCTCCCACAGTCTCTCCAGCACCTGCTCTGTGCCTGGTGGCACCAGGGTACAGGAGGGTCACCTCTGCCATCCCATGAAGCCCCAGTCTAGGGGCCTGATGAGGACAAAAGATCATCCCAGAAACAAGCCTCTCACACCCCTCCTGGGAGGACAGAGGTCAGAACGATGGGGGCGGGGAGGCAGGCGCGGTGTCTGCTGGAATACTCTGGAGTGAAGGAGACGGGAGGCTGTGGAGGCAGCCGCACACCCAGGTTCACTTCAGAATACTGCAGGCCCTGTATGCAGACTGCACCTTTAGCAAGAAAAGGAAAACAAAACCAGGCTCCTGTCTTGGGTGGGAGGGGAGGCTGAAGGCAGGGGCCGGGGCCTCCTCTGGCTAGAGGACCTGGGGTTTGTTGCTGGGGCTGAGCACCAGAACCCGGCTCTCGGCCAGGGGTGCTGAGGAGACCCATGAGATGGAGTGACAGGGGCTTGGGGAGGCTCAGCCATCCCTTGGCATCTGTCTCTGGACAGCAGGAAGTGGCAGGAAGCCCCTGGAACGCATGCATCCTGCTGCTTTAAATGGGCATATGCCTAGGACCCTGAGCTTCAGGGAGCAGGGGAGCAGGGAGCCCCGAGTCTACATTTTCACCCCTCTCCCAGGCGATTCTGACGCCCGCTGCAGACCAGGAGGAGGAAACCACAGCCCAGGTTTCTGCCAACCCTTGGCTTCTTGGGATCCAGATCCTGAGATCCTCTGGCTGGGAGGCGGCTGGCTGCCCTGCCTCCCCCGGCTGGGAGAGGAGGAGAGCTGTAACCAGCCTGGCTGCCAGGCCAGGTTCCCAAGCCCCTGCCTGCCGACTCTGTCATGGACCAGGAATTCCCAGCTGCTGGGGCCTTAGGAGGAATGGACGGGGCGGTGCAGGGGGTCTGGGGGCTGTGGGTGGGCCCCACAACCCTGCAGGTGCCCCAGGTCACCAGGGCTGGTTAGAGGTCATCTAGGGCTATTGGCTGCTCAGGGCTCCACCTCTTGCTCCTATGACCCCAAACTGCTGCTGGTCACCAGGGGAGGGACGCAGAACCCTGGCTCCAGCCCCAGGGACCAGAGGCTCTGCCGAGCCTTTGTCACGTGAGAGTGTCACCCCAAACCTCTGCCCGCAGCACCTCATTAGGATGCCAGTGGCTACGCAGGCAGAGGCAAGGCCACTGGGAACAAAGGAAGGGTGAGAGTACCCACAGTGGCCACACTGACCGGCAGGCACTGACCCTCTGCCCGAGGCAGCCGCTCACCTCTGTCCTGACACCCTCTGGGCCCTGGCGCCTCCCTCCCTTCTATCCCCTTGTCTCGCTTTCCCTGCCTGGGGCTCTAGCCTGACTTTCCCACTTCCGTCTCAGCTCTTGGAGCTGGCAGACCTAGGCTGAGCCCAGCTCTGCTCCCCTGCTCCAGAGCTCTGCGATCTTGGCTAAAGGGTTAAATGTTTGCGGCTCAGTTTACTGGGGCTAATACATCCCGTCTCATGAATGGATCGTGAGGATCCAGACAACCTAGATTTGATGGAGCGCTCACTCCAGGCCCTGCACTGTACCTGTGCTGTACCTGAGTCATCTTATGTAAGTATGTATCTGCCCAAGGCCACAGGGACAGCTACCATTGCTGTCCCATTTTATAGATAGGCAAACTGAGGCTCAGAGAAAGGATACAGGTTTCCTCCTGCCATCCAGCTGTAAGTGGAGACTGGATTTGTTGGCTACAAGATCTCTGCCAGGCAGTAGGGCATGGAGGGAGCAGATGGGGCCTCCGGCAGGGATGTGGCCTTGCCCTGCAGGGCAGAATAGGCAAGGCTGGGCCTGGGTCATGTGCACGGGTAGAAGCTAGGATGCTGGGTCTTGGAGCTGTCTCCGTCCCTTCACCTGGAGAGTGGGGTCAGCTGGACTAGTTAGTGCAGCAATGGCAGAGGCTGAAGCTGGCCTCCACCTGCTTCCTGTCCAAGCAAGAGGGAACGGAGCTGCCTCCAGGGAGGTGGAGCGGGAGTCATGCCCCACCCCCTTCCAGAAACCACTGAAACCACTGTTATGGAGATCCAATCCTGGGACCTGTGCCCAGGGGATGACAAGCGCTGCCTGCCATCCTCGGCTTCGACCCACGGACCTGAACTTACCTGCCTGAGTAATACGTAGAAACCTCAGCTCCAGACGAAGACTTTGCAGCTCCGAGTGGGCCCCGGGCTGACTGGAGGCACACGGCCAGGGGGTCAAGGTCCTGTCCCTCCTCCTCTCAGCTGTCCTGGAGGTGTCTTGGTGAGCTCCCACAGCGCTCCTGCCCGAGCTGCCAGCCTGGGGTTGGGCAGGGTCCCATCAGGAGGTGCTGTTTTGCCCTAATTGACCCTGCAGGGATCTTCGAAACTCCTGGGCCTTTTGCGTCTTGATGTTTTATTTTGGTTTTTGGAAAATGGTGCATTTATGTCCAATACGCAGGGTTATAAATCAATGCCATTCTGATAGGTAACATACCGAAAGGCCACCATGCTGAGTGAGGGGCCTGGCCACAGTGCTCCCAGGGCCTGGACATTCCAACAGCCCCCTCTTAGAGATGAGGTTCAGGAAGGGAGGCAGCCTCGGGGAGAAGCCGGGCATTTCCCGTCACTGAGCGCTTCCTGGGCCTTGGTTAGGCTGCTGGAGTGAGCCAGGATGTCCTGGGTGGCTGGGTCAGAGCCCTTGTGCAGGGGGCCGAGGAAGCAATGGCAGGTGAAGGGAGACGGGGCCCAGGGTGGCGCTTGAAGTGTCTCTGGGAAGAGAGGATGGCCTGGTGGGAGCTGGTAAAGGAGAGACTTTAAAGGTCGTCCCAAGAGGTGGGGCGTTGCTTGATGAAGGGGAGCAGAGGTGAGGAGGGAGCGGGAGGGAAGCCGGGCCCATGGTCGGATTTTGGGGAGATAGGGTGGGACATTTGGGGGGCCAGCATGGGTGCTCAAGACTATGGCTGCAGAAAGGTCCCCAGTGGTCCAGGCTGGAGACAGGCCAGTGCCCCCAAGAGGAGAGGCGAGGTTTGGGACGGGGTCGGGGTGAAGGGCCAAGGCTGGGAGGGGGGGACGGAGGGGCAGGAGTCAGAGTGAGGTCGTGTCCAGGGCGTGGCAGGGGCAGGACGGCTGGACAGAGTGCAGAGGTGGGCAAGGTTGCTGGGGGACCTCGGAACCCAGAAGCAGGGGGCCCTGCGTGTCAGCGGGTGCTGGGAACGCCGAGGGTGAAGTCTGGGCCAGGCGCCAGGTCTGGGGTGAGGAGTGAGGGGCGGGAGGGGAGGGCCAGCCCTGGCTGAGGGCGTCCTTGCTGGAAGGCTGACGGGCCCTCTTACTCGACTCCTGGGACGGCCGTCTCGAGTGGCGATGGCATCGTGCTGCTGATCAGGAGTCTGTGTTTACAGGCCCATAATGCTGCCCGTGCCCTCTGTGCCTTGTCTGTCTTCCCTCTGGGTGAGGTCTTTGGGGACCTGAGCTGGTGGGAAACCCTGCGTGGACTTCGGGGGAGGAGGCCAGGAGCTCCCTCATGGAAATAGTCCAGGTAGGGAAGTGTGGATTCTGGGACCGAAGTGGTCTCACTGGATGCTGTGTGGCCTTGGGCAAGTTCTTAACCTCTCTTATACCCTCTTCCTTTTCCATAAGTCAGAAGGTAATGATGCCTTATGGGGACCTGTGAAGGCCCTTGTGGCTTGTGGTGACTTTTTTTTGTTGTTGTTGTTTAAACTGGAGATTGAACTCAGAAGTACTTTGCCACTGAATTACATCCCCAGCCCTTTTTATTCTGTATTTTGAGACAGGGTCTTACTAAGTAACTATGCTGGCCTCGAACCTGTGATCCTGCCTCAGCTTCCCGAGTTGCTGGGATTGCAGGCACCCAGCTTGTGTTAAGTTCTTATTAATTGCTATCACCACTCAGTGATGCACAGCGCGGGTCCCGGGCTCTGTGGCAGATGGGTCCTGGAGGGACCAGCACCAGGGTTTTACCTCTGCTCTGAGCACGCAAGTGCTGGTAATCTCCCTGGGTTTCAACCAAAGCTTGGTGACCTCCAGAACTGCGGGGATAACCCTCACACAGGTCAACCCTGTGTGACCTGGGTAAACCCTGAACCTCTCTGAGCTACTTTCCTTACCCATAAAATATCTAATAATTCTACTGTCTCCTGCAGTTTATTCATTCATATTTATTCAGCAGACATTTACGAAAGCCAGGCAGTATTGCCATTGGACGAAGAGAAACAAAGTGTGGACAAGGATTTTGACTGGGAACAGGGACACTTAGTCTGCACCACCCCAAAGATTCAGCCCCTGCTCAGCAGCCCCCTGGCAGGTCCTGAGTCTTACTTACCCAGAGTTGGTTCCCTGCGGGGTGAAGCTCGAGCACCCTCTTGTGGCCACAGAACTCCTCACACCACCCCTCGGGGGGACACGAATCCTCAATGCACAGGTAGCCCAAAGACCTCCTGCCTGCCCCTATCACTTGATTGTGCACAGTCTCACCTGAGGCTGTGAAAGGTCTGCGACTCATCCCAGATCACACTGTGCTGGTGGCCCTGGTCTCCAGCCTGGTGTCCTCACCTGGGGGGATGGGAGGTGGAGACTGGCCCACCCTCTTCCCTCCCTTCCCCCTTTCTCCCAGGTCACCCTCCCAGAGGGTGTCCTGCCTCTTTCTGGCAGGACTCCCTGGGGCTGCCTGGATCCAGCATGCCTGCTAGCTTGTGGGCAGACCTGGAAACTAACGGCTGGTGAAGTGGGCGTTTGGCGGCACTGCCAGGCCCAGGCACACCCCAGCTGCCAGCTGGCAGCCTGCAACTCTGCCACCCCTGCAGGCTGCCCTGCTGGCCAGCCTCGGGGCCTCGAGGCTGCCCGCTGCAGGCCCACGTGGCTTGGAGACGCCGTGTGCTCCAGGCAGGACCCACACCCTCCTTGAGCTTCAAAAACCGTATCCTGCGCTTGCTTCTTGGGCTCAGGCTAAGTTGGGCTGTGGCAAGAGGGTGTGGAGGGGACTCCTCGGTGAAGAGGCACCTGCCCCAGGGCTCCTCTGACTCTTGGCTGTTGGGGCCACAAACAGCAAAGAGGGCACACTGAGTTTGTATGCAGTGTGACTGTGTGTGTGGTGTCTGGTGAACTTCCCTGTGGAACCATGTCCCCACCTGTCCATCTGTGAGGATTTGTGCTTCATTCATTCATTCATCAAACTTAATTAGCACCTGTCCCAGGCCCCGTTTGTGAGATGCTCACAAGTAGACAGACCACAACATAGACTCGTGTAGAACTGGGTGCTGAGGGAGGGTTAGAGCCCAGAGGAAGGGCCAACTGGGGGCCAGGGGAGCCTGGCCCTGTCTAGGTGAGCACTGGGGGACAGGTGGGAGTAGCCGGGCTGAGCAGGAGCATGTGGCGCAGGCACCCAGCCCACCCCGCCTCGGCCCCGAAGCTGTTAGCAACCTTGCTTCCCAGATGAGGAAGGAGTCCAGAAAGGTGCTGTGACTCATCCAAAGTCACACAGTTGCCCAGTGGCCCACCCAGGATTCAGACCCACACCTGGCTGACTCCCAATCTGTTATAAATCACTCCACTGCTGGGTTCTCAGTGAGGTGAGCGGGCCAAGCCCAGTGCCGAGGTCAAAAGGGGGTGCAACCTGGTCAGATTTGAGTTCTAGAAAGATCCCCTCGACAAGCTGGGGTGTGTGTGTTTAGCTGTGTGCATATGCACGTGTATGTATGTGTGTGTCTATAACATGGATCTGCATGTGTGTTCGTGTGGGTTTGTGTGTGTCTGTGTCCGTGGGTGTGGGTATGTGGGGGGGGCAGGGAGTACACAGAATAGGGACCCAGGTGTCAAGGACTCGTGCAGTCCTGACGGATGCTGATGGGGCCTGTGATCAGGTGGGCTGGGGTTGGGAGGTGGAGGGGTTCTGTGCACTGTGCGGAGCATTTGGGTGACGCCTGGGAGGACGGAGAGGGAGATGGACGTCTGGTGTGGGAAACCTGGGGGTTGCCTGGTTCAGGACGTTCTCCGAGGCGGGAGGGAACAGACAGGGAGGTGGTGAGTTCGGCCTTGGACCTGACAGCACGGAGCAGCGCTCCCACTTGCTGGGTGTTCTCAGTCCCTCTGAGTGACGCACAAGCACGCACAGTGCACACGCCCTCTTCCCCCAGGGGCCTGGCCAGCACCCAGCTCAGCAGCTGGCAGAGGACAGTCAGAAAGGGTTTGATGGGCAGCAGTTGCTTCCCGCCTTCTTGGGCCCCTCGCTGGCCACCACGTCCCAAGGCCTGGCCACCTCCAGGACACTCATCGTGTCCCTGAGGGCGGGCAGCAGGGGGAGTCCTGGACGCCATCTTATCAGATACTGGCTCTGGCCAAGCTCCCCGAGGGGCAAGAAGACAGCGTGGTGGCCCCAGCCTTCCCGAGTGGACAGATGCCCACCCTAGAGCGTGTCCTCATGACACAGGCCCTCCTCCAGCCCCTCCCCACAGCGGGGGTCCCTCCTGTCGTCCACTTTGGATCTCACTGGCAGGGCCGTGAGTCATTGGCACCTCAATCTCTTCCCCCTGGGGAGAAGGACAGTTGGACACCTGCCAGCCTTCTGGAGGGCTGAGCCCTCTGCCCCCAGTGGGCACCTCCTCTTTCGAGCCTGAGCACTGCAGAGCGGAGCCTGTCTGAGGTGCTGGGCAGCTGGGCCCCCAGCCTTGGTTTCCTCATCTGTTTAATGGGGCTGAATAGTCCCAAGGCCACAGACCCACGGTGGGCAGGTCCCTGTGATGAGGGAGGGGCACATTCCTCAGGGAGGGAGGGTCCCTTGTCCTCCTATCAGGGTGCTTCCTGCAGTGTGGGGGGCCCCGTCTGTCAGGAGGCTCTGTGGGCCCCTCCTCTGGGGCCCCTCCCTGGCAGGCTGCCAGCAGCTCTTCCAGGCTAATTAAGTTATTTTGAAGCAGATGTGGAGGGTGGATTAGTGAGCAATTGGCTGTGGAGCTGTGTTCGGTGCCAGCCCCCAGCCCCCACCCTGGCGCCCAGCACTCCGGAAATGCCAGTGAGGACGGGCCTCCCTTCCCAGGGCTGAGCAGCAAGTGCCAGGCTGGGGGACGTCCTGGGCTGGGCATCTGCTGCATGCTGGGGGCCTGCTGTCCTGTCACCGCTGCCACAGCCCTCCTAGGCAGGAGGGGACCTGGGGCCCTCCTTGCCAGGTCAAAGGTGAGGGGCCGGCCTGGAGAATTCACAGCAGGACCGAGGCCCCTCCCAGCGCCCCCAGCTCTCTGCTCAGGATGGCCAAGTTGGTTTCCCAACATTCCTGTGCATTTGTAGCAGCAATAAAAGCCCTGAGCCCTGGCTGGCAGTGGCCAGCTGCGCTCTACGAGGCATGCGTGGCTAGGTTTCCCCTTCCCATTTAACAGAGCAGGAGCAGAGCAGCCAGAGTCCACAGGAAGGGCAGGGGGACAGGGACATCTGGGAATCTGTCTCCGTGATGTCTCTGCAGCTGGCCCCTGGCCACGGTCATGGTTAGGCCCTCTGTGCGCCACACCCCATGTCAGCAGATAGGGATAGGGACGTGGAAGATGACTGTCACCTCTCAGGCCTCAGTTTCTTTGGCTGTAAAGGAGGGGTGGTGATGAGTCCACCTGGAAGGTTCCGAGAGGTTGGAAATACAGCAACTGCCAGGAGGAGGTGCCCCAGTTTCAGTGTAGCTCACCGACTTGTCCCTGACCTGTCGTGCCTGCAGGCCTGCCTGCTTGACCCCAACCTGGGGTCTCCCTGTGGCCCCTGTCGTGACGTGGGATCTCACCCGAGTGCACTTGCAGGGCCTCACCTGGGCTCGGTGAGCTGGCACAGGGCAGGATGCATCAGGCAAAGTCACCCTGCAGGGGACGAGGCTGTGCTCTCAGGCGAGCCTGGCACCGTTGTGGGGCAAGTCGTGCTCTGGTGTCTGTGGTGATGGCAGAGCTGTGTCCACTTGGTCTCTGGCTTTGGGCAGGGGCTTGGCCAAGGAGATGCCAGGGGCTGGAGCAGGCCGTCAAGGAGAACTTCTGCAATACGGTGGGACAGGGACTTCACAGGGCAGATGCACTTCTGGGCCTTGGTGCATGGCCCGGGAGCAGACCCAGGGGCTTGGTGTGTGTCACCCTCAGCCAGCGTCAGCTTTGCATGGTCAAGGTCAGGGTGTCCTGCTTCTCGTGAACAGCTGCAGCAAAACCCAGAAAACAAGCTCCCTTCTTCCCCGGGGGAGCCAGCCTGAAGTTCTTCTCGGAGCTGTCCCCTCCTGGAGCCGTCCCCTCCTGAACGGAAAACCCAGCAGCAGCTTGATTTGATTGCATTTCCATCATCATCGGGTCAGAAGATCCCAGGGTCAATGGGGCCCTCTGTGCCACACTGTCCACTACAGCAGCAGCACCCTCCTTGGAGGGCTGTCATGTGACTGCAAAAGGGGTTCTTCGTCTTGCTTCATCTGAATTAGGTTCCTCTTGGTTTGTTGGTTTGTTTTTGTAGTACTGGGGATGGAACCCAGGGGTCTCTCCCACTGAGCCACATCCCCAGCCCTTTTTATTTTGAGACAGGGTCTAACTAAGTTGCTAAAGCTGGCCTGAAACTTGTGATCCTCCTGCCTCAGCCTCCTGAGTCACTGGGATTACAGGCATGTGCCACTGCACCTGGTTTGAATTAGATTTAAATGGCAAGCATGCTGGGCTGCATTGGCTGGAGGCTGCATATAATGAGCACCTTCTGTGTGCTTGATGAATTATTTGCTCTTCTTCAGAGCCCTGGGACTAGAGCCCTCACTTTAAGGATGAACCCCAGGATCCTCAGAGGCACTGACCCACTTCTCCAAGGACACACAGATGGGAAAGGAAATTGGAGCTGGACCTCAGTGCTGTGTGGCCAAGATCCTGGGGACTGGAATTGTTGGGATTCTGTGGAAGTTGGAGCCAGGTTGTTCTATTGAGCCAGAAACAGGCTTTGGCTTCCTGGAGGAAGAGGCCGCCCTGAAGCCTAATGCCAAGGTTTCGAGTTCCTTCACTTGGGGCTTCAAACTATAGGTTAGACCTCTGCAGCTCAGTGGGGCTTCTTTGCCTCTTGGGCTCACTTGCTTCCTGGTGACTCTGGAGGGAAGTGTCACCCTCAGCCCCATGAATAAATGAAGACTCAGAGGCAGAGGAGGCCTTTGGACAGGGCGGGATATTCCAATGGCTCTAATATGTCCAGGCTTTGCACACAGTGACACAGCCAACACAGGGCCAAGGGTGTGACATGCATCCTTCACCTCGTGTTTACAGCGACCAAGAAAGGTTAGGAAAGTGGGTGCCATTGCTGTCTCCATTCTCTGGATGAGGAAATAGGCTCAGCAAGGTTAAGTTAGTTGCTCAAGGTCGCACAGCTCGTCAGTGGCAGCGAGGGCCTATGAACCCCATGAGAATACTCCCATTAGATGGGACTACCTTTTTTTCTGGTGTGTGTGGCATTGGGAATTGAACCCAGAGGCTCTACCACTGAGCTACACCCCGGATCTTTTTTGTTTTTATGTAGACAGGGTCTCCCCTCCTGAGTAGCCACGTCACTGTGCCTGGCTTGGGCAGCTGCTTCTTAGAAGAAGCCAATGGGACCCTTGGTCTCCTCAGGGGCCCCCGTCCTCACATGTCCCAACCACCGGGGGAGCCACAGAACACAGGAGTCTTCAGATTGCCAGAAGTGTTTCTGGTGAGGTAGGCGGTGTGGCTTGTTGTTTTAACATGGTTGCTTTTCACATGTACATAAAGAAGCCCTGGTTTCATGGTATGGTCGGGGAAATGTGGACCGAGAGGGAGAGCGTCCTCTTCTGCAAGTCCAACCGCTTCTGGACGCGCCCGGATTGGCATGGCTCCCTGGCGGGTGCAGGTTTGCCCCTGCCAGACCCCGTGAGGCAGAGATGTTCGGTTTCCTGACGCTGCCCTTCTCTGAGGAACGCTGGACATCTTGGTGAAAAATGATGTAGCAGGGTTGCCAGAAATTCTTTCCAAAGCACTTGCAGTCCTACCCCAGGCCTGGCCGCGGGGTTTCTTGGCAGTGCTTCACGCACGTGACTCTCCAAAGCACAGAATCCTCCTTAATGGAGTGCCTTGCCCCCGCAGGGCCCTGGGTGCACAGGGACAGGAGCCGCAGGCCTGGCACGTCAGCCAACACGTGTGCTTGTACCGCAGCTCAATTACCCAATGGGCACGCCCAGGGATGGTTGGGGATGGCAGGGCAGGGGTCCTTCCAGGTGGGCGAGGCCTCTGCCATTCCTTGTGGCCAGGGGAACCCAGAAGTTTCAGGGTCCAAGGAAGGAGCCCAGAGCAAGCTTCTGCTTCTGCTTCTGCTTTGCAAGCCCTGGTCCTGGATCCTCGCGCCCAGATGATCTTCCTCCCCACCCAGGGTCAGCCTGCCCCTGTGGGAAGCCTCGGGGAGCCCAGCGCATCAGGAGGACATTCTGCTGGGCTCCCGCAGCCCCACTGGGATGGATGGAGACGGTGCATCCAGGAGGTTGCCTCCTGCCCCAGCCTGGGGGCTAATCTTGGGGTGCCCTGGCCAGGGAAGGCTGGGTGTGGGTCCTGAAATAGAACAGGTAGGTGGAGGAGCAAAGAGGACCAGGCGGGGGGAGGCCCCATGTCTTACGCCTAATAACCCCTACCTTCATTTTCAGGAAGGGGAAACTGAGGCTGGCGTGAGAGGTTTTGTCAGGGTCACCCATCTCTAGCAGAGACAGGATTATTGGTCTGAATGTTTGGTTTTCCAGAGGGCGTCAGAATGCCAGGAAGGACAACCCACTATTAAGAGTTCCCTGTGGAAGTGTTTTCCCAGAGGTCCCTTGTTGTCCCAGATGTAGAGAAGGAACGGTCAGTCTGCCCTGAGGTATGTACATGCTAGAGAGAGCACAGGCTCTGGAGTCAGATGGGCCTGATATTTACTGCGTGATCTTGGGCAGGTGACTCAACTTCTCTGAGCCTTTTCTGTAGCTGAGTATCAACACCAATTGCACAAGTTTCGTTTGAAGCAGAGGGAAAGAGAAATCATATAACAACACTTTAAAATTGTCCCTTGTATTCTCACAGGCCTAAGGGGCCCACTGTGAGTGCCGTGAGCATATGTTTTACAGAGGTAGAAAGTGAAGCCATTCCAAGCCATATGTTGAACGATGTCCCCTGTGCCCCCAAATTTGCTTAACCCCCAATAGGACTATATGTAGGGATGGGGTTCTACAGGAGACAGGGAAGTTTCAGTGAGGTTGTGGGGGTGGTGCCTGATGCACCCTCCTACAGGACTGTGGCCTTAGGAGAAGGAAGAGCCCGGACCTCAGTCTGCTTACCATTGAGGATGCAGCAAGCAGGCGACTGTCCCAAGCTAGGAGGAGGACCTTCACCAGGACTCCACCAGAGCACTCAGCTCACGGATGTGAGGAGATGGGTCTCGGTGGTTCAGTCCCCAGCCTCGGGATTTCTCTGTGGCAATCCCAGTGGACGAAGACTTTCGAGGCCACATGGAGAGGACAAACCAGGGTTCCGGCTCAAATGCGCCCACGCGAACTGCTCAGCCTGTGCTTGTTCGTGACACCACACACGGTCCCTTGTGCCAGGTTCCTTCCCTGCTCCAGGGTCCTGAGGCCCCTGCAGGCTGCCTGCTGGCCTACAAGATGAATTTCTGTGGCACCAGTGCCCCCTGCTGGCCCAGGCCACGTCTGCGGTCCTCAACCCTCCCCCAGGCTCCGTCTGGCCACACTTGGCCCTCTAAGCCCTGCCCCAAGCCCTCCCATCCCTCAGGGTCATAGGACACCAGCTGCTTCTGCCCCGTGGAACTTCCTGCCTGTCCCCACAGGCAGGGTCCCTCTCCTCCTAGGTTGCTTCTCACACCCTTCCACAGCAGCTCCCTCCTCAGCCAGCTTGGCTTCTACCTGCTTGTTCTCGGGCCCCTTCATTCAGTTCTATTTGGAACAAAGAGACCAGAGGGTCTAGCACTGGCCAGAGTCCCTAACAAAGCTTAGCAGGAGAACCGAGTACAGCCACCCAAGAGGCTGGGAGCCCTCTGGGTGTGGGACACTGCCTGGGTCCCTGGGTGGGCAGAAGAGTGGGGAACCCAGTGGGCAGCGGGCTCTCAGAAGCTTCCCCCTGGCCACCTTCCCTCCCGTCCTCTCCCTCTACCCTCAGCTTGCACCCGCTGCAGCCCAGGGCCCCTGGCTCTGCCCACCACTCCTGCCTGAGCCCCTTCCAGCTCTTGGAGAGGGACGCTGGGATTCTGGAGCCAGGGACTTCTGCTGTGCTGTACTAGCTCACCCTGTGCCTGTCCTCTCTCTGGGCCTCCGTTTCCTCGACGGTGAGATAGGGACAGTAGCACTGTCTTGGGCGCGGAGAGCCCACAGAGGGGCAGAGCACAGAGCTGGCATGAGTGCCTGTTGGTGCAAGGACAGAGGGAAGGAGCAGCGGCTCCTCACAAGTTGCCCTGTGGGCTGGTCCCACTAATGCTTCAGCTGCAGCTCCCTCTGTGCCATGGGCTCCTGGTCCCATTACCCCTCTGGGCCAGGCTCAGGCATCCTGGGAGCATTTCAGGGGGAGAAGCGGGGAGTGTGTGAGGGGCAAATGGGTTCCAACCTCGGCTCCCTGCGCTCTTAGCCCCGAACTGCAGGAAACTGTTTCCTGTGGTCAAAGCCTGTCTCCCCCTCTGGGCGATGGAGCAGTGACGAAGGGACAGCTCAGTAGGTGCCCACCACAAAGGTCAACCAGGTGACCCTGGGTTGTCACCAGGGTCCCCAGCTCCCGGGAGTCACAATGTCTCAAAAGCAGCTCAAGCTGGGGTCGACTTCCCCACCTCCCAGTGCCTGCGTCTCAGCCGCTGCCGCGCTGCTCACCGCACAGACCCAAGCCTGCACTGCCTTCCCTGACCTCTCTCTCTCCCTTTCCCGATTCCCCTTCGCCGCCCGGGAGACCCCAGCCTCACAGTCCCTGGTGGCCCCTTCTCTGACTGCCTGCTGGACTGGTGAGGGAGCCTCCCAGGAGGCCCATGTCCACCCGGTGCCCTTCCAGCCCCTTCTCCAGGCTGCAGCCAGACACCTTTGCCAGGCGTAGCTGCCCCTTTCTGGGCTGAAAATCTCTGTGCTTTTAGGATCAAGAGCTACTGTCCCTGCGGGAGGCCTGTGTCATCTGGGCCCTGTGACAGCCCTGGCCCTCCCTGGCCCGCTTCCCCTTGCTCTGAGCTCTGGCTTTCCTGGAGTTCCTGGCTGGTCTTTCCTCTGTCTGGAATGCTCTTGGCTGCTGCCCACCCACTCTCCAGACCTCAGTCCACACAGGGCTATGTTTTGGGATGTCCCTCAAAGGCCCCTGTGTTGAAGACTTGGTCTCCAGCCTGTGGTGCTATTGGAAGGTGGTGGAATCATAAGAGATGGGGCCTAGGGAAGGGAAGCCAGGTCCCTGGGGGGGGGGGGCATGCCATTGAAAAGGATATTGAGACCTGGCCCCTCCTCTGTATCTGTTTTTGTTTCCTAGTTGCCATGAGGTGAACAGGCCTCCTGTGCCATGTGTTCCTACCATGATGTACTGTGCTGCCACAGATCCAGACAGTAAGGCCAGGCAACCTTGGACTGAAACCTCTGAAACTGTGAGCCAGAATAAACCTTTCCTTCTTTTAAGTTGATTATCTCAGGTATTCTGTCACAGTAACAGAAAGCTAACTAAAACACACTTATACGAGAGTCCTGTCCTGGGTCCCAGCCTAAGCTACATGCTTTTGCTATAAGCTCCCATCAGTCTGGTGCCTTTTCTTTGGACCCTTTCTTGGCTTATTGTTGAACAAGCCTTCAGGTGATCCTAAGGATTTCTCCACCCCATAGCCTACAGCAAACTCCCTACGAACAGGATACATCCGTGGCTGCTTGCCATCACATCCCAATCTCTAATCAGAATCTGGAATGAAGTTGATGCTTCATGAACCCTTGATGGTCTTTAGCCTGTGTCCTGTGTTTTGCAGAAGATGTTCAGGCCAAGTGTAGTTTACGATTCTCAGTATGGGGAAAGAACCTCAGTCTGAGCATGAGTCCTGAGTTCTAGTCCTGCTCCTGTTGTGTAACCTTGTGCAGATGGTCACCTCTCTCTTATCTGTGTCCTTGTTACAACATGGCAGGGTTGTGTTGTGTAAGGACAGGGTGTCCCTCCCCACAGGATTGGTCCAGGGAAGCTTTGTGTGGAAGACAGGGTCTTGAGGATCGAGTGGGATGGAGCAGAATGGGAGAGACACCTAGGAGCCCAGGTGGGAATGAGTGCCACTTGCGAGTTGCATATGTGGCTGGACAGAGGTGGGGGACGGGGTCTGTAGAGAAGAAAGATTGGGGAGAAGGACTGAACTCCCCTGAAGTCCTCTGAGGCCCCAATTGACTAGATCTTAGTCCCTTCCCTGAGGACAGCTGGCCTCACCTGAGGTGCCTGAATTGCAGGGCCCCTTAATTACCCAGCCCCTCCTGCCTCTGGCGTGGTGGGTTAATTTCCGGCTCCCTGGAGCTGTCCTGTTAACAGTCTTGTCTTCCTGTAACCGACAGCTCCCTCATCAGATAGCGGCAGGACGCGTCCTCTGGGGGAACCCGAGGCTCCTGCCTGCCGCCCTCCGTGGCGGGGAGATGGCATCACCGCCCAGGAACGCCGCGCGGGCCCCCTCCCAGGCCCAGCAGCTTATCTAGTCTGGAATCTCGTGTCTGGCTCTGCCATCTCCTGCCCTGTGCCGCCCTTGGCCACCTGCAGCCCCACACGCTGTCCCCAGAGCTGGCTCCTTGGGTGGTTTGGGGCTAAAAGACCATCCAGGTTGGCGCCTGGAGCCCCTGTGGGTCTGGGCTGGAACGCGGGCTCCCGGGGGTGAGGTTGGGCTGGGTGCCGGGACCCCAGCTGTGGGACCGTGAGGAGGCTGAGGAGCTTGCACAGGGTGCTGAGGACTGAATTCGCTGAGACTGGGACGGCGGGAGCTTGCTGCCAGAAGCAGGGTCCCTGAAACAGGGGAGAGAGGGGCAGGGAGCAGAGCCCTCGCCTTGAACCTCAGCCTGCCCAGGAGCCGGGCCTCCAAGCAGAGGGCGAGACTGGGGGCGGTGAGACCGTGGGGCGCTGGGTGACGGGGTGAGGGTCGTCCACATCTTCCACCTTATCTCAGACCCTCCCTGCTTCCTCCCGGGCCTCGGCCCCTCTGATCTCCTTTCTGTTTCTCCACCATTCCAGGCCTCTGTGTCTTCTGTTCCCTCTTCTCTCTGCATAGCTGTTTTTGTGCCTTTCCCACCTCTTGGGGTGTAGCTTATGTGTCACTTCCTCAGGAAGTCCTTCTCTGGCCACCCCACCCCTGTCGCTCTCCACCAATCACCTCTGTGCCAAACGGCTGTGCTCACGTGTGTTTCCTCATCTGTCTCCCTGGTGTGCTCCTAAGTTCCCTGACAGCGGTGTCTCCTGGGCCCTGGCACACAGTCCGCACTCACTCAACAGATAGCGGGGTCCCTTGTCCTGGCCTTAGAAGTCTAGTCAATTTGTCTTTGTTTCAGATGTCAGGATGTCTCCCGTCTCTGGGCCTTTGTATGTGCCATCTGTCTGCCCGGAATGCCCTTTCCTCAGGTCCTCTGTGGGAAAAGGGCCATGGCACCCAGCTGAAGCAGGCAAGAGAGAAGGTTCACCTTAGAGTCCCCCCAGGAGCCTCTGATCAAGTCCACATCTTTCCACTGCCAAGTTCGTTGCCTATCGCGTCAGCCTGCTCCCTAATTAGACAACTGCCATCAGAAAGCTCCTTCTTTCGTGAGAGACTGGGTGCTTTCTGACTGACCACTCTGTGAGATCACAGCCTCTAGGAGAGGTAGGTGCAGGAAGTGGGTAACAGGCTGCCCAGTAATGCAGGAGGCTGGCCCCACAGTCGAGCTCCATGCCAGTGGAGGCGAGCTCCCGCAGCCTTCACCACCCCTCCTCAGGCCTCCCTTCTGGGTAGAGTGAGGGAAGCGTACCTCCTTTCTCATGTCCTTCTCCTGCAGCGTTCAGCAAACAACACTGAAGAGGGACGTTTCTTTGGGTCTAATGTCAATGCCTCTTTTTTCTTTTTTTCCCCTACACATCTTTTTGCAGGCTTAGCTCCTCTCATCCTTAAAAAGATGAGGAGATAGATGGGTCCCTTCTGTACGTGGGATATTTTCTGTTTTTAAAAGCCAATGTGCCACTCATTTCCTAAGTGTGTGCCGGGCCTTGAGGTTCCTAGCCCCAGGTGCCATCCAGCCCTGCAGAGAGCCCAGGGGCAGGGGGCTCCTGATGGTCCTCATGCAGGGTCAGTGCTGATTCAGTTGTGCAGGTGAGAGCGGACCTGGGCAGCTGGTTCCAGAAGCTGAGACTAAGCACACAGTGGGGGAAGCAAGAAAGGGAAAGAAGTTCACTTATCTGAATATACAGAATTCAGGAAATTTAATAAAATAGCAACAGTTAATATTTATTGAGGGCACATGTATCTTATACCCCAACCGGTCCTTATTTTACAGATGAGGAAACTGAGGATCCAGAGAAGGGAAAGGCCTGTCCAGGCTCACAGTCTGTTAGGAATGCTCATCTGAGCTGGGTCCTCTGAGGCCAGATCTTCCTTTGCTCTATCAGGTGGAGCCCGGAGGCCACCTGGGTATGCACACTGGCATACCAAGGGCCTCATTTTGACAGCATGCTTAGTGGTGGGATATGAAAGATCCCAAGGGTCTGAACAAGGAGAGACCTCTTGCATTGTTGGCCCTGTCCTCACTGTCCAGGGAGCAGAGGGCAAAGTTGGGGCTTGAAGCGGATTTGCTGGCTGCCTGCCAGGCCTACGCAGGCCTGACCCAGGGCTGGACCTTCCACACTCACTCCTGTGGAAGTCTAGCCACAGCTGTTAAAGGAGAGTGTGGCCCTATTTTACAGATGCAGAGTCCACGGCCCAAACTAAGGTTACTCGGCAGGACTCTGACCCACCAAGACTGGGAACTGAAGCGAGGTCTATAACTCCAAAGCACCAGCACTTCTATGTGCAAAGCTCTTTACAGTTTGCAAAGCTCTTCTCTATCCCTTTGCTTATTGATTTTTTAATTCTGCAAAATATTCATAGGGTGCATAGTCCATTTCATGCATTGGGAAGATGGCACTGAGCAGGTGAATGAAGTCCTTGACCTTGTGGAGCTCATGGTCTACTGGACGCTATCAGTGTAGTTCACACGGTCTCCTTACACATTGAGCTAAATGCTGTCTGTGAAAGAAAGGGTGCTATGGTAGCAGAGCACCTCAGGGGGCTGGAGAACTGATATTGTCCTTTTACCAGATACTGGAACGGAGGCCCAGAGAAGCTCGGCGATTTGCTCAAGGTCACACAGCAAGCAGAGTGGTAGGGATGGAACTCTAGTCAGGGTCACTCACTTTTAATTTAGTGTTAGTTTCATTACTCCACAAACCCTGTTATACTACACATACACACACACACACACACACACACACACACACACACACAGAGACCATGGAAGAAAGAGTAACCAAAGGCCCAGGATCAGCAAAGAGACTATTCAGGGTGGAAAAGGGAGGCAGGTGGGGATACACCAGAGGCAATTCCTGAGTCCATCATTCCTGCTGCAGGGTCGTGTCTGTTTCCCCTGTGTGAGCCTGGTTGTCTTGCTTCCACAGTCCTGTGAGCTTCCTGGTGCCTGTGAATGAAATACAGTTATTTGCAGCATAAGTCAACCAGTTTCTTTCTGTAGTTTGCAAAAAAAAAAAAAAAAAAAAAAAAAAAAAAAAACTCTGACGGAAACAGATCTTGATGGCCACAGGGCAGCATGGGCAGCTGGGGCTGGTTACTGCCCAGTGAGGGCTGAAGGCGGGGAAATGACAGCTATTGTTAAGGAGTGGGTCCTGGCAGCTCAGGGTACCCGGCCATGAAACAACCACTCTAAGCGTCCCTTGTGGTGTGGTGGCCTAAAATTTAATACTCATAGAAGACAAGACTTTAGGGGCCTGAGCTCCACGTGCCCTAAAGCAGAATGAAGAACAGAAAGATAAACAAAGAAAGAACAGGAGGAATTCAAGGACTGAGGCTCAGAATGTTTGCTTTCATGACACCTCGTTTAAAGAGAGAAAATAACGGAGGTGTGGGGGCACACACCTGTATCCCAGCAACTTGGGAGGCTGAGGCAGGAGGATCGAAAGTTTGAAGCCAGCCTCAGTGACTTAGGCCCTAAGCAACTCAGCGAGACCCTGTCTCAAAATAAACAATAAAAAGGGCTGAGGTTGTAGCTCAGTGACAAAGGGCCCTGGGTTCAGTCCCTAGTAATATACACACACGTGTGCACACACACACACAAAGGAGGTGGAGAATAACAAACAAAATTCCCTACAGCCTTAGGTCAAAGCTCAGGAACTTTTTTTTAATCTGAAAAAAAAAAAAAAAAAAAAAAAGAAAAAAAGAAAAGAATAAAGAAAATATCTCATCTCTTACAAGGCTGGGCAGAAATGACCAAACACCAAATGCCTGTTTTGATCCTATGGGTGACCGAACTACAATGTTAGTTGAATCACAGCTTCTGCAGAGTTCGTCCATAAAATTTCAAGAATTAATCTAGAAAGGGTGAGAATTGAGAATCAAAATGAGGACAGGCAGAAGGAGGGTAGACTCAGGGATCCAGACCCTCCCACCCGCCCCCCCCATGTTGGCCAAGCTGGCCCTCCTCCCCTATCAGAGGGCCTCAACCTGCCTTTGTTAAAGACCTTCAGTGGAGGGGGTGCATTTGCAAAGGAAATCAGCACTCTTCATCCTCCCTCTAGGCTGAGGACTGGATCAGATTCTAGCATGTTCCTGGGGACCAATTATAAACTCAAACCTTGGAGGAGAAGCTTAAGTCGCTGACAGAGTTACAACACTTTGCTAATTTACCTTGGCTAAGTTCTGGGGCATACATGTGGGGATAAATTCTCACAAGGAATTTCACTTTAGATCTGGCCTGTCTGAGCCTCGAATTCAATGCTCTGGTTTGAGGAGCTCAGAGAGGTTTCTTGGTATAAGAAATTCAGAAGAAAGAAGTATCCTCCTACCCTAAACTCTGACCCCGAAGGGAGCCCAGGAGATGATGTCTTCCTTGAGAACTTCAAAATTGTCACCCATGAGGGAAATACCAGCCTCTTTGAAAAACCTGCTAAAGGCTTTCTCTGTGCATCTGGCATGCTGGGGCAGTTGCCATATTGAATGGATCCCTGATTTCAGTGGAAGTGGAAGGAGCCTGCTGTGACAGAGGTCATGGCTTGGCTCTTAAAGGTCAGAGGGTACATGGTGCTGTGGTTTGGTTTAAGTGTGTTCCTCAGAGATTCATGTGGTGGAAGCTTGGTCACAGGGTGGTGACGTGAAGAGGTGGAGAGATCTGTTAAGAGGTGGAACCTAGAGGGAGGTCATTAGGGGTATCATCCTCAGAAGGAACTGGTATAGTTTTTGTGGGGCCCTAAAGTGTCACCCCAAGAGGGGTTAGTATAAAAGAGCAAGCTGGAATCCTCCTAGTACTCTGGCTTCCTGTCTTGCAATCTGTTCTTTTCCTCTAGCTCATTTTGCCTCAGGACTACCAATTCTATAACTCTATGCCAGTTTGTTTATTCTTGGGGACTTCAATCATTTCATCATCCCATAGAGCATCACACTGGTCCAGTACTAAGGTAATATCATGCTGTTAGGTGCTAGAGGTCATAATACGGTAGGTAACTTGAAATATAGTTGTGTTTCAGAGGGAGAAAGGAAGAGTTTATGAAATACAGGGGTCCCAGTTAAGTTTCTAGGGAAATGGTGACCAGGTTGTTAAACTTTGCATTCCTGACCACTAATATAGAGGCACATTACTTAGTGGGTTACTTTAGATTTTAAAAAAGCAAAATATCCCATGTATTTATATATCCAACTTCAAACCATTTTCTGAGTAATTGAAAAAGCTGTTGGCTTCGAATGGGATCAGAGCCGGTTAAGACTTCCAGACAAGTTCTTATGATGCATTAGATTCAATGGTGCTTGAAGTGTCTGTGGCAGATTGCAATGCTGTGTGGAGCCTTTGGCAAGACCAGGTAGGAGGAACACAGCAGAGGCTCATCAGTTTAGGAGCAAGGCCAGGCCTTCTTTGGCAAATCATTTGCCTTTTGAGAAACAGATCCTGGCTTGCCCCTTGGCACTGTCAGAGGCTAAACACCTGACCATGGACTACGCGGTAATCATTTAATCCAAGATACCCGCCATATTGTCTGATCCACCTAGCCATTAAATTTAGCATGCCCAATAACATTCTTTCATCAGGCAAAGATGCTATAAATGGGTCTGGACTGGAACAGATCCTGAAAGTACAAGTATGGTGCATAAGCAGGTGGTTCCCACTGCCAACCTTTTCTCTACACGTATACTCTTATAGAAATTCCCCATGGCCAACTCAATGAAGAGAAAAATTCTGATTCTGGTTTACAAATGGCTCTGCATGGTATGCTGGCACCAGCTGCAAGTGGGATGCTGGGATAGCACAGCACCATGTAGAGTATCCCTGAAGGACAGAACAGGGGAGCCCTGACCCTGGGGGATACTTGGATGATCTCCTTGTCTGGGTCCAGAAGAGCAGAAAACCTAAGTTCTATAATGACTCATGGCTAGTGGCTAATGATCTGACCATATGGACAGGACCTCGGAGGAGATACGATGGGAGGAATGGTGAAAAGGAAGCATGAGGAAGATGCATGGGACTGGACTCCTAGAATGGACCCCACGTCAGAAACACACTTACGTCCTAGGATAGCACTCACCAAAAACTCCTGAAGACACTAGAAGGGTCCCAGCGAACAGGTGGACAAGATGACCTGCTCTGTGGATGCTAGTTAGTTTCTTTACCAGCCATCCCAGTGCCTTGATCAATGGGTTCAGTAAACAAAGTGGCCCTGTATGCTACTTGGTGGTAGATAGAAGACTTTAGACTCCTTCTTTCATGGAAGGAGATGGTTATTTGGTGGGTAGCTGAGATTGTAGATTTAAATTTGCTTTCCCTGCTTGCCAAAATCCACAGTACCTGTGCCATCTAGACAGTAACACTGAAGGTTATATGCACTGTCATGGTATCCCACACAGCATTGCTTTAGACCAAGGAGTTCATTTCAGAGAGAGAAGTAAGTCAATGAACTGAAGCCAGTTAGATCCATTGATGCTATATGTCCCAGTGCTCAGAAGCAGCTGGGCTTGTAGAATTATGGAATGACCTAATGAAGAACTTAATTTCAGAAGCAGATGGAAGAGGAGAAAACCCACTATGGATTTAGAGTGCCATCCTAGAGGGTGTCATATACACTCTCAACAAAGCTGAACAACATGGCCAGGGGCCAAGGAGCAGAAGCAGGAGTGGTACTTCTCCCAACCCTACCCAGTGCTCCAGTCCCAAAGCTTGGGACTGAGAAATGTTGGTTCCAAGGAAGGAGTGTCCTGCTAGGGAATGTGAGGATATTGACATTGGACTGAAAGTTGAGAATGTGGTTGATCAGTAAGGTCCTTCTGCCACTGGGTTCATAGGCAGAGAAAGAGAGAAGACTTGGCTGGGGCCATTAATTCTGACTCCCTAGAGGAAATAGGAAGCAGTGAGGAGAGAAGTGGTCTCGGATTGAAAGTCAGTGAAGGCCACAGCTCCAGCCAGGCAGGCCCTCCCTGGCCTAAGATCCATAGTTATGGCTGTGTGGTCCATCTTCAGGAGTAAAGGATTCTGCCTGCAGGGAAGGGAAGTGAAGCAAACTCCTAACCCAGCAGCAGCAGACCTGTGGCATTTGCCTGTTTCCTCCCCCTCTTGTCAATGTCTGTGAATCTATTTTAACCTAGTGCTTCTCAATTGCATAAGTCATACACATTCAGTCGATGTGCATTGGAACCATCTGTGGGTTCTTGTGAAAATGCAGTTTCTGTACCAGGGGGATCTGGGTTGAGGCCTGAGATTCTGAATTTCCAAGCAATTTCCTGGTCTCTGTCTGTGAAGCTGTCCTTCCCAGGTCACCCTCTCCCCCTGCACAGCCGTGACTCCTACCGAGTATTCATTGACTTATTTATTCACTCACGAATGGCCTGTCTCTTACGCTACATGTAAGTCACACGAGGAAAGGGGCCTTGGATTTATTGCTTACTCTGTAGTCCCACATGGCCCATAGTAGGCACTCTACCTACCTGTGGAACGACTGAATGTGCATGACTTACGCAATCACTCGTACTTCCACATACACCCAGAAACACAGAGATCCCACATGAGGGCACACGCACAGGCACAGGCACATGTGAGATGTTCTTAACCTAACTGGAAACATGCACACACAGGGAAGAGCAGAGATTCATGTGTACAAATACGCAGACACGTGAGGCACATGTGCACAGACCCAGAATTCGCAAACCCCAGAGCACAAGTCCCTCTGAAAATTTCAGGCATCAGAGTTCCAGGTGCCACTAGCACGTGTAGGGTGACTTAGGTGAGGTCCTTCCCTCCTTCCAATCCCCTATAGGGGTTCAGGGCAGAGAAAGAGCTCAGAACTTGGAGCCCTACAAACTCCCCCTTTTGGGCGCCTGTGCCAGTCAGTGCCACCAGATGCAGAGTGTCCTTCCTCCTGACTGTCCAGAAGCAGTGTCAGTGGCTCCTTCTCTTCAGAGCTGGGCCCAGTACAGCTCAGATGCACAGTAGATTCTCAGACCGCAGACAGGAAGTCGAAGACCTTGCTCTCCGTCCCTCAGAAAGGTGTGGAGAACCCAGTTTCAGTCGTGCCGAGTGGGACTGGTTCCCTCCATGACTCAGGCTCTGGTACCTGCTCCTGCGTGCCCCACCCTGGGCCCCTCGCTCTACAAAGGGGTTGAAGCCACTGCCCAGGCCCCTGTCTATTTTGTCTGCAATTATCTGGCCAGGAAGCCAGGAAACGGTTCCGAGCAAGTTTTGGCAGACAGAACCACGTCTCTGCCTAAAGATCCCAGCTCCTGATAATCTCCTAGGAAACCCTGCAGCCTCCTCCTCCTTGGAGCCCCCTCTCCTCCTCCGCTTGGAGTTCCTGAGCAGCCGACCCAGGCCTGGCAGGTGTTTTGTCCACTGCTGGAGGCCTCTCTGAACATGCCTGGGGGAGCAGCCAGGGCCTATTTGCTCCTGCAGGGACAGGAATCTCACCACCCCCCAGTGAGCACCCATTCTCCTGAGAGAGGCTTACCCAGAGGAGTTTTAATAATAGTAATGCAAATTGTGATCGATTCTTAGAAGGAAATATTGTCCTGAGCATAGAAAATAATGGGGCGAACCCTTCTGTGGCTCAGAGGTCTCTTGGAGAAAAGAGCATTTGAGCTGGGACCTGAATGACGAGAAAGAGCCACTGTGAGAAGAGCAGGGTGACAAGTGTCCCTGGCAGAGGGAACAACACTTATAAAAGCTCTGAGGCAGGAAATGGCCTGAGCATTATCTCCCATCTTCTCTTCTTGCCACTTATCACCTTAATTCTCTGTAACTTGCTCCTTTTCTTCCCTCCCCACCCCAATTAAAAAGGCCTCTCTGCTCCATCTGCAGCTGGGGACCTCCACTTGGGGGTCTGTGCGTGCAGACAGTGCTCAGAGGGTCAGCACCTGCCACAGCTGAGCCTTGCCTGGCCTGGCTGGACATTGCTCTCACCTTGTGGAGTCCTGAAAGGAGGACATTCCATCCCAGGTCCAACGCTTAGCCACCGTGTGAACTTACACGTGGTTTAGACTGCTAGGGGCCTCTGCCCCTCACGTGTGTAACAGACATATCGATGCCAATCGCAGGACTGTCCGAAGGGGCCCAGGGGATCGTCAAGTTCTTTGCAAATGTAACCAGAGTTGCCAGCCCCACTAGCTCGGGAGCCTCTATCCTAAATCTCTTCATTTTCCAACATATGCTCAAGTATCTGCCTGTATGTCTCGATTGAAGTCATTGTCCACCCTTCTCTGAATGAACCCAGCAGGTCTCTCGTCCAGGAAGAGAGAAATTAAACTTCTCAGCGTCCGTCAGTGCTACTGCTTCTGTAGCTACCACTGGGGGCGCAGTTGAAAATGTGTCCTGCACAGCCTAAGGGACCCTTGTCCTGTGTCACAGTGGAGCCCCTACCTCTGTGGTTCCTACAGGCTGGCCCTGAGGTTGTAGCATCCTTAGAGTCACACCTACGCACTTGGCCACCAGCCACAAAGCAAATGACCATGCTGGGCCAAGAAGGGCTTCTAGCCTCAACCAAGTGGGAAACCAGAACTAGCTCTCCCGCCAGCATCCCAGACCCCAAGCTGAGCCGGCTTTATTTTAGATCCTTCCTGTGCTCTTGGGGTGGGAGTAGGTACTTAGTATCTTTTCTGGACAATGAACTATCTCAACTAATAAAAGATACCTCTAATTTGGATCTTAAACGTCCCTCAAAAGCCCATGGATTAAAGGTTTGGTCCTCAGCTTGGCACTATAGGAAGGTGGTGAACACTTTTAAGAGATGGGCCTCAGAGGGAGATTTTAGGTGACTTGGAAGGCATGCCCTCAAAGGGGATCAGGACCCTGGTCTCCTCTCTCTCTCTCTCTCTCTCTCTCTCTCTCTCTCTCTCTCTCTCTCTCTCTCTCTCTCTCTCTCTGCTTCTTGGCTGCCACGAAGCAAGCAGATCCTTCTGCCATGTGCTTCCGCCATGATGTGCTACCTCACCACAGACCAAAAGCAACAGTCAAGCGGATCATGGACCAAAACCTCAAAAACAATGAGGCAAAATAAACCTTTCCTCTTTGTAAAGTTGATTATCTTAGGTAATTTATTATAGTAACACAGAGCTGAGTAATGCAAGAGATAACACTAAATATGGAGGATTCTTGCCTTTGTGAATGTGCTCAGTGGTCCTTAGAGGCTGGTTCTACAAACCACAGAGGTGGAGAAACCATTGTCAGGCTATAGCAAGTCCTGTCCCATCCTTGCCCGAGACCACAGGGATCTCCTGGCTTTGTGTTTGCAAAGCCGAGAGAAACATGCTTCCTTCACCCTGGCTAAGTCCCATTTCCCTGGGAAGGAAGGACTCTTCCAAGAAGCAGCCCTATCTGCACCTCCACAGAGAAGTACCTGGCAGCCTCTCCCACCGCCTGCTCACCTAGGTTAAGTGCCTTCTTTCCAGGTTCATCTTCCCGTTCCTTCCTCACGCGCTCCTGTGAAGGAGCGGCTGCAAGGAGGGGAGGAGATGAGGGTGTGATCAGCGCCAAAAGACAGCAGCTGCTGAGTGAGTGATAGGTGCTGTCGGGTACTTATTCTCTGTCTGAATGCAGCTTGGGTTCTGGTTTTCCTTCCACACTGAAAACATCTTGGGTCTCTCTCTTAAGATCTTGGGACCAACTTTCCTGACCCAGAGCAGCCCCCTGCCCAGGGTGGGTGAGCAGGCCCTTTACCACTTCCCTGAGCTGTGGTCAAGAGGCCTGGCCCCCAGCCCCACGGACCCCAGCCTCCAGTGCTCACCTTGAGTCCTCCAGATGGACCCATCAGGTCTTTCCCAGCACTGGGGAGAGGAAAGGCAGCAGGCAAGATGCATGTGGGTGGGAAGGAGGGAAAGAGTAGAAGCAGGAGTTCCATCTGGCAGACAGGTGGGCAGGCGGAGCCCCGGGGCCAGGCGAAGAAGAGGCCAGAGAGCTGAGTCCAGCTGGAGAAGGGGCAGCAGGCAGCGTCCCGCCTCCTTGGCACAAAGACCAAGGCAAGGCACAGTGAACCCAGCCACAGCCCCTGTGTCCCGGGTGGACTGCATGTGGAGGCTGTGCACATGCAGCCATGGCATTGTGGATGGGCAGTGCCACCCTCATGAGCAATGAGTGACCTCCTGCTAACAGGTCCCATGTTGGCACAGATGCTTGGGCCACCCAAGCCTGAGTCCAAGGCTTAGTGAGCAAATTCTTCCTATTTCTCTGGAAAACATCCTTAGTGACGGGAAGGAAAATAAAAGTACCAGTTTTGCCATATGTCCCAACTGCATCTGGCCACCTTTGCAGGCCACAGTGTCCTCTCTCTGAAAGGACAGTTGGGGTTCTTTCTGGCTGTGATGTGCAGCAGTATCGTAGTAACAACCCACTTGTCCAGCTCTGGTGGAACTCAGTCCTCCTGAGCTAGCACTGTCGCTCCTCCTGCTTCACAAAGGACCGCAGCTCAGAATGGACAACCACCAAGGTCCCCGGCTGGTTGGTGGCAAAGGCTGGATTCAAGCCCCAGACTGTCTTTGGGCAGAGTCCCACATGCTTGAACCCACTGCTCTGCTGTCAATGTCCACTTTGGATCCTGCCCCTCCAAGGTGGGTCTTCTGCGGCTGATCTCACCCTTGGTTCTGGCTTTGTGCTCTGTGACTTTAAGAAAACTTTCCCTCTTTTTCTGCTGAAGAAGCTGGCCAAGCTGCCTGGGAACCCATAGCCAAGAGAACTCCGGGTGAGGATGTCAAGCCGGCTCTTGCCTAAGAAAGCAGATGTGTGTGTGGAGGGAGGGACAGGAGCAATTAGGGCACCACCTCGCAGGGGGACTCGACTCCTTCTTGGGGAAAATGGTGGGCCCCATCTGTCACTCCTGCTCCGGGCTGGGCACCGTGGGGGGTAGAGGAATGGCGCTGGAGGATGCCTCCCCCTCTGAATGCCCTGACACGGAGACACCTCCTGCTCGCCTTCCCTCTGTACCCCACCCCCACCCCCTGGAGCTCAGATCCTGTCAGGAGAGATAAGATTTACCCTCAGAAAGGGAAGGAACAATAGGGCGATTTGTGCCAAGTGTGTGGTCTATTAGCTCATTAATAAGCATTTATCAGCCTTCTTGGGACCAGACACTGAACGAGGCAAGGGGGGTCCAGATGAAAGGCACAGAGTCTCCCCTCTTAACAGGAGGCCAGCAGGAAGAACAGCTCCTTAACCCATCAGGAACCAAGGAGGAAAGGTGCTCAGAGAGTTCCGGGAGCAGGCAGCGGGCGCCAGGCTCTGGGCTGAACACTTCTGGTGGATGTCCTTATTCAGTCACAGAATTCTACAGAACGGGGTTGTCGCTACTCCCATCCTATTGTGAGGGAACTGAGGCTGAGCAGAGGATTGTAACTTGTCTAAGATCCTGCAGTTAGTAAGAGGTAGTGGCAGGACATGAGCCCCGGGACCAAGGCTTTTAAGGCCAGGTGCTCTTGTGAGGGACTCAGGAGAGGGCAGACCTTAACCAGGGGCCCAAGGAAGCCCTTCCGAGAAGAGCGGAGGTCGGTTGGTCTTGAGCAGGAGCAGGAGTGGGTCATGGTGAGAGGTGGGCCAAGGACAAGTGCACAGGCCCGGGGGAGGGGTGGGGACTGGCAGGGGTGATGGGGGTCTGAGTGCTATAAGACCAGGGTGGACTGAATCCCGAAGAGCCCCACAGACTTTGTGCTTTATCCTGTAGAGAGTAGGGGACACCTGGAGGGATGGTCAGTAGGTACCACATCAATTCAGAGGAGGATGGCCGTGTGCGGCCAGGAGCAGAGGCCTGGTTGAGGACTACACGCTTGAGCTGGCTCTTGTTGGAAGAAGAGTGTCTGAGAAGAGAGAGGAGGGGAAGATGGTGGGAGGCTAGGGGAGGAGACTGGAGGTTCCCCAGTCTGGGAGGGGAAGATTAGAGCCAGGGAGATTGGAGAGAGGGGTGGGGTCCGATTGTGGGGTCTTTGGATTTCAGACTAGAGTGTGTGCTTGGGGCAGCCACGCTGGCTGTGAGGTGGGTGAGGCGTGGTCAGCTGGGCCTGGGGATGCCATGTGCCAGGTACAGTGTAGCTGTGGGGTGAGAAGACAGACATGGCCCCTGGCCTTTTCAGAATTTTTAGTCCAGGAGCCCAGACAGACATGAATCAAGCAACCACAGGCACCCATGGGTAACTGCAGACAACCTGGCCGCTGATGGAACACCAGGTGCCCTGGGGGAAAGGCAGGCTGGTAGGAAATGTGGGAAGCAACCTTGGCCTGATCTCTTGGGAATGGGTCACAGGAGAAGAAAAAGCATCTGGGCAGAGAAACCAGCAAGAGCAAAGCCTCAGAGGTTGTACGAGACTGGTGGACTGAAAGCAAAGCTGAAAGGCCAGAGGTGTGGGGGCAGGGGTGGCAAGAGACGCCAAAGTTTGGGGGCTTTACTGGAGAAAAGTTGGGAGAGGGGGAAGGGTTTTAGGCAGGGAAATGGCATAAAAAGATCTGTGTTCTAGAAAGTTTCCTCTGGCTGCAGTAAGGAAAAGGGATGTGGGGTAAGTGTGTCTTGGAGAGACCCTGAGAGGAGGTTATTCCAGGCATCCTGGGGAGAGGTGGGAGCGGCATTTAGGTTGTGGTGATGGGATCAGGCGACGCCCTGCAGGTGGCTGGACTTGGTGACTAACTGGGTATGGGGGGTGATAAAGAAGAGGCCAGGGACTCCCAGGTCTTCAGCTGAAATGACTGGGTGAATGGTGGGCAATGTATAGAGGCGAGGGTTTGGGGGAGTGAGTGGGCTGAGAGGGAGGGAGGGAGAGAGAGAGAGAGAGAGAGAGGGAGAGAGAGAGAGAGAGAGAGCCATATGCTGGTTCTAGAGCTGCTTGAGTTGAGGTGCTGGAGGTGATGGAGGCCATCAGGTGCTCAGGCCCGGGCTCAGGAGGCGGGTCTGGGAAGAAACGTGCATCAGGAATCACTGGCTAGAGATGGGCATTCAGTCATGAAGTGCCTAGGGAAGGGCTAGGAGGATGAGAGAGACCTAGCAGACTGCAGACCAGCCTTAATGCTGGGGTAGGGAAGGAACCCGCCAAGGAGGCCAAGGAGTCTCTGGTTGCGCAGCAGAGCGGGAACACAAAGGACCACGGGAGGGAGCAGTCAGTGGAGGAGATGGTGCAGAATGATCAGGCAGGTTGAAGACTGTAAGTCCCAGGGGGTTAGCAGAATGGAGGCTGCTGATGTCTTGAGCAGGAGCAGTTTGGGTGGAGGAAGGAGGGTAGAGAGCGGCAGAGACAGTTTCTTGGGTCTGGGAGGGGCCATGGAGATTTTGCCACAAGAAAACGGGACTGAAGGAAGAGGAGAGGAAAGGAGCTAAAGAGAAGAGGGTAAAAGAAAGTCCGCCGGCTAGGATGAGAGGAGGAGGCCTGGTGCAGGGCTGGGGACTGGACGGGCAGAGAGGTTCTGCTTTCCTTCACCTATAGACCCTCAAGACTAAGAACCAAGCCATCCAGGAGGGCCCAGGAGGAAAGGAATCCAGGCTTTTTAGCTGAGTAGGTAAAAGGCAAGTTAGCAATTGCCCTTTGGCTCCGCCAAGGCAGGTCAGGTAAAGGCCTCTCAGGGAAGGAAGGGAGGGAAAAGGGGAGAAAGAAGACCACGTGAGTGAGCGTTGGCTGGAGGAGGGAGCAGGTTCTCCAAGACAACTAGGAGGAGTAACGGGGAAAGTTAGACAGGAGCAATTTCTGGCTTCCTGTCCAGCTCTGCCATTAACTGCCTTTGGGGTCCTGGGCCTCCCTCTCTCATGTTTAAGTTGGGCCGGAGGTGTTTCTGTGTTTTCATGGGAAGTTGTGGCTTGGCAACCCTGTTACCTGCTGAAGCTCAGTGCTGGGGAAACGTGCCTGCTGCAGGGACCACATGAAACAGGAGTGGCCCTGGTGAGGCTGAGAATGGCGAATGTACTGAGAGCAGTCTCTGCCTTGTGCCCTGTGCTAAGAGCTTTGATTCCTGGGCAGTGGTCATGGCCCCCACTTTACAGAAGAGGAAACTAAGACTTGCTCCCCAAAGACACATTTCTGGGAAGTGAAAGGGCCTGGTATTTCCTCTATACTCCTGGGACAGGCACAGAGGTCATCTGTCCCTCGGATGAAGGCATAGGCTCTGCATGGGCAAGGGCCATATTGGATTTTCAGGCCAGGTTAGGAGGTTGTCCCAAGACAGAGGGACAGCTCGGGGACAAAGGGGAAGTAGAGGGAATTTAAGTCAGAGATGAGAACATGGAGATGAATATCGAGTCAAGGGGTCTGAACTGGACCCTGTGGACATGAGGAGCTATGGAAAGTTTGGGAGGAAGGTCAGTAAACTGATAGCAGGATTCATAACAGACAGGTGGGATAAGGTGAAGTCTAGCAAGGAAAGAAGACAAGCAATAGATACAGAGGAGATTTGTTGATGGGTGTGCATGGGGGAAGGGACAGAGGACTGGCTTGAAGAAGCGTTGGCTGCTCCAAGTCCAAGGCTAAGCTGCCCACTTCCTTTGGTAGAGGTGGGAAACCCGAGCAGGCCAAGCTCTGAGCCCATCAGAGAGATGGGCTGGGACTTGGCGCCGGGTGTTTGTCTCTGGGGACTTGTTGTCTGTTTACTAATTGATCTGCTTTGGCAGCAGCTGGGAGCTTGCCAAGCCCCACCCTGCAGCTGTGGGCCTCTGGCATCTCGGCATCACCTCCGTGGGACCGTGTGGTGGGTCACATGGATTTCCCTCTCCCTGTGAGGCTTTAGCTCCAAGGACTGTGCCTGCCGTGCTGCCACCTGCCCTGCAGCATCTGGGGTCACTCAGACCCCCATGAAGTCTTGTCCTGGCCTCAGCCTTCCTGGAGCCCCCAGGGCCACATTCTCATCCACTGCGGGTCCTGGATGCACCCCAACTCCATACTTAACAGTTTCCTTTCCAAACACGTTCCTATTATCGGTGTCTGTTCCCCCAGCCTTGAGAGATGGGCAGCTGAATCTTGAACCCCTGAATTTGGGTCCCTTGGCTGGTAAAGCCATACCAGGGTCCCTCCTGGCTAGGTGCCTAAGAGACAGGACAGACGTTTTACTGTGTGACCCTGAATAAGCCCTTCCTACCTCTGGGTTACATGCTTTTCAACCCAGAATGCCTTTGAAAGACTAAACCAAATCCTTCATTCTGCAGGCACCTGACTCTTCGTTTGGTCAGCCTGTGCGAGCTCTGGGACCCCTGTGGGCAGATCTGTCCTCAGGACATGTGTAACTTGGGTGAAAGGCCTGGCCCACGGGACTGTCACTGGACATGGTCAAATATGCAGCATTCGGGAGGCCATGAATGTCAGCCACGGGGATTCACCTGCAAGCCTGTTCCTGAGACAGCTAGCCCCCTCCTGACCTATTTTCTCTTCTCCCAATTCTCTCACACCACACCCTCTCCCAAGTCTCTTTCACCTCTACTCTCACCATCACTCAAAACCACTCTCTTCACATCGAGCCTGGGTGTGTTTTTGGCTTATATGGTGACATTGGCCCTGTCGAGGTCCCTTTTCCCTTGTTTTACAGAACACCCAAGACTGGATGATCTGTAAAGGAAAGAGGTTTATTTTGGCTCACAGTTCTGGAGGTTGGGAAGTTGAAGACCACAGTGCTGGCATATGCTGGCTTCTGGGCTTTAAGTTCCATCTACTCACAGTGGAAAAGAGAAAGGCAGCCGGGAATGCCCACAGGGAAAGCATGCATCCAAGGAGGAGGGCTGTGTCCTCGTGGCCCCAACCTCCCCACGCTGCCTGGCTGGGATCAATGCAGGAATCCTGGGAGTCACTCAAACCACAGCAGCCAGACCCCCTTGCCCCACAACTACCAGATGCAGTAGACAATTATGATCCCCATTTTCCAGTTGGGAAATCAAGGTGTAGAGAGGCTAAATGATTCAATGGAAGTTTCCCAATCAGGTCAGTAGTGGCAGTTTGGGGAAGTGGGCTCAGAGGGTGGAACCCAAAGTCAAGCCCCAACTCTCCTGCTCTTGACCCTGCAGCCCTGAGAATGAGTGTGTGGCAGGGTGTCCGTTGGCTTCTCTGAGTTTTAACTCTCTTCTTTCCAGATCAGTGTTAGGGTGGACTGTTTCTAGCTGTGTGCCCTCAGTCACTCACTCAACCTCTCTGAAACTTGAGGCCTTGTCTAAGCGAGAGGAGATCAACTCTCACTTCTCAGGGTGGGGCAGGGATGGCAAGAGGGCCCTGACAAGGCTGGTGTTCAACAAGCTGCAATTCATCTGAAGCTGCTCAACTTCTAAAACAAATAGGGCCCTGGGGTTGGGCACATGGGTTGCTTCCAATTATCTACCATGTTGTAAATATGTCTGCAATGAGCATATTTTTGGATTCTTGGATTATTTCCTACAGATAAAATCCTGGGGATTGATTGCCACACAGGTCAAAGGGCACAGACACTTATTCGAGTCAGCAACTTTTTGTTGTGAGCAGGGTTCTGGAGTCAGGCAAACCTGGGTGTGGATCCCCACCGGGCCATTTCCTAGTGTGTGGCCTTGGGCAAGCGACTCCACCCCTGTAAAGCTCAGCTTTCTTATCTGTAAATCAAGGATAATGATATTACCTGTCTTCTGGGATTGCCGCCTCACATGAAGAAAGTGCTCATAAACCTGGCCTTTTATTATGGTACCAACTAGCTCCCATGTTCCTACTGGGTTAATCCATAGGGAAACTGAGGCCGAGTGGCGGGAGGCGCTGCCTGCCAAAGTCACACAGCCTGTGAGCAGTTGGTGGCCTGGAGAGATCTGGATTTGTTTCAGCCTTTCTTTTTGGGAGGCACTCCTAGAACTCACCCAGGCTAGAATGGAAATGGGGCAGAAGTTATGGCGGCTGACAACCTCATCCAGGTGCAGGGGTTGGAAAGATGGGGAGGTGTATGGAACTGGGACTGTTGGATAAAAGTTCCAAATGGGGGCCTGGGGAGATAGCTCAGTTGGTAGAGTGCTTTCCTGGCAAGCACAAGGCCCTGGGTTCAATCCCCAGCACCGCAAAAAAGTTCTGAATGGTCTTCCACTTCCTAAATGATAATCCCGTGCTTCTGCTTCTGTTGTTTGCCCCTAGAATGTTTTCCCCAATCAGTCTGCCTTGAATTCATGCCTTCTTACCCATGAGTTTGGAATAAGGCAGGCCCTCCTTCATCTGTCTCCCTAGGGCACAACACTCCTTAAGGTATGTGGATTGAACAGAAGGGACTTGGGGAATTTCAGAACTGGTCTGGATCAATTTCCTATTTTCTAATAGAGAAATGGAAACCCCAGAGGAGATGTGCCTTATCTAAGGACTTATGGTCTATTCAGTGGCCCGCCTCCTTGCAGGTCCACCAAGTGTTCATGTGGGCTAAGTGCTGGCCCAGAAGGAGCTGAGGTGTGGCAGGAGGAACACGGGCTTTGGGGACCAAAAGACTCTGGTTCGTGTCTACTCTATCAGTCCTTTGCTGGGACCTTGAGCTGAGTGTAGCCTCTTCTTGGACCTCACATCTCCTGCCTGAGAAATGAAGGTGATAAGCCCACCTACAACTTGAGGCTCCTGTGGATGGGAATCAGAGACACTGTGACCATGTTACAACAAATACAATGGGCCTTGGAGGGAAGGGTCTCCCGAAGACCACAGCTGGTCCTGTCTGGAGTCAGGCAGGCCTGGGATCAATGCCCAGCTCCTGTAATTAACAGCTGTGTGACCTTGGACAAGTCGCTCCTTACTTTGAACCTCAGCTCCTCTTCTGTGAACAGGCACCTTCCTGGATTGGCCTTCTCCGATCACTTTCTCCCAAGTGGTTTTCCCTGACCCATCTTCCATCGCCCCTTTATTCCTTTCCCAGAATGGGTGAATTATTTTGTTTTCTCCCATCTGTCTTCTTCCTCCAGAACAGATGGGAGCAGGGCTTTCTGTCTGTGGTGTTCCCTACAGTGTCCCCAGGATCCAGCCCAGTACTGCACACAGCAGGCTGCAGTAGATGCCTGTTGAGTGGATGGATGGATAAATAGACCAGAGCAGTGGAGTGAGGAATCCCAACCTCCAAGGACCTTCAGTGATGGAGGAGAGGTGTGCAATCAGCTAACCCAGCACCTCCGTGGTTCCATCACCGAGGACAAAGCTGCTGCTACTATTTGGAAGATAAACTGCAGCTACTCCCAGGAAGCAAGGCCCAAGGAGGAAGGCAGGACAGCTCAGCAGCTCTCACTGCGCGGCTTCTGCTTCCTGGAGAAGGCTGGGCCCTCTAATTGTGCCGTCTCCTTGGCAGCCTGGGCATCTGTCTAATGAGTTTGCACCCGGCTGGCCCCTGGGCTTGGCCACATGGCCCAGGCCTGCCTGCCCATCTGCAGGCAGACAAAGGCCCTCTGTCCCTGGGATCGGCTTCCTACCCGTCCACTGCACCCCTGACAAACTGAGATCCCTAACTGCCAAGGTTCTTTTTCAATGAAGGAGCCCAAAACCCCCCAACCTCTGTGTCAAGGGCACAGAGCAGAATAGAAAGAACATTTGCCCTGGAGGGTAGAGTCCTGGATCCAGGACTGCCCAGTTCAACTACTAGGTGCTGTGGGAGACCACGGGATGTCATGACCAAGAGCCTAACTCTGGAGCCCAACTATCTGGATTAGAATCATACCCAGATCCAAACCCCCTGCCCCTGCACCACGGTCAGAATCATTGCGCACTGACCTATAAGCATTCTACCTGGAAGTCTCACCTGCCCCCGCCCCCCGCCCATACCCTCCCCTGTCTGGGAGCCCCTGATGCCTCAGGCTGATGGCAGTGAACATTAGGACCAGAAGGATGATGGCAGCTCCCTCACAGAGAGAAGTCAGAGCAGATCCTGCAACACTGGGGGCAGCACCCAGCTGTGGGCTCCCTAGAAAGTCCTTGAAACACTCCCTATGGCATTTCCGTGGAGCCTTTGTCCTCCTCTGGGAATACACAAGGCTCCATCCTTTGTCCCTGTGCCCCACTCTGCCTATGCCATGGTCCCCATCTTAGTCTCAGCCAAGTCCAACTCAAGTGCCCAGCATTTGCTACCTGCCCCTGCCATCTCCCTGAACACCAGATCCCACCAAGTGTCCCCCACAGAGCTCCCACTGAGCCCTCTGCTCCCTCCAGTTGTGCTTTTGCTGGTGCCATCCCCACTATCCTTGTGTCCTTTCTCTGCCCTCCTTCCAGGCTCTCCTCCCCAGGTTCTCCCAGATCCCTGCTCCAGAGGAGCCCTGCCAGCCCCAGGCTCTGGAGCCAGTCCTGAGCTCACCACCCTGCCGGAACACATGTCTGCCCAGCGTGGCATCCAGTTTATTTATGAGGCTGACTGTCTGCCCCCAGTCCTGGGAGCCCCAGGGCAGGCCCCTGTGTGATTCATTGCCTGGTGCAGGGTCTGGCCAGCACCAGGCAGCGTGTGCTGAGCAGCACTTACGCTCGCTGGCTCTGGGAGGAGGCATCGTGGGGCTGGTTGGCACGGAGCACCAGCCCAGGGCTGGGGGGTGGTGGCGGGGACTTACTGATGCCAGGGCTGCCAGAGAAGGCTGGGGAGCCTCCTTCACTCACCGCTCCCTCCCCGGGCACTGACTCATTCACTCAGTAACTTCTCTGGCTCATTCATGCGTCTGCCGGCCGCCTGGCACACCCGTTCACTAATGCGGGGACGGCTCCTTCATTCCTTCACTCCTTCTTTTGTTCCTTCACTCACTCTGTGTCTCCTCCAACATTTCTGGAGCTCTGATGCTATGCACAGCCCCACCCACAGAAGCCCTGAGGACCCAGAGAGAAACAGGCCCACGGCCACCTCAGAGCATCTTCTCTTTAGAAGTGCGTGGGCAGGGGGCAAATCACTCCAGTAGGAGTGACAGGGGCCTGGGGTGCAGGAACGTGCCATGTGATCACAGAGGGACCTGAGCAGGTTGCACAGGAGGTGGTGCTTGAGACTGGGTGAGAGAAGCCTTGAAGATTAAGATCCACCAAGTAAGGAGTGGAGAGGCTGATTTGGGAATGAGGAGGAATCAAAGTGACAGAGCTGGGACAGAGGCGGCTTCCCTAGGGCTTGGGGACTGCTTGGTCGAGTGGATGGTGAAGGAGATGGAGAGACAAGAACTGCTTTCAGCCACCACCCTTCACTTGGAATAGTGAATCTATAGATCTGTGTTCTGTGCCAGACTGTCCTCAAGGCTGGGGACATGAGAAGAGCATGGACGAAGCCCTGTCTTCAAAGAGCTTCTGTCTGAGCGCAGGGAGACACGTGACCAACAAAACAAGTAAAACATGTCACACACGTGCCCGTAAGTGCTTTAAGTACCTGCTAAAGCAGGGGATGACTGTGGGGTAGCTCGTTTGCAGAGGGACTCCCCAAGAAGACAAGATTATGAGAGAAGCTGTAATTCTGGTGTTCAAGCAAGAATCTCATTTGCTTCTCAAGGATCCAGACTGGTGCTGTTATAATTTGGATCTGGAATGTCCCCTAAAGACTCGGGTGTTCGAAGTTCAGTCCCAGATGGTGGCGCTATTGGGAGGTGGTGGAAACTTTAGAAGGTGGGTCTAACGGGAGGAAGGAGGCCACTAGTGGCATGCCTTTGAAAGGTGTACGTTGTCCTCTCCCCTTCCTTGTGCTCTCTCTCTCTCTTTCTCTTTCTGCTTCCTTCCTGCCATGAGCTGAGCAGTTCTGCTCAGTCACATGCTCCCTGCCTCATCACAGGCCTAAGAGCAATGGAACCAGCTGGCCATGGACAGAAATCTCTGACACCATGAGCCCAAATGAATCTTTCTTCCTTTAGTTGATTTTCTCAGGTATTTTGTCATAGCAACAGAAAGTTGACCAACACAGATGCAATTCAGCATCATATCTGCTGTCAGCACCCAGCACCACACAGTCATGCTGCAACCATGGCAACCACTAGTTGCTCTTATCCGAGTCTCTATCGACCTGCCCTGCTAGGCTACCCTAGGCCACTCTGAGGTCTCCACCTCTGAACTCCAATGCTCAACACAGGACTGGAAACTGTGGTCTCTCCGGGGACCAGAAGCAACACAGGGGTCAGGCTGGGCCTGTAGACTGGGCAGTTACTGCCCATACAGGCAGGTGTCAGAATTGAATGAGGAGGTTCCAGGGTCCATAGACTTCTTGATGCCTGTGAGGAAGTGTCCTCCAGTAGGAGAGGTGAGTATGGGGGAAACAGTGAAGTTGCCAAACCTCCCCTCAGGCCTCTTTCCAGACCCATCTCCATGCCAGGCCAGAGCAGTGGGCAGGGATGGTGGTGGTTGAGTCCCCCATACTAGCTTTTCTGAGAGTTGAGATTCTGGGAAGAAGGGCCCACACGGCACCCTGTGAAAGTCCATGCTGAATTCTTTTTTCTGTTCCTGAGACCAATGTCTCAGGAATGCTGCAGAGAGAGACCAAGTCCAGGAAACAAGTGTAGACCCGTACCGAAGGAGGAGGGATGGTGGGTTGTGGCTTCTGTCTGCCGCAGCCCATATCTGAGTGAGCCCTGGTCCCAGAGCCACCTTCTCTAGCCCTTCCTTGTGGGTGGACCATCAGCCCTGGTGTTACTCCTGGGGAATGTCAGAGACAGCCTGTTTGCATTGCCTAAGAGGAAACCCAGAGAAGGATCATGCAGCTAGGGCCTGTGAAGGATACAGGGGGCCCTGGGCCAGAGCAGAGTGCCCAGGGGTGCTGGGGCCTGGGCTGGGGATCTCTTCTCCAAGGCCTGGGGACTGTATGGAGATGCCAAGGGTCTGCAGCTCTGTCCAAGGAGCATGCAGGGCTCCAGAGGGGGCAGCCTGGCTCCTGCAAAAGTGTAAGCAGAGCAGGGTCTTGTGAGGATGACATTCGGACTTCGCTGGGTGTGGTGGCTTTGGCCCTGAACGTGGGATGAGAGGAAGGGAGGAGCTAGACCTTGGACCCCATAGCCACAGTGCCTCTCCTGACCCCAGGAGACACTAGGTCCTGTGAGCTGCCATCTGGAAGCTTTAGCTGAGGTTTTCCTGTGGCAGGGAACTTTCAGTCTTCTGAACCATCAAGATCAGGTCATAAATTGCTGAAAATCTGTATCCAAATTTTAAAGAAATATTGTTCCTTTGTAAGTCTTTGTCTAACAGATAAAATGCCTGTAGAACAAGCACCTAGGGAACTCTGTTTGTCTTGGATTACTTTTTAATCATCAGGATTTTAAATTACAATTGTAATTTATGCTAACTCTAAAAGTTCAAACATTTTAGTCATACATGACCTTGAAAGGGAGATCCCTTCCCCCCAATTTTTCTTCCCCAGGGGTGACTGCTGTTAACAGTTTAGACATTCTTCTCACAGATTTTTGTATGAATGTTGGTGTAATATGGGCAATATCTTTGATTTCAAATAAAAAAAATTTTATATTTTGGAAATATGTATTTTGTCTCATGTTCTTTGTGTGATACTTTCTTATGTGAAATAAATAGGACAGTGATATAAAGAGGAAAAAAAAAAACAATGCTTATTTAAATCTCAAAGCCCATAACAAAACAAGTCTTAAAAATTGGCTTTGTTGAGTAACATATTGGTTAGAATGCTTTGGGCTGCAAGTAACAGTCGAGACAAATAGGCTTAACAATGAGATACATTGGCCCAATTGACTGTAGAGATAGAATGGGCTTCAGAGCTGGCTTGATCTAGCAACTCTAGCCCATCTCTTTATAGCTCCCTTTACTGGGCCCTGTTCTGTCTGATGGCTTCATCCCTGGGATGACTTCCCTTCAGACTGCCACATGACTGAGCTAGTCATTAACTACCATGATATTCAAAGGACGGGAGAATTTGTCTCTACTGGAGGGCAAGGAAAGACCTTACCCCAGGCTCCCACAAATCTCCCTAGACTGGTTGGGCTTCCATGACAGCAGTTGGAGTTCAGTCCCCTGGAAATGAAGTTGGGGTCAGCTTCTTCTGAAGCATACCGGTAAGGGTGGAATGGATTCCAGAAGGAGAACTGAGATATTTTCAAGAGGAGCAGGGAGATAGAAAATATCAGAGAATTAGCACCTTTGAGATAGGGAGAGAGAGAGAGAGAGAGAGAGAGAGAGAGAGAGAGAGAGAGAGAGAGAGAACGAACAGATTCCTTGTCTGTCCCCAAAGCTTTGCTGTGGCTATCAAAAGCAAATCTTAGAGGGTTGCATTTGGAATTTTGCCCTAAGCCACGGTAGAGAGAATTCCAGGCATGATAAAAGGGAAGTGTCTACCCAGCTGGAGAGGAAGTGGCGAGTCCTTCCACTTCCCAGGGGAGCACCTGGGAGTTGGAGAAGCAGATAGAGATGAGGTGAAGTGAGGGGAGGCAGCTGCCTGCGGGGCCCGGTGCCTCACCCTTTCTCTGCCCACCTCTAGAACCCTAGCACTCTGTAGGATGTTGTCTTGAAGGAAGTGTGGTCCGTGCCCTCAGGAGAGGAGGGAGGGTGGTGTGGGGTGGGCACTAGTTTTCTTGGGCTGCCACAACAAATGGCCACAGCCTCAGGGTTCAAACTCAGAGTCAGGAGGGCTGTGTTCCCTGTTAGGATATTACTGGGCAGTCTATTTCCTTCTTCTTCTAGATGCATTTTGACATTTCTTTGGCCACCTAACTCCAGTCTGTCTCTGTCTTCACACATCCTTCTTCTCCTCTGAGTCATCTCCTCTGCGTCTAAGCTACCTCAGACTTTGTCTATAGGAGCACTTGCCATTGGATTGATGGCTTATTTGGATAAACCAGGATGATTTTGTCTTGAAATTTTTAACTTACATCCACAAAGACCCTGTCTCCAAACCATAGTCACAGGTCCCAGGAGTTAGGATGTGGACATATGTTTTGGGAACCTACATTCAACCTTCTATGGAGTGCTTGGGCTGAGAAAGGACCAGGGAGGTGCATAGACACACTCATCTCCTGTTTGGTGTGGGAGGGAGGGACACCCACCATCCAAGTGTCAGAAGACCACTGAGAGCTCTGGTCAGTCCCTTACCAGTCAGGACCCTGGACAGTGGCATGCTGACCCTGAAGTCCCAGGCCTCAGGGAGTTTGCCAGTGTGTCCTGGCTGGTCCCGCACCTCTGGGGCTTCCACTGTCCTTACTCAAGTCAGAACAGACCTCCACTTCCATCCACCTGCCTAACAGGTAATGACAACTGGGACAAAACCTGAGGCTTAGAAATCAGCAGGATGAGACACTTGAGCAGGAGGCCTTTTTCTGTTGCCATGAGGACACCTGATAGGGTTTCAGGGTCCCCAAACTCATGTTGAAATTTAATTGCCACTGATGGTGTTGAGAGGCGAGACTTTAAGAGGGGAACTCCACCCTCATGAATGGATTAAAGCCATTAATTATTGTGGGATATAGTTTAGTTATCATGCAGGTGGCTTTCTTATAAAAGTAAGCTCTGTCTGTCACCTGTTTCTCTCTCTCTCTCTCTCTCTCTCTCTCTCTCTCTCTCTCTCCCACCTTTCTTTTTTCCATTACTGGGAATTGAACCCAGAGGCACTCTACCCCTGAGCTACATCCCCAGCCCTTTTTAATTTTACTTCTAAGCCAGGGTCTTCCTCAACTGTCAAAGCTGGCCTTGAACTTGAGATCCTCTTGCCTCTGTCTCCTGAGTAGCTGGGATTATGGACACATGCCACTGTACCACCCTCTCTCTCTCACCACGTGATGCTTTTTACCATGTGGTGCCACAGTAAGAAGGCCTTTGCCAGATGCGGCCCTTTTATCCTGTACTGCTCAAACTCAGAACTATAGAAACATATTCATCTTCTTTATAAATTGTCCAGTATGTGGTATAATGTCATAGCATCAGGAAACTGACTAGGACAGAACATTGGTACTGAGCAGTGAGGCAGCACTTCCCACAACAAGTACCCGAAAATGTGGAAGTGGTGTCTCTGGAACTGTGTAGCAGATGGAGGCTGGAGGGATTTGGAAGAGCAAGTTGGAAGAAACCTAGGGTGCTGCGAATGGAGCATCAGGGTGATTCTCACGAGGGTCAGAAGAAAAGAATATTAGCTAGGTGTGGTGGCACACCCCGTAACCCCAGGGACTCAGAAGGTTGAGGCAGGGGGATCACATGTTCATGGGCAGCCTGGGATACTTAACCAGACTTTGCCTCAGTAAAAAAAGAACAAGTCCTGGGGGTGTAGCCTGTGGCGGAGCATGCCTGGGTTCCATCCTCAGTGCCAAAAAGGAGAAAGAGGAGGAGAGGGAGGGGATGAAGGAAAGTCTAGAACCTCTTAGAGATTATTCCAGTGGTCATGGTCAGAATGCTGGTAGAAATATGGACAGTAAAGACCATGCTGATGAGGTCTCAGGCTGAAAGGAGGAACAAGGTCTTGGAAACTGGAGCGAAGGCCATCATGTTACATGGTAGCCAAGACCTTTGTGCCTGAGAGTTTTGTGGAAGGTGGAATTTAAGGGAGATGAAGTAGAATATCTGGCAGAAGACATTTCTAAGCAAAATATTGAAGAAGCTACATATGGTAGTTTTTACTGCTTACAGTGAAATGAAAGAGGAAAGAGATTTATTTAAAGACAGAATTTATAATTAAAAGAGAAGTAGTGGGACTATTTGAAAAAATTGCAACTTGGCCATGTAAAGAGCGGAAAAGTGTTCCAGAGAAAGTACCAAGGATGTGACCAAGTGACCTTTTGCTAAGGAGATTCCTGTAGATAGAGGACAAATATTTCAAGAGAATGGGAGGAAGACCCCAAAGGTATGAATATGATCTTCAAGGCCACCTCTACCATAACAGTCCCAGAGTTCTAGGCGGGCAGGGTGGTTCGGGGGCCTAGGAGCCTGCCTCCACAGGCTCCTTGCCCAGCTCCACCTTGGGACACAAGCAGTAAGCATTAGCAGTGTCCATGTGGCGCTGACTCTGGGGGTGTGCAGAGCTGAGGGGGCCTGACGGCCTCCCCCGGGCCTCGGAGGATGCTGCACCTACTCGCAGGACTACCAGAGACCCCACCAGGGCAATGCCTAGTGGAACTGTGGGAGCGGGGTCACCCTTGGGACACCAGAACCACAGAGCTACCAGTGTGGGGCGCTAGCCTGGGAGAACAGCAGGCCTGAGAAGCCAATCCATGAGAGTCGCTGCCTGCCCTAAGCTCAGCAAAACCCTAAGGGTAGGATCCCCAACCCAACCCCAGAGTGTCTAGGAAGAAGGACACAGAGTCCAAGTTATTCTCAAGTCTTAAGATTTAACGTTATTTGCTCTGCTGGGGTTTGGACTTATTTGGGGCCAGTTACCCCTCTTTTCTTGCCCATTTCTTCATTTGGGAATGGAAATTTTTATCCCAGGCCCGCTTACCACTCTGTTCTGAAAGCAGATGTCTTGTTTTGATCTCACAGGCTCACAGCTGGGGGGAATTTGCCTTGGGATGAATCATGGCTGAGTCTCCCTCATATCAGATTTAGAGGAGACGCTGGACTTTGGATTTTTGAGGTTGATGCTGGCAGAAGTTGAGTTTTTGGAGACTATTGGAATGGAAGGAATGCATTTTGTATGTGAGAAGGACATGAGTTTGGGGGGGATGAAGGATAGGATGCTAGTTTGAATGTGCCCTCCAAACTCATGTTGAAATTTAATTGCCACTGTGATGGTACCAGAAGATGATTAGTTCATGAAGGCTCCACCCTTATAAAAAATGCCATTAGTTGTCAGGGGAGTGTCTTTATTATAAAAATGAGCTTTCTCTGGAACATGCTTTCTTGTTTCTGCTCTTGCTCTCTCTCTCTCTCTCTCCTGTTCTCTATTTGATGCTCTCTGCCATGTTATGAGGCAATAAGAATATCCTCACCAGATGTGGCCCTTCGATCTTGTACTTCCCACCTCCAGAAATGTAAGAAAAGAACTTCTTTTCTTTATAAATTATCCAGTCTGTGGTATTTTGTTATAGAAGCAGAAAATGGACAAAGAAAACATCCAAGCTTCTATCCCACAGATCTCACCCACCTTGGGAGGGGGAAACATCTCTTCTAGGAAACTCAAAGTTTAGAGCAACTGAATCTTTCCCCCAAAGAGAATGGATCTTTTTTTTCTCTTCTCTCACACATCTTACTGTATAAATGATTAATCTCCTGCAAATGATAGGACTTACAGGGTTTTATTTTTTTGAAAATGGGCACATGCTATACATATTACTCTGTGGATTGCAGAATATACTTCATGTGGTCTAGAAATATTTTGTGCTAGTCAGGGTTCTCTAGAGGAATAGAACCAATAGAATATGTATATACTTACAAGAGGGAGTTATTGGGTTGGTTCACACCATCAGAGGTTGGGTAGGCCCATGATGGCTGTCTGGTGACTGGAGAGACCAGTATCTACTCAGTCTAAGAAGCAGGAATTCTCAGAACAAGAGGAACCAAGGAAGAAGTTGCTCCAGTTTGAGGCTGAAGGCCTAGAGGCCCCCTGACAAGTCACTGGTGTGAGTCCACCTTGAAGGACCAAAGAAGCTGAAGTCTGATGTCCACAGGCAACGGCAGCAGCAAAAGACACATGGCTCCAGAATTGAGCTTGTGGGCTTCTTCCTCCTTTATTGTCCCAGTTGGGCCCCCCAGACTCTTGGCTGGTGCCTTCTCACTCAGAGAGCGTCTTGCCCCTCTGTTCACTGACCCCTGCCAATCATCTCTAGAAACACCCTCACAGGTACATGCTGAGCTATGCTTGACCAATTTTTGAGACATCTCTCTGCCCAGTCAAGTTGACAAACAAGATCAGCCATCACGTATTTCTATGACAATCTATTTCTGTGCTACCTCACTTTTTAAAAACTCCATGCACTATAATTTGTTTAACCAGATCCTTATTGATGGACATTTGGGTTGTTGAATATAATTTAAAATAACAATTGAATAAGGCCAATTGATGCTAGAGATGCAAAAAAATATATTGTGATATTTCTTTCTCTCCCAAATCTACATAGCTCTGATCCCACATTTTGGCAAGTGATAAAGTGATTAAAGGACCTCAGAATTGTTGGTCAGACAATGCATCACAGCCCACCGACCCCCAACTTCTAGAACTCTCTGGGAATGAGTTGGAGGGCAGCTGGCCAAGACTCAGCCCTTTTAGTGTGGGAAACTCCTGAACATAAACTGTTGGCAGGGCTGGCTCCACCTTGTATTCCACAACTGCCACTTGTCCAAGAAGGGCAGCAGGACATGATCTTTGCTTCGTCACTGCAGCTTGGTGACGGTGGCCTTTAACAAGGAACTCCCTGCAATCTCTGTGATCTCTGGGATGTGAAGGTGCAGAAAGGGCTTGGCAGTGTTCTCACCTACTGTTTCAATCAAACCCTTCAGATTGCAAGTGACTGAACAACATACATAGAGTAGGCTTTGCATTGGTTCATGTGAAGGGAAGCCACGGAATTTCAGGTATGGCTACATCTGGGTGTTTAAACAATATCATTAAGACTACCCTTCTCTTTATCTCTTAGCTATGACTGCCTCTTCTTAACATTTTTTTTTTTTTCTGGGCAGATTTTTATTGTTTCCTTTGATGTAAGGTGACCAACAGGTGCTACAATCTTACCCTTCTAGCTCATGATCTCAGGAGTTCCAGAGAGCTCTAGCAAAGGTCTCAGGGGAGGGAGGCTTCTATTGGCCTGATTTGGGTCACATGTTTATCCTTGAAGCAGGGACTGGGTCTAGGAAGTGGGTGCTCCAGCTGGCTGACTGGAGGTCTTTGAGGCCCCCTTGCCTGGGTGTGTGGCAGGCTTTCTTATCTGAGCCACGTGGACAAAGCAGTATTAATAGAGGAGATGTGATTTGTCAAGAAAAGGCTGGACAGGGCTGGGGTTGTGGCTCAGGGTAGAGAGCTCACCTAGCATGTGTGAGGCCCTGGGTTCGATTCTCAGCACCACATAAAAATAAATAAATAAAATAAAGGTATTGTTTCCATCTGTAACAAAAAAATATTTAAAAAAAGAAAGAAAGAAAGAAAGAAAAGGCTGGACTGACACAGGTGTCTACTACGTCTGACCCTTCAGGTCCTGTCCAGGTCACACTTCTCTCCGGAGAGAAGGTGCTTATTATTTGACTGCAGAGGTGAGTGTAGCTTAGCTCCAAACGGATAGCGATGTGGAGTAGTCAGCCCCTGCTCAGACCTGTCTGAAGTTCCTGCTTCCCAACCTCCCACAGGCCAAAACAGAGAAAGAGTATAGGGAGTGGGGCAGCCCATCCAGGCCCACACTTCTGGGCCCAGCCTTCCCCTGACCCTCAGCCCTCGTGGCTCAGGCTCCATGGCTACGGGGAACAGACACACCATTTCTAAATGTGAGATGGCCTCAGGGACGAGGTGCCCTCTAAGGTCACAGACTAAGTGGCCCTTCCCTTAACTGGAGGCTCTTTGTTGGGGTCCAACCTCGAGGTCAGCCCTTTCCCTCCCCCACCTCCCCTGCTGTGGCCTGGCCTCTGGGGGAGAGAGCAGCACCTGCCCCCTGGGAGTCCTGGCCTCTTGGTCTTTGCTTTCCTCAGGGCTCACGCTTGGGAAGGAGTCTCTCCGCTGAGGTATCTGTGCCTCCTGCCTGTGGGAGGCATTCCTGGATTTGGGGGTGCTTACTGTGCCAGGAGCTGGATGGGAGACAGAAGGAGGACCTGGGGGACCCTGAAAGACACCATCCTGGGATGACCTGATGGGCAGAGCCCAGCTTGGGTTTCTGGGTGGCTAAATACACACATGGGGTGCTCTCTCCAGAGTCCCCAAGCGGCATCTTTCCCATCGGACCTTCGCATGGGGTCAGCACCTTGGTCTCATATCCCTCCCCTTCCTGCTGTAGCCCCGGGCTAGAAAAGGTGCGTCCTCCCTCAAGGCCGTGGTTCACGCACCTCCCCTTCTGGAATGCCCCTACCTGCCAGGTCGACCAACACTCATCCTTCAAAACTCAGCTCCCCTTGGGTAGCCACTTCACGACAGCCAGAGCTGCTGCTGAATAGCCATGAAAATGAACTGCAGCAGTGGCTCCTTCCAATGGCCAGTGCATAGCACTGTGCCCAGGCAGCAAGGCCCAGCCCGCGAGGTTGCTCTGGCTCAATGGCCAGCGGGTTAACACAACCCCCAACGTACACACAGCCTGAAATGCCCTCAACTCATGACTGACAGGAGTTGCCTTATAAAAACTCAGCTCCCTTTCTCCCTTGGGGGTGTGATTTATGATCCCCCCGCAGGGCTTATGCTCCAGATGCCCAAGATGGTGGCATGCTTGCTAAGAGGCTGGCCTCCTCCTTTTCCCGGTCTCGCTTCCTCACTTCCCTCTAGGTTTTCCAGATCACCTGCTGCTGTGGACTGATTTGTGTCCTCCCAGATTCTCATGTTGAAGCCCTAACCTGATTGTGTTTGGAGGTAATTACCTTTAGGGAAGTAATTAACTGAAGTCATCAGAGGGGGTCCTTGGAAGAAGAGGAAGAGACAGCAGAGGTCTCTCTACCCAGAAGAGCCCGTGTGAAGACACAGAGAAGAGGTGGCTGTACACAAATCAGAAGAGGCCTCCCCAGAAACAGAACCCTGCCTAACCTTGATCTTGAGTTTCCAGCCTCCAGGACTGTGAGAAAGTGTTTCTCTTGTTGAAGCCACAGTCTGTGCTGTTTTGTTCTGGAAGCCTGGGGAGACTAAAACACTTGCCACATAAACTACCTGATCTTAACTGTGTCTCAGGTCTGCTCCTAGGAAACCCCAGTGAGGACAGGAGCTCCGTTTTATTAGGCACCAGGGAAATGGGACCTCAAAGCATACTGCAGTGCCACTTCACACCCAATGGAGGAAATCTGGCCAGACCAGGTGCTTCACAGACAGTTGGTGGAGGTGTAAATTCGCAGAACACCTTGGAGACTATTTTTCAGTATCTTTAAGCAGAAGATGTATAAACCCCACGGCCCAGCAGCCTCACTCCTAGCTTACCCTCAGCTGGAATACCTGCGTGTCAACCAAGAGGCACCCGAGAAAAGTCCAAACAGACCTATCTCTCCTCTCTCTCTCTTTTGGTATTGGGGATTGAATCCAAGGGTGCTTAACCCCTGAGCTACATCCCCAGCCCTTTTTATTTTCCATTTTGAGACAGAGTCTTACTCAGTTGCTTAAGACCTCTCTAAGTTGCTAAAGCTGGCCTTGAACTTGCAATTCTCCTGCCCAAGCCTCCCAAGCCACTGGGATTACAGGCATACATGCACTACCATGACTGATTCTAAGTGCTTTAAAAAATTTGAGATAGGATCTCACTAAATTGCTAAGACTGGCCTTGAACTTGCAATCCTCCTGCCTGTTTCCTGATTCTTTGGGATTATAGGCAGGAGCCACAGCACCTGGCTCAAAGCAGTACTATTTCTAATAGCTCTAAACTGGAAAAAGTCCAGCTCCCGTCAACAACAGAACAAACACTCAAATTCACACAGTGGAATACTACACAGCAATGAAATGAATGAATTTGTATGAATCTCAAAAACCCCATCCTGTGCCAAACAAACCAGACAGGAAAGAGTGCATGGCACAAGATTTGATTGGGATGGAGTTTGAAAGCATAATATGCACACAGAAGTGGACAAATCACCAGCTCAATGGATTTTCACAAACTGAAAACATCATGCAGCTTGCAGGTAGAGCAAGAAACTAATCAAGACCGTGACCCTGGAAGCCCCCTCCTGCTGCCTTTTAGTCACTACCCACACCCCTCCTCCAGAGCAATAGTGTTTGCGTCTATTAAAACTAGATCAATGGGACACAATGGTATATACTATTTGGTTTTGTACTTCCTGTTTGTCAGATCATCTATACAGTTTTGTGCAGTTGTGGTTCAATTTATATAGTCATTCCACAATTGCTGAGATCCTGCCTAGTTTCCAGTCTAACTAGAGTGCTACTATGAAGATTCTAGAACATGTTTTTTTAAAAATGAACCTATCTAGGCATTTCTTTGGCTATCCACCCAGATGGACTCATACAGGTCCATCATTTGCCTCTGTTTCCTTTTTCTCCTCCCCCAGTCTTCCCACCCCTACCCTCTTTGCTCTCTGATCCTTTCTTAGGCTAACCAAGTAGGTGTGATTACCCTCCAAGCTGAAGCCAGTGGGTCCCCCTGGCCAGGCGTACCCACTTATCCTAGGTGCTGTGAGTCTCGGAGAGCTTCTCCAGAGAGGAGGGTCAGATTGTGATTTGATCCCTTTGACCTCCTGGCTCAGCTCTCTGCACGCCTGAGGCCAAAGGTATCCAGAGCAGGACCGATACTGCCGGCCCAGCCCCAGCTGCTCCACAGGCGGGCACAAAAAAGAGGGCCAGTGGGTGAGCCCGAGGTCAGGGCAGGGCCAGGCAGGGAGAGGCTGGAATGTGCAGGCTAGGCGGTGGCTGGGCTGAGGGGTCCAGGGTTCCCTGGGCAGGGGTCAGCAAGGCAATATCCTGCCCACCTGAGCAGGGCCTGGCCTCCTTAGTTCCTGTCTGAGCCTCCATTGCCTCCTCTGTCAACGGAAATCAGAGTTTCTCTTCAGCCTCATTAAGCGCTAAAGGAGATGACAGACACTTACCTGGGGCCAGGACGGCACATTCAACCCATCTTACAGTGAAGGAAGCTAAGGCCCAGAAACATGAAGGGGCTTCTTCAATTCACACAGAGTCTGAACCCAAGTCTGCCTGGCTCTTCCCACTTGGCTCTGCCCACAGGTTGCGTGCTTGGGGACTCTTGTGGTGGGGTTTGAGGGAAGGAAGTCAGGCAACATCTTTGTCAGTACCTGAATTTCTGCCACCAAAACTTCTCTGTGAATCAAGGAATGTCTTTATCTGAAAGTGTGTGGGGACAAGGGCCAAGATATCTGTGACTGAGGCAGTGTGTGCAGGTGGCTGCCTGAGAGGACTGGAGCGCCCAGGCCCTCATGGGACTCCATTCCCTTCCTCACCCCAATCCAGGCCCTATGCGAGACCCAGAGAAGGACTGGGCTGCTCAGACTCACGTCTGGGCCTTCCACGGGCAGCCTCCCTGCCCACCTGGAAGGACCCAGGCCGGCTGAGTGTTGGGGATTTTTCAGGCAGGGTTGGACCTGCTGGGGCAGAGGTTGTCTGAAGAGCACTTCTGGAGAAGGGAGGGAGGTGTGGGTGCGGCCTCCAGCCCGAGAGCTTCTGTGGGCCTCCTCCCAGAGGCTTGTGTTCACACCCCCACCCTCTCCTTTTGCACATGCAGCCCCACGCCCCACTTGACGCTGTGCACAGCCTGGGGCTGCAGCTGAACTGTGCCCCACCAGCGAGGGCTCCTCAGGTTGATGCCTCGCCCCCACACCTCCACCCAGCCTCTTCTGAATGACCAAGTCCCATGTCCTCGGAGACAGTGGCCTCTTTGGAAAACAGTTTCCTGGGGTACCAGGGTACGCATAGTCTCTGTATCTGCAGCCCCCCATCTTAGGTGGGGACCCCTAGAAAGAGACCAGAAGGGTTTAAAGGCGATGTGTATATTTGTGAGGGGATTCCAGAAAGCCACAAGGATGTGGGAAACGAGAAAGCTAAAGGAGCCCGTCCAGGTAAGCTACAGATTGAGAGGCGGACCTCTGGGCCTCGCCCACCTGGGATACAGCGTAGGCCCAGGCTTGAGGTTGTCCCTCCCAGGGAGTGAGGAAGCTGGGGCCTGTCTCCGCCAACCCAGATGAACGCATTCATCACCCGGGTCTGCTCCTGAGGGCATGAACTCTGAACTGCAGCAATTTCCGAGGCCCCTGGGGCTGAGTGTCAGATACCTGCGAAGTGCTCTGGGGGTGTGGTTGGGGCTCCTCAAAGGAGAAAAAGGGCCTGAGGGCCTGGGGATAGCCCTGGAGGCTGGTGCTAGAGTCCCAGCTATGCGGAGGACTCTTCTTGAGGACAGTCACTTTCTATAAAATGGGATAAAAATACTGCTTACCTGTAGTTTTGTGGTGAGCTTAAATGAACAGGTGGCACATACCTATAATCCCAGCGACTCTGGAGGCTGAGGCAGGAGGATCGAAAGTTTGAGGCCATCCTGGGTAACTTAGCAAAAACCTGTCTCAAAATAAAACATAAAAAGGGCTGGGCTTGTAGCTCAGTGGCAAAGCGTCCCTGGGTTCAATCCCCAGAAAAGCCCGCCCCCCAAAAGAGCGATAAGACTTCCATGACCCAGGTGGAGATTGATAAATGGTGCTTTCTCTTCCCTTCTCCAGGCAGGGCAAGGATCAGGCTGACTCACCTGGTCTGGAGGCACCCAACAACCTACTGTTTGTACCAAACATTGTTGTTTATGAAGCCCTTTGCTTCCTTCCCCTGCCCTTTTTATTCCCAATTTTTAAAATTTCATACTGATGCAAGGCAGCCCAGGCCCAGTGGGCTGTGGAGACCTGGGCATGCAGAGGGCCTGCTCTTGCCCCAAGGGGTCCAAAGTCCACCTGGGTATACAGACAAACTTATGGCCAGGCATGTGGGCTTTGATGGGTGGGTAGGAGTTTGTGAGGGGCCAGGAGGCAATTCAGGCAGAGGGAGAGATGCTTAGGAATTATTCCAGGGGCAGGAGGAAGAGAAAAATGTGGGCAGATGCCAGGGCTTGCATTTGGAGCCTCCTAGGATTAGAAGCTCCAGACAGTTACTGACGAGGTATGAGCGGCTGAGAGAGCAGGAACTTTGCCCTGCCACTGTTGGAGCAGGGGCCACCTGCCCGGGGTTTCCAGAGCAGGCTTGTCTGACACCCCAACCCCCACCTGTGCCCAGGGAGAGGGGATGGGACTCCGCTGGGCAGCTGGAGTGGAGGCGGGGCTCTGGGCTGCCCTCCCTTCCTGACCTCGGCCTGCCCTTACCGTGCTCCCCTCAGGCTGTGCCGGGAAACCCCCACTCCCGTGTTTCCCTTCAGATTCCATTTGAATTTTGCGTCTGTGTGTTTGTTTTTAAAATAAATAAGGTTTGTAATAACAGGTTAATTACTAAAATAATAAGCCACACGTAAATAAAACAAGACGTTCAGAGCTTATCCTGTGACATTGCCCCTCAGCATAAGTGGTACATAGGGGGTCAAGTCTGGTGGGCACGGGGCTGGAGGAGATGTCACATCTCACAGAGTTCGAGGTGGCACCTCCCAGGGTGTCTGTTGCCTCACCTATGGAAAGGCACACTCAGGTGTGTTCACACCTGCAGATCACAATGCAGTTCCATACATCGCTAGCACCACCCCCTGGTACCTCTAGATCCCACGCATGGGATACGGGTATGGGTGCTCTCGCTTCTGCTACCCTCCCTGTTCCTCCCAACCCTATCTGCCACCTCCCAGGAGAAACCCTCCTCCCACCCCAGGGGTAAGTAATCTGTGTGGCCTGTGCAGGGCCTCCAGAGGGGTCTGTTCTGCACCTACTCCCTGGGAGGGATGTCCTCAGACTGGCGGCCCAGAAGGGACGGCACTCTGTCCGGGTCCACACAGCAAGGCCTCATCCGAGGCAAGACTAGGATCCTGCCTCTCCACAAAGCCCATTTGGGCTACATGCTGAGAGGTCAACCAGGACACCCCAGAAACTTTCTCTATCTGCAGGTCCAGGATGCTAAATCCCCCATCACACATGCTTTCAGATGAAGATGCTGTCCCATAAGGTCCCCACTAAAGGCACACTTATTGTGGGAGTTGGGGTCAACTGAGGAAGATGGGTCAGACCTTCCTCCTTGTCTGAGCTCCCCGAAGCCAAGCCCTAGGCTCAGGAGAGTTGGACCTCAGCCCAAGGGCATCCTAGACACCAGTGCTGGAGGACACTGCAGGGGCCCTGTGTACCAAGTGGGGAGGAAGCGGAACTTGGGTTGTTTCCATGTCCCCACTCTCTTCAGTCAGAGGCCCAACAGGTTTATCTCTCTCTTTTTCTCTTTCTCTCTCCTTTAAACAGGTTCTCACTGCATTGCCCAGGCTGGTCTCAAACTCCTGAGCTCAGGTGATCCTCCTGCCTCAGCCTTGGGAGTACCTGAAACCACAGGTGGGCTTATCTCTTTTACACGTCAGCATCCACATTAAGAAGTGCTTTCCTGATAGACCAGCCAATGATGAGTGAGAGATCAATAAACCCGGTGCCAGAAGGGATTCCAGGAAATAGGCACTCACGCCCAGTGGCAGTAGCAGAGCAAATTGGAACCCCATTTTCAGCAGAATATTCCAAGAGTGCTTGTCCTTTGACCCAGATTATTTCTAATAATCTGTCCTTCGTGGACAAAGGTGTAAATATGGTGTGGATGGCAGAATGGTTATATGAACATTTATTCGGGGCCAACCAAACAGCATCAGTGGGCAATGACTGAATAAAGAACCTTTGGTCCAGGCTGTGGACCACCTTGGAGCAATTAAAACAAAGACTGAACTGATCTATGGCGGGAGAAGAATAGGTTACGGAAGTGTGAGATTGACGTTTCCACTCATTTGTTAGTTTGTTCTGGGGTACTAGGGATTGAACCCAGGAGCACACTCCCACTGAGCTCCATCGCGAGCTCTTTTTATTTTTTAAATTTTGAGATAGGGTCTCACTAAGTTGTCCAGGCTAAAAGAAAGAAAAAAGAGAATGTTCTGGGATTATAGTGCTGATGATTGTATAACTGCAAATATACTGAAAACCTTCAAATCATGCACTTTAAAAGGGTGAATTTTAGAGTGTGTGAATTATATTTCAATAAAAATACATAGTGAAAATTGAATTAAGAATGAATATAAAAATTTGTGTACAAGTATGCTGCAAAATGTTATTTTAATTATTTCATTAATTTTTTTCAGTGTTATTTTCTTGTTGGAGTAGAGAAGGGGAAAAAAATCCTTTCCTCTGCCTTCTCAGTTCTGTAACGTGGGCCTGCAAATTAAACTGACAAAAGCCAATTAACAGGAGAAAAAGCATGCGGATTTTATTTGATGTTGGTATTTTCATTTTTGCATGCACAAAGGTCTTCATAGAAGAGACCTGAAGATGACAGACCCTCGGGCTCATATATCATTTTAACAAAGGACGATAAATTTGTGCAAAGGAAAAAGGGGTTCAGACTTCTAGGGGTGACAATGTGTGGGAAGGTAATTATGTAGGGGAGCTCGTGGAGGACAAGGTTATTTCTGGGAGGTTTGCTTGTGCAGAGCTGTCTGGGTGCTGGCTTCTGTCTCGGTGCTAATGGTTGTTCTCTTCCTGGTACAGGAGACAGGAGGGGAAGCACCTTCACAGAGGGAAATTTATGTCCTGCTTTTAGGCAGATGGGTGGGGCAGGGGAAGAGAGCTCTTTCTGCCTGTGCTGCCTCTCAACTGCAATTAGCCCAGAACAATCCTGATACAAAAGGGGTGTATTTTGGGGTGGCAATTTCTGATCCCCTTTGGTGGGAAGTGGGACAAACTTAAATACCACCTACAGGTAAATGAAAGCATGATGGAAAGCTTTATAAGGACATATTTATGTAGCCATGAATAAAATCTTGTCTGGAAAAATTTCTTTAAATTAAATAAAGAACTCAGGGCAGTATCTCATGTAGGAGACTTTTTGTGATATCTATTAATGAACTCCAAAATAACCCTGTGAGGCCAGGCTTCTCATACCTGTGAGGCTCAGTGAGGGGACCCGACGTGGCTGAGCTGCCCTCTTCCTGGGCTGCTGTCTGGTAAGGACAGAGTTCGGGCGTCTGGCCAGTACGGCTGCCTTTCCTAGTTTTGTCACTTCCTAGTTGCAAGGTTTTGCTCCAGGTCAGACCACACCTCACCGAACTGCTGTTGGCTCTGTCCCACCTGCAAGGGGGGGTAATAGATTAGGAGGATGCTCTGCGCATGTGCAGCTCACATGAGACTCAGCACATGGGACCGTCACTGTTTTACTGGAACAGGCCCAGGTCCAAATGGGTGGAGACCCAGAGAGCGCTATGGTTTAAGATGAGTGTTCACCAAAGGGTCTTGTGTGAAAGGTGTGGTTCCCCAGCCGGCGCCGTCCTGAGAAGGTGGTGGAACCTTTGGGATGTGGAGCCTAGCAAAAGGAAGTTATTTCACTGGAGGGGGTGCCCTCCAAGGGGATTGTGGGACTCCAGCCCCTCCTCTTCCCTCTCTTTTTGCTTCTTGGCCTCCAGGAGGTAAGTGACTTCTTCTGCCATGTGCTCCCCACATGACGTGCCACCTAGCCACAGGCCCAAGAGCAACAGGGCCAACCAACTGTTGTCTGAAACCTCTGACAATGAGTCAAAATAAATTTTCCTTCTTTAAGTTGATTATCTCAGGTATTTTGTTACAGTAATAGAAAGCAAATGCAGACAGAATCACTTCCTGTAGCCCACCTGCCCTGATGTAGTGAACCACACATCTTTCAGGGTGACCTAAGAGATCTGGAGAGGAAAAACCCTATGGGAACCCTCAGGAGGAGGCAATTCAAGTCAAGGCCAGGGGAGTGGCCTTTACCCCTGGCAGTCCTTACTCTAGTCACTGTCCCCAGATCCCTTTCTAGTCAGCCGTCCTTGGGAAATGCATGCCACCTTCCTAGGCCTTAGTTGCCATTGTTGAGCCACCCCACAATGCTGGTTATGATGAATACTCTGGGCGCCTGGACTGCCTGGGTCCAATCCTGGCTTCCCTGCTTTTGCTTTCTGGTTGCATGATTCTGAGCCTCAGTTTCCTCCTCTGCAAAATGGGAGTAGTAATAGTACTCATCTCACAGTCCTTATAAGGATTAAATGACAAGTGAGTATGGGGTACTCAGGGGTACTAAGTGTGCCGTGGGATCTCAAGGACTGTTGGCTCTTACTGCTATGATTGCTGTTCATTGGTTGTGAAGGGGCCCATGGACATGTGTGTTCCTGGATACAAGGGGCTAACCCCAGAGTCCCTCTTCCCCAACCTGTGTCCTATAGTCCCCCTGGCTGCTTCAGCACCCAGTGATCGACAGCCTGGGCCGGTGGCGTCCTGGCAGGCCTGTCCTGGCAGCTGCTCACACAAGGCGAGGCCCTGGGAGCTTTGGAGAATTAATTAGGCTGCATTCCTCTTCTAGGGCTCCTGGCGGGCCCGCACACGGCCCCCTTCTGAGCTGCTGAGGGCTCTTGGCTCGGATCCCTGGCAGGCCAAGGCGAGGCCCCCACTCTGCTCTCCCTTGAGAGGAGGGGCCACGCGAGCAGAAAGCATAGCCCGGGAAAGGCCAAGTGTTTTTTCCCCCAGGCAGCTCCTGTCCTGGCTCTCCCTGGCTTAGTAACCTTCACTAGCTCCCCCTCACTCAGGACCGAACTCCTGGCACTGGACGCTGTTCCTAGCCTGACCCCTGCTGCTCAGACTGGCTGCCTCTCCCTGGACTCTTCCACGCTCTGGCCAGACAAGCCTGGCACCACTCCCCCAGCTGTGATGCCCTGTCCTCTTCCCGGCATGTGTAGACCCTACCGGTCCTTCGGTTGCCTTGCCACCAGCTTCAAGGGCAACTCACGGCATTTTCCACCCCTCGTCCCTTTCAGTTGTTCCTGTCTGCCATCCCTGGCCACCTGGGAGACCTCAGGGGCAGCTTCGTGATGTGCACAGGCACGAAGCACTAATGGCAGCGTTTCCGGTCTCTCCTGGGAGACCTATTCCAAGGCTGTGGAGGGGTGGCAGTTGCTGTAGGTGTCTTCTGCCTAGAGCACCAGCCCCCAGGCTGGTGCCCAGGGCTTGGTGTGGTGCTCTGGAGTGTACCACCTGTTCCTGCCTGACTCTCCAACCTTTCCCAGGCCTCCTTCATTCAACGGAGAATCTCGAGCTTGTTCCACTTGTCACTCCTCCAGAAAGCCACTTTGAGTTCCCCTTCCCCAGGGAGTCCATCTAAATGTAGTTGTTCCCTATCAGAGAGGTAGAGAACACAGAAGAGCCTGGAGTTTAGGTCTCAGCTGAACAACATCCTAGCTGTGTGGTTTTGAGCAAATGAGAGAACCTCTCTGTGTCTTGGTTATCTTGTCTATCACTTTTTTATTTGTTTGTTTGGAGATAGGGTCTGTATTGCCCGGGTCTGATCTCCAGTTCCTGGGCTCAAGGGATCCTCCTGTGAGCAGCTGGGACTGCGGGCGCCCACCACCAGGCCTGACTGGCGATGCTAGACCTCCTTGAATGAGGTCGCTGCGAGAAACCGGGAGTTACTGCGTGGAGAGCGCTGCTGCGCCCTCAGTAAACGGGAGCTCCTATTTTTATCTTAACATCCAGCAGCATTTTCTTGAATGGCCCTTCTCTTGGCCTGTGAGGCAGGGGCTGTGTCTGTCTTGCTCACCAGAGTCTCCCCAGAGGCAATTATTTATCTCTGTTGAATGAATGGATGGCCATGTTCCAGGAATTTATTGCCTTGATAGCAAATGACTTATCTGAACTGACCCTGGACTCTATTTTCAGAGAAAGAAAAAGAGAAAGAGAGGGAGAGAGAGAGAGAGAGAGAGAGAGAGAGAGAGAGAGAGAGAGAGAGAGAGAGAGAGAGAGAGAGAGAGAGAGAGAGAGAGAGAGGGAAAGAGAGAGAGAGAGAGAGAGAGAGGAGAGAGAGAATTCCCTGGGGCTCTTTCCTGGTGAGGGCTGTGCACAGGCAGCCTAGGGCCCGGTCCTCAGCCGCCTGGGTCTGAACAGGCATCTTCTCCTGTAAATGTAACCCAGATAAATCTGAGTCATCTTGTGCCCCTTCTGGATTATCTCTGCCTAGGGCTCTAATTGAAGGAACACAATTTTGACTGAGAAAACCTTGAAAAAAAACTTGTTAGGTATTTACCAGAAAGGAGGGAGATGGGGAGTGTTTTTTCCCCCAGTACTGGGGATTGAACCCAGGGGCATTTTACCACTGAGCTACACCCCCAAGTCTTTTTATTTTTTATTTTCAGACAGGGTCTTGCTAAGTTATCCAGTCTGGGCTCAAACTTTCGATCCCCCTGCCTCAGGCTCCTGAGTAGTAGGATCACAGGCTTGAACCACTGCGCCTGGCTAAGAGGGGAAAGATTTTGGTTCCACAAAAAGCAAACTTTCTAAAAGGTAGACACCACCCTTACCAGTGTTGCGTTTGACCTGGCAGCTGCTTCTCACATTTTTCTCTGGTTCCCCCCAAACTGTAATCCACTGTTCCCCACATTTGGGTCCCAGCTACCTGGAGTGTGATCTAGAAATAGGCACAGACTTTAGGCATGAGTGATCCCTTGGCCCTGCAAAGTGCTTGTCCTGTGGAGAGAGGTGGGGCTAGACAAGGGCCCAATCAGGGACCCTGAAGCACAGGGCCCAAGCCAGAGGCCCCACTCCTGGAGACCAAAGATCTGAGGGACTGAGCGTCACCCCAGCCTGTACCTGCCTCCTCTCTTCCCTCTAATCATCTCTGCTGCTCAGTCATTTGGGTCACTGATCTCTGAACCCTGAACTGGGGCCGGTGCCAAGGGCAGTGAGCTCCTGCTTCCCCAGCCTCCAGCGTACCTTCAATCAGGGCTCCCCAAAGCCTCTGCCAAGCCCCCAACAGCTGGTCAGTTCTGGCTACTAGCTTTCAGGGCCTGAAGGGGGCAGGCTAATTGTGATGGATGCTGGGATGCTAGGGACTGAGCCTCCCCTGGCCTGGGGCTCAGTGCCATGCGAAAGGGTGCTCTGACCCTGGGCAGTAAAAGGCTGGGTCTACCCTGTCCCACCAGGCCTCTCTAGCCAGGAGGTACCACCAACCTGCCAGGGGTGGGTGACTGCCACCTGTCTCCTCCATTGCCCTCAATCCTGACCACCCCTCTGAGGCCAAATTTCCAAAGCGCAGCTCTGAGCAGGTCTTCTGCTGCCCATGGGTCCTTGGTGTCTCCCATGGTCCACGAGAGGAAAATCCAGCTCCTTTACTTGAACTTCAGGCTTCCTCTGTCTTCAGCTTCTGCTGTTCCGCCCTTGCCTGATCTAGCCACCTCTGGTCCTCCAGAGGACCTCCCAGTCATGCCCGCACACTGTTCCTCTTCCCCTTCCTGTAATCCCTCCCCGTTTTCTTCCTATGTGAGTCCTGTTCATGTTTTGAGTGTCCCTTTGTGCAGTAGTCTTTCTCTGACACGACACTCGCCTCCCCATCTTCACTCCAGCCAGCCCCAGCCTCTCTGCAGGTCCTCTGGCTCTGTCCCCGTCCCACATGTCCACATGTTACATAATCACATTGGCAGCCTGACAAGCAGCCTCTGCTCCTGGGGCCCTGGGCTCAGCCTGGCCCCGCAGTTTGCCTATCTGGCGATTGCACGTTTTGGGAGTTGAGGACTATTGCTTCCCATTTTCTGGATTAGAAAAAAGAACTAAGGCTCAGAAAGAGAAATTTGTTCAAGGTCACACTGCAGGTGATCCATGAATTCAATCAACACATTATGCACTTGTATAATCAGACTCTGGTGCAGAAAACTAGGGTTCTAGCCCTGATGCCACCTACTTACTCCCTGTGTGACTTAAGGAAAGTCTCTTGTCTTCTCTGGATATCAGTTTCCTTAATGATAAAATGGAGAATAATAAAAGTACCTGCACCACAGGATTGTTGTGAGGATAAAATGTGTTAATCTGGATAAAGTATTCAGTGTGCTACTCTACAGTAGTAGTTCAATACACATCAACACGTTTTTCTTCCATGAGGAAGTCAGGATTGGTTTTTTGGACAAGGCAATGTTAGAGAAATAGATAAATAATTATTGCTCAGGTTGCAGGCTGCCACTCCCAGTTCAGACCGCCATGGGAAAAGGGCATGCCTTACTCAAAAGGGGAGTCTGTAGAAATGGAGGCCGTGGATCCAGGCGTTGCCAACAGGAGACCCTTGGCTGCAGTCTGTTCCCAGGATCCAGGTGGGCTGCTTCTTGGGCTGTAGCAGGATTGGTAAGCCCAGTGCTAGAGCCTGGGGCTTCCTCAGTCAGAGAGCGTCAAACTCTTTCAGGGCCCTGCCAAGGCCCAAGGCAAAGGGCACAGCCAGGACCAGGCTACGGTTCCACCACAGCACCCATCACTGACCACCAGGGCTGTGCACAGCCTTGAATCCACCTGGCCCCATCCCTCACAGGACAAATTTGCTCTGGGCCATACAGTCAGCCCCTGGCAGGACAGGGCAGCTGGAGCAGAAGCCAGTCTCCATGCCCTCAAAGTCTTGGCATCTTCTAAACATGCTCTTGGGAAAGTCCTGGCCATTGGTTTCTGTTCTGGTGGGAACATAGGTCCCAGGATCCTGATCACAGCTGCAGATGGCTGTCTAGGTGCACCATAGATCAGAGAGGGCAGGTTAGCAACCAGAGAAGGGCCAGAACCTGGCGCTTCCACACCCACCCTGGTCCCTTTCTCTGCTCCTGGGTCCCCCTAACTTCCAACAGCCCCTTCCTAAGAGAAGCCTCCCACCTCTGCTCAGCCAAGACAAAATATCAGAGTATCATTTCATTGTTTATTACAAACACAAGTTCTTGGGTAAATAATTGAGGATCTAAAAAAAATACTTTAAAATAAATAATTGGTATTCTCAAAGTCCTTAGAGCAAATAAGTTATATACAGAGAGATGAAGCAGAGCAGGCTGTCACCGGCATGTCCCAAGGGCATGAGGGGGACCAGGACTCTGGGAAGGGGAAGCCAGAGAGGACAGATGGGGCTGGTCAGGATTCCAGCTCCTGGGGACACAGTCTCCAGGACTGCCATAGATGTGCCGCACTGCAAGGTCCCTCCTGGACTGTAGTCCAGCAAACAGGATGCTCCTCAGGTTATGGCCTCCAGGTTCACATAGGCCCCACTCAGTCACTTCCTGCAGGCCTGTGGGCCAGCAGCCATCGCCAGCAGACTGCCCTGTCGTCTGGGGGCCGAGGGCTTTGCTGCGCAGCGTGAGGGCACCAAGCTGCCTTGAGGAAGTCTCCCTCGAGGGTGGGGAGGCCAGCACTGTGCCAGTCCCAGCAAGTGGGTCCAGCCGGCTGGGGCCTAGGCCCTGGCCCAGGAAATAGGTGGAGGGCCTCCACGAGCGGCCTCTCTCCTCCCGCCTCCACATGGGCTTCCTTCTCAACGTTCCTCCAGCCTGTGGTGCTATCTCTTCCTCCACCTGGAGTGTGCTGGCCTGGGCTCCCTTGTTGCCTCCCGCTGTCGCCTGGCAAAGCGGATCTTGGCAGCAGAGATGTCCCTGGAAATCGAGAAGGACCAAGTTAGCATCTCCAGAGACACAGACTGGGGTCGAGAGTCCTTGCCCAGGAGATGGCTGCCCTGGGCTCAGAGGGTCGCCACGGCCTGAAAGCAAAGTCTACACATTGGGACAGGCCAGACTGGGCCTAGAAGCTTCTCTGCCCATGGGAGTCTTTGACAAAGTTGATGTTCAATGTCAAATGCTGTCAGAATGACCAAAAGACCCATTATAGCCCTAGAATGCCCCCAAATCCATCCTTCCTCTTCCACACTTGCTGGCCTCCTTCCAACTCAGCTTCCATCTTCCTCTCCAAACTGCACCTACCGCATTCGACCCTTTCTTCAGGGTTCTGGGTGGTCCAGCCCAGACAAATAGGACTTCAGTTGCCCTTTGAACCTGGCTGAGACCCTGACCAGGACCTGGCAATGTCCAAGCATCCACTTCTTGACCCAGTGAGTCCTAGCCTGGGCATTGGAGGCTGGCCTCAGTCCCCAGCTATGGGAATGTGGGTGAGGATAGCCACCTCTCTGAGACCCTTTCTCAGCCTAAAAGATACAAAACAGGCCTGAACTCCCCTGAGGATGCGTGCTTCAAGGGCAAAGCAAGCTCCTTGCACGCTGTGAAGTGCTATGGACTTCCAAAGTCTTATTCTAATTTTTCTCATCTTTGGGCAGCTTGGGGGTAAATGCCTGCTCATGCCCATCACCCAATCCTGCCTTTTCTTTTATTTTTCTTCCTCTTCCCCAACCCAGGCCCTGTGTGAGACCCAGAGAAGAACTGGGCTGCTCAGACTCACGTCTGCCGTGGTGGCAGAGACTATAAGTGGTAAAGATCCCTAGAGCTCCCCTGCATCCAACTTCACGCACCCAGCCCTACGACCACCCTGTGGGGCAGACAATCATTTCCATGTTTCAAATAGAAGGACCTGAAGCACAGAGAAGGTGGAGGGGCAAGCCTGAGGTCCCTGTTTGTGGAAGGGCTGGGGTTCAAATCAGGCAGTTCCTGCTCCAGCAGGGCCATTCTGAAGCATGGGCAGAGGTGGGGTTTCTGTTAAGGCAGACCGGTGGACAGATATTAATAAGCACCTCCTGTGCTGAGCCTTGGGCTGAGCCATGCTAAGGCCAGTGGGAAGGAGGTGCAGACGGGCAGGGAGGAGACAGCAGGCCGGGCAGCTGGCCCCTCCAAGTCCCAGGTTGTGGGAGATAATTGATGGAGACAGCCTGAAAGAACAACTGTGATGCTTCCCCACAGGGTACACATCCAGGCCCAAGGTTAACAAAAGACAGTGCTTAAGAGTGTAAACTCTGGAGTCAGCCAGATGCCACTGTGTGACTTTGGGCAAGTGGCTTTCCCTCTCTGAGCCTCTGTTCTCTTGAAGGGAAAATGAGGATTCACTGCCTCATGTGGAAAACAAGAGAAATGTGAAAGGCATACAGGGCATGCTCAGCCAGGCGGATGCCCTCACCTTAGTCTCTGGAGAAGCTCTCCTTCCTTGGCCCATGTCTTTCCAGTCTGGAACACATCTGCAGGGGACTGGCTGCTTGGGACTGACCCCGCTTCAGCCCTGAATGGAGAGCAAGAGGGCCCCAGTGAGGGGCTATCCAGGGCCCAGAAGCCACCTGGCTGCAGGCCCAGCCCAGCCCCCACCCACCCGCCCTCAGGAGCAGATCCATTTCCACCCTTGTGCACCTGGCATCCCTCCTTTCCCAGGCAGGGTGGGGATGAGGAAAACTGAGCTACCAGGAACCTATTCTCAGTCTCAAAAACAGGCAGATGGATGGCCAGCCGGCCTTCCCAGAATCTGGCCACCTGCAGCTTCAGGGGAAACTGAGGCAGGGGCGGAGCCCCAGCTTGAGCCCTAGAGGAGGACTTTCTCGCAAACCATCACGGGAATGGGAGCTTGGGATTTTGAAAGCCAGTTCTTGCTGTCCCACGTGGTCCAAGCGGAGGAACAGAATCTACCATCCTTTTAACAGAAGAGCATACTGAGGCCGGGGACAGTGAGGAGCCTTGGAAACCACCCCGCCAAGCCTAGCAACTCCGTGACACCGAGATAGTGTCTGGGGGTCCCGACCCCAGAAGCTCTTTCCTCTGAGGAAGCGCTGAAGGCCCCAGGACTCTGGTTGGACTCTAAAGCCAGGGGAGCTTGATCACTTGTAGGCCTGACACAAGGCCTGTCCTTTCTTTGGGTCTGAGTTCCCTCAGCCTCACCTGAGGAGCATTTCTCCTGCCCAGGCAGGAGCGAGGACACCTCAGAAGCCCCCAGAGCTGCAGAGGGAGGCACTCAGAGGAGACTGGTGCCCGCAGTAAGGGTGTTGCCATGGACCCAGGGCTGCCTATGGCTCCCAGGACCCTGCTTGGCCCCTACTGGTCCCTCTGTTGGCCTCCTGGACACCCTGCTCCCAGGGCGGGTCCCAGCCAGCAGCCATCCCTACCTCTGCAGGCCCGGTGCCCACCTACCAGGGTGTCTGATGGCAGAAGGTAGCACAGGCAGGGTCCCCGGTGCTGGAGCACTCACAGCGCCTTGGCAGGGAGCGGCGCCGGCGCCTTGGCGGGTTTCCCAGGCCGTAAGGAGCTGTCTGTCTGTGGGCGAGCAGCCAGCAAGGTAATGGTGTGGGGCAGGGAGAGAGAGAGAGAGAGAGAGAGAGAGAGAGAGAGAGAGAGAGGATTAGATCAACCACAGCCATTGGTGAGCAGTGACTGTCCACACTGCACACTGGAACAGTCAATCATGCCACTAGCATGGCAATGAAAAGTGACCATCCCCTGACCTCAAGTCCCACCTCTAAAGTCACAGGCTCCTCCATAAGTGCTGGGTAGCCTTGGACAAGACCCCTCCCCTCTCTAGGCCTCTGGCCCCCGTCAGCTGGGCTCAGTGAGGGCTCCCAGCGTGGGGAGGAGGAGGCTGGAGTTAGTGGTCCTGCCTGGCAGGAACTGGGGGTCCTCCCAGTCCTTCTTCTCCCATGTGTCAGGCTGGTCCCCTTGCAAAAGACTCCAGCTAGTCCTGGAGGAAAGGAGGCGCCTCCCTGTCATAGAAGTAAACAAGCAGGCTCACAGCTGCTGCTCCCTCCCAGGCACCGCTTGCTGGAGGAGTGACAAATAGGCTTTAGAGCTTTAACTTATAAAAAGGGGTGTGTGTGTGTGTGTGTGTGTGTGTGTGTGTGTGTGTGTTCAGGTGGGGCTGACTGCAGATTCAGCCTGACTGAGGTGGTCAGGGGCAGGGCAGAGGCCCCAAGGTTGGTCGGACAAGCACCTTTGGGTGACAGCTAATTTTAGATGGTGGTTAGAGCGGTAATGACTCCAGGTAGACCCAGCACGCAGGGCCTGGCAGGATTCCCACCCTGAGCCAGTGTTTGGATGCGGATTAGCTCCACACACACTTACGTGCTGGGCTTCTCTTGCCTTATGCAATTTGGGAAAGGGGGAAAAAAACCACAAACACACAGAGAAACTTCAACTTGAGGTATGCAGTGGCCTGGAGGCAGCGCAGGCGCAGGCAGAACAGATAGCACCCGGTTCCCACTGGGGCTCAGCCAGGTAACACAGGGCAGGTTTCTCCTCTGTCATTTGGGGACAACAATAGTACCTGCCTCATGGGGATACCAGGGGACCCATGAGATGATACTGCACATGCAGTGCTTGGCATAGGGCCTGGCAAAATCAAAACATGGGTCACTAATTGTAGTCTTTGCAGAGGCAACTCTGTTGAGTAGGTATGTGCTCTGGCATCCACAGACTAGGGGTGGAGTCTACCACCAACTCCTTCCTGTGTGATCTCGGGGAAGTCACCTAAACTTTCTGAGTCTCACTATCTTCATCTGGAAAATGGAGCTAATACCTTCTTACCAGGCAGTTGTGAATATTCACTAGAAGCAGCCTTCTACCTGGCTCTGGAGACCCCACGTGGGAGATGAAACAATAACTGGTCATTACTGATATTAGCTCAGTGCCCCCACCTGGAGGCCCAGGGAGAGTTGGACTGTGTCAAATGTTCCCTGGCATGCCAATAACCTTGCCCTGCCACCCTGCCCCTTTCTAGCCCCCACCTAGATCTCCATGGATACTCACCCAGGAGTGTTCACCCAGATGATGTCCAGATGGCAGAAGTAGACGCACTCCTTGTCAAGCCAGGAGCTGCAGGAGCAACGGCGGAGCCGCAGGTGGGCACCTTGGGCACGGGGTGAGAGCACCGGCTGCTCCAGAGTGGCAGCAGCCTGGCCCTTCCCTGCACGCACAGGAGGGAGAGAGAGGCGGAGAGGTGGTCAGGGCGCCAGGACGGTCTGGGATAGGGGGACCCGCCAGGCTCCTCCTCTTGCACAATTGAGGAAGTTGGCACTCTCACTGCTCAAGAGCTCCCGGCCAGCCTGGGGAAGCCCCAGCAGCCCGGTGGGAAGGGCCAGCAGCTGCCCCATGCCTGCAGCGCCTCTGCACCTGCAGAGCACCCCGCCACTGCTCCCGCCTGCATGCCCCCAGTTGGCTTGGGGGCACAGCAGCCCTGGGAGAGATGCTGACAGGCAGACCTGGGGCTGCAGTGGCAGGCGAGGCCAGGGAGGCTCACCTTCGTGCAGGGCCACGAGCAGGGCTAGAGCAACAGAGCACCAGGCGGTGGGCACGGAGGCCATAGCAGCAGCACAGTGCACAGGCTGAGCTGGACCGGAGCAGGAGCGACTGTTGCCAGAGTCCTGCTGCTAAGCTGAGCTGGTAGCTCATTGCCTCGGTGCCCTGGCTGCCTCTTATAATACCAGGCACTGCGCCCCGCCTCTGCTGTCCAGCCCCGCCTCGCTGCACCTTGGGCTGAGAGCCAGGGACGCGCCTCCTCCCCCGGGTGCCTGGCCCGCCCTAGCCTCAGTGGTGCGGGGGGAGGGAGGTGGAAGGTTCTGCTCCTGGAGCACCTCTGGGAGTCCTAAGGCTCTCCCGCAGCCTCCGAGGGCCCCTTTGGTCCTGCTGGACTTCCTCAAGTCACCCCCAAAGTGCCCTAGGCTCCCTTCCTCACCCTCCTGTGGTCCTCCACAGCCCTTGCCCTGAGCTCAGAGTTGGCGGGGGCAGGGGGGGGGAGGTCTGTACTCCGTAGAGGAGACCCTGCATCCTTCCTGCCTGCCCATGGCCAACCAGGCCGAGGATGCCCTCTCTTGTGTGGGATGTGAAAGGCCCTGTCAAGGCCATGTGGCCTCGGGTGCGTCAGAGCCCCCTCTGGGGCTTCTTCCCTCAGTGAAGGACACAGCTCACCCCTGACCTCTGACCAGCTTGAGGATGCCTCATTCCCACCTCACCCAGGAAGTGCCATCTCCCCCTTCTCCCCCAACACCCCAGGACCTCGAGCAGGGTTTCTGGTCCCTTCTAGAAGATATTCAGCCATGCAGCTGTGGCCAAGGATATTCCTCCAGGGTTCCAGTTTCCTTATTTGCAAAACAGAGGGTTTCTTAACCTGTTTGCCTTATAGTCTCCCTTGAGACAAAGAAGATGACTTCAGAGTCCTTTCCAGAAAGATGTCCCTGTGGGCACACATACAGGTGCCGAGTGCTCTCCCATCTTGGACATTACAGGATGCTAAGCTCACCTCAGGGACTACTTTATGCTAAAGAAAAGTGGGGAAAAGACAAGGCAGGGGAGGGGGCTCCCTGGGGATTGGACTTCTGCTCCCCATCCCTCTGCGGGCCTGGAACCCTCACTGGAGACAAGAGTAGGGGTGTGTAGGTGCAGAGCTGAGCACCCTGGGAAACCAAGCAGCTTGGGGAACTGGCAGTCACTCTGTGCCTGCCCAGGCCTGGCTCCAAGTCCACCTCCCACACATCGTCTTAGGGACCCTGTCTCCAGGCAAACAGGAAAGGCCCTTCCATTCTTCGGAATGTCCAGAGCCTGCCTGACTCATGGCATTGAGCTTATCTCCTCAGCGCTCATAGAGGTCCAGAAACCCAGAGAAGGCAGGGCTGATGGCTTGCCCTGTCCATAGTCAGAGCCCTGTGAGTGCGCTCTGAGGGAGGCAGGGTGACTTAAGGAAGGTCTGGCTTTTTTTTGTGGGACCCTGTCCACCCAGTCTTTTGGCGCAGTGTTTTTAGTCTCTGTGTTACATACTCATGAAGGTGAAAATAAGTGACCACGAGGAACTGGAGTCTTGCTTCCTCCAGGGTGCGGCTGGAGCATGCGTGCGTGTGTGAGATCCTGGTAAAGCTGGGCTGAATCAAGAGGGCGATGCCATCTATCATGATCTTCCTTCCCCCAGATTGGGCCCAGTGGAAACAAGGACAGGCATTTCTTAAGCAGCTGCGATGTGCTCAGAGCGCTTTGGGCTCCTCACTGCCCCTCAGGAGGCAGCTGTGGCCACTGGGTGTCAGCTCCATGACTGTCCACAGGAGGTTCTCAGAGGTTCAGGGCCACCTCTGCCACACAGCCGGCACATGGCAGAGCTGGCACTGGAACCCCGATCTTGGTCTCTCAAACAAACCACAAGTGACTCCCTGTGCGGGGCTCGCTGCCCTCCCCCACACTGTGCCTCTCTAAGAATTCTGGAGAATATTTCTGGAATGAGGGAGCAATGCCCCCAGTCATTTCGATTTGCCTCCAGGAGAACATGAACAGGGACTTCGGCAGGGGTGGGGGGCGGGGGGCAGAGAGAATGCAAACTACTGAGCCGTGAAGAGAAGAAAGCCGCCAAAGCAGGTCAGCAGGGAGCAGGAGGGGGTCAGGGTAGGGAGGAAAACAAACAGGGAGGCAGATAAAGACAGGTGGGGAGAACGCAGAACCAGGAAACAGTGCGGAGCGAGAAAGAAATAGCTGGGATTTGAAAAAGTACAAGAGAAAGGCCATAGGGAGTAAGAGGCGCAGCTCTAATCTTTACACAAACGCAAAACGCCTGCCCAGGACAATAGGGAACCAGAAGCTCTGAGTCTGGGAAACATAATAGAAGAATTAAATGGACCCAGAGACAGGATCCCTCCCTGGTGTGAAAGGAGGATGAGGACAGGGCAGGGGCCACTGCCCGGGGCCTCCAGGGTCAGCGCAGGGAGCCGCATGCTGAGCCCAGCTCCGGTTTCCCTCCTTCCCTTCCCTGGCTCCAGCTGGGCACACTAGGCTCCTGTGAAATGGAGAGGCCTGGCCCAGGAACCTGAGTGGACCAGGTCTTAGGGGAGGAAGACTTTCCGGGAACAGCGCTACCCCACCGGCAAGAGTTGGTTTCCAGGTAGAGAAAATTAAGCTGAGTTAAAAATAGCCAACACTAGTCCCCTGGACCTCTGAGCCTGGCCCTGACAATCGCCTCTGCCTCTCCCGGTTGATGGTTCTGACACCCCTACCCCTACCCGGAACTCTTCCGGCTCCCTTGTCCCTGGTCCTTCTAAGTGGCCTGGTTGCATGTTCCTGCTCTGGCTGGCTGATCTGTATGCATGTCCCCTCCCTCACTCCTTCAGTGCCCACCAGCTGCCCAGACACTGCCATCCTGCCTCTCCCAACCCAACCTGGTTCTTCTCTCTGCCTGGATCTCTACAGGCTGCAGGGAGAGGGCTGGGATTCACCAAAGGTCACCCTGTCGGAATTTAGATGAAACTGTTTTCGGCACAAATTGGGTTTTTCCCCAGTACTCCACTCCAGCCCAACTGGAGAGGGAGAGACTTAGGGGGCGGGAAGGCTGGAAGAGAGGAGAGCTGAGGCGTCTGCATTTGGGGGTGAGACGCAACGCTAGGAATTGCCCTGTAGAAATCCCCTTTGGTTTTCACTCCCATCTGAAGGTGAGATCGCCCGTGTCCAAAAGGAGGCACCACTTGCTTATGACAGAACTGGGGATGGGCATGTTCTGGATCCTCATCTAGCCCCACCTTTTCCGTAGACTCACAGGACTCTCTCAGCTTCCAGCTGTGCTTAGGGTCCTGAGTCCCTTTGGGAAAAGCTATCAGATGAACCCCACTGACAGAAAGACCTGGGCACTAGGATGAGCCTGGTCTGTCTCCCTGTGTACCCCAAAGCTCCCTGTAAAATCCCTGCACTGAGTGAATATGGCGCCATTGAATAGCTGGCCAGCAGCTGTGGACCTTTGTTGGATGGAGAACCCACAGGACTGAGGGTCAAGTGTACCAGCGATATTGTGCCACAGTTAAAAAAAAAAAAAAAATGGACTGCAGCAGGTAAGGCCCTGGACCAGGAGGCTTTGTCTTGCCCATTTCTGCTACTCACACTGTGTGGCCACGGGCCAGTCCTGTCCTTCCTGCCTTCCCATTGACAGCGAGAGATGCTCTCAGCTCTGATTGCCTGTGACGTTCAGAATCCAGCTGACCTGGGTTTGGAGCTCCTGACATGGAAGCGTGGCTCAGGCTACACGGCTCCTGTTCCCAGCTTGAGGCCTTCCCCTCTCTTGCCTCTGGAAACCCAGTCACCCCCATCGCCACCTGGCCTGACCGGGTTTCAGAAAGTTCTGTTTGCAAGCCTGATGGAAGAGACATGGTGTATTGTTGCAGGTACACACCATGCAAGTGACTTAGCAGAGTGAGCAACTGGAAAGAGGAGCTAGCTGACCAGGGCAGATGTCGGAAACCACGGAGATGGGAGACTGGGAGGATTTCAGCTCTGGAACCAGTCTGGGCTGGGGGCTTAGGGATTTGGGGACTTCAGATATTCCCATCACTACTTGTCTCCAAGGCTGGAGGACAGGTTGGGCTGTCCCTACTAGGGCTTAGGCCACTCAGTCTCAGGACCTCCTTGTGGTGGGTGGTCTGGGCCTGATGCCATTGGCCACAGCTCACCCTGAGCCTGCAGGGCTGCCACTACCCATACCATTGTCCCCATGCTGGGTTTCCATAAGGGCAGGCTCAGCCCTGTGGGCCTGGCTCCTCTGGCCTCCATGGCTTCCTTGGAGGACACCCCTTTTGCTTCCTCCTCCCTCCACCTCAGCCCATTTGGAAAGATGTTTATCTCCCACATAAACTGTACTTTTAAAGAAATAATTCATGGGCCTTGTTTGTTAGTAATCATCAGAACAGGGTCATCGAGGCCCATGGAACTGGTGGAATTTCACTAAAAGCAGACATTGTTCAGTCAAAGCACCCTGGTCAAGTGGCCATGTGAGTTCTGACGGACAGTTTGAAATGAGAAAACCAACTCAGGACTCAGCTCTTAGAACGGAACTCTCTGGATTCCAATTTTTTTGTTCCCTCTGAGTACTCAGGGCCTGATTCCCTGCTTAACCTTTTGGGGGTTAAGGTGAGTATTGAGCACTTAATATATTCCAAGCCCTGTGCTAAGTTATTTATATGAATTAGCTCCATTAACTGTCAAAACATACCCACGGGGCAGGTATTGTAATTAGTCCCTATTTTATAAGTTAGGAAACTGAGGCTCAGAGTGGGTGAGTAACTTGCTCAATGTCAGACAGCTAGGGTGTGGCAGAGCCAGGATTAGAAAGCAGGTCTATGTAACTGCAAGATCCACACCTGAACTCTGTGTGCCTCCATTGTGAAAGCACACCAACTCCCTGGCCTTTGGGGAGCTCTCCATAGCCCCTTCCCTCCAAAGGCAGGCAGAGAGCTCCTTGCAGACTTGGAAAGTGGGGAGCCCAGGAGTAGAGGCAGGCCTGTCACCTGTGTTCCCAAACACAAAGCACAGCATGGAACTCAAGAGGCCAGTGGCTGAGGCCGGTCTGGCATGAACAGTCCATTCTTTTTTCACTGGATCCCCAAAACAGGGAGGCAGGCTGAGCCCATGATTCTCACTACAGATGAGGCTCCAAAGAAAGTGACTTATCCAGTCACATAGTGAACACAGGGTGGGGCTAGGCTTTCCCTTGTACTCATCTGCTATGAGACTGACGTCTATCCTATGGTCCTCCTGTCTATCCACCTACCTGCCATCATCCATCCATCTCCCCACCCACACATCCGTCCTTCCTTCCTTCCAACCTCCATCCACCTATTGTCTAACCTTTTCTCCATCCTTCCACCCAATCACCCACCCAACCAGCCTCCCTCCCTCTATCCTCCTTCAGTAGAAATGAGATAGGAGAGGTTAGAAGGACCAAAGCTTGGAAGGCAGGTTACACTTTCCCTAAAGATAGTTTGGTTATTTCCTAGGGAGAGTTTCACATCTCCCCACCAGATGATGAGCTCATTGACACATAGTTTCCTCTGGAATCCGCAGGCCAGGGCCTAACAGCATCCTGGGCCCAGGTTCTGGGGAGAAGTGGAGTGTAACACTTTGTATCACCAGACAAGGCCTGTGTCTCTGCATAGATACCCCTTCTAATGAGGGGTTGGGTGTCTAGGCCTCTTTTTCTGTCTGACACCATCTTTACAATGCTCCAATGATGAAGACTTGAGATAACCCTTAGGAACAAGATCAGACAGTCATCCACAAATGCAAGGGCCCTTGGCCCTATACTTAGGTGAGGAATCTAAGGTCTAGGAACAAGAAGTTGCCAGAGGTCACCCTGCCAGGCCCAGATCCTAAAAATCCAGGGTGTCTGGATTCTTCTCTCTGAGGCCTGAGTTCCTGCACTTGGAGGGGCAGGATCCCCAACCTTCGCCTCTGTCCCACCACCACCACCAGCCGAGACATGCAGCTTGGTATTTTTCAGAGCCACACCCACTCTGTTGCCTAGAACCCGTGTTTTCTGAGGCGCACCCAGGGCCCCACCAGGAGGCCGCCTTTCCCCTCTGGGAAGGGGTGAGCCACCAGGAGGCTGGGCCACGCAGAAGTACAGTACTTCATTCTAGAATTTAATGTCAGCTAAAAATAAGTGCCTAGTGCCTGTATCATCAGGATAACTTGGTGCCCAGCAGGCAGGCAAAGCTGGGGTTCCCACTGGGATTTCTGGCCGACATTCCTGGGAAGAGGTGTGCCTGGGATACCTCCTTGCCTGAAGGCCTTGGCCTTCCCGCCCAGTTACTGGGAATCCTGAGCCATGAGTGACCCAGGAGGGGCACAGCCCGGTTCAGGCAGGCAGGGCGGTCAGGAGCTAAAGCCACTGCCTGGGGCAGGCTCAGGGTGTGGGGGTGAGTCAGGGGCCACCCACCCCTGGAACCTCTGAAGCTTGGCAGATCAGGGTGCCAGCTTCAAAGCCTTGTGACTCAGGCTTGAACCCCCCACCCCCACCCCATTCCCTCTAACCTGCTGTGGACAAGTGCCCAACACTCGGCCAGGTCAGAGGTAGTAAGGGCAGGGACGGCCAGCCTGGTTCTGTTGCTCACTTGTCATGTGACCAATGGTGCACCATGTTTAACCTTCCTGAGCGTCAGAGGCCACATCTTTCAAAGGTATCTAAAAACAAATGTCCTACCTGACAGCTGCTGGGAGGCTTTGGGGCTGAGCCGACATAAGATTTGGCACAAGCAGGCTCCACCAGCTGGCCTCTGTCCCCTCTTCCTCATTTTGGACTGCAGAATGCATATGGGCCTCGTGCTAGAGCACACTCCTGGAAATGAGCAGCTGTGCATGTGCATGTGTGTGCAGGATGTCACTGGACTTGTGTCATCTTCATGCTGTGGCCAGATTCCCACAAGTAGCCCCTCCGCTGCTCCGGATGACCCAGACCCTCTGAGGTAAGCATGCATCCTGGCTACTCCAATCACCTATGTTTGCTTTAGGATACCATCAATGCCACTCTGGACAGAACTGTGCTGAGATTTGGGAGGCTTCTGGGCAAAGCTGTCTTCCTACAAAAACTGAGATTTTCCTTGGAGTCTGAGGTCAGAGCCCAGCCTGGCGTCAGGGTGAAGTGATTCAAAAAAATGCCCAGGCTGGCTGGCATCAGGCTTGCTAGGGTCTCACCTCAGGGCTGACCTGGGCACCCAAGGCTTTAGCTCACTGGACCTCGGTTGGGGGACTGTCCCCAGCACACAGCAGCCTCGAGGGCTTCCATCCCTCTGTACACTCTGGGGCCGCCCGTCCTTTCTCCTTTCTTACTTGATGTATTCTGCTCATCTTTCGAGGCCTATTACAGATGCTACCTCCCCCAGGAGGAATTCCACACTCCATCCAAGACAGGAGCGCCAGCCTCCCCTGGACACCCACACAGGTCTTGTGTATCGTCAGCTTGCATCCAGCCTCATCTTGCCTGTCCTTGAGGGCAGGCTGATGACTGAGGGCCCTAATTCTGGTGGCAGGCTGAGCCAGGCTTTGATCCTAGGCCACCTTCATCCCATGTGCCCTTTCCTCTTTCTTAGGGTCCCGATTTCTTCCTTGATAAAATGTTTGTAGTGGCATTGTGGCTGAGGAGAGGATTAAATGAGAAGGAGCGGGACACCACCATTATTACTGATCACACCTGACCACAGAGCACAGGCACCATGCTCCCCCTCAACCCTCCTAGGTACATCAATGCACCCATCTCCAGACTCTGAGAGGTCGGGGAGCTGTCCTTGAATCGTTGGCACTCAAACCCTGTCTGACCCTGGGGCTGGAGCCTCTCCAATTCTCCTGCCCTTGGTCCTCTACAACAGCTCCCCCAACTCCACTGCCCTTCTTCAAATCACATGCTCAATAAATATGAATTGAATGGGAAATAGGGAAGTGGGTGAAGTCCGCCCACCCTTCATTAACTGCCCCTGCCCAGGTCCACTGGGATTCTGAGCTTGGGCGGCTGCCTCTTGAGCATCAGGGAGGAAGCTACTCTCCACCTCCGTGTCTCCATCATTCACTGAAACCAACGTGGGCCCACCACGTGCCTGGTTCTGTAAGAATCCATCAAGCTGCTGTTCATGGAGCACTTCCCATGTGGCAGACACTACACAGAACCCTTCACGAATCGTCACACGTGATCACCACAGCAGAGGCTTGTTGTTATTCCCATATCACAGAAGAGAAGGCAAAGAGGGGTCACGCGGCTCGTTCCTGGAATCTAGGTCTACCAGCGTCGTGGTCTGCCTCCTTAGCCACTGTCATCCCACGTGGAATCTTCATGGGATGCAGTTCGCTTTCCTCACCTTTATTTTCATCAGGACTCCCGTGTCTTGTCTGAGGTCACCCATCTAACAAGGGAGAGACTGGGATTTGAACCCAGGTCAGTCGGAGCTTTTGGCCTGAATTCTCAAGTCCAATTAGGATTTTCCTGTTGGGGTCAGAGAGTCCCCAAAAGTAGGTCCAGAGGATTAACCCAGGGCCTGAGTCTGGGGGCAGCAGAAGTCTCCCGCACCCATCCCTCAGCCTGGTCCCTGGTCCTTTAGCAGCAGGAGCTTGGGGGAGAGGAGGCGGCTGTTGACACACTGTGCGGGGTGGTGAGCTGAGCAGTGACTCAGGGAGGGAGGCCCTGCGTGGGCAGGTAGCGGGGGCAGCCCAGGCCAGGCCAGCCATTGTTGGGGTCCTCCAGGAGGGGAAGGTTTGGGTAAGGCAGAGCTGAGTCACAGTAGCGAGATGAGACAGGGAGCTGGGATGGCCCGGTGACCTCACACTTTCATCTGGGTCTGGCAAGGAGCCGCGGGCCCAGGCGGGCCTAGTGGACCCAACCTAGCAGGACAAACACATCCCCTCTTTGACCGCCCATAGCCAAGAGGTATCTGTGAGACCAAAGGGCCTCCCTTTGGATTCCCCAAGACCTCGCATTGCTGGAACCCTGAAACCTTGAAACCCCGTCCAACTGGGGAAGCAGCTGGGACAGGAAGCAGATCAGAAAGAAGTACAGGGGACAGACTCTTGCTCCCTGCCCCTGTGATGTGAGACCAGGGACAAACATTTCCAGCTCTCTGAGCTTAGACTTCCTCTCTGTCCTCCAGATTCACGCAAAACTGATGCTTCCTGTCTAAGCCCTGGCACCAGCTGGTGCTGGGGAGAGCTGAGGGGGCAGCCACTAACAGCTGGGAGCCCACTAGAGACTGGAGGGCTGTAGCAGATGACCTTGGCCTTGACCATATGGTGTTGGGAGATAACCTTCTTATCTCTAGGCCTCAGTTTCTCAATGTACCAAAAATAATAACCCTGGGCCCTCAGAAGGATGGAAGATGGTGTGCAAGGTTCCTGGGAGCTCCTACCACACTGCAGGTCAGAGTGACACCCACCCTCTGGAGCCTGGATGTAGTGGGAGAGTCCCACCATGCCTGCCTGGAAGAGGAGCCACAGCCTGTCCCATTCCTAGTACTCTCCAGGGTGGGTTCAGAGAGGGGAGTGTTGCCAAGGTCACACATCAGCCAGCTGAATGGAGGAGGTGGCCTTGAATTTGGATGGATGTGGAGGTGGGGAGGGGAAGGCAGAGCTTGACTGCTTCAGGCTGAACAGAACGCAAACACTTTTCCTGGGACCTCCTCAGCCTGAGTCAACCAGGGGCTGCGGCTGCTTCTGAGTTCGTCACCTGCCTGCCGCCTGCCGCCCAGCCTTGGAACCCAGGCCTCAGGCATAAGGGAGGTCTGTAATAATGACCTGGTGATAATGACAGCTGTATGGGGAGCTGTGGCCACGTGCCAGGCACTCTCCCTGCCTTCCTTCATTTGATTCTCCAAACAAACCTGGAAAGTGGACAGGGTGAGGCCTGGTAGTGAGGTTCAGAGAGGCTGCATCAGCTGCTCAAGGTCACACAGCCAGGAATAGAAGAGAGGAGTCTCAGGCCCTAAGGTCATGCTTCTGGCACCATGCAGCAAGCATGCTGAGCTCACTCTGTGCCAGACCTGGGGCTGGGGCTGGGGCTGGGGTTAGGGTTAGGGGGTCTCTGGCTCAGCTGGGATTTGGAGAAAGGGTCCCCAGAGGCGTCAGTCCTTGCCTAGGACAGGGATCTGGGAGTGCGGAAAACCTGGGGATGAAAGGGCTGAGACTGAGGACCAGTGTGTGTTCTGTGCCTGGCTCTAAAGGGAAGGACAGTAAGGAGGTCCGGGTCAGCCTGGAGGCTGGGGGATGGGGTGCAGTCCTGGCAGGAGAGTCATTTGAGTGAGGCCGCAGAGGCCGAAGAATGGCGTGGAGCACTCTGCGAGTTGGATGCGACAGCTCAAGGCACTCGGTGGTCAGACAAGAGGCCAGAGGCAGACCACAAGGGTCTTGAACATCAGTAAGACTTGAGGTCAACGTGGAGCCGGAGGGAAAGGGAAGGCAGGGCAGGGAGGAGCCTCGCACCTGTGCTGTGCAGGCCCAGGCCAGGGGCACTTCCTTCCCTAGCCTCGCTGGACTCTCAAAAGAACCCCCGGTGGGTGACACCACAGCCTGGGGAAGAGCCGCCCAGTCTATCTTGGTACCTGAGAACAAGGCCACCTGCGGGCCACCTCATCCTTACAATAGGGCCAGAGGGTCTCTGCCCAACAACCTCCAACTCCAAAGAAATCCATGTTCTCCAAAACCAGGCTGCAGTGGGAACAGAGGCTCAGCCAGAAGAAGGAACTGGGACAGAGACCTCCCACTGCCTGGGCTTTCAGCTCTGACAAGCATAGATCCCATGGGGTATAGGTAACTCAATTTTCCCTGGTCCCCTGGTGGCACTGAAGTGCATCCCAGGAAGACTCTGCCTGGAAGATGCTCAGCTTAACTCCGCACCGCTCCGAACTTTGCTGTTGTCCTGTATGACCACAGGCAGTGGGGTGGGGGAGATGGGGAGCAACGGACCAAGGCGCGTTGAACCCAACCCCCTTTCCTCTTCTTTCCATTAGACTGTCATACTGAATCCTCACTTGTAATTTTCCCCAACCACCTCTGGAGGGCCCCCTTCTGCCAGGTCCCACTTTCTGGGTGAGGGAAGGAGGCTTAGCGATACCAGGTGAGGAACCAGAGGCGCATCCTGGTATCACCGGCCTAGTCTCAACCCCTACGGGGCAGGGAGCTTGGAGAGCACCCACGGCGTGTCACACGCAGTGCACTTTAGGGGATATGTGCAGATTCTGAAACCTTACAAGCTGGGTTCAAGTCCTAGCTCTGCCACTCACTCATCACCTAGTCAGGTCAGTGCGAGTATCTTTATCTGTGATCTCCCCGCCTCGGTTTCCCCATCTGTATCCTCCCCGGGCTTGGGTTTCCCCATCTGTGAAATGGTGATGGTGACAGTACTATCCTCCTACGGTACGTGTAAGGACCAGGTGAAACACATCATGCCACGTCTTTCAACCGTGCCCGGCCCTCCCTGCGCATGCCAGGCCGCGCCGGCCCACTCTCTCTCGCTTTCACGCCGTTTTGGGAGACCTGCGGCCAGGGGCCAATCGCAAGGCGGCGAGGCGAGCACAGAGCCCGCGAGGGGGTGGCGGACCCGCCCTCGCCTCGCGACCAATTTTGGGCAAAGCTGCGGCGGCGGCGGCGCGCTACGTGACGGCAGTGAGTCAGCGCGCAGGAATGCGGGGGACGCTTTGTTCCCCGCTCCGCGAACGAACGTGCCGGATCCCGGGCGCGGCGGTGCCTGACATCACCTCGCGGCAGCAGCGCAGCCACGTGCGCCCCGCTGCAGGGACGCCGCTGGCTTTCAGGGACAACCCCCCCGCCCCCCCGCCCCGCCACCGCCTCCAGGGCCCCGTCGGCCCAGCCCACTGCGGGGGCGGGGGCGCTCCGCTTCCACCCAAGTACTAGCAGGGCTGGCTCTAAATAGCCCTGGTAGTCCAGCGCCCGCGGGGGTCACAGGGAACTCACGGCGGGTGCGGGGGTTGGGGAGAAGGGCTGCCCAGGAGGAAGGTAACTGCCCTGGAAGGGCCGGTAGGAGGGGCTGAGACCTTTAATAGCCACAGCAAGTCCGGAAGCTGCCCTGGGGAGGCTAGTTGGGAGCCATGCCCCTTGTCCACATCAAGGGTGGTGTGGGAGAAGGAAGCAGGAGTGAGTCCTCCTCCAAGTCCTGCCTCTGGCTCGCTGTGTGTTTGCCCCTGGTCACCCCCTGTGTAGCTGGCAAATGGGATGATACTAACAGTCTCTCTTCCCCAGAGTCCTGTGCTAGGTAATGAGGCCTCAAGCCTAGAAACACGACACTTTGGAAGGGAGTGTAGGGGCCTTGAGAAGTCTTTGCAGACTACAGATGGTCGCATTGAAGGTCCTTGATGTGCCAGGCTGTGTCTGATCCTTCTAAATGCAATGCCATCTAATGACCAGAACAACCCCGAGTAGTGGGCATTGCTGCTGGTGGAACTGGAGGCTCAGACAGGGGAAGCCATCTGCCCAGGCCTAGCAGTCAGGACCCCAGGGCAGTTTGACCAGGCCCCTTCTTCCTGGTGGATGTGCTCCCTCTACCTGGCTGGAGTGTCCCAAGGCTTCCTATACTGCTGGGTGCTGCTGAGGTGGTCAGCTCTGGTAAAAGCAATGGGTGGTCCTGAGGCTCTGCTTGGGCTCTTCCCTCCAGCTCTGTGTGCTTTGGCACGACCCTTGTTCCTCCGGTCCTTCCTTGCCTGCACCATCTTCAAGTGGGAGTCCATTTTAGTTTCCCTGTCATGGGGCGGCAGGCAGAAACCACATGACTAAGCCTGAGCAGGAGCTGCATGTCAGGCAGGGTGGGCAGCTGGGCTGTAAGACGTGTGCTGTCCCTTGCCCTTCTGTTCCTTCTCCCTTGTCTCATCCACAGAGTCCCTAACGCCAGAGCACGATGCCCCACAGTCCCACCCAGCAGATAGGGCTGGAGCATGGAGATCTGTTTTCAGGAAACCGCCTTTGTTAGTCCTGGCCTTTGGGATTCTGCATTTGAGGGGTCCTGGCCAGTCCCACCTATGGCTCTTTGTTTTCTGGAACTCTTTGGCTTTTGTCATTCTGTTCTATACAAAGGAGATGGGGGTGATCTCTCCTGACCCCAGGTGGCCTTGTTTCTACCTAGTGCCCATCCTTTCCAGGTACCCTGACATGGCCCCTACCTAGCCTCAGCTGGTTCTCAGTGAACGAGCATTGGCAGAAAAGTCCAAAGCCCCGACTGGCTCTCACTCTGGCCTATCCCTATGTGGTGGTCTCACCCACAGGTGGCACTGGCAGGGAAGGATGTTGCTGCAGGGGCTGGGGAGGCTCCTCTCCTTCTGCTAGCCATGCTTAGGCCTCACTTGTAGATCTCTATCAGGGAGTGAAATATGCCTGGTGTCAGAGACCACACGGCACAGTGATTAGATGGTAGGCTCTGGAAGCAGCCAGTTCTGGGGCTTTGCTTCTTTGCACCTCAGATTCTACATCCATCAGTGGGGAGTAGCATCCCTTTTATGAGCATTTAGGAAGTTTGCGGATTATCCTCTGCCCTTAGCCTGCGCCCTAAGAGTTATAGTGACTTCTGCGTGGTCATCATCTCCCTTGGCCTGTAGTGTTGCATCAATCACAACATTTTCCTGCAGATCTCTGTGCTTATAGATGCTTCTGCTTCCCCAGTGAGGAAGACCATGAGATCTGACCCCCTTACAGCTCAGACCCAGCCACTGCAGCCCAAAGAAAGACAGGGCCCTGCTACATGACAAGTGGTGGGGCAGGTAGAACCTGTGCTCAGCCTTGGGTGGAGGCTCATGGTCTCTGAGCCCTTTTGACCTTTGAGACCCAGAGGCTCTGAGGAGACAGGGTGATGGAGAGACTGGAGCAAGCATGCATCTGCACGTGCCCCCCCCCCACCCCCAACACAGTTCCTGGCACTTGAGGGCCCCGCCTCAGTCTGGCACGCTTGCTGGGATTCCTGCCCATGCGGTTTCCCCTTGGCCTCTCCCTCACGTCCGCTGGCAGAGCATTGCCAGCTGTCTGCATTCCTCTGCCATCAAGACGGTCACCTTGGGGCCGGGCCTAGCTAAGACATCCGTGTGTGTGGTGAGGATGCGCGGGGACACACCTGCAGGCACCTGTCTCTCTGTGCCCATGTATGGCTGTGCCCTGTGTGTGCGTGTGTGTGGATGTGTGTGTGCACCGGCAGGTGCAAACACCTGTGTGGACAGGCATGAGTGCAATGCTGGGGGACTGCATGCAGGAGGGAACATGCACATCCCTAGGGGTCCCTGGGGCGGGGATCTGAGCTCATGCACAATCTTGGGGCATGCATGCTTCCTATGCCAGAAGGCCCTTGTATGTAAGGATCACGTACCCAGAGGTGCCCTTTCTCCGACTGCCCTTACAGCCACTGGAGGAAGCTGAAGGAATCAAGGGAAGGGGGTCAGAATGATTTGAAATGTGGAGAGCCCATTTGCCCAGCCGGGCTGGATGTTGCTCAAATGTTCCTTTATTTAGACTTCAGACCAATCCTTTGACAAAGATGTACCAAATGTTCTGTCCGTTGGAGATTCAGAGAGGGCCAGTCACTTGCTGAAGGTCACAGTCTAAGTGATGGAGCTGGTGTTCAAAGTCATGTCTGTCTGATTCTAGAAGTTAGGGCAGAGGCAGGGCCCTGCAAGGGCCACAGACCAGCAGAGTCCTGTGTGTTGTGCCACCCAGGGCCAGGCACTTCCCTGGAAATGTGAGAGTCTCTGAACCACCACTCAGGCCACCAGGTCCCAAGCCTGCCTGCCACCACTGGATAGTGACAAGCACAAATGCATTTGTTCATCTGTGCCAAGCCTTGGTGGAAGTACTTTCTGCAGGTAGTAACTCATCCTTGCTATTATTCTTATACTACAAATAATATTCATATTATAAAATAATATGTAATAATTATAATAATAATTATTAAAGCCTATGATTATTCTCATTTTAGAGATGAGGAAACTGAGGCCTAGAAAGGTTGACTAACTTTCCTAAATTTCCCTGCTAAAAGGTGGCACAGGTGGGCGTTCAACCCTTGCAGCCTGGCCCTGGAGGCTGAGGGCATAGTCCCGACACACTCTGATCTGCCCCTCATCTTCTAGTAGTGAGACTGCAGCTGCACCCTTTTGGCTGGGTGGTCTCCAACTCCATCCAACCTGTAGGCTCCAGGAAGTTGGGGGTTGCATGCACCAGTCCTCACCTCACAGGTGGGGAAGTTGGGGGTTGCATGCACCTGTCCTCACCTCACAGGTGGGGAAACCGAGTCTGCACTGGACTCCTCTGGCCCAGCCCAGCCCTGGTGCTGTATGCTTCTGGTGCAAGTGTCTCCTCTCTCTGGGCTGTGGTTGTCACCCCATCTCCAGAGAGAGTAGGTAGGAAGGGCTGTCCCAAAGCTTCCAGGTGGGAAGTCCTGAGAGAAGGCGGGGCAGGCCTGGCAGCAGGCACAGGGTAGGCAGGCTGGTGAAGGTGAAGCAGGGCCAGGGCTGAAGTCGAGGCTCGGGAGCCGGTTTTCCCAGCTGTGTCTGAGTAATCCTGTGTCTATATTTATCTCATCTTTTCTTGGGTGAGCAAACAGAGCCCGATGCCAGACAGGTCCCCACCCCCTGTGCCGGCACGTTTCCCTCACCTGTTGGTGGCTCTGTAGCGTACCTCATTATTAGTCCCAAGCTCAGTCTGTCCCACATAGGATGCACAAAGATGCTTGAACCCAGTGGTTTCCCCGCAACAGTAGGGTTCCCACCTGGGTTCCTAGGTGTCAGTGGTGGCCAGGGTAGTGCAGCCAGTAGGCTGCACACTTGGGCCACTTGGGCAGCCATGACTGTAACCTGACTGTAACAATGTTAGTGCATCAGGCATCTGGAAAGGACCCACCCCACTCAGGAACAAAGGGTCCTCTTGTCTTGGACAATGTCTTCCATTCCTGAAATGCAACCAGACCCCTTTCCTTCCAGGATCTGAAATTCACAGAAGAGGAAATCAAGCTGTTGCAGAGGCCTGAAGTACAGGCTCTGGGGCTGACCCCTGGCATCCTGACCTTGGGTAAATAACCTCTCCTGACTTGGTTTCCCTGCTTCTCAATGGGTTCATACTTCATGTATCCCAGAGGTCTTGTAGTAGTAAGTTAGAGGCTTTATGAACTGACAGTTGGGTTAGGCTTTGCCAAAAAGTGGCTGGTAACCCACCTGTTTCTACCTTCCCAGGCTCAGATCCTCAACAGTGACCAATGGCACACCCAGGTCCACAAGGGGACCTGCATATGTGGCTCTCACAACATGCACATGTTAATGGTCACCTCTAATTTTGAGAGGTGCATGCAGTTTTAAACCCAGGATAAATCAAATGGGTTGGGGCTTGGACCCTGGGAAGACCCCAGAAGGTGTAGGAGTCACATACTAACTTTGCTGAGGCCCTTCGTAAAGGCGGAGGGGGCAGGACATATGGTCAGTCAGGCCAAAGGGATGATGGGAACAGAACAATTTTGTCAAAAGATGGCACAGCCTGGTCCAGGCCTGGGGTCCATCATCCTGACCCCAGCTTGGACCCCCAGAGCTGGTTAGGCTTCTAACTTGTGTGCCACCTCTCTGACCTTAGGGAGCCCTGGGCCTGGTGCACGTGTACCACAGCTCTGTCTGCTCCCAGGCTGGATTAGGCAGAGTCCGAGGACGTGCTGGGCTGGCAGGCTCAGGGGCGGGGCGGGTGCCAGTACTGGAGCTGCCCTATGCCGGCTCAGGACCGGGCTACAGCAAGACCTTGTATGGCTGTGGCAGGGCAGCTCCGCGGCGGCACCCATTGGCTGCGCTGGCACTCCCAGCTGGGCTGCCGGGGCCCCAAACCACGGGTAACCAGAGCCTTCAGGAGCTGGTGGATTAGCATGCCTGCCTGCCCGCCTGCCTGCCCGCCGCCAGGGCTGCTCTTTTCCTTTCCTAAAAAGGCAGAGCTGGGCAGGGGAGATGGGCAGCAGCTCAGGCCTGTGGTAGAGGTGGGTGGGCCAGGTGATACAGGTGGCTCTGCGGGGATTTAGGAACCCCAGCCCTGGCCTTGGGCCAAGCTCTTCCAGCTCTATAAACATCAGTTTTCTCATTTGAAAAGGAGGCAAATGGCAGCTGGGTCTTCCTGAAATGGATGAGGCCAGGATCGGATTGGGGACTATGGATGCTGGGCCCTTCCAGCACAAACCCCGGTTCCAGGGCCACCCAGTAGCAAAGCGGCCCAGACTCTTTTCTCCAGGGGATACTAATTATTTCCCAAATGTGGGGATCTTGGTGCTTACCATGATGACCTTGGGGAAACAGGGTCACCTCTCTGAGCCCAGGTTCCTTACTCTGTAAAGGATGATGAGGTGATAAGTCCCCTCCTCTCAGGGTCTCCCAAGCAATACCCATGCAAGTCTTTACCTGGTAGCGTGACCCCATGCAGCCTGGCTCCAGGCTGAAGCCCCTCAGGTCCCCCTCTCCCTAATCCTCTCTTCCTCTGCTTCTCTCTATTTACTCCTGCTTCAGGCTGGCCTCGCCTTCTGAGGTGGTCCTGCCTATGTGACCTGTCCCCAGGGTTCTCTAGGATAGAGCATGGTCTCCAGGTTCTGAGCCCAGTCAGGGGGCGGGCCTAGGAGTGAGAGCAGGGTCTCCCAGTCCTGTCGATGCAGCTTAACCCTGGGGAATGACCCGGGCAAAGCTTGGTCAAGGCCTCAGCAGCAGCAGCAGACCACACCACTGCACTCCTGAGACTCTGGGTCACACTCTGGGCCCAGGGCCCCGCCACTGACTAGGGGGTCATCTTGGGCTCTACCCTTCAACTGCAAAATGGGAATGTGCATCCTGTCCTGTGCCCCTCCCAAAGGAAAAAGGTTTTGTGGCCTCTGGAGAGCCACTGTGGAAGGGCTGGTGGCCAACAATATGTGAAAGACAGGTGGGCATTGGTCAGTAGGGTGGGCAGATGATCTTCCAAAGAGCTCATGTACCCTTCCCATGCTCTCAAGTCCTGGATTCCAGTGCTGGAATCTGCTGGTCAGTCCCCACACCTGTGGCCTCAGGCATGAGGACCCTATGTGGCTGCTAGATGGCACTGCTGACAAGCCTGCAGCTGCTGGACAGGAGCCCAGCTGGACCTTGGGTGGTAGTAGCTGGGCAGTCTGAGGCCTGCTGCTCCCTTGTGGTCAGAGTGGTAGGATGAGGGAGGAACCAGCTCCCTGAGGGACTGCACAGAGCCAGAGGAGAGTTCTAGTTCCCTTATTGCCACCGACTAGCTGTGCACCATTGGCTATCTTCTTCTCTGCAAATGGAGACAGTGACTCCCTGGGTGATTTAAAGAACTATAAATTGAGTTGGTAAAATGCTGAACACTGAGCATGCTCTGCTTCCTCTTTGGGGCTGTTCAGGGCTCCACATCCCACTGGCTTGGATTGAGACTCAGACTGTCTCCCAGGACATGCTCCCAGGTACCTGCTTTATTAGTACCTCCTTGTCCTTCCACGCTCCATGATTTTAATGCTGGGTGCTGTCTTTGCTTCCCCTGGCATCCTTCAGGCCATTATTTCTTTTGCCTCCCTTTATAAATCCAGGCCCTCTGAGGCTGACACCATCAGGCCTGACCCCCTTCGTATCCCCCCACTGATGTTGCTCATCTCCTGGTCTAATTCTGAGAAGTCCTGACTTTGTGTGATTACCATTCAGGCTGTTTTCAAAGATTCCCATTCTCTTCCATTAAGCCTGACTATTTGACTTGCTTTGGCCACCAAAATATGAATGGTAGGGAATATGTTGCATTTGACCATGGGGTGTCTGGATTTTTTTTTTTTTTTTGGTACCCCCCTCCAATTGCATGACCACAGGCCCCCTCTGTCTCAGCCACACCCGTTTGACTCCTTTCCAGCCCAGGGATTCAGCAGTCCACAACTTCACCTCCTCACTTGCCAATATTCTCATCCCCAGCACTCACTGTCCCTCTGTGCCATTGATGGACAAAAACTACATTCTGGATGAATCTGACTGGGTCCTTCTCCCTCCCGTGGCATGGACACTAGAAGAAGCCACACAGTGGGGCAGAGGGTGGCTGTGGCCTTCAGAGCCACGTGGGTGCGTACCCCGTTCCCTGGTGGACTGTCTCTTCTCCTCAGTGTTCACCCATGCTCTTCAAGTCTCTTCCTGAAACTTTCCCAGGTGACTTGAGTCTATTTACAGAGTAAAATCCCCAGGTGTCCTGTGCCTCTTCCGTCCTGGTATCCTTAGCTCTCAACAGGGGGTCAGCTTGTCCTCCCGAGGGAGCTCGCCTTGGCTCTCAGCCTTTCCTCTGCATCTGCCTGTCTGGGGCTCTCCAGTCCTCACCCTCCAGACTGTGGCTCCCTCTAGCTCCTGCCCAGTTAGCTCCTGCCAGTGCCTCAGCCCCAAGGGAGGGGTCGCCTTCCAGGATCTCCTTGCTGCTCAACCACCACCTTCAGCTGCCACCACTTATTTGGCACTCATCTATGTCTCCAAAGGGCTTCTGGGCACCAGGACAGGCTTCCCTGCATCAGCAAGGACCCCGTTACCCAAACAAGCAGACCCTCTTAGGTCCTCAGCGTTCAACCTCTGGGTGGTGCTTTGCCCCAGGAACCCCTCTGATTGTCTATCGCCCTCTGTCTGCCCTTTCTCACTGCTTCCCCTACCTTGCTGGCCCTTAGGAATTTTCTAAGGGAAAGGTCTCTGGGTGGCCCAGAGTCCCTCTGGACTGGAGTGCTTCTCTTCTGCTGCAGTATGACATTGGCCCCTGTGACATAGTGATTGACAGTTGCCTATTAGAAGGGAAGCTCTTGGAAGGTAGATTATCTGTCTTGCTCACTGACCCATGACTGCCCTTGCCAGCCATCAGCAATCACTGCTAAATACAAAAGGTGGGAACCCACATCCTTCCCACCCTGGTGACCCTAGTATCCTGCATCAGTCCGGCTCAGAAATCATTTGTTGAAGGCTTATTGTGTTCAAGGTTCTGTTAGCCTCCTTCTGTGTACCATCTCATTTAATCCCCACAACCACCCTTACATTCACAGAGCATTAACTCCCACTTTACAGATAAGGAAACAAGCACAGAGCAGTTAGGTGGCTTGCCTAAGATCACACAGGCAGGAAGTAGCTGTGCCAGGATTGGAATTCAAGTTGCCTCCTATAATCAATCGAATGGCAGCAGATCCTAATCCCCAGAATCTGTGAGTGTGCCCTTGTTTGGAACAGGGTATTTGCGGATATAATTCAGGATCTTTAGATGAGGTCACCCTGGATTAGTGTAGGCCTTTATTCAATGACTGGTGTGCCCAGAGGAGGAGAGAAGACACACAGAGAGGTGCAGACAAGACAGACACAGGAGTGACAACTCCCAAACTGGAAAGACCCAGAAGAGTGGCTGGATCACCCGAAGGCAGGAGAGGAGCCGGGAACAGAGCCTCCTTGAGCCGGGAAGGAGCCAATCCTGCAGAAACCTTGATTTCAGACTTCTGGCTTCCAGGACCATGGGAGGACACATAGAAATGCTGTTGACAGCAGCTGGTTGATGGTAATTTGTCATGGCAGGCCCAGGAGGTGGATGCAGGCCCTGATCCCAGGGTGATATATCTAGTGCTTTCTTGCCAGGTCTGGCAGCAAGGGCCCTGAGACAGTACTGGCTGTGTGACTGTGGCCCAGTCACTCCCCCTCTGGGTCAGATTGGTCCCTAGTAAATGAGCACTCGGGACCCTGATTGTCCCCCTAATTCTGACATTCTGCAACCCTCAAAAAGACCATGAGCCAGGCAAACAGGGCTATGTTGGGATTTTCAAATTTATTCCAACGTGCTATATTTTTTTTTAAAAAATATCCTCCGGCTGAACACTCAGCTGGAGCTGTAATAAAGGCAATTATTATACTTGTAAAAACTTCTCATTCACAGTACAGATGTAATTTACAACAAAGGTCACACACATCAATACTGAGCATTTTTTTCCTTTTGTACGTCAGACTCTGTGCTTTAGACCTGCATGGATTTTTTGTTGAGTTTTTTTTTTTTTTCTTTTGCACTGATATTTACCATACTGACATTGCAAGATGCAAATGTAGAAACTGGAGTTTAAATAAAATTACAGGCAAAACTACCCCATCCCAGTGCAGTTACTGTACATATCTACAGTACGATTTTTGGAATGTATTGCCATTTAAGAACATAGAAACTTTCTACAGACAATTTCACAAACAGAATACGTACACCTTTTAGAAAAAAAAAAAAGGCAAATATTTATCTTACAGAGAGCATGTATCTTACATCTGCCTACACATTTCCTTTTTTCTGTTTCTTTTCATTTCTTTTAACACTAGATTTAGTAAAGTGATCATAAGTGCCGATGCTTTTTTTTTTTTTTTTTCCTAATGGGAAGCAGACTGGAATCACAACACAGAAGCAGAGTTTGCGGCACAGGTCTTCGGGAACTTTCTCCCCCTGGGCGACACAGCAGACTGGTCTCCGAGGATGACTGCTCAGCCAGGACTTTTGCAACGAGAAAGACTTGTCTGGAGCAAGGTCTGGAGAGGAATTCAGCTCAGATATGTTGCTTATCCCTATTCCAAAGGACTGGGTGGGAAGTAAACAGGGCCTAGAGGAATCTGGAAGCTAATTCTTTTAGACTTTTTCTGACAGAGGGAGGCAGAGGAACTTGAGTCTGGGAGAGTGGGCAGCTTGTTGCTGTCAGGCCCCTGGAGGGTCTCAGTGACTGGGACCAGAGTATAAGCTATGGGCAGGGATAGGAGAGAGCAGGCCTGCCCTTGGAGAAGAAGGAGTTGGTACCCAGAATGATTGCTATTGCCAAGGTACGAAGGGCATCCTGGAGGGTAGGCCTGGGTGGGGGGAAGTGGATTGGGACCCCCAGCAGAAGGCAGGGTTTGACTGGAAACCTCAGCAAGTTGGTTCTTCCCCCATGGCCCACACCCAAGGACCAGAGCTAGTCTGTCCCAAGAAATGGCATTTCGGCAGAGCCAGCCCAGGTGTTTGCACCACGTCAGCCTGCCTGCCCCCAGCAGCATCACAGGCAGGGGCTGGCAGAGGGCAGAGGCCCAGAGGGGCCGTGGATGGAGAGAGGATTTTCCCAAAGCAGGGTGTTGTGCATTTGGGTTGGAGGACCAGTGCCCAGGACAGTGGGGCCCAGGGTCTGGCAGAAAGGGTTAGAGCTGAGCTTTGTGGTGACATCAATTCAGTTCCTCTGTGCACCTGTGGCGCAGCAGCACTTAGGCTAGGTTCTATGAATGTATTCTGTCCCTGACCCTTAGGTTTCCGGGGACTCCTGGCCCATTATCTCTTTGGGGGACTGCAGGGACTCTCTCCCTTGCTGGCCACACTGTCCATTACTAGGCTGCCCAGGAAGGGGAGCTTGGTGGATGGGCTATTGAGTACAGGGGGGACAATACCTGGGAGAGCTTGGGGTGTATAGAAGGGTAGAGGGGTGTGGCTACCCCCAAGGTCAGGAGCAAGACCAGCGGTTGAGGACAGGAAGATCTTGCCCTGTATCCAGCTTCTGGGGCTCAACTCTTGAAGCCTCTGATCTGTGGAGGCTGTCTAATAGCATGAGGAGAGCCCATGACAGAGACCAGGGTTCTGGGACCAGGACCCAGGCTCTAACCCACTTGCTACAGATCCAAAGAAGGCCAGTATGGTCCAGGTGGGCTTGCTGGTTTCTCCTAATGTGGGCAGGAGCCCTAGCCTGAGTTAAGCAGCCAGGGGCTAGCCCAGCTCCCCAGTGCTTGGGAGCACAGTAGACCTGCCAGAGGCCCTGCCCTTTCGACTTAGCTTGGAGCAAGGCAAGGGAGAATGAGTGGGTGTTCCAGTGGAGGCTGGGCCTGCGGCTGGTTTGTCCATCCTGCAGGGGCCCAGCAGGGAAAGGCCCTGGACTGGAGGGAGAGAAGGATAGCCAAGCCCGAGGTTGAGCCCTCCATCTGCAGCCTGGCTGAGGTCTGGGAACTGGCCAGACAGGTCCCTGCCCCATGTAAGATGGCACCAGCACCTAATCTGGGTGGGACACAAGCATGGTCCTTGTGCTTTTCCCGCTTGTAGAATGTTAATCATTCCTGGAAAGAGGGGGTGGGGGAGTTGTCCTCTCCCGGGTGGAACTGGGAACCTTAAACAGCAGTCCCGAGGGGCACTCACTTTTGCATTTAATCATGGGCGAAACATGCTAGAGGCTGTTCCATATTTTAACTTGGGATTTAAATTTCTGGTCACATTATTTTTCTTAAAATACAGGGGGTTTTGTTTATTTTTGTTTTTGTCCCAGGTAATAGAGAAAAATTCAAAGGATGTGGGACAGTTCACAAATCTTCTAGGTTGGGAGAAGAGACTAGGAGGAGGTGGGTGGGTATGCCAAGCACCATCTTCTCTTTCTAGATTTATAGTTTTTTTTTTTTTTTTTTTTTTGGTTGTCTTAAAAGAGATTTAAGCCAAAAAGTAGGCCTGGGCAGTTCCCACCAGTCACAGTTTGGGGTGTTTCCTCGGGTAGTGGAGGCCTGACCATGTGGGGAGGGGATGGAGAAACCGGTCCTGCTACAAGGGACCAAGAGCCCTGTAGGTTCACAGTGCGGAGTCCTGGAAAAGCCCAGCCATGAAGGAAGTAAGGCCCCTGTACTCCAGGGACTGAGGTGAACAGAACCCAAACCCCAAGCTACGGATAGTCCCTAGGCTTGGCTTCAGCCCGTCAGCCTGTGGGTAGTTCTGATCCTAGTGGGGCAGCCGATGGCCAGGGCCAGGAGAGCAAGGCAGAAGTCAGGTGTGCCAGAGCCAGGGACGTGACAGTAGGGCTCCTTTCCCAGCCCAGGGACTCGGGGGGGGGTGGTGGGTACTGAAGGGAGGGGCTGTAACATGGCTTGCCCACATGAAAAAGGCCCACGATACCCAGGTATCCAGGACTCCTGGGGGAACCAACCAGCTCTTACCTTCTACCTGCTTCTACTATTTCGGGTCGAAATTCTAGTTAAAGTTATCTTTTCCCCCTCTTTTTCTTGCAAAGAGTAAAAGGGAAAAGAAGATGATGACTTCTCAGGGTCCTGCCTGCGTTCATGTCCCTCTGCCTCAGGCTGCTGGCCCTTCGCTGGCAGAAAGGAGTGGCTGCTAGCTGGGGCAGGGGAGCGGGGGATAAAGCAGCAATAATAGGAACCCTAAACTTCTGTACATGGGACTGCTTGCAGCTACATTTAATTATATGTTTTTAAAAGTTTCTTTTGTTCTGTGCCCTCAGTGCATCCCTTTTCCCTCGGCCAATGGCTGCCTCTCGCTATCCTTGGAGGCGGTGGCTGCTGACTGCAGAGGTGGCAGGAAAGGCCCCTCCTGCAGCCTTTCCTAAAAAGCACAAACTATCCACAGCCTCAGGCTCCTCATGGGTTTGTTTTTATGCATGTGTGTGATTTGTTTTCTTTTCAAGCAACAAAAGGTATAGAAAAAGGCACAGGTAACTGCATACGTGGGAAGATATAACAGATGGGAGCCGAGCAGAAGCTGTGTGGACAGATGGACAGATGGGACGGGGGCCCATGGGAGCAAGATGACTCGAGGAAGTTGGCTGCAAACGTCTGTTGCGGAACACCGGAAGCCAGATGCTGAAGCGGTCGGACGGAGAGAGGCTAAGAGGTTGGGGGGGCCCTGTCCTTGGGCTGGGGTGGCGATGCCCTGGGCTCCCCACTACCTGAGGGCTTGGGGGAGCCCTGCCTGGTCCTGGGTTCCCCAGAGAGGTTCCTCCTCCGGGCTGGAAAGCGAGCAGAGACCTCAGCCAGGCAGCCCATAGAGCTGCTGCGGTCCAGTGGTGGGGCGGCCGAGGCTTCAGGGTTGGCCAGCGTGCATGGTGACTCCAAGTGGGGGCTCCAGGACTGTGCCACCTGTTGGCCCTGGGGTGGCCGTGGGGTGCAGGGGCTGTGTGTGGCTGTGGGTTCCACAGTCACCTTGGCCCCATGGGGCTCCCAGTCAGGAGGTCTGCCCGGGCCTCTGCCTGTCCTCTCCCCCTCCTTGGGGTAGTCCCTGCCCTCCAGCTCCGAGGAGAGTGTGAACTTGGAGACCTTAGCCACAGGGGACACGGAGGCTGATGAGGTTCCAGTGGGACTCCAGCGGCCTCGCTCCTGGGCCTCTCGGGCCCCTGTCAGGTCGCTGCCACCCCCTGAGAAGCCGCTGACCCAGGCTGTGGAAGGCCCTGGCAGCAGGGTGGGATGGGCCCCAGGCCGGGCTTGTACCATCTGGATCCCACCAATGGGAATCAAGGGGCACGGGGCACGGGGAAGGTGCTGGGAGTGCAGAGGCAGGTGGCTGAAGATGTTCTCCTCTGTCCGGGCCGGGATGTGGCCGTGGAAGTCATGGGGGGCGGAGAAGGGTCGGGAGGAGGGAGGACGAGCAGGGCCAGGCGAGCAGGTTGGACTTCGGGACTCGGCCTTCTGCAGGGTTCAGAAAACAAGACAGGGGAAGGCAGGGTTACATGCCGGCACACAGAGGACTGAGGCCAGGAGGCATGGACAGCAGTGAGTCCCAGACCACAGCGTGAAACCAGCTGAGCTGGGGCCGGAACCAGGGCTGCTGGCTCTCTGCTCACCATGACGCCCTGGGCTCCATCTCCAGCTCTACAAGGACCACGAGCACGCTCTGCCCCACCATCTTCATACCCCTGGCCAGGATGTTGGGAGGAGGGGTGTTCAGATGAAGGGGACCCTGTTGTCACCCTGGCCTGGCCCTCTATCTTGGTTCTACTGCTCTTCGTTCCTAAAATGGTCTTCATTCATTCAACTTCAGCCTGGCATATGGGTCGCCACACAAGGCTATCGACCTTCCACCGAGGAATTCTAATGTGACCCCCAAATTAAAAATCAAGCAAGATTTCTCCAGGAGTGACAATATCAGGTCATAACGCAGTGGCAGAAAAGGTGTTGGAAGGTGAAGTTGAAATGATGGTGTTGTCAGTGGTGGGGACCTGCAGCTGTGATGACAGCGATGGTCGTGGCACAGAGACGCATGACAGTAGGGTGGTGACTGTGTGGGTGATGGGACAACGCTGAGCAGGCTGACAGGTGGCATCGGGGGCTGCTGAGGTGCAGTGACAGTGGGTGGCGTGGGTCAATGGCAACTGTGCTCATGGTGTGACAGGAGCCATATTGGTTGTGGGGAGCTGGGAGGATGACATTGGAGATGGGGATGATCTGGGTCAAGCTCTGCCATCTGCCTAAAGGATCCAAGGTTGGGTCAGGTGGGGAACAACACAAGTGATCACACCCACATCCAAGGCCACAGCTCTCACTAGGGGTAGGACCCTGACCCATCAACTCCAGAGCCCATGCCTGCTGCTGCTGAGGGGGAAACCAAGAGTCATAACCCAGATGGCTGAGGGTGCCTGGCACGGGATGGGTAATTCAGCAGTGTTTGCTGGATTACCAGGAAACTACTTAGCTGGCAGAGTTGCTCAGCTCCAGGTGTGATGCTCAGAAAGTGTGAACTTGTAACCTTCCCACCCCCAGGAGTGACACGGCAGGAACTCACCCACGTGGAGGTGCAGGTCTCGGGGCTTCTGCCAAGAAGTTTGTGAGGTAGAGGTGTGGGCGGGAAGAGAACCCGCGGAGCTGGCCCCAAGCCTGGGCCATGCTCGCCCGCTGCGGGGCTGCCCGGCCCAGTCAGGGCCCACTTCCATGGCAGCGCTGACCGTGGCGGTGACTCAGCCTGACCCAGAGACCATCTCCTGGTGGGTGAGTGTCTGGGGGTGCCTGGATCTGTGGTTCCCTCGAGTTCTGGGGACAGATGTGTTCGAGGGGCCAGTTCTCTTCCCAGGGGGTGGGGAGTAAGAGAAGACAGTGCAAGTCTTGGAGACCCACAAGGAGGAGGGACCATGTCCCTTCCTGAACCCATCTGGGGGCCAGGAATGCTTGCAACTGAGGCCTGGGATTCTTGGGCCGGTGAACACTGCTGGGGAGATGAGTCGTTTTTGGTTAGTGAGTGTTTGCGGGCGAGTGGTGGACGGCTGCCTGCTTCTTTGCTTGGGGACCATGTCCTTCTGGGGGACATGGCCTTAGAGCCCAGGGCTGAGCCTATGTCCTTCTCCACAGGGCCTGATGGGGCCAGTCCCAGCTGGGGAGGACCCAGGATGCTCTGGCTGGACGTGGAGCAACTGCTGACTGTCAAGTGCTCGGCGTCAGAGACCGAGCCGCTTCGTGTGGCCTCGTTGTCAGAGATGGCATCTGGGGGCTGAGGACCCTGAACGGGTGAGGAGTCTGCCCGCAGTGTGGCTGTCGGACCAGGTGGAGGCGCCTCTGAAGATGGCCGGGACAGCTCGTCCTGGCTCTCCTCCTCGTCCTCATCCTCATCTTCATCCAGGTCCGAGTCTGAGTCTGAGTCCTCCAGGTCTGAAAACTGGTGCTCCTCCACAGCCTCGGAGCCCTCTCGCCCTTCCGAGTCCTGGAACGGGTCGTCGCTGGTTCCTGAGGGGGAACGCGGGAAACCTGCGGTCAGCCATGGCTGCTCCTTCTAAAGCCCAGTTTCCTGGTCTGCCACCCAGGCAGAATTGCCATGGCAATGGCACAAGATCCCCGGGTGGACCCGGCAACAGAACAGATGTGAGAATGCTTTGTAAGTCATCGTGAACAACGATGACTTCATCTCTACCATGTGCTAGTTCAGATCTAAGAGCTGTAAGTATATTCATCCACATAGTCCTCAAAGAATGCTGGGATTAGTCTAATCTTCAGGTTATAGATGAGGAAACTGAGGTAAGAGAGTAAGTTACCCAAGGAGGTAGCAGTAGGTCTGGGGCTGAACCACAGCAGGTAAGACAGCCTCCTTTTTCATTAATAATCAGAGCTGACTTCACCACGAGCAAGTTATGTTGCCTTGCTGTGCCTCAGTCTCCCCTTTTGTCAAACAAATATGACAGTCTCACCTCATAGGGTTAGCTAGGAGGAGAAAATGCAGGTTTGGTAACTAGCGAGGGTTCCAAAATTGTAGTCACTGTGAATTCCTTAATGATGAAATTTATCATTCCCAGATGGCCTGCATGATCAGACTAAACACACATCTGACACTGTGACCAGGGTGCTGCTGGCTGGCACAGTGGCATTTGATATGAATATGGCCCCTGTGAACAGCTTGGCTAAGCTGGCCTTAGGTCACAGAGCAGGGCCCACCCTGCCATGTTCTTGTCCTGAGATGCCACTACCCTTTGGAAACCTATGCTGCTCCTAATCTTGGGGAAGCAGCTCTGAAATGCCAGCGTCTTGGTCTGGCTTCTCATGGGGCAGCTTGGACCAGGTGGGTCACCATTAAGTCTAGTCTGAGATACATCTGAAATAGACAGCATTCTTTCTAGATGCTGCAGAGAGCTCTGCTGATGTTTGGCCGACCTGGAAGGCCCTGAGGTTTGGGTCCTGCTGGCCCATTGCTAGATAATGACTACACCATGTTTCTGGCTGGAGTGTGGGCTGGTGACAGGTGGGCTGAACCATCAGGTAGCCCATCACTCACATATACCACTACTATACCTGCTACTGACTAGGACAGCCAGACGCAGAAGCTGACCCAGCTCCCTGGTGCACCCAGGCTTTGGATCTCCTCCAGGCCCAGCTTCCCCCAGGCTAGGATGCCCAGAGTCACTGCTTCCAGATAATCAATATGCAGAACTAAGATGCCCAGGATGGACAAAAGTGGGCATTTAGTGGGATGCAGGTGCAAAACTACAGGGTGGAGCTACAGAGGGCCACAAGGTGAAGGGCAGAGTCTCCTGGCACCAGAGAGCAAAAAGATGAGGCACCTGGAAGAAATAGGGGATGGGGCAGGTGGTTGGGATAGAAAGGTGGGCAGAGATGGTGGGGGCAAGATTTTGAAATTTGTTCCCAGGCCAAACTGGAGTTCCCTTGCCAAGGACTTTGGCAGGAGACTACTGCAGCCCCAGGAGAGTTCACCTACCCCTGCTCCTCATTCAGATATGGTAAAACTCAGGCACAGAGAGGGCAGGGGTATACCAAGATCACCCATCAAGCTCCTGGCTGAGTCAGAACTAAGGTTCACAGCCCTTGCATTATTACACTGACAACTTAAAAATGATTTTATACTTTGAAAACCATTCATGCCCTTGGTTTGAATCCTAACTTCACCATCTCCTTGAGGTGTGACACTGACTAACTCATACTTTCTTTTTGTTCAGTTTTCTCATCTATAAAATAACATTAGTTACCTCCTGAAGGTGTTGTGAGGGTTCTGAGGTCCAGTGCACAGTTAGCACCCGATAAGCACTAGCTCTGACCAGCTCCATCTCGGAGGCAGGTAGCTGGGCAGCATTGTGAGCATTTTGCAGATCAAAGTCAGATGGGTGGTGCTGCTGGTGAGAGAGTCAGGACCAGCATCTCCTGATGTTCATCAGGAGGGCCCCTGAAGACCTTCTTTACTTATGGGGAAGGCCCAGAGACTGAGGTGGCCTGTCCTGGTCATCCCCCACATGAATAATGGTAGCCAAGTGTGCCCTGCCTTGTGCACGTTTGGCCACACCTTCCACTTCCAGGTTCCCGCAGGACTCTAGGGGATATGTCCCTGCCTGGCTCACTCCTTCCCGACGCCTCTCACAGAGATACCCGGCCCCTGGCCACTGCTGGGATCAAGGATAAAGCTCAACAAGTCCTGTCAGCCACGAGCTCAGGGCCCTGGGACCATCGAAGGAGGTCGACAGAAAGCAGCGCGCCGCGGTGCCACTGTGTGGGCCATGGCTGGGATGAACCACACGGTGGCGCTCGCGCTCAACATCATCTTCGCCGGGGCGTGGCTGCAACGCTGGCCACCAGAGGCTAGGTGCCTTCCAAGCTGCCGTCCAGCACACCCCATCTCCTGATGCCCTGAATCTGCCTAGTCGCGGGAGGTGGCAACTCCATCCTTCCAGTCTCTTAGGCTATACACCTTAGAGCCATCCTTGTGTTCCTTTTCCCTTAACCTCTTCTCCCATCTCTGATGTGACAGCAAGATCTGTGAGCTCTACCTCAGAATCTACCCAGAATTCGACCACTTTTCGCCTGCACTTCGCACAGCCAGCTCGAGCCTACCTGAGCCTACCTTGCGCTTGACCTGAACCACTGCCTCCCCTGCGCCCCCTGCCGTCCATGCCCTGTACTCAGCCAGAGTCCTGGTGGTTGGAGGACGTTCCCAGTTCTACCCTCTTCACACTGAATGATAACCAAGCTCACCCCTTGAGCTTCCCCGCCCAAGGTCTCTGACCCACTGTCTTGGTGTCAGGGGGCTCCAGCCACCCGGGTTAAGTGCTGTGGTCTTAGGGACTGAGCACCTGCTGCTTCCTCTGCCAAAGAACTCTCCACAGACCCCAGGTGGCTATGTTCCAGTCTCCCAGATGGTCTTTGGCCTTTTATTTTTTGTTCTGCCTCTCTCGCCTGCTCCATTCCACATTTATTCAATGTCTGCCTCCCCCTCTAGAGCACAGGCTTCCTGACACTGTACAATGGAGTTCAGAGCAGAGCTGTCCTCAAAGAGTTGCTTCTGGAAGGAATGTGTAGACTTCATCCTCACAAAAGTGAGTATGGTCATCCTTGTTTGCTCCACTGGGAAAACTATGAGGCTGGGTGGGAGGCAGGGACCACCAGGGAGGCTGTGGGTTGGGCTCAGCCTCCCCCTGCAAAGGGACAGTGTGGAGCCAGTATATCTCTGTGACCTTGAGTGACTGCCTTTACCTCTCTGAACTTTACTTTTTTGAAATGCAGAAACACAAGTTTCTACCACCTTTGTGTAGAAACAAGTTTCTACCACCATTTGGAGGACCTAATGAAACAATATCTGTAAATGGCCTGATGTGCATTCTTAACTAGCGTGGGAGACCCACAGTTTGGTGTTGGGAAGTACAGTTCCAACTTCACTGTGTTCTGTTCTATAGGTGGTTTATTCTACTTAAAAGGAAACATGATTTAACTCTTTTTTTAAGACTGCAAGTATATCTCTAAATCCAAAAAATGAAAACTTAACAAGACAGACAGACACACACACACACACACACACAGTTTCCCCTTGTTACAGTCTAAGTACTGATCCTAATTTTAAGAAATCTGTGGTTAGAGATTTGTCTCTGCTGGAGGAGCTACCTGTCCATCTGCCAAAGCCCGCCTGGCCTCCTACCTGGATGCTGAGGTCAGGCAGTGCTCACCAGACCCACGACCTCAATCAGTTCTCCCCTCTTCCCTGTGTGCTGGGAGACTGGCTCTAGCATGTCTCTTGGTGCTGGAGGACCATGGCCAGGTTGTGGTGGTGGGATGGGGTTTGGCAGGTGACAGGGGGTGTTGGATCTGGCTTTGGTGTTCTTGAAACCCTCAGGTCCATGTCAGAGTGTGGTTGTGGAGCTTGTCACTGTGAAGGTCTGCTGAGCCGTTTCAGGGCCTGCGTTTAGAATGTGCCTGGCTCGTAGTGGGCACTCTTTGCTGACTGCGATTGTGTATGTGCTCATACTCAGTGAACATTCACAGATTCCACGGGCAATGGGGCTCTGCTCGACATGGTGGGAGGCAGCGTACAATAGCCACACTGAGCAGCAGCCCCGAGAGTGGGGGCCATCGTCTGTGAATTCAACCTTTGTGCCCCAGCAGTTGAGGAAATCGGAAAGGAAAGGCATGGGAGGGAGGGTGGGAGGCAGGGGTGGAGGGGGCAGCAGTGGAGAGGAGGGCGGACAGGAAGGGAGAGGGAGAGGGGCAGGGAGGGTGGGCATGCCCACTCCTTACCCTCTTCGGCTTCCAGCTCCTCCAGCACCCCTGTCTCTTGGCACTTTTTGCTGTGGGCTTTCGACTTCATGTGCTTAGTCAGATTCCCTGGAAAGGAACGAGGATAGACTCAGGTTCAGCTGCAGGACAGTCGTGGCTTCTTGCACCAGTCAAGGCCTTGCCAGCTGCAGGGACTGGGCAGGGGCCAGGCACCCCTCTGCCCCAATGCTCAGGCCAAGACATGCCGCCAGAAGACATGCAGCCAGAGCTGCGGGTCATGGTGGAACACAGGACTGGGATGGGGAGGGCGTGGGGCTGTGAAGCGACAGGATACAATGAGAGAGAGAAATGCTGGTTAAAACACAAAACAAAAAAAAAAAAAAAAAAAAAAAAAAGAAATTAAAGATCCCTCAAGTGCAATAGTTTTTTCCTGATTCTGATTTGAGTCTGGGCCCAGGAGCTGGCGACTTGCCTCAGACAGGATGACTGGCCACCTCACGTGCTGGAGTGACATGGGGGCTCCCACTGAGCAACATGGAGGGTGGGGATTGAACATGCCCTCTGGTCCAGACAGCCCATAGGGCAGAATCTTAGGGTCTGTGAAGAGGAACCGGGGCAGAGTTATTCTTAGGATTGGAGAGAGAACAGAAAGTGAGAGTGACATCTACTGGCCAGGAACCTGGGAGCTGCGGGGCTGGGGCTCAAGCCTGGCTTCCTTGGTGGAGTCTCTTTGCTGAGACCCTTTCCCCAGGCAATGTGCAGTGCAGACACAGGATGCAGGTGGTTCAGGGAAGGCCTGGGCAAGGCTCTTCCCTGCCCCTTGCCTACGAAACCCTCAGGGGAGGCCAACTCTGCTCCACGTCGTAATAGCAGCCCTGTAGGCTATGGAGCAGGGGCCACGGCTCTGTGAGATGAGGACAACAGGAACAGCAGCTTCGTTCCCGTCTCCCTGCCGTGTGCACAGCACTTCCCAGACCACAGGTTCTGTGGACAGCCATGTCCTGGGAGGACAGGTCAAGCACTCCCAGCATGCCCCAGAAGAACACAGGCCAGGAGCCTCAGGAGTTCCTTTGGGCCCACCAGTCAATCCCAAACTGTGCTTCGAGATTTGTTGTGTTTCCATATACACTATCCCATAATAAATCATAAGTTCCCTGAGTCAGGTGCTTTGTCTCATGAATTTTAATAATTGGTAAATTTGAATGAATGGATTAGGAGAGGAAAGAGTCAGGCATCCTGGAATGGATGAAAGAGAGATTCGTGCAGGGATGGATGGCTAAGTGAACAGAGGAAATATGGAAGCAGAATAGGAAGAGAATAGATCGATGGGAGGGAGAGGATGAGTGGAATAGATGGGGTAGATGAGTGGACCAGGGAAATTCGTGGAAGGATGGATGGAAAGGGGGTCAGTAAACACATGGGCAGGAGGAGAACGGCTGGCTGGCTACACACACATGTGGATGTGGGAGACCAGACAGCAGGATAGAGGGACAGGAAGCTGCATGAAAGGAGAGATGGACGGGAGGACAAATGGAGAGTGGGAGGAACAGAGAGGAGGGAAAGTCAATGTGTGGAGAAATGAATAGGAAGACAATTAGAGGAGATGCATGGGGGTGGGTGAGCGGGGGACCACCCACAAATGACCGGAGAGTGCTTCTCAATCATCCTTTGGGAGAACTTTGGGGTTTTGCTGAGGAGTCGGGGGGGGAACCTTAAGCTGGGGTTCCCTGGGGTGCAGGGAGCCAAGGGCAGCAGGATAGATGAAGAGGTTCCTCCCCTCATTCAACTGGACAAAAACCTGGCTGCTTTGCTCCTGACCATCCTCCCGAGACAACTTATGGCCAAAAGGGTTCCCAAAGGTCCCTATCCAGCCTTGTGAACCGCCATCTTCACCATCATGAGCCTGAAGATAGTTAAGAGGTAGGAAGAGGTTGCTGGGGCCTTCCATGGACCAGACACCAACCCCTCAAGGCCTGGAACCAACCCCCCTCCACTGACTACCCCAGGCCGCCAAGGACATGAGCACTACTCATTCTGGTTGTCATGCCATTTATCATCATTACCCCCTGGATGGTTTAGGTTTATTGCTAACCACGTTGGACGCTGAGCACATGGTGGGTGCACAGTGGCCCGGTAGGGAAATGCCGTCGGAAGTGTTGGGAGGCCTCACAGACCATCAATCCAACCCCCATCAGGCTGAGGCCCGTGCTGCTGACCTAACTCTGGGCTCAGGTGCAGACGACACCATTAGATAAGATCACCGACTGTCCTGGGTGGTGACAGGGCTTCCCTTAACCAACACAGTTGACACGTGGTCCAAAGTCACAGTGCTAGTTAGTGTAGGGCATTGACTGGGTCCAGGTCTCAGGGCTCCAGAGGCCTTGCTGGCTCCATGCAGGGAAGGAAAGGAATAAGACCATTCTGAGCACGAGGCATAGGGGGCCTGGGCTCTGCCCCTGCTGGCTGTGTGACCCTGAGCAAGTTTTGTAACTTGCTGAGTCTGTTTCTGCAACTGTAAAGTGATACCTACCTCGTAGGATGCCGAGAGGATGTGAAGACACAACCCATGGGCAGCAGAGTGTGGCTGGCGCAGAGCAGACCCACCCCCTCCACGAGATCACCCAGGGACTCTGCCACACACCCAGCTGGGCCAGGAGGAGAGAGACATCCAGGAGATGTTCATGAGGAAATGGCTTTCGGTCTGGGCCTCAGGGGTGCTCAGGAGAAGGCCCACAGAGCCCCCATTCTGAAGGTCTGCCTCTCCTCTGCCACCACCCCTGAGGCTGCAGGGAGACCGAGGTGACTCTGCGGGTCACAGGAGCAGACACTGGATGACAGCCCTGAGTATCATCCTGTCTCCCTCCCTGAGTCCTCTGAACAGGGAGAGGCTTCCTCAACACTGCAGGCTCAGCCTGGAGGCCATTTCCCTGTTGAGGGGCAGAGACACAGCTTCTCGCCGTCAACCCGGCCCCCCACTGAAAGAGACAAGCTGGAGAGGAGGAGAGGCCAGTGGATGGAAGGTGATGGGAGACCTGCCCCACCCTGCTGGCCGAGTGGACACGAGGCCTGTCCACAGCTGCCATCTCTGTCCTCTGAGATTGTGATCGGCGCAACAGCCTGCACATGGCACGGTCACCCTGCTGACCTCTGGAAACCATCTGAGGGAAACAGACCGACCTCACCAGGCCAGGAGCCTTTGCTCCTCAGGTAGCTCCCAGGGCCTGAGCTGCCACCTCCACGTCTGACACAGAGACGAGACACAGACAGGCAGACAGAGACAGACAGGAAGGGCTCTCAGGCACGGCACGGCCAGCAGGGGTGACAGGGGCCCCGAGGACTGCCAGGCCAAGCCTTAATGCTCACACATCCTGGCCTGGGCCACAGCTCAAGGGAGAGAGAGGAGAGTGGTGGAGGTCGCCTGAGAGGTGTGCAGACAGCCCAGAGGACGGGGGCCGATGTTATCCGACTTGGCCCCGAGGAGGGCCAACAGCTCCGGTGTCCTCCTGCTCCATGCCTGTCTGCTCTCTGCTTCCATCTGCCACCACCCCACGAGGCCCCCTCTGCTAGGCACAGAGTTCGAGATTCTGCCTTTTCAGATGTCCTCTGGCTTTGGCAGGGAAAAGCCTGGGCCGACAGCCAAGCTTCCCAGGCCTGGCCCTCTGGGCACTATAGCTGCCCTGCTTCCGAGGACGCTCCACCCCGTCCCATCTGCCCCAATTCTGCCCTCTGGAGCCTCCAGGCTCTGGTAGCTCAGAGAGACCCAGGAAGGGATGTGAGGCCAGGGAGGTGACTCCTAGACAGTGGGGGTTCCCATGAAGACCCCAGATCCTACTCAGACCTGGCAAAACAGGCAAGGCAGAGGAATTGAGTAGGGTCCCTCGGACTGCCTGTGCTGGGAAGTCGGTGGGGATGGGCTTTTCCTGTCTCACATGCAGAGGCTGAGGCTCCTGGACGGCTGTGTGCTGGTCACCAGCGTGCACGAGGCCTGGGGCCATAAGGCTCTCTCAGCACCTCATGCAGAGCCTGGAGCTCTGTGTGCCCCTGGACACTCTGGGCATAGGGGCAGCATTTGCCACCCACTCCAGAGGCCATCTGACTGCAGATCTGTCTACTCCCTACAGAGGGAGGAGGACCTGCTCTCCGAGAGGGAGAGGAGGGCCTGGTGCCTTGAGGCAGGGGCTCTCGTGCACGGTCACTCTGGTTCTGGGACTCACTTTCTTTAGCTTCACAGGGGCTTGAGCAAGAAGTCCTCCACTCTTAGAGCTGAAGACTATATTACTTAAATTGTCAGTCAATTATTCCCATCTTTCTCTTCCATAAAATCCCAACTGGCTTCTTAAGGCCACAGGAAATTGGATTGGAGGGGACATGTGGGGGCAGAGCCTGTGCCCAGGGTTGAGCTGAGCTGAGCTGCCCTGGGTATGGCAGGGCTATAGGGATGGATGCCATTGATGTACTCATCAGGCAGGGTAGGGGGCTCCGGGCCTATCTGCACTCTCCGGGCACTTTTTGGGACATTGTTTCTGAGACACTAAGAGAGAAGAGGACACAGAAAAGGAAGTGGGAGGATGTGTAGCTCTGTCCAACCCAAAACCTTGGTGAGAAAATTTGAGTTCAGCTCAGAGACGATGTCAAGAGGACAGAGGAGCGTAGGGGTCAGCTAATGGGGTTGGGAGCCTGGAAGCACGAGCCTGGCCAGAGAGGAGGCCACTGAGCCAGGGGATGTGATAAATTGGCCCCTGATCTAGCACAGGAAGAATGCAAGGGGCCAGGCAACAAGAGGACGGAGGAAGGAGGGCAGTTGGAGCTCTACTGCGATCTCTCCACAGAGGCTGCCTAGCTGTCGTCACTGGGAGCAGCCTTATCAACAGAAGAAAGGACACGTGGCAAAGCCCAAGTCTGCACTGAGTAAGTTCCCTGGGAAACCATGTGGGCCATCATGAAGGCCACCAACGTGCTCAGAGGAGAAGACAGCACCCTTGTGTCCAAACCATGACGCGGGCATTTGTAAAGCGTAAGAGGCTGAAACCAGCAGGGTGCTGAGGGCCTGCGCCTACCTCCCAGGCACCCGCTTCTGCTCAGCTCCCAAGAACAGTGAGTAAGAGGCAGGACCCTCCCTGCAGGTCTTGCAGGGAAAGAACTAGCTCCACCCAAGAGTCCCATGGGCCTGATTCATTCACCTCCACAGCACCTGGGCTGCAGCACGCCTGGCCCCACTGTTACCGATCACGGCTCTCTGGGATGCATGCTCTCAACAGCCAGTCCTTCCTTTCATAGGTGACCGCCAGAGCCTGTCCTGACCCTGATGCGGGGTGTGGCCGGGGCAGGAGTGATGCTCTGGCCTAGGGGTGGGGCAGCTGGGCCCTTTGCTAAGAGCTACTGAGAAGCCTGGTGGAGCAGGGCATGGCAGGAGCGGTGAGGAGGGGTGGAGGGGGGGTGAACTCTGCACAAGACGTGTGAGCATGCGAGTGTGCGGAGTGGCCCAGAGTGGGATGGATTTCCAGATGCAAGAGCGGCAGTGACAAGTGTGGATGCTGGACGCCATCAGATCAGTGGATAAACGGCTAAGGAGACATGCAAAAGGAAGAGTGATGAGATAAGTAGAAAACCAAGAACTGGGCAAGAGTGCCACCAGGGGGCGGGGCTGTCCAGGTGCGGGGAGGGGCCGTGTGCGGGATCCAGGAGCACCTGTGGGGGCAGCCATGGATGCCACCACCCAGTCTGGAGCCAGCTGCTCTGCCATGGGCACCCGGGTGGGTGGGAACCCAGGAAATAGGTGTCAGGCCCCAGGCAAAGAGGCTGCGCTGGGGCTCCCAGAGGGGAGCTCCCTGCGGTGGGCAGAGCCAGTGCCCCGGCTGGCTGTCTCTTACCTTTGGTTTTAAAAGCAAAGTGACAGTGCTTGCACACATAGGGCCGGACGTCAGTGTGGGTGCGGATGTGTTTCTTCAGCATGCTGGGCTTCTTGCAGCGAATTCCACACTCCTCACAAACATATTTCCCTCGGCCGCGGCCTCGCACATATACATACTCTTCGTTTGATTTGTACCTATGAGCAACAGGTGTCATGTAAAGGAAAAAAAAAACAAAAAACGGGGAGGAGAAGAGGCAAGTTCCCACCTCCGAAGATACACGGCCTCCTAGCTTTGCCCAGCCTGGGAACGACGCCTGGAGTGGACGATACGGAACCACACAGCACTGCGGGCTGGGAGGAAGTGAGTCGCCCTGGGGACCCACGGTGGTCCCCTGCACCTTGGCCCTCTGAAAGGCAGGCCACACCTTCCCTTCTCCCCAGAGCAGCAGGCCCTGGTGCTTCCTGCCAGGGGAAGCCAAGCCACAGTTCTGACGGGCTCCTTTCCACAGCCAGCCCTGACAATGGGGCCACAGAGAGTGAGGGCCACACAGGACAGCCGCCGTAGGCCACCAGAGTCACAGAGAATAAAATCCCACGAAATAACAGCAGCAGCTCTAGAAGCTGTAATTCACCAAGCTCACCTTGTGCTGGGAACTTCACCTGAATTAAATCACAATGACCTCACAAGAAAGAGGACCCTGACCCCAGGTTCAGAAAGGGCAAGACATTCACCCAAGATCCCACAGCCAGAAAGGGACAGAACCAGGACCTGAACCTGCCTACCCTGAGCCCATCCACTTCCCATGAGGGGCAAAAACAATCCGTTAGGAAGCCGCCTTGACACTCCAGGGAGGCAAATGCCAGGGACCGCCATTATTTCCCTGCCCTCAGAGCGTGGACGCCAGGAGCCCGTGCTCTCTCCCTCACCCTGGCTCAGTCAAGCTGCAAGCTCTGTAGGACCCAGATTCCCAGGCAGATCGGGAAGCGCCAACAGCTCTCAACCTGCTTGCTGGGGCTCAGGGTCACTGATGCCCTGGGCCCCGAACTGGACGCTCTCATTTCCACCCGCAGAAGGAAGTCCCACGGACTCCACCGATGGTGAGCGGACTGCTGTGTTCTAGCACTATAAGTGTGCACGTCTCCAGACGCCAGTGGGCGAGGCCATGGTGGGCCACGGGCATCCTGGCTGACTTCCAGGGGAAAGCTCTCTGACTCACGAAGCCCCAGGGCCGCTGGCAGGGCGCTTTGCAGGAGGTGAGCATGCCTTCCACGCCTGCCAGCAAGAACTGCCCATCACCACACTCAAGTGAGAGGGCTGCAGAGTGACTGGGGGAAGCCTGGAGGTGATGGCAAGGGCCCGGCCCTGCTCCAGGGGCCTCGGCTGAGGGTCGAGAGGATGTCACAGGGACAGGCCTGAGATGGCTCTGTGAGGGCTGCGACAGCAGTGGAAGGGCCGCCCCACACCCACGCTCACCCGCACCCACACACACCTCCCCCACTCACACCCCAATTACACACGTCCCTCAAACTCTCACTCACACTCATACCCACTCATGCACCCTCACGTGTGTTCCACACCCAGTTTCACTACCCCTCACATTACTCAGACACCCTACAGACTCTCGCACATGCATCCCCATGTTCAAAGCCCAAACACACCCCTCACACTCAGTCACACATGCTTACACACGGTCACGCCCAGTTGCAGCCCCTCACACTCACTCACGCCTACCCACCCACACTCACCTTCTCACACAGACCTCACACTCACGCTCGCACACACACATCCCATCCTCACGCTCACACACTCACACACACATCTCACACATCTCACACACCCTCACTCCTGCCCCATTCTCCTTGTATTCACACACTTGCACACACTCCTCATACGCCCCACGCTCAGGCTCTCACAGACACACCACCACACTCAGACCTCACACTTGTTCACACACACGCTAATTTTGGCCATCTGACTCTCAAGGGGTCTAAAACTGCCCTTCTTTCACCTTTACAGGTGCCGACTAGCCCGGAAGGCAGGGTCCTCAGGCCCCGAGGCCACCTCAACCACGGTCAGGGGCATGCGCCATCTTGTGTTCAAGAGGAGAACTGCAGGCTGTGGAGGGGCGTAGGGGAGAAGCAACTCTGTGGTGCTCTCAGGAAGAGCACCCTCCTGTCAAACAGGGATGTCTGCTACTGAATGACAAGTGTTCATCATCACACAGCTGTCCACACCTGGCTTTTATTCTGACATCCCTCTGTGCCCTGGGACCCAGTCTTCAGGGAAAGCAAATTGAGATAGGGCACCCTTTCCCAGCTAGGAGAGGATGAGAGGGTGGCCGGGTCTCCTTCTCATGCTGGCAGTTCCACAGCCACCTGACATCAACCTCCACTCAGCCCTGCCTGGCGGGTCCACGAGACTTGAGTTCCTCTGACCACCGAGCACGACTGTGTCCTTCGGAGTCTGATTTCCTCCACCCTACAGCTCCCCATGCTGCCCACAGCCTCTCTGATGTCTGCTGCACCCGGGCTCTGCTCTATGCTCAGCCAATGCAGGAGTGGCTCTAGCATCATCCATCTCTGCTGCCTCAGCCCCCTTCATTCCTTCCTCCATATCAAGCTCAAACGAACGGCACAGGGTCTTGAGAAAGAAAGAGAAGAGACGGAGACCTCAAGGGCAGTGCCTTGACTGCGGCACACACAGAGCCATGTACCATGCCTTGCTGTGCCATGGAAGGTGTGTGCCATCTGCTGGGGAGCACCAAGGGAGAGCCTGGGCGGGCGCAGTTGGGGAGGATGGTGAGAGGAGGAAGGGAGGACTCCCCGCAGGGACCCAGGCACAGTGGCACGGTTGATAGGGCCTGGGGCATGGTGGGTGAGAGGAGTTGAGGCTGGACACGCAGCGCAGGCCAGCGCACCCAGTGCACCATCGGAGGCCACATTAAGAAGTTCAGATCTGCTCAAAGTTGTCTCTCATGTAGATATAAAGGCCAAAGTCAGGCTGGCTCTGGGCGCATGGGTGTGGTTTGGAGGAGGGGAGTCCAGGATCCCGTGCCAGGACAGACATGAGGGGTCTTCTGGTACAGACGCCACAGCCCTCAGTGGCCATTTGGGGCAGGGGTCAGAATGAGGGAGAAGCAAAGATCCCAAGTTCACAGCTTGGCTCCCTCAAGTGGAGCTGTTCAAGGGTGAGAGGGGTGCCATGGGGGTCCTGATTTTCAGCTGCTGTTCTCACACTCAGAGAGGGACGTGAAGAAATGTCAACCCATGGGAGTCTGTGGGACGCAGGAGAGCTTTTGTGCAGACTTATCAGGAGAAGGTGACTGTGCAAGAGAAAGAAAAGCTAGATGAGAATAGTGTTGTGGGCAGAGGCTTGGGTGGCCCCAAGGGTAAGGTGAGCAGAAAAAGATGGTACCAGGAACCCCTCCCCAAACAGAGGAAGTCGGAGAAGCCTGGAGCCAGGAGAGGCTGTGGTTTGGAAGCCCAGAGGAGAGGGCTTTCAGAAGGGCGGGCCAGCGGAGTCCAAGGTGGTGGAGAGCCCAAGAGGGCTGCTCAGGGCTAAGCTCTGGCAAAGACGGGAGCCTGCGACTTCTCTACTCCATGGAGGCTGGGCCATGTCATGTCCAGCTTTGTGTTTCCTGAAAAGCACGGCACAGGGGCAGCTGTGTGTCAGCGTGTCTGGTCCCTTCTGCCTGAGGACCCAGTGCTGCTGCCTGCACAGAGGTCCCCCTCTCCTGCTGACATCTCCTGGCTCCTTCCATCCACAGACACAGGCTTAGCATTCTCCCATCTCAAGCCACCCTGGATCCAAACCACTTCAGCTCCAGCTCCGCAGCTGGCCCATACAGCCTGAGTCTGGAAAGGGCTGTCCGTATTTGCTATCCACCCTCCTCACCATTCCAGGCTCCCCAGTCACTGCAGTCCAGCTTTGCTGTCCACCAGTCCTTGTCAAGGTCACAGGATTACTTTATCCTGTCTGCCCTACCTTCTGCCTTCTGGAAGCACCTGCTTGGCTGGAGGCACCTGCTTGGCTGGGGTGACCTGGTCCTATAGACTGGGCAGCTCCTTCATTGCCCATCCTCCCTCAGCTGGTGCTTCTCAGGATGAACTTCTCACCTCACATCTTCCAGGTGGCTTCCCACCTGGCACTGATAGCTCCCCCTCTTTCCAGCTCCAACCATGAGTACTAGGCTGAAAATCCAACTGCTCCTTAACATCTACCTGGGGGACTTTAGGTGTCTCTAGTGAAAGGTGGTCAGTGGGAGGAAGTTAGGTCACAGGGAGTGCCCTTGAAGGGGAAATTGGGACCCTGGTCCCTTCCTCTCTCTTTGCTTCATGACCACCATGAGATGAGCAGCTTTCTCTGCCATATGCTCACCACCATGATATGCTGCTTCCCCAAAGGCCCACAGGTGAATGGGCCAAGTGACCATGGACTGAAACCTCTGAAACCATGAGCCAAAGCAAACCTTTCCTCATTTAAGTTGATTATCTCAAGTATTTTGTCACAGTAACAGAAAGTTGGCGAACAGGTACAAAGGCCCAAAAGGTTCAAGTGACTTGGCCAAGACCACCCTGAGGCAATCTTTCTACTTAGTACCTGTCCCCATGTACACCTGCTGCACTAATACTCTCAGATGGTACTGACCGAGGCTTCCTTGGCACCTTCCCTCTCTGGTTTCCCAGGGACCTGTGACACTGCAGACAAGCAAGAACGGCATTGGTCTCTACCCAGCCCTTCCTGAAAATTCAGCCCTGCGCTGGAACTCTCAGGTGTTGACAGCTGCAGAGACCACCCTGAGGGAGATGGGGCAGGAAAGCAGGCCTATGTGTGGGGCCTCTTGGGGCACGGGCCTGTCTCCCAGGTCTGCTCACTGCTGCAGACCTGGGGTGGAGACCCCAGGCTGCTCCTTGGAGACCTGGACCACAGGCTGTCCTGATCCATAGAAGCAGGTGACCAATTCCCCTGCCTGTTCTGAGGCTGCAAGACAGCCCTCCATGGACAGGTCTGGTATGGCTGACTGAGGGCCCACTGTCTGCCTGTCTTCTGCTGTCCTGATAAGCTGAGGGCTTTGTTCAGCCAGTATGGCTGTGTTCTTAAAGAAAAAGAGCTTCTGTGGCTTTCAGATATCTTAGCTGGAGGGACCTTGAGTTTGAGGTTGGACCACCTGTTTACCTGAGGTTCAGAACTGTATCTGCCAGAGGCCATGCAGCAGGGGCCCTGGGGGGGCAGGGCCTCCCGAGCCATGGCTACTGCACCAGGGTCCAGAGCCCTGACAGGGTCCAGCTTTCTGTCCTGCTGCTTGGGGTCAGGAGACGATGGGGTGACTGCCTGGGCATGGAACTGCTGGGCTCCTCCTGGATGACTCTGTTTTCCTTCTCTTGGTGTCATTCTAAGACTCATGGTCTCAATGGAAAGGAAAGCTGCTTGAGCAGCCCTGTGAACAGGAGGGTCTTATGAGCTGCATCTAATCCAGATGGAAAGAGAAACAGGTTGAGAGTCTTGCCCCACGTTATCAGGCAGCTAGAAAGTGTGCAGTGGGATGAGAACCCAGCTCTGATCCCCGTGCTGACACGTCGCACAGTTGGACTTGGTCAGGGTTCCCTCAGCCCACAGGGGCTGACACTGAGTTGCCTGCCTGAACAATCAGCATGTGACACCTCACACTGTGGCTCTAGGCTCTCCAGAGGCGTTTAGACCCGAAGCTTCTGCCGAGCCCACAGGGGCTTGGCACAGCACTCCCAAAGGAGGTGGCACACCCCTCTGCTCCGGGTCCCAGAAGAGAGCAAGTGATGGGGATTGAAAGGAATTCTGGGCAAAGTGATGGATGAGGTTGCTGTTCCTGCTCTAAATGTGATAAAGACTCATCAAGAAGATACTCTATAAGGCAGTGAGCTCCCTGTCATTAGCTGTGTTCCCACAGGGGCCAGATGAACAGGTAGGGGTCCTCTAGCAGGAAGGAATTTGTGGCTACCAGGTGTAATGGCATGTCCAGCACAGTGCCAGAAGGGCTGTAGGTGAATCAGCTGGTTCGCCATTATAAAGTTCATGTGTGCATTTCACTAGCTACTCCATATCCACTCCAAAGACCAAGTGCAGGCTCAAGGTGCTCGGGGACATGGCTGGCACTGGGATGAGAAAAAGCAGAGGAGGTGGGCACTGTGCTAGACTGGAAAGCAGGACACACTCTCTCTATACAAGGACAGGGTTACTCCCATCCAGTCAAGTATGGCACAAGGTTGTCACATCTTCCAGTACTTTCAAGAAAACCACACATCCAGATGTTTCTAAAATTATAAATTTTAGCAAACTTTAAATAGCTCCTCCTGGGTGCCAAGTACTATTGTACTTAAATCACATGACAGGCCTGTAAGACAGGGGCTCCTCAGTCCATTTACACTAGAAAACAGTGACAGGGAGATTAAGTCACCTGCCTGAGGCTACACAGCCTGTTAGTTAATGTAGTTAGAACTTGAATGCAGGTTGTCTGGCTACAAAGTTCAGGTGTTCAACTGCCGTGTGATTCTGTTTTTAAAAACACTGCCTTGCCGTGTATGGTGGCATATGCCTATAATTCCAGTGGCTCTGGAGGTTGAGGGAGGAGGATCACAAGTTCAAAGCCAGGGTCAGCAACTTAAGCAAGGCCCTAAGCAACTTAGCAAGACCCTGTCTCGACATGAATAAAAAGAGCTGGGGATATGGCTCATGGTAAAGTGCCCTGAGTTCAATCCCAGTACCAACCCCCACCCCCCAAAAAACCCAAACCAAACCAACAAACCAAAAAACCCTCCAAAGCAAAAACAAGGAGAGGCAGATCTAGTTTGGAGCTGAACTTTAGGGTTGAAGTAACTTCCTTGAGGTCATGCAGCTAGTAGATAAGGCACATCTCTCCTTCAAGCCATGACTTTTCTTTCCACCCATCTGTATTATTCTCTTAAATGAGGAGATGAACTCAGTGGCCTTCAAGTTACCTCTCTAATCTGAGATTCTATGAGGCGATTCCACATTTATGTTATTGACTTTTCCATTTATTATTAATATTTAATTATAAAACCTCACCTCTCCTCCAAATTTGGATACTCTGAAAGCTTGTCGACCTTCTGATTTTATTATCATCTTACAGTCCCACGTGCCTGCCCCTCAGGGGCATGCCACTTGGGTATAATCGCACAAAGCAAGAGGAAGATGTGAACAGAAACCCACACTGTTGTCTGGAGGCCTCTTTTCAAGGGCAAGGATGTGTCCTGTGAAGCCAGGCTCAGGTCTGGTTCCCAGCAGTCTGTGCCCTGGAGCTCCAGCCACAGTGAGCCGGCTGGCTTGTCTGCAGTGACATGCTGCTCCCCCAGGGAAGCTTTAAAAGGAAGGGATGTCTGTGGGGAGTGGAGCAGGAGGCAGGTGGCCCAGGCTGCCGAGCTGTGGATCTGCTAAAAATACTCAGTTGTCAAAAGTAGGAAACACGCCCTGGTGGAAATGAACCGGGGTGGCTGAACTGCGGGTCACGGGGAAGTTCACACTGGGTTCTGGGCATGTCTCAGATTCTCCTCTTCACAGAAATGACATCACATCTTGATGTCTGGGGTGGGGGACATTGAATGCACTGTCCAGACCTGGGCCTGCTGTGCCAGGAGTTCCAGGGCACACAAGTGATACAACCAGACACAGAGCCCGCCGCCAGGGGAGTCGCTATGCAGCAGTGTGAGCTATGAGCAGGATTCTGCCTGTTTACTCAACACTTATTTAGGCCTGGTCTGGGCCAGGGCCAGGAGTATAAAGCTACATAAGACTGAACTTGGTCTCAAGAGTGACCAACAGCCACTTAAGAGATCACAAAACAGATAGAAATGGTGGTAGAGTATAAAGGGCTGTGGACAGGGTCTCAGGTGGCTGTCATAGCATTGCCTTTCACGTGGGTCTATGTGGATGAACAGTGGCTGACCTGGGAGACTCCTGGTCTGTGAGTGGAGGAAGGAGTGGAGGCAGACACGGAGGCCAGTGAGAGGCTGGGGCAGGAAGACAGAGGTCACAGACTCTGGAGAGACAGGAGGGGACAGTGGTTCAAGGATGCCTTCTTTTAGTCTTCTGGAGGGACCTCAATGTCAAGACCAGTCCCAGTCCAGTTTGCAGGCTTGCACCTCACAAGTACCATTTTCACCGTCTGTGAGTTTTATGTCATGATCTTTCAACACCAGTTTCCAGCATCACCTGGCAAGACAGAGGCAGCCCAGGGCTGCGACACCACCTGGCTCTAGTAACAGGAACAGCCTTACTTAGTCCACACAACGGGATGTGATAGGAGGAGATGCCGCGGAGTGACCTCTCATGGACCAAGTCAGACGCTGAAGAACAACCCTGCAGGCACCAAGCCTGGGCAGAAGTCAGCTCAGTCCTGCAGAATGCAGTCCACACCCTGTTTCTGACCAGACAGTGAGATTAGGGAGGCAGATAGGCAGCCAGAAGCCTGGGCCCCTCGTGTTCAGAGGAGTGGACTCCCTCCAAGCAGATAGGATGTGAAGTGGTGCCAGTCCTCAGCAGCCCAGGCCTGCTGGGTTCTAGAACGTGGACTTGCAGACTGCTCAGGATCTGTGGTGGTGGTGGTGGGGGGGGAGTGAGGAGGCGGAGCAGGGGATTTCAGGGGTCTGCCCGCTTTACAGCAGCTCTGAATCAAATTGTTTTTCAGAGTGGGTGTCTGTGTAAACTGAGTATTGTATAAGAGTTCTGTGATGTAAAAACAACATGAAAATCACCGAGAGAGAACATTGGTGCTTGCAAGGTCCTTCACACCTCCGACGCAGAGGCCCTGAGCTTCCTCTGGCTGGGCTGTTCCCTCCCACAGTGCACGCATCTCTGGCACCTGGAAACTCACAGTTTCCCAGGCATCTTCTGCTCTTTGGCAGCCTATGTTCTCACCCAGCTTCTCTTTCATAGGATCGTCTCCAGAAGATAAGACTCGACCTGAGACTTCTCTACAGCGCTAGCATGTTCATGTGAGATGGCTTCCTCCCCAGACTCTCCACTTTCCCCTGGACCCCTCTAGGCTGTTCTTCTTAAGGTGGAGTGGCCCAGGACCCAGGCTTCAAGTGGAGCTGGACCCAGTCCAGTTTGAGGTAGAATCATGTCTCTCTCTGGGATTCTTCTGACCTCACTTCCTTGTGTCCCAGATGAGACAGAACCAGAAAGGGGACGTGACCAGACACCTCCTGCCTGAGTGGAACTCTATGGCGGTGTCCTACACCACGTGGAGGCCAGAGCTGCGGGGACCCAGGGCCTCCACTGTACCTGAGCTCACAGTTACAGGGTATCGACTGTGTGCTGGGCTCTTGCCAATCCCTTTTCAAATCTATCTTTTTCATTTTGTTAACATCCACGAATACACATCCCACTCACTAAAAAACACTCAAAAAATGTCAACTAGGGTCAGAGGTGCAATCTTTTAGCATGAAAAAAGATAGCTATCATTTATTTGTTGAGGCACAAATATCATTTATCCGTGGGAGGCACTTTTCATAGGAATTAAAGTGCAGAAATTTTGGCACAATTCCATAGGATAATCTTGGGGACAAATAGCAGGAATTGAGGCTGGACAGTCACCTGAGGCTGGCTTAGAAAAGCAACAAGCACCCACCTGGCTCCAAAGTTCACCTGTGTCTTATAGGCAGTGGGCCATGGAGAGTAGGCAGAGGTGGAACCTGAGGAGCTGTGGCTGACCAGAAGCATCCCTTTGGGGCTGGGTGGGGCAGTAGCCAGAGGGGAGGCTGACCCAGGAAGGCCATCTACAGCAGTGGCTAGCAACAGGTGCCTGATTAATGCCTGTGGGCTGATGGCTAAGGAGATGCTGGGTCACCACAGAGATGCACATACACTGGGATACAGAGAAGCTGAGAAAAGGCTATGGGCAGTTTTAGAACATGTGATGAATGTGAGACATCGTCCCCAGCTGTGACCAGACACCTGACGGCACTAGGACATCCAAGGTCCAGCAGGCCAGATCCTTGTGGTGTGGTGCTCCTGAAGGCAGCTGCTGGAGTCCCTTGCTTTGGTTCTCAACTTGAACTGAAGGACGACCCCTCGCTGTGTGTGTGTGTGCTCAGGACCATGTGTCCAGACTCCAGTCTTGAAGGGGAGCAGAGTCAGGGCCTTGTGAGTGTCCACCATGCAGCCATGCACCCTTCTTGCTCTGTGCTCTGAGCAGATTTACTCCCCACCCGCACCCCATCTGGGTCAGAGGAGGCACCAGGCTTGAGGAGAACCTGGCTTTGGATATCTCTGGTCACTGTAACCACTGTCAGCCTCCTATTGGCAGCTCAATCAATAGGAAGAACACGATAGGCAGTCTGGGAGGCTGAGGCAGGAGGTCATGTGTTCAAAGTCAGCATCAGCAAAAACGAGGTGCTAAGCCACTCAGTGAGACCCTGTCTCTAAATAAAATACAAATTAGGGCTGGGGAAGTGGCTCACTAGTCATGTGCCCCTGGGCTCAATCCCAGTACCAAAAACAGAAAAGAAAAAAAAAAGAAAAAAAAAAAAAAGGAAGAGGACAGGGAGGGAAATCTGGCTTCAACTTAAGAAAGAACTTTCTGGACCCCACAGCTACAAACTTGGAGAAATCTCTGACATGGGTCATGTTTAGCACATGTTAACTACTATTATAGTTTGGATCTGAAATGTCCCTGACCCTCAGAGACTCATGAATTGAAGGCTTGCTAAGTGTGGTGGGCTCTTGGGAAGGGATTGAATCATGAGGACTCTGACCTCCATGATGGATTAGTTCATTGATGAAGTCATGGCTGAATGGACTACTGGGAAGCGGTGGAAACTGCAGTAGATGAGGCCAGGTTGAAGGGAGTGGGTCCTTGGGGGCATGCCCTTGGGGACTACATCTTGGTCCCCACCCTTTCTCTCTGCCGTGCTGTGACAGCTTTCCTCTGCCAAGCCTCCTGCCATGATGTTCTGCCTCACCTCAGAACCAGAAAAATGAAGTCCGCCAACCATGGACCTCTGAATCTGTGAGTCAGAATAAATCTTTCCTTCTCTAAGTTCTTTTTCTCAGGTACTTTGTTATAGCCAGGGAAAGCTAACTAACACAAAGACCATTTAAGTTTGGGGCAAAATAAATTCCTGTGGTGGGAAGAAGGCTGGACTCAAGGTCCAAAGGGTCTGGTTGGAATCTAAATGGACACAGAATTCCCGCCACATCAGCCACAAATAGGTGAGGGGGTGGGTGGGAAAACAGTGAGGAAGGAAGGAAGGGTGTGGTCACGGCTCAGGGGTGAGGTGACCTGTTGATATGGACACTGACAGGGCAGTGGGTAGGCATGTGGTGTTGAAGAGCCAGACTGCATAGTTCCTGTCCTGCTCATCCCTACCAGCCCCAGACAGAGGGCTGCTGCTGACCACCCAGGGCAGCCGGCTGGTGGCTTTGGCTGTGATATTGTTTCATTACTGGAACTCCCATTTTTCACTCCAGGCTGATCCACCCCTTCTAACAAAAGCCTGTTCCTCTACCCCTCCCAATGGACATGTGATTTTCCTACACCAGGGCAGGTTTTCACTGTGGTGAGCTATTTAGGGATGCTGAGAGCCCTGTGTGGGAGGAAGGATCCTTTCTTGAGCCCCGGGCAGGCCGCTAGTGTGCTGATGTACTGCGGCCCTGACAGGTGTTTGCACATCTCTTCCCTCTTGAATCCTTCCCGAATGTACTATCCCCAGCCCCCAATACTGGGGATTTGAGCCCAGGAGCACTTTACCTCTGAGCTATATCCCCAACCCTTTTATTTTGATACAGGATCTCCCTAAGTTGGTTTGGCTCTGAATTGGTGATCCTCCTGCCTCATCCTCTGGAATATCCAGAACTATGTACCCGGATGATAGATTCGCTTTGAAAATAAGGTCTCTGAGATGATCCCTGCCTGGGATGCTCTTCTTCATTCCCTCTTTGATTAAGTCCTAATTCTCCCCCAGGGAAGAAGCTTTCCCTTGCTGTGAAATGTGTCACATCTCTAGCTATACATTTCCTAGGGAGAACAGAGCACACCAGGAAAGGGTTGAAGTTAGCAACCAGGATCCTGAAGCTGAAAATAGGCTCAGGCCCTTATAAACTATGTGACCTCAAGTGGGCTACTTAACCTCTCTGTGCCTCAATTTCTTCATCTGTAAAATAGGGTTAGTGTCCTGTTTCATGCAGCTATATACTTGTTACTTTGATTGGATGGTGTGTTTCAGTTTGAAAGTTACTTAAAAATAATAGTAGGGCTCTGCAAGTTTAACTTAGTTAATGTAGGTTATATGCTTAGAAGGGCACCTAGCACATAGTTGGGCTCAATGGACTTTTGCTATATGAATATACACTTTGCCTTAATAGTATGCACTGCAGTCAGATTTAATCTCCAACAATGGAAGGCAAGCCATGTGCCCAGTTTTGGATGGACTGAGCAGCCTGGAGAAGTTACTCTCACCCAGCTCAAAAGGGAAGGCAAGGATTTGGTGCCCCGAGGCTGGTAAAATTGTCAGGTGATGGGGGACCATCAGCTGGTCCCTGTGGGAGGACTCTGCCATCTCCCCCTTCCTTCCCAGCCACAGCCAGTTTTGTAAAGAAAACTGCAGCATGCTAAGGGAGACAAAGCCCTCAGAAGACCTCCAAAATCACAGCCAAGGGGATCAGGAACTCTCCAGGCCCCTCCCCACCCCATGATGACCATGTCTGTGCCAGGTGTGGTCCAAGGAGGAGGAAGAGCATAAAGAGACGTTTGCGCCCATCTCCTGTCAGGGAGCTGGTCCCCAGGAAGGTCGAAATGCTGAGAAAGAAGTAGAAGAGAAGCAGCAGGAAGAAGGGAGGGATGAAGATAATGTGGGTGTGGAGGGAGGAGAGGATGAGCCCGAGGAGATGCGTCCCAGGAGATAAGGCTGAGGAGGGAGACCTTGTCAAGGACCAAATTCCAGGAATGCAGATGGAATCATCGGCTAGGGATGTGACACAGTTTAGCATCCAAATTTTAACATTAAGCATGGTGCTGAGGATTTTGCCACAGGTTCCCCCAGGACATGTGATCATATGACACAAGCTTGTGCCACTCTTACACCTTTGAAATGGAAATCAGTAGGACAAAGGATCAAGGTCTGAATAAAGATTATGCAGGGACAATAAGGCCTCTGTGCAGTTAACCTGTTAGATTTAACACAGGATGATAAGTGCAAAGAGGGTGACAGGGTCCGAAGAAATTCCAGGTGAAGAGTCAAGAGATTTGGTTATCTGCATTTGAAAAACATGAAAAAAGACTTCTCTATGAGGCCTGGACTGGACTGGGCAAGCTTTAAACTTGCAATAGTCCTTCACTAACCTACCACCTTAAAGGTCTGACTGCTCCAAGGTGGGGCCAACTTAGTGTCTCCATGCGCAGGAGGTCGAGTGACTGAGCCACCACACAGCTCCAAACTGCAGAATCAGGGGTGAGCAGGGCTCCTGCCTGCTGGTCCCACCGCCTCTGCCCTTCTGTTAAGATGCCCCATGCTTTGCACAGTTCTTAACATGACAGAAGAGGGGCATGGTTTTCACAGAGGGAGGCGGGTGAGAAAGATGGCTGTCAGAAGCTTCTAGAGCTCCTCTGTTAAGATCAAGCTGGAGAGCTGTCATTGCTGTCTCAGCTATCCTTCAGCAAGGCCATTTCTGTGACATCTTGTCAGAGACTAAAAGACATGGTGATCAGGGAGCAGTGACTGCTCCCCATCACAGTGAATGTGATTATGACCCAGACGCTGGATCCAAGAAAGCAAGCCCAGGATACAGAAAGGAGGCAGAGGCTGCGGATGGGGAAGTGGAGATGGATGCTTCTTAACCACATGCAAAGGCTTTTCACTGTGTGGGAACAGCACCTTGTGCAAGGATCCAGCCTCATGCAACAGTTCAGCTTCTTACCATAGTCCCACCTCCTAGCCCGTTTTTCTCATGCTCTGTTCCATTGGGCACCTTCCCAGCCTTCATCTCAGGAGCCTCTGCCTTGCCTCAGGTCATTCCAGTGACAAGTGTCCACCCTGGGGCTGCAAGCCACACACAATCTTGAAAAGTTTCTGGTACTGCACCACAGGGTCTCCTTCCTTGCCTGGTGGGTGTGAAGCCACGCTTGGGCTGATCGGCATTCCATGTCACCTTTGGTATCAAAATGGAGAGGAAGGGCTCTCCAGTCTGACAGGTTGCTGATGATGCCTCGGCCTGTGGCTCACAGGATTCAATGCAGCCACTTGGCCATTTCCTGCACTGCCACACAACAGAAATACTACTACTGCACACTGACACTTACCACCCTGTGGCACTTACATGGGTCTTCCTAATTACAGGACCCCATTGATTCCATCTTAGAATCCAGGGAGGGGGGTGATGTCATGCTCTTTCTAGGAGAGGAAAAGGAGGCACAGAGAGGTAAAGCCACATGCCCAAGGTCACACAGCCAGTGCACAGCAGAGGAAGGACACTAATCTCCCACCTTTGTATTAAACACTGTCTGCTGGTAGCAGCAAGGTTCTCCAGAGCACAGGAAGGTAATTGGGAAGTGGAGGGTATAGCTCCCTACTGTGAACCCCACCCTTACCAAGGACCCCAGGGTAGCAGCAGCACCACCACCTTTTCCTTCTTCACTGGGTCACTCTGGGCCCCAGGCACAGTCAGGGTTAGGAATAGGGTCCCACCAGGGGTCCACACATGTGGCTGAGAGGAAGCAGCAAGTGGGGCCACCCAGCTTGTGGCAGGGTGTGAAGGGAACAACATGGGCTCTGGAAGCAAACGGGGCCGAGGGGGACGCCAGCCTTGCTCCCTACGGCTTGGGGGACTGCGGGCTGGTTTCCAAGTTCATGGCCTCAGTAAATGACGGCTGCTGTGGCTGCAGTGGGCAGGGAGCAGAATGGATGGAGCAGGTGGGACAGGTTCAGCACCCAGGCCACGCCACATGCAGTACCTCATGAACGTTCGCCAGGGTCCAAGCAGATGCCTAGACTCCTCCTGAGGGTATGGCGAGGCTGCTAGGAGGAGGCAGGCTGGGCTCAAGCCCTGGGGGTGACCTCCCTCCCCTCGCTATGCTAGAAGCAGCTCCCCCAGGGCTGGACGGCTGTGGATTCACAGCACAGAAAGGCCCCATGATGCTGATAGTGTCCTCTAGCAGGCTGAGAGCTGATGGGGAAGGCTCCAGGGACAGAACAGAGGTGGCTCTCCAGACAGGCTGACCATGCTCTCAGAATACACACGCCTGGGCCGTCTACAGTAAGGAGAGCTGGGCGTCGGAGGCCTGTGCTCACCTTCAAACCCCAGGCCCCACGGAGGGGACAAAGTGGCTAGAGACTGGAGAGGTCAAGGGCTCTTTCCAAGGTCACACAGTCATTGGAGAAAGGGCAGGTCTGTGACCCTTGATTCCCTCGCTCCTGAAGTGACCCACGGGCTGCAGAGGACCCCTGCACCCTACACACTGCCCTGCACAGGGCCCACTGCCCAGCAAGACTTGGAGTCAACACAGAGGCTCCAGAAAGCCCACGGGCTACTCTCCAGCAGCTCCAGCAGCACCAGCAGGCCCAGATGAAGTGTCGCTTACCAATACTCTTTAAAGTGTGTGAAATGCCTCTCAGAGAAACCCCCATTAGGAAGGCAGCCCTATGGCTGGAAGTACATCCCGACAAGACGCAGAAGCACTTTGAATGAGGACAGCTCCTATAACGTCATTCCTGACTGCAGCCCTGCGAAGTGGAGACAGTCGTCCCTACACCGCTGATGAGGAACTGGGCTCAGAGAGGCTCACTGACTTGCCCTCGGCTACACAGTCAGTAAACCGCACCATAAACCAAAGATCATTCTGATCAGGGTCACTGTCTACATGTTTACACTTCCGTGTTTTAGGGCAACTATGGGATTTAGTAAATCTAATTTTCCTGTCTGTGGGCTCCAAAGTTGGCCATCAGGGGAAGCATCCATTTGTCTGAACCCAACCGAAAACAGTAAAGTCAGCAGACGGCAACATGATGGGTCCTGGGGATGAGAGGGATAGGGAGGTCTTAGCAGGCAGGGCAGGTAGGAGGAAGGTCAGGGATGCCATGGCACCAGGGCATCTGGGCTTCAAGGAAGAGGTGGCCCTCCAGATGGTGGGGATGGCACGTGCAAAGGCACAGAAGCACAGCAGCGTGGGATGAGCAGCATGTTAGGCAGAGAAGGAGTCTGAGAAGGGGAATCTATGCCTTGATCAGCCACGAGTATTTTGGAAGCAACTGCAGAATCCACAGAGGCTCTTGGTGGACTAGGCTGTGGCCAACTGTGGGGCAGAAACGTAGGAAGATAGGCCTTGGAGACGGAAGGAACAGCCTGCATGCATGGAGCATCTGGAGTTTGCAGTAGTTTTCATTTCTCCATGTCCATTCTCCCCTCACAGAAATGAGATGAGTGATACTGGTCTCCTCCATTTGATGGGAAAGAAACAGAGGCCCTTCCCCTTGCAACACAAAGATCCCCATTAACAGCTCCTCCTCCGCCTGCCCACCCCCATCCTCTCTGGCTGTCCCCATCACCTGTCACCTTCACCTCCAGTCCAGCCTCTGCAAGGTGCTGGACCTTTGCCCTCACCAGTTCCTGCATCTGAAAAAATCCTTTCTTCCTTCTCCTCCCTTCCCCTTGCCTTTGTTAACTGGCCCTGGCCCTCAGCACAAAGTCCCTGCCTTCAGAGGTGATCCCGCCCTCTCTGAGCCTCCTGGTCAAGGGTCTCAGGAGGTGCCAGAGCTGGGCTGTTGGATGCAGGAAGCCAAGGGCACAGAGCAAGAGCAAGCACTGCACAACCCTCAGAAATGTCCCCACACTGTGGTTACTGTTACTCTGCCCACTTTGCAGATGAGAAGGGGGCACAGAGAGGTTAAGTAACTTGCCCAAGATCACATGCCTGGCAGGTGGTGGAGCCGGACTCCAATCTGCCTCTGGGGCTGCTCCTGACTCCACCCACTCCCGCCCTTGTCCTGCGCTGCGCTCCCTTTCCAGGCCCTCTCTGCCTCCCTCTCCATGGGTTCCCTGGGCCCTCACTGCGGGTGCGGTGTGTACCGAGTTGTCCTCTTATTTATTCCCTGCCGGGGTCCTGGGAGGCAGTACTCCCGCACCTGCCAGATCCAGAGGGACTGGCACTGGCAGGGTAGGCAGCTTCCCTCAGCCACAGTGTCCACCAGACCCAGCCAAGCCCAGGTCTCTGCCTCCTGATGCAGCAAAATCTTTCCCAAGATGGTGAAAGATGATGTGGCCCTGAGCGCTGGGCTCCAGCCTCTCACGGCCACCCTTCGCTTCCCACGGCTGGCCTACAGGAAGCACTCTTCCTGCAAGCTCCGCACAGGCCACACCGGGCTCACACCTCTGTCTTCTGGGTGTCTTGGGAGGGTGCAGGCGGAGCCAGAGGTACAAGACAGCCCCGGCTCAGCAGGGACCTGTGGTCCCACCTCCCACTGACCACGGCTGAGGCTCCCGGTCATGAAATTGCAAGTTTCATGTGTCATATTTTTCTAACACACATTAAAATGGAACATGAAAATGAAATAAGAAGCATTTGTCCAGGTACTGCCTAAGTCACCCTGACGGTTTGCATCACGGCCTGTGACAGGCTGTTACCCAGCAGCAGCCCACACCAAGAACCTGCGAAGCGAAGGCAGGCTGGGTGTGAGCCTGGAGGCCAGGAGGCCAGGGAGGACAGAATCAGGATGGCAGACTGCATCACACGGAGACAGAGACGAGAGAAGCAGCCCAGGTGGGGGGTGGGAGGGAGAGGACAGGGAGCAAGCGCCCCTTTTCCCAGCCTTCCCACCAGGGGGGGCTCTTCCCTGTCTCTGAGGTTGAGGTCCAGGGGTCGCAGGGAAGAGGGAGAGGGCAGAGGGGGAGAGAGGCTACTGAAAGGGTCCCCATGCCAGAGGAGGAAGATGAGAGGGAGTGACAGAGTGTTCTTTGGTCTTTGACAAACACCAAGGAGCCCCTTGCTCCCCATTGCCCGTTGGAACCCCTCCTTTCCAGCCCAAGTCAATACACGAGTTGTTTCTTTCTTTCTTTCTTTTTTTTTTTTTTTGGTACCAGGGATTGAACTCAGGGGCATTCGACCACTGAGCCACATCCCCAGTCCTATTTGTATTTTATTTAGAGACAGGGTCTCACTGAGTTACTGAGGCTGGCTTTGAACTCGCAATCCTCCTGGCTCAGCCTCCCAAGTCACTGGGATTACAGGTGTGCACCAGCATGCCCAGCTCACTAGATGTTTCTTAAAAACAAAACACACGCACATTATGGGTGTCTGTGTGTGTGTGTGTGACATCTGTGTATGTGACACTAAGGCTCTGTGGTACTCTAGGGGTTCTGGCATCGTGGTACTGGCATTGTGCTTGGGGCCTCATTCTTCCAGAAACCTGGACAGCTGGACATTATTCTCTCCATTCCACAGATAAGAAGACTGAGAACCAGAGAACATACGCCATCAGACTGAAGTATACAGGTAAGCATACCAGAATGACATTTGTCAAATCTCCAAGCCTCCCTGGGTTGCCTCTGCCTGCCAGAGACAGAGAGGTCAGCTGCAGAGGGGACTGGCAGGGACTGAGTTCCCAGAGCAGGTGGGCTCTGTGGCTAGCTGCTGAGAAGTTAGGGGTGCTCAGGGATCTGGGCCGGGGGAGTGGGACAGGAGCAGCAGGGACCTGCCTGAGGCCAGGGACCAGCAGGTCCAAAGGTATCCAGAGGCCTTAGGTGTGGGCCAGGCAGTCAGGGGAGACGTCTTGCTGGCCCCGATGAGGCCCAGAAGGCCCTGCAGACTGGCCCAATTGGAAGCAAGAGAGAACTGGCTGGACGAGGAGCAGGGGTGGCATGTTAGGTGGTTCCACTCGTCTCCTGCTCCCCACTTCCGAAACGTTCCGTTGGCTCTACCCTAAACAACGTGCAGATTCTGACTGCTTTTTACCACGCTGCTGCTGGCCCGGTCACCTCTCCCTTGGATTGTGGTCATGGCCCATGACAGTTACCAGCTTTGTCTCCTCCAGTGTATTCTCAACTCAGCCTCCAGATGACCCTCCACATCAAAACCCTCAGAGGGCTCCAGTCTCACACCGCACTCAAGGGAAAAGCCAAGTCCTCGCCATGACCAGCAGGACCGCCATGACCTACTGGAGCAGCACCTGCCCAGGCCTTCTGTCAGCTCTTCCATCTCCCCTGCCCCACCCTTCACTCGTGGCTCCGGGTACACTGGCTCCTTGCTGTCCTTTACACACACCACATATGACCCTGCTTGGGGCCCTCCCACTGCCCAGGACATTAGGCTTTTTGCTGTGGTAGAGTTGTAGGGGTTCTTTATATAGTCTAGATATTAATCCCTTATCAAACATGTGATTTGCAAATATTTTATTCCATTTCCTGGGTTACCTTTTCACTCTGCTGATAGTATTTCTTGACGAGCAAAAGTTTTACATTTTAATGAAGTCAAAATTTCTCTATCTTTTCTGTTGCTGTCTATGCTTTGGTGTTATATCAAAAAAAATGATTGACAAATCCAATGTCATGAAGTTTCCCCCCCAAAAAAACCAAAACCAAAAAACCCCCAAATAACCCAGTCAATAAAGGGGCACAAGAACTGAACAGGCACTTCCCAGAAGAAGAAATACAAATGGACAGCAAATAAATGAAAACAGTTCAACATCTCTAGCAATTTTAGAGAAATACAAATTCAAACTACACTAAGATTTCATCCCTCTTGTGTTTTCTTCTAAGAGTTTTAGTTTTAGCTTTCATCTTTTGGTCTTTGAATCCATTTTGAGTCTATTTGGCATTTGGCATAAGATAGGAGTCATAAATCTATCTGTATTTTTACACATATATAGTTAAATGACAATGTGTATTGTTTGTTTTGTGTTTTGCATGAAGAAATTTAGTTTTTCCACTATTATTTGTTGATAAAAGTCTTCCTTCCTCTTTGAATGGTTTTATCACTCTTGTTGAAAATCATTTGACCATAAATGTGAGGATTTATTTCTGGACTCTGTTCTACTCCCTTGATCTCGCTTTATGCCTGTACCATACTGTTCTGATTACTGTAGCTTTGTAGTTAGTCTTGGAATCAGGAAGGGTGAGACTTGCGACTTTGTTGTCTAGCAAGACTGTTTTGCCTACTCAAGGTTCTTTGCTCTTCTTCCCTCTGTCTGTTAGGTGTTATGGTCTCAACATCTGTAAGAGTTGACACCCAATAAATATTTGATGAATGTGGCATTTGTGTCATGGCCAGGTACTGGGGACCAAATCAATCTGCTCAGGGCCCTGGCCTTTAAAAACCTGACAGCCTGGGACAAGCTGACAAAGAGCAGTGATAGAATGCATGAGGTCAGAGTGGGTGGAGAAGCAGGTCAGTGGACTCTGGTGGAGCAACTTCCAGGATGTGAGGGTTTACCAAGTGGAACAGGGGTTAAAGTATCTGCATGGCACAGTGGACTGGAAGGGCAAAGACTGAGAAGATGGGGTCAGAGGCTCCTATGTGTCATGCAGTCAGGGGGTGGACAATGTGGTTAGAGAATGGCAGTGGACATGGCCTTGGGGGCCCCAGAGCCTCCAGTGCTCCTAGGGGTCCAGGGACAGCTCAGGGGCTTTACTCCTTCCTTTGTTAAACAGGTGCCCTGGGCACCCAGGTCAGCTGATCAGAGGTTTGGAAGGAGGCTGAGAATGAAGAGTGGCAGATAGAGGTCTTGTTTAATGGAAATGCCAGGGTTTGATTATACTACAGAAGGAAAATTCAGAGTAAGAGCTTAGCATGGTAAGACAGGGGCCCGTCCCCACCAACCTCTCAGTCTCTGAGGACACGGTTCTGTTGTCTTCACAGGGGCCTCACAGAAACAGGTAGACTCTGATATCTTTCCCAAGGTACCAACAAAGAAATGAGCTAGACAGAGGCGGGAGGACTTGCCAGGGGATCATAAGTGGCAGAGCCAGGCCGAACCTAGTATGTGTGGCCACTGAGGCCAGCACACCTGCTTCTTTCCTGCGCCGGCATCTTTTCCTAAGTGAGAGAGTGGCCTTAAAGGGCCCCCACCTCCAGACCATGATTCCCCAGGAGGGGAGGGCCGGTGTCCCTAGGCTCAGGCAGCAGGCAATGTTTGAGCACGCCTGGGCCCTGCCCTAGATGCCGGTCCTGTCTGCAGAGCCTGCCGGAACCTCAGGCCCTCCTCATACCCAGGTCTTCCTGCAGAGACACAGAGCTTGACTCGCAGCCAAGCACCTCATTGTTGTATGAGGGAGAAGTGAGAAGGCTGGGCCCAGCACCTCCTGCCAGCTTGGGCCAGTGCCAGGGAACAGGGCGGCCAGCTTGCTGCTGTCAGTGCACTGTCCACGTCTGGGCAGCTCCTTGGGGGAGGACTAGAGCAAGCACAAGGCCTGATCCTGGTGGGCCCCAGACAAAACCCCACCATCTTCATGGCAGCCTCGCTCGCCACTAGGCAAGGCTCCCACCCCTAGGAGCCCATCAGGAGAGGCAACAGGCATATGGACTCCCGGAAGCAAGGGGGCCTGGACCAGTATGGCGCAGCCATGAGTTCTTGCTCCGTTCTTTCCCGCAGCAACCAGACCCCAGAGAGACCCCGACAGAGTCCAGGCTCAGTGAGGGGCCATCACTGGCCAGAATTGATGCCACTGCCCCCTTCTTCCAGCCTCTGGGCCACTTCTCAGCCTGCAGCTGGTTCCTCACAGGAAATTGCTCCTCGGTCCCCTTCAAGCAGCCACCTCTCCCTGTTCCCACAGGACCCCTCCTTTTCCAGGACTGACCACAGAGGACACAAGTACTCAGCTGCCTCTCGTCGGAATGATTTCACCACTCACTGCAGCTGGAGGACAAATCAGAGTTGACAGAGTGCCACCACCAGTGAGACAGACCTCAGAGTCTGGTCCCGAGCCTGCCAGCTAAGCAGCCCCAGACACTTCTGAGGGGAACCTTGGAGAGATGTAGATTTGGGTGGCCCTGCTGCTAGACAAGCTGGTGTTCTGCAAGGCTACAGGGCCCATCTTTCCTCATTGCCAGGAGATGACTGGCTCCCCTTCCTTGGAGTCAGCCTGTGCCCATGCTGGCCTCCACTGGAGAATGTCTTTGCTCCCTGGACTCTAAAGATTTCATCCCAGAATCTGGACAACACCTCGGACATGGCTCCCTTGCCTTCCAGGCTCCTGCCAGCTGCCTCCAGTCCTTGCCACCTTCCCTGGGGAGGTGCCTCGCCTGCCCTTGGCTCAGGCTCTGGAAACCCTGCCCAGCCCCTGGCTGGGAGCCTGCTGGCCCTGGACTGCCAGCCACATTGGCCAGCAGGTCATAAGGCCTTGCTCACAGCCTGGCCTCTCCTTGGCTGCCTTACATGCGTTTTGGCTCCTGTGTCTGTCCCTTTCAGCTGTCACTGTATGCCTGGGAGCCTGCCTGCTCAGTACATAGGTCCTCTACAGCTCACTCAAGCCCAGCCTATCTTCTGCCAGCTATTTTGTGGTGGCACACACTGTTCCCAACCCTCCAGCCAGGGGTCTTGTCCTACCTTGGGCTGCAAGCCACCTGTGGTGACAGATGACAGCCATCTACAGCACAGACACAAAATTCTGCTTGGAACTGAGCTCTGGTTTCCTCCCTTAGGCCAGGGCTTTGAACTCCCCCTCTTGGCCTTGGCCCAACTCCACCTGTCCAGCGATTTGCACAGAGGCTGCCAACCTCTGTCCCCTTGAAACTTTCAAACTCTCCTCTCAATTCCCGGCTCCCCTGATCCCCTCGCTACTGAGCCACGCTGTTCTCTCTCTTTTTAAATTGTTATTTTGAAACAATCACAAACACACAGCAGGGCTGAATGTCGAGTATAAACAGATCCTTCTTCTTGAACCGTTTGAGAGCAAGTCACCAACCTGATGCTCCATTACCCCTGGATTCTTCAGGGTACATTTCTTAAAGCCAAGGTCACACCCAGCTCCCCATAAGGATGCATTCCACACCTACTGAGGCTCCACCTCCCCATGTGTGGTCCCCTCCCTATGGAGGTGTCCTCCTCAACCAGGCCACTCACCGGGCCACTCTGTGTTGTCTCTTAACCAAAGGAACCCTCTGGGTTGGCCATCCCTTTCCTGCCTTCTTTCCGTGGGGATGCACTGAGCCGTGCCCCAGAGGACCCGTTCCATCGTTTGTGTGCTGGGTTAATGCCTCCCTAGGGCACAGTTTCTATATTAGCAAAATGAGGAATTTGGATCAAATGGTTTCTGGGAGCCCTTTCATACTGGGAGCCCAGCAGACTTTTACTGAGCACTTATAATGTGTCAAGCACCGTAGGTACTTTCAGGCAGCACCTTAGTCAACCCTTTCACAACCCACAATTGCTGTCATCATCTCTATCTTACAGCTGGGGAGACCAGGGCACCGAGCAGCTACATAATTTACTCAAGATCAGCCAGCCACTTTGGGAGAGTCAGGATGCCTGAGCACGTGGTCTGGTTCCAAGTTTATACTTAGGCAAAGCACTTGGAGAAGGGAGAAGATACCAGGGACTCACTGTGTACTTAAAGAGGCAGTTGTAATTGATGGTGGAAAAAGAGGTCACTCTATTGCCTGCCAGGCCCCGTGCCAAGCAATACATATAAACATCCTTTTATTTAATCCTCAACAACTTTGAGAAACAGGGGCTATTAGTATGCTCATTTTCTAGATGAAAGACTGTAGCATGAACAAATTAAGGATTTTCAATGAGTGGAAGAGCCAGAATTTGAACCCAAGTCTGGCTGATGCCAAAACTGTCCTATCATGCTGCACTCGAAGGTGGGCTGTGAAGGATGCCTCTGGTTGGCAAATGGAGTTGGGGTGAGGGGTAGCTCTGGAACAGCGTTCCACGAACCCCTTTCTATTTAACATTCACAATAATCCTGAGAGGCAGCTCCAACTCTAGCATGGATAAAGGGCCCAGGAGCTCTAAGGAGCATGCTGAGGCTGGAGGTGGCCAAGTGTAGAGTGCAGGATATGGCCAGAGCCTTGTGCACCTGTGGTAGGTCAGGAGACCAGCTGGAAAGCCTTGTGGGGGCATCAGTGCCTTCAGGGAATGGGCCTCCATCCTGTGGACAGTCAGGAGCTGCTGAAGCTTGGGACAGGTGCTATTCGTCAGGTTCTTTCTGAGCCACACCTCCCAGTATTTTGTGCCCACTCTGGGGTCCCCAGAGTTGAAGCAGCTCATCAGTTGACAGGAGCTGCAAGTTCCCACACATCACATCCAAATCCCTGGAGACGGCTCACCCAAACCACACAGAGACCACTCACTATACGGATGAGAAAGTGAGGCTCATGAGGAGCCAGTGAACCACCCAGACAGGAGCCAGTAATGATCAGGACCTGAACCCCAGGCTTCAGACTCCAGAGCACAAGCCCTTGTCCCACATCTTCCAATTACAAATGAGGAGACTGAGACCTGGAGAGGGAACATGAGCTGCTGGGATCCCCCAGCTTTAGGGTTCACAGCTCCTGACCCTGTAGGAGACCACACGTCAAACCACGTTCAGATGGAAAAGGAAAACGCTTCCAGTGGTTTGCAGCTAAGAAAATTCAGGGGAAGCCTTGCTATACCCCACTGCCCGACTTGTGATCTGTCCAATAATCCACATCACTTTTCTTTTTGTTTTCATTTTTTTCTGCCTGTGGATCAACACAATTACAATACTGAAGCAGAATTTTCTCTGCCCTCTGATGGGCTGTCCATATAGGGTCCTCCCCAAACTTATAGCCATCATCAGTTCTGCATTGCCCATGCAAAAAGAACACCCTACCCTGGAGAAAACCAGACTCATGCTGGTGGAGGGAAGGAGGGGAGGGGGACAGGAAGAGGAAGGGGAGGGAGGAAAGGAAGCGCCACTTCTGCTGAGTACTTCCTGTGTGCCAGCAGGTATGAAGTGGGGCTGGAGTGGACTGTGGCTCTGTCCAAAGCTCATAGGCTTTCTAGGCTTCCTAGACCACTGGCATTTTCCCATGTGCTCCCCTAAGTTCTAGTAGCTCAGGATGGTGCTGTGACCCAGGATCTGTGGGTAGGCTGAGAGTATGGCCTCCCATGAAGAGTTGTTTGAAAGAAAGTTCCATGACTGAACCTGTTTACTAGTAGTTTTTTACTACTAAAGATGGTGGGGGCAAATTCTCTCTGTCTTTCTTGGTATAATAAACCCACAACCAAAAGGAGTGTGAGAAAGGACACAAGAAGACCAACAATAAAAGTTTGGAATCTGGGGAGAGATGAATGAATGGAAAAGAAACCTGGCAGACTCAAGAAAAATGGAGCCCTCAATCAGCATTAGGGAAAGCCAAGAACCAACATGCAACAGGATCCCTTACTCACCTTGGAAGTGAGGACAGACAGAAACCAAGATAAGGAAGATGGGTGGACAGTCCTGTTAGGAGCAGTCAGGCTCCATCCCCACCTCAACTCCAGCAGCCTGGAGACTACCCTCCCAGGCCTGAGCAGGACTGAAGGTTTGTTCTTGGTAAGTGTGAAAGTCTGAGGAACTTTGAGGGGGTGTCAGGCATGCTGAGGGCAGAGTACCATAAGGAAACACAGGGAGGAAGGGACAGAAAGTGGACTGGATGTGAGGACCCTGTGTTATAAGACAAAATGGAGGGCAGAACACAGAGAGAACAGCAAAAGTACAAAGCAATGGAAAATCTGCCAGAAAGATGTGTAAATCAGTGAAACAAGCCAGGAGGGTCAACCTCTCGCAGGAGCTCATGAGAGAGAAGAGAAAGAAAGATAGGGGAGAGGAAATCATCAAAGAAACAATTCAAGAAAATTTCTTAAAGCAAAAGTCCCTGGTCACCAGGCTTCATGATGAGAATGGACCCACCCCAAGATCCATTCCACAGTCTAGGGATGAAGAGAAGACCCTGAAACAAAGGGTAAAACAGGCCCTAGAATAGATCCAGAAGTTTCCTGGAGACTTCCAGAGGGGCAACAGAGCAATGTGTTCACATCTCTGAAGGAAAATGACTCATTTCAATGAATTGTACAATAGTAGAAAGACATTTCCATCATTTCCAGATCTATAAAATGTCAAAAAATTTACCCCCTCACTTGCCCTCTCTGAAGTCCCTGTCAGCTGATTGACTCTTTAAACTCAGTACCTGTGTAACGTGGATAAAAATAAAAACTGAAAGAGGGAGTGTGTATGAATGCCACCATTCTCCATGAGACTGCTTCTCTCAAGCAGAGGCAGGACAAGAGCGCTGGCTGGGACTTAGATGCTGTGCAGGCCCAAAGGGTGCTAAGCTCTGCAGCAGAGGGTATAGGGCCACTGCATGCTTCCCTGGACCAATCTACGAATCTCAAGCACTGCCTGTGGAGAGAATGGATTCTCCTTGAAATTTTAAGAGGATGCAGTGATGTCTCCCTTTAGAGGCCACAGGGCTCACAAGGGCTCTGGCCCCAGCAAGTCTGCAGCAGGTCTGCCTGGCCATCGGTCAGTCTTTTCCATTTCCCTGTACAGATTTTCTTTTTCTTTTTCCATTCATGGCTTGCCTTTCACAAGGACACAATCTGCCTTCCCTGAGGCCTGGAGTGAGTCCTCTGGGAAGACCTTTGAGTATTTAGAGGGAAGGTGGCCACCCAGCAGAGACAAGCTAACTGCATCAAACTCCTGAGATTTTTATTTTGGAGATTATCCTTTTGGAGATAATCTTTACAAAGGAATAACTTTTCTGAGAATCTAAGTGGTTTCCTGGGAACAGAAATTTCCTCCTAGCTTTCAAAATAGCCATTAACTCATCTATTACTGGTGAAGACCTTGAGCCCACTGGTGGCCTGGAAGGGTGAAGAGGCCTGGGCTAAGGCAGAGAGAAGCCTTTTGTTTCCTAGCCACAGAGCACTGGTTCTGCTGGCCTTGCATCCAGTGTCTTCCTTCCTGTCTGTCACTACCAGAGAGTGGCCTGTTCTCACCAACACTGTGGGCCAGCCCCCCTGCCACATGCTCCTGCTCTCTGCTCCTTCTCTCCCCAGCATTGTCACCTGCCCTGAGCTATGAATCATTCCTAGCAGCTTGTGCACGTGCACGGGCACACACTCACTCCCACATGTACACACACAAAGATCTCTCAGTTCAAACACCCACCTGCTCAGCCTTACCCTCCCTCCAGGTACCACCATCTCTGCCACTTCCCTCTGTAGCCTGCCTCTGGGGACAGGGTTTTACACATGCCACCTTCATTCTTCCTTCCAGTCTGTGCCATAGGGAGTTCTTCACCATGGAAACAGCCCGCATGGAGATCACCGGGGACGTTTGCCAATCCCTACCATCCTGGGTCTCTCGGTAGCATGTGGTTCAGTCGAGCATCTCCTCCTTCTTGAATGCTCTGTGCTTGGCTTCTAGACTTGGCACCTCCCTGGATCCTCCTGTTTCCCTGACTATCCTTCAATCTCTTTGCCTCTGTGTCTCTACCTGTCCTCTAAATGCTGTCCCAGCCACACTCGGTCCTGGACACCCTTTCTGTTTTCTGTCTTCTCAGGTGACTCCATCTACTGCCAGAGCTCTAAACCACATCTGTGTATGGACGACTCTCAAGTGTGTATTTCTAGCCCTGGCCTGAGCTCTGAGTGTCAGGCTCACGGACTGATTGCCAAGTAGCTCCCTGGATTCCTCTGCTTGGACAAACACATGACCACAAATCTGCGCTCCCCTCCCCCAGCCTGTTCCTCCTGCTCCTCTCCCACCCTCCTCCATCTGGCCAGCAGTTCCTCAAGCCAGAAACCAGACAGTCACTCTGATTCCTGGCCCCCTCCTTCTCACCCTCATCAAGGGTCCTACAGCCCTGTCTCCTTCCCTTCTGCCATTGCCAGCATCACTAGACTCAGGAATATTGAATAATATTATCAATAAGAGCTAATAATAACAATCCAATACTAATGCCCCAAGAACCACCACCTTCTTCCAAAAATCTGGGTCATACTCCCTAGGAGGGATGGAGTGCCAGGATTTGGGGGCATCAGGAGAGAGAGGACGAAACCCAGTGTAGCCCCTGGAATGGGGGTTGCACCACTCTCTCCCCAGCCTCCTGGAGCCTGCCCCTCCAGGGAGAAGCCTGAAGATGATCAGAGATCTCAGGAAGAAGGCAGGGCCCTGACAGCCTCCACTCGCCAGAGGGAAGAATACCCCCTCGACTCAGAGCAGGGAGACCAGGACCAATCCTCTGGCCTCTAGAACACAAAGGGCTCTGCTCAGAGCAGGCTGGCCTGGGTGCTGGCAGCATGAGAGTCAGCCCTTTGCATTTCCTTTTTATTTCTAACACCTGCAGGACAGGATGATCGGCAAGCCAGAGACACTGGCTCCCATCCCAGACGCCTGCCCCTAGTGCAGGCCACATGACTTCACCCTCCCCAGGCCAAGGTCGACCTCAAGCTGATGGATGGGCTCTGCCTGGCTTGGTCTGGCCAACTGCATCCTTGCTCCTTCCTGAGATCCAGAGCCTTAATCCTGTTCTCAGATGCCACAGGCTGCTGAGTGCAGGGAACTGACCTCCTCACCTGAGGTCTCAGACAATTCTGACCGTGCTGTGGGATGAGTCCTTCATGCAATAAATATTCTCCAGCACTGCTGGGCACTATTCTCAGTGCTGGGGATGCAACAAAGCGTAGTCCCTGCCCTCTCACAGAGCACACGTTCTAGTGAAGGAGGCAGAAATACACTTACCAATACAAGGAGAAAAATAAAGTAGAGAAGGGAAGGGCATGAGAAATTCCAAAGGAGGGTACAAATTCAGGGGTGATGGAGGGAAGTGAGGCAGCCACGACAGTCTAGAAAAAGTGCCCCAGGCAGAGGGCACAGCAAGTGCAAGGTCTGAGGCAGAAGTATGTCTCACAAAGAGCCACGAGGCCCGGCTGGAGCACAGGGCAGGGGCGGAGCTGCAGCAGCACAGGCCACATGAGGGTTTCTGAGGATGAAGAGCATGAGCCACTGTTAACAGGATCGCTGGCTGTGGGTAGAGGACACTGTCGTGGGACAGGCAGAAAAGCAGGAGAGAATGGGACACCCTGATCAGCCAAAGAAGAGCTGGAAGTAGCTTTCCCCAGCCCGGGGGGAAATGGACAGACTCTGGATCTGGTTTCAAGGACAAGTGGACAGGACTTTCTAATGGACATGAAACAGTGATTTGGGGCTTGAGCAGCTTGAAAAATGAAATTGCCCGTGCAGAGTGTTCACCTTCTTTCTCTCTGGCAAAAGATGCCTCTTTTCCCCTCTGACCACTTAAAAGTCTCTCAAAGGGACACTCGGTAGTACGTGTTGTTTGCAACCTCCAGGGGACGCAGGAGTTGTATCAGTTTGGGTTTTAGCGTGGGTAACCTGAGGGGTTTGTGCCTACCCAAAATTCTCCATCTTATTACTATTTATTTAATTCAAATAAATAGTGGAATCAATTCAGTTCCCAATAACAGAGGCAATACACATTCCCCCAAACACAATTCAGCATCCTTTCAACTCGCACTCACAGTGAGAGGGGACGAGGCACAACAGGCATTTAGGCTGAGAAATACGGTACACTTCTGTATTCTGAAGGCCAAGGATGCGCGCACGCATGCGTGCTTTTAAAAATACAGATGCGCCATAAAACAATATGTGTTAGGAACACTGCGTGACTCTTAAGACTTGAATAGAAATGAATGCAGCAATTAGAAATATAAATAAATGAGGTGACATGTGTGACTATTAAAAATGCAATCTCTGCAGGTGGAAAAATAAGGAACTAAGTGAACTTTGACAATAACTTCTGCGATGATGTCGCAGTCCAGAGTCACGGTTGTTCTTGAGCATTTATTGTGCTGGGGAATAAGGATGGGTTCACTGGGTGTCCAGATGGACTGTTGTGTGAGTAGCTGGATATGACATGGAGCTCAGGGGAGGACTCTAGGACGGTACGAGCATGGTGGTTCTGAGCATAGAGATGGGGGAGATCACCTTGGGAGGGACATTAGAGGAGAGGGGGGCCCAGGGCTGAGCTCTGCAGGGCCCTAATGTTTATAGACCAGGAAATGATGGAACTTTCCAAAGCTGACAAGGAAGTGAAGTCAGCTGAGGAAGAGGAAGATTAAGAAAAACAGTGTCTTAAAAGCCAGACAAAGTGCTATAAGGAGGAGGGAGGGTCTCTGTGCCCCAATGCTGCCACCAGATCATGAAAGAACAGAATGAGTGATCACCAGCCTCTGCAAGGTGGAGGTCACCACTGACCTTGGGAAGAGCAGCTTGGAGGAGGGAGAGGCCTGCAGGTCCACAGGAGTGGGACTGGACAGGGCAGGAGGAGAGGGGGAGGGGAGACGCACAGCTAACTCCTTCTGGAGTTCTTTAAAGGGAACAGAAAAAGCAGGTGATCTAGGCCCTTTGGTCACAGGAATTTTTCAGGTGGAGTCCTCAAGTTTGAGTATGCTAATCTGCACGGAGCAAGGTCCTAGCATGAGGAGTGAGGGCACCCTGTACCCTCCCATTGGAGCTAGCCTGGATCTTCCCCCAATGCCAGAGTGGGGTCTGCACCTGGCAGGGCTGGGCATGGGCTTCTCCTCCTGAAGGCCTGATGGTAAGGGGAAGCTCTGGGCAACCCACATTTGCGTCACCCTACCCCAACCTCACTGCCCAGCTGACCACTGGGCTTCTGTGTCCCTGTTCCATGCTCCAGCTCCAAGCTGAGGCTGGGCTGCCTGTCTAATTCTGAGTCATCTGCCCATAGCCAGCTTGACTATCCCCACTTGGCTGGACCAGGCCTCCCTGGATCTCTCCGTCTGAGCTCATCACTGCCTGCAGACCTAGACACCCCACCCATGACAGGCTGGGATGACCACTTTTGGCAACCAGGTATTTCCTATTGGTTCCAGTGCTGCTGCTTCTATACCAGCCCACAGGGCTGAGTTCCCGGGAAGGGAACTTCAGTTAGGACAATATATCCATTTCCCTCAAGGAACAAAATAACTTTGTATGTGTGAAAACACTGTTTAACAGAAAAGCCCTTCTACACAACCAAGGCAGATGCGGGGTGTGGGTGAGATCTAACACATTTCTGATGGGTACTCCCAGAAGTCTGCAGGAAAATGCAAGTTTTGTTCAGATGTGAAGACTACAGGGAATGCAGAGAGAGGACCATGTACTGGGAAGTCAGGGCAATAAGTAGGGGTCAATGTATAGTGTGTGCCAAGCATTTTCCTAGGACCTAACCTGAGGAGGGACTTTGGAGAGACAGGAATGGATTTTAGTACCAGTTATGATGAAGAAACTCAAAGAACTATGGAAGGAGCAGAGGTCTGAGAGTTTCGCTAGAGAAGGGGGTCAGTACCAGCCTTTCAAGGCTGGGTGGATTTGGCAATGGCCAGGGCCGGACAGGCAGCTGGAAATGATATACAACAGGAGCAGGTCTGACTTGGGGGGCAGTAATATCAGGCTGAGTTTAAACTGGATTCTGCAGGTAAGGCAGCCACAGAAGGTGCTAGAACAGAGTTAAAACACAGGCAGAACCACTGAGCAAAGATGCCTACCAACATCAGAGGCCTGCAGAATGGGAGGCCAAATCAGTGGCAGAGGAAGGGGACAGACCACATTGAGCTGTTGATTACTTTGTGTAGACACCAGAATCTGGGAACTAATTGGAAAGGGGAGGAGAAGGTGTCCAAGATGACACCAAGGTTTGAAGGGTGAAGGGCTGGGTTTGTCATCTGGGGTCTGGATGTGGAAGGGGATGCTGAGGAAGTGGAGGGCTTGCTAGGCGCATGCTGAGTTCAAGATGCTGTGGGTCCCCCAGGCAGAGAGGCATCCAAAAAGGGGCCTGCAGTCCAGGAGTGAGGTCCTAGGTACAGTGATGAGTTTTGGAGCCAAGGAGGTAAATGATGTCAGCCAGGGAGAACACTCGAGGCAAGAAGACTGAGCCCCACTGGTCAGGAGTGTGGGCCACCATCGCACCAGGACTGCTCAGCTCTCCAGCAGTCTGAATCTCACCACCCTTCCCGGGAGGCCCTCTCTAGCTGGCTACTCAAGCCCCCAGGGAGCCCTCTCTGCTGTGAGCTTCGCAGTCCTGACTGGTCCCACCTGGGTCTTATGTTGCCACCTTGGTGGAGTCCCCATGCATCCTCAGGGCAGGTTGACAGTTTGCTGCTGTTTGGGTCATTGTCTTCTGGCCAAGAGCACCCACAGAGCACTGATTAAATACAGTCTCCGTGATGAACTGACTACTGATCAACTGCTGGACTGGAGGTCAGGGAAGAGTCAGGAGCTCTATTTCACCAGGTGATACCCTTTGCCTTGTCATCATGTGGCAAGAAGGCCCTTGCCAGATGCTGAGCAGATGCTGGCACCATGCTCTTGGACTTCCAGAATCATGGCTCCATAACACTCTATTTTTAACAAATTGCCCTTCTCAGAAAACAGACTTAGACACCCACCCAGTGCCATGCCTGCCTGGACTGTGGGAGGCCTGGAATTTGCCCTAGCAGAGCACTTTGCCCTCAAGCATCTCATGGACCCTTCCCAACAAAAAGTGGCTTTAGAACACAGATATTTTCCTAAAGAGAAAACCAGGGCCAGAACAGAGGTGTGGAGACAGGGCACCATTCAAAGCAGCAGATCATCACTAAGAAATCAATAACAAAGTAAGGAGCGCGTGATACAAAAACGCCAGTGTGATGGACACGGGTCTGGCTTATAGACTCACCATCGTGAACAGATCTCTCAGCCTCCATGTGGACACAGCTCAAAAGGCAATGCTGAGTGACAGGCTGCAGACGCACGTCAAACAGAAGGGAGACATCATCAGGGCTACCTACGCAGGATCAGGTCCTCCCAAGGACAAGAGTGTTGGTACTTCCCACTCCCAAGGATTTAGATAAGGCCACGTGACTTGCTCTAGTTAACAGACATTTGCAGAAGACCCTAGGCAGAAGCATTAGAAGCCAGGCCACGGTACATTGCTCTTCCCTTCTTACTCTCTTGAGCTCCACAGGCCCAGATCCCCTGGTGGACCCAGTGAACAAGCCCCATTGCAGACTCTTTTTTTATGTACCAGAGTGAAAAATAAATGCTCGTTGTGTTAAAGGAAAGAAAGAAAGAGAAGAAGGAAGAACTGAGGCTAGGACAAACCTCAGTGTAACAGCAGATGGGCCTGAAGGATGCATTCAGCGTTCCGGGGTGGGGCAGCCTTGGTGTCTTAGGAGGGACATGGTCACATGATTGGTTGAATGGATAGTCAGCATCCCTGGGCCCAACCATGAGACGCCAGAGGTGCCTCCAGGTGTGCGGCAACCCAAAGCACCCCCCCTTCTCCCTGACGTTTGTAAATACTCCTTGGGGTGGGGCATGGTGATACTTGCCCAAGGAGAACCAGGAAGGGAGAAGATCATCAGAAGTGAGGGTGACTCAGGGGACAGTGGTACTTAGGTGAGGCAGGCTGGCTCAGGGAGAGAAGGAATTGATGGGTGACACCACATAAATTCCATATGCCCAGACCAGACATGACAAGTTGGAGGAGTGGGGTTGAAAGTTCCCACGGCTGACAGGGCAGAGTGAAGTCACCCTGGATGGAGATAAAGAGCAGGATACACTGTCACAAAGTGTACCATGTACACCTTCTGAGCTATGTGAACTGAAACTTCTCCATCTGGCCCCAAAGGGTCCTGTGACAAGTACCATAGGCCTCACAGGTATGTTATTGTCCTCTTCAGAGATAAGGTCACTGGGAGTTGGAGGGGTTTGGGGTGGGGTATGGTCTAAGGCTGGAAAAAGGCAGGAGTGCCCTGCTTGGGGGCAGGGGTGACAAACCTCCAAAGACAGGGAGGTTCTGGAACAGCATGTGGGATGAAGTGTCAACCTGTATGGGACATGGAGGAGGATGGGCACCACTGCCTGGGCTGCAGGAAGAGGAGGGACTCTCTCAGCCAAAGGCAGTGATGTCCAGTAGGTAGCTGGACAGGGAGGGGTTCCTGCCAGCTGCCTGTCCAGAGGCTGGGCCTTCCCCAGGTATACAGGCAGCAGAGGGACCAGGCCTGGGGTATTGAGGCGCCTGCCTCTTAGTACACACAGAACACCTTGAAGAAGCAGGATCCTTGTCCACCAGCGAACACTACGCAGCCCCTTAGAACCCCAGAGACAGTCCTTCAACCAGGAGGGAAGAGGGCACATCCTGGGACTGGATGCATAAATCAGTCTTGGGATCCAGTCCCAGTGCCCTTTCGAAGACCCAATGTATAAGAACACAGAGACACACGAGGGCGCTCTAACCAAAAGGCAGGAGCAGAAAACGGTGGTCCGCAGATGGAAGGTCAGCATTGGGAAACACCCAGAGTTCCTGGCTGGAGCCACTCCTGGAGTTTGGGACAGCATGCTCCAGCAGGCATGTTTGCCATCCCTGAGCCCTTCCCCACCACTCTGGTAACCAACCATTAGTCCCAAGGGCCTCTCAGGCCAGAAGAAGATGCCTATGGGTGGCCCTGGGGAGTGTGACAGCTTCTGTACTCCTCTCCCCAACCTTCCAGGGGACTCCTGTGTCTCCCACTTTGACCTCATGAGTTTGGTACTTGGAGATGCTGGAGAGTTAGAGCCAGTGACAGCACATGTTGCCCAAGGCCCATGGGGACCAACCCCTCAGGGACCAGTTTTCCTCCTCTCTGTTGTCCCTCAGGACTGTGTGGGGCTGGGGACTACCCTGATCACACCAGGGACACAGACACAGGACCCCGAGACAGACACCACGGCACCTGCTCACAGACACCCACATCCCAGGGAGCAAACACGTGGCCACATAAAACACAGCTGGCACAAAACATTTGCAGTCTGAAGCAAGGCTCCCTTCTAGCACTCAGAAGGTCCCCACAGTGGTGGGTTTTGAGATGTGTAGAGTATCAGGCTTCAAAGCCATGCACCAAAAGCCAGTGAGCAGGGTTGACAATCAAAATACTCTTCAAACCAGTCAGAAGGGGGGTGGGAGTAAAGGCCAGTGGGGACAATAGCTCTTGGCACTGCAGTTGGCCTTGTGTGCACAGCCCAAATGCCCAGGGGGCCACTGGGCATGCCAGGGAGGTGGCCTGGGAAGGAGGAAGGTGACTTTTGGGGAATATACAGCAAGGGACACAGCAGCTGAGACAGGAGCTGGGAGACTCACTATCACCCCAGTGCAGGGGCTGGAAGTGCAGCCAGGAGCTGAGGAAGCACAGAGCTGGAGAAAGACCCAGACCTCTCCAGATCCTCAGCAAACTCCCAGCATGGCGTGTGCCCCCCAAGGCGGCCCCCGGTGTTCTCAGAGGCGACCTGCAAGTCCAGTGATGGTGGCACCTGCACAAACTCACCGCAGGAATGACAGGGCACCTGTGGGCACTGCCCTGCAGTGAGACGCGCCCACCACCTCCATGTACACGTGGCACTGGGCTCTTACTCCGCAGGGAGCAGATTGCAAACCGAGCGTGAGTCTTACCCTCCTTCGAAGATTTTGATCCTTGCCGGCTCCCCTCTCTTGGGGGCGGGGGCGTCCTCCTCCGGCTTCCCTCGCTTCTCTTCCTCCGTCTCCACTCTAGCTAGCTCTTTCTGGCCTTCTGGGGAAGCCAGCGACGGGAGGTGCACCTGGCCCACCGCAGGGTGACAAAATCATCGCTGGTTAAATTTTCATTCTCAGTTGGGAGTGTCCTAATCCCTTGTGTGGCACTGTTCACGCATGCAGGTGGGCTCCCTAACTCAACCCTCCCCCCTGAGAGGTGTGTTATCAGCCCCATGTGACAGAACAAAGGAACCCACCCGGAGAGGCGAGGTCTCCACGCGGGACTCTGACTGGCCTTTCAAGTTAACCTTCCCCACAGAGCTGGGCTTGCTTTGTGTCTCCTCTACTAGTTTGGGAGCTCCTGGGGACAGGTTCTGCTGGGTCATCTCAGCACCCAAAGTAGGGCTGGCCTCAGAGGAGATGCGTAAAGAATGTTTAACAAAAAATAAAGACTCCACTCTACTCTGGGAGATTAACTGCTGCAATTCTCACCAATAGATCAGAAAGCCAAGGTCACACAGCTAGTTAAGGGTGGAGCTGGGAGCAGAGCACAGGACCTCACCCCTCCCAGGCTAGTGCCAACAGAACCCCACCCCCTGCAGCCAGGCCTGAGAGGCTGAGCAGGTTCTGGGCTGTTGGCCTAAGGGAACCCATTCTCTTTGCAGAGTTATGGGCCTCAATGAGACCTGGCTCAACGTGGAGGCTGGCATTGACCTTGGGCTTCCCAACATCTTCCACTATTTCAAGAACATGCTCTCTCCACCTGCCAAGGGTGGCAGGGGATGGGTACCCCATTGTGTAGGGACAGTAATGCTGTACTGGGAGTGGAGGCTGGTGGAACTGTGGAAAAAGGCACCCAGCTGGGAACCAGGGGATCTGAATTCCAGTACCAATAGGCCATCACATGCTAAGCTACTCCAGGGTGAATTTGCTTCACCTCTCTGAGCCTCAGAGTCTGGGGAGGGGGCTTGGATCATCATAAAGATCCATTCTAGGGCCAACTTCTATAACCTAGCAACCCCATATAATCTTTTCGGAATGGGAGGTGATGTCTGTATGAGCTAACTTGGTTTGGGTGGCAACCAGGAAACACAGTGCTGGAATTGAGAAAGGGACCTGGTATTCATTTTAACTTTTAATGGTAATGAGTAAGAACAGTCAAGAACATTCACTGAGTATCAGTGTGATAAGCACTGTTGTAAGCACACTTTACATATTTTAACTCATTTAATTGTCTCCAAAGTTCTATGAGCTAATGATTATTATATCCATATTTTACAGATGAAGAAACCAAAGCACAGAAAGATTAAGTAACCCCCTGCCGTAGGTCACATAGCTAGCAGATGAAGTAGTGGGCTTCAACTCAAGGCAATTTGGGACCTGCATCATTGTTATTAATCTCTTTGTGATAGTGTTGTAGTTGTCAAAATGATCCCAAAGGAGAAACAAGGAAGGAGAAAAAGGGAAGCAATGTGACCGAAGAGTGGATGCTTGGGTCTCTTTGGGGCACATATACAGAAAAAAATATGTATGACCAAACTCAAATGTGGTAGGATATCCTAGATCTGCAAGAAAATGGTTAAGCTTCAAAATGCTATGATAAAGAGTGTTTTCAAAACTACTAACAGAGAATGGAAGACCCAAGATGACAACTGTCAGCCTGGTGGAATAAAGGACTTTCCAAAGATGGATTAGGTTGAACAATGAGGTGGTAAGTTCCACGTCACTGGAGCTATGCAAGGAGAGGAGAGGAAAGGAGAGGAGAGGAGAGAGAGAGAGGTCAGGGGAGAGGGAAACAGGGGTGTAATTGAAGAAAGGCCTCAACTTGCAGACTATGCAGCTATTGTAATGTGCAGGTTGGTGCACTTTGGCAGGAAACATGCCTTTAAACCAAACAGAGTATTCCAGGGAAAAGTTTGCAGGTTTTAGCTCATTTTAGGAAAGTAGCATTATAAACAAATGATTGCCAAATCAAATTCAACCAAATCAACATTTCCTTTTTCATATAAATATACTATACAATCTTCATTAGGGAACAGAGACAGCCTGGATCATCCGAAAGTGCTTCAGAGTGTGAACCAGGTTTGAGTCCCATCTCTGCCATTTACCACATGACCTTGTGCAAGTTACCCAACCTCTGTGCTTTGGTGTGTTTATAAAATAGTGATATTGTACACTAACATTCGAGGTGGTTGTGAGGATAAAAGTAAAGTGTAGCATGGTACCTGGCACACAGTAGGTGCCCCCAAAATTATAATTACAGCTGCATCTTGACAGCAGCCACAGCTAGTAAGAGACAGTGGAGAGAAAATCAGTCTGATGTTTATAGTGAAAGTGGAAATCTTGCTCAGAGATATCTGTAGACTGAGAAAGACATCTAGAAAATGAATTGAAAACAGTTTGTGAAGAATATCCAGCTGAAATGAGGACAAACCCAATGCACAAAATCCACTCAATGCAGGAGGAAGGCATGAATGTGTGGGAAGTTACAGGTTATGCTTTTGCTCACCCATCTACAATATGAATTTATTTGCGGAATTCATGCCTGATTCAGTCAAAGCATCTGGTCAGAAGACACTCTAGTGAACATCTTTAAATTTGCAACAATCTTTCAAGGGTTTTAGGATGCAGAGCTGTGACCATGGTATATGGCTCACCTTCTGTTTAGACCTCCAAGAATTAAGAAAAATAGACTCTTTAGGTCTGGGTTCAAACTCCAGGTCTGCTAAACATTTGCCATGTGTCATTGACCTCTCTCAGCCTTTGACCCTGGTTCCCTCATGTGGAGCCTGGAGATGGCAATGCTACCTCACAAGTGGAGGTGAGAATTGACTGGATCCAAGGGTGCAGTACAGTGAGGTTGCTCAACAAACAAGACCAATTTGTCATTTCACAAATGCCAAGTCAGGACAACACATCAGGCCTAAATCCTCAGGCTAGCCTTTTTGGGGTATGGAGGTATCTTTTGTCTAATGTAAATTTGGAATTATTATATTTCAAACTTGCCAAAAGTGCAGGGGATCTGTTAATTTTATATAATTTCATAGCTCCTGATGTAGTTACAGGTCAGAGGCAATGAAGGAGTAAATATGAGTCCTTGACATCAGGAATAAGAAAAATATGAAAAGACCAATAAGACAAGGGATAGCCATAAGGTAAAGGAATTTTGCAAAGTTCTGAAACTGCTGTGGGATTTCCCATAAACCAATTCCAATTCAGTCTCTTAAAGAATTGCTTTCTTCCTTGCTGAAATTGTATCTTTGATGTTATAGTGGAAACTCAGGGGAAGTAGGATTGCTTTAAAGTCAACTTTATTGAAATGTATCTATTCCAATGATTTATGGAACACACTCAAAAAGAAGCCAAATAAACATGTTTCTGTGCAAGGTGACCAGTCTCTGATGTCAGAGAGAAAATCTTCCCCCTTAGTGTTAGTTTTATACATGGAACCTGAAGAGAGAGTGGCCTTAAAAGCTCAACAAGGTCTTTGGACATCAATGGTAAAAAGAAAGAAAACGCTGAACTTACCTCTGTCATGCGGGGCTTGCGGGAGCTGGATGGCACAAGCCTTCCTGCCTCAGGATGCGGAGCTGTGGCCATGGTGTATGTCTCTTTGCTCACCTTCTGCTTAGACCTCAGGAGGGACAAAGCAGCTTTAGTGGAAACCCCGGGAAGGTTGGGGTTGTACAAACTTATGCACCAACCAGCGTAAACAGAGGACCTCCTATCTGCATGCTGGATGTGATTTGGCTTAATGTAGTTTAAATAGCACCAACTGACATTAGTGGTCGTGTGGAGGCTGGGGAACTGCAGTACCTTCTTTGAGTCCGTACCTTCTTGTGACTTGGCAGGTCTGAGGGACGTTTCTGACAGAGGCAGAGAGCTGGGAGGAGCCAGGGGAGGGGGGTCAGGTTGTTCCTTGGAATCTTCTTTCTTCACACTCAGTGGGGGCAACCCTCTTCGATGAGGTCTGCCAGATGGTTGGGCATATTCCTTCAAAGCTTCTGAGCCTGGGGCTGTCCCATGGGACAATGTGGAGTGAGAGAGGGGAGAAATTTCCTTGGGGTCAGATGGATCTGAGGACAGACTAGACAGTGTTTCTAGCTCCCTCCTGCCCTGGCCCTGGCTTCCTGGGTGGGATTTCTCTGTCCTCTTCCCACCCTCAGTGCTGGTCAGCACAACACTGCATGGTTTTACCAGCTCAAGTTTTTCATCTGCTTTGGAAGCCTCCTCTTCCTTCACTCTTTTTTGCTGCTGGGTTTCCATGGTAAGTTCAAGGCTGCCAGCTGGTGAAAGAACACGTTTGCTTCCCCCCACTGTTGAGGAACTCCCCTCAAGGCTCAAAGCACCTTCTGATGACAGGGAAGTGCCTTTTCTTTCAGGTAATGTCACAGGTACTCTCAGGTATGGAGTCTGGAAACCTCTGCTTTGTTCTTCACTTAAGCCCGGCAACCCAGGCCCAGCCTCATACACATGTGCCCCACACACAGCTGTCCCTTTGGATGGGAGCTCCTCACTCTTGGGAAGAGGTGCACTTGCTGAGCTGCCTTGAGACTGGGTGACCAAGATCTGAGAAAGGGTGGTGTACATTGCACTCCCATAGGACGGCATGTTGGTCTGAATGCGGACGGGCACAACCAGGGACACCATGGTGTCCGGACAGGCAGGCAGGGCCAGTGGCAGGGCTGATGTGGGTGCTGAGGAACTGGCTGGGGGAGCAACAGGGGGCAAGTGAATATCACTACTGTACCCTGTGCTGCAGGAGGGGCCAGGAGTAACTGTTGCCAATGGGGCTGGGCTGGTTTTGATCTGGGGCAGGTGGCTTTCCACATCAGGGAGCTGCAGTGCAAACTGGGATTGCAGAGGCAGGAAAAGCCCAGAAGAGAGTGCCGAGGAAGCCGGGTATGGCATGGGGAGGAATGAAGGGGGCTGCCGGAAGGGAATGTCGGCTGGATGAGGCAGGAGCTGGGGGAGATGGAGTTGGCTTGGGTGCAGAACAGTAGGCTGGAGAGGAAGCGGTGGGGCTTGGAATAAGGATGGAGGGAGTGGAGGCATGGAGTATGGTGAGGAGAGGAGGCTGGACATGGCCTGGCTGGAGAAGAAGTCTGAAGACTGTCCTGGCTCATGCTGTAAGAGGTGCTGGAAAGAAAAAAGGGAGACAGGCGGGGGCAGGTATGGTTTCTCCTGCAGGGGCAGCTGGGCAACAGGGTGGTGCAGCACCTGCAGTGCTTCTGTGAAGGGTGGAGTGGACCCCAGAGGGGGCCTGTCCTGCACCTGGCTCTTGCCTCCCGGGTGCCCACTGTGTGAGGTGGCTGCTGAGGAAATCTGAGACAATGAGCTTTTGGTTGAAGGTTTGCTGGATGAGGACTGTGGATCCTCACTCTCTTGTCTTCCCTTGGGGGTGACCTCTGGCTCCATTTCCGGAGGCCTGCTCAGAGAGGCCTGTCTCACTAAAAAGCATTTCCTTCTCTCTGGCGCGGCCACCGGGGCCGGTGGAGCCACTGGGGCTGGTGCAGACGGGCCTGTTGAGGACAAGCTGCCATAGTCAAATGATTTACTGCGTGTCTCAGTCATGTGGGCAGAGTGGGAAACGTTGGGGCTCTGCTCTGAAGCTGACCTCCGCATCTCTCGAGCATGTGGGTGGTGGCTGGGGACAGTCAGCATGTGGGTGCCCAAGGGTTTGGAGCGAGTGTCAGATGAGGGCCCCGGGGCCTCGGCTTTCCCATGGTCATCCCTGTCAAACGAGGCTGAGCGGCTGGATCCGCTCAGAGAGACGCTGCTTTCCTGGCTCGGGCTGCGAGACAGAGGTGCTGATGACTCAAAGCTGGACTCTCCAGATGACTGGGCCATCTCTGCCAGGCGCAGTCTTTTCTTCTTGGGTGGCAACTTCTCAGCTGGGAGCTGGGCCAGCGTCTGGCTGCGCTGGGGCCACTGGAACTCCTCCGTCTTCTCGGGTTCCTTAGGAGGCGGCTCAGGTTCCGTGTCAGGCCGGTCAGGCTCCTCGGTCACCAGGATCTCGGGAACCTGAATGTTGGGCTGGCGGACCAGCTTGGGTTGCAGGGAGTGTGCTGAGCGTCCATGCGGGGCAGGTGGCGGGGATGAGAACTGGGCCAGTGCTTTGTCTTCCCCTTCCAGGCCACTGGACTGCTCGAGAGGGTCGGATTTCTCAAAGGAGCTGGTGTGCTGGATGACAGAAATTTCTTTGGACGTTGTTCTCCTCTCCTTCCCTGATTCTGAACTGGACCCTGGCTTGGGAGTCCGTGGCTGGAAGCCCATGGGTCCCTCCAACGAGGGCGCTGATTTACTTGGTTCTGCTGGTGACTTGGTGGACTCCAGGGGAAGGCTCCGAGCAGCGTCAGATGGCCCGGGGCTGCCAAACTGACTTTTTGTTGACTCAAAGACAGGTGGCTCTTCCTCGTCCCCAAGGCTCTTCTCCTTCCTCCTCTTCCTCAGTGGAGTGAGTTCCAAGGTGGCCCCCAGCTTATAATGCATCATCTGGGACCACGGCTCATGCTCTGCCTGACTCTTTTCGGCTTCGGGAGATGCGTGAGCACCTGCAGAGAGGGGCTTGGAGATCTGAAGCTCTGAGCAGTAGTACTTTTTATGGGCTTCATAATTATCCCTTTTCTTGTACCGAGCACCACATATGGTACATTCATAGATGACCCCTTTTGTTTTCAAGCCCTTCTTGGTCTTTTTGGTAAGTTCACTTTCCTTGGGTTCCGGTTCGTCGAAGGGCTTGGAGGCTGCGTCTTTGCTACTTGGTCCAGCCTCCTCCGAGCTGTACTCGCCTCCCAAAGGAAGCTCTATAGCAGGCTGGCGCTTCAGCATCCGGGGGTGGGAGGTAAACACTGGGCTACTGCGGCTCAGGGTTTCAGAGTCGGTGATGTGGTCGTCAAAGGAGTAGCTACCTCGGAAGGTGTGGTGGGGGGTACTGAGGGTGCAGGTGGCAGAAGGCATAGATTGGCTTCTCAGGAGAGGCACAGGGGGGGTGGTACTGGGCGGGTGCTGGAGGCTCAGCAGTGATTGTTCAGGCTTCGTCTTCTCACTGTGGGATGACAGGGGCTCCCGGTAGAGGCTGGACTTGGGGGACTCCATGCTGCTGCGCCTGGTCAGAGAGCTCCTCCTGGGCTTCACGCTGTCTATCTCGCTGGTGTCCACCACAGCCTCATTGATGGTGATGAGCTTCGTGATGTGCTCGATCACCTGCGTCCGGGGCACAGACAAAGGTACCAGGCTGGGCTTGTCTTCAGTGGACAGGGGCAGGAGGGGCTGGGTGGAGGTGGCAGTCAGCATGGAGGTCCGCTGGCCAATTCGCCCGCACTTGCCGAAGATGATCTCTGCGTAGGACTTGGCATTGGTGTTTGGGGGGCTGACCTGCTGCTCAGCACTCTCAGAGCGTGAGAAGTACCCAGACTCAGTACTGCCTTTGCTGCCGGGGCTCAGAAATGCCTGCTCGTCAATTACCTTCTTCCTCTCACTCAGGCGCAGGGCCAGCTTCTGCTTAATCGTGTGGGTGTCTTCGGGTTTGTGGCTCAGGGGATGCTCAGATGAGGGTTCTGCAAAGGGATTCGGGTCCTCGAGTGACGGTGCCGCGCTGGACTGGGACAGAGAGCAGCGTTCATGGCTGGAACTGTGGCTTCCAGAGCTGTATACACCGCTGGAGAGGAGGGGATGCTTAGGCCTGGGGGAGAGCTCTGTGGGGGGCCCAGACGTGGTGCCAGTTTCCTCTTCAGAGTCTGTGCTTTCTCCCTCGGTGGGCTCCTCAAACTCCTCCCCGGGGATCCGCTCCATCTCCAGCCCCGGGGGGTACATCTCACTGCCCACGCCCGAGGCCAGGCCCGCTTTGATGCGGTGGGCATGGGACTTCCTGTGCTTGTAGAGGTTGCTCTTGGTCTTGAAGGAGAAGCCACAGGGGCCGCAGGGGTAGGGTCTCTCACCCGTGTGTGAGCGGATGTGCTTCTGGAGCACGCTGGGCTTGGCGCAGGGCCGGCTGCAGTACTGGCAGATGTACTTGCCGGGCTTCTGTGGCTTTCTCTCCTTCTTGTGTGCCTCTTCTGTGGGCTTCAGGGACACCTGGGAGGGACGGGGCACGAAGACCTTGGGGATGCCAGGCAGGTCCTCAGGAGGAAGAATGGAAGTGTGGGAAGGGAGGAGCTGGCCCTGCGGGTGCAGCCCAGGGGCTACGAAGGAGCCCGATGGCCCGGGTCTCATGGGATCAACCAGTTGCCAGGTGGACCCCTCCAGGAGATGCTCTGGCTTGCCCGGGGACATGAATGCTGGTGTCAGAGGGTGCTGCGGAAGCTGCGAGATGTGGACAGAGGCTTCGATGGAGGGCCTCTTGGGCGGCTTCTGCTGCTGGCCCGTTTTCTCCTGAGAGCCTTCCCTAAGAACTGCCGAGGGGCCGGGGAAGGGCTGTGGGGCTAGGAGCTCCTGGGGGGCACTCTCTTGGGTGGCAGCTGTGCCGCTGCCTGGGTACGGGACGCTGGAAGAAACACTGGTCTCAATGGTCTCTCCTTTGGTCAGCCGCTTCCGGGGACTTCCCTCAGCTTTCTTGGTGCCCTTGATGCTTTGTTCAGGATCCATGACCTTCACAGAGACCTCAGATGCTACTCAGGGAGGGTGGGGTAGGCTGCATTTACGAATAATCCAAGTGTCTGGAGGAGGCGTCCAGCTTTGGCCACATTGGTCAAGAGCTGCAGAAGCCAATCCTAAGACGGCTTTGGGAGTATTTTTTGCAAGTGTCACTGGCTGCTAGTGGCCTCAGAGTAGGTCATTGGGGCCCAAGCTACTCCTCTTGGTGAGGCATGGCCCTCTACTTGGCAGACAGAAAGCACGGAGGCGCTTCATGCCTGAATGTCTATGGTGAAAACGTCATGGGGGATGTCAGTATTGCCATTGTGTTGTTGAGTTGGCAGTGGCAAGTGGCCCCCACGAGTCCCCCGTGTGCTATGCGAATGGCTGAAGGTTGGAGATGTCTGTGTCCATGGCCCAGTCATCCCTGGTACCAGCCCAAGAGATGCCACACTGGATACTGGGGGCAGCTCTGTCCTGGCTTCTTCTCCCCTTTGTCCCGTGTTTAGTGATCAGTGGCCTCGGAGGAGAAATGACGCTCTTCTGTGGAACAAAAGTGCACACACAGAAACACACACACAAAAGAGAAGACAAAGTTACTGCCGTGTGTCCACATAGCCTGGGCAGCTTGGGCTCAGCGTCAAAGCCAACCAAGGCCCCCACAAGATCCACCCGAGAAATCCAGCCTAGCTCCATGTGCACAAACAAGTGCTGCCCATCTTCCCCTGCCCCCCTCTGCAGCTGATGCCAGGGTGTTGGTGACATGGTGGCTCTGTGGGGCACTGGGGCTGAAGATAGGGTAGGTTCTGGAAATGGCAGGGCAGTCGGGTCAGAAAGCGTGTCCTGCTTTGTGATCCACTCGGAGTGAGCTGGAGCTCTCTAGGCCTCCAGTGCCCAATCTATAAAATGGATAAAAGCATTTCCTGCCTCCACTGCACCTTGGGGATGCTGTGGACCCAACAAGGTAACAGATGTGGGTGCTGCTGGATGAATTTTGGGTAGTGCTGGGGCTGGTGCAGGAGGAAGTGCCCATGGGTTATTCAGGTGTAAGTTTCTCAAGAGGAAGATTCTTCTCTTGAGTTTTTCTGGCCCTAGATATGAAAGTGTCAAAGATGGGGGAAGGACATTTTTGCCCTTTATCCCCTTGAGAACTCACTCCCTGGCCTATGCTTCAAGATGTAGCTGCAAACTTCTGCCACAGCCCCTGGGAACTCCCACTCTAACACACCTGAGACCACCTGACTGATCCAAACGATCCCCAGGAAGATCATTTTGGAAGCTTCCTCCAGTTTTGCAGCCTTTTCCTGCCCAGTCAATCCCAGGAAAGCCCTGGAACTAGTTTGGAATGAAGGCCTTTGCCAAGTGGAGGGACAAAGTTGGCCTGCTGATTGGAGTGGATCAAGTGTGAGCATCTTCCCAGGGCCAGCCAAAAATCAGGCTGTCTAGGCACCCTTGGTCCTGAGACCCAGGTCCTCACGTCCTTCTGACCAGGGCCAGGGTTAGACTTTCAAAGCTGGAGGTCACTGTGAGTCTGTCATGCCTAAGCACATGACTTCCCATTTGAGAAAACGGAGGGCCATGGAAGTCCTACTTAAAGTCTAAGCAGCAAGCCCTCACAGACAGAGTTGGTCCCCCCGGCCCTTCTAGGTGCCTGTCCCCTGGGAGAGCCCCTAGGTGGGTGAGCAGTGTTTCTGCAACTTCTTCTTCTCCTGTACGCATGTCCTGCCCCAGGCAACCTGCCCCAGGCTCCCTGTGTCCTTGTCTTGCCTTTCACCAGGTATCTGCTGATAAGGTGGGCGAAGTTCCCTCCTCGCCCTTTCCTGAGATGCTCAGAAGATGAACAAGTCTGCAAATCTCAGGCAACTTTCTCTCAAATGGTAGTATTTCAGCCCCCACGACATGGTTAAGGAGGGCAGATGATTTGATCTTTTAGTAAAAATTGTATCTTAAAAATATACTCCTTTTTTTTTTTCTATCTTGGTTCTACAAAGAATTCAAGGGAACTATAACATCATATTTATAGAAGAATGACAAACTGTAATAAAAATATCAAATTAGGACTAAGAAATTGTAAACAGGGCAGGAAGTTAGGATTGGTGGGATAAAAAGAACATTGACATACCCATCATAAGGGTTTACAGTATTTCTATAGTTCAGCTATACATGAGTTCCCTGACAGCCAAGGAGAAAGGAGAGATGTGGTCCATTAGAGAGTACTTATAGACAGAGAGGAAAAGAGATCTAAGTTTCTTGCAGGATGCAAAAGTTTGCTTGACAAGAAACTTTCCCATATGGCACTTAGGTTAGGGGCAGTAATGATGCAGATTATCTATGTCTTCAATGATATCCCTCTAGCAAAAGCAGTAATTGATTTTTGTTAATGGAAGATCTCAATTCAGCAAAGGTTAATAGTCAAATCCCTCCTTGGACTCAGGGAGATCCTCCCAAAGCAGGCTGAGCATGGGGAAAGCAGGGAAATCTCCTTTCACTAAGTCACAGTCAATAGGGTAGCCATATAAGATGTCATGTAAGCCGGGACCTACTGATAACTATAAGGAATAAGAGCTTACTGAGAGAACCCATATTTACCCTTCCAATTCCTACATACCCTGCGTGGAAGCCAGGCACAATAGTAACTCCCTCTGGGCATCTGGTGTAAACTTTGGATCTTTGCTGTGAGGACCAAAATTATACCCTGGTCTCCTAATGGCTCTAGATGTTAGACTAATCCAATTCCCTCATTTAGATGAGGATACTGAGGGCTAAAGATGATCGAATTTGCCTTGAAAAATCAGAGTAATGGTGGCAGAGCTAATTGTACCATCCTGAGCCTCTGGAGCCCCCAGCCAGGCTCTTGTCTCCCACCACAATTAATAACATTCCCTGGGCTTCTGTGTGGCTGAGCACTGTAGTCTATGGCTCTCTGTTCTAGGGAAGCAGCAGCATGACCTCAGGGGACATCACTGTGTTCCCAGTGAGGAGCGTCAGGGTATCTAGAGTCTGAAGAGCAGCACTGGCCTTTCAACTGATCTCACTGTGTCTACTGGATAGGAGAGACCGGTGCTTGGCTGAAGCAGGAGAGCCCATGCTGATGGCATTAACCTACCTCACTTACCCAAGTCAATGTGGGCAGAAGAGCTGAGCCATATAAATTCAGACAAGGTGAACCTTATCTACAGCTGCCGTCAGGTGGAGGGAGAACTTCTCTCTGAGTTGGGCCGGGCCTCCTGGCCTGGCTGTGCCTGTGTGTATGTTGGGAGGTGGGAAGAGGTTTCTGGGTTCTGTATGTGGGTAACAAAGGGTTGACTTTGCTTTTGTGCAAAGATCTCAAACACTAACTAGTAAGTTTTGCTTTTCCCAATGGATGGCTGGATCCTGTGGCATGATGGGGTGTGAAATGATCATCAAGTGGTGGTCAGTTGGCCAAGGAGGACCTTACTTTGTCTGGTCCTGTGGTTCTTCCTTCATGAAGCTACAGGCTCTCCAGGGGCAAGAAACCACCAGTGGCTGGGGCTCCATGCAATTCCCAGAGCCAAGCGTGAGGGGCAGGGTGAATGAGGGAATACTCAGGTGACTGCTGAGTCATTAGGTGACTCACTGGGCCAGTGGCATCTGTGCCCCGGGTCCCCAGCTATTAGAGTTAGGAGGAAGATTTATTTTCCTGGCATTTCTAGATTATTATGTTTTATTACTATCAGCAAAATGTTGAACAGATTTTGGTATACTGGGCAATAGTATGTATGTCAGTAAATTCCAAGCAAAGAACTTTGTTAAGTTCCACAATTCTGGGATCAGATTGATCTAACAGTGACCTAGGCATGGGGCCCATGTCCCTATCTTGGCACAGCCTCATCTTGCTTGACAAGTGGCCCGAGCTCCTCAGCCTAGAGCCTGAGGCACAGTCCAGCTGGTCCCCTGCCAGGTCTGGTGGTATTGCCCACCTGATAGAGCCCTGCTCCCAGCTCCATCTTTTAAAGGCCCCAGGGTGTCATGTGTTACCAATGCCTGGTTGCAGGAAGTGATTTACACTTGGCTTTGGGCCTCAGACCACCTTGCCTTGAGTCTGTTGGCTCCTCCCGCAAGGCCTTCATGGCTCCAGCCCTAGCAAACCCTGCCCTCTTCTCTGTTGGGCTATTCCAATGGCTAGGCCCTTGGAAGCATCTGGAAACTTCTGGAAATGACCTAATATGTTAACCAGTTGGCTGCTGAAGCTCAAGTTCTCCTCATGGCAATAAGCTGGCTTCTAAGCTGCAGCTCTCTGGGGCTGTAACCTCAGTGGCAGGCAATGTGGACCCCGCAGCCATTCTGACATCATCAGCAGAGGACGTCCATCCTCTCTATGGACTGGAGTTCAGACACCTATTGGCCTGAAAGGGAAACCTTGAAGTTCTGACCCCCTATCTCTGGTGGCTTTTATAGGTGATTTTTTATGGGTGACCCTGAGTAAGCAGATTTTTCTTTGTCACTCAGGCTTATATTAAAATTTCACACACAACCTCAGAACCATGGAAAAGTAGGAAAGACCCATTATCTTAGTGTCTTGGTCACAGTGACAAGCATGGTCTTCCTAAAGGAGGTAAAGAGAGAGTAAGCACCTGCTTAGGCCACATCTGAATGGTAACACCCCCCGAAGTCTTGGATGTTGTGGTTTCCCCACCATCTGCACCTGCACCCCAGGAGCCCCCTCCCATGGCCCCTAGTATCAAGCAGCTTGCATTTGTCCTGTCTCGGTGGAGCAAAATGGCAGAGAGCACGGCCTTGGGGTAAGAGGACCAGTGTGGGCCTGGGCTGGTTATTCCCACCATATCCCAGGTGCCTCAGCACACAGGCCTCACTGACTCTGCATTCTCAGAGCCACATTGCTGAGTCACCCTTGTGACTCCTCTCCCAGAGGTGCCAAAAGGAGACCTCTCCATGGAGAAGCACCAGGCCCAGGGCACAAGTGTAGGCTTGGTGCTAGAATCTGCACCCTGGTGCTGGTAGCTTCCTTCCGTCTTCAAAGCCACATCATCTCACATTGAGTTATTCTTATCCTGACTCCTCTGCTTCCCTCTTTCAGTTATGCATTTTGGGTTTAGGTTGGATTCATCTGGAACAATTCCTGCTGAGATCCTCAACTTAATCACAACCACAAAGTCCCATGGCCGTGACAGGCAAGATATTCACTGGTTCCAGGAATTGGGAGGTGGTTGTCTTGGGGGCTACTATTCTGCTTACCACAGTGGGGTCTTATTTTTTTAAAATCTCTATTTCTTGATTTATATAAGGCTTCGCATTTTCATGTGAGTTTATTAATCAATTTTTTTCATCCAGGAGATTATTTTTCACATTCTTTTAAATGTCCCTAATGGATCATATTTTGTTGTATATTTTTACAGATTCATATTTTATGTGAACTGTATTTTCTTATGGGTTTACCTGAACTTTTGATATTGGTTATATCAATCTTTTACATCTAGGCTGGCATTGGTGTTCAACACGGCTGTACAGAACATTTTTGTCTCTATGTGGCCAATTGTATTATCATACTTTCTCTTTATGACTTTAGGTTTCATGTCCAAGATTATTATTTTTTGAATGTCACCCAAAAGTTCCTTCAAGTTCCTTTATGATTTATTTATTTTTTTTCCTTCTCTCCATTCTTCCTCTCCAGTACCACCGTGGCTCCATCTGGCATTTGGGTATAAGGTGTGAGGTACAGATAAAACTTTTGTTTCCATTTTCATTATAGCTAGCCAGCTGCCCTAACATCATTATTGGATGGTCCATCCCTATCCCTATTCCCCACCTAAAATGTCCTGGGGCATCTGCTAAAAGCACAGGTTCTAGCCTCACTCCAGATCTGTTGAAATAGAATCTCTGGGAAATGGACCCCAGAATCTAGATTTTTTTAAAACTCCCAAGGTCAATCTGACATACACTTTTCTACAGCCTGGCATTTAGGGACACGAACGAGACAGCTCTAACTGCATTCTACAACTAATCACCTTGCTTCTGGGTTTCCAGCCTCCCCTCCCCCACCAACCTTCAGATGGGAAGAGAAATCTCTTCAATGGCCAACCTCACCAGGGCTCCCTTGTCAAGAACTTCCAGTAGCTCCCCACTGCACAGTGAGGTTCAGCCAATGGCATTTCAGTCCTGTGGTCACTAGGCCACCAGCCCACTCAGGCTTTCCATCCTACCCTTCTCTTTGAATCTGCCTTTACACCTGGCTATTCCAAGGGCACAACTCCACAGAGGACTTCGGGAATGCTGCTGGGAAGGAGGCACGCGCCAGCAAGGCCTCAGTGATGGGAAGCCCAGTCAAAGTGAGACTTGGAAGGAAGGGACTCAGTCTAGGTGGGAGGTACAACATGCCAGGCACAGGAGGCTGGGATGTGGCCCTGGGGCATGCCTACCTTCTGGGTTCTGGCACACACGTTTGGTGAGGGCCTCACCCAGTGCAGGGTGGGCACTGGGAGGAGCTTCTGTGCATTTCCCGCCTTGGGAACTGCGAAGGCTCAGTTGTGCCAAGCCGATCTCCATACAGAGCTGTGGCCTGTGACTGACCCTCAGAGAGCGGGGGGTCTCTCCCCATGGGGTGGGCAGACCTGTTGCTGGGCTGGACCAGGCTTTTGGGATGACTGGCCCCCTCGCACCCTCTGACCTGGATTCATTCATGGAAAACAGGCACCCACTGGGTCTCAGGGTCAGCCTGTGCTAGGAAGAAGACATTTTCTGCTATTCTAGTAGGTCAAATAGTGCTACTTCACTGAGAAGCCTGGGGTGTGTGCCTGAGGTCAGGCCCTGGTTTAGGCAGTCCATCAGCATCTTTCGGTGGACTTGTCCTCTCTTGGACTGGGCAGGGCCTGGGTCTAACTCGTCTTCATATTTCTAGGACCTGATACTGGGCTCAGCATGAAGTAAAATATAAAATTACTTTAAAAATACTCCACTGACAACTACCACATACCCAGTTGTGCTAAACACTGGCGTGGGGATTCCCACTCATGTCCCTTTTTTGCAAACATGGGGACTGATACTTATTGCTTTAAATCAGACAAGGAAAGGCAAAGGCAGGATTTGGACCCCAAGTGTAGGTTCACACCTAGGAAATCCCCAAAGGGGCTCAGGTTAGTCAGGGAGGTCCAGTTGGATTCTGCCCTCCTTCTTGGTCTCCCAGCTCCTCCAAGAATCTTCCCTGGTGGACTCAGCCACCCACACGCACACCACATGTGTTCTTCATGTGTGAATCACTCTGTGTGACCGTGTTAGCTGGTTTGGATTTATTTTTTTAATTTTTCTTTTAGATGTTGATGGACCTTTATTTTTGTTTATTATTTATATGTGATGCTGAGAATCAAATCAGTGCCTCACACATGCTAGGCAAGCACTCTACCACTGAGCCACAACCCTAGCTCCTGGTTTGGAATTTGAATGTCCCCTGAGGGTTTACGTGTTAAAGTCTTGGTCCTCACCTGTGCTATTGAAAAGTGGTGGGAAATTAAGAAGTGGGTCTTAAGGGAGGTCTTAGGTCATTGGGAAGGTGCCCTTAAAGAGGATTGTTGGACAGCTCTCACTCTCCTTTCTTTGCTTCCTGGCTGCCATGAAGTGAGTTGCTAACTCTGCATGTGCTCCCTTCATGATCCACTGCCTTGCCACAAACACAAAAGCCATGGGACATACCTACCACAAACTGAAATCACCAAACTGTGAGCCAAAAGAAACCTTTCCTTTCTTCAAAAGTTGATTATTTCTGGTATTTTGTTACAGTATGGCAAAGCTGACCAACACATTAACCTTAGAGCTGAATTTCATGAAAAATGCTTTTTCTCCCAACAGTAAGTGGTGAATTATTCACTGGGAGGCTCTTAAATAATTTCTCTTGAATGACTGATCTCTGTGCTCCTACTTTTCTTCTTTCCCCAACCCAACCCCAAGACCCAGATGGGGCTTAGAATTTCTGCCACTGATTGAAAAACACATTCTATTCATACATTGAGAAACCCTAAGTAAGTGTTGTCTGACTGGCGTTTGTTTTGTTTGTCTGGCCCAGGGACCAACATGAAATTGACATCACTTGGAAAAACATAGTCTCCAGAAATACCCCTGTGAATAGCAGGAACACATCTCACAGTTAAACTAAGCATGATGCAGCCAGAGATTCACACTGCCAGACTTGCAGAGGCCTAGACTTACCTCTTGTCACTTGTGATACCTCAGGCACATAAGATGGCATAAGCCAAGGTTCCCTATCTGGACTGCACGACTGAACTCTTTGTATATGTCAGGGCTATTCTCAGGGAATTCAAAGATTAGTTGATTTATTCCTCATAATAACCCCACCAGTCAGATACCATTATCGTGCCCATTTTATAGATGAGGAAACTGAGGCACAAATCACAAAGCTGCTAAATAGCAGAGCCAGCACCGGAACCTGGGCCATCGGGTAACTTCTACAGTGAAGATCTTCAGGGAAGCTGGGGTCCCACCACCTTTATAAACAGGACTCAAATTCGAGTGAAGAATCCTAACTCTATGGTTAGCCCAACACTTTTCTTAGCAGCCTTCCTTTATGCCAGGCGGGCTGGCCTTGTTAAGAAAATTATTTTTTCTTTCAACTGGAAAAAAAAAAAAAAAACAACCCTACAGCCTTGAAGTCTTGCTCCCCATTGATACTGAAAATGAACTGAGATCAGGAAGAGCAGCCTTGCTTCGTCAAGGGCACACGGAAGCCCACTCGCTTGTGCTCACTCCATGTGCTGAGTTGCCTATTGTTACATATCCAGTCATCCATCCACCCACGTATCTGGCCATTTATTTATATCTGCTTTTCATTTATTTATATCTGTAAGGATTAAAAGAGGCTCTGGACACTGGGGAGAGCTCAGGGGGCATCTGTGAACTTGACTTGACCTATTTATCTTCAGTGGTCCAGGGAGTTCTTGTGGGTGAAAGAGCTTGAGGAAGAACAAAGCCCGACATGAGAGTGGGGCCTGGGCACCTGTGTGTTCGGCCAGTGGTGCGTCAGTGCTGCCTGAGAAAGTCCCTGATTGCACGGTGGCCGCTGGCTTGTCAGTCTCCGGCAGGTCTCCAGCTGTTGCTTTGATGGCATTTTGTTTCTAGCCAGGCGACAGTGGTACGAAAGGCGTACCGTACCTGCCCTCAAGCTTCCTAGGTAGTTAAGGTTCTTCTGTTTACTCTGACGCCATGTGCACGTGCATACATGCGATAAAAACCAACTACAGAAGGACAAAAGACCAGGGACAGGGGTGACACTGTGTGAGCCAACAGAAGTCACAGAGAACACCTGTTGTCTCCGTCATTCTTGGGTCTGCGGCGGGAGAGATGTAACCGCAGTGGGAATGACAGCAGTTTTAATCATCCCTCTGCCACTCGGTTGTTCACATAGCACTCCGTCTGCAGTTACTCCCTGGGCCTCTCAATGCCAGGCCAGTAAATGAAAACAGAGGTGAATTATAGAACCCAATTGAAAACAGCAAAAGTTAAAAGGCGTCAAAGACCTAAGCATAACAGCTTTTAGAAGAAAACATGGGGAAAGCCTCGGGACACTGCATTTGGCAACAAATTTATTAGAGATGACATCAAACAAAAGTTAAACATAGATAAATTGGACTACCCCCAAATTAATAACTTTTATGCATCAGAAGACAAAATGAACAGAGTGAAAAGCCACTGACGGAATGACAGAAAATATTTGTCATTTTATATATCTGATACAGGATTAATTTGTAGAATATGTATGCAATATGAATATTAATATGTAGAACTCCTACAACTCAATAACAACTCCATAACAACAACAAACGACCCAGCGAAAAAATGGGCAAGGACTTAAACCGCAATTTCTTTAAAGAGCTGTGAGTGACCAACAAGCCATGAGAAAATGTTCAACATCATTAATCATTAGGAACATGAAAATCAAAACCACAATGCAATACCACCTCATGCATATTAAGATGATAAGAAAAGCATTGGCAAGGATATAGAGAAGTTTTGAAAACCTCGTGTACAGTTGGCAGGAATGTAAAATGGTTTAGCTTCTATATAAAACAGTGTGGTGGTTCCTCAAAACAAATTTTAAGGTGATTCCTTAAAAATGGAATCACCATATGATCCAGGAATTCCACTTCTGGATATATACTCAAAAAAAATGAAAGCAGGGTCTCAAAGAGATACTTGAACCCCCATGTTCATGACAGTATTATATTTCAATAGATCAAAGGTTGAAGAAATCCAAATGTTCATCAATGTATGAACTGATAAACTGTGATACACACATGCAATGGAATATTATTTAGGAAGAAATTCTGACAAATTCTGACACATTGCACAACATGGATGAATCTGGAGGACATTGCTCTAAAAAGAATAGGCCAGTCACAAAAGGACAAATACTGTATGGGTCCACTCGTATGAGATGCTGAGGTAGTCAACATTCCGACACAGAAAGTGGAATGATAGCTGCCAAAGACTGGGGAGAGAGGATTGGGATTCAGGGTTTAATGGTCCAGAGTTTCAGTTCTGCAAAGTGATGTTGGTTGCTTGATGCTAATGTGCTTAACCCTACCAAATGAAAACAGGATGGTAAATTTGATGTGTTTTTTACCACATTTTTTAAAAAATGGCAAAAAATTTTACTAGCAGCTCAAGAAAGAGGTTATCTAAATGGTCAGAAAGTGCATATCAGAAGTTTTCTCACTATATTTTCCTTAAGATTTTGTTTTATGTTTAAGTCTTGAATCCATTTTGAATTGATTTTACTTATGGTATAACATAATGATTCAATTTCATTCTTTCGTATGTGGAATCCAGTTTTCCCAGCACTGTTTGTTGAAGAGACTATCTATCCTTTCTCATTGTGTTTTTTTTTGGTACTCTGGTTGACTGGTTGGCTGTAAATGTGTGGACTTATTTCTGGGATCTCTAGTCTGTTTCATTGGTCTGTATATGTGTCTTTGTGTTGGTAACATACTGTTTTGGTTACAGTAGCTTTGTCATATATTTTGAAATCAAAAAGTGTGATACCTCCAGCTTTGTTATTCCTTCTCAGGATTGATTTTAGCTATTTAGAGCCTTTGTTTCCATATTTGTAGAATTGTTTCAAAATTCTATTTCTGAAAAAATGTCATTAGGATTGAATTAAATCTGTAGATTGCTTTGGCTAGTATGGACATTTCAACAACAGTACTTCTTTTAATCCATGAACAAAGATGTCTCCCCACTTGGTTCTTCTTGAATTTCTCTCATCAATGTTTTGTAATTATCAGTATACTCATCTTCTGCAACCTTAGTTATGCATATTCCTAAGTATTTTAGTCTTTTTGGTACTATTGCAAATGACACTGTTTCTTAATACTCTTTTCGGATAGTTCATTGTTACTATATAGAAATGCAACTGATTTCTGGATATTGATTTTTGTATCCTCCAACATTATTAAATTTATTATTTCTAACAGTTGTTTTTAATAGAAATCTTTAGGGTTTTCTATATATAAGATCATACTGTCTACAACAGAGACAGTTTTATTTCTCCCTTTTCCAATTTGGATGGCTTTAATTTTTTCTTCTTGCCTAATTGCACTGGCACCGTCTTCAAGGACTACGTTTGATAGAAGTGGCAGGAGTGGGCGTCCTTGCCTTGTAACTGATCTTAAAGGAAAAGCTTTCAGTTTTTTATCATTGAGTATAATTTTAGTTGTGAGCTTGTCATACACAGTCTTCACTGTGTTGAAATGCTTTTCTTCTGGTGCTAATTTGCAAAGAATTCCCTCCCTCCCTCCCTCCCTCCCTCCCTCCCTCCCTCCCTTCCTTCCTTCCTTCCTTCCTTCCTTCCTTCTTTCCTTCCTTCCTTCTTTCCATCCTTTCTACTGTGAAGGGTGTTGAATATTTTCAAATGTTTTTCCTGTATCTGTTGAGATGACCATGTGACTGTCAGTCTTTATTCTGTTAATGTAGTATATGACATGAACTGTTTTCATGTTAAACCATCTTTGCGTCCCAGGAATACATCCTATTTGGTCACGGTGTGTTATTCTTTCCCTATGTTACTGGATTTGGTTTGTGTTTTGTTGAGGATTTTACATCTATCTTCATCAGGGATGTTGGCCTGTAGTTTTCCTTTTTTTGTGGCATCTTAGTTTGGTTTTAGTATCAGAGTATGGTAGCCTCAAAATGACTTAGAAAGTATTCCCTCCTCAATTTCTTTGGGAGACCTCCAAAAGGATTGATGTTAATTCTTTTTTAAATGTTTGTTAGAATTCACCAGTGAAGTCATTTAGCCCTGTACTTTTCTTTGTTAGGGGTTTTTTGATAATGAATTCAATCTCCATACTAGTTTTAGGTCTTCTTTTTCCTTCATGATTTTATTTTTTCTGACTTCTATTTCTTTATGATTTAGTCAGGGAGGACTGTATTTTTTCAGGTTGCATTTTTTCCATATATTTTAGGTTATCCAATTTGTTCATAGTAATCTCTCTTATGATCCTTCTTACTATACTGACATCAGTTGTAATGTCTCTTCTTTAATTTTTGATCAAAGAGAATTTTCAATGTTTTTTTTTTTTTTTTTAGTATAGCTAAGGGTTCATCAACTCTATTCAAAAGACTAACTCTTGGTTTTGTTGTGTATTTTTCCAATTATTTTTCTGTTTTTTATTTTGTTCATTTCTTCTCTAATCTGTGTTATTCCCTTCCTTCTGCTAACCTTGGGCTTAGTTTGTTATCCTTTTGTAGCTCCTTGAGGTGTAATGTGAGGCTACCTATTTAAGATCTTTCTTCTTTTTAATGTAGGTATTTATTACTATGAATATCCCTCTTACTATAGCTTTTACTGAATCTCTTAAATTTTAGTAGGTTGTGTTTTCATTTTCATTGTCTTGAGGTATTTTCTAATTTCAATTTATTCTTTGACCCAATGATAGAGTTTGTTATTTAATTTGTGAATTTTCTTGTTTTCCTTCTGCTATTGATTTCTTCAATTATGGTCAGAAAAGGTACTTGGTATGACATCAGTCTTCTCAAATTTGTTAAGAGTTGTTTTGCAACCTAACATATGATCCATCCTGGAGAAAGATTCATGGCCCCTGAAAAGAATGAACATTCTGCTGCTGTTGGGTGGAATGCCCTATCTATCTATCTATCTATCTATCTATCTATCTATCTATCTATCTATCCTTATCTATCATCTATCTATGTCAGATCTATTTTATAGTAGTAAGTGATTTGTTTCTTTACTGATCCTATATGGATATTCTATCCATTATTGAAAGTGGGATACTGAAGCATGTGAAGAGATGCTCAACAAGATTATTCATTAGGGAAATATAAATGATGTCCACCATACATTCATCAGAACAACAAGCATGAAGCAATAAATAAATAAATAAATAAAAAATACCAAGGATCTCAAGGTGGTGGAGAAATTGGAACTCTTCTTGTATATCACCAGCAGGAAGGTAAACACAACCATTGGAACAATCGATTGGCAAAATCTAATGCCAAATAAATACCTACCCTCTGACCCAGAAATTCTACTTCTAAGGATGTATCCTACAGAAATGCATGTGTTTGTCTGCCAAAAACCACTAACAAAAATGTTTACAGCAGTTTTACTTATAATAGCAAAAACCTGGAACCCAAATACCAACAAAAAACAGAATGGGTAAATAAATTGTAATATGCTTGCATAAGAATCGTTACTAGTCTATCATAATAAAAAAAGATCCAACTACAGTTACAGACAAAATTGTGTGTTTTAGAGATGTAATAGTAAGCAGAGTCATTCAGATGCACTCAACTATATGACTCCATTTAGTTGGTTTAAGTATGGGCAGACCCTATTTTATAGGCAGAATCTATTTTATAGTGATTAGTTCTGGTGGGGAAAATGGGTATTAACTAGAAAGCTGCATTCTGGGTGAGAGAAATGTCCTAATATTGACATGTTCATATACATAAATATACATATATCATAGGCATAAGTGTATGTATGTGTACATACATGTATGCATATATGAAGACAATTATAGGTGGATACTTCTGCTCTGTTTATGTAATTGTATGTACGTTATACCTCAACTTGAAAAACAACATGAACTTTGCTCTTGAAAACTACAAAGCCTATAAGAAGAGGCACACAAACAGATAATAAGCTGTGGAAGATGCCGTGATGGAAATGGTTCCAAATACAGGCTGAAGACTGGGTAAAGAGGGTTGGGAGAACAGCTCACTCGGTTGGTTTTAGAAACATGGACACTGGGCTCTGAAGGATGAGTAGGCTTGTACCAAGCAGGAAAGGGTAGTAGCATGGGGGAGACAAGATGATTGGGGGGGATTCTGAGTGTGAGAGAAGGCAGGTGGTTCAGGTGGTTAGAATGTTGGGTATGCAGAAGTTATATCAGGAGTGGGAGACGAGGCTAAGAGCATGAATCACATCAGCTTTCCAATCTGTTTGTTTAAATGAGCAACCCAGAAACATTTGCTGAGTGAATGAATGAGCCTTCTCACAGTCATGATACATCTGCTGTCGGGAATCACAGGACAGATGTGTTTGGATGGAAGCAAGCACTGATGAGATACAGTACTGGTGTGGTGGTGAAGTCTATCTCCTCTAAAAGTGTTAGTTTTCCAGCAGTATAATGTCTTCTAAGCCACAGAATTCCAAACCATCCTCAGTGGGTTATGCTACTGCTGTGAAACTCAGGGAATTTTTGCATTTATACTCTTCCCCAACTTTCTTCCACTTCATCTCACAATTTTATATTTGGTAGTTCTGACACTTGCCTTTAGCATCTTCAAATAATATACATAACTTGCTATTTCTTGGTCTGTCAATTTGAGACACTGTCTATTTGTGTCCTTCTAGGAACAATGAAACTTGCACATTCCCTTTTTTCCTGTCCATTTTCAAATTTTTGTTATATATTACCCTTTTACATTGTCAAGTTTTACAACATTTGCATTTTAATTCTACAAAGTGAAGCTAATAAGCAGTAAGATGTGGATAATATCATTCCCTTGGAACCAGTTGGTGTGAATGAACCCAAGAGAAAGAAAAGTAATCCCACACTACTAAAACTGTCTGAAGAAAAACGGATAGTCTCCTTTGCTTCTTCTTGAATCTCATGCCATCAACTTTTTGGATTCACTTTTGATTGATAGAAATAATTCTAAGAGGTTTTATTTTCTTCCAGAAAATGTAAGTGACTGAGTGATAAACTTTCAGAATTCTCATACATGAAAATCTTTACTTTGTTTTCAGAGTTTGAAAATCTTTACTTCGTTTTCAGAGTTTGGCAGGATAGGACTCATAACTCAAAATCTCTGTCCTCCAGGGCTTTTGAAAACACTGCCCCAATGTAGTTGAGCATTTTGTGTTGCTGATGAGAAATTCTGATGTAAGTTTTGATCCTCTCTGAACTTTTAAAAAAAGTTTTGATGTTCTGAATTCATGAAGATGGGCCTAAATATTCATTTTACTAAGTCCTGTCCTGAATTCATTGTGTTCTTTCTATTCTAAAATCAGTTTCTTCAACTCATGGGAAATTTCTTTGGTTATATCTTCTACTATTTCTACATATCCTTCCCTGCAACTTTCCACCATGTCTGTGATACTTTGCTAAAATTTCCACCAGTACAGAAGAAGGGAAAAAAGACATTAGTGAAACAATTAATGACATGGGGCATCCTGTGAGGTATTCATTTCTATTTCTCTGACAGGTTCGCCCTGTAGTGTGATGGGGAGGTAACTATGATGGGGGGTCTTTGTAAGAAGGTAAAGGATGGAGATGACAAGACTCCCAGTATGGGCTCTGTAGGGGATGCCAGTCAGGGGTCTCTGCCATTACCAAAAGAAAAATGTTCTCCATGGTGGGTATAATGGTGTACTTCACATGAGACGGGGCTGCCAACACTCCCCTTCTTGCTTCCTATCCTACACCAAGTCTGCCAGAGATGGATGGAACTTCTTCACTCAGCCTCTTCACTCAGGTCTATGACTTTTTTCTCATTTGTTTGAGACAGAGTTTTTCCTGTTGCCCAGACTGGCCCTGAACTCCTGCTTGAGCTCCTGGGCTCAAGCAATCCTCCAGTCTCAGCTTTGCAAGTGCTGGGACTACAGATGTGCCACCACTTAGCTCCTATGACTTTCTGCAGAGCATTTCCTGGGATTTGACCTGCCCTAGGCTGCCTGACTCTTTCTGTGGCAAGTGGGGAGGGGTTGAGCTATACTGAGTCCTCTCAAGAGGTCTTCAGGGAAGAATGCTCTTAGTCAGTCCTGTTCTTTACTTTGTTGGCTCTTGGTGTGAACTGTGCTTAGCTCTTCTGGGCTAAAAATTACCCATATTTCTGGGGTGCTGGCCTGCAAATGTTTTCTGTTCTGATTCTCTGTCCGTGAAATTTTGTGGGCATTCTATCTTCCTTAGATTTATGAAAATTTCTGGTCTGTGGATGGTTTCCTATCTTGTTGTCCAAAGCTATTAAGATATCATCCTTTCAAAAATATTGTACTCTGTTATCAAAATGATTTCTAGGGGCAAGATGGAGGTGAACCCTTGTACTCCAGGAGTGTGGAGACCATGACTCATTGCTGAGGGACTGATATCCTTTCCGGGAAACTGACATCAATCAGAGGGAAGATGGGCCCTTCCAAAGGAGGGGCATCATCTCTGAGCTCCATGGCATCCATTCCATTAAGAGTGCACCTGATCCCCTGAATCAGGGCCCCACGGAATCAGAGCCCACCCAGCTCTGCCGAGAGCAGTAACAGCTGGCCTTGACCTGAGTAGTCTGGTGCTCCATGGAACAGTCAGTGACTGGACTGTTCAAGGTGGCAGCTTCTGTGTGGCACCTGGCAGGTTGTGACTTGCTCTCTCTGACTGGGGAAGGCCTTTGGAGATGCCTGATTAGCCAACTCCCTGCACCCTGTCAATCACAAGAGCTGAGAGTCAGTGGGCTGTCTACATCCAGGGTGCCAGGAGAAAGGGGTTCTACCCTGTCCCCTAGAGGCTGCCTAAGGGCTGTCTCCAACCCATAATGACTCCCCTTCAGGCTTCCCACTAGTTCAGACCCCATGGTAAGGTTCCCATCATCTGCCTGAGACTCTAGTTTTCCCTACCACCCCAGTTTATATGAGCTGCAGAATTCTTAGAACATGAACTGTTCCCATTGCCTGAGATGTCCTTTCCCTCCTAGACATGTGGCAAACTCCACAGTGTCCTTCAAACCCACCTGTGATAGTTAATCTTTTATGTCAACTTGGCTAGGCCATTGGCCCAGAGATTTAGTCAAAGATAATTCTAGAAGTTTCTGTGAAGACTGCTTAAGAAGAGATTAACATATATGTAGACTTTGCATAAAACAGAATACCTTCTATAATGTGGGTGGGTCTCATCCAATCAGTTGACAGTCTTTTAGAAAAAGACTGACTTCCCCAGAAAAGGAGGTGATTTTGCTAGCAGACCACCTCTGGATTCTGCAATGTCCCCTGAGTCTCCAGCTGCTGGCCTGCCCTACAGATTTTGGACTTGCCAAGTCTCACAACTGCATGAGCCAGTTCCTTAAACTCAAGGTCCTTCTTTCTTCTTCCCTCTCTCCCTAATTCCCTCCTGTGACTGCTTTGAGGATTGTATGTTTTAAGTGCTTAGCATGGTGCCTAGCAGAGAGTGCTCAATAATGTCAGCAGTTCATGTCATTATCCCAGTTGTTCCATAGTTTTTCTGTCACAAGATGTAATTTATCTTTCTTATACCACCAGTCCCTTTGCCAAGGAATAGCTCCTCTTTTCTTTTATTGGTGGTGCTGGGGATCAAACTCAGGGTCTTGCATTTACTAGGCGAGCCCTCTGCCCCTGAGCCACACCCTCAGCTCATCTTTTCTTATATATATATGGCGTGCACGTGTGTGTGTGTGTGTGTCTAGTTGGTTCTGTTTCCCCTGGAGAGCCCTAACACAATGCTCTGACTTCAATTCCTCCAAGAACCTGCCATGACCTTTCACACTCAGTCTGGCACCTCTGGACCTGGGGCATGTCACTTCTATTACACGTCTCACCCGTGTTGTAACTTATTTGTTTACAGGATTTTCTCCCCCTAGGGATGCTGACTTTTAGACCAAGGAGCCTGTCTGATTCACCACTATGTTCCAGCAACGAGTGGTGGCAGGAGCACAGAAGGTGCTTAATAATTAGTGTCTGTCCAGGGTGAAACTGTGAGAAGAAGAGAGGACCAAAGCTGCAGGTCTAGGGGAGTTGTCCTGGCTTGGGGGAGGGGAGTTCTGGTCCACTCTCTTGAAAGTGACCCTGTAAGAGTGCCCAGAGAAGGACAGGATAATCAGTTCTGGAAAGCCTGGGTCGCCGTGACACTCTAAAGCAGGCACCAAAACAAAGAGGCATCCACCAGGAGTCCTATCCCAAGTAGCCCAAGTGGCCCATCGGTGTCCATTAGAGTAGTTTAGGGGAGGACCCATGGCTAGTCCAGCTCCTCAGGCCCACCAGGGAGCCCAGTTAAATTCAATAAATCCTGAATTCCAGTCCCATTTTCTGGCCAGAAACTCTCACTTCAGGTCCTCGTCTGGGTCTTTCTTTTTTGACAACCACTGAGCTCTAAAAGCCCTTGGGGAACACACTGTGTCCTCCAGGGGAGCCACTCTTAGCTTTCTTAAAGCTCTCTCTCTCTCAACTCACTGAGCAAGAAGTTGTCCGGTATGATTTTCTGAGGCTGCCTTACAAAAACGTAATTTATATATATATATATATATATATATATATATATGTGCCCTTACAATTCACACATCCTTTTTCCATCCAGGTGATTTTGAAAATTCCATCCTGGCAGAAGGTCATGGGCTGGGGGCATGGAGTTGAATATGACCCTTTGAGAATTACCACTCTGGGCTTCTCAATGTTCCAAGCACAGTTGGCTGGTTGCCCACTGCATTATGAGCACGTGTATGAGCGAATGGGTAAATAGACAAATGCTAAGTCGATGGATTAGAGTGTGCCTCCAGTTCCTCCTCTAGAGCAAGCTGAAGTCAAGTGTATTTAATTCAGAAAAAAGGGAGAAGATCCAAAAGAAAAGATAAGCGATACATTGGCAAAAGACTAGTGGTGTGAAAAAGAAGAGGTGTGTCTTGTGACAGGGACCAACTGCAGAGCAACTGGGATCTTAACAAGAGGGGCTGCCATTATTGAGCACTGGTTGTATGCCAGGACTCTGCTAAGCCTCTGAGGCCCACTGAATCCTCAAAACAATCCTAAGAAGTAGGTAATGATGGGTCTGTTTTGCAGATGAAGAAGCTTAGGCATGGAAGGTCACATAACTTGCACATGTTCAATTTAGTGTGGAGCTGGGAGTCCAGGAGGGCAGGTGCCTCTGGAGTGCATGTTGCAACCACCTTCCAGAAGGTGAAATTCTGTTCAGGCCTGGGGAATCTCAAGACCCAGCTTCTCCACCCCACTGTGCAGCCTGTCTGAAAAAGAGTATACTAACTACAGGTGTGTTCTGGGGGCTTTACCCAGCCTGACATTCTGGATTCTTCTTCTCCCTAGCCCGGGTCCCCCAGCAGGCCTCCTTTTGGCCCTAACTGAGCCTCCCAACTAGGTCTGCATAGACAGGGGCTCCCACTTCTTGACATTCCAGGCTATGTCTATAGGGCACAATCTTGCCTCAACTTCCTGTCTGGATTCTCTACCCCATGTTCCATCCTCCTGCCTCCAGCCTCCAACCTCCTGGTCCTCCTGCTGCCTGGTCCCTCTTCTTCCCTTCTTTGTCCAGTCAAATCCTACAACTTCTCCCTGGGTCTCCATCCCCCTTCCCCTGGGATGGGCTACCCCCCATTTCGGATAATACTGATAATGATGACAAGAATAATGCCACCCTTATATTAGTGCAGTGATGAGAGCTTGTCCAACACTTTCATGGTCACCATCTCATTTAATTCTACCCATTTAAGTTCATCCCTGCAGAGAGAGGCTACATCTGGTCCCTCACTGTAAACACACTGGATGTCACTTCATGATTGAAGAGTTCCACAGCCTCTGGGAAGGGCCTTATCATTGCCTTGTGCAGACAGAGATGGGAGGTTGAGCAAGGTGGGAGGCCATGGGGGCACTGGAGCCGGCCACCTCCTCTCAGCCCACACTTCCCAGGGCCTCTCTGCTTCTGGGTCCTGTCCAGGATCTGACTCACCAACGAATTCCCCACCTATTCTCAACCTGGGCAAATGCTGCATCCTGAACCCAGGGACCAGGAGAGCTTGTGGATGTGGAAAATGAACTCACTGTGGCCGGGCACTGTTGCCTCCCAAACGCCTCCCTCCAGAGCGCTAGGATGCCAGCCCCTCCCCTCCGACCTGCAAGAGCCTGAAATCCTGTTGCCTGCTCCCTTCACCCAGAGCCTCAGGAGAACCCAGACACTGTGCTTCTTGTTTGTCAAGCCAGTGGCTGTTGCAGCCAGGCAGGGATAATGCAGTCCCTTCTTCCAGGAAGCAGCCCTGCGAGGCTCTGGGGCACCTAGAGAGGAACAAGGGGACTGTTCCCCTGGGGGAGGGGGGCCCTGGAGGGTGACCACTGGGCAAGCGCATGCTGACTCCATCTCCTGGGATGCTATGTAAGGCACAGCCCTGCTAACTGCCTGCAGGGACTCCCCACTCCCTTCCCAGAACTCCAGATCTTTCTATCATGCCACATTCCTCTCTGCATGGGTTTCCCCATAGGTCTTGACCAAAGTGCAGAATTTCTTTTTCCCAAACTGGATCATAGTCTTGCTTTCCTGCCAAGGTGACTCATAGTGCCCCCCATTTGTGGCAATGACAACTGCCAATTTTTTTTATTTTTATTTTTTTGTGGTACTGGGATTGAACCCCGGGGCACTTTACCACTGGCTGCATCCTGAGCCCTTTTTATCTTATTTTGAGACAAGTTCTCACTGAGTTGTCAAGGTTGACCTTGAACTAGCGATCCTCTTGCCTCGGCCTCCCAGATCACTGGGATTACAGGTGTGCACCAATTCTTTTGAATCTAAGTTTTATTTTTAATTGACACATAATCATTGTGCATATTAATGGGATATGGTGTGAAGTTTTGATACATATACCTACAACATAATGATCAAATTGGGATATTGAACATATCCATCACCTCAAACGTCTATCTTTTTGTGTGTGTGTAGTGAGAACATTCAAAATTCTCTCTTGCGGCTCCTTTGAAATACACAATATATATCCTTGACTATAGGCATCCTACGATGCAACAAAAAACCAGAATTTATTCCCTTTCTCCGTAACTTTGTACCCCTGGCCAGGTCCCCCATCCCTTTCCTCCCTTTCCTCCACAGGCTCTGGCAACCATTACTCGATGCCCGACTTCTAGGAGCTGGGCTATTTTAGATTCCACGTGTGAGTGGAAGCTGCCAATTCCTGTCTGCTTATGACGCGAATCAAGGGGCTGGGTTTCTGCTCTGCATCTCCTCGCTGAACTTTTTCATATCCAACTGGCAGCCACAGGCTTTAGAGAGCAGGGCTGTGTTTGGATCACCTTCATGTCCCTGGTGTCTGCCACACAGTGTGTGAGTGAATGAAGGAAGCGCTGGAGGTATATTGGTGGGAAACCTCAGAGGACAGTTTATAGAAGTTGTCTTCGTTCCTTTCTGCAGAAAGGGGACGTTATTAATTTTTTACCAGAGTATAACAATCTGTTAATGAATAAATAAATTTCCTAAAATTTGAGTGTCTCTCTCATAAACCTAGATGGTGTCTAGTCATTTGCTTTCAGAAATACTGAACTATAACTCACATACCATAAAACCCACCCTTAATCACTAATGTGATTTTTGGTATATTCACAAGGTTGTATGATCATTACCACTAACTCTAAAACAATTTTTATCATCCCCCAAAGAAATCCCTGCCATTAGCAGCCACTCCACTCTCCCCTCCCCACAGGCGTGGCAGCCACTGATCCATCTACTTTGTCTCTGTGAATTGGCCTTCTCTGGACATTTCGTATAAATGGAATCATACAATATGAGGCTTTTGTGTCTGGCTTCTTTCGTTTAGCATAATGGCATTAGTCGTTTGCTTTAAAGACATCAGTGTCTCCTGGTGTTTTTCAGAGCTCCCTGACCCCAGTGGCTCTGAGGTTGTAATGCCTGTGAGATCACACAGGTCAGAGCTGGCCGCTGTGACCATACAGTTTGGGGCCTGGCAGCAGGTATATGGGACTGACCAGTGCAGAAGTCAGCAAAGTATGGAGCCAGCAGCAGGACAAGAGTGGTTAGGAACCAATGAAGCATGGCTCTGCGTTTGGGATGTTCTTTGGGAGCTGGGAGCCCTAGGGAACAGCTGTCTGCAAACCTGATTCTCTGTTGGAAAGACAGGGATGTCAAAGGCCACCAGACCCGGGACTACCCTTCTCGGTCTGAAGGCAGAATCCCATTTCTCAGATGATTCCAAAGCTTAGCAGGGGCATAGGGCTTGGTTAGTTCAGAACTGTGGATACAGAAAAGCAGTACCCACCTCACCTGCTCAGCATCCAATATCCTTTCAGTAGGGAAGCAGCTCCTGGCAGGAAACCCCAACAGGCAAAGCAGAGCCAAAGATGCTTTGATCACGTGCTGTCTGTGCGGGCACTGACAAATTGACTAGGTCATTCCCTTTTTGTTAATTTTAACTTGCTTTATTCTACGGAGGATCTGTCAACACAGGGGAAGTACAGGACCTGAGGTCTAGACCCAAAGGGACACGAGAAGATGAACAAGTGGCTAGAAAGCCCCACAGGCCTCAAGTCAGTGTACAGTTTCCCTGTAGCCAAACAGGGCAGCACAGCTAGATGACAATGAACAGGCCGGTTCTTCAAAAAACAGCAGAGCTCTTCTTGGCACAAAGAACTTTTGCAGTTTTAAGCAGGGACCCGACCATGAAGTCACCCCTGCTGACACTCCTGGGGCTTGGATGTGCCAGCTCTGGACTGGGTATATGGTTCTCCTAAGAATGCCCAGTGGGCCCATTCTGTAGGCTATTAGCTCCTGTTTTGGACACTGTTCCATCTGGGGACCACCATTACAAGTGTTGCCAGAAGTCTATGCCACCACATCAGGTGTTATTTTGCCTAATATTTTAATTTACACCGACTTGAATCTGACTTGTTCAAACATGGCCTTATCCTAAGCTGCAAGGATCCTGGGTATATCTGCCATTGCTGTGTTTCTATTGAGTTAAATAAGTTACTAGTGAAGGATTTCACCCATGTTCCCCCCAAATCACCTCATGTTCTACAAGCGGTCTGTGTCCTGCACTCAGGAAATAAGCCCTGATGCACTGGGACACATGACCCTTCATGACAGCAGTCCATCATTTCCTTCAGAGGATGCTCGTGGTCACCTCTAGTAACTGGGCCAGACTGGGTTGACCACCACCCCACAGAAGAGCAGATCCAGAAGGACCGCAGCAGCCTCTGGGTGAAACTCATGTTGGACAGATGACACTGGGTCCCAGGAGGAGAAGGGACGAGCCCAAGATCCTCAAGCGAGTGACAGAGTGCTTGTTGGGATCCCAGCATTGCTTCCTTCCCTCACGGCCCCACATGGATGGGGACAGTTAGATGTCACCAAATACTGGATTTCACTGAAGGAGTCTAATAGGAAAGAACCACTGGCAGAGAGAGATGGGGTTGTACTCGGCTCCGTGGCAAGCCGGGTGAGGCAGGCTAAACCCACACCCAGGACTGTCCCTGGCACATGGTAGGTGCCAGAAAACAACTGCAGGATGGCAATGGAAGTTCAGATGATGGCCACCTCTGGGCAAGGAGGTGGGGCCCGAGACAGTGGAGGGTGAGATGGGGCCTCCACTGTACAGACGAGTTCGCTGGTGTTCATTATATCACCATTGATTTTGTTGTTGTTTGGTTAAAATACTTAAATTTTTTTTATATTAGTGTTAAATACAGAAATAATTCCAGGGTCCCCATACCAAATGTATTTTTCTTTGCTGAGGTAACACTTTGGACCATCTTCAGTGGTTCTAACCAAAGGGGAAGAAGTGGCTCCGGTTTCCACAATAGCACACCCCCGCTGGGGTCTTCTCAGCCTGTCACTGGTCCCTCCATTCCCGGAGCCCATGACACTGAGGGGTATATCTGAGCATGGCTTGACTGACCAAGATGGTATCCATCTCAAATGGGCCATGGCTAGGGGGAACCAAGCTAGGAGGACACTTGAAGAACCCGTCCTGGAACCATGTTATCTCACCAATGATTGCCACCTGGGCAATGAGCATCCCTCTAAAACCAAGCCACCAACCGATGCCTTTGTTCCCCACCTGCAGAAAGAAAATTGGTATATGATAGGCCATTCCATTCTCTCACATGTGAGGACAGGACATACTTGGAGATTGCCAAGAGGGACCCACAAAGTCAGAGTCTCAGGGCTTGACTGAACCTCCAAATGTATTGGCTTGGGCTCCTACAAGACTCAAGTCTTCCTTAAGTCTACGATCAGGAGGCCATTAACCATCTGGGGCAGCAGCAAACGTTTTTCCTTCCCTCTCTCCCTCCCTTCCTTCTTTTCTTTCTTTCTTTGGAGGATGGGGTTAAGACTGGGGGTCATTTTTGGTTTTTGTAAAAATAGTTTCACCTTGTGTATGTTCCTCTGCACCTGGCTTTTCTCACAGTCTTTCTAGGTCAAAGACCAACATATTTTTAGCAGTTATTATGTACCAGACACAGTTATAATCATGTCATATACATTGACTCAGTGACTCCTCCTAACAAGTCTATAGAGCAGACACTATTATAGTCTCTGCTTTACCGAAGAGGAAACTGATGGTCAGAGAAGCCATGCAAAGTAGTGTGTAAGTGGTGGGCTCTAGAACCCTGCCAGTCTGTCTCTAAATCCTCTACCATACTACCTTTCAAAACGGACATAAAGTATGTCTCGTCCTTGCTAATAGCAAATAGCCAGAGTTTGGATATAACACTTTCGAAATTTCCTTACTAGTGAGTTCTGTAGTTTTTCTAATTTTTTGCCACTAGAATTTTGCAATAAACATCCTTTGTACACATATCTTAACAGACTGGTGCTATTGTTCCATAAGCCAGATTCCCAGAAGTGGGACCATGGGTCAAAGTGTACTTGTGTTTGGGGTTAAAATAGCCGTGGGGCCTATTGTTTGAGGAATCTTCCTATTAATGAGGATGTGATTTTCACTCACTCATTTTGATTCTGTCCCAAGGACCACACGGAACCCCTCTGACCCTTTCTCTCCAGGATAATCCCTCCGGGACTGTGGGCAGACTCAGCTTCGGAAGTGTTTTCTTGCCCATTTCCTCAGACATTCCTCTTGACGGCACGGGGGTGTGTGACCTTGGAAGGGTCCAGATGCCACAGAGGGCAGCTCCCTGTGCCTCTTCCCCCTACTGAAAGGCACACTCAGAGAGGGATGGTATTTTTTCTGACACCTACAGTGCAGTAGAAGACTTGGTCCGAGGAGGCAGGATTCAGAGTTCTGATCTGCAGCTCCTGAGACAGAGGCCCCTGGGAGGTAGGATTGACCAGCCAGATTCTACACCCACATGATAATAAAATGGAGCTCACTCTTCTGCTGAGATGCCAATGACTTTGGAGATGGGCAGGCCTTCCAGCAGCTTCTCACTGAATGTCTTACTTTACGATAGCATCCTGGCAGGCACTGACCAGGCCGGGCTCACATGCCGGGTGTGCACAGCCCTGCCCCAGCTGGGAGCAGGGTCTCCACCTCGCTCTGCCTGCTGGTTCCTAGGAACTGTCTTACTAGAAAGGCGTAGTGTAAATATTTTGCTAAGCAGCCAAGAGAGGAAACTTACCCAGGCTGAGCTGCCCGGTGCTGGGTGCTGGCCATGGACACAATGCTCAATGAGGGCCATTATCTGGGAAGGGAGGGCTGTTTGTTCCGCTGCGGGACGGTGCCAGAGCCCAGAGCCACCAGGCTTGCCACTCTGGCTGCCACACAGAAGAGTCTCCTTGCACTCAGCAGACTCTGTGGTTATGCAATGCTGGGCCAGGAGGTTAACTCTACCCGGCCAGGAGCCAGGCCTGTTCCTTCCTGCCTGAGCATGTCCATCTGAAAATGCTCAAAATTGAGGGCTCAGTGATTGCAAAGTATGCTTGGGCCCCAACCTCCTGGTCTCTTCCAAAGGGCCTAGTGTTGGGGCGCTGGTGTACCATCCCTGTGGCCCCGGCCCCTGCCCACCTGCCTTGGCTAGTGTCCCAGCTACAGCAGTGCCCGCCACCCTGCAGGCACCACCCCTGGATCACCATCCTCTGCCTGCTTGCTCCTTTCTCCTTCTTTCTCTGTGGTGTTGTACCTGGTCAAGTCCTTTTCTAAGCACACAGTCCACCCCACCTCCTCAAATCCTTCCCTGATCACTGTAGCCCCCAGGGACCTGAGCTGAAACAGCGAATTTTCAAGCCAAAAGCAATCTTGGCAGATTTATCCAAACGCCCCATTTTCCAGATGAGCAAATGGAGGCTTGGGGAAGTTGACTAGCCTAGCAGTGAGTCCATGTGAACATCAGTGGACTTGCCTCTCCAAATTTGCTCTTATGGCTCACATCCCATTTCTCATGTGGGGTGCTGGCTGGCAGCCAGAGTCCAATTGCTCTCTGCAGCTTCTGCAGTTACTGCTGGGTCTAGGACATCCCCTTCTGGTGACAGCATAACCTCCTGCAAGTGGCCTCCACATAGCAGCCAGAGCATGCCGGACAACATCAAGACTGCTCCTCTGCCTCCGCCCAGACCTCTGACTCTGTGGTGGTCTGCCCTCCCTCCTGTCTGGTCTCCTCTCCCCTGCACCCCAAATGGCCCTCCAGCCACACTGAAGGGTCCTTTCCCAGGCAGGACCCTTCCTCCACCCAAATACTCTGCCCAATCACCCACAGTGACAGTCCCTCACCCCTTCTGCTCTGAGCTCTAACACCACCCTCCTAGGTTCACTCTGACTATCTGACTTGAAAACCACCACAACCCACCAGCCCTGGAACCCCTGATTCCTTTCCTGAGAGTCATCTCATCACACTATATATCTTACCTAATATTTGTTTTAAGCATATTAATATTTTTAATAATTCACAAAATACTATGTGGGGGTGCATGTGTAGTATGTCTATTTTCCCTAGTAGAAGGGGACTCCAAGAGGCAGGTGTCACTTTCTGTCACCTGGGATGGTGCTTGGTACCTTGTGTCTAAGCAGAGCTGGCCTTAAGGTGGATCCACTTCTCGGGGGCAGATGATGGTGGTGGCAGGGACAGCACTGTCACCAGTGTGTGTGTCAGGAGTGGGGGGAATGAGATCCACAGAGGGAGCGGCTGGTGGGGAGGCCCATAGGGAGGATGCTCAGACGCCATAGTTTTAGAGTCGGGTTGGGGAAAGACCCAGATACCAGGGCCTCAGTGTCCCCTCAACCCAGGCCAAGCTGTTCCACAATAGCAAAGGTACACACCTGGCACAGACCGAGCTTAGCCTGCGCCACCGTGAAAACCCAGACAAGGCGGCTGGCCACACCCTCTTTTGGGCACCTTAACTTGCGAGTCCAGGAACCTCTGTGTGTTTCAAGCTCTCCGGTGGGTGACTGGTAGACACTGCTGGGCTTGGGGCCTTGACCGCGTCCCTCCGAACAAGCTGCTCCCAAGGATGACCGGCCGTTGGATGAATGGAGAGGGACGGCGGGGGAGGCAGGAGAGGAGGCCAAGGTGAGCCAGAGGACGTGTGCCAGCAGAGTCTGGATGGAGACGAGATGGCAGGGCCTGTCCTGACAGGTGGGACAGGCACTTCCAGTTCTCGCCTGCGCCCGCTCACCTGCACCCATCTCGGGCAAACAGAAACTCGTGACTTCAGTTTTATTGTGACTGACATTTTTATTTACCCACGGCACGATCCGCGTTAGGTTGGATGGCTTCCTTCTAAAGAGAGGGCTACCCTCAGTTCTGTGGGTGACCTGCAGCTCACATCTCCTTCCCCTGGTGGACCACCCACCCCGCTCTGCTCCCACCTCTCCGAGCCCTTCTCTGACTTCCATTGGGGCTCTTCCCTCCTAGGTGTGGGTGCTCCACCTCAGGCTTTGCTCCTGAATCCTCTGTGTCTCTGCACTTTGTGCCAGCTTTTCTCAGCAGCTCCCAGAGTGGCACATGTGCCTGCCTGCCCCATATTTCCCAGTTCCGTGTCTCCTGCTACTTGACACCTTGGCCTGAGTAGGGCCACTGTCCTCTCAAGTCAGCAAGCTTAGCATCAAACTCCCTCCCTCCCTCTGCATGGGCACCTTTGTTTCCTGAAGTTTCAGGACGGCAACCCCAGAGCTGCCTCCGGGTGCTGCTCTCCTTCCCTCATGGGGCCCAGCCCTCCACGTCCCTGCTGCCGCCCGCCGCCCCTTCCCTCCTCTGTTCCACAATCACTGACCAGCCACCGAGCGCCAGGCTGGCGGGGCCTGGAGCATTCTGCAGGCCCAGCCTCCTCCACCTGTGGCGCCTCAGGGACCATCCCTGCCCAGAGGCTGAGAGGAAGTCTGTTCCGGAACGAGCCAGCCCCACGTCTACAACCACAGTGCCACGCTGACGCAGTCACCTGCCACGTCTGAGTGTGGGTGTCCTCGTCTGCTGTCCGAGAGGATCATTTGTTCCCGCCTCCCCTCTCCCCAGTCTGTAGGAGAGGCCCATTCACCTGCTTCCTGTAGGTGACACTGATCTGAAAGATACTTTAGGGCAGCACCCACGGCCACCCAATCTTCTTCCTCCTACAGACTGTGGCCTCAACCCCCTTTGGCCTCCTGGCCTCCAGTCTAGGACAGGACCCTGGACTCTGTATGTTAAAGAAACACCCCAGGTAACTGTGGCGGGGAAGGGTTGCGGACCACGCTTGGAGAAATTCTGGCAAATTCAAAGCTGAAAGCCCCTCACCATCCCACTCACTGAGGGGCCCCTGCCCTGCCTGCCAGGTATAGGCCCTATCTGTCCCCAGAGGAGGACCCACAGCCACAGCCAGGGTGGCCTGTCAGCACAGAATGGGGTCTGCTCTTCTCTTGCCATTTCCCCGCCTGGGAAGCCCACCTGCCAGCCCTCTCTCTGAATGTCTCCTTCCTGACCTCAATGGCCCACATGCCAATGCTTCCCCCCCTCCAGGAAGCTCAGAAATACCGGAGTCACCCCACAGACACATTTCCCACCTGGGCTGCTGGATGGCTCTTCACCCCAGCTCCTCCCCAGACCGTGGGCTCCCTGAGCAATAGGCTGCCTGGCAGAGCTCTGTGCTCAGGACAGAGGCTCACTGTGCACCTTCAGACACCCCACAGCACACCACCAGGGCTCCTAGGAGTGTGGAGAATCCCTGCCCAGGGTGGAGAAGAGGCACGTGCACGTTCCAGAGTACGAACAGAGGCAGGGTTCCCCAGAACCCCAGAGCGAGGGTTCCTGGGGCCATGGAGGAGGGCAGGTGGGGACAGGGAAGAAGAATCCAGAAGAAGGGAACAGCATGAGCAGAGGGCCAAAGCAGGCGAGCAGCAGGGAGAGGAAGAGGCAAGGAGCTGACGGAAGTTGCTGCACCGGGAAAGCTGAGCTCAGGGTCTGTATTCCTGCCGCAGGTCAGGGGTGGGCAAGACCAGCCACCGCCTGTTTTTGTACATAAAGCTTTTCTGGAACATCGCCATGGCTATCTTTACATACTGTCTATGGCTGCTTCCATGCTGCAACAGCAAAGTTGCAAGAGAGGCTGTAGAGCTAACAAAGCTTAAAATATTTACTATGTGGCCATTTAGGGTAAGTCTGCCTGTCCCTGCCCTAGGCATTGGAAGCAAGGGTGGATTTTCAGCAGGAACGTCAAGGTCTGGTCTGTGTCTTACTTTCCTCTCACTCTGGGATGATGTAGGAAAGGGCTAGAGTAAACAAGCTGGGGGAGGGAAAGTGGTTGGAAGCTAGTGCAGTTGTCCAGGTAGTAGACAGATACTGACCACAGTATTGTTGCTTTTTATTAAAAGACATGTTAAGCTGCTACGTGCCCATACGGATCAAAATCCTTTAGACATATTCCTTCATATAATCTGCTTGACACAGCTGGAGTTCTTACCCCAACTTAGAGCTCTAGCACAGAGAGGTTAAGTAGCTTGCCCAAGGCCACACAGCAGAGCCAGGCTGCAAACCCAGTGTTCCGAGTCTGAGTTGGGGCCTCCACACCAAGCTCAAGGTCTTCAGAGTCGAGCATGTTTGCTTGTTGACAGATCACTTGGAGCCTCCCTGGGAACTAACAGAACACGAGTCCTCTGAAGGAGAAAGTCTACTCTGCACTGAGCCCGGCAGGAAGTGGGAGGCAGAAGTGTGGCTATTTTGGAGAAGCGACATGAAAAACCGCGAAACTTCCTACCTGTCCTGTTTTGCTCCCATCTGTCCCTGGGAACAAGGCTGTCCCTCTCTTAGATAAAAAGGTGCTTCTCCCCACACAGTGGCTCTGCCACTGGTGCTAGAGAGGGGGCACTAAGCTTAGTGCACATCTGCTATTTTTAAAGGGCTACATAAACAAACAGGGCTATGTAAATAAGAAAAAAAGGAGGTCATCCCTTTAAAATCTAAAAATGTCCCTTTTCTATGGCGTGAGCAGCAAAACCTCAGAAAAGACTGGGGCTTTTTTATCCCCTGGAGGCCTCCTCTAGCCCAGAGTCTCCCAAAGCCACCAGGCCTGGTTCTCCCTCCATGGTACCCACGGAGGAGCAGGCAGGCGACCAGGCAGCTGGGATTCCTGGTCTCACTCCTGGCTCGGTGAGCTTTGCCTCGAGTGCCCCACACTCTGCCCAGTCTCAGCACCTCCTCTGCAGGGCCCTGGCACTGTCCCCACCCAGTCTCTCTCAACTGCCCACCTCACAGGCCCTCCAGTGAGAGCTCTGGCTCAGCAGGCCAAGCCACCCTGTCCCCTCTGTGGTCTCTCCCTCTCCCCCCACCCATACTTGGATCTGCAGAACGGCTGCCAAGACCCCTGGCAGGGCCATTGGAAGAGACTTCCATGCGTCCCATGCCCCTACTTCTCTGAGCACAATCAAATCTGCACCATTTCTTCCAAGCTGACGGCCGTAAGACATCCAAGTAACCAGAGAGCTGAGTCTAGGTCCCGCCAAGGGCCAGAACACACGGTGAGCCTCTGCGGAGCTTGCATGGCCTCTCTGTGTTGGACCCCACTCCCGCCCCTCTCCATGCTGTCCAGCGATTCCTGCCAACAGCAAGGCCTCTTGCGTCCCCTCTGCCTTCTCTCACTCTCTCCTCCTCTGTTATCCTTAAGCAATGAAATGTGTGTGCGGGGGGGATCTCGTGCACTGTTGTTGGAAATATAAATTAACACAACCACTATGGGAATCCATGTGGATGTCTCTCAAAAGACTAGGAAGGGGACCACCCCATGACCCAGCTATCCAACGCCTTGGTTCACTCAGAAGAACTCAGGTCACCACGCTGTAGCACTAGATGCATACCCACGTGGACAGTAGTGCAACTCACAATAGCCAAGTTATGGAATCAGTCTAGGGTCCATCCATAGATGGATGGATGAAGAAAAAGCATATTACACTACAGAGATCCATGCAGCCAGAAAGAAAGGGGATTACTCCGTTTACAGGAAAGTGGATGGAACTAGAGAGCATCATATTAAGCAAAATAAACCAGACTCAGAGAGTCAAGGGTCACATGTTTTGGGAAAAAAGAGATCTCATGAAAATGGAAGAGAGATCTGTAGGGTGAAGGAAGGGGATCAGGGGAGAGAGGAGGGGAGGGCAAGGGGGACAGTGAGGAATGAAATTAATCAAATTGTGTTATGTGCGTGTATAAATGTGCCACAATGAATTCCACTATTATGCAAAATTACTGTGCACCAATAAAACATTTAAGAAGTCTTCATAAATAAAAGAACCCCCAATATTTGCTGAAGGGTGGTTTTCAAATTGTGTTCCATGGAGCCATTTCAGATGTTCTTCTCATGGATACATGAGAATTTATCCTAAAAAATATACTCTGATTCCTGTTAACGCTATACGGGAAAATGGACCCGCACATTCAAACCTGTCCCATGGCACACTGTAGCCCACTGAATGCAGCCAGTCCACAGGGGCTGCCAGATTAAGGGCAGACCTGGGATTACGGTCTGGGTAGATCTTGAACTTCAGTGTTGAAATGTGTCTTCGGCCAGAAAAATTGGGTTTTGACTCTTTACTGGTCATGTTGGTGTTGCTGAAATTCAGGGCTATGCCTGCTTATGCAAAACCACACAAGCAAGAACACACTGAAACTCTCAATGACAAAGAGAGTGTATCACAAGGATTCTCACACAGCTATCACAGATGATTCCAGGGCTTCCTGTCTGCTTTCTGTTTGTAATAAGAATGAATTCAGGGACTGGGATTATAGCTCAGTGGTAGAGTGCTTGCCTACCAAGCATGTGTGAGGCACTGGGTTTGATTCGCAGCATCACATATTAATACATAAAATAAATGTCCATTGACAACTAAAAATAATTAAAAAAAAAAAAAAAAGAATGAATTCAAGCAGTTGTTGGAGATGGTCAGTGGTACAGACCAGAACTGCCTTCTATTCCTCCCTGGATACCTGGATACATAGAGCTGAAGACCACCTTGTAGCTAAAAGGTATGCTGCTGAAAATTCACAGTGGTATCTATGTGATCTAAAGTTCCTTAATACTGTGTAGTCACGTCAAGCAAAACAAGAAAGAGAAGAGGAACATCAGATGTCGTGACCGGTACAGTAATAGAACGATTATCTAGGACACAGGGCAGCAAATTTTATCTTTAAAGGCCAAATAGTAAATAGTTCTTGCTACAAGGGACAGATATCTCAAGAAGCCATGGATAACATGTGAACTAATGGTGTGACTGTGTTCCAATAAAACTTTACTTACAAAATCAGGTGGCAGTTCGGATTTGATCCACAAAGCAGTCTGTGGATTCCTGATTTAAACTTCATATTTCAATGTTTTTATGCATCAGAGTTATTCTTCCATGAATATACTGTCATAATGAATAAGTGTTAAAGATGTGAAATTAAAGAATAAATGAATATTAATATGCTGCCACACTGACCTGTTTTATATATTGATATTCCAAGTAAGATGTGACTTTCAAAAATGGCTTCTCAGACAAGAAAAGTCTGAAGACTACTAGCAGAGACCTTTGCTGCTGAGAAAATGTGTCCATGTCCATTCTTGAATTAGCTTTGTCCTCCAGTCACTCATTAAGTAATCCCATTTATTTGGGAGAAAGCCCCAGTTCAGACACCTTTTGAAGGGTGCTGTGTCTCCATGTCTCCCTGCCCTCAGATGACTGGGAACAGTGTCCCCAGGCCTTGGGTGGTGATGATGGACCTCTCCCTCCCCAGCAGTACACCTGCTGGCCTGGGCCCACACCCTCCACCTCACAGACACCACATATTCCAGTAGGCCAGACATACCCACTGTGACCTGGGCCCGCCAGTGGCACTGAGTCAGCACCCCATTAATCATGGCTGCTTTCTTCTCCAGGGAGAGCATGGGAAGGGGTGGGGGTCAGATTTCTAGCTGGAACTGACAGCTCATTTCCTGCTCTTCTACAGATGCCCCCTGCAGCTGGCAGAGCCCGAATGGGTAAGAGAGAATTCGGGTGAAGTAGAGGAGAGCAAATGCCTGGTCTGGGGAGGACCCCTGGGACAGTGCCCCAGAGCTCTGCCTGCACCTCTCAGAGGATGCTGCGCGATTGTACACCTTGTGGAGTAATGCAGACTGCCCTGAGGCTGCCAGTACAGCAGACCCACGGAGTTCACTGTGACATATATACACAGAAGGAAACAATCAAATCCAAGCTCAAGAAGGTGCGCCAAGATGCCAAGGAAAGGGACTCATTCATGATGGTGCTATTCCTATTAAAACGTAGATATTTCTAGGGAGGGTCATCTTTGAAGTTACAACTGCCTTTCTTCAGGAAGAATCAAGCTTGTGTTGGGCTAGAGGTTCTGCCCCTTACTAACTGTGTGACTGTCTTTAAATTATTGATCATCTCTATGCTGTTCCTAATCTGTACAAAAGAAGCAATAGGATCCACCTCCCTCAGTTTTTTTGCAGGACTAAAACTCATCTGTAAAGCACCAGACCCTGTGGGAAGCAAGGGCCGATCCCTCAACCTCACCTGACTCTAGATGCCTGCACTGGGACCAGGTGGTAGAGCATAGCAGGTGTGTCACAGGGAGGAGGTGGCTGAGCTGCCTGCACTGGTGGTAGAAGGTGGTGAGAAAGTGGGGAGTCCTTGCTCTGTGTCTGGCCCTGTTCCAGGGGCCTTACCTGAATATAGGTATACAGTGCCCCTGTGGGCAGGTGCCACTGTGAGCTTCGTTTTGCAAATGAGGAAGCTGAGACACAAAGAGGAGCACCTTGCTTCTGAAACCAGTAAATACTGCATGAAACCCGTAACTGTCAGAGCTGGGATTTGAACTGGGAACCAGTCTGTATTACCAAGCACCAAAATGGGGCTCAAATGCCTAGTTCTTCCTAGGGATCCAGTGGGTGCTTGCTCTACCTCTGTAGGAGGACTCTGGCCAAGGTCCAGGTGGACTAGGCCCAGGTGTGCTGCAGAGCTGTGGGCAGAAGCCCAGGCCCTGGCCACTCCGCAGTCCATGAGGCCACAGAGATGCCAACCTGTGAGACCGCTGAGGTCCCAGTCCCTATGCATGGTGAGAAGATCTCTGCTCTCAGGGGACAGGGTGAGTCACTGCTCACAGCTAGCCAGGTTGGGAAATTCCCCTTGGACACCACAGCTATGCCCACAGACCCAAGCACGACAGGAGGGGCATCTCCAGAACCCCTGCAAGAATCTCTAAGTCCCCACCTTTAGCCACGTGAGCATTCAAAAATAGATTCCTGCAGCCCAAGCCCCTGACGTCTGATTCAGAGGGCATAGGTGTCCGGGGAACTCACTCTTTCCTCTTTTCTTCCTTTTTTTTTTTTTAAAAAAAAAAAAAAACTAGCTCCCCAGGTAATTCTAATGCACTGTGTACCAAACACCCAAGGACTTGATCCTGACCCCAAAGGTTTTCAGTATCATATAACTAACCAGAATCACAGCCTGACTACGCCACCTATCTGAGGCAATAAATATACTCCCAGGTCAATCCAATTTGGATCTTTGGAGCTGGGGCCCTGGTACTGGAATTTCTGGAACTCTCCTTGCGATATTAACATGAGGCTAGGATTGAGGACCACTACTGCAAACCTCACGACCTTCCAATTCTTCCAGCAGCAGTGCTTGGGGAGCTGATCTTCTACCTTCAGGGGACATGAGCTCTCCCGACTGGGCACTAGGTGGGTGGGGAGGGCAGGAGAGGAAGAGGCTCTGGAGAGCAGGTGCTAGACAGATGTGTGGGCAGACCTGGGTCCTTGAGAGGCCTTGTTGTGTCCTTTGCCAGGCACAGGATGGAAACTGCTGAACTGGGGGCAGCAGGACAGCAGCTGGGGGAGACAGTGTGGAGAGCAAGGGTTCACTCTTGAACGAGCAGTTCTGAGAGCTTCCAGAGCTACTCGGAGGCACAAGGAAGACGATGATAATCATGGGAGTAACAGCACATTTTAAGAAGAACGAAAGCAAGCTCATGCTTCATCAAAATGACCCCCAGCAAGCACACCCAGGCACTGCTGTCTCCTACCTGTGCTGGAGGCACCACTTCCGGTGACCAAAACTAAAACGCTGTTCTCTTTGGAAACCAGCGTTCATGTCCACTCCTGCTGCCGCCGCCTCCTCTTACACACCACTCTTCCCTCTGGAGGGGAGAGCTTGCCTGGCCAGTGTCTCTTGAGGCTGCTCCATGAACTACTTCAGGGCTGCTGGATTTGTGTCTCGAATCCTGCAGGAGGGGGTTGAAAGCCATGGTCAAAGGGTTTTCTTGGTCAACTTCTTTAGACATAGAACAATTTCTGCCTGGTCCCAGGAGGCCCAAGTCCCCAACTCCTCCCAAGCTGCTCTTGTTGGTGTAGGGCCTGACCCCCATGTATGGTGTGGTGGCCCTGGAACCCACCATGCACCACCTGTACCCAACTCAGAATCTCTTTGAGCCATATCCTTTGTCAGTATTTTAGGTGGGAAACCACAAATTCCTGTCCCTTGGGTGTAGAGTTCTGCATACACCCCATGACCAGGAATATCATGATGTGTAGGTCCTGTTATAGGGCATGGCAGATCTTCAGATGGTGAGATTATCTAGTCCTGAGCTAAGTAGGAAGTCCCTTTAAAAGAAGAGTTTTCTCTGACTAGTTAAGAAGAGAAAACTAGAGAGGTTAGAATCATTAGGGTTCAATGTGCCCTTACTGGCTTGAAGATAGAGGGGCCATGGAGGAACGAGCTGGAAGCTGAGCAGAACCACCCCACTGACAACCAGCGAGGCCATAGCACCTCAGTCCTACAACCATAGGGAGCTGAGTTATGTCAACAACGGGAATGATGCTGGAAAAGCAGAATCTTCCCGGGAGCCTCCAGATGAGAACTTGGCCCACCAAGACCTTGACGTCAGCCCTGAGCAGAGTCCAGCCGCTCCGCACAGACTTCTGACCTACAGACTGAGCCATCGGGTGTGAAGCCACTAAATTAAAGATGATTTATGACACAGCAAGAGAAAACTAACACAGCCAACAAAAGTGATTCGAATTTGGGCGTGGATGAGGATGAACTATAATGAGAGAGGTAAGAGCACATTGTATTCCTCGAGTCACCAAACTAAACAGAAAGTCAGGACCAAGGGAAGCCGGGGTCAGGAAAGGCACTCAGCAATGATTACTGAATAAATAAGCCTAGGAGTGAGCATCGGATTTCAATAATCAACTTAGCAGGCTATTTTAAGGACCAAGTGAGAAAATACAGAGGAAAGTGCTTCCTAAAGCTGGAGTCGTTTGAGTCGGGTATGGCGTGGCATGTCGCACGCATGTCACATCTGTGCTGTGCTCTTTGGGCTTTGCTCACTGTGTCTGCTCCAGGCAGTGTGGTTTCTAGGGCCAGGATACCTGGATTCAAGTCCAAATCCTACTTATGACCTCTGCAGCTTTGGTAAGTTTCTCCACCTTTACGAAGAGCAGGTGCCTCCAGGGTTTTAATGATTCCATGTAAATGACCCAGAACAATGCCTGGCACGTGGGACACCCTGCACAATTGCCATGCACTTTGTCCCAGAGTGGAACCCAACCATCTGGGTCTGGAGTAATCGGCACACAGGCCTGGGACCTCGTGCCCTTGGGCACCAAGCTCTGTATTAATAGAGCATTAATTAATAGTCTTCGAATAGTTAGTGCTTGTCAGCCACTTCTCACTACTAAGTCCTACAGGATATACAGGTCACCCGAACCCCTGTGCTGTCCTCCCCCCACCACACCTGCTACTACTAAACCCAGCCACTCCTGCCCCATGCCCAAAGGTAGCATGGCACCACCTCAGAGTGCTGAGGTTGACTTGCTTCCCGGCTCGCACCTATCACTTCCTGTCTGGCATCCACTCATCCAAACGTCACAACTCTGTGATTTTCCATCATTTCCAAGTCTGACCTGGTGCCCTCCGATAGGTTGCAATTATTAATAAAAAATGGTGATGTTCTATTTCTCCCACTGATTTCTCAGAACATACTGTTCCACAAACAATCCACGATTTCCTACCTCTGAGTCTTTTGCTCAGGCAATCTCTTCTTCTCAGAATATGTACTCCCTTCCCCCACAAGCACGTCTACCTGACCAAAGCCTGCTCACCCTCCCTCAGAGGGTTCTCCCAGCTCCCACAAAACTGGACATGAGTGCTGCCCCCCAGAACACCCGATGCTCATTTGTTGTGCCTCTCTTAAGGTAAATACCAGCGTCCAGTGTGCGCAGAGACTACAACCTGGAGGCCCTTTCAGACTGAAGGAAGTTCAGGCGGGGCAGCCTGACTCCATCTCCAACCCCTAACAGGCATCTTGCACACAGCGAGTTTCGGCAGTTCTCTGTGGACCCAATGCAGCTGCTCATCATTCAACAGATGTGCATTCAGTGCCTATGCTGATTCAGTTTGGGTGGTAGGTGCCGAGGATAAAAGATGGCCTTGGTTCAATCCCTCCCTTTAAGGGGATCGTGGTGAAGCAGTTCATTCTGATAGTGTTTGAAAACGTGAAAAAAGAAGTAGAGAGAGAGAAAGAAAGAGAATATTTCAAACAGAACACCCAAGTGGCTGGAATGTGGGAGAAATTGCCTGTGGTCCCCGTGGCTGGAGGGCAAGGGCAGTCACAGCTGCTGAGGGAGGAGTCAGCAGGGTCAAGGGCCCCAGGTTTGCTAGAGGGAGGAGCCTGGACTTGGTCTGAACAGTGGGGTGAGGTCGTGGAATCATTTTAACCAATGAGGGAATGTGGTGGGGTTGAGGGGTGTGGCTCGAGGAGGGGTGGGATGGGGTGGAGGTGGCAAGACTTCTCAGGAGCCGCCGGAGCGAGGCCAGCACTGGTCACTGACGGCTCTGCTGCCCTCCTTAGCAGCTGGTCAGAGAGCTGCCCTGTCACACCTGTTCCAGGTCACATGCAAATGCCATATACATGCGAGGTTCTGGATGGTCAGCTAAGGCCATCTTTTCACCTCATCTCCGCCAAACAACAATGAAATAAAAAAGAGAAATGTACAAATAAGAACAGAGCCATAGTAGCACCCGCTGGCCAGGAAACCTGAGGAAACAGAAGGGCGGGAGTGTCATCGGAGCCACACTGGCCTCAGCTGGGTGGCCTGGGCAGGGAGACACACTCAGAGGAAGGGGACTGAAGTCCAAGCATTAAAGAATGCTCCAGGTTTCCAGAGAGACCAGTGTGGAGAGGAGGGAAGTCACGGGAACCGGGACCTCCTCCCTGCATCCCTTGTGACCTTCAGTTGCATGGCTTTACTGTTACGGGAGCCTCTGACCCTGCAGATGGCTTGTCTGTTCATTTCAGGAATTCCTGAAGGATCTACCCTCTCTTCATCAACTGTTTGTGCCCAAAGATTCTGTAAATCCCTTGCCTCAAACTCCTCGTCCCTCTGGACCTCTGTGCTCCCTGCCTCTCCCAGTCCCAATCAAGCCCCCACGCTGGCGTCCCCACCTAAGGAAAACTTCAGCCCTCATTGAAGACACCTGTCTCCCTCCATCCCGACATGCCTGGGCTCTGTGGAGGTGGCTTTCTCGAGTGGTGACCTCAGCCTGGTGTAACCCACAGGGCCTGGATGCTCTCAGGAGAGCTGACATTCGACAGCCTCTACAAAAGATGTTGAGAGGCAGGTGATGTTGGACCGATTTCTGCCTCACTGATTGCTAGAAGGCAACAGGGCAAAGATGTCAGAGCTGGAGGACAAAGGGTTAAAACCCCGAGATCCATGAGTCAGCCAAGTCTCAAAGTGAAAGAGAGAAGGGCTAAAATAGGATGCCACCCACTTATCTATTCTCAAAGAAATGACTCGAGGAATTACTCCAACAAAACAAAAACTATACCAGAATAAATAATTCGAGAAAGGGCAGGAAGGGATAGACAAGAAACAGGGATCATTAAAGCAGAACATGTATAGTCACATCTAAACCAATGTCCCTAATGCTGGGTTCATCTTGTTGGGAATTAGACACCATTTAATTCTTGATACGAAGAGAGAAATAGCTTTAATGGAAGGACAACTATTTCTAGAAGAAAAACAAAATGCAGACCTTTGAAGCCACTGTATGTGTGGGAGAAGGGAGGAATAAAGAAAATCCAATTCATTTAGCAAGAGTTAGGAAAGGAAAAAATGAACAGGAGAAAAAAAGCACAATAAGCTAGAGACATAAAATAAGATGACAAAAGTAAGACCAAACATATTAATAAATTTAATAACATGAATAAATTCAATTTCCTTATTGGGTAAAAGAAAAAAAAATCTAGCCATATGCCATTTGTAAGTAATAAATTTAAAACAAATTGATGGAGAAAGGTTGAAATCAAAGAAATGGAAAAAAAAGACTTAACAAGCAAAAGCCAATATTAATCTCAGCCAAAATTCAAAAATATGAAATAAAGTGGGACATTTTATATTGCTAAAGGGCCCCCAAGAAGACACAAAATCATGGAACTTCACTCGGTCTGGACAACAGGACCACAAATTAGATGAAGCAATACATTCTTAAAGGTAGAAAATAAGGAATGTTTTGAGGATTATGAATCAGTTTTGATGGGACAAGTTGCCTCCAAAGAAAAATAGGGAAGATCTGAAGATATGATTAATAGGCTTAACTTCCTACACACTCAGGAAATAGATAAAATTCCTTTTCCTCAAATGCCCCATACCACACTGCAAGAAAACCTCCAGTTCCAAAGCACCAAAGTTGTACAGACCAGGGCCGCAGTTCTCAATGAAACAGTGTTTGAAGTGAACAAATAGCAGAACACGAAAATAAATAAGGAAAGGATGCATGTGACAAATTTAAAAGTGCTTTTCTAAATAACTCTTGAATCAAAGAGGACCAGATAAAAAACTAAAATTGAGAGGCCTACACATGTGTGTGTGTGTGTGTTACTAAGGATTGAACACAGAGGTGCTCTTCCTCTGAGTTATATCTCCAGCCCTTTTTATTTTATTTTGAGACAGGGTCTTTCTAAGTTGCAGAGGCTGGCCTCAATCTTGCAATCCTCTTGCCTCAGCCTCCCAAGTCACTGGGGTTATAGTCACGTATCACCACACTCCACTGAGAGCCCTACTTTGAAACCTATGCTATGTAACCAAAACTGCATCAAGGAAAATACAAACCTTAAATTCATTTATGATAAAAGAAGAAAGACTGAAACTAAACGAATTAAGGATTTCACCTAAGAAGCTGAAAAAGAACAATGTAAACTAAAATAGCCTAGAAGAAAGAAATGAATAAAGTTAAAAACAAAAATAAATGCATGGGAAGGATAGCAGCCACAACAACAGATACAAAGCCTTAGACTGGTCCTTGGGAAAAAAGCAGCCTGAACAAACTATAGGCAAATCCAACTAGCAGTAAAGAGCAAATCATGGTAAGCACTAAGAAAGGCAATGTGAATGTATATATGAAACTATTTTCAGAGAACTGAAATACAACACAATGTCCATGAATTTGAAAATTGATGAGTTTTAAGAAAATCATAAAACCAAAGGAGAGGAGAAAAAATTGAATAGACCAACAAGGACAGAAGAAAGGCTACCAAAGAGGGAATTTCAAGTTAGCAAAGCAAGAACAGGTTATTTAAATAAAAGAGCTGGAACCACCTCTGTCTGTCTACTCAGTTGGCGTACTCACTAGGTACCTGCTGTGTGTCAGGCACTGTGCTAGGTATGGAGGATTCAGCACTGGGCAAAACAGAGAAGGCCATTGCCCCTGCAGAGCTGAGTGTCCAGCCAGGGGAGATGCAGAGTAAAACAGGTGAAATAAACAGCCCGGCATGTGGTGGTGAGTGCCATGAAAAAAAATCAAATAGCAAAATGGAATTCAGAGTGAGGGAGGGCGGATGGAGGAGGGGCCCACGCACTACGCACAGAGACATTTACGTGGATAAAAGTATGAGCAATAGGCAAGGAATTCCACAAGAGATGACAGACCCATTAGAACACTTACATAAGGTGATATTAGAAAATGACCTGTACGGCATGAACTGGACCCCAGCGCTATTAGAAGAAAAGACGGATACATTTGAATACATAAAAATATAACAAAAGATCCGGTAACAAAAGATCCCCTCAATGGTTAAAACGCAAACGACAGACTGGGTAAAAATATTTGGAGATTTTTGAATTCTTAAGAGTAGGTTAAATTCCTAGAATTTTAGAAATAAAAGGACTTAAACCCCTATAATTCACTCCATCAGAATAACTCTTTGTCAGACGTATTTCTTGTGTGTGTGGTGGCATGCTTGATAATAAAATTGATATTGAGGTGTTTTGCAACACATATAAAAAAGGATCGATAGTAAACATAATATGTAATAAGCACCAACAAAACAATAAGAAAAGACATATAGCCAAGAAAATGGAGAGAGGAAATGAACAGATCATTATTTAAGTAATAGAAATGTCTAATAAAGACATGAAACTTGGCTGGTCTCATTAATCACTAAAGGCATATGTCAAAAGTCAGTATTATTTCTTCCCAACTGGTCAGCAAAGAGGAAAATGATCAGCACCATCAAGGGTTAGAGAGGCATGGCCAAAGAACGAAGCTGAAATATTACTGGCCGGATGGAGATGAGGAGAACATTTTTACACATCTACCAAAATTCACAGCTTCGCAAGTACACACCACACATCAACACACATAAACATACACACAAATGCACATGTGATCGCTATAGCAGTATTTTTAGCAGTAAGGTTGGAAATGGCCCTAATGTCCATTGGCAGGAATTTGGTTTAATAAGTCAAAGATGATAAATCCACCCAGTGGTGTAATAGTGGGACGCTAAGTTTTCTCAATGAAAGATATATATATATATATACTTCTATCAATAATAAAAATTTGTTGTGACTTTTCCTCTGTGTATTCCCATGAGTGTTAAGAGAGGCTCAGAGGCCTGGCCAGGTGGTGAGCCTCAGTCCATCTGATCCTGCATACTCTGAGGCTGCATACACTTCCTCTCAGTGGGATGGCTAAAGCATAATTCCCCCCCAACACACACACACACACACACACACACACACACACACACACACACACACACACAGGCATACACATGTCTCCATGCAGCTGGGAATGCTGGAAAGGTCCTGGAGGATAAATACCAAGTCGTCAGCTTGTCCTAGGGTGGGACTGTGGTGTGGTGAGGTTTGGAAGACGCCTTTTCTTCTGTATACATTCCTATTCAGTTCCTTAAAAACAAACGCAAAACCCACCAATATATTCGTTTCCCTTTTACTATTTAAAAATGATCCAAATGTCTAAGACAAAGCAGAGTGGTGCTTGTCCAGAGCTGGGGTGGGGGGTGCGGAGGTGTGGGTGAGGGTAGCTTCTCTTTTGCAAGATGAGAAGAGCTCTGGAGAGGGATGGTGGAGATGTTTGCGCAAGTTTCAGAATATATTTAATCCCATGGAACTGTAAGCTTAAAAATGGCTAAGATGGTGAATTTGATGTCACAAGTATTTTGCTATAATAAAAAAAAATTAAATGTTCTGTTTAGAAAACAGTTGAACAGGGAAGAGCTAATGAGAGAGCAGGGGCCCCTCTGCAAGGTGGTGCTCAGTCAGGGCAAGAAGGACCAGGGTCAGCTCCTCTGTAGTCCCCAACGAAAGCCCGATGGGGAGGACCTGTGCTTTCCACCCCCACCTTCCCATGGAACCAAAGCCTCACAGTGCAGCCTCTGCTGGTGGGTGGAGGGAGACCCATATCCGGGAGCCCTGGGCACTGGGCTTTGGCCTCACTGCAGCTGATAAATGGTGAAAGGAAAATCCCAGATGTCTGGCAGAGGCCAGCCTCAGTGGGTCACAACACAGCTGGTTTCCAAGGGTTGGTGAAGGAGGCCAGGGTGCTCTGGGCCCAAGCACTGGGCTTCAAACCATGACCCCAGAGACAGCGGACAAGGCTGGCTCTGAGGACCCAGCTACCCTCCTGACATCCAGCAGCCCCTCCATTCTGAATGGGACCTCTGCAGACAGTCAGCACACAGCAAAGCTGGATTTGCTCTGCCTGGGACAGGGAATTGTGGGACGAATCTTTCTATTTTCACGTTTCTTCCTGCTGTGTGGTCTGTGAATCAATATCAAAATACAAAAATCCAAGACACCACACCGGGACACACATAATGGAATCACATGGAATAATCCTAGTGGTCATGCCACTGACCATTGGGAGGGGAAACAGGAAGAATTACTGGCATGCCTCATCTGCTCAATGCCCCAGAAATAGCCTGGGACACCCCAGAGAGTCAGCCCTGACATCATCAGCAGGAACTGGGTCCAGACCATGGGTTCATCCATTAATAGCTGATGACCTCAGCTCAGTTACTTAACCTCTCTGAGCCTCACTTACTTCATGAGGCATGAGTGAAGCACCTCACCTCTGCCTGGGTTTGTCACGCGGATCCGAGGAGACAAAGCATGTGTGAGATTAGCAGAGTGTGAGGATGCAGAGGTGCTCAGTAAACGACAGGGCCCTTCTTGGATTATGGCAGGAGAATTTCTAAATCTCCTTCCCTCAGTCCGTCTCTTCCCTTCTGGCTCTGTTTTAGGGTTGGGGTCAGCCTCTTTCCCTGTAGTCAGGTTTACAGCTGTCCCTTTCCTGGGTGCTGGCCTTTGCCTCAGAAGCCTATGTTGTAGTCTAAGAATTCTGTCACATGCATCTGGTCACCCAGAGGCTATTTAGGACCTTCCTGGTCCCTGGCGGAGTTCTTCAGAGGAGAGGCTTCTCACCCACATGGTGGCTGACCTGTGGGTCCTGGAGATGTCCCCACAAGAATGAGCAGAGAGTGGCAACCAAACAAGCTCCAAGTCATTGAAAAGGATAAGACATGCCTGGAGAGCAATCCAGGAGAGGTCCTCCAGGAAAGGCGGGGGTGTGAGAAGCAGGGCTGGCGATGCATTTCCACTTGTACTGAGAACAGAAAAAGAGGAAGTTCAAGACCAAGTGGCTGGCCTGTAGTAACAGGCAGGAAAACTGCTCCACTGGACACTGGGACCATCAGGGGAAAGATTCCTGGTCTCCAAGCAGTGCAGGGCAAGGCGGGGGGAGGTGCTGGTGGTGTGAGGTGGGCACAGCCTGGGAGCCTAGGAATCAGGGGATAACCCGGGCAGCACCTGAAGGCTGGGGTGCTCAGAGAGGAGGTGGGGGGTCATTTCCTGCCACACCAGGCCATGCCTCAAGGGGGCCCTCTCTCACTGAAACTGGGGCACAGAGAGAATCGCTTCTGCCCTCCCTGGGTATGACATAAAGCCCAATAATGGGCCACATCAGAGGTCCAGCTGGCAGTTAAGTAACCTCCACATGATACCAGCACAGGGCAGGACCCCAGAGTGTAAAGGTGAAGGAGGCCTTGCCCCTCTCCCAGGGTGTTGCCACTCTGGTGGGAAATATGGACAAGGACCTTTCCCCAAGGGGCCCTCATCTTCCTAGTTTGTGAAGGCTAAAACCAAGAGCAGGGAAGGAATCCAGCATTGCTTAGTGCCCACCATGCACCAATGCTGTCCTTAGGCTAATCCTACAAGCAGGCCCCTCATCACCATCTGACAGAGAGCTGTGGACAGCCTTCCATGGCAGAGTCCAACACTTTGTGTTACATAAAACTGGACGCCACTGGTCTTTGTCACTGTGTGGCCTGGGGCAAGTCACTTAACACCTTGGACTCTCAGTTTCCTCAACTCTAAAATGGGAGCAACAGTGCACACCCCCTGCCAGTGTAAGAATTAAATCACACAGAGCCAGCTTTCCAGAAAATGAGACATTCTCCCTTTTGCACTTCAGTTATTTCTGATCTTTTAGTTTTACTTATATCTGTAAGGATTGTGTCTTCTAAAATAAGATGTCAGTTCCCAAGACCACTGCAACCTATTCATAGGGAGGACACAAAAGAAAAGAAAAGCGTGGTTAAAATCCTGGGAGACCCCAGCGACCGAGGACCTCGACCTCTGGGCCGCAGTTGGGGTGTGCTAATTAATGCCTACTGAGGAGACTGCAAGACGGGTGTGTGTTTTTGGAGGGGGAATTGCTTTCTGTGCCCAAAATAGCTGCCTCCATAGCTCAGAGGGGAAGCCTGGGGACCTGGGACTCACGAAGCCCCTGCCCAGCTTCTGGCTCAGAATCCAACCTACCCCGCTCTTGATGGTTACCCCTCTTCCCCCAACCCCACCACCACCAATTCAAAGTTTCACCAGACACAAAGGCCACGCCAAAGGAAACTATCGGCTCCAGAGCCCACCTCGCCACTGCTGCTGTCTTTTTTTGGCCTTGTGGCTGCCTGAGCGGGGACCTTTTTCCATAGAAAGTTTCCATTGCATCAGTTATTTACATTCTTACCACCTATATGCGGGCTCTGGTTTCGAATCAGTGAACCAGAGCAGGCCTCAGGGGGCCCATCGCAACTTACAGGGAGTGAGGGGCCCTGTCACCATGGCTAATGGACCCACAGCCCCTCAGAGCCAGCATTTAGGGGCATGGGCTCCTGGGTCAGAAGCCCACTCCTCTGCTTCCAGCTGTGCCACCACAGGAAGGTTATTTACTAGGACCTCTGAACCTTCAGGAACCAAGCTCTGCAGTGGGAGGAACAGGAGCTCCGGCCTGGCTGGAGGGGGAGAACTCCACAGAAAGCGCTTAGGAAGGCGCCCCCAACCTCCACAGGCGTCGAAGGAAGTGGTCTTCTTCTACCAGCCCGGCTCAGACCCCCACAGCCACCCCCTCACCTGGACCAACCCATGCACAGCAGGGTCTGAACTCTCCTCCCAGCTCACCCTCCTCAGGGCCAGACTCCTGACACCAGCTGCCACTCCCCCAAATCCTCCCGTGGTTCCCCTAGAGAGCACCATCTCCAGTCGGGATCTCCTTCCAGAGCACGCCAGGTTGCCTCTGGCATCCACACTTCCCTGCAAAATCCAGGCCTTGCCAAACCACCAGGCTCAGCGCTCACATGCCTCTGTGTCGTTCTCTCTGCCAGGACTGTTTTTCTCCATTTCACCATGAGCCAATCCAACCCACACCAGCCAACGTGAGCCCAGCTCATATGCCACCTCCTCCACGAAGCCCTCCAGCCCCTACCCCTCGGGCCAGCAGTGATCTCTGCCAGCGTTTGGTCTCTTTATGGAGGTGTTTCCCTCCTCTCTGTGTGAGGAACATGATCCACCCAAACACTAGTCGGCACCACAGACAAAACACATGGTTGTCAAAACACAGGATTGAGATACATGATTCATCTCTGTCACTCACAAAGCCTCAAATATAACTGGTGGCAATAAGTGAGTGAATGAACACTGAGTTCCCTCAGTTTACTACCCCTGGGTGACAAGGGAACGTGGGCACATGGGTGAAGGTGAGTCAACAGCCCAGTGCCATCTACACACTCTTCTTGGCTCTTCCTGAAGGACCTGAAGACCCCAAGGGGCTCCCAGCCTCATCCCCCAGCTCCACTGCTGAGCCCCACAGCCCAAGGCCCAAGAGGCCTGTCCAGCGTCACACTCTGAATCTCAGCATGGGGGCCCTGGTGCTGTCATCCGGGCAGCCGTATGGAGAGCAGGAGCCACGAATGACCTCCAGGGCCTCCTCGGCCCCCATTCCAGGGGTCACCAGGTTCTCAGGGAATTGGTTTCCTGAGTCTCTCCAGCCTGTCAGCTCCTGTCCATCCTCCTGCTATCACCTTGGCCAAGGCTTCGTCATCTCCTGTCTCCCCCACCCGCTGGTCTCACCACACGATGCCCTTCTTCCCTGGTCTACCCTCCAGACTGCCAGAGAGGAACTTCGGCATGGCAGCTCTGATTAATCAAGTGCTCCTGGCCACTTTGATGACAGTCCTAAAAAGGTGTGGCAGATTCTCCCTTCTCTAATGCCCCCAACTGTCCTTCCAGAGCTCTGCCTCACAGTACTGGGCTATCTGCCCTCCTGTAGACAGTGTGCGCCTTCGGGGCCAGAACACGGCGTCCCGTCTACGCCTCCAGTGCCAAGCTTGGAGCTTGGCATGCCACAGGCGCGATGGAAGTGTGCTGAGTGAGTGAGTAACAAGGCACACTCACCCTTCCCTGGCCTGCCTTCCGGGGTGTGGCCCCAACACCAGCACACACAGGACCTCACTTTCCAGGACCAAGCAACAGGGGAATCTGCTAACCAGCAGGTACACCGTCCACCTGGACCAAAACATTTTTCCAGGGACATGGCCACTCCTCTGCCTATGATGAAGGTTCCTGAATCTCAAATGGCCTGATGTCAGCAGGGCAGACAGTCACCTTTGTGTTGGCTGGGAGGCCTGGGAACGTAACTCAGAGATGGGCCGAGGCTTTGGGGTGGCTCCAGATGCAGGGGAAGGAATCCGATGGGAGTTCCTGCTCTGGCCCACCCTGTACAAGACCTTCCATGTTGTTTCCTCCCCAGTGCCCACCCTACTCACCCACTCCCCAGGCTGAGCCCACCACATTCCAATCTTCTTATCCATCCCTGGGTCCTGCCTGGCCTGGTTCCCTATTTATCATTCTTCAAGTAGCTAAACTTAGAGGACTGTGAGACCATCTGGGGAGTGGGGGAAGGTGGGCAGGACATGGGTGTGGCTGCAGCATCCCCATGAACTGACCGTGTGGTCCAGAACAGCCACGTTCATGGTAGTCCTCAGGAAGCCCATCTCTGAGGACCCCTTCCATTCTAGTTCCCTGTCAAGTGGCTGATTACCAGTCAGGATAATTCTTCCCAATTAAAGAAAAACAAACAGAACCACATGTTCTTTGCTCTTCCTGAAAGCCAGGATGAATCTCTAATGGCAGAAATTTTAGTTAGATCCCTTTTTGATCCTTGAAGGAATGTCCCTACTTGGTAGCAATTTCTATGTCCATATATACCAGGGGGTTTCAAACCCACTTGCATATTTGTTCTGATTTCTATTTTAACTACTGGTGAGATAGACCTTGATCATTCTCCCATGACATAATGTGAGGCTCCGGAGTGAAGGGCTTGTCCAGGGTCTCCCAACTGATGTGAAGAAGTGGAACTGACCCCAAGATCCTATACCTGGGTGCCCAGGTGCTCCCTCATAGGCAAACAATGGGGCTCATCTCTCTATATTTTCCCACAAACCCTTGCCATCACGTACAAGTGCACAAGACAAGTTTATGTCTAGAAGGCAGCTGTCTTCCAGGCCCAACATTCTAAGGAATGGACAATACCCAGAGCTAGACGGTCCAGGCAGCAAAGCTTTGATTTCTGAAGATTTCACTCCAGCTGCCATCGCAGGCCTCCAAACCTCTGAGCTCATTCCAGGGCAATGGCAGCTCTCCTGCCACACAGGGCGAGGCCTCATTCCTCCTTCTGGGCAGCCCAGGTGACACCCACTGCCACCGGGAGAGAGTTACTGGTGCTGGCCTGCATCTCCAGGAGAGAAGAGTCACTATGACAGCAGTGCTTCCCTGGAGAGTAGTGCCTTCCACGGGCTTTTACGGCAACTGTGTTTACCCTCCAGCCTGAGGAGGAGGAAGGAGGCAGGGACTTGCCAAGACCAGCCTTACCAAGTGCTGGGGCCAGGAGCAAACCCCATGCAGCCTGCATGCAAGCCTAGACACTTGCAGCACGTGCCGCAGAGCGTGGCCCCGGTGCGTGACACACGCAGTGTCAGAGGAAGAAGTGACTTTAGAAGGGACAGGATGGCAGCCTTGAGGAATGGGAGGGTTCATGGAGGCAGATGGGAGAGTGAGGTGGCATCTGGTTGAGGAGACCACATCAGCACAGTGCACCTGCAGGAGACCCTGCCTGGGGCTCCACCAAGCTGCTTGCTCACTGAGGAGACAATCACTTTCCTACTGTCCAGACTGGACAGTGGAAACCTGTGCCCAAGAGTGGGGAACCAGGCAAAGAGGAGACACTGAGAAAATCGGACAGCTTGTGCATGAGCCTCTGCTCTGGGGCCCTGGGGGTGCCCTTCCCATGGCAGTCTCAGCCTCCCTGTCACACTGTGTGTGTTCCGTTGGGCTGCTGTAACAGATTAACCACACCTAACACACTGAAACAACACAAATGTAGCATCTGAGGGTGTTGGAGCTCAGAAGTCCAAAATGGGTCTCACTGGACTGAAGTCAAAGTGTCAACAGGGCTGCTTTCCTCTCTAGAGGCCATTTGATCCAAATCCCAGCTTCTAGAAGCTTTCCCATTCCTTGGCTGGTGGCCCCCTCAAAGCCCTCGCTGGCCAGTTGAGTCCTTCTCACTTTGCCTTGCCCTGGTGCTACATCATCTGCCTCCATCTACCACATATGAATTATCACACAGCACTCCAGAAATTTGTACCATCATAATTATACATACATTTATGTGTGTATATATATTTATTTATATATATTTTAAAGGTCCTTATGATCACATGAAGTCCACGTGGGTAATTCAGGGCGATCCCTATTTCAAGGCCAGCTGATCTTCAGCCTTGATTCCCCTTTGCCACACAATCTAACATAATCACAGGTTCAGGGAATTAGGAGGTGGACATCTTTGCGTGAGGCGGGTGGGGCATTACTCTGCTACTATCTTGCAGGCAACAGCTCCAGGGGAAGGCAGCCCAAGATGAGAGAGAGAGAGACGGGGGCGGGGGAAGAGGGAGAGAGAGGGAGAGACCGAGAGAGACACACACTCACTGCAGCAGAAGCAGTGGCTTCCCAGCTGCCCGCTTAACACACATCACCCTTGAAAACCTCAGCGTGTTTCCACACTGAGCCGAGCACAGGCAGCTCCCACAGTGACTGCAGGAGCAGAGCCAGAAATAATGCCACCGAAATGGAAAACATCCCCTGCCCATTACTCCACTCACTCTCCCACCACGAAGGGGTCCAGCTTGAGGCCCTTCCAGGGTTGGCTAAGGACATAGGGAGCAATTGTTCCGCAGCCTGACTCTGGGCAGGGACACAGGTGTGTGGGGCTGCCCCGGGGGATCTGAACGTGGGCCCGGACAGGCACCCTCACCTTTGTACCATGAGTGGGGAGCTTGGAGCCTCCTCTTCCCCGCCTCACTGCCCCTGAGCCTCAGGTCCCTACCAGCTCCCAACTGCTCCCTCTGTAGCTTCTTGCCACCAGATGCTGGATCTGCTAGACACTCATCTCTTAGGCTCAGAGCTCATGATACTCTCATCTTGACCCTTGGGCCTCTGAGATGTGGCTGGGCTCCTTCTCTGGTCCCACTTCTGTCCTGTGTGCCTGCCCACCTCCTCTGCTTCCTGCCCTGGGAGTCCCATGTGGGAAGTTCAGTGCAAACTCTTCTGCCTCCAAAACTCCTTTTCCTAAGGACTTTTCAGAGAAGGTTCACCCACTGAGGGGCCGAAGAACTTGACGAACCAGGAATGTCCCGGCTCACCACCTGTCTCACTCACACATGACACTGTGTCTCTACAGCCCTGGACTCTCCCCCATGACCGCTCAGTTTCTCTCCTACTCTATGAACACGCCTCCTCCTGGCTGGCTCCCCACTGAGCATGCTGTTCATTCAACCCCTGCCTCTCTTCAACTCTTATCATCCCCATTTTATAGAGGAGAAACTGAGGCTCGGGGAAGGGAAACAACTTGCCCAAGGTCACACAGCCAGGACATACCGGACCTGTGTGTGCCTGGCTCCAAAGGCTGAGGATGCAGTCCCATGTCACTCCAGGGGTGGAGGTATGAGGCATGCAGATGATCCATGCTAAATGCTAAAGTGAAATGTTTCCAATTTCTCTCCTTAAAAACCCAAGCCTTTCAAGATGTCTCTAATTTTGTCTCTTTGTTATATGTTGGGATTTCAGTGTAAGATTTTATTTGAGTTAAAAATAAATGTTGGAGGATCAAGGAGAGGTTCCTCTATTGAAAACATTTACAGATCACTGACTGTGGCCAACCCTTGCCTGTACCCATGGCAAGACCAAGGGTCAGAAATGGAAGAGACTTGCTCAAAGGCAAGACCTCCCCAGCTGAAGTACCTCCTACCTATGCCTGGAGGGAAAATCCAATGTATGCTTCACTTGGCCCTTAGCACTGCTTGGCTCAGAGTTTGAAATCCAATGTGGTGTGTGTCCTTGTTCCTGCTCTTACGGTGCCACATACTTGATGGCCTGGCAGTGTGCACGCTCAGTCTCCATGTCCTTGTCTGCATAGTAAGACATCTGTGCAGTACAGCAGGTTCAACTGAGTAGATGAACTTGAGAAGGCACAAACCTGCTCTGATCAGAGTCCCCAGCAGTGACATCGGGATCACAGATCACAGTGCCTGGCCCTGAGTGGTTGCTCCAGGGAAATGGAAAGAGCCCTATATTTAGAATCAAAAGCCACAGGAAGAGTCCCACTTCTGATGCTTCCCACTTTGTGGCCTCGAATCACCCACCTGGCTTCTTTGAGTCTTCCTCCAGGAAGAAAAGTATGTCCCATAAGGATCTGGTATGAGTTGAAATGAGATAACCAGTGTGGAAATGCTGAAGGAATAAGAATTCTCTAAGCTGCACAGTCTGGGGCTGCACCCTATCTCACTGTCTGATTCTAGAGCTGTGAGGAAAGGCCCAGGAATCTGTATTTCCCACTCCCACCATAATTCTATAGCAAGAAGTCAATGGACCACACTTCCAGAAATCCCTCTAGAAAGTACTCAGTATGTTTGTGTTAGATCATTGATTCTGTGAACATCTGCTGAGCTGCACATGGCTGCTGGGAGACATGGGCTGGAGGAAATAAGTAATTTTCTCCAAATACATTTCCTGTGAGGTCCAAATGATGGAAACTGGGTTGGGGCTTCTAGTATGGGGAGGGTGATGAGTGACAGCTCCCTTCTCCAAGAAGCTGTTCCTCTACACAGGGAGAGACCTGATTGAAGGGCCACACCCAGTGGCGCAGGGTCAAACAGGGAAGGATGCTCCAGGGAGGCAGTCCCCAGGGAGTCAGTTCCAGCGCCTGTTCTCTTCAGCATCTTCATGAAGACAGGAAAGAAAGAACTGAAAATATGCTCATTAAATCTGCATCTGGCACCCGATTTGGCAGGGTTGCCAAAATTCTGTAAGACTAGAATTAAATTAGCAAATTGGAAGTCAAATGATTTTAAGCAGGCATGATGGAATTCATCAGGGCCAGGTGGAAGCTAGTGGGGGCAGGGGACCAGGAAAACCCACATCCCTTGGCCAAAGCAGTGAGCAGAAATGACCTACATGATTACAATTCACCCTAGGGATATGGTGGTGACCAAGACGGTCCCAGACTGCAAGGTGGCAAGGCTCCTTCTAGGGGGCAAGAGATGTAGTGGACAACACCTAGCAAAGGATGACAGTCCTTTCTTTACAAGAGAGCTAAGTAGAATGGACTCAGGGGACTGCCTGGGAAGCTGGTTCTCTAGACTGGCATCACCCAGGACCCTCACTGGGTGATGACAGCTTGGGGGAGGCTGGCACTGCTATGATCGCCACTGCACGTTTGCTGAGTCTGGAAAAAGCACTGGGATGGGGGTGGGGGGGTGGGCAGGGAGTGGTGCAGATGATATGGAGGAAAGAAGAAGAGACTTAGTAAGTGCAGAAATCATGCACTTACTAAGTGCCAGGCACTGCATTAGACACTTGTCAAGTCCCGACTCCTTTAAGCCTCAGTTATCCTACTGCAGAGATTTTCCTTCTCTCATTTTCTTGAGCTTTCTCTTTTTGTTTCCTTTGTTAAAAAAAAAAAAAAGTAGACAAGTCCTCCTCCCTGCTCTCAAATTCCTCTTCCACTCCTGTTTCACCAGGTGTCTTCTGAGGCTGTTTGCAAAAGCTTGGAAGTGCAGCCACACGTGCACACGCTTTGAACTGTTTCACTTTTTCTGTTTGCACGTGGTATTGAACTAAACATCACACAGAAACCTCCTTCCAGTTCAGAATATGTTATTAATACCACGTCAGGCCCTGTAGGCTCCCTTCTTTCTTTTCAAATGGCCACAAAGTATCCCACAGGCACATTCGCCACAAATTGTTGAAGCACTGACACGGCTGGCCACAGGGGGCATTTCCAGTTTGCCACCACTAGCGATACTACAAGGGAATGCCCTCGTACAAATCCATCTTTGTGTGCATATGTTTTTCTATAGCTGGCAACTGCTGGATTAAAGCTGGTATGTGTGCTTATAATTCTCATTAATACCAATTTAGACTCTCAGGTGCCTTTGGCCCTTGCCAGCACTAGATCTTATTATTATTATTATTTTTTTTTACATTTTTGGCACTCACAGGCAAAATAATCTCATTTTAATTTATAATCTTTTGTGTTTTAGTAGTGCAAGCATTTGTTATATGTTTAAGGGTCATTTTTACCTCTTTGAACTACCTGTTCCTATTTTTGCACACTTAAAATTTTGGGTTTTCTTTTTTTGAAAGTTAGTCGATGGAATTCTTTTTGTGAAAAATAACTGACACATCACTTTCTAGGCACCAGGTGCTATTCTAGGCTCCCCACCAACATCATACCGCTGAACCAAAGCCCTGAGAGGCAGCAACAGCCATCCATGTCTATAGCCAAGGAAATGGAGGCTCAAAGACTTCCAGTCACTTGTCTGAGGTCACACACAGTCAGAGGAAGGGCAGGCCAGAGTCTGAAGGACTAGCTGAACCAACCCCTCCGTCTTCAAAGCAGTTGTTTCTGAAGTCTTCCCCACCCCACCCCACAGCCCCACCAAACCATCTAATCTATAGAGGAAGAAAATCCCCCCTTACGACTCCCCTCTTTCATGAAATGAAATTGAACCCTCCACCCCACATTCCTTGCTGGACACTGACATGCTCAGGGACACGCTGCCAGCGTGAGGAGCAGGATTTGGAGGGGGTGGGATTTATACCTGGGGCTGAGAGCCAGGCAGAGGGAGGCTGAGGCAGGGGTTCACTGGGAAGGGCCTTCAAGAGCAGGCCAGACAGCTGACAGGACCTTTCCCACTGAAGGCTGGAACCAGAGAGTGGGGTGGTGATGGGCCTAACACGATCTCATCATCCAATCAAAGGCTGTTCTTGCCTCTCTGGGCGTTTCCATGGATAAGCATGCTGGTCGGGAAGATGGCCGCCTGTGAGTGGTGCAAACCCACCTGTGGGTACCCATACTGGGGGACCCCAAGTGCAAAGCCACGCTCCACCAAGGGATTTTCAGTCTTTAGTGGTGCTTTTAGTGAGGTTCTTTTTGAGCTCCTAAAGCACCAGTGTCACATGTGGGTTTCTGGGTTGCAGACCTGCCACTAATTTGTCACATGAGCCTGGTTACCCTCATTGTGATGAACACACGCAAGTCAGTACTTCTGCCTCCCTGGAGCATAACACATAGCAAAGGGGGAAGGATCATTTGCATGCCATTTGCCACTTTTCTTCTGAGAAAAAAGAAATTAAGTTAACAAAATGGGAAAAAAAAGTGAGAAACTGACAAGCTGAAACTAACAGGCAGAAACAAGTTTTAGTTACTGTGCATTCACTTTATTCTTTTTAGCTTTGACCTCAGATAACTTCAGTGTTTCCCAAAATGCTTTGCTATGAGACCCTAGCCCAGCTACTTATGTTTATATGTGTATGTGCACGTATATGTCCTCTGATCAATCAATCTCAGAAAGTTGCTCATGATACTGTTTCTACAGACACATTCACAACACTCACATACTGCTTTGCAGACTTCTGATGCATGTTTGCATATCAAAGGCTCGGAGAAGTCCTGCAACATAAGGACCTATAAATTTCTCTGAAGGTACTTGGCTCTAAGACTTGTATTTTCTCTTCATAACACATCTTTACATCCTATATTACTTGCATTCTACCTAAGAAACACTGCACTTCTTTATTTCAAAAGATCAGAGCTTGCTTAAAACAAGAGCCCATTTGGAATGAATATCCTGCTCTTTAAAACTCTAAATGCATAAATGCTTTAAATTGACCCATGGATGGTTTCCTGCATACCTGAGCATCTTTTGCAGTTCCTGAATTTCAGGGAGACACCAATGCCCACAAACCAAGGCAAGGATACATGGAGTGGCCATCAATAATCCAGAAACCACTGTCTGGTTGCCCAGGCAGGCTAAGCCATGTGGCTCATCAGTTGCGGGAGGAACTTGCACCGATCACTTTCTCTGGGTTCAGTGGTTTTCAGCTGGACAGTCCCCAGAATCCCTTGTTTTGTGAATGGGGAATCAGGCCTCAAATCTCAATCTTCAGGTCTCTGGTCGCTTTCCTTCATTCCATGAGACACCCCTCTCTGGGCCTAAAGGTTTTCTATCATAAAGGGAAACCAATTACCTGTAAAGACCTCTTCAGCGCTCTGTGTTCTCACTACCCTTCCCCTCCTCCTTCCTAGGTACAATTCACAGTTACTTGTGAATTGACTCTACAAATAAAACCAGGTTTCCATCTGCCTGTTACAAGAGCAAGTGAAAATGAGTTGGTGAACTTTCACCAAATGTACACGGCACACTTCAGATAGCCTAAAGCACAGGCTGCCTGGCACACTTGAACTTCACCTGGGGGAAGGTCCCAGGGCAGCATCACAACATTCCTCCACTGCTGGTTTATCATTTTGCTCTTTGTCACACAGGCTACTCTGGGTGGCACACTTGGGGAGAATAGCAGAGATTCCATTACTTCATGACCCTGTATGGCTTTCCTCAGTAATCCTGAGGAAGCTAGCAGTAGGCATGTATGCAGATCCATTCATTCATTTTTAAATAAACTTTTCATTCTGGAGTAAGTTTAGATTGGCATAAAAGTTGCACAGACAGAACAGAGACCCCGTGTACCCTCCACCCAGCTTCCTTCAAAGTTAACACCTTATGTAACAAGGTATATTTGTCAAGATGAAGAAATTAACATTGATAGATGAATAGTGACTGAACTACAGACTCTATTTGTATTTTATGTTTCTCTGCTAATACCCATTTTCTGTCTCAGGATCCAACCCAGGACACCACGTGGTATTTAGTCACCATGCTTCCTTAGTCTCTCGGTTAGTGTTGTTTTTAAGAAATAGGCACCCTCTCTACCCTTCTCTACTGCATGCAAGGTGACATGCCAGTTACTATGTGGATCCCAGGTGCTCTGCAGGGAGAAACAGTGTCTGAAGGGCAGCAAGTCTGCCCTTGGGATCTACTCTGCCCCTGACTGCTAAGAGGGTCCTGGACTTGTCACTCCACAGACACAGCTCTCAGATTCCTCATCTGCAATGTGGCAATGACACCTTCCACTTTCTTAGAGGGCTGAATGAAATGGTCTGTGTACACAGGCATTTGCGGACTGAAAGCTCTAACCAGTTGCTGATTATTATTATTATTATTATTATTATTCATGTTATTGCTGACAATCATCATTAGGCAGACTCTGTCCTGTTTCCAAAATAGGACAGTCTGGTCCGAGCTGTCTGGCTGTGTGATTTCAGTTTTAAATGAGACATTTCTGTAGATCTCCATGTACCCCACAGAGAAAGAGAATCCTCCTCTAATTTGTCTATTCAGTTCTATATTCCTTCATGGCTGTACTCAGGTGCCACCAATCAGAGGCCTGACCATCTGGCCATCCTACACAGAAGAGACCTGGGCATGCCCTGACCCTGGCGTTCTCTGACTTTCTCTATTTTTCTCCATGGCACTTAAACTGTTTGACACATTACATCTTCCGATCTTCCTTTGTTCATCGCTGCCTTCCCCCCTCTGCTGGTTTATAAGCCATAGGGTGTGGGATGTCATCTGCTTTGAACACTACTGCACCCCAGTGCCAAGAACAATGACTGACCCTTCCCGAATGCTCACCTGGTGATCAAATGAGTGGCTGTACTTTGACTCTGCAACCTCCTGCCTCCAACCTGGGAACCTGAACACAACTCTCCCCACAAAACATACTGTTGAACTCAAATAGGAGGCAAGCTATTCAGGAAGCAGGTGGCTCAGGGCCTTTTGGGTTTTCTTTAAGGAAAAAGAAATGGTATTTTTTTTTTTTTTTTAATTCAATTCAATTCCATTAATGTCCCTTCTCCCGCCTCCTCTCTCATGAGCGGCAATGCCAATTAGAAACCACAGTCTCTTCCTTGTCCAGAGCCTGTCTGCTGGCCTCGCCACAATCAATTCCAACAGAGTCCAGGCTAGGAGGATCTGGTAAACTCCCCACACCCAGCCAGCCCACTTTGTTATTGGATCCACTTAGCACCTGCACATCAAAGGCCCACAAACTTCTCAGAGTAAGAAGAAACCCAGGGGATCACACAGGCCAGCCTGCAGATGAGGACACTGAAGTTCAGAGCAGACTCAAGGGAATTGGCAAATAACACACAGCAACTGTGTGGCGTTCCACAAAGAAGCCAGGACTCCCGGGTCTGCACCCTGCTCAGATTTTCCCAGGGGCTGGAACGACTTCCCCAGGCCCATCTTCCACCAAGGGGTGTATGCTTATGAGCTAGATCTCCAATCTGACAGTCTACCTACACCTGACAATCCCTGAGTACTTGAACTTGGGCAGAGAGGGGTTGAAATGACTCTCCCAAAGCAGCAACATGTAAGAGAGCAGAGCTCAGAGCCTGACAGTAGGGACGAGGGGTGGAACTGGTTGACAGCCAGTACTTCATATCATCATCTCACTTAACACTCCCAGTGCCCCCAGCAAAGGTGTCCTAACCACATTTTAAGTGAGGAAAAAGAAACACAGAGAACTTAAAAAATGCAGCAAATCCCACAGCAAGTAAGCATCAGAGCGAGTTCTACCTGGTGGAAAGCCCTTGCTCTCTCTGCTGACCACTCTATCAGAGGCTTGACACCTCAACCACACCCAGATAGGGTGGGGTCCTTCAAACAACTGAATCTTCCTCTGGCAAGTAACTCAAAAGATCCCATCCTAGAGGTGAGCAAATAGATCAGAGAGGAAACGCATCTTGCTGGTGGCCCTGGAGCCAGTGGGTGGTTGGATCTGCTGGACTCTGAGCTTCTTGAGGAGGCAGGCTTGCTCCCAGTACTTACCGAGAGCTAAGCCCAGGGAGGACTCAACCCGCTGATGCATAAACTAATGAATGACAGTGGAAGGTGAGGCGCTCCACCTCCCAAGACTCCCTCAAGCCAGGCGTTTACCCCCAGCAGCCCCATAAGTTGGTCTCAGGACCGGGAGACCAGGCTGACGTTGGTGAGCACAAGCCCAAAGTCAATAATGCCCTCCAAACTTTCCATCCCTCTCCCCGAGCCTGCAGGATGGTCAGAGGCATGGCAGATGATGCTGGCCTAGATCCCCAGTCAGCTCAATTCTGTACCGGAGTTGCCGCTCCGCAATGGAGAGGCTGAGGAAGGTGGCAGAGCTGGCTAGTCTTTGACACAGGGACTAGTGATTACGACATGAAATGTACCCTCCTTTCAAAAGGCTGCTGTCATAGAGCCAATTGGTCTATCTTGTTGACTCCTTAAGTAGCAGCCAGCTCACAAATGCTAGTTTTTATTATTATCATTCACTTTACATAAGAACTGAAACTTTCTTGTTTGCTGTTTATCTACAAGTAATAGGTATCTAATATAGCATCTACCATTGGTGGCCTCCTGTAATCTACACCATCACCCTGTAGGGCAGCGTAAGCATTCCCACCTTAAAGACAGGGAAGCTGAGGTCAGGAGAGGGAAAGCAACTTGGCTAAGGTCCCTGGCGAGAGAGCAGAAGATACAAAGCAGGTCTGTAGAACTCCAAAGCTCATGCTGCTATCACGTGGTCACCATGAGCCTGGGACAAGAGCTAAGTTTGGATGGAAACGGGAGGCAGACGGAAGGCCTGCCTGGTTTTCTGGGCATCCATCTCTCTGGGCTTCTCAGACCCAGTGGAACATGGAGCACCAGGGCACTGCTGCACGTGCCCAGATGCCATCTCTGGAAGCTCTGAATCAGACAGTGGGCGTGGAACTTTGAGCACTCCTGTTAAAAGCCCTCAGGTGACAGTGATAGGCATTCCTGATTAAGAAACCCTGCTCTCAAAGCTCAGGATCACTTTCTCACATCTATACCCTCTCTTAGAAGACTTCAAAATGTTTCTTATGAAATTTCTTCATTGGTTTGCGAGGAACATCACGCCTCAGAAGCCCTGAAACCTTACAACTCCAAGATTCTCAGCAACACATAATGCTAATCATCCACAAAGGTGGTATGAAGGTTTGCTTTTATTAACCACGACAATTACTCCCAAGTGGTTCAATGTTGATGCAAAGGACCATGACCCCAAGTCCTGGGGTTGAGTCATTGCACAGTGCTTCATGAGCTGCACAACCTTAGGCTACTCAACTCGATGCAATAGTTATTAAAAGCCACTATGCACTTGGGGCCCTGGGCTGGGGAAACTGGGATCACAGAGTGGCTGATAAAGTCACAGTCTTGAACCAAGGGTACTAGGTACCACTCCACGCCAGGCTCTTGACAAGCATGTTCTCACTTCTCCCTACCAAGAGCCTTAGGCAGTAAGCTCTCCTGCAAGCCAGCTTTGCAGTGAAGGAAGCAGGGACCCAGGGCAGTGAAAGGCCCGGGTGAGCCTGCAGCAGTGTGTGGCAGCATCTGAGCTCTCTCCGCCCCATCCCCCCACATACACACTTGGCAGATCAGTCCACAGAGTGAAGGGGATAATAGGAGAGAGTGCACTGCAGCCGATCAAGAACCGCACAGATGCATGACATCATGGTTATTAATAATGGAAGCAGTACAACTGATTCACCATCCCTCCAGATGGACCACCTGAGCTGTCTTGAACTGCCTGCAAACGGCAAGGAATTCTGTAAGGGCAGAGCAGGGAGCGGCCCTAGGAGTCCAACCCTCTTCTCATTACCAGGCTGCAGGGTGAACCAAAATGACGGGATGGCCCTCAGACCCAGCAGAGGCAGCTCCCAAAGCCCAGAAAGCACAGAGTTTGGCCTCAGTGACTGATCCAGGGCCATAATTAGGTCCTGGAACACTGGAACATACCCCTCAAAGGGTGCTGGCAAGGGAATCAGCAGTGGGCGATCGGCAAGTGTGGCCTCTTGGTGGTCCCTCAGCTCTGCTCCTTCCTGTGGCAGGGCCTTTCTGCCTGTTGTTCTTCGGCTTAGAGTATTCTTTCCCCAAAGTTTTTCACAGCTGTCATACTTCCATTATTCTCATCTCAGAACAAATGACAATTCCTCAGAGAAGTCACCATGTTGCTTCCATGTCCCTCCCGACACTCTCTCCCCCTCTGGCTGCCTCTGTGTTCGAGTTTCTTTGTAGCCTGCATCGTATGTAGCTTCGTGTTGTCCATTACTATTCATCACCTCTCTTCCATGGAGAAGCAGGCTCCTCAGACAAAGGGATTAGAAAGTCTCCACTGCTGGAATCCCCAAAACGCTGCCTAGAACCCCCAGGCACTGGAAGACACGCTCAGCGCATCCCCTGGGAGGCTGGCCTGGGTCAGAGCCAAACTAGCAGCCAGTGGACACTCACTCACTGTCACTCATTCCGTAAATGCTTAAGGGACTTCTTCTCTGTGCTGGGGATTCTGCTAGGTCCTGGGGTCCTCGCCCTCACAGCTCTTTGACAGTTGATTCAAACAAACAGGACAGTAGACCCTAGAGCTATGGTTGTTCCTTCACATGCAACCAAACAAAAGCCGACCAATACAGGCGAATACGGCAGAAAGTGGGAGAGACTGGGAGACAGTGAGGAAATGCAGCATAATTGGCCCTGCAAGGCCTCCCCATGTGCTTGGTGCTTCTCTTGGGGAGCCAGTGCAGGCACCTTGCCAACTCTGGGGACATGGGGACAAGGGAGTTCTCTGATGAGTGACTCTTGGCTGCAGCCTGGAGCACAACAGGATGAATGTGTATGTGAGGGAGTAGGTGTAGGAACGGATGTGTGAGGGTGAGCAAGTGCACAGGATGAAGTGTGTGAGAGTGCGTGTGAGTGGGCGTGTGTGTAAATGAGTGTATCGTATCAGGCCTGTAGGCAGGCATGTGTGAAAGTGTGTGTGTACACACTTGTAGGAACACATCTGCATGAAAGTGGGTGTTAGAATATGTAGCAGTGCACACTGAACACGTGTGTGTGTGTGGGGGGGGCTATGGTACCATCACCGAGCTCCACACAACAGGTTCCACATCTGCTTGAACTTTATACACTTGAGTCCCACAAACGACACATAGCAGGCATCTGATCAACACTTAACTGACTCAATATAATAAAGCATTTAAGTCTTTATGTTTTTCAAATATACTCTGAGTGTCCACATAAAGCAGAAAGATTAGTTCTAGAAGGAAAATTTCTCAACTTCTGGATATTTCAATGAGATGAGAGCATTGTATGAGGAGTCTGAGTTCTGGTCCCTGTTTTACCATTAACTACTAGGTGATCTTGTGCCACCTCTTAGCTATGTGATCTCAGATGAGCCACTTAACTGCTCTGGGCTTCTGCTTATTGTCCATTAAAAGAGGACAATTAGAACTTAGCGCTCAGAATTTGGTCGCAACCATACAACACCTCATCATCTCTACGGGTAGCCCCCGAGTGCTATTTCCTCCAAGAGCAAGCCTGTATAACTTGAAAAGGGTCTTGGTCCCTTTCCTTGAGAGAAATGCTGGATTTGACAAAGTTATTGCAGGACTTCTCAGAGCCTTTAATTGCCAATGGATTATCATTGGCCAGATGGGTGATAAAGAGCTTGAGGAAATTGCCAGACTTACTCAAACAGGGAAACCTTTACTTGTGCAACAGCTTTCAGAACCAACATTCCATGGAACACACATTGGGAATTCTGCTAGCGGGCACAAAGGACCCACTAATTCCCCCTTTTCTGCAAATGATGGAACAGAAATGGTGTTCTAAGTTAGAGTAGAGTTGTGACAAATGACAGTCCAGAAATCATCCAAACCACAGCAAATGGCACATGTACAGGGCTTTGCATTTGCAAAACATTTTAGCCTATTCTCAATTCCCCCTGACAAGATATCTTGAGGGACGGATGATAAAATGCAGCCTGAAAAAAATGAAGATCATTCAGATTCATGCAGAGGCACTAAGTGATGGGCCAATACCTTGGTTCTACCAGTTTTTCCCCTATGTCCTTGATCCAACTATCCATGAATGCATTATTTTTTAGAGAAAACAATTATGGCCACTACACAGACACTCCAGCAAGAAGTCAAGGCTGACACCACCTGCACCTGTTCTGTGGCCACCATCAGTCCTGTGCAGACCCCAAGCACCCTGCACTGGATGAGGGGGTTAGAAAATGCTCATGGAGTAGAATTGCTCTGGAAACACCCAGGCAGTGAGGCCAGGAGTAGCTGCCTACCATGCTGAACCACACAGGTAGCTGGATTCAGTGCCAGGTGCCATTCTGCAAGGGGAAGGGAAGAGCCAGAGCTATGTTTCACTCACTTCCAAGGAGCCCAAGGAGCCCAAGGCTCTTGGCTCCGAGTCTGAAACTGTGACAAGGCCTCCAAGGGGAAGCGTGGCTAGGGCTGCCAAACCCATTCAGCGGTTACCATCGAGTGTGTGTCCCACTGTGGATGACAGAGCGTGGAGCCAGGGTCTGCGCAGGACACAGGAGGCTGTGCATGTCAACCGTGAATGGGGCTGTGCCGGGTGTGTGTGTGTGTGTGTGTGTGTGTGTGTGTGTGTGTGTGTGTGTGTGTGTGAGAGAGAGAGAGAGAGAGAGAGAGAGAGAGAGAGAGAGAGAGAGAGAGAGAGAGAGAGAGAGAGAGAGAGAGAGAGAAGTGTGTGGACGCGGGAACGCTTGTGCCACCCTAGGGTGGTGACAGAAGTAGTGTCTGGGAAACGCTAAGCGCAGAGCGTGTGCACCCAGCAGCCCCGGGCTGCTGAGAAGCCCCGGCTCCACGCACCAAGGGTCGGTGGAGTTGGTACCGACGCGCCCAGCCCTCTCCCACCCGCCAGTCCCTCGGCCGCTCGCCCGCTCCACGCTGCCTGGCTCCGGGGCTGCCAGGCCGCGGCGGCCCGCGGCGCGCGTGGCGCTCACTGCTTACCTGCGGGCGGCCGTGGCTCCGCAGCTCCGCGGCTCGGGGCTGGGCTGCGCCGCGCCGCGCTGCGCCGCGCTGGACTGGACTGCGCTGGGCTGCGCGCCCGGCCTCCGCGCGGCTCGGCAGCGCCCGCGCGTTCGGCTCCGCCCGGCTCGGCTCCGCCCGGCGGTGCCCCGGGCGCTCGCTGGCGGCCCACGCGGCTCAGGGTGGGCGCGGGGCGGGCGCCGGGCGGCGGGCGCGGCTCCGGGCCGCCCCGCGGCCGCTTGGAAGCTCCTTATTTGGGCAGTGATGTCAGGGGAAGTCGCAGGGGCCGGACCACCCACTTCTTTCCATTCACTCGCCAGAGTTTCCTGTCGCCGAGCCCGGGGACCCCGCTGTCTGCTGGGGGCGCCTCTCCCGCCCGCTCGGCCTCGGCTTCCTGGCCTCGCAGCCGGCCGCCCTGGGATGCCCTGTTGGTCGGGGTCACAGTGGGGCCGGGGCGCGGCGGGCGGCTGCCGGCGCAGGGGCTCCTTGGCTGGGGAATCCCCGGCTTTGGCGGCCTCCGGGAGGGTCTGCTCGGCGGCCTCCTCGGTGACAGGCCGTGTCACTCCGGGCGCCGCCCCTCCCTCCGCGCCCGCCCCGGCTCCAGCGCTGTCATTTCCTCCTGGGCCCTCCGGGGAGGACCGGCAGGGAAGCCCCGGTGGCCACCGCCGGGGCTCTGCCGCTCGGCGCCACGCCTTGGTCGCACCCTGGCCGGGCGGGCGTCCATCACAGTCCCCAAAGTGCGCCGCTCCTGGCCGCCTTCCTCCCAGGTGCCAGCACCACTCCGGGAAGCCCGCGCCTACCCAGGCGGGAATCCGCTTTAATGAAAGCTGGGCGGAGCGGGCCTGCCGGGGCCTCCCTGGGCTCAGGCCCGGTGCGGGTGGGAGGCACCCCGGGACTTCCCGAAGGGCTGACTTTACCAGAAGCTGCTGGATCCCAGGGCCTGGGCCTGAGTCACTTCGGTCTGCACTTTGGCCAGCACCCAGCACACTTGAGCTGTCCCCACTCGGCCCCCAGCCAGCACAATGGCCAAGGGCTTGAGACCTCATGATGATATATAGTTCACAGATGCCTACCTATCTGAAACTCATACACTCAAGTGATTTGCCAGTGGTCAGCCCTCTGCCACACTAGAACCCAGGCTGACCCCTGATTGGGTGACTCCAGGCCAGACTGTCCCAAAACAGCCTCAGGAGATTATGGGGGGCCAGGGGAGCTAAGGACTGAAGTGAGGCAAATGCCTAGCTTGCAAAATGTAAGGAGTCTCCTTCAGGTCACAACCCTGGGGTTCACATCCAGTATACTGACCAGGGCTTCCAGCTTCTGTGGAGGCTTCAGGCTTCCTCTGACTCCAAAGGGATGGCCTCAAATTCATCTGGGCCCAAGAGACAGGGCTCATGGCCTGGGGATTTCTCTGCTTTCATATACCAGCCTCTAGCAGAGCCTCCATCTTCTCTCCAAAGTCAGGTCAGAGTTAACAGACCCTGCCCAGACCACCAGCTTTAATGAGAGAAGCCCGGCTTTCTAAGTGGCTCCAGGACTTGCAGGGACTGAAGGCAGGAGTGACAGCAGCTGGACATGGGCCTGCCTACTCACACAACTGTACGCTCCCCCACCTGTTGCCAAGACTCTCAGCTGTTCTGTGGAGTTCCACCATCTTGATCTCCCCTAAATTTCATCAACTCTCTGGTCCCAATTCAGCTCCAATTGAGTCATCCCCTTTCTGACAAAGCCCCAAAGGGAAGAATCACCTCTCTGATGTCGTGTGCAAGGCCACACTGATCGGCTGCATCTTCTGCAGCTCAGCCCACCTGGCACTTGGTCTAACCCCTCCCCTCACACAACCTTGAAGCAATTTTCACTCCTTAAAGTTGTTGTGTGGGCTACCTTGGTGCTGTACCCTCCCACTGTCCTTCACACCTTCAAACAAACCTGCCTTGATACAGATCCTTCCCTTGAGTAGAGCAACTGGGGACAGGTGCCCCCTTGGACAAATCACTACCCCCACTCCACTCCTGCCCTGTCCCCACAGTCCTGCCTACTGTTTTTGCTGGAAATGACTCCAGCAGAGGAGGTAGGTACTTTGTTATGACGCATACGCCTAGTGGCTTGACTTTTTGTCATTCCCACAAAGGCTCAGCCTTGCTTCTGCCCCAGGTTGAGTGTCCCTCTAGCCTTTGAGGGGTAACCCTGCCCCCACGGACTCTCCTCTGCTGCCACAAGCAACCCAAATGGTTCTGTGCCTCTGCAGATAAGCTGTCTGCAAATTGCAGTCAGTTGGGAGGGATCCCCCCCTCCCTCCAGACTGGGAACTATAGGGAACTTTCCATCTTGATTCCTCTTTCCTCCCAGGACTGATTTTGCAAATGTTTAATAAGTGGCTGAATATTCTAGGGGGCAAATCCAAAGACAAACTAACCATGGAAGGAGCAGAATTATCCAGCTCAAAATTGTGGCTGAGGCTCCAGAGTCCCATCCTAGCAGGGGGTGGGGATGGAAGGTGAATTCTCAGCTAGGTTGGGCTGACTGGATGCTTAGTGGGTTGGACCAAGGTACCTGCCTGAGAAGGCTGCCCTGAGAAGGTACTTTCCTTGGACTGCGCCTTTGTTTCAACTTTCTGTGGCTTGAGATTCGTCTCCTTTCTTCTTTCCCAGGGGAAAACTCCTCTGTAGCCCGTAGGCAGCCCAGGACATCCCCATGCCAACCCCTAAACAGAGTCCTTAACTGGCCACAGCTGGGAGGACAGGAAAGGAAGATGGAAAGTGCAGTTCAATGAGCACCTTCACTGTGCCAGACACAGCCGTCAATTCCCCTGAATACGCCAAGCCACAGAGGCCCCTCCGACTGTGGCCATCCTCCAGACCAGGAGTGTCAGCTAGGGAGCCCTCCACAACCAGACTCACCTGTCTTGGCCTCAAGACTCAGCCCCCACCCCAATTATGGTGCCAGTTTTCCCTGGAGGCTAGAAGATCTTCAGGAGTCTGGCCTCAGAACTCAGGCATAAAAGCTGGGGACTCACTGCCCGAGACTGACATTGCTCTGAGAGCCACTAACCCAACCTGGAGCCTGGGGGCACCTTTCCCACCCAGTAGTTGCATGGCACACAATTTAGAAGTCGGGCTGTGCCAGCTGCCATTTCCTTCCTGTTAGCCCCAGCCCCTGCATGTAACTGGGCCAGGTCTTGAGAAAGTCCCAGCAATTGGCCCTAGGGCCTTCCCACATTCCTTCATTCCTTAAATATGAATCAGGCACCTTCCCTGTGCTAGGAACATGCAACACCCAAGCCTGTGTCCTAGGAGCTCCATCCAAGGATGGAGATCAACAGGTAAATAGATACTGCAATGAAACCGACTAAGTGCTACCTTGTTGTTAGACAAGCTTAAGGTGGGGAAGAGGAGGGTATTCAAGATGGGGAGATCAGAGTCCTTCTACATCTAGGGCTAAAGACCAGGCGTCCCAGGCTATGATGCTGAATGCCTGTTTCCATGGAAATGCTGTGTGCATAAATGCGCCTGTATACACACAAACACACACACGCACACATACACAGGGCTTGGTTCTGCTGTTAAGCCAACATCACACTGCAGAGACTTCACGGACTAAAAGAGATTGGAGCAGAGGGCAGGGCTGGCATCTGATCTGCCGTCTCAAAGCCTGTCTCCATGTGAAATTTTGTTTACAACTCCTAACAACCGAATTACATATACACTTTTGGAATACCTAGTGTTCCTAAGAATTCAGGGGCTGTCACAGTGTTCTTGAGAACATTTTCAAGGTGGGGATGAGCAATAGGGCTGGTGGGCCCTTCAGGGTTATTTATGTTTGGTCTTATTCCTACTAAATATCCCCATCTTCATCTCTCATCCCCTGTGGCTATCATCTCCTGGACTCAAGTGCTTTGTGTTGCTTTATCATTTTTTTTAAACGTGCATGTGTGCATATGTGTGTATTTTCAGCATTCTTCCCTGTCTTTCGGGATAGTGACCTAGAGATTCATGCAGTCTGTGGATAGCACCTCCTCTGGGGGCCCTCTGGACTGAGTCCCAACCTGTCTCCCCTGCCTGAGAACTGTGGTTCCAGCTTCATGACTCAGTCCTTAATCTGATGCTCTGGGTAACAGCTTGGATCTTGGTGCCACTGCACCTGGATTCAGACCCAGCCTCACACTTGCTGTGTTGCATTGAACATTGAACTTGATGTCACTGATCTTAACTTCCTCAAATCAAAGGACTGCTATGACATGACATTTTAACAAGATACAGCAATGAAGCCCTTCATAGAGTACTCAGCACCCAACAGGGATTCAATAAATGGTAGAGATGATTACTTTGGTCCTATATTGAGACCCAGACTCCTCCTCCTGTTCCTCTTGTCTTCATTATTGGGAGCATCTATCACACCAAGTCTGAAGCCAGAATCTCTTGTCCATTCCTGCTGCCCCTGATCAGATGTCCACCACCAACAAGTTACAGTGGTCTCCCTGGTGCTCTGCCCAACCTGCCCCTTCAGTGCTTTCTGTACACGGGGGAACTCTCTGAGACAATGCTGAGTGGGACCCTGTCCAGATAAACCACCCTGTCTGCTGGCACCTGTAATAACAGCGCCTCAGTTTACTCAAGTCCTCCCTCCCCATCAGCCCTGTCTACTCTATGCTGCCACCTCACCTGTATCTGCACAGCTGGCTCCTGCCCAGCCTTCCAGGCCAGCTAAGTTTCCCTGGGCCCCAGCTCACTGGCCACTTCCTTCTCCATGAGCACTTCACACGGACTGTCCTGGCTTGTGCCTCTCAGTGTATGGTCCTTTCTTTATGGACCTGTTAACCCTTTAGACTCCACACCTCTGTGCAGGACCACATCTCAGCTCCAGGAATGTCACAGGTGTTCAGAGCATGCTGACTGACACACTTCTGCGTCTCTGGCCATCCTGTCCTATAAACATCAACTAAAAGAGACCAGCTGACCTTAAGCTCACTGACTGGTTTTCCCTAAATGACAAAAGCATCCTGTTTCCCTTCCCTTGAGACTGAGGCTGGGGCCATCCTCAGCCCTGGAACTGCCATTCTGGCTTCTCACCAGTGCTTCTGGGGACTCCCACAGGCACAGGCCGCAGGTGGGGAAGGCGGGGCCTTTGGTTCCAGGAAATCAGAAGATTAGTCAAGCCACACTCCCCCTGCAGCTGTGAGAACAAATTTTCCCCAAGCCAAGGGACTTGCAAGATCATCAATAACAACAAACATTTACTCTGCACATGGCTCTGTGTTCACCAGCAGTAGGGCATCAATGTCTGAGGTTCCAGTCCTGCTCTGACACTTACTATGGCTTAAATCCCCAGAGTGTAGGTTTTCCCAGCTGTAAAATGGGGAGGATTATATACATCAGGGAAGGATCATGAGGATTAAATGAGAACTGGTGAAACTGAAGGAGAAATGCATTTCAGTACCAAGAACAGAGGTGGCATGTAATAGATGCTCAATAAAGGAAGCCCCTCCCTAAACCTCAAGCTCTTTGGGGGATACTCTGGTGAACAAGGCTTAGTTCACTTCAGTAGCTCATAAAGTGAAGAAAGGGAGAAAATAGGAATTAAATCAGACCCCATAAACATAACCACAAGGCAAACAGTAAGAGGTCTGAGAAGAAATAGTTTTGGAATCAACAAGATGGAAAGGGGAATCCTGGGATGGCTTTAAATCCTCCCTTTCCTCTTGTGGGACCTTCATCTGACAGTGATTGACACTGCTCATGTGGTGGCCCAAGGTTCAAGGGTCGTGCTGGGTAAGGGATGGGCAGGAGCAAGTCCCAAGGCAAGACAAATCCTGTGCTCAGTTCCAGTTCCAGAGAGGCCCTGTGCACTCTGGAAAATAACTATGACGACAGTGAATAAAGGCTGCAAATGATGCAGAAGATCTGGGAAAGATAGGCACTAGGGAGGCGGTAGGCCTGGGTTCAAGGCTACTTCCAGGAGCCTCCATCCAATAATAACAAAGGGATGTAGAGGTGTCTAGTCCCACCCCTGGTTAGGCCACACCCTCAGGGCAGACTCTCAGACCCTCAGGGCAGGAAGGGAGGCTGATCCTCCACCCTCAGCCTTGGAGTCTTCCCAGGTGCAGTCAGACGCAGGGAAGGGCCTGGCCTGGCAGGACAGCTCAGGAGTCCCTAAACACAAGGTGACCTTGTACACTCCAGGCCTTTGCTGTGCTGTTCCTTTCCCCTGGGATCTCCTTTCTTCTGCTCCTTCCCCCTTCCCTGCCCAATACTCCCCTATTAATTATCCACGACTATTTAGGGGACTCACCCTAGAAGTTCTCCTTCAAATGTTCGATTTTTCTTTTTCTTTCCTGATTGACTCCCAACCTCAGCAGAGTGTCAAGCCCCCTTCTCCATGGTCCTGTGATTTGCTTGGCACAACCAGGAAAACAGTGATCACATTAAAGTAAAGTACTTGTGTCTGACTCCTCCAGTAGGCTGGGAAAGCTCTGAGAGTACCTAGTAGGTGCTCAGGAAACAGGGCACCTGGAAGGCTTTCTCCTCATGCCTCCCACAGGGTGCAGTATACCCTGCACCATGCTGGCTTGGAGTACAGATGAAGCCTCTGTCAGTCAGCCATGAGCCTCTGGTCTGCAAACGAGCTCTCCAGGGCTTTCTTCCCCAGACTTTCCTGCTGACTGCCCACATCCTGCTCTCTGACTGGAAGGATGAGAATCCCAGAAAGCATCCTGGGGCCCCTGGCTGAGTACCTTTGAGAAAGGCTGAGTCAGGGGAACTTGGGAGCAGAGGCAATGTCCCCAAGGGTGGCTGGCTGGAAGGGGTGGGAAAGAACTGGGGAGGGGAGGATAGGCAGGACCTGGGGATGAGGTCTGGGCTTGAAGATAAAGATCACTAGCAGTTGGGGGTGGGGAGCACACACGATGGTTAATTTTATGCACCACCTTGACTGACTCGTGGGTGATCAGACATTTGGCCAAACATTCTGGATGTGTCGGTGAGGGTCTGTCTGGATAAGATTAACATGTGACTCAGTAGACTGAGTGTAGCAGCTTGCAACCCTAAAGTGGGAGGGCTGCATTCAGTCAACAGAGGGCCTACCTAGAACAAAGGGTTGAGTCAGAGGGAGACCCTTCTGCCTGACTACTTGAACTGGGATGTGGGTCTCTCTTAGTCTTTGGACTCAGAACAAAACACCAACCCTTCTTGAGACTCAAGGCTGCTGACTTTCAGTTGGAATTTATACCATTGAATAGGGTAGTTAGAGAAAGCCTCATTAACAGGTGGCTTTTGAGCGACAACTAGAAGTCATATGGTTATAGGGAAGGACTTTGTGAGCAAAGATGGCTGGTGCAAAGGCCCTGAGGCAACAGCAAGTCATGGTCTTGTGAGGTGCTGTGAGAACTGTGGCTTTAGAAAAAATAAACAAGGCCCCCAAAATAGGCTCCCAAGGGACTCCACTCCTCCCTGACAGCAGGGTCCAGCCTGGGCAGGTGGTGAGAGAGTCAGAGGTGCCAGAATGGAGTGGATGCAGGAGACAAAGAAGAGGTGGAAAACAACCTTCCCTGCTTAACTCCCCTTCAGCTCTGGCTGGACACCCTCAAGCTCCTATGGATCTTTCTGCAGCCTGGATTTGGAATTAAGCTCCAGGCCTGCTCAGACCCTCCCTGGTAGGATGACACTGAACAGGTTATCTAACTTCCTGGGGGAAGCTTTCAATGCCAAAGTCAGAGGCAGCTCTTCAGGGCCAGTCAGGGTGGACAGACCCCACCCCATGCAGCCCCTCAGGGAACTTGAGGAATTTGCAGGTCAGGACAGGGAGGGAGACCGCAGGGGGCTGGCCCTGCTGGCACTGGTGCCTGTGGTGCTGCTGTCTCGGCAGGGAGCAGGGGCTCCTCTTCCCCTGTGCTACACACTGACAGCTGTAAGGAGCAGACCGTCTCTGAAGCCTCCACGAAGTCGCAGTCAGCAGCCTAATTTTAGACTGAGCATCTGCTCTTCCGTCCCAGAGAGGCAGCTCTGTCTGGGATTTGCTCCTTCTGGAATTGCCAGAGAAACAAACTCTGCTCCATGGATACAGACGCCTGTGGTGTCCAGAGCAGAGCTGGCCAACGGGCACCCTGCAGGGGGAGGAGGGGGCTGCCAGGAGCTGTGCCACACCTGGAAGTCCCTATCTCATCTGTCTCCCATCTTTGACTTCTCTCCTTCCTTCTCAGAAAGCTGGAGGACAAGGGGACCGGCCTCAGCAGAGCAGGGGTCTTCCATGGCTGCAGTTACTTCTGTCCATCTGTCCCCCACCTGCAGCTCCCAGCACAGGTCCTGATGAGCTCTTCCTAGACAAGCCCGGCAAAGTAAGACAGTGACCAGGAGAACAGGGAGCGGGGGCCAGTTGCTGGCCAACACTTCCCAGGAGGTGTTCTCGAGGAGGCTACTGGTGAGCTGGGCTTTGAAGGATAAGTAGGTGTTTATTAGCAGAAAAGCCAGGAAATGCCACCATGGTAGGAGAAACAGATGAAGAAACTTAAAAGAGTATTGAAAACCTGGGCATCAAGTCCCAAGGACAGGGAGGAGAAAGTGGGGAGCCCCGGGTGAGGGAGGAGGACCGGTGTAGTTGGGTTGGGTCACGGTTCTAGGCTAAGGAAAGGTGTTTTTGTAGGCAGGTTTGGGAGCCTGTCAGAGGAGGCCCTTCGAGGATGAGCCCTAACAGGTAAGTAGGAAGCCCTGTTCCTCATCTCTTTCCTCCATGGTCTCCTGGGCCCTTTAAGGCCCTCCCCAACCTCTCTGGCACATGTGGGGCAGACCCCAAATGCAGGGGTGCCCACTGTCCCCCCAGACGCCCACCTGAGAGCTGGCCTGCGCCCCTCCTGGCATCACCTCCTGCCCCCTGGCTGCCAGGATCACTGCTCAGCCCCTGCCTCCATCCCCAGGTCCTATGGTGGGGTCTGCTCGTTTCACTGGATTCGGTGTCTCCATACTGCCACCGTCATCTCCAGGTTCTTCAGAAAGGACCCTGCAGCCCAGTAGCCTCTGCCCACCCCACACGTCCCCCGTGTGGCCTGGGAAGGCTCCGGGACAGGGCAAGCCTCCTTCTTTGGAATCACCTTGTTTCAATTCCCCCCACAATCCTTCACTCATCCCTTTACAGGTGAGGGCGAGGGGTGGATCGCCTCTCAGGAAGAGGTGGAGCTGAGGCCGGACCCCTCTGTCTATCTCTCCTGGCTTCCCCCAGCCCGAGGGCAGGGCCTGAGGAGCCGGCGCCCAGAGCAGCGGGCATCAAGACGTCTGGCCAATTTGGTGGGAAATGAGGACGGAGGAAGAGGAGGCAGCCTTGCCCAGGAGCCCTGCCTTGATACCCTGGAGAAAGAAGGAGTTAAAAACTTATGTAAAGAGATTTGCAAATAGATTCTACAAAACAACATTTGGATGATTTAAGTGTTAAGGAATCAGAACCATATGGATTAAATGTCCCTGACGCTACGTATGGTTTTAAAAATTAGAAGGAGATGTACTGGGAACACACACACATATCAAATATGTAAGGCCAGACCACATTTTTAGCTTTGTGGACATAGAGTTATTTGAAAAATACAAACCAGAACTCATCCAGCTTCTCCCAGGCTGGCCCTCCCCTCCCCTCCAGACCTTCTCTTCTTCCCCACCCAACAGGTCCCGGCTCGAGACAGACTTCCCAGAAAGGCAGGCTAGATGCTTTAACCACAGGACAGAGCCACACAGCTGGGCCAGGAACTGCTGGGATCTTCCAGAGTCCAGATGGGTGGTCTCAGGTGTGAGAGGACAGTGGGAGAATGGTTCCCAGGAGGGCCCTTAAGCACTTTGCCAAGAAGATGCCAAGCAACCTGGAGGAAGCCGACCTTTGCCGGACCAGGATCTTCAGTTCTCTAGTGCTTCCTGCCTCACTCTCTTCTCCCAGTGACCCTGGAAGCATCCTTATCCCCATTTCACAGGAAGCGAAGCCAAGGCAGGGAGGGCTGGGGGCTCTGCTCAGCTCGCAGACAGTGACCCTGACCACAGGCTGGATTTCCTGCTCAGGCCCTTAGCGCTTCTCCCCACCGCACCTCAAAGTAAACCAAAGCCGTGAACCTGGGCCTGGCTCTGCACAGTTGAGAATGTATCTGGCAGGGTGCTTTGCAGGACTCCTGGCACATGCAGAAATCAGGTTCCATTGGGAGTCTAACTTGTGTGTGGCACTGAGCTGGGGAAGAGGGGTTAGGATGTTCACTTGGAAAAGCCAGACCATCAGAAGCATCCTGCTCTGATGAGAAGAGAAAGGAGAACGACAGTGTACCAGGCGTCACACCAGGTGCCAGGAGCAGGGTCCCCTGGACCTCACCCCAGTCTGTGTCCAAGGGGGAGGAGTCACAGGTGGGGAGGAGTCACAGGTGCGGAGATTGTGCTGCTGCTCCTGGGGCCCCTCCAGCACCGGGGCTGATGTCTGGCCCATACCTCGCTGGCTGGGGCCAAACCCTCCCCAGAGGTGGTTGAGATGTAGCCAGAAGCAGGTTTGTCAGGAGAACTAAAAGCCACACAGACACAAACCTATCCTAGCACCAGGAGGACTGGTACCAAGTCTGTCTCCTGCACGAACTGGCCCCCAGTGACAATCCAGGGCCTGACACGGTCAAGACTTGGGGAGACATTGCCTGTCTCAAGTCCTCAACAGGGTTCCCAGGGCACCAAGGCAGGCGAGAAACTGCAGGAGTTGGAGGGAACAGGCTTATCCCGACCCCATTCCCCGCACCGCATCTGCAAGTGCATGGAATTCTTTGTTGTTGGTTGGGATTTTTGTGGTGCTGGGGATTAAACCCAGGGCCTCATGCATGCTAGGCAAGTGTGCTGCAGGCACATGGGATTGGTACCTTGCTGGCACAGGCGGGCCTTCTGCTAGCTTCTCATTTACAGAACCCATCCTCCTCTCAGTATTCCTGTCCCCCCACATGTCCCCAAATGTCTTTACTCCCCACTTTAATCCATACCCCTGTGGGTTCCAAGCCCATATGCTTAAATCCCCCAATGACTCCCTTCTCCTGTTGAGGGGAAGATCAAATTCTTTCTCATGGTCTCCAAAGCCTGCTTCAGCAGTCACCCTGTCCCTCCTCTATTTTCTCCTCTCTCAACTCCACCTGAGGCACAGGATCGTCTTTCAGTCCTTTGCCCCAGGGCCTTTGCATGTGCTGTGTCCTTGGCCTGGACCACTCTGCCTGTACATCCCTTCTTACCCAGCTGACTCCTCTCCCACCTTTCCATTTCCCTTCGTGTGTCACCTCCTCAGGGAAGCCCTCCCTGACCTCCAACTAAACCAGGTCCTGTGATACACTCCCTAGCACCATGTCCTTCCTTGTGAGCATCCAGCAGGTAGCAACATTTTTAACTTGGTGTGATTTCCTGGTTGACGACTGGCCACCCTATGTGCAGCGTGAGCTCCATGAGAGCGGACTCTGTGCCCTGCTCACCACTGAACTCCCAGAAACTGCCACAGTGGGCTTTCTCCCCCTTAGTTCCAAGCTCTGGGATCACAGACCTGATCCCACAGTGGGATCCCTACAGGGGCCGTGTCACTTGGAGAGGCCAACCCTGGAAAGGCAGGGGGAGGGTGTCACTGTGCTCTGCACCTCCTGTGCCCTCGCACGGTAATGAAAATGAGCAAGCTTGAGAGGGTGCCCCACCCTGACACAGCTCACCTGTGTCACTCTGTCTAATCCTGTGACAATAGAGAAACACAGTGGCATGAAGGAAGACAAGGGACATTAGGTCATTAAAGATGTGACCTCTAATCTTGGCTCTGTTGGGACAGCTGTGTGAGGTTGAGCCAGTTTCTTAGCTTCTCTGGGCTTGCGTCCCTTCTCTGTAAGATAGGGTAGTGCTACCTGCCCATCTCGGAGGCTGCCATGTGGAACGATGAGACAAAACTAATGACACAGCCTAGCACGGCTCGTGGTCGGGAGAACCTTAGTAAATGTCGGCTGAGCTTAAATCTAGAAGTTCGTTCTACAAACACAGTTCTGTTTGTCTTATTTCTAAGACTTGGCATTGCTCATTGGTAAATGAAGAGAGGAGTATGTGAGAACTCCCAACTGAAGCTCAGCGTCCAGTTAGCATCCAACATAGACCAGTGCTGCTCTCCAGTGACTTGAGATGGGCTGCCTGACGGGTCAGCTTCCCGCCATCTGGGCAGACCTTAGCGTCCACAGGGATGGCAGATACAGGAAGCGATGATGTGTCACTGAAGCAAGCAGCTCTTAATGCCTTCTGGACAGGCTGCTGCCAGTCTCCCTGGACAGTGTTGAAAGACCAGGCTAGGACTCCGAAAGGCTGAACTCGACCCCGAGTCTCCATCTAAGGGGCTGTCGGCTTTATTGGGGTGGGGGCAGAGCACATGCCTCTGTGCAGGGCTGTCAGCGGGTTGGGCGGTGTGTGCCGCCTTCAGAAGGGCGATTCGGCCAACTGCTGCTCTGAATAAATATCTGGCCTCCTTCTGGCTGTGGCTGGGGGAAGTCTCCGTGGAGTGGGGGCTAGCAAGGACACTCCCTGTGTGCTCTGGAGGTCCCACAGCCTGCTCCTGGGAGGCATCTGCAGCTGCTGCACTCCTGGGCCTCTGGGGCCTGGATGCTCTGCTCCAGAGAGAGGCTGAGCTGGCAGCTCCTTCATGGCAACAGTGCATTAGGCAGCTAGCCACAGAGACCCACAGGGCCACCTGCTCCCAGCTTCGTCCCGCCCTCCTAGCCTGCTCTGGCCAAGGCTGGCACTCTTCAGAGCCCCATTGCTATTAACCAGGTCAGGGCTCAGAACTCCGGTGGCCCTCCAGAAGCAGCTTTGTCCATTTCCTCTTCCCGAGCAGCCCTCCCACCCCGAGTCCTTTCCTCCCCCCGCCATCACCCTGCAATGGGCACCATGGCCTGTGCATACTCCCACTGTCTTCCAGCACAGTCTCCACCCACCCCACCCATCCCAGGCCCCCCTAGAGAAGGGGATCAGATTCAGTCACCTTTTGGTACAATCCACTTCTTGGTAATGGTGACAGTGAGTACTGCCTTCCCCCTGGGGGCCAGGTTCCCAGGGCTGGCCAGGCCCTGCAGGCCCAGCTTGGTATCTGCTCAAACTGTGACGGCTTTCCAATCAAGAGGTTGGAAGAGGAATGGTCGGTGGTATCCGGCAGCCTTAAGCACACCTCCCAGCCAGCTCATCCCAGAGTCCACTCCTGCCACATGGCCAGATTTTCAGGGTGAGAAGGATCCTCAGGATTAGGGTCTGGCAAGCCAGCCAAAGAAATAGCACAAAGTGGGAGAAAGTGTCCAGCTATGGAGTTCGGTACTTCAGCAAGGACCCAGGGCCCAGGGCAAGACAGTCCCCCGGGGTGGAACAGGATCCAGGTTAAGAATCGCTCATACCTGGCTAGAAAGTTGGAGGCCTGCATGGTAGAACCAGAGGCTGGGCAGACGTTCTTTTCCCCACTTTTCCCCACCTCTCCAAAGCCACTCTCCAGCTCCTTTTAATAAGCATCCAGTTCTGGTGGACCTAGAGTTTCCACAACTCACACTGCCTAGGAACCTGTTTTATGGGGGAAGGAGCTAGCTCTCCCAGAGGCCAAGAGTCACAGAGAAGAGTCAGGAGAGCTTAGATTGGACTGATCTGTCAGAGCCTAAATCCCGTGCTCATTCTGGGACACCAGAGCTATCTCTGAACACAGAAGAGACTCCACTTCCCAAGCCGGGGGCTTGGATTCCTGTACCTGCAGTGGGAGAGGCTGGACCGCCGCCAGCCCTCTCTCAGTGATCCAGCTGCATGCACATGGGGCGGGGGCTGTGGCAGGTCTGGAAAGTCTGCCTTGGAACAGAGGGGAAAGGGCCAGCCACAAGGCAGTGATATCCATCTGTAGCTCCACTGGCCTTGTGCGGGCCAGGGTGCCACTTTCCCCCGGGCTCTGCTCGGCTCCAGGATCTCAGATGAGCATCGGAAGGTTTGGCCCCACCCATCGCTGAGCTCATCCTGCCCAGACCTGGGAGGATGTGGGAAACTGAGCTCTGTTTAGGGCTAGAATGACTTTTCTCACCATAAGCCACATGCCTTGTGGGTGCCCTAGACTTGCCTCTGCTCACCTCATAGCCTTCTAGTGCTCACGGGGACAGGGTATCTATCTGTGGGTCTGACTTGAGGGGGGTCCTGCTACCCTACCCAGATTTTCAGGTTCAGCTCACTTTGCTAAGGATCTGACCCCAGAGCTGTGCCCTATGGCTCATACTCACAGAAGCCAAATCCAGATCCTGCTTCAAAGAGAAAGGCCATGGTCACTGGGCCCCCTTCTAATTTATCCCTTCCAAAGGGCATACTGGTCTCTGGGATGTCCACGCAGGCCTAGACTGCCAATGTGACACAGCCATTCTTTTGTAGGTCAGTTTGGGACCAGGCTTGAGACAGGGCCACTCCACTGAGGCTGAGCTGCTGAGACCCCTCAGGCTGGGGATTTGTCTTGGACATGTGCAAGGTGACAAAGAGGTTACTCTGGCCTTGACCTCGAACTCTAGTTTTCTATCTCCTTTCCAAACTCTATCTCCATCATGAATGCTAAAACAATGGGAAGGTTTGGGGCCTAAAGCTGAAGCCAGGGATGAAATTTACCATTGTTAGTCTCGTCATGGCATCTGGCTTGGCTTGGCTCAGCCTACTGACCCAACACCACATTCCAACCTGCTTCTCTTTGAGCAGACCCATGGCGACCTGGTCCCTTCTGCAGGGGAGGCCCAGCACATACTTCTATACGGAAACTTCCCTGTGCCCCTGGTTCTCAGGCTGTCACTTGCTCCCTTGGAGAACATTCCAAACATTTAAAACAGTATACAGAGTTACTAATCAATGGGCATTGTTTTGGTCATGCAAGATGAACAGAGTGCAGAGATCTGCTCTACAACACAGCACCTATAGTCAACAAAAATACATTGTTAAAAATTTATTCAGAGGGTAAATCTCAAGCATTCTTACTACAATAATCTTAAATTTAAAAAAAATTATGTGGAGTATAAGTTGAAAAGGACACACCCCCTTGTGGAAGTTTTCCTTTTATGGAATTAATTCCAGTTGCCGGTTACTGAGCACTTACCATGTGCAAGCTCTGGAATGAGCATTTCACATCTATTTAATACTACAATAGTAATCCTAGGGGGGAGCACTAATATCATTCCCACTTTATAGATGAGGAAACTGAGGCTCAAGGTCTGTCTTACTCCAGAGTTCTTATCATTCTCTGGAAGCTGAGAACTGGCCTGTGTGTTTTATCCGTGGGTTTCACGAGTCTAGGGGCAACTTGAACTTGAAAGGTATATGCTCTCTCTCCAGCAGTGCATAGTGCTCAGCTGGTGTTTGTCTGGCTTCAGGCCCCCTGCCTGCCTGATCCTAGGGTTGGTTCATGGGACACAGAGCACAGAATGCCCTCGCACTACATTCTTCCATGGGTACCAGTTGCCCAGCACATGTCCTCTAGGTCAGCAGGTATGAAGCTGGCCTGCCCCTCTCTCTGCCCTACAGACCAGCCTATGGAATGGGCCCATGTCCCAGATGACCAGTGGATGGAGGGAGGAGCCGAGAGAGAGGCCTTGCGTCTGGTCGCGTGTGAAGTCCACTGCCACAACCTTGCCACTCGTGACTACTTCTCTCCAGCTTGGGTGTGCTTTCTGACTATCGCGAGTCCCAGTCCATTTACAGATCTGTTCCCAGCTCATCTCTGGGAATGATGCAGCCCTGCTGAGACACATCCCCCTTCCTTGACACCCTCCCAGATGCCATTTCCCCAGCCATTACATAATCCAGCGAGCCCAGCCTCTGCCATCATGCCTTTAGCTGGGCAGCTCTTTCCCCAGGGCCTTGGCATGTAGCTGGTACTAGCCTGGCACTCCTGGCCTCACTGATCTCTCCCCATCACACGTCACACACTGGCACAGCCCAGCACCTGCAGCAGTAGACCTACTTCTGTCCAAACCACTGGCCACCCAATGGCTCCAGTGTGCCCTTGCTGTGGACTCTGCTTCCCTGGGTCTCTTAGGCCTATTTCTCTGGGAAGTTCTCTCTGACCACTGCCATGGGTTGGCCTGGGGCTGAGGCCCCTGTGGACTCTGTGGTCACTGTGCTGCTGTGGCATGTCTGTTTTGTCACCAGGTTGCAAGCCTTGAGGGTGGGGTGGGCACCAAGTCTGATTCTCCCCTGTGCCCCAGCACCTGAATTGGCCAGGCCCTGAGGGGGCCCTGGGAGGGCTGAGGAACGGGGCAGGGACTTAAGGTCAGAACCCATGGAACACCCTGTGGCCAGCAGGCAGGACGCTGCAAAGGCAGCTCACAGAGTTCCAGAAACACCACTACACAACAGCTCCAGAAAGACCTGAGAAACTGACCCATGCTTTTCAGGGGAGAAACTGAAGCCCAATAGGGGACAGGCAGTGCATGTGGACATGCAGCCTCTTAGTGACAGGGCTCCCAGGATGTCCCGTCATCGAGCAGCCGTGAGCCTCGGCAACAGGCCAGGTAGACTCACTTGGGGTTGCGCTGGGAGATTCACTTCCGTTCCTTCCAACGGACATTCATGGGACAGCTGCCACCTTCTGGGCCACAGTCCTGGTCCTCCAGGAGCCACACAGATCTGCACCCAAATTGGTACAAAGCAGGGCGAAGGTGAACCAACAGAAACTATGTACAGAGGTGCTGCCCAAAGAGACGGGACAGGGGCAGGGGGACATTTTGGAAGGAGTGACGAGCAAACTGGACCTTGAATACCAGTTTGCCAGGAGGACTGGTTGGAGGTGGGAGAGGAGGAGAAGTGGTGTCCAGCTAAAGAGAAACGTGTAAAGACACAGAAATATAAAATGACTCAGCGATGGGGGAGCCACTGAGCCAGGTGGCAAGGCTGCAGCCCCAAGGACAGGCAGGAAGCCATCCTCTGAGGTGAACCAGCCGACCCATCAAGAAAGGGCTCAAAAGCCACATGAAGCCAACTGAACTCCAGCTTGTAGGAGAAGAGCCTTAAGTTTGGCGTCCACATGCCCTATGGCCCCCTTCGTGTTTAGTGCCTCACCCCTCGGGTGGTGGGAGGCAGAGGTGGGTGCCATAACCCTGCTCTGCCATTCACCAGGCAATCCTCCAGGCCTGGACCAAACTCCCCAACTCGCAGGACCTCAGAGATCCTTGCATGTCAGACTGTGAAATGTGAACAATAGAAATGGGTTGGCATTGACTTCAGAATATGTGTCCTTTGGGAGACGTCTTCTAACCAGGGTTGGGAATGGGTGTAGCAAAAACAGCTCCCGTGGGCCTGAGTGAACGAAAGGGTTACTGCGTGGCCAGAGCGGGATGTGGTCACTGCCTGGCCCTGGGAGAAGGCCTGTGCTGGCTGAGTGTTTTCCCACAAGCCTGCACTGAGAATTCCACAGCATCTAGTAAGGCCCTCGCCAGGCCTAGGTCTCAATAAAAGTTCATTGCATCAGATGAGGTGTTGGGATAAAACTAAGAGGAGGACTAGGGTCTGCAGGTGGCCCTTTGGTGGCTGTCATACTGTCACCATTCCAGCACTTGGAGGGGCTGCCCTCCATTGCCCTCCTGGTCCTACCAGTCTTGGTGACAGACAGGAGCTGTGGAGAACTCGGCTGGTTGTGAGGGAGCACAGGAGTGTTTCTATAGTGCCTAGTGACTAGTCCCTAACTGGTGGTCCTTTATCCTACACTGTATTCCAGAAAGCATTGTCTCCTTAAAAAGCCCTTGCTGGTCTCCTGGAGATTTGGGTCAGGCTGCTTACTTGGCAGATATGTAAACTGAGCCCCAGGGGAAGGGGAAGTGGCTGGTTTAGAGTCACGAGGTAAGTTGGGGACAGAGATGCAGGAGGACCTAGGTCTCCCCACTCTCTGCCTCCCCACCCTGACTTCCTGCAGGTGACTCAGCAGGACAGTTGACAGTCGACACAGGAAGGAAGTGGGAAAGGGAAGCCCAGCCTGCTGGATTCCAGGTCACCACTTCATTAGTACAAAGCCACCAACCACCTTGGCCATGTGGCTCTGCCTGGTGCCTGTGACCCTCCAGCCCTTCCTTTCCACGGCCACAACTGCTGACCATTTCCTCTGGGATCAGGTTCACTTGGCCCTTGCAGGGCCTCCCTTCTGGACAGCATTTCCCTCTTGCAAGGGTTGGGGTCACCTGCATGAACTTGGCCAGTGTCTGAGCCTGTGCAGACCAAACTTCATCAACAAAATGATTCAAGATGCAATTACAGCCTCATGTTTAATAACTGAGGCATTGGGGCCAGTTTTCATCATTGGCTGGCTATGGGTGTTTCGCTCATCTCCCTGGACTGTTTCTTCTACCTGTACAATGAAGTAATAGTTGCTTAGAGGGTTAGATGAGATTAGACTCCACCACATACTCTGCACTGGGTACCTGTTGGCTCCTGTCCTCTGTCACCTTGCTAGGTAAGCTTCCATGTAGCATCTCATTTGGTTCTCACAACAACACTGCCAAGTACATACTATTAGTCTCGTGTCACTGGTGAGAAACCTGAAGCTCAGGGAGGTGAAGGCAGCTCCATTTGATTCCAGAGCCCAGCGTTCTCTCCTAATAGCCACAGACCCGTCTCCTGCTGTTATGTGGTCTTGTGCCCAAGTTTTTCTCAACAGCTACATGCTTGTGTAGACATCGCCTCAGGACAGTGGCTCTGCCACTTCCCAGGATGAGGTTTAGAACCTCTGACTCTCTGCTGTCCCATCTGTTTAGTGGAAAATTGGCCCTCCCCCGGCTTTCTTCACGGAGGGACAAGAGAGGACAGATATGACTGTGCTCTGTAAGCAGTACCTTGTTGTTTGAATGCAAGGTGTGACTTCTCAGAGCGGAAGCTCTGCTGGGACTGTTAGCATGTGGCCTGAAGTCAGGGATGCAGGAGGACCAAGGTCTGTGGGAGCATCTGTCTCCGTCAGCACAGGAAATGCTGCAGGCCCCATTAGTCTGGGGCTTTCCATGTGCTGAGAGCAGATCTCTGAGAGAAAGGAGGCAGGGCTGCAGATCTGTGAGGAGCCTTTGCCTGCTTGCCCATTCCCTCCACTGCACTGTAAGCTCCTTGGGAGGAAGAACCAGCTCCCCGCACAGACCTCAGCTGGAGACTCGCCTGTCCAACCTCCAGCCACCAGGGCCTCCTGCCAGTTCACCATATGGGTCATGCTGCTTCACCCTTACACCCAGCCTAAGTCCCATCTCAGCTGCAGCACTTACTCTACCATAATCCCAACTTCTACCTTGGCTCCTTCTGGGAATAAGGTAAGGGTTTGAATGAATAAGGATTCTTGGACATAACCTGTTTTCCATCCGGTTTCTTTTGCTGGATTGTAAGTTCCCTAAAGGCACATTCTTTGTGATACTCATCTTTGACATTCTCCACAATCAGCACTGGACATCTGTAGCATGGTTCTCTCTCTGTCCTGCCTTGCAGGCAGGGTGTGTTGGGACTGTGTACGGGGTGAGAACCGGGACCCATGGATTCTACCACAAGCAAACACACCGGCTTGCATATGTGGCAGTGGCCTCGTGTCATGGCTGTCTGGAGGCGTTCAGGGCTGATGTCTGGCTTTCAGATACATTTTCAAAGTCCAAAGTCACCATTTAAGAAATCTCTTCCAGAAAAGTGAGCAAGTGCTGGGACTGTCGCTCAGGGGCAGAGCGCTTGCTTAGTGTGAGGCCTTGGGTTCAATCCTCAGCACTGGGGGGAGGGGGTGTCCCACACAGAAAAATGAGTGAGATGTAGTTCATCAAAATAAGATTGTCTTCTTTTCTCTGTTATTTGCTTTTTACATGCCTGACCACTTCCAGGACACATCAAACCTTGACTTAGCTGGATTGGCAGTTTGCTACAAACTTTAACTATTGACAGGATCACGCACAAACACAGTCGCTTGTCTGGCTCAAGGAGTCCTGGGGAGGGCGGTCTCAAAGCCCTCCAGGGTGGAGAACAGACAGAGAGCAGAGTTTCTGAGACCCTAGGACCCAGGAAATGGTTCCAGCTGCTATAAATCTCTGGTTCTCCATTGTGAAAAGGGAGCATAAAACCCATCCTGCAGAGTTTTTATAAGATTCACATGAGATTATAGTGTATAAAAATGGTATGTAAAAACTGGGGCAGGGGAAGGATTCACTCATTCATTCCGCAGATGTTCATTTAGCACCTGCTGTGGGCCGGGCATTGTTCCGGGCACTGGGCACAGTCCATGAACAGGGACATGTGAGATGGAGGTCAGAGCTATCCAGAGAAACAGAAAAAGAGAATGGCGAATGGGGGTGGTGGCAGCAGGAGGTGTTGCCATGTTAAACAGGGGCCAGAGAAGCCTTCACTGCGAAGGGGACGTTGATAGAAAGACCTGAAGAGAGCGAGGGACTGACCTGTGAGCATGTTTCCCAGCACAGGAAACAGCAAGTGCAAAGACCCCACGCCAGACTTTGAGCAACAGGATAGAGGTCAGAGGATCTGGGATGTGAGAAGTCATTGGTGGTCACATCCCTGGGGTTGTGAAGGCATTTAGAAGACTCCTGGCTTTTACTTGGAGATAGGCAGCTACTGCAGGCTTTCAAGCAGGGGATTGATGCTACCTATCTTTTATAGCTGATCAATGAACTTTAGCCACCCCTTCTTTCCAAAACCTCATTCCATAGGTGAAGCTCCACAAGTCTAGCTGGTAAACTCTCTCCTCAGATTTCTACCAGCTTCCTAAATCTATCCGAATCAGGAGGGCACCTGCCAAGTGCAGGCTGGACTGTGGTCTCGCAGAGACATTGTGGATGGGAAGAGGGAGGAACAGAGCAGAACGCTAGGTGGGGGATCTTGCTCCCTCCTTCAGAGGGCACCCCTGCAGAGTCCACACACACTGGGTGCCCAGCGATGGTGGGGACATCAGCAGAGTCCCTGGTGCCATTTCATCATCTGACATAGCTCAGTGCAGAACTGGGATTTCACTCAGCACTCTCTCACTCTGCTTCTCCACCAAACACTGAAATCATCTGTTTTAAAATAAAACAATTCCCATCTCCATCAGTGGTTTTTAACCTTTTTTTGGGCCACCTGTCCCTTTGAGAATCTGCTGAAAGCTATGAGCTATCTCTCCATAAAAATAAGCAGAGGATATGTACTCTTTTTCTTAGGATTTCAGGGGTTTCACAAATCCCTGAAAATTCAGGAAAGGAACCATTATCTATGCCAATGAGATCCCAGCCATAGCTCCAGCTGGATGGGTGAAATGAACAAATCAAGACTAAAAAGGGTGCGTGCATTTGAGGAACGAGGGGAGATTAACAGAGAAAGATGTGCTGCCTCTGGGCCCCAGGACTCTTGCTGTTGGTTCTAGAAGTCACCCAGGAAACACTGTGCAGTCAAACCTCACCCAACAGATGCCCTCAGATGGCCAGGCTCATCACTTACACTCTATCTGTTGCTCTTGTCCCTCCCTCTGAGTGACCACCTTTCCAAGCACTATTCCTGGCCTTGCTCAGGAGGCCCTGAACAAAGCAGAACTTTCTCTGGAAGACTATGGGGCATCACAGTGAGTCTAAATTCAGACACCTAAGAAGCAAGCGGTCTTGGCCACATCTCTTGGACAGCTGAGTGTGCAGAATCCCAGGGCCCCATGACAGCCCTCCTGGGCGCTCTTGCTGGGGCCCAGGTTTCTAACCCCCTATTCTTTGTATGTATTGACGTTTGACACATCCCCTGAGAAGATGGAATGAACTTGAACTCCTTCTTAGGGCCACACCCATCACCATGAAGCTTTCAACATCCTCCCATTTCCTTCTGGCTGCTGTTCTACGTCATCATGCAGGGAGTGCTTGAGAAGAACATGCAATGGCCCCAGAGGGCTCTTTTGACACAGCAGGGCCCCTAAGGCCCCAGGTACATGGCACAGGGGGTCACTCTGCTTCTCTTCTGCTCATTTCACCCTCACTTCCACCATGAGCTGCTGCTTCCTGCCTCTGTTCCTTTATGTGTCCTGTGCCAGCCACCTGGAACAGGGCCACCACCTACTGTCTCACAAGAAAGCTCTGTGCTCCCTGCTCAAGCCTCACATCCCAGCTCCCCAGAGACAGACAGCTTCCTTCCTTTGTGACTCTGCATTCTCACCTTAACCCTAGCACTTACACTTTGTGCTTCCGACTTCTCTTTTGGATCTCTTTTGGGGGAAAGGGGACAAAGTCAGAGGTTAGGTGAATATACTTACAGTTATTTACCTGCCCGTTGCATGAACATTCTTACCATCTTTATCCCTCAATGATGGCCCAGGCCCCTATGAAGGTCTCAGTCCATACTGGTTTCTAACTATTTCCTTGGCAGAGTCCTGTGTCGAGTTTTCTCTCTCTCTACCCTCACAGCTGTGGCCTCAACCCCTGTGGTTAGGCCAGGCCTTTCCCTGCCCTCCCTTGGCCTCTGCTTCTACTCTGCTGTTAGAATTGTGGGTAAACCAGGAGGAGATGGGCCCAAAGAGACTCAGGAGCAAACCGAAGGCCAGGTCTGGCTGCCTTGGAGCATTTGTGCTCCTGGGACCCTGGTGGGTAAGGTCATTGAATGGGAATCCTCCTTCAGTGAGTTGTCATAGTAACAGTGACTTTTAATTCCATGTAAGAGAGTCCCTCAGAGGAAACACATACCAGGGGTGGGGGAGGAGTGGAGGGAAGACACCAGAAGCTCTTAACATTGTCCTCCTGTGTCCTTTTATTTTGCTTCTGGCTGGCTTACATGCTCAAGGTAGATGCCATTACGTGTGGGCATCTGAGTAGAAGCTGCTTAAAATAGCCACCCGACTATTTCAGGGAGCAGTTGAATATGCATGAAGCTATTTTAGAAAAGATGTCCCTGGCCTGGCCTGTCCCAACCCCAGCCTTCCCCCTGGAAGTGCCAAGAGAAGCTGAACAGGCCCTTTCTTAGTCTCCCCCACAGGGTGGGGGGTTTTTAGAAGCCACAGGAACAACACCCTGGCTAATGTTGGCCTTGCAGACCTGTCAGCTCTGCCTCTTGATCCTGTGGTCACAGGTTCCTGGCAGAACAGCTCAGCCCTCCAGAGTCCTTCAGAGCCTTAGAAGTTCCAACAACTACTTTGCTACAACGCAGTTTGCCTAGGATCTTGGGGTCTCAGACTAGGCATTTCTATTCGTGGTTTGTGTGTTCACTCAATACACTTTTACTGATAAGCCACGTGAGGTGTGTGCTGAATCCATGGGCTAAGGGATTTATGACTCCAGCTCCTGTGGTTGGACAGGGGAGAGCAAGATAATGGCCATAAAGTTCCAGGATGAGGAGGCCAGGGTGATGCCGAGAACTTGGGGGCTGAGCCTCGGGGCCAGAAAGGAAAGGGAGCCAATCTCCGGAAGACATGGAGTGCAGGGCTGGTGGTGCCTTCTTGGAATCCTAGGGCTGGGCTGGGAAGGCCTCTCCTTCGCTGAAATGCCAGCTGGACCCAGCGGCACCCTGAGCCTGAAATGCCAGCCCTCAACCCAGATGGGAAGCGCTTCGGGCAGAGGCTGCTCAGATTCTCCTGGGCATCTCCAGCCTGGGGCCAGGCCAGGTAGGCGCATGAGCAGAAACTAACGGAATGCCTGCTGAAAGCTCAGATTCTGCCACCAGACTGCCTGGGTTCAAATCTGGGCTCTCTGTCCCTTATTGGTTATGACCTTGGGCAAACTGTCTGACCTCTATTTGCTGCAGTTTTCTCACCCAAATAATGGGGATAATAATAGAACCCATCCTGTGAAGCCTTTGGTGAGAAGCATGTGAATCATTACATTAAAGAAAGGCGGAACAGCGTCATGCACCTATAGTTCTAGCTACCCAGGAGGCTGGGGCAGGAGGATCCTTGAGCCCAGGAACTCAAGTCCAACCTGGACGACATAGTGAAGCATCATTTTTTTTTTTAAAGGTAGGGGTCTTAGAAGTCTGTGTGGCACATAGTAAGCGATTTGTAACAATGTTTACTTTTAATTATTCTCAGTTTTGATTTTTATCTTGAGAATAGAGTGTCATCAATTGCAAATTTTCTCTCTAAAATAAACATAGCTTTATTACCTTAATTATATCATGTATCTATTACAAAAAGTTTAAGCTTTGTAAGACTAAAGAGAAAGGGAAAATTTCACCTGAAGTCCTGACTCTTAGATAACTATTATGAACATGACCATCTGCCATGGTCTGCATGTTTGTGTCCCTCTGGAATTTTTAGGATGAAATTCCAACCCTCAAGGTGATAGTATTAGGACATGGGCCTTTAGGAGGTGACTAGGTCCTGGGCAGAACCTTTAGAATGGGATTAGTGTCTGTTTTTAAAAAATATATTTTTAGTTGTAGATGGACACAATGCCTTTATTTTATTTATTTATTTTTATGTGGTGCTAAAGATCCAACCCAGTGCATCACACATTTGAGGCAAGTGCTCCACCATTAAGCCACCACCCCGGTCCCAGGATTAGTGTCTTTTTGAAGACCTGGGAGAGACCCCTGCCCCTCCTGCCCTCTATGACTCAAGGCAGTAGACTCTCAACAGATGCCAAGTCTGCCTTGGTCTTGAACTTCCAGTCTCCAGACCTGCAAGCAATACATTTGCATCACTTATAAATTAGCCATTCAGTGGCATTTTGTTATAGCAGCCCAACTGGACTAACACATTGTCTTTTAAGATATAGTGAATCCTCATTATTCACAGATTCAGATTTGCAAATTCACCTACGCAGTGAAACTTATTTGTAACCCCCAAATCAATACTCACTTTATAGCCATTTGCAACTGCGCAGTGGGGAAATTTTTGAGTCACCTGACTTTTGTGTTCCCAGATAAGCTGAACAAGATGATGCTCTGCCTTCTTTTTTCAGCTTCTGTACTATAAACTAGTGTCCTTCTACAGACTGCTCAGTGCCATGTTTTTCGTGTTCCTGTGCTTCTTTGGTGATTTAACTTTTTAAAAATGGCCATCAAGTGCCCTGCTGAAGTGCTGTCTAGTGTCCCTGAGCTACGAAGTGCCTCGTGGAAAAGGAACATATTAGGTAAGCTTTACTCAGGTGCCAGGTACACACTGCCAGCTCTGAGTTCAGCACTAATGAATCAGCAATCCAGGTTGATCTAGGTGTCGCCAAACAGGAACACACGACACAACATTATGTACTGATTGGTTGACAAAAATGCTGTGACCAGAGTCTCTGAGAAAATGCCATAGTGCTCCTAGGAGCAATGACTCAGTATTCACTAACTCGGTTTTTGCGGGGACTTTATAGAACATGAGTACTATGGTAACGAGAATCACCTATGCCCTTCCGCATACCCAGACATATATTCTGTGCTATTTAGAACACACCTTCCATACACTTTCAACTCTTTTTTTTAAATCATACATTAACATGTCAAAGACATCTTTCCATATCCATAAATACAGGTTTATATACCTTCCTTCAATCATTAACTGGTAGTTCCCTACTGATGGACAATTTGGCTGTTTCCCGTTCTTTATTACTATAAACACTGCTATGATGAACATCCTTGATGACAAAAAAGAAGTGAATATTAATTCAGCATTTACTGTGGACCCCACTCTCTGTGAAGAGTTTTATAAATATTTATTACATTTAAGCCCCACAACAATCCTCATTAGGAAAGGGAATGATTGTTACCCTCACTTTACAGGTGAGAACTCTGATGCTTAGAGATGCTAAGTAACTTTTCTAGGGTCACACAGCCTACCCCCAGGTCTCATGGACCTCAGATTCCACACTCTTTACTGACACACTCTGCTGACTTCTTATACACACAATCATTTCCTTAGGATAGAATCCTGGGTAGAATTGGGCTGCCGAATTGAAGGGTGATGCTTTCGAGAGCGTTGGTAGGTACTGTGACATCTCCCCTCCAGAAGGTGTGTACCCATTCACAGTCTACCAGCAGTGCTGGAGAACTCTTGCTTTCCATGCCTACCTCACCAAGAACTCTCATTCTTTGAAAAAGGCCCCCCAAAGTACCTCTTTGTTCTGTAATGTGCATCCTCTGACTCTCAGTGCCTCTTGTCACATGCTATCCTGAGTATTTTGTCTTTTGTGAATTGCTTGTTCATGTCTCTGTCCATTTTTCTGCTGGCAATCCGTCTTCACTTCATTATGAGAGCTCTTTGCACCTGAGGACTGTTAACCCTTTCGTCCTCGAACACATGTGGAAATTCTTCTCTTAGTTTGCTCCCCTTCTTTAACCTAGATCATCATGTGGTTTTGCCCATGAATTTCAAGTTCTTTTCTTTCACTGTTTCTGGATTTGGTTTTACACTTAAAGAGGCAGTCTGATTATTTATTCCCTCATTATTTATTCCCTTTATGGTTTTATGCTTTCTGATCACCTTGGAATTTATCGTGATGCAAGGACTGAAGTGCAGAGCTGGTTCCTGCACCTCCCACCCTACTGAGTGGTCTTCATACCACAGTGGGATGATCCGCCTTTTCATCTCTAATGTTTAATGTGGTGCTTTCATGTACTAAACCTCATGTACCCTGAGAGAAACTTCTGGGTCCCTGTTCTGGTCCATTGGGCCACAATCTTTCTTCATTAACACTGAATTTTTCTAGGACATTTAAGCATGTCCATTTTTCCAGGTGTGATTTGTAATCATTTTGTGAATAAAATGTACTGGGATTTTGATTGAGATTCTATTTATAGATCAATTCAGAATACCCTAAGTCTATTCTTGGCTATTTTAATGTTTATACTTCTTTGGAGAATGGGGTACCTTTGGGTACCACCTTCCACATAGAAGGTTTTCCAATCAACCCTGCAGACAGTGGTCGCACCCTCTCCAGAGCCCTGCCTTTCCCAGGTGACCTTCCACTTATTCACCTTGCATTACAATTACTGCTTAGATGGTGAGTGAGCTTCTAGAAGAAAGGATCCCCGCATGGTCCAGTGGTCTGTGTATCTCCTATCACACCTGGCAGCTGGTCAAGGCTCTCGAGATACGTAAATGAATGAAAACAATCCTCCTGGAAATCTGACTGTGCAGGGAAATGAACCTGTTACTAAACCCACTTCTCCATGGACTTATATCAGCAAGCAAGAGGTTTGTCCTTACTAAACTCCTAAGAGCATGCCAGAATCAGAGAAGTGACAAATGGCTAGACTGGTGTGCCATGTGTAACATGCTGGAAACGTCTCCCCAGAGACCGCCACCTTCACCAAGCAGCCAGGGTATGTCTTGGGGGCTCTGAGGCCTCCAGAGGCTTCAGGAGAAGGGGCACAGCCAGGCATTTCTCAGGCTCCTGATGCTGTGCTGGACATTTGAAAAGCACAGTCCCATGAGATACAGCAACCCTAAAAGCTGGAATCATAGGTCCCATTTTGCAGATAAAGAAATTAAGGCTCAGAGAGATAGAGCCCCCTAACTACTAAGTGGTAGAAATGGCCAGAGTCAAGGTAATGGGACTCTAAAGGCTTTGCCTCTCCTATGATAATATCCAGAGCATCACCATCTAGAAGGCCGATGGGCTGGGGTCCAGAGGGGTACCGTTTGGTGCAAGGGTCCTGTCCTCACTAAGCCCAAACGGTCCCTAGAAAACTTGTCTTCTCCCAGAGCAGCTGTCATGCGGTTGCTGTGAATTGTTCCTGAAGAGCATCCGACTTGGGTCAAAGAGCCACTGTGGGGGCAGGGGACACATTACACAGGGTGTATTGTCACCATAGGGCCAGGGAGCTTGGGGGAGGTGGAAGATTTGCCATGGGGGCAGGGGTGAGTCTCAGCACACACCCAGGGATCTCTCCATATTCCTGCTCCCAGCCTCCCCAGCGCTTTCTGACTTGGCCCTACAGCTCCCTCCTGGGAATATAGCCAACCAGCTACTCCTTACCGGTTGGCAGCTGCTGGGTGGGCTTCAGCTTATTTCTAAGTCTGGTTTAAAACTCATGTTCCAATGAAGGACCACAGGTGAGGGCCAATACATTCGATGGGCTTGGCTGTGCCCAGCCCAGTAAAGACCCTATGGACATGGAGGCAAAGAGCCCATGGGTGTCCTGCCTCATGGAACTCCATTTTGGCCATGAAGCAGATTATAAGAAAAATTCCCAACCATACACAAGTATCCTACTAGATCAGTGTTGGAGGAACCAGGTTTAGAGGCATCCATTTGTAGTGGCTGTGGAAACTGAAGGCCAGGCTAAGGTGTGTGGCCTTTATCCTGTGAAGGGAGATCCTCCATGTTCCAAAGCAAGAATCTGCCATGATTGGATCTGTGCTTTAGAAACACACCAACTGGATAGCTTTTTTTTTTTTTTTTTCAATAAACATGTTTTACTTTCAAGGCAGAATTTAAAGTATTCCCATTTTGGATGAATAAGACCAAACATTGGGAAACACAGAGCTGATGGACGTGAGCCTGGTCAGAGCCCCTTTGCTATATGGTGCTGATGAGCAGAGACAGCCCTGGACATGAAGTGAGAGAGGCCCACATTCAAGTCCCTGTGCTGACCTGCCGTGGGACCTCAAGCAAATTCCTTCCCCATCTCAACCTCAGTTAATGCACCTGTAAAATGAAAATGTGTCACCAAAGCCACAGAGCTGTCATCAGGACAAAGTGGGATGTTAGATGACATTGTCTCTCTATACAGTTGACAAATGTGAGACGAGGCTCCGGAAGACTCAGTGCACACACACGAGGACCTTTCAGACATCCTGCACCCCCAGCGACTTCTCAGGAAGTCTCTCTCGGCTGTTCCAGCTCAAACCAAAACCCATCCTGTAAAAACACAACCCCATCCAGAGATGCAGTCTCCCGTGGGTGTGGGGCGGGCCACCTGCCCCGGGTGCAGCCTACTGGGCCATGAACATCAACAACCGCCCCTTCCTGGTGGGAGAGGGAACAGGGAGCCGGCTTGTTCTCCGAGAGCAGAGGGCTGGCGGGCGACGAGGAACATTTTAAGGTGGGACGCTTCTTCCTGCACCATAGGCAGCTGTCTTCATAAGGCGTCCATTATGTGCAGCCCCAAGGCCGGGGGGCCCGAGAGGCCAAGTTAAAATTAGTGTCAAACTTGCACCCTCCAGAGACACGGAACATCCAAAGGTCAGATCCTCCAACTAGCCGCCTGGGCAGAAGTGGAGAGAAGTGGCCTGCTACCTCCAGTTCCTGCAGGCACAGGGACAGACAGCCCAGCCCAGTGGCTTGGTTCAATAGCCCAGCTGGGGTTAAAAAAATGGAATGCAGACTATAATCCAAAATACACGTGTATATTTAAAATGATTGCATGTACAACCAGCAGAAAGGTAAGGGAGGAACCCACTAAGTATCGCAGTCACGGATATGGAGCAGTGGGTGAATTTTTACTTTTCCTGAACTTTCCAAAATGTTCTCAATAAATATGTATTACTTTTGTCATCAGAAGAAAACACAATAAAAGGGGCTATAAGCTGCACATTTGTCTTACATACACAAAGTGATTAAATTGTATGAGCTTTTAGGCATGTAGTGTATGTGTATGTAAAGATATTGACGTGGCTGGCTGGTGTTAAAGAGCAACATTGTCCACCCCTTCATTTTACAGAGAAAACTGAGGCCCCACTAGCAAAACAGGAAGCCCAGAAACGACTTTTCACTGAGCCTGGTGTCGTCCCGGAGTTTCCCCAAATGATGCCCCGGTTATTCCTGTTGTTGCTTTTATTCCCACTTTATGGAGGTGGAAGCTGAGAAACAGAAGTGAATTGATTCACCCAAGGGTACCCAGTCACAGAGTGCATCCCAACCCTAGCTTTCTGTGTGCAGCTTGTCTAGTTTGAGGCAAGGAAGGGTCCCCACCCTACTCCTGAAGCCTAGAGCATTCAGAAAGCACCCCCGTATAGTGGTGAGTTTTGACAGCTTTCTTGGGCACCTTTGGCACACCTTCCCCACCTCTCGGGGCTTCTGGCCTTGTTGCCAGATCTGCCCTTGGGAACCTTTAAGAGAGGAAGTGACAAAGTAGGATGTGGGGCCACCAAGGGCACAGTACACTTTCCCAAGGTGGGGCAGGCTGGGCAGGGAAGGCAGCAGGTGCCAGGTCTTTGGGATGGGGCAGGTGGGCTGGAGGGGCTGCCACTTAAATGGTCCCTCTCCAGCCCCTTTGGCTTTACAGCACTCCAGGCTGGCCAGCACCTCCTGGCGGCTCCAGGTGCTCTGACCTGAGCCTTTGTTCCAGCTACTCCCTGTGCCAGAAAATCTGTCCCCATCCCTATTTTCTGCTCCAGTTCTTTTGGGGCCCAATTCATCATGCCTTTGTGCATTCTTGTTAGTGAGCACATTTTTATTGAGTGTCTACTGTGTGCTAAAGCAAGACAGACATAGCTCCAACCCTGTAGGTGCCTGTAGTGCTTAGAGGGAGGCTGCCCAGGGTCATTTGAGCAGGGACTCTGGGGTCAGATTGCCTGGGTTCAACCTGGTTAATCCACTTGGCCAGGTTCCTACTTCAGATTCCTTCCTTACAGTGCCCAATGCTGCCCCTGCCCTCTGACTCTCGCTCCTCCAGGGCCCCATAGTCTTCTGAACACCCTCTGTCTGAGTACCAGTGGCCCCCCAGTACAGGTATTTGGGGCCTCTCCACTTCCGGGCCTGAGCCACCAGCGCAAATGCAATGATGTCCCCAGACTCCTCCAGAGTCTGCAGGTACACTGAGCCCTCAGCCCCAACGAGGGGAACCTGAGAGGCTCCCCACTGACTTGCCACCATTATAGGCTGCCCAGCAGCCCCTGTTATGGAACTCATCTGCCTTCCTCTTAAACTGTGGGGCCTGACTAAAGATGTGGACTCTGGATGACATCTGAGCCAATGGAAGCCAGGTGCTAAGCTTCTGGGAGAGCTTCCCTGCCATGGGAGCTCTGCTGGGAAGGTCACCACAAACACCAGCCACAGGTGCCCAACCCACAGCCTGGTCTCTGCCCATGCCAGTCCTTCCACCCAGGCTGCCCTCTACTCCCTCCCTGCAGTCCTGCTTATCTGACAAACTCCACTGACCCTGCAGTGCCAGCCCATGCTTCCTCCGTGAGCCTTCTAGTCACAGCCCTCTCTGAATGTGCCGCCGCCTCTCTTCTGCATGTCTGTTTCCTACATCAGTTGCTGCTGCCTCCCTTTCTCCTGGTGCATTGCTGCCCCTTTGTCTACATGTCCCTTCTGGAGAAGAAACCGTCCTATTGCTGACTGGGCCTCCAGAGTCCATCAGTGCCTGGAACAGATATCTGCTGAATAGACTTTTCAAAGGAAGGTCAGTCTGTGCCCTCACTTCCTGTTAAGATGCACATGCTAAGGGCTCATGCCACATTTTGAATCCAAAGCCTCACAGGTCTTTCTAGTCACGTACTCCATAGCAGGGATACCAGCTGGCAGAGAACAGAATGTAAATGCTGACTGCTATACAGTGGGCCCTGTTCAGGCCTTTCATGTGAGCTCTTGTGCTTGAGTCTGGAACCATCTAAGGAGGCCGGTGTTTTGCAGATGGAGGCTTGACCAGTTTTCCATGGGAGGCACAGAGTGAGGCTGGGGGGCAGCTCTCTGGACCCAAAGCCCACTCTTCTCACACTCCCATGGAACAGGAGATATGAAAGTGTTTTGAGTGGTGCCATGAGAAGAAACTAGAAAACTCTAACATTGACAAGTGTTCCCCACCACGCAGATGCCCCTCTGGGGCAGGAGTCACCTTGCCATAACTTAGCAATGAGGGGGAGGCTTAGAGGGGCTTGATACCTGGTCTGAATCCCTAGAAGGTCACTGCCCTGGGGGAGGCAGCCCACTGTCCTATAGGACAGAGGGAGCCGAACTGTCATGGTGGGAAGAGGGCAAGCCAAGTGGTCTGTGGCCAGAGCAGCTACCCAGAGCAAGGTGGGAGCCCAGAGTGCCTGCAGATTCTCCGGAGAGCCACAGCAGAGCCCTGAGATAAGAGAGGCCACAGATACTGCATCACGGAGCAGCTGACCCAGGTCCCTTGCTGCAGTTCAGTAGGTTCTACCACAACCACCTCCTCTCAGCTCTCAGCCACTCTTTCAGAACCGCGGAGCTGACTGTTCACGTGGGACCCCACCCCAGCTTCCCAGGGTCCCACACTGGCCCCCACCTCAGTAGCAACCACTTCTCTCATGCCCTCAGCCCAGTCACTCAGACTTTGTATTGAATGCCCAACCCACAGGAGGTTCCCCCAGCCAGGTCTCTTACTGGGCTGTAGTCCCTTCAGCCCTGAAGGCCCTCTGTGGAAATGAAGTCCATGGAGCAGTCCAGTAAGGGACTGAGTCCTGGGGAAAAGGAATACAGCTGCTGTGATGTCCCCACTGTCCTTTTGCCATCCCAGGGCCTAGATGGGAGCCCAGACCAGCCAGCTCGAGACCTACGCTGTTTGCCGAGTCCCACTTATTGCCTCAATTGACAGGAAAGGAAACAGAGACACAGAGCAGCAGTTGCTTGCTTGAGACTTTCTTGACAGATGAAGGCAGAGATCTGAGGTCACAAGTGTTCCCTGGCTCCCCTCCCCACACTCGTCTCTCTGTGCTGCAGGACTCCGGTGTTTGGGTGGTTTATTCCTGGAGTCACAGTAAAGTGTGAGGTTCCATTCTTCCACCCAAGGCCGAGGCCATCCCCACCTATCTCCTGAGCACAAAACATGGCCCAGGGGCCTTTGGGCTGTGCCTGCGGTGTATGGGGAGAATGGAAAGCGCTTACCTGTCAAACACCAGCCGCCGTCTCATGGTCAAGCTATATGGGAGACATCTAAGAGTTTCAAGAACTGTGATGGAGCGAGGCCTGCGGGAAGCGGAGAAGTGAGAACATTATACTACCACCATCTGTCAACTTTCATCTGAGTTAGAAAAATGCATCCACAAATGGTGAGCACTACCTTGCTGAGCACCAAGCCCCAGCCATGGCCGCTTCCCCGTTATGGTCATCGCAGGTCAAGACCAGGCCCCTTGGGCATGCAACCACAGCCTTATCACCCCACACGCAGAGCAGGAAGTAGCAGCCCCTGCTCCTGCAGACCCTGCAGACATCCTGGGCCTGGAAGCCCTCGCTTTTGTTTCCCTGTGCACCGGTTAGAGGTAATTCACTCATTCTTTCTTTCTTTATGAATTCACTCATGCAAGCATTCGACAGCCATTTAAAAGCCTAGGTTCTCATGGAGATGAGGTCACCGAGGTGATAGCTCAGGTCCAATAAGAAAGGTGTCTGTGGGCCCAGGAGCAATGCCCCAGGCCCTGTCCCCAGCCTGGAGGGTGGTGTCCCTCCTCCCTGTGGTCGCTGTGGGCAAAGCACTTTCAACACGTGGTGCAGCGTGGAGGGATGTTGCCACCATTTACAGCACACAGACCCCTTTTGTATGAAAATATTTCTCAAAATTCCTCCTGACGGGAACTACACACTTAGTACTCTCTCACTGAGAAAATAAACAATAATACAAAAACAACACTGAACATAATACTTTGTAATTAACTCACATTTTAGTAATCACAGCACCACCAGGTAGGTTTAAAGAATGCCTACACACATATTCACTTGAGACATTATTTATATCTCCTCGGCTTATGCCTCAAGCCCAGGGGGAATCTATCTATTCGACACTCATGTAACAGGTATTTGTGGTGTATCTCTGAAATGCCCAGTCCAAGGCCCACAGGTTAGGGGTTGGCAGTGGGAGGAGCCGCTGCTCCGCTGTGAGGCAGATGGAGGTACGGCCAGCTCAGACTGGAGGTGTGCCCTGGGGCAGGTACGTGGCCTTTTTCCAGCTCAGAGTGTCCTGAGTAAAATGGAAATGAGAATTGTGACAGGGGAAAGTTGTTATAGAGGATTAAATGAGATAGTAGCAGGTGCCCAGCTCAGAGCCTGGCATGAAGCAGAAGCTCAGCAGATGGGCACCAGAGGGTTACAGTCATCATTATTCTTTCAATGTCATTATCAAAGTCATCATTACATCATCAACAACAGCTGCGGCATCGCCATCACCACCGCCGTCCTGCTTGCCCCTGTTAGGGTCCACAGCAGTTGCTACCTTATAATAGAGTTATCTGATTCCACATCTTCTTCCTCAGGTTCATGCCAAGCTCTATAACTTCAGCATTGTGTGAACTTGGAGTAAGTTACTCAACCTGTCTGAATCTATTTCCATGTATGCAAAGGGGGACTGTAGTTCTAGCAATTCACAGGAATTTTTGTGATTAAATGAAATCATGTATATAAAGTCTGAACACAATACTCACATGCGCTAAATGCTCAGTAATTGCAGGTCATTGTTGCTTATGTTGTTATTATTATTATCATTTCTTCTTTTAACCTGAGAGCCCCTGAGGGCAGAGCTCATTCCAAATTTGTCTCTGTCTCCCCACGGAGTTGACCACAAGGCTTATTTCCCAAAAGACATTAATAAATGATTACGGAAATAGTCTTGGAGGTTCACACAAAATCAGATGCAAAATAACTCAAGCAACTGGAGCACGGAGCATGGCCAAGGATAAAGAGTCTTATTGGGATGCTAAGAAACACCAGTGGATGGCCCAAAGGGAGCCATTTGTCACTCACAGAGTCAATCTGCAGGGCTGCTAGGACTATTCCTTCATTTATTCATTCATCAAATTGACACTGAAGTTTCACTTTGGTCCTGTAATAAACTCTACTCTGGTGCTCTGTTCCTGTTATTTCCATTTGCCACCTCATTTAGCCTCCCTAAAAATGCTTGGAGGCAGCCAGGATGGGTATTGACAATCCATTTTGTAAATAAAGAAGTGAAAGCTCAGAAAGGTGACAAATCTTGCCAAAGGGCACATAGTAGAAGCTAGACCAAAATTTGGCCCGTGACCTTGACTCTTTCCTGGTGGCCCCACGACCTCAAGCACTTTATAAACATTCTCACTTCCCAGTTGCTCCTCAGCAAAGAAAAGTAAATTAACTCACTATTGGTGGTATTTTCATGCACCCAATTTTAAAAAAAGACTTTAAGTTCTGTGAGGTCAGGGACAACAGAGCCACACAGTGCAGGGGCAGTTAAACACACAATATGTTTTGGACCCGTATCAGTCTGATCTCAAACTGCCTGGGTTCAAAGTGACTCAGACACTTGATGGCTGTGGGACACTGGGAAAATTATTTAACTTCTTTGTTCTTCAGCTTCTTCATCTATAGAGAAAAGATAATAATAGCTAGCTTCGTGTTACGTGAGATAGTTCACGTACGTTCAGCTGCCTTATTGCTGCAGCCTTGGAGTTGGGGAGGTGACCTGCAATCCCTTAGGCCCACAATGGACCCAGAACTGAAAGGGGATCTGAAATGCCCAAGCAAGCTCCTCAGCCACCAGGCAACTCCATGCAGGGACCAAGGTAGGAAAGTCTATTCTTCAGACTGAAGAACTTCCTCGGTAATCAGGATATCCCAGAGGTTGTATGAGACTGAGACATGGGTACAAGAAACCTTCAAAAAGGCAGGTGGGTGTTGAACTTCTATTCAGAAACACAAGACCACACCCAGGAGAGCAGGATGCAAGGGTGCAAGAAACCTCCAGTGCGAGTGAGGTTGAGCCTCTAAATAAAAGAGTCTAGAGGAAGAGGATGTTGGCAGGGGAAGACACTGAAATTCCCCCAGATAGACTTTTGGGCCTTCTGTTAAAATACTGGAAAGATAGCCTGAGCACGAAAGGGAAAAAGAAACCAAAGATGATAAAATACTGTTGTTTTATTCAGACTCGTTGAGCATACAGGGAATTTGGGGTATACATGAAATCTCCAGGAAAAATTCTAGGCCGAGGCACAGGGAAGGAAAATGGAAAGCATCGGCCCTCTCTGAGTCTGAGTCTCACGGTAAAAATCTGACAGGCTCTATTTTAATTTCTAAAGGGTTAAATCTGATAGTTCTTTTTCCACCTACCTGTAGGGATTTAATACCTGGTAAAGAGTTACCAAATCATTGTATCCTGTCTGCTTTATGTGCACTCGTGCATACTTGAGTATTGATGCCATGTCTATATATGTGCTGTGTCCACATAACGTACCTGGCACCCAAATTGGCCTACAGATAAATGAGTACTCATAAATTTAATGAATGGATCCAAATGCCTTTCAGTTCACATGACATAAATAAAACTTTAACAAAAACAGTCAATTTAAGTTGGTAAGAGTGAAGATGCCTTTGAAATTACTAACTTACATGTTTTTCTGGGTGTCCAAAGTGTTGGCTTCTATGAAATGCTTCAAGTGCAATGTGCATTGCCTCTAAGGATTTTTCTTTGGTAGAATAAATGACTTAAAGTGTGAACTAGACTTGTTTGGTAACTTGGTTTTTTCATGGGTAACTTAAGTTAGAAATGGGTAAATTAGTTTTAACATAAATGGGATTGTCATAAATGTGCTTTTTAGAAGAGAAATCTGATTAATTTGCAAAGTTAAAATACTAAAACATCAACTAAGTATCAATTCAAGTACCCTTGGCTCTTTGAATTCTACAAGGTAACATATATTTGGGTCTATTAAATGTGTTTTTATAAACTGATAAAGAAAAAAGTAAGATTGCTTGTTTCTGGATCTTAAACTAAAAGCAAGGTTACTAAGAGTTAAAATTCTAACAGGTACAATTCTATATGCAAAGAGTACAAAAGGTTTCAGCTCTATTTCACTTAAAATACTGTGAAAAACTTATGAGAAAGGAGTGATTTATCTAAATTCAGGAATTTTATAAGGATTTTTTTCAGAATGTAAATTTAAGAAAGAGTCAGCAACTGGAATAAAGAGAGATATAAGAAACTTATAGGTATGAAACATATCTTAGTAAATGTTTCTGGATGAGAAAACAATTTATATGGTAAATAAGTTCTAGAATATCTAAGTAAGTTATACAAGGTTTGTAGAAGGTAAATCTCAAAAAGTTCATGTATGTGATTAAGTTGGCATAACCAGCAGAGTCAGTTAAAGTTATTCAAGGTTTTTTTCCTAAGGTTAACGTCTAATATGCTAATTCTCTATGATCAGAAACAACAAGATCTCCTTAAAACATTGATATGCTCTTATCTATTTAGATAATTTTGTGTGTTTGTTAGGTTTTGTTATTTAGGGAAATTAAGTCTTAAAGGGATTAGGGTTCATACCTGTTTTAAAGACTTTTAAATGTAACTGGTTACTATTTGAGCCTTGTCTAAGTTTTAATGTAAAAGTTAAACTTAGTTAATAAGGACATCTGTGTAATTGTGACCCTAACCATTACTGTCTTCTCAGTATGTTAGATGTATTCATGTTCTTCAAGTATAAAAGTATTTTAAAATATAACCTTATGACAGCATTTTACCAAGTTGGTGTTTTCCAAACTAAAAGGAGCAATAGTCTCTTTCAGATTTATATAAATAACCAATTCGGTTGGTATTTATATCATTTAATGTTTTGTAACTGGATAAAGGTAACATGTTATGAATAAGTTATATATATATAATTTTGTGTTACTCTTCACACTGGGACAAGAATTTAAATGTATTTTTGGAAGGTAATAAGGAAAGTCAGATTTGTTTAAGTTAACAGCTCTCTTAGCCTTTCTGTTTGATTCATGTTTCAAATGTAATACTGTCTTATGTTAATTGACATTCAGATAGTTTCAGGAAATAATACATGAGAACTCAGTAAAATGATATTTAAGAAAGAAGCAATTATGAGCTTCCAAAATACAGCATTTTACCTAAGATTTCTCAAGAACCCAGCCCTGCCCAAGATAAGACTCTGCCTCTCACCTTATTCCATGTTAGGATGACTCCAAAGTAGGCCAGAATTAAGCACATTTAAAGCATTTAAAGATATGTCCAAGAGATAGATTTTCTTTTGTTGTTGCAAAGATTACTATGATCTCAAAATAAACAGGGAATATAGTACATAGCTAAGTAAAGGTTTGGAATTATAAAAATTACATTTCTTAGTTCATAGCTATTATACAAACTGAGTATGTTTTTGCCCTTGTTAATTTCATTCTGTATTTTCCTTGTAAAACTTCAATGTTGTCTGCCTGTTAGTGTTTTGCAGAAGCATTGCTTCTAATAGGACAACCTGAGTCACTCTGAGACAACAGGCCATCACCTGTAGGGACAATGGATACAATGCTGACTTCCAATACTGATATTGACCCCAATTAATTATAGATATTAAAGTTAAAACCCAGTACTCCTACTTCAAGACTGGTGAAAAAGCCAACCTATTGGATGTTTAAAATTAAAACTTAGAGGCCAAAGTCAAGGAAGTAAAAGGGCCAAGGAAAAAGTAGCCAATATTTTGTCCCTTGCCCTTTAGGGTCAGACAGGATCCAGGGAACAATGAGACCCCTCAAAGGGCCCTGCCACTCCAGTGAGTCACCCAACTTCCTGGTCAGGGGGATCAAAAGGATCCTAAAGAACAGGAAGCCAACTAGTGCACATTTTGCAAAGAGGGGAGTCCTTGGAGAGGGAATTGTCCCGGATGCTTCCAAAGGAAGCCACGTGTGGTCAGCAATACCCTGAGCCATCCTGGCAAATGGCATAACTGGTAGAGGAAAAGCTAAGGGAGCCAAGAGGTTTCTCACAAGTTCCCAAGAATGATCCCTGACAGATCTCAGTTGACTCTAACAGAGGATAGGAAAAACGTCAATTTTTACTAACTTGGTCTTAGACAGCTAGTAGGAGAGTAAAACCAAAACAGTCATACAGAACCATTTAAAAGATAAGACAATGGTTCTTTCATTGTAACTTGAGTGTACTTTTTTGTCAGTCTCCTGAAAGTAAGTAAAACCGAGAGGTAATAAGGGAAGAGTTTTTATATAGGAGTACCTGAAAAATATCACAAAAAGTTCTGTCAGAGTCAAAAGTTTGTTCTGAGTCAATTTGAGACCTACAAATCTTCCTAACCTTCTGCATAGGTGAACTTGATCTGTGTCTCTGTTTTTTGGTTTTTTAAAAAAATTTTGCTAGAAGTATTATTATGAGCTGCTCCTCAGACTCCTTCTCTGGAAGTTCACAATTCATCTCTTCCATCCTGGTGACTTGGTTTTAATCAAGACCTAGAAAGAAGACAAGCTTCAAGAGAGCTGTAAAGGGCCTTATCAAGTGCTCCTGATCACTGGGATGGCTATCCAAACTGCTAAAAAGGGGAGAACTCATTACCATGGGCAATTTCCACCTCAAAAAGTTAATATGTCTAGGATGGATGGGAACTCCAAAGGGGATAAGAACAAAAATGAAAATGAGACCAAAAGGTATAAAAAGGAAAAGGGGGGACTTGTGAGAAAGAGAAAGTTCAGTGGTCCAGTTTCAGAATATAGTATTTAGCTTTAATTGGGATGTAAGATCCAGTCATAGCCACTTTGACTATAGCCCTTCCCTTTTCCTGCCCCAATTTTAAAATTAGCCAATCACATAGATTGTAACCTTCAGTTCCTCCTATCAGGCAAGGGGCAGTGCTATGTTTGGAATAAGAACAGGTAGGCTGCCTGCCCAAGTGTGCCTGCTTGCCAGGCCTGTTCAGTAGCACGCCCTTGTGCAGAAGGGAAGTTGGCCTCGCCCAGCTACTTCTCAGTGTTTGAGTCCTTGCAGCACGCTGGTATTTCTAACAAAAAGAAAGAAAAAAAAAAAAACTACAAAGAAAGCCACATGAAAACTGTACTGAAACAGAAACCAGAGAAATAAAAATATTAACAGCTATGGGGGATACACAGGGATTCTTTTTTTTTTTCTTTCCTGTACTTGTCTCTGTTTCTGATTCTTAAGAAACACACAAGTGTTATATAATGGGAAAAATACATGTTTTAGAAAGAATGATGCCTGATTGGGTGCCTTAGCTGTGGGCATTCTAGCAGCTGAGGCAAAGAACAAAGCAAGATGGGCTCTGTTGTCCAACAGTAGGAAGGAGCCAGGGAGCTGCAAAGTCAAACTCTCCTGGATTGGACTTGTGTTACCTTTTCTTCTTCAGAAGAAACAAATGGACACGCAATAATTGTACATATTTATGGAGTACAGTGTGATAATTTGATACATGTATACAATGTACAATGATCGAATTAGGGTAATCAGCATTCTTTGTGTTGGGAACCTTCAAACTCCTTTCTTCTAGTTATTTTGAGATATATAATAAAATGCCGTAAACCAAAAGTATCAGGGTCTTTGCTTCAAGGGAATTGGGCAACACAACAGAAAAATTTCTCTGTTATTTACCTATGTGCTGAGGTATGGCCTACATTGATAGCAATTCCAGGTAATGGGCCCCCAAATGATGTCAGAGCAAGCACCGAGCAATGGTTCTGTAAAGGCAGTTCTCCCAGAGGCCCGGGTAAGAATTTGGTTTAAGGATAATCTTGCAGAATCTTGTGGGGAAAAAAAGCATCACTATATCCAGTGGTCCAGTGAATTCTATTCAGAGAATATTTTCTTAGAAGATAAAATTCACATTGAAGATTGGCGTATAAACCCGAGAAAGGTGGGTGCTCTGGTGGGAGCTGAGGGGGTACATTTCCCATCACTCTCCACGGCTCACTCTGCGGCTGCCCCTTGTAGGGATTCCATGGACCTCTGGGGCTCCTTGGAGCCCAGCTGTGTCGGGCCATCCCCAGGGCACCCACAGAGTCCGGGTGTTTTGTCAGGCTGAGAGCACTGGGAGAGCAGAGGGAGGCTCCGCTGCCCGTAGAGGGCAGAGCCACCGCCCCTAGAAGTCAGACTATGAGGACAAGGACAAAGTTTCAATGTGAAAATTAAAAAGTGCAGCTGGTGAGTGTACAGCCCTGCAGGATGTTGGGTAGCAACAAGGAACAACTTCAGACTCTGGGGTGGCAGTTCTGGGCAGTTTGAAGGCTCTTACTGGTACAAGGTTGTGTTCCTGTCCCTATACTGGAGGGGCACATAGGGCTCAGGGGTGGATGAGCCTACAGGACAAATGTGTGAACTAAGGTCACAGACCCATCCCCACTCCATGCAGAAGAGTGGCCTACTATCTACTTAAGGCTTCCTGCTTCCCTGCAGCCTAGGGGAGGGCCTAGGACTGATGCTCCCTGCCAGGCCCTATGTCTGGCGCTCACTCTTCCATCTCTGCCATGTGACAAGAATACTACTGATTAGTCCCTGTGTTCTTGTCCCTGGAGGAGACCTGGGTCCTTTAGGAGCTTGGGCCTCCAGGCTGCCTATCAGTTCTGTGTGGTTCTCATTATCCTTCCAATGTACTTCCTTTTTGCCTAAGTTATCTCAAGTCAGTTTCTGTTGCTTACACCAAGAATCCTGGTGCACTCAGCTAGGAAGAGGTTATATGGCTTCTTTTGACACTAAGGGTGGTGACCAGGAACTCTGGCACTAAAGGAAAAAGGAGACGTTCAAATTTAATACTGGGAGCTACTCAATACCTATGTATTCCCTCTATTTCTTCTCTGCTGGTGGAGGCCAGCTTTCATTGGGGTAAGCCTTTCTCCAGGCCCAGGGAGTAATTTGCTATGGTCTAATGCAGTAGCACTAGTTTTCATTCCATTTTCCAGAGAATTGGTTCACGGAACTCAATTCTGACCAATGGGATCTATTGCTCCCACTTTAGAGTGAAAGGAAGACTTTCCCAGGGCTTCAGGGAAAAAGCTTCTTTGCTAATAAAAGGGAAGCTGGGGAAGACATCCCTCATCATGTCCCTTGGGGCCCTTGGGGCCTTTGCAACCATCTGTTGGCCCTGGGCCAGATAATGCTGATGTGGAGGTGAAATGGACAGAAGGGAAAAACTGAAAACTGCCTAGATCTGTAATGTGTTGGGTTGCGGGCCATTCAGCATTGGAACGGCTCCCCCTCTAGGCTTCTAGTTAACAGACCCCTGTTGCTTAAGCCCTTGTAATTAGATTCATGTTACTGAAGTATCCAATCCCCAATCTGAGCTCAAACCTAGGAAAGCTCACCAACAGCAGGCTGGGATGACGAGACAGGCTGACGGCAGGACAAGGGCCCTGTTGGGAAGATGCCCAGAGAAAGGCGCCTCCGGAGGGTGGGAGGAGCTTGTGAAGGATCCAAGCAGGGCCCCTCATGGAAGGGACAGAGGTGCTTCCAGGTGGTCTCCATCTCAGAAGCCAAATGAACAACAGTGCCATTTCCAGGCCATCTTCCTTTTGAGGCGGGGACCCAGCCCCAGCTAGAACATGGGGACATGCTCCATGTGGCTTAGGGTAGGATGGTAAGAGCTAGTCAGGCTCTCAGGGTCACATGTGGCTCTGGCTTTGCAGAGAACTGGAGTCCAAGGCAGGGAAACTGAGGAGGAAGCAAGACACCCAGCTATGTGGAGGGCCAGCGCAGAGTTGGTGGGAAGCTGCAGCTCATTGGCCTGCTGACCCCCACCAGCACCCGCAGGAATGCCAGAGGCAGAGTTCAGGGCAAACCAGGCCAAATGCAGCTCCTGGGAGCATACTGACCACTTGGGCCAGGTTCGGCTCAGGTGTTGGGCAGGCACATTGTGGAGACGGAGCCTGGTGGAGCAGGACAAGGCAGGTCCCATTTCCCTCCAGAGCTGGGAGAGCCCCAGAGAGATTTCCAGCTTATGCTGATCTGAGTCAGTGGTGTGCAAGCCACCAGCCTGCCTGAAGACAGCCCTACTCAAGTTCAAAGGCACAGCAGCCCTGAGAGAAGGTCTGGCTCTCCTTACACACATTTGTCCTCTTCCAACAGCTGGTTCAGCAAGCTCAGTTCTATCCCTTGTGCTCAGGCCAATCCTCCCTTTCATAACGAGGGAGCATCTAAAGAGTCCCAGTATCGGGCCCTGTGCCTAGAAACTGTGTCCCTGTCTTGTTCCCAAGCCAAGCATCCAGCTTATTCCTCAGGGCTGGTCCAGAGAAACCATATCCTTCCATTCCAAGCCTAACTCCGCAGACCCTGGGAGTATGCAGCAGGGTGGTGACAGCAGGTCGCTTCCTAAGTGCCTGCCTCCTACCAGGGGCTCAGTTAAGAATTTTACGTGGGTTCCTTATGACTCCCCAAAGAAAGCCATATCAGGGAGTTATTATCTACTCCTATTTCACGGATAAGGAATCCAGAGCCCAAGAAATAACCCAGCTTCCCAAGGTAAGTGGCAGTGCCCAGATGATGTGCCCCTGACAGCCAGTTCAGCCCAAAATCAAGCCTGGTGATTTGCAAATATAGGCCCCCCCATAGTGCCCACAAAACTGGGTACCTCTCTCGCTCACTTACTGGCAGTCTCAGGGCTATGTCACTCAGGCTGGTGATGCCCAATCACTGACACCACTTGGGGGACACTAAGTGGGATGGGGAAAACCTGGGGCTTTGAAGCTACACAGCCCTGTGTTCAGATTTCAGTTCTGCCCCTCAGAATCTCTGCAAACTTTCTCAGTTCCTTGGGAAGATGCCCTCTTCAAACTTCAGGCTCCCCAGTTATAAAGTGGGGCTAATGACATGGATTTGGCTTGGGGATATAGAGGAATGCACCTGTCAGATGCCAGGCTCTCAGTGAAGGCTGGTTCCCACTGACGCCTTCTCCTCAGTTCTTGCTGCCCCTTGGGGAGGGCTGCTTGAGGCCAGAGACGGCCTCTTGGAGCTGAGCAGCCTGAGCAACTCCAGCGATGCCCACCACGTGGCTGGCAGGGACCCGAGCACACTTGGCTCCCTGGAGCTAAATACCGAGTCCAGGCACCTGATTCTAAACAATGAGCTATTCTGGGGCTTTAATTGCTCATCAAGGGGAAGGCAGGCTCTGGGCAGTGACCAACCTTGGGAGTGGGGATAGCATCAGGAGGCAATCGGTGGCACAAACGCACCAAGCACAGGTGCAGAAATGCCAGCCAGTAGGTCCCAAATCCCAGGGTGTCACCAAGGGACGGCACTCAGCAAGCCTTGGGTTTCAGTGTACAAATGGGGACACTGAGGTGCAGGGAGGAGAGAGCTTTGATGGCTGTTACAACAAGAGTTCACTAAATACCTCCTCCTGACTGGGCTCCACCATGTGCCCCAGGGACTCAGAGTATGAGGGAGACACAGTCCCCATATGCCATTACAGTGCCCAGTGACCGGTACCAGGGGGAGGCACAGACAGGGCCACAGAGGCACGAGGAAGGTTACCTCCTCCTCATGGGGTCACTACATAAAGGCACGTTCATTCTTGTGTGAGCCAGCCCTGCTCAGGTGCTGAGGACAGCCCCCAACACTCTCATCCTGCCTTTCTGTCTGCAGAGAAGGCAGGGGTAAGAAAGCAGAGAGCACAGAATGTAATGTCGGGGCAGGTCAGTGCCATGCAGAAACAGTGCAGGGCAAGGGGACGGGTGCCTGTGGCTGGTTGACGTTTTAGGTGGATGGTCAGGCTCAGTGCTCACAATGGCACGTTGACTTCCACACACGAGATAGGTGGGGGATGGATGTTTTGTCTTTCTGAGTGAAGGAGGGACACCAAACCCTGAGCTGACCTTCCTGAAGTCACAGAGAACCAGTAGCAGAGCCAGGACCTGCCCCAGATCTCTGGTTTCAAAGGTCAGAGCCAGGACCCTGCATGGCATCCCCTCCCCACCTGGCCCTGGTCCCCTCCATCCTCTCTGGGGGGTTCTGCTGGGGTGGGGGGTCAGAGCCAGGCCCTCAGCCATCACCTCCTACTTAGACAGTTTTCCAGACAGTGAGACTAACAGGCAGGCCCTCTACTATCTGGGCACTACAGGGCAGGCTTGCCCCTCTCTCCTCTCCCTCCCCCACAACTGGAAGTCTTGGGGTCAGACATATAATGTCCCTGCACTGCTAAGCTGTGTGACCTTCATCAATTCAGTAGAGCATCTGTCAAAACTGGATGCTGCTCCATCTTGAAGAGCCACTGGGAAGATTGAATAAAGTAAGGTATAAATGCCCACAGGAGCTTGGGGCCACAGGGACCTGGAAGGCACAGCCACCCTCCCTCCAGCATCAGTTCCTGCCCTACACCTGTCCCTTCCCAGACTAGGCATTCCTCCCTCCTAAGGGCTCCCACAGCTCTGAGAGCACCTGCTTTCTCTTTCTGTGTCAACCGTTGGCCCCTGAGCAAGACAGGCAGCTCCCAGAGAGCAGCCTCTACCTTCGGCAGGTCTCTGAGCCACCTGCCTAGGGCTGAGCACAGAGCCATGTGCAGTTGCTACTTCGTAAATCATCTTCAACAGTTTTCAGCAGGAGAGTTGAGCTTCGTGAGCGGGGCAGGTAGAATACTAGGTTCAGAGTCAGCTTCTTCATTAGCTCAAGGATCCTGGGCAAGTTAACTTTATTTTCTTGTTAATGAGGATAATAATTAGTGCTCCCAGTTCTGCAAAATTATAGGATGATTTCACTATTTGTGTTTCCATTACAGAATCCTAAGTGGAGGCAAGAGTCGATTCGGTTTGTAACCTAGTTCTATAATCCTCCCCACAATATCTTGTCCGTTCTGTTTCTACTATAACTCTCCGGTGACAGGGATCTCACCACCTTCAGGACAGCCCATGCCATGTTTTGACTGCTTGTGGCTATTAGAAACTTTGCTGTCTGTTGTCTTACCACGTGCCATGCTGAGCTCTGGGATGCTCAGAAATGAGTGGGTGATGAGTGAGCCTGGGGGAGGGGCTGAGAGAGGTGCAGGATGACGGTGGGGCATGTCCTGGAGCCCAGGGCACCCAAAAACCATGTCTCCCATCACTGGGTCAGGGAGTGCTCCCTGGCGTGACCCTCGGAGGCCGCCAGCTATAGGCTGCGAGTGACTGATGGTGCTTCAGAGCCAGCCGGCCCTTCCGAGAGACAGCTCGCCCTGGCTGCCTCCTGCCAGGGGCTGCTCAGTGGCTGGACCACAGGGGCTTGGGTTCTCGAGCCATGATGTATGATTTATGACTCCGATGAGCTCACCGGCTCAAGAAGGGAGGGCAATCCGAGGGGAGCCTGAAGGGAGGCTGCTTATGGATTTTAACCCTCTGATGTTACTGGCTGGGAATTTAACATCAATAATTCAAGGCAGCAGGGAGGAGGGGAGGAGAAAGAGGCAAAGGAGAGAGGGAAGAAAGGGAGAGAAGGCGTGGAGGAGGGGAAGCAGGAAGGAAGGCAGCAAAGATGCCTTTCTCAAGTGTTTCCCAGGGTACCATGCCCCTCCTCACCTCCTTCTGCTCCTTGAAGACTCATCAGAGTCTGTGAGGCAGATGCTCATCCCAATGATCCAACAAGAACACTGAAGCTCAAAAATGAAACATGGAGGTTTCAGGAATGGGGAATTTGGACCCATGTCTACTGACTCCAGAACCCAGTTCTTTCTACTACCCCTCGGCTCTGGAGGGCCGCCAGGTCAGGAAATGCAGAGGGTTGGTGGACCATCTCAAGACACCCAGACCCAGCTCACACTCTGGGGCTGACACTCAGGGAGAAGAGCTTGGTGGGCTTTGTCCCCCAGAGAGAAACTAGCCATTGGCCTTCTGGACAGCACTAGAACTTTGTTGCTGAAGCTGAAAAAATTAACTGCTATATTTAAAAAGCATTGTTCGGTTGCTATGGCAACAGAGGGGCTAAGAATAATATAAAAAGAAGATGATATGCCAGGTTGTCCCTGGCAACCCAATTTTAAGGGCGTGTGTGTGTGTGTGTGTGTGTGTGTGTGTGTGTGTGTGTGTGTGTGTGTGTGTTTTAAAAGGAGTTGGAGGGGGAGGTGGTGAGGTTCAGACCATCTTCCCTGTTCCCTCTGGCACCATCTGCCCTGGTGACATGTCCAAGAGGCAGCCAGGCCTGGCATCTCCTGAGTCTGCCTGAGTTGGCACACCCTGGCTCTGAGCCTAAAGACAAAGGTGACTCTCAGTTCCCTAATTGCTGAACCCTCCCAGCAGCCCCTCAACTGCCTGGGATGCTTCCCTTAGCTGTGGAACCCCAGCCGGAGGCACCTCTCAAACAGATGGCCCCCAAATAGCTTCTTCTCTCCAACCTGGGAGCTTTCAACCAGCCTGGCAGACTCCCTGGGGACCACCAGGGAAAACAGATGGTCAGGAGAGAAGAGCAGGAGATGGATTTATCGATCGGCAGCCTGGATGTCAGGGATGGGAAGTGGCTTGGCAGACCCGGGCATGGGCAACCCTGCTCCCTGCAGGCTCCTGGAGAGAAGCAAGCATGAAGTCTAGCCTGGGACTAGAGCCTGGGTCAGATGGCCTGGAGGGGACCCATAGCAGAGCTGGTGAGGGCAGGAAGGCCTAAGGGGACTCATGGGCCCTCATATACCAGTTGGTTGCTTTCTGGAGATAAGACGGCAGTACCCATGGGAGACATCAGGAAAAAAAGGGTGACAAAATGACATACAAAATCCCCAAGGCGATATATTGACAGCTGTTTTAGAGAGAGTTCCATAATTTTTGCTTCTATCACTGGTGTGCAACCTGGAGGAAAGCTTTGAAATCAGCAGGACCAGGGGCCCCATGGTGGCTCTGTCACACACTGCCATCTGTACTAGGGCAAGGCACCTAGCATCTCTGGGTCTTAGCCCTACCACAGGGGAGTAACAGACACTCAGGACCATGGCTGGGCCTTAACAAACTGAAGTTTTTTGAAGGTGCCAGGCCTAGCCCATAGAATATCCTCAGACTCAACACCATCCACCAAGAGGGAAACTTCACCGTGGCATTTCTCGATGTCAAGTCCAAATTGAAAGCCGCAGGGACACTGGCATCAGGTATGTTATGTGGCAGGTAGGTGAGAGGGCCCAGGCAGGGTTTGAGGGCAGGCCACAGCACACTGGGCAGGACCGTACTGGCCAGAAGGGGCTGCTGGGTAAGGGAGCCAGGCAGGTGGGTATGACACTGAGTGGGACACTAGATGGGCCAGGTGAACCTGGAGACAGGAGGCGCCTGTGGGGATGGGTGTGTGGCTCCAGGTCAGCGGTAAAGGGGCCTGGGCTAAGGCAGGACTGTGCTCTACAGTTTACAAACTTCATCCATCCATTAACTCATCTGGTGCCCCCAGGATGGACAGAGGGGCTGTCCCTTCTAAGCCCTCTCCCATCCCTGTCTACCAGGATTTCCCACAGGCTGGGTGTACCCATTGTGTACAGTAGTGGGGACAGGCTGATTCCCAAGCATTTCCCAGAAGTAGGAGAGTCCAGGAAAGCTGGAGGAGCCCTGACCAGGGAGCAGTCATGTGGGCAGGTGTGATCAGGGAGGGCTTCTTGGAGGAGGAACAGAGGCAGCCTTCTGGAAAGATGGCATGGTGAGCCTGGGGTGGTAGGATGGGTGTGGTGCTGGGAATCAGCACCTGGACTTGGCTGGGGAAAAGCAGGCTAAGGGTCCAGGCAGGGCCCAGTCAGGAGCCATGGATTCCAAGCGGAGGGGCTGTTTTTTCCTGTGGGAGCAAGGGGCTGAGGGGAGCCCGGGAGGGTGCTGGGCAGGATGGGGGGCGTGAGCAAAGCAGTTTTAGGAAGCCAGGCTGGGTTAGGTCAGTGCCTCGCCCCTCTTCCTGTTGCAGATAGGATTTGTCTTTCCTGGATGGCAGAGTGCCAGCCACAGCAGTCAGCCCTCAAGCAGCCGGCCGAGGAGAATGGGCACATTTACTCCACACCTGCTCTGACTGCAGCAGAGCCCAGGCGGGCTCGGCCTCACCGTCCTGGCTCTGGGGAGCACTAGCTGCACCATGTCCTGCTCTTTCAGGACACACAATTCTGGGCTTGGTTTCCCGTGGTGGCAGTATCCAGGGTCATGCCTGGGGAGTGTTCTGGGCCTCATGGGAATACAGTCTGAGGCAGCAGAGAGCTGTCCCAGGTGTCCCAGCCTCTGGGCACCCGAACTTAGGCAGAGATGAGTCCAGGAAGCTCGGACTCATTTTATTTCTCCTTTCCTCCTTTCTTTCAATCACATTTACTGAGCACGTGCTATGGGCCAGGCACTCCTCTAGACACTGAATCAGACGAACAACACCCCTGTCATCTTAGAACTTAAATTCTAACTGGGGAAGCAGACAGTTATCAAACAGATAAATATTGACAGTGAGGGGTGGGTAATTGGGCAGAAAAATTAGAAATGGAGGAAGGAGAGAGAAAATGGATAGAAGGAGTGACAAGGAAGGTCTCTCTAAGGAGATAAGCTTCTATGGGTAGCATCTAAGCACAGGCTGAAAGGGTGAAGGAAGGAACAGTGGCAAGTGCATTTCAGAAAGAGTAGCAAGTGCAAAGGCCCTGAGGCAAAAATAAGCTGGGTGTATTTCTTCAACTGTGTGTTTAGTGTTCATGGGGAAAAGAGAGGCTCAGGTGAGGTGGGAGGGAAGATTTGCAGAAATCACATCTTCTGGCTCTGGCCAGAAGTTGGGCACTGACTGAGGGGGAATAGATTAGAGAGGGAATCAGTTGTTTAGTCAACAAACACTGACTGAGCACCACTTCATGACAGGTGCTGGCCGTGCAGGGCCCTGTCACATAGCAGGGCCTAGGTGGACAGAAGTGGATGTCTTCACGGAACCTACATCCTAGTGAAGATCAGAAGAGATGGGATCACAGGATTCCAGGGCCCTAGAACCTGTGATCTGGAACTCCCCAATTCGAGATGATGGCATCCTGATATCAGAGAATTCAGATCACAGCTTCTCAACACAGGACAGCTGGCAGGGTCCTGCTGCAGCATCCGGTCCATTTTAAAGCATGAGAAATTGGGCCTGAATGTCACCCATATGACAGCCTGTGGCAGGGCCAGGACCTTCCACCCAGGAGTCCAGGCTGCTGGCCAAGGGGCAGATTACAGGCTGGAAGAGGAGACGAGTACGGACTGGGGTCCAGACAGGCTGCCTGCTGGTCTGCACTGCGTGCTCATGAAGCCATGAGACCTGTCGGGCCTCGCCCTCCTCTTCTGTACAATGGGGTGGACGTGGCATCTACCTCTAACGGTTGTCGTGAGACAGAGATTGTACTCATGAAGCACTTGGCGTGGTAAATGGTCCCAATGCTTGCTTCTGTAATCGTTACTGGAACTTCAAGGACACTGGTTTCTCTCTTCGTAGGTGACAGTGACAGAGATGGGATGCACTGGGCCTGAACAGCTGGCTCACCCCAGCTGGCAGGCTTAGCATCCCCTGAGCACTCGCCCAGGCTCCTCAACCGACTGGGAACAGGAGCCCTTTCGCTCCGGGCAAGACAGCAGTGTGGGGCGTGTGGCCTGGCATGAGCCCTCCCCGCCTCTTCCCGCTCTGTCTTCCCCTCCCTCCCCTGTCTCTGTCTTTGTCTCTCTTACACACACACACACACACACACACACACCCCACATACACACACTGCATCACAGCATCAGAACCCAGGGCAGTGGGAGCTGAGACCAAGGGGAAGCAGAGAAGGCTCTCGTGGACTCAGGCCAGGGGCTCAGGTGCATGTTTTAACCCTCCCTCTTGCTGGGCAGAAGCCAGCCTTGCTGGACTAGAGCCGACCAGGCAGTCAGGAGGGCAAGGACCCCATGCCAAGTGGGAACAGTAAGCAACACAGCCCTGGGGAGGTGAGAGACCAAGTCCAGGCAGCTGGAGTCGCAGTCCAGGGTGTATTGAGCAGCCACGGGTGAGGGTGCACACAGGGTGACCAGGCACTCCCGAGGACTTCCTGGCAGTGAGAAGGAGCCTTGGGAGGAGGGGAGCATTTGGCCAAGCAGACTTTGGTTCTCAGTAAGGAAACAGCATTCAAGTAGGAAAGAAAAGGAAGCCAGTGCCAAGGCAGAGAGGCTGGGACTCTCATGGGGCAGGACAACAGGGAGGTTCTGTTTCCGGGTTAAGCATGCTGCATCCGAAGGAAGACCTGGTGGGAAGGTGGGAAAAGAAGGCATTTGGATCTGAGTTTGATCTTGACCTTGAACCCGCAGTCACTCCTTCGTTCATAGGAAGGACTCACCTACCTAAAAACGCCAGCACAGCGTGAGCGGGTCATCTTGCCTTCCTGTGGGTCAACCTTTCCCTCATGGCAGGCTGCCCTGATGGGAGGGGCTGCTCCGGCGCAGGTGCTCCTAACCAGCTGCAGTCCTCAGCCGCTCTGCCCTGCTCAGGATGTCCCTGTCCCTGCCAGGAGTCTCGGGCTCATCTAGAAAGCCTTGGGCTTCTTGAGATAACTTTGGAGGCCCAAATTATAATGAAAGAGAGGGATGACATGGTGATGGGAATTGGAGATAACACAGACCCTTGCTCAGCACTGCCTCAGTTCCTCAGCAGCCCCAGGGGAATAGACAACTCCTGTCAGCCCCAAGACTGGGCGGGGGACCTCTGAGAGGCTCCGTGTCTTATCCGAGTCCCAAGTCTGGTTAAGCGGTAGAGTTGGGAATTGAACCCATGGCTGGGTAACTCCCAGCCCACACATCCTTTCCCGCAGGCCAGGCTGTCTCTTGCCCTAAGTTGCACAGACCAAGAATAGAAGCTAGGACAGAAGTGATTTATCCCTAGCCACACCAGGTCTCCGACTCTGGCGGGTGGCTGGGGCTCAGCCACACGCCTTCCTTCAGAGGCCCAGCCTCCTGGACCGCACACTCTGGCTCCAGTTTCAGCTGAGTGGTCCTTCCAAGCCACTTGGCCCTTCCCACGCCTCCGCTGTCCACCCCCAAACATCCTGCCTAGCTTTTCTCTATGACCCGCGAGCTGAAAAGCTGCCATTAGAGCAGCCAGGGAATTCTCTCGACCTGACCAGCTGGAGACACCACCACTGAGCAGTGGCACCAGTAGCCACTCTCAAAAGGACTAAGTAGGGAGGGAGTTGTTTTTGCCACAGAGATATCCCACAGAGAGGACGGTCCCTTCACAGGCTGACTCCATTTGGACACAGAAACTGGAACCCTTGTACTACCTGTCGGGATGTAAATGGCACAGCCACTGTGGAAAACAGTATGAAGATTCCTTGAAAAGTTAAACATAGAGCTACCACATGACCTAGCAATCTTGCTTCTGGGTATTTATCCAGAAGAATTGAACACAGGGGCTCCAAGAGATGTCTGCATGCCCGTGTTCACCTTGGCATGGTTCATAGTCGCCACAGGGTGGAAAGAGCCCAAGCGTCGTCCATCAGGAGATGAATGGATATAAAAATGTGATACAAAATAAAATGTGACATATCAAAATGTGATCTCTCTGTAATCAACCTTAGCCTTGAAAAAAAAAAATAAAGTTCTATAAAATGTGACAATGTGGATGAGCTTGGAGGACATTTGCAAAGTTAAATAGCCCATCACAGAAGGACAGAGATTTTTATGATTCTACTTGTGTCTAACATAGTTAAACTCACAGGAGTAGAGAGTGGGGTGGTGGCTGCCAGGAGCTGGGGGAGCAGCTATTCCACAAGTTCAAGTTTCCAGTAAGCTGAGTTGAGTATGTTCTAAAGATCTTCTACATTACGCTGCATCTATGGTCAGCAAGACTGCATTGTACACGGAAACGTTTGTTAAAAGGGTAGATCTCAAGTCGAGTGTGCGATTTTTTAAAAGCTCCTACACTACAATAAGAGCTGTAGGTAGGCACATTGGTTAATTACTAGTGCTAGTAGCAAATGTTTATGTCATCTGTATCCTGTGCCAGGCCCAGTCTGGAGACTTTACTTATATTAACTTGTTGAACACGATGGTACTACGAAGTACCATTACCATCTCCACTAAACAGGAGAGGAAACCGAGGCACAGGGAGTTGAGGAACTCACCCACAGTTGCTCTGCTGCTTATAGGAACAGAGCTAGAATTAGAACCCAGGGGGGCAGCTCCAGAGTCTGCTCCTAACACTAGCTGCCTCTTGGGACACCAGTACCCAGCTGTACTTCCTAACAGGCTGCATATCAGGAAGGAAGGAGGTAGACCTGATGGACTTCATCAGATGGGGGGAGCATGGGATTTTCCTAAGGGAGCAATGGTTGCATCAGACTCCCAACCAAAGAGAAACCCATCCTCTCTGAAGCCTGATGAAACCCTCAGCTCGGGAATCCCCAGGCCACCCTGCCCCCACTGGGTCCTCTTTCTCCCTCCTGTAAACTCCTGGCGCTTAGGGAAGGGATCTCCCTTGCAGTGTGACCTCTAGCAGCTAGGGCTCCCTCACCTCCCTCCAGGACAGTTCTTGTCCCATGCCCTCTCTGACTTCTGTCAGGCTCCTAGATCAGGCTTGGGATGAAGCAGGCACTTGGGAAATATTTGTTAAATTGACACTACAGAGACCAGGGCCGACCCTGACCACACCGTAAGATCAGCAAAACACATTTAGTTTACTCTGCCTCCTTCCTTCCTCCCCTCCTTCCTTCCTTCTTTCCCTCCAATCTCAACAGATATTTATTAAGTATTCACTGTGTGTAGCCACTGGAGAGGGCAGGGTAGTCTCCAGCTTCCAGGTACTCCCAGTTGTTCAGAGACAGAATAACAAAAAGATGGGGCTGGGGAGATAGCTCAGCTGGTGGAGTGCTTACCCTGCAAGCACAAGGCCATGGGTTCAATCCCCAGCACCGCAAAAAAACAAAAAGACAGAATAACAAAAAGAAAATTGCAGTGTGACAAACCTTGTCACAGGGTGGGTCCAGGGGGCATGGGAGCACAGTAGATGGACAGGCTTAGGAGTGGAGGGGGTAGGCAGGGAAGGCTTCCCAGAAGTGACCTCTAGACTGAGACCTGAATGTTGAGTAGGAATTTGTCAGGGAGGCAGGGAGGACAGGAGCTGGTCCGCTCAGGTGTGGGCTAGGAGGAGGGAGGTGAAACTGGAGCTGTCTAAGGTAGAGGGAGCCCGGAGGCGGGGCGTGGAACCACACCCGGGGGGCGGGCTGGCTGTAGCTTGTTGGAGAGGAAGAGAGGAAAGAGCAGGGGGTGGTCATCAGAGGATACTCGTTAAGTCACACTAACAGAATTTAGCATTTAACCTCGAAGGCCATGGGAAGCCACACAAAGGATGATGGGCCCAGACCTGTGTCCTGGAAGGATTCCCCTGGTTCACCACAGGGACCAGATTGGAGCGGGGGTGTGGAGCAGCTGTAGAAATCCAGGTAGGATGAGGCTTTCTGCAGGAGGGGAAGGAACAGACCTGATAGCTCTTGAGCCAACCAGGCTTGACTGCCTTGAATTGGGCGGGAGGAGAGACTGGGTGGGCATCAGAGCTAAGGCTCCCGCTTGGGGTATCTCGTCACTTCTGGGCTCACCTCTCTCTTCTGCCCAAACTCATTCCACTGTCGTAACTGGAAGTCATGGAATTCTTGGGGAACTCCATGAAATACTAGACTTCTGGCTCCATCACAGGAGAGGGGAACAATCTCACTAGCAGAAAAGGCACCCACACTATAGCATTAGAGCCACAGGCGTGCACACACGGTCCTAAAAATAGGCCACACGGCTCCTCGGAATTGGCTGATTCTGATGCATCTCATTAATGCTCGTTTATTACTCATAGATTTCGTTTTACGGCCTGTGAGCACTCATTAGCAGTCAAACAGTAGCAGGTGCCAAGGGCTCAAGACAAGCCAATGGGAGCGAAACAGAAAAGTGAGCCAGTCCTAAGTATCATTTTGTTCTTTACTGCCAGTTGGGAAGAGATGGATCTAGCTGAGCAGCGGAACGTCTCTGAACTGCTCTCAGCCCAGGTCTGGGGCTAGGGTAGCCCCCTGCGGGTTTCCATGCTGATTAACTAGATCATGCTAAAGAGTGAAGGACGAGCAGATTCCCTGCCCTCAGTCAGGCTATGACTTCTATCCCAGTCTTTAGGACAGGCAGAAACAGCTAGGTCTCCAACCTGGGGCTGCCTCTCAAGTCAATGTTTCCCCACACCTGGCACAAGCCTCCCCTGGTTACAGAGACAAGGGATGATGGTTCCTCACAAGGAAAAGCTGTCAAGAGTGGGAGAATGGGGTCCTTTTCCTCCTGAATCGCCTATGACCTGGAGGGATGGTCAACCTTCATGGTCAAGTGTGGACTTTCCTAATGAAGTAGGAAAAGAATAGCTGAGGATTCTCCAGAACCAGAGCCCAAATTACTGTCTGCTGCTGAAAGTTCCTGCTCCTTCTAAGAAGGATGGCAGCAACCTGGGGGGAAAGATGCAGACACACAGGACGGATGCACGAAGTCACTTGCATGGGAAGCAAGAGCCAGTGGGCCTGTTCCTTCCCTCGTGGGCCCCCAAAGACAGGCAGGCACTACAGAGTTCCAGGTGCGGTTCAACAATCCTGAAAAGTAGATGATTGTCCCCACCTTATAGTCAAGGACAGAGTGACAGATGAGTTGACCTGTCCCAGGCCCACTTAAGACCAAGGAGCTATCACTTACTCCACATCATAGCAAATGTGTTCCTTTCCAAATGTATTCCTTTGCTGAAAAAAGGATTCATTTAAAAATCATTTTGTTTTTGCAATTATGTGCAGTAATTGGTAGGATTGAGAGCGGGCTCTGACTCCTTCGGCCTGCACTGTCACCAGGAACCTTGGCAAAGGGAGGTGTGTCAACCCCAGAGGGAGCTGGCAAACCAGGACAAACAGCCAATCAGGTTTGAACACACTAACAACTAACGTGATTTCTGACCAGCGGCTTTCATATGTGAAACCAAGCTTCATGTCTTTTTTGTAAGCCCGAGAGCCCATGGAGACCTGTGCGTAAATCAGAGCTGGGATAGACCTGGGATTTAAACACAGGTCTGATTCCTAAGCCAGGGTCACTTCCTCCAGGCTGGCCACCTCCAGAAGTCAGGGCCAGTTGCAGCAGGGAGATTGCTAAACAGAACACCACAGGCAGCAGGTTTCGAAGGGTCTGAAAAAAATATCCTGAGTGGCTGGGAGGGAATTTGTGGGTGCTTGCCCTTGGATCCCAAAGGTGGTGGGTGGTGTTTCCCAGGTGCTTATAGCAGGCCAGCACGTTACACGTCTGCTCATGGAAGTCCCACAAGTACCCCATTTGAGGCACCCAGGAAACTCCTAACATCACAAAGGTAGCCAGAAGCCATACCAGAATTTTATCATGAGTGGGGTTCTGGAGGTCAAGACCCCTAACCTCTCTGCTACACAGTCCTTGGTTGGCTGGAAGAGGGAACTTTCTAGCAAAGAGAACTATCCAACAGGGGATGGGCTGTCCTAGTAGAACAGGTCCTAGTCACGGGCAGTCTTTGGGTAAAGTGGAGGCCTCAGTGCGGAGGCTGTGGGGACAGCCTCCTGCTGTAGAGGCCTGCACCTCTCTTTGCAGAGGCAGAAACTGCCTTTTCCTTTCTCAGAACCACCCCTGGATGGCCTTGGTGACTCCATAAAGGAGACACAGACAGCAACACCTGCCTCTGGTCAGGTGTGCGGCACAGCCAACCAACACGGGCTGGGGGAAGTGATGCAGGCTGACTCAGAGACAGGGCCTAGAGGCTCAGAACTGGTGTTGATTGGGTTTTTCTAAGTACTGGCCATTGGTGCTGTACGTGTGCCATTGGATTTTCTCCTTACATCCTCTGAGACCCGCTCCTTCCTCCTGTCTCACAGATGAGGAGCCTGAGGCCTGGGGGATGGGCAGAGGCCTGGGGGCTGGCTGGCACACCCTGGGAGCCACCTGGGCTTTCCCACCAGGAGGAGGAGGCAGAGTGGCAGCCCCCTACTGTCCCTGACCCCCACCCTAGTGGGAAACATGGCCCAGGCAGGATCCCGAGGTGAAGAGGGGGACATGGGGGCCTAGTAGAGAGGATGGGGTAGGGTTGGGTGGGGGAGACACTGACAGGCGGAAACGAAAGTCGTCTTAAGAAAAAGGAACGAGGGAAGAAAAGCAGAAACTAAACAAGTGACAAAGAAAACGAGAGTGTCCAGAGGAAGTGGCTGAGGGGCGCGGTGCCGCGGGAGGAATCCCCCACAGACTGGTGTTTCCTTTCCTCTCAGAGGACCAGGCTGGGGGACCGGCTGACACACTGCTGGGCCAGAGGCAGCCCGGCGGCCTTGTGAGGAAGGCCTCATCCCACCAGCTCAGGAAGGAGCACTGGACACAGAGCCCCAGGCTGGGGTGGCCGTTAGTGCTTCCTGTCAGGTGATTCTGGGCCCCGGTTTCCCACGTATAAAATGGTATAACTGCCAGAACCACAGTAGACTGGAAGGGTCTCCTGAGCCAAAGCCCACGCCCGGGCTTCCTGGGTGCTTTTTGGGGTGAAGGGGGCTGATCCCAGAACTACAGGAAGCATCCTCAGGACTCCTGAACAAACATTAATCCAACACTTACTGGTCCTTCAGCACCTGAGCTGTATTGGCTGCAGCATGAAGGGCTGATCTTATCCAGTCACAGACTCTGCACACACACTCCCCAGCTCCTCACCCCAGCTCTCCTGCTGGGTAGCTGTGTGACTGCAGGCAAGTGACTTAGAGCAAGAGGCCCATCAGGTTCCCAGGGTGTGGGGACAAGTGAGGCCAGGCCAAAGTGGGACCCTGAGGGAGCAGCTTCAGTCAGGGGGGCACGCAGCCCGGCTGGGAGCTGGTTCTCTACCAGGGCAGGGGCAGTGACACAGCAGAGAGCCCGAGAGCCCTGGGGCCCAGGGCTCAGAGACAGGCAGGGGAGTGGGGTTGGCCCTGCCAAGGCATCAGAACAGACCCCAGGGAAGGGGGAAGGGACAGAAGGAGCAAAGACACAGTGGCTGGGCATGGGGGGTGGGCGCAGGGCAGCAGGCGATGGATGAACCCAGTCTCGTCCTTAATCTAAGGCCCTGCTGACAGCACTCAGCCGGGCCCCAAAGCAGAGCTGCTACTGCCCGCCCTTGATGCAGGACCCGAGTCTCCAGCCAGACTTCTGCTTGGGCTGCAGCCGTCTGAGGACAGGCGTGGGGAATTCCTGAGGGTAGACCTGGTTCTTGTGAACTGGTCTGTCTGAGACTCTGGGTCTTGAGTAAAGACAGCTGCTACGGGGAAGATGTCACAAGGCCCAGGCTGGGGACCCAGGGTGGCTCAGAAGGGGCTTTCTCGGTGGTACATTTGCTTGGTGCTGAGGCCTCATTTGCATAGAGGGCAGCTGCTGCTCCAGGCCACACCACTGCGGTGGCCCCACGTGGCTGCAGTCTCGCTCTTGATCATGCTCCCGACACTGGCTGGGGTGACGCAGGCTGTCATGGACATGCGCCTCCCACCCCCAGCCATCCAGGAACTACCAGAAGCCAGACAACTGGCTGAACCACCTTCAGGGCTTCCATTCACCTACCCAAGTACCAGGGGCCCTTGCAAGGTGGGATAGTAGCCATACCCACCTCCCAGGGCAACTGTGGGAAGGAAATAATACTGGGGAGGGGAGAGACCCAGGACCTGGAGGAGAGCAAGAGTTGGCAGCACCTTTCCCTTCCGTGCCACCAACCTCTACATTGCATGTCAAAGAGCACAGACCCAGGCCCGGATTATCCCTCAGTTGGGCTGTGACCTGAGGAAGCTTCCTCCAACTCCTTGAGGAGTCACAGCTAATGCAGTGAGCTCTGGCCTTTCGTTGTCAAAGCTCATCCCAACTGCCCTCAAGCCCCCATTCAGCCTCCAGCAACCCAGTGCTGCCCAGGACTCAGAACCCCCTTCTCAAATTTGCTGTTAAGAAAGAACTTGATATCAATCATTGACCTTTTAGTCTGAATGAGCCCCCACTGACTTTAAGGCAAGAAGATTCTTAGAAGGATTCTAATCTCTTCCTAAACCCTCCCAACCATTTTACAGAAGGAAAAAGTGAAGAATCAGAGAAAGGCCCCACCTGAGGCCATTGACAAGTAAGTGGTGGGACTGGGTTTGGGTCCAGAGTGTCCTGAATGCTGTGATCACTGGGGGCTCCTGGTCCCTGTCTCTGTCTCCAGTTATCTCAATTTAAGCATAGGTCAGCTGGCCCAACCTGTGTCTGCATGGAAAGGAGCAGGTGCTAGAGATCAGACAGGAGACGCTCAGCATGAAGCATGATGTGGCTTCACCCCCGACCTCCATTACCCTCTAGAGCCTCCATCACGCCTGGGAGGCAGAAAGGCAGGGCAGGGGTCTCTGTAGGATAAGGGGCTTTCATTTCCCCTGGAATTTGCCTCTTTCCAGGGACCCCTTGGGACCAGGGAGACCCCTGCTCTGTCCCTGTGGAAGGTGTTGCCTCAGGTGTCAGGAGCAGACTCAGTTCACTCACAGAGGACTCAGAGGGGGAGCTCCAGGGGCTGGGCTGGCATCTCTGTGACCTTGAACAGGCTGCTTCTTCCCTCTTGCCTGGGTTCCCTCTCCTGCAGAGGTGAGGAGTGAGCTGAAGGCCTCCCCAGCCCGGATGTGCCAGCCCTGCAGTCTGGGGTTCCTGGTGCCAGCACTTCTGGCCCCACATGCTACACATGCCCAGTGCCCAGAGCCAGCTGCCTCATAGCGCTCACTCTGGGACAGAGCCAGGCCCAGGACCACGGGGTGGCCTCAGAGGGGGGCACCAATGGGCCACCAGGGACGTGCTATAAACGCTGCTAACATGGGCGGGGCCAGCTCTGGGCAGAACTCTCATGCTCTCCGGTGTTAATAATGCATGGGCAGCCGGCGCAGGGCCTTCGTGGCCCGAGGTCAGGTGGCGTTAGGAGGCCTCTAATGGTCCTAAGTACCCAGGGAAAGCTCCCAAGTGGAATGTGGGCAGTGTGGGCGGGAAGCCAGAATTCCGGGCACTCAGACCCCACAGGTGGAGGTTGGGGGGTGGAGAAAGGATAGTTTCCATAGACCCAAGTCTCATTCAGGGGACTGGAGGGGGCAGGGAGGACTGAGGCTTCCTACAGGGGCTGGGTATGTTTGTGAAGAGGAGCGAGGGCCCATCTCCTGCAGGCAGGTCATACAGAGAGTGGGCTATCAGTCTCCCTCTGTGTCACCTCTGCCTAGTGCCCTATAGTAAATGCCTGAATACCTTCAAAGATAGGACACTCATTACCTCCTAGAATGACACATGTCCCTTCTTTAAATAGGTGTGACTTCTAGGAAACAGGTGACACTAGCTGCAGTGGTCACAAAAACAAGTGACACTGCATGGGTGTAGTGAGCACATTGGATAAAGGGGCTGATGTAGAAAGAGGTGCTGGGTTCTCATCCTCCGGCAGCTCCAGACCACAGCGGGGGCAGCTTTCCCAGCTGAACACAGTGGCAGAGCCCCCGAGCCATCCCACGGCCCCAGTGGGTCCCGGTGGGCTCCTGTGAACATGTGAACTTCACATTTCCTTGCTCGGCACCCAGGGCAAGTGAGGCAGAGAGATCAACCTCTGCACGGCAGCTGCTGGCACTCGCTGACTCCAAGGTGCCTCTCAAGGACTGGCATCTCCAAGCACGCACACGGGGTGGGGCTGATCTGTGCGACCAACAGGATACGGAGGCCCGACTGGCATGACTTCTGAGGCTAGATGCTACGACTTCCACCCGTTCTCTCTTAGATCGCTTTTGCCAGGGGAAGCCAGCTGCCACCCTGTGGGAGGCATTAAGGTCCCCCGATGGCATGCCAGGGGTGTGAGTGGACATGCTAGTACCAGAGGACCTTCAGAGGACCACAGCCCTGGCCTGCTCCTTGACATAACTTCATGAAAGACCTTGAGTCATCCCTGCCCAGTTAAGCCGCCTTTGAGTTCTTGACCCACAGGAATGTTTTTAGTTACTAAGTTTGGGGTCATGTATTATAAGCAATAAATAACAAAACCATGCTCAAAGAATATGATCCAATGAACGATTGCTCTGGTTGACAGTTTCTCTGTGGAAGGTTCTGGCATGAACCAGGCACTCCAGGGTCTGTGGGGGATACAGAAGAAACAAAAGAGAGGTTCTGGGCATACAGTGAGACTGACAGTCACACATAGTGGGAACGAGAGAATTCTGGGTGGGGCTAGGCTATGTGGAAGAGACCAGGATCTGCGCCTGGGAGGGGGCTGGAGAGCCAGGCAGGGCTTGCACTGTGCTGTGAACACTAGGAGAGGTGGGGTCTCCCGATGGCTCCTATGCTGACCTCAGTAGCCCTCACGCTATTATCATCCCTCCTGTGTGGATGTGGAAACCAAGTTTAAGCAACTCACTCAGGTCACATGCTGGCAAGTGAAGGACCCAGGATTTGAACTGAGGAATCCAGGGCGAACAGCATTAAGGAGGTATAAGGAGACAAGCCCCTCAGCCATGGGACAGAGAGGCAGAGACATCAGACATGGTAGCCAAGGAAAGGCCACTGGAGTTGGTGCTATGGGGACACAGGAAGGCAGGGAAAGCAGCCGCAGGGGAGTAGGTGTGTGAAGAAAGAGTTGAGGAGATGTGGCTGGGTGCCCAGCCCACCCTCACCCTAGCCAAGGTGCCTGCCATGGCTTTTGTGGGCTTTCTGTGTGGGCTGCCTGATTCCCTCACTAGCTCCACCTACCCCTCGTCCTCCAGGCAGCACCCAGACCAGGAAGCTGTACCCTCCAAGACCAGGTCCTCCCCCCAGGCCTGCCTGCCTCACAACAGAACCCCCAGGGAACCCGTGACAGTGTCCCGAGACTCCTCCTAGACCTGGGGGTTAGGTGAGGTCTGGGGTAGGCAGAGGGCACAGGACACCCAGGTTTCCAGTCCTCACAGAGGCAAGAGAGTCCTTAGTTCACCCATGTCCCCAGAACATAGCCCTAGGCCTGGTACATAGCAGGTACTCAATACATGCCCACAGAATAAGTGACCCAGAAAAAGCAAGGCAAGTCTGCAAACACAGAGCAGCTCATGTGTGCAGGAGTCACATGAGGGGGTGTCGTGGCAATGACCCTTCCTGCTGGCTCCTGGTGATTTAGGTGTTTTCTGTCATTGTCCCAGGGACTACTGGTGGCCTCCTGGCTGTTCTGGGTAGCAGGCCATATGGCTGGGTTGAAGCTCAGTGATGTGATGGTGTGGGAACACAAGCAAAGCCAGGCCAAGGGATACCACGGGCACTGAAACCGGCATGCCCACAGCTGAGGCCAACGCCAGGTCCTCAGTGATGCCCGCAATGGCTGTAGATCCACCAAGGCCTTATGCTGTCCCTGCACCCTTGATGTCACAGGTTTCCTGTGGGAAGGGACCTCAGGAGCCTCCAGCCCCTCCCTACCTCCAAGAGGAAACTGAGGCCCAGCTAGAAGCAGAGATTCTTAAGGCTCACAGTGAGGAGGTGGTGGAGTCAGAGCAGGAAGCTGGGGCTCCATTTCCTTTGTAGTCACTTACCAGGCACAGAAGACCCTGCCCTGGGAGACAGGCCCGCACCCAGAGAGTACAGATGAGCAACTTGGAGGGTCCGTTCTGCCCGCAAAGAGGACTCAGGAAGGCTTCCCTGGAGAGGGACCTGTGTTGTCTCCAAAGGAGCAGACAGTGGCTCAAGTGTGTGCCTGGCGTGGGAGGGTCATCTCTGCAGAGTTGAGGGGACAGCGCCTCTGGCCTTAGAGACTACTGCCTCAGAAATAGGGCCCCGCCATATATACTAATGGCACAGCCTTGGTCAGTCAGTTAACCTCTCTGGGGCTGCAGTTTTCTCTGCTGAAAAATGAAGCAGTGACCCCTCCTCACAGGCAGATTTAAGGAGCCAGCTGGCACGTGCATGGCATGGTGTTGTGGCCCGGAGAAGGTGAGAGAGAAAAATTTCTTCAGCAAAAAGTGTACAAAGCCTGGGTTCTTCTGGGCAAATGTTTCCAGCTGCCCTGTCCTGAGCTTAGAGTGCAGGCTGGTGTGGGGCAGTTGGTGGCCACCAAGTGTTTTGCTGACTTTAGGATATGCAGCAGGAGAGTGATGGGCTACGTGTGTGATTCAGAAAGACCTGCTCAGGCTACCAGACACTTCACAGAAGAAGATATACAGGTGATCAACAAATATATGAAAAAGTGCTCAGCCTCCCTAGAGAAATGCAAATTAAAACCACCCTAAGATTTCATCTAACTCCAAGTAGAATGGCGATTATCAAGAACACAAGTAATGGTTAAGTGTTGGCATGGATGTGGGGGAAAAGGCACACTCATGCATTGCTGGTGGAGTTGCAAATTGGTGCAGCCACTCTGGAAAGCAGTATGGAGATTCCTCAGAAAGCTTGGAATGGACCCACCATTTGACCCACCTATCCCACTCCTCGGTTTATACCCAAAAAATCAGCGTACTACGGTGATGCAGCTACATCAATGTTCATAGCAGCTCAATTCACAGTAGCTAGATTGTGGAACCAACCAAGAAGCCCTTCAATTGATGAATGGATAAAGAAACTGTGGTATATATACACAATGGAATATTACTCAGTCATAAAGAAGAAAAAATTATGGCATTTGCTGGTAAATGGATGAAGTTGGAAAATATCATGCCAAAAGTTGGAAAATATCATGCCTGGTAGCCTGCTCAGGCTACCAGGGTGGCGGGCAGCCTGGGAAGGAGAGGGCAGAGCCAAGAGACCAGAGAGGAGGTAGCCACAATTCTGAAGATGCAGAGGGGGAGGCCTGGCAGGGCTGGCAGGCAGATGGGAGCAGTGAGCTTAAGCAGAGACACTCAGGGCAGAGCCAGAGGCAGCCGGCCCAGGCCCGGGAGGGAGGTGAAGGTGGATGAAGAACAGAGGAAAACATGCCCTGACGTGGATGGCTGCCGACCCTGCTGAGCTGAGGGAGGGAGAGGAAGCTCTCACGTAGGACCATGGCAGCAAAGATAACGAAGTCATGCAATTGGTTTTTGGGGTGTTAAGAGGATGCTTAGAGGGCGATCAGAGTGAGTTTCTGTCTATGGGCTACAACGTTTGTGACTCCAAATGCACCCTTTCTCCAGGATCAAGATGTCGCCCAACAACTTACTCTGACAACAGTAATCCTCCAGTCCGTCACCGGCCAGGGCCAGCGTCTTCACGTCTAGGTCTCCAGTGACCGTCTACAGATGGTATTATTGTATCATGTCCATTTTACAGATGAGAAACCTGAGGCCAAAAGAGGGAGGTCATCATGCCCACCGAGTCACTGACAAAGCAGAACCTGGGGTCAGTCACAGATAACGCCTAGTGAGTACCTACTGGTGGGAAGATGCATTTGTACACAGGAGCTGTGTCTGGCCCTCAGTAAGGAGAGATGAGCCCTGATGGAGTGCTGCTGATAGCGGTGACAGAGATGAAGGTGACAGAGAAGGGGATGAGGTGATTGGGACTTCTCTAGTTCCATTTAATGCATTTGCCAGTGTTAGAAGGAAGGGGTTAGTGTCCCTCAGCTCTGGGGAAACTGAATCATACCATCATGGGAGTCTGTGGGGGTGTGAGGAGCTGAGCCCCGGCCCCCAGGCCAGCCTCATCTGGAACTCACTTGCTGCTTTCAGGTAGAAGCATACAGGCCTTACTCACACCCCTCCCCCAAACTGCCAACCTTCTGTCACTCAGCCCTCCTCTCCCCTGGGGCTGGCATGCTGGGGCTCTCTCCAGCCCCCTAATTTGGGACCCAGCATTGCCTGAGAATCCAACCCATCTCTCCTTCTCCACCAACACAAGGTGAGCTCCATGACAGGCAGATGAAGGAAGTCTGCGCTGCTCCCCAGCCACCCACATGCTATCTAAATTCACCGCCAGACAAAGCCAGCTCTTTGTCTTGGCGCCTCCCCCCTCCCTGCCATTCATGCGCTCAGAGATTTCATTTCCAGTAAGTGGAGGCTGGAGAGGGAAGAAAGCAAGCAGGAGCGCAGGAGAAGAAGGGAGAGGGGGAAGGCAACAGCGTTGAATCAGACCCAAGACGCAGCCCCATTGTCAAAGTGACAACTCATTAAAAAAAATGATCTGGAGGCTGCGCGGGGGAGACACCGCCTCTGAAGAGCCACCTTTCCATGTTCAGCGAGGCAGCATCTGCCACCCAGGGTGCCTAGCAGCCTGTGGTCATCCTGAGAGGTTCCCCACGTGGGAGAGTTCCAAAATTCTGATCCTTCCCTGTGGAGAAGTGAGGAGAGTGCAGGCTCCAGGCCTCCCTGGCAGCCATCCTGGAGAAAGAGACAAGAGTCCAGTGTCCAGGTATCAGCTGTGGTGTTCAGGTCCCTGCACCTGCAGCACATTAGCAGGTGCATCCTGTCCATGAGCTAGCGGGCCAGACCCCTCCACACAGCACTGGTCCTCGGCTTGCCCTCGGAGAGGGTGATGGGCCAAGAAGTGTGCTCCTGGGACGGCAAGGATCCCTGGCTTCCAGAAGACGGAGGGAGGGCCATTGTTCACTCAGGGAAACAGGTGATACTTCTCCAGGTGACACCATGTCACCTAAGGAGGTGTTGGGAAAACACTTGCCTCTCTGAGACCTTGCCACCCTTCCATGCTCCAAGTACCAGGTGAGTGCTCACCACTGACAGGCATATGAGAAAGCAAGGCATGGATTTACAGGTTCCTTCAGCAAATATTCATCCACTCCCAGGCCGTGTGCTGGGTGCCGTGGGGTAATACACAGAGAAGACTAAACACGTGTTCTTAAGCAGCCCAGACCCTAAAGGAAGGAGTCATCAGAGAGCAGAGGCCCCAACAGGATTAAGGTATTTAGGAGGCCTTCAGAGCCGTGAGGGGGATGCTGAAGAACCAGAGACCTTCCAGCTCTTTCTCCACAGAGAGAGTCTGGCATGGATGACCAACGGCCTCCCTCTGACATCCTGGGACAAGCCCCTCCGGGCTCCAGCCATCCTTTCTTCTCTGACCTGGTATCTGCCTGCACCTGCCTGCCGGGTGCTAGCCATGAACACAGCCAGGCCTTCTCCGCCCTGTACTGTGAAGCCCTGAGCCCCTCGCTCCTGACTCAAGAGGGGGGCATGCCCACTTGGGAGCATAGACTATGGGGTCTCATTGGCCTGTGTTTGGAGCCTGGTTGAGCCACATTCAAACTGTGTGGCCTTAACACAGCCCAGTTTCCCTGCCAAATGGGGTGAATGGTAACCATCAGCAGAGGGTCAAGGATTGATTAAGGACTGTGTGCAGGGAGTTCTGCTCTCCTGCTGTCCTGCACTGTCTGCCCCAGGATTCTGGAGCCCCATTTTTTTGTGGCTGACTCCTGCTACCCATCATATCTCAGATAAGACCCCTATCTGCCAGGAAAGGTCCCCCACTCTCTTAAAACTGGGTTAGATGCATCTATGTGTCCTCAAGGGCCTTAGACATACCCCTGTCCTCGGACCTAGAGTCCTCAGCTACATGACCCACTGAGTCATGTGTGTTCTACTAGCCTCTGAATACTCTGGAGTCTTGTCTGCAGCAGCTCGTTTGCTCCTTAGCATCCTCACTTACAGATAAAGAAACAGAGGGCCAGAGGAGATAGATGACTTGCCAAGGTCACGTGGGGAGGGTGGGCTATGGGGCATAGCCCAGCATTTTTGTGCAGCAACTGCATTTTAAATAAAGGTCATCGGTGCCTTTTAACTCAAGGCCTTGGTGACCATGAGGACTTCAGGGAAGGAGAAATTTTTGACAAAGGGGCTTTTATGGGAAAATGGCTTATTGGTTTTGGGGACTCTGTGGTCCCAAAATATAGCAGGCACCATTAACCTGTCCTGGGACACCTCACATTCTGGCCCCTGTGCTGGGAAGCTGCCTGCCTTGCTTTCTTCTGTGTTGTCATAATTCTGTGAAGAAGAAGCTAAATTCATGTCTGCATGTGCAGAGGACCACGTAGCTTGGTTATGTGACTTGCCCAAGGTGACAGCCACTAAAGCTGATGCTTAGATTTAGCACCTCTTGGGAGAGCAGATCCCCTTCAACCTGCTCTCACCAGGGTGGTGCTGCCATGGAAGGGGCCCCCTACTGGAGCAGGCCTGCCCCAGGCCTTTGCCCCGAGGAAGATGCCTCAGGAATCACTAATGCCCCAGGTTCCTCACCCCAGGCTGGGGTCCTTGGCGTTGGGCCGGGGATACTTAGTACCTAGTGTCAATTCTACTTGGAGATGTTGGGGGAAATTAAAATGAGCCCTGATAGCTTATGGCAAGATGTATGAGCACATTTAAGGGACAACATAAAACTTCAAAGAAATTCATTTGCTTTTCTTTGGGCAAAAATGTAAGAAGTCCTGAGCTAGTTCAACTCTCTCACAACACAGAGAAAGAAACGGGGGGTCAAGGAGGTGTCCGGCGACTTGCTCAAGTTCATACAGCCAGTCCACTCACAGAACCTGAGCGTGGGCCTAGAAGAGAAGCGCCAACCAGCCCGGCTACCAGAGCTGCTCTGCGGTCAGGCAGCCCCGGACTCCTGCTCTGCCTGGCTGCTCGCTCTCGGCTCTGCTTTGGGCTGGTCCGCTCTTCCCAGGGTGTCAGCTCCCCATCAGTAAAATGGGGCAACAGTCATGGCAGAATGGATGGAATGCTGTACAGGAGCACAGACACACCACAAACTGTTGGCCTCCCTGCCTCCCTCTGCCTCTTTAAAGAGAGCAAAGAAAATCACGGACAGAAAACTACCACATCAGCTCTCAGATCCCCAGGAGGGTGGATTCCAATGTCCCCTCGCCATTTGCAGAGCACCATGGCGCCGTGAGACCACAGTGTTTCATGCAGTTCCTCAAAGACATCATCCATATGATGATATTGTGCTTGGAATCATCTCACAGCCACCGGAAGGCTGAATTCCCTGGGCCACCCACTGCTTCTTGTAGAGGAAACAGAAACGTCCAAAAATAGAAACCAAATCGAAGCTCCCAACCTACAGCCGCAAAGTGTGGCAATGCTGGAGGAGACTGCGCTGCCCCTGGCCCTGCACAGCCTCAGCTGCCCTGGGGGTTTCCGGGCAGCCTGAAGTCAGATTGCGACATCTCAAGCTGGACGTCACGTGGGTGCACAGAGCAGCTGGTGGCAAACGGGGAACTCCAGGAAGCTGGGCTACTGCAGAGAAGTGCTGGAGCTGCGGGTGCCTGGGCAGGAGCAGGTGGGGGAGGTGGGCGAGGCTGGGCGCTCTCGGGCTAGGTGGCAGCCTACAGGCTCTGCTTGCCCAGAGAGAAAGGCCCAGTCTCAGCAGACCGCTCCTTCCAGGAGTCGAGGCGACAGTGGGAAAGACTTGTCTGGTGACCGCCCATTAAGCACTGGGCACATGTAACACTCTTTCGATGAGAAGACAGAGGGTCCGAGAGTGGGGTGATGGGCCTGCATTAGACTCCCCAGCTCATCAGAAGAGTCAAGGTTTCCTGACACTGTCTCCCCTTCCTCGAAGGAATTCTTGGCCTCCTTTAGGCCTCTCTGCCCACCCAACTGCACCCAAACCCACCCAATATTTACCAAGCCTTTTTCAACCACAAATTCCCAGTATGATCTTGTAGGCTTACAGACAACCCTGGAAGGCAGACAGGGGACTCACACCCACTTTATAGGTGACAAAAACTCAGGTCTCAGAGACCATCTGACTTGCTTACAGCCAAGGCTCACGTCCAGGCTTCCTGGCCCACCTCCCCAATGCCAACCCAGTGGCAATGGCACTGCAGTCCCAAGAGACAGCAACTCAGTGTTTCCAGAGTGCTGGCACAGCTACCCATGCCACAGCCATGGACAGCCCTTCCCCACCCACAATCATGGTTGTAAGCACAACATTTCAGAGATGAGAAAACAGGACCAGAGAGTGGACATAATTTGCCTGAAGCTACCCAGGTGAGAGGTGGGAGGTTCAGGATACAAATAACTCCCCCCATTCCCCTTATCCCAGTGCACTGAGCCACGCTTGTGGTCAGTAGACGGAATGAAGATGTGGCCTCTGGTGACAGTATGGCTGCCAGTCCTGTGCTCTGGGCCCCACAGCCCTAAGCCTCTCTTCTCTGATGGCCACTCTGCCTTCAAGGTCATCTCAAAGCAGCTTATTGCATGACCTGCTGAGGGTGGGCAGCGAGGGAGGGGACGAGGTACTCAGGTGGGGCAGGATGCCCAGGACACCCCCTGGCCTCTGCAACTCCACCCCTGTCTGGGCACAGACATACAGATGTGCCTGCAAGGCCGGGCTTGAGAGGGGAGAGAGCAGACCCTGTGAGGCTCAGGCTGCTCTGGCAGGGCACTGCCTGCTTCCTGCAATCTTGGCCAGGTGAGTCCACGAGGGTGCTTCTGGAGACAGAGGGGAGCCGAGGGTGCAAACTAGCATGACAAGAGCCACCTCGGAGCGAGTCAGCTTTGGATTTGTGATACAAATGTCCAATAAACACTCAGTGTTGTCCAGGCCCTGGGGAGTTGCTCTGGCACTTCTTCCCTCCTGGGTCCTGATGACTGACACTTGGAAATCTCCCACTCTGTGTCCAACACCATGGCAGATGCTCAGGAGGAGGACAAAGAGGCCTGGGTCCCTGGACTATTCATTCTTCCCCAGCTGAGTGGCCTAGGCAAAGCCCTTGCCTTCCCTGGGCCTCGGTCTTCCAACTCGGAGGCTTCCAGAAGGCCCAGTCTGTAGACCCTGCCTTCCCTTTGCAGAAGCATGATTGGCGAGGTAGCCAGGCCCACAGGGAGGAAGGAGGGAGAAGGGGTGGCTGGCAGGATGGGGCTCAGCTCCATGTCCCGCTGGTCTGGTGCTTTGCTGTCCTCTCACCAGGCTCAGCCAAAGAAGACAGGGGAGGAGGAGGGAGTCATTTCCTGGGTACCTACCATGTTCTGGCCCTGGCCAAGCATTTTCACATGTGGTATCTCATCTAATTTCTAAGACAACCCCATGAGGCTCACAGAAAAATCAAGGCTCAGAGAAGGAAAGTGACTTGCTCTAGGTCACACAGGTAGGGAGGAATTGCGTAGGAAGGAAGGCAAGCCCCCCTCCTTCCCTTTTCTCTGACCCTGGGCATCTTCCTCCTTGTCCCCTTCTCCCCCAACCAAATGTGTCAGACAGAACCAGAGGAGAATGGAACCAGTGACAGGGGAGAAGCAACCCACCCACCCCGCCCCTGCATTTTAACAGTGGGGCTGTGTCTGCAGCCCTCTCCCCAGGGGAGTTGGCTCCCTCTCACAGTCCTGACCCTCCCCCACCATCCCTCCACCCAAGGGTGGGTGACTAATGGGCTAGCTGCTGACTAAGCCGCCCTTGCTGGGTTCCGTGGCGGAAACAAACCCAGGTTCCTTCCTCTTCAATCTCTAGCCCCGTCTCCCTCACCTGGAGTCTCTCACCAGGGCCTGCATTGCACAGAGGACTCATGATGCAGGTGAGTCCCACGGGTTGCGGCCACGTGGATCTGCTGTGTTAAGAAATGTGTCTGTTTTTCAATGGGGTGTTGGGGACTGAGTTAGGGCTGTCACAATGGACAACCCTGGTTTTGCTTTCCAGCTCAACCACAACTGTGTGACCTTATGCCCTGGCTTTACCTCTCTGAGCAGCCTAAACTCCCAATATTTCTAACGCAGGGCTATTTTGAAAACTGAAAGTCATGATGTCTGTAGAATGCCACATAACAGGTGCTCAATAAATCTTAGCATTTCCCTTCAACTATCTAAGATGTATTGAGAAGACCGAGGGCCAAGGCATTTGTTTATGTTTGTCAGTCAAGAAAAGCAATAGGAAATGCTTGACTTGATTTCCTATTCTTGATTTGTGGTGAGATAAACAAATGCTTTTTAGAATTAAAGTTGGCTTATAATTTGATCCTTAATTCTATCCCACTATACTGGACTTCTGTAAGCTCCATGTAGGGCTGATGCGAAATCCTAACAGTCCACCCAGGCTGGGAGTGCTTGGGCAGAAGCAGGTAGATTTATTCTTCCAGACTTCTAACCCTCCATCCTTTCATCCATCCATCTGTCCATCTTTCCATCTTTTTTAAAAATTTATTTTTATTATAAACAAATGGGATACATGTTGTTTCTGTTTGTACATGGAGTAACAGCATACCATTTGCATATTCGTACATTTACATAGAGTAATGATGTTTGATTTATTCCGTTATTTTTTTCCTCCCCCCCCACCCCTCCCACCTCTCTTTTCCCTCTATACAGTCCCTCCTTCCTCCATTCTTGCCCCCCTCCCACCCCTCATTATGTGTCATCATCCGCCTACCAGTGAGATCATTTGCCTTTTGGATTTTTGAGATTGGCTTATCTCACTTAACATGATATTCTCCAATTTCATCCATTTGCCTGCAAATGCCATAATTTTATTATTCTTTATAGCTGAGTAATATTCCATTGTATATATATATACCACAGTTTCTTTATCCATTCATCAATTGAAGGGCATCTAGATTGGTTCCATAGTCTGGCTATTGTGAATTGAGCCGCTATGAACATTGATGTGGCTGTATCTCTGTAGTATGCTGATTTTAAGTCCTATGGGTATAGGCCGAGGAGTGGGATAGCTGGGTCAAATGGTGGTTCCATTCCAAGTTTTCTAAGGAATCTCCACACTGCTTTCCAGAGTGGCTGCACTAATTTGCATCCCCACCAGCAATGTATGAGTGTACCTTTTTCCCTCTTTCCATCTTCCTATCATCCTTCCACCCACCCAGGCATCCATCCTTCTATTCATTCATCTGTCCCTACATCTTTCCAACAATCCTTCTATCCTATCCTTCCATCCATCTATCCATCCATCCATCCATCCATCCATCCATTCATCCCTCCCTCCCTCCATCGATCCATCCCTCCCTCCATCCAGTCATCCCTCCACTCACTCAATGTGTGAATAACTACCACAAGCCAGCCACAGGGGTGCTCCAAAAAAAAAAGAGCTTCAGAAGCTTCCACATGCTCCACTGCTGTTGGCTCGGGTGACACTTTAGGTGGCCAATATTTCAAACTGGTTAGATATGGAGAGCAAAAGAGGGCTGCTTCCCTCCCCTAGCATCTGGCTTGCGAGGCTCCTGGCAAGGCAGGTGACTTCCATGTGAACAATGATCCCTCAATGAGCAGAGTGTTTCCTGTAAGGGCAGAGGTCTCACTAAAGCACACATCGCTGAGTGTGCACACATACACTTCCCCTCCACAGGTGAATGGTGTGTCCAGAGTGGTTGTGTGGCAAGCCTTGTGTGTGGGTGGCCATTGCTTGTTCTCTTTCTTTTCTGCCTCTGGGTCAGCATGATGCCTTATGCATAGGAAACAGCACATCATCCTGATTTATTTTCAGTACAGCACCCCTCACTGCCTAGAATTTCCAGTTGCTGGGTTTTCAAAGCTGCACATGACAGCAGGAAAGAGGGCAGCTCTGGACTCCAAGTCCGTCATCCCATCTTTGTGACCTTGAACAAACTGTGCCTCAGTTTCACTATCCAAAAAATGGGGATGAGTAACAGAACCAATTCCATGGAGCTATGGTGAGGATGAAATGAGCTCATGTTTTGTCCTTCAGTGGCGCAGAGCCTCCTCCTGAAGGGGCATCTTTAACTGCACGTAGGTGTCTAGGGATGTTCCATTGGCTGGGATGGTGAATGGAGAAGGGTGTCACTGACAGTAGGGGACAGGCATCAGAGATGCTAAATCAAGTGTCCTGCACAACAAAACACTATCCACCAAGACGCCACTGTGTCCCCACTGAGAAACTGCATGAAAAGGGCCTGGCACATGGCAGATGCCCACCAACTGTGAGCTGTGGCTTGTGGACTGTCCCCCTGATCACATAAGCTCCGTAAGAGTAGGAAAGGATCTTGTCTGTCTGGTTCAGTGCTGCCCAATCCCCAGGACCCAGGGCAGGCCCAGTATACGGCGGACAGAGGGTGAATGAATGAATGAACAGGGAAGAGATGACTGGGCCCAGTCAAGGCTTGGCGAGTGGCAGGTGAAATACTGTTCTCGGGAGAAGAGGATTTACCAGAAGCCTCCAGTTCAACCCTGGTCAAACATTCTCCTTTCTTCAGTCACCTCCCCTCCCCTCAGTCACCTCCCCTCCAGGGAAACACAGAATCCTTTATTAATGAATAGAGCTCAGAGGCCAACCAGGCTTTTGAAATCTGTCCCTGAACCTTTGCTAAGCGCCTGCTGCATGCAGAGGAAGAGCTGAAGCAAGAGTTCCCTGATGCTGGAGGCTCTAGTCTTTAGGGAGACAGCCATGATCAGAGGGTGCTGGGCAGGTGGGCAGGATATGGAAGCCTTAGATTATGTCACTTGGGGTTGAGGCCTGACATTCTTCAGAAGCTCCATTCTGGGGGTTAAGTATCTAACAGGAGAGATACATGGACCAGGGGGCTTCGATGTCAGCTGAGCAAGAAAGCTGATTTCTGGAAGGTGCTGAGCTCCCCAAAGTGGGGAGCCCCACGGAGACGCTTCCTTTTCCTGTCTCTCCTCCCTGTAGAATTTGAACCTGAGTGACAGAGAAGATTTTCTTCTCACGACCTCTTACAAGCCTCATAATGGAGAAGTTCTTCCCTGAGTCTAGCTGAAGTGTGGCATGTGCCAATTCTTCTCACTCGTGCCAGGAGAGAGCGCAGAAGAAGAAGAGCACAGGAGGTGGCTGCATCCTGGAGATCACCCTTGTGAAGTTTTCAAAACTTTTTTTTTCACCAAAGCTGCCCTAAGCAGGGGGCAGGGCCTGCGGGGGGCATGTTCTTCAGGGAGGCCTAAGGGCATGGCCCCAAACAGTCCCCAGAAGCCAAAATGGCCTTAGCCTCATATCTTCCAAATTCTTACAGGTATAAAATTCTACTCTACAACCAAAGCAGGTATCCACCCACATGATGGAACATACAGGTATTCAACTCTTCAGCTGAAGGATGGACTGGGTCAAGGCCATGGTCTGCCAGGCCCCTCACACTGCTATCCCCTGGGCTCAAAGGCACCTGCATTTGAGAAGTACTGGCAGAGGAGTCCCCTGGACTGGGGCTGTCATCAGGACTTGTTACCGACACACACTGTGTCTTTCCTTGAATGAAGGGAGGGGCCTCTAAGGCTCTGGTCCCACCTTCCCAGGCCACTCCCATCTCTGATGTTCCCAGGAGAGGGGAGGATGGACAGGTAAAAGGCTAAACTGAGCAGGAGTGCAGTGTGGGGACCTGGGAAGAATGTTCTGGCTGGAGGCTCACCCCTCGCCACTGCGGGGAACAGGACAAACCCCTGAAAAGGAGACAAGGCAATTCCTCGGCCTCTGAGCAAAGGCTCAAACAGTGGCGATAACTCCTGGGAGAACGATACGCAGCATGGTGCGTGGCATCTCTAGTCCCTCACTGTTGCGTGTTGACTGAATAAGACAGTGGTGAATGAAGGAATGGGTAAGTCACAAAGAACTGGTGGGTAGTCCCCAAGGTCCTTTAGAGCCCGAACTAGCATATTGGAGGCAGCTGTACCACCCTCTCTACCCACTCTAAATAAATAACTTGATGCGTAATCTTCTGGCCCCGCAGCTTCTCTGTGGCTAATGCAGTAAAAAGAGCCATAGATGATAAACCACTAATTATATTTAGACAAAAAAAAAAAAAATCTTCCATAAATCAAAAGTAATAATGGGTACCAAGTGCCTGGGCTTCTAACTAATCATTTCGCGTTCATTATCCCTGTATTTCCCTATATTTGCTGAGAAAACGGGGCCTGAGACTGGCCTTGAAGTCCTCTCTCTTTTTCCTCTGCTCAGCTGCAGGAGGAAAAGACGACAGGGCCTTGCTTCCCCTCTGGTTCCAACCTCTTCTGGTCAAGGTCACATTCCCATAAGAGTCTAAGTCACTTGTGTTCCTATTGCCTAGCAGCCTGGGCACAAGCACTTCTGTCCACGAAGCTATGGACGGAGGTGGCAGGTCCAGATGGGCTGCAGTGGCTTTTGGCTCAGGGTTCCTGTTCCTAGGCAGCTATGATCTGGGAATGGTCTGGTATGAGGGCCACAGGTCTCCAGCCTGTGAGAGGCTGCAATGTGGTGGAGGCTCTGGTCTGCCTGATAAGAAGGGTCAAAGAGTCGCCGAGGAAGAGGGAAGGAAAGCTGGTAGGAAGCTGAGCCGGACTAGGCGGACCTCAGGGGCGGGCAGAGAGAGGATGGCATGAAGAGGAAGTTCCTCAATGACCCCCGCTGCCCACCCTGCTTCATGGGAACTAGGACTCCAAGGGGAATGTTGGCCCCGAGAACAAGCGAGGCCAGCCAGGGCCTGGAGGGGGCCGATGCAGGGCACCACCAGCTCCCCACAGATCCGCTCAGCTCTCGCCATGCACCACTTCAGTGCCAGTCACCCAGGACGTGGTGTGGCAACTGCCCACCCCAAGGCTACTGGTAACTCCCACCCACAATTCTAGCTGGGAGATGTGGAAAGCAGAAGAAATCTTTTTTTTTTTTTTCTTTTTCTGGTTACAAACATAGTAACACTGTGAAAATTTTAGAGAGTATAAAAAGAAAGAAAGAATGACTTAACATCCCACACTAGAGATCGCCACTACTTACACCTGGGTGTTCTTCCTGGTAGACCCTCTTCGGGACACACAAGCAATCTGGTCTTACTTATGACATCTATGAGACATGCTTCTTTTCCAATTATTGACATGCTATTAGTCGATAACTTTCAAGTCACTGAATGTGTGCCTGTGTCACCACCTTTAATAGCTGCAGAGCACTGTGTTGTGCAAATGGATCATGGCTTATGTACATCATTCCTTATTGGTAGATGATTGCTGATTTTTTAGTAAACAGTGCTGGAATGAACATCTTTAAGTAGTATCTTTCCAGGGGCAATTAAGAACATGAATCAAAGACCTAAAAAGGCACCATTCTGGGTTGGGGTTGTGGCTCAGTGGTAGAGTGCCTGCCTGGCACATGTGAGGCACTGGGCTCAATCCTCAGCACCGCATACAAATAAATAAATAAAATAAAGGTATTGTGTCCATCTACAACTAGAAAAATATTTTTAAAAAGGTACCATTCCTCTTGACCATATGAGTCCACTCCAAAGCATCTGCTGATCTTGAGGATGTCACCAGAGGAAGGGCCACTGGCAAAGAGCACCTGAGGGTATTATCCACCCAGGGACCTGGGTCAGCACAGGTACATGGCTTATATACAAGTATTATTTGTCTTTCAGTCCTAAGTGGATGGCCTGGACTAGGCACTTAACAAAGGCTGAAGGAAGGTAAGACTGGGCACAAATGCCAGGTGGGAGCCCCGTTAGAGGTGGGAGCAGGGCCTCTGCAAGGCTAGATTGATGCTAAGATCTCAGAACACTGGTCTTGGGTTCCTCTGGCCAAGGGGTCCTCAACTTTGGGGAGAAAATGAAGGGGACAAGGGCTGGGAATATGGCCAGAGGCCCAGGTTCCATGAAAAAGTGACGCCAAAGCTGGATATATTTTTGCTTTGTCTCTGAACGTGGAGAAGTCATTCTCCCTCTCTGTCTCACTTCCTTCAACTATGAAAGGGGAAACTGTGTTCTGCCCACCCGTAGCAAGCAGTCGGGGCTGCCGCACAGTGAGGATCATTGTCATCATTGTCATTCTAGCAGTTGACATCTGTGGAGCATTTGCTATCTGCCAGGTCTGAGTCTAGGGGCGTCTGTTGCGTTACCCTCATGCTAACTCTGGGCGGATACTGTCCCCTCACCACTGTGCAACGGAAACGAGGCTGAGAGAGGTCCCATAGCTGCCCTTTCCATCCGTGGGGTCTGAGGCCTGCATCCTCCTCCCCAGCCAGGGTTATTCATCAGGGTTATGCCCTCTGGACCCTTTGCATGGCTCACTTAATCTCTTTCAGACTTGAGTTTCCTTATCTGTAAAACAGGGAGTCTGCTGTCCCTCTTTCTGGGCTCTGAGGTGTGTCTGTGGTCCAACATCACAACAGGACCTGGCTCATGCTCAGCGCTCCCCTGGGCTCAGAGCAGGGAGTTCTCTCTCCACAGAGGATCCCAGACGGGAGTAAGGCGTGGGAGCTCCCTGCGTGCAGCAAAGCCTATGCCCAGGCGAAGAAGATGCACCCCAGAGCCCACACACAGGTCCCCCTCTTCTCCTCTCAAGGTCTCTATTCTCAGTCTCCACAGGTTGCTCTGCTCCAGTCCGACTCTCCCCACAAGTCACTGACAGTGCCTGTCACCAACTAGAAAGAATGGGCATAAAAAGAAGTTTCTTTGCAATGTATGTGTCTGTACCCAGTGCTGGCAGGACAGGGCTGGGTCATCCTCCAGCAACCAGGCCCAGTTGCCAGGGAAAAACAATGCCCCATGGGAGCCCTTCTCACTGCCCCCTGGGGGTTTCCACCACAGCAAAAGCAGAGATGTTTCTGACCTGAGGGTTGCTTCTGGGCTTCAGGGGCTCTCTGAAGCCTAGTGACAGAGTGAGTGTATGTGTGTGTTTGTGAGAGAGAGAGAGAGATTCTGCAGAGAGGGCCTACCATTGGCAAGCTGTCAACACCACTTCCCTGGGCTCCCCTCGCTCCTAAGACAATTTAGGAACGCTATGACAAGGTGGCTTTCCCCATGGAATGCCATTACAAAAACTGAGTGCTCTCTGGGAAGGAATCCCAGCTCCGTCCCCATGGAACAGACCTCCCCCTGTCCCATCAGCCCTAACAATTTCATCTTCATTAGCTGTGCAGTCTAGGGCAAGACCTCTCACCTCTCAGTCTTCTGTCTCCCTTCTGCAAAACAAAGAAGTCGGATTTGGGAATGGCTTTCCAGCTGTGCTCTGTGGAGCTCCCAGAAGACACCAGGAGAATGGCGGCCTCTGGATGGGGTGACTCACATAATCTGCTTGAAATGTTCCTTGAATAAATGGTCTGTTGCTTAAAACCCAAAGGAGTGCACAACCAGCACCAGCTGATCACTCAGGTCCTTCCTAGCTTGTGAGGGCCAGGCAGCTGGGATTCAGCTTCCAGAGGCCAAAGAGGCAGCAGAACCTTCTGGTGCAGAGCAGGCCCCTGCGTGGAATCCCGGCTCTGTCGCTCAGGTTGCATCAAGACCTGAAGCATGTTGCGCAAATTCTGTAGCCTTTCTTCTTGACTATAAATGGCACATGCCTACTTCATAGGGTCTTGGTGATGACTAACCAATAAATCTACAACACCTTAGCCAGATGCATGGCTAATGCTTAGAAATGTTAGCAGCAATTTTCTGTCTCCAGCTTCTATCAGGAGGCTGCAAATGTGGAAGCAATCAATAAATGGCAGTGAATAAAGAAGGGAGTAAAGAAATGAACTTCCAGAGTCTAAAATTCCACTAATTGGCTGTCTCTGTGAGCTCATTCAAAGCATTAGACCAGGGCTTCAGAAGCCTTCATGTGTATATGTCAGAATGCAGAACCTGGTTCTGCAGGGTTGGGGTGAGGCAGGGCCTCCCCGTGGGTCTTAGCTCCCAGGTGAGATGATGGTGTTGGGCTGAACTTTTGGGTCCACTCGTAGGTTTCCACCTGCAGTTAGCAAACCACTTAGGATCCTGGAAAACCCCATAGAAAGAAGGCACTGTATTGGTCACAAAGCCCAGAGCACTCTTGTTCTAAATTTGTAAGAATGGACATGAGTGTCAGGGTGAAACCTGAGCTTATTTATGTCTCGGTGATGATTGGGCAAGTCCCTCAGCCTCTCCAGAGCTCAGTGTCTTCATTTATAAATTGAGCCCAGCAACTCTCTCACGCCCAGCTCTCAGAACTGCTGTGAGGATAAAAAGTGGCAATAGATGGGACCGTGCAGGGGACCGGGACCATGGCTAACCTCTAGGCTTCATTTCCAAGTTCTATTCACCCCTTGAATTCTTCCCCAGAGGGAAACTGACAAGCATTGTTTTTTTTGCATATCGACAAGTAAGGGGAGGGGAGAGGAAGTCGGTCTTGCTAAATTTAGCAGGCGCTGACGCCCCCTCACCCGGGGCTCGGCCCACGCATTTCACCCTGAGTAGGTGCCTTTCTATATTTAACTTCTGCCTGCATCTTCCCCCTGAGCCCTGCCACTGAAAACCCCAGGAGGATGTGGTGAGGAGGGAAGGGAAGTTCATGAAATGCGAGCAGAGCTGACATCACATGAGCCGCCACCTGCTCCTTCAGGTGTGTGTTCTTCCTGGAAGAAATCACAAGGGTTTTAACTTCTTCTCTTTTCCTCCTCTTGGAGCTTGAGACACACTAGGCCAAAAAGCACCCACAGACCACACTCCCCTTCGGGACAAGGTCGCCGAGTCCATGGAACTATTGGTGGTCCATCAGAAGCCATGGTGAGGCTGGAGACTCTCCACTGTCTTCTGTGCTTAGGCATGGTGCTGGCCACTCAACACGTGTGGCCAGGTGTGGTCCACACAAAAGCAGCACATGACTGGTATCTTCCTCAGGCACAGGTGGCAGGTGAGAGCCCACAAAGGTGAAGGGAGATGTCCAAAGCCCACAAAGAATGGAAGCCCCAGGTCAGTTCCCCAAGTCTGCATTTCCATCCAAATCACATCGTCCTCTCATTCCCCAGAAGGCTGTTAGGGAAGCCCTGGTTCAGGTCTCACCATGGTACCCCTCAGGGGTGTGTCCCTGAGTGAGTCCTTTCTCACTTCCTTAGGTTTTTGACTTCCTTACCTATGAAACAAGACCACAGAGTTGGTTTTGCTTCATTCTCAATGGTCCTGATGATTTCAGTTGTGGTGGCCTGAGGGGAGGAGGACAGGTCCTGGGGATGCCCTTTCAGCTTTCAAACCAGAGGTGACCTCTGCCAGTTCCTCATCTGCTGTCAACACACAGCAGTCTGAAGCCATTGCTGGTGGAGACAGAGTTGCTCCTCATGCCTGGGGAGCTTCCACTGAAGGCCTCTGCACTGAGCGGTCCAACATGCTCTGGAGGGACGGGGAGGAACGGTGGGCCTGTACCCTGTCTGCCTCCACATCAGGAAGAGAGAGGTGGCATGTCTATGATGAAGCTGGTGCCATGGGTCACAGTGTTCAGGGCCTAACCCATCCTGAAAGGTTGGGGAAGGACCTAGCAGGAGACAGACCAGGCAGCATCATACTTGTACATCGCACAGGCCAGCAGGTGTCCAAGTGTGATTCCTGTGACCAGCACTATGGGGAAATGTGTTTCGAATGCAAGTTCTCAGGCCCTATCCCAGACCTACAGACCTCAACAAGCTGCAGAAACCTTAAACTGTCAGCTGTCTAGATCATGAGAGAGCTTGGCTAGGAAAAGAAAGAATTCGGGCAAGTGAGCCACAATATACGGCCTCCATACTCTCAGCTAGACGCGCATGTACTCTGTTCCAACCTGTTAGGCTCCTGGGAAGCACCACATCTGGCCACCTGCCCACAGCTCTGCCGGCCTACTTGTGGGCTCTGGCCTTGAGTTTCATGGACCATGGTTACAGCCATGGGAAGACCGCCTCTGATTTGCTATAAAATGATTTGTTTTCTGCTAGGTTACACAAAGCTCCTTCTATAAAGACACACATAAGAATAGTGTGGCAAGTAACCTGCAGACTTTCTAAAAATGACAGGTTCCAGTGTCAATGAGTGTGTGTGAGAAAAAGACATGCTTGCTCATTTCTGGTAAACATGGAAATTGATACTGCCTTTCTTGAGACCACCCAACAACTGTACAACCCGTTGACCTAAGCAATTCCATTTAGAAATGAACGCTAAGGAAATGCTCATGGCCACGTGTGAGCACCTCATCTCAAGGATACTCACATTGGCATGGTTTGTTACAAAAGCTGGAAGTCATCTAAATGTTTACAAGCAGACTTGATTAGTAGGTGGCCATTCATTCATTCATTCATTCATTCACAGGATAGTCATTGCTTAGTCATCATGCACCAGGCACGGTATTAGATGTTAGTCACATAGCAGTATGTAAGTAAATGAATAAACTCTCTGCCCTTCTGGGAGACACAAGTAAGCAAATACAAGATACATGGCACATCAGTTAGTGATGGGGCCACAAGGAGACAGCTGCAAAGCCCTGCGGGTTACAATCTGCAACAGGGAGAAGGTGAGGACAAGAGCTATGCAAGGCATTCCAGGCAGAGGGAACTATGTTCCAGAGAAATGGAACCAGCAAAACAAATCAAGAACACACCGCATTCTGGGTGTGTCTGAGGAATAGCAAGGAAATACTGGCTGATTTGCCTGCCTCTCGACTGTCCATCGCCTGCCTTACACCTATCCATCACCCAACGCACGAGGTTCACCTCCCGATTGTCCGACAATAGTGAGCAAACTGATCGCCCATTGCCAGTGGAGCACCAGCTGCCTGCTGTTGCCTTGAAGTTCACTGTGACAATACCTGCAGGTCTGATTACACGTGGCTGCCGCCATTTTGAGACAACAGCCAGGCCCTGTAGGAACCCTGGCTGGACTGACTGAGTCCCGTCTCCAGGATCCCTCAGCCCGATCAATCACTCCCTGCCTCTGGGGCCCTCACATTGACTGACTGCTCCCTGCCACCAGGACCCCCAGACCAACGGACTGTGCCCTATGACCAGGATCCCCAGACCGACTGATTGTGCCCGGCCTCCAGGATCCCGCAACCACACCAAACACACCCGACCTCCAGGACCCCTGCCTAACCAACCGCATCCTGCCTCCAGGACCTCCAGCCAACCATGTCCACACCCTGAGCTGCAGCTCCCCATTTGCCAACACATTTGGAAGCCAGAGGGGCCATCTTGGATAATCCTGGAAGCCGGAGCTCTGATCGTTAGGTGGGGCAAAACCCATCCTGAGATGCCTCCTGGAGGCTTGAAGCTCATTGTCAGGTATCTCTCATGCATCAGGCTGCTAAAGACTGGGAGGTTTCATTACTATACGACTGTTATACTGTTGATTTTCTTTTTTCTCCTTATTGAAAAATTTTAAGTTTTTACTTCTTTACTTTTCTTGCTCTCTTTTCCTTTTGTTTACCTCTTCCCTCAGAGTCTCTTTCTCCCTTTTTTTGCATGCTAACATCCAGTTTCTTTTGATTACACACTCATCCTTTCTATTATCTAGAACTTCTGTATATTCTTTTTTATCCCATTAACAGCTACATTCTACATCCCTCTGCATCCTCTTTGTCCTCCATTTGAACTGCAGACCTTATTGCAAATCTGTTTGTTTTACTGAAGATAATGTTTGAACTCATTCTGTTTATTATGACAATTTTGTTATTGTCCTCATAGGGGCTATTTGGGCTAGGATTGCATAATGTCTGAATTGGGCACTGCTACTATTGATCTCCCCTTAAAGAAAGGGTTTTGGAAACCTATAGGGCCACTATAAGCCTATAGGGGGAAATCTGCAATACCCCAGATCTGCACTGCTAGAGGGAAAGATACACGAACAACATGAAAAAACAAGGGAAGAAAATGATCCAAACAAATCTAGATTCTATATTAATAGAACCCAATGACAGTATGTTAGAAGAAATGTCAGAAAAAAACTTCAGATTATACATGATTAAGATGATTTGTGAAGCAAAGGATGAGATAAGAGAGCAAATGCACGCAATGAATGATAGTACCAATAAGCTGAAAGAGCACCTGCAGGAAGCAAAAGATCATTTCAAAAAAGAGATAGAGATTCTCAAAAAAAAACAAATGAAAATCCTTGAAATGAAGGAAACAATAAACCAAATAAAAAACTCAATGGAAAGCATCACCAAAAGACTAGACCACTTGGAAGACAGAACCTCAGACAATGAAGACAAAATATTTCATCTTGAAAATAAAGTTGCCCAAACAGAGAAGATGGTAAGAAATCATGAACAGAATCTCCAAGAACTATGGAACATCATGAAAAGACCAAATTTAAGAATTATTGGGATTGAGGAAGGCACAGAGATACAAACAAAAGGAATGAACAACCTATTCAATGAAATAATATCAGAAAATTTCCCAAACCTGAAGAATGAAATGGAAAATCAAATACAAGAGGCTTACAGAACACCAAATGCACAGAATCACAACAGATCCACACCAAGGCACATTATAATGAAAATGCCTAACATTCAAAATAAAGATAGGATTTTGAAGGCCGCAAGAGAAAAGCATCAGATTACATATAGGGGGAGACCAATACGGATAGCAGCCGACTTCTCAACCCAGACTCTAAAAGCTAGAAGGGCCTGGAACGACGTATTTCAAGCTCTGAAAGAACATGGTTGCCAACCAAGAATCCTATACCCAGCAAAACTAACCTTCAGATTTGAAGATGAAATAAAATCCTTCCATGATAAACAAAAGTTAAAAGAACTTACAAATAGAAAGCCTGCGCTACAGAATGTTCTCAACAAAATATTCCATGAGGAGGAAAGGAAAAACAACAATGTAGGTCAGCAAAGGGAGGAACTACCTTAGAGAAAAACCACTCAAAGGAGAAACCAAGCCAACTTAAAAACCAAAAATAAGCCAAATGACTAGGTATACAAATCATATCTCAATAATAACCCTGAACGTTAATGGCCTAAACTCATCAATCAAAAGACATAGACTGGCAGAATGGATTAAAAAGAAAGACCCAACAATATGCTGCCTGCAAGAGACTCATCTCATAGAAAAAGACATCCACAGACTAAAGGTGAAAGGATGGGAAAAAACCTACCATTCACACGGACTCAGTAAAAAAGTGGGGGTTTCCATCCTTATATCAGATAAAGTGGACTTCAAGCCAAAGCTAGTCAGAACGGATAAAGAAGGACATTTCATACTGCTTAAGGGAACCATAAATCAGGAAGACATATCGATAGTAAATATTTATGCCCCAAACAATGGGGCATCCCTGTACATCAAACAAATCCTTCTCAATTTCAGGAATCACATAGACCACAACACAATAATTCTGGGTGACTTTAACACACCGCTGTCGCCACTTGATAGATCTTTCAAACAAAAACCAACAAAAGAAACCATAGAACTCAATAACACAATCAATAACCTACACTTAATAGACATATATAGAATATTCTATCCATCAACGAGCGGTTTCACTTTCTTCTCAGCAGCACATGGAACCTTCTCAAAAACAGACCATATGTTGTTATGCCACAAAGCAGCCCTTAGGAAATGCAAAAAATAGAGATACTGCCTTGTGTTCTATCACGTCATAATGGACTGAGAGTAGAAATCAATGACAAAATAAAAAACAGAAATTACTCCAACACCTGTAGACTAAATAATATGCTATTGAATGAAACATGGATAACAGAAAACATCAGGGAGGAGATAAAAAATTTCTTAGAGGTCAATGAGAACGACGATACAACATACCAAAATCTCCGGGACACTATGAAACGGTACTAAGAGGAAAATTCATTGCATGGAGCGCATTCCAGAAAAGAATGAAAAGTCAACAACTAAATGACCTAACATTACAGCTCAAAGCCCTAGAAAAAGAAGAACAGAATAACAGCAAAAGTAGTAGAAGACAGGAAATAATTAAAATCAGAGCTGAAATCAATGAAATTGAAATAAAGAAACTATTCAAAAAATTGACAAAACGAAAAGTTGGTTCTCTGAGAAAGTAAACAAAATAGACAAACCCTTAGCCACACTAACAAAGAGAAGGAGAGAGAAAACTCAAATTATTAAAATTTGTGATGAAAAAGGAAATATCACGACAGACTCCACTGAGATACAGAACATAATGAGAAGCTACTTTGAAAATCTATATTCCAACAAAATAGAAAGTACCGAAGACATTGACAAATTTCTAGAGACATATGCTCCTCCCAAACTGAACCAGGAGGACATACACAATTTAAACAGATCAATATCAAGCAATGAAATAGAAGAAGCCATTAAAAACCTACCATCTAAGAAAAGCCCAGGACCAGACGGATTCTCAGCCGAGTTCTACAAGACCTTCAAAGAAGATCTCATTCCAATACTTCTCAAAGTATTCCAGGAAATAGAAAAAGAGGGTACCCTACCAAACTCATTCTATGAAGCTAATATCACACTCATACCCAAACCAGGAAAAGACACATCAAGGAAAGACAATTTTAGACCAATATCCTTGATGAATAGAGATGCAAAGATCCTTAACAAAATATTGGCAGACCGTATCCAAAGCATATTAAGAAAATCGTGCACCACGATCAAGTGGGGTTCATCCCTGGAATGCAAGGATGGTTTAACATCCGTAAATCAATAAACATAATCCATCATGTCAATAGACTTAAGGATAAGAATCATATGGTTATTTCAATTGACGCGGAAAAAGTGTTCGACAAAATACAACACCCCTTTATGCTCAAAACACTAGAAAAAATAGGGATAGTAGGAACATACCTGAACATTGTAAAGGCTATTTATGCTAAGCCCATGGCCAACATCATTCTTAATGGAGAAAAACTGAAACCATTCCCTTTAAAAACTGGAACAAGACAGGGATGTCCTCTTTCACCACTTCTATTCAACATTGTCCTTGAAACTCTAGCCAGAGCAATTAGGCAGACTAAAGAAATTAAAGGGATACGAATAGGAAAAGAGGAACTTAAGCTGTCACTATTTGCTGATGACATGATTCTTTATTTAGAGGATCCAAAAAACTCCTCCAGAAAACTTCTAGACCTCATCAATGAATTCAGCAAAATAGCAGGCTATAAAATCAACACACATAAATCTAAAGCATTTTTATACACAAGCGACGAAACAGCTGAAAGGGAAATGAGGCATACAACTCCATTTGCAATAGCCTCAAAAAAAATAAAATAAAATACTTGGGCATCTATCTAACCAAAGAGGTAAAAGATCTCTACAATGAAAACTACAAAACAAGAAATAAGAAAGAAATTAAGGAAGACCTTAGAAGATGGAAAGATCTCCCATGTTCTTGGATAGGCAGAATTAATATTGTCAAAATGGCCATACTACCTAAAGTGCTATACAGACTCAATGCAATTCCAATTAAAATCCCAATGATGTACCTTACAGAAATAGAGCAAGCAATCATGAAATTCATCTGGAAGAATAAGAAACCCAGAATAGCTAAAGCAATCCTTAGCAGGAAGAATGAAACAGGGGGTATCACAATACCAGAAATTCAACTATACTACAAAGCAACAGTAACAAAAACAGCATGGTATTGGCACCAAAATAGGCAGATCAATGGTACAGAATAGAGGACACGGACACAAACCCAAATAAATACAATTTTCTTATACTAGACAAAGGGGCCAAAAATATGCAATGGAGAAAAGATAGCCTCTTCAACAAATGGTGCTGGGAAAACTGGAAATCCATATGCAACAGAATGAAACTAAACCCCTATCTCTCACCCTGCACAAAACTCAACTCACAATGGATCAAGGACCTTGGAATCAGACTAGAGAGCCTGCATCTTATAGAAGAAAAAGTAGGTCCAGATCTTCAACATGTTGGCTTAGGAGCAGACTTCCTTAACAGAACTCTCATAGCACAAGAAATAAAAGCAAGAATCAATAACTGGGATAGATTCAAACTTAATAGCTTTCCCTCAGCAAAGAAACTATCAGCAATGCGAAGAGAGAGCCTACAGAGTGGGAGAAAATCTTTGCCACTAATACATCAGATAGAGCACTAATTTCCAGAATATATAAAGAACTCAAAAAACTCTACACCAAGAATATGAATAACCCAATCAACAAATGGGTGCGGATATGAACAGATGTTTCACAGAAGATCTACAAGCAATCAACAAACATATGAAAAAATGTTCACCATCTTTAGTAATAAGAGAGATGCATTCAAAACTACCCTAAGAGTCCATCTCACCCCAATTAGAATGGCAATTATCAGGAATGCAAGCAACAATAGATGTTGGAGAGGATGTGGGGAAAAAGGGTACACTCATACATTGCTGGTGGGGATGCAAATTAGTGCAGCCACTCTGGAAAGCAGTGTGGAGATTCCTTAGAAAACTTGGAATGGACCCACCATTTGACCCAGCTATCCCACTCCTCAGCCTATACCCAAAGGACTTAAAATCAGCATACTACAGAGATACAGCCACATCAATGTTCATAGCTGCTGAATTCACAATAGCTAGACTGTGGAACCAACCTAGATGTCCTTCAATTGATGAATGGATAAAGAAACTGTGGTATATATATATATATATATATATATATATATATATATATATATATATATATATATACACACACACAATGGAATATTACTCAGCTATAAAGAATAATAAAATTATGGAGTTTGCAGGCAAATGGATGAAATTGGAGAATATCATGCTAAGTGAGATAAGCCAATCTCAAAAAACCAGAGGACAAATGATCTCGCTGATAAGTGGATGATGACACTTAATGGGGAGTGGGAGGGGGGCAAGAATGGAGGAAGGAGGGACTGGATAGAGGGAAAGGAGGGGTGGGAGGGGTGGGGGGGAAGAAAAAATAACAGAATGACTCAAATATCATTACCCTATGTAAATGTATGATTACACAAATGGTATGCTGTTACTCCATGTACAAGCAGAAACGACCATGTATCCCATTTGTTCGCAATTAAAATAAATTAAAATTTAAAAAAGAAGAAAAAAAAGAAATATTGGCTATTGCTGGGTGTTGGAACAGGTTGTATGGGGACATGGGCACAGGCCTTGAAGGCCATTTAGTCACCTCAGAGTTTCAGTAGAAACTCTGGAGAAGAAGGGAGGTTACTGAGGGAAGGACCTTGACGTGTGTTTTATTATTTCTTTATTTATTTTTGTGGTGCTAGAGATTGAACTCAGGGCTTTGCACATACTAGGTGAGACTCTACCACTGAGCCTCCCAGTCCCCCGACTTATGCTTTAGTTACAATCCTCTGTCATCTGGCTTGGGGAGAGACAAGCAGACAATAGACTAGGGGACAGGTGTTGGCGTCAGGCCACAGTTAGGAGGCGACTGCAGTCACAGTACTGCATGCTGGAGATGGCAGCAATGTGAACCAGGTCGGTGGCGGGAGGTGAGAAGCAGTCAAAGCTGAATGTGTTCTGAAGGTAAATTTGGGCTTTTCTGCAGAGCGATGCCTGCCTGGGGCACGTGTGGCTGCCAGAGCAGATGGCTGCCTCTCCAAAAGCGGAGGTGAAAGAGAATAAGCAAGGAAGAGGGGGTGCGGTACCTTCAGAGGGGAAGTGGAGTCGGCCATGGGTGCCACACAGACCTGCCTGCTTTCTCGGTTGAACATTTCTGAAGCCTTCAACGTGAAGCCTGGTGTCACCAGGTGCCACACTTTCACACGCCAGATCTGGGGGCACTGGCTGTGTGCTAAGACTCCAGGGCAATCAATCAAGCACAGTTTGAAATAAAGATTTGGTGTGATTTTTCAGTTATCAGATAGGCAAAGATTCTTTTTAAAGAATGCTAACAGCCAGGGTTGGCGTGGGCATATGGGCAGCACCCCGCACTGCCAGCGGAAGTTTAAATCTGTACTACATTTTAGGAGCAGTTTGGTGATATAGTGTCACAAATCTTTAAGAAGCCATGCCAAAGAACGAGTTTGGCTGAAAGAATTTGAAAATGAAAAAGAAGGTGAAGGGACTCACGGCTGCCCAAGTTTAAGAGGTCTGATAGGGTAATCCAGACCTTGTGTTATTGCTGGGACAGACACATAAGTCCCTGGGACAGAAGGGCAAACCCAGAGACAGCAGCACACAACGGCAACCAAGTTTTGACAAAGCTGCAAGGACATTTCCTTGAAGAAAGAATCTGATTTTCACAAATGGTGCTGTCAGTAACTGAAGCAAAGGGATGCAATGATGGCCTTCTGCTTTATACGAGATTCAAACCCAAATAGGTAAGGAAATGTAAAGTCTTAAAACTTTTAGAGATAACATAGGACGAAATACTCAAGACCAAAGGCCCAGCGAAGAGGTCTTGGGTATGAGAGTCAAAGAATGATCCATAAAACAAAATAATCCATCAACTGGCACTCTTCAAAAATGAAAATTTCTTTTCTGCAAAAGAGCCTGTTAGAGAATGAAAAGACCAACTGCAGACTCAGATCAAATAGTTACAAACCACAAATCTGACAAAGAACTCACACCTAGCAAAAAGACCTCTCAAAACTCAAACAAGCCGAACAAGCAATCTAATTAGAGAAAGAGAAAAAAGACATGAACACACATTTTGCCAAAGCAGACATGCAGATGGCAAGCACAGAAAAAACGTTAGCCATTAGGGAAATGCAAATTAAAACCATGATAAAACGTCTAAAATTTAAAAGTAGTGGCAATATCAAATGTTGGTAAAGATGCGGAGAAACTGGGTTTCTTTCCTTTTTTTTTTGGTGGGGAGGTGGTACCAGGGATTGAACTCAGGGGCATTTGACTACTAAGCCATATCCACAGTCCTATTTTGTATTTTATTTAGAGACAGGGTTAGAACTCACAATCCTCCTGCCTCAGCCTCCAGAGCTGCTGGGATTACAGGTGTGTGCCACCACATCTGGCTGAAACTGGGTTTCTCATACATTGCTGGTGAGAATATAAAATGTTATAGCCACTCTGAAAAATAATTGGTTGGTTTCTTAAAAAAAACCTGAACATATGTGACTTAGTATATAACACAATAGTAACACTCCTGCACATTTGTCTCATACATATGCAAATGACACACATAACTTATACACAAATATTCCCAGCAGCCTTATTTGTAGAAGCCACCAACCATCCACAACAGGTTACTAGTTAAACAAACTGTGGTACATCCATACCAGGGAATACTATACAGCAATAATAAGGAACAGACTGTTGATCCACACAACTTGGGTGAATATTAAGGGCAATATGCTGAGTAAAACAAGTCATTCTCAAAAGGTCTTATGATTCTTGATTTAATTGAGTTAATGTTGTTGAAAGGACTGAATTACAGAGATGAAGAAGAAATCAGTGGTTGCCAGAAGTTAGGGATGATTGTGGGAAAGAGGGAAGGGTCTGACATTAAAGGGCTGCAGAATGAAAATCTTTTAGGTGATGGGATAGCTCTATATCTCGATTTGGATGGTGGTACCATGAAGCTACACAGGTACATGTTGCAACCGCGTTGATTCCTAGTTGCACTATAGTTACATAAGGCACAAATATTGGGGGAAATGCTGTGGAGGGCACACAGGACCTCTCCGTCCATCTTACTATGACTCTGTAATTATTTTGAAAATTAATAGTCATTTAAAGAAAAAGAACTTTCCAAAACCAGAAAAAGGAGTGCGCATGCTTGGACCCCCAAATTCCACTTGTACAAATCCATTCTAAGGTAATATCTGAAAGCATCAAAAGTCACTAGATGAAGATGACCATTTTAAAACTGTTGACAATAATGAAAAATCGGAACAGACTCTCCATGCCCGTGATTGGCTCTGGGCAATTTTGATGATGATAAAATAACCAACAGAATAATCATTAAAATGATGCTGTGCCTAGATTTACATTTGTTGATATGGAAAGACATTCTCAATGTACTACTTGTGGGAAAAGACTGCTTAAAAGAAACATACAGTTCTTCATTTTTCTTTTTAACCTATTTACACAAATACATAGACTGCAAGCTCCAGGCGGGGCAGGAATTTTTGCCTTTATCGTTTATTCTGGCATCTCTGGCTCCCATCACACCGCCTGGCTAGGATGCATTCAACAAATATTCTTGAATAAACAAATATTTGTTGTATAAACAAATATCACACATATTTGCATAGGAAAAAGTTTAGGAGGTTATACAAGAAATATTTAACAATGGTTATCTCAGAGTAGAGGAATTTTGGTTGAACATACCTTTAAAGTGGATTTATATTTTTTACTGGGTAATAATTATGTATTGCTCATGAAATCCGTATTTTTAAAGCTACCAATCACAAAGTGGAGACTATTCTGTGGGCTGAACTGGGAAATGCTGGCTGGATACAGGTGGAACATATCTACCCACCCTTCCTGCCCTGGGAAGAGATAGGTTTTATGGCGCCTGAGGACCTTTCCCAAAGGCTCAGTTCCCAACACTCTGGTCTAAGGCACACATGTTTGGAGTGAGAGCCCTCATAAGAATCTGAACAACAGTGAAGACCACTATCAGTCACAGATTTGAGGGGATGATGCTTGGAATCCACGGGGAATCAGGTGGGAGGGCATCAACCTGGTCCAGATCTCTAAAGATGGGTGGGAGGGTACCGAGTGGAAACCTGCAAACATACCCATCCACAGGGCCCTCCTCATGCACAGCCTTCCATACTTCGCTGGGCCAGGGCAGAGGTTCGCAAATGACCTGTCCATGGACCGGCTGTCTCACAATTCCCCAGGAAGCTTTGTAAAATACAGATTCCTGCCCAAAGCATCCCTGAAGCAGAGTCTCTGGGGACGAACTCCAGAAATCTGTCATTTAACAAGACTCCCTTTGTGATTGTGATGCACAGTTTGGGTTTGGGAATTTCCAGGTTGAGGACATAAATCCAAAATGATATCATATTAGCAAAAAAAAAAATGGTACTGTTATGGTTTGGTTCTACCATTGACGTGATAGGGGACCTAATGATTACTGGTTTGTAAGAGAACTTCTCTCTGCAAATTTCAGAAAATTTTCAAGACATTTCTAGAATCTTAGACACCTCCCCTTTAAGAGAATGAGGGGGGACTGTCCCTTTTGACCCTCTTGGCACCTTATGGTCCTGTTTTCTCAGAAAGGAGTTGTCGGTAAACCTCAAGTCCCCCCTTATTCCATTTTTTTCATTGTCATAAAATATACATGATGTCAAATTTATCATTTAAACATTTTAAAGTGTAAAACTCCAGTGGCATTAAGTACTTTCACAACATCGTACAAATTATCACTACCTATTTCCAGGACTTTCTGGTCCTTCCCAATGGAGACTCCATAACCACTGTGACTCAGAGAGTGGTGGTTGGCAGGCATAGCTACGCCCATGGCCTCAGTCGGCCCAGTTAGCCCCCCACTGTACACGTCCCATCCCAGGCAGGTTGTCCTCAGCTCCCTTCTCTTTGTGGAAAATAACAAATTTCCCAGGAGGGAGCACACACAGCCAGACATGGAGGCACTGAGGCCTGCCACTCTGAGGGAGGAGGTGACAGGGCCTGGAGATTACAGGGACGTTTGGAAAGAGCATTGCCAGTGAAAGGGCCCTAGCAGAGAGAGGTCCTGGTTGGTATGTGCTTTTGCATGCGTGCACAGCGGGCGTACTTGTGTGTACATGCATGGGTGTTGGGGGCTGAGGCATCTGTGGAAGCTGTCCTTCCTTCCTGGGTCCCCAGTTCCACCTGTGCAGCCAGGCCTGGCAGCTGGATCTGCAGGTCTGCCGTGTGGTGACGGGGGGCAGAGCTGACGGTGTGAACACTAACACGTAAACAACATGCCAAGTGAGGGAGAGCTCACACATCACACAGTGTCATGGTCACCTTGGGCAAGTCCCTTCCCTGGGGCTTTAGTTTACTCTCTGTCACATAACGCAGGAGTCAGGGACCTTCTCTTTCACAATGCATTAGTGTCTCCTCGAAGAGCTGCCACTGCTGGTAGAGATGCAAGCTCAAGGGGACGTGCTACTGCTGACAGCGTGCCCCTCTCCCCTGAGGCTCTGGGCCCTGAGGATGTAGCCTGGCATCTGAGGAGAGCCTGGGATCCTGGGGCGGACAGCAGGCCCAGCTGCTGTCCCCTCCTGCCCAGCGGTTCCTGAACCTTGTCCCAGTTGCCAGGCTGGCTCTGGCTGCAATGCCTGTTCCCTGGAGAGAGCAGCAGCAGCGTCCAGGAAGGGCTCCTCTCTCCGCCGGCCTGGTGCTCACGCTCGCCTGCATTTCCAGCTGGATGCTCCACCCTGTGAACTGCTCCAACTTCACACTGCCCCAGCCTGAGCACCCTCTTTTCACTAGGCCAGGCATCTCCAAAGTACTGCGTGCCCAGTTCTTTGGGCATGGAAAGAAAATACCAAAGCGTATGTGTGGATGTACTTTTTAGTATGAGTAAAATAAAATATATTAGTATAGTAAATCAATTTAAAAATAAGTGAAACATCTATATGTTGGAGTGTCCCCCCCCCCCAAATTCTTTTACTAGAGAAGTATCTGATCAATAAAATTTGGAGACCACTTTTGGGGATGTAAGATCCATATAATGACAACTAGAATTTGGTGTTTGGTACAAATGTCACAATGGAAGTGAAGGTTAAGAAAAGTGGAAGTTCAAGAAAGGATGTGATTACCACCATCAGAAGTGCAAGAAGAGAACTGGGGAAGGCTTCGTAGAAAGGGTGGCTTTGGGTCTTATAAGAGAGGATGTGGCCATGTGACGGTGTGGCCGTGGGATGGAAGGGCTCTTCCCGGGGGGAGGACACCTTATGAGCAAAGGCACAGAGGCTGGAAGCAAGAGCACCTGGGAGAAGCAGAAGGAGATGAGGTGGGAAGGGTGGGTGGGGGAAGTGGTAGAGAAGGAACTCCCAATGTGAGGGAGTGAGAGAAATGGAGGCCACAACGGGGAGCCAGTGGGGGTTTGTCAAGAGGGAGGAGATGGGGCCCATTTGGGAGCTTTGATCCTGGGGGAAGCGATGTTGGAGGAGACTGGATGACGTATCAGAAGTGGAATGCGGTCATCCTCCAAGCCAGAAGGCTGAACTCAGTCGTAGGGGGAGAAAGCAAAGGAGGCAGGTGTAAGGAATTCTACAGAAGCTGACTCAACTGGAAGCCACTAAATGGGACAAGGCGCCGGGCAAGGGAGGACAGGAGGAACAGACAGTGGATAACAGCCTTCAATGCTGAGTGACCACAGGGTGACTGCAGCTGGGACCCTTGAGGGAAAGTCCAGGTGGAGGAGCCTTTCTCCATTCCAGCGGGGCTGGCTGGTTGGTTAGCTGTATCAAAAAAGTTGATTCTCTAAGGGCTAAAACTTGCTCGAGCTTTTTTCGAAGGAAACAGGTCTTCAGGGTCACCCTACACATATTTTTGCATCCCTCCAACGGGGAAGGAGTCACACCTGGTGCTAGGAAAGTGCGGAGGGGCCAGAAATGCTGTCCTGACCTCAGGGAACTCCAGGCCAGTGGGGAGATGACCACACAAAAAGTGCTTGACAATCAGTCTCTCACGGGGGTCAGAGGAGGGTTCACAGAGCAGATGCCTTAAATGTGTCCCTGCTCAGCAGATAGGGTCATCTCCTGAGAATGTTCCCAATCTTTCTTCATGACTCAGGGTCGTCGCCCCCAATTTTCAGACCATCACTGCAGGCCTGGGTGGCACGTAACAGTGACTGGATCTGCAAAGGTGCCAGGTACCCATGACTTTGCATTTTGGAGAAACCCATGTTATCAACTGTGTCACCCTCTGCCAAGTAAGTCACCCTCAGAATGCCCAGAGCCATGGCTTGAAGTTTTCAACCCTTCCATTTTGCCTCTCTAGCTCCTTGGCTTAGTTCTACATTTAGGGAGTTCCCAGAAATTTGGTGGGAAGGAAGGTTCCAGGCTCCTGGGTGCTGGAAAGGCATGACCCCACCATCAGTTTATTTTAATTCATTCATGTCCCCCTCCCTGTCCCCACCAACTTGTTCCTTTTTCTGCCTTCCTCATCTCCCCAGCTATTTATAAACCCCACTCCCTTGCTGTGACTTGCTTCCTTTCTCACTCTTGAATTTGCCTGCTGGAAGGTCTCCCCAGAGAGGGACGTCCCCATTAGCTACCTGGGCCCATCTGATGCCGTTTAACCTGGACGAGTCCTGAAACAGCAGAGTGGAAACAGCAGGAACTTCTGAGTGAACCAGAAGTCTGTCAGCACTGCTCCTCCACCTATTAGCTGAGGGCCTCTGGGCAAGTCCCTGAGCCTTGGAACCCTTAAAAACTCTGTGGTTCACCAGCATGTTCTCTGTTTGGAAGTTAGTTAACCTTTACTGTTGGTTCTTTTGCACTTGGGTCTCAAATGCTGTACTGGTAAATTTAAAAGCAAGAAGCAAACTGAAATTGGACCTTTAGCCTTCGACCTGCTCAGCCAAGTCCACCCTCGCCAGTCGCCAGTCCCTGCTTTCCCAACACACCCACGACCTGGGACAGTCTCACACCACACGGCCTTCTTCTCTGTGCTGTCAATCTTTCCTGCAAGCCACCAGTAGGGAGTTTTGTCTAATTTGTCCCCTGAATCTCCTCAGCACCTTGCACAGTCCTGCACATGACAGACATTAGTAAATATTTCTTGGTAACTAAATAAGTGAATGAGTGTCATGGGCCTGTGTGAAAATCCCAAGAGAACTGAAGTGTGCCTGGTCCAACACCGAGGGCACAGTAGGTGCTCAATAATGTCAACACCCTCCCTCTTCCCAGGCCTGTTGCCTTTCCCCACAGTCTGATGGTTTCCACCAGGTCCAGACGTCACAGGACGTGGCATAGAGCACATCCTGTGTTACAGCCTCTGTTTGGGGCAGTGCCCTTGTCTGGGGGTGCCTGTTCCTCCGTGGTTTCTCTGAGCCAGCCCTGGCCCACGCGGGTTGACATATGCCTCCAGAACAGATGTTAATTTGCTGCTGCTCCACCCTTAGCTGGGCTTGGTCACACCTACCCAGTGTCAGCCTCTGCCTCACCTACTCTGATGGGTTCCTTGGCCACGTCCAGGTGAGCCCAGGGTCTGAGAAGTACTGACCACAGCAGGCGTGGTTTGTCCTCGCTGGCTGTAGACTTAACGGAAGAACACATGCTGCCTGAAGACCAGCACCTGATGGGTCTGGAGTGCAGGCAGTGGCTTCCAAGAGCGGGTAATTTTGCTTCCCCTGCCCACAGGGGACATCTGGCACTGTGTGCAGACAGATAAGTGGGGGCTGCTACTGGCATCTAGTGGCTAAAGGCCAGGGATGCGGCTCCATCTCACAATACACAGGACAGCCCCTGCATGGACGGAGTAGCCCACCGAGAATGCCAGGAGGGCCGAGATGGAGAAAACTTATAATGACAAGCCTGCCATTCGTGGAGAGCTTGCCATGTGTCAGGGCGTGCTAACATTCTCTCACTTAATTGCCCCCCACCCACCACATGAGACAGGCAGGGTTGTTTCCCTATTGTACAGATGAGGAAACAGAGACCCCAAAGATACTTGCACGGCCACATACAACTAGGAAGTGGCAAAGGCAGAATTTGCTCAAGTGCCACTAGGCACAGCTGGAGCTGACCTCATGGTACTCCCGACACCCTCTCCATGTGTTGGTGGCTCAGTCCAGGCTGTAGGGCATGTGCTTTGGTTCCCTAGCCTGGCACTTGGTTCTCACTAGGTTTGGAGTCTGGCCAGAGTGTCTCCATGTGTTACAGAGCTCCCCATCCCTGCCCCACCTCCTGCTACCAAGCTGTACCCCACTACATGATATGAGAGCCCCTAAACTATTCTGCTCACTGGACGCTCTGAACCTACCTGACCACTAGACCACTGTGGCTGAAGCTCTGGCAGTTGGATTGGAGCCTAGACTAGGTCCACTCGGCCTGAGATCCCATCTGCCCCAAAGGGGCCCTCTGAGGTCCACGATGGTCTCGCTGAAGCCCCAGGACCTCTGGCCTTTGTGTCTGATATTCGCATCACACACAGGGCTTCATCTGAGCATTCTGATGTTCCCTGATTCCACTGATTATTTGTGCTCCTCCCTCCAGTCCCCAAATTTTCTTTTAAAGATTTGGCAAGCTGTCCTACTCAAGTTTGAGGGAGCCTTCACTAGGAAGGAGGCTCTGTGCAGGAGCTGATGAGGACACGGAATCCAAACAGACACATCCCCTACTCCCAACAGCTTGGGGCTCAGGGGGGAGTGAATTTCCCACATAGAGATCACAGTAACATGGGCTCCCCTGTCAGAGGTGAGCAGAGAGGTGTGCTGGCCTACGTGTGACCAAGGCTTCCCAAAGGTGGCACTTGGTGTCTGTCCCCTGACCTGTGAAGGAGGGTGTGGGCCTATCAGTTCTACCATTCGAGGATCCACGGTGTCCCTGTCATCCTGCAAATGGCTCTTTTGTCTCCCTGCCTTCGTCCCATGGGCCTGCCTAGGCCCTGCTCTGCTTCAGGACTCAAAATCGCAGTCTGTTTTCCTGCCATTCTTCCCAGAGCTGACGGGATCTTTCTTCCAAACACCCTGGGTCAGCCGCTGCCAGACCTGCTTCTCCCTGGCTCAGTTCATTCCATTGACATAGCTGCAGTGAGTGTGGCAGCTCACGTTTCAGATTCTCCTGGCTGGTAGGACTTTTGATCAGCTGGTCCAAACTGGTCCATCTTTAGGGGGTAGTCTTTTTCCACTAGATTATGTTTGTTAGCAGAGGAACAGGAAGACTCAGGCTGAGTTTGCTCTTAATTTATTATTACCTTATTCTTCTTAGCTTAGTGGATGTTCTTTATAACAATTTTTCATCCTCATGAAGGTATTGGCAGTAGAAGAGAGCAAACACCATTTGTTCCCATTCTATACAGGAGGAATTGAGGCAAAGGTCTCATGCCTCCCATGTTCAGTGTGTCCAGTGCTGAGCCATGTTGCTTTCTTTCTCCTCAAACTAAGTCCACCTAATGTGATCTTCCCTGGAAGGCCCAGCTGGATAGTTCTATCAATCTGTACATTTGCAGAATTATAAAACCTTGGTGCTAGAATTGACCTTAGCAGCCAAAGCATCCAGCTCCTTCCATGTATAGACCTTTGTTGATCAGCTTTCCTCCTCAAGGTGTGAAGGCCCCCTCCTTGGGGGTGAAAAAACCCCCTTCTCAGAGTGTGAAAGCTCCCTTCTGAGGAACGAGAGGAGCTCTTCTTGAGTCTAGGAGAAAACCCACGAGTCCAGAGAACTGTCTTTGCCTCCTCTATACTGAAGTTACTGCTTCTGGGTGTTCACAGGGAGTACATTGAGGGGTTTTGCCTATGCTAATCTAAATTTAATCTAAATATTTCACCAAGTCTAAAGCCCACCTATTGTCTTTGCTAGATCTAACTACAAACATTCCCCAGTGCAATCTGATCTCTGAGCTCAGGGCTCTTCTCCAGAGTCTTGAGCCAGGAAAGGTCAGGCATCCTGCAGGTGTCCCCACAGGGCTCATATCCCAACCTTTACAGAAAAGAGAGGCCTTTTGATATTATGGAGTTTGCTGATCTGATCTCAAGTCCATGCCATTGCAGAGACTCTCGGCTAGGGTGTTGCTATGATAGTCTTTTCTGAGCAGTAGCTCTCAAATGCTGTGGCCCCAAGGAGCTGAAAAGTATACACCAAACAGCCCCCAAATATATCCATTTCATCAACTTCTTGATTTTTAGGGACCTTGGGCCCTGTAACAAGAGTGTTGAAAGTCAGCCACAATCAGCATTTCCCCTTGGAAAGTATTACCCACTTTCCAAACCACGTGCATATCCCTCAACCAACTCAGTCAGCCTTATGAGGACAAGTGACTCAGGGTTACCACTTCAGTAAAGGAAGGGTCACGTAGTATGTGATCAAAAAACAACTTCATCTTTATCTCCTACTGGCCCGTTAAATGTGTCCTGAAGATCTGGTTATTCTCTGCCTTTGGAAGAAATCTAGGAAACATCTACCATTTTTCTGGTTACTTTTGGGTAATTAAAAGTCTTAGAAACCAGGGTTCATGGTAGTAAGAGCTGATTCTGAAACAGGAGCACAGAAAACACAAATTGAGCCACAAAGTAAGAAAGTACAAAAAAAAAAAAATAAAAAAAAAAATAAGAGTGGTGTCAGGAGGAAGTCAGTCAGTCAAAGGGAGACAAGAGCCAGTCTAAAAAAGCTTCCAATGACCAAAGGTGGAATAATTTGAGTAACAAAAGAAATTACAGAAGTATTGCGTTATAACTTGATGAATTAAAAAAATGTGAGTCCATACTAATATTACCTTATTGAATAAATAAATAAATAGCTGAAAGGGGAGATGGGAATTTTGTCATCTCTGTGGTGGTTTTCAACATGCATCCAAAAATTATTTGATATTCCTGCCTCCAGAAGGTTGCACCTTGTTCCCCTCCCCTTGAGAGTGGGCTGGATGTATCGACCAACTTCTAACTGATAGGATGTTCGAAGGGGAAATGGCCACTTCACAGTGAACCTGGCAGACACTACCTTGATCAAGACACTGAGATGAACATAACAAGCAATCAGCTGTGGTGATGCCACGTGCCCCCACCGGATGCAATAAGCAGGGAATGTCACTTCCATGGCATTTCCTCCCAAAGGCCATAACCTCAGTCTAACTGTAAGAAACACTGGACCAGCCCAGATTGAGGAACATTCTACAACACACAGATCAGGATGCTTCAAACAGGCAAGGTCATGCAAGACACGCAAACCGTGAGGCACTGCCACAGAATGTAGGAGACGAAAGAAATGTGACAACTAAATGCAGCGTGGGGTCCTGGAACAGAAAAAGGAGAAATCAGGACAAAGTCTATAGTTTCGTTCCTGCTGTTGTGCCAGTGTTAGTTCCAAGTTTTGACAAATAAATCACAGTAGTTACATAAGATGTTAACATCAGGGGAGGCTGGGCCAGGGCATATGGAACTCTCTAGAGCATGCATTCTCAATAAAGGTGAGATGGTCTCCATGGGGCAAAAAATTGATTGCGAGGCATTATGGTGGTCTGTGGCCCTCTTAAAGGACCACAGCACATAAACAGGTAAACTGTGTGTTCATGGGGCAACGTGATAGAAATAAACATGTGAATAGACTCCTGGGGTGGGCATGTGGCAATAATGAAAACAGAAGGTTGAGAGATTCCACACTGGTGGGCCTGTCATTGCAACTCTTCTGTAAATATAGGGTTATTTTAAAAACAATTGAAAATAATGTTCCTATAATTTTGGTCTCTGAAAGCTTTAACAAATAATAATAGTAATAACAAATTAATTTTAAAATCCTCTGGTAACTTGTGCCCATAAAACAGTTTCAATTAAGTAAGGAATCAGGCTGACCTGGAGTAACACTAATGGAAGGGAAAAGTTAACCTTTCACCCACTTGGTGCCTTTCTCCTCCCCAGCTCAGGCCTGCTGCTAGCTGGGCCCAGGCAGCAGGAGAGCAGCTCAGTTGTCACCCTCTTCCTCCTTTCCCAGTGTGTCCCCAGACCCTGCCAGGCTGCCTCTGGCTTCTTCGTGGTTTGCAGGCAGGCAGGTGGGGGGCAGTAGGTAAGGAGGTGGGAAACTAGACTGATGCTGTCAGGGGCTGACACCCTCTGGGGCCGGGCAGGCTTGTACGTAAGCTGCCTCTCCCCCTCTAGGGCCCTGTTTGGGTTTTTCAGAGACTCCCACCTATCATTAGGGAACTCTTCCTGCAGCCCCCATACATGATCCACCTCAAGCAGGCCATGTTGGTCCTCTGGTTCTCAGCGGCCATTCCTCTGAGCAATACTCTTGGAAAACCCACTCAAAAGTTCTCAAGACTGTGCAATCTCTCTTTGTCCCCAGCAAAGAGGAAATCCAACATGGGGCATGCACAAGGAAACCTCTTGCTCCAGTAGCCACTGGAATCCTTCATCTTCTGATTACAAGAGGGAATCCTGCTGAGAGGAGGTTGAGTGACAGGGTACACACGGGTCCCTATGGCTTTGCGGACCATGAGGCTTGTCCTACTCCCCTTCTGTCCCGGGATGGGGACACTTCCACATGGCTAAGCCAGCTCCAGGTGGGTTTGTAGCCACGTGTATCACAGTTCTCAAAGCCAAGCTCACAATATACAGGAAAGGTGAAAGGGAAATGAACCCGTGGAGAACAACAGAAAATACAAGAGTTTTTAAAAAGGCGGAAGCCATCAGAAGCGAAATATATCAGAAACGACAGAGAGGGCAGGGGAGGCAGCAATGAGGATGTTGCAGCAGACCAATACAGAGGTCAGGGTGACCGACTGAAAACAGGATTTGTGTACTCACTGTTTACAGAGACTGTGGGAACACTTGGTATGCATCACTTACTTGTCCCATAGATTAACCCAGTCCATGGGGTTTATAGGAAACAGAGGTTCACAGAATTAGTGGCAGAGTTGGGACCAAAACTCAGGCCAGATTACTGTAGGTTCAGATGCAAATTCAATCAACACCTCTCGGTGAGCCAGGTGCTGTGTTGGGTGCCGTTTGTCAGGTAGGGACTGTTTTCTGCATTAGAGCACATGGGGTGAAGTCACCTGCCAAATGACCAGCAGGTGTGAGCTACAGCTTGCGTCTTAGAATTTCCAGTTTAATATCCTTTCTCTGTGGCAGGCCTGGATTTTCTCATCTGTAGGACTGTGCATACAAACATCATGGGCCTGTCACCCGTCTGGGAGGAACTGAAAGGACTGTGCTGGTTACTAAGGAGCTGAGATCTCTCTGTATCAGTTGGTTACCAGTCACTGCTCTGAGCAGCCTCAAATGCTGCCTTTGAGGATCCTTCTGCCCAGACACCTCCTGACATCCAGCACCAAGAGTTAACTGGGTCCTCCAGAGTGCCGTGGCCTGTGTCAGCCTTAGTCAATTGCTAAGCACTCTGTGGAGTGCAGGATATTGAACCAGGGCCTAGAGCATGCTGTACCTCTGAGCTAGGCCCATCCCCTTGCCAAATACTTTGAAAGCAGTCGCACACATCCATATATGTCATTTGTGCACCCTTCTTTCCTAAACGTTCCCATGGTCATTGCCTCCTCGTATGAGCAGGGCTGTGACTGCTGAGACCAGAGAAGGCAAAGGCTGCCAGGGCTGCGTGGCTCATTAAGAGTCAGGCCAGGCTGTGGTCTGAGCCTGTGACTCAGGCAAGTGCTTTCTCCCTGATAAGGGCCTTCACTCACCTAAATAGAAAATGTATATGCGGTAGAGTTAAGGACTTTAAAAATATAAAAATGAGAAAATGTCACAGATTAGGGACAAGTCTTATAGAAGAGATTTGCTAGTTAAAGACAAAATCAATGCTATCAGCAAAGACTGAGTAGGCTTGGGATTTAAGCAAAAGACCAAGAGCTCATTACAGAAAAAGGTAGATGTGGTGATTGATCAATACCCCTAACTATTTGTTCCCTTCTTGCCACTGGACTCTATAATTCTGCCATCGTCATGTGAACTGCCTGAGCATCCTGGGGGCCTATGTACCTGTCTTGTTGACTTTGGCTCAGCCATACAACATTGCCCAATGAGATGGGGGGGCCCATGATGTTTGTGAGGTCTGAGCAGAAGTTTTCTGAACGGCAGGGAGTTTCTGATCACTCCCGTACCTACCCTTTGCAACAGGAGAACAATGTATCTCAGGTGCAGCTACTCCTTCAATTTAGGTCCCAGAAGAGGAAGGCAGGTGGCACCTCTACAGCCCAGGGATGCCACAGTCGTCATGAAAACTGAGTGTGAAATAAACATGTTCCTAAGTTAGTAACCTATTGGGTTGTTCATCACTGTAGAGTGCAAGCTGACTGACACCCTGGGAGAAAATAATGCGTTGAGCATTTGAAGAACAAAAATGAATTGAGTTTTAACTTTTAAAGGAATCTAACTTCTAATTAAACATAATTTTGTGGGAAACAATTCAGGCACCCGATGGGCCAGTACTTAGAAGATATTTTAATTTTTCAGAAACACCTTTACACAAACTGTTCAACAAGGCTTATAATCAATAAGCCATGAACCATATAGTATAGAACTCCCAGGGGTTTCTGGATAGATTATTTAGAAATGGAAAATAAATCACTTCCTGATCAATAAAAGGAATTTCTCAATTCAGTGGATGATTAATAATACATTTAGGATCACTGTATCCAAATTGTGAGTGCATTTTTGCTTAAGTTCTAACAAATATCTTTATGTAAAAAATTTTGGTAGACAGAATGACCCTAGTGCATTCTGTTTTCTGATGTTGCAGCATGAACACTTTGAAATTGTTCCTTCTCTGTTATTCCCTTCTTTTCTCCTTCCCTCCATTCATATGTTCTTGATACAAGTCAAAGATTGGAAGTTTCTCCTCTTAGTAGCCATACTGCAGAGCATATAACTGAATCTAAACAGATTCCCTTAAAAGGGACTTCAGACAGGACATTTCTCTTTCCAGCAGAATTAGTGACTTCAGAATCTAAATGTAGCCTGGGATAGTGGTGCACCCCTGTAACCAGCAACTCTGAAGGCCGAGGAAGGAGGATCTCAATTCAAGGCCAGCCTTAGCAACTAATCAAGACCCTGTCTCAAAAATAACATTTTAAAAATTTTAAAAAAGGGCTAGGGATATAGCTCAGTATTATAAAACCAAAATAAAACAATAGAAAAAGAAACAAAAAGGATCTAAACCAAACTCTCAAGTTATTAGAAACAACTTCCTATTTCTTAAGACCCTAAGAGGATAGAAGTGGTTTTGAGATTCCATGATTTTATGGATCTGCTATGCAGCAAAATAAGCCCTATTGCTTCTGATTGCACACTACCGGGAAGGGTAGCATCTGACTCTGCAGACAGCCTGCCATCTCAGGCCCTGTCCAGTTGTAGAGAGCAAGCTGCACAACCCAGAAGTTCATGTGGACACAGTTATATATGCCCCCTCCCCACATACACCATTTTTATGTGTTCATGGTCAGCAATGAACAAATCATAGCAGATCCAGTGCAAGGGAGAAATCTATAAAGGTTTGGGGTTCCTGTGGTTGGAATAATAGTAATAGTAAAGTGCCGCTGGGTGTTTAAACAAAGCCCTCAGTCAGATTGTGGACAAAAGGAAAGAGGCTGCCAATCAGGCCTGTGTGGTCTACAAAATAAAATATAATAGACCCCAGACTTTCACAACGGCCAGAAACCTGCTCTGGACTCTTGATTTGGGCCCAGAAATTAAACACCTGTCATGTGTCCAGGAAGAAAAATGAGAAAGCCCTCTCTTGAATCAGGTTGTGAGTTTAGCTGCACAGACTCTTCCTCAGAGAACTCTGTGCTGGGCACCACCGTGCCTTGTCCACTGAGCCAGTGTTCAGGCAAAGGGGTGTGTGCATGAGTACATGTGCTCTAGGGACAGAGCCAGGCTTGCTGGGCCTCCAAGAGCCTCTTCCACTGCTGCCTGGGAGGACCTGGGTCTGTCTGTGGCTCTGCCTGGCTGTCTGTTTATGAAAGGTAACCTTGTCCTTTGAACAGCTGGAGGTGAGGCCTCAGGTGAGTCTGCCACATCCACTCAGGTGTCAGCTCCCGCCCCAACCCTTCACTTCAACCAGATTCCAAGGGTTCATGACAGCCTTCAGGGTAGGGACGATGATGTCGAGCTGTTGCCTGCTTTTCAGAAAGAAGGGGTTTCCCTCTCCATTTCTGATTGACATCTTCAGAAGGAGTTGTGACAACAGGGCTTGCTCTGACCTCTTTCTCGAAACACCATCAGATGCTTCAAAATATCTAGGGGAAACCTGCAATGCCTCGCTCTTTCCTCTCTCACAGCAGATCTCCACTGTATGCATGCTGGGAGGTGGACAGGTACTAAGCTCTTTCCCAGAGCTCTACTGTCTGTGGGAGAGGAAGGAGGAGGAGGGTAGTGACCTGCCCAGAGCCACCAAGGCCCTGAGCAGAAGCATTAAACCCCGGACCAGGATTCAGACCCCCATTCAGTTTTTCTCTCCCCATGTCACTCATCAAGTGGGCAGGAGGGCTGTGGGAGCAAAGGCCCTAGCTCCAGCTGGGCAGCCCTGGGCACTGGCTGCCTGCCAGCCTCCACGCAGAGACCGATCTGGGGCTCTCCCGGTGGTGCTCCTTGGCGGGCAAGCAGGAAGCTCCGAATCCTGGGCTGAAGTCCAGAGGGAGAGGAAAGGGGCTCCTCTATGCCTCTGATTGTCCTCATGACTGCCCAGGAACAAAGCAGGGACTCACGCTGCCTCCTGCCACCAGCCTCCACCCAGCTGTTCTGGCCGCGCAGCCCCATCTCCTTGGCCTGTCTGCAGGAACACTGGGCATTTGTCAGCTTCCAGAGTCACGCTGTATGTCCAGGGCTCTCTCGCCCTGGGGCAGGTCAACAGAGACACAGATCCTCTTTCAATCCCCAAACTTATCACCCAGTGAAGCGAAATTCTGGTCCCTGATATTCAACTATGGTTCAGACTAACGCCCCAGGGAGAAGGGTGTACACCCCGCCCTGGTCTGCTCAAGCGAGTTAAAACAACAGAAAACAGTTTACAAGTGCTCACTCTCTGCAGGGGAAAGAGCTCTGGGCTAAAGGCCAAGGCAAGTTCACTTCCTAGACCTTCGCAAGCTTCAGCGCCATCATCAGCCAAACAGGAACAGGAGCAGCGAATCCTAAGAGCTAACGTCTGCAGAGGCCTCTGTGTCAGATGCACCTTCCCCCCGCATGCCTCGCTCATTAAATACTCTCCTGGCCCAACCTCTAGTGCTCAGTGAAGATGCAAAGATGATGCCCAGTAAAGGGGTCAACATGGCCCTGAACTGCCTGCCATGAGCACCCAGTTTTTCGTGCAGGAGGCAGGGAGCCTGCTATGTCACATGTTCAATGAACCCATTCATTCTGTCAGAGACTCTGGACAGCTCCTATGTGCCAGTCACTGTGCACAAGCAACCAAATCCCTGTCCTCTGGGTCTAACATTCAGCAAAGGCTCAAAGGTGGCAGATGATGTCTTAGTTGGATTCATGTCACTGATGGGAAAGTTGGATGAGTTCCCCTCATCTTCAGTAATGAGCACAGGAAAAAGGGATAAGCTAAGGGGGTGCTGGTCATTCCCTAGAGTTGAAGTAGATGAGATGCATTCTACCCCACAGGGACCAAGCCCTACTCAGCACTGTAAGAGAGGGGGACCTGCTTTTCTCTCTCAGTGGCGCATCTTATAGGCAGGGTCCCTGACACCAGCTGGCACACCACAGTCCTGTGGCTGCTGAGAGTCCGTGATGAGGGCACTTGGAACGACAGGGAGTCCCTGAAAGTGCAACTGGGACCTGTGGTTCCCAAGCACAGGCTCAGCCTTGCCCCAGGGTAATCGCATTGCTGGGAGCTGGGAAGGTCCGAGAGCTGCCCTGCTCTCGTACTGGATGTCAGTTGTAGGGACTGGATTTTCCTCTCATCCATTTTACTCATTCAAGTAATATTTCTAGAGCAGGACTAGGAGCCTGGCACTGTTCTAGGAGCTGGGAATATCCCAGGGAACAGAACAGGTCAGAGCCTGCTCTTGCAGAGCTTATGTCCCAGTGGGAGAGACCAATCGGTATATTAAAGAACCACCAGCAGTAGGAGGTAGGAAGAAAACGCAGCTAGGCAAGGAGAAGGGATGTGATGGGGTGCTGTGCTCCAAAGGGTGGTCAGCAAACCTCTGGGAGAGGGAAGCACCTGAGCAGAGGCAGAAAGAGCGAGAGGGAGAAAGCTGTGTGTACAGCTGAGGGAAAAGTATCACAGGCCGCAGGAACAGCGTGTCATAAGGCCCTGAGGCCGGCATATGCTTGACCAGTCAAGGAACAGTGAGGAGGCCTACATGGCTGAAGAGGCATGCCCATCCTTGAGCCTTCATACCTGTCACTGAGCCCATCAGCTCCCTCCTGCATCACTGTCCCTGAGTCTCTGGCCCCTATGTCAGTCTGTGCAACCTGGATGGTGCCCACTTGTTGGGATCATTTGATCTGAGCACAGTGGCTGGAGTGCTGGGTTTGGAGTCAGACTGCTGGGAGTCAGTCCCTATGTCTGGGAGTCAGAAAGAGACCCCAATTTTGTTGTTCCCCACTGGGGAGAGCCTGGGCAAGCTGCTCTTTGTAACTCAGTTTCTTAAACAGGAAATGAAGACACAATGGAGCCCTTCACAGGGCCTGCGGTGAGAACACCTGAGTTCCTCATGCATGTGGAGTGGGGCTTGGCATTTATTAGTGAAAAAATATGAAGCCAACGGAAGCCTGTCTCCCCTTTTCACCAAAGTTCCCCCGAGGTGGGTGTTTGCTGCCTGGGGAGAAAAGACGCAGACCTGGAGCCAGACAGATGCAGATTTGGGCCCCAGAGGGGGGCTTTTGGGCAAGTAACTTAAACTTCCAGAACCTCGTCTTCCCTATTTTAACATGGAGGTGCTAGTCTGTCCTTCATAGGGCTTGGTAAAGAGGAAAGGAAGTAACATCAGAGCCCCAGCAGCTGAGGCTGGGCAAGCAGTTTCACTGTCAGGTAGAAGCAGCCAGCCTCACCTTGGACAAGATTTTGGATCCATGGACAGGACCAGAAAGAAAGGAAAAAAGGCCCAGAGTTGTGAAGGAGGGGCCGTGGGAGGGGATGACAGCTCAAACTGCCCCAGTTCACTGTGCTGGGGAGAGGCAGGCAGCCCTAGGACTTGGCGTGGTTGGTGGTGGGGCCTGGGCCAGATCAGTCTGCCAAGGGGGCATGTGCCAAAGGGAGGGCCAGGTGCTAAGAGTCAGTGCCAGGGGCAGCAGTGATCACTGGAAATGCCAGGAAGCAGAGTCAGGGCACCCACAGAGGAATCTGGACCAATCAGAGCTGAGCCAGGAGCTGGAAGATCAGTGCCAAGGCCAAGGCCAGTGTGCAGGCAGGCTTATTCTCAGGATATTTTCTGCCTGTCTCAAAGTGGCAAGGTCAGGAACCATCTTAACTCTCCAGGCCCCTAGCAGGCTATGCAGGGAGGTCATTGTCCTGCATAGTGTATAAACCAGAGCAGAGAAAAGCAGATGAGGAGGAATGGGGGGCACCATCTGCCCCAGGGAGGCCGACCTGATTCTATCTGGGGATCTTGAGTCTGATCAGCCCAGATCCACCATTAGGTCCATCCCCCAAGTGTGCAGCCAAGGGCCTCTCATGAGCAAGGAGGAAGGTCACACAAGGAAGGTAGCATAGGGAGTGATTCCTGAGACAAGAACAGAGATGCTCTCCCCAGAGGCCACCAAGACAGGTATCTGAGAAAGAAAAGAATGCTGGCTGACATTTGAATAAAGAACGGGAATTACAAAAATGGAGGATTTTAATTGCAATTTTCTGCTTCCCTATTGTTCATGATCCTGTTAAAGTCCCTGGATCCCCCAGTGGTGACAGGCCACAAAATCTCTTAAGAAAAAAAGGGTTATATAGGGAGTGGACATGTTTCATTTGCCTTCTAGCTGACCTGAAGAAGGAGAGGGACAGTCTGTGTGCATTTGGGCAGGCCAGGTGCTTCTCTGAGCTGTTCTTCACATTCTTGTAAAATCAGAGCTTGGAGCAGTCCATGCCTAGGGAGGCCCAGCTGTCCAGAGCTGACACAACCAGGCAGAAACCATATCATCCTGGGAGATTCTACTCACAGGAGGTACCTGGGGAAGAGAGGCCCACGGACAGAAAGGAGGACGATGGCTGCCAGGGACGCGGGGGGGGGGGGGGGGGGGGGGGGGGGGGGGGGGGGGGGTGGAGCGGCGCTCCAGGGCACAGAGCTTCATTTTGAAAGGATGAGAAAGTCCAGAAGAAGAAGGTGGTCATGCTTGCACAACAGGAATGTCGTTAATGTCACTGATGTATAGACTTAAGATGGTTCAATGACGAATTTTTATATATGTTTTGACACAGTTTGAAAAACAGAGAGCAGTGTGAGGTCAGAGAGGAGTTTAAGAGCATTTCTCGAAATGCATGGAATGAGGAGTTAAGCAGGGCACATCTCCAGAGTGGTCAGAAGGAACTCAGGAGATTGTGCAACTGATTGGTCAGAACTGACAAGCCTGGGGACTGGGGTGGGCTCCGGGCAGCCGCTGGCCCCACATGGCCACTCCTCTTTAGACCATGCACGCCATGGTCTCCAGATCAGCCCCTTCCAAACCAAACTGTATCAGAATCAGTGTTTGTCCTCAGGGGCCTGGCCCTGTTCTCCTGGGAACCTGGTACGGAGTAGGGGACAGGATCACTCACAGAGGAAAATGGGAAGCCCTTTGCCAGAGGCCCCCAGGCAGGGTCTTGGCTGGGGTGGGTGTTGGGGTCAGGAAGAGCAGCCAGAGGAGGGAAGCTGGGAGAAGTCTCCGTCCACACTCGGTCCCTGAGTGAGCCACAGGCTTCGGAAGTATCACATTAGAGAGATGAATCACACGCTGACTCAAAGAGAGGAGGTGGCGGGGTTGTAAATCAGAGGAATGGCTTTTATTTGTCAGAATGCTACAATAAATAACATCTCCGTGTGCCACTTAACAAAAGCAGAGTGGGGAGGAGGGAAGGAGGGCCACGCGGGCCAGAAAGACCGCAGAGAGAGAGGAGGGTGGTGGGCCATCTAGCAGCTACGGGCCCTCTCAGGACACTCTCCCAGGCAGTCATACACACCTCACATTCACACACACACACACACACACACACACACACACACACACACACACACACACACGCACACACACACACACAGATCGTCTCCCCTAACTTCCTGAGAGCACTGGAACATGAGAGAACTGCACTAGGCAGCTAGGCTGGAAGGGAACTTCAAGGTCATTACCTCATCCCTGCTTTATGAGCACAGTAGGTGTCTTGCTGGGAAAGACATTTATGGGGGTTTCCTCTTCAGAATAAAGGTGCTAGAAAATCACCCAGAGTCCACGGAGGGCAGAGCTACCCTTAGAAAGGGGAAAAGAGGAGGCCCCCAAACTGATGATGGTTCCTGTCCTGACCAGTGGTCAATCAAAGTGAGTGGCCATGCCCTGCAAAGGGGGAGCAGAGTGGGGCGCCATCCATTATCCATTCTCTGCGGATGGATTTAGAATCAGATTTCTTGGGTTTCCAGGGCTTAAAAGTAAAAGGCTGTGGGGCTCTGCAGGGAGCAGGCGGAGGAAGAAGGATGGGGATTCTGGGTCTGCCAGGGGCACACAGCACGTGACCCACTCAGGCCTTGTTGCTCCGGGCAACCTGCAGCCTGTGGAGGTAGCTGTGCCTCGGGGAGAGCAGCACTCAGCATTCCCTGTTCCACAGGGAAGCCAGGCACCTGCCTCCCCTGCCCTCGGGCAGTGCTGCCTGAGCCACTAGCCACCTATGGCTATTAAAATGAGGTTAGCCCAAATTGGGACCTGCTGTAAGGATAAAGGACACCCTGAGTTTCAAAGGTGTAGCGTGGGAAAAACTAAAATCTGATAATATTTTATATTAGTTATGTGTTGAAATGACATTTTAGATGTGTCATATTAAAGAAAAGGTAGTATTAAAACTATTTTCAACTGTTTCTTTTTACTCTTTCCCATGTGGCTACCAGAAAATTGAAATCATCCCTGTGGTTCACATTTGTGACATACATTGTATTTCTGCTGAGTCAAATGACTCTGGAGGAGGAGTCGTGGGACCAGCCCAGGGGGGTCAACAGCTCTTTCCCCACAGCTGTGTCCAGGTGGTCGGGAGCTCACACACGCACTCTGGGGTTGTTTGAGGTACAGAAGCACCCCAAAGTGCAAGGGTCTGGGTCAGGCAGCTGGCTACATAAGCAATGGGACAGAGGTCTGAGAGTTGTGACTTGCTGAAACGCTGTCACAAGGGCGTGGCCTAGAGTTAAGCCACATCCCATTTGTTGATGAAAGTCTCTCGAGAAAGTAGCTAGAGGAAATGGCTTTGGACAAGTCCCAGCAGAGCCTCCTGGAAGATCTGTGGCTGCCATTCCTTCTTTTACAAGCATGGCTCCACAGGCAGCTGCCCCAGCCAGGGCCTGGCCCCTCCTCAAACCTGCCCTCCTTCCTCCTTCAGGCCCTCCCGTCCCTGGCCCCACTTTTCTGAGGCCCTCTCCCCTGGGATCTGTTCCCTGCTTCCATTCTTCTCTTTGCCCATCAAATCAGTCCCGAGAGGGCCTAAAGCCCATTGCCCAGGCAGGGAAGCTGTGTGTGTGTGTGTGTGTGTGTGTGTGTGTGTGTGTGTGTGTGACATTCAGAATTTTCACACTTGGAGATAGATTGATATAGCAATAGATAAAAAGTTTACATAGAAAGATCATAGCATTATTTATAACAGCAAAACCTTGGAAACAACCTAAATGTCTAATAAGAAATGATGGTTAAACAAATTCTGAAGCTCTATAAAACATAATATTGAGAAGACACTAAAACTTCTGGTTTTGAAAATGTTGGTATGGGAAATTGCCCACAATAATATTTAAGCGAGACAAAGGACAGAATATAAAGCTGTATAAAAACTATAACACCAATTTTCTTTCGATTTATATATATGTAAGGAAAGTGCTTCTGGGGTTCCTTCTCTCAGTTTTTTGTAGCTCTCAGGATCCGTAAAAGCCAAGAAGAAGGTAACTGACAAGCACGAAGTCAAATGCTCTTCCAGGTGTGCATTTGAGTGCTGCATCCCTTTCTCTGACTGAGTTGAGAAGAGGTGACATGGAGTTCAGGAGCTCATCCCAGCCTCCAACTCCCCAGGTACTTCCAGGCACCTAGGAGGAGCAGAGACATCTGGTCCCATAATGAATGACATTGCCCTGACCACAGGTACCAGGATTCAAACAGGGCAGGCAGCAAGGCCCAGCATGGTAGACAAGACAATCCCTGGAAAGAGACACACCAGGGAAGGAAAACTTGCTTTGAAGGCAGGTGACCTAGGGTCAAGGGCAGGCCCAGGTAGCAGATGTGGGACTTGAGCAAGTTCTTGTCCCCACTGAGTCCTAGGTGTCCATCTGCAGGTCTCATCAGAGTGTTAGGAGATGTAGTGACAGGGGACCCAGCCTGCAGGTCCTGGGCTGGGCTGCCTGGCACAAAGTCTTACACAGTGCACTTGGGCAGGGAACCCGGTCTTAGGAAAAGGGGGCAAAAATGGTAGTCATATGCACCCCACAGGTTTGTGGGGAGGATGACAAGGGTCAATATGAGAAAAACAGGAGACAGGTGTCTGGCACGTTCTGAGCACTCCACACCGGTGCGTGTCCTCATTCTGGAGGGCCTTTCTTACCCCGTCCTTGGCTCAGCCCTGGCCCCCTCAGTCCAGCCTGAGGCTGCTCATCTCGTCCTCATCAGTTCTGCTGCACACCACACAGGCCACCGCAGGTTAGCTGCTCTCCCTCCAGACTGGGAGTCTGCAAATGACCACCTGCAGGCCAAATCCAACCTGCTGCCTGTTTTTGAAAATACAGTTTTACTGGGATACAGCTGCATTCATTCACATAGACACAGTCTCAGGCTTCTTTACAAGGGCAGAGTTGAGTAGTTGTGACCTCTGAGACTTACAACCCACAAGTCCTAAAATATTTACTACCTGTCTCTTACAGGAAATGCTTGCTGATCCCTATTCTAGACCAACATTCTCTAATAAAAATATAGTACACACTATGTATGTAATTTTCTAGTAGCTACCTTATAAAAGAAAAAAGTGACAGGTGAAATTAATTTTAATAGTATATTTCACATAATACAGTATATTCAAATTCAACACTCCACAAATACTAAAATATTATTAATGAGGCACTGGAGACTTTGCCTGCATCTGACACATTCTTTCCAACACAGCAACATCTTACATGATGCAAAGGCTAAAGCAAATTCTAGTGTTTAGGGGAAAGATTATACAATGCCTTAGTTTAATATGTTCATTGTTATTGTTGTTGTTATTGTTTTGGTACCAGGGATTAAACCCAGGGACTCTTAAACACTAAGTCACATTCATAGCCATCTTATTTTTTATTTTGAGACAGGGTCTCCCTAAGTTGCTTAAGGCCTCACACTAAGTTGCTGAGGTTGGCTTTGAATTTGTGATCCTCCTGCCTCAGACTCCTGAGCCACTGGGATTACAGCCAGGCACCACCACACCCAGTTTATGCCTTAATTTTTAAACTTAAATTTAATTGAAAATTAAAAATCTACTTTCTCCATTGCACTTGGTTACATGTCAAGCAACTTCCAAGTTAGATAGTGTGGGTCTGGGAAATAGCTGCCCCCACCATGTTATGCTCAGCCCTTCTGTATTCAGCACACCAATCTGAAGTGGCCTCCTTCCTATGCAAGGCATCCTCAGAGTTTTAGGGCAGAGGTGAAGAGGAATAAGCCAGGAGGGAATGGATGTTCTTCCACTCACGCCAGGCTCTGAACCCCCCGGAGAAACCAGAGGTAGAAGTGGAGGGGGCTTCCCATGACTCTGGGCTCAGGCAAAGCTGCTCTGGGGCTCAGGTAACCAGGTGCCAGTCCTGTCCCCACCCATCCTTCAACCCGGTCATGCTTGCCCTCATACCTGCAGATGGAGCCAGACAGATGTGGGCAAAGGGAAGCTTCTCCAAGTAGATGTGAATATGTGGGAGCCAGAGCAGGAACGGGGAGAGCCAATGGAGTCCTCTGGTGACCATGACTGATGGGCTGGTTTGTGGGTGCTTGAAGACTCCTCAAAATCCCCCAGGGATGGTCTGGGCTGCACCCAGGTGAGCACAGACCCAGAGAGGCAAAGTGGCCATCCAAGCTCACCTAGCCAAAGGTCCCCTGGGGCAGGGAGAGAGAAGCTGAGCAAGAGGGTGATGATCCTGGGCTGCTCTCCTTCCCAGGTGGGAGCAAAGCACCACAGGTTGTGTGCAGAGGCTTCCTGGGGCCCAGCCAAGGCCATTTGTTAAGGGAAGCCCAAGTTAGTCATAGCAGTCAAGGTGTCCTGCTAGCAAGAGCATCCTGGGATGTGGTCCAGGTAATTAGTGCCCTGGGCACATGGTTTTCTCCATGATGCATCTCATCTAGGTGAGTAAAATTCAAAGAGAGCTGGGAGTGGTGTAAATCACTCTGCTAGAAATGAACGAATGCCTCACAGAATACAGAAAACTCCAAGTAAGTGCTCATGGACCTGAAGCCTAACCCAGCCAGTGGCTCCTTCCTCCTCCTCCTCAGCTTGCTCGGCAGCTGAGCCCAGTCACCCTCACGCGGAGCAGAACCCCACTTCCCCACCAACCCCAGGTCTTTTCCTGACCCCTTCACTCCAGGAAACACCAGCAGTAAAACTCAACAGCCACTGTGCCTCCTGCTTCCTGCCCTGCCAGGTAACCTGCACCCCGTGGTCACCAAAGGGTACCACAGTCCACCGGTCTGCTCATTCCTGTGGCCACATGTGAGGCCGCAGAATCAATTATAGAATCGCAGCACCTCAGGCAAAGCCAAAGTGAGGCACACAAAGTACTGGTGGATTGCAAGTTTATTTTAGGCAGGTCTAGCTGTGTGATCATAGGCAGGTTACCTAAGCCCTGTGTGCTGCTGTTTCCTCATCTGTAAAATGGGAATAATAAAATACCTGCCTTATAAAGTTACTGGGAAGATGAAATAGGTTCATAAGTGCAATGCATGAGTTCAACTATCATTGTTAGGAAGACAAACTGGCATTTTATTTATAGTACTGAGTGTGTTTAAATGGGACATTGAGAAAAGATCAAATCAAATCAACCCCATGATTTTATAGGACTTTTTGTTTAGGTCAAATCTAAGTAAAAATAATTAGCTCAATAAAAACATATTTAAGGAAAATGTACATAAACAATAGTGTAGGTGATGGGCTAGTGGTCACACTGCAGAGAAAGGCTGATCTAGACTGGGTCCCCTGATCACTAAGATAGAAACTCTAAACAGGAAACAGTGCCAAGACCCTGTCTCAGCTGGGACCAGACAGTGGCCCACACCGTGCCCCTCCCACTAAGGGCATGCTGCTTTCCTCAGAGACTCAGTAGGCCTCCTCTGAATAACTGCATGTAAAAGTAACTTATTAATACACAGCTTGTCGCCAGATAGGATCACATATGAAACCCGCATCAATTCCATGCCATGCCAAACAAAACAATCCCATGGAGCAGAGCCGCTAGTCTAGGAACAGTCCCGTGCTCTTTTCTGACCTGAGAGTGAGAGATGGCTGGTAGAACTGGCTTCCCTGGCACTGTCATTTCCTCACTGTGTGACCTTGGACATATTGCTTAATCTCTGTTTCAGATCCTCAAAATGAGATCAGAGGTGGTAAAGTTGATGCATAGAAGGTGAGTGGTAAAAGTGAGTTTCCTTTTTTCTTCCTCTAAAAGCAAGAGCAAAGCAACCCCTACTAAAGGGAGAATCCATAGTAGGAAACTCATGCCTTGCCCTAACTTCAAAACCTTCAGCAAATCTTTGTTTCTTATTGCTGCAAGTCTTCTGGCTGCAACCATGTGACCCCTTCCCACCAAACCAGATTTAATTTTCAGATCCCCAATAGCCATAGAAGCACATCTCATGCTCCCTCTTGGTAAGATGCACCTCTTGAATAAGATGCACCCGTCCTGAATCCCAACCCACATTCTGTCTCTGACACCAAAAGTTCAGACTGATCTTCTAAAATCCAGATTTGATCAGCATTCTCCCGCAAAGCCTTGGCAGGAGTCACTGTCTTGGAGCGTGAGTTCAAGCTCAGAACACTGTCAGCATGGTCCCCATTTTTCCTCTCATAGAACAGACTCATATTCCCTCTGCCCCACCCCATGCACACACAGTATACACCCAAGCCATGAGGTCACTCACTGTTCCTTCAATAGCCTGCTCTCCTCCACACCTGCACCTGGGCACCTGCTGCTCTTCTTCCCTGGAACACCCTAATCCTGTTCTTTTCTGAGCAAATTCCTTCTGACCCTTTAGCACCTTGTTGAAATGGGGCATTTTGTTTTGCAAACTCCTCCCTCCTTCCACTCCTTGCAGCTAGGTGACTAAGTCCTGGCCCTAAGGTGCAAATGCAAATCATTGGGTAGAACTATCAAAAATGCTCTTTGAAAGAATGGCGGCAAGGGCTCTTTCACACTTCTCTAGTTCTTTTCTGTAAAGTAGATGTGATGGCTGGTGCCCTACAGCCATCTGAGAACAAGAGGTGATCCTCCACATGAAACTCATGCTCTACAGATGACGGAGCCAAAAAAGAAAAGGAGACTTGGTTATTGATGGTATTGTGAAGCCATCACATACCAAGTGAGGGTTGGCTCCCTTTGGTTCTTTTGTGAGAATAGAAAACAAGGCCTTATGTGTTTAAGCCACTGTTATTTTAGTTGGTCGTTGCTATATGTAGAACATCTAATCCTATCCCATGTAGGATACTCCATGGACCACAGTGGAACACCTGATCAGCTTTTCAGATTCAACCCAAGGATACCCAAGGATACCCAAGGTAAGCCAAGGATACCTCCTCCAGGAAGCCTTCCCAAATACACTCTCCCCACCTCCACTAGGCAGAAGAAGCCACGCATCCTGTTGTATGCCCACAAAATATCTATCATGACACCTCTAACATGTCATAATTTACTCATCTGTCTGCACCTCCCAGGTCCTGGGCTGCCTGAGGCAGGAGCTTTGTCATTCATCTCGGGTTGGCACATAGCCTGGTACCTGACCTCACTTGCAAGAGGACTTGCTCTCAGGCACACTGTGCCTGAGGAAGACCCAGGAAAGACCTGAGTGGGTAGATGTGTAACTGCTCTCCCTTCCAGCTCCTCTCTAAGACTCTGACTTTCTTCAGACTCCTTCCCCTAATGTACTGAGCAGGTACTCATAGCCAGAGAAAGGGACACCAGAAGCAAAAGGACAATGCACCAGCTCCCTCCTTCTGGCACCTGTCCTTCCAGTAGCCACAAACCACCAAGGAACAGGAAACAACTGTTTCAAGGAGATCAGTGAGCAGGAGACATGGCAGCTTCGCAGAAACAATCCTGGCCAGGGCCTTCTAGCAGTGACCTTGACTTAGAGAAAGGACACTTTCCATAGTGGTTCACACCTACCTGTGGCAGCTTCCCTCAGGTTTCATTGCCAACACTGAAGATATCTGGACAGAAAATAAAGTGGGGGAACTACCAGAACCACAGTGGGAACTGCAGAATGACTTAAAGTAGTTCTGTCTAAATTGGTGGCTTGCCTCCCCAGAGCCCTGCAGTGAGGAAAGCTGTCCTTGACGGAGAGGTAGATGGATAGCAGGGAGAGGAGAAGGTTTGGGAGGACTGGCTACTACATGGCAGAATAATCAGTGGGATTATAGGGAGGAGAACTTCGGTGCAATTGTAGCAGTAAGTGTCCACGTACAGAACTGGCCCACAGAGTGGGCTGCTTTGGGAGGCATACACCATGAAGTAGCATAAATACCCAGAATCACATGCCACCACAGAAACCTCAGTTCTGGGAATTTGGGGTCTGCTACCTTCTGGATTAGTGCAATCTGGTCCTGGGAATACCAATTGCTCCTGACACTTTGTCTAGCTTTCTGGGCATGCTCTGCTTCATCAGAGGCTCCCTGTCTACAGAGGAGCTCTGTGAGTTTCTCAAGCCAGGTGCCTTGACTGCTGTAAGGGGCCTTCTCTTCATCTGGTTCACCTCACTCCTCTCTCTGCCCTCTTCTTTGATCTCAAAGACCCATGACAGTTGTAACAAAAGTTCCTGTGGGCTGCACATAGAGGGAGAGAGAAGGGGATCTGACAGGCTATTAGAGCTAGTGGGAGGATGCTGCACTGGGCAGGAGGCTCAGGGCCATGCGTGTCTCACTAGGTCAAAGTCATTCATTCCAACATAAACATTCATCACCTGCTCTGTGCCAGACACATTTCTAGGAATAAAGCAATGATAAGAAAACCAGAGTAATCAAATAAATCCAGGGAAAACTGAGGTCACTCAGTTTGAGTCCAAAAGGACTCCAAATTTTTACTATATGAACAATGGACCTACTGACTTCCCCAGAGAGGGCTTAGCATATAGGCCCTTTAAGAAGGAAATAACAATATAGAAAAGTTGTAGAATGTATCAAAATATGAAAAAGAAAAAAGTCCCTGGTGACTACCACTGCTAGAAAGTAATCTTACAAACATTTTAGTGTTTGCCCTTTAAATATTTGTCTATACACTTTCCCCTTCAATTTAGATCATTCTGTGCATGCCTTCTCTTCTCACTTCTATTATTAATATGTTTTCATTTGTTAAGCAATAGTTTACGAGTCAGTTTTGTTTACTACATGATATGTCTCTGTACAGATGTACCATAATTATAGACCCGATTTCCACATTCTTGTATATTTGGATTGTTTCTAGTCTTTTACTGTTGCAAACAATGTTGTAAAGAGTATCCTCTTAGGGTAATCTCTATCCACATGGATGATTATTTTACCATATAAATCCCTAAAAGGGGAACTTATGGGTGAAAATGCACAACAATTTTAGGCCTACTGACAAATTGCCCTCTTGCTGTTTAAAGTAATTTGTGATCTTACTGGGGGTTGTTTAGAGTACCCAAGTCCTTCCACCCTCCACAGCACTATAAGTATTAGGTTTTTATCACAAAAAAATGTTTGCCCATTTGACAGGTAATCATGGTATCTCATTATTGTAACTTGTCTTTTAAAAAATATTATTGGGCTTTTATATTTAATTCTTTTTTTATAAAGAAGAATATTGCAAAACATTTTGTTTGTGGATAATTTTAGAATCACAGGAAAGCTACAAAGTAGTACAGAGAGCCCCCACAGACCCATCACCCAGCTTTCTCTAACGTAAGTCCAGGCTTTATTTGGATTTCACCAGTTTTTCTATGAGTGTGTGTATGTGTGTTTTTTCTATCCCTGAATCCAGTCCAGGATCTTATGATGCATTTTGTTATTATGTCTTTTTACTCTCCTCTGACTGGTGAGTTTTTCAGTCTTTCCTTGATTTTCATGACTATGATTTTCTTTGTTTGTTTGTTTTGGGTCCTGGGGATTAAGCCCAGGGGCACTTAACCAGAGAGTCACATCCTCAGCCCTTTTAAGTTTTTAAATTTTTGAGACAGGGCCTCTCTAAGTTGCTTAGGGTCTTGCTAAGTTGCCAAGGCTGGCTTTGAACTTGTGATCCTCCTGCCTCAGCCTCCTGAGCCATTGGGATTATAGGTATGGGACTCCTCACTCTGCATGACCATGATATTTTTGAAGAGTATGAGTTCAGTATTTTGTAGAATAACCCTCTCAATTTGGATCTGTGTCTGATGTTTTCTTAAGATTAAACTGGGAAAGAATGCCCTAAGGGTGAAATATCCTTCTCCTCACTTCCTTTTCCAGGTCACATAATATATTGACATGACTTAGAACTGGTGATGTCAATCTTGATCATTGCAGGTGGTTCACCAGCTTTATCAGCTGTGAATTTATTATTTTTCCCTTTCCATACTCTTTTCTTTGGAAGTCAGCCACTATATCTATCTCATACTAGAGAGGAGGAGAATCAGATTCTATCCCTGGAAGGGGAATAACATATATATATGCTATAATATATGTATATATTATGAAATTCTTCAGTAAAGATTTTTGCCTTCTTCCCTATTTATTTATAATGATAAATTCATAAGAATGATGGCATATATAATAAATATCATGGATTCTTTGGGTTATAATTCAATCTTACCATTATTATTTTGCTGCTCAAATGGTTCCAGCTTTGGCAACTGGGAGCTCTTTCTTGGTTGTCTTCTGTGTCCTTTAGACATCCCAGAACCTTTTTTGTCTCACTTTTATGTTTAAACATTTCCTAATTTTGTGGAATTACAAGATATTTCAGGGTTATGTTGTATTTTCCCTGCCCAGGCCTGAAATCAGTCATTTCTCCATGGAGTTCTAGTTCTTTTGACTGGAAAATGATATTTAGAAAGTAAGTGCCAGGTAGTGGGTGTGCTTATGTCTTCTGGAGCATCAGTTATTCTGGGCCCTCTCAGAGAATAGTGCTGGGAAACGTGTATGTAGGTCAACCCATGCATAAACACAAATATGTTTATTTCTATATACGTCTACCTAGACATATATGTTAAAAATACACGATTTTTTTAAAAACTATAATTCAGCACCTCAGGACTCATAGAGCCTTCTTGGGGGGGAACAATTTTAATTTCCTAAACCACCTCTGAATCCTCCTTTCCCATTCATTCTCCATAACAAAAATCAAACCAATTAAAGCACCGGTCAAGGTCAGCTGTGGTTTGCTGGGACCAACTGCCATTTGCTGGGACCAACAAGGAGCCCCAGGACAGCAGCAGCCCTGCCACTGACTTTGCCTCCAGGTAAGGTTTTTTTCTGTAAAATCAGGGACTAAACGGAACAATGTATGAGCCTGGTGTTTTATGATTACAGAGGGTACTCACTCAGTGTTGGCTCAGTAAGGGGGCAGGTGAAGAGAGGAGGCTGGCACATTCTGGGGCCCCTCCCTAATTTCAATTCTCCCTCCTCTATCTTGGGCAGGCAATTTATCCTCACCAGACCTTAGGCCTTTTTAAAATTATTATTATTATCTTCTTGGCACTTTTCTACATTTTCTCAATTTTATATAATACGTGTTAATTTCTAATTAATAAAAGAAAACACTGTAGTTTCTTTTTCTTTTTTTTTCTCTTTGTGGTGCTGGGGAGTAAACCCAGGGCCTTGAGCATGCTAAGCCAAGTGCTCTACCACTGAGCTACACCCCAGCTCATTTCTTTTTTGAAGAAAGGAAGGAAAGAATAATATTTCCCATAATCTTTTAGAAAAACTGCTAAGATTCAAACATTGATTAATTAACATTAATATGTAGTAGCAGGCAGGCACCGCGGACCAGTGTGCTCATGTGGAAGAACACACACAAGCTTCCCGTTTGGACATAAAGCAGGTGCTCAACAGGTATGAGTTTCCATTCCCTCTTTGCTCTCTCCTGCTGATCCTTCTAGAACTCTGTTGAGAACTGATGACAAAAGACTTCTTCTCCCTTTTCTTCCTTGTATAACCAGAAATAGCAGCAACATCAAAGTCACTGTCAAATGGGCTCCTTTCTTTGTCACTCGAAGTCTCCCCTTCTTAGTGTCCCCTGGTGAAGGCCTTGGGTCTGCCCTCCAGGTACCTGGAGTGTCCACATCAAGACCCTCAGGGGATGTGCACATCTCCCAGACCAACAGGAGGTCAGCAACTCTTTCCCATCGCTAACCAGGGCTGCTCCTGAGCCTGCGTGATCCGCCTGAAAAGTCTCAGGTTGTGGGGTTCCTGAGCTCCACCTCAGGGGGTCCCGCTTCAGTTCTGTTTTTCTGCCCAAGACAAATTCTCCTGGGAAACTCTTTTCTTCCCTTCTTCTGAGAGGAAGGAGGAAAGAGGATTTTAAAATTAGATGCTTCTTTTTTTTTTTTTTTTTTTTTTTTTTTAAATAAAAAAGAACAGGAAAGAGGCCTGCTAATAGAAGGGGGAAGATAGTCACACTTCTAGAATCAGGAAAACAGAGACGTTCAATCACGGCAGCTAACGTCACAAGTCTGGGGAAATCCAGCATTTTCAGCAAAAGCCAAAGAGAACTGAGGGCTTGATATGAAAACAAATCTAGGAATAGTTCAATTGGTTAGAAAAAAAAATAGCATTTTTATCAGAGCTCAATTTCCACAGGAGCTGCATTCCTTCCTATTGGACTAACAACCAAGCCCCTCCTCACTTTTCCAAAAGAATTAAAGTGCTTATTCTTGTGACATCCTGTAGGGCTGGGTTATATCTTCTCTGTTGTCAGTATGGAGAAATTCCTCCTTTTCCAAACCTGTGGACAGAGAACTTAGCCTCTCTCATCTGGAGAACTGCTTTGGCTTTCCACGGGTCTCTTCCCTGCAGGACTTCTCAGTCTTTAATATCCTATTGATCTTCTAAGAAGGAAATCATAAGAATATGCACACTTCCCAAACTTATTAGGTCATGGAATCTTTTATTCAGGAAACTTATATTAACATCTTTCAGGTCAGTAGGGTTCCAGGGACCCAGTTTGAAAAACCCTGGCCTATAGGATACAAACCCAACCCCTCGGTAGGCATGCAAGGCTTTCCATCATCCAGTGTCTGCCTCCCTTTCCAGGGTCCTATTTTGCCTCTCTCCTGTCTTTCTCCTGATACTCACACTTGAACTATCTGCATGTTCCTAAACACATCTGATTCCATGTCACTGCCTCTGCATATGCAGTTCCATCCGTCTGGAATGTGTTTCCTGTTGTGCTCTGAGGTCAATACTGCCAGCTCCGTCAGGCTGACATGACAGCCTCCATGTTCCCGCAGCTCTTGTCTCATTTCTTCTTAGCACTTGAATCCCTGGGCTACAGATGTGTGCGCTAGCCTATGAGCTCCTTATTTGATTCTTGCTCTCACATGGGCTAATTCTACAGCCTCCCGCCAATTCCATGAGGTTCCCCCATTTTTCTTTAATGTTTCTCCCTCCTCCTCCTTCCCTTCCTCCTCCTCTCCTCTCCTCTCTCTCTCTCTCTCTTCCTCCTCCTCCTTCTTCTTCTTCTTTGAGTTTGCAAGAATTAGCTTCTGTTACTTACCCCTCCCCCCCCCCCCCAAAAAAAAAACTAGCTTCTACACCCAGGAAGAATTTTAAAATATGCTAAAAAGGCTAAAAAAATACTAAAAAATATACAGATCTATTTTCATAGGGGGACCCATGCTCGGAAAGCTATAGGAAATAAAGGCAGCATGATCTGAGTGGCGCCTGAAGAAGTGTACTCAATCATGACTCAGATCCAGAGAAAGCCCTTTACAAAGGGCAGGGTTACAAACGTTAATCCAGAAGGTGGGTGCACACATTCCTTGGAAGCAGCCAGCACCAGTTCCACTCTGCAAACAGACTCTGCCTGAGTTTCAGGGCAGGCAGAGACCAATTCCTGAGCTTCTCAACCATACCAAGTTCAGAAGGCTTCCCTGGAAGCCATTGCCCAGAGGCTTCCAAATGCAGGATCCAGTAAATGACTGCTGAGTGGTCCCAGATACTTTGCAATATGCCTTTGTCACATCTTTGGAGGGGTGGGGTCTATTTCCCCTTCCCTTGAATCTGGCTGGCCACAAAGTTTGCTTTAGCCAAAAGAATGTGGTGGAATAAATGCTATGTAACCTTGGCTTTAGGAAGCCCGGCAGCTCCACTTTCACCTTCCTGGAATCCTGAGACCACCACACTATAGAGAAGCCAGGTCTTGCCTGGTGGAGGATGATAGGTCATGTGGAGGAGAACCAGGGTGTCCCAGCCAAGAGCCAGCACCAAGACCCCAGGGGTGTGAGTGAGGCTGACTTAGGCCTCCCGTCCCAGTCCCCAGGTGAATGCACTGTGGGAGTGAGCCCAGCCAAGGACAGCTGAGGACCACGCAGCCATAGTGGGAGAAAGAATAAACCAGTGCTGAAGCAACTGGGGTAGTCTGTGCTGCATGCTGGACAATGAAACAGAGGCAAGACATAAGAACCCAGGGGCCTCAAGGGAGCCAGCTTTACGGGACTTATGGGAGAAGGTGCCAAAGCAAAACAGGTGCCCCTTTCACTAAATCTGCAGAGGACCCCAGGTATCAGGAATGCAGGTGACAAGATCTTTCTATACACTCATGGCAGGCATCAGTGAGAGGGCAGACTGGGGCTGAGTGGGACATGGTGTTCTAGGCAAGGCCCATCCTGGGACATGGTGTTCTAGGCAAGGCCTATCCTGGGACAAAGGAAGGAGTTAGCCACCTCCCACCCACCTTCCTGCACTCCCTTTCATCTACATTATCTGGCCCTGAACCATGAACCATTACAGAACAGACAATGATTAATGCTATCTGCACACTCAGGGAGCCACAGTTACTAAATGGAGTTAAATAAAGTCAGAAAAGCAGGTATGATGAGGTGGGTCACCAGAGAGGAAGTGTAAGGCAGCCTCCCTAGGGAAGGGCAGTCCTCACAGAGACAGAGGGACAGGACATCAGCCAAGGTAGAGGGAGTAGGGGGACTAGAGAGGAGAAACCTAGCACCCCCAGCCAATGCGCCTCGAGCCCAGCTGCCTCCTTCCCTTCTTCACGTCCCCCACCCACTTGCAAGGTCCCTCAGGTGATGCCTATGGGTTTTGTTTTGTTTTGTTTTGTGTTGTGTTTTTTTATTCCTCGACCCCTTCCTATGTGTACCCAGTCCTGGGTTGGGTTCACCTGGAAAACGAATGATTTGAGAAGTGCTATTAAGACCTGAGAGTGCCCCCAGGTAGTGATTCTAGCCTTGGGGTGTTGAGAACTCTGGGAAGAAATTAGTGATACTTTTAACATAGGAGTCAGCGAGAAAAGACACGTGTGAAAATAGGGTCCACTTCTCCATTCAATAATGCCCAGGGGCCCAGGGGCAGGTTGAAGACCACCAAAATCTACTAATGCAAGGGAACAACCAGCCAAAAAGCCCCATACTTCTAGAAGGGTCTTCGTGGTTTTAACTCCAAAAGAAGATGGGGGAATGCAGGCTCTGGGTGGCATGTGGAGCGGGTGGGTAGAGGAGAGGCCGATCCCCAGGGCCCAGAGGTCCTGCTGGGACTTGGCCCCCCAGCTGCTCCAGGAGAGGAAATGTGTGCAATGTCAACCCAGGCGGCTGGCTGGGCTGGGCTGACTCGCTGTGGGTCAAACCCTGTCCACACCACACTGGCACGGTTCCCCTGCCCGCTTAGAAAAGCCATGGGCCAGAAACTACCAATTAACTAACTTTCTGATTCCACTACTAACTAACTGTGTGAGTTTTTACAAACTTTTCTGCCTTCCTCAGCATCAATAAACAGGTGGCGGAGGATGGCAATGGGAGAGGAACAGGGAGTTCCTCCAAGGCACTGCCAGAGGGCCAACATCCTGAGCAAATGTTCTCATCGACTCCATTTCTCTGAGCCTCCGGCTCCTTATCCAAAGGATGGGAGGTATACATGAGTAAATGAGATGCTAGTGGTAAAAATGACCACCACCTAGCAAGGGGCAGTGAACATCGGTGTTTCCTGCTTCCTGCCTTCCAGGGGTCGATGGCTCTGTCTTCCAAGTCCCATCCTCATCCTCTTACTGAGTCTCTAATTGGACCCTTTGGTATGAGACGTCCCTTCTTTGTGACATTAGCTCGTCTTTCCAGAGAACAGCACTGCCAAAACGAGTGTCATGACTTCAGACACACGTGGGCATCCTGGGAGGCCGCTGGCAGGGAGCCTGCTCCCGGTCCTGGCAACCCTGGGTTCCACTTTGGCTCACATCCAGAACAGAACTGGCCCAAGGCAGAATGATGGGACTTGCTGGCAAGGCCACCTCCCTTCAGGCCAGGCCAGAGTCAGGGCAGGCACAGACAGTGACAACCACCCATTTTGCAACAAACAGGAAACCAGTTCACCAGCCTCAAAAATAGAACAGACAAAACCCCCAAAATAGGAGGCTCTGAGAGCGGGGCAGCTCAGGTTTCTCATGTTGCTTCCTGACAGACTGAGGGGCATGTGTTGTTGTTTTCAAATTCCATACGAGAAAAGGCCTGGCAAGCCTTTATAGAGGTGGCAAGTGTCTGAGGGCCAAGATCAGGAGGCAGGCTGGCCAATCAGCTTCCTGTCTTGCCCAGGCCCCACCTTCCCACTCCAACCCAGCTACCAATGGCTACAACCACAAGGGCCACAGAAGTCCTGAGTCCTGTCTTGTCCCAGCTCTAAAAAAGGACATCTGCAAAGTGAGCCTCCTGCACTACTTGCTTCCTGTGGCCCCCCACCTTGCACGATGCCACTCATCCCCAGACTGCTTCCACAGGTATCCAGAGATCCACTGAGTCACATGTTGATAACAGGCCCCAGACATGTCCTACACTGGTCCCCTGAAAAAGCTGTGTTCATACTGTTCCCTCTGCCAAGAATACTGTTCCTTGACCCACAGCCCTTCAAAGCCAGCACACTGGAAGGACATGATTACTGCAGAGATGTGAAGGACGATGTCATGCTGTCCCCTTATTAAAAAGTCATGGGGAAAATGTGTGTCAGGTCTAGCCTCAGGGAAGGATGTGCACATCTTGGACACCTGATGTGTTTTTATCCTGTGGACACAATGACTAAGAACTGCCAACTGACCAGGTTCCCTTTTTGTTTTCACTGCTAAGAAGCTCAGGGCCAAATTTATTTATTAATCGCCTCCAGTAGATTTATGTCTTAACCTGCCCCTGGCTTTATATTAGTTTCTTCCCTTATTTTCTACGCTCCTGATTTCTTCATTGACTTTATTTTACCTTCATCTAGAATGTCTGTGTGCCTTTTCAAATCTTAATTGGAATACAGTGAGGTGTACATACATAATTGAGCAAATGACTCCTATTATTCTGCAAAACCACTTCAAGCATTCCCACCTCTGGTTTCTCCCTAGTCACTCCAAAAGCTCACTCCTGTGGTCCCACAGCCCGTGTGGACCTTTCTGGATTACCCCCACTCCTGTGCTTTATCTGATTTCTTGCTCTCCATCTTCACATAGAAGGTTCTGGGTGGAAGCTAAGAGCTGTACCTGGTCACTGCAGCCAGGATCCGCATCCACTGCTCCACACACATCTGCTCGTTTAATCCTCAAGCTAACTTTCCAGACAAGGCTGATGAGACTGAAGCTCAGTCACGTGAGGTGCTCATATGTGAGGATCACATACGGGGAGTGGCAGGGTTCTGGCACAGAACCCTGGTGTCCTAACCATATCTTGGGCTCATCTTAAGTTCATCCAACATGGGAAAAAGGGAAAAGGAGAAACAGGGAAGGAAATGGAGTTTCCAGAGATCATCAAATAATAAAGATGGACATCAAACTCATCTACTCCACTTAGAGCATTTAAAATGCAGCTCCATCCATCAAAATCCATTCTCTGCAACTGTCTAGAATAATGTATATGCATTTAGCTGTGGCTCCTTAATGATCATCCCCCAGCAGGCTGGTTAGTGCAGATACGGGAACTTAACTGATCACTGTCCTCCCTTCTGTGCTGAGGACCTAGGGCCTCAGAAATGTTAAGCATACACTCCTACACCCCCAGGCCCCAAATCACATGCCTATTTCAGAGCACCCCTATCCTCAACCCCACCCCACACACATTTTTAAACTCTGGGAAGTGGTTATAGCATGAAACATCACCAGAAGAGCTAATTTTGCAAGAAGCTTCCAGAAGAAAACAAGGCCAACTTGTGGGCAAGTGCATGTGAACCATGAGGCTAATCTTTCCCCAGCCCTGCAGTATCCAGACAATTAAAGGACATGAAAGGATTTTAAATATTTAATGGCCCAGTTGGAAACCTAATTGGCCTGATGCCTTTAATTTAAAATGCCCACTGGATATACACCACCATCGGGGAGGGCCGTCCGGTGTGGGTGCGCTGACCTTGGCTAAGTTTTGGACTCTCTCTCTCTAAGCCTCAGTTTTCACACGTGTAATTGAAGGGGTAATAATGGCACTTCTGCCGAGGGCAGGAGTGAGGACACGGCTGGCACAAGGGGAATGCTCAATAAATCACCGTGTCCCCCACAAGAGCTGGAGGGAAGAGGAGCTGGCAGAAGCCACAGGGAAGGGAAGGGGAGGGGGTGGAGGGGAAGGGAAGGTTTCGGAGCAGCCCTCTCATGAAGCAGCCCTTCGGTGCTGATGGAGACCTTTCCAGAGTCTGACTGGTCTCACTTTTAGGACGCTTTAGACCTTGTGTGCATGTGACTGTGTGAGTGTGCATGTGTGCACGCCATGCCTGGTGCACCCCAGTGTCCTCAGGTAGGGACCTGTGATCCATAAGTGAATTTTGCAAGCAGGAACAACACACACCAGCACACAGGGGCATCTGCTTGTCTCAGTTCTTTGTCCTCCCTCCCAGGTAAGGCCTCCAAGGCCTCCCTACATCTCCTTTTCTTAGGGTTCCAAAGGTGTCAGTTGTTTCCCTCCGTTGTGTGGACAAACACCCTCACTTTCCCACCAAGTGTCCTTGGCCTAGATTAAAGTCCATCTCCCAGGCCATCTTCCTCTTCCTATTGACAATCTTGGGTACTGTCACCTCTGGGTGAGTGACCTGCCTGCACCAGGGGAAAGGATGGTCCATCCAAAAATCTGGGCACTGTCCTTGGCCCCACTCCCCTGTCCGACCTGAGAGAGCGTCATGGAGCCTGACTGGGAGGCCCACAGACCTGGGAATGGTTCTGGCTATGCCACTCACACTCTTTGGAACTTTGGCTAAATACTTTCATCTCCAGAAGCCTCAGTTTCCCTAGGGGTTAAGTGGAGGAGAGGCACTTCAACCCCCTCTGGAGGATGTAAGGAGAATGTAAGGTGTCTATCCCGCCTGCTGCACCTGGGCCAGCGAGGGATGGCTGTCACACTGTCATGGGAAGGCCTGGGTGGGAAGGGACCAGTGCTTTCTCCCTACAGCATTTCAGAGGAGGAGGGGCCTTGGCAGGATGAGGACAAAGCCCACTGGGCCACTCAGGTTTCAGGTGAAGTGGCCAAGTGGCGGCCCAGGAGGACTCTGGGGTGCAGGGCTCTCAGCACAACACCTGCTTCTTTCCCTAAGAAAGGTCAGTCCAACAGGACGCAGACTGCGACTCGCTCTCCACCTCACTCATACCCTATACCCCCCACACATACAGCAGGGTGAACCTTCCTTAGGTCGCCCAGTCCGTGTAAAAGTGTCTGGGGCTTCATTTCCTCTCTTCTTCCAACCCTGCCAGCTGGCGGTCTCCTCTCACTCCATCCCCATACTCTCCCATGGTTGGATGTGGAGGGACTCAGGAGACCCCCTTATCTGTTCTGGATACATTACAAGACCCCAGCAGATGTCTGAAACTGCGGCTTGTACCCAGCCCTGTTTTTTCTCTGTTCTTTAGTGTCACCACATAGCACGTGTGCTTCTACATTTTATGCCCTGGTGCCTCCTTTCCATCACTGCTCTTACACTCTGGGGCCATTGTTAAGTAAAATAAGAGTTACTTAAACTTACAAGCACTGCATTATAGCAACAGTTGATCTGACAACCCAGAAGGCTACCAGGTGACTAAGGGGTGGGTAGTATATACGGCATGGATGCGCTGCACCAAGGGATGATTCATGTCCAAGGCAGGACGGAGTGGGATGGTGAGAGATTCCATCACACTACTCAGATTGGTGTGCCATTTAAAATTTATGAGTTGTTTACTTCTAGAATTTTCCATTGACGTGGTCAAACCACAGGTTACAAAAACTGAAACTGTGGATAAGCAGGGAGAGGTTTGATGTATTGCCTGTTGTGTTTCACAATTAAAAGTAGAGAACATTTAGCAAAGAACACAGCTCCCAGCTCCCAGGACCTTCTGCTGTGCTGCTGCAGGTCCAGCCTCACCTGAATAGCAAGGGACCCCACTGAGTGCCAGCCTGTAGTAGAGCATGAAGCTGAGAGAGGAGAGGCAGAGGAAGGGGGAAATGCAGCACCCACTGATCCCGTCACGTGTCAGGCCTCGTGGCAGATCCCAGGTACCCAAAGATGGGAGAAAGCAAGGGACATCAGAAATGAGCATGTTTACCCTTTTCAGTGCCAGGCCCCATGCCAGACACAGGGAGACACAGGGAGGGAGAGAAGAAAGCACCTTCATGGAGACTCGATTTAAGGCACAGACAGATTCCCACCAGGCTGTTCCCAAGTGAGAGGGCAGCAAGGGGAGGAGGGATCCTCAGTGTCGCACCTGGGCAAGCTGTGAGTCAGAAGGCACATCTGATCTGCTTGGCCCTATGGAGCCTCTGATGGAGACAGCAGAGAGGACAGATCACTGAAGCACAGTGTGGAAGGGGCTACTAACATCAGGTAGACCATGCTTAAGAGGGTCAGGAAAGGGCCCATGAGTCCTGTCTGGGGAAGAGAGGGGGCCAGGAAGGATTTCACAAGGGTTGCAACATTTGGCCGGGGTCTGAATGAGACAGGTGTGGGAGTAGGTCAGAAGGTCAAGGGGACAGAACAGGAGCAAAGGCACTGAGGTAACTGGCAGTGGGTGGGTCAGGAATCAGGAGGTGGGGTGCAAGGGGAATCCAACAGTCCCTGCTGTCTTCCCTGTAACTCACTAACCAGAAGTCACTGCTGCTCCAGATAATTCATCACAGCCCTCCCCATACCATTAAACACTCGCAGGGCATCTATCGTGAGACAGACTTGGTTCTAAGCCCTTGACAAACATCATGCTACCCACAACAACCCTGTGTGTAGGGAGAGCAGTCCCTCAGTATACAAGGTGGGCTCCAGGACCCCAAGGATCCCCAGATCCATGAATGCCCAAGTCCCTTACACAAAATGGTGTAGTATCTACACATCACCTATACACCTCCTGTATGCTTCAAATTATCTCTAGAGTACTTATAATACCAAACTACTTATAATACCAAACACAATGTACATGTCATGTAAATAGTTGTTATGTTGTACTGTTTAGGGAATAATGACAAGAAAAAGTTTGCATATATTCTCTATTTTTTTTTTCTAAATATTTTCAACCTGTGGTTGGGTGAAATCTATGGATGTAGAAACTGCAGGTAGAGAGGGCCAAGTGTACTATGGTTATCCTTGCTTTACAGAGGAAAGAATTAGACCCACAGAGGTTAGGGCACCTGTGTAAGGGACACAGCATTGCAGTGGCAGGGCTGGGTTGGAACGTGGTAGGCAGGATCTGAGGGCAAGCCCTCCAGCCACTCTGCATGGCTGCCTCTGTGGATCACAGCCTGCCTTTCCTGCTCCCTGGCAGGTCTGGCTTCCCTTCTCCTCCTCTCCTGGCTGCAGCCGGCCTCCCATCCTCCCTCTATGTGTCCCCCCAGCTGGCCTCCCATCCTCCCTCTGTGTGTCCCCCTAGCCTGGCCTTTATAAAGGAACTTGATGGGCACATCATGACTGGCAGACTCCAGGGGGGAGAAAGCCCTGTCGCAGTCCAGTTCAGGCTGGGAACCAACAATTTGTTGACTTAATCAGGCAGATGCGGAAAGGTGTTGTCATGGTGGCAAGGTTTCTATTCCAGGCGGCCAGGCCGTAATTAAATGTCCTGACCTGCACACCTCCAATTACTGCACAAGAGCTGGTTTCCCGGGCCTGTTAACTAGCAATTATAGAACCTTCCACTGAAATTCCAAATCACTTAGTAAAGGTCACTTCCTTTTATTTATTTTTCAGATTTGGGGGTAGGAGTGGGATGGAATTATTGCCCAAATTACAAGTGACATGCATTATTTAAAATAAGTTTATTCAGATGGGCAACCTGGAGCAAATGCCGCAATCCACGGGCCTTGTTGGTTGTCATAGGACTTGGGTTTATGGCACACCTAGTGTGTGCCAGGTACCATGAGAGGTGCTTTAGATGTGTGCTGTGACTAAGTTTTATAATAAACCTGAGAAGTGGGTATTCTGCCCGTGTTATAGAGGAATAAGCTGAGGACCACACAAGGGCACATGGCCGTACCTGGAAGATTTCGAATTTAGAGCCGGGTCTGTCTGTCTCTGAACTACACAGTCCCTCCTCATTATACTAAGTGGTCTTAAGGAAGAAATCTAGTATAGGGTTCAGAACAAGCTGGCTATGTGCGGAGCAAGTGGTGCTGAGAAGTCTCAAAATATTCCCCTCTCCTGACCTAGCCCTGAGGACCTAGTGGAAAAGTGGGTCTCTTCCAGCCTCTGGGATGGTTAACAGGTTAGGGTAAAAACCATTCATCGCTGATGGCTCAGACAGCTTTTTATATTGACAAGAGAGACTTGTGATAGCTTGAGGACAGTAGGACCTGGGAACAGAAATGGCTGGTGCCAAAAACACAATCCACAGACCACTTGCCATATGATGCCACAGCAGACACCATGATTCTACACATGAGGGACTCCAGGCTCCTTCTCAGTACAGCAATCTTTCCAGGGGGCTGAAATAGCCGGGTGATGCAAATTATTTGCTCTTTCCCTCTGTCTTAGATAATGATCACCATATTTCCTATGCACCAAATTCTGACATGTAGTTTGAAGATTATTTTCATGATTAACCAACTTGCTTAAGTTTTATACAAGCATAAAATCAAATCACACTTAAGCTTACATTTACCAGATCACTTTTAATGAACAGAATCAATGTCCCCATCATCAGAAATGTCCCTGAAAATCTAGGGTATATGTTTATTACAGTTGACCACAGGTGCGTGCCCTATGTCTGCACAAGAAAAGACATTCAGCAATCACAGGGAATAAGTAAATGGATGGGAGACTGAGAGGAAAGACAGAGGGGAGGGGGAGGGGCTCTGAGAATAAACTGCTGCTGTCCTCACCACTTCACCAGACTCCTCAGCTGGCTGGGGATGTTCCCAAACCTACAAATTATTGCTCCAGAAGAGAAATATCCACACAAGCCACTCAGCGGATGAGAAGGAACAGCATCCATGACACACCAGATGCATGTGGGCGCGTCTCCCTGAATTGCAGCCAGTCAGTGTTTACATCTAACTTAATCCAGCTTCAGTATTCAGGACACAAAGCCAGCCACAAATATTTCAAAGCCAGGTCTCACCCCACGTTTCACAGACAGGGCCCCAGCCACCCACAAGAACTGGATGGATCAGGTAATTGTAGAAATCCACACACCCATAGGCTGAAATAGCAGAAGTGCAAATGTGCTTGTCCCAATTCTTTGATTCTGTCTCAGGCAGGCAACCCTCTTGATTGTTTATCTCAAACTCAGTGTCCTCCTCCACCAGAAATGAGGTGCTACCAATCACATGTAAGAAAGCAAAGATTCACAACTGCCCGAGTGTCAGGGCCTCTAGTTGACTCTAGGATCAGTGCATTGGTCTCCCCTGAGTACCAGGAAGACCCCGCCCAGAAAGAGGGCAGATACCAAATTCTACCCTAGGCCCCTTGCTCCTGCTCTGCCATTGCTCCTCCCTGGGGTCTCCACCTAAGGGGAGAAGCGCCAGCCTTTGCAAACGGAGCCCCTGCAGGTGGGGCTGCACAGGCTGGTCCCAGCAGCGGGCTTCTCCCTGGTGCTGAACTAGTGGCTGGCCTCAGAGGTTTGGAACCCCTTGGAGCTCTCCAAGGTACTGACCCTCATTCCTGGCTGGGCCCCTAAAAGCAGTGCTGTGGTGAACAGTGGCTATTCAGAGTTTATATAGGTCTATATGGTTCTATTCTTTAAAAATGAGTCAATTCAAAAATAAATTTGGCTTCATTGTTGTACTATTTTTGTTATAGAAAAGAAAGAGACATATTCTTGTCACTTTTCATCCCCCACTTATAGTGTGGGTCTTTGGGAAGCCAGATGGCCTATGTGGCATGTGGCTTATGGACTGGCCTAAAATGGCCCTGAAGTCTTTGATGTCACCAGGTCCCCGTACCCTTGGATCTTGCCTGTCCTATATCTTGGTTTTGGGCTCTTCCCAATCCCTCTCTATCAACTCTAGACTTCTGGGATGGCTTTTTTCAGTCATTACGGGGCACGATGATTGCTTATTGACCCTTTATCTCTCCTGATTATCTGAGTCCACTGGGACACGCAGCTCATGTGTACTGCCTCGTGGACAGAAAATGAATTGCCTCCTGGCTGTGACCCCATCCCTTAAGCCCTCGGCTTTTCTGACTCTCCAAGGCTCACTCTGCTGGTCAATCATCTGGCTCTCCTCCCGATGATGGGGACAGTGGCCAGGACTGGTCTCCTACTCAGAAAAAATCCCCCCTCCCTGGACACTCCACCATCTTCTTCTGTTTGCTTGTTTGTTTGTGTTTGTTTCATTTCCTAGAGGAAAAGGATCTGGCAGTGACTGGGTTACACTTGCCTCCCAGCCTCCCAGAAGTGCAACAGTTACAACGAATGGTTCTTCTGAATCCTGCTCTGCACAATCTAACCACTTTGTGACTTTTTGCCTTATTATTGATCACCAGTCCTATAAGGCAAGTCCTGGCAGCATCCCCTTTTTACAAATAGTTAGGCAGACCCAGAAGGCTGACCCAGGTGGCCCAGCCGAGAATTGATGAACACATCCAAACTGGGCCCCTCTAGAGACACGCTAAGAGGGTGGGCAATGGGAAAATGCTGGAAAAAAGTGAGAAAAGAAATTGGGAGGTAAAAGGGAAATAGGTGAGTCCTCCTACCCTGCCAACACACAGGTATACTAAATTTCTAAAAGAAAATAGCAGCTATTGTAGTTATAAGGATGGGTCCTTATCTAACTCCCAAGAAGGCCTATAATGTAGAACTGGAAATGTTGGCTTATTTTAAAAGATGAGCAAGCAGAGGCTCGGAGAAGCCCCCAAGAGCCCAAGTTATAAAGAAAGGTGCTCTCAGGCTCTGACTTAAGAAGACAGATAGGTATTCAGTCAAACTGTTTTTGCAATGGCATAAAGCATCCCCAAGATCATATTTCAATGAGCAAAACAACCCAGATCATTAAACTGCTGCCTTAAGACATACAATCACTCACAGGCCTGTGAGCTGCCAAATCCCTCCTGCAGGGGGAGCCAGAGGAGGTCCTTCCTTCTCAATAGGTCCTTTGTCACCAAATCGCAAACAAGAGGAGCACAAACCTAAAACTCTTCTTTGGCTGCAAATGGACAAACGTTTAATAAGAAGCCATGGATTTGAAATAACTCAAGCCAGTTAAGAAGTCTGAATTCTAGATGATTCTCGGCATTTTTCTTGCTCTCCTCTATAACAGCTGGGCCACAGCTATACCGTGTTCCCATCTGCACACCTCGTTTTCAGACCAATAATGACAAGTTTGTCTGGGAAGGGAAATTAGCAAATACCAAGACTGGTGGGGGTACCTGAGGTTGCTTGACCCAGAGAAGACAGGCCACTCCACCGAGAACCTGCCACTCAAATAATTCTCCATCTGCAGAAGAAGAACAGTCACTCCCTTGGGGATGCACTCTGAGGACAGGAAAGTGAGGCTGTGAGGGGTCTCTGCTCCTCAAATTCAGCCTCCTTGTGGGATGAGGCAGGGACCAGTTCTGGGTGAACCTAATCATGCCCTATGTACCTGTGCTCTGGGACTTCTTAGGCTCTGAGAGCAAGAAGGACCTCAGCTGTCTCTAGACCCTGGTCTAATATTTTCATTTCAAGGATGAGGACCCTGGAGGATTCCATGGCTGGTAAGTAGAAAGAGCCTTGAATTCAGTCATCCAGATCCATCCTTTTGGTCAGCAGGGGGCACCCTATTTATCAATATGTCCTGTGTTTCTGGTGACCCAGAGGCAGTAAACATGGCAGTTGGAGAACAGTGACTCAGACACCATCCAGGCAATCTCCACCAGCTGGTACTCCTCCCAAACACGCTGAGCAAGACCCAACGGCACAGAGGGAGCATGGGCGCTTGGGCTCATAGGCTCATTCTTCCCCCACCAGCCATTAACAGGGGTGCAATTTCTGCCCCAGGACTATGAGAAGTAGAAACTGTCATGGAAATCTCCTGTCTACTAGCCACAGAGAACAGTCCTCCCTCCTCATCCACAGGGGATCGACATCAGAATCGCCCACGTATACAATAATTTGAGAATGCTCAAGTCCTTCATATAAAATGGCATAGTCCTTGCATATAATCTATGCTTATCTTCCCACATACTTTAAAATTATCTCTAGATTACTTCTAGTGCCTAATGCAAGGGAAATACTATGCAAGAGCTGCTATACTGTATTGTTTAGGGAACAATAATAAGAAAAACTGTACATCTTCCAAAGAGATGCGATTTTCTTTTCTAAATATTTTTGATCCAAGGTTGGATGAACCTGTGGGTGTAGACCCTGCAGATTTGGAGGACTGAATGCATATCTTTTAGGGTGGGGGGGAGTCTTAGTATTTCAAAACCATCCAATAGGAAGGGACAGTGCTCTCTGAGGCCCAGTAAATAACCACAATGTATGACAGAAAAAGGAGGAAAACTGAGGGGCCCCCCGTGCCGTCCATGCCACAAAACATTTCTTCCTTAATTCCAGGATAAAGCTGCAGGGTCTTCAACAGCCCACTGTGACAAGGGGCACTTGTGATAAAGGACCCATGACAGTGGCCACGCCACAGACTCATAGCATCTCATGGTGGAGGCAGCAGATTCCTCCCTGGCCCTCAGACAGCATCCTGGCCTCCCCACCTAAGGGACATGTGCAGCTCCACCACCCTCCTGCAGTCACCCACAGCTGCCCCTTCACAGCCCTTCCCAAAGTCTCCGCCCCCACCCCACCCCAGTCCACCCTCCAACGGTGGGGTTTTGTTTATCAAAGTTCTTGACCGTGGGCACTGTACTTCTGTTGACTGAGGGAAATCCCCAGAAAGCGCTGAATAAGGAAAGCCGAGAGAAGATGGGACTTGTTTGGGGCCATGAATGAAACTCAAGCCCCAAAACGTCATGTCTGCAAAGTTTGTGGAAGGCTGGCTCTGATCACAGAGGCTGGAGAACGTGAGCGTCCTTCAGCCAGCACTCAGGAGACATTGAGCTGGCATGACCTCTGCTTATGCTGCCAAGGCTGGAGCACAGAGTAGGGGACAGAGAGGTTATGTGATGACGGTTCTTTCTGGGTGACAATGACCTCTCCTGTGTCATATGCACCATATCCATCACTTGGTTCATCCTCACAATCACCACGGCGGTTAGTGTGCTCCCATTTCACAAATAGAGGAAAATGTAGGCCCAAGAAGGTGGAGGGCATTGTCCAAAGTCACAGGGCTGGGTGATGCAGAACTGGACCTGGAACTCAGGTCTTGCTTCTCCAAGGCCAGTGCTTCCCATCAGGTTACATCCAGGAAGCTTGTAGAGCCTGGGTGGAACAGTTTTTCAAACTCTCTTCAGAATTAAGAGTTGGGCAGGTGTGGTAGCACATTCCTGCAATAGCAACTCGGGAGGCTGAGGCAGGAGGGGCACAAGGTCAAACTCAGTCTACGCAACTTAGCGAGGCCCTAAGCAACTTAGCAAGATGCTGTCTCAAAATAAAAAATAAAAAGGACTAGGGATGTGGCTCAGTGTCTAAGCACTTCTCAATTCACTCCCTGGTACCAAACAAACAAACAAACAAAAAACAGCAAAAAACTAAGAGTTGGCCCAAAATATCCTAGGCTCAATCTCTGTGCCTCCCACAGGGTGCTAATCTTCTAATTATTATTCATTTACTATAAGATTTAGCATGTATTAATACTTTGATGTATGCATAGTAATAAATTCCAAAGAAGTTATTTCCCATTTCAAATGAATTGTTGTTTCTTCTTTCTGAAAGCAATTCTTTCAATAAATCCACTTTACTCAATTGCCCACTGCTTTCTTTTTCTTTTCTTTTTTTTTTTTTCAAAAGCATCCGTTGAGTGTCCAATGCATACACAATGCTGTTCTGGGTTTTTGGGACACAGCAGTAACCCTGACAGAAACCTGTTAACATGGAACTCAGTAGAGGAGACAGACAATAAACAAAGTGCAGAAGTAAATTAAGATCATTTCAGGTAAGAAGAAGTGCTATGGAAAAAATAAGGCAGGGTGACCTCGGGAGGGAGTCACAAGAGGCGTTATACGATACCTGAGATCTGCTAAGCAGAAGCCAGTCATATGTATCATATATCAGGTGAAAGAAAGTTCTTAGCAGAAAGAGCAAGTGTAAAGACCCAGAGGTGGTCGTAAGAGTGGTCATGGCCAGCGTTAATGACAGCTAGAGAGCTCAGAGGGATACGGCAGAGGACGACCTAGGCTAATGCACATGAGGCCTTGTAGGCCACGGAAAGGGGTTTAGATTTTATTCTAGTGCACGCTCCCAGCCACTGAAAACTCACACATCATGGATATAATCAGTCACCTTTGGCTTCTGTTGAACACCCAGAGTTGGGGAGCATCCCTAACAAACAAAGATGGCCCTGGGGTCAGGGCCAGGATTGCTAAGTAGGAAGTGGCAGAGCTGGCATTTGAACCCAGTGCAGCCTGACTCCGAGCTCAGGTTCTCAGGAGCTCACACGGAAGCTCAGCAGCACAGCTCACACGAGACAGCGAGGAGAAGGATTAGCACCAGCCTGGCCAGGAAGCAGAGTCTAGGTAGCATTTTGCTCATGGCCCAATCAGGGGTAGGTCCCTGGAGCAGCCACAGACTAGGCCACCCACACTGGCAAGATAGGAAGCTCAAGCGTCTTGAGATCAAACCCACTTCAGATCAAACCCAGAAAGCAAGTTTTTATTCAACAACTACTAGCACCCCTCCTGCAGCCTCTGTGAGTTCTTCCTAGCATGTTTTCCATGTGGATCTCCTCAGAGGCCCATGAGAATGATGGGCAGCAGCTTGCCTTCCCCACAACTCCCTCCCGCATCATTTTGCCTTGCTTTGGCCCCCACGAGCACTGTCCACCTGGAAGATGCAGCCCCACCCTTCAGCTCCTGTACTGTCTGTTGGACATCCCCTCCCCTGTTCAACCCAATCAATCCATTCTAAGTGCACCTATTTTATCACACTGTGTGCATCAGATGGCTAAAGTGACTGCCCCATACACTCTAAGCAAACAGAGGGCGGGGACTGTCATTCACTGTAGAATTGCTGTGCCCATCACAGCACTTAACACAGAGCAGTTATGGAGTGCTTGTTGCTAAAGCCACTCCTGGCTGAGGAAGGTTTCCTTGATACTGCTAAGAAACAGCAAAGCTGAGACCCACGTCCAAGCCTCAGGTCACACTTTCATTTCATTATATCATAGTAGCGAGGTTAGGACAAAAGTGATGGAGACATCAAAGGGACATTAATTTGGGGTGGAAGAAAGTCACGTTGTACAGAGGAAGCTGGATCAGAGGAACCGCAGTGAAGCCCAGCACAGCAGGGAGGGAAGGATGGGGACAGAGAATGAACAGGACTTGACAGAAACCAGGGTGGGAGTGAGTCAGAGGTGATTTACCTGAGGTTCCTTACGTGGGATGCCACAGAAATGAGGCCACCGACTGCTGTATGTCAAGGCTGAGTAGGGAGGTGGGCAGAACCGAGAAGGTTTACATATGCAGCTAAGGCTATCGACGTGATCCGGGTCATCGAGAGCACCTGTGGTTCAATGCTCCATTTAGAAGTCTGCTTAGTGTCTTATAATTACAACCAGGAAGGCGAGGGCTGCCCCATGCTAAGGTAGGCGAAGCAAAGCAGAGCCTTTGCCATCCTAGAAAAGGTCTTTAAAAATCACAGTCTCAACCTTTAAGCATCAACGCAGCTTCTGCACACCAGGGGCATGTTACCTCCTAAAATTTCTGGGGGTATACTACTATCTTCCTTTCCAAATATCTAAATGCCGCCTTGACTGATAGGAACTATCCTCTGATGGGAAAGTAGGGAAGAGGAAGGCAGATGGAAAGATCATGGACCTTGACGGGAGACCAGCCCAGGTTTCCATTCTGATGCTGCCCTGCTGAGCTGAGTGACCCTTAGGCCAGCTCTACCATCTAATAGACAACACGGCAGTGTCACAGACACACAAAGACTGGAAGGAGATGTCTGTGATGTCTGAACACCACACAAAGTCAACTTCTAGAATACAGAAGGAACTCCTTAGAACCAATCAAAAAGAAGCAGTAAATTCAATAGAAATATGGCAAAGCATGTGAATTAGCAATACATGGAAGGAAAAATCCAAACAAATGATAGTGTATTGAGAGATTACCATACTGGGCACAGTGGCGCACACCTGTAATCTCAGCAGTTCAGGAGGCTGAGGTAAGAGGATTGAGAATTCAAGGTCAGCCTCAGCAACCTAATGAGGCTCTAAGCAACTCAGTGAGAACCTGTCTCTAGATAAAATTCAGTTAAGGATGGGGATATGACTCAGTGGTTAAGTGCCCCTGAGTCCAATCCCTGGTACCAAAAAAGAAAAAAACCCAAATCTACTTGTAATTAGAAAAACGTCAGAATAAACACAATGAGATGCTATTAAGCTCCCACGTGATAAATATTGATAATGCCTCTGTCATACATAAGTAAGGAACCAGGAATCTCTGTGCCAGGCTGTAGGGGGCACGAATGGTGCAACCATTCTGTAAAACAATCTGGCAGTACGTGGTTTAAATAAGTTATCTTTTTTGTGACCCAGAAATTTCACTCCCAGGGATAAATCACAGAGAAAGCTTTACCGGATTCTGTACAGAACCATTTATGAAGAAAGTCGTATTGTTTTTTGCAGCCAGGAACTAAAGACAACATAAGAGTCACAGACAGGGGGAGAGACAGGAGAGGTTGTGGGGGATTTGGCTTGCAGATGGAGCACCATGCTCTTATTAGAAGTGAGAAGCTAGATGTGCAAGGGCCTAGAGACAGTTTGGTAGTACTGAATGAAAATGAAGACAGTCAGTGGCAGACAGCATTATTATTACTTTCCAGGGAGGAAACGGGCTTCTCATCCAGTGCCCTAGTCAATGCTCTAGGGAATAAACAAGTCCTAGTAGGCTCCCAGCTCTGCCTCTGCCTCCACATCCTCCCGGGTGGGGTTTCAATGACTCCCAGAGCTTAAACACTCCTGCAGAAAGGTGAGGGAGGTGTACTAAGTGATTCTAGGGCAAGCAGAACTCTAGAGAAAAGGGTCAAAAAAATCAGTCAATGAAACCTTGTCCTGAATTCCCAGCACCTCTTTAGGAAGGCAGTGTGAAGCTGATGGGCCAGAAGCTCCGATCATCTCCATTTTACAAAGAAGAGAACAGAAGCAGAAATGGAAGGACCATGCCCCAAGGCACTCACTAAAAAGTTGTAGAACTGGTATCAAAACTCACACGATTTGAATTCAGAGCCCAGATTATTTGCAGATTTTGCTGTGTGTGTGTGTGTGTGTGTGTGTGTGTGTGTGTGTGTGTGTGCTGAAATCTTTCAAAAATACAGAAATGCTCAAAACTAATAAAAAGAATGCATTGTGCCCACCACCCAACTCCATCATCCCCGGCTTTGTGATTAGATCACAAAGCCCTGGCTTTCTCAGCCAAGCCTATGTGTTGTCTTTCCCGCCTCATCTGTCTTGCTAAAGGATCCTGCATCTTTTGTTTTCTGACGTAGTTGCTGTTTTCTATTGTCTAATTTCTACTCTGTTAATTTGGTCCTTAGCATTTCCTTCTAATTTGAGTTTACCCGTTCTTTTCCTTACTCCTTGACTTGGGCTCTTCTTTTCAAATACAAATATTTACAACTACACATTTTCCTCTTTGAATTGTTCCAGCCATTTCCCACTACTTTCTAAATGTACTGTTTTCCTTGTCACTCAATTCAAACATATCATTTCCATCTCGATTTCTTCTGGGATTCATTATTTTGAAAGATTTTAAAAATTTTGCTAACTTATGGGAAGGTTATTTTTTAATTATTGATTTCTCAGTTGATTTCTTTGTGATCAAGGATATACAAAACATTGGGGATTTCTACAATTAGATGATATTGGGATTTTTAAAATTATTTGATATCTGCCACATGATCAACTTTTGCAAATGTTCATGTGTACTTGAAAAGAGTATGTATTCTTTAATTATTAGAGGCAAGATTTTGTATAAATGCTTTGTATTAAGGGGTAGAATATACCTTTAAAAAAAGCCAGATAGAATATATACTTAGCTTGGAAGCCATATGGTCTCTGTCACAGCTACTCAATGCTGCTATTATAGAGCAACAGCAGCAAGAGTCAATATTCAAAGAAATGAATGTGGCTGTTACAATAAAGCTTTATTAACAAAAGCTGTTGAAGAACTGAAATTGACCCCATGGGCCATAATTTGCCTATCTCTGCTTTAGATCAAGCTTGTTAAAGGTATTGTCAAAATAATATACATCTCTAATATTTTTTTGGTCTGTTTACCTTACCAGTTGTAGAAAGAGTTAAAATTAGATTCACCTTTATGAAAACTGATCTGTTTCTCCTCCTCATTCTGCTAGTTTATGCTTTATGTATTTTGAAGTTACATTATTAGGTACAAACAAGTTCAAATTGTTATGGCTGCAAGGACCTGTTTAACACTATGTGGTGAGCTTTTCTTAACCCCAAGACTGAAGGTTCCAGTTTATCTGAGATAGTTCTAGTTAATATATGTTGTTTTCATAGATCTTATTAATAGCACCTCTTATACTAATGCATGTTGTCCTCCTAGATCTTATCAATAGCACCTCTTTTGACTCTGAAGAGTACCCATTTACACAACAGATTACATGCCACTTTTTCTGTCCTTAATATTCTTTGTTAACAGGATGCTCTCTGGCGATACTATAGTTAGTTATACCAGCTTTCTTTTGGTAGTGTGTGGTTGGTAAATAGCCATCCAGGTAAATTCAAATATTTTAAGTAATTATTTTTTCTTTACTGTCCCTTGAATTTTCTACTCTTTGAGGTAATAGTTTGGTGATCACTTTAAGTCATAACATAAGATACCAATTTTAAAATGTTTAGTCCTACATATTAGTCCACTAAAATGTTAGCTTCATGAAGGAAGTTATTTTTATGTATTTTGTTTATGGCTAAAGCCAAGTGCCAACCAACACCTAACAGAGGGTAGGCACTTGATAAATATTCATGGCATGGATGAACAACTGAATCTTGATTTCAAGATAAGACATCTCCTATCCCTGAATAGGCAGGTTACAGGTGGCCCTCCCCTCCCTGCACAGGTAGGAACTCAGGGTCAGGGAAAGAGAATTTAATGAGATGCTTCTTTCTCCTTTTAACTTCCTGTCCTCAGTTCATTAAGCAGGGTTTCAGGCCCTGGAGTAGGTGGGAAATCAGGAACGGTAAAGCTCTTACTTGGCTATTGACAGATATCTGACTCCAGTTTCAGAGACTCTCCCGTAGGGCTCTGGCTGCTAAGAGATGCCCTAAGGTGGCAGCTGTGCTGCACCCCTCTGGCTATTCCACCCCTCGTCCCCAGAGGTCCTTATCAATCTCACTCTGTGCTCTCAGGCAGATCTTACATACACTAATCCCTGAAGGATACTTTCTGAAAGATGCATTTTTAGGCCATTTCATGGACATCAGAGTGGCTTACCCAAACCCAGAGGGTAGAGCCTGGCATAACGGGAGGCTGCATGGCAAAGCCTGTTGCTCCTAGGCTCCAACCTCTACAGTGTACGACTGTACTAAGTAGTTGAGGAAATTGTAACATATTGATAAGTATTTGTGTATCTAGACATATCAAAACAGAAGGGATATAGTAAAAATATTAGGGACTTTTTCAGCTCGGGTATAATCTTACGGACCCACTGTTGTGTATCAACCCATGGTTATGAGGTGTGTGACAACGTTAAGACTCCATCTTACTCCTTCTGCATGATCTCTATCCTGCCCATGGAAAACACTCACGCATCCTTCCCCCTGCACAGTGGGGAGGCAGGTCCTTTCCAATGTGGTCCTCTACTTTGTCATCCCTGCTCAAGGTTACTTAGGCTTCTCAGGCCTATGACAAACATCTAAGCAAACGTTTTTTACCCAAGGAGACAGAATCAGTTTCTCTGCATAATCCAGGTTAAGGTTCCCAACCCCACCCTCACCCCTCACACACTGTGGTGCTAATGGAGAGATCGGCTGCCCTCTCTCCTCTCTCTTTAGGAGAACGTACTTCAGTGACTCTCTCAAACATCCTCCTCACAAGATCCTCTCTTCAAAATACGCACCCAGATCCCTTTCACATGGTGGATCTGGCTGATGGGTTGCAGAGTCATGGAGCTGCCTGTCAAATATTCTTTTGAAAATTCTTCATTTTGATCCAGCATCCCATTTTGGAAGTAGTGTTTTATGACGTTTCTGTCAAAACTTCAATTTAATATCCTGGTTTTTAATTTTATGTTCTAATTCTTCCCTCCATGTTTAACCTTGAGCTTTTTAAGTGTACACAAAATCTGAAGTGATCATTAATCTTCTGGTGAATAATAGCCAAACTTTAAAATGTTTAACTACCAAAAGGAAAAAACCTTTTCATCATAAAGCTATCATTGTTTAATATTTTAGTTCTCTCTGGTAATTATGCCCTCAAATTTGTGATTATTGTTGTTTTTAAAAGTGAATGCTTATTTATATTTATTCACATGTTTACCAATTTCTTTGCCTAATTTTATTCCCTCTTTTTAATTTCCTTTTTGTTTCAACTTCCTCCTTCTTAAAGTTTATTTTGTAATATGTCTGATTTTGTCCTTATTGCTGAATGATAGGTGTTATGGTTTGGAAATGAGGTGCCATGTTAGTAAATGCAGGGATATTTAGAGGTGAAATGATTAATCAATGGATTAATCTATTTGATGGATAAAAAATCTGAATGGATTACTGGGTGGTACCAGTAGGCAGGTGAGGTGTGGCAGGAGTAAATAGGCCCTTGGGGATTATATTTTGTCCCTAGCTCCTAGCTCTCTCTGCTTCATGAGCTGAGCAGCTTTCTTCTTTCCTCAGCCATGTCCTTCTGCCCTGATATTCTACTTCCCCTGAGGCCCACATCAATGGAGTCAGCCAACCATGGACTAAAATCTTTGAAATTGAGCCAAAATAAACATTTCCTCCTCTAAGTTGTTCTTGTCAGGTATTTTGGTAACATCATTGAAAAGTTGACTAACACAATAGGTCAGCTTGGTATATTCCATGTTGACAGTTATTTTCTCTTAACAATTGAAGTATACTTCCGTAGGAATGACAGAGAGGTTGGGTTCCCATCATTGTGATATGTCATTTTTCTTTTGTGGATAATTTGGTCCTCTTCTGCCATTTTGAGATCTTTCTTGGTCTTTGATATTCTGCAATTTGACCATGACCCACATACAACAGTTTTAGTTTTATTTATCCTGCTTGGGGTTCATTGTGCTTCCTTTGTAGATGTCGTCAGTTACAAAAATTTTTCAGCTATTATTTAATATTATTTTTATATTGCTGCTTCTCCACTCTCTCAAATCTTTCCTTTTGGAATTGTTCTAGACATATTCTAGACCTCCTTTTATTCAGATTTTCACCTCTTGGTGCTACATTTCTGTTGATTTGGCAATTTCAAATTTTGTTGATTTGTTAATTAGTAAACTAGAGAGTAGAACTGGTTTACGAATTCATTTTTTAACTGTGTCTTACCAGATGTTTAACTCATCTACTGATTTTTCAACATCAATAACTATATCCAGATAAAAAAGCATTGACTTAGCTTCTGGTGTAGCTGAGTAAGTTCCTATTGGATTGACTCTCCTTTGCATAATAATTGTATATTCAAAAAGCAAAATATAACAAACAAGAGTCTGAAGGCATTGAAGAGTGAAAACCCAAAGTATGCAGATTCTGGAGGAGAGCTGACACTTGCAAAAGAGTAGTTGCAGGGAATGAGCTCCCCATTTTTGTAGTTTTAAACTAATGGGAGGCTTTAGCACCTTGGGGTAGCTAAAACTCCAATAGTGGCTGGCAATAACAGAAAGTGAAGGGTAAATTCCAGAAAAGCAAGATCTGTCAGGTGGCCCCAAATCTTGTGTAAAATTTCTGCCCAAATCTTTGGGCCCTGAATCATGCATCTGTAGATCATAAACCAAAATCACCTTGTTCCTTGCTAAGAAAAAGGTAATGGATTGATACTCAATGGCCACCCTGAGTTAATTGCCTGCTAAAACCAACCAATCAACTAAATCAACACACCAATGGAAGAATATAAAAGAATCCAGAGTCTCTACCACAAAAACACAGGCAATATCCAGAATTCTTGATATGTTTGTTTAAAATTACTTGATAATGTGAATAAAGAAAAATTTGATCCAAGAGAAAGATGATAAAGCTGAACATAAAGATAATACAGATATTGGAATTAACAGACAATTTTTAAAGCAATCATTATAACAACATTCAAATACGTATGATTCAAGGAAAACAAATTCACAATGATTGAGAAGATAGGAAGCATCAACAGAGAAACATGAACTGTAAAAAAAATCAAGTAGAAATTCTAGAATTGTCAAATATAGTATCTACGACACAAATTCACTGTTAAACTTTACAGTGTAAGAGATGACAGAGAAAGAGACCATGGACTCAAAGATAGATCAATAGAAATTATTCAGACCCAAGAACAGAGGGGGGGGAGCATTTTTTAAAATGAACAGAGTTTCATGGTCTAGTAAGACAAAATCAAAAGATTTAGGAAGGATAGAAGAATAAGAAGGAGAATAGAAAAGGTATTTGAAGAAATCTTAGCTGAAATTTTCCCAAATTTTGTAAAATATATGTCACATATTTGGGCATACCAATGAAGTCCACATAGACAAAATATGAAAAGAAAAAAGTATGCCTAGATATATCATTAAAAACTACAGAAAACCAAAGATAAGGAGAAAATCTTGAAAGTAAACAGGGAAAAGCGACCCATTAGCTACAGAGGATCAAATTTCAAATAACCATTCAGTAGAGAATGGCAATCAAAAGACAACGAAAGCATCCTTAAAGCGCTGAATGAAAAATTAGTAGATGGAGAGCTCAGAATGCGTGAAAACATCCTTCAAGAATGAAGGTCACCCCCAAACACTACGCTAAGCCTGACATGAGGCCACATACCATATGGTCCATTTAAACAAAATGTCCCTGAATGGCAAAACAGGAGGCAGAAAGGAGAAAGTGGTTAACTGGTGCTCAGGATTGGAACAGAAACTAAATACAAATTGGCCAGAGGAGCGGAGACCTGGTTAGCTGACTCCAGCCCCTTCCCACTACGTGTTCCCAGAGCAGCCTGTCCATTTCCCACATTCTGCAATTACACTTGATATCTGTCTTCTCCAGTATCTGATAGCTTCATGAGGACAGGCCCTTTTTCAAAATTGCTTTTTGTGATATCCTGAGTCCCAAGCACAGTACCTGAATACAACAAGTAAAAAATACTTGTTGAGTTGGGCGTGGTGGCCCATACCTGCAATCCTGGAGGATCACAAGTTTGACACCAGCTCAGTAACTTAGCAAGGCACTCAGCAACTTAGAAAGACCCTGTCTCAAAATAAAAAATAAAAAGGGCTGGAGTTATAGCTCCGTGGTAAAGCGTCCCTGGGTTAAATCTCTAATACAAAAACAAAACCTTGTTGAACTGAATTGAATTTCTCAGTCACCACTCATGAGCCTTTTCAGCAAAGTGATGAGTCCTTAACAAAAGTTTTAATTCTTCTCTTCCATTTGCTCCCCTATTTGAAGACCACCAGATAACTATGTTACATCTATATTATCTCCTCTGTCTCTTATCTGTGTTAATCGAGTACACAACATCTGCCCTCTGTCCTTTTCCTCTGTAGCTTTCGGAGTTTGTACAAGTCTTCCTAGCATGTCACTGATTTTTGCAGTGAAAGTTCTACTCCTTGCTATTTCCAGTGGGTTCTAGATTCTGCAGTAGTACTATTACCATCAGTTTCTTGTCTTAATTGTGTTCATAGGTGTTTTTTTTTTTTTTGTATCTGTTTATTATCTCACTTTTGTTCTTTTGTTTCAAAGTTCATTTTTTCATGATTTCCTCAATACTACAAAAGTAATTGGCTACGAAAATCATTTTCTACATATTGGGGTAAATATTTTTCAAAAAGGGCACTTTATTTATTTTGGCCCATATTCTTTTCTTCCTTTTAGAACAAGGCAAAAGAGGGAAACCAGAGTTTTTGCCTAGATCTCTGCTTAGTACATTTGTGCTGCTGTAACACAAATACCTTAGACTGGGTAATTTATAAACAACAGAAATTTACTTCTTACAGTTCCAGAACTTAGGAAGCCCAAGATTAAGGTGCTAGCACATTCAATGCCTAGGGAGGGTCCGTTCTTCATAGAAGGCACCTTCTGTTTTCCTTACATGGTAGAAGAGGTGAACAAGCTCCCATACGTCTCTATTATAATTTCTTCTGTGCTTATTATTCCTCAAATAATATGATTCTCCTTAGGCCTCATCTTGCTACTTCCTGGCACTGTTTGAATCCTGTACTTAGAACGGACCTCAGGGACAGGTGTCTAGGACTTGTGCATTCTTTGGGCTGCCTGAGCAAGAGGAGGAGGCGGATGGGACTGGGTTTGGGGCAGCTCCGCCCACATCCTAATCTCTAGGCACCCACTCCCTTTACTTTCACTTACCCATCATGCACCAGGATGGTCCCTTGGTCCCGCTGAATGTCCTGCCTATGTGAATGCTGGCTTCTGGGTGTCCGGCCATTTTGATGGGAAAGTTCTCCTACATTTCTCCATTGCTGCCTCACAAGTCATTCTAAAATGCAGTCTTAAAACAAGACACTACCATGGTTTTCTTGCTCGTGATTCTGTGTGTGAGGACCTAACATGGGGCTCAGTGAGGACAGCTTGACTCAGCTCCATGAGGTGTGACTGGGGCAGCGGGGTGGGGGCTGCAGGGCCCAGGATGGCTCACAGGCTGGTGACTGGGCACCGAGGCTCTCCTCTGTGTGGGCTCTCTCTGGTCTTGTGGTCTCCATCCTCCAGGGCCTTTCTCCCTGGCTTGCCTTTTCCTCTCCAGTGGGATTCTGTACATTGTGGTTGGGTTCTGGGAAAACAAAAGTGGAAGCTTCCTGGTCTCAGAAGGTCTAGGCCTGGGGCTGGCAGTGTCACTTCCACCACACCCTATGGACAAAAGGCCAGTTCAAGTTCAAGGAGACATGATGGGAGAGGCAGTGTATGCAGAGAGGGACGGGAGGAACGGTTGATGGCCATCCAGAAGGGCTACCACTGTCCTTTGTTGTTCACAGTCCTTGCCTTAGAGATTATTTCCCACCCTTTCTATAGGGACCAAGAGCAATGGTTTGGTTAGCAGTTCATCTCCAAAGGCCTCAGGATGCTCATTTTTGCCATGGGGAAGAAGCTCCATGAAGCTAATCTGTTTCCCCCCAGTCCAGTTTTCCTCCTAGAGTCCCTATATTGGAGGCCATCAGCGTAGGTTCTCGAAATTTCCACACAAAACTGCTTCCTGGTTATGGGAGCTCTCTATCAAATCCCAGGATTGTCCAGCCATGCACTCTGCATTGCTCTGGGTCTGGAAGGTGGTCACTAAAGTTTGTAGAGTGTGGTTATGAACCCTCCCTAGTTTAGGTATTCATGTTCTGTTCTTTGCTATTCTATTTCCTTTTGGTTATTCTAATTCCCCTTTCCACAAGGCTATGGAATGAATTATATTTCCCCTGAAATTAATATATTGAAGTCCTGACCCCCACCTCATGTGACTATATCTACAGAAAGGGTCTCTAGGAGGCAGTTAAGGTTCAGTGAGGTCATAGGGTAGGACCCTAATCTAATAGTACTGGGGCCTTAAAAGAAGAAGAGAGAGAAAGAGATCTTACTCTTTTCCCACTATTCTTCCACTCTTTTTCCACAGCAAGAAGGCAGCCATCTGCCAGCCAGTAAGAGAGCCCTCACCGGAACCTGACAATGCTGGCATCTTGTAATGAGACTTTCAGCTTCCAGGACTATAAGAAAATAAATGTCTGCTCTAAGCCACCTGGTCTATGGCATTTTGTCATGACAGCCCAAGCAGACTGATACACCTGAAGGATGCATAATCTACTTTAATCTTCTCTGTAGAACTCCTGGATACCCCGTCAAAATCCCCATTTTACAGATGAGAAGATGGGATTCAGTCGTCTTGACTTGAGTAACCTGACCAAGGTCACTTGGTGAGTGACAGATTGGGACCCAGGTGACTGGGTGTGTAAAGTCCATACCCTGTCTTCCCTGCCAAGAGACCTCCTGGGCATCTCCTCATAATTTGCAGTTTGAGAAAGGAAGTGAAATTCCCAGTTCTGCGTGCGGTGGTTGGCTGCTTCCGGCTCTTCCCTGTGCCTCACTCTGCACTCTGCTTAGGCACAGGCCCTCCAGAGCAGTGACCCAGGACCCAGAGGAATTCTGCCTGGGTCGCACATTCCTTCCTGGCCTCAGAGAGGGCAACAAAGAAGCCCAATTAGTGCAGAGCGTGTAGGAGGGTGGGAGACAGTAGCTTTTGTCCTTCCCTCTAATGTCGCTGGGAGTACATACAGCTTCTTTCCTAGGCCCAGATTATTCCATGAGGGCCCTAGGACACCAGCAAGCTCATGTCAGTAACAGAAAAGCACTGAAACCAAAAATTTTAAAAATCCATTAATTTCTGTCTTGGCACATAGTCTGGTTACTCACAGTGTCAAAGTAGGCAGCCAAAGCAAAGAAACTGATTGGCGGACTCCAGTGACACACTGAAGCTACAATAGAACAGCATTCAGGCATATTTCCACCGAGCCAGCTTCGGCTCCTGTCAGAAGTCAGTGGGGGAATATTTGTGTTTTATTTCCCTCATCTCATAGGTAAGAAGATGAAACTGAGGATCTGAGTGATTAGGTAAAGGAAACACCAAGAAGCCACAGCTCTTGCCACACTCTCTTCATCTCACAGGGATCCCTATTGCTAGAGGTGCACGTCACCTTTCCCACCTGCTCCCAACACACCTGTCCAACATGGGCTTTGTAGTAACCCTTCTCTTCAAAACCATCGACCACTGGTAACTTAATAATAGCCAGGTGTATTAGGAGAGGCGATGCCTCCTTTTCAACAGAGGACAGGATCAGACAATGCTCTAGGCCACCAGAGTCATGGCATTTTTCCTTGTGATCCACACAACCCATCTGCCAAGTGACAACCTCAACAACTCAATCTGCATTAAAAAAATCCCTCAAACACCTAAGCTGTTTGGACGACAAAAGATTCTTGTGTCCATTCTATATTGGACAGAAGGACCATTAACTTGTATAACTAGGAATGAAAGTTGACATGTATTGGTGGTCCCATACCAGGTCCTGTTCTAGGTGCTGTATATGCAATGATCCATGTAGTCCTCACTACTTTTGACCCTTGGTCCCAAGAGATGTTCCACCTCCCAGCAGCCCTGAGACATGATGTGCCGATACACCCAATGCTATGCTGGGCATGATCTGAGCAACTGGATGTGGCCCCCCTGTTGGACTTTGCTGCCGCCACACTCTGCTGTGGGACAGAAGTGATCCGAGGTCTCCTCTCTCACGTGCGATGCCTCCCTTCTTTTCCAGGCTCTGCGAGCTCTCTGCATGTCCATCTTCATTAACCCACACTTAATGAGGGACTAAGCAGAAGCTGAGTGAGGATTTGGGAACTCTAGGTAGTGGGAAGTCTAAATGGAACTTCTTCAGGGCTTCACGTGTGCTTGCAGAGGTGTGAGCTCCCTGGGCTTTTAAGGAATTTGTGATCACAATACGGTTCATCTTGAGAGACAATTAAGATGGGCATTAGAGACGGTAAAAGAAGATGGCACCAGGCACCGAGCCAGGGACTTGACTTCTCAGGACACAGACCCATTTAGTACTGAGGAAAACTCTGTCAAGGTCATACTATTATCTACAAGTTACAGAGGAGGAAATGTAACCTCAGAAATTGCTCATCTTTCAAAATCCAGTTCAGGGATGTAAACTGATACAACCTTTTTATTTAGCAATAAATATCAAAGGCCTTATATTTCCTCTGACCTAGTAATAGACTCCTAGGAATTTATTCAAATAAAAGAATCCAAGATTGGCCTAAAGAATATGCTTCTCATTGCAATATTGATGATTGATTTTATTATTAATAATCATTAATAGTAGGAAAAAAGGAACATATTAAATGAGAAGTTGGGGAAATGGCTAAAAATAAATGATGAATACCATATGACCACTAGAAACCATGTTTTTAAGAGTTCATGATATGTTAAGAGAAAAACAAGAGAATCCAGAACTACAAATATAGTAAAAATCATTTATCAGTGTATACAGAGAAAGAGAGAGAGAAAAAAAATCTATCAAAACATTAACACAGTGACTGTTGTTATGTGGTAGGATAACTTTTCTTTTTCTTCATATATGCATATCTTTTTCAAATATTCTATAATGAACAGGTCATTCTGTAAGGAATGGGCTGGGTCAGGCCCATTCTCACTCCTCAACCCAACCAGAGCAGCTGTTTCCATGTTTGGGTGAATTCTGGACTTGGTTTGAAGAATGCATCCAAGGTTATGGACTGCTGGAGGCAACAGCTCTAGATAATTACAAAATATATTAAATACTCCAGTAATTAAATTATTCTTATATATGAAAATCACAGTGCAGAACACGTCTTTATTTTCCTAATTTTTAAGAAAGATTCAAGAATTCTGAAATTTTTCATGATTTCCTCCTTTGTTAAACAGAGTAACAACAGTACCTGTTTTGTAGACATGCTGGGAGGCCTGAATGAGTTAACAGACGGGCAGTTTTCAGGACAATGTCTGGCCTACAATAAAGGCCCAATAAATATTAGCTATGATGGTTATTGTTGTTGCTGTTATTGGGGAATACAGCACAATTTATCTCTTCTGTACTCCTTCCTTCTCCCAAAAGCTAGTCAAGTGGGTTTAATAAGTTCTGTGACCTATCTATTAAATAAAGGTGAGTATATTCAGATATAAATCTCCCACTGACCCTGTGGGTTTGAATGTTGAAGTGACCACTGTGTCTATTGCGTAAGTATTTGGGTACAATTTATTGACTGGAAGGGCTGCAAGGAAATACCTCTTCAACGGTCTCTCTGTCTAGCTGTGACCCTCCCTCAAAGGCCGATAAACTCCAGCATGGGAAACTTGCTTAATGCATTTCTCCAGTACCCAGCCCATGAGCTGGAACTCAGCAAATACCAATAATGACATGACCAATAAGTGAACATTCAGATAAGACAAAAATAAATCAAGATAAAGATGTTTCCTTCAGTGGGATAGTCCTGCCAGCAATGCGTCTTTGGGTCCCTGGTGAGGGCGGGGGTGGAGACACGGTGCTGCCCACAGCTCCTTCCCCTCTTTCCTCCAGCTGCGGGGAATGTGGCCAGCTGGCAGCTCACACTTGAGTCCTCCCCAGGAAGTGTCTTCACCTAAGAGGGCTGCATTAGCTGAGGCCACACCTCCTTCCTGAGACCAAGTGTCCATCTATATCCATAGATTGATCGAAGGCATGATCTAAGACAGACTCTTCCCTTTGCCTCAGTGTGGCCAAGAGCTGCTTCAGCCGCACCACTCTGTAGAATTGATTCAGGTACTTGTTGAAATTGTCACAGCCCGCCTTTGCCCTCTTCCAACTCTGCCTCCTTCATGCCCCAGTAAGCATTCTGGACCTAGATGGAGGTCCATCTCCGAGGCTGTGTCTGCAGAAACCAGCTGATACCAGGAATGAGAGTCCAGAGGCGGCAGCAGGCTGGCTCTTGCTGGAAGCTTCTGATCCCCATGCCTCTGGCTGACCTGTCCAAGGATCCCCAAGCTTGGATAATCAATTCCTGGCACATGACCTCTTTTTGTCTCCCATTTGTTAATCAGCATCTAAAATTGTCTTGCTCTTTGCTTTCTTGTCACTTTTCCCCACCATCCTACCAGAATGTCCCCTCCAGAGGACAGGTACCTTGCAATGCTGCTCACCACTGTTTCCCTAGCTTCTAATCAGCACCGGCACAGGACAAGTCCTTAAGAAATACTTTTTTTTAAAATTTATTTTTATTGTAAACAAATGGGATACATGTTGTTTCTCTGTTTGTACATGAAGTAGAGGCATACCATTTGTGTAATCATACATTTACATAGGGTAATGGTATTTGATTCATTCTGTTATTTTTAAGAAATACTTGTTGAATGAAAGAATGAGAAGACACACATGCGTCTGTAACGCGAAGCACCAGGCTGAGAGTGAGAAGCCTCCACATCTAGGTTTTTCTGCCTTCTACCACTCGGGTGGCCTTAGGCAAGCCACTTGACCTCCCTGAGCCCCAGTGTTCTCATCTTCGGAAAGAGAAGACTGGGAACTTTGACAGCTCTGGCATCCTATAATTTTACATGGTTACTCAGCTTGGATGGCTCAGTCTATAAACTACATGGGGATGGTAAATTTTTTTTTTTTTTAGCTGAAAAGGAGTTTCCTAGAACATTTCACAATATCTGATGAGTATGTGGTTTCAGATGCCAATTTCATGATTAAATCAAAGCTTGAGAAACTCTCATGTGAATCCTTGCACTTAAGGATATGTTCAGCTGGGGTTGGAGGAGGGGTCACTGAGCTTCAGAGCACTGTAAAATAACCATTCCCTTCTTTGGACAAAATCTGTCAAGCCTCTGTCAAGCCTCTTTCTCAAGTCCAAGGAGCTAAGGGAAAGGTAGACACAGCTGACGTTGCCTGAATGCCAGCGTGGTTCCCTGCTCACAGGAACCCCGAGAGCATTGCCTGGCCTGGGCCAGGTCCCCGGAGGCTGGCTCTGAAGACCTACTTCATCCAACCCAAGGCACAATCAGCTGGAGGTGGGTGCTCTTACTAACCCTCCTGGACCAAAGGCCACTGGAACATGGAGAGAGGCCCTAATCTGTCCAATGTCATGTGCTGATTAAGGGAAGGAGCCAGGGTGTGAACTTGGTCACAGTTGAGAACTTTGCCATTTAGTCCACACACTAAGCTACCACCCAACAGAGATGGGAATCCTGGTTTAGGGACAAGTCACCCCCTTCTACTCCCAGCAAGAGGGGGGTGTGTCTGGTCTAAAATCACACTCCTCCAACTTCAATGTGCACACACATTGCCCAAGCAGCCTTCTTAAAATCCACATTCTGAATCAGAAGATCTGGGGTTGGAACCGAGATCTGTGTTTCTACCTGTTTCCAGGTGACACTGATGCTGCTTTATTATTATTATTATTATTATTTATTTATTTTTAAATTTTTTACACACTGCATTTTGATTCACTGTACACAAATGGGGTGCATCATTTCGTTTCTATGGTTGTACACGATGTAGATTCATATCATTCATGTAATCATACATGTACAAGGGTAATGATATCTGCCTCATTCCACCATATTTCATAACCCCTGCTGGGTTTTGTAGCAAAGATGAAGAAGAAGGAATTCCAGAGACTAGCCTGGCAATGAGCCCACGGCTAAGTTACCATCCTCTTCCAATGTGGACACAATCCCACCTGTCAGGCCCGCCACCTGATCAAATCCCAAGGTGGTGAAAGCACATGATAAGCCAGAAAACTCAAAGGCAAGGGGGCAGGTATTTGCTTGTCCACTGGTCTATTTCCCTCTAGGACCCAGAGCTTTGAGGGGTCCCCTGAACAATGCCTAGTACGTAGAAGGTGACAAGTTAAGTGTTCAAAGTGCCAAGCACTTTAAATGCCACGTCATTGCATCTTCACAATGATCTCTGACTCCCATTTTACAGATAAGGAAACTAAGACAACACACCTTCAAACCACCCCAGCAGCGAATGCCTGGATTTTAAATGGCAATGCTGGTTCCACAGCCAGTGCTGTTTTCACTCTCCACTCCTCTCTCTCCTCCAGCAGAGATGCCTGGCCGACTCTCCAAATGGATCCAGGGTGTGCTTATGTGCCAGTCACTTGGACACGGGGAGCACAACCTTATCTTAGAATAAAGGGGCCCTTGAACTGTAGGCTCTGGTCTGTGGAAGATCCCACAAATGCACGTAAAAACTCTCCACCTGGAGAAGGCACAGAAACAACAATGAAGCGAAAATAAACTCTTCAAGAGACCCTTCAATGAGAACAAAGTCAAGGGCTTCCTCTTCTCAGGGCCCCCAAAGCCAATGGCCAGAATGTGTGGCCAAGGTTAAAAGGAGCAAAAGTTTAAGCGGTGGTTCTCAAAGTGGGGTCCAGCAGAGTCTCCAGATGGCCCTGCTGGCTGCAGTATTTTGTCCTTGACACTGATTTATGGCTCTGGCATTGGTGGGAGACTTAGAGGTCATTGAGTCCAGCTTCCCACGCACTGCAAAACCATATGGGCGGGCTGGTTTTTGAGGTCTTTAGTCCACTGACCCCCTATATTTGAGGCCCAATGGCTTAGAGAAGGAAAAAATTAAAATGGGAACATGGAACTGTTCCTATCTTAAGGACAAGGACACAGTGCTCCAAGAGGCTAAGGAATTTAGCCTAAAGCACAAAGGGGTGGACAGGAGAGATGAGACTTGAATCTAGAGCCAGCTGCCTCCAACGTCTGCACCCTTTCCTCTGCCTCCCCAGTGGTCATAGTTACATTCACAGAAAGGGCAGCAGGTCTCCAGGCTGCGGAAGGGCGGGGCATGGCTCCAGAACCTCCCTTGAGCGAGGCTGGCTGCAGGCATCAAGGCCAACACAAGTACCTTAGCTGGGGCCACAGGGATGAGGCACACACACAGCAGCTCCCCTTTCCCAAGTCCTTCTGCTGGCAGAACCCAGCTCATCCAATGACAACCCAAGCTGGCCATGGTGGGGGACCCAAGGTCTGCTGAACACATAAAAGAAAGTCCTTGGTAAAAGGTGCTGCCGAGCCTGCCTGGTGAGGACCTCCAGTTTTTGCAAGAACCGACAGGGCAGCACTGGGACACACGCTCACCCCTGACCCCAGCAAGGACCTCACTCCCCAGGGCTGCTTCCCTGTTTGTAAGAGGTGTGGCCAGGAAGCACCAGCACAGCCACAGAATAAGAAAGGTCAAGGAGCTGAAGGGAGCCCTCTGCCCGCTGGGCCTGTGGCCGGATGCAGCTGGTACACCCTCGTGTAAGCCTCCTCACAAGTGGGTCAGGAAGCCCGAGCCTTTGAGGCAGCCAGCTGGGTGCCCCATCAGCTGCAGTTCTCTGCAGAGACAGGGGACATCTTCATTTATAACCTACTGCCACCCTCTGAGGAGTCAGTTTTTGGGGCCAGTGGGGTATATCTAACCCATTCTCCTGCATCTGCCCCCTGAAGCTGTTCTGTGGGCTCCAGCAAGCTGCCCCTTAGCCTATAAAATTCAGTTCTCATCAACACCTAGTATATCCTCGGGCACATCAAGTCTTCAGTAAATGCTGGGCTGTGACTTATAACAATAGTATAGAGAGTTTGATTCAGGTGGAACATTAAGCTACCCCCATGTTCTTAATGAAAAAGAGAGTGTCTTCATAAAGGGCTGGTTAGAATTCTGGTGATGAAGTTATCATCCACTGATTCATTCGTTATTTATTTAGCATCTGCTATGTGACAAGTACTACATGGGATTCAGCAATGAACAAAACAGACGTGAAGCTCTCCCTTCATGGAGCTTACATTCTAGTGGAAGAGACAAAGATATAATATTGATCAGGCAGCAATAAACACTCTGAAAAAACAATACAGAAGGGTTAGGGGGTAGAGAGTTAGGTAATAACTATGGAAGATAAGATGGCATGAAAAGGCATTCGAAGCAGAAGGAACAGAAAATGGAAAGACCCTGGGTTTGGAATATGCTTGGAGCAGACATCAGTGGCTAGGGATGAAGAGCTGCGGAAGGAGGCTGAAGCCAGGAGGCATGGGTGGCTCTCATTGGTCTGGATTTTATCAGCTTCATGCAAAGCCACTTTGGGATTCTGTCAGGGACCTGACTTACCTGGTTTAGGGACCAGACTGACTGATAACTAGCACGGAGCTTCAAAGACACATAAAAGAAACCCTAAGTCATAGGAAGCAACTCATTTGAGAAGGCTACATCCGTCATAACAACATGCCATAACTGGGAGGCTAAAATTTCTTTTCTCAAAGTCCTGGAGGCTGGGAAGCCCAAGGCCAAGGTTCTGACCAATTCATTTCTAGGAGAGCTGGCCTTTTGTCTTGCAGATGGCCTCCTCAGCCTGTCCTCACACGGCCTTTCCCCTCTGCAAGCATGCATGGGAGGAAGCAGACGCTTTGGTGTCTCTTCTCATAGGGTACAGATGCTACTGATGACCCTCATGACCTCATTTAGCCTTTCCTAACGGCCCTGTTTCCAAATACACTCGCACTGGGCATTGGGGCGTCAACAAATGAATTTGTAGAGAGCACAATTCAGACCATAGCAACCATCCCCCCAGAGAATTAGACAAAAAGAAAATTCCTTTCTGCTCCTCCCTAGTTAACTTCAGAGGGACTGACAAAGAAAAATCAAAGGAAAGGTCAGTCAGTCACAGAAGAGACTAAGGAAGCAGATATTAGCCATGTCTCTTAGGGCCAAGGTTCTGCACCCCGGGGTGATTCTATTACAGACACACTGGGTGGCACCCTGGGGAAGGGTATTTTAACAAGCAACTTTGAAAGACTGATGGACAGTGGACAACAGTAGGGCTTCCTGGGCTACACTAAGAAGTAACACCAACGATAAAATTAATTCCAAGTCATAGAGACAGAATATAATGCAAACCCAAGATTATTTTCTGTGTTCCTCACACTTCCATCAAAAGAAGTCATTAACCTAAAACCACCATGTGAGTCCCTTTTGGTCCACCTGGACACTGGTCTTTCTAGATTATGTGGCTTTTGCATCCAGGACAGTCCACAAACCCTGGTGACAACCATGTCTTTGAGGATCAGGCCCTTGGCACCTGAACGGCTCTGCACATTTTGTGTTCTGTGATCCATGGGCCAAAAGTAAGGCAGGAATACGTACATGAGCCAAAGACAATGGCCTTCAGGAGAGACGTCGAGGATGCCAGCCTCCTCAGTCTGGGACTCGGCCTGCAGACAGGCCCTGTGGGGGACACTGTGCTGGGAGCTGAAAGACCCAGCAGAACAAGGAGCCAGGCGGCATGACTGGGGACAGGCAGGGGACGGCAGGGAGCATGTCTGGGCCAGGACAGAGGAGACGCGGCCAGTGTGCAGAAAAGCCTGGTCTGCAGGGCTGCCAAGGTGGGTGGGAAGGTGAGCGGTTCTCCTTGGACATCAGAAGGCAGCGGCCAGGATGGTCGCAGAACTTCCTCACCTCCCGATCCATCTCCTGTAGCTCATCCCACGAACAAGGAGAGCTGAACGCAAACCATCTCTGCTCCCTGCAGGAAGAAAGAGCCAGGAACCCAGAACGTGGGAACTGGTGATGTGGATTCCGACCCCTCACCCCATGCTTACTGGGTCTCAGCCCAATCCTCACTTCGTGTTAGAGCTGTCCCCCAAAGGAACTTCAAAAGAACCAAGAAGAATTTTCTTGCCATCCAGCCCACATCTAAACCCCCAGTGAATTTCTTCTAGGGTTACTTTCAAAGTATCCCTAAATCTCACAACTTTTTATCTCACTGTCAAAACCCTAGTCACAGTACCACCATCTTGCACGGACTATTGCAATAGCACAGCACAATCTCCTGTTTTGCACTCTTGCCCCTCTAATACCCAGCCCTACACAGCAAATCGTGTTCCTTCTTAGAACCTTCCAGGGGTTGCCCAATACCAACTCTTTATCAAAGACTGCAAGTACCTATAGGAGTTGGCCTTGCCCATCTCTTCAGCTTCCTCTCCTAGCCCCAAGCACCTCCCTCCCAAGGCCTTCATCTCGCTCCTCAAACACAGCAAGCTTGTCTCTGTCTCAGGTAGGAAGCACCTGCTCTTCCTACCGCTCGGAATAGTCCTCTCCACATGTTCACATGGCTGCTTCCTTCTCATTCAGGTCTTCCTCAAGTGCCGCCTCCTCAGAGAAGCCTTCCTTGACTACTCCTGCAAAAGCAGCCCCTCGGCCACTCTGTTCATCTTCGCGGCCCTGGCAGCACCTCCGATTGCTGCATTCACTGCATTGTTCCTTGTTTGTGTCTAGCTCCCATTCTAAACTCACAAGGATTGCAGGCAGGCCTGCTGGTTTTCTTACCCTCTATTCCAGAGCCCTGGAACAGCAGCTGGTACTCAGAAGGTGCTCAATGAATATTACCTGCTCAAATGACCAGCATTTACCCTCCACCCCATACCTCTGGGGATTCTGGCCACCCCTGTCTCTGCCATTGCCATCTACCCTAGAGCCAGGGGACTCCTCTCTGCCCTGCCTAAATGCATCTGGTACAGACAATGTCCAAGCTCCCTTTCCAGTCTGGAAGAGAATGGAAACTCTGCCCCTCTGAGACAGACGGCCCCATGAACCCTCTGCTTCTTCCTTTCCTTTTCTCTATTTCCAGAGCTTATATTTAAATTAAACTTCTTGAGATAAGTTCATAAAGAATCATGAAAAAGAATGCAGAGAGATCCCACGTACCCTTCACCCCATTTCCCCCAATGATAACATCCTGCAAAACCCTACACATGGCGACATAACCCACAAAGCCTCGGGTACTGGCCAGACACACGGCATTCCCGTCACACAGGGCTCCCTCCGATGGCCTCTGGAGCCACGCCCTCTTGCTCCCATCCACCCTCACACCACAGGGCTGTGCTCCTTTACTCTTGCTTTGGGATCCCAGAGCACTGCTGTCAGAACGCCGGGCCACCTGCTGTGCCCTGAGATCAGCTTCAGGGCTGGCCTTCCCTTCCTTCCTGAGCCACATTGTCTCCTCTTTGCTTTTAACTGGCACCCTGATTTTTAGGGCCCTCTCTCTAGTTCTTATCACTGTCCTCCTAGGGAGGCAGAACTTCCCTGAGCAAAAAGTGCTAGCTTTGACTTCCTCTCTCCACTTCCCTGAGCCTCTCTTTCCCAAATCAGGACCAATACTACCATCCTCACTGAGTCGTGGAGAATAAATGGCACAATGAGATGAAGGACTCTCCCTTGCCTAGCAGGGTAGCTGGGGAGGTAACCATGCATAATTTAAGACCACCGGCAAATCTCACTCAGTCCACAAAACAAAAACAGTAGCTAAACAAAACCCCATTCCTGATGGGATTCAAGCCAGAAGTGATACCTGATCCTAGAGCAGAAAGTCCACAGTTTTTCACAGAAGTTGACAATTAGACCAAGTTATCTTCTCTCAAAAAGGGTGTCAAGGATTTTAGGGTGACCCGGGTAATGGATTCTTAGAAATCTGATAACAATATTTATTAAACCACTTGCTGTGTGACCTTGTCCAGTTTCTCCACCTCTCTGGACCTCCACTTCTCAATGTCCCACAGGAGTGCCAGGCTCAACATGTGCTTTCCTCACCTGTGCTTCAGGGGCCATGGAGGAGATTAGGTGGAATCCCATGATGGCCTCTGGCTTCCTACCCTCACCTCCTCACCCCTCTGTCGTTGGTATCAAAAGTACAAATGACTTCTCCTTCCAAGGAGGGCTCTGGGGGTTGAAGACTTTCGAGACTGTCCCGTGACTGCTGACCTTCCTTCTGGCTCTGAAGGCCTGTGGCCCTGAGTGCCTGGCTCTGAGTCCCTCCGGTCCTAACACAGGCAGGGCGCCCTGCAGGGGAAACTGCTCTCGGCTTCAGCTTCTCTGACCCTGGAGTCACAGGCAAGGCACCCGAGCTCCGCCGTGGCACCTCCTTCCTACCGTCCCCACAGGAGGATTCTGGGGAAGGGACTAATGAATGGCAGTGCCCAGAGCAGGAGGTGTGAGAGGGCCTGGCTGATTCCCGAGCGAGGTCTGACTCAGACCGAGCACTGAGTCCTGAGGACCCTGAGCAAAGCACAGGATGGTCCACTGTGGCTCAGAGGTCCCTTGTGCTAGTCCGGGGAGGCCACCTCTACCTTGCTCAGCTTCATGGCTGCCTGGATGCAAACGGCCCCGCCTGGGCTTCTCAGACATTTGCACCCTCCTCCCATTCCATTCTCAGGAGGGCCTCGGCTGCACTCTGCTACAGTGGCCGCTAGTCATGTGACTGTTTAATTTAAGTTAAACAGAAATTAAAATTCAGCTCCTCAGTCATGCTGGCCACATCCCAGTGGCCTCGCTCCAGACCTTCCCATCACCGTGGAAAGTTCCCGCGGGCAGGGCTGAGTAGACAGTGCTGCCCCGCACTCTCCGCCTCCATCGGCAAATCAGCCTGGCATGGTCCCCACTTCTTTTTCATGTGTTCCTAAAGGGTTTGGACTGGATTGGAGGGGGCCCCTGATATTCAGGTCCACCAGAACCTCAGAACATGCCTGTATTTGGAAGCAGGGTCTTTGCAGATGTGATTAATTACAATGAAGTCATAGGGTGGGCTGCAAATCCAGTATGACTCCTGTCCTTATGACGAGACACTCCCACGGATGTAGAAGGAGAGGGTCATGTGACCAAAGAGGCAGGGATAAAACCATGTACCTACAAGATAAGGACCAATAAGGACAGCGGGCAGCCCCCAGAAACCAGGAAGTCACGGAAGGATCCCCTCCAGAGCCTGCGGAGGGCGCATGCCTCCACCAGCACCTGATTTCAGACTTCTGGCTTCTGGCACTGTGACAAAATAATTTTCTCTTGTTCGAAGCCACCCCATTTGCGATATTTTGTTAGAGTGGCACTAGGAAACTAATACAGGGCCCCATCTGGAGACCCCCCACATTCTCATTCCACCCCTCCCTCGGAACATTCCAGAACTTCAGCTTCTTCAGATACACCCAGGGACACCCAGGGAGCCCATCCCATCCCAGGCTGCATCAGTCCCTGAGCGGGACAATGGGGAGGGTTACTTGGCACTGGAGCGGGGCCAGGCACTCAGGGTTGGCAGGGCTGCCAAGGAAAGAACCAGGAGGGTCAAGGAGAGCCTGAAAATCCCACAGCTGCCTCTCCTTTCAATGCTCAAATAGTGTCGGAAGGTTCCCAGAAAGCAATGAGCCCCGGGTCATCCAGTCAGTGGTTACACAGCGCAGCCTGATAGCTTACTTTATTAACTTGCTAAATCAAAGGCCTGTTAAAGTCTCTGTCCGGTAATAAAACGCAGGAAGGAGCTGAATCACCCACCTATTAGCGGTGGTGTCGGTGCAGTTAACAGATGTGGACACCAAAGCCGGCCCGACGTTGCCACCTACAAACCCACCGCTTCCTCTGCCCGTCCCGGGAACTGTGCAGCACCCGGCCCCCACACACCTGCCTTCCCAGGAAGGCCGATCACAATCTGGTGGTGGTGCTGGTGCTCGGCTTTCAAAAGTACACCCAGAATCCTCCCTGGAGCACATTCCCAAACAACTCCTCCAGGATCCCACTACCACCCCAAACAAACAAACAAAGCACCCAGAAATTGAGAGTTTATGGAATCAGTTCTTGAGGGAAGCAGCCTGCAGTGAGTTTTTACCATACACTGAAAACAGATGCGAGCACCAGCGTTGCCCTTGGCCGTTGAAAACCCGGAGAGAGTCCGGGCCCCACTTTCTTGCTGTTTCTCGGCACTTTCTCCTGCTGTTTTAACATGGGAAAGGGGACAGCCTGTGTGCTGTTCTTCCTGAAACTGGTGGCAAGACAGCCTAAAACCGCCGTCTGCCTTCTTCACCTACCACCTACCAGCAACAGGAACAAGTGATTTAACGCTGAGCCTCGGTTCCTCAGGTGCAAGTGATGGCCCCAATGGGAGCTGTCATCTGGGACCTCAAAAGGTCAGTTTCAAAGTGAGAAAGAGTTAGGCACATTACACATCACTGGCCATTAATGATTATCATGAATCACAGGCCTAGCATAGAGTTAGCACTCAATACATAAAACGTGCTGTTATGACTTCTAAAGTAATGTAGAATGAAACCTGGTTCCCAGTGCCACAAAAACTCATGATTAAAAGGTCATTATAGCGGGGTGTGGTGGCGCAGGCATATAATCTCAGATACTTGGGAGGCTGAGGCAGGAGGATCGCTCAGGTCGAGGCTGGGTTGGGAAACTTAGTGAGACCCTCAGAAACTTAATGAGATTCTGTCTCAAAATAAAAAATGAAAAGGGTTGGGGATATAATTCAGTGATAGAGTGTCCCTGGGTTCAATCCCTGGTACTGCCAAAAAATTAAAGAAAGAAAGAAAAAAAGAAAGAAGAAGTGGGAAGTCATTTTAATAGATGAAATCTACACACCCTAGCTACATCCCTCAGGACACTCTAGACATCCCCAGAAAAGACTAAGTCTGAATCCCCCACTACTGTTAGAAGCAGGACCCACAACCCACAGAGTCGCGCAGAGCGAGGTTTGGCCATTCATTCCCTGCTGTTGGATGACTGGCCCTCAAGGCTGGTGACTGTAGTGGCACTGGCTCTTCCACCAGAAGGCTTGCTCCACTAGGCTCCAGGACTGTGCCCTCATCTGTGGGCAGCCTCTGGGGCGTCATGCACGTCTGTCAGGAAGTCTTGATGGGAAGAGCTCCGTGTGCTCCGGCAATGATAGACTTCCAGGCTCCCCAATCCCGGATCCACTGAGAACCGTGACGAAGGAGCCCAGCATGAATCCATGCTCCTTCCCAAGAGAAGAGAGAGCAGGAAGAAAGAAAGAGAATTCTTTCTTTTCCTGACCTGATTCGGTGATGTTCTTTGGTTCTGAGGTCTGCCCATCAGGTGGCCATGGTAGCCCACCCTTCTTATAAGAGCATCAGAAAGGCACTAAGACCAGCAGGCTTTTCATCTGTGATTAGATCTGTGACTAAGATCTGTCCACCTGGCACTGACCTGGTGTGACCTCAGATCTAATTGCTATGGCTTTCCAGAAATGGGTGTGGGGAAGGGGTTTTGTTTCACATCGAGGTTTTTTTGTTTTTTGTTTTTTTTAATACTCAAAAACAATTCACCCTGGAAATCGTTGCTCGGAGGACAGGAATGCAGGGCGCAGACTCCATTCTCCCTCACAAAGCACCTCTACTTCTTCCCCGAGCAAAGGATCTGATGAAACACTGAGAGTGGGCCACCACAGTACTCAGCTAGTCCCCAAATCTCATGGCATATGTGCTTTTCCAGATGACTGCATGGATACGCTCCATAACACATTGTTAAAGTGATAATTAGCGATAGACTTGTTATGAATATTCCAAATAAAATTTCCCTCCACAACAGTTGATGGAGACAAAGGGCACGGCACAAAATGGAAGAAGTAACAGAGGGATTTTTGTGTCTATAAAGAGAAAAGGCATTGGGCTAACAGCATCAAGAAGTTCATTTCAACAAATTAATCGTCTTGGGATCCCTGGTCAGCAGAAGGTGCATGGCTTGTAAATTTCCCCCACAAGGCTGAGGGAACACAATGTCCCTCGATTCCAACTGCGGAAGAAAAGTCCAATTTCAGAAGCCAGTCTTCTGTGGCCCTGGTTAACGGCAGCAAAGAATGCCACAGATGGGTGACTTGAGGGAGGGACAAAAAAAAAAACGAGGAAATGCTGAGGAATAGGCAAGAGTCACTACAAACCAGGTGACTCAGCTTTGTGAGAGAAAGAGAAAAGGCTTCTTTCTATTCACGTTGAATCCTCCTCCTGAACGAAATTTCCCAAGGCCGCGCTCGGCCCCCACAACCTTTTACACACTTTTCAGTTTTTAAATTCACAGTGATTTTTCTCCACATGGAACAAGGGTAATGCCAATGACATGCTCCTTCTCCCCGCCACTGCCGAATTCACCAGCAGATGAAGAATTCGGGGTCCAAACTGAGGAGAGCAAAGGTGGAGTGTGGGGGGGGACCTCTGCGGCCAGAGGAACAAAAGGAGGAGCCCCAGTTCCGCCACAGCCGCCTCTGCTGCAGATGGAGAATGAGCTCAGCCAAGGGGTACAGAGAAAGCCAACCTATTCAGGGTTGTGAGGGGACAGACGCTAAAAGCAACGAGGAGAGAGGAATGTGATTAGCAGTGTTCCCATGTCGTCTCTGCTCACATGGAAGATTCTGGGCTTACTTAGATGGAAGATTCTATTTTCAGGATAATGCTGAGCTTGTCAAGTCCAAGAGGGAAAACCAGGTGACAGCACGTGCCATACACGGTCCTTGGCTCGCAGAAGCCCCTCTGCCTCCCCGAGCACTGCTAGATGCCCCCCAATGCCATCTCCTACCTTAACTGCACACACGGTCACAGAGTTTGACATCCACAGTGTTGGAGGCAGCACTGAAGCCACTTAAGGACACCCTTTCACTTTCTAAGTGAAGAAACTGAGGACCAGGGAGGCGGAGTAGACAACAGGCCACAGGGATGGTTTAGAATCCAAGACCCCCAAGACTCAATCTTGTCCACAAACTATAACAATGCTGACCTCTTCTTTCCTTATGCAGACCAAATGAACACCCAGGCCACAGAATTACCTCAGAGTAAATCAGGATTTAGAGGAGAGCAAACATCAAGTATTAAGCAATCTTAGCACTGTGAACAGAACACACCAGCTGGACCTGGGCTGCAGGGGTGGCCAGCTGGGGTGCAGGGTGACCAGGAGCAGCCTGGAGATGGAGGAAGGGGCTGCTGGGAAGCTCTGGGGCTCAAATTTCTGCCACAGGGCCTACTTCCTTCCAGGGGGGCACTTCCTCTGGACATCTGCAGGGCTGGTCCTGAATCTCCTTCAAGTTTATGCTCAGATTCCTCCTTCTCAACAAAGTCCTCCCTGATAGCTCACTTTAAAAATCGCCCTCTGTTACTCTTCACCTCTTGCACCCTACTTGATTTTATTCCATAGCACTTATCAAATTCTAATAGACTCTATCATTTACATGTGAATTATGTTTATTGTTTACCACCTTCTATTATTAAATACTTCCCATAACAACAAATTTTGAATCACTCCTGTATCACCTGAGTGCAGGATAGTGTCTGAAACATGCTCCCTAAATACTAGTTGGACAAATGCTAGTTGGAATGAAAGATTGCTTGTTCCTTCACCATCTCCCTCAGCAACAACCACCTACCACACACACACACACACACACACACACACACACACACACACTCACATACACTTTTTTCTCTCTTCTTCTCCACCTGTACTCAGGCCTGCTATTAGAATTGACAAGGACAGTTTAGGCTAAACTGAGAACATTTGGTAATGATATTGTCAAGCCCTTCATTAAAAATTCATATGGTTTTATATGCACAAAAAACTCTAGAAGAAATATAGCACAGGATGTGCTTTTTTAAAATATGGTTAACTATCAAACATTTTAATTAAAACTAAAGATAAAACCCAAATATTCCTTAGCTCTTATTCTCAACATCATCTTAAGACCAAATTTTTAAGGTGAAGGTCACTAGAAGTTACTAGCTCTGTGTTAGGACAGTGAGAAGGGGTGACAGTTCTCTTTTTCTCTAGTCCCCAAGTTTTCTGAAACGTGACTGCTACTTCTATAATGAAATATCTGAGAAAAGTTTCCATCAGGCAGAAGGATATGAATTAATGCAAATTTTCCTACATACATAAAACATTGAGACTCTGTTTCAACTCATGAATCCCTTTACCTTTCATTTTGTTTTCTCCCATTTGGATTTTACAGTGAACAGATTTCAGAGTCAGTTGTTAAGATGGTCCAGGCTGCTAGAGGTACAAAGGAAGGACATAGGCAATACCTTTGAGAAGGCGAAGGTGGCCACAGGCAGCAGGTCTCACAGCCTAAAGGACACATTCAAAGATGCTGGCTGTGATGAAGGGCCCAAGGATTATGTGACTTTCATACATCTCCTCTGGGACTTCCAAATTTTCTGCCCTGAGATGTATTTCTGATCTGATATTTTCCCTCCTAGCACACCATGGGGTAAATGTGTTATTCCTCAATGGCCTCCTCCACGCTGTGGTCTCCCTGAGAGTACAGTCCCCAGTGAACTCATCTTTGTCTCCTCAGCCTCTGCCCTGCCACTTTTAAACCGTGGTTGCTCCCTAGGGAGGAGGAATGAAGGACTGATTCTCGGCACCAAGAAGGAATTGTCAGGTCCACCCAAATACCAAGCGCAAAGAGACAGTCCCCTCCCTCACTCCCCACCTGCTTTGATCAGCCATCATTGGTGGGTGTCCTCCAGCCAGAGGGGAGACAAAGGAAGCCTGAGCTGTCCAAGAGTGCGTGCATAAAGCCATCTAGGAAACAGCTTGTGTGACCCCCCTTCCCCCACCCTGCCGCCCAGCCTCTAGTGCTTTTGGGTTCTGAGCAGTTAGTGGTGGCTCCAGAATTCGAAGTGTTTATAACCTTTGCTGACTGTCCTTTGATTCCCTTCTGGGGATGTACCTTAAGGAAATAACTATAGGAAGATTAAACTAAAAACAAGTTCATTAATGCTTCTTAAGACAGAGAAAGTTGGAAACAAGCTACAAAAAAAAAAAAAAAACCCATAGGAAGTTAGGTAAATAAATGCCAGTATATCTATATAATTGAGTATGCTTACATTATAATTGTGGCAGAATTGAGCTTGTTGCTATAGAGAGCAGTTCATGATAAGACAGTAAATGACAATATGTGTTATCAATGACTATAAAGGGTATTGTGACATTACAGTTAAATTTAAATATATTATTATACAAATATATATAAGACTCTATACCTACATGTCTCAATGGTTGTCTTTGAGGTAAATAGGACTGGGGGTAGTTTTTTCTTCTATTTTTCTATATTTCTGATGTTTCTGTAATAAGCGTGAGCTGCTTTGTGATAATGAAGAGTAATCAAAATTATATTTAAGGGGAAAAAGAAAAGCAGAACTACCCTGGATTAGGACAGACATAGAAAGCAAGGATAAGAGTCACAAGAATAGAAAAGGCGATCAGGGCTGGCCTCCTTCACAGTCACCTTCTGCTCATGCTCCACAGCCTCCAAACATACCAAGACCCCAGGGTCACCAAACCACACTTTTTCCCCCACATCCAAACAAAGCAGCAAGAGAGGACAGAGTGAACATGGGCAGGTGTCAGGTGGAATGGGCAGTAGAGGGGAGAATGAGCCAACAGGGAGACACACTGACCAGGCCAGGGAGCATCTGTCAGAAATGAACCCTGGTGGTAAAGGAAATGGGTGTGACACGAACTTGAACTCCTCTGAGAAACAGCAATGTCTAGAGATGCTTCTAGCCTAAGTGACCCAGTCTCAGGTAAGACCATTGAATCTAGACCTCCAAGGTGACAAAGTAAACATAGCCTCATAGGGAGGGTCAACCAGAACTCCCACAGCTGAAGCAGGACTAGATGCTCAAAGGTGGGTAAAGATGGTCCAAGTCCCATGAAGAATGGCAGCCAGGTGTGCTGGGATCCAATGGGAGCCAATGTCTTTTCACAATAGCTGTTGGCACAATGTCGAAACTCCATGGAAAATGCTCCCAGGGTTACTGTGACAGCTTTGGGTTTCCTGCTGCTTCTTTGGCTTCTCTGGCCTTTGTTCCAGCTCTTTCAGTTGCAAAGTGAGAAAGATCCCACTGTGCTGTCCTCTGTTCAGTTGCTTCCGGATGGGTTGCTCAGGAACTGATGGAGATGCCCTCAGTCATTGCTGCTATCTGCAAACAGGGAGAGCACTTATCACAATTGGACTCTACTGGTCTCCTGTTCCCATCATGTCAGAAATGGTTAGAAATGAAATCAGGAGTGTGACTGGGGAGTGGGCAGGATACAGCAGAAGCTTGGGAGGACAGAGCACACAAGGTTAGCAGGAGTGGAGGGGTCCATAGTATGGCAGGAGGGATGGAACTTCATCAGAGATCGAAGAATACAGAAAGAGGGCAGAAGGCGCAAGCGGAGAGGCAGGTCCAGCCTGGGCCAGAGCCCATACCCTCACCCCTCCTGCGTTGCCCATCTGACTCCCTGTCTCTGCTCTCTGGCCCAGTAGGGGCCCCCAGCCCCAATTTCCAATCCCCACCTCCTACTGGCCATCCTGGAAGCCCAGGCAGAGAAACGAACTTACTTCTACCCTTCTTCTGCCCACGTGCCTGCTGCTCCGGCTCTCCTGGGGCTCCCGGTGCTGTGTGAGCCACCCAAGTGCGGTGTCCTCGCCTCTGGTGATCCTGGAATCTGAGTTTTCAGGACCTCCTTTCTCCCCATTCTTCAAGAAGGTGTCAGAACGTCTTGTCCCTCGACTGGACAAGATGCAGCAGGAGTGGGCAACGCAGGGCCAAATCTGAGACACCAGACTGAGAGGGACAGGAAGGGGAAATACGGCAGTGCTGGGTGATCTGGTCACCTCGTTCTAGTTTATGAGTAGATGACTAGACGAGAGAAACTGAACTGGACCAGAACCGCAATTCAACATACAGCAGGGTTTCCAAACCAGTTATGTTTTACACGAGATCCATGACCTTTCATTATATGGATCTTCACCACACAAGTGCATACCGATCTATGTACCCAGGACAGTTGCATACTTTCTAGATGCATGAAAACTAACCATTATCAACAATCTGCTCTACTGAAGTCTGTCTCCATGGGAGAAACTCAGCAGCACTTTCTTTCAAGCTTCTGAGGTGAGCCACCCCCTTGGCAGGGCTCCCCTCCAAGCAGATGTCCCTCTGCTCCACCAGGGACATGCATCCAAGTGAGTGGGGCATGACACTGAACAGGTCACCTGGGCCCAACCCCAGCACAGGAGCTTTCATTCTGCATGCCAGCCACGGGACTGTGTGCCAAGACAAGGTAGATAAGCATCCTACAAGTGCAACCAGGTGATGTGGCCGTGACAGTGACCAGAATGTATAAATCCACCTCTGGGAGCTCCAAATATTAAGTCACACTCTCTACACGAGTGGACCTCAGACTGGGTATGCACTGAAATCATCTGGAAGCCTCTTTAAAGCACAGATTTTTGGTTATAACCTTAGGATCCCAGGGCAGATCTGGGTGAAGGCAGACAATCTGCATGTCTGTCAAGTTTCCGGGTGCTGTCTAGAAACTATACTTTTGAGAGCCACTGGTCCACAGCAAGAGAGTTCTGCAGTCATTGTCTTATATGAAAGGAACCACCAATGACTCACTTTTACCTGGGTAGGCTAAGCTCACCCAAAGTGGAGGCAGAAAAGGCTGCCACACAAAAATAACCATGGATCAATGCATTCATTATAAGATTAAGAAGAATCCTAGAGTTTATCTAACCTACACTTAAAATAACATGAATTAAACTAAGTGTAGAGAGAGTAAGCAACTTGCTCAAAGAAATAATGAGTGAATAGTACAACCCAAACCAGAAACCCCACTGTTTTCAAAATCAAAATATGGAAGCTTAGAAAACCTCCAGATTTTTGCCATTATGGGAGTCACAAGGGTGAGGAGTTTCCTGGTGGGGAATTTAGGCTTCTCCTTCCTGTGCTCCATGCCAGAGCACTCATGGCAACTGGTGGTCAGTTCTCAGTAAGGCAGTGATGGAAGCAGGTTCTGGCCATCTCCAAGTTCAACGGTGAGTCTGTTTGACGGCATGCCTAGGCCTCAGAATTGATTTTCTCAGAAATCCCACAGGACACACACAGGGTCTCTGGATAACTCCTCCTGCTAGGTACAGGATGGCAGAACCACAGTGCTGATGCACACAGACTACCCGTCAGGTAAAACAGTGTTTCCTAACACTGCACTCTGAGTCCACCTTGGAATTTTGGCTCTTTGCTGGTCCCTCTTCCTGGAAAATGGCTGCCCCCAGTTTTCTCACATTAGGCTGCCACCCGAGCTGGAGCGCATGCTTCTCCTTCAGAGCTCTCCTGAGCACCCACGCACTCTCTCCTGCCATCAGCCTCCTCCATCATCTTTACAGCCCGGCTGTTGGAGGCAGTGCGTTCCTCATTGCTTGCTTATTGCCACCTGACACTCGGAGAGCAGAGGTTTATCTTTCTTGTCCACTGCTATGACTCCAGCGCTAGAGCTGTGCCAGGCACACAGCACCTTCTCTATCCATGTCTGCTGAGTGAACAAATGAATGTACAGAAGGATAAGAGAAGCCAAGACACCAGGAGCATCTTCTTCCACTTGTGGCTCCCAAGGTTGGAATTCGAGACTTTTCTTCTCATTTCTCTCATTTTCAATACTAGGAGCTGGTCTCCTTGAACTTCAGTAGGACACGGATGGAAGGAAGTGTACGCTCAGGCTGGTGTTCTCAATGACAGGAGAGGGAAGACAGGGAGCCCTGGGATCGGGTGCTGAATCCCTCCATGTAAGAAGGATGCTGGCGAGGCAGGTCTATCTAGTGTGGGTCCTACACCTTGGTCTCCCTTCCCAAGGTGTAGGGAATGAAGAGATGCTTAGGGTCAAACCTCGGCTGTGAGCCTGTGTCTTCCTCTGTAATGGGGATAGTTGATAATACCTAGAACTCAAGTATTTCTGAGGAGCAAGGAGGTTACCATATGCAAAAATTCTGTCAACAGAAAATGACTGTAACTTGCTACTGAATGCTCTTAATAAGACCAGGCCGTCTCAGGAGGGATCAGAATAGGTGAAACCTCTCAGGGAATGCATCTCTACTCAGGCCTGCTCTGCTGCCTGAGAACTTCCCCAGCCCAACAGCAGCAGCCTGGGGTGCTGGCACTGGACACTTAGAACCTCAGTAACAGCCTGCAGGAGAGGCCACAGGCCCTCCTACAAGCAGGAAACTCAGGAGAAGACCACCATGGGAGGCTCAGAGGAATATAGGGCACCATCAGTGGAAATGACCCAGGTAAGTAGGAGAAAAGAAGCTGGGAGCCTTTCGCTTCTGGCCAAAAATCTCTGGACAGATGAGTTTCAGAGACAGGAACTTCAGAGAAGCCAGGTGCCTTCTTATCATTGGCGATAAGTGCCCAGAAGGAGTGGGGTCTAGTGCCCAGAAGGCTCAGTCCACTCTTTCCTTTGCTACAGGTCTCCCTTACCAGCCTTGGTGTGGTGCATTGCCAATTTTCCTCCAATTCTTTCTTTCCTACTAGAGATTAAACAGGGTGTTTAACTACTGAGCCACATCCCCAGCCCTTTTTATTTTTTATTTTGAGACAGATTCTTGCTAAGTTGCTCAGGGCCTCTCTTAGTTGTTGAGGCTGGCCTTGAACTTACTGTCCTCCTGCCTCAGCCTCCTGAGCTGCTGGGATTACAGGTGTGGACCACCATGCCCAGTTCCCTCCTTTTTTTATTTTTTAAAGATCTTTTTTTATTGGTGCATTGTAATTATACATAAAAGTGAGAGATTCATTATGCTATATTCACGTGTGCACATAATTCCCACTGACCATATTTTAACGCTCCAGGCACCTTGGACATACGGTGCCCTTGTGTTACAGATGTCCTCCTCTGACCCACTCCCAAACTCTTGCCATTCTTCCTTAAGTGCTAATGATGACGAGCCTCATGAAAGAGTGAATTTACCCCTTTCTACAAGAGCTCAGTTCAGTCTAGCAACTGGCTGCTGATCCCGGGCAGCTGGGCAATTTTATGCAGAGCTGTACTGTTTCTCAGGAAGAAGTGCAGCAGCCGGTTTCTGCCACCCAGCAGCCTACGCTCTGGCCAGGGGCAGAGAATCCACCACAGGCACCACAAACTGCTGTGAGTCCGAGTTCATTGCCAGAAAAGAAACACATGAGGTTGGGACATGCGGAGAACAGCGAGAGGGGCTGGATTAGGTCATCCTCAGGGGCTGAGCTCTCTTCTGGCTCTGAAATACTGCATTTATTGAGACATGGATCAAGGGTGAGTGCTCTGGTTTCTGGCGATGTTGCTGTGGTGTAACGGGTGCCGGTGGCTGCTTGAATCACAAGGCTTCAGGGAGCCATCACACACCAGGGCTTCAGGAGGGGAGGACTTCAACGTGCAGAGAGGGGATTCCAGGCCGCAGGGAGGGAGTAAGGAAAGGAAGACAAACACTGTGCTCAGGATGGGGTGCGGAAGGGACCAGCCGCAGCGTTAGCGTGATGGAATTTGGAAGCACTTGTGAACTCTCCAAGGCGAATCTTCCAGAAGCTGCCCAGAGTATCCACCTGTCAGCCCTCAGCAGACAGCTCTGAGCAGACGATGCCAGCTGAGGAGACACCTGCCTATAAATGATAATGTGTGAGTGCACCAAGGGAGAGGCCCTGAGGAGCTCATGCTTCCAGGACTGCGGGCCTCAAGGGATGAGGAAAGGTGCCAAAGAGGCAGAGGAAAGATTTGGGAGGCCACGGCCTCATTCAGCCTGTCCACTCGCTGGGCTATACTCGGGGCCACCTGCTCTCCTTTGAGGGTAGAGAGAGACCTGTGACCTGCCTTGTCATTTCTCTCTCTCCTTCTGTGTGTGTGTGTGTGTGTGTGTGTTCTGTGCTGGGCAGAGAGGAACAGCCGGGCTCCGCTACTTTAGGCAATTCTTGACAGAGAGGACTGGGAGGGCTGGCAGGACCACCCAGCAGGTGCTAGGGAGAGGCATTCCCTGAGGGGCTCACTGCAGAACCAGGGACAGGTCTGAAAGATCTGGGCCTCTGGCTTCAGGTCGGCAGCTCATCCCACCCCTGCCCAGGTTCACCTCGCACCGTCCTAGGGGCTCCGACGACGACTCACTCCTCTGCGCTCCTGCCCGTGCGAACCCCTCTGTCTGGGGTGTGCCCAACAGGGTGCTCTAGCCCATATTCTCACTGCATTTTCAAAACCTGACTCTTCAGGTCAAAATTCACCTTTTCTTCCCTGTGCTCCCTACATTCACTGTTCTCTTAGCTCTTTTCACATTGGCTGGGATCTCTGGTCCTGTTTCCCCCACTAGACCATAAAACTCGTCAGCCTGGGGACTGTACCTGGGACCAGGCAGGTAGCATCCCAAGGTGAAGCAGCTCATTTGTGGAACAAATGGTGACTGTCTTGGTACTGGACAGACACACAGAGTCACAGGCCCTATGACACATCAGAGGAGCTGCCCTTATCTAATGGGAGGAGTGGCCCACGTGGAGAAGCTACTACATGGTGACAAAGTGCGGGTGGCCAGACCTTCAGATTTTCAGGGAGAAGCGAGGGATCTACATTCTCTTGTGAAATCGGTCCCTCTTTATGTGTCAGCAGAAAACGCAAATTTAAGACACTATGTTAAGAGCCAAATAAAATGCATCTGTGACCAAATCCAGCTCATATGCCACCATTTGCAGCCTCTATATTGTACCCTTTATTTCCGCATCCCCAATGCCTGGCACATCATAGACACTCAATAAAAGTTTGTTGGTTGGAAAGCAAATAAAAGAAGGAATGTATGAATAGAAAAGAAGGAGCAGATGGGTGGGAGAGGGAAGCAGGATGGATGCCCAAGTGTCAGGATGCCAAGGGGTGGGCTGGGCAAGCTCAAGGTGACCCCGCTGCCAGGCTGTCAGTGTGAACATCAGCGTGGTGTTGCTTGCTGGCTAAGGAGGATGAAAGGCTGCAACCCTGTGAACTCAGAGTCAGTCACCAGCTTCTCCAAAGACACGTCAACCAGAAGCTCTTGCTGCAACCGAAACAGAGACGCTGACAATGAGCTGCTGTGTGCACACCCGGTGCGCAAGGTGTGCAGAAGTCGGAGACTCAGCAGGCTGCGGATTCCACACTCCCTCCCAGCCCACCTTGTGCCCCATGTTATAAACACAGCGATGGAGGGAAAGAGGGACAACTCAACCACTCGGGAGGTTCAGGGGAAAGTCAGGAGTCATCCAGCCAGGATGCTCCCATCCCTAGCCAGAAACTCCCTCTCTGGCCTTCTTGGCCACTCTGAGGCTTCAGGGAGGGCAAGAGTGAGTCCAGCGTGGGACAGCCCCTGGGCCTCCAGGAACACTGCTGGGAGAGAGTGGTGTATGAACAGCCCATGTGGAACGCCTAGGGTTGCAAAAGCAAAGTTATTTCAGGTTCAACTGAGTTATAATTTATTTTTTCTAACTGATCATTACTGCTGCCGGCTCTATAAATAACCACCTAGGGAGTCTGCTCTTCTGCTCCCAAATCCTCCATAAGCCCGGCCAGGTTCTCTGTGGTTTCTGGCCTGCCAAACACACAGCACATTTCTTTTTCTGTGCAGCCCTTCAGGGAATCCTGCAGCACATGCCAAGGAATCTGCTGAGTTCTGCCCAACTCAGTCCTCCCCTTCCTGACCCGATTCCTCTCCTCCCAAGCAGCCACCCAGCCCTCCCCCTCCTTCGCCAGAGGCCCCACTCCCTGGACACAGGTGGTTCCCAAGCCAAGGTCCCGGCTTCTGTTTACTCCGCTTCCATCCAAATGCAGCCCTCCACGCTCAGAAGACAAGAGTTATTTGTACTATAGAATTCCAACTGTAGCATCATTTGAGGTCAAGCCTGGGAAGAAAAAAAGAGTTGGCCTGATGGTATCGCTGGTGAAATATCAAGGGTCAGTACAGCCTCCGCAAGGATGGTTGTGGTTTACGGGAAATCGACTTAAATGATATAAAGAACATATTTAAGTATGACTCAGTTTAATCAAGTACAAAAAAATTCAAGCACATTCTTGATGATTTTGAGAAAGATGAATGTTCAGGTCCTTTTTTGTTTTAATTCTTATTTATTTATTTTTGGTACTGGGAATGGAACCAGGGGCACTTAACCACTGAGCCACATTCCCAGCCCTTTTTATTTTATTTTTTTATCTAGAGACAGGGTCTCACTAAGTTGCTGAGGCTGGCTTTGAATATGGGATCCTCTTGCCTCGACCTCCTGAGTCACTGGATTATAGGCGGGCACCATTGTGCCTGACTGTTGAGGTCCTTTCTAAATGACATGGAGTTTTTGCTTTAAGCAGAAGAACCAGGAAGGAGTTAACATTCAAAGAGGCCCACTGTGTACCAAAGATTATTTTGCTGTACCTTCACAACATGATACCCATGAGGTAGGCATTTTGCCCATTTTGCAGGTGAGGGACCTGAGGAAAGGGACTCACTAAAATCAGAAAAGAGGAACAAGAATGAAATTCAAGCCCATGTTGTCCCATCTCTTCTCCCTCTTGCCTCTCTAGCTAGAAGACTGGAGTTGAAGGTTACAGTTAGTTTCCGATTTCTCAGATTAAGTTTGTAGCCCAGAAAACAAGATCAGCTGTGCGGGTGTTTAACTCTAGTTCAGTAACAGCTCTATTTGAACTGGTTGGCGGTAACCTCTCCAACTAGTTAACTATGAAATCTTAATCGCTCTCTCTTTCACCATTTCAAAGGACAATTGCCAATTGCTTTAATGGTGTAAAAATGAGAACTTATATTCAGATAGTTTTTAAAACAGTAATCACTGATATTAACAAAATAATGAAAAATGGAAGTTGTAACAGGTAGTCACCAGGGGAGGTGAGGGACTTTCTGTGTGCTTCCGAAGTACTCCACCCACCCCGTTGGCAGCACCTAGTACACCATGTTGGAATGTGCTGTTTCCTCACCTGCCTCTCTTAGGCAGTGAGCCCCGAAGTGGCCACACCTCTCAGCAGCAAACATTTCAGTATACCCACTTATGTGTATACTTTTTTACTTATAAATTATTTTCATAACCAATCACTATACTTTGGATATGGAATGTCCCCCAAAGTCCCAAGTGTTGAAGGCTTGTTCCTGAGCCACGCATTTTTGGAAGATGGTGGAATATTTAGGAGGTGGCGCCTACGGAGGGAAGTTAGGTCACAGAGGGTGTGACCTCGAAGGGGACTCTGGGTCAGCCGTCTCATTCCTTCCTTTCTCTGCTCCATCACATGCTCCCCACTACAGACGCTGCCTCATCCCAGGCCACAAAGTCACAAAGCCAACCAGGCATGGCCTAAAACCTCTGAAACCTTCCCTCCTTAAAAGTTCAGGTATTGTGCCACAGTGGAAAGCTAACATACCTGTCATCTACAAAACCAAAAAATGGACACCATGTAAGTGTGCATCTACCTACATATGCGTGGTTCTATCTACTTATCTAGCCTATTTTTTTCCCACCTGACAATGGATCATCTTACCTCCCATGATCCCCAACATGCACATCCCACTTTGGAGACTACTACTGTAGGCTGTGTTTATCCTATTTCATTTATTCGTTTTCCCTGTCCCAATAGCACCTACTCTGTCCTGAGTGCTGTGCGAGGTGCTAGGGATACTTGGTGAAAAAGTTGGATAAGGATCATGTTTTCTAGGGAGCTTACTAGCCAGAGGGTAAAACAATGTCACATAGTGATAACAGCCATGTTTTAGTCAGCTTCTGACAAGAAAAATGTAGAGGAAGAAAGGCTTACTTTGGCTCATGGTTTCAGAGGTCTTAGTCCATAGACAGCAGTCTCCATAGCTCTGGGCCTGAGGTGAAGTAGAATATCATGGTAGATGGGCATGGCAAAGGAAAGCAGCTCAGGATATGGTAACAGGAAGCAAAGAGAAAAAAACAGGAATGGGGGGTGGGGTGGGAGAGGGAGAGAGAGGAGAGGAGAGGAGAGAGAGAAGAAGAGAGGTTGGGAGAGAGGGAGGGAGGGAGGAAGGGAGGGAGGAAGAGACCTGCTCACCAGGGATAAATTAAATACCCTCAAGGCCTTCCCTCAAGGACTGACCTCCTACAGCCACACCCTACCTGCCTACAGTTACCACCCAATTAATCCCTATCTTGGATAAATCCACTGATTAGGTCAAACCTCTCATAATCTAATAATTTCAGTTCTGTATATTCTTGCATGGTCTCACACATGAGCTTCTGGGGACACCTCATATCTACACCATGACAGATGACAAGGCAAGTAAAACAGGGTGCTGTGACGGGGAGTGACTTCAGGGGTCACACTGGACCAGAGCTCAGTGAAGGCCTCTGTGGCTGCACAAGGAGAGGCTGTTAAGCAGAGGCCTTGTGGGAAGTGAGAGTCAGGGCAGAGGGGCTGTGCAGCACAAAAGTGCTGAGCTGGAAAAGAAAGTCAGTGTGACTGGCTAAAGAGAATGGTAGGCGGAGGGAGGGGAGAGGGTGGAGCTGAGGCTGGTGGTCTCTGCTGGGGCCGTCTTGGCCCCACTGCTGCTGGCTGGGTGACCTTGGGGATTCATGCCACCTGCTGCCCAGGGTTATTAAAGGAGTTAGGCAAAGGACCAAAAGAGTAAATATATGAAACATCAACATCAGTTATTGGAGTGCCCAGCACACAGTTGGCATCAATACATGGAAGCCCCTGGTGTCTGTTTACTTGTTTATCATTGATCTCCCCCATGGCACAAGCTCACGAAAGCCAGGCCTGGCCAGTTTTCTATCCTGCTGAACCAGAGTGGCTGGCACCATGCCCAGCCTATAGGAAGGGCTCAGTGAAAATCCAGTGTATGAATAGGTGGAAAATGGGTAATGGCTACATAAGATCAGAGTTTGAGTAAGTAGAAAAGATAGGGGGTTTTTAGCCAATTTTTTTCTAGTTACAAAGGTAATATCATGTATATTCTGGAAGTTTTTGATACCTTAAGCAAAAATAGGATCATACCCACCATCCCACTTACTCCATATTTTCCACTTCAGTTGTCTGTCATGAAAGGCTGTGGAGCAGAGGTGGGGAAGAGACTGGGCACTGGAGAGACCACCTGGGTCCCGTCCTGTCTCTGCCATCAGCCAGCTATGTCATCTTGCTGAGTTACTCACCTCTCCTGGCTCAGTCACTCTATCTGCAAAATCTGCTAAAAAAACAGGCTTACCTTATAGCAATATCACAGGGATGAAGTGAGTTAAATGACACAAAATGCCCAAGAAATGCTTAGGTCGAGGTGTCACTGACTCAACAAACCCCTATCTTCAGAGACTTGGCTATGCCTCATGTTTTATTATCAATATCAAGGCTAGGAAGACCCTATGGCTGACCCCTTCCCACACAAAAATGATCATTTCCTTAAAATAAAGCACTAGATATGCCATCGCCAACCCAAAGGGTATAGAGATTTTTAAAGCTTTTAATGCATATTGCCAAACAGGCCTCCCCAAATAGCCTCTAGCCCTTTTAGACAAATCTTTAACAATTTGTTAGGGAAAAAGAACAACATCGCATTGTTTTAATTTACCTTTCTTTAATTACCAGGGATGCTGCACAGTTTTTCTCTTGTTTTACTTTTCTTATGAACTGCCTGTTTGTGTTTCCAAAGGAAAAGCATTTGCATAATTAGAGATAGCAGAATTGATGGCCTCAAAATGAACTGCCCCTGTCCCCCATTGGGAAGGGTCAGGCAGGACTGGCTGGACATACATCAGAGCGGACATCTCTTGACCTTGTGGGAAGTTGAACTAAATGAGCTCGGAGGCCCTTGCTTACCCTGGGATTGTTAAGCTCTGACTCAGACCAGCAGATAGGAAGCACACCTCACCGAAGAGAAGCCAAGGGGATCGTCAAGGCTGGACTCTATATAGTTTTCCCAAGATGGATTCCATCCTAAACTTCACTTGAGTTATGTCAGAAAGAGAAGTCCAGCGGACACAGCCGTGCCTCCAGTAGCAGCACATGCCCCAGTGGGGAATCCCTTGACTCTCCCCTTTGCCAAGATGGAAACTTTCAAGAGTCACAGACCGAATCCTGAATCCTGTTTCAACAAACACCTTCAGAGTCAAAGTCAACATAGCACAAAAACTTCCAAGGCGTGGTTGGCAACCTGCTCACCTCCAGTCACATTTGTATGGGGTCACCCTTGCTCTGCGTTTGGTTTTGGCACAGTACCTTGGCATGTGACCCCTCCTGTGCCCTACAGCTATTTACACAGCAATTTTCTCTGGAATTGGTCATAACCCTGCTGGGACATGGAGAATGCCACTGTGTTTGGATGAGCATACATCGGATCCTGATTGCTTGGTGTCAGCTTTGAGAGAAGAAACTGATCCTGGATTAGAAAATGGGTCTGAATGTGTCTAACTTTCTACTGCAGATTTTCCCCCTAAAATCTCCCCCATATTGACTGTCCCAGTTGGAGTTTCCTCCTGGGCTTGGCCCCCACAGGCATAAGGTCATGTGGAAACAGAATACTCACATCTCTTAAATTACTCGTCTAAGCAAGTCACATGTGCAGCAACAGATCTGGCTAACTTTTCTGTGGGCACACCTTAAGCATACAAACCTGAAAGCAGCAGAGCAGTTAAACTCACAGCCAAAATAAAGCAAAAAGAACATCTTCCAGCAAGGACAAGGAATCAGACTGAGGCAGGGCCAGGACTAGATTCCTGGCAATGTGAATAAGAACCTCACACTAAGAGGGAGCAGAGGCCTTTCTGCCAGCCCCTCACACACTCTTCAGACAGGGTTCTGGTGGGGCAGGGAGAGCAGTGTATGGTACACGGCCTCCAGCTCTGCATTTGAACCTGTTAACGGACAGATGGTCTAGGGGCCCCAAAGAAAACTCATCTGCCACCTTCAATCTGGGGACCAGGCTACTGCTGAATCCAAAAGTCACTTGGTAATTTGCCTGAGCAGTCCACTTCAGTATCTCCAAAAGAATTTATGGAGACCTGTAAGCAGACCACACTGGCCGCTCTGCTCCAAGGGCACATGATGTAACGGAGGAGACGATACTCACAAGAGTAGCTGGCAACACAGTAAACCAGGAGTCAAAAGAGATTCCAGCAGCGAGAGCCACCAGAGGCCCAGGAGGACAGCTGGTCTATTCAGGAGAAGTCAAGGCAGCCTTTAAGGGGAGATGGGTTGAGTTTAACCTTGAAGGGTGGGGAAATTAACCTTGAAGGCAGGTGGATGAGAAGTGAGCCAGCACCTGGGGAACAGTGAGAGCAGCAAGAGAAGGGCTGGGAGTCCCACCCATGTGGCCTGCGTTGCTGGCCCTGGAAGAGGGCTTGGGTGAGGGAGGTGGACAGGAAGAGCACCGGATGGGGCGGGAGGAGGCCAGATTCAGAGGGGTCTGGATCCCACACAGAGAAGTTTGGACTTGATCCAATAAGCAGTAGAGAGCAGTTGGAGACTTGTGAACAGCAGATTAACATAATTACAGAAAAATCTTTAAGACTTCAGCTTTCAGTGGGGATGCAGGCTACACAAGAGGGGATGAGAACAGCAGGAAACTTACAACAGCCCAGGCTGGTGGCCACGGGCCTGGACCAAGGTGTTGTATCTGTTCCAAAGAAACAGACCTGGAAGATTCCACAAGCAAACATCCAGGGGGCATGGGGAGGGATCCCATAAGGGGGCTAGGATGCCTAAGAGGAGGGAATTCTGAATTTTGAAATTTGGTGACTATGAACTGAAGGTGGTATCAAACTTCAAAACACAGGTTAGTGCAGTGGAGGGCAGATGGGTTCAGAGCTGGACAGTCAGCGCCTCTTTTTAAGAACTTAAAAAGGCCAGAACATTAAAAGGAGCAGGCATCAACTAGAAGCAGGAGGATTTGAGTTCAAAGGGAAACTAACAACTCAGTAGAAGGGTTATCAGTGAAACAGCTATCTGTCCAAATGACCAACTAGTGGAAGCTCAGCCGTCCTCCTGCCTGCCTTTCTCTCTGCGCTCCCAACTGTCAGCAGACCCCAGGTTCAGAGCAGCCATGGAGATGGGGATAGGACTACACAGAACTCCAGAATTCCAGTGCTTTCCCTGCTGAAATACTGCTGGACTTCATTGTTTTCACACTTTAGCACATCCTTCAACATGTATGCTCCCTGTGTGAGAACTGAGTCATTTCTCTTTTCCCTTTCCCTTCTCCCCGCCCATGTCCTCTCCTCTACCAGCTCTTCCTCCTCCACCCCCCAAACTACCACCAACCTCCTGGCATGCATCCTCCCCCACCTCATCTCTGCATGACTCTCAACATTTCCCATCCTCCCTGGGCTCAGGTCCGATTTCTTGAGAAATTCTGAGAGTCCGGGAGATGAACCACACATTGAACAGGACAGAGGATCACAGATTTCAAGAAAGGCAGGCAGCTTATCGAAAAAAGGGTCTTGAAGGGCAAGTCAGGAGACTTGAGTTTAAGGAGTCAGTTAAGGGAATCAGATAAAGATCCTTGGAGACAAGGGGAGACCAGAGGAGCTCATGGTTACTCAGCTTCGCTGACGTACAGACAAGTTTTCTCATTCCACAGATTCGGATGAAAGATAAGCAGGTTCTCTTTCAGAGCAGTAACCCCAAGGACAGCACTCACAGCTGGGGTTACTCTGAATGACACTGGGGGCGGGGGCGGGGAGGAAGCAATAAATGAATGAAAAGCAAGGAAGGAGGGAAGAAGGGAGAGGGAGAAAGGGGGGAGGAAGGTGGGAGGAAGGGAGGAAAAAAGCAAGGCTTAAGGTGGAATGGATGTGAACAGGGCGAAATGCACAACTTCTCCAGTTCCTGGAAAACACGGATGAGTCAAGTGGATTTCAGAGGCGTCCCTCCTCTGCTTGCCACAGGCATCCCCAGACACAGATTCATTCGTGCACATGTCACTCAGCCTCTGTAGCTACCAGCCACCACCTCCTTGGAAGCTAAGCTGGAGAGCCACATCTGTGTCTGCTGGGGAGCTGAATGTGCTCCAGACCAGGTGGGGATGAGCCCCGCCACCTGGGGGCAGGTGATTGAAGTAGAAAAAGCAAAGAAGAATGGTAAACTGATGGCAGGAGTTAGCGCAGCTCTGAAGACAGGCGCCAAGGATTGCCCAATCTGTACAGCGTGGAGTCTGCAGTTCTCTCTAGTTTCCTAGACAACCCTGCCTGAACTAGGCAGAAATCTGAATCCATCTCAAAGAATAATGTAGATTCTGGGACCAAAAACAAAAAACAAAAAACAAAAAAAAAAAAAAAAATGTAAAAGCAAGGAGAGAAGATACTATATACATTTCAGGGAAAGGGGAAAGGACAGAAAATGAAGTTCTTCTCAAATGGAAGTTAAACTTCCATTAGGCTCCACGCTTTCAGTAATTCTGCACTTGTAGCCAAGAGAATGATTCTTATTGTGGTTTAGCAGTGAAGGTGTGGGTTGCAGAGGTGAAGAGTTTGACAAAAGTGGTCTAATGGTATCTTGAAGATCTTTGCATTTCACCATACGTAAATTTACTCCAGGGATTCAGGCTCTCCCAATTAATTGGTTGTATGACCCTAAACAAGTCACTTAACTTATTGTAGTCCAAGGTTCCTCAACTATAAAATTGAACTAAGAGCTGGGTACGGAGGCACACGCCTACAATCCCAGCGGCTCAGGAGGCTGAGGCAGGAGGTTCTTGAGTTCAAAGCCAGCCTTAGCAAAAGTGAGGCACTAAGAAACTCAGCGAGACTCTGTCTCTTAATAAAATATAAAATACGGCTGGGGATTTGGCTCAGTGGTTGAGTGCCCCTAAGTTCAATCCCCAGTACCAAAAAAAAAAAGCAAAATTGAACTAAGAAGCTGACTTCTACATTTTTCATTGGCTTAAAATTTGCTATAAGAGCTGATTGCTGCAGGAAAATAGACAGAGATATATGCAGATTAAGAAAGACCACACTCTTTAATAGAAGCTAAGAAGAATTTCTGAATGGAATTAGCCATCTGCAGAAAACTTCCCCCAAATCATCCATCCCACACCCAGATTTGGAGAGAGGTGAAATCCATGCTCTGTATCAAAAGGAAGTGGCCGACCATCACTGGCTTTGCACTTCCCCCTGGTCTGAGTCTGGCCATCCCCTGTGGGCTCTCTAAACTCTTCCCTTGAGATCCCCCAAGAGCCTCAAGATTGTGGCAGGCAGTTTTCTTCCCATCTTTCCAAACCCCTGTGGTTTTCAGCACCCTGGTGAGACAGCAGGCAGAAGCAGGGTTCTTCCCAGGCAGGAAGAACTTTATACTTGAATGTGTGCCACAGACCAGGAGAACTGGCAGGGAGCAAAGCCTGATGCTCACCTCCCCACCCCACTTCTTACAATTAGGAAAGATCCAGAAAACTGATGTGACTTCTCATGGTTTCTGAAGTTCCCCAAACAAGGCAACCACAAAAGTAGTGTGCACTATATTCAGGCTGTCCCCTTGGAGGGAGGTGCTCCTGGTTGCTCCATAAATAGGTTTCTTGTGGGTGACCTTCAGACGGAAGAACCAGATCTCCCACAAACAGGTAGATGACCTGGCTCACTGTTTCTCCTCTCTTGAGACATGAGGAGAACCTGTGGATATACAGAACGGAGCCACTACTTCTCTCAGGATGGAAAGGGACTCACGGCAGGTACCCAGCGACACAGCTCATGGGTAGCTGGCCCTTGAACAAACTGGATAAGAGAGACTATCAAAGGAGCATGCACTCAGATTGCAAATTGCTTTAGCAGCTAAAAAAAAGTGGTGAAGGAGAAGCAACTGACCTTAATTCACGGGGCGGATGGCTCCACACTGGCTGGTCTCGCGCTCATTTGACCCAGCCCATTCATCTGCATTTTGATAAGCAGATTCCCTTCACAGAGCCGCTTAACTGAGACCCCAGAGGAGTCTTGCAGGAATTAGTGTGAGCACTCCGCTTCCTGCCAGTTTTTGAGACTGAGACAATCAAATAACAAAAAGAAAGGACCTCATCATAAAACACACAAATGATCCCAACATTGAACTTACATGAGGAGCTAACCAGCATCTTTTCACTAAATATTTGGAACTGTTTTTTTAAAAACCCACTCTGTCCATCAAAGTTAAAGACCTGTTCATATACTCCTAAGGTCATCTTCTAGTCAGAATGACAACAGCATCTGGGGCTGGAGAGAGAGACTATGGGCAGCAATGGGCTGGAATTATGGGATCGGAGAGGAGACCTGATTCACTGAGGGGCACCAACAATAAGCTAAATCCACCTGGCATCCCGCAAATGCCTTTTCCACCTCTGGTTGCATTGGTAGGGGGAACTCGGTCTAGACCAAGGAATCCTGAGTTTCACAGAAATGCAGCCACTCCTGTCACAGTCTCCTCAGAAGATGCTCTGGGGAGCTGTCACATCCCAAACTACAGGAGCAAAAAGACAGACGCAGAGCCCTCTGGCCTTGGCATTATCACCGTCTCCTCCAACTGGCTTTAAAGAAGAACAACTTCTGGGTGCCAGGTCCCCTCTTAGAAGACATTTGGGGAAACTGCCTGGATTATACTCTGCAGAGATGAGAATTATTTTAAACCAAAGTAAGAAATGACCAGGGAACTCTGGCTGAATGCAGTTTGTGAATTACTACAGAAGTGGAATCATGTTTCATTAGTTTACAGGACCTCACATTTGCCATGTAACAAGAAAAACTCTTAAAGATTGAAAGTGACACCTGTAGGAAGGAGGAGGAGCAACAGGTCCAGCTATGGTACCTGCCAAGGACAACACAATAGCTTTAAAAAAAATAAAATGGAAGGGGCTGGGGATATAGCTCAGTTGGTAGAGTGCTTGCTGAGCATGCACGATCCCTGGGTTCAATCTCCAGTACCACCAAAAAAAAAAAAAAAAAAAGTGGAGTGGGAGAGTGGATGTGGCCATGTCTGTAGGGTGGGACCAGGCTCCAGCCCCTCTGCCCAGCCACTGCCCCCAGAGCCTGGTTCTCCACCCCTGTCCCAGGGATAGGGGGTCATGGTGGAAAGCAATGATCATAATTGCTGAAGATCCTCCACTCTTCAGCCAGAGCTGGAAGCCTTTTGGGCCAGGTACTGGGTGTCAATCCCAGGCCAGGCAACTGTTGGCCTCTGTATGTAGGGCAGCCTGTGATCTGCGGCAGGACACTTGCCAAGGACTCATAGTAGACCTGGCTACTCCCTGGGGGTTTTACTGGGTCTGAACCTAGATCCAGCATGGCTTGCCTGGAGTAGAAGGTCAAGTCAATTCAAAGAGGTAACCCCTGTCTCTCACCTTTCTGTTCTCCTCCCTGCTATCTTCCGTTCTCCAACCTGTTCTCTCTTGGCTATCTTTCTCTAACCTCGATTGACCACTGGTGTGCTGAGCATTCCCCCAGGAAACACATCTGACCCACCAGGCACTCCAAGCAGCAGAACTGGTCTGTCCCTCAACAAATCACCTGGCACGGTCAGTGGCACCAGAGCACAGGCACTCCTGGCAAGCTCAGGGTCATTTGCACATCACCGAAAAAGCTGGATCAAGTCCCTAACATCCCAGCTCACCACACATCCTGCCTTAGACTTTGTGTTTCAAAGGCACTCAGTTTCAGGATATCCATGAAGGGAAGAGCAACTGCTGAGTATTTCAACCACCATGGACAAAACTGTCTTCCACGAAGTTTATAACATATATTACCCCAACACCCCCACTACCACAGGGATGAAAAGCCAGAGCTGACCTTTCCAATCATTAAATCGACCTTCAAATGACTACTGAGGGCTTTCCCTCTTGCAGAGGGGACACTGCAGGAAGGCCGGGGAGAAGGTCATTCTGCAGGGGGCATCTGGACCAGGACAAGCCTACATGACCAGCATTCAAGCACAATCTTCAGGGAAGCAGCAGGAGGAAGGATGGAGGGGCTGCCTTGTGCTTCCAAGATTCTTGTTCTCAAACCTCATCTGCCTGCATCCAGGGTCAGTAATCTACCTGCAAGGGACCAGAGAGCAACACTGCAGGCTGGCGGAGTTCCATAGGGTCTCTGTTATATATTCTTTGATTTGCTTATTATTTTTTCAACCTTTTGAAAATGAAAGAAGCAGTCTTGGCTTGAAGGGCTACATAAAAACAGGCAGCAGGTGAATCTGACTCTCAGGCAGCTGTAGTTTGCAGACCCTCACCTACAGGAAGAAGCAGCAGTCTCTTGTGCAGCTCCTCACTCCACCTTCCCTCCCTGACCCGACACCTCCAGACACCCCCACCTGCCAAGGAGGCCCCAACATGACCCCAGCTGCACCAGGACAGCCTCCTTGCTGCATGTACTCCATTGAGAAAACGTGTGTCTTGTGCAGATTGTGCATTACTCTGTCTCCCTTGTGCTTGACCTTGAGAAGCACTGGGACGGGGACCTCACCTGACCTGACTAAAGCAACCTCGTCCACTCACCTCCCACCAAGGGGACAACTGGTAAATGGCTTAGCTTGGGTTCTCTCTTGTATGTCTCCTGTGCAGGCACAGGGCAGGTAGATCAAGGGAGTGGCAGTTCTACCTCTAAGTGGAGCTCAGGGCCACTCGCTGCTGCCACCTAGACCACACCTTCTCTTCTCTAGACTTTGTCAAATGTTCCCATCAGGACTCCCTACTCCACCTCTGCCCTTCCCCTCACCTTTGTCCCCTCCCCCTGCACCCTACACCCCTGCCCCAGTTTCTCATCTCATTCAGAAGAATAAGCCAATGTCTCTGGGCAGCGAAAACCACCTGCCATTATCACGAGGGTCCTTTCACTGGCCCTACTTTTCTTCCTGCAAGATAAGCTCATCAAATAAAGGTTTTGCTTTCATTCAGTGTTGCTGTAGCCCAGACAACAGTGCCCAGCACAGAATAGATATTCCACAAATTCACAAATATTCAGGGAATGCATGAGGACAAGGTACCTTGCTAGTGGGCAGTGAGATGGCAGTGTTGCCATGGTACTGCTTCCATTCACACCTGGACACCTTTATGCAAATAAGTATCTTCCTCTTAAGCTCCCTCAGCAGCCAGGTAGACTAACAAAACAAAACAGACACACTCGGGTGAGGGAAGTGTCAGATTTTTTTGTGTCTGTATTCAATCCTCGAGCAGCAAGGACAAACTCAGACTGCAGCTGAACTAATCAATAACACAGGGGGAGAAACAACAATGATGGCTTTAAGTTTGAAAGCACACCGCGGAGTCTGCCACACCACTCTGGGAGGAGCAGAGAAAGAAGAGAGAAACCAGGGGCGTGAGCAGCAGGGGCCTGAGTGTCAAACCCCAGCCCTGCCATTTACATGTGTTCTGGTTCTGGCCAGGCCTCACTTTCTTACCAGTTAAACTAGGGCACCAACTAATACTTACTTCATAAGGTTGTGATGAGGTTTAAGGAAATAACTTCTAAAAAGAGCCTAAAGTACAATAAGTATGCACAGGAATTACTCAATAACCAGCAATCTCCCTGCCTCCACCACCACCGCCTCTTATGCATGAGGAAGCTGAAGTTCAGAATGTCAGATGATCTGCCTGAGGTCGAAGGGCCTACTCCCTAGCAAGGCTGGGATCCAACCCAGTGGTTTTGATGGAGTCTGTTCCCTCAGGCAGGCTGTTCCCTCCTGCTCACATCCCACATCCTATTCTCTACTCAGCTCAGTAGAAGGGGAGAAAGAGCGGGCTCTATCTCCCACCTGCCTGTTGAGGACTTGGGGACAGGGTCACCATGGACTAACGTTCATTCCTAAAGATGACACCCTGAAAGGAACCTTCAAGGAACTTTCAATCTCACATTGAGAAATCTGAGTGTCCACAAAGAAGGGTTCAAAAGCCAAGAGAATTGACCTGCCCTAGATGCTAACTGTCCCCGAGCAACACCAACCGAAGGTGATGAACACACAGGTCCAGAGTTCAACAAAGCCACACCTGAGATCTGACACTAAGGACACAGAAGAGGTCACACAAGTGACACCAAAGTACAAAACCCACCCCAACCAAAATACTCTCATAAGTAAACTGCTCTCTTTGCACATAAGTGTTTTGTTTATGGAGCACATACATTCAACAATCTTATCAAAAAAGTAAATTTTTCAAAAGCAACAGTGAAAAACAAAGGAACACGAGAAAACTCATGAAGGTGGTTTACATGTTTATTACCTTGGCTGTGATGACAGTACCGGGGGTGTAGGCAAGTCCAAACTCACTAAATCAGATACTTCAAATAAGTGCAGTTTTTTGTGTATCAATTATACTTTAAGAACATTGAAGAAATTTATAGTACTGCAAAAGTGCTTCTTCCATACGCTTTCATCGTGAATGAAAATGTGTTCCTCTCGGAGGAAAAAAATATCGACCCCAGTTATTATAAAAATGTGCATTCCTAAGGAACAAACCTTCTCTGTCACACATCTAGAGGACAATGAGCCGGCAGACGAATCACATAGGAACATCAACTTCAGATGATTTCAACATCTAAAGCAGTTCAAAAGGAAGCAGAATGTGTGTGACCCCAAGAGGAGAAGGCTTTTCTCAGGATGAGTCTTGAGACAAGGACCTCAGACCGTAGACTTCCTAAATGTAGAAATTCTGTGACTCCAAAAACGGAAGTCGCTGTGGTCATGATGATGGCCCCCCTCCCGCGACAGTCACCTGGCTGAGTGTTCATGCCTCACACCTTAGCCAAAGTATCACTTCTCCAAAGAAGCCTGCCCACCCTGGCTTGGGTGATTCATTTATTCAACCGGTGATTACTGAGCTCCTTCTATAAGTCAGGTTTTCAGTATTCCTCTCTTGTTTCAACTTGATCATTAAATAGCAAAATGCACAAAATTCTGATTTATTACCCATCTCCTAATTGGACTACTATTCCATGAGGTCAGACGTTGCACCTGATTTGCCATCGGATCCCTGGCACTTGACCAGTGTCTGCAACAGAGCAGCATTCTGTAAACGCTGGGTTGGGAGCGTATGCAAATGAACGCATCAGAACATTCGAAAGTCCTATTCATGTTCTAAAATCCCACACACCCTATTATCTTCCTTACACGGGTATAACTTATTAATTAAAGGAAATTAATTAATTAATACAAGAAAGTAATGAGATATAAGGCTATAGGTGGAAAGTTCCTTGAGGGACGGCCTCACGGTATAGGCATGGGCTAGGACACAGAACCTGCAGGTGTTACCCTATAGTTGACAGAAGCAGTTTAGTGTGGCAGTTAAAGGAAAGCTGCCTTGTTTGTAGAAGCACACAATCACCATCTTCCCAGCACAACCATAACGCACAGACTGATAAATTAACTATGTTAATAAAAGTGAACATATCAAATTAATCAGAAGCACATGGATTCATGGGTATATCCGACTCATCTAAAAAACCAGGTCTATGAGCATGTCAACCACCCCAGGCCCCAAACGAAGCAGCCCCCTCACCTGAGGCCTGCGAAAGGAGGAGTACCCCAAGACTGGATGTGGCAGCACAATGACCCTGTCACATGGTCACTTACTGTGAACACTGCCTAAGAAAATTGCCATAGTGATGAACCTCTAAATCTCTGTTCTTGAGCTACAGCAGAGCATGGTTTCTCCTGCCCACGACCACCATGCACAACCACTCCAAGTGACACTCTGAAACTGCCCTTGGTCAGGATCCTGGTCTAGAATAAGTTCTTGGGCTTTGAGAGCTCCATACCCTGAATGAGTTCTTCTGGCTGGTTCTGGTTCTTCATAAGGTAATCCACCACCCATAGTGACTCTACCTGCTCTCTGCCTTTGCTCAGTTCAGCCTCCTGAACCCTGTGGCTGCCTTAACCCTTTCTTGGTCTTTCTGCAATATATATAAATAATTGTGTAAAGTATGATGTGTGATTTGCATGTTATAGACAGTAGAAATTAAGATTGGTGCAAAAGAACTGTGTTTGCCTGGCTTATGACTGACTACCAGGTAACCCACAAGTATTCAGTGAATGTCGAAGTATTCACTGCCAAAGGTGGTGCAGCCTGAATTTATTATTATTCGATAAATTCTGACATTGTGGACAGACACAAACATCTCTGGTCTATGTTAATAACAAAGCTCACTCATGACATGCCTCCAACTCTGCTCCAGAAAATGCTGTTAGATGATCCAGAAAAGGGCAGTGGCCCAGTGTCAACCTGGCCAGTGTGAGCCAGGCTAGCACAGCGATCTGCCACCTGCCTGCACTTAACAATGACTCCTGAACACAGGAGACCTTCCTCAGCCTCACTGAAACCTTTCTTCCTTGCCTTAAAAGCAACCAGAGATGTTGTACAGCAATGTGCTGCCCAGTTCCTCTCTCACTGAAGTGGCCAGGCCACAGGTATGCTGGCTGCATTTTTTTTTTTTTTTTTTTTTTTGTTCACTGAGTTTTTAAAAGAAGACAAGAGGGATGAGAGGGAACCCATTTACTTGCTGGGATTTCACTGGGCTATTCCTGTTCCTATGTTTTAGTTAACTTTTTCATCATTGTGATCAAAATACCTGATGAGAACAACTTAGAGGAGGAAACGTTTGAGGCTCATGGTTTCAGAGGTCTCAGTCCATTGTAGGCCTACTCCATTGCTCTGGGCCTGGGGGAGACAGAACATCAGAGCAGAGGAAAGCTGCTCAGCTCATGGCAGCCAGGAAGCAGAGGGAGACAGTGAGGAGCCAGAGACAAAAATATAATCCCCAAGTCCACAGCTCCAGTGACCTTCTCTAGAAACACCCCACCTGCCTACAGTTACCACCTAGTACAGCAGTCCTTTCAGATTATTAGTGCATCAAATGAATTAATGCACTGACAAGTTTGCAGTTGTCATCGTCTAATCATTCCACCTCTGAACACTGCTACATCGGATAACCCACAAGTTGTTGAGGAGACACCTCATATCCAAACCACGGCACTCTGGAAAGCAAAATGAGGCAGCGAGATGGAATGCTTGCTGATTTCCTTTCATTCAGAGGTCTCTGCTCGAGTCAGGCTCAGCTGGCAGAACATGAACCTATGAAGAGAGAAGTGTTCTCTCCCAAGGCCTGGTACACCCGCTGCCTGGGGCCGCAGGCCTGTCTTCCCCAGCAAGGCAGCCCCACCAGCCCAACCCATGGCCTCTCTGTCTCAGCATCTGGTGCATGGGTGAAGAGGGCCGGATTCTAGAAGATGCAGAGAAATCCCACAGTGAGTGACACCCACAAGGCACTCAACAATCACAGGCACAGCTGGAAGGAACTGTGGTGTCACTGAGTGATTTTACAGACGAAAATACAAAGGCCCTGGGGGACTTGGCTATCTGTCCCCAAGGGCCAGTCCACAGGGAAAGGACCTCCCGCTGTCCTCTCAGCCACCTTCCCTCCCCCAAGTTTCCTCCTCAGAAAAGGGTGCCAAGTGGTAGGACTCTTTGGGGTTTTGCCATCGGAGCTGCCTTCCACCCTTGCTGCCTACTCTCTGTCCAGGCCAACCTGGAACAACCACAGCAATGGACAACCGTGGCCTGCTTCGTGGTCAGTGGGGCATAGGCAGCAGATCACGGGAGGGTGAAGGGGAGAGAGGTCAGCACACTCACCCCCCACTCCTGCCCTGTGAGAAAGGAGAGCCAGAGCACCTGCGTGCTCAGCCCTCCCCAAAGGTGGCCGCTCCCCACAAGATAGCCCTGTCCTTCCTGTCCCTCAGGATTCCAGTAACCTCCCCTGTCCTCTGCCTGTCAGGGCTCTACTGCTGTCACCAGCCCTGCCTTCAATCTCATAGAGCTTCCCTTCCCGCCTGCTTTTGTAGAGTGCCTCCTGAATTGGCCTGATTTATTTCTGAGCTAAGCATGGACCCCACACCCCCACCCCGCCCCACTTCCCTCCAAGTCCCATCTGCCCCTATCCTAGCCCCAGCTTCCCTGGCCTCTCTGACTGCAGAGGCCTCCCACTGGGCTCCCAGCTTCCCTTCTGGCTCCTCTTCACCCCTGCTGGCCAGCGGCATACAGAGTTATCTCATGAAGTGCAAATCGGATCACACTCTGGCTGAAGATCTCTCCCCAGCTTCTGAGTTTCCCCTTGCACCTCCAGAAGAAGTCAAGTTTCCACCAGCCCCAGGCTGCACCAGCCCTGGGCCAGACTTGGCAGCCTCCTCTGGCCCTGAGCGGCAGGACACCCCAGCAGCTCAGCCTTCTTCCCCTCCTCACGCCTCCAGGCTCCAGTCTCTGCCATGCTGGTCCCCACGCCTGCATCTGCACTGTCCCACACAGGCTGTCTCCCAACTCCTGGGAGAGCATTGCTTGGCAGTGCACACACCATCCCCAGTCCATGCTGCATCCTGGGACTGCGAATGTTTCCTTCTAAGCCCTGACAAATGTGGCATTATGTCATTTTTTGGTTTACTTTTTAAATGACTGTCTGACCACTGGAACACAAGTTCCCCATGGTGGGACCTAGGTCTGTCTTTTCTAAGGACACTCACTGGGCACTTGAGGTGCATTTGCCAAATGAATGGCTGAGGGTGTTCCAGTAAAGTGGACAACTCACCTTTACTGGGAAAGACTGTTCTACAGTCTGATTGTGGCCCTCCTGCTTTCAGGGGAGGGAGGTATATTAAGAGGGTCCTTTCTGTGATTAAATAATGGTAAGAATAAATGGTACCTGTCAAAAAATCAAAATGACAACCTTATGACATTCTCCAAAATATTTTTCAAATTTTAAGAATCTGGGCTGAGGATATAGCTCAGTTCATACAGTGATTTCCTGTCAAGCACAAGGCCCTGGGTTCAATCCCCAGCACTGCAAAAAAAAAAAAAAAAAAAAAAATTATGAATCTATGATATCCTCAATTCAGCATCATTGTGTTGAGGGTCACAGTTGTTAGACTCCAAAGTCAGACCTCAGGGCCTGGGTTCAAGCCCCAGCTCTGTTGCTTGGTAGCTCTCAGACTCTGAGCAAGTCACCTTATTTCTGCCTTGGTTTCCTCATCTGTGAAATAAGAATAATAGGACCCGCTTCAGGGGACTTTCTTAAGAATTAAGTTCCTCATACTTGTAAAGCTCTTAGAACAATGCATGGCACGTAATTCTTGACAAACATTAGTGCTATTATTATTTATTTTGTTATTATTAAGCCCGCATCCCTAAACCCCCAAACAGGAACATTTTCTCCTTAAAATATTATCTCCCAATATTATCTCTAAATATTATCAGGACATTTCTAAAGGTCAGGGCAAAACATGGCACTTGAAAAACTATTCCACTTTAGTCAAGCACACTGTCTGGATAGCTAAGTGCCAACTCTCATAAAAGGTATCCAGTTTGGATAGAAATGTTTCTAAACTATGTCATGTCTCCCCACTTCTTATCCATCTTGATAAGATTACTGTGGAAACGTATGGTGCTGTGTAGCCTCAGTGGCCAGCAGAAACAGTGGATGGAGGCCCTGCAGACCTTGACACCTCCCCTGAGCTCAGTCTGCCTCCCCAGGCACCAAAGCCCTGTGCACTTGGCCATTCTTCTCCTCCAAGGGGGAAGGTCATGTGCACAGAGAGGTTAGGTGGTCCTAATGAACCAAGTGAACACACATGTCCAGCTCCTAAAATTCTTTTCTTTCTTTTTTGGTTAGTAACATTCACGTTCATGGGGAGGAAGGCTTTGAGTGAGTTCTCCAGGCAGAGTTCTCCCTGCCCCAACCTTTGCCAAACCCCTTCCCAAAGAGGCTCATGGCAACACACCCCCGGGAGCAGAGCCTCCGCTGCTGCATTGTGCAGAGGGAATTCCTCCTGGGGTGGGGGTTCAAGGGACTGGCGGCAAGCCACCCAGGGTCTGCTCCTGCGGGCCTCTGCTCAGCCAGGAGGCAGGACAGGCCTTTGAAGCTGTGATATTTCCGAGTTTGGGCTTTGACAAAGACACCATTCTTTCCCATGGCCTTCCATGCTCTGATTCAAGCAATTGAAACTGAATTCTATTTCCCTTCAACAGAAGGCTATTTGAAGATGCAAAATCGTACTTGTGAATGAATTCTACCATTCAATTTGCACGGTCAATTCCACTGAATTTCATCCTCTATACCAGGTATATTTCACCCTTCTGGAACTCAGAAACATTTCCCCAACCCCAACAATATCATGAAAAAAACTTTTAAGTTAATTTTTGTTTGATACATAAAAACACAAAAATTACACATATTAATGGGTTCCATATGATGTTTCAACACATTTACCATAATCAGGTTAAATATATTTACCTCTTCAAGCATTTACCACTTCTTTATAACAAAAAAAAGTCAATTTTTTTTTGTCTAGCTCTTAGAGATCTACAGTACACAAGTCTTATCTCTAGTCACCCTACTGTGCAATACCACACTAGAACTTCTTACACCTCTCTAGCTGCAAATTAGTACTCAATGGTCATGACAATGATTCATATTAAAGGAGGCTTATAGGAAATAATGTTACTAAGTAGATATTAACAAGGCTAAGAATAGAAGGTAAGAAAATGAATGAGATATTTTTCATCTTTCTAATGTTATTCATTATCTAGAACATGTAATCCAGATTAATACATTTTCTGACTATAGAGACAACAAAATTATTTGATTTCTAAATTTGTCCTGGATTATATTTTAAAATAAACAGTACTTAGCTGGGGATGGCGGTGCACACCTGTAATCCAGCGCTCAGGAGGCTGAGGCAGAAGGATCACAAGTTCGAGGCCAGCCTCAGTGATTTAGTGAGACCCTGACTCAAAATAAAACTAAAAAGGGTTGGGGATGAGATCAATGGTAAAACGACTCTGGGTTCAATCCCCAGTACCAAAAACACAAAACAACAACAAAAAATAGCCCTGCTATAGAGAAAGAATGGAAGTATAAATTAAAGAAAGAAAGCAAAACTGGATTCAGAAATATTATTCTTGCATTTGAGATTTAAAGACATACATACACATATAATTTTATAATTCCCACAAAGCCTAATTTCATTTGTAAAATGCGCCAGGGTATCCTAGCAAGTTTCTGCAGAGCCATGCAACTAATAGTATCTTTAATTAATTACATGTCTAGCATGCCACAAATATGAATTAGGCACCATGAGTTGACACTGGAGAATTTAGGCCTCTGCCCCCACAGAGCAAGCAATTTGCAAAACTTTGCTCTAAGACACACAAAAACCAAAGCCCTAGCTACCAATTTTAAGGATGTTCTGTTCTGCAGGGGTTCATCTTTATTCTCTCCAAAAGTATATCAGGGGCCTGCTGTGTTTCAATGGAACCAAAACTCCTCAGGCTAGGAAAGAAATAATTTCACAAGAAAAACAGGGCAAGATTCTCTCTGAACAATCATTTCATTAGCATAAATCTGAATGTGTGATACTTGGTCATTTTGTCTTGGTTCACAACCACCTCTGCAAGTTATAAAATATACATTGCTGTCAGGAAAAAGGGATGAAAAGATACACACACACACACCCGGGTCACAGGATCTAAACTCAACAAGCAGAGGTGAAAGCTGAGGTAGCCTAACCTAGATCTATGCACAAAAATGAGTCCTCCCTCCACTCTCTCCCTCCCTTCTTCCTTCCCCTCTCTGTTTTACCTCCTACCCCTCTTCCCTCCATCCCTCCCTCGCCATCCTTCCTTTCCTGTTCCATCAACAAGATCACATGAGAGTAAGAGCACCTCACACTGGTTAGTTAGTTCCAAAGAACAAGGCACAGCTTGTGAGAGAAGGCAGTGGCAGATGTCCCACTGGGCACAGGCCTCGTTTTTAAGTTTTATTTCCCAGGTTGTCCTGGATTTGTAACTCATGCATAATGCAGGTACACCGCATTGCTTCAGCCCCTCCTGGAAATTCAGGGAGGAGTAAGGCCCAGCGCCTGCCTGTGCTAGAGGACTTGGCAGCCGAGGGAGAGTGTGCTCTGGGATAATATGGGACCACAGTTTACTCACGCGACCTGTTTCACGTGCCTGAGGTTTGCCACTCTGAGGAGGACTCCCTTCAGCTCAGCTATGGCCCACATGAAGGATGGCCTCTCCTAACTGGATGGGACGTGCCATTTGCCACAGGAATTCCAGGCACCCTCCTCCCCATCAGGGCCAACCTCAAGAAACACAGTCCCTGCAGGGGAGGCTTTCTCTGGTGAATACCAACACAGGGACCCCAGCTTTCACTCTGTGACACGATGGGGCTGCCTGGTTTGCACTGTCTTTTCTTCTTGGAAAGACCATGAAAGTTTTCATCAAAGGGAGTCAACACCAATTTTGCTTTACTGTATTCAGAAGCACCTTGCAACATGCCTTAAACTGGTGTAGTGACCCTGGCTCTCAGGCAAAGCTGTTTTCATTCCCTGGCCTCCAGCAAGCAGCTCCCTGCTCTGTGTCCCCAGCCCACCTCCACCTGTTCCCACTGCCGTTTCCTCCACCTGGAAAATGATGTCCAATTCATTTTATACACTTCAGACCAAGGGGCACCACGCTGTGAAACCTCTGCTGCTGCTTCTTCTTCTTGTGCATCTTGTAGCTGGAGAGCATTCAGGTTTTTTTATTCATTGTTAGAAAACTGAAGGACATTCACAGCCCAAATGGTTACCAGAAGGTAAAGCTAACAGAGACAGCAAACTCCCAGGCAGCCCCGACTATGCCCAGCATGGTGCTAAATACTCTATATTCAGACCACTAAGCCACACCACAGCCCTGTGACAGAGGCATTATTCTGACTGCCATTTTACAGAACATAAAAGTGAGGCCCACAGAGGTTAATTAGTTCATCCAGCATCACCCAATTAGTAAGTGGTAGAGCTAAGATTTGAACCCAGGTGGCCTGGCTCAGGAGGGTGCTGACCGTGGAGGAACGTTGGCAAAGGCACTCTGTGCCCCTGCTACACAGTGCTACCTCTGAGCCTGGCCACATGCACACCATTCCCTAAGTCCATGTGGACACGACCCCTCCAGGAAGAGCAGGGGGGCAAAGGAAGTGGGTGGGACGCTTCTGCCCCCAAGAGACTCTATTTTAATTATTAAATAGGCGCTGAACAGACCAAGCCCTGGATTCTGAGATATGTTTCCAAGGTTTCCAGACAAGAGGCAGTGGTCTGTGAAAGGAAGCATGATGGAGGAGTCTGCCATTCATGTGGCCTCCACAGCCCCCAGAGGCAGGGAGGAAGGGAGGAGAGAGCACCCCAGGAGCCAGCAGCTCCCCATGTTCAGATCAGGGCTGGGGGGACGTGAGCAGGTTGTGAAGGCAGAGGGTGCAGCATTCCCCAGTGCTGAGACGGCAGCCATAAGCTCAATTCCTTGACAACCAAACTAAGATATTAAGGCCAACGAACCATTTCCAGAAGCTTCAAATTCAAACTCAGCAATTTCCTGTTATCCCAGCCTCGCTTCCTAGAAATACCGAAAGGAAACATCCCACAACCCAAGTTCCTCAAGCTCAAGGGCCTTTGGAAAGAAGAGTTGGCCGCAGCCCCCGCCTTGGCCCCTGGAGGGCGTTCATCATGGTGGTGATGACAGGGATGATGATGGAGGAGAGGCAGCGACAGTGACCTCAGAAGCAGCTGGGGAGGGAGACCCTCGTGCCAAGTGCTTGTCATGCCTGATGGTACTTAATCCCCAGCACTTGTGAGAGGTAGGTGTCACAAAGTGCCCATTTTATAGATGAGGAGTCAGAAGACAGAGGCCACACTTCTAGGGCAAGCTGCCACAAGGTCACCACAGAATTGGGTCCAATCCAGCTCCACAATTTCACATCTCTATCCTGTCTCCTTACGAGAAAACCTTATTATAGAAAGTTCTGGAAACAGGGTATGCTGATTACTCAAATTTTCGGGTAAATACATATGCAATCAGTTCCAAATACTCATTTTGATCCCTTTCCTGCCTTAGTAAATATAGCACACTAAATATACATCTCGTTTTGCCTTATGAATAGATACATTTGGGACTACCTCCTAGGGTTTGCGGTACGGATTGGTTCCCACAGTCGAGTATTTCAGATGCAGGTACAAGAACTGGAGAGGAGCGTATACTAAGTCAGCACATGCCACAAAACTGGGGTATTAAAAATTAAGATCTAAGAAAATGTGTTTACTAATTGCCTTTTTCTTATAAAACTATAGGAAACTGTACCAATGACTGCCCACGATGTTTGCAGAACATAAAAGAGTTGAAAAACAGATAAAGGAACAAATGAAAAATTGAAAATCAACCAACCCAGCATAAAAACTAAAATGATCCGTCCCCTAACCCTAAGGAAAGTTCAGTTTCTCACAGGGAGCAGTCAATATATTTTTATCTTGTGGTTTAATGTTTTTATAGACACATTAAATTGTAAAAAATCCAAGAAACCCTATCTCACCCCTAAACCACACAATATATTTTAAGGAATGTGTCCCTTTTCTAAGAAACTGCTTGATTTTCAGGAAGTGGCAAAGTGGCAGGTGTGTACTCATGATCAGCCAAAGAAACCAAATAAACGTTGCACTGGGCAAACCTGTTTCTCTCAGATAAACAGCTGCATGCTACACTGAGAAGGGAAAAGGAACAGAAGACTGTCCCTGTGTTGCCTGGGACTTCTGTTTTTCTGTTGAAATTGGCAGATTCTGTTTAAAGATGGCAGCCTATAACCATTCAGGCCCTATTCAGTGGCCAGGTCAATCCCAGCCTCTGCATGGGAGGAGGGCTTCAAACTCCCAGCTTGAGACAGAGGCCTTGGGTCTCTCTCCTCTAGATAGGCATGGAAAAGTTTGGCTAGAGGTGTAGGAGAAACAGATTTCACATGAAATAGACATCATTACACAATTAGTGGTAGCCAGGCTAGGGGAGGGGAAAGGGAGGGGAGGACTCTTACTTGCTTCCTGGGCAGCCTACACCTTCCCTCTCACCCCACATATCGGATTGTCTATACCAACAACGGACATGAGCTCCTAGTGCATAATAAGCACCCCCAAAAATATAATTATTGTTCCTACAGTGCATGTTCAAGAAATATCTATTGAGCAGGACACAGTGGCACATTTGGGAGGATCAGGAGCTCTAGGTCAGCTTGGGCAATTTAGAGAGACTCTGTCCCCACCCCCACCAAAACAACTTTACTGAATGAATGGAATAGAGGAAGAAATGAAAGACCATGTCTTTCTGTTTGGAAAGTCTCTTGCTAACTGCTTGGCCTTGGAGCTGGAATATGATTTCACTCTATTGTAGCTTTGATTTATTGTGTCGGAAGCAGGGTTAAAGGTAAATTTTTAAAAATACCAAAATGGGGCAGAGCTGAATTAGTTTGCAAGAAATTCCAGATTAAAATAAGGGACTGTCTAGGAGAAGGGAGCCAGCTAGCTGTTCAGGAGGCTTAGAGGTAAAGGAAAAGCCCTAACAGAGAGGGTCTGAGGGATACTGTTCCAAGGAGTTCTCTGGCCACAGACAAAAGCAGGGACAGTGTTCAGACTACTGAGGAGCTGTGAACACTCACAGACTAACTGGCTGGGACAGGGCCGGAAGGGTGCTGCTGGCCAGTTTGGGGCAGCCTCTCAGTAGTCCTGCCAGGAAATATCTTCCAGGAAAACTACCTGCACTGTCGTGAAAATGACCTAGGCAGGCAACAAGGTCATGGCACAAGCAGGGCTGGTCCCTCCCCTAGCTGAGGTCCCCCACATGGCTCTTCTCTCAAGGAGCCAAAGTGCGAGAAGGACTTGGTGACCAATGCTTACAACCTCTTACCACGGCCCATTTACATCTCACATGAAATGCCTGGGAGGTTGGTGACATCGTCAACGTCACACAAATGACAACACAGAGGCTGAAAATTGTAACCCAACTCTACCTGTACAACTGATAAGCAGTGGAGCCAACTTGATTTTGAGCCAACTTCTCCAGGGTCAAAAGAAAATCTGAGACCCCTCAGGACTGAGCCTGCCCTCCCATGACTTATGGGCACAGAACTGGATAGCAAGTTGTCCTTGGCACAGCCTGCTCTTCTGAAAGCTCTGCAAGTCACTTCCCACAACTTTCTCCCTGCCTGTCCCCACCCAGCCACATGGAGATGTAATCTTGTCAGAGACCCAGCTTGACCTGGATGTTCAGTCAGCTCAGCCACCTGCTCTAAGCTAGATCAATCCTGTCACTTCTGTTAACCCAGCTCCAAGGGAAGACAAGAGCTCCTGGGTCACCATTCCCCAAAGGGTGATCCCTGGGACGTCTATGCAGTTGGCAGATTCCAGGTCCCTCCTCAGATCCACAGAGTCAGAACCTCTAGGAGATGCTGGGGCCCCAGAACCTGCAATTTTAACAAGTTCCCTGTGTCTCACTCCAGCTAAGGTATGATTTCCCTAGGGTCTCCCAGGAACAGAGGGGCCGTGCCATCTCTCCTCTATAAACACCTCCCACCCATTCCTCAACTCCCAAAGTATAACCATACTTTCTTAACATAAAGAATTGAGACAGGGAATGAAAAGAAATAAGAAAAAAATGAGTGATGAATTATTTTACCATGGACAGAGAAATGCTATTAACATTTTAGATGAATTCATTCCAGTATTTTTCTATGCATATAGACACAGACATGGATTGCTGTTTGTTTGTTTGTTTGTTTGTTTGTTTGTTTGTTTTTAATGGCATTAGACCCACTGTTCCTGAGCACCCCTGTTGCTGGAGATCAAACCCAGGGCTTTGTGCATGCTAGGCAAGCACTCTACCACTCAGCCATATCCCCAGCCCCAGACCTCTGTCTAGAATCCTACTCCTTCTGGTCCAGCCAAATATGAACATGTGTAATTCTGCCATCTGGAAGGATGGGCAATGTCACTGCAATGCCATCTGTGTACAACATTCCATGGCTGCTAGTGACCATCACAGATTATAGGCAAGTGTGGCTAATGCAGAGGAAGGACAGAGAACTGGAATCAGGATGTCAGAGGTTGGAAAACTTGTGTTTCTGCTGACACTGCCCATCTTGTCAATCTCACAAGGCTACCTCCTGGAGCTAGGTCAAGCCCAACATACCCACATTTAAAAAATCCCACAAGGATAGCTTTGGAGGGATTTCAGAGGTTATCAGGCCCAGTCCTCCTCACCTGCAAATCAGGAGACAGTGATTTCACTTATACTGGTGTCTCCCCACCAAGCCCAGGCTCCTCCCAAGGACTCCATCACAAGTCTCCACCCCCCAACTGTCCACCATGCTGGGCAGAGAGGCAGGAGCCAGATAAGGCCCAGGTGGAGGACCAGGTCTCAGACTCATCTTTTACAGGCAAAGAATCTCTAATATCACTACAACTCTTAGCCCAACCTTTAATTTTCAGATCAGCAAATATGGAACTTTGGTAGAAAAAAATTTGTTGAGGAAGGTCCTAGACATAGCTATCAAATTCCAAGGGCATCGGGTGGCCACCCTCTTGGCAGAAGAGCCCCTTTTTATATAGGCTTAACCACTCTCCAGTCTCACCATGCTTAAGGATCTTCTCTGGCCTTAACATAATTCAAGGCACAATCTCCCAGCACCAGAGCACCTGGGAGACTCAGGAGCAGCAAGACTTGGTTTGAGGATAATTACGGTACACTCACTCATGTGAGTTTGACTTTATTTTATTTTATTTTATTTTTATTGTAAACAAATGGGACACATGTTGTTTCTGTACATGGAGTAACAGCACACCATTTGCATATTCATACATTTACATAGAGTAATGGTGTTTGATTCATTCCGTTATTTTTTTCCCCTTCCCCCCCACCCCTCCCACCTCTCTTTGAGTTTGACTTTAATATCCAGTTCTTCACCCCCTTTACTGACTTGGTTGGGGCTCCCCAAGTATTGCTCAGTGGTCTGAGGGACACTAAATTCAAAGCAGCATACCCTATTTAAAGCAGATGGATAGCAACCATGAATGAATGAATAAGTGAATTCCTCCCTCCCTCCCTCCCTCCCTTCTATCTTCTAAATATCTCTTCTTCAGGTTCAAGATTAACAGCCTTCCAAATACAGTTCATTGACTACCCATGATAATTCTCTGAATTAGGCTTTATTCTTTCCATTTTGAGGATGAAGACTCTGAGGCTCACAGTGGCAAGCAGACAGAGATTTTTCTGTGTGGCTAATGAAGAACACTTCAGGACTCTGCTTGTGTAGGCCCTTCCGAGGGCCTGGCAATGTATTCTCAGAATTGTGTGACACTTTCATGGTTGCAGCGGTAAGATATTTTCATTGCAGCTGATGAAGAGAATGTTCCTTTCCGCTCTGAGGTATCTTCCTGCTATAGTTCTCGTGTTCATATCTGGGGTGTTATAGCAGCTATAGGCATTTGAGGATCCAGCTAAGGGGAAGCTGATTTGAGGATAAATCCAGTTTAGACAATGGGATTTATATCTGTGGGTCACAGTCACTTTAATACAAAGTCGAATTATTACTGGCTGTCCCTCAGGATCCCCTGAGCCTCACACATCTGCACCCCATCATCCGTTGAGCAGTCTGGGCTACAAGGGGCAAAGTGCTGGTGGAAAAGGTTGGAGACAAATTGGCAAACTAGGCTTCCATTACTGCACCTGATACATTTGGTCCACTTCACCTGGGAAGGTAGGCAGGAGGCTTTTTGAAGACCTGAGTACACAACCCAACATAACTTGACTCTGTTAGAACCAAGTGCCAGGATTAAGGATAAAGAATCCCAAGTTCCCACACAGCATAACTGAACTTGATTTGAGTCTTCCTTGCGTTGTATTTCCTAGACTTCCACTGTATAAAATGGTAGTCACATGTGACTATTACATTTAAATTAATTAAGATAAAATGAAAACTCCAATCCCTCAGTTGCAACAGCTGCAGTTTACATGCTCTATAGCCACATGAGGCTCATGGCTCCTGTTGTGGGGGATGCAGATATGGAGCATTTCCATCACCCCCGTCCCCCCGCCAAGTCCTGCTGTTCTGCTCAACTGATAGTAAATATCCACTATTAAGATATATCAAAGCCCTTCTTCTCCAGCAGAGGGTGTTTCCAGGCAAATGCAGGTAGAGAGAGGAGAAGGAGAAAGGGAGGCCAACCCAAGAGAATGACCTCGTGCAACAGCCCAGCTAAGCAAAGGTCTGAAGGGGAGCTAGAGAGGAAACGGAACCCAGGCAGACTGAGGCGTCAACAGACACACAAGCCAAGGAAACAGCTCAAATCACACCCAAGAAAGGGTCAGGAGTGAAAGAGTGGATTCCAGAATCAATGTCACACACGCACATAGAGTGTAAAGCACACGTTGCCTTCTGAGTCCTTGCTGGGACTCTAAATCACAGCTTTGCATGGCTGGCATATCAAAAGACAGGAGTCCAGAGGGACTGGCACCATCATCCACTTCTTCAGGCCTCCCCTCCACTGCCAACCTACTTCCCAAAGAGCTACTGCCATTCCAGACCTATGATCTCAGATTAAAGCACAGCTCAGGACCCCTGCCCCTTTCATGGACTGCCAAGGCCAGAAGTTCAGTGTATTCTTGAGTAAGCAAGCCTGGTAAGAGCACAGACCCACGTTCTCCCAACAGGTCTGTGTGTATGAATGGAAAAGTTGGGAAAATGAATTGTCCCCTCTAGATCAGTAATGGGAAGTAGCTCACAATAGGAATAAAGGCCTCTTATAACAATGGTGACACTGTGCAGGCAGTGACCGCCCTTACTTTGAACAGGTCCTTCGAGTTTACCTTACATTTGTTATTCCCGCCTAATCGCCACAGGTCCCAATCACCATTCCACCAACAAAGAAACAGGGCTAGAGAAGATAAGTGCCTTGACCAGAGTTAGCAGCTAAAAGTACTTCAGCCATTACAACAGTGCCTCACCCACTTACCATCCCATGAACGACTCTTCAGAGACAGCTTGCTTAGCGGCTAAGAGTAGAAGTTCTAGAAGTTCTGGAAGAGACTTCTTGAGCTCAAATCCAGGTTCTGCCATTTCTAGCTGTGTGCCACTGGGCATGTGACCCAATCACTCTGTGGCTCACTTTCCTTGAGGAATAATAATAGGAGTACCCAGCTCTGGGTTGTGTGGATTAAGTAATTTATCCATGTAAAGTTCTTAGAACTGAGCCTGGAATGTGGTAAGCACTCCTTAAGTTCAGCTGCCATGTTCCAGGCACTGGACCAAGACAACCCTAGTCCCTGCCCTCAAGTCTCGTACAACCTAATGGAACAACAGAAAAGTGAATAAGAGTCAGAGTAGAAAAGATGCTCAGGGTACAAATAAGGGACCCTCCAAGCCAGGAAGGGCTGATTCCCAGGCACAGTGACAACTTGGTTGAGTTTTGAAGAATCATGGGCCCTTTTTATATAGGTTCTCATTTAATCCTTGGTCCATTTTACAAATGAGGAGCCTGAGGCTCAGAGACGTTAAGCAGCTTCCCACTGTCACCCAGCTGGTAAGCGACGGAGCTGGGACTCTAGCCCATGACTATCTGATTTCAGAATCCTCACTCCAAATCTGGGCAGGGTGTGGGCTGATCACATAGCTGCTGGGAGGACGATTCTCTACAAGGTTGGGCAGGGGAATTGAGAAATATGGGGCCAGTTAACTCAGGTCTCTGGGCAAGTTTCTTTACTTACATAACCTGTAAATCGTCAACCGTCAGGCACCTCTCCCATCCTTCACCACATAATTATTGGATAATGTGAAAAGGAGAACCACCACATAGGAGCCCGAAATGAGCAGGCTGGTGGGGAGGTGGGCTGATACACCTGCATCTTCACCAGAGGCTGTGGCTCCCCGGGGTCTCTGCCACTGGATGCCCTAGCAGCCCTTCTCAGAAAGGACTGCCCAGCCCAGTCCTTTTCCAGAAAACTTGTCTGGGGTATGATTCATGTGCCCAGACTCATCAGCCTTCCCCTTTCGCCTCAGACCAACAGACAAGCTTCTAGTCAGGAGCATGGAAGAGACCAGGAAGCTGCAGCAGACTCTCCACTGAAAGCCCAATCTTCCAACGCCAGGTCTCACATTTATTTCTAGCACATTAAAGAGTTTGCATTCAAAGGGGGGAATTTAAAGTTTTAAATAAATTTGGTCAAAACACAAAATTCATTTCCTCTTTTTTTTGGTTCTAATTAGTTATACATGACAGTAGAACATATTTATACACTTTGATAGATCATACTAAATGAAGTGTAATCTCTCATTTTTCTGATTATAAAAATCATGGGATCACATGGGTCATGCAGTCATACATGTACACGAGGTAATAATGACTGTTTCACTCTGCTGTCATTCCTACCCCCTTACCCCTTCCCTTCCCTTCACTCCCCTCTGCCTAGTATAAAGTTATTCTTAACTGTGCTTCCCAGCTATATACTGGTGGCGACAGCAGGCCAGGAGGAATGGGGCACACATTACCACATGAGGGCCAGGCCAGGGGGCTGCCCCTCCAGACCTGGAACTCAATTCTTCTTGGGTCAGGAGCTTTGTTAGTATCACTGGCATGTCCTCAGCACACCTGGTGGGGACTCAGCAAACTTTGGCTGAAGGAAGGGGCTCCCTCCAGGTTGGGAAGGAAAGCCCTGTTTACAGCACTTGCCAGAAGGCTGTGGTGCTTCACTTTTTCTTTTTCCTGAGCACTCACAGGGGCTGGTAGACAACAAGCTCACTCAAGGAGTGGCCCTCCAGGGGAGAACGGGGTTAATTGTTTACTGATGAGCTGTCTCTACAATGTGCCCTGCAGCCGCATCTTCCTGTCCGGATTTCATTGCTGGCAGAAAAGGATGGAGTCAAACTCACAGAAGGAAATGTCACATGAAGAATTTTAAGGCAAAAAATAGCACATCTGGTCATGTCAGCACTAAGAGCTGCCTGTTTCCTGACTGGCCATCAATACTCAGTGATTCAACGTGGGAGCAAATATCTTTCCACTAAACAGGAATGGAGTATGTTGGGAAAATAAGGGAAACCCAGGGTCCCAACTAGAGCTAAAACATTTTGGACACTGAGCTGAGAATGCTGATGTAAAACTGCTAATCTACCAAAAGAAAAGCAAAGGCTTAGGTAAAACTCAGCATAGTTTCCTTTAAAGGGGTCCAAACACGAGAGCTTTGTCTTTTATGAAAAGGTACGTTTCCTCCTGCCCCTCACCTGGTGTGAACTCTGAATTTTCTAAGAATCAAGTCAGAATCACCAAGTGATTGACCAACATATTTCTTACAAATGGGGGTGGAAGGCAGAACCAGCAACTGGGTGCCAAGGACACATCAGCTTTGCTCACACCAGCTCTGACTGGCCTTGACACTGAGTCACAGCCCGTCACCACCACAAGTTCAAGTCCTGAGCTGGAAGAAGAGCACGAGGAGGGGGTGAGAGGTGAAGAGAAGGCCTAAGTGCGTGGACATGCGACTACGCAGGCAGCCTCAAGACACGGTGCCAGTAAATGATGAATATCACTCTCTTCTGCTCGGTTGACCCCTCTCCTCTGGGACTCTTCATATTCTAAGTCCAATTAAGCCAACCAGCTGTGCTGCCAAGGAAGCAGTCAGTCAGTCTGGCTGCACAGGCTTTGCTGCTGACAGCTGCAGAGAGAAACGCCAACCAGCCCACAGCTTGGTCTCCCTCATGATCTGGTGAAAACAGAGACCATGTTTCACCCAAATGTCTGCCAGCCAAAAGGAGGGAAAGAGGACAGTTCAAAATCGCAGCTGAGAAGCTGCTGGCCAGTGCCCAGGTGCAGAGACTAGTCAGGCACAGCACGTGCTGACATCGGCCACCATGGTCCTGGCCCTCTGGTCTATGAAGAGAAGAGGCGGGAAATGGGAACTGGGCTTTGACCTTGAAACTGAGAAACTAGACTGCTGGCCAACCTTCCAGAGGGTTAAGTCCCCTACCCAGTAGTTCTCAGATGAGAACCTCGGGGGTTAACCCCTGCACTCTGTGCCCCACCCGCTGGTCAGGAGATAGTTGAAAATGTCTGGAAACATTTTTGGGTTGTCACAGTTGGAGACAGGGCTTGCTACTGGCATCCAGTGAGTAGAGGCCAGGAGGTTGCCATGCATCCTGCAGTGCACGGGACAGCGACCCACAGCAAAAAACTCTATGGCCCAAAATGTCACTTGTGTTGAGGCTGAGAAACCTTGCTCTAGAGCCTGAGAGCACTGGGTACAAATCCTAAATCCACTGCTACCTAACTCTGGGCCCTTTATAGAAGCCACTTCGCATCTCAGAACCCCCTGTTCCTTTGATATGTTTAGCAAAACTGATGCAGGAGTTTCTAAGTGCCAGGCACCACTCAAAGCAGTTTGTACATATTAACTCATTTAAGTTTCCCAATCACTCTGTGCCAGACTATTGTCCATATTCCCTGTTTTACAGAGGATGAAACTGAGGTGCAGAAAAGTGAAATCAGCAGCCCTGAATTACCCAGCTAATTGCAGGAGGAACCAGGATTCCCCTGCAGCATTTTGTAGCCAAGGCACATACTCTCGCATCATCCCATTCATAGGGTGACTTATAGACCAAATACCTATGGCACATTTAGCATCTACCTCAGTCCCTCACTTAAAGGTGTGCAGCAAACGTGTCTTCTGACCCCTCACCGTGCATTACCCCCACGTCGTTTGCATTCATCTCAAATATCAAGAATCACACCACTAGCTTCTTCTACTTCCTTTCCACCAACCAGACAATGGCAAACAGTCAAACACTTCCATCCCCCAAACTTGCAGCAATCCCAAAATGTTTATTCAGAAATTCAAAACCAGCTCTGGCAAGGCTGGCACTCATGCCTTCGAACATGATGTCTCCAAAAGTGGTGGCCCCATGACAATGACCTCTGCCAGGGTTACTGAGACTGGAAATTACTCTCCGCTGTAAACCAACACCCAAGGCCACCCTGGTCCCCTACATCTGGGCTTTGGAAGGTCCCAAGTGTGTCTATTTAGAAATAAATTGTGAAATGTTGTCTATATTTAACAGAGAGCTGGGCCTTACTAAGCAATCTGAGGAACAGGCTCTTAGAACATGCTGTGAGTCCCCTTCCTGGCCACTTTTCAGAAGCAGAAACTAACCTTGCACCAGCAAGCCAGGACAAAAAGAAAAACCCACAAGTTTTAGTATAGACAGGTCTGTGAGTACAAGCAAGGAAGTAATTAGCGAAGCCAAGCAGTGGGACACTTGATACTTTCAGAAAAGTGCAGTCACATTGATTCACTTGGAAAAGCAGCCCGAGTCCTGACAGGTATAGTCACTGGACCACAGGGTGGCCCCCGGGCAGGCCCTCTGCACAGACTCTGTCCTGCACCACTAAGCCGAGGGTGGGATGCCTGTGGCAGTGTCCCTTTCCCCAGGGGCCTCCCTTCCTTCCACCTGCTCCTCTTGGTCTCCCTGCACATGATCTCCTTTCCAGGCACATCCATGCAGCCTGGTCCTGGCTTTCATTCTACTCCTTTGCCAGAATTTTCACCCTGGGTATTCAGAGCCATGGGTCCATTTGAATGTTTCAAATGACTCAATAGTGACTGGACTCGAAGTACTTAGGTGAACCACAAAGCAGGGCCAGACTCTCAGCCACCTAGAGAACTAATGCAGCCCAGCCCAGGCCAGTCCGAAGTGCTTGGTGAAAGAAGGGTACCTTTCTGATTAAATAAATCTTTTAAAATTGCTTTAAAATTGCAACTTGACCAGAGGTATAACTGGGTAAGAATCTTTCAATCTCTGGGGGCAGATATGAAGAAACCCCAGGGTCCAGATTTCTCTCTGGAAATAGAATAATAAAGCTGGTCCTTGATGATTAACAAACAGGGCTAGGGTCACCACCCTTTCCCACTGACAAGTGAGTCTGTTCTGAGAGCTGAGTCGAGGGTGTCAGCCAGTGTGGGCCTGGGAGCTGACTTCCTGATCCCCCTGCAGGCCCCATGAGCAGGAGTGGTCCTGAGGGAAGGTCACTGTGGCTAAGGACAGGAGAGGGGAGGAGGAAAGCTGAGGAGGGCCCCGGGGTAGGGAGTGAGGCAGCAAGAGAGAGGTCCGCTATAACCAGCCTCCAGGAACATAGCAGGTGACAGGAAAACATTTACTTGCCTTAGGTTGGAAAAATGAGTAGATGGTCTATAGGAAAATGGAAGTGCCAGGGCAAGGAAGAGGGCTGGAGAAGAGACCGGGTTGGGACAAAGAGGGAAAGAGACAAGAGAGACGAGGTGGAACTGTGCTCACTGTAGCAAATCCTTAGATAACTGCCCCTGACTCTGGAATGATCTTTCCAGAAGTTGAAGAAAATTCCAAAAGAAAGACCATTCACTGGTCAAGTTGCCCTACTGGTTACTAAAATACTATTGAGCACTCACAACACCCTCTAGTGAATATTGATTGAATATTACCTGTAATATATTATACATTGAGTGAACAACAGTTACTACAGATGCATAGTAACATATATTAACATCGCTGACCATGTGGTGTGGGAGAAGAAGGGGGCATGTTCTGGAGCCAAGTTTCCTGGGTACAAATCCCAGCTCTGCCCCTTGTGAGTTCTGTGACATTTGGTAAATCACTGAACCTTTCCATGCTGAGTTTCCCCCCTATAAAATGGGGATAAGAACAATGTTTGCTTCAAAGGAAAACCCTGAATAAATGCGAGCTTTTATTTTTAAAAAGCCTCAGTATTTTAAAAGATGCTAAGTGACCTGGGATGTCAAGGAGTTTGTAAACAGTCCTTTTCTTCTACAGCAATAAGTGCTAAATTATCTTGTCCTTCCTTGGTCACTGTGAGTATGGGTTTTATTTGAAGATGGAGCATTTCCTGTCTGTCTACAGAGGCAACTGTGCTAGGGGCCTGGTCCACTGCTCTGTGGCTCTTTATGCTGAAAGAGTTGAACTCCACTCAGGCTGAGAGGCCCATCTCTCCAAGTGTCCTTCATCTCTGCTCATAAAACCATGCCTTTTAATTAGTTCCAACTCTCCTGTCTCTAAGGGACCCATTACACAGTCTTCAGGAAGAGGTGACCCAGTATGACAGAGGATCCTGACAGCAGTCACAGAGGGCCTGCAAAAGAACCACATGGTGGACTTTATTCAGGCAACCATCAGAACAGACGTAGAGGCCACCAAAATGGAGGTTTGCAGTGGAGGAGAGACCACACTGTCCCCTAAACGCAACAAGGAAAGGTGGGAATTCATAGCCAGCGGCATGGTGAGCATCAGTGGATGGAAAGTTTCTAAGAGGAAACATCTCAAGGCTAAAGCAATCCAACTGGATTCTTGCTGAAGGCAGGCCAGGGTGGTGAGACCACTTGAGCAATCGTGGAAGATGATGCCGCGGTCTGAAGGATGATGTCTCCAAATTCATACATTAGGACTTAACCCCCATGCTGACAGTATTGAAAGGCAGGGCCTCTAGGAGGTGAGCAGTTATGAGGGCTTGACCGTCATGAATGGCATTAGTGCCTTATAAAAGAGGTTGAAGGGAGTACCCCAGCCCCTTCTGCCATGTGAGGACACAATGCACCCTCTATGAGGAACAGGTCCTCCCCAGACACCAAAATTGCTGTCACCTTCATCTTGCATTTTCCGGTTTCTAGAACTGGGAGCAATTCGTTTCTGTTGTTTATAAGTTACTCGATCTAAGGTGTTTCATCAGAGCAGTGCAAATGGACTGAGACAGCTGAGGAACCTGATCGGATATTAACGCTGAATGGATATTGACAATGGGGGACTCTGGCCAAATTCGATTTTTTCTAAAGTTGGACAATGCAGAGATAAATGCAGAGATTCCAAGGCTGAGACCAAACTAACACAACTCTCAGAAGAGTGTGGAAGGAGTTTGGTCACACAGAGGATCTCTGCCAGAACTAACCTCAAGGACAGCACGCTGGGGTGAGATCCCCTCCTTTTCGGGAGATGTGACTCTTAAATGACTACTTATCCTGTGCTGGTAGAAAGAGGACCCGGGTGGGAGGCAGAGCAGAAAGAAAGGGAAGTGCTAGAAGCAGGGCCATCACCTGTGACATGACTGTGTTCTCTGACGGTCCCTGCACTCTATATGATAAATGAATTGTTCAATCTCCCAATTTCATCTGTTTCTTATTTATTTGCTTTAGTCTTGGTGCACCTTGGAATCAAAGTTCTCATTGAATGAACACAAAACCAATTCAGGATCTTTTAATCCAACATGCAAGAAAACTTGGTTTCCATTAAGCCATGGTCAATGGATACCAAACCAGCAGGGCAGAAGGGAAGGCCTTTCCTTCTCAGGCAGTCTTCCTTGGAGGTGGGAAGGGGCAAGAGAAAGGAAGCAAGTGATCTGGGGTCCAAACACAGAAGAGCTGCTGGCAACTTCCTACACCCGTCTTTAGGTAGTACCCTCACACTACCCAAGAGTGAAGGCCTGGGCTCCTTCCCCAGGATCTTTGTGGTTCTCTGCTACATCCTCTAGGTGGGAATCGATCCTCAGAGCCAGCTGTCTTCAGATCAGCCCACCCGTCTATAAACTGGTCACACATGGACACGTGCACGAATGCACACACACATGCGTGCACACACACCCTCACTTCTGTTCCATGAAGTACTATTATTATTCCCGGATTACAGGCAAGGAAACTGAGGCTCTGAGAATAATCTGCCCAAATTCCCACAAGTGGTAAACCTCTAATTCAAACCCAGCCTGACTTTCCTCCAAGCATTTCTATCCCTGCACCCAAATGTTTTCAGGCCATGATCTTCTGATCTGTCAGCAGAACCCAGATGTTTCAGCAAGACCTTACCAGGAGTTTCTGGGTTCCTTTTGAACTACAAAGCCTGGACTATAGGCCTGTGAGTGCTACTGGGAGGGAGACAGAACAAGATCAGAGAGGCTGCTGGGCCTCAGACCAAGCACTGCATGCTCAGATGCATCAGGACCAGCCACATGCAGGCCTTCCCCACCAGCTGCTCCAGATGTGCCTGTGCCAGTTTTGCCTCTCTGGTCTCAGTTTTCTCACCTGTAGGATGGATAGAATAATGCCTGCCCTGTAGGGCTGTGGTGAGGATTTAATGTGATAAAAATCCTAACATACCCAAGCAAGTGCCTAGCACACAGGTGGCCAGAGAATGGTGGTTATTGCTACTAAGCATGGGTACAGTCCCATAAGTCACTCCTAGATTCAAATCAGGGAAGAGGAGGGGGTAGTCCTTCCTTATGGAAAGACTATTCTATCATCAGGATGTTGTAAAATTTCTGGTGCACAGTGAGAGTGAGAATCAAACAGATTTTTCACTGGCTGTATTATTATTTTTATCTTCTCAGCACATAATGCTTTATGGCGATTGTGATACTTCGGAGAGAAGGATGCAGCTCCTTCACAAACGTGGGCCTGGCCCCAAAGGCCTCTGAAAAAGCATTCAAGGGCAAAGGAAATGTCTGTGGAAAGCCTGTAACAGAGAACTTGCTGCTTAGGAAGGCCAAGGGAGGGAGAAAGGAAAGTGGCCAGAGATGAGGCTAAAGTGGGCAGGGGCCATCTTCTAGGGTCGTGCAGGCCTTATGAAGAACCCTCAATTATCTTTAGTTCAGCACGAACCACAGGCAGGATCAGGTCAGTGCAAAGAAAAACCTAGAATACTCAAGGAAGAATGTGTAGGAACAACTGGGAAACTTATAGCGGTCGAGCAAGGGTGGCCTGAACAGGGGAGTGGAAGTCAGATGGACGAGTGACATGGATTCAGACACTCGCCCTTAGGAAGAGGAATGCGTGGGAGTCAGTGAGAGATTAGGTGTTGGCGGGTGGCAGAGAGGAGCGGATGAAGTTGGGTTCCTGACTCCAGCAGCAGAGAGATGTGCGACAGTGGTGCCTGTGTTAGCCAGTATTTTTGTCATTGGGACAAATACCTGAGAGAGACAACCAAAAGGATGGAAGATTTACTCTGGTTAACGGTTTCAGAGGTTGGGGTCCAGGGTTGGCTGGATCCACTGCTTCGAGCCCGAGGCAAGGCAAACCATCAGAAAGGTGTGGCAGAGGAGGCCAGGAAGCAGAGGGAGAGAGGAAGGACCTGAGACAAGATAAAGTTCCCCAGGGCACCTCTCAGGGACCCACTCCCCTCCACCAGGTCTCCCCACCTACGGTCTCCACCATCTTCTTGTCGTCCAGCCAGCTATCAATGGATTAATCCACTGATGAGATCAGCGCTCTTATGATCCAATCACTTCCCCGAAGCTCGGACACTGAACACTGATATGCTGGGGACCAAGCCTCCAACACATTAGCCTTCAGGGGACATGCCAGATCCAAACCGTAACTCGTCGCTTCCTGAGACAGCCTGTGTCTGGAGAGAAGACTGAAAGCCGAAGGCAGGGGCTGGGGGCTAACGGGTTGGGCAGTGGGTCTAAGATGACATTGGTGGGAATTATCCACATGTGGAGTCATCCCGGTGGAGATGTCGAGAAGGTGGTTACATTTATCATCAGGTGTTCTAGAGGGTAGGCAAGACCAAAGGTGTGGAGACCGAAACCACAGAGGTGACCTCTTCCGCAGGCAAGAAGGACGCAGTAAGAAGAGACATCCTCAGGTCCTGCAGAACTCCAATGGCGATCACAGCGCCCAAGCAGAGAGGGCAGCGAATACTAGGAGAAGCAGCAGTAGCCAAAAGGAGCAGGCAGCAGACCAGGAGCCTCAGAAGCCAAGGGAAGGAAAAGCATCTCAAGTTTTAATGAACTTAATAAAATGCCACTCAGAAAGCAAAAACATGGAAGATGGAGCGACGTTGGGAGATGCAGGCCAGCGGTGTACAGGGGAAGCTGGGCGGCAAGGGCTGAAGGGACAGGTGTACAGCTCAGGGAGCCGCCCAGCACGACTCCATCGCGTCACGGAGCTCATTCCACCATGAGCCTAACGAATGATTTCAAGCTCCTTTAGATGGGTGCTGTTTACTGCCTTCTTCTCTTGTCAGAAACGCAAGGGCTGGAGGGCAAGCTCTTCCTGTTTTATTCACTGCTACAGTCCCAGTACCTAAACGCATGTTTGGCACAGATAGGAACTCAAGCCATAGAAACTGTTGAAGTTGAATAAGTGAAATAGAGAGAGTAGAGATAAGTCCAGGGAATAGTGGGGGAGAGAGGGAGTTGGAAAGTTCTGGACTGAAAGCAGAAGCTTCTGGTGGGAGTGATCCAGTGGTGAAGAGAAGGGACGTGGGCTAGTGCCCCTCACAAGGTGGGACCCCCCAGCTTGGGTGGGGGTTTGGGGCAAAATGCAGGACACTGAGATGTACATTCAGTAGAGAATATGAGCGGTATTTTCCTGTCTAAATGGCATCCAGCCCTCATGTCCTTGTCTTAGATAATGTCTCCTAAAAGCAAACCTTAAGACAAGGCCCTCTGAGCAAGTGATTCATTGAAGAAATGCTTCCAGGAGAGTTTGCAAGGGAGTAGAGACGCAGGCCAGCAGGAGAGAAGGGAAGTGGACAACCAGGTGTCACCTCAGGGGACAGCCCAGCCCCTTCCCCATGAGTCTTCCAGGATGTAAACTGCACCTCCTCTGAGTTTGTCCCCCAACACCAAGGCCAGGTGGCTGAACCTTCAGCTCCCCCACGTAGACCTAGTTAATACTGGCTCCTGACTGCCACAGGGGAGGCCACTCCCAGGAACTCCATCTCTGTTGGCAGAGGGCAATCTCCTGAAAAGGTGGCAGGACAAGGCTTCACCAAGGGCATAGATGGGTAAGAAGAACTGGTCAAAGTGGTTTAACAGGGTGTAAAAACAGTGCCAGCCATGTGTGCTACTAAATCTGAACAGGATTTTGTGTGAATTACTCCAGAAAAACCCACCAAATAGCCCCATCCCAGGGGGCTGGTGGTACATGGACATTTACCACTCAGAATAGTTTCTGTTCCAAGAAATCATCTTTCACAGGAAGATATGCAGGTCCACAAAGTGCACAGAGTGCTCTTCATGGATATCTATGGGGTGTGAATTTAGAACAACTACTAAAACTGAATGTGAGATGCTTTAGAGTATTCAGAAATACTTCAAAGTCAAGGAATAGAAAACTGGATAATGTGTGCTACATTCCTGGCGCATATTTATTATACCACAGTACAATGACATTATAGAATCCTCAGAAATATAACCAAGTGAAATAAAACAAATTAATCTACCAAATAACATTTATGAACTCCTGCTATGAATCCAGCCTTGTGCTGGAAATGGTAAAATGGAGAAATGTCTCCCCTGCTAAAAGCCTGTCACCAGGCTGGGGCCAGATGATGCTCCTGAAACAATTAAAGAATAGGGTGACATTAAATCCATGGGAGGGCATGTGTTGTGGTTAAGAGTTCAACCCCAAAGCTGAATTGACTAGCATTACTCTAATTTCTTCCTCTAGATACTCTGTGCCTCAGTTTCCCCACCTGAAAAATGGAAATACTAGTAGTACTTCCTTCATGAGATTCCTCAGGGGATAAAATGAGGTCTTTTCTGTAAGGTGCAATGTGGATGCATACAGCTGGCACTCAGCCCTTGTAATTGCTGCAGTTATATTGGAGGTGAAGCACAGAAAAGACTGCTGCTGACTGGACCTGTCCTATCCTCCTTTCCTCAGGAAGAACTAAGACATTTATGCCCGGTTCATAGGGGGTCACAAGGGAAAAGAAATCAAGAAACATCTATCATTGTTTTCTTGTGACCAAACTAAGCCTGGACCGGGAGCTGAAGGACGGATGCCGTGCTCCTCTGCTGAGTGGGCCGGGAGCCAGGGTCAGCAGCTTTCTGTCCCGGGAGCCTTTCATACTCAAAGCACATACACTCTCAGACTCTTAAAGAGGGTTAGGTCAGCAAAGAGACATTGAAAAGCCATTAGCATCTCTGCGTCCCTGTTGGCTATCTCCTGCCCAGCAATCAAGAACCAGTGCAGACAGTTTGCTGATTAGCCTGCAGAACAGGGTGCCCACATCCAAGGAATGCAGCCACATGGCCTGTATTCCAGCTGCACCTTCATTACAGCTGTGCGACCTTGAGTCCATGACCTTGACCTCTGAAATCTCAATTCCCTTGCCTATAAAATAGTTCCTTATCTAGCTACACATTAAAAATACTGGGGGAAGTGGTGGTGTTTGAAAGTCCAAATGCACAGGCCTCACCCCAGACCAATAAGATAAGAAGCCCCCTGATAGAACCTACTGCTATAGGGGGACTTGCTCACCTTCTACTCACAGAAGTGGAATTAAATGAGATATCTGTGGAAGACACTGACACAATGCTTTTGCTCTGTAAAAGGTGGCTTTCATGCTGGACCACTCCAAGTTCCTAGACCTACCCCACCAGGCCCATGGAAGAATGCGCTCTAGAATTTTATTCTGCCCATGGGAAGCATCTGCTCAGGTACCTCACTTTAGCAAACATCAAAGATCAATCCTGCATTTTGATCTTTCTAGTTCTTTTGATCACCCTAGTCCTGAATCATCTTATTGTTGGAGAGAGGAAAAGTTCAGGCCCCCAAAGTATTCCTGTCTCTGGACAAAAGGCTGTGAGGTCACATCCTTTTCTCCACCTATGCTCTCAATGGGCCAAATATCCCCCATCCTAAAGAAGAGAGCCGCCATCCAGAGCTTCAGTTCTTGGTTTGCAGAAGTGGCAGGGCCCAAGATGGTTATCCACGGAGGCTGCCTCAGCAGTCATATTCTGGGAAGAGTTGTAGGACACACATCCCTGGCCAGTGGTTCCTTGGCCATGTCTCACAGGCTCGAAGCCCTGTGAAACATGGGGACTGACGAGACCTGGGTTATGGGGATTTAAGAGTATGGGGCAGGGCCTTTTCAGTCCAACCTCACTTCTTTGGTGGACATGTCTGGACACAGAGCTGGAGAAGGAACTGGGACAGAGTAAAAAGGTGGGGTCCCTTACAGTTTGTAGTTCTGCTTTCTAAAGAAAAATAAACATGAAGAACTGGCACAAAACTTCACCTCAAGGGCTGGTTTTGTAGCTCAGTGGTACCACACTCACCTGCCATATATGAGGTCCTGGTTCCGCCCCCAGTGGGAAATATGGAAAATCTTCAATTCAACTGGTAAAGGGAAGTATCTAGCATCCTAGCTGGAAGATGAGTGGGTGACAAGGGGAAAAGGGCTGTCCACCCAGTAAAAACGCATTGGCTTTGCTGCCCAATGAGAGGTCAGGTGCCAGGGTTCCAAGAAGCAAAGCAGTTGACAGAGACTCTTCCAGACTCATCTTGAGCTGCTAAAATGTGCATGTCAGACCCCGATACCATTTCTTGTCAATTATCTCAACAACACAGTGTTCAGTATGGGTGGGCTGGCTATCTATCTATCTAACTATCTATCTATTCATCTTTCTTTCTTTCAACTTCATGAAGTAGCTACTGGTACTACCCTACATTGTGCAGTTGAGAAAACTGAGCCACACAGAGGCTAAATAATGTGTCCAAGGTCATATAGTGTATAACGAAGTTGAGATGTGAACCCTGTAAGTCTAGGTTCAGTGCCTGTACTTGCTCTTCTTGCACCAAATTGTCTAGTGAGGGTGTCAAACAGGTCAATAGACAATTAGAATGCAGTGTCTAAGTAATTCCTAGGGCCTAGCACAGATGGTGGTATCCAAAATCCTATTATAATCTGAAGTTCACTCACAGGAAGGAAAAAAGATCCTGGTGACAGGCTGATTGGCACGAAGACATGCAAAATGAACATTCTAAAAGAGACCTGAATAGGCACTTTCCTGAGCAATAAAAAGATATGAACACAAAGACCTGCATATAATTTTTCCTGGAAGCTTTATTTGCAATGGGTAAAATTTGGAAACAACCCAAATTTCTACCAATAGGTGAGTGATTGAAAAAAATACACATTGAGTATACCTTATCTGATATGCTTGGAACCAGAAATGTTTCAGATGGCAGGTTTTTTCCAATTTTGGAATATTTCCATATACACAATGAGCTCCCTTGGGAATGGGACCCAAATCTAAACATGAGATTCATCTGTGTTTTGTGCCTGGCATTGTGTTGCACACCAGTAATTCTAGCTACTTAGGAGGCTGAGGTAGGAGGATCACAAGGTTCAAGCTTGGCCTGGACCACTTAGCAATAGCCTATCTCAAAATTAAATAAAAAGGGCTGGGGATATAGCTCAGTAGTAGAGCAATTCCCTAGCATGCACAAGGGCCTGGATGTAAGCTCAAGCGCGCGCACACACACACGCACACACACAAATCATTTATGTTTCATATGCTTGAAGGTAATTTTATACAATATTCTTAGTGTGTCTGCATTGTGACTGTGTGACCACACAGGTAAGGTTTGGGATTCTCCAATTATGATGTCCTGTCAGTGCTCAAAGAGTTTTGGGATTTGGAACATTTGGGATTTAGATTTTTGGATTAGGAATGCTTAACCTGTATACCCATCCACAGGAATACTATTCAGCTATGCAAAGCACAAACTGCTGATAAACACAACACAGATGAATCTCAAAGCATTATCCTCAGCAAAAGAAGTCAGAAGCAAAGTGCATATACTTTATGACTTCATCTATATGCAGTTCTAAATAAGGTAAACTTTAGTGTCAAGAATCGAGATCAATGGTGGTCAAGAGATAGGGATGGGAGATTGATTGAATGGGGCATGAGGGGGCTTTTGGTGATGAGGGCATGATGATGGGCATATATTTTGATAATGACAGTAGCTACACAGGTGTAGAGATCTGTTAAAAACTCACTGAACTGTACACTCATAAAGGTAAATTTTTTCATACATAAATTATCCTCAATTTTTAAAACTTTTTAAAAAGACCCTTGAGGTTACAGTCCCAATTGAGAAGTGCTGGGCTCTGAAGCTAGGAGTGAGTGTTGGACACCTCCTGCTCTCTTGGCTTCTTTGTTCTTTTTCCTTTCTCTCTCTCTTCCATTTCTTTCTTTTGCTCTTCCTTCCTTCCTTCCTTCTTCCCTCCTTTTTTCTTCCCCCGTTCCTTCATTCCTCTTCCCACCTTCCCTCCCTTCCTTCATTTCTTTTTCCTTTCCTCCTCCTTTTCTCTCTCTCCAAAGCCTGCCACCTTCTTCTCCAAGCCAAGCCTGGTGACAGGCCTCTGCTCCAAGCATTTCCAGTACTGCCATTACGAATTAGTGGAGACGATCAGACACCCAGGTAGATTGGTTCTCAGTCCACTTGAGAGGGGCAGATGCTCTGCAAAAATGGCCAGTGACCCACAGAGAAGGCTGGCAAGACCTCAGGACTCTTGCTGGGTCCCTCTGTGGCTTCTGCCTACCAGGTACAAACTATGAATACATTAAACAAAAGAAGAGGAAGTGCCTTTCTAAGAATTACTAGACTTTGGGAGCAAGGAAAGTCATTTGTCTTCAAGAAAGGGGGAAAAAAATGTTCCTTCCTTGGGACCTCCACTAGGGGATGGGGAGGGGATAAGTGAGAGGGTCCAGCAGGGGAGAGTGGGACATGCAGAGAACAGGGGAAGCATCTCTGAGGAAACAGCAAGGTGAGCTCTTCATCTTAAGCCCTGGGAAGGACAGGGAAAGATGGAGCCCTTCATCCAACCAGGGCCCATATAGCCTCCTAAGAGCACCCTCATCAGACACACCCCACCCTCACTGGATGGGAAGAGAACAGAGAGGTTAACAGGGGGGAGGCAGCAGGAATGGAGACAGAAAGGAGACTGGCATGGTTCCCTCCTGTGGGCTGCAGGAGGCCTCTGGCAGCCAGAACATCCATCTGCTGTGCCCCACCACTAGTAGACTTACAGGAAGGGCTGGGGACAGTGATGAACCTACAGCCCCTTGCTCAGAAAACATACCAGGAAGTGAGCAGAAGGGCCCACCAGCTTGGGAGTAAACCACAGCAGAGTCATCAGTCGGGGCTCTTCTGGACAAAGAGAGTGATAATAGTCTCTCAGCCAAGAGGCGGAGGTTGAGTTCAGTCAAGCTCAACCCAGACGCATGGGCAGAGGACAGAGGACTGAGATGCCAGCTGCCCTCCAAGTTCTGTTTAATGGAAGTTGAGAGAGCCAGTTGGAAGACTGGTGCTTCCACTATCTTTCCCCAAAGGAGAGTTGGTCCCCCTAACGAGCTAAGAATGAGAAGATTAGGGAGCATAAAGGCAGAACCTGGCCTAAGACAGAGAAAGGCACCCACAAGAGAAAACGTAAAGAATTCTGGTGTTGTAGTAAGTGAAGAGTCAAGAGACCGGCTCCAACTCTAACTGACTCTACTCCAGGTCTGGAATAAAGCTATATCCAAGAGAAATATCCTGCCAAACCAGGACAGCCCATGTGTAGAACTGAAAATCAGCCAAAAACCTGTCAGCTCTCCCAAGTTACAAGAAGGAAGGATCAACACCCTAGAAGGTGGTGTACTTTTGCATTTAGGAGTTAAACTATGTATTACATAGTCACCATTGTTCACTTCTAGAACAAAATTGTGTCATTTGCAGAAAAATGGGTACAAGTGGAGAGCATCATGTTAAGCAAAATAAACCAGATTTAGAAAGTTAAAGACCATATGTTTTCTCTCATATTTGGAAGCTAGGGAGAAAAATGGAAACAAAGGGATCTCATGAAAATAGAAGGGAGGCCAGCAGGGTAGAGAAAGAGCCAGGAGGGAGGAGGAGGGGGAGAGGTACTGGAGATCAAAATTGATCAAATTATGCCATATGCAGGTACAAATATGATACGCTGAAACCCACTGTTCTGTGTAATTATTGCACACCAATAAAAAGTGTCACTCACTTCTATATATAACCTGTTTATGCTGCGTTACTAAGAACACATTGTTGTATCTATTATGAATCATAGAATAGACTGACCACTGTAATAAATGTGAGTGTACGCAGGCTGAGCAGAGTCTGTCGTGGTTAACAAGTGTTAAGATTTGTTGTGATTTTGAAGAAAACCTTGTAGACTTTTTATTTGCAGCACTATGGTACACTAGATATTCTATCAACTTTACTTAGAAAACTGGATACTATAGAAAAAAAATCTTTTAAATCACTAACAAGCTGGCAATTTTATAAGAAATATTAGCAAGCAAAAACTAAGTAAAACCTGAAGACCAGCACAAAAGTCATGCCCTGAAGCTAGCTTGAGGACATCTGCTAAGAAAAGTGACCTTGAGCTTCATCTTTTGCAGCCTCATGGGAAGAAAGGGACAAGATTAGAATTTCCCACAACTGATAAAAGATATTATAAGGTGGATCCAGGGACTCCAATGAATACCAAACATGAGAAAATAATAAGAAATGTATACCGATACACTTTGTGAAATTGTAGAATACCAAAGGTCAAAAATATATGATGAAATAAAGTAGAACTGGGACTGGGGATACAGCTCAGTTGGTAGAGTGCTTGCCTGGCAAACACAAGGCCCTGGGTTCAGTCCCCAGCACCACAAAAAAAAAAAAAAAAAAAAAAAAAAAAAAGTAGAACTGTATCGTTTATAACACAGCAAAAGCAAGGTGCTGAGCAACTCAGTGAGAACCTGTCTCTAAAAAAATACAAAAGAGGGTCGTGGATGTGTCTCAGTGGTCAAGTGCCCCTGAGTTTAACTCCAGCACCCCCCCAAAAATTAATAAAGATATTTAAAAGTTATATAATAATTGAAAGAATGCAAAAGTCAAATGAGGATCTCAAAGTCAACACTGATTCTTTAAAAAAACAGTAACCAATAAAATTCTAAAAAGACTATGTAATACGCAAAAGCTGAAGACACAGAAGTAATAAAAACAAAAAGGGGTCATAACCACAGATGCTACAGAACTTCAAAAAGATAAAAAGCATGTTATAAATTACTCTGCAGTAAAAATGTGAAAACACAAATGAAATGTACAAATTCCTAGAAAAATCTGACTTAGACCAAAATTGAGTCAAGGAAAAAAATTAAAACTTGAATACCCATTAGCTACTGAAGAAGCTGAGTAGTGGTTAAACAATTTCAGGAAAGGAAGAATTCTAGCTGTATAAAACTCTTTCTGAAAACAGATAAGGAGAAAACATTCTACAATCTATTTGATAGGTCCAGTATAAACTCAGTAACAAACCTCACAAGGAGAATCTGAGAAGGAAAAATTACAGTCCAATACACTCCTGAACACCATCAAACCTTCTAAACTAATAATAGCAAAACAAACCTAGCCATGGATAAAAAATGAACCCATTATGACCAAACCAAATTTATTCTAGAAAAACGAGATTAACTTTGGAAAATGAGTTTACTAGACATTAATAAATTAAAGGAAGAAAAAAATTAACCAAGCCCTCTCAATAAATGCAGAAAAAGTATTTTATGAAGTTCCATTTATGATAAGGAAAACAAATCTCTTGCAAACTACAGAAGAAGGGGAGCTCCTTATTTTGATAAAGAATGTCAAAGCCATAGGTAACACCATTTTCAGGGAAAATGTTGAACACAAAAGGCAAAAACTAAAATTTTAGAAGACAATAGAAAAGCTATATTGTTCTTCAGGATGTCCTTCAAAAGACATGTAATGTTGAATGATAAAGATTGATACATTTTTATCATGTTAAATTAAGAATTTTTACCACTCTAAAATACTAAAAAAAATCATGAAAAATAACACAAATTAGGAGATGATTTTTGCAACCCCAAGTAATGGTCTTCAGCATATATAAAGAGCTCCTACAAATAAATAGGAAAAACATAAAATACACAATTTTAAAATAAATAGGCAAAAGACTTGAGAGGCACTTCACACACACAGAGAAAGAAACACCAAAAGACCAACAATATACAAAAAGATTCTGCACCACTTTATCAATCAAACATATGTAAATTAAAATCAGCTAAGATATTGTTCTATCACCATGAGACTAACAGCAATTTCTGACAATATATGACAAAATATAAAGTGTTAGCAAGGACACTGAGCAACAGGAAGCATTCCAAACTGTAGCTAGTTATAGAAATTAGTTCAAAACATTGGAAATTAATTATTTGAGGTGAAATTTATATAACCTAATGGAAATTAAGTTTCAACAATTCTAGCATTGAAAATGCTCAGCGTCTGAAACCAGTAATTCTACTACTGTGTTTATTCCCTAAGCAAACTTATATACATGCTCAGCAGGACTTGAACAAAAATGTTTATAGCAGCACTATTTATAACTGCAAAAAACTGGAAATAACTGTTCATTAATAATAGAATAGATATATAAACTCTAATATACGTACTCAATGTAATATTGCAGTTCAGCAAAATGAAAAAAAAAAATTCAACTACACTCAACAATGTGGATCAATCCAAGAGCAAAACATGTAACAACCACTTGGCATTCATAGTGCCATGTTCCTGCTGGGGCAGGTGTGATCCCCTTAGGAAGGAGGGGAGGAGTTGATGAGACTTCAAGGGAGCCCTGTAGAAGCAATCTACCAACTGAAAACCAAGTGATAGGGAAATATTCCAGTTCTGTCCACCAGTGTGGCCTTACTGGTGTGCAGGGCTCAATATGAGCATCAGAACAAATGCATACAAATGGGTTTCCGATTATACTAAGCCACGAACGTGTGTAACTAAAGAAGACATTGCTTAGGAATGCAAATATAAATGTAAGACCATAAAGAAAAGCATAGGGAGAACACATAGAAATATCCCTGAGAAGGGAGGGGATGCAATGTATAGCAGTACTCAGGGGACTTCAAGGTAGGAGTAACAGTCTTTCAAATCGACTGCTTGGCACATGGGTGCTGGTATTACTATTCTTTAGACTTTTACGTACAGTTTAAGTGTGTATATATATATATATATATATATATACTTTTACATTTTATAGTTTGTGGTATCTAATGTCTTTTCTATTCAAAATTATTTCAACAGATGCTCATAGAGAAAATTTTAAGAAGAAACCATCATAGGGAATCGTTGTGTTTCTGCCATATCCTTTTTAGTTGCTGGGCAAAGATGATCTCCTAGATTGCAACTGGTGGTGCTCTAACCCACTTACCATTCTAAGAGCTTCTGCCCAAGTCACTCCAGAAACATTCTTGCAAGAATCTCTCCTGCCAGGGAGAGCAAGCTGAGTACATTCTGCTCTGGCTCCTTCATTTAATACAATCATAATCACGGTCTTTTTTTTTTTTTCTCCCCATAAGTTTCCCAGAATTTTCTCAAACTTTGACATGTTCAAAATGAGGACATGGAGCAAATGACCATACTCTGAGTCTCTTGCATAGATTTCAAGGGTGATCCCATTGTAAGCTCTTCACCACATGCTTCGGCTGTGCAGTGCCCCATCCCCCTCATCAAGATTTGCTGACAGAGAAATTTCTAACAGTGCATTAAGTGTATACCAATGGCCAGGGAGTGGGGGGTCATCTCCAGGGCTTGCACACATGTGCCCTTTTTGGCAATCCCAGCAATGTTTGGCATTAGTAGATTCAAACTTTCAGTTTTTCAGCTATTTGTGAATAACCCCTAATAGCCACATCCTTGATAATTTATCTTTTTTTTTCTTTTTCTGGAGCACCAGTGTGAACTGTGTGTTGTAAAGTTACAGCATAAGAGGGAGAGACCAAGCCTTCTTCCAAGGTCCAGCATCCCCAATCCAAGGTGCAACCAGGGACACAGAAACTCTATGGACATCTTAAGTACAAGTTGAAAATGCAAATAATTGGTAGCCTATGAATAATTCTAGGAACTTTTCTCCCTGTGAAACCAGTTGAGGAAAGAAGTCCAAAGCCTACACAAGTATTTTTGCATTTGCAAATTTGGGGATGACCAAGAGTTTAACATGTATCTATTGAGAATGCTAAGGGTCTATTGTATTGAATCTTGGTTGAAGATGTTTTCAAAATTCTTCTGTTAAATCCATTCCTTTTTTTTTTTTTTTTTTAAAGTTTCCTCTGATCTTAAGATAGTGTCACATCTAATGTCAAGCCTGGAAGTCCAGTGAACAATTAAACAGACTAAAATTGGTGACAAACTCAGCATAGCCTGTCATGTATTTATGATACTGCATGTACATTTTTTCCACCTCTTTCTATTATTTGTCCATCAGCTTTGCCTTAAATCTCAGTTATGTAAAAATAACTGTTTTTTAAAAAGTTGACCTGGACCTCTCTTCAAGGATTCATGGATGCTCAGATCCCATCATCTCCCTGGCCTCAGATCTGGGGGGAATTCTCACTTCAGCCCTATAGCGCAACTGGATGTAAAACTCCACCTTTTATTTTCCACAAGAACTCTTGGCATTCAGTAATGCTTGTAAAGAGCAGAGAAGTTCCATCGCTCGTGTACATGAGGTGGCCATGGCTAGAAAGCCCACCCTCACTGTCCTGTCCCCAAGCATGTGTTCCCAACAGTCACTGTCCCAACCAGACAGCTCTCAGGATGGTGGGGTTCAGTCACTCCCCACCACCAACTCCCCCTCCTCTGCCTTCCAAGTTCCCTGGGATTCCAAGGAATTCTCTTTTCTCCAACTTATTACAATAGGAGCCTTGTACTTATATACATGGAAACTTTAATGAGTTCAGAATATAATTTCTGATTATATTCAATGACCTCATATTGAGAGTTGTTTTTAGAAAATTTAAGAATTTCTTCCCCTAGGTTACCAGAACAATGAATTTACGTGTATGTAGAAAGTGAATACTATTCTCCCATTAATTTTAAAGAGGTCTTCACGTGTTCCACATATGTATTGCATTTGAAAAACACTCCTTAAAAAGCATCAGCACTCATTTTCCTCTGCTTTTATTTCTCCTTTTGCCATTTTTTGGAGCAAACTATAACTGCACAAATCGGCAGAGGGTCCAGCCAAGCCGCGCATCGCTCACATAAGTCAGCCGTCCTTCCAGTTTTGAGTATAATGTCTGAATTAAGTAAACACGGCTGCTGAGCACGGGGTGTGGCCAAACAGCTTGAACTCATTCCTCTGATGGAACAACTCTGGTAGTGGTAAGGCCACATTCCCCACACAGATGCAAGAAACGAATGTCACCGGGGAGCACCTCCCCTGCTCCCCTTCCATCAAGTCTCTTCCAACTCCAGCATTCAAGTCAGCAGGCTGGAAGGGTCTAAGAGTGTCCTCCAGTTACAAGACAGACTGAGGTTCTGATGTTCCCTTAGTATTTTCTACAGCATGAAATGTTAAAACATAACTAATAATAGCACAATAGTTCCCTAATAAATTGCAACAAAAGATGATAAGGCTCCCAATTAATTTCAATAGCAGGGCTCTATCATTGTACTATAATTTGATCAGATATTTATATTTGACTTAAAACCCCATGTTTTGAATTCTTGTATCTCTTTTATATTTTGTTTTACTTTTTTTTGTTTGTTTCTTACATATTTCTTTATACTGTTGCTTGACAAAAGAACTTTAATTATCATTTTACAGTAGTTTATTAATCTCCTCCAATTTATTCTTAGAACTTTATAAACAAAAGCAGAGTCCTGAAAAAGGGCTTGCAATTGCCTTCAACAATCAAACTGAATGAACTGTAGCTCACAGGCTTATGACAGCTCTCTTGATTTACCTTTTATAAATGTGCATTCCAGATTGTCTTGGTACTATTCTAACACCTACCAGTTACAGAGCACATGTTACTTTTTAGTTGATCTCACTTTCTACTCAAAACTTCTCAGTACACTTAGAACAAGTCAAGGGCTTTGGCCAGATCTCACCCCAAATGTGAGCACTGCCCGTTCACCTAGCCAGGGATTCCTGCCCTCTGCCTGGTACAACTAGAAATTCCCAAATATGCTGTGACTCCCAGGGAAACAGAATGAAGAAGAGCCTGTCAGGGCCTCTCTGACGGGCATCATGGGGGGCAGAAAAGAACCTGAAAGACACCTGGGAACTCAGAGCAGGAAGTGAGAGACAAGTGAAAAGCTATCCAGTTGTCACACGGCTTTCACAATGTTATCTTCGATCAAGTCGGTCCTGCAATCTGCCAGGACTTCACACTAAATGCATCTTCTTCTTGCCCGTAACTTTCACATGCTAAGTGTCTCCATGGCTCACTTGGCAAGGGCCCAAGGGCAGCACACACACACTTCTCCACGCCAACGAGGGTGGCTGCCACTAAAACGCAATGGGTGGAGACAGCTCAATAATAGTGCCAGTTGAGCACATCTTGATTCACTGCCACTAAGCACAGTCTAGTAGTTAGTAGTTGGCCCTTAAAGCAAACCCACTGGGAATGCTGAGAGCAAAATAGTCTTAGCCTTAAGTGGCCTGACTTTGCCACCAAATTAACAAATCTATCCAGCAGCCCTTGGCTGAGACACTAAGAAGTGTGACAGGAAGACTTCGTGTTAACGATTCTGCATACTGTGGGGTGTCTTAACAAGAGCAGGGAGGGAAGAGAGCACTACATGTCACACACACCCTCCTCTCCTGCCTGCAGATATCTCAGTGGGACAGCCATCCTCCTACCTTGAAAAAAAAAAAAAAACCTCAGATATTTTAATGCAAAGATGGAAAAGGCTGCCAACCTCTACAGGTCTTCTCAGCTTTAAAGAGCAGAGGTCCAGCAGCTCAGTTAGTACCCAAGGTCTGCTCTTCAGTTCCACAGGGCACACAGCCCCCAGAGCAAAACTGACCCCTGGTGGGACAGGCACTCTTCCCACTCTGGCTGTTCAATGGGAAGCAGGAAGGACAGCTAAAACCTGGGCCTTCACCTGGATTCAGAATTTTCTTCGAGTTAGGAACCTGGCTGGGGGCAATGCAGTGACCAAGATGGGTGAAATTGTCACTGAAAGTTCAGACAAACAATGACTGGCTGAAAGAGGGATGGGAGGGTCTCAGATCAACAGCCACCAAAGCTAACACCATGCTGTCCTGAACAGGAGACACGTGATCTTTGCCCTGTGCTCCTCACATTCAAGTCATTCAGATGGTTCCTCCGGGCACATGCTCCCTGTTCCCAGCACACACACACACACACACACTTACATAAAGACATCATAAACAACTGTAGCACCTAACTTCTGCAGTTTGGGGAGGACCAGGAGATAGAGGGGAATTGGCTGGGCACAGGGTCTAATCATTAGTTGGGCTTACATAATCACACAAATATGGCTGGACACTTCCCTGGAGATCAGTTCAGCAAATGCATCATTATCACTCCCCCATGCTGACCCCCAGCACCAGAAGGCAAGCCAGGGTTAACACCAAAGCACCCCATGGAGCGGAGAAGGCAGGGACCTGCTGCTGCTATTGCAATGTCAAGGGCTGCCGTAAACTTCCGGGTCCAAAACAGAGGGCCAAGGTGCTGCTCATTGGCACCTAGTCCTTCAGACTCTCTTCTTGCAACCACTGTCCCCAAAGTTCAAGGGTAGACCAAGCCACAGAAGTTCTGACCTGCAATGTAAACCAAACCAGTTGCTTGAAGGAAACCAAGGCCCCAGCCACCACCTCTGTCCAAGCTATGGGCACAGGTTCTCCGCCCCACTCGGGAGTCCTCAGGCAGCCTAGACAACTCATCAGGGGCCAACTCAGCACCATGAATGTTTCCATTTTAAAAGATCGTAAATGTGGGCATAACTCGGAGGAGGGCCACCGGCTTTTGCTAGTGGGAAGGCAAGAATCCCCACCAGAAGAGGAGTATGTGCTTAGCTGGGAGTCCTGTGTTTGGGGCAGAGGAGTGATTTTTGTTTAGGAACATTTGCAGGGGGCAGGATTAAGGGGGAAGGGAAAGCTCTGCTTCTGTCTTGGCACCAAGCATCATATGAATCTCATTCTCAACCAGAGAGAGGATAGAGTCATCCTGAACAATCCTGGAGCCACAGCCACCACAGCTGGTAAAAGAAGCATTGCCTCTGCCGACGGCCAAGGCTCTGGGCTCTGAGAGCCCAGAGCCCAGTTCCCGCACGCCGCTGCCGCTGCCGCTGCCGCTGCCGCTGCCGAGCGAGCACAGGAGCGAGCTCAGGAGCGCTCGGCGCACACAGGGTTACACACAGCCGGGCCGCCGCTGCCGGTGATTGACGCGCGGGGGTCACTTGAGGCTCGCGCAGCTCCCCCAGCACAGGCACGCCAGTGCGCTCAGCCCACCCAGGGCACCACGGCCGCCCACCCGGCTGGCCCCTGCCCTTGGCCTCCGGACACCTGGCCTAAGAAAGGAAGCGACAAAATGGAATCGCAGCTCGTTATTGCAGTTCCCGGTGGCGGCCGCAGGCAAAAAAACACAATCAGTAAGATAAAGCACAAGGAATCCATCCGCCGAATAAAAACCCAGAGTCCCCTACCTTCGGCCTTGGGATGGCAAACTGGTCCTGTGTTCTCTGACCCACGGATCCAGCCCCTTCTTCATGAATTATTCCGGCCAGTCGGGAAATTGTGCATTTTTTTCATGAACACCTGTTTCAAGTAAGGGGTAAAGACCTTATTGAAAGAATTGTCCTTAAAAAATAGCCTGTGCATACGTATGTCCATCCAGGCATGCATGCGTGTTTGTATACACACATATGCACACGGAAGATCCATGTACATTGGAGCACCAAACTAGGCAGTGGGATAATGGGAGAGTCGGCTGGTTGTGAGCATGCTCGCGCCGGGAACAGATCCACCCTCTGTTATTCCTCTGAATAAATATAAATCACCATCAGAAACCCAAACAGAAGCATCCCTCTTGAATTCCTGCTGCTGAAAAACACGGAATAAATTCAGCCCGCAGACACAGAATCTAATCAGCAGCTGTTTTCTGAATCCAGAGCCAACCCATGCCGGGCTTGTCTTTTCCACTAGGAGTCCAGGCCTTTTTTTGAAAGGGGTTTTAACCTTTTAAAGATACAGTACACCAATTATCACTTCTGAATAGCCATCATGTGGAGCACAGGAAGCCAGTCCCATGCCCAAAACCATACAGGACAGGGTTGCATGGAATAACAAGGATATCATTTATCGGTGCCCTTTAAAAAGTGCATTGCATGTGTTTCACATATAATGTATGCATGCACAGAAAATACACATATATGGAGAGAGAAAATATGTAAATGTAAGGCATAAGACTAGGCATACATATTCATTGCCTGATGAGCTTCTCGGTGATGAACTGGCATGTTATGTAAACTCTATGATCCTTCACTTCCGAACACACATGTTCCCTTGGTCAGATGATCAGGGAACTCTTGTCAGCACAGGTGCCATCCTGCACCATCCCCTTACTGCTGATAAAGAGCCAGGATGCCTGCAATAGTGGCTGAAGGAAGTGGGGACCTCTGCCGCCCCCGAGTTCACCACAGGGCACTGTTTGCCCTGCCCTGCAGTTTCAGAGACCATGTCCTCAACCCAAAAGATAATTCTGACACTATTTCTAATCTCTAATATGATCGAGGACCAAATTTGGTTCCAAGACATATTTTCTTCCAACCAGAAATCAGGAATCAAAACTACCACCTAAACCACAGAGTATCAAAAATTGAGATTTTGCCCTTCTTCAAGACTTCAATGAAATTTTGTTATTTTGTTTTTATTTTTACTCTTTTGTGAAAAGTAAGGTTGAGCATGGAGGTAGAAAAAACAGGGTAGAGAGATAAACCACCCCCAGTCTAAATTAAAAAAAAAAACAACTCACCAAATACTTCAGCCACCCAGATGGTGTTTATTCTAGTTTTGCTTTGGCTTTTAAAGAGGTAGCACTGAGAAGAAACAAAACTTCTAACCTTCCTCATGTTTGAAAGGAAGACAAATGCCTTTTTCAGTATTTTTTTTTCCACACATATTCCCTGTATCCCGACCCCCTGCAAGCTCCGGAACTTCAGAACAGGGCTGCTCTGTCCTCCCTGGTTCTTGCCCATTAGCAGTAGTGGCCACCAGGCTCACCTCCGTGGTATTCCTACAGGTCCCTCCAGCTCTAGCACCAGCGCCTACTCCCTCCCTTGCCCAGTCCTGCCAGGCACACCACTGACATCAGTGTGTTGTCACTCTCTCACCTGGTCGTAGGTACCCTCTGCTTGGTCCTCCCAGTCACAGACACACACTCCCGCTCTCCCATCCCTCCCCCTTTCCAGGGCTCTTTAGCAGAAAATTATCATATTTCATGTGTCATCGCCCTAGCTAGCTGGGCCTGTCACCAATTGGCTGGGCACTGACAGCCGGAAATGTCACCAGCCACACAGCATGGAGCTGGCTCTCCCTCAGTCACCACAGACCTGAGCCCAGGAGGCTCAGTGACAAGGCACAGACCTACCACAGGGAGCCTGTCACTCTCTCCAGGCCTCTCCTTCACCCAGCACTGGGGGAGGGGACTGTCAGGGGAGGAGGGAGCTCCTGTGGAGAAGAAACTAAAGATGTTTCCTTTCGGACTGAAAGATCTGGAGAAAGTGTTCCTGACAAAAACACTCTCTCTTCACATTAAAAAAAAAAAAAAAAATGTCAGGAAGGATGGGTGTAAACAAGATTTCAGCCCGTGGGAGTTCATCTGCTGCTGTCTATTCCCACCTAACAGCACATGCACCAGTGGAGAACCACATTGTCTCCAGGCTGTCAGGCAATCCAGAAAGCGATTCAGGTCCATCCGGTTACCTTTACAGCAATTAACCCTCTAGGAAAGGAGGTGTCAACCTGGCTTTGCAATGCATTGTGAAGTCCAGGACTTTTCAAGAAGCAAATGGTGTTTGTGGTGATAACAGGAGTCACTTGCATCTGCCACCTGCGAGTTTAATGAGATTGAGCATTTTAGTTGTCTCTTCATTCTCTTCTCCTGACTGAACTACTTGCTATTTCTCTGGCCCTTGGTGTAAAAATTGTTTCTCAAGCCTTTCATTATGTTTAGGGTCTAAAGAGAATCTTCCCAGAGAGAAGGGGCCAGAAGGTCATTTGGCTCTGCCATCCACATGATGCTTCAGTCCCTCTGCCTAGCTCTACACTGTGGCTTTTGGTTTGTGGAATGACAAGTTGGGCTCCTAAGCGTACCCCTTTTCCTTCCTACCCCCAATACCACTTTCATGATCAACACATCAGTGGCCACACTGGGAAACAAAGAAAGATGCCCTCAAGAAAGCAGACATTTTAGCAGAGTGTGGTGGTGCACACCTGTAATCCCAGCAGCTGAAGAGGCTGAGGCAGGAGGATTGTGGGTTCAAAGCCAGCCTCAGCAACTTAGCAAGGCCCTAAACAACCTTGTAAGACGCTGTCTCAGAATAAAAATGAAGAAGTAAAAAGAAAGTAGACATTTTGAAGAATAAGAAGAAAAGCCAAAGTTGACAGGGCAAGGGTAAGGAAAGGCTGATTTGAAGTGATCAACTCATGATCTACATGGGCCCCAAGGAATTAAGTACTTGGGGTTCCAGAAAAGGGTCGTGGAAAATTCTAAGCTCAGAGAAACAAGACTGGACAAGGATCATGGTCATCAATGCAGGGGTATATTAAGGACATTGAGAACAAGGACAATTATCTCCACAAAGAGTAATTAAACACAGAAGTTATCTCACAGCTTCTATGGAAAGTGGGAGGTTTGTTCTTAATATAAAAAGGAGTCAGAGGCTGGTCAGGAGCAGGACACCAGCTCCTCTGGTGATATGATTAAACACACATGCGTGCATGCAGGTGCGCGCATACACACAGCAAGAAAAAGAAACTTAAATAAGCAGGAGAAAAACAAGAGGTAACAGAGAGATCTAGAATGTCCAATATTACTCCAGCAGGAGTTCCAGTTGGAGACAACACCATCAATGAAGAGGAAAGCAATGACCAAGGAAGCAAGAGAAGACCATTCCCTTGAGCTAAAGAAAGAAGTCAGGGCTCAGATCATATCCTGTCTGGGCAGCAGGCTCACTAAACAAATACACACTTCTTGATGCAGTCTGCTACTCCAAGAACAAAGACAAACAACCACAAGCTTCCTCATAGGGGAGAACAATCTGGCTGCTTAAAAGGAAATTAAATCAGACTGACCTCCTACCTCTCATCTGCAACACCCTTCTCAAAGACACCGGCACAGTTTTTATAGGATTCCAAGGGAATGTTATTTGAACTCAAGAGTTCTAACTGCTGCTCAATTCTAACGTCCCTCTCACATGATGACAAAATAAAGGTATGTTTGAAGACACAGAAATATAACACCCTTTGTTAAAAAAACTTATTTTGAGGAGAGGGGAGTGAAGATCTCTTCAAGGCAACAGGGAAAATATGCCAGAATAATGAATTCAAGGAAAGAGAAGATAGGTTATAATAGGAAAATGTAGTGAAGAATAAAACTGATGAAATATAAGATTAAGCATATAATTGAAAATGTGATTATAAAATTTGTTAGAAATTTGAAAGATAAAATGTAAATGCTTTAAATACATAGTTGTCCCACTAATCTGCAGTTTCACTTGCTGCCATTTCAGTGACCCCTAGTCAAGAAGAAAAAGGTAGGTAGGTATAGCAAAACGACAGAGAGATCATATTCGCATAACGTTTATTACCTTCTTGGTTTGTTTGTTCTATTTTGCTATTATTGATGTTACCTCTTACCATGCCTAATTTATAAATCAAACTTTATCATAGGTATGTATTTATAGAAAAAAGCAGAATATATAGGATCCAATACCATCTGTGGTTTCAGGAATTCTCTGGGAGTAGTCTTAGCACACCCCTGTGGATAAAGAGCCATTATTATATAATCTATATCTATCTATTTATCTACCTCTCAGATATAAATGTCTGAAGTTAAACTTTCATCTGATTTTTAAAAGTTAAAAAGTCTCAATGGAAACCAGTAAGTGAAATCTGTCTATAAAAAGTGCCTAAAAATAGAGTTTATAAATGATAAGTAATTGAAAGACCAAGAAATAGGATGGGAGGACCCTCCTGGCAGGAGATGATTCCATTCTCTTCTCTTCTTCCCAAGACCCACATTTAAAGTGCTGATAAGGACTTTTAAGTTGAAATACTCAATGAAAAGAAAATAGTAGAAGAACCCTTGAAAATTGAAAAAGATTAGAGGGTGGCTTAATTTATCAGATAGAAATATATATATCTTCATGCTGTAGTAAATAAAACAGCATTGCTCATTGCAAAGATCTACGAAATGGACTGTCAGAACTGAATGACATCAAGAAACAATTTGACTATCATTTCCTATGTGAAGGTAAGGCAAAAAAAGAGTTTTAAATCAATGGAGAAAAGAATATATTATTTAATAAATAGTACCACACTGAAGCTATCTATTTGTAAATCACTATTTTACCTCTTGTACTTTATTTTAAAACTTGTTCTATTTTCAGAAAAAGATATTTCAAAGAAGAGATAGATATTATGATTGATCAATAAGTCATAGATTGGTATAAACTTGTTTTTCCCCAATGGTGAAAAGAAAAATATGTGGTCTTTCAGACTATGTCAAAATACCATTGTGATATGCTAAATAATGGCTCCCAAAGATATCTACTTCCTAATCCCTGGAAGCTGAATGTTACCTTATACAGCAAAAGATATGATTGAGTTAATGATCTTGAGATGGAGAGATTACCCCAAATTATCTGGGAGGACCCTAAATGTAATCATCAGTATCCCATATAAGAGAGAGGAAGAGAGCAGAAGAGAGGCTGAGTTTCAAGTGCTACAGCCACAAGCCAAGAAATGCTAGAAGCCACCAGAAGCTGGAAGAGGCAAGGAGTGGATTCTACCCTGGGGCCTCTGGAAGAAGCATGGCCCTGCCAACACCTGGATCTCAGCCCAGTGGAACTGAGTTCAGATTCTGGACTCTAAAACTGTAAGCAAATAAACATGTTGTCTTCAGCCACCTGGTACGTGGTATTTGTTATAGTAGCCACAGGAAACTCAGAAAACCACCATGATGAGGGATTACAATTACACCATTTCCCAGGGATTACAATTATTATTATCAGCAGCAATACTTATGTGTGCTTAGCACTGCTAGATTATTTACATATCTCATTTAATTCACATATGAGGAGGTGACAGAGAGTTGGGGTTGTTATGGCTCTGCCCTTAGCAGCAAGTGTCCTTGGGTAAGTTAAGCAACCTCCTGATGCTGCTCTCTGTCATCTGTAAAGCAGAGGTAAGAATGGCACCTACCTTTCGGGGCTGTTGAGAATACAGTGAGGCTGCCTATGTCAAGTGCCTGGTGATAGGACTCATAAATGGTAAGGAATAATGAGAATGTCCTTACGCAGCACTGTGGTCTGTCTTCCAGAGCTTTCTCTGATTCTCATTCTTCCCTTTGGATATATACAGAACAAGGGTCTCTCCTAAATTCCTGAATGTCCTTCAAATACCTAGAGATATTCAAATGATCAACATTCAAATGATCATGTTAGAGTTCAAGCTTCTCTAGGCTAAAATGCCTTTGGTCATTGTCCTTAGGAGTTCATCTGGAGTCCCTTCCCATCCTGGTCACCTCCCCTGAACACATTCTGTGCATCTTAAGATGTGACTCCAGACTCATCACCATATTTATTCTAGAGCACAGTTCCCCAAACTATAGCCCTTGGTATAAACTAATCTTTTCAGTCAAAAGTGAAATATGGATTTGAAATTTTTGAAGGCTTGTAAAAAAAAATGGGCACAGAAAATAATTTGTGACAGAGACCATATGTGGCCTATAAAGTCTAAAAATGTTTACTATTTTACCCTTCTCAGAAAAAGATTGCCAACTCCTGTTCTAGAAGGTACTCTCCTTTTATCAATATAAACAGCTCAAGGTTTTGGGGCGATCAAATTACACTACTGTACATTCTGAACTTAACTGTAAGGCTACTGATGGTTCCATTTCTATCCATTCTCCCCTCCCTTTTCACTTAGAAATAAAATTCTTAGCTAGGAACATAGCTGCTCAGCTAAACTCTACATCCCCTGCGGGAGGATGTGACCAGGAGACAAGGGTCTAGCCTTAAGCCTTGGGGTGTCATTTCCCTGTCATGCTCTTAAAGGGAAGGATCCCATTCTCCCCTTCCCTTTCCTATTGGCAGGAATGTGGACCTGATGGTCATTGGAAGAGGGGTGGCAGAGTAACAAGATAGAAGGCTCCTGGGTCTCTGGTGCTACCATTCCGCTCTGTGCTCCTTATTCTCAATTAGTGAAGGGGACCAAACTTTTAATTTATTTATCCACTGTTCTTTCTATCTTTGTAACAGCAAGTGAATCTGTGCCCCAAGCAATATGACCATCACTTTCAACTTCCGAGTATCTTTCAAATTGCTACTCCAAGCCACACACTTCCCTGGCCTGTGCCCACACCACACAGCTAATTTGTTGAACCCCTTGACAGGACTTTACATTTAGCTCTATCATATTTCTTCATATTGTTAGAAGATGAAACCCATTATTTTGCCCTGACATCTGGGACCTAATTCTATCACCCAAATTAGCTTCTGTCCTTTCTAATTTTATATCATTCTTCAAAAGACACCTTAGTTGTAGCACTCAAACTACACAGAGTGCTCATCAAAACACCTGATCAAAATTAATAATAATGCAGTAGAAAAGACTGTGGTATCTGTTTGTAGGGAAAGGAAATAACAGATCAAGCCAAGATCTAAATGGAGCAGGTAGAGGAGAGGAAGGAGAGCACCTGATTATGTTCCAGGTACTTTGCCGGAAACCTCCCCATTGTTAGCTCATTTATTAAATATATTTCTGTTTATTAATTTGCTTCATAAGTAGTCATTTAAATTTTTAAAATACTGACTAGAAATGCCTACTTTGCACAGGGGAGCAGAAAACCGTCATCTGTAAACGCTGATGAAAAGGCAGCCCATGTCAACCTCTCTGCCTAAGTCCGTGTATACCCAACCTCTCTTTGGACTCCTGAAGAATGAGTTCCCAGCATTCCTTGGCATTAAAGGTGGATGTATTCCAAGAGTATAACTCAAGAGTCAAAATGATCACTGGAGAATCTTGGTCAGTGTTTTCAGAAACATCTAAGCTTGGGCCCTGGAGTGACGGGGTGAGAAGTAAGCACCTGTTACCCTCCGCAGAGTTGTATGGCAAAAGGCTGTGAGTAGTGCCAAACTCATGGGTCCAAGTTGGCAGGGCCTGAGCCAATCACTTATCCTTCCCTGCATGGTTTCCTTTTCTGTAAAACAGAAATGTATTATCTAAGGTAGATCCCCTCCCCCCATAATTTGCAGATGATGAACATAAGGCTTATGTTCCTTGTCTAAGGACAAACCAATCAGGTCATGACAGCATGAGGATTCAATCCTAGGTCCATCTGATGTCCAATCTCCTGCTCTTTCTATTCCAGAGATAGAGAAAAAAATGTGACAATTAAGGTATAAAGTATCAAATCATGCCAAAAAGAATGACCTGCCCATTAGAAATAAGGTCAGATAACTTCATAGGATGCTCACTATGAAGGCCAAATAGTTTCAAAGGTTGTTTTCTTCTGGCTTCCTTAGAGAAGTTTGCATTGGTTAGGGTGGACATACCTTAGGATGGTGTTTAAAACACAGACCTGGTTCAAGTCCCACTCCCCTCTTACAATCATTCAGCCTGTTTGCTGGCCTTGCCAGGCAGTTTTCTAAGGCAGCAAAATCAGACAAGTATGCATCACCCTTTTTGCTCCTGTTCATCTACAAGTAAATAATATGTGACAAAAAGTCATACACACACACCTTGTTCTGCACCTTTCTTCTATGTCCCGTATGCCTGAGACATGAGGAGGCCCATCAGGGGCCTCAGCCCTGAATGACAGGTGGTGACTGTTACCAGAAGATACAGCACTCCCCAGAAAGAGTGTTTTCTGATTGAAAAAGAAATCCTGGCCCAGTTTAGAATTAATGCCTTAAATGGAACAGTCATGAACTTATGAACAAACAAACAAAAAAAAAGGAATATGAAGAGGTTAAAAACTATGTAAGCTAAAGTATTTCCATCCTGTGGAGGCTATTTGAGATTGCACCTCAAAACCCCTGAGGAGCTTTGGAAAAAGTATAGAGGCTTCCAAGTTTCAGGTCTTGGCATACATGAATCACTGAAGCTCCATGGGTATTCTGACCATCCCACTGAAGAAGCAGTGTAGGTGTCAGCTTTAGAAAGCCAGAGTCGTATAACATTTTACCAGGTCCAGATACCATCTGAATAGATGTGATATCGAGATTTCAGCAGATGAAGGCTTCTAAGACATCAAGGGCTTCAGTCTACTCAAGCATAACATGAACACAGTTGGCTGAACTCAGAACGAGAAAAGGAGTTGAAGGACACAGGGACTTTGAAGTATACCAGAAAGTTGGAGTCAGCTAACAACTCCTGGAGTCTGACTCTGCTTTTCCTCTCAGGTGGGGATGTGGCCTTGTTGTGCTGAGTTTGAGCTCAAGAATCAGGAAGGTCTTATGCTGGGAAAAAATCCCTTCAAAAGAAGCATGAAGTCAAGTGATTGGAACAGTTCCTCTAGTGTTAGGAGTCTCCAGATAAAGAACAGTAAAGCACAAAAGAGCTTCTCAGGTCTGGTGAGACTCCACTTGGGACAGCTGGTGACATGGCAGCCACGTGTCCCCATTGGGAAATCTTGGAAGCCACCCTTTCCTGCTCTGACACAGGTCACCTGACTCAGTAGAATGTTGGTCCCCATTTCTTGGCTAAGCAGTCTCTGTGTGTTTTGAAATGAGTGGGCTTCCACCAAAAAATGCTGCAGACAGACCTGGGAAAGGCATAGTGGTAAATTCCAGGCCACAAATCCAAAAAGGAATCTAAAGCACTAGAGTATCAAGATGAGAAATTTTGGTCAGACTAAGAAAGAGCTATAACTATAAAAGATTATAAATAAACACCCCAAGTCAGATGTAATTTATTACATTCACCAGGGGTCAAAACCTCACATACCTTCAGGGGCCAAGAAAATAAGAAAAGTGTGTGAAGCAGCTTGGATAAGCAAAAGAGAACCAGAGTGATAATGCTTCTGTGTGTGATAAGTTAGAGAGAGAATGAGAGAGAGAGAGAAAGGGAGAGAGGAGAGGAGAGGAGAGGAGAGGAGGAGAGAAGAAGCAAAGCTAAAAGCTGTGTTGGTTAAGGACAGTTGGAATTAGATGATAGACTGGCAGCTTGCACCCACTTCCCAATGATCACTGTCAGAAAAAGAAGGGGAGAAAGTCCATCCCTCTCTTAGAGGAATAAAGAAAATAAGCTTTTAAAAAAGTGCTCGTGTTCACATAGATTGCTTTTTAAGCCATTTTTTAAAATGTCCCTAAAAATGGGATGTCTTCAAATGAGTTGGGTCAGATGATTCTATGACAGCAGATCTCAAACCACAGTTCAAAGGGCACAGGGGATCACGGAAGTGTCCAGGTAGTGCGCAAGATGTTCTTCTACAAGTCACGTTTACAGGCCTGGGTGTTTCCCCTATGACACCCACAGAGGATTCTTTGCTTCTTTCAAGGCTATTTCATCAAAAGCTCTCTGAACCTTTTAAATGTTCATTTTGAGATAATTTTAAACTTCAGAAGAGTTGTAAAGATTGTACAGAGAGTCCCCATTTACCCCTTTCTCAGCTTTCCCTGTCATTAACATCTATCTACACAACCATAGTATGATGATCTAACCAAGAAAATGATACCATACAATGCTGTTAACTAAACTACAGATTTTCCTCTAATGTTACCAGTTTTACTACTAATGACCTTTTTCATTCCAGGATTCAATTCAGGATTCCACATTGTATTTAGTTTTCATTTCTCCTTGGTCTCTTCTAATCTGTATCTATTCCTCAGTCTTTATCTTTTATGACCTTGACATTTTTGAACAGTACTTGTCAGGTATTTTGTAGACTGTCCCTCAATTTGGATTTGTCTGATATTTTCTCATGATTGAATGTGGGTTGTGAGTTTAGGACAAGAACAGTAGAGAAGTGATGTATTCTTCTAGTACATTACCATGCCACAGTTCAAAGGGCACAGGGGATCACGGAAGTGTCCAGGTAGTGCGCAAGATGTTCTTCTACAGTGTATCTTGTTACTGGGTGAGGTGGTATTGCTAAGTTTCCCACTGTGCGGTGATTATTTTTCTCTTTGCAATTGATAAATATTTGGGAGTCTTAATTACCTTGAGACTTCTCGAATGTCTTATTTCTCAAACTTTTACCATTAATGCACCAGGTGACCTGTCTGCAGCAATTATGACTGTAGTGTCCTATTGGAGATTTTCTCTTTCCCTGACTCCTCTGTATTTACCAACTAGAATTCTTCTGTAAGGAAGAGTTGTCTTTTCTCCCCATCAAATAACTAGTTTCTTCAACTTTTATTTTATCAGTATGAACTCTGGATATTTATCTTATTGAGTAGCTCAATGTATCATTTAATTTTTTGATTGAAGTTGTTCTGGCTTTGGCCATGGAGAGTTCTTTCAAGTTGGCTCCTGCATTTGACATTCCCATTTTGTCATTTAGCACTTTCATACTTTCTGGTGCCACAAGATACTTCAGGCTCATCTTGTATTTTCAATATCCAGTCGGGGAGTCTACTTTCCTGATTTTTAGCATACATGTCTTATACATTATATTGTTAGATTTATACCTAAGTACTTAATTTGGGGGTATTATTATAAAGGCAATTGTCCTCTAAATTTCAAAGTCCAAGTGTTCATTGCTAGCCTATAGAAATATGATTCACTTGTATCCTGCAACCGTTCTAAAAACTTTGTGTTTTACTACATAGACAATCAAGTTACATGTGAATAGATGTTGTTTAATTTCTTCCTATCTAATCCTGTATGCCTTTAAATACTTTTCTTTCTCTTATTGTACTGTGGAGGACTTTCAGTATGATGTTGAATAGGAATCTTAAGACAGAACATCTTGCAGTATTCTTGATGTAAAGGGGAAAGTGTTTAGTTTTTCACTATTAGTATATTGTTTTTAGCTGTGGGTTTTTGTAGATACCCTTTATGAGATCAAGGGAATTCCTTTCTATTCTGAAAGTTTGATCACGAATGTGTGTGGAATTTTTCAAGTACTTTTCTAAATCTATTGAAATAATGATATGTTTTTTCTTTCTTTGTTTTGTAAATGTGTGAATCAATTGGTTTTCCAGTGTCAAACCATTCTTGCATTCTGATGAACCCCACTTAACTGTGACATATTATCTGTGATGCACACATACACACACACAATGCTACTAAATTTTATTTACTGGATTTTACTGAGGATTTTTGTATGTATGATCCTGAGTGACATTGGATTGTGATTTTCTTTACTTATAATCTCTTTGCCTGATTTTGGTATTGGGGAAATGATGGTTTCATAAAATAAGTGGGAAGAATTCTATTTCATTTTTCTGAAGACTCTATAGAATTGGTATTCTTTTAATGTCTGCTAGAATTTATCACTGAAACCATCTAACCCATGAATTTTGTTTTGTGGGAAGGTTTTTAAATATAAATTCAATCCCCAGGATATAAAGGATGATTCAGGATATCTAGTTCTTCAAGATATTTGTATTCTTCAAGGAATTGGTTCATTTCACCTAAGTTTTCAAATTTAGAGGCATTGAGTGGTTTATAGTACTACTTTATTATTTCAATGTCTGTGGGGTCTATTGTGATGATACTTATTTTATTCCTGATACTGGTAATTTGGGTTTTTGGGTTTTTTTTCTTGGTTAGTGGGGCTAGAGGTTCATTGATTTTGTTGACTTTTTTAAATAATCAACTTTTGGCTTGGTTGATATTTCTGAATTGCTTTTCTGTTTCCAAATCACTGAGTTTTTGCTCTTTATTACATCCTTTCTTCTTCCTTTAGTTTTAGTTTGATACTTCCTTATTTTTAAGGATGGATGCCTGTTTTACTGATTGAAGGTCTTCCTTTCTAATGTAAGCATTTAACATGATAAATTTCTATCTGTGTACTACTTTACCTTCATCTCACAAATTTTGATATGTTGTGTTTCCATTTCATTCAACATGTTTTAAAATTTCTTTAAGACCTCCTCTGATATATTGTTTATTTAGGCATGTGTTGTTTAATTTCTATACATAGGGATTTCCACATATCTGTCATTGATTTCCAGTTTAATTCCATTAGGTTCATGAATATATTTTCAATAACATATTGAAATTTCTATTTTCTGAGGTTCTTAAGGTTTGTTTTATGGCCCAGAATATAGGGTTTTTGGTTTTGTTTTTGATTTTTTGGTGAATGTTTCATACGCACATCAAAAGGATGTGTTATTGGATGAAGTGTTCTATAAATGTCAACTAGATCAAGTTGGTTGATAACATTGTTCAAGTAACCTATATTCTTAGTGATCTGCTTCCTCTTTGTTCTATCATTTACTGAGAAAGGATCACTGAAATTTTCAACTATAATTGTGAAGCAATATATTTCATTTTTCATTTCTATCAGTTGTTTTGTTTTGTTTTATTTTGTTTTGTTTTTAGGTGCCAGGGATTCGACTCGGGGGCACTCAACCTCTGAGCCACATTCCCAGTCCTTTTTTGTGTTTTATTTAGAGACAGGGTCTCACTGAGTTGCTTAGTGCCTCGCTTTTGCTGAGGCTGGCTTTGAACTCACTATCCTCCTGCCTCAGCCACCTGAGCTGCTGGGATTACTGGTGTTCAACACAATGCCAGGCTTCTATCAGTTTTTGTAGAATGTATTTTGAAGTTCTTTTGTTAGGACTCCTTGGAGAGCTGCATCCTTTATACTTACTTTATGTCCTATATCCCTAATAAGAACTCTGGTCCTAAAAGTCTATATTGTCTGATATTAACATAAAGACTTCAGCTTTGTTTTGATTAGTGTTTGCATAATGCCCTGTTTTCTATCCTGTTACTTTTAACCTATCTGTCTTTATATTTAAAGTGGGTTTCTTATAAAGAGGGGATCTTGCTTTTTTGGTCCAATCTGGGAATCTCCATCTTATAACTTGTATGTTTAGACCATGCACATTTAATGTGATTATTAATATGGTTGATATCATGTTGTTTTTCTGTATGTCCCACCATCCTTCCTTTCTTCTCTCTTTCCTTCCTTCTTTCCTTTTATTTACCTTCCTCTGTCTTCTCTTATTAGCCTGGTTGGTTGGGAAGGGAGGCAATAATCTCTGTTGTTCTGATTAAACTTTAGTCTCAGGCAAGTACTTCATCACTGAGTCTTAAAGCTGCAGAATTCTCAGTGATCCACCTCTCCCCTGGATTATTTCTGAACCCAGAATGTACACTTTCCCTTTCCCCAGGGGTCAAGATTGTTTTTTCTTATTCCTTTACCTCAGATACAATAACAGTAGCCTAACAGCGATACAGTGATAGTGTTTATCTTCATCTACGTGCACACCACACAGATTAAGGCTTTTTTTTGTTTTGTTTTGTTTTGGCAGTGCTGGGGATTGAACCCAGGGCCTTGTGCTTGTGAGGCAAACATTCTACCAACTGAGCTATATCCCCAGCCCAGATTAAGGCTTTTGATCACAGGGGAAATAGAGGAGAAGGATCCAGGTGGAATGTCTCTGGGTCTCTCCTCTAGCAGGTCAGCATGAGGGAGACTATCTGTAACCATTCCCAACCATTTCTGGGAATTTGTGGTGGGGTCCCTGGAAAAAATGCCTACAGGAGGGTGTGGACTATTTGAAGCTGGGGACTTCACCCTCTTTTGCCAGTGTGCACTCAGCCAGATTCTACCACCTCGACAACTACCCTAGCTGAATTCTTATGGGTATCTGACTGCTTCTTGTCCAGGTATGTCAGTTTCTATGCCTCATGTTTCTCTGCAGATACCTGTCTCCTCTTATATTCTGGGCATGCTGGTTGCCCAGCAACCTCAGTACTTCAGTGGGCTTGGGAAAAGTCATGAATTTGCTGTTCGTCAAATTTTTTATTGTAAGTTTGGGAAAGATGCTCTTTCCAATTCTCTTTATTTTGGGGTAGAAACCAGAAACCCACTTCTTTTAGGTACTTCTGCATCTTTTGTAATAGCAAACAGAAGGTATGACAGTTGATCAGGGTAATTATTGTCCTCTTTGAAACTTCCTTAAAGGGCTTTAAGAATGACAGATGTTCCAGAAACACCTCTATCTGTTGTTTTGAGAAATATAAGGCATGAAAGGGATTCCACAGGAGTTAGGTCAAAGATATGTAAGGTAATTTTTTCAAAAAGTGGAAGGCAGAACCTGTAAACTGACTCAGCTTTGATCCAGAACAATTGTCTCACCATCTACCAGTTTGCACTTGTCTGGCAAAGAATATGATGCTACATAGAAAACACCATGGACGGTGAAGAAAAAAGTAACTCTAGAGGATTTCTAGCCTGTTTAAGCCAACTTCAGGATTTTTCATACATGTCACTAGTTAGTGAGAAATGTGACAGGTAACAAATTTTACTCAAAATTAGCCCAGTGACAAAAATATCACTTATGTTTTACTATGTATTGTTCTTTCCCCAAAGGTAAGTTTTGCCACTGGTCATTACTACTCCATATTTTATTAATAATAATAGTATTATCTTAATAATACTATTAATAATAATATAGTATTCATATTAATAATATACTGTTGTTAATAGATAATGATCACATATAATAAAATATGTATTTATAATATAATATAAATATTAACATAGAATTATAATGTAATATCAATATTAATAGTATTGTTATTAATGATGATAAAATAATCACCATTTAGTGATCACTTATACAAGCCAGAGACTATAGTTAGCTAATTACAAACGTTTTCTCATTTCATCCTCACCACAATTCAATGACAGAACTTGAGTTTAGAGGGATTAAGAAACTTGCCCAATACACATAATTTATATCAGCTTAGAATTCAATCCCAAGTTGGATTCTAAAGTCCTTACATACAATTTCTAAGCCAGACTGTTCCAGAATGGTGTTAAGACTTCATGTGGCCCATTGAATATTTTTCTCTGTCATTTACAATACTGGGAAAGGTCCAACCTTGCTATGTATGTAAAATATTCTCTTCTTCCCTATAATACTATATTATGATGTTACTGTCTAGTAGTTTATTTAGTCTTTCTGAAATTTTACACACACATACATATCTTTATTCTGAAGATCTATAAAGATCTATGCTCTTTTGTTTTTGTTTTTTTGGTACCGGAGATTGAACCCAAGGGTGCTTAACTACTGCTGAGCCACTTCCCTAGCACCACCCTTCCTTTAATATTTTGTTTAGAGACAGGATCTCACTGAGTTGCTTAGGGCCTCACCAAGTTGCTGAGGCTGACCTTGAACTCTCAATCCTCCTATCTCAGCCTTCCAAGCCACTGGGATTACAAGCATGCACCACCACACCTAGAGTATCTACCATTTCTAATGCAAAGGTATAACATGATGTAATAAGGTTATTTAGATATCTGGAATATAGTAAGAGAATAGAAATGAGTTTAAAAAACAATAATATGAACAATTAATATTAAATCTTCTTCAACTAGGAGAGGCAGACTAGGCTTGAGCATGTTTTACCTAACCTAAACAAACCTTTTAAAGTAAGATTAAATATTATATAGGAAAGATCATTACAAGCAATGGCAATCACCAGCAAAGTGAAGAGGAAGAGTGCTACAAACAGCAGAGGGAAGTGGTCGACCTGGGGAAATTCAGTTTAAAGATAAATGTAATAACAGAATGAATCAAACAACATTACTCTATGTAAATTTATGATTACACAAATGGTATGCCTTTACGCCACGTACAAACAGAGAAACAACATGTATCCCATTTGTTTACAATAAAAAAAAAGAATGAAAAAAAAAAAGATAAATGTAAATTCCCTCTGTAACCACAAGATGGAGGACCACCCCAGGTGACCCAGTCAGAGTCTCTGAATTATAGCCCCCCCAAAATAACTATAGTGTTTCTCAATCCTTTACAAATCAAGATGCACCTAGAAAACGAATCTGTTTAGAGGACATGGGAGAGAGAGCTGATCCACAGCTTCTAACAGCCCAACCCTCTCACCTGGCTTCTCTGAGAGGTAGCGATAGAGGGATCGTGTTTCCACACACCTGTAATCCATTCACAACATACCAGCAGGCTTCTGTCCACCACGCAGAAAGCTCTGCAACTGCTGTGTCAACAAGAAGTCGTTCAATTGTGTTTGTTTCCTCCTCTTAAGAAGTTGGGAAAATATACAACTCGGTAATGTGACTAAATGTTAAAACATTTTGATATTTAAAGAGCAAGCTTCAGTTAGAAAAATTAACTCTTGGAATGCTGCATTCCCCAAAGGTGCAGAACTATAAGGAGTGATTACTCCTCCACTGGGCTTTGAGGCATTCTATCAAATCATTCTATCACCGTCAGTCATCTTCAATCTGAATTAACCATATCAGTAGCCTTCGTAATAATTATGAGCACTAATGCTGGAACACTTTGCAGGGGAGAGAGGTTCTGCTAATAATTACACTGTAACCACAGGTATAAGCCAAGACTACTCTAAGCAAACCAACACATTGGATCACCCTAGCATTATATTGTTCCCCCATTTGCAACAACGATAACGACAAAAGTCTATTTTCTTCATTATAAGCAAAAATAAAAATGTAATAGTATATGCTAGTAGAAAAAACTGAAAACCGAAGTATAGAAAACAAAAGTGTTCACTTTATAGCACCTAGAATTGTCCCTTGGTAATATCCATTAAAAGTCTGCCTTGGGTCTTCTTCCATGTGGGGAGGACAGAATCCCTCAACACTACTACCCAGAGTCAAATAAATGGAAATAAAGGTCTATTCCATACACAGAGTTCAGACGTGGCCTACCTACCCCTGTGCTCCTTGAGTATATAGCATGTGATGTCAGTCTAAAGCACTGGGTGAGTCCCTCTCATCCTGGTCACAGTGTTGGTTCCAGGTGGTCACATGACTCTTTCAGAGCCAATGACATGCAAAGAAACTTCTGCTCGGACCTCTAAGTAGACAATCCAACTCATGCTCACATGTATTGAAATTAAAAGGACCCAAGGCCTTGACCTGCACAGTCCAAAATGGTAGCCTCTAGCTACTGAGCACGTGAGATGTTATTAGTGCAAACTGAGATGTGTTTTAGGCATAAAATACACCCTGAATTTCCAAAGACTGTGAAAAAGGGATGTAAAATATCTCACTAATAATTGTTACACTGATTACCTGTGGAAAGAATGCATATGGCTCACATTATCTCTCTATTGGACAGTGCTGGTCTAAAACATTTGAACCCCTGGTAAAGCCAGGCCTGTAGGTAGCCCTATTATGGACTTCGTGGATGTGAACTAATGAGTACCTATTCTGCTTAATCAAGTTCTAACTGGCTTTCTAGCACCTGCAACTGAGTCCTAACTGATATGATGTATAAGTAGAATCATACCATACATTCAAGATACTACTCTTTTCATTGAAAAACAGATCATGACATTTGTCCAGGTCAGTACCTTAATAGCAGTGTGACAAGATATGCACAAAGTCTTTCACATGAGGAGAAATCAGTCACTGCTTTCCTGTTAATACCACTGTGCATGTGTGGCCTGCTTTCTTTCAAGTCCTCCTTGCCAATACTCTCTTAACTCCTACATACACGTTGCCAGCACACGGCTGCCCAAAACACTCTTCCAGAGCCTCACATGTGCTAGGCAAGTGCTCTATCACCGATCTACATCCCAACCCCCACTTTTTTATTTTGAGACAGGGTACCAATAAGTTGTCCATGATGACCTCAAACTTGTGATCCTCCTGCCTCAGCCTCTTGAGCAGTTGGGATTGCACCACCATGCCTGGCTTCTTCCCTCTCCTTTCACTTGCCTGACTCCCGTTAATTATTCAAGTGACAATTTTAATGTCCCTTCCTCAGAGCTGATTCCTTGACCAAATGACTTAAAGTAGGTCACCCCTATATTGCCTCTCACAGCACCTCATCTTCTCCCATATGTCATGGAACAAAATATGTTTTAATTTCTTTAGATGGCTGTTTAATACCCACCTTCTCCTTCCCCCCTATACTCTACCACACATCAGTGCAGGACCCATAAATATGCAGTTCACCCTTTTGCTCCCAGCACCTGGAACAGTGCCTGACACATAGTAGAGGCTCAATAAACACCTGAGTGCTAAAAGGTTCAGGAGAAGGAGGAAGGGCAGGGGAAGGTAAAGTGATGTGGTAAGGGAACTCAGAAAATTAATTCAGTGAAACCAAACCACTGATGAGTTGATTAACTCTGTCTGGCAGAACCACAAAGAAAGTAAGCATTAGAACTGAAAAAGGAACAGAGGGTCTGACATGGGAGAATCGAATGGTTAATGGCTACCTGGACCTTCCTCCAGGTATACAAGTAAACACTCAAGATGCAAATGGGGAAGCCCATAGTTCAAAAGCATCCCTGAACTCTGCACCATACACCTAAGGTTCAGTGACAACCTGGTTCTCAGGCTCATCCTTGTAACCGGAATGCAAAAACATAGGAGAGCTGGGGTCCACTCCAAGAGTTCTCGTCTGACTCTGCCTGCCCAAGGACAAGATTGTGATCTTTCACTTGTGCTTTGTGGGACTTCTTAAGACCTGGATAAAATGCTGCCCTGGTCATATCCAAGTCAGTCTTTCTGGGCTCCACAAAGTAACTCGAATGCCTTCTATTTTCCTGGCCATCCTCTTGTTCTCACATTGGATCTTCACCACCAGCTGCTTGCATTACTTGGAGGACTTCATACCTTGGAAGGAGGAGGAAGGTTTTCTACTAAAACCCTTAGCATTGATATGTAGTAGTCTCTTAATTATTCCTCTGGAGGTGAGCCCCTCTTTAAATAAGAATGTCTCATTTTGTTTTAAAGTAATATGTATTTTTAATTCATTAATTTTATCATGGACAATACACGGATTCAAAAGAATTCATGTGATGCAGGCTATTATACAAAGTGCAATAGAAAACTGAAATTCTTGAACCAAGCACTCAATTTAAGGTCTAGAATGTTATCTTTGAAGTCTTCTGTGTGGCCCTCCCTGGTTTCATTTCCTTTTTAAGGAATGCAAAGTGCCTTCTTAGTGGTCTCCAGGAACCTGGGCTCAGAAAGGCCAGAACCTTAGAAATTAAAAGCATGGTGTTGTCCATCCTGCGGGGGCTGACAAGCCTTGAGTGAGATGGGAGGGCCCCCCTCGCAGAGGAGGAAGGAGAAAAGGTACCCTTTCTCTTGTCTCTTTCAGCTGTCCTCACGTCTCTCTTTTCTCTTTCCCCTTCCTTTCCTCCTCCTCCCCTTCCCCCTCCTCTCCCTTCTCCCCTCCTTTCTCTTCCCTTCTCCTCCTCCTCCTCCTCCTTCTCCTGCCCCCCACCCTGGAAAGACCAGGAAAGTCTATCTATAGAGGAAGCAGGTACCAAACTCTAGGATCCTATCTCTTTCTTTCTCTAATAGAAGACTTGCATTAGCATTAGCATTTACCAAGTATTTTTTTCTTAACAGAATCAAAGGCACACTGGAAAGGCAAACACCAGGATCACAGAGCTGGAAGCATAGATTCACCACAGAACAACAGAAACTTGACAACTGGAAAAGACAATCTTCATGTTTTAGAGCTGAGGAAAGTATAGGACTTGCCTGAGGTCATTTAGCAAAATATATATCTTCACCTTCCAAATTATGATTTTTCCCCATTATTCAATTTCCATTAAAGATACATTTTCATTATTAATAATTCAATCACATTATTGATAACTTTAGTTTGGGGCACTTGACCTTACCTAGTGAAGGAAATGGACACTTACAGAACCCTGGCCCCCTATTGGTCTGAGATCTCCTTCATAAACAGAAGGCTTCCATCTTCATTCCCCCTTTGTAATCTACTACCATCTTTCTAGTACACCCCAACCTAGACTTCTTAAGCCTCCTGATCATCCCTTACTAGCCAGGATCAACCACACGGTCTGGGACACCTCTCAGTCCAACGTCGCTGAGCACCATCCCCCCATCCAAATCCAATTACAAGACCCCACTCACTAGTTTACCATCCCCAATACCCTTTGACTTCCTCAACTCTCAAGGGTTTAAAGCCCATTATCTCTGGTTTATTACACGCTCATCTTCTCACACCAACACACTCCCCCATCAACTCTCCCATTCTCGGGGTCAAAAACTTTAATGGACAATTTTGGCTAGTACAAAACCTCTGAAAAGTCAATGAGGCAATTATCCCCACCTTCCCTGTAGAACCCAAACCCTATGCCCTTCATTCTCATAGCCCCTCCTCCACCACCCATTTTTCAGTATCAGACCTAAAGGATGCCTTCTTTACCATCCCTCTCCATCCTACCTCGCACCCTCTTTCTGTCTTTACCTGGACTGACTGACACTAATTTCTCTCAACAACTCACCTGGACTGTCCTCCCTCAAGGTTTCTGAGACAGTCCCCATTACCTTGGCCAAGCTCTCCAGTGTGACCTGGCCACCCTGGATTTGTCTCCTAGCCACCTTATACAGTATGTCGGTGATCCTCTGCTCTGAAGTCGCTCTCTACAGTTTTCAAAACATCATTCTACAATTCTCAATTCCCTAGCCTCCTGGGGATACCAGGTCTTTTAATCTAAAGCTCAACTCTGCTCCTCCCAGGTACAATATTTAGGCATCCTCTTAACCCCCAACACCTGTACCACACCCCCAGAGAGACTTCAGGTTTGGAAGAATATTCCTCTACCTTCCTCTAAAAGAGATATGCTTTCCCTCTTAAGCCTTTTCAATTACTTTTGTATCTGGATCCCCAAATTCTCTCTTATAGCTAAGCCCCTATATGAAGCCTAAAAAGGGGATCTTTCTGAACCTCTTCCATCTCCCTGCTTTTCCTCCATCATTTCCATTCTTCACAACTCTCTTCTCAAATCCTCAACTCTTCATCTACCAAACCCTAATAAGTCTTTCTTCCTGTCCTTCTACTCAGAACATGGACAAGCCCTAGGAGTCCTTTACGGAAAGGCAGGAGTTCTCCCCCCCTCCATTGCTTTCCTACCCAAACAGCTGGATTCGGTCCATCAGGGTGGCCCCAGTGCCTCAAGAGTCTAGCTATGGCAGCCCTCCTCCTCCCTGAGGCCTACAAATTTGCCTCGTATCAACCTATCACTGTTCTTACCACACACCCTCTCAGATCTCCTCAGTCACTGTCATTCCTCTCCCTGTCCCAAACCAGAATCCAATTACTGCATGCACACCTGCTAGATTCCTTGACTACCTTCCCGTAAGATTCCTCATTAAATCCCACTACTCCCCTCCCGAGAGAAAATCCTTCTGCCCCTGTGGTTTCTCATTCCGGTCCTGACACCCTTGACTTCTTAATGAACCCCTTTTCACATATAACCCACCAACCACTCCCTGACTCCCAGACTGCTTCATAGATGGACACGCCCCAAAACAGTCCCCTTACCTCACAGGCTACGCTATAATCCAAGGCAAAACTACCGAAAATTCCCCCCTCACCGCAACCCAAATAACTGAAGTGTCCTCCCTACCCCTAGGCACAATCTCCCAAAAGGCTGAGCTAGTAGCTCTCACTCAAGCCTTTCATTAGACAGGGATAAATCAATCAATAGTTTTACAGATTCTAAATATACCTATAATATCATTCATTCTAACATCCTAATTTGAAAAGAGAAAGATTTACTCACTCAGAGAGGAACTCTTATCCTCAATGCTAGCTCTATCCAAGATTTACTAGAGGCCGCCCTCCTACCCCCAGGCTGCTATTCGTCACTACAGAGGACATCAAACCAATAAACAATACATTTCCTTCAGTAGCAAAGAGGCCGACTGACTAGCTAAATAAGTGGCTATCTCTGGTCACCACTCTCAGTCACCAAGTACTCCAAGTCTGGGCCTGTACTTCACCCCCACAAAACTTCAGCTTCCTCCGGACGAAACCACATTTCAATTATTCTATCTCCACGATGTTTTCCATCCTGATCTTTGGTGCCTTCAAGTTTTCCAAACGAATTCCCTAAACCTATCTCCTCCTGATTTACTGAACCTCCAACAAATCTCCCCATCCTGCACCACCTGACTTAAAGCTAATCCCAAATCCAACGTGAGATGGCCTCCACTCCCCACACCAAGCCAGGGGAGCCCTTCTTGCCATGGACTGGCAGCTGGACTTTACTCGAATGCCTCCTATAAAAACAAAAAACAAAACCACAACTAAATACCTCCTTGTTCCGGTGGACACTTTTATTGGATGGGTTGAGGCCTTCCCAACTATCAATAACAGGGCTTCTATAGTTGCAACGCTATTTTTCCGAGAAATAATCCCACACTTTGGTTTACCTGCCTCACTGCAGTCCGACAATGGCCCTGAGTTTCTCTCCTCCATTACCCAAGCATTAGCTAGACTTTCACATATAACATGGAACTTCCATATTCCCTGTCCCCCTCGGGGAAGGTTGAAAGGACAGACAGGACCTTAAAGACAACTTTAGCCAAATTATCCACAGAACCTCATCTAGACTGGATTAAACTACTCCCCTTGGCCCTACTCCAAATCGGGGCTCTCCCCAAAAGGCCTCTTATGATTAGTCTATTTAAACTCCTCTATTCCACCTACCATTCAGCATCAATCACCTGATATTTCCCTAGACATCCTAAACCAGCTCCTAGCCCACCTTAGAGCCACCCTTTGGAAATATGCTCACTCCCATTTTCCCCAGCCCCAATCATCAAGATACCCCCTTCCTATCTCCGTAAGCATCTTAGTATATCTCCCCCAGCTTTCTACCCCTCTCCAAGGAAAATGGAAGTGTCCCTTCAAAGTCATCCTTACCATTCCCACCACAGCCAAACTGGAAGGCCACCCCTCCTGGATTCACCTGACCAATCTGAAACTTGCCCCTATTAATGACACCTACCAATCTATTCCCACAGGTCCTACTTCAAGGTCTTCAAGAAAACTGGAGATCTTTCCCCCCACACCTGATCAGGAAGAAGCCAACAATTAAATGCTCTCACTTGAAGAATTCCCACTCTTTTTAACCACCATCCATATGGATCTAACCTCTTTCCCTCTTCCCGCTCTTCAAAGGACATCCCACTTCATCCATCTATCCTCTCCTGGATTACTGACTTATGACTCAAAGGAACCCTCTCTCCTTTCTCCCCCCTCCAAACTACTTTCTTTTCCTTCTGTCTCATTCTTATGCTCTACACCTGGGCTAACCTCACTGATGACTGCCAACCTCCACCTGGCTCTTCGGTCACAGCTATGAACTTTCTCTTACCCCTCCTCAACTCCTTATCACCCTCCTCTTTGAGGTTAACCCAGCATGGTCAACCTATTGGGTGTGCACTCAGGCTTCTTCCACCAAATGGCTCTTCACCCCTGTGCCACCCCCGCCCCCATTTGGGCCACAAGTTCTATGAGGCTCTATCACCATCTATCCAAGGGTTCTACATTCTTTTCAAAAGAATCCCAATCTAATGCCCCTTAAATGGCCAAACAAGGCTCTCCAGACCCTCATCCAACAACTTAATTCAGACTCATCTACTCTCCAGACCAAGCCCCCTACTTTCAGCCATATTGCTCAAGGTCTTCCTCAAACCCAAGCCCCCCTCTGCATTTCTCAGCCTTATTTTCAGGGAGAAAACCCCCAGGGTACTTACCCAAACTGCTCCCCCACCTTAACTATTCCCACTCCCTCTACCCTGAAGAACTCCTATTCTACCACTACAGGAGGACCTCACACCACATGACCTCAAGTAATACCCACTTATCCACTTGGAGACACATCATTTCAGGTTATATCAGGGCCAATCACATGCACAACATCAGCCTTTTGTCAAGGTCAAGCCCTCACAAACCAGGGGAACTCACTTTATGGCTTATCCTACCCTGAACCTTTTCAAAACAATGATTGCAAAGGGCTTCCCACCTCTTCCCCTTACTGCCTCTCTCTCTACCAAAACATGGGAAGACTCGCCTCTGAGTACCCCATCCCCCCCACTGCTAACATCAAACTACAACCACTTACAGCAGCACATCTAAGCACCACCCTGACAGTTTATCACCATGAGCTGAATGCAGATGGAGTAGAACTGCTTCTCCATGTCACATCCTGGGGATGCCTGGAATCTTAGCAGGGACTATTCTTCATAAGTGGGGATCAGGCCTACTTATGCCTTCCCTCCAACTGAACAGGAAGCTATACCCTAGCATTTTCAGTTCCCCCTTTATCCTACGCCCAGGACACCTCTATCATCCCTATCCCTGCCACCCATTTTCTCCATCACAGCCAGGAGAACCCTGGACTGATTCCCATCCTCATGGGTCGTAGAGTCCTCACAGGGTGGACACGTGAACAGCTGATCTTGGGGTAACCCTAGACAAGTATGAGCAATTGTCCAGAGCACTTAGGGAATCACTTGACAATATAGCTCCCCAAATCAATGACATCCAAGATAAACTGGACTCTGGCTGCTGTTGTCCTTCAAAACCAGAGAGGTCTAGATTTAATTCTCATGGAAAAAGGAGGTTTATGCTTATATCTAGAAGAAGAATGCTGTTTTTATGTTAATAAATCAGGAATAGTAAGGGATTAGATAAGAAAGCTAAAGGAACAAGCCATTAACCTAGCAACCACCTCTCCTCCCCTGAATGGTGGGGAGGACTCCTTACCTGGATTTGACCATTATGACCCTCATTCTCCCAATTATCTTATTTCTCTCCCTTCTTCCATGTTTCATTAATCTTTTCCAGAGTTTTCTAACAAAACATGTCTCCACCATCTCCAGGGCCACCACCCCACCCAAGAACATGTGAAAGCTATGTTCCTCCTTCAGATTCCAGATGTCCCAGTGATGCTCCTTTCAGCAGGAAGTAGCCAGATATGATGATGTCACCCCAACTCATTATACCCCTTTTAGAGTCTGGAATGAAGGAAATGGAGACTTAAAAAACCCTCAGGGAAGAAGGAAGCTCAGGAATCTGACCTGTTGGGATCTCTCTTATTTACCCAAATCCCCCTGCTCACCAAAAGTAAGCTGGCCAAAAATAACTGACCAATTCCTCCCATGACCTGGCCAGGTGAAACCCTAGAAAACTCAGACACTTGTTGTAGCCTGTTGCCATTTTCCCTCTTGAAAATGTGCCCCTCTGCTGCTTAATAAAGTATCGCTAATCCACTGAGTTCTGTCTCCCTTTTTCTTTTTGTATTTTTTCATTTGCTCTCACCTAGACTATCGATACTTTCATTTAGCAACATTAATAAAAATTTTTGACACACACATAAAAGGGGAAGATGTGCTCACCTCAATACAAAAATATATTGTTTCATTTATAACATTTGATATCAATCAAAAGCCACTAGTCTATCACTCTTTTGATATCATAACATCATTTTGCTTCTTATACTATTTCCACTTCTAATAAAATGTATAAATTGAGTTGAATCATTTTAAATATAGATACTTTAGCATACTTTCAAATGGTGAGAGTGATAGTCATTAAGATCTTTTCCAATTTGGGAATCTACAGATTACTATATTCAATTAGTTAACCAAACCTCAAATGCCCATTAGGTGCCCAATGCTGTTTCAGGCATTCTTACTCTTGCATCTTCTCCAAGGTAACATATTTTAAATTTTAGATTTTTACAAACCCTTGCCTGTATGCACCCAGGTATGTATTTGCTTAAATAAACTCAATTTCTATTACTCTCAAGGCACTGATAGACACTGTAGGGGGAGATGTAGAACCAACTCTTAGAGAGGAAAATGCTTCCATGAATAGCAACAGCATATGGGCTAAGAGAGTGATCAGAAACACTAACGCCCACAGAGGCCAGGCAGGCAGTGTGAATGCAGGACACGAGTTGAGGCAGAGGGAAAAGGAGGATTGTGGAGAGCTGGGAAATGGAGGTTCCCTCTGAAGAAAGAATGGAGAAAGCAAGGAGAGAGGGTTTGTGGCTACCCGTGAAGGAGGGAGGAAGGGGAAGGGGGGTGGGCAGAAAGCTGGGACTGAGCCCTGGGAACCCCAGAGCTTCAACACTGAGCAGTCAGGTAGAGAGGCAGGTGGAGGGAGAGCAGTGGGAGCAGGTAAGCCAGCAGGGCAAGGTGTCTCAGACCACGAGCACACATGCTGCAAGACGGAGAAGACGGTCAGCTGTGTGAGAGTTTTCCAGAAGTATCTATTGGATTGGGCAATCTGAATTGCCTGGGCACCTCAACAAGAGCAGGTAAGGCAGAGGTGGAGGCCAGGCAGAAGTTGAAGGACAGCAGAGGGAAACAGCATAATACAACTCTTTCAGAAAGTTTTATAGTGAAGGGAAACAAAGAAACAGATTCATGGTCAGAGTGAGATAAGGGATCAAGGAAAGGGTGATTATTTTAAAAGATAGTTGATAGCAGATCAGGTTTTCCTACTGATGGGAATGATCTATAAAAGAGGGAGCCATCAATGGCATTGAAGGGAAGATGTCCAAAGGACATCTAGAGAAAGGGATTCAGAATGTAGGCATACACAGGGTGGTCTTTGACCCAAGGAGGGACACTTCTTCCATCAATATAGAAAGGGAAGGTAATTGTAAATGCCGGAATGGTGAAAACAGAGTGGTGGAACTGTAAAGGAGAACCCACTGATGGCTTCTAATTTCTGCCTGAAATAGGGAAGAAACTTGAGAATAAAGAGGGAGGGTGAGTGAGATATTTGCAGAGGGGAGAAGGTATGGAATAATCCCCTTGGGACTATAAAAGCTACCCCACTAGAGAAACATGGTAGGAAATACAGGGTTCCAGGTGTGAATTGAAATTGCAAATTAAGGCACAACCAGTAAAACTGTGTTCTAATTTTGTCCAGGGAAGTCCAACTGTTCAAAAGGGCATTGCCTGTGGAACTTGAGAAAATGCAGATTCTGAGTCACAGGTCTGGGATGCAACCTGAGTTTTTGCATTTCTTATTTTTTAAGGAGGTTTTCTAAATTCAAAGGTATAACTGGATAAGTACATTTGTTTACAACTACTAAAAAACTAGCACTGACTCCTTTATGATGACCTAAGGTTTGATGGAATGTACATGATTAGGCAGAAATAGGTGAACTCACACTGGTAAACTGACTCTGTTTGGCCCCCCACTTCTTGATTGATTTCTGTCCCTACTCTCTCTTCTACCATCTTATCAACTTCCTGACCAACTCCTCTGGTCAGCTCTGTCCACCTGACTGACCACCTGACCAGCCTGACTGACCAGACCTGCCACTTGATCAGTCATTCCTTCACCTGAAATTAGAAGAGTATCTCCATCATAAAATTCTTTCATTTCAGGTAATGTGGCAGGCACTAAGGGCATCCAGTCTGAATCATGCCACTCTGCCTATAACCTTTCTGACCCTATTGTATAAACAGCAAAGCAGACACCAATATTTCCTCTCAGAGGCACCTTCTGGCCCCTTGGGACATAGCATTACTACTTAGATTTCTGTTAAGTTCTTTCCAAGCTCAGCTGACATCCTGGATTTCTTGTAGTCTTTCCAGAATCATAGTCACAAACCCCTTATCAGAGCTGAGAAGAGGTCATGGTTCAAGGTTCAATGTACCAGAAATGTGTGTGAGGCTGTGGTTACTATCCCTTTCTCTTCTATCAGTCTTTGTGCTGATGATTAGGAAAAATCAACATCAGCCCAAGAGATGGAAAACCAGAGACCTGATGGCATGGAAGCATTTAGATTTAACTACATTTTAGAAAGAACACCTGTACGTGTAAAGTAATTCCTGTTTTTCGTTCCACATATCTTAGTTGACTTCTTTCTCTTGGTTGATAAAAATATGCATATTCCTGTCTGGTCAGCAGTACCTGTGCCTCCAGAGGGATGGATATAGGACCTACCATCCTGCGGAGGAGAACCTGGAATCACCAGATCAACCTCGGGAACATCCAAACCATGGACAGCCATTTTGTTTGCCACCCGAACTTTAAAACTACCTTCTCCAAAACCCTTTAGTGTAATTTTTCTTTTGACTGTGCAATAGCCAGGTGGAAACTCTGGGAAATCTGTTCCATGTGGGTTCATGGTCATTCCAGTTACATTCTTCTTGGTCTCACAGAATACAATAGCCCTCCTCTCATCACCACAGTGAACTGGAAGGACATCTCCAATAACTGCTGGCATCTCAGACCAAAGGCACTGGGTGGCCAAATGTTCCACAGTCGTTGCAGCCTTCTGAGTCACTTTTCCAACAAGGTCAGCTTGTTCATATCTGGACTTTATTCATTTATTTGCTTTCTGCAAGTTATAAACCACTGCCAACAAAGGGAAGTCTGTGAATTGTCTTCAGAATCATTTTCATAGGATTCATGAGTAATATCTTCAACTCATTCAGCAAAACCTAAATCTAACATTCAAGTCACTTCATGAAGCACAGCATAGCATAGTTTTAAAAAGATCCAAATGGCCATTCTACAGATGACCTTTGTTATGACCAGCAGTCCCAACTAAGATGTAAATGTCACTTTGAATATGATTAGTTTGTCTTAGATGTTCTGTTCACCATAAAACAACCACACCATGTTCCCTAGTTACATATTTGAAGTGTCTGGTTTATTTTGTTTGCCAGTTCCCTTGCTGGAGTCAAAATAAGCACCTTTGGTGAGCAGTTTTTAAAAAAATTATTTCTTGGTTTCTTTGGAACCTTTCAATTCAGGGTGTGGCAAAAGAGAATGTCTTTCCTATTCCTGTCTTTGCTTGAGCAATTAAATCTTTTCCTTCATATATAAGACCAAAGATCTTCACTTAAGTAGGAAAGAGAAATGTTACCCTTTACCTTTCAGGAGCTTTATAGTTTCTTCAGAAGTGGAGAAATTGGAGAGAGTCTTTCTGTTTACATGTCAGGGTCTCCTCTTATTTATTACCACCTGATTTACCAGTGAAACTTTCTAAGGATGGCACTCTGATTTTTTTCCATGTTCATGAGTCTCTCCATGTGGTAGATCTTTTCTTCTTGACTTATGAGATGTAGAAAATTCATCTGAAAGTCTATCAAATCCTTCTTTAGTGTCTCCATTTAGTTTTTCTTTCATGTTTGCTTCTTTAGGGTTTGGGAACATGGGGTCACCACAGCACTGTTTTCTCTGGTTTCTGTTTTCTCCTCTGAGTCATAATGGTACTCTGACTTCCTCCGATCAAGCCAGCACTGTGGGATGTGTTTTGGTGTACCTTGTCTAAATCTTCATAACCCTGTAAGGGAAGACTAGGTTCATAATCCCTCACTGGAAATTCTGCTATCCATAGAGCTCTTTGGATAGCCTCTCCTATCTCTAGCTTTTGGACTCTTCCAAGGGTTCATCCATAATGTTCCCAGATGGGTTCCCAGGTATTACTGGCTGCCACCACCTCCCTCCCAGCAAGGTGGCCATAACCATCTATGGACTGTGACCTAGTTTCTGCATTTCTAACAAGCTGAAAGGTCATGTCCCTGCTCCTGGATCTCAGAACCACAGTTTGAATGACAAGGGGCTAGGGCCTTTTTCATTTGTCATTATCTTTTCAAGTACTTCACTAGGGGATAAAACACATAAATAAAAATTATAATCTCAATGCTAACTATAAAGGAACGGGACATGGAGAAGGTAGATGATTTGATTAATCCAAATGTAGCTGTTTTAGAAATATATTTTCTTGCCTTTCTTCTCATCTACATTTCCAGATTTGGCAATTTATGCAATCTCAGTTTCAACCACCATCTTTAGGTGGATGTAGTGACCTTTTTCTTAGCTCCAAAGGTCTAATGAGTATATCCACAGTGGTGTCCTGTCCAACAGTAAATTGCCGCCTATGTCTGCTTCTTCCTGACCTTTTTTAATACTTTGACTCTTCTTTTCATTGATCTCCACATTTAATCAGTTGTTAAGTTCTACTGATTTTTCTCTAAAATATTAGTAGCTTCTGTGAACTACACCAAGAAACATTTCCCCTTATTCAGAACTTTTGGCAAAAGTCCAAATTTCGACAATATACTTTGCTGGATTGATTGTGAAGAAATAGATTTGCACACTTTGCTAGCAAGAATGCAAACTGCTACAACTTCTACGGAGTTTTTTTGTTTTGTTTTGTTTTGCAATATACAACAAAATTATCTATGCCTTGACTCTTTGACCTAGGAATCTAACCCCAAAACACAATGCAACATATAAAATGACATCTGCACCAGGCTATTCACTGAAGCACAATTTATAACAGCAAATAAATGAAAACAATACCCAAGTACTAATCAACAGTGGAAATGTTGAATAAACTATGATACTTTCACATAGTGTCATGTTATGCAGATATAGAAAGACAAAAAGAAAATCTCTGTATACTGACATAAAGGAATTTAAGTGAAAATGCAAATCCTCCTTTTGAATTAAAAAATAACAAGATGAACACATAAACATATTTGCTTATATTTTCAAAAAGAAAAAACGGAAAATAGATTAAAACCTAACAAAAATGAATTGCCTATGGGAAAAGAAATGAACAACAGGGAGGGTAAAGGAAGCTAGACCTGTCTGAATGTACTATATCTTGTAGTATTAACTTCAAAGGCATGTAAATATTTCACTTGATTAGAAAACAAGCTAATCCATAAATAACAAAACAATGCAAAATTTTTAGTGGCTTCCCACCACTTACCCAGTGGATCCAGACTCTCAACCTGATAAAGTAATTGAAGTGGTAGGGTGTAGCTGAAGAAAGCGGGAATTAGGGCCGTGACTTGGGGGTATATATTTGTATCTGGCAAGTGGAGACCTCTGTCTCTGCTTCCTGATCACCATGTGAGCTGCTTCCCTCTGCCACACTCTTCCACTAAGCTTCATCTTGAACCCCAAGTAAGGTTCATTCTTGGCTGTCTATGAACTGAGACCTCTGAAACTTGAGGTCTCCAAATAAACTTTGGCTCCTCTACATTTGTGTCAGTCAGGTCTTTTAGTCACAGTGGCAAAAAAGCTGACTAAAACAAATGGGTATAGAGTTGCAATGATGCAAGAGAAATATGGTTCTAGAGATGATGGTGGATCACACAATGTGAATACAATTAACGCCACTGAACTCTACACTTAAAAGTGGCAAAATTAGTAAATTTTATATCATGTATATTTTACCACAATTTAAAAATTTTTAAGCAAGGGAAATGAGCCCTTTGAGAATGCTTCTAATGCTGTTTCATTTTATTAATGCACAATATTACCCAACGCTGGCCTCTCCAGAGCCATTAAGGATCACCTAGGGAAGAAACTTGGCTTTTTGCTTAGAACATGGTACCACACTCTGAGAATGTGTCCAATAGAAACATTCTACCCTGGGACCATCTGGCATCCTGGGTTTCGTATAACCAGGAGTTAGACCTAACTGACAACTTAAAAGGTGTTTCTAAATTTCTGATGCTTGCTTCTAATCCAAGCTTTGTATTTGCATTGACCCATAATATTTGTATTTGCGCTTCTGAATAGAATACTCTGCCCCGCATGTCTTCCCCTCCATGTCTACACTGTGAACATACTGAGGCCGAGAAGCCACTTGAAATGAATGCACTTTAGACTCAGTTTTGAAACTGCATCTTTTACCACAAAAATTTGAGATGTAAACTGTTTGAGGAAAATAAGGGGTGTGTGGGAACTCACTGCACTTTCAGATGTATTTTTTTTTTTTTTTTGTAAACCTAAAATTGCTCTAAAAAGTAACTGGAATCTAATTAAAATTAATTAATTAATCTTAAAAGTTTTAAATTAATTCAGTTAATAAAAAGTAAAACTCCACATTTTAAATTCTTTGAGTTCTTGGTATAGCAAATGGTCTTATTGGTCCATGTAAGTGAAATTAATGCTTTCTTAACAAAGAAACCTGGTTTTGTTTAAATACTTAATATATCTGTCCAGAAATTAAAGGCATACTATGCTAGGCAGTCACTGCTACAGTCATATTGGTACATTATAAGAGGAAAGGAGGAAAAACAATTAGAATCCAGACCCCTACTTTCTGTTCCTGGTTGCACTGGAAACCCCCACATTTCTAGCACGTGGCTTTGCTTTTCTCTTGTGACCTATAAAGTATAGAGAGACATACTGAAGTCCTTGACCATAAAAACAAGTAAATACTGGAAGAAGGAGCTTTCTTGTGAGAAAGGACAAGCACTAAGGTGAACTGAGGTTGCCTCCACAGAGACTTCATTTCCTCGAATTTTCATCAACTTGGTTTCCGGGAAAAGGTATGAGTTAAAACTTCCCTCGAAGACTGCCAAAACTGTGCACAAACGACAGGGCACTGCCTCCAGTGATTCACCTGGTGATGTCTACATGCATCGCCTAACAACAAAGCCAGAGCAGGAGCCCCCGCAAGGCAGAGCAAGAGACTCACAGGTATATCAGGAATAAGTTCCAGTTCTCTCCTATCACCAAAGCCTAATCAGCCTCAACTAGCAACTCAGCTGACTAAAGATGAACAAATTAGAGTAGCTCAAATAATTAGCATTATAGAGCATCTGGGTAAAGAAGTTTATGATGCTGAACAGATGGATCAGAAGAAGAGGTGCTGGAGTGTGTGATCTGTTGGACAAACCTTGTCTGGGGGGACTCCATCTTATATCAGTTTTACAAGCACATCTACCACCTGGACTGCACAGGTGAGTGGCTGATGGGATCCTTCACATGCCTCTACTGTAGGGAGAGAGCTGACAAGGCACAGCCTATACCCTGAAGACTAGTGGAATGACTTCAAGTAAAACATCAATTTTGTTTGTCTTGTGATATTTTGCCATTGAGTACAAAGAGCTAGGGGTTAGAAATTTTGATAGTGAACAAGATTTTTTTTTTAAACTTCCTGAATGGGTATTGACATTGGAATATAGAAAATAACATTTTAAAATCCGATGGGGCCTGTCACAGTGGCCCCATTACACCTGTAATTCCAGTGACTCTGGAGACTGAGCAGAAAGATTGCAAGTTCGAGGCTAGCCTGGGCAACTTGTAGAGTGCCTCCAGGTTCAATCCTCAGTACTGTACAAAAAAACAAAAACAAAAACCAGGGAAAGTAAAGTAATATCTTATGTATAATCTTATTCCAATATTTATAAATATAATGTATCTAGGTCATGTTTTTGCTCCAGTTCATTAGGATTGTGTAAAGTTTCACAGCAACTATGACTTAATGATCTTTTTCTACCAAAAAAATACTGAAAAAAGGAAGAAATTATTGAAATGACCTTTTAAGAATATTCAGAATGTGGATAAATACTTATTCTTCCATTTATGATAGAATAGCTACTATCAGACTAACACTCCAGCTAAGAGCATCTAAGAAGTTAAACAAAATCCCACTTACAAGCACACACACACACACACACACACACACACACACACACACACACACACACACATTCACTCAAGTCAACTGCTTGAAGACATTGGAGAACAACAAAAATAGCCAACAGTTAAGGATCTAAGATCCCAGAGAGCAGAAATATTCACTGAAGGGAAGCCCCTGTCTAGCACCACGCTTTCCCCTTAGTACATTTGATAATACACAATGCAAGCATAGAGGTCAAATAGAAACCAGCAGCCAAGGATGAAGCAGGCTCAATGGGCAAGACAAAAAATCGGGATTCAGGGATCAACAAGAGGGGGTGGGGGGCTTGTTAAACACCAGACTTTTAACTTTAACTCTGAAAGAGATTTATGATGAAGAATAAACCAGAAATAGACCAGTCTAAACAAGACTAAGCTGATTTTATCATACTCTATCTGGGAAAATTAAATGCTATCTGAAGGAAGATAAATCATCTATAAGCTCTATAGTAGTTCATACATAATGGCCAGATTCAATGTGAACTACCAAGCATTCCAGAAAACAGAACCAAATCACTGAAAGCCAAGAGAAAAACAGAACAGAAACAGATCCACTGAAGATCTGTTTGGAGATTGGAGTTATCAAACATGGACTTTTCATCAATTAACAAAATATTTAAGGCAATTTCTTATAAGAAAAAAAAAGAATAGCTAAATGCCCAATAAGAAAATGAATGCATTATCATTAGTCATTAGGAAATTCAATTACAACCACAGTGAGATGTTATTACTACAAACCTTTCAGAACAGTTAAAATATTAGGCATAGGTGAGAACATGGAGCAACATGAATTGCACAAACTGCTGGTATAAATGTAAATTTGGGCAAATTACAAATTGTTATGCAGTGATTATAAAAGTTAAACATGTATGTGCCCTGTGTCCTAGTAACTTCATCCCTGAATACAGACAGAACAAAAAAATAAGGGTTTGAGTCTATCAAAATATAATAATCAAGAGTATTCCTAAAAGTCTTGTAGCCCTGAATTATAAACAACACAAACATCCACCAGCAATAGGATCTATTCCACTGTAACATATTCATCCAATGCAATAATGAGAAAACAAAAAAGAACAAACTTCATCCATGAAACCCATGATGATTAAGCTCAAGAACATAACGTTGAGGAAAAAAAGCCAGACAAAAAAGAGAGCATGTTGAATGATTCCATGTATTCAAAGATTCAAACCAGGAAAGATTAGTCTATGATTATAAAAGTCAGACTAATGTTTAGATTTGATGGACAGGCAAAGATTGACTGAGTAGGCAAAAGTGAAACTTCTGGTGTGCTGGTCATGGGTCAGGTTCCATTCTTGGTTCTAGAGGGAGAGTAGAGAAGTGTTCATTTTGTGAAAATTCTATAAACCCTAAACTTATACACTTGGTAGGCATAGATAATATACATAAATAAATAGTAACTGAAACATCTAGTTAGGATTAAGTTACTTGGACAACTAGGAATTCCCTGACATGGGGGTGGAAGGACTGTGGACTAGATGATTTTTAAGACAGTTCTCCACTGTGATTCTCCTGCCCTTCCGTAAAGCAACAACTCTCCTTCAGGACTACCATCGCACAAGATTTATACTCTCTCTAGTTCATCTGACTTCCATGCCCAGTTTGGATTTTGCTGCAAGTACTTACATTTGTTTTATGCAGTTAACACCAGAGTCAATATATTCAACATCAGTCATCATCCTTTACCTCTCCCTTTGTGAAATTCTTCACACATTTTCTATCACAGGTTAGAAGAGTCAATTTCCTTGCTTTTTAAGGAAGAAACTGCATCCTCATTGCACCATGATGTGATTCCTGGAGGCTGTCTCTCAGACATCTTCCTCAGATCTGTGCCCTCTTCTCCAACCATGTAGTTATTGTCCTCTCTTGCTCATTCATTCTTTCATTGAATACACAATACACAAATGTGTATTCGTGAGGTGTGTGATGCCTGCTAGGCTCTGTGAGAGAGACTGAGGATTGATGGATGCAAGTCAGCTCTGGTCACTGCAAATCAAAGCCCTTAACTTGCCCTGGACTTTCCCAACTACTTTCTCCAAGGTCTCATCAGCAAGTTTCCCTCCTCACGGTATCCCCGCCTCTGCACTGCCACGAACTCACACTCTCCAACACACAAACTCTTTACACCTGGATTTGTATACACATGTAAAGCATATACGCATTACGTAAATGAACAAAACAAGCTCATTAAGGAAAACTCAGAAAACACCAAAGATTTCTAATAGTGTGACTATATTCTCTACCTATTTTTAAATGATGACTGTCTTTCTAGTACATAAGTCTGATCTTTTCCTTCTCTTCTTAGAAGGTGCCAGATTATTCCACTGCCTATAGGACAAAGTTCCACCTTGTGAGTACTCGATGGGAGACCCCTCACAGTCTAGGCCCAGCTGTCTTTCTGGGCTCTTCTTTGTCACTGTCCATCACCCAGCTCGTGCGCTATGAATTCCCAGGCTTGTGCACATCTGTCTCTGCTTCCACTGTTCCTTCTGTCTGCAATGCTCTTCCCTCACTGGAGCCGAAAACACTCCAGGCAAGATTCAAATTTCACTTCTGCTGGACCCTACTTATGCGATGCTTGTCACAGCGTGCTGTAATTAAGCGAGAGGCCGCAGAACGGTTAACAATGCTGACGTTGGAGTCAGACTGCCTGGGCTCAAGTGGGATCTGTGACATGCTGGTGGTGCGACTTTAGGCCAATTATTTAATCTGTCTTTTCCTCTGCCTCCTGTATAAGAGGATAAAGTGCCAGAATTTCCCCTCTGTGTGTTTCTTTGAGGATTAAATGAGATGAGCCAGTGAAAGGGTAACTTAACACAATGCCAGGTGCATAATAGGTGCTTGGAACGTGTATTTCTTATAACTGCCAGATATCTGCCTCTTCCCCCTTATATTATTTAAGTCTGGGAAACTTGTAAAGAACAGATTTATTTAGTTCATAGTTCTGGAGGTTCAAGGGCATGGTGCCCTCTCCTGCTTGGTTCTGCCGAAGGTCTCATGGCAAATGGCATTGCAGATGTGGGAGTGTTCAAGAGACAGGGAGATCACATCACAGGACAGGAAGCTGGAGAGCAAGACTGAGGTTCCATGAGAATTATGTTAATCCTCTCGGAGGTCATGCCCCGCAGTGACTAATGACCTCCCGCTAAACCCCACTTCTTAAAGGTCCTGCCGCCTTTTAAGGTCACCACACTGAAAATCAAGAGGCCAACACAGGAGCCTTTGGGGGACATGCCTAACCATAGCATTCCTGAACTGCACACATCCCATAGGGGGCCTTCTTATTTACCATTTTATCCCCCACTCCATGCTCAGTTTAGAGCAAGTGCTTCATAAATGTTTGAGGAATGAGTGAATAATAAGTGAAAGGTCAGACAAATTTTGACTTTTTTTGTTATTCATATTTTCAAAGTAGAAAAGGGGAGAAGGAAGATGGGGAGGAAGGGAGGAAGAAGAAAGGGGATGAAAGAGCAGAAAAGGAGGAAACAGCAGGAAAAGGAGGAATAGGAAAAAGAATAGCAATGAGTTGCCACTAATAATAATAATGGCATTTGACTCTTAGGTGCACCCAAAATAGGCATCAGTTATAGGACCTCAACCTTCAGCAGCTACTCTTGCTGCTGACTCTTGGGAACCCCCAAACTTGGTGCAGAAGTAACAATCTTCAGTGGCCTCTGGGGCAAATGAGTTGTGCAACCTGTACCCCGTCCAGAGAGAGGACCTTCGACTGCAGAGCCACCCTAGAGGCCAAGTCCGCAAGGTCTACACAGGGCCTGCACAGAAGGTCCCAGAACATCTGGAGTAGAAGGATCCTGTGCAAGGCTCAGCCATCCTGCACAGAACATCAGCTCATCCTCAAATTCCCCAGCACAGATGCAGCACCGGATGTGTAGAATATTTAAAGCCTCCCTTGCATCTGAAGTATCTTGGCAAAACCCTGTTTTCGGTGAATCCAAATACATTGGCTTCTACTTCTATTCTAGAGTCAGTGATAAATCCCCAAGAACTCATTAGTAGTTTCTAGCACATATAAAAGTACAGAAAACCTTTGTTTTGCTGATTAAGGAGGCTACATCAGTTTCTAACTTGATTATTAAGGAATAAATGCCAGTCTTTGCAGAGAAATACATTTCTCTCTGTCTCTGAAAGCCAAGGAGGGTTTACCTCTACACAGAACAGGTGATTTTACCCCAGCCTGTGGGGGCTGATCCACCATGGCAAGAGCAGGTCACTTGTCATGGGGGCCCCAAGTCTCTAAACTTGGGACTGCGGCCTTTGTGAGTCAAAACCCTCAGAGGGAACACTTGCTTGCAGATTTTTGCAAAGCCATTAAGCCAGGGCCTTGGAAGTGAGTAAGGCAGCAGCTCCAGCAGGTACCAGCTCTGCGGCCTAGGGCAAGTTGCTTCACTTCTCTGAGTCTTGAGTTTCCTCATTTGTGAAATGGGGATAATAACAGCATCTGTCCCTCAGGGCTGTGGTGAGGATTAAAGAGATAATGCACATAAAGGATTCAGCATAGTGCCTGGGACACAAGTCACACTCAGTAAGCGATATCTATTATTCCTCTTATTTAGAAACCATTTTCTCAGCTTCCAGATTTTTTTCCTTGTGTTGCCACTGAGAGAGGAAATCAAATCGAGGCAAGGAAGACTGAATTGAACCTCATAGTAGCTAACCTTTAGGAGTATTTATAGTGTTCCAGGCACGATGTTGGTGGTATTGACATGTTTTATCTCAGATAACCCGATTTACAAAGGGGGTATCCTGTCCAAGGCCAAAAGACATAATTCGCCTTGTAGGGGGATAAGAAAGGAAAGAAATGACTTTGTGGGCTGGGTGGGAGGGGGTTTTGGGAAAAATCACAGTAGAAAGGAAAGAAAATATTAAGAAGTGTCTTTGTGGGTTATGAATTGGTTCCCTGTTATTTCAAAGATACAAATTAAGATTGGGATTCCCTTGTTGTTGTTGTTGCTGTTGTTGTTACTGGGGATTGAACCCAGGGGCACATCCCCAGCACTTTTTTATATTTTTTATTTAGAGACAGGGTCTCAATGAGTCACTTAGGGCCTTCCTAAGTTGCTGAGGTTGGCTTTGAATTCATGATCCTCCTGCCCCAGCCTCCGGGATTCCTTTTTAATGAGTAGTTCCATCCTTGTTTTGAGACCACCTAAGCTCAGAGGGCATAGTTAGGTAGGAGGGCAGAGCTTTAACCAGAATAATAAGCTGGTGTGCTATGACAGCAAAAGCTCGCATTAGACTCAGCCACAACCAATGACCTCACTGCATTAAGTACGGCATCGTGCAACGCAGGACACATCCCCATAGGGAGAAGGGACAGCGAAAGCCTCCAGATGCTCAGTCACACCTAACCACAGTGAGCCACCCCCAAGATTCTCCCAGGGCACGGCTTCTTCTTGTTCTTTCATTTTTGTCCTCTCTATAATAATGAATGTGTGACTCAGAGGTTTAATGAGTTACCAGGAGAAGTTAACCAGAAGGGAAGCCCATTGAGTAAACTCATAATTAAAATTGTGAACGGACAGAGGAATACAATCATCGTGGGAGACGGGAGCATTCAGGAATGACTCAGGGGCTAGGCTGGTTAGAAAAGGGCCTCTGGGACTTAAAGTATTGATGGTGAAGATCTGAAGCTGAAGGAGAATTCTGCAACCCTTCTACAGTCAAAGAGACAGGAAGGCCACCTGCAGCCTTGCTTTTCCCTCCCAAATGATCCAGACTGATATCCAGGAGTGACTTCCCGTAGAAGCAGAATTACAGCGAAGGCCAGGTTCACCAGGGGAGTCATTATGCCTTTGTTGCTAACACCACCAGGCTCCAATGTCAACTGCTTCCTGGTTTAGATGCAGGTCCTGTGGGAAACTATGAGAGCTGTCAGGTGAGGTGAGAAGCAAAGGCTGGATTTCTACCTTGAGCCCAAACCCAGAAATATTTTGCATCTGTTGAGGCCTGGCTGCAAGAGAGATTGAGGAAGCCAAGTGCCGTAAGGGAAGGGAGATTGGGCTGTGGTAGTCAACAAAGTCCCCACGTCCACCTCCAGCCCATTGTCTGTTTTGTGTATGGTCATAGTTAGAAATGAAAATAGTCCAGGGGGCTGTGAGTTCTTAGGAGAAATGCAGGCTGGTCCTAAACAAGAAATGTGATAACCCTCCATTGGGATCTCTGGAAAAGAAACAGGCACAGAAAGCACACTCTGCCTGTGAACCTATTCCAGGAGTTTCTATAACTAAGGACTCTCCACACCAGGCATGCTGATGGAGCAGCCATATAAATTAATCACAAATATCTGATGATCTAAATATTGTGACTCATTGTTTTACTCCCACACATGTGTGCTTGATGCCAGAAGGCCAAGGCTGTCCTCTGTCCCCCTAGGATACAGAAGCAACCACTTTGGCCAGGTGCAGAGGCAGGCATGACTCAAAAGTATCTCCCCTAATGGAAATAAAAGCAGGTAAGAACCCAAAAGTTATGGATGGAGTTTGAAATTTACTTTTTTGAAATACAAACTTTCACAGGTTTGACCGACAATGGGAGTAGATTATTGACACTATAATGTGAGTCATGGAGCTGGAGTGGGAAGGGGCTCCCATTTTTGGATCTTGTTCATTCACACAGTGCTCCAAACTCCTCCCATGCTCAGGGCAGACTGGGAGTGAGTTGCTTGGGTGGTCTAAAAGATCTTACTCAGGACAACTGGGTAAGGAGCTTACATTTTTCTTTAAGTCAAAAGTGTATGTTTATTTTGTAAAAGACATATATATACACACACATATATATATATATATAATATTTAGAAGTTAAATGAATATATAAAACAAATTATATTAGCCTGAAAGGAGCCAGTGATTTTTCAACTTCATTCAATAAAATCAGAAGTTATTTATATTTTTATCATATTTTCTAAAATTCTACCTCTCACTAGTCTATAAACCACTATGAACAAAAGTTAAAAGAACTCTCCTGAGTCCCAAGAACATAAAGGTTTACCAGAGTAATCTTTATGTCAATCTTTAAATGTTTACTTTATCAAATAAAGTAGAATGAAATCCAATATTGTTACTATATTGATCCTGATTCAATCCCCAAACAGTTGTAAATTCCCTAAGACACAGCCAAACAAGTATGTGTTAGTTTCTCGTCAATCATTGTCAATAAATATCAAATTTATTTATGGCATGGGCCTGGTCTGACTCAGTGGAGCTGAATCATTTGGAGTCCAGTCCTGGTTCCTGAATAAATAACTTGGGCATGTGACTTAACCTCTCTGAGACAACCAGCTCCTTAATGTTCCAGTCAGTCCAAGGGCAAACTGGGCAGAAAAAAAGAAAGAGTCAAGTTCAAAATGCAGTGGTCCCTATTGTCTAGTTTGGATACAGGGGTTTAAAAAAACCCTCATAACTCTAGTTAGTGGAAGAGGACAACTTCAGTAGGCTTTATTCTTGGTCCAGATCTATTCTTAGCTAGGGGATAAGATGAATACTTAAAGGGTCATAATGTGATCCAAAAGTCCTCCCCAATTTAGCCAACTTTCAGTCTGAATCACTCACTGAGTCAGGGAAGGACATGGCACCAGCGCCTGTCCTTGAACAATGCAGGTACCTGAGTCAGAGCCTATTTTGAAAAGCTAAAACTGATCTACATCTGGTATGTCAAGGGCAAGCCAATTCACCCACATGCAGTCAACCACAGGTGAGTTTTTCTTCTATTCATAGATATCCTGGAAATAGGTCTGAAAGCATAGAACAGGCGATACTGTGAGCCACCTCTCCCCAGCTCTAAGACCTTGACAATTATTTAACCTCTCTGAACATAATTTATCCTTTATAAAACGGTGGCATAGAAGATTGCCATTGGGAGTGGGATTCAGAGCATAAGTCCAGTCACAGGTCTAAATCTGCAATATAAGTAGCCCTGCCCTTTGGGCCACATGACCAGGCAAAGCCCAGGGCACTAGTGGTAGCGGTGATAAGTGTTGTGTGGAGACTTGGACATGCTTCAACAGAGAATTTCAGTGCAGACCCCTAGGGTTCTGGAGTGAGGCCATGCCATTTTTCAGCAGAGGACTATATACCATTTCTAAAAACAGCTCCTGTTGTTCATGGACCTCAGTGGACACTGGCCATCTGACCATAGGACAGCAAGTGACCACATGGGCAGAGTTGCAAACTTGAGCTAAGTACTGTCAGACCTAGGAAATCACAGGTCAGGAGGGTCCAGCAGCAATCCTTGATAGAGTAGAAGTAGTACCTTCCAGGCTTCCCAGGAGCAGGGGCAGAGGGCACAAGTAAGCTGCATGAGCAGGTGTCCAGACTCACCCCCACCCCATGGCTCACCACTGTTGCAGCAACCCTTATCCCTCAGGTCACACCTGTGACCTCATGACAGGAGGATAGAGAAGGAAAAATATTCAGAATTTGTTTACATATAGATCAGCTTGCTGGGCTGTGGGGAGTGGAAAGCAGACTGCTACTACCACTACCACTCCCAGTGGGCGGAGTCTTACTACTTGGTGGAAAGTGAAAAGGGACCCTGAGTAAGGATGTACATCAGACTCACAGGCAGTAGTGAAAGGTTCCATTCAGGGGCTTGGGATTGGGTGGAACAATTGGAAGACAAAGGACAAGGAAGTTCATAAAAGGGCATTGGATGGACCTTTGGGAATGGGCACAAAGTATGAGGAGCTCTGCATTATCTGCTAATGCCCACTAGTGAGCACTGACTACAGAGGAAGTTCTAACAACCACCTGGACAGCAGATGTCAGCCAGCCTCTGTCCTTGGCCATCAGTGTTTATGCAATGGGATGTGAACGGAGCAGCCTTGATAGGGATAGAGGTTACCCATGGTTCCAGGAGCATGGGACCCTACCTTCCAAGGTACATCTGGCTACTGCCACTGCTCAGTGTTCGGTCTGCTACCCTGATATGGTACCATGCTTAAAGGAAATCAACTGGCTTAATGACAAGTTGATTTACTTCCACTCCGTAAAGGGTGATATTTCATCCTGATTAGAACTGACAAATATTCCAGGTATAGATTTGTCTTTCCTGCCTATAGGCCTTTGCCACTGCTACTAAACAAGGACTACAACTCCAAAGTCTGAAAAATCTGATCCTGCAAAAATTCACTTTAGACAAAGAAATTCATATTATAGCAAAGAAGATGCTCATGTGATCCACTGGTCCTGCTATTTACTGCACCATTCTGCTGCTGCTGACTTGGTAGTGCATTGGAAGAGCATTTTAAAAACATAGCTAAGGAGCAAACTTGGCCTTAACACCTTGCACAGGTAAGGCACTGTCCTTTGGAAGGCCATATAAACTTTAAATCAAGAGCCATTATGCAGGGCTGGTTCTCAATAAATAGAATATATCAGCCTGGGAATCAGAGTTGGGGGATGACATAGGAGTGGCCCCACTCACTATTACCCCTGATGTCACTTGGGAAATTTGTGCTTCATTACACACTACCTTGCTCAGTGGGTCTAGAAATACTTCATCATGCAACAGTTTTTACTAAAATTAAAGCTGTATCTGCTGCCTGCCTGGTTACTTTAGGCTCCTCATTCCAAGTAGGCAAAGAATGCAAATCATCTTATCAGCAAGCGGGCTTGATCGTGCTCAACATGACGAAGTAGTGATGCTTCTTTGAGATGAAAATGGGAGGAATGCATACAACACATGATACATATCACAGCTGATCCATCCAGGTGTCTTCTGGTACTTCAATAGATGGTTTTAACTGTCAACTTGGAAGTACAAAAAATACAGCCTGATCAGAGCATGAAAACAGGCGCTCAGACCCCTGGCATGAAAGTCTGGGTCACCCCACTATGGAAGGATTGGCGGCAGTGGTAGCCAAGAGAGGGGATTCAGAAAGGGTAGTAGCGGACAGGGGCAATGATGGGTATCTATTTGACCTCAGGACCAACTGCAACAATGGGGGCTGCAGTTTGTCATACTAACCTGAAAATTCGGGCCAACAAGAATCCTAGAGAAGTTGTGAGAAGAGAGAATAAGCTTAAAGTGAGAAGCAAGTAGCTCTGTGTGGTACATAGGGTGGGCAGTAGTGGGCACAAATGGTGTCTCATGCAAATCCCCATTAACTAGGCAGGTATATCATCTTAGTCAGTGTTCCATCACTATAGCAAAGTACCTGACAAAGACTACTTATGAAGCAAATGGAGGTTTATGGTTCTGGAGGCTCACATCCAAGTTTGGGTGAGGTGTGCCTCTGGTAAAGGCAGCACACCAAAGGGAGAGTGTGTGTGTCAGAGGGAACATCGCACCTTGAGCCAAGAAGCAGAGAAACTGAGAGAACAGGGTCTCACAATCCTCTTCCAGGGCATGCCCCCAATGACCTAAGGATCCCACATTCCAGTGGATCAATACTGCCACCCTGGGGACTGATCCTTTAGGGACACTTAAATTATAACCAAACCACAGCCTGTACCCCTCCAGCTGTGGCTGCTTCTGCCGCTGCAGGAGTTGGCTGCTTATGGCTCACATCTACATTCTTTTCTGGAGGAGTCTCCTTAACTGATGGGAGCTCTCTTGCATAGAGATGTCTGAAAAGTATCTCAGGTGTTCCTCCACCTTCCCCAAGTGACATCTGTGACTGACTGACACAAGAAAATAAAAACTCAACCTCCTGACCTCAAGGCAGGACAAACTTCATGGTACAATTCACATTCTAGGGCTTCTCATAGGATTAGGCCAAAGTCAAACTCCTAAAACCACATTATTACCTCTTCTGTCCCTGTCCTAGACTGCTTCTCTTACCCTGTTGGGGGTTTTCAAACAAGCAACACCTCAATAAACATCTTGCATAAGCTTCCCATCCAGACCATGCTTCTGGGCACCGGACCTCATACAGTTATCCAAAAGGTAATTTTGCATATGCACTCTGTTTATAGCCCTGTACAATATGCAAAAGACATGTGATGTTTTGAGGTAGTGTTTAGCCAATATCTATTCTCCTCCCCCCACTGTGGGCACAGAATACTTTCCTGCCCCACTGTGGCAGATTGTACTTTCCAAAAATGGCTGTAATACTATCACTCATTCCTCATGTGCTTTTTATAATGTGACCTTCACACAAATCCCATTGAGAGTTGGGATCGGTGTTTCTTCCCCTTGAAAGTAGGCAGGCTTTGTGACCATTTTAACCAACAGAGAGGGTAGACGTGATGCCATGTGATTTCCAAGCCTGGAAAAGACAGGTATCTTCCATTTGCTTCTCTGGAATGTCTCTGCAGGAGTTCTAACCTGCCTTGAAAGCAGTCTGACAACCCTAAAGCCACCAAGCTGTGTAGAAGCTCAAACTAGCCCACTCAGAGATGACATGGAGAAGCCTGAGACAACCTGAAGAGAGGGGTCAGGTTAGCCCCCTGCTGTGCCAGCTTCAGCCATGCTGAGTCAGGACCACCTAGCTGAGCCCTTCCTGAATTCCTGATCCACAGAAACCACGAGAGACAATAAAATGATTATTTTAAGCCACTAAGTTTCAGGAGAATATTTTTTTTTTATAGCAGTAGTAACTGGTACTCCTACTAATACTGAGTTTGGCCACATCTCCTGTTTGGGGCCAAAAGTATTTGCACTTAGTACTTTTGCCATCATCATAAGAAAAGCATGTCTTGAGTACAAGCCAGCCTCATGTGTAAGAAAATTCAGAGAGATCTGCAGCAGACCTGAATAAAACCTGCAACTTGGAGCCAGCTCAGCACAAATCAGGCCATTCTTAACCAACAAACTTGCAGAGGCATGAATGAGAAATCAATGCTTATAGTTACATGCCACTGCAATTGTGTGAGGTTTCTTTGTTAGGCAGCACTAGAGTGATAATAACTAATACACTGCAGAAATATGACAGCAAGAGAAAGCATCTCCTGTTCCCAAGGATATTACATAATTTATAATCAAGGGGGCTTTATAATTATTTTCAGTAAAAATTATGGAAATGGTAATATTTTCTAATATCTCTATTCTGAAATATGATACCCATTTCCTTTTCTTCCAGTTAGGCCCAATTAGAAATATTTCTTCCTTTTTGAGTCTCTCAAAGTATAAGACAAATTACTTCACAGGTTTTTCTTAACCAGCCTCCATAAAATGAAGCATTGTCAAGTGCATAACCCACCTCAAAAAGAAGACAATGGCTAGACAGGAAATGCGTCTGACAATCAGAATTAGGGACACTATACTTCAAGAATTAATTTCCAAGTCTCTTAAGAGAACAGGTAAGGAATTCCATCGAGGGGACAGGTATTGATCTATCCAAGTGGTATACTATGGTACAAATTTAAAAAGCATCAAAGAGTTTCATATAAGCCAGGAATACAGAAAACTAAATTTCAATCCCAAAGAGGAAAGGACAATACATATTTACCCATGGGATTCTGAGGACAAAGTGAGAAGCCATGCAAAACAGAGAAGGAGCCAAGGCCCAGTTCCCCAGATCAAACCCAACCTCAAACCAGGGATTATTCAGGGTCAGTCTTGGCCTAAAGGTTTTGGTTTTCTTCATCCAGTTGTTTGAAAACCATTCATAGCATATTAAAAATAATTATCATTCTGTGTCTTTGTATAATAGAATATAAGTTGATTGGAAAAAGGAAGGAAATTTCATACCACATTACTCTACAATTCATATTTTGATTTTATGTGTTAATCTCCCAAAACACTTGTCATTTGTGAACTTATGAGTTTTCTTCAAGGGCTTCACTGAGACATTGAGCATCTGAAAGTTATTATGCAACTTTCTGTGGTACAAAAAGTTGGGCCAGTTGAGATACAGAAATCTCCTCATCTTTGAATGGCTCTGAGGATACTGACTGGATTCTACATTCATGCTCATTCCATGACATTCATCGGAGTGGCCAAGGTATTGAGAACATCCCAGGCTCTTAGAAAAACCAATAATGAAAAATTTGAGAGAAGAGTACACCAAACTCAAGCCAAACATTTTATTTCTACCACCCTAGATGCTGAGGTGCACACACCCACTGGCACAGGGTTTCTCAACAACAGCACAATCAACACTCTGAGTTGGGAACTGAAGACAACTCTTCATTGTGGGGGCCTGTCCTTGCATTGCAGGATTTTATTTAGCGGTATCCTTGCTCTCCATCACTAGATGCTAGTAGCACCTTCCCCCTACCCAAAGTTATCACAGCCAAAAATGTCTCCAAACACTGCCATTGTTCCCTGGACAGTAAATCAGCCCCCAGTCACATTGGGTACCCACTGCACTGGTGTGAGTTAGTCTTAAATGGCCAACTTCCTAAGGATGAAGGATAACTAATGAGACAAGCTTATATTACATCAGTGGTCTTCATACATTTTTTTTTTTTTCTGCCTGATGGATTCAAATTCATAAGCAGACACTTGGACGTATATATTCGGATCCCAATGAAAATTTGACTCTAGGTTATATGAAAACTCCACCTCTTCATTCAACTTCACCTCAAAAATAATATTAAAATCCAAGTGAGTGAAAATGATGTGGCTATGGATTGACTTGTGTCTCTAAAAATAGACATGTTGAAATCCTAACCCCCAGGACCTCGGAATGTGACCTTATTTGGAAATAGGGTCCTTGCAGATGTAGTCAAGATGAAGTCAGTAGGATTGGCTCTAATCCAATATGAGTGGTGTGTTTATAAAAAGGGGACACGTGGACACACACACACACAGAGGCACGTACAGCAGGAGGGCTCTGTGAACACTGGAGGGATGAGGCCACAAGCCAGCTCTATCTGCAGCTATAAGAAGCCAGAGAGGCAAGGATGAACCCTTCCCCTGTAGGTTTCAGAAGATGTATGGCCCTGTTGACATCTCAGTTTTGGACTTCTGGCCTCTACAGTTGTGACGAATAAATTTCTGTTGTTCTAATCCACCCAGGACTTCCTTACAGTTGACATAGTACACTAATAAATATTTGATCTAGGAAAAATTATAAACCTGGTTTAATTTTTTTAAATCAGTGAGTTATTTGAAAACATTGATGCTTTACTAATTGTGGCAAATAACTTATAATGCTATCACAATACATCCAGGTCACCAGTGTATCACAATGGAGCCCAGCTGAAAATAGTATCTTCAAAGAAAGGGAGATAGTAAAGGTGACAGTAAGAATTGTCACCTGTGTTGTGCTTCTGAGAAATATGAAGAACTTATAAAAGTTACTCATTTGGACCACATTGATCTGAAATATATTTAAAAAATGCATACAAAGCCTATTCATAATCATAATAGGATTGGGATGGGGTCAGAGAACAGATAGACTAACAATAGCTTCCCATATCCTACAGGTCTAAATCCAAACTTTAGCTGAACTTGGAAGACCCTTTACCACATGGCCACAGCCTGTTTTTCCAGATTCAGCTGATGTTCAACACACCTGCCTTGTTCCATTTAGAGCTGATCCAGTGTCTCCCAAATTCTTTCATGTCAAGGATCACATGGAAGATGATCCTATTTGAGGGAACACTAGGGTAAACAGGCAAGGCTTTGAATATGAGCAAGCATAATAGGAGCTCCCATCATCCCAGATTTTACCTGGCAGCACAAAGGCTTAAAAGATCAATAAATTGTTAAACCTATACCTAGTTGAGGCAGTTCCAGAATACCATCACACACTACTTGGTTGGAAAACTCTGTCCTAATACACTATTATCCTGCTTGCCCAGTATTGTTTGAATGTTTGTGTACTCCCCAAAATTCACGTTGGAACCTTAGCCTAATGCCACAGTAGGTTCTGTCAGAGGTATCTAGACGATGAAGACTCAGTCCTCATGAATGAATCAGTGTCTTATAAATGGGCTTCAGGAGCAGTTCACCCCTTCTACCTCTTCCACCACGTGAGGACACATTTTTCCTCTGCAGAGGACAATCCACACGGTGCCATCTTGGGAGCAGAGTTCATCCCTCCACAGACACAGAGCCTGTCAGCACCTTCATCTTGGATTTACCAGCCTCCAGAACTTTGAGAAATAAAATACTGTTCTTTATAAATTACCTATTCTCAGAAATTTTGACAAAGCAACTCAAGTTGACTAAAACATTGCCTTTATTTCCATTTAGGAAACCCTACTTCTCATTAAGTTCATCCCTCCTCTATCTTGCAAACTGGAATTTCTCCTTCAAAACCCAGTTTGATTATCTTTCCATCTCTGATATCTTTCCACCTCGCCTCCACTATATGCCCATAGCACCCAGTATTAAGGCTCACATCATGACCTTGCCATGCTGGGTTGCCAATTCATCTGTCCCACCTAAGATGTGAACTTCTGGGGTCCAGAGACAACAAAGAACAAACTGGATCCACACCGATTTAGCAAATATTTGTTGGCCTCCTATTATAGGTAATCCATCAGACCAGTAATAAAGATGAACATTAATCCACCATTTACAACATTAACTGTTTAATGACAACTGTAGGACATGTTTCAAAGAGAAGTATAGGCATTCATAAGTGTAAATAAGCATACCTGATATATTTTAAAAATCTGGGAAAGCTGCACTGAAGGTTTGGCAAATAACAGATGAGCTCCAAAAGATAAATAAGAACTAATTAAGTGACAGGTAAATGTGTATAAAGGGAGCATGCCATGTTCCAAATCAAGCATCCTGGTTCTTGACATCTTTATATCTATAGGAACAGGACCAGATGGATCCTAAATAAATATTTAATAAATTAAAATATTTAAAACTTTTAGTACCTTTAAGTACTTTGTCTCTGAGTGGGATCTTCCAAATAATTATCATTGTTTTATAAATATTCTTTAATAATTCAATTGCACAAATCTTTATTGACACATTATTACATAATGCAAGTCTCTAAGTATTTAAGGCAAAAAAAAAAAAAGATCAAGAATTTTCTAGGTAATGAAGATAGAAGAAGGTCTGGGGTTGTAGTTCAGTGGTGGAGCACTTGCCTCGCATGTGGGAGGCACTGGGCTCAATCCTCAGCACATTAAATAAATAAAAATAAAGGTATTGTGTCCATTTAAAACCAAAAAAAAAGTTTTTAAAAAAAGAGGATAGAAGAAGTGTTCCAAGCAGAGATCATATTTTAGAGGAGAATCAAGGAGGCAAAAAGCACACACTGTGGTCTAGAAATAGTATGGACTTTAGTTCTGGAGAAGTATGGGAACTTGATAAGGAACAAAGAGATTAGAGCATGTATAAGTTATCCATTGCTGAATAAGAAACTATATTCGAAACTAAGAGGCTTACAAGAACATATATGTGTTATTTTGAGTTTCTGTGGGTCGAGAAAAACCAGGCACAGCTTAGCTGGGTCATCACTACCAGCTTCTAGGTCTCTCACAAGGCCACCATTTCAGTCTTGGCCCTGGGTCTCTCACAAGGCCTCAGCCAAGGTATCTTCTGGGGCTGTAATCATCTCAAGGTTGAACTGGAGCAGGATCTGCTTCCAAGTTCACTCAGTGGTTGTTGGCACTTACAGACTCAGCACAAATTTCTTGAGAGAGCAGATGCTCTGGTGACTTCCCATCATCTTCATGGAGCCCGTCTTCAAAACTGAGGTGTTATCCATCATACTGAAGACAGCTATCAGCCAGGTCCACTTCTAGGAATTGTCTTGAACTGAAAAGACCTGGCTCTTTCAGGGCCACACCCTTCCTGAGGGCAGTTCAAGTGTTCAATGTCCGTCAGTGCCGAAATCAGAGATATAAAGGCCTGTCCTCTTGCCTCAGTTTGGGACAATTATGAGAAGCCATCCCAGCTTCTGAGATGAGGCCTTCATGATTCAACTTTCCCCTCTACCCCATCCTGTTTCCCTCATTTCCCCACAGATATTGACCCAGAACGCCCTGTCTGCAAATCTCAATCTCAGCATCAGTTTCCAAAGGAACCTGACCTGAGACAAATGGGTAAACACATGAGCATTGTTCAAATCACTCCCAAAGCAGAAATGTCACAATATATCTAGGTCAGCCCCAACAGTAGGACATTCTGGACCTTCCATTTGCTAATGGAGGAAAGCAATCTGGTCATTTGGTCCTAGAATTCTTCTGGCTACTCTGACTACACACTTTGAGAGTCTGATTCAAATTACTGTATTTCTCTGGAAGAAAATTTGATTATAAATTATTAACATTTCTTTCAGTTGGTCTCCATCTTGATGCTCTACTCCAGCACAGTATGATTAAATTCTACTGCTCCTATCACCAGAAAAGAAAGCACAATGCCTAGCCTGTTCTCAGAGGATCTTCCTTTAGATCCAATGGAAATGGAAGGCAGAGATTCCCTACCTCATGGTGATAGGAACATGAGCCTAGTGCTCCTTGTCTTGAGACATAGAGACTCCGTGGTGGCCCATGTCCACAGAGAGACATGCTTCTGAACTGAGAACCATCCAGAGCTGACGAACCAACAAGGTCACGTTCGGAGATCAGGGCCCTACTGTGGGGCTTATAAGTGGAAGCGCACCCAGCCAGCACTCACATAAGGGCAAACCACTCTCATGCCAGAATGGGGACAGTGTGTACCAAACTCAGAAATTTGTTTCAAGATCAGTGAATTCATCCTTCCGATTGATTTTCTCTTTGATCTGCCCTCTAGGTCAACAATGCTTACCTCCACATTTGTGATTACATCTATGAACCACTGAGATAAATAGAAAAGAAAAGGGAAGATAACATTTTGTGTCTGTTCCAAGTGGTAATTAAAAGTTTACCACTACTCTTGCAGCACCTTTCATCTGAGGAGGTCCTGAAATCATTTACAGCATGATTCATTAATTCCCATCACTCTTCTCCAAGGCACTACTATTCTCCTCCTGAGACAGAGTAATCCAAGGCTCAGAGATTGGCTCAGGTGGAGTCATTTGATACCAGAAACCCAACTTGGAGCTCCCAAATCTTACCCTGATGGACTGGGATTGGTCATTCCAGATTGCACCCCAAGGACTGGCAACTAAATGTTCACTCACCTCCATTCTGTTCTGATTCTACCTCCAACAAGTCATGCCTGAGAATTTCACTACCCCTTTCTTTGCCTCCTGATTTATTTGTCATTTCCATCTTTTCACTATCTTAGAAGCATGGCATAAAAATTTGTGATACAATATTTACTTTTAAGCATGTTCTCAGAAACCCCAGTTTAGATCATAACCAAAGTTACTCCTCACAGTAATTCTAAACTACTATTACAGAAATAGGGCCATTGCAGATGTAATTAGTTAAGATGAGGTTATAGAAGATGGAGTGGGTCCCTAATCCAATATGAATGGTGTCCTTACCAAAGAAACTGGAAAAGACAAAAACACAGAGAGAATGCCCCAGGAAGACTGGAGTTACAATGCCTCAAGCTGAGGAAATCCCAGAAGCAAGGAGAGCCAGAACACATTCTTCCCGAACACCTGCACAGGGGACATGGCTTTGCCGACACCTTAATTTTGAACTTCTAGGCCCAGAACTCTGAAGTAAGACATTTTTGTTGTTCTAAATTACCCAGTTTGTGATCATTTGTAATGGCAGCCTTAGTAAACTAAAACTCAATGTCTCCAAAGTTTACAACTTTAAAACTTCACATAACTCAGATGGTAAAAGAGAGAAAAGGTAAAAGCAAAATTTAGACCGGGAGTCAGGGGAGATTTTAGCAACAGCATATGAAGGGCTGGAATAAGAATTCCTACCTTCCTCAGCTCTTGCAACACACAGTCCGAAGCCTCCAGCTGGCCCTTCCCTCGTGAGAACTACAGAACTGCTGCGACCTCCGAATGAGGGAATGCAGCTACCCCAGGAGAGGGACGAGGCCCCTGCGTTCCCCCACCTCCCAGCTGCCTGCCTGCCTTGCTCTTGGCCTCCAAAGGTGCCAGGCTGCCTATCTCAGGGGAGGAAGCAGGTGCGGGCAAGGAGGCAAGCATCACGTGGCCTCCCCTGCAGCTCTCAGACTGACGGATGTTCCAGCTTGGGCATTGAAAGGAAGGGGAGGCCACGCAGCCTAGGAAATGTCAGGCAGTTACACCAGAGATCTCAAACTCATTAATCAGGACATTTGCAAATAAAATAGAGGTCTCAGGTGTAATGCATCCATTCAGAACCTGCAAACAAGGGCTGTGCTGCGGAAGGACTAGATGCTGTGAGACTCAAGGCATAAGTGACAGATTCCATATTTCCTGCCACCACCCAAAGGCAAAAGAATGAGATTCTCCTGCTGTGTCTGCCCCATTGTCTGATTCAACCAGGTATCCTACCTCCCCTGACCCCACCGTGCAGCACACCTCCATGGAGGCATCTGCACTAGTGTCGAAATTTAGAAGTATGAGAAGATTTGGGGGGGTCATAAAAAACGAAGCTGAGGATTACCTCATACAATTGCATGATGTATACCAAGTTTAAAAAGTATCAGACCACCCATAGACAACGGCTCTGCAATAAAAGATCTGGATAGCTCCCTTAGAAGTCATGTCTTTTAGTATTTTTTTATTCCTACCACTTTATCCCATTAGGATCCAAGTCTATGTCTTTAATTTCTGATCTAAATTATAGCATTTATTAGTTTACAACCAAAGATGGTATTTCCCTGACTTGGCTGGTACTGCAGCCTTTCATAAGGCACTAAAGTACTTTTCGGGCTATGGATTCTCAACCCTTGTGGAGTTCCATGCTGGGAAATACTACCCCTTCTGTCAGCAGGTAGGTCACTACCATGGTGTTATGGCCTGTCCTACATTTCCCAAAAAATCCCCACATTGAAGCCCTAACTCCCGGTGTGACTGTATTTGGGTATAGGACTGCTAAAGAGGTAATTAAGGTTAAGTGAGATCAGATGGCTGATTTCTAATCCAATATGATTGGTGTCCTCATAAAGAAGAAGTGACTCTGGGGATGCACTCGCAGAGAAAAGACCCATTGAGGACACAGTGACATGGTGGCCATCTGCAAGCTAAGGAGAGTGACTTCAGGAGAAACCAAATTGTGACACCTCAATCTCAGACCTCCAACTTCCAAAACTGTAAGAAAATGAATTTCTGGTTTTTAAGCTACCCCATCTGTGATATTTTGTTAGGGTAGCCCTAGAAGATGAACACAAACAGTAATTCTCTACATTCCTTCATGCAACAGATATTTGTTGAGCACCTACTCTGTGCCAGACACTCCTACTAACAATACAACAATAAATAAGACACAAAGCATGGGGAACCCTAACATGCGATATTAGAATCTTCTGCTGGGGAGGTAAAATGTGAAAAGCTACCTGTGCAAGGTCTAAGGACAAGGGCATTCATGGTGAGGACATGGAGAAACAGGAGCCCTCTGATGTGACTGGCAGCAACATAAACTGGTACAACCACTTAGGAAAACTATTTGTCGGTTTCTTAAAAATTCAAACATAAACTTACCATGTGACCCAGCAATTCCCCTCATGTCCACATAAAGAGTTGTATATAAATGTTCATAGCAGCATCATTTGTAATAGCCAAAACATGGAAACAGCCCAAATGTCTGTCAACTGGTGAATGAATAAACAAAATGAGGAATATACCCATCCACTGGAATACTATTCAACAGTAAAACAAAACAAAACAAAAAAACCTTCTGACACAGGCTGCAACACGGATGAATTTCAAAGGCATCCACCAAGTGACAGACACCAGATGCAAAATACTACGTCATATGATTCTATTGATGTGAAATGTCAGTAAAGCTGTTGTTAAAAGGGGTGTGGGGGGCAGGTAGACCACCTGACGCACACTGATAACAGCTTTTCGATTTGGTGCAGCTAAGGCCTATTAACCCTAACACACATCAAACCCAAGGAGAAGGAGCAAATTGTTTTCTTCTTTAATAAATGCTTTGTGGGACAATCCAAGGGAACAGTCCCAGAGCAGATGTGTTGCTGCTGGAAAAAGGATCGGCCTACCAGGTTTTTGGTCAGAGAAAGAAAGTAGGGGCAGGGCAGGGCAGGTCTTAGCCAGCAGTGCTACGGTGGGTGCTGTCAAGCCTGGGCAAGTCTGAGCAAGCCATGGTCAGGAGCACCCATCAGGATCCACTTGTCCACAGGCAAGGAAGGGCAGAGGGTGGGCGAGATTCTGGCGGGCTCCAGGAACAAGGACAGAAGGCAGGCTTTCCCTCATGACACAGTGAGGAGGGTGAGAGAGGAAGGCCCACAGCTCTGAGGGAGCTCCTGCAGGATGCTCACTTCAGCTTAGGTGATCCCCAGAAAAACATCATCTAAAAATCCTCCCAGGTGCCTCCTCAGACAATAACTTCAAAAGTTTCCAGGGGGACTCCATCTTCACCCTGCTGAGCTGGGAAGCAGGGGAGGCCTGCACACCTGTGGGAAACTGAGACTTGTGGAAGGTGAAAGGAGGGAGGAGTGGGGAGGAGCCACCACCACGGGAGGCTCAGCCTGTCAGGGTCAGACTCTGCTGAGCTCCTGGCAGCAGGAACAGGAGGTTAGACTCAAGGCAGGGCCCCTGACCCCACTCTACAACACTCCAGTCCTGGACCATCTATGGCCCACATAACCACACTGTCAAATGGAGCTCCTACCTGCTCCAACAAGTTGTATAGGGATTGATGACAGAATCAAAATCAGCGAGAGAACATAAGGCATGAGGTAAAGGAGATGGTACAGTGGTGTACACATAACTTCTCACTGGACTTGTCATTCTGGGACTCTCTTCTACAGTCTTTCAAAGGTGAGGAAAGACAAAAGAAAAATTATGAAAAGGAATATTTCACTTTGCATCATATCAACATTATAATGAAGAACAACTATATCTGGGAACTATGTAGCTGAAGCTAGTTGGTACAAGATATCGGGATACTCTATAAGAAGTCTGCCAATGACTCTTGGGGAAGAAGCTGCACTTGGCCAGAATTTCATTTCTATGCCAACACTTCAGTTAGAGGAAAGCCCACAGTATGTGGCTGGAAAACATACTGAGCACTTTGCATTTCTTGTTCAGATAGTACACTGATCTCAATTTCTTTACATAGCCCTTATATAGTCTGTCCCATGCAAGATTATATGTTTTAAACTTAATCACCTTAATCTTGGAAGGGTCCCCAAATGCTGTAAGCCACAGCTTTGACTCAGCACTGCCAAGTTCCTTCTGGGCATGCACCACAGACCAAGATCAAGAGCTTCCTCTTCCTTAGCCACTACAATCCAAGCTACAGGACAAAGGTGAATCTTAAAGCATCTTCCAATGTCCATGGGGTGTTCAGAAACTTAGTCACTTGGAAAAACTTCCTGAGTAGATACAAAGCGGACAGCTGCTGAAACACATGGAGTAGGGAATGCCCCAGAAGAGCTGCTGCAAAGGAGTTGGCTACTTAAAATTTAAATGGAGGGCAGGGTTGATATTTCTGAGGTGAGTCATTAAAAGCTAAAAAATGCTTACTTCTTGAAAATAAGGAGATGGGGGATAAAAGGAAGAGGGAATGGGAGTGTATTTACCCCACTTGTAAAACTTACTTCAAAGTCTGTACTTCCGAAGTCAACTTCCTTATCAGGGTACTTTATAAGATTTCTTTGTTTGCTTGTTTTTAATTAACAGCAAGTAGACAGCATGGAAAGAGAAACTTCATTTGCCATTCAGGTCAAAGGGGCTAGGGAGGTCAGAATCAACCTGAGGGGCCACTATTAACTAAAGTAAAGGGGATTCAAAGATAACAAAATCCTTATCCTTGCATTTTTCTTCTTAAACAAAAGCAGCTTAATGGCATTAATGGAACTAAGTCCCCTTTTTATCTTCCCTTTGCCTCCTAAAGCACTTAGGGTCTCTGAAAATCATGAAAGCCAGTCCTGGCTTATTTTAATAAATAACTACCACCAGGGTAAAAAATCAGCATGGTTTTGAAAATAAACATGATGAATCTTGCCCTTCAAGGAGAGGTGCTTTAAGTTTTACCTTATATGACCTACCCGTCATGAAACTGGGAACCTGTAATTTATGTATTCAGTGAAAACAAAATTGATTAACAGTTGAGTGTAAATGTCAGCTTAGGGGAAATTACCAAATGCAGTTCCAGGGGGTCAGTTCTTACCTGGTACTATTTAACATTTTCATTAATTACTTGCTGACAAAATAGGTGATAGAATCTGAGGTGTTCCATTAAACCTGCCAATTAAAAAAAGTTAAAATGCAAATAGATCCTGACAAGTTGAAAGATGGGGAGGAACGGTTTGGTATCCTCAAGGCTCTGTCTGGCACAGAGTAGGTGCCTAATACATGTTGGCTGAATGAAATAAATGCCAACCAAGCGCAAGTCCAACCCAAGTGATGCCACACAGGTGGAAAAGGAAGTTCATTTAACAACAGTTTTAATAGATATCTACTAAGTTCTGATAAGACTCAGCCCACTACCCACCTTCCACAGGATCAGCAGGACTTAACCAAAAATACCGACTCGCATAGAATGGGGAGATCTGAGCACCGAGCAGACACAGAAGTAGAGGAAAGAAGAATTAGTTTTTCAAACTATTATTTGACCAAATAACAGACCTGGATAGAACTTTCTTGGGAAAAAGAAAATGAGAAAGCAGACAACACACAAGGACTCTACAACAACAACAACAGGCATGCTGGGAAGAATTTAAACTGTTTCATTCTCTTAAGGAAATTTAAAGGGACTATAGCTCTAAAAGAGCCAGAGAAGGATCAAAGCTTTCTTCTCACAGTTGACGTGACAGAGCTAAGGGAGAAATGAGAAAAGCAACATCAATTCAGAAATCAGAACTTTAAATGCATGAGAATGATCCAGAAGCAGGAATATCATTTCAAAAAACTGCATCTACAAAGAGGAACACTGAGGTGGGCATGGGGCACACACCTGTAATCCCAGTGGCTTGGGAGGCTCAGCAGGAGGATCTTGAGTTCAAAGCCAGCCTCAGCAATTTAGCAAGGCCCTCAGCAACTTAGCCAAGACCCTGTCTCAAAATAAAAAATAAAAAGGGCTGGGGCTGTAGCTCAGTGGTTAAGCACCCCTGGGTTCAATTCCAGTACCAAAAAAAAAAAAAAAAAGAGAGAGAGAGAGAGAGAAAGGAGCATTCACTTATGAGGAGGTGGAGGAAAGGAATAAAGAAAGGCCAATGGAAGACAGACAGCAGAGTTTTGTTTTTTGGAGAAAAGTACTTTCACCTCTAATAGAAAGATACTGCTATACTTTGAATCCTGACCAGTCCCAATAGACACATGTGTTAAAGGCAGGGTCCCGGGGTGATACTATTGGGAAGCAGTAGGGCCTAGTGAGAGGTCTTTAGGAAACGCCGGGGCATGTCCTTGAAGGGGACAGTGGGACCTCAGCCCCCTCCTTGTTCTCTTTTATTCCCTGGCTGTAAGGTAAATGGCTCTTCTCCACCACGTGCTCCCCCTGCAGGGTCAAAGCAACAGCCCAACTCATCATTATTTTGAAGCTCCAAAACCATGAGCCAAGATAAACCACTCTTTGTAAGTGTATCATCGCAGGTATTTTGTTATAGTGACATAAAGCTGACTAACACAGACACAGTTTTGCTAATGCACAGATATTAGGGAGAAAGTCCACCAAGGCTACAGGACAGAGTGTAGAAGTAACTCCAGCTGAGAGATCATTTCATTACAGTCATTCATTCAACAATTAATGGTTACAAACTTCCTTCTATTTGTCAGACACCCTGATAGGCTCACAAAACAGCCCCATAAAACAAATGGGTTTCCTGCCTTCTTGAGGTGTACAATCTGGTAATAGAGCAGAGAATAAGCAAATAAATAAAATGATTACAAGTTGCCACAGGTGTTTTATAAGAATGTGCCAAGAAAAAGAACCAAAAAAAATTAAGGACCTGCTTCAGATGGAAAGGCAGGGAAGGCCTTCCAAGGCAAAGATTTTAGGTTGAGGTATGAAGGGTGAGAAGGAGCGGCCACAGGAAGAGTGGAAACTTAGCTCAGGGCTGAGGGAAAATGGACTATGAAAAACATGGTGCGTCTGAGAAGAGGATGATCTGTACTGAGCACAATGACAGTGACTGAAGGAACCCAAGAAGCAGGCAGGGCCGAACGTGTAGACTTGCAGGCCACTGTAAAGAACTTGAATATTCCACATTGTAATTCAGACGGTAACAACCTATTAACATAGACTGGGTGGCTTAAACATCAGAGTTCTTTCACAGTTCTAAGGCTGGGAAGTCCAAGATCACAAGATCAAAGAGAAACATGGCAGCTCTTATATCAGGCAGGGCTTACCTCTCCTTCCTCGCACCCCTCATGTCTCTTTGTGGAAGGAGACTACTCCCAACATAAGGATTCCACCCTCTTAGCCTAATTACTCTCCAAAGGCCCTTCCTCCAAACATCATCCCACTGAGGTGAGGTTTTGAAAATATAAAATTCCGTGGGGATGCAAACATGCAGTTCATAGTATCCACTGAATATTTCTCCTAAGTCTCAGAAATAACTGAATTTCTCCTGCTTGTCAGATCTGGGGGAGAGAGGAGCAGCAGTCATCAGAAGGAGAAAATGCCCAGTGCCATCCCACGTAGTCACAAAGGACAGTAACTCAAAGGAGAATGCTTGCCCATGTCCAGGAGGCTGTGAAGTAGACTTGCTTCCTAATACATCAGCAAAAAAATTCAGTTCAGGGTTAGAATCCTAATTCTCTTCTGTGAATATAAAAGTCAGTTCACAAGGTGATCTCTTCAGGTAAAATTGATCACAGATTTGTTCGATCTAGTTCAAAGTTAAGATCTTGAAAGGGAAGTCTACTGAACCAAGTACCTGCATCTCTTTTCCAGTGATGTGACCTGGCTGAAGTCGAGCTACCTGTATCTAGGTTTCCTTATCTGTAAAACCACCAGGAGAAAATGATCTGCTTCCTAAGGTCCTTTCAGAATCTAAAATATGGGAACTCTGCCTATATTAGCAGTCAGTTGATAAATATTCAGAAGTGGAAGGAAATTTTGGTGCCAAACTGAAGTAACCTGTTCAGGTTTCTTTATACAAAATAAGTGCTATTTGTTCACCAAAAACATTGTCATATTTTATAACAGGGCTTCTGTGATGAATACCGAAGTTCTATAAGTATTTGTTGAACAAGTGGCATGGCTTTGTTGTCATGGATATAATTTTTTATTTTGAACAGGAAAATTTTAGCACAAACATTTATTAACTACTACCCATTTAATAAACTATTTATTAAGATAATACCCTCTGGCAGAGTACTAAATTAATACTATTTTTCAAATATACTTAAATTGTTGATTTTAAAAACAAATTAGTGTTAGAGAAAGCTATAGTTCTTAATTAAACAGACCCCTATAGAGTAATAGTCTATTCCAGAAGCTGCTTTGCATTGACGGAACCTCTCATCTTGAGAAATCTCTAAGCTGTACTCTACAGTTAATGCCTAAAGTATTCTGAGTATCTGAAATAATTTCTGGGGGTTTTTGTTTTGGTCTTTTTGGTGTTCTTTTTGGTTTGGTTGGTTGGTTGGTTAGTACTGGGGATTGAACCCAGGGGCATTTTGCCACTGAGCTACATCCCTAGTCCTGTTTTTTTTTTTTCCTTTGAGGAGGGCTCACTAAGTTGCTGAGACTATTCTCAAATCTGTGAGTCTCCTGCCTCAGTCTTGCGAGTTATGGTGGTCACAGGTATGAGACAATTTCTTTCATTTGTACCTTCTACAAATGACTTATTAGTACCGACAATTATAAAACTATAAACATGAAAAGACTAATATTGCTAAACTGTCCATATTACCCAAAGCAATCTACAGATAACACAATCCCTGCCAAAATTCCAATGACATTTTACACAGAAATAGAAAAAAAAAAATCCTAAAATCCACATGGAATCACCAGAGAACTCACATAGCCAAAGCAATCTTGAACAAAAATAATAATGCTAGTTGGCATAATAAAATCTACTACAAAGCTATAATAATTAAACAGTATGGTACTGCCACAAAAATAGACTAATGAACAGAATAGAGAGCCAGAAATAAATTCATGTATTTATAGTCAACAGATCTTTGACAAAGGTGCCAAAAACACACAATGACAAAAGAACAATCTCTTCAATAGTGTTGGGAAAACTGGATATCCACATGCAGACTAGTGAAATTGGACCCTTAGCTTATCCCATATACAAAAATCAACCCAAAATAAAGACTAAAACATAATACTTGAAACTATAAAACTTCTAAAAGAAAACATGGGGTAAAATTTCTTAATATTAATAATTTGGATAAATATAGTCAACAAGATAAATAATAGACAAGCAGGACTATCTCAAACTAAAGAGCTTCTGCACAATCAAGGAAAAAATATGCAGAGTAAAGAGACAAGTTATGGGATTGGAGAAAATATATGTAAATCATATATCTGATAATGTTTGATAGAGTCTTACATCCAGTGGTCAGAAAGGATCCACTAATATGGTGGCATCTGAGCAGAGGTCTGTAGAGAATTAAGGACCAAGTCAGGGAGCTATCTAGGGAAAGAGAAAAGGCATCCACAATAGGAATTTGCTGTCCTGCATAAGCCAAACAAAACAAGCCCTAAATTTATTTTAAAATAATGGTAGACTAGAGTTGACCACAGGCACCTAGAAGAAGAAAAAAAATCCTTTCTGGAGAGGGACACCTTCACCTTAGGGATCAACAAGTTACTACAACTTATTTTTTAATGATGATTTTTTTAACAATGATAAACTAAGAGAAAAAAATCCAGGCACCTGAGGATATAACATGTCATAAGAAGAAATGACATCAGTAGACACAGATCACCAAGACTAGTGATGCTGGAATTAAGAAACACAAATTATAAAACAATCTTACTTTCTGTGTTTAAAGAAACAAATTACATGCCTGAGCATATCTGAAAATAAAAATCTGAAAATGACATGATTTATCTGAAAAATATCCAAAGAGAAGCTCCAGAAATAACTGAAATTTTTTTTTTAAATACAGAAGATCAATGACTTGGTTTAATAAAGATTAAATATTGTTGAAGAGAGAAATAGCGGAAAGGTCCAAAAGAATCTTTTGTAAAAGAGTACAAAGAGAGATACAAAAAAACATTGATTATAGAGGAAATAAGTTTCAACATGTATCTGGTCAGAATTCCAAGAAGAGAACAGAGAGAATGAGTAGAAGCAATATTTTAAATAATAATCCCAGAGAATTTTCCAGAACACATGAAAGATGTCATCATTGATTCCCAGTGAAACCCCACCACAGAGAGAACAGATCCACTCTAGATACATCACAGTAAAATTTCATAAAATTATGACAAGCAGAACATCTTAAAAGCGGCCAAAGGAAGAAGATGGCCCTCAAAGTCCAGCAGTAGTCTTCCTGACAGCAACAGTGAAGGCCAAAGATGATGGAATGATATCTTCAGTTTACTAAAAGACAACTTCTGGTTTAGAATGATGCTCTCAGTGAAAACAACTTATAAACATGGACGTGGGAATTCCAAGTAAGATGGCAGACTGCAAATATCCTTTCTTGTGACCCAACCAGTGAGAGGTCAGGGCAACAAATAAGAAACTCTATTCCAAGAGAGGAACAGCTCTAGGAATCAAGGAAGAGGTGACAGGAAAGCTAAAAAGCATGAAGCAGAAAGGCAATTCAGAGAAAAGTACAAATCTGTCAGTAACTTTAACCCCAGCTCCCTGGGAGGCCTTGGGAGGGGAACCCAACCCCAAAGTACATGGTAAGCCCAGAGAGTGCAGTCAGCACCTGTGGCAAACAATGAATGGCAGTCCTGCCAATCAATCAACAGCAGAGACAGTACCTGTATTAAATCTAGTGAAGGTCTTTAGCTGAAAGAGACTTTTCATACCTGGCAGGCTATCTTCAGAGCAGAAATCCATCAAAGCACTCACCATATCTCAGAGTGCTATAATTGGTTTACTGAGGCAGGCAGTCTGAGAGGTGCCAAGACCAAGGCCAACAGATTGCTTATGTCCCATGGTTGCCACCTCTAGCACAGAACTCAGCCATCTTGAGAGGGGGGCCTATTGTTTGGGAGTGAGCTACTCTGGGGATCAGAAAACTCAGAACAATCATAATTCAGGGCCCCTGAGGATAACTTGCTGCAGTGACTAGGTGGCAGACAGCCATGAGAGACAGTAATGGAGAAGGGAAGGGTCACCAGAAGTCCTGCTGAAAAGTTTAAACGGAAGGGAGCTCAACTATGAAGGGCACCACAGCTGGTGACAAGGCCTGCTATGGTGAGGAGTGAGATCAGTCACATGTTGTTTACTGAGGGGTCCAGGTCTGAGAGTGTCAAGTCCAAGGCCAACAGGTTGCTTGTATCTCATGGTTGCCTGACTCTAGCACAGAACTCAGTGGTCTGTTTGCTTCAACCACTCTCCAGTGCATTTGAAGATATACCTTGGCTTGGGTGTTTGCCATGCTCCAGGTGCACAGACTAGGGGGCCTCTAACATGAGTGGGCACCTCCCCAGCCCACATGCCATGAAGCTAGTTGGGGCTAGTAGGGGCTCTGGGTGTACATTAAAAATAAAAAAGTCTCTGAAGTGAATACAGCCCTGCCACAGTCAACATACCATTAACCGGCCTGGCCTGGGGGGAAATTTATGGCAGGGCTCAGACTACATACAGCATCAACCTGTTTGGTAGAGAGGAATTACAACAGTCCCCAGCTGCAACTCACTGGTGAATTCCAATATTACAGGACCTGGAAAGAGGCTTTTCCAATCCAAGCACCTCGGCTAAGGAGAATTTTACACTCAATTTTCTCTTTCTTTCTTTTTTTTTTTTTTTTTTTTTTTTTCTTCTTCTTACTTTTCAATCTAATTTTATTTACTTAATTTTTATTCTTTAAGTAGATTTTTTTGTATCTTGCTCTTTTTCCCTCCTCTTTCTCATTTTCTTTTCCTTTTTAAAATCTGGTTTCTTTCTGTTTCCCTATCCCCATTTCCCTTTTTAACATTTTATTATTATTACTTTTACCTTTGCTAGCTTTTAACTTTTTAGTTTATTCCATATTAGTTTTACCCCTTTCTTTTCTATTGCTACTGGTGGTATAATCATTGACTTTAATTAGTTTTTACTATATTTCTATACCTGATCTTTCTTTGTTTTGTAATTGTTAGAACAGTTTGCTTTCTCTTCTCTGAGTTGTACTGAGGATCAAGCTCTTGAGAAAATGTTACTCACTAAACAGACCCCTACATAAAAGTGGGAAAGATATTCATCCCAGCATATGCATAAATCTCAATATAGAAACACAGGAAATATGAAAAAAAAATAGGCAATGTGACTCCTCCAAAGGCTTGTAACTCTTCAGTAACTGGATCCAAAGACACCAAAATGGATGAAATGCCAAAGAATTCAAAGACTGACTGAAAAATTAATCAGTGACATCAAAGAGAATACAAACGAAATAATTACAATGGATGGATGAATTAAAGGAGACAATACAGAAGAGGAAAGAGCAATTTGATTAAGAGATGGAGATTATGAAAAAGAACCAAACAGAAATCTTGTAAGAGAAAAGCTCAAAAAGTCAAATTAAAATCAGTTGAAAGCCTCATCAATAGACTAGATTGGGAAAAGAAATAGTATCAAAGTTTGAAGACACTGCTGATGAATTATCACATTCAGACAGTAATAAAGAAAATACTAAGAAACTATGAACAGAACATACAAGACCTATGGGACATTAGTAATAGACAAAACACAAATAATCAGTTTAGATGAAGGAGTCAAGGCATAGGCTAAATGCACAGAAAACCTATTCAGTAAAATAAATGCAAAAAATTTCCCAAATCTTGGGAAAGAAATGAACATCCAGATACAGGAGGTATTTAGAGCCATAAGCAGGCATGACCAGTAAAGAAACTCTCCACATTATATTAAACTACCAAAAGTACAGAACCAAGAAAGAATATTAAAAACTTACAAGAGACAAGTACCAAGTTACTTATAAAGGTAAACCCATCAGAAGAATAGAAGATTTCTCAAAAGAAACTCTAAAGGAAAGGATGGTATGGAATGATATATTTCAAGTCCTGAAAGAAATTATCTCCCAAACTAGATTACTACATCCAGAAAAGTTATCCTTCAGAATTGAAGAAGAAATAAAGACCTTCCAAGATAAACATAAACTAAAGGAATTCATGTCCACTAAGCCATCATTATAGAAGATACTTAAAGGAATCCCACTCAGAGAAGAGGAAGCAATACAAACTCAATCATGAGAGCATAGGAAAGACTAAGTTTTACTGGAAGAGTAGACAAAGAAATGAGAATTAAGAAAGATGCAAGCATGATTAATTTATTAGTTAAACTGTCAAACTTCTAAGATGAATAAGGGAGAAATAAACAGCTCATTTAAAACAACATGAAGTAAACAAACAACAAAAAAAAAAAATGACTGGACCCAATACATACCTTTCAATAATAACCCAGAACGAAAATGATCTGAATTCTCCAATTAAAAGACCAAGACTAGCTGGTTGGATTAAAAAACAAGACCTAATGTTTTCCTGTCTGCACTAACTGACCACACCAGCAAAGATATAAACCGACTGAAAGTGAAAGAATGGAGAACGATATTTCAATCAAATGAAATCTGAAAGCAAACAGGAATAGCTATACTTATATCCAACAAAATAGAATTCAAGTCAAAATCAGTCAGAAGACAAAAAGAAGGTTACTACACATTAATATAAGGAATGGTCCATCAAGAAAATATAACAGTTGTAAATATATATGTACCAAATGTTGGAATACCCAATGTTATAAAACAAACACTACAGGACACAAAGGATAGAGACAGGCCCCCATGCAATCATAATGGGTAAATGCAATACCCCACTCTCACCAATAGACAGATCTTTAAGATGAAGAAAATATAAACAAGGAAATGTCAAAGTTCAATTACACTATATGTTGTAGAAAAGACAACATTTTCAACAGATAGTGTGGGGGAAAGGGGATATCCACATGCAGATGGTTGAAAATAGATTCCTCTCATCTTGTACAATAATCAACTCAAAATGGATCAAAGAACTTAATGTAAGACCTAAAACTTTGAAACTACTAGAGGAAAACAGAAAAAACATTTCAAGATACTGGTATAGGTAATAATTTCCTGAACAGACTCTAAAAGTTCAAAAAATAATAGAAAGGTCTGACAAATGGGTTTGCATGAAATTTAAAAGTTTCTGCACAGCAAAGGATACAATCAACAGAATAAATAAACAGCCTACAAATGGGAACAAAATCTTTGCCAGATATTCATCTGACAGAGAATCAATATCTAAGACATATAAAGAACTCAAAAAATTCAATAACAAAAGAACCAGCAATACAATCAACAAATGGACAAATGGGTTGAACAGTCACTTCTCAAAAAAAGTATAAAATGGCCAATAAATATATTAAAAATGCTTACTATCTTTAGCTATCAGGGAAATGAAAACTACATTGAGATTCCATCTCACCCCAGTCAGAATAAACATTATTAAAATATAAAATGATGATGAGGATACAGGAAAAAGGGAACTATTACACTACTGGTGGGAATATAAATTAGTAAAGACCCTATGGAAATCAGTACGGAGGTTCCTCAAAAAACTAAAAATAGACAACATCATTTATGATCAGAAGGGAAATAAGTGGAATTACAGTGTCCTAAGGTCACTGAATCATGAGGGAAAAGGACACAGGCATTTAAGTAATTTTAGATTCTAATGAGTGAAATATGCATGTTGTAATTTCTAGGGTGATCACTAAAAGAACATAAGCAGAGTGTATAAATTCGGAATCAAGAAAGGGGAAAAAAGCGGAATGATATAAAATAACAAAAAGTGGCCAAAAAGCAAAAGAAAACAAAACCTAGAATAAGCAGAACAAATAATAAGCCAAAATAAGATATCTAAACTCAAAGAGATCAGAGATAACATTAAATACAAATGGACTATTTTTCAGCTAAAAGTCAGTTTATCAGAATGAATAGAAAACAAAATCTAACTTATGTGCCATTTATAAAAGATCCACGTAAAGCATAAGAGAGAAAGTTAGGATGGGAAAATATACATAAGGCAAATTGCTTACCAAAAGTAAAGTTGGTATCCATGTATAGATATACATATATAGTGAGACAATGTACGCACACACACACACACACGCACACATACACATAAAAAGTATTTTCATGAAGGCACCGACAGCCTTGTCCTGAGCAAAAGCAGAGATGTAGGTAGCTAAATGAAGGCCAAAGAGGGATGAAGATGGGAGAGATTATAGTATGTTTGCATGTTGAGAAGCCACTAGGAAAGGAAAAACACATAAGGAAAAAGGAAAAAGAAGCAATTACTGAAACAATGTTCTCAAGGAGACAAGAGGTGCCGAGGATCTGGCCAAACAGAGAATTTGACCTCAGAGGAGAACACAGCCAGTTCATCCACAGGCAGAAAGGCAAGGGTATAGAGGCAGATGCCTCTAAGGTATGGAATTGGAGGCAAGAAGAAGCTCCCTTCTTGTAGCTTCTGTGTCCTCAGGAAATAGGAAATAAGGTCATCATCTGAGAGTGAGGCAAGAAAGAACACATAGAAAATGTGTGGGAGAAGAAAGTGAGAGAGAGCCCATCTGGTATAGTAGGAGCTCAATCAATGTTTGCCAAGTTGAGTGGATAGATGTGAGAGTACGTGGTCTAGTAAATACTGTAGGCTTGTCAGACAGTTCTCAGGATCCACTTGAGCTTAGTGATCATAAATGTGAGATGGCTGCTTATTTTTCTCCAACTATCAACTTTTGGGTTTATTACCACAAGGGGACAATCTGTGGTAAAAACTAACATGCTAAGGATGGAGAGTAGAAAGATCTTGTAAAACTGCTAAACCCACCTTCTCTTGGCTTCTTTAAGTATCTTTACATTCTCAGCTGCAGGCATCCAGGGAGTCAGTGATGTATTGCTAGGATCATCCTAATCAACGCAGCTGTGATTGGGTATCCCAAGCTCAAGGGTTTCAACAAAACAACTTCTATTAATCTGGAGTCTCTAAGACACAAGGTCCACACCAAGCCACCTGCAGATTCAGATTTCTTGGGCTCTTGTCTGTTTCCTTTGAACCCATCACAGCCTCAGTCCAAATCAACCTGTAACATTAACTCATCACCACAGATGAAACCACACTGGCCTCTGGGCAATAAGTAAAATGTTCTACCTTGGTTCATAGACCCTCATCTCCTCCTTGGCCTCAACAAATCACCCTGGACTTAGAGGTATAAAGTTGCCATTTTATCAAGCTTGTGGATTTTGTGGGCTAGGAATTTTGGCAGAGAAGAGCATGTCTCTTTATCACTATCTGGAATCTCAGCTTGGAAAACTCAAAAAAAGCTATAAAGGGGTGGGCTGGGGGTATAGCTCAGTTAGCAGAGTGCTTGCCTAGCATGCACAAGGCCCTGGATTCAATCCCTAGCACCAACCCACCCCCGGCAAAAAAGAAAAAAAAAAAAAAAAAGGAAGAAGAAGAAAAAGCTAAGGGAAAACTTGAATGGCTGGATGCCAAAATCCTACAGAGTTTTCTTAACATGTATCTGACACCTGGGCTGGGCTAACTCAAAGCCTGGGCTCCCTTAAGTGGCTGACCAGAGCACCCACATATGGTCTGGGTTTCTCATAGCATGGTGACAGGATTCCAAAGAGAATGCTTAGGAGATACGATCAGGGAAGTGAATGTTCCAAGAGAGTCAGGCCTCTCCTGACCCAACCTTATACATTAGCTTTCTGTTTCTGTTGTAACAAATTACCACTAATGTGGCTCTTTAAAATAATAAAAATGTATTATCTTAGAATTTTGGAGGTCAGAAGTCCCAAGTGGGTTTCCCTGGGTTAAAATTAAGGTGTGAGTTAATCTGCATTTCTTCTGGAGACTCTAGGGGAGAACTTCCCTTGCCTTCTCCAGCTCCTGAAGGCACCTGCTTTCCTTGACCTATGGCCCCTTCTAACATCTTCAAAGCCAGCAGCATAGCATCTTCAAATCTCTCTTGGACTGTGACCACCTTGGTTCCCTCTTCTAAGGACCACTGGGATTACATTGGGCCCAATTGGCTAATTCAGGGTAATCCCATCTCAAGATGATCTATTTATTCACATCTACCAAGAGTCTTTGCCACATAAGGTAATGCTGTCACAAAGTCTCTGGATTTGGATGCATGTGAACATCTACAAGTAGCAAGAGGGAACATTAGTTCTGCCAACTACCCCTATGGAAGTCTTACTATTTCACTTCTGCTGCATGCTACTGGTCAAAGCAAATCACAGCCAGCCCAGATCCAAGAGGAGGGGCATAGACCCTACCACACAATGAAAGGAGTACAAATGAAGTTGTGGCACAGTTAAAAACTGCCACACCACCACTCCTGTTGTGGCCGGTCCACCCTTGTTATTAGGAGAGAGCTCCACTCCCATTCTTGACTCAAAAGCATGAATGCAAAAAAAGGCAAAAAGTTAATGCTCTCCCAGACACGTGAAAGGAAGCAAAAGCCACACAGTACAGCAACATTTTATGCAAATTTTAGTTTTGTATGAAAATATTAATAAATCCTTTATGCACAGTGGAAGTCAAGCAAATCCTACTTTATATTTATTCCTACGTGAAAACTTAGACTTGAATTGTGCAAGTTTTGAGTTCTGTGAGTTTTTGTAGACTGCATCCCTTGCATAAAATGCGAATATTCTGTACTTGTTTTAATTCCGTAAGGATCCAAAACATAATATAATAGAAGAAAGAAAACAGAGGAGAGTGAAAATTGCATCCAACTTTTAGCATGAGGATTAAAGAATCACCAAATTATTAACTTCCCTCAAAATACAAGTTTCCCATGCTGTTTGAATTGAAGGAACGTTTCTTCTGTTGAAATCAAGCATTATTAGTAAACAGCAGTTGTGAGAACTCGAAGTGGCTAAATTGCAGGCTTTGTTGGAAACAGGCCTGAATAGAACATATTAGCATAAATTGTATTTTTTATGGTTAAGCTGCAGTGTTAAATATCAAACTGTGCTAAACGATTGCTCTCCATACAGCAGCAAAATTGAACTACCTGTTATATCAGTGTAGTATATTGTCAAACTTGCAAGAGTCAGCAATTTAATGGACGTGTTTATAAAATATCCTGAGGTACCCTGGCTTAACATCAATGAACAAAACTCCCCTTAGAGTATTAAAAGCCTGTCTGTTAAAAAGAAGGATTAGCAAGGGGGTAAATATAAGATTAATTTTAAAAAAGAAAGCCAATTACACTGTGAAAATGAACATCGCACATTCAGTTCAAATTTTATGTAAAATATTCACATTCTGCCTTAATTTTCTCTTAGTATTATATTAAATAATTGTGTCTGACCATTGCATCATCACTTAGGAGACTGGACAGTTAAACTGCCCATCACTATTTGTTTCCTACCATCTTTGACTTTGGGTATATGGCACATTCGATTAAATGGGGGACGGCAAAATGTGTTCCCTCATCACCTCATCCTTGTTGCTAAGTTTTATATGCTCTTTGAGAAATTGGACTGAGAGCTTCTACCTTAAATGGGATGTTTAGACTCCACACAGCAGAAACTTAACACCCTGGGAGTAGTGTGCTTAGTTCTGTCAAAGGTCAAATTCAGCAAACATGTAAGATGTCATTAGATGCCAGTTCCAACTGCTCAAGGTCAGATCATAAACCCTTACTCAAGGCCTGGCCATTTGGGATCATTAGGGATAATCAAGTTAATAAATGGTTTAACTTCAGATTATATAGAGGGAATTGACAGGGAAGAGGGGGCAGGGGTATGAAGGATGGTGGACTGAGACAGACATTGTTACGCTATGTACATGTATGATTACGCAAATGGTGTGAATCTGCCCCATGTACAACCAATGAAATGAAAAGTTGTACCCTGTTTGTGTACAAGGACTCAAAATGCAATCTGTAAAAATAAATAAATAAAAAAAATAAAAAGTAGACCCTCTCCCCAAAAAATAAATAAATAAAAGGTTCACTATGTCTTCTGTGTAACATGAAGATTGCGAGACGATACAATATACTGTCATGGTCACTTCCTTCATGCTACGTGCCACTCTTATCTCATAAAATAGGGAATCCTTTTCATTGTTCCTCATTCTTTTCTCCAATTACAAAAGCAACACATGTTCCTTGTAGAAAATGTAGAAAATAGAAACCAATGAAATAAAAAACTAAAAATCCTCCATCATAATTTTTTCTGAAACCCCCCAATTTAGATCCCCATTCTCATTCCCCAAAAGAAATTAAATTGGAGCAAAGAGGTGAATCTAAAAATTAATCCAAAAAGTCCTAAAGAGAAATACAGATAATTTTTACAAGCACCTGGAAAGCAGTCTCGCCCCAGGATCCTCATAGCGAGAAGGCCAGTTTGCACCTCATATCAATGGACATTTGAGCCAATGCCACTAGGCTCTCAAAGTCAGGATATTCTGACAACAAAAGGGTCACATAGACAATTATTCTAATATAGGGCAAGTTCTGATAAATAGAGAAAATTAAAGTGCTGGGGAAACCCAGGAAAAGCAGAGAAAAAATTGACTGGCAAGATCATAGATGAAAAACATCTAAGCAGAATTCTAAATGGACCAAGAAAACCAGAAGTAAAGGGAACAGTATCACCAAAAGAAGGAACAGTAAGGATGCCAGAGAGCCATGAAGCCCAGTAAGGATGGTTTGGTGATCAAGTCACAGAGGAAGGGACTCAATAACCTATTCCTAAATCCAGAGAGTCAGACCAGCAGCGAATTGATCATGCTTGTATCTAACTTTCTTTATGAGGTCATCTCACAGCATTCTAGAAAATCTAGCACATAAAATATTTATAGACTCTACAAGTCAGGATTGTTAGCTACAGTTGACAGAAGCCCAATTCAAATCAGAAAAGAAAAGAAAAAAGAGGTAAATATAAAAATTATATGGGGGGAGGAATTTGTTAACTCACATAACTGAGCTTAGCATGCTTTTCCTGGTTCAGGTAAAGCAGGATCTAGTCATAATTCTGTCCCTGTTTCTCATTCTCTAGTCTGATTATCTTACTATTCTTTTTATTCTTTTCTGTTGTATATAGACTCTTTCTATACACAGGAGAGAAAGGACTGGGCAGCTCCATGCCAATCTTCTCACAACTTACAAACAGGCATGAAGAGAATGGTCTTTCTTCACTAGATCTAGTAGAAGGCCCAGGGAAGCATATCTGTAGCCAAGTCTGGGCAAATGCCCATCCCTAAATCAGTCACTGTGACTAGAAGGGTGTGGTACCAGGGTTGGCCCACCACTGGTCCCATGCCCACCTATGAAGGCAGGTGGAGGTTTAAGTCACCTGAATGGACAGCCCCACTAGAACCACAGAAGGCAGGGGACCAGCTCCCCAAAGGAAGAAGAGGAGGATGGGAAAGTGTGCCTGGCACATTTTAGCTTCCAGGTATCACAACTTCCCTCCAGTCATTGAGAGGATCGCTTCCATCTCAACAGCAGGGAACATCACGTAACCCCCACAGCTGTCCAGGTAGAAATGCAGGCAGATGACAGTCCCCTGCAATGATGATGGTAATGATAAGTATACTGATAATACATTCAAACCAGCACCAAAAAGACCCCTGTGACAATCAAAGATTTTCACCAGGTGTTCCAAATGGAAAGTTCCATTGAATTCTAAAAGAGAGAAGCAGAGCAGCCCATTGCTCCCCAACCTCACCACCATGTATAAAAGTCACCAGGTTTAGCTCTCGTGTCTTACATTAGCATATTTGAAATCTGGTCATTTAAAATTAGATCAGAAGTGGAGCAAGCATCCATATGGCACTTAGGATGTGCCAGGTGCTGTCCTGAGTGTGTTACGTATAGTGAGACTGGTAACTTGTGATTACTTGCAGACCCAAAGGCATAAGGGGTCCCTGTTTTCACACTTTGTTCTTGACCCTGGCTGTTCTCTTACTGAAGTAGGACCTATTATTCTTCCATTTGTGGTGACCAGAGAGGTCACACTTACCCTGAGCTAGACTTGAACCGTGGTCTAATCCCAGAGCCTGCATTTATAACCCCAAGGTTAGACTCATCTCCTCTATTCAAGACAGATTAGAAAGTAAAGATGGTAAGCCAGGGAGTAGGAAGAAAGCCACATGCTGGACCAAAGGGATCTGCAATGGAATAAATAATGCACAATCTAGACACTAAACTGTCAGTTCGGAAGCACAAGCTTGTCAGCGTAGCTCTGACACTGTCTAGGGGGAGTGTGAGCAGTCTGGTTTAATGAATCCAGGTTAAAGACTCATCACATTCCCCTGCTACAAAAATATCCCCTTCTTTTCCACAGATGCTGTGCCACGAAGGCAGCCTGGAGTCTGGGGATAACCTTTCGACACAGTACCAGTGTTGTGTCTGGCGCATTGTCATGCTCAACTGTGTCTCTTTAATAGTGAGACATCTGCGGCCACCTCCTCTTAGGAGAGTTACAAGAGCTCAGACTAGGTTCCATGATCTGTTGAGCACCTGTTATGTGCCAGGCCCTGATCTGGGCCCTGAGGACATAGCGATAGACAAGAGAGCCACAGACACACCCCCCACACTATCTTCTAGGAACTTCGGGCTTATCTCACATTTGAGCTGAGGTTAACCAGAATTTTTACCATCTTTTATAAGCAGATCTGAGATCTGGATAGTAAATACTCATAGAGCATACCCGGTTGGTGAAATACTAAAATATTTTTGTAGCACTTGGTAAATAGCCATTGCCTAAGTCTCTATCCACCACTGTCCACCCTACCCTGGCCCTCTCCAAGAATGCCCAAGACATCCCTATGATTCATGAGCTAGGGGGTTAACCCAGGTCCAGTGGGGAGGCCCCCAGGACACTGTTGCAGCTTGCATCCATTCTGCTTGGTGGAACCCATGCCCTGGCTCAAAAGCACTAAAAGTGACCAAAATGCAAAATGTATCCTCCCCACCCCCCTTAAACAAGCTTTAAACTCACACTTTTCTGGTCGACTGCCAGTTCTCTTTAGAAACAGTAGGTCTTTATTTAAAAAAAAAAAAAAAAAAGGAAAAGCATCAGACACACAATGTGACAATCAGCAACTGTCTGAGCACAGCCTGTTGACGCAGGAGACATCATGCCAAGACAGGACCAAATTACCTCCCCTCCCCCACCACCCACCACAGCTCCTACCAACAAGCACCTTCAGAACAGAGGCCTCAGTGAGCCAGACCCAGATGGCACAGCAGCCAAGGTGACTGGAGGGTCCTTGTCACCTCCACAAGCTTCTCACAGGCCCACAACAGAAGCAAACAACAATGATCAGGAGTTTCACCCACATACCCATGTGGCTCCTCAGTCACAGGGAAATCCTGTACCTGCCTAGGTGCCAGGAAAGGTTGTCCCTGATTGACATGTGCAAAAGCAGACTCAAAAGTAGAAGGGATCCCTGTTTCCACACTTGGTTCTCAGCACCAACTGCCCCTTAGCATCACTCAAGGGTAACTTTAAAATTATAGATGCCAGGTCCCAGCCAATCCATCAGCTGATCCAGTGAGGTGCATCCTGGCTTGGGGGACCCCAGTTTTACGAACTTCTTCTATGGACCAGTCAGATGACCCCCAGAGTTTCACTCTCCCACACACAGGTCTGCAGCCTGGAAGTGGAACACTGTCCAGACCTCACCCTGGCTCCAGGTTCTCCACCCACCCTGCCCATGTGCTCATGATCTAGGAGAGAGAGGTGTCTCCTTCCACCAGGGGACACAGCGTTCTGGCATTTCACCCACACATGACGGCTGGACAGTAAGTGCAAGAAAAACATTTATTCAAGTCCTAATCTGAGATTGCAATCTTTAATGGCATCATTCAGTATTTCCTTCCAGGGATTTCTCAGGGGGATGGGGTTCCTAAATGCTAGATGTTTTACAATATTAGTATATTAGTAATATTAGTATATGTCTATAATATTAGTAACCTATGTAGAATGTAAGACTTGAAAGCTAAGTTCTCAAAGATAATATCACACAAAATGAAAGAAAACCATGACATAAATGAACATTTGTTATTTTCTGAGACTTTGTGCAAAGTACTTCTTCCTTAATTGAGCAAAGAGGTCCTTGTCCATGCACACAAAAGTTGACCGAGCCAGCAGGGAGGCAGTAGTGACTGAAGATAAATGTCTTTGGGAGGCAAATCCTTCAGGCACTCCTTCCTGGCACAGATCCTGAAATCAGGGCCCTCCTCCCATGAGGCTGCCGGATTGGCAGGGAACCAGGCCATTGAGCCAAGAACCTGCGAAGTTCTCCTTACTAAAGAAGGATCACATTTCCTGCGTTACTGACAAGGAAACTAAGGTGCAGGGAGGTAAAGGGGCCAATTCAATGGGCAATGTCTTCTTAGGGAGAAAAAAATGTCACTTTCAACACCTCAAGAATGTGGTAAAGAGAAAAACCTCAGACACACCTCTGGGGAAGACAGACTCTCAAGATATTTAGTCAGAAGATGCTGCTGTTAAATGTGTAGAATTTTTTTTTTTTTTTCTCTCTCACAAATCTTATCACCACCAAAAAAGGAAAAAAATCAATGCAAATGTCTTAGGTTAGGTCCTCGATCCCAGTGGAGTGACAGTGCATCTTGTGTTGCAGGTGACCCCTCCACCCTCTCCTATCAAGTAAGGCAAGGGGGACACGACCTCACCATCACCCTCTCCCAGCCACTCCCACACCTCTGCAGAAGGAACACCAAGCAGGTGCTGGAGCAGGCTCCAGGCACCACAGAGGAAGAAAGGGAGAGGAAAACAAATCCTGGAAATGAATCAGAGCCAGAGAAGAAACCTGAAGCACTGGTGTTCCAGATAACACAGAGCCCACGCCCATCCATCCCAGGCATCCTAAGCCCAGAGATGTGGCAAAGCTACAACAGAGACTCAGAACTTTGGTTTTTCTCAGTTAAAATCAAAATGTGTCCTCCCTTCCCTAATTAAAAAGCAAGAATTTAAAGAAGTTTGCATGTCTGACACTTCTAGAAACAAGTAAGAGAGGGAACTTTAATTCCATGGCTTTGGCATATCAGCATTTTTTCCAAAATTTAATAACTATGTGACTTGGGCAGCTGCAGCCTCCCTGGATTTCAACTGCCTTGCTAGTAAAACCACAGCAAAAAATCATTTCTTTAAAAGGCAAATGGTTGGACCTGCTGACTACCTGACCCCTATAACTATAGGAACTATTATACTATATAGCCACATAACTATAGGAACTATTGAGGAATATGAGTTATTTATACAAAAGATATGTGCCTCAAGAGTTATCGATACATTATATTTAAAGTGCATTGCAGCATTCACTACTAGAGAAATTCTATCCGCTGTAGATCAGTGGTTCTCAAAGTGTTGGGACCCAGGAAGCTTTAGCAGCACCTGGGAATCTGCAGGAGAAAGAGCCCTTTGAGCCCATCCCAGAATAACAGGCTCAGAACCTTGGGGGTGCAGCCCAGCAGTCTTGTTTTAATGAGTTATTCCCATGATTCCATGCATGCTATATCAATTCATGTAGTAAACAAAATAGCTTCTAATGGATTTGTTGCAAATATAACTTAGTTGTGTATTAGTCAGGTTTCCACTACTATAACAAATACTTGAGACAAATCAACTTTAAAATACAAAAGGTTTACTGTGGCTCACAGTTTTGGAAGTTTTGGTCCATGACAATTGGTCCTGTTACTCTGGGCCTGTGGCAACATACTACATCATGGCAGGAACACATGGAGGAGGAAGTCTATTCACCTCACAGATAATTTAAAGCAAAAAAGAGGAGGAGAAGAGACCTAGACCCCACAATTCTCTTCAAGGTCACACCCCCGATGACCTAAAAACTCCCATTAGGTCCCACCTCTTAAAAGTGTTCACCACCTTCCAGTAGTGCCATGGGCTGGTGACCAAGCACTTTCATACACAGGCCTCTGGAGGCTGTTATAGATCCAAACTGCAGCAGGATGAAAACATGTCTGTCTCATTGCTCTAGAGCCTTTACTTCAGATGGTCAGTGTCTGTTTCAGCAATGAAGAAAAAAACCCACAGGGACCACCTTGCCTCCCTGAATGCTCCTACCTCAGGGTCTTTGCTTTGGCCATTCCCTCTGCCTGGAGCACTCCCCCTCTTTCCAACCTCATGCAGGACTTAAGTCAAATGTTCTCACCTGTTTAATGAGGCATATGCTGCACCCCTGACTCTCCTTCCTCTTCTCTTTGGTTCCCAAAGTTTTATCCCCTTCTGAAGAACTATGTAATTAACTTATGAATACAGAGTGTTTTCTGTATGTGTCCTTCCAATAGTCTTGATAACAGTCTGTAATGTTTAGCACATAGTAGGCTCTTCTATTTAATTGCATGACTAAATGAGTTGGGCAAATTCCAGAAGCAACCTTTGGGTGGACAGCCTTTGTTTATTTTGTAAAGACTCAGGCAAGGGGCTACCTTTATAAATTGAAAAGAAGTTTCCATCTCTCATGGGAGGTCCCAGTGTTGGGGACCTTCCCACACTACATCCTGAAGATATCCAAATGGTTGATAATCTTGCTTTGCAACCAACATTCATGGAAATATAAGTTGCTAGAACCACACTCTGAGCCTCTGGTGAAGGAGTTGGGTATAGAGATCTCCATGCACCTGTACCACTCATCTGGTAATACTTTCCTTCAAATAAAGCCTTCACCAGTGTTTAAAAGTTAAGATTATTAATTAAATTGCACAACCATCGGGGGGGGGGGGTAACTAAATTTCAATACATTTGCTTCTGGATTAAAGTTGGAAAACGCAAAATTGTGCCCAATATCAATTATCTCTTCTTGGCTGGTTCAATGGGGCAATTTGGAAGTAGGGTCTCCAATATTCCATAACTTGTTTCTTTTTTATGATCTTCCCCAGAAATTTCCAGTCTTGATATTTTTCTAGATAGGTTTAAGGACACCAGAGGGTCAAAGTGAATGCTGACCATTAAAAAAGATCACTGGGATTGCTAGAAGTGTCCACACAATCTTCCATTCCCCACTTCCTCCGAATGACTGAACCATACTGAAGTAACTTTTCCAAAGAGCATTTTAGTTTGGAAATTAAGATCTGGTGTAAGAACAAGCTATAAACTGCAGGTTTGTCTTTCAGTGTGTGTGTCAGGATAGTATTTGGGGGCAGAAGGGAACAGGGAGACAGAAAGAGTGGAGAGGGACCAATCAAATAATGTGCTGGAAAGTGCCCTGCTAACTGCAAAGCTCCAGTCCAGCACTTCTGAAAATATCTGGTCTCAGGAACTCTTTTCAGTCTTAAAAATTACTGATGACCCCAAAGAGCCCTTGTTTATGTGGATCATGTCTATCATTATTTGCCACACTAGAAATTAAAATAGAAAGCATCAAAGTGCTTAATCATTCATTAAAATAACACTAATTAACCCATTGCATGTTAATACAAGTAACATTTCATGAAAAATACTGTGGTTTTCAAAGCAGAAAAAGTTGTGAGAAAGATAGTCTTGTTTCACATGGTGCAAATCTCTTTCTGGTAGGCTGGACAGAAGATAACAGGGTTCCAAAATCTGCTTCTCCATTAAGTCTGCTGCAATATCAGAGGTCCCATGGTCTATGGAACACTCCACTGTATACTACCTTTATAGCAAAAATGAAAAAGGTGAAAAACTTCATATAATTATGAAAGTCCTCTTGACCTCACAGAGACCCCTAGGAACCCCCAGATCCTACTTTAAGAATGACTGTACTTCACAAACGTTCTGACTCTATCCCCTATTTAGAGAGAGAAACTGAGACCTGGAGAGAGGAAGTTATGTGATTTACCAAAGGTCACAGAAAGTGAGAAGGAAAGTGACAGGGTTACACATGGGTTTCTAACGTACAGTCGATTGTTCTTAACCTTAGAGGTGTTGTTCTCTCTGCACGGTAGTTCCTGTCTAAACTTTTTTTTAAGCACAATTATAAAATACAATGGGGCTAGCTCAGTCAGTCAAGATTTACTGTGAACTTAAGATCCCCATCACAACAGGGGTTGGGGGGTGGATTTTTAAAGCCTGATCCATTACATGTGCAATTTCATTTCCAAACACATGCCTCCCAGGGACAGCCGGGCTGGGAGGGCGAACGTGCTATTCCTTCACCAGGCCTTCACCATAGTTCTCTCCAAGCATAAGCATTTTGCCACGCTGGGTCCTTGAGACGAAGAGATTTTTATTGGTTTAGTTTGGAAGAATGTAGCTTGAATACAATTGTCACAGTTTTTATTTGGGACGCAGTCAATTGAATGGGGGAAACACCAGCTTTGCTGAGTTTACCGAGTGATATCAAGTTTCTAGCTCTGTAGGCGGAGCATTTGATAGGCAATTTGAAGGTGTTCAGGGGTAACCCTGACCTTTGACCATCTCTGAAACTTCACCCTTATCGAGGGGCAAGTCTCCTTAAGGAGGAAAGTCCTACCAAAAAAGCAACACCTGACAGAGAGGGAGGCTTCTGATGAGAGCAAAGGCCCAGTGGGAATGGGAGTCAGCCCTAGCAAAGCCACGTTGCAAACTGCTCACCAGAAACATCCAGCATTTCCACCAGGGCTTCTCAAGCTAGCACAAGTGAAATACTACCACAAAACGTGCTGCTCCACAATATGCCCGCATTTGTACTAAAATTCCTATTGTAAAATCAATTCAAGCACTTTCTTAAAACAACAAAAAAAACTAGTGCAAAAGAGGAGGAAAGTCTCACTCTGACTCCACCCACATTACAGGCCCACGTCGCAGACATAACAAATCTGTTCCTCTCTTTCATTCTTTGGATCGTTTCCTTCATAACTCTAATGCACTTACATCTTCATTTCTTGATTTATCCATTTTAAAAATATGAACTCCCACTAAGAAAGATTCACCTGGATTTCCCTTCACTTCACTTACCTACCTCCAAACACAGTTTATAAATTTACATTCTATTCAGTAATTACATTTTCCATGCTTTGTCTTGACATTGATTCTAAAAAAATAATATCTACTTAACAGCATTGAAAATATGATTGAGAGTACAGGACCAAGAATTGCAATTATACCCAAAAGAATGAAATAGGATCTCATGTCATGAAATCTGTACCACTTGAAGAATAAAGTTCTGAGTACAGAGAGCAAGTGAATTCTGTTCCTCCTATTCGTTAATTGCTCAGAAGCAGGATGCATTTTTGTTTCCTCTAGTTGGACTTTGACTTCATATTTTTCCCAGAGGTCCTAGGAAGAAAGGGGAAAAAAAAGAATGGCATCTGCCAGCATCATATCATAATGCCCTAAAAAGATCTTAACTACACAGTTCCTGTAATGGAACACACTTTCTTGAAAACACTTTTGACTTCTGATTGCTACCAGTGACTTTCTAAATTTGCTCCAGAGCTGTTATACACGATTTCTTTTCATTATCCCACTGGGTTATTATCGTTGGTTTCTTGGGTTCAATATTTTTATCACTTGTTGATAATTTATTGTTTTCCTGAAAAATATCCTTCAGTAATTCCTCTCTTTTGTAAAGGTTACATGGGAAGTAAACTTCCTCAGTCCTTGATGTTTAAAAATACATTTATTTCACTCTTCCATTCAATTGTTCCTATGGTTGGTGGAGCAGACACTACTAGGTGTCACAATATCCATCTTTTTGTATATAAGTGTTCTCCTTCTCCATGTGGCCACAGAGGGTGGTTTCTGATTGGTCTACCTTCTAGTGATTGACATGTAAACATGTGCCAAAATCTGGGTCAGTACAACAGGAAGAAAAGCCTGCTGGGACTACTGAATCAGAGGCTTCCCATCTTCCTCTGGAGTCCGTCATCTCTGGACATGGTGCCTGGAACTACTAGATATCTTGTCATGGCAGAGGAGCTAGTCTGAGTGTACAACTGACTGAGGATGAACCTACAGAATGGTAGATGAATCTCAAATCTTAGTGATTATTATTTGTCAGTATCAAACTGATGGATTTATCAACCCTGGTGATTTCCACAACTGAATTTCATCTGCTGCGAGCTAACAGTTCCTTTTTGTTTAAGTCACTGCGAGGGCTTTCTGTTCTTGCAGCCAAAAGAATCCGGGTTCACACAACTGGGTATAGAATTCTTCATTTACTTTCTCTCAACGAGCATGATGCCACCACTGTCTATAGTTATCTATTGTTAGCAATGAACGTATTAGTATGTGAATCCTATTTCCAATTTCCTGAGAATAGTATGGCTTTCCCTTTCTTGGGAGCTTTTAAGCTTATCTTTATTCTCTGACTACTGAAATTCATCAAAATGTGACTTGCTTTGGATGTTTTCTCGTTTATTCAGCTTAGCAATCAGTGGGATCATTTTAGTTGAAGAATTCCATTCTCTTTTTTCTTTTTTTAGCTCAGAAAAAGTTTATTCCATTAATTTGAGTCTCTATTTTTTTATTTTATTTGTTCTAATTAGTTGTACATGACAATAGAATGCATTTTTATATTTTGTTTTGATGGATCATACATAAATGGAGTATAATCTCTCATTTTTCTGATTATACATATTATAGAATTACATGGCTCATGTAGTCATATATGTACATGAGGTATAATGTCTGTTTCACTCTACTATCATTCCTACCCCCATGTCCCTTCCCCTCCCTCCACTCCCCTCTACCTAATATAAAGTAACTCTATTCTTCCCTATCCCCCACCCATTGTGAATTAGCTTCTGCATAACAGAGAAAACATTTGGCCTTTCGTTTTTTGAGTTTGACTTATTTCACTGAGCATGATATTCTGTAACTCCATCCATTTACCAGCAATGCCAGAATTTCATTCTTCTTTAGCTGAGTAATATTCCATTGTGTGTGTGTGTGTGTATATATATATATATATATGCCACATTTTCTTTATCCATTCATGTGTTGAAGGGCATCTAGGTTGGTTCCATAGTTTAGCTATTGTGAATTAGCTGCTGTAAACATTGATGTGGTTGTGTCACTGTAGTGTGTTGCTTTTAGCTCCTTTGAGTATAAACCAAGGAGTGGGATAACTGGGTCAAATGGTGGTTCCATTATTTTTTATTTTCTTTGTACCTATTATATAGATATTAGTCCTATTTTTTATACATCTCATACCACCTTTTTGTGCTAGGTCTGAAAAATTTTGCAAACTGTATCTTCCTGTTTACTTATATGGAATTTATCAGTGTCCTTACTGTTATTCTGATACTTTGTCACATTTTAAAAATTGCATCAATTGTATCTTTAATTTCTGAGAATTCTTGTCTTCTAATTATGTCTATTATTGCAGCAAATCATTGCCTTGTCTATATGAAAATCTCTCAATTGCTTTTAAAATCCCTGTTAATCTTCTCAAGTGACTTCTTATTTGCATATCTTGGTATTGGTATTTTATGATATTGAGTTACCTCAGATGTCTGGTGGTCCTTAGCTGATCATTTTCATTTCTTGGTGAAGGATTTTGTAGATTAGTACAGGTAACCCATGTATGTTTCCTTTGTAGTTAGGAAGGTCCATTTGCTCTAAACGTGAGGGGTAGACTGTAGCCTTCATATGGAAAGATCCTTCTCACTGATAGACATAGCCAGGGAGCAGTCAGATAGATCTGGAACTCCCACCACCATCAAAGTAGAGTTCTTTGATGTATTTCACCCCTAGTCCAAGATGACTTTCCTCTTTACCGTCTGGCTCTTTCCCAGAATTCCATTTTTATCTGCTGGGTCTGCCTTAGATATTGCTCTGCATTGCTCCCTGGCCCCAACTTCATATCTTGGGCTATCCCTTAGCATATCTTTCATAAGTTAAGAAAACAATTCTTAGAATTTAAATTGTTTTGTACATACCATAGAAAGGAAAGAATTTCTTAGCCAAAATGTCCTGAGGGCATCTCTCCAGTTAACCACCCAGACTGCCGCTTGAAGCGTTCTCTTATCTTCTCTGTGTCAACTCCAAGCCTGGAGCTTATCTGGAGTTTCCCATTTGAGATACAATTCTCCATTTGAGTTCTTGGCTGGTTTCCTATTATATCTTGAACACTTGAAATACTAAATTGCAATCCCATCTAGCTCCCACCTTGCCGGAACACACTGCAATGCCTCCTGTTTTCAGATTGTCGTGAATTCATTTTTTTTCTATGTCTTTAATTGTTGTTTCAGTGAGTTATAGAAAAGCAAAGGAACGTACTCATTCTGTCATCCCAAACCAGAATTTTCACTTCATTTCTATTTATACAATCAACTTTTAATCTCTATCTTTTTTTTTTAACAATGTAAGGAGTTTCAGAGTATCTTGGGAGCCCATAAAATGTGCACATGAAGATAATCAGCTAAAAGTGAAAATTAATGTACTAAGTATAAATAATTTAAATCTAGATTCAAGTGTATAAAGTCAAATATATTTTTTCTCCATAACAATAATTAATTTCTGTATTGACTTCCCATTCCCTTCAAAGTCAAAAGTTTAATTGAGGTTATTTCCAAGTAAACTCAGTCACTTCTGGGTAAAATTAATCATTTCAAGCTTAACTTGTCAATTTAAGATATCACATTGCTATCATCCTTCTTGGCAGGAGTACCGAGGGTAGCCCTGGTGTTTGGGTAAGGAGTGCCTTTCCTGCCCTCCACCACCTGCCTTCCTCCCACCTGATTTTGGCCATTGGCCAAATGCCTCACTGAAGTCCATGGTCTTTCCACCTCAACTACAAGTTCCTCTGGGTTCGCTGTCTCCCTCACTCTCAGCTTTCTCTTCTTCCACCCACCTCTTTGCTAAAATTATTTTAAAGACAGGGGTTTGGCCATGCTGCCTTGTTCTAATCTCAAGTCCTAAACTTAGACGTACTGCCCTGCCTTTCTGTAGTTTTGCTGGTGCTCTACCACGCAGACAAGGGAACTTCTCTATAGGGCTTCATCCTGGGAGCTAAGACAACTAGAAAGTGAGGTAGGGAGTGTCCCTACTCTTGGATTTGTCCGACTTCATCTCCAAGACTCAGTCCACTGCAAAAAAAAAAAAAAAAAAAAAAAAAAAAAAAAAAAAAAAAGATGGAATCCACTGGAATATAAGCTCTGGCACATCTCCCTCTGGTTGTTCTCTGTCCCTAACTTAGGCTATGCTTAGCCAGTTAACAGAACAAGGTGTTTTTGTTCCTCATCTAAGCTACCATTACTGATTCTAAGATGTATGTTTCTTTACAAATGCACATCTTTTAAATTTTAAATTGGGATGTACAACTGATGACATCTTAGATATTACACACTGAAAGTTGGCATCCCACCAAAATTCACATGTTAAAGCCCTAACCTCTTATGTAATGGGATTGAGAGAAGGGGGCCTTTGGAATGGAAGCAGGTTTAAATGAGCCATGAAGACGGGGCCCCATGATGGGGTTAGTGTCCTTATATGAAGAAGATGCAACAAATCATGTGCCTATATTCTTTCTCACTCCCCGCTTCCCCATCCGCATGGGAAGACACTGAGAAGGTAGCTTCTACAAGCCAGGACAAGGGCCCTCACCAGAACCCAATCATACTGGTCCCCTGATCTTGGAGTTTCAGCCTCCAGACTCTGAGAAATAAAGGCCTGTTGTTTAAGCCCCCCTCCCAGTCTATAGTATTTTGTTACAGCAACCTGAATAAACTTAGACATTAAATTTGATATAATATAGTATTTCTAAGCTATTGTTTATAGCATAACTTTATGCCTTTTGTAATAGTTTGCTATGGCTGCTGTTAAGGTTTAGATGTGAGGTGTCCCCCAAAAGCTCATGTGTGAGACAATGAAAGAAGGTTTAGAGGTAAGAATGATCAGTTTATGAGCCTTAACTCAATCAGTGTGCTCATCCCCTGATAGGGATTAACTGAGTGGTGACTGTAGGTGGGCTGTGGCTGGAGGAGGAGGGTCATTTGTGGGCATGCCTTTGGTGGAGACTCTTTCTGCTTCCGGGTCCCATGTTGCCCACTGCTTTCCTCCATCACACTCTTCCACCATGATGTTCTGCCACACTTTGGGCCCAAAATGGAGTCAGCACTCTATCAACTGAGACCTCTGAAACCATGAGCCCCAAATAAACTTTTCCTCCTCTAATTGTTCTTCTCAGGTCTTTTGGTCACAGCAGTAACAAAGCTGACTAAAACAGCTGCTATACACTGGGTCACTTAAACAACAGAAATGTAATGTCTACAGTTCTGAAGGCTAAAGTTTGGGATCAAAGTGCAGGCAAGATTTGTCCCTTCTGAGGGCTAAGGGAAGGGTCTGTTCCAGGCCTCTCTCCTTGGCTTACAGATGGCCATCTTCTCCCTGTGTTTCTTCACACTGTCCTCTCTCTGTGGATGTCTGTCTCTGTGTCTAAATTTCCACATTTTCTAAGAATACCAGTCATATCAGATTAGAGCCTGCCCTAACTTCACTTTAACTTGATTACTGCTATAAGACCCTATCTCCAAATAAGGTCACATTCTGAGGTACTTGGGGCTAAGACTTCAATATCTGAATTTGGTGGGGAGGGGGACACACAATTTTGATTCCTTCAAAGATTTGCTTTTGTGATTTAAACATAAACTCTCATAAATAAAGTTTTGCTTGTCTCTGCTATGATTTTGAAAATATAGGTATTTAAAATCCTGATGGGAGTGCTGCTTCCTTATTTTTATCATAACCTTTACCTTTATCGTTTCTGGAGAGTGGAGACTCTATAACAATTCAAATGTTCCCAGGGATGAATCAATAACAGAAGGAGAGGGACATAGTGAAATTTTTAAGGGGAGAAGAATAAAGAAACTTCTATTAATATTTCAAAAGATTTCCAACTTCATTAAATCAGCCCAAGATGCCATATTTGATGGGTCAAGTCACAATCAGCTTTGCACTTCTAGGGAATACTTTCAATGCTACTGAAAATTCTCTACCAAAGTATTTCCTAACAGTAGGGGGGTGGAAAGACACCCCAAGAATTTTGAAGACATAACCCAAAGCAGTATACCAGAAACAAGAAATGCTTACATCTCCTGGTTAATCTTTAAATGCACACGAATTTTATGTCACCCTCCACCATATTCCTCAGCCATGTGTGGTGACAGGTTTTAGGAGAGAGAAAAATTCAAAACAATATCCCCGCCCCCCCAGTTTCAAGTAACATCCAGGAAGATGCGCCCAGTTTATCCCATGATTTCATGTGCCCCTGGCATGATGCCCCGTGTCTGAGAAGCACGGCTTTCAGGGGAGGAAACAGGAAGTTCCACAGATAAAGGGGTTTTGTTGTTTTCAGCCAAAAAAGATCTTCATTTTAGCACTGCCAGGAAGCCAGTCCTTTCCCACCCAAAGGACACCATTTCCTGAAGAGCAGAGCCATGTTCCTCCCCAGCTGGCATACAGTCTGCGAGGTAGAAAGGAAAAGGAACGATGGAGCCACACTTGAGTGAGGCCGTGCACACTGTGAGGAAAGGAAGATGTAACGCACGGGGAGGAGGAGAAACAGCCCAGCACAGGGCCAGGAGGCCAGTGGGTGTGAGGGCACAGGCAGGAAAGCAGAAGGGAAGAGGCAGAGGAAGGGGAAGCTCAGATTAGGGTTTGTGCCAAAGTCAAATGAGTCTGAACCAACGGTGGGACAACCTTGCAGGAATAAACCCAAAATACTCACAGGCTGAGAATGATTGCAGACATGCAGCCTTTTCCCTTGTAGGTCCAGTGACTCCATCCTGTTCTTTCCTTTCCATTGGTGTATGATATTGTGACAATTCACTTAAGTGAAGTTTCTAGTGCTCATGAAGCTGAAGCTGCCTGGTGACTTCTAAAGTTCACTCTAAACTCTATGAGTCGATGAGACATTTAGGTCTGCACATTACTTAACCAACTCTAGAATGAATGCAACTTGTCAGCAGGCATTTTCTCTCAGGTTTCATAAGTTAGAAAAAGGTTTCTGGCTGGTTTTCATTTGTATCTCTTTATTATTCAGCATCAACTCTGAGTGTGTTTGGGGCTGGGTTCCTGTAGAGTATTGCCCAGGAAGGTCTCACTCTTTTCATCTTTGCCTACCCACCTTGCATAAAGATGCCGAAGAAGGTGGGGGAAAAGTCACACACCTGTAACAGCCAGGCCTGCATTTGCACCAAAGATCCACATGGGCAGCTCCTCAAAGCAGCAAGGAGGAAATACAGTGAGACAACTTCTGCAGATGGGTTCTGCAGAAATCCCTGGAGCTGGTAGCCAATCACATCCAAACCCAGCCAGCACCACCACTAGCACAAAGAAAGAAAAGTAAACCTCTCCACTTCAGTTTGGAATGGGGATAGTTCTCAGTATGCAAACTCAGGTACATTAGGAATGCAATTTTACTGCTTTTAATCAACTCATTCATATTTAAATCTTCCATGTGACAGAGATTAACCCCATCTAATTCAGGGTCTTTCCACCCACCCCATACCCACAGAGATGATTTTAAATTCTGGCCCTCACTCAGTGAGTGCTGAAGCCACTGGGCTTGATCTACATAGGGGCCCCAGGTTGTATCTGTTCTTGGGCTACCCAGACCTTCAAGGGGTTTGCACAAGTCACTGTCCTGCAGGATCAAATCTAGATCCAGGGCACAGCTTGCCTCCTCTGGGGCCACTAACTGGCTGCCTCTCCTTCCCTTCCAACTCTCCTCTCCCCTCACTAAAGATACCATCACCCCATAGGGAAGTGGGCATTAAGAGGAGCTGGAGAAGGTTTCTGTAAATCCTTCTAAATCTTTTATCTAAGCATCAAGTCCTTTGGTGTCCCCATGAGGACCAGGCCTTGGGAAATCAAACACCAAGCATTGATTTCTGAATTCTGCTATGTCACTTGTCCCCTGAGGCAATGAACATACAATGCCCTAGCTCCTGGAGCAGGGGAATTTGCCAAAACTAAAAGAAATAGGGGGACAAAACCCCCCATGAATAACTGGAAATAGCATCAGCCACATTCCCCATCGTCCTCGGCTGCCTACGTGTCCACAGCCATGTCTGTGTTCCTTTTATGCTCTGTTGCTTTTGAACTGCTCCATCTAAGGTCCTTAGGAAAAACATCAAACAATTAGGTGCTTTAATTACCAGTTGCACAGGGACTAGAGGAAAGGGCCAAAAGGGCTATTGGCTAGTCACATCAGGGTGAAACAGCAGGAGCAGTTCAAGTAACAGTAAGTCATAGAATGTGGTCAAGATGTAGGGGTCAAGTCTGCCATTTATGTTTTTAAAAAGACCAATTTAGACATTGACATATGTAGGTGTGTGGATGTACAAGAAAAGATGGGGCTTCCACATTTTTTTCTTTATTGGCACTATTAATAAGAAAGTATAAAAATGAAATGCAGAGTGCAGGCAGAAAATGAGCAGCAGATAAAGTAGAGAGGGAGGAAGGAGAAAGACAATCCCTCATGGGTGGTTCAATTTTTACCACGAAGTTGGTAAAACACAAGACAAAATTTAAGAGTGCCAATTAGCATCTTCTGATTATGACATCAACACATACTCATTGTAGGGAATTTAGAAACTGTGAAAAAATATAAAAATAAATTTTAAATCATCAGTAATCCCCCAAATGATAGCCAATGTGACATTTTGGTATAGTTTCTATAGATTTCAATACATGTGTATGAATATTTCTATAGAGAATCATTTTATAAAATAATTTTATTTTGCTTTTGTGTAAACTTAGTTTTGTTTTTCTGCTTACAAAAGTAATATACTGGTTATTGCAAAAAATGCAAACAAATAACTTAGAAAGTGAAAATTTTTATAATCTGCCTATCATAGTTTACCAGACACAGTTAAAACTGGGAATACCTTATTTAACCAGTCTTCTGTTGATACACAAAGTATTTCCAGGTTTAATTATGTAATGCTTTAATGACTATCTTGATATACATATACATACACATATGTATGTGTATACATACACAAGTACATATACATATGTGTATATGTATACAAACTTGCGTGCATGAGTGAATGAACAGACATATAATATATATTCGTGTGTGCGTTTGTGGGTGGTGTGTATTTCCTGAGATGAAATTCCTAGAAATGAACTATTAGGTCAATTAGGAGTCACATTTTAAGTTTTAAAGAATATTGTCAAACTCCTCCAAAAATGTTGTAGAAATAGAAAATTCCAAGAGTATTGCTATTGTTTGAATCTTGAATGTCTCTCAGTGGCCCATCTGTTAGTTTAGTCCCCAGGGTGGGGATATTATTGGGAGGTAGTGAAACTGTTAGGAGGTGGAGACTAGTGAAAGATTGTAGGAGATTGTGGGACCCTGGTTTCTTTTGTTCTCTGATTCCTGGCCATGAAGTGAACAATTTGCACCTCCATATGCTCCCCATGGTGAACTGCCTTGCCTTACCTATCATATGTAGATCATGGTTAAAACCTTCAAAACTGTGAGCCAAAATAAACCTTTTCTCTTTACAAGTTTATTATCTCACACATTTATTACAGTGACAGAAGACTCACTAACACAAATAGGGAGTACCCTTTGCTCAAACTTACAAACCATGGGTATTATCAAGCTTTTAATACTTCATGATCTGATTGGCAATAGATAATATATAATTTTACATATATTTCCCTGAGGTTGATATTTACCTTTTGATTTTTCTTATAATTTTAATTTTGCTTTTCGAAGAAATTTTTAATTGCATGCCGTCTAATTCATGGTTCCAACATTATAAAAATGCTGAGCTGAATTTAATTGGGAAACTTTCATTTTATATTTAAATACAGAATCTATCTAAAATTTACTTTGGTTTAAGAACTGAAGTGAGGATTCAGATTTTTTTAATAAAAATTTAATAAGGTGTAAGATACAGAAAAGAACACAAAACATAAATGTACAACTTGATGAATTTGCACAAAATAAACTCCTCATATATGGTATACCATTAAGATCAAGAAACAGAACATGACCAACACCCTAGACGTCCTCTTAATTTCCCATTTGTCATTACCTCCCCCAAGTAGCTGCTACTCTCATTTATATCACCGAGGTCAGTTATGCCTCTTTGCATGTTGGGTTCTTTTTCTCAGCGTTATGCTTGCGATTCATCCATGTTTTCGCACATAGTTACAGATTACTAATTCTCATTTCTGAATATATTACACAAATATTATTTCTTTATACAATTTGTTATTCCATTGCCTTTGGAAATATAGGTTGTTTCTAATTAGAGGCCAATGTGAATAATATAAATGCTATGTACATTCTTATATATGTGTTCTGGTACACATATAGACATATTTCTATTGGGTATATACCTAGCAATGAAACTTGGAGTATAAGGTGCATGCATGTTCAGCTTTACTAGATACTATTGACCAGTTTCCCAGAGTAGTCGTATCAGTTATGCTTCCACCAATAAATCATAGCAGACCAACTCTTCCATGTTTTCATCAACACAAAGCATTTGACTTTTTAATTTTAGCCATTCGGCTGGATATGTAGAGATAGATATCTTATTGTAGTCTGAATCTGCATTTCTCTGACAACTAGCGAAATCAAATAACTTTTAATAAATTGATTAAACATTTGAATACTCCCTATGTGAAGTGTTTGTTGAAGTTTTTCATCCATATTCTATTGGGTTACTTGTCTTACTGACTTGTAGACCTTTATAATATCTTCTCCTATTCTGTGTCTTCCCCTTTCGTTCTTTAAATGACATCTTTTGATGATCAGAAGTTCTTGATCTATCAATATTTTCCTTTAATGTAACAACAAATTTTGCCATTATGTACAATTATAATGGACCAATAAAAATATAGAAAAATATTTTCCTTTCTAGTGCTTTCGTGTCTAAGAAATACTTGCCTATTCTAAGATTACACAAATATTCTCTTGTGTTTCCTGTCAAGAAATTTATGTCTTACCTCTTGTGCGTAGATCTACAATGCAGCTTGAATTGATTTTTGTGAATGCTTTGAGGAAGATGTCAAATTTTATTTTTTGCTATGCGAATAGGAAGTTGGACCAGCACTATTCATTGAAAAGCCTCATTTCTCTATCACATTTTAGTGTTAACATTTGTTGTAAATCAGGTGTTTATGTGAGGAGCTTTTTCTAAATTCTCTAATCTGTTCCATTACACCAGAAAAAATGAAAATGTCACCCTGAAATGTGTCTCTTTAATATAAAAATTATTTTTAGCTAATGATAATTAAGGTGCAATAAGCAGAGGAAAAGCTCTCCCTACTCCCTCACTTTTCTTCCTAAAGGCAGGATATAAATTCTTCTTTACTTGGGACAGCTCTAGATTTTTAGCCAAAGACAGCACCAGAGGACTTTACAAACCTTACTCCCATATACTTACTTTCTCATTAATTTTCCTCCCTTTAACGTTTAAAATACATTTTTTGTCCTTTCATTTCTCTACAAATTTATTGCTTTTTGTTGAAGATGCTATATAAAACAAAATTCTAAGCCACTGCCTCGAGTTACTTTTTATGGAGTTTTCTCCCATATGATGTGTACTTCACACATTAATAAACTTGTTTTTCTCTTGTTAACCTGGCTTTTATCCATCACAAGAACACGTGGGGGTTGAGAACAAACTGTATTTACTACTTGATAGGGCCATTTGTCTATTCCAGCAAAAATACCACATTGACTTAATTATAATAGCTTTATAATAAGTCCAAATATCTGAAGACATAAGTTCTCCCAGATGTCTTCTTATTCTTCATGACTGTCTTATGTAATCTTGGTCCTTTTTCTTTCCACACAGATTTTATAATCAGTTTTGTGATGTCCATTTTAAAAGACTGCTGGAATTTTGAATGGCTTCCATAATTTCAGGTTAATTTTGGGAAAATTGACATCTTTACAACATTGAGTCATCCCCATCTATGAACATGGTATATCATTCCATCAACTTAAGTATTCCTTAATTTCTCTCATTATGTCTTCCTGGTTTTAGTGTAGAGATCTTGCCCAACTTTATTGCATTTGTTTCTATGGATTTGTTGGAACTTTTTTAAAGGTTTCTTAAAATTTGTTCTAATTAGTTACACATGGCAGTAGAATGCATTTCAACATATCATACATAAATGGAATATAACTTCTCATTCTTCTGGTAGTACATGCTGTAGAATTATACTGGTTGTGCAATCAGATACGCACATAGGGTAATAATGTCCAATTCATTCTACTAACCCTCCATACCCACTCCCCTCTCTTCACTCCAGACTCTAATCCAGAGTATCTCTAGTCTTCCCTAGGCCCATCTCCCTTATTGTGAATTAGCATCTGCATATCAGAGAAAATATTTGGCCTTTGGTTCTTTGGGATTGACTTATATCACTTAGCATGATATTCTCCAGCAAATTTGATAATTTCATTCTTCTTTAAGACTGGGTAATATTCCATTGTGTATATATACCACATTTTCTTTATTCATTCATCCACTGAACGACATCTAGGTAGGTTCCATTGTTTAGCTATTGTGAATTGAGCTGCAATAAACATTGATATGGCTGCATCACTGTAGTATGCTAATTTTAAGTCCTGAGGAGTAGGATAACTGCATCAAATAGTGGTTCCATTCCAAGTTTTCAGAGTAATCTCTATGCTGCTTTTCAGAGCAGTTGCACCAATTTGCAGTCCCATTGTTAGAACTTTTTAAAGGCTTTTGTATATGACAATGGGTTTTAAAATTTCATTTTTTTGTTATTGTTGTTGTTGCTGTTGTTGTTGCTAACATATAAAAGTATTCTTGATTTTTCTTGTTTTCTTTTTTCCTTTTTGAGACAGGGTTTTGCTATGCTGCCCAGGATGGCCTCAAACCCATGAGCTCAAGTAATTCTTCTACTTTAGCTTTCCAAGTTTCTGGGACTACAAATGTGCACCATCAAGCCCAGCAAAGTACAATTGATTTTTTTATTTTTACATTGATTTTGTATGCAGCAACCTTGATGAATTCACTTATTAATTCCAATATTTTTTTCTATATATTCTTTCAGATTTTCTGTAGACCCAATCATGCTGCCTCTTAAAGATGATTTTCCAATCCATATGACTTTTAAGCCTTTCTTTGGGCTTGCTACAATGGCTAGGTCTTCTAATGCAAAGTTAAATAGAAATGGTGTTAGCAGACACCTGAGGGAAGACTTTCAGTACTCCACCATTAAGTATTGTGCTGACTTTAAGATACTTTTAGGGACCTATTATCAGATTAAGGACTAAGGCTTTTTTAAAATCATAAATCAATATTGAATTTTATCAAATCCTCTCTTTTTGTACCCACTGAGATGATAATATATTTTTCTTCTTTATTCTTTTACTACAGGGAATTATCTTGATTGCTTTCAAATGTTAAACTACTCTAGTGGAGGAGGGATACTGGGGATCAAACCCAGGGCCTCATGCATGCTAGGCAAACAATGTACCACTAAGCTACATCCATGGCCATTTTTTTTATTTTGGGTCAGTGTCTTGCTAAGTTGCCCAGACTGGCCTTATAGTTGTTCTTTTACCTCAGCCTCCCAAGTAGGAGGGATTAGAAGCATATACCACCACAACCAACTAAACTACTCTTGAATTCCTGAAACCTATCCCACTGGCTATGATATGTCAGCCTTTTTATGTATTGCTGAAATCATTCTGCTTATATTTTGCTTTGGATTTCTGTATATATGTCTATGAGAGTTTGGTCTTTAATTTTCGTTTGTTGTAATATCCAAGTTTTGGTATGATGATTTTTCTTTGGAATAAGCTTGGAAGTGCTAACTTCTTTTTCTACTTTCTAGAACAGCATGTAAGATTGATGTTATTACTTCATTTAAATATTTGGAAGACTTTACTAGAGAGATCATCTACATATAAATTTTGTTTGCTATTTGGTGGGAAGGTCTTTAATAATAAAGTAAATTCTTTAGTATTGTGCTATTCAGATTTTCTATTTCTTCCTGTGTTTTGGCATGTCAGGTTATTCAAGGAATTTATTTATCTCATCTGAACTGTCAAATATGTTGGCATAAAATTGTTCATATCTTCTAACTAATGATGCATCTTAAATGTCTAACCAGTTTCCTCAAAATTACTGAGTAATAAATCTCTTATGAAATTATATAATACATTATCTGTATATAAATTTCATTTAATCAGTCATTAAAAACTATATATTGGCTCAAACAATGATCTAGCTATTCATTCATATTTATTCTTAAAGAATCTGTCTTTCAATCTCTTTCCTCTGGTCAGATTGTCCTGGTCCCCAAAGCTTCTTCAATTTTTCTTGCCTACAAAGCAAGCTTTGTCCTTGTCCCTCCCCTGGAATGCTTTCTTCCTTTCTCTGTGAATTTATCCTCTTTTGATCTACAGATCAAATCTTTCTTCCCCTGTGATATCTTTCCCAATTACTACATTAGGAAGTGTTATTTCTCTCTTCCTATATACTGGTACATATTAATGTCATTTTTAAAATGGTCCAGATTTGTCAAGAAATTTTTCCCTATTTTCCACAACCTCCTTAGAAGACTGGAAAGTCTTTTGTGAAGAGGCCTCTGTTTCATATTTCTATGTATTCTTCTCAGAACTCACCCAATCATAAAACCATAGTTTCTACACTGAATAAATATTTTTTAACAACTGCCTGATTAAAGCTACCATCCCTCTTTCTATCTTCTTTTTTCTCTAAGGAATGAACAGCAACAGAAGAAAAAGCAAGAAAGGAATAATGTTTGTGGTTTGTGATGTGGATTCTTCCCTATAGACCAGTAGCCATCACTTGTGAATGGTTAGAAGCACTTAACATCTAGTACCCTGAATGATGGAGCTTTGGTTTTAGGCACTGTGGAAGATGTCACAGACATCCTCTCTGTCCTCATAAGGCTCACAAATTTCTTTTCCAGTGCTGTAACTTATTATTCTATTCTTTCCATAGTGGATTTGGATTGAAATAGATCCAAATACATTAATTTTAATGTAATCATTTTTATCAATCCTTTCTTTGTGAAAGCTAATGTTTTTGCATATTATTCAAGAATCCTTCCCTATGAAAAGATCACGAGATATAGCTTATTATTCAAAACTTCTCTAGTGTTTCTTTTCATAATTAAGTTTTTCAATCCCTTTGAAATTGATTTTTATGTCTTATATAAAGTTATATCAAATTATATTATTTCGTATGCATCCCCATCAGCACCCATATCATTTACTGAAAAGTTCACTCTTTATCTTAGTGCTCCCTTTTGCAACACAAACCAGTCCAGAAATTCAAAGTAGTTTCCAGGTTTTCTATTTGTTCTATGGACTATGTGTTTATCCTTGAATCAATACCATGTTTTCATTATTACTACAGCAATACCTATACAGCAAGCCCTCTGACCTAATTCTTCTTTAAAATATCTTACCTGTTCTCATTTAACATAGCTATTATCAAGGCTAGTTCTATTTCTCTTGGTAGTTTGTTTTTGGTTTTTGTGCTTTTCTTCCTAAGTATTTCAAGTCTTTTCAAAACAAGGCTTTCAGGACCCCAGATTCAAGTACTCTCCTGGACTTGGTCCATTGCTGCAAGAATCTTAGGGAGCCTTGTATACATGCTTGGGTTATTTATTCTCAATATTAAAGCCCAGGATAGAAGATGTGAGAAACAGGACTCCTTCCTCCATGGCATGTGTTGATTCAGAGACCAAGGTGGTCAATGTGGAAAACAATGGATTTTTCCTGGAATCTGGGCTGTAATGAGAGGTACCAGCCATGATCAACCTACCATCTCTTCCCCAGTCCTTTCCGTTCAGTTTCTGAAGATAAGGCAGAAAATAATCTTCTCCAAAGATACTTGATAACAATTCCATAAGACAAAAACACATGCTTCCAATGCATTGCTTTCAGATATTCTGAGTTTAGTTCAGTTGGTGGATGAGCTGATTGATACTTTCACTCCAATAGCCCATCTTCTTGAGGAAGCCCACTCTATTCTTGATAGTCTAATGGGTCAGAGAGAGGTGGAAAAAGTGCAAGAACCAAGCAATCTCCTGGAAATACTTCCCTGGGAGGGCAATTCCATGAATGAAGTCTTCCAGGCAAATGACACCAAACCTCCCCAGGTGTTCCTCAATCACTGTGTCATCTGTCAGGGGGATGGTCTTATTCTTGGCCTTCACTTGTCCACATTTCAAGATGGGTTCTAGGACAAACTTCAGATTTGGAAATCTTCAGGTCACATAAGGTTCTACTATCTGTAGCATTTTTAGGTTTGGGGGTGACTTTGACAAAGACACCACTAAACATTTTTTAAGACAAAGTCTTTCTATGGTCCTCTGCACCAGTAAACTCACCCCATCAATCCTTTGGATGTGAACATCAAAGGCCAGGGAATGTTTATCAGGCACTTCCAAAGCATGAGGTTTCACTCCAAGTCCTATGAGGCGCACTTTGTCACGTTGCTGCCACCAGGAATTATGTAGATGATTCCATGTCACTTAAATCTGAACTCTTTGCCTTTCCTCTGCTTCTCTACCCAAAGCACCTGCTTTGCCTGGGTAGCTCTGAGGGCCTGATACGCCTTCTTCTTTTTCAGGACATTTTCTGGAACCACAGAGTTCCTCCTTGGTCTTCCCAATGCTTGGTGATTATGGCTCATGCTGTAGTTCTTCTGTTGTTGTGGTTTATATAGTCTGCTGTTCTTCGGTGCATAAAAATTTCAAACTAATATTTTCTTGGGGAAAAGAACTCTCATATTCCTAATAATGCTTTAATCGTAATGCCTACTTTAATCCGATATTTTGTTTCTTATTTAACAGTATAAATTTTCCACCCTTTCATATTCATTCTCTCTGTAACTATATGTTATAGATGGATCTTCAAGAAGCTAGGCTGTTACATACTTTGCTTCCATTCTTCTTGTGGTTATTCTGGAAATTATGACATACATTGTTAACCTAGCTTGAGGAGAGTCATCTTTACTCTCCTACCAGGTAACATAAGAACCTGAGAATGCTTTTGATTCCTTTTACCTCCTTTCTTAACTCACGTGTCATTTTTGTCTTAATTTCAATTCCATCTATTTTAGCCTATAAGATAATAAAATTGTGTTTTCTACTTCACTGCTCATCTACATTAACCTGTGTATTTGTTGCTTTTTGACATTCCTCATTTCTTATTGCCTCTCTGCTTTTCCACCTGGAATCACTTTCCTTTTGCCTACAGGATATCAATTCAGATCGCCTTTAGTGAGGCAAACACACAAAGTGGTAGGACACTCTATGTTCTTATTTATAGGAAATGTTTTTATTTTTCCATTATTTTTGAAAGATATTTTCTCTGTGCATAGACTTCCAAGTTGTCAGTTGTTTCAGTTATAGATCTTACTATGCTGTCTTCTGGCTTCTGTGGTTAGGGTCAAGTATATAAAACACTCTTTCCAAGGTAATTTGCCTTTATTTATTTGTTCTGGTTGCTGTCAGGATTTTCTCTTTGCATTTAGAGTTCTAAATTCAGGGCTTAATCAATTTAATCAATTCTGGGAAGATCTCAATCATTATTTCCTTGAATAGTTGCTTCTGCCCCATTCTTTCTTTCCTTTATAAATTCCAACTAAGTACATATTAGTTGGAGTTTGTGATGTGGATTCTTCCCTGTAGATTCTACTTTCATGTCTTTTAACCTCTCTCCATGTTTTCTTTTTGACTCCTTGTTCAGAATTCTGGATAGTTTCTTCTGCCTTATCATCCATTAATCCCTTTTTGCTCTTACCTAATAAGCAGTCTAACGGTAAGCCATTACATTTTTAAATTTTAGTTTTGTATTTTTTATTTTGTAAGAAGTCTTTTTCAAATTTGCCAAGCCACTTTTAATTGCTACCCATTCACTGAAGATATGTACAAGTTTGCCTTTAATTCTATGAACATAATAAGCACAGTTTTTGTCTCTATACTTATAATACCTAAAGAATTTGAGTCTTTTATTATTTGTCCTGTTAATCACTGCTACTCTTTCATCATATTTTATTTTCTTCTGTACCTTATTCTTTTAGATTAGACCATTCATGGATCCTAGAAAATTAGGAAGAAAGTACTTCCTGCAGAGAAGACTCACCCTTGATTCTTCCAGGTATCTAGGGTTGATGCAGGGTATAAAACCAACCTGCAACTCCCTACACCAAGTTCATGGCTTAAGGTTATAAAACCATCCTCAAAATCTGTGAAAAGGCTGGCCCGTGACATGAGTTACCTTTCCTTTTTCTTTTGGTTCTGCTCAAAACCAAGGCAACCTTCTCTGGGGACATGGTTTTACTTCTGGTTTACCTTTGTCCTGAGAAGTTGCAGATTTATATGGAGATGGTCTCCTATGAAACTCTCACCTTGCGCAAGCCATGTACTTTGGCTCCTAACCTCCTTGTCCTTCAGGGCTGCCAAAACCACAGTCTATATTAGGATCAACAATTGTTCTCAGGGCAAAAGTAACTTAGATGTTTTAGCATTTTATCCAGCTCTCTAGGCTCCCACTTGATCATAGAGTTTGGCCAGGTAGTTCCTTTTTATTGTTTCGGCTTTTGGTGCTTTTAAGGAAATCTAAAATGTTTCCAATCTTAAAAACATATTCAACATTTTAACATTTCCAGGGGGAACTTTATTCAAATAACCTAGCCTACCACTTTCAGAAACAGAAGTCTACCAATTCTTTTCTTCATTATCTTTGATTAGACTAAGTTTTCCGGGACACCTACAGAATTTGCATAAGGTTCCTCTTGGCAGAAGAGGGGACATGGCAAGGATACTTTCAGATGACATAGTCTCACATCCCAAAGACTCTCTTCCCTGCTACCAGAGGTAAAGTGCTTCCTACAAATAGGCAGTTCACCTACGTGATGATGAGAATTCACTTCTTTTGCTCTCTGAACCAAACTACATACCCAGCTACACCTCCAGTTCCTACAATGGTTACAGTGAGAGATGTCACTTTTTCACATCAGGGTATACTTTCCATCTTAAAATATTACTTTTCTGGTGCTTTCTAAGAACTGTTGCTGCTGGGCTCTGTGTATTTTTATACTGCTTCTCTTCGCTTCCTACCACATGGCTTGCACCTGAGCTCATCTACTTGGAAGAGTCTTTGCACATTATTTTGAAATCTATAGATTAAATTTATATCCTGCTTTTTCTATAAATAGAGTTTTCAAATTTTTTAGTTTCTTTTTCATTTTCCTTGTTGCTTTTGAAAGTCTTCCAGGAAGAGAAGTGGAAGCACAACCCGTCGCAGTAATGCTTGCACTCAGAGGTTTCTCTTGACTCCTCTTCTCTCACATCTAATACCCAGTACATCCTTTGTCAAGTCCGCCTTAAGATATAGTCAGACCTCATCCACTGCTTGCCACCTCCACCTCAATACAGCTCGAGACCTTGCAGTGCCCTCTCCTCCTCTCTATTATTTGCTACATTCCAGCCACCACATCCTCCCTGTTCTTCACACGTGTCAGGCATACTCCCACCTCAGGGCCTTTGCAGTTGCTGAATCCTCTGCAGGGAATGCTCCATCCCCGGGTTTCCTTGTGGCTCACTCCTTATGATTTCATTCACAGTTCTGCTCAAATAGCACTTAACCAGGGGGCCTTCCTTGACCAACCTCTCTAACATATCACTGCATAATATACCCACTCTCTGTCTCTGTACTCAGTTTTATTTTTCTTCTTGGTACTTATTACCACTTTGCATATTTTATATTTTTTTGCACTTTTGTTTGGAGTTGTCTGTTTTCCTTCACCAAAACACAAGCCCTAGAAGAACAGAATTTCTGACTGTTTTGGTTCACTGATAGACCACAAGCCTCCAGGATAGTGCGGGGCATTATGGTAAGTGCTCAACAGAAGCCTCTGAGCCAATGCTAAAGACAGAGGACCTCCACTGCAGGAAGGACCAGGCCATTCCTTGCTTTCTATTGCCCTGTGACTCTCACCTCTGTGCCTCTGGCTGTTTTGCTCACTAAACCACCATCCCAAGGTCACAATTTTCAGCCTGAGTCTATAAGTCCTTCCTGCCTGAGACACCTTAGTTCACTGATTCAACATCCAAATCCCAAGTCTGGTTAGTCTGTGTGATCCAATAACCTATCCAGAGTCTAACTGGTCATAGTGAAGGGTTTTAGGGAGGGGAATGTGGGTGTGTCTGTGCACACACCTAGTAGAGTCACCCTCTCTGGGCTGTCTACAAAGTGGGGGAAATGCTGGGAAGCTTTAATTCAAACACAGAACAAGCTTTCTCTAATATGTCTTCAACACTGGCAGAGACAATTTACATAACTTCTATTAGATGCTTCTAACTCAAATGCCTTCAGAGTACTGAAGGTAATATAAATGAGTAAGGAGGGCAAGGTGGAAATAACAGCAAACGGGAATTCTATGCTACATCCAAAGAGAGCAGCCACTCAGCTAGTGCCAAGGAGGAATGGGGACCCAAGGTTGCCAGATCTTCTGATGGTTCAAGAAAGACAAGAATCCGTATTTTAGTATAAAATCTCCCACTTTTTAAAAAATGACAACTAACTCAATTTTTAAAATCCTATGCAGACCAAATAAAATACATCTGCTGACCAAATTTGGCTCAGGGCTATCAGTGTGCAACTTCTATTTTATACATTCAGCTCAAAAATAGGACACAGGTAATTTATCACACTCAAAAGCAAAGTTTCCCAGGGGGTTCAGTGAGAAGATTTCATTAGCTGGAGTAACCAGAACTCTCAGTCCCCTTTCAAAACCTCCACCTTCTCTACCAATTCTGGTACAAACTCCCACCAACTTTAGCTATGAGAAAACATCTGGGCTTTGGAATCAAAAGATCTGGTTAAAACAAAGTGCTATGTCCTAGCTAGCATTCTTTAACCTCTCTAAATCTTAGTTTCCTTATCTGCAAAATGGGAATACTAATTCCTACCTGGAAGAGTTCTAAAGAATAAATGTAAGTAATGAGCCTGGCACATAATAGAGGCACAGATAGATAATAACTATTATTAACAGTCTAGGATTTGCCTTCCCCAGAGAAAATCATGGTACCTGAAAATCCAACAATTGTGATCCACTATATTCATAATAAGCTAATGCCACCCACACATCTTTGTGGAATAAGAAGAGAGTAAAAATGCTTTAATAAATAGAATAAGGATGGGAGAGACAGCTCTGCAGGAGCCCTGGTCTTCACACCAATGTACCCGCTTGTGAACTTAGTCCAGAATGTCTAAGTTTTTGTAGAAACCAGTACTAATTAAAATTCATAGACATCAATTATCTGATTATTCAAGAACTCTCACAACTCTTGAAGCCATATTTCTGTATGCACATTACAACACAGCACTGAGTCAAGTGAAGGCATGCCAGTTCCCCAAAGGCCTGAAGGAAAGAATCCTGTAGCTCGGGGAGACACAAGGGGGAAAGAGCCCGTTCTGCAAAGTGTGCATAGCAATGCTTTCTCCACACCAGGTGGACTTGCAGCAGCTGAATGGGAGTCCTCCCTCCACTGACAGATAGATGCAGGGAAGACGCGATCCCTGCAAAGCATGTTTCACCACCACTGGGAAGCCTGCCCTTCCCATCCCACCCGCCCTGTGCTTCTCCAAGAGGAGCAACTCCATCAAGAGCCACCAAGTGTGAGAAAGAATGCATAGGACAGTAGGCCCTGCTCCACATAGTGCATACCTAGAGAGTCACAAGACAGGAAGGGGCTACCGCAAAGGAAGCATAGGAACTGTGCTCTCTCTAGGAACTGAGAGAACCCTCTACAGCTGAACCCAGAAATGTGTTTCAGCCAGCCGAGAACACTCAGTAGGCTTCTCTACCCAGGAGGTTTAAAAAGAAAGGAATTAATCTCTGATCAGCTGTACTTTCCACCCGAGAAGGGTGGAACCTCCAACCCCCATGCCAGATTTGTCTCATCTATTCCTGTTTCTCAGACCCTCATAGCTCCTATAATCACGTGTATCCATTATCAATTTTCCTCTGGGGAGACCCAAGCACCAGAAAACCACTTACCTCCTAGTAAGCAGGCGATCAGTAATCATTTATGCTATTTCTAGGTTTAAGGTAAGGAAGCTTCAGAACTAAAGGTATAGCTCAGGGAGAAAGAGCTTCCCTAGCATGCCCAAGGTCCAAGGTCCTCAGTTTGAGCTCCCGCACTGAAGAAAAAAAAAAAAAAGAGGAAAAGAGAGGGTCAAAGATGGGATGGAGCAGCTGACAATTGCCGAAGATGTGTACTGGATAAATGGGGATTCCAAGTATTTTTTTCTGAATTTCTGTGTATGTTTAAAATTTTCCATAATGAAAAAGTTATTGAAGGGAAGTAGGAGGAGGACATAGGCACAACTTGAAAACAAAACTGTGTTGTTAACTCTCTACACTGAGCCTGGACACAGAACAATCTGGAAAGTGCGCTGGGCTCCGAGATCCACAGCCTTGAAGGTCATGTGCTCCTGGAGCAGAGATTGTATCTCCTAAGCACCACACTCAACGTCCTCAACAAAACAACCTTTGAAAAGTTCCCTAGAACTTTGCAAAATTATTTTGGCAGGTCCCAGCTTCCCTTCTTGGCCTGTATACCCTCTGCCTCCACAAATCACCCCTCCAGCCTCTTCCCATCACAAGAGCCTCTACTCCCTGATCCAAACTACTGTGTTGAGCAAGTCAGTCACCAAAACAGTTCCTGGGTGGCGGCCGAATGCCTGGGTTTCAACCACTTGTTTAGTTGGGTCTCCCCCTGGATGTCAGATATGAGGGTACTTGCTTTTACTTTTAATGGGTCAAGGAATACTTTGTATTTTCTTTACCTTCTTTTCTTCAACCTCAAGTTGCTCTTCATCTATTTTTTAGCCTCAAGTGGAGTTTCTCGCCTTTAATACTATTATCAGTCCAGATAATTCTTTGTGGAGGCACTGTCCTGTGTATTATAGGATGGTCAGCAACATCTCTGGTCTCTACCCACTAAATGCCAGTAGCCCATATGCCACCCCCAGTTGTAACAACCAAAAATGCCCCCAGATTTTGCTAAATGTTCCCTATTGGTGGATTGAGTCCCCTGGTTGAGAACCACCAGCCTTAAAGATATTGAAAAAAATGACCAAAATTGTCCTGGCTAATAATAATTATTATTATATTAATAATAATAATATACAGTTTATTTCCACATATACTATTTGACAATGTATTTCAACTTATAAATTGTAAATGGATATTTAAGAAATGTTGTATCTTAAGCCAGAAATACATAAAGTAACAAGAAAAAGATGAACTTAGCATTTGCAAATATGTTTTCTTTGCCTTGGTGGTTTCCTGTGTAAGTTTTATTTGCTTCTCCCAAATGATCCTCTTTTCCAGTCACTGTGGTCATCAAAGCATCTCACCCCCAGCCCTCTTGGAACACCACACAATCTAAGTTTAAATTGGAAAGAAAAGCTTCCAATGGCTTTCTCAGCACTTCCCATGACGTGGGCTGGCTCTCCAGCACATATTTAACAGGGGTCACTGGAGAACAGAATCCCCCAAAAGAGCATTTCTCAACAAAATCAGGGGTAAAAATAATGTAACGCCAATGTGTTCTAGTGATCCAGCTCTGAAACAGTTGCACCTAACTCCTCTACATAACCCAGCGAAAGTAACATCCATTTGCATCTGAAACTCCATTCCTAGAGCTCCTACTTCCAATTCTGCCTTCAAGACTTGGGGGTCCAATGGATGCTCCAATGCAGACTCCACCTCTGCCCTCTCTGTCACCTCCTGCACCTCTGAGACCAGAGAAATACCCAATTCCCAACTTGACCCAGAAGTTTAATAGGAGGTTAAAGCAGCCAGTGTCAGAGGCTGCAACACCCATGGGGAAATGCTGTTATTTTTCTTCATTAGGCAGAGGGAGTTTCCCACTCTATTTAAATGGACACTCCCTTCTTGAGAAGAAAGAAAATCTGTTTACTGGTCTGCAGAGGCCTTGCATTAGCCGCAGTCTATTACACAGCTTTGGGAAATATGCAGACAAAACTTCCTCTCCTCCCGACCCCACTGACTTCCCAGTTCGATCAGTGGCTCCCCCAAGCCTCCACCCTCTCATACTCCCAGGAGATGTCTATCTCTGATGCTGTGGTTGAACAGTCACCAGATGGAGGGGGAAATGTCATTGGGGGTCTATTTCTTCCTATTCTTCTGTAGTCTCCCATTTCGTACCAGTGGATACAGTGCTATCTTCTTGGATGCATGTATTTGTAAAGCAGACCAAATGTTTGCCCCTGGAGGTGTCCAAGCAGGAGTAGGAAGAGCAAAGGTGTCCACTCAGGGGGCATTTATCTGCTGGACAGATGATAGAGGAAGAAAGAAGAGGGTTTTTTACTACATGATTTAAAGCTTCCTTCCATCCCTGACTTGCCATGATTCTGGGAACTCCTTGGTCTGCAATTCAGATCTGACCACAAGCCTCCTGCAAAGTGATACTCAATATTATGCTGTGCCTGACAGAGGAGGACATTTCATTCTTAGGTGCATCTACTGCTCTCTTCAACTCCCCAGAATTATAAGACTATTTAATTCATCTAATTCAATGACTATTATTCCATCCATGAGGAAATGGGAGGTAGGGAGATAAGGCATCTTCATCAAAATCATAGATGAGTTGGTGGCAAAGTTAAGTCCAAAATAAGAACTCGTAACTTGATGCTTGTGATGACACTGTAAAGCACTCTTCTCCCTGTGATGCAGAATGCAACACTGTACAAACAACAGGTAGAAATAAACACCTACTGAAAGAAGGTGGAACTGCACACTGGTTAAGGATTTGGACTCTGAAATCTGGTTACACAGGCTAGGCTCTGGCTGTCATTTGCTTAATTATATGACCTGAGTTAAGCAAGGGGGCTTCAATCTAATTGTCTTAAACATGGATAATGACAGTGGCTTCCTTATAGGATGGTTGTGAGAATTAGATAACTTAATAACTGTAAAGCACTCAAAACAGTGCCTGTAATCCCAGAGGTTCAGGAGGCTGAGGCAGGAGAATCACAAATTTGAGGCCAGCCTCAGCAACTTAGAAAGGCCCTCGGCAACTTGCAAGACCATCTTAAAATTAAAAAATAAAAAGGGAGACTGAGGATGTGACTCAGTGGTTAAGCACCCCTGGCAGGTTCAACCCTGGGTACCAAAACACAAAATCAGTGTGTAAAAGATAAGATAATAAAATATGACATCATTATCATCCTAATAGCTCTACTATAACCCCCACATATAACAAATACCTTGCTTTTAAAAATACGGACTGGCAAATCAAAATTGAATCTCGTTATCTTGTAACCTCATCCAAAAAGAAATCAGTATGGAGCATAAATTCATATGATAGTAATCCAAAAAATATTTAAGTGACATAGTGACTGTAACCATTACTACCAGGAGGAATGACCTTGTAAAACCTCACAGATCAAAACCATTTTAACACCTACTGCACCAAAGAATATTTTTAAAATTACTTAGCCTCTAGCAGTAATTATCTAAGTAAAGTGGGCTGCAAATCTGTTAGAGAATTGTTTTTGCTGTGATAATATTTCTAGTAAATTGCTGCTTCTATATTAAAAGTACTGGTGTTGCAGAACTGGCATACTAATAGAAAGATTATTATAGAAACACTATTAAAATGAATTAGATATTATTAAAGATTCAACACTACAACAGCGCCTGATTACAAAGGATTTCAAGCCTATTGCTTAATGGGCAGATGAAAGTGCTAATTAAGCCCACTCTTAAAGGATGTCCCTAGGCAGGTCTGTAAACCACAGGTAACAAGAGGTCTTCAAACTAAATGATGAACCAGTAATACCTACCTAGTTGGATAAGGTCCTACTGGGAAGATGGGGAGGGAACAGGAACACCTAAGGTTTTCTGCACTGGATGGGGTAATCTAGTAAAGTAGACAAGTATTCAAACTTAATTTGAACCTCAGTTTTTCCCTTAACTGCTTCATCAGCAACACTTGGAATTCCTCCTTTGCTTGAGTGAAGAAAACCAAAGAATCCTCCATAGATTGGAAACCTTCAATAAACAACACAATCAGGGAGAGGCAGAAAAGGCTTTGCCATTACTACCCAAATCTTCTCAAGCAACCAGATCACACTCTCTTCGCAGGCACCTTGGCCAAAAGCATCTCTCGCTGCAAACACAGCCTAAAGCTCTCAGTGGTTCTTAAAAAGAGTTGCAAGACTACAGGCATCAGCCGGGCGTTTCAGAATCTATTTTGCTTTCCCACCTTGTTAATTAACTAATCAGGGATGGCAAAGCACCTCACAGATATGAAGTGTCAGAAAAATGCTAAGTAAATTCGTGTACCTGGTCTAAATGTCAATATTAAATTAAGAAGGGGGAAGGAAAGAGACTGAGCTGTCCCCAGATTGCTGCAATCCGGGGCTCGCCAACGTAGAAGCGGAAAGACCCGCGAGCCCTGCAGCAGCCTTCGGCCCCAGAACAGGGTTCTCGGCAGGACTTCTGGAAGAGAAACCTGGACCAGGGCCACCTCAGGGCAAAGGCAACGCCGCTCACGAGGCGCATCCTAGCTGCTCAGCCATCTCCCCGCATCTCTAGGACGTCAACAAACCCGGACCACAAAGTGAAACTTTCCTGGCCCCCGAGGTCGCGCCAGGTCTCTGTCCCTTGCTTGGGAGCACACAGGTGTGGGGCTAGGATGGAGACCCCCGCCCCCAGTCTCAGAGACTGTGGAATGGGCCCGGGAGGGGGTTTCAGGACAGCTCCCTACGCCTGGAACGGGAAGGCGCCGGGGGACCAGAGCAGCAAGGCGCGGCACCCTAGATTGGGGGGGGGGGGATGGGGAGGACTGTTGTCCCGCCCCCCGGGACCGCCCCCGGCGGCAAGGGGAGCCGCGGCGCTGACACAGCCCGGAGGGGGCGCCCGCGCGGCAAGCCGATTTCGAGAAGGGGGACGCGATGGCTCGGCAGCCACAGCCGGCCTTACCTGCGCGCCGGGCCGAGACACGGGAGGTGGCTCGGGATGCCTGATGGCGAGCAGCTGGCAGCAGCCCTGGCAGCCACCAGGACCACAGCGTGCAAGGAGCCGCGGTGGCGGCGGCGGCGGGCGCGGACTGACAGCCCCAGGCCCCGCCTCCAAGTCTCGGGCCCCGCCCCCTCCGTGGCCTCGCGGCTGGCCCCGCCTCCTCCGCCCACCGCCGGGGTCAAGCTCGGTCCACCAGCGCGGAGGGCGGGGGCGCTCAGTTTCGATTGGCCCGGGAGATGTTCGCCCCGCCCCCTTCCTGCCCCCTCCTTGGCGGGAAGCGGCGCGTGCGCAGCCGCCCGGAGGGGGAGCGGTTACGCTGAGTGCGGTCGTTCCTGGTCAGCGGCCGGCGGTACCCGAGCATCTTTCCTTGTTCGGGAGGACAGGGAGCCCTGGCTAACCTGAGGAGCAAGGAGTAGGACTCAGACTTAGTGATAAATGGTCCTCATTCACCTGTGAACAAATCTACGGGAGGAAACCAACCCTGAATGGGCCACAGGCTCCAACCGGAGGAAACCCCAGAAGTATGAACCACATCAGAAAACAAGCCAGCCGGCTGCGACCCCGCTCCGACCGGTCTAGGGTGCCTTTTCACACGCTGAATCCGCTCTCTGGCCAGCAAGCGTGAAGGGTGCGCGGGGTGCCTAGGAGCTGTCGAGGTTAGTGTTAATCAGAGTGAGTGACACGGAAGGAAGTAACTTCCAGCACCTTTTCTGCTCCCCTTTCTACCTCTCCCATCTCTCCCTCTGCACTGGCTCCTTAGCTCAGCCTGTAAACAAGATCAAGTCACTCGCAGCATACGTCAGACCCAGCAATTCCATTCCTAGTTAAATATTCAAGAAATTAGGTCCCCTCCCCCCCACACACATACACACAAATCTGTACACAAATGTTCACAGCAACATATTCACAAGGGCAAAAAGTAGCAGCAACTGAAATATCTGTTGATTGATGAATGGATATGCCAATCATGGTTTTTACATGTGACGGAATAGTATTTGGTCATGAAAAGAATGAAGTTCTAATACATGCTACAACTTTGATGAACCTTGAAAACATGCGAAGTGATAGAAGGCAGTCACAAGACTACACACAGTGTGCTATTCCACTTCCATGAAATGTCCAGAATAAGCAAATCCACAGATGCAGAAAGTAGATTAGTGGTTGCCGGGGAGAGGCTAGGAGGAGGGGAGAATTAGGATTGACTGCTTTATAGGTACAGAATACTGGTCATGATTGTACAACTTTGTGAATATACTAAGTACCCCTGAATTATACACTTAAAAAAGAGCAGATTTTATGACATCTGAATATCTTCATTTAAACATAAAATCAAACAACCAAAAAGAAACAGCTCCCTCCATGCTGCGCCCCCTTCAGTTAACCAGCCATTCTCATCAACGATTCTCACAAGGGTGCCCACTCACTTTTACCCCCGTCTTCCTTGCCTTCTGTTTACACATTAGCTCCCTAGAATGTGATTTCTGCTGGCACCAGGACTCAAATCCACTCACTCCTTGAAACTATCCTTTAGCTCTGGCCCTGCACATTCCTCATTCTCCTTCCTTCCATTCTTTCTTTTTGACTTTCTTTCTTTTTTTTTTTTTTTTTTTTTTTTTGCGGTGCTGGGGATCGAACCCAGGGCCTTGTGCTTGCAAGGAGGGCACTCTACAGATTGAGCTATCTCCCCAGCCCAAAACAACAAAACAGGCACTTGACATTGTTTTTTTTACACTTTTTATTTATTTATTTTGTAGTGCTGGGAATGGAACCTAGGGCCTCTCACATGCTAGAAAGGCAAGCACTTTACCACTGAGCTACCCCTCAACCCCCATATGTACTTTTTATTGTTTGTTCTATTTAGTTATATGCATTTTGATTCATGTACACATTGGAGTACAGCTTTTCATTTCTCTGGTTGTACACAATGTTGAATCACACCATTCAAGCAATCATACATATACACAGGGTAATGATGTTTGTCTCATTCTACCATCTTTCCTTCTCCTTGGTCCTCTCCCCTCCCCCATTTTCCTCTACACAATCCAACATTCCTCCATTTTTCCCTTACCCCCTCCCTGCTCCCATTATGTATCAGCATCCACTTATCAGAGAAAACATTAAACCTTTGTTTTTTGGGGATTGGCTTATTTCACCTTTGCATGAGGTTCTCCAATTCCATCCATTTACCTGCAAATGCCATCGTTTTATTCTTCTTTGTAGCTGAGGAATATTTCATCATGTATATATACCAGAGTTTCTTTATCCATTCATCTATTGAAGTGATGGCATTTTATTTAACCACTTAATACTTGCCTCTTCCACCAATCTGAAACTCTTTGAGGGCTGTACTGTTATTTTCTGTGTCTCCAGAGCTTAGCTCAGTGCCCAGCACATGGCAGAGACTCAGAACCCTCCTTTCTACTTGGAATGGAATCACCATTTGACGAAGTTATCTCTCTCCTCATTATAGACCCAGAGGACTTAAAATCAGCATACTACAGTGACAGAGCTACATCAATGTTTATAGCAGCTCAGTTCACAATAGCCAAGCTCTGGAACCAAGCTAGGTGCCTTTCAACAGATGAATGGATAAAGCAAATGTGGTATATATACATAATGGAATATTACTCAGCCATAAAGAAGAATGAAATTATGGCATTTGCCAGTAAATGGATGGAACTGGAGACTATCATGCTAAGTGAAATATGCCAGTCCCCAAAAAACCAAAGGTCTAATGTTCTTTCTGATATGCAGATGCTAACACAAAATAAGGGTGATAGGTAGAGAAAAATAGAAGTTCATTGAATTAGACAAAGAGCAATGAAGGGGAGGAGGAGGAGGGATGGGAATGGGAAAGACAGTAGAATGAATCTGACATAACTTTCCTATGTTCATATATTATTCATATATGGAGTTACACGACCAGTGTAACTCCACTAAGAATGGGATCCTAATTGAATAAGTTATAATCCATGTATGTATAATATGTCAAAATACATTTTACTGCCATGTATATCTATGAGCAACACAAAGAAAGAACCCTCCTTCTTCTCTTCCTTGGTTCTTCTGAGTGCCATGGCTTGGATCTGAATGCCCCACAAGGGCTCATGTGTTAAAGGCCTGGTCACCAGGCCTTTAGGAAGTGGGGCCTACTGGAAAGAACTTAGGTCACTGGAGATGTGCCCTTAAAGAGGATAGGACAGTTGAACCATGACCCCTTTCTCCCCCCCCACTCCCTGCCCCCTCACCACCCCCACTTCCTGGCTGCCACAACAGACTCCTCTGCCACAGGCTCCAATCATGATTGATGTGCTGCCTCATCACAGGCACAAAAGCACTGGAGATAACCAACCATGTACTGAAACCTCTGACTTGTAAGCCAACATAAATCTTTCCCCCTTTTAAGTCAGGTGTTTTGTCATAGCAACAGAAATCTGACTAACACACTTGAGTAAGAGGGAGGGAAACCCAGGTTTAAGACATTTCCTAGAGGTTGCCCCCAAACTTTATTATAATTCTAAAAGGTGTTTCACCACACTGCCAAACTTTCAGTAAGACTGAGGGACACTTACTTGATAGTTCTTATCCTCTAAAATCTACCCAATTTCTTCTGAAAGTCTTCCTACTTTAGTGAGATGCAAAATTAAGGGATCATAGTATGTCTGCATGTGACTAAATGACAAGGTGTGTTTTGTACATATTTTCATCATAGCCAGGGAGTAAACAGAACATAAGCAAATCCACAGTTCCATGTGGATGTCTGTTGAGAAACATGCCTTAATTTGAATTATGCAATCATCATATGCAAATACTGAGTGAAGGGAACCAAGTTCTAGTCCAAGCCTGGACATGTCCAGGTGCTTGACCTTAGAACACCTGCTGTCAGCCTTCCCAGTAGTCATCCTCCATTCTCTCACCATCAGAACCCCAAAACTTATTTGATAAATCATCTTTCCTCCATCCTAACCCATGTGGTCTTCTGTTATTCACAGACCCCAAAAACTCAAGGAATTGGACCTGATTGACTTAAAGCCACTTTTTAAAAAATTGTTCTTATTAGTTACATATGAGAGTAGAGTGCATTTTGATATACTATACATATATGGGATATAACTTTTCATTCTTCTGGTTGTACATGATGTAGAATTACATTGGTCATGTAATCATATATGCACGTAGGATAGTAATGTCTGATTCATTCTACTATCTTTCCTCTTCCCATTTCCCCCTCCTTTGCCTTCATTCCCCTTTGTCTAATCCAAAGTACTTCTGTTCTTCCTTATCCCTCCCCTTACTGTGAGTCAGCATAAGCCTATCAGAGAAGACATTTGGCCTTTGTCTTTTGGGGAGATTGCTTATTTCACTTAGCATGCTATTGTCCAGTTCCATCTATTTATCAGCAAATGCTATAATTTCATTCTTCTTTACAATTGAGTAATATTCCATTGTGTATATATAGCCACCTTTTTATTCTATACACTGGTACATGAGTTAGTTCAAGGGCAGGCAAGAAATCAAGACAGGGAAAAGAAATTTGAGATAATACTTGCAAGGGCTCTGACAAAAGATCCTTCTGCCTGCTGTAGCTCTTATCAATGATATAATATCTGGAATTAATGAAGCCACATGTGGCCACAAGAATAGAGACAAGCTTACTAGGCAATAAAGGAATATTGAGGAAGGCAGAATGGAAAGCGAAAAAGAACCAGAACCTTGATTACATTGTTGAGTAGTAAACAACTAGGTCAAGCCATATCTGAAGCTGATACACCTCTCTACTCTTCAGTTATGTGACCAATAAATTCCTTCATTATTAAAATTTAGTTTGCAGAGAGAGAGAGAGAGAAAGTTCTAACAGTAACAATCCCTCTGGACCTCCATTTTCTTGATTTTTTTAATTAATATGTTCTAATTGGTTATACATGACAGTAGAATGCATGTTGACACATTGTACACCAATGGAGCATAACTTCTCATTCCTCTGGCTGAACATGGCACAGATCACACGGATTGTGTAATCATGCATGAATCATACATGTATATAGGGTAATAATGTCTGTCTCAATCTACCATCCTTCCCATCCCCAGGGCCCCCACTCCCCTCTGCACATTCCAAAGTTTCTCCATTCTTCCCTACCCGTCTCCACTATGGATCAGCATCCACTTATCAGAGAAAACATCTGGTCTTTGCCTCTTTGGGATTGGCTTATTTCACTTAGCATGATATTCTCTAGTTCCACTCATTTACCTGCAAAAGCCATAATTTCATTCTTCTTTAAGGCTGATAATATTCCATTATGTATATGTACCATAATTTCTTTATCCATTCATCTATTGAAGGGCATCTAGGTCCATAGTTTAGTTATTGTGAATTGAGCAACTATAAACACTGATGTGGCTGTGTCACTGTAGTATGATGATTTTAATGGACCTCCATTTTCTCATAAATCATATAAAAGTAATATAAATAATCTCCACAGATTCTGCCAATTCTCATATCCAATGTGTCTCTGAAGGGTAAATACACTAATAAAGATGCAAATGTATTACTTTTTATCGATAAGCACTAAGGAAAGCAACACTGTCTAATTTAATGCGACAAAAGATAGCTGAAATTAGAGATGTAAAGAGAAATCCTTAATCCCTAACAGGAGTTACTGGAATCTCCTCTCTCCCCTCTGTGCTTCATTTACTTTAGAAGACATGAGAGGCAATAGCAAGTCCTTTGTCAACAATGCCCTCTGGCCTTGGATTTCTTGTACAAAGTCTGACCTCTTCTGGCAAGCTCTTTGACCTAGGTCTGCCCTGAGCCCTCCCCTCTATTTTGTTCCTCCCCCCATAACTGGCCCCTGAGTCCTGTATTTAACTTGCCAGCCTCCCCTCGTGTCTGCGTTCCCGGCCCTGGCCACCTTCACTTACCTGAGAGAAGTGATATATTAGCCAGGCAACTCCAGAGTACAGATTCATTTATCTGTACCATCAGAGCATAGAGAAAGGAGACCGGGTGGTTATTTAGTGGAAGAGAGTCACTTAATAAAAAAGATCAAGCACCTAGAAGCCTGAAGGTTTGAACAAATTGTTTGATACACTGCTCTATCAATTATGGGTGAAAGGTGTCACATGCCTAGCTTCCTGGATACATACCCCTTTTAAAATAATGCATAGGGACATGCAGTTGTAATCAACATCCTTACTTGAAAAGGTATTCTCTAAGTCCCTGCCAGGTATTGCCTTGGGATACATACCTTGAGGCACTGAGAACCTCAGGAAGAGGCGATAGGGGAAGAATCTTGGTTACTTTGCTGGAAAATGGAAACTACGAACTTGCTGCTGGTTGAGTTTGTCCTTTGTTCTGGTTTTGCAAGATTCATGGGAAAAGAAAGCCTCAGCACGGTTTGATTGATTGATTAAGCACTGTGTGACCGGATAACCTTTGCATATGGAGATGCCTGAGACAGTGTTCCTTTTCCCGAGGAGCTCAAGAGGTAGGGGAGGAAATGGCTCTGTGGGCTGGGCCCGGAGGGAACAGAGCTGCCCCCATATGACTCAAATGAGGCAACTTCAATGAAGAGATCACCTGCAGAGGTCTGGGAGGAGTGCTGAGACCCCCAGACAACCAAGGACAGCAGAAAATCACCCCCAGGACAGAGACAAGCAGAGGAAGCAGAAGAGCAGGACCCCAGGGGGGAGTGCAGTGCAAAGAGACTGAGGGGAAAGAACAGCAAGAGAAGGGTGGAGAGCGGAAGAACAGACACCGGAGGGTGAAGGAAGACTCACCGGTCCAGTCTGCCCCTTGGCCATCACTTTTTACCTTCCATTTTTCCTGTCACTTAAGTGATGAAACCTCATCCCATGCACTAGGAGCCACTGCATTATAACTGGCAGCTATCATTTCAATTGCTCCACCTAACCCTAAATGGTAAGGCTGGTTACCACCAGTATTCTTCAGGGAAAGTAGCAGGGAAGGAGAAGGGAGAAAGGACTACTTAGTGTGAAGGACGGCCTCCATGGTCTCTCCTTTCACACCTGACCAAGCTGGAGCTAATCATCATGGCTTCCTTCTTTCTTCCCTTTTCTAGGCTTGCCTTATTCTCCACTAAGCACCTCTGTGGGCAGGGACACCCTGACCTTCATCGCCACAGAACTGAGCCCTCATCAAACCCTCTATTCTGCCTCTACACTGCCAGGCTCTCCACTAACTTCAGAAGTGGACCTAGGATTCCCTGGGTTCCAGTCTTGCCAGCCCTCTGGCATGCAGCAGCTCAGTTTCCCCTTGGTAGCCAGCCCTGTGACCCCGCAAGAGCTCGACATTACAGGCCTGCCTCCCCTCCCCTGCCCCAAGCCCCTGAACCCCCTGCTCTTTCTCAGTGCTTTCTCTCCCTGGTGGAAAGCAGAGTTGGGGGAGAAGGGAACTAACACCCAGAGGCCAATGAGACAGCCGAACCTATTTTGCTTTGCTCCAGCCCCATCCAGATCCATGACTGTCCTCATGCAACTCCACTGAAAAGCTTTCCGCTGGCAGAGCCATGTCCTACCAGTCCTCCCCTGCTCCATGTTGTTAATCACACAGCGACACCCAGTTACACTCTGTCTCTCCAGGGGATTCCCACAGGCTGTTGGTTCTTCAGATCCATGAACCTCCCTCTCCCTCATCCTCAGGGGAGGGAAGAAACCAGGGCTAGTGCCCTGTCCCAGCTGAGATGGGGAAGCCATGAGGGGAGGAGACAGGTCACAGAGCACCTGGGAGAGGAGAATGGGGGTGGGAAGAGCGGATCTAACAGTAAGGCAGTCAATTATTGAATGATTCCATTCATATGAAATTTTCAGAACGGGCAAATCCAAACAGAATGCAGATTAGTGGTTTCCAGTGACCGCTTGTTGGAGATGAGGTTTTGTTTGGGGGTGATGAAAATGTTCTAAAGTAACCCAGTGGTGATTGTGTCCCATGGTGCTGGAAGTGCACTAAATGCCACTGAATTGTATGCTTTAAAATGGCTACAATTATGTGATTTATGTGAATTTTACCATAATAAAAAAACAGAAGGAGTTAGGTTTTATTCTAACTGCAGTGAGAAGATGCTCAAGGGCTGCTGGGGTGACTCTGGCAGTGACAGGTAAACAGAGCAGTACAGACTCATTTGACCTTGTGGTCTGTCTTGGCTCATCTGTTTCTTCCTGCATGAGAAGGAGTAAGGATGGAGGGGAGTGGGGAGACCAGGCGGAGTGGAGGATGCTGACTTCAGAAAGGGGCAAGAGTCAGGCAGCTGGGCTGTACACTATTTCTGAATTTTCCTGATCACCATGAACTTTTTTGTTCATTTGTTTATTTTCAATTACCTGACATTCTCACACCTTCCTATCTGGGGTGAATACAAATAGTGAATCCGAGTTATAGGAAGGGATCTTGACTCTGTGCCCTGATGTTCATCCCCAACCACCCACACTGTATCTCAGACATCTAAGCCAGCTAAGCTAATGGGATACTCCTGGGGCTCTGAACCACAAGAAGTGATGCAAAGACCTAGAGGAGACCAGGTGAAGGAGCACTCAGGGCCGCTGAGCCAGCAAGGGTCAAAATCCACTGGCGGCAGCAGCATACTGAGTCTGGGGCTATCAAATTGCATGTCCAGGGACAGCCAATACCTGGCAGCATCTTCACCAGACTGACCCTTGGTCAGCCACAGCCTGATCTCCTGTTCTGGTTGTTTTCCAAGCCTGGTTTGCTGGCTCCCTTCAATTCTCAAGCTACATGATATCCCTCCAATACATCCAGAGTGACTGGTTAAGTTAGCCAGAGCTTGTTTCTGTTACTTGTAACCAGGAACCCTGCAGCATTGTTATAGCTTGCCACCTCCCTTTATAAGGGAAGATACGGTGCATTCCAATTAAATGCCTCTAGCTGCTTGCAAAATGGAAGCGCTGTCCACTCCTTGATCCTCCTGTGTGCATGTGTATTTCACTTTCAGTATTACAGATGTGACAACAAAACACATTTCCATGCACTGAGCTATTGTAACTATGGTGATGGGCGGATAGAGCTCTGGCAATTAGCAATTAGAAGACCAGGCGACAGCTAGTTGTGCAACCCTGGGCAAGTCAGTTCCTTCTCTATTCAGGCCGAGGTGAAATGTGGGCCCTTTTCCAGTGCTTAAGATTCTCTGAGTCAAGAAATATAAAAATATAAATAAATAACTTTGATTAGTACCGTGTCTAGAAAATAAACTCTTCTCTTTCATGAGGCTCCACCTGACTCAGTATCCTATGACTAAGACAGTTTAAGTTGTCAGTCTTTACTTCATACATTAAATAATGCACAGCCTCATAGATCAGCAATAAAACTTGACCCCAGCCACATGTCCCCATGGGGTATGGTCATCTGTGATAACAATACCAAGGAGAGCTCTGCTTGGATGGCACTTACTGTATGTCACTGTTCTAAGAGTTTTGCGTACAGTACCCCATCTAACCTTATCATAAGCACAATGATGAAGAAACAAATTTACAAATGAAGAAACAAATTCAGGAAAGTTAGGTGACTTGTCCAAAGTCACGTAGCTAGTAGGTAACAGAACTAATATTCAAACTCAAGCAACCTAGCTCTAGGAACCAACCACCTTATTGGTCTGTGTGTGCACGCACGTTCATGTGTACAAATTCACGTAACAAATTTCTTCCCCTTAGCCATCTTGAAGCACATAATTCAGTAGCATTTTGTATATTCACAAAAACCCATTCTTTTACTAATGTACTATACCATCAAAACTATTCATGTCATTAGCTAATAGACTTAGCTTACCATCACTTTTACAGACTGGGGGATGGTACTAAAGAGTCATCTGCTCCACTGCATTAGATGGTAGCAAGACAGTTCCCGGGGAAGGCTACAGAGTCGTGTTGTGATCAGTATTGGAAAAGCTCCTGGTTCTAGTTCACTTTTTGTCTCCACAAAGGTTGTGTCTAGTTTGAATCACTCAAGTAAGACAAGTGTCCATCACATTTTAGGTCTTCGGTGGAGAATAGTGCAAGGGAATTCTACACTTGCCCCAAGGTCTGGTCCCACTGTCTAATAACATCCCCTCCAGAAAGTCCTGACCTGCATCTTCTTGCACAAATGAGGGCTTTCACCTCTCACCAGGACTTTGGGTAAGAAGCTGGTCAACATTTCCCCTGTGATGGTCCTTCATGGCCTGCCTGTGTGTGCCCTGGGAAGATTATCACTGCTTCTGCTGAGCAGGCCCTCAGGACATTAGCCCACTCAGCAACTACTGGAGGCCCCTGTCTAGCAGCAGGTAATGAGAGGAGCCCTGGGAGGAGGGAAGGTGGGAAGGCAGCAGGGTGGATGGGTGTTGGGCAAGTGCTCTCTGTTTGGCTGGGGAGGAAGTCTCCTAAAGGAGCATTCCCTCCCACCGGGTCCCCATATCCCATGTGAGCCATGGGGACTGGAATGGCAGACATCTCTAGGAATATAGGTTTCAAAAGTCTCTCCCAGATATATTTCACCTTCCTTACCCTTCCCCCAAATACCACTACCCAATCTCCCAGCCCATGTACACTATTCCTGTGAAAACTTGAAAATTGGTGATTTCCCAATTTAGCCAGATCTGACTAAACTCCACCTCCTCCCCACCCACCCCACTCTCAGGCTCTGAACTTCACATTAAATCAGCATCACTTGGGTGTGTCTATTCTGTGCCAAGCACAGGAGATACAAGGAGAATTAGACCTCAGAAGATACAGTCCCCGGCCCCTGGATGTTCTAGATCTGGCTGAGGCAGACAGCCAAGCAAACCAATAGTGCCCATACCACAGGGGGAACCGGGGGTGCAGGGCAGCGATTTCCAAACACATATCCCCCTGGTGACACTTCAACTTTCTTTTCTCCAGGGCAAGTGATTCCTTTGCCTTCTTTTCAAGGCTCCTATTTCCTGACAATTGAACACAACAATTGAGCAAGCCCCTCACAAGTTCTAAAGCCAATGTGTCTACCTTCCCTCCGGTTTCAGATGCAAAGCATGTCCCCCACACAGCCTCCTGCCAGCTCCAAATCCTGCATGCTGACACCTCTCTGCCAAAAGGCCATTTTAATGAGGAACTTGGTTCAGGCATCGGCTATAGAACATTAATATTCATGGTTAGTATTTGTAAAACCTTTATTTCCATCTTTTGTCTCTGTTTAGGAGGGAGTCTTCAAATGTCCAGAAATTCCCAATTCCTGTTTATATTATCCAGGCCTCTATTTTCAGAGTATTTTCTTTTGGGCTCCCTTATTTCATCATGGTTGGCAAGGAAACTTAGTTCTGCTCCTGTCCAAGTGTTAAATGGATACTCATGTGTCTCTTTGCCACATTGGTATAATTAATTTTATTGCAAATAGGATTTTTCTTTTTTTTCCTCCTCTGCATGCAAATGTGGCACCCTTTCAGTGTTTGCATAATAGCAGTAATTCTTTCATTTGTACAAAAGGACATGCATTATTTTGGCAGATAGATGGAGCTTTGATGGAGAGATCATTACATTTCCAAAAGCAGAGGGAATAAATCAGAATTTAGCCAGACGCTGACTAAACCCCCTCCCCCAGCTCCACTGAGCAGGAGCCAAGTGTCTAACATGCTGCGCTTTCCTCCCAGACAGCAGACCTTGCCCGCTCGACTCCATTCTCTGCCCTTCTTGGCCTTGCTCCGCAGACTCCATCACCTGGGCTCCCCCACCCTTTTGCTTCTGGATGGATTTGGCCAGTGGGAGGCAGCAGAGCAAGAAGGCAGGAGTCTCCAGAAGCTGTTAGTCCCCTGTTCCCTCACTGCCTGCCACGGGCCAGGCAAAGACTGTGCTCCTCCTAGGCACAGCTCTGCCCAGTCGCCTCTCTTCCACCAACCTAGCCTCACTAGCCTCTGGTAATGTCCTCTTCCTCCTTGCTGGGTCAGGCAGCACCACTGCCCCCTGACTAACCTTGCCCACATCTGTGTAAATAGTTCTTTTGTCAACCCCCTCCAACATGCCACCTCTCTCCTTCAGGGACATTGGGAGAAACACTACATTCTTAATACCTCACTTGGCTCACTAGGTACCTCCATCCTGCCACCCCCACTCCTCAAAAAAGTTCCATAGCACTTGGAAAGTAATAAGGAATCCCTAAACCACTAGGGTATAGAGGGATACACCTGTCCCCACAGTTTTAGAAATTCCACAAAGCAAAAGAGGCACTCTCCCTAGCATGTCTTGCTTCACTGTGGTCATGTAGATCGATGACGGACACCTGCTCTTTTTGCCTGCCTGTCACCTGCTCACCATCTTCTTCACAGCCCCCCTTACCTCCCCTGAGGATTCACCTCTTCACTGCACTTCTCTTGGTCCCTGTGGATTGGGTGGGGCTCCTCCTGCCTTCAGCTCAGAGGAATTATGGGACATCACCTCCCCGCCCCACCCCCCTCCCCCTCCCCACCCCCATCCCCCTCCCCACCCCCATCCCCCTCCCCACTCCCCTCCCCATCCCCCTCCCCACCGCAGGCAGCAGGCCATTCAGGGCATCTCCTCTGCTGCGCCGCAGTGATTGGTTCAGGGACAGCCATGTGATCTAAGCCAGGCCAATGAAAACTAACTGGATGAAATTGTGAGACTGACTGGAGCTGCTAGGGAGAGGCAGAGTCCCGGGAACAGAGTAATCACGGAAGGATCGGAGCCTAGTAATGAAAAGAAGAAAACTGGAGTCTGAGCACATCACTGAAGCCCTGGATCAAACCCGGCCTTGCTTTTGCAATTACATGAGCAAAAAGAAAAAAAAAAGTTCGTTTTTTTGTTTTGTTTTGGTTTTTTTGTTTGTTTTTTGCTTAAGCTGGGTTTTGGTCACTGAAAGAATCCTGACTGGTGCACTGAAGACAGTTCTTTATACAGTAGGACCATCATGATCTAGGTAAGGGGGAAGCAGAAAAGAAAACAGCATTTAATTTCTCTGGAGCATCTATTGTGTGCTCTAGAACAGAGCTCATCCAAATGTAGGTTAATTTATTTAATTCTCAAAATAACTTTCCTAGGCTAAGTTGAGGAACTTGCCAAGAGCTACACAATTAGCAAATGGCAAAGTTAAGTTCAAACCAAGGACAGTCTGCTTACAAAGCTATACACCTGCTCACTCTGATAGACTGTGTTATCTTCTTGTCTCCATCATCTTCCTCCTCACTGTTATTGTCACCATCTTTGGAGAGCTCACCTAGGATCTGGACCAGAGGGGGAGGGGGAGGGGGGAGGGGGGGGGAGAGAGAGAGAGAGAGAGCAGATATCATGTTAAGATAATTTACCTTTTGAGGTTCTAGAATAATTTAGACTTTCAGAAATAAAAAGGGACTCCAAGTACAAGAAAGCATACAAGCAGAGGCATACAGAATAGGAACACCATACCATAAAATGATTCAGTTTGCACATTTGCAAACTAACAGGGTTATCCTGATCCTCCAAGATTCCAAGGTTCTGTCCTTGACTCTCTCCTCAATTTTCTCTTGATGCTTTCCTTGGTAATACCAAAGCCAGGAAACTGGTAATTCCCTAGTCCCTCACTTACCACAGTGTTTGGCACAGTCCCTATAAGCTTCAGAGCAGAGCTATTCAGTCTTCTAATGTGAGTACACCTACCCTTCATTTCACCTTGAAGGCCCAAGGAAGAGTGAACTGGGAATCACACTAGCTGGTGTTCAAGGTGAACCTAAAATCCTCTGGATGGGTCCTCAGTGTGTCTCGGCTCCTGTCCAGCTCCAAAGAAAGAGGCATCACATGTTCTAACATTGATATTGATACTTGTTCCAAATATGGTGTGACTCCAACCCAGAAGACACCACCCTTTCTGTCTCTTCAGCAGAAACCTTGCTCCTGACCTCTCCCTTCCCCCATAGTTGTCTCATTACTCTGTGACCAAGAGACAGCTTTCACACATGCGTCAACACCTTGTTTTAGCACACTTCCGCCCTGCATCCATTACCAAAAGGTGTCTTGCTGATGCTAAACCAGGCAGCCAGACCAACCCCACCCCCAGTCAGCGTGTCTGCCAAGTAAAGCACACAAAAATTCAACACACTATTTTTAACAGCAAGTTAAATAAGGTGCCTTTTAAGTCAAGTCCCCTGGGATTGTACCGAGTCCCTAGGTTTTGGATTTTATGAGCCCAAGAGACCAAACAGGTTAGCTTTAATTGTTTAAGTAGGCCACTTAAGTCTCTGACTAAGCTCTTACCTAATAGGACAATATTTATAGGTACTGCATTATCTCAATGTTGAGCTGTTCTTCTTGGACTGAAATCATCCTTCAGTTTTTTTGTAAAATTGTTTAAACTCAGGAGGAAGAAATAACTGTTTCTTTATTAATAGAAACCACTGATGAAAATGAGTAGAATAATACTGAGATGGTAACTTTTTAGAGGCAAGAATGGTAGGAATTTAATATTCTCTATTGGCCAGAGTTTTGATTCACAGCTATGGAAAATCTGAAGGTGATATTTTGGCCACCAGAAGATGGAGCATATTTGATTAAAATTACTAGGGTGGAAAACTCAGTTGAATCAAATTTCCTTCCCAAAGCACATTAGTGTGGTTTGATATAACATATTGTTTGTGAGGTAGAGATTGATGTGGTTTTCATTGTTTGGATGACACATAATATGTTGTAAAAGAGCAAGTTTATTTTGCTGTTATTTCTTCATGTCAACTTTCCAGCTATGTCATAGCCTCATGATTTGGTTGCTTTGTTTATCAAAGTGAACTGACACGTATCCTCACAATTTAATCATAATAGTAGTGATGGCTAACATTTGTTGAGCACTTACTATGAGCCAAGCACTGTGTCCAAGCGCATGAGACACATTATGTCATTTATTCCTCCAATAGTATTATCAGTTTCTATTCTTGCTATAAATTAAAGAAGAAAATGAGACTTAAAAAGCTGTTCAACACAGAGTCATACAAGTGTCAGCAGGGGAACTGAGACTTCAAGCCAGGACTAAGTGATTCCCAGGGATTCCCAAGCCTCTGAGCCACAGTAGTGGGCCAACTTCCATTGACAAATGGGTCATGCACTTTCTCCATCCAGTTCTGCACTTGAATCAGTTATTGAGATGTTTTTGCTTTAGAGCGAGGTGCCATGCTCTCTAAAGGGCACAGAAACCCTCACAAAAACAACGGACCTGTTCTCACTAAACAATAAAAATGTTTATTTATTTTGGGATTTTTTTCTGTAATAAAGACAAGTAAAATTATTTTAATAAGAACTGTTAAAGTTGGTAGTTATAAACCTGTAACAGGTAGCTTTCAGAAACTAAAATGAGTTCTCGAAAAAAATGACTTTCAGTCAAGATGAACTAGCAAAGATGAATGCTTTGATCTACCCGCTTCACTCCAATTACATTGTAATGGCTGATAAAATAAGAGGGAGAGGGGAAAAGATTAATATCTCCATTGACCAAACCTGGAAATGAATCAGAAAGTAGTAAGTGGGTTCGAAGCCACAGGCCTCATGCTCCAGGATTCCAAGCACATAGTGGCAGTTTGCATCCTGGCTCCCCACCATGTGAACTAAAAGTGCTCATGCACAATAGCAAATCAGAACCAGGCTCGTGGCTTGAAGCCAGGGCCAGGGAGGGGCTCTCCCCTCTACAGAAAGAAATCTATTAAGATAAGACAATTATCGACTTATTTCCTGAGACTACAAGGTTTACAAGAGATGTAGGAAAGCAGACAGGAGATAAAACTACCTTGCTAGGAACTAAGCCAGTCACCTGCTGTGTTGTGCCTAGATCTGCTATAGCCCCAGTTTCGCTGCTAAGCAAATTCCACCTAGTCTTATACGAAGGACTTTGACAAATTCCTAAAACTACTAGAGAAAGAGATGAGAGAAAAATAGTGTGCGTGCACACACACACACACACACAAAATACAACTGCCATAACAAATGAAAAATCTAATATTAGAAAAACCTAGAAAAATCATCAGAATCACTCATTAAAATATGATACACATGAACATTTAAATATTTCTAAAATGTTCACAGACAGAAATGCAGGCATTACATTTGGTCATGGTGACTAAGAAATCATGAAACACAAAGTGACATAAATTAAGCAAAACCAAATAGGTATAAGGAAAAAATAAATTTATATTGGAACTAAAGGAAAATTAGTTGGCAAAATTAAATCTCAAAAGACGTGATAAATTCTAGATTATTTCCAAAGAGAGTAGGAGTCACTTGGTAAATAGTTGTGAGACAAGCACAAAGAGCTTAGTCCAGAGTCACAGTTTTTCAGTGGAGTAGTTACAAACACGGAGGACACATCAAATGGCTTGAACTTACAGCTGGTAAATATTTAGAAATGTATCAATGTCTTCGATATTTTCTATTTTGTTGGAATACAGATTTTCAAAGTAGCTTCTCATTATGTTCTGTATCTCAGTGGTGTCTGTCATATTTCCTTTTTCATCACGAATTGTAGTAATTTGAGTTTTCTCTCTCCTTTGTTAGTGTGGCTAACGGTTTGTCTATTTTGTTTACTTTTTCAAAGATCCAACTTTTTATTTTGTCAATTTTTTGAATTGTTCCTTTTGTTTCAATTTCATTGATTTCAGCTCTGATTTTAATTATTTCCTGTCTTCTACTACTTTTGCTGTTATTCTGTTCTTTTTCTAGGGCTTTGAGCTGTAATGTTAGGTCATTTAATTGTTGACTTTTCATTCTTTTCTGGAATATGCTCCATGCAATGAATTTTCCTCTTAGTACTGCTTTCATAGTGTCCCAGAGATTTTGATATGTGTATCATTGTTTTCATTGACCTCTAAGAATTTTTTTATCTCCTCCCTGATGTTTTCTGTTATCCATGTTTCAATCAATAGTATATTATTTAGTCTCCAGGTGTTGGAGTAATTTCTGTTTTTTATTTTGTCATTGATTTCTAATTTCATTCCATTATGATCTGATAGAACACAAGGAAGTATCTCTTATTTTTTTGCATTTCCTAAGGGCTGCTTTGTGGCATAACATATGGCCTATTTTCGAGAGGGTTCCATGTGCTGCTGAGAAGAAAGTGAATTCGCTCATTGATGGATGGAATATTCTGTATATGTCTGTTAAGACTAGGTTATTGATTGTGTTATTAAGTTCTATGGTTTCTTTGTTCGTTTTTTGTTTGGAAGATCTATCCAGTGGTGACAGCGGTGTGTTAAAGTCACCCAGAATTATTGTGTTGTGGTCTATTTGATTCCTGGAATTGAGAAGGATTTGTTTGATGTAGAAGGATGCACCATTGTTTGGGGCATAAATATTTACTATCGTTATGTCTTCCTGATTTATGGTTCCCTTAAGCAGTATGAAATGTCCTTCTTTATCCCTTCTGACTAACTTCAACTTGAAGTTCACTTTATCTGATATAAGGATGGAAACCCCCGCTTTTTTACTGAGTCCATGTGTGTGGTAGGTTTTTTTCCCATCCTTTCACCTTTAGTCTGTGGATGTCTTTTTCTATGAGATGAGTCTCTTGAAGGCAGCATATTGTTGGGTCTTTCTTTTTAATCCATTCTGCCAGTCTATGTCTTTTGATTGATAAGTTTAGGCCATTAACATTGAGGGTTATTATTGAGATATGATTTGTATTCCCAGTCATTTGGGCTTATTTTTGGTTTTTAAGTTGGCTTGGTTTCTCCTTTGAGTGGATTTTTCTTTAAGGTAGTTCCTCCCTTTGCTGACCTCCATTGTTGTTTTTCATTTCCTCCTCATGGAATATTTTGTTGAGAACATTCTGTAGCGCAGGCTTTCTATTTGTATTGTTTATCATGGAAGGATTTTATTTCATCTTCAAATCTTAAGGTAGTTTTGCTGGGTATAGGATTCTTGGTTGGCAACCATGTTCTTTCAGAGCTTGAAATACATCGTTCCAGGCCCTTCTAGCTTTTAGAGTCTGGGTTGAGAAGTCGGCTGCTATCCGTATTGGTCTCCCCCTATATGTAATCTGATGCTTTTCTCTTGCGGCCTTCAAAATCCTATCTTTATTTTGAATGTTAGGCATTTTCATTATAATGTGCCTTGGTGTGGACCTGTTGTGATTCTGTGCATTTGGTGTTCTGTAAGCCTCTTGTATTTGATTTTCCATTTCATTCTTCAGGTTTGGGAAATTTTCTGATATTATTTCATTGAATAGGTTGTTCATTCCTTTTGTTTGTATCTCTGTGCCTTCCTCAATCCCAATAATTCTTAAATTTGGTCTTTTCATGATGTTCCATAGTTCTTGGAGATTCTGTTCATGATTTCTTACCATCTTCTCTGTTTGGGCAACTTTATTTTCAAGATTAAATATTTTGTCTTCATTGTCTGAGGTTCTGTCTTCCAAGTGGTCTAGTCTTTTGGTGATGCTTTCCATTGAGTTTTTTATTTGGTTTATTGTTTCCTTCATTTCAAGGATTTTCAGGATTTTTTTTTTTTTTTTTTTTTTTTTTTTTTTTTTTTTTTTTTTTTGAGAATCTCTATCTCTTTGTAGAAATGATCTTTTGCTTCCTGCACTTGCTCTTTCAGCTTATTGGTATTATCACTCATTGCCTGCATTTGCTCTCTTATCTCATCCATTGCTTCACAAATCATCTTAATCATGTATAATCTGAAGTCCTTTTCTGACATTTCTTCTAACATACTGTCACTGGATTCTATTAATGTAGAATAGAATAATCCAAATATAGAATTTGTTTGGATCATTTTCTTCCCTTGTTTTTTTTATTTTGTTCATGTTTCTGCCCCTCTAGCAGTGCAGATCTGGGGTATTGCAGTTCCCCCCTATAGGCTTATAGTGGCCCTATAGGTTTCCAAAACCTTTTCTTTAAGGGGGAGATCAATATTAGCAGTGCCCAGTTCAGACAATATGCAATCCTAAACCAAATAGCCCCTATGAGGACATTAACAATATTGTCATAATAAACAGAATGAGTTCAATTATTATCTTCAGTATAACAAACAAATTTGCAATAAGGTCTGCAGTTTCTAATGGAGAATAAACAGGATGCGGAGGGGTGTAGGATGTAGCTGTTAATGGGATAAGAAAAGAATATATAACAGTTCTAGATAATAGAAAGAGTGAGTGTGTAATCAAAAGAAGTTGGTTGTTAGCATGTGAAAAGGGAGAAAGAGACTCTGAGGGAACAGGTAAACAAAAAGGAAAAGAGAGCAAGAAAAGTAAAAAAATAAAAACTTAAAATTTTTCAATAAGGAGAAAAAGAAAATCTATACTATAACAGTCATATAGTATTCAAACCTCTCAGTCTTCAGTAGCCTGATGCATGAAAGGTACCTGACAATGAGATTCCAGTCTCCAGCAGGTGTCTCAAGATGGGATTTGCCCCACCTAAAGATGGGAGATACGGCTTCCAGGGTTATCCAAGATGACCGCTCTGACTTCCAAATGTGTTGGCAAATGGGGAGCTGCAGCTCAGGGTGTGGGCATGGTCAGCTGGAGGTCTGGGAGGTGGGTTGCGGTTGGTCAGGCAGGGGTCCTGGAGTGGGGTGTGGTTGGTCTGATTGTGGGATCCTGAAGGCAGGGTGCTATCAGGTGGTCCGGGGGTCCTGGTGATAGGGCGCAGTCAGTTGGTCTGGGGATCCTGGTGGCGGGGAGCAGTCAGTCTGTGTGAGGGCCCTGGAGGCAGGGAGTGATCGGTCGGGCTGAGGGATCCTGGAGACAGGGCTCAGTCAGTCTGACCAGAGGTCCTACGGGGCCTGGCTGTAGTCTCAAAATGGCGGCAGCCATGTGTAACCAAACCTGCAGGTACTGTGACAGTGAACTTCCAGGCAACAGCAGGCAGCTGGCACTCCACTGGCGGTCTGCAGTCAGTTTGCTGACTGCTGTCGGACGATGGGGAGGTGAACCATGGGTAGTGGATGATGGCTAGGTGAAAGGCAGGTGACAGGCAGGCAAGAGGCAGGCAAATGGAGGATGATAGGTGCCTGACAGTGAGCAATCTGCACCCAAAAAGGCGTCAATATGCTGGCTGACTGCAGCTGATAGCAGTAGACAAATAGGGTAAATAGCAGGGGATCCATAAGCAGCAAAAATTGCCTCACCAAGAAACAGATATCCTCTGCTTGAAACCTGATTACAGAGCAATAAGGAACGCAGCCTCCCTCTAGTCCACCATCTTGGATCCCCTAGCTGGTAAATATTTAAAAACAAAAGATGGAGGGAATGGTAGGGAAGTAGTATTTGAAGATATTAGAGCTTAGATTTCCACACTTGCAGAAGACACGTGTCCTCTAATGGAAAGAACACTCTGGGCAAAGTCCAACTCAACCCAGGGCCAGTCCAGAGCACCAAGGTAATTGGAAGAAATTCCCAAAAGCTACCAGAAAGAAAAGATAAAATAATCCAGAAGGAAGCATTAGGCTGACAGTGGCCTTATTTTCAGTAACAACTGTGGCTAGAAAATAACATAACAATATCTTTAAAATGAGAAGAGAATATAACTGTCCATCTAGAATTTCATATTCAGTCATTATTGAAGAGTAGGGGGGAAAACATTTTCAGAAACATAAAGACAAAGAATCCCCATGGACAGAGCTAAACCACACACTTAGTAAAGGATGAACTTCATTAAAAAGAAATGTGGCCCCCTCCAGCGGGAAGCGCCTCTCTAGGTTAGCTTCCCGAGGCAGACCACCCAGTGAGAGCCTCTCGATGCAGAGCCAGCCACAAGTCCCCAAGCCAGCGGAGACCTCCGACATGCAAGCAGCTTCTGGGACCAGGGCTGGGCAGCCAGAGACCTCTCCAGGCAGCCTTGTCCCCCTCCAGCTGCAGGCTTTTTCCACGGGGCGATCCAAGATGGCGGACTAGAGGGTGACTGCATCTCCAGTCGCTCCAGAACCCAGGATCCAAGAAGGGGAGGCATTGAGAGACTCGGACTAAAATAAAACCACAGGGTGAGTCTCCCCCACCCAGCGAAGCTTAGCTGGGCGGCAGGCCTGGATTCGAGTGGCTTATTAGAGTAGGACAGGGCAGATAGAGTCTCCCCCAGGCAGCTCTGTGCAGTCTGGCGGTGGGCTCCTCCCACAGGGACAGATCCTCCAGCCTCGCGGAGCAGGCCCCCCAGTGAGAGCCCTTCTGCACAGAAGCAGCACGGCCAGCTCCGGCCCACCCCGCTGCCAGCTCCGGCCCGCCCGCAGGTTGCTTCAGAGACCAGCACAGGGCGCCAGGGACTTCCCCAAGCAGCCCAGCCCCCTCCGGCGGGAAGCGCCTCTCTAGGCTAGCTTCCCAGGGCAGACCACCCAGTGAGAGTCTCTCGATGCAGAGCCAGCCACAAGTGCCCAAGCCAGCAGAGACCTCCGACACGAAGCAGCTTCTGGGACCAGGGTGGGCAGCCAGAGACCTCTCCAGGCAGCCTTGTCCCCCTCCAGCTGCAGGCTTTTTCCACAGGGCGATCCAAGATGGCGGACTAGAGGGTGACTGCATCTCCAGTCGCTCCAGAACCCAGGATTCAAGAAGGGGAGGCATTGAGAGACTCAGACTATAATAGAACCACGGGGTGAGTCTCCCCCACCCAGTGAAGCTCAGCTGGGCGGCAGGCCCAGATTCGAGCAGTTTATTAGAGTAGGACAGGGCAGATAGAGTCTCCCCCAGGCAGCTCTGTGCACTCTGGCGGTGAGCTACTCCCACAGGGACAGAATCTCCAGCCTCGCGGAGCAGGCCCCCCAGTGAGAGCCTTTCTGCACAGAAGCAGTGCGGCCAGCTCCGGCCCACCCCGCTGCTTGCTCCGGCCCGCCCGCAAGTTGCTTCAGTGACCAGCACAGGGTGCCAGGGACTTCCCCAAGCAGCCCAGTCCCCTCTGGCGGGAAGCGCCTCTCTAGGCTAGCTTCTCGGGGCAAACTGCCCAGTGAGAGCCTGTCTACACAGAGCCAGCCACAAGTCCCCAAGCCAGTGGAGACCTCCGATCTGCAACCAGCCTCTGGGACCAGGGCTGGGCAGCAAGAGACCTCTCCAGGTCTCTCTCCCTGGAACCAGTAGCAGGCTAGGGGCAGCATTCTTCGGAAGCACTGCATTATCAAGTTAATCCAAGACTTCTGGCTACTGAAGGCTGGTAGGTGATACACTGGAAATCTACAGGGACACTATAAGCCAATAGAGGAAATCTACACTATCACAGAGTCCCACTGACATCTGACCAATATGAGAAAACTAGGGAAGAAAATGTCCGAAACAAACCTAGATACTATATCAATAAAACCCAAAGACAGCACAGCAGAAGAAAGGTCTGAAAGGGAGTTCAGAATGTACATAATTAAAACAGAGAAGCAAACGAGGAGATGAAAGAACAAATGCAGGCATTAAATGAACGCACCAATCAACAGTTAAAAGAGCAAATAAGGGAAGCAAAAGAACATTTCAATAAAGAGTTAGAGATACTGAAAAAAAAACAAACAGAAATCCTTGAAATGAAGGAAACAATAAACCAAGTTAAAAACTCCATAGAAAGCATAACCAATAGGATAGATCACCTGGAAGACAGAACCTCAGATATTGAAGACAAAATACTTAATCTTGAAAACAAGGTTGACCAAACAGAAAAGATGGTAAGAAATCATGAACAGAATCTACAAGAATTATGGGATATCATGAAGAGGCCAAATTTAAGAATTATTGGGATTGAGGAAGGCTTAGAGAAACAAACCAAAGGAATGAACAATCTATTCAATGAAATAATATCAGAAAATTTTCCAAATCTGAAGAATGAAATGGAAAACCAAGTACAAGAGGCTTATAGGACTCCAAATATGCAAAATTACAACAGACCCACACCAAGGCACATTATAATGAAAATACCTAACACACAAAATAAAGACAGAATTTTAAAGGCCACGAGAGAAAAGAATCAGATTACATTCAGGGGGAAACCAATAAGAATATCAGCAGATTTTTCAATCCAGACCCTAAAAGCTAGAAGGGCCTGGAACAACATTTACCAAGCCCTGAAAGAAAATGGATGCCAACCAAGAATTTTCTACCCAGCAAAACTTACTTTCAGATTTGACGAAGAGATAAGATCCTTCCATGATAAACAAAAGCTAAAGGAATTTACAGAAAGAAAGCCAGCATTGCAGAACATTCTCAGCAAAATATTCCATGAGGAAGAGATGAAAAACAACGATGTAAATCAGCAACAGGAGGAACTAGCCTAAAGGAATAGCCAAATAAAGGAGAAACCAAATCATGTCAAGAAACAAAAATGAATCCAATGACTAGTAATACAAATCATATCACAATAATAACCGTGAATGTTAATGGCCTGAACTCATCAGTCAAAAGACATAGACTGGCAGATTGGATTAAAAAGAAAAATCCAACAATATGCTGCCTGCAAGAGACCCATCTCATAGAAAGAGATACCCATAGACTAAAGGTGAAAGGATGGGAAAAAACATACCATGCACACAGACACAGCAAAAAAGCTGGAGTATCCATCCTCATTTCAGATAATGTGGACTTCAAGCCAAAACTAGTCAGAAGGGATAAAGAAGGACATTACATACTGCTTAAGGGAAGCATAAATCAGCAAGACATAACAATCATAAATATCTATGCCCCGAACATTGGCTCATCCATGTACGTCAAACAAATCCTTCTCAATTCCAGAAATCAAATAGACCACAACACAATAATACTAGGTGATTTTAACACACCTCTCTCACTGCTGGATAGATCGTCCAAACAAAAATTGAATAAAGAAACCATAGATCTCACTAACACAATCAACAATTTAGTCTTAACCGACTTATATAGAATATACCATCCAACAAAGAACGAATACACTTTCTTCTCAGCAGCACATGGATCCTTCTCTAAAATAGACCATGTTTTATGCCACAAAGCTACTGTTAGCAAATACAAGAAGATACAGATACTACCTTGTACTCTATCAGATCATAATGGGCTGAAATTAGAAATAAATGACAGAATAAAAAACAGAAACTTCTCCAATACCTGGAGATTAAATAATACACTGTTATACGATGAATGGATAACAGAAGACATCAGGAGGGAAATTAAAAAATTCTTAGAAGTAAATAAGAACAAAGACACATCATATCAAAAATCTCTGGGACACTATGAAAGCAGTACTTAGAGGAAGATTTATTTCATGGGGCGCATTCAACAAAAGAAGTAGAAATCAACAAATAAACGACTTAACACTACAGCTCAAAGCCCTAGAAAAAGAAGAGCAGACCAACACCAAAAGTAGTAGAAGACAGGAAATAGTTAAAATCAGAGCTGAAATCAACGAAATTGAAACAAAAGAAACAATCGGAAAAATTAACAAAATAAATAGTTGGTTCTTTGAGAAAATAAACAAAACTGATAAACCCTTAGCCACTCTAACAAAGAGAAAGAGGGAGAAAACTCAAATTACTAAAATTCGGAATGAACAAGGAAATATCACAACAGACACGAGTGAAATACAAAACATAATTAGAAGCTATTTTGAAAATCTATACTCCAACAAAACAGAAAACCTCGAAGACATCAACAAGTTTCTAGAGACATATGAATTGCCTAAACTGAACGAGGAGGACATACACAACTTAAATAAATCAATTTCAAGCAATGAAATAGAAGAGGTCATCAAAAGCCTACCAACAAAGAAAAGTCCGGGACCAGATGGGTTCTCAGCCGAGTTCTACAAAACCTTTAAAGAAGAGCTCATTCCAATACTTCTCAAAGTATTCCATAAAATAGAAGAGGAGGGAACCCTCCCAAACTCATTCTATGAAGCCAATATCACCCTGATACCTAAACCAGACAGAGATACATCGAGAAAATAAAATTTCAGACCAATATACTTAATGAACATCAACGCAAAAATTCTCAACAAAATTTTAGCAAATCGCATACAAAAATATATTAAAAAGATAGTGCACCACAATCAAGTGGGTTTTATCCCAGGGATGCAAGGTTGGTTCAACATCCGGAAATCAATAAATGTCATTCACCATATCAAAAGACTAAAAGTTAAGAATCACATGATTATTTCAATAGATGCAGAAAAAGCATTCGATAAAATACAGCATCCCTTCATGCTCAAAACACTAGAAAAAATCGGGGTAGTGGGATCATTCCTCAACATTGTGAAGGCCATCTACGCTAAGCCCATGGCCAATATCATTCTAAATGGTGAAAAACTGAAAGCATTCCCCCTAAAAACTGGAACAAGGCAGGGATGCCCTCTTTCACCACTTCTATTCAACATTGTTCTTGAGACTCTAGCCAGAGCAATTAGACAAACCAAAGAAATTAAAAGGATCCAAATTGGAAAAGAGGAACTCAAACTATCCCTGTTCGCTGATGACATGATTATATATTTAGAGGAACCTGGAAGTTCCACCAGAAAACTCTTAGAACTCATAAGTAAATTCAGTAAAGTAGCAGGTTACAAGATCAATGCTCATAAATCCAATGCATTTTTATACGTAAGTGATGAATCTTCAGAAAGAGAAATTAGGAAAACTACCCCATTCACAATAGCATCAAAAAAAATAAAATACTTGGGAATCAATCTCACAAAAGAGGTGAAAGACCTCTACAACGAGAACTACAGAACACTAAAGAAAGAAATTAAAGAAAACCTTAGAAGATGGAAAGATCTCCCATGTTCATGGATAGGAAGAATTAATATTGTCAAAATGGCCATACTACCAAAAGTGCTATATAGATTCAATGCAATTCCAATTAAAATCCCAATGATGTACCTTACAGAAATAGAGCAAGCAATTATGAAATTCATCTGGAAGAATAAGAAACCCAGAATAGCTAAAGCAATCCTCAGTAGAAAGAGCGAAGCAGGGAGTATCGCAATACCAGATCTTCAACTCTATTACAAAGCAATAGTAACAAAAACGGCATGGTATTGGTACCAAAATAGACAGGTAGATCAATGGTACAGAATAGAGGACACGGACACAAACCCAAATAAATACAATTTTCTTATACTAAACAAAGGTGCCAAAAATATGTAATGGAGAAAAGATAGCCTCTTCAACAAATGGTGCTGGGAAAACTGGAAAACCATATGCAACAGAATGAAACTAAACCCCTATCTCTCACCCTGCACAAAACTCAACTCACAATGGATCAAGGACCTCGGAATCAGACCAGAGACCCTGCATCTTATAGAAGAAAAAGTAGGTCCAAATCTTCACCTTGTTGGCTTAGGATCAGACTTCCTTAACAGGACTCCCATAGCACAAGAAATAAAAGCAAGAATCAATAACTGGGATAGATTCAAACTAAAAAGCTTTCTCTCAGCAAAGGAAACTATCAGCAATGTGAAGAGAGAGCCTACAGAGTGGGAGAATATCTTTGCCAATCATACTTCAGATAGAGCACTAATCTCCAGAATCTATAAAGAACTCAAAAAACTCTACACCAAGAATACAAATAATCCAATCGACAAATGGGCTAAGGAAATGAACAGACACTTCACAGAAGAAGATGTACAAGCAATCAACAAACATATGAAAAAGTGTTCAACATCTCTAGTAATAAGAGAAATGCAAATCAAAACCACCCTAAGATTCCATCTCACCCCAATTAGAATGGTGATTATAAAAAATACAAGCAACAGGTGTTGGCGAGGATGTGGGGAGAAAGGTACACTCATACATCGCTGGTGGGGTTGCAAATTAGTGCAGCCACTCTAGAAAGCAGTGTGGAGATTCTGTAGAAAACTTGGAATGGAACCACCATTTGACCCAGCTATCCCACTCCTTGGCCTATACCCAAAGGACTTAAAATCAGCATACTATAGAGATACAGCCACATCAATGTTCATAGCTGCTCAATTCACAATAGCCAGACTGTGGAACCAACCTAGATGTCCTTCAATTGATGAGTGGATAAAGAAACTGTGGTATATATATATATATATATATATATATATATATATATATATATATATACATACAATGGAATATTACTCAGCCATGAAGAATGATAAAATTATGGCATTTGCAGGCAAATGGATGAAATTGGAGACCATCATGCTAAGTGAGATAAGCCAATCTCAAAAAACTAAAGGACGAATGATCTCGCTGATAAGTGGATGATGACACATAAGGGGGAGGGAGGGAGGAGTGAGGGTTAGGGTTAGGGTTAGGGTTAGGGAGGGGGCAAGAATGGAGGAAGAAAGGACTGTTTAGAGGGAAAAGAAGGGTGGGAGGGGGAGGGAAGGGAAAAAATAATAGAATGAATCAAACAACATTACCATATGTAAATTTATGATTATACAAATGGTATGCCTTTAACCCACGTACAAACAAACAACATGTATCCCATTTGTTTACAATAAAAAAAATACCAAATGAAATATCATACATGAAAAAAAAAAAAAGAGTGAGGAAGTGGCTGTCAGCTGGGGAAAAAAAAAGTTTTCCTAAATGCCAGTGATAATCAATTAAAAATGAAATAGAAAAAAGTTATTCATTATAGTCACAAAAACATACAGCACCAGAATATGTGCACTGCCTTCATGGAGAGCTTATAAAGCACTACAGAAAGTTAAAAAAAAAAATGAATGGAGACACATAACCTGTTCAAGGATGATGGAAAGTTGACTTGATGGTGGTAACTCTCCCCAAAGCAATCTAAAAAGGCAGGTAATCCCAGTCAATTCCAACAGAAAAAAACCTGATCCTGAAATTCATCAGGAAAAGCAAAGAAACTTGAATAAATGAGAAATTTTGAAAGATAAAAATGAAGCAGGGATTAACTTAACAGATAGCTAGGTTTATTTCAAGCCATAATAATCAAGACAATGTGAAATTGGCTTAGAGATGGACAGATTCATCATTAGCGCAAGATAGAGAGTAGAGATATGATGGAAGTGGCATTATACGCAATGCAGAAAGGATAGCTTTATTAATGAATGCTTTGACTTATTCAAAAGGAAAAATTAAAATTTAATCCTTCACATAAGATTTAATACAGCAGAGCACAGTGGCACACGCCTGTAATCCCAGCAGCTCAGGAGGCTGAAGCAGGAGGATGTTGAGTTCAAAGCCAGCCTCAGCAACTTAGTGAGGCCCTAAGTAACTTAGTGAGATCCTGTCTCTAAATAAAATATAAAAAGGGCTCAGGGTGTGGCTCAGTGACTAAGGTCCCTGGGTTCAATCCCCAGTACCAAAAAAAAAAAAAAAAAAAAAAAAAAAAGATATAATACAAAAATCAAAACTTTATATTTTCAAACGAAATTATAGAAGTACATAGTTGTAGAGAAATAAATATCTCTCAATAAATATCTCTCTTCTTAATTCTTTTTTTTTTTTTTTTTTTTTTTTTTTTTGAGCTTGGGTCTCACTGTGTTACCCAGGATGGCCTCAAACACTCAAACTTCCAGGCTCTAAGCACACCTTCTGCCTCTACCTCCTAAATAGGGAAATAAATATTTCTTTAAAAATAAGTTTCCTTGAATCAGAAGCACAAAGTATTGACCATGATGTAAAAGATGTTACATTTGTCATTACAATTAACTTATGTCCAACTAAAGTTATCATGAACACATTTCCAGAAAAGATCTAGAGAGGAAATGTTTGTGGTGCATAAAACTGTCAAAGGATTGATGTTCAAAATTCACACAGAACTTCTATGAGTTGATAAGAAAAAAGCAGTACAAGAAAATGAGTAACCATACGATCCAATTATCCCACTTCTGTGTATATTTCCAAAGAAAATGAGCATAGTAAAGAGATACCTGCATTTCTGTATTTATTTCTGCACCGTTCACAATAGCTAAAATATGAAATCAAACTAGATGTCCATGGTCAGATGAATAGAAAGTAAAGGCAGACTATATACACAACGGAATCCTGTTCAGCCACCTGAAAAAATGATCGCCTATTGTGTGCAGCAAAATGGATAGAGCCGAGGGAAATGTTAAGTGAAATAAACACGGAAAGACAAATGCCATGTGTTCCCTCTCATCCGTGAATGTTTAAAAGGTCTATCTGAATTTAAAATAGTGATTATTAGAGGTTGGGCAGGGTGGGAAAGAGGGGGAAGGAAGGAAGTTGGATAATGGGTGCCAAAACAAGTTAGATACAAGTAATAAGTTCTAGCATGCTGCAGCACCATCAAGTGACTACAGTTCACAATAATCTACAGGAAATAACTGGAGAAGAATTTGAAGATTGCCAACCTCAATGACCAGGAGAGATGGAAATATCACAATGCTACAAGTATGTACAATCGTTACAGACTAGCAATTTTTTTTAATATTTAAGGAAATGGAAATGTTCACTACACTGATCTAATCATTAAACATTCTATACATGAATCAGATTATCACACTGTGCCATATAAAATGTGTCCAATTAAAATAATTATTTTAAAAGATCCAAAAATATGGAAATATTTTTTCCTTCATAGAAGGAAAGCAAACTTGGATGGACCATAAGTCAATGAAAAAAATTTTTGCAGACGCTGGGAATTAGAAAGTTGTAAATTATACAACATTTCATAGCAACAAATTGTCAAAATTTTTAAAATTTGGTAGCATGAAGCACTGGGAGCTATTTATAGCTAAAAGAATGTCCACATACATGTAGGGAAGTACAAACTGGTAAAACCACTTTGGAGAATAATTTGACATTATCTAAAAATGTGGAAGATGCACCACGTTGAGTTAGAAATTCTGCTCCTAGGTGTGTACCATAGAGAAAGGCTCACACACGTGCAAGCAGACTTGCGTGTTTGTTGCAGCACTGCAGTGGAACACAAAAAATGGAAATAACCTAAGTGTTTGTGAATAGGAAGAAGGATAAATAAATGTGGCATGCCCGCCTGCTGTGCCACACAAAGGCAAGCAGATAAACAAATTACCTGTTTGCACATAGGTAAATCTTCAAACATGATGCTAAGTGCAAAAGCAAACTGCACAAAGATGTCACGAGAGTGATAACATTGGCAAGGCACTTGAAAAACTGAAAAGTATGCTATCTATTATTTATGGTGCATGAAAATGTAGTACTAATGTAAAAACCTGCATGGGAATGATAAAAACAAATTAACAACTCTAATTATCTCTGGACAAGGAAAAGGGAAAATGGGGTAAGGAAGTTTCTCATTCAGTCTTTCATATTGTAAAAAACAATTAGAAACATTAGGGGGTTTTTTGTGGTGAGATTGAAACCTAGGGGCACTTAACCACTGAGCCACATCCCCAGCCCTTTTTATTTTTATTTTGAGGCAGGGTCTCACTGCTGAAGCTAGTCTCCAACTTGTGATCTTCCTGCCTCAGTCTCCTGAGTAGCTGGTGTTACAGGCATGAACCACTGTTTCTGGCTAAGAATATTGTTTTCTCGGAGCTGGAATTCGAGCACATGGATCTTTGCCGTGATTCCCCATACTTCTCTGGAGGTATTTCAGCATAATTTCCATATTTCCTAGTTAATTCTATCCTCTTCTTCTTTCTGTTTGATTACAGATGGCTGTCCTACATGCTTTTATTAAATAAATTCTGGGTTAATAATTTTAATAACTTAAACAAAATTTTAAAATTCACTTGTATTATCTGTTCTCAAATAATCTTTGCCTTCAAAAGATGCTGATGCTGTGAAAACCTGTATTGCCACCTCACTTACGGCATTTGAATTCAAACAATGCCCACAGGTTCACAAGGGCAAATCCCTTTATAATTTTATCATCTCATCAAAAATCTATATTCCTAATTGGTTCTCTCTTTTAAAGGTATGGAAATGATATGTCACAATTATAAAAAAAAAAATGGGAATAGAATTTAATTGCTTAAAGTCCTTCTGTTCCCAACTCTCTCAAAGTCAACTGTGAGAATTTTAGTATATGTCTCATTAGCCCTTTATCTTTATGACTTTTTTAATGTACTTGTAACCTATTTGCAGACATAACTATGTAGACTGACTACATATGACAAACCCAAAGTCAACATCATATTGAAACGGGGAAAAAACTGAAAACTTTGCTCTAAAATCAGGAAAAGACAAGGATCTTCACCCTCACTACTCCTATTCAATATAGTTTTTTTTAAGTCCTAGCAAGAACGATTGGACCAGAGAACAAAACTGAAGGGATACAAACAGCAAAAGAAAAAGTCAAATAATCTATTTGCGGATGATTTGAATCTATACTTGGAAGACCCAGAAGACTTCTAGAACCAATGAACAAATTCAGCAAAATAACATACAAAAATCAGTAGCTTTTCTATAATACAAATAATGAAGTCACTAAAAAGGAAATCAAGAGAACCATTCACAATACCCCCAAAAAATAAAATATCTAGAAATAAATCCAATTAAGGAGGCGAAAGACCTCTACAATAAAAATCATAAAACATTGAAGATAGACATTGAAGAAGATGTTAGATGGAAAGACCTCCCATGTTCTTGGACAGGCAGAACTAACATTGTTAAAATGGCCTTATGATCAAAATCTACAGATTCAATGCAATCCCCATCAAGAATGCCAGTGACATTCTTCACAGGCCTGGGGGGGGGGGGGGGCGTCCTAGAATTTAAAATAGCAAAAGCAATTTTGAGCAATAAGAGCAATGTCAGAGACATCACAATATACAACCTCAAATTATACTACAGAGCTATAGCAACATCCTTAGAAATCAGGAAAATGCACATCAAAACTATACTGAGGGGCTGGGGTTGTGGCTCAGTGGTAGAGTGCTTACCTGGCGTGTGTGAGGCACTGGGTTCAATCCTTAGCACCACATAAAAATAAATAAATTAACCAAAAGTATTTTGTCCATCTTCAACTAAAAAATTAAAAAAAATTTAAAAACTATTGAGATTGCATCTCACTCCAGTCAGAATGGCAATCATCAAGAATACAAATAACAATAATTGCTGGTAAAGATGTAGGACAAAATGTATACTTATATATTGTTGGTGGGGCTGAAAATTGGTACAACCATTTGGAAAGCAGTATGGAGATTCCTCAAAGGACTAGGAACAGAACCACCATATGACCCAGCTGTCCCACTCCTTGATATTTATCCCAAAGAACTAAAATCAGCATACTCTGGTGATACATGCGTACCCATGTTTATAGCAGGAAAATTCACAATACCAAGCACAATTCATAACACCTCCCTAGGTGTTTATCAACAGTTAAATGGATAAAATGTGGCATATGTACACAATGGAGTTTTATTCAGCCATAAAGAAGAATGCAGCTGGGCATGGTGGTACATACCATACATACCTGTAATCCCAGTGACTTGGGGGGCTGAGGCAGGAGGATCACAAGTTTCAGGCCAGCCTCAGCAACTTAGCGAGACCCTGTCTTAAAATTAAAAAGTGCTGGGGGTGTATCTCAGTGGTAAAGCTCCCCTAGGTTCAATTCCCAGAATGAAATTATGTCATTTGCCGGTAAATGGATGAGATCATGCCAAGTGAAATAAGCCAGACTCAGAAAGTCATGGGTCAAACATTTTCTCTCATATGTGAAACTAGAAAGAAAAAAAGAAGAAAGAAAGAAAAAAGGGATCTAAAGCAAATAGAAGGAACCAACAGAGTAAAGGAAGAGGACACAGAAGAAAGGAAAGAAGGAAAAAGGGAAGTACTGGGGAATGAAATTGACCAAATTATGCTATGTGCATATATGAATATATCACAGTGCATCCCACTTATATGTATAATTATAATGCACTAATAAAAAAAATAGAAGGGAGACCAGTGAAGTAGAGAATGTGGATCAGAGGGAGGGAGGAGTGGAGAGAAGGAGGCGGCACTGGAGTATGAAACTGATAAAACATTACATACATAGATAAATATGTCACAATCCCACTATTTTGTATAAGTATAATGGGCCAATAAAATAAAATACATTGTAACACTTTAAAAAATTTTTGTAGCCAGATTTGTTCTTCTAATTCAATATCTGCTACATGGCCTTCCTAACTTTCCTTTAATAATCATCATTTAGTTCATCAATTTTTTTTTCTGGTTATTTTTTAACCTGTCTCCTGTTTTTGGATATTTAGATTACTTTCCATTTTTTGTTTATATAAATAAAATGTCACAAAAATTTCCCATGAAAACATATTCTAAATATTTTTAATTATTTCTGAACTGGGATTCCCAGTTTCCAGAGCGTGAACCTTTGAATAATTGCTTTCCCAAGGTGAAGTTTCTGTTTCTAATACCCTATGGATGTGTCTGATAGCCCTGCATGGCTTGTTCTAGCCATGGACTTCAGTTGTAATTCTGTGTTACTTTATTCCCCAAAAGTTGTCCTTGGTTATAATCCTTGTGACTATCTCAAGAAGACAAGCTGAGAAGTGTCTGTCTTGACCAATGTATAAAATTTCCCAAAGATGACATGAAACCATGGTACCTTAAACATTGTGTGTATTCAGTCACACATCACTTACGTTCTGAGAAACACATCCTTAGGTGATGTCACGGTGCGAAGCTCACAAAGGGTATTCCCACAAGCCTGACTGGTGTGTCCTGCGACACCCTACACTCGGACACATCGCTCACACAGCACAGCCTCCCGATGCAATTCAGGGACACCGTAAACAGGAGAGGCACGCGGCTGCTTTTACCTTTGATTTAAGTAGAAGTTGTTCACTCAAAAGTAATGATTTAAAATACAGCATGGTAAAAACATAAAGCAGCAGCATAGCCATTTACTGTCATTATCAAGCAATGGGTACTGTACATAATTGTCTTGCTGTGCTTTTATACAACTGGCAGCACATTGGGCTGTTTATACCAGCACCACACACACAAACACGTGCGCGCACACACACACACAAGTCGTGTGTTGTGCTACAGCTGTGAGGTGGCTAGAACAGCACCAGGGGAGAGGAAGTTTCCAGCTCGTGATAGCTTCTGGGACCACTTTAAATATGCTATCTGCCGTTGTCTGAAATGGGGTTATAGAGAGCATGGCTATAATTAGAAATAAGTCTTAACTTCACGATCAAAACGTTGAATGTGCTCATCTTAAAACTATGCTCGGAATTGGGGGGGACAAGGGAAAACATTTTTTTTTTTAATCTAAATTATAAATGGACTTTTTAAAATTTGAGTTTTTAAAAGTCATGTGCTAAGGAGCTCCTGTGTATCTTTCCTGAAGTGTGAAAGGAACATATTGAGAAGCACCAAAATATGAGAAATGCAATATAAATAAATAAAGACATTAAACGCCCAATCTGTTCTCCCAGTGATTAATTAGAATTTTATAAAAATCAACATGTTTTGTTTTTTTTCTCCCCAAATGGGTTAATTGGGGCATAATTTGGAAGGAATTAAGTGGTGGTAAAACTTGCAGCAGCTACTACGTGAATGTTCTTAGCAGCACTGTAGAGGTAGAAAAACTGGAAACAAAGTAAAAGGCTGTCATTAGAAAAGGGTAATTTTCTAAAGCCACCTGCGTGCTTTAGACTAGGAGGCAGCAATTAGAAAATGCTCTCATCATTGGCCTCCTGGTCAGAGTGATTTCCATGGGGAAAGAAAAATGTAGACAAGATTACATAATGAAAATGATAAATAAAAATACCATGTGACTCTAATTTCATATGATTGTATTATTCACATGAATTTCCTGTGGGTAGGAGGAAGGTGGGGGAAGATGGAGGGGAGACAAGAGAAGGGATGATTTTTAAAAACCTCAATTCTTACAGAAAACTTGGGTAACAGTTTAAGTAAAACTGTCTGAATGGACAGTAAAAGAAGCAGAAGGAGACAATGAGAGAAGCTGAGTTCCAAGCTGCCCCTGGACAATGACCTTCTTCACATCATTTAAAGGTCACCAGAATTGGGAACTGATGGAAGATTCCACTTTCTATTATTTATACTTATTGGGTCTAAGATAGCATGACAGACATCATGGAGTTCATACCTACAATAATAAAAATAAAATTTCATAGGATGTAAGGAGACTGACCAAACAATACCATTTCAAAAACAGTAAGTCAATTTTACTTATTTTAAAATGAGACAGATGAGATGACCATATATCCCCATATGTTACATTTGAAAATATAATTAAAGCACAAACACAGCATTTAAGGTTCTTATGACTTCAGCCTTGATCTTAACTTCCTTCACTGACTTGGCAAAGTAGTTAGTGTGCATACACAGAACTTGAAGAAATCAGAAGTGTATATGTCATCAAATTTCCTGAGTGTACTATATGGACTTACCTAAATTAAATGCAAATCAAAACTACCCTAAGATTCCATCTCACCTCAATTAGAATGATGATTATCAAGAATACAAGCAACAACAGGTGTTGGCGAGGATGTGGGGGAAAAGGTACACTCATACATTGCTGGTGGGGTTGCAAATTAGTGCAGTCACTCTGGAAAGCAGTGTGGAGATTCCGTAGAAAACTTGGAATGGACTCACCATTTGACCCAGCTATCCCACTCCTGGGCCTATACCCAAAGGACTTAAAATCAGCATACTACAGAGATACAGCCACATCAATGTTCATAGCTGCTCAATTCACGATAACCAGATTGTGGAACCAACCTAGATGCCCTTCAATTGATGAATGGATAAAGAAACTGTGATTATACACACACACACACACACACACACACACACACACACACACAATGAAATATTACTCAGCCATAAAGAATACTAAAATCATGGCATTTGCAGGCAAATGAATGAAATTGTAGAGTATCATGCTGAGTGAGATAAGCCAATCTCAAAAAACCAAAGGACAAATGATCTCACTGATAAGCAGAAGATGATACATAATGGGGGGTGGGAGGGAGGCAAGAATGGAGGAAGGAGGGACTGCATAGAGAGAAAAGAGGGGTGGGGGGGAGGAAAAAAATAACAGAATGAATCAAACACCATTACCCCATGTAAATGTATGTTTATGCAAATGGTATGCCTCTACTTCATGTACAACTACAGAAACACATTGTACCCCATTTGTCTACAATAAAAAAATAAAATAAAAATTAAAAATAAAAACAACTTTTAGCATTGAAAAAATAAAAAAAAATAAAGCTATCTGTATTCCATGAGATTAGTCACATTTCTCTGACTTATTCTTCCACCTGTTCTCATCTCTCTTTTGCTAGCTCAGAAGTCCCTCCATTTGAGAGTTGTATAAGAAACTGCCAAAGTGTCTCAGAGAGGCTTTACCATGCCTACACTCCCACAAGCAATGAATGAGAGTTCCTGCTGCTCTGCATCCTCATCAGCATTTAGTGATGTCAAGGCCTCTGAATTTTGCCATTCTCATAGGAGTACAGTGGTGTCTCACTGTTATTTTAATTTGCAATTCGCTGATGACATAAGATGCAGAATATCTTTTCACATGATTATATGCCATCTGTCTTTGGTGAGGTGTCTTTGGTGATGTGTCTATTCAGGTCTTTGGTCCATTTTTAGTTGAGTCATTTGTTGTTTTTTTGTTGTTGTTTGTTTGTTTTTTTCCTTCATTCATTTTTTTAAATTTATTTTATATTTTTTTTTAAATTTATTTTTATTGTAAACAAATGGGATACATGTTGTTTCTCTGTTTGTACATGGAGTAACAGCATACCATTTGTGTAATCATACATTTACATAGGGTAATGATGTTTGATTCATTCCATTATTTTTTCATCCCCCAACCCCTCCCACCTCTCTTTTCCCTCTATATAGTCCCTCCTTCCTCCATTCTTGCCCCGCTTCCACGCCCCATTACGTGTCATCATCCACTTATCAGTGAGATCATTCGCCTTTTGGATTTTTGAGATTGGCTTATCTCACTTAGCATGATATTCTCCAATTTCATCCATTTGCCTGCAAATGCCATAATTTTATTATTCTTTATAGCTGAGTAATATTCCATTGTGTATATATATACCACAGTTTCTTTATCCATTCATCAATTGAAGGGCATCTAGGTTGGTTCCATAGTCTGGCTATTGTGAATTGAGCAGCTATGAACATTGATGTGGCTGTATCTCTGTAGTATGCTGATTTTAAGTCCTTTGGGTATAGGCCGAGGAGTGGGATAGCTGGGTCAAATGGTGGGTCCATTCCAAGTTTTCTAAGGAATCTCCACACTGCTTTCCAGAGTGTGTTTTTCTTATTGTTGAATTTTAAGAGTTCCTTGTATATTTTGAACAAGTCCTTTAGGGGATGCCGCTTTTGCAAGTATTTTCTTCCAATCTGTGGTTCGTCTCATTGTCATGACGTTGCCTTTCAGAACAGTTTTTCCACCTTAAGAAAGTCCAGCTTATCATTTATTTCTTTGATGAATCATGACTTTGGTATTGTATATAAAAATACATGGTTATAACAGAGGCCATTTAGATTTTCTTCAATATTATCTTCCAGGGGTTTTATAATTTTTCTCTTTACATTTCAGCCTATGATTCATTTTGATTTAGTTTTTGTGAAGGGGCCTATATACTTTTATTTTTCTTTTCTTTCTTTTTTTTTTTTTTTTTTGCATGTGGCTTTCCAGTTGGTCTAATACCATCAGTTCATTTGTTGAAAAGACAGTAGTCTTTTGTTCCTTTATGAAAGATCACTTGACTATATTTATGTAACTCTGTTTCTGAGCTCTCTACTCTTTCTACTGATCTGGCTGTCTATTCTTTCAGCACTACCACACTATCTTGATTACCATAGCTTTACAATTAAGTCTTGAAATTGAGTAATCTAAGTCCTACAACTTTGTTTTCCCTCTCCACCGGGTTGGCTATTCTAGGTCTTTTGTCTCTTCACATAAATTTTAAATGATTTTATTGGCATACATAAAACAATTTGACAGGATTTTTATTCAGAAGAACTGACTGACATCTTGACAATGCTGAACCTTCCTATCCATAAGCACAGAATATTTCTCCATTTATTTAGTTATTCTTTGATACCTTGCATCAGATGTTTTTATAGTTTTCCTCAAATGCACCTTATACTAGTTTTTTAGATGTATACTTAAGCATTTCATTCTGGGAGGTGTTAAAGCAATTAATTATGAGATTTTAATTTCTAATTTTGATTGTTCATTGCTGGAATATGATAAAGTGTCTTTACTACGTTAACTTTGTATTCTTAAAACTTGGCATAATTGTGTATTAGTTTTAGAGTTCTTCATTTGTTTATTCTTTCAAATTTTCTACAAAGATCATCATGTCATCTGTTTTAGTTAGCTTTTATATCACTGTGACAAAAATACCTGATGAGAACAATTTGGAGGAGGAGACATTTGTTTGGGACTCAGTTTCAAAGGTCTCAGGCCATAGAAGGCCACCTCCATGGCTCTGGGCCCAACGTGAGGCAACACATCATGGGGGAATGGCCCAGCAGAGGAAAGCTGCTCCCTTCATGGAAAGGAGCAGAGAGAGCAAGAGAGAAGGAAGGCACAGGGAGAAGACCCTTCCAGGACACACACCCAGTGACCCACCTCCTCCAGGCACATCTCACATGCCTAGAGTTACCACCCAGACAGTCCATTCAAAGTAGGATGGACTGACCTGGTTACAGCTCTCAAACTCTATTTCACCTCTGAAAATTCCTGCACCAACACAGGAGATTTTGGGGAAAAACTTAATATCAAAACCATAACATTGTCTACAAAGTTTTATTCCTTCCTTTTTGGTCTTTATACTTTCCAGTTCCTTTTCTTGTCTTATTTCATTAGCTAGGACTTCTAATATAATGTTGAAAAGTACTGAGATGAGACATTTTGTCCCCCTCTTCCTAATCTTAGTAGGAAAATTTCCAAGTTTCTCATTATTGTGATGTTTGCTATAGTTTTTTTTTTTAATTATTTTGAGAAAGTTTCCTCTATTTCTAGTTTGCTGAGAGTTGTTTAACATGATGAGTATTGGATTTTGTCAACTGCTTTTTCTGTATCTATTGATATGAGCATGTGATTTTTTTCTTTAGTCTGTTAGTGTGATGGATTATATTAATAGATTTTCAAATGTTAAACTGACATTTGAAACTATCTTGCATAGCTGGGGTAAATCCCATTTGGTCATGGTGCATAATTCTTTTTATACATTGATGGATTTTATTGCACTCTACTTCTATTATCTGGAAAAGATTGCAGAGAATTGGCATCATTTCTTTCTCAAACATTAAGTAGAATTCTCCAGTGAATTATTGACTAAAATTCTTTAATGTAGTCATATTTGTATTGTTTCTTCTTGTGCGAGTTTTGCCAGATTGTCTTTATGAAAATGGTCAATTCATTCAGGTTATAACATTTGTGGATATATAGTTGTTCATAATATTCCTTTGCTATCATTTTAATGCCCATGGTATCTGTGATGATTTCCCTTTCATTTCTGATATTAGTAATTTATATCTTCCCTCCTTTTGTCTTGGTTAAATGTTTATAAATTTTATTTATGTTTACAAATTTTATCAGATAACTGTGTCTATGTGGGTTTGCCTCTGTGTCTTTGACTCTATTCCATTGGTCTTCACATCTGTTGTGTTGTAATACCACACTGGTTTTGCTACTATAACTCTGTAGTATAATTTGAGATCAGGTAGGGTGATGCCTCCAGCATTACTCTTCTTGCTCAGTATTGCTTTGAATATTCTGGGTCTTTTATTCTTTCAAATAAGTTTTAGGACTGTTTTTTTCTAATTCTGTGAAGAATGTCATTGGTATTTGGTGGAAACTGTATTGAATATGTATAACTCTTTTAATGCTATAGACATTTTAACAATATTAATTCTGCCTATCCATGAACATGGAATGGAATGTCTTTTTTCTTTTCTTTCTTTTTTCTTTGTGAGTTCTGTTGTTTTTATTACAGAGGTCTTTCACCTCCTTGGTTAGATTTATTCCTAAGTATTTTTTTTTTTTTGTAGGTTATTTTGAATGAGATAGGTTTCCTGATTTTTTTTTCCTCAGCAGATTCATTTTTGGAGTTTAGGAAAACTATTGATTTTTGAATGATCATCTTGTACCCTGCTACTTTGCTGACCTTGTTGATCAGCTCTAGAAGTCTTCTGGTAGAGATTTTTGGGTCTTCTAGATATAGGATCATGTCATCAGGAAACAGAGATAATTTGACTTTTTATTTTCCTATTTTGTCTGAATGCTCTGGCTAGAGTTTCAAGAACTATATTGAATACAAGGGGCAAGAATGGACATACTTGTTACTTATTTTAAAGTATCATTAGAAACTATTTGAAAATTTATGCTCCAACAAACTGGAAATTTTATAAGATACTGTCAAATTTCTTGACACATGACCTACCCAAATTTGGAACATAGAAAACATAAACAGACCAATATCCAGCAATGATACTGAAGCAGCAATTGAGGTCCTTTCAAAAAAGAAAATCCCAGGACCAGATGGATTCTAAGCTCAGTTCAACCAGACATTTAAAGAAGAACTAATGCCAATCCTCTTTAAATTTTGCCATGAAACAGAAAGGGAAGGAACACTCCCAAACTCATTCTATAAAGCCAGTATCACCCTGATAACAGAACCAGACAAAGACACATAAAATAAAGAAAACTACAGACCAACATCCCCAATAAACATAGATGCCAAAACCTAAATAAAACATTAGAAAACCACCTTCGAAAGTACTTCGAGAAGATAGTACATGATTATGTGTGTTTTGACCCAAGGATGCAAGTTTAGTTCATCATATGCCAATCATTAAATATAATTTACCACATAAATAGAATTTAGGATGAGAATCACATGATCACCTCATAGATACAGAAAACACCTTTAACAAAGTCTAGCACCCATTCATATAAAAACACTGGAGAAGCTAGGGATAGAAAGAACTTACCAGAATATAATGTAGATCTTTCTCCATTTCTAACAAATGCATTCAGGGTCATAAATTCCTAAGAACTGAATCTTATTCGTTTTAAGTGGCATTTTCATTTTCAATTACTTGGAAACAGTTTTGACTTCTCTTGAAATGTCTTCTTTGACCTACATGTTATTTCTTAAACTCTGTGTTAGTCAGCTTTTCATCACTGTGGCCAAAATACCTGATATAAATAATCAAAAGGAGGAAAGATTTATTTTGGCTCCTGGTTTCAGAGGTTTTAGTCCATAGTAAGCTGGGGCTATGGCTTTGGGCCTGAGGTGAAGCAGAAGATCATGGTGGCAGACGAAAGCTGCCCACCTCATGTCTGCTAGGAAGAGGTGGTGGGGAGAGAAAGGGTCTTGGAACAAATATAATCTTCCAGGGCACATCACCAGTGACCTCCTTCCTCCAACTCAGCCCAACCTCCTAGAATTTCCACTGCCTCCCAATCAACCTGCAGCCCATCAATGGATGACTTCATTGATGAGATCAGAGCCCACATGATCCAATCACATCCCAAAGGCCCTCTTAAGAATGCTTCACTGGAGACACCACATCAAACATATGAATCTTTGGGTAACACTTCATATCCAAATCTTAACAATCTCCAAGTATTTTTGGATTTTTCAGCTATCTTTCTATTATTGATTTCTAGTTTAATTCCACTGTGTTCTGAAAGCAGACATTACATGATTTCAATTCTTTCAAATTTGTTAATCTAGGTTTTATGGTCCAGAATAAAATCTATCTTTATCTTGGTGCTCGTTCCATGATATACTGAAAAGAATATTTACTCTGCTGTCATAGCATGAAGTTCCCTATTGGAGTAAATTATATCAAGTTGATTGGTGGTGTTTGTTATGATTTGAATCTGAAATATCCCCCAAAATCTCATGTTTCAATCAAATATATGAAAAAAATGTTCAACATTTCTAGCAATGAGAGAAATGCAAATAAAAACTACACTGAGATTCCATCTAAATCCAGTCAGAATGGCAATCATCAAGAATACAAGCAACAATAAATGTTAGCGAGGACGTGGGGGGAAAGATACACTCATACGTTGTTGGTGGGACTGCAAATTGGTGCAACCACTCTGGAAAGCAGTAAGGAGATTCCTCAGAAAACTTGGAATGGATCCACCATTTGACTCAGTTATCCCACTCCTGGGTTTATACCTAGGACTTACAGTCAGCATATTACAGTGATGCAGCCACATCAGTGTTCATAGCAGCTCAACTCACAACAGTTAAACTATGGAACCAACCTAGGTACCCTTCAACAGATGACTGGATAAAGAAACCATGGTATGTATACACAGTGGAATATTACTCAGCCTTAATGAAGAAGGAAATTGTGGCATTTGCTGGTAAATGGATGGAATTAGAGAACATTATGCTAAGGGAAATAAGCCAGTTCCAAAGAACCAAAGACTGAATGTTTTCTCTGATAAACAGAGGCTAGTTCATGGTAAGAGGGGGGTGGAGAACAGTGGTATTTTGAACTAAAGAGAGGGGAGTAAAGAGAGGGGAGGGGGCATGGTGGTAGGAATGATAGTAGAATGAATCAGACATCATTACCCTGTTGCATATATGATTACATGAGCTGTGTAACTCTACATCATGTACAACCAGACGAATGAGAAATTACACTCCATTTATGTATGATATGTCAAAATGCATTCTACTGTCATGTATAACTAATTGGAACAATTAAAAATACACATAATAATTTAAAAATCTCATACATTGAAGGTTTTGTCCCCATGCATCAGTTTTCAGAGGTGGGGTTTTGGGGAGGCAATTGGCTCTCACCCCATCCATTGATGGATTTTTATCTTAATGGGCTACTGGGAGGTGGTGGAAACTTCGGGAGGGGGGTTGTGGTTGGAGGAAATGGGTCATTGGGACATACCCTTAAAGAACATGTCTCTCCCCACCCTTCCTGGCCACCATGAGGTGAGAAACCCTGCTCCACCACACGCTCCCCACCATGATGTTGTGCTCATCACAGGCCCAGACACAATGGAGCTAAGTGATCAAGGACTGAAATCTCTGAAACCAGAGTCCAAAATAAATCTTTCCTACTTTGTTGATTTTATCACTATTTTGTTACAATCCCAAAAATCTGACTAATGCAATGCTATTTAGTTCAACCATGTCTTTACAGCTTTTTCTATCAGCTAGATCTGTCCATTTCTGATAGAAAATCTCCAACTACAGGAATAGATTCATCTATTTCTTCTTGAAGTTCTATTAGTCTTCACCTCGTGTATTTTGACACTCTATTGTTACACCCATACACATTTAGGATTGTTATGTCTTCTTGGAGCATTGATCTCTTTTTCATTATAAAATACTCCCCTTTATCCCTAATAATTTTTCTTGCTCTGATAATTGCTCTTGATGAAGTTAATTTTACTACTTCTGCTTTTTTATGGGTATATCTTTCTCCTATTTATTACTTTTATTCTATATGTGTCTTAAAATGGGTTTATGAACACTAGAAAAACTAGAGATGGCAGAAACATACCTCAACATTGTAAAAGCTATCTGTGCTAAACCCCAAGGCCAACATCATTCTAAATGGAGAAACTGAAAGCATTCCTTCTAAAAACTGGAACACAAGGATGCCCTCTTTCGTCACTTCTATTCAACATAGTCCTTGAAACTCTAGCCAGAGAAATTAGACAGACAAAAGAAATGAAAGGGATAAAATCAGAAAAGAACTCAAACTACCACTATTTGCCAACATGATTCTATACTTAGAAGACCCTAAAAACTGCACCAGAAAACTTCTAGAAGTCACAAATGAATTTATCAAAGTAGCAGGATATAAAATTAACTCCCAAAAAACAATTGTGTTACTAAACATCAGTGAATGAACTGAAAGAGAAATTAGGAAAACTATCCCATTCACAATAGCCTCAAAATAATAAAATGTTTGGGTATCAATCTAACAAAAAAGTTGAAAGATCTCTACAATGAACACTACAGAACACTAAAAGAAATTGAAGAAACCCTAAGAAGATGCAAAGATCTTCCATGATCTTGAATAGGCAGAATTAATATCATCAAAATGGCCATATTACCAAAAGCAGTATACAAATTTAATTCAATTCCTGTTAAAATTCCACTGACATTCTTCATAGAAGTAGAAAAAGCTCTCATGAAATTCATTTGGAAAAGTAAGAGACCCAGAATAGACAAAGCAATCCTTGGTGAGAAAAGTGAAGCAGGAGGCATCACAATACCAGGCCTTAAATTATCCTACAGAGCTATAGTAACAAAAATGGCATGGTATTGGCACCAAAACAGACACATAGACCAATGGTATGGAATAGAAGACACAGAGACAAACCCACATGAATACAATTATCTCATACTAGACAAAGGTGCCAAAAACATACACTGGAGAAAAGACAGCCTCTTCAACAAATAGTGCTGGGAGAACTGAAATTCATATGTGATAAAATGAAATTAAGCCCCTATCTCTCACTCTGCACAAAACTCAATTTAAAGTGAATCAAGGATCTCAGCATTATTAGACCAGAGACTCATTGCCTACTAGAAGAAAAAGCAGACCCAAATCCCCGTCATGTCAGCTTAAGAACCAACTTCTCGACAAGACACCTAAAGCACAAGAAGTAAAATAAAGACTCAATAAATGGGATGGTAGTAAACTAAAAAGCTTCTTCACAGCAAAGGAAACAATCAAGAACATGAAGAGAGAGCCCACAGAATGGGAGAAAATCTTTACCACATGCACCTCAGATACAGCATTAATCTCCAGGATATAAAAAGAACTCAAAAAAAATTAACACACACACACACAAAAAAAATAACCCAATCAATAAATGGGAAAGGAACTGAACAGACACTTCACAGAAGAAATAGAAATGGTGGACAAATATATGAAAAAACATTCAATATCTCTAGCAATTAGAGAAATGCAAATTAAAACTACACTGAGATTTCATCTCGTTCCTGTCAGAATGGCAATTATCAAGAACACAAGTAACAATAAATGTTGGTGAGGCTGTGGGGGAAAGTTTCGCTAATACATTGCTGGTGGTTTTGCAAATTGGTGCAACCACTATGGAAAGCAGTATGGAGATTCCTCAGAAAACTTGGAATGGAACCACCATTTGACCCAGTTATCCCACTCCTCATTATAGACCCAAAGGACTTAAAATCAGCACACTTCAGAGATGCAGCCACAGCAACGTATATAACAGCTCAGTTCACAATAACCAACCTATGGAACCAACCTAAGTACTCTTCACAGATGAATGGATAAAGAAAGTGTGGCATACATACATATATATACACATCTATACACACACAATGGAATATTAGTCATAAAGAAGAATGAAATTATGGCATTTGCCAGTAAATGGATGGAATTGGAGAGTATCATGCTAAGTGAAAGAAACCTATCACAAAAACCATAGGCTGAATATTCTCTCTAATATCGGATGTTAACACACAATGGTGGTGGCAGGGGAGAACAGAAGTTCATTGGATTAGATAAAGTGATAAAGGGAAGGGGGGGATGGGAATAGGAAAGACAGAATAGAATAAATCAGACATAACTTTCCTATGTTCATGTATGAATACATGACTAGGGTAACTCCACATAATGTACAACCACAAGAATGGGAAGTTATGCTCCATGAGTGTATGACAAGTCAAAACACATTCTACTGTCATGCATAACTAAAAAGAACAAGTAAAAAATTTTAAATTGGTTTTCTATAGACAATATGTAGTTAGATTTTGTTTTTTGCTTCACTCTGACAATCCCTGTTGTTTAATTGGTGTATTTGGACCTCTGACCTCTGAAGTGACTATTGATAAAGTTAGATTAATGTTACAGTTTGGATCTGGAATGTCCCCCCACGGTTCCTGCGTTGAAGGCGTGTTCCCACCTGCTGTGCTATTGGGAGGTGGTGAAGACTTTAGGAGGTGGAGTTTAGATGGAAGAGGTGGATCATGGCATGTGCCTTCGAAGGGTACACTTTGTCCCTGGACCCTTCCTCTCTATCTCTGCTTCTAGGCTGCCATGATGTGAGCACCTTTGCTCTGCCACTCTCTCCCCACCATGATGGTCCAGAAACAGTAGAACCAAGTAAGGCATGGACTGAAATATCTGAAACTGTTGGCCAAAATATGTCTTTCCTCCTTTAAGTTCTTTATCTCTGTCAGGGCAATAAAAAACACATAAAAATTGTTACTGAGAAATAGGGTTTTTTCTGTGACTATACTTGACAATATAGTTCAGAAGCCCTTATTGGTTTGTGGGAGGAGTTTGGAAAAGTTTGGAGATGCAGGTTAGCAAAAACTTAGAATGTTGTAAGTGGAGCGTAATGGGTGTTTCTGGTGTAAGATCAGAAGACCAGGATGCTGATAGAAATGCAGACAGTAAAGACTATGTTCAGGTGGTTTCAGAAGAATAGAAGGACTCTATTGGGAACTGGACTAGAGGACATTCATGTTACATTTTGGCAAAAAGTAAAAAAAATAAGTGTCTATATTTTGTCCATGTCCTGAGACTTTGTAGGAGGCTGAGTTTAAAGGTGACAGACTGATTCATCTCGGGGGAGAAATTTCAGCACAATATTCAGGCTATTGCATGGGTATTGCTGGCTTCTCTTAGCCAGTTTTCAGTGCGAATTAGTAGTAAAAAGCAGAGCAGAAAGATTTGCTAAATTTACAGTTTGGTCAGGGAAAAAAAACTTGTATGCTGCCAAGGAGCGTTGTTGCCAAATAGATTAATGTAGTAAGCCAAGTACTTTGCACCAGGACGATAAGAGAGATGCTTTGAGAATATCTCAGGAATTAGCCAGTCCCCACCCACTGCAGGTTCAAGGATATGAAAGTATAAACTGTTTGAAAGACTTTGCTTTGAAAAGAGATTTTTCTGGGCATCCTGCTCCCAGAGGACTGCCTAGGCAGTTGTTTCCCCAGATTCCTTCCACCATGCTTAGCTACCCAGACATTCACAGGCTGCGGCGGCCACAGCTCAAGGGGGCCCAGCTGTTATGCCTATTGGTGGCAGACCATGGCATCATTGGCATGGTGCTGGTTTTGCAGGTAGGCAGAACGAAAAAACTGTGGGGTGACAGAGGCTCCCACCAAGATTACAAAGGAAAGCCTGGGAGGTTGGTAGCGTGGGGCAGGGTCCTAATCCCTGGGAACAGCCATCGAGAGGGTGATGCATGAAACTATGGGAATGAAGCTGAAGTTGAAGATTCCAGAAAATTAGAGACGCCAGGAACAAGAAATGACTACCAAGGAAAGTTGCAGACAGTGAGCAGGGCAAGCCTCAGAGAGAAGCTACATGGACTATAGCAAGCCAGGCCATGAGGCTGGGGCTGCCCAAGACCTTGTGAGCTGACGTCATTCCACTACGTGCCCCAGATGTCAGACTTGGAGCCACAGAGTTTAACATTGGCCTCTGGGTTTTGGTCTTGCTTTGGTCTAATCCTTTCTTGATATTCTCCTATTCATCCCTCTAGGAATGTTTATCCTATGCAAATATATGTGGAAGTATATAACTTTTTTTTTTTTTTTTTTTTTTTAATTTTTGCAGGGGTCCACAGCTAAGAGTTTGCCTTGAATCTCAGAGGAGACTTCGGGCTTGGACTTGTGAGCAATGCTGGAACTGTTAAGACTATGGGGCTCTCGGAGCAGGACTGAATGCATTTTGTATTGTGAGACTGGCATAAGCCTTTAAGAAGCAAGGACAGAATGTTCGTTTGGATCTTGAGCGCTGTGTTGAATGTTTGGTGGTGCTATGGGGAAGTGACAGAAACTTTAGGAGGTGTGGCTAGCTGAAAAAGTAAGGTCACTGAGGGGCCTTTGAAGGGTATGCTATGTCCCTGGACCCTGCCCTTCTGTTCGTGGCTGTGATGAGGTGAGCACATTTGCTTTGTAGCACCCACCCTGCCATGATGTTCTGCCTCATTATAGGCCTAGAAACAATGATACCAGTGACCATGGACTGAAACCGCTAAAACCAGGATCCAAAATAAAATTTCCTCCTTTAAATTGTTTGTCTCAGGTATTTTGTGACAACAACGAAACACCAAAAAAAAAATCTACCATATTTGTTACTGTTTTCTGTGGACTTCGTTCTTTGTTCCCATTTTTGTCTTCACAGTTCTGCCTTACATGGTTTTATTTTATTATTATTTTTTGGTACCAGGGATTGGACCCAGGGGTACTTAACCACTGAGCCACATCCCTAGTCCTTTTAAAATATTTTATCTAGAGACAGGTCTCCCTGAGTTGCTCCGCACCTCTCTAAATTGCTGAGGTTGCCTTTGAACTCACGATCTTCCTGTCTCGGCCTCCCAGCTGCTGGGATGATAGGTAAGCACCACTGTGACTACTTTTTGTGGTTTTTAACTGATCATTTTGTGATTCAGTTTTTCTCTTCTTTCTTAGCATGTCAGTTATAACTCTTACCAATTATAACTTTAAGGTGGCAACCTAGAGCTTGCAATATACCTTTACGATTTACTTAAATCCACTTTCAAACATCAAGAAAACTTCACAGGTAGTATGAGTACCTTATAATAACAAAACAGCCCTAATTCCTCCCTCCTGTCCCTTGTATCATTTCCATCACTCATTTCACTTATATATAAGCATATGTAAATTAGATGCATTTACATAAATGCATAAGATATACAAAATGGAATACAAAAGAATATACAAAAGAACAAAATGATCAATTAAGAATGAGAAAAATGAGGGCTGGGGAGATAGCTCAGTTGGTAGAGTGCTCTCTTTGCAAGCACAAGGCCCTGGGTTCTATCCTCAGCACCACGAAAAAAAAAAAAAAAAAAAGAATGAGAAAAATGAAATCTCTAGTTTATCTTCACTTATTCCTTTGTTGATGTTCTTCCTTTCTGTATATAGAGCCAAGTTATATTTCCAATTTATATTATTTTCCTTCTCCCTAAAGAACTTCTTTTAACATTTCTTGGGAAGCAGGTCTACTGACAACAAATTTCCTCAATTTTTGTTCATCTACTAAAGATTTTATTCTTCTTCAATTTTGAAGGATAATTTTTTAGGATATATAATTCTTGTTTCCTAGGGTTTTTTTTTTTTTTTTTTTTTTTTCCTGTCAATACTAAATAATTCATGTAACTCTATTCTTGGTGGCATGGTTTGAGGGGAAGATGGATTTTTTTTTTTTTTTATGTTCCTCTAGCTTCTTTCAGGATTTTTTTCTTGTTGTGTGTGTCATTTTGTTAGATTTTTTTCTGCTGGGTATTCTCTGTGCTTTGACCTGTGGTTCTAAGTCTGATGTTAATTTGGTGAAATTCTCAGTCATTTTTGCTTCAAATAATTCTTCTGTTCCTTTCTCACTTTTCCTCCTTGTATTCCCATTATACATATAGCACACCTTTCATGATTGTCCCAATGTTCTTGGATGTTCTGCTTTGTGTTTTTGTTTTCAGTCCTACCCAGTCTTCAAATGAGACCACCAAAGGCATTCTTCATTTCTATTACAGTGTTCTCATCTCTAGCATTTCTTTGGCATTCTTTCTTAGATTTTTCACCCCTCTGCTTATGTTATTCATGTGTTCTTGCATGTTGTTGACTTTTTCCATTAAGGTCCCTGAAGCAGGATGATCACAAGATTCAAAGCCAGCCTCACCAACTTAGCAAGGCCCTAAACAACTCAGCAAGACCCTGTCCCTAAATTTTTTTTTTTTAAAAGGGGCTGGGGATGTGACTCAGCGGTTAAGTACCCCTGGATTCAATCCTTCATGCCCCCACCCTCCAAAAAACTCCTAGCATATTAATCATAGTATTTTTAAATGTTCTGGTCTGATCATTCTAAAATTTCTACCCTATCTAGCTCTGGTTCTGATGTTTCTCAGGCACTTCGAATGGAATCCTCTTCACTGAAGTCTACCTTGTACATGCTTTGATGAAAGATGGATACAATGCAGTCAGAAGGCCCTCAGTAAGGAAGTAAGAAGTTGTGGAGGAAAGGGATTTGTTCTATGGTCCTGGGATTAGGCCTCATTCTTTCAGTGGGTCTGTGCTCCTGAACTATGAATCTCACCCATGCTTCTCAGGTCTTTCTCTCCTTAGGTGGGGCAGGATGGCGAGAGGGGTCTGGAGTTGGTGTTTTCCTTTCCCTAAGTTGGTTAGACCCTGCTTTAAAAAATATTCAGCATGTTATTTTCTGATAAAATAATTTCTCTGGAGGGCAAGCCATCTTAAGAACAGAATGCTCTGGTATATTTCAAAATGATTACTTTCCCTCTCAGCCTGTCAGAAGCACAAGAACATTTTTGTCTGATATTTGCTGTGAGAACCTGATAAGGCTCCTGGAGATAAAACTCAAAACAGCACAGGGCACACGTGTGACTACGTTCCCCCAGAGTTTTTATCTCTGACGTGTCCCCACTGAGCCTCCAGCAATTTATCAGTAAGGGTTCAGATTTCTTACCCTGACACTGGTTTCTGTGGAGGCTTCACTTGTAAGTTTCTTCTTCAGTAAAGTTCTGATTCTCTGTATCTGCCCATTTGTCTAATTTTAGGGGTGATGATTTGTCCCTGTGGTCTTAATTCTCTGGAAGTTCTAAGAGAAGTTGTTGATTTTTCTGTTTGTCCAGCTTTGTACTTATTAGGATAGAGTAGCAACTTCTAAGTTCCTTACATGCTGGATCAGAACCCAGTAGTCCCCCAAGGTGTTTTGATAAAAATCAAGACTAATTTTAATCCCAGCCCTTAATGAGGGCTTCAATGCTCTCATAAAATTCTCAGATACAATGAGCCCTTTGAAGTGACTGGCCCAGTTCCTAACACCCTGCTTACCTCTCTCCTGGAATAATCCCTGATCCAACCAGGGCAGGCTGCTGGGAGCCACATTTGTACCAAGTGACTCTGTATGTTTCAACCAGGGGTGATCAGAGTTCATGGGACACTCAGATTCTCTGATTGGCATGGAGGAACTCAGCCAATTAGTCTCTGCCTGTAGCTATAAGTTGGGAGCCCTGTTCTCTGCCAAGAATGGATGAAAACAGAGAAAACGTGTCTCCAGTGACAAAGACTCAAACACAGATGAAGGATGAAATGGACAAGAGACCCTGGACACTTCCCAGATCCTGGTTTCAGTTTTTCCTGATATGGCTGCATTCCCACTTTGGGGTTCCATGAAACACTTCTTTTTTTTTTTTTTTTTTTTTTTTTTTTTTAATAAAGCTAAATTCCCCTTCCTGGTTATGCCCATTTGACTGTTTTTTTCTGTTTCTAACAACCTCAAGAGCCCTAGTGAAGTTACCAGGGCTCATAAAGAGCGAGCGCAGGAATTCCTCAGAAGTCCCGACTTAATCAGGCAAAGTTCCGAGTTACCCAGCTACCCTCATGCCTCCCTCCCTCCGCAACTCAACAAGGAAGGAAAGAGGAGTGGCAGGCAGGACCCTCCCTGTACATACCTTCACTGTGTAAACTTCACCCACATCCCCATAACTTCATTATGCTTCATTTTTTTCCCAGCGATGCAGCAAAGATAATGTTTACTGAACCTTCTTCACATAAACGACATGAGACTGAAGGAATAAATGTTTGCTATGGATGTTGAATTCCTTTGATTAAAAAAAAAATGACAAATGATGCTCAATATTACATGAACCTACCTCTCAGGGAAATATATTTTCCAGGAACATCTACCCTGAGAACTTGGGATGCTCAGCTATATATTTTACCTAAATATAAACTGAAAGTCTGAAACTATTTGTGTGACCTTTTGGCCAGCTATTTTCCCACTTGTGAAATCAAGACTTGACACTTGAAATAAATTCTGACTTATAAATATTATCAAGGGGGAAAAATAAATTAGTAAAATTTACATATTTTCCAGGGTCTGTTGCAGACACAATCACCAACTTCCTCTCTAGCAAATGCTAGCTCCGGCTTCCCTTCTTCCTCCAGGGAACATAGGAAAGATGCCAAAACACAGCTGGGCTGTGAGCAGCCCTCAAGCAAGATAGGCATATGATAATTCACAGGAAAATTGCTACCCTACAGTTTCATGACCTTGGAGTCTAAGAATTAACAAGGAGAGCTGGGAATATGACTCAGTGGTAGAGAGCTTGCCTGGCATGCATAAGGTCCTAGGTTCAATACCTAGCGCTGCAAAGAATTAAGAATTAACAGGGAGAAAGCTTAAAAGGACTTGAAAATGAGAAAGGTGATCAGCAGAAGCTGAGTTCCCATGAAACTAATGCAACTTGTTTTTCAGGACCCTGTACTGTGTCAATCCCTGTGAGAGCTGGTACCTAGTGGGAGTGGTAGGTGGTTCCCAGGAGGAGGACATCCAGGTAGTAATCAGGAACCATTTACAAGTATTTCTGGTCAGTTGCCTAGATGGTACCAATTTCTTTGCCTTTCTAAGAAAACACTTTGTACTTAGTTTTGCATTTGTGATTTTGTTTTATTTTTTTCTAAAGAGCGCACCCTAAATTTGAAATTGTATGAACCTTAGGTATTTCTAGAGGTGCACTGATGATCAGGACTGGCCCTAAACATGATCACAATGTCCTTCATCCACTCCTCCCACCTGGCTCCTTTCTATCCACTTATCCTGATTTCTAACTGTTCAGAACCACCACCAGGGTCAAGTTCAGCCCTGTCTCTTACAGCCACAACTTACGACCCTGATTGACGTTTTCCACTTCTCTTCATCAAAACCCACAGACCCTGTATGATTTTCTTAATCCTACTTACCCACTTACATCTTCCCAAGGAGACAACTTGTTATCTATTAGTGTTCTAACAGGGTGTTTGTTACAGTGTGGAAATGGATTGGAATAATATGTTATCCTGAAGGTATAATCTTAACTCAGATGATGAATTTTGATTGAATTACCAAAACAAAATAAAATTCTATTGTTTAGGGGGCTGTGGAGATAGCTCAGTCGGTAGAGTGCTTGCCTTGTAAGCACAAGGCCCTGGGTTCGATCCCCAGCACCCAAAAAAAAAAAAAAAAATCTATTGTTTATTTCATATTACAACAGTCATATCAATTTTAAAAGTTCGGAAACTCAAAGAGGATTACAAAATTCACCCTGAATGAAAAAAAGCCCCTATAATAATCAATGGAGAGGCTATCTTTTCTCCATTGTATGTTTTTGGCACCTTTGTCTAGTGTGAGATAACTGTATTTTATGTGGGTTTGTCTCTGTGTCTTCTCTTCTGTAGCATTGGTCTACTTGCCTATTTTGGTGCCAATACCATGCTGTTTTTGTTACTATAGCTCTGTAGTATAGTTGAAGGTCTGACAATGTGATACCTCCTGCATCACTCTTCCTGCTCAGGATTGCTTTTACTATTCTGGGTCTTTTATTCTTCCAAATGAATTTCATGATTTCAACCTCACCAGCCATACAATCTGTCACAATAACAACTCTATCATTGTAACCTGGAAGAGATGACAGACAATATGTAAATTAATGAACATGGCTATACCCTAATAAAGCTTTATTAAGTTTCATCATTTGAATTTCATATAATTTTTCTGTGTCACTATTTTCTTGCCTGTTTTTTGCCATTTAAAAGTGTAAAAACCATTCTTAGTTCATGAGTGGTACAAAATCGTGGGCCATAGTTTGCCAAGTCCTAAAATTATGTGGATATTCCATAACTAGTCAATTCCATACTGCAGTAGATTTAAATGGTTTCCATTTTTGCTATTATGCATAATACAGTGATGAACAACTTTATATTAATTATTTTGAGACCTTCCGTGACCACTAAAATTTGAATTTCTATTAATAGATTTTCATATGGGTACAGAATAGGTTGCTGTCTCAGAAAGTTCTTTTGTGCCCCCCATTGTTCCCTGTAGGCTGTTACCTACTTCACCTTGCAGTGTGGTTGACACTGTTTATGAATACTAAGCCTTGTTTTTTGTCTCCAAGAAAAATACATAAAGTGGCAGGGACATGAAGCACAAACATACCCACCCATCTGCTTCTGTGCACCCAGCATTTCCTAGGCATCTAGTCCTGTGGACTCAAGAGCAGCCAAGGAATGTGTCCTGGCAAGCGCTCAGAAGTCTCTTGTCCCCTTTTTTCTGTATTTTTATTGGTGCACTATAGTCACTCATAATGGTGGGATTTGTTGCACATTCATGCACTCAAGGAAATGATATAACTTGATGAACGTCATTTCCCAGTATTTCCCCTTTCCTGCCTGCATTCCTCCCTCACCCTTACCTGAGACCCCACCACCACCTTTTTCCTTTTCCCTCTCTAGCGTCCACATGTGAGAGAAGACATATGGCCTTCTGAGTTTGGCTTATTTCACTTAACATGATATTCTCAAATTCCATCTGTTTTCCTGCAAATGACAATTTCATTTTTCTTTATAGCTAAATAAAACTCCATTGTGTGTGTGTGTGTGTGTGTGTGTGTGTGTGTGTGTGTGTGATCACATTTTCTTCTTTTTTATTAGCAACAGTTTTATTGGCTCTTTTTGGTCATACATAACATTAGGATTAATTTTGACATAATTATAAAAGCATAAAATATAATTTGCCCTAATACAGTCCACAGTACTTCCCCTTTCCCTCCCCTCCTCTATCTCCCTGTTCCCTTCCTTCTACTCTACTGATCTTTCTGCTACTTATTTTTTTTGAAATTAATTTCTTGTGGGTGTACATGCTGGTGAGATGCACTGTGGTGTATTCATACACGTAGGTAGGAAAGTTAGGCCACTCATTCCACTCTTCCACCTTATCCCCTCCATGCTCCCTCTCCTCAATCCCCTCCATCTAACACACCGGTATTTCTTCTATTGTGATGGAATTTCCTCATTCTCTCTCTCTCTCTCTCTCTCTCTCTCTCTCCCTCTCTCTCTTTCTCTCTCTCTCTCTCTCTTTTTCTCTCTGCCCCCTTATTTTGGACTAGCTTCCACATATCAGAGAAAACACTCAACCTTTGACTTTGGGACTGGTTTATTTCACTTACCATTAGTTTTCAGTTCCATCCTTCTACTGGAAAATACCATAATTTCATTCTTCTTTATGACTGAGTAAATACTCCATTGTGTATATATGACACTTTTTCTTCATCCATTCATCTGTTGAAGGGCACCTAGGTTGGTTCCATAGCATGGCTATTGGGAACTGGGCTGCTATAAACATTGACATGACTATACTCCTATAGTATGCTTATCTTAGATCTTTTGGCTATATACTGAGTGGGATAGTTGGTTTATATGGTAGTTCCATTCCTAGGTTTCTGAGGAGTCTCCATACTGCTTTGAGTGGTTGCTCTAATTTGCAGTCTCACCAATAATGTGTGAGTATACTCTTTCCTCCACATCCTCAAAAAACACTTATTTGTATTCTTGATAATTGCCATTCTGACTAGAGTGAGACAAAAATCTCAATGCAGTTTTGATTTTTATTTCCTTAATTGCTAGAGATAATGTATATATTTTTCATTTTTTTGGCCATCTGTATTTCTTCTTTTGAGAAGTGTCTGTTTAGTTATTTTTTTAAATTGGTTCTTCTTAGTTACATGACAGTAGAATCCATTTTGATAAAATTATACAAGCATGAAATATAACTTTTTCTAATTAGGACCCCATTCTTGTATATATATATACCACTTTTTCTTCATCTATTCATCTGTTGGGGTATGATGCTGGGGTTCACTTAGGTATTTTCTTATGTGTACATAGGGAAATTATGTTAGATTTATTCTACTGTCTTTTCTATTCCTAGCCCCCTCCCTTCCTTTCTTTCCCCATTGTCCAATCTACTGAATCTTTCTTCTTCCCCTCCCCTCTTATTGCAGTTTAGCTTCCATTTTTGCCCATTTTTAAATTGGGTTATTTGTACCAGAACCAGGAACCAAAACTTAACCTCTTTTCTTTATAACTTACCCCGTCTGTGTTATTATTTGTTAGCAACACAAAATGCACTAAGACTGGTTGTTTCTATGTCTTAGCTAATGTGAATGATCCTGCAGTCAACAAGAGAGTGAGCCATCTCTTTGAGATTGTGATTTCAATTCTTCTGGGTATATACCCTAAGTGGTATTGCTAGATTATATTGTAGTTCTATTTTTAACTTTTTGATAAAACTCCACACTATTTTCCATAGAGGCCACATCACCTGCTCCTCAGATAGGGCATTTAATATCCAGAATATATAAAGAATTCAAAATAACACCAAAAAACCAAGACATAAATAAACAGGAAAATATAATATAATATGTTCATGGTTAGAAGATTCAATGTTGTTAAAATGTCTGTTTCCCCATTTATTGATATTCAAAATAATTCCAATAAAAAAATCCTCAGAAGGTTTTGATTGTGGTGAAAATTGACAAAAACATTTGCTAAAATTTTTATGAAAATGCAGTCAAGGGAATTTTGAAGAGCAGTGCTAAAGGACGTATGCTGTCAGATATTAAGACATATTATAAAGATACAATAATTATGGCAGCGTGGCATTGAGAAAACAAACAGACCAAATGCAGAGGGTCCAGCAACAGATTTTTACACATGTGGAGTTGAGGTTGAAGACAAGATTGTCTATGGCAACCAATAGGAAGACGACTGTCTTACCGAAATATAACATAGGAAAAGGATTGCCAAATTGAACTATACTCCTCTAAAGATGCCATTAAGAGAACAAAAAGAGGAACAACAAACAGAACAAAACATACAATTGACAGAGATCACATCCATGTCTTAAGAATGCCTACAAATCAATAAGTTAAAAATAAACAATATAGTCAGGCATGGTGGCACATACCTATGATTCCAGCAGCTCAGGAGGCTGAGGCAGGAGGATTCCAAGTTCAAGGCCCTCAGCAACTAAGTGAGACTCCCCTGTCTCAAAATAAAAAGCATTAAAAAAGGACTGGGGATGTGGCTCAGTGATTAAGCATCCCAGGTTCAATCCCTGGGACCAAATAAATTAATAAACAATCAAAACAAATAACATAATAGAAAAATGGGCAAGAGACTTGAATAGGCACTTCACAAAAGAGAACAACCAAATGTCCCCTAATAAAATTATGAAAAGACATTCAACTGCTTTAGCAGAAACACAATTAAAACCATGAGTTACCATGATGCACTTATCAGTACAGTTAAAATTAAAAGGACTGATATTACTAAGTGTTGGCAAAGAAGTGAAAAAACTAGAACTTCCATATGCTCCAGGTGGATATGCAAATTGGTATAATCACTTTAGAAAACAGCTGAAGGATACCCAGCAAAGTTGAACATATGTATACACTAGGACCCAATGATCCCATTCTCAGTTACGCAGCCATTAGAAATGTGTACATATGTGCACCAAAGGATATATACAAGTCCATAGCATAATTGTCATTGCCTCAAATTGGGGAAAAAAAAAATCAAATGTCTATTCATAGGACAATGAAAAAATAGACCATGGTAAAGGCCTTCAATGAAACAATGTTATCCCAAAACACATTAAAGAAAAAAGCAGAAACTTTAGGTATTGATTCTTTATTGATAAAGTAGGCAAATCATATCAGAGCTCGAAGCCATAAGAAAAGGACAGGAAGGAACTACAGGCACCACTGGCCAAATTTCCAAACAAGGCAGGACCCTCTGTAAGTCCATCTTGGGGACTGCCTGTGTCCATCCCTTATCATCACAGGAAACTCCCAGCACAGTGAAGCCCATGGGGCTTTACTAATTCAGCCAAGATATATTTATGGATGGCATGATATTCAACACTGTGCCGGGTGTTGAAGATGCAGTGATGGACCAAACAATGCCAACCCTGCCCTCCTGGCACCCAGGACCTAACAGGGTAAAGAGTTCTGACTTGGTAGGCAGAGGGTGCCTACATCTGTAGGAAGTTCAGTGTGTGCTGCAGGCAGGATGTGTGTCTAAAGCAACTGCATTTTCTGTCCTTCACTGACCTTTCAGGAAACTCCTTTGACTTTTCTGGTCACTCTTGGATAGTACGGGTCCTCCATTCAGTCATTAGGATGTCCGACCACATGTAGTTATCAACTCTTCCAAATCCACTCAAAAGTACAGCTTCTCCCTGCCCCTCTGTTGAGATCAGACCCAGTTGCAGGTAGAAAGCCCTAAGCAGGTTTCTTTCCTCTTCCTCCTCTGCAACTGGCTGGCTACTAATGCTGACTCCCTGGTCTTTGGGTCTGACGTAGGAGGGAAAGGCTGAGGGTCAGCAGAGTCAGGAAGTTCTTATTTGATGGGCACTGTGTGCTAGCTCTGGGCTCTCTGGGCCTGGCAGGTATTTAAAGTTGACCTTTCCTTTCTGTGATTTCACTGGGGATGGCCACCCACCCATCACTGACTTAGTTGAGCATCCCCAGTGTGTGGCCAGCTGGGACCCCAGCCTTCTTAGATGGGACCTACTGTGACCCACCCAAGGTTTCTTGTACATGTGGCCCCAAACTGGCTCACACAGCATCCTTTGCCCTGACCTCCTGGGCATACAGGCCCTTCTGATGCATCTCCCTATCTCCCCTCACCCAGGTCACTACTCTTTCCCCTTCAGATTTCTCAGATGGGACTCAGACCCTGGACTATCGTCCCTCCCCTGCAACTCCAGAGGCATAAATCTTATAATCGCGCACAGTCCTCTCTCTTGGTTAAGGAAAGTGGAGAATCAGCATCATCCTATGGTTGAGTCGGGTGGGGGAAGCACTCTGTCCTGGATGCCGACATGCACTGCTGTGGAGTATTTAAAAATCATAACAGAGCCAATGAAATGTTGGTCTAATTTCCATTATGATCATGCTCTGACCGTGCTTAACAACGTCTGTGACAAATCACTTCTGCCTGCTGCCCCAGACAGAGCAGGTACACCCTGCCCTCAGCCTCCCCAGGCCGTGGGCAGGTGCTGTCAGCTCGTGTGCAGCTCCCCACCAACGTTCACGGCCTGGCCTTTGGCCATCCTTGATGTAAGTGGCACACTCAGTCACCAAGCCCATTTTATTTATTTATTTATTTTTATTTTTGCAGACTGCATTTTGATTCATTGTATACAAATGGGGTGCAACTTTTCATTTCTATGCTTGTACACAATGTAGAGTCACACCATTCATGTAATCATACAGAAGTATATAGGATAATGTCTGCCTCAGTTCACTATCTTTCCTTCCCCCACCCTTCCCAACCCATTTTTCTCTATACCATCAAATGTCCTCCATTCTTCTCTAACCCCCACATCCCCCCCTCAGCATTATGTATCACCATCAGGGAAAACATTGGGCCTTTGGTTTTTTGGGATTGACTTATTTCACTTAGCATGATATTCTCCAACTCCATTCATTTACCTGCAAATGCCATAATTTCATTCTTCTTTATGGCTGAGTAGTATTCCATTGTGTATACATAGCACAGTTTCTTTATCCATTCATCTATTGAAGGACATCTATGTTGGTTCCACAATCTAGCTATTGTGAATTGAGTTGCTATAAACATTGATGTGGCCACTTTACTGTAGTATGTTGATTTTAAGTCCTTTGGGTATAAACTGAGGAGTGGGATAACTGGGCCAAATGGTGGATCCATTCCAAGCTTTCGGAGGAATCTCCATACTGCTTTCCAGAGTGGTTGCACCAATTTCCAACTCCACCAGCAATGTATGAGTGTGCCTTTTTCCCCACATCCACACCAACACTTGTTATTGCTTGTGTTCTTGATAATAGCCATTCTAATTGGAGTTAGATGAAATCTTAGGGTTGTTTAAATTTGCATTTCTAATTATTAGAGATGATGAGCACTTTTTCATATATTTGTTGACCTGTATATCTTCTTCCGTGAAGTATCTGCCCAGTTCCTTAGCCCATTTATTGATTGGGTTCTTCGTATTTTTGGAGTAAAGTTTTCTAAGTTCTTTATAAGTTTTACAGAATAGGGCTCTGTCTGAAATGTGTGTGGAAAAGATGTTCTCCCACTCAGTAGACTCTTTTCACATTATTGATTGTTTCCTTTACTGATAAAAAGCTTTTTAGTTTGAATCCATCCCATTTATTGATTCCTGCTTTCATTTCTTGCGCTCTAGGAGTCTTGTTAAGGAAGTGTGATCCTAAGCCAACATGATGGAGATTTGGACCTACTTTTTCTTCTGTTTGTTGAAGGGTCTCAAATCTAATTCCTAGATCCTTGAACCATTTTGAGTTGAGTTTTGTACAAGGTGAGAGATAGGGGTTTAATTTCATTTTACTGCATGTGGATTTCCAGTTTTCCCAACCCCATTTATTGAAGAGGCTATCTTTTCTCCAACATGTTCTTGGTGCCTTTGTCTAATATGAGATAACTGTATTCATGTGTGTGTGTCTCTGTGTCCTCTATTCTGTACCATTGGTCTTCATGTCTATTTTGGTGCCAACACCATGCCATTTTTGTTACTATTGTTCTGTAGTATAGTTTAAGGTCTGGTAATGTGATACTTCCTGCTTCATTCTTCCTGATAAGGATTGCTTTGACTATTCTGGGTCTTTTATTCTTTCAGATGAATTTCATGATTGCTTTCTCTATTTCTATGAGGAATGTCATTGGGATTTTAATTGGAATTGCATTAAATCTGTGTGGCACCTTTGGCCATTTTGACAATATTAATTCTGCCTATCCAAGAACATGGAAGATCTTTCCATCTTCTAAGGTTTTCTTTAATTTATTGAATGTTCTGTAGTTTTCATTGTAGAGGTCTTTCACCTTTTTTGTTAGATTGATTTTCAAGTATTCTATTTTTTTTTTTTTTTTTTGAGGCAACTGGGAATGGGGTAGTTTTCCTAATTTCTCTTTCAGAGGATTCATCACTTATGAATAGAAATGCATTAGATTTATGTGTGTTGATTATATATCCTGTTACTTTGTTGAATTCATTTATTAGTTCTGAAAGTTTTCTGGTGGATTTTTTTGGACCCTCTAAATATAGAATCATGTCATCCACAAATAGTGACAGCTTGAGTTCTGCTTTTCCTATTTGTATCCCTTTCATTCTTTGGTCTGTCTAATTGCTCTGGCTAGTGTTTCAAGGACAATGTTGAATAGAAGTGGTTAAAGAGGGTTTCCCTGCTTTGTTCCAGTTTTTAGAGGGAATGCTTTCAGTTTTCCTCAATTTAGAATGATGTTAGCTGAGGGCTTAGCATAAATAGCCTTTACAATGTTGAGGTAATGTTCCTACTATCCCTATTTTTTTCTAATGTTTTGAGCATGAAGGGGTGTTATATTTTATCAAATGCTTTTTCTGCATCTATTGAAATAATCATGTGATAAATGTGATGAATTACATTTATTGATTTCTGGATATTGAACCAACCTTGCATCCCCAGGATGATCTCCACTTGATGGTGGTGCACTATTTTTTTAATATGTTTTTTATGCAATTTGCCAGAATTTTGTTAAGGATGTTTGCATCTATGTTCATCAGGGATATTGGTCTAAAGTTTTCTTTGCTTGATGCATCTTTGTCTGGTTTTAGTGTCAGGGTGATACTAACTTCATAAAATGAAGTTTGGAAGGGTTCCCTCCTTCTCTATTTCATGGAATACTTTGAGGAGTATTGGTATAAGTTCTTCTTTGAAGGTCTTGTAGAACTCAGCTGAGAATCCATCTGGTCCCAGGCTTTTCTTGGTTGGTAGGCTTTTGATAGCGTTTTCTATTTCAGTGTTTGAAATTGATCTGTTTAAATTGTGTCTGTCCTCCTGATTCAGTTTGGGAGGATCGTATGTCTCTAAAATTTTGTCGATGTCTTTGAGATTTTCTATTTTGTTGGAGTATAGATTTTCAAAGTAGCTTCTCATTATGGCTTATATTTCAATGGTGCCTGTCGTGATATTTCCTTTTTCATCACAAATTTTAGTAATTCGAGTTTTCTCTCTCCTCTCTTCAGTGTGGCTAAGTTTTCTCTCTCCTCTCTTCAGTGTGGCTAAGGATTTATTTATTTTGTTTACTTTTTCAAAGGATGAACTTTTGTTTTGTCAACTTTTTGAATTGTTTCTTTTGTTTTAATTTCATTGATAAAGCCCACATTGTTGACACACTCAGTCATTTGTGAGATGATTCTCTGAAATTGTAAATTGACTCAGCTGCCAGACACACGAGCTGTGAGAAAAGAATCAACAGAATCTAGAGAAAGTGGCTTGGAATCTTCTGACACCCAAATAAGGCCAAATCACGCTGTTGATGGTAAATGGCAGGAAGGGTAGTTGGGCATAGTAATCTGAGCAACTTGGGAGGCTAAGGCAGGAGGATCTCAAGTTTGAGGCCAGCCTCAGCAACTTAGCAAAGTCAGAGCAAACTTAATGAAACCCTGTTTCAAAAATCAAACTTTTTAAAAAAGGTGCTGGGGATGTAAGTGCCCCTGGGTTCAATCCCCAATATGGATGGATGGATGGATGGATGGATGAATAGAAGGAAGGAAAGAAGGAAGAAAGGGAGAGAGGGAGTTAGGGCAGGTAGGTAGAAAGGACTTGAACTGGAAAAAGCATTACTAAAGCCTAAGAGGAAGATGAGGGCTGGGTGAGTGATCCTCATTACAAAGTGGATATGAATTGTCTGAAGGTAGAATTCATCTCTCTTATACTTTCTGATAATCTGTGGGATGCTTTGTAATGTGGCAAATTTGCCAGACGTATTTAAGGAGGTGCTGGATGACCATTTTCATGGAAATTGGAAAACGGCTTCCGTACTTACAATGGAAGATCATGTGACTTGGCTCCTTTTGATTGCAAATGTCCACATCCTCATGCGTTACCCCCAGAGACCCTTACTTTTGGCCAAGGCATTATGAAGGTCCTGAGAAAGACCTTTCCCAGTTGTTTGTATTCTTTTCTAAAATATCTCTAAGCCTTCCAGGGCTTCCATGAGCTGATGCTCACCACCTGGAAGTACTTTGCTATAAGATGTAAAAACTTTTAAAGACTATGTTAAGAGAGATGCACAATTAAAGATGTCAAAGAAATCCCTTGGAATTCCATGCCCTAACGACTTAAGAGTATTCTCCCCTAAAATTCATGAAGGAAAATATTTGGCCAGCATCACAGAACCCACTCTGACCACCAAAAGGCAGAGCTGTATGCTGTGTTGCTTTGAAGCTAATTATAGTTCAACCTGGGTTCAGGGCATCCCACCTACAACCCATCCTAAAGGAGACTCGAGAAGAAATCCATGACTCTCAGCAACCAGGGGTAGTGGGTGATCATGCCCTTCGTGGAGGGAGCCCATTTCTTTCAGAGTTGACTACAGTAAGCTTCTAGTTTGGCATCTCCTTCATCCTGCCTCCATGCCCCAAGACCCTTTTCTCCATAACAACCACATCTTCACCTTTACTGGTATTTGAGTGAATTCAAATACCAGTAAGTCATAAAAAGCAAACACACATACTCCAAATGGACCCCTCCCTGCTCTGAAGGACAGACAGGACACACTTCCCAAAGACAAAAGGCAGTTGATAAAAACAGAAATGAACCAGCGGCTTCACACATAAGAGGGGTGAGTTCCCAAATCCATCCATTTTTTCTCTTCTACCTGCTGGCTACATGGTTGACTTTACCGTGAATCATCAGACCCCTCCCTGTCACCTTTTATTTGTGGAAACAGAACCAGAGAAGCCTGGAGATTCTGCAGAGCTGCACAGCCCTGACCTGGTGGAATGAGGCCTGGAGTTGAGGCCTCAGGCACCCCTGCCTCTCCTATGTCATCAGGCTGCCCCCAAATAAATGCCTTTTCTCTGGGGCCTCTGATGTTGCTTAGTTAACTGTAAAGACTGCCTTCTGCTTCCTGAAATCCTAACACATTTTGGTGAAGTGATCTGCAGCAAAGTCCTTAGGTTCTATTATGGCAGTCGCTTAAATATCACACATTTCAATTCCTGTGGATTTTATATCACACGCCTACTTGGAACAAAGAATGCATGCTAATTAGGAGAATTAGAAAATTTGGCAAAGAACTGACCAGGGATATATTAAGATTATATCACGCTACATCCAAAGTGTGGAAGTGATGGGGGTTGGAAGAAGAGCCACAGACTCTCAGAGCAGCGACGAGCCAGGTCGAGCACAGTCACTGGATGCACAGAGGTTGTGGGGCCTTATTTTTATTCCCTTTCTTGCACTGAGTGCCTGCTATCAGACAGGCATTGTGTTTGATGCTGAAGGTCAATAGAAAGGGAAAGGAAACTTGGTCCTCTTCCTCTTGGAGTTCACAGTAGAGTGGGAAGATAGACATTTAATCATAAATGCATGAAAGATACATGAAATTTTAACTGTGATCAATGTTAAGGAGACAGAGTGTATACTAAGAGGTCATGGAATTGACCAGGTGCTATAGTGCACACCTGTAATCCCAGAGACTCAGGTGGCTGACACAGGAGAATTACAAGTTCAAGGCCAGCTCCTGCAATTGAGACTCTCTCAAAATAAAATTTTAAAAAGGGCTGGGGGTGTGACTCAGTGGGTAGACAGTCATCTGGTTCAATCCCCAGTACCACAAAAAGGGGGGCATGGTCATGGATGATAGGTAGGGTCAACTTTCCTGAGGGAGGAAGGCAGGGAAGGAGGGAGGAGATGAATACTGGGTTAAGATTCCAAAAATACTTTGGAGCATCATCAGTGCAGAAGGGGAAGAGAGGTGATCGAGTCCGTGACCAGAGCATGTGCAAATATCCTGTTGTAAGACAGAAATGTTGCCTGTCACGGAATTATTTCTAGACATGGTCATTTTTGTACTATTCTTTTCTATATTTCCTTACCTATAAAAGTTTCAAAAATCAGCCAGAAGCATAATAAGAAGATAATTTGGGTTTCTATAGCAGGAGTGCAGAGACAGAAATAGTTAATGCTGTTTTTCAGTCTCTTCAATAAACGTCTGTGTTGAACCCCTGTGTCAGAAACAATAGCTGTGAAAGCCCAAACTTTGGATTTGTAAGGATTAGGTTTCCTTGTGAGGGAAATAAAAGTGTCTGGTGTCTGTTGAGACTCTAAAGGGAAGTTTGTTGCAGAGCTGGTGTGCACCAAGGGGAGAAGAGAAGAGGCCACCCTTACCCTCCCTTGGTGTTGGACAGGGGCCACCAGGCTGGGAGGATAGCTGGATGAGAAGTGAGCCAGTGGGTCCAAGATAAGGTACGCAGTGGGAAGAGCAGGTAACAAGCACCGGTGGCCCCGTGGAAGCCCAGCCAATGCCCAAAGACCACCATCGAGGAGTCCCACTGTCTTCATGTTGAGGGGCCATAAGCAGCACTGTTACCACTCTCTGGAGAGGATCTTTCATTGACGTTGCCAGTAGGTCACCCATGACCAGAAGTCACTTTCCTGGACCCCAAAGTTTTGTTGAGTGTCAATGGAACCCCCTTCTTGGGCAACAACCCAAGAAGTTCATAAACTCTCAAACACAGAGCGGTGCTCCTGACCCAGAGGGGCAGTGAGAGGGAAAGAGAAGAGTCGTAACCGAGCTGCGATGCGAGAAAACCTGCCCTAGCTCATGCATTTTCCAAACAGAGAGGTGGACCTTGTAGCTGAATGACAGGGCAGGTTAAGGAGGGAAGGAAAATGCCACACCATAGGCCTGTGCCACCTGCTAAGGAATGTGTCTTTAGACAAAAGAAAAACAGGCCAGTGCAGGATTTTAAGCACAGGAGAGATGTGAGTTGCTTTGTGGAAAGAATCTGGAACTGAAGCCCCCTCTGCTAGGTCCAGGTGAAGGCCCCATGGATGGATGTCCCTCATCCTCACCCTCCCCTCCCAGATGCTCTGTCCATTGTCAAGGGCACCCGGTCTCTCCTGGGCTCAGGCTGACCCTTGGGTCCAGATTCTCTTCCCATTGGAAAGCAAATTGGTAACATGTACACTGATGAGAGAGGAAATGGACCCAGCCTACATGTTGGTGAAAATAAAAACTGGTAACCTCATTTAGAGGACCATTTATAGAAATGTATCTAAAAACCAAAAACAAAGTCATGTCCCTTAATGGGAAATTAGTTAAATATAGTACGCCCATGTGTGAAATTAATTAACGGTACATCCCTGTGTGGAATATTATGCAACTGTTAGAATGAGGCTGTATCACTTCTCGGCATGAAAAGACTCCCAAGAGACTGAAGTGCACAGAGTTTACAAAGCTACATAACATACATGTGTATGAGCTTATGGGTGTGTGTGAAAAAAAAACTTGAAGATTATTTCAAGCTGATGATGGTGGTTTTCTTTGGAGGGGAAATTATGGGGAACTTTTACTTTTTAAAGAATTCATTTCCATAACATTTCGATGGTAATGCACTGCATTTGAAGACATGACAAGCAGCAAAAAATAAAGACCATTTTGGAAGCTGGATGAAAAAGAGTTCTGACAATTGCTTGAGCAGCTCCTGCAAAGGGTGATCACAAGGACGAGACTTCTGGGTGTCCTGTTTCCCCTATCCCTGGATGAGTCTTTGCTCTGGGCCTCTGTTTCCTTGTATGCAAAAGGCTGGGTGCAGGAATAAGTCTCCTGGGAAAACCTAAGACCTGCATGCAAACCCTGATTGTCCCATTTAGTGACTTCTTGAGGCCTGGCGCCCCCTGTGTGAAAGGGGACCACTGGAGCCCCCTTGAAGGTGGCCATGAAGCTCTCGCCCCCTTGGTAGCAGGGAAGACACTTCTACAAATTGGTTTCCTGGTCCCCAGTGACCTCCCAGGCTCCTCCACTCTGCATTCAGTGACTTCAAGCCCCTAAGTGCTCTGGCCTTAAACCTCAGTTCAACCCTCGGCCTGCTATGAGAAGTTGTTAACGTGTCAACACTAACTGTTTATGTTCCTGTGTGTCCGACTGCACACAAACGAAACATTCATTTCATCATTCCTCCCTGGAAACAATGGGAAATCCGATACAGGAGTTTGAGGGAGGAGTAGCTCTTATTTCATTTTAAAATTGAAAGGATAGTTCTTTTCAGACTTTTCTTAATCTCACAGAAATATGATCCTTTTCTATCATACAAGGTCTTGTCATAAAAGGAACACTAACCATAACATGGAAATAGCTTTTAAAACCCTGAATTTTAGCAAATGAATTAAAAATATATTTCAAAGAATGCTCAGAGTTCCAAAAAGCTCATCAAGCCTGTTAACCAAGAACTAACAAACTATTCAACAAGCAGTTTGATTTGGGGCCCCACTGTGTGTCTAATGTGTCTATTAGAGATTATTTTTAAAATGTAGAGGAATTTTTAAAATCTTGATTCTTATGGAGATAACCTTCTATTAGGGATGGGAGTAGGGGAAATGGACAATGAATAAGGCAGGCGGGGGAGGCGAGTATCAGGAGATGGGAAATCCGATTAAACAAGGGTCACATCTAATACCTCACTGAGATCAAAAGCCTGGATATTTAAAGCAAGTCACTTGACAAAAGCAAGTGCAAAGGCCCTGAGGTGAGAGTGAACCTGGCACACCAAAGAAATGGTCAAGCAGCAAGATAATGCAGATAGAACAGGGACCGTCAGAGGCAAACCCCAAGATGGAGCACACCTACTGTGTTCTAAGAACAGCACGGAGGCCAGGGGTGATGGAGGGGAGTTGAGAAGGGATGACAGGAGAGGAGGTCAGAGAGGAACAGGGGCCAGCCTGTGCAGAGACTTTCTAAGGACCTTGGCTTTCACTCCAAGTGGGGCAGAGGTTTTGACTGACGGAATCTGGGGTAGGTTGTAAAGAGGTCGCCCTGGCTTCTGTGCTAAGGAGCAAGGACGGAACCCAGGACCAGATTAACAGGCTCCTGCGAGAACAGCCCAGAGAGTGTAGTTTAGACCAGGGTCGGAGCCGGGAGGAGGAGACTTGCGCATACGCGGGTCCGCCTTGCAGGTGGAGAGAACAGCCTTGCAGGCGGATCAGATGTGAAGTCAGCACGCGAGGGGGCCATCGTGACTCCGAGGGATCCGCCCGGCTCTGGAAAGGACAGAGCAAGCATCCACTGCGATGCGATGCGCAGGAACGGCGTTGGACGACGTTGGCGTTCGCGCGGGGCAGTGCACACGAGGGAGGACTCACCCACATCTAAGCGGCAACGTCCCGCAGGAAGTCTCCCTGAGGGAGGGGCCTGGGAGAGAGAGTAAGACTTGGGAGTTGTTGGCATGGAGACGGTGCTTGGAACTCCATGCCCGAGATCACCAAGAAAAAAGCTCCAAGGATCAAGTCTTCCAAGCTCAAATGCCTTAAACGCCTCAAAAATAGCGCAGTGATTAACATGGGATTATTACTGCTAAAACCTGGAGAGCCAGGTGTGGTGGTGCTTTCTGTAATCCTAGCGACATGGGAGGCTGAGGCAGGAGGATCACAAGTTCAAGGCCAGACTTGACAACTTAGCAAGACCGTGCCTCAAAATAAAAAATTTAAAAAAATGCTGAAGATATAGCTTGGTGGTAAAGCACCCCTGGGTTCAATCCCCAGGACTGACTGACTGACTGACTGACTAAATAAATAAATAAATAAATAAATAAATAAATAAATAAATAAATAAATAAAATTTATATAGATATAAAGAGAGAGACAAAACTGCTAAGGTCATTGATTTAAATTTATTTCTTGGTTATCTTTATGCATTTTAAATATATTTTTATTTGCTGCAAAGTAATTATACAGATTTATGGGGCACAGTGCAACATTTCAATACCTGAATGCACTGTGTAATGAGCGGATCAGGGTAATTGGTGTATCACAACCTTAGACATCTATCATTTAATTATCTCTATGCTTAGCCTTTTATTTATTGTTATTCTCATTTTTTCTCTTCTCTGGGGTTACCTCCAAGGATTTTATTTTATCAGACAAGATTATGAACCTACTTTGTCCAATGTAGTAGCCAATAACTACATATGGCTAAATTTAAATTAAATTTGATTTAAAATTCAGTCCCACCAGCTACATTGCAAGTACTCAATAGCTACTGCAGCTCGTGGCTACCAGATGGACAGTGCAGATATAGAACATTTTCATTGCAGATGGTTCTTTTGGACAGAGCAGATCTATACCATCTTTGGGATGTAGTCATCTCATTAGATTCAAAAGAAGAAACAAATTCCACCTCAGAGAAGTTAAATTTGCAAGATCTGGGCTGTCAACCTATTAGAACTTAGTTGAAACACAGGACCTGGTTGTATCATCCAAGGAGGTTCAAACCTGAGCTTCCACTCATGAAACTGAGCTTTTAAAATCACATTTCATTCATTACATCAACAGGACTCATTTCACATAAAATCTAGGTTTTTTTTTTTTTTTTTAACATTTAGTACCTTTCCCAGATATGATGTGTTCCTTATATTTCACAAGCTCAGAATTACCTAATTGACTGCCACCATGATCTCTTGACCTATTCTGTCAGTAACATTGAAGTTGTCAGTGAGCCCTGTCAGAACCTCCTTGCAATTAGTAAGAAGAGCTAAATGGGAGAGAGTCTGTGCTGTTCCTCCTCCTCTTTGGGAAACCTGGCTGATTTAGCATCTCAGAGCTCACTGTGGTCCAACCGTAACAATCACTGATGCAGAATAACGCCGACCCCTCATCTACCTGATCATTTTGATTAACCCATGGCTTCAAACAGTCCTTGTTTGGAGCAACATTCTTAATTATTTTTCCAGGATTCTTGCATTTTCACATGTTTGTATTTGTTCTTGTTCTCTTTTTTATAGTTTTTTTATTTTTAGTTTTTTTTTTTTTTTTTTTTTTTGGTACTGGGGATTGAACTCAGGGCCTTATGCTTGCAAGGCAAGCACTCTACCAGTTGAGCTATCTCCCCAGCCCTAGTTTTTTTATTTTTAATTTTTTAAATTTGATTTGTTCTAGTTAGTTGTACATGACAGTCAGATGCATTTATACATTTTGATAGATTGTACATAAATGGAATGAAATCTCTCATTTTTCTGATTATACATCTTATTTTTGATTGACATAATAATTATACGCATTTATGGGATACGGTGTGCTGTTTTGTCACATGGGTACACTGTTTGGGGATCAAGTCAGGTAATTAGCATACCATCACCTTCAACATTTACCATTGCTTTGTCACAAGAATGTTCAAAATCTTCTCTTCTAGTTATTTTCAAACAGACAATAAATTATTGGGTCAGAGAGGGGAGAATGGGGAGCGGGAGAGATTTGTTTGTTCTGTCTCACTTACACACATTTAATCTCTAAATTTATTTGTTTTATAATCTAACATGCTTTTAAAAGCACCAAAAATTCTAAATATCAATATTCTGCTAAAGTAATGAAAATTAGGCATATCTTATCATATCCATCCCTTCTCCCCACCCACACTTTGGCACCAGGGATTGGACCCAGGGGTGCTTAACCACTGAGTCACATCTCCAACCCTTTTTTTTTGGGCGGGGGTGGGGGGAGTACCAGGGATTGAACTCAGTGGTACTCGACCACTGAACTACAGCCACAGCCCTATTTTGTATTTTATTAGAGACAGTGTCTCACTGAGTTGCTTAGCGCCTCACTTTTGCCAAGGCTGACTTTGAACTCACAATTCTCCTGTCTCGGTCTCCCTTTTTTTTTTAGTTTTGAGACAGAGTCTCACTAAGTTGCGTAGGGCCTCACTAAGTTTCTGAGGCTGACTCTGAACTTGGGATCCTCCTGTCTCAGCCTCCCATGTCACTGGGATTACAGGCATGCACCGCCACATGGGGCTACCATCCCTTCCTTTGTATCACACTACTTTTTGTACGTTTTGTATTCACTTTTATCTTTTGAGTATTATTAGAAGTGTATTAATTCATTCCAAATAATTACAACCATAATAATGATTTGCACTGTATGCTTAGATTATCATAGTTCGTGGAATGGAAGCTTCCTTAAGTCTGTTCAGCTCAAACATATTTGAAAATATCCTTGCTCCTGGAAAACAAACTCTTCCAGAATCATTCTGAGGTTTTTTTTTTTTTTTTTTTTGGGTTTTTTTTGTTTTTGTTTTTGTTTTAGTTCTTTAAATGATGACACCGAGGACCCAACCCTGGGCACCAGATTGAGATTTCTTGATAACTCAAAGTGTTTCTGTTACTCTTGGGCCATATTTATGAACAGGACTTGAAAAGATATTTCTTTTTAAGGTCACGGGTTCACGTTGATTTCTTTTCAACTGGGCATTCATTTGCTGTATTGTACTGTCCTAATAACATGATGTTTCATTTGCCACTAGGACTTTACTAACATAATCGAACAGAATGAATTTCAAAAAGTCTCTCAGAAGGTCATTTTCCCCATAAAGGCCATTTGTTATAATTTTTAGAAGAAAACAGAATTCTTTCATCTTACACTTCTATTTCCATTATAACTGGCAAGGTTATTTGGACTGGGTAATGAGTAGATTATTTTTAAAAACTGCTTAAAAGAATTGAAGAGTCACCAAGGAAAGTAAGAAATTATCAGGTCCAAACTGAAAGCAATGCAGCAACCTGGTGACATGAGGAATCAAATCACTGTGGCCGAAGGACATTTTCAAATCCCGCCAAACCTGAGCGTTTTAGTCAGTTTTTTTGCTGCTGTGACTAAAAGACCCAACCAGAACAATTGTAGAGGAGGAAAAGTTTGAGGGCTCACAGTTTCAGAGGTATTAGTCCACAGAGGGCTGGCTCCATTCCTCGGGCTCCAGGTGAGGCTGAACCTCAGGGTGGAAGAGTGTGGCAGAGGGAAGCAGCTCACATGGTGATCAGGAAGCAGAGAGAGGCTCCACTGACCAGTTACAAATCCGTATCCCAAAGCCACGCCCCCAATTCCCACTTCCTCCAGCCACACCCCACCTGCCTCCAGTTACCACTCACTCAATCCCATCAGGGATTCATTTGCTGATTGGGTTAAGACTCTCACCACCCAAACATTTCTCCTCTGAACCCTCTCATATTGTCTCTCATGTGAGCTTCTGGGGGACACCTCACATCCAAACCATAACACTGAGCTTCAGTTTTGATCTCTTTGAGGGCAAGAGCCCAGCAGACAGAGCACACCTAAGGCAAGGGTCTAAGGGAGACTGTCCACATGCCTGCTGGGACTCTGAGGGGCTGCTTCTTCAAGGTAAAGGGGAACCCAGGCAAACTGCCATCATGTACTGGAAGCCCTAATTCACATCATTTAAGTGGTTCAATTTTAAAAAACATAAATTAAAATAGTTCCAGACTATTAATGCCCCAGACACCTGACAGAAACACTAAACTGTTTGGAGAAAGCTATCCTAAGCCAGAGGTCAGCAGAGCACAGCCAGTGACCAAAACCTGCCCCCATGCTGCTTTTTAAGACCCACAAGCCGAAAATAATTTTAATATGTCGAAAGTGTTGTTAGAAGAAGAAAAAGGAGGAGGAGTAGGTGCAGGAGGAGTAGGAACTAGAGGAGGAGGAAAAGGAGAAGCAACAGAGAGTCCATATGGCCTGAAAAGCCTATAATGTTTGCTACATGGTCCTTCACAGGGAAAGTTTGCCAGTCTCTGCCCAGGCCTTTCCCTTCAGCTGAACAACAAATAAACAAAAGCATAAGGAATCAACATACCCCAAGTAGAATCAGTAGATACCACAGATAACAGAACTAGACCGACCAATTTTTTCTAGAACTAGAATTATAAGAAAACTCTAAGATAATTATGCTTTATTTTTAAACATGAAAGTCAAAATTTGTAAGATATATGTGGAGAAAAAGAAAACTACAGGATAACTTGGAAGATATTAAATAGAGGCAGAACTTTTAATTATTTATTTATTTATTTAGTGGTACTGAGGATTGAACCCAGAGGTGCTTTACCACTGAACCACACCCCCAGCCCTTTTTATTTTTTTGTTTTGAGACAGGGTCTTGCTAAGTTGCTTAGGGCCTCACTAAATTGCTGAGGCTGTCCTCAAACTTGCAATCTTCCTGCCTCAGTCTTCCCAGCCACTGGGATTATAAGCATGTGCCACTACACCTGATGCCAATAGAAGTTTTGAGAAAAAAAATCCCAAAGTAAAAATTTAATTTTAAAAGTAAAATTAACATAAAACAAACGGGTTTAGACAATGTAAAATAAGTCAAGAGTTGTAGAGTATAAAGTGAGATTGCCTATTATATGGCTGATATTTCCTATTCCAGAAAAGGGAAGAACAGCAAATGGATGAAATTGGAGAATATCATGCTAAGTGAGATAAGCCAATCTCAAAAAACCAAGGAACGAATGATCTCGCTGATAAGCGGATGATGACACATAATGGGGGGTGGGAGGGGTTAGTGTTAGGGTTAGAGTTAGGGTTAGGGAGCGGGGCAAGAATGGAGGAAGGACTGTATAGAGGGAAAAGAGGGGTAGGAGGGGTGGGGAGAAGGGAAAAAAATAATAGAATGAATCAAACAACATTACCCTATGTAAATTTATGATTACACAAATGGTATGCCTTTACTTCATGTACAAACAGAGAAACAACTTGTATCCCATTTGTTTACAATAAAAAAAAAAAAAAAAAGAATCACATTAGGAATGGCTCAGTGGAAGAGCACAGACCCCCATTCCAATCCCAGCACCAACATTTTATTAGCAGGTATTTGAGCTCCTCACTCAACCTCTTTGAGCTCAATTGCTTCTTTAGTACAAAGCAAAGGGAAGAAGAAAGAGAATGACTCAGAGAAATATTTCAGGAGGAAAGAGTTGATAATTTTCCAGAAGTGATAAACACTAATCCACATATTCAAAAAGCTAAGAAAAATAGTCCAAGCAGGATAAGTAAAAATAAATACACAATTAGACACATCATAATGAAACTACCAAAGACAAAGAAAAATCTTAAACGCGACCAGAGATAAAAGACTGATTTCTTATAATAGATCCTCAGGGAGTCTGAGAGTCCACTTCTAAACAGCAGCAATGAGATGCAGAAGACAATTGGTGACCTGAAAGAGAATTGCCAACCTATGATTAGAGTCAGTGAAAATGCTTTCCAAGATCCAGGGTTAAAATTAAGATATTTCCAAATAAACAAAAACAGACAGAACTGACTACTAGTGAAAGCACACTGAAAGAAATTCTACAGGTGGCACTTCAAACCGAAGAAAAGTGTTGAATCACCTGAGGTTCTGGAAGGAGGGATGAACCCAATGATCCCAGGTGCTGACAAAGATGCAGATCTCCTGGAACACCCACACCCTGACAGTGTCAAATGATGCGCTACTTTGGAAAACAGTGTGTCACATTACAAAGAAATATGCACTGACCACTCAACCCATTAATTCTACTTCCATTTACCCAAGATAAATACAATTATATAACACCTTAACCAAATGTTTTAGCAGCCCAATAGCACGAAACTGAAGATGACTCAATCAATCCAAGGTGAACCTCTATTGAGAGAATTAATAAATAAATGTACAAAAACTTGTCCTAAGCAAAAGAAGAGATGAAAGAGTGTTTACTGTTATTCCATTTATATGATGTTCTAGAAAAGTCAAAACTGACAGGAATAGAAAAGAGTAGTGGCTACCAGAGACCAAGGGTAGAAGAGAATTGACCATAAAGGGCATATGGGGTATTTGGGGGTGATGGAAATGTTTTTTATCTCAATTGTGATGGTTGTTGCATGGGTGTAAACATTAGCCAAAGCCTATCAAACTGTACTCTTAAAATGGTTGCATTTCAGCCAGGTGTGGTGGTACACACCTGTAATCCCAGCAGCATGGGAGGCTGAGGAAGGAGGACAGTGAGTTCAAAGCCAGCCTCATCAAAAAGCAAGGCACTAAGCAACTCAGTGAGACCCTGTCTCTAAATAAAATACAAAATAGGGCTGAGGTTGTGGCTCAGGGGTTGAGTGCCCCTGAGTTTAATCCCCGGAAACGCCCCCCCCCCCAAAATGGGTACATTTCACTGCAAATCATACCATGATAAAGTTGTTTGGAAATGAAAAATAGCATGATTGCACCAAAAAAAAAAAAAAAAATCAGATTTAGACTTATGAACGATGTGGGATATTAAATATTAGACAAATTCTTTAAAGCTCCTCCCACTAAGAGGCAGACTATTTCCCCACCCCTTGAATCTGGGTGGCCTTGTGCTTTTTTTTTGACAAACAAGGGTGATAGAAAGGATGCTGTATGAGTTTTGGAGTATGGGCCTCAAGAGGACACCTTTGACCTCTTGGAACACTACTCTGCAATTTCCATGTTTAAAAACAAACAAGAAACGGCTTGCCTATGAAGAGTGAGAGGCCACATGGAGGAGCCCCAGGGTGCACATAAGCCTGCACCATGGCTGCAGTGTGAGGAGGCCACCCTGAACCTTCCAGCCCAGCCAAATCTCCAGCCGACGCCTGGTAAAAACAAACATAAATCTTCTCCAGTAGAAGACATGAGTATCCAAGGTCTCATAAGCTATGCATATAAATAACTTTTCTAATGCAGCATCTGACATCAATCCAAGTAAACTAGGTTCTATAGTTTGGATTTTGAAGGCCCCCAAAGGTCTATGGGTTGAAGGTTTGATCCTCAGCCTATGATGCTATTAGAATGTGGCTTAAGTGGCATAGAACAATAAATATTTGTTTTCAAAAGTCCTGGGTCCATGCATTGTCCTGCTGATCTGAGCTGGGCTTGGTGGAATTTGCTCACGTGTGCATGGTCATCTGTAATCAGCGAGGCATTTGCTGATCTTGGCTGCTTGTGTTCTCAAGTTTAGAGGCTCGGCTGGGACAAACTCTCTTTCTCTATCAGGATCATGCAGAATTGTACTCTAGGACAGCTTTCCAAGGAGACAGGCAGATAAACACAAGACCTCTAGAGATCTGGGCTCAAAAGTGGTGGCCCATCACTTTTGCCACATGTAGTTGACCAAAGCAAGGGCAAAGCTATTCCAGATTCAAGGAGAGAGAAACAGACTTCACCTGTTCTTGGGAGTCTGCAAAGTCACATTATCGAGGGTACAGACACAGGGAAGGGTAAAAACTGGGCCCTTCATACAATCAGAGGAATACAAACTTTTTAAATTGCATTTCTTTTTCTTTCACTGTGTCTTTAAACTATTAGTAACACCAGAACCAAGCACAGTGGGGCACCTCACCTGCTTGGGAAGCTGAAGCAGGAGGATTGCAAGTTGGACGCCAAGCCTGGGCAATTTAGCAAGACCCTGTCTCCAAATAAAAAGGACAGGGGGTGTAGCTCAGTGGTAGAGTGCTTGCCTGCTCGTGGTTCAAATCCCAGAACCACAAGAAGAACAAAGCAAAAAGAGAAGAAGGATAAAGAAGGCAAAAACTATTCATAAGATCAGATATTCTATTGAGGAAAATGCTCCCCTAAAAAAGTTCCCTTCTACAACCTCTTTCCATCTAGACTCGTTGTTCTGATGACACCCTAGAACTTCTTTTCACTGTTCTGTACTTTCATGGATTACATTCCTATTTCTAGAAACTGATTTTTTTTTTTTCCTTTTCAGTTTGCCTCGTCTTGCTGAAGCACACCTCCAAGAAACTTTCTTAGGGTATGTGGAAGGTTATTATTATTCTTGTTATTATTACTATTATTTTGGTTCATGTATGTCTGAAAATATTTTCATACTACCCATATATTTGATAAGTAATTTGCCTGCTATAATAATCCACACTGAAAATAATTATCATTTCAAATAAGGCATTGATTCATTCTATTCTATTATCCAGACTTGATATTACAGTTGGATGCTCTGTTTTATTTTCATTAACATAGTTTATTGTAAAACATAACACACATGCAGAAGAGTTCATGAAAATATAAAACTAATGACTTATCACACAGTGAACATTTGTGTGTAATTATTAGCCTGATCAAGCAATGGAAAATTGCTATTCCTTCTATTCTTCAAAACAAAGTCCCTCTGTCCTTCCTCTCAGTCACTCCTGCTTCCTTTTCCACAAAGATAATTATCTTGACTTTTCTGGGAGTCAGTTTGTTTTTATTTTTAACTTCACCGCACAACCTCCTATTCCTCATGCCAGACACAAAGCAACAGAACCAGCCTCTGAAACTATAAGCCCAAATACACTTTTTCCCTTATAAGTTGTTTATCTCATGTTTGTTTTAGCCAGCTTTTCCACTGCTGTAACTAAAGGATCCAACCAGAACAACTAGAGAGGAGGAAAAGTTTGAGCTCACGGTTTCAGAGGTCTCAGTCCTTAGAAGTCCAGCACCATTCTGTGGGCTCCAGGTGAAGCCGAACGTCCTGGTGGAAGCAGCTCACGACACAGTAATCAGGGAGCAGAGAGAGAGCTCTACTCTCCAGATACAAAATATATACCCCATAGCCACACCCCCAATTACCAATTCCTCCAGCCACACCCCACCTGCCTCCAGTTATCACTCAAGTTAATCCCATCAGGGATTAATTCACTGATTAGATTAAGACTCTCAAAACCCAATCATTTCTCCCCTGAACCTTCTTGTATCATCTCATACATGAGCTTCTGGGGGAATTTCATACCCAAACCATAAGGTATTTTGTCACAGTGACAAAAAGCTAACTAACACACTGGGCAACCATCAGAAAGAAAAAAAAAAAAAAACAGATGATGGAAAGAGAGATGCTCAGATATTAGAATTAGCAGATGCAGATTTTAAAAAGGTATTGGGGAATATTATGTGTTGAATACTTGTGCCGGGATAGTCTTTTACAGTCTTCTAAAGGAGAAAGACAAGTAAATCAACATATACCTGGGGTGAGGCAAAACATCCCAGTGGGCACACACGGTGGGGCAAAGCTGCTCCCTCCTGGTCACCAGGAAGGAAAGGGGCAGGGAGGGGCAGGGAGGGGCAGGGTCCCCGTATCCCCTCCAAGGAAACACCCCCAATGACCTAACTTTCTTCCACTAGGCCCCACCCCCCAAAGGTCTACCACCTCCCAATAGCATCACAGGCTGTGGTCAATCCTTCAACACATGAGCCTCTGGGGGACATTTAAAACCCAAACTACAGTACCTGGCTTACTTGGATTTGATGTCAGATATTATCTCAGAATAGTTGTTTAGAGGCTTAACTTGAGACCATGATAATCAGATCTTCCGCTGGAGAAGAATTGTGCTTGCTTCTACCAGGTGTCTTGATGGGAGGGGACTCGTCCTCCAGGACCATGTTAACTCAGTGGCAGAGACTGAGATTTCTCTGGGTCACCAAGATAAACTGCAGTCTGGGAAAGGCCAGGCTTGGCTCTCAGATACCACAGACTATTTCTTAATAGATCCTCTATTACCTGAGGTTGAAATTCTCCTTCAATAAATATTTGTTCCATGAGGCACAGCTAAACATAGTGGTCTCCATTTGGGGCCTTTTTGCAATATTTAATGTGATGGGAAGAAATGAACACGTTGCAGTTTTCGACGACGCCTGCAGCTGTTTCTGCATTTTAGGGGTGGCAGCAAGATTCATCTTTGGAGAAGACTGTTCTTTTGTTTGGGAAAATGCTTTAATGAGCCTCTTGAGTATGCAAAGGTGAGGCTGAGAAATGAGTCTAGAGGGAAAGCGGGGACAATGAAGAGAGAACTGCACAGCCAGAAAACGTCAGAGGGTTGGCTTGCCGCTGCAGAGGTCATAACCATGCAAAGCAAATTTTTGCTTTTTGGGGACCCCAGAACTTAGGGAAAGAGGATCTGTGTTTAGCAGCTCTGCAGTAAGAAGGAGCTTTGGAACCCCTGTGAGTGGCGTGGCTGGTCCTGGGCTGCGATCCCTGGTTCCATTCACACCTCTGCTCTTTTGGTTATCTCCACAGCCCAGCGTCTGCGGTTCTGACGGGGACCAAGAGATGGAGATACATGCACACAGGGGACAGCCCGTTTGGGGGAATCTGACCTTCTTCATACCATTTCCTCCTCTGGGGCCAGCAGGGACCACTCCAGCAGCCCAGAGTAGCTGCTCAGAGCTGGCAGCTACAAATGGTGCCCAAGCAAAGACATCAGCCACCGACAACTCCTCTGTCCCCTCTACATTCAGTTTTTGCACCAAACTCCCCTCCTCCTGGCCACCCACTGCCCCTGCCTGTCAGGTCTCCCCAGGTCTGCTCTGGACAACTGCCGCAGTCTTAAGCCAACCTCCAGGTTCTTCTGTTTCTAGCTCATTATCACAGCTGCTAAGGTGATTTTTTTCCAAAGCACAGATCGGCTGGCAAGCTCTCCCACGCATGCCGCTCCTGTGTCTGCGGGGTGAGGTCTCAGCTCAGGCAGGTGGCAGACAGAGCTTCCACTGTTCAGCCCTGACAAACGGGCCAGAGCCCATCTGGCTGGCTCCCTCCACTCCTCGCCACGCGCTCAGGTAGGTGGCGCCAACGTGTGAGGCCCGAGCCCCAGAGCAGGTCTGCCGGCCTTTGAGTCCACCTCTGCCCTAACTGGCAGAATCAGGTAAGTGAGAATTAGTGACCAGTACGCCTCAAACCTAAGGACAGGCCTGGTGCCGCTGCGGAGGTGTCAGCTGGCGTCGCCATCGTGGCCGTCACTCTCTGCACATTCCTATTTACTGTCACTCTGTTATCTTCCCTCCCAGCCACTCCCACTCCAATGTCCTTCCCATCTGTGTGCCTGAAAATTTCCTATTCATATCTCAAGGTTTCTGTCACCTCCTCTTGGGAGCTATTTCTGATCCTTCATGCCCCGCTCTGTTCTCCCCAAAACACTGGGCAACGACTTTGCATCTGGGATCCCAGTTCTCTGTTCACTGGTCAATCTCCCCATCAAGTTGTGGGCCACAAGCTAACTCACTATCTCCATGTTGCTAGTGCCTGGCACCTACTAGATGTGCCATTAATGTCCCTAGATCAAATCTCCATCTCCCATCCTACCTTGGAAGGGCCCACAAAATGGGACCATGTGTCAGTCATCCTTGTGAGCCTCAGTCTTCCCACATTGAATTTTATCCTTTTCCCTATCTATGCTACTCACCCAGCCCCACGGGAGCCACATGTCTTCAGCCAATCTGAATAATTCCGATCCTACACACTGGTTCTTGCCTGGCAAAAATACGTCCGCGTTTGACCTGTCACCTGCTCTTGCTGTGCGCCAGTCTGATACTGTTTTGTCAATAGCTCACAGTCACAGGCAGGTGATTCAGAGAGTGTTTAGAGGATTGACACAAGCAGAAAATGAGTGATTTTTATTCTGACCCCCGTTGTCACAGAATCCCAGTGAGTTCTAGAGAATTCGATGGGGTCATGGGAACAGAGTCAAATGGTCTTTAGCAACGGGACCCTTCATTGCATAAGAAAACATCCACTTAAATAAAAGATGAAACAAAACATCATGCCAACTTTATGACCCTGGATATTTCTTATTTCATATACATCAGAGTTAAAACGCTATCTATGATCTTAAATGCATTGTCAAGGATATCCATTTCTAACATGTATTCCTCAGCCTACTGTGCAGCAGGCATTAAAAATATTAATTGCTTTGTCCTGCCAAATGACCTGACTGTAATTCTAATTCAGCCCCTAGCGAGCTTGCGGGATGCACAATACCCTGCCCACTCCCCAGAACATGGAAACCAGCATCAATCTGTGTTCCCTTTCTTTTTTTCTTAATAACATTTCCTTTATTAGATGACATTCATAGAGTTATTGTCATGATTTACCATAAATATAGCAACATTTTCTTTAAATACGTGTGGACATCTGTTGTAAAGAGTTTTTGCACCAAATAAAAGTTCAGACAGTGTTGCCGCCCGCAGCAACAATCCCACGGGAATTTATCGGAGGCGGACTGGGAATGAACCACTTCTATTATCGGATCTTTGACCGACCCTTCTTCTTACTATCCCTCTCCCTTAAACCGCTCTGGCCAGAGACTCCCGCGAGATTCCTCAGTTTACCCACTGTGCTGATTCTCGGAGGCGGACTGGGAATGAACTATTTCTATTACCTTTTTCTGGGCTGCTTTTTTGCTTCCTTACTTGTTCCCTAGTTTACAGAGGAAGAGAAACTTGCTTGCTTTTAGAGGTGCTATGCTTTCAGAGGTGCTACTTCTTAGAGGTGCGTCCTAGAGGTGCTTCCTATAGGTGCGTTCTTGGTCCTTCTCCCAGGTGAAGAGAATGTCTTATATACACTAAGGCAGCCAACAGGATTAGTAGCACGATTGGAGCACGCGCCACAGTACCAATCAAGAAAGAATGAGGAACACGTGTTGACCATGAGCACTGAAGAGACATCAACCAATCAGGCAAAAGATCATGAGAGATCACGCCATGTTAACACTAATTATGCGCCACCTCTTGGCCCAACTCCAGCCGCCATCCTAGAGCCACTTAAACATGTCTCCACAAGACAGTACAATGAGGAACACAGAAAATTTTAAGTTTGAGAACTAATGTGTGAGAACATTAAAATGAGCTCAGCAGCTCTCTTTTAATCTGTTGTAAATCATATGAACTAAAAGTGCTCTATGAATAATAAAATTATGGCATTTGCAGGCAAATGGATGAAATTGGAGAATATCATGCTAAGTGAGATAAGCCAGTCTCAAGAAAAGCCAATCTCAAAGGACGAATGATCTCGCTGATAAGCAGATGATGACATATAATGGGGGTGGGAGGGGGGCAAGAATGGAGGAAGGAGGGACTGTATAGAGGGAAAAGAGGGATGGGAGAGGTGGGGGGGAGGAAAAAATAACAGATTGAGTCAAACACCATTACCCTAGGTAAATGTATGATTACACAAATGGTACGCCTTTACTCCATGTGCAGAGAAACAACATGTATCCCATTTGTTTACAATAAAAATAAACTTTAAAAAAAAAGTGTTCTATGAGAAACATCTGTTTTCTCAAAACTTAAAAAAAAAAAAAAAGCACAATAAATCCACTGCATGATTTTGTCTATGCTACAGGTAAATGTCCCATCTTGAGCTATGGACTTTAGTTTCATGAGGAAAATATCCTCTCATTGACTTTATCATCCTTAAACTACAAGAGTTCTCATTGCCTTGAAACATGTTGTATCAGTGAGGTTTATCAATGCATGTTTTCTATCCCCCAAAGTTCAGACACTAATGACCCTGGCTTTTCCCAAAACCAGTAAACCAGCATTTCAAATGTCTCTTACCTGCATAGGAACCAAACAGGAGAGAACTAGGGGTTTGGACATCATTGGGTGAAGAGAAATTCCAGCCACAGAAGGCCACAGAGAGAGAGCCAGCTGCCCACACACTGAGAGGAGACTGGGCTTTTGAGTGCCACTCATCATCCCGGTCTCATCCCCTACTGGGGACAGTTTTGTCTGAGCACCAACTCTAAGATGGGTTTTTAGTAAACCAGATCACAAGGCCCCAGAGCATGACCCGGAACATCAATATACTCATTTCCTCTGGGGACTCTCTTTCCAGTCACTCACCTAGCTTCTCAGAGGTTCTGGAAGGCAGGTTAATGGACAGAAGGTGGCTCATGTCAAGGTGGCTTCAGCCTGAAATGGGGGACCCTCTTAGGATAACCACACACTTCAGCAGTTCAGGCCCAGACTTGTAGGAACTCAGGGGGAAGGCCCTCTTTTTTTTTTTTTTTTTTTTTTTTGTACAAAAGATTGAACCCTTAATGGGGACTTTAGCACTGAACCAAGTCCCCAACCCTTTTTATATTTTGAGACAGGGTCTTGCTAAGTTGTTTGGGGCCTCACTAAATTGCTGAGGCTGGCTTTGAACTTGCAATCCTCCTGCCTCAGCCTCCTCCTGAGATTACAGGCCTGCACCACTGCACCTGGCTTCATCTTTCTTTGTGTGGTAAACAGAACCACCTGGAGAGCATCAGCACTCCTCTCTCTCAGAACCGTTTTCTACCCCTAGGCCCAGAGGACTCCAAAAGGGAAACTGGAGGGCTAAAGAACAAGGTGAGAGTTACACCATTTTCTTATAATTTTTTAACTTCTTGAATTTTGTGCCCTGTTAATTTATATATTATGCATATCATATTTAAAGGAGAAATAAAATTATAAAAAAGCATACTCCTACCTTTCTGAGCATCCAGGAAAAGCACACTCCCCAAGCTGGAACACTGCCGCAGTGCTGTGGAGCCCTGGAGAGAGGCCCACCAACCCCCTCGGGTGGATGGCCAGTCACCAGAGCCACGCAAGACTGGGGCACCAGGACAGCAGAACACGTGGAGCAGTCCTCCTGATGGCGTTGAGGCAGCCTCCCTGCCTTCCATGAACTCCTGCTGCTTTAAAAATAAATAAATAACAAGGATGGCCTGTGTGGTCATGCAGCAACAAGCTCCTGAGCCCCGTGTGCCACCTCTGGGGGCCAAGGGTGCAGCCTGGCAGAGTGGTCTGAGTTACATTGGAAACTGAGTCCTGGCCTGATCAATTGCTGGACATGGAATCTGAACAAATGACCACACTTTCTAGAACCTCAAGGTTTTTTCATATTTTAAGTTGGGGCTGATACTAGTACCTCTGGGGTACCAAGGAGAGTCACTGGGATGTGAGCCCAGTGAGGGTAGGGACTCACCCGTCTTGTTGACCGTCTGCATCTCATGGTCTGCACAATGCCTGGTAGGGGCTGGTGCTCATGAACTCGTTCTTCAGTGAATGATGAATGTCTCATGGGTTGCTTTTAGGATTAAACAAGATGCATGTCAGGTGTTTAGCGGAGTACCTGACACTTGCTGAACAGGAAACATATATTGCCTTTTATTGTAACACCAATTTGACTGGGCTGGAAATTTGTCAAGATGCTTTTGTTTTTCCTTTTTCATTTTTTAACTTGCTACTGAAGTGTAATGTATCTACTTAAAAGCACAAAACTACTGCAATGAATTGGAGAATGATATTGACCAAGTTACATTGTTATATCATGTGGATGTACAAATATGTAACAATGAACTCCACCATTATGTATAACTATAATGCACCAATAAAAATTACAGGGAAATCTTAGAGTATTTTTGATTTGCATTTCTCTAATTGCTAGAGATGTTGAACATTTTTTCATATATTTGTTGATCTATTGTATATCTTCTGTGAAGTGTCTGTTCAGTTCCTTAGACCATTTATTGATTGGGTTATTTGATTTTTTGGTGTTAACTTTTTTGAGTTCTTTATGTATCTTCAAGATTAATGCTTTATGTGAGATTCATGTAGTAAAGATTTTTTCCTAGTCTGTAAGCTCTCTTCACATTATTGACTGTTTCTTTAGCTGAAAAGAAGCTTTTTAGTTTGAGTCCATTCCATTTATTGATTCTTGATTTAAACTTCTTGCACTTTAGGGGTCTTGTTAGGGAAGTCAGGTCCTAGGTCGATATGGTGAAGATCTGGGCCTCCTTTTTCTTCTAGTAGTCATAGGGTCTCTGTTCTAGTGCCTAAGTCTTTGATCCACAGTGAGTTGAGTTTCATGCAGGATGAGAGACACAGGTTAAATTTCATTTTGTTATATGTGGCTTTCCATTTTTCCCAGCACCTTTTGTTGAATAAGCTATCTTTTCTCATCTCACGCCAATCAGAATGGCAATTATCAAGAACACAAGCAACAATTCACGTTGGCAAGGATGTGGGAGAAAAGGTACACTCACACATTGCTGGTGGAAATGCAAATTGGTGCAACCATTATGGAAAGCAGTATGGTGACTCCTCAGAAAACTTGGAATGGAACCACCATTTGACCCAGTTATCCCATTCCTCAGTTTATACCTAAAGGACTTAAAATCAACATATTACAGTGACACAGCCACATCAATGTTTATAGCAGCTCAATTCACAATAGCTAAACTATGGAACCAACCTAGATACCCTTCAACAGATGAATGGATAAAGAAAATGTGATACACACACACACACACACACACACACACACACACACACACATGATGGAATATTACTTAGCTTTAAAGAAGAATGAAATGAAATTCTGGCATTTGCTGGTAAATGGATGGAGATGGAGAATATCATGCTAATTGAAATAAGCCAAACCCAAAAAACTAAAGGCTGAATGTTTTCTCTGTTATGCAGAAGCTAATTCACAATAAGGGGAATAGAGAAGAATAGAGTTACTTTATATTAGGTAGAGAGGAGTGAAGAGAGGGGAAGGGGCCTGGGGGAAGGAATGATAGTAGAGTGAAACAGACATTATTACCTCATGTACATGTATGACGGCATGACCCATATGAACCTGCAATATGTATAATCAGAAAAATGAGAGATTATACTCCATTTAAGTATGATCTATCAAAAGGTATAAATGCATTCTACTGTCATGTACAACTAATTAGAACAAGTAAAATTAAAAAAAATTAGGGTACGAAAAATGGTGGCATGAGACAGATGTCATTACCCTGTGTACATGTATGATTACACAAATGGTATGAATCTGCATCGTGTACAACCATAGAAATGAAATGATATACCTCTTTTGTGTACAATGAATCAAAATGCAGCCTATAAAAAATAAAATAAATAAATAAATAAATAAATAAATAAATAATTTTTTTTTTTAAATACAGGGAAAAACTTACTGCCCTCTGCCCTCCCCCCATTACCCTGCTTGTCTTTGTCCAAGGACACTTTACCCTGCAACACAGGGTTTCTGGCCATTCTTGGCAGCTGTCATACTTCAAGCTATTTGGTCTAGTTAAATGGGGCCAGTTGGCTTCGCTGCTCCAACTTAGAAACCAACGTGGGAAAGCCTTCGTTCCCTGCAGATACCAACAGCATCTAGGGGCGAGGCTGGCGGTGGGTGGATGTCAGTGTGGACTCTTAATGTCAAGGATCCATCTCCACTGCAGGGCCTCCTGTGGTTTCTGAGAGCTGCCTACAAAGGCAGCCGCGAATGTCCAGGGCTTTCTCCTCTCCTCCCTTAAATGGAGATCCTGCCTCCATGAGGATGGTGCTAGCGCTGCTAGTAAAATACCAGACAGGGGTTAAGACTGGGGCGTGGGTATTCATTCCTTTATTGCACACTCCCAGTTATGCTGGGTTCCAGGCTTAGCACAAAGTCATACGTGAGTCACGGTCCCTGCCTGGTAAGCTAAGTAGATACTGAATGGATAATTACAGGTATGGTGTGTGCTCCGGAAAGGGAAGCTTGAATTTCTGTGTAAATACATGAAGTGGTGGCGGGGGTAACGTAGTAGATGAGGGGGCAGCTGGGAAGGCCTTCTTGGAGGATCAAGTTGTCCAAGCAGAGACCAGAGCATGTGGACCCACGTGAGGCTACTCTCAGGTCCTTGAAGGAATATCCTCAGCCACTGTTCCTCTGCCATCACTGAGCGCGACGGAGCCACAGAGAGCCAAGTGCAAGGTTTCTCCAGGCACCTTGAAGATCCCCAGGCTTCGCCCAGCAAGCAGTTGCGTGCTCTGGTTCTGAATGGAAAGCCAGGACACTGCTCAAGTTCCCAGCTGGGCCTTGCCTGCCTCTGCTCTCGAGGCACTTTCCCCAATCCTACCTGACAACTCCCCCCCACCGACCCGTGCTATGTCCTCGTGCTTCCTACTCTGGGACAAGTCCTCCAAGCTTTGGATTTTGATATGTAAAAAACTTCAGCTTCAGATAGTCCCAAAAAATGCCTCCTCTCTCCGATGCAGTCTTTTCTTTACTAGGATCAATAATTTTTTTTTTTTTCTGTAAAGTGTCAGGTAATGAATATTCTAGTTTTTGCTGGTTATCCAGTCCCTGGGCCACTTCTAAACGACCCTGTTGTGCAAAAGTAGTGCAGATCATAAGTCAGCAAATGAGCTTGACTGTTCTCAATAAAACTTTATTTACTAAAACAACCATTGGATTTGGCCCATCTGCCAGTGTGAGCCAACTTCTGTTCCAGCCAATATCCTACAGTTTCGGAAGTCCAGGGTAAAGCTCTGCCACATGCTGTTTTAGGAATTATTCTCTCTCCTCATCCCCTCTTCCCTGGGGAAGGGCTTGGACTCCCAGCACAGCACTAAGGGCTACAAGGAGAAGGTAAGCAAATTACAAAGAGGGGAAAATGTACCAGGAAGTTTTTCAAAACATCATCCTGCAACATGCTAAAGGCTGGGGAGGTACTCTGGGCATCTAGAGTGAAGCCCTTCTGACCTTCTCATCAGGTGGAAGCGTGGACAGTTTGGAACTGGTCTCCTCATTTCCCTCCATGCCTCTTTCTACCCGTTCTCCGCTCCCTTGCCAGATCCCACCATGCCACTGTCCTGCTCAAAGCCCTGCAATGGCTCCCCATTGCTCACAGGACAAAGGCTCTACGAGTCTGGAGTTCCTCCCCTGCCTCCTCCTCACCACTAAAACACGGTGTGCCTGGACCCACGAGGTGAACAGTGCCTGGCTTCGGCCCACATGGCCATCCTGGGGCAGTGGGTCTGGAGGTGGCCCCGTCTGTCGGAGCCTCTTCTCTACTAGGAGTGAGACGCAGGGACTGCCACAGCGCTCTGGGCGGCGGTCCTCCTGGGCTATACTTTTGAGAGGATGGAGTTGATCCCGAGTCCCTTAGGACCACTTAAGTGGCCACCACTTATTCTAACATGAACAAAGTTAGACTAAGAAATCCAGGACTAAGTGCTCAGGGTACAGCTCAAGTGGCAGACATGCGAGAAGGCCTGGGTTCAGTTCCCAGTACTGCGAAAAAGAAATCCTGCACCAAATTCTCATCTTGATTATGTAAGGAAGAGGGAGGCCCCCCAGCTCCCGGCTGACAGGAGTCTCTGCCTCTGCCCTTGGTGCCCAAAGCGTGAACATTACCCTGGCACGGGGCACATTCCATGGATGCTCACCCAACCTGCCACTAATGGCCAGTCTGGCCCATGAGCAAACGCTGTTACGAAACGGAACTTCTGGTTGAAGTAACATGCAGAGCTGCAAGAGTCTTTAGTTTTATTTACCTGGGTGGATTTTTCAGACATTGAGCTCGTTTGTATACATATCTTACTGCCAGAGTTGCTATAAACTTTTGGGCAAGTCTGCATATCCGAGATCCGACCTGGCCCCCAGTGGTCACCCTCCAAGGTTCTTGGAGGGTGGCCAATGGTCTTAATCAAGGCCATCTCCAAATATGTATGTAAAGTTGTGAAAGCTCTGCCTCTTCCAGCCTCGTCCCGAAGCCTGGGCCGCACTTGGGCAGGAGCCAGGGGAAGCTCATTTTTCTTTGACTCCCTACTAGGATAGCACCTCTTTATCAGACTGGCTTTAAACGGAAGCAACGTTGGGAGAAACTGTACGGAATCCGGCTGTTGGAGAGAAGCTGGAGTCAAGGTCTGCATAGAGTTCACGCCTCAGGTCCCCTCACCGCCCCAAACTCCTCTCTTTATGTTCTCAGACCCTCATGGAACAGAAGCCAACAGTGCTGACCAGCCTGGAATTTCTTCCTGGGAGAGGGAGATGTCTAATACAAAAGAGAAACACGTGAGAAATAAATGTGGAATCTGTATGTGCATCTGCAAAGAGCAGAGACGGGGCTTCTGAGATGGAAACGCCCAGCTCTGGAACCTGGCATTGAATTACGCCGAGTGGTGACCACATGTCACATCCTGAGCCACACATTCTTCACACAGAAACTCATTAAGCATCCCAGCGAACCTAGGCAGCATCCCCACTTTACAGATGTGGAAACAGACACTGAGGGTGTCTGAGTTATCCCAAGGCTAGGGTGTTAGTGACAGAGCTCTGATCTGGACCCTGTGCTCTCATTCCAGAGCCCTCTATATGGCCTCTCAGGAAGGGAAATAAAACACCAGTGTGAGATTTTCAAAGGGCACCTGCAGATCCTGTCACCCTGCTGTTTAAAATCCTTCAGTGGCTTCCCACTGCTTTGGGGATGGAGACCTTATGGGCTACCTATCAGCCTCCCAGCCTCCCCAGTCTCTCCAGCCTCCCTGCTGTCTACCCTGTGGCCTCCTGTCTGTCTTAAAGATGCTGTTTTAACCAGCTTTTCATCACTGTGTGACCAAAAGACCTGACAAGAACAGTTTTAAGGAGGAAAAGTTTATTTTGGGGCTCACGATTTCAGAGGTCTCAGTCCATAGGTAGCTGGCTCCATTCCTTGGGGCTCCAGATGAGGCAGAATATCAGGGCAGAAGTGTGTGGCAGAAGAGAGCAGCTGGGGACATGGCACCAGAAAGCAGAGAGAGAGCTCTGCTCAACAAGGACAAAATATACACCCCAAAGGCAGGTCCCCTGGGACCCACCTACTCTATCCACACCCTACCTGCCTACAGTTAGCACCAAGTTAACTCCTGTCAGGGGATTAATGCACTGATTAGGTCACACCTCTTACAACCCAATCATTTCGCCTCTAAACTTTCTTGCATTGAGCTTTGGGGGACACCTCGTCTAAACCCTAAGGGTCCCCGTGCTCCCCCGCCAGTGTCCTTTGGCATTGGCTACCTTCTCTGCACTAACTGCACTTCCCCTCCAGCTACCTCCTCCCCCACCCCACCACCAGAGTTTGGATAGGTGTCCCCAGAGGCCCATGTGTTAAAGGCTTGGTCCCTGGCCTATGTTGCCACTGAAGGTGGTGAAGAGGTGGACCTAGGGGGAGGTTGCAGGTCATCAGGGCATGCCCTCAAAGGGGACTGTGGGACGCCAGTCCATTCCCCTTTCTTCTACCGCACACTGCTGCCATGATGTACTGCCCCACTGCAAGCTCAACAGTCATAGGGCCTATTGACTATAGATCGAAACCTTGCAAACTATGAGCCGGAATAAACCTTTCCTCTCTCTAAGATGATGGTCTCAGGTATTTGCTATGGTAATGGAAAGCTGACTAACACACCCTCCTCCTGCAATCCCTCCTTGAGATGGTCACCCTGGCATCACTTCCTCAGGTGAGTGACCCCAACCCCTAATGACCATGACCCCTACCCCACCCTACCCATCCGAGCTCTCAGGTCACACCCCTGTGTGTCACATGTTATCATTCTGCTTCAGTGATGACTGGATTAAAGTTGGTCACTTCTCTATATAAGCAGTGTCCAACAGAAATATAATATCAACCACAGAGGCCAGTGGACATTTTCTAGTAGCCATATTTTAAAAAGTAAAAAGCAACAGGCGAAATCAATTTTGATAATATATTTTATTTAGCCCAATATATTCAGAACATTATCATTTCAAGAAATTATTAATGAGCTCTTTCACATTATCTTTATCACACTAAGAAATCAGAACCCGGGATGTGATCTATCCATGTCGCACACGTCCATTCAGACAGCCATGTCCATGGGTTCAACAGCCACAGGGGGCTTGTGGCGATTGGATTGAACAGTCCAGGTCTGGTCTAATCTCTTGTCCTCACAGATGTTAAGCGAGGGCATTTTACAACTGAAGTTGAAAGTGCTGCAGGGGGGAGAGAGACCCCCGTTGCCCCTCTTCAGACTCCTCGGCTAGATCTAGAAATCCAATAAATACAAGAGCTGATCCACCAGAGAAAAGCATGAATTCTTATTCATCTTACATTTTTACACAGGGATCTCCACGTGAGAGAGAGTCTGAAGAAATGACCAAGGCATGGCACTTACACAGACAAAAACAATAAATTTGTGGATGCTGTCAGGACGGCGGTATCTGGACCAGGGTGGTCAATTCTGGGGCTGTTACTAGAACTCTCTGAGGTGTAGAGAAGCTGGCGGAAGGCAGTTACTTCAGACAGGTCCACTGCAGCTCCTTTCCAGTCTTGCTCCGGGAAGGCCACAGAGAATCTGCACGCCTGCTGTGGGTAGGAAGACCCAGGCCAAGTGACCCTTCCTGCAGGCACAGGTCCCCGATGATTTCAGTTCCATGTCATCGACGTCCCAGTTTGGCACACTGCGAGACAGCACACCTTTCCCTCCTGCAGCAGTCTGTCCAGTCGCTCTCGGCCAGGGGCGAAGTCTCCTGCAGGGGACACTGGGCAACAATCATAAAGTAGAGGGGGTGTGTTACCAGCATCTGCTGACTGCACGGTACCCCGCGTCCAGGGAGGCCGCCACACGCCCTACGATGCCTAAGACGTCTCTCACAGCGCGGGACTGTTTGACCAAAACGCCCCTAGTGCTCACGGTTAATGGACTTTCAGAGACAGGCGTCCATCCCCTCTTTCCCCGGGGCTTCCGGCCCCGTCCCTGCTGCTGTCCACGCTCTCCACCTGTAGCGTCTGCCTCCTCTGTGAAGTTTTAATTTGCATTGAGACCACTATGATCAATGTGCTTATTTGTGATCCCTTCATCTCCTTTGTTGAAATGTCTGTTCTTTTGGCCATTTAAAACATTTTTTGGCATTTCTTTTTTTTATTACTATTGTCTCTAGAGAGTTGTTTATATACCCTGGATACAAATCCTCTATTAGATATGCGATTAGCAAATATTTTCTCCCTGTCTGTTGCTTGTCTTTTCAATCTCTTAATAGCATGTTTTGAAGGAGAAGAGTTCTTAATTTTTAAATGAAAAACAAAAGCTCACCTTATTATAAAGTGAATTTTCACCCACTCAGGGGTTACATTAGGACCTCTCTGCTAGATATTAAGAATGGGTCTTCCCATTCCAAAACAGACCACCCGCTTGCTAAGCAGCCTGAGCCTGTGTAGTCTTCCAAGAGATTTCCAAGAGACCCTCTGTGCCTTAGTTTCTGCATCTTTGAAATGAAGATAATACTAATGCTCACTTCACAGGCTGAAGAAGGAAGGAACTGAGTTAGTGAACACAGTGAAAGCACTCACAGAGGGCCTGGCACTGAGGAAGTTCTGCCTAAGGATTTCCCTAGTATTGTTACTTCACGCCAAGAATTTCCATGCAGAACAAATACACCACAAAAATACACGACCTTGCAGCAAAAGACCTGAACAATCCTGATTGTTTTGCTTTTAATCAACAATTGTTTATCTCTGTGCCAGTCCTGGGCTAAATGCCTCACCTCGTCTACTCATTGAAACAACACAAAGGAGAGGGTACTGTCATTGTCCCCATTTTATATGTGAGAAAACTGAGATCCAGCCTGGTCAGGGGGTGGCTAAGCTAGAATTCCAACTTTGGTCCATCTGACGAAATGGGAGCTGCTGACCACCAGCTCCCACTGACCTTCCTCCTAAGATGGACTCCTTGCCAACCAGGAGAGGGCGCCCTTCCCCAAATCCTGCAGGTCTCCCTCTCCCCAGCCCCACCGCCCGGCTTCTGCACTGTCCTGGTGTGGAACGTGGACCCACTACAGAACACACAGGGAAGGAAGGCAGGCCTGCTATCCACTCCCTAGAACTCTTTTAAAATCTGGAGTTGAATCTATAGCTGAATCAAGAGACCTGGCATCGTTCAAAAAGGAAGTCTCCACCCACGTTACTGAGGCCAACCTGCGGGAGTCACAGGGTCACCCAGCATACTGTTGGAAGTGTCATCACAGACAAGCCTAGTGCAAGACTCGTGCAGAGAATTAATGAGCTTATTAAGCAAAGAGAAAGGTACCCGGGTTCACCTGCAGTGCCAGCCAGCTCTGCCCAGAGAAGCTGGCTTTCTGAAAACAGGTGGGAAGGAGCCCAGCCTCCTGCAACTGAAGCCCAGTGAATTCCTGGCATTATAAAGATGGGGAAAAAAAAAAAATCTCTGAACTGTAAAAATAAAAAATAAAACAATAAAGCATTTACTAAGCACATTCTTTTTGCCAGCGCTGGGTTAAGCTCTTGGCGGGGGGGGGGGGATTAAAAATGAATACAATATTATCCCTGGTCTTGAATAATAATAGCTTATGTTTTTATAGCCTTTACTACGTGCAGGGTTCTGTGTGTGTACTTGACACGTACACTTGTCCCTCAGTATCTGCAGGGTACTGATTCTGGAACACCCTGAAAATACCAAAATCCATGGATGCTTCAGTTCTTATATAAAATGGCAGAGCATTTGCCTATCACCTACACGTGTCTTTTCATATACTTTAAGTCATTCTAGATTATTTGTCGTTTTAGTCTGTTTTTTCACAGCTGCGACCTGACAAGAACAATCAGAAGAGGAAAAGTTTATTTATTTGGGGGCTCCCAGTTTCAGAGGTCTTAGTCCATAGACCGCTGGCTCTATGCCTCAGGGCTCCAGGTGAGGCAGAACATCATGGCTGAAGAGTGTGATTGATGATCAGGAAGCAGAGAGAGGCTAAACTCAGCTCACAAAATATACACCAGAGGCACGCCCCCAGGGACCCGCCTCCTCCAGCCACACCCCACCTGCCCGCAGTTTCCACCCAATTAATCCCTATCGGTGAACTGATGCCCTGATTAAGCTAAGGCTCTCATAACCCAGTCATTTCACCTCTAAACTTTCTTGCATTGTCTCACACGTGAGCTTTTGGGGACACTTCACATGTAAAACATGACACAATACTTAATACAAAATAGTTGTGATACTTTGTTTAAAGAATAGAATAAGAAAACATGTCCATACATCTTCGGTACAGATGCACCATTTTTTCTAAGTACTTCTGATCTGCAGTTGGTTGAACCTGAGGGAGCAGAACCTGTGGGTGCACAGGGCTGTCTTCATTAACTCATTTATTCCTCAGAGCAATGTTCTAAGGTGGACTCCCTCATAAACCCCATTTCAGAGTCGAGGAAACTGAGGCGGGGAGACACTCAGAACGCAGCCCTCGACCCCACAGGCATACAGGCTGCAGGGTGGGACCACATCAGTAAGTGCCACGGGAGAGCTTGGGCTTGGCGGCGGGCGGAGAGGGAGGAATGCACAGTGGACAATGCACTGGAGGACGAGGAGCAGGCACCTGAGGGGTCCTCACACACTCACAGGTGTTCCTTCAGAAAGGCTGAGTCACCCTGCTCCAAAAGATGCCACTGACATCAGCTCTGTTATTCAAGAAATCCAGGGCTGGGGAGATGGTTCAGTCGGTAGAGTGCTTGCCTTGCAAATACAAGGCCCCGGGTTTGATCCCCAGCACCGCAAAAAACAAACAAACAAAAAAAAACCATGTTGAGCAAGTGCAGTATGCTAGACACGTGCTGAAGGTCAGCCACCAGGAGCACACCCAGCAGAGCCCCTCCCCACGATGGAGGAGACAGACCTGGACCAGGAAGCACAAAGGCACCATGTGTCACCACTTGGGGGTACAGAGGAATTTGGGATCATCTTATGCCAGGACCAAACTCTTCTGAGAATTGTGGCAAGCTTGTTGGAAGGAGGCACATTTTGGTGGAGGATGAGCTAGGCTATGGGTGGCAGGGGGCATTCGAGGCAGAGGGAATAGCATATGATCACAATGCTGTGAACTTCCTGGAGCATTTGAGGACATGAGAGAAATCCAGTGCAACTTGTATACAGGAAGAAAGGGGCAAAGCCAGGCCTGGTGGCACATGACTATAATCTCAGTGACTCAAGAGGCCAAGACAGGAGGATTGCAAGTTCAAGCCCAGCCTCAGCAACTTTAGTGAGACCTTGTCTCAAAATTTAAAAGGGCTGGGGATGTAGTTCAGTGGTAAAGTGACCCTGAGTTTAATCCCCAGTACTCACCAACCCACCCATCCCCCCAAAATAAAGAAAGGGGCAGGGACATAATGGATGGAGCTAGGTGGCATTCAGGGGCCAGATTTTTCTGGGTCCTTCATCCTGAAGTAAGGAGAGGACTGTAGAATTAAAATTGGAATTTTAAAATTTTAAAATGGAGAATTAAAATTGGGATAAGTTAAACTGTTACTACAAATCAGTTCCAAAATATACACGTATTTAATCATGATAGAAATCCCCCTCTCGTTCATCTAACTGTCCAAAGGATTGATTCTGCCTGATTGGCAGACTGCTGTATCAGTTATCTATTGTCCTAAGCTGCATAACAAACATCCCCAAAACTTCAGTGGCACACAGCAAGAAGCTTTTACAGCTCAGGCATCTGACACCAGCTTAGGCTCCACTAGAGAGCAATGCTGCAGGCTGTCAGCCTGGTTAGGCCAGGGCTGCTCAGCTGGAGGGACTTGAGGTGACTCTACCCAAGTCTTTCCTTCTCCAGCAGAGCTGTCAGGAATGGTCACACGGTGACGGCTGAGGTGCACACAGATAGAAACATGCAGGATTTCGAGATTTAATCGAGGAGGGAACACATCATCACTTCAGCCTCCTTTTATGGCAGTGGAAGATCCACTCCATTACTCTGGTCATTACGCTCTGCCTGCACAGGAGGAGCTCTGGGACTATATGACAATAGCTACGGGGAGGGGAGAGAGGTGGAACCACCTAATGCACCCTGTCTACAGTGGGTCCTCTCCAAATATGCTTTTTCAGAAACCCTGGCTTCTTCCATCTTGTGATTCTGCTCCCTGGTAGAGCCTCGTCCTCGTCTGTAGCCAATCAGTCAAGGGAAGATGAGGATGGAGGAGGCGCACGGCCCCTGAGAGCCGTGAGCTGTGAGTGGCACACACCCTTCCTGTCACATTCCACTGATGCAGCCTGCACCGGGCTACAAGGCCCTGCAGGACAGCTGCTCCCCGGCCAGGCGGTGTAGAGTGAATGGAAAAGCAGATTTGATAAACAACCAGTCACCAGTCACGTCCGCCACAAGGAGGGCGTCACTATTGTGCCGTCTAAATTCCTAAGGGAACGAGGATCACAGTAAAAGCTTTCTGCATGACAGCGCTGCCCCAGGCAGAAGGGACGGAAAACCCTGCCTGTGACCAGGATCCCCACCGGGACATGTCAGAGGGGCAGCAGAGACCAGACAGGGTTGGTGCAGAGACAGTATCATTGCAGATTCTAATGCAGCAGAGATAGAGTCAGGTCACATTACACTGTCTTGGCTGTGACTACCCTCCTGAGGCCACACCCAAGTCCCTGTGGGACTTAATTGAGGGAATCCCCCTCCCTCGCTGCTGATTTCCCTCTTCCACCTTCCAAGGAAATGCTGCCAGACAGCACTTGGTCTGCCCAGCCAGGGTCAAGTTCAACAGGCTCCGCCACACGAGGGGGAGGGGGATTCCAGTAAGCTCTGCCCTGCCTCCCTCCCTCCGAGCGGCACCCCCAGGAACATGCCTCTGGAAAGCTGTAGGTCGGCTTGTCAAGCCTCTCTCCAGAAAGCTGAGACATGAAGCGAATGCCAATGGTCCCCCACCCCAGGAGGAGGGCTACGCAATTACAAAAAATTCTGCTTACAGCTCAGATTCAATATTTGGAAGGGATAATCCTGAAATAAGAGATTGCCTGATTTCTCTCCCAAGCCTGTGAATGCTTCATTAGCTCCTATTTGACATCTGATGGTTGAGTCTGATTGGCTTTATTGTGGAGTCGGACTTTAAGAAGTCCCCAAGACAGAGCAATCAAGTTTCACAATGACCGCCCCCACCACAACTGCAAATTTTAAAACATAAATGGCAGCTGCGCCTTGGACATCAAAGCCGTGAATGCAGTGGGGAATTTGTGTTTCATCCTCACTTAATGAAACTCAATCCCGCTTGGCAAATCGGGGTCCCTGACTCAGCAGTTAGGATTTCCTCTGCAGTTCAGCCTGGGTGCCGCGAACAAAGAGCCCCCAAGCTTGAGCATCAGCATGGATGCAGTACCTCTGGTAGGGCCAGCGGGAGGCACTGGAGTCTCTGAGGCTGCTCTAAGGGGGCACTCAGTCTAACTGTGGAGGTGGGGTCCCGTGCACCAGAATCAGACATGATAAAGGTAGCAGGTGCTCAGTTGAATGGTGGGGGTCCACGGCTGCAGGAATTCCTAAGGAGAAAGTAGGAAGGAGTCATGGGCAGGGGGCTATCCCAGGCACCAGTGTAAGTCAAGGGCTGGAGGACATTGGCCCCACAGCTCCCCAGCCTCCTAACGCCCAGCATGAGACCTCCTCTGGGTTCCCTCAGCGCAGGCCTGCTCAGCCCCCCTCTCTGTGTCTGCCATGTTGCATTGTCCTCATCTGTCCTCTCAACCGGAGGCCCTTTGGCTGGCAGGGCGGTCTTATCCATTTCTGAGCCCTGGTGCTCAACAAAGACTTGGAGCCCAATACATGTTTGGTGGCTGAGTGAAAAATTGCCCTTTCCCACGTTACATGCCTTTGATGTATTGATTACGTTTGGTGGTGGTTTAGTTTCCTGAACCAACATGTGTGTCATTTCTTTGAGAGATCAGAGTTTTAGGAATCCAGAGCCTTCTGTGGGGTTGTGTTCAGTGGGGAGAGAAAAAGGATTCAATCTTTCCCTCCATTTTTCCCTTTAACGCTTAGAAGAGACATACGGAGAGCAGAGGGGATGAGGGGTCACATACAGAAGATCTAAAATGTGCCCAGCACATTGAGCAGAACATTGAGCACGCAAGCTGGTGTGCAGTGGTGTGCACGACACCAGCTCAGGAGCCTAGAACACTTAGAAGCTGTGTGTTCTCGGGCACGTTAGTCAACCTCTCTGTACTTTTTTTCTTTGTAAAAAAAAGAGAGACAGAGAGAGAGAGTTCTGCACTGCCTTGGATGTGTGGGGGAATCTGTGTGTGTTTATAAAGCTCTTGGATCAGGATCTGGCACATCCTTGGCTCCCAAGGAACACTTGCTGGTTGCTGTGTGCGCATTCCACCCTCTTTACTACCCCCGTATGGTGGTCAGGGTGTGTTGTTTCCATCTCACAATGGAGGGAGCCAACACTCAGAGAAGTTAATGGCTCACCCAGGATCCCACACTAGTGGGACCCCAGCACCCGACTCCAGAGTCACAGCATCTGGATAGCTGCAGGAGAGAGGCGAGGGAGTTAGAGGTGGGGTCTGGAGGGCCCGGTGCCTCCTCGGCCTCCAGTCCTCCATAGTTCCCCAGCTTCCAGGCAGCGGTGTGAAGCCCCCGCCCCAGATCCCCTCCCGGGTGCCCACACCTCCCGCTCTCCCCCATCCTGCCCAGCGCGGCTCCCGCTGCGGCCCCGCGGCGCCTGCGCGGCCGCGCATCCAGCACACCCACGCCCTCCCACGTGCACACTTGCCCCTTTGCCGCCACACACCCGATCCCAGCGGGTCCCGCCGCGGCCTGAACCTTCCCGCCCTTCCCCGCCCATCCCAGCCTCGGGATCACCTAGCGACTCCATCCCGAGACCGCAGGACGCGGGCATCTCCCTCCCACCGAGAGACTTTCACAATGTCCTCAAGCACTCCCCCTCCCGCGCCTCGGAGGAGCATCCCTGAGGACGCCCAGGCGCAGACCTGGGGCAGAGAGCCTGTCAATTTCCCCTGAAATCAGGGCACCGATGTCCGCTCAGACCTCTAACTCCGAGGGAAGGTGGAGCCGCGTCCCCACAGAACGTCGCTCTCCGCCTGCAGGGTGCTCAGCCGTCGCCAGGGGGCAGCCTTGACCCGCTCGCTTGTGTTAACCCATTACCCAACCCCCACTCCGCAAAGGCATTGAGGCTGGGAGAATATAAAGTAGCCAGAAAAGGGTGTGTGTGTGAGAGAGAGAAAGACACGATCAATATACTATCTGTAGTCTGGGAAAGTGACAGATTATGTGGTTCAGTTGAATTACTAATGTAATGTAGAGGCAATAATTTGGTTCTGAGTTTCCTAGTGGCCATAGCAAAAATAGAACCATTTATTTGGTCACCCACCTCTCCTGGGAAAGACCAAAATTTTATTTGAGGAGCCGCTAGGAAATTTGCCACACCTTGGTTTCTATAATTCCCACTACAGGCTCCCTACACGCTGATCTTTCTTAAATTCGTCATCTTTCTGCTTTATCCTTTGATTTAAAGGGATAGGTAAAGAGTTCTGGTTCCACTTTCTGTCCTCCTGTCTTGCTTTTTGTTTTGTTTATTTGTTTGTTGTTTTCGCAGTAGTCCGGATTAGACCAAGGACACTGTACCATGGAGCTACATTCCCAGCCCCTTTTAATTTTTTATTTGAGATAGGGCCTTGCTTAATTGCCCAAATTGACCTTGAACTTGCAATCCTCCTCCCTCAGCCTCCTAAATAGCTGGGATTACAAGCATCCACCTCCATGCCTGGTTTATATCTTCTCTTGACCACATTCCAATCAGACTTCCATTCTCATCACTCTTGGAATTGGTCTTATCAAGGTCACCAGGTTCGTCCATGTTGTCAAATCCAGAAACAATTCTCAGTCCTCATTCCACTGGAGTCAACCATGACCTTTATCCTTTATTCTGTTATTTTTGATCTCCGTCTACTCTCCTTCTCTGCCTGCCATACTGGTCCTCCCTCGGGGCCCTCGCCTCCCAATGCTGCAAAACTCAAGAGCGCGGGCCTACACCTCCTTTTGTCCTTGTGTCATCCCCTCAATCCAGTTTCAGGACTCAAAGTAGCAGATATGCCCCGGTGACGACATTTATGTCTGTGACCCACATCTCTACTCAGATATCAAACAGGCACCTCAGACTTAACGTGTCCAAACCAGACTCTTGATACCCTCATCTAGAGTATCTAGAGTATCAAGAAGCTGGAGCGGCTAGAAAGCAGCGTGACCTGCTCATTCCTATCTCCCCTGTCAGCAAACGGCAGCATCATTTGACTTGGCCCAACCCAATTATCATCCTGGGCTCCTTTCTTCATTTGACCTTTATATCCAAGAGCACAGAAAATCCTGCGGGCTCTGACTTCAGCGTGTCTCTAAACTCCCAGCCCTTCTCACCGTCTCCCTTCCCTGCCCCTGTCCAAGTCACCGAACTGCTCTGTGGGCAGTAGCTTCATTGTTCTTGTTAATAACTACATCCGTTGTGCCTAGACTGGTGTTGAGCCCACAAGGAACCATCAGTAAATATTTGTTGATCCAATTATTGAATGCCCTAGAGATTTCTGTATGCACAGGGCACACAAAAGATTAATTTCTGGGAAAGATTTCACAGCTATGAAAATAATAAGAGAAAACGCTTTTTGAACATATACCACATGCCAGGAAGATGCTGGGTGAGGTGATTATGGCTCAGAAAAGTGAGAAATTGTCCAAGAATAAACATTTAATTGTTGGTGGAAGAGATCTTTGAATCATATTCATTTATTCAATTCATCAAGTTTTTGTTAAGCACAGATTATGGGCCAGGTATTGTTTTAGAAGAATAAAACAGGCAAATTTCAAACTTCGATGGACCTTGCATTCTAGTAGAAAGACTCAAGAAATGGTGTGTGTCTTGTGTGTGCACGTCTATGCGTGTGTGTGTGTGTCTCTGTGTGTGTGACCCGTGATACAAGAAAGCAAGTTAAAGGAATAAGGAGTCATAGGGAAGCTCTCGGCATTTGAACAGAGACCTGGAGGAAAAGAGTGAAAACCCAAGGTGAATGATCTTTGACATGTTTGGGGGACGTAGAGTGAAGGGTAGAGTTCTTGGAGCTGAGGTTAAAGATGAAGAGGGGATCCCAAAGGTACCTTGTCACTGGAAGCCTTTGATTTTTACTTGGAATTAACGGGGAAGCCATTCATAGGTTAAAACAGGGGAGAGACTTGGACTTCAATACGATCTCTCTGGCTGCTACATGAGGAAAGGCCTAAAGGAGGACAAGAGAGATCTCTGTGGATGCTTGTCATGGGTAGTTCTACATGTCAGCTTGGCCAGGCCAAGGTACCCTGTTGTTTGGTTAAAAAAAAAAAAAAAAAAAATGTCTAGCTCTTGCTGGTAACATTGATTAACATTTATACTCAATAGACGGAGTAAAGCAGATTGCCCTCCATAATATGTGGGTGAGCTTCATTCAGTCAGTCGAAGGTCTTCAGAGCAGAGATAAAGGTTTCTCAAAGAAGGAATTCTTCCTCAAGACTGTGACATAGAACTCTGCTGGTGTTTCCCACCTGCTTCAAACTCCAGATGCAAACCTGTGTTTTAATGAAGGAACTTTAAGACAGGGAGTACCCCTCTGATGACTAGGAGAGACAACATGGAGATTGTCTCCAAGTTGGACATGGAGATTTTATTACTTAGAGGTCCTGGGGTTAAATGGCACTCCCAGAGGCCACATGCACGGAGGCCAGGAACAGCATGGAGAGTGTGCCAACATCTTTACTGGGTTCACGTGCTATCCAAACAGCTTCCCCATAGGGAGTTTTAAATGGTGGATTTAAAGCAAGCAGGCACAAGTTCCAGGTAATCACATGTTGACTGACAGGTGGTTGCTGTGATGTATCTGCAGAGTCCCTGCAGAACATGAGGGTCAGGGAGACCAGTCAAACAAGCTCTATCTAGCTGTCCCATAGGGAAGTGATTGCCAGGGTGCAGTTGTATGAGGCAGAAATCTGGATCAGTCACATTGAGGAACTAATACAGGGAGATAAAACTGGAAACTGTGCCCGGGGTGACTGAGCCCTACCTTTGGTGTGAGAAAGTCCAACTTACATCTAAAATAGATGCTGATACAACATAAAATTAAAAGAATTCACTGTAGACTACAATATCAACTCGTCCCTGAATCTCCAGCCTGCCAACCTACCCTATAGATTTCAGGCTGACCAGCCCTGACAATCACATGAACCCACAAGTTCAAGGCTAGTCTGGGCAATTGAAAGAAACTATTTAAAAATAAGCAAATAAAAAGGGCTGGGGATGTAGCTCAGCAGTCGAGTGCCCCTGGGTTCCATCCTCAGCAACAAAACAAAACAAAAAAACAAATACAAAGCATATCAGAGAACTGCCTTCAAATTCCTTTTAGGTAAACTAGACAGAAGATTGATAGATGGCTAGATAGATGATAGGTAGGTCAATAGATAGAGCCTGTTGATTCTGTTTCTGTGGAGAACTCTAATACCATGTTTTCCCAATAATCTGTGAGACTAATGATGGACCTTGATGGACATGGTGAGACATGTTTGAAGTCTAGAAATATTTTGATCTGGATCTGCTAATAAATTGAATTAGGCAGATTAAAGAACGAGAAGCATCAAGAATGCTTCCCAGATTTTCAACCTGAGCAACTGGGTAAATGGGCACATGATTGATGGTGAGAGGAGACGCTAAAGAGGCAGGTAGACAAATGAGGCTGAGCCCAGGGGAGAGGTCAGGCTGGTGAACCAACAGGCAGTGATGGGGTGGACCTCCTTGAGACCAGGTACAACCACCAAGGTGGTGACTGCCGATAGAGGAAAGAGTCCAAGGTCCAAACCCAGGTGCCCCTGAGGCATTTGAATGTCTGGAGAAAGAGAAGGAAATGCCAACAGAAGAAACAAGACGGAGCCCATAAGACGAGAAGAAGCACTGGAAAGCATGTGTCCCTGAAGCCAAATGGAGAAAGATCTTTACTCCAAGAAAGATGGAGTGGTCAGCTATGAGAAATGCTTCTAGGGAATTGTCAGCTGGGAGCCCGGAGAGTCATGGGCTCCGTGGTACCATTGGTGGGTGCTGGGCAGGTGCCCAGTGTGGGAAGAGAAGCAGCCAAAACACACAAGGGCAAACTCTCACCCACCAGCATCCACGTGAGGCTTCCACAGGCCGGCATGAGCGTCATTCCCATGTCCAGAAAGAAGGAAGTACCCTGATAATACTCGTCAGCTCATGCAGGCTGGCCAGGGGTGGCAGCCAAGATTTGCATCTGTGGCCAAGTTGAGTTTGATGGATGGTGGGTCATTCATTAAGAGATTAGGAGGAGGAGGGCTTGAACAATGAATTTTAGTGCTGTCAGGCAGATGAGGAAGTCAGACCTGGTTCCCAGGGAAAGACTACAGGAGATGGGCACCGACTGCAGGAGCCCGAGGGTGAAGAAAGGAAAGAGGCCATAACCACAGGGCTCCAAAACCCACTGGCTTGCTCCTCGTCCCCCGGTGTGATGGCAGGGCCCTTGATACTGATAGAAAGAGCATGATCAAGCAGCCTGGTGACAACTCTCTGATGCTGGAGATTGGTCTCATTTTTGTTTTTAAATGAGAAACTGAGACCACAGAGGTTTTGTCCCATGCTCAAGTTCAGAGTGTTGGCCAAACCCAGCACTGGACAGAATGGCATCAAGTTCAACTTGCAGAGGTCAAAGGTCAGAACCATTCCAGCTGTATCTTGCCTGGGAGGGTTCCATGAAGAAGAACAGGCAGGGCAACCACCCTGGACTGTAGGTCCTTGTGGACTAGGCACTTCCTGGGAAAATGGTCAGCCAGGGACAGAGAGAGTCACAGGCTGCCTGGAACAAGGAATGCTCAATTCTTCCACGATGAGGTTCTTTGTTATGTTTTCTACTTTCCTGTTGAAGAAACAGCGGCCCAGAGAAGTTAAGTAACTTGTCCAATGTCACACAACTGATGACTGCTGGATTCTATATTAAGAATTTTCAGGATAGAAATTCTGCTCTCCCCTCCTATTCCCACAGAAAGCAAACGGGCTGCCTCGTGGGCCTCAGGCTACTCATCTATAAAATGGGGCAATGGTTCCACCCGTCCTGTTATCTGATAATTCTTTTCACTTACTAGACATGAAAGCATGTAAAGTTTATTCATAAAGGCTGAAGTCTGCATTCGGAGCAAGACCTAGGAAATTCCAAAGTTCACCTGAGCTTTTTTTCCATCTCAATCCAAGATAAAAATGAGATGATGGGCTCTTCTGGCAGATGAACTACATCAGCGAAAACATGACAAGGGATTAGGCATGCGCAAGCCAGGCTGGTGTCACAGAGCGGGTTTTAGCCACCAAGATGGAGCCACCAAGATGCCAAGATGGGCCATGGAAGCTTCAAGCCAAGGCTGTGCATGGGGTGCCTGCCACCTGCCAGAGTCTGTGCCTGGCAGAGCTGAGCCCTGGCCCAGCCACTGTTTATAGCTGCCTGATCTGGCTGTGGTGATATCACCCTTATAGACTTTGCCCTCTTCTCTCTGACCCAACCTTCGACCACTGAGGCAGTGGGTTCCCCATTGCCTAAAAGGCAGTTGTGAGAGTCAGGAACCTGTACGGGGGTGCTACCCACGACACGAGGGTGACTCAGGGGGCTGCACCCTCGCTCTCCCAGCACCCTTAAGCTGTGGGTTCTTTTATGCCCATTGATAGAGGAGGAAATGGCAGTTCGTCTGACTTGATGAGACGTTTCCAAGATCACAGAGCTGCAAGGCCAGCACTTTCCACCATGTTGGGTTCTCTGAAAGGGACAGGCAGGTTCAATGGGTTGCATAAAGCCAAGGGCACCCAGGCACAGGTGGGAGACAGCAGATAGAGGCCTGGGCAAGACTGGGACAGAAAGATGGTCCTTCAACAGTGCTGGGGAAGAGGAGTGGGAGAGGTGGTGGTCTTGAGGAGCCAGTGCTGGAGAACCCTGACATTAGTGCTGTATGCGCCCACCTTGTCCTGGCCCTTCTGTCTCTGTGCATCTGACCTGAGCCAGAAACACCTAGCTGTAGTCTCTGCTCTGCTATTTGTTAGGTCTGTGACCTAGTGGGACAAATTGCTCTATTGCAGGAGCTTTACTTTCCCCGTGAAATGGTTCCCCAGTCTTTGCACTACCACAGGTGTCATGGAGCGATGGAGGTGGATGGTCTAAGACCTTCACAGAGAAGCCAGCACAGGCAGGCAGCTGACACAGCCCTGCCATATTCCTTGTGCTCTGGGCTCCCTGTCCTCATCACCCCCGTCCTGGGAACCAGCGCTGGACTTATCAGAGAGCCAAACTTCTGTCAACCCCACCCCAGCTGGCCAGTTAATGAGTGACCTGGGCGCCAGAGCTTGGCCTATAAAGAGCTGCTAACCAGGGAAGCAGGTGGGAGCCAGGTGAACAGCGGCAGCTGGAACACAGAGGGACAGAGATGGGCAGCAGAACTGGTTTGGGGCGCCTGCTGGGGGCAGCTGTGGTCCTCCTGTTTCTGCTGCAGAGCACACAGTCAGTCCACATCAAGGTGAGTTCCTCTGGCCAACTCGGAGTTGGCATTATTTGCCATGTCAGTTCAAGGACAGTGACCTGTTAGTGATGGTGTCCCAGAACCAGGACCCCCCAGGGGAATGTCAGATGACAGAGCTGAGGCTCAGATGGAGAAGAGGAAGGTGGCCAGTCTAGAACCTTCCTAACATCCATGACTTGACCCACTGCGCTTCGAAGCCCTGTGTAGACCTGGCCAGCCTCTCAAAGCCAGTGGCCTAGTGGGGTGCAAAGGGCTGTTCCCTCCACCCCGGTTGCTCTTTCAATGTGGCCTGGACTTTGCATGAAGACAGGGAAGGGTCCAGAAGACCTACATGATCTAAGTGCCTGCCCCTGGTCCAAGTTCTAACACCCTCCCATCTCCCCAATATCCACCCCCAGTACCGAGGCTTCCAGGTCCAGCTGGAATCAGTGAAGAAGCTGAGTGACCTGGAGGGGCAGCGGGAGCCCAGCCCTCACCTGCAACCCCAGAGCCACCTGCCCCCTGTGTGCCACCACCCAGCCCTGCCCCAGGACCTCCAGCCAGTCTGCACCTCCCAGGAAGCTGCCAGTATCTTCGAGACCTTGAGTAGGTGCCCCCACCCCTGCCGATCTTCCTCCCCTCGGTCTGTTTCCTACATCACCCCAGCTCCTCCTCCACAGGGTCTTTCTGTTAAGCTCCCAGGGCTACAGAGAGGGAGGTTCAAGTACCCAAGCCCCCCTCCCCAGGGCTGCCCCCATCTGGACACAGCAAGTGAGACAGGCCTTCACAGGTCAGAGGGAAGAGAGCCCAGGGAACAGACACCTAAACACACAGTGAGTGAGTGGAAAGCAGCAGAGGAAGAGCCCAGTCCCCACATCAGTTGGGACAAGGGTCCAAAAGACTTCCAAGGGGAAGTGGTGGCTGAGCTGACAGCAGAGGGCAGGGCACAGTGCCTGGCAGGCATTTTGCTGAGCCTGCTCTGTGCCAGGACGCATGTCCCTTCTTTGCCTGCCTTCTCTCCTACAATACCCTTGGAAGGTTGAGGTGTCCAGGGAACAGACAAGAAAAGGACACAGAGCAGAGCCCTGCCCAGTCCCTGCTGGGAAGGAGAGCACCTGGTTCAGGAACCCAGGCCCTCGCTCTGCTTCCGTATGTCCCTGCACCTCCTCTGTGAAGAAGACGCCAGGCCCCCTCCTACACAGCCCTCTCTGCAGTCCGTCCAGCAGCTCCCCATTGACCTTGGTTCAGGTTCAGGCTCAGCTTCAGCTGACCGTCTTTCTTCCCTGCCCAGGGACCATTGCCAATGATGACTGTGAGCTGTGTGTGAATGTCGCCTGCACTGGCTGCCGCTGAGCTGGCCCTGGGGGCCCTGAGCTCACCCTGGACACCTGGCCCCCACACTCAAGCAGAGGCTCCTGGCCGCCACAGTCACCACCACCCTCCCAGGCCAGAGCAACGGGATCAGGCGCAAAGCAATAGGGACACCAGGTTGAGGGATGTTTGCCCCCCAGGACGCCCTGCTCCTGAATAAACACTCCATTCACACAGAGCCACGTGTCTGTTTGTCCATTGGAGCATCTTGGGAAGCTGAGTGGGCTGAGGGCAAGGTTGGACTGAAGATAACAGGTAGAACTTCCCAAAACCCAAAGAGCTGATTCATTAAGCCCCATATCATAGATGAGGGAGCAAGGCTCAGATGGAGCTCACAGAGCAACCCAGGCTTGTGAGACCCTCAGGCTGAGCTCAGGGACCCCAGCTTCAGAGCCAGCTTCTGTATGCCTGACAGAGGTGAGGACAAGTGGGAGGAGGCATGGGGGGAGGTCACCTGGTACCCCTCCAGGCCCACAGCAGGACTGGCTTGGCTGGTGGCCTTCGCCTTCATCCTCTTTTTCCTGAGCTCCCACTCTGCTCTTGGTCTCCTGGGGACCATCTGGCCAGCTCCAGCTGGAAGACCTTCCCTTCCCCTCCCCAGCCTAGTGGCTCCAAGAAGTACTAACAGTAGCCAACTTTATTGAGCATTTGCTATATCCTGGGCACCATTAAACTCTTGACACATGCAACTCACCACGGGCAGGTGAAGTAGATACTGTTGTTTACTCCCATCTCCTTTACCCATCAGAAGAGTAGGCACAGAGAAATACTGAGCCCACCTGGGACCACAGACTTGGCAAAGTGGCCAAGCAGGTTCTTCCCGGGATGTCTGTGTTCTGACCCCGCCATCCCTGCCTTTCCGAGTTGCCAGCCCACTGCCGATGATGCTGAAGGCAGGGACCAGTGCAGTCACCACCACCTCCCACCAGCTTTCAGGGCCTTGGCTAAAGCCAGGGGCCATGCTAGGAGTCCCTGGGAGCAGTTAAGCCAAGAGCTGTGCTGGGAATTTCTGGTAGTGGGGCCCTTCCAGAGTGAACTCCATCTTGTCCTCCATCCAGGGAGGAGGGAAGCCAGATACGAGGGACCTCTAAAAGCTCCCCAAGGCCAAGGTGACTCCCTAGTCAGCTGCCCAACCTGACTGCCCAGTCCTTCTCATGAATATTGCAGCCTCCCAGGCTCCAGCCTCTTTCTCTCCCTCCTCCAGGGGTGAGACTGACTGAGGCCCTTTGCAAGGCCTGCTGCAGCCATCTAGGCCCCTACTTCTCACCCTCTACCATCACTCAGGCCAGGCCAAAGCTTCCTTCTTGGCCTTGTATCCTGTAGGCCCTCCATGCTCCTTATCTTGCTGTGGCTCCCCAGTGCCCCCTTTCAAGTCTAACTTGAGCCCAGACACCATCTGGATGCAAGTGCCACTCTTCCCTGTAGCTCACCTGGTGGAGATGTGAAGGGAACATGGAGCACCCCTCATGCACAGGCACAAGGCTTTGCTGCTGCTGGAAACAGAACAGCAGCACCCACAAAGCACTCTCAGTGACCCAGCAGAGCTTTGTTTTTCTTCCCCTTTCCCCTCTCCCCTCCCCCTCCTCTTCCTCCTTGTTTTTACAATGCCCCCAACTCCTCCCCCACTCCAGTCCCTGGTGACCTCCCTTCTACTCTTGGCATGGATGAGGTAGATTTCTCGTGGATTCCACCTGAAGTGAAGCCGCGCGGAGTTCGGCTTCCTGCGCCTGGCTTGTCTCACTTAGCACAGTTTTCTCCAGGCTTAGCTAGACCATCACAGATGACAGAATCGATCAAGCTTGCTTTCTTTCTTTTTTAATGCTGTGTATTAGTCAACAAAATACCCAATCTAGGAGGAAAGGTTAATTTGGGCTCATGGTTTCAGAGGTTTCAGCCCGTGATTGGCTGGTTCTGAGATAGAACATCATGGTGGAAGGGTGTGGCAGAGGAAAACTACACTACATAGCAGCCTTGAAAAGGAGAATGGGGAAAAGGGACCAGGGATAGGAGAAACCCTCCCAGGGTACACCCCGTGACCCACTTCCTCCAACCAGGCCCCACTGTCTACAGTTTCCAACACCTCCTGCTATTGCCATCAAATTATCAATCTGTGATAGTTGAGGTCAGAGCTCTCATGATACAATTACTTGCCAGGGGCCCCACCTCTGAACACTGCTGCACTGGGAACAAAGTCATCAACCCCTGACTCTTTGGGGGACTTTCTAGATTCAAACCATAACAGGCTGAATCACACTCCATGGTGTGTGTGTGTGTGTGTCCCACACTGTCTTCATTCCACGCCTTGGCTATTGTGAATGAAGCTGCAATGAACATGAGAGTGAAGACACCTTTTGGACATACTGATCTCTTACCTTTTTCCCAGAAATGAACTTGCAGGATCCATATGGTAGTTCTCATTTTAATTAGAGGAAAGATTTCCCAACCACTGCGGGGCTAATGGCGGCCTTCATTTACATTCCTACCCACAGGGTACAGGGGTCTCTTTCTGCTACTTCCTTGCCAACGTTTGCTATCTTCTGGAATGAAGGGAATCTATAATGCCATTCTTAAAGATGTGAGGTGGTATCGCATGGTTTTAGTAACGTTTCTCTAGCGGTTGCTGATATTGAGTACCTTTTCATATACCTGATGGCTGTTCATTTATCTTCTTTTGAGAAATATCTTCTCAGGTCCTTTGACCACTTTAAATTTGGATTTCTTGTTTTCTGGTTACTGAGTTGTGTTCTTATGTCTTCTGGCTAAGATCCCTCATTTTCTCCATTCCGTCGGTGTCTCTTATTCTGTGGAGTATTTCCTTAGCTCTGCAGAACCTCTTTGTGTTGATGCCACCCTGTTTGTCTATTTTTGGTCTCATTGCCTTTGCTTTTGGAGTCATATCCAAAACCAATGCCAAGAATTTCCCCCTCCCTATCTTTTCTTCTGGTAGTTCTACGATTCAGGTCTTAGACTTAAGTCTTTTTTCCATTTGAGTTGATTTTTGTATATGGGATAAAATTCTTCTTCTGCATATGGATATCCAGTTCAAGTTTTCCTAGAACAATTTCTTAGACGATTATTTTGTGGTTTTGGTACTTCTGTCAAAGATCAGTTGTAGACTTATTTCTAGACTCGATTCTGTTTCATTAGTTCATATGTTTGGGGTGTGTGTGTGTGTGCATGTGTGTGTGTGTGTTGATCAGTATTATGCCATTTTTATTACTATAGTTTTGTAAATTTTGAGATCAGATAATGTGATGAATCCAGTTTTTTTTTTTTTTCTTGAGATTCCTTTGACTTTTGTGGGTCTTCTGTGCATCCATATGAATTTCAGGATTTTTTTTCTATTTCAGTGAAAAATGTCATTGGAATTTTGACAAGGATTGCACTGACTCTGTAGATTGCTTTTGGTAGTATGGACAGTTTCATGATATTAATTCTTTCAATCCGTCAACATGGGATATCTTTCCATTTATTGATGTTTTCAATTTCCTTCATTAATAGTTTGTATTTTTCAGTGCACAATTCTTTTGCCTCTTTTCTTAAATTATTCCTAGGTTTTGTTGTTGTAAATAGTATTTCCTTGATTTGTTTTTTTGGATAATTCATTGTTAACATATAGAAATGCTACTGATTTTTTGTTGTTGTTGTTGTTGTTGTTGTTCTTGGTACCACGGATTGAACCCAGGAGCACTTAACTACAGAGCCATGTCCCCAGCCCTTTTTGATATTTTATTTAGAGACAGGGTCTTGCTAAGTTACTTAGGGGCTCACTGAATTGCTGAGGCTGGCTTTGAATTTGCAATCCTCCTGCCTCAGCCTCCAAAACCACTAGGATTATAGGTGTGCACCACCGCACCAAGCAATGCTATTGATTTTCGTATGTTAATTTTTGTATGGGCAACTTGTCTACTAGTTCTAAAAAGGTTTTTTTTTTTTTTTTTTTTGTGAAGTCTTTGGGGTTTTCTGTATATAAGATCAGGTTTTCTACAAAGACAATTCAACTTCTTCCTTTCTGAGTTGCGTGCCTTTTATTTATTTATTTTTTTCTGACCTAATTTCTCTTGCTAGAATTTTCATTACTATGTTGAACAGAAGTAAGAAGAATGGGCATCCTTGTTTTAGTCCTGATCTTAGAAGAAAAGCTTTTGATATTTTTTATGAGTCTTCTTCCTTTTTTCCCTTCTAAGTCTAGCTAAAGGTTTGTCAATTTTTTCATCTTTCTAAAGATTAACTTGGTTTTGTTAATTATTCTATTGTTTTTCTAGTCTATTTCATTTATTTCTATTCTGATTTTATTATTTCCTTCATTCTACTAACTTTGGTCTAAGTTAGTAGAAGTTCTTCTTTACTAGTAGCTATTATTCTAGTTCCTCAAGGTGTAATATTAAATTGCTTATTTGAAATCTTTTTCTATGTAGGAATTTAGTGCCATAAACTTCCCTCTTTGAACTGCTTTTGCTACACCCCATAATTTTTGGTATTTGGTGTTTTTATTTTTGTATGTCCGAAGATATCTTTCAGTTTTCCTTTTAATTTCTTCTTTGACCTGTTGGTTTTTGAAGATTGATGGAGTTTTAAAAACTTTTCCAGTATTACTTCATCTTATCTTCACTCAACTCCATAAAACAGGGATTCTTGCTATCCCATTTTACAGACAAGGAAACTGAGTAAACTATCCACCGTCATACAGCTATAACAAACAAAGCCAGGATTAATTGCCAGAGAGTCTGACTCCAGAGTTCAAGCATTCAATGATTCTACCCACCACACATCTCATCAACTCTCCCAGCCACCTTGGGAGGTAGGATCTGTTCTCATCCTGATTTCCAGATGAGGAAACCAAGTTTCAGAGAGGGACACACAGCTCATGAATGACATGTTCAGGCTCAAACCCAGTCCTGACTGCCTCCCAGGCTCCACACTGTCAGGGCAGAACTATTCTAGTACCTCTGTGTGTATGTGAGTCCACCATCCTCACCTTCTGGAAATTTCTCTTCCTTCCTCTTCTACATTGGTTTTAAAGTTCCATCCATTCTGATGTAAATCCTCAAAGGCTAATGAAAACATATTTCACAAAGGCTACCCTGACCTCAGCTGGAAGAGATGTCATCCACTGAGTGCCACAGATCATGGGAATCTGACCTGAATGTCTCTGTGGCACTTCCTCTCCACCCTGCAACCCAAGGAGGACGCTGGTGATCTCTTTCCTTGTTCCCTCTCCCTTCACTAACTGGCCTTACTTCCTTTCTAAGGTCACACAGCATGTTGAGGGCTCAGGTCTGAAACCACCTTGTCCTAGCTCCCCCCTGCCCTAGCCTATCCCCCTGTGAGCGTCATGTGGGCAGACTTCACCCTGTGTGGGGCTGGAGAGACTTCCCCAGACACAGCACAACAGGGTAGACAGAGTCATGCGAGGAGAGTGGGAAATCAAAGTGCACAGGGAGCACCAAGGACAGAGTGGGAGCCCTACGACTCTCGTCGGGGCAATCAACAAGACAGCTTGAGGAGAGGCCATGGAGTGCTGCCTTGGAGCCTAGGTGGTTCACCTGCACAGGGGTGCAGGAAGAGGGTCAGGGTAGAGGTGAGGAGAGCAAAGGAGATGGTCATAGATGGGGAGGGCAGTCAGAGGGAGCCAAGTCTGGGTGCCTTAAATATGAAGAGCTTGACACTGATCTCAGATCAGCCAGCTGGGTTGGCCATCCTAGCCAGTTCAGACAGGTCCCTGTGCCCACATGTGGCTTTGTGATTTTGGCACTCCCAGGAGTTGTGAAAGAACAGCAGTGGTTCCACACTCCGAAGTGATGGTCTAGAGATTCATGTCCCCTCTGTACCTGTGTGTGGTGGCAGTCCAAGCAGGGGATAGCTTAGCAGGGAGAATGGGGTCCTTCCACTTTGGCAAGCTAAACCCCGAGTTTCCCGGGGTAGGACAGGCACACAAACCTGGATGATGGCTAGACTTGTGGGTGAGGCAAGGAATGAAGGCAACACCAGAAGGACTCTGGAATCTGGTTTATTGGCCAAGCGTTGACGGATCTCCAGCCCCCCAGCCCCTCTCTGGGCTGCTCTCTCCTCACACCCCACCCCCACCCCCAATTCTGGGGCAGGGCACATTGTGCAGCTAGGAGTGGACATATCACAGGCCACCCTGCCAGCAGGAGAAAGGGCTTCCCTGCAGGGTTGGGGAGAGCGCAGCGAGCATCACCGCCCTAGCATCCAGCACAGGCAGCGTAGGCACAGATCTCACACGTGCTCGGGTCCTGAGCGATGGCCTCTGGACAGGAGAGATGGGGCCTGATGAGAGCCAGCTTTCCCTCCCCCAAGGCCCCTGCCTCCCTCCAGCCACAGCTTGGACATCAGCTACCCCAGTCCCCAGGAGAGGCCTGACAAGCCTGGCCTCTCTGACCCACGCAGGACTTTCCATCCAAAACAGGGCATGTGGACCACTGGAACTGTCCAATCAGAGTGGAGCTTCTACCCAGAAAGGAGCTAACGCCAGGACCAGCCGTTGGGGCACTCAGCACTACCTACCAACCCATCGGTCTGAACAAGATCTTCCTATGTCTTGTCAGTGACAACTTGGAACTAATCGTAGCAGTGAGCCCAACAGACCCACCAATTAGAACCCAGCCTCTTCTCCGAACCCCAACCGTAGAACTTCTCTTCCTCAAGAGGCATCGGTCAGAGAATTCCCCAGCCCAGCCTTCCCAGAGGAGGCCGCTCACCCAGCCTCTGCAGGATCTCCTCTGCATTGGGCTCCTTGCAGACAGGCCTGAGTTCTTCTGGGAACGCGGAGTGGCTACAGAGCGCAGGAGCCACAGGCTCACCAAGGATGGGCACAAGGTTCCTGCGGTTCCCAATCTTAGGCTCTGGGAAATCCTGGAGGTCTTTAAGTTTCTTCACTGACTCCAGGGGAAAGGAGAAGTCTCCATCCTGAGAAAGACAACCGGAACGTGAGGGCAGGCTGCAGCTTCCTGGCGTGACCCCAACCCCAACCCTGCAATCACAGCTCTGTGGCACATGAGTGGTGTGCCTGGGAAAGAGACGCTCCAGTGGGCCAGTAGGGGTAAGAGCTGGCGCCTGCCCTGCTGGCTTTGCTCTGGGACTCTGGCCACTCTGGAGGCCTCAGGTTCAGCCTGCTCTTATGAGTAATGAAGAAAATGGACATGGAGCGCGGGGGACACAGTAGGCGCCTGAGGAGGAGTTGGTGCGCTGATTTTAGGGAGAGGAGCAGGGGGACTCAGGCGCCCTAGCTCCACACAGCCATGCACAGGCTGCCTTCCCTTGCCAGAGACGTCTGGCTGCTCACCGGGCCCCCATCTCCAGCCCGCAGCCTGGTTTTTGTTTAATAGACTCTTGGAGTCTCTCATAGCAAGCAGAACCCCCAACTGGATGCCAGCCTGCTTGGCACCGTCCCCGTTGTCCGTTGTCACAGCCATCCAGCTGGACCTCTGGAGTGTCCTCACAGTTCCAGAGGGATGCTCCAGCTGAGCACAGGACTGTGTGCAGAGCAAGACCTGGGTTTGAATCCAGCTTTTTCGTTTCTCAGCTGACACCTCTTTTATAGAACTTCTCTGGGGCTCAGTTTCCTTCCCCTGTAAAATGGAGCTACAGACAATCTCCTCCCAGGGTGCTGGTGGGGCCTCAGCAAGAAACCTGGGGAGGCACCATTACTGACAGGCACCCCATCACTCACCTCTCACACCATGTTCTCTCCTACCTGGGTTCTTTCTGCTCCAGGTTTGAAGCGAAAGTTATGTATCTGGCAGGACTGGGAAGGGGGCTCCCCAAGGAAGTGCAAGCCTCGAATGCACCTTCACTCCAGCCCCAAGGACAGTGTGCGCTCTCAGGGGCCAGGTAGGGATGGGGCTTACCTGCACCGTGACGCCCCCTGCCAGAGCAGCCCAGGCTCCCAGGAGGCACAGCGCCGAGAGCAGGAAGGTGTTCATGGCAGCAGTTCTCTCAGCCCCGGCCTGAGGAGCAGCCCGTCTGGCTGTCACAGCAAACAGTGGGGCTTTTAAAGAGGTCAGGGTTACTGAATAACCCTGAGCTTGTGTCAGTGTCTCATCTGCTGCCTGTCAGGCCTCATCAGATAAGGTTCAAGGCAGCCCTGGGAGATAAGAGATCAACTCGGGCCTGGCAGAGCCCCGGCCCCTCCCAGGGCACCACTTTGACCCACAGGCAGATTGGGTCGGGCCCTGTGCTGTGGGGTGGGGCCTGCAGACCCAGCCCTACCCTTGAGGAGGAAAGCCGGGACCCAGACATTGACGACATTCAGGGCCATTAGGGTGGGGGCAACAGGGCTATGGTGGGGGTGGGGTGCAGGGAGGGGCCACCTCACAACAGGGACGGGAAGTTTAGGAGTGTTTCCCAAGGAGGTGGTACCAGCACTGAGGCCAGGAGAATGGGGCTGGGGTGGGGGGGCCTCTCTGAGGTGGGATGGGGTAGAGGGTCATTTTGTGCAGAGGGAGTTGTTTCTGGGACAAGCAGGGAGGTAAGAGAGGCCCAGGGAAATGTAAGTCGGCCTGGGAAGGGGAGCGGTTGGGGCGTAATGACTAAATGGCCCATCTGAGGTCTTGGACCAAGGAGGGGCTCGGCTCTGCCACCCCCAGGCTTGCGTTTGAATGCACCTACTGCCCCATTTGGATGTGTGTGACCTGGGCAGATTAGACCTTTTCTGAGTCTCATTGTCCCAGTGTCCTCCGTTGGGACCAATAAGAATATCTACCTTGTGGGCAGGTGTTAAGGTTTTGAGGGTTAGATGAGGCTTTCAATGTCTAGCCCAAAGCCTGGTACACAGGAAGCACTCAGCAGAGGTTCATTTGTTACACCGTTATCAGCGGCAGATCCTGGTCCCCATTGCCCGCTCTGTGTCACCTGCCTAAGCTACAACCTGTCTCTTCCTGTGCTGGCCCCTTGATCCTGCCGGCCCTGCAGCCTCAGAGTGCCCTCACCCGATCTCCTCCTGATGGGATTGCTGCCCTTCCACAGGCGGTACAGGGTGGGACTGCTTGATGTGTCCTGTGCACCCCCAATCTGATCCCTTGGGACTGAGCCCGCCCCGCAGTGTGTGCTCATTCTGTGAGCACCCTGCACAGGGGAGAAGGTGGCTCCGAGCTCCCATTGTGCTGCTCCACACCCTGGCTAGGTGCCAAGGGAGGAGGTGGGGCCGGAATCCTGGATCTGCTGAGTAGCTGCCTTGAAGAAGAGGCTGGAGGGAGCAGAGTCCCTGGAGCAGGGAACTACACAGGGCCCAGGCCTCAGGGAGGGCCAGGAAATATTTGATTCACCTCGGAGCTCTGCTGGACCTCCCTCCCCTTGCTGGTGTGTGTGTGTGTGTGTCTGTGTACACCCAAGTGCATGCATTCACACCAACATGGGTGTGTATTGTGCATGCCAAGATGTGTGTGTACCCTGAAAGGTGTGTGTGCGGGAAAGTGTGGGTCACAGAGGTCATGTGTATGTCTGTGTATATGCTGAGGTGTGTGCATGTATGTTGGGGTGTATGTGTCTATGTATGTCACGTTGTGTGTGTGTCCACTGGGAAGTGTATGTGTGCCATGGTGTGTCAATCTGCACACTTCGGGGCATCTGTGTAGGTTTGTATGTCTGTGTACGCACATATGTCTGCGCACGCTAAGGTGTGTGAGTGTGTGCGCGTGTGTGCCTGCAGAGGTCTACTCGTGCAGTGGCCTCTGTGAGCTAAGCACAGGGTAGGGGTCTGGAGGGAGCTGGTTGGAGGCAAGGCCAGCAACGCCACTGGGACTGACAGGGGTGCCTGAAGGGGATGAGCATCAGGAACACCCAGGCTGGCTGGACCTGAGTGGGATTAAGGACGACAGCTTTAGGCGAGGGGTTGGCCCTGCGGCTGAGTTAGGGCAAGACTGCTGTAGCAGTTGGGGATGGGAGTCCTTGTTGGGGTTTGAACTGGGATTTGGATTAGGGCCAGGGTTAGGCTGGGAATAGGGCAGTGCTGGGAACAGGGTTAGGTTTGGAACTAGGGGCCCAGTTAGGATTGGCCTGATGTGGAGACTTACTCATGCGGAGGTTGCCATGAGGTTTGTTAGGGCTCCTGTAGGGTTGGGACTGGAGTTGATTTGCAGTTGAGGGCGGAGGTGTGGCTGGGCGGGGTTTATGATTGGGGTTGGGTCTGGGATTACATGTGAGGTGAAAGCTGCATTGGGATTTGATTTGGCCTCAAGGATGGGGCTTGGGTGGATTCTCTGACTCACTTTGGTTCTTCAGCCTCTGTCCCCTCCTAAGACACAGCAGGTTGGGGTAAGGGGAGGGGACTTTAGTTCCTGATGCCTCTTCTTCCCACAGCCCCCTGGCCAGGACTGGCCTGGAATAGAGCAGGGATGGAGGGGTCAGGGACTGTGGGAGTGATATTGCTCCTTGGTGGGAAAGAGGAAGTAGCTCCTAGGCCTTGGCCCTTTGGGTCCTGCCCAAACCAACCCACCTCTGACATCTGTACTGGGAAATGGGAACCAGCTCTTCTTCTCTGGCCCCACAGGTCCCCTCCCCAGCCTGGTACCAACTGTGAATTCAGGCCCCCTCCCTCCTCTCCAGGGGACATAGGATCTCAGCCTCCCCTGAGGCTGTTAGAAGCTAGATATTGGGGATCTTCCCAGAACCCCAAGCTTTCTAGGCCCCACACCCACACCCTGAGTCCTGAGTCCTTGGTCCCCAGCAACCCACACTCTTCATCATTCCTGTGGACCGGAGGCAGATCTGGGGCTGTTTGGCTTTCTTGCATCCCAAGACCACCACTTCTGGCAAACTCTTGCTCCTCTGTGGCTTCCCAGGCCATGTCCCCTCCACTCCTGCCTCTCCACTGAACCCCACCAGAAGCTGCCCAAACCTTTGGAGGAAGGCCAGGCAGCCTTGCCCAGCACTCAGGGTCACCATGAGCAGACCGCTGTGGAGCTCCTCACCATTCAACCAAGATTCCAAAGGACTCCCCAGGAGGGGACGAGGAAGCAGGGACTATACCCAGAGGTCTGAGCTCAGGCTTTGGAGCCAGGCAGCCCTGAATTAAATCCAGTTCCACTATTTAAAATCTGTGTGACCTTTCTGGGCCTCAGTTTCAGCCTCTGAGAATTGGGGAAATTGCAAATTTCAACTCTTCTAGGACTTTCCTAACCAAGCCCAACCAGGCCCCTGGGAGCCAGGGTTAAGACCACCCTTCCTCTGCGCTCCAGCGGCCTCTATGCTCTTTCCGGCATGCCCCTCACCAGGCCTGTGAGTGGCTAAAAGCAGCACCTGAGTGGAGGCCCCCATGCTCATACAGGGTGCTCACTGGGGGCCGCAGATCATTCTGGAATCAGCAAGGTTGCAGCCACTGTCAGAGTCACATTAATGATGACGGTTAACACTGATCAGGACTCACTCTGTGCTAGGCTCTGAGATAGGTGCTTGTCAGCTGTGGAAACCAGACCCACCTCCCACACACGGCAGGAAACTGTGGGCTTTGCCTACTGTCAGGGAAGCCCTGCCCTGGGAGGAGGCCAATGCCATTCTTGTGGCCAACAGGTCGACACTTGTGTTTGAGTGACCTTGTCATGGTTCCTCTGTGCCCGTGAGAATTGGGTCCAGTTTGGCTCAACGCTTCTGGGCCCAGCTCCTCTTCCCTCTGGACCTAGCAGCCTAAGCTAATCTTAGCAAAAAGGCCTGGAACAGCCCAGGTGGGGGCCTGGAGACTCCAGTCCTGCTCTGGGTGTGGTTCTTATTTCACAGCCTCACCTTTAAAACTTATAAATGTGTTTTAAGGGTGTAACAATCTCTGGTTCCTATGGGAACCCAGGCCTGTCTGAAGTAGACATTACAATGGATGTAAACCTACTAACAGTTCTGGGAATACCTAAGAAGTAACTGTATAACTCCATTTTATAGATGGGTAAACTGAAGCTCAAGGGCTCAGAGGGGTTAAACACTGACTATCCCCAAAGCGCCTCTGTGGCTGCAGGTACAGATGGTTGTATTGGTTGTACACTGCAGAAGGTCACCTGGCCACCAGAAAGTGCAAGTCTAGACACGTGTGTAGCCTACCTCAGCCCAGAGGAAGGCACGATTTTTCAGATTCGTTGTCAGGTGGACTTGGTAGCAGCTGTGGTCACATAGCTATAAATTTTGGAACAGAACCCAGTTCTCTTCAATTTCAAAGACAAACCAAGATTCTACTCAATCCAATACCATACCTCCTATCCTGTCTTTCTGGTACAAAACTGGCATTTTTTTTTTTTTTGCCTCTCCAGGGAAGAACAAGAAAGGAGTGGCCACTGAGTCAAACCCTCTGAGGTAGGTCAATGATGTCCACTGTACAGAGGAAGAAACTGAGGCTCTTAGGAGAAGAGTGCTCAGTGTCACACCAAGTGGATGGCAGTTGGGATTTAAGGCCTGTCAGTCAGAGCCCAAGTCTAGGCTCACATGGAGGGACTCCTCCCTGCCCCTCAGGCCCCAGGTGGCTCGGCTCTTTCCCTTGATGACCCGGGGGGCATATGCAGAGTGCACAGAGGGTGTGTCTGCCTGTTTGCACAGCAGTCTCATCCCCTGTGCCCCGCCAGGGTGAGGTGGTGGGGTGCTTCATTCACCATATGCTCCCACTTGGCAGCTGCCTCCTCCTCCCCACCCCAAGCCATCGGCCATCACCCGTCCAACCTCTCAAGAGCCCTCCATGTGTCCCAGAGGGGACCTCCCAGAGCCCATGGTTGACTGGCAGATAGGACATGGGCAGACTTCATGAGAGGCTCTGGGGGGAGCATACTGGGGGCTGCAGGTCCCCTGGGCCCTGTCAGAGAATGCTTGCCAGCCAGGATAGGGTATGAAGCAGACTTGACCAGCAGGAAGATTTGGATATAGGAGACAAAGAGAGGGAATGAGGCTGGCTGGGGGTGAAGCAGTGTGTCCAGAGCAGTATCCAGAGGGAGGTTTGAACACCAGCTCAGAACCAGCGTGTGGTGCAGGCCTGTAATCCCAATGACTCAGGAGGCTGAGGCAGGAGGACAGCAAGTTCAAGACCAGTCTCCGTAACTTAGAAGTTCCTGTCTCAAGTTAAAAAAAATAATAATAATAAATAAGAGGGCTGGGGGTGTAGCTCAGTGGTGGAGTAGCCCCAAGTTCAATTCCAGTCCCACAAAAAGGGGGAAAAAAAGAGAGAAGAGGAAGGAGGAGGAAGGAGGAGGAGGAGGAGGAGGAGGAGGAGGAGGAGAAGAAGAAAGAAGAAAGAAAAAAGAAAAAAGAAGAAAACTGGCTCAGGCATTTGCCCCTTATCCGGTGATGGCAGGAAGCCACGGGAAGCTTAGAAGCAGGATAAGATCATGGCTTCGTGTGATTTAGAAAGATCACCTTGGCAGGGGTATTGAGAAAAGACTGACAAGAAGGGAAGGGAAGGTAGAAGGCTGCAGGGGCAGGAGAGTCAACTGGTCTTACAACATGGCAGCAGATAAAGAGAAGACAGTTCCTGGGCCTCCCGCATGCTGGCACCTGGCAGGCTGCTCTCCACTTGCCTTCTCCATGACAACTTGAGGTATGGCACCCACTATCTGGATGAGGGAGGGAGGGCAGTGTCTTGCCCACATGAAGTTCTAGGTCCTTCTGACTTCAAAGTCTACATTCTTTCCACTGCCTCAGGTATTGTGCTGGCCCTTGGGCCCTGAAGGAAACATGCTGGCCCCTGAGCTGGGTAACACATCTGACCAACCTCTGGTAGGTAAGGAAACTGGGGATGGGGCAGAGTAGGGGCTGCCAAGGAATCCAGCTCAAAGGGATGAAGTCAGGAGGAGTGGTGACAGGGCCAAGCCAGGAATGTGATGGAGAACAGAAAGACTATGAGACTTGCTAGACCTCAGTCTGCCAGAGTCTGAGAAGCCAGATTGATCCCAGGCAAGTTCTCCCTGGATATGGGGCCTTGGAAGAGGAGAGACTAACAAGCCACCAAATTTGAGTGAGGAGCTGTCTCCTGTCTGCAGCTTCTGAGCACAGAGAGACCAAGTCCCAGGCACAGTCACACAGGCTGCACAACCACGTACCCAGTCAGACACAATCACACAACCACATGAGAACAGTCTCCTTCACAGTCACAAGCTTATGCACATACGCACTTTCACAGAGCCAGAGTTCCTGCCTCTGCCTGTGAACGTCACTCAGGCATGGGAAAGGTGGGAAGTGTCCTTCTGACATCTTTATTGCCATTGGGACAGGAAGTTGGCTCTCTGACCTTTGGGGGCTGTAGCATGAGAGGCATCACTTGAGTGAGTGACGTCAGCTCAGCAGCTCTGAGGTAGGGTGGGATGGGGTGGGGTGGGGTGACATGAGGGAGGTCAAAGACGACTGGGAAGTGTTGGGGAAGAGGAAATCTGCCTCAATGGAAAGTGCAGACCAGAGTGAGGCAGATCTGGGTTCCTGTCCTCTCCTCCTCACTGGCAGTGACCTTTGGGCAAAGCACTTCACCTCTCCAAGTGGCAATGCCCAGCAGTAAAAAGGCAATAATGACATCAACCTCATCAGGCAGTTGGGAGTGCTAACTCAGATAATGGCTGTGAAGTACCAGGCAGGGGCCTCTCAAATGGTGGCAATAATCTTGATGTTTGTGACGGCCCAAGGAGTTAGTATGTGAGTGTGCAGAAACACCACGGCCCACTCAGGCTCGGAGGCAGGGCTGTCCCGAAGCACACCTGCCCAAACACTTGTCAGCCTTGGTCCCAGAGGAGCAGCAGAGCCTCAGGGAACAAGCGTTTGGGGATGATGGCAGGGCAACTCCCCCACCCAAACCTTGCAGTGGGGATGCAGTAAGCGTCAGGAGGTCTGGAAGCATCTGAGGCAGCTGGTGAATGGGCCCACCATTGTTTGGCTCTGGACTAGAAGGCATCCTCGGCTTTCTCCAGCTGGGAGGGCTCCAACGCAGGAAAAGAGGGTCATGGACTCTTGAGAGCCAGGACCTAGTGAACCTTCTAGAGCACTCAGCTCTAGGAGCTGCAGAGAAAGGGAGCACGGCCGCAGGGGTGAAGGAAACCATCCAGAAGGGGAAGAGCACACAGCTGGCTCCACCCTCTGGCGGCCACAAGCCCTCACTGCAGCCACCACTTTGTTCAAGGCCCTCAGTCTATGGTCAGTGGCTTAGGGAACAGCACCAAGGACCAGGGACAGCAGTGTGCTAGAGAAGAGTGTGGAGGCTGGAGCTGCAAGGCCCAGGTTTGACTTCCCAGCTCTTCTGCTATTATCATCATTATCTACCACTTACCAGCTGGATGATCCTGGTAAGTAGCAGAGATTCTTCATGTGAGATTAGTAGTAACAGCTATCGGCCACACAGCTTTCTCAGAGTGAATATGGCAAATGCAATTTGAATCAAATGCCTGGGAAAAGTAATACCAAGTTAAAATGTACTTAACAGATGGCAGCTGTCCATTCTGTACATCTTGGGTCACTGTTGCTTAGGGCACTGCTCGTAAGGAGAGAGTTGAAACAGCTCTGACTTGAAATCTGGTTGCGGTGTAGCCAATTACCAAGTGTTTTGCTCTGCATATGCTGTTACTCCCTTATACAGAGGGGGGCGTGCAGGGAGGAAACTTCAAAATCACTTTTAAAAATCTCCTAGAAGTGGGGCATGGTGGCACATGCCTGTTATCCCAGCAGTTCAGGAGGCAGAGGCAAGAGGACTGCAAATTTAAGGCCAGCCTGGGATATTTAGTGAGATTGTGCTTGTGTGTGTGTGTCGGGGGGAATCCTCTAGGAAGGTACAGATGTAGAAACCCATCTTAGCAAGCCCAACATGGCCAGTTTTTCTAGGTCTTGGTTGTAATCGGTCCACTAGTGCCGGATTAAGCAGCAGGCTTACACCCAAAGTCCATGTTGCCCCAAACATGTACATCTTTAGCCAAAGAAATCATGCTCAGTGGTGAGATGCTCCTGTGCAGAGGTACATGGAAGTGGATACCAGTGTTACAGTCTCAGATTAGAGCCTTGCGTCTCCCTGATTCAGAGGCACATGTCCATGAATACTCCATTACAACATCATTTAAAATTTGCATTCCTTCGATGGAATGCATTCATGATGCATCTGCATTGTGCCTTCCCCGTCCAAAGTTGTTTTTTCTGTAAAATGGGGCAGTAACAGTACAAGTCAAGTTATTTTGTAGACCAAATAAGACAGTGTATATAGCAGCACAAAGCTACATGTTGAAGCCTTGAGAACTGAATTTAGAGTTTAATAATCTTGCTTCCTCTTTCATTTGACGAGGAGGTACACTTGAATTAGTACAAGGCAACTAGATTTAACTATGCCCTTGAAAGGTACTGCTATTGACCAAAACTTAACCTGTGATGGGAATACAGCACAGCCCCACTCTCCAAGGGACACACACACACAGTGGGCAGGTAGTCCCATTCCTGGCTTAAAAATAATTTTTTTAAATCTTTTTTTTTTTTTTTCCTGCTACTGGAGATTTAACCCAGGGACGCTTTACCATTGTACCACATTCCCAGTCCTTATTTTTTATTTTGAGACAGGATCTCACTAAGTTGCTGAGACTGACCTTGAACTTGCGATCCTCCTGTCTCGGCCTCCTGAGTTGCTAAAATTACAGGCATGTGCCGCAGTGCCAGGCCAATTTCTCTTTTAAGACAGCAGTGGAGGTAAAAGGAAATGTGTTCTTGAATGTGAACCAGACTGAATTATTCCAGATTTGCTATGAGCTGTGAGAATTTAGGCAAGTTAACCTTTCTGAGCCTGTTTTCTCTTCTGTAAAACTGCAATAAATTGATGTTTCAGGTAGTGTTGTGTAAGTGAAATTAGAAGCAGCCAGGGGCTGTGGGTAGATCATGGGATTGGTCCAAAGCCCGCCCCCTCATATGAGAAGACTCCTGGTTCAATTCCAACTTGCCTAGTACAACTCGCCTGCCTGTTGCTTGACTGCTTTCACATCGATAAAGTCAGGACCTCAACTATTTTCATAGAATGGCTGTACTTGGTGCTTTACTAGCAGTCTGACACCCCTCCCACATCAGTCCACAATCCCTATGCTAATCTAGCTCCCAGGCTAGGTCCACAGCAATGGTGCCAATGAAAATTACTTTCTCTGCACTTGGATAATTTGAGGATTCAATATGAATAGCCCATACTCACAAGAGGCTTTCCTAGACCCTATCCACCCATCCTCCTCAGCATGACCTAATCCCTCACCATCAGACTCTTGCCTTGCCAAGGAACAATGGGAGTAGCCTTCCAGACCAGTTTCCCAGGATTGGCTGGCATTTGCAAGTCTATACCCCCTAAAACCAGAATGCTCCTTTCTTCTCTCTGGGCTGCCCGTGGAAGGCACTGTCACTGAATATTTGCTCAGCAAATGATAATCTCCACTTTTGCCTTTTGGGAATAGCCGTCTGAGAAAGCAGTGCTGGGAACAAAACTGGAAGCAAAGTAGAGTAGGTACAGGGGAATTCTCTTGGGATGAAAGGACCCTATAAAAAACATGTCTGAAGTTAAATATCAGCTCTGTCACTTGTCAACTAAGAATCAAGACAAGTCACTGTACCTCCACCTGAAGATCGTGGCGACTGGCATACACTGAGCACCACCAAGTTTTATGCTCTGGGTGCTATTCTACACGTTTACAAGTGTTGTTGAGATTGCCACATCTGAACTAGCTCCAGTCTTACTCCCTTAGCTACAACAAATGACATGGACCAATCAGTGTTGTAAGAGTTAACGTAATATATTTATTTTAAGTGCCATTCATGCATATCAGTCTGGCAGCAACAATCCTAATGACACTTGGAATATTTCTTTACAGCACTAAACAGTTACAAAGAATGGGTGCCGCTCATCATAGAGGCAGAATATGAAATCGTGCAATAGCAAAACTGTAGAAACATTAAAACACTGACTGTCCAACAGCAGAACAGAGAGCAGGTTTGTGTTTGCACAAAAAGCCAATGCATTTTCATCACATATATACAATATAGATATGTACACATCACCCTCTGAATGAACAATATCAAAATACTCTATTCCATTTGAAATTATCCCCAGATTGTTTCCCTCCCACTTCAAAGGACATTTGAGAGACACATATTTACAAGAACACACATGAATACATTTACATGTCAAAAACTGCCACAAATGCCAGTCGGATTATTTTCCTGGACAGAGTGCCCATTTGATTACATGCATTTATTATTCTTTTCTCCAAAAGTCTTTAGTCAGTCTAAGCCCAAGATAGAACTTGCTTTTTTGCATTAGCAACTACCAACAGAAATGGCCATTAAAGGGACTCTCTGTGACTCACGAGGTAGCCCTGTCTGGCCATGGCCCAGACACCAGTCCTGGGCTCCTGGGTCACCTGAATCACAGGAGAGTGGGACAGGTCTGGATGGAGACTGCCTCCTGGGCCATTCCTGGTAAGTTTAGATACTCACAAAAATATCGAGCACTGCAAATCACTAAATGATTGCAAAATGGGAAATTGGCGTCACAAAATTTGTAAAATCATTATCGGTGTTTCTATCCAAATCATTCAGTTTAAGAAACTGCATTCCAATACCCAAACTGTTTAAAGTGCACATTTCTACCCAAGCAATCCAGACAGTTTCAGAACAGTTATATTTTGGTGTCTAGGAAACAGTGACTTGAGTAGACTTTTTTCCCCCTTTTTTGAAGCTTTTACTCTGCAGGCTGCCATCTCATCTTGCCTTGATCCTTCTAAGAGGGGCCTGTTGGCTGCCTTTCCAGCATCCTCTGATTTTTACTGATCTGCTGAAACTGAGCTTCCTTTTTCATACCAAGCAAGGTTCAAATGACAAAGAAACATAAAGCTCTTCCTTTCTCCCCAATGTCACCAGCTCTTACCATGGCTGGCTTCCCAGTGACTCTTTCAAGGCAATGCTCCATTTAAAAAACCACACACACACACACACACACACACACACACACAAACAAAATGTATGTTTAGTTCAAGTAGAGATTACTCAACCAATGAATCACTAAGGCTAATTAAAGTGATTTAGCATATGGCTGATAGAGACCAGAGGTGCTAAAGAAGCAACCAGTGAGCAGTCATTCCTCCTTGATTTGATGGGACCTATTTCCCCATTAAAATTTAAAACTTTTTTTCTTTAAAGAATCAACTCAAAACCTATTCATTAGGGGAAAAAAAATCTCATTTCTCCTAGTTTTATTACAAAACTAAGACAATCAATTCATGCAAAGTAACTGTGAGATGACATGAAACAGAACAAAAAACTAAGAAAAACTCCTACAAGGTGGGTTTCTTTTCAAAGAAAGTGACCAAATGTCATGCACACACAGGACAACAGAAACCAAAGTCCGCTTAGCAACTGCACTGAAGACGGAGGTGAATGAAGTCTATGTGTAGCTCCATCCTCCTTCCAGTACTACTTAAATGGAAAGAGCGTGAACAGGGAAACTTGCTTCATGAATCCCGCCATGTTGTTCTGTTGCCCAAATGGTCTTTGATTCAACTTCCAGAAAAATCCTATTTAGCTATTAAATCTCAATTAGCAGGAATGCTAAGATAGAGAAATACACTCACCTGGTAAAAGGAGTGATGATAAAGAGAATGACACAATGTCCCTCTGATTGTCTTGTCTGTAAACTCTTATCAAGAAAAATAATTCTGTGCTTTTCAAACACCACATTTCTCCTTAGTGAATCCCAATAGGAGCTGAGCATTCACAAAAGGTAGTAATAAATATTAAAATAACACTTCTGAATAATAAATACATAAGTGAATGTGGAGGCATTAATTTGTTTAGAGCCAAGCAATGCCCAGCTTCTAGCCATTGAAACAAATTTCAGAGCTGTCATAATGCAGATTTAGGAAACAGACATTGACAAGGTACAACATATACTCTATATTCTCCCAAGCATCAAAACAAATTTGGTCAGTTCTTTATGCTGCTCAGGAACAACATGCCCCTCTGGATTGTTTGAAGAGTATCATACTCTGTGTTCCTTGACTTATTGGACAGAATTCATTATTACCCACACTTCTGAAAAAGATTAAATAAGGTTGAAACTGAGCTTTGGAAAAATCTATTTTCTTTCAGTTCCCTACATCAATTAAAAGCATCCTGCAGAAAATAGCCTAACAAGAATAAAAACTGACAGTAACTTTCTTTTCAAGACATAATAATCCAATTAGAAAAAATTGAAGCCTTTCAGTAATTTTTGTACATATATTTACACATATGTATCTATAAACTGCTTGCAGCAAAATAGGCTCTGTCTGAAAAATCAGTCTGGCACTTGTGGTTAACATCAAACTGACACAAATATGCAAAAAGCTGTCCAAATCACACAACGGTTAGGAGCTACATAGGGCAGTTGGCAAGGAGACAAACATGTAGTACTTGTTTGGGTCAGATAAAAGCAGTAAGTTATCCAGCTAAAATCTTTTTGATTGTCTTCAAAAGAAATTTTGATAACATTGGTGAAGTGATTAGCAACTTTGTTTTCTCAACTGGATTCTCTTAAAATCTTTCCCTTCACTGCACAGAAAGGTGACGCTGGGGTCTGATGCCTTGCAGAAACAAGCCCTACACAATTGAATCCCAGTCAAAGTCATCCTGGATGTCATCTGGAGGCAGGGAGCGACGCATCTGGAAGGCTTGGGAAGGCATCATGTGCTGCTGGTTCATGGCTCCGTGATGGCCTGGAAGGAAGAAAGCAATGTCAGTAGTGACTTGAGAGAGAAGAATGAAATATACTACCCACTACTGAGCACTTCCTATGTATCAGGTACCCAGCACATACAGTCTGCTTAGTCTATCCATAAACCTTCAACCAAGCGGCTCATATGATCTTCATTTTATAGGTAAACAGGACAGGGTTTAAGAGGATGAGCAAGTTACCCAAAGCCACACTGACAGTAAGGGGACAAGATAAGATTTGAACTCAGTTCACCTGACTCTTAAAACTCATGCTCTTTCTATTATACCAGGCTATAGCAAGAAGACATGAGAAAAGTGTGACATAACAGTTTGTCTTACAGTCTGTTCTGTTCCAATACATTTGGGTAACAAACTGGCTCACGCAAGAATAGTAAGGAGAATGATGTCAGTGTACTACTGATGTCAGACTGGGTTATAGTGAATTTTCTACAGCAAGTTAATTTTTGAAGTGAACACAGAGAACAGCAACACAGTGAACTGCAGTAAACCATGGAGAAAAAGTTGAGTCCACAATTCCTGTTCTACCTGCATTCTTCTTGGATCACTCTGGCATCTGTCTGATCTTCCCAATTTCAGTGCATTCTGCGCCCCTGTCTCTGTATCCTGACAGAACCCTTCCAAATCAGTTTCACAGAACTCACTCTTTTATTGGAATTAAGTATATCCTTTTTAGTTGTTGAATTTTTTATTGAATCATTATTTTTGTTAGTACTCAGATGACAAAATTTTTACTAGTCTCCTAGAACTTCTATCATACAATTATACAAAATCCTGGTATGGCAGAAATGCCTGTATGCTTTTTATTTAACAAAAGTTTACAAATTCCCTACCATGCTCTCAGGGACTAATTTATGTGATTTCCATATAACCCTAAATTTATTCCTCCTAACAATCCCAGGAGCTAAGATAGAGTTCTTAGTCCCCTTTACTAACAGGGAAGCTTAAGCAGGAAGGTTCAGAAGCTTGATCAACATCTCATAGTTAATAAGCAGTAAAGCACCAGGATTCAAACCCTCACAGTCTGGCTTCCGGGCCTTAACTACCATATCATGCCACCTACAAATTACTAGGTGAGTGCTCAAAAAACAGAGCATCCTTCCCCTTCATCAAAGCACAAGTCACTTGGGCCCACTCCTTCACTGTCTGGCACACAATTCTAAGTTTTAAGCAAATCCCCATCCTACACATTACCTTTTCTTTTCCTCAGATAGCCCAAGTATGGTATGATATATGAGAATAACAATGGACTAAATCCAGATATTAGGACTTGAGTCTTGGTTTGGCCATCTTCAAACTGGGTGGCGTGCGCAGGTTCTCTTTTCTTCTCAGCCCCTATTTCCTGACCTAGGTGATCCTTAAGGATCCTTCCTTCTAACAGTATGTTTCAGTCCCCTAGCTAAATGTAACTTTCCTTATCTTTGGGAACATAGGAGGAGAAAAGCTTATCAACAAAGCTTATCAACTCACCTCCTCTATAAGTATCCCTAAAAACTATAGCTGAGAGAACTACAGTGGAAAAAATGGAGCAGAATCTATAGGAGCTAATCAAAATAGGTTCCCTAAGGCTGCTAATTACCTGTCAATGTCCTATCCTTGCAGATACTCTGTCCCCAGATCCCCAACAGAAATTCACTCCTTTCTGAAGCAGTCTCATTCATTATGGGGACGTCTTAAGCTTTTTAAAGAACTTTTTACATTTATTTTTATTGGTACAATATAATTGTACATAGTAGAAGGATTTATTGTTACATACTCATGTGTGCACACAATAGAACAGTATAGTCTGATCAGTTTCATACCCCAGTACCTCTCCTTCTCCCTTCCTCTGGTTCACTGGTTCTACTGGTCTCCTTTCTATTTTTATGAGACCACACACCTTTTTTTTTTCTGTAAGCTTCAACATATGAGAGAAAACTAACAACCTCTTCACTTTCTGCAGCTCAAGCTTTTCAAGAATAAACTCTGAAGCATCAAGTGTAACAAACACACACACACACACACACACACACACTCACCTGCCATCGTTGTTCCTGGAGTGCTGAGTGCCTGTGGGATATGAGGATAACCAGGGGGTGGCATCACTGAAGGAGGGAGATTTTGCCTAGAGTCTATGTACAAATTTCCTAACCAGATTAAATAGCAGAAAAAAGAAAAACACGTTACCATAAATAAAACAAATAAAGCATTAAGAGCATAACAAAACTATGACCTAAAACTTAACAGGTAACGTAAGGAGGGAGAAGGAAAGAAAAATTACTCTTTTCCAATGCCAAAGTTATGCCAGAAGATGGTGCTGGCCTTCTGAACAGTCTTCCAGGATGTGTACACTAGTACTAATTCTGCCACTGCCACTAACTCTCTGTAAGCTTAGAAGCAAGTTATATCTATTGTTGTTGTCACATACTTCATCAATTCACACTTTCCATACTCACTATTTTATCTGACCTTCCCACTAAGACCACAAGGAAAACAAGACAGAAACTATTATTCCCTTTCTACAAATGAGGCAACTGAAGCTCAGAAAGGTTAACCTGACTTGCCTAAAGACATGAGTTTGACAGGGTTAGGGCTAGAATCCAGATTTCCTAACTACAAACTCTTTCAACTATTGCCTATTTCTCTCTTGCTCTGATTTTCCTCACCCCAAAACAGCCTAATCATGTGTGTTCTACTTTATTAACAAAGTAACTGAGACACAAAATAACAGTCAAGATCTGTACAAGGTAAAAGTTCCATAGCAAGCAAATGTGACTAAAAATGTATTAATCTGGAGTGTGGAAATGGGTGTAACAGATCTTAAGCAAATGACATTTAAGAAAGTTCTTAATGTGTTTTCACTGACAGAAGCCATTGAGTGTTAAAGGCTCCAAAATGTCAATTACATTACATTATTATGCAAAATAGACCGGGAGGGGGGGAAAAACATCATGTTTTCTCCCACCCTACTCTAACTCATAGGGAAGAAGGACCATAAAACTGGTTCACATTGTAAGGAACATCTGGACTTTTAGAAAGGCTACTTCCCTAAGGGTTTCTAGTGTTTCATACAAATTACACTAGGATTCTAGCAATGCTATAATGAAACTAAAATAAAACAACATTTTTTCCAGAAGAAATTAAAAAGGGAATACTCCCTCCTCCCAAATTAAGGGAAAGCACACTCACTCATTGCTCACAACAAGTTTTCACCTGCCACAAGAAAGTCAGATCTGATCAGGCCCCTTGAGATGGCAAGACCTAACCGAACCAACTGAACCAAACCTCTGACCACACAGATGAGGAAACAGTCAAAGAAGAGAGCCAGAAACAGGAAGAGAATCCAAGACATTTAAGTCCTAGTCACTGCCTTCCAAGATAACATGCCTTTTAAAATAAAGTTCACAGTCAGAACTGAGCTCTCTAACTGACCATACTGATGATTTAGGAAATAAAGCAGGAGAAAAGTTTTAAGTTACAGCTCCCGCATTCTTGGAGGGAAAAAAGAAAAAAAAAAAAAAAAAAAAAAAAAAAAAATCCTGTTCCTAGGTGCTCACATCAGTCAATACCTGCAAGGCTAATGCACTTTCTAAAGACTGCACCAGCTTGGGGAAGCCACATTACTAAGAGTAATATGGTAAATCATACATTAACACTTTCTAAACTCTGTCCTACAGACCCTCTTTTTACACATCCTCAGAGTCCAAGCCACATCCAAAAGACAAAATTGATTTTTATTGGGGATTAATATTTTTTTACAGCTTTGAAATTCTGACTTTAAAGGCAGAGGAGGTGGGAATTAGAGAAGGGTTATTTATAGGAATAAAGATAAATCTACATTAAACATTCTAAACTTTTTGGAAATTGTCATATTTCTATTACTTTTATTTTCACATAGAAATTTTCATTACTTCTCATTTTCTCTACAGTCTCATTTTAGAGACTGAACAACGAAAACCTGACATTATGTCTATTCTTCAAGTAAAACGAACTTTTTTAGCAAAATAACAAGTTGCCTAAGACAGTGAATTTCATACAAATGAGAGAGAAAATCAAGAAGATTCCTAAGCCCATACCTGCTCCAATGTGTTGGGAAGGTTTTGTTGGATGCATGGCACCATGACAAACATTTTGCTGAACATTACTCTGTGAGTGGATAAGGCCAGTTTGTGTAAAGAACTGATTAAGAGAAGAACAGAGATCAGCAAACTGAACCTGATCTAAAGACCAGTTCTTCAGATCTGCTTGTCTCATACTCTCCATCAGACCTATGAGGAAAGCATTTACAGTTAGCACAATTTTGCAAAGGCTGCAATGAAAATAGCAAGGTACAATTTTTTTAGCCCTCAAATTTTTTAATGATTCATTTTAAATTACGGCAAAGATTTACCCATGCAATGAGGAATGAGAGATTACTGAAAGCCCAATTCTTTTAAATATGGTCAAATTTTCTTTCAGAACTCATCCATGATCCTCTGCTACACCAATTGGCCTACATATTTTATGAATTTTACAAAGTGTTCTTTTTAAGCTACTATCTGCAAAAGAAATGCCTTTATATAAGATGTTTACTTCTACTACAAAGAAACTTAAAATCTCCCAGACAAAACAGAAGCATATATATTTGGTTATGTATTGGAAAGAACCAGTACTCACCTTGGAATTGGGAAAGGTCTACATCTGACCAATTAACACTGCTGGCAATTCGACAGCTTTCTTTTAGCATATCAAGCGTTGCATACCAATCATTAGGAACACCTATAAAGTAATAATGACAATACTATAATTCTTGAATAGTGAGAGTTTGAAGAATATGTTAAGGGAAGGCAATGAGTTGATCTTATTTCTGACACTGGCTGATCCCTGTCCAGTCTTAGAAAGGGAAAGGTACCCATTTTGCCCAGTGTTAGGACATATCTGCTCTGTGAGATAGGCAGAAAGGGTATAATTTCTCTTCATTTTACAAAAGAAACTGAACTCAGAGAGGTGGTATAACTTAACAAGGTCCTTGTGATGAATCTAATACTTGAACACAAGTCTTCTAACCCCTAGTTAGGCAGCCTAAAAACTGCCATAGTGCTTTATGACATCAAACTTTATGCTGTTCTTTTCATTTTTTATAGGATCAAGCACAAAAAGTTATGTAAACCAGTACTTCCTTCTATTTAAAGTTGCTATGACCTTAAAAGATATGCTTTTCCTCATTCACTGAGAAAGGCACGCATTTAGAAGCAATACACAGTATAATGTAATACACAATACACAATTTAATGCATTGTTGTCCTAAGAGAGATGGGTCTAACAGTGGATGCTTCTTACAAGGAAAATTAGAAAAGAAATGCCTTAACATAGTCCTCCTGCCAAAGTAGTAAATGTAAGAAATGCTGATGAATCCAGGTCAGGACCTTTCTAGTTAGGAATGGTATCCTCTGCAGAATGTGACACCATCAGGAGAGTTTAAGACCCATACTCTGTTCAAAAAGTGGGCACTGGGCAGGGGCCATGGGGCAAGAATTGCTCGCAATGAAAAGGTGCTGAATAGAGGGAAAAAATCATCCATTCAGTGACAGTTGCCAAGTTGCTGTTTTTAGGATCACTCCTGAATGGATGAAGGTGAGAGCTAACACAAAAAGACTTTTAAGAAAAAAACCTCAAGGAAACTCTTGGTTGTATCGACTACTGGGTACTTAAAAAATTCTGCTAATATGAATTTTTAAAAATAAACAATGAACCACAGACAACATGACCTTGTCCTCAAGCAGCCCATAAATTTAGGGAGAAATTCCTTGGAGGAGAGAATTTAATTAATGCCCCAAACAAGCTACAAACATTCAAGTCAAGTCATACTCAGATCCTCTAGTCTAAGAATAATTTCACAGATAAGAAAACCAAGGTTCAAAGGAATTTTACAATTAAAGTCACCCAGGTAATTGATAGCCAAAGCAGTATTAGAATCCAAATCTCTTAATCCGAAGGTCAGAGTAGCACAAAGGCCCACTGAAACAGAATTATGCCAGGAACTAGGGCATTCTTGCTATGACTGATTTTTTCCACCACTGGGGGTAGTAGTAGGAGGGCTCCATTGATAAATGCTTATTTGATAAGCAGCTATAATAGTACAACCCATGCAGAGAAAATAGGTGAGCACACCCTACCCATTCAACTTAGTAAATGTCCATTGATTTTAGTCCTTTTAGAATAACTGGTTGCAGGCTTCAAAATTAGACAGGTCAGGATATACAAACCATTTCTAGCACTTAAGAGCAATGTGATATTGAGGAAACTGCTTTACTTCTTTTATTTATATTTTTCTTATCTATAAAATGTGGTGATCTGTATTTGATTTGGGAGGATAATATGAGATATTGCCTAGTACATAATGAGCACTCAAACCACTTCTATTTCTTTCCTGTTTCCTCCCTATTAAAGACAACCTGCTTAGTCCATTCTTTAAAAATGCAAAATGAGTCATTCACAGGGATGAATTATTGTCACAACTGTAGTAATTACTCCTGACTCCCCACAGTGAAATCTAATTCTTCCTGGGCAAGTTACCACTGGAATAACAGACTGCCAAAGGCACATCATAATTTGTTTCCAGCTCTAACAGTACCTTTTTCTTCTCTGGCAATCATTAGACTAAATAAAAAGGCAGGTATGACAAGAGTAACAGACTTCTACAGATGACCCAATCTCTACTCATGAGTCAATCCCCATAATCAAATTAAGAATAGGCTTAAATTTCTGAAAAACATACTGGTATTTAAAGGCAGGCAACAGTACTAACTTGATCCCAAAGAAGTTTAAATTCTGGTTTTTATATAACTTTTTTCTCTAGGTGTATATCTAAAAATAATTTCAAGATGTTTAGGAAATATTCCATTAAGGCAAGAACTATCTGCATTTTTGTTGTGGGTGGGTACAGGGGATTGAACCCAGGGGTGTTCTACCACTGAGTTACTGAGACTGGTCTCAAACTTGTGATCCCTTTGCTTCAGACTCCTGGATCACTGAGATTACAGGCATGTGCCAGTGCCCCAAGTTCACTATTTTTATTTTATTCTAGAACCTATTTAGAATTACTAACCAGGAAAACAAACATCAATTGTTAAAGTCAAACAAAATATTTAAGCATCTGTTTGAAAAATTTTTAAAAACATGCATTAGGTTATTTGTGCTTTCGGTAAAACAAGACAAATGGTTAAAAAACACTATAAAACAGCTTTCGTATTTTTCTTTTTTGGGGGTTTCAGGGACTGAACTCAGGGGCACTTGACCACTAAGCCACATTCCCAGCCCTATTTTGTATTTTACTTAAAGACAGGGTCTCACTGAGTTGCTTAGCACCTTGCTCTTGCTGAGGTTGGTTTTGAACTCACAATCCTTCTTGTCTCAGCCTCCCGACAGCTTTCAGATTTAAAGCCTCAAATAACTTCATTGGCAATTGTGGGGAAGAGAAATACCAAAGATTTACTAAAAGTTACAGGTATACTGCTATGTATGAATTTCTTCACATCTCAAATCAATTTTTCCCCCAAAACTTGTATGAGACAGCATGTACTATATCTAAGTTCATTTTCTTGACAACAGTCCAAGTGCCTGAAACAATGATCAATGTTTAACTGGTGGATAAGAACTAGCACTTTCTAGTATTTAGAAATATTCCTTCCAAGATAAATCTCATCATAAGATACATCCTTGCTTGTATAATTTGATTAAAATGGATTCTACTGTCATATATAACTAAGAAGAACCAATAAAATAAAAAATTTTAAAAAACAATCTCATCAGTGGTTGGCAAGAGATCAGCTAAACAAGCTGAAGGAAGGGCCTGATACACGTTGTTGGCTGGGGACTGAACCCAGGGCTTTGTGCCTGCTAGGCAAGCAATGTTAACACTGAGCTATCCTCAGGCCCTTTATATTTCTCATGTTACCCAGGTTGGCCTCAAACTTGTGATTCTCTTGCTTCAAAGCCTCCCAAATAGCTGGATTATGGGCATGTGCCACTGCTACCTGAGAGGACCTATACTTTGCATAACTCTGAGGGGCCCCATTCACCTGGTAAGTCCATGCCCATGGTACTCCCTTGGAATTCCACATGGCAAAGACTGTCTGGCTTGTGAAAAATGGCAGTTAGGTACCTTGCCAGAAATTATCAACACTATCTATCTTTCTTTATTTCCTTTTTTTTTTTTTTTTCCTTCAATACTGGGGACTGAATACAGGCACACTCCTCCACCACTAAGCTAAATATCCAGCCCTTTTTAAAATTTCTATTTTGAGCAATTTCTATTTCTATTTGCTATGTTGCCTAGACTGGCCTTTAACTTGTGATCCTCCTGTATTAGCTTCCTGAATAGTTGGCATTACAGGTGTACGGTTGCCATACCCAGTCCATGAAGACTGACTGACTGATTTTGGTACCAGGGATTGAACTCAGGAGCACTCGATCACTGAACCACATCCCCAGCCCTATTTTGTATTTCATTTAGAGACAGGGTCTCACTCAGTTGCTTAGCGCCGTACAGTTGCTGAGGCTGGCTCTGAACTTGTGATCCTCCTTATCTCAGCCTCCCAAACCACCATGAAGATTTATTTTAAGAGCAACAGATTTGGGGGGGCAGAAGTAAGGGCAGGGTATAAAGAATGTTTTTTTCTTTATTCTTTCATCCTATGAGATCAAATACCTGAACAGCAATAAGAAGAGGGGGTATAGGCATGATTAACTATATGAAAAGTGTTAGTCTAGGCATTTTGCATTTGTAGTCTCAATGATTCTCATGACACTGTACACCACGGAAATTTAGATTCATTTTTAATAGGCAAGCTAATAACAAGACAAAAGAAGTTAAGTAATTTGCCCAAGGTTACAGCCATAATGAGGGTTCAAATATAGGTCTTCATAACACAAACCTGTGCTTTCATGTAGAATCACACTGCATCAGAAGAAATGCACCCCACACTCTCCTTTTTTTGTGGTACTGAGGACTAAACCCAGGGGGTACTCTGCCACTAAGCCATACCCCCAGATCCCAAGGATTTTTTGTAAAATTTTGAAACAGGGTCTGGCTAAGATGCTGATCAAATTTGTAATCCTCCCACCTCAGTCTCCTGAATCACTAGAACTGCAGGTGTGAGCCACCACACCCAGCTCCCCAATTCCTCTCAAAGGCTCACTGGAAGTAGTGGCCAGAAGAATAAGCCTACAAGGGTTGTTGAGTTTGGCTATGATTCCATAGTAAATTCTAACTGGGAAAATCCCCAGGTCAACTTATAGGTTAAACAAGTTGCAACTATAGAATTATAGCAAGGAAACAAAAGGAGACAGGTGAAAGGAGTTTTAAATAAATGCTACCTGAGGCCCACAAAACAAAGGACAGATCTTAATTCACAGTTAGCCATACACATACCAGGAGATGAAAACTTACCAGAATTACAGGATACCTGTTGTGGTGGTGGGGGTGCCTGATGTGTTAACGTCTGATGCTGATGGTTCGGATGGTGTATGTGTTGATGTGGAGAGGGGTGCTGGGGATGAGGGGACTGGAGCTGGCTGTGTTGCTGTGGGTGAGGTGCTGTGTGCTGGGGACGCTGTGGGTGCTGTGGTAAACCATGGGGTCGATGGGGTGTATGTGGAGACGGCTGTGTGTGCATCGGGGGGTGGGACAGTGAGACTTGTGCAACAGAATTGCTGCCCGTGGTGTTGAGGCCACTGCCATGACTGTTGGTCAGGCTGCTTTGGTTGCTGTGTGGGTGAGAGCTCACTGTACTGCTAGGAGAGTGCTGATAGGAACACGAAGTGTGGGACTGCTGGGAAGATTCAGAAGGGATGTTCATCAAACCTAAAACAGTCAAAGAGAGCAACATCATTCACAGTCAGATTTCAATTGTATTGTATGACAAACATCTGCAAAATTTTTAGAGAGCAAAGCATTCTTGTCTTAGGAAGCAATAGCAGTTCAGTTTAATAAGTGTTTGTGGAATATCCATCATATACCAGGCTCTGGGATTACTGAGAAAAGTAAGAAACACCATTCCCTGCCCTGGAGTAGTGCATGGTTTAGAGCAAGAAACAAGACATTTAACAAGATTATGGCCCATGATTTAAGTACTTAAGCAGAAGTATACAACAGAATATAATAGCTTTGCTCCTTGACTGTTTAGCTAACATGGGGCTAGAGATACAGACATCTTCCTTAGAAACACAGCTATCTGAGTTGAGTCTTCAAAGCTGGGTAAATACTGGGTAAAAAGTAGGAAAGGTGTTGAGTCACACTCAGGATGTTTCTCTGTAGGTATGAAGACCAAGACTTTGAAGATGAGGGGAGAAATAAAGCCTAGTTATTTCTGATTTTTTTTTTTTTTTTTTTTTTAATCTCTGACTACTCCAAAAACATTATGCCCAAGTGGCTAGGGTCCCTAAGACTAAGCAAAACAAAAGAGCCACCTCCACTCTTCTTCATTATTCTATGGAACATTCTTGAAGTACAAGGAGTTTAGTGCTAAAAAGTGGATACTTTATAGTACCAGAAAGTAAAGGATCAAAACCTTTGCACTGACATTTACACTCTCTCACTTTGGAAAGTTATTAACTAAATGGGCATGGTAATAGTACCCACTTCAAAGAGTTGTGAGGATTAAATATCAAGGTGTAAATGCGAGAAGAGCTCAGTAAATGTTAGTTGCTCTACAAAAATGATTAGGTCAGAGGTGCCTAATGTTAAATAATGCATGTCTGGTGTGAGGTAGTTAGTAAACCTTAACTGCCATGTTTGGTTTTACACAACTAGGCTACTTTCATATCCCAAAGAACAGTCCATATAATGTTTTACTGCACCAAATATAAAGAATTTTCTATTGGATGAAAAAAAATTTTCACAAGATATTATCAGTTAATAAAAGAATCAAGCTTTTTAACAAAAATAAAATTGTTCTCATACTTGTCAGTAAAACTACTTAGGCACACTGAAAAATAATCATAAAACCTAACAAGTTAAGGTTTTTATGGTAGAAGAGTTAATAAATGTTCTTGGGCTGGGGTATAGATCAGTGGAAGAGTGCTCTCCTAGTATGCATGAGACTCTGGCTTGGATTCCCAGCACCGGGAAAAAATAAAAAGTTCTATCTTGGCCTTAGAAAATTGTCATTAACATTTGGTGGAAATGCAATACTACATACAACTTTTAGGATTAAAATCTGATTTTAGTATGGTGTGTAAAATAAAGATTCAGATCTACCACTAGCCAGTATGTTCACTTATAAGTGCCATTCACAAAATCACAAACTTTATGCTACTATATTCCAACAGCTACCTCTGCTAATGCCAGTCAAAAGAAAAATAAGGCCCATCCATTCTTGTGGTGCCTCATTCACCAAACACATTACATTTCAAACATCACTAATTAATCATGTCAGTCTTTCCCATATGATATAGATGCAGTCAGAATTCTTCAACACAGTGCTCCAGGACACCTTAGTAACCAACTAAAGTAGGCATACAAGATGAAATTTATTTGCCATTCCTGTGCCTGACTAAATATATACAGAATAAATACATACAGAGCATAGTACAGGCACAAAAGGTATAAGAAAATTATCTGACTGCGATGATAATATCCTAAAATTAAGGAACTTTATAACCACTACTGTGTAAAAATAATTAAAATACCATTTCTCAATAAAATTTATGTTACAAAAAAGGCATTTGAAAAAACTCACCTTGTTGACTAAGTGACTGCTCAAAAACTGACTTATAAAGGCTCCGAAATGAGGCACTAAGATCTTCAAAATTATATTCTGGGAAAAGTAATTGTTTTTCTCGTTCTGGAAGGTTGTACTGTGGCTGCTGCTGAGGAGTTAATGATTGGGAGACTGGTTCTGGATGGTTTGTGACCTAACAAAAGAAAATGCAACTAACTCAGAGGCTCTATATTGCAACTGGTTTGTTACATGACACACATAACTGAAAACCTTAGGAAACATACAACACTGGAATCCAAAAGAAATCAACTGTCTTTTGGACATTCTCTAGCTGGTTGCACCCTTATGGGTACAGAGAGCAAAATCATTACTGTGGATCTTAAAAACCACAGAAATCTAATCCAACTTCCATATTCACAGAAGAGGGGGGAAAATGATGCCAAAGATGATACAAACACATACTGAGTTAGAGCTGGAACCTTCCATTTCTGGAGAATCATCTTGATCTCTACAGAAACAACGAGGTCTCAAATTACACTATACTACGAAGCTACTAACTTTTCTTTCATTTTTACAATTATTCTTTAAGAAAATAAACTCATATACTATGAGCACTGTGAGCAAATGTGTGGCATTGCCCAAAAAAGCTTGTAGTTTCAATATGCCTAACTTCATTCTTAGAGGAATTTTTTTTTTTTTTTTTTTTAATGAAATTGAAGGTAAATAAGAAATGAAGAAGTAAAAATCAAAGGAGGCACTTGGGGACTGGCTCAGTGGTAGAGCATGTGCCTAGCATGCACGTTCAATCCCCAGTAACAAACAAAAACAAATAAACAAGAAAAACCAAAGGACAATCTGAGGAAAAGTAATAGATCGGGGCCTTCAGCTACATAGTGGGGAGGGAAAAACCAAAACATTTAATATAAGAATTATCTCGGAAGGCAGCAAAACTAGAAATAAAATTAATAGGAGATCAGATCAGCTGTATTAAAGACTATCATAAGATAGAAAACAACTATTTGTTTGGCATTTTGAAAATTAAAATCTGAAAACTCACTGAAAATTTACCCAGCCATTCAAAAAGATACCCTTAAGGATTCTGCACTAACATGGAAAAACATGAATCTTATGTATGAAAATTGCTCCACTATTGGCACTATTGTGACCAGGCACCACACACATCATGTGGGCACTGCAAAGTGGGAGGATGATTTAAACCTTAGGGGAACAGCTTGATTACCCTGGAACATGAGATAACCTGTGGTCTCACAAAGCAAATTCTCATTTGCTCTCCTGTCTTGTGTGAGGTGGCCATGGGGCAGCTTTTGCACCTCTCTCATCTGCCTCCCAAGAAAGGTACAGCTGCAGGTCATATAATGGCTTAGCTGTAATATGTAATCTGTTCCTCTACTATGGAACGACTCAGTACTTGTGTAGTCTGTCATTTCTATCTACTGGTTTGGTGTGGTTGTGTGGGATAGAGGGAACTAACATGATGATCTGGCTTACATGATGACTGCATACTGTATATTTCTTATATAGATTCATTATATACTTATAGTAAGTCTTGCACAAATTTCAAACAGTCTGTACAAGTAATAAAACTGCCTCTTTCCATAAGGATTCACTATCTTTGCAGGTTCAATCTGTGGACATGTGACAAACCCAAGCAGTAGCAGCCATTGCAATGTTCCTTAAGGACTACCTAACCACTTGACATTTTGTTATTAGATGAAAATAGCAGTCTACAATGTCTACCTTTCAACAGGGAAATTTAACCCACTTAAAATTGATAGGTGTAACAGACATACTAGTTTTCACTTTTGTCACCTAGTTCTATAAATGCTCCTGTAATTTTTTTCCTTTTATTGTATTCTGTGATACTGGACTCTGTATACTTTGATTTCTATTCATCTCAAGTTTTTTTTTTTTTGTACTCAACAATTTAAAATCATTTATTTTTTGCTTAGTTTGTTTCAATGCTCCAAATATTCCTTTTTCTGTCATGACTCCAACATGACTAAGTCTTTAAATTAATTCATCTTCCTATCAGCTAAGTACAGTAGGCTTTCTATATCCATACCTCCACATCCACTGATTCAACCAACTACAAACTGAAAATATCTGGGGGAAAAAATTGTGTATGTACTGAACAGATATAGACTTTTCCCCATGCCGTCATTACCTAAATAATATAGTATGACAACTACTATATCACATTTACATTGTGATTAGAGGTAATTAAGGTATATGAAGGATGTGTACAGGTCCAAATACTATGCCGTTTTATATAAGGGATTTGATCATCCAAATTTCATAACCCCCAGGGGGTCCTAGAACCAATCCCCTGAGTGATTACTATAATTTTTTTCAGGACGGACACCTAAAAACAAAGGCAGGATACTTTCTACACTCTGCCTATAAATGACTGACTTTCTTTTACCTTCACATATAAGTGAAAATTTGGCTGGGTGTAACACTTGTTATTCCAAACCTACACCCTCAAAACTGTACAGTACTCCATTATCTGCTGATGCTTAGTAGTACTGATGATTTGTGTTTCTTTATAAGTAATTTATTTCTTCTGTCAGAGTATTTATAGGGGTGATTACTTTTCAAATTTTTTAATTTGCCACAATGTCTCTAAATACGGATTTTTTTCCTAGCAATTTTTCTTAGAACTCAGGAACTCCTAACTTTTATTACTTCTGAAAACTGCCTCTGTATGACCTTTTTTGATTTTTTTCAGCAGAGGTACTTACAATTCTAAGTTTTCCATATTTATTGTCTTCTTTTACATAATTTTTACTCCTTTTTTTGTTTCTTCTGCATTCTGAGAGAATATTTTTTCCAAAACACTGAAGACAATTTTGAAGAGTCAAATTTGTTTTTTTTCTTATATTTAATGTGAACTTTAATTCTGCTAATTTTTGTTTCCCTTGCATTATTTTCTTATCTCAAGTCCCTCCCTTTATATCTTTGTCCTGTGTGAACTTTTTCCTATTTACTCATTGTGGAACAGGGAGTGATCTGGTAAGATTGAAGTTATACTGATGAACAATGTAATGGTGCAGCTCTTAGGTTTTGTTCTCTTCCCAACTGTAAGGATCATAGTAGATGGTTTGGAAAGAAATATCAGATAACCCAAGGGTCATGTAACAGGTAACAGATTAGCATGGGGCATTACTTATACCCAGGTTCCTTTACAGTCTGGTATTTCCCCCCAAGAAGAATAAGAATATCATCAACTATAGTTCTACTATAGCGTATTTTTTCCTACTCTAATTACTTTCCGCTTAGACACAGAACAGATATTTCAGCATTTAATACAGCACAACCATCCATATATTTGCTTTTAACTCAGTAACATACAAGTACCAAACATTACCCAGATAGAAGTCTGCTCTACTTATTAAATTAATAAACTGATTAGTGAAAAAACACAATTTTTCATTTTTTTGCATTTTAATTAAAATTGGTTTAAGCAAATTTAAGTTAGTTTTGGATAAATGATTATCCAAAAAGAAGTCAATTCACCAAGACTTACCGGGGTATAACTATGCACACTCCCAACACTGTTCAAATTAACAGATGCCAAACTCTGGTCTGAGAGACTGTTGTTAAGGCTACTGCGTGGGCTATCACTACCATCCTGATCAGTGTTGTACAATGTTACCTGGAATGAAAAAGAGAGCGACAACTGAATAAGTAGTTCCTGAAATACTTTTAAAGCAGTTTTACAAAAAACACATTTGAGCAGGCATATGGCGAGACATCAGTGGTCTTTCCTTCAGCATTAACCCAATTCCATGCTCCTCATTATTAACTCCATGTTCTCCATGAAACAATTTGCTCAATACTTTTCAACTAAAGGTCATATCTATCTAGTAGTACATAAATTCAATTTATCAGGCATAATTAGTTAACAAAAATTATGCCTGTAGTAAGATTATAGTAAGATTATAGATTTTTACTGTTAAATATTTCTACAATGCACAAGTTCATTTTTGTTTAAGCTCTAAACAAAATTACTGCTCTATCAAAATCTTAGGCATGAAAAAAACCACACAAACAAAAAAAACCAGGATTAAAGAAAATCACAGGCACCAGTATTTATGATATTACAAATTGGAAACAATGTCCTATATACTCATAAAACTACAGATATGTGATCTAATTTTAAAAAATAATATACTATTGTACATATTAGATGTGAAGGACTCTATATCAAACTCTTAACAATATGATAAACTGGAAGGAGATGGGAATTGCTATGGACTTTTACCACTGATAAGGTTAATTAGTACAGTTTGTCTATAATAATCATTGCAGTTTTTAATTAGAAGGCAAAAAAAGTTGTTTTTTTTTTTTTTTTTTAAAGAAAACTAGCCTTATATGTTCTTCAAGGTTCTGTTCAGATGCTATTCTCCACTTTTCCTTCTATGCTTCTTCTTCCATGAGAACAATTAATACATTTGCCTCTATGTTCTAACTAATTTGTAGCAAATTTTTATCTGTCACTAGACTATTACCTCCCTCCTTGGATTTCCCCCATAAGTAACTGAAAACAACATAGAGTTTTCTGCTCAGTATGAGTTATTTACTGAATTGAGGAACCAAACTGATCATCCTCTCTGTGTTAAAAACAGGGTTATGCTCAATGCTCACTAACATTTGCCCAAAAAAAAAAAAAACCGGCGGAATACATGAAAAACTAGATACATACATCTCTACACTTAAGGCAAAACCAAAGTGTCCCACATTTGCATCAGCTGGAAATAAATGTCTAGGAAAAATGTAAGGGGAAAAAAATAAAAAATAATAATAAAGAAAATTCTGGCCAAGATTTTTTTGGTGAATAATTACAGTATAAATTTCACAAAATCAACACTATAGAACCCTATGAATAATTAAAAAGCTATAAAACATTATTAACAAATTACAAACATCCCATGGTCATTTTCTCAGCTGCTCGTTCTCTCCTGTCCATCTACCACTCAAGCCAGAAATACTCTTCATCATTTTGGACAATGCATTTTGTTTTACTTGGAGGGAGAATAAACATTTTTATTGAAATATAAAAAAAAAAAAGTGCACAAATTATTTTATTTTTTGCAAGCTGGGTACACCCATGTAATCACTACCCAGATCAAAGTATAGACTAGCACTTCTCAAACTCTGATCTCCTACCTCTTTCTTCAGTCTTAAAAATTAAGAAGCCACCAGCTGAGCATTGTGGCACGCGCCTGTTATCCCAGTGGCTCGGGAGCCTGAGGCAGGAGGATGGGAAGTTCAAAGTCAGCCTCAGCAACAGAGAGGTGTTAAGCAACTCAGTTAGACCCTGTCATTCAACAGAATACAAAATAGGGCTGGAGCTGTGGCTCAGTGGTCAAGTGCCCCTAAATCCAATCCCTGGTACCCCTTCCCAAAAAAAGGAAGCCAAGGAGGTTTTGTTTATATTAATATATCTATCAGTAACTGGTGTATTTGAAATTAAAATTCATGTAAAAATAACAATTACAAACCCAATTACACGTTAAAATGAAAATATGTTCCCCAATAAATAAGATGAGTAGTACTATTTTACATCTTTGTAAATCTAAATGTCTGACTTAACAGAAAACATAAGATTCTGCTTCTACATTTAATCTGTTCCAAAGTGCTGTTTGAGTGGAAGTGCAGAAAGAAAACTTGGTAATAAAAGGAATGTTTTAATCAACTTTACATGTAACTGTGGATACTCTTCTTGATACTACACCAAAACACAACAAATGTTTGTTTTGGCAGTACTGGGGCCTCACACTGAGTTTCATCTCCAGTCCTTTTTACTTTTCATTTAGAGACAGTGTCTCACTAAGTTGCCAGGCTGGCCTCCAACTTGCAATTCTCTTGCTTCAGCCTACCCAGTCACTGGGATTACAGGTGTGGCTCCTACATGGCTCAAGTGACAATTTTAAAAAGATAAACTGCAATGTGCTATGTGAAACCATGGCAATAAATTTTTTATGCTCTGCTCCATTAAAATCTACTGTTCTACCTTGTACTTTAAATGAATCGTTTATCAAAGCATAATTTTATAACATCATATATTGGTCATTTGGAAAATAATGATTTGCCAAATTATGCAGACCTTCTATATGTTGTTGTATTTCATCTTACAACATCAAAAATTACACTCATTAACATCATCCCAATCTCATTAGAAACATCTTTTTAAAAACTGGGACTTAGACTCACTGTAATTAATATGTCTCCCTAAATTCGTTTTCTTCCCCCACCCCACTTAAAAGCTCAATTTTTACCACAGGAAACAGACATGAACAGTTGTTTTCCTTGAAATGACCAGACTCACTTTGTTCATTTTCAAGAAAGTTTCTGACAAACACTCAGATTAAATAATCATTATCAGTTGTTCTTTCAAGTAAAAACAGTGATCTATGAAAACAGTAGGTAATTCAGCTACCAACTCAAATCTCTCAAATAGCTTTTCTTAAAGCAACCACTGCATATCAGTACCTAACAAATGTTTCATGCATCCTCCCATGTCATCGTATAGTATACTAAAAGATGTAAACTGAAAGGCTACAACTTAATAAAACTACTTTCCAAAATAAAGGTTTTTTTTTTTTTAAAAACTCAGTGTACAGCAGTAAAAGAATACAATGACTGTACAGTTATATGTTATTGCCTTGATCTGTGTTAAAATGCCACAGGTGTACACACCATCACTTCTGTCATAGCAATGAAAATAAAAATATAAGAAAAAGACAAATGTCTATTATTAAGAAAACAATTTAGACCTCATGGACTCCCCATAAAGGTCTTGGTTACCCATGCAGCCACAGACCTACCAAAGTCTGAGAATTGCTGATACACTATAGCACCAGCACTCCAGAAGGCCTGCTGTGCACTCTCCCAGTCATCCTTCAAAGTTAACTGATAATCCTTCCACATTTCCTGTTCTAAGTAACCTCTACGTGGACTTCTATCATTACTGAAAGGTAAGTAGAACCATGTATCATATGATTTCCTTTTCACAAAGTCTTGTTTTTCACTGCATTAATATCTGTTCTTAATCTTTACGATTTCCTATTTTATTTTAAAATAAACTTAGGGGTGGAGCTAGTTAGGCCTCTCTAGACACACTGAAATCATGTGCAACTTTATTGGCAGTTTACATACTACACAAATGCTCTACCACTGAGAACTTTGTTATTTTATTATTTATATTTAGGTCTCAAATTCACCTGAAATTGACTTTAATATTTAAAAATGTGGGTTTTTTTTCCCCTCAAATTCTGTTGAGTTTACTCTTATGCCAATACCACACTTACAACAGTTTCCTCCTGAAAATTATACATCTCTTTAGTTATATTGTCTTTGTTTTAACTCAGTGATTTTTAGTTTCTTTATAAAGTTCATCCTTCATTTAATCTTCAATATTTCATGTTTTTGAATTGCTAACATGTTACCTTTTATATTTTACTTTCTGTGGCTAGTACAACTGATTTCTAAAATCAAACCATGATCTTTTAATAAGAAACCTTGCTTAATTTACTTATTAAAGCTCTAAAGACTTTCTAAAGATTTCTTTTTAAGATTATTTTTATCAGTGCACTGTAATTATACATAATAGTTGGATTCATTGTTACAGATTTGTACACCCACATAAAAAAAAAAAAATGGTCAATTTCATTCCCCAGTACCTCTTTTCCTCTTCCTGCTCCCATTCATCTATCTACTTCATTGGTCTCTGTTCTATTTTCATGAAACCTTCCCCACTACACACACATTTTCCCCCAATTTTTCCTTCCAGCTTCCACATATGAGAGAAAAACATGACTCTTGACTTTCTGGTATGGCTTATTTCATGTAACATAATGCTCTCAAATTCCATCCTTTTTTCTGCAAATGGACATAACTTCATTCTTCTTTATGGCTGAATAAAACTCCATGGTATAATATATATCACATTTTCTTTATCCATTCATTGGCTAACAGACACCTAGGCTGGTTCCAAATTTGGCTACCGTGAATTATGCTACTATAAACATAGGCATGCATTATCACTATGGTATGCTAACTTTAATTCTTTTGAATAAGTTTAAATTCTTTCAGTAGTATAGCTGGGTCTCATGGTGGTTCCATTACTAGTCTTTAGAGGAACCTCCATGTTCATTTCCATAGTGGTTACAACAATTTACAATTCCATCAACAGTGTATTTATGTGTTCTTCTTCCTCCATTCTCAACAGCATATATAATCATTTGTATTCTTGATGACTGCCATTCTAAATGTTGTGAGATGAAATCTTGGCATAGTTTTGATTTGCATTTCCCTGATGGTTAAAGATGTTGAATATTTTTTCATATATTTGTTGGTCACTGGTATTTCTTCTCTTTCAAAGTGATTATTTACCTCATTTGCCTCCCTGTTTTGTTTTTGTGTGTGTGTTTTCTTTGGTGTTAAGTTTTTTGAGTTTTGTGTATAGTCTGAGTATTAATCCTCTGTCAGAACAGCATATGGCAAAAAGATCTTCTCCCATTCTGGAGGCTCTCCCTTCACATTCTTGTTTCCTCTACTGTGCGGAAGTCTCTTGATTTGATGCCAACCCACTTACTAAGTCATTCAGAGTCCTATTGAAGAAGCTGTTGCCAGTGCCTGTATGTTGGAGCTGCTTCTAGCAATTGCAAAGCTTCTGATCTAATTCCTAGGTCTTTGATCCATTTTGAATTGACAATTCTTTTAAATTTTCTGGATAAACAATCATGTTATATGTGAATAATGACCCTATAATCTGGGTTTCTTATATCTTCCACGTGTCCATGAAACATGTTCAATGTATAACTGTTTAAAAATATTCTTTTCTAAATTAATTCTATCATCTGTGTCATCTCTGGGTTTCTGATTTTCTTCACATTATAGGTTGTTTCCTACTACTTTTTTGTTTGCCTGAATTTTACCTTGCTTTATGATTATAATTTTATATTCCTATAAATATTCTTGAGCTTCTCATTTGCTGATTATTGCTATTATATAAGTATTTTAAACTTCAAAGATCTCTCATATTTTTATTGCCTCTTCCACCTTCATTGGATTTGTTTTTGTTTCTAGATACTTAAATTGTTAATACTGAGCATTTGTTTAGTCTGGATACATGTAATTAAAGCTACTACTTTAACTACATCTCACAGGTTTTGATGTCATATTTGTACTTTTGATCAATTCCAAGTATATTCTAATTTCTACCAGGATGTTTCTTTGATCCACAGGTTATTTATAACTTCACTACTTAACTTGCAGTTTTCAGATAAATTTTCCGACTTTTCTTTTGCTATAACTTCTACCTTAATTCCATGGTGTTGGAAAATATATGCTGTTAATGTCAGTCTTCAGAGATTTGTTGAGATTTCCTTTAGGATCTAACAGATCAATACCAAATGATTGATTATGGCAACTATTCCATGTGTATTTTAAAAAAATGTATATTCTGCAACTGTGTATGCAACATCCCACATAAGTCAACTGAATTAAATGTCCTCATTTTGTAGTTCAATCTTCTATATTTTTAATGAGATAATTTTGCTTGTTGTCTTTATTTCTGTCTATCTGTTCTATGAGTTTAAAAAGAGACATGTTAAAAACTACCACTATGGTTTGATCAAGGATTTGTCTCTTCTCCCTTTCAATCATTTTAGTTTTGAGTTTATGTTATGCAATGTATACAAATTTAATATTGCCATAGTTTTCATAATAAAATACCTCTTTTAAGTAATATGTCTTTCTTTTCATTTAAAATCTACCTCATAAACAGCACATGGGGGGAGTTTTTTAATTTGGTCTGATAATGTCTTTTAAATTACTTAATGTATTTACATTTAATATAATTCCTAATGTAATTAGATTGAAATATTACTTATTTTCCTTTGCTCCCATCTTATTTCCCTCTCCTGCTTACTTTTGGATTAGCCAAGGATTTATTATTTTTTTCCTTAGTAACTGTATATTCTTTTACTTTTTTTTTTTCAGTACTCCAGAGCAGTGGTTTGTAAGGTGTGAAATTATAATCAATAATTCATAAAATTACAGAAGTTCTAGATGATGTTATCTTCCTCCAGAATTTAGTTTGTTTCTTACAAGAAGAATATTCAACTATAACTCTAAAATCAGTTGAAGCTATCTATTTTGGTATGCTATTACAGAACAAAAACTTTGTCAGGTAACATCTTGAAAACCTATTTACCATGGTGCTCTCCTTCTGGAAGATCATGAATTACAAGGAAATTTGCAGGGCTTATCTCAGTGTGTTCACCTTTTCAAGGATCCTGGCCCCTGACACAACCAGAATGTTGTCTTGGTCTCCACTGTCTCCTTCCTCTTTTTTATCATGTACATGACTTGTGTGTGTGTGTGTGTGTGGCAGGGGGGTGGTATTTTATACAGAGGGGCAAAAGGGTTTGTAAGATACTAGCTACTCTGTATCTAAAAGGAGATGTACAAAAATCCATCACCTTTGACACCACATTATTTGCTCAAAAAATCCCAGCATTACTACTTTCTAACTGCCTCCTAATAACCACAACTGCCTATGTTTAGCCCCTTAGCACTTATAACAGACTACAGCAAATAGCAGTATTAGAAATTTCTGATTTCAACCCATCCACTTCACCAGAACTTCTCCAGGCTAGTTGGCCATGATTAGATATGATTTTTAAAAAAACAAATTTCTAAACCTTATTCATAAAAACAGAGTAAAAGTTGGTAGGATAGTACTGAAATCCTGGTATTACCACCAGCAGCAGCAAAAATTCCTTCTTAAGTGATAGTGATGTGATTACTATATAGGCTGGCAGTGGGAAAAACCACTGCTCTATACATCGGCTGCTGGTTTCCTTCCTAAATTGGAAATCTGATTATGTCACTCTATCAATAAAGCTGTCTTCTGTTTATTCATTATATTTTTACAAGCAAAAAGATTTCATGAATACTATGTTACTATGTACATATGGTATTGTATTTATGTGTCTGCATGAGCAAGTGAAAGAACTAGAGAGAAATAATTCAAGTGCCAGTGAAAGCCAGACAGAAGAAAGTGTGTGTGAAAGCTAGAGGAAGAGAGAGAGTAAGACTGAAAGAGTGTGAGCATGAGCATGAGATGTGTGGCTTTAAAAAAAACTCACTTCTGGTAGGGGAGGAAACAGATGCACAAAACTACATTACCTCATTAACCTCCCAGACCTTTTTAGAGTTTTAAAATATTGCCATGTAAAGATTTAAATACTATTTGTAAAGAAGAGACATTAGTATCCCACCACATATCTTATGACCTGGCACTAAGTTTTAACCCTCGCATCACAAAAAAAAAAAAAAAATGCAGCAGATTATCATATACTATTTCTAGGTATGTTCCTAGACCTCCATACCAAAAAAACAGATTGACCACTGTTACAATGAACCCTGAGGTTGCCCAAATTATTTATTCTACTAGAGTCTGCTGACTTCCTGGAATGTGACAATCTTTTTTCAACCATATATGAGGAGATGTAACCAAGGTTTTAAAACAAATTGATCCAATAAAATGCTAGCTCAAAAATTCTAACAATGGAAACTAGCAGAGTCAAGAATTTAAATTAGTATAAAACTTCAAAATAAGCATATTCCAATTTCTCCAAAGTAATATTTTCTTTTAATTTGTTCATACCTCAAAACATTCTGGATTCAGTTTGAAAGCTGCCATATATAGTGTAAACAAATCTACACCACCTTTAAACTCAACCATATAGAACTCTATTGTCATTATTAAAGCAAATAAAATGTATTATTCAAGGACATTTCAAAAATGTTTAAAAAATGGAATTACTTTGTTAGTCACAGTGTTGATTGCCAGAGTTGGAGAGGCACTTCCCGAAATAATACACTCCATTCCCAAAGAATCTGAATCTATGCTATATGGAGTTGAGGCCTAAAATATAAGAACAAAATAAATAATTATTATCTCATATATCCAGCAATTTTAACACAATTTGAAGGGATTTCATCAATTCTCCAACATCTGGTTCTGTGCTTTGTTTCTGAAAATAAAGAGCTACTGAAATCTCTTCTATTATATTTTAGGATGCTACTGATCTGCTAACACAAAGTCCATTATTACAGCTATTCCCTAACAACTCTTCTAATAGGCTGCAGGATAGGTTGCCAAAAACTATGAATAAACTTCTGTAATGGAGATGGCTAATGGTCCTCTTTTCATTTCTCCCTTCTCCCTTTAAATGATCAAATTCTAATTATTTACTCATGGTTATCCAGTTAGATTCACTTGCAAATAGCTGTGGATATGTAACTAAGGTGTAGCCAATGGGACGCAATAAGAATGACATGTGCAATTTTGCTACATGTCTTTGGAAGGGATTTGATTGTCCTGCAGTCTCTTGTTCCCTCTTACTGCAAACTAGAGTAGATATGGTGATGATAGTCTTGCTTAACCATAAAGCTGAGAATTCCCTGGGAAACATTAGAAAAACACAATCAGAAAGAATCTGGACATCTGAATAACCTTGTAGAATAAGAGCTATACATATTCTTCCAATCCAACCTATTAGCTTGGAATTTTACCTGACAGAGAAATCTCTCTAAGCCTCTCTGGTATTGTTTTATTGTTCTTACTTTGTGGTTAAGAGAAACTAAACAATATTCTAAATATAAAAGTTCATATGCATTATTTATAAAGCTTGGTTGTTTGTCAAAAGTAATATAGAAGTTTTCCTACATTTAGAATTCTGAATATATATAGTATAACAACATCTCTTTCTCTGCAAGAGACTTTCATTACCTTAGTGAGTCCTCAAAAGTTCAACTTCAATGGTGAAAATTAAAGAATGGCAAAGATAAATAATATGTGGCTATGATGCCAATCTCATGCATATTCACTCTCTGGCAAAAAGTATTTGTCCTATATATGACACCAACTGGATACGCATTTTTAAAAAGATAAAATGGGCTGGGCTTGTAGCTCAGTAGTACAGTGCTTGCCCAGTATGCACAAGCCCTGGATTACACCCTCAGCACTAGACACCAAAAGGAAACAGATAATACTGAATGAGCAAGAGAATAATTTCACAGAGGCACATTTCAGAGATTAATCTATTAAACACTAAATTCCTCAGCATGAGTGTCTTTCATCAGATAATCCAACAAATTTGAGGACAGTGAACAGGGAACATGAAAAAAAGATGGAAAAAAAAAAAAAAAAGGAAAACAACTAGAGCCATCCTTACAAGCTGAGAGTTCAGCATGGAGGTTCTGGGTACTCATTAATAACGAGGCAAAAATGCAAAGGGAATAAAAAATGTAAATGGAAGAACCACAAAGATAACTTGGTTTATGCTTCAATTTTGGTGCCCACCAACTTAGTTATATTAAATTAACACAGCGGTTACTTTAGAAAGTTGCAAATCTCCCGTTCCCCTAACTCAATTGAGTCACCTTAGTCCAAAGGACTGGTTCACTAATTCTCATTCTCCCCCACTGGTAGGAAGAGAGAAACCTATACTGGGCGATATGATGCTGATTAGTTGATTTTTATGCTTGTTTTCTCATCTATACAAGGATCGCCCCATTTCCTTCAGGTTTGCTGCAACCATTAGTGGAATAATTTATGAAAAGCACCTAACACGTTACCTGAAACTTCTGTAATGGAGATGGCTAATTAATGGCTAATACTAGTTACTATGATAACCACTAGGATTAGCGATGCCAGAATGTGCAAAGGAATACTCAATGGTGAGTAATGAGAAAGGAGACAACTTTAGTATGAGGCACCATATTCCCACACAGATTTATGGCTTCAGCTATTAGAAATTAGATAGTAATTTTTAAAAAAATCTTTTAATTAATATTCTTTCACAGAGCTAGACACAGAGTACACACTTATAATCCTAATAACTTGGAGGCTGAGGCAGGAGGATTCCAAGTTCAAGGTCAGCTTCAGCGAGTTAGCAAGACCCTGCCTCCAAATAAAAAATAAAAAAGGCTAGGAATGCAGCTTAGTAGTAAAACACTCCTGGGTTCAATCCCTAGTATAAAAAAAATTTTAAAACAATCTTTCACAGGTACTTCCACTTAAAGGGCACTTTCTTTACATGCTTAGTCTCAATAGTATGGCATATATTTTTACTTGTAGGTGCGCTGATTCTCTTATTAACAGGCAAAAAGTAGTCTAATGAATAAATTAGCCAGTGGGTCTAGGCATCCCATAATGTACTAAAACCCTAAAACCAAATTCTGGACAAATAGAGTATCAATGAATCCAATCTGGATGACACCAATCAGTTTGTGAAAGGTATCTTCCACTTCCAATAAAGCAGTGTGATACTCATACAGACCAAACTTCTGTAATTAACAAAAACAAACTATAGTGGTGGGGAAAAAACAGCTATATAAGGATTCTGAGGAAATAAAGTAGGCAGATTGTGGAGAGAAGGCAGAATTCTGAGAAATCAGCATGTGAATGAATTTCCCACTTTGATACATTTTGGTCCCAATGTTGGACACCAGAAGAATGAACAGCTAATGCTGTCAAGAGGAACTAGAGAGAAAAGAGCCCACGTAAACTGTCAGCCACTGAATAGAGAAGGAAATCTCATAAGGAGTAAAGTCAAAAGAGATTCCCCAATCTTGTATATGAACCACTACAAAAGTCTCAAGCTGACCCCTGAATCATGCATATACAAATTAGGATCAAATCAGAATCCTCAAGAATTCAATTCAAAGTGGAATCCCTACCCACAAAAGGTGAGAGTGAGAACTTACACTCTGAGTTGAACTTAACAAGATCCTCTCTCAAAATAAAATTTAAAAGAATTGGGGGTATAGTTCAGTGAAGTGCTCTTGGGCCCAATCTCCAGTACCAAAAAAACAAAATGTTTCCTCTCACATTTAAAAAACTCTCATTATGATTATTTAAGGCAAAAATTATAATGCTATTTTTTGAGATTTATGATGGAAGCAGACGTAATACATATTACTATTACAGGAAATGGTAAGGAAATGATTGGAAGATTTCTACATATTTTATGAAGTGGTAAAATAGTAACTGAATAGACTGCAGAAGCTGAGGGATGTATGTTGAAATCCTTAGATATAAATATGTAGACAAACACAGCTAAACAGCCAAAACATAAATTAAAATGGAATACTAAAATTCAACCAAATAATTTAAAATGCAAGAAAGGGGGAAATCTAAAACATAGAGGTCAAACAAAAAACACAAGGTTTACCAATATCAACCCTATGAATTACATGTTAAATGTAAATGTTAATATACATTAATTACATATTTAATAAAAACGTATCAATGAAAAAGCAGAGATTGTCAGAAAGGGTTAAAAAAGGAAGGCTCAGTTAAATGTAGCCAGTAAGTATCACATCCTCAGGTGCAGAGGAGAAGCAGGCCTGGGAAGGAAAGGAAAGGGAAAGGAAAACTGTATTTCCAGGTGATATAATTATTCATATAGAATACCTCAGGGCATCTATTAGAACTAATAAGATCAGAACATACAAAGGTTAATAGAAAAAATTAATTTTATATCCTGGCACAAGCAATTAGAAAATGTACTTAAAACTCAAATCATAATAATTCATCAGAAAACAAAATATTCAGCATTAAATCTAACTGGAAACATGCAAGTCCTCTACAATAAAAACTTAAAAAAAAAAAAGCCCTGAGAAAATTAATTTAAATTTAATTAATTAAAATAAAGAAAAACTAATAATGGAGAAATATATTCGTGGATTAGAAAAAAATATTAAGTGAATTTTCCCCTATATCAAGGACTAAGGACTAGAGTACAGAAAACTTTGGGGGGGGGGGTGATAAAAATGTTTATTTAATTTCAAAACTGTATAGATGCCAAAACTCCTCAAATTGTGATGTGTAGTTAATTGTACATGAACTATCACTCAATAGTGTTGTAAAAAAAGTTCTTCCCATTCGTCAAAACGAGCCCTCATGACACTTTCCTTGATCGACATCTTTAACTGGATAGGATTTCTCTCTCTTAAAATCCTCAGTTAATTCTATCTATACATGTTTTCTTGGGGGCAACATACAGTATCTCCCACGTAATAAATATTACATGTTTACTCAATTGAAATATTTATTCAATTCTATAACTAAGAGTAGAAATGTACACTGCCTTCCTTTCTCTACTTGCTCACATCATTTCCTTTAACCTGAATCTTCAATTTCTCAGGCTCAGCTGAGAAACTGAATCATAACTCAGATATATGGCCAGATGCAGATGATCCTGCCTACTCTTCCCTATTTATCCATCAGTCTTCCAGTTACTGCCCTGATTAAAGTTATAATCACCTTTGAATAATAGCACAGGATTTCATTTTTTATTGTTTCTGGGGATCAAACCCAGGGCTAGGCAAGCACTCTATCCCTGAACTACATCACTAGCCCTACGATTTAGCTCCTAATTCGTGAAAAAGTGATGTGTATTTCCTTTATCTCTATTTCAAGGAAAGATAGGTAACAGCATATCTTATGTTTTTTCAAAAGACATGTTGGAATAGTAAGTTCATATATCACCATATGAACTTTTCTCCTTCAAATAATTTCTATGATAATGCATTAGATGATTTTAAGCAAAACTATCCATGGTGATTTCCTCCTAGCTGATCTTCTACCTTTGTTTCCTTAAAGCTTATAGTCCACACAGCAGCTAAAGGGGTCCCGTTAAAGGTTAAGTGACATCATATCACTTCCACTTACATATCTCCAATGGTTTTCCACCTCTCTCAGAATAAAACCCAAGTTTTTACAGTGGCTTACAAAGCCCTACACAATGACTGGCTCCCAACTCCTACTTCTTTAATGCCAAGTCTTATTACTCTTCCCCCTCACACATACTGTCCCAGTCACAGGGGCCTCTTTGTAGTTTCTCACCCACACCCATGTAGCTGATGGTTCACTAATATAAGAAGCTAGGTCCTCAAAACCTAAAATCTTAGTCTAAATTATAACATACAACTTAAAAAATGGGTCTCCTGGGCTGGGGATGTAGCTCGGGATAGCGCCCAGTGTATGTAAGATGGCTGGATTACGTATCTGTCTCTGCATTCAATATACAGCAAAATCACAGGTCCCAGTCTCTGGAACCACTCTGAGATAATGAGTGAAAAAGACAAAGAACATTCTAGATTATTATGAGCACAGTGTGACCTCATGTACACTCCCTGAAATAGTCCCACACACTGAGAACTACTGCTTTAGCATAATATATTCCTATAAGCAAAAAGTAACATGAGAAAACAGCCAGGACATAATTTAAGTAAAAAAAAAAAAAAAAAAAAAAAAGACAAGGGGGGCAAGTCAAAGAATCAACAGAGAAGAACATGATTCAGTGATTACCAACATGATAAAACAGAAAATGCACTGGTAACTTTTAAGCAATCATTCTTTCAAGTCACTTCTTTAACAAAAAAAAAAAAAAAAAAAAAAATACCCAAGACACAGGTTTCTTCTACTCTTTAAATGACCTATGAATAGTTTAATTACTTCCCAGTCTTCAAAAACACCCCAAAAGTAATATCCACTTTTTCCTTCTGCTCTAAACAGCTTCCAGTGGACAAAGCACCTTTCATTAATACATAAGCAACTATCCTTTGATTGAACTGAACAAGGCCAAATTAAAAAGCAAAATAGGCCAAAGAGGATATTTGTTAATGTAAAAACAAATTAATAAGGAAAGGAAAAATGAAAATTAAAAATTACTGCCTTCTCTTTCACTCCATGGCCAGCCATACTGACCTGTCAGTTCCTTGCACTCTCTTCCTTTCACATTCCCAATACTATTCACTATTCATCTATTTGTGTTCATCTATCAGGCCTCTAGTGAAACATCACTTCAAGGAAACCTTTCCTGACTCCTACGTCTAAGTCATGTCTCTTTGCTATGAGATCTCACACTTCTCAAGAACATAACCTTTAGGGTGACCACACAACTTATCATTCAAATGTTATTTTGAAAATGAATGAGGAGGGCTGGGATGTGGCTCAGTGGCAAAGCACCTCTGGATGGGTAGATAGGTAGGTAGGAAGGAAAGAAGGAAGGAAGGAAGAAAAGGTAGAGAGAAAGGAAGGAAAAAATGAATGAAAAACTAACAATTATGCTTAGAAAACAAGCTACTTTATGGAATATACTGCTATGCTACCTTATCAGTTTATCTTCCCTACTTAAGTGGGACTTTTATGAATAAAGCACACTTGTCATGTATAACTAACTAGAACAAATTTTAAAAATTTTAAAAAAGAATGAAGCATACTAATTTGTCACTGTTCCCCAACACTTAATTCAATGCAAAAGGTAAGTATTCAGTTCTAAGAATGACATGAATTTTAATAGTGCAAATTAACTTGAAGAAAGAAAAACTAATCTAGACAAAATCAACTGTATTCCCTCCCAAATCCTAATACTTCTCTATCCCATACCCCTTGTCATGATTTATTTACTACCCATGACTTTTCCTCCCTAATCACCCCACCCCAACCCATACTCTCCAGTCAGAAGATAAACTTCATGAGAGCAGAGGTCTGTTTTGTTCACTGTGGTTTCCTCTAATTTTCTAAAGAATTCTCTCATTCATGTAGTATATATTCCTAGCCCAGGCCATTACCACTGCAACTCCATCTACTCAGTATCTTCCTCTTGCAATGATTATTTTGTAAAGAGGAAGTATCTTTTTTGGGGGGTGGGCAGGTACCAGAAATTTTTTTTTTTTTTTTTTGCGGTGCTGGGGATCGAACCCAGGGCCTTGTGCTTGCAAGGCAAGCACTCTACCGAGTTATCTCCCCAGCCCAGGTACCCGGGATTGAACTCAGGGGCACTTGACCACTGAGCCACATCCCCAGTCCTATTTTGAATTTTATTTAGAGACAGGGTCTCATTGAGTTGCTTAGCACCTCACGCTTGCTGAGGCTGGCTTTGAACTTGAGGTCTTCTTGCCTTAGCCTCTGAGCTGCTGGGATTGTAGGCATGAGCCACCATGCCTGGTGGAAGAATCTTTTTAAAACTGTTTTGATTTACTTTGTAATACCACAGATTGTCAAATCAAAGCAATGTTCTTGATCCTATGCCTTTTAGGCTTTCTTCCTCCCAACTCCCTGTACTGGGGATTGAACCTAAGGTCTCATGCATGCTAGACAAATACTCTATGGAGTTATATCCCCTGTTACGTTACGCTGTATTATTTTATTTTGAGACAGGGTCTAAGTAGCCCAGGCTGATATTAAATTCTGCCTCAGCTTCCTGAATAGCTGGGATTCTGTACCTTTAGGCTTTTTACTCTTATAAATATCTATACACTAGCTTAAGCTTTTCATTATAAATGGACTCCCAATCATGCCCACCTGTATTTTTTACTTACAAGTCAACCATGCATGTTGTTCTGTCCAAGTGGAATATCCTTTATTATTGTCTATGAAAACAGTTCATTTCTACATCAATACTAAAAGCCTTATTTCTCTTTCTAAAGGTCCTTGTAGGCAGCATTATCTATTTTGAGTTACTTTAGTTATCAGTCTAATAAAATATTTAGTACTTGTTCTGTCTTTATAATCACAATTATGTTACCTGATTATATGTTCATTTTAAATGTGGGGAATTCTTCTTTTTTTGGAATTCTTTTTTATAGAGGATATGCATATATAAAATGAAGGGTTATGGTTTTTCAGCCTAACGAATGCTAGTGGCAACTATAAACAGCAGACTCTGAAGGCAAACTACCTGAGTTCAAATTCTGGCTTTAGTATTATTAGTATAGTAGGAAAACTTAACATTCATGTTTCTTCAGTGTCATCATTTTGGATTATTTTTAAAATTATATTAATTAATATACATTAAGAAGTATATGATACAGAAACCCAATATAATTACCTATTATTAAATTTTGTGAATTCAACCCTCTTACTTTATCTGAGGGTACTAAAGCTTAAAATCATTAACAACTGCCAAAAGTCATAGGAAATAGCAACCTCTAAATCTAGAAGAGAAATACAGAATTTTTAGCAGAAAAATCCCTTGTGTTACCACTTTATTCAATGTTTTCTCAATATTTAAAAAAATGCTACAACTTTATCCATTACTTTTTAAGATCTTCAGGACCATTGTATGATTTAAAAAAAAAAAAAAGTTTTTAAGAAGATGAAAGAAACTGGAGAAAGGAAGAGAAACACTTAAATACTTAAGAATTAAGAAAAGAAGGAAGAAATATTACAATAACAAAAGAGATGGTCTGATGATTATGAAAATGAAGTGGGGTCAGAGATGTGCTCTGGAAAACTGTGTTAAGAATATCAAACTAGAGATAACCAATGGCTTCTTCCCCTTCTCCCCATTCAGGACATGAAGATGCTGCTAAATGATTTTTGATAATTAAAAAAAAAATCATTTCTCTTTAGGAGTTTAGAAAACCTTTTGCTGTTTCATGAAAAGCTTATTTCTCTTCAAAATAAAAAAAATGTGTGAGATGTTTCATTTTTTTACATAGAATTCTGATATTTACGCATAGACAATGGAATCACAACTTATAGAAATTCAGCAAAGAACTTTTAGGGAAATTAATTTCTTTACCACCTACATTCAAAAGTCCTTTTATTCTTTAAAATTTTTCAACTTGTGGGCCATGTTCAGTTTTTGAGAAAACTTTACATCTCTAATGATCATGTTCAGAATCGCCCTTATTTGACTGGAAAAAACATTTCCTTAGATAAAACTTTAAAGCACATAAACTGTCTTAAAAAAATACTACATATTATATAATCTCTCACCCCACCCTCCAATCTCTAAATGAAAGATATATAGACACATCTGTTTATTGGGGCAGGAAACTATGTTTTGGTAAGAAAAACATCTTTCAGAATATGTGTTAAACAGTATCTGTCTGCCTGATTACGTGTATTTTGCTTACAGCTGACTTCTTTCAATAGGTTCCTCTATAGTAGCAACTAACAGATAGCTCAGGCCAAAATAAACATCAATATTACTAACTGAATGGCTTAGGTACTATGTGGATATTTTGTGGAACTACACCATAAAGGTGAATGTTTACATTTTAAAGGTAAGTAGTAAAAAATGAACATAGTAAACATACATATCCAAACTGAACATTCAAGAACACATTCTTTTGTAATGTGTATCATGTATTTCTTTAGATTTTCATTAAAAAACTGATAACAGTCTTAAAAAGGGGAGAAAAGGACTCAGAAATAAACAAGGATTTCTCTAAGAATTATGAAACGTGTAACAGAATAAAAGGCAGGCTTCATATCCAAAAGGAATGCACAGTTGTCAACCCAACTTCCAAAAATAAGTCAAGTTTCAGTAACTTCAGAAGAAGAGATGGATAATAGAAAAGACCACCAATCAACTTATACATCCAAGTTGTTTTGAAATAGTGTGGGTTAAATAAAATAATGTGGCTTTTTCTCTCCTTCCTTCAAGTTGTGGCAACAGAAGCTAAATGTTCTGTACTTCACATTTCTATACAAGTCCAAGTGGTAAGTCTGTTTTGAAAGGCAGAGGCATGAGGATAGGAACTGAGCTTTGTTCCCTCTCAAACTACAACATACTGAGCATATCAACATCTCAGTCTTAAAACTGTTCAGAACGGTTATCCAGAAGAATATACCACCAATATTAAACTTTTAACTTTTTAATCTGTGGTTTGTATGAAGCCAAAAATTGTTATGGCCTAAGAACTCATCTTTAATTCTATATAGTTTGATAACTGGCTTACTGGCTTTCCTCTGCTGGATCCAATAAATCTAGTCCAACTAAGGCCCATTGCTGCTGTACTGCAGGGGGCTCTCATGATCCCATCTTTAACCCAGTCTGCGGTCCTTGCCTTTGAGACTCAGAAGCCATTCCTTCACAAGGAACAGGCACAGATCAAGTTTATTTGATCAAACATTTACTCAGTTTCCTTCATCTTATCCTATTCTCTCTGCAAACATTCTGATACATAAATACTTCTGATAAATATATAATTTTACTAAAGCGCTTAAAGGGGCATTAGTCCAATGAGAAAGACAAATATAGAAATAAAAAATTTCCATAAAGTATGAAAAATCCTAGAAAAGAACTTTGTAAAAGTTCTCAAGAACACGAAAAAGAAAGGTTTCACAAAGTAGTAAACACTTGGAATGGATCTTGAAGAAGAGTAGTGTAAAGTATGGGGATGTTTTTATTGAGATGTTAATTACAAAAAGGGTGGTAAAAGTTAAAGGATAAAGTAAATGCACGATGGCAGCTAAACAGTTGACTACGATGTTTTAAAATATAACCAAGAATATCAATGACCGCTCCTGTCCTCTTTTCTGCAAATTAATTTTAACCTGAATTCACAAGAATTATCTTACAAACAACAAACACCCACACAGAGATTTTGTGTACAAAGTGATTATTACATGGATGGAAGCAGGAAAAAGCATTTTAAGGACAATGAGGAAAATTCTATATAACCAGAAAGGTTATTTGCAATAGAATGGAAAGATATTGTCTTCATTGTTGTAGGTACAGAGAAAAGAGTACTAAATGGAAACCCAGAGACCTCGTTGCAAATCTCAGACAACCACTATGTCCTAATTATGAGAAAAACTTTTAATTAATTCCTTAATTGCTCACCTGACTCAAAGTAAAGATCAAATAAAACTGGTCTAAAAGGTACTTGGAAAAATACAAAATACTACACCAATAAAATCTTACCTTTATTACAGTTACACTTGCTATCTTAGAAACAAATTTAAAATCTACATTTCTGACACATTCAGTCTGTCATACTAAATTTATGATAAAAAGCTTTTACCCGTTCTACAGATCGTGCCCTCTTCTTTGGCCGAGTAGGCAGCGCATCTTCCTTCGGATTGGTGTCTATGGCCCAGTAGGATCCCTAAAGGAAGAAATAAATTATATTAAACAGTACATTACAGTAATCCTGCGACATTAAAAGGGATTTTTATAATCCTCTGCTCCAAAGGTAAACACCTTGCAAATACAATAGAAAAGCAACATAAGAAACACAAGTTTTAAACTGAGAAAAGTAAAGTTTATGAAAAGAAAGTCCATTTATAACTAGATTATTGAGAAAAAAATCATAAGCTGAAGAATGAGTACAAAAACTTATGCTGTGACCAAATTAAAAGAGGAAATGATCAACCAGATACATTTTAAGTATACACTAATTCTTAATTCATATGACATCATACAGCATTCAAATCTAATAGTATTTTACATATAAAGATACTACAGTTTCTAGATCCTGTGACCTCACAAATCTACACGGTAAGTAAAACAATTTATAAAGACAAATTGCTTGAGCACATTTTATATCATATATAATAAGAATAACCTGAGAAGCAATGGTCTGAACATAAATCTTTTATTGCTTACTTACACTGTCAAGATTAGTTTAAATTATCTCTCTCTCTTTGGTACAAGTTCTCATACCATTAAAAAATATGTACTGAGTGCCTACTGTGCTCCAGGCAATCAGGCATTCTTACCCCCTCAAAATACTCTGAAAAGCATAGATCACAATAGTTTGCACAGATTATAATACAAACAAGGAGACCAAAGTTCAGATAGATGAAGTCTTTTACCCAACCAAGGATATGAGAATCCACACCAGAAACAAGATCTTCATTCTTAACTCCTTTTTCCTTCAATTATTCTGCTGCTATATTCAAAGGTGTACACAAACACATTTGGACAAAGCAGCAACAAAAAAGGGGAATAAGGGAAAGATGTCCCTTTCAGAAATAGGAACATAATGTACATCCTAGATTTATAATAAACTGCAGAGATAGTATTCAAATTTAGTCTTTGTCTCTATTATTTCACTCATCTTATTAGGTTGCTTTTTTATACAATACTTTATAATAAAAGGAAATACAACTTTCCTCTATCTATCAAGGCTCACATTTTAGCCTGACACAAATTATGGGTTTAGAGTTTTTTGAACATATCATTATGTTTCACTGCATCTGTACCTGCCCTAGAAGTAATCTCACTATCTGTAATATCCATCCTTCAATAGACAAATTCATAATCCACCTTCAAAAATTTATCTCAGATATTATCTAAAGAAATCCTTCTCTGATGGTCCTCCTGCCACATCCAAGAACTCATTATTCTCCACCTCTATGACATTCCTATACTTTTTACATGCTTAGACCATTTGCTGCACTTAACAATTTTGTTTATGGGTCTGTATTCTCCTCTGGACTGTAAGTTCCTGAAAGGTAGGAACCACTTTATTCATTTCTGTATCCACAATGCCAGGCACAATGTAAGACACAAAGACAACACTCAATAAGCATGTTGAAATGGGAAGGGAAAAACACTGTTTAACAAAGCGTGTCAACAATGTCAGTATATGAGGCATAATGCCAGCCCTTCTCAAATACTAGTTCATGCAAGTACCAGGGTTCAGGACTAATTTCATCTCCTAGCCCCTACTGGTATACTCCTCTATGCTACCTTTTCAAGTGGTCATCACATTTCAGTCAATGAATCTACCAGTTCTGGTATAAACTTGCAGGGACCATGTAAAATGTAGATTTTACAGAGAGTAAGCACTAAAAACGAAAATCAAACATACTTTAATATATATTACTTCTTACCTGAACACATGATAATTACATCATGATATTCAAGTCTAAAAGAATATTGTACGTTACATTTACTGTAGTCTGTGCACCCTGGGACCTCACAAATTTAAATGGTAACTAGCAAATTTCAAAATAAAGTAGAAAAAAATTGAGACTAATTTGTTACGAAAATAAAGCTGGAGGGAAAATGCCAAAACTCATTCAGCAATAGTTTTTTTAAAAAAACACTTTATGTAAATGATAAATTCCAGTGTTTGATTTTGGATTGGTGTGCATGTGTGTGTGAATCTGGGGAAAACATTCAATATCCAAACTTTAGACTGATTTATGATTGAACATTTTAAAAAAACTAAAAAAACTAAATATATCTGTTCTTCTACACAAAATATGTCACAAAGAGATCAGTCGCTGGAGGGAAAAACACAAAATCCTGAACATCCAAATACTAACATTAATGATTAAAATGGTTCACAAAATAATGCAATTTTCTATCCAGTGGCTCTGGTAACCTAGTATCTAAGTTTTATTTGTGAAATGACAGGTTTGGACTAAGGGACCTTAAATTCCCCTTCATAAATCAAATCCATAATGAGCTATCGCTTCATATGCATGGGTATTTATTATCAAAACCTGACATAGGAGGTCAAATATTGTATGATTCTGATTATATATACTTACAGTAGTCAAAGTCATTGAGACAAAAGGTCAAATGGTGGTTGTCAGGGATAAGAGGAAGGAAAATAGGAAGTTATTGTTTAATGGATGCAAAGTAAATTTGGAAAGATGAAAAGGTTCTGGAAATGGATGGTGATAATGGATGCACACCAATGTAAAAGTACTTACCGCCATTGAACTATGCACTTAAAATGGATCATATAGTAAGTTTTAGGTTATGTATATTTTACCACACACAAAAAAAGGTCCCTTTAAGCTACCTTTAAAAAGCAGTTCCCTTTGTTCTTCCTTGTTGGTATATGTCACAAAAACTAAATGGTCTATTCACAAAGCCGATTAACAAACACATACTCAATCCAATTTTCTCTCAGAGTAATTCTTTCTTCCAGGTTCACAAGAAGCAAATATGAAACAGGAGGTTTTGTTTTATTTTAAAAATCAATTTGCTGAAGTATGTCAAATAAAATCAAAATGCACACAGTTTAACAACTGTTATACATACATGTACCTAACACCAAAACAAGACATTGAACATTCCCTTCAACCTAAAAAGCTCTGTGTGGCTCAACAAGCAATTTACCTTCCTTTGCCCCCAAGTTCCATCCCATGCAACCACTGATCTGCTTCCTAACATTATAGTTTCGCCTTTCTATAATTTCATATAAATGGATTCAAACTGTTAAAACTATCTTATACTCTCATCAGCAATGTGTGAGAGTTCAGTAGTTTATCCTTGCTGACACTTGCTATTTTAAGTCTTTTTAATCACAGCCATCCTAGTGCTATGTAGGTATGTCTCAAGGGTTTTCATACATATTTCCCTAATGAATAATGATGCCGGGCATCTTTGCATGTACTTATTTGCCATTCATATATTATATTTTTTGTGAAATTATTTTTTTCCCGTTTTATTTGGATTAAAAGGATTTGGCTTATTTGTACTGTATGAATTTTTTAAAAATTCTTATTTCTTAAAAATTCTTTATTCTTAATAAATCTGTTAGGGTTTAGATGTGGTGTCCCCCAAAAGCTCACGTGAGACAATACAAGAAGGTCTGGAGGAAGAATGATTGGGTTGTGAGAGTCTTAACCTAATCAGTGATTTAATCCCCTGATAGGGATTAACTGAGTGGAAACTGAAGGGGTAGGGTATGGATAAAGGAGGTGAGAATCCCGGCGTGGCTATGGGGTATATATTTTATATATGGAGAGTAGAATGTCTCTCTCTCTCTCTCTCTCTCTCTGCTTCCTGATGTAAGCTGCTTCCCTCTTGCACTCTTCCGCCATGATGTTCTGCCTCACCTTGAGCCCTGAGGAATGGAGTCTGCTTCCTACAGACTAAGACCTCTGACACTTGTGAGCCCCTAAATAATCCTTTCCTCCTTTACAGTTGTTCTGCTTGGGTCTTTTAGTGGCAGCAGCAAGAAAAACTAAAACACAATCCTTTGGTAGATGATATTGTGAATATTTTTTCCCAGTCTATGGTTATCTATTTATTTATATGCATAATGACATCTTCTAAGAAGCAATAAGCTTATAGTTCAATAAAGTCCAATTTATCAAGTTTCATTTTATGGTCTGTTTTTATTGTTGTTGTTTATTTGCTTGCTTGCTTGCTTGCCCATTTTGTTTTTTGGAATTACTGAACCGAGGTCTTGCACGTGCTGGGCAAGTACTTTACCACTAAGCTACATCCTCAGCCCTATAGTCTTGGTATTTTTTCTTTTTTTCCTTTTTCTATATAAATAGAAAAAGTGGCCTATTCCAAGATGACAAATATTTTCCACAATGTTGTCTGTTGTCTTCTATAAGTTTTATAGTCTCAAATTTTAACATTAGGGCTCTGATCACTTAAGAGTTACTTTTCTATATAAGTGTGAGGTAAGGATCAATATTAATTTTTCTTCCACCCAAATACATAGTGTCTCTCTTGAAAAGACCATATCCTTTCTCCACTGAAAACAATGATACCTCTGTCAAAAGCAAGATAAATATAAACATGGGTCTATTTCTGAACTCTATTCCATTGAACTGATTGACATTACCTATTTATCCTTATGCAAAAGTCATTTTTGTCTTCATTTTTCTAACTATATAGGAATCTGAAATCAAGCCATATATATCTTACAACTTTGGTCTCCCACCCCACCACATTGTTTTGTCCATTCTAGGTCCTTTGCATGTCCATAAAAATATGAGAACTGGTGTCAGTTTCTAAGAACGAAGCCTGCTGCAATTTTTTTTTAAATGGAATTACATTAACTGTATAAATCAACTTGGGGAAAATGATATCTAGCAACAATGAATCCTCCTACTGCACACTTTTTCTCTCCTTTTACTTAGGTCTTTTTTATATTTCTCTTGGTAATATTTTGTAGTTTTCTATAAACAGGTATACATAATTTTTTAAAATGCACCCCTAAAACGTCATTATTTTGAATGCTATGGTGAAAGGAATTACTTTTGTTAAGTTCATTTTCCAATTTTTCCTTCCTAGTATAGAAAAAATTAGAATGACCCTTTATCTTGTGACCTTGTTAAAACTCACTTATCAGTTCTAGTATTAATTCCATAGATTCTTCTTTGGAATTTTCTACAAATGCAATAATGTTGTTTGCAAATAAAGATTTTATTCTTTTTAAATATGGTTATCTTTTATTTCTTTTTCTTGTCTTATTCTATTGGATAGGACCTCTTAATAGAATGTTAAACAAAACTGTGTAAATGAAAATACCCTTGGGGCTGGGGTTATGGCTCAGTGGTATAGCACTCACCTAGCATTTGTGAGGCACTGGGTTTGATTCTCAGCACCACATATAAAAATAAATAAAGGTTCATTAACAACTAAAAAAAAGTCCTTGTTTCGTTCTGAAATTCAGAGGGAAAGAATATCACATTATTAAAAATGGTATGAATTGTACATTTTCACAAATAGCTTTAATCAAGGAAATTCCTTTTTATACCTAATTTGCTGAATATTAAATTTTCTTAAATTTAATTAAATATTCCAATATTAAATTTTCTTAAATTTAATATGACTTTTCAGCCCTCTTTTACTCACATGGTGAGAAACACCAATTTTCTGATTTTAAACTGCAATGCATTCCTGGAAGAACTTCCACTGGTCATAATTTTCTCCTTTTTTATTTTTTGTGACACTGTGGACTGCACCCAGGGGTGCTCTACTACTGAGCTTCATCCCCAGTCCTTTTTATTTTTTTGAGACAGGGTCTCATTAAGTTGCCCAGGTTGCCCTCAAACTTGCAATCCTCCTACCTCAGTCTCCTGAGTCACGAGGATTATAGGTATGGGTCACCTTGCCTGGCTATTTTCTCCATTTTATATAGCAAACAATTCAATTGACTAATCTTTGGTTAAGGATTTTAGGGTCCACGTTCATGAAGAATATTGGTCTGTAGTTTTCTTGTCACTTCTTTGCCTGACTTTATTATGGTAATACTGGCCTCGTGAAATTGAGATGGTAACTGTTCCTTCTTCCACTATTTTTTTTAAATAAGAGTTTGTGTGAGACTGGTATAACATTTTCCTTTAATCTTTCAATTTCTGGTTTCATTGCTTTTTCTTTGTTCATTTTCTGTTTCACTGTTTATCACTCTTACCTTTAGTATTCCTTCCTTCTAGTTTCTGTAAATTTGCCTTTTTGTAACTTAAGATACACGCTTAGGTAACTAATTTTAACTCTTCTTGTCTTTCTCATCAAAGTACTTAATGCTGTAACCTTCTTTTTAAAGAATGGATTGATTGATTGATTGATTGATTGAAGTACTATTTTTTTTATTTTTTGAGACAGGGTTTCACTAATTGCTGAAAGTCACCTAGAACTTGTGATCCTTATGCCTCAGCCTTCCAAATTATAGGCATGCACCCACCACACCCACTTATAAGCATCTTTGTAAAACATTACTTTAGCTATATTTTATAATTCATGTTCTGCTCTCATTATCATTTACTCCAAAATATTTTCCAATATGCTTTATGATTTCTTCTTTGATCCAGAGGTACTTCAGATTAGTTTCTAATTTAATTTCGATAGAGAACTTACTCTGTGTGATTTCACCCTTCAGTAAACTTGTTTTGGTATACATTTTACCTTAATAAATATGCTCTGTACATTTGAAAAGAATATATATCCTGTAGTTGATACAGTATTCAGAACCTTAATTACTCTTTTGTCTACCTATTCTATTTCCTAAGAGGTTCATTAAAATCTTCAGCAATGGCTGTGATTTATCTATTTCTTTCTTTAGTTCTGAAGTTTTTGCTTCTTTTTAAAGCTTTTCTGGACATTTCTAATTCTTAAGAGTGCCTGATGGATTGATCTTTTCTTCTGCTCTCTCCAATATGTCATTCAGTGAATTTTTCATGTAGTTACTGTGCTTTTTAGTTCTACAATTATTTTTTCTGTTTTTCCATCTCTGCTGAAATTCTCTATCTGTTCATTAATTACTTGAATATATTTTACTTTAACTTACTGAAATTATTTTGGGAGAGTTACTGGAGAGAGACCCCCAGGGACTCTCACATGAGCTCTACCACCACTGAAAATACAAATAATGGATATTTTGAAATATGTTTCTTAAAATTAGGCCACCTGTTGTACCTGATTCAGGAGCTCTGACACAGTTTGGTTGTACCTACCTTAGGCATGTTCTTTAACCTGACTTGGTCTCAGTGTCCTTATCTGATACAGGAGTGATAATTACATCACCCTGTTGATAAGGTCATTGGGAAGCTCTCTGACCTTGTGCAGTGTTTCTTTTGCACCACACAAAGCTGCCCTTCTGTGAGCAATGTGGGCTGATGTTTCCCAAAGTCAGGAAAATGATGGTTAGAAACAATTTTAGGAGGTAAATTAACCGTTCCTTCAATATAAAATCACATGCTTCCTCCACCCTGTCCTCTCCATCCCACAGATAACTTCAACTTTTACAAAAGTCATACTGACATTACTTTTTACCCCTTCCAGGCAAGCTGCCTGTGAAGTTTTCCCTGAGTAATACACTATTGAATGTCAATAAATGGACTTTAATATTTAGATGGTCATGTGGTATAATAAACATTCCATCTATTAACCCATAGATCTAGATTTAAATCCCAGATCTGGCTGCATAACTATGCATGAATTACCAAACTCTGATCCACTTTGCCTGCCTCTGTTTCACAGAACTATCATGAGAATTAATCTTAACTATATACCAGAAAAGCAAGTTATCCAATAGACACTTGAACTGTTTAGAGTTAAATCATAGTACAAATATTTTTAACAGTCAGGGATAGTGGAAAATAACCTTGAGACATTTAGTAGAAATTTAAAACACAGTAAACCCAAATTTCATACACATACACAAAATTTTATACCTTTCAATATTTCTAGTTTTGAAGTTATATATACCAAAATAATCAATATCTTCTGAATGCAACTAACTGCTTATCAACTATCATTTATGAAACTTAATCTTTATAAATGCTGATTTCAAATATCACATCTCTAAAACATTCTACTTTACTATTCTGGTTCTTTCTCTTTTATTTTACTATCAAAAGATAATCCTTCAACCTAGATTTCAAATACATTTTAAACATATTCCAGAGTATTATTATTTCTGGTTCTTCTTGTACTCACATCCTCAAAAGCAATACTTGTAAGATGAAAAAATACTGTCACTGTCCCATGTCCTTCCAGTAAAACAGGTTAATTCAAATTCTAGTCACAAAATACTTATGAAGACCTTGCTGAATGACTAAATATATGAGACTAATACATATCTTTTGTTCTTAGAAAGATATCACTAATGATAGAGAAAAATTATCTAGTATATCATCAACTCAATTTTATCATAATTAGTCTAAAGTATTGCTATTGCTTTGTCATCTCCTGATTCAACTAATAATGGTAAACCATCTTTCTCTTTCAATTCTCTTTGACATTATGGGAAAAAATTAAATTTTCAGTTATGTTCAATAAAAGCCAAAAAGAAAAGACTTAAAATGATATCTATCTCTATGTATATACATGCCTTTTTACATTCTTGAAAGATGATGTAATACTTTGAGAAACAATAAGAAAACTCAAGGATAACAGAGAGGATTTCATTATTAAAACATCCTAGGTTATTCATTTATACTTCTGCATTCTTATTAGTTTGGGCACAGTGGAGAAAAATTGATGAGTAACAATGAGAACATTCTTAGGATGATGAAGTCATTTCCAGATACAGGAAAAATAAGATCAATAAGATCCCATAATGTATCTTAGATTTGCAAATAAATCCCATATGGTAATAGCAAGATAGAATGCAGTTTAACTATATTTTTTAAAAGTAAGTAAAATTTCTACTTCTTCTTTGAGAGACTTCTAAGAAAGAATTAAGAAGTCATAAAATAGTAATCAAGTAGTCAGAAGTGCTCAAATAGGCATTTAAAAACTAACCTGGGGCCAGTGAACCCTGATAGTATACTGAGGATTAAATGAAATATACATGAAAATATTCCCTTCTCCCTCACTTTACCTCATACTGGCTTTTATTAATCTTAAAATATTCTTTATCATCTCCTAGAATCAAAGACAAAGCACACAAGTATTTGGCAAATCCTAAATTTTAAAAGCTGAAAAGGACCTTTAACAGCTTCAGTACTATAGATTTTAAGTAACTACCTAAGAGAATTACAGCTAGAAAAGGTAAATAATTTGGCTGCTTATAAAGATTTATTCTTTCATTTAGCATCTGCTGCATTCCTACTTTGACCAAGAAAAGGCAAATAAAAGACAAGTACCAAAGATCTAGGTATAAAACCAGAAACTTTACAACTATTAGAAGGAAACACAGGGAAAATGCTTCAACTATAAGAACAAGCAACAACTTCTTGAATAAGATTCCTATAGGTCAGGAAATAAAAGAAAGGATCAATAAATGACATGGCATCAAATTTTAAAAAGCATCTGTACAGCAAAGGTAACAATAGTATGAAGAGAGAGCCTATAGAATGGGAGAAAATTTTTGCCAACTACTCTTACAACAGAGGATTAAGGTCCAGAATACATAAATAACTCAAAAAACTCAATATCCATCAGTCAATCAATAAACAAACCAATAATTAAGCCAGATATAGGGATGTATATCTATAATCCCAGCAATTTAGGAGGCTGTTTGAGGTCAGCCTAGGCAACTAAATTAGTGAGACCCTGTCAAAAAATAATAAGAAAAAAAGGACTGGGATGTAGCTCACTGGTAAAACACCCTGGGTTCAATCCCCAGTACCAGTAAAAATAAATAAATAAATAAATAAATAAATAACTCATTAAACAAATGGGCGAACGAACCGAACAAACACTTCTCAGAAGAAATACGAATGGCCAATAGCTATATGAGAAAATGTTGAACATCTTTAGCCATCAGGGAAATGTAAACCAGAACTACACTGAAATTCCACCTCACTCCAGTCAGAATACAATCATCAAGAATAAAAACAAAAAGAAATGCTGGTGAGGATGCAGGGGAAAAAGGAACTCATACACACTTTTGGTGGGAATGTAGATTAGTACAGTCACTGGAGAAACCAATTTGGAAGTTCCTCAAGACTAGAAATGGCACCATCACATGATCCAGCTACACCATTCTTCAATATTTATTCAGAAGGATTAAAGTCAGCATACTTTAGGGATACATGCATACCATGTTTATTGTAGCACAATTCACAATACAAGTTATGGAATCATCCTAGACTTCCATCAAAAGATGAATGGATAAAGAAAATGAGTATATATACACAATGGAGTTTTACTTAGTCAATAAAGAATGAAATTATGTCATCTGTAGGAAAATGGATGAAACTGAAGAGTATCACATTAAGCAAAACAAGCCAGACACAGAAAAGTAAATAGCATGTTTTCTCTCATATGTAGAAGCTAAAGGGACACTCCCCTGCCCAAAAAAAAGAAAAAAAAAAGTCATGAAAATAGGATAAAGGAAGGCAAGCAGGAGGAGGGGAGCCAGAGGAGGCAAAACATTGGAGAGTACTACAGACCAAAGTATGTCATAGGCACGTATGACTATGCCATAATGAAACTCACTGTTCTGTATAATAAATGTTAACCAATAAAAAAAAAAAAAGACAAATAACAGCAGCAAAAATGTTTTTAGTAAGGTTTATTGTCAAAATGAAAATGAGCCAGGTATAAAAGTGTTTGCCCTAAGTCCTGGCTACTTGGGAGGCTGAGGCAAAAGGATCATAAGCCCAAGAGCTGGAAGCCAGCCTGGGCAACACAGTGAGGGTGCTGTAATAGAAGAAAAAAGAAGGGAGAGGGAAAGACAACAAGATATACATGAACATAATCCTGAACATTATCCAACCCACCAACTCAGAAAATAATAGGTTAACTCAAACTGACTAAACATAAATCTTAAGTGGACACCAGAAAGGTGAACAAGTAATCTTAATGAGTTCATCAAAGCTTGGTTCTATACCATATACAATGCTGGCATCAGGAGTACAAATTAAAGAAGTCTCATGGTCAAGTATGGAGAGGGAGACAGAAAAGATACCCACATGGTTAACTTTCTCATCACCTTACTGTCATAGCTCAAAGGTCAGTCACTTTCTCAATGAACCTACCTCGAATGCTTCTGAGAACTACAATCTACACAGATGTTCACCTTACCACCTTACTCTATACTTTTTCTCCAGTATTTATATTGTATACCATTTTATATATTTTAAGTATTTGCTTTTTTGTCTTTCTTCTCCTATTAAGATTATAACTGGGAAGAAATAAAAGAATAATAGTCTTTTCAATCAAGAGTGCTAGGAAAACTGGGTATCTACATGCAAAAGAATGAAACCAGGTCCCTAACACACATGTAATCTTTGTGACCTTGGATTAGGAAATATTTTCCAAAATATAACATCAAAGACACAAACAAAAGAAAACTAAAACATTCATCAAAATTTAAAACTTTTGTCAACAGATACTATCAAGAAAATGAAAACAATTTTGTTAGTTTTCTACTGCTGTGACAAAATACAGAAGAAAAACAACTTAAAAGAGGTAAGACTTATTTGGGGCAGTTTCAGAGATTTCATTCCATAGTCTCTTGGCTCCATGGTTCTGGGCCTGTGGTGAGACAGAACATCATGTCAAAGAGGGTGTGGTGGAGCAAAGCAAAGGGAGAGGGAGAGGGAAAGGGAGAAGAGGAGGGAGAAGAACAAGGAGAAAGAGAGATACACAGAGGAGCCAGAGACAAGATATAACCTTCCAGGACATGTCCCCAGTGATCTACTTTCTCCAACTATGCCCCACCTCCTACAATTTCCACCACCTCCCAATAGGCCACTCAATAATAAGCCCATCAATGAATCAATTCACTAATGAAACCTGAGCCCTCATCATACAATCACTTCCCCAAAGCTCCACTTTTGAACACTGTCGCACAGGTACTAAGCATTCAACACATGACATGAGAATTTGGGGAACATTCCAGATCCAAACTGATAAAATGGAAGAAATTATTGCAAATCACGCAAGTGATAAGCAATAAGACAAATTAAACAGTCTTACAACTCAATAATAAAAAGACAAAATGGGCAAAGAATTTGAAGAGACATCTCTCCAAAGGAGATATTCAAATGACCAATAATACATGAAGATATGACCAACATCATATGCCATCAGGACAATGCAAATCAAAACCATGAGATACAATTTCATAATAAAAACAGGCACACAAAAAGGAAAACTATGAGAAATCCTCATAATCGCAGGAAGTCACTTTGAAATGACAGTCTAGCAGTTCCTCAAAAGATTCAAGATATGACCCAGCAATTCCAAATGAGAACATACTCCAGAGAAATGATAACACATTCACACTAATGCTTGTACACAAATGATCACAACAGCATTTTTCATGACAGCCCAACATGGAAACAACCTACGTGTCCATAAACTAAATGAACAATGACGATGTAAAGAATCAGATGGAAGTCTGAGTTAGGTTCAAGAGGTGCCTAAATACTATATTTAGACCAGGACAGGTATTAATACCTTCTTATTATGAAACCCCCCAGGAAAGCAGCCTTTTGGGTTGCCTCACATTCAAACTGCTCAGGGATAACACAGAAGCACTAACACTAGAGCATCAAAGTCAATGGCTGAATACATTTCACCAATTTTCTATGAACACATACAAAAGTCCCAAATGGAAATTCCAGAATTAAAACATCTAATAATTGAAATAAAAAGTTCTTAGATTTGCTCAACAATATACTGGACAGAGTCAAAGGGTCAGAGATCTTATAGATGAGTAGAAATTAATCAATCTGAAGAGTTAAGAGGAGAAAAATGAATAAAGCTTCAGGAAACTCTGAAACAATGTCAAAGTTTATCAAACTGAACATTAAAAAGGAAAGGAGAAAAAATGAGCCCGAATAAACTTTTAAAGAAATAATAACTGAAAATACTCCAAATTTGGATGGAAACCTTTTCTTATGGACTCTAGAAGCTTGGCAAACCTCAAGCAAAATAAATGTGAAGAAAATAAATGTGAAGAAAACTACGCTGAAGCACAAAATAGTCAAAACTGCAAAAATCCAAAGATACAGAGAAAAGGGGGGAAAAAAACTACCTGAAAGCCAAGGAAAGAAAGGGGTAGAATGGAGGCAAGACACATGATGTGGGAAATATAATATAAATGATAGCTAAAATACTGGACAATGGTAGAACACCCAGCAAACCCAGAATTTCATATTCAGAAAAAGCACCCTGAGGGTGGAATACAGACCTCTTCAGATGAACAAAAGCCCACAAAACTTGTTGTCTAAAACCATACACTGAAAGAAATGTCAAAACATAATAGGCTGAAGGAAAAAGATATCCGATGGAAACCTGGATTATAGGAAAGAACATCAGAAAAGTTAAATAACAAAAGATTTTCTTCAATGTAACTTCCTCAAAAGACAAGCAAATAAAACAAATCCTAAGGTGGGATTTATGATAAGTGGAAGCATAAAATACCATAACTGAAGAGGGGGGGGGCAGGACAAGTACATACATGGAATCAAACTGTTGCAAGATTATCACACTTCTGAAATGGATAGCAAGAGGTAAACAGTAAAGGATATGAAATGGAATAAGTATATTATCTCCAAGTAGACTGTCAAGCTCCTGAGTGACTACTAACAAAATTTAATAAACAGCACAGCTAAAACCTCAATAGAGGAACTGGGTGCAGCAGTTAGAGACTTCCAAGTTCAAAGCCAGCCTCAACACGGGAGGGAAGGAGGGAGGGAGGGAGGGAGGGAGGGAGGGAGAGAGAGAGAGACTTTAAACACAAAGACATTTAGACACCAAAAGCAAAAGACTCAGAAAAGACACAAGATGAAGTAGTATAGAAAGCTAGAATGAATAAATTAGCAGACAAATTAGGCTCCAAGAAAAAGCATTTTAGGAAATTAAGGAGCGGGGTTGGGGATGTACCTCCATGGAAAAAGTGTCTGCCAAGCATGTTCAAGGCAATGGGTTGGAGCACCAGCACCACCCCAAAAAGAAAAAAGTTAAGGAAACATTTCATAAAGAGAAAAGAATAATTCAAAATAAAGATTAAATACACCATACACAAATATTAATTTGAAGTGGACTGCAGACCTAAATGTAAAACAAAATTACAAAGGAAAAATTTTCATGACTTTGATTTCCTGAAAAACACACCAAAGTCAGTAACCAGTAAATTAAAAACTGATAGATCAGATTTCTTCAAAATTTTATACACTTTAATACAATACTATGAGAAACAAAAAGACAAACCAGTCTGAGAAAATGTTTACCAACATAAATTTGAGACTTAGAATATTCCACAACTTAGTAATGACACCAAAATTTTTTAAAAGCAAAAGACTTTTAAAACAACCTTCAGAAAAGAAGATGTACACATGAAGATATAAGCACATGAAAAGATGCTCAAAATCAAATAGTCATTAGGAAATCAACTATCTGATAACCAGCAGAATAGTTAAAGTTAAAACCATAGTTACACTGCTGGTCAGGATGCAGCCCCACTGAACTCTCCTATATTGCTATTGAGACTATTAAAATGGATGTTTAGTTTCTTATAAACTTAATCTTCCACTTACCGCTGACCCAGCAATTCTTCTATTATTCAAGAAAACTGAAAGCATATGCCCATAAAAAACATGTATGAGAATCTCCTAATGTTTTTTTCTAGTAACTGAAAACACTAACTGAAAACTGAAAACACCCCAAATATCCACCAACAAATAAATGGATAAACAAATTGGGGTACAATACAACAGAATACTTGATAATAAAAAAACCTGATATATGAAACAGCATCACAGACACCGTGTGAGTGAAGAAGGCATGTATATACTGAATATATACTGAATGATTCTATTTACAGAAATTTCACTATACAAAGTTTATGAGAACTTACAGAAAAAAATCTATTGCAGATTCAAAGATCATAATTTAAAACTGGAATCTGACCACAGATTTGAGGATCAAGATAATGCATGTGAAAGAGCTCTGAATTCTATAAGGCAATATATGAATGTAGACATTATTTAATTACTGCCAAAAATTCTGGTACAAAAAGTAAATATCCCCTGAGAAGGCAGAATGCAATGGCATAGTCTATAAAATCCCTAAAATCACTAACTAGAATTCTACACCTTTGACCACATATTAAAAAAAAACAAGAAACAAAACCAAAAAAAATACAAATTTCAAGATGTCCTAATACAAAGGTTACTTCTAGAAAGAGAGAGAGTGAAACACAACTGAAAACTAGGTGGCATTTAAAAAAATTTTTTTTTAATTTGTAGTTGTCTATGGACCTTTATTTTATTTATTTTTATGTGGTGCTGAGGTTCGAACCCAGTGCCTTAAACATGCTAGGCAAGTGCTCTACCAATGATCTACATCCCCAACCCCTAGGTAGCATTTTTAATAGAAAAAACAATCAAACAAATAATACAGACGATCCATAAACTTCAGGAAAATTAAAGTAACCAAGATATAGAAAATGTATTAGAAATGGAGACATGACAAAGACCAATAATAGACTTAAACGCTTTTATTCTCTTTATAAAATATTTATTACTTCAAATAAAGTGCATTTTAATTATTCTATACTTTATATCTGGTTGAAATTTTATGCCAACCCAAGGTACCCTGGTTTCTCACACACTAATTGACCTTTCTTTAACAAGCCTTGGCCTGATTATAGCCTAATAAAAATGCTATGCTCAAAATAGCGTAATAAAAATGCTTTTATTTGCTTAACTATAAATAAACCCAAGCTAATACTAACTTCTTGGATGTAAAAGCAGCTAGCCATTCTAAATGGCTATTTCTATGCATTTTATTTGTCCCAGTGTTTCAGATACCATATTTGTCCAATGTTCTATTTAAAGAACAATCTATTTTCATTCTTAATGATAATAGAGGATATAAAGTTCTAGATTATTATTTCTATCCTATTCTAAATGCACATGTGCCAATTTCTTTGAAATGTTTTCAAAACTGAAAACGTAAACTTAAAGGGCTAACTAAACCCACTGAAAGACTGTCATCATGACCACCGACAAAATGAATTATTCTATTTTCTGTTCTTCTTTAATTCTCAATGCACACCTATTTCAAGAGTTTCAGAAACAGGACCAAATCCCTAACCTTCATGGCTTTACATTATGTTTTAATCTCTTTTTTCTTCTCTCTCCCAGTTTATATTTGGTAGTCCAACTTCAAAGGTTTGTTAGCCTTGCTTACTCTCAACATCTTAAGATGCTCTTCTTATATGCTGCTTAAGATGCTCTTCTTATATAAAGCAACCATACTTCCCAGTTTCAGTTCTGGCTTATACACGTTGCCTAAGCATAATTAAGAATGGCATCATCTTTCAATCTGAGAAGTTTCTACCCTGGACAGCAAGTAAAATTGTCACTTTATTCAGACCACAAAAACAGACTATTAATGATCAAACACAGCAGGTACTTTGTCAAAACAGGCTGCATGGCTGAGCTAGTTGGCTGAATTAATATATGAATAACTATTACAATGCATCTCAGGACCCTGGAACATTCTTTTTGAACAAATGTAGGTTTTTATTACTTTAAAATACACTGATTATCAAGTTAAGCTAAGTGTTGCCTAAGAGAGGCAGTTAAGGAATTTACTCCTAATCAATGGATTTTAAATATGTAATAAGCTTGCTAATTATGTATTAGCATATACTGTATTAGCAAATGTATTAGCATGTAATCAATAATAAATGGTTTCTCTAAATGTTAAGGATATTTTTCAAAGTGTGTCCTATTAAGTGATTAATAATCAGTCATAACTTGCTTTTAAATCATCAGTGCCTTATTTAACACATTCTTCTAGAAATTCTTTTGAAGTTGGATATAAGATTTTGTATTACAATGAATTTCCAAGAGCAAATACACCTATCATTAATCACCTATCATGATCCACTCACACAGCAGCTTAACGTGAATTATTATTTTAGTGTTGTATCTCAATATGTGTAAAATTAATTACTGGGTCTAAGAACTTGAGCAAATGAACTTTTGACTAGCAATAATCCACATATACTTCAAATGGTGATTAAACCAATATAAATACAAATGATGGAATATATGCAATAAAATGAGACAAACTGCTAATTTCCACAACACACGTGAATCTCAAAATGCGTTTTGCTAAATGAAAGAAGTCAAACTCAAAAGAGAACCTATTATATGAGTTCCATTTACATGCATTCTGGAAAAGGCAAAACTACATGGACAAAGAACAGATATTTAGCAGGGCCTTGGAAAAAGAAGGGGCTGACCACCAAAGAACAATATAAAGTACTGTACCGTATCTCGATCATAGTGATGATCATAGTGATGATGATAAGTTTGTCAAAAACAACTGGAATTCACCAAAGAGTGAATTTTACCATATTTTAAAATTAATTTTAGGGTAAAATATTATTTAAGAAATAGATTAGATCTAGAAGAGGGAAAAAAAGAGAACAACAGAATGTCCTCTTCCACCCTTCAGAAGAGAACAGAAAACACCGTGTGTGCTAATAAAAGGCAGCTATGACTAAACTGTTGACTAGCAGTGTAACATCAGGGTCCTCAGTCAGCACTTCTTTCTGCTTCTAGAGTATCACCTCTCTGAATCTGGCCCTCTTCTCCATCTAATTCAATCTTTCAAACTTTCTGAATACCTATGCTCACCCTTGTTTTTTAACCCTGGTTTGTCTAATGACATCACATCCATTATCCACCTTTGCCTTAACGTTCGCTCAGTGGCACCAATCCTTATCTCTTGGACCTCAAGTTATACTTCTATAAATTCCCTTAATTCCTGACTCTATCCTGACTTTGTTTTCACTGGTCCCTCAGATAATTTCATCATGTTCTCTTCCCAGCCTTCACCTACGATGAGTTAAAACCAGCAAGGCTAGCAATTTCATCTATTCAAATGCTTCTGAAATGGCAAACTCTTCAGCCTCCCTTAGGAATCCATACCAGTGTTTTCTCATCCCAAAAATGTGATGTTCTTATTTTTGTCCAGTCAAGCTCTTACTTATCCTTAAGTCCTCTTACTTGCTCAGTTTTGTACAAATACACAGATAAGCAGTCAACTGCATCCTCACAAAAATCTTCCATTTACTCTAGTATTAAAATTAACACTCTTATCTTTCTTCTTCAGGATAAACCTATGATTCCTTGCAACACTGTTCATCACTTAACGCTGTATTTTATGTTTTCTAAAATCTCTCCAGTTTCTCTCTTTTCTACATCTTTTAATATTTTCTTTTTTTCTTTTTTTGAAAATGGGGTTTTGGGAAGGATACTGGGGCTGATGAATCCAGGGGCACTTAAACACCGAGCTACATCTACAGCCCCTTTTATTTTGAGACAGGGTCTAAGTTGCTGAGGCTGGCTTTGAACTTGTGATCTTCCTGTCTCAGCCTCCTGAGTCACTGGGACGATGAACAGGCATACACTACCATGCCCAATTTTTTTTTTTTTTTTTTTGAGATGTGGTCTCATTAAGTTGCCCAGACTGGTCTTGAACTCATAAGCTCAAGTGATCCTGCTGCTTCAGCTCCCAAGTAGCTGGGACTACAAGTATGCACTACCATACTCTCTCTACATCTTTTTAAAATAAAATGATCCAAATAGGATATCAGTGAATAATAGATAATTTACAAATAAGTATAGTACAATACTAAGATCGCCAAAAAAAAAAAAAAAAAACTCCTTTGAAAAGAAAGTGATGAGTCAATTACATGGTCAGAGGACAGAAAATCAAACAAATAAAACCCCACAATCTCAAAATCTTGAAACTCTCATAACTTCTATGGCAGTATTTTTGTCTCCTCTCAAACCAAGAAATCTCACTCGTCAGTTACTACACCTTTACAATCTCCCATTCCCAGACAAGAAAGAGCTTTCCCCTACCCACACAACAAAGGGCAATGGAAATGGGGGACTTTCGTTACTACTAATTAACTGTGGTTATCTCCCAGGACAGGCAGAGAGTCTTAAAAAAAAGTCTTAGTTATCTTCTCACTATTGATAATTACTTAACATAACAGTTGAAACTACTTCATTTAGTTCAAAAAAAAATATCATTTTTCTCAAATGAAGAAAATGGAACAAGGTTATGAAAAGATTAAGCTGGAAAACAGAAACTTTTTTTAAAAAAAAAAAACTAAATTTCACTAATGATTTGTTTTTCCATAATGTGAGCAAAATATTTACCTTTAAGATAATTAAGAAGCATTATTCTGAATTAAAGAATGAGAAAACTCCCTCCCCCCCAAATTTTAGTTTAAAAAAAATCAGACAAAAACAGAGAAAATAGAACTAATGAGAAGAGGAAATAAAAAACAGGATATTTTAAATGGAGACAGATTATACAACATTTACTTAGGGAGAAAAGAGTTGTAATTGAGGGGAAAAGAAAATAAACCAATCTGTCCCCCAAAATAAGAAGTCAAATGGATGCAAAATAAAATTTAATTTTTTGTTTGTTAAAGAAAGCAATAATATGACTACTTGAAACAAGTTACAGGGAATAGAAGAAAATGGATTTAAGATCATAGACATATATGAAAGGGTACCAAATATAAAGCAATTTTATAATAAAAGGGTCTTTCATGAAAAATTGAGCAAGGAAAAAAATAGCCAATTAAACCATCTATAACTCAACACTATACTTCATGTTCAGGTTGATTTTTATGCCTCTCATAAAACAATGAACAGGAAGCTATACCATGAAAATACAGGGAAGAAGATGTTATATGAGTTACTTCTACCTCTTGGACCTGCTGGGATCATGGCTGCATCAGGAAAAATCCTAAGGGGTTAAAGTCCACCCCATACTCAAGACCAAAAATCTACTCCCACCCCACCTTGGCTCAATGGTTTTCTCCCACTGTGGTGAGGATGGTTTTGGAAAAGCTCCTCAAATGCCAGGAAACACTGTAAATACAAAAAGAAAAAACAATTCATAAGTACCAAAACTTAACTAACATTTTGGCCTCTCTCACAGGGAAGACTGGTATAATAGAAAAAGCACTAGTCTACAAACAAAGAAACTAAGTGTATTTCACTTGTTCAGCATTCATTCTAAGACTTTGGCTGTTAACTCCAGGTGATTTGGGGGACAGGGTGAAGGATCCAGGATACACACTCTTTCTGCTGTTACTAAAGTGATAAAATAAGCCAGAAGCTGCTGATGCATCTCTGCCACTAACTGGGTAGAAAAGGAAGTCATCAAGAGAAGTTAGCAAAACTAAAAGATGGAAAAAGACATTTCTGATAAAACAACTTCAGAACCTGGTCCCAGTTCTTCCAGGTTCTTCCAGAAGTATTTTTCCATCTAAGGTAGTCTATATTGGGTTTTTATGGCTGGCAAGTAAGTCTGGTCATAAACCTGGGTTCTAATTCCACAGTGAACCTGAGAAAGTCACTTCCCATCTTCTGGCCTTTGTTTCCCTTTTAATAAAACAGGCTGGAACTGAAGTTTTCAATGCATTTTAAAAGCACTAAAACTTTGTTTTCTTTTTAAATGAAATCTCATTTAGATATCAAAAATAAGTCAGTCGCAGTGGAGCATACCTATAATTCCAGCTACTCAGGAGGCTGAAGCAGGGGGATTGAAAGTTCAAAGCCAGCCTCAGCATTTCAGTGAGGCCCTAAGCAACTCAGTAAGACCCTGTCTCAAAATAAAAAATAAAAAGGGGGTGAGGATGGCTCAGTGGTTTAGTACCCCTGGGTTCAATCTCTGGTACCAAAAAAAAGACTTTACTCACATGAATGAATTTTGTGTATTTTCTAAGTGCAAATTCACATCTACTTCTGACCAAAATCAATGAAAATAATGATGATATGTACCTCACTTTGAGACCAAAAATAAGAAACTCTATTAATTATAAATGTACATTATAGATCAAACATGATATTTGCTCATTAAGACCAGAATCAATGAGAACAATGCTGTTTTGATAAATACAAAACTTTAAAATCAAAGACTAATGGCAAAAACTTATGATACAATTTATTTTTGTATTTGTTTTAGCTGCACATTATTGAGATAATCCTAATTCTGAAAGAACAGTTGCAAAGGAATGTTTTCCACATCTACCTTACCTCATGATACTATTAAAGTAATTAAAGTAATAGAAGATGGAGAAAAACCTTTTAACTTTTGAACAAAAGAAAATTAGCCTGATGCCACAAATTTTCTAAATAACTCTTGAACTGGTTAAAATTTAGTGCATACTACAGTTAAGCATTCATGTGTTCATTTTTAATAATTTAAAAATTAAAGTGAAATCAAATGTTCATGAATCTAATTAGTGCTTTCATTTCTAATCAAATAAATCTTTGATCTTTTAAAAATATTTTTCAATCTGATTCATATACACTGTCTATAGAAAACTGTAATGAAGGACATATAAGAAATTATTATGTTTTCTAACAATGTCTATTTAAAGGAATGAAAAATTTCACCACTAATTCCTATTCACAATCTTAAAGAAAGGAGTGTGGACAAAAATTAAAAATTAAGACTATTACAGTAATAATCTATTCAGTCTTAATGAAAACTACTTAATAAAGCAGACCACTAAAAGTGCTATAAAATGTTTATTATATAGAAGTGACAGTATAAAGGCAGAAATGGATAACTCTCCATCTCTAATTGTTAAGAAGTTAACAGTCCAGCAGAGAATACAATTTATTTATTCAACAAGGTGTCTCCTCACTGCTGCCAGCCACTGTGCAAGCAACTAGGGCTAAACAATGAACAAGATACACATGATCCTACACCCTCATAAATTTAGGCTTTAACCTAGAAGTATTTGATAACTAATAAACACTTTGGAAAAAGGAAGGTGGGGATGAGGAAAGAAAGAGACTGAATAATTAGTTAACATTTTTCAAAGACTGTTGGCTACTATGTGAAAGTTACTATAAATTGGACAGAGTAAGCCCCAAATTAGATCAGTTAGGATGATGATAATGGCAATGATGATGACAGTAAGAGGAATATAAAAGAGGAAGCAACGAACTCAGCTAAAGTATGAGGAAACAAAAAATGTTTCAGAGAAGTAATGTTACAACTCAATCTTGAAAGACAAAGGAGTAGGCCAAACAAACAGAGGCAAAGATGCAGTAAAACCAAATAACAAACATGTTTGGGAAACTTCAAGACGTTCCTCACAATGAATCTTGAATGAGGTGAATCACAGCTGCAATGACAGATTAAGAAAAAGATAGTAAAGGCTATATTATAACAAAGAAAGTATATCACCTCCAGGACACAGATGAGTAAGCAGTGTGCTTATGTGACCAGTCTTACATTTTAGAAAGAAATCTTCCAGGGACAATTAGCCTCAAGAAAAATACAAGCAGCCTAACCACCCAAGTAAGAATGCATCTTACCAATAGGTATGTTGTCTCAAAATTCTAACCTAGTAATTTAGCTTGACAACATATGATCCAAACAAGTACTCTGAGCTTAAGAAACCAAACGACTAAACCAAATTTAGACCACAGAGTATGACATGGCTATTAAGACAACAAAAAATGGAAGTCTCTGTACATAAAACTCTAAAAATGTAATTTTATAAGTCTTCTAACCTTGAAATAAATTGTTATTTCCCCATTTTCTTAGTTTCCATATATCATCTTCTTAACTCTGTTTATATCCATATTTTAACATTACATTTTTGAAGTTTTGTCTACCAAAGACTTCCACATGCCAATTATACACAGATCTACCCTTCATTTGCTTCATTTCAAGAAAATAAATCCTACCTTTCCGGGGTCATCCTTGGATCGAGGCACTTTAAGGAAACATTTGTTCAGTGACAGATTATGTCGTATAGAATTCTGAAATTAAAGAAGAAAAGTTACTGGGTTCATGGAATTCAAAACACAAAACCTATCTGTAGAAACAGAATCAGAAACCTAAATATCCTATGCACTGTAATACAATTACAAATGGTATAAAACTTTTACAATGGGCTTCAAATTTAAACCTAACTTTCAAATAACAAAAAATGCAAAGGGAAATAGTTATTAGAAAAGACAATTTCTAGTGGATTTTGTAACAATGTAATATATGTAGTATTGTAAATGTTTAAGACCTTTTAATGAGGCAAGAATAGGCCTGTGATGTAATGTTAACTGTCAAATACAAAACTATGTATGTCATAGCTTTAAGCATATTTTTTAATTTATTTATTCTTGGAAACAAATCAGAATGCAAAAGTTATGAATTCTTCTATAAGGGATTTTAAATGATAATTTTCTTCTTTTTTACCTTCCTATAAGCAGCTACATCAAATGATGCTCCCTTACAAAAAAAAATGAGAAAACACTGGGTAAGTTGAAAAATCAGGCTGATTTTTGAGCTGCATCAAAGAGCTCAGGTTGTAAGGCAACTAAGCAAACAACATTCCTAAAAGAGACAAGGCTGAGAAAAACTGATAAGCAAACTGCCTTAACTTTGGCAGAGTATGGGGAAAAAGATCTAGCCACCATTAAGTAGGTAACAAGAAATTAGCTAAAATATTAAAGGCTAACCATTGACTAGTGAGTCAGTTTAAAACAAAGGCCCAGACACAAAGAAGTTCCCCCTACTCTTAAACTTTTCTCCTTAAGCCTCTACTGTACGCTCATTAGAAACATTAAGGTAGGATTAGAGACTGGAGAACATCTTCCTAGTGGCACAAGCAGCAAGGAGGTGACTGAAGGTGGCAAAATAGAGGTAGGGGAGCTACAAAGCCCACCAACCTTCCATAGATTTTTACAAAGAAAAGGAAAAAAAAAAAAAAAAAAGGAAAGAAAAAACCTAAAATCTAAGTTTAAAGTAGAAGCAGCAAAATCTTTCAACCACAGGACTCTGACAAAGATTCATTACTTCTGAGGGGAAAATAGAAACACTTTTGTCTCTAGAGGGTAAGGAAACCCAGAATTCACGCAAAGATCTACTGGTACTATAGGAAAGCCTTTTTGTGGAGGTGATATAAGAACTACTTTGGGCCCAGCATTCTGTACTGACACCATGCTCTGTCGCAGGTGGGAAGTGGGAGACGCTTCCCTTCAAAAGCAACTACAAATACAAGGCTAGTTTGGCTGAGGGAAGGAAGCACTGAAAAAGCCCCAACCCAAAGTTCAAGGACCTATATATAATTGAGGCTGGACCAACAAAACAGAGAAAACCTCTACAAAAAAACATTAGTACTGAATACAAACAGTACTCTACTGACAGAACCCCATCAGTAACAAGGTAGGGAGAGACACTAAAATCCAAAGAGATGGAAAACATCCAATGCCCACACTCTGAGGACAAGGTAATAGGAGCCCACTACTGTAAGACTGAAAAGTCTGCAATGTATTAAAGACAAAGGCACCAACAAAAGCCAAACTGAGCTCAACTATGGACAGACTGACTTGACCCCTGCTGCACATATATAAAAGGTCTAAGAAAAAGATACTGGTCCATTTACAAGTACAAATACTAGATACTTCAATATCCACCATTATTCTAAATATCATGTATCCGGTACACAGTCAAAAAGTACAAGGCATAGAATACCAAGGTGAAACCCGCTATTAAGAAATAAAGCAATCAACAAAACCCATCTGAGAGAAAGCTCGTTAGAACTATCAAACAAAGACTTTAAAATAATTAGGATTAATATGCTAAAGGACCAGCAGAAAAAAGTGGACAACTTGCATAAAGAGATGGGGAATTTCAAAGGAGATGTGGAAACTATACGAAAGAGACAAAGGTAAATAACAGAAATAAAAATCCAATCAAAGATAAAGAATTCCAGGCTGGGGCTATAACTCAGAAGTACACTGCTTGCTCAGCAATCGTGAAGCCCTAGGTTTAATCCACAATACTGCCCCTCCAAAATAATGGTAAAGAATTCTTAAAATGGATTCATCAGTAAACTGGACGCGACTAGAGAAAGGTTTGGAGAACTTGAAGATAGATCCACAGAAGTTATCCAAACAGAGCAGCCCATACATACGTACATGCATGAAAGACTTAACAAGAATGGATCATTCAAAAACTGTAAAACAATACATGTAATTCAAATCCTAGAAGGAAAAGGGAAAGAGAATAAGGTAAAAGGAATATCTGAAGAAGTAACAGTGAAAAGCTTCCGAAAATAATGCAAGATAACTTACACATGCAAGAATTTCAGAAAACACCAGGTAAAATACACTAGAAATCCACACCCACGGACTAGAGGTGTAGCTCCACAGTAGAGTGCTTACCTGGCATACATGCAGCCCCAAACCCTAGCAACACACACCAAAAAAAAAAAAAAAAAAAAAAAAAAAAGAGAGAGAAAAAAAGCCATACCCTATCTTCATTGTAGTTAAAATGCTAAAAACCAAAATGAAGAAAACATTCTGAAGGCAGTCACACAGGAAATAAGATTATGTCGTAAAGGAATAAAGACAAGAATTATAGTAGAATTCTCCAAAACAATGCAAACCAAAAAAGGATGGAATGATTTCTTAAAATACTCAAAGGAAAAAAGTATTAATTATATACACAGTGAAAATCTCTCTCAAGAATGAAGGCAAATTAAAGATTTTCAGGCAAACAAAAGCTGAAAGAATTCATTTCCTATAGTACCAGCTTGCTAAAAATGTTATAAGGAAGTTCTTGAGGCAGAAAAAATAAAATAGAAACTCAGATCTATAAAACAAAATGAAGAGTGCCACAAATGGTAAAACTGATGGTAAATTTAAAATTCATTTTTATTACTTGTAATGTCCCTAAAAGATAAATAAGGCAAATATAGCACACATAAGTAAAAGTAGAATATACATCAATGACACAAAGGATAGATCAAAGAGATGGAAAAAATATAGTTTATAAAGTTCATTCCTATTTGAAGGTAGAGCATAGTAAGTTAAAGATATTGCAACGGACTCTGCCCCCTCAAAACCCTAAATATTGAAACATAATTCCCAATGTGATAGTATGAACAGGGAGAGGGTGGTGGGGGATGGGGGTGATTAGGTCAATCTTTCCTTTATAAAAGGAATCAGTTCTTATAAAGAGTCCCCATGGAGTTTGTGTGCTCCTTGTACTATGTGAGATGACAATAAGAAGACTGCCATCTATGTACCAAAAGGTAGGCCCTCAGCAAGACTTGTACAATAGCTTCTAATCACCGAAACTCACCAGGGCAGTGAGAAATAAATGTTTGTTGTTTGTGACCCACCCAATCTGTGCTTTTTTTTTTTTTTTTTTAAGCAGCGTGAACAGACTACGACAGACAGATGAATGCAGTAAACTCTAGAGCTATCTCCAAAAAGAATTTAAAAAGAGATATAATCATTAAAATAAATAAGATAAAATGGAATCATAAATACTGAATCCATATCTTAATGAACACAGTAAAAAGAACAAAACAAGAGACAAAATAGAGTTCTTCTATTCATCTGTAAAAGTTCAAGATGGGAGATAAACACAAATCAAGAGGATCAGAAAAAAGAACTACTATTTTGTAAACAGTTCAGTATGAATTCATCACATCAGGGGAAGAATAAACCTCCATTTGATCTTTTCACTCTACAAAAAGCTTAAATACTGAAAATTTTGTTTCTGCCCCTACATCCTTTTCTCATTTCCATATTTTTCAATCATCTATAGCAATGGCTTCAGTTGAACATCTGTGACATAAAACTATCTAGATCTCCAACCCAGACCTTTCAAATCTTCAGACCTAACATATTTTTCCAACTATCAACTAGACATCTCCAGAAACTCCTCAAACTCAACATGTTTAAAACTAAACTCAATCTTTATGCCCAATGTGATCTTCTTCAAATTATCCCTTCTCAGTTTGAAGACATTATTATTCACATAAATGCTCCACTCCGAAACCTGTAAGGCATATATCCTTCTCCTTCCTTACCATCTAAAACAGATCTAACCAATATCTTATTAAGCCTACCTTAGATCAACTTATTTTACTCCATCTTTTCTATTATGCTATCAGTTCAGGATACCAGTTTCACTAAAATTAGTACTGTAACTTCCTAATTACTGTCCCACTTCTCTCTCTGACCCTCTTCCACCACTATCCATCCTGCAGGCAATTGTCTTTGCAATAGTTTTGACACTATCACCTCACTTAAAACCTTTCAATGATTTTCCCATTGCACTTTGAATAAAATTCCTAATTCTTAAGCCTCCAAAGACCCTTCATAATCTGACCCTGCTTTATTGTCTCCATCCATCCATTCCAATGCTTGCTCTCACTTTCTAGACTTTCCCTAAAAAGTTATATTTGCAAAGATTACTACCCTCAGCCTTATTTCTCCTCTTTAGTTAAATGAATTCACTCAACTTTCAACTAGCTCTTGGTCTAAACATCAGTTTCTTCTGAGGAACACTTTCTGACATTCAGGGGCTAGGACAAATCTCACTGTGATATGATAATTTTTTTTTTTTTTTTTTTTTGAGGAGGGGGGTGATAGCAATTAAACCCCAGGACCATAAACATGCTAGGAAAGCACTATACCCCAGCTATCCTATGGTATGCCATGCCATGCCATCCTATTCTATTCTGAGACAGTATCTTACTAAATTGCCCAAGCTGGTCTCAAACTTGTGATCCTCCTGCCTCAGCCTCCCATCCCTGGGATAACAGGCATGTGTCACAACATCCAGCTTGCAATAAACTTTTAAAAATCATCCTGAACTTCTCATCACACTTGAAATAATTTGTTTAATAAGGTTCCTCCCCTATGCTATATTCTCTGCCAAAATGTAAAAAGGTTATATGAAATGGGGACCTTATATAGCACTCTATTACTAAACCACACCTCCAATCCCACAAAAGTATATTTAGAAAATAAAAATATGCACAGAGATGCAAGATCCAGAATATATGTAATACACACACACACACACACACACACACACACACACACACACACACAAACACACCCCATAAAGACCTCACAACTTGAGTAGTTTCTATCTCCAATAGTCCCAAGAAGTTAGGAGAGTAGAGATTAGAATGATCAAGGTTAGACTGGAGAAAAACTGCTCAGGTTAAATAACTAAACAAGACATACTTATTATTATTATTTTTTTAAAGACATACTGCTTGGCCTTGAAATCCCATCCCCAAATGCAGTTTCTTAAAAAACTGGAAATGAATTTTAATGAAGATTCCTAGACTCCATTCAAAGTGACCAACTAAAAAATCCCTGGAGTTGTGGTCTATAAATCTGAATTTTAAAAAGCATTCTAACTGAATTTTATTTTAAAGGACCTTAAGCTGGTACATCCAATCCAATCGACCATTATATATCTACCTACATCTCTCTTCTCTCACTGTGAGTGTCCTAATTCATTCCCCCAAAATCAACATATGTACCCATTTGTTCTACCCTACTATACACATAAAATAGTTCTGGTACTGCTCCCAACTTTCTAACTTCTTCCTTCCTAACTTCTTTGCTTTGGGTTATTAGAGTAAACAATGCCTCTCGTAAAGTACTACGAGCAAACACAAATCTGCTAACTTCATTTTCTATAATTCTTTCTGACCGTAGAATGTATCCCATGAAGGCATTAGTCAGAATGTTCCGATCAGCCAGGCACAGAGGCGCATACCTAAAATCTCAGCGACTCAGGAGTCTAAGGCAGGAAGATCACAAACCAAGGCCAACCTTAGCAACTTAGTGAGGCCCTGTCTCAGAATGATAATTTCTTAAAAAAAGAGCTGGGATGTAACTCCGTGGTATAACAACCCCTGGTTCCATCCCTAGTAGTGCAAAAAAGAAAAAAGAGAAAGAATGCTCTAGTCAAAAGTTTCTTCAATTTTTTTTGTCTGATTATATTATTGACTTGCTGTGATATTAGTTCAGTTTTAGGGTTTCTTTTTCATCTCTCTTTTTTTAAAACAGGTAAAACATTTAAGTAGTTCAAAATCTTATTTCCTTCTATATTCCTTCCACTTCAGTTCTATCCATTCCCTATATATAATATTTATTATAGTTCTAATTTATATTCCCAAATTTCTTTTACATAACAATGAGCAAATGTATAATGTATTATTTCTTTTCTCTCCAAATAAAAAGCAACACCCTTACAGGCTACTTTTGTATTTTTTCTTTTTTTTTTAAATTACTCCAAACTCCAAAAACAATAGGCTAACTCTTCTCAGCAAGGGGAGACAATTTTAACTCCTCTCCTCTAGTTCAGCTTACAGAACCACTCAATTATGGAATATCCAAAGAGTTATTTTTAATAATGTAATCTGCGTTCAATGCCCTAAAAAAAATAAATAAAAGGGAGTTTTGACAAAATATTAAAATTTCAAGTCATTTCTAGTGAACATGGTAGCATTTCTCCTCTGGGTGAATTGACTACATTTCCGGAAAGGTGGTGACAGTTGCTTTAATCTGTCTCTTAACCTGTCTTCAATCAGTTATAAGCTAACTTCAAAAGTTCTAAATGACCTTCCATTTCCCCCAATCTATCTCCGAAGTAGTAGGCAGATTACAGGAGTATGAAACTGAAGTCAGAAAGGCTAAAGAGGAACAAAATCAAACTTTATGTACTTAATTCCCTAAAATTTAGACCAAGTTCTTCAGTTGGCATTCATATATTCATAGGTTCTTAATATTCTGGTTCATCCTGAAAAGGAGACCCCAATAATTCAAGTGTTTCCTAAGAATTCTTAAAAAATATCCTTCTTCAAAACACAGCTCAATTTCCACTTCCCTCAACAGTTTTCTAATAATTGCCCCTTCCTTTACTCTCACAGCATTTGTTCTTTGTACATTCACTTTAGAGCCTCATTGTACTCCCCATAAACTTTTAATTGTACCCTTCAGTCATTACTTTTTACTAGGTCACATGTAAAATGGATGTTTATGGCTTACACGTACACGAGCCCAATTAGTCAACTATTTATAGCACTGTACTCCATATTTCTCTATTAAAAGAGCTTTTTATGTAACATAATCACGTGTGTGTGTGTGTGTGTGTGTGTGTGTGTGTGTGTGTGTGTGTGTGTATTTTCTTCATCTAAAGATTATAAGCTCCCTCAGGGGCCCTATGCTAGGCTTCCTTATTTTGCCAGAGCCTAAAAGAATACTTCACAAGAGTATATAGCAACTAAATTCTTTTCAAATTAAGGAGTAAAAAACTGTAAATCAGCTGAAAAGAGGATATTATCTAGATCAGAGATTCCAAATTAGTGGTCCACAGGTTGAACACAGACAAGGTACTTACATTTGTACTGTAGAGTATTTAAGAAAGAAGGAACTGTCTAGGAACATTTAAAAATTGGAAAATCACACACAAAAATACAGATTATTGTTTTTCTTGGAGAGAAGAGAACTGAAATATCTGCCTTGTGCCCTAAAAGACCACAAGTAACTAGAAAATGGCTATTCCTTTTACATTAGATATGTACTCTACAGGTGGCACAGATTTTTACTTTATTCATTTACTTCACTTGACTGGTATCTGTAGGCATTTAGGTCAACAACCACTTAAAAAGATCCATGCTCCCTAATGGATATCTTTTTCAAATTTTGGCCATTTCTACTCCCTAGCCATGATGTATTTCTATCATCAAATGGTTTTATCAAAATCTCTTTTCCTTATCCCAAATCTTGAAAGAAAGGAACCTATAGCACCCGTGTGGTAAAAACGAAAACACAGTTTAAATAAATTACTACTTGCTTAGACTGATGCCTTGATTCTTGGGTCAAATTTTATCATGTATTTCTTCCACTGAAATATTCTGTTAGAGTGGACTCTATTCAAAGGTACTACTAACAATCACTTTTCATACTGAGAACCAGTTAAGAGAAAGTTTATCTTGGTGACTTAAATTCAATAAATATTTATGTAGCTTTTGCAAAATCATAGGTCCTGTGTACTAATTAAAAACATGTGCAATGAAATTTTCAAAACTACAAAGTCTGGTGCCAAATCTTGTTTCTATCATTCTCCTGACAAGAACTCTGCAAAGTTACTTAATTTCTCAAAGCCTTTTCAAAATTTTCGTATATTCAAAATGTGGAAAACAGTAAAATGAAAAGACAAAGGTGTTGAAGCATAAAGGCTTATGAGAAACTCAAGAACAACTATTATTCAGTGAGGACATAAAACCTATAAACCGCCAACCAACCACCACACAGCACACAACTGGATAATTCTACATAAGAAAATGAATAAAACGTGCAGAGACGTAAGAAAGCAAATTGAATTATTTGCTGTATAACATAAATTAACTAAGAAACTAATGTGATGATACACCAAAAGGCTTCTTAAAGAAGTGGTTAATTCCAGGGCTGGGGAGGGAAGATACATGAAGACCCTGGAGTATCTATCTAGTGGTGGTGCTAAAAAGAAAGTGCTAAACAAACAAAAAGAATAGGGCCAATGTGTAAGAACTCCCAATGGCCAAAGCTGCAACAATTTGAATAACAGTAGTGCAAAGAATAAAATAAATATCCATGAGTGTACAGTATTACAAATAAATGACTGAACAAGTAAATAGAAGGAGGAAAAGGAATAACTCTTTCTTACTGAACAATATCAATTAACAAATGTAGAAGGAATGGAGGAAAAGAGGAAATCCCCATCAGGAAACAGTAAAAATTGCTGCAGTTATTACCTACCAACGAATGCTTAAATTAATGGGCAAAAGTTTAAAAAGAAAACAGTGTGCACAGCCATAAAGTATCTCCCTAAAACACTGTAATATTTACAAAGTGGTAAATAGTAGTTTTATAGTGGAGAAACCTGGCAGATTACCACTTTAACCAGAGAATCATGGTTAACATTACCAATAGTAGGACATACTGACATCATGTACCCTCTCACATGCAGGGAAAGACCTATTTATTACCTCTTCATTATTCTTCCTTTAAATGCAGTACAACCATCTAGTTATGAGAAAATATCAGATAAATATACACTCAGAGAAATTCTACAAACTATTTGACAAGTGCTCTTCAAAAATGTTCATGTCATAAAAGACAAGAAAAGATAGAGAAACCTCTACAAATTGGTAATCCTGAAATATAAAAAGGCATTAGTGGAAAAACTGATGAAATCCAAATAGGGCCTATAATTTACTCAGTACTTAGAAGTACTATCTGGTCAACAGTATTGTATCAACATTAACTTCTTGATTTGGAAAACTGTACTATGATTATGTAAAATGTTAACATTAGAGGAAGTTGATGAAGCATATAGGGGAACCTTTTGTACTTCTGTAACTCTTACATCAATCTAAAATTCTATCAAACTAAAAAGACTTTTTAAAAATATTGTAAGTAGTGAATACACTACTAGTTACAATACTATGTTGTTTTTTACCTAGACTATCAATTTACATGAACTGTAGGTATTTTTTCCCATTGCACGCCACATTCTCACCACTCTTATCTTTACGCTACATCAGTCTTATAACATAATAAAGCTCTTAACAGTTTGTCAAAAATAAAATTTATCCACTTAAATTTAAAATTTTCTATTTTTGACATCCTAAAAATGACTAGTAATCATCTTCAGCTTCAATTACACGAGCTTTCACAAAGCTTTATTTTCAATAGCAAACACTGTTATCATTGCTTATTGCATAAAAGTATAATTAGTAAAGTAAAATACTTACCTTCCAACCACTGCCAGCCTCTCTATAATATGGAAAGTTATCACAAATCCACTGGTAAATCTCACTTAAAGTCATTTTCTTTTTGGGAGAGCTATTAATTGCAAATGTAATGAGGCTGGCATAACTGTATGGAGGTTTCCCATCCTTGTGCTGTTGGACTTCTTCTTGGTCCAGAGTTGTATTTGGGTCAAGGAGTGCATTCTTCTTAGAAATTCCTGTTCCATGTGCATTTTGTGTAGCATCAGATTTTTGGATGGCTGCTCTCATGGTGAGCTGTGGTAACCAGTCCATAGATGTTAGGCTGCTCTCCAGTTCAGATGTCATCCTGAAGGTAAATAGACTCCTTAGTCAATATCAAGGAAAGAACCCCTGCTTCTCAAAATAATCCAATATTCACAAATCTAGGAGTTCCAAAGTGAGGGAAAGCCTGAGTTAAATCTGGAGGAAAAAGATTGAGTATGTTAATGATCAAACCAAATATTTAAGGGATCAACATTTCCAATCTTTTTTCTTACTTTTTCCCTCTTCAAAATGTAATACACTAATTTTAAAGTATTTAAAATACAGAACAATATACACAGACCAAGTGATGTTGATGTTAATCTATCTCTAAAAAAAAAAGAGAGAAAAGAATATCTGCTACTCTAATAGGGTAACAGATTCTTGGTATAGAGAACTTCGTCTGCAGCCCAGCTTTCTACTCACCAAAACACCACATGCCCTCAAAAACTTAAGACTGTACATCTGTACCTCAATTTCTCTTACACAAATTTTAGGAGAGTTAAACAAACAAAGGAATGCCAAAATTAAGGTAGAGGGAAAAGATCAAAAAAGTTACTCAAAAATACACACAGGAATTTGAATAGAGGAAAGAAGGTAAGAGTTGAGCAGGAGGGAGGCAGGAAAAGTAAAACTGGGTAGACAAAAACAGCAAAGAGACAAGCTAGTTGGGGGAGTGCACCAAAAAGAGGAATGCTAAGTCAAGGACACTGATGAGTAGGAGAAAAGGAAGATAAGCAGTACCAGGCAGTTATTTTTTAAAAAAACAAGTCAGGGAACCAGCTTATAAAAACTAACTGAAGTTAGGGAGTATAAGCTATAAGAGACTAAATCACATAAATGGCCAGGGGGATTGGGTGGGGAAGGCATTACAAGCTCAAGGCCAAGCTTGGGCAAATGTCCAGTGATTTGGATTTTAATATATTTACTTCAGGACTAAAATATTCAAACCATTACTCCTTGAAGAAAGAAAACAAAATCTTTCAGGTCAACACAAAGTCTAGAAAAGGCTTTCCTTAGAGTAGTTTCTTTCAGCTACTCTAAAAGGTAAAGATGAAAATACAGAAAGGAAGCTTGATACTTCACATTGAAATTGTTAACTTTCAATAAAGCATACAAGTCCTTCTGTTATGGAATCAAATTCAGGAACAATCACCCTGACAATAAAGTAGAGAAGAATGGAAAGACTTCTAAGTGACAACAAAATAAAAGTAAGAAACTTACAGTACCTTAGTCAAAAGAAAACATTTGGGGCTCAGTGGGAGAGAGCTTGCCTAGCATGTATAAGGCCAGCCTGGGTTTAATCCCCAGCATTGCCAAAACAAAACAAATTGTAGCTAAGAAAATCCCATATGCACCTCTCATCCCAAATGGCTCCGAGAAAAAAGCAAACTGGGGTATTTATTGTACATAGGATCTGAGCTTCTGGGAAGCAGCATAGAATAGATAAAGACCACACAGTTTTGGAGACAGTAAAACTAGAATTCAAGTACTGATTTCAGTAGTTACTAGCTGTGGGACCATGAAAATGTTAATTATCTCTAAACCTCAGCTTCCTCCTTGGTAAAATGAAATAATACTATCTACAGTTAAAATATTACTTTGAAAGCTAAATGTGATAACATATACAGAGAAAATACTCAAGAGTTATTAATTATATTAGTCTAGGACTATCTTAAGAGGATAATAATATACTATAAAATAAATCAGATAAATCAATAACAACTATAAATCAAGAGATACCTATGAGGAGTCTACCTGCACTGCCCATAAAGAGTTCTATTATTATTATTATTATTATTAAAACCTTGTTTTTCTGATACTTGGATCCAGTTTTGCCATTCCTCAAATTCTCTCCTCTCTACTGCATGCACTTCTTTGAAACCTGAATTTTAAATTCCCCTAAATAGTACCTTCAATTATCTTTAAAAAAAAAACTTACTATCCTACTACATAGTTGTTGGGACTAATGACACATTAACCAACTCAGGCTAACTCCTTACTCCCTGGCGAGTGTGCAAGATCAAGGCCTCAAAGGCGGTTTCAAAAGTTAATGACGATAAATCGGACCACCGTCAGGGATTGGTTAACAACAGTTCCTCGGTGATCAGCTCCTGCTTGCCATATAGTCCTATGGAACTCTAACCTGTGTGAACCCCCCATGCCTTGCTGACCTTTAAGCTGATTGGTTCCTGCCTAGCCCCCACCCTACATAAAAGCTGTGTGATTTCCTCAATAAACGAGTTCCTGCTGTGAGGGGTCTCCCTGACATGTCTGATTGTCCTCTACCCGGAGGGCTGGGAGCCCGCAGTCAGTCGGCCCTACCTATCCCGGTCTGACCTTGTTGGGCAGTGTCCCCTTCCCTTGCCACTGGTCAAGAAGAGCAAGGGGGCTAAAAACCCCGAAACATAGTATCAACCAGAAATGCCTGTTCCCAGCATGAAGCAAGATAAAAGGACTTACAGAATAAGGAGACAGGATAATTTAGAGATCACACTATATCAAAAGAAATGTTTCTAAGGGCTGGGGTTGTGGCTCAGTGGTAGAACACTTGCCTAGCACGAAGCACTGAGTTCAATCCTAAGCACCACCACATAAAAGTAAATAAATAAAGGTATTGCGCCCATCCACAACTAAAAAATATACACAATGTATACACATTAAAAAAAAAAAAAAAAAAAAAGAATGTTTCTAATCCCTTCAATTTTAAGATGAAAAACTAAGGTCCAATGAAGCTAAAGGCTCACCTAATTTAATTTTACTTAGGTAGTTAACAGGAGAACTAAAATCAAAGTCCAGATCTCCTGATGCCCAATTCAGAGTTTGTATTGTTTTGTGGGTACTACAGATTGAACCCAGGGCCTTGCACGTGCTAGATAAGCTACATCTCTAGCTCCAAAGTTTTGGAATTGTTTTGTTTCGTTCATTTTTAAGTGCTAGGGACTGAACCAGGGTGTTGCAGGTGCTACACACATGCCAAGTGTTCAGGCACTAAGATACATGCCTAGCCCAAACTGGAGTTTTTCCTACTACATCTCATCTGTAAAATAAGGATGATAGTTAAGACAGTACCAAACTAGCTGATACAAGTATTCAGAATAGTGCCAGACAAACAGTAAGTATTTAAAAAACATTAGCTCCTGGTGGTGGTGGTAGTGATAATAGCAGTTGCTGCCATTATTTATTTTTCATTCAATAAACATTGGCTATTACTATATCACACTGTCATCCTATTTGCCTCAATCAAGTCTCCACTACATAGAGCTTTATTTTATTGAAATTCATAAAGCAGTCAGTTTTGTACATTTTCAAAGTTTACATAAAAGCATGCTCTAAACTGAAATATAATTATTGCAGATGTCCCCTACTGAAAATCATCTCTACCTTCTGTTCCCTTCCACCAGTACCAGTAATGAGACTTGATGACTCTTAGTAAACATAAAACAAGTAGATATTTTAAAAGTGTTATGTTTAACGAGAATTTATAATTATACAAGTGCACAGAGTTATGATAGAGTAAAAATACACATACACAGAGGAAGTGTGATAAAATGCCTGTCCTCCAGGAACTTATCAGGAAGTTCAGACACAAGAAAGAACTGAATGAAAGAGCAAGGCTAAGCTCTGGACACTGTAAAGTTTTACAAAAGAGAGAGAACAACATGAATGACAGCCTTGAAAGAGGAAAGAAAACTTCAGCTAAGTCATGAAGAAAACGTAAGGTCTAAATAGCCTGGAAAGAAAAAGGTCCCTTATCTTCAAAGACATCCCATATTAGGAATTAACCACTGTAGGGGCTGGGTTGTGGCTCAGTGGTAGAGCACTTGCCTGGAATGTGTGAGGGTCTGATCCTCAGCACCATATAAAAATAAATAAATAAAATAAAGATCCACTGACAATTAAAAAATATTTATTTTTAAAAAAGAATTAACCACTGTTGTGCTTATATTTATCAGTTCTGCTAAAACAAATTTTAAGTATACTATAAATTTTGTCTGAAATATAAACTGAAAAAGTGGGTCTTATTTTGTTCATAATTTGCTGAATTTTACATATTGTTAGTAATAAAGCCAAAAGTGCCCACATTGTTGGTATTTAGGGTGAAATAAATTTCCATAATTTATTTCTAATGATCATTAGACTTAGGTCACCAGTTACTTGAGCAAGAAACCTATTAGTGGAATGGTGATGACAGAATCCACTTGTATAAGAGAACAGATGGTGGTAAATTTAAAAACAGCATGGGCAGCTCTGAGGAATCTGGTTATGGAAATCTGGTTAAGAAATGTCAGGCCCTCATTACCTCACCTCATTCCAAAAGCTTCCTAGCTAGCCTCTAGACTCTGATTTCTCATTATCCTCTCTGCTAATCACCTCAGTCCACACATACACTCCAAGAAAAACCTATCAGCAAGACTCTCCTGACTTTCAGTCTCCTTTTCTCCCAACTAAATCTAAACTGATTTTCAACTACATTAGCCTTTATTAATCTTTCTCTAAATTCCTAGAGCAATAAAAACTTAATTGGGCATTGAACATGCTGCTTCATAGGCACAGTTGCATCATATTCTAAACTTTCTACCCTCGCCCCTCTCACAAGTGTATGGTGACCAGTACTTCTGATGTTACTTGTACCATGCCAGGTACAAATTATCTAAAAAACAACATATTAATTAGGTAAGAAATAAAAGTCATCTTTTCCTTTTTATTTTTTGGTACCAGGGATTGAACCCAGAAGCCTTCATTTCTGAAATGCCTCACTTTATACAGGTAGCTTCTATTTTTCCTTCAAGACTCAGACTAAACATCTCGGAATATACAAAGTGTGGTCAAATCTCCTTTCCAACATCTATCTCCTAAACTTAATGAAATCTTGCTCCTTTGGTAACATACAAATATCTTTAGCATAGTCGTTATAAAGTCTTACAATTTGAAGTCTTGCAAGGTTGAATTATAAAGAATTGTAATTATCATCAATGAGACTCTCAGTTCCTGAAAGAAAGAACTTTCATGATTAAAATAATGACTGTCCAATGAAGGTAGGGGTGCACTCCTCTCCAAAGACCATAACAGTTGCTGTGAGCCAAAACATTTGTTAAGGGCTAAAACATTTTTTAAAATCAAAAGGTGAACAAGAGGGCTTAATAGCATAAGGGAAGGATATTCACAGGACCAAAATCCTTGAAAAAAGCATGATACAGAGCAGATTGACAGGCAGCATTAAATAGGACTAGAAACAGTTATACTGGAAAAGGAGAGAAAAACAAGAAGAGAGGAGTCGGTTGTGGGAGAAAGCAAGTCATGGTAAAACCTATGTCAGAAGTTCTTAAATCTATGATGATATCTGTCACTAAAAAGAATTTCCATGAGGAATTTCTGTTACATAAAATTAAAGGGTAAGACTCATCAAGATATAACAACTCAAAACTAAGTTATGAGATGGAGTAAAGGAGGGAGCTCTAATCCCATTTTATTAAACACCACCATTGATAAAATCCCCCACACACTTTTTAGCTACTTTTATCACAATGCTCTGGCTTCACTCTGCAATTTTCCTAATTCCCAAGAAGTAGTAAAGGCTTACTCAGAAAAGTTTTCAAGTTCCAACAGTATCAAAAAGGGAGGAGAATGGTAGAGATATTGTCACCCTACATGGAGTAGGAGGAAGACACCAAAGAAAATAAAAGGAATAATAATGATAAGGGTAATGATGTTGTGGCCCAAATATTACTAAATCTTCCCACTCCATTCCTGGCATTTAGCATTTCACCTTAAGACTTGGCAGCATATGGAAAACTGAGAAACTGAGAACTCTAAAGAAATTCTTGTAATTACCACAGTGGTGATTATTATATACTTCTGATCATGTTCATCTCTGGGGGTCACTATGTGCTATCACTCTGTTATAGCATCTCAGCACCCAAGGCAACTAGAAACAGTGGCTGTGGCAAAGATCACTAACTGCCATGTAATATACCTATTTTACTTTCTTTCTTAGGAGCACAACCCAATTTTATTCAGGATGGCATTGCACCTTTTGTCCTTCTTGCTTGATGGAATGTAAATACGACAACTATTGTTCCACAGCCATCTTGGATCATTAGGTGATCTTGAGAATGGAAGCCACACATTGAGAATATGGAAGTAGAAAGAAGGAATCTGGTTCCTTAGAAAACTTGGAATGGACCCACCATTTGACCCAGCTATCCCACTCCTCGGCCTATACCCAAAGGACTTAAAATCAGCATACTACAGAGATAACAGCCACATCAATGTTCACAGCTGCTCAATTCACAACAGCCAGACTGTGGAACCAACCTAGATGTCCTTCAACTGATGAATGGATAAAGAAACTGTGATATATATATATATATATATATATATATATATATATATATATACACACACAATGGAATATTACTCAGCTATAAAGAATAATAAAATTATGGCATTTGTAGGCAAATGGATGAAATTGGAGAATATCATGCTAAGTGAGATAAGCCAATCTCAAACATCCAAAAGGCAAATGATCTCGCTGATAAGCGGATGATGACACGTAATGGGGGGTGGGAGGAGGGCAAGAATGGAGGAAGGAGGGACTGTATAGAGGGAAAAGAAGGGTGGGAGGGGTGGGGGGGAATAACAGAATGAATCAAACATCATTACCCAATGTAAATGTATGATTATGCAAATGGTATGCTGTTACTCCATATACAAACAGAAACAACATGTATCCCATTTGTTTACAATAAAAATAAATTTAAAAAAAAGAAAGAAGGAATCTGGGTCCCTAATTTTTGTGTGTATGAAACTGCCATCCCAGCTCTAGACAACTTACCTTTCAGACTTTTTATGTGTCTACCAGCAGATGAATGATTTGGAGATAGGACAGTGGAGCAATACAAGTAACAAAAACTAAAATAAGGCACTATCCTAACGAGGAGTTAACAAGTTAATGAATTCTGATACTGCAGGTTGAAAAACTGGTGACAAAAGATGTAAGTTGACTGTTACCTGTGGAATTAAGAAGGTAAACCACAGGCCAACTGAGATTACCACAAGAAGAAATATGTAGGAAAAACTTAGAATGTGTTGGCTCCTTCGTGTCACTAAGGCAAACTCCTAGAAGAGAAATAAACTTTCACTAGTACAAGCAAAGAGAGAGAAAATACAGGTTTTCTTACCAAGTAAGGTACTCTCTGCCTATGGCCTGCAATTTAAGCCAAGAGTCCTATAATTTGAAGCCTTACAAGGCTGAATAAACACAAACTGCTTCTGAAGTCCAAAATGAAGTAGTTAAGTGTACCTACACAAATGCTGCTTTAGCAAAAAAGAATGCTGCCTTGCCACACAAAGGCAATGTTGTACGAGTTGTCTTTCTACCCCAACATTATTGTTCCCAATGTCCTAACCAGAGCCACCATTCCCTCCAGAGCTAGAGGTCAATGAAGAACTTAATGGAGGAAAATACAGTCCTTTTATTTTTACTAACTTATAACCAAAATTTAGTGCTTCCTTTAATTATGAAATAATGTATCACAGTAACATGAGCAGTACTTGTGACTTTACCACCAAGAAAAATCATAAATATATTTATAACAAATGTTGCAGAAATCTGTTTTATTTAAATTCAGCAACTATTTCAAAATTATGCCACTTTCTTAGACTTGCCACTGGATCTTTTGTTCAATGTGATAATTTAAAAGCATACATATTATGATACAAAGTTAATATTCTGATTACTAATCAAAGTTAATACTTGATTATTTTGTATATCAATATGATTAATTTCCTTTGTACTTTTAACCTTTAAAAAAAAATAATAAACTGTGAACATCATTCTGAGAAGGGTTTTACAAACTACTGAAGCGGTTTCCTTGTCCCAAAACAAGGAATTTCTGAAATTAAAACAGCACAAAGAACAGGGCCTTTGCACTAAAATATTCTGGCTGGTGAGATGGATTCTAAGCAGAATTCTATCAAAACTATAAAGAAGAACCAACCCTAGTCTTCTTCAGATTATTCCAGGAAATTGAAGGGGAAAGAACATTCCCAAACACATTTTATGAAGTCAGTATAACCCTGATAATAAAACCAGACAAAGACCCATCTAGGAAAGAAAACTACAGACCAATATCTCCCTGATGAACACAGATACCAAAATCTTTAATAAAATATTAGCAAACTATATTCACAAATTTATTAAGAAGATAATATACCATGATCAAGTGGGAACCACTTGCATATGGTTCAACATATGTGAATCAATAAATATAATTCACCACCTAAACAGAATTAAGAACAAGAATCAAATGATCATCTCAATGGATGCAGAAAAGACTTCTGATAAAATACAACAACCTTTCATGTTAAAAACACCGGAGGAACTGAGACAGAAGGAACTTACCTCAATATTATAAAGGCTATATACGACAAACCCATAGTAACACCATAATGAATGGAGAAAAATTGAAAGCTTTTCCTCTAAAATCAGGATGAAAATAAGGATGCCCACTCTCATCACTTCTATTCACTATAGTTCTTGAAACTCTATCCAGGGCAATCAGGCAAGAGAAGGAAATTAAAGGCATACAAATTGGAAAAGAAGTCAAACGATCACTATTTGCTAATGACATGATCCTGTATCTAACAAAACAAAAAATTCCACCAGGAGACTTGTAGAGCTGATAAATGAATTTAGAAAAGTAACAGGATCAAGATAAACACTCACTAATCAATAGCTTTTCTATACTCTGACAGTGATTCAGCTGAGAAAGAAATCAGGAAAACCACCCCCTTCACAATGGCCTCCAAGAAATAAAGTACCTGGTAATTAATCTAACCAAAAAGGTGGAAGAAATCTCCTATGAAAAGTATACAACACCGAAGAAAAAAAATGAAGAGAACTTCAGAAGATGGAAAGACTCCCTGTTCTTGGACAGGCAGAATTAATATAAATTCCTTTTCTTTTTTTTTTTTTTTTTAAATATGCAATGCTGGTTTCCTTTACTTCAAAACAAAGCACAGCTTGACTAAAACTTACCAAGTCAAATCATATACATTTTTCTGTTTTTCAGTATTATTTTATGCTGTGTGTACTGTTAGTGGGCAGAGGTTATTTACTCCATTGGTGTTTTGCTTTTTGTACCAGAGACTGAACTCAGAGGCACTCAACCACTGAGCCACAACCCCAGTCCTATTTTATATTTTATTTAGAGACAGGGTCTCACTGAGTTGCTTAGTGACTTGCCATTGCTGAGGCTGGCTTTGAACTCACAATCCTCCTGCCTCAGCTGAGCTGCTGGGATTACAAGCGGGCACACCGTGCCCGGCTATCTACTTGGTTTTAAGATTACAAACCAGAGTTGATTTGTCAATATCAGCTACCAGAAACGAGGCAGCAAAAAAACTTTAAAATAAATCTAACCTCTCTGGTCATTCTAAACATCAGGGTCATCAATATCAAGAGGAGGGAAAAGAGGAAACCGATGGACAGGAATTCATCTAGGGCACTAACACATGAGCTTCTCTGGGAAAGCTCATGCTAAAATATCTCTGTGTGTTCCTTAGCATATTCCAAACATACAGATCAAATCAATAATAAAAGGCTTACTTAAGGGAGAAGCCTAACAAAAAGGAAAATAAGCAAGAAAAATGAATACATATAGAAAAAGATAAAAGAAAGCAATCTCAGGTAGAAGGTGATAAATGTCAACAGAAACTACTTCAAGTGCTACTGCAACTGTGTCCAAAGCTATATACATTTACGCACCCAAAAAAATTCAACCCTCTAATAAATATTACGTAGTTCAGAAATGGTCTCATCTTAACAAACCCAAATAAACATCAAATTAATTTTGCTTTGACAAAGTCAAATTATAAAAAGTTTATTGCTACATTATGTGAAAGAAGTAGTAAATCATGTGTATATACATACTTATCCACATAAAATAAAGCAAATGCTCAAGCAAAGTATTTACTCTTACTGAGTCTGTACTTGGAAATAAAATGCAGGTATACCTCAGGATTTCAATTCATCTTATCCAAAAAGAAAGTGTTAAATTTTTAAGATTCTACTGTTTAACAGAAATTATGCCCATCACTATCTGAACTCTCACCCTTACTATCCAAGACTCCAGAAATGAACAGATATGTACAACCTGGTATCCCTCATTATACAGACTCTTACCATCAAACTCAGGATATAAAAACAATAGATTCAGACTGCAAAGAATACTTGTGACTCAAAGAAATTTTTAATATAATTTCACACGATTTACGAAACTTCTTGGTGCTTTTTAGGAACATGAAGGTAATTTCTACCAAAAGTCATATAAACACTGGCTGCAAAACAGATCTTAAAAACATCTTTTTATACCATCCTTCTCAGGAGTCTGTTGGAACAAGTGCTAGAGTTATGAAGTTGCTGCCCCTTCATCTCCAAACTGAAACACCCCTCACCTCATTCTGCTTCATGATGTTGGAGCTAGGATACTCTGCAAATGACACTTTGGCTTTGCCAAATGGCTTCCTATAAACAGACTGCAAGCCTAGAAGAGGAGGAAAATACTTGTGCCTTCCTGCCTATTCTCTGGGATTCATAAGAGCAATTCCCTAGTAAAGGCTTCTTCTTGCCTGCAGCCGCAGGTCTTTCCCATGGCTGGAGGTAAATCTAGTCTGCAGTGTTTCCAACACATGCAGAACTAGTTTCATCATTTACTACTCAGAACACCAACACCAACCAGCATCCCCTTCTTAGAAGCCTGGGTCTCAACATCTCATAGGTCCCCTCTTCTAAGCTCAAATACCAGCACTAGCCATGTAGCAGCTTATCCTCACAGGTCTAAGTCTCAGTTCAACAGGGGCTTTGCTCCAAGTTTCTAAGTAGCCCCCCTGCTCCAGGTTCTATGGGCAGTAGCTGGCACCCTATGTGTCTATCCCTCCCCTACTCCCACCCCTGGCACAAGGGATTAAACACAGAGGTGCTTTACCACTTAACTATATCCCTAGCCATTTTATTTTTTTATTCTGGGACAGCATTCACCAAGCTGCTGAAGCTAGCTTTGAATTTGCGATTCGCCTGCCTTAGCCTCCCCAGTAGCTGGAATTATAAGATGGCACCACTGCACGCAGCCTATTGTGTCTATCTTCTTGATACCTTAGAGTCTTATTTTATTCTATTACTTAGTTAACAACTTTCTATCTAGTTAACAAATCTATTAAAGTATCCCTGTTCAAATAACTGGTATGAGTTCTGCCTCCCAAAAGAACCCTGACTGATAGAAGAAAATAGTCTCATTATATATACAGAATATGATGTCGTTACCGCAACTTTAATTAAAATGTAATTTTACATATACTAGCAAGTAAAGAAGAGTAAAGTGTTGATAAGAGCAGTCTGGTTAAAATAAAAAGTATATCTAGACATTGCTGCAAATTTTTTATAAACATTCTTTTAAAGAAATTCACATATAATATATTGGTATATATTGGTATATAATATATTGGTAGATATTGGTATACAATTATATATGAAGATATTTTAAAAGGCTTTCTTTCCAAATTTTCTACAATAAAGTATTACTTCTTTTTAGTTGTAAATGGACACAATATCTTTTTATGTACTTAATTTTTCATGATGCTGAGGAATGAACCCAGTGCCTCACATGTGTGAGACAAGCACTCTAACACTAAGCTACAGCCCCAGCCCCAAAGTATTACTTTTTAATCATGAAATACAGTAAGTGTGATTTTCAAAACAATCAACATATTCAGATAAAACAAAGACCCAGTATCATCTATAAAAGGCAATATCTGTTTATCCTAAATATTTAAGGGGACAGAGGGAGAGTCTTAATCTATTTATTAACTATCCTAACCCAAAAATTAAAAAAAAAAAAAATTCACATATTTTTACTCCACTCCCTACCTTCACTTACACATAAATTGTCTACTTCCCCTCATAACTGTGCTTATAAACCCCTACCTGCCCACCGATATATCCATTTCTTCCCCACCAACACTTACTTCCTGTCTTGAGGCTGGCTACTTCATAGATAAAACAAGTAGTATTCATAATACACAGAAGTACACACAAGAGAGGTAAGGCAAACAAGCAGTATTTTTCAGAGGGTCTGATTTACTTGAAGAGTTCTGGTTCTCTTATTTGGGTAGTACAGCTGGTGGAGGGGAAGCACTTCTGGTAATTGTGGGGAAAATAGATTAGCATTTATTGTGGTTTTAAGTTATCCTGTTTTACCCGCTTCTACTGCCAAAAAAAAAAAAAAAAAAAAGTCTTTTTTTCCCTCTTATCTCAATATTGGCTTCCACCTAGAAAAACAAATGACAATCGTCTTCTATACATACATCTAAGAATGGAATTCTCTGCTTCAGAGATGAACCATATAGAATATTACAGAAATGAAAGACATACCTAAGGATACAAAATACTATGATTCACATAGTATTGGGCTTCTTGGTTTATCAATTAAGTGCCAATAATTCTAATTGTACAATATTGTACATAGGAATTGCAGCACAAAGAGCAAATTATAAAATAACTCATAGTATCTCTTCTATCGACCTTTCCAGTTCTACAATTTTATCGAGCAAAGAAGTCAGTCATATATCATTCCTAAACCAATGCCATACACAGGCTCAACCTAAACATAAATACTCAGATAAAGGATTTAAATTTTCAGTCAATGGCCTTAATACAGGATTGTTTCAGCATACTCCACTACAAAAATATCTTCAAGGAAATTTAGTTAGTGGAAGATTGAAGTTTACAAAATGTCCTGATGTAATATTATCAAAAGTTTTAAATATTCAAAGAGAGGGTAAAAAGACTCCTCCCATCATAATAAGGAGAGATCAACACTGTCAAATTAGTTCTAGAGCAGTTTAAGACTAAGAAATTACGAGTTTTTTTTTTTTTTTTTAATTCTTTTCAGAGCTATATAGGTGGCAGAGGGTGAGTTAAGTAGAAAAGGAATCAACATTGTAAGATAAAAAAATGTATTCTCATGGAAAGAAATGCCATAATGGCATAAAGTTTACCTTCTTAGGAAGAGGATAACAGTCTTTACCTGCTGAAAATTCAAGTACATAAAAATTAAAGGACAATTTCACTGCTCATTTTTCTTTTGTGGAATTCTAGAACACCAGAATCTCTTTCAAATTTAAGGATTCCTTGACTTTATATTCATGGTTCTAGTAATTTTATATCCCTCCTCTCTCTCCTCCTGCCTCCATATTAGGACAATTTCAACTCTTCATCACTTAGGCTGTTCCAGGCACACTGGCCTCCTCAATGTTCCTCAAACACACAGAGCAGACTTCTGCCTTAGCACTTCCTGGATTTCCTTTGCCCAGAATGTTCATCATCCACGTACCCAGTATACAGCTCATTCCATTACTTGGCCCTTCACTCAAATGTCACCTTTTCAGTGAAGCTTTCTCTGGCTAACCTGTTTCAATAACATATACCCTATATGTCTTATTCCCATTCTCCATTTCAATTTTCTTCTTAGCCCTTATTACTTTCACTACCTAGCAGATTCCTCTTATTTTTTTAATTATACCTTCACCAGGATGCATACTCCATGAATATATGATTTTTAACTGTTATGTTAGGATAGTGGCTAATTAGGTATTATGTGCTCAATATGCTAAATGAATAAATAAGACAGCTGACTTTGGCAATACCACATGTAACTAGTAGGTGCTGTCATCAACACTTCACATTCAATCTATAAGATTTCAATTAGCATAATAGGTCTAGGTTACTTTTCAGTGTCTCAGTACTTCAGAGGCTACTATGACAGAACATGAATGTCTACACAAGCAAAAGAGTCCCATATTTGTCTGCTTTATCCATGAATTTCACAAAAGTTTTAATTTATAGAAAGAATTTGGTAATTCAAAAAATCTAAAACTACTTAGTGGCAACTTAATTCCTACATTTTTACATATTACTTGTTTTATTGATTGTGAATGATGGCAATTCAGATATTTGCACCACTCCTCAGAAAGAAGTTAAAACTCACGTCTTGAGTCTTATTTAATCTATAATGAAGTTAGTCAAAATTCACTATCTAATTTAAATGAGTAGAAAGGTTAGTTTTTTTAAGAAAAGAAACAACTAAAAGAATAAAATATGTTATTTTATGTACAAGACCATCAATTTACTAAATTCATTTAGTTCGCTAAATGGAGATTAAGAGATACAAATCTCATTTCCAAAAAAAATCTCTGAGAGCAAAAATATGTCTATACTCCATCAAATTGCATGACTTGACAAAACAAACTACAATATTTTATTCTGAGACATAGCTTGAAATTCATTGTACTATGCCTTGACCAGCCTAATTTTTAAAGTACTGGGTGTTTCAATAAAGAAAAGAGCACTCACCTTAATGAAGTTACAGATGGACAAGTCTGTCCATACAAACCCATCTGGCCACAAAGAGAATCTAAAAAGTAAATAAGAGTTAATTATTACATGTTCCAAAGTAAGTTAAACTATAAATTACACTACAATTCTAATTAAAACATTCTGAAAAAAGAAATAGAAGACTAAAAGAATCGTCATTATCAGGACACAAAACCACATGAATGAAAAATGTTATAGATAAGAAGGATTACACTGAGGAAGACACACATACCAGAAATATAACAGCAATAAACATACTCAAACTGTGACATGCAGAAGCCTGCTCATAAAATTTAACAAATAGTTACGTTTAGACTAAAGAGCGTGTGTCCAAACTGTTTAGTAGAATCCTAGGCATTCCAGAGGGTACCTAAAAGCTATCATAGAGTTGAGCATGCAGGTCTCTACTACTACATTAATTGTCCTCCCCCAAATACACACATCTACTCTTCAATGAAAGCAGTGCTACCATTATTGGTTTTATATACTGAACTTCACTAAGACATCATCTGAAATCATAGTTCCATTGCTTTAATTTAAAAAAAAAAAAAAAGTTAAGAGTAGCACTGGAACAGGAATTTTAAATAAATTTTAGGTTCAAATTCTAACTGTAACCTATTGTGACCTTGAAGAATTTCTACAACCTCAATGAACCTGTTACTTCACCTGAAACTTAGAGATAATACCATCTACACATCTTTATTTATCACTGTGGGTTTGCTGGAATTGGTTTAACTGTATACATATGCATACACTGGACAAGAGGTAGAGACTGTGAGCAACTAAAAAGAGCATGTTTAATAGGAAGGGATCAGCTGCTACTCCCAGTTCTAGCCAAATGTTGCTAGGCAAGAATATGTTAGATACAATATTTTAAGAACTTCCAATTTTTCAAGGGAAGAAATTCAAAATCTTATTTGAAATATCTTGATTTTTGTTGTCTACATATTATGTGGATCAAACAGAACACTGGATTTTGTTCTACATTCATAACCTTTGCTTTCGAGACTGAATAAATTCCCAGCAACTAATTGTCCCTGTATACTCTTAAGAGAGACAGATGATACATTTCTATTTCTGCTAGAATGACAAGATGGATAGACTGGTCAATATAGCCACTGAAAACAACCAAGTAGCCGGAGAACATATTTTAAAAAACTGTAAAAGGGAATCAAAAGCCTGACAGAGAATAAGGTATGAGTTGAAGCCAAAAATTGAGAAAGAGGAAAACTAGGAAGATATAGAGAGCACTAAAACCAGCACCTCTGTCATACCTTTTGAATTCTAACCTGCAATTCTAAGACCTCTTGGTATAAGAAGCAAAGTTCAAGTCTTACCCAAGAGAACTTCGAAGAATGCTGCTTCTGTACCCCTGGCACTAAGTGCTGGCAAGATGATGGGGCTACTACAGCAACGCAGTGGTATCTCCCTGATAGTTAACAATCACAAGTTAAACCTCCTCTAGATCTTTGGTTTTAAAGGTAGTTTAGGGCAACTGTAGAATAGGTGTATCCCCCACCAAATCAAATGCAGATTCTAGGGAAACTCACCCTTGCTGTAGGCCTAGAATAATTCCCACAAGTAGGATTCCAAAATAAATGTGAATAAATGAACTCACAAACAAAACTCACAAAATCCAGGAATGAGTCACACACAGCAAGATACAGAAGAAACACAAGTTAGTATATTCAAAATCAAAAAGATTCCAGGTATAGAAATTACTAGACAACTTTCTCTACTGTTTTACTTTATAGGTGATTTGCCCTGGCCTGTATTTTAATTGCCTACATGCAAATTAATCTTTCATCTCAAATAGGGATGAAGCTCCTGATCTCCAAACGTAAATCTATAGCATTCCCTCTTGAAAACACCAAATTTATTTAAAACGAAATTCATCATTTTCCCTGATACACTTCCTATCCTGATAAAACATAACAACAGCCTTTTCATCTAAGAATGGCTTTCAGGTTTCTTTTTCTTTTTCTCTCTCTTTCTTTTTTTGTTTTGTTTTGTTTTCGGGGTTCTTGACATTTTTTCCCTTTGTTACAGCAGAACACCCATTTTCAACTCCTGGTTTCCATAAGAACAAATTTCTCTAAACACTCTTGGCCTATCAGCCTACTCTTAGCCAAAGAGGTATGTATTATGGTAAGTGGGCATAACTAACTTAAAAGACATGAACACCCAGGAGTTAGTCTCCTTTTCCCTTTCCATTCAGGATTCTGTAAGACTGTGATTTCGGTATATTTGCTCTGCTGACACAAAACATCCTCTAGGGTAGGCTATCCCATAAGCAGGTGAGGATAAGAGGCTGTGAAGTTAGCCAAATCATTTGGCTATTAAATCTAAGTCACATTCTACAATATCAGTTTTATCAAAAACAAAAGGAACCAGATGTCAGGAGGCTGAGGAAGGAGAGTCACAAGTTCAACTTAGGCCCTAAGCAACTGAGCAAGATATTATCTCAAAATAAAAAATAAAAAAAGAGCTGGGAATGTCATTCAGTGTTTAAGCACTGAATGGGCTCATTCCCCAGTACTTGAAAATAAAAAGGGGGAAAAGGGGAAGCATAGATACAGCTCAGTGGTATAGCACTTGCCTAGCAAATACAGGCCCTGGGTTTGATCCCTGGCACAGTTTTTTTGTTTTTGTTTTTTTAAAAAAGTCAACTCAATCAAAAGTTATAAACAGAGTTACCATAAGACTCAGCAATTCTACTTACAGGAATGCATACACATACACATGTACAGGACAATTCACAATGTTAATACAAAAACTTGCATAAATACTTATGCAATATTTGGCTATTCATAATAACCAAAAGGTGGTATAACCCAGATGACCATCAAATGATGAATGAATAAATGTAGGTTATCTATATACAATCTATAATACAATCTTATTCATCCACAAAAAAGAAAGAAGTACTATTACCTACTACAACACAGATGAACCTTGAAAACCTTCTGCTAGATGGAAAGATCTCCTACATTCTTGAATAGGCAGAATTAATACTGTCAAAATGTCCATATTACCAAAAGCACTGTAAGGTTTAATGCAATTCCTGTTAAAATTTCAATGACATTCTTCATAGAAGTAGAGAAAGCTCTCATGAAATTCACTTGGAAAAATAAAGTGACCCAGAATAGCAAAACCAATCCTTAGCAAGAAAAGTGAAGCAGGAGGCATCACAATATCAGACCTTAAATTATACTACAGACCTATAGTAACAAAAATGGCTGGTATTGGCACCAAAACAGACATGAATAACAGAATAGAAGACACAAAAACAAACCCACATAAATACAGTTATCTCATACTAGACAAGGGCGCCATAAACATACACTGGAGAAAAGATAAGTCTCTTCAACAAATGGTGCTGGGAACTGGAAATCCATATGTAGTAAGATGAAATTAGACCTTTATCTCTCACCCTGCACAAAACTCAACTCAAAGTGAATCAAGGACCTAGGCACCAGTGGCTCTGTACCTACTAGAAGAAAAAGAAGGCCCAACTCTCCATCAGGTCAGCTTAGAACTGAGTTCCTCAACAAGACTCCTAAAGCACAAGAAGTAAAATAAAGACTCAATAAATGGGATGGTATAAAACTAAAAAGCTTCTTCACAGCAAAGGAAGGAAACAATCAAGTAAAAGTGATCTTATACACTGAGCTCCCCAAAACATCATAACCCTTAGAATCAGTTACCATTTACTACTAATTCTAGATCCTGGTTAATCTAGATCTTTCTAATCCCCTCTAGCCTGAATGCCTTAGTTTCAGATTTTTCCATTTTTCATCAAGATTTACTGTCCCTAAATGGCATCCTGAGTCTCAAACTTGCTGAGTAAAGAAAACCAAACATGTCAATCTTTCTCCTTAAAAGGCAACTGACCAGCAACATTAAAATCTCATAAAAGGTTAAGGTTCACACCAAAGTCAGTATATCTCATTGATATCCTCCAAGCTACAAACTCAAGTCTCTGTGGCACCACCTTCAGCTGATGATATTAACTTATGCAATTACATCTATAACTAACATAGTTTTAGTAGCATTTTCTCCAAATCCCTTGAAAATCACTATACATCATGAAAGTTTGTACAGAATGGCACAGAATTAAGGGTAGTAAAAGTCAGTCATCCAGTATCATGCTAAGTTAAACAAGCTAGTCCCAAAAAACCAAAGGTGGAATGTTCTCTCTGATATGTGGATGCTAACCCAAAACAAGGGAGGGTAGGGAGCAGAACTATAGAAGTTCACTGATTAGACGAAGGGGAATGAAGGGAAGAAAGGGGGAATGGGAATAGGAAAGACAGTAGAATGAATTGAACATTACTTTCCTATGATCATATATGAATACACAACCAGTGTAACTCCACATCGTATCAACCATAAATGGGATCGAAATTGTAATGGGTTGTACCCCCATGTATGTATAAAATGAAAAAATACACCCTACTGTCATGTATATTTAAAAACAACAAAATTTTTTTTAAAAGTTAGTTATCCAGTAACAAGTATGCTCCAATACATGCTATTTACTGCACTATATTTCATTACCAACATAAGAATGTAGAATTCCTTTAAATCAAAAGTATATTAAACTAAGTTACGAAGTATACAGATTTAGGAAGCAGCTGTTATAACAAACAGTTGTATAATAATGCATTATTTGGGGGGCAGGAGATGAAACTGGACTATTTTCAAAAAGTTCCCAAGTAATTCTTAAAAGGGCTCTCATCTCTCCCATCCAGAGATATAATGCTTTATAATTTACAACAAAATTAAAACAGTGATGACTTTTAAATCTAAAGACCAACCCTGGAATTTCAACAGTTTCTGTGTAACTTTAGATATATTGTTAACCTCTCTGAGGCTTACTTTCCTCTGCTCTAAAAATAAGAAAACTTCATGCCTCAGTTACTATAACAGTAACTGAGAAAATATCAGCATAATATCAAAGGTGAGAAGAGTTTGTTGGAAAAAAAAAAAAACACCACTGCCCTAGAGGTCAAGAGACTATTCCTTCTTTTGGAAACTTCTGAATTGAGCCCTCTCTTTCAAAAGATTTTAAAAGTATATAACTCACTAAGATCCATGAAAGAACAACCTCTTTGATAAAGATTATTTTAACACAATTAATTTTTATATCATTAATCACAGATAATCATTAAACCAGCCATGGAAATAACCTGTGCTTTAATCAGCCAGAATAAAAGCAATCTACCAGAAAAAGTGGTACAAGGAAAAGAATTCTGCTGCATGAGTAGCAGCAACGAGTTGCCCATCCCAGCTACACTAGCTAAATCTGAAAGCAATGGTGCAGCTTGAGCTAAGAAGTCATCTGCTTTCAGACAATTTAAATTTGTGAGAATCCTCATTTCATCATGGGAATATTAGAAGAGGTCAAACTGAGGAATTTATTTTAAGAAATAATCAGGCTTGAGAAAGTTGTACTTCTGACAGCAGCAAGTGATCTAAAAGGCTTTATAAAGTACATATCACGATGGATATAAACTGAAAAGAGAATACTGGTTTTTAAGACAGTTACACTACCACAGAGAGTGGGTTTTGTGAAATAGTAAGAGTAAAACTTAGACTGCAAGGGGGTTAAGAATCAAGAGTAAGAGAAAAGTTAAGCCACGTACTACATGAAGTGAAAGGAAATGGAAAGTGCAACAAAGCCAATCAGTCAGAAACATATAGATTAAGATGTCAGGAAAAGCTGTATGGCTTTGTCCTCCACCTTTCTCTTCTAGGCAGACACCATCCTACTCCCCTCAGCCTCTGGTCAGCTGTCTTCCTCAGACCAAACGCCATACCTTCAATTAAGTTGTACAGTTCTGATGGAGAGAGATTAGAAATAGAAGTAGAAACTGCTAATCTGTAACTATGAAGACCATGTAGGAAGATTTGAGAATGGATAACGAAGGAGATGATGAATCACTTACTCTACCAAATGTTAATGCAGCAATATTTTTAAATGTCATTCAGTGGTGTACCCACCACAAGGATGACTCTCCTCTTCCTGAGGATGATGAGAATAAACAAAAGTGAAAAGATAATATCCCCTTTTTGGACCAAGAATTCCTGAAAGTTGACCAAAGGACGCTTTTTTTAATTGATTCTGGCTGCAAACTACTTAAGACATCAAAGGTTTGCTGGATGTTACACGTTAAGACTGTTGCCAATATGATAAAGAGGAAAACTTCAACATCAAAAATTCTATTTTAGAGGAGAAATCCCAGGTACACAAAGAGAACTAGTGGTGTGAAAAGAAGTAAAGTGTTGTGGCTGAGAACCATAACTCTATAGACTGTTTCAAATACCAGTAGCACTGCTCTATTTACAACTGTTAATATTAGACAAAAGTAAACAAATGCCGCAGCCCGTTAGTTGTATTAGCTGTCCTCACTGCATGTATATTTTGAGTACAGATTCCAAACCTATGGCTGAATTTCTTCTAGTCTGAGCAACAATTTCTCTCTTATTCTGAATAAAACTGACCTGTGGGTTCTCTATAAAAAGCAGCACTTTGGGTTTCCCTCTTTGTGTAAAATGATTTCTGCCTAATTTACTGTAAATCAAAACCACAATAAGATACTACTTCACATCTACTAGGATAACTATTAATAATCAAAAAGATAAGAACAAGTGTTGCAAAAACGTGGAGAAATTGAAATCTTCATATATTGCAAATGGAAATGTAAACTGTTGCAGCCTCTTTGAAAAAGTTTGGCAGTTCAACAAAAAGTTAAACACAGATTTACCATATGAACCAGCAATTCTACTCTGTGGTTATTAATACCCACAAAATGAAAACATATATCCACAACAAAGCCTGAACAAGAATGTTCACAGCAGCATTAATTCATAAGAGCAAAAAAATGGAAAGAATCCAAATGCCCATCAACTGACGGATAAATGTGTTGTATTTATGCAATGGAATACTATGACAATTAAAAAAGAATGATCTGTGCTACAACACATGTGACCCTTGAAAACATAATGCTAAGTGAAAGAAACAAAACACTACAAATTGTGTGATTCCATTTACATCAAATGTCCATAACAGACTAATTTATATTAGTAATTAGACTGCAGATGAGGCTGAATTTAAATTAAATAGTTTCTTAGGATCAGCAGAGGAGGAGGAGAAATAAAAAGTGAATAGGGATTCACTGCTAGGGAGTATGGGGTTTCTATTAGAGGAGAGGAAAATATTCTAAAATTAGATTGTAGTAATGGTTGCACAATCCTGTGAATATATTTTTAAAAAATACTGAATTTTACAATTTAAATAGGTAACTGTATGGTATGTGAAGTACATTTCAACAAAGCTGTTAGAAAAAATAAGTTCAAAACCACCACACAGAAGCATTCTTATTTATCAGGTTCCTGCCTGTTCTCTCATTAGTGCCACAAGATTCATTCCCAAACCCCAAAGCTGGAACACGAAGGGGAGAGGAAAAGTAAAGACTTTGCCAGAAAGCAACTCTAAAATTAGCAATTATTTTCAAACTGATAGTCCCTTGAGCCATTCAGTAGAGTCTGTTTTCTGGTAGCCTCTACTATTTCCAAACCATACTATTTACTCACTGAATATGTTTAACAAAGATACATGTACAATCCATAATAAGATTCATATATCTGAAAAAATTCTAAACAAAACCACTCTACTGCTATCTAAAAATCAACTCATTAGGTTACATCCCTCTCTTAAAACTCGACCAGTGCCAGGAAGAGACAAATGGAAGATGTGAAAAAAGGATGCTAATCAACATTCAGCTTCCACTTTTTAGGTTTATGTTTAAGAATAAGAAGTGTTAAGACCAAACTAACTTGCCTCTTTTCCCTTCATAGTTTAAAGCTAGTATCAAGAAACAGGTGGCAAATGTGGGGGAAGGGGAGATTCCTGGCCAAACATCACCACGTTGAGCCTTCTTCCAAAACCCAAACCTTACTTCCTGCAATTTATGTAAACAGATCACAGGCCACTCTCTTCAAACCAAATCATAACCCAAGCAAATAACACAGGATTCTATTTCTGGGTCTGTCATTAACTCACTGGATAATCCTGAAGCTTCAGTCTTCATACTTTGCCCAATAACTTAACCACAATATCTGGGCCCAAAATCAAATCATGAGGTCTAATAAAGAACCTTTCCCCCCCAATTTATAATTTATTTTTATGAAAAATCTGACAAATATATATGAAATTAAATCTGCATTTTAAACTGTATGTTTAAATCACCTTTATAGAATATGTGAAAGTCCAAAAGAATATACATTCCAAAAATGTTAAACTCTTCCATTTTAAACAACTTTTAAAGTACTCACTAAACAGAAACAAAACAAGCTTTCAGATGGCTGAAGTGTTTTGAGGCTTTAAATCTGAGCTCAGTTATATTTAGAAAAGCAAGATGCCACGTCTCTGGATCCTGTATCTTTATCTTGGGCATTTGATTCATGTGCTTTGCCTGGTGTAATTCAAAGCAAGAGATCCTAACCATACCCCTAAAAAGTAAATTGAACCTATTAGAACTTACTGGTTGTCAGAGGAAGAAAATGCTGTATTGCAAAAAAGAGAGAAAGAGAGAGATTGCTGTAGTCTCTACTAGTAGAGTTGTTTAACAAAATAAAAATACCTGCCTGCTCCCAAAATCAGTATAAGAACCACTGCTGATTTCACAAGAATCATTTCTATCCTATTCCTACAAATCCTGATTTAGGATCTGGGACAAACCCAGGAAATTTATTAATTAAAAGTTGCCCCAGCCTGGCTCAGTAACACACACCTATAACTGCAGTGACTCAGATGGGCTGAAGCCACAGGCAGAAGTTCCTAGTGAGACCCATCTCAAAATAAAAAGTGCTGGAGATGTAGCTCAGTGGTAGAGTACCCCTGTTCAAGCTCCAGTACCACCCGAAAAAAAATGTTACCTCAGGTGATTCCAACACACCAGTTAATACAGGAAATATTGGTTTAGGCAGAAAGGTTTCATATCATTTGACAATCATGCTCAATCAATAATGGTTGCCTGAAGTACTTGAGAAGGTTATGTCTACATACAACCAGAAATTAATAGTTGTCACAGCCAAGATAATGGAGAAGAAGTAACATGCAAACCATGTTATCTTGTCATCCCTGACTCAGACCACTGAATGGCTCTTTTTAAGGAGACTTTAGGAGTGCAAGCCAAATCTAGATTATTTCCTTTTAACTGAAAGAAACTCCAGATAACTCGGGGAGTCAGAATAGGCCTGGTATATGAACCAGGACTCTCCAAATGTTCTTATTAAGTTGCCAGAACCATAAAAAAGAAAACATGATTTCTGCTCTCAAGATGTTTATAATCTTGTTGGAGAATGAAAATGCTACATGATAATACAAACTTGCTTTTAGTTCCACTTGAGGAGGGTAATAGGACACAGTGGGAACACTGAGAGGCCAAAACCATAATTCAGAGAATCAATTATGGATTCCTGATCAGTACAGATTAAAATGATACATTAAAAAGTATCCATCAGCAGTATTTTCCAGGGAGAAAAATGGGAAGCCATCAAGACATGACCCACTGGAGGGCAAACAATCCACTTTGTATTGTTTGAATATGCATCTGTCTCTACAGTTGGAATGCTTGCTCCCAGTGAGCCAATACATGTCAAATTAACCATCTTATCTCCCAGAATACCTAGCATATGTTCTCTTTTAAAAATATATTTTTAGTTGTAGATGAACACAATACCTTTATTTTATTTATTTATTTTTTATGTGGTGCTGGAGATCGAAACCAGTGCCTTACATGTGCTAGGCAAGCCCTCTACCACTGAATGAAAACCTCAGCTCCCTAGCGTATGTTCTTGCATGTAAAAAATACTCCAAAACGCTTGCTGAGTTGACGTAAAAGAAAAAAAAAATCTGATACATATTTCAAAAGGAATTGTAACAGAATTCAGCGCAAATAAAGACATAAAAGACTAAAAGAGTGGAAAAAGTCAAATTACAGCAAAAAGTAAAAGGAGAGGGCAACTATGGTTAGGATAAAAGAGATCTGAGAAACATAACCAAATGTAATATATGGGCCTTCCTGAAATTTGATTCAATTAAAACCCAAACGTTTTTAAACAATCAGGAATTTGATCATGAACTGGCTCTTAGATGATATCTAAGAAATACTGTAAATTTTGTTAGATCTAATGATGGCATGTGGTTACATAAGAAAATATATTTTTAGAGATACATACTGATATAAGTAAGGTTAAAAGACAGTGACTACAATTTTCTTTAAAATAGCAAAAAGGGGGTAAAAGATATTTGAGGCACATGTGGAAAATGCTGAATCTCAATGATGTGTAAAGGGGGATTTCATATACTTTGACTATACCCAACAGGGAAGTCTTTGGGTGTTACTTGTTCAACTCTACATTGTACAATTAATTCTTTCTCAGATTTCAGGAAGCTAAGAATGACTAGTACTTCTGAGAAAACAGGCTAGGCTCAATCAGAAGAAAATGGCATTCATTTGTTAGCTCTACTAATAGGAAATCTCTCTGAATCTACTCAAAGAACTTCTTGTAAATTAATATGAGAACTGAATATGAGCCAAAGTAGTGACTCAGCTGCTAAAAAAGAAACAAAGTACAGTCTTAGGCTTCACTAGAAGAACGGTATCCAGATCAAGGAGGGTAATAGTCCCACGCACTCCACACTGGTTAGTTCACGTTGGAGTACTATGCTCTGTTTTGAGCACCATATGTTAACAACACTTACAAACTAGAATGCTTGCAGGGATACAGATTAGCAAGTAGAATGACTGAACAAAGTGGGTGTGTTTAGCTCAGAGAAGAAAACACTTTACAGCCTTCCATCTCTCTTCTACCATTTAGACCCATCATAATATTTTCCAGAGAATTTCAAAGGTTGTTAAAGGGCATTCAAATAAGTGAGATAAACTCTTTTTTTCTCTAAAAGTCTTATCAAAGTGTTCAATATTCTAAAATTCTTTATGAATGTCCAAGAAAAGGATGTTCAGTATTTCCCAAACGTGACAATTTGTTCATTCATTCAACAAATATTTATGGAGTCCCAATTATTTGGCAAACACTCCTCCACATGCTGAGGATACAACAACAAGCATTTTAAATACCCTGGAGTACAGTTTGAGAAACAACCAACCTGGGTCTCTTCGTACTTCTCTAACTTGCATCTCTTAAGTATGATTATGCTCGGCTTAAAATGCACCATCTCTATTCTTAATTCAAACACGGTCTCCTTCATGAAGCTTTCTTGCTCATCATAAGCAAAATACTCTTCTCAGCAAATCCATGGCTCTTTATCTGTACCCATTCCTTGCAAACATTTTACTTTTGAAATTTTCACAATGCTGAAGGCAGTGTCTTGCAATGCCCAGGTATTCAAAATATTTGCAGAAAGAATAATCATCTTTAAATATTTGAAAAGTTATCTTATGAAAGAAGGAAAGCTAGGTCTTCATTGTTCCACCAGAGAGAGAGAGAGAGAGAGAGAGAGAGAGAGAGAGAGAGAGAGAGAGAGAGAGAGGGGTGTGTGTGTGAAGTTATTAGAAGCAAATGTTGTCCCAATTAGAGGTAAAAACAAACAGGCTATGTTTCACCGGTATCAGTGACTACTGGTGTTCTAAGAGTAGCCCAATCTCTGTCAATGTTTTAGTGGGCTACATGACTGGCTTGAATGAAGAATTAATTTAAGATTCTAGGAACTACTGCGTATCTCTTCATACTAGATTAAAGGTAACTATTGATACAAGCTATTTGTAGCAATATTAAAATTCTTAAGATTACACATGAAATGTCCTTTCATTTATGATGATTATGATAGCGTGATGAATACACATGATGCCTACTATGTGTCATGCAGTTAGTACAGTCACACACCACATAACATTTCATATATACGATGGGAAATGGGCCGCATATCATCTAGTGACATCATAGCCATCCATAGCCATCTTAGTTTATTTAAGCATACTCTGATGTTCCCACAATGATGAAATCACCTAACAATACATTTCTCAGAACATGTCCCTCTCATCAAGCAATAAGACTATAGACAGCATAAGAAGAAAAAGGACACTGTCTCCATCCTAGAATAGTGTATATGAGATTTCTCATGCTCCCAAAGCAAAGGAGATATAAATCAGAGTGCCCACATCATATACCTCAATAAGATCTGCTTCTTAGATGAAGAAATGTTTTAGGTCAATGATCTTCAATATTTTACAGTCAAAAAACCATCAGCTCCTCTTAAAGTTACCTATTCAAACCCCCAAACACATTAAGTTCTCCAAAAAAGCAAACAAGTCATTCAGAATGCCTTTCAAGTTAAAAACTAGTAAACAGAAGAAATCCCAGAATACCTCCCTATTTCAAGGCTATCTCTGTGATGTCTCTCCCAAATTAAAAACTGTGATCTTTGCTGGCTGGGATCTTGCTTCTCACTTGTGTCCCCAGTACTTAATACAGTGCTCAGGAAGAACATAGCAGCAAGTAAAATGATCAAGCAAATGAGAGAAATGAATGAGTACAATGTCCCTGCATTGAAAACAGTATTTTTAAAAAAGACTAACAATTTGTTTTTTCTTATTAGACACCTGCCATGGAAGGCCAGGCATGGTGACACATGCCTGTAATCCCAGAGAGTAGAGAAGCTGAGGCAGGAGGATCGTGAGTTCAAAGATAGCCTCAGCAACTCAGCAAAGGCCCTAAGCAACTTAGCAAGACTCAGTCTCTAAATAAAATATAAAAAGGGCTGGGGATGTGGCTCAGAGGTTAAGTACCTCTGGTACCAAAAAAAGAAAAAAGAAACCTGACAAGGAATGGAAGCAGATAAGTAGATCCTTAAGTCTAGTTTTCATTACAAACTAGAGTGTTAATTTTAGGTTAATAATAATTACTATAGGTAAACCTAAGGTCTTGGGTGCTCCTGAGGGACTAAAATTAATCTCCTAAAATAACCAAATTCTAATGCAAAGAAAAACTTATATACTTAACACACTTACAACTTGATTCATTCGATTAACTACTGAGAAAGCAAAACACTCACTGGGCACAGTGCTATTCCCAAAGACCTGGGAAGCTGAAGCAGGGAGGATCATGAGTTCAAAGTTAGGCCCAAAGCAATGAAGCAAGAACCTCTCTAAACGGAGCTGGGCGTGGTGGTGCACACATGTAATCCCAGTGGCCCAGAGACTAAGGCAGGAGGATCCCAGGTTCAAAGTCAACCTCAGCAACTTAGCAAGGCCCTATCAGCAAGACCCTGTGTCTAAATAAAATATTAAAAAGGGCTGGGGATGTGGTTAAGCCCCCCTGGGTTTGACCCTCAGAACCAAAAGAAAGCAAAACGCTGAGGGCATGAGGTGTTTAAACTGCTCTTCAAGTCCAAAGATACACATTTTTCCAAACTATTATCTGAACCATAAAAATCACTTGTTTTCTTATTATAAAAAGTGAAATAGACTCACTGTAGAGACAAGATCAAAGGAGAAAATTTAAATTACTCAGTTATGCTTTCCTCCCACTCTTTTTTTCTATTCAGTTATAACTTCTTCATGTACTGTCAGTCTTCCCTCCACCAGGCAAAGCAATAACAGATCTCACACTGGCATAACCCAGGCTCCCTCAGTAGAACCATGTCCCAAGTATAATTTCTCAAGATCTAAATTTTATAGACATGTATTTCCATAAAATAAGGCCAAATCTACTATTGAGCAATCCTTTAAAGTTTCTATTCTGATTTCCCACCATCCTCTCCAGAATTCTAAAAACAGAGAATGCAGATTCAAGTAAATATGTTTCTAATATCAAAAAATAAACCTAAATTTAACAAGTTGCCCCCCCCCCCCCCCCCCCCCCCGGTTTTCTGTCCTCTGGGTTTGTTATTACCATATGTTCTGTTCCAAGTTGTCTTGCTCTTTTGGGGTGTCATTATCTTTCATCTTTTCCTCAAAAACCTAAAGTCTATTCCTCATTAAAACTTTGTCATATTTCAACTAAGGATACAAGACTAGAAGCAGAATGCAGGGTTTGGATTCTAGTGTCTGTTCTACTACTAAATAACTGAGTGACACTAAATAAGTCTTATTTTATACCTCATTTTCTACCCTTGTCAATAGAATATTATTTTCCTGATCTGTATTGCAGTGCTACTATAAGGTTCCCAAATCCAACACATCAGAGGAAATATGCTTCTGAAAAAACACCATCCAAATGTGAAGTGGATATGTTTCAAAAACACACATACCCTGTAATAAATTATGTAAAACATGATTTCCTCTGATATGCAAAGATAATATGTCTGATGGTGACTGCTATCCATGTGTTGAGACAAAACCATCAATCTATGACACATTTTACCTGTCTACTCTATATACAGGGTATCACACATTTACAGACATAACCACATCATCAGAAACTGATGCCATATATCATTCACCTCCTGTCATGACAGTCTGCTCATCTTCATTCAAAATGGTCAGGGGCTGGGGATAGAGTAGAGTGCCTGCCTTGCAAGCACAAGGCCCTGGGTTCAATCCCCAGCACAAAAAAAAAAAAAAAAAAAAAAGTCAACCCTCTCTTTACAGCTACATATTTGACTGCTGTGGCTATAATTAATTTCCCAAAGTTTACAGCAAAGCCACAGAAACTTTTTAAGGTTACTTTTGATAATTCAATAAATACCCATATACCCATTAACCAAACTCTAGGATCTTAACAATAACCTAGTTCCACCATATTACACTGTCACCCAACCCCAACTGTAAGCAAAGAGAATTTGAAACTGTTATTGACTTCTAGCAGTCTTTCCCCCTTATCCATTTCTCTCACAAATTTCACAGTAATGATCAGAACCTGTCCTATTAATGGTGCTGAAGTAAGATCAGGTCTCAGTCTCAGAAATGCTAATTCCAACTTACTTTTGAGGTTTGTAGTAAGGTTACACTGGCACCAAACTCTTTCAACAACCAGAAAATCAACTTAATTATCTTGATACCACTATGCCACTGAGCAGGGCTCTTATCTAGGCAGAATTTAATTACAACTTTTAGCTTTGTACTCCAGGTAAAAACTTGTGCTGAAATTCAGGTGACTGGACAGTCTCCCTCAGATACAGGGTCACCACGAAGAAGTTGATCACTCTTCGATGGCATCCATGACCCTCTCTACATGATTTGAAGATAACGAAAAATATGCGGGGCACAGTGACACACAGCTGCAATTCCAGAGGCTTGGGAAGCTGACAAAGGAGGATCGCGAGTTCAAAGCCAGCCTTAGCAAGAGCCAAGTACTAAGCAACTCAATGAGACCCTGTCTCTAAATAAAATACAAAACAGGGCTGGGGATGTGGCTCAGTGGCTGAGTGTCCCTGAGTTAATCCCCGGTAGCCCCTCGCCCCCCCAAAAATAGATAACATGGTCCATTGAGGAGAATCTAAAAATTCCCTAAGACTATGTATCAAAAAGATTTCCTCTTAATGCATTTCATAAATTTGAGTCCATTACAGACTACTTCATCCAGGGATGATGGGAAATAAGTCAGACAGCGCAGTGTTTATATAGGTCCAATTAGACCAAAATAAAATCATTTTAGATTTAAAATTTTTAAAGCAACCAAAATTAACTAGAAATTATTAGAAACTAGGCCTATTAATAGTGTCAAAGTAATCAAATAGGGTCCTAATTATCACATCATATATCCACATTTATCCTATATTTTATCTTGTTATAGGACTAAAGTTTGACACCATGAGTCATTTGCTTTGTGTTTCATTTGTTTTGTTCTAATCCTCCAGAACAATGGCTTTGAAAGACATCACATTCTCAGGTTATCAGCTGATACATATGTCAAGCAGAACAGCAGTCAAAGGTACCTAATTACAAAAGGTTACTTAAAATAAATAGAATGCCATTGTTATAAATATAAGTACAACATCTGGTTCCATGTAACAAAGCTATTTCCATATCCCAACAGATGGCCCACAGTAATAATGCTTTGCTGATCTGGTTATAACAAATTCTATTAAATCAAAAATCCTGTATAGCAGATGTCTTTTCCAATTTCGGTGTAAGTCAATCTTTTTAACCAAAACACGGTGCTTTGGTTCTTATTTGTGCACTAAAATCCAGTTATGCCAGTTAAGATGGTCAAAATTTTTGGCAGTTGTTATAAAATGCTAGTATGGTATTTTTTGAGGTTGGGGTAAAAGAGGTAAAGAGTATCTCACTCTGAAACTGAAAAGCTAAGTGTTCAAAATGGAAAACAAAAATCACAGTTAAAGGAAAGCTGAAAAGAGAGGTAAAGGGAGTTTTAGCTGTCTGAAGCCAAGGTTTCTGAATAGTGGCAATGTGGAAAACTAAACAACTAACAAAAGTCAACAGTGAAAGCAGTGGAACTAATGTAATTTCTGAGCCGAGAAACTATTAGCAGGGTCAAACAAAATGTCTAAACAACATGTATCTCCGTACACTACAGTGTTAGGTATGTATTTTTAAAATATGTGGATACAATGCCAGGTTAACTTTGCTGTTTAACTGCTTCTCCAACTACATTCATGCCCTTACTTGAAATATTACCCTGTTTAATTCATAACGAGTAAACAGAACAGTGTATCGATTAAGAGCTACTGAGTTCTGAAAATAGACTGCAGGGGTTCAAATCCTAGCTCTTTCCATTCCTAGCTAAGAACCCTTAAGTAAATTGCTTAACCTCTCTGTTCCCATTTCCTCATCTGTAAAACTTTGATAATAAAATCTACCTTTGAGGAGTTGTGAGGCTTATATAATAATTGCAAAGTACTTAGAACACCTTTATGCGAATAAGGCCTCAACAAATGTTAGCTATTATTATCCTAACTACCACTATTATCATTATCACATTAACCCTAATTAAAGGTCTAAAAGGCAGAAATAGCCAGACACAGTGCATGTCCCTATAATCCCAGCAAGGGTCAAGGCCAGTCTGGGCAATTTAGGGAGAGCCTATCTCAAAATAAAAAATTTAAAAAGGGGGCTGAGGAATGCTGCTAAGTGTGTTGAGGTCGTGGGTTCAATTCCCAGTACCAAAAAGGGGGCAGGGGCATAACCAAAATGATTTGTCTTAACACACAGGGCAAACAAGCAACAAAATGTGGTAAATTGTGATTTAAAGTCCCAAATATTAATCATTAAAAGTAAGTGATTCCCCAAGAAAGTGGATTTCCCAGTCTGTCTTCAGGAATTTACATGGGAATCCTTTAGGTAACAGCAGCAGAGTCGTGGAAGCAGCACAGACACAAACTAAGAAAACCTATTTGATCCATCACTGATTTATATGTGTCATCCTAAACTTCAAATTGCTGTTTCCTATATTGCAGGGTGTTGTGAGATCAAATGAGACAATGCACAAGAAAATATATGCAAACTATTAAAGCTCTATATGAATGTTCAAGGGCCATGTCTTGGACTCATCTTTATATCCCTAATGTCTAGCAAAATGCACAGCAGAGGTTATAATCTAAAAGAAAAGCCATGGAAGGGACTGGTAAGGTGAAGAACAGATGAAGACAGGGAAGGGTTTAAACAAGTCGCAACCCAAATGTCTATCAACTAATGAATGGATAAAAATGTAGTATATCCATCTAAGGGAATATTATTTGACAATAAAAAGGAATGAAATACTGATAACAATTACAACATGAATGACTCTTGAACCAAAGGCTAAGTGGAAGAAGCCAGACATGAAAGATCTTATGATATGAAATAGTATGATTTTCTTTATAGGAAATGTTCAGAATAGGCAAATCTACACAGATGGCAAGTATAGTGGCTGCCTTGAACTGGGAGGCTGGGGAAATGTAAAGTGACTGATAATGGGTACGTGGTTTATTTTTGAAATATCTGAAGAATTATTTTGGTTACAGTTGCACTACTGTGTGAATACACTAAAAAACACTGAACTGTATACTTTAAATGGGTGAATTAAACGGTGTGTGAATTTTATCTCAATAAAGCTGTTTTTAAAATGAATATGACAAAAACTTTAAGAACTGCTAAAACAGCTGTCTTTAGAACACTAGTTTCTCTTTTTTATGAATAAAAAGTGAGTTTTCTGATATTTGAATAGCTCTGCTTTGTGAACAAGAATGAGACTGGAGGAAGCATTAGGAAAAAACACTAAAATTACCACACCAGACTGTAACATCTCTACAGATCCTGTGAAAAACAAATCTGGCATCTTGCTATTCTTCCCTTCAAAATCCTAAGGTCACAAAACTACCTCGTTCTGGTCTAGTTTGATAGTCTTTTCATTATGGTCACTGTTACTGTTTCTGAACTTCGAGACTCCATGCCATACTTCTACCCCATCTTGTAGAAAATCTTCCTTTCCTTGGCTTCTGGGGCACTCATATACTTCCTGGTTCTTCTGAGAATGCTTTCTTTACTTATTAGTCTATTACATTACCCAAAATTCCAAACCTCAAAGCTCTTTTTCTACTGTACTTGTTTCCTCTCAACACTCGTTTACTCACATGAGTTTTACCACTGAATATAGCCATGTTACTGCAAAATCTATACTTCATCTCTGACTACTCATATTTGCTAATGATTAAATGCACAAGGTTAAGTAACTTTCCCAAAGTTTCTTCATGATTATAAGACCTTATGGTAAACACAAGGAGAGGAAGAGCACATAGAATGACGGTTGGCACTCAGTAAGTATTCAATAAATGTTGACTATTATTTTATTCTCACAACCACTATCTCATATCAGACCTTCATCATCTTATTCCTAAAATTCTCCAAAAGCATTCTAGTCAGTTTCCCCACTCCCAGAACACTCAGCAGACACAAAAGCCTTCCTCAGGAACAGTATGCATCATCTTACTATCACTCCTTAGAACCCTCTATCCTTGAAAGATCCTTCCCCAATAAGACCACAACAAATCCTCAACTCACTTATTTATTCACCAGTTGAGTCTCTTGGTATGTCTGTAAATTTCCACTTCTCCACCTTTGCACATGTGCCTTCAATCTCTTGGGATACACCTCTTCCCCTTTGGAAATTCCTTTCTCAAGTCACAAATACCTTTGACCTTGGTTATACTTTTATTCCAAACAAGAGTTGGATGCTGTTTGGTGATTATAAATGAGGTACATGCTGTTTCTCCAAAAGGACAACTCTGTTCCTCTTGCAACAGAGGTTGAAGCTTTTGAAGAGACCCATATTTTATTTTATGTGTCTTTTAATACCAACTACTTCACACATAGGCAACATAGTACTTTGCAGAAGTAAACAAATGCTGACTTGCTTAAAAATATACATAGATGCCTCAGAATGTATCCAAATGACACTTTCTATTTTCCATTCTCCACCCATACTTAGCATAATGAAATTAGATAGAATCTGTATTTAAATATTTTAGTCTACATAGGAGAATATACTAACAATTGCACCAGATTAAAGGGAAAAAAGCAGTATCGAAAAAGTACCCAAAAAGATTGCACCATGTGGAAAACAAATAAGAAAATCATGGCCATTTTGGTACCTAAAAGAGTGACTTCAAAACAGTAAGATATTTTATTTCACCCAAACTTATGAACTAAAAAGAGCCAAAATAAACATGCCCTGGCCTCATCCAAAAAACACCTAATAAAGGCATGAGTAACTCGCCAGGATCATCTCCAGCAGCACAAAACCAAGAACGAGATTCACCTCAACTCTGACACAAAAGCAAGAAAGAGAAACTCTCAGATTTACCTAAGAAATTAAAAAGTTCAATCAATCCCACCTGATCAGGAAAAAAAAAAATGGGGAGGTTACTGATTTTCTATAACTATGCGCTAAGGCCTTGAAGGAATAAAAGATTTCTCTCACTGCTACTGTGGTCTCTTCTCTGTAGAGAGAGCAATCTGTCCTCTCATAGAGCAAAACATGGTAAGATGGAAACCTTAACCTGGGAAAGACATGAAGGAAAGAGAAGGGGGCGGGGGGAGGACACGCAAAGCACCTGTTTCAAAACTATGTCAAAAGACAAGAGTCTAACAGTACTCAACAGAGAAGCAAAGTGAAATAAAAGAGCTTCCACGAACGGGGGAACTATCTAGTGCTGCCTTACAAGATATATATACGTGTATTTATATTATATATGTGCGTGTGTGTATATATATGTGTGTGTATATATATGTATACACACACATATTACTCCCATATGACATGCACACATTTTCAATAATAAGCAAAAGAATAAAGTAACATCAGAAAAAGACATAAAAGATGCCCACCAATCTAACTCCTTGGCTCTACCGATTTGAGGAATTCAGCTAGGAACAACACAGACATGCACTACAGCAATACAGAATAGAAAAACCTTTGCCAACAAAATGCACAAAAAGCAGAACAGAGAAATGAAAATTGTACACCTCAATGTATCAATACCAAGCGTTAATTCTCTATGGGGGATTAAGCAGTAGAAAGAAATGATGCCAATGAAACTAACCCTGGTATATCCCCTATTGATCTCAATTTCAGAGAGTACAACTCTTGATTCTTCATCTAAACAACAGTCGGCCCCAGGGCAGCAAACTGACCTTAACACCTTCCATGCCAGCCGGAGAAAATCACATAGGGAAAATCATCCCGTTAATCTCCCTCTTCACCAGCTGCAAAACTGGAGGGGGTGGGGGGCACGGGACACCCTACCACGTGGGCAGGATGCAACACACACAGGACAGCAACACGTCCGCATGGAACGGCTGCCTTTGCCCTATTGCCAGCAAAGGACACAGCGACGGGATGGGCGGGAACCAAGGCCCCTTGCACCGGCCTCCTCACCCCGAAGGGCACCCACCGTGCGCCAAATATTCCCCGCCTTTCGGGCCGAAAAGCGCTCCCGAGCTTGAAGGGAAACAGCCACATAGCGCCAGGATCCGGGACCAGCCCAGGCTAGAACGCAGGTCACAGAGGGAAGGAGAATGTCGCTGTCCTCGGACTCCGCGCCCCCGGGATTCACGTCCGGCTCCCCCAGGCCCCACCTGGGGGAGGGGCGGGAGGCGCGGAGCCGCCGCTTCCCAGCTGAGGGGCAGCAGCAGCTGAGAAGCGCCGCGGGGGAGGGAGGGACCCAGTCCTCGACGCCCGCCAGGCCCCAGCCCGAGCTCAGGCCCCCTGGCCCTCCCACCGCCCACCGCGCAGCGCGCGGCGGCTGAGAAGGGACAGGGCGTCTCGCGGAGGGCAGCCCCTGCCTCCGTCGCGGGAGATGCCCCGGCCCCGCCTCCTCGCCCGCCGCCCCGGTGGCGGGCACTCACCTCAGGCTGCGCAGGCCGGGACGGCCCGGCCGAGCCCCCGGCCGCTACGTGCGTCTCCACCCCCCAGGAAAGGTCCCAAATGCGCCTGGTGCGAGCGGCCGAGGCCCCGAGCAGCGCCGAGAGCGGCGGCAGCAGCGGGAGCAGCCAACATCCGGGGCCGCGCACCCGGAACTACTTCCCGACCCGCTCCCCCTGTCGCCCCCGCCGCCCCCGCCTCCCGCGACGTCGCTGCGCCACCAGCCCAGCGTCGGCGGCGTCACGGCTCTCCGCGGACGCGGTCTCTTCGCCCTGCGTGGGATCCCTCCGCGGGAGCAAGTAGTGCCCAGGGACTTGAGCGGCTCTAGAGGCACGCAGATGGTGTCTGTAAGCGACCGGGAAGCTACGCGGGTCCCTGCGCCCCACTGTGGCGTCCGTAGGGTGAGAGCAGCGACCCCACAGTGAAGGATGGCAAGCATCAGCGGCCTTGGACCCTCTCCAAGGATTCCAAGGCCACATGTTCCAGAGGAATCGTGCCTCGTGACCTCCCCCAGCCCCCCAACCCCTGCCACCTCACCGTAGGGACAGGCACATTAGCCTGTCCAAGAAACCGGACCCCTTTTTCGACCTGGCGCAGCGTGGATTCTGCAGGCCCCAACAAAGGCGCCTTGTACCTTCCTTCAGGACACCCTTTCAGAACTTCACAAGGCCGGGATTCTAGGCCTACCTCTGTGGAGGCCATTCCCCTGCCTAGTCATATTTTCCTTCTACTTAAAACAAAGGACTTGGAACTCTAAAGGCCCTTCTGATTCACAGGTTCACTGTCCAGGTTATGGTCCTGCTATCAACAGGTGGAGCATTTAGAAGGGTAGTTGGGCGCTTGGTGGACTTTGGAATTTACTTCTACGTCAATCTTTGCTGATTCTTTCTCCAAACTATTAGCACTGATAATCTGCCCTGTAGTTTCACACTTGATTACATTTGAGGTATTACTTGCTATTGCTTCATATGCATTAGTCATGTCTCCCTACAGCACCAAGAACACTTTTTTTTTTCCCCAAGAACATTTTTGAACTTACAGTAGATACTCAATACGTGAATACTCAGGTATTTGTTAGATGAATACTGGGTTGTTTGGATGAAAGGACAGAGACCTGAGTGATTGGCCCTGGAATTTTTTTTTTTTTTTTTTAACCTCAAAGGGATCAGATAATAACCTCCAGTAGTTAGAGATCTGAGCACTCCATTCCTTCAACAAACATTAAACACCTGCCATTTACCAAGCATCTCCGGGAACTGGGGATTCAAAATACTCATATATTTCTTCTCTATGTAGCACTCCAACAAGATTCTGAAGATTCATTTCCTCATTCACCCAGCAAATACTTGTTAGTCACTACTAAATTTGCCAGATACCAGTGCTCAAAATATATCCATGGAGAGGAAAGAAAGAGAAGTAAAAGAATATATCGTTCCCTCTTGGAGCTTCCATTTTCTAGTATGGGGAGAAAGATGATAAACACAATAAGAATTATTTGGTATGTCAGAAGACATTGGGTGCTATAGGAAAAAAAAATAAGTGCTATGAGGAATCCTAGAAGAAGAGGTGTTGTGATTTTAAATAGAGCCGTCAGGGTGAGCCCATTCATAATACTTTAATCAAACTTTAAAGAGGTGAGGGAGGGCTGGGAATATCATTTTTGACTGCATGCCCAAAACCCTGGGTTCAGTCCCTAGCACCACCACCACCACCAATAAAAAGGGGGGGGGGGGGGTGCGGGAATAAGCCATGCAGGGTGGCACAAGTTTCCCTGGAAGTGTTACAAATAATGAGAAGGCCAAGACAGTTGGAAGATAAAGATAGTGAGATCTTGTAGACCATTGTAAGGATCTTGGCTAAAACAGATCCTCTACAGGGCTTTATACAGAGGAAGATCACTTTGACTTATTTTGCTAACAGAAGATGGTAGGAGGGCAATAGTGGAAGCCAGAGGCTCCATTATCCAGGTGCAAGAAGATGGCTTGGACCAAGATGATAGTAGTGAGTAGGACAAATAAAATATGGGCTCTATACTTGAAGAACTTGTATAGTCCAGTGGGAAGCAAATAGATAAAATAATTACAATATATTGTGATCAGGAAAATAGAACTTCAAAAAGGAATCCACCCTTACCAGCTTTCCTGAGATAGGGTAGATGTTCCCAACGCTCCAAGTTGCCAAAGGAATTTTAAGGTCCTGGTTCTTTGTTGGTCCATTGGGTGGATCCTTGATAACAGCTGATACTGGCCTTCCTACCAGTTTTTCACCTCTCAAAGCCCACCTTTATCTGAAAGGGGTTATAGGCAGAAGAGTACTAAAGAACAGTTTGGATCACGTATTTAAGGAGATGGACAATGCTGATAATACTTCCATTTGTTAGAGGAAGAAACTGAGGCCAGTAGTTACCAGTAGTTATGAGACTAGAATCAAAGTCACTTGAATGGAGTCAGGCAGACAATGGAGTAAGAAGAGAAGAAAGACTAGTATTTGAACTTAGCTCCAAGTCTGGAGTTTTGGTCTTCTAATCACCACCTCCTCTTATAATTAAGTCTTGGGCAGATCCTCACCTCTCATTTGTCTGAGATTCAGAAGTGCTCCCTCAAGTGCCTGTTCTGGGCTGGCGGGTGATAGGGCAAAGGAAAGAACAGAGCTGGATGGCTAGCTGCTAGAATAGGGTGGGGAGGTGGGGATCAGCCACCTTTGGGAAGAAGAGAATCATGAGTCACAGAGTATCAGAAGATGAAGAAACAATTAGATTGTGCCATATATGGGATTCATGCTAAATGAGTAGCATTTAGCTGCTTGCCACAAGAACTACGAGTGGGTAACTGTGAAATGATGGATATATTAATTTGCTTTACTCTATTAACATGTTTCCTATCTACATGCATCCTGTAACATCATGTTGTTCACCTAAAATATACACAACAAAAACTATTTGAAATTATTTTTTTAAAGAAAGAAAAGAAGAGGTATCAAATGTGGCACACACCTGTAATCTCAGCTACTTGGGATTGAGGCTGAAGTAGGAGGATCAGAAGTTCAAGGCCAGCCTTGTCAAGTAAAAAAATTAAAAATAAAGAACTGAGGGGTAGCTTAGTGGAAGTGTACTGGCCTCACATGTGTGAGGTCCTGGGTTCAATCCCCAGCACCCAAAAAGAATTAATAAAAAGGACTGGGTATGGTGTTCAGTGGTAGAGTATCTTGGGTTCCATCCCCAATAACACCAAAAAATAATAATAATAATAGAGGAGCATATCCAGCCCCCACTTCAAAAAATGTTGTAATGGCCATAAGCAGCCAGGAAGGATTCTAGGATCCTCTGAGGAGGAAAAGTTTAAAACCAAGACTGGAAGAGCAGACCTGAGTTCAAATCTAATATTCCATAACACACTTCCTGCATGCCAACTTCAAGTTTAGTTTCTCTTAGTCTGTTTCAGTGCCTATAAAATGGAAACAATAATCATAGCTACCTAACCAAAGAGATTATGCACAGGCTATCATTAAATAAAATTCCCCAAAGATAGCTGTTATTATTATGTACAATGTCAAGTGTCAGCAAAGATAAGAGTAGCTCACTGTTGGGAGATGGGAGCAGGTTGGGAGAGCAGGAGAGCCCTCAAAGACGAAATGGTATTTAACACAGAGAACAAATTCTTAAAGTGACACAGATTGCTCAAAGGGAGGAGATAGAGGTTTTATTGTTTTGTGTTGTTAGCAATCTTTTCCCAGCTTCCTCTGGATTATAAATTCCCCGAAAGGAGCATAGCCCAGTGCTGGTTTGCAAGAGTCCTACAAAAACCTTGTTTCGGCACCGGCTGTACTTCAGCAGCAGGATGTTCAACACTTTACGTGACCAAAGTCACTTAGACAAAAGAGGTTGTTCCTGATCTTTTTCTCTCTTTGTATTTGTTATTAGAGGAAAGCAGAAAATGGGAAATGAATTTAAAACGATCCAAGACCTGCAAGAAAGAGAAAGAAAAACTAAGACATCCCCTTTTATCATTCCCAGCCCTAGAAAAGCCTCCCAGATTCCCTGGGTAGCTTTATATATTACTTCATATTTCATGTACTAGATGCAAAAAAAAAAAAAAAAAACCAGAAAGTCTGTACAGGCTGTACATAGGCTATTGAGAAGCTTTCAGTACCTCTTTCTGCTATTTAATGACAACATTTGGATGTTAGTCACTAGGTATACTTACTTAAATAGCATTCAGTAATCATTTATCAAGCACGTACTCTAGTACTCTATACAAGCATTGTGCTAAATACCAAGAAGTCAAAAGAGAATGAAGAGGAGACATGTAAACAATTAATTTCAATGCAAATTGGTAGAAATTTTTACTTGTGCCATGGAAACAGAGAAGCAGGGCTTATCTCTGTTCAGTTGGATGGTGGTGGGCTGGCAGCTTTTAAGGCTTCACCTTTAAAAGGTAATGGTAAGGCTACATCTTAATAAATGAGTATGCATTTGCTGTGCAAAGACAGAGGAAAAACTGGGAAGGAGAGAAAAACAGGGCCAAAGGAGAATGGCTTGTACAAAGAAAAATAAAGGCCACGAGTTATAGTCTTATAAATGGTCTTTAAATACTAGTGGCTGATGGGAATAACTAATTTATGGAGCTAGACCACATCGCTATATTTAAATCATTCTTAAACTGAGTTCCTGCCGTCTGGGAGCTTGGCATTAACTTTAGATTACTATCAGTGCAGCAAAATGTGATTCTTCCCAAACCAAGACTATACTGCTTAATCATTTTTGTAGAAAGGAATACCTTAGAATATTTCCCTCCAGTAGACGGCTAATATATGTCCATCTATATTTTTTTCTTCTCTAATCTAGCAATGAATTTGCACTCGTGTACTCATAACATCCTCCTGCCTTACCATCCCCCACCTTCCTTGCCACTACCTGGCTGAAACCTTGGCATACTTCTTCTCTCAGAATCAACTGAGCTAATTAAAAATATAATGCAAGACACAAAGGCACTAAGACAGCTGAGCAAACATTAGCGAATGTGTAGACTAAATAAAGTACTTACATTATGTGTAAGTGATGGTGCAGATGAAACTTGGGTGGCACTAGGAAGAGTGAGTCAGAGGATGTTTAAATAGAGTGAGTTCAGGGGAGATCTCTGGGCCTGTTACTTAGCAGTATCTTTTGGAATGATAGAATGAAAGGAACCTGCTTAGCAGGAAAATGTAGCCAAAGTTGCAAACCAAAGGAGCCTGAAACTCTGGGTACAAATTTGGTAGTTAAGATACCACTAATTTCAAGTTGTGATGTTATTGGTTTACTTCATACCTAATAAGTTAAATAAGAATCATCAGTAAATCTCAATCCTAGCCAGAGACTGATGAAGGAGTAAGTAGCTAACATTCATGGAGTGTTCCTTGCGTGACTGGCAACACAAAAGATCCTTTACATATGTTTTCTTTTAATCTTTACAGCAAAACTCCATTTTAAAGAAGAAACAGAGGCTCAATAGTTTTGAGAGTGGCAAAATCAGAACTATCTGATTCTAAGCCCTCTGGTCTGCCTACTTTCAAAGACCATTTAAACCAGCAGGGGTTGTTTACAAAGATAAGAAAATTGCACACTCAGGGCGCTAGCCACTGCAAGGTGTTTTTACATCCAAGTACCACAAATAGAGAGTAAAAAGATCCTCTAGTAGACTCTATTATTGTTCCCAAACATTTACCGTGCCTCTCAGGGTTGGTTTACATTTCCCCATTGAGATCAGGCTTGGCTGTATGATTTGCATTATCTAATGAAATGTGAGGGGCAGTCGAGGTCAAGCCTCGAGGCAGTGTGCTGCACCATGTTTTCCTTTCCTGCTGTCCTGATGACCAGCAATACTCAGGATAGAGGTTAATCCATGACCCTCAGTCCCAGAGTGAAGACAGTGTTTCAGCAAAGCAATAGCTGACCAGGGCTATGAGAAAAGAAAAAAAGAAAAAACAAAAAACAATGTAGGCCCATTGGGCCACCAAGATTTGGGAGTTGTTACTATAGAATAACAGAGCGTCTAGACTAATGGAGAAACTTTCTGAATCTCTTTTGATGGTCCAAATTTCTGGTGTCATCCTCAGGTAAAGAGATTGCTTAGGGAGTATGTATGGAGGATGTAGGGAATGGCATGATGGGTATAATGCAGCAAAAAATCTTTAAATACAGGATTTAAACCTGAGTGTTGATTCAGGGGTTCAGACAAGACTTTATAAGCTAGGTGCCATGGGCCATGTCATGTCCAGGACCTGGGGAAGTTACAGGTTAAAATACTGTCTCTCTTCTTGAGGCAAAGACCCATGCTTATTCATTTCTAAGCCTAGCACCCATCACTGTACCTGGCATTCACTGGGCACTCAGTAGTTTTAATATTTTTGTCAAATGAATGCAATAGAAGGATCTAGTACCGTAATTCAGGTCTCCTAACTCCCCACAAAGTTTCTTCCTATGTCATGGTATATTGCCCACTTAGGTCAGGGGATTATTATTAGTTAATTTTTATGTAATACTGTACCTCATTTAGTTGAAATAGACATAAATTAAGATCTTCAGGGCCTGGAGCATAGTAGGCATTCAATAAAGGCATGTGGAAATCACAAAGTGTAACACTCAAGAGACTGAAGGACTTAGCAATGAGAACTCTATCTTTAAGTGCACTGTGGATCAAGTTTTCGTGGGACCAAATTAAGAGAATATGTAGGCGAAGATTAGACTCAGACAAACATAGGTGCAGGGTCCTAAGACAACATTTCCAGGATCTCCAGAGTACCACACAGTCATTGAAAAATCTTCCCTGGTGGACTGAGGATGTAGCCCATTGGTAGAGATCTTCCTAGAAGGAGCAAAGCACTGATTTCAATCCCCCCAGCATGGAAGAAAGGAGGGGGGCCTACTGTGGAATATCATTAATAAAAGTATTGAAGAGAGTCCTGCAAACTAATTAGGACTGAATCTATGGATCTAGATTGATCCATTGAATCTATGGATCAGTCTTTCCAAATCAGGAAAAGATTCAACCTGTTACATTACTACTCTTCACTTAAAAAGTTAAAATACTACAAATATAACATGCATCTAATTTTAAAATACAATTATGTTGGGCATAATTAGAATATTTGAAGAGTTGAAGCAAAGCAGAGAAATTAAGAGTTTTCCAGTGCTTTAAGATTAACCCTAAAATTTGAACTGCATAATGTGTACAGAAACATTATTTGTGTATTGGTCAGGAAATTACGTTGAATTTCTTATGATAAACACATAACTGAAATCCAGTTGGGCATGGTAGTACAAACTTACAGTCCTAGCTACTCAGGAGTCTGAGGCAGGAGAATCACTTTGAGCCCAGGAATTAGAGGTCAGCCTGGGCTGAGACCCTGTTTTTTAAAAAAAGTAAGAAGGAGAGGAAAGGAAAAAGACAGGAAGGGAAGGGAGAAATCTTTGCAACTGAAGTATTTAAGATCAACCAATGTCTTGGATTTACTTTGATGTCTTGAATTTACTTTGAAATACCCCAGGGGGAGGGGGAAATGCATGAGAGATAGATGAGCCAAGACTGATGAAATGTTCATGTCTATGGAATTTTAGGGGAGGGAATGATGGCTTCTATCAAGAAAGAGAGTGGGGAAAGGAATTAATATTTTACCTCTATAAATTCCCGTAATGATTCTCAAAATCAGAAGTTATCTTCCCCATTTCATAGGCAAAGGAAACTGAGCATTACCATTGCTAGTGAATGGTAATATAAAAATTTGAGCCTCAACTCTATGACTGGGAAATCTTTCCTTTTGTTAATACCTCACACAGAAAGCTAAGTGTGTTTTCTTACATTCTTACATTAGCAGAAATGGAGAAGAGTTGATTTTCCTAAATAATGGAAACTTATTTGTAATTCCTTTGTTTTTCACCTTTCCTTAAAGGTTCTCATTTCCATCTTTTGACAACTATTTGGAATACGTCCTGTTGGCAACCAGTTTGAATACTTCCTGACGCATAAAATTGTTTTCATTTCATTTAATTTGAATTCATGATCCACCTATGGTTCACTCCCACCACTAAGCATGGTAAATGTGGAGTGTTTCTTTTCTCAAGTATTCTCAGAGCATTTAGATTCCAAAAGGCATGTCCATACACACAAATGTAATCCTCTGTTTAAGTATCTAAGTGCGGTATTTCCCTTTTAATCATTAAGCTGTTAGTATGTGGACTACTATGCCCTTTCTTCCCATTTACTTTTTTTTTTCCTGCTTCACTCTTCTAGTGAGGTTTCTTATTCCATGCTACCATGAAATATGCCACCTTTGTGTCTATAATTTGCATCTGGATTTGATATGTTTCTAAAATGAAATTTTCTAGAAATGCTGGTGAAATGAATATCAATTTATATCCTGTTAACATTTATTAAATGCTAACTGTACTGTGCTAAGGGCTGGGAGTACGATAAAAGCAGTAGCCAGAGGGCAGTATAGCATAATAGTGATCAAGAGTGTGGGTTGCCTTGCCTACAGTTAAAACCCAACCCTGCCACTCACTAACTCAATCACTTTGGTTGGACAAATTGTTTAATCTCTCTAAACCTCAGTTTCCTCATCTGAAAATAAGGATATAATAGTAGTAGCTACTGCATAGGTATGTTGTGAGTTAACTGACCACGTACAGGAAGTGTGCTGAACACAGTGCTCAGCACATAAAAAGGGTCATAAATGTTAACTCTTCATCTTTCCCTGTGTGATTCATACACAAAAGATAGCGGAGGAAGGAATTTGATCTGATTGGGGAAGGAATTTGATCTGATGGAGATGAGCATTTTAAGGAAGAGTTCACAGATATGGAAACATTTGAGCTCAGCCTTGAAAAATGAGGTAAGTTTATTGAGGCAAGGTAAGCAAGAGGGTGATTCTAAGTTGTATAAAGGCTTGGCTCCATTCTTTTAGGCAGGACATATTTGAAGGGCCCTTCCAACTCCCTAGGGGTCAAGGGGAGAGATCAGATGAGATCTGTATGGCAACTCCGTCTGCCAATTCCTGTTTACTTCACTCCTCCACTAGGGCTGATGGCAAAAGCACTGTCCCCCCTTCCTCTCTCCCTCTCAAAAAAACACTTCTTGCCCATAAAATTTCCTATCAGAGTCTGTTTTTCAAGGTATCTAACCTATAAAATCATGAATGATATTAAGCTTAATTTGAAATAGAAATATATAATTTTTGTGTCCAAATGGAAACCTCACTGTGGAGGACTAGCTAGGGGAAATATACATTAATTTATTCATTAAACCATCACAACGTATTTGTTCCAACACTACACTAAGGAATATTTTGTATTTTCTTTTATCTAAGTCTTTATGGGTCATACAATCTTGGATGGACAAACAATATATTAAAAATATGATTCCTTAATCTTCTTCAAATTTTTTCATTTTGAAAAATTTGAGATACATAAATAACAAGGAATATAATGAATCCTTCTATGCCCAGCATCCAGCTGCAACACTTATTAAGTAGTAGCCAATCTTGTTTCATCTATATTCCTACCCTTACATTGCCCTTTTTGTGTTATTTTGAAGCCAACTCCAAACATCATGCTATATCAATATATACATATTTTAAAAATATGTCTCCAAAACGTGTGAACTCTTATTTTAACAAACACAATCATGGAACCATTATCTCATCTAAAAATTAATGCAAATTCCCAAAGTCACTGGTATTAAGATATGTCTTTGATCCATCCTACCAGTGTTTAAATTTCCAATCACTTTTTAAATTTCTTTTAACTTCATTTGAATCAAAACTCAAATAGGATTCCCACGTGGAAATTGATATGCCCTTTAAATCTTTTTGCACATTATAAGTTCCTTCTCAACTCTTTTTTTTTTTTTTTTTCTTGCAATGTGTTTGTTGAAGAAATCTTGCCTTTTTTGCCTACAATATTTCCACAGTCTGGATTTTGCTGGTTACTTCCCTGTGGTGATGTTTAACATGTACCTCTGCCCTCTGTATTTCCTGTAAATCAGTTGTTGAATCCAGACATAGGATCAGATACATAAGTGGTTTTGTTTTTCATTTATTGTATAACTACAAAATTGGTAGTATGCTCTTCCAGCAAGGAGGCACAGAATACCTGGATGTTTTTCCTTTTCTAATTACATGTTTAAAATTAACCATTTCCTCCCAATAAATTACAATTGACCTAACTCGGATTGCAAACTAAGAATTGTAACTGATGTGTGGTTAGGTCACTATAGAACTACTGATGTTTAAGGTACCCTAACATTAAAACCAGTCCTACTGTTATCATTGTATCATTTTTTCATTATTATCTTATTCATCAGGTATTACTACATACTAATCATGGTATCTAGGACTGGGCTAGGAACCATGTTATAATAATCAGGATCATTTATTGAGTCACTGCTGTAGGCCAACTAATCTATGTAGGTCATCTCTAATAATTGTAACCCCCCAGCAGTGCAAGTTTTATTATCCCCATTTTATAGAGGAAAACCAAATATCAAGAAAATGAATGACTTTCTTAAGTCCACACAATTAACAAATGACAGAAGCAGAAGTGGTATGTAACCCAGATTTGGCAGACTCCCAAGTTTGGCCTCTTTCTACCAGTTCCTAGTTATTTGAAAACAGAACTGAACTATAAAAATAATCCCTGCCTTCAATGGGATTACATCTGTTTAAGGGAATTTATCTGTAAAGATAAATTACTAAAATAACTAAAGAATATCAGCTAAGAAAACACCATATAAAACATCAACAATGAAAATGTGTGCATTTTGCAAGTAGTGATTGCTATAACAACAGTAAAAAAAACGGGGGTGGAGCATGAGTGTTGATTGAAGTTCCTGGGGAAAGCTTCATCAAGCAATGCAGAAATTATTACAAATATAAAAGCTTTCCCAATGAGCAAAGGGTCCTTTGCACAAGCATCCTCTCCCTTGGGATCCATGTCACACTGACACAAAGATTTTGTCACCATGGCAACTGGTCATTGAACCAATGAAATAATCAGTTGTCATGGAAACATGATCTCCATCTCACTCCCACCAGGCACCTGTTCTAAATCATCACATCCTCCAACAACCTTACACCACCTCAAACCTCTTTTCTTCCCTTTCTTCTTTCCCTTAGAAACCCTGTTATCCCTAGTCACCTACATTTATGTTTGGATGGATATATGAGACTGTTAAAGCCAGAGCAAATGAAAGTGACTTCGTAGTGTAGAGCTACACTATAGAGAGAGGAAACTCTCTAAAATGCGGAGTTGAATGATCGTGAGCACTGAAGAAAGAACATGTGATGCACCCCTCCCCACAAGTTCCCTAAGTGGCTCCTTTGGATTTTCAGTACACCGTAGTATCCTGATTATGCTCCTGCCTCTGACAATTCCTTCTCTGACTCTTTTTTCTCCTCTTGTCTCCTAAATACAGGTGTCTCGTAAGAATCCACCCTTTGTGTCTGCTCTTACTCTAGACTGCACTGTCCAATACAGAGCCCTAGCCACGTAAAGGTTATTGAGTCCTTGGAATTAATTATAAATATGCTGGACTGAGATGTGCTATAAGACACGTACCTGATTTTGAAGCCTTACAAAAAAATGTAAATATCTCATTAGCAATTTTTGTATTTATTATATATTGAAATGGTAATCATTTGGATATGTTGAGTATAATGAGCTGTATTATTCAAATTTAATTTCACCCGTTTCTTTATGTTTTTAACATGGTTGTTGGGAAATTGAAATTCCATATGTGGCTTATGCTCACAACTTGTGTTTTACTTCTATTAGACAGTATTTCTCCAAACTTATTCACAAAAGCTACCTTATCTACACTCTAGGTGTCAAGTGTTCCCTCTGTGTGATGATTCTAAGACCCTAATTCTAATCTCTCCTCTGAGATTCATATCCACTTTCCCAATGGTCTGAACTAGCTCTTTAGTTCACCACATGCAAAGCTATGAGCATTCTCTCAAAACCTGTTCTTTTTCCCTAGTGGGCTTTATTAACCTTTGAGTTTATTAGTATTGCTATTGCAACAAATTGCCACACACCTGGTGGTTTAAAATAACACAAATTTATTATCTTACAATTCTAGAGGTCCAAAGTCTGAAATGGATCCCAGTGGACTAAAAACAAGGTGTCACAGGGCAGCATTCCTCTAAAAGTTCTAAGGCGGAATCTGGTTCCTTGCCTTTTCCAACTTGTAGCAGCTACCAGCATTCTTTGGTTCATGGCCACCTCCCATGTTTAAGCCAGCAACATTCAAGTCTTTTTCCCGAGGCATCACTTTGACACTTTGACACCTACTCCCTCTTTACTTCTAAGAACCATTGTGCTAATATTGGACCCACACAGACAATGCAGGATAATTTCCCCATCTCAAGATCAGTTGACTAGCAATCTTAATTTGGCCTTCAATCTTAATGTGTCATTGCCATGTGACATAACATATTCACTGGGGTTCCAGAGATTAGAGTGTGAACATCTTATCTGTAAGGGTTGAGCGGAGTCAGAGAATCTATGTGTTCAAGGCAAACAAGAAAAGGAATTATAATTAGAATTGATCATTGCTTCAAAAGCAGTTGATGACATCTAGAGAGGAGTTAAAAGGGTCACCTGGGATGAACATCAGTGGTCCAACTCTTCATGGTTCGTTGCAAAATTCACTTTCTCTAAGACTCCTTCCTCAATCACTTCTCTGCCGAGTTACAAGTTCATTCTGTGATCTGAGATAGCTTTTGTATTTCATGGATATCTATCTTTCTCTGTTTTGTACTATGATTAGTTATATAGTACTTGATCTTAATATCTCCACCAGGTTCTGTTTACCCATGATGTCTAATATGGTGCTTAATGTATAGTAGTTTCTCGATACCTATTTCTTGAATTTAGTTGAATGGAAACAACTCATGGGGACTTATAAAAACTGTACTTGTCACTGAAGTCACTAATTTCCTTAGACAATGGCACTTTCTTAATTGATTTCTATTCACTTGATCCTCTCCATTCTGTCTGAAAAGAAGCATCATTGTGAATCCTTGTCAACAATGGTTTTTGTGCACTTGTTTTATGTTCATCCAGAGTCAGTTGTATTTTATTTCATAACCTGTTGATGCCACGTGTAATTAATATTAAAATAATATAATTTAAGTGTTTTTAAACCAATGTGACATGAATGTAAAAAATGAGAATTATTTCTATAAGTACTGAGTCGATTATCCTCAAAATGTAAAGAAATGCAACATCCTAAAATCTAGTAATATAACATAGCACTTTAACTAATTAAGGAGATAAACTATGATGATTTCAACAAATATAAAAAAAAAAGAATAAAATTTAACACTCATTCATGATTTTTAAAAATCTTTAAAACTGGGACTAGAAGATCCTTATATATAGATAATATGGTTAATTACACTCAGAACTCCAAGATAAACTATAGAACAAAATATATTAAAGCTATCAAGGAATGTAGAAAATTTGTCATATGCAAGATCAATATGAAGAAATCTGTAGCAAGTCAATATCCATAAATAATTAGAACCTATAATAGGAATGAATATCCTTTTCATAATAGTGACAAAAAAATAATAAGATTACTAGGAATCACTCTCACAAAAATACATAAGGTCACTGTGAAGAAAACGATAAAAGTGAAGAACATATACATACATACAGAGAGAGACCTGAATAAATGGAGAGGTCTACTAGGTTCATGAGTGGGAAGATTCGATATCATAAAAATGTAAATTCTTCTCAAATTTATTCATAAATTCAATATAATTCTAAATAAAATCTAAATGTAACTTTTCATGGAATGAGACAGTCTGATCTTAAAATTCAATTGGAAATAGGAAAGGAAAGACAATTTTGAAGATATGGAACAAAGCAGAAAGACTTTCTTGCCAATATAAACTCATAGAACTTAAGATGATATGACACGAGCTTAGGGGTAGACAGATTGGTGGATTGAACAGAACAGAGACCCCTGAAAGAAGTCTCTGAACACATACAGACTGATGTTAAAGGTGTCATTACTAGTGCAGTAGAAAAGAATGAACTACTCAATAAATGAGAAAATTTGTTATAATGGATCCCCATATCACACCTGAGCCCACCTGTCCTTGAGGAGTGTCAGTTGCAACTGACATTTCTTTATCTCCCAAAATTCATAGCTGTCTCAATCTCCCCATGGAATGAAAACCTGGCTTTGACATTGTCTCTTCTGATTTCAGTACAGCAAGAGTCATAACAGCTCTGGTGTCTAGGGCCCACCTTACCAGACTCCTAAAGGATATGGCTCTTCCTATAACTATAAGGCTCATATAAAGTATCAATCACCATATAACAGCACTAGAGACCAGTTTGACAACAGGATATACAGAGAAGTTGTGTAAGTAAATTAGTGCCCCATGGAGCAAATGTCGACAACAAGCAAAGAGAAGTACAGCCAGCCAATAAAGTAATTGTCCTTCCTTCTCTCTCTGAGGGACTCTTCCAAGGTGTGCTGCTTCCACCAAACCTGATAGGAGACATCCTGGGTGACCAAGCAACAGGCTGGATTTCCTTGGAAAGAAGATATGGTCAGCTTGGTAACGTAGTACCCTGTATTCATTTTCTTCCCTTCCATGCCTCACTTCCCTCTCCCTTGATCTTGCTGCCCTGAGATTGCATTGCTCAATACCCTAGCATGTAGTTAGTGCCTCAGGTTCTATGTTTTTAAGAACCTAGTTAAGAGAGTTGAAAAAAGAAAGCTAGATCTCTATCCCCCAACCAACACCAAACCTAACTGGAATAAAGGCTTAAAAATGAAAACTAATGCTTTTAAAACAATTTGAAGACAATGTAGAAAAAAAAAACCTTCTCTCAGAATAAGGAAGTATTGGGCTGGAACTGTAGCTCAGTGGCAAAGTGCTTGCCTAGCATGTGTGAGGCACTGGGTTTGATCCTCAGCACAACATAAAAATAAACAAAATAAAGGCATTCTGTCCATCTACAACCACAAAATTAAACAAAAAATAAGGAAGTATTTCTTAAGACACAAAAAGCATAAACTGTAAAAGATGGATGAGCTGGAGATGGTGGTGTCCATCTGTAATCCCATCTACTCAGGAGCCTGAGGCAGGAGGATCGCAAGTTTGAGGCCAGCCTGGGCAATCTAGTAAAACCCTGCCTTAAAATATTATCAAAGAGATACCTATACTCCCATGTTTATTGCATTGCTATTCACAATAGCTAGGATATGGAAACAAGCTAGGTGTCCATCAAAAGATGAATGGATAAAGAAATGAGGCATATAGTCACAATGGAATAGTATTTGAAAAATAGAATAATAATAAGATGGATGGAACTGGAGGATGTTATGTTAAGTGAAACAAGCCGGGAACATAAAGATAAATACTGCATGTTCTGTTTCATATGTGGAAGTTAAAATAGCTGATCTCAAAGTAGAAGAGAAAATGATAATGAATTACTAGAGGCTAGAAAGGGTAGGAGGGAGGGAAAATAGAAGGAGGATAGAGAATGGGTCCCAAAATAGAGTTAGAAATGGGTAAGTTCTCATGTTCTGCAGCACAGAAGTGCAACTGCAGTTATAACAACCTATTTCATGTTTGAGAAGAGTCAGAAGAGATGCTCACATCTTCAAACATAAAGACAATGGAAATGCTAATTACCCAGATTTGATCAGTACACAGTGTCTACATGAATTTAAATATCACATTGCACCTCACAAGTATGTACAGTTATTACATTAATTTAAAAAGGAGGAAAATTCAAGATAAAAACATTTATTCAACCAAAGATGAAACCAATAAAGATAAATTATAAGCTGCAATCTGAGAGGCTATTTGCAATTCATTTAATTGACAAGGACAGGAGTGCAGAATTTATAATAAAGTTCCTACAAATGGTGAATACATGATAAACAACAAATAAGTAGGCAAAGGACAGAAATAGAAAATTCCTAGAAGAGGATTTTGGAGAACCAGTAAACAAATGAAAAGAAAATGAACCTCATCATTGATAAGGTAAACAAAAATACCTTATTCCATGCCCATATAACTAGAAAAAAAGTAAAAGATTGGTAGTACAAGTGTTGAACCTGGAACAATGAACTTTCATATTCTGCTGGTGAGTGTGTAAATTGTTATGACCATGTTAGAAGATAATTTGACTGTATATTTGTAAAGGTGAAAATGAGCATGCCCTTGGTTCAGAAATTCCACTTCTTGTTATATTTGCTGGAGTAGAGAAGCCCTCACACATAGGCATATAGAGAGTCATAAGTATAATGATCATTCAGGCTGGAGATGTAGCTCAGAGGTAGAATGCATGCTTAGATTGCTTGGAGCCCTGGGTTCAAACTGAAATATTTCACAAAACAAAACAAAAGTAAACAAAAAAGAAGGATCAGTGAAATATTATTTGTAATTAAAATTGAAGACAACTCAGATGTCCAACGAGACAAGAAATAAACTAAAATTTTAATATAATCACAAAATAGAAGACTACACGGTGGTTTAAATGAATCAACTAGAATAAATCTCAAACACATAATGGTGAGAGGAAAAAATAGCAGGTTGCATAATAATACATACAGTGATACCACTCATACATAGATTACAAACATGTAAAACAAAGCCATGTGCTGAAGATATAGCCTATCTCATAGGGTGCTTGAATCGCATGCGGGAGGACTGGGGTTTGAATCCCCAACACCGCTGGATGGGAAAAAAAAACATATATTTATGGCACATATAGGTACATAAGTATAAAACACACACGGGAAAATTAAACACCAGATTCAGGAGAGTTGTTAGGGATAGAAGAGAGGGATAAAAATGAAATCAGCATGGAATGTGCAGATTTTCTTCTATTTAAAATTTTTTACTCCTTTTTAAAAAATACGAAGCAAAGTATTAGCATTCATGTAGGTGAGTATGGCAACAGGTGTTTGTTCTCTTTTTCTCTTTGTATGCTTGTAACATTTCATTTTTTTTTTTTTAACTAAGGGTAATGTTTTGGAAAGACCCGTGAAGCTTGGATTACTGAGAGAGAGAGATTAGGTGTGAGCAATGTAATTGTAAAACATTGAGTAAATAATTTAAAGTAATAATATAATAATATAAAGTAAATATAAGTGATATAAGCAATAAAAATAATATAAAGTAATATAAAATAATATAAAGTAAATAATATAAAAATTTAAAAACCCTTCTCAACTTCAAGAATGAAATAGACCACAACACAATAATACTGGGTGACTTTAACACACCTCTCTCATCACTGGATAGATCCTCCAAACAAAAACGTAACAAAGAAACCATAGAATTAAATAATACAATCAATGATTTAGATTTAACAGACATATATAGAGTATTTCATCCATCATTGAGCAAATATACTTTCTTCTCAGCAGCACATGGATCCTTCTCTAAAATAGACCATATGTTATGCCACAAAGCAACTCTCAGCAAATACACAAAACAGAAGTACTACCCTGAATTTCATCAGATCATAATGGAATGAAACTACAAATCCATGATAAAATAAAAAATAGAAGTTATTCCAACACCTGGAGACTATATAGCATGCTACTGAATGATGAATGGATAAAAGAAGAAATCAAGGAGGAAATAAAAAATACTTAGAGGTAAATGAGAACACCAATACAACATATCAAAATCTCTGGGACACTATGAAGGCAGTGCTAAGAGGAAAGTTCACTGCATTGAGCTCATACATTAAAAGAATTAAAAGTCAACAAATAAATGACCTAACATTACATCTCAAAGCCTTAGAAAAAGAAGAGCAAATCAACACCCAAAACAGTAGAAGACAGGAACTAATTAAAATCAGAACAAAAATCAATGAAATTGAAACAAAAGAAACAATTGAAAAAATTGACAAAACAAAAGGTTGGTTCTTTGAAAAAAATAAATAAAATTGATAAACCCTTAGCCACACTTACCAAGAGAAAACCCAAATTACTAAAATTCATGATGGAAAAGGAAATATCACGACGGATACTACTGAAATACAGGGGATAATTAGAAACAATTTTGAAAATTTATACTCCAATAAAATAGAAAAACTTGATGACGTCGACAAATTTCTAGAGAAATATGATTTACCAAAACTGATGCAGGAGGACATACACAATTTAAACAAATCAATTTCAAGCAAAGAAATAGAAAATGCCATTCCAAAAAACCCTACCAACCAAGGAAAACCCAGGACCAGACAGATTCTTAGTCTAGTTCTACAAGACCTTCAGAGAAGAAGTAACAGCAAGACTCCTCAAATTATCCCATAAAATAGAAAAGGAGGGAACACTTCCAAACTCATCCTATGAAGCTGGTATCACCCTATACCAAAACCAGACAAAGATACATCAAAGAAAGAAAACTTCAGACCAATATCCCTGACAAACTTAGATGCAAAAATTCACAATAAAATTCTGGCAACTCACATACAAAAACATATTAAAAAGATAGTGCACCATGATCAAGTGGGGTTCATCCCTGGGATGCAAGGTTGGTTCAATATACAGAAATCAGTAAACATAATACATCGCATCAATAGAATTAAAAACCAAAATCATATGATTATTTCAATAGATGCAGAGAAAGCATTTGACAAAATAGGACATCCCTTCATGTTCAAAACACTAGAAAAACTAGGGATAGTAGGAACACGCCTCAACATTGTAAAAACTATCTATGCTAAGCCCATGGTCAACATCATTCTAAATGGAGAAAAATTGAGAGCATTCCCTCTAAAAACTGGAGCAAGACAGGGATGCCCTCTTTCACCATCGTTCAACATCATCCTTGAAACTCTAGCCAGAGCAATTAGACAGATGAAAGAAATTACAGGAATATGAATAGGAAAAGAAGAACTAAAACTATCACCATTGGCCAATGACATGACTCTGTATTTAAGAGATCAAAAAAAATCCACCAGAAAACTTCCAGAGCTCATAAATGAATTCAGCAAAGTAGCAGGATATAAAAATCAATGCCCATAAATCAAATACATTTCTATACATAAGCAACAAATCCGCTGCAGGAGAAATTAGGAAAATGCCCCCATTCACAATAACCTCAACAAAAATAAAATATTTGGAATCAATCTAATAAAAAAGGTGAAAGACCTCTACAATGAAAACTACAGAACACTAAAGAAAAAAATTGAAGGAGAACTTAGAAGATGGAAAAATCTCCCAAGCTCTTGGATAGGCAGAATTAATATTGTCAAAATGGCCACACTACCAAAAGTGTTATACAGATTCAATGCAATTCCTATTAAAATCCCAATGACATTTTCCACAGGAATAGAAAAAGCAATCATGAAATTCATTTGGAAAAATAAGAGACCCAGAATAGCCAAGGCAATCCTTAGCAAGTAGAGTGAAGTGGGAGGCATCACACTGCCAGACCTTAAACTATACTACAGAGCAATAGTAACAAAAATGGCATGGTATTGGCACCAAAATAGACATGTAGACCAATGGCAAAAAATAGAAGACACAGAGACAAGCCCACATAAATATGGTTATATCTTACTAGGCAAAGAAGCCAAGAACATTCACTGGAGAAAAGATAGCCTATTCAACAAATGGTGCTGGGAAAACTGGAAATCCATATGTAACAAGATGAAATTAAACCTCCGTCTCTCACCCTGCACAAATATCAACTCAAAGTGAATCAAAGACTTAAGCACTAAAACAGAGACCTTGCACCTAATAGAAGAAAATAGAAGAAAAAGTAGACCCAAATCTTCATCATGTCGACTTAGGACCTGACTTCCTTAACAAGACCTCTAAAGTGCGAGAAGTTAAATTAAGAATCAATAAATGGAATGGATTCAAACTGTGTTTCTTCATAGCAAAAGAAACAATCAATAATGTAAAGAGAGAGCCTACAGAATGGGAAAAAATCTTTACCACACACACCTCAGATAGAGTACTAATCTCCAGGACATATAAAGAACTCAAAAAACATAACACCAAAAAAACAAATAACCCAATTGATAATTGGTTAAGGAGCTGAACAAATGGTATGGAGTTTCCTCAGAAAACTTGGAATGAACCCACCACTTAATCCAACTATTCCATTCCTCAGTTTACACCCAAAGGATTTAAAATCAGCATACTACAGTGATGCAGCCACATTAATGTTTATTGCAACTCAATTCACAATAGCTACATTGTGAACCAACCTAGATGCCCTTCAATATATGAATGGGTAAAGAAACTGTGGGATATATACACAATGGAATATTACTCAGCAATAAAGAAGAATAAAATTATGGCATTTGCAGGTAAATGGGTGGAGTTGGAGAATATTATGCTAAATGAAATAAGCAAATCCCCAAAAATCAAAGGCTTAATATTTTCTCTGATAAGTTGATGCCGATAAGTAATAGGGGTGGGAGTTGGGGAGGGGGTAAGGGAAGAATGGAGGAAGGTTAGATTGTGTAGAGAGAAATGAGGGGAGGGGAGGTGGCAGGAGGAAGGAAAGATGGTAGAATGAGACAAACATCATTACCCCATGTACATGTATGATTACACTAATGATGTGACTCTACACCGTGTACAACCAGAAAAATGAAAAGTTGTACGCTATTTGTGTACAATTAATCAAAATGCAGTCTGCTGTCAAGTATAACTAAATAGAACAAACAATAAAAAAATAAAATAAATGCTCCACTGTTTGGGGCATGTTTACAATTGTTATTTCTTGCTGTTGTATAATTCCCTTCAGTATAATGAAATGTCCTTCTTTGTCCCTTATGATTAACTTTGGTTTGAAGTCCACTTTATCTGATATGGGGATGGAAACCCTGCTTGTTTACGCAATCCATATGGGTGAAATGTTTTTTCCCATCCTTTCTTCTTCAGTGTGTGGATGTCTTTTCCTATGAGGTGAGTCTCTTGGAGACAGAATATTGTTGGGTCTTGATTTTTAATCCAATCCTGATCATTCTGGTTTATTTATGGTTTTTTAATTTGATTTAGTTTCTCCTTGATTGACTATTCCTTTGGTGTAGTTTCTCCCTTTGCTGGTTTTCTTTTTTTTTTTTCCTACTTCATGGAATATTTGGTTGAAAATGTTCTGTAGTGAAGGTTTTCTAATTGTGAATTATTTTAACTTTTGTTTATTATGGAAGGGTTTATTTCATCTTCAAATCTGAAGGTTAATTTTGCTGGATATAAAATTCTCAGTTGGAATCCATATTCTTTCAGAGCTTGAAATATTTTGTTCCATGACCTCCTATCTTTGAAGTTCTAAGTTGAGAAATCAGTTGGGATCCAAATTGGTTTTCCCCTATACATAATTCGCTTTTTTTTTTTTTTTTTTTTGTCTCATGGCCTTTAAGATTTTATCCTTATCCTGTATTTTAGTCATTCTCATTATAATGTGTCTTGGTGTGGGTCTGCTGTAATTTTGTACATTTGGGGTCCTGTAAACCTCTTATATTTTATTTTCCATTTCATTCTTTTGATTTAGGAAATTTTCTGGTATTATGTCATTGAAAATATTGTGTAGTCCTTTGGTTTGTATCTCTGCTCCTTCATCTATCCCAATAACTCTTAAATTTGGTCTTTTCATGTTATTCCATAATTCTTGGAAGTTCTGTTCGTGTATTCTTGCCATCTTCTCTGCATGGTCAATTTTATTTATAATATTAAATATTTTGTCTTTGTTGCCTGAGGTTCTGTCTTCCAAATGGCCTAGTCTGTTGGTGATGCTTTCCATTGAATTTATAATTTGGTTTATTGATTTTTCATTTCAAGAATTTCTGGTTTGTTTTTTTTTTTTTTTCAGAATCTCTAACTCTTTATTGAAGTACTTTTCCACTTCCTGTATTTTCTCCTTATTTTCACTCTTTATACCATTCTTTACTTCACAGATCAGTTTAACTATGTACATTCTAAACTCCTTCTCAGATATTTCTTTGACTGTGTTGTCAGTGGATTCTCTTATTGGAGCATCTTGGTTTGTTTGGGGCACTTTATTTCCTTGTTTTTTCATGTTGCTTGTGTGTTTTCCCATCTAGTTGTATGGGTCTAAGGCAGTACAGATTCTACCTTGTAGACCTATATTGTCCCTGCAGATTTCCAGTACCCCACCTTTAAAAGTGAGACCCATATCAACAGCCCCCAATGTAAAAAAATACATAGCCTTAATTCTAATAGCTCTCACCAAGGTGTCTTCTTATTTCTCACTATAAACAGAAATGATAAACTCAATCACTGTCCACAATATAAACAGAAAACTTGCCAAAAGGGTTTACAATTTCAAATGGTGGACAAAGAACAGAAATAGTGTAGGATGTGGTGTTCACAAGGAAGAAACAGAGAAGCTATAAGTAAAAATTCACAGGAAGAGTGGAGGAGGAACCAACAGAGATTGTCTGTTAGGTGGAGAAAAGGTAGAAAGGGAATCCAGGGAAACAGACAAGTGAGAGGAAGAATACATATAAAGAGAAAAAAATTTTAAATATAAGAATATACCACAGAACTGCAAAATACCATGCATATAACATCATCCTCAACAAACTGATGCATGAAAAATACCCTACTTCAATTATGGTGGAGAGAGTCATTGGAGAAGAAAACAATAAAAATAAGTCTTGATGTAAAATTGAACAACTGTTTCTGTCAGCATTCGAAATTTCTCAGCCCCATTTCTAACTTCCCACAAGACTGCCTGGCCCAGCCCAGCCTGGCAGACCCAGACACTATCCCACTGATCTGAGTTTCAGATATCCCCAGTTCATCCACATTGCAGTCCCAAGCTCTCAGGGCTCCTGGAATTTGGAGAGACACCACCAGGGATGAGAAACAGCAACTAGATGGGGGCCACCAGCACTCCCAGGAGGAAGACCTCAGGTGCAACCAAACCTGCAGGCACCCCAATATTGAGCCTCCAGGTCCTGGCCAGTGTTCCCAGACATGGCGGTGGCAGCAAACCTGCTGGCACTCCAACACCCTAGGCCCTGGCCAGCCTCTCAAGATAAAGGCTGCCTTCTGCCACCAAACCTGGATTCTCCCTGGCAGCAGACCTGTGGGCGGGGTGGAAGCAGTAGTGGCTGGGTCAGTGGCAGTAGGCAGTAGGTCAGTGGCAGCCGCAGTGGGTCCGTGGTGTTGGCAGCAGTTGGGGGGGGCGGGGGGGGGGACGGGCACCGGCGGTGGTGGCGGCGGCAGAGGCTGTGGCTGCGGCTGCAGCGGCACCCAGACGGAAGACCTCTAGGTGACCTCCAGGCAGTGTTGGCTGGCAGCAGTGTAGGCGGCAGCCACACCCAGAGAAAAGACCTCTGGGTGCCCGCGGTAGGGGCGCTATAGGCAGCTGCACCCCAAGAGACCTCGGGGCTACCAGCAGCAGCATCTGCCATGAGTGTGTTTTGGTCAAGAAAGAAAATGCAAAATTCCAACTAGTAGATTCATTCTCAAAGAAACAACATTACCTTTCATCAAAAGATTGGTGAATGGCTGGGTTCAGTAATGCTGTAATCCCAACTACTCAGAAGCCTGAGGCAGGATGACTGCAATTTCAAAGCCAGGCTTGGCAATGTAAGGAGACCCTATCTCAAAATAAAAAAAATGAAAAGGGCTGGGGATATAGCTCAGTGGTAAAGTATCCCCAGGTTCTATCCCAATACTGGAAAAGAAAAAGATTGGTGGATGAATGTATAGCAACATGTTTAAAATTAAAATGAAGTATTTAAAGTAACTTTAAACCATATTTTATGATTTCCTGCTTTAACAAAATTATTCCATTTCTGGTCTTGATTACACTGGATAAGAAGGATTCTTCTGTAGTCATTCCAAGATTTCTTAATGCATATTAAAGTCTTCCATGCTCTGCACTGCACTAGGTGCAGATGGTTCTCTGAAGGACTGAATGAACCAAAGAGGTGGCAATGCAAGCATCCGGGGCAGAGGGAAAAAATAGAATATTCAACAAAACATTGACAAGGAATAGAACACTGATTTCTTCTACTGGAGGGTGTAGGAGGAAGGGAGAGATAAGGTTGGAAGATAGGTTATACTAAGATTGAAGAAAGAGGTACTTGAATTTAATCACAATTTTTACATAATACTTGTTCCCTTAGGTTTGGGAGAGAAACCCTCCTGCTGAGTAGGCTCATGTTCTCTGGGATTAGCAAATACTCAAAACTGGATATTTGTCACTTGGAGCATGTTTGTGGGTTCTGTGGAAACCCCCATAGGAACATTCTATTGTGGTGGGTAATGTAGGTGATACCATTTACTTTTCATTGGCTGTTTCCATGTAGCCTCTGTCGTTGGGTGGTCCAATTTCATTGGATCATTCTGTTTGAAGTCACATGACTTTTCCAGGAAGTCTTCCTGGGCAAAATTTAAAAGGGTTCAAGGCAGCTCTCCTTCCAAAGAAAGTATCTACTCTGGCAAACTCTGGGAGTGCAGTCCAATTAATAAAACTTACATCGCCTTCACCCCTACAGTTGGAACAACTAGCCAGTCCATATCACGAGTCCTGTTCACAAAGTCCAACACAAACAACCCTTTCCAGTTGCCCCTTAGTACCCATGAGTGATTGGTTCCAGGACCTCCCTACAGATAGATGGTCAAGTCCTTATTTGCATATAGCCTATGCACATCCTCCTGTACTTTTAAATCATTTCTAGATTACTTAAATATCTAATACAATGTAAATGCTATATTAGCCTGTGCTGCTTATGGAATAATGACAAGAAAAAACTCTGTACATGTTCAGTACAGATGCCATTTTAAAACTTTTAAAAATTTTTTATTTGTTCTTTTTAGTTATGCATGACAGTAGGAGGTATGTTGATGTACCATACATACATGGAGCATAACTTCCCATTTTTGTGATTGTACAGAATATGGAGTTATACTGGTCATGTATTCATATAAGAACAAAGAAGAGTTATGTCTGATTCATTCTACTGTCTTTCCTATTCCCATCCTCCCTCCCTTCCCTTCATTCCCCTTTGTCTAAACCAGTGAACTTCTATTCTTCCATTTCCCCCCACCCCCACTTATTGTGAGTTAGCATCTGCATATCAGAGAGAACAGTAGGCCTTTGGTTTTTTATTTCACTTAGCCTGGTAGTCTCCAGTTGAAATTTACCTCAGATGCCATAGTATCATTCTTCTTTAAAGGTGAGTAATATTCCATTGTGTATATATACCACAGTTTCTTTATCCATTCATCTGTTGAAGGGCATCTAGGTTGGTTTCATAGCTTATCTATTGTGAATTGAGCTGCTATAAACATTGATGTGGCTGCATCACTATAGTATGCTGATGTTAAGTCCTTTGAATACATGCCAAGGAGTGGGATAACTGGGTCAAATGGTGATTCTATTCCAAATTTTCTAAGGAATCTTCATACTGCTTTCCATAGTGGTTGCACCAATTTGCAGTCCCACCAGTATGAGTGAAACTTTTCCCCTACAGCCTCACCAACATTTATTGTTACTTGCATTCTTGATAATTGCCATTCTGACTGGGGTCAGGTAAAATCTTAGAGCAGTTTTGATTTGCATTTCTCTAATTGCCAGAGATGTTGAACATTTTTTCATATATTTATTGACCACTTAGATTTCTTTTTCTGTTGAGTGTCTGTTCAGTTCCTTTGCCCATTTATTGATCCAGTTATTTGGGTTTTTTTGTGTGTGTGTGTGTGTGTGGTTGAACCCAGGGACTTGTGCATGAAAGACAAGCACTCTACCAACTGAGCTGTATCTCCAGTCCGAGTTATTTGGTTTTTTAGGTGTTACATTTTCTGAGTTTTTTAATATCCTGGAGATTAATGTTCTATCTGAGGAGCATGTGGTAAAGATTTTCTCCCATTCTGCAGACTTTCTTCTCATTCTTGATTGTTTTCTTTGCTGTGAAGAAGCTTTTTGGTTTGATACCATCCCCTTTTTTTTTTTTTTTTTTTTTTTTTTTTGGCGGTACTGGGGATTGAACCCAGGGCCTTGTGCTTGCAAGGCAAACACGCTACCAACTGAGCTATATCCTCAGCCTGCCAACCCATTTATTGAGTCTTTATTTTACTTCTTGTGCTTTAGGAGTCTTGTTGAGGAACTCAGTTCTAAGCTGACCTGATGGAGAGTTGGGCCTTCTTTTTCTTCTAGTAGGTACAGAGCCACTGGTGCCTAGGTCCTTGATTCACTTTGAGTTGAGTTTTGTGCAGGGTGAGAGATAGAGGTCTAATTTCATCTTACTACATATGGATTTCCAGTTCCCAACGCCATTTGTTGAAGAGACTTATCTTTTCTCCAGTGTATGTTTATAGCGCCCTTGTCTAGTGTGAGATAACTATATTTATGTGGGTTTGTTTTTGTGTCTTCTATTCTGTTATTCATGTCTGTTTCGGTGCCAATACCAGCCATTTTTGTTACTATAGGTCTGTAGTATAATTTAAGGTCTGGTATTGTGATGCCTCCTGCTTCACTTTTCTCGCTAAGGATTGCTTTGGTTATTCTGGGTCTCTTTATTTTTCCAAGTGAATTTCATGAGATCTTTTTCTATTTCTATGAAGCATATCATTGGAATTTTAACAGGAATTGCATTAAATCTGTACAGTGCTTTTGGTAATATGGACATTTTGACAATATTAATTCTGCCTATTCAAGAGCGTGGGAGATCATTCTATCTTCTAAGGTCTTCTTCAAATTTTTTCTTTAGTGTTCTGTAGTTTTCATTGTAGAGGTCTTTCACTTTTTTGTTAGATTGATTTCCAAATATTTTATTTTTTTCAGGCTATGGTGAATGGGATAGTTTTCCTAATTTCTATTTCAGTTGATTCATCACTGATGTATCGGAACACAATTGATTTGGGGGGGGTGTTAATTTTACATCCTGCTTCTTTGCTGAATTTTCTAGAAGTTTTCTGGTGGAGTTTTTTTTTTTTTTTTTTGGTCTTTTAAACATAGAATTATATTGTTGGCAAATAGCGATAGTTTGAGTTCTTCTTTTCCTACTTGTATTCTTTTAATTTCTTTCTTCTGCCTAATTGCTCTGACTAGAGTTGCAAGGACAATGTTGAATAGAAGTGGTGAAACAGAGCATCCCTGTCTTCTTACAGTTCTTAGAGGAAATGCTTTCAATTTTTCTCCATTTAGAATGATGTTGGCCTTGGGTTTAGCATACATAGCTTTCACAATGTTGAAGTATGTTCCTGCTATTCCTAGTTTTTCCAGTTATTTGTACATGAAGGGTGCTGTATTTTGTCAAATGCTTTTTCTGCATCTTAAAATAAAACATTCTTTGGTACTAGAGACTAAACCCAGGGGCACACTACCACTGAGCTACATTTCCAGCATTTTTAGTTTTTTATTTTGAGACAAGGCCTCTCTAAATTGCCCAGGCTGACTTTGAATTGCAATCCTCCTGCCTCAGCCTGCCGAGTCACTGGGATTACTGGCATGCATTTTCATGCCCAGCCTGCATATTTTCCTTTGAGGCTGTTTAAATCTTTGGAGGCAAATTCCTCAGATACACAGGGCTAATTGTGCATCACTGAGGATGAGGGAGTTGAGAATTGTGCAACTGTTTATTATCTACTTTGAAACTTATACAAGATGATCTGCTACAATTTTGTTATCTACTATCTACGTCCTTAGTTTTTCTGGTTGAAACTTCCCATCTAAAATCCTATTATTCATGTATTTGTGGGTTAAATGCTACTTGGAAATGATGTAATATTCTTTTACTATCCTAATGGATTAAATTTGCCAAAGTTTTATTTAAGATTTTGGAATATTTGTTCATAAATGAAATTGACCTATACAGGTCCCTTTTTCCCTTTTTTTATTGTACCAACTTTATATATGTCAAGTCGCAGGATAGAAATTTGCATATTATGACTCAGATGTGTAAAAGAGGGTAACATTTGTTTCTATAATGAATTCTATCTTAGACTCAAGCCTCTATTCCTGCTGATAACAGGGAGAAATTGTTTAATGATGTTATGTCTTCATGAACTTAAACTGAATTTAGTCAATCCAAAATTCACATTTTCCTTCTGGTTGTTTTTTCCCCTTATATGAGCAAGAGGAGAAACCCTACATTGTCCTTGTCCCACTTTATCTTTCAGGTGTCATATTTTTTAAAGACAGGGTCTCACTGTGTTACACAGGCTGGCTTTGAACTCCTGGGCACAAGTCATCCTCCTCCTGTTTTAGCCTCCCAAGTAGGTAAGGCTATAGGTGCATAGTACTGTGCCCAGTGTTGAGTACCATTCTGATGTATACTACTGGGAATCATTCTCCATTTGCCCTTCTGAAACCCAAGGCTTCCTGCATCTGGTGCTTCCCCGCAGTACCCATCTGTTCCCTGAGGATCCAAGAAACTCTTGACAGATTTCTCCTCAACTGATGTGGTGGTAGGATGCTAAGAGGATGCAGTCAGACCTCTCCTCAGCCATTGCTTCTGCATCCATACTTGGTACCAAACCTAATGGAGAATTGTTCCATGGGACTTGCATCTCCCTCCACCAAAAAAAGCAGGAAGTGGGCACCAGTCATGTTTTGGGATTTCTCAAACTCACTTGCTCTTCACCTCCCAGTCTTATGTCTACCATACACTCTCCTTATCCCACATTATCAGAAGAACTTTCTCCTTGCCCTTCCTCTCAGGAATTTCCTCTACTGAATAACTTTTTCTTCTTAACTAGTATTTGCCTTCCTCTATTTGAGTGTAGGCAAGAGAGGGTCAGAAAAAAAATAATCCAAATTATGGAGGTATTTTCTAAAAACACTTCCCCTAGCTTACCTGTTATTAATTGCTCACTGTATAACAGGCCAATAAAGTTTAGAGACAAGGTGTCGAGGCAGAGAAGATGACTTTATTTGAAAAGCCAGCTCAAGGAGAATATGCAGGACTCTTGTCCAAAGTCCATCCTTCTGGGAAGCTAATTTGGGAATGATTTATAGATGCAGTTGATGAATGTCCTAAGACTGGTGGGGGTGGTCCTTCACACAGCAGGTAACAGATATTCCCAGACTGATGAGCACCTCCTCACACTGGGAGTTAGGGGGATTTCAGATGATGCACATCTGATCTTAGTCATGAGATGTTTTTAGTTCTGCCAGTCTTAGGAATTAAAATCATTATTTCCTTGGGCTATCCTTGTCACCAATTTGTTTGCCCTCATGCAGTTCCTGACATATTACACAACAGACAGGTCAGAGCGAGTAGCTACCCAGAGGCCCTCTTACTGATGGTCAAACAGCAAGATAAGATGTTTGGCCCTCTTGACCTCATTATTGTGAAAGATAAGTGTCAGGTGAGATTAAATCGATAGGCACAAGCACTGATCTTAATGCTCAGCTTCATAGTTACTTTTAAATTTAAGACATTTATCATTCTGCTTTTGCTAAGTCAAGGACTCTATCACACATAATATTCATAATACTTATATATAATACTGACACATAATAGTCACTATAGTGATAGGAAAGTGTGCTATTTCCTCTAAGATCTTTAATCAGCTTCCTGAAATCTATGCTAATAACTGTTACATACATTAGCCATAGCCCTGGTGCCATGCTTATTTCTAATTCTTCCAATTACCCAGTGGAGTACATAATTTGATTGCCATTTTACAGAAAAATAATATGAGGTACAGAAAGTGGTTGCATTCAGATTTAGGCTAAGTTGCTGTAATAAAGGGATACAAAAGTGCAGTGAATTAAACATGTGCAGGTTTATTTCTCTCTCACAAAATACAACGGAGGCAGGCAGGAGATCCAGGTGGCAGGTGGCTCCACCTCACACAGTTATCCAGAGGCACATTGCCTTCTGTCTGGTCACTCCACCATCATCAAAGGTGCTGTCTTCATCTATATGTAGGTGACTCAGAACCATTACACACCTGTGGGAAGGGAGAGATGAAGGGATGAAAGACAGACCATGTCTTTTTTAAGAAAACTACAAAATGCTCCAGCTCAGTTGTCTGTAGGGCCACAACTAACTGCGAGGGAGGCTGAACCTCTATCTCCATGACCAAAATAAGAGTAGGGTTGGATAGGTACCATGTTGATTCTGTTACTAAGAGAAGGGGATTGTGGATATGGGGGATCATGTAGACATCTCTGCCACCAAATCCAATGTGATGCCCTCCCTCCTAATTCTAAGCAATGTGTCCAGGTGAAAAACTACAGCTAGATGTAAGCAGAAGTCACTGAACAAGGATTCTTGAAAGCTTTAGTTCCCCTTCATTCCATCCTCCTTCTTGTTACCTGGAAGGAAGATGAAATGGCTACAGCTTCAAAAGTCATGGCAGAGCATGAGCAATGGAGAACATGGAGGCCGTGTGCTATAAAGATGGTGGAACACACAGGAAGGAGGAACTTAGAAACTTAATGATCGAGGAGCCACCACAGCAATCCTGAACTGCCTAAGGTTGCTCTTCTTCCTCTTTCCCTTCCTCTTTCTCTTTCTAACCTTCTCCTTCTTCCTCTTCCTCCCAGGGATTGAACCTATGGGTGCTTTACCACTGAGCCACATCCCCAGTCCTTTTCCTTTTTATTTTGAGGCAGGATCTCACTGAGTTACTTAGCATCTCACTGAATTGCTGAGGCTGGCTTTGAACTCATGATCCTCCTGTCTCAGCCTCCTGAGCCACTAAGATTAGAGGCTTGTGCCACTGCGCCTGGCAAGACCACACTTCTTTATTGTGGGGCAGAAATAAGCCTTTTTAATAATTAAGTTGTTTTAATTATGATCTATAGAAAACCAAATGTAATTCATAACTAATTCAAATTATTCAGATAATTGATGCATTCAAAGTCATACAACTAACAAGATGTATATACCTGGATTTACCTAGATCCAAACTTTGATTCTTGCCCCTCCCAGGAGTAAATCTGTCTTTTGCAAATTTGTCTTAGAGATGTGTCTTTTACAAGATGGTTTCTGATTTAAGATGCATGAAGAAAGTGAACCAATAATAATTTTACAAATAATAATTTAACAAGTTATCTGCAGTACAATGAGGAAATAGTAACTGGCTCCATCATATTTAGGGAAAGTTGTTTATCTTTTGTGTCTAGGGTTCTAGAGTGATGGAGCATTTCAACTAGCAAAATATCTCCTATTAATTGAATGCAGCATAAAGTTATGGAAAAGCACTGTAATCTATTGAACTAGGTATGATTTGGCATTTCTTGTTTCTAATTTTTTTCTATTAATATCAATAGGCTTCTGTTTATTTCCTTTGTTGTCACAAGCATGTGCTGATGGACAAGCAATAGGGGGTACCAATGTTAAAGACAATGAACGGGAAACACTTTTGAAATTTATAACTTTCCATTCACTATGTAACTTTTTTTTCCATTGGGGAAAAAGTCCACAATGGTTTAATTTTAAGTCTAATCCTTTGGGTCCTCCTTATGGCACAGTTAGCTTGAGTATCTCTGAACTATTTGCTGTGTGGATGAGGCCTGCTACCATCCAGAAGGTAGTCTCAGGACAAGGAATAGGTTTTGAGAGCCAGTATGAACCTATGAGCCTGGAAAAGTCTAACCTTTCAAGTTTAGAGATCATTTGGTTATAGTAGGAAGTTAACCACGTGAACTATGTAACCTACTTGTTTAGAACCTACATGTTCTAAATTGCTACTGGGGGAAAATACCACTAGAATAAATGAGGGAAATTGTACATTTTTTTTTTTGGCAAAATATCCAAAAGCACCATAAGTTTTTAAAGAAGGGTTTATTGAATAATATTGTTATTATTATCATCTCATTATTATCTGATTTTGGGGAAAAGAAGAAATGATTGTGTGAGACTGTAAAAAAATGTTTAGATTTAGAATGTCCCATGTGGGATAAAGGGATGATTAAGACATGATTTATCAGCAGATGACACTTTGGTTTTAGGGTTCGTGCTTTCTGATAGGTAGAATAATGAATGACCCCACCCTTCAAAAATGATGTCCACATCCTAATCCCTAGAACGTATGCCATTTTACCTTACTTGCAAAAGGGTCTTTGCAGTGTGATTAGATCAAAGGTTTTTACATAGGGGTATTATTCTGGCTAATCTGATTGGTTTCATGAAAAAATAGGCTCTTGAAATGATGAACGAGGACAGCAGAGGAGAGAAGGAGCCAAGACTACAAAAGCGGAGGTCAGAAGGGTGCCATTGCTGGAAGGAGACCACCAGCCACAGAATGCAACTCAGGGCCTTCAAAGTAGAAAAAGACGAGGATGTGATCTTCCAAAGCCTCCAGAAGGAAGGCAGTCTTGCAGCGCTTCACTGTAGCCCCATGAGACCCATTTCCAGACTGCTGACCTCCAGAACTATAAGATAAATTTGTGGTGTTTCAAGCCATAAAGTGGCAATTTATTGCAGCAGCAAATGCAAATAGTATGTGTTACAGCACAATAGAAAATGGATACAAGTTTAAAAACTTTTACTTGATTAAGTAAGACAAAACGGTTAAATTAAGAACTACCAAGATCACCAGAAACAAGGTAAATGTATGAGAAGGGTCACAGCTGACAGATCCTATGTGGTGAGTCTACATGTGGCATCCTGATGGGATCCTGGAACACACACAAAAATATATTTAATATAAACAAAGAAATCTGAATAAAATATGGATTTTAGTTAATAATAGTAAAGAATTAATATTAATATTGGTTCCTTAATTATAACAAATGATCCTTACTAAAAAGGTGTTGACAGGGGAAGTTGGGTGTGAGGTATACAGGAACTCTCTATACTATCTTTGCAAAATATAATTTTTTCTGAAAATCCAAAACTGTTCCAAAATATGAAGCTGAATAAAACAAAATGAATCCTGGTTTCTGATGTAGCACGCATGGGGAAAGTGGACCAATAATAAGCAAGTTCTTAATTTTCTATCAGTTGGCTTGTTGAATTCCATACTCTTAGATGGCATCCTAAGATCTCACTCTACTCTTTGGTTTTCCTTAGGAAAAAAAAAAAAAAAATCCCTGAAATACAAATCTAGCAGTTGCCAAGTAATGATTCTATAATGTTACTATCACCACACCTTTGCTAGCCACAATGATCCAAAAGGAAGAAGTTACTCTGGGTCTCAGCAAAATGAGTACGTTATTTCCCTTTGTCCATGATACCTACAATGGACAGTCTCTGCCTGGTTTTATGAGTGTTTTCTTCCAAGGAGTGGGTTAGAAAGGGGGCAAACGTGCTGTTTCACTGATGGAATTTTAGGTCTTCCTGTGATCCTAGAAAAAGGTCTAGGACTATGTTAACAAGGATGGGTGGCTGCATGGGGCAATGCTTCCTCTGCTGTTCAAATGCTCCTTCCATTGGGCAGAGTAATGTTTTTCCATAATACTGGGAAAGCAGAACAACCTTATCCCATTGCTGGATTTGGAAAAAGATGTGGGGCATAAGGTGAGCAGAATCCCTTCCTGTCTCCTTTCTTATAGAAGTGGGTCTACCCAGCACAGGTTCTCTGCTCTGATAAACCCTGTTGTGTGTTTTATAAGTGTACTTTCTGGATGGAGAAGTTTCACAGAAATTCAGTGCTTCCCCTGAGCAGATGATAAGTCCATCTAACTCTGAGGTTCAGCATTAAGAAAACAATTTGGATTTCACATCTAAGCCACATTCTCTACTGGAAATAAGTGTGTTGTTTTTGCCTTCCTTTTGATTGCTCTTGCCTGGATTATCAAGTGGTTCCTAACTTGCATGGAAAAAGAAAGTGTTATCAATTGTCCTAGAAGGCTTATATTTTGGGATAATTTTCCCCAGGGGTGTCAAAGCGATGGTATATTGAGCTCAAATGAAAGCAAAAGATTGCAGCACTATGCTTTGACTCCCAGATTCTTGTATTGGGACATAAGTGTATGCAGACAGCAACTCCCAGGATATGGTAATGTTCAGAAAGATTTTATAAGTTTTTCTGATGGCTTATCCACAATCTCTGGTGATATGACTTAGACTGAGTCTTATCTCCTATAACCCAGAGCTCCTATTCTATTCTTTCTTTTCTTCTTCTCTTTTTCCTTCTCCTTCTTCTTCTTTTTCCATATGAGTGCATGTGTGGTACTGGGGATTAGACCCAGGACTTCACACACACTAGGCAAATGCTCCACCAGTGAATTACTTTATCAGCCCTTTATATTTTATTTTGAGATAGGGTCTTACTAAGTTGACCAAGCTGGTCTCAAATTTGCAATCCTCCTGCCTCAACATCCTGAGGCTTCTCCTATTCTTATAGATAACTAAGGGGACATCAGGAATCTAAGCTGCCCAATGGACAAAGTGTAGATCATATCTTAAGAACATAAAAAACACCGTAGGTCAAACAAGATCAGGAGGTAGCCAGTAACCTTTGGGCCATATTTTGATACCATTGCCTAACATGGATATTTCCCCCAGAAGCAATTTAGAACACGTAGGTTACATAGTTCATGTGGTAGATTTCCTACCTTAGTTCAGTAAGACTAAACTAGACTTTAGTTCCCATGTGTGCCTTCACAGGGAGCCCTTATGATCAAACAGCCTACATAACTGTTCATACTTACACAACTATATGCACTAGTCCCTGTCAGAGCATCTGAGAAGCTCATGGGAATTTCTACAAATAGACCACTGAGAGGAGGTCCAGGAAAGAGAGTTAGCACAATCAGTAGCCTGAGTAGCAGAGTGGACAATAGTGGTCCAGCTAAATGGTTTCAGGGTCAGGCAGCAGTCCAAAGGAACCACAAAACAGGGGTCCACCCCGAGAGCAAGCAGTAGTCAAAGCAAAACATCAAGAATAGAACTATACAGAAGCATGAAATGAAGATTGGAGTGTTTGGTGATAACATATAAATTATTAACCCAGGACTCTCAGGCATTAGAAAGGAGAACATGATGCATATGTCCCGTTTTGTCTGCCCAGACGCACAGGCTACACATTATACTACCCTCACTTCCCAGTCCCAGACCCCAGCCAATCAAGGTGCTCTTGACCATGGTGACTGGTCCAGGGGTAGGTATGTGACTTGAGTCAGGCCAATCAAAAAGTCTCTCCTGGGGGCTAGAGAAATAGCCCAGTGGTATTGTGCTTCTCTAGCATGTGTGAGGCCTTATGATATCCAGCACTGCAAAAAAAAAAATTTTTTTTTTTAGAAAGAAAGCATATGAATGGGGCCATCTTCCTTGCCATATGAAGAAAGGTAGCTCCTATAGAGGAGAACGGGATCAATGAAGAGCAGGGTAGGGAATTTAGAAAGTGAGAAAAATCAATTTGGAAAATGTCTTCTCATCCTCATCTTTTCATGACTGACATGTCCCTCCATCCTTCCAAGAATTGTAAGCCAGTACATTCCCTTTTTTGCTTATGTCAATTTAAATTGGATTTCTGTCATTTAAATGAATAACTTCTAGCCAATACAGACAAGGAAACTTGAAAGAGTTTGGGACACTTGAGTTATCTAGGTGGGACCTATCAGCAACCCTTATGTGATTTTTTTGGAATTGAGAATTTATGCAAACTGCCAACACATACTCAATTCATCAAAAACTCTAAAGTTATCTGCCTCTTACTTTCTTGGATATTGCCAAGGTCTTTAAATGATCTGACTAAATTTCTGACTATTTAAAGTTAAATCTCTTCTCTTTGACCTATAGCTTTGACATACAAAGAGACAGATTATGCAGCTCCCCAAATCATCACCTGACCTGGGAATTCAGCTTCAATGAACAATTGCTAATGTTACAGCAAACAGAGATAGCAAGTAGGGTCCTAAGGTGAGACAGAACTCCAAGCAGGTAACATGCAAAATCTGGTAGAAAGATTGGAGCGGGTAGTGGATCAATTGGAAGTGGTATCACACACTTCTGACATTTATTGAGGGTATAGAGACACTCATCTTTCAAAAGGAGCGACTCCTATATGGAAGCATTTGACTCTGCATGCTTATCCTGAGACAGAGAGCTTAAAGATTAATAAAAAGATTGGCAGTCCTGAGGCAGAGTACCTGAAGATCAGTAAAAAGATCTCCAGCACCACAAAACAAACAAAAAGAAGAAAAGAAAAAAAAAAGCATGTGAATGGGGCCATTTCCCCTGCCACATTGAGGAAGGTAGAGATTGGAGAAGACATGCAGAAACGTGAAGAAATATCCGTAGGAGTTTGAAGTTGGACTGAGTTCTCTTGTTACAGCCTCTCAGTGCCAGCTGCCAACAACCGGTAAGCTCTCTGATCAGACAGCAACCATCTCATAGCAGATCCAAGAAGTGATAACCTTTCAGAGAAGAACTGAGGCAGCAAATTGTTTAATTGCCTGTCAGTGGTCAGCAAAATCATCTAAGGTCTGGTTTGGTTGGTTCTGGCTTCCAAGCCTGGCTCCTATGTGAAAGAAATGAACAATGCCACCATGTTTTATTCAAACCAAGTCTTCAAGAAGTTCGAAGACATGAATAAGAAGTATGTGGACTGAGTCAAAGCTTATTTGAGTAAATGGACAGAGCAGCAGACTTACATCAAGGAGTTTCACACCACCAGATGGATCTGGAGCAAAATAGGGCCTGTGGCAAAAGAGTGGAATGGATTTCCCACTAGACCTTTTGTTGGATAAGGTCCCTCTCTGCCCTCTCTGCCACCAGGCTTAAGTCCCCACCAGTTCAAGCTCCAATTACTCTGCTTCTCACTCAGCACTGTTAGTGCAAGTTAATCAAGGGTAGAACATCACGTATGTCCTGAAACATGTATCTGATGATAAGAAGACTCACAAGAACTCTGCCCTGAAAGGCTCAGAGTAACCCCGTACACAGTGGCCCCAAGCCATTTTCTGTATTTAACCCCAAAAACAACTACAAAGAAGAGCCAGCTCCAGTTGAACTGGAGGGCAAGATGGCAAGAGTGTAAAATCAGGAGAATGTTTCCAACCTGTTGATTGACAACACAGAACTGAAATGAGTGTTTACATATGCATATGTCACCACCACAGTTCAAATCAAGGGCAACATTTACTTAACCACACTAGATAACTTTAAGAAATTCTGTATAGTATTCAATGATGTGGCGGCATTTAGAAATGATGGTAAGGATGTCAAAATTCAGATAATGAAACAGATGCCTGCCATGTTTACTTAAGCAAGAATTCCTGAATTGTGAAGTAGTGTAAATCTTCTGAAAGAAATGTCCTCGTAGGAACGAGGCACTAACACAAGGCACTAACTTCATGAGTTCCCAGTCCCTGTGCAGTTCAAGACCCTATGGAATGGGCAGAAATTGGTCACCACAGTGATAAATCACTGGATAAGTGAAGTGCCAGTGGGTTCTTTGCCCTCTCTCTTCACACCATGAGAAAAAAAATCTGTTACCAAAATGGTTCTTCTCTAGATTTCCTCTACTTTCTATTCTGCAAAGCCCAGCTCCCTGCCTTCACTGAAATATACTGAGATATTGGGGTGGAATAGCAGATCAGTTGATCCTCTGCAGGAAGGTGCAGCTTCCCCATATCAGCACAGCCACACCACCAGTCCATTCTTAAGGAACTGCAGACCTGGACTGGTCCATTTTAGCTTTCAGCTTTTGGGGAGTTATTCTACCAACACACAGTCCTTTGGGAAGAATTCAACATTTCCAGGTATTAACAGTGAACATGGAGGTAGCTGGTATGATTAACCAAACTAATTTTTCACTGTTAACAAGTGAGGCAAGGATTGCGTTGGACCAATAGCTGAGGCCTGGCCATCTAGCCTTCCAAGCAAACTTGTTTCCTGTAAGCATTCCTTTGTTCTGCATTCCATCCTGGGTCTGCCTGAATCATGAGACAGTAGGTTCTACGGTGCCAGCTGCAGGAGCAGTGCTCTGGGTCTTGTACCCTTTCTTTCTCTGGGATTCCTGCTCAGCACCTTCCTACAGAGATAACTTTAAAAGAAAAACACCACGCCATTCCAAGGAATGGGGCACTCCTCCTCCTCCCCTGCTAGGTGCCTGTCATCCACCTTTGCTGCCTCCTTTTGCCTGTCATGCTCAAACATGTAGGGTTCCTGTCCGGACCCCTGAGCAGAGGACTGAAACCTCCACTGCAGGCTGGTTTGGGGTCTTGATTTATGTAAGAATCTTGCACAGCATTGCTAATGTAAATTTTGATGTTCTTCTCTGGTACACACTTACCAAAATATGCAAGATTTTTTTTTTCTTTTTTCTTTTTTCTTTTTTTTTTTTTTTTTTGGTGGGAGGAAAGATTTTCTCTTGACTTCTACTCATTTCCTGAGACCTGTGGGAAAAAACCTTAAAGTGCTTAAAGTTATACAGAAAATAAGTTAAAACTAATACCAAAAGATGGTATCATTTCTAAGATCTTACTAGTAAAACCTTTTGTAAAATAAAGAATGCTTGCAGTATGAATAACTCTCCTACTATACGGCTCTGCATACCCAAACATCCATATTTTAAGCACATGTGTATGAATAATATAAATTCATATATTCCTGTTCATCCAAAGAAATCTATACAAATTGCATTTGGGGCCAGTGATACACCACAAAGCGGAGAATCTATTACCATCATGGACCAGTTACCTTCTACCAGAAAGTACTGACAGTGCTTATCAGTCCTAAAATGGACAAATTCATTCACAGGTCAGGCATGATAGTCTTAACATTGATGAGTACAAAATGTCCAGAGCCTGTTAGGAGCAGATCTGGGAGGAAACCACCTAGCTAAAGAGTCCTTTATCAATGTCTAGAGACAAGAAGTAAGCCAGTGCTGTTTGCAGCAATTTTCACTATCAGGGAGATCTGTAGTAGGTGAAGCACAGCAGCAGGAGCTTCTAAGATCAAAGGCTGTAAATGGCAGGCATGCCCTTGAGCAGTTGGCCCCTAGATGCAACAAAAACAAGGTTTAATCTCCTCAGAGGAGCAAATCCATAGGAACTAGCAACTAGATCGGGATTCTAGACCAGCAGTGGTGTTGGGCTACTACTTCCATTCAAATGTGAAGAAGAATGACCAGTAATAGAACCTGGCCATTGTAACTTAATGGGAAAGGGCTCAGTGAGAGTGCAACTTATTTCACCCACTGGTGGCACAAAGAATTAAGCTCAGATTAAGTACGTGCATAAGAATGTGACTACAACACCACATAGTTGCTTTCAAAGAGATTATAATAGAGAGAGAGAGAGAGAGGCAGAGCCATCAAGAGATTTCACGCTTGTACAGGTAGTGGGGGAATTTGATAAGGGCCAAAGGAAAGGAATGGACAGTGTGCCATAAACACAAAGAAAGGTCTCTGACCCCATACTGAGGTTTGGGAAGATTTATTGGGATACTATCTGAGCTGCTTCTAATAGGTAAAGAAAGGTAAGAAGGATTTAGCATAAGTGTTCATAGGGTGAGCTACAACAAAGCATGTTTGGGGTATTTCAAGTAATGGGATATTTACTAGAGTGAAAACCCAAGGTCCCACAGGGTTTCTTATGCTATGCTAAGAAGTCCATTCCACTGGCCATAGTAGATACTGTGGAAACTATTCATCATCTCTTCACCATTTCTTCTTTTCTTTTTGTAACATGATCCCTTCTAACCTCCACTAACTTTTAGCTGGGCATTTATCTTTCCAGTTGAAGGAATCTATTCTCCAGCTTTCCTTGCAGCAGATGTGACTGTTACAAAGTTTTGGCCAATGGGATATGAATGGAAGTTAGGAATATAATTCTCACATTACATCATTAAAAGAAAGCCATTTGCTCTCTCCTTTTTCTTCCCCTTCTTTCCTGCCAGAGACCTAGAACATGGATGTGACCAAATGAGCCAGTCTTACCCATGTAAACAATGACTGTATCTTGGAGTAGGTGGCATATAAAATAAAAAGAACCTGAGTCTCTTGGGCAAACAAATGGAACAAAGCCATTTCTACACCTCAGACATGCACCCTACTGAACTTCTTGTTGTCAGTGTCTTTGTGGGGGAGTGGGATCTTTTTGTAATTTTGTTAGTCTGTATCCTAACATGATAGGGAAGGAAAGATAGTATTGAAGCTTCTAATATCATCCCTGACTTGGTCAGAAGGAGCTATGGAACCAAGAAAGGCTGGGACAATAGCTGTCTTGTCTTTAATGATAAGAGTTGAGTGAGGTTAATGTTAGCAGATACCAAAAGAAGCAATTATGCAACCTTGTCTCAAGAGACAGGAAAAGCCCCTTGAAAACTGTAGACTTCTACCTGGATCTAGGAGACAAGTTCATCCAGAACAGAATCCCAGCCAGCAACCCCCGAAAGTCTTTCTTGCATTCCACCCTGCAAAACTATGTGCACTGCCATCTTCAAAGGCTTATTCCAACAAGCCTTCCTAGGAGGACTTCGTTGACTAAACCCACTTAAGTCATTTTGTGTTCATCATGTTTGTAAAAAGGAAAGTTCATTTATAATACCCTTTTGTTTCCTGAAAAGGGTAAGTCCTCTCATTGGAAGACCTATTTTGCTGAATACAGTAATTTATCCAAGGTGCAATTTTGGAATTAGGAGCCAGGATGAATTAATGAGGAATTTCCAAGGGACTCTAGCTTGGGAAGTCAACAGCACCAAGACTAGCGATTTGGTGGGGAGGGGAGTGGAGGGGATGGAAGTGGAAAAAAGACCTCTAGTGGCAGAATGAGGGAAAGATGATGTGTACTGCGTCTTCCTTTCAATAAGTTCTGTTTTGCTCATTAAGGCCCTGGTATAAGAGGGCATGGGAGAGAGTTGAGCTTGAATAAAGAATAAGAGAAAAGCTGACATCTGGATTAAATAGAATATCTGAAGACAGAAGAAACTGCAACAAGGAAAACCAAGTCACTGCTAGTGTTAAAGACTTCTCTTCTAGCTGGGTGCATTGGCATATGCCTGTAATTCCAGCAACTCAGGAGGTTGAGGCAGGAGTATTGCAAGTTTGAGGCCAGCCTGGGCAACTTTGTAAGACCCCATCTCAAAATAAAAAGAGCTGGGGTTATAGCTCAGTGGTAAAAGCACCACAGCCTACTACCCCCCATACTGTCAAAATTTTAAAAAAAAAAGACTTCTCTTCTATAATTTTATAATCTTTCTTAATTTATTAATTATATGATATTTAAATTATGCATATTGCATTAGCATAATTAAAAAATTACTATTCACCCAGTAAACAGTTACTGAGTGGCCATTCTTGGAATAATAATTGCTTATAGTTATCAATTGCTTATGAGAATGCAGAAATAGGGCCCTTTCTCCTAGATAGGAATGAGGTGGATTTTACAGAAGGCAACATTTGAGTTGGGTCTTAAATAATGAATAAGAACCAGTCATGCAAAGACTTTCCAGAGGAAAGGAACAACCTGGTTAATCTGACTGAAGTCAAAGTCACACATTTTTTTTCAATAAATATGTATCAGTACCAGGTGCTGTGTGCTCGGTTCCAGGGATATGAAGATGAATTTGGCCTCCAAGCCTTCCATTAATATAGTCTTCAATTTTTCTATACATTCCATTATGTGTTTGCCACATCTACCAGGTCTTTCTTGGTCATATTTCTTTCTGTGACCAGTTTGGTCCTTTAAATCTATATGTGTGTATGATACTTCATTGCTACTTAAATGTACTACCTTTCGTGTATTCTAGTGTATTTGAACCTGCTATTGATGACCATTCCTCTAACTTATTGAGGTCAATTGAATTTTGACCTTCTATGTATTTGGCAAATCCACCTGCTTGGTTGGAGTCATTTGTAATATTTATGAAGCCTCACTTTTGTTCCACTCCAGGCCAAAGTCTTAACTACCCTTTAGTGCCAATATATAGTGAAAGTCAGAAGTGAGAGAAAAAAACAGCTCTACAATCTCTGGTTACAGAAACCTAATACAGTCAGCTGTCCATATTGGTGGTTCTGGATCCATGGCAACAATCCATGCATTGAAAATATTTGGGAACATTTTTTTTTGTCTATATTGAACATCTACAAACATTTTTCCTGTGATTACTTCCCTAAACAATATAGAATAACAACTATTCAGTTAGCATTTATATTATATTAGGCATTATAAGTAATCTAGAGATGATTTAAAGTATACAAGAAACTGTGCATAGGTCATATGTACTATCTCATTTTATATGAGGGACTTTAGCATCTGTGGATTTTGGGGGGTTGTGGAACCAATTCCCTATAGATACTAAGAGATCTATGAGATCACAATTGAAATCACAATGGCATCTCTTAAATGATAGGCAGAATTGTTATCAACAGGTACCTGAGTGTCTACCACATGTAGAAACAGTACACTTGATGCATTGGCCCCTGTCCCTGAGGGTTCGTGTTGCTGCAGAGGCAGACAGACAATGCATACATATTTGTTTGGCAGAGACTTTCCCACTCATCTTTCCAACAAATTAAGAAAGAACAAAAGTGAGAATGTGGGAACGTAGCAAGGGCTCCCTGCCCAACACTCTTAAAAGCCAATAAATACTATGGTGCAGTTTATTGAGCAGTCAACCTATAAGGAGTCCCAGAGCTGGGGAAAAAAGAGCTCAAATCTACCTCTCTATTAGTTGGTTTTGGGGGAAATCATAGGAAGGGAGAAAGAGAAGAAATCACATGTTGATTGGACGATGATGAGGGAGACTTGGGGCCTTTATTCAGGCATAGATGGTCATCATGCATGTTTCTTTTCATGAGGAATTATCATGTTCTGAATGAGAGACTTTGAGTCCACACCATCAAAAAGTCTTTAACTGAACAGGTTCCCTCCTTCTGCCCATATCTCCATTGTTGAAAAGCTACCTCCAAACCACACTGGGTCCAGGAAGGAATTCTCATCTCTGCCATGTCCTCTTATTGGCTACCTTCAGTAGGTAGAAGGAGGAAGTACACACACACACTCACACACAGTGCTGGAGATTGAACTGTGGGCTTCACACAAGTTATATAAGTATTCTACCACTGGGCTAGAGAGAGTTATTGGTTGGAGTCCAGGTGAAAAGGGGGAAAATCTCTTTTTTAACACTCACACAACACTACTAATACCAAATGTGTGGATCTTTTCTGTTACCAAGAGGAAGATCATGAAAGGAAGGTGAACTCAACTCAGGTCATGATGATCCTTGATGTTGTTGTATGCAGGAATTTAAGGACAAGTCAAAGTGAGGCACAGATTGAATTTATTGAGAGAAAGAAAGAAATACCCACTCTGAGAGACAGGGTAGGGTGAGGCTGTTGGGGAAGAACATACTAGCCACATCCTAGCAAGGCCTACGAATATATGGCAGATCCATCACACAGGTCATGATCTAAGAGAGTGTCTGTCATTCTCCTTTGTGTTGGTAACCAGGCATGTTGACTATCACCAGGATTGGGGGGTATGGGTCATTTACTGACATGTTGACCAGTACCAGGGATGGCGGGGGTGGGGTCAATTTCTTTTCTTCCTTGTTTTTTTGATGCATTATGCTTTGTGAATTTAAACAGCACTACATTGGTGTACCATGGATAATGTCTAACAATTAATAGTACTCGTAGTGATCAAGATCACAAACTTTTCACTGGACTTTTAATCCATATGAAAGTGAACTTTAAATTATGGTCATTCTCATGATGTCCCTCGTCTCCTTCCTACCTATTCTTATGTATTCTATCTTACCTCACTTGTGGTGCTGGGGATTGAACCCAGGGTCTTGTGCATGCGAAGCAGGCACTCTACCAACTGAGCTACATCCCCAGCCCCTTACCTCACTTCTATTCTACACCATGCAATTTTCCAATTTTTTTTTTTTTTTTTTTTGTGGATCTCAACAGGGTATCTTACAGTGAAATCCAATTCTGATACCATCTTTACCTGGAGTTAGTATCAGATCCCACAAGTTAAGGGCTTAGTCCTCAAGACTTTCTCTACTTCAGATGCCAATCGCAAATGCGCATCTCCTATACTTTTTATTCACTGGTTATAAGTTGGATATTCCCATGATGTCCTCTTGGGGTTCAATAATTTGCTAGAATAGATCACAAAACTCAGGGAAGTAGCCAGGCATGGTGGCATGTGTCTGTAATACCAGCAATTCAGGAGGCTGAGGCAGGAGAATAACAAGTTCAAGGCCAGCCTGGGCATCTTACTGAGACCCTATCTCAAACAAAATTAAAACTAAAAAAGAAATCAGAGAAACACTTTACTTACATTTTTAGCTTTAATAAGGGATCCAATTCAGAAATAAGGTAAGAAGTACATAGGACAAGGTATGGGGTGAAGGGACATTAAACTTCTATGCCCTCTCCAGGAGCATAGTACTTTGTATTCAGCCAGAAGCTCTCTGAATGCTGCCTACTAGGATTTTTATGAAGGCTTTATTCAATAGGCATGACTGATTACCTCACTGGCCATTGGTGATCAACTCAACTTTCAACCCTCTTCCTTCTCCAGACATGAGGGTGGGGCTGAAAGTTCTGACTCTGTAATCACATGGTTGGTTCCTCTTGTAATCATCCCTCTATAGGGACTTTCCAAAAGTCACCTCATTAACATAAACACAGGTGTGATCGAAAGAAACTTGTAATAAATAACAAAGTACATTTCCTTCAGCTGTTCAGGAGTGGAGACAAAGCCAAATATAACCAAAGATGCTTCTATCACTTAGGAAATTATAAGTTTTTGGAGATGTAGCTAGGAGTTGTGAACAAAGACTAAAATATATGTATCTTGTTATATCACAATATTGTACCAGGTCATTAACTACTCCACACCTTACTAGTGATTGCAGTCTCTTTGTATTAAAAGGTCATTTCCCATATCCTGCTGTTTAGGTCCAGCCTAGTCTCCATTTGGCACACACTTAGATGAGCAATGCGTGTTTGCTCTTGACAGGCATGGTGGTACAGATTTGGGTGTCTGAGGTGGGAAAGTCACTTTGAGCCCAAGAGCTTGAGGCCAGTCTGGGTAAAATAGTGAGGCCCTTAATCTCCAAAACAAACAAAAAAGCTGATCTGCTTTGCAGATCTGATCATCTTCTCCTCACTGCAGGCATGCCTAAGTGTACAGGCCCCAAAATTTGCAGGAGGAGGGAAGCAGGGAATTAGAACACTTCACAGCAGCCTTGAACCTAAGCTATGTGATTCAACTCAGTCTTTGAGCAGAAGTCTGCTTTTGGAAGTTATTGGGTGCAAACTCCGCTATGAATAAAATGATCTTTTGGTTTTCATTCCAATTTCTTTCTTGTGCATAGTTCCCTTGGGAATCCTAAGGCGAGGAAAGATGATTAGAAAAACAGGATTTGGTTATTTCTGGTCTTTGATTACAGCTAACTGCATCGCTGGTTGCAATTTCTTGCAAATTTTTGCTGCCCTCCTCAGGGAAGGATTATACTTCCTCACCCCATGGGCATCAGGTTTGGTCAGGTATACTTGTTCTGGTGAAGAAAATGTAAGCAGATTAACACATTTAAGTTCCAGGTCAAATTAGGTAAGAGTCAGTATGTGGTTCACCATGATTATTTTTCTTCTTCCACGAGATACCAATATTGTTCCAGTTAGAGATTACTCCATCATCCTAGGTCCTGGCATGAAGACAACTAGAGGATAGTTAATCTATTTTGCTATGGACATGTATGATATTTTGAGAAATGAAACTTCGTTGTTAAAAACACTTTGGGATCACTTGTTACCATTGCTAAACCTAGCTTATCCTAACTGATACACTTACAATATTGCCATCTGTATCAAACACCATTATTTGTCTTCCCAACCAATGTCTGTTCTCCCTTCATTTCTCCCAAGACAACCTGTTTTTCCCAGGTATCATCCACCTCCTCATGTGCTTGGGAAATGAAATCCAATTCCCAGCCACAGGGGGCCAATCCTAATAATTTAAGCCATTCATGATAGTTTCTCACTCTTTACTAGTGTAAAGCTGAAGTTCTCTGAATAAGTCATGTCTATATCAAATATTCTGCAGATGCTTTAACCTCAGCAGAGCAGAACATTGTGACTGCACAGAAATGGAATGATACAGGTTAAATGCCAAAATTATCTTGTGTTATCTTTGGCCTTTTAGAAAAATACCCATTTACTTTAAACCTTTGTGTCTGACCTGAAATCCCATGACTATTAGGTAAACCTGTAGGAATGTATTGTTAGGATTAGCAGACCTTTAGCCTCCATCAACCCTAAAGCTCAACTTTCTATAAGATAACAGCTGAAACCTATAAAAGAAGATTTCCCTACTCCCTGGAGCCCATCTACCTAATACCTCCACCAATGTATTTGCTAAATGTATCAATTTATTACCTTCTTTGTTCTGTAACTATAAAAGTTCATGTAACCTCTTCTATGACAGAACACATTATTCAGGGCACCTTTAAAAATATGGGTCTTTGATAATGCTATTGAGCTGTTAAATGAACTAACCCTAGAGTTGACCTATTCCAAATTTTCTTCAACATGAAAGAATATATTTTCCTTGTTGCTTAAGACAGTTTAATCAGGAATAAAGGGGGAAATAATGAGTTTAGCTTTAGGGCCACTGAGGTGAGGCAGAACAGTATCCCTTTATTTTGCTAGCAAAATAAATTTAAATTTGAATTTGAAAGTAATTCTATGGAGAAACATTACATAAAATAATATGTATTAGTCTATTTTGCATTACCACAGCAAAATAGCTGAGATAATCAACTTATAAGGAGGAAAGGTTTATTTTGGCTCGTGATTTTAAAGGTTTCAGTCCATGGTTGATTGGCCCACTGTTTGGAGGCCTATGGTAATGCAGTACATCAGTGTGGAAGCATGAGGCAGAGGAAACTGCTCAACTCATAGCAACCAGGATGCAAAAACAGAAAATGGCTGGAGTTCCAATACCTCACCTAACTTCGTCTCACTAGGTCCCACCTATTAAAGGTTCCACCATCTCCCAATAGTATAACTGGCCATGACCAAACCCTTAACCTTTGGGGGATACTTATCCAAACCATAGCATAATATATCTTTAAAAATAATCCTGTGCCTGGAGATGCTACCTCTGTGCTTGAAGAATTTTGGTGATATAACACAACATGACAACCATGCAAAAATAGTCATTTCCTCACTGGATATACTACCATTTTAGATCCTTACATATGACCAGTCCAGAAAGGGGGATCACAGAGGTGGTAGCAACTGACTAGTGAGGAGCAAAGGTAAGTGAGGTAGTGTTTGCAATATCTGGATCTTCAGACACTGCTCTCCTCTAGCCTGGATTTTGTGGACTTGGTAGCCATTGCACATGACTTAAACATCTTCCCTAGTGTAGATGGATTTGAAAAGGAGTTATAAGCAACTCTTCAATTTATTGACTCTTGTACACATTTTAGGGATAAAATATCATTCCAGCAAACTACAGTTTTGATCATCTTATAGTCATTGTAGGATAAAATCATGTAGGAACTCTGAAGAAGCCATACCTACATTAAAAACCCTGCAGACAGCTTGACCTTGGCTGAGCAGAACATCATGATTGTGGAGAGATGGAATGTTGAGGTGGAGAGCCAAAATTATCTTGGGCTATGTTCATTTCTTTTATAGCCATTTCCTTTCAACTTTGGTACCTGACCTAACATCCTTGTGACTATTAGGCAAAACTCTTGGAATGTATCACTACACCTCACAGACCTCCAGCCTCCATCAACCCTAAAGCTAGGAATACTGTAAGACAGCATCTGAAACATATAGAAAAGATTCCCACACTTTGCTGTAGCCCACTACCTAGTGCCCCCACTAATGTATTTATTGAAAGTATTGATTTATGAATTTCTTTGTTCTATGACTATAAAAGTTCATTTAATGTCTTTCACAGTGGAACATGTCATCCAGAACTTGAATCCATGTTCATTTATATTTGGTTCAAAATAAGTAATTATTTCCTTTAGAGCAAAACTACATCATTTTACATCAACAAGTATGATCTAATGCTTGGAGAGTGAGTTGGGGAAACTCAGCAAGGTCCGGCCAGATTCTTTTAGACCTTCTGTGTAGCCTTCCTTCCTCCTGGGTATGGGGCAGGATTCTTTCTGGAATGAGGCTAATATGACCTACTATCGGACAAGGTAGGTCAGAGAATTTTGTTATGGCCATTTCCTCCATGGAGGAAGAAGGTCAGGGTAATATTTCTAAGTTTTGTAGCTGGCTTTAGGGAAAGAGGGTACTAGCTTCTGTGGCCCCACTTGGAATTCTGGTTTCTACAGCCTGCCTGGGGGAGAAAGAAGAACAGGAGAAAGGTAGGAGAAGGTCTGAAAAAGACTTGCTTCTGAGAACTGCTTTCTTTCAATTCAATATTCAATATGTTAAAGCACCATACTTTGGGGTACTATTTTCTTACACCTGACAAAATCCTATGGATGATCTGCAGGAAGATTGGGGTAAATGAAATATACACCAGCAAGTGACCAATGCAGAAGACAGAGCCTCTAGTGTCCAAGTGGGTCTGTGGTTGGAAGGCAGTTTTGGGTTATTAATCCATATGGCATTCCATTACTGTTACTCACTTTAAGAAAATACATTCAGAGACTGGAGTGGTGGTGGTGTATCTGGCAACACAAAAGGATTTACTTTTGTAACTTTACTTTGGTTAAAAAAGAATTAATTTTTAAAACTCCATTATAAAGAACTTTTTCGAAGGCACATTTTAGTGGGAAAATTCACAAACCTGCATAAATTTCAGTGAGGCCTATGCCTTCCCTGAGACATCTTATTCCCTTTCTAGTTGTCTTTGTCACTACTGGGCCTACCTTGAAACTATGAAACTATCTGTACTCTTATTTCTCTAAACCAAAAACAAAACAAAACAAACAAACAAAAAACAAAAAACAAAAAAAAAACAACGAAAAAGAAAAAAAAAGAAAGAAAAAGAAAAAAGAAGACATTTTAATGAGCAGAAGAACAAATGAAAATTTCAAAGATGGCTAACTTCAGTCCTACAGTTATTTAGAAAGGAAAAGCTGGCTTCAAACACTGTTGTTGCATGCATGATTTGCAACTGGCTAGGACCAGGGCGATGTTTAAAGATGACTCAGTTGAATTGTCTAGGAAAGAGACAGGGAATGAGAGAGGGAATGAAGACAAGCCAGTGGTCCTTCTAAATAAAAGGTGTCTTAGATCTATTTTTATGACATTGAGGTTGTGAAGGCCCAGAGCTGGTGGAAACTAGAAGGGAGTGTTCGGTGTAGGAAATCTTGAGATCCTGACAAACGCACCTTCAAATTATCTGAACGGGAGATTGCTAAAACTCAACTCCCACCTACACCCACCACCGGCTTCAGGCCAGAATTTGGGAAGAGAAAAAAATTTCCTCCTAAGCGTTGGGTCCAACTGGGGGCCTAGCTGTGTGACCTTCGCCAGGCCCCGGAATCTCCTTTGGGAAGTCCCTGAGGCCCTGCCCCGGGCTCTGCAGGCAGTCGCCGGTGTCCCGGGCCCGGAGCGCTCGGGATCGCCTTTGGGGAGCATCTGCTGCCCTCTGCGCACCGCAAGCTCATCAGCTCAGACACCCTCTCCGCTTCATTGGGCCGCCGCCCCGGCCCCTCCCGCTCTGTCTGCCCAACCCGGCCAGCAGCGCCACGCCCACCGGGGGGGTCCCCGCACGGGCCAGGGATGCTCTCCCTCCACCTGGTCGTCCCCGCCCGCGGCTCCCGGGCTCACCGCGGCCGCAAGCCCCGCTTGGCTCCGCTCTCCCGGACGCCGCAGGCCCCTGGCCCGCCGCCCCTCCCGGGCGCCGCCCGCCGGGGCAGCCTCTGCAGCTGGCCGCGCGGCCGGCCCGCGCCCACCGCCGCGCGCTGATTGGCTGTCTGGCCGCCGGCAGCGCTGAGTGGCCGGGCAGATTCGCTGGGTCAGGGCTGCAGAGGCGCCTGGCGCACTGGCGGGAGTGGAGCCGCGGCGCGCTGGCCCCGGACGCCCGCCGCCAATCCTGCCAAGAGAGCGGGTCGGGGCGCCGAGGGGTCCGCGCCGCGCCGGGCGCCGCCGCCCTGGCCACCATGTGCTCCCAGCTCTGGTTCCTGACTGACCGGCGCATCCGCGAGGAATACCCGCAGGTGCAGATCCTGCGCGCCCTCCGGCAGCGCTGCTCCGAGCAGGACGTGCGCTTCCGGGCTGTGTTCATGGACCAGATCGCCGTCACCGTCATCGGCGGGCACCTCGGTGAGCGAGGCGGGACCTGGGAGAGCTGGGAGGCGCGCCGGGGTCTCTGAGGGCCGTCCGGGTGGGCGCGCTTTCCTGGGCCTCCCCCAGCCAAGTCTCTTTCGGGCCCGGCAAACCAGCCGCTCTCCCCGGGCGAGACCCCTCATGTTAGAGAAAGCCCCTCATCTTCATAACCTCTTTTAACCACTACCATCTGCCCTGAGGCCAAGATGTGAGAAGGTGATTTAATTTACTTAGGGGACTTTGTTTTGTGAGGAACCCAAATTCATCTGAAGCAACCCTGGTGTCCGAGAAAAATCAAGCTGCAAACCCCAAATTTGCAAATTACGTTTGCATCCCATACCCTGTCAGTTTAGACTGAGATTTAAGAAACCCAAACTAAATTTGCAAAATTGATATTGTGGATGTTTTGAAAACTTTTCCAGCAGTGCATATACATCAGTAATGCCCTACATAAAGTATCATTCCCAAACTGGGAACCTACATATGGACAATCTAAAAAAGATTGGAGTCACCTCTGAAGTATAAAGTGGGAGAGAAGACTTTTGATGCGTTTTCTTTAACTCAGCCTCCTCCCTAAAAGTATTGAATTCTGATTCCAGAAAAGCCCTGATTTCAGGTACACATCACTCTGACCTTATCAATCATTCACTCCATTGCTGTGTCCCAGAGACTTTTTTGGGTAAGATGTGGTTGTCATCTCTGACCCTGACCTCAAAAGGTTAAGTGTGTTTTCAGATATGCTTAATTATCCTTATTACCAGCCCTTTCTGATTTAGGAATCTGTGACTTAGAAACATCATACCCACGGACTTGCTGATTGTCTCCTTTGCTCCACCAGAAGTGTCCGGCTATTTAAGAGGGTCCAGGACTCCAAGGGGTTGATTTCAGTTCAGGGTGCTTCTTGGGATACTGTTCATATTATTCTAGGGATATGGGGTTAAACAGGCACATAATTTGTTTCTTTTCTTTGGCAAGGAAAGGGATTCCACATTCTGAACAGAATATTTACAAGTGAGATTTTGAATATGACCAATCTCTAAGTGGAATATATCAGTTGTAGATTTTTCATCCATAAGTTTATCTAACCCTCCATATGTAACAGATTGTATATCCTGTTGGAGAAATATATTACAAACATTAGGTGCCTTCTTTTTAAAGAGATGTTTTTCCAATGTGATGTAAAGGGTTTCCTCTCTCCTTGATTTTGCTAAAACTCTCACAATTGGTTAATGTAGAAATAGACTCTTGAACAGGAAGTCTTCAGACCTGGATTCTCATTACAGCTTTGCTATTAACAAGTATCTTGACTTTGTTTTGGGTAAGTCACTTTGTCTTTGAATCTCAAGTTTTTCATTTATGAAGCTTAGGGTTGAGATTTGAACAGTTTGAAAAGTCCATGTTTTAGTACCATATTTAAATAAGATAATATGTTATATTTTGCTGATCTAGGTTAAGTACTGAATACAAGCGCGAGCGCGCACACACGTAATATCCCTCCACGTGTTTGCTTATTTTTTATTTTATAGTTTACGAAGATGTCTTTTTTGAGATACAGAAACCAGAATTTCACATCATGTTCATTTTGTAGACCCATCATGAATTCTGTAAAAGAGTAGGAAAATGCTCTCTGTATCTAAAACCCCATTTTAAAGAATCAGTCCTAGTAAAAGAGAAAATTAAATGCTAATGCTGCAGAAAACATTTCAACCCTTTTGTCTAGTGTGTTAAAATTTAATGGCATTCATGTGCGGATGTATTCCAATCAGTTCCTGAACCAGGAGTTACTTATTTTTAACTACTAGAAAATCTACACAGCTATTTGCCTGGTTGATGGAGAAATTGAAGACGAGTATTTTTTTTTTATGAAGTTTTAATGTTTTTTGGTAATTCAGAAGTGGCTACACACAAATCACAGCACATAAAACAAACCTATTAGATCACTGTTTCTGCTGTTCATAGCTGTCAAAAGATTTATTTGCAGTGAGAATAGATTAATTAAAGCACAAGAAAGTGAGCACTATGTTTGTTTTGTTCAGGGCTGTAATAGTGACTAAAATGATGCTTAGTATGTAGTAGGCACTCAGTTTTTGGCTGAATAAAGATATGAGTTCTATTTCCCAGTTTCTTCTATAGTCAAACTTATAGGAAATAGCAATTTGCTGAGCCAGTTATTTCCCTGGAAAATATTTCAGAATTCACTAACTTTGAAATACAGAGATACATAGTTACAGTGATAGTGATGCGATTTCCCATTTGAGAATTATAGAATAGAAGAGCTGGGAAGGACTTGAAGATCATCCATTTTAACTCCTTCATTTTACAAAGAACTTGAGGCTCAAAGAGATGTAGTGACTTCCTCAATGCCATCTACCTAGTTAGCACATCCACAGTTATAACAAAACAACCTAATATCTGGGGCTGGGAGTATAGCTCTGGGTTCAATTCCCAACACTGTAGAACAACTTCACAACCCCCCAAAAACCTGATCTCCTGAATCCCAGCCCATTTATATAGATAAGTATGCTTTAGATACCTGCACTCTGTAGTGTCTTTCTCAGTAGATGTGGAATTGAACTGAATTGAATTAAATTAAAGTGAGACACTGACTTTGCAAGTAATTTTATAGTTTAGGAAATTAAAATACCACTTTTCAAAGTCTTTGTGCCTTTGCTTCTTTCTTTTCTTCTTTAGATTAGGGTAGGAAGATAATACAGAAGTTGGTTTGGGGAAGGTATGGGTGGGCAGTGCCTTAGCGAATTGCTTAAATTCATTTGTGAGTTTTCCTCTCCAGAGGCTAATGGGAGACCAAATCCAAGAATTTGAATTTCAGTTTGTATGTGGAACTAGGATTCAGACAGGAGATTAAAGTTTTGAATTTAAAGGTTGCAATTATTTTAAATAATACTATACATATAAACAGAAAATGCTATACAAATGCAAGGTTTCATGCTTTTTATACTTAATATAGTAATCTACCTTTCCCAAAAAAGATGGGTGGGAGGTGACTGGGGATAGGGGCATGACCTTTAGGTGACTGAAGCAATCCTACAGAGAACATCCTCCTTTCACTTCTGCCGGGTGTAGCATTGTGAAAATCATAACCATCTCCCATTTCTTTTTTAGAAACCACATTTTTTTCATTCATTCATTTGCCAATATTAATTATTCTCCACCCTAAGGATAAGGTGATGAAATGTGATTAAATGCACATCATCATATTATTATTAATAATAACCATAGCAATATATCTCTTTCTATCTATCTATAGTGCTTTGTGCCAGGCATAGGTCTACGTTTTTTACTTACATATTAACTCTTTTAGATGCCAAGATAAGTCACTGACACATAATAGTGGCTGGGAATTTAGAACCAATTCTTAGTAAATCTAGTCTAAACACTTTGTGTCTCATTCCTTCTGCTCTGCATTGGCCTACAGTGACTTCATCACACACTCTGTGATTCCTGGCCTTGCACTAAAAATCCTCCGAGTTGTTCATCTTGTCCCCTCCATATGGTGAATTATTATTCATCCCTTAAATCTGGCACAAGTCACTCATCTCTATAGTCTTTCTTGAGCCTCCCTGTCTGCAAGTAGTCACTCACTTCCATGTGCTGCCAAGTAACATTTCCATACCTTGAAAAGTAACTCGCACCATTTTCATTGTAATTTTTCTGTGTACAAGGTTTATTTCCCTTCTCCCCATGAATAACTGGGGACTCCTCAAATGTATTCTCTATAACTGGTACATAGTAGGCCTGCAGTTGCTATTTGTCGGATGACTGAGTGAAGTACCTTAAAGGCTAATTTTGTATCTGAGACATTTATTATAATTTGCTTCTTTGTGTTTGGGAGATCACAATTGAATGTGTAAATGTTTTTGTGATGAATCATCATCATATAAGGACAGATTTCACTAGTGACATTAAGCTTTTTGACCATCCACAGGTCTGAATCATTAACTGGCTCAAGAAACCAATCACTAACTCAGGGACAGAAACCAAAACACATAAAATGAGTCTGACTTGGGAAATGAGGTTGTGTTACAGTCTGTCTCTTAGAAGCAGAATGATTCAGCATTCCTTCTCTTACTTTCAGAGCTAAAACCTTGGTGGCCACATGGCAATTTCAATTTCTTCCTTTTTTGGAGGGGTGGGGATTCCAACCTGGGGCTTTTCCTATGCTAGGTTAGTGCTCTACCATTGAGCTATGCTTCCAGCCCCATAAGGTAATTTCTAAGTCAGGTTCTTTAAATTAAGGTGTTCAGGGATCCTTGTAGTAACCAGGTAACATTTAAAAGACTCAAGGGAGGGGAATGTTAAGTAAATTTGTAAGAGGCAGTAGCTTTCCTCAGCCTGCCAAAGACAACCAAAGGCCCCACAGAAAAGATGGACATCATCGTCCCATCACCATGCAAGAAGACACTAGCAGGAAAGGGTGCCAGGCTGACTTTTGTGCAGAGAACTTGATCTTTAGCCTCCATTTCTGCTAAAGGCCTGTGCCCGACACCTTGTAATCTCAGGGACACACTGGACAGCACTAGTGGAAAGAAAAGTCAGAAAATGGGTAAAAGCATTTATTGTATAATACTTCTAAACTGATGTGAATGCTGCATGGATATGCTTTGCCCCATGGCTGACCCCAAGGACTAAGAATGGGTTGAAGGTTTAGTTTATATTTTTAACAGTAGTTTTCAGAGCCACCTCATGAACTGCTGGGAAAAGTTCTAGAACCAGCAAATTGGGATCCTTCATAGATACCAAAGCCCTACTCAGATTTCTAAACCACCTATTGCTGCTACCATAACACTTTGACCAAATTTGTTAGGTTTGCCTGGTGGAGGGGAGTCCAGCTGTCACTGAGAGATGTCTGAGTCATCCTCACCCATCCACAGTTCCTTTTCCTCGCCTTACTTTCAGGGAGCCCACTGATAACACAGTGCCAGCCCTCTCCACTCCAGCCACTTCCCTGGCCACCTCGCCCACTGCCTGAGAGAATACACTTACTAGGGGTTTCTATTGTTGTAGTACAAACCTACAATGTGATCTGAAAATCTTGGTCTATTACTATTTGATCTTCCGCTATTAAAATGTTACTCAAGTCTATGAGAAAGTGATAAATTTAAGTTACTTTGTGTTAAGGAACAAACAGGAATATGATTTTTATGCCTGTAACTCTATTATTAATATGTTAGCACATGTCTTAATCTTCACAATAATCCTATTCATTCCTTCCATTCTACAAATGTTTATTGAGCATCCATTCTGCGGGGCACTGAGGTAGGTAGCAGAGGTGTAATGGAGAGTAAGAACAGATGTGGTCTTCACCTTCGCTGTTAGGATTTCATTCATTCGTTTATTCTGTCAACGCATATGTGTTGACTGCCCACTGTTCCCAAGATACTGTTCTAGGTACCAGAGTAAAACAGCCAGAAACCTCTGCCTCTCAAGGAGATTGCATTCTAGATGGGTGAGATAGAATATAAATAAGGTAAGTAAAATAATAGTATATTGGTGAAAAACAGCAGGAAGAGGGACAGAATGTTTCTGGGGGGCGGGGAAGGGTTTGCCATTCCAAGGTAAAGACCTGAAGGAGGGGAGAAAGCAGGCCAGAGGAGGCCAGGTAAGCAGGAAAGTGAGGAGGCCAGTGTGGCCGAGCAGGGTGTGCAAAGGGGCGAATGCCAGGAGGAGGTCAGAGGCTGGTGGGAGGCGAGCAGAGAGGTAGGACCCTGTGGGCACTGAAGGCATGTAGTGTGGAAGAGCCCAGGATCCACTGGAGTATTTGGAGCAGAGGAGTGACTTAGGCTCACGGGGTCACTCTGGCAACAGTTGAGAACAGACGGGTGGGAGCAAAGGCAGAAGCAAGGAGATCACATAGGATGTTATTGCTACAATTCAGGTGAGAGGTGATTGTTGGACTAGAAAAATTTCAGGGGAGGAGGTGAAGAGTGACTAGGTTTGGGGCATATTTGGAAGACAAAGTGGTCAGGATTTGCCTGTTGGATCAGATGTTGGTTGTACAAGAAGGAGCAGTCAAGGAAGACTCCAGAGTTTTTGGAACTGATTGGGTAGAAGAATAAAATTTGCTATTTACTCTTTTGGGAAGAAAGAGAGGGGTGGTTTTGGGCAAGTGATATGTGTCATAACTTAGACTGAGATGTCCATTAAATGTCCCAGTGGAAATGTCAAGTAGGCAGTTTATGGTAGAGATTGGGATTCAGGAAAGGCTTGGTTTGGATATATGAAAGTAAGTGCATCTTTATAAGGTGTGTCTATAGATGGAAAAGAGAGGGGTCCAGGATGGAGCTCGGGAGCATTCTGTGTTGTCAGGGAGAGGAGGCTGAATAAAAGAAGTGAAGAAACCCAAGTGTGTGTGGTGTCCTGGAAGCCAAGTGGAGAAAGTAGCTCCAGAAGGAAGATAAACTCAAACCGTGTCAGATGTTGCTGGCAGGTCAAGTAAAATGAGGAATGAGAATTGATTTGCAATATGGTATTAGCAACTCTAATAAGGGCAGTTTTAGTGAAGTGATGGAAATGACATGCTTTGAAGACTGGTATCCTGGGTGGTTGATATGAGAAGGAATGAAGAACTGGATGAGACTTGCCTTCATGATTGCAAAAAAGCATGTCAGTGAGGTGGTGGTGATGGTGGTAGGGGCAGCAGCAGCAGTGGAGGAAGGAGGCAAGGGGTTTGGCAAAGCTCTGGGACCCTTCTGTTTACAAAAACAAAACTGAGGCCCAGAGAGACTTTCGTGTCTTGCCAAGCTACGTGACTGCAAAGAATGAAATCAGAACTCTGACGTGAAGGCCAGGACGCTAGCCATTTTGCCATGATTGTCTTTCATCTTATGTCACCTTGAGCTCTTGCAATGCCTGTCCAAGTTTTTACTCTTACCTTGAGATATCCCTGAGTGCAGTGCTTGTAAGATGCCACGCCTTTGCCATTGATCTGTTTCTGAAAGATAGACATTATACGTTTATTAGTTTCACACATTTCTTTAGAGCCCAAAAACACTGAGTCACATCTTCTTTCTGAAACTTTCCTTGAATGTTTCCCCAAGACAGAGGTACTCACCCTGAGTGCTCCCCTCTCCTTTGCTGAGATATAAGACTATATAGGCCCATTACAGCACTTAGCATACTGACTCCTCTCCCCGCCCCCACCAGACAAGACTGACAACTCTTTTTTTTTTTTTTTGGTGCTAGGGATTGAACCCAGGGATGCTTTACCACTGAGCTACATCCAAGACCCTTTTATTTTTTATTTTGAGACAGGATCTTGCTAAGTTGCTGAACATCTCGCTAAATTACTGAGGCTGACCTCAAATTTGTGATCCTCCTGTCTTAGCCTTCCAAGTTGCTGGGATTACAGTCGTGCACCACCATACCTGACCCAACAACTCTTCCAATACCTAGGTGCTCTGTCCAGGGTATTAAAGGCATTAATAACAGTTGTGTGTTGTCTTTCTTCTTGAATTCCAGGGATATTGTTTCGCTCACACCCCTCAACCCCTACGTCCTTAAGATGGTACCTATTCCTTAGCTGTCAGTTGCCTACCTGTGTCCCTTTGGCCCTTACCATTTGACTGCACTGGGCCCCACTTACAGCCACTAACTTCCGCACCTCTCTCTGATCATTTTTGTGGGTCACAGGAGCCCACTCTGCCCACCTGTGCATGGTTAGCCAAAGGGTCAGGGAATTAAAGCCATGCCCTCAGAGCAGGTTTCAACCAAAGGCTGAGTTGGTGTACAAAATTCTAAATGGCCTGCCCCATGGCTCCCCAGGTGGGATAACTGAGGTGTGTGTACTAATCCTCAGCAGGACTTGACCCAGTAGGTGGTGACTCACTAGACAACACAACCTTAGTTCACCACATTCTCTCCTGTCCCCCTACCAGTGTTTCCTCAAATTATCACCCAAATAGGCTACCTGCACTTAAATCATGGTCTCAGGGTATGCTTCTGGGGAAAACCCAAACTAGCTCTGGGACTGGCCCAAAGTAAGTCCTAAAAAAATATTTGCTGAATGAATACATAGCACAATAAATTTGTTGAGTGAGTGAATGAATGACAAGTCATGTCTCTATCTTTCTCTATAAGGAGACTAAACTCCTGGTCAGCAGAGACCACCTGGTTCATCTTTGTATTCCAGCTTAATAGTGTGTTTGACTCACACCAACAGTTCCATAAAGGGTGAGTTGAATTAAATGACCTCAAAATAGCCCTTGGTGGAAAGTGAAAGTGGCCACATAATGAACTGTGGGTTTTAGCAAGGTGGAGGTAAGATTTCTTTGGGCATCTGCTCCAAGAACTTTAAAAGCAAAGGAGCAGTGGTGACAGCATGTACCCAGGAATTAAAAATAACTCTCTTATGAGAAATGCAGGGGATGGAGCAGGAAAAAAAAAGGGAAAGTGGAGAGGGACAGTATCCGGGTTATGTTTGGATGACACAACTTCCTCATGACAAGCAAGAAAATGCAAAGCGCTGCATGGGCTATTGGTGTTGTTGATTCCTTTCTGACACCTTTCAGAGCTGCCAGCCACTGTTACACAATCCTGCTAAAATACGATGGTCCTAAGAGGTACCATGAATGACGGCCTTATTTGCTCTGCTGTGCAGTGTCCTGAGGCCTCCTTATTTCTGCTGTTTGTTTTATACATGAAGAGTTTTTTTTTTGTAGCATGCTGGAACATGCTAGTGTTGAAGCTTTCTTTGTGCTGCCAAGGATGTTGGGTGTGCACACATAAGTGGGTGATGCATGTGCATAGGCTGGGAGGGCGATGACCCATTATGCATTGGTTCTATGTAAAGGCCAAGACATTTACAGTCAAATTTGTTCCAATGATCCATATTAAAAGATGCCTTTAAATGAGATCATGTATGTTAAACTTATTGGCAAAGCACCTACAACACAACAGATGCTTAATAAAAATGCTAGGTGAATTCAAATCCGAATTATAGCACCTTTTATTACCCATGCTTCTACTCCCTCTATGGGTATGAATGATTGAGAATGGCTTTTAAATTTTAGGGCACTACTTACGAAAAATGATTTGTATTTCACAGTAACACTATTTCTCTTCATTATGAAGTGCATTTTTTTTTTTTTTTTGCTATTACACATACAAATGCAAAAGTCTAGTTTTGTAGAATTTAATTTATCTCAATATATAGATTATAAGAAACAGACTCAGTTTTTTGGGAAAGTTATCCTAGTTTTCGGTCTTATTTTTAATACCTTAAAATATTTCAAAGTATAAGTGGAGTTTAAAAAGAAATCAGGACACAATTACCCATGAAAGTAGATTATTTTTTTTTTAGAAGTAAGCTGGAAAAAATGTTTTGGTTTCAAAAGATTGATTTAGATTAGTTTGACTGTCAGTCATTGTACTCACTAGTTTGGGGTCTGATTTATTTTTTAAATTTAACATCATCATTATTATTATTTACTACAGTCTTTTTTTAATCTGTTTAGGACCAAGTGGTCATTTCAGTTTAGTTAAGGTTTTGTTTTGTTTTATTTTTAGTAGTTTGAGGTTAAGCATGGTAAACTGCAAGCCCAGTCTGGAAATCTGGGGGACCTCATGTATCCCAGAAGCAGTGCATCTCCTTTCCCAACTCCCCAAGTTAAAGTGATGCTCAATCCTGGGACATCCCTTGTTTGAGGGCACGAACTGCTCTCTGTTGTGGGCTTTCCTTCCATGCACTGCAGCCAACCAGGGCCCTGTCTTCCTCATGTCCTGAGTCAACTCCTCATTCCTTTGTCTTGAAGCCTGTAGATTGCAGTGGGAATGTTAAAGATTCTGGGAAAGTTGACAGATTAAGGAAGCTTTATTCTGCATTAAGCTTATTAGGTCCTTTTCCTGAGAAGAGATGTTAATGAGGAGAGAGAGCAGAGATTACTTAAGTGGTTAAAGGTCTTGGAATTCAGGAAGGTTTACCAGGGGACAGCCTTAAATCCAGATTGTTTTTTCTTGGCCATGGTATTGCAGTTACTGTTCCCGCTGAAGCCGCTATGAGCAGCAGCCTCTTGTCCACCAGAAGTAACATTCTAGAAATGTGATGGATAAGGCAAGGGGAATGATTAAAGGTCAAGCAAAGTTGCCAAGAGCAAGAATGTCAGAACCGTGCCAATGGATGAAGATGCACAGTCATCCCTTTGTATCAACCTGGGGTTGTTCCAGGACTCCCCCCACCCCATACCAAAATCTGAGGATGCTCAAGTCCCTTATGTAAAATTATGTAATATTTAATTATGTAATATAACTTATGCATACCCTCCTGTATACATGGAATCATCTCCAGATTATTAATGGTACCCAATGCAATAAAAATGCAATGTAAACAGTTGTGGGGTTTTTTTGTATTTTTTTTTTCTTCCTGTCATGCTGCAATTGATCCCAGGGCCTTTTGGCCATGCTTGGCAAGTATTCCACCACTGAGCTACTCACCCAGCCCTATAACTATTTATTATACTGTATTGTTTAGAAAATAATGACAAGAAATACATTTGTGCATGTTCAGTAGAGGTGCATATTAATTTTTTTGAGTACTTTCTGTCCACAGTTGGTTGGATCCGCACATGTGGAACCATGGATGTGGAGGGCCTGCGTGATTAGTTTTGCAGATGCACCCTAACGCCCTCTGCACAGGGCTGGACAGCAGCAGAGTCAGACACCAGACCTGTCTAACTGCTTGGTAGAGCCTTTTTTGGCTCCACTTTAACCCATTCCATTCTTCATTTATTAAAGGCTTCAGTTGGAATGAGCCAGGCCCAAAGATATACCTTTGGAGAAGAGAGATGAAGTCCTGGTAAGACTTCCTAGGTATATGTGAATCTGCTTGTTGAGGCTGAGCTGTCTCTGTGCACTTGTGGTTGGTACTTCCAGAAATGGATTAAATTATTTTCTTCCCACTTAGAAGTTTTGTTTGTCTGTGGCTTCGTGTTGGGATTTGAAAGCTAGATATTTTTGTTGCTTCCCGCTTCTATAGGTCACTTTTCTGTTGCAAAGCCATTTTTCTCATTAGGTGGTAAAAATCTCCATAAACTGTCCTACCTTGCTTAGTGGAGTGCCTTGCATATGTATAGCATTTTATGGTTTTCAATGATCTCACTGTGTAATGCTGTCCTGGGTGTTTTGTATATACTCACCATTTTCATCAACTCAGATACTTCTACCAATTCTGAGGATAACACACAGGGTCATTCCCTCCTTCCTTTCATATTATTTTCCCCAAGGGCTATAAGTGGCAAAGGAATTTTTCAAAGTACAGTAAAAGCATACCATATGAATGATACTGTTTTCTGATGGCAAAGTGAAGATAACCTGGAGACTCTTTATCCCTGTGAATTATGTTCCACTTTCTTGGGTTCACACTATCAGCAGGAATACTGAAAACAATTTAGCTTAGTAATTGCACCTGTGCACCCTGCCTTTTTAAATTGGTGAAACATCTCCTACAAGTGTGTTAGATCAATATAGTTGAGTTGGTCCGTGATTTTTTTTTTTTTTTTCCTTTTTGCTTTTGCGCTTAGAGCTTATTTCTTTTCTTCTTTCTCAACTTAGAGCTTTGGTGTTGTTATTATTCATCCCTGATGGAGAAATTGTTCCTACCATGCACCAGGCATGGTTCTAGGGGCTGGATTCAGCAGAGAATACCCAGACAAAATAATGCTTTTATGGCTAGCTCTATGTCTTGGAGTCATCGAAGATAAGCCATGTAATTCTTCTGCATAGAAGTCCTTCAATAACTTGAAGACTGCTCAGTTTCTTCTGAGTCTTCACATCAAGCTAATACTCCCAATTAACCCAGTGTAACACAGCTTCAGGTCTTTGCACTGTATGTATTGTTATATCTTTCAATTAATATTATTTAATATTGAATATTGAGTTTGATATCTGTTAAATATTGAATTGATTTTTAGTAGACTTTAAATTTTTTTTACAAAGGTAATATGTACTTGGAGAATTCTGGAAAATACAAATAAATATAAAACATAAAAAAGAAATTATCTGTGGTCCCATTGTCTACTGTGAAAATGTTGGTATATTTCCTCCTAGCCTTTTTCAATTTGTATCTGTTTATATAATTGAGATCACAATGCAATATTTAGAAATCTGTATCCTGTTTTCCACTTAACATTGATACTTATACTTATGTTATTTGACAAATAACAGTATATTCATAAAAATAATCCAAATGGTTGCAGAATGTTCCAGCCATATAGATTTATTAAGATTAAGTCATAAAGGAGTATGCAGATTCCTGGAGGGGGCTGCATTGTTGCCTTTTCACCAAGTCCTCCGCTTCCTAAACTACTACACTTTAAGTACGGAAGGAAAATGCTGGAATACATATCTCCTGTGGATTCCTCTTAACTTGGGTATTATTGATATGCTACTCTTCCCCCTTTCTTTTCATTGCTTGGTGTTTCCTCATTATCACGTGCTGCCCATTTGTTTGGAGATTAGGGTTGACTACAGATCTTCTGGTTAACACACACCAGGATATCCTGGTGACCGTTTTTGAGGCTCTGTTCCCGCCAGGTTCAACCTTGAGGAGTCTGTTGGAAGCAGTTCTTTGGGTGAACTAAATCACGGCAGCACAGGGCTCACTCTGGTCCTTGGATTGCAGGCCTCCAGCTGAACCAGAAGGCCCTTACCACCTTCCCGGATGTGGTAGTTGTACGGGTATCCACACCCTCCGTGCAGTCAGACAGCGACATCACTGTCCTGCGGCACCTGGAGAAGCTGGGCTGCCGCTTGGTCAATCGCCCACAGAGCATCTTAAACTGCATCAACAAATTCTGGACGTTCCAAGAGCTGGCTGGACATGGGGTCCCCATGCCAGACACTTTCTCCTATGGTGAGTCTCCTTGAAATACAGTTGGAACTAATCTTTCCAAACCATCTATCTCTCTGTATTTTCTCTCCCCAGAGACTTTCCAGTAATCTCTTGCCTTTCAATGTGAGTCTGTTCGTTTTAGGTGATTCAATATCTTGGGTCTTTATCTTGGCCATTCCCTCTGTCTGAAATGTCTTTGCTTTCTGTCTGTAAGTCATTTACCAAATATGTCTCTGTTGACACTCATACCAGCTACAACATCAGACACTAAGCCATTGCTGTAAAATTCCTGCCTGAGGTATTCCCAGTTCATCGGAGGCAGAAGACAACAGGTGAACAGGCAACTCCAGTCCAGTCCAGTCAGTGTCGTGGTAAGACTTAGTGTTCCTGGTAGTTCAATGCAGTTCAGAAGACTTTGGAGAATGCTTCCTAAGAGAGATAACATCCACCTAAGTTGAAGTTATCCTGCTAAAAGAAGGGGCATGGGAGAGTAATCTAAGCAGAGAAAAGAACATAGGAAGACCTCGTGGTAAGAGAGAACCTGACCTATTGGTGGTATTGAGAGTAGTGTGTAGAATGTTGAGTTATAGGATTGGAAAGATCAGAAGGTGCCATAACAGCACATAAAAAAGGTAGGCTTAATCCAAGTCTAATAGGAGATTATCAGAGGACTTTAATCAGGGAGGTGGCGTGATCAGAGTGACAGGGCAGAAGATCATTTTAGCTACTCTATGGAGTAGGAAGTAGATGGGGCCACATAGAGATAGATAAGAATTTGAAGGGTTTTTTTTTTTTTTAATAATCCATGTGACAATGATGGTCTACACTAATAGTAAGAATGAAAGTAAGTGAACAGATTTAGGAATTATGATGGAGATAGAAAGAGCAGGACATCATGATTGATTGGATATGGGCAGTAAGGAGAGGAATCAGGCTTCTGGTCTGACCTACCAGATGTGGACATAGACATTCACTGAGACTAGGAACAGGAAGGAAGAAGCAAAATAGTGGGTAGGCAGTAAGTGGTTGTGAAGGAAAGAGGAGTTCAGTTTGAGCAAGTTCTATTTGAGGTGTCTGTGGTATAGGCAAATAAAAACATTCAGTAGGCAGGGGATAAATGGATCTGGAAGAATCACATACTAGGAAAAGGGGTTTGAAACCTTTACTATGTCAAGTGAAGTCATAGGAAGGGATGAGAAGACAGAATCTATAGAATGAAAAGAATGGAGGGCTAAACTCTATCGTAGGGATTGAACTGTCGCATGTTCTATTTTGTATACTTTACCATATCAGAAAAGCAAAATTAAAAAAAGAGGGACCCTTGTAGAGAAGAGGTCAAGGAAAGGGAACCTGTAAAAGAAACTAAGTAGGAGAACTTGAGAGGTGAGAAGAGAAAGAAGGAGGGTCATGGAAACCAATGGAAAGAGTATTCCAAGAGGGATGAAATAATCCAAAGTGTTATGTGATTCCTACAGGACAAGGAATGTAAGCACAGAGATATGTGTGTTGAATTTAGCAACAGGAAATTTAGTGAATATAGCTTCAGTTGAGTGACAGGGAAAGAAGCCAAATTGTCAGGAGTGAGGAACTGAAGGAGAAGTGAGGGAATGGAAACAGTGGGCTTCTATAACTCTTTCAAGTAGCTTGATGGTAGAGGTACAGAGTTGTAGTTAAGGGGTGATGCAGGACCAAGGAACAGGAATTTTATTTGTTTAAGGTGGAAGAGAGCTGAGCTTGTTCAATATGTTGATGAATTAAGAGCTAGGAGGTTTAAGATACAGTAGAAAGGGAACACTTTAATGGTGCAAGATCCCTGAGGAGATGACAGGGGAAGGGGTTCACAGGACAGGGGCAGGGATGGCTGTAGATTAAGAGGATCCCTCTCTCACCACATTGTTAGGGAAAGAAAAGAGGATGACTAGAAAAAAATCGAGTTTATCAGGAAGTTAGGAAGTTGGGAGTTCCCTTCTTATAAAATGTCTTTATGGAGATACCCTGATTACCTACACTGCTTCCTCATTTTTTCTTTTCATATTTATTTATTTTTTGATGGATATTGAGGATGGAACCCAGGGGCACTCTACCACTGAACTACACCCCCAGCTCTTGTTATTTTTTTAATTTAAGACAGGGTCTCACTAAGTTGCCAAGTCTGTCTCCTTGAACTTGCAATCCTCCTGCCTCGGCCTCCTGAGTAGCTGGTTTTACAGGTGTGCAGCACCACACCTGGCTTATTTATTTTTTTTTCTTTTAATCATTAGCTCTTTTTTGAACCAGATAGGTCTCGTAAGTTCTCCAAAGTATTTGACTTTGTAAAAGTTGAAAAACTATGCTACTGCCTGTGGGAAGCAAGAAAATTGATTCTCCAAACATGCCCATGACCTAATCCCAGACCCTATGAGTATATTAGGTTCCATGGCAAGAAGGAATCAAGGCTGCAGATAAAGAGTGCTAGTCAGATGACCTGAAGATAGGGAGATATTCCTAAAATATCCAGGTGGGCCCAATGTAATAAGTGTTCTTAAAATTAGAAGAGGGAGGGCTGGGGACGTAGCTCAGTGGTAGAACCTTGCCTAGCAAGTGTGAGGTGCTGGGTTTGGTTCCTAGCACCACAAACAAAGTAGAAACAGCAGGCAGAAAATAGAGTCAGAGGGAGATGTGCCTGTAGAAGAAGGACAGAGGGTATTATGTGAGAGAGACTCAGCCATTGCTGGCTTTGAAGATGGAAGACAGCCATGAGCCAAGGAATGTGTGCCACCTCTAGAAACTGAAAATGCAAGGAAACAGATCCTCCCCTCGGAGTGTGTCCAGCTGGCCTTTTGATTTTAGCTCAGGGAGATCCATTTTGCACTTCTGACTCAGGATCTGTAAGAGTAGATTTGTGTTGAAATTGCTAAATGGTTAGTTATAGCAGCAATAGAAAACAAATATGCCCATTAATGTAACTATAAAACACATCCATCCAGCAGAGAACTAGGAAGTAAACCAAAAGGACTTCTGAGTAACCCCCATATGAGTCACAAATCCCAACAAACATCAAACTTATTTCACTTAATAGATGATTTTCCCTATGCAGGAAAACTCATCTCACAAGTTGTTTTTTCTAAGCTCTTAGGAGAAGCAGAAAGAGAGGTTCCTGTCCTGTGTGGACAGTAGTGAGAGGTAATCATTGACATCCATACAGATGGAAGGTGACAGCCATCAAAAACCATGTCCAACAACAAGAATGTGCACTAGTTGGATGCCATTAAATAGAGGGCAAGTGTCATCCCTGAGGTCATTATGGTACAATTGTTGATGTTCATGACATTGGTCCTAAGTTATCAAGAAAAGGTTATGCTCAACATAGTATATGTAGGAAGTCAAGAAAGTTTGTAAGATACTTTAGAAAGATTTTCATGCACATAATTGTTCATATTTTTAAATCAAGTAAGATTTAAAGATTTAAGAGGTGTAGCAGAGCCAGTTCAGGCTTTAGAATCATGCCTTAACTTTGGGTGACAAATCTTTAGGCTAAGTGTCTTTGGGAAGTGGTTTTCTATTGCTGCATAACAAACTACTAAAATCTTAGTGACTAAACAAAACACTCATTGATCATCTCTGTTTCTGCAGGCCAGAAGTCTAGCCACAGCACAGCTGGGTTCTCTGCTCAGGGTCTCACCAGGCTGAAATCAAGGTATCAGCTGGGTCTGTGGTCTCATCGGAGGCTCAGGAGTTTTCTTCCAAGCTGACTGCCTGTTGACATTCAGTTCTTTGCCATTGTAGGTCCAGGTCTCCTCTTTCTTACTAGCTGACAACTGGAGACCATTCTCAGGCCCTAGAAGATACCCACTGTTCCCTGCCACATGTCCTTCTCCACAGCATGACAAGTTTGCTCCTTCAAAGCCAGCCGAAGAGTCTCTGATTCACATTCTTATAAAAGGCTTACCTGATGAGATCAGGCCCACAAAGGATCATCTCCCTTTTGATGAACTCAAAATCAACAGATTTTTTTTAATATCCCATCATATTCACTGGTCTTTCCCATGTTCAAGGAGTGTTCACTGGGGGTGGGAATCTTGGGGGCCATCCTAGAATTCCGCCTACCACAACCATCCTGAAGAGAAAGCTATCTACTGTTCGTAGAGCATTGTATGAACCGAAGCCACGGGCAGACTTCACCACATAGGTACATAGTAAATCTTGGTTTCCTTACCTCTGCTCCCACCTTTTACGCCACAGGTGCATAATGCATGTCTGTTGGATCCAATGGGTTCGAATCAACTTACTCAGAGACAGGAGGCCTCCTGCAGAGGGCTGGGCTGACCACTCCCTGACCATCAGCTTTACCTTCACTGACTCTCACCTTTTCTTGGCAGGTGGACATGAAGATTTTTCAAAAATGATTGATGAAGCTGAGCCCCTGGGCTACCCAGTCGTGGTGAAGAGCACACGAGGCCACCAGGGTCAGTGCTTCCCCTCCTGGGCTTCCGGGGTGATCCATCTGCGAGGGTGGCAGGTGCACCTGCACAAGTGGAAACACTGCTTGAGGAGCTTGCAGGGTGATTCTCCTGGTGCCCTCCACTTGGTCCTCTCTGTCCTTGCTTCTGTCAGACCCTTGTCCTCTCTCCTTGGGCTATTACAGTAGACACCTGTCTTTACTGATGGATTTCTGTGCCCCACTGCCAGTGCATCCTCCGTTTTTTTCTTGGAGTGATTTCTCTGAAACATAGATCTATTCTTGTCACTCTTTCGCCGAACAGCCCCCACCCCAGCCCCTGTGTTGCCTGTTAGACTAAAGTCCATATTCCTTATCATGTCACTCTCGCCCTGTACAGACAGCCTCAACCTTCCTTGCAGCCCTCTCTGGTCATGTGGACCCTCCATAGTTCATTCCCAGCTACCTCTCTTTCACCTACTAGACCATGGTTTTTCCTGTCTATAATCCTCTGCCCTCTTTACTTTGCTGGGAATACCATCTTTCTCTGCCCACCTGGTCAACTTTAGCTCATCCTTTAAGGCCAGCTCCCAATACCATTTATTTTCTATCCTCACCCCTGGTCTCCCTTCCTCTCTTCCAGACAAAATTAATTGCTCTAGCCTTTTTGTTTCCATGTCACTTTGTACATCCTCTGTCATAGTCCTACCCTTGATGACCGTTTTAGGTGTAGGTGTCTGTTTCCTTCATTAGACTGTGAACAGCTCAAGGGCAAGGACTAGGTCCTGAGCTGCACTGTCTCTGTAAGGCCCACGAGAGTGCTGGGTGTATACCAGGGACTCAGCAGGAGAGAGCAGTCTTCCTGCAGTTGTGAGCAGGTAACTCAGTGTGAGGCCTGGATGGCATAGCATGCTTAGGCTCAGGGTATCTGGAGAAGGGGAGATAGCCCTAAACAGATATGCGATGACAGTGATTGTGATGTAGGGTCTGTGACATAGAAATAAACCAGACATAATCACTGCTCTCAAGGAGCCCCAGTGAGAAGACTGTAGAGGGGCTTCTATTGCAGGGTATTGACCTCTGTAGCAGACAGGCCCAGGGGCCCCTTGATCCTGAAGGAGGGAGGGGCCCACTCTGCCACGAAAGGAGATTTAAGTTACCATATAGAATTTGAACTGGAAGTGATGAGTGAGCAACACACAGAAGCAAGTGTGAACACAATCATCTCTTGCCTGTTGAGCAAGAGAAATGAGCAAAGGAGAGCTTTGATACTATTGACATAAGCTGCTGTGCTAAAATCCAATCAATCTCATGGCTATTTTTTTAAATTATAAAATGTACATAAAATTCAACTAATATTTATCAAGTGCCTACAGAGTGTCATGTATTATTTATTCTAGACTCTGAGGATACAGATAAGAACAAAACAAAAATTCTTGTCCTCAAGGAGCTTACATTGTAAAAAGGTATGATGGCCAATAAACAGAAATTAAACATAATACATAATATTTTTTAAAGTTTTAAAAATTGAGATATAACCTACATAAAAAATTTGCTTCAGTAGGTTATAAAATTCAGTGGATTTTAGTATATTCACTGTCTTACAAAAATAACCACTATCTAGAAAGAAATGAGAAAAAACATACTATATACTACAGTTCTATGAAGATCTGGATCAGGTAAAATAACCTACGGTGCTAACCAGTAGAACAATGGTTATGTTGAGTGGGAATGGGAGGATTTTCTGGGATGGGTTATGAGGGAAATTTCTAGAGTGATGGAAATGTCAGTGTTTTGTTAGGGGCATACACGTCACAAGTTTAAGTACTTGTCTTTATTCACTGCTGTATTTCTTAATGAAAAATAATCCAAGGAAAAAAATTAAAATATTATGAGGATCCAAAAAAAAAAAAAAATAACCACTATCTAATTTCAAAACATTTCTATCTCCCCCTAAAGAAACCATGTACCTATTATATCAGAATGGGACTCTACTGTCATGTGTAACTAAAAAGAGCCAATAAAAATTACAAAAAAGAAGTTAGTCCTAATTGTCCTGGCAACCATTATTTTATTTTCTGTCTCCATGGATTTGCCTATTTTGGACATTTTTAAATAAAGGGATTCAGACAATAGATGGACTTTGGTGTCTGGTTCTTAGCATGTTTTCAGAGTTTATACATGTCGTGGAGCACTGCTCTACCCCTTTTGAGGAGTCAATAATACTCCATTGTATAGATACACCACATTTTGTTTACCTAGCCATTGGTTGGTGGACATTTGGGTTATTTATTTCCACTTTGCGACAATTAAGAATAATGCCGCTATGAACATTTGTGTGCAGGTTTTCATATGATCATACATTTTCATTTCTCTTGGGTATATATCTGGAAATGGAATTGCCAAGTGCTGTGGCAATTCTCTGCTTAACTTTTAGAGGACTGCCAAGTTGTTTTCTACAGTGCTTATGCCATTTTACATTCCCACCAGCAACATATGAGAGTTTCATTTTCACACATCCTTGCCAATGCTTATTATTTTTTATGTATGTATGTATGTATGCATGTTTATTATAACCATCCTGTGGGCATGCAGTGGTATTTCCTTGTGGTTTTGATTTGTATTTCTCTAATGACTGATGAGGTCAAGCGTCTTTTCATATGCTTACAGGCCATATTTAAATCTTCCATGAAGGAATATTTACTCAAACTTCTGCCCTTTTAAACTAGCTCATTTATTTTGAGTTTTTTAGGTTTTTTAAATAATGTACTATGATAGACACTTCTTAAATGTATAATTTGAACTTTTTGTTTTTTAACCATTTTTTAGGTTGCCTTTTTTTTTTTTTTTTTTTTTTTTGGTACTAGAAATTGAACCCGGGGGTGCTTAACCACTGAGCCCTTTTTAAATATTTTATTAGAGACAGGATCTCCCTGAATTGCTAAGTGCCTCACTAAGTTTCTGAAACTGGCTTTGAACTCAGGATCCTCCTGCCTCTGTCTCCTGAACTGCTGAGATTACAGGCATGTTCTTGATGGTGTCTCTGATACACAAAAGTTTTTTTTATTTTGATAAAGCCAAATTTATTTTTTCTTCAGGTTCTGTGTACTTCTGATGTTATTTTTGTGCTCGCCTAATCCAAGATCACATAGATTTACATATGCTTCTTCCTGAGAATTTATAGTTTTATATCTGAGTCTTTCACCCATTCTGGATTCATTTTTGTATATGGCATGAGGTCAGTGTCCAACTTTATTCTTTTGCAGGTGGATATCCAGTTTCCCCAGTACCATTTGTTGAAGAGACTGTTTTCCCCCCATTGATTGCTTTTGGAACCCTTATCAAAAATTTGAACAGGCTGGAGATGTAGCTCTTTGGTAGAGTGTTTGCCTATGTGTGAGGCCATGGGTTCAATTCCTAGCACTGAACAAAAAAAATAAAATTAAATAAAAAATAAAAACTCAGTTGACCATGCATGTGAAGGTTTATTTCTGAGCTCTCAAACTTTATTAAAAAAAAAAAAAAATCTGCATCTCAATTCTATTCCATTGACACATATATGTCTATCTTTATGCCAGGCCATATTTTCTTGATTACTATATCTTCATAAGTTTTGAAATTGGGAAGTGTAAAATACCATGTGAATTTAGGATTAATTAGCTTGTTGATTTCTTTCAAAAAGGAAGTTGGAATTTTGATAGCGATTGATAGATGAATTTGAGGAGTATTGCCATCTTAACAATTCATGATGTCTTCCCATTTATTTAGATCTTTAATTTCTTTCAACAGCATTTTATCATTTTCAGTGTGTAAATCTTGTACATCATTGTTTAAATTAATTCCTAAATACTTTAATCCTTTTGATGCTATTGTAAATTGAATTGTGGTGTTTTTTTAAGACTTTTTTAAAATTTTTTACAGACTGCATTTTGATTCATTGTACACAAATGGGGTACATTATTACATTTCTATGGTTGTGCACAATGTAGATTCACACCATACATGTACATAGGGTAATGATGTCTGTCTCATTCCACCATTTTTTCATACCCACCTCCCTTTCATTTCCCTCTGTGTAATCTAAAGTTCCTCCATTCTTGAATTGTGTTCTTAATTTTATTTTCACATTATTTGGTACTAGTGCAACATACAGTGTATTAGCAGGAAAAAAGGATAGGTAAAAAACAGAGTTCCAGCAGTTAAGTTAGACTATAGTATCAATGTCCTTTGGCATATACAGAGGATTGATTCTAGGATCCCTCAGGGACACCAACGTCCATAGATGCACAAGTCCCTTACTTAAAATGGCACTGCATTTGAAAATAATTTACACACATCCTCCTGTATGCTTGCAATCATCTCTAAGTTACTTATAAAATGTAATACAATGCAAATGTGAAATAAATAAATCATGTTGTTTAGGGAATCATGACAAGGAAAAATGTCAGTACATGTTCAGTACAGATGCTGTTTTTTTGTGAATATTTTTGGAATATGGTTGATTCAATATTCAGATGGAGAACCCTCACATATACAGAGCCAACTGTATATGGAAGTAAGTCCAAGGGAGGAGGCACTTGGTAGATGATTAATCTTTGTGCCTTTCCTTTTTTTTTTCCTTGCATTAAAACTGCTGTTCCTTTGTTAATTGCAGACTAAGCCCCATAGTAGGACCTTTGAGCCAGGAACCAATCCCTAGCCATCATCTCTGCTGAAAATCCTACCTAATGTCCAGAGAACTCCAGTGCTTCTAAGTAAACCCCAGCCATCTGTTGCCAGATGCCTGATCTCCTGACGCCAAGTGTCTAACTGCTTATATATCTACTCATTACTTGAGACTTGGAACAAGTCACTCCTGTATCACTTCTGTTTCTTCCCATGACCACTTGCAGGACTCCAGCTGACACTGACTGCCCACTTAACCGCACGCCCTCCTACCACCTGTTACTTGGACATCTTCAGATCACTTGCTTCCTCTCCTTCAATGATGTTGAATGTCTTGGGTTCATTCAGGAATGGATTGGAGTGATTAAATTACTGGATATGACATGTTTTTGGAAGTTACTTTTCAGTCTTATATGCCACTAGGAACTGATACCCATCAGTCTTTTTATTAAGACTTTGGAGGGTAGCACTTGCCTATAATCCTAGCAACTTGGGAAGCTGAGGAGGAAGATCAACCTCTGCAACTTAGAGAGATCCTCTCACAAAATAAAAAATCAAATGGTCTGGGGCTGTTGCTCAGTGGTAGACTGCTCCTGGAGTCAATCCCCAGCACTGTTAAAAAAACAAACAAACTTCAGAAAGTTTCCACATCTTTTGTGATGGTGACATGAAATTGAGAAAACCATTTCTTTGTTTCATTTTTTGCCGAAAAGAATGTTCAAACTGGCATACTCATGTCAGATCTGCAGAGCAAACCTTTTAGGAACCCCTGCTCAGATTTGTTGACTAATATGCAAATGGAAAGCAGATGCTGAGTAATTACAAAAGCGTAGGTGATTCAAACAGAAAATAAGAATTTAGAATCAAGAAGGAATGCTTTCCTAGAGAGCAATAGAAATATGGACCCTTCCTTGGATTAAATAAATAATAAATAGGACTTCATCAGGTGTTCCCTCCTTTGAGCTCCCACAGATTTTTGCATAGACCTCTTTTTAAATTTTTTTAAAATTTTATTTGTTCTAATTAGTTGAACATGACAGTAGAATGCATTTATACATTTTGGTAGATCATACGTAAATGGAGTGTAATCTTAATGCACATCATGCTATGTTGTAATTATCTGTTTTGACTTTCTTTCCATACCCACTTTGAATTTCTCTAAATACATGTAATTAATTGTGTTCTATAAAAATTGATGGACATCTGCCCTGTATGTCAAGTCCAGTGTGAGGTTTGGGGGATACAAAAAAAATGTGTTAGCCATGGACGCTGCCTCACCAGCATCCTCAGGTGATAGGAAATGCTAATTAACTTTCTGGAATGGATTTGATTAGATCCTTAGGATTTTATCTTAGCCCCCTTCTAAATGCGCTACTATTTCATTTTGAGAAGAGTGGTGGTCTTCTCGGGGGGACCTGAGGAAAATCAAGAGAAAATAAGGTTCAGTGGCTATTTGATAAGAAGCAGGAGCCTCATCAGAGAAATAGAAAGGGCCACGATGAGGGAAGTTCAGAGAGAACTGATGCGTGTTTGGGACAGGGAGGCATGATGGCAAGGACAGGGGCCTGAGGCTTCCCTCGCTAACGGCTTCTATTGCCCTTCATCTTTCTTCCTAAAGGAAAAGCCGTTTTTCTTGCAAGAGATAAGCATCACCTCTCAGACATCTGCCATCTGGTCCGCCATGATGTGCCCTACCTGTTCCAGAAGTATGTGAAGGAGTCCCACGGAAAAGATATCCGGGTGGTTGTGGTAGGGGGCCAGGTGATAGGCTCCATGCTTCGCTGCTCCACAGATGGACGGATGCAGAGCAACTGCTCTCTTGGTAAGATATAAAGGCTCAGATTGGGTCTGTTGGTCATGGAAGGCCACCAGGATATTTCATTAGACTGTTTGAACCTGCCGAGTATGTGTATATGTGTCCCTACTATCATGTCAGTCCTCTGTTAGGCACGAGGTTCTCACAGAGAAGAGGAGAAAGGAGCCCTTTCCATGTCAGCAAGCTGTCCAGGAGGGGGACATGTAAGTGTCAGTGCTGTGACAGAGGTCAAGGCAAGGAATGTCAAGACATTAACGTTTGAATCCTATCCTACTATTGTTAGGACTTAGCAGTCTGAGTTAAAGAAGGGATTGACATGAGGACCAGCATTTAAGAAAATCTCCCATTGGGGTAAAGGATGGATTAAAGGCAATAAGACAGGAGCAGGGAGATGAGTTTAGAATCTGTTGCAGTGTCTCAAGCCAAGAATACCAAGGGTCTAAACTAAGGCACCAACAAGAGAAATACTATATTTTGATTTTATATTTTAATTGAAATTTTTATTTTCCTCTCACATATGATACTATTAGAAAGCTGCAGTTTATATTTTGGTTGAATACATAACCCCATCCTTTTAACTTACTGATAAAGCTTATTTTCTGTCATGGCTGAATGGATGAGATATTCCAGGAGGGATGTAAATTCTTGTCCCATCACAGAAAAGCTATTGTCAGCCTCATTGAATGAATTTATATGTTGGTAATTTGAAAAAAAAAAACAAACTATAATTACTATTTCCTAATTCACCAGATGAGTATACCAAGTCTAGCAAATAATGAAGAGACTTAGACACTGGTTTAGTCCCTCTTTCACTAACATTCTCAAGTGTTCACGGCAGCTTTGCAGCAGATGTTGAGAGAATAGAGATTATGAGGGAGTCCTTGCCCTGGGCCAGCATGTGGCCCAATAAAGAGGACAAGCAAGCAGATAATTGTAAGATACTGTGGCAAAGTTGCATGACAGGCAAGTGTGAGATTTAGTTTGACACAGTGCTCAGTACCTTAGAGTTATTTCATTTTCATGATAATCATGTACTGCTGCAGTATTGAACCTCATGGTTTATTATTTTGTCTTTTTTTATTACCTCACTAAAGAACCACAATGGTTTTATAATATATCCACACTACTTTTCTTGGTGAGCTGTTTTAAACTGTTTTTATAGCATGTCCCACGTGGGGGAGGGACAGTGTTAAGGTAAAGACATTAGTTATTAGAATATAATACTATTGTATTGTATACTGTTATATTGTATTGAATACAATTCTTAAGTCTTTCCAGGGAGACTAAAGGGAGACAATGAAGTCTGAGGTCCTAGCTTCTTAACAAGTCCTGGGTACAGGATTTTATCTCATAATCCTCTCCATCTTTCTCTCCTTAAGAGTTATTATTTTTATTTTCTCTAATCATAAAAGAACTACATTGTCAATGTAGAAAATTCAGAAAATACAGCAAAGTCAAATGAAAAAGAAAAACACTTATTATCCCCACCATTTAGAGGCAACTATTATTAACCATTGGTATCATTCTTCTCAGTTGTTTCTTCTGACAGATATTGTTTGCAAGTTACAGTCATACTATACTATACCATCTTTAATTCTTCTTGGTCACTTCCTGAAGGCTTACAAACTCTATGAGCATTATTATTAATGGATATAAATATGCTGTTTCTTCTTGTATGAGATATTTAATTATAATTTTTATGTCTTCATTCAACAAATATTTATTGAATGCCTACTGTGTACCAGAAACTAGGATTTTCCAGTGTTTTAAACAATACTGCCATCAGCATCTTGGTGTGTAAAAATATTTTCCAGACATAAAATTGTTTCCTTAGTGGTGCAATGGCTGGGTAAGAAGTTCTCAGCTTTTTTAAGACTCTAGATTTTTTTTTTCCCCCCCCAAAGGGTGTCCTGATATCCATCCAGGCCTTTTGTGAGTAATGACGGTGCCTATCTTGTGGCCCTTGTCAGCAGTCCCATCTCTTCCTTGAAGGGTCTTTTGACTCATCAGTGAGCATCTTTTGTCCCCTTGACATCACTGTGCTTTCTCCACAGGTGGTGTGGGCGTCATGTGTCCACTGACAGAACAAGGCAAGCAGTTGGCTATTCAGGTGTCCAACATCCTGGGCATGGACTTCTGTGGCATTGATCTCCTCATCATGGATGATGGCTCCTTTGTGGTGTGTGAAGCAAATGCAAATGTCGGCTTCCTAGCCTTCGACCAGGCTTGCAACTTAGATGTGGGTGGGATCATTGCAGACTATACCATGTCCTTGCTGCCAAATAGGCAGACTGGGAAGATGGCTGTCCTCCCAGGACTGTCAGGTCCCAGGGAGAAGAATGAGCCAGATGGCTGTGCTTCAGCTCAGGGAGTTGCAGAGAGCCCCTACACCATCAACAACGGGTCTACCTCTAGTGAGAGTGAGCCTGAATTGGGAGAGGCCCGGAATTCCTCAGCAAACACAGTGGGGGGGCCTGCCCCCCATGCATCCCGAGCCTGGCTACAACATTAACATCAGGATGGCTTCAGAATTAAAGCTTAAGTGAATTTCTGCTTCTTGGCAGCATTTAAACCAAATCCTACTGCTTCCCTAGTAGTTTCGAGTGAATAAAATCTGGACCAATGTGATTTCATTTGCACAGAAACTAGAAATCCCATCTGGGCACTCAGCATTCTTTCTAATGATGATTTAAGCAAATGGCCTAGCTTTGTGGTTTTTACGAAGACATAAAAACACTCACCAAGAACAACATCCCAACTGATCGATTTGAGACCAGTGTCTGCAGTGAGCTCTTGGACATAATGGTAGACTTTCAGGCACTGACTCTGTGCTGCTTCTGGCTGGTAGCAGTAAAGAACAAGAACTTAGAATGTCTCCTGGAAAAACTGGACTTAAAAGCAGCCATGAGATGGAGGCATGTGCAGCCACGGCGGAATGTGACAGTAGTAGCATGTCCTTCACCCAGCGTGTGTATGAGGCTTGGAGAACACACAGTCCAAACACTATTACAGGATCGATCTCTGCTCCCCTCAATCACCATCTTGACCATATTTCTCTGACACTCAGGATATGGTGTTTTAGGGAGCTTCCTCATTTGCATCTTCAGTGAAGCACTTTGTAGAAAGTGAGATTGAACATTCTTTGACCTCGCTGGTTGGTATATGTCCTGCTTTGTAACTGGGACTTTCTACAAATTGCTTCGCCACACTGAATTTATATACCCTGCTTCGATTAATGCCAGCTCCAGCGGCTTCTTGCACCTTTGCTGCCTTCGGCCTCAGCTGGAAATGCACTTCAATGAGCTAGTGGCCACACACTTCCTTTCTTAAGCGTGCACTAGAATCAAACACCAAGGACTTTCTTTTCAACGAACTCTGTTCACTTGTCATCCAGAAGCCAGTAGGTTTTTACCATAGAAAGTTACTGGAAGATAATCACTCTTCCCTCCTCTTACTGAAACTTTATGTACTGCTTAGCTGTAGAAGGTTTTTTCATATGAGTTGGTGTCGTGGGCCTGTGAGGTAGATAGAGCTCTTGGAAACACACTCCAATCCCCTGGACAGTCTACTCTTATCCAGGCTCCAGAAACCTGTCCTTACCCACTTTTCCAAACTGGGGAGACTCAGGTATCAGGAATTAACTCATTGCACATTTTTGGGGGTGACTAATGTAGACATGACACCAAGTGGTTTTTATTTTAACTCTTCAAGCAGTAGATGATCTCCTTTCCTTGGGAGAAATCATAGAGATGGAATTTTTCATTTCTGCTTGTAAAAGTTTTACTGAAAATGAGTGATGACTAAATACACTGGAACAAATGCATTTCAGAGTTACCACCATTGGAGTTATTTCCTTGGGAGACCATCCTCTTGAGCTATGATGTTGCATGCACCAAGAACACTTAGAATTCCTCTTCAGGATTATCTTTGAAGCCATGAAAGGAAAGAGGCCTCACAACTTTATAGTTGGACTTTTTTTTTTTTTTAATTTTTAATCTCCCCCTGCCAACCCAGTCAACCACCAAGATAGTGCCAAGCTCCATCACCTGTTTTATTTATCAGACTTGTTTTCTAATGCACTTTGTTAAAAAAAAATAATTCCTCAAAAAATACATCAACTCTCAAAGGACAGAGATTACCAACACCAAGGAAGTTTACAAGTTGACAGTTTCCAAAGACGGTTCTAGAAATGTTCTGAGTAAGGTCAACTTCACTGGAATAAACATACATCTTCCCAAGGTAACTACTTTGAAGGCAACACCACCCATTTGGGTGCATAATTCCTGTATTTACTCTGCTATAAATGTAAAATGTATATAAAGTTAAGCTATTACATTTTTTTTCCACAACACATTTAAATAGAAATTGGCTCTTAAAGTATTGTAGTGAAAAACCAGATCTCACCAAGTAACAGTTGTACAGCTGAAAAATGTTTGGTGCCATGTAATGGAGATGTCACACTATGCAGTTGTAGTTTAAATGCCGTCCAACATAGGGTGCATGCCACTGAACTGTAACCCAAGCAATGTGTCTTGTACAATTGGAAAAATGATAATACTTCACTCTTCTATAGGTTAAGACATGTACCTTATTTTTAGCACTCAGGGTGGCTTTAGGATAGTTTCAGGTTTGTTCTTGCCAGAATTGGTCAGATATTTTCTGTGTAAACCTCTGAACCAAGTATTGACCTCCTGGAAGCTGCATTCATTCATCTCCCTACTTTATCTAAAAAGATGCCAGCAGGGCCCCATCCCAAGCAGAAGAGCTAGAGTATTTCCAGATCTCTTTGCCAAAGGAGGCCCATTTTCCAGCTGGGAGTGACATCTGTCATCATTGGCATCATTGCCTGGAACTAGCCCTGTCTAGAAGCAGGGAAAGCTGGATCATAGCTGGATCCTAGACCCCTCCAGGATTTCCTGGACCACGGCTGGCCGTGGACTGAGTCTCAGCCACACTGCCCACAACTGCTGAAAAGAACATGTGGTATAGGACCATACTGTAGTTCTGGCTCTCCCCTTGAACAGCTGCTCACCCTGTATGATCACTTGAGCTCTGTGCCTCCGTTTTTCTCAGGTCTCTTCTGGTGACCTCTTGGGGACACACTGAGGTTGAAATGAGTTAATAAGTGAGGCTGTGCATTATGTAGAAGGTGGAAACAGAACACCTCCCACATCTGGTTTTATAATAGCTTCTCATCACTCCTCCTCTGAGGGAGATAAGAAAGGAAGAGGCCATGAAGTCTTGGCACTAGCAAAACGAACAGTGAGAGGGGCCCCAAAAAAAGGAATGCAGCTTCTGGAGGCCTTCCCACTAGCCAGGGAAACATTACCTGAAAAGAATAAGGATCATGGGGTATTCAAAGAGCCTTCTGAATGTACCATATATAACCTGAAACCCGATTCCTGTATACTGACTAAGTCTTCCTTATGTAACATAGATTCTGTGTCTGTATATGGTCTTCCCATTATTTTGTAGTAGCATCTTGAAACTGGTCAAAACCTGAATGCCAATAGCCCAGTCACTCAGAATATATATGATTCTGCACTTGGGAAAAATGTCTTCATGCTATCTGTCTGATTGGGTATGGGGTGGACAGAGTGTGAATTGGAGGCTTTAGGTCTTTAGGGTCTGAGAAGCAATATAAGCGGGCATAAGTAATTCCTGTTCCCAATGCTTCCAGCTAAGGGACTCCATACATTTGGGACAGGCAATGAAGAAAGAGAAAGGTTAAGGTTCGGGATAGTTCGTGAAAGAAATGAAATCAGGATCACTTGGAACTCTGGTGGGAAGGAGGAAAAAATGGTCTTCTGTGGGTTATGTTAAGGAAAGAATTGTGAATATACTGATTGATGTCTTTGAAACTGCTCTGTGTAAAGATTCTGAGATGCATGGACTCCTTTGACGCTGGAGAAGTGGAGGAAATGTGCCTCATCTCTTCTGTAAGTCCTGAGGAATACTGGTCTTGAGAATACTCTGAGTGTAAATCTGGGGAAGATGGAAGCAGCTCATTGGTGGGAGAGGTCCCAGGACCACCCAAGTAACAGTTGACCCTCCCAGAAGGGAATGGACCAAAATACCAGGCCTGGCAAAGCTCAGGGCTACAGTTTACTGATGGAAGTGAGGGGAGTCAAGTAGGAGAGGAAACCCAAGCTCAAGCAAACAAATCACTTCACCTCACTATTTCCCTTTGACCTGAAGGTGAGGCCTCTGTTTACTATTAGTCTGTGCAGATGTTTCAGGAAAGACCTGACAATAGATATTTGTCACTGTCCCTGAAGTTAATGTTCTTAGATCTGAAACTATAACGTGATAGAAAACCTGGTATTGCTTTTAAAGCTGCCTCTTAAACTCGAAATCAGTACAGTTTGTTGCTTTAATGTTTTTAACTAGAAGACCATCCTTCTCAGGGACATACTGTTTAATCTTTTCCTAAAACAAGATTCTATGCCTCCGTTCTAAATCTATGGCTCAGCTCTGCGGCCCTCGTAAAACTCACATGGCTAAATATGAACTTTCTTCCTTCATGCCTCCCAATTTCCTTCTTCAGGTGCAGTTCCTATGCCAACAGCAGCACTATCCTGAGCCCTGGGCTGACATCGCAACCCTGTTTGGTAACCTCATTCTGTAAAGTTCATGTTCTCTGGGGATCCAGAGCAACACCAGGAAAATTTCCCTGGAGAGCCAGAGATTAGGGACCTGGAATAGCAGCACTTGGAGACTAGTCTAGTCCCCATTTTACAAGTAGGGAACCTGAATTCCAGAGGCTTTGGTCACTTAGCCAGTCAGCAGCAAGGCTGACCCAGGCAATGTGATTCCCCACCCAGGTTAGCATAGTTCCAAAGGTGGCTCTGTCCCTTCACATGCCTAGCACTTGCTGCTATCCTTCCCACCCTCTGCCCATTTTTCCTTCTGATGAGCCTCTGTTCTAGATCAACATGGCGTTGTGTGAGCAGTCAAGGCTTCACACAGCATGGGTCTAGGTGAGAACCCCAACGGCATGTGAGATGCCCATGGAACCGTCTGCTTCCTGGCCTGCACCTTCTTTAAGACTAGCCGAGACCATTTAGCTCCACCCCACACTCTGTGAAGGAATGTAAGGGCGAGGACCCATGCTGAGCTGGGCCCCAATTTGGCTGATGTCCTTTCTGTAGAGGGTCTTGGATGCCAAAGGTTTGCAGTTCCTGAACTTCTTCCATGAGCTCCCCCTGGAGGGGATTCCTGTTTGATGCATGCTCCAGCTGCGATCAGCAATGAGGTCAAAAGCTCCCTCCCACTTTCTGTTCTAAGGTGTGTCCCCCTTGCAGCCAGACCCAAGGCACAGATTCTTTCTGTTGTAGCCCAAATGTCAGCTGAAGACTTCTTGAGATCCAGATGAGTTTGAGAACTATGGGCTCCTGTTCTGAGCCCTGGATTTCTGTGGTTTCTAAGGGATTTGATTTGTTTTTGTTTTTATCTGTTTTGTTTTAGGGGTACTGGGGATTGAACCCACTGAGCCACTTCCCCAACTCATTTTAATTTTGAGACAGAGTCTCACTAAGTTGCTTAGGGCCTCGCTAAGTTGCTTAGGGCCTCGCTAAGTTGCTGAGGCTGGCCTTGTGATCCTCCTGTCTCAGCCTCCCAAGTCTTTGGGATTAAGGCATGTGCCACCATTCCCAGCCGGGCTTGAGCTTTTGTAGCAACTGCTGACTCCAGACTTGCTCTACCTCATTTTAAGCAACAATGTTGTCTCATCCCTGCACTGCATTGGCTAAGTTATGAAGTTCAGTCCCCTCCCCGACTTCTGCACACAGCAAAATTCAAATGAGTGTTTGAATGTGTGCACGCGCATGTCTGGATGCTGTGGGAGGGAATGACAGACACTGCAGCAACGTAGACGACACAGCCCTCCTCAGGTGTTCTTTTCATACATTACAGGGGAATCTCCACTCACCTTCCGCTCCGTGTCTCCCTGTCTCCCTTCCTTGAGACAGACCAGGCCATCTGTGTTCTCATGCATAGCCATGCCTTTCCTTACTCCGATTCCTGGCCACACCCTTAAAGCTTCCCGGTTTCATCTTTTATCGTGGTTGGCTTACGAAAGGATTTTTCTAAGTGGAGACGGCTCCCTTGCTTGGGAGAACCTGAATGCTGTCTCTTCCTGGAATGTAGTTGCCATTCCCACTCTACCAGCCGGGCATCCCAGCAACCATAGTCCCCACTAGCTGAAAGCAGCACGCCCGCGGAAGGCAAGGGGACTCCTGCGAATGGCACCAGTGTGAGTCAGAACCGGTTCAAATCCTGACTTGTTTGATCCTGGGGACAGTCACCTCACCTTGCCGAGTCTTAGTTTTGTCACCTATCAATGTGATCAATAAATACGATACGGAATGTGGCGCATTCAGCCACATGCCTGCCTTTCTTTGGGTTCCCTTCCTCTTGCTTCCTCCTCCGGGAGCAATCACAGGCAGGGCTTTCCTGTGATCCTGGCTAGGTGCCAAGGGATAAAAGCTGTCAGACAGCAGCTGTACAGCTGGGGAAAAGAGATGCTGGGGGTAGGGCTGGCGGCTGCTCCAGCATGCTGTGGTTTGGGCTTAAATGATTAGAAGGTCCCATCCATCCTTGAGATTCCCTGATGCTGTACATCACCTAGATACAAGGGGTCTATGTGGTTCAGAAAAATCCTGGAGGTAAAGCTGCCTCGGATGTAAAGCTGCCTCAGACAACTGAAAGGCTGGAAAGCTGATGACCAGCCTGACCTTGGGTGATTTAGCACCTGGTATTTTTTGGCTTTTCCTGCATTAGGTTTGCTGGCGTTGCATCAAATGGAAGGAGGAGGTGCCAAAGACTTGAATTAAACCTGTCAAATAGGGTGAGGGGAGTGCAGAAGGCTGGGAGGGGTGTGCTGTGTAGAGAACTCTGATAGCCCGACAGCACCATCTGGACTTGGCAGGGATGACAACCCTTAGATCAGATGGAACTAGCCAATAAAACAGGAAAATGTTGCTGTCCTGGGCCTATCCCAAGTGGGACTCCCAGGATCTCCTATTTGGAAGGAATACTGATTTCCTATAAGGGGAGAGCTGGGTGTCCTTAGTCACTTAAGAACAATAAAGGTCTCTGTGAAGGCAGGACTAGGCAGGTGCCTATCGTGTTTAGTCCGTCCTGGAGGTCCCCCGGGCTCCAGTGGTGTGCTAGAGCCACCGGTACCAGCTCATCAGAGTGAATTGTTACATTTTTCCGAATGTTCTGAGCTGGTTTATTAAATACAGCCATCATTAAAGATCAAATTATGTAAACCTACAGGTATATTTAAAATATAGGTAATTACTCAAAACTCCTCACTTCTTATTTTACTAGTATTTATGTTCTGAGGTTATTGACATTACTTTGTATGTATAATGGTGTGCCCCTGCACATCTCACCATGACATGGTACCTCTGAATCAGCCCTGGTGAGAATATTTACACTATAGAAATGGGCAAACACCAAATATCAAGGTTTTCAACCCTCCCCGCCCCAGAGCTAATTGTTCAACATTTATCAGCACACCACTGCCATCGGGAGACAGAGAAACCATATTGATACATATAAGCACTGAAACATCTTAGTTCCAGAGAGGTGGGATGTGTGAAGATTTTCTCAGAAGCAAGTGTCCTGTTATAACGTGCACAACTGATGTGAAGTAAAGGAAAACACTGCTTCTCTGATTGTTTTGTCTACCTTCTGTTTTTCACATGTGGAGAATCTGTTTCTTTTGCTCCAAAACTTGGAGCAATGGAAACAGTGCCTCCCCCAGGTGAGGCTGTCTCCTCTGGGAGAGGTACTTTAGCTAGATTCCCTCCAGGAAAGTGCGCTGCAGGTTTTCCTGCTTAATTGGCAAAATGAAAATGTTCTGTGAAGAATAGATCTTAACAAGGCATCCGAACAGCTCATTTCCAAGTGGTTTATACAGCAATAACAATGTTAACTCTCCCAACAGAGAAGAAGTCGTTTATAAATGATTGTTTTGCTATTTTTGCTTTTTATTAAAATTATGACTGTGGAACAGAATGCTTTGTTTGCCTTTGTTCCCAAAATTCTATGCCTTTTGGTTGTTCTCTTAAAGTAAGAATCACATGCTGAATCTACATTTTACTATTTTTCATATCATAAAATGAGTGAAATGCTTCATAGCAACTTCATCCTATTCACTTGCACACCAGCTGCATTCTGGAAAACCATAATTTTCCTTTCAAACGCAGAGTGCCGTCTGAATTGTAATATTGCCAGCTCTCGACTGTCAAGATGATGGAGGAAAATACTACTGCAGATGGTATAAGCCTGTCAGGGGTCCGCTCAGTGTGCTCTTCTAGACTGACACTTGAATTAAGACTCGAATGGCAAGTGAAAGCTGAAAGCTGTTGAAAATGACTGTGTGCTGCAGTCAGGGGTTCCGGGGGATTGAAAGAATCTGTATGCCCACCCAGAAAACTGACAGGTCAGCCAGTGCCATCAGCCCCATGCTCTCCTGACATGCAGAAGGCTTTCTGGAAGAAACAGTGATGTGATAAGAACTTTGGGAACACATTTATGGTCAGTACCAGGTCTGGGACCCTTTAAGACTGTTCCTCAACTTCTGAGGGTCAGGGAACCCAGCCTGAGTAGGATAGTCACAGGGATAATGACTGATGGTTTCAGCCAAGGAGGATTTAGGGTATGACACTAAATCACACAACTATAGTTCTTCAACCCATGCACTAAGGAGTATGACCTCTATTTCATTTTTTTACTTCTTTTATATGAAAAACTTCAAACTACACAATAGTAGAGAAATAGTAAACACTCCAGATTCTAAAATTACCAAAACTTTCTATTTTTATCTCATCTGTCAATTTCTTTTCCTTAAGCATTTTACAGCAAATTGCACGCATTATCTTTTCTCCCATACTTCAAGCATGCATCTCAAAAAAAAAAAAAAAAAAAAAGAAAGAAAGAAAAGAAACATTTCTCCTCATGCCTTTACCACATATGAAAAAATTATCCCTTGGCATCATCTAATTCCAAGTCCATATTCTATTTCCCTAGTAGTAACACGAAGAACTGTCTGTAGTTCGATATAGACGAGTGGATTTGGTGGGGCAGGAGGCACGCGGTGTTTGCTTCTCCTCTGTCTTGACTGGCTGTGGCAGAACCATGCAGAAGGGACACTAGTGAAGACACCTTTAGGCTGGCTCTAGATAACTACCAAGTTGGTGAATCTCAAGATTGCCTCTCCTCAAGGAAAAAGCCCATGAAACTTCCCCTTCTATTCTCAGTGTCCTGTGGTCTTCCTCTGAGACTCTCCCAGCTTCCTGCTGCTGGCATCCAGCTGTCCTGTCACACTGGTACCTACTGTTTGTCCATTGGTTGCTGCTTTCACTGCAGGGATTTCCTAAATCGGGGAAGAGATCTCTCCCAAGGACTCTTCCACCAACCTTAGGTCTATGTACTCTGAGACTCACAGCCCTTTAGCTCTCCCAAGGGTCTTCACATTTACATTTATTAGAATATTTTGGCTGAAATTTTCATGAGACATAAATTTCCCTGTCTCCCCTGACTAAAGAGTCAGGGAAACTGGATGCACTGTCTGCTCAGGGATTGACTCTTACTTTGGACACTGAAAGGACTGAATCAGTAAAATCTGAACATAGTGTGTATTGCATAGACTGATAGTATTGTATCAATTTAATTTCCTGATTTTGATGACTGTAGTGATGAGAATATGTAAGACAGTGTCCTTGTTTTGGAAAATACACATTAAAGATTGAGGGAGAAAGAGACATTGTGTCTGAAAATTACTTTCAAATGGTTCAGAAAACAATGGGTGCTTTTAGAAAGAAAAAAGCAAATGTGGTAATATGTTAACATTGGGGAAATCTAGGTGAAAGGTATTATGGGAATTTGAGTAGTCACTGAATAAGTCTGAAGTTATGTCAGCCTCCTCCGCTGGGTTTGCCTCTGCTCTGTTAGATGTTTGGTTTCCTCAGGCATTCCTGTAGGCTCTCTTCTCTTTCTTATCTATATTTCATCCCTAGGTGATCTCCATTTCCATGTTACTAATGACCATCTACATGATACTCTCAAGTTTCTTTTGAACCCTGGCTTCTTTTATCAATGTCAGATTGCATATCCAATTGCCCACCTTTCATCTCTCCTCTGTTTCATGATACCTCAATGTCACCATACTGCAACAGAATTCATGTTTTTATCTCTCTCCCATGTTCCTGCCTCTCTTCCAGGGCTTCCTCACTGGAATGCAAAACACCAACCACTATTCAAATCAGAAAAACAAAACACAAACTCCAATAGTCATTTTTGGCTATTATCTTCATTACCCTTGATATCCAATTTCGTTTCTTATGGTAAAACTTAACTTTCAAACTACCAACCATCTTTCTTCATTGAAAACTTTTTCTTTTCTGTTTTGGCTAGGTTCATTAAGATGTTCTGGGAGATCTACAATCCTGAAAAAAGTTTGCAAGCAAGGGACAATGTTTAAGGGATTATATAATCCTGGTTTTAAATCCTGTTCCTAATACTAACCTTGTTCTTATGCTTTTAAAACCTCCAACTTCTTATTGATATATTTATTAGCTATCAAAGCCGTGTGTTTGTGTATGCATACATGTGAAATAAAATATTTACCTCCATCACTTTGTCATCGATCTTGATGAACTTAAGGAAAGACACACTTTTTCTGTTGAGTGAAAAGGTAGCACAGTTCTGTCATTCCCATAATACTTCACCATCTTTTTTGAAGCATTTACTTTGCTAAATGTTTATTTCATGTGCCCTACTGTACCTGACAGATGTCATACCTTGTAGTCATTGTGAGCACAGAGATACCTCATTTGCACTTGTAGCCATTTTTGGACCATGGTGAGGCCTACTAGTAGCAGAGCAATTTTATTTTAATCATTGTCCCCGTAAGACTATTTCACAGCACAGGTCCATAGCTGTGCAATGATAAAATGTTGTTAATAAGAATGCCAAGCAACTACTCAAAGTAGATTTTTGTTAAATAAAGATTCATAGACAATATGATGTAATTTCTAACAATGCATATGTGCTTACAATAGAAAAAAATTAATAGGATCTTTCAGGGATGATTCATAAGCTCTACCCCCTGCAAATTCTGCTAAAGATACTTAGGAAAGATAGGATTCCCTATTGGGAAGATGAATAGTAGCACTTGTATGACTCTGAGGGATCTTCAGCATTACCAGAGCTCCTGGTCTACTCTTTTGAGTCAAGTAAACTATATTTCACAGAGCTTTTTGGAATTGAGATTATTTCCTGCATCACTATATCATGTATAAAAATAAAATACATTTTCATTGAAAAGTCAAAAAATGGGGGCAATAAACATTTTCATATTAAAAGGAAGAAAACCTAAGAATTTGCCATCAGCAGGCCCTCATTATAGGAAATACTAAAAGATTGATTAGTAGGGGCTGGGGTTGTGGCTCAGTGGTAGAGTGCTTGCCTTGCACATGGGAGGCACTGGGTATAGATCCTCAGCACCACATAACAATAAGTAAAGATATGTGTTCATCTACAACTAAAAAATATCTTAAAAAAAGATTGATTAGTAATGTGAACCCAGGTAGGAGGTATGAAAAGCAAGAAAAATATGAAAAAATTATAAAATGATAATTATGATTTGTGAGTTTAGATATGTTTGAAATAAATAGCAGTAATAACATAAGTTTGGTGGGGGTAAATGTAGTTGAGGTTCTAAAGACTTTGTATTTGCAGGTGAAGTTTTCCTGAATATTAGATTTTGATAAGTTAGGAATGAATGCTTAAATTTCTGGGGTAATCACTAAAAGAACAGAAACACAGGATATAACCAACAAACTAACAGAGGGTGAGAGCAAACAGAATGAGAAAAAACTAGTAATCAATTCAAAAGAAAGAGGAAAATTTAACATGCAGGACAAATAGAAAGCACCAAATAAGATCATAAACTTAATCCTAAATAATTTAGTATGCAAACAAAATGTAACTGAACTAAATGATTCTTTAAGAATTACAGATATAAAATATCTAATTGCATTATTTTTATAAGACATTCATCTAGAACATAAAGATATAGATTAAAAGTAAAAGATTTTCAAGAAGAAATATCAAGCGTTTCAGTCAGATTAGTCAGGAAAACAGAAGCCTCCCTAGATATTGTGAATAAACAGATTTATTTAATGGAGGGAATGAGAGACTTACGCAACCTTTAAAATAGCTGAATGATAAAGATCAGAGAAGGAAAGTCAGAGCAAGCTGTTTTCACAGGAAATATGCTTTCAGGAAAACAGGAATAGATTATTCTCGGAGAGATTCATGAGAGTTTCATATGCAGCTTCCAAATCTTGGGCAGTTGGCCCTCATTGGCAGAATTTTACCCTTAATCATAAAAGGGAGGGCACGCTGGGGATTACAGTTCCAAGTTCCTCCTCTAAACAGAAGTAAATGATGAAGGCAATGGTGATGATGCCTAACTGATAACAAACAATCCAGCCCCCAAGGAAAGGGGTGTAGCTATATTAAGACTAAAATAACCTAAGTCAAAAGTTCTGGTAGAGATAATACAAAAAGATAATACAAAAATTCAATTCACCAGGAAAACATAATTCTATTTAAATTTGTACATGTCTAGTAACAAAGCCTTAAAGTATGCTAAGCAAAAATTGACAGAACTACAAGGAGAAACAGATAAATTCACAATTACATTGGAAGGATTTCACATACCTCTCTTGGGAATTAATAAAAATTTTGCAAAAGCTGGGCACAGTGGCACACACCTGTAATCCCAAGGGCTTGGAAGGCTAAGGCAGGAGGAAAATGAGTTCAAACCCAACCTCAGCAACTTAGTGAGGCCCTAAGCAACTCAGCAAGACCCTGTCTCTAATAAAATATAAAAAAGGGCTAAAGATGTGACTCAGTGGTTAAGCATCCCTGAGTTCAATCCCTGATATCAAAAACAAAAATTGAAAATATGAATAAATTTGACTTAATGGGCACATACAGGACGCTCCCCCAATAGTTCCATTCTTTTCTAGCACATGCAGAACATTTTATAAATACTGGCCATATCTAAATCTCAAGCAATCCCTAACAATCAAAATTTTATGCAACATGTTCTATGAACACAATAAAACTAAGCCATCGATCAACACAAAGAAAGAAAATCACCTTCTTTTAGAAGTTAAGAATCATGTTGTTAAGGTTTGAATCTTAAATGTCCCCCAAAGACCCATATGCTAAAGACTTGATTGCCAGCTGTGGCACTGGAACTTTTAGGAGGGGGTGCCTAATGGAAGGAAGTCAGGACATTGGGGGCATGCCCTTGAAGGGGATTTGGGACCTTGGCCCCTTGTTCTCTCTTTTTGCTTCCAGGCCACTATGAGGTAAGCAGCTTAGCTTTACTTCATGCTCTCTGTCACAATGTTTTACTTTGCGACAGGCCCCAAAACAATGAACTCAAATAATGATAGACTGAAAGCTCTGCAACTGTGGTTCAAAATAAATCTTCCTTCTTTATAAGTTGATTATCTCTGGTATTTTGTCATAGTTATGGAAAACTCATTAACATTCATATTTCTAAATGACTCAGGAGTCATAAAAAATTTAAAACATTGAGAAAAAATAAAACATTGCATTTTAAAAATAGGTGGGATCATTTAAAGCACTGTTTTCAGGAAAATTTATGGCCTTTAAAATGTAAATGTTAGAAAAGAAGAAATACTGAAAATGAAATTACTGGACACACAGAAAGGCAAAAATAATGGCCCATAATAACCAAAAAGAAAATCAGTGAATAGAAACAAAAAATTTAAAGAATTTAACTTAAATAATAACTTTACAAATAGATTCAGGGCAGAAGTATTAATGAACAGGAATTCAGGATTAGAGAGAACAGAAAACATAATGGTTGGAGGGAAAATAGAGAGGGGCCAATGGATACGGTAACGGAGAGACCTAGAGTGTAACAATATGGACTTTAAAGGATAATTTTAGAATGGGGAAATTCTAATATTTTCTTTTAAATTATCTTCTGTAGAATTGTTGATCTTCCTCTTCACCCCTCCAGTCTTCACTAAGAGTCTCTTTGAAAGAGCTGGTTCATATTTGTGGTTAGGGAGTAAGAATAAAGAAGAAGTAGCTGTGTTCCTAAAGAGAAGAATAGTTATACCATGCAGATTAGAGAATATTAAATTGAAGCTGCAAATTGGATGAAGAGATGGCTGAAAGACAAGTAATCCCAGGGACTCACAGCCCTTTCAGAGAAGTATGAGAATCTCCAGAGGTATGAAATGGAGGTTCCATCTGGTTCTACATAAAGCAGCAGGGTGAACCATCTGACATATTTTTATTATTTGTATCTGAGTGAATTAATCTACAGTGAGGAGCATAAAACTCTGACAGGTTCCTGATCTGCACACCGTCACCTTGAGTGTAGATCTACCAAGGAAGCAAAGTGCTTTTTGGAAAGGTCAGAAAAGAGCTAAAGGAGGAAAAAAGGATGTGCTAAATGTCCAAAGTCATCAAGACAGGACAAGTTGATACATGTGTGGCCACATCTGGACCATTTCACAACAATAATGCATAAAGCCATGTGGGATCAAGGTCTCAAAGCTATCATGTAAGAGAGCTGGGTTTAAACTCAGGTATATCTGAGCACAAGGCCTGAACTCTGTCCTCTGCATCACAGGGGGCCTTTCAGATTGCCTCTCTCCTCCAGAGTATATGATGGCTCACATCTGCTTCAAATTATTGTATGAGATGTTAAAGAGAGCATCCTGGAATGGCGTCGCAGCCTGTGCGTACTGGAGCTCCCTTGACTTTGAAGACCTTATTTCTTGTTTAGGTCTGCATTTTGCTGTCTTCTCAATGTTTCATGTCTCTTTTGTTCCTCTATTCCTCCTTTACTGCCTTCTTTTGCTTTAAGTGAATTTTTCCAGTGACCGTTTAAATCTCTGTTGATTTTTTAAAATTTATTTTTATTGTAAACAAATGGGATACATCTTGTTTCTCTGTTTGTCTCTGTTGATTTTTAACTAATTTTAAGAGTTATTTTCTTAGTGATTGCTGTAGGAATTACAATGGATATTTTGTCACAAACTACCTCAGATTAATGCTAACTTAACTCCAGTACAATAGAAAACTTTGCTCCAATACAGTCTATTCTTTATCTCTCACTTAGTAAAGACTTATGAAACATGAATCACTGAGAGACTTTTGGGAAACATGACAAACCATGGTTTAATTACAAATACCATGTTAATGTTCTAACCACGCATTACTCAAAGTCATACAAAAATCATAATAAACCAAGTACAAGGTTATGATAAACAATTGTTTTACAGCTTTCTATGCCTAAAGCTCTATATTCCCTCATATATGAAATATGTAAAATCCCAGCTATGGGTGCAGTTCCATGGGAAAGGTGTGGACCCTTCAGCAATCCAGAGTACCTATAGCTGCTGAGCAAGGCTGAAATGTATTAGGCCTTCAATAGCCCAGGTAGCCTCTGACACAGAGCTCCTGGGTCACTAAGTAATGGGATGATCTTCTTCTGTTGAAATGAGGCTTAGTAATTCTTCAATGTTGTTTTGCTCATTTTCACTGAGCTGCAGTTTTTTGGCTAGATTGAGGGCTTGCATAGCATATTCCTCTGCCTGAAATAAAATTGAAGTGACAAAAGGAACTTGTCACAGAAACGCATAACATTGGGAAGCTTCATTTGTGCTTAATTCCAGAAACAGGGGAGAGAACTTATCACCTGCCTACACCAGCCAGTGAGCTCTGGCTCACTAACCTGTGAATTTACTCTGGGTCTTGGACAGTTAGCCACACCTGTGCTGGGTGGGTAGGGACACCAGAAAAACCCATCTGACTTGACAAACTACGTACAAATGGGCTCCTTAGCAAACTGAAATCTTTGTAGGAATATTTGGGTTTTGGTTGTTGCTTTTTTTTTTTTTTTTGGTGGTAATGGGGATTGAATCCAGGGGTGCTCTTCCACTGAGCTATATTCCCAGACCTTTTTGATTTTTGAGACAAGGTTTTGCTAAGTTGCCCAGGCTGGCCTCAAACTTGAGGCTCTATCCTTTTTTTTTTTTTTTTTTTTAGTGCTAGGGATTAAACCCAGGACCTTGGTTTGGTGCATGTGAGCCAAGCACTCTACCAACTGAGTTATATCTCCAGCTGGCCTCACACTTGTGATCCTCCTGCCTCAGTCTGTCTTCTGAGTTGCTGGGATTGACCTGGCTCCTTTTAGGATCTTAACTGGGGACCTACAGATCAACACTGGGAGGCACAGAACTGACAGGTGCCACAAATAAATTACCATCCTGGGATAATCTTGGGAGCCATTTGACTTGGGCAAAGGCTCCACAGGACATTTTGGGATAGTCTCTGGTTTCCTATTTCTCCCTCATTTTCTTTCTTCCTCCCTTTTAAAAAATATTTACTGAATATTTTTACTGACTGGATGCTATATTCCAGGTATTGTGAATGGAGACAGAAATTCCTGTCCTCATGGAACTTACAATATTGTAGGGGAGAAAGACAATAAACAAAACAAGTAAAACATAATAGTATCTTAACTAGTGATAAATGCTAAGGAATGAAATAAACAAGAAAGAGGGGTCAGAAGCATTAGAGGCGGTGGTAGGGTTTTAGACAGGAGGCTCAGGAAAGTGTCACTGAAAAGACAGCAGAGAAAAGACCTGAAGGAAGAAAGGTGCTGATGTACAGATGTGTCCCTTTGGTCTGAGGAACTCTGACAGATCTAACATCCTAACACACTGTGGGATAATAACTTCCCCAAAATTGGATCCTGTACTGCAGAAAGGAGGTTTTCACCAATATAAATTTGAGAGTTCAGTGGGAATACTTTTACATTCCATAATCCATCCCACTCATTCCAGACTGGGCCAGTGCCCCATTTCTGGGCTCCCACAGTGCCCTGGGCTTTGGTCACACTCTATTATAATATCTGACTGTGAGCTTCCCCAAGCCCTGATGTATAAGTAGGTATTAATTAAAAGTTTATGGACGGAAGAGAAGGAGGGGTAGGGAAGGGAAACAAATTTTCCCATATCACCCACAGATAAAGGACAGCCCCCACACTCTCCCCAGCCTACTTTGTTTTTTTCCTATGGTAAGTTTCACTATCTGAAATTATATTACACATTTATACAATTTCTTGTTTACTGTGACTTTCCCTCCTCCAAAAATTATAAGTTCCAGAGACAGGGAATTTGTCTTACTGTTCACCACTGTATCCCCAGTCCTAGAAGAGTGCCTAGTAAATAGTAGATGCTAAATAAATATTTGAATGAATGAGTGAATCACTCCATTTATAAATCAATAAGCCTTAGACTTACCACTTACTAAGAAACTGAGCAAAGAATTGAGCCTCTCTGTGCCTCAGTTTTCTTATCTCTAAAATGAGAATAAAATACTAAGTACATAAATTTGTTATGATAATTAGGTAAAGGGCTTAAGAGAGTAACTGGCATGTTTTCATTACTCAAAGACAGTTATCTTTTTACCATTTCATAGCAGTTCATTCCTGGCCTGAATCTCTGCAGCAAAAGGGAACTCAGTACCTGAGTGTAGTTAGAGCAGCACTTCCTACCTCCTGCCCTGCAGGCTCCCCACACTGCCCCGATCCTGGGAAGGCTCCCCTGAGGGGAGAAGATAATCCAGGTCCCATTGGGCAGGCTGGACTCCCTGAATGAGAAATGTCATGAAAATGTGAACTTTTCTGGAGTGAGGGCTTGCTCTTAGGGCAAAAAGCTAGTGGAATTGGGCAAACCCTGCTGGATTTAACTACTTGATGGATTTCTATCTGCATTTTACACTTGCTGCCTCCGGGAAAACTTACCTTGGAAGAATTCATCATCAGGTAGTGAAGCATGACCAGGGTTTTTAGAACAAAGATGGTCTTTTCAGGAGCTTTGTCAGAAGTTGATTCTCGAATGTTCAAGATTGAAGTCAGGATCTGAATGGCTTCTGCTTCCTGGGCTTCATCTGCATGAAAAAGGGAGGCCAGAAACACAGGCACTGGGCAGCTGAGCATGCCCTCACCAGAAGCCCTCAGCTGGCAGGGGGCTGGTCTCTTCATGGGGTTCCAATGGAAACAGCACAAATCACAGCAAGTTCTCCAGCTGAAGAAGGACTGTGCCACATACAGAGCAGGAAGTGGGACAGCTTCAGGCAGCCCTCTAGCACTGCCGGGCATGTCATTACCAAAGTAACCTAAAAAATGCTCTTCTGCAAGTCCCAAAGTTGCTAAGGTGTCTCTCTTTCAGATCGTGAACTCTAATAAATCTCTTGGACTCCTAAACCCAGGGCATTTGTCACAGCCGGGTTCCTTGGGTGCACTTCAGCTTCCACTCTACAGTGGATGGAGGGAGCAAGGGGAATATTTTGCCATGGTAGTGGCTTAATTCCTCTCCCCAAGTCCAAATGCTTAAGCAAGAGCATTTCTGCTTCCTCACATGAATCTGTTACATTTTCCCCCAGTGGTTTTGGTCCCACATTAGACACTAGTTATTAAGCAGTTACTATGAGCCAGGTACTAAAACACATGTATTTAAGTAATAAACTTAAAGAAAAAGATCAAAAGGACATATAACACCATGTTAAGGTTGGTGATCTTTGGATATCTATGATTTCCAAGTTTTCTGTTATACCACGAACCACTTTCATAATGAGAGAAAACCCAATAAAGTAATTAATTTTTTAAACCTTCCCTCAAAGTCTTTCCTCTTAAAAAGTCTCCCTTCAACACCCCGCAGCTGTCCCCACTCCTTCATTCTGGCACTCATCTTGTAATATGATTTATGCTTGTGGGAATGTTCTTTATTACTGCACATAGGTACTGTATCACCCACTGTACTGAATGTCTCTTTTGAGCAGAAACTAGATCCCTTGTCTTTATTATCTCAGAGGGCATGCTACTGTACAGTGCTTTCAACACTCAGTCCCTTGCTGAACCTGGGGATAGACATAAATCATGTCTGGCACTGCCTCAGAGGAGTTCACTATTCTGTAAAGGAGAAATGTATATAAAACATAAGAAGGAATCAGCAATGCAACTTTTTATATATATTTTTTTATTACTGGGGATTGAATCCAGTGGTACTCTAGCACTGAGCTACACCCCCAGCCTTTTATTTCATTTTGAGACAGGGTCTTGATAAGTCGCTAAGGCTGGCATCAGACTTGAAATCCTCCTGCCTTATCCTCCAGTGTGGCTGGAATTACGGACATGTGCCACCTACCTGGCTAAACTGTGTAGAGACCCTCTCTTGGCTTATGTCCCCTGGAAGGATAGTATAGAAGAAATGGATGTTCTTTAGGGTCATTTATCCCTCCAAATCTGTCCCTTATTAACTCCCTGAGAGCTGTGCATGATAAGGATCTGAATTCTTCCCAGCCCAGGTAAAAGCTCTCAGGTATCCCCATCACTAAGATGGGAAGGTGGCACTAATGTGCCCCATGACGGGAAAGGCTATTCTCCCTGTTAGGAGTAAGGCCTGTGATGAGGTAGGATGATGTCACCACTCTGCTTCCTAGGGAGAACTAGCACTTACCCAAGCCAGTGTCATTCACAAATCGTTTGTGCAGTAAATCTGCTTGTTCTACACGAGCCTGTGAGAGGACTTGATAGTGATCATTCAAATATTTATGCCAGATCTCGGAGACCTGATAGAAAGGAAGACAGCTATCAGACAATCAGGCCCCAGCTGTTAGATCAGCCAAGTGGAAATGTAGCACAGGGGGCCAGGGTTCCTGAGCTGGGGGCAAAGGCAGCCCTAGGAACCCCAAAAGCCTGGCCAAAGTAATGTGGTCAGGGATAGGCTGCGAAGGACACATAACAGGCTCATCTGGGGCAATCCTGGTGGGATCTGATAACAATGGCTACTATTCATGGGACCCATACTAACTTATACCCTTATATTCTCACAATAAAATAATTGAGGTAATATTCTTACTATTTCCATTTTATATGTAAATAAACTGAGAATCAGAGAAACTATGAGCACACTGGACTTTGGGAAGAGCTGTTAAGTGGCATATCCTGGATTTAAACCCAGGTCTGTCTGACTCCAAAACGCTTTGGTTTTCAACTCCACCAAAATGTCCCTAAAATATGAATTAAGAGTCACAACATGAGAGCCTGTATCACACATAGAAACAGTTGCAGAATAAGTGATGTGATACTGAATGAACATAACTGATATCTTAATATATTGGAAACAGTTCCAAGTTTTTTACATGTAAAGATAGAACTTAAATCTCTCATGTCGTTTTTATTTGTTCTAATAATACATGACAGACACATCATACATAAATGTAGTATAACTTCTCATTCTTCTGGTTATACATGATGTAGAGTTACACAGGTCACGTAATCATATATGCACATAAGGTAATAATGTCCAATTCATTCTACTATCATTCCTACCCTCATGCCCTTCCCCTCCCTTCTTCCCCCTGTGTTTAGTCCAAAATGTCTCTATTCTCCCCCACACACACCTTATTGTGAATTAACATCCGCATATCAGAGAAAAAACATTTGGCCTTTGGTTCTTTGGGATTGACTTATTTCACTTAGCAATAATATTCTCTAATTCCATCCATTTACTGGCAAATGCCATAATTTCATTCTTCTTTAAGGCTGAGTAATATTTTATATATATATATATATATACCACAGTTTATTTTTCTTTTGTTTGTTTTTGTGTTGGGGATTTAACCCAGGGTCTTGTGCATGCTAGGCAAGCACTTTACCACTGAGCTACATGCCCATCCCTTTTTTAAATTGAAAATTTTGGACAGCTGTTTCTAAGTCCAAGCTGGCTTTGAACTTGTGATCCTCTTGCCTCAGCCTCCCAAATAGCTGGGATCACAAGCATGTGCCACCCTGCCTGGCTATTCTCATGTTCTTCGATCTCTTGACAGTACCTTGCAGCAATAAATGTCCTTTGAAAAGTTCTTTTCTGTCATTCACCTCAATATACCCACATTAGCTTGCTTCCATGGTTATGACAGAGCCTCGTAAGCTCTGGTTCTTACAAACCCATCATTTATTAGTTGCAAGGGATTAGTCTATTTTGGTAGTAGAGAAACAGGAAGAAAGCAAAATAGAGTATATCCATGTAGCAGGCTCTGTAACCTTGGGCAAGTTCCTTTATTTCTCTGAGCCTCTCTTTATGGTATATTTCTCATGAATGGTCTGACACCAGTTGTTCATATACCTGGCCTGCATGCCAAGACTCAGTTCCCACATTCCCCAGCTCACCTTAGTGTATAGTGTGTCTGCTAGGTCCAATTTTTGAAGGCCATAGAAGATATTAGCCAGGTGGAAATAGCCTCCTGAGGTCCTGATGTCCTCTGTTCCAAATGCACAACTGGAAAAATAAATCTATTGCAGGAAGAAAAATAATAATCCTGGAATTCCTTTGCAAATCATGTCAGGTAAAGTTCCTGTATCCAGAATACACAGAAAGAATTTTTACAATTACCCAATGTAAAAATGGGCTAAGGATCTAGAAATATCTCCAGAAAGATATGTAAATAGGCTAATAATAATAAGCACACACACAAAAAATGCTTATCATTGATAGTCATTAGAGAAATGCAAAATAAAACCATAATGAGATACCAGTTCACACCAGTAGGATGACTATAATCAAAAACACAGAAAACAACAAGTGCTAGTGAGAATGAGGAGAAAAATGTAACTTTCGCATGTTGCTGGTAGGAATGTAAAATGGTGCAACCTCTAGGGAAACAGTTTGGCAGCTCCTCAAGAAGTCAAACATAGAATTACTATGTGATCCAGCAATTCCTCTTCTAGGTACCTATCCAAGAGAATCGAGAACACGTGTCCACATGAAGATTTATACACAAATGTTTTGGCAACATTATTCATTACAGCCCAAAATAGAAGCATATGAAATGTCCCATCAAATGATGAATGGATTGTGGTCTCTACAGGATGAAGGACTACTACTCAGTCAAAAAAATGAACTAACAATACAGATGAATCCAAACTAATTATGCAAGGTGTAAGAAGTCAGATCCAAGTTCTATATGTGATTCTGTTTATATAAAATGTCCAGAAAAGACAAATCTAAAGAATCAAAAAGCAGTTGCCTGGGCCTGGAGTGGGAATGAGAAGTGACTACAAATGGATGTAAAGGATTTCTTGGGGGCGATGGAAATATTCCAAAACTCAATTGTGCTGATAGCTGCACAGTTCTGTAAATGTACTAAAAACCATTGAACTGCACACTTAAAATGGGTGAATTTTATGGTAGATATCAATAAAATTATGTGTTTAGAGGAATAAAAAGCTAGGTTGAAGAATGTGAGTTTGATATAATTCATAACTGAGAGGCCCAGCTCAAGACAGAATGTGCCTCTGCTTAATTTGTTGGAGGATGCAGAGGAGAGAGAAGACACACAAATGACTGGTCAAGGGGCCAAGCTGAAAGGATGTCACCCACAAAAGGACTGCCTGAAGATAGAGTGGTAGAAAGAATATTTGAGATATGAAAGGGTTAAGGAACCAACAAGGGTTAGTGAAGCATTAAGGACAACCAACAGCAAGAAACCATTATCATTCTACATCTCAAAAAGCAAGGGTAGAAAATTGGGGTAACACCAGCCAGTGTTAGCACTATGGAAGAAGGTCACTTGATTGGCACTGTGGCCACAGAGGAACACTGATTGACCTGCCAGAGCAAAGGTGGGGCAGGAAGGAAGCAGAGAAAATAAATACCCCAAACTCTCTGCCCAACCCTCCATTCCTCTGCTCTGCTTCCCATTCTCTAAACTCAACCAAAATCACACAGCAATGGAGTCTGGGTTGCGTATTCCATGGAAGTGAGTCTACCAAGACAAAGAATAAATTTGGAGTATGGGAAATAACCAGCATCAGAATGAATTTATAGATATTGTACTGTGGCATACAACCAGAGGGAAGGTTGCCTGACGGAGAGAGTAGTGGAGAAGCTAAAGAAAGAACTAACCTACATGGAAAGTGCAATCTGCCCCAACCTAACCCAGATTTCAGGCTCAGGAACTCCTCTCTTATAATATTTTTCAATACTGAAATCTTAATAGGAATCTCATAATTTTGGAAGAACAGCTTGGTTATCGCCCTCATTATCCTATCTAACATTCATAGAGTTTTATAGTTTATAAGTGCTTTCTTATAGATCTAGCTCATTTAAATTTAATAACCACACTCTGAAGTAGACATTATTTTTAAAAATAGCCAAAGTACTGTACATATATTGTTCTACTATTAATCTTTGCAATGACCCAAAGTGGCAGAAACTGTTTTTATGATTTTTTTTTTTTTTTTTTTTTTTTTTTTTTTTTTTGTCTTGCAAGCAATAAAAGAGGTAAAGTAATTTGCCCCAGACTATGTGGGTAGTGAAACAACAGAGTTGAGGTTAGGAGCAAAGCGCTTCTCTTAATCAGGAATCAGTCTGTCCCTGCTTATTACCCTTAGAGCAACTGAGGCTCAGGGAAGATGTAACCTGGCCAAAGTGGCATGGCCAGGAAGTGGAAAGGCTTAAATTCAGGCCATTAGATGTATTCTTGGTAATACCCAACAAAGGGTATATTCAAACAGAAAGTTTTCGAGAAATGCTTAGTATAAAAATTAAAAAACTGAACAGAGCTATTCTTGGAAACATCTAGGTGTTATAATTCAACTTGTTTACATCATTGGCCAGATGATATCGGGCTTCCTCATAGTTCTTCTTGGCCATGTAGAGAAGTCCCAGGTTCCGATGCAGTAATGAGTGTGTTGCATTCTGACAATCGGTTGATTTGAGGACTGTCCATTGGGCTTGGGATAGATATTCTTCAGCCTGAACAATCCGGCCAAGACCTGCCCAAAAGCAGTAAAGCAGGTTACAAAGGACATGTGATGAAAACAATACATGATGAAATAAGATTCACCACTCCTTCACTTGTTTGTTCATTAACTCAAATATTCATTGACACAAAAACTTGCACATGAATGTTCATAGCAGCCTATTTAGAATAGTAAAAAAAAAAAAAAAAACCCAAAAGATAGAAACAACTTAAACATCCATCATTTTATGAGCAGGTAAGCAAAAGTGGTATATCTATAATCAGTGGAATATTATTCAATCAGAAAAAGAAAAAGGCATTGATAATATGCTACAATGTGAATGAACCTTGAAAACATTATACTAAATAAAAGAAGTTAGACATCAAAAGCCACATATTATATGATTCCATTCATTTGAAATGTCTATAATAGGCAGATCCATATAGACAGAAAGTGGATTAGTAGTGGCTAGAGGCACATGAGGGTGGGTAGGAAGGGTTAACAGGGAGTAACTGCTAGCAGTTACAGGGTTTCTTTGAGGGATGATGAAACTGTTGTGGAATTAGATATTGGTGATAGTCACACAACCTTGTGAATAAACCATTGAACTGTACTTTAAAAGAGTGAATTTTATGGTATGTAAATTACATCTCAATTTTAAAAACAATACTTAGCGAACTGAACACCTTTTAAGGCCTTGCTTTGAGTAGTAAGAATTAAAGATAAATCAAAGCTATCACACTTGAAAAATTCACAGATGGGCTGGGGAAAGGCATGTGCAACATGAAAACACCTGTTTCTAATAGAGTACACATGTGATGGTAGGAACAAATGGTTTGAAAGTGGCTGAGAATAAGAAATATTTCATTCCAAGAATGGGATGGAGAGGGACAATGGAGCTGGGAGAGGCATGGTCCACTGAGTCTGAGCAGGGTGGTGAGGATGAACAGTTTCCCAGTTAGATGAGAGAGGGAGGGGAGGGCATCCCAGGCGGGGGTGACAGCATATGCAAAGTCATGGAGATCCGAAATAGTAGGTCACGTTTGGAGAACTTCAGGTCTGTGAGGCTAGCGCACAGAGCGCAGGAGCTGGAGTGGCAGGGATGGGGTCAAGAGGCAGGCCCAGGTTTGTAAGTCATGCCAAGAAACGATGCCTGGGGACAAAATGGGAAGATTTTCAGAAAGGGAGAAAGAAGTGGATTTAGATTTAGAAAGACCTGAAACCAATGTGGAGGCAGGACCAGCAGGGAGGAATAAAGGGAGTAAATTCACTAAAAGACTTTTGAAATAGTTCAGGCAAAGAAAAGAGACTGAGCCAGGTCAGTGAATGGAGATGGAGTAGACACGAGAGAAGCGTTGAAGGGCAGAACGGACAACACGGCCTTACTAAGGAATGCAGAAGGCGAGGGAAAAGAGAGTGGCCTTTATTTCTGATACTCAGAATACTCTTCACACTTAAAACTTCATGTTTAGCTATAAAGACATATAACAGCAGCCTGTCTGGGAGGTTGTCAGAACTGAATAGAAACTCCTGTGACGGCATTCCGCAGAGCAGCACCCGTGATCGGGTGTGGAGTGTTCATATGATGAATGCAGCAGTGAAGATGGCACCAATACAGGGGGAGGAGATGAAGACAGGGACTACTCATATAGGGACTTCCGCTCTGTCCTTCCTCCTGGGCCTAGTTCCTAGGTAACTGTTCTTTTATTCTAAGCACAGACCTGAATGGTGAATAAAAGTCAGCCATGTGTGAAAGAGAAAAGAGCATTCCAGCCCTGAGGTCAGGAAGAGCTCAGTGCCTAAAATCACCCAACCAGTAAAGAAAGAGCAGCGATTTGAACCCAGCCGCTCCTGCTCCCAAAGCACTGACGACCATGGCAGAGATGGGTAGGGTGGCCTCTCCTTCAAGTGTTCCTGAAAATGCCTTTTCTAGTTGATTAAAATTACTAAGTTTTTTAAAAGAAGAAGAGGAGGAGGAGGAAGAGGAGGAGGAGGACAAGGAGAAAGGGGAAGAGGGGGAGGAATTGGAGGAAGAGGAGGAAGAGGGAATAGAAAAGAAAAAGAAAGGAAGGAAGGAAAGAAGGAGATAGGAAGGAAAAAAGAAAAGGCTAAATATCTGTTAATTTTCCAATTCAGTCTGGAGGAATCTCTAAGATGGGAATTTGGGGCATGTGCCCAAATTCTGTGATTTACTTACTGTCTCAAAAAGGTTGGTGTTAAGGTTTGGATCTAACATGTCCTCAACAGGCTCCTGGGTTGAAGGCTTGATCCCCAACTGACAGTGCTATTGTGAGGGGGTGGAAACACTAGGAGGTGGGGCCTAACTGCAGGAACTAGGTCACTGGGGGCGTATCTTGTCCCCAGCGCCTCCTTTCTCTCTGACTGCCACGAGGTGAGCCCCTTTCCTCTGCCACACACTTCTGCTACTATGTACTCCCTCATCGCAGGCCTAAGCAACTTGATCAAGCAACCATGGACTGAAAGCTCGGAAACTATGAATCAAAATAAATACCCCCCCCCCCCCACCTTACACGGATTTTTCTCAGGTATTTATCACAACAGAAAGTCGCCTACTACAGTTGGCAAGGTTTAAATCAGTGACCCGGTGTGGTCGTGAAATTGCAATTTCAACAGTACTCTCCAGCTTTCGGATCATTACCTATGAACTCACTTAACCCCAAAGTAATCCTGTGACAAGGACTCAAAAAATGCTTACACAGTGCTGCCTGGGTGCCAGGTACCTACCATGAGAGAAGTTTTTTAGTAACATCTCTGCCCTGAGTAAGAATAGGCACAGAACCAGTTCTCCCTGAGCAGGAGAGAGGGAGACATTAATTAATTAATCTCACAATGAATATATACCTATCAGTGGAGTAAGTGCTCAGAAAACAGGTGGTTTCTAAGTGAGTGTATTAAACAACAGACCCAACCAACTAGGTGTAGGACCCTGGGGAAGGCTTCTAGACAAGAGGGTAGTAACTTTTGGCTGAGACCTGAGGTTTGACTAGGAGTTAATTAGGTGAAGAGGAAAGAAGGAGAAGTGCAGGGAATGGTCAGAGAAGAGACTTTCAGAACAAGGAAACATCTCCACACCTTTGAGGAACTGAGAGAAGGCAGTATAGAAAGAGAGAGAGAGATAAGGTAAGAGAATGGAGGTAAGAGAAATCTCTGAGGGCTAGAACAAGCAGGGCTTTATAGGTTGCTTTAGGAATTTGATCTTCATTTAGGGGAGTGATCTGATCACATTTTTATGTGGAGATCAGAGAACATGTGGGGAGATCAGTTAGTGAACAGTAGTCCAGGTGTGAGGTGATGGGACTTGGGTCAGGATGACTTTCCCAAAATTCCACAGCTAGTCGGTGTCAGACACACATAGAACCTGGATTGTATTTCCTTGTCCAAAGCTCTTTCCACTAGTTTGGAGGAAGGACAGGCTGGAATAGGGTGCCAGACCTGAGTGGGGTGAGGAAGCATTCCTATAGGTAAACAGGGAGTGAGAGCCTAAAAAGAGTAAGGAAGGTGTCCATGAAGAAGAGGTGGCCTGGAATGAAGAGTCAGAGCTCATGGAGGTAGAAGAGGGGGAAGCGAGAGGCTGGAGATGGAGGACAGGCTCATATTGGGAGGGGATTGATTAAATATATAAATAGATTTATGAACATGGAAGCCAGCTCTCTCACTGCCAAAAAGGCACTACAAATACAGAATGGGAGAAAATGAGGTTGACACCTGGGTGTGGTATTGTACAGGATTTGGATGTACTGGTATAGGCTCATCGTCATACATGTTTACACATGTTCTTTAACTCCGTCCACTGAGACAGGCTGGGAGCAGCAATGAGTCAACAGTGTACAGTTCTTGGTTTTTGCACTTCTCTTTCCATGGAATGGAATCAGGGATGCTTGGAGATATGTTCCAGAAAAAGATCAAATATCAATGGTGAGTGCCAAGGAGACTCAGAAGACAGAGTGGGCGGGACCTGACACAGATCAAATTGGAAGCAGCTTGAGAACCAAATTAATAGTAGCAATGAATTATAACCCACTAAAAAAATAGGAAACCAAGAATTTATACTTAAAAATAAAAGAATGACTACATTGAAAGTTTAATAAGGAATATGACTTTAACATACTGCTCCATACAATTAAAATTACAAAATCATTGCCCCCATAGGGGAGAAAGAATAACATGACGGAGAAGAAGCTTGGCAGATACCACCTTATTAAAGTAATTAAAATGAACATCAGGAACACTTGTTCTACTTTATGGAATGAGGTGTTGTCTAATTCTGGAATTGAAAACAAAGCCAGTTGAGATTTTTAAATTAAATTGTTCAAATTTTTGTCCACATACTGGTGACTAAAAAAATTCAGAAGTGCAATGATTATAATATAACCTGGTACAAGTGAGTCTGCAACTTTGCAGCTCAGTCTTCTAGTTATGTACTGCTGCCCAAAATAAAACAACAACCATTTTATTACAATAACCCCCCTTTATCTGCGGGGGACATATTCCAAGACCTAGATATTATATATATATATATACATATATATATATTATATATAATATATATAACATGTTTTTAAAAATTCTTTTTTATTGTAGATGGACACACTACCTTTATTTTATTTATTTATTTTTATGTGGTGCTAAGGATCAAACCCAGTATCTCACACGTACAAGGCAAGTGCTCTACCACTGAGCTACAACCCCAGACATATATACTGTTTTCCCTATATATACAAACCTAAGATAAAGTTTAATTTATAAATTAGGTACAGGAAGAAATTAACAAGAACTAATGATAGAGTAATTATAATAATATACTGTAATAAAATTTATTTAAAACTTTTAAGTTATTTATTCCTGGAGTTTTCCATCTAATATTTTCCAATTGCTGTTGATCATGATAAAAATGAAATTAACATCATTAGTAATGGAAAAATTGAAAAAAGCATGCCAACTTACAAGAGGGAATGAGGAGAACATTGTCATCTCTGCGATATTCCTACAAAAATTCATAACCTGAGTCTAATCATGAGGAAACAGGCAAACCCCCATGGAAAGATGCTTTATAAAATAATTGGCCAATAATCTTTAAAAGTTTCAAGGTCATAAGAGTCACAGAAAGATTGAGAAACTATTCCATAATGAAAACCATAGGCATGTGACAACCAAATGAATTGTAACTTTTTCTGATTCTCTAACTTTTTTTGCTATGAAGATGTTATTGGGAAAATTGGAAAAAACTGAGTAGAGGCTTCTTTGTAGATGACAGCAAAATGTCTTTACAGGAAATATATGCTGAAACATTCCAGAGACAGGGTAACAAGTAAGCAACTTATTCTCAGATGGCAAAGTGGGGATAGGGGTGGGATTCTTTCTACTTCCAAAAGTTTTACTTAAATTTTTTTAATAAAACGATGGTTATTTAGATGCCCAATGTGGTAGTCCAGGGCCCCCAAACACTGTAGGTGCTCAAGAATGTTAATTCCTCTCTAAGTGCTAATACTCTTGTAGAAGCCACTATGTACTTCCCACTCTCAGAATTGCCTCTTCCACTTTGTAGCAGTGGTTTCCTATCTCTGAACTATGGGGACCCTGACTCCAAAGAACAGGGTTAGATATCAAATTCAAGCTGGATCAACAAAACAGTAACTTCTAGAAATTTGTAATTGGAAATAAGATGCTAATTAGTTTCTATTACCTACCTTGAACTTAGAAGACATGTAAATTTAAGAACTACATCTGACATTTTAGGGTAGCTATCTTCTACAATAATCTTAGGGTATTAAAATCTGCTCTATAGAAAGGAAAAAACAGAGTTGGTACCCAGAGAGAAAGAGAGACAAGAAACAAAGACCAAGAAACAAACTAAGAGTACCAGCCCTGGTTTCTTATAGTTTTCCAATTCTAGCGTCTCATGAAACTCCAATCTCCAATAATTTTTTTTTTTTTTTTTTTTTTTTTTTTTTTTTTTTTTTGGTATCAGGGATTAAGTCCAGGAGCTACCTCTGCATCCCCAGTTCATTTTTTAAATTTAATTTAGTTTTGAGACAGGGTCTCACTAAGTTGCTGAGACTGGTCTTGAACTTTTGATCCTTCTGCCTCAGCCTCCCAAATAGCTGGAATTAAAAGCATGGACCATCATGCCTAGTTAAATTTCTTCTTTTTGCATAGGCCATCTTCAGAGGATTTGTCAGCTGTAGGCTTAAGTGTGGCATCTCATTCCCTACATCATGTCAAACTTCATAGCAGCCTGCTCTTCCACAACAGGTGTCTTGGGGAAGACACCAGCCTTTGGATGAGGCTGGAGTTTGTGGTCCCCGACAAGTCCCAATATAGCACTTCTTTGGGGCTCCAGGGGTCCTAGGTCAGTGCTACTTACCAAGGCTGGCCTCAGACAACAGCAGATAAGCAGGTACAAGCTCTACTGAACTCAGGCCATACACACTCCTGCGGAAGCGAAGGGAATGCAAAGCTGCTGGAACAGCTTCTGCGTATTTTCGTTCAAAAAGATATTTCTGGGCAACAGTGTAGCAGAATTCAATCAAATGCTTCTGTGGAAGATAGAAATAGACCATCTGAGTCAGTTTAAAGGTAAAAGGCAAAAGTGGATGTAAATACACCTGGAGATAAGGCCAACATCTACTGAACTGACTGAAGGTACATATTGAGCTGGCCTGCACTAAGGTGGACATGAGATCCAAAACAGGTGACATAAAAAGGTAATTCTGAACTTTGAGCTCCTCATGGCCTGGGAACAAGTATCTTTTCATCTTAGTTCAGTGCTTGGCAAATGTGAGTATTCAATATAAAACTGTCATATAATAAATGTATATTATTCTTATAGTTCTACTAAAATTTTAGTTTAGCAAAACTAGACATCTCAGAATGATCTCAAACTTTCTACTTTTCCATTTTAATTAAAAGAGAAACTTCTCATTTTTCCTTCTGGAATAATCCTGCTTAGCTAATATCCTAAACTTTAACTCAACATTAACTCAACTTTAACCCAACAATATCATCAGGTTATTATCAAGGCATTGTAACAGTAAAATCAATGAACCTGGTTTTTAGAGAATTATGGCTTATAAAGGACTAATTTTTAAAATAACAATTGAGATGGTATCAATGTCATAATAGGAGCTAGTTTTTCCTATCTTCTTTATCTATCTATGCAGCATATGACAGTGCTAAGACTCTCACAGTACTTGGTATGTGAATGCTAGAGCTCATCTGTCCCCCAAAAAGTCAGTGTGTGGAAGCCCTAACTTCTAGTCCCTCAGGGTGTGAAGGTATTTGGAGATATGGCCTTTAAAGAGTTAAGTTAAAATTGAATCCACTAATGTGTACTTTAACTCAATCTGACCAGTATCCTTATAAGAAGAGGAAATTGGACACACAAAAAGACACCAGGGATATATGTATATGCTCACAGAGGACCGTGTAAGGGCATAGCAAGAGGGTAGCCATCTACAAGCCAGGAAGAGAGGTCTCAGAAGAAACCAACCCAGTTAACACAATGGTCTTAGACTTCCAGACTCCAGAATTTGAGAAAATAAATGTCCGCTCTTTGGGCCAACCAGTCTGTGGCACCCTAGCAAACTAATTCAGTAAATGTTCAGTAGAGATGTGGAAAACAACTTACTGAGTGGGATTAAGGACATACAATGTAAAACAAATTCTCTCTTCTTACCAAGGTCACAATTTAGTGATCTAAACACAGTTCGGTCCTTTCCCATGGTAGTTACACTATACATGAGCAACCCTGAAACAGTCCTGTAGGACCTACCTGTCGCTGCTGCAACTGCTGTAAGCCATGCTGCCGTTCTTCCTCTGAATTGTAGAAGGGCATGGTAGTGCGCAGTGGAATCAGAAGCTGACATATCTTCTCGTGGATGCTTCTCCAGTCAGCTCTTTGATGCACCACACCACTGACAACAAAAACATGGGCTTCATTATCTTTATCTTTGGCCTTTCTACTGGTCTAGCCCTAAACACCAGAAAAGTAAACCTAACACAAACTGGGCAGGAAGCCCAAAGCTGTTTCTGAGACATCAATCCCTTTTTTTTCATATGGTTATTTGATGGAGTGAAAACTGAAGGAGAGGGCAGGTTGGAGGAGGTCTAGAATTTCTGCCTTCACATTTTCACATCCCAAAGTCACACAACAAAGACAACTTTAACTCTACATTGTTTTAAGGTCATTATTGAGATGTTTGAACACCAAAGTTGATGGGTTTGAGGTTCTCTATCTTGGTAAAGTGAACGGAATTTATATTTGACAAGGCCTTAAGAGACACTTTACAAAAATGTTTTCCTACATCCAGTGTCACCATGGCTTGGATGAGAACCCCAACACTGTCTTCTGTGCTTCAGGGGCTGATCATGTAGAGGACCAACAAATGGTCTTGCATGCAATTATTTGACTCTTTGAAAACAAAATAAAATCTGTTATTACCATTTTAAATGTAAGGAGCTATAAATGTAGAGGGATTAAGAAATTACTCTAACCTCGTATTCCAAAGTCAGTGTTTTTTAGCCCTCTATAAAAAAGCACTATGAGAATTTGGCTTATAGCTTTTATCACTTTTTATACTTATTATTTTTAAACACTCAATTGGACAGCATAGAAATAGAACATCTGTATCACTGAGGAAACTAAACAGCACTCCTACAGAGTATCCACTCCCATGAATTGCCTCTGTGAATAATTACCCAATCTATTATCCAATTTTGACCCTTCTTCCAATAGTGTTTTTTTATTTCACTTTTTAAATTGTAATAGTTCATATACCATAAAATTCACTATTTTGAAGTATACAATTTAGTGTGTTTACTGTATCATGAGGTTGTAAAATTATCACCCTATCTAATTCCAGGACATTTTCATTGCCCAAAAAATACACTCTGTACTTCTTAATAGTCATTTGATTCCCATTCTTCCTTCCTCACATTAATGCCCAGCAACCACTAATCTACTTTGTTTCTCTGAATTAGTCTATTCCGAATATTGCATATAAGTGGAAACAGATGTTATGTGTCCTTTAGTGTCTGGCTTCTTAAAACAATGCTTTCAAGTTTCAGCCATGTTGTAGCATGTACAAGTATTTTATTCCTTTTTATAACTGAACGATATTCCACTGTGTGGATATACATTTTGTTTATCCGTTCATCATTTGGTAGTTATTTAGGCTGTTTCCACTTTTTTTGCTATTGTAGATAAGGCTGTTATGAATGTTTGTTTACAGGTTTTTGTATGAACATGTTTTCAATCTCTTGGGAATATAGATAAGAATGGAATAGCTGAGTTATATGGTAACTCTATGTTTAACTTTTTGAAGAACTGCCAAACTGTTTTACACAGTTGTTTCATTTTATAGCCCCACCATAATATAGGAGAGTTTCAACTTCTCTTCACCCATACCAACACTTTTGAGGTCAGTTGCTAGGGATCAAACCAAGGGCCTCACACATGCCAGGTAAGTGGTCTTTTACAAAGCAACATCCTGAGCCCTTTTGTCTTTTTTATTGTAGCCATGCCAGTGGTTGTGAAATAGTATCTAGTGGTTTTGATTTGCATTTCTCTAATAACTAATGATGTTGAAGATCTTTTCATATTGTCATTGGTAGAATGTTTATTCAAATCCTTTGCCCACGCCAGGTGTGGTGGTGCACGCGTATATGCCAGACCAGGAGGTTGAGGTAGGAGGATCACAAGTTCAAGGCCAGCCTCAGCAACTTAGCAAGACCCTAAGTGACTTAGTGAGACCTGGTGTCAAAATAAAACATAAAAAGGGCTGGAGACTTAGCTCAGTGGTAAAGTGTGCAGGGTTCAATCCCTGGTACCAAAAAAAAAAAAAAAAAAAAAAAAGGCAAAAACAAAAACCACCAAAAAAAAAAAAAACCCTTTTCCCTTTTTAGAAAACAAGTCTATTGTATTTTATTACTGTTTTAAAAGTTCTTTAAATATTCTAGAACAACACATATGATTTGCAAATATTTTCTACCATTCTATGGGTCATTTTTTCATTTTCTTAATACGTGTTCTCTGATGCACTAAAGTTCTTAATTTTGATGGTGTTCACCTAATCTATTTTTTCTTTGGTTCCTTGTGGGTTTGATTTAATATATAAGAAACTATTGCCTAATCCATATTACAGAGATTTACAACTGTTTTAAGTTTTATGGTTTTAGCTCTTACATCTAGGTCTTTTTGTATATGGCATGACAGGGGTTCAAATTCATTCTTTTGCATACGGACTTCCACTTGTCCTGGCACCGTTTGTTGAAGAATCATTCTTTCCGACATTGAATGGTCTTGGCATCCCTGTTGGAAACCAATTGAATACAGACGTTTGAGCTTTTTTCTGGATTCTCAATTCCATACCATTGACCTATATATGTCCTTAAGCCAGTGCCACATTGTCTTCATTACTGTAACTTCGCAGCAAATTTTGAAACTGAAAAGTGTGATGCTTTTTAAATACACACTTTTCAACCTTTGTTCTTTATCGAGATCATTTGGGTTATTGTTGGTCCTTTGCATCTCTATATGAATTTTAGAGCCAGCATGTCCATTTTTGCAACAATGGCAGTTAGAATTTTGAAAGGGATCACACTTCTTCCATTGAACGAATACAGAATATTTTTTCATTTGTTTAGATCTTCGTAATTTCTTTCAATAATGTTTTGTACTTTTCAGTGTATAGTCTTTTACTATTTTTGGTTAAATTTATTCCTAGGAACTTCTTATGCTCTTGTGAATGGAATGGCTTTCCTAATTTCATTTTCAGATTGTTCATTGCCAGTTTATAGAAATATAACTGATTTTTGTATATTGATCTTAGATCCTACCACCTTGCTGTGTTCATTTATTATCATAATAGTAATATTTTCATAGGTTCTTTACAAGTATGTAAGGGTACTCTACAGAAACAGAAAATTTATTTACTATGAGAATTGGCTCAAGTGCTACAGAGTCTAAAAAGTCCCACAATCTGCTGTCTATTAGCTGAAGAACCAAAAAACCCCATGTTGTAACTCAATCTAAGTCTGAAGGTCTGAGAACTTCAGAAGTTCTCAGAAGGAGGGGAGGGAAGAAAATGTCTGCTGGTATAAGTCCCAGAGTCCAAACGTCCAAGAACCTGCGGCTCTGATATCTGAAGGCAGCAGAGGTAGTACACAGAAGAGAGGACACGTCTGCCTTTTTGTTCTGTTTGGATTCTCAGTGGATTGGATCATGTCCACACACATTGGTGAGTCTACTAATTCAAATGCTAGTCTCTCACAGACACATTCAGAAATATTGCTTTACTATTAGTGCATCCCCTTGCTTCAATCAGGTTGATGCATAAAATTAACCATCACAACCAGGTCATGTCATTCACAAATAGAAGTAGTTTCTCTCTTTCCTCTCTAAGTTAGGTATCTTTTATTTTATTCTTTTCTAATTTCCCTGTCGAGAACCTCTAGTACAATGTCGACTGGAGTGGTGACAACAACATCCTTGTCTCATTTCTATTTTGACGGGGAAAAGTTTTCAGTCTTTGACCATTAAGTATGACCTTAACTCTGTGTTTCCTGATGGGTTTCTCCTTACCAAGTAATGGCAGTTCCCTTCTATTTCTAGTTTAAATATTTTTATCATAAGGGTATTAGATTTTGTCAAATGCTTTTTCTGCATCATATGGTTTTTGTCTTTTAACTATTAATATGGTGTATTACACTGATTGGTATTTGTATGGTGAATCAGTCTTGAATTCCTAGAATAAATCCCACTTGGTCATAATGTATAAATCTTCTTATATATTCCTGGATATGGTTTGCTAAAATTCTGTTGAGGATTTTTGTATCCATATTTGTAATGGATACTGGTCTGTAGTTTTCTTGGGATATCTTTATTTGGTTTTGTTATTAGGATGATACTGGCCTTTTTGAATGAATTAGAAGTTATTTTCTCCTCCATTTTTTTGAAGAATTTGTGAAAGTTAGTGTAAATTCTTTAAACATTCGGAAGAATTCACTAGTGAAGTCATCTGGTCTTCAACTTTTTCTATGTGGGAATTTTTTGATTACTGGCTATATCTCTTTACTTTTTATAGATCTACAGGAATCTCTAAGTGCTGTTTTGACTGCATCTCTTAAGTTTCAACATGCTGTGTTTTTGTCTTCACTCATCACAAAGCATTTTCTAATTGTCCTAGTGATTTCTTCTTTGACACATTTTTAGTATTTTATTTCCACATATTTGTGATTTACCAAACTTTATACTGCTGATGACCAATTTCATTCCACTGTAATTATGTAGGTATGAATTCAATCCTTACACACTTCCTGATGTTTACTTTATGACCTAACATATAGTCTATCCTGAGGAATGTTCTATATGCACTTAAGAATAATGTGTAACCTGATATGATAGAGGGTATTCTATAGAAGTGCCTGTTAGGTCTAGTTGGTTTATAGTGTTGTTCAAGTTTTATATTTCCTTACTGATGTTTTTCTAGTTGTTCTATTCATTACTGAAAGTGAGATATTGACATCTCCAACTATTATTATTAAATTGTGTATTTCTCCCTTCATTTGTGAGTTTGGGCTTCATGTACTTTGAGGTTTTGTTGTTAAATGCATACAATCATAGGTTATGGCATTTCTACTGCCTATTACACATTTTCACTTCAAGGGTGAGACAGTTAACAATTTGAGTTCATTATACAGATTTCAAAACAGGTACCAACAATCTAGGGAAAAGGTCACCAAAGTTTTTTCTGTAAACTGCCAAATGGTAACTTTTTCAGACTTGTAGAGCTCTGTGCTCTCTGTTCCAACTACTAAACCCTGCTGTTGTAGCACAAAAGCAGTCATAGAAAATACATGGCTGCAAGCACACTCTCACTTTCCTTTCTCCTAGGACAACAGAAAAACAATTGAGTGTTCTGACTGATACTACAGAAATGTCAAAAGCCATTTAAAAAGTTTTCTGGAGGATAGAGAATTATTGTAAACAGATCAATAAAAGCACTTAATAACCAGGATATAGAAATAGCTAAATTCCATAGGGTATTACTTATTTAACAGGACTTATTGAGTAATTGTGTGAGCAAGGGAAATAGTAACTTATTAAACTGCATGAACTTTTGTTCTACTAAAAGTAACTGACATATCTTGACTTTCTAAATACAGTGAGCTTTGCTTATGCATTTGAGTTCCCTCTTAATTCATTTGTCTCACCCTTACCAGTCAACATAGGGTGACACAAAGAGAAGTTGGTAAATATGTTTCACTCAAGACTCACAATTAAGTAGTTTTTGATACAGTCCTGTTTTGTTTGGGCATTATCATATTTTTAGAACTGTATTTGAATGTCTTCAGGAAGGACATTCATTCTACAATTCACTACAGATCCTATTGCTTTCTATTATTGAATACCATTTCACTATTTTCTCTTCTTGACTAGCTATTTAAATTTGTGCCATCTGATTTTAAATTAAAGGAAAAATTATTGCATATTACTGTTATCAGTATGCTATCATTCACTAAACCACAGTACTGAAGGCTCTTATAACTATCACAAACGTTTCAGTGTGTACTTTCATAAAATTAATCTCTTCCTGAAAATGCTCTCTTTCCTGGGAACATATTCCCAATCCAATGAGGAACAATATGCATAAGATTACACATAATACAAAAAACAAGTATATTATATAGAAGAAAAAAAGAAGGAAGTTCACCAAAATGTCAGATTACCAATCTTTGGGTGGTAGGATTATAGTTTATTTTTCTTCTTTATTTTTGTATTTCCAAGTTCTCTACAGTGAGCATGAATTGTATTTACAATTAGGAAAAAAATCTTCTATAGGAAAAAAAACTTGTAAGAATTCAAAATGACTGTCCTTTTAGCTCCTTAAATTTGGGATGCTTACAAAGAATATATATTGTGTGCCATCTTAGTTCCAGGCACAGTTCTAGATACTTTTATAGTCAATCATCAAAACTTGTTTTATTTTAAAATTATCTCATCTTGTTTTATTTTAAAAATCTTGAGATCTCCAGAGTACAAGAGCATAGAAATCTGAAGAAAACAGATGAGTTAAAAAAAGAAAAGAAAACTTTAAAGAGAATCAAAACAAATGAAAGGGGTGAGCACTTGCCTAGCACCCATGAGAACTTGGGTTCCATCCCCCAGCACCACACACACACACACACACACACACACGCACGCACAAAGATGCAGCAGCAAGTGAAAGAAGAGAAAGAAAAAAAAAAAATAAGAGGGTAAGGGCACAGGAAATAATAATTTATTCATGTCTTCATCAAATATTAGCACCAACTATTTCAAGACTCTGCTGGAGATCATGAACATACACAGGTGGGTGTGATATAAATCAAAAGCATACACGACAATTCTGTATGCATTCAAAATAATGTTTTGTATTAACGGAGCATAATTATTTAAGACAATATGCTTGCCAACAACTAAAATGAGGAAGGGAAACAAAAGTCATCTGAGAGTGACAGAAAACTAAGCTGAGAAGGAGGAGGAATTACTTCTGCCTGCAGGGATGAAGAGGACAAGGGGGTTTTAAGGAAGAAATAGGTGGTCACACCAGACAAAGGAGCTGAATCTTTCTCGAGTGTACTTGTAGCCTAGCAACATGAAGGTGACATGAAGGTTGACATTTTATCTGCAACCAAATCTGTTACTCACCATCTCCTCCCCTGTTTTCTTTGCCTCAGATGGATTTATTACCCATTCAGAAGTTTGTTTATTCAACAAATGTTCATTGCATGCCAGTTATGAGTGGACACTAGTCTATTAAAAGACACAGTCCTTGTTGGGCAAGTAAATGAAAAAATCTAAAAAGAGGAAAAGCAAAGAAAAATAATACTTGTTAACAAGAAAAATGCCAGAGGAGTGTTTAGATTTGATTTACACCTATCTGAAAAAAATGACATTTTAATATGAAGGAGGAAAGACAGGAAGATTTGTGGTAGAAGTGGAGATTCTCAGCAGAGGGAACATTCTGGGCAAAGAAATTGAGAGAGCAATGTAGAACTTCAGTTCTCTGTAACAAATGCAAGGAAAAGATGGGGGAGAGTGGTAGGAAACGCAGGTAGAGAGATGACCAGGGCTTTGTAGCTCCTGTTACAAATTGTGAATCATATTCTAAATGCAATGAAGTCAACAAAGAAGGGGGGACCAAAAGACTGATGCTATCCCTGCTTTCATGGGTCATATAGCCTAGTAAGCAATACAATTACACAACTGTCAGCCTGTGTCCTATATGTTAAGTTATGGGACTAGTGAGTTCTGTGACAGCACTGAGAAGGGACACCTGGAGGTGTCTGAGAAAGGTAGGTTCACTCTCCACTTGGATTACTGCAACAGCCTCTGAATCATTTATGCAGTCTTCAGTGTCTATTTTCCAATCTACCTTCCATGCTGTTGACTGTCATTTTCCTTAACATAAATGACAGCATGTCAGCTCAATACCATCTATGGCTTGCCAGAAGATAAATTCTAATCTCCTTGATCTCATGTCACTGTCTGCTTTAACGTTTTCTTTGTTTAAAATCCTCCTACTACCTATCACAATGATATCAAAACTTCTTTTTTACTCAGTTCATAGTGAGAAATACATTTTACAAGCACAAAAATGCATATCCTCATAAAAAACTAAAACAAAGTTTCAAGAAACAATTTAGGTAGGATTGTTGTGATATTTTCTATTCTATGCTATTTTTCTTCTTGAAATGGTGGTTGATTTATCCATGACCTACTGAGTCCTGGTCTACAGTGGGAAAACTGTTGACCAGTCCTTCCATTACTATCTTCCCTATCTAGTTCTCAGCAAACTCTGTACTTTTACCTTTGCGAAAGCAGTCCTGGATGCCAAGAACGTCCTACCCTTTTTCACCATTCCTTCAAGACTAAGTTCAAATATGACCTCCTCAAGAGAAAGGTTTACTGCCCAGCTTCCATCCCATTAGAGGTTCCAGAACTTAGCACACCCTAAATAAACGCATTTATCATGTAAAATGTATCACGACTGTGAACTAGATCTCTGGATGTAAATAATCTAGTGGTTTTATGTCAGACCCAAAATAGGGTCTAAAAAGAGAACGTTATGCTGAATACATGGAAACAGGTTTCATTTTGCACTTACCCTCTCTACCATCTTAGCTGTGCCTGGGACCAACCAGCCTTCTTTCTACTGGTCAAACACACCAGGCCTTCCCCTGGTCTTTTCCAGGATGGGATGCTCTTATTTTACCTTCAGATGTCTACTCTCCAGAGAAGCTGTCTGCCCAATTTCTCATCAGACTTCCTTTACTTGTCTTAGGACATTTATCTCTCTCCGAAATTACTTTGTTTTGTTTACTTATCTGTCTCCTGCATTAGAAAGTTAGCTCCTTGAGGGAACGGATCTACCCAAATGCCCCAGTAACTTCTGCACCTGGATTAGTGAATAACACATAGCAGGTGTTCAAAACACATCTGGCGACGAACCAGTAAGAGGGAGAGGAAGCAGAAGAGGTCACAGGGGCCTTAGAGGCCTGTCTCGAAGCCGCCTTGAGGGATCGCGGCTCACGCAGGCACACTGGCCCAGGCCCTGCTCTGGAGAGAGGGAGGGAGCGGAGGAGCCAGGTGCCCCGTTCCAGGGCCTACCAGTAATAAGTGACTGTGCAGGCGGGGCACACTCGCTCCGCCGGGGCTTCGCACACCTCACAGCAGAGCCGCCGCCCTTTGGGCACCGCCAGTGGGTAGATCACGTTCATGCTGCAGCCAGCGGTGTCGGTCTCTAGGACGGTTGCCCGGGGAGGAGAGGCAGGACACGGGCGTCACGTGACGACCGCGGGACAGCCTCGTTCCCACTGTTTCAAGGGCAAAGGGGAGGGGCGTGGCTCGACTGACATTTTGAGATTGAGGGGAAAAGAAAAGAAAAAAAAAAAAGGAGGGGGGGGCCACAAATTCCACAAATCACGAAGGTTAAATGACCAGAGAATGTACTTCGATAGACCCAAGCCCAGGAAGGTCAGTACGGTGGCCGATAAGGGTCAAACATGGTCGGTTCTTAGCCAGGTTAGGAAACTAACAGGAGGGAATGTGACCTTGCCAAATGTTCACTGTCCGAAAGTGAAAATTCCCTGGGTGCAGTATCATTTTCGCTGAGCTCTGGGGCAGAACAACCGCGCTTTTACACACCTGGGGACCTAGGGGCGAACGTCGAGTAGTGACCGACCCACTCACTATTGCGGGAGGGCGTGGACCGGGTACGAGGAGGGCGTGGCGCCGGCGGCCCTGGGCGTGCGCAGGCGCAGGGGGAGCCCCGGCACTGATGGAGGAAATGGACCTCGTCGCCGAGTTCCCCCAGCCTCCGGGTGCTGCGCGCTGTGCAGACGTTATGGCTCGCTTCGCTGCCGGGCTAGGCGCACAGGGCCGGCGGGTGGTGTTGGTCACGTCAGGTGGCACCAAGGTCCCCCTGGAAGCTCGGCCAGTGCGCTTTCTGGACAACTTCAGCAGCGGGCGGCGCGGTGCAATCTCGGCCGAGGCCTTCTTGGCTGCGGGCTATGGGGTCCTGTTCTTGTACCGCGCTCGCTCCTCTTTCCCCTATGCCCACCGCTTCCCGCCCCAGACCTGGCTGTCGGCCCTGCGGCCTTCTGGCTCAGCCCAATCGGGCTTGCTGAACCTGGAGGCCGAGGAGAATGCACTCCCGGGCTTCGCTGTGGCTTTGCGGAGCTACCAAGAAGCAGCGGCTGCGGGCACCTTCCTGGCTGTAGAGTTCACCACTTTAGCGGACTATTTGCATCTGCTGAAGGCTGCTGCCCAAGCGCTCAATCCACTAGGTGCGTGCCCTAGGGAGCCATCCATTGCCTGGAGGCAAGGCCCTTATTCCCAGCCACTTTCCCCCAAACCTCCTACTTAGCCACCGATCTGTCTGGGAACTTGAGTTGAAAAGGAACTCATCCTATACTCCTCCCCTATTTGTTACACCTTCTACTTCTCTTTGCAGGGCCTTCTGCGATGTTTTACCTGGCTGCGGCCGTGTCAGATTTCTATGTTCCTGTCTCTGAAATGCCTGAACACAAGATCCAGTCATCTGGGGGCCCACTGCAGGTGATGGGCGCTTCTCTTCCAGAGATCTGATCCCCTATAACCAATCATGGGTTAATGTCCTCTTGATCTGGAGATGGCCTTTCTGCCTTCTGTATGCACTAGGCACTGGGGATACAGAGATGAATAAGACACCGCCCTCCCTCAAGGACCTCACAATCTAGCGAGGGAGCTGGACACAGACATAATTACAATACAGAGTGATAAATGCTCTAGTGGAGGTATGTACAAAGTGCAGTCAGATTTGGGGGAAGTGAACTGGGGGAGCTGATGAAGGCTTCTTGGAGGAGATGACTTGAACTGGGTTTGAAAAGATGAGCAGAGAGTAAAATAAAGAGGGGAAGGTCATTCTAAATGTAGTTATATAGTTGTAGTTTGGAAACTGAAAGCTGCTGTGAATCAGAGTGTTTTTGGTAATGCTGTAGAGTGGACCGAAAAGGCAGCTTACTTCACAGAGGACTTCCTATTCCTTCTTTGTTTCATTTTTGGAGACAAGATCTTGCTATGTTGCCCAGGCTGACCTCAAACTTGGAATCTTTCTGCCTCAGCCTCCCAGGTAGCTGGGATTACAGGAATATGCCACAATGCCTGGCTTCTCTTTCTTTTTAGGAGCTTAGATTTTATCCTGTGTAGGCAAGCAGCACATAAGTAGGAGAATAAGACAGTTTTTGTTTGAAAAGAACATTCTGGCATTTTGAAAGGTGAAGTAGAGAAGAGCGGGAGAGGATAGTTCAGTTGGGGGTTATTGCAGTTTAAGGAAGTGGTATGAAGAGGGTAGTTGTGTGGTTGAGATTAAGTTGTGTGGTTGTGATTAAGATAATCTAGTGTCTTGGAACCTGAGGGAGTTCTTAGTGATTCAAGTAGAATTTATATAGGAGAAACTCGATCCACGGGGCCCTTGTACAATAGTTCTTCAACAAATATTTATTGAGTACTTACTGTGCCAGGTGCTATTGTAGGAACTGAGATAAAAGCAGTGAAAAGAAATACCTAGCAATTGTATTGCTTACACACTGTAGGGAAGTCAACTGCATGCTACTATTGGTAGTAATAAATGCTAAGGAGAAAAAGTGAGGAACTAGTAATAAGATTCTTATCACACCTGCTAACAGCTTTTTTAAAAGAGATCTTGATGTTTAGTTTAGTGATTTCACACTTTGAAAACTGGGATCTTTATCCCACATTTTTTTTAGTTCTGTCTTGAAAGTATACAAAACAACTCAACATTCCTCTTTGAAGGTGTTGGAAACAGATGGTAAGAGTTTTGATTAAGTGAAAATCAGTTGTTTCCTCAGTACAGAGTTGTGTAATTTATATCCTTTACCATTCCAGTTACAAGTAAATGGAATCTAGAGCCATTGTACCAATGTAGAAATATTTTAAACTGAGAGATTTAAAAATTCAGTATTATTGGACTTCTGCCAGAGTAACATTTGCATGAACAGATTATTTGTGTTTGCTTATTTGAGGGTTTACTTGAAGAAATAAAGGAGAATGTTCAAGAAAATGTAATGAGGGTAGCAGATTAGGGCTGATTCAAAAACATGGTTTGCCCCAGAATATGTATGAAACCTTAAATTTAGGTATTGGTATGAACCCCACAGATTCAAGGCTGTTAAGCTAAGCATTTAATATGCTTTGAAAAGTTTGACAATAAGAGAAATCCCACTACAATTTATATAGGCAAAAATCTAAGTCCCTGATTCCTTAGTTTCCTGATAGGTAGTGACCATTGTTTGCTTATTAAGATTTTCTTTTTCCAATACAGATAACAATGAAGATGGTGCCAAAAATGCTCTCTCCTCTGGTTAAAGATTGGGCTCCCAAAGCCTTTATAATTTCCTTTAAGTTGGAGACCGACCCCTCCATCGTAATTAATCGTGCTCGGAACGCTTTGGAAGTTTATCAACATCAAGTGGTGGTGGCTAATATCCTTGAGTCAATACACTCCTTTGTGATTATTGTTACCAAAGACTCAGAAACCAAGTTATTACTATCTGAGGAAGAAGTAGAAAAAGGTATAGAGATAGAAAAGAAGATAGTGGATAATCTTCAATCTCGACACACAGCTTTTATATGTGACAAAAACTGAACTAAAAAAGTTTTATAGGATCAAAAATTGTTCAGTGGACCAGGGCTCTTACAAATGGCAAGAACTAGAATAAATTATTTGCTTTCATAAGGACAAAGAAAATAAAGGGAAGGTAAAAGTTGTGGTGTGCAGGCAATATGGGCTGGCTTTTGCCTTTTAATGACTGAACCACCTGACACACTCACCTGAAATGTTATCTTGACTTGGAAATTGAATACTAGAGCTTTACCTTGCCTTTTAAAAAAGCCAAGAAATAAACAGCTTTTTAAAAAGAGATCCTGATGATCTCTTTTAAAGTGTGAAATCACTAATATAATTTTGGAATTATATACTCTGCAAAGCACTAATATGGAATTATATATTCTGCAAAATATACATGGGATGCCGAATATCCACCTCCTTCATATTGTAGAAAGGGATTATGGATGCGTAAGTGGTCATGCTTTCAAGATCAAGTATTTGAGGGCCTACTCTGTGCCTGGCCCTGTGCTGAGGTATAAGGATTAAAAAGGTGAATAAACATGTTTTGTTGGGGAAATGGACATATAAAAAAATTAAGTGCAATAAAGTGTGTGCCCACAAACCAACATATGGGAAGGGTGTTGTTTTTTGGAAACTTAACACAGATATGAGTAGAAGCGAAAGATACCTCCCTAAATCTGTAGATTGGAGAACTTCCCATTACATTTAATTTTTGCTTGTCCTAGATTTACTTCATATCTTCAAGTATTTCAGAACCATTCTTGAGGTACACTTAATACAACTTTCCACCTGGAACTAGGCAGGGACCAGTTGGTGACTATCCTAAGAGACTCAGTACAGTTGGTAAAAAGTGCCGGGTATGGAGTCAATTTAGGTACAGGTAGTCAGGGGCTAATAAATCCCTCAGCAAAATAATGACATTTATTATGAGGATTAAAACAAGTTAAAGCATTAGTCTGGTGCCTGGCACTTCACATTCAATAAATGGTTGTAATTATTTTTCCCACAGCAGGGAGGTGCTATGCTACAGCTCTATTTGATTCTTGAATCCTGGAAAAAGACAAAGTTCACTGTTCTAGGTTTTAGGTTGGAGGTGCATAAGAAGTACAGGCAGGAAAAGAAAAAAAAAAACCTTAAATAATTTGTAGGTTGGTGTAGAATGCAATTTGAAAAATGACCATTATTAAAACTGCAATACTAAAGGGGTAGGAAGTAAAAGATTGATTTTCTTCCCTATACTCATAGGCTCATGTGGATGATAACTGTCATCTTTTACAGGTGGCAATAAGTGGGGTGAAAACTAGAAATTATGTTAATTTTTTTGCCATAATTATCACCTCATGTTAGTGCTTAAAAATAAGCACCATTCTATGTGGAATTAAAGTGTTCTCCACTTCAGTTGATTAATGCATTCAGAGTGCTTAAAAACAGTATTTACCCAAAAATTCTGAGAGAGGAGACAGAGTAAGGGTGTGTGTGTTAATAGCAAATTGAAGTTGTTTAAAGAAAAATGAACATGAGTCAACAAAAACAAGAAGGAACTTGATTTAGATTGAGCACCAAGAAAAGTTTCCCAGAGGAGGTGATACTGAAACTGACAAATAGGTGTTAAGTGGGCTGTATGGTGGTTATGGTGAGCATTTTGGATCACAGAAGGAAAAAACAAACAAACAAAAAAAAAACACTGCAAGGGTTCTGTTGAGAGGTTGATGCATTTATACAAGGAGTGAACTCCATCAAGATAATGCCTGTAGAACCAGCAAAGGTTTGCAACTAGAAGAGGAAGAAATGTAAGTAGTGTTTGGGATATTATCAAAGGGGAGGCTTCCCAAAATATGAGTAAAGTTTAGCTTTGGTAAGTACCTGGAATCGTAAAAAGCATCTAAAAGTGGTATAAATTGAAATTTTGTGTGTGTCACCTACAAATTTATTTGCATTACACAGAAAAGAGATACGACTTACCTAAACCGAATTTGCCATGCTTAGGACTTCTTAAGGGGCTCCAGTCTTTAATAATTCTGGTCAAGCCCGGTTTCTTTATTCTAACAATAATAAGCTGGGTCCAAGTATTGTGGTCAATCTTAAACTCCCTGTGCGGTCAGTGACGGATCTAGGCCTAAAATTCAGAACTCCTGACCTAACATCCCACATTTATGAGAATGAAGTAAGTTCTAGAACAGTAAGTCTAAGGTAAATAGGCGGGCTGGGGTGACGGTAACTACCTGAGAACTAGAAATGCTATTAATTGCAACCTCTCTCAGTTACATAAATTATGGTTACGGCAACTCCGGAGCCAATGGAGTGAGTAGAACTCACGTGCGGCAGGAAGAACTCCGCCCCACGTCCCGGAGACCAATGGAGTGCGCCGTAACAAAAGTTCTCGCAGGAAGAACCGTCCGTGGCACCAATGGCGGGCGTCGTATCTACGGTTCCTGCCGGAATGACGCCTTTGCGTCCACAGCGTGCGCGGTTGCTATGACGCCCTGGCTCCTTAGGCACCTGCAGTTCACAGCTGAGCTGCTAGCAGCAAAACGACCCCGGGACCCTCGCAGCGCCTCCAGAAGAAAATTTCCGCCTGCTTCCTGAGGTTTCCGCCTCAACCCCGAGGAGGAAAGCGTTTATTCTCCACTCCTTTTCCCACGTCCCAGGACTTCCCTATTCTCTTCCAAGTAAGGACCGAAACTACCGAAGAGCCCTCTGGCTCTGGCCTTTCCAACCTGGGGCTGGAGTGATTCTGGCCGAAGAAGGATTCGCCCGTTTCCCCGGATCCAGATGCCACAGCCATGTGGTGTCAGGCTGCCGCTCTTATTTTAAACGGTGGCTTAGAACACGCTCCTTTTCTCACCTAACCCGTGAGGGGACACACCCTGGACAAATGGCTACACCCGAAGACCCAAGTCGCTAAAAGTTCACGGAGGCACAGTTGTCCCCCTACTTGTAGGCACGTGAACCTTAGAACTGCCGTTTTTCTGCTTTTGGACCGGTCTTCGTCATGCAGAACCTTGAATCCGGATGAGACTGGAGGCCTTTGGTAACCTCATCGTCTGAGGTCAAGTCAGTTACCTTCTGCCTTTAAAGCTACCACCTCATCCACTCCTCTCATCACTTCGAGCACCAGTTTTCTCATCCTGTTCATTCCACAACCATGTTCACCCTTTCCTGTCCACACTGCACATTATCGAATGTCCACCACCTCTGTCATCTATAGACCACCCCCTTCTGCTCTCCTGTTGCAATGCTTTGCACAGCTAAGTATTTCCATCTCCAGCTCTTCAATCATTAGGAAGATTTCTCTGTTTCTCTGCACTGTGGCAAGCTTTGTGTCTGGGTAAACTAGAGACTAGAATGGAAAAGTACGCATGTGTAAATACCAACTTTAAATTCCTGCAAGCCTACTGTGTTTTGAAAAGGAAGAAAAAAAAAATGAAAATGGTAGTAGTATTGGGCCCATTTCAGGCTTATATTAAAAAAAAGTTTTCCTTTTGAATTAATATTATGTTAGTCATAATTTAGTGTCAAGTGTTCATACTTGTGAAAATGTCGAAAATGATCATATAACAGGATTTTTACTTTAAGTCCATGTAAATCCAACACGTGGTGGTGATAGAATTTGCTAGAGAGAAGGTGCTTGTAAGAATTCTTGTGCCTCTCCTCGTCAGTTTCTGAATCAGGAAACATTCTTTGTGATGTGAACCAATAAGGGGGAATGATTGAAAAATAAATATTTTGCCAAGGGAGCAGCAGGCTCAGCGGTCTTAAAAAGACTAAGGACTAAAGACTAAAGACCAAGGACTTTAATATAGAATGAGATTGATTTAGACCCGGCGAACTTTTATTTTAACTTGGAAAACCTGATTTAACTTGTCTTATAGCATGTGTTCCTTGTTGACTCTTAACCATTTCTTCTTAAGTAATTCAGATTGAAATATAAATCTGTCTTGAGGATATATAAAGTATATATTTTAACAGGTATTTGGGGGGCTTTAATCATTTGCATATTTTGATGTCACAGGCCAATCAAAGCAGTATTTGTGATGTTTCATGCTTAGAGTCAGGTCAGATTTCCTCTTCTATAATAGATTAATAAAGAAGTTCTGCAGTTTTTCACATTGAATGGAACTTTATAAATTCTCTTTTAAAAAGGAGACTGTTAGATGCTATTTTATAAGGGAGCTTCCCTTTTCTCTTTATTGACCAAACATCATTATAACACAGTTAATGTAAATTAAAATTTTTTCCTGTTACTATAGCACAGTTCTAGTTCTAGATTTACTTTTATTAGAGCATTATAATTATACATAGTACCTGGATTCATCCCCAGAAAAACATACATGCATGGAATCTGACCCACTCCATTTCAGTCCCAGTTCCTTCCTCCTCCCCATCCCTCCCCTGACTCACTCTCCACTCATCTTCCCCTTGCATGTCCATTTATCCATCCTTGATTGGTACTTTCCACACACACATAAGTGTGAAATTCCCTGTGGTATATTTATATATGCACATAATGCAATTTTGTTAAATTCATTTGGAATCCCTCCCCCAGGTTCCTTCCTTCCTCCCTCTTGATCTCTCCTTCTACTCCAATTATCTTCGCATATCTTCATGATATCCAATCCTCCTGGGAATGATTTTTGTCTCCTAAGGAGAGTTGGCAATATATGGAAACATTTTTAGTTGTCACAACTGGGAATGTGCTACTGGCATCTTTGGCACTCGATTGACCACCTCATTCTTTACACCTGGAAAGGAGTAGAGGCTCAAAATCATTAGAGGCATTTCTCTGAGATACTTAATGAACATTTACTCAGGATTTGCTTTGGAGAGAATACCATTTTTGTATGCTTTGTCAGGTGGGGCAATTTTAGGGACTGTTTAGATGTCAGGGTATTTATAACTCAAAGACCAGATTTATGTAAAGATCTGCTTTATTAGAATTTTCAGATTTCTCAACCATAAGGTCTCAATAAATCCACTGGGGAAAAAAATGTTCATTGTGTGACGTCATAACACTATTCTAGGCAGAGGGACCTGAGTGTCCAAAGTAAGGGAATATAAGTTAGTATGTTGGGGCTCATAAGTACATGGAATGGAAGGCTAAAGTCAAGAGTAGCAGAAGATAAGGCTAGGGAGGCAGGCAGGAACCAAATTGTGGAGGGAGTATCTCTGGTATCATCCTAAAGGGCTTGAAACTCTTCTTGAAAGCAATGAGAATGTTAAGCGGCAAGTGATTTGAAAGCTTTGGGAGAAAACAGTTTGGATTGGGCCCAGCCTGGCAGCAGGCCATAATAGTTAAGAATGCTACTACACTAAACTGAGCAAATAGGAAGGCCTAAAAACTAAGGCAACAACCAAGGAGAGGATGAATTTTAAAATGATAAGAGGTAGAAATCTACGGCGACTGTGTGAGAGTAGGCTGAATGAGGAGGGGTCAAGGATGACTCCTAGATTTCATCACTATATTGATGGTGATTTTAAATATCGAATACAGAAGGAAGAGGGGGAAAATGAACGAATGTTCAGATTGAGTGTTCACTAGATTATTGAATATGCACTCATTTTCAACGGTACACTCACATTATATTGCCCTCTTAGCCTATATTCTATTCTCTGAAACTTGAATCTGTCAATCCTCTCTTAAAGGTTAGGCTTTAGAGATCATGTTTGTACCCCCCACTTCCAATCCATTCCACCTGTAACTGACTAAAGGAGAAATATACCTGGAGAAGAGGGCACAATTAATTGGTGAGCACGAAAATTATTTCTTTTAAAAATTCGATCTAAGAGATACAAACATAAAAATGACTAATCTAAAAAGTTTCTCAGGCTTAGGACTTAAATGACTATTTCAGTCTTGCTAATGAGTAAGCAAAGAAAGTTCATCCATGATGAGGACGAGCAGATGGACTCACAGGAAAACCTGGAGACAAAGACCTTGTGGTCTCTAATGACTACCCATTCTATATATCTGCTTTCTGTGTCGCCATGTTGGTACCTGCCATATGTCCTTATATATAATGCTTTCACTATCCCTCTTACAGTAGTCAGGATTTGCTGGCCCATGAGGGACAGAAAGGTCAAAATATATTGGCTTTAAGAGAAAGAAATTTTCTTTTCTTTTGTGCATGTCAAGAAGAAAGTAGTCCAAACTGCTAGGGCAGCATCTTGAAACTGTCAAGAGACCAAGTTCTTCTCTCATGGTGTGTGGCTTTCACTTCATGGCATGAGCATGTCCTGCTCAAGCTTCAGCCATCTGGTCTGAATTTCAGTAAGTAGGAAGAGGAAGGAGCAAGGAAGGGCATCCTGGTCCTTTAAGGACACGTCCTTGGAAGCAGCACAGAATTCCCCTTAATCCATCATTCAGAACTTAGTCCTATGACTATAACTAACCATAAGGAATGCAGGCCAGCGATCTGTGAAAAACTGAACTGTCTTATGTTCTGTGGAGAAAGGTAAGAATAAATATTAATATTAAAGGAAAAATAGCAGTCTCAACCATACTCACTTGTGTTGTTCCAAGTTCGATACTTGTTTCTTGCTACTTTATCTAGATAGATCTGAAGCATAACAGAGAAGGATTATTATTTAATCCTTCCAACACCCAATGAGGTATGCATTTCTATATTTGTTAGGTGGGGTAAATAATTTAAAATGTCAAATGACCTAAGTCATACAGCTACAAAGTGGTGGAGCCAGGGTTTTGAACCAAGATGTGTCAGCCTCCTGTGCGCAGTCTGTTACCATGGCAGAGAGAAGGGCAGAGAGCCAAAGCCAGAGTTCTTGGAATGTCAGCATTTAAAAAGCCTATGGGTCAACCTCCACTTATTAGCGATATCATTCGTCCTTTGGCTTTTTGAGATTGGCTTAATCTCACTTAGCATGATATTCTCATTTCATCCATTTGCCTGCAAAAGTCATAATTTTATCATTCTTTATGGCTGAGTAATATTCCATAGTATATATATACCACAGTTTCTTTATCCACTCATCAATGGAAGGGCATCTAGGTTGGTTCCACAGTCTGGCTATTGTGAATTGAGCAGCTATGAACATTGATGTGGCTGTATTTCTGTAGTATGCAGATTTTTAAGTCCTTTGGGTATAGGCCAAGGAGTGGGATAGCTGGGTCAAATGGTGGTTCCATTCCAAGTTTTCTAAGGAATCTCCACACTGCTTTCCATAGCGGCTGCACTAATTTGCAGCCCCACCAGCAGTGTATGAGTGTACCTTTCTCCCCACATCCTCGCCAACACCTGTTGTTGCTTCGTATTCTTGATAATCGCCATTCTAATTGGGGTGAGATGGAACCTTAGGGTGGTTTTGATTTGCATTTCTCTTATTACTAGAGATGTTGAACAGAGGGAAGGGGTTAGAGTTTAGGGTTAGGGAGGGGGGCAAGTATGGAGGAAGGAACTACTGTATAGAGGGTAAAGAGGGGTGGGAGGGGTGGGGGGAAGGGAAAAAAAATAACAGAATGAATCAAACAACATGCTCTATGTAAATTTATGATTACACAAATGGTATGCCTTTACGCCATGTACAAACAGAGAACAACATGTATCCCATTTGTTTACAATAAAAAAAAATAAATATAAATAAAAACAAAAACTTTAAAAAAAAAAAAAAATAAAAAATAAAAATAAAAAGCCTATGGAAGAGGAGAAGCCCAGGAATAACACTGAGAGGGAAAGGCTAGAGAAGAGTCAAAACAGGAGAACAGAATGTCAGAACAGAAAGGAAAGCTTTCAGAGAAATGTAGGCAGGTATTGCATTAAGATCATATGTACAAAAGAACAGAAACCTATCCAATTGGATATGGGTGTTTTGAGTTCCTTGTTGGCTAGTAGTTTGAGCACAGTGGTAGAAGAAGTCAATTTATCCCAAAGAAGACAAAAGCTAGAGATATGGTGGGACCAAAGGAGGACTATATTTTATATCTTAGTTTTATTTATTTGTGTTTAGTGCTGAGGATCAAACCCAAGGCCTTGCCCATGCTAAACACCCGTTCTATCACCAAGCTGTACCCCCAGCCCTATATCTTTATTTTTAATATCAGAGCATCTTGAGCTGAGAAAAGATCACTAGAGAGGGAGATAATGAGCATACAAAAAAGAAAATTTTTCTCTGAGAAAACAATGCATCATGGTATCTAGACCACAGATAAAGGGATTAGCCTTGGTTGGGAGATGGAAACTTTCCCACTGGCAAGGGAAAGAGGTCAGGATTGCCTAAAGACAAAGGTTAGTATGGTGGTAGGGGAAGAATCTGTCAGGGTTTATGATGATGTTAATTTTACTAGTACTGGGGGAGACGTGGTTATCTGCCAAAAGGAGGGGAATGGTGAATCTTCCAGTAGAAGTTTGGCATCACATGGTATGACCTAGAACCTGGTCAGGGCTGGAAGACATGAATTTTTAGTAGCTCCAGTCTGCTGCTAGTTTGTTCTTCACCAGCACCAGCAACCTAAAATAGATAGAGAAGAGTGAAATGGTCGAACTTTTCCAGGACTACAATTCAAGGAGAGTGGGACAAGAGGGAAGATAATTGGGGATATTTGGGGATATTGGTGAGAGATTGAAATGACCAACAGTTGGGTCCAAGCTTGAGGGGAAACAAGTGAAGCAAAGAGGATCTGGTAGTTTGGAAAAGGATGTAACGGATCAGGGTCTCATTGTCATTGTAGAGTAAGTACAGTTTAAGAGAGCAACTGGTTCACACCCATTAGGAAGTTACAGAAATTAGTAAGTGTTGGCAATGATGTGGAGAAATTGGGACCCTTCTGCACTGATGGTGGGAAAATAAAATGGTGAGGCTGCAGTGGAAGATTGTCAATAGTTCCTCAAAAAGTTAAACAGAATTATATATCCATTTTATTCCTACATACATACCCCAAACAATTGAAAGCAGGTACTCAAAACAAACGCTTGCGTACCAAAGCTTAACGCAGCAGCATTCACAATAGTCAAAAGGTGGATAAACAAAATGTGGTTTATACATACAATGGACTATTAAAAAGGAAGGAAATGCTAACATAAACCATGACACAGATGAACCTTCAAGAACATTAGGCTGAGAGAAATAAGCCAACCAGAAGAACAAATGGTATGTGATTCCACTTACAGGAAATCCTTTGAGTAGAAGGATAGAAACAGAAGGTAAAATGGTGGTTACCAGGGGCTGAGGAAGAAGAGAATGGAAGTTATTATACAGTGGATACAAAGTTTCTATTTTGGATAATTTAAATGTTTTGAAAATGGATAGTGGTGATGGAGAATAGGAATGCACTTAATGCCACTGAAATGTGTGCTTAAAATGACTAACATGGTAAATCTCTGGTTATGTATATTTTAATAACTTTTTTTTTTAAAGAGTTAGGGCAGTGAGCATAGGAGATGGTAGTCAGAATTGGATATTTGGAGATTAGGATTACAGGGTTTCAATACTGGTTCAACATAAGAGTTCGGGTGTAGCCAGCTGGATGGGTGGCTAAGTAGAGTGGAGATTGAAGTTCACTGGCTTTGGGAACGTGGCCAAGTAGAAGAGCTTGGATGAGCTGTGCACTTGGAAACCTGACCAGCCAGTCCCCTCTTCTTGTATCCCAGCCTAACATCCACTACCCTCTCTCCTAGAAGACAGCACCCAAAGGCGTTTTCAATATCTCCCATCTGTTTTTCCTTTGACCTTTCTTCAACCTAAGACTCTCCCACGCCCTGACAACATGGGATGATGCTGTTCTGTGGGGATAAGCAACTGGCAGAATTTATTTTCTAATCACTCACAATCTTACTTATCAGTGTATCACAAATGCATCTAACATTGACGTATTTGCTTAGTGTCTTGTCTTTGTGTGTCTGGTTGTCACACAATTATACTTTTTCATTCTGCTTTCTATCCTGTTCTGGCATAAGCATTTTTCCATATTGCCAAATAATGTTCATAAGATGCTATATATTCCTAATGTATTGGGCTTTCTGTTATTCAGGACTAAAACCACAAATAACTGTATAGTGCTCAGAGACCTAGTGGGATGAGATGAGTGAAGACCAGATGGTACAGGGTAGGAGAAACACAAGATTTATAGTTGCAAATCATGGGGAGAACACTTGGGGGTGCAAGGATTCAGACTTGAGTTCTTTTTCTTTCAGTATGAGCATCAAACTCATAATTACAGTTGTAAATATTATCCACAAAAACTGTTGATATGAAAAATGATAAGACTGGAAAATTTAGCAAATTGAAGAAAAATAATAAAAATACAATTTTGCTTTTAAAAGGCAAAACCAATTATAATTATGTAGACTGCAGTACAAACAATATGTTCATCACTCCAGTTGGGTCAAGTTAACTTAAAACTTATATTTGATTATAGCAGCAACTCCAACTCATCGATAGGAATATAGTAACATAGGTACCACATCATCAGTCAACAGATATTTATCTTTAACTCACTGTCATGATCTTTCAACCTAAAAATGTAAAGAAACTGAGATCAAGAAGTTGAAGGGCTAGGAGTACAGCTCAGTGGTACAGCACATGCTTAGCATGCATGCATGAGGCCCTGGCTTCAGTCCCTGAACCTCCCCTCAAAAAAAAGTTTTAGAGTCGAATGATATAGAAGCCAACATAAATTATGACATATTCTGTAAATAAAATAATTTATAGAATTAGGGCACTTTCTTAACTTCTAGAGGATTCCTTTGATTTCCAAATGTTCAATAAGTGGAACAAAACCTTTTTGGACTTGATGATTTTGCCAAACCCTTGGAAGATTTTCATATTATTAAATTGCAATCTTCAGAACTGAACAGACAGAAAGCACTCAATTTTTTTTCAAATATTCCACTATATATAATTTGCCTTGTATATGTCGTCATCTTTTGTTACTTTAGAAGAAAGTATACAGCTGTTTGAAGCTTTAATTTTTTTGTATTAGCTCTTTCATTTAAGTGCTTACTATAACTGGGTAACAGTTAATAGATTAAAATATACTTTGTAGAGAGTTTAACTCTAGGTATATACATACAGCAAATTGTCACTTCTTTGATCCATGTATGTGAGTGTGTATGTGTATTGTGTGTTGTGTGTGATATACATGCTTATCTCTTCTATCAAGGGAAAAGTTCAGTTAGAAGACATCCTTCAGTATCTTGGCAAAGAAGGAACCGGCCCACTTGCTACAACAGAGGAACACTTCTGTTTTGTGCTTCTATTCTAGCACAGTGAAGACAGGCTGAGAACTGCTCCCAGGAATATAGAAGAGCTTACAGTGAAGTGCATGGAAGAAATGAAAGAATAAGAAATAATAGCTCAGTTTTTAAAATACCTATGGTTTTGTTCAGTGATTTTCATTAAATTGGCACATTAAAAACTAACATTTGAATACGACTGTGTACTTTGCAAAGCACTCATCTGTACCTTTTCCCCTGTGAAGCATAGCAACAGTCTGCATTGATTCCTGGCTCTCATGTACAGAATGTTGCCCAAGGATGCCCTGAACATCCAGATGGGCCTGATGAAAGTGGCTTTCGATAAGGTGGTTTTCATTCTCTTGGTGAAGTTATCCCTGTATCAGGAGCTGATTCTCTCTTTGACTCTTCCTTGAAGGTTTAGAAACCTGAATAGTCAGCATGCTGCTGGTGGTTCTGCTTCCTAAAGATGGACTTGTATTAACCAAACTCATAAAGATGCTTGTAGAGAAACAGACACCTACTTACTCATCAGCAATAAGAAATATAATTGCCAGAAGAACCACACACATTTCTGGTGGCAAATGTGTTCCCTTCCAGGCATATTATGTGGAAAGCTAAAGTTTAATCAGATGATTACTTGGTAAACAAATGATTCTAAATATTTATAGCACTGACTAAGATTGCCAGATTTTCACAGGATAGCTAACTACCTGTCCTTATTCCTGAACATCTTATATCCTAGGACCAAGGCACCTTGCATTTAGAGAGGGGTAAATAATATCATTTTTTTAAACTATAATTACTCTTTGTGTTGTTTCCAAAACTGATCAACCTACTTCCTGTGATATTCTTTCTTTCAATGAACCAATACATCCTCTCAGGTTGCCTGGGAACCACACTGCTGTTTCCACATCAACAAATCAGGTAACTTCTCAATTTTTAGGTTTAGTTCTTAAAGGGAAATCCCATTTTCAAATGCTTAAAGAATGCAACTCCTTAGAACAAAAAACATCAGAGCATAATGGAGCTTGAACATTCACATTAGGCAGTTGGGGGTAAAAATTTGCCTTTAGTATCTGTCCCTCCGTGTATCCTTGGGCAAGTTACTCAACTTCTCTGGACTCAAAATTCCTCATCTGTAATTTGGAGATGATAATAACTTTTTACAAGAGACTTTTGAAATTTACACAAATTGATATGTGTAAAACATCTCACACAAATGCTTGACACCTAGCAAGAATTTGATAGATTATAGCTATTATGATTAAAAATGGATATTATTATTTCACCTATTTTTAAAAGGAGGAAACTGAAGCTTAACAGAAAAATGATAGTTGGACTGTAAGTCCTGTACTACTTCTTTTTTTAAAAAAAAATATTTTTTTAGTTGTAGATGGACACAATGTCTTCATTTTTTTGTGGTGCTGTGAATCGAACCCAGTGCCTCACACGTGCTAGGCAAGCGCTTTACCGTTGAGCCATAACCCCAACCCCTTCTGTGTTCCTTCTGTTATACTATTCAGCTTTTTGCACATATTCTGAGGGATCATCTATTAGACATCCATGCAATTCAATTATTTTGGTAGTCTACATTTAACCTATTTGACATAGTATGAGTTCAGTGCCTGGTTTGGGCCCACCTAAATGTGAATTCTAGCCCCTTCCCTTATACTACTTGTGTGACAAAGCATCCCTTAGCCTAAGTAAGCCTACTTCTTCACCTGTTAAGTGGGAAGATACTACTAGTCCCATATGGTTGTGGTAACATGATGTCCTTAAAATTGTGCCTGGAGCACTGTATTAATCATCACTTTTAGCATAGTGATAAAACATAACTATTATGTAGATTTTTCTCTATTCTTGGGTATCATGACCATATTACCTAAACCAATAAGGAGAGTTGATTTGAAACTCAATATGTTAATAGTAAAAAGAGATCATGACTATCTCAGAAATCTGTAGTTATGTATGATATGTATGGAAAATACAGTGATAACATAAGACAGCTGGAAGGAAGTGTAGGGAAAGAGACCTCTCCACTTAAGGAAAGCCACGTTTTCTGTTTTTCTCAGATTACAGTCATGACAGTATGGTGGTCTCCCTATGATTTTCACTGACTGGACCTTTAATATGGGTGAAAATATGGCTGGATGTGGTGGCACATGCCTGTAATCCTAGCTACTCCTGAGGCTGAAGTAGGAGTATTGCAAGTCCAAGGCCAGTCTGGGTAATTTAGTGGGACCATTTCAAAATAAAAAAAATAAAAAAAAATTTTAAAGGGGTGGGGAATAGCTCACTGGTAGAGCACTTATCTTTTGTATATGAAGTGCTGCATTCAATCGCTAGTATGGGGAAAAGAAAGCCATGGACTGAGTATTTAATTGTTTTATATTGTTTTCTTTTTAGGTGGAATATTGCATAAACTATGTTTGTAACTTAACAGAGGGAAGAGAAGCCTTTTCTCACGGTTTTGAAAAGAAAAATGAACAACTTGGACATGAATTTAAAGAGCTCCAACTCAAACGGTAATTTTCCCTTCTGTGAAAATGTAAATTTTTATCTTTGCTGAATTCTAAACATTAGTATGTAACAATTATAGAAAATTTGGAAGATGTATAAAAGTAGAAGGAAGAGAAAAATTACTATATATTTTCCACTTCAAGAAAAGTACTTCTAACATTTTAGGTATATTTTTAGCTTGTCATTTTTAAAGTATATATTCTGAAGTAGTCTGAAATGTATGTGAGAGTACAGAGTGGTAATTACTGTCAATGTCTATTACAGCACTTACCACACTGTACCATAATTACCTACTCTGTGGTTCCCCATTGCACTTACCTTATAAAGTACCTACTATAGGGAAGGCAAGACTTTACCTCGTCCCTTTTAGGGTTTTGTTGTTGTTGTTTATTTGTTTTTGTTGGTCCTGAAAATTAAGTTAATACTTAAGACTGGTTAATAGGCAAAAAGCATAAAGACTTATATAAGTTTTAAGTGACACAGGAGCCTTCATTAAGGAAATGAAGTCAATCCTCATATATCGGCTTGGACAAGAATAAGAAGTTGTAAAAAAGCAACTAAACATATAGAGAGGCTCAAAAGATAAGAATTAGTTAGCAATATTTGTAGAAAATTCTCTCAGTCATAACTTCCCCTTCTTGATGGTAAGAATATTACTCTCCCACTAGGCATGGTGGTGCTCGCCTGTAGTTCCAGCTACTTGGGAGGCTGAGGCAGCAGAATAACAAGTTTGTGGTCAGCCTGAGGAACTTAGTATTTTCAAAAAGAAAAATAAAAAGGGTTGGGGATATAGCTCAGTGATAGAGCACCCCTGGGTTCAGTCCCTAGTACCAAAAAAAAAAAAAAAAAAAAAAAAAATTATTTCCCTCTAGTGTAAGGAGACCAGCTTTCATGTGGGAATTTGATCTCCTGCTTTTAAGAAACAGAAGGAAGGTCAGAATGATCTTCTTGTACTTGATGTTTTTCAAGTGCCTTTCACTGAACAATCAATATACCAAAGTAGTATGTTTTAAACTTCTTCATTAGCATATTAAGAACTTGTAAAATATTTAGTACTACAAAGCTACAAGAAAAATACAGATAGGGTCTGGTGCAGTGGCACACACCTGTAATCATAGCAAATTGGGAGCCTGAGGCAGGAGGATAGTAAGTTTGAGGCCAGCCTAAGCAAACTGGCGAGGACCTCAGTAACTTAGTAAGACCCTGTCTTGAAATAAAAAATAGAAAAGGCTGGGAACGTGGCTCAGTGGTAAAGTGCCCTATGGCACCGAAAAAGAAAGAAAAATACAGATAGGACTTCTCTACAATAGTCTATCTTTGCAACACTCCACAAATGAGATGTTTTAGTTTTTTTTTTTTTTATTATATATAGTGTGTGATTATATTTACAGATGTTTATTATTTTCTTGCTTGGCATTTTTACTTGCACTCACTATTCCATTTCATTTGGGTTCATTTTCCTTTTAGGACTTCCTTTTATAAGAATCTTTTTATAGAAAAGTTTTTCTTTCTTTAAATCTCTGGTGCAGAGAAAGTGAATTAGTCATAGAAATTAGTCCTAGAATACATTTCATGTGTCCTGGACTCTTTTTTTTTTTTTTTTTTTCTTGTGCTTTCCATGAATAGATTGCATTTTCTTCTGATGATTTAAAAGTTTGCATTCTATTTTATTCATATCATGGTTGCATTTTTAAGAGTTTTCTTTAATTTCCTCTAGCATTTTTAGTTATTCTCAGTAGGAGATTTGTTCAGGTCTCTAATCTGCCATATTGTTAAATATGGAAGATACCGTATGTCTTGCTGCCAGCGTGTGATTTTGCAACATACACTAGCTATGAGAGATTGATAAATAGGGAAATCATTATAATGTGAAAGTTTATGTCATTTTTCTCAGCATGTTAATTTTTGTGGGCTGCCAGAAAGCTTTGGGAGCTGTATGGTCTCGTATTACTTAATGATAGCTTATATTCTGAGAAATGGTTCTTAGGAGATAACTAAGACAGCTACAATGTCAGAAGGCAATATAATTTTATGATACCACTGTCATATATATGGTCTATCATTAACAGAAATATTGTCATGCAGCACATGACTCTACCTGAATCCTTCTCTTCTCATATTCTTCCTTTGGGCTCAATTTGGCCACATGTTTTGCTTTGGAAATACATATTGCACAGATATCCCCAATCTTTATGTATTTTACCTCTGTTTCCATATCTCTACAATTTCAACTCATTCTTTAGCCCACCTTTACATCAAACCTAATTTTAAAAAAATAGATTTAAGTCTTATATTTGCTACAATATTGCTTTATGTTTTAGGAATTCGACTTGTGTATCTAAGTGTACCAACACAATACCTTTTAAGGAATCATACCAGCATAATTATTAGGATTGTCAATTTTTTATAGTGTACTAGTTATATAATGGCAAAGATTTTGAGGGTTTAACCCAATCCTTTTTTCAATCAGCCCTATATTTTAGGGATCAGTTTTGCAAATACAAGTTTTATTTTCAGAAGCACAGTATTCTCTCACAACAGAACTGCCTAAACCTTAAAGGACTTTGAAGGTAGAGCTTTCCCAATTTATAGTGGATTTTTTTGTTGGATTGGAAAAGGGAGTGAAGTCACTGTTGACCCAAAGCTTTTTTGGCCTTGAGCAGTTAGAATGTTGGAGTTTCTGACTGCTCATATGAGGAAGTATGTGTGGCAGGCAGCTTGAGGTAGACAGTGAAGTGTTTACTTTTGGACATGTAATTTGGGGGTGTATATTAGACATCCACACAAAAATGCTGAGTAGGCAACTGTGTACATGTCTGGAATGTAATGCAAGCTACAATGTTAAATATGGGAGTCATCAGCAGAAAGCTCAGACTTAAAGCTTTGGGACTACAGAAACTAACCCAGAGAGTACATAGAATAGAGAAAGAGAAAGTCAGGACTGGGTTCTGGGACATTCTAATATTTAGAGATTGGAAAGATGGGAAATCTGCCAAAGGAGTCTTAGAAGAAGTGGCATTCAAGATAGGAGGAAAACCGCAGAATGTGGCATCCTGGAAGAGAAATAATGAAAGTGTTTTTTTTACTTTAAGGGTATGAACAACTGGGTCAAATTCCATGGTGAATACATGGAATGAGAACTGGTGACTGCCCCGTTGTATTTAGCCACATAGAGGTCGTTGTGACCTTCACGAGAGCTTATTATGTGGAATGGTAGATATGAAAACTGGACTTGGAGTGAATTCAGGAAAAAGCAGTAGGAGAGGAAGAGGAAAACACAGGCATGGTTTATCCTTTCTTGCAGTTTTGCTGTAAAGGAGAATAAAGAAATGGGCAGAAGCTGGAGAGGGGCATGAGCTGAAGGAAGGGGTTTTTTTTGGTGTGTGTTTTAGATGGGGGGATATTACAGTATATCTCTAAGATTAAAATGCTCAGTTGGAAAGAAAGTTTCATGAGGCAATAGAGAGAATTCAGCTGCAAGTGTTCCCCACAACACACTGAATATTGATATCACCAAGAATTTTGGCAAGATTAGTTACACAACCTTGGACAAGTTATCTGGCTTCTCGGTGCCTCAGTCTTCCTATCTTAAATAGAAATAATAACAGTTCCTACTTCATTAGATGCAGAAAGAACTAAAATAAATCTATCTCAGTCTCAAGTGTTTAGTATAATACATATCACATAAAACTGGTCAATAGAACAATAAAGATATGGGTTTAAACTCAAATTTGAGTCCTAATAAAATTTCCAGAAATTAAAATTAAAGAAAGTTGTCTTTAATTCTCAGTTTACTAAGAATTAGGAATCAATGTTGAATTTTATAAAAAACTTATAAAGTTAAAAACTTCTACTTTATTAAATTAAAAAAAACTAAAAGCTATGCAGCAATGAGAATATCTTCTGCTTTGAAAATATTTCCCACTATTTTTATTTTTGTATTACTCTTTCTGAAAGTTTGCAAACAGCCTGAAGAGACTGAGAGAATGATAATATCAGTATAGCTTATTTTTCAAATTAATTTAAAATTTTAATTAAGAGCTCACTCTTCATCTTCTAACAGTTTTTAACCTGCATTTCTTTGTTTTTGTTTTGATGGTGCTGGCAATAGAAACCAGGGCCTGGTGCATGTTCCTGCATTTCTTTTTTTTTTTTTTTTTTAATTTTTAAAATTGTTCTAATTAGTCTACATGACAGTGGAATGCATTATGCATTTGATAAATTGCAATAAAATGGAGTATAATTTCTCATTTTTCTGATTGTACATGTTGTAGGATCACATCAGTTATGCAGTCTATATATACATGGAGGTAATAATGTCTGTTTCAATCTACTATCCTTCCTACCCCCATACCCCTTCCTGTCCCTTCACTCCCCTCTACCTAATCTAAAGTAACTCTATTCTTCTCTAGTGCCCCCTCTCCCGTTATTGTGAATTAGCATCACATATCAGAGAAACATTTGGCCTTTGGCTTTTTGGATTGGCTTATTTCGCTTAGCATGATTTCTTCAACTCCATCCATTTATCAGCACTTTGGTTTCAGTTATTTCTTCTCAACAGAAACCCAAATAAAGGAAGTTGAAGAAATGTTGTCTCAAGAAGCCTCAACTAAAATAGCTCTGAGAAACTCCTGTGAACAAATTGCATATTCACTGGTAGAAGGAAGAACACTCTTGAAGAAATTGGAACATGGGGACTCCAAGCAGGAGTCTCAAAGAATATGAATGGTAACCTGCAGAAAGAATTTCCCCAGGTAGTCCAAAATTAACTAAATAATTGAATAAGATGAAGGCCAGTTTTAAATATGTTCATTCATTACTAAAATATTAAGAAGTCAGTTTAATCATGCTGAGAACACAGGCTTTGAATTTGGATGAACTTCCCTCTGCCACTTGTTGGTTATATGATGTAGAATGAGTTAATTTCTGTGACCCTAATTTCCTCATCTATAAAATCTGAGATCAATTCAACTACTCCAGAGGATGATCATGAGAATGAAGGGACTTAATATGTAAATAGTTCATACATGTGTATGTAATACTTCATACTTATTAATTAGCATTGTTGTTATTTGTTGGGGACTTCACTTGTGCCAGGCTTTGTGCTAATGATATAGAAATAAAATCAAATTAGGACATGCTCTGGATTTGTAAGGAACTAATGGAGGAAAAACATAAGCTAGTGGTTGTAGATCAGTGTGAGTAGTTCTGTGCTAAGGGAAGCCAGGAAAGGCTAGGAAAACTCAGGGGAGAGGCTAAGTCAGAGAGGATGGGCAGAGTGACCAAAAAGGCTGCCAGAGGAGGTGAGGTTGCATAGTGTTTTTGAGAGCTGATTAGGTGTAAGCTAAGCAAAGAAGCTAGGAAAGACATTCCTGACAAAGAAAATAGAGTAGAGTGGTTAATACATGTTGGTTCATGTTAGTGAAGGCTGAGAAATGTGGCTGGAGCTATTTTCAGGGACTACATCATAGTTAAGAATGATGTTTGCTGAAGGCTTTTTAAAATGATACTTGTTTATTGGGTTTAAGAAAGTTTTATTTAATTCTCAGTTTACTAAGAATTAGGAATCAATGTTGAATTTTTTTTTCAATATATATTTTTGGTTGTCAGTGGATCTTTTGTTTAGTTTTATTTATTTGTGTGTGGTGCTGAGTATCGAACCCAGGGCCTCACACATGCCAGCCAAGTGCTCTACTGCTGAGCCACAACTCCAGCCCCTCAATGTGAATTTTATAAAAAAAAAAATTTTATGTTGTTGACTAGATGATGAAATGATTAGACCTTTTATTCTGTTAATGTGACAATTTCACTGATTTATTTTCCAATGTTAAAACTACCTTGCATACCTGGTACAAATCCATCTTGTTCATATTATCCTTTCTAAAAATTATTAGATTAGGTTTGATAAAATCTTATGTAAGATTTTTCATCGTGTTTATGAATAAGATTGCCCTGTGGTGTTTTTTTTTTTTTTTTTTTTTTTTTTTGTGGTGCTGGGGATCGAACCCAGGGCCTTGTACTTGCAAGGCCAGCACTCTACCAACTGAGCTATCTCCCCATCCCGCCCTGTGATTTTTAAATTAAAACTTGTAACATGTACAAGTCTTTATGTGGGCACATGCTTTCATTTCTCTTGGACATATACCTGGAAGCAGAATGGCCAAAGTTGTATGACAGGTATATGTTTAACTTTTTATTTTGCGAGTTTAAATATAAATATGAAGCCCTGTGTTAATCAACCTTTTTTCTGTTGTCTCTCCAACAAAATTTTTTAGATAATATCTAATCCTCTCTCATGAAAATTTAATACTAGAGATTTTACTCTCTCCATGTATGTATACTGTAGGCATACCTTAAAGAGTAAGGGATTTCAATTGCCCCTTCAAGAACCAGTATTGTCTCATTGAGAATGTATAGTTTAATCTTATAAAAGGATTGACTGAGTTCTTTCTTTTTCTTGTATAAATAGTTTATTAGCCAGGCACGTTGGTGTGCATGCCTATAATCCCAATAACTCAGAACGGGCTTGAGACAGGAGGATTGAGAGTTCAAAGCAACCTCAGCAACTTAACAAGGCCCTAAGCAACTCAGCAAGACCCTGTCTCTAATAAAAAAAGGGCTGGGGATGTGTCTCAGTGGTAAAGTGCCCTGGGTTTAATCCCTGGTACTTAAAAAAAAAAATGAGAGAGAGGAAATGCTATAATCTTTTTGGATATAAATGACGTTTTTATTCTAATGGATGTTTCATTTATTTCTTTATTTTTTAAGGAGAAATTGAACAAATCCACCCGCCTTTGCAAAGAGAACATTTGCAAGAATGTGGGCAACAGACTAAAAAAGATCTGAGCGAGGGTAAAAAAAAATTATAATCATTTACCTTTAAAGTAGGAGCTAATTACAAAATCAGCTTTTACCTGAATTGTTTGACTATATTAATACGTACAGATTCATACTGTAAAAATGACCCAGTTGTATGTAAAAAGTATTATAAATTCACCATGAAAATGGGGGATGAAAATTAACCACCTACTAACATAGTAGCTGATTTTTATTGAATGTATTAAAATTAAATAGTCAATGTATGTTACCTCCTTTAAGAAATCATTTTGGGGTCTGGGAATGTGGCTCAGTATAGAGCACTTGCCTAGCACTGGGTTTGATTCCCAGACCTGAAAAATTAAAAACAGACATGGGAACTCTACATATTTTTTCTTCACAAATACATGTGGAGCTCCTCTTTTGGAGAGTCCTTTAGAATGTAGAGCACATTATCTTAAGTATAATCAATTCTCTTCATGGAATTTAATATCTTGATTTGTGGAAATGTTACTAAGACTTAAATCTGGTGAACAAAATGTATACTGACAATTTAACCTTGGAAGTAACCCAAGGTAAAGAAAAACGTATATGGATGAAACTCTATGTTACAGTATTATTTTCAGTAGCAAATATTGGAAGCTATCCAAATGTTTAAATGATTATATAAATGATGTTATATCTAATCTGGAACATTATGCAGTGTTTTAAAAATATCATGACAAAATCTATACAGTAATGTGAAAAATCTTTCTAATGTTAACTTATATATAGATTGATATTAAACTGTATAAAAAATGTATGTCAATAACTGGGCATGATGGAGCACACCTGTAATCCCAGAGACTCAGAAGGCTGACACAGGAGGAGCATAAGTCTAAAGCCGGCCTTAGCAACTTAGTGAGACCCTGTCTCAAAATAAAAAATGAAAAGGACAATGAATGTAGCTCAGTGGTGAAGGCCCTAGCTTCAATCCCAAGTACCAAAAATATTTTCTAAAGTGTTTGAATAAAAAAATTCTGCAAATAAATACACTAATAAACTCAATTTAGTTTTGATATATAGATGGCATTTTGTTTGGTTTTTGTCTCTTAAAGAAATTTGTATAGTTATTATATTTATATAACCATTCTCTTTTGGGACAAAAAGCAAAACATGACACTAAATTTCTAAGTTTTAAAAATCTTTGAAAATAATTGCAGAAGGGGAGCTCTGAACATTATTTGAGCCTTGTTAAGTATTTGAATATTTTGAAGTAAATGAAATACTTAATGTGAAAACATTTTATAAACTTATTTAATGTACCATATATTTGAGAAATATCATCTCTTTTGTGAATGATATTTTTATATTTAAATTATTGTTTTTTATAATCACATAAACAATCTCTTAGGTATATTATATTGAACCATATGAAATTGCATGTTTATATGTAAAAAAACATCAAATATCACCATTTTATTTGATTCCACCTAATAAAAGAGATGTATCTCAATGAAATACTGTTTGCTACTTTTCCTTATTGGCTTTTAAACATTACAGAAAATAGTCAAATGTCATAAGAATACACTTTCTCTTTGTTGTATTACTAACAGTAGTTTTATTTCAGTCTCATAATAAAGACCTGGATAAAAATAAAGCATCACGAAATTGCCTGGAGAGAGGCATGGAACAAGTAACACAGAGGTTGGAGGTTGCTCAGGAAGAGATCCAAAGGCTCACTGATAAACTACAACTGAAGGAGATGGAAGAAAGCAAATTAGGTAAGTTGAGACTTCAGATGATCATGGCTGGCCGTGTTTTAATTGCAGTGATATTCTACCAGGAGGAACAGAAGCACACTGAGGAAAACAAGTTTTAAGGTGACACATATGAAAATCTGACAAACAGCCTATTTTTATACAATGTCCAGAAATTTTTACTGAAGCACAAACATTAATATGTGAAGTACGCAACTCATAAGTATACATCGCTCACTGTGAGGAATTCTGTTTCCCAGACATCCCTTTTCATCCTCCTTTCTCATGCCAAAATAACCACTCTCTGAGCTATGAACACTATTTCTGGGCTTTGACTATATGCGGTACACATTCTTCATGCATCTCTTGCCCAATCTTGTGTTTATGAGATCTATTCATGTTGTAACACAAAGCAGTTTGTTCACTCTTGCTGTTTCTAGGTTTCATTAATAAACATGTTACAATTTATCCATTCTGCTGTTGATGGATGATGGATATTTATGTTTCTTCCAGTTTTGACCTATCATATATTCTTCTGCTATGAACACTTTAGTATACATCTTTTGGTATACTACATATTTCTATCTACATATTTCTAACATGGAAATACAAGATAAGAATAGAATTACTATTTCAAACATTATGGGCATGTTGTGCTTTGGTGTTCCAAAGTGCTGTCATGCATCACTTAACAATGGGGACTTATTCTGAGCAATGTGTCATTAGGTGATTTCCTTGTTGTGTGAACATCATAGAGTGTGCTTATAAAAACTAAGTTGTCTACAACATCACTGAGCAGCATAATCTTATGGGACCAAAATTGTATATGAGGTCTTCTGTCACCAAAACATCATTTTATAACAAATGACTGTATTTGTACTATAGTTGTAAGCTCTCCTCAGTAATATGTGAGGACTTCTTTTTCTCCACATTCATTGTCAGTACTTGTTGCTGGGCCTGGTGGTGCATACATGTAAGCCCAGTGGCCTGGACGGCTGAACCAGGATTACAAGTTCAAAGGCAACCTCAGCAACTTAGCAAGGTCCTAAGCAACTTAGTGAGACCCTGGTCTCAAAATAAAACACAAAAATGGCTGGGGATGTAGTGGTAAAGAGTCCCTGGGTTAAATCTCCAATATCCCCTGCCAAAAGAAAAAAAAGAATACTGTTGTTGTTTGAGTCGTATTAACTTTACTACTTCTGGTTCGTATGTACTGGTATTCAATTGTGGATTTACTTTGAATTTCTCTGATGGCTAATAACAGTGAAACCCTTTCATATGTTTGTTGCTGTGGCTCATTTGGATATATGGTTTTGCTCAAGTTTCTTGTATATTTTTCTGTTGTGTTGTATCTTTGTTGTATTAATTTGTAGGAGGTCTTTATTCTGCATGTGAACCCTTTCATTGACTATAAATGTTGTTTTGTTTTGTTTTGTTTTTTCCATACAGGAATGCTAATATTCATCAAGTCAGGTTTAACAGTTATTCTTTATGCCCTCAGGGCTTTCATGTGTAAAGCTTTTTCTTCATTGTAAGATTATTCATCCCAGTTGTTATTTGTTTCTTAGTTCTTTAATGATTTCATCGTTTATATGTAAACCTTTACTTTGCCTAGAGTTTATTTTAGTATGAAATTTAATTTTTAAATTATTTCATCTCTATTTGTAATAGATTAAAGAAATTAGATGCTTTTTTTCAAATGCAATATGTAGGTTACCATTTAATCATAAACATTTTAAAATGCTAAATGTATAGGACAGTAATGATTATGCCAATTGATTGGTTAAAAACAAATGACAGAAGAGTATAAATACATTTCTTTCATTTAACCCAGGGGTGTTTTACCACTGAGCTACATCCCCATCCCTTTTTATTTTGAGATAGGGTGTCACTAAGTTGCTAAAGCTGGCTTCAAATTTGCATTCCTCCTGCCTCTGCTTCCCAGGTTGCTGGCATTGCAGGTGTACCACCATACCCTGGCAAGAATGTGTTTTTAAAGTGGGCATAAATAAATTTCAGAATAATGGAAATGCCTTATATATTCAGGTTGATCAGCATGCAATTTTATATCTTTGTCAAAATTCATCAAACTATATACTTTTAAAAAGTGAGTTTTACTATATTCAAATTTATACCTCAGTAAACTCACTTTTGGGAAAAAATAAAAAGGAATTTGACCATGTGAGTATGATAAGAAGCAATCTTCACTATACTTGGAATATTGAAGGAGAAAGAAAAATCATGACTCCGGTACTCTTGGTTTTATTTGGATATGACAAAATCTGATCACATGACAACCTGTTCCATCAGCAGTTGCTTGGTATGGTAGATCCTAACTAGCAACTGAAAGCTATCTCCATGGTGAACATAGTGAGATGTTGAAAAGCTGAATTAGCAAGTCTTTTTTGAATGCCAAATGTAGTATAAATGTGGCCCTATATGTAACTGCCTAAAACTTTCATTTATGGCCAGAATTTTTTCGAGGTATATGTGTTATATGACAGTGTTTCTCGAGTATTAGTTTACTTCTTTCAACAAATTCTTTTTAAGTAAGGGTTTTTAATTTTAGTTTGTTCTCCAGCTGTCTCTGTATTGCATCAAAATGGAAATGAAAATCTTAATAAAAATATTTTTCAATAATAAAGAATTCACATAAAATATTTAGGGTACTATCCTTCAATAAATGAATGTCAAGAAAAAGGAAATGTGTTTAAAAATATTTTAAAAATATATTTATCAATTATAATATGTGGCCTTTATTAGATCCTAATTCAAACATTTTTAATGTTTATGACTAGAAATTTTAACACTTGATGGATATACAAATTAAGGAACTATTATTACATTTCCTTAATCACATGTAATAGTTTGAGTTTATGTTTAAAGAAGGTCCTTATTTTTTTGAATGATAGAAGAATGATATAATGTCTAGGTTTTGCTTTAAAATAATACAGGCTCCTGCCTCACACCTACATAAAAATCAGCTCAAAATATACCTCAGAACTAACTGTAAGAGTTTAAACTATAAAACTCAAAAGGAAACATTGGAATAACTCTTCATGATATTGGGTATACAATGACACCAAAGTAAAAGTGATGAGAAAAACTAATGAATTGAACAACCCAAATTAAAAATCTTTATACTTCATAGATACCATCAGAAAATGAAAAGATAGCCCACAGACTGGGAAGAAAATATTTGCAAATCATGTATTTGATATGAAGCTTTTTACTCAGAATCTGAAAAGAATTCCTTGATAATAAAAGTCAGCCCAATTAAAAATGGGGCAAAGGTTATGTCTCCAGACATTCTCTGGAAAAGATATATAAATGACTCATAGATACACGAAAAGTTGCTCAACACCTCTTATCACAAAAATGGATATATATGTGACATGATGAATATGGTAATTTGCTTAATTTAACCCTCTGTGTAAACCTATATCAAAACAAATTTTATCCCATAATTATACAATTATTACTTGTCAGTGTTAAATATTGTTAGTTATTAGGGAAGTACAAAACAAAATCACAATGAGATATCATTTCACTCTCACTAGGATGGCTATAGTAATAAAGACAGACAATGGCAAGTGTTGGCTAGGATATGGAGAAATTAGAACCCTCAGACACTGCCGAGCAAGTGGACAGGAAATTTCTCTACAGGGTGATGAAAATCTTCTAAAATTAGATTGTGGTGGGGTTACACCACCTGTACATGTACTAAAAAGCATTAAATTGTATACTTAAAGTGGATGAATTTTGTGATATGTCAATTGTGCCTCAATAAAACTGTTAAAAATATCATGAGATCTTGAGGAAATAGGGTAGGCAGAAATCTAAGCCAGTCCCCAAGAGCCCTCCTCCTTGATATACACACATCTTTTCCAAGTTATTCATTTGAATACAATCTAGATGCTGTTGTGAATAGATTTTGCAAAAATTTAACCGCAACTGCAGTTATGGTCCAAAATCATTAATCACTTTAAGGAAAGGGATTAATCTAGGTGAACCTGATCTAGTCAAGTGGGCCCTTTTAGAGACTGGGTTTTTCCTGACAGAAGAAAGTCAAAGGGTGAGAAGGATTTAACATAGGGAGATTCTTTATTGCTGACTTTGAAGTTATACACTATGTGGCAAAGAAGGGAGAAGCTTCTAAGAGTCCAGAAAGATGTTTAGCTAATAACAAGGGAATGGGAACCTCAGTCCTGCAACCTGAAGGCTGAATTCAGTAACAGCTTGAATCAGCTTTGAATCGAATTCTCCCCCAGACCCTTCAGACAACACAAGTTTGGCCAGCGCCTTGATTTCAGCTTTATAATCAGAGAACCCAGATATGTCATGCCTAGACTTCCAACATATAGAACTGTGAGATAATATATAGATGTTGTTTTGAGCCACTAAGTTTCTGGTAAATTTTAAATAAAATAAAATAATGTAGTATGTATGATTAAATGAAACAAGACTGATCATGAATCAACAGTTATTAAAACCCAGATGATGGATGTAGATATTTTCATAAATATGTTCTATTTTGTATGTGTTTGAATTTTTCCATGATAAAAATCATACAGAGAGAGAGAGAGAGAGAGGAGAGAGAGAGAGAGAGAAAGGCAGCATGTGTATGTAGATCTTTTGCCTAGAAATTCTAGATATTGCAGAAATGTCAGTGGATCTTAGTTGCATAGAACCTGAGCTGCAGTTCTTATGTATAGAGTTTGGGGCAGGTGAATTTAGGACCCAACCATGACACCTCTGTCATGACTCCATTCCATTTGTCTCATCTCTCCCAGTATATTTCCAGAGTCTGTCTTTCTAAGAGCAACAATAAATAAATAAATATCTGGAATGTTTATCGTGTCTCCACATTGGTTCCACCATTTTACATTCCCACCAGCAATACACTAGAGTTCCAGTTTTTTCATGTCCTTACCAACCCTTATTGTTTTGGTTTTTGGTTTTTGTTTTGTCATAATGGTCATCAGAATAAGTGGTATTACATGGTTATGTGGTATTTCATTGTGGTTTTGACTTTCGTTTCCCTACTGACGAGTGATGTTGAATATCTTTTCATGTGTTTATCAACTACTTTGTATATCTTCTTTGAAGAAATGTCTATTCAATCTTTTGCCCATTCTTAATTGGATTTTTTGTTGTTTCTGAGTTGTGGGATTTTAAAAATATGCATGCTGGATATTAATCTCTAATGAGACGTGATTTACGTATATGTCCGCCCATTCCATGGGCTTTCACTCTGTCAATAGTGCCCTTCAATGACAAAAGATCTTAATTTTATGCAGTTCAACTTACCTTCTTATTCATTTGCTGCTGGGGCTTTTGGTGTCAAATTGAATAAATTATTATACCCTCAAAAAACAATTAGGGCAACCAATAAAAACTTTACTTAGAATGTAAAACCGAATCCAGTGGAAAAGTCTCAAAAAATCACAATCAATACAGTTTTAGGGAAGTTATTAGTTTAAGAGGACTAATGGAAAGCTACTATTTTCAAATTTCTTCAAGAACATGATGGGGGAAGCTAACTTGTCTGAACAAATTTAATGAATTTGATGGTCTTTGGTATTGTTTAAATTTGGTGTCCAAAATGTATACCAATTTATACAATGTGTGTCATTCTAAAAATAGCTGTTTTTTATCCAATGAAAATAAAATCAAGTGTTTTCTGAGTACCTGAGAACTCCTCAGAACTTTAAGGTTTAGAGAAAACAGTTTGGAAGCCCTTGACTTACTTAAATTTTGATCTCTCTTGTGTAGAAAATAAAGCTTTTCTAATTTGGCTACTTCCTACCTATCCAGCTCATATCCCACACTTCTAATTCTTTGTACTGTAGACAAAAGTAGCATCAGACCACTTGTAATTCTCAAAACACCTAGTGCTACCTCCTTTCTGTTCTGTCCTACCTTCTCTCTTTTACTTACACTATTACCTCTTTCTGGAACATCCTTTCCACCACTCTTTCTCCTTCTTCCATGGAGAAATACAATGGAAAACTGTACTTCTAGTAAAAACAAATATATTTTTATTTCTCTGTCACAGTAAAAATAGACCTTGGTACATATCCCAGCCATGCCATTTACTAGTTGTATGACATTGAACAAGTTGCTTAACTTTTCTGAGCCTTGCTTATCTCCTCTATAAGGCAGAAATATTAATATCTGCTTTGCAGGTTTGTCATAATGATTAATATAGCTGACACTAGAAACTAGCAGCAGTAGTAGTATGGCTATAGTTTGTAATATAGTTCTAGATTAATCTGGTAGATTATGCTGGGATTTACTCCAAGGAACTGAATGTTTCAAGTGTAATAATAAAACATGCACAACTGTGCTCATGTCCTCACTCTGTGATTAAGAATAAGCTCATAAAATTCATGTTTGTTTCTTACTCTTAGAAGGTCCTTCATTCTGACCATATAGGACACCCACCAATCATGTCATTGGTGATGAAGAGACACAGGGAGAAAAGGGATAAAGTCTGGGTTAGAGAACCCAAATCCAACAGACTCACATGCCCCATGTCTTCTGTGTTCTGGGAACTACATGTAGTCAATACTGCTTGGGTCTTCTGTATACCGTTCCCATCTCCATACAATTCTTGGATAGTACCAAAAATTTCCCAAAATTTTATTTTGACATTTCTAGCAGCTATTGGCAAAATTCTAAATAGTCACATGCCACCTAATGATATTTGTGTTGATCTTATATACAATGGTGATTCCATAATATTTGATTGGCTAATAACGTTGTAGTCATTTTAGTTTGTGTTAAGTACATCTAGGCTGTTCACACAGTGACCGATTCACCTAACAATTCCTTAAAACATAACCTCATTGTTAAGTGATATGTGACTTTTATTGGTTGCAGGAAGTATTTTTAAACAATTCTGAGTGTAACTTCTTCATATTAAACTAGTAGAACCATGCTTTAGAACTTTCATCTGTTCCTGTTATTCATGATAGTTTAGACCCTTCAGCATGTAATCTCATGGGGGAAAAGGGGAAAGGCAATTATGAGATCAAAAAAATCAACAAGAGGATAAACATAGGATGCAGTATGAACCCAAGAGGGAAATTCAGAAAATTTCCTGGAGGAGGTGACATTTATGCAAAAACTCAAAAGGACAGTTAGATGAAAGAGAGTGTTCAAGAGAAAGTATTTGAAATTTGCTTATTATGCTAATCATTTGCTTCTTACCCAGTGTTTTCATCCTTTTTTCTTTTAGATTCTGCACTTGAGAAGGCTCAACAAGAAATTAAGAAATTGAAAGAAAATCTGATAAAACTGAAAGAAAATGGTGAGTGATTCTATCAGATATAATAATGGTTATTTAATAATAGTGCAATTGGTAATGAGATAATAAGTTTTAAATAGTATGTTTTAAAATAATAATATTTAATAATTACAATAATAAACCCTACTATCACAATTATTGCTATTGCTACTGTTGCTTTTATTGCTACCACCACTTACTGCTTTCTTGGTGACATGTACCCTGTGGGGTACTTTACATGCATTATCTCTAATTCTTACAACAATTCCAATAAATATTAAATTCCCATTTTACAGATAAGGAAACTGAGGTTACATGAGTTATCCAGTAGCTACATTAGATGTCAGAGCTGGTATTTGAATCCTTCTACATCTGATATCAAAACCTGTGATCAACACAAATAACACATATTTTATTAGGACTACCAAGACCAAGACACCTTATAAAGCATTTAACAATACTTCATACACGTTTGTTCACTGGGAAGCCAATAGGTTTGGGATCATCAATGAATTAATCAGATCCCAGCTTAACTGTATAAAAATGTGACCCATTATCAACAATATAACAAAATTTGAGTGTTTAAGTGATAACAACTCAAAGATAACTTTAAATATATTTACAAATTTTAAATAATTGCAAAATTGGTTGTACTCTCCTTTTCAAAAATGTATGAATACAACTATAAAATGAATACTGCTTTCTTATTAACTGATAGAGCAAGTAATCAGAAAAAAATCAGTATGGATATAGAAAAACTAAAATACTACCAACCACATGACCTAAATGATATAGAAAAATCCACTAGAATACATGTTCTTTTCATATACCCAGGAACATTCACCAAAGGTATCCATCCTGGGCCATAAAACAAATCTCTCTGGAAAAACTGAAATCATACAAATTATGTCTTTGATTACAATGGAATTAAGCTAAAAATCAGTAACAGAAATGTATTTAGAAAATCTTTGAAGACTTAGAAAGTAAATAAGATACTTCTAAATAGCTCACGTCCTCACTGAAAAAAGAAAATTACAAGGAATATTAGAAAATATTTTACATTAAAGAAAAGGAAAACTGGACATTATTAACATTTGTGGAATGCAACTTAATTAGTGCTTAGAATGGATCTTATAGTATTAAATGTTTATACTAGAAACAAAGAAGAACACAAACTAATCTAAATTCACACTTTAAAAATCTAGAACAAACTGGGCACAGTGATGCATGCCTGTAATCCCAGCAGTTTGGGAGGCTGGGGCAGAAAGATGGCAAGTTCAAAGCTAGCTTCAGCAAAGGCAAGGCACTAAGCAACTCAGTGAGACCCTGTGTCTAAAGAAAATACAAAATAGGGCTAGGAAGGTGGCTCAGTGGTTGAGTGACCCTGAGTTCAATCCCTGGTACCAAAAAAAGAAAAAAAAAGTTAACATGACTTTTGTCTGTATATTAATGCATGTATGTAAACTTTTTAAATATTTACCAAGAATTAGCAATATTTTGGGACAGGATATTAGAGGATGACGGAATGACAATATCTACTTTGAACAAAACCATGTAGTTTGATTTTTAACAAAAAGCCTATAATTCCTTTGTGATCAATAAAATAATACTGATCTTAGTGACCTATAATAGGCTCTTTTTCAAATATATTTTAAGATTTGTGAAAATTAAAAATATTGCTAGTATCCAGTATGGAGAAACGGACAGTGTCATACTCGGTTGTAAGAATGTAAGTTTTTATAATTTTTTTGAAAAATAATTTGACAATATATACTACATGTTTTTAAAATGCACATTTCATCTGATCCACCAGTTCCATTTCTGGGAATGTTCCGTTTTGGTGCTGAGGATTGTGGAATTTATTTTTTAGAAATAATATCAAAGCACTTAAAGACTGATGAGCAAAGATGATAATTTAGCCTTGTTTATAAGAGATCAGTAACTATCTAAATCAAAATCAGTAGGATAAAAGTGACACTAATCATGGCACATTTGGACAGTGGAATGCAAAGTAAAGTGGGAGAATGGATAAATTATGGTTTATTCATAAGAGACTATTACTCAACAGTAAAGAAAAACAATTTTGGGGGGGTTGAGATGATTTTTTTTTTCAAATTTTTGATACAAGAATACAGAAAAAATCTCATAAAGGGGCTGGGGTTCAGACTCAGCAGTAGAGTGCTTACCTAGCACGTGCGAGGCACTGGGTTCAATCCTCAGCACCACATAAAAATAAGTAAATAAAATAAAAAAGTATAAAAAAGTACAACTAAAAAAATTTTTTTTAATCTTAAAAAGATGATATTGAGTGAAAGAAATCAGACACAAAGAACATATACATTGCAAGATTCCACTCATATGAAAACCGAGAACAAGCAAAACTAATCTATGGTCACAGAAGTCAGAAGTGTTTGTAAGGGATGGATGGGCATGGAGAACTTACTAGAAAGGACATGAGGGAATTTATGGGATAATGAAAATGTTCTACATCTTTTTTGGGTGGGAAGTTCATAATATATAATTGTCAAAGTTAATTGAACTGAAGACTGAAGATATGTACATGATATTTTTATGTAAAATATACCACAATAGAAAAATATTTCCAAATACTAAGTGGAAAATGTCTTGTAAGGATTGATCTGTAAAGTTCACAATTTATCCTCAAGTGGTAAAATTGCAGATAGTATATAGCATTGTTTAATTTCTTTATAAATCACACAGGCAAAGGTAGAATTTTTACCTTATGTGTCAGGGTGTGTGTGTGTGTGTGTGTGTGTGTGTGTGTGTGTGTGCATATTTTCTAAAAAGAGGTAAAATTGTGAATGCTTTTGGTGTGTTTTTGGTATTTCTCCAAAAAATAAGATACTAAGGAGATTTTAAAAAAAGAGGATAGAGCAAGAGAGACAAAGTGGAAAATAAAGAGAAATTAATAATTTAAAAATAAAAGGCAACAGAAGGAAAACAAAGGAAACTTTAAAGCAGTGAAGGAAAAATAAGACAAGCATAAATGTAAATAGCTAAGAAGAATCAGGAAAGTTACAAGCAGGAGGTTTGTATTATTGAAACTGATGCGTATTAGCAAGAACAGGTCTTTTTTTTTTTTTTTTTTCAAGTAAATTGATGAACTTTATTGAGGTTAAAACTATAACAAAGTTCATCCTAAAACATTTTGCAATGCAAAATTATTTCACTCAAGGAGTGTTTAATAATTTGAATGCTAGAAATTACAAGCAATTTTCAAAAGCAGACTCAACATTCATAAAACTTTATACATCATTTGAACTAACAGAATTTATACTACTAAAACATGCATCACCTTCAAACATTCTTGTATCATGATTTTTTATATATTACATTATTTAACACCATTTTTCATATTTGTATATTCTGACACCAAAAATCTCTCTGAAGCATTTCATTGAAAAGTTCTGCAAACAATGAAACCTCAAATGAATGTTCTTTATTATCTTCTAATCTGTAGTCCAAAAGTACACTAAGAGACATGATGCTACAATCAAACTTGCCACTTTTTGCAGCCCAATTTGGATGTACAATGATGGCTGGTTCATCAGGCAAAATGTATCTTCTTTCCCGACGCTGGCGTTCCATTTCCTCTTGACGTTTTCTTTCTTCTTCCTCTTTATCATCTTCAGATTTCCTATCATCTTCTTCTTCCTCTTCTTTTTCAGATTTCTCTAATTCCTTCTGTTCTTCTTTTTGTTCTTCTACTTTAAGTTGTTTTGTCAATCGAGCTATTAATTGGGATTTTAATTTGGGAACTAAGAGCACGACTTTCTAATTCTTTTCGGAGATCATTTACCTTCATTGTCTTTGGATCAAGTTTAGACCAGTGGGTAGGAGTGGAAATTTCTTTAGCTTCACCATCATCCTTTTCTTCTTCATCCCTTGTGTGCACACACTTAGATCAATGCCTGTCAGAGCCTTACAACAACGAATAGCAGTCTTAATCAACACAGAGGGATCTTTTTCTGGGTCTGGTCCATCCAACGAAGGAGACCAGTGCCCTCCAATGGCCATGGCTTCATCCTTGCCTTTCATGCCCACTAAAAACTTAACAAGTCTCACAGGATGTTGAAATCCATCTCGAAGTTCTTGTGGGTCTTCAGCAAGAGCACATGACTTATGATACAAATCTTCCATACTAGGACTAGCCATCAGCATTACCTTTGCACTGTATAAGTGGTCAGCATCTGGAGGATCAAGAATGTCCATATTTTTTTCTAATGACTCTACTTCTCTGTGCATAACATAGAAATTGCAGTAATTTCCCAGCTGAAATGGTCTTGACAAAGGGAAAGCATCCACCCATGTAAACTGAGCATCAAAAAAGTCACTAGGTATATATAAATTCTGATAACGGCGCCTTAGTTCCATCATGTCACAACTAGGACAATCTAAAGAAAACTTTGAAAACTGCACCGTGTAACGTGGAACAACACGCCGAACTCTTCGAGGTGATCGCTCTCTCTCTCTTCGGGGAGAACTCTCCCGGGAACGTTTCCTTTGAGGTGATCTTTCTCTGGATCTACGTCTTTCTCTCTCCCTTTCACGACTTCGGTCATCTTTTCTATTAGGCACTTGATCCCCTCTGTCATTCCTTCCTGAAAACCTAGCTGGTGGATCTAATCTTCGTGCTGGTTGTGGCTGTGAAACTATACGAACAGGGGGCTGCAATAAGCCAGCTTTCTGCTGTGGCTGCTGTAATAAAGGCTGTGGCTGTGTCTGCAATAGTGGTGTAATTGAAGCCGCAGAAATCTGTGCCTGCAGCAGTGACTGAGGCTGGGGCTGAGCCTGAACACCAAATGTTGTCTGTGGTGCAATTGGCTGAAGTACAGCAGGAGGAGTCTTCAGTAAAGGTTGGGTTTGGGACTGATTCTGATTTGGTAGTGTTTGAATTCTTTGTGCATTCCATTTAAAAGGCATATTAGGATTATAAGTAGCTTCAACCAATACTCTGTCACCCACTTGTGGGGATTTCCCTTTGACAGCACTAAGCTGAAAGAATACATCTTCATCCACAAATCCAAATGTATCGTGTAGTTTTGTAACCACCCCTGTGAAAACACGTTGTTTCTGAGGTTGAGTTTGTTGCTGACTGGACCTTGGTGTTGGATACGATACAGTTATCTGTGCTGCAGGCTGAGGAGTAGACAGGCTAAGACTTGTAGGCAGTGCAACAGCCGGCTGTGTTAAAAGAGTCTGCTGGGGTTGCTGTAACTGTTGCTGCACACTATACAAGGCCTGTTGAGGTTGTGAATATTGCTGTTGCAATGCGGCTGCTGCAGCTGCAGCTTGTTGCTACAATGCTGCAGTTTGCGTTAACTGATAGTTTGCTGGCGTTTGTGTGGTAAGGCCTGCTGCTGCCAATGCAGTTTGCTGTGTATAAATGGTAGGAGACGCTCCAAGAAGTGAAGGCTGCTGAACACCTAGTGCAGCTGGCTGTGATACCGCAGTGGCTGTAAACTGAGTAGCCCATGGCGGATTCTTCTGTCCTCCAAACTGAGCCATGATGCAAGGGGAAAAAAAACCTTCACTTGTTTTTCTTCTATAGCAGCGATCTTCACCTGAGTCGGGTCCCGGCTAACACCGAAGCCATTTCAAACCCGTCAGCCTTGTGCGCATGCGCCAAACTCCCCCTCTCGCTCCTCGCCGCCCCCCTCCCAATCTCAAGAACAGGTCTTAATGTGAGGTGCTGAGCTGGGAGTGGACCATTTCATGGGTAGTGGTACAGGCAGAAAAATGGTTTTAAAGTATCAACATTTTTTTAACTTGAAAGTCTGTCCATTCACCATTCTCAGCTCATCACTTCCATCATTTATGGAGGCCCTACTGTAGATGAGTGGAAGAGAAGTGTTAAGGGGTAGCTTAGGTGTGTGAGAGACAAACTAAAAAGAAGCTGGAAAGATCATTTTCTCAGTCATTTAACTTTTAGAAGGTAGGCTCAACGTTTTAAGAATTCTAGTTTCTGAAGAGCCTCTATTGCTGGAAACTACACTCAGGGAGTCTAATTCCTAAGTGTAGTGTGAGGAATGCAAAACTTTCTGTTCTGTTTCAGCAAGTTGATGGACTATCCTAGGAATGGATTTGGGGGCCTAATGGCCCTCCTGTACAGAGCCCCATGCATGCAGAGACATCATGGAGGACTGAGAAGAGGCTCTCCCTTAGTTTTTAGACTTAGTGCCTCCCAAACAAAAACTTCGATCTAGACATGTTAACTGTGTTCTGCTCACTGTTTTAGATACATTTGACCTACAGAAAGCAAAAGAACACAATCAGAGACTAGATGGTGAAATTCTAGCCTTAAGAAATCGGGTTCGATCACTTGACTCAGAAAAAAAAGTGCTTGGAGAAGTGGTAAGTTTAATTCAGTTCTTGGAATTTACTTAATGTGTTTACAGTAACCATCATCAGCTTGAGCAATATAGATACATACTACCTAAGCCGGTCCTTGTGGGGGACTGATAACTGATAGCTTCATCATCTTAGGTAGATGCCATACTTTGACCAAAATGAATTCTAGCCAGGTATGGTGGTGCACACCTGTAATCCCAGTGGTTGTGAGGCCTAGGCAAGAGGATGGCAAGTTCAAAACCCGACTCAGCAATTTATTGAGGCTCTAAGCAACTTAGAGAGTCCCTGTCTCTAAATAAAATGTAAAAAGGCCTGGGGATGTGGCTCAGTGGTTGAGTGCCCTGGGTTCACTCCCCAGTACCAAGAAACAAAAAATAGTTGCATTCTATTTTATATGTTTTAACCACCTATGCTAAACAGTAACATTATTGTCATTGTAAAATCTAGAATCTTTTCTTTTCCAGTAAGGATTTAGATAATAATTTATAGTTAACACACCAAATAGAATGTATTATTCTATTATTTTGGACAAGTTTGTAATTATTAACACTAAATTTTAGCTGTGTTCTTTGAAAGCCATTGTTCTTAACTAGTTTATTAATTTTTAATACATACTTCTAAATTCTGGATATATGTTTCCTTAATTTTAGTTTATACTCATTTCACAGTCATCTCTAGTGTCTAACACAATGCCCAGCATAATACTAGATCCTCAAGAAATTTTTTTTAAATTAATAAATACCCAATAGGATAATGCCTGTCCCACAGTCCAGTTGTGCTAAGGCAGCAGGACAAGTTGCTGAGAGACCAAAGAAAATACCCAGAGACAACGTGCAAGAAATAGGATTGACTGAAAAATACTTACAGGGAAGATTCAGGGGCGATGGGCTGGACAGGTGCACCTCTATTTCACACAGTGCCTCCAGTGCCTCCCCAGAAAATACCACCTCCTATTCCTCACAACGCTTTGTCCAGGGGCAGCCACACGGGCTTCACTTTCCTCTTCATGTTTTTCTGATCTGCACTAGTTACACAAGAGGGTTTTGTTTCTGGGTGTTTTGGGTTTTTGTGGTGTTGGGTTTTTGGATCCTGGGCCTTGTGCATGCTAGGCAAGTGCTCTATCACTGAGCTACACCCCCAGCCCAGGGAGAGAGATTTAATAAGTTAGGCTAGAGAAGCAGTGACATCCTTAATTTGCTTAGCTTGCTTTGTTCCTCACAGACAGCATCCAAAGGAGCAACTCTCCTGGTCTGTGGGCAAGAAGGCAGCTTTCTACAGATAATGCTAACTTTCCCTAAGCCCAGCATTCATAAGAGTAAGTCAGTGTCTTTCTAGATAATATCTATATAGGCTTTCCAGCTCAGGCTGGCTCACATAGTCCCCTGAGCTTGCCTGGGTGAACTGCAAAGGACATTTCAGGGACATGGTGTCATTGTCCTCCTTTTCTTTAAGGATGATAAGATAATTATTATTAAAGCAACAAAATAATATTGGTGAAGATGTAGAAAAATTGGAACTCTTGTTCATTGCTAGTGGGAATGTATGGAAGTTCCTAAAAAATTAAGCATAGGATAGTTTCACTTTTGGGTATATGCAATCAAGAAATTGAAAGCAAGGGAGGAGAGGGGGAAAAGTGCTGGGGAACAATATTGGTCAAGTAATATTGTTATATTGTGGGTGTATACAACTATGCAACAACAAATCCCATCATTATGTACACTATAATGTGCCAATAAAAATGTGGGAAAAAAAGACATTTTTGCACCCATGTTCATTAGCAGCATTATTCACAATAGCCAAAGGGTGGAAGCAATTCAAGCATCCAATGAGAGACAAAGGAAAAATAAAAATGTGGTATATACCACAATGAATACTACTCAATCTTAAAAAGGAAGGAGATTCTGACATATGCTATACCATGGGTAAAACTCGAAGAAATTATTCTAAATGAAATAAGCCAGTCATAAAAAAAGGCAAACAGTGTGTGATTCCACTGATAGGGTCTACTTTGAGTGCTCAAAATCAGAGAAAGTAGAAGCGTGGTTGCAAGGGACATGGGGGAGGGAGTAAGGGAGAGTTGTTGATGGGCCTAGAGTTTCAGCACAAGAGGAGAAAAACTCTGGGGATGGCTGATGGTGATCGCTATATAGCAAGGTGAAAGTGTTCAATGCCATTGAACTGTGTGCACTTAAAAATGGTTAACAAAAAAATGGTTAACATGGTACATTTTGTGTTATGTGTATTTTGCGACAACAAAAAAAGCAATCCTAGAAAGAATAAACAAAGATTTTTCAAGTTATCTTAATATTTGTAAATTTATATATGTAATGCCTGTAGACATGTTTCCATGCTTAATACATGCATGATAAAGTTCTGGAAGGGCACACCCCAAGCAGTGTTAATTCTGGAAGGGAAAGAAGCACTGTGATATAAAGGAAATTTTTTTTTACCTATATATGTATTTGTTACTAAGGTTTTGATAAGGAGAGTGTATTTGTGTATTACTCATGTATTTAAAAACAAAGCAATAATGCAGTCAAAAATTTAGAAGTCTAAAGATGGTTACTTTTGTATTTCAGGTTGAAAAACTTAAAAGAGAGATATGTGAATCTCAAAAGAATGAGGGACTTGGAAACTACTCCCCTGGAAAAACTGTGGGTGCTCAAAAGGGAGTACAGGTATTTTAAAGTTCAGGGTTATTTTTTGTTTGTTTGTTTTTTAAATATGATTTCTCATTTTTAAGTGAGTTGCATTTTTGTAGAGTATACTAGAGCATTTGGTCCTAATCATTTGCTAGTCTGTTCTTATTGGACTGTCTTTTCTATGGCTCATCCAATTAGAGTGGAAGAAGAAATGGGATACAATGTTCTTCTGTTCACTTCTTCCCCACAGACAACAATTACTTGGAAGAATGTGGATTGTTTCTTTAAAGATCAAGGAATCTTACAAAGATACAACAAATCTGAACATATTAAGACATCAAGTAGAATTGACTTATGAAATTAACCAATAGTGGGAGGTGGAGTGGGAGGAGAGATGAGTGGTTAGAACCACAGTGAACATAATAAAATATGGTAGAGAATTAATAAGGCACAGGCTCCAGTGTACACAGTATCTAGTTTTTTCACGATCAGCCTCTGAAGTGGTGGGCAGAGGAATCAAGCACCAATCAAGCTTCAGGCTGAAGCAAGCACCAATGTGTATCTAGTAGCTATGTAGTGGAAATTTGTTGTCTTTCAAGGACGTCTAATGACAATTGACATATTTTGATATGCTCACTGGTCACTTAAATATGTTCTTTTTAAAAAAACTTTTTAGTTGTAGATAGACAGCCTTATTTTATTTATTTATATTTATGTGGTGTTAAGGATTGAACCTAGTGTCTCACAGGTACCAGGCAGGCACTCTACCACTGAGCTACGACCCCGGTCCTTCACAATATGTTCTATTGTGAAGCATTTGTTCAGATATTTTGGTCATTTTTGATGGGATTATATGTATTCTTAATACTGAATTGTAGGAATTCTTAATATATTTCGATTATCAGTCCTTTGTGAGATGAATGTATTACAAATATTTTCTCCCAGTTGATACCACATATTTTCATTTTCTTAACAGTGTTTTATGAAGAGTAGAAGTTTTAAAAATATGGAGGCCAATTTATCAATGTTCTCTTTTATAATTTTGTGATAGAACACAAAATGCCTATCTACATAATCTTTGTCTACCTTAAGGTCACACAATGTTACTTATCCTTTCTACTAAGGATTTTATTGTTTTAGTTTACATATTTAGATTTATGATCTATTGCAGATAAATTTTGTCTATGCTGTGAATTGAGTCTCATTTGTTTCCAAATGTATATCCATTTATTCCAGAACCACGTGTTGAAGACAGTTCTGAAACCTTTGAATTAATTGACACATTCATTTTTAATTTATTTGTTCATTCTTAGGACAATAACATGATGTACATCTGTAATTATAATTCACACATCTCACTTTATGGAGTTTTTTCCAAAGTTGTTTTTGCTATTCTAGGTCCATTCCATTTTTATATACAGTTTAGAATCGGTTTGTCAATTTTGACAAATTCCTGCTTGAATTTTGATTATATGGCATAGAATTTTCAGAACTTAGGTAGAATTTACAGTCTAACAGCAAGTCCTCAAATCCATGAACTTGAGTCTTCTTTAGTATATCTCAGCAATGTTTTGTATCTTGCAGAGCACAAGTATTACACATATTTAATTAAATTTATTATTTTTTAAATTAAAATATATTGGCCTGGACTATAGCTCAGTAGTAGAGCACTTGCCTAGCATGTGGAAGACTGTGTTTGATACCTACCACTGCAAAAAAAAAAAAAAAAAATTGAAATATAACTTGTATACTTTAAAATTTACACACCCTTTTAAAGTGTACAATTCAGTAGGTTTTAGAATATTCACAAAGTTATTTTACTACTGTTTAATTCCAGAATGTTTTCATCACCCCAAAAAGCAGCTCTATGCCCATTTGTAGTCATTCCCTACTCCCCTCTTCTTCAGCCACTAGTGACCACCAAGCTACTTTCTGTCTCTGTGAATTTGCTTATCTTGTACATTTTATTTAAAAGGGAATCATACAAAATGCAGGCTTTGGGGACTGGGGACATAGTTCGGTGGTAGTGCACTAGCCTAGTGTGTGCAAGACCTGAATTTGATCTTCACCCACCACACACACAAACATACACACACAGCCTTTTGGTGTCTGGCTTCTCTCACTTAGCATAATTCAAGTCTTATCCACATTGTAGCATGAATTGGTAGTTTATCCCTTTCTATGGATGAATAAGATCTCATTGTATGGATACATACCACATTTTGTTTATCCATTCATCAACTGAACATGTTAGTTTCCATTTGTGACTATTATGAATAATGCTGCTGTAATTTATTTACACGTTTTTGTGGGAACATGTATTTTCATTTCTATGGGAATGTACTCAGGAGAGGAATTTCAGAGTCATATTGTTAACTCTACATTTAACCTTTTGAGAAATTGCCACACTGTTTTCCAATGCAGATTTTACATTCCCATTGGGAGTGTTTGAAGGTTCCAATTTCTCCACATCTTCACCAACATTTGCTATTATCCATCTTCTTTATTATGGCCATTCATATGGATGTGAAGTAGCTCAGTGTGATTTTGATTTGCATTTCCTGAATGACCAGTGATAGTGAACATTTTATCATGTGTTTTTTGGCCATTTGTATATCTTCTTGGAAAATGTCCATTTGAATCCTTTTCCAGTTTTAAGTGATGTTATTTGTCTTTTTATATTTGAGCTCCAGGAGCTTTTTATATCTTCTGTATAGTAGTCTCTATTTTGACTTGAATCGTGCCTCCTCCAAAACACATTGAAGCCCTAACTCCTAGGACTTCTGAATGTGTCATTATTTGGAAATAGGATCTTAGTAATCAAATAAAGATGAAGTCATCTATACTCCGATATATATGGTGTAATTCTAAGAAGAAGAAATGCCACGTGGAGATACATACATTCAGAGAATGCCAGGTAATGACGGAGGCAGAAATCCAAGGAATGTAGCTGCAAGCCAAAGGCCACCAGTGATCAACAGTCACTGTCAAAGGCTAGGACAGGTTCTACTCAGGGTCCCAGAGGGAACATGGTCCTGCTAACACCCTGATTTCAGATTTCTAACCTTTACAACTGAGGGAATAAACTTCTGTGGTTTTGTAGTTTCCATCAGGTATTGAAAAACTTTTGCTATTTTTTTTGGGGGGGGGTGTACTGGGGATTGAACCCAGGTGTTCTTAACCACTAAGCAACATCCCCAGCCATTTTTTGTTCGTTTGTTTGTTTGTTTCATTTTTAGATAAGGCCTTGCTAAGTTGCTTAGGGCTTTGCTAATTACGTTTCTGAGGCCGGCCTTGAACTCGAAATCCCCCTGCCTCGGCCTCCTGAGTCACTGGGATTACAAGCATGCACCACTGCACCTGGCTTGCCATTTTTAATTTTTAATTATTATTTCTTTTAAATTTTTGTGTTTCCTCACATTTGTATTGTCTCAAAGGCTCTGTTCCTTTTTACCCAGTTTTTCTCTCTGTTCCAGTTTGATCATTTCTATTTTATCTTCAAGTTCATTAATTTTTTTCTATAGGGTCTATTGTATTTTCAATGCCCCAGTGAAATACTCATTTCATATATTGAATTTTTCATCTCTAGAAATATCTTTGTTTCTTTTAAAAAATATCTTCCATTTTTAATTCATTGTGTCTAAAAAGATAGAGTAGGTTAGGGTCTGTTTCTGTTGACTGATTTTTTTCCTAGTTATGTCATACTTTGTTTCTTTGAAGGTTAGTAATTTTTTACTGGATGTTGGACATTATGGATGTTATGTTGAGGGCTCAATTTTGTCTTAGTTAATATTAAAATTTGTCATGACAGGTGGTTAAACCACTTGATGAATAGCTTGATCCCTTCTGGATTTTTAAAAGTCTTTGGCCGATTTAGAGTAGCCTTTCCTAAACCTAGGAGAGTACATTCTTTTGGTGTGACCCTTGCAGTTTTAATCTGGCTGATCAGAATTCAAACATCTTTCAACCCTGTTGAACTCTGAAAATTGTTCTTATAATTCTCTCATTGTTTGCCTGGTTCTTGTTTATTTTTTGTTTTGTTTTGGGTACTAGGGATTGAACCCAAGGGCACTCAACCACTGAGCCACATTCCCCAGCACTTTTTATCCTTTATTTAGAGACAGGGTCTCACTAAGTTGCTGAGGCTGGCTTTGAACTTGTCATTCTCCTGACTCAGCCTCCCAAGCCGCTGGGATTACAGGCATACACCACCGTGCCCAGCTCTTTGTCTGTTTTTATGGAGTTTTGCCCTACTCACGTATGGCTTAGTATCAGGAGAGACTCAGTAAAACCCTATGGAGATTTCTGTTGTTCTTTCTCTGTGTGGATCCCTTTCCCCTGGCCCTCTACCCCACACATTTCTGTCATTTTACTTTTCTGAACTCCTTTCTCTGTCTGCTCATTTCTTCAAGAACTGTTTATGCTTGATTGCCCTCACATTGCCACACTCTGGAAAATGCTTCCAGGCAGAAATCCCTGGCAATTGTAGTGCTCGCCTACCATCCCCCTCTCTAACGGATTGGATTGACGTGCATTAGAGACTGAGAGCAGTTGTTTTACATGGTCCCCCTACTTATCTCCTTATAATGGTGAGGAAAAATCTCATCCCCATTATTCCATCATGGCCTTTCTTTCTTTTTCTATGACATGTTTGACATGTCCACTGACTATATTTCTGTTGGACAGTTGGGGTTTGAGGTGTTTTACTTCTCCCTTAGAAATTTCTTAAGTCCTGGCTCATTCTGTCAAGTCACTAAATGATGTCATCTGAGGACACTATCTGCCTGACAACCTGAATAATTGATAACATTTTTCTAGCTCTTCTTGTTCTTTTGTTTGCTTGTTTGTTTTTGGTACTAGGGATTAAGCTCGGGGGGCACTTGACCACTGAGCCACATCCCCAGCCCTATTTTGTATTTTATTTAGAGACAGGATCTCACTGAGTTGCTTAGTGCCTCACATTTGCTGAGGCTGGCTTGGAACTTGTGATTCTCCTACCTTAGCCTCTGTGCCCAGCCCCTCTTTTTGTTTTTACTTGGATTTCTTTCCCAGGTATTCATAGCAACTAAAGACATTTTTTTTTTTTTAAATATGGATCTCCAAAGATATTTTCCTCTGTATTAGAGGAAATGATTCCTTAGGCCCCTCATGTTCTATAGAATGTTGGAAACGAATTATTTTCAACTAAATTTTATTTTTAACAAATACACCAGAATTTATGTATTTTAATATGTATATCCTTTTATATAGTTTTCCTTGGAGACTTTAATCATGTTTACTAATTGCATTGGATAAAAACTATTTGTAAATTATTTTTACAAATTGGCTGCATGTTTATACAAGACAAGTAGTTTGACTTATAAAGTGAAACTTTCTTTTGCCCTAAACCGGTGTTCCAGTTAATTTCCAATTTGTCTCTGAATACATGTGAAATGTTTCCATAAAAATCAAGCTTACTCAGAAAGATGATTACTTGTCGTATCTTTTTTATTTGGGGGGGGGGGACAGAGGGAAGTGGCGGGTGTTCACATTTCTGAAGGTGATTTTAAACATAGATTTCCAATGTATTTTGTGTGTATCATTTTTCAAAATAACTGCTCTGAAAAGTACAAACTTCACTAGAAAGGTTTACCTGAACATAAATATGTGCATTTATAGCAAAACCTCTTAGAAATGTAAGATTTAGAGGTCATAACCCGTAGAATGTTCTCTGGCTGCCTCAGCACTTGGTGTGCCTCTACTACTTAGCTGATCAACCGGTCAGTGTCATTTATCTGCCTGTGTATCTCTGTTCTCCCACTGTGATATTCTACTAGAACAGACCACAGGGCTAATTATAACATAGAAAGGCATAATTGAGGAAATTTAGTTCAAATGTTAGGAGCATACTCTGGAACCAGTCAGCCTGGTTACCTTGAACAAATTACTTAACTCTCTGTTCCTTAATTTTCTTATCTGTACACTGAGAATAATAATGGTACCTACTCTTTTATCCCATGACCCAGCAAATACCAATGCATATTTTGTTTATGGAATACCAATGCAATAACTGTTTATGGAATGAGGTGACTGAATGAATATATAAACAAAGCAATAAGAAGAGAAGTCACTGTAAAAACATACCAGGATAATATTTTGTTAAAAGTAGTTGAAAATAATATTACACCCATGAAACACAGTGTTTAGAAGGTAAAGCATTTTATATAAAACCTAAAACCATAAAGAATCCCTCATGCAGATCTCATCTTCCATTCTTTCTTTTGACATTGTAGGAAAAAGGTTAATGATATCTGGTTTGCCATTTCTTGTGGTGTCTGAGAAAGAAGGGTATTTGTGGTATTTAATGTTTCCACCCCAATTTTTCCCATCTTTTATGTGACAATGAAGTCTGGAATAAATTGATTAGAGCATAGGAGAGATGAGATTGCTCTGATAAATTGTCTGCCAAGGCAGAAAATACTCTTCCTAAGACTTCACTGAGGTGGGAGTGGCTTAAACTTTTTGACCTCTTATATAGTCATTTGCTTTTGTCTATGATGGTGACCATGACTGTGACCTGCTCCTTATTCTGCCACCCATCTATCTATATGATGTGAGCTGATGTAGTAAGGTGGCACCTGTGAAGGACAAAGAAAAGAAGCAGACACGGGCAGGGAGAGCCTTCAGATCTTAATGCAGGTCTGACATCTTTTAGAGAGGGAGAAGGAAGGTTGGATGGGACCAGCCTCTGACTGTGCTGTGGCTCTGGAAAAGTCTCAGTGAGCCCCACAGGGAGTTTTGACACTGGCAACCTGCAGTGAAATTCACACTGGGCAGGAATGACCAGGGCTCTATGTTCCCACCTTCTTCACGTGTCACTGGAGGGACGGAAGAGTGTGACTAGTACTTCCTTGAAGGGAGAGATCTGTGGTGTCCCTCTGTGTGGCCCTCTGTACCACAGAATTCTTGAGCCTGGATTCTTGGAGATTTTGTGGTTAATTGACCTCTGTGATCAATGTTATCTGTGACATTCTGTGTCAGTGAGCATCTATCTTATTTTAAAAGATGTTCAGGAAAGAAGAAGACTCAGTTTTCCCTAATGTTCAACATTAAGTATCAGAATTTTGCTATGTCTGATCTCAGTCCTCTAGGTTGTGTGTAAACCATAAATAAATAAATAAATAAATAAATAAATAAATAAATAAATAAATAAATAAATAAATAAATAAATAAAGCCTTGTCATCCAGACTCAAAAGTTGTGTGGATTTCTAAAATTATGAAGTTTATATTGACTCCAGTGATCCTCTCACATCATAGAGCCAGCTGGAGTGGGCTTACAAAGAGAATTGCACATAAATGTTTCTTCCCTCTGAAGGTGTTAGCAAGTAGAAATCTTTAAAACTAGAAAAAGTTATCAGTGGAGAATAATAGATAGGAACTAAGTTTTAAATAAACTTTTAAACTTATTTCCTGAAGAAAGAAGAGGTTTAACTACGAATAGATTTTCGCCTCCAAAGTACTCTTTCAAAAAGAAAAAGCCTCAAGTGTCCTTCATTGTGTTTGGCAGACTGGTGATGGTGTTATGGAAAACTATTAACTACAGGATCATTCTCAGCAGAGGAACTAGTGAATGGAAAGCTGTAGTCTAGGTAAGGAGTGGCAGTCCTTTCCCAGGAGCCTGTTTCCAGATCTTGACCTAGGACAGTGCTCTCAGTGCATGGATCTTCAGTTAGATGGGCACTTAGGTGCCTCCTGCAGTCATTCCTTCCTGATCACTTGACTATTTTAGGTTTCCTACAAAAGGAAGTAAAAGGATGTTGTGATGGTCGATTTTATATGTCAACTTTACGGGGCCCATAAAAGTCAAACATTATTTCAAAGGCTGTGTAAGGGTGTTTCCAAAAGAGATTAGCATTTGAATCTGTAGCCTAAGTAAAGCATATCGCCAAACCCCAGGTGAGTGGGCATCAGTTAAGCAGTTGAGGGCCTGACTAGAACAGAAAGGTGGAAGAAGGGAGAATTTATTCTCTTTCTCTCCCCACCCGCCTGGTTGAGCTGAATGCGAGTTCTCTATTGTTCTCAAACTGGGACTTATACCACCACCTTTCTTGATCTCAGGTCTTCAGACTCAGACTAGAACTTATACCATTGGCTCTCCAGTCCTCATGCTTTTGCCCTTGCACTAGAACTTGTACCATCATGAGTCCTTCCGGTTCTCAGGCCTTTTGACTTGGCCTGGGCTATTCTACCGGCTTTCCTAAGTCTCCAGCTTGCAGATGTCAAATCATGAGCTTCTCAGCTTCCATAATTACATAAGCCAATTCCTCATATAATTATCTCCTTTTTCAAATATTTTCCTCTCCCTCTCCCCCACCTCTGTCTTTGGGGGAGGAGGGGTAGATATCATTTACCTTCCTGCGCAGTTGAGGAAACCAAGATCACAATTCACAAGTGTGGAAGTCAAGATTTGAAATCTCAACCTGACTACAAAACTCATGTTTTTGCCACTGTGATTTTAAAACTGTATTCCAGGGATCCTTGATGCTTCCCACACAAAGTTCTAAGTCCTCTACTTCCCCATCAATCAGAGTGGCCTCCACTTCTGTACACTCTGAGTGGCTTTCCCCATGGGAATTCTTTTTAAACAAGCTGGGACGGGGGGAGTCCTGTGGCTTAAAAAGGAAAACCTAACCTAAAAAATTGTTCCTGATAGCAAACACATTCTCAAGATAAGACTGTGTTTCATACCCATTTCTGTATGCCCACAGATTTATCACTAAATAGACCAGGATAGTGCTGTTAATATTCATGTTCTCAAAGAAATGCTTAAAATGGAGGAAATGCTAGGTACCTGGCAGGAATAATAATGACACAATGTGTTGAGCATTTATTAAGTGCCATGATCTATCTGTTCCAGGTGTCTTACAAACAATCTCATGTAATCCCTACAGTCCTCCTCAAGGTAAACAGTATTCCCAGTTCACATGTGAGCGTTTAAAGGTCCTGAACAAAAATAAGAGTCAGAACCAGGAGTTGATCCAGGTCAATTTGGCCCTAAGCCCATTTTCTATACAATCCCACCTCTTGTAGAGATTTACAGAGGAGACCTACATAGGGGATTTATTATAACTTACAGGGGCTGCAGGGTGCCCAGCACTGCACAGATACACAGCCTCCGGCTAGAGGTGATGGCTCCAGTGTTTTGCTCTTCAGGGTGCCTGCATTCACCATCACGTTTGACCGAGAGGGGGCAGCAGTGAAACCTGTCCGACTCTCTGGGAGGCACTATTTAGTTTACAGCACTAAGTGATCCCCAGCCTTCAGACAGTAGAACACAGAAAGTGGAACATTCTGAGCTGTTAAACTGTTTCTCCAGAGTCGGTGGCAGTTATCCCATGTTAAGGAAACTCGCTGACCAGTCCTTAGTTTTCCTCTCTGTTCACTGCTGGCTGACAGGTGAGGTAGCCTCTCTTCAGAACCCAGAGATCTCGATCTCCCTTTGTTACTACCCTTTTCCTGCTTCAAACTTTGGTCAGAGGTCTCGTGAAGTGTGCAAATTCCTATATGTATAACTATATTCAATGTATCACAAATTCTAGTAAATTTCAAATATATATATATTTGTAAAATATATTCAACTATTTTAAATGCATTATTTGTCCAAATTTAAATTAAAATATATGAATGCATAAATCTACATTAAATATAAATTATTTTTTAATTTCAGATACATCATTTAGAAAAACTACCTTTTAAAAATTATAACATTAGCATATAGAACATTCTTATACTAAGAAAACACCAAGAAAATGAAAGGAGTTTCCATTTTTAAGTGTTGAGGTGTTTCCCTCACTTTGTGCTGAGGCATCAGGTGGTGTAGGGATGAGGCTAAGGAATTTTTGCTTTGAGTATTGAATGCATCAACATGTCATGTGTGAATTTGCAAGGGTACAAGTGTTGGCTGGTGAAGAAGGGGAGACAGGAAAACATTCTTCCTCATATCCTGGTACAATGACGTGAGTCGACATAATTCTTGACTAGAACTTTTGTCCATATCACGGGACAAAAGGAATTATATGTCACACTTCAGTTTTAGCATCCTTTTTTTTTTTTTTTGTAACATTCCCCATTCTTCCTAACTCATCAGTTTGAGATTGCTATTCCTGTTTTATTGACATTTAACCTTAGGATGGCAAATTAGCATTTTGATTAATTCAGAACACTCAGAATTCTGTAGCATGTTTTTATAATGCTTGTTCCCATTGGCTCAGCTGCCAGGCAACTGCAAAAGCTCAAATCCATAGTGAAACAGCTCATAATAAAAGCAGCTGGTCCAAAACCAGATAGGAGGTGAAATTTGTTTGTAGGAAGAGATATCAGATATATCCTCGGGGAAGGATGCTTAAGAAATGTAGCTTTTTTTTTTTTCAATATTTAAAAAAAGAACACATGTATGCATTTTTAACTGGTGGTTTATTTGGATTAAGATTTCCATCTTAGAGACTGAATTATCAGTAATATAGGAAGACAGAAGCAAAACCAGTATGAAAGGTCAAGAGACAAAGTCCAAGATTTGAATGAGGTAAGAAATAAAGATAATTTTTCAATTACATTTTCTAATACAGGTGAGGCTAACTCCATAAGAATGCTCAAGGATTATGGGAAATGGGCAAAGGAAGAAAGCACACTTCTGGTGATGGTAAATCTGCATACTATGATTGTGACCAGTGGTTACAGGAGCAGGGGAAGGGAAGCAATCAGGAGAAGTCAGACAAGAAAGAGCACATTAAAAATATTTTTAGGATAGTGAGCCAGGGTTGTAGTTCAGTGGTAGAGCACTTGCCTAGCAGGTATAAGGCCCTGAGTTAGATCCCCAGTACCTTTAAAAAAATAATAATTATATATATATATATATATATATATATAGAGAGAGAGAGAGAGAGAGAGAGAGAGAGAGAGGAGAGATAGTATAGACTAGTGCATTGAAATCGTAGGGATGATTTAAAGGTATTACCTCATTGAAGAATAAACGTGAGAATTCAGAACAATTCAACCATGATACGAACTAACATTTACAGAATATTTTCTATGAATGAGCTGCCCATATATTTCCAGGCTTCATTATCCCTATTGTTCATATGAGAAAACTGTGGCTAAGAAAAATAACTAACTCAGTGTCCTTTTGGTAGTAAATAGCAGAACAGAACTGGTAGGGCATACCATTCTTTATTTCCCAAGTTGCAGAGTGAAGAGTGTGTCAATCTTGTGCTGCTTCCTAACTGGCCAAGCCAAATGTACAGTTAGTTCACTTACAGATGTGCTCTTGCAGTGGAGAGTATGGTTATCAAGAGAATTGGCTTGATTCTCACTCTGTGTTCACTAAGGATCCGTTGGATTTCCTAATAGGGTTTCATACACAAGAGAAATGCCTTCAGCAATGCTAAATAGATACATTTTTTCCTAATTAGAATAAGTTATACTCCATTTATGTATAATATGCCAAAATATACTCTACTGTCATGTATATATAAAAAGGACAAAGTGGAAAAAAGAAAAAGGAGTAAGGGCTTTTAAGTTAGACTTGAATTTGAATTCTAGTGCTGGCTGTGTGACACTGGGCAAATTACTTAATATGTCTGAGCCTCACCTGTCTCCTCTGAAAAAGAATATGATAATCTTTTCAATTTCATAGAAATTCTGGGAAAACAAATTGAGATAAAGCATGTAAGTTACCTTTAACACAGTGTCTGATATTTGATAAACCCTCAATAAATAAATAGTAGCTACTACCATTACTACTCAAATTATCATCAGTTAATTTAGAAAGATTTCTTCAATACCTTATGTTTGGTAGGTGTTTAAAATTTATAAAATACTTTCAAAATCACTTACTATTCCTGCTGTTGAGGGTGTTTTAGTCAGTTCTTTTGACACTGTGACTGTAAGATCCAATAATAACAACTGTAGAGAAGGAAAAGTTTAATTTGGGGTCTCACGGTTTCAGAGGTCTCAATCTGCAAACAACAGACTCCATTCCTTGGGGCTCAAGGTGAGGTTGAACATCATGGCTGGAGAGGGTGGTGGAGGGAAGCAGCTCACATCACAGTAATGAGGAAGCAGAGAGACTCCATTCTCCAGATACAAAATATATACCCCATAGCCACGCCCCCAATTAACCACTCCCTCCAGCCACACCCCACCTGCCTCCAGTTACCACTCAGTTAGTCCCATCAGGGATTAATTCACTGATTAGGTTAAGACACTCACAACCCAATTAATTCTCCTCTGAACCTTCTTGTATTGTCTCACATGTGAGCTTCTGGGGGACACCTCACATCCAAACCATAACAACTGGCTATAATGTAGGTAGGACAAGTTTTACTACTTTTAACAGTTGTATAAACAGGCTTGAAGAGAAAAAAATTTATGAGCTAGTTTTCCTAGGTTCACACATCCCCTGCATGACTTTATAATTGAGTTAGGAAGAAAACTATCAGAACTTATAGGAAACACTGCTATTGTATATAAATTGAATTATGTAAAATGCTTTTTACAGATACAGAAAATGAGCCAAGAAAAAACTGAAATATTTGATGGTGATTTGTCAGAAGAGAGAGAGAAGAAAAAGCAATTGGCATCTGGTTTTATTACTATACAGAAGGCCTTGAAAGTTGATAGTGAGGTATTGCCATTCAAGATGTTTTCCTCATTTAGGGATTTTATATTATCATTTATTTTGATGTTAAAATAAATTACAACTGCATATCTTAGCTCGGACATACAAATGCCATAACCAAATGCCACAGACTAGGTGGCTAAAACAATAAAAATTATTTTCTCACAGTTCTGAAGGCTGGGAAGTTCCAGATCAAAGTGCTGACCCAATTCACTTCCTAGCAAGAACATCTTCCTGGCTTGTCGACAGACACCTGCTCGCTGTGTTGTGTCCTCACATAATGGAAAGAGAGCTAGTTCTGGTATCTTTTTTCTTGCAAAGGCTCCAGGCCTATCAGATTAGGGTTCCACCCTTTGTCCTCATTTGAACTTTATCACCTCTTACCCCCTTCTCCAAATACAGCCATATTGGAAATTAGGGCTTCAACATATGAATTTTGAGGGTGACACAGTTTGGTCCACAGCACTATAGAATATGTGTTTCTATTAATAACAATGGGGTAGCGCTGTTGTTTCCCCAAGCTGAGTCTGGCACTAGCCGTGGAGTCTTTTAAGTAGCAGGTATTCAGTTACGATGTTCATAGAGAAGTGGATTTGTCTCTTGTTTTAACCTCCTATTCTGCCATCTTAGAAAGATCTAACAGTAGACAAAATCAGCCTCTATTTTCAAGAGAGAAATGGAAGTGAATTATGGAAGTCTAGATCTCCTAGAGGATGGTAATTACTTAATCAGTTTACAGGGTGGGTGGCAACAGGGTAGTACCCCAAACCCCAACCTCCAATGACCTACAGGAGTTTTCAGTGAAGTTAAATAGGAAATTGACACCCCTTGCCGCCTTCCTATGGTTTGGGGAGGCCACCCGCTACCTTCTTGCCTTTTTGCCCAATGGCGTCAGCATTTCTACTCCTTCTGGTTTCAAGGCTTTGGGAAAATACCAAACAGCTCCTCCTTCTAAAGTATATTGTATATAACCTGTTGGTTATTGGGCACGTAGACAGACTTTCAGCCCCTTGTCATCTACCAAACAAACCCTACATGCTCCATGTAATAAATATAAAAATTTGATTAAAAAAACTCTTTCTAAATAAAGTGTTTTCTCTCATGGGTATGAAAAGGGTAGGAAGAAGGTTAGAGGAAATTGAGTTGATTAAGTCACTCAATATACATTGATAAGTAAAGCAGCATACTTTGTAGATAAGAATACAGAGTCTGAAGTAAGACAGTTTGGGATCTCAGCTTTACAACTTCCTGGCTATGAGAACTCTGAGCTTAGTTTCAACAAACATCTTCTAGGGGTACCACAAGGTTAAACGTAAACCACACAGCACTTGTTCTATGAAAAGCAACATAGATGCATTCTTAAAACAGATAATTCAACTATTTAATGTAGGAGTTACTGAAGATTTTACCTCTATACAAGTCTTGCTTGATGTAGAAATGACTCTAGAAATCCAATCTTACAACCAGTGAATGATAGAAACTAAGTATATTCCACATAATGACTATTTAAAACAAAAAATTGTCAGGACCATTTCAAAAGTTTTTCTTGGAAATATTCTAACTTTTATGGGGAAATAGTCTGGGTGTATTCTATAAAAATATCTTTATTTCTTAATCAGGAATTGCAAAAATCAAAGTCGGAACTTACATGCCTTTATAGTGAGATTCAAAGTCTTCCAGGGGCAGCAGAAGACAGAGATCATTTTTTAATAGCATATGACCTCCTAAAAAGAGAGAATGCTGAATTAGAAACAAAGGTGAGGCTGAATTATTATACACTGAAATGTTCAATATTTAACATATCTTGTATGTGGGAAGGATAAAGAAAAATTTTAGTGAGAGATGACTTAGAAATGAAAGTTTCTTTTATTTTTACACAATAGATTGCCATGTACTCTAAATTACAGGATAAATATTCAGACTTCAATCAGACCTTGGCACTTAGGATTAATCTGTAAATTTTTTATTTTACATAGACTTTCCCTCAACTTAATTTTCGGAGTGTATATTATAGTATGCAACATAGGGTGGGAAGGGTACAGAACACAGGATTTGCTCCCTGAGAGGGTAGGAATGTACAGCGCAGCCTACTATAAAGCTTTCCCTGTGGGACCTTGTCAGCAAAGTGAGTAGAGTTAAAGGGCCATGTCTTTCAAAATTGTCATCAGAAAAGTTAACACAAAGATGAGGTTAGAAGAATATATAAAATCCAGAAATCTAGATCAGTATCCTGGCAATCTTTCTCACTCTTGTTTTTTGAACCTTTTGTGTTGAAGTAATTTCATACCTACAGAAAAGTTACAAATATAATACAAAAAAATCCCTTGGGACTTCATTCCTCCATGGTACCACATTTTCCTTATCATTGTCTCTCCCTCTACACACTAATATGCAGGCATACACATGTGTACAGATGCTCACAAGTACTTTTTTGGTGAACCCTTTGAGAGTAAGTTGGAGACATAATCTACTTTACCCCTAAATATTTTCCTGTGTGTTTGCTAAAAACAATAGCATGTCTTATTACCACAGCACTAGCCTCAAAATCAGGAAATTCACATTGACACAGTACTATTACCTAATCTACAGTTTTTATTCGGATTTTTCCAATTATTCTACTCTAGAGCAAAAAAACAATAATTTATTCTAGTCTGAGATACAATCCAGATCAAAGGTCATGAAAATTAAATGCAACATAAGATCCAACCCAGGATCACATCCTTTAATCTGAAATGGTTCCTCAGTCTTTCTTTGTCTTCCATGACCTTGATATTTTTGAAGGGGACTTAGTTTGGGTTGCTATAGCAAAATACCACAGATTGGGTGGTTTAAACAACCAACAGGTATTTCTTACTGCTTTGGAGGTTGGGAAGTCTAAGTTCTTTGATTTATGAATCAATGAAGTGCATTCAAAACTTAAGAAAAAAATGTGTGTGATAGAGTAAAACTCTATAGAGCACATATCTGGTAAACGGTTTAACAGAACTCCAAATGGCAATCTGAGGTGGCAACCCCAGAGATCAACAATACTTTCTCTTTGTGTATCAATTTATATGCCCTTATGCATATGGTTAAAATGAATTAAGTTATATAACAAGTGAAAGTATTAAATTAAGTTGGAATAAGGCTTCAATTGGGATATCAACTTTATTATTTAAGTCTATAATTAGGCACTTAATAGAATAGTGTACTTTTCCACAACTATACATAAGAGTATACAAAATAGACTTTTTGTCTTTTAACTTTACAGATCTCAAAGTTTTCACAAGAATTGGAACAATTAAATCACTTTACTGTAGGGGGGGAAACTGCAACTGCTAATTTAATTGCAAGTGAAAGTGCCTATAAAGATCTGGTGTTGAAAGTACCAATTTTGGAAGTAGAGTTGCAAAGCCCAGAGGAAGAGAAAGAGGAACTCTGGTAAATTAAGAAAATCCCATATCACATTAATAATTGAAGAGGGGTATTTGACTTGATCATTATAAGAATTTGACATTCATTTTCAAGTGATCTGATAGGAAAAATTGGTTTTAAGCATTCTCCAGAAAGTTGGTCTTTGATATATGTTTACATTTTAAAGCTTTTCCTCTTGCTTTTAAAATTAAGTATATGGTTTTTAGTGAAAATTTAGGAAACACGGAGAAGCATAAGGATATTTTAGAAACCCATGATTCTCACCATTGATAGAGCCTCATTTTTCTCTACATATACATATACATTTTTTTTAATATATAATTAAGACTATACTCTGGTGGGTACAGTGGCACATGCCTGTAATCCCAGTGACTTGGGAGACTGAGACAGGAGGATTGCAAGTTCAAGGTCAGTCTCAGCAACTTAGCAAGGCCCTGTCTGAAACTAAAAAGTAAAAAAGGCTGGGGATGTGACTCAGTGGTGCAGCACTCCTGTGTTTAGTCCCTGGTCCCCCCCAAAAAAAGGATTATATTCTGCATAGTTTCTTTGGTTTTAGGTTTTTGTTTTTGTTTTGTTTTTGCTGTTCTCCCTTAACATTATATCTGATAATTACATTTTAAGAAACTTTCTCTTTTATTTATTTTTTGTTTAATCTTGCCCCCTAACTCTTGTATTTCTACTGTTCCACTGAAAGTATCTTTTACAGAAACTTTTAAGCCTAAGCCTTTGGGCAAATGAACTAGTCTGCTTTAGAACAAAAACTAATAGATAAAATCAAATTATTCCATCTGACCAAAAACCTAGAACTAAATAATTAAAAGAAAGCCATAGATATCATTTTTTACTTAGACACTACATTGAAAGATACACTCATTCATGAATTGGGGAAATATACTCCAGGTATAGCCAAATTTATTTCTTCATAAGTGTTCCAAGATAAAAAGAGATTGTTTTAACAATTTCAGAGCCTTGATTTTTTTTTTAAAGGAACATTTCTAGAAGACTCCTGAGGTCTGAGCGTTCTGCTCCTTTTTTTTTTTTTTTTTTTTTTTTTTTTTTCTCTTTTAGTTTCTTTTTTCTCTTTTGATGAACCTTTATTTTATTTATTTATTTACGTGGGTGCTAAGAATCGAACCCAGTGCCACACACATGCTAGGCAAGCTCTCTGCCACTGAGCCACAACCCCAGCCCCAGGGTCTTGAATTTTATGTTCTCTTATAGAAAAATCAGGAAACCTACATGCTGAGTGGAAGAGTGTACTGGAGAGTTGGTGGGAAGGAAGAGGATGGTGTTCATGAGAGCAGAGAATCTAGAAGCTGGGTCACAGCATTTAGGTTTGCTGTAGGGAGCAAGAAAGTCTAGTTCTTGAGCATTGGAAGTTATTACAGGGATTTTGAGGGAGATTGTTCCAGTGTCTCTATATCAGATGAAGCAGAGATAGAAGACAGGCAATATATAAGCCACAGATGAAGGGGTAGTGGCCTAGTTTGAGCAAGTGGCCATAGAGATTTTTTAAAAAAAAGTCAATCTGAAAACTTTTCACAGAAAGAGTTGATATTAATGGGCAAAGCTGATAAAAATTTGCCCAGCTGATTTGGAGGTAATTAGCAGGGATACTCACCACAGTGAGCAAGACTGAGACCTTACTTTGCGAATGGGGAAGCCCTCCAGGAAAAAGATACCAGGCTTCTCTCTAAAGAGCTTCTTGCTGCCACCCTTCATGACTTTTGGTCCAAACTCTTTCCTAATGCCGAGCCTACAAGAAATCTCTGTATTAGACGTACGCTTCCCTCTCCTCCTCATGTTTCCTGCTTATCTCCTGCACCCTCACCCCGCTACTTACACGTCCACTTATGTCAGTTCCACAACACAATCACATTGAATTGTGATTGAATCTACTATGCTCCAGGTACTTTGAAGTTACAAAAACAAGACACAATTCCTTTTGATGCACATAGTCTGATGGGGAAGGTAGTTAAACAAAGCAGTATTGAATGTTATGGGGCATAAAATAGAGGTCTCGGCCTAGGCTAATAAATCAGAAAATAATCTTAATGGAAGTGATGACTTAATGTAGGTCCCAAAGTATAACTAATCCAGGGCCAAGCCAAAAAAAAAAAAAAAAAAAAAAGAGAGAGAGAGAGAAGAGTTTTCGTGGAACAAATGACATGTACAAGAGAAAGTATGATTTATTTGTGGTTCTAAAAATGACTCATGCTTTAGAATATGAAAAGAGGAGGTGGGGAAGAGGTGATGAGCTCAGACAGGTAGGCAGAGGCCTGATTACCTAACGACAGGAATGCCTGTATGAGGGAGTTGGGTTTGTGTTGTTGTTTGCTTGTGGTGCTGGGCACTGAACCCTGGGCCTCACACATGCTAGGCAAGTTCTCTGCCCCTGAGCTGTTCCCACAGCCCTATGGGTAGTTTAGATAATAGGAAACTACTACAGGGTTTACTGACATGGGGAACAAAGACGATTTGTGCTTTAGGAAAAAAAAAATCACTCTGCCTGCTGTGTGTAAAAGAGATTATTTGTATAAAAATTAAGATGGCAAGACCAGTTAGGCTGTTATTGACATCCAGGTAGCCATGATGACGTTGGTGGGTAGAAGTAGGTGGCACTCAGAGGAGGTAGAATCGGAGGATTCAGGGATTAATGGTGAGGAAGAGGATATAGTAAGCTGTCACTTGGGTATTGAGAAGAAGTTAAAAATTAGTTAAATTTCTGGTCTGATTATGTCATTCACTGACTTAGGGAACAGTTTTGCAGGAAGAGGGAAAGGAGTTGTTTTTGATATATGAACTTTGAAGTGTCTTTGGAATAGCTGATTAGAGATAGTCAACACACAGTTGGATTTATAGATTTGGAATTCAAGAGAAAGGCCTGGGATGGAGATAAATTTGGTAATCATCAACAAATAAATAATAGCAAAAGTCATGTGAATGGATGAAATGACCCCGAAGGTTGCCCGATAAAAGCATGTGAAGGAGCTGGGCATGATGGTACATGCCCATAATCCCAGCAGCTGGGGAGGCTGAGACAGGAGGATAGCAAGTTCAAAGCCAGCCTCAGCAACTCAGTAATACCCTGTCTCTAAATAAAATACAAAAAAGAGCTAGGATGTGACTCGGTGGTGGTTGAGTGCCCCTGGATTCAATCCCTGGTTCAGAAAAAGAAGAAAAAAAAAAAAAAGCATGTAAAGGCAGAAACCTAAGGAAAACCTCTCTGTCCTCTCTATTGAAAACAAAACAAGTACCCCACAAAGGTACAAGTTTCCCCACCAAGGAAACAAGCAACCAGAGAAGTAGTACAGTCAAGACAGTGTGTTTTATGGGGTCCAGATTAAAGAATGTTTCAAGAAAGACAATAGTCATAGAAGTCAAGTAAAATAAGGAAGAGACTGACAACTGAATTCAGCAATAAGAAAGTGGCTGAAGACATGAGAGTGGTCCTGGTGAGGGGTAGAAAACAGATGGCTTTCTAGATTCCATCCTGTGGCGTGATGAATGGAGTGGATGAGGAATGAGCAGGAAATGAGGAAGTGTGTGTAGACAATGCTGCCCAAAATGTTTGGTTCTGAGGGGAGAAGAAAATATGAGATTGAGGTAAGAGGTAATTTGTGTTTGTTTAAATCCTGATGGAAAAGAATCCCCAGCATGATAGGCTAAGAATTGAGAGTCTCAGCAAAGGGCCTGACTGTAGCCAGGAGGAGGTAGGCTACCTTGTCCATTGTCACAGGAGGAAGAAGAACAGACAGAGATGCAGATGAGGTTTTAACGCAGAGAACGTCAAAACAATTGTTCAGTAGTTTCTGTGTCCTCCGTGAAGTAGTAAGCAAAGGCATCTGCTGAAAAAGAGACAGGAATAGAAATACCAGAATTTTTAAGACAGTGGGAAAAGTTTGAAGTAATCAATGGAGAAAACAAGAGAGAAAGCTAACTGGCCACAGGCAGGTAGCGTTAAAGGCCAGGTTAAGTCTAGAGAACCTGAAACCTGAATTTAGCAGCTGTCTTTGAGTGTGTGTGTATGTGTGTTTTTTTTTTGTTTTGTTTTTTTTTTTTTTAAGTAACCTTCAGTGGTTTAGGATAGGCCAGAAAGGAATTAAATCTGCTTGGGGCTCAGGCTTTGCCACATGAGTGCTGTGGAAGGACAATGGGGTAAGAGAGCTGACCATGTTATTTAGACAGTGGTTAAACAGTGAACTCCAAACTCCATAGGAAGAGGAAACAAAGGAAATGATAGAAAAAGAAACAAGGAGTTTGCTATGCTTGTGATTGAACCAGGAGCAAGTTACATAAAAAGAAAAAGTTGGAGGTCAGTTATGGAGTTTTGGTGTTTTGACAGTGAAGTGGCTATTGTCGATATGCCCCATGATGTGGTCACCCAGGTAGGTGGTGAGCTGGGGCTGAGAGGGTGATGCCAAGGTGCTGGTGGCTGATCTATATGGATCTTCCAGGATGGCGGCAGGAATGGGGAGAACATGACAGAAAGCCATGAGTCTTCATCTGAAGCAAAGTAGAAAGTGGTACACCTAGCGCGGTCACACACAGGCTGCTCAGTAAGCCTGGGGTCTGACTTTCATAGTGCATCTCTGTTGCTAGATTCTAAGCTCCTTTAAGGTAGTGGACTGCATCTTGGTTTTCTGTTGTTTATAGTGCTGATGCAGAGTAATGGAATCTTACAATAGAGAGACCCGTAGATTGTCTCATCTAGTACTTTTAAACCTACTTTCCAAAACTTCAAGAATGCTAAAGAGGGTCCTCAGAAATTACCTTCTAAGAAGACGAGCAGGATTGATGAATGGGATTGTGACCCTCTGCTTCCATGTTAGCCAGAGAAGTTCCACTTTGATCTGTTTCATGGGTGAGATTCTGTATAAGATTTTACTTAAAGAATCCACAGCTAAAATAATTGAGTTAGATGTGGTGGCACATGCCAGTAATCCCAGCTACTTGGAAGCCTGAGGCAGGAGGATCTCAAGTTTGAGGCCAGCGTAGGCAACTTAGCAAGACCCTGTCTCAGAACAAAAAAAAAAAACAAAACAAAAAAAAGAGCTGGAGGTATATTTCAGAAGTAGAATATACCTAGTTTCAATCCCCAGTAGTGAAGGAAGAGAGTAAGGAAAAGGAAAGGAAAGAAAGTTTGAAAACCACTGATAATTGGCTAAATTTTCTTTTTCCACAGATGAGGTCTCTGAGACCAAGAGAATTGTAATGACTATTTCTGTCACAGTCACATACATAGCCACTTACCAGCAAGACTGGGATGAGGACCCAGTCTCCTAACTCTAAGTCAGGAGGTCACTTTGTTTTTCCATATTCTCAACTTACAGCACCCCCACCTCCAACATCCATACGCACAAGCAAATACGTCCACTTTGTCTTGTGCCTACTCATTCACCAGGCCGCATAGTCCTTACTACTCATTTAATCACTTGTTTACTTTCTTTGTCACAATTATAAGCTCTTTAGGTCAGAAAACATGTCTTATAATAGTCCTAGTACCTGCCAAGGTGCCTAAGGTTTATGGAGAATTTTTAAAAAGCATTTTAAAATGCTTTTTTTTTTTTTTTTTTTTTTTTCTTGTTGTGGTGCTGGGGATTAAACCCAGGGCCTTGTGCATGCAAAGCAAGCACTCTACCAACTGAGCTATATCCCCAGCCCTGAAGTGCTTAGGTTAAAAAATCCTCATAAGCTGTGTCTATCTGCCCAATGCAATACTAAAAGTTGAAAAAGTGTAAAATTCATTCACGCTGGTTGTTTGGCCCTAAACAAAAACCTATGATGGTTCAACTCCTTGATTGTGAGTGAAAAATGCAACTTGTGTTTTTAAAGTTTGTAAGAATAACATAGCTGCTCTTCTATAGAATTCAGCTTCAAAATCTTGCTTGCAGTACTTTCTTGCCTTTAGATTTTTTTTCTCCCCTTTTCTACTGCTACATTCATAAGCATTTTGATAGTTTTTATTGTTATATTTACACCAAGTCCCGAATTAGGAGAAAGTAAGCAGAAGGACATTCCAGAGGAGTCAGTAAAGGAGGGCACTCTTCCAAAAGAGGGGCAGAAGGAGGAGGACTCTCAACCGAATCGAGATATGAAAGATGAAGAACCGCAGTTGGCCATGAAGCCTGAGGAAGTTGTAAGGCTTGGAGAAGAGGCAAGGCATGTGAATCAGAGCCTCCTTCCATCTCCGAACTCTGGGGATAGTTCAGATGACAGTAGCACCCAGGTAGGTGCTATGAACACATGGTCTCACAGCCCCACTTCCTCGGGTCAGCATCATTTTGCTGACATCTTCATGAATGTGCATTCGTTAAGCAATATTATAACCTCAACCCAAATACTAGTAAAATAGCAATGAAAATCTGAACTAAGCCCATCAGTGGATCCACTTTGTCATTAAAGGGTTCTTAAACTCCAACTAGGTTCACAGGAAAAACAGTGCTGAACAGAACAGTTGTTCACATCTGCCCTGGACAGGTGGGATTCAGGATGGCAGGGTATGTGCCACATTTCCTATTCCTGATTGGTAGCTTAATGCACTGAGTACTTCATTTAGTGGGAAAAGTCCTCACAAAGAAGTGCTTTAAGTGTGGCTGTTACTGTTCATTGCAGCTCTGTCTGGAGGAGAAATAAAGGGAGTGACTACCAGTCATACTTCAGTTTTCCCAGGTCTCTCTTACACAAATTAAGATTTCCCTGCATATACCTTTCCAAAAATTATTTCAGGATTCACAGAAGAAAGCCTTTGTACCCTTAAGTAAACCACCTTACAAAGACTGATAATATATACATGAAAAGTGATCCGAGTATATGCGTTAAAAAGGAAAGTCAAGTCCGGTATAGTGGTACATACCTGTTAATTCCAGCAATTTGGGAGACTGAGGCAGAAGGATTGATTGGAAGTTCAAGGCCAGCCTTGGCAACCTAAAAAGATGCTGTCTTAAAATAAAAAGGGCTGGGGACATATGGGGATGTAGCTCAGTGGTAAAGCATCCCAGGTTCAATCCCCAGTACCAAAAAATTAAAAAATAAACACACCAGGAAGATAGTAAAAATATATATATTTGAAAAGAGATTTGGATACAGAGTCTGAAAACTAGGCATGTCACAGAAACACAGAATATATACCTGAAAGGTGATTCCAATCCATACTTGAAAGGAAATGGAGTCACTGGATTTGTTAGAAGACCAAAGAGGAGTATGACATCAAGTGTCCAAGAATTTTATACCTCCCAGAAAGTCCCTTTATAGAACACTGGGCCAGTGTGGGAGGATTGAGCAGAGGTCGAACTGTAGTCACAAAGATTCTAAAATCTTTGCTTAGGAATTTGAAAGATCTGTGTGCTTTTAGAGTGTGCAGTTTAGAGTATGAAAAATGACACCTGGTGAATGTATTAATTTTCTTCCATTTACCCTTTCCCATTTGTTGAAACATTCATTTCTCAACACCCACTGAGGAGGTGAAAAACTATGAAATGTGTTAAAATCCTAAGGAAACTTGGGAGATTAGCCTCTCTGTAGAAGGGCAAATCATATACCACATAACCTTTAGGGTTTTGCTGGATTCCAGCATAGTAATTTTTCCCATAATATTGACCATGAATTATTCAAGGAAGTTTAAATTGTTCTTACTCATTTATTCAACCAATATTATCTATGATGTATCAGGTCATGTGCTAAGGTACATACAACAATAAACACAATAGATGTTTTGAACTTAACATTTTCCAAAGCAACACATTATTTCATTTACTTTAAGCAGACAAGGAAGAAAATACATTCTGGACAGATTTTTTTTTTTTCCTGCCATGTTCTCTACAGTGATAATTTCAGAACCTCGTTGTGTACGTTGGGTTCTTTGACCAACTGACAGGTATAGATTATTCTGCTCTGTGGAACTGGAGGATTGGTCTTCATCCTGTTGTCAGATGATAGTATCTAGTACCTTTCTGGGTCTTCTAAATCCTCATAACCTACCGGTTTAAGTAACAATGGGTTGAACCGGATATCAAACTTTTAAGAATGTTTGCAAACAGTAAACACACAAACCGTGAGAGCCTCTTCCATGACCAAGTATGTGAATCATATCGTTCGTAAATATTTTGTGATGTCATTTGTGGCTACCAATGGTCTCTGGGGGCTTAATTTCTGCTGTTCAACTCCATTCCAGGTGAGGTTGCCAGGTAGCTTAATTCTTGAGATTACTTTCCCAGTATTCTTGAGACAAATTGGAAGTAGAATTAATTATATTAATCTTACAGGCTTAAAACCTAGTTTAACCTTTTTCCTAACATTTTTAGTATTTACTATGCTCTAGGTACTATACCCTGTGTATATTAAGCAATATAATGGAACAGGAATATTATTGTTGCTATCATATATATAAGGAAAATGAGGCTTTAGAGAGGGTAAATAAAGTGCCTATTAGGGAAGTGGGGAACCCAGGTCTGACTCCTTTAGAGCTTGAGCTTTTAACTGCTATATCATTTGCATCCACCTGCTGAAAAGTTCAGAGTGTAAAGTTCAAGCTTATTTCCCACAGAAGGCTAGCAAGCTGATTCCTAGTATATCTGATCGTCTTGGTGAATCATGATGTTTTAGCCTACCTAGAATATAGATCTATGTCTGAGGGATGAACTCAAATTAAACTTTCAAGACTACTTTATAAAATCAGAATACCAATTATTTTTCCATAATTAACTTGAAATATTACATGAGCACATTTAGATGAACAGTGCATTTTCTTCCTGTAGAGAACTAAGACAGTTCAAAAATCTGAATGATGCTTGATGAGCAGAATCACTGGATTTAGTGTGATGGTTGGTGTTTGTAACCAGAGTGTGTGTGATAGTTCACCCATCCATATCCACTAGGTGAGAATATCTCAAGCCAGTAATCCTCACTTTTACCTCCGTAATAGGAATGATCTTGCCCTTGGGACCAGTATTTGAACTTGGTTTGTATTTAATTTTCACTTATTAAAATAATGTTCAAAAACCTATACAACTAAGATAATTAATGCTAGTTTCATCCTCTCGCTCTTTTTTTTTTTTTTTTTTTTTTTTTTTTTTTTTTTTTTTTTTTTTTTTTTTTTTAATTGGTACTGGGGATTGAACTGAGGGGCATACAACCACTGAGCCACATCCCCATGTTTTATTTTTTATTTTGAGACAAGGTCTTGCTAAGTTATTCAGGGCCTTGTTAAGTTACTAAGGCTGGCTTTGAGCTTGCAATCTTCCTGCCTCAGCCTCCCAAGCCACTGGGATTGCAGGCATGTGCTGCCACCATGCCCGGCTTATTCTTTTTTTTTTTTTTTTTTTTTTTTGCAGTGCAGGGGATTGAACCCAGGACCTTGTGCTTGCAAGACAAGCACTCTACCAACTGAGCTATATCCCCAGCCCCCAGCTCATTCTTAAGAAATGTATAGTTCTGAGACTCATGCAAGGGTAATTGGCTTAATAACTCTATTGATAGATCCCCAAAGAGACCCATTTGTACTCTCACATGGTTCCTGGTAGCCTGGATGAGTTTATATTGCCTCTGCAATAACTGTCTACCAGCAAAGTGATTTACACTGTGGGAAAAAACAGAGGCTCATTATGTTGGCTGCTTGACTGGTAGCTGCTTCAAAGATTGACTTTCTTCAAAAATCATTTCCAATGTATACTCTGGCACAGAGTGATTGGACCAGAAAATGTATACAGGAAGAACACGCTAAAACTTCTGTGCCTTTGTCCCATGGGTATCAATGGGGTGCTTCTCTTGTATGTCCATTTTGGCATGTTAAATGGTTCTGTAGGCTGCTGATTACTAGTTAACTGTTAAAGCCTGCTATCTGGTGGTTAAACAAGGAGCCAAGTGGTGACCAAGGCACTCCAGGCTGTTTGCAGATGGAAGATGAGGGCACCCGCCGCTGTGGTGACGTTGCTGACTACCCATTCAGCGTCAGCCTTTCTGCCAAGTTACGCGCATGCGAGATATTACCGTGGTGTCTTCCAGCTGTTATCTTTATTATCCTTGTTTTAAAAGGAGAAAACTGAAATGTATGGAGACTAAGTATCCTTTCCAGGATCATCTAATTAATAAGTGGTCAATTCAGGATTGAAGCCAGATAATTACATTATTATTATATTAAAGAATTTCCTCTAAGTATCTTGAGACTTGTAGCTCTAAGACAATTAAGTTGGATTTAGATTGTCTTTTTGACTATACCAAAATAGTAACTTAAAGGCTAACAAGACTTGGGGAGGGGTTTGTTGCTTCTGGGACAAAAACAAGATAAAACTAAAATTATGACAGGTTCTTCACAAAGTCACAGATAGGAAATGTACTGGACTAGGACTAAGCTACCACCTCTCTTAAATTGTTTAAGACTCACTACGTGACCCATATGATCATGCAATATGTATAATCTGAAAAATGAAAGATTACACTCCATTTATGTATGATCTATTAAAATGTATAAATGTATTCTACTGTCATGTACAACTAATTGGAACCAAAAAGTTTTTTTAAAAATTTAAAAGAAAAGAATTTCTTATCTACTCGGCACACCTGTGCATACCTGCATTTTGTAGAAAATTCACATGATTACTCCTTTGATTCAGGTAGTTCTATTGCACTGAAGAGACCTGATGGGAGAGTGTGTTGTTGTTTTATACATGTATATTTTTTAGCTTTATTAAGATTTAATTGACAAAGTTGCAAATATTTATGGTGCACATGTGATATTCATATATGTGTGTATATATTAATATGTGTATGTGTATTGAAATGATTAATCAAGTCAACTAACCCATCTATCACCTCATACATATTTTTTTTGTGCAGTAAGAACATTTAATATCTAATCTTCATGGTTTTTCAAGTGTGCAGTACATCATTGCTAATGGTAGTCACCATGCTGTAAACAGATCTCCAGAACTTTTTCATCCTATCTGACCAAAACTTTGTACCCTTTGACCTCTTTTCATTCCCAGCCTCTTTCAAGCACTATTCTCTCTGCTTTGGGGGTTCAACTTTTTTTTTTTTTTTTTTTAGATTCCACATATAAGTGATCATGCAGTATTTGTCTTTTGTGCCTAGCTCGCTTTACTTAGCATAATGTCCTTCAAGTTCATCCTTGTTGTGGTGAGTGTAAGGATTCCCTTCTGTTTTAAAGGCAAATAGCTCTCTATGTCATATGTTTATATATATCACATTTTCTTTATCCATTTGTCAACTGATGCACACTAGGGGAAAAGTTTGACATGGAGGTCTTGGCAAAGATTTTTTTGGCTATGACCTCAAAAGCAGAAGCAAGAAAAGCAAATGAGATTACATCAAACTAAAAAAGTTCTTAGCAACAGAAACAACACAGTGGAGAGATAACCTAGGAACTGGGAAAAAAGATTTTCAAATCACACATCTAGTAAATCTAAAATAAGGAATTCAAACAACTCAATAGCAAGAAAACAAATAATATAATTTTAAAATGGACAAAGGACCTAAGTAGATATTTGTCAAAAGCAGGTATAAAAAGACCAATAGGATCCAAAAAACTCCACCAGAAAACTTCAAGACCTCATAAATGAATTCAGCAGAATAACAGAATATAAAACCAACATGCATAAATCTAAAGCATTTTTATACATAAGCGATGAAACATCTGAAAGGGAAATGAGGAAAACATCTCTGTTTGTAATAGACTCAAAAAAATAAAATATTTGGGAATCAATCTAACCAAAGAGGTGAAAGATCTCTACAATGAAAACTACAGAATATTAAAGAAAGAAATTGAAGAAGACCTTAGAAAATGGAAAGATCTCCCATGTTCTTGGATGGCAGAATTAATATTATCAAAATGGCCATACTTCCAAAGGTGCTATACAGATTCAACACAATTCCAATTAAAATCCCTATGACATTTCTCATAGAAATAGAAAAAGCAATCATGAAATTCATCTGGAAGAACAAAAGACCCAGAATTGCCAAAGCAATCCTAGGCAGGAAGAGTAATGCAGGAGGTATCACAATACCAGACCTTAAACTACTATAGAGCAATAGTAACAAAAACGGCATAGTATTGGCACCAAAATAGACAGGTAGACCAATGGTACAGGATAGAAAACATGGAGATACCCACATAAGTACAGGTATCTCATATTAGACAAAGGTGCCAAAAACTTACAATGGAGAAAAGATAGCCTCTTCAACAAATGGTGCTGGCAAAACTGGAAATCCATATGCAGTAAAATGAAATTAAACCCCTATCTCTCACCCTGTACAAAACTCAACTCAAAGTGGATCAAGGATCTAGGAATTAGGCCCGAGACCCTTCACCAAATAGAAGAAAAAGTAGGCCTGAATCTCCATCACATTGGCTTAGGACTAGACTTAACAAGACCCCTGTAGCACAAGAAATAAAAGGAAAAATCAATAAATGGGATAGATTAAAACTAAAAAGTTTTTTCTCAGCGCAGGAAATAATATTGTGAAAAGAGAGCCTACAGAGTGGGAGAAAACCTTTTCCACACACACTTCAGACAGAGCACTAATCTCCAAAGTTTATAAAGAACTTAAAATACTTTACACCAAAAATTCAAAGAATCCAATCAATATATGGGCTAAGGAACTGGGCAGATACTTCACAGAAGAAGATATATAGGTGATCAACAAATATATGAAAAAATTCTCATTATCCCTAGTAATTAGAGAAATGCAAATTAAAACCATTCTAAGATTTCATCTAACTCCAGTTAGAATGGCTATTATCAAGAACACAAGCAATAATAAGTGTTGGTGTGGATGTGGGGGGAAAGGCACATTCATACATTGATGGTGGAGTTGCAAATTGGTGCAGCCACTCTAGAAAGCAGTGTGGAGATTTCTTAGAAAACTTGGAATGGACCCACCATTTGACCCAGCTATCCCATTCCTCGGCCTATACCCAAAGGACTTAAAATCAGCATACTACAGTGATGCAGCCACATCAATGTTCATAGCAGCTCAATTCACAATAGCTAGATTGTGGAACCAACCAAGATGCCCTTCAATTGATGGATAAACTGTGGTATATATACACAATGGAATATTACTCAGCCATAAAGAAGAATAAAATTATGGCATTTGCTGGTAAATGGATGAAGTTGGAAAATATGCTAAGTGAAATAGGCCAAGCCCAAAAAACCAAAGGCTGAATGTTTCCTCTGATAAGTGGATGATGATACATAATGAGGGGGGATGGCAGGGCAGGGTGGGGGAAGAGAAGAATGAAGGAATTTTGGATGGTGTAGAGGAAAATGGGGTGGGAGGGGGTGGGGGAAAGAAAGAGAATAGAATGAGACAGTACTAGCCTATGTATATGTATGATTACATGAATTGTGTGAATCTACATTGTGTACAACCATAGAAATGAAAAGTTGGACCCCATTTATGTACAAGGAATCAAAATGCAGTCTGCAAAAATAAAAGCAATTTTAATTTAAAAAATTTTTTAAAAAAGACCAATAGGTAGCTGGACGCTGTGGCACACACCTATAATCCCAGCAGCTCAGGTGGCTAAGACAAGAGGATCACAAGTTCAAAGCCAGCCTCAGCAACTTAGCAAGGTCTTAAGCAACTTAAGTGAGACCATGTCTCAAAATAAAACATGAAAGGACTGGGGATGTGGCTCAGTGGTAAAGCGCCTCTGGGTTAAACCTCCTGAACCAAAAACAAAAAAAATTACTATCAAGAAAACAGAGTATTTGTTGGCAAAGGTATGGAGAAGAGGGAACCGAATGTTGGTGGAAATGTAAATGTAACTTAGTACCACTATTATAGGAAACAGTATAGAAGTTCCTCAAAAAATCAAAAATGTACCATAGGATCCAAAAATTCCATTTCTGAGCATATAATCAAGGGATTTGAAATTTGTTAAAGAGACATCTGCACTCCCATTTTATCATAGCATTATTCATGATAGCCATGTTATGGAATCAACTAAGTGTCCACTGACAGGTGAAAGGATGAAGGTAACGTGAACGTGTCTGTGCTTTATACAGTACATACTATTCAGACTCCAAAGAGTGTGTTGCTGTTGAGTGGAAACTGGAGAAGAATCCTCAGGTAGCAAAAGTGGAGAGAAGAAGAAAGCTAGAAGCTGAAGGCCTTTTGCTAAACTTACTTTCTTCTTGCCAGCAGACAGACCCATGTGCACTCACGCACGCGCACGGACATGCTCACACTCTACTTCATATGTTAACACTGAGTCAGATGTGGTGGGGCATACCTGTAATCCCAGTGGCTCGGGAGGCTGAGGCAGGAGGATCACAAGTTTGAAGCCAGCCTCAGCAATTTAGCAAGGCCCTGAGCAACTTAGCAAGACCCTGTCTCAAAATAAAAAATAAAAAAGTTGGGGATGTGACTGAGTGGTTAAGCATCACTGTGTTTAAACCCCAATATCCGCCCCCCCCCCAAAATTAACTGAGTTCTCTATTTAATGGGGGGTTTTACTCCAAAATCATCCAAACTTCTCTTTCCCTTCACTGATAGGAGAATGAGAAGGTTAATTGTCTGTGCCTAACAACTTTTATTCCCATAATTCCTCTGATATTTTCTCTCTACTGAACAGTTGTTAAATTACATAAACTCCACCAAGTAGCCATAAACGTAAAAGAGTAATTTGTTGTAGGTAAACCGACTCCAAAAGCATTTACCTGTGACTAATGACATCCTAACAATTCTGGTTCTAAAAGTTTAAACTTATGTTTTATCAACATTCTTTCAAACCCGATTCTCATTTTAAATGTTTACTTTAGTATCTGTCATCTGGAGAAAAACTCAAATGTGAGCAGCAAGAGGAAATACAACAACTTCGCAAGAATTTGCATCGGCTCCAAATTCTTTTCAACTCAGCTGAAAAAGAGCTTCGATATGAGCGAGAAAAGAACATGGACTTAAAGCAACATAATAGCTTGTTTCAGGAAGAAAACATTAAGGTAAAAGCAATTTTAATTAAAAAAAATAATTAAAAGAAAAGACCAATAGGTAGCAGGAATGTCCTTTAGTGAGGGTCTCAGCTGACTCTGGGAACATAGGAATAAAAATTCCTCAACATTATAATTCATAATGGGGTCCACAGGTGGGTGGACAGTGTAAACTATCTGGTAACGTCCTCCTTTAACTTTTCCCTACTAAATAAAAACAGAGCACAGTCATTTCTCTGCTGCTGAAAGGGTATGTATGCTATCAATCTGTAAACAAAAAGTTTTAAAGTTACACAATTTTTTTCTTTTTTGAAATATTGGGCACTGAACCAGGGGCACACTACCACTAAGCTACATCCCCAGCCCTTTTTTTTTTTTTTTTTGAGACAGGGTCTCACTAAATTGTCCAAACTGGCCTTGAACTTGCAATCCTCCTGCTTCAGCCTCTTGAGTTACTGAGACTGTAGACATGTGCCCAAAGTTACAAACTTTTGAAGTCATTCTCTAAAATTTTTAGTGCTTACTAAATCTCAGTGACCTGAGCCAAAACGGAGCTTTTACTGCCCTACTTGTGTTTCACTGGATTTATTTATCCCTAATAGGTGTGTTCATGATTATTGGTTTAATCAAATGTCAACTACACCAAGGTAAAATTCACAAGAAGGCAAAATTATTCTTCCTAACAGAAGAGTACCAAGAAGTTAGGGGGACATCTCCAAACATGCTTGTCGTAAAACGAGACAAGCCATGCACAGAGGCATCTAAATTTTTATGAATCTCATAAATGTTCAAAATGAACCACCAAGTAAAATAGTACTTCCTTTTAATTATGGTTCAAGCCTAAATATATATTAAAACCATAGGTTTTTGGTAAATGAATGAAGTTGGAAAATATCATGCTAAGTGAAATAGGCCAAGCCTAAAAAAACCAAAGGCCGAATGTTTTCTCTGATAAGTGCATGACAATATATAACGAGGGGGTTGATGGGAGGAAGAGAAGAATGAAGGAACTTTGGATGGTGTAGAGGAAAAAGGGGTGGGAGGGGGTGGGGATGGAAAAACAGTAGTATGGGGAAAAAAAAAAAAAGTAACCTTTAGTAGCCCCTAGCTGAGGTTCTAGAATTCAGTATTTGATAAATAAAAATTTAGTATCATTCATATACCAGCCTGGTACTTTTAAAGGTACTGAAGGCTTAGTGGTAGGCAAAGTAGACATGATCCTTATCTCCATGGGGCAGAAGTCAGAAAACTTTGGGTCAAATTCTGTGGGTCAAATTCTGTGGGTCAAATTCTGCCTCTCCTGTTTCTGTAAGTAAAGTTTGAATGGCAGACAGCCATGCCTGTTTGTTTTCTTATTATCTATGACTGCTTTTATGCTACAGTAGCAGATTTGAGTAGTTGTAGCAGAGACCATATTTTAGATCATAAAGTCTAAAATATTTACTACCTGGCTTTTTAGTAAAAATGTTTGAACTGGGTATGGTGGCATAGGCCTGTAATCCCTATAATCCCTATAACCCCTGCCTCAGGAGGAGCACAAGTTCAAAGTCAGCCTCAGCAACCTGGTGAGACCCTGCCTCAAAATAAAAAAATTTTAAAAGGGCTGGGGGTGTTTCCCAGTGGTTAAGGATCCCTAGGTTCAATCCCTGGTATATATGTATATATGTATATATGTATGTATATATAAATAAATAAATTTGAGCCAGATGCAGTGGCACACACCTGTAATCCCAACTATCCCAGGAGGCTAACGTAGGAGAATCTAAAGTTTGAGTCCAACCTGGGCAACACTATCTCAAAAAAAGTTTTGGAATGTAGTTCAGTGTACAGTGCTTGCTTAACCTGTATGAGGCCCTGGGTCCAATCCCCAACACCAGAAAAAAAAAAAAAAGCAATGCCTTCCCTATCCTAAATGTAATAAATGGATCTTATTTGAAAAATATATAATAAAAATCCCCTCATTTGCAGAGCTCAGGGGAGATATAGAGGAAAACATTCGTTTATCTCAAATTTCAAGGAGGCTCAACTAGAAGCTCTAATATTGAAGGATTATTTGAATAAACTTCTTCCCAATCCTCATCCTTATATGGGGTCTTTTTGGTTTGTGTTTTGGTTTTTTTCGTTTGTGTGGGGTTTTTTTTGTTTTGTTTTGTTTTTAGTTTTTGATACTGATGATCAAACCCAGGGCCCCATACATGCTAGGTATGTGCTATACCACTGAGTTACACCCCATCTTCTTCATGAGTTTTTAAATGTGTGTGTGTGTGTGTGTGTGTGTACTGGGGATTGAATGCAGGTAGGCTTTTACTGCTGAGCTACATCCCCAGTCCTTTTTTATTTTTAATTTTGAGACACAGTCTCACTAAGTTGTTTAGGGCCTTGCTAAATTGCTAAGGCTATCTTAAAACTTGCAATCCTCCTGCCTCAACCTCCCGAGTAGCTGGGATTACACGTGTGCACCACTGTGCCCAGTGAGTTTTTAAATATTGATCATATTTCCTCAAGGTTTTGTAGTTATGTAGTTCTTAATTCTAAATCTTTAACACATTTCCTTGTATGACAGCCTTTCACCTTTCCTTGGTAAACATGTTTCTTAGATCATTTTAACAGTTCAACTCTGAACATATTTAAAGAGTATTAAGGCTTCCTTAAAGTACAGTGACCAGAATTACACAGGTCATGATGCCTTACGTATGATTAACACCCTGTAAATATTTGTGGAATCAAGGAACACTCTTTCAGGAGTAAAAAGCTCTCAATGAGAGCTTGGTAAAACAAAAAAAATATTTTTTGCTTTGCTTTGTTTTAAATCTCCCTCATGGTGCCAGGTACCTAAGCAGCATTATATACAATAACTACCTTGTATCGACAGTATATTCACCATATCTCTTGTAAACCTCCCCACAAATCTGCAGGCGAGGAAACTTTTGCTGATGAGGCAACTGTTCAAAGTTGCAAAGCTAACAAATGGTGGAGTGCTTTGCAAACTTAGGGCCCTCCTTCTCTCCCCCCCCCCCATCTCTCTCTTTTGTTGCTGTAATTGTCATTGTTTTGCAGTGTGAGATTAAATGCAGAGCCTCATATATGCCGGACAAGCTCTCTACCACTGAACCACTGGAGCTACCGCCCCAGTCCTAGGGCTCACTCCTTAAAATTCACTCAGAGATGATCAAACTCTGACTTTCTAGATAATGTTAGGTATATTTACAAGACTAAGAAACCAGAATACAAATATATTTCTTTTAAACCAGTTTATTATGCAATATAACACTCAGAAAGTGCATAAAATGTAAATGTAAAACTGTATATTACATGGTTACAAGGTGAATATCCATGTAACCACCACCCAGGACCAAAAAATAGAACAACACCCATGCACTAGGGGCCTGTGCACCTGTCCCACCACGAGCCCTTCACTTCCCCCTTCAGCACTAATCACTAATTTTTGGTAATAAGTCATTTGCTTTACTTTATGGTTCTGCTCCCTATGTATGACTCTCATACAATATAGCTCAGTTCCCCCCCCCCTTTTTTTTTCTTCAGTTCTGGGGACCAAACTCAGGGGCTCATGCATGAAGACAAGTGCTCTACCACTGAGCTATCTCCCCAGCCCCTGCCTATTTTTAAATGTTTTACAAATATAATGAGTATATTCATCTTGTATCTGTTAATTTTGTATCAGTTTTGTTTGCGAGATTCATCCATGTTATGGTACATTGCTATTGTTCATTTTTTTTTTTTTTTGCAGTGTAGTATGTAGTAAGAAAATACCATAATTTTTGTTTTTTTCTATGATTTATGATCACTGTGCATGCTTCCAGCGTGGGGATATTACAAAGAATGTTTTAGACTTGCAGAACTTCAGGCAAAGTGTCACTCTGCCACCACCAACACTGAGACATTGTACTGGATCCTCTTTTTGCTAAAGAAGCCAGTGTTGTCATATTTCATTATTACCAGCATGACCAAAATGCTAAGTATTGGCTCTATCACTGATGATCACAGGGCCCAGGACCTTTAGCTCTCTTAGCCTACGGAGTTAATGGACAATATATTGTGAATGACTCACTTTCTCTTTATTGACAATGAGAAGTTTAGGCCTCATGATTTTGAACCAATCCAGTATACACCAAATATTCTAGTACCTAGCTTCTTTTCTTTGATTTCCCTCTTCTTTCCTATTCATTGAATTTGTCTCTTACTGAGATTTTTCATGGCAAGGTTGTTCTTAAAAATGAAACGTCCAGGCTTTCTAATAGGGTGGGCCTTTTGAGAAGAAGTCAACAGTTGATAGATTTGTTCCTGTCAATGATGTTTCAAAAGCTGTATCAGTTCTCCAAAATAAAATGAGAGCATGAAGGAAAAAAATTGAGAGAGTAAACTGATTTAGATCGGCAGAGGAAAAGGGAGTTTTCATTGGGAAAATAGGCAGCCTATTAAAACTTGATCTAAAATTTTCTTTTTAGTGATATCAAAGAGCCAAGCTTATGATATTTTTCCTGTTGACCTATATAAACCCACCAATGATATGTAGGCATTTTGATCTTAGGGCATATTTCTCCATTGCTACATACGTTCATTTCTATTCTGTTTAATAAAATGTTTGATCATTTTTACATGCTTATTAACATTTTTAAAGATGATATCGCTCTGATCTTCAGAAATTAAAGCAAACTGGGGAAGTAAGGTCTCATAAGTTGTTCACTCTGGACCCCTGAGTTACCAAAAAGCTTTGCCCTTGGACAAAGTATAAGAGAACATCATTTCAGACACATTCAGCTAATTAATGTAAGATGTTTCCTGAATGGTGTAATAAATGAAAGAACTGATTGTTTCTACTTTTTAAAGAACACTACTATAAATTTTCATGTAAGTGTATCCTAATATCCACAAGTATGCATTTCTCTAGGAAGGATGTGGGAGTGGACTTTTTGTATCATAGAAAGTGTATCACGAGCAGTCACTACTGAGCCAGGAAGTAGCTGTCAGATCTTGAATAACAAGTTAACTTATACTAGATGTTTCCTATGTGCCTTGCTCTTTCTTTCTTTCTTTTTGTCCTCCCTCCCTCCCTTCTTTCCTTCCTTCCTCCCTCCCTCCCTCCCTTCCTTCCTTTTGTGCTTTTATTAGGGTATTATAGTTATACATAGTAGTTGGGTACATTTTGGCAAAATCATTCATACATGGAATTTGATTTACTCCATTTCTGTGCCCGGTACCCTCCTCTTTCCCACTCATCCTCCCTTTTCTATTCTCCTTCATCTATTCTACTGGCCTTCCTTTCACTTGTTTATTTATTTATTTTTGATTGGTGATATACATAAATGATGACTTCACCATGGTATGTTTGTTTATACGTGTGCATAGTGTGATTTCATTAAATTCATTCCACATTTCCTCCCCTTTCAGGTCCCTCTGCCCTCCTTCATGATCTCTTTCTTCTACCCCACTGATCTTCCCTATATCTTTATGCTATCCAATTCTTCCCTATTTTTTTTTAGCAAATAGCACACCATATAATTCCATACATATCCTTTCCTATTTTAATATTCCTTATTTTGCTCTCGCTTTCATGTGTGAAACATTTAACACTTGGTTTTCTGAGCCATAATATTTGCCACTTCCATCCATTTACCAACATGCCATAATTTCATTCTTCTTTATGGCTGAGTAATATTCTATTGTGTATATATACCACATTTTCTTGATCCATTCATCTGTTGACAGTTATCTGGGCCAGTTCTATAACTTAGCTATTGGGAATTGAGCTGCCATAAACATTGATATGGCTGCGTCACTGAATTATGCTGATATTAAGTCGTTTGGGTATATACCAAGGAGTGGGATAGCTGGGACATATGGTGGTTCCATCCAAGTTTTTTGAGGAATCGCCACACTGCTTACCAGAGTGGTTGTACTAATTTGTAGTCCCACCAACAATGTTTGAGTTACTTTTTCCCCACATCCTCAACAGCATTTTTTATTATTTGTGTTCTTGATAACTGCCATTCTGACTGAGGTGAGATGAAATTTTACTGTGGTTTCGATTTGCATCTCCCTAATTCCTAGAGATGTGGAACAATTTTTCATATATTTACTAGCCATTTGTGTTCCTTCTTTTGAGAAGTGTCTGTTTAGCTCTTTTTTCCAGTTTATTGATTGGGTTATTTGGTATTTTGGTGTTGACTTTTTGAGTTCTTTATATATTCTGGATATTAATCCCCTGTCAGAAGAGTAGCTGGCAAAGATTTTTCTCCCATTCCATAGGTTCTTTCTTCATGCTCTTAATCATTTTCTTTGCTGTGCAGAAGCTTTTTAATTTGATTGCAACCCATTTATTGATTCTTGGTTTTAATTTTTATTTTTTTCAATCTTAAACAACTTTATTGTGATTTTTTTTACTTTAGTTAGTGAAGCCAGTGGTATTACTCTCAGTCTGAGATTGAGGTCCCAGACAGCCCTTTATATTTTGAGCTCTTGTTAAGGAAGTCAGTGTCTGGCTCTGTTGTTGGTGCTTTAATTGCTTTGTCTTACTTAACACAGCTGCATAGCTATCCTGTGGGTAAGCAGCCATTATCCCCATATTGCAGATGAAAAAACTGATACTCAAAGAAGTTTAACACTGTTAGCTTTTAGAATTTGATAGACTCTAGTTGGTTAATACACAGATGTCACATGAGGAAGATATTAGTTATAATCCCCATTAATTCAGTGAAAAGCTTTGAGATCAGAGAATAATCTTCTTTCCCACAAGGATAAGGTACTCTCTGTCTCAGGAATTTTGTCTGTGAGCCTCCTTTGTCTAGTATATACATCCATTAGGTTCTGATATCCTTAGAATATCATGCATTTACTTACTCAGGCTGGTGTGGTGACACTCACCTGCTGATCCCAGCAACTCTAGGATCACAAGTTTGAGGCCAGCCTCTGTAAATTAGCAAGAACCTGTTTCAGAAAATAAAAAGAAGCCAGGCACGGCGGCATCTGAAATCCCAGTGGCTCGGGCAGCTGAGATAGGAGGATTGCAAGTTCAAAGCTAACCTCGGCAATGGTGAGGGGCTAAGCAACTCAGTGAGACCCTGTCTCTAAATAAAATACAAAATAGGACTGGGGACGTGGCTCAGTGGTAAAACACCCCTGAGTTCAATCCCCAGTACCGAAATAAATAGATAGATAGATAGATAGATAGATAGATAGATAGATAGATAGATAGGGACGTAGCTCAATGGTAAATCCCCCTGGGTTCAATTCCCAGTACCAGAAGAAAAAAATTGTATTTGCTCAGTAAGTATTGATTAATAGCCTACTGCCTGGTGTTTTGATGGGTGTTGGGTATTGAATAGTGAATTACAAAAAACATGATTCCTGATCTCTTGGAATTTAAAATGGGGAAGAAGGATGATAACTAAATAAATAAATACATGCCTGGTTACAAACTGTGATGAGTCCAATGTAGGAAAGAAATGCAGTGGGGAATAAGGATATCTGAGGTAAGGAGATATCTTCAGATTAATGATCCTGAAGATTTTCTTCTGCAAATCACACAATAAGGAGCAAAGAAAAAAAGCATTCCTGCAAGAGGGAAATGTGGAAAGCATGGGGTATGTTGGATAGTCAGCCGTTTGGTGGGAAAAGAGGGAATGACAAGACAGTTGCTCAGATGCAGGCAAGTACCAGGTGAACTGCTGGGATTTGTTCCACAAGTGATTGGACGCCACTGAAAGATTTTAAGTAAAGACTCAGGAGACTGAGGCAGGAGGATTGCAAGTTCAAGACTAGCCTCCGCAACTTAGTGAGGCCCCATTTCAAAATTAAAAATAAATAGGGCTGGGGATGTGGCTCAGTGGTTATGCGCCCCTGGTTTCACCCACCAATACCCAAAAATAAGGAGTCAAGTTGCTCTTTGAAAAGAATGCTTCGCCTGCATCATAGAGAATAGATTAGACAGAAGTAGAAATGGAAGTGCCAGGACCATTTGCCACAGCCTAGGCAAAATAGTGGTGGAGGTGGAGTGGTAGCATGTACTAAATGATGGGAATCAGCTCATGATGTAAAAGGAAGACTCAAGGGTGCCTTTGGAGTACACAGAAGGTTACATGGTGGCATCATTTACTAAAATCAGGAAAGAGGAGAGAAAAACAACTTTGGAGATTTGGAGAGAATAGGGCAGTTTAATCTTAACAGTAAGTAGCATAAGATTGCATTTCAGATCATAGGAATGAAACTGGAATCATCCACTCTCTGCCCCTGGGGTGTTCCAGTAAGAGAGGTCGGGTAGCATTAGAAGATTCTACAAAAGAGACTAAAAAGGAATAGTAGAAAGGTAAGTGAAAACCAAGGGAGTCTGGTATCAGATTCTAAGAGAGAACTTACTGACTGGCCCTGAACTTACGATTCTTCTGCCTTAGTCTCCCAAGTCACTGGGATTACAGTCGTGCACCACCGTGCCTGAGAGGGGATCTTTTTGAGATGGAGGGAATACATACTGCATTGGGCTTATTTTGACAATGGGGTGCTCAGTTAGTGCCCATGGCAAAAACAGTTCTACTGAGTGGTAGAGATGAATGCTCTATTGGAGTAGATTAAAGAAAGGATGGAAAATGTTTAGGCTGTGCAACATAGAAACTCCTGGGGAAATTCCTTTGTCCGGCTACATTGGACTAGATAAGCTTTCGCAAGACTTACTGATGCCTGGCAGCTCGAGAAAGGTAATCAGCCCTGTGGCATTAGTTTTCATCAGCTTTGAGGGAACTGAACTCCTTTGAAAGTTGCGTATTTTGGCTCACCTTCACATTCGCTCCACGCTTATTTTTTATCTTTCTTATTTATTCCCTACCTTTAGCTCAAAATCGAACAAAAGCAGGCCCAACAGAAGTTATTGGACAGCACAAAGATGTACGCTTCACTCACAGCAGAATGGAAGCACTGTCAGCAGAAGATCAAAGAACTAGAGCTGGAAGGACTTAAGCAGGCTCAGGGCATCAAATCACAGAGCCACCTGCAGGAAAAGCTGGCTCAGGAGAAATCTAAAGTTGCCAGTGCAGAGGAAAAGGTAATTATCCTCACGCTTAACCAACAGTATAGCTCTGAATACCACTATGGGAATCCTGTTTCCTCAAGGATTTTAAAACAGATTTGATTCAAACTGGATAGAATTCTAAATTTTTCTTTGCTCTCCCTCCGTTTTTATTTCTTTTGATTTCAATTGCTGCTACAATTCCAGCAAGTCTCATTTTTTTAAAAACTGCACAAACTTAAAATTTTGTTTCATTCAAGTAATAACATAAATTTAAAGAACTGACTGAGCCCATAGGACTTTGTTTTATATTGTCAAATTTTAAAGGATTTATTTTCCTCTCGTTGGGGTTGACCGTTTATGTGGTTTGGATTTTGTAATTTTTTAAAATATATTTTTAGTTGTTGATGGACCTTTGTTTTTATTTATTTGTATATGCAGTGCTGAGAATCAAATCAGTGCTTCACACATGCTAGGTGAGTGCTCTACCACTGAGCCACAACCCCAGCCTCTCTATTTTGTAATTTTTATAGGGATTTTTGTTATGAAATGAACCATTCAGGAACATTGCACCTGCATTTTAGGTTGCCTAACACCAGGTGGCAGTAGCATATAGCAGTTGCCCATTGGGATGTGCAGCTTTGCCTGAGTAAGCCTCAGGTAAAAAATTGTTTCATCAACCATATAGTGCAAACATCAAAAAGAAGATGGCAACAATATGAACTAAACTAAAGAAAATTAAATGTTGAATTTTTAAAAACAGTGCAAAAGGGTTCACACTAAGATTGGGTGTGGTGGTACACACTTGTAATCCCAGCAACTCAGAGGCTGAGACAGGAGGATCAAAGTTCAAAATCAGCAACTTAGTGAGGCCCTTAACAACTTAGCAAGACCCTGTCTTAAAATAAAAAATAAAATGTCTGGGGATGTGGCTCAACAGTACAATACCATGGGTTCAACCCCCAGTACCAAGCAAACGAGCAAACAAAAGTTCTATTTATATGAAATTCAAGAATTGATAAAACTAAACTATAGCCAGGTGTGGTCTCGTTTGTTTTGTTTGTAATTTCCGTAATCTAACAGTGCTGGGATCTCGAACCCTGGTCTCGAGCATGGGAGGCAGGCTCTCTACGTGTTGGGCTATATCGCCAGCACCAGGTGTGGTGTACACACCTTTCATCCCAGTGATGGGAGGTTGAGGCAGGAGGATCACAAGTTAGATTCCACCCTCAGCAATTTAGTGAGGCCCTAAGCAATTTAGCAAGACCCTGTCTCAAAAAAATAAAAAGGACTGGGGATATAGCTCAGTGGTAAAGTGGCCCCAAGTTCTGATAAGTAAGTAAGTAAGTAAGTAAGTAAATAAATAAGTAAATAAATAAATAAGCAAGCAAGCAAGCTACAGAGGTGGCAGAGTCCTTATCCTCATCTTATCAGGCCTGTTAAGTGGGAGGGACACCAGGGAATCTTCTGTGGTGATAAAAGTCTGCTGTGTTGGCCTGAGAACTAGTTATACAAGTGACACTACACTGAGTATGCTTAAGACATGTATGTTATTTAACAGTATACGTATGTTACTTTCTCATATGTATGTTTCTACTCCATAAAAAAGTAATTGGTAAGATTGATAAAAATGGGTAAAATGTTAATATTAATGAGTATTTGATGCAACAGGAACTCTTTTTTTAAGCCATAAAAATATTTTGGTTGTAGATGGACACAATACCTTTATTTTTTTACTATGTGGTGCTGAGGATCCATCCTAGTGCTTCACACGTGCTAGGCAAGTGCTCTGCCTCTGAGCCACAATTCCTGCCCCCAGGAACTCTTATATACTAACTTTAGATGAAAGAATAAGTTAGTATAACCATTTGGAAAACAATTTGGCACTATCTAGTCAAGCTAACTCTGTGTGTGTGTGTGTGTGTGTGTGATACAACTTAACACTTCTGCTATTGAGAATAAGGGCTAGAAAAACTATTATACTGCACATATGTATCAGACACAGCTGTGTTCATAGAAACAGCATAGTTACATAGCAGAAAAATAGAAACAGCCCAAATTTCCATTGACACAAGATAGAATAAACTGTTGTATATTTACATGACAACATAAAACAGTGAAAACGAATGAACTATAGGTACATGATGGTGTAGTTCAACATATAAAAGTGAATCTTTTTAAAGTCACCAAAACCACAGTATGATTCTATTGATAAAAAGGTCAAAGTAGTGCAAAAAAAAAATTTATCATATAGATATATATTATTACAAAGAAGAAGCAAGCCAAGTGCCATGACACACACTTATAATCCCAGCAAAATTTGAGACCAGGCTGGGCAACAGTGAGACCCCTGTCTCAAAATAAAATTTTAAAAGGGTTGGGGATATAGATCAGTGGTAGCACTTAATCGGCATGCACAAGGCTCTGGGTTCAATCCCCAGCATCATGGAGGTTAAAAAAAAAAAAAAAAAAAAAAAAGGAATTCTCTGGATACGACTAATAGTAGCACATCCAAGGAACTTAAGCTGACCTCAGGATGGATGGCTGCCCCCTGCCATTGCCCTTGAATCATTCTTCATCTTCACTTCTCCTATGCTGTATGGGCTCTGGAAGGACTTAGGTTCCAGCATTTATGACTGATGCAGAAGGCCCTTCTTTTAGAAAAAGGCTGCCGTCCATTGACATTCTCTGTGCCAAATCATTGTAAAGAATTCCTTCTTGGGTCCATAATACATTTGAGGGAAAATAGCTATCCTTCTGAAATCTATTTATTTAACAAATATTTATTGAGCACCTACTATGCAACAGTCACTATTTCAGGTGACACAAGGGTTTATAAAATAATAATAATAATAAAGAAGCTGAATACAGTGCACCTGCCTGCAATCCTAGCAATTTTGGAGGTGAAGGCAGGAGGATCACAAGTTTGAGGCCAGCTTCAGAAACTTAGCAAGAACCTGTGTCAAAATAAAATATAAAAAGAGCTGGGGAAGGGGTTGTAACTCAGTGGTAAAGCATTTCTCTGGCATGTGTGAGGCACTGGGTTCAACCCTCAGCACTGCATAAAAATAATAAAAGAATAAATTAATTAACTAATTAATTAAAGTTTAAACAAAAATATAGGCTGGGGAAGTCAGGTGTGGTGCAGCATGCCTGTAATCCCAGCAGCTCAGGAGGCTGAGACAGGAGGATTGTGAGTTCAAAGTCAGTCTCAGTGAAAAGCAGGTGCTAAGCAACTCAATGAGACCCTGACTTTAAATAAAATACAAAATGGGCTGGGGATGTGGCTCAGTGATTGGGGGGATGTAGTTAGTGTGCTCCCTGGTTTCAATCCCAGTACTGCAAAAAAAAAAAAAAAAAAAAGAAGAAGGAGGAGGAAAAGAAAGAAAATGGAAACAAATTTAAAAGGAAACGAATAGCAAAAACATGTTTTTGAATGACACTTTTGATCTAACATGTAAATTCTAAAATATAATTATATATGGCTCTTTCAAATTAAAAAATCAGATTTTTTTCAGGGCTGGGGATATAGCTCAGTGTACAGCACTTGCTTGTCTAGCATGTGTGAAACCCTGGGTTCAATCCTTAGCACCACATAAAAAATAAACAAATGTATTATCTACAACTTTAAAAAATAAATAAATAAGGTTTTCAGTTCTACACGGGTATTGAGGAACCTGTTATTAGTGCTAGGTGATATGCTAATAGGTACGTCATGCATAAGAGACTTCTATTTTGTTTTGAGGTATTATTCATTAATCTAACCACACTGGGAAAACTAGATACTCTCTATATTGCTGTTCAAAGTATAAATTGGTCTAATTCCTGTGGAGGCAGTTTGGCATTATCCATCAAACAACAACTAATAATTAATAAATTTTGTCCTAGCAAATCGCACCTCATAATTTATTCTATAGACATCAGTTATAATAGTGCTTTTTGTTATAGCAAAAGATTGGGACCAATATAAATGTTCATCAACAGCAGGGGCTAAATAAGTTTGGTATATTCTTACAGTATACTGGTATGCAACTGTAAAAGAGAAGGGGACTCTACATGTTCACATAATATAGAAAAAAATCACCAAGTATGTTTTTATTTGTAAAATGCATAATTATATTTAGTATGTCATTATTCATATAAAGTTTTATATGTATGGAGGATAACTGTGATATTTGTTTACAAATGAATCTCTGAAAGAATACAAAAGAAACTAATAACAGTGATGACCTATTTGGTAGAGGAAAGCTAGGAGGAAATGGGATAGGGACGGATTCTCTTCACGAGATAGCTTCTTTTATACATACACATTGAATAATATGAATGCTTGCAAATATTAAGTAACTTACTTTAAAGTTAAAATAAATGTCGCCATGCTCTTTACTTTAGATCATATCTGTATGTTAGCTATGTGGGGCATAATTTGCTATTTCTGTGATTTAAAAAAAAAAAATCCCACCCTTCCTAATGTTTTACTCCTCAACTTTTTTTCACTCGAGATTTTAGACCTGCAGCAGAAATTGGAACACGCTCATAAAGTCTGTATCACAGATACTTGTATTTTGAGGACGAAGCAACTAGAGGAAAAGATCAAAGAAGCAACAGAAAATGAAGCCGAGTTAAGGCAACAATATCAGGAGGAACAACAGAAGAGGTAAGAGGAGCAGGATCTGGGTTTCCCAGGGGTGCAGCCATGATGGCATTCACCAGCAATGCCACTTCACTAAGTCCCACTAAGGCAGACTCGGTTGCTCTTACCACACTGCATTCTAGTTTATTTTCTTGTTATCTCTAGCACCAATGTGGGATCCCTAAAGGCAGAATATATTTCTTGTTGTTTTGATGCACACCTGGTACACCAGTGAATTTTCTTGAATGACTGGATCGCCTATGAATTATGATATGTTTGACATATATTCAACTACAGTGAAGTTGGTGTTTTATCTTTATCAGCTAATGTTCTTCCGAGTGGTTCCGATAACTTATGGGCATCTTTATCTTTAATAAACTGCTACCCGATAGGAACTACCATCTATTTTTTTCTAAAATTATTATGATGATTATGATTCTTACTCAAAGCCTCCTCTAGGAAGTCAGGCACAGTGGTGCATGCCTATAATTCCAGAGACTTGGGAGGCTGAGACAGGAGGACTGTAAATTCTAGGACTACTAGCCTGGGCACTCAGCAAGACCCTGTCTCAAAATAAAAAAAATAATTAGGGATGAGGATATGGCTCAGTGGTAGAGTACCCCTGGATTTAATCCCCAGTATCCCCAATTTTTTAAAAATTACTTAAGGTATCTTCTTGCTCTAGACTTCAGTAACTTCAGTAGCTCAGTAAATTCATAGACGTCTCTTATGAACAAAGTCTATCACCAGTAATAGGTTCCTTAATACCCTTGTAGAACTGAAAAATCTGATTCATTTATTTATTTTTTAAAATTGTAGGTGGACATAATACCTTTATTTTATGTGGTGCTGAGGATTAAGCCTAAGGTCTCATACAGGCTTCTTATTTTTATGATACTCCAAATGATTCACATATATTTTGAGAAAAATATGGTTTTAGCCACTAAAAAGATATGCAGATGTTCACACACTTTGTAGCTCATAAACTTACCTAATAGGTACTTAAAATTCTAGCCTAGGGCCCACCTAGTGAATAAACATTTGAGTAAGTGAATGAATGGTTTCATATGTGAATAAATAATGAATCCACTCAGTGAGGTGCTGGGGAAGAATATTTGTATCCCCAACCATGTCTAGCAAGAGAGAAGGCTATCCTGCTGTCATAATACCAACACTAGATTCTGATTATTTAACAATGAGCATACTTTTTAAAGCACTACTCACAAGAAAGCAAGACAAAGTCCTGTTATGGTGTGGATATGAGGTGTCCCCCAAAAGTTCCTGTATTAATGCAGGAATGTTCAGAGGTGAAATGATTGGACTGTGAGAGCTATAATCTAATCAGTCATCTTAGTTTGAATGAATTGATTGGGTGGTCACAATAGGTAGGTGGGGTGGGGTTGGAGGTGGTGGGTCACTGGTAGGGTTCCCCAAAAGGTTCATATTCTCTGGTTCCTTCCCCTGCCCCTCTACTTCCTGAGCCCCATGAGTTGAACAACTTGCCTATGCTAGGGTCTTCCCCCATGATGTGCTGCCTCACCTTGGACCCAGAGCATTGGAGTTGGCCATCTGTAAACTGAAACCTCTGAAACTGTGAACCCCAAATTAATTTTTCTCCTCTAAGTTGTTCTTGTTGGGTATTTTGGTTACAGTGACTAAAACAAATTGGTACCAAGAAGAAGAGTCATTGCTGTAACTACCTTGACTATGTGGTTCAGAAGTCTTTGTAGCTCATTTGTGGGAGGAATTTTAAAATTTAGATATACAAACCAGAAAAGCTTTAGAATGTTGTAAGCAGAGCTTAATGGGCGATTCTGGTGAGAGCTCAGAATAAAATGCTCATAGGAATGTCAACTGTGTTCATGAGGTTTCAGAGGGAAATGAGGACTATTGAAAATTGGAGTAGAAGCCATTTGTGTTACAGTGTGGCAAAGAACTTGTCTACATTTTGCCCACATTCTGAGTCTTTTTTTTTTTTTTTGCGGTGCTGGGGATTGAACTATATTCCCAGCCCTCATTCTGAGTCTTTGTATGAGACTAGGTTTAAAAATGATGAACTAATTAATATGGCAGGGGAAATTTCAGGCAGTACAGCATTCAGCCAATGACATGGATATTGCTGGCAGTTTTTAGCCAGGTTTACTATGAAAGTCAGAAGCAGAAAGCAGAACTAAAGGAGATACATACACACATACATACATACATACATACAAGGGATCAGATTCAGGGGTGCCACTGAGCTACATCCCTAGTCATTTTTATTTTTATTTTGAGACAGGGTCTCTCTAAGTTGCTTAGGTCTTCACTAAATTCATGAGGCTCTTCTCAAACTTGTGATCCTCCTGCCTTAACCTCCCCAGGCACTGGAATTATAAATGTGTGCCACCGTGCCCAGCTCAGAACTAAAGAATTTTTTAAAATTACAGCTTGACCAGAAAAGTGCGTGTAAAGCTGGGGCCAAGGAAGTTGTGCTTGTAGAAGAGATTACAGCCCCTAAAGAGATGCTAAATAGTTACCACAGAAACAATAGGAAAGATGCTCAAGGGTGTCTCAGGAATTTGCAAGACCACACTCACTACAGGCTCCAGGGTACAGAAGAGATAATTCTTTTGAGAAGAGATCTTGTGGGCACCTTCTCACAAGGTGGACCTAAGAAGTCATTTCACCATGCTGATCCCGCAGGCACTCACTGCTGCAGCCCTGATGGGGTGAAGGCAGGAATTGCACAAGCTGGCTGCAGACCTTGGCGTCATCAACATGCTGCTGGTTCTGCAGGAATGCAGAATCTGGAGTTAAGGAGTCATGGATGCTGCCACTGAGGTTTCAAAGGAAGCCCTGGGAGGTCAGACAAAGTGTAGCAGGGTCAGAGTTCCTGTAGGCTTTCCCTGAAAGGATGATATGTAGGAAGCTGTAAAGGTGGAACTGAAGTTCCAGAGGAGACCCCAGGAATTAAAAGATGTGAGTAACATGGACTGTCTGCCAAGAAAAGCTTCTACCTGCAGAGAGTTAGGTTAAAAGAGAGCCCATGTGGCACTGCAACCCAAAAAGCCAAAGAAGCAGGGCTGCTCAAGCTCTTTGGAAATAATATCTTGCAGCCGAGTGTCTTAGTTGCTTTAAGTCTTTCTGTGTTCCTGTTCCTCCCTTTTGGAATAGGAATGTTTACTCTTTGTCATTCTATATCATATATAAGTAACTTGCTTTTGATTTATACACGAACTCACAGCCAAGAGATTTGGTCTAGAGGAGACTTTGGACTAGGGCAATGCAAAAATTTAAGACTCTTGGACATCAAACTCTTAGACATGGACATGAGCTTTTGGGGGCCCAGGGTAGAATGCTACAGTTTAGATATGAGATGTCCCCCCCCCAAATTCCTGTATTAATACAAGAATGTTGAAAGGTTAAATAACAGTATTGAGAGCTATAACCTAATCAGTTCATCCTGACTGACTGAGTGGTAACCATAGGCAGGTGGGTTGTGGCTGGAGAAGGTGGGTCTCTGGGATATGCCTAGAAGGGTTCTCTTCCCTGTGGCCCCTTTCTCCCACCCCTGCTTCCTGACCCCACCATGACCTGAACAGCTTTCCTCTGCTGGGGCCTTCCCCCATGATGTGCTGCCTCACTTTGGGCCCAGAGCAATGGAGTCAGCCGTCAATGAACTAAGACTTCTGAAACAGAGAGTCCCAGATAAACTCTTCCTCCTCTAAATTGTTCTCATTGGGTATTTTGGTCACAGCAGTAAAAAGCTAACTAAAACAAGCCTCAAGGGCAAAATAAACAAAAAAAATGATGAATGATATACAAACTTCTAAGTCAAGGGACAGATAATAATATCAGCCCTAGGTTCAGGAGATGCCAAGGAAGCTTGCCACAAGGTATGAGAAAATCCAAACAATCTCTGGAGGAAAGTAACCCTGATTTAGATAGTAAGGATTCCTCCATATTAAGTTTAATAAAATATAAACTTATAGTCAACGTTACCAAACACCGTAAGGAAACTGGTTACCAGGAATGAAAATCAGCAGAAACAATGAGCACCAAATTTGTAACCCCCAAGAATCTCAGCAACTGGGATTATAGAAAATTGATTATAAAACAACCATGCAAAGGTTTTGAAGAAATAAACCAAGGAAATGAATGGAAAAAGGCTATTTAACTTTTCTGAAGTATAGTGTCCTTATCTCTAAAGTGGGAAAAGGGATACCAGTTCTGTACAGCTTCTACAAAGATTTGCTGAGAAGAAATAGGTAGAAAAAATATTCAAATCAAGTGTAGGAAAAAGAACTATATAGGGAAATTTTTCCATCATAAGGGGGTTGCATAGTATATATTGTTTTGTAACACGGAGCAAAGTTACTCTCAGCTACACATCTAGCTTGTTACATATTTTTTTCTCTTAAAATATTATGCTCTGTTTACCTGACATTAAATCTTCTAGAGCATTATTTTAATGATGTGCCATAAGTTGCTTAATAAATCCTTCATTGTTGGGCCTTTAGATTTTTCCCAGTTTCTTGCCATTACAGTGATATAATATATATCCTGGCACATAATAAGCACTGTTATCAGTCAGGATTCAATCAGCAGGAGGAATATATATTTAATAAGAGATTTGTTGTTTTTATTTTGTTTTGTATTTTACAGTACTGGGATTTGTTTTCATTTTTGTTTGTTTTTGGTGTTTTTTTTTTTTTTTTTTTTTTTTTTTTTTTTTATTTTTGATTGAATTCAGGAGTACATTGCCACTGAGCTATATCCCCAGTCATTTAAAAAATTTTTTCAGATAGGGTTGCTAAGTTGTTGAGGCTGGCCTTGAACTTGCAGTCCTCCTGCCTCAGTCTTCTGAGTTGCTTAGATGACAGTCATGTGCCACATGACCCAGGAGAGTGAGAAGTTGAAGGAGGATCAAAGAGAAGGTGCAGCTATGATAGGCCTGGCTGTTGCCTCATACCAAGATGAACAGCAGATATGTGGCAATACATATGAACTAAAGAAGCACCTGCTCCGCTCAGTATGAAGCACAAAATGCTTCACTTCTGCCTTCTGCACAAATATATCTCCTGGGGCTTACCTGCAATCCTGTGGTTTGGGAGGCTGAGACCAGAGGATCACAAGTTCAAAGCCAGCCTGAACAACTTGGTGAGTCCCTAAGCAACTTAGCAAGACTGTCTCAAAATAAATAAATAAGTAAAAAGGGCTAGGCATATGGCTCAGTGGTAAAGTGCCTCTGGTTCAATCCCCAGTACCAAAACAAACAAACAACAAACAAAAAACACAAATATATCTCTTGTGGCCCCCTGTACCACATTACAAAGTCACTATACTAAAAAGTGTTATTGTTGTTATAATATTTTATGCTGTTGTCATTACTGTTGTCATCATCATTATTATCTTCTCCTTCAATAAAGTAAGAAAAGATCATTTGGCCAAAAGAAAATGCTTGGGAATAATGGAAGTAGTGATAAAATGAAGCTAGAAAGGTCAACTAGGCTTAAGACATGTGGAATCTAACAAACTACTTTCAGAAGTTTGCATCTGTTTCCCTTTCTTGTAATATCTTTATTTGGTTTTGCTATTAGGGTAATGCTTGCCTCAAAAAATTAATTAGGGGCTGAGCACAGTAGCAGATGCTTGTATTCTCAGCTACTTAGGAAGCTGAAGAGGAGGATTGCAAGCTGGAGGCCAGCCTGGACAACATAGCAAGACCCTGTCTCAAACTAAAATTTTTGAAAGGTCTGGGGATGTAGCTCACTGGTAGAGTGCTTGTGTAGCATGCATGAAGCCCTATGTTCAATCCTTAGTACTGAAAGAAAAAATTAGGAAATTTCTAGAAGAGATTTTTCTAAAAGAGATTAGAGAGAATTGATTTTTTTTCTTTCTTAAGTGTTTGGTACAAATCACCAGTGAAACCATCTGAGCCTAGAGGTTGATTTTTAGAAGGATATTACTTACTGATTTGAAAAAAAAAAAAAAAAATTTAAGACAGGGTCTTACTCTGTTGCCCTGGCTGGTCTCATGGACTTAAGTAACCCTCCCACCTAGTCTTCCAAGTAGCTAGGACTACAGGTGTTCTCCACCACACCAGCAGTATTCTATTTCTTTAGTAGGTACAGGCCTATTCAGATTATATCTTTCAAGGAATCAGTCCATTTCATCTAAGTTATCAAATTATGGGTATAGAGTTGTTTATAAATTGCTTTATTATCTTTAATATCTATGGGATCAGTACAGATGGTCCATCCTTCATTTCTGGTATTAGTAGTTGGCATAGTCTATTTTTCTTGGTTAGTCAGGTGAGAGATTTATCAATTTTTTTGGTCTTTTCAAAGAACCAGCTTTGGTATTTTTTAAGGTTTGTGTTTTTTATTTGTTTTTGGTTGAGGTTGGTTCATTTGGGGTTTTGTTTGTTTGTTTTGGTGGTGCTTGGGTTTGAACCAGGAGCATTCTACCACTGAGTCAGCTCCCCAACCCTGTAATTTTTTTTTTTTTTTTTTTTTGAGACTAAATAACGACTAACCAGGTTGGCCTCAAATTCGTTGTCCTCCTTCCTCAGCGTCCCAAGTAGCTGGATTACAGGCATGTGCCACCAGGCCCAGATTCAGCTTTTGGTTTCATTGACTTTCTCTATTGTTTTCTTGTTTTCAGTCTCATTGAGTAATACTCTCCCTTTTTATTATTTCTCTCCTTCTGCTTGCTTTAAGGTTAAAATGATCTTCTTTCTCTAGTTTCCTAAGGTGGAAGCTCAGATTATTGAGTTTAGATTTTTCTTCCTTTATAATTCATATATATAATAGTATAATTCTCCCTATTTTTCCTGGTATCACACAAATTTTGTAAGTTGTATTTTCTTTTTTCTTTTCTTTTCTTTTTTTTTTTTTTTTTTTTTTTTTTTTTTTTTTTTTGTACTAGTGTTGAACCCAAGGGTTCTTAACCACTGAATCAGATGCCTAGTCCTTTTTATTTTGAGACAGGGTCTCACTAGGTTGCTTACAGCCTTGCTAAATTGCTGAGGTGGGCTTTGAATTTACAATCCTCCTGACTCAGCCTCTTGGGCCGCTGGGATTACCTGTCTGCACCCCCATGCCCACCTCCTGAATTTTCAATGAGTTCAAAATACTTTTAATTTCTCACAAAACATCCTCTTTGATTCATGTTTTATTTGGAATTGTGTTACCTCTAAATATTTAGAATTTTCCATCTAACTTATGTTATCAATTTATAGTTTCATAATATGCTGTCACTTTAGCCAGTCATACAGAATTGTGTTACATAATACAATGGCTAATTTGGGTTGTCAACTCGACTGGATTGAGGAATGCCTAAAAAATTGATAAAGAATCCTTCTGGGTGTCTCTGAGGTTTTTCCAGAGAAGATTGGTAAGACCTGCCCTGAATGTTGGCAGCAGCATCTAAAAGCTGGGGGCCCAGATGGGACAAAAAAGCCAGGAGAGAAACTCACCTTCCTACAGGCTTCACCTTCTTGAGCAGTGCATATTTCTGTTCCTGTCACCTATTGGCATCAAGCTCCACATTATGTAACTTTTAAAGGTGGTGTTGCAACGGGGCAAAGTGGCTTACTCCCATAATCTTAGCAACTCGAGAGACTGAGGCAGGAGGATTGAAAGTTCAAAGCCAGCCTCAGCAACTTAGTGAGGCCCAAAGCAACTTAGCAAGATGAAATAAAAAGGGCTGGGCTGCGGTTGTAGTTCAGCATCAAGGGCTCAGCCCGTAAAGCCCTGAAGAAGAAAGAATATGGGATTCAGGGCTAGTGCCCAACCTCAGCCCTGACCTGGCTGCTCTCTGTGCCACAGCTCCTCATCTCTAAAAAAAAAAGGGAAGATCATTTCTTCCCCATAGGGTTGTTTTGACAATGAGAGAAAGAACAAAGAAAATCTTAGAAAAACTTGTATCATAAAGGAGGCTCCCTGTGTTAATCGCTTTATTTTATGGACACATACCCTATTTCCTTGAACAAAACAAACAAACAAAAATCACCTGTGATGGCATAGAGAGTTTAGGGCTGAGTTTGATTTTCAAAGTGTGATTTAACATGCCTTAATTGCCCTCAGGAAGCTCCTAGATCAGACTGTAAATGAGTTACAAAGGAAAGTGACAACCTTACAGGAGAAAGATAATCAGTTGAAAGTGACCAGATCTCAGCAACAAGAGGCCCTACTCAAACAACTGGAAAATGAAAAAAGAAAATCTGATGAGGTAAGAAAGTCAATAGGCAGGCTTCTCACTTTTCCTCTTCTCATGCCTGAGTAATAGCTAATTATTATTCATTAAGCTTAGTCAGGGTTCTGTTAAGAAAGTAGAATCTATTCTAGGTATGTCAAGTGTAGGGGAGGGGAAAATGCCTTCTCGGCACCCTTCCAGGTTCTTGGACTGGGCTACCAACGAAACGGGTGGAGAACAAGAGACACCCATATGTGTATTTTAATTACACACATACACATGGGTGTCCCACAAAATGTGAGATTCCAGAAGGGTCAGATGACTGAAGTTTATACAGCATCCCCAGCTACAGAAAGGAAACAGGAACTTGGGGTCTCTGGGGCATGATGGGGACAAGTTGTGGGAAGGAGGGGAGAAACTGTATGGTGAATAGAGGTGGCCTAGCATGCAGATAAGTCCCCTGAGTAATACAAGTTGTCTGGAGCAGCACTCTTCCTGACACACATTTTACTAATCTAGATTTCCTGGGTTGATGTAAATTCCTACTGTAGAAGGACAGCTTTTCAGAGCTACTTCTGTGCCTGCAGTCTCTCAGAATAACCAGCTTGAAATATGCCAAAGAAGTATATTTTAGGGTGGCATATTTTGGTCTCCTACAGTCATGTTTTGGGGCAGTGTGTCCTGAGCCACAACACAAGCAAGAAGAGATTTAACATAGGGGGAAAGATGCTTACGAAGCTGTTAGGAAGGAGAGCAGAGAGTCAGAAGGAACTGCTGCAGGCTTTCAATGCATGCTGAAGTGTAGAAGCCACAGGGAAGTCACCTCCTACCTCACCAAGGTGGGGAAATTGCAGGAACTCTCCTTGAAGCCCCTACAGAAGTCTCATCTGCTCTCCGCCCATTCATCTCAATACATCTCTTCTAATACCAGATGTGTGTCTTCCCTACACCAAACAATTCTCCAATTCTATGTGGACCCCAATGGAACATACAAAAATTTAACTTGATTCTGACACTACCTGGAGACAGTGTCACCTCCCACAGGTTAAGGACTCAGTCCCACAGGCTACCCCACTTCAGATGCTAATTGAAAGTCAGGTTTCCTCCTGTTTCTGACCACCAGCTGTAAAGCCCAAGTTCCTACAACCCACCGTGGGCTTTGATCATTTTTCAGAATGGCTCACAAATCTCAAAAAAAGAGTTTGAATTTTCAAGGTAACTAGCTTATTATTAAAGGGCACAACTCAGGAACGGCAGATGGAAGAGCAGTGCATAGGGCAAGGGACATAGGAAGGGACGTGGAGCCACCATCCCTCACCTGCACGTGCTCAGCAACCCAGAAGCTCCCTAAATCTTGTCCTTGCCATTGGGGGTATGGAAACTTCTGCTTTACGGTTCTGAATGAAAGGAGTTCAGAAGTCATCACCATTCCATCCCAGCCACAAGTCAAAAGCTGAACAAACCAAAAAATCAACCCTTCTGCATCCATCAGAGAAGTGAGGTCATAGGGCAAACTGCCACCCCTGAAACTGGAGACACTGAAAGACAGAATAGAGTCACAACTCTGCACGGAGAACCAGTGCCCAGGTTGAGAATCCTGAGCTGTAACTGATGCATTGCTGGAGACCAGGGCAGACAAGTCTGAGAGGGGAAAACTCCAGGCTGCCGGCTGCTGGGGGTGGGGGTGGGCACCACACTCCTGTGCCCCCTGGAGCTTACCAGGTTCCTACAGTGAATATCTGAGAGAAATCCCCTCATGCTCCTGGCAGTAGGGCAGGGGATCATTTTGAAGTTTTTAACAAGGCCGCCCCTCATGAGAACTGTGTAACCAGGACCTAACTGATGAGGTTTTGTCAGTGCCGAACTGACCTAGGGGAAGGGAGACATCCAACTTCTGTCTAGTCCTTCCCACAGAAAGGAGAGGGGTGAAGTTGACAGTGCAGAGGCACAGGCTTGCTGAAAGACTGTGACCTAATCTTAGGACCATAGAACACTGCCAATCTCCACACCCACCTCACCAGCACTTTACTAAAGGTTTATCCATCTACAGCACTTCCTGTCTGGCTAGCAAGAAAACATTCGCATGGTGGCCTCCAACTGTAATCCCAATTACCCAGAAGGCTAAGGCCAGAAGATCTCAAGTTCAAGGTCAACTTATGCAACTTAGAGCCAGTCTCAAAAAAAAGAAGGGTGAGGGCCACCGAGGGTGTTGTTCGGTTGTAGAACACCCCTAGGTTCAATCCCTAGTACCACAAAAAAAGTGAGGCAAACACGGATATAACTGAAGAAAAGTAAATGAATCCACTATTATAGTTAAAGATTTTAACATCCCTTAATAATAAATAGACATGTCCAAGCCCAGCACAGTGATACACATCTGTAATCCCAGCTACTCAGGAGGTTGAGGTAGGGAGATCGCAAGTTCAAGGCCTGCCTCAGCAACTTAGTGAGATCTTGTCTCAAAAACGAACAAGGCGAGGGGAAGTAGCTTAATGATAAAGTGCTTTCCTGGTATGTGTAAGGATCTGGGTTTGAGCCCTAGCACTGGGATGGGTGGCAGCAGGGGAAGAAAAGAAAAGAAAGAGATCCAACAGGAAAAACTTTGGTTAGAATATAAACTCAACGCCACAAATAAACTGGATGTAATGAACATCTATAGACCATTTCATCCAACAAAGCAGATTATACATTCTTTTCCAGCTAATTTGGAAAATTCACCAAGATGGACCACATTCTAGGACATAAAACACACCTTAATGAATATTAAAAAAAAAAAATAGGAATTGTACAGCATCTACTTTCAGACCACATGGAATTAAACTGAAAACAAATAACAGAAAGAAAACACCCAAATATTTGGAGACTGAGGAACACACATGAGTCAAAGAAAAAAAAATCTCAAGACAAATGTAAAAATACTTAGAACTAAATGAAAATATTGCTTATCAAAATTTAAGGGACATAACAAAATTAGTACGTAGAGGGACACTTAGAGCATTGAATGCATATATTGGAAAGGAATAATGATCTAAAATACTTTAAGATTCAACCTTAGAAAACTAGAAAAAGAAGAGCAAGCTGGGAGCACAGTGGATCATGCCTGTAATACCCACTTCTCCTGAGGCTGAGGCAGGAGGATCACAAGTTCCAGGCCAACCTGGGTGGCAATTTAGGAAGACCCTGTATCAAAATTTAAAATAGCCAGATGCGATGGCACACACCTGTAATCCCAGCAGCTTGGGAGGCTGAGGCAGGAGGACCTCATGTTCAAAGACAGCCTCAGCAACTTAGCAAGGCTCTAAACTACTTGGCAACCTTTCTAAAAAAATTATATAGAAAGGACTCGGGATATGGCTCAGTGGTTAAGTGTCCCTGGATTCAATCCCCATTTCCAAAAAAAACCAAAACAAAATAAAAAGTGCTGAGGATGTAGCTCAGTGGTAGAGGGCACCTAGACTCAAACTCCAATACAGGGAAAGAGAGAAAAAAAAGATTTAGTGTGATTTGATTAGATTAATGGGAGGGGAGGAGCAAATTAAGTCCAAAGTAAGCAGAAGAGAAGAAATGAAAAGTAGAGCAGAAATTGAAATTGAAACAGGAAGTCAGTGAAACCAAAAGCCTATTCTTTGGAAAGATTTTTTTCTTTGCTAGGTAAGAAAAAAAAAAAGGGGTACAAATTACAAATACCAGAAATGAAAGAGGGGACATCGCTATAGATCCCATGAATATTAAAAGGATATTCAAGAAATACTATAAACAACTCTATGCCCACATATATGGTAACCTAGATGAAATGGACCAACTCCTTGCAAGACACAATCTGTGAAAATTCAGAAACACTGCACGCGCACCACCCACCCCCTAAAGCCTATGTCATTCCCTTCTCCAGTGTCCAGGAACTTGGATAAAATGCCAGAGTTCTTTTTTGTGGAAGTTTTAGAAAAAAAAAAATCACATACCTGTGACAGTATCATGGAAGTTTTCCTGAAGAAAACCTGTCATTCTCCTCATTCGAGGGACTCTGGGTCTCTGAACTGCCTCAGATCTAGGGACTGAGCAAGAAGAGGTCATTATTTTCCATTGATGTCATTTAAAGCAGGTTTCTGTCCACCAGGGATATATGTATATTTGTATATATATATTTAAAAATACAACTCCAGTAAGACTTCAGTCAGCTGCCCAGACTGTGTTAGTCCTATACTCACTGAGGCTAATTAACTACAACCAGATTACCAAGGGTTAAACCATTTGATTATTTCCCTGGAATTACTGCCTATTGTGTTAGCAGTAATAATGCCCACCTTGCTTCTGGGATATAGGCACTGCCACTTGACCTCTGACACCCTTGTAGTACCATCAACCCCATTAAAATCAAGGAGCCATGTCAGCGTTGGCATCTCCCACTGTCCTCCATGGCAGGTTAGCATTGCAGAGCACTTATGGGAACCTGGTGCTCCCTGGCCAGTGTGTGAGGTAAAGTCTTGGTGAAAGGCATGATCTTCTGGACCCCATGGCTCTGTGTGAACAAGCAGCCACCTGAGTAAATCCATTTCAAATTCCTATCAGCTTACCTCAGCCTTGGTTTCCTTCCTCTCCCTCTTAGGCAGGAAAAGCATGGCATCTTACTGTCCCTTAATATTTGTTACTGTTGTCCAAGCTTCAGTCAACCAACAAGCAAACTGTTAACGTCACCCTTAGATGTTCAAGTTAACACATTAAATTCTGACTCTCTGGTAAGTGCATTTGTATCAATAAATTTGGCCTGTTCAACATTATGTCCCTTCCTCCCTAGTATAACTTCCTACACATATTCCTCAGATTTCTGCCAACTTTAATTGGCACAATCTTGTCTTTCAATACAGTGGTCCCTAGGTCATTGCTATACTCAATCCCCACTCCCCGAAGCATGCTGGGATTCAACTCTAGTTATAGAGGATCAAGGTGATGACAAATGTGTGTGTGCATATACATACACACACACACACACACACACACACACATATATATATATATATGTAATCATCATGCACATTTTTATCGGTGCACTATGATTGTATATAATAGATCATTGTTACATATTCTTACATGCATACAATATAACAACATAATTTGGTCATTTGGTACTGGGAATTGAACTCAGGGGCACTTAATCACTGAGCCACATCTCTGGCCCTTTTTATTTTTTATTTTGAGACAGGGTCTCACTACATTACTTAGGGCCTTGCTAAATTGTTGAGGCTGGCCTGGAACTTGCAATTCTCCTGATTACAGTCATGCACCAATACACTTGGCTAGAGGTGGGTCTTAAAGACAATAGACATCTTCTTGCATGATAACTGCCCGAGTGAAATCAACATAGAGTCCTGAAAGCAGGGGTGGACAATCTCTAATTTAGACAGCAGAAGGCCTGCTTATGCTGGCCAAAGAAGCTTGTTGAGTTCCAAGTTCTCTTCAAATGTTTTTATTCCCTGTCCTCAGGTTTCCATGCATTCCCAAAGCCCCACTGACACAAGATACCCATCAGGGCTATGAAATAAATTTGTGCTGTAAATGTACAACCCATTCGATGAAATTTGGGATTTGGGTTTTAGTTACATTGGCCTTCTGGCTACAAGAAAGTGTCCTTTAAGGCACTCATAGAAGCTCTCTGGTTCTCTGACTCTGCCTTGGTCCAGGAACTAAATCCCCAAGTTGAATATTTTCTCCTTGTAAGTTCATTGACATGGTCAGAAGTGGCTAGCTCACCCCATGGTCCTTGTAGTTCTCAATTATATTATAATATTACTTGTACTAGTCATGTAGTTTCCCAAAGCCTTTCATTACAGGCAATTAAAAGTTGATAATCTCATAAACTCTTTTGCCATTTGTTATTAGTACTAGTGACAAAATCACACTACGGGTTAGCATCCCTAAAATCTGAAATCGAAAATGCTTCCAAATCTGAAATTGTTTAGTTGAGCACAGTGGCACATGTCCATTATCCAAGCTACTCAGGAGGCCAAGGTAGGAAGATTACCAAGTCCAGGACAGTTTAGGGCCAGCCTGAGCAACATAGTGAGACCCTGTCTAAAAAAATAAACAACAAAACCTTTTTGAGTGCCAAAATGCACACCAAGTAGAATATTCCACACTTGACCTCATGTGATGGGTCACAGTTAAAATGCAGGTACACTAAAAATATTGTATAAAATTACCTTCAGACTGGGTGGATAAGGTTGTATGAAACAAATTAATTTTGTCTTTGGACTCAGTCTCATTCCAAAGATATTAGGTAGGTGCAAACATTCCAAAATCTAAAACAAAATTCAAAATCTGAACTTCTGGCCTCAAGCATTTTGCATAAGAGGTATTCAACCTGAACATTCAAATCTAACCAGGTCAGATTCCCACCTTTGAGTTTCTTTTTGGTGCCAGAGATTGAACCCTGTGGTGCTTAATCACTGAGCCACATCCCCAGCCCTTTATACTTTTTATTTTGAGACAGGGCCTCCATAAGTTGCTCAGGGCCTCACTAAATTGCTGAGGCTGGCCTTGATTTTGCAATCCTCCTGCCTCCTCCTCCCAAGCTGCTGGGATTACAGGCGTGCCCCATCGTACCCAGCTCCAACTTTGAGCCACTTCCAGAACCAAATACTTTTTCAGTCAAGATTAGGTGGGGAAAGTTGTTTCTATTTTATATACTTAGGTTGTTTAAAAAAAAAAAAAACAAAAAAAAAAAACAACCCTCTGCTCTTACACCATACCAATCCACTCAGGAGACTCTGACCTTGAAGGGTGAGGGTACTCTCCCCAGCAGCAGTGGACAACAGCTGGGCATCCTGTAATCCAAGTCTGACACAATCTACCTGGAGATAGCATCAGATACCACAGGTTGAGGGTTCATTCCCCGAGGCTGTTCCCACTTTGGTCCCAGGGGCAAATGCAGGCCTGTGGAACTTCTTACCAACTGGTCATAAATTAGGGTTCTCACTACCTTCTCCTCAAGTTTGACTAGTTTGCCAGAATGACTCACAGAACTCAGGGGAACACTATACTTACATTTACTGGTTTATCACAAAGGGTGAGTTCTGGAAGGGTCCTGGGTGCAGGAGCTTCTGCCCCTAAGGGGTTAGGGTGCACTACCCTCCCTGCAGGTGGGTGCATTTTTGTTCACCTTCCTGCAAGTTTCTGCCTGGAAGCTGTTCAGAAGCCCTCTGACCCATCCTCTTAGGTTTATATGGAGACTTCATTGCACAGGCAAGACTGCAGATAGGCCAATTGGGGCAACTCGGCCATGCCTGACCAATCAGTTTCTTGGTTTCTCTGTGCAGGCCTTCCTCCAGGGTACAGGGAAGACCCCTTTGGAATGAGGAGGGTCTCACGTGCCATCAGACAAGATAGGTCAGAAATTTCTTATGACCAGATAAAGGTAGGGTAAGGTCTTTCTATAACCCACCTTGGAAGGGAAGTTATAGGCTAGGAACTGTTCAGAAAACAAAAATCATATGGTATAATACCACAGTACTTCCAGCTCAAAGATTTTTATATAGGAAATTAAATGCTTACAAAATTCTTGAGAAGGCTGGGCGAACAAAAGTAAAGAAAAGAAGCTGCTGGCCTTCGGGAACTCTGGAAGGACAGGAGTCACATGAAGCTACCCTGATCTCAGAAGTTGGAGTGTCTGTAAGCCTTTGTCTGCAGAAAATCTTTGCCAATTTGCCTGCCCTCAACACAGAGTATATCAATCTCTCAATCTCTCTCTCTCTCTCTCTCTCTCTCTCTCTCTCTCTCTCTCTCTCTCTCTCTCTCTCTCTCTCTCTCTCTCTGTCTCTAATGTTTTTCAGCATATCAAGAGCAATCAGGAGTTGTCAGAGAAGCTGTCGGGGTTACAGCAAGAGAAGGAAGCCCTATGGGAAAGATGTGTGCAATTTTTGGAGCACTTTGATGAGCATGTAAGGTAAACAAAAACGGGTTCCCTTTGGAGGAAAATGGTAGAACAGCTGTTCCTGGCTGAGCCCACCCCCTGGCAAAGCGCTGGGGGCTCCCAAAGCAGCCTTTCAAGATGCCATCATGATTCACCTGAAGCCCCAGAAGTTGCCACTGCTAGGCTTTTCCTGGGGAGATATGGGGCCCAGTTTCTTCCCAACAGAGCGGAGGAGAAGGGCATTGCTATTTACTGAGCTCAGTCGCTATCTAACTTGTTTTTCCCCAAATTATACTTGCCTTCAGGCTTTTTCCCCTTCATATTCTTTCCTCAGCCTGGACCACCCTCTCCCTATTCCCTCTTCATTTTAACTTCTAATTCTTAGATGAGGAATCACCTTCTCAAAGAAGCCTTTCTTGACACTCCCAGGAGCCCCTTGTAGTGCTTCTCTGTACTTATTTCGGAACTTGCCATGTTTTTTTCAAATATTGTGATTCACTATAGGTCTCCCTCACCAGACTTCAGGCTCTACAAGGACATGGGCCATGGTCTTACTCATTTCTTTTTATCCGTACTCCCTTGTAAATAGTGGATACTCAAATAAAATGAATGTCCCTAGCTGGCCCAGTTATGCACACCTGTGGTCCCTGAAACTTGGGAGGAGGATCACATGAGTCAAGGAGTTCAAGGCCACATAGAACTGGGCCATATAGTGAGAACCATGTCTTAAATTTAAAGAGAGAGAGAGAGAGAGAGAGAGAAGAACACAAGTTCAAGGTCAAACCTCACCAACTTACTGATCCCTGTCTCAAAATAAAAAACATAAGACATAAGAGCTGGGGATGTAGCTCAGTGGGAGGGCACTTGCCTCTCATGGGTTTTGTCCCCAATACCGCTCACACACCAAAAAAATAAATAAAATAAAAATTCCCAAGTTCTTACCTTTTCCATTTTCTGCTCATCATTATACCAGAGTCTTTTTACTCTCCTCCTCTCTGAAGCAGTGGAGCAGAGTAATGTAGAAAAGGGACTCTGGAGTCACAGGTTACAAATCCTAGTTCAACTAGAATTGCACTGTGTGACTTTGGGTGAGTTATAAAACCTCTCTGTACTGTATGCCCCTCCTCTTTAAAATATAAAAAATAACAGTATTTAACTCATAAAGTGGTTGAGACTTAAATGAGTGAACCCATGTAAAGTGCTGACTTAGCAGATTGTCTGGTACATGGTAGTGCTATTTTTTTTTTAATTTATTCGAATTAGTTGTACTTGACAGATGGATACATTTATACATTTGATAGATCATACGTAAATAATAAATAAATGAGAGTGTAATATCTCATTTTTCTAATTATACATATTGCATGATCATTATTATTATTTTTTGTGCTTTCTCTATGACCCACCTCTGTGCTCTGGTTCTCCTCTAGGTTGAAGTTTCTTATTCTCTTATTTACCTTCTATATTAATGATTTTAAAACATTGTTTAGTCAGGTGTGGTGGTGCACACCTGTTATCCAAGTTATTGAGGCTGAAGCAGGAGGATTGCAAGTTCCAGCTCCACAATTTAGTGAGACCCTGCTTCAAAACATTCTATATTCTTTCTTTCCTTCTTTCTATAGTGCTGGGAATCAAACCCAGGGCCTCAGGCATGCCAGGCAAGCACTCTCTTACTGAGCCACATTGACAGCTCTGTATTCTTTTTCTCTTAATATCTCATAGGCCATTCATTGTGCTTTGTTGCTGTAGCCTTCAAATTTGTTTTCATAAAATATTTTTAAAAGTTGATAGCCCTTGGAATAATACTGGCAGTTAAACAGAGTTGGATTGCTAAAGACTAAGGGAACACAAAATGACGTGCTCCCAGATGCATAAACTTATTGCAGGATATAATATAGCAACAGCATTAGGAGAGAGGTTTGCATTACAACCCTTGGGTGTTTCACAACAAGGGGTCCAGAGAAGTCATGCAGGAGCTGACAGTGGCCCTCCCTCTGAAAGAACTATGGCAGATGTACTTCCTCTTTCAGAACAGAAACCATGTGCACACTCGGAACCAGGAAGCCCATGAACCTCAGCTGAGATTTTGCCTTTATATTAGGGGTATAAGCCAATTTCTGCTATGCAAGCCACCTCAAGAGCAGAGCTTTCTTTGGGTCTCACTGAGACCAGCACAAATCATCTCTCTCAGTGTAACCAATAAACAATGCCAAGACACTCCTTGGGCTAGTGGTTATAAAGCCACACTGTTTTAATCAGTATGTTTCATGCCTTGACCAGAAGTTAGTGCCAAGCAGGAAAAGCAGCTAAACATCTTAGGTTACTTTTAGGTCTGAGGGAATTAAATGTAAAAACACCAGCCTAATTTAGTTAAGAATAACTCAATGCTCCAATGGTTGAATATTTTCATTCAAAATAACACTGAAATATAATTTTGATGCATATTTTTTCATTTTAAAACTTATTGTTATAGAACTGAGAATCTTAAAATGTATTGACAAATACATTGCTGCAGTGGCTCAGTGCTCTAGAGGCCTGGGCGCCTGCTCTCTGATTTGTTGCTCCAGCATCTTGAACATGTTTTCCTTATCCACATAACTCAAGATAGCTCACTATTATATACACATTCCAGCCCATAAGAAGGAAGGAAGGGAAAGGTGAGGGCATTTTTTCATTTTCCTGTAAGGCACACTATTTCCCTTACATTCTGTTAGCCAAAACTTACTCACGTGGCTTCACTGCAAGGAGAGTCAGTATAGTCCTTACACTGGGCAACCCAGTGCCCAGCCCAAGCCTGGGGGTCTATAATAATAGAAGGAGAAATTGAGGTAAGGACAACCCCGGCAGCCAGTCCCCGTTGCATATTCTTGACAAGCTATATCTGGCCTCTAGAATCTAAACTTCTCAAAGTGGTATCTGGCTAGCAGCTAAATTTTCTCAGAAGAAAACACACAGATGATTCTTTTGTGTACTCATAGCAAATAGGAGGGAAGAGGCTATTTTGGAAAATGGAGTCTTGCAAAAACACATTTAAGGGTAAGACTTAATTTACAAGCACATAGGACTTTTAGAGTAGCTCTTCCATTCTATTTGACTAGAATTAGCATCTAAGTCTGCTTTGCTCCTCTTCCCATCCATCTGGTTCCTACTTAGAGTACAAAGTATCTCATGAGGAGAAATGGTGCTGTGTTTTCCTGCCTTTACTGGTGTTTCTACAGTAGATACAGCAGGAAGATCACTGGCTCTGGGGTCATGTCGCTGGTCCCAAGCCAACCTGCTCACCATTTGAAAGCTAACACTCAGGAGATGAGAGTTGGTGGGAAAGAAACCAGGTTTATTGAAGCACTAGCGCCCTGAGGAAATGGGGAAGCCATCATCCCTGCCAAAAGACCGTCTTAGAGAACCCAGGTATGCAGACAGACTTTGTAGGAAGGGAGAGGAAGTGTACGGGGCAATGGGCAGAAGACTATGTGCTGGGCAGAGACTTCATTATTCAGGACAAGTCTTTCTTTTTTTCCCCCTGGTTGGAACATTTCAGTTGACCTTAACCCGGTGGGGGCGCTAGTTCCTGTAATTCTTTAGACAGACATATTTTCAGTGAGCTAAACCTCACAGCAGTGTACATGTTTTGTGTTAGTTGATGCACAGGACCAAAGAATTAGGAGGGATGTTACACCTTCTGATGTTCTCTGAAGGTCACCCGACGTAAATTCTGTACATCTAAATTATTTAGGTGCAGTTTTTCTTTAGACCTTGGAGGGAAAGCAATCAGCTCCCAAGTGGCCACAGTTACAGCCAGATTGTTTTCTGCAGACTCCTCCGAACAACTCACAAAATTTAGAAAAGCTGTTACATTCATGGCCAGGGTTGATTATAGTATGCAGATTAAAAGCAGCAGAAGTAAAAGGTCTAGAGCAGATTCCAGGAGTGATCAGATTAGGACAAGTTTCCACTCAGCTTTCTTCCAGTGCATGCTACAGACAAAGAGACAGTGCTTTCCCCAGCTACCCAGGAGGCTGAGGCAGGAGGATCAGTTGCATGTAGGAGTTCAAACCCAGCCTGAGTGACATACCAAGACCCCCTTAAAATTTTTTTTTTAAGTATTCCTAGTCAAAGACTCACCTCAGCCATGATGGTCATGGATTGAGGGTGGGGAGGTCACATAGATGTGGAGGCCCAGTAATTGACCTTAATTAATTGTTACCAACCACCCCTCCTGTTGTGACCCAGAGTCCTAAGTGAACAAAAATACATTCACCATAAATTCCATTGTTAGCATAAACTACCTGGGATGGCCAAGGTCTCAGGTATACAAAGACATTTTTACCAGGCAGGACATTCAAGGGTGTAGAGGTCATCTTCCAGGAGCCAGTCAAGGGCATCCCTTTCTTTGGAGTATGCAGGATTTCACCCCAATACCACCAAGTTAACTCAGTCCTGCACAGTCTTCATTTTCTGATTCTTAGATTGAGGAGAGATTCACCATCATTTTGCTTTAAAATCACATGAAATGTCTTGTGAAAAGCCCAGAGCATTTGGTACTTTCCTCTACTGAATAAAGACTGCCTCCTGTGTATCATAGTCCCATATAAGTCACACACTTACATGGTTCACAGGCCTGAATGATCTTGTCCTCAAGTGCCGACAGTGACCAAGGAAAGATTCAGCTCCTCATTCCTTAAACACATTTGTTTTGTTTAAAAAGGTGTTCTCCAAATTTCTAGACATTCAGGGGAGTCAGACTATAGAGTAGTTTTTCTAAGACATCAGGATGCATTTGACCACAGATAACAGAAAACCTGACAAATCTTTAGGACAACTTTTTTCCTTATACAGCAAGAAAGGTAGAGGAAGGTGATGATCGAGGTTGATGCAGCAGCTCAGAATTGCCATTAAGGTCCAGGCTAAATAGGCTCCTCCTTTTTGCTCTGCTGATCTTGGTGGCTTGTCACTTCATGGTTATAAGGCATTGAACGCAGTTGCAAGAGGCCACACAGGGTAAAAGGAGGTGGTTTCTCCAGCTGTTCTTACCTTTCCCAGAAGCACCCAGCAGGACTCACCTGCCTCACAAGTCCAGCCTCACTTCCCCCAGGACCTGCCCTCCCTGCTTGAGATTAGGGGATTTCTTCCCGAATCTCAAGCAAGCACTCTACCGACTGAGCTATCTCCCCAGTCCTAGATTAGGGGATTTCTGTGGACATCTAGCTGAAATCTGGAGGTTATTTGGTGATACCTACACCTTAGAGTGAAACAAAGTGGTGAGGATGTCCTTCCCAAATGTGCCTGGGCCTTTCTCTTAGGAAACACCAAAAGACTCAACACCAAAAGTTTCTGATTCTGTAGTTCTGGGATAGAGTTGAGAATTTGCATTTCTTTTTCTTTTTTTCAGGTGGTGATGGTGCTGGGGACGTAGTTCAGTGGTAGAGCATTTGCCTAGCATTCATGAAGCCTCAGGTTCCATCCCCACACTGAAAAGAAATATTTTTTTTTCTATTAACTGAGACTATTTTTAATTGATACATTTACTACCTGGGCACAGTGTCCAAGTTACCAAGTTGAAATTTAAGCCAAATTTCCCAAACAGGCCAGTTTCAATTGGCATACTAATGAAGTTCCTTCTGCATTAATTCCAAAGAAGTAACCTGACCGGCGGTGTACTCCTGTAATCCAAGCAATCCTGAAGGCTGAGGCAGGAGGATCTCAAGTTGGAGGCCAGCTTCAGGAACTTAGCAAGACCTTCCCCCAAAATAAAAAGGACTGGGGATGTAGCTCAGCAATAGAGCACTCCTGAGTTCAGTACCTCTACCACACATAATGGACATGTTTATGAGGAAATGTGATGTTTCAGTACATGTATATATTGTGTAATGTTTAAATGAGGTTAACCATACCTTCTCAAACATTTATCTTTTTTAGAAAATATTTACTTTTGGTACCAGGGATAATCCAAAGGTACTTAACCACTGAACTACATTCCTAGATCTTTTTATTTTTTATTTTGAGACAGGTTCTTGCTAGGTTGCTTACAACCTCTCCAAGTTGCTGAGGCTGGGTTTGAACTTGTGACCCTCTTGCCTCAGCCTCCTGAGCTGCTGGGATCACAGGCACGGGCCATAGCACCTGGCTTCATTTATCATTTATGGTGAAAATTTTACCAAAAACTGGGTCCTTGTCTCCAATGCCAATTCAATAACAAAGACAAGGTTTTGAGAAAAAGGAAAACAAAGTTTTATGGCCTTGCTAGCAAAGGAGAAACACAGGGGTCTCCTGTCCCCGTCTGTGATTTTTCCTGTCAGGGGGAGCAGAGGGTTTTTTAAAGAGGTGTTCTGGAAGGAATTCTCTTTCGTGGGATTAGGGAGGTAAGATCAGGGCGAGGAAAATTAGGGAAAAGAGACAGGAAGGAGAAGACCAGGGAGGAGAGATCAGGGGAGAAAAAAACATGTCCCTTTTAGAGTAGCAAGGACTATATTCAGAGCATGAAGTGGACTGCAGTTACAAAAACATTCAAAATCCTTTCTTCCAGCTTTTTGAAATGTACGGCACATAGTTCTTATCTATAGTCACCTCTTATGCAATTGCACATCAGACCTTCTCACTTATAGCTCACCATAACCTAGCACCCTTTGATCAGTCTCTCCGCATCCTCTGCTAACTACCATTCTTCTCTTGACTTCTGTGAGATCGACTTTTTTAGATCCTACATGAGTGAGATCATGCCGTCTTTGAGATTTTGCATTTCTAATAAGTTCCCAGGTGGTGGCAATTTTGGGAAACAGAAGCTGAAAAACACTGCTACAGGTTTTGGAAGAGCCTAGGTTAGGAGCAGTAGAGCAATCTCAACAAATGTTTGCCTCCAAGGATATACAGGGAAAACCAGATTGGTAGTCACTCAGTACAACACTTCCAATGTGACATGTGTTGAGGGTGGGGGGGCCCATCAATTGCATTTATTTCAGACACTTGCTACTGGAAACAGCGTCAGATCCCACAGGTTGAGGGTTCAGTCCTATTTCAGATGCCAGTTGCTAGTACAGGTTGTGGCCTGTGCTGCTGACTGACTGGGCTCTCAGGTTCATCTTATTTGCTGGTGCAACCCACAGGACTCAGTGAAAGCACCCAGAAACCACTCCGGATGCAGGAACTCAAGCAAGAGATTTTATTAAGTGGACAGGCAGAGTGTCTGCCCACAGGGTGAGAGAGAATGAGAGAGAGCGAGAGTGAGAGAAAGAGAGAGAGAGAGAGAGAGAGAGAGAGAAAGCAAGTGAGTGAGGAGGGAGAAGGGGGGTAGGGAGGGAGGGAGAGAGAAAGAATGGCAGTGGAGCTATTCTTTAAGTAGTGGAATTTCACGGGCTGATAACAATGTACCAATGACTGACTAGGAATTCGTGAGCTAACAATCTGGGTTATAAAGGTGTGGGGGAGGCAGAATAATGGTGGCAGCAAAATAGCAGATCTGATGCCAATACTCAGGGAAACATGTCTACCCATTTACTATAAAGGATATTACAAAAAACACAGATGTAGAGTCAGATCAAATAGATGCATAGGGCAAGGCCCATGGAAAGGGGTGCAGAGTTTCCATACCTGCTCTGGGTGAGGTACCTGCAGGAACCTGTGTGTTCAGTCATCCAGAAGATACCTGAACCTAGGCTTTTGGAGTTTTCGTGGAAGTTTCATTAGATAGGCATGATTGGTAAAATTGTTGGCCATTGGTGACGGAAAACCTTCAGCCTCTGTTCCCAGGAGGTTGAAGGGTGGGGCTGAAAGTTCCAGCCCTCTAATCATGCCTGGTCTTTCCTGTGACCAACCTGAAGGCATACAAAAAGACACTCCTATCACTCCAGAGGAGACTGCAAGGGTTTTAGGAGCTTTTTGCCAGGAAACTGATATAAAACCAGATACATTTATTTCTCAACATCACAGCCTTTCAGGACCAGAGGACAATTGGCAATGTCTGGAAACAGTTTTGGTTGTTGCGCTGATGCCTGATGGGTAGAGGCCTAGGACGTTGGCATCCTACAATGCTTATTACAGTCCTCTTCAGCTAATTAGCCACCCTAAAGGGTCAGTCATGTAGAGGTTGAGAAATTGTAGTTTGGAATGATTTGGTGTTATCAGACCTAATAGGTTTGTTAGAGGGCAAGGTTATAACAATTTAGTGATCTTAGTTGGCCTTGTTTCGATTCTACAATCAGGCAACACCATCATTTTATGAAGTAGAGTGTTTCAAAGTGTAGAGCAGAGGGTGTTGGTTTTATAGAGAGAAAAGGGCTGAAGTAAGCAAAAATAAGAAAATGAAGAGTGGGAGTGGGGGTGTGGCTGAGTTGTAGAGCACTTATCCAGCATGTGTGAGGCCCTGGGTTCAATCCCCATACCTGGCAGAACAACACAACTCCAAAGGGCAGATTAGTCACTTCAAAGTTACTTTCTTTGTAAAGTGAGGATAGTGAGAGGAATAGAAAGACATAACTAATTAATTGGCTGACATAAAGTTGCTTTAGGATACCTTTTTTGTTTTGGTACTGGGAATGAGCTCAGGGGGCTTTATCACTAAGCTATGTCCCCCATCCTCTTTATTTTCATATGTATATATTTTTATTTTCAGGTTTGTTTGGTTAGGAGGTAGTACTGGGGATTAAACCCAGAATTTCACACATGCTAGGTAAGGATTCTACCACTGAGCTATTCCCACAGTGCTCCACTTTACTTTTTATTTAGTGACAGGGTCTTGCTAAGTTGCCCAACCTGACCTGGAACTTGTGATCCTCCTGTCTCAGCCTCCTGAGTAACTAGAATTACAGAACGTATTTGACTAGGTTACCATTTTTGTGTAAGGATTAAGTCGGAAGAAACTTCATTATCATGTCACTTGAAACTGGTCTGTTTGTGAAACGGCTTAAATTGCAGCCTGGTCACACTTGGAACTTCAGTGCGAGTGAATTTTTTTGTTGCGGGAGTGGTCGGTACTGGGGATTGAACCTTGATCTTGTGCATACTAGTGACTCCATTTTTATTTTTGGTCTAGTTTATCAGGGCCTGGTGCAGGAACTTAGTTCAAAACATTGGCCTCCAGTAATTTTTATGTAGCAGGTTCACAGTAAAATTTAATTACATATAATTTGAAGAAGCAGTTTCTGTTCTGTTTTGTTTTCTTTTTGTTTTGCAGTCCTAGTGATGGAGCCCAATGGCACTCTACCACTGAGCTACATCCCTGCCATTTTTATTTTTTATTTTGAGTCAGGATCTTGCTAACTTGCTCAGGTTGGCCTTGAACTTGTGATCCTTTGTCCTCAGCCTCCCAAGTAGCTGGGATTTCAGGCATGTGCCACTGCGTCTGACTGTACTCTCTGAATAACAATATTATTTAGAAAGTACAGTCATTCTCCAAAGCTTTGCCAGAGATAGTATGGAAGTATTAATGTATTTTTTGTTGTTGTTGTTGTTTACTCTGATTAGCTGTTAAAGTAGTTGGGAATGGTAACTTCAATTTTTTTTGACTGGTTTTTACAATCATATCTCAATTGAGATACACAATTGTATATTCACATATACAATTCATTCATTTAAAGTATACAGTTTCACCAGGCACAGTGGTACTTACCAGTAATCTCAACAAGCTGGGTAGGTTATGGCAGGTTTGCAAGTTCAAGGCCAGCCTGGGCAATTTAGTGAGACCCTGTCTCATAATAAAAAACACAAAGGGCTGGGGTGTAGCTGCATAGTAGAGTATGCCCATGGGTACAATTCTCCAGTACCTAAAGAAACAGTAGAATTCCATGACCATCACCAGGATCAATTTTAGAACTCTGTCTTCTCAAAAAGAAATCCTATAGCCTATCCCTGATCTTCCTCTCCAACCCCACCCTGAGGCAATCACTAATCTTTCCTCCATCCCTCCCTTCCTTCCATGGAAGGGATTGAAAACCCACAACCTTGAGCATGCTACACAAGTACTCTACTACTGAGCTATCTCATCAGCCCTTTATTTTATTTTGAGATAAGATCTAAATTGTCTGGGCTGGCCTAGAATTCATGATCCTCATGCTTCAACCTCCTGAGCAGGATTAGAGGCATGGGCCACCATGCTGGTTTACTAATATGCTCATGTCCTCTATTTTCCCATTATGCACATTTCATATAAATGGAATCACATCGTATGTTGTCCTTTGTGACCTTTCCTTCCCCCAGTACTGAGGATTAAACCCAGGGGCACTCTTATCACTGAGCAACATCCCAGTCCTTTAAATTTTTTGTTTTTATTTTTAGACAGGTACTCACTAAGTTTCCCAGGCTGGCCTTAAATTTGCTATGCACCTAACTCAACCTCTGTAGTGCTGGGATTGTAGGCATGTGCCACTGTACCCAACTCATGACTGGCTTCTTACCCTTAGCATGATGCTTTCAAGCTTCATTCATGTTGTAACATTTATCAGTACAATCCTTTTTATGTCTCAAAGGTAGCCCGTTGTATAGTCATTCTGTAATTTGTTTATTCATTCATCAGTTGATGGAACTTGGGGTTTTTTCTGCCTTTTGGCCCTTATGACTACTGCTATCCACACTAGTGTTTAGGTTTTTGTGTCAATGAATGTTTTCATATTTCTTGAGTGTGGATCTAGAAGTAGAATCTGTCACATGGTAATTCTATGTTTAACTATTTGAAGAATTGTCTGGCTGTTCCAAAGAGGCTGTACATTCCTGCCTGTGGTATATGAGGGTTCCAGTTTCTCCACAGCTGTGCCAGGATTTGTTATTCTCATTTTCATTGCAGTCATCCTAGTGGACATGCAGTACTATTTCCTTGTTATTTTGATTGGTATTTCCTTACTGGTTAATGACATTAAGCATCTCTTCATATGCTTCTTGGCAGTAATTTTGATTTATGTCAGAATCAGATTCAGAGTCTTGAGTAGGAACCATTCCATAGAATTGGTATTTAGAAGTCCAGACGCAATACAAAGACAGAGAACAGGCCCAGTTATCTTTATAGGTCTTTATATCACTCTATTAGGCCTTTATATCATTATTCAAGGTTATAGCCAAGAACTGGGAAACTTTAAATCAGTGACCTAACTTAGTGGAACAGGATTCAAAATTTAGATGTCAGGGGTCCAAAGTCAAGAAGCTTCCTAAGTTAGATGCTAAAACTATACTGCTTATCAGTTCTAACTGAGGTAAGCCAGAGACTTGATTCCATGGGGATGACTTCAGCTTTGTTATGAAGGGGGTGGTCCTTGGTTCATTCCCCTCCAGAGGGGTTAGAAGATTTGAGGCAGGGTAAGTATCCACACCTGGTGCCAGTCCCCTGCCATAAGCAAGAGTAAACCCAAGAAAGTTGCATGTCGAGGAGACAATCAGTTTGAACTATGTTCAGGAATGCCTGTGCTCAAATTTACTTTTATAGAAACTACTCTGAGAAGCATCACCACAAAGCCAAGCTTCGAAAGGTCAAGGATCATTTAGTTCATGAAGTAGAAATGCGAAATAAAAGAATTAAACAACTTGAAGATGAAGCTGGACTCCTGCAACAAAAAATTGAGACGGTGAGAAAGAAAGAAAAGTATACTGATGATACTGGTGGTTAGCCATTCAGAGAATGCCCACTCATTTTTAAATTACTTCCTTGCCCTCATTTTCTTTTTATGTCACCATCTATTTTTCCATGTAAGTAATTCTTTAAGTCCTGCCAAACAGTATCTAAGACTCATAGTGTTGCTAAACTAAATTGAACACTGAAAATATTATGCACTGCCAATTTATGCTTGTCTTGCCTTCAAACGAAAATATCTTTTCTTAAATACTCTTCAGCAGAGACTTCCAAACCACCCTCAGTAATTAACCCATTCCTGTTTTAAGTACCCCTCATTTTGCCTCAAACCTCAGCGTCAGTTTTAGTGGCAGGAAAAACAGGTAATCCAAATTCCTTTATCAGTTCTTAACTAGTACTTCAAACTTTTTCTAGATATCCCTGATTTCTTTATGCTTGTCTTATTGCTCTTGTGACTTATGGGCGTAAGGGTAAGAAGTGGAATCACGTGAAGAAGTCTTGAGACGTTTAATCTACATAAATTAAAAATGAAGAGCAGCTGTCAGGTGCAGTGGCACAGGCCGGTAATCCCAGCAACTCAGGAAACTGAGGCAGGAGGATTGCAAGTTCAAGGCCAATGAGAAATTTAGCAAGATCCTGTCTCAAAATAAAAAATAAGAAAAGTCTGGGGATGTAGCTCAGTGGTAAAGCACCCTTGGCTTCAATACCTAGGACTGAAAAAAAAAAGAACAACTGACATCAGTAATGTTCTCCCTTCTTGAGATTGCTAATCCATTCTGGAACTTTGAAAATTGTTCTCGCTCCTAAAACACTCATTTCTATACCCACCAAAATTTTATTGTACCTCTGATATGTGCCAAGGATACCAAAATAATTTATGTAATTTCAAACATTTCATCCACTGTCATGAGACTCAGGTCAACAATCTCTAGATTACGCACAGTAAAACTTTTTTTTTTTTCTCTGCAGTACTAGGGATTGTGCCCAGGGGCTCTCTACCACTGATCTTCATCCCCCGCCCTTTTTATTTTTTGTTTTGAGATAGGGTCTTGTTAAATTGCCAAGGCTAACCTTGAACTTTCCATCCTTCCATCTCAGCCTACCGAGTAGTTGGGATTACCAGTGTGCACCACAACTGGTTTATGCATTTATATTTTATGTTAGTACAGGCACGTGGATTCCTATTTTATTTGATGAGTTATAGTTTGTTACTATCATTATTGATTTTGGTTTGGCCCAAGTTGTCCCAGATTTGACCCAAAGGGACTAACTTTGAACTCTCAGTCTTCCTGCCTCAGCCTCCCAAACAACTGATCACAGGGATATGACACTGTGCCTGAATACCAATTCTTTCTTGTACTACCTGTCTCAACTTCTAGGTGTATATGTGAAACAGCTTTCAGCAGACATGCTTCCTTTCTTCCTGACTGTACTGGGTTGCATAGTGTCCCCCAGAATTCATGTCTACCCAAAACATCAGAATGTGACCTTATTTGGAAATAGGGTGTTTGCAGATGTAATTATTTAAAATGAGGTCATCCTTGGATAGGATGAATCCTAAATCCAATGTGACTGGTTCTCTTATAAGAAGCGGGGAAGACACCCAAACACGGGGGAAGAACACTAGGTGTCCTGTGGAGGCAGAGATTGGAATGATGTAACTAAGCCAAGAAACACTTGAGCTGTGCTGGCCAACATTCAAAACCAGGAAAAAAGCAGGAAACAGAAGCTCCCCCTGAGGACTGAGGGTGTGCCTCAGCGGTAGAGCAATTGCCTACCATGCAGAAGACCCCAGGATTAGTTCTTAGTATTGCAAAGAAAAAAAATCAACCAACAACAACAACAAAAATACCTACATCTGATCCTCCAGAAAGAACTAACCCTGCTAACATCTTAATTTCAGACTTCTAGCCCCCCCAAACTGTAAGAAAATTAATTTCTGTTGTTTTAAGCCACTCAGTTTGTGGTAATTAGTCATACCAGCCCTAAAAAGCTAATGCACTGACTAAAAGAACAATAGGTCTCCAGGAAATATGCTGGAGATTGCAAATAAGCAGAGGCTAAGAAAGTAATTTAGTCTTTTGCTCACACCATTGAAGGGTTCTGTGGGCTCTGACTTTAAACAGACATGGATTCAAATTCCAGCCCTCACTTTTAGTTCTGTGACTTTGAACCAGTTTCTGTGTGTCATCTCCCTCATCTGTAAAATGGAGAAAATAATCTCCACTTCACATTAAGGCATTTATGAGAACTAAAAAATAAAATTCCTAAAGTGGCACATATTAAATTTTTTGTTGATATTATTTTCCTGCTTCTTGGCGTATTATATCTTAGGACCACATTAATTGGTGGATGTATAGTACACAAGACAAATTGTTAGCAGAATTAAAAATAGTTGCCAGGCACAGTGGCAAATGCCCATAATCCCAGTGGCTCAGAGGCTGAGGCAGGAGGATCACAAGTTCAAAGCCAGCCTCAGCAATTTAGTGAGTCCCTAAGCAAGTTAGCAAGAACCTGTTTCTAAAATAGAAAAAGGACTTGGATGTGGCTCAGTGGTTAGCATCCCTGGGTTTAATCCCTGGTACCAAAACAATAAAAGTTTAGAGAAGACTGACGTGAGAGTTCTTAATGCTACAGTGCTATACCTGGGACTTCTGATTTTAGCCTATTTTAGGACCTATACACCAGAACCCTGAACATAAAAACATTAGGTTTACCTTCTGAGTCACCAAAAAACGAATGCCTCTTCTTTTTTTTGTTTTTTAAATCTGACAGTAATAAATTTATTAAGATTCCCCCTTCCAAAATATAAACACAAACCAGTAAAGAAGCAAAACAAACCATAAAACATCAGGCCCGGAGCCACAATAAAAGAGACAAAATGAGCAACATGAACATGGAAGTGGCCGAGGTGGGAGGGGAGCCGAGTGGACGCCTGTGGGGCGGGGCTGGCCATCCTACTGAAGGACAGCAACCAGAGCCCTCGCTGCCGTGGCGCTGGGAGGCAAAGCTGGGCAATGTGGTAGCTCTGCGGTCCTGGGCAGTGGCGCGCGCCAGCTGTAAGCGCCTCACTTGGGGCGCTGGTCCTCGGTCTCCTCCTCGGAGTCCTCGTACGTCTTGCCCTCGTCCTCCGCTGTGGCTCCAATGCCTCATCTCTTCAACCTTCTCAACATACAACAAGCCAGTTGAGTCCTCTAATTGCCGTGCCCATCCAAACCAGACTTTCCCAGATATTTTATTCTATCACCATAGTAGGTATCCCAATTTTTAAAAATTTGGTTCAAGGAAAAAAAAAAAAAAAAAAAAACGTGGTGTTTCCTAAGGACAGGATGTCAGTAAACTTCCCCATCCATCTAATATCCTTTCTAATTCATTTATAACAGGATAGGATATATTGTCTGTCTGCTTCTATTCTCAACCCTTATCAGTACATTATCAATTGAGTATCATTAAATAACAACAGGTGAGACTATTATTAGACATTAAAGGGTCCTGGAGAAGGACATTAACGTGTGGAATGGTTTGTGTCAGAACATAATCTAACCTCCTTCCTTATATTTCTGGACAGTCTTTTCTTGAACGATCTACAACTAGTGTCTTCATTAATATCTTATTTAAGAACTCTGTGTGGTAGGTACTGGGGATTGAACCCAGGGAAGGCCTGGTACCTGCTAGATAAGTGAACTCTACCACTGAGGTACACCCCCAGTCCTTATTAGTATCTTATTTAAAAGAAACATAAAGCTGCCCCTCTTAATCCTATGATTCACCCATCTGCCAAAAGTTGTTATTCTCCCTCCCCCACTGGCTCCCACCACCGGCAGGTGAGGAACAAGAACTGAAAAGATGAAGGTACTTGTCTGTTACTATTCACAGTCATTAGTGAAGTGAGACCAACAATTCCATATTTACCAGTATCAATCTATGGACTCTCTCAGCTGTGAGGGAATGTTAGTGTTTTTGTTTTTGTTTTTTTGCCAAATGTACCCCTTGACCATTTTAGCCATAACTTCACTACCTCCTTCTTTGGGAGAAAATCATTGGTAGAAAATGAAACATGGTGATGGGCTAGAAGTCATTTCAGCATCATTCCTACAGCAGTCATCTCAGCTCCTGGCTGTCAGCCAAGCCAGCAGGGATCCTGACTTTGACTGCCTAACCAGGTGGCTTAATTCCCATCTTCTTCCCTCGGCCTTAAAAAGAATTACAACTGCAGTGCAGATGGACATGTATTAAATGGGGAAAATTTAAACATGGAGCTTCAAAAATTCAGTTGTATTTGTTGGTATTTTGATACCTGTGTAATTATAATACAGCAAAGAGAGGAAAAAGATAATACAGGTAAGAGCACTGAGATCTTAGAAGTTGAGGCTCAGATATTTTTAAATGTTAATGCAAAAGAATGAGTAAATGTCCAATCAAAAATACATTACATATAAAATTAACAGAAGAATATCTAGCTATAATGAATGACCACGTCACCAAACAGGTAGAAACAGACTAGAGGACAGGAAAGAGAATAAACATGAGAAATTTGCTGTCAGGACTTAGACACAGGTGGAAGTTCTTAAGTTGGTAACTCTTTCTCTTACCGTGTATCCCTAGGATAAGGCATTCCAGGACCAGATCATCGCCCAAAATGATACCCTGATCCTAGAAAAAAGGGAGCTTCTGAAGCAAGTCATGGACCAAGAAGAAATAATCCGCAACAACAAACACATAATCTCGTCAGTCAAGAGCAAGTAGGTGCAGTCCCACTGGGGAGCCAGTGGGCTCCACAAAGAGGATGTTTCTCCCTCAACAAAGAAATGGTTCCAGAGGCTGTCCTTTGAGTTTGTGGCTTATTCTATATCTCTTTCTTTGCTCTCTGCTGTTTTCAGCAGATCATGCAAGCAGTAGAACTTGTGATATTAAAAAGAATATTATGGAAGAGGCAGGCCAGCCATTCAGATGGGCTCTCTCACAGAGGTGTCGCCTCTCTGAAGACCTGGCCATGTGCATTCTGGCCAATCTCATGTGTCAACGCTCCTTTTTTTTTTTTTTTTTTTTTTTAATCCTTTGGTACCTCTGGAATCAAGGTAGAAAAAGAGAATCAAGCTCATAGGAGTGGTGTAAATGCATGAATTCTGCAGGATATGACATTAATTTTTAATGAGAAATATTCAAAACAGAAAAGAATTTAGATACAATCTGGCTCAAGCATTCTCTCTTCTGTGAGAGAATTTAATTACAATCAAAAACATTCTTAGAGCAAGAATAGGAACAAAGAGAGGAGGTTGATCTTAACAGACAGTGTCACCTATAATAACTACAATGATTGTTTGAGAATTTACTATATGCTAGGCACTGTTCTAAGCCTGTTCACTCTGGATTGATTTAACCTTGACACCAACCCCAGAAGGGAGGCACTAACATTAGCTTTAGTTTATGGATGAGGAACCCAAACTCCAAAGAGGTCAGGGAAGTCGCCTAGCCTGGTAGTGGTCAAGCAGCATGTGAACCTTGGCAGCCTGGCCCTAGACTTTAGCACCATACCTGTCAATTTGGGAACATATTCCTCTGAGTACATGTGGAAAGCCTCTGATTATCTTTACTGTTTGTGTTTCCCTTTTTATACATTTACAGCATTGTCCTTCTCAAACTATGTCATAGCTTCTGATAGTCAGTTTACAGATGGGGAAACTGAGGCTCAGATGTGTAATTTGCTATGGATCACTCAGCTAGCAAGAAACAGAAGTCAAACACTAATCTCTGATCAAATCTATTATACTGTAATAACTGTAGCCCTGAAGAGGGAACCTGTGGGTTAGAGATCAGGCTTAGAGCTCTTAAAGATCTATTTGGCATCCCTGTTCTACAAATTTCTGTTTTTATGTTTTTAAATAAGTTCCTGACCCATCTCTGAGCCTCGGTCTTCTCAATTATAAGATAGGCTTTATAACAATTTATGTTTCATGAGGTTGTTATGAAGATTATGTGAGCTAACACATGAAAAATGTTCAGTGTTTAGTGTGTGGACAGGTTACAGTAGCTGGTATGTGGCTGCTGCTAATGCTATTCTTTTTTTTTTTTTTTTTTTTACTAATAGTATTCCTACTTCTCCATGAGAACTCAGAATCAGATTAGTGTGAGATGAGAGCCAGAAGCAAGCTGTGGAGTTATAATATTTGAGGGGATACAGTCTTTTGTTTCAATCCTTCCCCTAAATAGAGTCCTACCTTAAATTTCTCAAGGTTTGGAATTCATATACTCATGCATATGTATTGAATAGCCATTTACAGGCCAGAAGCTTATTATTTTTTATTTAGTTGTATAATATGGTAAGAATTATTCCGTCAAACTTAGTTCTAAGATCTGGACAGTGGTCTAAGACCCCAGAGACAGTGGGATGTGGGACATAGTTTTGGGCTTTCAGTAATGATGCAGAAATTTTTAGGGGAGAGTAGCATAGTGGTTGAGGCAATACTAAGACTGCAAAAGGTTCCAGGCTTGATCCCCAGTACTGCCAAAAAGCAAAAAAGAAAGAAAAAAATTTCTAGCTATGTCTCTGATTTATACTATTGTTAGAGCACTTTTCCTGGATAAAGAAAATAAGCAATTACAGGAAAATCATTTCCGGCTCATGCAGCAAGTTAGCTTCTTAGAGCGCATTATATGGAACATCCAGATTCGCAGAAGAGAGGTAAGATGTGCGCTTTTTATTGGGTCCTTAATCTGAAGTTTCAGTTGTTATGTTTGCTTTACCCTCCTTCCTCTTCCTCTTCATATAGCTATAGTCCTGCTCTTGGCCTTATGGAGGGCTGTAGCAAAGAGGCTCCTTCGCTGGCTGTGAACTTGCAATCCTCATAAATTGCTGAGGTTACAGGCATGTGCCACCCTGCCCAGCTGTTCCAAGCACTTTTTTTTTTTTTTTTTTTTTTTTTTTTTTGTGGTACTGGGGATTGAACCCCGGACTTTGTGCTTATGAGGCAAGCACTCTACCAACTGAGCTATATCCCCAGCCCCGTTCCAAGCACTTTTAAAGGGTGAACTTTATGTTAGTGATTTACTTGTCAACAATGCTATTATTAAAAAAAAAAAAAAGCCAGACATGGTGGCGCATGCCAATAATCCCAGCAGCGTGGGAGGCTGAGGTAGGAGGATTGAGAGTTCAAATCCAGTCTCAGTTCAATCCCCGATATCCCTCAAAAAAAAAAAAAAAAGAATAAAAAGAATAAGACCCTTCTACATGTTCTCCAAAATACATACAGCAAAGAAAAGAAGATGAAGACAGAATGTATAAAATCATGTGTGTAAAAACTAGAAAGATAGGCAGACCAGAGATAGGCTATATATAGATATAGATATAGATATATAGATATATATTATATAGATATATATTATATAGATAGCTTATATAAATATATGTAGGGACTAATATAGACTGTATACAGGGGAGAGAGCACTTGACTTACTGATACAGTTGGGAAGACAAGCAATTTTTCATTTTATACCCCTTTATGCTTTTTGTTATGTGTAGTATATTCAGGTATTATAGCTATATTATATATCAATATATGTGTAAGTTCTAGAATCACACTGCCAGTGGTTTATTATTATAATATTTAATATTAATCCTTTCTTTCCTTTAAGGAAGCAACAATTAGCGACATCCCTGGACTTGACATATTAAATAAAATGTTGCCTTTTCCGGGATCTAGGTTAGTAAAATCAAGAGGGTCATCTGCATGCCTGAGAGTCATAGCTGTTAACTAGTTCTGAGTTGCTAGCTTGAGAAAGCATAGCATTTGGGGGTATTTTTCTACAATTAGTATTTGAATCTTCTCCTAATTCCTTGTCCCCTCACCAACCCTTCACCCTCACACTCTGCAGAACCCTGATTTAAGTAAGATGGGAGATAACCCACAAACATAGGTTAAAGGTAAATTTTATTTGGTCATTTTCTTTGGGCTTGACAGTTGTAAAATACTAAAATCTTGTTGAAACCATATCCCTGTAACCCCAAACTCCTACCAGGCAATTCTGTCCCCACTATGCCCTTACTCATGTTCTTTTTTAGTTTCTCAGGAGCACGTTCTGTAGAGTCCATTGGAAATCTTCAAGGGACTAAAGACCATAAATCAGAAGCAGAAATGGCAGTTTCAAAGTCCCCTGAGTGTCTTTCATGTTCACAGAATTCTGAAACTGGATACATAAATGTGGCTTTTCTGAAAGACGAAATCAGCCTTAAAAAACAAGACCAAAAGTCAGTTCTATGAAATCACTGGTGTCTGACACTATACTGATCAAACCTGCTAACTTAAAGCTTGAACATTACAGTGGACTGACATGGAAGATTCTGGATTCCCCACTGTATGTCAACCAGGAGTCTTCAAAATTGCTGATAAGTTCATTAAACAATTTCTAAAAATGGATTTCTCAAGTTTCTTTTATATTCTGAAATGATTTGTATTGATTAGTACAGTGAAGTTCAATGATATAATTAGGTTTTTCTTTGGAGTATACATATATGGTTAATATAGCATTCTTTTCCATTATCATGGGTATTTTTAGTTTTATTATTTAAAATAAAAAACAGTGTAATCACATTTAAGTAAAATTTTTTTTAAAACCTATATAATTCCTTTTTTTTTTTTTTTTTTAATATACCAGGGATTGAACCCAGGGGAGCTTAACCACTGTGCAATATCCCCAGCTGGCTTTGAACTTGTGATCCTCATGTCTTAGCCTCCCAAGCCACTGGGAATACAGGCATGTGCCACTATGTCTGATTAATCCCACATCTTTTTTTTTTTTTTTGGTACCAGGGATTGAACCCAGGGGCACTTAATTACTACGCCATATCTCCAGCTGTTTTTAGTGTTTTATTTAGAGATAGTGTCACCAAGTTGCTTTAGGGCCTTGCTAAATTACTGAGGCTGAACGCCAACTGCGATACTCCTGCCTCAGCCTCCCGAGTTGCTGGGATTACAGGCATGCACCACCAGGCACAGTTTAGATGCACTGAATTTTTATAGGTAACCCTTACTTCCTCAACCACAAGAAAGGATGATTAAAGGATACAAGAAATAATAGCTATTGTATCAAATGTGTATTCTGACACTGAGTCTTGCACAAGGTAACATTTTTTCACTCAGTCCATTGGGTCTATTTATCTAATATTTACTATATTGCTAGTCAATAGTAGGCAATGCAGCCTCAGCTGTGAACAAGACAGATTGGAAGAGTTTTTATTCTTGGAATTTATGTACTATCAGGGAAAAGCTGCGTGTTGCAAGGAATGAACAATGGAGACATAATTTTGGATAGATGAGTGGCAAGTGATCTGAGTGACAAAGGGTTATTGTTTGGTTGCCCCTGAAGAGGTGACATCTGGGCCCCGCCCTGAATTAAAAGGAGCTACCCCGCCTTCCCTTTAAGGATTTCTAAGAATATTTCAGAATTAACATCTACTACCAAGACCCAAAGGAGAGTAGGGATTTTAATGACCTGGAGGTACATAAAGATGCCTAGTAACTAAGGGTGAGTCATACCCGAAATGAGACCTGATAGCTGGTGGCCAGATTGATGCATTTAGGGCTTTGGACGTAAGAAGCTGAATTTTATTCTAAATATGGGAAGGCAAGAGTGATTTAAGTGCAAAGGCTATTTTAAAAATTCTAGTTGCTCTATGGGAAATGAGTTAGAAGCTTATGGCAGAACTGAAATTAGGATTCTAGTGTCCTGAATTCAAAGAAGGATAAGTACTGAGCCCACTCGTTTTAAATACAGAGGATGAACAAAACAGAGGTCCTACCCTTGTGAGTAGAACAACAAAAAAAAAACCCACACATGCACACAGTTCGGAGGTAAGGGCTTCCAGAGCTGATTAAGTACCCTTGCTTATTCAAAACGCCCTGGCTGTAAAATGATTAATTTGCACTGCACTAGTACAGCCAGGTGAATGGGCTGCCTGTCGACCCTGAGCAAAAAGATGCCCAGGCTTTCCTCCTCCTCCTCCTCCTCCTTCCCGCGCTTCTTTCCCTGGAGAGCCCCCGAGCTTCCACCAGCCAGTCCGAGCACTCCGCGTCGAGGGCGGGACCGGGCCTTGGTTGACTTCTACTGCGCACGCCCCGTTCCCCCGCCCCGCCCGCACTCGGGGCTGGGTTTAGTTCACCGGAAACCAAATTTCTGCTTCCGGGTCAGAGCCATGGCGGTGGCAAATTCAAGCCCTGTCAACCCTGTAGTGTTCTTTGATGTCAGCATTGGCGGCCAGGTAAGGTACAAGGCCCACCGAGACCTGCGCGGAGGGAAACCGCACGGGGCTAGCCGGGCACAACTCACCAACCCAGAGAGAGAGGACTCGGGAGCCAGAGTGTGAAATTGCACCGGAGCCTTCCCACCTGCGGGGCGGGAGGGAAGGAGGGGGAGGAGGAGTCTTGCCTATCCAAGGACCCTGCTTCTGGAGGAACTGGGCAAGACGAAACGTTAAGCTAGGCAGATGGAGGAGGAGGAGAAGGAGGTGGAGGTGGAGATGGAAGTGGAAGTGGGAGATGCCGAACGGCATGGAGTTGGGGCATCTCCCGTGAGCCCTTCACGGTGGTGCGCTGGTGCTTCACAACGACTTCCGCCGTTTGCAGGAGGTTGGCCGCATGAAGATCGAGCTGTTTGCAGACGTTGTACCTAAGACAGCTGAGAACTTTAGGTAAGGAAGTACTCACCTGCGCCAGAATAACAGAACCCGGAGCCGGATCCCAGTCAACCCGCGGAATCACCCATCTGCCTCTGTCCACTCAGTGCCCTTGAGATCTGTTTTCTCTGGGTATTGTTCTGCCCGAATGGGTACTGCTTTTTTATTGCTCTTGTGTCAGTTTATGTTGTTAGGCTCTATGCCTGTGTGTCTTGATATCTGACTGCCTGGTTGGTGGGCTTGCTGGCTGCAATGTCTATATCCCTTCATCGCCTCCTGAGATTAGTGGTTCTCACAGCAATGACGTCATGGTGACTGAACTGTTTACTCTTTTCCCTTTTAGGCAGTTCTGCACTGGAGAATTCAGGTCAGTTTTTGCCTACTCCTGAGGGGTGTTCTGAGGCTGCATTGAGGTATTAGGAAAACACTGGAAAACCTTGAGTCATAGAAGATAATACCCCAGGAATCTATCCTTAGTTTTTTACTTTCTGTACATCTCTTCTCCCGACCATCTTTAGGAGAGTCCTTTTGGCTCCAGTGTGTCCTACACTGGAAAAGCCTATGATTACCTGTCATCATTCCAAGTCTCTTTCTTTTTGGTTATAGAAAAGATGGAGTGCCAATAGGATACAAAGGGAGCACCTTTCACAGGTAAGCCTTTTGGCGAACCATTCTCGGGATTTTCAGAAATAGAGTCATCCTTTGTTATCAATGGGGGGTTGGTTCTAGAAACCCTTACACCCGCCCCCATGGATACCTAAATCTGAGAATGCTTAAATCTCTTATTTATTAATTTTTTCAGTACTCGGTATTCTGAGACAGAGACTAAGTTGCTTAGACTGTCTTTGAACTTGGAATCCTCCTGCCTTAGCTTCTTGAGTTGCTGGTATTACAGGGGTGTGCCACCATGCTGGGCTAAGTTTCTTGTTTTATTTTTGGTACTGGAGATTGAACCCAGGGGTGCTTAACTACTAAACCACATCCTTAGCGCTTTTTATTTTTTTAGTTTGAGATAGGGTCTTGCTACATTGGTTAGGGTCTCAACTATGTTGCTGAGGCTGGCTTTGAACTTGAAATCCACCTATCTCAGCCTTCAGAGTTGCTGGGATTATAGGTGTGCACCACCTCACCCAGCAAGTCAATATTATTTTTAAACCATAGAATCTTCTCTCAGGATCTTTTGCTTTCTGTTTTAGGGTCATAAAGGATTTCATGATTCAGGGTGGAGATTTCGTTAATGTAAGTACTATTTCTTTCCTATCAAAGATCCATAGGCCAGGGGCTGCAGTTGTGGCTCAGTGATAGAGTGCCTTGGCATTTGGGAGGCCCTGGTTTCGATACTCAGCATCACATATAAATAAAAAAATAGAAGATTCATTGACAACTAAAAAAAAATTTTTTTTAATTATTTAAAAACAAAAAAAGATTTGTAGCCATTTTTTTTTTTTTAATACCAGGGATTGAACCCAGGAACACATAACCACTGAGCCACATCCCTAGTCCTTTTAATTTGATTTTATATATATATTTATTTTGAGACAGAGTCTCACTAAATTGCATAGGACCTTGCTAAATTGCTGAAACTAGCCTTGAATTTGTGATCCTCCTGCCTCAGCCTCCTGTGTTGCTGGGATTACAGGTGTGCTCCACTGCTCCCGGCCATAGATTTGGTTTTTATTTTGTTTTTGCTTCTTTTACCACAAGAACCCAGTCTTCAGGCTTGAGAGCAATAATAAAGTTTGATGGGGAAAGTGTGGGTGATGGGAATGTAATTTTAGAAGGCTGACTGCAACTGACAGTACCATTAAATAATAGATATCTGCATTATATTGAGTCATTGATTTCCTTGATGTAAACCTCAGCCTTTTGGGGATACAAACTGAAATTTTCTAGCATACATACAAATGGTTTGTGAGAGACTCATACTAATTGTTCCCATGAAACTTAGAACTCAGTGCAATTTTTAAAATTTTCTACAATTTGTTTTTTCTAAATGGAAGTAAGTCTCTTTCCAGTCAGCTGAATGCTTATATTCCATTTTCCATTTCAAATCTGGAACTTTAGTGTCTGGAAAGCAGTGGGCTTTTCTGTTTATATGGTTTTTGTTTGTTTTTGTTTTCCTTTTGAAAGCTGAGTTTTTAATCAGTAATTGATTAGTGATCAAGGAATCAAAACAAAAGATAGTTTTGGGGGTATATTTGCTCCATTCTTTGGGTGAGTCCAGGTGATTAGTCTTTTACTACTAACCATGACTTTCTTGTGACTACACTATTTGTGTCTGATATTGAGTCTTCTTCTCTACTCCACCTTGGAGGCCATTGAATAAACCAGTTTTTTTTTCCTTTTTGTTTTTGTCCATTTGTCTGTCTTGTGGTACTGGGAATTAAACGCAGGTCCTTGCTCACTAAGCTACATCCCCAACCTTTTTAATTTTATTTTGATACAGGTTCTCACCAAGTTGTCCAGGATGGCCTTGAACTTGCTATCTTCCTGCCTCAGCCTCCCTTGTTGCTGGGATTATAGACATGAGCCACTGTGCCCAATTCTTTCATGAGTGAATTTTTGTTTGTCTTGTGGTACTGGGAATTGAATGCAGAGGCACTTCATCACTGAGTTACATCACCAGCACTGTTTTTCTTATTTTATTGTTTTATTTTAAGACAGGGTCTTGCTAAATTGCTGATGCTATCCTTGAACTTCCAATCCTCCTGCCTGTTCCTCCCAAGTCACTGGAATTATAGGCATGTGCTACCATGCCCAGTTCTCTCATGGTTTTGGTTTTGGTTTTGGTACTGGGATTGAACCCAGCAGGTCTTTTACCACTGAGCCACATCCTCAGCCCTTTTTATTTATTTATTTATTTTGAGACAGGGTCTCACTGAGTTGCTTAGGACCTTTTTAAGTTGCTGAGGCTGGCCTTGAACTTGCAGTTGTCCTGGGATTATAGGCATGTGCCACCACTCCCAGCATCTCATGTTCTCATGTGTTTTCAAAGACCTCTTTCTTTCCTGTGCGAGGTTTGCAGAGTAGCAGGTTTTGGGCTAAATCATGCTTTTAGTTATGTTTTGTGTCAACTGCATGATGTTGTATTTCATGTACATGTTGTTATAAAACTTTAATTTCCAGAAGTGTTCTGGAGTTTTCTCTTTAAAAAATGGAAAATGGTGCACACTCGTAATCTCAGAAACTTGAGAGGCTGAGGCAGGAGGATTGCAAGTTAAAGACCAGCCTCAGCAACTTGGCAAGACCCTGTATCAAAACAAACAATAAAAAGGGCTGGAAGTGTTGCTCAGTGGTAAAGTGCTCCTGGGTTCACTCCTTAGTACCCCTCAAAAAAAGGAAAATGGGGGTTCACTAGGCCCAGGTTTCTCATACAGTGACAATTGGGTATAATGTAGTAATTGATCTCTTTAGACAACGTGTATCCTTACCATTTCACAGTTTCCACTACCTGTTTCCCTTATGTATGTCACTTGCTCCTCTAGGCATTTAAAGTTTTGTAATTGCTGATAGTGGGACTTGTTAACTGATGGAAAAAAAGGACTGAGAATCTGTCCTCTGTCTTCTTTACTTTCTTCCTATAGGCTCTTGCACTGTGGGGTTGTTTTACAGGGATGGGACCAGTTTCTTACTGATCTTTGCTTTGTGCCTATCCCATCACTTGTTGATAACACAATATCAACTGAGAAAATAATTGCTCAGTCTCTGCAGTTCAGAGAGAAGCAACTGCTCAGAACTTCCCTTAGGGAAGACAAGATAGAATGAGGAAGAGGCAGAAAAAGCAGGATTTAAGACCTAAAGTTTGAACAAGACAGGTTTTTTTTTTTTGTTTTTTTTTTTTTTTTTTTTTGTAATATTTGTTGTTTTGTTTTGTTCTGGTCACAAAAGAAAAGTGTGAAGAATAAAATTAATCATGCCCAGTCTCCCTCTCAAGGAATACATACTAATAGCATTTTGGTTTATAATTGCTAGTCTTAATATATCAGAATATGTATGTATGTATATGTATACTTTTTTTTTTTTTTTTTAATTGGGTACTGGGAATTAAACCCAGGGCTCACATATGCTATGCCACTGAGCCCCATCTCCAGACTTTTGTTTTTTTGAGATAGGGTCTCACTTTGTTGTGCAGGTTGGCCTTGAACTTGGGACTTCCTGCCTCAGTCTCCTAGGTAGCTATGCTACCTAGCTGTGTGTATGCAAACTTTTTACCACACTTAAGCTGACATGTCCTATATTACTCAGGGTCCTCCAGAGAAACAGTACCAACAAAATGAATGTGTATGAGTATGTGTGTATATAAATATATATGTATGTATATATATTATAAATGAGGGAATTCGTTAGATTGACTCACAAAATTATAGAGTCCGAAAAATTCCATGATGGCTATCTGTAAGCTAAGAATCAGAGAAGCCAGAGGCTTCACATCCAGGAAGACTGACAGTGTAGCCCCTAGTATGAGGCTGAAGGTTCAAGAATCCTTGGAGGGTCTCTAGGTGCAAGTCCCAGAGTCCAAAGACTGAAGAACCAGAAGTCTGGCACCAAAGGGCAGCAGCACAAATGAAGGTGTCCCACTCAGGAAGGAAGAACAAGAAAGTTTTACCTTTTTTTGCTTGTCTGTTCCATCTCTCTAGGCCCTAGCCATTTGGATAATGCTTATCCACACTCAGGGTACCTTTTCCCCATTCAGTCAGTGTCAGTGTCCATGTGCCAGTATTCTCTGGAAACACCCTCACAGTCACACCCAGCAGTAATGCTTTGCAATTTTCTAGATATCCTTTTTTTTTTTTAGCCGTAGATGGACACTATATCTTTAATTTATTTATTTTTTATGTGGTACTTAGAATTGAACCCAGTGCTTCATGCATGCTAGGTGGGTGCTCTACTACTGAGCCACAACCCCAGCCCCTTTAGATATACTTAATCCAATAAATCTAACACCAAAATTAACTATCACACTTTAATTTTTTTTTTTTTTTTTTTTTGTATTTAGAAATTGTCTATTCTTTCCCTTGTTATTAACTTTTTATAAAAAGGTTTGTAGCTAGGCACGGGGGTACACACCTGTAATCCAAGCTAGTTGACAGGCTGAGGCAGAAGAATTGCAAGTTTGAAGCTAGTCTTGGCAACTTAACGAGACCTTGTCTCAAAATAAAAAATAAAAAGAGCTGGGTATGTAACTCAGTGGTAGGCCTTCCCTTGGTTGGTTCAATCTCTGGTAACAACAACAAAAAGATGATTTTATCCTCACTAGATGAGTGAAGAAGTCAAGGTTGAGATAGGAAGTGACTGTCCCAGATAATAAGTGATAGATTTGGAACTCAGATCTAGGTCTTTCATTACACAGCATGTGATGTTTAGCCAAATGCAAGTTTCGATCTGGACAGTTTCCCTCTCTTCCTAGGTTTACATTAATCCAGTTTGGTAGTCTTTGCCTCAGAAAGGGACCCTGTATTCTGTACTAGGTCATTGTTTTTCAGTCCTACCACACAGCAAATATTCTTTCTCCTTACTAATTGACTAGAAAAGACTTATTTTTTTTGGCACCCCTCAGTATTATCTTTAAACCTCAGGGATTCTGTTTAAGACTTTACTACCCAGACTTCAGTTTGTTCACTTGAAAAATGGAGATGATACCACTTACTCCACAGGATTGTTGTAAAAGCAAAGAGAAAATGCAAATCTAGTTTAAGCAGGAATTGGGAATTTATGATTAAGGTGGGTATTTCACAGAATCAAAGGAAGAAATAGAACCAGGAACTAAAGCTACATAGAACCAAAGTGATTCTTTAACTCCGTTTCTCTGTAGTTCTTTGCACATCTGTACTATGTTCTCTTTCTGTCCTCTAATCTACTTTGCAGAAGATAGACACCTCTGTTTTCCCATTTCACTGGGGGCAAATTCAACCTCAGAGAGAGCATCTGTCCCACTTCCAGATTCAGAGATGAAATTCTAGTTGGCCCAGTATGGGTTAGATGTTCTTCCTTGGACTAATCAACTTTGGACAGAAGGGTACTATCATGTTGTACAGACCAGACTGCCAAGAGCTTACCCACCCTCATAGATAGTTTGGAGGAGTGGGTGGGTACTTTTTATGTTACTATAGTCATGAAAGTCTTTGGGAATGGCTAGGATTATATATGTGATCACTGTATTGTTGTTCCTTACTTTGCCCTTGTCTTAACAGTCTTTCTAGAAGATCTGTTTTGTCCAGTCTATGAGATGCATGGTAAGAGTCTGGTCTTCCAGGTGCCTTACCTGGGTCTTGGTTTGGTTGCAGGATAGGACCAAAGACATGTGGCTTCCAAGGTAACCAATAAGAGTAAGAATAGACTTTAAAGAAGATGGGCTTTGAGTTTAGTAGTTTCTATGGTGCCCAGCACTCCAAACCATTAATTCTTTTGCTTCTCTCTGCTCAGGGGGATGGTACCGGAGTTGCCAGTATTTACCGGGGGCCATTTGCAGATGAAAATTTTAAACTTAGACACTCGGCTCCAGGCCTTCTTTCCATGGTAAGTGAGGTTCAATCAAGATTTTGGGTTAGGTTGATAGTCAGCAGGTTTCTGGTCCCTTGTGAAGCCCAATCCTGTCTCTGAATGGGAGCAAATGCTTTCCTTCTCTTGCTTGGCTCCAGCCTCACATCTTCCACCCCCACCTCCTTCCGTAGTCTGGTTGTTGGGCAAGGCCTATAGCATTTTTTACCCAGACCTCAATTTCCTCACCTGACAAATGGAGAAGAAAATTGCATTCTGATGTGTTTCTTACTTTTATTTGAGACAGGACATGTGGCTGGGCATTCAACTTTATGGCTCAGAAAGCACCCAGGTGTACTCTTAAGACCTGGTGTTCACCTGCTCATTGCTTACTCATGTTGACTAACTCACTGCAGCTCCTCACCCACACTGTCTGCTGGCCACTCACCTGCTCTTGCTCACTTACCTCTTGTTCATCAGTCCTGCTCCAATTCCCACTACCCCTGCCCCTGTTTATAATCTCCACTCAAACATCTCAGCCCCCTTCACAGTCTTCTGTTCTCCTCCTCAGCCCTCACTCATCCTTTCCCTTAGTCTTCCCTTTTGCTTCTCTTATTTCCCACCCTTAGCACGAGTTTCCCTTCATCAGTGCCCCAAGTCTCACTTTCCCAACCCTAATATTTACATGCATATCCTCTGTCCTGCTTGCCCACGCTTCACTCATCTTGTTAAGTAAAGATTTATTCACAGCTACTCTGTTTCAGGTCTGATAGTCAAGTATAAGAATATAGCCTTGATCCCTGCTATTGCGACACCACTTACCAGGGGAAACACGAATGTAAACTGACCAGTTTGGTATAGTGTAGTCTGTGCCATCAGGGTATTAAGGTGAGGGTACCTTGGTGGACATAAGAGGACGGGGAAGGCCCAGAGGAATGGGAATGATTGCTGCTAGGGGTTGGAGAAGCCTTCAGGAAGGGAAGGACATCCGAGTTCTTAAAGGAATTGTGTACTCAATAACAAGAGGAAGGAGCATTTCAGGTGCAGCAAACAGGTTTACAGAGGTCTGAGACCATGAAATAGCAGGGCTGCATATTCAAGGGGCAGAAAGCAATGAAGGTGGTAAGAGCAGAGGATTCAAATAGGGGAGGGAAAGGCCAGTAGAGACAACTGAAGGGGCAGGTAGGCCTAGCTCTTGAAAGACTAGAAAAAGGATGAGATGTGTGGCTTTCTTTCATGGGTTTTGGAAGCCACATCAACACTTTTTAGAACAGGGTTGATCAACTTTGTGTTTTAGAATGGAGACACTGGCTTCAGTGTGAATGGCATATGGGAAACTGGAGCAGGAAAATCTTTGAGAGACTTCCCTAACAATTGGTTGAGACTAGATTAGTGGTTTGCAAGCCCTGTTTTAGGAAAGCTGGCCTGGACAAGTACAGGTAAAAGGTGCAGAAACAGCTAAGGTGAGATTATCTCTCTCTCTCTCCTTTTTTTTTTTTTTTTTTTTTTTTTTTTTTTTTTTTTGTAATGGGATTATCTTTGCTATGAGAATTAAAACTCTTCTCTGTTCATGGCATAGTGGTGGCGCCTATGGAGGAGTTAGGAATATGGAAGGAAACCCTGGTTTCTGTCCCCTGTAGGCTGGTACTAACTAAGGTGGTTTTCTTGTTGATGTTTGTTTGGTTTTGGTACTGGGGATTGAAGCCAGGGGCACTTTACCACTGACCTTTTATTTTTCATTTTGAGACAGGGTCTTATTATTGAGACAGGCCTCAAATTTGCAGTCCTCCTGCCTAAATCTGAGTTGCTGGGATTGCTGGCAGGTGCCACTATGGCTGGCATTATTGGCCAACTTGTGCTGTCACAAGTCTCGTAGCATGGTTGTTTTGACTTCCATCTTCCCAGTTAAGTTCTTCAAGGTCAGGGATGAGTCTCATGATTACCAGACCTTTCTACCTAACATAGAAAGAGCAAATGCTGATGAATGACAGAACAACAATTAGAATAATAGGTAACATTTATTGGATATGTAATAAGCACCTTACCTGCCTTAATTCATTTTAATCCTCTCCAAACATCCTTTTAGATAGGTAATAAGGAAAAAGGCACAGACAGTTCATATGACTAAAGTAAGGTCGCATAGTCAGTGGTGGAGCTGGAGTTCAAGCTAGGTCATCTAGCTACAGTTATTCTCTAAACATAAGCTATACCACCAGAAGAATGACTAAATAAGTGCCTAAGGACAGATAGCATTATAAAATGTGAGTTACAAAAATGTGTCATATGACTATTTTTGTTCCTACTTGATAATAAATAATTATACATGACCTGCAAAATAAAGACAGATGGAATTAGGGTCCCTAGGAATTCTAATCCCTTGTTCCAAAGCATGGGCCTATTTTGGACAGCTCAGGTATTCCTTTATTTTCATATATCAGATGTTCTTTTTGCATATGTTTGGTACTAGGGATCGAACCTAGGGCCTCGTGCATGTTAGGCAGATTCTTTGCCAGTGAGTAACATACCCAGCACTTTTTATTTTGAGACAGAGACTTCCTAAATTGCCTATGCTGGTCTCAATTCTTCTGCCTTCATCTCCTAGGTAGCTGGAATTTCCAGTGTATGCCACTGTGCTCAGCTGAGATGTTCTCTTTTTTTGTACCAGGGATTGAACCCAGGGTCACTTAATCAATGAGCCATATCCCCAGCCCTTTTTTTCTTTTTTTCTTTTTCTTTTTTTGGGTGCTGGGGATTGTTTTTTCTTATTTTTTATTTGAAACAAAGTCTTGCTAAGTTGCTTAGGGTCTTGCTAAGTTGTTGAGTCTGGCTTTGAACTTGCAGTTGTCCTGTCTCAGCCTCCTGAGCTGCTGAGATTTCAGGCATGCACCATTGCACCCAGAAAGATGTTTTTGAATACATGTATGAATACCAAAAATAAATTCATTTTACTCCTTTCATCTTACAAAAACTAAAAATAGCCTCATCTTACATGGGAGATTTCTAAAGCATAATATAAAATTCTGGGAATACCCCTAGATATTGGCTTTAATGTATTGCTAGTATTTCATAAAATTTTTTTATTCATAGTTGAATACTGACTTAACCATTTTAAATTCATTAAGCATCTGATTAAGACTGGTGACCTACCTAATATAAGTACCAGCTTTGCTGGGCGCAATGGTGCATGCCTATAATCCTAATGACTTGAGAAGCCAAGGCAGGAAGATCTCGAGTTCAAAGCCAGCCTCAGCAATTTAATGAGGCACTAAGCACAGTGAGATCCTGTCTCTAAATAAAATATAAAAAGGGCTGGGATGTAGCTCAGTGTTTGAGTGCCCCTGGGTTCAATCCCTGGTACCAAAAAAAAAAAAAAAAAAAAAAAAATCCAGTTTTGTCTCAGTAGTATTAATTTATGAGACCTATATTTCAGTTTTCCATTTCCTACTCAGTTTTTTCCAAAATAAGGGAAGTTATGTAATAAAATTTTCACATAGTTACATAGTCACTGTTGTAAGGCAGTGCTACTGAAACAACTTGGCTTTGTTTATATACAAAGTCTGAACTTAGCATATTAAAGGCAGTTTAATGATATCAGTATTAAATACATAAAAATATACTTCATGTGAAAAATGTTTTTTGCCAAGTATCACTCAGCTTTGTTACTATCACCTGTTCATTTGTAATATGTTATTAAATGTGATGTTAAAACAACTTCAAGAGAGGAAAAGGATATAGCTAGAGTTTTAGACTCTCAATTTAAAATAATACTTTTTCCCATAAAATTCAACAATAGTTTTGGGTTGTAGTGGTAAATGTAAATAACCACAAAACAAACATGATAGTTTGTTATGAAGCTATTTATTGATTGATTTGAGACAGTCTTAACTTTGTTGCCCAGGCTAATGTCAAACTTACCATCCTCTTGCCTCAGCTTCCCAAGTAACTGGGATTACAAGTGTGTGCCACCATGCCCCACTAGTATAAGTCCACTTAGATAAAAAGCTAATTGCACAGGAAACAGGTCTTTTCCCAGTAGGTACTGGGAATTTTTAACTGTAATCCAGTTATAACCAGTTTTGAACAAAATACACCAAATTATGTCTCATAAAAAATTGTTTCTCTTATAAAAACTAACATTTAGGAGAAATGTGCATTTATTAAAAGTTGTAATTCCTCCAGGACAGGAATTGTGTGTTTTTTTCTTCTCCATATCCTAGTGTTCTAGAATAGGCTCTGGCTCATGATCAGTGCCCTGTTAGGTTTTCTGAAAGACAGCATGGAGGAATCAGGCTCTTTTGGGAATCTTGCTCTTCAGCTAATATGACTAAGGACACTTAACTGCAAGTATATTTTGTTTCTATCAGGCAAACAGTGGTCCCAGTACAAATGGTTGTCAGTTCTTTATCACCTGCTCTAAGTGCGATTGGCTGGATGGGAAGCATGTAGTGTTTGGTAAGTCCTATTCCTGTACTATGGTCCAGGCCCCATTAGCCTAGAGTGGGACTTCTGGATCCAGTCCAAACTTCATTAAGAGTGTTCAAGTGGTGTAACTGCTCTAGGTAGTAATAAGGAAGGTAGACGTGGTAGGAAGGTAGGGAAGATATGTGGTTAGGGAACTGGAGGGAAGGACAAAGGGCCATCTGATGTAGTATGTAACCATTTGGGTAATATGTATTCTAGGGGAAAACCCAGATGGTAACATTAAAAAATGCCACACAGCATGGTGCAGTGGAGCTTTGGAATTGCTTAGTCCTAAACTTGAGTCCTGGCTTCACCACTTAGTATCTGTGAACTTGACAAGTCATTTCACCTCACTGAATCTCAATTTTTTTAAATTAATAAGAGAATCTAGTGAGATAATAGAATGTGTATTGGGAACTGGAAAATACTATGCAAATGTGAAAAATAAAGTCTAGTTTGTGTTCTTTCTATAGGAAAAATCATTGATGGGCTTCTTGTGATGAGAAAGATTGAGGTAAGTCTTAATTCAATGTCCTTTTTCTCAGTCTTCCTGATCTGGTATTATCTGACTAGCAGTGAGAAGATAAAGTGTGAGTGGGCTTCAGTTTGTTAGGCCCAGTTGTTATTGTCCCTGGTTTCACAGATTCCCTCAGAAACAGGAGGGAATACCTCTCAAGTTTTCTTGGCCCTGGAAACTGATCTCTCTGTGATCTCTCTTATAACCTTTTCACCTACTTGATAAAATTCCACTTCTTAGCATTGCATTAAAAATCCTTTGTGATCTGGTCTCTGTCTACCTCTTCATGGCACCTTCTCTTGCCACTTCCTCCTTTGTGTTCTAGTCACAGTAGTCTACTAGCTCTTCTCTAAATATGCCATACATGTGCCCACATTCCTACTCTTCCCTGTCCCTGAGCCTTTGCTCATATTCTTCCTCTACCTGGAATGCTCATTTTTTTCTTCCTGCTGAGATCCCATTCACCCTCAAATGTCTCCACTCTGTGAATCCTTCCTTGACTTCTTTCCTGTCCTTTTAAAATAATTTTTTATTTGTTCTTTTTAGTTAGACATGACAGTAAGATATATTTTGACATATTATACATACATGGGGTATAACTTCCCATTTTTATGGTTGTACATGATCGCGTGTACTGGTTGTATGTTCATATGTGAAATAGGAAAGTTATGTCAGATTCATTGTACTGTCTTTCTTCCTTGATTTCTTTAAGCATCACTTTAGTTACTCCATTTGTTCCTTATACATCTATTTCTTAATATTTATTACATTGATATATCACAGGTTTGCTCTTTCTCAGAGTGTTATATTTTCTCTTTGTGTTATATGGTTTATCTGTCTGCAAGGGCATGCACTATCATATTGGTCTCTGAGTTCTGAATCCTTAGCATAGGGGGCTGGCAGGTATCAGTAAATGTTTAAGGGAGTGAGCAAGTGCCTGAGTGAATGAATCTCCACTGTGCTTTTTTTTCTAGAATGTTCCCACAGGCCCCAACAATAAACCCAAGCTGCCTGTGGTAATCTCACAGTGTGGGGAGATGTAGTTCAGACCAAGACTGAGTCAGGTAAGTGTGTCTTTCTCCTATTTGCTAGGAAGGATTCAGACTCCAAAGAAGGCAGCTTTGGTCTAGTGAAAAAAAAAACACATAGTTGAATCCAATTCCGCTCTGTGTGACCTTAGAAAAATCACTCCCTTCTTTGAGCCTTTTTTCTCATGTGTCAGAAGGAGAATATACTGATCCTTTAGGGTCATTGTGAGAAACAAAAGAGGAAGGATTATGGAAGCACTTTGCTTTTCTCTCAATCTGAAAACCACCTAGACAGTTTCCAACAGCATTGTCAAACTGTAGCTCCATTCAGTAGTCCCACTAGAAGGACCTGATTCCAACCCTGGGCAGCTCTGCTGGGGTCAGCCTCTGCAACCAGGAGACGCATCTGTCATGCTTTTCGTCAGAACTGCTGTTGCAGTTCTAGGCCCTAACTTTGAATGCCTTACATTGCTCCATCTATACAGACTCCATTCCTTCCCATACTTGCTACTGCCCACTCTGTTCTGGGCAGCACACTATTAAGAATTGAAAGGTCTCTACCTTCAAGAGCTCTTAGGAAATAAGACATTCTCAGAGGTCATCACTACTAGTAAAAGTGACGTTACAAAGTGTTTTAAGACAACAAGGGAAAAATAGGTCACTCCCACCTAGGTTTGAGGTGGTGGTATTCTGTCTTTTTTTCCAACCCTACAGAAAAGTTAGGAAAATAGTAAATTGAATGCTAGATTCACCATTGATTAACATTTTTGTTTTATTGTTTTGACTTGACATTTGTTTTTGCTCTCCCTTCTTCACTCCGTTCCCTTTCCCACTCCCTCTCCTTCTTTTTCTTATTCCTCTTCCCCACCTTCCTTCCCTTCCTCTTTCCTTTCTTCCCCTCCTTTCCATTCTTTCCCATTTTAAAATTGCAGACTTCTTGAGTCTACATAATTACAATAATATTATCTAACACAGAGTACGTGTTTACACTTCCCAGTTGTCCCCAAACTTTTAGAGCTTTAAAACAAACAAACAAAAAAGATTCTGGCCAGGTATAGTGGCATGTGCCTTTAGTCCCAGCTAATTTGGGAGACTGAGGTAGGAGGATCACTTGAGTCCAGGAGTTCAAGACCATCCTTAGCAACATAGTGAGACCCCATCTCAAAAAACAAAAGAAAAACAAAATTAAAAAGCTCAGTCAAGGTTCCTGTCATACTTCATTTGGTTCTTTATTTTTTAATTACACAAGTAACATAATACAATCTCTTTTGAAAATTTTCACACCAAAGAGATAAAATAACCCCCCCCCAAAATCCATCTCTTCTCATCTTCTCATAAGTCATTTCCCTATAAGTTTGAGTTTTTTTTTTTTTTTTTTTTTTTTCTTTCTTTTTGTGGTGCTGAGGATTGAACCAAGGGCCTCAATGCATGCTGAGCAATGCTCTACCACTGATCTATACCCCAGCCCCTTGGTTTGATGTATGTTCATCAGGACCTTCTTTTTCCATCTAATTTTGGAAGGAAGGATTTATTTTTCCTAACTATATTATACTAGACTGTTCTTTTTTTCTTTTTCCATTTGGCATTAGCTCTTGATTTTTCCTTCTTGGTTCATATGAAACTAATATATTAAAAACAGCTATGATAAATACTCTATCAGACATTTGTACCATATAGTTTTCCCTTAATGATTTGAATAGTTATACATTATAAATATTAGTTTTCTATTTTATATGTTGTGACTGTTCTTTAGAATATATTGGCATTGTGTTATTTAAGGTTGACGATATCCTCTGTTAAATGGAATTTCTAAATTTTGATAAAGTCAAATTGTCAATTCCTTATGGCTTTTCATTTTTGTCTTGTTTAAGAAGGTCTACACTTCCTCAGATCATAATTTCTTATGTATTCTTTTGAGTATTTCTGTAGTTTTGTTTGTATACTTTAAAATTATCTAGATTTTATTTATCTGTATGGTGTAAGATAAGTTTCCTGTCCTTTTGTCTAAATGGAGGTCCAATCAAATACAAGACCATTTTAATGATTGTATATACCTTCATCTATGACATACTTTGTGTTCAGGCATCTGGTACTTATAGGCATTCAGTAAAAATTTCTTACATGGGATGGTAGAGAGGGAGAATGTCAGGCATTTTTGACAGGGAACTGGTGTGAGCAAATGCTGAGGAGGGAATGCACAAGTGCATATTGAGTGCTGCAAGTGGACCACACTCTTGTCCACCCAAATGGTCTCTTCTTAGGCCTAGCTGATACCCTGAGCCTTCCTTTCTACCAATACTGGGGGCCCCTTGGGCTCAACATATTCTCCCTCTTCAGTAGGTATTGGCCCTTCTTACCATTTCCCACCCATTTTTTGCTGTAACTAAAGTTGCACTCATAGGTCCTTTTCCTTCTGAAGATTGACCACTGATCATACTGGAGGACAGAAGATAACAAAATGAGTAAAGTTTAGAAATTCTTTTTTTTGGAGCCTCTTTTTTATTTTTGTGGGTTCTTCACAGAAAGTTACTAGAAGTTCTAATCTTTGCCTCCATGAAAGCCCCTCTTGTCAATCTGCAACCCAAACAGAACAGATTCCTCAAATAGCCATTTTACATTCCAGAGACCTTCTAGACCAGGACTGCCAATAGATAATCCTTTCAGTCACATGTTTGCACTGCCCTCTACAAGTGATATTTGAGCACTTGAAATGTGACTGGTGTGACCATGGGACTGAATTTTAAATTTCATCTAAAATTTTTAAGAGTCACATATATCTAGTAGCTACTCTATTAGCCAGTGAACTCTCAACCTAGGTGCCTCTAGTTCAGTCTCTTAACCCTGACTTGCTCAGGATTGTATGTCAGAGGTAATACTTAGGGACACTAATAAAAACAGTTATCCTTTATTGAATACTTCATGTGTTCAAACGTTGAATTAAGAATTTTACTTGAATTACCTCATATTACCAAGAATCCCTATCATGGCAGAGTGGGGGAGGGTGACAGTATCATCCCATCATTTTTCTTCCCAGCTGTAAAGTTACAAGCACTTCTAATCTTGCACTCTATGAGCTGAAGGGGCTAGGATGGAGATGGAAGACAGGTGAAGTCTCTCATCATCCATACGTCCTATGGAGCAATGCCTTGCAGAACTCTTTCAGATTTTGCATTCCCAGGATCTGACTTTGTTTTTGTTGAAAATGAAGGTGTCTGTGCAGCTCTAATGTAGAAACCTTGGTTTTATCTTAGTGGGTCTTGGGAAAGCTTTTTATGATGAATTGGGTTAGCTATAGCACAAGGATCCTGACCTCAGGATCTTCCTGCTGTGGTCTGAACTCAGTTCTTGGCTACTTATATGTATATAGGGGTCAGTGGATCCTCTGGTTTGACAGCCTCAGTGTCTTGGAAGAGAGACTGGCTATAAGTTTAGGCAGCTCTGTTAATCTAATACACTGCCTTCCTCCCTATGATTTTCAGACCTTCTACCAGTTCCAAGTGGTAGAGAGCTTTTCTTGGTTCATTGTTGCCCAAACTCCCATACAAATGAAAATCATTTGGAAGCACTTGCTAAACTTAATTTCCAGATCCTCTCCTATATCAAAGAAGTGTAAAAAACAGTCTTTTATTTTAACATTTGTACTTAGGAAAAAAATATATCATTAGTACACATATACTATTACAGTTATAGCTTACAATGAGACAGTATTAAAATTCAGATAGTGATAATGTTAAAAAAAATTGGACCTGTAGACAATAGATATTGTAGTAGTTGTGAAGGTGCTTCAGGCAACAAATTCTCCTCTCCCCTGGGAAGAGAGTCCATTGTGTTCCTGTGATTCTCAGAGGGGTCCCTGACCCTCCAAAAAGAACTAAGCTGATGAGTCAATGAAAGATTTTGAGCAGGAGAATCTTATAGATGAATTTTTTTCTTAAGGAGATTCTGACAGGATAAGCTGGAAGCTAGTAGGAGTCATTGGTTTTCCAGACAAGAGAAAAGCGGTTCCACATGAAAACAGGTCTGTGAGATTTGGCAGTTCATACTTGTATGCCTTTTGGGTGTATAGAACTATTTGTTCCCTGCTATGAAAGTTAAAAGCCTACCAGCTGAAAAGGCAGGGGAAGGGAGAATGTCAAGCTCCATTCTAGTTCAATCCAGTGCAAAGGCAAGCTGGCTGCAGCATAACCAAGCCTTACACACATGGAAATGTGACTTTTCAGTGGAATACTATTCAGCCTTAATAAAAGAAAGAGGTAGATCTCAATGTATTGGCAAAGTTTCTAAGGCAAATGACAGTCAAGATGGTGTGCATTGTGTACACAGAGCACTATTTATATTGAATAATTATTTCAGAAATTTATGAAAGCATAAGTAGTAGACTATTAATAGATACTTCTGTGGAGTAGAAATAGAAGAGACTTTCTATTCAGTTTATATTGTCCTAATTGAATTTTTCACCTTGAGCATGCATTTTATAATAGAAATACATACTGTGTATATATGTAGTTTTAACTAATCGTAGTTCCTCTTAGCCCCTCCCAAGAGATGTATCTAACATCAGTTTATAAATCTTCCCTGGTCCCTCTATCTCCTCCTTTCAGCCACAAGCCTAGGCAGTGGTTCCTACTTGAGTGCTCCCACAACACTTGGGTTCTCCTTCCATTATAACTTTGAGCAGTATATCACAAATGTGTTAGTCTGTTTTTCTCTGGACCAAGAATTCCTTAAAGCAAGGACCATGTTGACTAACACAGTGCCTGGTCCAGTAGAGCTTAGGTCTTGGTGCACTATGCAACCAAAGTACATTTATTCATTTTTATACTCTTAAGTTGATGGCTACAGTTAAACTTTTAAACATTTTTGTTCGTGGTTTTTTTCTTTGAACCCAGGGGCATTTTACCACTAATTTATATTGCCTGTCCTTTCTACTTTTTGTTTGTTTTGAGATACAGTCTTGCCAAGTTGCTGAGGCTAGCCTTGAATTTGGGATCCTTCTGCCTCAGCCTCCTGAGTGGCTGGGATTAGAGGCATGTACCTGACTCTCAGGGTTGAACTTCTGTCTGAATCTGGCATCATAGAGGACTCATTGTCCTACAGAGGAGAGTGTGGCCACATTTGGGGAGTGGTAGGAGGAGAGGGATAGTAGCATCTGAGTGTACTCATCCTGTTCTTTAGTACAGCTAACACTAAGGCCATAAAAAAGGCGAGCTTTCCTTTCTCTTATTCCTGGGACCAAAACCTGTAAGGATCGCTCTTTGTTCTGGAGCTCCACAAGAAGCGATTGAAGCCTGATGAAAAAGACAGGCCTTGGAGCCAAGTAGACCCAGAAGTCCCACCACTGTCTCACTAGCTCTAACCTTGGTTGTCATTAAACCCCTTGGGATTATAGTTTGCTTTTCTGCCTATAGATAATATGTATTATACAGAGGTATAAAGGGTAAATAATGAAACCATATATTTAGCCATAGATATTAGTATCTTTTTCTTGGTTCCATGCAATATATATTTTTGTTCTCTATAGGGAACCAAAAGTCTGACCTATGGTAAAAAGTTGAACCGGTTTTACTCTTTGGAGAAAGCGGATGAGGAATGTAGGGGAGGGCTGGAAGCATTGTCTGTCGTGAATGTCACTTTTTTATCCCCTTGAGCTGCTTATTTCCCCATCCTCTACTGACCTCCCTGTTTCTGCCATTATAGATTGTCCCTTACTCTGGGTGATGTTCTTGAGTCAGATAGGCTGGACTGGCCTCTGTTTGCTCTCCTGCCTGCTGTGACCGTGTTTGATCAGGAGACCCTGGAAGTATCACAGATTCCGAACTACAATTGTCTGTGCTCAAATCTTCAACTGTAAATAAAGGTTTTTGTTTTGGTTTGATTTGGTTTTTGTGTGTGTGCATGTGTATTGTTTTTAAAAGATTGTGATGGCCAGGCATGATGGTGCATACCTGTTATCCCAGTGACTCAGGAAGTTGAGGCAGGATTGCATATTCGAGGTTAGCCTTAGCCGCTTTGTGAGATCTTTAACCACTTACTGAGATCTTTTCTCAAAATGAAAAATAAAAAAGGACTGGGGGTATAGCTCAATGGTAGAGTACTCCTACATTGAATCCCTGGGGGCCCAAGTGGGTGTATGGCCAGGTAAAATGTGAGTAAAATGGAGAGGTGAGGTGAGGAGAATAGGTAAAAAAATGATTTCTTGGAAGAGGTGAGATCTGAGGTAAGTATTGACAGATTTTTGGAATTAGCCAGGACATTAGGGTGGGGAAGAAGGAGTCTGTTAGAGGTGGGGAACAAGGTGAAAGTTATTTTGCCTATACATCAGCAGTCAGCTGGAATTGTGTGTAGTATGGTCACTGTATGGCTGAATAGTGTGAGCTCCCAGGGTGGCAAGGGGGACTGCAGAACTCTGGAGTGAGAGTTCCCAGTTTGGGACCATAGATGAATTCCAACATAACTGTTGGTCCTATGGCATTTCAGTACCATCTCTGCAGTGGTGGCTACAGGAAAACTAGTTTCTTAACAGCTCATCTTCACGTCAGCTCATTGAGTATGAAGAGAGGTAAATGAAGTAACTGGATGAGTAAGTATGATGCTTTTCTAAGAAACATTTTTTTAAAATTTATTTTTGTAAACAAATGGGATACATGTTGTTTCTGTTTGTACATGGAGTAACAGCATACCATTTGCGTAATCATACATTTACATAGGGTAATGTTTGATTCATTCTATTTTTTTCCTTCTCCCCCACCCCTCCCACCCCTCTTTTTCCTCTCTACAGCCCCTTCTTCCTCCATTCTTGCTCTCCTCCCACCCCCCATTATGTGTCATCATCCGCTTATCAGTGAGATCATTCCTCCTTTGGATTTTTGAGATTGGCTTATCTCATTTAGCATGATATTCTCCAATTTCATCCATTTGCCTGCAGATGCCATAATATTATTCTTTATAGCTGAGTAATATTCCATTATATATATATATATATATATATATATACACCACAGTTTCTTTATCCATTCATCAATTGAAGGACATCTAGGTTGGTTCCACAGTCTGGCTATTGTGAATTGAGCAGCTATGAACATTGATGTGGCTGTATCTCTGTAGTATGCTGATTTTAAGTCCTTTGGGTACAGGCCGAGGAGTGGGATAGCTGGGTCAAATGGTGGGTCCATTCCAAGTTTTCTAAGGAATCTCCACACTGCTTTCCAGAGTGGCTGCACTAATTTGCAGCCCCACCAGCAATGTATGAGTGAGCCTTTTCCCCCCACATCCTCTCCAACACCTACTGTTGCTTATATTCTTGATAATCGCCATTCTAATTGGGGTGAGATGGAATCTTAGTGTAGTTTTGATTTGCATTCTAAGAAACATTTTAAAGACATGTTACAGAATTTTTTTTCTGCTTGAGAAGCCATCCCTTCAAAGCAGTTACATAGGTTAGTTTCTCACTTCTTAGGAGTGCTACTTTTGTAAGTGTCTCTGTAATTCAACTTTAGGGAAAAGCTCTTAAGCCTACAAGGCATGCCTTTAAATGTCCTCTTGAGGAAAGATATTCCTTTTAATTTTCAAAAATCATCTGGAGCTGCAATAGATGAAAAACAGGTTTAGAATCAACCTGTTTTTCTCCATACACATCATTCCTGAAAGCAATATCCCACCTGGATTAGTGGCACAGCTGCCCAGATGAGTTTTTTTTCCCCCACCCCTATACCAGGATGGAACCCAGGGCCCTGTGTATACTAGGCAAACATATGCACATATCCCCAGCTGTCAAGATGACTTTTCTGCTTCCATCACCTTCTTTATTTTCTACACCATGTCATTTAACATATTATTAAAGTATTATGTGTTAGGCAGTAGGCTAGCACAAGGGATTTACAGTTTGGTGGGGAAGATTTAATTAGAGCAGTACAATGTACTGGGGTGGGAGGGACACCTAACCTAGTAACATGTGAGTCAAGAGCTAAAGGGTGAAAAAACAAGCAAACGAGAAGAGGAAAAAGGAAGTGTTACAGAGAACAGTATGTGATAGTCCAAAGGAGTAAATGACTAAAAAAAGCCCCTGGAAGTTTGGACAAGGAATGTGAAAGAAGAGTGGGGGAGAGGGATAAGTTTAGAGAAGTCATACAGAGCCATGTAAACCATGTCAAGAATTTGGACTATCCTAAGGACAATGGTAATCACTGGAGGATTTTTAAGTAAGATAGTGTCATGATCAAAAGTTTTCCAAAGAACATTGGCTGTAGTGGGGAATATTAGAATAAGGAAGAGGTAGCTGGGTGTAGTGGTGTACATCTATAATCCCAGCTACTCCAGTGGCTAAGGCAGGAAAATCTCAAGTTCAAAGTCGGCCTGGGTAACTTAATGAAACCATGTCTCAAAATACAAAGGACTGGGGATGTAGCACAGCAGTAGGGTGTGCGCCTGGCATAGAGAAGGCCCTGGGTCCAATCCCCAGTACTACAAGAAAGAGGTAGAGAGACTGATCCTGGTTAGGAGGCCACACACAATGCTCTAAGTCAAGGGTCAGGAAGCAACAGCTGGCAGCCAGATCTTACTGTTTTTGTGTGAATCATTCCAAGAATATGAATGGTTTTTAAACGTTTAAATAATTGAAAGTAACATAGTGGCATGTAACATAGGCTTACTTAATGGCCACTTTCAGGCTCTGAAGTTGAATAGTTAGAACCTAGTAACCCACAAAGCTTTAAATATTTACTATTTGTGGCTAGGGGTGTAGCTCAGTGGTCAAGTGCTTGATTAGCATGTGCAAGGCCATGCATTAGATCCCCAGCACCGCAAAATACAAGCATACATATATACATACACTGACCCTTATAGAAAAAGTTTGCCTACTCTTGGTCTAAGCAATAGATGGTGCTGTTCTAGAATAGTGGCAGGAAGTATGAAGAGACTGGATTGATGTTCAGATTTTAGAACTGATTTAGGAAGGCCTTTATGAGGTGGATTGGACAGGCATAGATGGAATTGATGGGTAAAGACTACACTAGCCACCTAATTGATTTCCCTACTTCCAATCCTTGCCTCTACAATCTATTCTCAAATGCCACTCCCCATTTAACTCTTGATTTGAGGATTTCAAATTAATTTGAAATTGACCCTATTCGCTTCTGGAACCCAATGTTTCATTCTAGTTTATTGAATTACTTTATTAGTACTTCCCGGGGCCCCATCTCTTTTGGCTCCAAGACTTTGCATAAACCTCCCTTTGCCTGAAGTCAGCACTCCACCTTTTTTCCTGCTTCCACTCTCAAAATGCTATGTGCTTTTGCCACTCTGGAGTGTTAGGTGTTTAAATTTCTGCCTCCATCAGAAGGCAGGAACTGACTCGCAAAGGATTACATCCCCAATCAATAGCAGACGCTTAGTAAGGAATGAATGGAAGTGGACTTCAGCAACATCAGGTGGCTGCCTCAAGTTTACCGCTTGTAAAATATGTACAGTAATCCTTCACAAGGCGTTGCAGGAATAAAAATGAAAAAAAAAAAAAAAAAAAAAAAAAAGTCAACCGTGTCCAATAAGCATGAGTTGAAATTAAATCTGATTTGTGGATAGTACAAAAAGACGTGAATGCTTAAGGGAGACACATTCCTTATAGGTCTGGTAAAATGGATTGGAAGGCAGGTCCCCTCGGAGTACACCGCTCCTACTATATATGCAGAGCCGGGGCGGCCTTAGCGCCTGCGTGGTCCCTCCAAGGTGACTGCACCGCCAAAAGCACAAGCTTATCAAGAGCATCCGTTTAAGTCAGTTCCAGAAACCCGGGGCTGTGTGGTGAGGACGCAGCTCTTAAAGACAAGAAGACGGTTCAATCCCGCGATAAAGGCCTCGGAGCAAGAAGGGAAGGAAGCCTTCTCTTCATAAGGGCCTAAGACATTTGGCCCCTTTCCAAGCCTTAGGTCAGGCCAGGTGATATCGGTCCAGGTGTTTCATAATGCCATTTCTTCAAACTGGACAGAACCCTGAACACGCAGCTCACCTACCCGGTAGCGGCCTCGTGAAAGTCACGTTCTCTCTGCCCGTCCTCTCGGGTACTCTATGGTTCTCGTGGTGACTACTCTAATTCTAGTTCCGGTCTCTATGGCGGCGGAGGCTGGAACGGTTGTAGGTCGGCCGAATTAGCCGCCTAAAGGCCAATGAGAGTGAAGGAGTGATAAAGGTTTAGCCAATAGAAGTCAGGATTTCGGGTCAGGTGGCGAGATTGACAGGACTGATGGCCAATGAACAATGCTTAGGGCGGGTCGATCTCAGGGCTTATCCCGCCTGTCCCGCCATTCTCGCTAGTTCGATCGGTAGCGGGAGCGGAGAGCGGACCCCAGAGAGCCCTGAGCAGCCCCACCGCCGCCGCCGGCCTAGTTACCATCACACCCCGGGAGGAGCCGCAGCTGCCGCAGCCGGCCCCAGTCACCATCACCGCAACCATGAGCAGCGAGGCCGAGACCCAGCAGCCGCCCGCCGCCCCCCCCGCCGCCCCCGCCCTCAGCGCTGCCGACACCAAGCCCGGCACCACGGGCAGCGGCGCAGGGAGCGGCGGCCCGGGCGGCCTTACATCGGCGGCGCCTGCCGGCGGGGACAAGAAGGTCATCGGTGAGGGCTGGACGGGGACGGGGGTGGGGCCACGGGGAAGCCTGGCCGCGGAACCGTTAGCCGGCACGGGGCGAGACGGAGCGCGCGGCCGGCGGGACCGACTCCCGACTCCCGGCGCGCGGCCGCCCCTCCCCCCGGCCCCACTCGCCCTCCCGGGCCGGGACTTGCCTGTACCGCGTGCCCGGTATGCGCGCGCACGCCGCCTCCGCGCCCCCTGCGGACCCCGCGGACCGCGCGCCCCTCCCCCTGCGCCCGCGCGCTACCGGCCGCGTGTGCGGCAGGTCCCTTCTCGCGCGCCCGCGGGCAGACCGGCCGCCCTCGTGCGCTCGGCCCGCACTCCGTTGTTCGGTTCCCCCCACCCAGCTCCCTTCCGCGTGTGCTCGGAGGGCGCGGCGCGCCGCCTACGCAGGCTGGAGTGGGCCGGGCGGCTTCCCCTTCCCTCACGTGCTCCCCGCCCGCGGCCTGCGTACACACCCATCTTGGGCCCGCGCCCCGGGCCTGCCCTGCGGCGCCCCACGGCTTCGAGCCCACCCACGTGTACGGCGAGGGAGGCTTTGGGGTCCCCGCGCGGGCCTGTTGTTGGGATGGGAAGAGAAAAGGCTGTCAGGTGCCCGAGAGCTGCAAGGGGCTAGATGCCGAAGCCCGGCCGAGTTACAAGGGTAGCTGGTAATTGAGGGTTGTTTTGCTTTGTTTTCCAGCAACGAAGGTTTTGGGAACAGTAAAATGGTTCAATGTAAGAAACGGATATGGTTTCATCAACAGGTGAGATGCGCGTCTGAAGCTCCATTCCAGTTGCTGTATGTTTGTCGCTCAGTCCTTAGGTTCTCCGGGGCTAGGGGCTCAGTTAAGCATGTTGCAGGCACTCGGCCGCGTTCTCAATGGCGGTTGCCTCTTCGGGTGTAGTGTAATATTTTGTTTTCCTTGATGAGTAAAAGGGATTTGTGTATGTAGGGCTGGTCTTTGTTTTGCAACCAGATATCAATCTAAAACGAACCCCAAAGTCTTCGTTATGGTACAAAGCAGTTTTAAGGAAAGCGTAGTGAATGAGCCATGTCTTAACAGTTTGGGGAAACTGCAGGCCAACATGTTTTCATACTTGTCTTTTTATACGTTACTGAAATTGAGATTTGAGGATGTGATCCTGTAATTAAAACAAAACAAAACGTTGTTAACCTTTTGGAGTAACGTGATTTGACAAGTCAAAGACGAGATTTTTGTCATCCTTACCATAAGGTTATATTGCCTTTGTTTACCGTTTCTAATCTCTTTTAATACCTCGAGTGAGTTTTCTGTTAGTACTACTTTGATCAGAGAAAACTGGTGGTGTTTGCCTGTAGAGTAAATGGGGGGGGGGGGTCCTTTTCCTTCCTCAATTTTTATTTATTCTACTACCTTGTGTCACAATCCTGCTGATTGAATAGAATTTTTTAAGCTCTGACTGTAGTTTTATTAAAGTGGTCCTAAGTCCCGGGTAACTTAATATCGTTCCTTTTTAAGGCAAAGCTGCTAGCTAAGTCTTTAGATTCAGCCTTAGAATTATCTGTAGCGACCGCGGTGGTAACTGCAGTTCACTCACTGCACTCTGCGTCGGCTCACAAGGGAGCCGGGCATCATTTCCAAGATGGCTGCCAAGGCTAGTAGTGCAGTTGCATGGGTGTAGAGCACCGCGAGTGCCAGTAGCAATCTTGGCCGTACAGCTGTGGTACTTGGCGCCATTTCAGCGTTTTCTTTTCTTACATCTTTACTTTAGAAGGTGTTAACCAACGAGATGTTTGAAAGAATGCTTAAGGGTAACAGAATGTTTGTGAAATGGGCAACCAGTCTTTTAAAGACAGACATAATTGACTGATGTAAAAACGTGCATTAATCAACCATGCAGTATTGTGGAAACACTCAAAGCAAGAGATTTATAGGCATTTGATGATCTGTTCTGCCATATTTTTCAGTTATTGGCAAACGTTTTGTTTTTTCGAAATTTTTAGGATTTTCTGCCTTGAATTGTTCGCCTCCCTGACCAAAGCTACATCTTTCATCAATTTTTGTATACTGGGTTACTAATGAGGAGTGAAAGGAATGCTTTTTGTAAAATTGGTTTGCTGATTACTTTTTAACTGATCTTTGGGTTTATTCATTATTTTATTTGATATTCATGCCCTACTGATTCTCATTGCTTGTCTATCCTTAAACCTGTGGTTTCCGATTCAAGGGAGTTGAAAATGAAAATCCCTGAGATATCCTCCTTTTGAGCTTTGGGTTCATTAGTTCTGATACAATTTTAACAAGAATACCAGTTGTTGGTGAGAATGGTCTGTTCACCATACCTTTAAAACTACTGCTTTTAGCTGTTGACCCAGTGCAGTCAGATCTCTTGTATGCATGTTAAAGGGGACTATAATTTGCAGTGAATAAATTGTAGTTTTTGTATTTTGTGAGTATTTAAGAAATTTTTATTTTTGTGCGTTCTATTAAATGTACATAGTTTATCACCTATTTTTAGGTTATCAGTTTTTATCCATTTTTATACTACGGCTCTTTATATTATATTCTGTGAGATACTGTTCATTGAATATCTGTTCTGACTTTGATCAACTCAATTGCTCATCCTTCAGGACCAGTTAAGTGTAAATTGGCTTTTGATGATCCTTTGTGTGAACTATCCTGACCTGAACTATTTTGTTAAATTCACTGATTAGAATGTGTATTGTTTCCAAATTAGTAGTGTTAATGATTGGAACTTTTTATGATACTGTAAAATGATTCCAATCAAACAGGGGAGGTTTGCCTTAATGAAAATAGGGATCAGTTCTATGTGTTGTAGTAGAACAGATCACAGACTGAGCTGGGGACACCTTACTTACTCTCGGGGGAAGGAAAACAGATCTGCCCTTTCTATGTAAAGGGGGAGGATGCAGTGTTTAGGGTGGTTAGACTTGGAATTCCCTGAATATCTATTCTAGATTCTCTAGATATTTTATAATTAAAATATAGGGTTTTTTTGTGAATTTTTTTCCTTTACAATGCTTTTTACAATGCTTTTCATTGTAAATGTTTGTTCCAGCCTAAGTTGTCACCTATGAATTGTTATGGCCTTTTGGAATAATTCTTTTTTCTCTCTACTGGTGTTTGTTCGGTTGTGGTATCTGGGATTAAACCCAGGGGCACTTAACCACTGAGCCACATCCCTAGCCCTTATATTTTGAGGCCGGGTCATGCCAAGTTACTGAGGTTAGCCTCAAACTTAAAATCCTTGTAGCTTATAGAACTTTTAAAGTAGTAAAATTGTGCCAGGCATGGTGACACCAGAAAAATCCTACTTGAGGCTGAGCAGGAGGATCACAAGTTCAAAACAAACCTAGGCAACTTAGACCTTATCTCAAATTAAGACTTTTGAAAAGGGCTGGAGGTATATAGTCCAGACATAGCACTCCTAGGTTCAGACCACTGCCAAAGAAAAGCAGGAAAAAAATGTTTCTTAAGTTGTTTAGACATGTAATCTAGGAATTCTGAAGAATAAATTCATTGAATTTCTCTTGTGTGGTATGTTGGCAAAATACAAATTGAACCACCTGACTAGTTAATTAGTGCCCCTCCCCAAATTCCTATATATTTTTTTAACTTACTTACTTATTTATTTATTTATGTTGGTACTGGGGATTGAACTCAGGGGCAGTCAACCACTGAGCCATATCCCAAGCCCTAGTTTGTATTTTATTTCAACAGGTTCTCACTGTTGTTTGGAGCCTTGCTTTTTGTTGTGACTGGCATTGAACTTGTGATCCTCCTGCCTTAGCCTCCCTCGCTGTTGGGATTACAAGTGTGCACCACTGTGCCCAGTTTTTTTTTTTTTTTTTTTTTTTTTTTTTTAAGCTTTTTTTTTAAGATTGATCTGTATTCACCAAATTCATGATTACCATGAATCAGTAACAACTTATTTAATGGGACATGCATTTTAGTAACCAGAATTAGGATTTTTTTTTTTCCCCTCCAGTGTACTTTAAATGCCTAAATTTGTCATTAAGTTTTGAGATAGGGAGAAATTTGGAGCAAAGGAAATCAAGTAGAGCAGAGATCACAAGCTGTTAACCTGCTGGTTAATGTTTGAGGACCGCAGTATTTTTTTAATCAGAATTGCTAGCATTTAAAAATTCAGGAGATAATACCAATACAATCCAGGTTGTCATATTTTTAAGATGTGAACTTCGTTTAGCCTCAGGGCCCTGTATTTCCATATAGATAAACCCACCTGACTATTACTACCACCTTTAGGGGGTCCGTGTTCTTTTTTTTTTTTTTTTTTTTACCAGTGTGTCACACTTGGTTGTGTCTTATTGCTGACTGCCTTCATTCCATGACCTCTAGGTGTGTACTCATTTTCCATGGTTTAGGGAGTCTTAGCTTTTCTCTACACTAAAACTTCAGGATGGTCAGTTTTAGTCTGAGTTGGGGGTTCCACGTGTATCCTAATGACTTCCTTCACACTTTGACGTTGGTAATAATGGATGTAGCTGACAGTTTACACCAGAGTCAGTGTAAGTGCTTAAAATTAACTAATTCATTTAATCCTCATATCTTTTGATGGTTAGGCATTCGGCTCTGAAGCACAAAGAGGTTTTTTTTAACTTTCCTCATAAACATAGTAGTAAGCTGCAGAGGCAGGATTTGAACTCAGTTTTTCTCCTCTGGAGTTTGTGTACACCAACTGCTATTATACTGTGTCTGAAAATAGACCCTGGTCAACTTCAATTTGATGGTTATCCACATAGTTACAGGTAATTTCTTAGAAGGGTCAGCTATTCTTAGCTATTGAAAGACTTCTTGCATGATCTCTAGCTTGTCACTGGAGCTCCTTTGTGCTGACTGCTTGTTCCTCAGATGTTGGAAAACTTTCTGCATTTTACTAGATTTCATGAAGTTTGGGATTGTTAAAAGTTCTAGTTTAGCATGTAGGTTAGCATTACAAATTAAAGAAATTTCTTACTAGTAAGTTGAGGAATTACAGGAAAAAATATTGAACCTTATTTCACTTCTGCTATGTGAACAAGCTGCATTTCCACTTGTTTTTTTTGGGGGGCGGGGTGCTGGGTATCAAACCCAGGGCCTTGTGCTTACAGGGCAAGCACTCTACCAACTGAGCCATCTCCCCAGCCCTTGAACCTTATTTCACTTCTGGATCTTTTGTTTTTATATGATCTGTGAGGTGAGAATCAGTGTTTCCTGCTGGGCATGTTCGCTCATACCTATAATCCTAGTGACTTGGGCGGCTGAGGCAGGAGGATTGCAGATCAGTCTGGGCAACTTAGATCCTAAGATTAAACTTCAGTGAGAACCTGAGGTTGAGGATAGAGGTCAGAGGTAGAGCACACCTGGGTTCACCTAGTTGCCAGCGGGCCCCCCCCCCCCAAAAAAAAAAAAAAAGAAAGAAAGAAACAAAAAGATGGGTATTATGAGGTTGCCTAAAGAAATTAGGAAGTAGGGCCTGGAGTTTTCTTTCTGGTACCAGCTATTGAACCCAGAGGTGTTTAACCACTAAGTTGCTTAGGGCCTCACTAAATTTGCTGAGTCTGGCCCTGGCCCTGAACTGTGGCTCTCCTGTCTCAGCCTCCAAGTAGCTGAAATTACAGGTGTACAGAACCATGCCTGGTGACTAAAATTCTTGATTCATAGTTCATAGTAAGAGTTTATAGACCTTCAGAGAGATGGCATCAACAAAACTCCATCCTAGTAGGTCTGTTTCTGAGCCCTGTAAGTTGTTTATAGTCCATAATAAACTAAAACTGTTAAGACACCAGGGAAGGCAGAAAAACATTAGTGTGCTACTAAGGAAGGGCTATGTAGGGGATTGTTTTTTGTTTTTTTTTTGGTTCCCCCCCACATCTGGGACTTTTGGGACAAACAACAATGATATGTATGTTAGGGACTTCAGGACTGATTTGTGTTGGTTATATCAGTGATCTTGAGCTGGGCAGAAGTTGTCCATGTTTACCAGGTCACTGATTTGTGACTTGGAACAGGATATGCTGTCATCTTGTAATGGTTCCTTCTGTCTCCCCTCAAAGTAAAATCAATTGATTTAAAAATCTAGAAGCGGCAACCAGTATATTAACTTCCGTTTCCTAGTACTGAGGCAATAGTTAGTTGTCTACCTCCAGTTTCTTCCCTTGGAAGCATTTGTAGTCTAGCCTAAGAGGTAATGGTGGTGGACTGTGCCTGGAAACATGTGTCTGCTGGATATGAGAATGTTTCTTTCATAGGGAACAAATGAAGACCTAAATAGTGACTGTGATCTTAAGGTGATCTGCAGTACTTGGAAATTGGTGTCTGAATGCTTTAGTTTGTGAACATGTAGATGTTAAAATCTGGAATTTGTTTTTATTACCATGGGATTATAAATTAATTTGCACAGGGGAATTAAGGTATTTTAATAGCTTGGTATGGAAGTGTGCAACAAGGTAACAGCATTTTTATGAATCAACCCATATAGTGGGTCTCATTTAAGGCAATAGTGTAGTTTTAATTTAAGTTGTGTTTGCGGTTAAGAACCCTTATCAATCTGGGTAAATTGGGTAGTATAGAAGTAGCGGAGCTTGCTAGGATACAGCAAATAATAGGTGGGTACAAGGGCCAGGAGTGTAATTCTGTGGTAAAGTATATCTGGGTACATTCCAGTAAACACACCTCCCCCCCCCCCCCCCCCCAAAAAAAAGGTGGGGGTTGTAATTGAGTATTATGCTCCTACAGTGCTGGTTTTCAGTGACTTACTGGCAGTCCACTGAAGAGAAAGGAGCTCATAAACTAGTCTTCCTTGTCTGTATATACCTCCACTCAGTAAAGTATGATAAAGATAGAACTATATTCTTGGGTTTTCAGGATGTACCACCAATGGTAAGAGAGCACTAGGAATGTCTCCGTCTCTTCCCCCATTACTTCAGTAACAAGGGTACTTATTAAATCAGCCATTTTGGTTTGTGTGTTTCCTTGGGGATTTAGAATTTTGAGGCAGGGTCTCCCTGTGTTTTTGCTCAGGCTGGCCTCACATGTGATTCTTCTGCTTCGGCCTTAAACATCTCTGGCTGCCCCCGCCCCCACCTTTTAGGATCCGACCCAGGGGCACTTAAGACTGGGAACAGTCTTAAGTTGTAACTATATCAGTTTAGTATGTCCAAGCCATAGTTTTGTTTTGACTTGTAGATAAACAAGTTTATTTGTAAATTTAGTCAACATACATCATTAACCTAAAAACAGCAATGAAGGAGACATTTAAAACCCACTTGGTAGGCCATGTCTAAAAAAGGGATTTTTCCCAGGACAGTAAGTAACCAGATGTAACTTATCTCAGCACCATCTTATTTTGCAGAGGTTTGATAACCTGGAGCTGTGTCAAACTATGGTATTTTATCTTGGCTGAAACTGTTTTCTGAACTGTCAGGTTTTTTCCTAAAATTCAGATAAACCTTGGGCATGGTGTTCTGTCATTATCAGTAACAAACAGTTCTCCATGGAAATTGCTTTTTTTTTTTTTTTTTTTTTTTTTTTTTTTTTTTTTTTTTTTAAACTGAATTTCAAACACTTAGAAAGTATAAAAGGGCTACCTTTGAGGCTGAGATAATGAATTTTCTTAAACGAAAGTCCAGTAGAATACTATTTTTATGTAACATTCATAGACCCCATTAATGCCAGTAGTGTGTTCCCTAATTTGTGCCAACTTTAAATGTCCTTTAGGGCCAGTGTTACATCCCTTTTGAATCACTGTTTTAGACCTTGCCAACCTTTTTATCTCTACCACTTCTTTTCCCTTGAGGTCTAGAATTTGAAATAGTAATGATGTGATTAAGATAGTTCTAATCTGTTTCTGTGGTGCTTGTGGAACTATGGACAGATTTACATTATGACCAGCTACCAATCCCCTAGGTATTCTCTCTTTTTTTGGTGGGGGTGGGTACTGGGAGAATGAACCCAAGGGTGCTTAACACTGAGCCACATACCAAGTCCTTTTTTTAAATATTTTATTTAGAAACAGGGTCTTACTGAGTTGCTTAGGGCCTTGCAAAATTGCTGAGGCTAGCTTCGAACTTGAGATCCTCCTGCTTTAGTCTCCCAAGACATGTGCTGCTGCCTCCAGCCTTCCCTGGGTATTCCTAATATGCATTTTCAGTCACTTGTTTTGAATAGTTTGGGCAGCATACCTGGTTTGGTTTTATAAGTTTTAAGATTATTCTGATCCCATGAATAAACATTTTCTTAACGTTGTGATAATCCAAGCTAAAACTTTTAAGGTCCAAATTAAATTTTATGTACATTCTTTGTGTTGGTCCTTAGATCGCCAGGAAGCCAGCAGTCTAGTTCTGATAGTAAGCCTTTGTTCTGTGGTCATTAAATACTAGAGCTTCTATAAGCCTTTTCTCTTTCTGACCTACTGACAGTGAGGAGGGTGGGGTAGGTCAGTAAAGGTCGGAAATGTTTCACTTCCAGCATTTCTCATTTCTTTTTTTGTACCTGGGATAGAACCCAGGGTTGCTTAACCATTGGGCCACTTCCCCAGCCCTTTCTATTTTTATTTTGAGACAGGGTCTTACTAAGTATCTGAGGCTGGCCTGCAACTTGGGATCCTCCTGCCTCATCCTGCTTTATCATTCTCCCAAGTTACTGGAATTATAGGTGTGTACCACCATACCTGGCAGCAGTTCTCATTTCTGATGTCATCTTGATAACCAATCTCAAAACTAAAAGAGGACATCATTTTCTCATGTGGCATCCAGTTATATACAAAGTTTGCCAACTTATAAGTTTTTATTGGTGCATTATAGTTACACATAATGTTGGGGTTTGTTTTGACATGGAATATAATTTATCCAGTTTAGTACCTAATGGTATTTTCTCCAGTTTTTGCTTAAAGAAGGATATCCAAAATACCTTCCTCGTACATGAACCCTTAGTCCAGGACTTATATAACTAATTGCTCATATTCACATTTTATCCAGTAAATTGTTTTTAATTTTTAGTTGTAGATGGACATGATGCCCTTATTTTGCGTGGTTTTTTTATGTGATACTAAAGATTGATACTTTTGATTGAGAAAAAATCAAAAGCACTCCTGTTGTTAGTAAATATATTCTAGAGGTGAGGGCGGGGTATGCTGCGACACTGTTAAAGTCGAGTAGGGTAAGGAGTAACAATATGTTTGTCACTTCTACCTTGGTTATGGTTCCCTTGGTCACACTTTGCAATCTTAGTATAGCTAGGCAAGCGCTATACCACTGAGCCACAACCCCAGCCCTCCAGTAATTTTTAATCATGTCACATTCTTCTAACTAAAAGACTTTGGCTCCTATCTGTAGGTTGATTTGGCTTCTATTTTTCCTCCCATGTAGCCAATCTGAATTTGGCCTCCATTGAATTTGTTGCATTTACCCATACCTATGACTTTAATTTTACATGTGGCATCTTTCTTACAATTTAGTTCTAAAACAAATATTTCAACCACATATTTGTTTGGCAGATTTTACTAGACCAGTGATTGCTATAAAATGGTATCCATTTAGCCAGGCATGTGACACATGCCAGAAATCACAGTTACTTTAAAAGGCAGGGGGGATGAGGATGTAACTCTGTAGAGCATTCATAGATTTGAGTCCCTAGTCACTTCCCAAAAGCGGGGGTGGTGTGTGATATTGAACAATATAGTCTCATTCATCTGTCTTTTATATAGTTCAGTGTTTGGCATTGAGTGGTGGTGTGGATATCAGTTGTACTTTTTTTAGCTTTTTTCTTTTAAGTTTTAGATTCACAGCAAAAATAAGCCGAAAGTATACAGATTTATCCTTTCCCCCACCAACAACATCCCAAGCCAGAGTGGTAAATTTACTACATTTGATAAACCAGCATTGACCTTTCACTGTCACCTAAAGGGATCACTCCTTATGTTATATGTTTTAGGGAAGTTTGTTGCGGTCATTTTTATGACCTCAAGGAAATTTGGGGTTTGAAAATGGTTAATAGGAAATGATTGAAGATGGAGTGAAAAAAAATCAAAAGCACTCCTGTTGTTAGTAAATATATTCTAGAGGTGAGGGTGGGGTATGCTGCGACACTGTTAAAGTCGAGTAGGGTAAGGAGTAACAATATGTTTGTCACTTCTACCTTGATTATGATTCCCTTGGTCACACTTTGCAATCTTAGACTAGTTTTGCTTATGCTCCTAAAGGTTGTGAGGTTACAGTTGTTTTCAACTGCTTAGTCTTTAAAGCGAACTTAAGTGTCTGCTTTTTTCAAACTTCCTGGTAACTCATTGGCAGTCAGTCAGAAAGTGTTTGTGGGGCAGGAGAAAGTATATCAATGACCAGGCATATTCTTAACCTCTGGCAGTTCAAAATATATTTTATTTTTTAACTTGTTCAACTTGGTTTTGTCTTACAGGAATGACACCAAGGAAGATGTATTTGTACACCAGGTGAGTGCTTGTGTATATAGATATTGCACTTCTGACTCAAGGCTTAGGAGAAGAAAAGGGTGGATGTCTTCTCAACTCTGTTCCTTGCAAAAGGTTAAGTCCAACCACCAGTTTGTTTAGTTCCTTCCTACCTAAAGAGTAATAGCATGCTTAAATGTGTACATCAAAACATATTGAAGTCCACTTAATTAAGATAGGTATTTCCAATTGGAATTTTGTTAGTAGCTGTAGCTTTTTAAAATGTTGAATCTGCTCAACTTAATTGCACTAAATTTTCATTCCTAATTCTGGATGAGCAAACAGCCTCCATGAATCTAGACTTAAATTAATAGTGTTACTATAAATACACAGAAACGTTGGCAACACATTTTCAAATGCTGTTAGGCCCACCTCTGTTATAAGACAAATCATAACAGGGCAGAACTCCACAATACAGTTATCTGAAGAGGAAGGTAGAAAACGAGCAAACTAGCATAGCTCCATATATTCTGAAGCATTTTTAATGAAATAGGGTTTTTTAATTTGCTTTTAATCTTGGAGAGCTGGCTAGCTTTGGAAAAAAATTTAAGTTCTCACTAATAGCTTAAGGTTAAATGAAAGGCAGTGCAGCAAAGATGGTAATTAAGTAATTGTGTGTTGGCTACTGGTGTTTTGGGAGGAGAAAATTAGTAAAGGAAAGGGGCTACATGCTGGATTTTCTCCTTGAGTATTATATAAGGAAAATGTTGGAAAATGTTCAAACGTTGAGGAATTGAGATTGCTAAAGTAAGCCACTGCCAAGTGAATGCTAATATCTCAAACTTAAGTATGTTATAGGCTCCATTGGACTTACTCATCCTCACAGGTATGAAATGGGTAGGAACAGCACGTTTGTGTATGTGTACTTCTGTGCTATGCAGTTTTTTCACTAAGACTGTTGAAATATCAGATTGTATTAAATTATTTTAAGAAATTTTAACTACTTTTTTTATACTAATCCAGAAATCTAAAGATCTAAAATCATTTCCATACCCATACCTTTATTCAGGCAGATATGAGCTTGGATGGCAGCATGCTTCTTAGGAAGAGCTGTCATAGGTTGGTGATTTATAGCTCTGAAGTGTCTTATACAGCATTCATTTGACAGTCAAGGGGGAAACCAGATCAATTTCTAGTACATCCAAAACCCTATCAGATAATCCAAGGGTCAAATGTAAGTATGGAAACATTTCAATTCTAAATGTAAATTCAGGACTGCTCACAAAATGTTTTAAAGCAGATGTTTGTTTTAAAAAATGGTGTTCTCGTTTGTGAAGACAACTCTTGACCTGTTCCTTCTGCATTTTCAAAAGATTGTGCAGATTTAGGAACAGTGGTAACAAGGCTTTTCAGACTTGTGTGAAGGGGATAAAGATGTTTATTAAAGGGTTGGGATGTAGCTCAGTGGCAAAGTGTCTGCCTTGCATTCGCAAAGCCCTGGGTTTGACCCCCAGTTCAAAAAAAAATTTAAAAAAAGACACCCCCCCACCCCCCAAAAAAAAGATGTTCATTAAAGAGTTTGGGAATTTTTAATTATCCGTACTTCTGCTATCCCCTATGACTGCAGGTAATTGAGAGTTGGCTATATATGAAAGGTATGAAAACTATGTGACAGTTTAGATGACAGATGAGATCAATTATTTTGACTTTAATTTACTCAGTTGTGTTGACCCACAATGTGTCACCAATATGCTTTCCTCTTTATTTTGGAAGTGGTTTCAACATGTAGTTGTTTCTTGGGACTTTGGCTGCTCAGGTCTTAGTGGTGTATCAAGGAGATGCAGTTCTGGGCAACGGAGCTTAACTGGCCTCAGATTTGTTGGTTGTCCTGCCTCCTCTGGAATGGAAATGCATGAGTGATCCTGTAATGGATACTGCTGTGATGTGGAATGAACATGGGATTTGGAGTCCCAAGACCTGGATTTAGAAAAGTCCCCACTCTGCCACTTACTAGCTGTGTGACCTTGGGCAAATCAACTAATTTTTAAAGCTATAATGTAAGATTTACTGAATTCTGGGGAAGTAATAACCAACATTCCCATGCAGTCAGAAAATATAAAGAGTGGCATAGTTAATACATGTGAAATGCATTTCCATGGTAGTAGATAGGTTGGAAGGGATTTTGGTTGACATCTGTAATTGAGTTTGATATGGTAACACAGGGACAAAGTTGGTTTGGTCAACTTTGAAGCATGTAAAAACTAAACTCGCCTGTCATCTAAACTGGCCATGTGTGGGGCTAGCTTCTACTATTAAGTGCAGTCTTTGGGGGATAGATGGATAGCCGTTCCAAGATATATATATAATGCTTTTTTTTTTGTAAAAAGCATTTAAAAATATACATAATATTGTTGTGTCTGTCTTGAGTGTTAAATTACTTTAGTTTTGTAAATAGTGGTTAAAATGCTGGGGCTTTGGATGATTGGAGTATTTTGGTTGAGGTGGGGGTAGCATTGGTCCCTGCTTTCCTGCATTTATTGACAGTTTGGTCTTATGTAAAGCAAATTATAAGTTAAGTGTATATCCAAGCTAAAATAATATTGACTCTGGTACATTTTAAATGAAAAAGCACGTTATTCTCCCCTGTTAATCTATTTTTGGAATGTGATATTACTAGACTGCCATAAAGAAGAATAACCCCAGGAAGTACCTTCGCAGTGTAGGAGATGGAGAGACTGTGGAGTTTGATGTTGTTGAAGGAGAAAAGGTGAGGATGCTTTTTGTGTAAAGGTTTGACTTCAGTATGGAAATATTTTGGAGATCTCATCCATTAGGATGGTGGCTCTAATGTGGATGGATGTGTTCAGGTGACCACATGAACACAGGTGCATCAAGCCTAATGTGTTGGCTGCAGTTAGAGGGCAGTCTCTTCGAAGAGTGAGGAGCTGATATTTAGTCATTTCTATGCACCCCTGCCCACACAGACAACACCCCCTGCCCTTGTTTTCTTGTTTTCCTGGGTTTGTGTGAAGTTTGTTAAAATATTCTGATTTCCTCTGTCACTATCAATATGTAATGGCTTTTGTAGGGTGCGGAGGCAGCAAATGTTACAGGCCCTGGTGGAGTTCCAGTTCAAGGCAGTAAATACGCAGCAGACCGTAACCATTATAGACGCTACCCACGTCGTAGGGGTCCTCCACGCAATTACCAGCAGAATTATCAGAACAGTGAGAGTGGGGAAAAGAATGAGGGATCGGAGAGTGCTCCCGAAGGCCAGGCCCAACAACGCCGGCCCTACCGCAGGCGAAGGTTCCCACCTTACTACATGCGGAGACCCTATGGGCGTCGACCACAGTATTCCAACCCTCCTGTGCAGGGAGAAGTGATGGAGGTAAGTTTCACCAAAAAGAAAAAAGATCAACAGGACATAATACATTTTGACATGATCATGTTAACCATTTTCTGGAGTTCTTCCCCTATATTGGTTACTAGTCATATGAAAAGCCCTTTCCATCCTGAGTAACCAAAAGAATTAACAATGTGTTTATACTTAACTAGATGATTTTTTTTTTTTTAATCAACTCTTACTATCAGATATTGGATTTGTCTGATTGAGTTTTTATTCTTAATGTTACTGATCCGGGAGGTTTGATTGCTGTTGTCTTTTTTCAGGGTGCTGACAACCAGGGTGCAGGAGAACAAGGTAGACCAGTGAGACAGAATATGTATCGGGGTTATAGACCACGATTCCGCAGGTACAGCCCATATTAACCTGTTTCTCTTAAATTTTTTAACTGTATGTTACAACTCAGCAGTGGCATCATGCTTCTCCTGCAGTCTGTTTGAGTCATTTACCTGTTAACACTTACATTTTCTTTCATCAGATGCCTTAAGAGGGGAACCTGAAGTCAATTATCTTTGAGAATGTGTTCTTTGCATCTTCTTTGCTGGCACTGGTTAAAAACAGCTTGTATAGATGAGGTCTACTTTATACATATTTTTTTAAATGAGGGTGTGGAATTTCAAATTTTCTGTTCTTAAACAGGTAAGATAGTAGTTTAAACCACATATCTTTTAAACCTCCCTACTCGGGAGGGAGGAAAGGTAAGCATTAGGATTATCTGACCTTGAACCATGGCATACTTGAGAAATGAACAGTAAGAGAAATTGGAAAAGCTCCATGAGCTGAACGTATTTTCAAACTGGCTTTCATACACTTTGAGGCTGTGTTCCCAATACCAACAGGGATAGTAGGATGGAACAGTGTGGCATTGCTGTAAGGATTAAAGCTTTGGAACCCAGGGAACCGAGTTGAGGTTACACAATATATACATCAAATATGAATTTGGAGCATATTCAATTTTGCATTAGCAGCCATTATTTACACTGATGTATGTTCTTTCCTGAGTTTCTAATTTAAGTGAACTGGAATGCTGGCTGGTTCAGAAAGATTTCTAATTCACTGCTTTGCCAGGTAATTGTGTTAGCAACCTGATGAATTTTTAAGATGAGTTCTTTGTCAAGTGGTTAAAGTCTATACATTATTAGTTCATGTGTTCTAACTGCAGAGTCTTTGGTTTGCCTGTTAGTTACACTGTAAAACTAAAGTTTCTGCCTTCTTTCATTGTTATCCTTAAAAAAATTGTGCAGTTATTTTCAGTGTAGAATGCTTCAGGTTTACTGTATTTGGTTGAATTCTGGAAATGTTCAAAAAAAAAATCTTCAGTACAAAGGTCTTTACTTTTTGGTTTAGTTCAGATTTAATAGTCTCATTTTCAAGATATAAAATATTTGATAGTGACAAATAATCTACTCCATAACACATTTTGCTTTAAAGTGTGCAATGAAGTTATCGAATGAATATGGGTAGGGCTTTCCAACCTAGCAGGAAGTGTTTTGTGGGGTTTTTTGTTTTTTGTTTTTTTGTTTTTCCCAAATGTACCATGCCTGAATGGAATGCATGAAGCTGTGGCATGAAATACTGGTTGGTGTGGGTTTGAGAGCAAATTGAATAAGACAGGGACCCTAGCAAGAGTTTTGTTGGAAAGGAGACAAATAGGATTGGAAGGAAACCATATGAGATCAAAAGGGCTTGTTATGAGAAATAAGAGCATTAATAGGCTGGAAGGTGCAATAGACAAAAGAAAATTTTAAAAGTTGAATGTAAAGGAATAAAGAAAGGTTGTTAGGGACAATATTGTGAAAATATCTCTAGAAGGAGAACAGATAGGAAATTAAGAGTAGCAATTGCAGATTTGAAGTGAGCCCATCTAGTTTGGTCATACTTGTCCAGACATTTAAGCAACAGGCTGAGATGGGGAAGAGTGGATATCTGGCATTGATTTATCCACATGAAGACATTGATAGGGACTGGTCATGTGATTAATGACCAATTTTGTATTTGGATAAAGAAGAAATGGAAAATATTAAAGGGGGATGACTTAATAGGGTCCCTGAATTATAGGTTCTAATGAAAATTAAAAATGGGAGAATGGGAATGAACTAGAAAAAATAGGGAAAGGGAAGTCATGTTTGAAATTGAGAAAACTCGGGTAGAAAGCAGCATGTCAGCAATATAAAAACAGATTATTGGCAACTGTCACTCGGGACTATAGTGGGCAGAGGAGGTAGAAAAGAGACTAAAATAAGGTTGAAAGCATGCAATTTTCAGAAAGAAACTGGAAGAGTTACGTAAAAACCATCATGATGCCTCAGTGACTTGGGAGTCTGAGGCAGGAGGATTTAAGTTAAAGGCCAGCCTGGGGGATATATAGCACAGTGGTGAAACATCCCTGGGTTCAATTTCCTTTCAAAACAAAAAGAAGAAACCCGCATTAGTAAGATTAGGACAGTTATCACTTGGTCAGCAGAGGACAACTAGAGAAATTATTACTGAAGTTTGATTGACCTAATAGTAGTTAGAAAAGATGTGTAACAGGGCTTTTATGAGATGGAAAGGGTTGAGATGAGTAGGTGAAAACTTTGGAGAATGTGGAGGTTAAAAATATTAAGTCTGCAGTGATTAATTAAAGCCATTATCTTGATGGTCCTGGGGCTTTTTGGAGTGCTGTGAGTGTAGGTAGGAAAATTCAAGAATACATCATTATTTTTCTGTCATTTCTAATCACCAGCAAAAAAAGAAAGAAAAAGATATCTTATTCTTTGATAGAAAAGCCATTCTTCCATTTTAAGGTATTGAGGATAATGTATTGCTGGAGTGTATCATTTGAACTACATTTCTTAAAAAGCATGCAGCTCTGACTTTTTAAAGCCACTTTCAATCAGTAGATTTACTCATTCTGCTCATTCCATGTAAATAGAATCATACAATGTATGGCTTTTTGTTTCTGGCTGCTTTCACTAAGCACATGTTCTTACGGTTTTTAATGTTACAGCAAATGTTAGTACCTGATTCCTTTTATGTCCCTTCACATTGCAGTGTATGGGTGTTCCACAGTTTTAGTGCCTCAGTTGATAGACATTTTAATTGTTTCCACATTTTATCTATTGTGGATATTAAAATAAGTCACATAATCACAAGTTTTTGTGGATAGTCTCTAAGATACAGACCTTGGTAATTTAGAAGAACTTCCAAATTGACTAATCATTGCTGTGAACTCATTTGTATGAAGGGGCGTGTCTTTTCTTCGGTCTTATTTTCTACCCTTTTGGCAAGTGTTTTTTTGTAATGGGTTATAGTAACCTGCTTTTAAAGTTCACCATAAAGTTCATTTTTAAATCTGTTAAAATGGTGATGGTGCTGTGCCACTATTAGCTAGTTCATGCTCAATTTTGTGATAGATGAGACTGATCAAAAGTTTGCTAGTCTATCAAATTATATTTTAATTAACATTTGTACAAATTAGCGGTACAAGGCAATGTTTTAAGTGTATATAGTGCATAATGATAAAACACTCATCACTTCTATGTGCTGGGATTCTTTGGATTTCAGGTTATTTTGAAATAGATAATGTTGTAAAGCCTGTTTTAAATACTTATCTTTGTCGTTTTTAACACCATCATCCCTTTGTACTAAATCATCATACTCAGTTTGTGAAATATGAACCAAGTTTGTATTTTTTGCAAAACTACTGCACACCACTTTGATCAAGAGAATGTCCAGATCATTATAATTGAACAAAGTATTAATCACTGGATGGGTTGTTAAAAAGAGGTTTTTGTCCTTTCACAATTTTCAAAATGTTCATTCCAGGGGCCCTCCTCGCCAAAGACAGCCTAGAGAGGATGGCAATGAAGAGGATAAGGAAAATCAAGGAGATGAGACCCAAGGTCAGCAGCCACCTCAACGTCGGTACCGCCGCAACTTCAATTACCGACGCAGACGCCCAGAAAACCCTAAACCACAAGATGGCAAAGAGACAAAAGCAGCCGATCCACCAGCTGAGAATTCGTCCGCTCCCGAGGCTGAGCAGGGCGGGGCTGAGTAAATGCCGGCTTACCATCTCTACCATCGTCCGGGTAAGTAAGCCCACAACACAGGGCCCTCTGGCCTGAGTGTGGCAGTCATGAGTAGTATCTATGCTGTCTTTATGAATTCAAGGGGAAAAAATGGAGTTTATCGGGTAAGATAAGCCATTTTATGCAGTATCATGACTCTAATCTTAAAATTACTTAAATATTCCATTTTAGAGTGTTGCAAGTCAGCCCTATTTGGTCTCTCATCCAATTCTCAAATTCTCAATTCTGACACCGGGAGACCTGTCTTTGCACTGTGTGTTTTGAATATTAGAGCCTTTTGTCAACTTTTCAGAATGCTGTGATTTCACCAGTAAACTGAGGAAAGTCTTGCTAACCTTACTCTGAGAAGTATGTTAATTATATTGTGTTATTTATGCTTCATTTTTTAAAAAGTGGTATAGCTACTAGAAATAACCTTAGATGATAATGGGAAATAACACTATTTGTAGAAAATTGGCATCATTTTTAATCATTTATAATTGTTTAATTGGTTTCTTTTTGTTAGGAAAGATGGGATGTCTTTCTAAAAGCAGGAATTGACTCCTTGAGTGACTTGGCCTTTATTTAAAATGCTCATGAGGTTAATAATTCTGTGCCAGATTTTTTAAAAAGGATACACTTATGTGTTTGTTATTGTAAATTAATGTCTCACTTTTTTTACTCTTAAATTCCAAAATTAAGGGATTCCTTTGTATTTAGTTTTTTATTTTTAAATCTAGAGACATGTAATTGTCTCTTTGCCTCTGGAATTCCCATTTTTCAGCCCATGGTACTTTACAGTTTTTCCTTTTTTCTGGATGGCCAGAAGTCATCCAGAACCCCCAAGTATTCCATTCTTAATCACATGGCTACGTCTACTCCGATTGTAAGTCACTGTCTTAGGTAAACCCAATGAAATTTATTTCTGTCTCCCTTACGTTGTCCTTCTATGATCTAGAAAATTTGATGCATTTAATGTTGCAGTGAATTGTACATGGTAACCTTTTTTTCTTTGCAGTTTAGACATCCAACAAGAAGAAGTGAATATGAAATTCCAGCAATAAGAAATGAACAAAAAGATTGGAGCTGAAGACCTTAAGTGCTTGCTTTTTGCCCGTTGACCAGATAACTAGAACTATCTGCATTATCTATGCAGCATGGGGTTTTTATTATTTTTACCTAAAGATGTCTCTTTTTGGTAATGGCAAACGTGTTTTTTAAAAAAGCCTGGTTTTTCTCAATACACCTTTAAAGGTTTTTAAATTGTTTCATATCTGGTCAAGTTGAGATTTTTAAGAACTTCATTTTTAATTTGTAATAAAAGTTTACAACTTGATTTTTTCAAAAAAGTCAACAAACTGCAAGCACCTGTTAATAAAGGTCTTAAATAATTGTCTTTGTGTATACCTCTGTCTAGTTTCAGTTAAGTCTTTTACTGTTAATTCCCTTAGAGAAAATTGTCTTAAATCCTGCCTGGCATGGTGGCTTAAGCCTGTAATCCCAGCAGCTCACACAAGACTACAGGAAAGTGGCAAGTTGAAAGCCTGCCTCAGCAAATTAGCAAGGCCCTGTCTCAGAAAAAAGGTGGAGGTGTGATGTAATGGTTAAGCACCCTTCTTCAAAGGGTTTAAAGATCTGTGACCCTTTTGTGGGTTCACAGTAAAAATTAAAAGTAGGTCCTCTAAGTAAGGATTAGCTCATCTGTTAGGAGTGCTTTATAACAATGGAAGAACTGTAGTTTGTTTCATCTGTGTTCCTATGGTGTAGTGGTAATCTTTGGGAAAGGACATGCTCTAGCACAGATTGGTTTCAAATCTTGCTCCACTTAGTTCTCTCACTGTGGTAGGATGATTTCAGCCTGTCATTCAAAAGTGTCTGCCTTGGAGTCTAGTATGCTAATTATCATCTTGGCTTCTGATTTGGTAGCAGTGACAACAGTGTAATACACTTGGTAAAGCTGCTCAAGAACATGGAAATGGAAAAAAATGTCATTTTGTTGTTTTGACACTTTTTCGCTATTCCTTACTGATCTTTAGTTAGGTGTTCTTCGACCTATTTGGTGGAATAATTAGACACTTAGCTGAAAATGACTGCTGTTCAGAAGACTATTCCAGATCAGTTCAGTCAGCTTTAAGAGTCCTCCCGGGGAAACTGCAGTTGTGGAGGTGAGCTGGCATGGCACATTTCAGGGGTCCCGCTGTGTGGTAAGTGTAAGTGGTGGTGCCCTTCACCAGAATGTACTCATAGAAGGAATTGAATTGCATTTAGTAAACTGGGTAAAGTGAGAAAATAAGAGGTTGATCAACTCTTGGAAAGTCATCTAAATTGGTTCTATCACCCAATAAAGAGCTGGATGAAAGAGTTCACTACACTTTGATTATAAGTATTCATATTCAAATTTGTTAGCATTAGCCCAAACCATGCTGAAGGTTTATGAAAATAACTTGTTGGTAGAGAGTGCAATGGAAAACACTACTGGTGGTATGTAAAATATTTAATGCATATTGTGTAAGTTAAAAGGTCAGTATTGGTTAAATAACTACTAATGTGATTTTGATAATGACCAGGAGGTGTTTGGGGAGGTAAGTGTCTTCTGTTAGTGTAAAAAAAAGAGAGACCATATAAATGTTTTCATGTGTTTTGTGTTCTTTGGGTACTTAAGGGTTTTTGTAAGGATTTCAGAGCCTGTGCACCTAAGAAAAAACAGCCCAGTACAGTTAGAGATAGGGTGTAGGTTTAGAATCTAGCCTGCCAAACAGCAGGTGATGGTTGAGATATCAACATTGCTGAGAGGCTGCCCAGCCCAGCATAGTTCACTTGGGAGGATATAAGCTGTTCTCTGACAACACCCCACCTGATTTCCTTGAGCTCAGCTTCCCAGCTTTAACAAATGAAGCTATCCATTCCATTATAGAAAGTGACTGAAGTAGAGTATGCAAGGGAGATTGGTAAGGAATTGTTATATACCATGTTGGGATATTTTGTGAACAGACAATGGTTGCTACTCTTAATTTCTGTTGAGCATTGCTCTGGAGGGCTTTGGCAGTACAGTAAAGAAATGTATAAGGATTCGAAAGAAAATATTGTCATAGCGTGTAGGTGGTGCTAGTCACAGAACACCCTGAAGAAATTTGCCATCAAATTAGAATTTACTAATTGCCTAGTATCATTTCTGTATAGCAATGGCTAGAAAATGCGTAAACACATCCTTCATGGTAGTCAAGGAAATATACTTAGGAATAAATTTAAATGTCAAGATCTCTGGTAGGGAGCAAGAATTAAGAAAAAAACATGGTTTAAGAAGACAATTGTGTGCTTGGATATTAATATTCCATTCATGTTTCGATCAATGTATTTGAGTTGAAAAGGTGTTAGGGTCTATTCTTCTAAAATAGATTTTGGGAAGCAAATGTTGGAGAATTTTTAAAGAGAAAAACATTAAATAGTCGTGTTGGATAGGCAAATAAGCTCACTTGAAATAACAGTAGGCTTGCTCATTAGGTAGAGGGTTGAGTTTAATCAGGGCCTTGTCAGTGAAGGAAACCATGAGAGGAAAGATACAGAAAGTGAAAGTATACAGAGACACAGCAACCTTCCCAGCATCTGGGTCCCCATCACCAACTAAGTAGAGTGCTGGATCCCAATTTTCAAAGCCAGTGCAGTAATGGTACAGGTTAAAATACTGAGGGTACTGGAAAGGAGATGTGAAGAGTAGTTGTAGGCTGGGGTAAGGTGGTTCAGTTAGTTTAGATTATAGCTAAGTGAAAGGGTGACGAGAAAGGCAAGGTGAGCAGACTCATGGTGTTGAATGGACCTGTGCCCCACATTCCAGAGGACACAGTAGAAAGGATAAGGAGGAGGCTGGATTAGGTCAGGGGACATGGAGAGAGCTGAGAATACTGAGGTAGTGCCTGCAAAGAGGATGTTTGGCCATTTGGGGCGGGGTACCTCAAACAGGACATGAAAGGCTTACATCCCTTGGAACTTGACTGCCAATTTATAAAGGTTACAAATGTTGCAGAAGTGGGCTGTTGACTTGTACCTATTAGAATTCATTAATTGCCTGATCAGCATTTCCATTTAGAAATGCTCTGCACAGCCCTCTGTACTTTAGTGTGGTCAAGGAGCAGTTATTAGGTTATTTTTAAATAGGAAGGCAATGTTCACTCTGCTAAGACTTCTGTAGCAATAGAAGTTTGAGGAAAGTGCCAATGTGGATATTCTTGTAGAAAGCAGAGAAGTGATCAGACTGAATTATAATGGCAGAGAAGGGTACAAGTTTTAAATATTTTCATCAGTGGAGTTGATTGTAGAGATGAAAAGGAAATTCTGATGCAAATAGTACCCTTCGCTAGAATAGAAGATGTTGATCAGGAGGGGATCCAAGTTCTGCTTGAAATACCCACAGGAATCACTGCAGAGCGCATGGAAGCAGGTTTGGGGCCAAAGTGTCGGGCACAGGTGGAGGCTAAATATTTGACACTCATCAGGTTGCAGTTGTAAACTGATAATGAGATCACATGACATCTGGCACATTTGTGGAGAGTGGGGACCCTAAATTTTGAAACAAGACCAAGGATTGTGATAAGCCTACTGAACCATATGTGGTTAATTGACCATTAAAGGTGGGGTTGATTGTCCACTGGACTTAACAGTGGGGAAGCTTTTGACCAGAGTCTGCCCCTGGAGGTGAATCCCAGACTACAGGGTGTAGTAGAGCTGTCACTCCCATACCCTTCCCCAGTTCAGCAATAGCTGTTCATTCTTCATAGGTCCATGCCAAACCTTGGTTTTTGAATTCTCATTTTTACCTTCCTATATACAGTGAGTCTGCAAATCCATTGAATAAAACACAATGAGAATATGACTTCAACCACATGGGTCCAGGCCCCCACATGTCTAACCTGGATGATCAGGGTAGCCTTCCAAGCAGCACCGTGTTAATGTCATTCCTCCCTTAAAACTAAACCACTCCAGAAATTTCTAGTTTCATTTTGAGCAGAAGCCAATACAGGAGGGTTCACGTTGTGTACCACTTGTTCTACTGCCATCTCCTATTCATAGCTTCTCTTTCAATATGCCAGGCATGCTCCCACTTGGTTTTCCCTCTTGATGAAGAGGCTCCCCCAGATATCTAAATGGCTTTCTCCCCTGGTTCTTTCAGACCTTTGATTAATAAGACCTCTGACCACATTGTTTAAAAGGACAGTTTCTTCCCATGCCGTGCTCTCCTGGTTCCTTGTCCTTTTTGTCTTCTCCCCATATAGTGTGTCAGTGTTGCTAATCTACATTTACTTGCTGCTTATGGGGGTTGATAAAAGCTCCAAAAGGATAGATTTTCGTTTTGCTCACTGCTGCTGTATCCCAGCATCTGTAACAGTGCTACAGCACTACAGAATGAAACCTCACGATGTCAAAGCTGTTCAATGGAAGTGATGGTTGGATCTGGAAGGAAGATAAGTAGTATGACTTATGTCTTGGTCTGTTTGGGCTGCTATTACGAAGTATAACCTAGGTGGCTTAAACAACATACTTTTATTTCTCACAGTTCTGGAGTTTTAGTTGGAGTCCCAAGACAAAAATTGGACTTCCTGAAAACACTGCCTACAGAAAGAAGGCTACCTTCTTGCAGAAAGTTTTGTAGTTACAATGGAAAATAGCTCATCATGGATGAAATGTAATTTTCATAGGTTTTTGGGACACCAGGATGAAAAGTCACTTGGAGTCCAAAAACGTGATTTCCAAACCTGCCAATGAAATGTACAGAGCCTCATTTGTAAAATGGCGCTAACAGCACTACTAACCATGTAGAAATAGTCCAGGGCTAAAATTATATAGCTCTGTAGCAGATAGTTGGTTAGCAACCTCAGAAGTCAGTCACAATCCCTTTCTCTTATCTGCTTTCCAGTGGAAAAACTGAAACTGCAAAACATTTACTTGTTTTTGTTTTTTTGCATATAGAGTCATTGGCGTAGACAGTGAAACAAATCAGCTCAGTCGGTAGAGTGCTTGCCTTGTAAGCACAAGGCCCTGGGTTTGATCTGCAGCACTGCAAAAAAAAAAAAGTTAGCTAGTATTCTGGAAAACATTTTCTTACCTTGATTTTGTTTTTGTGCCCGCCCCCTCCTTTTTTAAAATATGTACTAGTTACACATCACAGTAATTGGGTTTTGTGTTTGGGGGGGAGGGGGACTTTTAATTTTGGTGGTTCTGAGGGTTGAATCCAGGGACACTTACTCATTAAACTGCATCCCCATCCCTTTTTATTTCTAATTTTGAGACAGGCTTTTGTTCAATTGCATAGTCTTGATGTCAAACTTGCGATCCTGCATCATTCTCTTGAGTCTGGGATTACAGGCATGTACCACAGTGCCCAACTTTTAGCTTAAATTTTAAAAAGGTAGAGAAGAAAACAGGTGTGGAATGAAATCATTTCTGTCATGTGCCATCCACTGCTACCTCTCTTTGAAGCGTAGGTCTGCCATGAACACCTTAAAATGATCAAAGGAAAGCAGAACTGCAGAGTGCAGATCAGCATTGACATTTTCTATTTCCTATATCAGAAGCTACTTATCCTCCAGGCTTCTTGTTATGGGAGAATATTAAATACCCGTTACTTTTTAATAAAAGATAAATGATACTTCCTAAAATTATGAGGATTAAATGAGAATGGGAGAGTAATACCTGACATTTTTGTTAGTGCTCAATAAGTGCTGGCTAATTATAGGGCCAGCCAACTAAGGGCCAACTGAGATAACAGCAATTAAAATGGTAAAGTAAGTATGGTTAATAGGAGAAAGTGACTGATAGACCTCCTACTACAAGGAAGCTGATTGATTTAGGGATCCAAGTTGCTTTGATCAGAAATCTACCATCACGGTGTTGGAGTTGTGGACTCAGTGGTAGAGCACTTGCCTAGCATGTGTGAGGCCCTGGGTTCAATCCTCAGTATAAAATATACTGTGTCCACCTACAACCAAAACAAAAATCTATCACATTTGTTTTGAGGCCATACTTCCCAAGTGACCCCAAGCTGAATGAATGAATTTGGCAGGGATTCTAAATCAGGCCTGTTTCTGGAAACAGTAGACTGCCTGAAGGACTCCCCTTAGGACCTTGCCAAACTTCAGAGGCTGTCCATCTTCTCTTAGACTGCATGGTGGCCTAGGATGCTTCCACTCCACATTCTCATTCAGTATCATTGATGGCTCTCACAACTACCTCTTCATTTTCTCTAAAATGCTTCCTTAGTAAAGATTTTTACATATTTCCCTGTGGGGATTTATTGCTTGGAGGCTTGAGACTTAAGAAGCAGCATTAAAAGTAAGGAGATCCAAGTTTTGGAAAATACCTGAGTAGGAACATCCAGAATCTTGACCCAAAACCTTGCTGGATTCCACTGTAAATTTTAATACGTTCCTGAAATTTGGGTAGTATAAATTCAGGTTGGAGTGTTATAACTTTAGGGTGTTAAATATAATCCCCATGGTACCCACAAAGGAAATAGCTATAGAATATACACAAAAGGAAATGAAAAGGGACTTTGAGTGTTTTACTAAAAAAAAAAAAAGATGAACTAAATATAAAAAAACAAATTAATGCTAATGAGGGGCCAAAAAAAAGCATATAGAAAAATAGCAAAATGGCAGAAATAGTTCCTCCTAATCAATTACTTTAAATGGAGATGGATTGATTTTTAAGCAACAGAGTGATAGTATCTACAAGAGATTCACATTAGATCCTATGACAAGGATATGTTGGAAGTAAAAGCATGAAAAAAAATTTTGTGCAAATACTAATCAAAAAAGAAAAAGGGTGTATATGCTGTATCACTATCTGACAAGATCAACTCAAAGTTTATAAAGCACAGGAAGAATGTTACATTGGTAAGATGTTCAGAACAAAAACCTGCATCTAAAAACGAACCATCTAGATAATATAAAACAACCTCCAGTAATAGTTGAATTCTTCAGTACTCCATTCTTAAATTATAGACAAAACAATCCAATAAATGTAACAAAACAGGACTTGAACAACACAGTCAACTAAACAACACATGAAACACTTCCAATGTCAATAGAATATACCTGTTTCTCAAGGGCATATGAGATAGTATTCAAGAGAGATCATGTTAGGCAAAAACTCAGTAAATGTCCAAGAAAACAGTTCTCTTATGGAGTTGTGTTCTGCCCATAAAGTGATGATAGAAATCAGCAGTAGAAGGAAAATCAAATTTGTGCAAATGAAGACAGTTTTTTTTTTTTTTTTTAAATTTAGATTGAAATCCAAGGCCTCAAACATGAACTACCACTGAACTACATTTCCAGACCAACACATTAGCAATGAATTAAAGAAGAAATCCAAGGGGGAATTAGAAAATACTTGAGATAAAGGAAAACAACCTCAAAATAAGAGAACCAGCAAGAGCAGTACTAAAGCAGAAATGTATAGCTATAAATAAATGCTTACATTTGAGAAAATTTAAGTCAACTATCAAAATTTACAATTTACAGATGGGCTGGGGAAGTTGCTCAATGATAGGGCACTTCCCTCACATGCCTGAGGTCCAAAGTTCAGTTCTCAGCACTGAGGCTAGGGGAGCAGAAGAAGGAACTTTAAAAGAAAGCATGAACAAACCCAAAGCTAGTAGAAGGGAAATAATAAGGCTTAGAGATATATGAAATAGATGATGGAAAAACAATAAAATCAGGAATGCCAAGTGTTAATAAAGTGTTGTGGTTTGAATGTGAGGCATCCCCCAAAAGCTCATGTGTAAGACAATGCAAGAAGGTTCAGAGGAGAAATGATTGGGTTGTAAGAGCCTTAACCCAATCAGTGAATTAATTAATTAGGGTGTGGCTGGAGGAGGTGGGAATTTGGGTGTGGCTTTGGTATGTGTATTTGTGTCTCGTAAGTGGACACCTCTCTTGCTTTGTTTGACATGTGAGCTGCTTCCCTCCCCCACACTCTTCGCCATGTTGTTCTGCTTCATCTTGAGCCCTGAGGAATAGAACTAGCTGTCAAGGAACTGAGACCTCGGAACCATGAGCCCACCAATAACCTTGTCCTCCTCTAAAATTGTTCTGGTTGGCTCTTTGGATCACGGCAGCAAAAAAAGCTGACTAAAAAACCAAGTTTGTTTTTCAAAAGATAAACATAATTGACAAAACTTTAGCTGGACGGATCAGACAAGAAGACCTAAACTCAGCAACAAAAGCAGGGAAATTACTGCCAATTCAACAGAAATAAAAAAGGATAAGAGTGTACTGTGATGATGAATCAATTGCAAGAGAAATTAGGAAAACTACCCCATTCACAATAGCCTCAAGAAAATATTTGGGAATCAATCTAACAAAGGAGGTGAAAGACCTCTACAATGAAAACTACAGAATTCTAAAGAAAGAAATTGAAGAAGACCTTAGAAGATAGATCTCCCACGTTCTTGGGTAGGCAGAATTAATATTGTCAAAATGACCATACCAGCTCAGTTGGCAGAGTGCTTGCCACTGGTTCAATCCCCAGCACCACCAAAAAAAAAAAAAAAAAAAAAAAAATTGACCATACCATACCATCGAAAGCACTATACAGATTTAATGCAATTCTTATTAAGGTTCCAAATGACATCCTTCACAGTTTAAAAAAAAGTCATGAAATTCATTTGGAAAAACAGGAGACCCAAATAGCCAAAACAATCTTTAGCAAGAAAAGTGAAGCAGAAAGCATCACAATGCCAGACCTTAAACTACACTACAGAGCCATAGTAACAAAAATGGCATGGTATTGGTACCAAAAACAGACACATGAAGACCAATGGTACAGAATAGAGGACACAGACAAACCCACATAAATACAGTTATCTCATACTAGACAAAGGTGCCATAAACACATATTGAAGAAAAAGCCTCTTCAACAAATGTTACTGGGAAAACTGGAAATCCCAATTGTAACAATGAAATTAGATCCCTATTTCTCTGCACAAAACTCAAAAGTGGATCAAGGACCTAGGCATTAGACCAGAGACCGTGTACCTAAGAAAAACTAGGCCCAAATCTCCATCATGTCAGCTTAGGAACCAAATTCCTCAACAAGACTCATAAAATGCAAGAAGTAAAATCAAGAATCAATAAATGAGATGATATCAAACTAAAAAACTTCTTCACAGCAATACGATCAAGAACATGAAGAGAGACCCTCCCAAATGGGAGAAAATCTTTGCGATTTGCACCTCAGAGCATCAATCTCCAGGATTTAGAAAGAACGTAACACCAAAAGAATCAATAAATAACCCAATCAATAAACGAGCAAAGTAACTGAACAGACACTTCACAGAAGAAATACAATTGGGCAACAAATATATGAAAAAATGTTCAACATCACTAGTAATTAGAGAAATGCAAATTAAAACTACACTGAGATTTCATCTCACACCAGTCAGAATGGCAAATTGTCAAGAATACAAGTAACAATAAATGTTGGCTAGGATGGGGAGAAAAGTTTCACTACTACATTACTGATGGGACTGCAAATTGGTGCAACCACTCTGTAGAGCAGTATGGGGATTCCTCAGAAAATGGAATGGAACCACTCGTTGACCCAGTTATCCCACTCCTCAGCATATACCCAAAGATTTAAAATCAGCATATTATAGTGACGCAATCACTTCAATGTTTTTAGCAGTTCAATTCACAATAGTTAAGCTATGGAACCAATCAACAGATGAATGGATAAAGAAAATGTGGTACATATATACACAATGGAATGTTAGCCATAAAGAAGGAAATTATGGCATTTGCCGGTAAATGAATGGAACTGGAGACTATCATGCTAAGTGAAATAAGCCATTCCCAAAACACCAAAGGTCAAATATTCTCTCTGATATGTGAATGCTGACTCACAATAGGTGGTGGTAGAGGGAGAAAAGGAGGTTCACTGGGTTAGGGCATAGTGGGGGAAGATAGGGAATGGGAAAGACAGTAGACTGAATTGGATGTAACTTTCCTATGTTCATACATGAATACACGACCTGTGTAACTCTGCATCATGTACAACCTCAAGAATGGGAAGTTATACTCCATGTATGTATAATAAGTCAAAATACATTCTACTGTCATGTATAACTAAGAAGAACATATTTTTAAAAAGAGTATACTGTGAAAAATTATGTGCCAGAAATTTAGGCAACCCATATAAAATGAGCAAATGCCTTGGAAAGCAAATCTTAACAAAACTAAATTGTGGAAGAAATAGAAAGACCTGGATAGATGTATATTGACTAAAGAGACTGAATCTGTAATTGAAAACCCGAGAGAAACCTTCGACTTAACGATTTCACTGGTAAACTCTACCAAACATTTAAAGAATACTAAACCTTGACCTTTCACCAAAATTGAAGAGAAGGGAGGGTATACTTTATTAATTCTATGAGGACAGCATTACTATGGTAGAAAAGCCAGAGAAGAGCTAGCTCCAACAGAAAAATCTGTGAATCAATACTCCTGAAAAACAGAAGGAAAAATCCACGAAGAAGTGGACCTCCTGGAATGTAAGAATGGCTCAGCCTGTGAAAGTCAATCCATGTGAAGCACCTCAAAAATAAAACTGACAAGATTCATGATTATCTTAATGTAGAAAAAGCATTTGGCAAAATCCAATCCACTTTCATAGTTTAAAAAGACTGAAACAAAGAATAAAGAAAACTCAATGTGATGAAAGTCATATATGAAAAATCCACAGTGAATATCATTCTCACTGGCAAAAGACTAAAATAATGGACAGGGATGTCCACTTTCATCTTTTTTCATTGTGGTCCTAGGGATCAAAACCAGAAGTTTAAGACAGGGAGGGCCTCAATAACTTGCCAAAGCTGGCCCCAAACTTGTGATGGCCCTGCTTCAGCCTGTGACAAGGTGGGATTGCAGGTACATGCCACTGTGCCCGATGGCTTTCACCACTTCCATGTATTACCTAAAGTACTAGCCAAAGCAGATACTTTTTATATGGCAAGAAAAGGAATAAAAGTCATCCAAATTGGAGACGCGCACGTGTTGGCTCGTGCCTTTAATCCCAGCTACTCCAGAGGTGAGAAGGGTTGTAAATTCAAAGCCAACCTTGGCAAATTAGACCCTTTCTCAAAAATAAAAAGGGCTAAAAATGTATTCTACTGTCCTGTGTATGGCTGGGGATAAAGCTCAGTTGGTAGCGTGCTTGCCTCGAATGCACAAGGCCCTGGGTTCAATCCCCAAGGCCAGTGCTTGCCTTGCAAGCACAAGGCCCTGGGTTCAATTCCCAGCACCGCCAAAAAAAAAAAAAAAAAAAAAAAAAAAAAATCCCCAAGGCCAAAAAAAAAAATTATCTACTGTCCTGAATAACTAATTAAAACAAATAAAATAATAAAAAGGGCTAGACTGGAGCTCAGTGGTAGGTCTTTTACCTAGTATGCATGAAGCCTGAATTCAATCCCCACTAGCACAAACACACACACACACACATACAGTTGGGGAAAAAGTAAATGATCCCTTTTGGCAGTAACTGTGATGTTATATTTTGAAAAGTCCTAAAGGTTCCCACAAAAAATGGTTAGAATTAATAAAATAAGCAACAAGGCACAGTGCATTGTACCTGTAGACTCAGCTATTCAGGAGGTAGAGGTGAGAGGATCATTTGAACCCAAGAGTTTGAGACCAACCTGGGCAACATAGACAGAAAACCAAAACCAAAACCAATCCCCCAAAGGAAAACCAATTCAGCAATGTAGCAGGATATAAAGTCAACATACAAAAATTGTGTACATTTCTGTAAACAATAAATAATACAGAAGGAAATTTGAAAAGCAATACCATTTATATTAGCATCAGAAAGAATAAAATACTTAAGAATTCACTGAGCAGATGAAAGACCCATACAATGAAAACCACAAGACAGCTGGACAAAAAATAAATATAAACAAATAAAAACATTGCAGAAAGAAACTTAAGAAGATACAATAAAGAAATGGAAACACAACTAATGTTCATGAATTAGAAGACAATATTGTTAAGAGATCATTAGTACTCTAAGTAATCTATAGATTTAACACTTGAAACAGTCTCTAAATCCTAAAGACATTTTTGCTGAAATAAAAAAATTCATCCTAAATTTCATAGGGACTCTCCAGTTGCCTCAAATAACTAAAACAATCTTGAAAAATAAGAACAATAAGGGTGGAGGACTCACCCTTCCTGACTTTAAAACTACTACAAAGCTACAGTGATCAAAATGTTATAGTATTGGCGTATAAATGGACATATAGGCCAATGGAATAAATAGACATCCCAGAAATAAACCCTCATATACTTGGTCAAATTATTCTCAACAAGGGGGCCAAGACCATTCAATGTAGGGCAGACAGTCTTTTCAAAAAATAGGGGAAAACTGATAAGCATATGTAAAAGAATAAAGTTGAACGCTTATACCATATATATATACATATATATATATGTATATATATATATATATCTCAGTGGTAAAGTGCCCTTGAGTTCTATCTCCAATGCCACAAAATAAAGATGACCACTACTTGGGAGGCTGAGGCAGGAGGATTGTGAATTAGAGGCCAACTTGAGCAACTTGGAGAGATCCGAATCTCAAAGCAAAAGATAGAAAACAACAACAACAAAAAAATGAAGATGAAAAACATTTTTTGTTTGTTTTCATGGAAAAATATGAAAGAATTTATTGCCAGAAACATGCACTATAAGAAATGTTAAATTCTTCAGGCAGGAGGAAAATTTGGAACTACACGAAGATATGCAGAACGTGTGGTTTTTATTTAATACATAAGAACATCTCAGTTTACTCTCTATTAACTTGTCTTGCATTTTTTTTAATCCTTTTGATTCTGCCATGAGGTCTTGATCATGTCTTTTCACTCTTAGTTTCTGAGTAATTTTCTCCTCAGTGAATTTAAATATACACATTTTAGGTCCTTCCCTTTTCTCTTCCAACTCCCTTTTTAATTCTGAAAAATTGTAAACCTACAGAAAAGTTAGGAGTCTCATACAATCCACATCTGTATATAATTCACCTAGGTTCACCAATTATCAACATTTGTGAATGTTCCCTCCCCCCATTGTCTCTATCATCTGTCTACACACACACACACACAACAGACTTCTCTCTTTTTTTTTTTTCTGGACTACTCAAACATAAATTGCAAGCAGTGACACTTCTCCCTGATCCACTAAGGGATATTGTCTTTTGCTGTCATGCTCATTCTTTATTTCCTGCCAGATTAAAATTCACATATTTATATTATACAATTCTATGGGTTTCAGCATGTTTACAAAGTTGTGAGGCCATTGCCACATCTAATAGAACACAAGGTATCTCTTATTTTTTTTTTTTTTTTTTTTTTTTTTTTTTTTTTTTTTTTGGCATTTCCTAAGGGCTGCTTTGTGGCATAGCATATGGCCTGTTTTCGAGAAGGTTCCATGTGCTGCTAAAAAGAAAGTGAATTTCCTCATTATTGGATGGAATACTCTATATGTCTGTTAAGTCTAAGTTATTTTTTGTGTTATTGAGTTCTATGGTTTCTTTGTTTAGTTTTTGTTTGGAAGATCTATCCAATGGTGACAGCGGTGTGTTAAAGTCACCCAGAATTATTGTGTTGTGGTCTATTTGATTCTTGGCATTGAGAAGGATTTGTTTGATGTGTATGGATGCACTGTTGTTTGGGGCATAAATATTTACTATCGTTATGTCTTCCTGATTTATGGTTCCCTTAAGCAATATGAAATGTCCTTCTTTATCCCTTCTGACTAACTTCGGCTTGAAGTTCACTTTATCTGAAATAAGAATGGAAACCCCCACCTTTTTTACTGAGTCCATTTGCATGGTAGGTTTTTTCCCCCATCCTTTCACCTTTAATCTGTGGATTTTTTTTTTTTCTATGAGATGAGTCTCTTGAAAGCAGCATATTGTTGGGTCTTTCTTTTTAATCCAGTCTGCCAGTCTATGTCTTTTGATTGGTGAGTTTAAGCCATTAACATTCAGGGTTATTATTGAGATATGATTTGTATTCCCAGTCATTTGGGCTTATTTTTGGTTTTTAATTTGGCTTGGTTTCTCCTTTGAGTGGTTTTTCTCTAAGGTAGTTCCTCCCTTTGCTGACCTCCATTGTTGTTTTTCATTTCCTCCTCATGGAATATTTTGTTGAGAACATTCTGTAGCACAGGCTTTCTATTTGTAAATTCTTTTAACTTTTGTTTATCATGGAAGGATTTTATTTCATCTTCAAATCTGAAGGTTAGTTTTGTTGGGTATAGGATTCTTGGTTGGCAACCATGTTCTTTCAGAGCTTGAAACATGTTGTTCCAGGCCCTTCTAGCTTTTAGAGTCTGGGCTGAGAAATCTGCTGATATTCGTATTGGTTTCCCCCTATATGCAATCTGATGCTTTTCTCTCACAACCTTTAAAATCCTATCTTTATTTTGTGTGTCAGGCATTTTCATTATAATGTGCCTTGGTGTGGATCTGTTGTGATTTTGTGCATTTGGAGTCCTGTAAGCCTCTTGTATTTGATTTTCCATTTCATTCTTCAGGTTTGGGAATTTTTCTGATATTATTTCATTGAATAAGTGGTTCATTCCTTTGGTTTGTGTCTCTGTGCCTTCCTCAATCCTGATAATTCTTAAATTTAGCCTTTTCATGATATCCCATAGTTCTTGGAGATTCTGTTCATGATTTCTTACCATCTTCTCTGTTTGGTCAACTCTATTTTCAAGATTAAACATTTTGTCTTCATTGTCTGAGGTTCTGTCTTCCAAGTGGTCTAGTCTTTTGGTGATGCTTTCCATTGAGTTTTTGATTTGGTTTATTTTTTCCTTCATTTCAAAGATTTCTGTTCTTTTTTTTGAGAATCTCTATCTCTTTGTTGAAATGATCTTTTGCTTCCTGCAGTTGCTCTTTCAACTGCTTATTGGAGTGATCATTCATTGCCTGCATTTGCTCTCTTATCTCATCCTTTGCTTCATGAATCATTTTAATTATGTACATTCTGAACTCCTTTTCTGACATTTCTTCTACCATGCTGTCTCTGGATTCTATTAATATAGAATCTAGGTTTGTTTGGATCATTTTCTTCCCTTGTTTTTCATGTTGTTCATGTATCTTCCCTTCTAGCAGTGCAGATCTGGGTTATTGCAGTTTCCCCATATAGGCTTATAGTGACCCTATAGGTTTCCAAAACCTCTTCTTTAAGGGGGAGATCAATACTAGCAGCATCCAGTACAGACAATATGCAGCCCTATACCAAATAGCCCCTATGAAGATGTTAACGATATTGTCATAATAAACAGAATGAGTTCAATTATTATCTACAGTATAACAAATAGATTTGCAATAAGGTCTGCAGTTTCTAATGGAGGACAAAGAGGATGCAGAGGGGTGTAGGATGTAACTGTTAGTGGGATAGGAAAAGAGTATATAGAAGTTCTAGATCATAGAAAGAGTGAAAGTGTAATAAAAAGAAGTTCATTGTTAGCATGAGAAAAGAGAGAAAGACTGAGGATACAGGTAAATAAAAGGAAAATAGAGCAAGAAAACTAAAGAAATAAAAACTTTAAAATTTTTCAAAAAGAAGAAAAAAGAAAAAAAAACTACACTATAACAGTCATATAGTATTCAAACCTCCCAGTCTTCAGTAGCCTGATGTGTGAGAGGTACCTGACAATGAGCTTCCAGTCTCCAGCAGGTATCTCAGAAGGAATTTGCCCCATCTAAAGATGAAAGATACCGCTTCCAGGATAATCCAAGATGGCCCCTCTGGCTTCCAAATGTGTTGGCAAATGGGGAGCTGCAGCTCAGGGTGTGGGTGTTGTTGGCTGGGGTTCCTGGAGGTGGGGTGCAGTTGGTCAGTCAGGGGTCCTGGAGGCAGGGTGTGGTTGTTCAGGCTGAAGGGTCCTGGAGACGGGGCTCAGTAAGTTCGGCTAGGGGTCCTACAGGTCCTGGCTGTTGTCTCAAAATGGCGACAGCCATGTGTAATCAAACCTGCAGGTTCTGTGACAGTGGACTTCCAGGCAACAGCAGGCAGCTGGTGATCTACTGGTGGTCTGTTATCGGTCTGCTGGCTACCGGTGGACAATCAGCAGACAGACCTCAGGCAGTGGATGATGGGTAGCTGAAAGGCAGGCAATTGACAGGCAAGAGGCAGGCAAATGGCAGATTGTAGGTGCCAGTCAGTGAGCAGTCTGCACTCAAGAAGTAGTCAATATGCTGGCAGACTGCAGGTGATCACAGTGGACAAATGGGGTAAACAGCAGGGGATCAATCAGCAGCAAAGACTGCCTCACCAAGAACCAGATATCCTCTGCTTGAAACCTGAGTTACAGAGCGACAAGGAATGCAGCCTCCCTCTAGTCTGCCATCTTGGGTCGCCACAATGTAAGTTTAGAGCATTTACATCACCCCCCCACATTAGCAATCACTTCTACCTCACAGTCCTTCCTCTTTTATCCCCCTAGACTAGAATAATAGATAATCTGGTTTTTGTCTCTCTAGATTTGTCTCTGCTGGATATTTCATACAATTCAATAGGTGGTGTTTTGTGACTGTTTCCAAAGTCTATTCCTGTCATACATCAATATTTCATTCCTTTTTATACCTGAATATATTCCATTGTATGGATATACCATGTTTTGTCATGTATTCAGCAGTTGATGGGCATGTGGACCATTTCATAACAACTTTTGGCTATGACAGATAATGTTGCTATGAACATTCATGTCCAGATTTCTATCTGCACATACTTTAATTTCTTTTGGGTATATACCTGAGAATGGAATTGTTGAGTCACATGATGTGTTAGCTTTCTGTTCCTGTGACCAAAATATGCAAAAAGAACAAATTGAGGAGGAAAAGTTAATTTTGGCTCAGTTCCAGAGGTCTCAGTCCATGGTTGGCCAACTCCATCACCCTGGGCCCAAGAAGAGGCAGAGCGTCAAGGCAGAAGGGCACGGTGGAGGAAAGCTGCTCTGCCTATGGGAGCCAGGAAGCAGAGGGGTCAGTTGGAGGTTGGGGGTCAGGACCCACCTCCTCCAGCCGTGCCCCACTGTCTACAGTTACCACCCAGCACAGTACTCCTTTCAAGTGAGTGATCCACCAAATGGATTAATCCATTGATCAGGTTATATTCCTCCCAATCTAGTCATTCCACCTCCTGTATTAACGCAGGAACTTTTGGAGGACACCTCGCATCCAAACCATAACATATGCTAACTCTACATTGGACTGTTTGAAAAACTGCAGAACTATTTTCTAAGGAGGCTGGACCATTTTACATTCCCAACAGCCATGAAGGAGGATCTTAATTATTCTACATCCTTTCAAAAATTGTTATTATCTCTCCTTTTGACTATAGCCATCCTAGTGGGTATGAAGTAGTGTCTCACTGTGATTTGATTTGCATTTCAGTAATGACTAAAGATATTATTTTTGTTTATTTATGAGTTACTTGTACTTTTCCTTTAAAAATGTCTATTTAAGTCCTTTGTCTATTTTAAAATTGTGTTGTCTTTTAATTATTGAGTTTTAGTTGTTTCTTATATATTTCTAGATTCAAGTTTCTTATCAGATATATAATCTGAAAAATTTTCTCAGTCTGTGGGTTCTTAGTTTGCTGCTTTTCTTTTCTTTTTTTTTTTTTTTTTTCCCTGTACTGGGTATTGAACCCAGGGGTGCTTAACCATTGTGGTACATTCCCAGCCCTTTTTATTTTTGTTTGAGACAGATTCTTGCTAAATTGCTTAAGGACCTCCCTAATTTGCTGAGACTGGCCTCCAAGTTATGATCCTCCTACCTCAGCCTCCCAGGTGTCTGGGATTATAGGCGTTCATCACCACATCCAGCAGTCTCTTTGCTTTTTTGATGGTATCATTTCCAAAACAAAGAGATTAATTTCAGTGTAGTTCCATTTGTCTGGTTTTTCTTCTGTCACTTATACTTTTGACATCATATTTGAGAAACAATTGACACGCTTGAGGTCAAAAATTTTACTCCTGTATTTTCTTCTTAGAGTTTTATTATTTAAGATTTCACATTTGAGTCTAATGATCCACTTAGAGCTAATTTTTGTGTATGATTTGAGGTAGGGAGTCAAATCTGATTATTTTGCATGTGGCTCTTCACTGGTCCTGGCCCCAGACTATTCCCCCTTGCCCCCTGCGCCACCCCCTGCCACATTGAATTATCTATGCACCCCACTGAGTTTCTTATTTTGTTTAGGTTTTTTTTGTTCTTTTTCCTATTTTGTTTGTTTACTAATATGCTGAATAAGTTTTCATGATTTCCTATTCCATGCAAATGCTTTTAAACATCTCTTTTATTTCTTTAAATATGGTAAGGATAGTATTTGTTTGTCTGCAGTGCTAGGGATTAAACCCAGGTGCTCACCAATGCTAGGCAAGCTCTCTATCACTGAGTGATATCCCCACCTCTTTTTAAATTTTATTTTGAGACAGGGTCTAAGTTCGAGGGCTGGCCTTGAACTGTGATCCTCCTGCCTCAGCCTCCCAACTAACTGGGATTACAGGTGTGCACCACCACAGCCAGTGTAAGAATATTGCTTTATAATTTGTATTTGATAATTCTAGTATCTAGATCTTTGTGGGTCTGTTTCTGTTGTTTCCTTTTGGGCTTAGTTACTTTTGAATGTCACAAATTGAGTTTGAAAAAATTTTTGTAAGAGTTTTTTGGGACTTAGGGTAAAGATATCTTATTCCAGATAGGATGTCCCTGGGTGTTGAACAACCATGGGCCTCACCAGCTCTGGAACAAATTTTCAAAATTTGTTATAGCTTAACCTTTTTGGCGACCCTTTAGGTGATATGAATTTGGGCTTCAGTTCCACTGGAGAGTTGGCTTCTGGCTATAATTTCTCCAGTACTTTTCCTACCTCTGCTTTGGTGTGATAATGAGGTTAGGAAAACTCTGTCGTCCTTACAATAAAGGTATTACAATTGGGTTTTCATTTTAATGCAGAAAAGATGAATAGACCCCTCACTATAAGTGATCCCAGGGCTTTCCCCTCCTCTCCCATCTTGGAAACACCTACATTAGCTTAGATTTGCAAAGTTCTCTGAGAAGAACAGCTTCTCAGTATTCTAGCTTTCTAAGATTTTTTTTTTTTTACTTTTAATCTTGAAAGAATTTCAAACTTAGAGAAAAGTTTCAAGAACAATAAAGAATTCATGTATATCCTTCACTTCAATTGCCCAATTAATATCATACCGTAAATATTTCTTATCATTTTCTTCATATAGATCTATGCATATTTTTTCTGCTGCCTCATTATCCTCCTAGTACAGATGGCCCCAGCTTTGTGATGGTTCCACTTACACTATTTTTTTTTTTACTTTATGATGCTGCAAAAGTAATATGCATTCAGTAGAAACAGCACTTTGAGTTTTCATCTTTCCCAAGGCTGGTGATAACACAGGGTGATACTCTTTCACAATGCTAGGTAGCAGCTCCCAGTCAGCCCACGATCACAAGAGTGAACAATCAATATTCTACCAGGCCCTGAATTGCCGCGCTGTGATGTTTGGTAGGCTACCTGTACCAAATGCATTTTCAGCCAGTGATATGTTCAAAAGTTGAGGAACAATGTATTTACTCCGTAAAAAACAAAGGCATTGTCCTCCAGAACCACAGCTCAACTTTGATGCATTATGTAAATTTGATGTAAATTTATTTGAATGTCACCCGTTGTCCCAAGAATGGCGTTTACAGGTCCAGGATCACCAGTGCATTTAGTCGTGACATCTCTTCAACCTCCTCAGGCTGAAACAGCCCTTCAGTCTTTGCTTGTCTTTTATATCTTTGACAATTTTGAAAACTATGGCACTTGTTTTATGGAGTAATACTCAATTTGGGTTTTTCTATCTCATCATGATTTAATTCGGGTTATGTACTTTTAGAAACAGCATCGTGTGAGTGATGCTTCTCAGTGCATTATATCAAGCACTCGTGTTTATTTGGTCTCATGCCTGGCAGTATCGGGCCTTATGACTTGATTAAGCTAGGTCTTCTACATTTCATCATTGTGAAGTGATTGTCTTGTACTTAATAGTTAATAAATTATTCATATTAGTTGGTATTTTATTGTAGGTAGAGCCTTTTCTTCTCTCTCATTTATTTAACCATTCATTATCAGTGTGGACTAATGGGTTTTTATTCAGTGAGATAAAATCCATTATTTTGTTCTCATTTTTTCTTTTGACTCTTTTAAAAAATATTAACTGTTTTTAATTGACACAAAAATAATACATGTTCATGGAGGTCAGCGTGCTCTTTCAGTACATGTATACAGAAGGCAGTGATCCAAACACCTTGTGTATCCATCACCTCAAACATTTATCCTTTCTTTCTGTGGGGAACCAAGTCCTCCCTACTAGCTATTATGACATATAAGTTAATTGTTGCCAACTGTAGTTATCCTGCTGCGCTGTAGAGCCTTTGACGTGATTCTTCCCATTCATCTGCTCCCCTTATCTACTCCATATCCTCTCTTCATGCCCCGCCAGCCTTCCCAGCCTCTGGTAACTACCAGTCTATCCTCTACTTGTATGAGATCAACTTCTAGTTTCCATGAGAATATGTGTTCAACTATCTGTGCTGGGCTTATTTCTCTCTTCTTTCTCTTCCCACTCCCTTTTTTTCTTGTGGTACTGGGGATTGAACCCAGAGCGCTGTACTACTGATCTACATCCCCAACCTTTTTTTTTTTTTTAAACAAATGGGATACATCTTGTTTCTCTGTAAATGAAGTAGAGGCATTTGTGTAATCATACATTTACATAAGGTAATAGTTTTTGATTCATTCTGTTATTTTTTCCTTCCCCCCCACCCCTCTTTTCCCTCTATACAGTCCCTCCTTCCTCCATTCTTGCCCCCCTCCCACCCCCATTATGTGTCATCATCTGCTTATCAGCAACTCAAAAATCTCTAAACCCTTGTTTTTTTTGAGTCTTCACTTTTGAGACGAGGTCTCACTAACTTTCCCAGGCTGGCTTAGAACTTGCAATCTTCCTACTTCAACCTTCCAGGTTACTGGAATTACAGGCATGCACCACCACGCAAGACTGTCATTGGTATTTGAATGGGATTGCATTGAATCTGCAGATTGCTTTGGGCAGTATGGACATTTAAAAAATATTCATTCTTCCAATCCATGAACACGAGATGTCTTTCTTTGTGTGTGTGTGTGTGTGTCCTCTTCGATTTCTTTCATCAGTATTTTATAGTTTTCATTGTAGAATTCTATCACCTCCTTGGTTAAATTTATTCCTGGATATTTTTTCTTTTTTTAATAACTATTGTAAATGGGATTGCTTTCTTGATCTCTTTTTCAACTAGTTTGTTATTTGTACATAGAGATACTACTGGTCTTTATTAATTTAATTTTGAGACAGAACCTCACTATCTTGCCCAGGTTATCCTTGAACTGGCAATCCTCCTGCCTCAGCCTGTCAAATAGTTGGGATTATAGGTGTGCGCCACCATGCCTGGCAAAACGCTACTGATTTTTGTATGTTGATCTTGTATGTTGCAAATTCCTGAATTCATCTATTAGTTCTAACAGTCTTTTGGTGGAATCTTTAGTTTTTTTTTTTTTTTTAATTTAAAATCATGTCATATTTGAACAGGGATAAATTGACTTCCTCCTTTCCAATTTGGATGCTCTTTATTTCTTTTTTTGACTGTTTGACTCAGACTCCCAGTATTATGTTGAATAAAAGTGATTATAGTAGGCATCCTTGTCTTGTTCCAGATCTTTAGAGGAACACTTTCAAGTTTTCCCCCATTCAGTATAATGTTAGCTTGGGTTTGCCTTATTTTCCTTAATTATGTTGAGGTAAGTTCCTTCTTTTTTTTTTATTTTTTTGAGGTAAGTTCCTTCTGTACCTAATTTGTTTAGAGTTTTTATCATGAAGGGACATAGATTTTTATAGAATGCTTTTTCTGCATCTATTGAGATAATCACATGGGTTTTGTCCTTTGTGCTTTTGATGTAATATATCACATTCATTGATTTACATACATTGAACTACCTTTTTGTCCAAGGGATAAATCCCACTCAATCATGGTGTATGATCTTTCTGATGTATTGTTGGATTTGACTTTAGTATTTTATTGAGAATTTTTGCTTCTCTGTTTATCAGGGACGTGGTCTGTAACTTTCCTTTTCTGTTTCCTTTCTTTCTCGTTCTTTCTTTCTGTATGTAGCTAAATAAGAAACATTTCCATGTTTATTTCAAAATAGACTGAGAGTGAAGGGATGGGAAAGACATTCCCTGTCCTCCACAGGGATCTTGCCACATCCCTCCTAATGCCTAGGGGACTTCCTTAGCCACTCCAGTTGGAACCGAGTCGTTCATTCTTTGCGTTGGCTCCTTTTCGTAGAGGGGCAAGCAACAGGCAGCTCTACTTGGCCATCATGCTAATGTCACTTCCTTGCCATATCATTATTTATTCTGATGCTCCGATTGTCCCAGACAAAGCCAGTGGGAGCACCTTCGATCCTGCTTCTGTGTCCTTTAGACGTGTCTCCATCAATCCTTGAACAGCTGCTTCTCTGGAGCAGTTCTTTCTGGAATGTCAAGTCACTCAAGCGTGTTTTGCACTTTCCCTACCCTAGCGCTGGAATCGGCGACTTCTTCGTGGAGCCCTGGTCTCTTTTAGTGGAGAATAATATTAAGAAATCAAGATATGAACTTTAGGTGTGCTCGTTACCACTAGGGTACCCTTGCTGCTGGGCCTGCAGGAGTAGAAAATCTATTCTCTGCCAGTGAATGGCCTGGCTCCTGCTGGGCATGGTGGCACGTGCCTGTAATCCTAGTGGCTTGGGAGGCTGAGGCAGGAAGATCTTGAGTGCAAAGCCAGTCTAGCAACTTAGTGAGACTGGAAGCAATTCAGCAAGACCCTGCCTCTAAATAAAAATATAAAAAAGGGCTGAGGGTGTGAGTCGGTGGTTAAGCGCCCTGGGTTTAATTCCTGGTACCAAAAACAAAAATAAAAACAAAATCAAACAGCCTGGCTCTCATTATCTTCAGTACATCCACCAATTTGTTCAGTTCCCTTTTATACCACTAATGTCCACCCATGCCAGCCAAGGACCCCTCAGCATCGTGGAGACCCTAGAGCCTCCGTGTGTCTGAGGAGAAGGGAGCTACTCAGGCTTTTGACTGTGGGGATTCGGTAGCATCACAGTCCTTTGGTGCTTTGAAGAAAGTTTTATACTTTACCCAATTATTTTCAGCTATTTTCAACAGGCGGATTGGCTAGAATAAAACTGTCTGCAATATTCTCATACATTGAATCAAATATTTTTGTGAGAAGAAAAAGTCTGAAAGCAGAAGCATTGGGTGTAACTCTTCGTTTTGAATTTTGCCTGGATCAGGGTTAGTTGTAGCTCCTCCTAAGTTACCAACTCTAGACAAAATCGTACAGGGAGCCGCATTCGACATACCTAACAAACTGTGGAGGAAAACAGGGTAAGTTCAAAGGAAATGCTCATTTTAAAAAGAAGCACCACATCGCCCTCACCAGCTTGCTTGCTCAAACGAGTGTGTGCATGAATCGCCTGGAGATCTTGATAAAATGCTGAGCCTGATTCACGTGGGCTGGATGGGGGGGTTAAGATTCTGCATTGTGTGTATCCCCAGGGATCGAATCCAGGGTCACTCATGCACTCCTGCTGAACCAATTCCCCAGCTCTTTTTATTTTTTTGAGACAGGGTCTCACTGAGTTGCCTAGGTCTCGCTAAATTGCTGAAGCTGTCCTTGAACTTGAGATCCTCCTGTATCAGCCTCCTGAGCCACTGGGATTATAAGTATGCACCACCACGCCTGGTAAGATTCTGCATTTCTAACAAATTTTCCAGGTGATGTAATACTGCCATCCAAGGACTATGCTTTGAGTAGCAAGAGTTTTAGAGTATTCCTCATCCGCATGCTCCTGGCCAGGAGGAGTACGTAAAATGGTACAACCAGCAAAACTTGGTGGTATTTTTAAACTTTTTATATATTTTTTTCTTTCATTAGCAAACAAACATACAAATAGAAGTGTAGAGTGAACCCCCAAATACCACTGATCTTTGTCAACCTTATTTTATAGCTTTCCCGACTCATGAATTTCTTGTTCCTGGAGTATTTTAAAGCAAATTCAGCCACCATTTTAGTGTGTACCTCTACCAGATTAGAAGCGAAAATAAAAAATAAAAACTACAGTGTCATTATCACACAAAATTAACAATATACATAACACAAAATTAACTAATAATAATTCCTTGAATCGTCTAATAATGTTTCATATGTTATAGTCTCAGATAGATGTTTTTCAATTAAGCTTCTTTCCAGGCAATGAATGAGTTTCCTGGTCAGCTCCCTAGGACCTGGGGCTTTCCTTAGGGACTGAGCACAGGTTTATTCCTCCTAAAATCATGTTTTATGGTGTACCAGTTCCTTTCTTGGGAAACTCTATTTACTAAAAAACAATGGCAAAAGCTTTAGTATCCAACCTTTTGAGTCTGAACCCTTCCTCTCTGGGTCTCTGCCTTGGGGCTAGGACAGTAAACAACAGGCTGGCCCCAAGGCCTGGAAAGTTGGCCCTGCCTCTGGTTGGAAGCCCAGGTGACCTTGATGTGGATATTTGAATGGGTTTGCTTCAGGAGAGGGCTTCAGGATGAGGCTCACAGGTTCTTTAGGAGAGACTAGAAACTCCTCTAGTTTCTCCCAGACATCTCCTTCCCACTGCCAGGAGCTGACACATTTTTAATCCAGTATATTAATTGGTTGTGCAATTCAGCAAGCTGTGTGAGTACCTGACCCACCACCCCTCCAATCCCTGGCTACCAGCAGAAAGGGCTCCCTTCAACAAAGAACAGACTGAAGTTTGTTGACTGATACCAGATCCCCCCCTGCACGGAGCTTCTCTTTCACAGCCTGTCCCTGCCACCAGCATATTCTATCTTGACATTCTCCCAAGCCTTTGGTGTCCCCTGAATCTCAAAAGATGGCACATTTTCCTGGCCAGTTTTGCAATCAAATAGCAAGGACTACTAAATACCTGGACTGGGAAGGGGACAATCCCAGCCCTTCTCAGCTGGTACCCCATGATGCTTAGTTCCCAGGCTCCAAATTCTGTGTTAGACAGGGCTCTTTGGGGGTGTGTGCAACAGGAGTCAAACTCAAAATTGTTTCAGCACAAAGATACATTGATCAGAAGGATGTGGGTGTCTCCTTCATGCCCTGGTCTTCAGAAAGGCTGCAGGGAGATAGGATTCCTCTCCCTCCCCTCCCTCTATTTGTAGGCTCCATGTCCCTCTGCAGACCCCTCGGAATGACCTTCACTTAGGCCTCATGGAGGTTCCCTCAGTGTGGAGCAGCTACACAATCCTGATGCCCAGGTCCACCCAGACCAATGAAGTCAGGATGTCTGGGGGGCGGGGCCTGCGCATCGACCCCCAGGTGCCTGGAATGTGTGCCCAGGTCGGGAGCCAGAGCATTATGGCTTCAGGCACCCCCTCTTCTGCTGCTCTCACTCACTTCTGAGGACAGCATTTTGGGAAGCCTGTCGGGCCTAACCAGCTGCCCCCACAGATGTGCAGCAGCTGCAGACCAGGGTGGGGGCAACTACGACAGCCCCCTGCCACCTACTCCTCCCCTGCCCTCCCTGTCCTCGGCTGCAGTGTGGCAGTCGTTTTGTCTTGATTTTCATCACTTTACCTCTCAGGGTCCAGTTCAAGGGAGAAGCTGTGCCGTTCTTGGGATTTGGGGACTTAAAGGGAGATGTGGTCACAGATGGGTGGTGGAGGAAACCAGGCAGGGCTGGCAGGGGAAGGTGTGTGGAAAGCAAGGGCGAAAGAAGCAGTGATGGGCACCTCTTCACAGGAGGTCATCGTGCTGCGGGAGAAGGCGGAGTGGCCCCCCGGGAGAGACCCAAGTCCACGGAGGGAGTTGGGTGGCAGAGAGCTGAGCATGTGGCTAGGGACCCATGCTGGATGGGGAGACAGGAAGGATGATGGCTGACCTTGGGACTCTAAGAACTGGCTTTCCTGGGTTCCTCTGGGAACTTCTCAACCCTTCTATTCAAGGCGGGTCGTACCCACGCTTCAAGACCATAAGCCCTTCCAAGTGACACACTCCTGGGTGCAGGATGGAGCTTTGGCCACAGGCTCCACTGTAGGCTGGGGTGGGAGCTGAGCTAGGGTTTTCAGACCTTACTGAGGACGGCCTTAATGCCCTCTGTTCCCTTCTCTGTTGAGGGAGCTCCTACACAGTGTCTCCTCACCCAGCTCTGATCCAGCATCAGGCTGGAGGGACTGTCTCTTCCCTGAGAGGCCCTCCAGGGACTGGGTTTACCTGTGGGTCCCTCCTAACTTCCCCGGCCATCTCCGGGCTGGGCTAGGCCTCAGGGGTAGCCTTTAGGGGTGGGTGGGCTCTTCCCTCATGGAAGTCCTGGTGCCAGGCCCAAGGCCAGGCTGGGAGGGTTACTAGGCAGCGGCAGGACCCCAGGTTCTTTTCGGCTCCACCTTCCATGTGCTGTGTAATCCACTCAAGAGCCCCAGGGGTCAGTTCTGACCTCTCTGAGCCAGAACCCACCATCACCATGCCCGGAACAGACCAAATGAATCACACCTGGGGCTGCATGTTCATTTCTGTTTCCAAAAAAAAAAAAAAAATACCAAACACACAGTCTTAGTGTGGCAGGGGACAGAGCCTGGCTGGGGACCTGGACATTACACACCCAGGGGACCCTTGGTGGAGGCGGGCAATTTAACAACGGGTCTGAAAGTCAAAAGAGAGAGAGTTGGTTAGTGGGGTGAGCAGCAGTGAGGGAGGCAGGGGCTGTGGACTTCATGTTTGGACACAGGGCCTGGCCAGTGCAGTAGGATGTTGGCCTTCACGGCAGCCCTGCCTAGGGCCCATTCCCTGGGGCAGGAGCGATGGGGTCTGAGCTAGTGACCCAGATGGGCATCCAAGCTGTGCTGGGTGACTAGAAGGGCCCCAGACCTAGACACGTGTTGACGATCAGGTGCTCAGAAACCCAGATGGAGCTTAGGAGACATGGTGTGCCCTACTGGCCCTGCCCAGGGTGTAGCAGGGGCTGGCTGGAGTGCCAGACAAGGGGCCGCTGGGTGGAGGGCTGGTTGGGACGGTGGGATTCAGACGTACTCTCGGGCAGCAGTTGAGGGTCCGGGGCGATAAGGCTGGGGGCTGCTGTTGGCTCTCTCAGGCTCTGGGCATGTGCAGCAGAGGAAGGAGCCTCCCAGCATGGCCAGGCCAGCTGAGGCCCATCCTACAAACAGAGCCGGGCCAAATTCATACCTGTAAGCGGAGGGGAGAGTGGCATCAGGTGTGGCTGTAAGCCCTGGCCCTCCCTCGCCCCTGTCCTCTCAAGGTCCTGCTCCTCAGCAGAGGCCTGGCAGAGGGGTGGGGCTGGGGGAGCTGGAGGATGGGCTTGCAGCTTCCTCCATCTCTCCAGGTAAATTGGGGTGCTGCTATACTTCTTCCCTCACCCCACCCGGCATATGACCCTGCCCAGGGCAACCAGGCCTAGGATGGACCTCCAGCTTGAAAGGCTAGCCTATAGCCTGGCTCTGAGCAACTCGGGCTCAGTTCCTCATCTGTCCAGTGGAGGGGGCATGGGAGGGCCCTGGAGGGCTGGTTGAGTGAAGCCGGCCATCCCTGCCATCTTTTTTCAGTAGTGTTTTGGCCTACAGAGCCCCCAGCTAGGGCTGCTCCTGCTGTCCTCTGAAGAAGGCCAGGCTCCTCTCTCTGGCTCTCTGGGCTCTCTGCACCTGGGCCTGTTGACCATCCCAGCCCTCTGGGTCTCCCCCACCTCTGTGGCTTAGCGCAAGTCTTGAACCTAGCGCCCCCCTGGTGGAGTACCTCCCCAGCTCCTCCTCTGCCTTCAAGTCCTAGTTCACAGGCCACCGCCTCCTGGGGGCGATCCTTGATGCCCCTCTGTTCACTCCACCCCTTGCTTCCCCCTCAGCAGGAGACCCTTCAGTCCCTGAGAGTATGTGGAGGGCAGACAGAGGCGGGGATTCATCTATGTCCCCGGGCCCAGCACGAGGCCTGGCAATTCTGGAGCCTTAGCACCGTTGAAGGAATGAGGAACACGTTCCAGCTCGGCTCCTTGAGCTAGACCTCGCTTCCCAGGTCTTTGTGTAATTGGCAGCTCAGGAAATCGTCCTCCCGCACACACGCACACCTCTGCCTCCTTCAGGGGCTCTTCCAACCATGACAGCCCAGGTGTCTTTTCTCATCCTCTCTTCACCACTGGGCCTGTTAGGACCCTATTCTTGCTCCTAGCTGGGTTGAGAGGTGATAGAGGAGGCAGGATGGGCCAAGGCCATTCCGAGAACCTCCATTCAGCCCCCAGGCCGTCAGCCTTACAGCTCCCCACCATTCTAGTTCCCAGATGTCTCTGAGCCTGTTTTCCACTGCTGCCTCCCTGGCCCAGAGCCTTCTGCTCAAGACTTTGCAGCTGCCACCATAATGGGTCCACCCTTTTCTCTTCCACACACCACAGCAGTGACTGCCACTGTCCTCTACCCCGGGACGGGGAGCAAAAATCTTCTGGCAGACAGGCCCTCCCTACCACATCTGCCCTTTTCTCCAGTCTCACTTCCCTGGACACCAACACCTGCTGCCCCATGCAGGAAGCCACCTCAGCCTGCTGCCACCAGTTGAAATGAAATATGCCAAGCACTCTCTGGAACCAGGCACTGTGTTGAATCCCTTACCTGCATTGTCTTGGGGACCCTCAAAACCATGTAAAAGCTGGTCCTCAGGTTCTGGCTCCAATTTACAGAAGAAGGCAGGTGCAGAAAGATTCAGTAACTTTCCCAGGTCACCCCATCAGGACATGCAGAGCTGTTAGAACCCAGAGTCAGAGCACTTCGCTCCTTGGAGTCTTTGCTGGGTGCCCTCAGCTGGTCTCCTGTCCCTACCAAGGACACTGGCCTGGTTTCCTACTCCAGAGCTTCTAAGACGACAGCTGGGGCCCATTCCCTAGTTCCCCTCCAAGTAACCTCTGGAGAAAGGTCATTGCCCCAGAGGAGGTGAAGTGGGAGCCCCAGCCTTGGCACTCACCTGGCATTGACAGGTGTGCTTGGGTTGAAGAACTCCTGGGTCACCAGGGTGGCATACCATGAGACAGCAGTCAAGGTGCAGAGGCCTGAGGGCAGAGCAGGGAGGTGCTCAGCTCTGGGGGTCCCTGGTCAGCCACTGGGGCTGGGGCTATCTGCTGTGGCCAAGAAGCTGGAAAAGGGCACTCACCTGCCAGGATGAAGAGGGCACCCCCGGAGATGGCTACCCGGCCCTTGGCAATAGGGTTGCTGTCTCCGACCCGCGTACACTTCATGCCCACGACGCTGAGGACCATGGCCACGAAGCCCAGGAGTACGGCCACCACCATCAGGGCTCTTGCTGACTGGATATGACCTGGGGCAGGGCCAGGATGGAGCTGAACAGGGTGGGGGGAGAGGAGGGGCCTGCAGGGGAGGAGCCCAGCATGGGAGGGGCTTGGGCAGGAGCTAGGCTAGGCCAGATCACCTGCCAGGTCAGACAGTCCATCTACCCGCAGGTGAGATTGAGAGATGACAGTGGCGGGTGAAGTGTCCCCTTTGCCACTGCTCCCATCTCCCACTTCCCCTGGCCCTTTTCTGCTGCTTTCTCTTGGGCCTGGGTCTCTCTCCCAAGCAGCAGAGGGAAGAGCTGAGGGCGCCTAAGGCCCAGACCAACCCAGCCCAGCCTGGCCCCCAGCAGCAACTGTCACCTCCATCAGCCATTCTGACTCTCATCACTTTCCCCTCTGCCTGTGAATCACCCATGGTAGCCACATGCCTGCCTCTCCGTGGGTGTGCATGTCGGCCCAGGGCCCAGGCCCCAGGCCAGCTCAGGAGACCTGGGTCTCTGAGGGAGGCCTATGACCTGCCTGGACTGGCGCTGTGTGGCCAGTTGATGGCAGCTCTGCTCAGGTGTCCATGGAGCCCTCATCTCCTTCGACCTCCCGTGTCCTATAAAGTATGAGAGTTCCCCTCTATGGTGAGGACCTCAGAATGCAAAAGTTTTGGTGGCTCTCAAGGTTATGGGACCTGGACCTCAGGCTGTGGACCCTAAAGCCCCTGCCTCCCAAGGGGCCCAGGTTGGCACAGGGCAGTAGGGGTGGTGGTGCCGGGGAGCGGAGTGTGGCAGACCATGGGAGAGCTTGCTCTGGACCTCCCCCGCCCTGTGCCCCTCCTCCCGGCCCCTCAGGCCCCAGGCCTACCGTCCAGGGCGAGCAGCGAGTCATAGAGTTTGCACTGCACCTGCCCAGTGCTCTGGGAGGCGCAGGACATCCAGAGCCCCTCATAGAGGCCCACGGCGGTGATGATGGCATCGCCCGCGTAGGAGGACTGCTTCCACTGCGGCAGCGCTGTGCTGGCGATGATGCCCACCCAGCCACCCAGGGCCAGGAAGTAGCCCAGGAGCTGGAGGCCTGAGTTGGCCATGGCCCAGGGGAGGGGACCAAGGGTTCCAGGGCTCAGAGTTGAGTTAGGGTCCTGGGAGGCAGTGTGGTCATGGCCAGGAGAGAGACGCAGCTGGGGTGCAGAAGCGGCGAGTGGACTGAGGCGGAGGGGGAGAGGTGATGGCAGCTGTGGCTCTGGACTTCAGAATGCAGGGGGAGGCACCGGGCTGGCAGAGGCCAAGGGCCCGCCCACAGCTGCAGTCTGAGCCAGCACAGGGTCCCCAGCAAGGCTCATGCCCAGCCCCCTGGGGTGGTAGGTGGGGCCAGTGACCAGGTGGGTACCCTTGCCCCACCCTTCAGGGTTAGAGAAGGGAGGAATTGGGAGGGGCGATCCTCTCCCTCCAAAGTCTTTCTGTCCAGGGAAACCCCTTTAGGAGCCTGATTCAAGAGCCCTAAAATTCTCATAATCTCTCAACAGCCCTGAGGTGATGACTTAGCTCTTGCAAGGCAGATCTGACCCTGGGGGTTTCCTTCCTTTTCCCCTCAGACTTGAGGACAGAAAGGAAAAGGAATTCCAGCTTGCAGCAGATAAAACTTAGACACCTAAGAGAACTGTCTGGCAAGAACTCGGAGACCGGAAGTTAGAGACTAGACTGGGAATGGGGTGTTGGGGAGGAGGGTCCTGGTACCTAGGAGCTGTGTGCATCAAAATAGGGAAAGCCACACCAGGGAATATGTACTGTGAGGTCTTGTTTGAGATCCGAAGGGTCAGTCAGAGAGGGGCCCTATCGAGGCTCGGCCAGAGCTGGCTGCAGGCCAGCACGGGGCCTGGCGGGGAACTGGGGAGACAGTACCAGTCAGCCTTCTGGCATGGGCCTGAGGAAGGTGGATTGCTCAACCCGTTAATCCCCTTGCTGGCTAGTTTAGCAGCTCCTGCTGGGACCTGGGACAGCGGGCCCTGGCCCCCAGCTCCAGAACAGCCCGGCAGGAGAAGTGGCCTCTGCACATTCCTGGGGTTCAGGCCGCCCCCCCCGACCTCCCATTCTAGCTCAGTCCTCAGGAGCAGGGGAATGTTTAACTCTCCTCCACCTCATTAGCAATCCCTGCACGTTCATTTCAGCCCCACGGGCTCGGTGTGGGGGCAGCAGGAATGTCACACCCCTGCTCCTGCTCCTGCCAGCCCCTTGGCCGCCCCCTGTACCATGCGGCCCACCAGCCCTTGGGGGACTGCGTGGGGGAGGCAGGGACCTGCTACGACCCTGACTCTGGCCAGCTTCCTCCCCCGACCCGCAGTTGCCTCTGCAGGAACAAGTCCCCAGCCTGCTCCCTCGCATTCTTCACGTGGCTATGCAAACGAGAGGGTGCCAGGCACTGAGCAGACAATGGCAACCCTGTGTGCCCGCCCAGGGCGTGGGCCCCTGGTATGGCCTGCAGCTCCAGGGAGCTGAGGGAGTGGTCTGCCCTCTGAGGGGTCAGCAGTGGGCGTGGCTTGGTCTATAGTGCCACACCCTGGGTCCCTCTGAGATCCCCTTATCAGGAAGTTCTGAGCCACGTGGGATCTGTGTATGCATAGAACTGCTTCCTGGAATGGCCCGCAGGTCCCCAAATGCCAATGGGGTCCAGAATAGTGGCAGAGAAGTCGGTCCTGAATTCAAATTGTTCTTCTGTCTCAATGACGACAGAGTAGGATCCAGGGGAGCAGAGGATGAGGCGAGAGCCCAGAGTGGGGAAGGAGACAAAACCCAGGACTCCTGGGGAGGCAGTGAGAGCCCAGGGACTGGGGTTTCTTGTGCCTTGGTTCCTCTAACCCTTCCAGGTGGGCAGACCTCTGACGAGTTAGAGAGGCTGAAGTGGAGGGAGGAGCTTACCCCGCTAGGAAGCAGGAGGGAGGCTTCTCCTTGGAGGTGTGTGGCGCTACTCCCTGGGTCCCCCCACCCCCACCTCTGCCTTTCTGCCTTTCACAGGGAGGTGCCAGCTTCAGCCGGAGGGGCAGGCAGTCATCAGGTGCCCCTCACAGATGACCTGTGCTGTGGAGCCTCAGTGCCCTTACCTCTCAACGGATCCTACCTCATGGAGTTGTGATGGTTGAATAAGGCGACACTTGGCGGGGGGAGGGAAAGCGGATGGCAGCTGCTTGGCACATGCCATTCCCAGAGTCGAGGTCCTCTCTAAGCTGGCCTTGGATCCTTCTGCTACCTGCGAGGGTTTCTCTAAGGAAGATCCAGGGGGCGATTCTGGTCTCAGGGGCACCCAGGTCAGGTATTTAAACTGTGGAATCTCAAGGTCACACGAAATGGAGCGTCAGAGACCCCAGCTGCTCTATTGACAAGTAAGAGAGCTAACAGCCAAGACAGGAAGATAGTCACTGTTGAGGGTCAAAGTGTCAAGCTGTGAGGCCCCAGTGGCAGCAGGACCCTCCTCCACCCTGGGCATCCCAGATGACACATCTTCCTTTGAAGTTTTTTTTTTTTTTTTGTACCAGGGATTGAGCCCAGGGGTACTTAATCACTGAACCACATCCCCAGCCCTTTTTAAATTTTATTTTGAGACAGGATCTCGCTAAGTCACTTAGGGCCTTGCTAAGTTGCTGAGGCTGGCTTTGAACTTGAGATCCTCCTGCCTCAGCCTCCTGAGCCACTGGGCTCACAATTGTGCCCCGCCGTATCCAGCTCATATAAGGTTTTAAATCTGTTCTACCAGAATGTCCTCTCCTATTCTAATGAACTTCCCTCTACAATGCTCCAAAGCCTTCTGGAATTTAGGTGCTGCTTCTGGAGTGGTACATCCTAAACAGCATAGCTTCTCCAGCTGGGGCACCTGCCACTCCTGGTGGCCCCTGCAGTGAGTGACTCCCAGGCATGCAGGGCGAGCAAGAAGGGACTCTTCCCATTCTAGCCTCCCAAGAAAACTAACTTAAACTGCCCTGGGGTGGCACATGCCACTGTTTAAAAAGTGCTTTCACTTAGATTACAGGAAGCCAAGGGTTCTAGCTTTATCTCCATCATTGAAAAGCTGTGTGACATTAAACAAATCCCTCAGCTTCTCTGAAAAATAGGAATGACATCACTGACCTGCCTGGTTCACGAGGGAGTTTGCAAGGATTAAATAATAGATGAGACTCGCTGCTGGAACACAAAATGTCAGAACTGTTCCTAAGCAAGCGATTCCAAAAAGGCTCCCCCTGGGCTGGGCCTCCCCCTCGGGTGCCTTCTCATTGCTTCCTCGGCAACAGCGCCTGGCCGAGAGCTGGCCTGGGTAGGCATGTGCTGATCACTGACTGTTAGGAGGATCAGATGTTTTTGCCTCCTCCTAATGGAAATGCAGAACCCTTTCACCGTCCTCTCCTTGCTAGTTAGAAGGGTCTGATTCAGTCACCTGCAATCCAGGGCCTTCTCTGCAGCCACCATGGGGAACTCTGAAGTCTCAGAAGGGTTGCTGGTCTTACTACCCCCAGCTTGGTCTGAGATTCCTATACAACCACAGGCTCAGGACAGAGATGACTTGCCTCAGGCCACACAGTTAGAAAGCAACACAGCCAGCCAGCGATGTGGCTGCCCCCAACTATTCTACCTGGACTGCCCTGATCTGGAATCCCATAATACTCCTCTTCATCCCACTCACTGCTCTTGGCTCATCGTCTTCTTCCTGAGGACTGTGAGCAGCCTCTTGTGTCGCACTGCCTAACCTAGGTGAGGACCCACACGAGGCATGGTCCAGTGGTGCCTTTCCTCCTCTCAGTGCTGCACACAGGTCTCTGGTGCCCTGCCTAGACCTCTGCCAGTGGTGCTGGGTACTGGAGACCAAGGGCTGTCATGTCTGAATCTTCCCCAGGTTTGCTGAGTGCTTCTCTTCCCCTCCAATAGTTCTGAGCCCTCTCCCTTCATCTCAAGCAAACTTCCTCCTGTTGCTTTACCAAACACGAACTAGGCAATCACAGTCACATCTCAGCCAGGACCCTGCCATCACCCTCTGCTTCCAGGACGAATCGCCCCAGCCTAATTATATACACTTATCTTGGTCCTGCTGCCATCAAAAACATTTGACTTTTTGTGAACTCAGTGGAGACAGTCTGCTGTCTGTATGTGGTTAGCGTATGTTGAAATGATAAAGGTCATTTGCCTTGATGTGGAAACCTCTGGAAAACCAGAATGAGGCCCATGTAGATTTCTGTGATGTCGAGTCTCTACCCTGTGCTAAGCACTGTGCTTGGCACTTTGTGAGCATTCCCTCTTTGCTACCCACAACCCTCTGGTGCGGTAAGGACTGAAATCCATTGTCCTGGTGAGGAAGCGCTTGGAGGCTGCCCATCCTGAAGGTCACATACGACTCCAAGTGGGGGACGCGAGAGTCACACAGTTCTGCCCATGCGGGTACCCACTGCAGCCCTTTCTGCACTGAGTCCCCAAGTGAGGACAGAGATGTCAACGAGAGGAACAGCAATTATCTGGGCTGGATCATTCGCAGAGGCATGCTGACAAGCAACACTGTCTTGTAGCCTAAAGAATAGTCATTTGTTGACTCCGTATCTTCCTCTAAGTTCATCTTTCTACTGAACTCCTGGAAAGGTTGTCTGTGCCCACTGTCACCATTCATTCTCCTGTCTGAGCTCATCCACACCACCTCGCCAAGACATCTGTTGCTAAAGTTCCCGCCTATCCCTCATTGCTGAATGCAAAGGTGGGTGGATCCTCAGTTCCCATCTTGCTCAGCCTCTGGGCAGCATGACTCTGCTGTTCTCCCTCCTTGAAATGCCCTCATTCCACCATGTCTCTTGGTTCCCTGGCTCTCAGCTCCTGGGTCCCACCGTCTACCAGCTCCCCTCACTTCCAGACAAGCTGTCTTCTGACTCCTTCCCTGTCTACCACCTGGCTTTGGATGGCATTAATATGCTCCTCAAACTCAAGCTTAGCACGTCTAAACCAAACTCCTGGTTCCCATGCCTTCCAACTATTCCTCTTGCTGTCTTCTCCCCAGCTGCTGGGCGAGGGAGACACAGCGCAGTATACATCTGCTTAGGCTTCTTCTGGATGCTTTTTCTGAAACATCCTGGTCAATACATCAGCACCTCCTGTTGACTCTGACTAGACCCAGAACCCAGCTGCTCCACCTTCACTGCTGATGCCTGGCCGAGGCCATTTTCCCCTCTCCTGGCTCACTCAGTAGCCCCCACAGGTTTTCTTGTCTCCATTCTTGCCCCAATGGCTGATTCATCACATACTGATCATGAGGCCTTTTGAAATATGTCAGAGTGGGGCACAGTGGCACATGCCTGTAATCCAGTGACTTGGGAGGCTGAGGCAAGAGAATCGCAAGTACAAGGCCAGCCTTTGCAACCTAAGAAAACCCTGTCTCAAAAAATTAAAGGTGCTGAGGATGTAGAATGGTCATAAAGCATCCGAGTACCTAGTACCACACACCCAAATTTTAAAATGTAAGTCAGGTGCTGTTGTTCCCCTGCTCAAAACCCTGCTGGGGCTCCCAAGTCCTCAGAGTGGTCAATGAGACCCCCAGGACCTGACCACCCAGGAGTGGGCCACATTCTCCTCCTGGCCTACTCTGCCTCTCTGCTGCTCCTTCTGCCTGAGCCCTGATTTGCTTTATTTTCTGCCTCATAGGATTATACACACAAACATGCAAATACATATTTATACATTTATGACCTGTCTCCTCTATAAAATATAAGCTCCATGAGGGAGGGCAGGGGATTATTTTGTTCCCTACCATATTCTTACTTAGCTGATGCTCAAAAAATAAATATTGATTGACTAAATGAGAGTGCAGGTTCCCGCCCCAGTGCATCTCAAGCATAGTGAGGGTGATGGGCTTGATGCCAGGGATGAGGTGGCAGGATCTGCAAGTCCAGTTCCACGGTCAGTGTCTCCCAGAGATGCTGTCCTACACACCGGGGCCCCGAGGTCCGGGGCTCTGAAGCCAGCCAGCACAACAGGAAGCATGTGGCTGCCATGGGGGCAATGGGCCAGAGCACTGCTGACCACTGCTCCCTGCCAGAAGAGGATTAGTGATAATCCCGACCATTCATCCAGAGCTTTGCAAAGTGTCGTCACACCCGATGGTGCATCTGGGCCACACGGCTGTCCCAGAAGGTGGGCAAAATGAGAACTAGGATCCTCCACATCTGGACAGGACCCCGAGGCACCTGGTTAAGTGTGGCCTGAGGCTGCCAGGAAGTGGCTGGACTGGGTACAGAGTCAGGCTTTCCTGCCCCCCGCTGGCCACTGCATCCTGCCCAGAGCAGTTTCCATCAGGTGAGGTCTCTGAGACAGAATGGACATATTTCCACTCTGAACAAACCACCAAACAAAAAAACACAAATCATTTATTCTTTGGTTGTCTACACAGACACTTAAATACTGTACTGCTGTCATGCAGCTGCCCATGCAGGCCCTGGCATGGTTCTGTGTCCTGAGCCTGCAATCAGTCCCAGAGGGAGCAGCGTCCTGCCACATCCACTCCAAGAGCAGTAGCACCATGCAGAAGGCTGTGAACAGGGTCCCCTTGGCTGGGCAGCAGACCTAAGTTCCCCTGACCCATGGCCCTGAGGGCCGGCCAGTCCAGGGAGTAGGACAGAGTTCCTCCCCGTGGGTTCAATCACCCAGTCACGTGTGAGTTGGGTGCTGTCATAGCTCATCCTTGTGCCTCGACTCACTGCCTGGGGGAGACTCTTCTCCAGGTTGGGAGGGGCCCTGCTGTGCATGCGGGGGCTGCTCCTGGGGCAGGTCCATCTCCTCTGGGCTGAAGAGCATCTTCACCAGGTCGTCTGCCTGCACCCTGTCCTGCAAGGACAAAGCCCGCCCACTCAGAGAGGCCTGGGACCAGGTGCTCATCCTTCTCTGGCCATGGTGCCCTGAACAATTCAGGCTGCCACATGGCCTGAGTTCCCACTTTCCCGCAGGTCCTGTGCCCTGACAAGACAGCTGAGGTGGGGCCCAAGGAGGGAACCAAGAACTCAGCCTCACACCCTACCTGGACCCTGTTTATAGGTAAGGAAGAAGGTCCAGGGGATGAGGAAGCACGACAGTGAAGACGTGACACAGCGGGAGCCCACACCCAGTGTGCCTTTCTTAACTACACTGCTGGCCACGGGCTCTGGGGCAAGAGGACGAGGAACCAGGCCCTTCCAGGAAGTTTACTCAGCACAAATGGGTTCTTACCCGCTCACTATGTCGAGGGTCCAGGGTGAACCACAGGGCGATGGCACAGCGTTGCCCCCTGGTGACAGCCTTCACTCCATGTGGATTTTCAGTGCCTGAAGAAAATCCCACAGCCCTTCCACATTGGGGCTGCACCTCTGCCTAAAGGGGACAAAAAGAAGGCACGCACAGGAGAACAACTCAGAAGAGCCATGTGCTCACTAGGGGCCAGGACTAGAGGCAGCTTCTGCACAGCCTCCCAGAGGTCGGAGTTAACCATCAGTTAAAGGAGCAGCTGACATATCTCAAAGCCACCTGGTTTGGGGAAAGGAAACTGGCCATGAAGAAGCCCAGTGGGTCATTCTGTACACTGCACTTTGGGGATATCAGCTCCAGGAAACAGGATTTCTATCCCTTGGGGATGAGGACAAAGGAACACTTACGGTCACAGTCTTGGCATCCAGTTCCGTAAAGTAAAAGTTTCCTCCATCAAAGTCCCCATTTAGGTAAAGGATGGCACTAGGAAAGGCAGAGACATCCCAACGTGGCCCTTCTCCTCCCGTTCCCCAGGTCGTCGCCTCTACATTCTCTGTTCCAGCAGCTGGAGGGTGGCCTTCCATGGCAAGGAGCCTTTAAGCAGCTTCTCTGAAGCCACAGACAGCTTGTAGCCTTCCAACCTCCACCCTCACTAGAGACTCTGGCTCTTGTCATCAAACCCATGCATGTGGCTACACTCCTCAACAGAAGATCCGCCACTGCTGCCTTCCTATGAGGAGTTGGGAAGAGGGCTGGACTCAAGGGACAGGTGGCCCTGGCCTGTGTGCACACACGTGTGCTGAGAGTGGGCAGGCAGAGTGCAGGGCACCACGGGGCCTCCTCACTTGGCACCTGCTACCACATTCACCTGTAGTCCCGGAAGGTGTAGGCAGGGGGCTCCTTGATGCACACAAGAGTTTCAGCGTTCAGGATGCAGTTGTCCACGTGGACTGGATGGCTGCTGTCCTTCCTCTCAGCTTGTGCTTCTGGGGCCAAGGTAAACGTGTCAGTGCTGGGGCACTGCAGGAGACACCACAGCTCTCCTGTTGGCATGGGGTGGTGCTTCCCCAAATGTGCTTGAGTCCATAGAAATGGTCAATGAACTGAGGGAAGCCAAGGGATATCTCTGGCTAAGTCACAGCTTAGAGGTCACGTCAAGTCTGTAGGGGTGAGTGGGGTGCAGCATGCAGCTCTGTGGGGCTCCAGTGAGGCAGGTCCTGGGCCAAGTGGCCTAACTGTTCATGGCTAGACTTTATGAACTAGGAAGGCTGGGGGAAATGAAGACAAGGACTCAGGAGGTCAGCAGGGTGCAGGGCAGAGTGAGGCAACCCTCAGGCAGGACAGCAGGAGGTGAGGGGAGTCTGAGGGGGAGCAGCGAAGAGCAGCCAGTAAGGGTGAGAAGGTAACTTCAGAGGGGCCTCTGGAATGGGGTTGGCACAGAAACCATGCAGGGAGAGGCATGAAAGGGAATAGATGGGGCTTAGTGTAAAACGCCCACAGACATTTTAACACCAAGCAGGACAACGAGCACACTCTCCTCCAACACAAACCTTCAACAGATCCTGTGACCGGCAGCACTGTCAAGTCACAGCAAATACCTCTGGGGCTGTCTGTCCCCACTTGTCCAGTCACCAGGCCCTGCCCACTCTCCTTGACACCTCTCCTATGGCTTTCTTCTCTCTACTGCTGTCAATGCCTGGTCCACCAGGTCTCTGTGGACTGGCTGTCCTGTCTGGAGTGTGAATTCCTTTCTCTAAATCTCTCAACAAATCTTAGCTTCTAAAAATGAAGGTCTTATTGAGTTCTTCATTGCTTGATGACTCCCCCTGGCTTCTCCTCTACCTTGAGGCTCCATGACACACACAGTCCTGTGTCTGACACGTTCCCAGATTTTCACAGAATTCCAAAGGTCTTGAGGGAGAGGGAAGCCCACTAATCCCTGCCACCTACCTAGGGCATGTCAGTGCCAGGGGCCCTCTGAAGACTATAGCATTACAGAGTCAGCTGTGGGCCACATGTGACCCCTACAGTCTGGCAGTAAGTACCTCACCCCTGCTGATAGCAAAAGGAGTGTGAAAGGGTGAGGGAATGAGGAATAGCCTTGGATCCACTGTGACTTGAACTTGCAACATAGCTCATGATAGACTGAAAGGATAAAGCATAAACTCCAGAATATATCCATAATCTGGCAACTTCCTTAGTTGCCTCAACTACTAGGCCTGTTCCTTTGACCTGCTAATCTCTGGCTAATACATCTTCATTCCCCACTGTGAAGTCCCCAAATGTGTTCATTCTGTAAGCTGCTACCACACCTCTGGGAAGCCTTCCTGCCCCGCGGGTAGGTTGACTGTGTGCTCCAGGCTACCTTCGCTCTCAACAAATTGGGCTCCCCTGAGTTTGTCTGCATTGGTTCCCTCCATGTCCTCAGGGTCCAGCACAGTGTTGGGGCACAGAACGCTCAGGGGAGGCTGCAGGGGTGATGAGACCCACCTTCAATCGCAGTGCGGCACACCAGGTGGGAGTAGGAGAAGTAGAGGGGGGTGTCCAGGCGAAAGTAGGACTCCATGACACGCCGTACCTTCTCTGTCACATTGTAGTACAGGTGGGCACTCTGTAGAGGAACTTTCCCTTCCTGTCCCAGCTGCCAAGAAGATCAGTGGTCAGGTGGTCACATGCCTTGAATGTCCCTTTATGGGCTGCAGGGACACCAAAGCACCAGGCCTGATCCTGCAAGTGCCCCAGGTGAGTATCCCCTACCTGCTGCCAAAGGTATAATCTCTCTGCTCCTCACACCTGAAAACCCCACCATAGTATTCTTTCCCCTCTTTCAAACCTGGTGCGTCCAGCACAGGATACAACCCTCTGGAATCAGTGGTTTTTCAGAAAGCATCCCCGTACCTCTGGGTATCAGTCTTGTCTTGCTCCCCTCATTCCTATCACACTGGTGCTAACAGCCAGAATTCAAGTCACCTCATTTAATATAATTCACCTGTAATCTGTGACAACTAGAATGTCAGCAATAAGACACTTTTTTCTTTTCTACCACTAGCCCCAACTCCTCCCCAAAGTCTCAGCTTCCCCTAGTCCCACCTCCTCAGACAGGTAAAGTCCTCCCTCTTCCTTGGGACATAGTGCCCAGATTGATTTTACCTTGAGGGCTTTGAAGACAGTGACTCCATAGAACTTTTCGCTGGGAGTGTGTGGGGAGGTCTGACCTCGGTAGCCATCTCCTGAAGTTGCTGCTGCCTACAAGGCCCAAAAGACAAGGTGAAGTTAGCCCAGGCAGCTGAGGCCTGATAAGAGGTGGTCAACTGCAGGCAGCAAGGGGCAGGCCAAGGTTCAACACCTAAAAGGCATGTGGAGGGGCGGGATGTTGGACCCCTGGGGAGAAGATGCAGTAGCTGGGCTTCCCTTACATTGGTCAATCTCTGCAGCTCCCGACACTCATTCTCGGAGATCACACCATCCATCACCACCCGCTGGGAACCATTCAAGAGTTTGGAGTTCATGGTAAGACTGATGCCTTCATAAAGCAGGGGACCTCCTGCAGAGCAATGACAGGGGCAAAACCCTGAAGCCTCCTTTTGAGGAACAGAAATTCTAGCTGTTTCCTATTCACCAGAGAAATCTCGCAGTGAGTCACTTCCAAGGTCGGGTGGTCCAGAGGATATAACTTGGCATTGAAATCGAGGTTCAAGTCCTATTCCTGGCTCCACCACCAAATAGCTACTGGCTCTTGGGCCTTCACAAGTTGTTGAGTAAACATAACATACATTTCTAAAACCTAAGCATCAGCATCACAAAGAACTGGCTTTGACTCCTGGACTCTCTAGTTATTAGATAGGTGACATTACCAAGTTATTTAACTTCTCTGAGATTGAATTTCTTTTGGTACCAGGGATTGAATCCAGGGGTATTTCACCACGGAGCCATCTTCCCAGTCCTTTATTTTTAATTTTTTAGCTGCTTTTTAATTTTTTTAAAATTTGAGGCAGGGACTCACTAAGTTGCTTAGAGTCTCACTAAATTGCTGAGGCTGGTCTCAAACTTATGATCCTCCTGCCTTAACCTCTGGAGCTGCCACCATACTCAGCTCTGAGGTTAATTTTAATTAATTATATGTTCTCAGCTTTCAAACTATCCACACCTCATAAGTTTGGTGCCATTTGGTAACAATGAATAAGGTAAGTTCAAATTTCAGCATAGTATTCAGCCCATAGTAAGTACTCAAAAATATTGGTACCATCAACTGGTCCTTATTTTACATAATTTATGTGAAATCAGGATCTCACAATCTGTCCAACTCACCTCTCTGGTAGTTATGAGAAACAAGAGAAAACATAAAAGTTTTCTGAAAATAAAGGAATGCTGGACAGTCTTTTCTCATGCTAATCTTGTTATATACTCACCATTGTCAATTTAACAACAGTAGAGCAAAGGCCAACATATCTCCCTTGTCATTCTATGGTGTCTCCCTGTACTGGGGACATTCTAGAGACTTGATTGAATCCTGCCTATGTGCTGTGGCCTCAGTGAGTGCAAGGCACTGTGCCAGATGAGAGGGGCCAACACCTGAAGAGGGACCTTCCCACAGCCATGCCAACACTCAGCCCCAGCAGACAGCAATGCCTGCAGAAGTTTAGAAGAAAGAGGGAGATGAAGGGAGCCTTTGTGTAGTATATGTGAGGTGGCTTCAGGGTTGGCCATAGCGGGAGGTATGTTAGGAGGAGGGACAGGCACAAACAAAGACGTGAACAGAGGGCAGGCCCAGGGAATAAGGAGCAGCCCCACCTGAAGCAGAGGTGTCCCAGGGGAAGAGCAGAACAAGCGGGTAAAGGGGCAGGAGCAAGGGCTCAAGGCCCAGCACCCACATGTGAGAAGGGGTGAGGACAGACTGAATGAGGAGAGACGAGTGCAGATAAGAGGCGATGCAGCCTAGCAGGCCTCAGGCAATGGGTGGGGGGGCGAAAAGAGGTGGGTAAGGGTGGAAGAGGAGCCAAAGGACGCCGAGATTTTTGAGGCTCTGTAGTAGGATGAGTGGAAGAAGACGGGAAAAAGGAGTTTGGAGTAGGGGACAGATGAGCTTTGTCTTACTAAATACTTCCTGAAGTGAATGCTCTAGGCTAACACTGACACAGGTACCTCACTTCTCAGTCAAAGGCCAGTTCTTAGGGCTCTTGCCAGGAGAAAGTTAGGAAGGACAGAAGCCAGGGCAAGGGTCAGTCCTAACACCTGAGGGACAGGAGACTGGCCCACATTGAGCTGTGTGATGCCGGGGTAGGTGCTGCCTGACAAATGTGGGGAGACCTGTCTGGTTGCCCCATGATTGGACTCCAAGCTCTGTCCTCTCACCTTCCCGGGTGAGCCTGCTCACATCCAATGACTCCTTGGTCTTCTCTTCCACAAGGGTCTCGATCTCCTTCATAAGGTTGCCGATTTCCTGGGAGATGCGGACGGCGGTTTCCCGTTCTGACCTGTGAGCACAGCGGCTCTGAGGACTGTGCTGGGCCAGCCCTGGGCTCCCACCCCAGCTTCCCAGACTGGACCTGCCCGCCCCTGGCCAGGAGTTCCCATCTGCCTGGGCGCAGGAAGCCTCAAGTGCTTGGTCAGTTCCAATCATGCAGTTTCTTCAAGGGCCTCACTTCTGTTTCTCTCGGAGTCTCTTGGGAATCACCTCTTCTGGAGTCCATGAATCCTGAAAGTAGGCCAGGAAAAGTGAATTAGATAGGACAACGCACTCAACTACCTGATCTTCCAAATCTGCACGTGTGAAACAGGGCTCCCAGGAGGAACCTGCCTTCCATTAGGAGCAAGGCGGGAGCCCTGCGAACCTGTCATGCCGAGCTGCCCAGGGCCCCTGCCCAGGGCCCCTTGCCCTGCTCACTGCTCTCACCCTAGGGCCCACAGATCCCTCAACTGGCTCAGCCCCTGGCAGTCTTCTCCCCAGGGTTGTCCAGTGTGCCCCTCCCCCACCCCTCAGTGCTGCCCCTCTTTCTCTGTCCCCTCCCCTGGCTCACCGGATCCACAAAGGGAATTCCAAAGACATCATAAGCAAAGAAAAGCAGCTCCTTCTCCAGCAGGCTGCGCTGTCGGTACTCCTGGGCGCTCTGTGGAAACAAGGGAAGGACTCCCCTAGAGCTCAGGTGCCTTTTGCCCTGAGGGGGGGCCCTCTTTGGCCTCTGTGCTGCCCTCCCTATGACTCAGGTCTCCCCCCACCCCCCTTATTTCTGGTATGTTTGGGACAAAGGACTCTGTGCTCAAGGGTTCCTCCTGCCTGGTGCAAGCAAAGCTCTGAGGGCAGCAATAACCAGGCTTCTCATGAACAGAAACAGCTCCCTTCCTCCCCCTACCCAGCCCCATTAATCTCCAGGACAGAAAATCTGATGCTCCTCAGGAGATGAGGAAACATGCTTCTGCATTCCGAATTCCTCCTTGATTTCTGCAGACACCAACGATCAGGCAGGGGGCCTAGCTGTTGGGCAACTCTCTTTTCATTGTGGGGGGCCCTGAGGACTGAACCCAGGGACACTCTATCACTGAGCCACATTCCTAGTCCTTTTTACTTTTTATTTTGAGACAGGGTCTCACTAAGTGTCTAAGGATGGTCTCCAACTTGTGATCCTTCTGCTTCAGCCTCCTGAGTCCTTGGGCTTACAGGTATGAGCGACCAGACCCAGCTTTGTATTAGTCATTTAATCTTTACAACCACCTCTGGGTTGACACTGTTATCCTCATTTTTCAGAAGAAAAAACTGAGGTACAGAGGGGATCTGTTTAATATGGCTCTATAGGAAACGGGGACCTACATTCAAACCGAGGTCTCTGCTCCTCAGGACCTGTGCCTTCTACTCCACCACCTGCCTCCCTTCAGAATGACCAGACCCTCTCCCTTCCTGAAGACAGGCAGCTGCAGAACTGCTGGGTCCAGCACTCTGGCCTCCCACATGTGCTCACAGGTTCACAGGTAGGGCTTACCCAGGGCAGGGAAACTGAGTCCCCTTTGGGGGTCACATCTTTCCCTGGGTGCCCTTCTAGTCTCCAAGCAGCAGAAGAAGGAAGGAAGAGAAAAAGAAGACATCATTAGTTGAAATAAAAGATGAGGCAGTTCAAGGAGACAGTGCAGAAGGCGCCATTGAGTTCTGTTAGCTACTATAATTACCCAAGAGGAAGATGAAAATTTTCTCCTAAGGACTTTAAATTATTGGCCCCTTCACAAGTGCTGGACACAAAGCCATCTGTGTTATCTCCTTTAACCTTGTTCAACAACTCAATGAGGCCAGGAAGCAAACCCCACTGCTGCCACTTATTCACTCAACCCTGACTTATGGAGTATCAGCTGTGTCAGAACTGTGCCTGAATGGGGACAAAGCAGGGAACAGATTCCAGGCACCACAAGTCAGTCACAGGTCACACTCAAGTTATTTCATCTACATGTCCTCTTCTTCACAGTTGAGGGGCAGCTGTGATGACTAAATAGGATGATGGATGGAGACCACCCTGCATGGTGCTTGGTCTGTATGGGGCTCAACAAATGCTAGCTACCTTCTTTCTAGGAGGAGAGTTCTAGTTAAAAATGGTAGAGTGATCACATGGGTTGTTTTCCCTCCCCTTCTCAGACTCACTAATATGACCATAAAGAAAAGAAGACAAAGGCCTGAAATGCCATCTTAAAGCCAGATGGTCACCATCTAGTGGCCAGAGAGAACAACTACAGGCAAGCAGGACTTCGCATGGGAGGGGCTGGCAAGACTCATGATTCCAGCGCCAGGAAGGAGGAAGCCAGGTTCTTCCCTCAGAGTAGTAGTCTTTGTGCTATAAAGACTGTTCTTGTTTTGGAGTGAGAGGGGAAAAATGCTGAAACATGGGAGAAAACTGACAATGACAGGGAGAAGGTGCGATGGGGAAGAAAAGGGAGAAAACAGGCGAGTGGGTAAAACCTAGCATGAAGAAAACAGTGACAGGCCTTGGCCAGAAGGCATAAGTGTCCCAGGGGATGTGCCAAGAGAGGCAAGAGCAGTCGCCTGACAGTTTTGCTTTCTGCCCTGAATCAGAATGCAGACTGGGTCCAGATGGTGCTGGAGGCCCTGGCATGTTCCCAGTGCGCCCTGTGTTCCTTCTCCTCTGAGTGACAAGCGGAGCCAGTGTGTGCACATGTACCCAGGCATCGCAAGGCCCACTCCCCTACAATGTGCTACTCTCCTGCCCTCTGGTCAGGGTTCAGACTGAAGCAAGTCTCTCACCTGGCGTGGGCTGATGGAGCTGGCCTGTTCTTCTCCAAGCATAGCTGCATAGTAGGCCAGATTCTGGCTCATCACCTCGTCATCGGGGAAAAAGAGGAGGTAGGTCTTGGCACATTCGATAGCCTGTGTATAATTCCCAACTGTAAAGTAAGAAAAAAAAAAAAAAGGCTGAGAGGAGGGGTGTAATCCTGGGTACCAGGAACTACTTAGTGTTCAGTCTCAGCAAAGCTGAAGGCAGGGGCTGGGGAGATAGCTCAGTCAGTAGAGTGCTTGCCTTGTAAGCACAAGGCTCTGGGTTCGATCCCCAACAACCCCCCCCCCCAAAAAAAAAAAAGCTCAAGGCAATGATGACAGGTCAAGGTAGCACCAACTACATAACATGGCAGCCTGATTTGGGGGGAAATTACAGAACACACAAATTATGTAACTGATTTTATGGTATTCAGTGTCAAAGCTGCCTAACATTAAAACAGGAAAGAAATAGAACCTTCTGCATGCCCATATATTTAAAAATTCACAAATAATTCAAATACTTGCCAATATCCTGCCTCAATACATCCAATCATTAGACCAATTTCAGGAATATTCCCATCTTCCTACCTTTTTTTCCTATGGATCTCCAGAGAGAGGGGAAGAATCACCTCTTTGACAGACAGCTCTTATTCACATGTTAGTCTCCTCAACTCAGTTATAGGCATCCTGAGCTCTTGGATATCCTATAATGCTTGGCATACAATAGGAACTCAGCAGGGACCCACTGATTTGTTGGTTTTCTGGATATTGACAGGATCCCTGTGAGTATGGGTGCTATTTAAGGGAGGAGGGCTGGAAATACCCTGTGAGTGGTTTAAACACACCTTAACTTTGTTTTTACTTTTAATTCAAATGTAAAATTAGATTACAAATGTGACAGAAGGGACAAGAGAAAGATGATCTAGAGTCCTCTTCTTCATTTTTCAGGTGGCTGGAAATGGTTTCCTGGGCCACTGGCTTGTAGCAAAGTACCCAGGGGTCACCAGGCATAGGGCTTCCCATACCCACAAAAAGATGCCCAGTGTGTTGACGAGGTACAGTGGCTGTAAGCCCTGCCTGTCCAGCACAGTTTCTTAGTTCGGTGGCAGAGATAGAGGAAGGAAAGTTGGCCTTACTGTTATAGTAGGCAAACTGCAGGTAATTATAATGTGAAGGGAGGAAGTCTTCGAAGGGCTTTTCTCGACTTGGGTGGGAAGCCAGCTCGGTGACACAGTTCTGCTTACAGCTGAGGACCTGTACGTAGTGATCTGAAAGGAATCAAAAAGAGGGAATAACTATGAGGTTCATAAATTAAGGTGAACAAATTCAATTTTTAGTCAGATTACCAAACTTAAGAAACTTAGGAATGAAGTTGTGAATGCCGTACCCACGTTAGCAGGATGCTGACCGGAGAGCACTGGGAGGCCTGGGGAGCCAAACTCTGAACTACCCGTACCTGTGATGGCCTGGAAGAGGTCAGCATTGTAGTCCAGGTAGTTGTAGCCATCATAGTCATAGGGCCCTTCACAGAGGGCGCGGCACTCCTGGTCGGCCACAAAGTACTCTTGCAGAGCTGCCTCTAGGTGGGGCACAGCTTCCTGTGGCTGTTCCTCTGAGTAGAGTCGCACTCCCAGCCGAAACTCATGCTACCGGGAAGAAGGAGCACTCAAAGGCAGCTGCAGAGGAACCCCTCTGCCCTCAGCTGTAACACCTGGATCCTAATTCTTGCTCCTCAGCAATGGATGGGTGGGGTGACCTGGGTGACTGCTACACAATGAGCCTTTGGTAAATGGGCGTTATATGTTCTTTTTGAAATTTATATTTAACTCCTAACACAGGGAAAAGATGAATGGGAATTAATTGTAATTTTCTTGTCTTTTTTTTTTTTTTGGTAGGCCTAAAGGTTTTCAGATTAACACAATTTATACTCAAACATATCTTCTTTTTTTGTTTTGGTGGACCTAGGGATTGAATCCAGGAAAGTTCTGCTACTAAGCTACATTCCCAGCTCTTAATTTTTTTTTTTTTTTTTTAATTTTGAGGCAGGGTATCACCAAGTTGCCTTGGCTGGTTTTGTTTTGGGATCCACGTGTCTCAGCCTCCCAAGTTGCTCGGATTATAGACATGCATCACCATGCCTGGCAGAATCTATAATCTCTCTTGTGGAACAAATTTTTCCTGTTGAACAAAAGATTAAGAACATTGAGGAATACTGTACCAGGTATTATAGTGAAAAATCAAAAACATACGTGACAAAAAAAAATGTCAGTAGTAAATTAATATGGTGTTATACTTAGGATCTGAAATGTCCCCAACAGCTCATATGTAGAAGGCTTGGTTTGCAGTGCAGCCGAGGTGGGGTCTGAAGGTCACTGGATCAAAAGGGCTCTAATCTCATCAAAGGATTAATCCATTGATTCACAGTTTAAATGGGCTATTGGGAGCTGGTGGAAACTTCAGGAGGTGGGGCCTAGTTGGAGGAAGTAGGTCACTGGGGGTGTGGCCCTGAAGGGTATACTTGGTCCCTGGTCCTTTCCTTTTTGTTCTTTTTATAGTACTAGGGATTGAACTCAGGGGCACTTAACCACTGAGCCACATCCCCTTTTTAAATATTTTATTTAGAGACAGGGTCTCATTGAGTTGCTTAGGGCCTCACTAAATTACTGAGGCTGGCTTTGAACTCATGATCCTCCTGCCTCAGGCTCCTGAGCCGCTGGGATTACAGGCACACACCACTGTGCCTAACCCTTTCCTTGTGTTTTCTCTTTGCTTCCTTGCCACCATGAAGTGAGCAGCTTTGCTCCACCACACGCTCCCAGTCACAATATTCTGCCTCACCACTGGCCAATAAACAACAGAACCAAATAATCATTGATTGAAACCTCTGAAACTGTAAGCTCAAATAGTCTTTTTTCCTTTTAAATTGTTTTTCACGGGTATTTTGTCACAGAAAAGGAAGTAACTAACACATATGGTCTCTGCATAAGATGGACTATCATGCAGCCATTAGACATTGTGTTTTTAGCCAGGTATGGTGGTACATGCCTATACCCCCAATTACCTGGGAGGCAGAGGCAGGAGGATCACTGAGTCCAGCAGTTTGGGACTAGGCAACATAGTAAGACCCTGTCTTAAAAAAAAAAAAAAAAAAAAAAAAAAAGTCAGGGGTGGTGGCATACGCACACCTGTAATCCTAGAGATTTGGGAGGCTGAGGCAGGAGGATCACAAGTTGGAGGCCAGCCTCAGCAACTTAGTGAGATCCTATCTCAAAATTTAAAAAAATAAAAATTTTTTAAAGGGCTGGGAATATGGCTGAGTGGTAAAGAGTCATGAGTTCAATCCCCAGTTTTTTTTTTTTTTTTAAAGTGTTTCAAAGAAAATTAGAAGACATGGAAAAAGGTTCATGATAGAATGTTAGTTCAAAAAGATGATGAAGTCAGGTGCACACCTGAGATCAGCTCAGGAGGTTGAGGCAGGAGGATCTCAAGTTGAAAGCCAGCCTCAGAAAAGGCGAGGTGCTAAGCAACTCAGTGAGACTCTGTCTCTAAATAAAATACAAAGTAGAGCTGATTGAGTGCCCCTGAATTCAGTCCATGGTACCCACAACAACAACAAAAAAAAGGATGATGAAGTGATCCCAGATACTTGGGAGGCTGAGGCAGGAGGACTGAAAGGTCACAGCTAGACTTGATAACTTAATAAGACCCTGTCTCAAAAAAAATAAAAATAAAAAGGACCGGGAATGCAGCTGAATGGTAGAACACTTGCCTAGGATACATGAGGTCCTGGAATCAAACCCCAGGACCATAGAAAAAAAATAAAAAAATAAAAAATACATACAAAATATAACACCAAATTAGGTAAAAATTTAGATGTGAAAGAATGGGTTTTCTTAAGGTTATACCAATTAATAGTTTGTGTTTTATATACTTATCTTCTTAATGTTGTGCAGTGAATTCTTGTTACTTCTGTAATCAGAAAGCAATTCTAACAAATATCATTTTAAAATAGAGAGAGAGAAGGGGATAAAGTCTTCTTCACCATATGGGGTTTGGCCTCAAGATCCTTGAAGTCGGCCTCCTTCACTCCAGACATGGTTTGGTAGTAGTCCAGGTTCTGTCGCATCTCCATGTGCTCAGGATTGCCCACAAAGAAGGTATGTGCTGCTGATACAGCTTTCTCCAGCTTGTTTATCTACGGATGAAGCCAGATAATATAATCGTCACATTCAAGCTCTGAAGGTTTGTGTCCAGAAGTACTGTCCACGGTAAACAGGAAATCCCAGTCTCCCTGAGCCTTTTTAAGCCTTCGCTCATCAAGCAGCCCCTGCCAGACCCAGAACACACCCCTATTTGCAGGGACCACGTACCAAGCGTTAGAAGCACAGTGCCCCAGGCAGATTTGCAGCTATTTCCTAAATCAGGCTTAGGGGCTCCCCAAATTCTAAAAGGTAATGTTTCCATACTGTAAACATTCTACTTTAAAACAAAGGCCATATTGTAGGGGGAGCTATGATAACTGAATACTAAAACCACAGTCTCAATAGTCAAATGTATGGACTGAGTTGAAGAAAATCCAAGGCTTCAAAAGAGCAGTTAACAATTACACTGTCTAGCAATTTTCCTGGAAAAAATTCTGCATAACAGAAAATCAAGAGTTTTGGACACATGTTCAGGTTAAAGGGAGGTCTTGTATAAACTCTAGATCTGGGAATCTTCTGACTCAAAGTCTAGGTTCATGAGTTTAAAAGAGATAGCTATAAAAAAAAAATCTGAGGGGAAACAATGTGCTGCAGACCACAAAAGTGCCCACAGTAATGGACTCCAGCATATCAAAGTCACAAGGGTTCATATATAGATACCAGAATAAATCAGAGGATCTAGTAGACTTTGGTGTCAGACAGACCAGCAAGAACTCTAGGTTTAATGACTCACTTGCTGGGCTTTAGATAATTTAAAGTATGTTTCCAAACTCAGTTCCCTAATCTGTCATCTGGAGATAGCACTCATTACCTATCTCATGGAATTTTGTGAGATCAATAAAATTATATACATGTAGCTTCAAACACATGGTGCCCAGCTCAACACAGAAGGTGTTCAATAAATGTTAGCTGGTATCCTTAATATGCTAAGGGGGAAGGGGAAGCACACTAAAGGAGTCAGGCCTGATTATTTGAACCAAGGTAAATAATTCCCATCTCTGTACCTCGGTTTCTTTAACTTCAAGGTTGGAATTTCTCCCATTTATCCTTTTATGGATTTATTCCCCTTTATCTTTCAGCACTGCTCTTTCCTTTCTCTGTTCTTCATTCTCCTCCCTTCATCCAGACCTTCTTTACCTACTAGGCACCTCCCTCACTTCTCTCTGGTGGACACTGGTGGACAAAGGCACAGGTATCTTAATTCCCTGAATTGTTTCCATTGCCCTCACTTTCTCCTTGCAAAGCTTATTCCATGTGGCTTCCAGAATTAGTGCTCTAAAATCCAATCCTGATGACAGCTGTCTGAGATCCAAAGAATTCGCCCCAGAATCTGGCTTCACTGAACTTTCTAGTCTCCTCCTCTGCTGCTGCCCACACATATCCTGACAAACCAATCATAGCAATATATTTTTTTTCCTGGATACATTATGCTTGAGTTTCACTTCTCCTTTTATCTGGAACAGCCATCCTTCTCTCCTGGCCATATTTAGTACAGGCTCAATGTCACCTCTCAAGTCTCTTAATTTCTCAGAGACAAAGTTAGATTCTTCCTCCTTTGTGCTCCCCAAAGCCCTACCTACTACATTCCCTTTTAGTGGGGGATCCTTTAATCCTTAGTAGCAAAGCAAGACAAAACAAAGAGTTCAGCATTTTAATCAGCTGTCAAGAACTGGAATGTAGTAGGTATTCAATAAATGTTTGTCAAAGGATTTTAAGTGGTGCCGTTAAGTGACATGACCAAAGTCACAGTTCAATCATTTTGGATTTAAAAGTCCAGTACTCTTTCAAGCAACCAGGAGGAATGATAGGGTACTGCACAAGCAGAGTACTCTTGCAGAGGTGGAAATCTGAGGTCCTCAAGAGTCTCTGAGTCTCTTTTTAGGTTGAATTGAAGGTCTGTTGAACTATGAATATAACAGATATGCAGCAGACCTCCTTCTTTTTTTCCCTCCTCAATAAAATGAGACTAACAGTAGCATCTACTTCACAGGATACCATAAGGACAAGGGCAAATGAGTTAATAAATGCAGTGCTTCAAACAGCGCGTGGAAGTACATGTGGTCTATCATCACCACACAAGCCTGGAACCCTCTAAGCCCATTTGTACACTTGACTTGGCACTGTGGCATTCCTAAAAACACTTATTATCTTTAGAAACTGGCAGACTAGCCAGAGGGTCCCCCACAGGGAGGGGCCAGGCAGCCCCTGATGGCGACGTGGCAATCCCACGTCCTGAAGGAGCGCTGCAGGAAAAGCATCATTAGAGAATGAACCGGAAGGAAGATACTGTAGAAAGCTCCTGGCTTTTCCACTTGGACACTTACAATGAAATCAGGATGGGAGACCCAACCTGCCGCTTCAGTTCCCTCTTAAGAGTCTTTCCGGGAATAAAAGGTCAAACTTTTCTTGGCCTGGGCCCTAACCCACGCTGGATCTTTGGGGTTAACGTCTGCCCATAAGAACTGGGCGAGGCGGGTACCCTCGCCGGTTCTCTGTTCTCCCTGGGTCCGAGGAGAGCTCCCCAGCCAGGAGGCCACCTCCCTCTCTGCGAACGCTGCCCTGGTCCCCCAGACCCTTATGTCGCCTGCAACCACTCTCCGAAGTACCCCGGGCAGGTCCGCACCTTGAAGTAGGCGACCTGTAGGTAGTTGTAGGGGCTTCGCTTGCGGAACTCCAACTCCAGTTCCTCGCTGAGTGAGTGGGCGGCCGGCGGCCCCAGGCAGCGGCGCAGGCAGGCGGCGCGGCGAAGCAGGCCCCCAAAGAAGCGCAGGTCGTGCAGGGCGGCGGCGCCCGGGGCCTGGGCCGGGCTCGCGGACCAGCCGGGGTCCAGCTCCCACGGCAGGTCGGCGGCACACTGGGTGCGACAGCGCAGGCGGAGGGCGCGCAGGGCGGCCCGTGAGCGCAGCGCCCGCTCCATGCTCAGGACAACCCCGGCCCAGTCCCCACGCGCGTAGGCCGCGGTCCCCTCGGCGAAGAGCAGATCAGGCGCCGCCATGTCCCATCCCGCCTCTGACTCGCCCTCGGCCTGGGAGGCGGTGGCAATCGCCAGCAGTGTGGTCAGCAGCCTCCACAAGGGAGCCGCCATCACCTCCCCAGACTTAGCAGGACCACAAGCCACCAGCTGCTGAGGACCGGGTCCCACCCCCGACAAGGTCCCGCCCCTGGGAGAAGCCCCGCCTCCCAAGAAGGCGACGCATGCGCAGGAGGTTCATACACCTTCTTGCTATCAACGTGGTCCCCGCCCCTCAGCTCAACCCTGTGGTTGGTCTGAGTCCCGCTTTCGCGTTCAGGCCGCGCCCAGTCGCTCTGACGCCCTAAGGCTCGGGAACACGGAGGCTCCGCCCACAGTCGTTGTGCGCACGCTCTTTCGCCAAGGGGTGAGGAGCGTGGGCCCCAGTCATGGAGAATGCTGTGCCGTTGGTCCAGGAAGAGAAAAGCACTGATAGTCCGGGAGTGCAGGCGGCGGCGGCAGGTCAGGGAGGTGTGGGGGCTGGAAGTCGGCCTGGGGAAAGGAGTCCCCGCGGGGCAGCTAGTCTCTGGGGTTCTGCGGGAGGCTGAGGGCGGGAGCTCACGGCCTGTATTCCTGGGTGTGTGTCGCAGGAGCCCTGGTGGAGCTCACCCCGACCCCCGGCGGCCTGGCTTTGGTGAGCCCCTACCACACCCACCGGGTCGGGGACCCCTTAGACCTCGTGGCGCTCGCAGAGCAGGTGCAGAAGGTGAGGAGGCGCGGCTGGGAAAGTGAATACCCGTCTTCGTTTGCAGTTTGCTCTGCGTGTTTTGGTTTGGATCTGACAGCCACTGAGAGTGGAGTAGCATTTGTTCTTGTCGCTTTGTGAGTCGGTTGCCTGACTCAAACTCTGATCTGAGACTAAAGACACCCTCGACTGCAACTAGAGTGCCCATAACCTCCTTTCCTGGGAAGGTTTGCAAAACATTCTCAGTACTCTATTTCATTTAAACCTTAGCACATCCTTATGAGGTAGACAGTACAGAAGTTCTCCCCTTGTGATGCGTGAAGAACACTCTAACCCTAACCCAGATTCTTCAGGGATGCATACTTCTTGTTCAGTTATGCTGCTTCCCATAATTTTTTTTTTTTTTTTTTTTTTTGGCGGTGCTGGGAATTGACCCCAGGGCGTTGTGCTTGCCTTGCAAGCACTCTACCAACTGAGCTATATCCCCAGCCCCCCCCCATAAGATCTTTAGGTTTACCTGAGAGCTTATAGAATTTAACATATTCTAGGAAGGTTAGGACTCTTTAAGTTTTGCCCTGTATACAGTATTCACTGGACACAGTATTCTTAGGCTCAGAGCTTACACCTTGATTGCCAAAATAGGTAAAATAAAGAGAAAATGCAAAATAACGGGAAAAGCACTGGAAGTTTGGACACACTTCTTTCTACATTTTTTTTTTTTTTTTAAATAGTAAAAACAGCCTTCGTTGGTTGCAATAAGAATGGAAGAGAGAGCATAGGACAGCTTTCCCTCTTGGGGTGGCATTCGCAGACTAGGTAGTCGACTTTCACTCTTAGCACATTTTTTATTGGTGCATTATAGTTGTATAGAATGATGGGATTTGCTACATATTTGTACATATTTGCACATAATATAACAATATAATTTGGCTAATATCACTCCCCAACACTTCTCTCCTCCTTCCTCTAAATTTATTTATTGATACTGGGAACTCAACCCAGTGGCATTTTACAACTGAGCTACATTTCCATCCCTTTTTTAAAATTTTTGAGACAGGGTCTGTTATGGTTTGGATGTGAGGTGTCCCCCAAAACCTTATGTGTGAGACAATGCAAGATGGTTTAGAGGAAAAATGATGGATGTTATGAGAGCCTGAACCCAATCAGTGAATTAATCCTCTGACAGGATCAATTGAGCAGTAACTGAAGGTGGGTAGGACGACTGGAGGAGGTGGGCATTGGTGCTGCACCTTTGGGGTATATATTTTGTATCTGGTGAGTGGAGTCTCTCTCTGCTCTCAGATCATCATGTGAGCCACTTCGCCTCACCACACTCTTCCAACATGATGTTCTGCCTCACATTGATCCTCACAGAGTGGAGCCTGCTATCTATAGATTGAGACCTCTGAAACTGTGAGCCTCCAAGGAAACTTTTCCTCCTCTACAGTTGTTCCAGTCTGGTCTTTTAATCACAGCAACAAAAAAGCTGACTAAAACAGGGTCTCAGTAAGATGCTTAGGGCCTTGCTAAGTTGCTGAGGCTGTCCCTGAACTTGTGATTTGCCTGCGGAATTGCTGGAATTACAGGCCTGAATTTCTTCAGTGTAACTGGTCTTTGAGAAGCTGAAGGAAAAACACTCTAAAGACAAACATTGAATCAAGCGCAGTTACTGTGTACTGAAATGTACTTTCTAGCAAAACTGACCTCTGACACCCTATTTAATGTTTGTTCAGGAAACTTGGGAGGCTTGGTATGGAGGCCTGAATTTTAGACTCAAACTGATCTATGTTCAAATCCTTCAACTGCCGTTTATTAGCCATGGAACTTTTAGTTTGCTTCACCTCTCTAAGTCTTAATTCCTAAAATGAAAAAAATAGTGTTGTCATCTCCCAAGATATCATGAGAGTTAAATTCTGATGATATGAAGATCCATTTGGGGCCAGTGTTAATTCTTAGTAATAATAAGTACTTTTCCCTTTGTTTCTGTTTTAATTAGCTTCTTTGGTTTACAAGGAAAAGATTTACTGCTACCACTTTAAGAAAAAGATTTCTTATAAGGCTGCTTTCAACATTGATCTTAGCTCCAGAATCTACCTGCTCTCTCTCTGGCTATATGGCTCCTTTGTCCTGGGAACAAAATGCAAATTCTTTTACCATGGTCCACAAGGCCCTGCAAGATCCATACCCCACCCCCATTCAAATGACAGTGTTGTTAATTAAATTTGACCTGGCTATACATACATTCCAATTCCTTTAATTCTCACCACTTCCTGTTACTTAATTCATTTGTTATCGTTGACCTGCTGTGGTCAAATAATTATGGCACATCAGTATTTTGAATGCATATGGTACTAGCTTTAATTATTCTTATTTTTGTTGTTAGTATTATTTATTGGAGCTATGCTGTAAAATAAGGTAGCCACCAGCCACATATTGCTGTTGAACAGTTGGATTGTGTAGTTAGTGTGACTGAGGAACTGAAGTTTTCATTTAACTTAATTTAAATTTTAAAACCTGATAATTGATTCAGTTATTGGAATTTAAATGTATTTGGACAATTTGAGTATGTGAGTCAACTTCTTCAAATATGAATTTTGTGAGGTCTAAATACAGGCCAGTTATTTCTTTTAATGTATATATATTTTTAGATGTTGATGGACCTTTATATTATTCATTTATTTACATGTGGTGCTGAGACTTGAACCCAGTGCCTCACACATGCTAGGCAAATGCTCTACCACTGAGCCACAACTTCAGCCCTCACAGGTCAAGTATTTTGAATGAACATATAGCATCCAAATTGAGATGTGCTGAGTATAAAATGTACGCATTTTGGAAACTTACTATGAAATGTAAAATAACTCATTAGTAATTTTTGAAATGTTGATTACAGGTTGAAAGGAAAATGTTTTTGATATATTGGTCAAATATATAATTAGAATTAATTTTATGTATTTTACTTTTAATGTGGTTAGTAGAAAATTTAAAACTTCATATGTGACTTGTCGCTTGTTTCTGCTGGACATCTGTATCAGACTGTAGCCTTGACAAAAGTAGAGACTGCTCTCTTGTGTTTGCCAGTGCATTGAGGGCCTAAACATGTATTTGTGGAACAGATAAATGATTGACTCCATTTACTTGTATCATTTCTCTTTATGTATAGCACTTGACTTATGCCTTTTATCTTGAGATTCTTCAACAAACCAGTAAATTCTCTTAATATTCCTTAGTTCAAGTTAAACTCTGAATTTTTTTTTTCCCTAGCCTAATTGTGTACCACAGGAAGTCAACTTCTTGAAAGTAAGCTGGGAGGTTTTGATGGATTTCTGATGCCGGAGTGATAATCCTTTTGAGTAAATGAATTGGTCACACTAGTCTCTCCTGGCTTTGAGAGTTTTATGGTCTATTTTAAGCAAGTTCTATAGCCTTCAGTTGTATTTCTTGGCACATAATGGGAGATCTTATGTGCATATCATAACTTTCTGTCAGGTATACATGTAATGCAGTCTTTGTGTGTGTGTGTGTGTGTGTGTGTGTGTGTGGTATTAGAAGTTTCAAGTATTATGCAAGAACTGAGCTAAACCCCACCCCATTTTTGTGCCAGTGGGGATTGAACCCAGGGATGCTGTACCACTGAGCTACAGCCCCAGCCCTTTTTAATTTTTATTTTGAGATAGGTTGACACTCAGTCACTGAGGCTGGCCTTAAACTTGTTTTCCTCCTGCTTCATCCTCCTGAGTAGCTGGAGTTACAGGCATGCACCACCATGGACAGCTAATCTTTTTTTCTTTTTTCTCCCAAGAGGAGCATAGATATGTTGCCCAGGCTGACCTTGAACTCCTGGGCTCAAATGATCCCCCTTCCTCAGCCTTTTAAGTAGCTGAATCTATAGTTATGTGCCATGGTATCTGCCTTCATAATGTAGTCTTTAAAAATACATTTTGAATATCAATTAGAAATGGAACAGTAAGTTAAAATTTAGGGCTGGGGTTGTAGCTCAGTCGTAGAGTGCTTGCCTAGCATGTGTGAGGCACTGTTTGATCCTCAGCACTACATAAAAATAAATAAATTAAATAAAGGTATTGTGTCCATCTACAACTAAAAAAAAATTTAAATATTTAAGTAGGTATGAAGTAAGTATTTCAACTGAGGTAAAGTGTCGGATTAACAGATCTTATCATCTGCAAGTGTCTTTTGATTATCATTGTACGAACCATTACTGATTTAGAAATGTTTAAATATGAGATAAAAAATGGGAGTCCTGAGAAATACATGGGATTAGCCATGCAGAAAGCAAGGGGGAAATATATTAGATGGAGGGAAGACATATTCAGTATATTTGGTAGCAAGAGGGTAGGACCTGTTAGAGGACCAAAGAAATCAGTATGGCTAGAGTTCAGAGTGAAAACAATGGAAATAGACAAGATGGAGCACTTAAATCTGTGGTCTGGGGTCTCATCAGGGTGGGCTTCTCATAGGCAGTACTGTTTGAGCTGGACCTTGGGATGGGAAGGAATTTATGTGGCAATAATGAGAATGAGAAGTACTTTAGGCATAAGTAAAGATGTTGACATAACTCTTCACATTGGGATCTAAATAAGAACATCAGAAGTCTTTTCCTTTCTCACCCTGCAGTTCCGTTTTCTCTTACCTACAGGCTGATGAATTCATTCGAGCAAATGCCACCAACAAATTGACAGTCATAGCCGAGCAGATCCAACATTTGCAAGATCAAGCCAGGAAGGTAAGGAAAGATTTTTAGTTAAGGAAAGACTTTTAGGCAGACTTTCATTTCCTTTCTTCCTTCCTTCTGTCCTTCCCTTCCTCTACTTCCTCCTTTTTCTTCCCTCCCTCCCCTCTTCTCTCCCTCCCAGTACTGGGGACTGAACTCAGGGTACTCTACCACTGAGCCACATCCCAGCCCTATTCATTTTTTTATTTTGAGACAGGGTTTTGCTAAATTGCTGAGTTGCTGAGGCTGGCCTTGAACTTGCAATCTTCCTGCCTTAGCCTCCTGAGCAGTTGTGATTACAGGTGTGCATGACTATGCCCAACTTCATTTTCTTTATTTAGTTTACAAGATTGCTTATTTGTCTTCAGTACCTCCAAGAAATGTAGAGGTTTTGAGTGAAATAGAAAGAAAAATCCTAAGAGGTTATATTAGTCTGTTTTGTGTCACTGTGTGAAATATCTGATGCAGGTTAACTTTATTAACAAAACACGTTTATTTAACTCATAGTTTTGGAAATTCAGTCACGGTGCTGGCTTGCTCAGTTCTGGGGAGATCCTTCTTGGCTATGTCTGTCATGGCAGCAGTGTGTGTGGGAGGAGAAATCTTATCTTCCAATAGGAAAGCAGAGAGATTTTCAGGACTCAGGCTTTCATAAAGTCTGTTTTCTTTTTTTAATCCCCCCCCCCCCCCCCAGTGCTGGGGATTGAACCCAGGGCCTTGTGCTTGCAAGGCAAGCACTCTGCCAACTGAGCTATCTCCCCAGCCCTCAGGCTTTTATAGCAACATGTTCTCACACTCTGAAGAAGTCCCTCCAGAAGACAGTATTCCCTTCTGAGAGCAGCATTCCCAGTAACCTAGGGACCTCCTACTAGGTTCCAGCTCTTCCATTAGCTCTCATATCACCACACTGGTGGCCAAACTCCCAGGACATGGACCTTTGGAAGATAAATGGCAGCTAAACCATAGCAGAGGTTAAGAATACGATTTTTGTTTTGTTTTTGTAACAGGAGAAAATTCAATGACATAAAGCCTTTCAAAGGAAGAATATGTGTTCATTTACAAAAGAAGTATACTTACCACAAAAAAAGAGGAAAGAAACTTAAGAACCACCCAAACTCAGTAATGCTCAACACTTTGAAATGTAATTATTCTAAAGTCATTTTCTTCAGCATAGTAGCAAAATTTAATTTTATTTCTTCAGAATCATCTGGTTGCCAGCAGTGATTCATTGCTGTGGGGGAACAAGATGCCGAGTGTTGCAGTTTTCACATTTTGACTGTGATGAACCCTGAGCATCAGTGCTTGTTACCTCCAATCTTTCATCTGTTGCACCTCTGTGGTTTGTAGGTACTGGAAGATGCCCACAGAGATGCTGACTTGCACCGTGTAGCTTGTAATATGGTGAAAAAACCTGGCAACATTTACTATCTTTATAAACGGGAGAGTGGTCAGCAATACTTTTCCATTATTTCTCCAAAGGTAAGAACATTTACTCTTCATCCCAAAATCTACTCCAGTATTTGAGAAATTCTTGGCATGTGTGTATGAAAATGTAGACATAGATATTGGTAAATTTTTGCCTAGAAAAATGGGGGTGGTGGGATCCCAGACCTAACTCTAAACCATGTGCATATGTTAAAATTACTTCATTTATTTATTAAGGGAGTATCTGATGTATAATGTAACTGCTTTTCAAGGATGGTTCTGACTAGTCTGAAGTGAAAAGCCAAAATAGAAATTTGTGGCATAAACAGGAAGAGAACTCAGTTTACTTACATCCTGCTCTGATCAGAACCCACTCCTTTGCCTTCTCTAGGAATGGGGGACTGGTTGTCCACATGACTTTCTTGGTGCCTACAAGCTACAGCATGACTTGTCCTGGACTCCCTATGAGGACATTGAGAAGCAAGATGCTAAAATCAGCCTAATGGACAAGCTGCTGAACCAACCAGTGGCCCTGCCCTCCTGCACTGAACCCACCTTCCAGGGATTGACTCACTGAGCTTGGACTCTGGCCAGAGCTCTCACAACAAGAGCCTGACTATTACCTCCTTGTTTCCCCTGTTCTCTGCATTGATGGGACAGGGTCATAGGAACTGAGGACTTGTAGGTGAATCAAGAACTTCTTGGAAGGAGACCCTATGTGAATGTAAATGCTTTTGTTTTTATTACTGTTAGTTGGTAAAATTTCAGCTCTTCAGGAGCTGTTGAATTGAGAGGCTCTGCTTATCAGCTAACTTGACAGCTGGAGTTGATCTCAGTTCCTTGATATTTTGACCTCTGCAAGATGGCAGCTTTCTTCATCAAAACAGAAAAGAGAAGAGTCTGCTAGCAGGATAGGAATTATAATCTTACATAGCCCATTCACAGATGTGATGTCACCTTTGCTGTATTCTGTTGGTTAGAAACAAGTCAGTAGGCCAGTCTACACTCAAAGGAGGGAATTATACACAGGCATGAATACCAGAAGGCAGGGACCACTGCATCATTGAATAGATCTTCAAATTTGTCTGTTGTAGTGCTCAGTTGAGAGGAAAAAAGAAAAATCAGTTCAGGCTAAAAGAGGCGGTATTACAAAGTAGGGGAGTGCAATGATGTTGAAGTCAAAGATCTGGACTCGACTCTCCACTCTGACAAAATAACTTACCAGCTGGCATTCCTGCTTCCCTGCTATCCCCTCTCCAGTTCATTCTGCGTATAGTCAGGTTGATTCTTTGAAAATGCAGATTACCCTCACCACTGACATTTCCAACCACTGGAACTGGAGAGCAGTGATTCAGACGAGAACCACAGTAATCGTGCTGATGCGCTTCCTGAACTGACATTCAGGTAGTGCCATTCCTTTCCTGTTTAAGCTAATGACCAGGCTTAGGAAAGGCTAGTGGCAGTGTGAGTTAGTCAGAATGGGGGACTAGGACCCAGTGATTATGTGCTGTTACTACTTTTCATTCAACCATCCATCCGTCCACCCAGTAATTCTGTAAGTATTAAGCACCTTCAGGTTCCAGGTTCTAAAGTATAATACAGCTGAAATTGGGCCCTATTCACAGGAGTGCACAGTCCCAGTAGGCGAGGAAGCAACCTAGTGACCACAGCATGGTGTAAGAAGGGCTGTGCTAAAGGAATGCATGGGATATTCTAGAACATAGCTTGGAGAATTTGGGAAGACTCTTTGGAGGAACTGATAAAAATAACTGGGGTGCTCCAACTATCCTCTCTATAGGAAGTTTGTCTTTTAGGGGTTAGGGTAGGGTTCATTTTTGGATGGAGTTTATTTGTAAATGAAGAAAAGGGCATCCTTTTAACAGCCCATGTCAACCAAAATAATCATGGGCATCAGGCTGGGTGCAGTGGAATGTATCCTGCCTAGAAGATTCTTATTTCTGATGGTGGATAGATGAAAAGCAGGAGCAAAAGCAATTCCAGACAAAAAGTAACATGTGAAGGATGTTGATAAGAAACAGCATGACAGTGGGGAATTGGATCCAGTCTAAAGTGAAGAATATAAGACTTTTTATAGTGCAAATGCAGACTACTGGAGGTAGGGATGGCGAGTGGCAGCCTGGCCTGAGCTGAGAGGTTGACTTTAGAGCTTTCCACTGCTGCAGTGTTGCTGGTGCCCTCTTCTTCAATAATTCCTGTCAAGAATGTGGGTGGGAGCCCAGCATATTGGTGCATGCTTGTAACCCCAGTCACTTGTGAGGTTGAGGTAGGAGGAACTTAAGTTGAAGGTCAGTCTCATCATTTAGTGAGGCCCTAGCAACTTAGACCCCATCTCAAAATAAAAAATAAAACGGACTAGGCAATCATAGTACCAAAAAAAAAAAAAAAAAAAAAAAAAAGAACATGAGCCAGGGGCTATGGGAGAACTGAGATAATAAGAATTTGGGGTAGGGAGTTGGTAGAAGCCTCATTTTGCCTGCAGAAGCTGGATGGAGGAAAACCATTAGAAGGTTCTGTCCCTGTTCCAGGCAGATGATGGAGGTCTGAACTAAGATTGTGTGGAATGAGAGGTGTCATATTTCTTCAGTGGTAAGATAACATTTTTCTTTCTCCACATTTTAGTATCTGAAACCTGGATGCTTCTAAAAGCCAGTGTCACAGTCTTGTGACATTTTTTTCTTTCTTCACGCTACATAAAATAATGGTGTGTCTTATAATGGATAGTGTCTTAGAGGATGCAAGGCATTTTGAAAGTAAAATAAATTGCTATCTTATTAACAATAAAATAGGGGTGGTGAGAGAGAGGGAGAAACCTTGGTAATGCATGAATTTCTGGCATGAGTATCTGCATGGATCCACAACAAAATATGGAAGAGGAAGACATTCCTGACATTTTCCAGAATACTTAGCTATCTGTATTTGCTACAATAATCCACCTTGCTGACCCTTCTCAGGCTCACTGAGTTTAATAGCTGGGTTTAATAGCTCCCTTCACCTTAGGGGTCTAGGAGGGCTTGTCTTTTCCTTCTCAAGTTGTCAGTCCACGAACATTGAGAGTATTAGTGTTGTAGGTAACAAAGGTGATAAAATACTATGTAGTGAGTCAGGTGTCCCCATTATCTCACTTAATCTTCATATAAATCCACCTATTACGTATGTATTCCTGTTTTATAGAGTGGGAGCATCTGCTCAGATTCACAAAGTGACCCGTGGTTATAGAGATGACAAATGGTAGAAGTTTGATTCAAATAGTCCTATTTGATTCGAGTCTGACCATAACCTTAATCATGTTTTGGTTAATCATGTTTAAGGTAGTCCTAAAGGATCTCAGCATAGGGCTATAGAGTTACATTATAAAAGTGATATAGTAAGACGTATATATGAGATACTAAGGGAATAGATCATTTAGTGTTTAGTGATTGGCATGGAGAGGAGGCATACAGAGGACAGAAGTAACTTCCCTCAGGTCACATCACTCAGAAGCATTTGAGCCCATGTCTCTGGCATTAAAGCCTATATGCAAAAGATAGAATTCAGCTGGGCACATGGTGAACACTTGTAATCCCAGCAACTTGGGAGGCTGAGACAAGAGGATCGCAAATTCAAAGCCAGCCTCAGCAAATTAGACCCCATATTAAAATAAAAAGGATTGGGGATGTGACTCAGTGGTTAAGCACCCCTGGGTTCAATCCTCAGTGCCTCCCCTACCACCAAATAAAAAGGTAAAGTTCCTTTCTTCCCTCAAGGAGCTGGAGTTGGGAAGGAAGGAGTTTCTAAGTGCCTAGAGGAATTAGACCTCCAAAATTTAGGCAGATTTGATTCAGTGGATCGTTTCCTACTTGAAAGCCTTTTTTGTTTTGATTTGGAGTATTCTGCTTTTCTTCTACTTCACTGACTGTACCTTTTCTGCATATAGATCCTCCTCTTTGTGATACCTATATTTGGGGGCCAAGTCCTTGGTCCCCCCTTGTTTCTCTCTGCTGGGTGATCTAATCCATTCTTGAGGCTTAAGCACCATCCCTGAGCTTCTACTCATCCACATGCTTTCTTTTCACACACCAAGCTGTGCCTTCATGAGAACCTTTGCTGTTGCATCTGCTTGGAATGTTGCCCTGAGATCTTTATATGGTTTGTGTCTTCTGCTCGCTTAGGTCCCTGCTCAGATATAATTTTCTTGGTTGCTCTATCAGAAATACCCACTCTGGTCACACCAGAAAGCTCTGATCCGTCCTCAGATTCAAGCAGTCTTACTTGACATCTCTTCTTGGCTCATACTCATAAGTTTAATATGTTCACAACTAAATTCTTGAGTGTATCCCCAAAACCTGTTTCATTCCCAGTTCTCTTTTTCCATCAGCATCTGTCTCAGTTACTAGGCCTAAAACTAAGTCAGCCATGATTCCAGCTATTCTCCTCACATCAGTCAGCAAGTCTCAGCTCTGCCTTCAAAGTATATCCCAAGTCTGACTGTTTCTCATCACCTCCATCCTTCCCTTTTGGTCATACCTACCAACATCTCTAGCTTGGACTAACACAGTAGGCTTCCAGGTTGTCTTCCTGCATCCGCTCCCACCCTTCTTTGGTCTGTGTCCACAGAGACTTCCAGCATCGTCTTTCAACACTATAAATCAGATCACTTGCCTCTATTTTAAAACATGTCAAGAGTTTTCACAACACTTGGAGTAAGATCCAGAGTTCTTGCCAAAGTTCTGTATGATGTACCACTCTCAGAACTCACCATGTTCCCTCTATGCCAGCCTTGCTTTCTTCACACACACCAAGCTGTGCCTTCATGAGAACCCTTACCTCTGCTGTTGCATCTGCTTGGAATGTTGCCCTGAGGTCTGTACATGGTTTGCATTTTCTGCTCACTTAGGTCCCCGCTCAGATATCATTTCCCTGGTTGCCCTATCAGAAATACCCACTCTTCTCACACCAGAATGCTGATCCTGCTTTGCTTTCTGTAGCACTTAACCACGGCCAGAAATGGTTTATTTCTCACCTCTGCCCATACTTGAGTATACTTTCTAGGAGGAGAGAAACTGTATCTGTAGCACCCAAAATAGTGCCTGGTGTATAGTAGGTACTTTCATAATGAACTGATGAGCAGATGGATATCTGTAGCTCTGCATTTATATCTTGCAAAGGATCTAAATTAGTGCAGCTCATAGAAATAGAATGTGAGCCACAGTGTAATTTAAAAATTTTCCAGCAGTCATATTGGAAAAGTGAAAAGAAACAGGTGATTAGCTTTAGCAATACATTTTATCTAACCCAGACTGTCCAAAATATTATCATTTCAACAAATAATACAAAAAAAATAGTTATTTTTACATTTTTTTAAATGAAGAATTCAAATTCTGGTATATATTTTATATATATAGCACATCTCAATTCAGACAAGTCATGTTTCCAGTGCTCAGTAGCCACAAATAGCTAGTGACTTCCGTATTAGTGCAAGTGTGGTTAGCTTAACCTTATGTTCTTCACTTTTGGTGAATCTTGATGGAAAGCAACTGGAAACTTCTGGCAGGGGGAGGAGGATCTTTCTCAGCTACTCCTTCCAAGGAAGCTGTGGCTCAGAGATGCATGATCATATTCTTAGAATAAGGATAATTATGATGAATGATGATGACTAAATTTTCATGCTAATTACTTCAAATAATCTCATTTAATTCTCACAACAATTCCATTTTATAGATGAGGAAACATGTTCAGAAAAGCAATGTAACTTGTTCAAACTTACACAGCTGGTGTTATAGCTGGAACTGTAAACTTGGTTGAAGTTAAAGCTGATGGTCTGACCATCTTGCTACAGTGTTTAATTTGCCCCTTAATGATTCACATTGTTGGAGAAATGGAGGGCCAGTTGAAGATAGGGTGAGATGAGGATAATGTCTTTACAGCATCTAGCACAGAGCTGGCTGCCAGGTAGCCCCTCAGAACACTCCAGGTCCTGTACCCTCTTTCCCTTGCTCGTCATAAAGTGTCACTTGACCTAACTCCACTCCTTCCCTGTCTGTATTCTGCTGTGGAGCCCCAGGAGCTCTTGTTGCTGCAGTTTAGCCTTAGGTAGGCCTGCACATTTGGGGCAGGGGAATTTGGGGGCCTGACCTTAGGACTGGTGTCTGAAACCTACTGTCTGCCATATGCAGGCACCTCAGGGAGGTTCTTACCTTCTCCCTTTCCTACCTCCGATTACACCTCATACTGACAACTTCCATTCCTTTTTGTGGCTCTCTGGTCTTCTCGTTTCTCATGTAGCATTACAGATCCTCCACAGTGGCTGTGAGAATAACTTTTTCTCAAATAACTTGAACCAAGTCATGTCCCTACTTAAAAACATTGTCTTCGGGATTGAGTCCAAATTCTTTAGCTTGCCATCCATCTGACAAGTATTACTATGTACTTAAGCCTTCTTCATAGGCCCAAAGAATAGTAGCAAACTAAGCATAAAAAAAGGCCTGCCCACATGGAGCTGACATTCCGGGGGTGCTCTACAATGTGGACCCCAGCATCCCTTTACAGTCTTATCTCATCCAACAAGGCTCCAGGTCGATCTGCAGCTTTGGCTTTGCACAGAACAAGAGCCCACTGCAACTCTGTCTCACCCGTAAAGTCCCCCTGACTGGCCTGGATGGAGAGAACAGTTCCCTCTCCTTAAACTCCTCGATGGGCCCTGCCGACCCACTGAAAGACCTAGGGCGCCCCTGGAAATTGAGGCCCATTGCCTCTGGCCCGCAGCCCCTCCCTTGCCTTCGGGATTGTGAGCTAAGAGCCAGGGGTAAGAGGCTCGGTCCGCGGCCGCCGCGCTCGCCTGGGCTGGTCCCCTCCACTGCACAGGCAGAGGGAAAGGAGTGCGGTCCCTAGCCCCATCGAGGAATGTTTCGTCCCCAGGTGAGCATTCGCCAAGGCCCTGTAGGGGCGAGGGAGGGGAAACCCTACAGAGCCGCGCCATCTCCTCCCGGGTACTGACGTCCTGGCTGTCCTGGGCGGGCCTCCAGACCACAGGGAGGGGCAGGAAGCAGCGCTGTAGGGTCCCCAAGGGGCGGGGTCTGAGTCAGGTCCTGGTTCCGGTCTCCAGGGAAAGATTGGGGTGAGCGCGGGGAGGCCTAGTACAGTCCTGCCAGAAAACCGTGTGCATGCTCGCCCCTGGCGATGCCGGAGGCACTACTCATTACTTTTTCCAGAAACTTCAGTCTTGCTCGACTCTCCCTGCCGTAGCGCCCTACCTTTCTCCTCGCTCACTTCTCTCCGCCGCTCATTAGTTTAATTGCGGATTTCCATTTCCCTATTTGTTCCCATGCCACAAACCACCCTCCACTTCTCACCCGTATCTGACCAAAACATGGCTCCCTTCCTAAACATCGCACTGCCTGCCCACAGACTGCAAATCAAGGTCACATCTGCACTGTCACAGCCTGTGGCCTCCCCACCAACTTCTCTTCCAGTCATAGTTCTCCTGGGAACCAACCTCCTTGCGGTGATTTTACATCTACAGTTACCTTGGCCAGGAGTGCCCATGCCCCTGGTTCATCCTTAGAGACCCTGGCTGCACATTGGTGAATCCTTGAAGGTCCCCACCTCAGTCTGAGTCTCTCCTTCCTTATTGCACTCACAGCAGCTGGGACTTGATTTTCTTACATGACCCTTGTCTCTACACAGTTGCCTACCCTACCTACCAGACTCTAGCTTCTTGAGGGTGCTGCCTGGCTCTTGTTCTCTCTGTCTCCCAAACACAGTGCCTGACACAAAGTAGTCATCAAAAAAAAGAAAAAAGAAAATTAAGTGAACACATGGAAGATTTGGGTGGTTGCTGGATGTGTCGAAGGAGCAGAGTTATTGAGAATTCAGTTGAGACACCTTCTTGGAGGCCACAATGATAGGGGTTAGATGTCAGGCAGGAAAGATTTAGTGCAGTGAGAAGACCTCCTGAAGACCAGAGTGATGGAGTATATTAATATACCAGATATTGAACACCTTCTATTGTCAGGCCTCATGCTGGGCACCGGGGACCTCCGTCTGCACTCAGGTTGCATCGTTTGTAGCAAAGAAGGAAGACAAGGTAGGCGATGCCAATACAGAGTGCCAAGTGTCGCATGGTGAGCACAAGATGTGACCTTACAGAGAAGCACCTGCAGGCTCTGGAGTGGGGAGGAAGGGTGTCAGGCTTTCCAAAGAGGAACACAGCCCAACCTAAGACCCAAGGGAGGTCCTGGAAAGGGGCTAAGGGGTCCCAGAGAGGGGATGGGAGATCTGAGCAGGGCTGGTTTGCCACATGAAGGCATGCAAGAACCTGGAGTGTGACCAGATGCTCTTGCAGGCCAGGGCTATGTAAAGCCTCAGCTCTGACCCCTTGTCTGAGAAGCCTCTTTTCCCGCGTAACAGGCAAAACCCTTCAGTGCTCCCTAAGTAGGCTGGTCATGTCTCCTTTTCAGAGCAGGTCTTGACTGCTCCTTGGATGATGAGGCTAGGTCTTAAGCTTCTCTGTGTCCCAAGCACCAGGCACTGTATCTTGCTCATTAATACATGTTTGCTGAATGAATGAATTGTTCCTTATTCCTGTGGATTTCTACAGCCTTTACCCTTGAGGTCACATCATTACACCCCTGGTACCTTTCCATTATGCTGCAAATAGCAATTAATTTGGGAAGAGGAGACTCAAGTCCAGTCCTGGCTTCACCATTTACTGAGACAAGTCACTTAACTCATTCTGAAATCTCTTTTTCCTTTTGTAAGATGAGGTACCTATGTGAATGGCGTCTAAGTCTCCATAGGCATGCATGAGTCTTATTTCTTGGGGCAGGCTGAAAGTTCCTTGAAGGCAGGGACCAGGGTTCTCCCAGCCCATAGCACAGGCTGAGCATATTACCAATACAATGTTCAGTCCTATTGGAGGGTAGACAGTGGAGCACAAAGGAAAGAACAGTTAAGGTGAAGTTGTCAGTTATGTTTTGCCATTTCTGATGTGACCTTGAGCTAAGTCTTCCCCTCTCTGTTTGCCTTTCGTAGAAAGTAGGGAAAATAATTCTTGCCTGACAGAGATTCCAGGGCCAATGGAAATCCTGGGTGTGAAAGTGCTCTGTGAACAGAGTAGATAGTAAAAGAAATAATATAGCACATGACCGATCATTGATGAAAAATAGAACAACTGTAAAGTAGATGAGACAAGGTCTAATCATTGGAAGAATGACTCAGGACACCTGCTGACTGGTTCTGAGAGGCAGAGATGTTGGAAAGCTGTTCTTCCAGAAGACAGAGGGTTAGGCTGGCCTTGCTCAGCAGCAGAGTTATCTGATCTTCTTGGGGTCAGCCCTAAAACCCAGGAGAGATGGCTATAGTAGGTTCATGGAAAGGGATTATGTAGCCGGAACTTTGCTCCTTTCCTTCCAGCTTTCCCAGGCTTGCATTGTTTCGCATCTTCAGCATTGAGGGACCCTGGCATGAGAAGGTCTTGTTAGTCCCAATGACTTTGGCCATACCGCTGTTGGTTTCCTTTGGGATAAATGAAGCTGCCTTTGGGACTCATGAGGCCTGTAGTGCTACCCTGAGAAAGTCCAGTCCCAAGCCCAAGTCCAGCCTCCTAGCCTCTGACATATTGGTGGCAGGGTTTATGGGAAAGAACAGTGATTTGCCTCAACTATTGCTCAGACCAGAAGCACCTGGGGTCGTAGGAGGGACTGTCTAGAGGCAAAACCTGACATCTAAAATGGGTGAGGATTAAATGAGGAAACAGACATGGGAGCGCCTTGGAATGTGTCTATTTCTCCCAAGCCTGGAATTACTATGTGTTGTGTAACTGGTGTGTACATCCCAACCAGTGGGGCTTCTTTGTCTCAGGGAGGACGGGATGTCAGTTTCACAAGAAGTTTATGTGTAAAGAATACATGTTAGATCTTAGGGTAAAAGCAGAGATAAGACAGGCTGTGAAGATGGGCAGAGGAGGCTAGTTCCTTGAGGTTGTGAAAGACTGCATGGCCAGAGGAGACCTGGGCATGCTCTGCTCCTGCCAGGGAGGCTGGTGTTCCCCCAGCAGGGCTGGCCAGTGGAACCTCTTCACTGTTCTATCCCCCAAACATCCTCCTGCTGGGATCTATGTCCCCAGCAGAAACAGCACCAGATCCAGTATCAGGCAGGCAGGATTTGGTTCTACTCAATATGTGACTGAGCAAATATCTCCATTTCTCTGAATCTCTGTTTCCTTGTTCATAAAATGGGGGAAGAACAACAGTACCATCTACCAAGGTGGTCTGGACCAGAAGAAGACCATAATGAACAGCACTTGGTGAACCACTGAGTGCTGGGAATATTCATTTATACCTTTCCTTTCCTCTACTGGAGGTGGAACTGCTCTCCTGGTTGGGACCTGGTTTGGGCTTTAGGATACCTCAGCTGCAGCCCTAGTCTCTGAGAGAACAACTTTGGCCTGTAGGACGAAGGTGCCTTCTGAATCCACTTCTCTCACAAACCATCTCTTAGGTTGTGCCAAAGGCTCATCTCTCAGATGGAGGTCAGGAGGGTCAAGGGGACAGGAGGTGAGTCAGAAAGCAAGTGGAAGCTGTGGTTGCATGAGTTCACCTGCTTTGCTACTGAGCTTTCCCAAGACCATCCACCTCCATCATCTTTGTCTTTCCTTCCTGTGACTCCTTTATCCACCTCCTGTCCTTAATCTAGCTAGTGACACGATGTGGGGAGGGTGCAGTTCTGGGATGAGGTCTAAAGCCACAGAAGCTACCAGGTCCCTGGGAGCCTCTTTTGGGACTCCTTGACCTTGGAAACTTCTTCCCCCTCTCTCCTGGGCCTCAGGTCAATGCACCAGCCATAACCAGAGGCGCCCCAAGATAAATGAATTTTCTTGGAAAGATGTTACCAATGCCTTGTCCCTGGCTAACATGGTTCTGGGGCTCTTCTCCATCTTCTGCAGTGTCAGCAGGTAAGTCTGAGGCCCAGCATGCTCTTAGCCAAGTGCTGGAACCCATGGCATGAGGAAAGGGAAGGGGGAGTCTAGAGAGCCAGGCCCCACAGCCCTGGGATCAGCTGGCGGGGCTGGGGGGTGGCATTAAGGAAAAGTGCCATGTCTTCTAAGTCAGAATTTAAGATTCTAGCCTCAGTTGTGCCACCAACATGATATACAACCTTCACTAGGTCACAACTCTGGGCCTCAATTGCTCCTTCCATAAAATTGAGGTGCTTGCATTATGATCTCTGAAGTTCCATAAGTTATGGAAGGCTAGAATGATTTTTTTATGAGAAAATCAAGAGATTCTTACCATTCATAATTTTCAATTCTTAAATTAGAACATATGACCTGACAGAATATTTGAAATTAGCACTGTTCTGGAAAGTCTGAAACATATTATGTGCCCCCAAAGCAATTTATGTAAGTGAATTATGTTTCTATGAATTGAATCATATCTCAATGCCTTTGGAAGTCAGGCCCTTAAAGAGATAAATCCTTTATAATGCAAATAACATCCTCCTAGTCTATTTGATTCTCTGTAACCATCAACAAGTGATTTCTTTTTGGATCTGTTTTTCATCCATATAATAGGATAATGATATTTAAGCTCCCTTCTATGTTAAAATGTTTGTAATTTTCTAAGTTTGGACTTTTGGAGTCTAATAAAGTGTGCACATGGGCATATCTGCAAGCAGAAAATTTCTGTCTTCTTAGTTCAGTCAAATCTTCTAGGAATGTAGTTTTTCATGCCACAATGGTGGGATCAGCATTTTTTATTTAGCCTTAGTTCCCTTTTGATTCTTAGGTCTGAGTCTAAACAAGGGGCAGGCTTGGGGACAGACTGGGGACAGACTGGGGACAGGTGAAGAGTGAGGTTAGGCTGTCTGTTTGCTTTTGCTGGGCCACCTAAGCATTGATATCACTGTGCAGACTGGGAATGGTCCTCTTAGGACAGGTTACTTGGGACTATGGTGGCTATTTTCTGAGGACTCGGGGAGCATGTGCTGGACAAGACACAGAACTCAAGAACATGAGGTCTGAAAGAGCCCTTTGAAATCATTTAAAGCATCAAAATACATGAGATAAAAACTGGTAGAACTGCAAGGAGAAATTGACATACCTACTATTATAGTTAAAGATTTAAACACCCTTCTGTCATTAGTTGGCAGATCTGGCAGACAGAAAATCAGCAAGGACATAGTTATATTCCAAACACCATCAGTTACTGGATATTATTGACATCTATAGACTATCCAATACCAGTACAATACACATTTTTCTCAAGCTCACTTAGAATATTAACTAAGATGGACCACATTCTGGGTCACAAAATACATCTTAACAATTTTAAAAGAACAGAAATCATACAAAGTATCATCTCAGGTCACATGGAATTACACTAGAAACCAATAATAGAAAGATAGCTAGAAAATCCTGAAATATTTGGAGATTAAACAACATACTTCTAAATGATGCATGGATAAAAGAAATCTCAAATTTAATATTTTGAACTAAAAGAAAATGAAAATATAATTTACCACAATTTGTTGGATGCAGGGAAAGCAGGGCTTAGATGGAAATTCATAGCATAGAATGCATTTACAGTCATGCATTGCTTAACAATGTGATATGTTCTGAGAAATGCAACATTAGGTGATTTCGTTGGAATATCATGAACTAAGAAAGCTATGACATCACAAGGTAATATATCTTGTGGGACCACTGTCTTCTATGTTGTACATGTTGTCTGTAGTAGACTAAAACATCATTATAGAGTGCATTACTGTATTTGAAAAGAAGATTTAAAAATCAATAATCTAAACTTCCACTTTAGGAAACTAGAAAAAGAAGAGAAAATTAAATTCAGGGCAGAAAAAAAGAAATAATAAAAATAGGGTTAGGGGTATGACTCAGTGGTGGAGCACTTGCCTAGCATGTGTAAGGCCCTGGGTTCAATCCTCAATGCCACACAAAAATAAAAAAATAGAGCAGCCATTAAAGAAATTAAAATAGGAAATTAATAGAGAAAATCAATGAACTCAAAAGGTGATTTTTTGAAAATGTCAGTAAAATTGATATACCTCTGGCCAGGCTAACCAAGAACACGGAGAGAAGACATGAATTAACCAATATCAGAAATTAAAGAGGGGCCATCACTACACTCCTACACACGTCCTGGAGACATGGATCAATTCCTTAGAAGACATAAGTTACCAAAGCTCACTCAAAGAGAAACAGATCATCTGAATAGGTTTATATCTATTACATAATTTATTTACCATGTACTCCTCATTTTGCAAGTCAGGAAACAGAGGCCTAGTGGAGGATAGTGATTTATCTGAGAATTCACAATGAGATGGTGGCAGGGGCTGGACCTAGGACCGGGGAATGACACTTGGGCTGTCAAATATGCCTGGAATTTAGAGTCACAAGCAGCCTTAGTGATTACCACAGGGATTTATGAAACTCCTTTAAGACGATGGGTAAAGCCGGGCACAGTGGCACATGCCTGTAATCCCAGTGTGTCTGGATTGAAAGTTCAAGGCCAGCCTTAGCAACTTAGTGAGACCTTGTCTCTAAATCAATTGATCAATCAACTGATCAATCCAAAGGGCTTGGGGATGTTAGCTCAGTGGTGGAGCACCCCTGAGTTCATTCCTTAGTACCAAAAAATAAAAAATAAAAAATGTCTATGGTTTAAGTGTTTGGGAAGGATATAGGCATATGTGACAGTGTGAGTGTATGTGGGTATAAGGTGGAATATACTAGAAAGGATGTGAGTGTGGGGACATGCTTGGGTGGGCATATGTATGCAGGGAGTGTATTAGTGCATGGGTAGGGAGAGCGGTTGGTCCAGTGGGGACTAAAAAGAACTGCTGTGTTTGGGCCTGCTGGCCTGTGCTTTAGGAAACCCCAGTGTGCTTCCTGGATGCTTCTGATCAGCTTCCTGTTAGACATGGCAGTAGGGGCTATGACCAGACAACTCAACATCTTCTGCAAATCAGGTGAGTCCTAGTTTCAGGCCTCTCCTCCCTACCCCTGGGACCGCCGTCTTGGGTCACTGCCCACCCTCCAACATCCAGCAGACTTTCATCCATCTCTCATTTCTGTTCATGTGCCTCTGAGAATAGCTGAGCAGCCCTGGAGCAGGAGTTGGGGCGCCTTGCAGCCCAGATCCAGCTCCTCTGCAGGCTCACTTATCCATCTTTGGGTAATTCTTGTCCTAGCATTCAGCATCCTCATCTGCTCTGCCTCCCTGTTCTGGGTGGATCCAGGTATTAGAGAGGAAATGGGGAGGGCAGTGGGGACAGTGGGGAGATGAAAAACTACCCTAGGCAGAACATCTGGTTTAAAATACCACGAAATGTTTCCCTGTAAGATTTTGCTTGAATAAGCATCCCACCGCTTGTCATTTTGCAGCCCATTGTAGTGCAACCTTTAAGTGATGGGGGAACTAATAGCTTGAGAAGGAAGGATTTGCCAAAAGCCACAAGATCAGTCAGAGGGAGGAGACCCAAGGCTTTGTACACAGACCATTCTAGGGGAACAACTGCTGTTATCTCCAGCTCCTTCCCCACCCTGCAACTCAGGGAGGCTAAGGTGACAACATATGAGTGTCAGTTCTAACATTGGGCCTCTTGAACAGGAGCTGAACTGAATGACTTTGCCGTCTTCACCACCTTTGGCCTGGCCTCGGCCCTTCTTCTTGGCGTGGATGGGCCTCTGAATGGGTTCCTGGCCATCATCTATGTGTTAACCACTTCTTTTCGCCTGTGTTTTTATTCATCTGGTGAGTGGAACCCAGATAGCCTTAGGAAGTGAGGGCAGGGGACCACAGAGAGGGTGGAGCTGTTGGAAGCCAGAAGCCCTCTTCCTTCCTTCTTCTATGCCCCACCCCAACAAAAGGTTTTAGGCTACATTGATAGAGCCCCAATCTGAGAGAGGTCCTCACTTACCGGAGCAGCTATACCTCTTTCACTGCATGATTTTTGGTTGGTGAACATCACTACATGGACTCTAGAAATGGAGGTCACACTCCAGTTCCCCCAAACAGGAGAACGCTAGCTGTGGCAAGGGCAGTTGCTTTTCTAAGGCCACAAAGGTAGGGAGGGTAAGTTCAGGCTTACTTTGGGGCAACTAGTGTAAGCTAGGACCCTGTCAGTAGGGACTTCCCCGGGGCCAGGGCACATGCAAACCCACACAACGTCTGTTTGTGAACAACTAAATGAGCTGCAGCTGCCACTGCCTCTGGGCCTCAGGGATTTTATAGTCTAGGAGGGGAAGATCCAGGGTTAGGGATGTAGCTCAGTGGAGGGACACTCACCTTAGGGTGTGCGAGGTACTGGGTTCAACTCCCAGTATCACAAAGCAAACAAACCCAAGGAGGGGAAGCCCCAAAGAGAAGGGGGCTGGACTCACTCAGATGCCTAGAAAAGGAGAAGCAGCTGACCCCATGTTTCTTTCCCCGGCAGGAGTTTCCTTGTCCTATAAGGGTCTACCCTGCCCCTACGCTTCCTGTGTTTTGGCTTCCACCTCCCTTCTGACCAAAGGCAACACTTTCATCCTCTGCTGCATGGCTTCACTTATGATTCTATTCATGATAGACCAGAGCTACTACCCGTATGATGAAATTTTGGAGTCAGACAATTGGAAAAAAGTGGTTTATATGGGAGGTGAGTGAAAATACTACTTTCAAATATCACTGGTGGATCTATTAATACTGCCATTGGTGGTTACCCCAGTATTCCCTACCCACTTTACCTTGCTTTATTTTTCGCCACAGTATTCATCATCATCTGACAATAGTATACATTTGCTAGTTTTTAGAAATTGTCTATGAATGCTTCACCTACACCTATGAGCATGGTGGCCCATACCTGTAATCCCAGGAACTCAGAAGGCTGAGTCAAGAGGATTGCCAAGTTCAAGGCCAGCCTCGGCAGCTTAGTGAGACCCTGTTTCAAAATAAAAATAAAAAAGGACAGGGGATGACTTTGGTAATCTGTCCTTGGGTTATTTATTCAGTAACAAAACCAAACAAACACTAAACCTACCCCAAATACACTCTTGTACTCACACTATAACCCCCAGCACCTAGAATTGTACCAAAATGTACCAAGCATTAAACCAATGATTCATCATTATTTGTTGAATGTTAATGAGTTTAATAGACAGTTAGGGAGCACCTATCACATGCCAGGTATTGAGAAGCAATCTAGACACAGTTCCTGCTTTAGGTTGACATGGGGGAGAAAGATGCCAAAGTAGAAATAACTGAAAACAGTATTTTTTTCCTCCTATACTGGGGATTGAACCCAGTACAATCCCCACTGAGCTTCATCTACAGCTCCCTCCTTTTTTTTTGATACAGGGTCTTGTTAAGTTGCTGAGACTGGTCTTGAAGTTGTGATTCTCTTGCTGGATATAGGCTGGCCTCACTGCTTCTGACTGGAAGTATTTAGTTTTGGTGTACTGTGAAAGAACAGGGTGCTCTGAGAGAGTGTCAGAGAAGGCCTAAAGGGAGGGAAAGGACATTTAAGTGTGTCCTGCGAATTGAGACTCCAGCTGAGAAGGAGGGGTGGCTCAGGCAGGGAAAACAATATTTTGCTCTGAGCCAGAAGCTAGAAGTATTAGTGGAGCGGTGTGGCTGGAACTTGCCAAGAGCCAGTGACACAAACTGAGGCCAGCGAAGCAGGCAGTCTGGAAAGGATTTGGGATTTGATCCTAAAGGCAAATGAGAAACCTCTGAGCGGATTTATGCAGAAAGGGACGTGATGGGGTGGCAGTTTCCAAGGATGACTCTGACTGCATTGTGGAGAACAGAGGTAGAGTCCTGAGGCTGGAAGCAGGAAGGCCACACTCCCGTCCAGGCGAGAGGTGACGGCAGGTTGGAGGCGAGAAGTGGTTGGACCTGAGAAATGTATTGAAATAGAATTGATATCTGGGAAGGGGAGGTGTTGCGGATGACTCAGAGGTCTCGAGCTCAAGCACAGAGCACTGGGTTCCAGGCTGAGGTGCCTGTCACACGGGGGCCCTGACAGATGTCTTCCTAGCCTTTTCTCGATTTACAGCTTCCTTCAAGGAATATTGATTTTTTTCTTTTAAAATGTGTACATATATGCAAGACGAGAATCTCGGGGATACTGTTCTTTCCCGTTGTTCCCTTGTTGTGAGTCTGCTGTAGTTTGAGGGTCCTTGGTTCTGTCCCGACCTTGCCTTAAGGCTTCATACCTTTTGTAGTAGCATCAGCACCAACAACCCCTCCAGTGTTCAGTGCCGGCCCTTCCAGCTCCCTGGCTGGCGGAGGCAGAATGTGGTGAGCATCTGGGTTTGAGCTTAACGGATCTGAGTTCAAGTACTAACTCCAGTACATAGTAGCTGTGTGAACTTGGACTCATTGTTTTGAGCTCAGTTTTCTTCATATGTGAAACAGAGGCAAAAATCTACCTTGAATGATCATTGAGGTAAAATAAGGTGATGAACCTGAATCCTCTGGTACAGATGTGTGCCAAGGTGGTAACTCCTAGCTCCCATCTTCTCCAGCTTCCCTTCCCGAGCTCACAAGAACAGAATTTTCTACAGTGTTCTTTGCTCTTGTAGATACCACTGATGCTTTCTTCTCAAACCATGCATTTGACCTCAGCCTTCCAGGTTGTCTTGGTTGTGCGAGATAAGGAGGAAATTGTACCTCATAGATTTTGACACCAGTTAATACCAGAGCCTGATTGGGTGGATTTCAAGATGGCTACTGGTAGCTCAATTCAGAATAGCTAACCTATGGAACCAATCTAGGTGCCCTTCAACAGATGAATGGATAAAGAAAATGTGGTATATATACACAATGGAATATTACTCAGCCTTAAAGAAGAATGAAATTATGGCATTTGCTGGTAAATGGATGGAACTGGAGACTCTCATGCTAAGTGAAATAAGTCAATCCTCAAAAACCAAAGGCCAAATATTCTCTCTGATATGTGGATGTTAACACACAATGTGGGGTGGAGAATAGAAGTTCATTGGAATTAAACAAAGGGACTGGGAATAGGAAAGACAGAATGAATCAGTTATAACTTTCCTATGTTCATATATGAATACATGACCAGTGTAACTCCACAGCGTATACAACCACAAGCATGGAAAGTTATGTGGACTGGGTTTGTGGCTTAGTGGCAGAGTGCTTGCCTAGCACTTGTGAGGTACTGGGTTCGATCCTCAGCACCACATATAAATAAATTAAAGGTATTGTGTTCACTTACAACTAAAGTATTTAAAAAAATGAAAAGCTATACTTCATATGTGTCAGTATGTCAACCTACATTCAACTGAACTAAAAAGAACACATTAAAAAATGTGGTGCTGTTGATATTCCTCTTGCCTGAAAAACAGACAATTCTAAATCATAAGATTATTATGAAGTATAAATAAAATAATTCATTCACAAGATCTAGTAGAATATTTAGTGCTGAGTAGATATGCCACTAATGGGCCATCCTTTTGCATTTTGGTAGTGAATCTGAGGTTCATCTTGTATTGGGAGTCCCCAAGACCATGTCCAACTTTAGTGATTTGGTAGGCGGATCCCCAGGACTCAGCATCTTATCTTACTCATGGCTATGATTGATTAGAGAAAAAGGTTACAAAGCAGAATCAGCACAAAGGAAAAGTGTATGGGATGAAACTCAGAGGAAACGGGGTGCCGGCTTCCAAGAGTCCTCTCCCAGGGGGATCACATAGTCACGCTTCATTCCTCCAGCATGTCATGATGTCTGCCAGGGACGCCCATAAGAGACTCTGTGCCCAGGGTTTCTAATGGGCACCAGTCACCTCGGAACCCTCTGACCAACATGTACCCAAGTCCTAGACTCTCAAAAGTGCACAAACCATTGGGCTTGGACAGCCAAGGCACAGGGAGTCACTCAGATCAGTTAGGGGACATTTTCTCTTAATGTGGGATCTGTTGGCACAGCCAGCCTTGCACCCAGGCCTTTCTAGGGATGGCAGTCTCAGGCCTGCTGTGTCAACTCCTTCCTGCATACATAAAATATGGTATTGTCCTTTTTCCCATATTAAACCCCAAATAATTAGGAAGCCCCCCAACCCCCAGTGAAGGATCTGGGCAACTCACATTTATTGGTGAGGACTGGTTTCTGATCTGAAATCAAGAAAATGGAATCTGGGATTGTGCTAGGGTACAATTGTCTAGTTACTTACATTTATCCACTAACCTGAGCTTAAAGACAGGGCTCCCGTCTCTTTTGCTGCTGTTTCTTGGGCACTGTGAATGATACCTGAAGGATGGGAAGAAGGTGGGGGAGCCAGGTGAAGCAGCTTCATCAAAACTGAGTGTCTGTTCTGCTTCTTCCAGGTGTCTTCATGCTGTTTTTCTCCCCATTCTCTCTCACTGCTTTTTACTGCCTGATGTGGTCGCTCTCCTACATCTTCTTTCCGGATGCCCTGTGGGGCAGGGCAGCCTGTTTTAGACTCTAGCACCGAGGAGCTGCAGCTCTACCAACTCCCGCCGACCTCTGTGGGGTTCGTGCCAGCACATCGGGCCACGCCTGGCCTTAACCTCACTAAAGCTTTTACTTGTGCTCCGTGTCGTCATTTGTTAGATAATGCAATCTCTGTTGTCTTGAGCCACAGCAACCCACAGTAGGCCTGGAAGCGGTTGCTTCTTTCTCTTTATTCAGGGTTCTGATTCTCTTTGAAGCAAGATTTGTACACGTCAGGTGGAACAGATTTTTTTTTTCCAAGCTAATTTGGGCTGAGTTTGTGTTCCAGCTCTGTCACTAGTTGGCTGACCTTGTGCATTAAGGTGTATCCCATGGAAAGCAGAGAAAGCCTCCAGAGTTGGTGTAGCTTCTGCCTCAGCCCTGCTAGGTCAGAATTACACTAGTGTTGGGGTGGGCTTATGTTTTACACCTGCAGACTCTGCAGAACCTGTCACAGGACAGTTACACTACCTGATTGGAATAAATGTGGAGCCTTGTAACTTAAAAACTCTGCATTTTAACAGTTCAAAGCTTCTGTCTGTTGCTTCCATACAGATCAGATGCTTTGGCAGCACGGGGGCATCCTCTGGCTTCCTGGATCTCTTCCATGTATTTTCTTTCCTAAACTTTCAAATACTAAACTATAGATAGTCAAATGTTACTTCATCTCCTAAAGTCCAGATCAAATAGAAATAAACAGTATTGTATAGTAGAGTCATACCTCACAGAGAACTTGGGTCCACAGGCTACAGTGAGCCCCCAGTGTGGCCTCACTGGGATCCTGATGGGACACCAAAAGAATTGCTGGCAAATTCTGCTCCTTGCCCAAAGGTGGCGCCAGAGCACCTTTTGCCACACGACTGACGGAAGTTTTCACAAGTGTATGTGGTATATATGCATCATATCTACACTTGGATTTCTTAAAAATACCAATCCAAAGAATTCTACATCACTCTGACTTGGCTATAGAGAAGCAGGTAGTCATGCCTCTGTCACATCATTTGTATGTCATCATGGTTAGATGAATAGTCTGTGTCCCACTAGATTTTTTTTTGGGGGGGGATGGAACCCAGGGCCTTCTGCTTGCAAGGCAAGCACTCTACCAACTGAGCTATATCCCCAGCCCCCACTAGATTTTTAAAGTGCTTCTGTTTACATCTATATAGTTCTGTGACCTGCCACAGTACCTGGTACTCAATAACATTTACTTCGTAGATGAATCGACTTGTGGATTCTAGTGAGTTATACACAAGGATACCATACTATCGTAACTTAGTAGGAATTTTACAAATACACTTGGGCTCAGACACATCCGTATAATGTCCTTCTATGCTGTGTGTTCATGTCAGTGTGATCTTATACTTAATCAAAATAGTTTAGGAACTCGAATTTGAAAGCTGTTTTCACATAAACTCCTAGGGGCCATCAGCAAATAACAGTGCCAGGATAGAGTAGGTACCAAAAAAGTAATTTTTTTTTTCCTTCAAATCTTGTGTCACTCTCAAGTAGCCAAACTTAGTTCAGAAACCTAATATTTGAGATTATCCAAAGATGTTCTATTTTTGAATAATACCAGTTATCAGGGTTGACCTCAAATGACTTTTGGCTGTTTCTGTGTTCAAAGGAAAAGGATGTATGTACTTCTAAAAGAGAATTTCCATGTCCATTTTAAGTGATAGCTGGAGAGTTAAAATAAATATATAGGCCCCCATGAGGACTGATTTGAAGAGTAAAATACTCATTTGAATCTGTCAATTGGGGTTTGCTTATAACAGTAATATTTCATATTTCATTACCTTAATCTTTTCTTTTTTCTTTTTGGTACTGGGGATTGAACTCAGGGGCACTCAACCACTGAGCCATAGCTCCAGCCCCATTTTGTATTTTATTTAGAGACAGGATCTCACTGAGTTGCTTAGCACCTCGCTTTTGCTGAGGCAGGCTCTGAACTCGTGATCCTCCTGCCTCAGCCCCCTGAGCTGCTGGGATTACAAGCATGGGCCACATGTCCAGCTGCCTCAGTTTTTTCAGTGTCTCTGACACCAGGACAGCTATGGGCCAGCTGAGAGCTGCTTCCTTGCAACTCCGCCGAAGTATGGTGACATCCTCCATCAGCTGGGCTCTCAGGTATGTGCTCCCCATGCAGTCTTCGACTTCCTACACAGCGATTTTCTAAAACAGAACAGCTCTTCTTGAGTTTCCTCTTAGGAACAAGTGAGAAGGTCGAGAGTTTAACAGTGCCCATCTCAAATGAATAAATGGAGTCTAGGGGGTCTAGGCAGTTCTACTAGTCTTAAACTCTGATCCCTCTTGATCAGCTATTCCCAACCTGAAGGGCTACTCTTTCTGTATGGTGAGCAAACTCAAATGTCTGAGAATTTTGCTACATTTTTAGCTCTGTGAACTTGATTGAATGTTTAAATTTCTCTTAACCTAATTCCTTATCATGAAGTGGAAGATTTACTTCCTCTCAGGGTTTTATGGACTAAATACAATACATAAAACTCCTAGAATAGTGAATGACATGTAAAAGGTGTTAGATGCTAAATTGCTCTTTTTCTTCCTTCTGCCTTCCTCTTCCTATTTATATCCTTCAACTTAAAATAATGTTAATAATAGTTAATGCCTACAATATACAGTAAATGCATAATTAACACTTACTGTATTGTACTATGTGACTCACTGTATGCTAAGAACTGTCCTTGTGTGCAGTTTCAGTTAATGCCATAAACAATCCAGTGAGGGAGGTGACCACAGGCTTAAGCCCAGAAGTTCTCAAGTACGGTCTACAGACCTCTCGTGTTCTTGAGACCCTTTCAGAATCAAAATTATGTTCTCAATAATCTGAAAACAGAGACGACAATGTTACTGTGATGTTTTTGCTGATGGAGCAGAGGCACATCTTGGTGTGTCCTGGTCCTGGGAGTCAGGGCACTTCGCATCACCACCGGCTTCCAAAAGAAAAACAAAGCAGTTTCTCTTAAGAATGCTTTTGGTAAGGCAATAAAAGTTATTAATTTTATTAAACATTCACTCTTGAGTATACCTTTTTAATATTTTTATGCAACAAAATGGAAAACATGCCTGAAGTACTTCTGCTGCATACTGAGGTAATGGTGTCTCCAGGAAAAGCCCTGGTTTGAGTTTGAGCTGAACTGACTTTTTAATGAAACAACAAAGGATGCTTGACAGACAAACTAGGGTTGTTCTGGTTGGGTTTTCTTGATATGAACTGAAGGAGCCTTTCACTTCAAGAAGCATTCTTTGTTGCCAGGGATAAAATTTGAGTTTCCATGTGAAAATCTGATTTTGGGAAAACGTGTATATACCACTGTGAGCTTGACCCCTTTCTAATACTCTTAAGAGTTTTCCTGTTAGCTTGGTGGGATATTAATGAATATGTACTTTTGATGTTGTATAATGCAATGTGTCAACATTGGGAAGACCAGCATAATTCAGTGAACCGGTACTTCCTAAATGACCAATGCTTGATGTTACAAAACCATGCATGAATGAAAGATCTATTCAAAGGGCAAGATTCAAAGACCAAAGGATTTTAATGTATCAAAGTACAAAAAGTTCATCGATATGTTATCAGATTCCATGTTGCAATTAACCTTTAAGAAATGACCACTTGCTGAGTTGGGGTATAGTATCAAAGAATATCTACAATGATGTAAAAAGACTTTTAAAATACCCACCTCTTTTCTAACTATTTATCAATGTGATATTTCAACCAAAATAACATGAGAATCCAGAATATAGAAGCAAATATGAGAATCCAGCAGTTTTCTGTTAAGCTGAATATTAAGTTTGCAAAAATGTAAAACCTCATTTAAAATTTTTGGAAATTTTTTTTTCTACAAAAATGTCATTTTATGGCCTGGCGTGGTGATGTATGCCTGTAATTCCAGCAACTCAGAAGGCTGAGGCAAGAGGTTTGCAAATTCCAGGCCAGCCTAAGAACTTACTGAGATCCTGTCTCAAAATAAAAAATAAGTGCTGGGGATGTAGCTCAGTGGCAGACATCCTCAAATGCATGTGCATGTGCACTCACACACAGAGTTAACTTATAATGGACTTGTATTGTTTTTAAATTAATAAATGAACTTTTGTTCATTTCTAATATGGCAAAAATGATACATACAACCTGCATAAACAAAAGTTGTTTGGGGTCCTTAATTTAGTGTAAAAATGTCCTGAAACCAAAAAGTTTGAGAATTACCTGAGATCAAAACTTGCATACACACTTAGTAAGCTGTAGACCTAGTCAAACCTAGGTAGCCTGACCACAGTCAATGCTCTCATTATTGGTTGTTTTGATATATGGCTTCAAAAAGACCTCCTTGTACCTCCAAGAAACTAGAAATGGACCACATCAGATTTAGGGAATTCTAGGCAAATGAGCAGAAATTGTTCCTAGTTCTTATTGATTATACCTGTAAGAGCCTTGGCATTCAATGCTAATCCAATTATGGACACAAAGACCTCTGGAACCCTTACTGTGGTAGTCCTCAGAAGATGAACCTTTTTTATTTAAAATATGAATAAAACAATAACTATTCCTGTCTTGGGTCAGGCTTTTTTTTTTTTTAAGCAGTGCTGGGGATCGTACCCCAGGGCCTCGTGCATGCTGGGCAAGTGCTCTGCCACTAAGCCACATCCCAACTCCTCAGGCATGTTCTTGTACCTCAATTTTTTTTCTGAAGCTGAAACTCACTGTAAGAAATTAATTTGCATCAAATTCAAATTCAATATCTGCATATGAATGTATTTAAATGTATAAACCTGAAACAAAAGCTTCATGAAATATCCTTAATATGTGTGTATGTATGTGTGTGTGTATTTTGTGTGTGTGTGTGTGTGTGTGTGTGTGTGTGTGTGCTGAGGATTGAACCTAGGGCCTCAGCATGCTAAGCACACACTGGACCACTGAGCTATACTCACAGCCTCCACATGATATTTTCTAATTTATCATCTCATTAAAAAGTCAATTTAGTAAGCTGATTTTACAACCACCTGCAGTTTGAAAAACACTGCCCTACTAGAGAGTTTCTCCAGGACAAAAGTACACCCCCAGCTGAGACATGTTAATGCAGGCAGTTCCTAATGAAGGATCATAATCTTTTCAAACAATTGAATGTTATTACTTGGTTACTAGAAACTTGAAGCATTTCCTGTGAAACAAGCTGAAAGATAGTTGGGAAGGGAAATAGCATTATCTATCACGAACATTACTTATTTCTCAATAATGATCCTGAGAGGAAAACATTATTCCATTACATAGATGGGAAAAATGAGTTCAGAGAGGTTAACAGATACTTAACTCAGGTCATTTGGCTCCCAAACTGCTTTCTGGTGTATTAACAGCATTTCCTTATGTTTATAAGATAGCTCCCTCGAATCCCCTACTCCTCCACAAAGAACAAAACAAAAAAATTCAGCCAAAACTTATCAGGACACTATAGACCCTAATAATCTACATAGAATCCCCAATTATAACTTGGGCTCTCAAAAACACATCCTCACAAAGGCAGCAATTTTCTAACACTCCATTAACTCCCCAGTTTATTCCTAAAATAAGCCACAGCATTGGGAACTCTCAATGACTTCAAAAGCAGAAGGGAGACAGAGGTAGGGACAGCTTAAGATGTTTCCTACACACAGTAGGGAAAATGCAGGCATTTTCAGGTTGGAGTAGGGGAGGTGGCAGTGTCTCTCCTGCCCTGAGAATCTGCCTCATTTCCATCTTTGGTCAGTTCTCTGAAATCTTTCTCCCCTGCTCCCAAATAAAATATCCTGAAAGAATCTCTCTCCTTTTGCCCAGCATTAAAATAACTCTGCTGCCAACATGTTATGAACTACTGTTCCTGATATAAAATTGTTTCCTGAGGCACTTCTACCCCTAAACATGGAAGTTGGATGGGTGGATGTTTGGTTTCTGAGGGACCAGTCTGGATATTCCCATCACACACCTAACATTGGCAGAGTAGCACCCAAATGAAAAACAAAAACACTTGTTCTGCCCGCTCAGCATCAGCCTAAGCCTACTGCTAGTGCTCTGCAATCACAGGTAAGGGGGACCCAAGCTCCCAGCCTGTAGCCCTGGCTAGCAGCTCAGGTGGGAGTCAAGATCACACCTCTGTGATGAAAGTCTGATCAGCAGGGTCTTTAGAGCTTTAGCCCATGAGGAATGAACACTGGGAACAGCCATGCTCCTCCTCTCCACCTGGCTCCTGGAGGAGGAAGGGTGCCCTTGGCTCACCCAGCATTTCCTACCTATCACATTCTTACTTTCTATGACGAGGCACTCCCAAGCTAAAGTATGAGCAAATGAACATTTCATTAGTATTTTATTTGCATTTTTAGAGAAGATACACAGTTTCACAAGAAACACTGATTTTTCTCAAACAATAGAAAAAGATTTTTAAAAAAGAATCTATTGTCTTAGAAGAAAACAAGTCTCTTCAGCAAGCCAGGGCCAATTCATAGTGGAGGAACCAGTGAAGCAGAAGTTATACATAGGAAGAAAGTTCGGATTTATGCATAAATGTCTTCTTGTCTCATCTGTACGGCTCCAAGGGGGCCACCTTCGCTCAACACTGGCAATAAGCTCACAGACAAAGCCTCTAGCGTCCCACAGTTGCACACAGGCTGGCTCACTCTCCCGGAGGCTGCATCTGTTTACAGAATTCATCAAACTGCTGCTGCTCCAGTTCCGTCATGACTCTGTTGAGGGCATAGATCTGAATGGAGAAACAGATATGTTAGCAACGGAAGCAGCTGGTCTGCGCAGTCTTCAGACACAATAGGCCAAGTCATCTGAAAACACTGCAACCGCACCAGTAATGGTACTGCAGGGAGAGTGATGTGAGAACAGGAATTCCATCTGGGGATCAAGAAAGCAGCGATGAGGGGGGTGACTTGGTTTTTAGGGAATGGTAGGATCTGAAGAGGGAGATGGGATGGGACCTGGTAGATAATGAGGGGGGCAATTATGCATAAACGAATATGAAAGAAAAAAACAGGATCAGTTCTAGAATTCAAGTAAGCTAATATGGAGGATACAGAGTGAAGATTGGGCAGCTGGAGAAGGCAAAACACATATGTTGGGGCTTCAAATGCCATGCCAAGGAGTCAGGATGTTATCTGCAGACTTTGGAGAGCCAGGAAAGATACGTGTGCAGGGGAGTGAGCCGATTCTATCTGTGCTTTGGGAAAGATGACTGGAGGCCACAGGAGGGATGAAGTGGTGGTGGGAGATCATCAGCTACCCAGGAGGCACCAGGGGGAGCCTGTGGTGATAGAATGAACTGCGACAGACATTCCAAGGTGAAAGGTGGGTTTCTTCCTCATTCCTTCGTCCTCACAGTAATTAACCTATCCACTAAAGAATAGAAACCAATCATAAAACTTTCCAATTTGCAGAAGAAATGTATGTCTGTGTGTCTAGGAGATAAAACTTGGTTACTTGAAAACATGAAAGGAGAAAAAAATGAAATGAGAAGGGGGACAAATAGAAAGTAAACATAAGAGCAGACAGTAATAAAATAACAACCAAACATGCAACAGAGGATTACCCAAACTGCAAGACAGTTCTTGAAAAGTACTAAAAAACCCCTACAAACCTGACATGCCTGATCAATATGAAAAGGGAGTGGGCACGACAAGCACCATTTGGAACTGCAAAAGAGCACAGGGCCATTGCCATGATGGAGATGAAAACAAAACATCATGAATTCAATACATTTGAAAACGTCAATAAAATGAATTTCTATAAAAAGCAAACTGAACTGATCAAAGCTTACTAGAAAGCTTGATCCTATAATCTTTAAGGAAAAAGGAATTTCATACAGTGATGAAAATAATGATAACCACCACCACAAATGATTCCCCGCAAAATGTAATGCTGATGGTGAAGATGGTAAATTGTAATTTATGTATATTTTGTCACAATAAAATAATTTGAATGGTTAAAAAATGTTGAGTGCTAGGTGCAGTAGTGTATGTCTGCAATCCCAATGGCTCAGGAAGCTGAGGCAGGAGGACTAAGAGTTCAAAGCCAGCCTCAGCAACTCAGTGAGACCCTGTAAGAGCTGGGATGTGGCACAGTGTGTAAGCACCCCTAGGTTTAATCCCCAGTACCCTACCCCCCAAAAAAATTGTTGAGAGAGCTAGTCACAAAAATACGCACGCACGCGCACACACACACGCATGCATGCACAATGTATACAGAAATTCAGAAACATGCAAAACTAAATGATGTATTGTTATACTACAAAATATTTAGGCGAACATGCAGAGATAGTAAATTCATAGAGAACAAGGGGGAAAGATTAGCCAAAAATTAAGCAAAGCAAACACTTGCTTGTGTGAAGAGTCAGGTACATGACCCAGGAAAGGGGTGTTCATAGTTTTCAAGTTTTGGTCATGTCGTATTTCTTAAATTGAATGGTAGATACAAGGGTGTTTTATTCTTCTTTAAACTATACACACACATTATATGCGTGTGTTTCTAAAAATCTCTGCCCCATTCATTTTGTAACTAATGAGCATTTGTAATCTGCACATTACTGTGCTAGGGACTGAGAGGGATATTAAACAGCTTCTTGGAGCCCTCCAGATTGGAAGGCAGTGGCAGGAAAAAGGGGAAAATAAAATAGGCAGGGGAAGAAGAGACTCAAAACAGGTCAGGATGTCCAGGCCAAGGAATGAAAGGCTTTTGGTCAAGAAGGAAAGGGTCACTAGTAGTGTCAAATATTGCTTCAACTGCCAAATGTGCCTCATTCCCATTCGTCCCCCACATCTTCATACTGAACTTTCTGGAATGTGTCATTTTTGCAGAGCTGAATGGGAAATGCTTCTTCCTTACAGGGGTCTTGTCACATTACTATTTTAGGCAATTACATTCCAGGCAATACAGATAAAGAAAACAGCAAGGAAGCTGTAGGGCAAAGCAAAACACAGACTAGGGTCAGAAGTCCTGTTCAAATTACAGGCCTGCCCCTCTGGTCTTATCATTTTGCTTTAAAGCAAGAATGATACCTCCTACCTCACAGGATCATATGTTTTATATATCCATTCCTTATTCCAGGATTTACAAAGGATAACATAGAAATAACAATACCTGTGTTGGTGTGGAGATTACATGTGTTCATGCATGTGTAGGCTTGGTCTGGGCCTGGCACATCCTAAGAGCTCAATAAGTGCCACCTGCCACTAGACTGCAAACCCAGAATACAATCTCACCAAGTGAACACGAACGTGATGTTCATTTTGCAGTCCACATGAGGAAAGCAAGCAGACTGCTTGGAAGCACAATGATTCCTGATCATAATTATTCTGCTTATGGAATGCTTCCTCTGTGCCAGGCACTGTGTTAAGTGCCTTATATATAACATTTCTATTCCTTATAACAGTCTTGTGAGGTAGATACTTAGCATCCTCATTTTACCAAGGAGGCATTTAAGAACTGAGGTTCAGAGAGATTAAGTATCTCTTCCAGGGTCATTGCAATTTCAAGTCAGACAAATAATTTTAATTTCTGCAACTTCACAGGAATAGTTTCAATAAGGACATGAACAATGTTCTCAGTGTCTATCTTTAAAGTGTGCACAAAGGATGATTTCATAGGGTTGTTTCTTATAGTAACCCTCAAACAGTTTGCCAAAGCATGATGTAATAAAATCATCTGGTAAGGGAAAGGGCAGAACTGTTAGAACTCAAGATCACAGCTTTCAGATGGTTTGTCTTAATCCAGAGGTTAAGATTTTCATTTATAGATGAACTTCAGACACACTGCCACATTTATTGCCTTTATTAGAATGCAAGTTCCATGAAAGCAGGGACCTGCTTTGTCCAGTCACATTTCTCAAGTTCCTAGAACAGTGCCTAAAACAACAGAGTGGCTCAATGTTTGTTTGTATGTGATACTGGGGACTGAACCCAGGGCATGGCAGGTAAGCACTCTAATGCTGAGCTACAACCCTGCCCTTTTTATTTTGAGACAGGGTCTTGCTAAATTGCCCAGGCTGGCCTTGAACTTGTTATCCTCCTGCTTCAGCCTCCCAAGTAGCTGGGATTACAGGTGTGCACTCAGTTTCCATATTTGTTTATCAAATGGATCAGATAAACAAAATTAAAAGTTCGACAATATTAAGGAGTGAGAAGTCCCCTACTGCTAGTGGGGGTGCAAGCTAGTACAAGTCCTTTGAAAGCAATTGGGCAATGTCTAATAGAACTGAAAATGTACCCAGTAACTCTTCCAGTTAAATATCCTATAGAAATCCTAGCACAGGTGCCAAAGGAGACTCAAAGGTTTTTACTACAGTGAAACCTTTTTTGTTTGTAAAGGCAAAAAAACTGTAACTAAAATGCCCATCACTGGAGAGAAATGGATAAATACACAAAATAAGGTGGATTCATAAAATAGACTACTGTAGAGTGAAATTAACTAGATTCTTATGTTAACATGAAGAGCTAAAAATAATGCAAACAAAATGCAAAAATGTACAGAATTTTATTAATGTAAAAATTATAAACAAAAATATTGAACATTGTTTAAGGATATCTATTAATATATTTGAATGTAAATGTATAAAAATATTGCTTACCTTTGGGAAGGGAAAAGGGTAAAAGGAAATAAACAAAGGGGATTTCAATTTACATGTGATTTTTATTTATCTTATTTTTAAGACTCCAGGCAAATATAGCAAAATGCTATATTTATCAATCTGTGGTGCTGAGGACCAGGCATTTGCTATAATAGTCTAATCTTCTGTACTCTTAAATTTCTCAACAAACAAATAAAATGAAAAGGGGAAAAAAGACCAGCAAGCCTTTTCCTGATATTAAAAATTAAAATATTCATGTCTGGATGTGGTTTAACTTTAGCATTATAAACAATTTAAAGCTTGCCTTTTTTTTTTTTTTGGGGTGTATGGGGAGGTACTATGAATTGAACCCAGGGGCAGTCTACCATTGAGCTACATCCCTGGCCCATATTGTTTTTTATTTTGAGACAGTGTGTTGCTAAATTGTTCAGGCTGGCCTCGAATTTGTGATCCTTCTGCCTCAGCCTTCTGAGTTGCTGGGATTACAGGTGTGCTCTGCAGCATTCAGTTCAGTTTGAAGTATTCTTAAATTGATTTTAAGTGTTGAGAGAACAAAGGAACACATGGGTGAGTTTAAAGCTTGGGGCTTTTCCTGTCATGAGGAGCTACTTTTTGTACCATATCCACATGTGTGCTGGGGTGTCTAACCCTGGTTTGCTTGCCTGCTCTCCCCAGGCCACCCCCGATTCCGACCCTTCTTTATACATGGCTTCTTTATCCTACCACAAAAGCCAGAAGTCATCTGAAGACTTGGTAAGGTTTGAGATTCTGATACTAACTTAGTACTATGACTCTGGGCTGCCAGGTCACCATTCTGGATCTCTCCAAACCTGGGAGAACCCCTTTCTTGCCTGGAGGCAAGCAGGGATCCTCAACGCAATTCTTTCTATTGTTTTGCTATTCCAGCATCTTATACAGCAGGACTACAGGCATACAGAGCCCCCTTACTCTCACCTCTGCTCTTTGTCTTTGCTTCAGCTCCTGCTGGGCTGATTTCTGCTTAGCCTTCTCCACTCTGCTGACAGGTTCTTTAACTTTGGATTTTTCCTTACGTGCAGGTGGATCCATAGCTTGGCTTCTGAGAAGTTCTTTGCTCTGACCTGTATTGGTACAGAAAAGAGGAAGATGAAAGAAACAAGAGGGAGGGAAGAGGGAGGGAAGAGGGAGGGAAGAGGAAGGGAAGGGAAGGGAAGGGAAAGGAAGGGAAAGGAAGGGGAGGGGAGGGGAGGGGAGGGGAGGGGAGGGGAGGGGAGGGGAGGGGAGGCTAGTAACTTGTCTAATAGTAATTCAGCTCCTTCTTTTGACAGGTGAGGCTGATAGAATGGCCTGATAGGAAAGTAAGACCCCAGTCCAACCGCTACTACCTCGCTAGACGTCCCTTAGGCAAGTCTCCTTCCCACTCTGAGCCTAAGTTTTCTGTCTGCAAAATGGAACAATGGTCCCTTCCCTGGCCTCCCTCCAAGAACTACCGCGTGAGCATCAACTGAAAAAGCCCAGTGACAGCGGTCCACACGCGGCAGCAGCTGTGCCCAGCGCGGCGCGGTTACAGTTAGGACACCGGGGTCGAGAGGGCAGGCCGGCCCAAGAGCCGCAGCGGGGAGGTCGGGGCCCCTCACCCAGCATTCGGGCCAGGACGTCGCCCACCGCCCGGCCCCGCAGCCGCCAGCCCACTCCGTCCGCAGGACACCGTCCGCCCGCTCCCGGGCCCGCCAGCCGGGCCCACAGCCCGCCCCGGCCCGCCCCCCGGCCCGCCCCGGCGCAGCCACGGCCCCCTCCCTTCCCCGCGGCAAAATGGCGGCTCGGGAGTCGGCGCCTTCCCTACCCGGCCTCAGACTTTGGGCCCCCGCACCGTCGCAGACCCGGGCCACGTGGAGGATACCCTCGCCTCTCCCCTTCCGCCGGACCCCGAGAGGCCCGCCCGCCGCCCGCGGACTGGGCGGGCAGCGCGGGGAAAGGCGGGGCCGCGAGCTGGGGGTTCCCCCGCCCGCCGGACCAGCTGCGCGTGCGCAGAGAGCAGGCCTGGGCGGGCCTGTCGGGGCAGGGGCGGGGCCTTGCGGGCAGGGGCGGGGCCGGGCGGGCTGGACCGGGGCCTGGGTGGGCTGGGCCGGGCAGGGGCGGGGTTACAACTAACAAAAGCTTTTCCCAGATAAAGATGTATTTATGCACACTGGAGTTTTATTGGGCCACAAAGAAGAACAAAATTATTTCATTTGCAGGAAAATGGATGGAACTAAAGAACATCATGTTAAGCGAAATAAGCCAGACAGAAGGACAAGTATTGTATGTTTCCTCTCATGTATGGAAGCTAGAGGGAATAGGGAATAAAAGAAAAGAAAAAAAAAAAAAGGTGTGTGGAGGGATGTTAACGAAAGTAGAGAGGAGGAGATGGGGAGGAGATGGGGGAGGGAGGAGGGTAGGGTAAGGGGACTCAATGGGGAGTGGAATTGACCAAATAATGTTATAATGTTATACGAATGTACCAGTATACCAGAATGAAATCCACGATTCTGTACTTACTGGTGTATTAATATACACCAATATAAAAGTTTTTTTTTTAAATATTAAAAAATCTTTTCCAGGGAATATTTTCTGGGACAGTAGCTAGGCTGGGAAGAGTAAGAGTTGAATCCTGGGATTGGAATTGTTCAACACTGGATTTTTTTTTTTTTATTAAAAATCATAAATTTACATAGGGCAATGTTGTTTGATTCATTCTGTTATTTTTTTCCCTTCCCCCCCACCCCTCCCACCCCTCTTTTCCCTTCAACACTGGATTTTGATGCTTCATTTTATTGACTTGAAAAGCGAAGATTGGTGATTGCCTCATTCCTAATTCACAGTTTATTAGGAGGATCAAATGACATCCTGCTTGCCACAGTGCTTTGAAAGAGGAAATCTTGACAGAAGTACAAATAGCCAGCATACGCAGAGAGAAACATAGTCCACAGATAATAGATGAAATGTAAATTAAATTATCTGGGTATCATTTTCCATTTGTTAGATGAGAAAGGATTCACCCATAAAGGTAAATAAAGTGATGATGCTGGTGATGACAGCAATAGCTTCCTCTGTTTTGGGCTTCCTATATTCCAGGCACTGTTCTTAGAACTTTATTAATTCACTTATTCCTTATAATAAATATGTATAATACGTATAGCAGTAAACTATTTTCCCATTTTATAGATTAAAAACGAGAGGCACTAAAAAGTTAAGTGACTTGTCTGAGGTCACTAGTAAAATGTCAAAGTGAGTATTTTAGCCAGGATTTACAGGGCGATGCATAGCCAAAAGGAAACTTGTTCGGGTCCACTCCCTTTATTCCTCTGTCAGTGTCATTGAAACAAATGACAGATGGTAAGCAAACAGTGAATGCATAACCCAGGTAGACACTCATTTACTCCCCATCTAAGTATAAGTTGTTACATCATTTCTGGAGGCCACTTTAGCACTAGACATCAAAAACCTTAAAAATGAACACCCTGCACAAAAAGATAGTTATTGATGAATTCCATTTATATGAAATTATCTAAAGTAGTCAGACTAAGGGGGCTGGGAGGAGGGGGAAAGGGGAGTTATTGTTCAATGGAAAGAGTGTTTTGCAAGATGAAAAGCTTCTGGAGATGCATTGCACAAATGTTAGTACTATTGTACTGTACACTAAAATGGTAATTATCTTATGCCTCAATAAAAAAATGAGTACAACCTTTAAGCAGTTTCACATCTAAGAAGTTTACCTAGGTAAATAATCAGACAATTTATAAGAGGAAAAAACTGGAAAGAATCTGCATCTTTATAATAGGGGGTTGATAACATGAATGATATGGTAACTATAATGGAATTCTATGTTTTTAATATATTAAAAAGCTACAAAGAAGCATATACTGTCTAATCATACTATTTGTTTTATTGTCTTCACAAAATTATATATACACATGGAACGGAGAGTAGTGGCACAGGCCTATAATCCCAGCAACTCAGGAGGCTGAGGCAGGAGGATCATAAATCCTAGACCAGCCTCAGCAACTTAGCAAGACCCTGTCTCAAAATAAAATAATAAATAGGACTAGGGATGCAGCTTAGTGGTTAAGCGCCTTTAGGTTCAATCCCCAGTACAAAAAAAAAAAAAAAAAAGCACATACAAAAGAGAATAAGTGAGTATGAGCAATGTGATTCTATAACCTATACAATCAGGAAAATGAGAAATTATACCCCATTATGTATGATATATGAAAGTGCATAAATGCATTCTACTATCATGTATAACTAGTTAGAACAAGTTTAAAAATTTCAAAAAAAGGTAATAGGTGAAAACACCAAAATTGTTAATCCAGTTTACATTACATTAAAGAATAGGGGTTATTTTATCTGCTTTTCTGTATTTTCCAAAATTTCTTCAATAAACATTTATACCTTAGAAATCAGAAAATAGTACCATAAATATTATTTTAAAAAATTCTATACAAATGTGAATTGGAGTATTATTAATAAAAATAACCAAGCCAGTGTCCATTTCAGAAATCTTGGCATAATATTCGTAGTTAACATTTGTGTCACATTGTACAGTTTATAAAGTTCACAAAAGCTCTGGACTAGATCCTAACTAGACAAAGGGCAGGGTCTTTGGAAGGCTTAGAAAGCCAGCTAAAACAGATGCAGGGAAGAAAGGAGTGGAAAAGCTAAACTGGAAGACTGGAAAAAGTTCTGTCGCTGAATGCCAGATAGAAGTGAAGCCAGTGTGATAAGCTGGCTTGGGCAAGGGTGAAGAAGGGGATAAATTAGTGGTGTAGGGGTGGCGAATGGGTGGGGATTATACTTTGAGTAGCAATAGGCAAAAAAGAGTTGTCCAATAAGCAATTATCAGATTCCAGAAAGGCACAGGACTGGAGATCCTGGTATGGGAGGGAGTGCATGTTGAGCCTGAGTGCCACCTCTCCAAGTCCCCTCTGGATTTTCTCTCTCTCTCCCATCACCTTCAGTACACTCTTGTCCAAGCTGCAGAATTCCCTGGTTGGTGGCATCACTAGTTAGAATCTACATTAGTATAACTATGGAATATTTTTACAGCTGAGGTTATACTATTTAAGATTATATTTCCCCTAGCGTAAAAAATTGCCTATCTTTTGTTTGCTTTATTACTTATGCTTCCAGTTAATTCTGCAAAGTCTCCATCAGCACTATAACACAACATCTCATCATGTGATCACATGAACGAAGCAATGTACCAGAGTCTTTTTCTTTTTCCTGGCGATGCTCCTCTTTAGACCCATCCTCCTGTGGCTTCATATTGTCTTATTGGCCTTTCCACAGTTTTTGTCCTAGAATTTCCCCTAACCACATCCTGGGGATTTCTCTTTTCATCTCTCATGGGCCAAATCCCCTGCTCTTGGATCTTACGTGTCTCCACTCTCTGGTTATGCTTTCTATTTGAAGGAGTATGTTCCCTAGTCACTCAACCAAAGAGCTTCACAGGAAGTAAATTTTGGGTCTTTATTTGTCAAAAAAAAAAAAAAAAAAGTGTTTTTCTTTTCCACTTGATTGACAGATTTATAGGTTAGCAACCCTTCTCCTTCAGAATGTTGAAAGCATTGTTATCTATCTTCTCATAGGCTGGACTCTTGCCTAGTCTGATTGATCTGACTTCTGTTACTTTCTGTGGAAATGTTTTTTGTTGTTTTCTGGAGCATTTGGGATTCTCCTTTCCCCTTTATCCTTGTGTTCTGAACTTTTGCAAGAATGTGCCCTGTAAATCTTTTTTGTTTATTGTTCTGTGCACTTGGTGGCCCTTTTCAATCAGGAAAGAATAGTCTTCAATTCTGAGAAATGTTCTCTGTGATCCATTCCCTGATTTTTTAATTGTTCCTGTCTTGTATTCTATTTCTTGCTTTTGTTTATCCTACTTTATAAGAGATTTTCTTGAATTTTCTCCAATTCTATTGAATTTTTTCATTTCCACTACACATTTTTTTTTTCCAATGCTGGGAATGCAACACTGGGTGTCATATATGCCAGGTGGTGCTCCACCACTGAGCTACACCAGCAGCCCCTCTAATACAAAAATTTTAATTTCCAGTAGTTTTTGATTGTTTCCTGATTTTCTTTTTTGGTAACCTCTTGCTTTTGCATTATGAATTGAGGATATTCTCTTATTTCATATTTATGTGGATACTAATTATAGTTTTCTGGACCTTCCTTCCTTCATGCTTTCCTGGTCTTGCTGTTTTCCAGGCTGGCCTTGAACTTGGGATTCTCTGCCTCATCTTCCAGAGTTGCTGGGATTACAGGTGTGTGCCACTGTGACTGGTTTCTGGTGTTTTCTGCTTCCTAAATTCATTTCTCTTGTTTATTTTGGTCTTTAGCTTTCAAGTTGGAGTCTTTCCTCAAGTAATAATAGTGGCCATCATTTATAGTCAAGCACTGTTCTAAGTATTTAACCTACATGCTTCAACAAATTGAATCTTTACAGCAACCCAGTGAGATAGAGCCATGCCCTGGGACCACCCATCCCAAACCTGGAAACTTCTCATTTGAGAATAAACTTTCTTCTTGTTGGTATCCAACCCTGCAGGCACCTGGATTAGATTTATGTTTTTACTAGATCAGTTTCTAGTCACCCATCTGCTTCCCTACCTTCAAAAATGTATTCACAGTTGTTTCTTGTACCATCTCTTTGTCTTTACAAACATTTCCTATTTTATTTCAAGATCGTCATTTTGAGCTGGGTATGGTGGTGCACACCTATAATCCCAGCATCTTGGGAGGCTGAGGCAGGAAGATCCCAAGCTCAAAGCCAGCCCCAGCAAGGGCTGAAATATTTTAGCAAGTTCTTGCTTAAAATGAAAAATGAAAAAGGCAATCCTGGTATGATGAAGGAGAAAGAGGAGGAGAAGGGGGAAGGGGAGGGGGAGGGGGAGGCAGAAGAAGATTGTCATTTTTGTGGGATTTTAGGAGATAGAGATAGGCATTTTTGTTTAGTGAACTGTGTTCATTTTTTTCTGTAAGAGCATGTTAGTGGTTTTACTTGATCTTTTAAATGGAAAGGAGAACTTTTTAGCACCTGCAAAGAATAAGATGTTCCATTTTTCTTCTTTTCTCTTTTTTAGAAATAAAAATGCCTTTTCTAATTATTTCAAGAGCAATAGTTCACAGTGTTTTCTTTCTCTGCAACTTTTCCTCTTTTTTTGTTCTTTTTAGATATGCATGACAGTAGAGTGTATTTTGACATATTATACATACATGGAGTATTACTTATTCTAATTAGAATTCCATTCTTGTGATTGTACATGATGTGGAGTTTCACTTGTGGTATATTCATATATCAACATAGGAAAATTATACCCATTTATTCTACTGTCTTTCCTGTTCCCATCTCCGCTCCCTTCCCTTCATTTCCCTTTGACTACTCCACTGAACTTCTATTCTTTCCTCCCTCGCCCCTTATTGTGTGTTAGCATCCACATATCAGAATATTTGGCCTTTGGTTTTTTGGGATTGGCTTATTTTATTTAGCATGAGAATCTCCAGATTCTTTCATTTACTACAAATGTTATAAAGTCATTCTTTTCTATCTCTGAGTAATATTCCACTGTGTGTATATACCACATTTTCTTTATCTATTCATCTGTTGAAGGGTACCTAGGTTGGCTCCATAGCTTAGCTATTGTGAATTGAGCTGCTATAAACATTGATGTGGCTGCATCACTGTAATATGCTGATTTTAAGTCCTTTGGGTATAAACCAAGGAGTGGGATAGCTGGGTCAAATGGTGTGAATCCAGAGCTACATCTCTTTCTTTAAAGCAGAGCATGAGTAATTATTTGGATTTTGACCTGTGGTTAATGAGTAAAGGATTATAAATTTTCCCAAAAAATAAATTTAAAAAAATAAGGACAAAATTGAGAAATAATTATTGAGATTAAAACTGTTTTATCCTAGTTGAATAAGTTATACTCCATGTATTTGTGTATGTATAAAAAGTCAAAATACATTCTACTGTCAAGTATATCTAAAAAGAACAAATAAAAAATTTTAAATATATCTAAGTTAAAATAGAGTTCATTCATTACTATGTATAGCATAGCCTAAATTTTGGGGGAAAAAAGGCATGGAAGCACACAGGCCAAAAACATAGAGGTTATTGCTAGATTGGGGGATTATAATGAGTGATCACTATATCTATATCTATTTTTGTCACTTATGGGGGTTAGGAGCCAAAAAAGAAAATTTCGGAGAAGAAATCCATTTTATAATGTGATTTAGATTATTTGATAAAGTTAGAGCATTTCTTGAGGAAATAGTAAAAATACTAATTATGAAAATTAAAGTATAAATTGGTACAATCACTTTGGAATGCAATTGAATATCAGGTACAGCCTCACAATACCACTTCTAGACACATAGTCTCAGGAAACCTTTACACTCTTAAGAATTATTGAGAACCTCAAAGAGTTTCAGTTATGTGGGTTATGTTTTTTCAGAATCTGTGTATTAGAAATTAAAACAGGGTGATGCAAGTGAGAAAGGTTTTCTGTGGATACCAAAATACAGTTAGGAGGAATAAGTTCTAGTGTCCTACTGCACAGTAGGGTGAATATCGCTTACAACAATTTATTACACGTTTCAAAATAATTAGAAAAGAGGAGTTTGAAGTTTCCCCACACAAATAACCTGCAAGGAAATGAAAATGCTAATTACCCTGATTTGATCACTATGCATTTTGTACATGTATCAAATTATCACACTGTACTCACTAAATGGATATAATTATGTGCCAGTTAAATGGAGTTCAAACTGAGAAAAAAGTAAAAAGAACTATTGCTTCCCTTAAAATAAACATAGTATGCACATTACATGTTAACATAAACAACATGTTTTTATAAAAAAAAAAAACCCACAATTTTCTGAGGAAACAAATTAGTCAGGAAAGTGGCACTGCCTTATATATATTTCTGGAAATCTTAAGTGACTGGTTGATAGGAGACAGCTGTATTCTCATCTCAGCTGTTTCTTCCAATCTGCAGCAGCATGTTGTGTGATTGAAGTGTGTGTAATTGGAAAAGGAGCATTTCAACAACCTTTTCAGAAAATTGTGAATACTCTTTTTTGACACAGCACCAAAACTCAGCAAGTGATAGCTTCCTAAAGGGTAATTGAGAAATGGACTCTGCAATCATAGTAATGAGCTTCTTATAGTAAGACCCACTAGTTAATCTTGCATTTTGAATGGGTCTTTTACCTTTTAATGATTTTGTAAGACATGCATGGGTCAGTTGGAAATTATTGGTTTTGCTGAGGTATGTGGATCTTCCAAATGTTGACACATTTCATTATACAGCATCAAGGAATCCCACTCAGCTATACCACTACCAATCTCATCAGAAAAATCTTCCATTATTGGGAAGTTATTAGGCTCTTGGTAACAGATAAGAGTTTTCCAAAATTCCGATTTTCACTCAAAAGACTGCATTTTCTCTTTAGCAAATCAACACTGCCAGTTGTTCTTCTTGAAATGACAGGTGTGCCTCTTTCCTTGGGGATAAAATACCTAACGAGTCCCAAAGTCTGAGTGACCATGGTATGTGAGTTGTCCTCTCAGGTAAGAATGGCACTCCCTGAGCTGAGTGACTTCTTCAGCCCACAGTTCAAGCACCGTAGTGTGTGTCCTTGAGAAAGTCATAAGACTGATAAACAGCAGAACCGCTTCCTTCCCCTTTGGTTCCACAGAGTATTGAAAAGGTATGTCTCCAAGGGTTGAAATGTAATAAAATTAGTAGCTTTCACCGCAGGTTGGTGTCACTCATTGATGTGTGTTAAGGTGCCAGCGGTTTTGTCTATCATTACTTTTGTGGTGTCCCTGAAATGTCAACACAGCGAAAAAGGCAAATAACGCCATTGTGTTAATGTGAGCATCATTCTGACCTGCCTGGTGGACCTCCTGAAAGGGTCTCAGGGACTTCCAGGGCTCATGGACCACATAACACACACTGAGAACTACTGTCCTGGAGGAGTTTGTACATAGGAACTGTGAAATGGTTCTATCAAGAATTTTAGGACTGGGGATGTGGCTTAATGTAAAGCCATGAGGCTCAATCCCAGTACCAGAAGCAAAGAAGGAAGGAAGTAAGGGAGGACAGGAAGAAGGGAGGGAAAGAGGGAGGGAGGAAAGAGGGAGGGAGGAAGGAAGGAAGGAGAGAAGGAAGGAAGCAAGGGATTCCAGAGCATCACTGTTTGTAAAAGAAAAAGAAATAACCCATATTTCTTTAAGCAAAGGACCAGACGAACTTGATGTATTTGGTACTCTATAGCAGTGAATGAATATTCCTGAACTCTGTGAGGCAACCTGGTTGAGTTTCCTTTTCCTTTGGCAGTGTTGGGAAATCGGTATTGGACCTTACACTTTGGATGAATTACAGTCTTAATTTGCACTCACCCAAACGCGGGGAGCAAAGCAAACCCTTCAGTGCAAGTTTATTTAGGAAGTGATCCTAGGAAGCAGAAATGGGAGTGAGAAAAAAGGAAGAAAAGCTGAGATCATCGGCATTTTTGAGCTACTTATGACTGTGGGCTGCCCTGCTCAGTCCCATTGGGAACTCTCCACGGAATCACCTAGAATATGGCTCAGAAGTGTTCCTCTGCAGGTGTGAGGTTGGAGCATTTCCCACTGACTCCCATCACCACAGGTTGATACCCCTGAGGCATGAACTTGGGTGAACTCCTGGGCTGCCCACAGGCTGAAAGGCCTGCAGAGACGTTGTAGAGTCTGACACAGGGAAGCCAAGAAATGCTGTGCCAGTGAGGTGGTACACTGGCAGCTTGCCTACAAGTCTCAGCTCCTCTGAAACTGGATGAATTGAGGGGACATGGTATGGGCACCATAAGAACCTGCTAGGTTTAGAAAATAATATTGAGTGAAAAAAGCAACTCATTGTGTAATGAGTGCATCTTTATAAAGCTCAAACTACATACAAGTATACAATGCATTATTAAGGATACAGTTAGGGATATTATGCACATACAATTATGGATATTAAGACAGGCGGGAAAGGGTTTATCACATGTTGCGCGACAGTAAGCACGTTTGCTTGTTGGAAAACACACACCAAGGTGTGGTTGGAGATAAAGGTAGTGAATTAAAGAATGTGGCTAATTTGTGAGTGTCTCTGAAACCAATCTTCTAATTTACTCTGATTTGAAAAGTGAAGCGGGGCAAGGTTTTCGGAAAGGGTGTGATAGGATCAAATCATAGCAGAGGGAATCACTATTGGCCATCAGACTGGAGGAAAAGGGAGTCAGGGCAAAGGTCCCTTAGGCCCCATGGCCCTCGGTGGTTCCCTCGCTTTTAGGGAGCCTCCTCTCTGCTGTGCTCCTTTATCAGGAACAAACAGGCAGGCAGGGCGTTGCTTGTTTGTTTATAGGGACAGCAAGAAGGGAGTTAGTGGGGCAGAGGGAGCCCCTGGCTTGGGGCTTTGGTCTTTAGAATAAAAATATGAACTTTTCCCAGGCCCACCTCCTGGGACCCTTCCTGACATTCTGGCCTGATGCCTGATCTCCCTGCATAGGGCAAGGAGACGTCCCTGCTTGGAAACTCCAGTTGCTGAGCGACAAGGGACCCTGTTTCCAGAGGTGGTGAGTTCTCTTCCCTCTTTTCATTCTTTTTAGTCCTTTAGATTTCTTGGGATTCTGAGGTTCAGTAGAGAAATGATCCCCTTTCTTCTACTTCACATCCTTTTGTCTTAAAGGATAAAATTGGACAGTAGTTAGTTTTAATTTAAGGAACATAAAAGGGGACAAGGACAGACAGACTTGCCTAAAGACAGAAGCTATTATTGTCATCATTATTAGTATTATAACTAATATGTAGTTAGCCTGTACTATTTGCTGGGTTCTGTGCTGTGCGATGTCAGAATGATCATTTGTAGACTGGCAGGGTCTTCTTAACCTGCTTGGGATTGGCAAGGGACTGTCTGTAGTAATCTTTTTTCTGGTTAATAAGTTTTTAAAATTCAACAGTTTCAAATTTGAAATGTAAATGACTGCCTGGGGGAAAATATTTCCAACATGTACAGTGGAAATGCTTACTTATGTGAATCATTTTGGAAGCCATTAAGAAACAAACAAACCCTCCAACAGAAAATGAACAAAATACATAGGCAGATCATTGTCAAAGCCCAAATAACAAATGAGTTATCAAAGAAATTTAAATGAAAATGAAAGACCATCACATTTTTAGAAAAGAGATGCCTTTTGTTACCAAAGCAACAACAACAACAACAAAATTTTAATTGATAATATCCACTGAGGGCAAGATTGTGGGAAATAAGTTATTTATCATATTTGATAAATTGATATGACCTTTCTGAAGGGCGGTTTGGCAATGCAAATTAACACTCTTTCTATTTGGAAGATGAGAAACTCAAGGCCTAAGAGTTAAGTGACTTGTTTAACTGTGTAAAGTCACACAGGTAGTTAGGGGCTACTCTACCATTAGGACTAAACCTCTTGATTCCAGCCCATCGATCAAGTGAACATCACTTGTAGCAATGTTTAGAACAGCAATGCATTAAAAAACAATGGAGAGATATCCTATAACACAAAATTGTTTAAAAAATTCTCACATGTTCATGATGGAATACTGAAGCCATTAAAAGAATATTTAATGGTATTGGAAAATGTGCACACTGTAGTGCTTGGTGAAAATATCAGATATCAAGATGATATAGGATGGTCCTAATTTTTAGAAAGGTTATATACATGCATGAAAAAAAGATTTGAAGAAACAAGCTGGGGTTGTAGCTCAGTAGTAGAGCACTTGACTAGCACATGTGAGGCACTGGGTTTGATCCTCAGCACCACATAAAAAATAAATAAATAGAATAAAGGTATTGTGTCAATCTGCAACTAAAAATTTAAAAAAGATTCAAAGAAACATTATAAATGATTAAAAATTGGGTGGGGGATTTCTAAACTTTCTTATAATAAGTAGGAGAGAAAAAGCCCCAAATTGTGGCATGTATGTTAAACTTTAGGAAAGGGAATCATATTTTATACTTATTAGGGAAATGTCTTCATAAAGGAATTCCATGATAACTATTCTATAAAGTGAGGAAGTCGTTTGCCCATTTTGTAACTCATAATACAGAGCTATGCATGCATGCGTTCATTCATTCATGCATCTATTTACCCATGTTTTGCACTCTGCTTCCAGAAAGGATTCCAGCAATCTCACTGGCACAGTACCTTGACGTGTGCATAATTGCCTTTCCTGTTCTAAATGTAAAAGGTCAACAATATCTACTTTCAGGGTTGTTGTCAGTACTGAAGATAGTATTTGTAGAGTATCTAAGATGCAATAAATGGGAGCTATTGTCAATCTAGAACCATATAGAAATTAAAAATACATTTGAGTTCATGTTAATTCAGTCATACACTAATAGAATGCTGACTACTGTAATGTTCGTACATGTTACATGAGAATGTGATGGAGGAAGGGGCCATCCCGGCCAATCAAATCGGAAGAATCAAACCTAGAGATCCGTATGGTGACCAAATGGTTTTTACATCCATTAACAAAATACTCACCAGGCAGTGCTCCTTAATCTTACCCTCCACACTCTGGGTTAGAGGCCCCCACTGAGCCATTGTGGCTACAGCTTCTGTGAACTGAAACTCATGGGGACCTCTGACTCTGCTCCTGCTCTTTCTCCTTCCCTTCTTAAGCATCTCCTCCTCCTCTTAATTACTTTGTTTTCTGACAACCCAAATAATACATGTTTGAGGCAGAAAATTGGGAAAATATAAAGGAAAATACACAAGGAAACCCATAGGATCACCTTAATCCTCTCCCTAGTCCCAGGAGTAGCCACTGTTTGATATCTCCATTCTTACCTCTTTCCTCCAAATCGTATCATACTATATGTAGTTTAAAAAAAAAAGTATTGTTTGGAATATAGTGACAATTTCTCAGGACTATTAAAGACTGTTCTATCATGTATTATAAATGCTATGTAGTATTCCATTGTAAGAATGTACCATAATTAACTGTTCCCATTTTAGTAAGTTGTTTTTAGTTTTTCCCTTTTATGAATAACTGTGTGATGAGCATCCTCACCATCAAATCCCTGTGCAAATTCTTATTTATTTCCTTGAGATCCTTCACTGGAAGTAAAATTAATGAATTAAAATTTTTGCATATTCAAGAATCATTTGAAAATTATTGCTAAATTGTCCTTGTGAAAGTTGTTTAGTAATGGAAAGCAGGTCAGTTTGCCCATGCGTGTGATAACTGGGTTTTATTGCTGTTTATAATATTTGATAGTTTGAAGGACAACAAGTAACACCTAATCATGGCTTTAACTTGCTTTGCTCTTGTGACTGGAGAGTGAGTACCCTACTTCTGATGTCATCCTTTCTTAGGTTAGTCTGTTCCTAAGGTTGCTTTCCATTCATCTGCAGCTTGGTGATGTGCTTCAGGGAGACTTCTCCTGAAGTCACCTCAATTGCCTTTTAACACAGAGCAACAACCTGATCGGAACTTACTTGATTTTTTATTTTCAGTACCCAGTGCAAATCATTTCACATGAATTTCTTTGATTCTCACTATAACCCTCTTTTTACAAGATTGGTACAATTATTAACTTCATTTACCGTGTGAGTGAGAGGAAGTTTGGAGAAGTAAATTCAGCTAAGGCCACCAGCTAGGAAATGGCAAAGCCAGGACTGGACCCTCTTAAGCACTTCATTAATTGTCTGCACCTAAAAACACAGGTCCATAGAGGTCTCCTCTTAGTGGATTTCAGGTAGCCTCTGTTTAGTTGGGAGTTCTGGGTCCCAGGCTGGGCATATCTACTCAGGTGTGTTTTAAAATCAGCATGAAATTGAGGGGTTTGAGGATTGTGGGGATTTCTTAATGAATTACACTTCCTTAGATTCATAAATCATTTGATAATTATTGCTAAATTGTGGGACTTGTGGAGATCCTGGACCCTACTTACTTTCAACTTCAATAATAACTGATTAAGTAGAGAATTTTTCTCATTTACTTAATTTCTTCTTCTTCTTTTTTTTTTTTTTTTTTTTTTTTCATTTTCTGAGTAGCTGATAACCTATAGGTAAGTAGGTGAGATAGAGGTTAAAAAAAAAAAAAATGTCCTAACCTCACTATAGCCTCTTGCTCTGGGGGATTACAGAGTATGTTTGTATTGATTAATATTAAAAACCAAAACCAAACCTAAAACAGTGTCCTTTTTACCATGAGAAAAAACAGAATTGGATGTTTGAAACAATAATGTGTTTAGTGCTTGAAGTTCGACCTTTGGCTTCTCAATCTCCCTTTGACACACGCTCCAAGTCTCATTTGTGCCCAATCCATGACCTTCTGGAAACAGGCTTGCTGACCTCTACAAAGACCTCCTTTTTGGAAAGGATCTGAAACTGTGAGGAGAATTTGAGGGTTCTCTCTTACAAGAGTGTTTATAAACTTTATCCTCATTGCACTAGAGAGTGTGTTTCCTGTTGAAGGAGTTTCAGGCAGTAGCAAGTAGGTGGGGGCAGAGTTTTACAGTAGGAACCCTGTGGGGTCTCCTGTGGGCAGTGCACACAGTCATCTCTATCTTCCAGTTGATCACTGTCTTCTTTTAGTTTGGTAATTTTAACAACAGCTCCATATTTAGTGAGCACTTGTCCTGTGGGGCAGCTGTGGTCTGTGCTTTGCACTTTCCTGTCTTTGAATCCTCTCACTCACCTGTGAAGAAGGTCCCCTCTTCATAGATTAAGAACCAGGGTAGGGAGCTAGTAAAAGGGCAGTTGGAAACCAAGTCTTTCCAACTCAGATTCTGAATTTGTAGGATTAGTGCTTTCATGATGAACTGGAAGGAGTTCGAAGATGAGTTTGTTGTGTGTCACCTTGAAAGATGTTCAGAGATGAGTTCCAGGCTATATGGTGGGTGAAGATTGGTTTGAAACAGGCACTTCTCAAGCGTGGCCTGGACACTAAATGCAAGAGGCCAGTACTCTGACCTGTACTTACTTGGTTATCTCTGGGTATAAGTTCTCATTCTCCCAGACTCTTCCTCATGCTTTCTAAATCAAACTCAGTGCTCCTCCCCACCATCATCTTCACTCACAATATTTATAGATTTAACCAGGAGACCAGGCTCCCAGAGCACTTAGCTCCTTCTGCCCTCACAATAATGCTGCAAAGTGCTGACGATATAGCCCATCTCGTAGAGTGCTTGCCTAGCATGAGCAAGAACCGGGTTCGAATCCCCAGCACTGTGGTATTGCGAAAAAAACAAACGAACAAACAATAATGCTGCAAGAAGGCATGGTTAGTATACCATTTTAAAGATGAAGAAGCAGAATTTCAGAGAAGTTCAGTCACAATGTTACACCGGGGTAAGTAGTGGAGCTGGGCTTGGGAGCAGGTCTGTGTGGTTCTTGCGCACAGGCCATGGGGTCTGGGTCTCATCCCCAGCTCCTAAGTGATATGGTCTCTCCTGCCAAGCTCACCCGCCGCCTTCTGTTGTCTTAGTTCGGAAAGAGATGGCAAGTTCTTCTGGCTCCTGGTTCTCTAGCTGCCTCATCACTCTGGTCTTCCTGCAGATGCCTGCGCACCTGTCAGGTAGGAGTTTGGGAACTTCTTTCCCTGCGGGGGACTGGACATCTGACCGGGGAGTCGCCAGAATAAGGAGGCGTGGCTCCGAGATCTTATTTCTTGTTGGGTTGCCGTCTTCTCCCAGTCCTTTCCAGTGCTTTTCGCGGGCTCTGGCCTTCCCCCAGTATATCCCCGTCCTTATCCCTTCCCAATTTCTTTCTGCATATTCCTTCCCATCCCTTCCCTTCCGAAGTCTTTTATCTTTTATCTTTTTTTTGGATTCGGTGTCGCCCAGGAGATGTCAGCAAGTTCCTCCTGGCCCCGCTAGGGGGCACAGCCGAGCTGCCCTGCCCTGTGTCCCTCTGGCCGGCGGTGGTGCCCAAGCAGATAAGGTGGCTGCGGCCCTCTCCATCGCAGCGCTCCCAGGCTGTTCATGTGTTCCGGGATGGAAAAGACAGGGATGAAGAGCTGATCCCGGAATATAAGGGCAGGACGGCGCTGATGAGAGACGCCCGGGAGGGAAGTGTCACTCTGCAGATCCGCAACGTGACCCTTGAGGACCGAGGTCCATACCAATGTCAGATCCAGGTCGGAAACCTGAGTCGAGAGGGCACCGTGACACTTCAGGTTGCAGGTTAGGATGGGGTTGAGGTGCCTGGGGTCATTTGTGACAGTTAGATAGGCTTCGTTAGTACCTGCTTTGTCCCTCCCTATCTAGAATTTTCTTTCATCTGCAAGCACAGTTTTTACTGCCTGGATCGCTCAGCCTTACCCAGCCGGTCCCACGGAACTCACTCGGAGCAGCGACTGTGGTTTCTGATGAGGAGGGAACAGGGACTTTGGAAAACACTGTACAACGAAGATCCTGGTTCTTTGCTCTATTATCAAGGAACTCATAACTACGATTTCAAGGGCCAGAATCGCAGCTGTGACATAGATGTACTTAATGGGTCCTCTTCTGGGCTTCCAGAGTACTTGAAGAGCCAGGAAGGTAGAGATAGTGTTTCTCAAACTATCTTCAACGTTTTTAAAGAATCAGCCTACCCAGAATCCAACTCAACCCAAGTCCTTTGCATTTGCTTGAGTGACAGCCATTTCCACCTGATCACTCACCGAATATCTTTTGTTCATAGATTAGTCACACTGAAAAGAGGGGGTAAATCAATTCCTTAAACATATACAAGGCCTGGGCTCAGTGTTAGAGCATTTGTCTGGCATGAGTGAGGCCCTGGGTTTGATCCCCAGCCCTGAAAAGCAAAAACACAATTGTTGATATAAAGACTCTTTCTAAACACATAGTCCTCTGAGGTGCAAAATAATTTTTTAAAGGGACTGAGGTGCCACCTGGGTGTGGTGGGGCATACCTCTAATCCCAGCAACTTGAGAGGCTGAGGCAAGAGGATTGCCAGTTTGAGGCCAGCACAGGATCTTAATGAGACCCTGTCTCAAAATAAAAAATAAAGAGGACTGGGGTTGTAGCTCCATGGTAGAGTGCCCCTCAGTTCAATCCCTAATATTACAAAAAAATCAATAAATAACTAGATGATTAAAATTTGTTTTTAAATCCTGGGGAGGGGGGAAACTGAGGTGCTAGGGGACTAGGTATCATGTGCTACACTTACAGCTATGGGTGGATTTCAAATGTATTTGGGTAAAGCTAGACATTTTCTTATCCCATTGGGAGGAGACTGGTAGAGTGAGGAGAAGGCAGGCATTGAAGTTCGATAATAGCTGCTCCTGTTCATCAGAAGAGGCTGGAAGCGGGTGGGCAAGGGCTCTGGCTAGAACCATGCCCTCGCTGAGGCCCTGCCAGTCTGTTTCTGGGCTGGTTCAGCCAGGCAGTCTCTTCTCTCCAGTTCTAGGTTCTGATCCCTACATCCACATGAAGGGCTTCGACGCTGGATGGATACAGCTTGTGTGCAGGTCTGCGGGATGGTTCCCCCAGCCTTGGGCTGAATGGAGAGACCCTGAAGGCAGGGTGCTTCTATCCCTGTCCGAGGCCCACTCCCTGGATGAAACCGGGCTCTTCCGAACAACTGTGTCCAGCAGAGTCAGGGACAGCACTCTGGGGAATGTGTCCTGCACCATCCGCAACATGGTCCTTGGCCAAGAGAAGACCACAGCCATGGTTATAGAAGGTAAAGGCCAGAGTGGAAGCACCCGATAGGTCTGGAGGAAACTCCTACTCAACCCGAAACATTATAAAGACTTTTCAAATGTTTTAAATTCTAAGAACAAAGCAAATGTTTTAAATTCTAAGAACAAAGCATATTTTCAAGTAAACTTGAAAATATAGAAGATGTTAAAGAAACCAAAAAAAATGGACTATAATTTCATAAATTGTAGAGAAGCACTGCTGGCATCTTGGTGTATTTCTTTCAAGACTTTAGAGTTGCATGTATTGCTGAGTTTGTGTGTGTGTGTGTGTGTGTGTGTGTGTGTGTCTGTTTATGTGAAGATATTCTTGTAAGGGGGTTTCCCTTCACTTCCCATGTCATGAGCATATTTTATCCATGTCCTTAGGTAATTCTCTTCATGATTTTAGGGGCTGCATAGTATTTCTTTGTACAGCTACAGGATGATAAAAATTAACCAAAGCCTATGTCTGGGCATCTGAACTTTTCCCAATTTCTCCTCGCATTGCAATTAATGGTGCGATGAATGTCTTTGCATGGGTTTGGGAAGTGACGCTGATTATTTTCTTACTATGTGTTTCTGGAAGTAGAATTAATAAATAAAGGTATAAACCTTTTAAAAAGACCCTTGAGCATGGAGTCATATGGAAGAGAATGGTGATTTTAAAGCCATGAAAGATAGACTGTGGCTGGAGTCTTGGGGTGGGGAGGGGTCATGGACATTTGTTAATCTCTTCCCCTTTTTATTCTTCTGTTCCCCTCCCCTCTTTTCTTTCTACTGCCACTGTCCCTCCCTGGGTGCTAAGTGCTTAACTTGACTGATCTCTTTACACCTCTCCAAGCCCTCAGGGATGGGGATTCTTATCACTCCCATTTTACAGATGCCGGAAACCAGGTTGGATCTCTTGCCTAGGGTCACATAGTGGTTCAGCAAGGACACACACCCAGTCTGGGCTTGCCACCATTTGTCACAGCCCTCTTCTCTCCTTTTCCTTTTCTTTCTTCTTTCTTTCCTTCTGTCTCTCCTGATTAGGTTTCAGGCCTGCTGCTATAGCACCTAGAGTTATTTTGCTGCTTCTGGTGCTGGGGGCCAAGACGCTGCTTTCAGCTATTCCAGACCAGAGCAAAGGGGTTTGAAGGGAGAGGTAGGGGGAGTTGGCCAGCTCATGAGAAGCTGTGGGTGATTACTAGGCTGTGCACTTGCAGGTCTTTGAAGTCCCAGGACTATTTTTCTATTGAGTTTCAGGCAGGATGAGATTGTGGTTGAGAAGCTGAGTTAAAACTATTGTCTTCATGGAGGATATCATGCTAAGTGAGATAAGCCAATCTCAAAAAACTAAAGGACGAATGATAAGCGGATGAGGACATATAATGGGGGGTAGGAGGGGTTAGCATTAGGGTGAGGGTTAGGTTTAGGGTTAGGGATAAGGAGGGTGGTAAGAATGGAGGAAGGAAGGACTGTATAGAGGGAAAAGAGGGGTGGGAGGGGTGGGGGGAAGGGAAAAGATAACAGAATGAATCAAACAAGATTTCCCTATGTATATTTATTATTTTTAATTAAAATAAATAAATTAAAAAAAAAAAAAACTATTGTCTTCAGGCCGAGCCATCAAAACCCTTGCTGAGATATTAACATCCCACTTACCAAGAGAACAAAGAGCCTCATCAATTTTGGTCAGAGCCTCTCCCTGGGGTGATGGAGGTGCTGGGAGGCACGTGATGATTTGCTGATGATTTGCGTCTGAGACAGGAGCAGCTCTCAGATGTCTTCCTGGGAGTGCTCATGGGTGGTCTCTGATTCAGCCCCATCCCCAGGAAAGCTGTCCTCCTCAGCAGTGGCTCTGGCTGTGGTCCTGCCAGTCCTGGGTCTGCTCATCACAGCAGGTATTTGCCTCATCTGGAAGCAAAGAAGATCAAAAGGTAAGTAGGTGGGAAAGGAGTCCAGGATGATGGGAAGCAGTACTGCAACTTCTCTGGGAAAAGACCAGGAGAAAGTGGATGTAGGCATGACACTTACCTGTGGGTTGGAGACTCAGCAAGTTATTTGGGAGGAAACTGGTAGACCCATGCCCCAGGGACTCCCATTGCAGAGGGAATAAAATAAACTGCAGAAAGACCCTGGGCAGGGCTATGAATTCTTATCCTTTGAGGTATTAGACAATAATTAGTCACCTCAGCCTTCTAATGAATGAAGAAATTAGAGCCTTTTAATTAGGAAATCCAATTATATTCATTGGATAAAACCCTCATTAAAATGGTCACATTCACAGGCTCTCATTGTTGCAATGGACTTGGAAAGTTATATAACCCAACACCTCTCCCCTCTTCTTTTTTTTTTTTTTTTTTTTTGCAGTACTGGGGATTGAACCCAGGGCCTTGTGCTTACGAGGCAAACACTCTACCAACTGAGCTAGCTGTAGCCCCAGCCCCAGCCCCCTCCCCTCTTTTGATGGTTTGAAATCCTCTAATCTTTAAAAAGGGGCACAAACCTTTGGTCCATCTTGGGACAAGTATGCTTGTTAGTAAAAACCCTTCCTCAAGATCAGCTGACCCTTTTTTCTCTCTCCCTTCTAGAGAAGCTTCTCTATGAACAGGTGATGGAGGTAGGTAAGTGTCCTGGGCTGGGCTGGGGGAGATATTTCTCTGTTTTGCTGAATTTTGTATATCCAGCATTCACTAGTAAAAATTATATACCTATCATCTGCTGTCCTTGGTGGTGGTGATGGACTCTAAATCCATTGCTTTCAGTTTTCAGTAGCTCTTACTTTAATAGCTGGCCTTCTGGTATGTTTGGTGACTTATGTCTATGAGCTCATTATTCATAGGTTAAATATGGGAAAGATTTTATTCATTCAACAAATAATTGATAATGGTCTACTAAAGACCCTAGATCATACTAAATTTGGGGAATCTAATGATGAGCACAAGCAGACAATGCTGTGCCCTTCTGGAACTTTCAAATTAGTCAGGGAGATTATATGAATTAAATGATTACACAAATAAATATGTACAAATGCCACAAAAAAGTTCCCAGTTCTCTGAAGGCTGAGCAGGAGAAATCAAGCCAGTTTGAGGGCTGAGGATTTAATATTTGACTTGAAGGACCAGAAGTTGTGAATGAAGAGAGAATGGAAAAATCCCCAGCAGAAAAAACAGCTTGAGAAAGAAACATGGTCACAGAGAGTAGTACTTAAATGAGGAGCTGAAAAGGCACAGAAGTAAGAGGAGAGATGATGGGGCTGGATCACGGGAGGCCTTGTAGATCACTTTAAGAATCCCAGTCTCTTTCCTAAGAGCAGTGGTAAAGCAATGAATGGGGACAGTCTGATCAGAATCGTGCTTTGGAAATCTCTCTCTGGCTGCAGTGTTGAGAAAAAAATCAGAAAGAGTAATATAGGATATAGGGGACAATTTGAGTTGCCATTTCTTTTGCCCAGATAAGAGATGATGAGAGACTAGATCAGGGAGGTGGAGAAGATGGACGGAAACGCACAGGTTCAAGAGCAGGTTAACCCAGTAGGAATCAGGCACCGTCAAAGTAATGGCAAAGAGTCTCATTTTTCTTTTCCTGTCCTTCCTCTAGAAAATCTTCTTGCAGACCATGCAAAAGAAAAAGGTAATTATATGTAAAAAGTAAAATATAAGGAACAAGTAACATATTCTTTCTCTTTATACATAATTACCAATAGTCTATTGATATTATTGGAATTTAGTTGCAAGCATCAAGGGGCTGTGGGTTTGGTGGCAGTGAGGGGAGGCCATGGTCAAAAGGAATAGATCTGTATCATCATAAGCTGTCTTCATCTGCCTTTCACCAACCACTGAAAAACAAATCTGGATATTATCTAAAATATATTAATATGGTTATATGGGATGTGTGAGAATATCAAGAATTCATATGATCTTGGCATGAAAAGAGGATACAAGGGAAGGGTCACAGGCTCTGTGACACCTGACTCAGATCACTGGTCTGCCACTTACAGATCTTGGAAAAGTCACTTTGCTGTTCTAAGCTTTGGTTTCCTCATCTGTAAAATGCAGATAATAACTTCTTTTACCTGATTGCTTTCAGTATTCAAAAAGACAATCTTGCTGGGTATAGTGGTGCATGCCTGTAATCCCAGTGACTTGGGAGGCTGAGGCAGGAGGATCACACGTTCAAAGCTGGTCTCAGCAACTAATGGAGGTCCTAAACAACTTAGCAAGACCCTGTTTCAAAATAAAATGTAAAAGGGACTGGAGATGTGTCTCCGAGGTTAAGCACTTCTGGGTTCAATCCCTGGCACCAAAAAAAAAAAAAAAAAAAAAAAAAAAAAAAAAAAAGAAAGAAATAAAAAGAGAGAGAGAGACAAGTTTTTTTTTAAAGATCTATTACAGTATCTGGAACGCCTTTTCCTTCTTGCCATTTCATCTTCAGTAATTGAATGTGTGTTGTGAGTCACTAAGGGTAAAAGTTAGACACTCTGCTGCAGCCTATCTGGGAAGACACGTCACTGGCCCAGAAGGCTCCCAATTCAGTGATGCTGGTATCTCTTCTCCTCTCCTCTCTTATATCTCCTCTAAGCTGAGGAGAGTGTGGGGTGCACACAGCAGATACTCTGGCCATTCTACCCAGGAGTTAAAGGTGTAATTGTTGAGGGCTTCTGACTTAAGGAATCAGACAGACTTGGATTTGAATCCTGCCTCCTTGGCCACTTACTGACTGGATGACCTTCAACAAATTTCATGTCCCTCTGAGCTTCAGACCTTGCCTTTGTAAAATAGGAGTATTACTTCTATGCCACACATATTCTTGAGAGGATTCAGAACCTGCCTCAGTATAAGAAAATGATCCAGTGGATGGAAGCTGTTAGCAGAGGAAGTGGCAACTAGAATCCATAAACTCCTTATTGTTCTGTTGTGTGTGGGTACTAATATGTAACAACAAATCCCATCATTATGTTCAACTGTTATACACCAATAAAAATGTGGAGGGAAAAGTAAATATTTTTAAAGAGATAGAAAAGAAGGAAAAAGAATTAATAAGCTCCTAAAGAACTGTGACATACTTGACTTCATTCCTCTAAAACCAAATGCCTAACCATGCTCAGCCCATAGCACAAGGCCTGGTGGTACACTCAGGTGTGTGACTCTAATTCTCTGGGAGGGCCGATGATAGGCAGGGAACAAGTGGACCAGATCATCAGAGAAACCACAAATACTCCCCCAAAGCATATGAAGCATATGCATATGTCCCTAAAACCCCTGCAACCTCCAAATTTGTGAAAATTATAACTTCAAGGAGTTGATGTAGAGAATCATAACGCTACATCACCAAGTCAGTGCCAGGCTTTTAGCTAGTTTTACAATAGCTAAAATACAAGGCAAATGAAAAATAATTCTTGACAAATATGATCTCACATATATGTGATATTATAAACAGCTGACTATAAAAGGGTAGCAAGCCATTTTACTGCAATTACAAACATATGGAAACACTCAGAAGAAATGAAACCAGACATTCAAAAGGGAAGAGAAAAGAGGAACCAAAGTCTGGGTTAGGCTGGGACAGAGAGAGTGGCACCAGCGCCTCGGATTCCTGAGTCTGATTTCTGGGCACGGTATTGGCTTAGGGACTAATGGAAACATTACCATCCTTTCCATTATTGGGGGTGGAGGCAGTACATCATGGTGAGAGGGTCTGGTGGGCCTTTCAGGGGCCCCAGGGATACAGGGGCAAGAACCAAATACTCACTCCTTTCTTTCTCTTTGTGTCTCTCTCTCTCTCTCTTGGTTTTTAGGAAGACTCCATAAAGGCCTAAGTAAGTTCTGCTCCTCCATGGCACAAACTTCCTTCTGCTGACACCTCTGTTTTTGGATGAGTATTTCAGTTTCACCTCCTGGGATAGAAGGGAGGGGGCAAAAGTAATTCAAGCCATGAGATTGGGAAATTCTTGGCTCTCAGAGGCTTTTTTTCTCAAGTATTCCTGTTCCTCTTTCTTGCCTAACTGTTTTCTAGTCTCTAAATGGGAAATGATTTACCAGGAAGAGAAATGGCTCCCATAGGTGAAGACATCTGAGTCCCTTTTATCACCTTGACATGACATTTCCTTATGTGGGACCCAAGGAGGATAGATTCCCCACTGACTGGATATGCTGGAGCAGGGCTCCTCCACCATTTCATCTATAAGAATCTCTTTTTATTATTAAAAAAATCTCAGGACATGTGACAGATCTATTTTGTTTTATAAGGAGAAAATATACATGATAAAATCTAATATAGACTCAGTGATAGTTTTAAATGAACTTATATTTTGTTCTTCTCCCACGATATCTATATACATTTTGTCATTACCTATGGATATGAGAAGTGTCATTTATTTGGTCTGCTGGTAAAGTTTGGCTCAAATAAGAATTTGTTAACTCTCCTGTATCTCTGGGGACCCAAGGCCCATAGTTGGAAGATATTGCATGTAGACATTCTTGTGTGGACATTCCAGAGTATGGCTACTGAGGATCTGCTCTAGGAATGTGGGTAGGATGGGACAGTAGCATTGTGTGTATGTAGTAGCCCTCCATCTGATTTGTTGAACTATTTTTATTCTTTAGAGAAACTCCGGAGTGAACTGAGTAAGTTTCTATTCTTAAAACTTCCATACCAACTTATCTCCTGTTGTCTTGAGGTTCTCAGTGATAGCTCACCCACTTTGTTTCTTCTTCCATAGAGTTAAAAAGAGCTGCAGCCAACTCAGGTGAGATGCACTTTCCCCATGTTTGATCCCTGCTCTATGAGAGTTCTTGATTTCTTTATTGCTTTAACAATTTCCTTGTGTCAGTCAACTCGCCATTGCTATGACAAAATACCTGAGGTGAACAACTTATAAGGAGGAAAGGTTTATTTCGGCTTACAGTTTTGGAGGTTTCAGTCCATAATTGGTTGACCCCTTGCCTTTGGGCTTGTGGAGAGGCAGTTCATCATGGTGAGAGAGTGTGGAAGAAGATGCTGCTCACTTCAAGATAGCAAAGAGAAAAACAAAGTGGCTAGAATCCCAATATCTCCTTCAAGGGCATTCCCCAAGGGCCTAACTTCCTTCCACTATGCCCTACCTCCTAAATATCTATCACCTCCTAATAGTGTCACAGGTTGGGACCAAGCCTTCAACACATGAACCTTTAGAAGGCATTCATGATCCAAATCCCTTTTATGTTTTTCAGGCTGGAGAAGAGCCCGGCTACATTTTGGTAAGATACACCAATCAGATTGATGCACATTCAGAACCTATCCCCCTGAAGGTTCTATGACCTTCAGTTTTGCCCCTTTCCTTTCTATTGCAGACTGTAATTTAAAATTTTTATCACATCCATTTATTTGATTATCAAAAATTTAAAAGCTTTGTGATTTTTAGGACTCACATTTAGATTTAGAAAGTCTTCCCTCTTTTAGAGCACTGATAAATATTAGGTTTGATTTTCTTACACTTTTTTATGATTTTTTTAAAAAAATTATTTTTATTGTAAACAAATGGGATACATGTTGTTTCTGTTTGTACATGGAGTAACAGCATACTCCATGTACATAATCATACATTTACATAGGGTAATGATGTTTGATTCATTCTGTTATTTTTTCCTTCCCCCCACCCCTCCCACCCCTCTTTTCCCTCTCTACAGTCCTTCCTTTCTTCATTCTTCCCCTCAACCCCCATTATGTGTCATCATCCACTTATCAGCAAAATCATTCGTCCTTTGGTTTTTTGAGCTTATCTCACTTAGCATGGTATTCTCCAGTTTCATCCATTTGCCTGCAAATGCCATAATTTTATTATTCTTTATAGCTGAGTAATATTCCATTGTATATATATATACCACAGTTTCTTTATCCATTCATCAGCTGAAGGGCATCTAGGTTGGTTCCACAGTCTGGCTATTGTAAATTGAGCAGCTATGAACATCCATGTGGCTGTATCTCTTAGTATGCTGATTTTAAGTCCTTTGGGTATAGGCCGAGGAGTGGGATAGCGGGGTCAAATGGTGGGTCCATTCCAAGTTTTCTAAGGAATCTCCACACTGCTTTCCAGAGTGGCTGCACTAATTTGCAGCCCCACCAGCAATGTATGAGTGTACCTTTTTCCCCACATCCTCTCCAACACCTATTGTTGCTTGTATTCTTGATAATCGCCATTCTAATTGGGGTGAGATGAAATCTTAGTTTTGATTTGCATTTCTCTTATTACTAAAGATGGTGAACAGTTTTTTTATTTTTCTTTTTTTTAATTTTTTTGGGTGCTGGGGATCGAACCCAGGGCCTTGTGCTTACAAAGCAAGCACTCTACCGACTGAGCTATCTCCCCAGCCCCGGTGAACGTTTTTTCATATGTTTGTTGATTGCTTGTAGGTCTTCTTCTGTGAAGTGTCTGTTCATATCCTTAGCCCATTTGTTGATTGGGTTATTTGTATTCTTTGTGTAGAGTTTTTTGAGTTCTTTATATATTCTGGAAATTAGTGCTCTATCTGAAGTATGAGTGGCAAAGATTTTCTCCCACTCTGTAGGCTCTCTCTTCACACTGTTGATAGTTTCCTTTGCTGAGAGAAAGCTATTTAGTTTGAATCTGTCCCAGTTATTGATTTTTGCTTTTATTTCTTATACTATGGGAGTCCTGTTAAGGAAGTCTGATCCTAAGCCAACAAGGTGAAGATTTGGACCTACTTTTTCTTCTATAAGATGCAGGGTCTCTGGTCTGATTTCAAGGTCCTTGATCCATTGTGAGTTGATTTTTGTGCAGAGTGAGAGATAGGGGTTTAGTTTCATTCTGTTGCATATGGATTTCCAGTTTTCCCAGCACCATTTGTTGAAGAGGCTATCTTTTCTCCATTGCATATTTTTGGCACCTCTGTCTAGTACAAGAAAATTGTATTTATTTGGGTTTGTGACCATGTCCTCTATTCTGTACCATTGATCTACCTGTCTATTTTGGTGCCAATACCATGCTGTTTTTGTTACTATTGCTTTGTAGTATAGTTGAAGTTCTGGTATTGTGATACCCCTTGTTTCATTGTTCCTGCTAAGGATTGCTTTAGCTATTCTGGGTTTCTTATTCTTCCAGATGAATTTCATGATTGCTTGCTCTATTTCTGTAAGGTACATCATTGGGATTTTAATTGGAATTGCATTGAATCTGTATAGCACTTTTGGTAGTATGGCCATTTTGACAATATTAATTCTGCCTATCCAAGAACATGGGAGATCTTTCCATCTTCTAAGGTCTTCCTCAATTTCTTTCTTCAATGTTTTATAGTTTTCATTGTAGAGATCTTTTACCTCTTTGGTTAGATTGATTCCCAAGTATTTTATTTTTTTGAGGCTATTGCAAATGGAGTTGTTTTCCTCATTTCCCTTTCAGCTGTTTTGTCGCTTGCATATAAAAATGCTTTAGATTTATGCGTGTTGATTTTATAACCTGCTATTTTGCTGAATTCACTGATGAGGTCTAGAAGTTTTCAGGAGGAGTTTTTTGAATCCTCTAAATATAGAATCATGTCATCAGCAAATAGTGACAGCTTAAGTTCCTCTTTTCCTATTCGTATCCCTTTAATTTCTTTAGTCTGCCTAATTGCTCTGGCTAGAGTTTCAAGGACAATGTTGAATAGAAGTGGTGAAAGAGGACATCCCTGTCTTGTTCCCATTTTTAAAGGGAACATTTTATATGATTTTTGAGATTTTCCTTAGGTTTATCAGTTCTTTGTATTTCTTCTTTGTGAGTTGTGTGCTCCTGTTCCCTTTGGATGCCTTTTTGATTGGTCTGGATTCTTTCTAAAATATATTAATTGTTATATGTGTCACAAATTATTTTTCATTTGCATTTTAATTTCTGTATAGTATTTTTGATACAGAAGCATTTATTTTTATGTAGTCAATTTTATTGATGTTTTCTTGTGTGATATCTTCAGGTGCTTTCAGGTTTGGAAAGTCCTTCCTATCTCACAATCAGATAAATAGTCACTGTTTCTGCCTCTTCATACAATCTGCCACATTCACATTCTTTCTCTGTGGACCAATTTTCTTGGGTGATAGTGACAAGATTCTCAGAGAAGAAGGGTATGGGTTGGCAGATACCCCAATAATATGGACTTGAAAAGATTCATAATTTTATTCTAAAAGATGTACATCTTTCAATTTTTTCTGGTTTTTTTTTTTTTTTTTTTTTTCAGCAGTGGGTAGTAGGGATTGAACACAGGGTACTCCACCACTGAGTTATAGGCCCAATCCTTAATTATTTTTCTTCAGTTTGAAACAGAGTCTTGCTGAATTGCTCAGGTTGATCTTGAACTGTGATCCTCCTGTCCCAACCTCCAGAGTAGCTGGGGTTACAGGTGTACTAATGGCTCTAACATTCTCTTTCACTTTATTCCTTATAAATTGAATTGGCAATTTTGTTGCTGTTTGAGTAGAGTTGATTATTTTCACTGCTTTGAGCTCATTATCAATTTTCCAGGCTCTTTATTTCCCTCCTGTTCATAGTATCTGAACTTGATAGAATACTGGGCGACCTTGGTTGGAATTCTAGAACTTATAAAGCTTCCTGTCTCACATTCAAAGTCTAACTTACTCCCACCACCTCAACAGAATATGGATTTCATGGATTTAACTCCCCAAGAAGAACCTGTTTCCTCTAGAACAATAGGGAGACTCACTGTGAGTTTCATAATCAACAACTTCAAGAAAGAATATTTTTCTCCATACTGATAATAATTTTAGGCAACAACAAATTTTAGGCATGTGTGATGCAGGCTGTGTTATTAGTTCCATTTCACAGATCATGAAGCTAAGCTTAGAGATGAACATCTAACATCAAAGTCTGTTTATATCATTCATTAATTTCTTTGTAACATCAAAGACAAAGGTGGTATTTCCTAAGAATTAAGGCAGCCTCACAGACAGGTGAAGCACTTTCCCCTTTTTACTTAGTACCCTGACAGATGACCAATTTCTTTTTTTTTAAAATATTTTTTTAGTTGTAGATGGACACAATGCCTTTACTTACTTATTTTTTTCTCTTTTATTTATTTATTTATTTATTTTAATTAAAAATCATAAATTTACATAGGGCAATCTTGTTTGATTCATTCTGTTATTTTTTCCCTTCCCCCCCCACCCCTCCCACATCTCTTTTCCCTCTATACAGTCCTTCCTTCCTCCATTCTTACCACCCTCCTTATCCCTAACCCTAAACCTAACCCTAACCCTAATGCTAACCCCTCCTAACCCCCCCCCCTTATATGTCCTCATCCGCTTATCAGCGAGATCATTCGTCCTTTAGTTTTTTGAGATTGGCTTATCTCACTTAGCATGATATCCTCCAATTTCATCCATTTGCCTGCAAATGCCATAATTTTGTCATTCTTCATGGCTGAGTAATATTCCATTGTATATATATATGCCACAGATTCTTTATCCATTCATCAACTGAAGGGCATCTAGGTTGGTTCCACAGTCTGGCTATTGTGAATTGAGCAGCTATGAACATTGATGTGGCTGTATCTCTGTAGTATGCTGATTTTAAGTCCTTTGGGTATAGGCCAAGGAGTGGGATAGCTGGGTCAAATTGTGGTTCCATTCCAAGCTTTCTGAGGAATCTCCATACTGCTTTCCAGAGTGGCTGCACTAATTTGCAATCCCACCAGCAATGTATGAGTGTACCTTTTTCCCCACATCCTCTCCAACACCTATTGTTGCTTGTGTTCTTGATAATCGCCATTCTAATTAGGGTGAGATGAAACCTTAGGGTAGTTTTGATTTGCATTTCTCTTATTACTAGAGATGTCGAACATTTTTTCATATATCTGTTGATTGCTTGTACATTTTCTTCTGTGAACACTTACTTATTTTTAATGTGGTACTGAGGATTGAACCCAGTACCTCACACATGCTAGGCAAGTGCTCTATCACTAGCCACAACCCCAGCCCGATGACCAACTTCCTGAAAGATAGTATTCTTTGGTTCTAGTATGTATGTAGCAGGGACCGGGGGGGCTTGAAAAGAAATGGCGGGTGGCTGAGGATATAGCTCAGCTGGTAGAGTGCTTGCCTCACAAGCAGAAGGCCCTGGGTTCAATCCCTAGCACCACAAAAAAAAAAAAAAAAAAAAAAAAAAAAGAAAGAAAGAAAGAAAGAAATAGGTCAATGATAGTGATTGCAGACCTAGAGATTATGACTCCTTCCAAAGCTACCCCCCAAATTCCTTAAGACCTAGTCTTCCCAAACCTCATTTCTCTAACTCTCTGCAGTGGCAGTGACCCTGGACCCAGACACAGCACATCCCAAACTCATCCTGTCTGAGGACCTGAGATGTGTGAAGCTTGGTGACAGAAAGCAGCCTGTGCCAGACAACCCCCAGAGATTTGATTTCGTTGTCAGTGTTCTGGGCTCTGAGTACTTCACGGCTGGCAGTCACTACTGGGAAGTGTACGTGGGAGACAAGACCAAATGGATCCTTGGGGTGTGTAGTGAGTCAGTGAGCAGGAAGGGGAAGGTCACTGCCTCACCCGCCAACGGACACTGGCTTTTGCGACAGAGTCGTGGTAATGAGTACCAAGCTCTCACCTCCCCGCAGACCTCCTTCCGCCTGAAAGAGCCTCCAAGGTGTGTGGGGATTTTCCTGGACTATGAGGCAGGACTCATCTCCTTCTACAATGTGACCGACAAGTCCCACATCTTTACTTTCACTGACAGTTTCTCTGGCCCCCTTCGCCCTTTCTTTGAACCTTGTCTTCATGATGGAGGGAAGAACACAGCACCTCTAATCATCTGTTCAGAACTACAGAAATCAGAGAACTCAGTTGTCCCCAAGCCAGAAGGAAAAGGCCAAGCTAATGGAGATGTGTCCCTGAAGGTGAACCCTTCCTTACTACCCCCTCAAGGCCCGGAGCTTCTCCCAATGGTGTCCTGGCCCTCTGACCTTCGCCCAGCCCTTCAGGGGCTCCAGGCTCCTTCTTTTTAGGAATGTGCCTCATGACCTGTTCCCATGACATCCAGCCCAGGACCCTGGATTTCTGTTTCTTGGTCCACACTGGATTCTGAGAATCTCTTCCCTTTAACTGAAATCCAGATCCTTTTGTGATGTCAGTTTGTACCACTTCTCTTCCGGAGCTCAATTCTGAAGACTGCCTTTCTTTTAGGGTTCCCGTTACCCTGAAAAACAAATGCTTGGTTTAGGTGATGTTGAATAGGTGACCTCAAGATTCAGTGGAGGTTCAGGGGAAAGGGTCCTCTCCTCGAGGGGTATTCATGAGTACTTGCTTCTTACTCACTCTGCATTTGTATTTTCAGTGGTGTAATTAGGTCCTCAGACCCTAACTTCTTATTCTATCAAGGATTGTTTGCCCCCCCACACATGCCCCTGGCCCCATCTTTCTCTTTCTCACTCTCAGTCAGACCTCTAGCCCACAAAGTCAACTTTCTAAGAATAAATATGTTTTGGATCATGCTCTCTTCCTTCTTTCTTCAGGAGACGGGGGTAGGGTTGAGGGGTAACACATGCCTACTTTTTCTACTTTCTTGATGTTGTTTACAACATAGTTTGGAGATATTCAGAACAAACGCACATTTTCAAAAGCTAATTTATGCATTGATGATAACCAGGTCCAGGGATTTTAAATACAGCAGCCACAATCCTGAGACTCCTCAGAAGCACAGTTAGGAGCTGGGAGGCTTTGCCGCAAACAGAGGAGCTCAGCTGTATGTGGCAGAGGAATTGGTTGTGGTAGATGAGTCAGAAGAGTTGGTCTGCTGCACTGGCCAGTTTGAAGACTTTCCTGAGATTGAGAGAGGCCCCATGAGAAAAAAGTGGCAGTTTCAACTACACATGGAGCTTTTGTTCCCACAAGACCATTAAAATGGAAGACTTGACTGTGTAGCAAACAGCCTCTTAGGTCAGACAGCATTGATTTCAAAGAAGTTGTTGGTAGACTTTGTATTTGAAAGATAAGAAGGTGGGAGGATAAAAAAATGAATTGGATTTTTGGGTGTGATATGGCTTATTTGTTGAGATATTGGTTATCCTTTTTCAGATGGATATACAGTGTGACCCAGCAGAAACTAGATCTGTCTGTCAGATGTTCTTTCCATTAGTGCTTAGAACAGCATTCTCCCAGAAAATAGAATCAATAGAATGTGTGTGAGTACATACAGATCGAGTGGAGCAGGGGATTGATTTAGTATAAGGACTTGGCTCCTATGATTATAGAGGTGGCAGGAACCAATGTTTCAGATCAAGTTGAGGGTGGGGAAAAACTGATATGCCATCCAAAGACTGGCAGGTAGGATGATTTCTCACTTAGTTGGGGGAGGGTTCGACTTTTTATGCTACTCAATTCTTCAAATGATTGAGTGAGTCCCACCTACATTAGGGAGAACAATCTGTTTTACTCAGTTTGCTGATTTAAATATTGATGTTATCCCCAAACATCCTCAGAGAAACACATAGAATAATGGTTGATCAAATATCTGGGTACTTTGTGACCCAGGCAAGCTGATACATGAAATTAACCATTACAGTGCCTGAGTAGAATTTTTTGATTTTTGTACAATTATTGTTTTAGTCAGCTTTTTCACTACTGTGATTAAATGATCTGACCAACACAATTAAAGAGGAGCAAAGGTTTTTGAAGGCTCATGGTTTCAGAGGTCTTGTCCATAGAAGGCCGGTTCCATTCCTCAGGGCTCAAGGTGAGGCAGAACATCATGGTGGAAGAGTGTGGCAGAAGAAAGCAGCTCACATCATTGGGAAGCAGAGAGAGAGAATCCACTCTCCACATACGAAACATACAACAAAAGTGGCGCCCTGATTCCTACCTCCTCCAGCCACACTCTACCACTTTAGTTACCACTCAGTTAATCCCTAATAAGGGATTAACTCATTGATTGGGTTAAGACTCTCACAACCTAATCATTTCTCCTTCAAATTTTCTTGCATTGTCTCACATGTGAGTTTTGGGGGGAAACCTCATATTCAAACCATAACAATTATTAAATAAAACTTGGTATTCATTGTTCATTATGTTGTTTTCATTGTAAATAAGAAGTTGTGGGGAAAGGTTTTGGGCTGCTAGGAGAAAAACACATTATGGGATTGGGATTTTGAAATAGCTTTGAGTCCACTGAAGCAAGTTTTAACCACAGTTCATAATAAAACCAGTTTTATTCTTGAGTCTGCCTTCGAAAGTTTTATTTTTTAAAAATTTATAAACTAATAGTGTACAATAGATATTTGTATTTCTCTCATGCATATTCAGTTCTGAAAACACTTTCCTGAAAAATCCAGTCTTAAAACTAACTTTGTTCACATTTACCATATATATATGTGTATCCGTACACATATATATATATATGATTGAACTAAGTGACATTGATACTACCCCTGTGCTACATCCCCAGCCCTTTGCATTTTTAAAATTTTGAGACAGGGGCACACTAAATTGCCATGGCTGACCTGGAATGCAGTCCTCCTCGCTCAGCCTCCCCAGTCGTTGGGATTATGCGTGCACCACCACGACCTGCACTTGGAGAGAATTTACCAGCAGAAAAGAGAATTAACACCCGGCCCGTGGCACACCCTTGTAATTCCAGCAACCCAGGTTGAGGCAGGAGGATCACAAGTTAGAGGCCAGTCTGGACAATTTGGCAAGCCCCTTGTCTCAAAATACAAAAATAAAAGCGCAGGAAACTGACTCAGTGGTAGAGTGCTCCCTGAGTTCCATCCCTGGATATGGGTGGAGTGGAGGAGGGTAAGGACGAAAACTGACATTTGTGAAAGTAGAAGCTCTCTCCATCCCATCTATCAATCTTTTATCTATAAGCTCATTTAATCCTTACAATTCTAATAGGGGTTTTTACAGAGGAGGAAAATGGGGCGCCAAATGCCTAGGTGGCAGAGCTGAGTTTACAACCTGGTCTTTTCTAGCCTGAAGGCAGGGCTTTTTTTTTTTTTTTTTTTTTTTTTTTTTTTTTTTTTTTTTCTCTTTTGCCCTGGAAATATCATGCAGATATTGAAAAGCCTGTATATTCACTTAGTTTTTATTATCTTTATAAAATAAAATTCTCAAACCCGAAATCCTAAAGCTGGAAACGTTAGTGATCTTGCATCCATATTGACGACCAACTGTCAGGCTTAACTGGGGGTGCGCAGTGCCGCGGGGAGACTTGGAGGTCGTTTCTTGGACCAGAACATTTAGCTTCTCAAAAAGGGGGCTGTTACATTATCTTTAAATTCCCTTCCAGATCCACACTCCGTTAATTTTTAATTATAAATCTTGAGTGAGGTGCCAGACTCGAGGCTTCGCTGGATGACCACCAAGGGCCATCAACTCAAAGAAAGGAAACCTGAAGACCTTAGGAGCAAAACCAGTTTCCACAGTTCGGTTTCCAACTTCGCAAATGTTTTCCTCGAGGCTACGGTCTTCTTCGGGACTACAGCTCCCAGCATGCCACGTCCGCGGCCAACGCTTATTGGCGAACCCGCCTGGGCCTCTTGCGTTGTGGCAGCCCCTACAGCCAATGGGAAGGAAGAGTGACTCCCAGAAGCGAATCCTGGAGCCGCAGGGCGGGTCCTCCCTGGGTTCCGTCTCCGGCTCCTTCCACCGCCCAGCGAGGCGGCGCTGTACCTGACTGAGCTGCGGGAGTGAGGTGGGTCGGGGCTGGGCCGAGGTCGCGGGGGGAGGCGGACGCGACTTCGCCGGGCACTCTGAGGACGGTCCCTGCCCCTCACCGAGGAGTTGGAGGCTGCTGCTTTGCTTTCTGAATCACTGGGTAGCAAAGGGGCCCTCTGGTCCCTCCACCCCGACCCCTGTCCCTGTCACCCGGCCCGCGCGGCCAGTTGGCTGTCTCTACACCCACCCCTTGCCCCGCCCTCCGGTTGACCTTTGAACACTCCAGGGCCCTGTCACTTACCATACCTCTGGAGTCAGCCCTGCGTTTTCCCCACCCTCCTGTCCCAAGCCCACCGGCATCTCTGGACTCACTCCTGCCTTCCAGAACGCTGAACCTTTTGACTCCTCCATCTGTTTCTCCCTGCCCCCAGCCATGACCCAAACTCTTGGACCCTGGTCTCTGACACCTCTGATTACAACCTTTGAACCCCTTCCTTGTCACATCTTCTTAGATCTTGTGACTCTTGCTCCTCTATCTCTGACTCTTTTTCTAGCTCCCTTGTACAATTCCCTGTTCTCAACACTTTGCCCTTGATTTTTTTCAAGCTCTTCTCCCTCCCACCCTCCACCCCTCTAACCTCCTTTGATTTGGCTCCAGACCTGGAACTTTGACCCTTTAGACCGCATTCCAGCTTGACTTTCATCAAGTGTGATCAACAGCCCCATCTTGACTGGTTTTTCTTAGACGTGGCTTCTTCTCCAGTACCTCAGTTTCTTTCACCCTTGCTCCTCCCTGTTCTGCTGAGTCCCTCGGAAGACAAGCCAAATAGACCCCTTTTCTCCCTTCAATCTCTGAAATATGGATATGAATGGTGACTGCATTTTAGCTGCACTGCCTTTTCAGTAGGTAATGAGCTCCCTTCTTTATCAGTTCAGGTCTTGCTTACCCACCCATTCTGCAAGTTCTACCTCACATACCACCTCTCCCATGAAGATGCTTGTCCCTGAACCCAGGGAGATATGCCCATGTCATTTGAACTCCTCTGACACTGTTTTTCTTATTTCTGTCCCTCCAATCCCTCTTTTTCTGTCACCATAACTAGTACAATGGTTAAAAACCCTGACTTTGGAGTGATGGGTGCAGACCGCAGTTCTGCCACATACTGTGTGCTCTTGGGCAAATCAATTTCTGTGAGCCTCAGTTTACTTATCTAAAATAAGGATGAAAAATGAATAGCCGTAAAAATGAAACGAGATGATTCATATATAGTGCTTAGTTCAGGGTCTAGCCCTTGGTAGGAGCTTTAAAAAATGTTAACTATTATAGGCTCCTGTATAATGTGCCAGGTTCTGTACTAGGCACTGAGAAATTGGTATATAGGTGACTAAGGCACAGTTCCTGTCTCCTGGAACTTGACCTTCTGTATTGTATGGCAGTTTCTGGAGTTCATGGTCTATTTCACTATAATAATCTGTTTGGGGATAAAAGTCAAAATCCTGAATCTTTTTGCTCTTTTATTGACCCAGCCTTTAGCCCTGGGTAGAACCCAATCTTGATAAATTATAGGTTCTCAGAAGAGCAGTTTTGGAAGTGAATGCTCATATAGCTCATTACATACAAATACTAGAGCCCTAGGTGAGGTGGGAAGGAGCAGGGAGTAGATTAAGATAACATCCATTTACTCATTCATTCAAAAGATGTTTGCATACCCCACTTTATGCTACAGAAGATTACTATGATGACCCAGTCTCTTTCCTCAAGTTACTTATAAACCACTTGTGGAAACAGATTTGTTAACAGGTAATTACAAATCACCATAACAGCAAGCACCAGATTCTGTGGTCACATAAAGAAGAAAGTGGGCAGTAATCTTGAGATTGCTGAGAAACACTGGATGAGAATAGATGTATGTAAGCATAAAATGGGTTTTGGAGACAAGTATAGCCGTCCTTTATTCATTTTGCTCAACAAATATTTATTAAGCATCTGTTTATGCTTGCAACTATTCTAGAAGTGTAGGTTACATTAGTGAATAAAACAAAGATTCCCAACCCTCATGGAAAATGTGTTGATCATGGGAGGTAGACAGTAAATACTGGAAGTGTGGGAAGAAGTTGTAATTTTTATAGGATAATCAGAGAAGAGTAAGTATCAAGGAGTAAATACTGGTGTTTAAAGCAGGCCTATTTTCATATCACTTATTTAAATTCTTCAGGGAATGCTAACAGGGATTTTTAAAAAAATTTATTTTTATTGTAAACAAATGGGATACATGTTTCTGTTTGTACATGGAGTAACAGCATACCATTTGCATAATCATACATTTACATAGGGTAATGATGTTTGATTCATTCTGTTATTTTTTTCCTCCCCCCACCCCTCTTTTCCCTCTATACAGTCCCTCCTTCCTCCATTCTTGCCCCCCTACCCCCCATTATGTGTCATCATCTGCTTATCAGTGAGATCATTGGTCTTTTGGATTTTTGAGATTGGCTTATCTCACTTAACATGATATTCTCCAGTTTCATCCATTTGCCTGCAAATGCCATAATTTTATTATTCTTTATAGCTGAGTAATATTCCATTGTATATATATATACCACAGTTTCTTTATCCATTCATCAGCTGAAGGACATCTAGGTTGGTTCCACAGTCTGGCTATTGTGAATTGAGCAGCTATGAACATTGATGTGGCTGTGCTAACAGGGATTTTTAAATGAGTTTGTTACCTATTGTTTTAAACAGTTTTATTAAAACACAGCCTCATTCATTTACATCTTCTGTGTGTTGCTTTCATGCTAGTGGCAGATTGAGTAGTTACAACTGTGATTCTATGGCCCTAAATATTTATTAAATATTTGTTATCTGACTTCTACAGAAAAAGTTTGATCTCTGCTCCTTAAAGAGTTGTTATTCTATCTTTCACATTTGGGATTATGTAGTCTTGTACTATTTTCTTAATTAAAACATGTTTATTTCCTAATAAGATCATCAAAAGTATCTTTTTGATTCTTGTGCTCTTTGAAAAGCTAGGATATAATGTCTTCAATAATTATACCAGCAGCTGTCATTTGCTGAATGACCACTGTGTCTCATAAACTCTGCTGAGTGTAGTATAGGCATTTTCTCTTAATACAGAGTCCCACAGTATAGGTAGTTATCAAGTTGAGTTGAGATGAGGGAGTTGAGTCTCAGAGTATTTGAGTATTTGCAGAATTATAAAGATTGTCTGTGTCACCAGTGTAACCTATGCTTAATGTAGTCAGTGCCCCTTTTACTGTGGCTTATTTTCAAAAATATTTGCTGATTTGAAGGAAACATCAGTCTTCATTGTCAATGTTCATCATAGTCTGTGTTTCCCTCCCTCATTCCTTGGTTCTTGTCATTCTGGACAGCATCTCCATCAGCCCATCTGGCTTTCTGAAGTGTCATCACTTCTTCAAGGCCCAGAGGACATGCCACCACTCTTGTCTTACCAGAAGTATTTTTTTCGGGCTGGGGAGATAGCTCAGTTGGTAGAGTGCTTGCCTTGCAAGCACAAGGCCCTGGGTTCAATCCCCAGCACCACGAAAACAAACAAACAAACAAAAAAAAACCCCACGAAGTATATTTTTCTTCCCCTCCTTCCTGTCCTTGGCTGAAGTAACCAAAGGATTCTGTGCCACTTAACAAGCATTTACTGATGGTGCATAAGTAGGCCCTGTGCTAGGCATTGTGTGTTTAGCTGTGTTGTGGGGAGGAGTGTGACTTGTGTATCTGTGTCTGTATCTTTGTGTGTGTGACTGAATGATATGAGAGTTTGGCTGTATGTGTGTGTGATGTGTGAGTATGTATCCATGTATATTGAATGTGGCTATATGTGTGGGAGGGATGTGTGTGGTATGACTGTATGTACCTATGTGTAATGTGAAGGTATATGGATGTGTATGTATGACTGTGTGGTGTCTAGCTGTGTGTGGTATGTATGTGTGGTATGAGTGTAACAATGTGTTTGTGGTATATGTGACTGTGTATGTGTGTTGAGTATGTGTGAGTGTGTGTGTGTGTGTGTGTGTGTGTGTGTGTGTGTGTGTGTCTTTGTGTGATGTTTGAGACTGGTGGAAGTGGGCACTGACCAGTCAGAACAGACACAGTTCAGGCCCTACAGTAGGTCTTGGAAGTCTAGCTATTTAGCTATTAACTCTTCATTTACAAGGTTATGGTAAGATCTGGAGAGGGGTGAGGTAGTGGAACATTTAGGATTCAGACTTTGGTCTTGTAGACAATTAGGAGAGAGTTAAGATTAAAAGGTCTTCTATTTTCATTTTGAAGGCAGTCAAATAAATAGATACTTTTAATCCATTAAGTCCTGAGTTTTAAATTCTGCATACATAATAAATATTCAGATATTTCAAAGTTACCATAATTGGTATATTTCTTGCCCAGTTTAAGTTTTTGTAAGTGTTCCACATCTGGAACCATAGGACAAAATGGGTTAAAAACTGTTTTTCAAAATAGATTAAACATAAAAAGAGTTTTTGTTAACTTACAGTTAGGCAGAGAAATTAAACTTATCCTAAAATGGAAGTTCCTTACACACAAGTTATAGTCTAGATAGTCATTGTTTAGTGGTATTAAGAAAAGTAACATTGTTCGATTGCACAGAAATCGTCTGGGTGGTAGACAAAGGTTGTGTCTTCTTTTTGTTCTGATGGGTAGCTTTATATGTCTGTGAAAGTTTGTCACTTGAAAGTTGGTAAGTAAAGGCTTTCTGTCCAGGCATTCCAGTTAATTGAGGTTATCCCGATGGATGGTTCCATAGGGAAAGTGTATGCATGTAAGATTTCATAAGGTCTGGCTTGAATAAAGGTGTTGAATATTTGTGTTCATTCTCAGGGTTCAGAGATGGGCAGTGAGAAGGAGCAGAGTCCAGAACCACAGCTGCCTGAGGAAGGGGAAGGGGGTGAGCCTTGGCGAGTGGATGGCTCAGAGGGTTCTCGGATCCCATCTGGCGAAAAGGAGCAGGGGCAGGAGAACCCACTAATGAGGCCACAAGGAACACATTCAGAAGAACCATGGCAGAAAATCATTGCCCCAGCTGAAGGACCAGAGGACCCTATTGCTCGTCCAAGGCCTGAGACAGAGGAGAAGCCTTTTATATGTGTCCAGTGTGGCAAAACATTCACCAATACCTCTAACCTGAGAACACACCAACGGATCCACACTGGTGAGAAGCCTTACAAGTGTTCCGAATGTGGCAAGAGCTTCTCCCGCAGCTCCAACCGCATCCGGCACGAACGGATCCACCTGGAAGAGAAGCACTACAAATGTCCCAAGTGTCAGGAGTGCTTTCGGCGGCGCTCAGACCTTACCACGCACCAGCAAGATCACCTGGGCAAGCGGCCATACCGCTGTGATATCTGTGGTAAGAGCTTCAGCCAGAGTGCCACACTGGCTGGGCATTACCGGACCCACCTAGAGCCAGCGCCTTACATCTGCTGTGAATGTGGGAAGAGCTTCAGCAACAGCTCCAGCTTTGGAGTGCACCACCGCACCCACACAGGTGAGAGGCCTTACGAGTGTGCTGAATGCGGGCGGACCTTCAGCGATATCTCCAACTTCGGAGCACACCAGAGGACCCACAGAGGGGAGAAGCCCTACCGGTGCACTCTTTGTGGGAAACATTTCTCCCGGAGCTCGAATCTTATCCGTCATCAGAAAACGCACTTGGGTGAGCAGACTGGGAAAGATTCCAGCTGAAGGGGAGCCCCAGGTAGAGAGTGGGAAAGAGAGAATGAGAGACTCATCCTAGTGGAGGAAGAATATCTTTAGCATCTGCTGCTGCCACCTTGATCTCAAGTGCTTCATCCCACTTTGGAGAATGGTTTTCTGTTGCCTCTGAAGCCAGGATCTCCAGGAAATCCTGAGAAGGGACTCTGAATAAAAATCCTCCAAGGCAGTTTCCTGCCATGGAAAGTCAGAGAACCCAGTCTTGGCTTCACCTTGTTGGATGTGAAAGAAAAATAGGGTGGGCTTCAAACATGTTCATGTCATCGGGTTAGCAGTTCTCTGGAAGCACCTGTGAAATGGTATCACCATCTGAAGGACCTTCTGATTGTCCGTGAACTGTTTAGGGCACACTGCAGTAGGCTGCTAGGTTCCCACCAGCTGTACCCCAACTCAAGTTGTGCTTCTGGATTTGTAGGCTGGGAGGAGTGGCTCTCCTAATGAAAGGGTCCTCCTTGACCTGAGAAGAAGTTTGAGGTTCTGTCTTAGGAATGAAAGGGAAGCCCCCTAGAGTCTTCACACTCTCCCATCTTTGTTACCTATATCCATCTGTTTTCTTGTGATGATTAGCACTTAGTGATTCAGTGAAGAAGACCCATGGACCTATTTGAGGAGGTGGGGAGTGAGGGAGATTGTCCCAGTGCAGCCATTCTGGAAGGGAACTGAAGTCCAAGAAAGATAGGTGGCTGTTCTGTAAAGCTAAAAAAAGCAGGCTGAGTCTTTTTGGTGTTTGTGGAGAAGGGAGAAAAGAAAGGAACTAACATCAATTGAACATTCACTATATGCTATTGTTTCTGCCGGTTACATTGACATTCTTCATCTCATTTAGTTGTCAGCAGTCCTCAAGGGTATATAAGATGAGGAGACAGAAGCAAGGTGGCTCCCTGCTGATGCTTCCCCCCCCCATTACATTCCCCTTGCTGGCCTCTGAAGGAGGAACCATGTAGGAGATAAGCCTGGAGATGGGAGCTAGTGTGGCCTTGTGATATGGCTCTGCACCCTTCACTGTATGGGAAGTCAGTACCAAGCAGGAGACCCTTTTCGGCTTTGCTTTTTTTATTTGCGGTGCTGGGGATTGAACCCAGGGCCTTGTGCATGCAAGGCAAGCTCTGTACCAACTGAGCTATATCCCTAGCCCCCTTTTCAACTTCAGATTAATTGAGGACGTCTTCTGTTGCTAGGAAAAATGACAGTGGCAGGGGTAGAGGGTAAAAGATGTGATAAGATGAGAAAAATCTTAAGACCCATAAGAAGAGTGTGCCATTAATAGCAATAATTTATTCCCCAAGCTTAGGAATATAGGGAATTATGCTTGGTTTTCCAGGCTTCTAGTTTAGGTCTGGCCTCACATGAAAGTTAGTGTTCATCCAGCTTTCCTCTAACAAACACACAACACCCCTATCTTGCTTTTCCCCTGGGAATTGAACCCAGAACCTCACTCATGCCAGGCAAGTGCTCTACCACTGAATTATACCCCAGCCCCCAAACATCCCTTTCTATCTCTAGTCAGTTTGGGTCCCTGCCTTCCAGAGTAAGGGTTCCTCTCATTTGTAGCTAACTGGCAGAATGTGAATCTGTTGAAACTGATACCACCATGTCCTGACCTATCAGATGGGGTCCCTGTCACTTGTTCAGGGAGGGTTATGGTCATCATTTTACTGAATTCTCAACCTCAAAAGAATTATCCACATTTGACATATGTGAAAACAGGTGGGTAGAAAGTGACTTCCCAAGATAACAAAGCAAGTAAATGTCAGGGCCAGGAACGAAACCTAATTCTACCCAAAGCCTGTGATTTTTTAAGCTATAGGAGACTTCCCAAATTATTATTCTACATTTGTAGGGTGATTTACAGTTTACAAAACACTTTTCATTTCATACACATTTGCTTTTGGAAAATCTACACACATTATTTAAAACAAGTCACCTAAAATTAGACATGTAAATTGGCACATAACCCTAATAATAAAAGTCACCATCTATCAAATGCCTACCGAGTGCCAGTTATTGTACACCTATTATCTCCGATCTCTATGCTATAAAGTCGTAGGGTCCCCATTTTGAAGATAAGAAAATTCTACAAGGCTAAATGACCTAACCTGGCAGAGCTGGGGTTTATTTATGTGTTCGATGCCAAGACCAGGATCTTCATTATACCCACTACCAAGCTAGATCTACTGGGAGCCCCAGAGGTTGGTATGGTTACCCTTCTAGACCTGTGACAACTGCAGTGACTTTTTGGGAGACTGTTGCATTTAGTGCAGAACCAATGTACCAGGTATCAGCTTTGATCTTGGATCAGGACTTTCTGGCCAATCTCATTTGCCCTTTTTTGACCTAGTTCATAGGCTAAGGTTTCTGTGTTGGTCGGTGCTTTGACTCGTGTGTGTGTGTGTGTGTGTGTGTGTGTGTGTGTGTGTGAACTTCATTTATTTTTTTTCCTTCACTTTCATTTTTCTTTTCTTCATTTTGTCCTTTCTTTCCCTTTTCTTTCATCTGCTCCCTTCTTCCTTCCTTCCCCTCCTCTTCCTTCTTTTCTTAGTAACTGGAAATATTGACAGTGAAGACAATGTGGCTTCTGTGTTCTCTGTTACGGCAAATTGACAAGTCTGGAGTTACGATGCAGGGTGATAGGTGTAATTACATTTCTACCCGGGGTTTTATATCTGGGTAGAGACTTAATCTGTCCAGTACTGGACAGTGGGACCCAGAAGTAAATAAGACATAATCCTTCCTGCAAGGAACTCAGAGAAGAGAAACTTCTGAACAAAGTGCTGGGGGAACACAGGTGGGAATGGCTGATCCTTCTGAGGGGAGGAAGGGAAGAGGAGACTGAGAGGATGATTGAATTTGTCCTTGAAGGAAAATGGAAGGTTATTTCAGATGGAAGGGAAGACTTGGTGTTTTAGGGAACAATGAAACATTTGATGTAGTTAGAATGTCCTATGTGAGGAGGAGAGGAAGTGGGTAAGGTAGACAGGTCAGCTCATGAAGGGTCCTGGATGTCAGGCTCGAAATTTTGGACTGTGGATAATTTTAAAGTAGGGGGATGACACATAACATTCACCTTTTAGGAAGAGCACTCAGTCTAGAAGATAAAGGGATCAAGTGATTTGGGAAATGGTGTGTATGTAGGCCAGGGCCACCTGGGATCTTCCGGATTCACAGAAGCTCTGTATGATCACCTCAAAGTCTTGTTAGTTCCATAAAATGGGAAATCCAAGCTGTCCATATAATTTCTGCAGATTACTGAGATATGTAACCTCATGGTGTCCTTTTGCCTGAGGTTTCAGTGATAACAAGCCTTTTCTATTTTTTATATCTCTTTTATATCTTTATTTTATTTATTTGTTTTTATGTGGTGCTAAGAGTCAAACCCAGTACCTCACACCTGCTAGGCAAGCGCTGTAGAGCTATGAGGGCAGCCCCAGCCTCTTCTATTTTGACCCTATTAACCCTATCACAGAACTTAGCACTTTCATTAACTACTCCAAGGAAATTCTGTCAGACCAAGCATTTTGTGAGTTTAGAATCCTTTTCTAGAGATTGGGAATTTTGGGGGAGGGGGTTACATCATGGCATATCACTAGCTTCCTCTCCTCTCTCCTCCCGTCTTTGTCCTTAACCCTTTCCTCCTGGTTTGCCATAAAAGACTGTGGTGCATCTTACTGTATAGATGGTGTCTTACCATCATTAAAGATAACTTCTTTCTACACATTTTAACATCTAGAGTTTTAGATTGAATGAAAGATCACATTATAATAGAGAGATGAGGCAATAATGTCAGAGATGGTGAAATAGGAAGTCTCAGTCTCCATTTTCCCAGAGACACCAACTTACCAACAATATTCAACCTAAAGTACCTTTTTGAGAACTCTAGAGTTCTTCCAGGATTAAGAAGCTTCAGACAAACACAAAGCCAAGAAAGAAACACACTGAAATGGTGAGAGTCATTTTGCTTTAGCCAAGATTGCCCTTCTCATAAGCTAGCACAGCTCAGCTTGGGCCACAGATTCTTCCTTGAGGGTTAAAGAGAAGAGTGGAACATACATTCGATGTTCTGAATTTTCAGAGGGCTGCCCAAAGAACTGGTTCTTCCCTTGCCTAACTTGGAACGCTAGTGAAAATGGAGCAGTTTGGATGCTTGGGGGCCACTGAAAGCAAGGGAAGTTTGCTCTATCACCAGAGGGCATGAAATATGATAGAGGACTCGACATGATAGGGAGAAGGCTCTCAACTGCAGCTACTCCCTGGGGATGGAGGAGAAGAGTAGAGCATGTGTCCCATATTCAAACATTTTTGAGAATTGATCAGAATCAACAAAGTGAATGCTTGGGGGTCACAGTAAAAACAGAGATGGTTGCTATAGCACCAGAGAACTTGCAGTACTGCAGGCAGACACTAGAGGGAGCAAAAGATTATTGAGCTCCTGAAAAACTGGCAAACATCTAAGAAATGTACACGCATAAACCTGGAGAAGTCACATTCCCCCCAAAGTATTCAGTGACTGAGCATTTAATTGGGCTGATTGTTGAAGGTCTTTACTTGTATGAATCCAGTCTGTTAAAAGAACCAAATTCTGAAATGGAAAAACAATAATTGTGTTGAAAAATTCACAGCAGGCTTGCTCATACAAACAAAGATATAGGTCATTTGAAATGATCAGGTCAGAAAAAAAAAGAATGAGGAAAAGTGAAGAAATCTAAGGGACTTATGGGATGCCATCAAGTAGATCAATATATGTATTCTATTAATTTCACAAAGAGAAAAGAGAAAGGAGCAGAGAGCATATTTGAAGAAATAATGGTCAAAAACTTTCCAAATCTGAGAATGGAAATGAATATCCAAATCCAAGACACTCAGAGAACTAAGATGAACCAAAGAGATCCACACTAAGAAAAATTAAAATAAAAATGTCAACAGGGGTGGGCACGTAATTCCATAGTGGAGTGTTTGCTTAGCATTCTCAAAGCCCTGGGTTTGATCCCCAGTAACCCCCTGCCAGACTTAAATAAAATGCCAACAAGGACAGAATCTTGAAAGCAGCAAGAGAAAGGCAAATAACCACAGACAAGTGAGCTCCCATAAGACTACAGGGCCCAAAGAGAGTGTGATGATACATTCAAAATGCTGAGAGAATGGCGGGGGCAGGGGGTGGCCAAACAGTATTACTATATCTGGCAAAGCTGTCTTTCAGAAATGAAGGAGATGGGCCGGGGTTGTGGTTCAGTGGCAGAGTGCTTGCCTAGCAAGGCACTGGGTTCGATTCTTAGCACCACATATAAATAAATAAAATAAAGGTCCATTGCCAACTGAAAAAAATATTTTAAAAAATGAAGGAGAAATAATTTCAAGACAAACAAAAACAGGGAATTCACAAAACAGGGAATTCACCACTACTAGATCTGGTTTATAACAAATGCTAAAGAGAGTTCTCAGGTTGAAACAGAAGCATGCTCGAACTGAAACAAGAACCCAAGACAACAACACAAAAACAGAAAAATATACATCTCATTGGTAAAGTTAAATATATAAACATAGAATAAAGTAATATAATGATGGTACATAATTCTGATAGAGGATTTAGAAAATTATTAAATATATAAAACTATGTTAATGCATACAAAACATAAAATGTATTTGTGACATTACTAGCATGAATTAGGGTAGGAAGGTAAAGGAATAGAGTTTTTGTATAGGATTGGCACTAATAAGCAATTACAGCAAGGTTATAGGATACATAGTTCATATACAAAAGTTAATCACTTTCCTTTATACCAGCAATGAATGAGTGGAATTTGAAGTTGAAAACTCAATACTGTTTATATTAGCATCCCCCAAAGTGGAAATACTTATGTGTAAATCTAACAAAATATGCACAAGATCTACATGACAAAAACTACAAAACTGTGTTAAAAGCAAGAGGAACTAAATAAATGAAGAGATATTCCATGTTTATAGTTAGGAAGACTCAGTATTGTCAAGATGTCAGTTCTTCCTAACTAGATCTGTAGATTGAACGAAATTCCAATTCAAATCCCAGCAAGTTATCTTGTTATATTGACAAAATGTTTTTCAAGTTTATTTGGATTGGTGAAAGACTCAATATAGTCAACACAATATCAAACTAGAAGACTAATACTACTTGAACTCAGGACTTTACTATAAAGCCACAGTAATCACAACAGGGTGGTGGATGAAAGAATAGAGTTCAATGGCACAGAGTAGAAAGCCCCAAAATATACCCATACAAATATAGTCAACAAATCTTCGACAAGAGAGGAAAGGAAATACAAAGGAGCAAAGAATATTTTTAACAAATGGTATTGGAACAATTGGATACCCGCATGCAAAAAAAGAAAGGAGAAATCTAGACACAGGCCTTAAACTTTTCACAAAGACTAATTTAAAAGTAATCAGAGACCTAAATGTAAAAGAAAACTAAAATTCCTAGAAGATAACATAGGATAAAATTAAGTGACCCTGGGTATGATGATGGTTTTTTTTTTAGATACCACACTAAAGAAACATGAAAGAAACAATTGAGTCAGGAACTGTGACTCATGCCTGTAATTCCAGCTACTTGGGAGACTGGGGCAGGAGGATTGCAAGTCAAATCCAGCCTGGGGAATTTAACAAGACCCTGTCTCAGAATAAAATATAAAAAGGCTGGGGATGTAGCCCAGTGGTGGAGTGCACTTGGGTTTAATTTCCAGTACCACAGCAAGGAGAAGAAGAGAACAGTTGATAAACTGGACTTTATTAACATGAAAAACTGATGTCCTGTGAAACACAATGTTAAGAGAATGGGAAGACAATCCACCGACCGTGAGAAAATATTTGAAAAGGCCTTAAAGGACTACCTAAAATACAAAGAAGTCTTTGTAAGGAGACTAAGAAATACAAAAATGAACAACATGATTTTAAAAATGGGCAAAAGACCTGAAAACACACCTCACTAAAGCCACAGAGATGGCAAATAAACATGAAAAGATGCTCCACATTGTGTATGATAGGGAATTGCAAATTAAAACAATGTATCACCACTACATACCTATTAAAAAGACAAAATCCAGAACACTGACATCACAAATGCTGGCAAGGATGTGGAACAATGGGAACCCTTATTCATTGCTGGTGGAAATACAAAATGATATGGCCACTTTAGAAGGTCATTTGGCAGTTTCTTAATAAAACTAAATGTACTTTTAGCATGCAAACAGGCAGTTGTGCTCCTTGGTGTTTATCCAAAGGAACTAAAGACTTACATCCACACAGAAACTTATGTTTAACAACTTTATGCATATTGCCCAAACTTGGGGCAACTAAGATGTCCTTTAGTAAGTGAATGGTGAATGGATAAATAAATGATGTACATCTATTCAATAGACTATAATTCAATGATAATAACAAATGAGCTTTTAAGCCATGAGAAGACATGAAGGGAACTTAAATGTACATTACAAGTGTAGGAAATCTTCTGAAAAGGCTAGAAATGATGATACCAACTGTATGATATTCTGGAAAAGGCAAAATTACGGAGACAGTGGAAGGATCAGGGATTTCTAGAGTGGATGGATCAACAAAGCATAGAGGATTTTTAGGGCAGTGAAAATATGAAGTATGATACACTAACATGTCATTGTACATTTGTCCAAACACAAAGAATGTACACCACCAAAAAGGAACCCTATGATAAACTATGGACTGGCTAATAATGATGTCTCAGTGTAGGTTCATCAGTTGTAACAAATGTACCTTGTGGTGGGGGATGTTGATAGACAGGGTAGCTAGGGGCTGGGATGTGGCTCAGTGGTAGAATGGTTGCCTGCATGTGTGAGGTACTAGGTTTGATTCCCAGCACCACAAACACACACACACACACACACACACATGCACACACACATGCACACACACACAAAAGCTATACAAGTATAGAAATAGAAGATATAGGGACTATATCTGTACCTTCCTCTCAATCTTTCTGTGAAACTAAAACTTCTCTAGAAAAATTAAGTCTTAAAAAAAAACAAACAAACTATGTTGACTGCAGGAGAATTGCTTTTGATATAAAGACACATACAGACTGAAAGAGAAAGAATGAAAAAGGTATTGCATTTAAATGGTTATAAAAAAAAGTGGCTCTGTGTGTGTTTGTGTATACACATTAAGTAAAAAACTATTATAAGAGTTAAAGAAGGATATTTTATAATGATGCTCATCAGACAGATATAGTAAAAATAATGATAATAAAACATAGCACCTAAGAGAGCATCCAAATATATGAAGCAAACATTGACAGAATCAAAGGAAGAAATAGAAAGTAATACAATAATAGCAGGAGGTTTCAGGACCCAACCTTCAACAGAAGAGCAACTCAGAAAATTACTAAAGAAACAGGATTGGAACAACACTAGACCAATAGGTCTAACAGACCTATAGAACACCTCACCCAACAGCAGTGGAATACACATTCTTCTCAAGTGCAATAGAACATTCTCCAGGATAGATTATATGTTAGGCCACAAAACAAATCTTAACAAATTTAAAAAGATGAACTCATACCAAGTAGCTGGGATTATAGGCTTGAGCCACCTGCCTGGCAGGATGAAACTTTGGAAGGCAAAAAAGACTATATACTGAAAACTACAAAACATTGCTGAATTGAGGCCCTGGGTTCCATCCCCAGCATTGAAAAAAAAAAAAATGCTTTAAAGAAATTGAAGAACACACAAATAAATGGAAAGATGTTCTATGTTGAAGGATTTCATGGGTTGGAAAACTAATATTGGTAAAATGTCCATACTACACAAAGCAATCTACATATTCAGTGTAATCCCTATCAAGACATCAAAAGCATTTTAGCAGAAGTAGAAAAAAAGAAAATCTCTAAAATTCATATGGAATGCCAAAGGACCCTGAATAGCAAAACAAACTTGAAGAAAAAGAAAAAAAGTCGAAGCTTCCCACTTCTTAGTTTCAAAACATATTATGATATAGTATTGAAAACAATATGATACTGGCATAAAGACAGATAGAAAGATCAACAGAACAGAGTAATGAACCCAGAGGTAAGTCCTCATGTATACATGCTCAAACAATCTTTGACAAGTATGTCAAGACTACACTTGAAAAAGGATATTTTCCATCAACAAACAACAATGGGAAACTAGATATCTACGTGCAAGAGTGAAATTGGACCTTACCAAGCCTATGTTTAAAAATCAACAAAATAAAGACCTAAATATAAGAGCTGAAACTATCCCAGCAATTACTAATCAAAGGAAATCTAGTTAGTGTGTGGCTGTTAAGATCAGAAAACACAGACTGTAAAGGAAAAAGCATTTCTAGGGATAAAAAAGGCCCTTGGGCTGGGGAGATAGCTCAATCGGTAGAGTGCTTGCCTTGCAAGCACAAGGCCCTGGGTTCAATCCCCAGCACCGCAAAAAAAAAAAAAAAAAAAAAAAAAGGCCCCATATTGAGGCATTGCAATTCACCAGGAACATTTAATTCTGAGATTATAAACACCCAATAACAAAGTCTTGAAAGTTTATGTGGCCTTGTTACTTCTGGGTGGGAGCTCTAAGGATCTGTTTGGTTTACTACATGCACTCTTCCTACACCACGGTAATCAGGACTGCTCTAGTTATGCCTTCCTCATCAGCGTGGGTCCTGGAGTGAGAACAATGATAGTACCCCTAGTACATTCATGCGGACAAGGAACATGAGCAAGATATATACCTTTGATGATTTTGTTTCAACAGCTTTACTGAGTATACTTGATATATAATAAACTGCATATATTTAAGTATTTGCGGTATAATTTTATAAGTTTGATGTAGGTATGCACCAGAATCTTAGAAAATGGAGAGACCTCAATAGTTTTTAAAGAATTGCATTAAAATATCTTAAGAGACTCCAGCATCCACTCAAATTGTGATTGAGTTCCTTTCTTACAGGCTAGGTGAGGTTGTAGACTTTGATCAGATGAATTACAGAAGACTGTAATTTGAATCCAAGAGGAAGATAAGCATTAAAAGTCCTCTGTTGTCATGGTGACTACAGAAGAGCTCACTGTAACACGTGTCTCCAGTAGAATCATCCTGGAAGCTTGCAAAGCTCAGGTCCTGCTCTCCAGTGTCAAATTCCTGATTGGTAATGACCTTATTGTGTTAATGAATTATCAACTCAATAGCCTCAACTTGTTTAAGATGTCAACCTTAGCCTTCCTGAGAAAGAAACTATATATCAGAGCCAGGAATTGTTGAGCCAGTCACTTCAACTTGGCCCCCCTGAGGTGGTAACTCTATAGTGGATGTGAATTGTTGTCAGTAATCCAAACTCCCCGGGATATGTTAGAACTTTTTCCTCAGTGACTAAGGGGATTTGCAAACCTGAAAAACTTAGAGGTAAATATAGTGAAAAGAAATCAAACATATATTAATAAGTTTGTGTTTAAAATAACTATGTGTGTATGTATGTGCTCCATACTTAAAAGATAATTTAAAAATAATATGGCATATTGAAGGATCTGGTAGATCAGCTGAGTTTGATAGATTAGATCAAAGATGTATAAGAAAATTTGATTATAAATTGCGTTGGAATATTTGAGAACTAGGGCTACTAGATTTGTTTCATATTTATAAATTTTTGTTGAGTACTTGGGAAAGATTTGCTTATTAGGGATGGAAACTTGATTGGCCAGGAATACAAAGGATATAAAATAAAGAGTATATGAGATTTAAAAATTCAGTTTAAAATGCTTAATGAAATTATGTTTTGTGTTTATAAGTGAGATTGTTTAATGAAGTTTAAATCTTCTTACCTGAGTTACTTGAACAATAATAAAAGATTCCCTTAAACCTATTTATTATTGTATACAAATATATTAATAAACAGAATAGCATTCTTATGAATTGAACTTTAAGGCTTAAAACCAAGTGTTTGAGTTTTTGATTAATACATTTAGTATTCCCACCATTATGTATAATTATAATGCACCAATAAAAATATGGAAAAATAAATTTAGTATTAATTTAAAACTCAAGATAGTATAAATAGTCCTTTGTGCTCACATGCATGAAAAAAAATCACACTGAAACTACTATTATCTGCATTTAATAACTGAAGAAACTGAAGCAACTTGAGAAAGCAGAATCAACTTCATTCATGACTGTCTCTAAAGTCTGTACTCTTAACCTTGTTAACTTGGCACCCATACGTATCTCTTACACCATATTTATTCTTCAAATAAAGACAATAACAAATTTATAATTCCTTTTAACATGATAAAACTATCCTGTGTACAACAGAAAACACACTAATGCTTTCTCCAAAAGAAGAGATAAAAGTCTCTGAGTGATGTATACTCTTCTCCTGATATCCTGTAATTTAAATACTGTGACATAAAACTGAAATCTTAAATTGATATAAATAAGGTTAACACATTTCACATTACATGCTAAAGGAATACGAGGAAAGAAAACAGATATTTGCTTAATATTTGTATACACATATTAACAAAATAGAAAATACTGATGGCAATTAGAGTCCTTATTTCTGCAGCTGATTACATGATTATAGCTGGTATTTATAACTAACTTCTACTGCCTGTTCTGTGTTCATTTTGCCTTCTGCAAGAACCTTAGCTGGTTATTGTTCTTAACCTTGAAAGGTCTAAACTATTCATAGTCTTGTCTGGATTGGGTTGTAGTTTCCCATTGACCATAATAATAGAGCATGGTAATACTCTATTATATGCCCTAAGGGATTGTATATATTCCAGATATATTCTTCCTTGCCTCCATCGTGGAGTAGTAGCCCTATTTCACCTTGGTAGTCCACATCAATCATCCCAGTCAACTGTAACTCCCTTCTTGGACTTTTGACTCTGACTCATGGAAAATCCAAAGTGGCTATGTACTAGTAGTCTTAGGTTCCAATTCAATGAAGTCCTTATTGTCTTTCTTCATGGAAGTATTCCTTACTCTGAAACTAAAACCTCTAGACCAGCATAGCATAAACTCATGGGAGCAGGAAGCAAAAAATTTTCTAGTGAATCACTAGGAGTAATGTGAATGGTGCCACTCCCATTTCCATTCCTTGATACCTGGATCCATGAATACTAGTTTTGTGTAAAACTGCATCACATATTGGGCACTGATTCAGGGCATATAAAGTCTTTCAGAGAATTTTGCTCTATCTCTACAAAATATTGCAATCTGTAACTGAGTCTTCAAAAGGCTATTCCACTATATATATATATTTTAAGATGGAGCTCACTATGTTGCCTAAGCTGGGCTTGAGTTTGAGATCTTCCTACTTCAGCCTCCTGAGTAGCTGTGATTACAGATGTGTACCACTGCACCTGGCCATTCCACCATTCTATTAAGCCAGCTGCTGCAGGATAGTGGGGAACATGGCAAGACCGGTGAATTCCATGATCATGGGTTAACTGTAGTACTTCTGTAGCTATAAAGTGAGTTCCTTGGTCAGAAGCAATGCTGTGTGGAATATTGTGATGGCATAGAAGGCATTCTGTAAGTCCATGGGTGGAAGTATTGGCAGAAGCATTGCATGCAGGGAAGGCAAATCCATATCCATAGTGTCTATTCTAGTGAGGACAAACTGCCATCCCTTGCATGGTGAAAGTGATTCAAAGTAATCAACTTGCCACCAGGTATCTGACTGATCACCCCCAAGGATCATTTTCTACTAAGGTGCAGTAGCAGGTTGAGAGTTATCACAGAGAGTCACTATATGTGGGTGTAGGCAGGGCCTTGTTTCACACTGGGGGGCTCAGTATGGGTGTCTGCATTGCTGGCAGATTGGGCACTCAGAGGTAGCTATAGCTTGGACAGCCTTGATGAGTGGAAGTCCAGGCTGCTGAGGCTAAGCATAACCTCATAACTGCTACTAGGTCCACTTTATTCATGAAGCTCATTGGGCAATGACAGGTACAGTTGGAGAAAGAGGCTAATTGGCATACACAAAATGGCTTACCCCATTCACTCAATTATTACTTCTCCTCTGTTGAGGTCATCCTTGGATGAGCATTCACATGGGACACAAATATCTTTCATGTCTTTTGATCACTCAAAGAAGTCTATCTGTATACCTATTCCCCAAATTTCCTTTTTTGACAGATTTTTCATCATCTTCAAGTTCCTGACCATCAAGTCAACCACTGGCAATAGTCCATGAATCAATATATCTGTATTATTGCATGTATGAGTATTTCTCCCCCTAAAAAAGTACACCATTAGGTGCACTGACTGAAATTCTTCCCACTAGGTGATTTCTCTTCACTACTATACTTATAGGGGCTATAGTGCTGCAGCTATCCACTTTCAGGAAGTACCTTAATATCATAAAGAACCATCTTTAAACCAAGACCAAGTCTTCTCTTCCTCTATCAAATTATTGTAGGGAACTTGCCCATGAGGCCATAGATACAAGTTGGGAGAGAGAAGGCAATGTAGCAGGAGTGACAGCCATGGGCTTTGGAGCACTTCAAGTAACTCACTTGTGCCTTTAGGGCCTACTCTGGCCCAATCACATACATACAACATTCATCAGATAATAGAGTGTTGTGCACACCCAACTTTATGGCTTGGAATCAGATAACACCAGTTTGTGATAGGCAGTCAGATCACAGAGTAGCAGCTTGATGGATTATGGTCAAGCATTCAGTTTCTACTAAGGTGCAGCAGTAGACCAAGAGATATCTTTCAAGGGATTAAAATATGGCATAGGACTGGATGTCGGACAGTAAAAAAGCATTTATGCCCTTTCCAGATTAAAAGAAAACTGCTTCTGGTGCGCCTGTTGGATGAGAATAGGAGAAAAAAGGTCATTTTCCAAATTAATAGCTGTATACCACGTACCAGGGGCTGTGTTAATTTGCTCAAGCAACAGAACAAAACCTGGTATAGCAATTATAATTGGAGTCATAATTTGGTTAAACTTATAACAATCCACAGTAATTCTTCAAGATCTATCTGTCTTCTGCACAGGTTAAATAGGAGAGTTAAATAGCAGGAAATACCATTTCTGCATCTTTCAAAGTATCTACCACAGAGATTGACATTAATTTCTGTAATACAGCAAAGGCAATATTGTTTTTTATTACAATTTTCTCAGGTAGAGGTAGTTCTGATAGCTTCCATTTGGCCTTTTCCACCATGATAGCCCTCATCCCAAATGCCAGGGAACCAATGTAGAGATTTTGCTAGCCAATAAGTATGTTTATTTTAAGTATACATTCTTAAACTGGGGAAATAAGCATAGAATGGGTTTGGAGATCTATTTGACCCACATGAGATGGACTATAACTAAAACTCTATTGATTACCTGACCTCCATAAGCATCTATTTGACTGGAGGGCTACAGCAAGGTTTCAGATCTGCTGGAATAAATGTCAGTTCAGAGCCAGTGTCTAGCAGTCTCCAAAAGGTCTGATTATTTCCTTTTCCCAAATGCACAGCTACCGGATAAAAGACTGTAGGTACTTTGGGGGAAGGTACTATGTGTGTCCTTCCTCAAGGGAATCTAGACATCCTTTCATTCAAGGGGTTCTGGGCTTGTAATCTGGCTCAAGTCTGGGAATTGATCGAGGAATGGTGATGTTTTTTAAAAAGGATTTGAGTTCGACTTTGTTTACCTGTCCTGGAACTTTTCAGATCAAGTAAGAATACAATAGGTCTCTCATGTATTTTACACTTTGGAACACCACAATTAAGTAGCCAATGGCATAGATACATGTGAGTTGATAATTCCGATTGCCTCTTCTGTCCATTTTGGTAACTATGCCCCTTATGACTTTGGTGACTGAGTGCTGCCCACTTTGTCCTTGCCACCTTGGGATCCAACTAATCCCATTACACTTAGGTTTTCCAACTGAATGGCTGTGGTTCCCACTCTAAGGTATGGCTACAGAGAAGAGAGATCACAGAGCTTTTCATAGATGTTTGGGCTCCATTTATAAATTTATTTCAAAATATTGGTGAAAAATTTGTCTTCTATACAACACCACCCAAGTATGTGTTAGTAGAGCTTAAATTCATTCTAATATTCCAGTCTGCCTAAGCTTTTGAATTCCTTCCTCTACATTAAATCAAGGGAAACCAGACATTTTCAACTCACTCATGATGGGTGCTATGGTTTGGAAATTGTTGAGTGTGTCCTGCATGGGTTCATGTATTCAGAACTTGGTCCTTAGTATGGTGATGTTGGAAAGTGGAAAGTAAGCAGGCTATTGAAAGTGCTGCCCATGGAATCAAGTAGTGTAGTTCTCATGGGACCTGAGTTACTTCTTGCAAGAGAGTTGTTATAAAAGAGCAAATCTAGCCAGGCACAGTGGCACACACCTATAATCCCAGAGATTCAGGTGGCCGAGCTACAAAGATTGCAAGTTCAAGGCCAGACTCAGTAATTTAGCAAGACTCTCAGCAACTTAAAAATGACTGGGGATGTGACTCAATGGTAAAGGCCCCTTGGGATCAATACCAGTATAAATATAAATATAAATATAAATATATCTTGCTCCCCTTGCTGGTTTCTCTACATTATTTCCACCATGATGCCATCTGCTGTGATCTGATGCCGAGGGGCCTTGCCAGAACCAACACCATACTGTTTGTACTTTGAGCTTCCAAAATTGTGAGCTAACTATACTTATTGTCTCTATAAAGTAGTCAGTCTTAGGCATTTTGTTATAGCTAAATAATTGTCTAATATTAATCCATGGTGTAGCCAACAAACCAAAGATTTTGTTTCTCTAGAACTACTCTCAGTACCAAAATCTATATTAGGGTTCTCCAGAGAAACAGAACCAATAGAATATATTTATATGGATATATAACAGGATATTTATTATGGAAATCAACTCACATGATTATGAAGACCAAGAAGTCTTACAATATGCTATCTGAAGGCCAGAGAACCAGAAAAGCTGATGGTGTAATTCAGTCCCAAGTTCAATGACCTGAGAACCAGAGGAACCAATAGCATAATTTCCAGTATCCGAGGTCCCAAGTTCAATGACCTGAGAACCAGAGGAACCAATAGCATAATTTCCAGTATCCGAGGCCAAGGCCTGAGAACTAGGGGTAGGGAGTTAGAGGGTTTTGGGGCATTCTATGGGTAGAGAGGGGGTGGGGGGAGGGAGAGAGAGAAAAAGAGGAAGAAACTCTTCATCCACCTTTTTGTTCTATTTGAGTAGACCCTCAACAGATTAGATGATCTGTTGTGTGTATAGATCTGATACTGATTCAAATGCTAATTCCTCTAGAAACACCCTTATAGGCATACCCAGAAATAATATTCTACCAGTTATCCAGGTATCCCTCAATCCATCAAGTTAATACATAAAATTAAGACCAAACCACTCAAAGCCTGCCAGATATATCCTTGGACCCAGATGCCTAGGATCAGGGATAGAAGAAAGCCAGTGGAGGAAGCAGGTACCTTGAGAGCATATCCAGGTCAGAGTTAGAAAATAAAACTCAACTGGGAGCCAAGGAATACCTAGAACCTCCAGAAAAGCTGTCCTCAAACTGAATATGCATTTATCTGGGTGTCTGCAAAACTTTCCAGTGAGTATGTGAATATATTTGTTCTTAAGGGAATCATTTCCCTGGTCCTGAGCCTCAGCTTCCACATGTATACACTCTTTTTAAAAACTAACTGCCTGAGAGAAGTGACATCAGCAAGATGATGCAATGGGAATCCTTAGAATTTGTTTCTCCAGAGAGACCAACTTATCACTGTTCCCAAACCTTTTATGTGAGAACTTCATAGACCCCATGCAAACTTAAAACTGACACCAGCCACATTGTAAAGGAAAAAAAAAAAAAAAAGCCATTTCATTTAATCCACAGTAGTCTTTTTCCCAGACTAGTACAACTTGGCAGTATCAGGAGTAAATACCCAACTTGAACCTTCTCACTTTAGAGGGAAGCATGAGTAGAATATGCATCCAACATTCTGGCTTTTCAGGAGGACATCTGAGGGAATGGTTTCTGTTTTGTCACACTCTGAGTACTTATGAAATTAGCATACTTTGAATGCTTGGGTAGTACTGGAAGAAAAGAGGTGAGCTGTTTTTTTCAGTGCCCAGAAAACCTGCAGTACTATAGACAGGCACCAGAGAAAACAAAGGATTACAATCTATTGAAAAAGAAACTGGCAGCCCTCTTGAATTGGGATAGTACATGCACAAACCAAAATAAGATATATCCTCAAAAATAGTTTTGAAAGACACCCAGAATTATTACATGGGCTTATTGTTGAAGGTTCCCTCTATATAAAGGTAGCCCATAAAAACTGGAAGATATGACTGCTTTTTCAAATGCACAAATCCTAGCAAAAAATAAGCACACAAAGAAACAGGTAAACATGATCCAATCCAAGGAAAAGAACACTAAAGAAATAGAGGTCTATGAATCACCTGACAAAGAATGAAAATAATCATCTTAAATGAGCTCGATATGCTCCTTTAATCTAAATAGAAAATTAAGTGAAATGAGGAACTGATGCATGAACAAAATGAGAATATCAACAAAGAGATAGAAACTATTTAAAAGATCAAACAAATTCTGGTATTGCAGAGCACAAAAGTTCACTAGAGAGGTTCATAATAGATCTGATCAAGCAGAAGAAAAAAATCAGCGAACTGAAGACAGATCATTTGAAAATTTCAAGTCAGAGGAAATGAAAGGATAAAAAAGGATGAAAAGTGAAGAAAGGGTAAGGACTGTATGAGATACCAACTAGACCAATATATATATATATATATATATTGGATATATATATATATATCCTATAAGTTCAAGAAAAAGAGAAAGAAAGGGATAGAGCTTATTTGAAGAAATAATGGTCAAAAATTAACCAAATATGAGAAAAAGATGGACATCCAAAGTCAATATATCAAAAGACTCCAAGTGTGGTGAACCCAAAAAGCCTCACTGAGACACATTAAAACCAAACTATCCAAAGTCAAAGACAGAAGTTTTGAAGACAGTAAGAGAAAAGCTTATCAAGTACAAGAGAGAGAGATGAAGAAAGATGTACCATGCTAATAGTAATAAAAAGAAAGTGGGACTAACTTTAATGATTTCAAACAGCAAACTTCAGAGCAAGGAAAATTGTCAGGGATAAAAAGAGGTATTAGTGAAGTCAGGTCTGGTGGTACACATCCATAATCTCGGGGACTTGTAAGGCTAAGGCAGGAGGATTGCAAGTTTGAGGCCAGCTCAGCAATTTAGCAAGTGCTATGGTTCAGATATGAAGTGTCTCCCAAAATCTCACGTGTAAGACAAGGCAAAAATGTTCAGAGGTGAAATGATTAGATTATGAGAGTTGTAATCTAATCAATGGATTAATTGACTGATATGGATTAACTAACTGGGTGGTAATGACATAGTTCCCCAGCCACCATCCCACTGGTCACTTCCAGGAAGTGGCAGCAGAGTGGCGCAGCAGCAGAGCAGAGGCCTGGGAGAGCTGGAGTGCAGGCAGCAAACACAGGCTGCAGCTGTATGGAGCCCACCTTGCTGGCACAGGCCTGCAGGCCTGAGGCATAGCAGGGCTGAGGCACAGCATGGCTGAGGCACAGCAAGCCAGTTAGCCCCAGGTGAGCCTGAGGCACACCAACCTGTCATCCTGCAGCAGCCTGGCCAGGGCCCAGTGAGGATGCCTGATGCAGAAGCCCTACTCCATGCAATGCTGCAGTTCTGGAACCTGAGCATGCATGATCCACAGATCTCAACCTGTTGGGAAGCTATGATTGCAGAGGAGTAGCAAGAAAATGGAAGGGGGGCAGACCTGAATGAATGGAAGTTTGGTCTTTATAGTTAACCAAAAGCATTAGTACTTCTCCAAATACTAATTAGCATAAATTTGGACCAGTAGCATTGGTACTTTTTCAAACCTTGATTAGCATAAGTTGGAACCCATAATATTGAGCCAAGTGCTATACAAACCCCTAGACTAGGTAGGCAACCCCCACTGGGTCCCTTCTTGCTCTGCAGGAGTTCCATTTCTATGCATACTTGAATAAATCTTACTCTTACACTCACTCACGTGGTCTCTGGATTTCATTCTTTGAATTTGTGAGACAAGAACCCAGAGAAAAGAAATTGACAATGAGCTGCTGGGGTCTGCTGCAACACTAGGGGCCATAGCCTACCGTTAAGAGATATAACATGTTTTTCAGCTGCAGAGACCTGCAACTTATGCAGACCTCACCTACCAGCAGAAGCAGAGAATTGAGTTTCATCTCAAAATTCTGGTTTCATTTTCTGTAGGTAGGTAGGTGTGGTTGGAAGAAACAGGTCACTGGGGGTGTGATTTTGGAGTTTATATTTTGTCGCTAGTGATGGGAACTTTTTCTGCTTCCTGGCAGCCATGTTTTCAGTTGTCTTCCTCTGTCATGCCCTTCTGCCATGATGTCCTATCCCATGACGTTCTACTTCTGGGCCTCTATCAGGGCCCAGAGCTATGGAGTAGGCTGACCATGGACTGTACCTCTGAAATTGTGAGCCAACATAAACTTTTTCCTCTTTAACTTTTCTTATCAGGTATTTTGTTTACCATAACAAAAAGAGCTAACAAATAGCAAGATCCAATTTCAAAATAAAAAATAATTAAAAGGTTACTGGGGATATAGCTCAGTGGTAAAGCACCTTGGGTCCAACCCCCAGTACCAAAAAAAAAAAAAAAAAAAGAAAAAGAAAAAAGAAAAAAAGAGAGAGCTATTACATAATAGAGGTAATACTCCAAGAAAATATAACAATTCTTCATGTGTACATGCCTAACAAGAGTACCAAAATACAGGAGGCAAAAACTGGTAGGACTGCAGGAAGAAATAGATGGATCTAAAGTTGGGATCTTAACTTGTTTTTGCACTTTAGAATAATAGCATGAGAATCTCACTAATTTAGCATTCTGATAAAAGAAACTTTTTAGAGCAAGTCTGAGAGTAGAGAGGTGTCTTTCCTTTGAGGGTAGGCAAAGTAAGCCAATAAGAAACTTCTAAACAAATCGTCCTAGCACAAAATGCTTTCATATGGCTTAATTTTGTCAACACGGTGTTGTCTTTTGAGCTCTTTTTGTGCCCCACATTTGTTTTGTTTTGTTTTGGTTTTGTTTTTTAAAGTAAAAAGAAATTCCCTCCAAAAAAAAAAAAAAAAAGAAATAGATGGATCTACTATTATAGTTGATGGATTTAATACTCCTCTAACAGAAATGGACAGATACTAAACAGGTGGAAAGTCAATTAGGATATTCTAGAATTCAACGCCATCAATCAACTAGATATAATTGACATGTATAGACTACATCATCTGACAACAGCAGAATACACAGCTCAAATTCACATGGAATATTTATCAAGATATACTATAGTCAGGGCTACATAACACACCCTAACAAATTTAAAAGAGTAGTAATCATATAATGTCTGTTCTCAGAGCACAAAGATATTAAACTACAAAAAAAAAATATAACTGGAGAATCCCCAAATACTTGCAGGTTAAATAGCACACTTCTAAATAACACATGGGGCAATAAAGAAGTTTCTACAGACATTTTAAATGTTTTCAACTGAATAAAACTCATCAAAATTTATAGGATGTAGAAAAAGCTGTACTTAGAAATTTATAGTAATAAATGCATATATTAGAAAAGAAGTTCTGGGGCTGGGGTAGCAGCTCAGTGGTAGAGTGCTTGCCTAGCATGTGTGGGGCACTGGGTTCAATTCTCAGTACCACATAAAAAAATAAATAAGATAAAGGTATTGTGTCCATCTACAACTAAAACAATTTTAAAAAAGAAAAGGAGTTCTAAAATCAATAAATTATGATTCTACCTTAGAAAACTAGAAAAAAAAGAGCAAACTAAATCCAAAGTAAGCAGGGGAAAAGTAATCATAAAAGTTAGATCACATATCAATGAAATTAAAATTGTGAAATCAATAGACAAAAAAAATCAACAAAACCATAAGCTTGTTCTTTGTATAAGTCAGTAAAATTGATGAGTCTTTAGTCAGCCTAACTAAGAAAAAAAAGAGAGAGAGAGAGAGAGAGAGAAGATACAAAATACTAATATCAGAAATGGAAGAAAGAACATTAGTACAAATCTCACGGAAGTTAGAAGGATAATCAGGAAATACTATGAGCAACTCTATGCCCACATATTGGATAACCTGGATGAAATAGATCAACTCTTTGACACTGTTAAAACTCATGAAACAGAAATAGATGATGTGAACAGTCCTATATCTGTTCTAGAAACTGAATTGATAATTAATAAATTCCCCAAAGAGAAAGCATGAAGAATTGGTGAATTCTCCCAACCGTTTAAGGAGGAATTATACCAAATCTCTATATCTTTTCCAGGACACAGAAGCAGATGTAAGATTTCCTAACTCATTCTATGAGGCCGGAATTACCTTAATATCAAACCAGAAAAAGACATTACAGGAAAAGAAAACTACAGACCAATAGCTCTTATGAATACAGATGTAAAAATTCTCAACAAAATATTAGCAAATTGAACCCAAAGATGTACAATAACAATGATACATTATAAAAAGTGGGATTTATTTCAGGTATGTGAGGCTGGCATAACATTTAAAAATCAATTAATTTAATTGTTTAAGGAAGAACAATCATATGATCATATCAGTGGATACATAAAAAGTATTTGACAGAAATACAACATTGATTCATGCAAAAACTCAGTAAACTAACAATAGAGGGAAATTTCACCAACTTAATAATGTATATGAAAACTCTATAGTCAATACACACTCAACAGTGAGAAATTTGTAGCTTTATGGTTAAGATCAGGAACAAGGAAAGGTTGTCCCCTCTTACCACTCCTTTTCGACATTGTACAGGATGTCCTAGCTCACGCAATGAGACAAGAAAAGGAACTAAAAATATGTAGGTTGAGAAGAAAGAAATAAAAATGTCTTTGTTTGCAGATAACAAGATCAACTAAGTAGAAAATCCTAAAGAATCAACAACAACACAAAAACTTTTGGAACTAATAAATGATCATAGTAAGTTTGCGGGTAAAAGGTTAACATACAAAAGTCAATTGCTTTGCTATACACAAGTAAGCTTTCTGTCACTATAACAAAATATTCTAGATAATTCAATTATAAAATGAAAGGTTTCTTTTGGCTCATATATTAAAGATTCTAGTACAAAACTGGGTAGACCCATTGCTTTGGGCCTCTGATGGAGTGCCATATTGCAATGGTGGGAGTGCATGGCAAAGCAAACCCACTTTTATTATAAGCTAGGGAGCAAAAGAAAAAGAGGAAGTGGCCTGGGTCCCACAATTCCCTTTCAGGGCATATCCCAGTGACTTAAGGACCTCCTTCTAGGCCTCACCTCTCAAAAGTTCTACCATCTCCCAATAGCACCACTCTGGGGATCACACTTTTATTTAACACATGGGCCTTTGCAGGACATACAACATCCATACCATAGCCCTAACGATGAACAAGTGGAAGTTGAAATTACAATATTACCGTTCACACGAACACTGTGAAATCTAAAATACTTAGGTGTAAATATAACAAAATATGTAGAAGATCTAATATCTTGTAGATCAGGATAGCATATCACTGTGGTATATTATTGGATATATTTAGGAGAACAGCATAACAGTTTTTTTTAATGACAATATCACATACCAGAAATTAAATTCCTGGCAAATATTTGAATTTAGGATGAAAAAATTTTCTAAAAATTTGCAGAGGTACAGTTTTCCAAAATTCTTTTTAGGGAGTATATGAGCAAAAAGGTTTGAAGATAACTAATCTAGGAGAAAGAAAGATAAGAAATCTGTTTTGAGACAGTGAAGGAAGATGAAAGAACTCATATCTTAGGATCACCACCACTTTCCTCTTGAGTCTTAAATCAAAAGGAAGCCCTTTATCTATGAGGCAGTGGAGGCCAGTCTATTAGAACAAGAATGGGACAAAAACATTGAATTCAAGAAGAAAAGAAATTCACTATCATTTAATAAATACCCTTAGATTTTTGCCTCACTCACTGCTTAATGCAAACATGTAGGGGATAACTTTTGCAAGAGATTGCAAATTTTAGTAAGGAGAGAACTGTGGTTCCTCTGCTTCTTGGCAAAAACTGGGTAAAGGACAGCCCAGGAATTTAAACGGACAGGTCCTTACCTGACCAGCTATCACTTCAAAGCATCAGTCAAGGCCTTTCATACTTAGGTAGGGAGAGGGACAAACTGGTTGCAGCTGAGGCCTGTGGTGAGGACGAGACAAAGGGACTGAGGTCACTAAAATTCAATTTTAGGTTATGTTGCTGTGATTTGAATCCTTTCTCCCTCAAACTTTTCATAAAGGTTTATGTAAATTTCACCCACCAAGATATTCAACTGCCTACTCGATGTCTTTACTTGAAGATCTGATAGGTATCAACTCAACACATCCAAAACATTTTTTTCCTCCAAAACCCTTCCTCAAGACTCCTATTTCCAGTTAGCACCACCACCATTCATTCAGTTAATTCAGCTATTCTTTATTTCTCTCTTTTTCTCAAACCTCACAGTTTGAGATCTCATCAGCAAATCCTGTTGGCTGAAACATCAAAATAAATCCTCACTCTGACCACATCTACTTGTTGCTATTACCTGAGACAAGATGCCATTGTCTCTCACCTGGACAACAGCAAATGCTTGAGAATAGCATTCCCATTTCTGTTTTTGCTCCCTTACAGTTTACAGCATCCAGATTATCCTCTAAAAATGTAAATCACATTGGGTCACTACTATGGCCAATGTTCTCCAGTGATTTCCCATCGGCATTGAAATTAAAACCAAAGTTCTCATGTGATCTATGAGGCTCTACATGGAGCCTTTCTTACCTCAATTACATGTCACCCTAGTCCAGTTGCTTGGTCTCCTTGCTGTTCCTCCAATACACCAAATAAGGTTCTGCTTTAGCCACTGGTGAACTTACTAGAAGGCTTTCTCCTAAGATATGTGTATGTCTTACTTCATTCAGATCTTTGACCCTTAGGGAGGGTTTTCAAGTGATTTCATCTAAAACTGACCCCTAACCCCATCATGGCCCTGACAATCCATCATCCTCTCTATTCCTAAATTGACTTTTACCCTCATAACACAGATCACCATCTAACTCTTTTATTATATTTTATTAACAGAATGCAAGTTCCATGAATATGAATCTTTCTTTTTTCTTATTGCTGCATCCCTGGCACCAGGTAGGTGCTCAGTAAACAAATGAAATGAAACTAAGGAAAAGATTTCGGTTTCATAACAGGTAACAGTTTACACTGGGGACCCTGCAGAAGGTGGTTTTAGGGGATGCCAACCACCAAAACTAGAGAGGACCTTAAAAAAATGGAGATTCCTGGGAATTCATAGAAACCACTGTGGTGAGTTCTAGACTTTCTGAAACATGAGGAAGAGGGATTGCAGTGTGTAACTCCAGCTGATACCTGCATTACACATAGCTTATTTCACCTTTGTATCACACCAGATGAGGAAACTGAAGATTGGAAAAGTGAAGTGACTCTCCCAAGGTTAGTCAGCTAAGTAACAGAGCAGGAAGTTGAAATCATCTGTTTCTGACTCGAGAAGCCATGTTGTTGCTAAGACACCGAGTAACATAGAATGCTTGGCAAAAAGTGTGCACTCAGTTAAGTAACAGTTGAAGGAAATATTTCACAGAGAAAATGACATTTAATTTGGCCTTTTGAGACCAGACAACCTATGGAGAGGAAAACAAGGAGAAAGAAGCTTGAACATAAAGTTTTAAGTAAGACAGTTATAGGGAGCAGCAATCTAGGAACTACTAAATAGTCTGTTTGGCTGGAACTTAGGGTGTTGAAGGAGCAAATTGGGAGATATGGTCTGTGAGGCCAGAACATAGTTGAAGAATTGGGCTTTTTCATGAGACAGCATGGAACATTAAGCCATAGAGTATTATGATAAGAATACTGTTTTGGTCAAGTCACTTGGGGTGCCAGGGACATGGTGAACAAATATATTTGTTGTAGTAGTCTCATAGTCTGTCAAGGGTTGCTTCTATTCTCCCTGACACCTGAAAGGTTGATGTTAAATCCTGCCCTGACCTAAGAGTTCACTCAAGAACCACTAGTTGGCAGCAGCGTGCCAATTAATGGATGAGCGTGGTCCCCAACTGGTAATTTCCCCAGTGGATCACTCCTTGGGCTGTGACCAGGTGTGATCACCTGGTGGAAAACAGTAGTAGTGAGGAGGGCAATATGTGCAGAGAGGATCCCAAAGACCCAGTGAGGAAGGAGAATGTGGAGGTCAGAAGATAGAGTGGCTGATGACTGCAGGTTATGGGGGTGAAGAGGGGACAGAAGTAAGAGACTGATCATGAGTGGCCTTGAGTTCCCAGGCTTAGAAAGAGATGGACATCGTGAGGGAAATGGGGACCCAGTAATATGTGTGAGAGAGACATAACTAATTTGCAATTTAGAAAGATCATTAAAATTGTAGTGTGGAGAACAAGGAGGAAAATGTCAGGAAGCAGAGAGAAGAGTGAAGAAGTTGCTGCAGTGATCCTGGGAAAGAGGATGCATGGCCCACAACTCAATGGACAGAGGTGTCCGATTTGTAGGGAACTTAAGAAATAAAAATCATAGAGTGAGAAAGGAGTCATTTAAAATGCAGTTCTGACAAAAGAGGATAAATATTCTTTATTAGTTCTCAGTTGGATTTTCTGCCTAAAACCGCCCTGGAAGAACTAAGATTATGCAAGTTCTTTTAAGTCTCTAGTCCATTCATTCAACAATCTCGACCAGATTCTGGGGTGGAAACAAACCCTACACTTTAAGGAGAGGTCTTTGATGGAGGAAATACAGGACGCTGTGGAGAGACTTGGAGCCTAGGATTTCAGATAAAGCATCAATCGAAACTCAGGACCGATGGGGAAAGAAAGGGGGTCGGGGAGCAGCTCCGTTACCTATTTACCCTCTAGAAGTCACCTGATGCGTAGAAGTCACCTGTGAGCGACACTCCCCAGGACGTGTGGCGCTGAACAGCCACGTCCCTCCCTCCGGCTGAGAACCGCACCTCCGGAAGCCTTGCGTTGGGTTGGGTGCGTCTGCAGCAGACCGCGCCCGCGCCCCACCTCGACTCTGATTGGTGGAGACACTGCCTTGGCCCCGCCCCCCGACGAGTCGACCGGAGTAGTCTCAGGGAGTCGGCGCGCCTCGGCGGGGCCGGGCTCCGAGCCACAGGGTTTGGGGAGGATGGACCCTGGCCCCAGATCTTCCACACTGGGGGAGGTTGCAGCCCCCACAGGGAGGGCGTTGGGTTCCGGAAGCCGCGCTTCCCAGAGCATTCTGGGCCGCGGCTGGGGGCGAGCTGCGCTCCCCGCGCCTGCGCGTCCCCTCATTTTGGGGAATGGCGGCGTTCGGGAGTGTCGGCTCCGGCTCCGTGCAAAACGGATTGGGGAGTGGGGTTTCGTGTCTTTTCACACCCAGGCCTCGACCCCTGGGATGGGTGAGTCCTGATTCTGTCGGCCTTCGAGGCCCGTGGACGCGAGGGGAGCGGGACGAGCCCCTTGTGCCATCTTTTTGACGGTGTTTACCCCCTGCCGCGCTCCTCCCGCCTGTTCCCACCCCCTCCTTTATGAGCCGGTGGGAACAGCCGGTAAGTAGCGCCGTAGGATCGGTCCCTGGCCTCGCTTGCACTGCCCCTCCGGAAACCTCACTCGCCCGTAAAGCTTACGGAGATAAGTCCTTCCAACAGAAGGCTTTTGGGAACACATGATAAAGCTTCCCCTCACCTGGCCCCAGCTCCCCCATCGGTTAACCACCTGGCCCCCATGCTCAGGCAAGGCACATCCTTTCTCAGCCCTGTTCCTCATTTCTGAAATGGCGATGGAGAGTTCTCATACAGTCTCTTTACTTAATGGTGATACACAGACACTTCCATTTACCAAGTACCTGTTTTTCCTTCTCACCCCTTTCTTAAGACCTCTTTATACCAGTTTTTATAGTTTTGCCCTTGTGCATTTATGGAAGCGTATTATCCTTAGGTTTTGTCAGCTGAGTCTCTAGAGATAAATGTCCTTTGTGCTTTATCTCAGGTATTTTCTGAGTGCCTGCCTGTTCAATAGTTCAGACCCAGACAGACCAGGTCAACTTCTTTCCAGGAAATTCGGACAGGTGGAAGAAATTTGGATTTGTGATAAGAGTAGAAGGGCACAGTGTCACAGGAAAGGAACAGATAGATGAATGCTCTTAAAATTCAGGGATGAAAGAGGAGGTAGTAGCATACAAGCTTGAACCAAAGGGGAAAATTCCAGAAGACACAGATCAATGCAGCTTGAAAATTCACTGGGCTTACAGCAAAAAAAAAAAAAAAAAAAAAAACCAGTTCATTTTTGTCTGGAGGGTGGGGCATGGGGAAGGGGTTGTGAAGTGTGATTGTTTAAAGCAAGGGTTTTAAACATATTTGCTGTCAGACTTCAGGCACATAACTTCTTTGAGCCTGTCACATGAAGATTCAGGCACCTGGGCTGGAGAGAGAGCTCAGTCAGTAGAGTGCTTGTCTTGCAAGCACAAGGCCCTGGGTTTGATCCCCAGCACCGAAAAAAAAAAAAAAAAAAAAAAAAAAGATTCAGGCACCTACTTCACATTTGAGATAATTCATATCAAGCCTGACCATCGTGGTTGTCACAGAGCTATCATTATTTGAACTCCAGCTATCACATACATGATAGGAATACCTTGAATACCAAGATCAAGAAATTGGATTTTTCTTTGGGTAAAAGAGATCATACAGACTTTTTGAGAAATAAAGGGCACTACCCAGAAGTACTTAGAAGAGACAGAATCCTGAGCCAAAGTCCCAAGCCTCTGCAGTGGTTGCAGCTTGTTGCTCTCATTCCCATCCAAACATCTCTACCCTGAATTCACAAGCATTTCAAAACCATGTTTCTAAAAACCAGCCATTTATATCTGTTTAGGTAAGTTACAGAAGGAGTGTGTTGGTGTATTTACAAGTTGGTTTGTCCAGATATACTATAACTTAGTGTCTGTATTTAATATTGACAACCCAAAAAAATATATAAATATCTTCCATCTATACACAGCAGGGCAGGAGTGTCCATGTTTTCTTCAGCAGTGAGTTCTCAGCCTCCCACGGCCCTTCTCTCATGGTGATCGTCTGGCCCTCAGTGCACAGGAGACTAGAACCTGACAGCCCAGTTTGGCCTTCCCCTCTCCTCCCTGCACTCCAGTGCTCCCAACTGGTCTCAGGCAAGGAAATTAATTTGAGTGGTTGGGTAGGAAGAGATGGGAATGGGCAAATCCTAAAATGGAGCCCGATCCCTAAGGTCTGCAGAAAGGGGTGGCCACAACCACCTCTTGGGGTTGAAGCCTTGTAGTTCATAGTTCAATTAGTGTGTCCTTGATCATAGGTCCAGCCCTACAGATTAGCTTGGTGAAGAAGGCAAGTGTCTGAACAGGGCTTGGCCCCCACCCTCAGGCACTGAGCCATTCAGGGTGAAGCCTGGGGTGTGGGGACAAGAGACTCTGGCTGATAAAAAAATAATAACAAAATCAGTAATAAAAAAAATTATAAAACCTGTTGCTTGTCTGAATAGATTTGAGCAACAGTCTTGCTTTCGTTAAAATCCTGGAGCCATTAAAGTCCTGAATATTCTGCTGGACATCATTGCTGGCTGAAGAAAGGAGCCCCAGGCCCGGCTTGGCTGAGATCTGTCAGTTTGGAAGTCTTGTCCAGTTAGTTGTCTGTGCTCCAGAGAAATTCTTGGGGCTGTTGGGAACAGGCCGGGCTGGGGGTGTGGAGCACCTCACACTTGGGAATCGGCCCCTAGAGGGTGGAATAGCTCTTCAGGTGTCTTGTCACTTTGGCTAGTTCCTCCCTGCCGGAAGCCAGAAGCAATCTCATCGAAGGTCCGGCCTTTAGTCTCGGGAACTTTGAAGTAGGTGAAGATGAAGAACAGAACCAGGAGCACAGTGAAGATGATGAAGACGTAGGGACCACACAATTGCTGGAAAATACACAGACATGTTAGAAATCATGACCTACATTCCTGTCATGTAGGACTTTGGATAAATCACTTTACCTCTGGGCCTCTGATCTTATAAAGGGAACTTATCCATGTACTACCCAGGGATGCTATAATAATTAAATGAGACCATGTTTATACCTGGCATGTGACAGGCTCCAGAATGTCTTTCAACACTAAGGGAAGAACCTAGAACTGAGGTCAGTGTTCACAGCCAGGTAACCTGGACTTCTGAGCCCTAGCTTCCTCAGCATGATTCCTGACTTATGTTGGGAAAGCACTTTGCACATGAGGTCATACATGCAGAAGATAAAATGGTGAGGACAGAGCAATGGGGATTCTTACCTCCACATACTGGAAGCACATGCCCACAATGAAATTTGAGGTCCAGTTGGAGAAGCCAGCAACAGCAACTGCAGCTGGGCGAGGACCCTGGCTGAAGAGTTCGGCCACAATGAACCATGGGATTGGGCCAGGACCCACTTCAAAGAAGGCCACAAAACCAAAAATGGCCACAATGCTCAGATAGGACATCCAGGGCAGCTGCTCCTGTTGAGGAATTTGGGGTGTGGGGTAGAGGTTAGACTGGGTTGTAATGACTCCTTCGAGGAAATAAGCTCCAAGGGCCCCAGCTCTGGGCTGGAAGGCAGGAAGCCTAGGGGGCTGATTCAGGATATACCATATGCCATGGGTACCTTGTGTTGGGTCTTGGTTTGTAAGATGCCCAGCTAAAGCTGGCGTGGAATAAACATGATTCTGCATATAATCATTCTTTGTAGGAGGCCATGATAGAAAAGTTAAGAACTTTGGTTCAGATCTTAGATCTGTTGTTCATTGTCCCCTGATTTTCCCAAGCCTATATTTAGTTTTTTTTTTCTTTTTATTATTTATTTATTTTAATTAAAAATCATAAATTTACATAGGGCAATATTGTTTGATTCATTCTGTTATTTTTTTCCCTTCCCCCCCCACCCCTCCCACCCCTCTTTTCCCTCTATACAGTCCTTCCTTCCTCCATTCTTACCACCCCTTATATTTAGTTTTAAGAGTGTAATGCACAGAGGTTGACAGATGAGTGTTTGTGCATGTGAGTGCCTGGTACAGGTAATCACAGTAGTCAGTCACAGGATTGGGCCAGCACAGCTGAGATTGATCATTTATCTGACATGGGACTTAGGTTTCCTTACCTATGAAGTGGGAATACAGGTTAAGTATCCCTAATCTGAAACTCTGAAATTCAAAATGCTCCAAATCATGCTTTTTGAGCACTGCTGACGTGATACTGCAAATGGAGAATTCCATATCTGACTTCACATAGTGACTGGTCATAGTCAAGTGCAGGCACACTAAAAGTATTGTATAAAATTTCATATATATTGTATAAAAGTATTATATAAATTGTATAAAAGGTGCATATGAAAATTGAATTTCATGTTTTCACATGAGTCCCTTCTTTAAGAACGCTCATTATGTATGTGTACATATTCAAAAACCCAAAAATATCTGAAATCCCAAACACTTCTGGTCTGGGCATTTCAGGTAATGGACACTCAACCTGTAATGGCTGAATTGCACCTATGAGTTGTGTGAGCTGTGTGAGACAGGTGTGTTTCTGCAACTCTGTGGTGGGGAGGGTCATACTTTTAGGGTTGTGAAGATGAACTGAGGCTACAGGTAAAAGCTTTGAAAGGTTTAATATTGGACAGGCATTTCTCTGGGGAGATGAGAGCATAGGTCTGAGGCCAGAGGTGCCATGTTGAGAAACTGTCAAGGAAGGAGGAGAAAGCTTAAGACCTAAAGTGAGTGGGGTGAAAGGAACCGGAAGATCAGGCCCCGGCCCAGGGAGCGGAACCAGGAAGTGTTCAGTCCCCACCTAGCCTGTCAGGCTGGGGCTGACAGGCACTTTGGTATTTAAGCTTAGATGGACTTCCCAGGTCCTCACCCCACTTCATCCTCCAGGACGTGGCCACTCACCAGCAGCGCCAGGGCGATGGTCATGAGCACAGCACAGCCTGCCATGCCAGCCAGGCCTATTAGGTGCAGGGTCCGCCGGCCAGCTCGTTCCACCACAAACAGCTGTGGGCAGAGAGAGGAGTGTCAGGGTCACCCCTGCCTGGTGTCTCTCAGAGCTCACCACCCAGGGTTTAGCCAACAGTGGGGAAAGCTACATGGTACTACACAAACTAGGGGAAGATAGCACCACCTCCTTTCTGAGGCTCCATCTGGGGCCAGATAAGAGGGTGCAGGGTAGAAAGCTGGCTCTGGAACCCAGCAGCAGTACAGGGGGTGAGAGGTGACCCTAGTGACCAGACAGCTGAGCATCCTGGCTGTGAACTTTGGAGAGCGTCCATGTCAGCTTATAGTAATGAACCTCACAAGATGTTGAGGATGAAATGAGAGAACACTTAGGGAGCACATGACACATGCTGGCTCCCAGTAAATGCTGTCAGTTCTATCATGGGTCCCTGAGGCCCTGAGCTGTACCCTGGCTGCTGACCAACAATAAGCAAAGACTCACCGATACGACAGTGAAGGCTGTGTTGACGATCCCCGAGCCGATTGTGGCATACACAGGCTGCTGCACTCCCGCTTTCTCGAAGATGCTGGTGGAGTAGTAGAACACCTGCCAGAGAGAGACCACTGGGGTTTGGCTAGGTGCTGTGGCCCTTCCTCTGCCAATGTACCAGTAGGTTCGAGATAGAGGGTGAGTAAGGAATGAAGGGGACAAATACTTCTCAGATGACACTGCACCAGTGACCTTAAGGCTTTTGGCTCTGAAGGGAAGCTTCTCTGGCAGATGCTTGCTTATTGTGTTTTTTTGGGGACTTAATTCACAGCACACACTTGAGCCCGGGGCTTGGCTGGAGCCACAGGAAGGGGTGGGCAGGGGCACTCACAGCATTGATGCCCGACAGCTGCTGGGACAGCTGCAGCACCACGGCGATGAGGATGGGCTGGCGGTAGGCGGGTGAGCGGAACAACTCCAGGATGGTGACCTTCTTCTCCCGCATCATCTGCCGACTCTCCTCCTTCATCTCCTGCAGGTCACGGGTCACATCGGCCGTCCCACGCAGCTTCTTCAGCACTAGTGGGACAAGAGAGAAGGTGGGTGGCTCAGAGTGGGGGAAAAAGCCAGGACTCATGGGGCAGGGAGGAGGGCAGGGCCCGGCCCGTACCACTCTTGGCCCGATTCTCCTCGTTGCGGTTGATGAGCAGGAAGCGGGGGCTCTCAGGGCAGAAGGGCAGCAGGATGCACTGCATCAGGGCTGGGATGAAGATGACGCTCAGCAATAAGGGCCACAGTTCCTCGTTGCCCATGATGGAGTCCAGGCCGAACACCTGGGGGAAGCAGGGGCTGTGAGCGCCCCTGTCCTGGTCCCTATTCCCATGCCATCCCACCACAGTTGCCTTCCCTGCTTGGTATCAGCCACTGTTTTAGGGAAGGTGCTCCAGTTATGGAGGTTCTGCCACTAAAGTGAGGCTTGACCTCACTGAACATGAATTTCCTCATCTGTAACATGGGAAAGTAGGACCTAATACCACGTTACTGGGAGGGCACATGACAAGGCTACAGATGTGTCTGGCACAGAGTGTGCTGGCTGCTACTCTCTCATAGGCAGACTCTGGGAACAGACAGAGGAGCCTTCTGATGAGAGGTACAGTGTGCATGAGGGCCTGCCAGTTGGAGGCATGAGAGATCCCAGCATGTTGAGCAAACAGTGGGGTCCCCTGTGGTTGGAGGCTCAGAGTGAGAAGAAAGAACGAGAAGCCGGAGGGAATGCTCCTTGGTGAGGGAGGCCCGTGGGAGGTTTGCAAGTGGCATTGTGTTCTCTGGGACCTGAGAAGCATGACGCTGTCCTCTGCAGGGCTCTAGAAGGCTGGGTGGAAGTCTAGTTGAAGCTCTGCCCTGCTGGACGCAGACCTGAGGACCACTAAAGCTATGGATGGGGGCAGTGCTAGGCAGGCAGACCCAGCCCTGGCTTACCTGAGCAATGAGGATGCCAACAACGATGCCCAGCTGGTGCAGGGTGCCCAGGGCCCCACGAAGAGCTGTGGGTGACACCTCCCCTACGTACATGGGCACGAAGCCTGTGGTCAGGCCGCAATATACGCCGATGATGAAGCGGCCCAAGATAAGCATCTCAAAGGACTTGCCCAGTTTCGAGAAGCCCATGAGCACAGCAGACACAAAGGCCAGAAGGTTCATCATCAGCATTGAGTTCCTCCTGGGGGTGGGGTCACAGGTCAGGTGGGTCCCTGGATTCCCTAACACCAAGTCTCCCCCTGCCCCTCCTGCTAGGACTCCCTGGACAGGAACACATGGGCTACCCAAGAGCAGGACCAGGACCCTCCTACTCACCTGCCAAAGCGGTTAACAAAAAGGCCCACAGAGAAGGAGCCAATCATGCCTCCGACGGAGAAGATAGCCACAGAGAGGGACCAGAGTGTGGTGAGCGTGGTGGGCAAGATGGGCTCCCCATAGCGGTGGATCCATGTCTGGTTGTAGAACTCCTCGATCACCTGCAGGGGAGAAGCAGCTTTGGTGGGTGGGTGAGGCCAGGGCCCACACTCCCCAGCCTCAGATGGCTCCAGTTTATCACAGGATGCTGAAGGGCCTAGGGCCCAGTGATTTGCAAACTTACTCCATGTTCTTGAGCCAAATCCCTCCCTTTTTTTTTTTTTTGGGGGGGGGGGGGTGTGGAGGGGCTGAGTTTCCTTAGGCAAGAAGTATGGGCTGGACTCCATCTCTGAAAGCCAGTGCTCAGCCTTCCTCCACGGTGTGGTCCCCAGTGCTCTGTGGTTTCACATGCTCAACATGACTTGCTGAGCATGATGGCAAATGATAGATGGAGCAAGTTCAGGCACAGAGCAGACATACAGGGAGAAAATGCTTCTTCCCACATGTCTCTCTTCTGCTCCTGGTGCCCTAAGGCCCCAGCTCCTGCCCTAGGGCCTCTCCCCAACCTCCTGCTGGGGAGGAAGCACAGCTAGACAGACAGGTTCTGCCATTCTGGTGGCCCTATGGGAAGTGCAGACTCACTGATTTTGCATTCAGGGCCTGGCATGACCAACTCGTACCACTCTTCACAAAACTCGCTGACACTTCCTGCCTCCCAGGCCCGACTCCTTTGTGGCTGGTCCATCAGGGCTAGCCTGAAGAACCCATAGCCTCTTCCCCTCTCCAGGTGCTCAGCTGGGAGGTTTGGGGAAAGGATACGGACAGGGAAATGGTTCCAGGAACTGGAGACACCTGTCCTTGTACAGGCCTGCCCACAAGCCCTGCCCCCACCCCTGGGAGGGTAGATGTGGCTGGCACAGGTAGCCCTGGTTCTGAGCATGCTCACTATGCTCTTGGGCAACACAGACACATCTAACACACATGTAGCCAGGCTCAGGCCCAACTACTGAGAAACAGCTTCCTATGCACACAGCCCATCACACACACACTTGAAGTCATATAATCTGAGGATTCCTGGCTTCGGTCAGTCTCAAACCTGCATGCCCCTCCTTCCCTCACAGCTTGCAGCTCACATTCAGTCTCATGTGAACCCAGCCTGACACCCTCCCCAGGTATGTGCTGCAGACTCTTCATTCTCTGTCATCCCTGTTTGTGGTCCTCCCGCCCCTCTCAGGCCATAGGGGAAGAGGAGGTGATGGGTAGCTGCTTTTGCCAAAGGGGAAATGGAGATAGCCCTGGGATGCACTGACCATCTTCATCCCTGCACTGCTGCCAGGACTTGTCAAGCCTAGAGGACTCCGCAGAGGCCAGGCTCTGGGGGGTTGGCATAACTGGTAGGGGAGAGTAGGGAAGCCAGACGGTACAGTGATTAGGAACATGGGCTCCAAATTCAGATCTCAGCTCCATTCCTTATTTCCATTGTGACCATGGGCAAGTTATTTTATCAGAGTTCCAAAGGCCTCATCTCTAAACTGCAAATGTTAGCAATACAGTCACCACTTAACAACAGGGATACATTCTGAGAAATGTGTCATTAGACAACTTCACTGCTGTGCAAACATCACAGAGTACACTTAATGAAAACTTATATATGGTGCAGGTCAACCACTAGATGTGACCTCTTGATAGAACAGAGACGTGGCGGGCGTATGATGCAGGAGGCTGTTGCCAGCATAACACAGCACTCTGTCTTACAGCAAACATTTTTTTAATAAGTATAAGGAGTACTCTCTAAAATAACAATAAAAAACAGGATAAACACATAAACCAGTAACACAGTCATTTGCTATTATTATCATAACATACGGTATTACGTACTGTACTAAATTGTATGTGCTGTGCTTTTTTACTACTCAGTAGGTTGTTTATAGCAGCACACCAATTCTTCAGCTCCATTATAATCTTATGGAACCACCATTGTATACATAGCCTGTTACTGACCAAAAGGTCATTATGTGGTACACGTCTATACCTACTTCATAGTACTGTGAGCAATCACTGAAATACACTTACAGTCCTTCTACATAGCCTAGCACTATCACCCCTAAAGTCATCCCACCACACACTGGTACTGGCCCCAAGCACTGCAGACCATCAAAGAAGCCTAACTAAGCCTTTATGCCACAATTCAAAACCAAGGATCCTGCTAGGGATCAATCCAACCTCCCTGCCTACCATCCTCTGCCCTTTCCTCTCAAAGCATAGGCCGCACCTTCACTCTTCATACGATTTCTCCACCCTTCCCTGCCTTTGGATGATGTTACTCCTACCTTTGAGATCCAGCTACAAGAGTTCCCTGACTCCCAGGAGTTTGCCCTCCCTGAGGACAAGGACCAGAGTCAATGCCAGGGATACCTGTGGTTGAATACAGGAACCACAGAATAAAGGGTCTTAGATTCTTCTTCTAGAAGCCCTTAATTCTGCTGGGGAGCAGAGACAAGGCAGATTTTAACAAAACTCAAAGTGCTTGTGTTTTTTAAGGGACAAAAACCAACCCTAGAGGAAGACTAGTTGGGAACAGTAATGCTCCATTTAATATCAGAATCTGCAGAGAACAAGCTGTTCTAGATAAGGGAACTGTACAGATAAATGATGCTTGCCCCTCCATGGACCCAAACTTTCCTGACCCACCATCAGATTGGAAGTCTTTCTCCCTTCTGTCACTCTCACTGAATAACCAGACCTACCAGCTGGGTTCCAGCACAGTGGTGTCCTTGGGGTTCTCCTGAGGCACAAGGAGAGATGTTTGTCTCTGCCTGATGGCTTTTCATTTCTGTAGTCCATAGTCTCAAGGTCTTCTCCCACCCGTACATGTTTCAGAGACTGGTCTCACACAATTTTCTACACTCCTTCTAAAATTTGCCAAGAAGTCAAGTAATGGAAATTGAATTATATGCAAAGAAAGTAAGTAAGGCCAGGTACAGTGGTGCACACCTATAATTCCAGCAACTTGGAAGCCGAGGCAAAGGATCACAAGTTTGAGGCCAGCCTCGGCAACTTAAGGAGACCTCAAGATAAAAAGAACTGGGGATGTAGTTCAGTGGTAGAGTGCCTCCTGGGCTCAATCCCCAGTACAAGAAGAGAAAGATCAGGAAAATAAGTACTGAGTAAAGCCTTAACTATCTATCCGAGCTGAATGATGTGACGCTGAGGTCTTAAGGTTTCTCCGTGAGGTGTTCAGGCAGCAGGTGAGAGGACTACAGGTAAAGAGGTGTTACCACAGCCCCATCCTAGGTTGTGTCCTGCCTGGGTAACAATAAGGGGTACCACACCTTATCCTGAGCCAGCCCCTCTGCTGCTCAGACCACTTCATGGGGTAAGCAAGGGGAGCCTGTTTCTTGGACTTCAACCTTGCCCCTGACTCATCTTCTCAACCCCAAACCAGCAGTACTTCCTGGTCAGACCAAGGCTGGACAGGAGGCTTCTGCCTCTGAATGTGGAACTTGACACTTCTGGAAAGAAGCTGCTCCTGGGTTTCCATTTCTGCTGTGGTTTTGGGGCTTTGTGTCCTCTCCTCCTAGGGGAGCCACATGGGGCTCCAAGCTGACTATTGGCCAGGAAAGGTAGAAGGAACCTGAAGGATCACAAGACTCCTATATGGGGAAAAGTTCTGGGGTCACCTTTTCCACCTGTCACTCCCTCAGAATCCAGGAGTGTCTGGGTACCCCTTTGGGAAGAAGACCCTATTGCCTACTTCCCTAACAGGATCTCACAGAGCAGTCTCTGAAGCCCCTGGGCAGCCACTTGAGCCCTGGCTCATGTTTGAGGTGAGACCCAGCACCAGCCAGCTCCAGAGGCGCTCACCTCATGTGCCATCACAAGCTTTGATTCTATTACCCCCACATCCAGCCACCCCCAGGCCCTACTGATCTGCCTCCTGATTTGTCCTATTTCTCTACCCGTGCAGCACCTGCCCTAGGTCTCACTTGGATTCTGCTTCTGACTCTTCGTCCCTCAAAGTCAGATCCCATTTCCCACGGTTCATTACTCCTCAGCACAGCAGTCAGAGCCCTGCAGGACTACTGCACCAGCTCAGCCCTCCATTCCGCCTCTGCTCCCTTCCTGGCCCATTCACAGTTCAAACCCTTTCCACCCTGCTCAGGCATCTGGGTAAGTGGATGCATGCTGGGCAGAAAGGGAAGATCCTGGGCACGTTGAGAGGGGGCTGTCATGGAACTGGTCTGTTGAGAGCTAAGGGGCTCTCAGAGATCTCTGTGTTAGCCCTTCACTGAACATAGAGGTCAAAGAGAGCTGGAGGCAGGCCAGCTCAGAGCAACCAAGGACCCTGGGATGGGACAGTGTGCAGGCAATGGCCATTTCTCACTTAGCTGCTCTCCTGGGGGGAAGGGAGGCCCATTTATTCCTATGGGCATCTTTGGAATCCCTGCTGCCACCCTCCACCAGGCCCAGGTGACTGCGAGTGAGGACCATGCTTCTGCCCCATCTACAGAGGAAGTTCTCACTTCCTCTCCCTATCCGGAAGGTGTCTGTAGGGAGCATGAGGTGGAACGTGCCATTTGGCACATGAACGAGCTGTTACTGGTGTGTCACTGTTGTTCTCTTAAGGAGAGAAGCTACCACCTTCAGAGGAGCAGTAGGGACAGGGTTTCATTTCCATTTTTGTATTACCAGGAGACAAATCACTACCCTAATCACTACACAGGGTAAGGAAGAACCAGAGGGAACTAGGGGTCTGCCTCAGAGACCCCAGGGCCTGTAGTCCCAGAGGGCAAAGGCCCTGGTTTTCTAGGCTTTGAGAATGAGACTGCCTACCTTATGGGTAGTGAATTTCCTGTCTGTGGACAGGAAAACTGTGTAAGTCAAAGTAATCTAGAGCAGGAACTGGCGACATTTCATGTGAAAGATCAGGTAAGTCCTATTAGGTAGGATCTGTGAGCCACATATGACCCCTGTTTTTCTTCCAACCCTTTAAAATGTGAATGCATTCTTAGCTTATGGGCCACACACAGACAGGCTGCTGGCTGGACTTGGTCTTCCTGTTGACCCCTGATCTAGAATTTTAGACTATTGCTAAGAGGTTCATTTGAGAACCTCCAATTGGTCTTACCATCCTCCTCCAGAGACCCCTCTAACCCAGGAGGGCTGGGTCTTCTACATCATCCCCAACAGGGCTCTCTGGGCCAGGTCACTAAGTTAAAGCTCCCTCTTACCCTCCTTCCTCTTTCCTAGATGGTACTGTGGGGATGAAGGGGTTAAACAGCCAACAGGCTGTCAGCTCTGGTAAGGAGGAAAGTGTCAGCTTGTCCAGTTCAGTCCCCCAGCCTGGCCTTGACCCCTGTTCCTAGCTTTTTGTTCCCTCTCAGTAGGGTCTTGGCCTAGCTTTTCCCCTCAGGATAGCCCTCGGCCCAGAGCTTATGTCTCCATAGCAACTCAGACATACCCCAGGGTCAGCTGGGAGTTCAGAGCCAGATGTTCCAGGTGGGGCTGGGCAGATAGATAGCTCCAACCACTGGTCCCCTGGGGCCTTTCTCTAGGATCTGGGGAAGAGGCCTAAGTTGGAGCTAGAAGCTAGGCCCAAACCCACAACAGGGACTGGACCACCCAGGCTGCTTCTCTGGAAGAGACCGGACACAGCCTGCCTCCAAACCAAGGCCAGACCTTTGCTCTGGCTATAGGGACCTCTCACTGGTCCATGGCCTCCAGGGTCTCCCTTGCAGATGCAGAGATCTTCATTTTACTGTGATAGCCCCATCTAAAGCCCTGCTCAGCCCTCAGGATGAAGTGCTACCTCCACCCACACTATGACTCATACACCCTTCCTCTGGCAAACACAGCAGCTCCCCCACACAACCTGGACACCCCACACCTCTGTGCTTTCATTTGAGCCTCTTCTTTTGCTTACACTCAAAATCAGCTCTCAGCCAATGCAGATGCTCCTCTGGAAAGCCTCCCTGAGGGCCACCCCTCCTTCCTTACTGCAATGCTTCTAAATGAGGGCGATTCTGCTCCTCCAGAAGACACCTGCCCATGTCCAGGTACACTTTGGCTGTCACGCTGGCACTTAGTGGGTAGAGGCCAGGGATGCTGCTAAACATCCTGAGAGTGCCCACACACCCCCCCCCCCCTTTTTATCTATTAAAAAGAGTCAACTGTGCCTGTCCACTTTTCCATTCCTGTCCGTGTGCAGCTAACTACAAGGCTCCGTGTGCTCACTCTAGGCTGAACTGCAACACAGATGGTCTGATTCATCTGTGTCACTGCTGCCCAGCATCGGGCTAGAGGGAGAGAGGGTGATTACTAACCGGCTGACAAGTCATGGATCTAACTGAGGGACTTAAGAATGATGGAACTGTGACAGGGTGTGATGGTATAAGAGATTGTGCAACTGAATGTGGGAAACTGTTGAGACGTCTGTACATGACTGGACTTGACTCAGCTCTGAGCACAGAACATGAGAGGCCAGCTGAGTGCCAGCTTGTAGGTATGTCGAAGGGTGTTTAGGTGCCTATTTCTGAACTAAGGGGACAGTGGACTCAGGTTGGGACAGGTCTCAGCCGCAGCTTGGTTCAGTTCTCTCACTCGCAGAGTGGGCTCAGCTCAGGCAGATCTCACCTCTCTGCAGACCAGCATCTTCCACCATCAAACAAGGAGGTCTGAAGCCTGGGCACCAGGCCCCTCCCAGCCATCACTCTGGGTTCTTGGAAGCCCTCCTTCCCAGACATGCCTCACTCCCTTGGTGAGGACCTCATGGCTTCTCTGTGGCCATTAGTCATTGGTGGTGAGTTGGCTACTGGAGAAGGGAAAGGCATTTTTAGATCAGCCCAGTGAAGGGGTCAGGACGCCTCCCTCTATGGTTGGGCTGGTCTCTTCCACCTCCTTCCTCCTCCTCTAGGGAGAAGGGACACATGGCAGGGATGTCACCTTCGCTCACAGGGTGGGGCAGGAAAAGGATGCGGCGAGGCCTGCTTCCACCTCTGATTTAGCTTTGGCTCTCCCGGGGCCCTCTCCTAGACTCAGTATCCTCATCTACAGGAGGGGGAAGATCATCAGCCCCGCCTGCCTCACAGGGCTGCTGGGAAGAGGTAATTTAAGGGAAGGTGCTTTGTAAACATTTAAGATAGTATCATGATTAATTAGCCACTTCCAGAAGGAAGCCCTTTGGGCCTCTTTTATGGCACAGAAGAAGCTTCTGGTAATGAGCAGCAGAACTGGCCTCTTCACCACTGGTGGGCAAAGTCTCCTGTTAGAAGCTGCTGCCAACCTGATGCTGTTTTTTTCTTTTTTAAATATTTTTACTTGTGGATGGACACAGTACCTTTATTCATTTATTTTTATGTGGTGCTGAGGATCAAACCCAGTGCCTCACACGTGCTAGGCAAGCGCTCCACCACTGAGCTACAGCCCCAGCCCCGGATGCTGTTTTCTAAAAAAAGTGTTTCTGAGCAGAAGGGGAGTCCCATGCCAGTAAGAAGTCCCATTAGGGAGCATTTCATGCCATGGCATCTCTGCAGGTTTGCTGTTCCTGGTCCTCCTTCCCTGGAGGCCAGTGCACCCTTCAAGGTCTAACTTGGCTGCTCTGCCAATTCCTTCATAAAGCCCTGCCTATCTCTCCCATCATCCCTGCCCCAGCACCTGTTATTCCCTTCTATTTGCTCCCACAGCACCCTGAAGCCCTCTATTAATTATACAGTCGGTCCCCAGAACCTGTGAGTTTAACCAACAGAGGATCATCAATATTTGAAAAATAAAAATTGCATCTGTACTTAACATGGACAAACTTTTCTTTTCATATCATCATTCCCTAAACAGCACAACTCCTCCACGCTAGACACAGCACTGACACTGTATTAGGTGCTGTGAGTAATCTAGAGATGGTTTAAGTATGTGGGAGGGTATGTGTAGGTTATGTGCAAGTATGACGCCATTGCATATATTTGGACTTGAGCATCCAAAGATTTTGGAGTCTGCAGGAGGTCCTGGAACCAATCCCCCCACCTGGATTCCTAGGGATGACTGTACTCTGGTTTTACAAGGGTGTCCCCACCACTCTTCATGGGGACTCCTCAGAGGGCAGGGATGGGGCCTGGCTCAGACCATGTGAGGGCAGCTGTGAGGGCCAGAATATGCCCTGCTGCCTTCACAAGTGTGTCCCTTCCTGCTGCCTAGGCCAGTATCTGGCAAAAAGCAGATACCTGGTAAGCCCTTCTGAATGACGGAATTGATAGAATCGAATCCCTGTATCTTCCCAGGACAGTGCCTTCAGGCCTACCAGGCAGGGTGGCCACTCTGCCCTGTTCACCTCGGCTCTGAGCTGCACTTCCGTTTCTTCCTCTTGCATCCTTCTATTCTCTCATCACATGTTAAAATGATCACTTCGAATCTGCTCCTATCAGAAAATGCTGGCCAGTCTTGTGAGAAATTTGTAAAGTGCAAATGTAATCAGACAGAACTCCTGTGTGCTTGGCCGGAAGATGCCACTAGATTTCAGTATGTTCTCAAGGCTGGCTTCTGGAGTGACCTTTGGACATGTGCCCCCAAATGCTCCCATAAATGCAGTTTACAGCCTCAGCTAGCTCCTCTGTGCTGCTCACATGTACTTCTATGGCAACCTGGTCAGCTATACTGCCCACTGCCTGTGGCAGTGCCAAACTTTAGCCAATTTCTGATTAGACAGGAAGCCTCAAGGACTAGAGAACTTCATTCTAGATTGTTCACATCTTCAGAAATCTCTTAGTCTCTTCTGGCCAAATGCAGCCTCTTGGCTCCTGCTTCAACCCACTTGCCTCCTCAAGATCCCACCTCACTTCCTGATTTTCTCCCTTTCCTCATCTACTGGTTTTAAAATGAAATAAAAAACAATCCTAGCCATCCAGCCCCTGCAGCTACCGCAGTCTTGTCTCCCTTTCCAGCATGTCTCCTCGGGACAGGACACCTCTACTCTTTCCACTTCCCTCTCACTCTTCAACCAACTGCAGGGAGGTTCCACCCACACCGCTCTGCGTGGCCAGCCTTTGTAACCACGAGACACCGTTGCCTCTTCTGCATTCAGCAATGTAAAGGGAACTGGGCATCTAACAGCATTTCCTCACTTCATTCACCTACTCACATTGACCACAGGCAACTACTACCCAAGGCAGTACAGACACAGTGGCGACACAACACCATGTCCTTCAAGACCTCACATTTTCCCTTTGTCTTCTGAGGCTCTTGTCTCTGGGTTTTAGATATCACCTTTTATTCTCCTCCTGCTTCTCTTCTGTCACTGGGGATGTTCTCAGGCATTTAACTCTTAGTTCCTTTTTTATTCCAGTCTCCCTAGGAGATCTTCCTACTCCCATTTGGATCCCAGTGACCAACTCCCAACTCCTCTCCAGACTGCATCTAAGAACCTTATGTCCAAGCACCTACCATATATATATCCCCAGTGGTGTCCCGCTGAACCTCAATTCCTGCATGTCCCATGACACCTACCAGCTGCTCCCCTGCCTATTCCTCTCTGACACCCCACCTTGCCTGAAACCTCACAGCCGGTTTTGAATCCTCCTCATCCTGAACTGATGACTGAGTCCTGTCCATTCTTCCTCCCAAGGGTCTGCTTCATACCAACCGTGCAACAGCAGCCTTCCCACTAGTGTCCCTGACTGTAATCTCACATTCTCAGATCGATCTCACCGCCCCCGGCACCTAGATCCTGCAGATGTGGTCCTGTCTGTCCTCTTCTGTGGGTCCCGACCATTCTCTGAAGTCCATCCTCCACGTGCCCACTCTCGCTGGACCATACCATGCTGGTGGCTCATTGTTTCACAGATGAAACCTACCCACAAAGCCCACAGTAGTCCAGCTCTGGCTTACTTTGGGCTCCCCAACTTTTCCTCTTTTCCCATCCACCTGGGGACACAGCAAACTAAATACTTGACTAAATGCTCACTCTTTCTCCTCTGGCCATTTTCCTCCCTCCTCTGCAGCCCTCCTGTCACCCCACCCTGTTCTGTTCCCGGAACACCTCTCCATCCTGACCTTGGAGTCCTGGTCCTGTCATTCACTCACTCTGTGACCACTGACAAGGTACCACTTAATCCAGTTCTCAGCTTCAGTTGTGTACCACAGTTAGGAAGCTTTTTACTCAATACCCAAACAGCATCCCAGACCAATTAAATCAGAATCTGGGGGTGCCCAGGGGATCTCAATGTGCAACCAAGGTGGAGGGCTCCGCCTCCCTGCCCCCGCCTTCCACTGTTTTGCAGCCGTTCCATCTAGAAGGATTTCAGAAAGGAGCCAGCTCAAAAGCACACACCTTGGCAGGACTCCGTAAAGCACTTAGCAAAAACAGCACTTGGAGTTGTTCCAAGCCGGGGCCCACGGTCGCCATGTCAGGCAAGCTTGGAAAAGTTCCGTCAGTACCACTGCAGCTGAGCATGACTCAGCAGGCCTGGCCTTCCTGGTGACCTGCTCCCAGCATCGGGCGTGGCCCCCACAGCCACCCTCTCCGCCTACTTGGAAGAAGCCCAGCTCTGATTCCACACACTGCCTGATTCCCCCAAACAGGCCCCCTGTCCTCAGGAGCCAGCCACCCTCACTTTCTAGCCTCACCCATCTGGACAGCGAACATGGTCCTGACTGGAGGACCATCCGCTCTCATTTCATCCTCCACATGAAGGTACGCATTTTTTAAATGACAGGGCAGTTGGTTACAAAGACAGCCTGAGGCTGTGGAAACAGCAAAGCTTGGCTTCTGACTCCACCATTCACTGGCTGTGTGACCTTGGGCCTGTTGGACATTTCATCAGCCTGGGCCTCAGTTTCCGGGTCTATAAAGTGAAAGTCACCACTCAACCTCATAAACACATGCAAAATGCCTGGTATAGGAGGAACTCCGTTACAATTTTCTTTCCTGCTGGACCCTCTTTTTCCTTTTTTCTACTCCCTAAAGCAAGTAGGTGCGGCTAGAGGTGACTGCCAGCATCCCTTGTAGTCTTGACATTCCAATGAACAAGTGAGGGCAGATCTGGGAGGCGCTGTGGAGAAGGAAGCCAGACCTCCAACCCCTGTGGTTCCCTAAGGCAAGACACTATTCTCGCTTCAACTGACGCAGGGCCTCCTGGGAGATGATCAGTTTCAACCTAGAATCTGATGCCTTAAAGGAGAGTGCACTGCATGTGGAAGCGTTGTGAGCACAGGCTGGGGGACCTCCTGGGGGGGGGGGTGGATACCAACTCCGTCCCTGACTAGCTGGGTGACACTGGGCAGGATTCTCCTCTTTGGCCATTTTCCTCACCTGTGGGACAGGAGGGATGATGGTCTGCCCACCTGCCTGCCTCAAGAGAGCTGCAGTGAGCATCAAGTGAGATAAGGACCAGGAAAGCCCTCCGTAGTCCCAGAATGCCCTATAAACACAGCATCATTGTAACGAGTGCTGTTCTGATTATTATCAGTGTCTGCATTGTGTGGGAAGTTGGTCAAGATGACCCATAAAGATCCCAGGAGTCCATGGGCCCTGAGATTCTAGAATTCTGGCTGGGGAGGCAGACATGAGTTGTGATGCCAATGAGAGATGCCCAGGTGGCAGTGCAAGTTGGGGCCGAGACCAAGGACAGCACAGCACTCACCTTCTGGGGGGCATTGATGACTCCAGTGTTGTAGCCAAACTGCAGGGATCCTAGTACTGCCCCTCCCACGGCCAGCATGAGACGGCCCGTCACCTTCTGCAGAGAGACAAAGCACATGGTTACAGATGTGTCTGGGTCCACGTTACTACAGGGCAGGGCCTGGGTTGGCAGGTTCCCTTGTTCGGATATCTTGTCTGACTGACTCCTGGCACCACACCCATCCTTCTCCCAGGAAACCTGGATACTTCCTGACCTCAGGTGCCTAAACCAGCCCAGCAGACTTCTAGGCCTCTCTCTGGAGAGAGAGAGGAATTGGGGTCTTTCTCTACAGCCTGGTCTTGGTCATAGAGGGAGAGGCCTTAGAGTCTCTGGGGGTCTCATTCTCCTGGTGGGGCCATGCTTAGAATCCAGGTGGCCCCAGACTAGATTGGGAGGCCTAGGAACCAACTCTGCCATGCAAGCAGGTCCAAATTATGTGAAAGGAACTGCACAGAGATGGAGGAAGTGCCCTGGGTTTGGAGCCAAAGGTGCTGACCTCTGATTCCTGCCCATTACCCCTCCTTCCCTCCATTTGCCTGTCTGCAAAATAGGCACAGGCACACTTGTCAGTAAGGACACAAGGTCCTGTCCTGCGTTCCTCTTCCCACCATTCACTGAGTACTGGGAAGGAAAGACATGTTCCAGATCATTCAGGGGTCTGCCGCAGAGCCAGGGGTGGAACCTGGGGCTCTGGACCCCCCATTCAGTAACCCTCACAGCAGTACCCCCAAACCAGGAGGTTCCCAGAGTCATCTGAACATAGATAACACACCAACCAGAAATGCGTTTTGGAAAAAAGTACATGACGCAAGGTGAGTAAGCATGTTGGGCAGTGCATGTTTCTAAGGGGCAAAGGGCTGGAGGAGAAAAAGCCAGCAGGATCTGTCCCCTGGACACAGAAGGCAGGAAGGCAGAGGGAGGGGTAGAGGCCAGTAGGTGAAAGGGCCCTGCTTACACATAGGTGAGAGGCCAAGAGGTGTTCGCCTGGCTAGAGAAAGGTAGAGGACTCATTCTGCCTTTTAAAACAAGGAAACTAAGAAATATCAGGCAAATCCTTAATTGGCGGTGGGAGAGTGGAGTCGGGGAGCATGCCAAACAAACGGCTGGCTTTCAACCAGCACCACGCCTACACCACCCTGGGCTGGCACTGCAGGTAGCAAAGGGAAGTTTGGAATTCTGAGCCACAAGATAGTCTGGAGAAGACTCCATGATGGTGGAGGACAGTCTCAGCTTGGCCATGGGCTTGCCTCTTCCTTCAAGATCATCATAGATGACATGGGGCATAGCTGCTAAGCAGATAGGTTCCTAGTACAGTCTTTTCATTTACTAGAAGCCCACAGGGCAAGGATTGCAAAAGCCACAGCTCTCGCATCAGAGACTGAGAAAGAGGAAGGCGGCTTTACTGCCCGAGTGCACAGCTCAGAGTCCCTATACGTCAGAACACTGGGGCCTGCCTTCCACTAGTCTGTCTGCCCCTCCTTGGTTAACCTCCGGACACTTATCTGACATGCAGGGAGATGTCCTCCTGCCATGGACCATTTCATTCCTTCTAAATCTTCGAGACCCAACTAAAAGGCAACTCCACATACAATCCCTGGCACTGTACCCCAAAGTCTGTACTCTCTCAACTCCCGAGGAAGCCTTCAGACTCAGGGCTGCCAGTTGAGTAGACAGTGAGCATGTGACAAAACTTTGGTGGGACCCAGTCAAGATAGGGCCAAGCCCAGGTCCTCAGGTGACCACTGGTCTTGAAGAGGCTGTGGTGAGGTACTAAGCATCATCAGGAGGACTCAACAATGACCCGTGTTGGGCTTTCTTAGCTCAGGGCGTCCAGAGTATGATACTTATGGTAGGGAAGCTATGTATTGTTCTACTACACATTGAAATAGAAATAAAATAGCAATGCAAATCTATGATTGAATGAGATGAGGCAGAACTGTAGAATGGAATACCCAGGAATAAAGCTCTTTATGTATTGCTTTGGGACAAAGAACAGCACGTTTCAGAGAAGTGAGTGTTGGATGCTACCTTTTGTATAAAAACGGAAAACAAAAACAAAACCACCAAAGTTGGTGGGGGTAGAGAATATTCATATTTACTTCAAAGAACGCACAAGAAATTAGGTAATAATATACCTCAGGGGAACTGGGTGGCTAGGGATGCGGTAAAAGGGAGACTTCATTTCATGCCCTTTTGCATATTTTTGAATTGTGAACCATGTGAGTGGATTACCTATGCAAAGTAAGTTTTTTACATGCCCTATGATTTCGTATTACTTGGAACAAAGCAATTTAAATAGAAATATTAAGAGAAAAACAATGCAGATGACCCATGGATCTGGCAAAAGTTATGCTTTGCAGAGCATAAGTGAAAGATGCCGCAGAGAGGCTGTGTGCGCCGACTACCATTATCACTACAGGCCTTGTTTTACTGAAGCCTGGCTCTCTTGGGTTCCAGGGGTCCTTGGGCTGCTGAAGTCACCCTTGGATCCCAGGTAAGCAGCTGCTTAATTGGCACTGGGGACTGGTGGGAGCCAAGGACCAACCCCTCTGCAGCACTTTGCCGTTGGCAGGTCAAGGTCAACTCCACTTTAGAAAACCTGCCTACCAGGCCCTGGGTTACATCCACATCCCCCCAGGTAGGCTGCTGCATTAGAATGCACTAAAATACCCAGTGACCTGTACTCCAGGCCCTGGGCTGGGGTTGGGGCCTGGAATCAAACAGGGCCTTGTCCTGGCATCAGGGAAAGGGCCAGCAGTCCACTGGGGGGCCAGTGGGAAGACAGATGAAGACAACATGAAGCTAGGGTGCTCCAGGCTTTAACAGGGGTGGTATGAGGAAGTGACAGAGCCCTGGGGAAAGGGATTTCTAATTTTGCCTGGAGACAATCAAAAGATGAGTTCTCAGGAGGTGACACTGGAGTTAGACCATGAAGGACAAGCAAGGAGTCTGCCAAGGAGGAAAGCAAAGGAAGACTACATTCCTGGTGCTTAGAACAGCATATGCAGGGGAAAGAATGGGGACTGATACAGCCAGATTCAGAGACAGATGCTCAGCCTGGCTAGATGTGAGTTGCAGGTGTGGAACGAGGTCCCTGCTCCTTCCTAGGCACATGGCACTGAGCCCAGTCATATACCCCTGCTCCCACCACACTCAGCTTGATCATGGATGGACCGGAATCAAATGCAGTGAACTACTTTTTTTCACCTTGGAATTGGGATATGTGGTAGCCCTGCCTCTGGACCTTGGTTTCCTCACCAGGCAAAGGGGAATAATGTTCCTTCCTTAGAGGGTTGCTGTCAAATTCGTATTGGTGCCCATCATGGAGCCTAGTGGAGTTCCTTCACCAGGTGTTTGCTGAATTAGGGAAGGACAGGGAGTTATCTCAATTGGGCCACCATTGACCCATCTATCCCTGCTAGCCTACTGCTAAAACACAAGTGCAGAAACGAAGTCCATTTACTCAGTATATATTTATTTTGGTGTTAAGCTCATGTAACAACTTAGAGAAGCGACACAAACCCCACAGCTGTGGCTTTCTTGTGGAAACCTTTTTTAGGGGTGGGGGAGCATGGTAGAACCCAGAGACTGGGACCCTCAGCATCCTCTGAGGATGGAGCTGCCTTCTAGAACATTCTATGCTCTTTCAGACCTTGGTCCTTATTGTGCCCTCAATACCCATCTGCCATTGTGACTAGAAACTCCATAAGAATGTAAGCTGGGTTTTTTCATCTCTGCAACCAGAGTACCCTGTGTAGGGAATAGCAGAGAACAATTGTAAAACAGAAAATCTACCACTTACTAATTTAGTTTTTGGGTAAAACTATCTGTGGGTAGCTGTTTTGCTAAAATGGTGCTCATTGTAACTCAGCCAACTTAACAGTTTTCACCAAGCCCCTGATGAGTGCTGGAACTCAGGAGCTCTGAGAGGTGGAAACAGGCTAATGGTACCTATCCAAACCCTCTACTCCAAGCCCCCATGGCTGTAGAGAAGAGACCTTTGAAAGAAGAGGGTTCAAATCCTGACCCCACTCTTAGTTCACCAAGTGCCTCAGCTCAGTCAGTAGCATACAGAAGGTTATCTCATGTCCCCACCCCTCATTCTCCCTGTCCCAATTCTGGGGGTTCAAGGCCCACTGAGAGCTCAACTTCTCCTCTCACACTGGGAGGGTGGGTGGCCCTGCATATCTTGCCAAACTCGCAGTGGCCTTTTGATCTGCCTGTGTGCCCTTCCTCAGCACAGCAGCTGGGCCCCGGGCTTGTCCTGCAGCGGGCTCTCAGTCAATATTGGCAGAGGGAGTGCATGTGGCACTGCCTGCTCAAGAGACAGGGCGTGCCCTGTGGGAGGAGGGTCCCAGTCTAGCAAAACCCAGACGTCACTCCATCTCATCCTCCTCCCACGGCTTCCTGTAGTTTCCCAAGGTGCACTGGAGCATGGGACACCTGGCTTTCTAAGCACTGGGTTCACAACTCTAAGTAGGGTGGGAAGGAGGTGTGGCAGGGGGGTCATGACAGCTCCCTTTTCATTTTCGGTACATTTCTAAGATTTCATTTGAACAAAGTTCTGGACATTTAAAAAGAAAGTAGCTCAAGAAATTGCAGACTGCTGTACCACCCTCACTTGATCGATGGGGAACCTAAGGTCAGAGAACAGGCGCCCAGGATACTCAGCAAACAAAAGCCAGGGTTAGGACTGGAGCTCTTTAGATTCCGAGCTTGGACTTTCACCCTCTGACCCCTTCCACTCCGAAGGCTTGTCAAGAAGAGCAATGGGCTAACCTCAGAAGCCTGACCTTCAGGTGACCTCAGGCACAGACTCCTCTAGAAACCATTGCCTTTGAGCCTTCTAGTGATGCCAGGACTTGCATGACTGAGCCTCTGGGCACCCCACAGTGGCCCTGAAGGCAGAAGTTGCCCATCAATCTCTAAAGCAGGGAGGGGAGGAGGAGCCAGCATTGGCACACTGCCAGGGGCTGCTCACATCCTGATTGAACCACCATGAATATCCTCTGCTCTGCTCAGCAGGGGGACTGCTCTCACTTCACAGAGAAAATGGGAGAGGAAAAAAGTACATTCAGTGGATCTTCAAACTGGGGGATCTCTGATGCCTGATTTTATGAACTTCCTGCTAATGTTCTCCCCTGACCGCCCCCACTGCTTCCGGGTACTGGCCCCTGAAGGAAACAAGGTTTCTACCTGGTGCTTTCTATGTAGGTCAAATTCCATTCCAGCCACCCTCTAAGCCCTGTCCATCTGAACCAAGACAGCCTTAGATCAACCTCAGGAAACTTTTGGCCACTCTGCTAGATTCTGTTCTAAGCTAAATTTGGTAATCTGTGGCCCCTGGGCCAAATCCAGCCTGCTGGCTAAGGATGGGCATTGGATTTCTAAAAGAGCGTGTGTACTAGGGGTGGGAAGCAACGTTTTGTGGTATGTAAAAATTACATTAAATTCAAATTTCATCAATTTTATTGGAACGTAGCCATACTCGTTTGTGCATCTGCTATTTGGGGCTGCTTTTATGCTGTGATGGCACAGTTGAGTGGTTAAAGAGGCAGAGACCATTTGGCTCATAAAGCTGACAATATTTATAATATCTGGCCTTTTGCAAAAAGTCTGTCAACCTCTGCTTTAAGCCCCAGGTCCCCTGAGGGGTTAGGTACAAACCCAATGCATGTACTGTGGAGAACTTTTGAAGTCTTTTAGGCCAAAACACATTATCCTCCCTAAATAACCGAAAAGGTAAGCATCCTTAAATGCAAACAACTGGCTACCTGCGCTGTGTGCTTGGACCTTGGGCTGGAAACTGGACCCTGGGGAAGCTGAAACCATTTAGCAGTGAGATGGATACCAGTTCAACCAAGAGGATATTAATTTGGTAAGACTGGCATATACAAAGGTCATTGTCACCCTAAGCAAACAAGTTTAAGTCCCAGTTCCTCCACTTTTGTGAACTTAAAAAATATTCTTTCCTCTAACACTTCAGTTCCCCATAGAAGAAGTTTTTCTAATTATTAAGTAAAGATTATACCTGAATGCATGTTCCCAACACTATCTTGGTCAATGGGGACTGAGCAATAAATTAAACCAAATCCCTGACTACGGAACTTGATATTTTAGTTGAAGGCTGGGGCAGAAAATAAATACATGTAATATATCAGGTGGTGAGTGTTATGAAGAAAGCAGGGGGTGCTATTTCTTAATCACGGTGGAACTTGTCTGTAATGGAATATTATGCAGCTGTTGGAAAGAATGCAACACATCTGTATGTACTTGGCATACAGAAAAGAGACCCAGATTATTAAAAGAAAAAAAAATCAAGGTAGAATGTATAGAATGTAATTTTTTATAAGGAAGGAGTAGTTACTGAACTTTTGTACCATGTACCTACTGTAGGTAGAGAGAGAAATACTGCAAATATTTCTCTAAGGTTTGCATTGGTGAACCGGGTGGGCACCACACACAACATGGACAAAATATGAAGCAAATACCCGAACATTACACATGTAGGCACACAGGTACACATTCACAAAGAGGTCTCTGCGGGTAAGCACCAAACAGTGACCACCTGGAGGAAGAACACTTCTATCCTTTCTCTTTTTATGCTTCTCTTTAGTTGGCTTCATTACTTCTGTATTACAAAAAAAAAAAAAAAAAAGAAAAAAAGAAAGATCCAATTTCTTTCCCCAGTCGCATCTGAAGACTTTATTGGGACACAGCTCTAGTGCCAGGGCCTGGCAGGTCCAGTGCACTGCCATCCAGAAGTCTTGGAGCAAATGGTAATTCTGCAATGTAGCACTCTACCAAAAGGGCTTTTGTTTTATTTCTTTTGAGGTCCTGGGGATTGGTCCTAGGGGGTACTCTACCACTGAGCTACATCCCTGGTCATTTTTATTTTTTATTTGGAGGCAGGGTCTTGCTAAACCAATGATTCTTCTGCCTCAGCCTCTGGTGTTGCTGGGATTATGGGCACGTGCCATGATGCCCAGTGCTCTGAAGGTTTTATGTGGCTGTGAGATGGAGACCTGTTCCACAGACATATGAATAGGTCAACTTTTATAAGAAAAATGACACTTAATTCATCCTTACCAGGTAGCCTTCTGGGTGAGCAGGGGCATCCTTACCTGTCAGGGGTCTGGATGGGTGAGAAGTGGATCCAGCTCCATGGCACTGAGCTGGTGGGAGCAACAGACCCTAGGCCTAGGACACTGTGAGCTTCCAAGATCAACTACTGAGGGGCAGGTAGATGATTCTAGAATGAGAAGGGTGGTCTATACATCACATTCTGCGGCTGGTGGGCTTGTAGAGGGCTGTGTGTGAAAAGGACAAGGGTGATGCCGAGACTGCAGAGGCTGAGCACCAGGGCTGCTTTGGCAAAGGCAGCTGGCTAGGCCGTGGGGGCTCACTCTCAAGTCCCTCTCACGGCTACTCAGGGTTGATGCTGAGGGTTACTGCCACCATGCCGTCGATGGCAATGATTCAAATTGGGAGCACTGGGGTGGATTTCATGATCAACGAACATGATGGACATGGCTGCCATGCCAGTGCTGCTTCTGGCCATGCCATGGGCAACACCCATGTATAAAAGGGAGGGAGGTGAACCCAGAGCAGCATGGACACCTGGGGTCAGGACCCTGGAGGGTGGCTTCGCACAGCTGTGAGAGCGTCTCTGAGCTATGACACACCAGGGAGAGCCTTGTGCTCAAGGAGAGCACAGTGGAAAGCTCGAGGAGTGCGGGGAGGCTGTTTCTCCTTCTTTAGTTGGACCGCCTGCCCCGTCCCAAGAGAGTTCGAGTCCCCCTCTTCCTCCAGCAGAGGGCCTTAGAGTCAGTCATCTGGCCCACCTGGGGCTCTGACTGCTGTGAAGGCAGCTCTTTGCTACTGAGCACTCCTGGTGAGCTGCAGGGCTGCTGACCCACAGAGGCAGGCATTATCTCCCACAGGGGAGGACACAGCTCCCACAAGACATGTGGCCGCCCTAAGTTAAACGGCAGAGCTGTTTCTGTCTCAGATTTTTCCTTCCCACGCCCAATTCCAGGGCAGGGAGAGGTAAGCTCTGGCCTAAAGCAATTTGGGCAGATGTTCTCAAAAGTCAGAGAGTCCTCAATAGCCAAAGTTCAATCAACTGGGGTCTGACAAGAGCTCTTCCCTTTCTGGGTTGTGGGGGTATGGGGGAGGCAGAAGCCAGCAAAATGGTGAAGGGGTGAACCCTACTTTCTTCTTGACCAAGTTCAAGACCAGGGAGCCCTGGTTCAGTTGCTGCAAAACCCCAATGTTTACGCATCAGCTACTGCCAAAGCCTGGTGGCTAGATGACAGCCTGGGGCTCTACTCCGCCCCTCCCTTGGAGGGAGGTAACAATTGGAGGTTTGTTTTGGTGGCCAGAGCTGGGCCTGCCAGCCTGGACACAAGCCTCTCTGAGCCCATGAATCCAGCCAGGAGCCTTCCTGGCCTCTGCCATTCTGGGGACATTGGTTACCAGACTGAATGGCTTTGTCACCTCTATGCCCAGGAATAAGGTGGGCGGGGAGAGAGGTTGCAGGACCCAAGCCAATGCTGCACACTTTCCCCTTTGTTCTAGGCCTCCCCAGTTCTGCCAGTTTGACAGAGAGGGAAAGCTAGTCTTCTGTACTCTTGATGCCAGAGCAGAGGTCTGAGTTCTGACACCCTGTGACCAGGAGGCACTGAGCAAAGCTGAGCTCCTGAAGTCACAAGCTGATTATGGGGGATTTAGGGCTGACCCAGCTCTGGGGCAAGTAGAATGGAATCCCTGGATGGCTTGGCACCGAACAAGGATCATCTTGGTGCTGTTTACATGGTACTGCCAAATTGGCTATGGAAAGGGTCTTTCCACTTAAAAGTAGCCACCACCTAATTGAGGGCATGAAGCTGAGCTTCTCAAATCCACCAGGGGTAGCAAAGCCTCCATTTTATAGAGAGGGAAACCAAGGCCCAAGGAAAGCCACTTCTCCAAGGTCCCAGCTTTGTTTTGTTTCCATTTACAGAAGTGTTTCAGTTGTCAAGTTACATCTAGCCCAACTTTTAGAGTGTGACTGCCCCCAGAAAGAGCTTGGAAAGTCCTGAAGCCTGGGGATTTCTGCTCATTTGGGATGAGCGAAGGTGGCACAGAACACAGTGGGTACAGAGGAAAGCATTTTCCCCCTAACAACACAGAACATCTCAAATATTTTGTGGCAGCCTTGTCTTGGACAAGTCTTTTTCCTTCTCCAGCCTCAGTTTCCCCTTCTATCAAATGGAGGGCTAAGCCATGGGCTGCAAAGTCTCTTCCTGCCTGATTTTCATCATTCTCTTACATCATCCTGGAAAGAACGGCAGTGTTTTAGGACAAGATGTTCAGTGTGTGACCTTGGCAAAGTCATTTTTCACTGGACCTTGAGGTCCCCATGACTTCATACCTCCTTCACAAGACAGCTGTGAGGATCCCAAGAGATAATGGATATGAGAGTTCTTTTTCAAACTCCTCAAGACTGACCCAAATTCAGGCAGGTAGGTGGGAACAAAGAAGACCAAGGCAAGACAGGGCCTGGCACTCTCACCCCTGTGACAAACCCCCACTGGGAAGAACCGACAGCAGGAGTTTTAATGATTTACCTAAGTAATAATCGGGGGCCAGGCATCCTGGCTTCCTAAAAATTCACACTGCCAGAACACCAGACTTCTAGATAGAGGTCAAGGGCCAAGTATATGTTACCTGGGACCCAGGCAGGCACAGTGCATCATGGGAGTCCAAGGAAGCAAGGAACATTTATGGAACATGTATGGGGACAGACACCCACATTTTCCCCCCTGAATTCTTATAGATATTCTAATGATATAAAAATGACATCATTCTGCAGATGAGGCAACAAAGCTAAACTAGGATGCAAAGCCACACCTGCAGGACCTCAAATAACCGATGTTCTTCGTACCACTGGGGCTGAGGAACCCCGCAGATTTCTGATGCCTCCTTTGTGCAGGGGTCAGACTGGTCAGTAAAGGAGAAGGCACAGATGGGAACAGACTAGTCCTTCACAAAGGGTGAGGTGAGACATCCCAGGGCAGGGCTCACTCTTGCCTGCTGCCCAGGAGGGATCATGGGTGAAACCCTGGCTAGCCAGGCGATTTCACCTGCCCCTCCCTACTTCCTACTCACTTAAGCTCATTACTTCGAGATGCAGAGGAGCACTTGGTGTATGGAGAAGTCAGCTGAGTCGATTCCCAGTTCTGAGGAGATGAAGAGGAACACAGCAGAACCACGGCTTCAAGCCAGACACACCAGGCAAGGGATATAACAGTGTCAGGCCTCAGTTTAACATGTGGTACGGGAAGCTTGTGGTAGGAATCAAACCAGCAGTCTCCAATGTACACAGAGAATTTAGAAAACAAAACTTATTATCACTGATGCCTTGTATTTGTCTTCTGAGATTTCTATTTTATGTAGACAGATAATATACCAGTATAACAGTATCTCTATATGAATTTATAAATGCAAATGAACCAGTGGGCAGGAGGTGCTCCATGATCCACCCAGTGGACAGAGGAAACTCTGGAAAAGCACCCACCAGCTGCTCCATTTAGACCAGATGCCATAGGGTTGCCTTTGATGTTAGAACTCTCCCCCCCACTTGGTAGTGGACAGAAACGAAAGCTCTGCTGATCAGCCTGGGTTCAAATCCAGCTCAGCCACTTACAAGCTGTATAACTTCAGGAAAGTTACTTCCCTTCTCTGAGCTCCAGGCCAGTGAGGAGCCTCAGCAGGGCTAAATGATCAGTGACAGCAAAAAGCATTTTAGCCTGGATCCCAGTAAACTGGAAATGGCTGTTGATTTTCTCCTCCATTCTTCTGTCTCCACTCAAAAATTCACTTATCCACTCAAATAAATACCGAGGTCTGGCATTGCGCGCTGACAAGACCGTTCTTTTCTTTGAGGAAGTGACAAAAGTTATCCCTATCTTTCATGTGGAGGAACAGAGGCCCAGAGAAGTTAAGTGTCCTACCAGAGTTCGAAGATAACACAGCAATTATTTGGAATTTTGGGATCTCGGCACTTGTCCCTGGTTAAAGTCACCTCTTATATTTTTCAGTTATACCCCACCACTGCGGCTCATTCATACAGGCTGGGAGACTCAAGGAGGGAACTTACTCCGGTGTCTGTTCAAGCCTGAAAGCCCAGGCAGGATGAAGCAAGTCCCTCTAGATTCAACAGGTTTGTATGGGGAGGCCTTTTCCTGCTGAGAATACAGCCTGGTGTCACCCTGCTGTGTCTCCTCGGACACCTCCACAGCACATATATAGTGTAGTTCAGGTTCAGTCCCAAACCTGCTCGTCCCAGGTAAAAACAAAGGGCATCCTTGGCCCTTCTCAGGCGATATGGGAAAAATCAAGTAGGTAAAAGGAAATATTTTAAAAGGAAAAAAAAATGACCTGAAAATATTCTATAGAAGGGCGAAGGGAGGGAGCAAAGCAACAACGCCCTACACACAGAGGGGTTCAATAAACACTTGTTGAAAAGGAACCGCCTTGGGGCAGTCACAAAGATTCCCTGCAGGACAACCCTTTTCACAGACGCAGAAAGAGCGAGCGTGTGTGTTTAAGTTACCGAGATCCTATCCAGGCAGTCTGCCCCACTGCGCGACCCACCTAAGAGTCCTCATCATCCAGAGCATGGAGTCCCTCGGGCCACGGTGGGCGCTCTTCCCGCTCAGCTCCCGCCTGGAGCCCTATCCCAGCCCCGGGCTCGCGGGCCCCGGGGTGCTCTCCCCGCCCGGCCCGGGACCGTGCCTCATCGGAGTACATCTCTCTCCCCAGGACTTGGCAACAGCTTTGGGGCCCGCGCTGTCCAGAAAGAAGGGTCTCAGAAACCGGCTGTTCCTCCCAGAGCCGGGGCCAGGCACCCCCGCGCTGGAGCGCCAGCCTGAAGGAAGTGCCCTCCGCCTCGGCATCTCGGGAGGCCGGGAAAATGCCCCTGGCCATGCCGTTTACCAAGCGCCGCACCGGGGCGAGGGGAGCAGCGGCCTGGATCCCTCCTGGAGCGCGGGCGGGTCCCGCGGGCTCCGAGCCGGGGCCGGGGCCGGGCCGGGGGCTCGGCTCGCTCAGCCAATGGGCGGCGCGCTGGGGCCCCCTCCCCCGCACCGGGAGGAGCCGGCGCAGGGCCGCCGCCGCCGAGGTCGTGCGCGACGTGCTGCGCCAGGGCCCTGTGTCCCCGGCCCCCGCCGGGCCGCGTGGACCGCGCGGCGCCCCCGGAAGGAAGCTGGGTACTCCGCGCGGGCGCCAAATACGCACGTTGCGCCCTCCCGCTTGCTGGATCCGGAACCCATCCCCGCCGCGCCCCTAGCCCCGACCAGGCGCTGCGTCCTGAACCCGCGCGGAGCCAGGCTCAGAGAGGTGCGCTTTCGGCCGGCGGCGCACAGCACGGCCAGGCGATCAGGGAGGCCCGGGCCGGCCGAAGGGTCCGCAGGGGTCGCCTTTGTTCCGGCGGGGAGGGCTCGCGGCGCGCGACTCACCTTGCTGCTGGGATCCATGGCCGCGCTGCGCTGGTGGCTCTGGCAGCGCTGGGTGTGCGGGCGGCAACAAGCGGGCGGGCGGCGCTCTCCGGCTCAGGCTCTGCTGCGACTCTGACTCCGACTCCCGTCGGTTGACCTCTCGCTTCCTGGCACACTTACTCTCGGACCCCCAGCCGCGATCTGCACGGCTGCCGACGCTACCTCAAGCCTCTTGCCTCTAGCACCAGAGCTCCCGGACCCCAGCGTTTATAGGACCCCAGCCATTGGCTGGCCAGGCTGGTGTGTCGGGGGTGTGTGGGCAGAGCCTGGGGCGGGGCCTGGGGCAGAGCACGTCCGGGGCGGGGCTCCACGGGAGGGGGCGAGGGGAGGGGGAGGGGCGGAGGGCTCCTGGCTGCCGCCTCTCTCTGGCTGCCAGCCTACCTTGTGCCCAGTGCTCTGGGACCCCTGGAGGTGCTCGCTGTGTGACCCTGGGCAAGTGCGCACACCTCTCTGAGCCTCAGCAGCCTCTGGCAAAATGGTGGAGCTGGTACCCGGCTGTAAGACAAGCTGAGAACTGCATAGGGTAGCGCGTAAAAGCTAGGACTTTGGATTCTTTTCTCTGCTCCTGGATGACTTTGGTAAACTAACGATAATCATAGCATCACCTTCTAAGGTAGTTATGAAGATTAAACGAGTTAATGTTTGTAAAATATTTAGGACATCTTTTACGTGGAAAGTGGTATTTAAGTATTTATTAGACTACGGGAGGTCTTGCTCAGTGATTGAGATTTCCCTTCCTCTTTTCCACCCCCAACATTCCTGCTCCCAAACCAAGTCTCAGTTTTGCACCAGCCGCGCCCTCTGCCTGGAAATCCATACCCACTTTTTCTCTGGGCTTTAAAATCATCTCTTTGATAACTTTTCTACTTCTGACAGTCCAGGTGTAGCTACAGTGACACCGAAGTGTGAAACGTCCGAGAGACTGGGAACTGAATGGTTAAGGACACAGGAGACTTTGGCATTGAGCCAGATCATCTGTATACTAGACTAGCCTGATCCTGATCTGCGAGCCAGAGTTTTCTTATGTAAAATGAAATTCATAACAATTCATGTGTTCTCACCAGAGTTACAATTTCCATGAGGTGAGCTCATGAAGTGCTTAGCATGAGCTGAAGCATAGTCAGTCCACATTTACTGCTGCTGCTGCTGCTGCTGGTGGTATTGTCATCTGAGTTCACCTTATTTCCTCTTCCAGACCAGAGTCTTTCTTGAGACACAGTGAAGGGAAAGACCTCCAGTCCCAAGGTCTGGGCAAAGTCTGGGGTTAGCCTTGGGTCTCTTTCCCTGTGCGGGAGGGGTCGCGATGGGATTAGTTGCTGTTGGAAACAAGAAGGCTGAAATGACCCCTGGGTTCTCTGGGCAGCGTGTCCTATACTGGCCAAGGGGGCACCCTGATTAGGCACAGAGTCCTGGAAACAGAACCCTTCTGGGCATTTCCCTGCCCATGGCTCCAATTTCTACAGTCTCTTGCTGCTAGCCTGGAAAGTGTGGAACTACCTCCCTCCTCTCTCTTCAAGCCTATAGAGGGCACCAAGTCTTGCTGACTCCACCTTCCACACCGCCACCTCCTCCTCCTCCCTCTCCTCTGTCTTTAGCATCTCTTTTTTCTCCGCCAATCCTGGACCCTGTTATTCCCCTACTCACATACCTGACATTGTCATGGAGGGAGAGGCCCAAGCCTGGCCATCGAGGCCCTTCTTTGGGGCACCAGTTTACAGGCTCACCCTCACTCCTAGCACCAGCACCTCACATCCATACTTTGCTTAGGTTGTATCCTCTGCCTAAGAAGCCTTCCCTCCACCTCAACATGCCAAAAGAGCACCCCAGGAGTGGGTCCTGTTCCGGGAAGTGCCCCGATTCCCTCGAGTGGCAGTCTTTCTCTCCTTTCTTCCTTGGTGTTCTTTAGTGTGCTGTTGTCCTCTGGCTGCCTCCCCCAGAATGTGAGCAACCTGAGGACAGTGCGTGTGACTGAGGCACAAGGTGAATGAGCAGAGGACAGGTCTCCTTGTCTAGCTTCCCTTCCATGCCAGTCCCTTCTGCCAACACTTGCAGCCTTCTCTTCTATATCTTTTGGATTTTGCTACCTCCCTGCTCAAAGTCTCTCCTTGGTTCCCTGTTTTGCCCATCCACTCTTCTGGCTCAGCCTCTGGATCACACTCTCTAAGCAACCCCTTTCCTTCTCCAGACCAGCCCTGTGCAGGTCACTTCCCCAGGGACAGAGATATGAAAGCCCACTGCTAGCTTCATGGTGCCCCAGACTAGATGGGCAGCAAGAGGGAGGATGAGCGTCAACAGTTCCAATTCAAGTGCACAGGATATGCCTAGGTACCAGGGTGCAACTTGCACCCCATGGGAAGAAGAGGGAACAGGGAGCGCTTCTGGGAAAGGGGAGCTCATAACTGAGCAGGGTTTGGAAGGCTGAATATGAGTTCTCCAGGTGGATTGAAGGGAAGGCCACTGGAAAGAGCAAGGTACAAAGGTGGCAGAGAATGACTGCTGAGGGGACAAGAGAATTACTGCCAGAGATTCATGGTAGAGTCAGAATTGGACTTGGAAGTCCCAGTTCTGCTATTTACTTGCCAAACATTCACGAATACAGTCCTCTTCTCCAAGCCTCACGATCCACATCTATAAAATGGGCACAACCACCCCTTCCTAAGTCAGCTTGAGAGAAAACAGGTGTGTATAAAGGTTTACACTATTAATAAAACTACTAATTCTTGATATCAGCAGTTCAGTCAAACCCCCATCCCATCATCAGGACGCCACTTGAGGGCAAAGCAGAGTAGCCAGAAAAGCAGCTTTATCTTTGCCCCACCCCACCATACCTGCCCAAACACAGACCCCCATTACCTGTTTGAAATTCCACTCCTTGGTGTCCTCTCTGTAAATGTTTTATGATCCCTAGAGGCTACAGTTTAGAGGCAAATTCACCAGGAGCTATTGACACTGGACCAGAGGTTAAATTCTCAGGTGGACTGGTTTGTGTTTTTAATGACTGAGTCCTTGGAAACAGAATTTGACTCCATCTAGGAGGAGCGCACAGGAGAAGGCCTGAGAAGGTTGTGTCTGAGCTGGGCAGACTTGGTGCTGGGGAGGGGAGCGTGGACAGATGCCTGGAGGGAACGCAAGAAGATTTAACAAGCCCCTTGTGGCCTGGCTGGCTCCTAGGGACTTTTGAGAGAACCAGCATAGAAGGGGGTGGGGAAAAGAGACATGAAGATAGAGAGGGGAGAAGAGTCTGAGGAGGTCGGCTCACAGAGGCTCCCAAATGCCAGGTATAGCAAATAGGACCTTCAGTGGGCAGTAGGGAGCCATAGAGAGTTACTCAGCAGAGAAGACACCTGAGGAAATCTCATCCTCCCTTCACCGTATATGAGGCTCTAAAAGGGGGAGGGAAGAGCTAGTGGAGCCTCAGTATTCAGCTTGGAGAGGCTTAGTGCCCTCCTCTCCAGCCTGTGCCCACACTGGCACCTTTGTTTTCTGGAGGCCGATTTCAGTCCTGGAAAGAACTCGAACTTTTCTGGGTTGATTCCAAGCAGTTCCAACACTGGCCGGTGGGGAAGAAAAAAGCTCCCTGGGATTGGCAGGGAGGTGCCAGGTGCATAGGCTGATGCGGATGGGCGTCTGGTGCGTGTCTGAGGGCACACAGTGGGCCCAGGGCTGAGGGGTGGGGCGGTTCTGTGCAGGGCGGGTCTTAGCGGCTCTGGAGCCAGGAGTGAGTAAGGCGAGCCCGGAAAAATCTCTTTTGCCTTTAAAGGCAAGCGTCCTGGCAGCCTGGAGAAGAGGCTTTGCTGAGTCAGCTGCAGCTGATGCAAGGGGGGCTGGCAGGGGCTGGGGCAGGAGATCCCCTAATCCGCAGGATGTTTTGCAAGTCAGATCCTCCTGGACTGCAGGTAAATGTAGTGATGGGCTCCAGGAGAGCCTGCTGGGCCAGATAGGACAGTTTTGCGACTTCAGTATTTTCAGTCTGGGTTTGCACACCTGCTCCCAGAAAACTAGGCAGCATCCCTCCCTCCTCTTATGTACCCCTCCCTGGTCCTGTGCAAGGGTTCCTGTCAGTGCCACCACCTGCTCATTGGTACTGAGGGATATTGAGAGAACATCCCTCCTCTGTCTCCTGAGCACCAGGCTTGTCTGTTCAGCTGCTTTCAGGACGGCAGTTGGGACCGCACACTCACCATGCTTAAATCCAAACTCTTCATCTCTCCCCCAGCTCTCCTAGTCTCCACCCCAGGGGTAGCTCTTCCAAACGGCACTAGCCAGAGATCTGATATCATCCTGACTCCTCTCTCTCTCCCTCATCCTCAGTATGCACTCAGTCCTGTGGATTCTGCCCTCCCAGAATACTTACTGTTGAACTCTGTCCCCTCCTCTGCAATCCCACAAGCCCTTCTTTAGGCTAGAGCTCCTGCTCAGCATCCTCCCACCAGTTACCGCCTTGGTCTCTCAACTGCACAGCTGCCAATCACTGCCTCCTTTAAACATCTTTCCACGGCATACACCAACATGGCTGATCTCCTAGACATCACATTGAGGTGTTGAAGCCACATGCAAAAGGGTATGATTGCATGTATATAAAGTTCAAAAACAGGCAAAGTGCATCTAGAAGTCCTGAGAATTGGTCCCCTAGATGGGAGGGTCTTGACTGTGAGGGGAACTGGTAATCAGGGCTAGGCAAGTGGAAGCTAGATTAGCAGTTCTGGTGTTTTCCTATTGCTCCAAGTTTTAACACGACTCAGCAGCATCAGTTATTCATCCTATCTTTATTTGACATTTTGATATTTTGTCATGGACTTTTTGCATTAAATTTGACTTTTCAAAGATTTTTACATTGAGATTATTATTTATCTCGACAACTGAATTTTGGGCACTCCTCCCCCTGCCTTGAATTTCACCTGGGAGTTGAGCGCCTCTCTTGCCACACCCCGTTCCTGATCCTGTGATAATGTTTCTTAATCAAGGTGCTGATTATGCAGGTGCATTCTGTTTGTGAAAAATAATTAAACTGTGTACACTTCCGATTTTTGCACCTTTTCTGTAGGTATCTTTTGCTTCAATTAAAAACAATTATTTTGTTGGGTCTGGTGGCCCACACAAACAACTCAAGAGGCTGAGGCAGGAGGATTGCAAGTTCCAGGCCAGCCTTAGCAACTTAAGACCCTGTCACAAAATAAAAAATGAAAAGGACTGAGGATATAGCTTGGTGGTTATAGCTTGGGTTCAATCCTACGAAGAAAGTTTGTCGTTGTTGTTTTTAATTTAAAAACGTTGCATGGTTCCTCGGGAATGTCTGCTTCCTCTAGTGTCCCTAGCACGAAAAACAGTGCCTGATACATTCTGGGTCTCTGTGTATATTTGTTATATGAATGAATACACTATTTCAGTTAATATAGTTCTCACAGGAACTCTGTGAGATGAGGTTTCTTTCCTCTCCATTTTCTAAAGGAGAAAATGAAAGTTCTTGAAGAAGTTAAATTAATTGCCCCAAATCATGCAGGTAGTAAGTGTGAGTTTTAATACCTTGCTTACAAAAAAATAAAGACTCTGACCAACAGTGCTTGTTCAGCACCAGACCCAGCACTAGTGGAAGCAGTTTACCGTGCCTGGCTCTTATCACTTAGATTACAGTTATTTGAACTTTATCTTCCCCTTAGATAATGACCTCTCCAAGGCAGGGACTTGGGCATTCCAGTCTTCCCTTTATCCAGCAAGTAATTTGACATAGGAAATAAACTATAAATGTTTAATGAATGAGTAAACCAAAGAATGAATGAAGGAGAAATCCAGAGGTCTGCTTTTGGAGACGGACCTGCCAGCTGTGTGTCTTTGAGCATGTTTCCTAACCTGAGTCTCAATTTCCCCAACTGTAAGATGGGAATCATATCAATACTCACCTCGAAGATTGTGACTATATGGGAGACAATGTCAGCATGTGGTAAAAACTTGAAAAATGAAAACTATAATCATTTCCAGTGTTTCCATCCTCAAAGCCTGATTTACTTTAGGGTTGCAGGCATCTGCCTCTCTCAGTTTCATGTATTATTTTCAGGGGGTCCTTAAGGTTGGAAAGAGAGGACCTGGTGCAGCCCCATAAGTTCTCTGCCTCAAGTCCATAGAAAGGGCAGAATGCTGGAACAGTTCAGAAGCTTGATTTCTGGTCCGGCTTCCCTCTGCGGGTGGTGCCATCTCTAAGTTTCCTATTCCCTGTGAGCCTCAGTTTTCTTTCTGTAAATGGGCCCATGATAGTCTTGAATTTGGCTGCTGCTATGGTATCTGCTGGTAATTCCTGCTACTCAAGAGGCTGAGGCAGGCCAGCCTGGGCAAGCTAGTGAGACCCTGTCTCAAAAATTCAAAAGACAACCAGGGATGTAGTGGGAGTGGCGGAGTACCCCAGGCTTCATCCCCAGTAACACACACACACACACACACACACACACACACACACACACACACACACACACACACATTGAGCTTATAGGGGGGCTTTGGGAAGGATTCAGTGCTTTGGCCCTGGGCATAGTGCCCAGTAGGACTCCATAAACCTTGAGTGGGAGGAATTAACTTCATGCCCTGTGGGTGGAGGAATAGCAAGGAGACTGGAGAGACTCAGAGACACTGAGAAGTCCAGGGACTGAGGGAGAACAAATAACTGGGCTTGGCTTTTCTGTTGTTCTGAGAACCATATTTCTCCAGAGAAGTGAAATGTCAACGCCCTTCAGACTGATGTAACTTTTATTTTTCTTTCTTTCTTTTTTTTAGTGGTGCTGGGGATTAAACCCAGGGCCTTGTACACGCAAGGCAAGCACTCTACCAACTGAGCTATATCCCCAGCTCCTGATGTTACTTTTTAAATGGACAAAATGTCGTCCCATACATCATTTGTTTGGTCTTCCCCACACCTTTTACTGAAGGCAAGACCACACACATCCACAGCTGAAGACACTGAGGCATGCAGAAGGTAAGCCACTTGCTTGAGGTCACAGCGAGGGAGGAATGTGTTAGCAAACTGAAGACATGAAACCTGGACCTCTTCACTTCTCGAATCCATTATGCAGTAATTTGGATAGAAAAGAAAGCACATAGCTCACCCTCCCATGGAGCAGCCACTATCTAGCCACTGTCCATCCGGGCCACTCCCCCCACCCCCTCAGCCCCCACCTGGATGCCACCTGGCAGTCACATGCATATTCATCATAGAGGAGCTGGCTGACTCACCCTTTGTACTGGAACTGACTCACGCTTCAAAGCAGAAAACCTGTTGAGAGCCCCTAGGGACCTTCCCTTTCCACACAGGAAAGACTTGGAGCATTAATTTCATAGAAACTTGAGGTTGATGCTCCAAATCCATGGCAGTTTAGCTGGTAAGAAACAGAAATCGCTAGGCTGAGGAGTTCTAGACTCAGAGGAGTTCGCTGAACTCTTGACTTTTACAATTTCACTGGATGACTTCAGGCGAGTCTTTGTTCCTCAGTCTCTTCAGCTTCCTAAGGAAGGTGCTGCCACAGGTAACCTTCCAGACTGCCACAGACAAGGCTGGCAGAGACCCCCTGTGTGGGGGTGGGGTGGAGAGAGGGTGAGTGATTCCTGATGTCACCCAGGCACATGTGCATTCATTAAAAATATTATTGAATGGAGAAGCACCATCATTGATCGGCATGGAAAGAAAGTCATGATATTTTCGAATGGAAAAAAACAGGTTATAAAACTGTATGTCACACTTCCAAAAGAAACACATATGTTTCATGTATTTGGATTTCTGTAGACACACGCTAAATGTTAACTGAAATTAACTATGGATAGTAGAATTAGGGGTGATTATTATTTTCTTCTTTCGTAATGTCTGCATTTTTCTGTCATGAATGGGTATCAGTTGAGTAATAATCCTTACCTCATAAGGCTGCAGTGTGTACTAAGATATTTACTTACTTATTCAATAAATAATTATTAAGCACCTCATTTGTGATGTTGTTTGTAAAAGCCGTGTAGTGGCCCGTCAGTGGTAGAGGCTCAATAAATTGGGGTCACTCAGCCCTCTGCCTTCAGGAGCTCACAGTAAAGCTGGACCCTCATGCACAGGTGCTTCTGCATGGAAGGTCTATATGCATTGTGAAAATCTAGGACATGAAAACAACAGAGCCTTTCAGCTACCTATGTCCCCAAACTTGGTGGCCTAGCCATACTTAACTGTCTCTCAGAATGTTGTGGATTGACTGGGCAGTTCTGCTCTACATGATGTCAACCACGGTCACTCATGCCACCGTGTTCAGCAAATGCAAGACTGAGTCATCCTCTCCATACTGTGTTGTGTCCTCTTCCATCCCCTGCAGGACAGCCTGGGCTTCCTAAAAGCATTGGTGACCGAGTTCCAAGAGGGAACATCCCAAGAGATCAAGCCCCAATGTGAAAGCCAATCAAACCTGGTTGTATCAATACGAATCATTCTGGATTTAAATAATATTGTCTCTTAATCTATAATGAACATTTCTATACAAGCAATATTTTTTTCCAACTCAATTTTTAATGATTGGCTGATAGTCCATCATGGATTGAACTTATCTCTTACCCCTAAATACTTTAGGTGGATTTCATCTTGAGGAAATTATAAACAACTCTGTGAATGACATCTCTGTACCAAGAATTCAGTACAACTCCTTGTAGGAGAGAGATTCCAGATCAAAAGGCAGGCGCACTTTTAAGGTTTTGCCAAATGACTCTCCAAAAATAAAAAAAGGTGTGTGGAGTGGGGGCAGGTTATACGTCTTGTACTTCTCCCGGCTATAAAGGTATTTGCCCTTTTGTAATCCTCTGGTTGATACTGGGTGATGTTTTGGCATTCTATCATTATCTGTGAAAGAGAGAAGATTCCAAGTTGCCCAGAGCCCAATCCTGGGGAGTGCTCTTGTCATTTACTTGGAGTCAATCTTAATACATCAGTAAGACCAAGGCAGTATGATGCCCAGGGATTCAGTCTGGAACAGCAGAGCGTGGCACTGACAGCCATGCTACTGGCTGTGGGCATAAGGTTACCGTCCTTGCTGGGAATTCTACTGGGATAAGTACACTGCTCACCCACCATGGCCATCTTTCTCTGACCATGTATCTGGCCCACTATGAAGGACCTTTTGCTGAGTTGTAACAAGAGGTTTATCAAGCAGGACCCTGAGATTGAGCTCTGTCCTGGTGGCTCCCAAAACTCATGAGCTAGGGGACATGTTCCTGTGTGTAAGCAGGGCTCCTGGACTCAGAGGACTCACCTGCTTCTTCCTGGCTTTGTAGCAAGTAATGGAACTTTTCTGAACATCAATCCTCAATCTCTCTCTCTTTTTTGGTCCTGAGGATTGAACCCAGGAGCCACATCCTTGGCCCTCTTTTATATTTTATTTAGAGACAGAGTCTTGCTGAGTTGCTAAGTGCCTCGCTAAGTTGCTGAGGCTGACTTTGAACTAATGATCCTCCTGCCTCAGCCTCCTGAGCCGCTGGGATTACAGGCATGAACCACTGCACCCAGCCTCAATCTCTTCATCTAGAAACTAAGAGTAATAGGATCTTAAGGGCTATTGTGTACTCCCTCTATGCCTGATATTTGTGACTCTCACAGGAACCCTGAAAGGTTGGGAGTATACTGCCAACTTTACACGAGGCAAACAGAGGTGCAGAGAAGGGAAACAACTTGCCCAAAAGTCCAACCAGCAAGTAAGCAGCAGAACTGGAGATGAGCTCAGGTCAGCCTGGAACAAAACCCACGAAATCTCCTTCTCAAACTTTGTGAAGGACGAGACGGGAGACAGTGGAAAAGAGCTGTGCAATTTCTTTGAGTTAAAGAATATTTGTGTTTACAATGCAATTTTGAAAACCCACTGTCACCTAGCTGGATGATAGAATTATTCTCAGCAGGAAGGATGGCTGGGCTGGGGTCCCACTTTGGAGAGTCCAGTTTTCCCATGGAAGTCTCTGCAAAGGTACATGATTTCATAGCTGTGGTTCTACAGAAGGAGGCCAGGCCCGTCTCTGGACACTTGCTACAATTCTCTTATGGAGACGCTCCCTTGTGCTAGGGGCCACTTGACTGTGCAGAGTGCCCAGCACGTAGTTCTCAGGGTGAATCTGTGCTGAAGGTATGCTTATGATTCTGTTCTTTAGATGGGAGCACTGGGGTGCAAGGAGGCAAGGTAACTTTTGCTAGGGTGTCAGGGCTGGGTTCCTGGCCGATTTGAGATCCCACCCTCCTATCCATGGCCCAGGAGTGAGGTGCTCAGGGCTGGACCCCTGGCATTTACACGGGCTTGCTGTCATCAGAGCATCTTCTCAGTCCTGGTAGGGCCAGGCAAGGCCAGTCTCCAGCGTACCCATGGAGAAACTGAGGCCCAGTTTCCCTCCAGTGCCTCAGCCAGCTCCATCTGGAATGCTGGATAGGGAAATGATGGGAAAGGCAGGCAAGCATTGCTGGAGCCCTGCCGGCCCGGGATGTTGTGACCTCAGTGAGGGCCTGGCGGCCTTTCCTTCCAGAGAACTCAAGGTGGGGCAGGATGGGTAGGGAGTGAGGTCAGAGGGGAAGCAGGCTGGGAAGAGGAGAAGGCAAGTCTCTGGGGGTTTGTGGGGAGAGAGGGAGGGCGTCTGGACAGCCCAAGAATGGGGGCTTGACCTGGGGATTACTTAGCAGGTTTAAACAGGGGTCACCTGGGAGTGTATACAGCCTGGGGAGTCAAAGATTCCTGGATGCAAGTAATGACTTTGCTACTTATGAGAATGGTAAATTTGGGCTAATGGTTTCCCTGAGCCTCAGTGTCCCCACCTATAGAACAGCTGAAGCCCCGTGGATACCTGAAGTACTGTCTGGTTAGGTCCTGGCTCTCCCAATTACCAGGGTAACCTAGGGCAAGCGATTGCCTCTGTGGGCTGCAGTGTCCTCATCTGTAAGATAGGCCTGATAATAATAGAGCAGACCTCGCAGGGGTGCCGTGAGGATGAAGGGGTCTGTCAGCACAGGGAGACATCTCACATACTCCTCACCTGATGTGTCCTTGCTACCATCTTCCTCCTCCTCACCACCATCATCAAGATCATCATTATCATCATCTCAAAGGATTGTGGGAAAGCACACAAAGCGGTTTGTATAAGCTGTCTGGAACAGGCATTTTTAATAATTACGGGACAGAGTGACAGATGTTGGAATGTAGGGTGATGGGAAATACTGGGAGAATCACAAAAAAAAAAAAAAGGCGATTAATGCCTGGTCAGATGGAAGAAGGGTGGGGGAGTCGTCTGGGAAGTGGTGTTTTAGTTAGGCCTTGCAGGTTGTGTAGAAGTTCTCTGAGTAGAGAAAGGGGAAGATAGAAAGATGAACTTACGCAGACTTGACCTTGAGAAAGCCTGAGTGTGTGAGAACATGGAGCAGTTTCACGAGGCTGGGTGTTTGGCGCAAGGGTAAGTACAAGGCTGCAGAGGCATCGGGGCCAGATCTCAATCCAGCGGAGGATGTCATGCTGGGAATTTAAACCTGATCTAGTAGGTGGGGAGTTTCTATCTGTTGATATGGCAGAATGACGGGAGAACTTTACTTATTCATTTTTGGTACTGAGGATTGAACACAAGGATGGTCTATCCCTGAGCTCCATCTCTAACCCTTTTCATTTTTTATTTTGAGATAGGCTCTTGCTAAGTTGCAGAGGCTGGCCTTAAATTTTCCATCCTCTTGTTTTAGCCTCCAGAGCAACTGGGATTACAAGCATGTGTCACTAGGCCTGGTCTGGGGCATTTTAAAACAATCCCATTCTGTGATAACCCAGCAATATTCTGAGTCAGTAAAATTCAGGTGAGACCCAGATATCTATTGTTTGAGGCTTCTTGGTGAATTCTGATATCTACCAGCTTTGAAAACTATGGTAGGAAGGAGGGTGTGTTCAAGAAGGGATAGGGCCCATCAAGATGCCTTGCCCAGACCCCAAGATTTGAGCAGAGAGCTTGAGAAAATGAGGAATGGGCAGAGGAGACCCTGAACCTCAGCCTTCCCCTCCTCTCCAGGGCGGTCCCACACTCTGATGGCTACATACACTACCAGGCCTGGCCCCTGGACATGCTTCTTCCCTGTGGTTCTCTGGCTCCAGCAGCCAGCCAGTCTGCCTGCTTTTCTTCCTCCCTTCCTCCCTCCCTCCCTCCCTTCCTTCCTTCCTTCCTTCCTTCCTTCCTTCCTTCCTTCCTTCCTTCCTTCCTTCCTTCCTTCCTTCCTTCCTTCTTTCCTTTCTGTCTCCCAGCCAATATTTTTTGAGCTTCTCCATCAGATCCTTTGTTGGGCCCTGGAGTTTTAGTGGTGAATAAAGTTCTAGATTCTTCCCTCTCCCGCAAAGCATTGGTGAGTCCTGGGTCCCTCAGCTCCCTGAGCATGAAGCGCTTTGCCATTAGGAATGTGGCTAAGTGCAAGGGAACTGGGAGGGGAAATCCACTCAAGGGGCTTAAGCAGCAGCATCAGGGCCCAAGGGTCCTGCCACTAGGCCCTATGGCTTCCTGGTCTCCTCTTTCCCCCGCATAGACACACCCGTAGGCCTAATTTCTTTTCCAGTCCTGGTTCAGGCCTTGCCTGCTCCACTCCCAGGCCCTGCCTCCTATCAGGAGGGTCCTGGTACCTAGGGTCGGCGTGAATGGCAGTCCACCCTCCACCCTCAGCCTACAGAAAAGACAAGAGTCTTGTGTAAGGCTGAGCAGCTCTTCCCAAGGGCAGGGTCGAGGAGCATTTCCTCACAGGGTAGCAGAAACAACAAACATGAGGAAATGACAAGGATTCCGGGGATTTCAGAGCACACAGCTCAGGTACAGGATGGAACCCCGCAGAGAGCTGGGGTTAGAAGCTCAGGGGCAGCTTCCGCACCTTCCCCTTGGAGCCAGCTCTTTGTGTCCTCATGTTTGTTCTGTTCTTCTCTTTCATCAGGGTCCCTTCCACTTCAGCTTCCAGCCCCCACACCATCACCAGATGCCCCTGTCTCATTCACTCACTCGTTTCTTCCTTCCTTTGACATATAAGGACTATGAACCAGACACTGAAGTTCCCAGTTGGGTGGGGAAAAGCCAATACAATGTAATTATCGCCACCATGGGGTTATGCATGAGATGTCATAAAACCAGGGTGTTACCAATGGAAGGTTGATTACTGAATGAGGTGGGATCTGAGGAGAGCATGCCACACAGGGCAAAGGCAGAGAGGTGTGAGACAGTGGTTTGCAATGACTAGAGCACCGGTGAGGTTCAAGGGAGCAGGAGGCATGGAGGCTGAGAGCTCAGCAGCGGCAGCCCACCAAGGGCCATTCATACTGGGCTCAGGAACTTGAACTTTCTGCCTTAGGTGGTCATTAGGGGACATGGTCAGATTTTAGAACTATCATGCGGAAGTTGGTTGGGGAATGGGCTGGGGAAGGAAAGTCCAGAGAGCAGCCGATAGGGATGAGCACCTCTCAGTGCAGGAGCTGAGGTGGGTGTGGGGCCGCAGGGCTCTAGGGCTAGCTGGTCCCACTCCAGTCGCTGGATGCTTTCAAGGATCAAGGCCAAAGGGAAACTGAGGCAGTCAGGAACTTCTGGGCTTTTGACTTTAACAGGGCCAGGTGCACCTAGGACTGTGTCTAGGGGTTTGGAAGGTCCACAGCAGGACCCCAGCCCATACCTGGGAACCAGGGCAAAGTCCAGTACTAGGGAAGAGGTCACACAGGCCATGCATAGTGTCAGATGGGGCCCTGATCCTGAAAAGGATAGAGGTTATAAGGCAGAGGACTGAGGACACTGATCTCTGGGCACATTTATGTCCTTAACCACTTTCCTTTTATGGGTACTAGTAAAGATGAGTCACAGACACCTGAGGGCATCTGGGCTACTTTCCTTACTGTGCCTAGTCTCCATCACACAAGGCTACCCTCAGGCTCCTTCTTTTGACTTCGGTTATAATCTGTTCCTGACCTGGGATTCAGGTCTGTCCTGCTCCTGGCTCCCAACTTCTGGCGAGGATGAACTCTGGTTTGACTCCACCTGCTTCGGTGCCTCCCAAAGTGTGCCTACCTTTCCAGCCCCATCAAGATGCAATCTCAGGATGATGACCTCAGAGTACATGGACACCACAGCTCACTCCCTAGAGTCCATTTGGCCAATTAGTCACTCCTACAATAAATGTTTCTTTAAGCATCCATGATGTACCAGTCCCTGAACTGAGAGCTGGATTTACAGGGTTGAATCAGGTTCACAGTTCAATGGTGGCAAACACATTCAACACAATACAAACTATCAAAACATGACACAACACAGCACAACTCAATGTGACTCAATGCATCTCAATACCAAATGCAAGGCATCAGGTCTGCCTTCCAGCTCCTGGGGCCTCAGCTGGAGAAAGCACAGCTCACAGGCAAAGAGGCTGTAAAGACCAAGTGGGGAGGGAGATGCTTCTTGGGATGTCACAGTAGAGAAAAGAGGGAAGGAGGCTCTGCCGTCAAGTCTATAGGCTTCTGTCCTGCCACCTCAGTCCTGGCCTGATGACCTAACTCTCTGTGTCGCAGTGTCCACATCTCCTATCTGGAGCAAACAACAGCATGTATCTCATAGGGCCAAATGGAAACAGAACATGCAAGGTACCTGGCATCGTGCCTGGAATGTGGGACACAAAATGGCAATGGCCGTGGTGGTGGTGCTTGCCTTAGAATTATGAAACTCTTGATTCCTGGAGTCAGTTAAATGTAGAGTCATAGAAACCTAGGATCTTAGGACCTTAAATATAGAACCTAAACAAAACATGGAGCCCAAATGTTAGCGAGAGGATGGGAAGGCAGAGATTTCTCTGTCTCTTCAGATGGAGGTGAAATTTCCTCTAATGCCTCTGGTCCAGACCTGCTCCTCTAGAGAAGGCGACTCATAAAGACTCCCACATGAATGGAGTCCTTAGGTGCCATGTGACCTGTACCATCACTTTCTCCCAGAGAAGCCTGCTAAATCCCTGGTGGCTCACACAGACCCCTGTAATCTCTGCTTCCAGCAAAACATGCTGACTTTTCTGTGAACCACACTGACCTGAATGTGATGAAACTACCTCTTGGATTTCATATTTAAAAAATAAATAAATAAAATCACTTCCTCCGAGCATTCTTGAGAGTAGGCTGTGTAGAAGTTTTGGAATGTTCCAGAGAAGCATCATATCCTATGAAATGTACTGCTGTCCAGATGGTACAATGGGATGTGTGGTCCCTACCATAACCTCTCCCTCCTTCCTCCAGCCTCCCATTTGCTCCTTGGGACCCCAGGCTCTTGGTGGTTCTCTACTTAAAGTGTTTATCAAAGCATTTCCCCCATCAAAGGTAATTCCTTCTTTTTTTAAGCATTTTGGACTGTATGTTTAGGTAGTAATTTTTGAATACCTCATCACATTTAGCTACACTTATAAAATCTGAGACTCCCAGAACATTAAAATCAAATCATCTTGCCAGGCGGTGCTTGCCTGTAATCTCAGCAGCTCAGAAGACTGAGGCCGGAGGATTGTAAATTCAAAGTCAGCCTTAGTAAGTTAGTGAGGCCTTAAGCAACTTAGCGAGACCCTGTCTCAAAATATAATATAAAAAGGTCTGGGGATGTGGCTCAGTGGTGAAGTGCCCCTGAGTTCAATCCCCAGTACCAAAAACCAAAAAACATCATCTCAGAATAAGAATTTTGGAATAATCTACGGACTAAGGATCTCAGTTCTAAGAACTGTGGAGAATTTGAGAATCCCCAAAAATCTAAATGAGAAGGAGTCATAAGGGGTCATTGAGTCCTCACTTGTTCAACACAGGTATCTACTCTAAAACATTGCAGGCACCTACTTGGACTGCCTTTGCTTAAATATGGATTTCACTGCCTGCCTGGTGTTCTGTTCCACCTTGAGATTACTCATCAGCTACCTGTAGAAATAATTAAAGAGGCTCTTAACCTCCTTCTGTACCTGTGATAACTCAGGGGGACTTCAGCTCAAGGTGTGCTGAGATTTTAAAGCAATGACAGTTGGGAAGAGGCAATAACCTGGTTGACTCAAGAGCTGGGAGGTCCTGAGCAGTCCAAGGCGTGATAGGCATGGGGAGCTCAGCCATAACTGGAGCAGGACTGTGGCTGGAGGGTGAGGTATAATAGTAGGGAATGTGGTCTGGCTGCCATGTGTTGATAAATTATATTTTCAATTCATTTAGTTCAAAGTATTTTTAAGGGCTGGGGAGATGGCTCAGTGGTACAGTGCTTGCCTAGTACGTGCAAGGCCCTAGGTTCAATCCCCAGCACCACCAAACAAAACCAAATAAAACATTTTAAAATTTATCTTGAGATTTCTTCTTTGACCCAAATGGTATTTAGAAGTGTGTTGTTTAATCTCCAAGCATTCAGGGATTTTCCAACTATCTCTGTTATTGCTGTCATAGTTTAATCCCATTGGGGTCTCAGGGCAGACATTGTATGATTTCTATTATTTTAAATTTGTTAAGCTGTTTTATGGCCCAGAATGTTGTTTGCCTTAGTGATTGTTCCATGTAAACTTGAGAAGAATGTGTTTTCTGCTGTTGTTGGATGGAGTATTCTACATACAACAATTATGGCCCATTGATTTATGGTGCTGTTGATTGAACTATCCTTACTGATTTTCTGACTTGCTGGATCTGTCCACTTCTGAGAGATAGATGTTGACTTCTCCAACTAAGTGGGTTCATCTAATTCTCCTTATAATGCTGTCAATTTTTGCCTCTTACATTTTGATGCTCTGTTGTTAGGCATATTCATATTAGAGATGGTTGTTTTCTCGGAGAATTGACCTTTTCTCATTATGTAATGTCGCTCTTTATCTCTGTCATTTTTCCTTGCTGTGATATCTACTCTGAAATTAGCATAGCTACTCCCACTTTTGATTAGTGTTAGCCCTTTACTTTTAATCTATTATACATCTTTATATTTAAAATGGGTTTCATGCAGACAAGATAAAATTGGGTGTTGTTCTTTGATCTACTCTGACAGTCTCTGTTTTTTAATTTGTTTAATTAATTAAATTAATAAATAAATAAAAATTCTGTTTAATTAATAAAAATTAATAATTTAATAAAAATTCTCATTTTTAATTTGACCACTGATGTTTAAAGTGGTTGATATAATTTGATTTATACATTTCATATTTGTTACTGTTCTCTGTTCATTGATCTTATATTTTTATTCCTTTTTTTTTAACACCCTATCTATTCTTTAAAATTTTTTTTTCACCTTACCTACTATTACCTATGTTTTGTGATTTTTTTTTTATTGTAAACAAATGGGGTACAACTTGTTTCTCTGTTTGTACATGAAGTAGAGGCATACCATTTGTGTAATCATTTACATACATGATTATTTGTGTAATCACATTTACATAGGGTGATGGTGTTTGATTCATTCTATTTTTTCCTTCCCTCCACCGTTGTTTTTGGTGCTAGGGATCGAACTCAGGGCCTTGTGCTTGCAAGGCAAGCACTCTACCAACTGAGCTATCTCCCCAGCCCCCCACCCTTGTTTTGTGATCTTAATTGAACACTTTATGTGATTCAATTGCATGACCTTTTTTAGCACATCAAGTTTTAGAAAATGATTTGCAACGTGTGGCTACTCAATAGCAAGGGTGGGTTCTGAGAAATGTGTTGTTGGCAACTTCAGGTTGTGTACACTATTATACAAGCTAAGACAGCATGACATCACTAGACAATATAATCTTAAGGGATCACCATCGTATAATTGGTCTGTCAGTGACTGAAATATTATATGCAGCATGTGGCAGTATAATTAATACAAGACCACTTTAAAATGACACTATTCTACTTCTTAATTAAGGAATCACCCCTTATTCATGGCTTCACTATCTGCTGAATTAATTCCCTGCTGTCCAAAAACATTAAATAGAAAATTTCAGATATAAACAATTCATAATTTTTTTTTTTTTTTTTTTTTGTGGTGCTGGGGATTTGAACCCAGGGCCTTGTGCTTGCAAGGCAAGCACTCTACCAACTGAGATATATCCCCAGCCCTCATAGTTTTTAAGTTGTATCCTCTTCTGAGTAGCATGATGATATCTCATGCTTCCCTGCTTCAGCTGCAAGGTTAATCGTCCTTTGGTCCAGTGTGTCTATGTTGTATATGCTAACCTCCCATTAGTCACTTAGTGGCCATCTCAGTTATCAAGATGATCAGCTGTCACAGTATTGTAATGCTTGTATGTAGGATTCAGTACCAGTGCCTCAGCATCAGGTTTCCACTGGGGGTCTTGGAACATATCCCCTGTGGAAAAGGGAAAACTACAGCAACAAAACATTCCTAATTCCTCTCTCCTGTGCCTTGTTTTATTATATAAGCTATAATCATAAAATTTTTTGCTCTTTTATTTTGAACAAAATGTTATGTTAGATCAATTAAGAATGAGAAAAAATAAAATTGTGAAAAGAAAGCAGAGAAATAAAAATTAACCTACAGGACTGGGGATGTCATTCAGAGGTAGAGGGCTTGCATAGTGTTCACAAGGCCCTGGATTTGATTCCCAGGACCTCCAAATGCACCCCGCAAAAAAACCTCAAGCCCCAAAACTTGCCTGTGGGGATGGAGGTGCAGCTCAGTGGTAGAACTTGAACTTAGGAGCAAAGATGAGAATTACACTGGCTTCTTAGAAACCAAGTAAGAAGGGAATGAAGTGAAATATTTAGTGTGGAGGAAAAAACACTTTAAAAATTAGCATTTGGAGGACTGGGGCTGTGGCTCAGTGGTGGAACACTTGCGTGGAATGTGTGAGGCACTGGGTTCGATCCTCGGCACCACATAAAAATAAGTAAATAAAAACGAGCATTTGGTATCCTGTAAAATTTTCTCATTTCCACAGCACATATACTAAAATTAAAATACACAGAGAAGATTAGCATGTCCCCTGAGCAAGGATAACATGCAAATTTGTGAAGTAGTCCACATTTTACAGTTAGATGGGAGGCATGAACTTCAAGAGATCTATTGTACAAAGTTACTATGGGTAATGATGACAAGTGTGATATTGAAAAATGTAAAGAGAGTGGATGCAGAGTGTTCTCACCACAAAACGGCAACTGTGTGGAAATGTATTTAACTGGCTGAATCTAACCATTCTACAATGTATATGTATGCTTCAAAACAGCTTTTTGTGATGTAGTGGTAACATGTGAGCCTTGGCTGTAAGCACCCATAGAGATTCTCAGTTTCCCCCTCCCCTTGGGTAGGATGGGATGACTAGAGGGGGCTGGGGTTGGGTCTTTCCCTTCCCCTCTGGTCAAGTAAGATTCTGGTAAAACCCCAGAAGATTCTGACCTGATAAAATAGTTTCTCTGGAGAGTAAGTCTTGTTAAGAAGAACAGAGTGCTCTGGCATATTTCAAAATGATCATTCTCACCCCTCTGCTGGAAGCAGAAGAGGATCTTTCTCTGATATTCACTGTCAGGACCTAGTAGAGATTCTGAAGATAAAATTCACAAATAGTTGACCCCCTCATAATGGATCTTCCCCGAGCTTTTAATTCTCAGATTTCCCCACATTGAACCTCCAGCAAGTCTTCAAGGATAGTTTAGGTTTTCCTAACCCAGTTCTGGTTCTGGTGGAGGTTTCTGCTTGTGGGTTTCTGTTCCAGTCAGTTCTGATTCTCTGGATCTGCCTGTTCTGCAACTTTTTTTTAGTTGTCAATGGACCTTTATTTTATTCATTTATTTATATGTGGTGCTGAGGCTCAAACCCAGGGTCTCACACATGCCAGGCAAGTGCTCTACCACTGAGCCACATCCCCAGCCCTGTTCTTCACTTTTTAAGACAATAATTTTCCCCGTGACTTCACTTCTCTGATGGATCTAGAAGTTTTTGATTTTTCGGTGTTTTCAACTTTTTATTTGTGGTTAGGGCAGAATGACAACTCCCCATCTCCTTATACACCTGATCGGAAATTAGAAGTCTCGCTACCATGTATTCAACACTCATGTCAAAGTAAGTGCTTTATAATAGTATCTCATTTAATCCTCACATCCGCTCCCTGGAGTAATACCATTATCCTATTCCTTAGAAGTGATTCTTCTGACTCAGCAAGAATGAAGAGATTCTTTCGGGGACACAAAGTTGGAAAACAGGATTTGAACCTCAGTCTGTTTATGTTTCACCTATCACCCTGCCTTTCAGAACTAAGCAGACTTGGGATAGCACTTGAGGCCCAGAAGCAGACACAAGCCTGAAATAGAGTTAGGAGCCCAGGTCAAAATGGTGGAAGAGACCCAGAGGCTAAGAAGGTTCTCAGGACTCATTCTTGGCAGGCCATCCACCAGAAACCAGATTCTTCCTCTTTCCAACTGTGTCATCTTGGGCAAGACATTTTACCTGTGTAGTCTCAAAAGGCAACTCTGAGCCTGGCAAATGTAACTGCTCAAACAAATGGAAATTTCTAGGTAGTAGTTAATGTTGCCAACTGGGAGGCTGCAGGTGCCAATTTCCCTCCAGCCCTGGCCAGGTGAGATCAGTAACTGGAGGAGAGGTCAGGGTTGTCAGGGGAAAGCATCCTGACCCCATCTAGGATGCTGGTGGAGGTGGACACATTGGAACCTCAGTGAGGAATCATTCTGCTGACCAAGTTATAGTGAGACATAGCAGCTCTGGCTTCCCACGGGGCGTGCTCGTTACCTCTTGACCCTGACTGCTGATCTGGTTGGCACCCACTGCTTGAGAGGCTGAGAGCACAGACCTACCGATACCACTGATCCTTCTGTGGAGCCAGGTGTGACAGCTGGTCTAAAGGAGAAGAAATATTGCAGCTCCAGCTCAGAGTCAAGCCTGATACTTCCTGACCAACCCTAAGGCCAATGCTGATGCCAGCAACTTCTGCTTCGGGTTAGGATGGAGGAAGAGGTTTACCCTCCCACCTGAAACAACTGAAGAAACAAAGCAGATTGAAGCAGTGGCATTCAAGACATTGCATACTGGGCCGTGATGAACAGTGACCACTGAGAGAAGGGAAGGAAAACAAGGTGAGGCCTAAGAGTGACTTATCACCTGAAGAAAGGTCCCAGGCCATGGCCCAGAGGTAGGGGAACTCAGGCAGTGCCATCTCTCTGAATTGACAAGACATGACTGGGAGTCAGAGAGAAACCAAAGAGGCTAGAACCTGTAGGGCAGAATATTAGATAGATGAGCGCTACAGAGGAAGAGCACCAGAGATACGAAGGTTCCCTTGAACTACTCAGCTGAGTATTAACCAACTAGGATAGCCTGAGGCTAGGGAAAGAACTATCCAAAAGAAAAAGAGGGAGCAGTGTTCAGATCTCATACAGGGCTGAGAAGCAGAGTGTATTTTTGACAGCCAGAGCTAAAAACCTCTTATTCAAGGGGCATCAATTAGAGTACAAAGAAGGATCTTGGCTGAGTAGTGGGGGAAAATGAACCCTTTGCTAAATTAAACTCTGGTCTCACCTAAAAGGATCAAATAGCTTCTAAGTTTCTTCATTACTTCTCAGAACAAACCCAAGATTCTTTATAGAAATACAAAAATATATAGCATCCAACAAGTTAAAGTTCACAAATGTTGGCCAGTAAGTCAACCGTCACCCGGAATGTGAAGAAGCAAGAAAATTCCATCCATAAATAAGATATTAATCCATTGACACTGATCCAGAAATGATATTGATAGTAAAATCAGCAGGTAATAACATTAAAAAGGTTATTATGATGTTATTTCTACTGATTTCAAGCTAGAAAAAAAAAAAAAGAAGATTGACTATGTGGAGACATGGATATTTGTAAAAAGACTCAAAGAAGGGCTGGGGTTGTGGCTCAGTGGTAGAGCATCTGCCTAGCATGTGTGAGGCACTGGGCTTAATTCTCATCACCATATAAAAATAAGAAATAAAAATAAAGGCATTTTGGCCATCTACAACTAAAAAAAATAAAAATAAAAAAAACTTTTGGAGATAAAAACTACAATGCCTGAGATGAAAAATACAGTGGATAGAAATAATGGCCAATTAAACACTGCAGAAGAGATTCATGAACTTGAAGGCAAGTTATAGAAACTACAAAAAATGAAACACAGACAAAAAAATCTTCCAAAAAAACCCAATGTTTCAGTGCAGTGCAAGACAATTTATGACAGCTAAATTGCTAGTGCAATAAAGCAAGAAAAAGAAATAAAAGGTAACTAAGATTGCAAAGGAAGAAGTGAAACTACTTTTATTTACAGACCACTTGATTGCCTACATGGAAAATCCTATGGGGTCCACACACACACAAAAATACAATAATCTGTGAGTTTAGCAAGGATGTAGGCTCTAAGATAAATGTACAAAAGTCAATTATGGGGTTGTGGCTCAGTGCTAGAGCTCTTGCTTAGTGGGTGTGAGTTCCTGGGTTAAATCACAAGCCTCAAAATAATAAAATAAAAATAAATAAATAAAAACAAAAACTGAATTATGTGTTTATCCATTAGCAACCATGTAAAATTGAAATTTGAAAAAATTTAATGATAGTAAAAGACAAAATATTTAGGGATAAATCTGATGAAATATAGGTAAGACTTGGACATTACAATGATAAAATATGGCTGAGATAAATCGGCACTGTCTATAAAAGAAAAATTAATCAATTTGTTTTTATTGAATTTAAAATTTAATGTTCTTAGAATGATATTGTTAAGAAAATAAAGATATTGCAGCTAATTAAGCCGACTGGGTTCCCTTACTTGTGGTGGCCTAGTGTGCAATGGCTGCAAAAAGCAATCTCCTCGGTAGTGTATGCGGCCTGTTGCTTGTATGGTAGCCCTAAGGGACCTTGGAGACGGCACTTTCAGTGGATGTTCATGTTTCTGATCTCATGATGTCCCCAATCTAGGATCCAGACAGGTATGCGGGGTGCCTTTGGGAAACCCCAGGGCACAGTGGCCAGGGTTCACATTGGCCAGTCATCATGTCCATGTGTATCAAGCTGCAGAACAAGGATCATGTGATTGAAGCCCTATTCAGGGCCAAGTTCAAGTTCCCCAGCTGCCAGAGGATCCACATCTCAAAGAAGTGGAGTTTTACCAAGTTAAATGCTGATGAATTGGAAGACATGGTGGCTGTGAAGCAGCTCATTCCTGAGGGCTATGGGGTCAAATATATCCCCAGTTGTGGTCCCCTGCATAAGTGGTGTACCCTGCGCCCATGAGGGCTTCCACTGTGTGGTCCCCTTCTTAATCTCACACACACAAATACATCTTGTATTGCATTAAAAAAAAAAAAAAAAAAAAAAAGGCAAGAAACAAAATGATAAGCCACAAACTGAGAGGGAAAAAAAAATCACATCTCTGGCAAGGGATTTGTTCTTGTATACAAAGAACTCTTACAACTCAGTACTAAGAAAACAAACAACCCAATAAAAATATGGGCACTGATTTGAACGGACACTTCACCAAAGAAAATAGATGGATGCTAATAAGAACATGAAAAGAAGCTCAATATCATAGTTGTTAGGAAAATTAAAACTGAAAGTGATGCCACTCCACATCCAACATTGAAAAGACTGATCATGTCAAATGTTGGGGAAGACGGGGGACAACTGGAGTTCTTACATAAGCTGGTGGTGATGAAATGGCACGCTTTCTTTGGGAAAACAACTTGATGATTTCTTAAACAGTTAAACCTACACCCAGCATATTATTCGACTTCTAATTATTTACCCAAAGGAAAAGAAAACATTACCAAAGCTTATGCATAAATATTTATAGCACCTTTATTTGTAATAGCTAAATGCTGGGAGTAATCCAGATCTCGGGGCCATGGAGTAGGATAAGTGATTAGCCTAGGGAATTACTTAGCAGAAGGCTTAAACAGAGGCCCAGGAAGTGTGGAACTCTGGGGTCAGAGGCTTCCGGGTGCTTCTGTTACTTATGAGAACAGTGAGTTTGTAGAAATGACTGCCTAGACCCTCAGAGTTCTCATCTGTAAGAGGGCCTAATAATAACAGACCTACTTCGCAGTCCTGTCTTGAAGATGAAAGGGTCTAGATGCATATGTCAAGGCTTCCCTGCCTTTGCTTCCAGCCTCATTATCACTACTGTCATCGCCACCACCATCAGCAGCAGCACCACCATTTGGGAATGACTTTCTGGGGGTGTAAGCCTGATCTAATGGGTGGGGACTCCCTATCTTTTAATGTGGCGGAATAACGGGGGGCATTTTAAAATATGACCATTCCATGGTCCCAGTCAGTAATACTCTGAGCCAGTATTTCGGATTCACTTAACAGCTCACTCCCTAGCATCAGGAGTAAGTTCGATTGGTTTCAGTCAATTCACATAGTCCACCCTCTGTCTACAGCCAGGTGTCCAGGGTTGGCTCTGAACCAAATCAGAGCTGGGGAACAGCAAGGAGACATTGAGGGAATATTCCTGAGAAAGACAAGTGGCTTCTTCTTCTTTTTTTTCATAACTGCTACTAGGGAGATCCCCTTTTGTGGAACGATACAGGAAGAGCACGGAGTCCTTTAACAGAATGGCGATGGGTGGTGGGAAGCCCGTGCCTGATACTGCCAGGGTCAGAGTGGATCAAGGGAGACACCCTTCCCCACACTTTTTTTTAAAATAAGGACCAGTTCATGAATTTGCATGTCACCCTTGCACAGGGACCATAACTAATCTCTGAATTGTTCCAATTTTAGTACATGTGCTGCTAAAGTCACTACCCTTCCCTATTCTTTATGATATTGTTTGAGCTACCTGAAGCCAAGGAATAAATTCTTTAGCCTACCCCACTTTTCATTCATTTATTTACTTGACCAACACATACTTTGTGTGTGTTAGACACAGTTCTAGGAGTAACTTGCATTAGGTTTTCTGTGGTCATAATCCCAGATCTAGTCTTAACCTCTTAGTCATAAACCAGAACTCTGACCCTTTCTACTGAAAAGCTTGTAGTGGCAAGAAACAAAGGGCCAGCCACTCACGCTGACTCAGTCAGAGGGGCATTAGTGTAAGAATCTGCATGGAGCACAGAGTGAAATCCCAGAGGTATTATGAAGAGCTTCCCAACAATGGGCCTCATGAGGTCTAGATGGAGGGAGGCCTAATGTTGAGAAGTTCAGTCCCTCCCTCATCAGCAGATGTGTCGTGTGTCTGTGACCTACCATCGCAGGTTCTAAACCTCCAACTTCCCAGCTGACACAGAGACCCTTCAATGATTTATTCCCTGTACAAACTCTGTGACCACCTGTATAGATCTCTAAGAGGTCATCTTCGCTGAACAAATGCTATAACCCCTATATAAATCCTAAATATTTTATTGGACAAATACAGTAAATGTTCTCAAATGGATAGTTTTAGGATTTTAAATTTTAAAGAAATTTCTGGTTTAAAGTGCTAAGTATGCTTTTCATTTCCTGGCTGAACTTTTCAGTCTTTTTATTTATGGTCATTCCAGTGAATACGTATTGGTATTTATTGTGGTTTAAGTTTGCATTCTCTAATGACTAATGATGTTAGGAATCTTTTTATGATCAGGTGTGGTGGCGCACACCTATAATTCTAGCCATGCAGGATACTAAGGCAGAAGGATCACAAGTTCCAGGCCAGTTTGGGCAATTTAACAAGACCTGCTTCAAACTTTAAAACATAGTGGGGTGGAGGGGAATAATGGGGAAGTAGCTCAGTGGTAGAGTGCTCCTGAGTTCAATCCCCAGTACCTCAAAGCACGTGCAGGTATGAGCAGGCGCGCACACACACACACACACACACACACACACACACACACATACACACAATCTTTTTATATACTGACCATTCATGTTTGTATTTTTTTGGCGAGGTATCTGTCCTAGTCTTTTACCTATTTAAAAAGTTTGTTGTTTTCTCATTTTCGAGTTGTAAGAGTTCTTTTTAGATTCTGGATTTTAATCCAGATAAGTATTTTACAAATGTTTCACCCACCTGTGGCTTACCTTTTTGTCTTTCTTAAAAAAGGATGAAAAGGATGTCTTTTCCTTTTTTTTTTTTTTTTTTTTTTGTTTTTGGTCCTGGGAATTGAAACAGGGGTGCTGAACCACTGAGCCACATCCCCAGTCCTGGCCTTGAACTTGCAATCAATCCTCCAGCCCGAGCTTTTCAAGTCACTGGGATTATAGGTGTGCACCACTGTGCAAGGCTAAGTTTTTTATTTTATGAAGTCTAATTTATCAATTTAAAAAGATTATGATGCCTTTTGTGTTCTAAGATTAAGACTAAGTCTTTGCTTGGTCCAGGTTTTCTCAACCTCAGCAATACTGGGATGTTAGCACAGATCATTCTTTTTTTTTTTTTTTTTTTTTTGTGGGAAGCTACCCTGGCTATAGCTGTCTTTCTATATCCATGGGGATTGGTTCCAGGACCCCCTTGGACAAACCGATCCACAGATGTTCAAGTCCCTTATTTAAAATGGTGTTGTATGGTATTTGCATATAGCCTATGTACATCTTCCCATATAGTTAAAATCATCTCTAGATTTACTTATAATACCTAATACACTGTAAATGCTGAGTGAGTATGTTATGCTGTATTGTTCAGGAAATAATACAAGAAAAAGTATACATGTTCAGTAGACATGCAATATATTTTCTGAATATTTTCGATCTGTGCGTGGTTGAATTCATGGATGTAGAACATATAGATATGGAGGACTGTATTCTAAGTCTTTTAGAACATTTAGCAGCATCCCATCTGGGAGGATCAGTAGCTGTGTGGTAAGCAACCTTACGCAGAGTTCCATGGCTAATGTGATGACTGGCGCTCTCTCTAATGTGGATTATAACCTCATGAGAGACCCTGAGCAAGAACCGCCCATTAAGCTGCTCCTGAACGCCTGGTCTAGGGAAACTGCGGTGATACATGCTTCTTCTAAACCACTAACTTTGAAATAACTAGTGGTATAGCAATAGATAATTAATACAGACATCTCCAATGTATTTTGTTAAATGTACCACTAAGTATTTTATGCTTTTGTGTGATTTTAAAGCTGGGTGCAGTGGCACACACCTGTAATCCTAGCAACTTGGGAGGCTGAGGCAGGAGCATTGCAGTTTCCAGGTCAACCTCAGCAACTGAGTAAGACCTTGTCCCAAATAAAAAAATAAAAAGGACTGGGGAAGCAGTTCGGTGATAAAGTGCTCCTGGGTTCATCCTCGGTACCAAAAAAATAAATATCAAAAATAAAGAGTGCTTACAAAATTTCAGTTTTCAATTGTTTATTCTTAGTATATAGAAATATGATTGAATTTAAGATATTGACTTTATTGTGACCTTGTTAAACTCACTTATTCTTATGTATTACTAGTTATTAGCAGTCTAAAATTTGACACATTAAAAAATTAGTGAGATAGTCAGTCCACAGCTCCTGGCTGGTGAGTATCCTTCTCCTTCTTTCCTGCCAATACACTTTTTTTTTTTTTTTTTTTTTTTATTGTAAACAAATGGGATACATGTTGTTTCTCTGTTTGTACATGGCGTAAAGGCATACCATTTGTGTAATCATAAATTTACATAGAGCAATGTTGTTTGATTCATTCTGTTATTTTTTCCCTTCCCCCCACCCCTCCCACCCCTCTTTACCCTCTATACAGTAGTTCCTTCCTCCATACTTGCCCCCCTCCCTAACCCTAACTCTAACCCTTCCCTCCCCCCCATTATGTGTCATCCTCCAGCCAATACACTTTTGAAAACAAAGTTCTTACCAAATGTTAAGTCTGTGGTCTTCTCCATGCTAGGGAACCTTTGGGACTGCCAGCAGCTGGAGCGCAAGGACTTAGTTTCACAGCCCAACATCAATATAACTTTCCTGGCCATCTAACTTTGCTTCATCTCATTCTCTTGGCAACTATCTCACTTTAATTTCTCTACTCAGCCCCTGGCTTGAACAGGCTCAGATCTCTCCCTATCATGACATCTTTGCCTCTATTTTCCTACCATGTTTTCCCACTTTGAGAGGCCAAGGGTGAGAATCAGGTTGGACCCAGCTCATCTTCTCCTTCCCTGCCATTGGTTGTCAGGCAGCCCTCGGGTCAGATCCCCCTTTGTCCAGTTAGTTTTGCCCACAGAGTATGTCCTTGTCCATTCAGGCTGCTAGACTATGTGACATAAACAGAAGTTTATTTCTCCTAGTTTTGGAGGCTGGGAAGTCCAAGGTCAAGGCAGTGACAGATGCAGTGTCTATTTGGGCCTTTCTAGGTCACAGATAGTACCTTCTTGCTGTGTCCTCACATAGCCAAAGGACTAGCTAGCATTCTGGGGTCTCTTTTATAAGGGCCTAGATCCCAGTAATGCCATCATGACCTACTCACCTCCCAAAGGCCCACCAGATCCTACCACCGAGGGAGTAGGATTTCAACATATAAAGTTTGGATGCAAACATTCAAACCAGAGAAGAGGACAAGGTTCCACTATTCAAATGAGCCCTCTTGAGTGGTGGGGGTTATGGACAGAGCCATCTCCCTTAAGAGGAGTAAGATGGGGCAGGCCCTGCTTACCTGAAGCTGCTTCTTGTTGAATCTGTGAGAGAAATTCAAACTCCATTCATAGGATTGAACATATTTGCCCCTTGGCATTGATTATTTCCCTCCTGCCTCCCAAACCTTCCGATCCCTTCCTCTGTTCACTTATAGTCAGAACCAAAAAGGCCCAGGAAAATCATGCATTCCAATCTGGGTATTTGGCAGGTGAGAAGACTTGAAGTCAGAGGCTAAGTGACTTAGCTTAGTTAATGTAATGAATAATGCAGAGGCAAAATTTAAATATAGGCCTCCTAATTTTCCTGTTGTCATTTACCCCAGCTCACCAGTTCTTGGCCCCAGAAGACATGCCCAATTCCCACTCCCAGTGGAGTCTATGGGGCAGAGAAACTGTATCTGTAGTCTGGCGACTTCTGAATCAAGGTCCCTCTGACCTTCCCCTGTTTCTCCCCCTGCCAGCACTGGGAGAACCTTTCTGCAAGTTGGATTAGCTTCCTGACTGATCCACCACAAAAGAGGAACACAATGGCCTTCAGTCTTCTTACTGAAATTTCATTTACAAAAGAAGACTAAACTCATATCACAGGAATAAAGATTGAAGAATGTCAACACTCTGGGACAGACTTTGGTCACACACCTTTGTCCTCTATTTTGGTCCCAGAGAGAATCATTTACAATTCATTGTCTGTTCTTCAGGACCAGCAAACTTTGTCCCAGGCCATTGTGTATTCTCCAAGTCCATTGAGTACCCCTAAAACTATTTACTATTCCCTTAAAACTCTCTCCGCTCCCTATCCTCTCCTCCCTTATAGGAAAAGGGGGCTTTTCACGTAGGTTTTTTAATCGCGTTGAGCTAGTAGGTGACCACACTCCTGTGGTTCCTCTCATGCTGTGATTTTTCCACTTTTGCGTATTGATGAACTTGCATGCCTTTTCTTCTACTTACTGTTTGTCAGTTTATTATGGCAAACCTTCCAAAGGTGAGGGGTTATTTCCCTGTGCTCCTACATGGGCATCCTGCCCCACCATGATCAGGCTTCAGGGCTTAGTATGGCCTATGCCCAGGACTGGCCAGGAGATGAGAGGTATAGAGACAGGGGAATAGTTGATCTGGAGCTGAACTGGTAGACCTGTGTTAGTGTCCTGTGGCTGTTGTAACAAGTAATCACAAACTTGGTGTCTTAAAACAACAAAAATGTATTCTTCCACTATCCCAGAAGCCAGAAGTCTGAGTACAAGTGTTAGAAGAGTTCCATTTCCTTCCATGACTCTGAGGAAGAATTTGTTCTTGGCCTCTTCCAGCTTCTGGTGGCTGCAGATGTTCCTTGGCTTGTGGCCACATCGCTCTAATCTCCTGTTCTATCTTCACATCTCCTCCTCTGCATATGTTTGTCTTATACTCTCTGTCCCTCTCCTCTCTCTTATAAGGACTCTTGTGATGGCATATACTGCCTAGGTAGACAATTAAGGAAAAGCTCCTCGCCTCAAGATCCTTAACTTAATCCCATCTTTGGCCATATCAGGTAATACAGAGTATTTGAGATTTGATATGGGTACCTTCTTAGATACCACTTGGAGCTTACTGTAGACCTTACTACCCCATACCACTAGCCTCCTTACAGTAGCCTCTGGACCTTGGAGGAAGGACAGCAGACCAGGATTTTTTCCCTCATTTTATCTTGGAAATAGAGGGGAATCTGAAGTTAGGAGAAAGAGGAGAGAGAGAGACAGAGAGACCAGGGGTTGCGGGGTGGCACAATTATGGTACTTCTACTCTGGATCCAGGAACTTTTGCTTGTGTTCTCATAGAATCATCTCAACTGGTCTGTCAGGTAGGGTTTAGTATTCCTATCTTATAGGTAAGGAAACTGAGGCTCACAGATAAAGTAACTAGCTTGTGCTCTACTAACTGACCTGGCTAATGCATGTCAGAGTCAGAATCGAAGGCCGGGTTAGTCTGGCTCTGAAGTCCATATTGATTCCACTACCCTCAGCTCTGCTGGGACATCCACAGGAAAACCTCTGCCTCTGCCCTGCATGCACTGCTACCACTGCCTCCACCCTCCACGCCTTCCGGGCTGTGCACACTCAGAGTGCCTCTCTAAGGTAGTGCCCTGACTTCAGCCCTCAAGGACGCCCATGCATTCATGGCTCTTGGAAGACAGGGATCCAATGTTGGCCTGCACTGACTGTGGCCATTTGGGGAAGAGGGGATGGTCTGATAAGAATGACCTGGGGAAGGGGTCTGGGGAGGCCCTTCTTCCCTGGGAATTAGGAGACTTCAGTGGACCTTCAAGCAGGATGCCTGTCTGTGTGATCTCTGGCCATCTGTTTACATTCTGAACTTCACTTTCCTCATCTTCAGAGAGTCTGTAAGATAATGTTCAAGTCCTGAACCTCTGTGGGGTTTTTTTTTTGTGTGTGTGTGTGGTGCTGGCAGCAGTATCCAGGCCTCACGTGTGCTAGGCATGTGCTCTACCACTGAGCTGTATTCCCAGTCCCCACTACTTTTTTCTCCCTGTGATTTAAAATATTGATATAACGACCAAATTCCTCATCTATGCACAGCCCTCTCTGATTAACAAAATGTTTTCACTTATCATTTACCTGTCAACAAACTGTGACTTCTACCACTACGAGCGTGACTATGTATTGGATAATGCTGGGCAATACTGGGCACAGAGATATGAGGGAGAGCAGCCTCTGCCCTCAGGGAGCTGCTGGTGCAGGTATACAGGCAGATATAAAGAGAGGGCAGGGAAGAGTATGTACAGGCTGAACAAAGAACCCTGGGGGATAGGAGGGGGTTGAGGAGGAGGGGCAGTGCTGCCTGTGACCCCAATTCTGTGAAGAGAGGGCTTTTGTCTCTGTTTTACATATAAGAAACTAAGACTCAGAGAGAGAGGCAGAGTGGGGGAAATGACAATCCGAAGACAAAACCAGAGGTGGTGGCCAGGTCTGATTTCAATCCAGGCTTTTGTGCTTTGGCATGATTTGCCCTATACTGTAGGGGACTATAGGATGGAGGACCTGGGTAGGAATCTGAGCCTGGCACAGAAGACACCTATGAAGAGTTCTCAACCTGGTGGGAAGATGGACACATCAACACCTATGCTAGATGCTCAGCAAGCGGAACCTGGCCACCTGGGTTGACAGGTCTTGGGCTTGGCACTGAATTTGAGGATTCCTTGGTTCCTGGGGAGCTGCAGGGTCACAGCAGTGACAATCTGCAACAGGTCCCAGCCTGAGCATGCAGAGGGGTTCCTATCCAATTGAATTTAAGGCCCTGCACATTTATTCACTCATCCTCTTACATATCTATTGTTGACTTTCTCAGCCTTGTGTGTGGGGGGGGGCTTCCCTTCCTCTCTGAATACTGGTCTTGAGCCCTGAGCTCCTGGGGCTGCAGCCTCCATCTGTATGTGACTTGCTCAGTGGCTTGGGCACCCCCAGCACCTGGTCTCACTTCTTTCTAGCTGACCTAGAGACTGCTCCAGGCTATGCGGCACCTCAGAGCTTCTCTCTGCTGCTTTCAAAGCTTCCTTCCAGAAATGGGGGCTCTAGGCTAGGCTGCAAGGATAGGGGAGAGAGTGTGGGTACTGCCCGCTTCCCAGGTCTGTTTCTAAGCTCCAAAGTAGTCCAAAAGGTTAGAAATGGGGGACCCAGATCACAGCCATCAGCCTGCTAGGCATTCATTGCACTGATGAGGAAATAGAGGCAGCCACAGGCACCTTGGTCTTCTCCACTCCACTCTGCCCCAGCGGGGGCAGGAACCTGCCTCTTAGCTCCATGTTCTCTTGCGGCCTTCAATCCTACCCTAGGTGGTCCTCAGCTGCATTTGGCAGCTTTGGTGGGGGATGGGAGTTCTCTCTGTAATGGGCTGGGCTGTGGGGGCCAGGAGGGAGGGCAACCGCTCCCAGTCAGAGGACATTCCCTCCCAAGTGCCTTTGTTCTCTCCCTCCATCTGCTCCAGGATTGCCCTGGGCAGAGGACAAAGGGCCCAGGCCCAAAGAGTGGGGTGGAAGAGAAGAAAGGGGATGAATGATCCCAGAGGGCCATGCTAGAGTTCACTCTCCAGCACTCCTTGACAGGATCTCTCGGGTGGCTGGCGGGGAGCACCAGCCGACCCACGTGTGAGGTCAGGCGTGGACACAGCCTGTGGGTTTATGCAGACACCCGCACAGGTGGATACTGTGTTTGGGGGAACTGTAAGTAGCTAAGAATTCATCTTGGGCATGGGGACAGGTAATGGTGTCACCACGCGGGGCTTACAAAGGCTTTGCCTCCCTTCCCTCTTCCTTTGATAGAGACCAGACTTTTAAACTGCCGCTGGGAAACCAGTCCTTCCAGGTGGACTCCCCCGGCCTCCTAGATAAGACATTCCGTTGCGCAGACCCGTGCACCTGAATGTTCGCATAGATCGAATTCCGCTAGGGGGCCTGGGGCACTGTCCCCGTCCTCACTCTGGGAGTGGGGGTGCCGACTGGCAAGTACAAGCACAGCCCTCCTTCGTCCCTCGTAACTCAGAGCTGCGCATTTCACCACTCCCGGCGCAACCTGGGGCCAGGTCCTTTCTATGTTGGGCCTCGGCCATCCCGTCTCTAAGACAGGGACTTTGGCGCCTTGCTGGGGTGTAGGACAGAGGCCGGGAGCGGCAGGTCCTGCCTGGCAACCCCCGCCCCGCCCCCTGCCGCCTCCCCCTCGGGCCCCCGGCCCTCACCGGGCAGGTTGCGGGCAGGACCCGCCCCGGCGCCCGGCCCACACTGGCCGCTTTGTTACCTGCCCCGGCGCGCAGAGCCTACGAGCGCTACGTGCAGCCGGCCCCGGGGCGGGGCGGGCGGGAGGGGATGAGGTGGGGGTGGGGGGCGCCGGCCCCCGCCCCCTCCCCCGCCCCCTCCCCACTCGCTCGGGCTGGGGGCTTCCGAGGCCTGCACCGATCTCTGCGAAACCGGCCTGGTGCGCCTCGCCCAGCTTGGTTTTGGGGTCCGCGTCCTGGTGCCCGTCGCAGGCTTCATCTTGCCTCTTCCCCTGCACCCTACCCTCCTGGATGGCTCTGTCACCCTCAAAGGAGCCAAACTTCACTTTCCACTGGGTTCGGGCTACTCTTGGCAGCAGCGCTGCTTTCCCCAACCACCATCATCTGATAAGGCCCAGTTAGCTCTAAGGCTGCTTCTGGCAAGCGTCCTCTGACTCCAGTTTTCGTTACTCTTTTCGGGGTGCCCTCTGCTCTGATAGCTCTGGTCCAGGCTTGTCTCTCCAAAGGATTCAGGATGGGGCCAGCAAACTGGTACAGGCTGGACCCTCCTACAAATGCCTTCAGTGGGTGCTTGAGTGAAGTTGGAGACAGAAATTGAAACAAGGTGTCCTGAGTCCTGTCCACTGCCTGAACTGACGCCTGAGCTTCCCTTTCAGTACCAGGCACTGACCCTCGGTCCTTGTGTGCCCTGAAACCCTTCATTTTTATCACCATCCCCAGCTGTACTGCACCAGAACCTCTGACCTCCCAGCTTTGTCCAATCTCTTCCTTCGGCTCTCCACCCACTATCCAGCCACAAGTGCACTCCTGACCTTTCCAAGGCCCATCTTCCCTAGAGAAGCCAGGCCTGATCTGTGCATTGGACTTTTTGTGTGAGATGCTTTATATATAAAGTTGCATTTCCCCCTCACTGCAGCCTGCAGGTGGCTGACTTGGGATTTGAGGTCCATTCTAGGACTTCAAACATCAAAAGACATCAGGGACAGGTTCTTAAACCACACACTGGCCTTTCTTTCCCTGGCCTTCCCCTGGCCGCTGCTCCTCTGAACTCTCTCCACCTCCCTGCTCCCTCCGCCTTTCAGGCCAGGGTAGGGTGGGCTGGGATTCCTACTCTGGGGCTGGGTCAGTCTGGGTCTGTGGCTTTAGGCCTCCGTGAAGAATTTCGAGGGAGGATGTGCAGGGCGTGGGGAGAGGTGGGGAGAGACTCAAGAATGTGGGTCTCGGAGGGAAAGCAGCAAAAGGTGGAGAGGGCGGTGAGAAAAGTCTTTCCCAGGGCCCTGGGAAGCAGGGGCCAGTTTGAATGACAAAGGTTCCCTGGAGAGCAAAGGAAAGCTCTGGAGGATGGGAAAGTGGGAGGAGGAGGAGGGTCAGAAGGGTGGGGAGGAAACTGTCCCATGGGCTCCCATCTGCAGCAGCCCTTTCAAGTCCAGCTAAACCCCTAACAATAAGAGGAACTGACCAGTGGACAAAACGGGCAAAGGATGATTAACGTAGTTCACTGAAGAAATACAAAAACCTTATGAAAACATTAGAAGTCCCAAAGAACAAATGAAAAGGAGATTCTGGTTTTTCCTCTCTATAGAATTGGTCAAAACAATAATAGGGAAAATGCCAGATGTTGGTAAGGTGCAGGGAAGTGAGAGCTGACCTCGCTGCTGCGGAGGTGACTTGTGTAGCTCCTCGGCAGGATCATTTCACAATCCGTACAAAAGCCTTTATGAGAATTATGCTTTGATTTAGCGCTGCTGTTTCTGGGGTGTATCCTAAATTCAAAGATGATTTATCCCAGACTTATTTGTAACTGGGGAAATTGGCAATTGCATAAATGTTTGATGAAAGGGAATTGGGTAAATAGATTATGCCACATTTACAGATGGAAGACTGCAGATATTAAATGTCATGCTGTTGAAATTATTAAATATATGGGGAAACACTCAAGCTGGTAGGTGAAAAGAGGAAGTTATAAAACAGCATGACTCTCATTTTATACAATGTCTATATAAATATGCATAAATCTACAGTGTACAGTGCTGAACTGGGTGCTGGAATCTGAGCTGAGAACCTTAACGGGGCTCTAATTCAAGGCTCACAGCAGCCCTGTGAGGAAGATTCTAGCAATTGCACAGGGGAAAAACAAGCAAAGGACGCTGCAAAGAAAGTCACCAAAATGCCAATGGCGAAATGAGAGGGAATGTGTTTTTTAATTTCCTTCTTTATATTTTCTAATCTTTCCCCAGTTTTCTTGAATAAAAATGATGGAGGCATTTAACAATTTGAAATCACAAAAGTCATTCTTTTAAAAATATCTTCAGGAGCCCCTGTTTGGGGGGTGGGTGGCAGTTTTCTCTTTGCATTAATTTACTTGGGTTGCTGGAACAAAGTACCACAGACTGAGTGGCTTGAACAACAGAAATTGATGTTCTCACAGTTCTGGAGGCTGTGAGAGTGAGATCAAGGTGTTGGCAGGGTCGGTTCCTTCTCAGGGCTGTTGGGGAAGGATCTGTCCAGGCCTCTCTCCTAGTTTCTGGTAGCCTGGGGGTTTTTTGTCTTGTTTCTTCTTGTGTCTCTTCACATTCTCTTTCCTCTATGCAGGTCTCTCTCTGTATCCAAATTTCTATCTTTTTTTTCTTCTTCTTTTTTATAAGGACACTAGTCATATTGAATCAGGGCTCACCCTAATGATCTCATCTTAATTTGATCACCTCTCTAAAGACCCTATCTCCAAATAAGGGCGTATCCTGAGGTATAAGGGGTTAGGACCTAGACATATGAATTAACCCCTGACATTGCTGAACTCTTGTGTTCCCTCTGAGATGAGTGTGGCAGGGAGGTGGGGTAGCAAGCCCTCGAAGAGGAAGGAGAGTCTTCGTTGCTGGGCATTCTGGGTGTTGCTGGACTTGCCCCCACTGTGTGACTGACCTTGGGCTACACCTTCTTCCTTTGTAGACTGGGTGGTCATATTCACCTTCCAGGGTTGTAGTGAATGAGGACAGAGGTAAAAAGTGCTTTCCTCCAGGCTGATCATACAGTCATTCTCGGGATGTGTCTTCTTTCTCCCTGTCCCTTCTCAACAGCAGGGAGGTAGCCGGGAGAGCACTGGCCCCAGGAACAGTCACATAGAACTAGGTAAAAGTTCTACTCCTGTCCACGACAGCATGGTCCCTGTGAGTTTCAGTGTCCTCCATATGAGATGGGAAAAATATCTATTCCCATTGAATTATTGTGGTTTATTAGCCCTGGAACGTAGGACCCAGGAGATGAACAAAGACCAGCCAGAAGGTAGAGAGATGAGATTGGGAAATCCAAGGCAGGGAAGGATGTTACAGTTGAAAACATGAACCGGATGGGTCTGAGTTAGGTCTATTCTCCTTTAGGAAGTTTTCCGTGAGCCTCACAGCCTGCGTTAGGGTCCCCACACCACACCTGGGCTCCCACAGTTCCCTCTGCTACCCTCTGTTATGCACTTATTATCCTCTACCACAAATGCCTCTCTAGGACCAGAGAAGACTCCTTGAAGGAGGAGACCGTCACCATTGCATATGCCTTAAAATAGCAAATATGAACGAAAACAGTAAAACTCAGTGCTGGCAGCGTTGCAGGGAACCCTGCAAACATGGCACAGTGAGGTGAATCAACAGTCTTTCTAGAGAATTAGTTAACAATGCCTGATAAAAGCCACAAACTTATGTATCACCTTTGATCGGGCGAAACCAATTTGGGAAACATACTCCAAGTAAATAACTCAAAGATGAAAAGAAAAAAAAAACCCTTATTTGTACAAAGATATTTTGAGCCAACTATGTATTGTGAAGAAGAGTGGAAATAGTAAGAGAGTGACGAATAAGTAAACTGCAAACTGCGGCAGAATGGTGTACACTGTGACAATTCAGCAGTCCAGCGCACATTAACCCGGGACAGAGCACGTGTCAGCTCCTGGAATCCACCCTGGGGACCCAGACAGTCTAGCCCTCTGCACGGTCTAGTGGGTAGATAGGAAGGTAAATAATCATCATATAGTCGTGTGAGCAGTGTGGCAAAGGAGGGGGAAGAGCCCATGTGAAAGGGTTAACCCCAGGGGGAGCTCTCAGGAGCACTTCTTGCAGGAGCAGATAACTGAGCTGGTTTCAGGCAGAGAGTGGTGGGAAGAAGGAACAATCTAGACCAAGGTGGGGAACATTCGGGAAAGTGCAAATCCTAGGGTGTGACTGGAGGGTGGGATGGAAGCTTGGGGCTTCAGCAGGGGCCAGTTCCTATAAGGCCTTCAATGCCAGTTTTGCTTTACCCAGCAGAAGTGGAGAAGCCAGTTGAGATCCTTAAGGAGCTGAGCAAGGGATCACCTTTGTGATCTAGGAAGATCACGGTGTGGAAGTTTGGAGGAGGCACTAGACAGGCTAGCAGGCAGGAGACCTGGTGGAAGCCTTTTGCAGGGTCCAAGTAAGACACAGTAACAAGGCCTGGGGATGAAGAGAAAGAGGCAGGGTCATGAGGTATTTGTAAGAGAAAAGGACAGATAGTTCTTGGCCATTGACACCGACAGGATGCTGGGGGAGAGACAGTGGTGGGTTTGTGGCTGGTGATGCCGATGAGCAAGTAGGGCACACAGCAGGTGGAGCAAATTTGGGGGGGAGGGGCAACAAAATGAATTGGGTTTGGATCTGTTGGCTTTAAAGTGCCGTGGGACATCCAGATGGACAGTGCAGCAGGTGGCTGGCCATGCAAATCTGGAGCCCAGGGGACACAAATGGGCTGAAGATTAGGTTTGGAAGCCGTAGACTGGATGTGCACATTGGAGGCAAGCACTGTGGGCACTCACTTGGGAGAGAGTTTAGTTGGAGAGGAGCGGCAAGATAGCACCCATGGGAAGGGCTGGAGGAGCATTGGTCTCTCTGGAAAGGCTCTCGAGAAAGTTCCAAGAGGTGGCATAACAGGGATGATTCCTCTCATAGAATTCCAGAAAGAGAGTGAAAAGGGGGACAACAGCCCATTTTTGAGTGGGGGCCTCAATGACTGTTCCCTTCTTGCTGCCAGACACAGGACCTCCCTGGGCTCACTGCCTCCTCTGCTGGGACTCTGAGAAACAACCCAGCTACCTGTGTGTCCTTCAGTAACCTCAGCACCTTTCTGGTTCTCCATCCAAGGGGCACTGTAATTCCGCCTGCCCTCTAGCAGTATTTATTGCTTCAGATGAGAAACTGACAGTGCTTTATAAGCTGCACAGTGAATGATCTCTGAGTCAGCCCTTTTAAGTTTCAGACTTCCACCAGAGGCTTGGTTGGTTATGTTTTCTCTTGTCTTTGGTGGTTCCTTGGCTCATGCTTCTCTCCTGCAGCCATATCTCTGTTTTGACTTGTTCCATAACCCGCTGTCAGATCTATAGCTGGCCCATCCCAAGATTTACTGAGTCATGAAGCAGCCCTGATTTATTGATGGCGACTTCACTCTGGAGCCAGCTCCTCACTCTGTGTCCTGTAAATCTTCAAGATCTTTAAGTTCTTCCTTGTTTCTACCATTTCTCCCTCAGACTGAAGAGTCTACCGTGTTTTAAAACAGGAACCAAAAATCCCTCTTCTGCTCTGAGCCTCCCTCTCAGCTCCCTTTCCATCTGCATTCTTTCTTAGCCAATTTTTCTCCAATCTGCATTCCTTTTATCTCCCCTTTGTCTCTCGGTTCTCAGCAACCTGCCTTCCATTCTTAACCTTTCCACTGAAATTCTTTGCGATGAAAGTTGCAGTGGCTTAAACATGGCCCCAAAATGACATGTCCAAGACCTAACCTGTGGAACCTGTGAATGTGACCTTATTTGAGAAAGGATCTTTGTGGAGGTAATTAAATTAAGGAACTCAAGATGAGAGGGAGACTGGACACGCAAACACAGAGGGAAAGGTAATATGTATAGAGAGGCAGAGTTTAGAGTTATGCAGCTATAGACTAAGGAACACCAAGGATTGCTAGCAGCCACCAGAAGCTAGGAGAGAAGCAGGAAAGGAAGGAACCAACCCTACCAACACCTTGGTTTCAGGCTTATGGCCTTCAGAACTGTGAGAAAATATATATGAGAAAAGCCACCCAGTTTGTGGTAATGTTATGGCAGCCCTAGGAAACTAACATGGTAATAACTAGAGCAGCTAACATTTATGGAATGCCCATCCTGTGCTAGTATAATTCTAACTATGTGTGCAGTAGACACAGTAATAAAACCAATATCCACAGAACCAGTTGCTGAGAGGTTGCTATGTCTTTGGCATTTAAAAATTGAACCGTCAACCTGAGCACTATCCTTTATTATTTTTTCTCTTTGACAGGAGCCTGCAGGCCAAAAACTTATGTAATTTTCCAAGGGTCAGACAGTGGATAGTGGTGGAGCCAGGATTCCATCCCTACTAACCCTTGTGAATGTCTAACTACTCTGCATGTCTTCTGAGGTCACTGGCAGAGGCTGATGAGTGAACTGACCAAGCCCTTGGTTTTATACAGATGGAGCTATGGAAGGCGCCAAGGGACTGCTGAGTTTGGGGAAAAGATTTGCCAGTATGGGGTTGATAGGGTAGTTCTGGCTTGTAGGGACTGAGAGATAGGGAAGAAGAGATTGCAGACCTTGATAACCTCATAGAACAGAGTCTCCTAAAGCCAGAAGGCCACAGAAAAGTATCTCCGGTCATCCAGGGGACACTGGAGTCTAAGATCACAGATTTGGAGCAGCTCTGGGCCATGATAAAGGTCGAGATGCGGCCAAGGGAGGAATCAGGTGAACAAAAGTGGAGGGGGTATGTGTTATCGATAACCTCTACTAGGTCGGGGACCTGAAGGACAAAGGTCATATACCAAAGGGAGATCGACTGCCCTGGGGAGGGCAGAGTTGAGCAATTACTCCTTGTGCTTATCATGGGGGTGGAGAGGAGCTGATGCTTGGAAAATAGGAGATGAGAGATGTGAAGGTAGGAAAGCATTTTAGGTGAAAGACATAGAAAGAACAGAGACAAAGGGTGAAAGTAAGGGCATGGAGTTCAAAGACGGCCCTTGTTCAGTGTGCATGAGATGGTGTGATGGCATCTGAGCTTAAAAGGGTTCTCATTTAGGTATTGCCCAAAGCAGATGCTGAATCAAGGATTTAGGTGCAAATACTTCATTTGAGAGAATGTTCCCAGGAAGCAAAGGGAAGGAGTTGTACCCTGGACAACTGGGGCTCAGCCCATTGGGGACCCTCTCAGACACAATGTGGAACACATTTCAGAATTGTCTTCCAGAGAGGCAAGCAAGTTGGAATACTTGTCCACTGACTCCTGTAGGTCCCACAGTGGTTGAGGATTGCTCTCAGGGGCACTAACTCCCTGGCTGTCCAACCCTGCCAGCCAGAGCCTTCAGCCAGAGAAATCCCTGGTACAGAGGGGTGTGGGCACTTGAGCTAGGAAGCCACCAGAGTGCACTCGACCTGTAGGAGACTTTCAGAAAAGGGCTGATGGGTGGTGGGTGGGGCTCCAATAGCACTTGTTAGAGAAAGGAAAGTTGAGAAGGGTTCCAGGGAGCCCAGCAGTCCCGACTGGAAATTTGTCATTTATGTTTTAGCAGTGGAAATCTCCTACCAGAATATGCTGCAGGGGAGAGGCAGTGAGATGGGACAGAGGAAACCTTCAAAGGGTGAAGCTAGTGAGGAATGTTTTGCTCTGGACAGACCAGGAGACTATTTCTGAGTACAGTCAGCAATAGTAAAGCCTAGACTTAAAGCAACTGTTATGTGCCATGTGCTTTATCTACATTATCACAACTCTCTTACAGCCTCCTAGGCTAGTAGGCACTATTATCATTCCCACTTTATAAGTGGGGAAATAAGGACTCAGGGAAGCTGAACCAGGCAACTGGCAACTGGCAAGTGGATATCAGATTTTTTGACAAAGGCCTTTCTCTTTGATGTGGCTTTGGGAAAATCAATAAAATGCCAGCAAATAGGCCTGGGTAAATGCTCAGCACTTGGAGCTTCTAAATCATGTTTGTTCGTGATTCTGCAGAATCCTTGGGAGAACTTTGAGGGTCAGACACAGATGGCATCCTCATTTCCCAGATGGGGAGACTGAAGTCCAAGTCATGAAGTTGCTTTTCCAAAGTTCCTTAGCTGGTCCCTGCCTCTTGACCTCAAACTGGATTCTCTGACATTACCCATCCTGGATGCATATCAGCAGGGGGGCCAAAGGGGAGAACTGATGGAGTCTGATGAAGGACAGTGATCAGGAGAAGGAGGAAGCTCCATGTCCCTGGTAGGCCTGGCCTCTCCCTTCCTGCACTCTCATGGCCCTTGGTTAGTCCTGCTCTGTTGACCCTGATGATTCTTTTCCCTGGTTATTACAGGAATTTGGTCTCTTTGATTCATATCCCTTCATAGATTGGAAACTTCTCGAGGACAGAGATTTTATCTGATTTCTTTCCATACCCCCAGTACATAGCATGGAATGTGCACTCCATGAATGCTTGATGAGGAGATAATGATGACAGCATCCATTTATGGGGATTTTAATCTATGTCAGGCACAGTGGTGACCTTTTTCATATATGACCTCATTGCACCATGGTATGTTAAAACTCTTTTGCTTGCAGGTGACAAAATTAAACTCACACTGACGTAAGAAGAGATAGATGTATAGCACCTAGCTGAAAGCTCCTCAGGTCAGTCAAGCGCCACACTCGTCTGCATGTAGGCACTCAAACACCATGTCCCAACTTTGATCTCAGCTTCTCTGTAATGGCATTGTTTTTAGGAAAGTGCTCCTTGTGCTCAGCAATCCCAGCAGGAAGGAACATCTGTTCCCAATACATCCAGCAAGGGACACAAGGCAGACTCTCAGTGGGTCAGTTGGGGCAGTGCCACCTCTGGACCAGTCACATGGTCAGGGCACTTGAACTCACTAAATGGCCATGCTTAGGTTAAATACTCAGTTCTGAAGCCAAGGGAAGGGGTCAGCCCACTCAAACCTAAACAGAAAGAGGCATCTTTGTTCAGATCTGGGCAGGAAGAAACAATAGGCATCTTTTTTTTTTTTTTTAAAGTGGTGTTGGTGATTGAATCCAGGGCCTTGTGCATGCAAGGCAAGCACTCTACCAACTAAGTTATATTCCTGGCCCAACAATACACATCTTTAATAATAGGTATCTCGGTTTCCAGACACAGAAACAGGCTCACCAAACAGAAGTGCCTTAGCAAAGGTTATAGAGCTAGTAGGTGGTATGGCAAGATTTGGGTCCAGGTGTCTTTCTTTGGAGCTTATGTTCATTCAGGGTAGCATATATCCTCTTTCCCATGCTGGATCTCTCCACTCATGCCTCAAATTTTAGCCCGCAATGGTTTTTCTAATCCATTGCTACTCAAAGTGTGGTCCATGGGCCATGCTGATCTGCAAACTGTTCTGCTGTGAGTTGAATACCAAAATTCTGAGTAATTTTTAAAAACAGGTCACAGTAATTGGTATTCTCATGACATCCAAGTGGATCTGAGGTGAGTTGTAAATAATTTGAGAAATACTGTTCTGTTTGGTTTTATCTAGAAAGAACTCGCCAACTTTGGGCTTGCAAGAGAAACTATGGTGGCTCTAGTGGATCCTCTGCAGGGAGACTCAGGGAAGCAGTGTCAAAGGGTAGTTCTGGCACTCAGCCAGCCAAGGAAAGTCTTGCTAGGAATCCCACTCAGCACAAGCCACTGCAGCTGACGTACCTCTCCTGCCTACGAGAGAGACAAGCCAGGAGGCTCAGGCCCAAGCAGCAGGGCCCAGGGGCTCTTGGTGCTAGTCCAGTTGAATACTGGCTGCTTCTGCCCAGAGCCCATGGGCATCTGACACTCTCATCCAGGGCCTACCACCTGATGTTTCCACAGTGCCCTGGAGGGAAGATAATGGCTGACATGGGCCACTCTTGAAGGGCCACCTTAAAGTCAGATGGCTTATTTTAAAGCTATCTAGTAGAAGGTCAGCTCTAGGAACAGGCCGCCCCCTCCTGTGGTGACGCCGGGCATCCTTGAGTTAGCCCCAGGGATGTGGCATGGTTTCTACCCTCGCTTCTCCTGGGGTTGGACACTCCCTGATGCCAGGGTCATGGGTCAACAGAGCAGTTCCAGGCATGAGCATCTCTCAAAGCCAGGATGACTCAGGGCAGCAAGCGTGAACCACAAAAGACGCTCTGAAGTCAGCTCAGCCCTTCGTAGGGGGGTGACCGCCCCACAGCACCTGGCTCTGCTCTAGCTTGCTTGCTCTGTTGTGCCTTGGGCAGTGAAAAAAGCCCCAATACCCTGTATTTTAGTCAGCTTTTCCACTGCTGTGACCAAAAGACCTGTCGAGAAGAATTTTAGAAGAGGAAAAGTTTCCTTTGGCCATGGTTTCAGAGGTCTCAGGCCATAGACGGACGACTTCATGGCTCTGGGTCAGAGGTGAGGCAGAACATGGGGGCACAAGGATGTAATAGAGGAATGTGGCTCAGGATGTAGCCGCCAGGAAGCAGAGAGCGCTGTACTCACCAAGGACAAGTGCCTGAGTGACCCACCTCCTCCAGTCACACCCTGCCAGCCTACAGTTACCACCCAGTCAGTCCTTGGTGGTTAAGCCATCCATGAGGCGACAGCTCGTAGCCCAATCCTTTCCTCTCTACACTCTCTTGCATCGTCTCACACATGAACTTCTGGCGGACACCTCATATTAAAACTACAAAGCCCTGAGTGAGACGCCTGGTTTTGCTCTTTTGCTGGGTGACTTTGGGCTCTTCACATTACCTCCTATAGCTCTGTTACCTCATGTGGAAAACCCCACCTCACAGGCTGATTCTGAGGGTGAACTGAGATAATGCTGTGGAGAACCTCATCTGAACAGGCCTGCAGAGTATGGAGATGGAAATGAGAATACTTCCTCCCCCTTCCAGGGAGCTGCGTTCACACACTTCTGTCTGTGTGACCAGGAATAGGTTTCTAAGCTTCTCTGAGCTTAGAGGATCATCATTTGTAAGGTGCAAAATACCTACCTGGGAAAATCAGGTATGAGAAATAAACGCAGCCAGATGTGCTGAAGAATGTAGCCCATGGCAGCTGCATCAACCTGACATATATTTATGACTAATACTGGGGACCAAGTGTACTAGGTCAGGCACTGAGGATATCATGGTGAGCAGGGACAGATTCCGTCCCTTCCCTAAGAATTTAGTAAGGGGAATGAATTATAAGGAAAACAGGCATACCGATAATCGAATCACAACTGTGATGCGTGGTACAAAATGAGATATAAAGTACTAAGTGAAGATGGGAAAAGATAATTTGACCAATGTAGGGATGTCCAAAGGGGCCTCCCTGAGGAAGTGATAGTTGAGCCCATATCCGAGGCAAGTGTGGGAAGAACATTCTGGATATGGAACAATAAGTGCAAGACCCTGTGATGGAGGGATCTGAGTTAAAGGGACTAAGAGGCCAGTGTGGTGAGAGTGAGGGACGGACAGGGCATGGGTAAGAGGAAACTGGAGAGGAGAGGAGAGGAGAGGAGAGGAGAGGAGAGGAGAGGAGAGGAGAGGAGAGGAGAGGCCAGATCTTGCCAGCCTTGTAAGCCATGCTATGGATCTTGGACTCTGTCATATTTTAAGTGGGAGTGGGGATTACATGATCATACTTGCTTTCAAAACAGATCCTTCTGGCTGCAGCTAGGAGATGAAGTATGTGTGTCAGCATGACACAGCTGGATGTTACCAGACCATTGCTCTGTGCCTGGTGAGCAATGGGCTGAGGTAGTGGGGATGGAGCAGCGATGGAGAGCAGATGGAGTAACTGGGGAGATGAAGCAGGTGGCATGGCAGAAGTGTATCAAGAACGGTTCCTAGGCCAGGAGCGGTGGTGCACACCTGTAATCCCAAAGACTGAGGAGGCTGAGGCAGGAGGATGGCAAGTTTGAGGTCAGCCTCAGTAACTTAGCGAGGCCCTAAGTGACTTATTTGAGATCCTGTCTCAAAATAAAAAATAAAAAGGGCTAGGGTTGTGGCTCAGTGATAAAGCACAACTGGGCAATCCTCAGTTAAAAAAAAAAAAAAAATCAAAACAAAAACAAACAAACAAAAAATGGTTCGTAGGAAGGTGGAGTTCCTGGAAGAGAAGCAGGTTTGGGGGATAAGCCCATGAGTCTGGTTTTAGACAGACTGAACATGAGATATTTCCAAGACACCTAAATGCCAATTACCGGAAGTGGCAATTTGGTGAGATGCAGCTCAGTGTGTGACAGAGCACAAGGACACTTGTGGGGTGAGGCTGTGGCTTACTATCTTCCTTGTAGAGAAGATTCTCCAGGTGTTTGCATATGATAAAACTCATCGAGTGGCATACTTTAAATACGTGTGGTTGATTGTGCATCAGAGTGCCTCACTAAAGCTGCCAGAAAATGTGAGCGAGAGGGGACAGAGAGACAGGGCAGCCCTTCCCTGCAGGAGGTGGCCATGGAGTGATGGTGGGGCAGTGGCTGGGGGGATGGGATGTTGGATTTTGTGTTTGATTAAGGAGGTGATTTGACCATATGTATAGGAAGGATGTGATCAAGGATTAGACATAGAATATCCGAAAGGAAGAAAGGATAATAAGAAATACAAGGTTCCCTAGAAAGGCGGAAAGGAGGATGCTAAAATCCAGGTGGAGAAACAGAAGGAGAAGAGAAGAGGGTGCAGGCAGGGTGCATGTGCACGTATGCACATGAACACGTGTGCGTGCGTGTACATGTGCAAGTGGGACCAGATAACAGATGGTGTCCTCTTTCGCTGTCATGGAGGTTGAGGGCAGAGGAGTGCAGGTGGAGGAGAGTACCCTACTGGACAGTGTCCAAGGCAACGCTCACAAGAGCGAGAAGAGGGGCAAGGGACGAGAAGGTAGAGGACCAGGGACCTGAGGTGCCAGTGCCATTGAAGGGCAGTTGGAGTGGGCCTCGGGCAGTGTGCAGGTTAGAAAAGCGGAGGCTGTGTTTAGGTGGCGTAAGGCATGCGTTGCAATTTTAGGCTGTTTATGACAGTCCATGGCGTCCAAGGCAGGGCGGTGGGAGATGAATGATGGAATAGGCAGTTGGGTGGATATATTCATGTGCTCCCCTGAGCTATTTACCTTCTCCAATTAGCCCGACAACCTCTTCTTTTCTTCTTTAGGTTCCCAGCAACCTGGCCCCAGATCCCTCAACTTCTTCAGCCTTCCTCCAAGTTTCAGCTTAAAATGTCCCTTCAACTAAGAAGCTCTTGTCGAATGCTAGACAAGGAGGGTCCTTGTGAGAAGTAAACACCCACACCACAAATGCCCACCACCTCTCTTCTTGCCCCACATTCCTGTCTGCGTTCCCGTACTCTCCCCACCCTGGCTGGCTCCCATGGCGGGCACTGGTTACAACAACCATAATTATTGCTAGTGTTCATCGGCTGAGCACTCATCCACTGAGAGTGCACCGTGCACCTGGCTCTGGGCTGAGGTTTCACAAACATTTCCCCATTTCATCCTCATGATAATTTTATGAGGGGGTGGTACCCTCACACCCTCTTTTTCAGATGCGGATTCCAAGCGAGCAAGTGACTTGCCCAGAGTTGTATAACCAAGGCGTCGATTTGCTCATGTTTGCCTCTCCATTCTAAAGTGGGAAGGAGTGATGGGTGAACTGCCCAGGAGCTCTGTCTGGTTCCTAACTCCTCACCCAGTTCAGGTTCAGCTGCCTGAGCCACCCTGGGCCTCAGCAGCGGGTCCTCACAGACCTCGGCTTCCAGAGAAGCAGACTCAGGCAGAGAAGGGCCATCTCAGGGCACTAGCCCAGCTGCTCTGCTCATGCTCAAGGGGCCTGCCGTGGACCCAGTGTTTGTCGTCCTCTCAAAGTTCACCTGAAGCTGTAACCTCCAGTGTGATGGTATTTGGAGATGGGTCTTTTGGGAGATAAGTAAAATTAGATGATGTCATCAGAGTGGGACCTCATGATGCCCTGATAGAGCCTGCCTCTGCTTTTCCAGCTTACGCACATGAGGGTCCAGTCTTCCCCAGGAACTGAAGGAGCCGGCATCTTGATCTTGAACTTCCCAGACTCCAGAACCGTGAGGAAGACATTTCTGTTTTCAAGTCAGCGAGGTGTCCTGGCCAGCAGCCCCAGTTCGCTCGTCCAGTCGCTCTTCCTTATCTTCTCAAGGGGCTTGCACTTGCCCTCCCCTCGTGACAGGGAGCTCCCTGTGTTCTTGAGCAGCCCTCCCATCTTGGAGGGGCTCTGGCTTGTCACTCTGAAGGAGGAAGAACTAGTGTCTTCTGAACTTGCTCAGAGTAAGGCCATTCTGTCTCCCGATGTCCCTCCAGGGATTTCAGGCAGAGATTAGCCACCCATTTAGGTTTCATAAGGACAGAGGCCATGTCTGTCCGGTTCATTTCCGTGTCCCTGGACCTTGCATAACACTTGCTCCAGAGATGAAGCCTTATATATATTTGTTGGTTGAATGAACAAAACTACTTCTTTCCAGGTTAAATATTTCCAGTTCCTTTGCCTGTACCTGTAAGAACTCAGTTCCAAGCCACCTGTTCTCAATTCTGTTTTCCGACCATGATTCTAGGCTTGCTTTTCAGAGGTAGAATTTTTGTCCCTGAGAGTGAAGTGTTGATCTTGCGGTTTGATGAATCGTCAGACATTCCTCCCGCATCTTCCCTCTCCTGTGCTCCTTTGTCTTCTCACTGTTAGGCCAACTCCCCAAAAGTCGTAAAAAGCAAGGACGCAGAAAGAAAAGCTGAGACTTCTTTCCCCCCACCCCAATATTATTATTGGTGCATTATAGTTGTACAGAGTGACGGAATTTTGGTGGTACACATTGGTACAAGAGGCTTCTTAATGTTCACCCCAAAGATGTTGTTCAGAGGAGGCTACATGAAGTCAGGAAGAGAGGTGGGGTGGTGCAGGTGGGCAGGACCAGAGCTATGGAACCAGTAGGACAGGTTGCAAGGCTCACCTCTACCACTCCAGGGCTGTGTGACCTGGGTCAGGTGGTGACCTCTCTGAGCCCTGGTCTCCTCATCAGTATATAATATTTACCTCTCACCTCCACCTTGAGGGTGAAGAATAAAAAAGAACCTGCCCTGTGCACCTGGCACAGAGTGCTGCAGGATGCTGATCATGAAGGAGTGGAGGCTGGGGCCCGACCAGAAATGGGCGAAGGCATCTCTGTCACAGGAGCCCGGCTCCAGTCCCGGCTTGTCCTCTGTCTGGCTGGGTCACCTTGCACAGGCAGCTCTCCACTCCTTGTCTACAACAATGGAGGTGATGACAGGGCTCCACTTGAAGTGGCTGGAAGGAGTCACTGAGTGGGTGGCAAGAAAGTCCCCAGCAAGCTGACAGATCTGCCAGCAGATATTTGTTCTTTGTCCCTTCACAGGTGGCGAACTCCTTCTCAGTGAGTCATCTGGAAGGAAAGGCTGACTCCTGTGAGCAGACACAACATATCAGGCAGGGAGAAGGCTGGCACGGGAGCTGTGGAAGGCAGGCCTGTGTGCTGGTCCCCAGGGTGGTCTGACCACCCCCCCACACTGGGTGAATAACTTCCCTCCCCCCCACTTCCCCTTCTCCCTCTCCTTATCCACAGTGATTATTTGGGGAGAGGGGATTGCCTCTCACATGCAAGGCAAGCTCTACCACTAAGCCCCTAAGTTATATCCTCAGCCCAGTGATGCTGCTTTGGACCTAATGAATTTGCTGCTGAACGGCACTTAGAAAAATGCTTGGTGGCCAAGCGCGGTGTAATTCAGCAGCTCCCCTGGCTGAGGCAGGAGGATCACAAGTTCAAAGCCAGCCTCAGCAACTTAGTGAGGCTCTAAGCAACTTAGCGAGACCCTGTCTCTAAATAAAATATTAGGCAAGGGATGTGAGGGTGTGGCTCAGTGCTGAGTGCCCCAGGGTTCAATCTTGGTCCCCCCGGGTTCAATCTTGGTCCCCCCAAAATAAAAAGATCTTAGTACCTGTCACATGGTAGACAACGTGAATATTTATTGAGTGAATAAATGAATGTTATAGAATAAAACTCAGTCTTCTTTTTCTTTTAACTGGTGGAGCCAAGTCACGAATCAGCCTGCGTTTGTGAATCCCTTAAAATTACAAAATAAATGCATGTTGACTTTAGAAAAAGAATTACACAATGCAGTTGATCAAAAAGAAAAAAAAACAACACTCCCAGGCAATCACACTGCCTAGCCATAACCACTGGCTTTAATAATTTGCTGTCTGGATCCTTTCAGGTATTCTTCTAAGTAAACCCACTTAAATATCAATCAAGGCATATTGTTTGGTAATTGGTTTTATACTTATTTGCATTTAATAATATTCTGGATGTCTGCATCACTGAAAAATTCTTCTATAACATTTTTAGATTTTTAATATGTGTATGATATTAAATGAATATTGGAAATTTAGGCTGTTTCCATTTTTTTCAAGTATATATATGGTGCTTCCCATTATATTGTTCTAAATGTTTTCCCCATATTACCTCACCCCCTCCCCAATCACTATGGATAAGGAGAAGGAGAAGGGAGAGTGGCAAGGAGAGGGAGAAGGGGGAGGAAGGAAATTATTCACCCAGGGGCTCAGATCACACCAGGGGACCAGTCTAAAACCTTAGGAGTTAGGTACTCTTGAAGTCCCCATTTTATAAATTGGGATATTTAAGCACAAGAGAGTGAGGGACTTGTCTAACTTCACACAGCTAGTAAATTAAGTGGTGGGGCCTGATTGAAATCTAGGCAGTGGTGCACACTTGTAATCCCAGCAACTCAGGAGGCTGAGGCAGGAGGATCACAAGTTTGAGGTCAGTCCCAGCAACTTAGTGAGACCTTGTCTCAGAATAAAATAAAAAGGTCTGGGGATACAGCTCAATGTTTGCCTAGAATGTATGAAGCCCTGAATTCAATCCTCAGCCCTGACCTCCACCCCCACCCCCAGGCTACGCAGACAATGATCCCAGGTGAATGGGCTTAGCTTACACATTCTACTATCTTTATGCTCAAATGGACATTCCTCCAGTAAGTCTTTGTACATATGCTTAGTCATTCTTTGCTATGAGTACCTGATGTGAAATAACTGGGTCAAGGGACCTGCACGTTTGACAGCTTTTTAATGCAAACTGCTCTGTATGTTTCTGGTGCTGTTTCTTACCCTGAGCAGCAATACTTACCTGGTCCATGGATCTGAGTCTGCAGGAAGACTCCCAGGTGTCCTGAGGGGATGTTCTGCTAACACGGCCTGGTGGGCTCCTCCTCCAGGAAGCCTCCCTGATCCCCCCAGGCAGCAGCTCCCTCCTGAGTACTTGCCACGCTGGACTGTGGCCATCTGTGTCTAGTGCTGTGAGGTCTTCGAGGTGGGTCCTGTGACCAAGACGTCCATGTACTGTCCTAGCGCAGGGCATCTCTGCTGGTCATGAATGTGCTGGTGAGCGGGAGTGCCTGGTGGGGAGCACACTCGGGTGGGCCCTCTGACCCTGGGATGGCGCTAGGCGCCCAGGGCACGGTGTCATCCTCAGCACCCAGTGTAGTGCCCGGCCCCATTATCGGTGCTCCACGAGATCACCTGATAGGATACAAATGAGCATTTATCTCATGAGCGAGTCTCTGGGGAGCCCTGCTTCTCTTCCTCCTCAAGCATCTAGGTTCCACCACATTTCTTATTTTTAAAAAATTGAAAAATATAAAAAAGAGCATAAAGAAGAAAATAAAACTCACACTCAACTCAAGCACTGACTAATAACCACAGAAACATCTTGACTTTCATTTTTTCGAGCTTTTCTCTGTATCTACCAATAGATGAATATTTTTATTTTTTCCCTTTTTCTTCCTTCCTTCCCTCCCTGCTGCCCTCCCTTCTTGCTTTCTCTTTTTTTCTTTTTGTAGGAGGAATGAACCCCGGGGGCACATCACCACTGAACTACATCCCCAGTTCTTTTATTGTTTTTAAATTTTATATTTGTTCTAATTAGTTAGATATGACAGTAGAATACATTTATGCACTTTATCACACATCAATGTGGTACAATTTCTCCTTTTTCTGGTTGTACATGTTGTGGAATCACACTGGTCATGCAGTCATATATGTACATAAGGTAATGTCTGTTTCATTCTACTATCTTCCTATCCCCATATCCCCTCCCCTCCCATCACTTCCCTCTACCTAATCTAAAGTAACTCTATTCTTCTCTAGCACCCGCCCCCTTATTGTGAATTAGCATCTGCATAACAGAGAAAACATTCATTGGTTTTTTGGGATTGACTTCTTTTGCTTAGCATGATATATTCCAACTCTATCCATTTACTGGCAAATGTCATAATTTCATTCTTCTTTAAGGCTGAGTAATATTCCATTGTGTTTATGTACCACATTTTTTTCATCCATTCATCTGTTGAAGGGCACCTAGGTTGGTTCCATAGTTTAGCTATTGTGAGTTGGGCTGTTATAAACACTGATGTGGCCGTATCATTGTAGTATGCTGATTTTAAGTCCTTTGGGTATAAACTGAGGAGTGGGATAACTGGGTCAAATGGTGGTTCCATTCCAAGTTTTCTGAGGAATCTCCATAATACTTTCCAGAGTGGTTGCACCAATATACAGTTCCACCAGCAATGTATGAATGTACCTTTTTCCCTACATCCTCATCAACATTTATTGTTGCTTGTATTCTTTTTTTTAATAATTATTTTTTTATTTTATTTTTTGTATTTTTATTCTTTATGCCTGGGATCAAACGCAGTGCCTCACACGTGGTAGGCAAGCACTCTGCCACTGAACTGTGGCCCCAGTCCTGTTGCCTGTATTCTTGATGATTGCCTTTTTATTTTTTATTTTGAATCAGGACCTTCGCCATGTTGGTGAGGATCTTAAGATGCTGAGGCTGAAACTTGTGATCTTCCCAGGTGTGAGTCACCATGCAGGCTAGATGCACTTTTTTTTTTTTTTTTTTTTAATTGTAAGGAAGACTTTATTAAAAATCATCCTAATAGGGAGAGGGCCATAGGGAAGAGAGAGACTTAACTCCAAGGATGCTCATTTTGAAACAGAACTGCTGTCCGACGGCAAATTCTGCTTAACAGGCTGCCTTTTTCTCACTGAGGGGTCAGGACCTTCACCCATACTGTTACATATTTTCCTGCAACAGGGTTTTCTTCTATTTTATGGAGATGCCCAATTTGTATCCAAATATCTCTTCTGCTCTTACACCAAAGTGCTCACTGTTGACTGTCAGGGAAGTGAGACTGGGTGATTCATTCTCTTTCCCAATTTTCTTCTACTTTTATTTTTTAATTACTTTCACAACTGAAGAAAGCAAATCTTTAGAAACCTCTTCTACTGTTGTATCCACGATCCTGTTTCTCAGTATTTGGCCTGGTTCTTAGTGTGTCCAGAAGTGCGCCCACACTGAAGGAGCCCGGTGGAAGGCAGAGCCTGTGGTGGTGAGCTGCGGGGCTCCTGGATCAGCCACCTGCCAGATGCCCAGTTTGGCAGATTACTCTTGTAGCTTCAGACACCTCTCCATATCTCAGTTTCCCCATCTGTAAAATGGGCCTAAGAATATCTCCTTATGGCTGGGCATGGTGGTGCACGCCAATGACTCAGAAGGCCGAGGCAGGAGGATCGCAAGTTCAAGGCCAGTCTGGACAACTGGACAACTAGTTGAGATCCTGTCTCAGAATGAAAAATAAAAGGGTCAGGGATATAGCTCAGTGGTAGAGTGCATGCCTAGCATGTATGAATCCCTGGGTTTGACTCCCATACTATAAAATAAATAATTAAACAAACAAACAAATAAATAAATTAAACTTTTTATTGAGTTGTCAAGAAGATTATTTGAGTTAATGTGTACAGAGAGTATCCAGCAGGTGCCACATTGTCAATAAACACAAGTTATTGGGCTGGGGCTGTAGCTCAGTGGTAGAGCACTTGCCTAGCCTGGGTCAGGCACTGGGTTCCATCCTCAGTACCACATAAAAATAAATAAACAACAACAAGAAAATAAAGGTATTGTGTCCATCTACAACTAAAAATATTAAAAAAAAAAAAACCCACAAATTATGATTCTTAAAATAGTTAAGGAAGAGATTTTAAGTCCCGATTTACAGATGAGGAATCATAGTAGGATGTAAATAGTTGCGGTGATTTGCCCACTAACACTTTAAGAGTCTAACCTCCAATTGCAAAGGGGGCTACAATTTGTTATGGATCTGAAAATACCACATGCTGTCTATTTATGTGTACCGACATTTCGTATGTTTCTGGATAATTCCGTCTTTGGCCTCAGTTAGGGCGTGGCAAGTAAAGCACATAGAATACCCTAAATGACGATGTTGTGTGGACGTTGCTATCCTTGCTCAGTGGAGAAAAGTCGAGATCCACAGAGGCAGAGGTTGCCCAAGCTCACACAGTGGCTGCAGGGCAGGGGCTGGAACCTGTGACCCTCTGTCTACTTGTCTCTCAGACAGGTCTCAGGGAAGAGTCTGGTTCAGGAGGTCCCGACAGCTTGTTCTGCTGTACTACCTCTGCAAGAAGTCTTACGGAATTTTCCAGAATTCTGGAACTGGAAATGACCTTTCTGGTCATTAGAAGTTTGACAGAAATGACCAGGACAGCAACATCCTGACTGAAAAGATCACATTCAACGCCCAGAAGGCCAAGTAGGTAAAATGCAAGAATCCCAGGCTGGAGATCAGAAGTCCGGCGGTACCCCCCACCCCCAAGTCCCGGCTCTTCCCTCCTGGCCCCTTCCTTCTCGCTCAGCCTGACAGGAAGAAGTTGTTGCTGTCCTCTGCAGGAAGCAGCACACACAAAGAGACAGTTCCACACCTTCCCCGGGCTCCTCCCTTCCCCTCCTCTCCCAATAGTGAAAGTGGAATAATAATAATTATCCCAATAATACTCAGGGAGTGTTTATTATGCTGGGCCAAGGACTTCTCATATGTTGTCCCCCAAATTAATCTTCCCAGTAACCTCTAAATTGTGTACTATCATTGTTCCTGTTTGCCAGGGCAGGAAACTGAGGCCAGGATGGGTGAAGAGTTTGCTCAGAGTCTCACAGTGAAGGGTACCTGGACTGGACCCCGATCTGTCTGATGGCAGAGCCCCTGTTCTTCATTGCTCTTCCAAACTGCAAAGTAAATGTTGATACTGGGGAGCATTGTGGGCAAAGGGACCTGGAATGTCACCACTTCAGAAGTGTCATTGGAGGGGAGACGGAAGTAGCATCTGAGATGTGATTCTGAGCTGTGATTTGTCCTTGGTTTCCTGAATGACTTTGGGTAAATCACCTACCCTCTCTGTGTCGTATATACAATAGGGTGAGATTAAGAGGTGCCCCCAGCCAGCTCTGGACTCTGGTTCCCCCCAAAGGAGGAGAGTAGGAGAAAGAAAACAGGGGTAGCCTCTGAGTGTCGTGTGAATCATCAGGACCCGCCAGGGCTCCCTCTGCCACTTCGGTGGCCTCAACTCTGTGCACGTCTACCCAAAGTTAAGTGTGAATGAAATATCACTGGGGGAAAAGTATATGTGAAATATTTCTTTAAAAAAGAAAAAGAGCGCTGGGTTTCAGGGAAAAAGTCTGGGTCATGAAGTCTTAGTCAGCTCCCAGCCTGATTTGGGCTCCGGGCCCAGTTCCATTTCTTCTCTGGCCTCAGTCTTGTGATCTCTAAAATGAGGCTATTTTTTCACAGGGTCTCACGGAGACACTTGCCCTGATAGCCCCTTTGGTCCCTACCACAGTCCTCATCCTCCTGCCCACTAAGGCCCACCTGCTGTCTGGGTACCCAGGTGGAAGGGCCTGTGCCTCCAGGCCGAGGTGAGGACCTAAGGATGGGGCCCAGGTGGGCAGAGGTCGGGGAAGGGGCACACTGCCACAAGGACAGACTGCTCCCGCCTTGGCCCCTGTGTTCCCCCCAAGTGGCGTGGGGGCCTGGCCTGAGATCAGAGGTCCACCCGCGTCAGCCTGGGCCCTGCCCGCGTCAAGAGGCGCCTTCTCAGCACAGAACAATGCCGGCTCTTTGAAGGACGGGGCAGCAGGGGATGGGTGTTTCTCCAAACACAGGGCCTCCTTTGCAAAACAGGCTTTGATTCCCAGGCTGGGAGGCCCCAGGTGCCTGTTGGGCGGCAGGCGGGGGTTGGGGGCTTTGTTTGGCAGGAAGGGGGGCCTTGGAGACTCAGGAACAAAGCCTGGGACAGAACTGGACGGGCTGCAGCCGGCCTGGCCGAGGTGCCCGTGGGGGCAGGGCCTGTGCGGCTCTGGCCACCCCACCTCAGCTGGCCCACCCAGGGCAGTCCTGGGCCCCTTTCCCGGTGGGTCCTGGCTCTCTGGTGTATACAGCAGGTGCTCAGGGCAGACTTCCAGGCTGTCCTCGTGGTCCATGGGCTCCAAAAATTCCTGTTTGGCGATGAGGCGGGTGATAATGGAATCCAGGAGACGCAGGGAGGAAAGGGCCTGGAACCCAGAGTGGCTGGTCGGCTCCAGGGCTCAGGGCGCCAAGGGGAGGCACGCTGGCTTCTGCCTTCTGCCAGACTCCGTACTGGGCACTTGACTCGCAGGGGTCTTTGCTTTGACCCTCGTTTCCTCACCTGGCAGTGGCCCGAAGCCCACAGGACCTCTCTGACTCACCTCTTGCCACCTCCCCCTCACTCATTCCACTCAGCCTCCTGGATTCCTCACCGTTCCAGAACCACCAGCACATCCTGCCTGGGCACCTCCACACCAGTTGTGGCCTCCACCCGCCGTGCTCTGGCAGGGTGGACCCCTGAGCTGCGTCAGGCCATGGCCTGCACCCTGCATTCTTCAGAGTGCTATCCCCAGCCCGCCCCCCGTTTTCCTCCTATAGCCCTTTTCCCCCTGATGATGCTCTTCACCTCTTAACATGGCACATAGTTACTTACTGAGGATGCCGTATATAGACTTTCCCTCTCAACTGGAAGGGAAGTCCCACCAGGCCAGGTGCCTTTGCCAATTGTACTCACCCTGGTAACCTCAAGCACCTAGAACAGTGCCCAGCACTCGCAGTGCTAATTTCATGTCCTCTTGGCTAGGTTGTGTTCTCCAACAGTTTGGGCCAACACTTGTCTAGAGTTTTGCTGTAAAGGTATCTGTGGGCAGGATTAACATTTGTCATCAGTCAACTAAGTAAAGCAGATGACCCTCCAAAATGTGGAGGTGGGCCTCATCCAATCAGTTGAGGGCAAAGACTGAGGCATCCCAAAGAAGAAGCAATTCTGCCTCAGGAATACAACACAGAAACCCTGCCCCATAGATTCAACACCCCAGGCTATACTACCAATTCTTACCTCAATTTCCACCATACAGATTTCACACTTGCCAACCCTGATAACCACATGAGCCAATTTCTACACACACAAACACACACTCCCCACTGATTTTATTTCTTTGGCGAATCCTGAACTAGTAAGGTACTCGAAGAATACTGGAGTTGAACCATATGAAATTGCTGTTGCTGTCAGTAAAAAGTAGTTGAGTATTGGCAATTTCTTGTGGCTCAACCGGATCTCTGTAGAAGGACTAGATGGACAGACTGCAGAGCAGGCATGAGGTAGTCATTATCGTACTGAAACTCAGACTCAGGGAGATAAAGCCACTTGCCAAAAAGGCACAGTGGACAAGTGGTGGAACTGGCATTCAAACTTTACCCATTTCAAAGACTACACTCTTAGCAAACGTAGCGGCTTCTGCCTTCTTTAATCAAGCCACCCCGGGCCTCCCTCAGCAGAGCTGTCTGCCTTCCTGGACTTCAGTTTTGAAATGGCAGTTGGAAATCTGGATGAGTCTGGAGGCTTTCCAGCCACCAGCTCCGAGGCTGCCAGGAAAATAGCCCTGTGACCCTTCAGTAGAGGCCCTTCTCCTGCGCTGGTGGGCTTTCTTGGGGCCAGGGTTTCTGTGCATCTGGCTGGTGACACACCGCGGCCCCATGGCTGGCCGCACACCAGAGCCCCAGCCCTAAGGGACTCCTGGAGGAAGACTGACAGAAGACCACTGCCCATGACTGGGGCCTGGGCGGAAGGCAGCCGGGCTGCTGGAGTCTGGGGCAGAGGGTGCCTCTGGGTGCTGGGCCTGGGTGCCAGAGTTGACTCTGTCACCTAGTGGCTGGCCGACTTGTGTCAACTTCTTTTAATATCTGAATCTCGGGCTCCCCATATGTGAAATGGGATAATAAAGCTTTACCCCTGGATTGTTTTTAAAACTAAATGACAAAATACATATAAAGAACTTTGAATCCTCACTTCATGGTAGTAGTAGTAGTACCATTCACCATGATGTCACTACAAAATTTTGGGTGTCTGCTGGAGGCAAGAAGAGAAGCAAAGCATTTATTTTGGGGCCCTGATTACATCCCTCGTTCCCTCCTGGATTCTCTCCCCCTCAACAGATGTTCCCTTGGAAGAGGGTCTGATGGCAGTCATTTAGCGGGACTTCCCTGTGGTGAGATTATCCCATCCAGGTGTTAGCCTGGGGGAGGGGGTGTCTTTGCCTAGGTCTGGCTTTGTCTGCTGAGAAGGAAAAAAGAGAAGGAAGCCTACCACCATTCCAGGTTCCTGAAAATGACACCCCACAGCAGATAATTATGCTATTTTGTATTTCCCTCCATAAGCAAAAAACCTGTGGTGGTGATAGGTTCTCGAATCCAACTTTAAACAGGTGGAGAAAGTCAGGCCTGCTGCTCCGGCCCCAGTGCTGTAAGGGCTGTACTGCTGCGCTCGCCCCCAGGCAGTGTGGCTTTCAAAGTGAGGATGCAACTTGATGCTCCGGATTGCAGGAACAACTCTTCATTTACTTTTTTTTTTTTTTTTTTTGGCACTGGGGATTGAACCCAGGCGCTTTACCACTGAGCCACCTCCCCAGCCCTTTTTATTTTTTATCTTGAGACAGAGTCTCATCAAGTGGCTGAATCTTGCCTCTTGGCTCCTCCTGCCTCCAGCCTCCCGATCTGCTGGAGTTACAGGCATGTGCTACAGAGCCCAGCCCTCCTTATACACATTTTTATAACAAAAAAAAGTAATTGCTTTTTATTACTATTTAATATGGAGATAAAGAATTCAAAAATATATCTATATTGAAGCTGCATGCTCAGATTATTTTTAACCTATAATGGTGGGAGATCAAAGAGGCCACAGCTCCAGGGAACCATCCTGGACTTCAGTTTTCAGGATGACTTCCTTCCTGCAGGAGGGCTCAGCTCCAGCCGAGTCCCTGCAGGGGACCAGCAAGGACCAACAGCACCATCTTTTAGACATTGATGGATCCTTGGCCTCTGCAGTGTGGTCCACTCTCCCCAGCTCCCAGACTGTCTGGCTCACACTGGCCACGAGGTTATCTGTCCTGGAGCCTCCGACAGCCTTCCTGTTATCAGAGTCCAAGTGTCTATGGAGGAGCCTGAACCGCCTGCCCCTTCCCATCCTGCTGGGTTACAGTGTGTCCTCAGAGAGAGAATAAACAGAGGAGGTGACAGTGTCAATAAATGTCTCCCGTGTGGCCTTGGCTAGCACATAGGCCTTTCCATTAAGAGACACAGGTAAATTTGTGCTTGTGGCCTTCCTACAATATACACAAGAATAAATATTAAGAATACAGGAAATAGTAATAAATACAAAAAAGAACAAAAAGGAAAAGAATGTCTCTTTATGAATTCTAAGATCTTAAAAAGCTAGTCCTAGGTAACACAAAATCCTGCCTCTGGAACCTTGTCATGAGTAGGATATTTGGGTCTGAGCTCCAAATCACCGTGCCCCATACAAATATATAACAAATATATGTTAATTAACTGATTGATTAGTGAAGGAACCAATAAGATGTTGTGATTGGTTCAAAGCAGAATTAAAAGAATCACACATTTATAGGTATAGGAATGCTGATGAATTTAAAAATATTTATAAAGCAGTCTATCTATAGAGCAATAAGCAGGTACATTCCACTGGACACAATGTAATTGCTTCTTATTTTATTTTATTTTTGTGGAAACCAGGACATGCACATGCTAGACAGGTGCTCTACCACTGAGCTGCATCCCCAGTCATTTCTATTCCTTATTTTGAGACAGAGTATGGCTAAATTGCTCAGTCTGGCCTTGAACTTGCAATCCTCCCGCCTCAGCCTCCAGAGTCACCGGGATTACAGGCATGTGCCACCACACCTGGCAATTCACTTGCATTTCTCTGGAAAAGAACAATTTGTCTTATTATTGATTTTCCACCTTTAGAGAGTCATAAAATATCTCTAGGATAATAAAATATAAAGATAAACTGAAGGAGAACTCTAGATAAGACACCCAGTCATCTCTCATGCCATCTCCAGGTCTTTCTCCCAATGTTTCCTGAGACCAGAATAATAAGAAAATAAGAAAAATAAGTTTGGCATATACAAACAAAGATCTCCATTCGGAATGTATTCTATCAGGAAAATGAGCAATTACACTCCATTTAGGCATGCTCTATCAAAGTGTACAAATGCATTCTACTGTCAGGTACAACTAATTACAACAAATAAGAAAAATTCTTAAAAAATGTATTCTGTCTGCATCAACGGGGAGCTGGATCATGGCAGAGTTCCATCTTTTTTCTCCTATGGGTGATTCAAAAGAGGGTTGCAAGCCATTGAGCTGGGAAATTTGGTTCAGGCTCCACCTCAGCACTCTGGAGCTGGTGAGCCTTTGGTCATTCACTTCTCTCTGAGCCCATGAACTGTGACTACAACATGGAGCCAGTGACAAAGGCCTTAGGGAAGACATGGCTCCCCAGATAGGGCCCCGAGTGAGAATTCTGGATTCAGGAGTTCTTTTCCTCTCTTCTTGAAAACAATCCTCCAGGCTGCCTCAGGCATCCAGTCCTCGGCTGAAAACACTATCCATTTCAGCTACCTGGCACTTCTGTCAAGACCTCAACTGGTTGGAGATCTGACTGTGCGGAGTTCCAGAGACACAAAGCAAGCCTGTGGGAAAGGTGATTAAATCTTTTTTCAGTATCACTTGGAGCAGGCATCCTGGGCTGTAGAGAGAGAGGAGGAAGTCAGTGAGTCCAGTCGCAGATCTAAGAGATTTGACTGAGAGGAAGATTTGGAATAAGTCTGACGTTTCTATTTTTGGAGGGGTGGTCAGAGATGTCTTTGAAAATCTGATGAAAACCCCATATTCTCTCCTACATGTGTAGGGCTTGCAGAGGAGGCACTTAGATCTTCCCTAGTGTTGTGGGGCATGGAATGGGGGTACCCTCTTCAGCCTCCTCCCTTCAGGAAGTGTCCCCAACTTCACAGGAACCAGAGGCCAGACTCATAGGGGAAATGAGAGGTGGCTGATGAATTACCTTCTTAGCTCCTTTCCTGTCCCCTAAGCGATGGGGCCAGGTAGGATGCTTCGGCCTAGATGGGAGTCAGGTCTCTTTCGGTCTTGCTTTCTTGGCCAGGGGGACTGCCCTAAGTCTCACCATCTCAGTCTCTGAGTCCACACCTCCAAGTGCTAGTACTAGTGCTGGTGGTGGGACTTCCAAAGGAAAGACAAGGGGCCTCAACCTCTTCCCTCTCATTCCTGGAGTCCCTTGAGAAAGGTGAAGATTGTGAACTTTGGAGTGGGTTTGGGATTCTTCTCAGTTCTGTCTTCAAAAACCAACTGGTAAAACAACAACAACAACAACAACAACAACAACAAAAACAAACTGGTTGCTCATTTGGGTGTTCGTTTGCTAGGGCTGCCCTACGAAATAGCACAAACTGGGTGGACCCCATTCCCAGGATATGTGGCGGTGCTGGCAGTCCCTGCTCAAGGTGGTGGCTCCATTGCTAAAACTTCATGGGTATGACTTGAAAGAAGGCTTCAGGTGAGGCACACCTTGGCCACACAATGATTCAGGTGTTTGAAATGTATGGGAATGATGTACACAAGGCAATGGGATTAGTTATGTTAGGTTATGTTGACCCAACAGAGAGGTAATGAAAGCCGAGGATCTTTAAAAACAAAAGCTGGGTGTGAAGGGGCTCTTGGGTGGCTTATGAATACACCCTTATCTCCTGCAGAGGGAATAAGCTTAATACTCAAGTCAGGAAATAATAGTATGATGCTTCAAAGTTCGTAGAATGATGGGGTGAGGCAGGTCTGTACTGCCAAAGGTCAAGACACTGGGTTGAAAAATGTGGGGACTGAGAATGTAGCTCAGTACTTGGTAGAGTACCTGCCCAGCATGTGTGAACCCCCTGGGGTTGATCCCCAGGACTATAAAAACAAAAATAAATATAAAAACAAAGCAAAAAACCTGGGACCTGTCACATCACATGGGGACATGGGGATGGGGATACCTCTGTGTTTTGGCTCCCCAGACGCCCCTGTCCTATCAGAACATGTAGAGACAGTCTACCACTCCCTAACAAGAGGCAGCTCCATCAGGATGATACTGGAGAGCACCAGGTCCCCAACAGGGGCCCCTTTCAAGAATCCAATTCCACTTTCTTTCTTGTTTGCCTGACTGATTAGTTAAGTTGCATCATGACCCAGCCACGGTCTTATCTGGGAGGACAGAGATATACCTCAAGTAACAGCAGGAATTAAGCAAAGTGCACATGCAGCAGAGTGTATTTTTAGGGTGCTAGACTAATGGATTCAGAACGTAAGACAGATTTAACTCTCTGTCAAGGATTGGGGGAATGTTGCACACTTGCCACTCAGGAGGTTTCTAGACCTTGAAGAAAGTGATGGTCCAAACCAAGTAAAGTTGAAATGCCTGGATTGCCTTGGCAAATGGTGGAGAAAGAATTAAAAGATTCAAAGAAGTGAATATGCTAGAGTGGATACATCACGTTAAGCAGTAGACATGAGGATTATAGTCTGTGGGGAAAGACAAAAAGAGATATCCAATTCATTAGGAGAGTGTGAGAGGGACACCAGTGTCCAGAAAGTTCAGTGACAGCCAGGTGCAGTGGTGCATGTCTGTAATCCCAGAGGCTTGGGAGGCTGGAGGATCGAAATTTCAAAGCCAGCCTCAGCAACTTAGTAAGGCCCTAAGCAACTTAGCAAGACCCTGTCTCGAAATAAAAAATAAAAGGGCTGGGATGTGACTCAGTGATTATGCACCCCTGGGTTCAATCCCTGGTAAATAATAATGATAATAATAATAAATTACATGACATCTCTCTCCTGTAAGCTAGAGATGATGGTAGGAGAGAGCTTGGCTTGGTAGCAATAGAGGCAATGGAACCCCCTCTAAAAGTTAGGAGGTCATGATTATTGTAACAACCAGCGATACTGAAGGGGCAGCCAAGGATGCTTGACCTGCAGAGAGTTGTGGAGATGGTTACTAAAAAAAGATATCCCTGTTGGCAAAATAGATAGACAATCAATGAGGGTACCATCAAAAGAAAGCAAGAATGCTTAAGTAGGACGTTTAGGACGGTTACCACAATAAAACTTCATAACTTCTTGCTTAATTCCTGGACCTGATCTAATTTTTAGATTTCTGTGTTAGTAGAAGGGAGAACTTGTTGATTGAAAAGGTGGCTGGGTCTCCAGGAGAAAGAGTCACAATGGCCAGTATGTACTACAGGGTACTGTAAATATCTCCCCAGTTCTTCTTAAAGGGACTCAGTGTCTTGGAAAATGGTAATACTCAGACATTTCTAGGACTATTGGGCCTATGGTCTACATTGACACTGATACCCAGAGACCTAACATGTCACCATGGCCATCTCATTAAAGTGGGAAGAAAAGTGAGGATCAGGTAGGAAGTCCTGTGTAGATTCCAGCTTATAGTGGGGCTGACTGGGGCTATAAGACCACTTACTAGTCATGTCTCTGGTTTCCTAATGTATACTTGGGTTAAACACTTGGTAAATAGAGTAATTCTCATACCAGGTCCTTGATCTATTGGGTAAGAGTTATCATACTGGGAAGGCCAAGTAGAAGCCTCTGAAATTGCCACCCCTATGACTACCCTTCTCACCCTCTATTCTCCACATTCCCACTCCCTATACAGATATTAAGCCCCAAACAATACTGCAACTGGGGAGGGAAGAGCCAGATATTGTTATTTTTAAGGATCTCAAGATGCAGCAATGGTAGTCCATTTTGGTTTCTGCAGGTATCAAGTAAGTTAAATGGGGTGGATTCTAGAACATGACTATAGACACATGAAAACTCTCCCATATAATAACCCCAACCACATCCTGTCCTGATAAGCTATCTTCACTAGAAAAGATTAATATGGCTTCAGGGATACAGTATGTGACTTGATTTGGCAAATGTATTATTTTTCTATCTCAATCAGGAAAGAAGATAAAAAAAATTATATTCATATGGAGTAAACAACAATATACATCCATAGTTTTACCTCAGGGCTGTGTTAATTCACTTCCTCCTTGTAGAGTCCAAAAAGTGATGGAGCACCTTCACATCCCAGAGATCACCACATTGATCCATTAGGTCAATGATATCATGTTGACCAGGGGAATAAGCAAGAGGTAGTGAGCACTTTGGAGGCCTTGATAAAATACGTGCATTCCACAGGGTGGGAGATAGGCCTCACAAAGATTCAGAAGTCTGCCATACTGGAAAAGACTTTCAGTCCAGGCGTCAGGGATGTCATGGGACAGTCAATTCAAAGCAAAAGACCATTGTTGTTTCTGCCACAATAAAGGAGGCATTGTTCCAGCCAGATCTCTTTGGGTTCTTCAGTACCTATTCCATAACTAGGGATACTGTTCTAGTCCATATACTGGAGCCATGAAAGGCTCCCAGCTTTGAGTGGGGCCTGGAGCAGGAAAGGGATCTTCAAAAGGTCCAGGCTGCAGAGCAAACAACCCTACCACTGAGCCCTACAATCCAGTGGACCCTAGGGTTGAAGATGCCAGTGTGGAGAGAGATGTAATGTGGAGTTTGTGGCAAGTCCCAAATAGAAAATCACAATTCAGGTCCTGGGGTTCTGGGGCAAGGCCATGCCATCCAGAGGAGAGAATTATATGCCTTTTTTTAAAAAAAGTTCCTGCATGCTACTAAGACATGCTAGAGACAGAACTCTTGACCATTAGATGACATTAGACATTGACATTAGATGACAATGTCTGGAATTACCGGTATGTGCTATGTTTAGTTGGACCTGCAGAGTCATGAAGTCAGGCAAGTCCAGCTGTGATCCACTATAAGATAGAAATAGTACAGCTGGAATCTATCCTGAATAGGACCTCAGGGTACAAGTAGCTGTGTGAGCAAGTGATCCTGACCCTGGTGTCACCCATCATGGTTGTTCCAATGTCCCTCTGTGACTTTATGGGTGCTCTCATAGGACAACTTGAAAGAGAAAGGCAAATCCTGCACTTGGTTTGTGGCAAGGCTCTGTAAGATGGAGACCATTCATTCTCCAGGTGCAATATACACACTGAATCAGCAACCTTCACATAGACTCAAAAATACTTGGGTCTGGAATCCAAAGAATGAAAGCAGGAATGGTCCAGTGACCCATTGAGGGATTTGGTGTTTCTTATCCCTGCGTTGCTGAGCTGTGCAATGTTGGTGGTTCTGGTCCCAGGAAGGGGATGTTTTTGCTACAACAACAGCAAGGGGCTGATTGAACTACAAGCTGCTGTCAGGGCACTTAGACTTCTTGTGTTCAGAAATCACCACACCATCTTGGCAGGGGTAACTGGACCTAAGCTTTAGGAGGAAGTAGTTGCTCTTTCAAAATGAGGGGAACATGTGTGGAACCAAGATGATACACTCAGGACCTCTTGGTACTCCCTTGTCCACCTGTGGCTGCAACTGGATAATGGCAGCAACCCCAAGGATATGATTACTAGGAAAGAGGGTTTGAGTTACCCCACCTGGCAGGTGCTAGCTGAGGAGAAGAGGAATTCAGTGTGGATAGTGGGAAAGAAAGAGAATGGGCACCAGCTGACGATCCAATTGCCACTGCAGAGCTGGGGACTGTCGTTGGTACCTCCCCCTTCTCAGTGTCTTTCGCTCAAGAAGCGAGGTCCACGGAAGGCTGGAGATGTGCACCGTATAGTGAGTGCATGGGAGACAGTGGAGTCATCGAGGTGCATTACTTAGGCCTCCCTTCAAGAAAGGACTTGCCACTCAGCGGTGAGGGACAGGAAGTTGACCACCACAAGCCACAGTGCCTGCTGATGGAGGTCATACTCTCTGGGCCGCTCCAAGCCAATGAGAAGGACATGGGTCATTTCTGTCCAGTGTGAGACTTTTTGGAGGACAGTCTTTGGAAGCTCTGCATGGATTTGGCTAGACCTTCGGCAGTTTTCCATCAAGGTCTACAGGCTCCTTCCTGCCAGATCCTGTCTCCTTCCCCTTTCCCTTCCCCACATTACCCACAATCAACCTTTGGTGCTCCCAATTCTGCCTCTGCTCCTGTTTATCAAAGGACCCCAAAACAAATTCTACTTCTGCTACGTCCTGGTCGTGTGAGCTGGACGGGTGTCTTCAGCTCTCTGAACCTCTTTCCTCACTGTGAAATGGAAGGGACAATGCGTCCTCTCAGAGGTGTTGACAGGGATCAATGAGGTGTCGCATGCAAATGGCTTGCACTTGTGAATACTTCATAAATAGAGCTCACAACCTTGGCAGCCCTGCCTGGAGTAGCCAGCCCGGATGGGGTGCTGACTGGACCCTTACACTTAGCAGAGGCTCCCTCTGCCTAGGTAGAGGTCCCTGAAGGGAGACAAGCTCCTTGTTTTCCTGGTCGTTTTAGAGCTCCAGTTCTGGAGTCACAGGGACTCAGAATTGAATTCTCATTTTACCATTTACTATCTAATGTGGCTTTGAATAAGTGACTTCATCTGTTTGTGCCTCGGGTTCTTCATCTGTAAAATGAGATTTTAATAGGCCTACTACTGCCGAGAATCACTGTGTTCATTCAATGAAACCATGCTGGCAAATTGCAGGCTACCTGCCTGGCACCAAGGAAGCGCTCCACAAATGGTAGCTAGACTTATTCATTTGTTCACTCAATACATTCTGGAGCAGTTGCTCTGTGTGTGGCTCTCTGCTGTGAATTTGGGTCACAAAGAGAAAAATCAAGCTTATTCATGAAGTTAAGAACATGTAGGAATCATGTAAATGTAGACATCATGGTCTACATTTCTCCCAGGAAGAGCCTGAATCTCAGAGAAGTGAAGTGACAGAGCAGTTTAAGTGATGGAGCTGGAACTTGAACCAAGACCCAATTGCCTTCAAAACCTTGTCCTGCATCAGGCAACATTTTTGGAGCCATCAGTCCTTAGCAAATGGAAGAGGAAGATTGGGAAGATTCTTAAAACCTTGTTGCCCAGAAAATTCCTGCTTCTCCATTCCACACACACTTAGAACAGAGGATTGGTAGACATCCTTAGGACAGCACAACTACTTTGGGGGCCCAGGGTCACACCCAGGTAACCCTGGACTTTCAGTGTCCTGTTGCATAGATCTGGAAGGAGAGAGGGTCATTCGCAGGCCCCTTTACAAGGCCACTCCTACTCCCAGGTAGTGCTGAAATCGCGACTTTAGGACCAGACACACCTGAGACCACGCCTCAACTTTGTCACTGACTGGTCGTGGAGCTTTGGTCTCTGCTTCCTGAACGTCCTCATCTTCTTCATCTCTTCATTTCCTCTCTCCTCCTCTTCCTCTTCCATGCACACTACTTGTACAGCCAGAATCCTGGAAGGGCAGATTCTCTGCCAGAAGCTGCCAATGAGCTGTTAAAGAAAAGTCTTCATTTTCAAGACTGCCCATATTCCCCCTGGCTTCTCATTCCCTTCCCAAGATATGTCTCCTTTTATTCTCTGGAGGTTAGCACTTGGATACCCAAGATGAAATTTGACAAATTTCCCCCTCCACACAACCCATCCGTTCTTCCCTCCCCTCCCCTCCCCTCCCCTCCTGTTCTCACTCTCTCTCAATGGAAATCAGAGAAGCCTGATTTGGGTTGGAGTGTAGCTCAGTGGCAGAGTCCTTGCCCAGTATGCTTGAGGGTTTGTGAGTTTGAGCCCCAGCACTGCAAAACAACAACAACAACAACACACAACAACAACAACAACAGAGAAGCCTGACTTCTAAGTAGGTATCTGGGGAGTGAGAGCCACAGAGAATCAGCCTGCCCTGGCTTGTGGAGTCTGTGTGCTGGATTAGGAGCTTGAAGAACTTGGGGGTGAGGGGTCAAGGAAGTCAATGGGGAGGACTGAAGTCTCCCTGGAGAGTGTGGGATTACCAGACCTCTCTGGAGACTAACAAAAGTCACGATAACAATATCATCTGCGATTTGTTAAATCCTTCCTACGTGCCAGATCTCATTTAATTCTCCCAGCAACCCAAGAAAGAGGAATTGCCAGAATTTCCCACCTAGGTCTGTGGGACTCCAGAGCTTACTCATGCCTCTCTTGATGCAAATACTCAATCTCCCTGCAGATGATTGATGGTTCCACACTGGCTTTTGCCCCATAGATCTTGCTTTGACCAGGCCTCCTGGTCCTGCCACTACCACTCCCTTGCCCTGGCTCCTCAGAGTCCTGCCCCAAGCCCTAGGTTTTGGGTTTGGAGGTTGAAATTATAAGCTCTTCCTGGATGTGACTAGGTCTCTCTTCCCTGAAACATTGAGACCTAAAGAAAATGGAAGAGACTTCTTGAACCCTATTTAGAATGAGAGAGAGAGAGAGAGAGAGAGAGAGAGAGAGAGAGAGAGAGAGAGAGAGAGAGAGAGAAATAGATAACCCAAAGGACCTTGACTTCTCTGTCAAGAAGAAAGTGCTTCAAGCCAGAGAAGTAGCATAATTCTGGCTCACAGGAAACTGAAGTCCAGGTTGGACTGGGTCCCGGCTTCCCCGACTACCTTTGCTCCACTCGAGGCTTCTCCAGGCAGCGGTGGGAGTTGAGGGGTGCCAGAAGACAAAGCCAGAAAAATGCTGCCTTCACATAAGCATGGGAAAAATATGGTACAGTAAGCTCATGACAATCCCAGGGAAAATTCCAGAAATTCCTTTTCTAAGCAGGGATTATTGGGAGTCAAGATGGGTTTACTTAGGTCAAGGCATGACTGACTGCCCAGATTTCTCTAGTAGGAAGGATAATGGGGTATGCTGTGGGAAAAGCACCACAGACTCAGAGTTTAAAAATAGGATTGTGCTGTTATAAGAACTGCATTAAAGAAGAGGGGAGAGAGTTTTCTATCCAGGGTCTAGGTCCACCACACCCCAGTTCCTTGTATATCAAATTATAGCCTTCCTTTTGTAGCTGAGCAGACTCAAGTGCTGCCAAGAGTTGTCTCATGGTTGGCAATGGAGGAGGGACCTTGGGACACTCAAGTGAGGAAGGGGAGGCATCCTGAAATGATGGACACCCATCATGTACATTTGAGGAGTGATGGTATTCGTTCACTTTAGATCCATTTAGGATCTGGAAAGGGGCTCCAGAGTTTGCCCAGGAAGAGAACATCAAGAATCTCCTAGAATACATAATATGGAAATCTATAGGCCAAGTCAGGCATGGTGGTGCATGCCTGTAATAAAAATTTAAAAAGGGTTTAGGATGTGGCTCAAAGGTAAAGTGCCCTTGGGTTCAATCCCCAGTACAAGAAAAAAAAAAAAAAAAAAAAAAAATCAAGGAGGGGCTGGTTGCATTGCCAGGCACCACCAGCACTGTGGGCAACCTTGTTGTTGATAAGGCTTTTGAAATGTCTCTTTGATTGTAAATGGAGACCAAATCTTAGCATAGCTAAGCCTCTGCTTGGCTGCTGAATACTCCTGCTCAGAATAAAAGGAATTGGTGGATTCTGTTGGGGCAGGGGAGGCTTGGAGCAGGGTGATCCTTTATTGCACTGAAACTGGGAGAGGAGGTCCAGTTCCTCCATACCTGGAACAATTCAACTTCAAATACTGTCATCCCTCGAAGAGGAACAGACTTTACACTCTCTAATCAAATGATAAGTCAAGTGAAAGGCAGTTCCCAAATTAACTTATTACAATGCACACAAAAGCAGAATAAGGAAAAAGAAAATACAGACAAAAAATGAGGAAAAGAAAATCACTTGAGCACAGAGTGCTAGTAACAAACCAAACATGGGAACATTATTCAAATGGCCCAGGAGACTAGTCTCTCCAAGATGATACTCCAATGGGTCTGGAATGCCATCAAGCTGACAGCAATGAAGCAAAAGACTGTTTACTTGGGCAGAACCTCCAGAGGCTAGAGCTGTTTCAGAGTGAATACTGGCAAAAGGTGGAGTCACAGTGAGATGTACCTCAAATGGCAGCCCCAGATCTCAGCTTCCAGATGTCAGTTTGGGAGGGAAATGTCCCAGATACCCACTATCTTATTTGCGCATTGGTGCACAGTCAGCCGGGTGGCTATCAGCCAGTCACTTGGCTCACTTACAGCTGTTCCAAGAGAAAGCTCAAAGTGGAGTTAGTACTATCAAAGTATAGTCATATCAATCATAATTAAATACCAATTTACTTAGATTACCAAAAATCTTAACATGGCAAAACTCATCACAACATCCCTCCACCAACCCTCACTGCTGTCTGTTCTGGGTGCATCCTATAGAGAGCTGGGTGCAGAGGAGGGGCATGGGTGCCTGACACCCAGGGGAAAATCCTGTTGGATGCCCCCTGGTCCTGGGTTTGATCTGGCACTACTCTCCACCAGCCTGCCTGGCATGGCCATTTCTATCAAAGCCATGGAGTGACAGGTTCAAGGTTCAGGCTCTGGAGTCAGACTTTTCCCCGCTCTAGGCACAGATCAGCAATTTACTAGTTGGGTACCCTGGAGCAACTTAATTAACGGTGCTGGAGATCAGAGTCCAGGGCCTTATGTATGCAAGGCAGGTGCTCTACCAAATGAACTATATCCCCAACCGAGCAACTTAATTTATCTATGCCTTTTTAAATTTGAAAATGGGATAATATTACTGCCAAATTCATAAGGTTAGAGCATTTGATTTCATTTTTTGAAATGTTAGAAATACATTTTACATGAAAACCTAGTACACACAATATGTATATATAGGACACATATACATATATGCATACATATATGTGTATAACTGGAAAGTTTTCTAAACAATCCCTAACCTTTGTGCTGATTGATGAACTATGATGTATCCCATCCCACCCCATCCCACCCCATCCCATCCCATTCCATTCTTTTATTGAGCAAAATATTGGTTGAGAGCCATTAAGTTGATTTCACTATGCACATAGGTCATTGCCCACAACTTAGATAACTCTGGGTTAGGGTGTAGCTTAAGTAACACATTCAGTTCCAAATGTAACAGTTTTCTTACACCTGTCACATTTAAAGAAAACAATTTTTAAGCTTTAAGATGTCCCCACCTTCACCCCACTCATTCATTGATTGTGTCTTCACGCACTTATTCCTCATATATCCACTTATCATTGATTTAAGTTCTGTTTCACTTGGAAAAGAGATTCCAGGGAGTTATATGCTCTGAAAATCACAGGAAAGAGGAAAGAGAGCTGTTTCTCTGGATAGAAATGGGACTTAGGGGCAAAAGTGACAGGGATACTGGACACACTGATGCGTACCTGTAATCCTAGTCATTCAGGAGGCTGAGGCAGGAGAATGGCAAGTTTGAGGCCAGCCTCAGCAACTTAGTGAAACCCTATCTCAAAATAAACAATAAAAAAGAACTGGGGGTGTGGCTCCATGGTTAAGTGCCCTGGTACCAACAAAACAACAACACAAAACAAACAAAACAAAACACAACACCCAGTTGAACAAAAAAACAGACTGGGATGTAGCTCAGTGGTTGAGTGCTCCCGGGTCCAATTCCTAGTATCCAAAAAAAAAAAAAAAAAAGAAAAAGAAAAAGAAAAAAAAAGAGAGACAAGAGAGACAGTGGCGTGAGTTGGGAGTGTGTTCCAGCTCTAGGTGCCCCTTGATGGTGGTCTGGCTGCCTTGTGAGGCCTCTCTTTGGCAAGTGTGTGATCAGAGGTGGGAGAAGGAGGACCTGATGAGGTTTGGGTATAGGCTGGTCATTTGAGGTTTTGGTCCTTCATCCCCTGCCCCATTGAGCGCGGGTAGGCGGGTGGGGATGTTACAGCCATCACGTGGCTGCTGGGGGTGGGTGTGGAGAGGAGATCAGGTAGTTGAGGGTCCGTGTCCCCACCAAAGTGATTCTGTTTGGCTCAATAAGATTCTCCATAGGCTTATTTTGGAGGGACCCCCACCCCCCGCTAAGAAAACAAAAACAAAAAACAAATCCAAAGGAACATTTTTCATTGTTGTTGAAAAAATTTTTAATCCCTAAACTAGGAGCTCATTAAATCCCTGTGAGTCTCAGAAGCAATCATTTCTAGGATTCTGGGACTTTTTTTTTTTCCTATAAAAACAAGTCCATTAAAATTACAGCATAAGCCTTTGTTTTGCACTCTTAAATCCAGATATAATTGAGAGCAGGAGTTAAAGAATGACGAGCTCGGCAGGGTAATGGGTTGAGATGTCATTTTGTGCCTGGGGTTTCTGTCCTTCATTCCAGGCCGAGTAGAGAGCAGTGCCTTTGTCTTGGCCTCAGGGGATCAGAAGTCCCCTGTAGACAACTGGCTTTTCAGGCTTTTGTTGTTTGAAAGCTTTGAGGTTATTGAGGGGGTTGTGCTTCAGAAAGGTAAAGGAATGAGTCGAGTTGGGTGGGTAGGTCCTGGGAGGAACTGGAAGAATCCCAGAGGGGAGTGTTTGCCTGATTGGCACCCAGGCTCCGTTGAGCCACCCAAAGCCGCTGATCCTGAGGTGTGTAGGGTTTAGAGCGGGTGTGTGTTCACACAAATCACCTGGGAATCCTGACAAAATACAGTGTGGTTCTGATGGCCTGGATGGGTTTCTGAGAGTCTGCATTTCTAACAAGATCTCCAGGACTCTGGTGGATCTGGTTCTTAGTCCGCACTTTGAGTAGCAAGGAGCCAAGGGTCAGTCCCTTGTTTTCTGGGTAGAATGCAAGTCTTCCAGAGTCTTGCACTAAAGGCTCTGTGCTTCCAGTGATACCAGAGCTCCCATCGGCTCTTTGAAGGGATGCCCTATCAGTTTTAATCTTATTTGGAAGAATTTGGACACTTGAGTTTGTGATTATAAACTCCAGTAGCTGCTGCCCAGGTTAAGTGGCATCTTTTGGGGAATGCAAGGGTTATTTGCCCCCTCTTGTTCTTGCTTGGATTTACTCAGAGGAATCCATCTGATCTCCCTTTCCAGGGTGAGGAATTCCTTGTATCCATTGTTTCGTGTTTTCTGAGAAGCTTTGGAGCTGGGAGTTAGAAGAGGCCTGTGCTCCTGGTTTAAATCCCTTTAACTGGCTGCTTATCTGAATTTCTTTGGCTGGAATTTTATCTGCTCCTTATCTTGTCCTGGGTCGGGGGTGGCAGGCACCAAATCACCCCTTTACATGCCTCTCTCCACCCTCACCCTGGCCTAGGATAAGAGATAAACAAAGGAGTTGTCTCTTTTGGGGAAACTGAGTTTGTGTCAACTGGGCTTGTTTACCTGTTCATCTCCACTTCTTTTGCTTGCTTAAAGTCCTACTTGGGAGTATAAATTATTTTGTAAAGAATAGACAATAAAGTAACCATGCCTGGTCTAGCTCTCCTAGTAGTTATAGCTAACTTCAGAAAACCATTTCCTTCCTTCCTTCCTTCCTTCCTTCCTTCCTTCCTTCCTTCCTTCCTTCCTTCCTTCCTTCCTTCCTTCCTTCCTTCCTTCCTTCCTTCCTTCCTTCCTTCCTTCCTTCCTTCCTTCCTTCCTTCCTTCCTTCCTTCCTTCCTTCCTTCCTTCCTTCCTTCGTCAGTGCTGGGGATCAAATGCTAGGCCTTGGGCTCACTTAACGCAAGTACTCTTCCCGCAAGCCACAAGGCAACCATTCTTAAATAGGACTTCAACTCCTTTCCACAGACTCTCTAAAAACACATTTGTAAGTAGAACAATCTGTAAACGCTATCTGTCTATCCTTGTCTAGAAAGTAACGGCATCTTGTGTTCACACAGCACTCGACACTTTTTCAAGGGACCTAGCATTAATTAAGCATCTTGTGTCACGGGTAGTATCTCATTGAATCCTCCCCACAACCCCTGTGGGGAGGAATTATTCTCCCTTCTCTCACATCCACAACCATTTAAGCAAACGAACCTTCCTGGTTTAAGTAAAAGCTGTAGAAACAAAACTAGACGTGGAGACCGCCAGAAAGAAAAGATAAAGTTTAAGGGGAGGGCAACTGGACACGGCTCCTTGGTCCACCAGGCATGACCCAGAGTTATTTTGTTGCTCTCTTTGTCTGGGAGGTGGGATGAAGTGACAGATGGTGGCAGAAAGTGCTCAGGTGCTGGTGAGGAGGAGGCAGCTGCTAACCTCAGCCCCACATGCCACGGGAGGTGCTTCTTTCCTTGGATCTTCACTGCGTCAGCTCTCCAGCAGGTGGATGAAATGGCTTAGGAGAATTCTGGAATTCTGTCAGAGGCAGGAGTGTGAATGTGCTGGGTCTTTTATCTGAAGAGGTGAGGGATTTAGAGAAAGCCTGTGCCTAAGCTTGGAAACTCAGTGATAGGTCTTGTCTGGTGGCGCTGGCGCCAAGACACTTACATCTATTTCGGCTCTTCCACTGACCAGCCATGGGCCCCTCCTCAGCACCTTCCAGGGTGTAAGCCTCAGTTTCTCCTTCAGGAAAATGGATTGGCTGGAAAGGATCCTCTCAAGGTCTGAGACTGCTCTGAATTTCTGGGCTTGGAAAGGCAATGGCTTTCTTTCCTTAGAGAACGTGACATGTTTTCTTCTGGGATGTGAGGTGGGTAACACACGTGCATGAGCACACACACACAGGAGCTGTTTGGTGCCCGCGCCAGGTGTTGGAGATACAGCAAGGAGAGACAGACATAGCTGTTAGCCTTTGCTTTCCTCCAGTTGTCAGAATGTCAGGAAGGTCAGACGCTGAACAAGCAATTCAACAGGTGGTGCTTTACCTATGTTAGAACAGAGACTGAAATGACAAGGAGGAGACCATATGTGAAGGGCTGAAGAAAGTTCCAGCATGTTCACCTCCCTAGTCAAAACAACACTGTGTTTGAGTGGCAGAGGCCCACGAACAGCACAGGGGCAAGAAGACATCTTTCACATCCTAGCTTAGGGATAAGAGTCCTCTTTGGAGGCAAGAGACCGGATTAGGTGACGCTCTGTTTCTGCTACCTCTGTAGGAAAGACACACACATACCAGCATTGGGAGCCTTGGATTCAGCCAGGTAGGGGCTGCTGCTCTTCAGCTAGAACTTTGTGGCAAATCATTCAAGTCAGGAAAAACTCTGTTCTTCTCCCCCCCACTCCCACCGGTGCAGGGACCTTGGGGTCTCGCCCAAGAAAGGAAGCACTGTTTCCTGGTTTATGTTGAGATGGGAAAGACTTGCCCAAGAACAATGGCATTTTTGCAAAACACCACTTTGTTCTGGTGAGACCAGGAGGGGGTTTCCTTCGGGACCTAGCCTGGTCCCACTGCCCCTGACCTGCCAACCACAACAGCCACATGGCGTTCTCTCTCTGACCAACCTTTCATCTGACATACTTGGTCCCATAGAGCCTTGACTGGCTTAACCCTTTGGACTCCACTCTGCCCCTGCAGCAGCAGCATCTCAGGACTCATGGAGGTCTCTCCCTGAGATCCCAGGACAGGCTGACCAGGGGAGTCAAGGCTGATGGGAGTGGGGGCCATCCAGCGACAACATTCTGTTTTCCCACTCAAAAGGACCTTCTGGTAAAAGATCTCAGACCTGTCCTGGGTGTGTCTCAGCTTCAAAAATCTTTAAAGCACCAAAGTCAGACGATTATCTCTCCATTAAACAGGTGGAGAAAAGAAAGTGAGTTTCCCAAGGCCACACAGAGCGTTGGTGGTGGAACAAGGCTAGGATCCAGGGCTGACTCTCAGACTAGCGCTCCTACTTCCAGGTCCGCTTGAGAGGAGGTGAAAGTTGGGGGGGAGTAAAAGGAAGAAGATACACATTATAGAGGCAGATAGATCTGCAGGAACCCAGAATGTCTGGAGGGAGGTGGAAGGGAGTACTGGAAGCTGGGCTTCTTGATGTCGCAGGTCACAGGGGGTGACTCCCATGACCACTCCCATGTTTTCTAGGCATGCATGGCTGTTCCTCCGTGAATGGCTAATCACGTCTGTTCAGAAGAGGACATTAATGGGAAGTGAGTGGGCGTCTCATGGTACAGCCAGAACAATTTGTTAGAAGAACTTTGCTTTTCTCCAGCTGTTGTTTCACATTCTGCCTGGTGTGGTGACAGACACAGGTAGACAGCAGAAGTTTCTCATCTTCATATGAAGAGACACTGTGGGGGTGATGGAGTGTTTGTGGCGGTGGAGGAATTGGTGACAACTTGGTGGTGGTTATAGTGACACTTGCATTGATTGGAGTTAAGATGACATGAGTATTGGTTACAGACATGGTGGTAGTGACACCTATGGTGGCATCAGTGTTGGTGTAGAGGTGTTGATTACGGCAATGGTAAGAACGGAAGCCATGAAGGTTGTGGGATAGTGTGACGCTGATGGCGGTATTGATTCCGGTGGTGTAATGGTGATGGTGAAGGTGGTGGGCATAAAAATTGGTGTTGGCGATAGTGGTAACAGTGATGGTAGTGTTGGTGTTATAAATGGTGGTCATTTGGGGAGATAAAATGACAATTATCTTGGATGGTGGAGGCAAGGATGGTGGGGTTGGGATAAGAATGGTATAGGCAGATGTTGTTGACCCGAATGGGCTTCATGCAGCTTTGTCTTGGAAGTGATGGTGTCAGTGCCAGTGAAGATGCTTTTGATGGTGTTGATGACACCTGCCTGTCTTAGCTGTGACTGTTATGGTTTAGATATGTCCCTCAAAAGTTCATGTGTTGGACTTTTTAATCCTCAAAGTTTTATGTTAATGGTATTTGGAGCTGGGACCTTTAGGAGGTAATGAGCATTAGATGAGGTTATGAGGGTGGGGCCCCATTATGTCATCGTGGCTTATTAAGAAGAGGATTAGAGACCTGAACTAGTGCACTTACTCTGCTCTGCCATGTGATACCTTTGGCCATGTTATAATGCAACAGGAAGTTCCTCACCAGGTGCCAAGCAGATATCAGTGCCATACTCCTGGACTTCCCAGCCTCCAGAATTGTGAAAACAAATAGACTTTTATCCTTGGTAATTACCCAGTCTCAGGTATTTTCTTACAGCAACAGAAAATCAACTAAGTGACATTGATTGAAGTGGTCGCTCTGTGGGTGCTGGTGTCAAGAGTGAACTTTTTAGTAGCCTTGCCAGTGTGGCTGATGGTTGTGGTGACAATGGTGTTGGTCACAGCAATAGCAGCAGTAATAGGGAGGGTGGTGGTAGGATGTCAGTGGTGGTGGTCGTGCTGGTGAAGACAGGATGGTGCTCAGGATAGTGGTGTTTACATGGCCCGTGCTAGTGGCAGAGACTCCTGGAATCCATGAGGATTCCAGGCTCTGCTCTCTGGAATTCAGAGTGTGCCATGACATTCCTCCAAGTCCTCTGTTCCACTTGTGATTCTGGACAGGATTAGTTTTCTGTACAGAAGGAGATGTCTGTTTTCTAGGGGTCAGCGGCGATGGTGCTGAGAAGCAGGCCAGCGCCTGGGAAAGCAGACAGAGAGGGAGGCTCTGGATTGTTGGGTTGGAGAGTGCTGGTGGGGGCAGGTCGGCAGCAAAGAGGCACGTGAGGGCATGTTGATGGTGGGGGCCTGCGCTGGGTCGGCAGGGATGGTGGCGTGCAGGGGCTCACGTAGCTGGCAGAGCAAGGGCTGTACTTCCCGCTGACTCAGCAGAGCAGGCTGGGACCAATTCTCTTGGACTAATGTGTCTTCTCCCCTGGATTAGCTCACACAGCTCTGGCTGGGAAAAGGGGGAGGGAGGAGGCCTCTTCTATCTCCCCAGGCTTAGGGGTCCTTGGGGAGGCTTGTAGGAAGACCATGGGATCCCAGTAGGGCCAGTGACCAACCCTGTGCATTCTGTGTGGGGTTCCCAAGAATCAGAGGATTGTAGCTGCCCTACCCTCCAAAGCCATTCCGCATGGATGGCTTACCCTGCATTCACATTCGGCCTCTGCTTTGTAAAAGGCAGCATATCCCTGGGATGGAGAGCATAAACTCTAGTGGGACTGTTGAACCAGTTTCCGGGTCTCCCACATGTGAGCTGTGCAACTCTGACCTTGGGTCTTCCTCCGTGAGATGGGGACCGTGACTATGCTGCTCATGGGTAGCTGTGAGGCTAGGTGAGTTAAGGCATACGAGGCACTTGAAGAGGGTCTGGCATGGAGCAGACCTTTGAAAAGTGCTGGGATCAGATCTGGTTATTGCTGAGAGTTGAATAAGTGCAACTCTTAAGCTCTCTGAGCCTCAGTTTTCTCACCAACGAAGTGTGGATGATTCTTCATGTGCACACTGGACATGAGAGTTAAAAGAGACAAAATGGGTAAAATCTCCCTATACCAAGTAACACATTAGCTGTTACTATCCCTGTTTTTGGCATGAGGGCCGCCCTGTGTCCTTCGCAGAGCAGGAGGCTCATGTGCCATACAAGGGTCTGGGTCCACAGCATGCCGCTATCTTGTGAATCCAGGATCTTGTGGCAGCACTTGCTGCCCCTTGATAATAAGGCGACTCCTCGTGAGTAGGAGGATTTGACACCAGCAGTCCTGGTTCTAGCCCCTTACTCCCTCCCCTCCGTCCCAACCTGCACTGAACAGGTATAGAGAAAAGAAGGGCATGTTCTGGGGAGTCCTTTTTTTGTCCCATTCCTTTATCCCTAGGTCCCCAGCTCCCTCTTGCATCCCCTTTCTTCCTTTCTTTGTTCACTCATTCATTTATTCCTCTAAGGATGCAAAAATCATGGGGTCTGCCTGGGTGAAGCTTCTAAATTCCCAGTCTCAGGGAGCACAGAGTTCAGGGTTCAATCGGGTTTCACTGAGTGATTGTGCACACGTACTACAGAGAGGCTGGGGCCACATCAAATGAAAATTCAACTTGTCTTTGCATTAAGGACAGCCATGTGCCATGATGCTGTTTAGATGCCATAAAACCAACATCTAAACAAGAGACCATATAAACTAGCTGATGTCCTCAACTGTAAAAGAGATCAAAATGAAACGCTTCCATAAATTTGATCAGGTTTGTTTCCCCTTGTTTGGATTTCGGCTGCAGAGCTGAGACACTCATATTCCTCTCTGCTAATGTCATTTTCCTCTTCTTCCCTGTTTCTTCTTCCCGTCTGCTCACTCTAGGAATCCATTCTGATATGTTTTTAAACATGTTCTTAAAATGTGTTTGTCTTTATCAAATATGCCTGTGGGAGTTAATTAATAAAAATGGGATTATGCTGGAAGCCTTTCTAGTCCATACTTTCCTTACTCAACATCGTGGTTTTCAGATCATCCCTGTTGCTGTGTGTGGATCGATCTGTGCCTGACTGCTGCTGCACAGCGTTTTATTGGGAGCATCCAGCATGATTCACACATTCGTTTCCCCAAGTGATGGACCATCGCCACCACAGCCTGATGGAATTACCGAGGGCATTACACAGAGACTGTAATTCTGAGCCTGCCCAAAGTTCCCATTCAATAGTCTCCTGGCATTACTGGTATAGTATTATTGTTTTTACTAGCACTTTGTACCCCACTGTGATCAGCACAATTTTATTACTTCACAGACCACTGATGCTCACTATGATCTGTGTCCAGAGGTGGGTGCAGAATTCAAGAGATAGATTTTTACAAAGCTCATGTGCTGGATGAGCTCACAGTCTACGGAAATAGACAATTCAGGACGGGATGGGACACGAAAGAGGCAGTGACTGGTTCTGCTGGTAGGGGGCAAGGTAAGCTTTCCTCTGGGTAAAGCAGGGTTTTAAAAGATGAATAGGAGCTCATAGCTGGTTAGCAGAGGAAGAAATGGGGAACCGATGCTTCAAAAAGAAGGCACGCCAGATGCAGAAGGTCAGAGGCACGTAGCAGATCAGCGTGTGTAGGTTTTGTCATGGCTGAAGTGAAGGGTATGAAAGGGAAGGGGCGACAGAGCACAGCTAGCATTTGTTGAGATTTTAGCAGGTGCCAGGAGCTGTTCTGTGTCCCTCAGTACAGAACCTCTTTTAAGTCACACAACAACCCTTGGAGGGTCCCATCAATTCCATCCTACAGGCCAGGTCACAGAGTCCAGGAGAGGTTAGTAACCTGCACAGAGCCACACATCTTATAAATGAGGGGCCCTAGAACCGAATCAGGCTGCCTGGGTTCATAATCACAAAACTGTGACCGCCAAAAGACAAGGAAGGGGAGGAGGTCAGGGGTCACAACTCAGAAGACCTTAAAAGTTCCTGAAGTGGAAAACCAAGGGAAAAGGGAACAGGAGGCTCCATGTAAGGGACTGGCTGCCAGGGAGTGAGCGTGTGAGAGCCTGAGGGTGTGTGGGGGTGCGTGTGCTGCCAGTGCTGTATGAGTGTGAGCAGGGGTATGCGTGAGTGCATATGAGTGTGCCGGGGTGCACTGTCCGTGCTACAGCATACCACCCATGTGTGTTGTGAGACTGGGTGAGCTTGTGTGTGCATATGTGTGAGTCTTTGGCTGTGCACAGCCTTGAGCATGTGTCCCTGTGCCTCTGTGAGCCTTGGTATTCCTGCCACCACAGGGCCCCAGGAAGCTGTCAGAGTCCATCAGCCTGGCTTGGTGTGAGGGGCCTGGTCTTGGCCTCAGAAGCTAGATGGGCATACATCAAAGGCAGCCGGAGCCCAAGACCAGTGGGGCAGAATAATTTAATGAGGATCCAAGAGGGAGGCTGTGGCTGTCTGGGGGTGGAAAGGGGTGCCCGTTTGTGCCCAGGGCAGCTCCCAGGCTCCAGAGGCCAGCATCTGGGGCTGTATATGGGCTGGGGAGGGAAGAAGGTTGGCTGTGCTGGGTGCCTGGCTGTGATTTCCTCCTGCCCCACACAAAGGAAGAACTTTGTCTGAACCCAGGGGGGCTACACCCTACCTGGAACCAATCTAGTCCCCAGAAGTTCGAAGGATCTTCAGGGGAACCAGGAGTTGATATCTAAGGCTTTTCCGACATTTCCACAAGACCAGAACACATAGAGAATCATTCTTGACCAACTAGTCTAACTCCTTCCCCTTAGAGGAGAAACTGAAACTGTTTCTCCCCTAAGAGAAGAGAGGAATGGGTTCCCTAAGCTCATCCAGCAAAATGGAGGCTGGACCAGGATTAGAATCCAAAGTTCCAGAGTCCAAGCACACATTTAGGCCAGTATGGAACTGCATAAACATGAGCAAATTGTAAGGTTGTACATTTCGTGGCCTCCACTGCTATGACCTGGTCACTCTGTCCCTGCCAAGTCACCCATCTCTGCTGAATGGAGGCTTCCCTGGTGTCCAAACCTGGAAGGGCCTTGCAAGGAAGAGAGGCTGATAGAGCCTCTCTTTATCTCCCCCAGACAGAAGTGTGTGTGCGTACGTGTATGAGATGTCCTTTTATGCGAGCCTTAGATCAGAGGGAAATGTGGGTGTGTGTGTGGGCCCAGTCTAGTCAGCTTTTATATCCAACATGTGGGCAGAAAAAGGAGAATCTAGGGGGTTGGCAGGGGCAGGAGAAGGGGGTAAAGATGAGAAATTGTGTGAAGACACAGTGGCTCTTGCCAGAAACAGTTGTGATGGGGCTAGGAAAAATACCATCATGTCCAATGACCACAGTGTGAGAGCTTTCTCCTGGGAAGCCTCTGTGACCAATGTCCAGTCATGGCAGGAACTTTCCCTGGGTTTTAAGTACACCTACAGAGTCAGGCCCAAACTCTTTAGGGCCATATGCAATCTGGCTTCCTCCAGATTCTAGAGTCTTGTTCTGGAGTCCTGAACCTGGGTTGCAAAATCAGGGTCTACAATCTGAACCCAGTCCCAGGTGAAGGGATTTTTTGGCTGCCGTGGGACTGACAAATATTCTTGAACACAAAAGCTTTAGACAGGTCAGGGAATCTCCCATTAGACATAGAACTCTATTGGTTGGCACCCTCCCTCTTCATTCATCCACACCTGCCTGGCACCTGAAGCACTAGAATTTGAGCCCCTTGAACCTGAGCCCCTTGAGAGACAGGCTTGGGTATTTTCTGTGTCATAATCTAGCTTCGTATATACCCGACAGTGTTGGTTGGATGGCAAACTCCACTGGCCTCCTTCTACTTCAGGCCACGCAGCTGTTCCCTGGAATGATTTTCCCTGTGCCTAGAAAGCCACTCACTACTCAAAACCAAGGTCAAGCTGCCCCACCTCTAATCCAACGTGGCTGTTCTTTGCCCCTGAGTTCATCTGTTGAAAGTCTGACAGCTGTCGCCATTCAGGGGCTAGGTTTTGAGATTAATTTGTATTTGATATGTACATAGTGTTTGAGTCACTGCAAAAAACTACTGACCCATCTTACGGTGTCTTTGAGAAGCCTGAGTTAGCTGGCTCGCCAACTTCAGTAAGTCCTGTTGGCTGCTCTGGGTGCTTGGCCTTCAAATTCTGGCACCTTGACCTTCATCTGCAGTGGGTGTAGGAAGAAGTCTCATGACTCAGGGTCTGGCCTGTTGAGGGAGGAGAGTCCCCATCAGGGCTCCAGGCAGAAGACAAAGAGTGAACAAGCTGGGGCCAGCCCTGCTGCCATCCTGGCCTGGCCACCCATGGCCCATGACTTGGCACTTTCTGGGGCTACCTGCTGGGCTTGGCCAAGACAATGTGAGGCAAGTTGCCTGGGCCTGTGGGGAACTGCTGGCAATACTGGGGTGTACCCACGCAATGCCATGCCAGTCCTAAGCCACCCCCTCTTAAAGGCTCAGTGTGTAGCCTTCTACACTGGTCTGGCGTTAACCGTGCAGGGTCCCTGATTAAGATCAGCTTATCTCTTCTGCTTCAGGAGAGGGGTACGTGAGAGTGTGACCATAGGGAACATGGGTGTGCTGTGCATGTGTGTGAGAGGAGGTACATGAGTGCTAGGACTGTGTGTGAATGAGCACACATAAATGGGCAGTATGTATGAATACGTGAGCCCATGTATATGTTTGTGCCCATAGTATGTGTGCAGTGGCATGTGTGCAGCACACAAAAGCAAGCGGGGATGTGTGACGTGTGAATGACTGTCTATAGGTGCAAGTGTATGCGGGTGCTTGCAGGTTCTTTTTAAGTCTGTGGGTGAACTATGGTATGTGGGTGAGTATACACGTGGCAACAGAGACAAATTCACATGGATATATGAATGCTAGCTTTGGTTCTACCCTTCCCCTCTCTCTTTCTGTAAAATTGAATGAACAGGATGAGGTCATCTCTTAAGTTCCCTTCCAACTTGGATATTCAATGATGGGTTTAGGAATGGAGCACAGGTGTGTGAAAGTCGTGTGTGCATGTGCCCATGTGAGCAACAGGGCATGAATTTGAATTCTGATTCCACACTTAACAGTGGTGTGGTCTTACATTAGCTCCTTCCTCTCTTTGAGCCTTAGTTTCCTTTTTTTGTCAGATATGGCTAATGATTTCTACACGGCTGCTTTGAGAGTTTGTAAAGTACCCACCCCGGAATCTGGATTCGTTCCCTCTCTGTGAGAGGCACATGTGTGCATGTGTGCACACGTGTATACATGTGTATGTTGGCACTCATGTTCCACTTGTTTGTGCGGTGTGATCTATAGAACAGGGTGAATGCTCTAGATCATTCCTGCCCTGTGGGGCTTCTGACTTCTGTCTGTGCTGGATACTAGGAGAGGGAAAATTGGGCAGACAGTCTTCCAGCTACCCGCCTGGGCCCACGTGGGTCCTGAGGACTCCTGCTACCCCAGACTTGCCATCACATGGGTGCAGCAGCCTGGAAAGGAGGATTGGTGTGGCCAGGAGACAGGCTCCCAAATCCGATTAGTGCCCACCCCACCATCCGGGGTATTAGAGACTAAAGAGATTCTTCTTCTTAAAGGGTCACCTGCCAGCATGGAGGGGTGGCTGAGCCAAGCTTGGGACCCCATGCCCATCCAGAATGAGGCCTCTGAGTGGGAGCCAGGGGAAGACAGGGCCCTGACCTCAGAGAGCTCCCAACCAGATGGATAAAACCAGGAAAGTCAGGCTGAATCTGTGGCTGCATGTGGTCTCAGGGCAGGAACAGCTCAAGCCCTGGGCTGGAGAAGGGTGAGGAGTTTGAGTAAGGACTGGTGGAGACTGGGAAGGGAGAGGAGACACAAGGGCATTTGTGGGCAAAAGTGGGAAGGGTGGAAGGAATAGTGTACTGTGTGTACCAGGAAGAGAGAGCTATAGGAGCCTTGGTGAAGATAAAATCCAACCCTTCCATTTTATTAATGAGGAAACTGAGGCTAGAAAAGGGAAGGGATGTGTCACTGCTCTAAGTGAGGTCATGACTGATTCCCAGTCATGGTCTCCCCAGTTCCTGATATGAAGAGGAGTGTCAAGTGAGCCGCCAAGGGCCCTCCTTTTACTGATCCCAGATGGGTCTTGGTGAGCTAGGACAGGGGCTTAGCAGTGATGTCCATCTTCAGGTCAATGGTAGGGACTGGGGCTGGACACTACATCCCTGTGCAGGGATCCCAAACATTGCGGAGTGGCTACTTACACCTGAACCTGATCTACCAGCACAGATCCCAAATCCGTACTCTGGACACCTAGAGAAGATCCCAATACTGGACCATGCACATTGGCTGGGCTCCAACATCCATCCTACAGAAAGCCCCAACAATTTGGCCCAGAAAAGCGCACAACTCCTAGACTCTGGACACGGAGAAAAGATGGCAACACCTGGACATTTAGATGAGCTCCCATTGCAAATCTAGTAGTGGATCCCTGTAACTGGATCCAGAACTCAGTGAAGAACCCAACATCCAGATGAGAATAGCCAAGCCCCCAACCTGAATCCTGAGAGAAGATCCCAACACCTGCGCCAGATACACCTGCATTGGCTTCCAAGTCAGGCCCAGAATACCCTAATTGGATTGCCGCCACCTGACCCTGAACACCCAGAGGCGATTAACAGAGCGAATGGACACCCTGGGCCTGCCTCACTCCCACCTATCCTCATAGGAGTTCATGCTCGGAGGTTTCCTAAGTTCCAAGGCTTTTTATGGAGAAATCTTCTGTCATCCATCAGGATGCCCAGGATGAGGGAAGGGGCCCTTTGGGGGTGAGGGGGTGGCAGCGGGCAGGGGGAGCACAGAGGAGGAGCTGGGGCGGAAACTGCTCGCTCTCGCAGGCCCTGCAGTCCCCACGCCTGAGCCCCCAAACAGCCCGCCGGTCGCTGGGCGCGGGTCCAGGAAATCCGGCGCCCGCCCTAGAAGCTGCTGGGGCGGGCGGGGTGGAGTGGGCGCTGGCACCGCCACCGCCCGCCCAGCAACGTGACCGCGGGGCCCCACCGGGACAAGGCAGCCTCTGTGCCGACCTAGCTGATCCCCCTCGGGCTGCAAATCCCTTCCGGCTGACAGCCCCGCAGTCTGGGGCTGGCAGCGTGGGAACGGGTGGTGGGGCTGGGGGCGAGGTGAGCGTGGAGCCGGGGAGCCCATTGGCAGGAGACCCCGCTAAACGCCATCTGCTCCGGACAGGGTGTTTCACCGTCCCGAGGTTGTATTATGGGGAAACTGAGACTAGTAAAGACCAACGCACCAGCTGAAATCGCAACAGCGCATTGCTTGTGAAACCAGGTTTCTAAATTAGGCCTTGCGATGAACTCTTTACGGATGTATTGTTGAGAGTAGATGGCATTATTTGTAAAGAAGAGAACCCAGGCTCAAAGAGTTGAAGCCACCTGTGCAAAGAGGGAGGGAGGCTGGGACTGGAGCCCTGTGCATGCAGTGGCCACCAGGTGCCCACTGCTTAAGCCACAGGTTCCCTCTGCTCAAGGTCTGATGCTTGTTTTTTTCAGTGTGGTGGATCCAGTAAATATGTTTGGTCAAACTCTTAGAGGACACTTGTAAGGCTGAAGGAGTGATGGCTGGAGGGTGGAGGGCCCAGGTGAGGTGGAGAGGGGATTGGAGGGGTCAAAGAAATGACTTTGTAAATGCCCCTCTGCTCTGCCCATACAAGCTGGGAACAGAGTTGGAATATCAGGGCCTAGAGAAAGTCTGTGAAGGGTGGTGTGTGCCAGGATCTGGCCTCCTGGGAAGAGTGAGGCTTGTCCAGTGAATTCTTCAGAAGTAAAAAGATGGCACCTCCTCAGGAGAGCAGGAGCCTGGCTGGCTCCTGGGTCTTGTCTTGCTCCTGCCTCCCAGGACAGGGCCAGCTCAAGACTTGACCAATGTTTGTAGCAGACAGTGAGTACAGGAATTCAGGGGTAGGAGGGAGGATGGCAGGGGTCCCATGGTGGTCTGCTGGGGGTAAATGGGACTTGGGACGTGAATGTGCTGTGTGTGTCTCTGCATGGGACGATGGTCTGGGTGATGGTCTTGTTTGCACGTGCCTTTGAAGATGGGTCTGTGATATCTCTGGAGTGGGTGGGTGTACTGGATCTGTGTCGTTTGTGCCTGGGAACCTTCATCTTATCAGGATCTGTGTTATCTCTCTGCGATCTGTGTTATCTCTCTGGGTCTGTGTTTGTTGCTTATCTGTACCCTTATCTGGAGATTTATGCATATCTGGGTCTCTGCCCCTATTCCCCTTTCTTCTCCAGCACCCAACAGAGCCCTGGATGCTGCTTTGCTGCCTGAATGTGCAGAGGAATGTGGAGGGCGAGGGGAGAGGGTAGCACATGTCCTGGGCTGCTGGCCTGCTGCTTATGGAAAACTACTGAGGCCTCTTAGCTGAGCAGGCCAAGCCCGGCCCAGAGCCAGGCTCTTAGCTTTTGCCCTTCCAGGCTCCTCCTACTCTTCTCTGCGGGGGTTGGGGACCTGCTGAGATGGGTTCTCCACTAGGCAGGGAGCAGGGCCTCCTCCTACCACTCTCAGGATGGTTCTCTGCTCCTCCCTGGAAGCCGACATCCTTGGGGGAAAAGGGAGTGGGTGGGATTATTATTCTCTGAAGTCCTTCCCAGGCCTGACATTCTCTTCATTCTATGAATGTTAAAGGGATGCGAAAACGGGCAATTCACCTCCATTTCAGGGCCTCATGAAGATGCAGGAGCAAGAAGGACTCTTACAGATAAGATGGTCCTACCTCCTCCATCTTGCAATGGGAAAATTGAGGCCCAGAGTGAGGTATCCCAAGCCCCAATCACTTTCCAGAAGGGCAGGGAACCAGGTGTGCTGTCTCCTAGTTGCAGGCCTGTCTTCATCATGGATTCTTTTTAGCATGGCCTTCTCCATGTGAAGGAAGAAGCATTTGAGGTGGCTTGAAGGATCGGAGCATTCTGACATACAGAGGTGGGGTTGAGTTGACAGGTGGCATGGGTTAAGGTGTGGCAGTGGCAGGTGAGGTATGTGGTCAGGATGGAGAGGTGGGAGGGCACTAGCGGGGCACACTGGATGATAGGACTGAAAATGTGAAAATGAGCCATAAATGAGGGTCATCAGAGGTCAGGTGGAATGGTGGGGACTTTATCCTCCAAGAAATTCTGCTAAAAGAGGTGAAATAGCAGTGTAGCAAAGCAGGTGTCCTGGAGTCGGAGCAGACTCTGTTTGCAAATTCTAGCTCCTAGACCATGGTAACTGTATAATTAACTGTATAACCTCATTGAGTCACTTAAACTCTCTCCATCTCAGTTTTCTTAGCTTTGACATGGAGCTAGGAATAGTACTTCCCTTACATGATGATGGTGAGAAATAAATGAATAAGTGAGGATCTAGGTAAAGCCCTCTGTGGCAGACATATTGCTATGCTCATCCCGCCAATGCAAACTATATTTTATGGTAGTCCAGAGGGAAGGAGCAAAGTCAGGGAGACCAGTGAAGAGTCCTGAGAGGTCAGGAGGTCCATGATGATATCTCTAGGTGAGTAAGGGAGTTGGGGGAGTCTTCGGAGGGAATTGGTACTGCAGAAAGGTAGGTAGGACCTTCTTACTGAATGGCCATGAGTTTTGGCCTTGGACCATGCTTTGGCCCTGGGAAGCCATGTTTGGAGCAAACACTGGAGGAAAATTGGTAGGAAATGGGCCAGGACTGATTCTCTCACTGTAGGGCCTGGTCTAGATTCCTAACAGGCCTGAGGCTCCAGAGGAACATTTGAGCCACTCTTACTTATGCTTTTGGTTCTGGAAGTTGTCTGTGTGGGTGAGGTCATCTAGGTGAACCTAAAGAGAGAAGAAAGGTCCTGGAACCCCTTCTACAAAGCCAGAGCCCTGGAGAAGTAGCAGTCGGCCGGGCTGAGGAATCTGAGGTGAGCTGTGCCCTGGGAGGGCCAGGGGAGAGTGCACTAAAAGGAGGGAATACTCAGAAATCCCCATGCTGAGGGCTGCAAGGGAGAGGAAGGAACGAGAGGGAGACCGAGGAAAGAGGCCATAAGTGACCTCTGTGGAACTCAGGTTACATAAGAGGGGCAAAACCCAAAGTGCGACCAGGTGGGGCCTCATTAATGGGATGGGGTAGTGAGGTAGAAGCACATCCCAGGACTGCCCAGAAACTTGGCCGAGGTGAAGGGGACCCACAAAAACCCTCATACTCTTGGGTTATTTGTTGTGATCATATGAGCAAAACATGTCATTGGAGAAATCTAGAAACACATAAAAGTGTAAGGAAAAAACAGAAAAAAATCACCTACAGTTTCCCCACACAGAGAAAAGCTTTATGTGTGTGTGGTACTAGGGCTCAAACCCAGGGGTGCACTACCACTGACCTACATCTTCAGCACCACCCCACCTCCTCCTGCTTTTTAAAACTTTGAGACAGGGTCTAGCTAATTTGCTGAGGCTGGCCTTGAACATGCGATCCTCTGGTCTCAGCCTCCTGAGCTGACAGTATTACAAGTGCACACCACTGTGTCCAGCTAGAGATAAGTACATTTTACCATTGTGGGTCATGAGCTTCTACTTTTCCCCTGCCAATATATATAAACACACATTGGGATCATGTTGTACCTGCTGCTTTGTAAATCTCTTGTTTCATTTAGAAACATATTACAAATGCTTTCCATAGTAAATATTCCTTGAGAATTCTCCTGCTCTTTTAGCTGTCAGTCTGGCTGGGGATACAGGATTTTCAGAGGGGGTCTAAGGGCAAGCAGTTAAGAGCAGCATAGTGAGGCAGTGGGGGCAGTGGGTAGACTGCTGGACAGTGGGCTTTTCAGGTCCTGAGCTGGCCACTGACTTGTTGTGTGACTGTGGGTGGGTGAAGTATATGCCCTCTCTGGGTCTTGAGATCCCAGAATCTCAAAAGGGTGACCGATGACTTTCTCAAGGTCAGTGGCCATCACTGTGAAGTGTTGAGGGAAAGACTAAGAAAATGAAACTGCTCTTCTGTCATGGCTGTGCAAATCTCCTGGAACTCCTTTGTGCTTCCATTTAAGTGGGAATCGTGTTTCTCTGTCCTATCTGTCGGCACTGGTGAGGACAAAGTTAGATTCATTATTCTGATGCCGAAGAACAACTAATATTTGGAAAATGTTTTGCTGTTCATCCACATTATGTCACTTCCTCCTTCTACCAACCGGTGGTGTGGGTTCTATTTTTGTGCTCTAGCTTTCCAGATAAGGAAAACATAGCTCTTTATCTGGAAGGAGAGATGAACTCACTTCTTCAAGGTCGAAGGTGGTATGTGGTGGAGTACCAGTGCAAGCACAGGTCTCCCCCTCACCAAAGCCGTGGGTTTTGCACCACACTGTTCTCAGGCCTGAGGAGGAGAGAGAGGGAGAAGAGGAGAGCTGGGGGCTGGCCCACTTCACCCGAGGCATAGTTGTCCGCCGTGGCACTGTCATCTGTGAGGAGTTGCCACCCTCTGGTGTTCTGTGTGCCAAGTCCCAGAAGGGAGGAGTGTCTGTTCCAGTAGAGACGGGGCTGGGACGAGCTCAGAATAACCCCAGTTCGTCCTTTGAGAGTCAGCGGGTTCAGGGCCCGTTAGTGAAATATCTTAGCAACAGCTCTGGGCAGATGGATTTCAGGTCCCACTTACTCCTTCTCTTGGTTCAGGCAGGGTTGGTGGCCACTTTGCCAACCTTCTGTTTCTGACTCAAGAGCTAGTTAGGTGAGTTTTGCACTGTAATTATTTTTGAAGCTCTACAGTAGTCCTTCATATGTGCTTCTGTGCTAGGATACAACTAAAAAAAAAAAAATGATAGAATTTTTGGCAATCCTTGTGGGGTGATTTTTCTGAGGGCTGGTAAAAATTTTGTTATTGGAAATGGCATCAGATTGCAGAGTGCTGCAATTAACTCCTGAAGATGTGTGCTTTGAAGACTGTCTCACCTGTGAGTTCATTTTGTAGTCACGTATCCTGAGGAAGGTATTTATTATTATTTTGCATATAAGAAAATAGGCTCAAGGTCACCCCTGGCCTGCTTGAAACCAGGGAACTTTCCGAGGGATCATACTGCCCCCCTGTGGCAGCCTTATGAGTTACTCAGTAAATAGGCCTTTGTCATATGCCTAAGGAGCTGTTACTTCCCAAGTCCAAAAGTACTGTTTCTCTCTTTGTAATAGGTGTGATCAGAGATGCCAGATGCAAAAACTGCCCTTCAAGGAGCTGGAGGGGGAGGAGAGAGGGAGAAGAGGAGAAGAAGGAAATACACATATCTGTGTGTGTGCGTGAGCATGTGTGTGTGTGTGTGTGTGTGTGTGTGTGTGTGTGTTTGTGTGTGTATGTGTGTGTATATGTATTTTTTTACTTATTTATTTTTTAGGTCCTTTGTTTTTTTTGTTTGTTTTTTGTTTTTTCTTGGTGATGCTGGAGATTGAACCCAGGGCCTTGTGCATGCAAAGTAAGCAAGCACTCTACCAACCCAACCCCTTATTTTTTATTTTTTTAGTAATGGGGATCAAATCCAGTGTCTCACATCTCTGTACCACTGAGCTACATATTCAATACTTTTTGTTTTGAGACAGGCTCTCCCTAAGTTGCCCAGGCTGGCTTTGAACTTGCAATCCTCCTGCCTTAGAGTAGCTGGGATTACAGGGATGCACCACCATGTCCAGTTTAAATGCATTTTTTAACTTAATATTTTCTTTTTCTTTTCATTTTTTGTGGTGCCAGGGATTGACCCTAGAGCCTTGCACATGCTAGGTAAGCGTTCTACACTGAGCTACACCTCAAGTCTTGCATGCTTATTTGACGATTTAATGTATCATAATAGTCTTTCATGTTATGCATAGTATTAAATTTTAATTTTAGTTACTGCTTCATATTCTTCTGAATGGAAATTTCTTTGCAGTTGTTCATCTAGGTGGCTTTCAACTTCTTGTGTCAGAGACTGGTCATGAAACATCTTTGTGCAGATAATTTTTACATTATGATTGTTATTTTTGTTGACTAGTTGTGGATCAATCTTGGGGCCTTGCACATGATAATATTTCAGGATTTTCTTGACAGAGGATGCCAAATTTTTCTAAAAAAAGGGGGGGGTCAATACAGTCTCCAAGTCACTAGAAAAAAATAATTGTTATTACCATTCATTTTCCTTTGATTGCAGCTGGTAATGCTTTCCCATGTTTATTTATTTATCTGTACTTCTTTTGAGAAGTGTCCATTTAGTGCATTTGCTCATCATGGAATGGGTTATATGTTTATTGGTGCTTTTTTTGATTTCTTTAGATATTCTGGATATGAATCCTCTGTCAAAAGAGTACTGGCAAAGATTTTTCTCCTATTTTGTAGCCTTTTCTTGGAATGGTGGTACATGCCTATGATCCGAGTAACTCAGAAGCCTGAGGCAGGAGGAAGGCAAGTTCAAGGCCAGCCTCAACAACTTAGGCCCTAAATACCTTAGCAAGACGCTGTCTCAAAATAAAAAATAAAAAGGACTGAGAATGTGGTTTAGTGGTCTAGCACCCCTGGGTTCAATCCCTGCAACCCAAAACCAAAAAAACATTCTGCAGATTCTCTTTTTGTGCTGTTGTTTCCTTTGCTGTGCAGAAGGGTTTTAGTTTGATGCCATCCCATTTATTGATTCCTGGTATTATGTCCTGAGATTAGGAGCCCTATAGAAGTCACTGCCTATGCCTATATGTTAGGATATTTCTGCATGTTCTTTTCTAGCAGTACAAGCATTAATTATTATTATTAGCATTGCTAGTAAAAATATTAGGTTAGAGTTACAATTAAATTTGAATTAGTTGGGCATGGTGGCACACGCCTGTAATCCCAGCGGCTCGGGAGGTTGAAGCAGGAGGATAGTGAGTTTCAAGCCAGTCTCAGCAAAAGCAAGGTACTAAGCAACTCAGTGAGATCCTGTCTCTAAATAAAATATAAAAAAAGGGCTGGGGATGTGGCCCAGTGGTTAAGTGCCTTTGGGTTCAATCCCCAGTACAAAAAAAAAAAAAAAAAAAAGAATGATACTAGTCTTTATAATAAATCCTGGTATTCACAAACTTTAGAAAAAAATCTAGAAAATTCTGTATCTAAAGGGTCAATATTAAGAAAAAATATGATAAAGGAGGGTGAGGAAAATCATATTGTCTGTGTTATAGTCAAAGAAGTGCTACTCATGCATATTGTGTGTTTATGGTGTGGTAAATGACTAGGTCTTGGGTTACAGGTTCCTATGTGATTTTTTTTTTCTTAGTATTGATTAAACCAAGCCAATAGGATAACTTTTTATAAATAATTTTACATAATCATAGTTATAAATGTTTATAATAATATCAAAAATACATAGGAATAACTAAACAAAATTTGATTTGAATGATTTGAATAGTTGAATTCCTTGATGCTGAGAATTCTGGCTTTGGTGTTTGTGAAGTTGTACCATCTCCCTGGGAGGTTTTCGTCAATGACTCTCAAACACAGGAAAAATCCGAGTTCTTCACCATCTGACCCCTCGCACATTTAGCACTGCCGAACAGTCACGTGAAGTAAGCAGGGTCAGATGATAAAAGGTTTTATACACCACTAGGAAATTTGACCTTATCCTATGAGAGGGTCCATAGGCTTTTTAAGTGACATATTCTGGAAACATGGCATTGGTAATAGTGTGGAATATCAAGTAGGAAGTGAATGTGGATACGCAGAGGTCAATTAGAGGGCTATTTCAGTAGAGCAGGAGAGAGATTAAGTATAGACCTGTAGATGCCTTTTATTGTCAGTTATTATCTGGCTACTTGTGAGCATTGTCTTGTTTATTGCTCTCAACAACCTTTTATGAGATCAGTGTTATTGTCATTTTATAGGTGAAAAACTGAGGCTTAAATCAGGTGGGCAATTTGCTCAAGGCCACAGATGATGATTCCAGAACTGGGTTTCTAATCCTGCCTGATTTCGAATCCCATGCTGTGGACCAGTTAACATATTATTATTCTAGTGGCACGCATTAGAATAGGAGATAGAAAGAAGAGGCTCCATGTGAGAGCTGTTAGGAGGGAGTGTCTACAACTCCTTATCTGATGAGAAGAGAGAGTGGAGGGAGTTGAGGGCACTGACCATTCCTAGTGGTATCTACATGAAGGGACTTTTAAACACAGAACCTCTTACTTCCTCACTTTCTCCTTCCAGGAGAGAAAACATGGCTAACGTGGTGAGTCTGGGAAAAAAGTTAAGCTATATAGCTTGGTTCCTCCATCTTTCCTCTTTGGGGATGTCCATTCTTCCATGCTAGGAGTCTTAACTGGGATAAGCCACCAAGGGGGAGGCCTGGAGTTGCCTGGAGCTGGCTTTACTTACGTGGATCCATTAAGGTGAACTTTGCTGAAAGTAATAGAAAGCCAAAATAACAGTGATTTAGGTGGATTAGCATGTTTTTCTTTCCTACATGTGTCCAGCAGTAGGTAATAAAAGACTTTGTCCCCCAAAGTCCTGGAGGCCCCAAACCTTCTCACTGATGACTCAGTCATAGGGTGCTATGAGAACAAGAATAACAGATCCCAGTCCACGTCTGCTTCAGGCAGCAGGATGGAGGAGGGGTGAAGGAAGGTGGGAGACAGTGTAAAGTGGGTTTTTAGGGAAGTTTTCTTTCTGGCTACCTTGAAGAGCTGTGTATATTTCATTGATCTGTATCCACATCTACAAGGGAAACGGGAAGACTATTCTAGCAGCCACTTCCTCAGCTCCAACTTAAATCTGTTAGAGTGAAGGAGAAAACAGGTATTAGTGAATAATCACTAATACCACTGCAGTTGACTTGCATCAGGGAATCAACCAAAATAACAAAACAGATTTTCCGAAGAATACTGGTATTCATCTGGGAATAGCAGAACATTGTAAAGAGAATATTGCTGTCCTGGTAAATTAAGGGTATATTCAAGAAAGGCAAACCAAGGGGGATTTAAAAAAAAAAGGTTTTATTTTATTTTTTTAGCACTGGGGAATTGAATCCAGGAGGGCTTTACCACTGAGTCACATCCCCAACCTTTTTTTTTTTTAAATTTTTGTTGTTGTTGTTGCAGATGGACAGAATGCCTTTATTTTATTCAGTTATTTTTATATGGTGCTGAGGATCAAACCCACTGCTTCACACATGCTAGGCAAGCACTCTGCAACTGAGTTACAAACCCAGCTCCCCTTTTTTATATTTTATTTAGAGATGTGGTCTTGCTGAGTTGCTTAGGGCTTTGCTGAGTTGCTGAGGCTGGCTTTGAACTCATGATCCTCCTGTCTCAGCCTCCTGAGTTGCTGGGATCACAGACATGCACTACCATGCCCAGCTATGGGGGACATTTTTGAAGACAAAAGAGGAGGATTATACCAAATACATTAAAACAATAATCCTTCACCACAGTGACTAATAATAGGAGAGGTGTCAGTCTGAGGTTGAACAGACAGTTGCTGGGCAGATGTCCTTGTATAAGTACTTTTTGTATGAGGTTGCAGTGGCCTCCATGCAAAACTTGTGATTTGAAAGAGTCTTTTGTGATGCTGTCAGGCAATCATGTGTAAGAATCCTTCCTTTGTAACCTCCTGACTTTATTTACTGTTTCTTGTTATGATGACACAAGCAACTTCAAGTCCTGTGCTGGAGAAGTGATTGACTAGGAGTCAGTGTCAAAACCTTTTTAACAACATTTGATCAACAAAGAGGTTTAGAGGGAATAGCTTCCAGGCCAAGTTTATCTGGAGTTCATGGTTTTGTGTGATTTTATCTGTTCTGTTGGTGATGGGTATCATCAAAGCTCTGGACCAGATTATTTACATGTCCGCCGAGTAACCTTGCCAAGTAGGTGCTGCTCAGATTTTACAAACAAGAAAGTGTATCCAGGCAAGATGCTTGCTTTGGGTCTTGTGGTTGGTGACTGATCATGAGTCTAGGAATCAAATCCAGGTCTTCATAGTACCAGAGCTTTTGCATTAAATCACAAAGCCCACTTCAACCACATTTCCCATCCTCTTTCCTCATGACTATGTCCAAGAACAATCAGACCTTTTCCTGGCTGAATTCTCAGCTGCTTCTCTCGGGGAATGTGTTAAGTAAGCAGCAACAAAAGATAACTGATTTTCCCTTTCAGTTCTTTCTGCAGTTGTTTGATAAGTTTGGCTCTCAAATTTCTATCTTTAATTAGTAACTGAATTTTCTGAAATTGTTAGTCAATATCTGTCTCTGGACAAAATGTACCATGAGATGTATCCACTGTTAGGTTTGCAGCTTCCTCCTCCTCCTCCTCCTCTTCCTCCTCCTCCTCCTTCTCCTTTTTCTTTTTGGTATTGGGGATTGAACCAGGAGCACTTTACCACCAAGCTACATTCAAGTCCTTTTAATTTTGCATTTTGAGAAAGGGTCTCACTAATTTGCTGAGGGTCTTGCTAAGTTGCTGAGACTGGCCTTGAACTTGTGATCCTCCTGCCTCAGCCTCCAGAGTCTCTGGGATTACAGACATGCACCACCACACCCTGGCCTGCAGTTTACATTTTAAGAGCCTTTAAAAATTTGTGCAATGGAGGTAAACTACCACCAGGTGTCATCAAAAGGCCTTGAGCTGGGTATGGTGGGTGGCACAAAACTGCAATCCCGTGACTCAGGAGGCTGAGGCAGGATTGCAAATTGGAGACCAATCTCAGGAACTTAGTGAGAACCTGTCTCAGAATGAAAAATAAAAAGGACTAAGAATGTAGCTTAGTGGTGAAGGAAAAAAAAAAAAAAAAAAAAAAAAAAAAAAAAAAAAGGAAGAAATAAAGGAATTTATTGTGCCATTGTTTTTAAAGGAAAAATTAGAAATATTTTATGTGCCCATCGAGATGGGTAATCAGTTAAAGAAAATATGATTTTTCTAAAGACAGTGCGAATTATCTATCAACCTATTATTGTTATTACTATGTACCCTGAAAATTCTTTTTAGGCATTACTTTATGTAATTCTCACAGCATTTATGGTAGCTGTTATACTCTCTCTTTCACAGGTAATAGAGCTAAGGCTACCTGAGAGATTAGGTAATTTGCCCAAGGTCCCACCACTAGTACATGGTGGAATTGGGGTTTGATTCTGATTTGGTGCTCTGTACTAGAAAACCAAGAAGCAAACGAAAACAATTTTATATGTAAATATAGCTTTATATGTATGTATATATACATAGTTTATATATACATAGTTTTATACACACACACACACACACACACACACACACACACACACACACACACGATTTAGGCATGGGGAGATGCCCATAATATGTTGAGGGGAAAAGCAGATCATCAAATAGCTTAGATAAGCTGAATCTATATTGATACCATCTGCATGCTTTACAAGTCTATAGTATTTTTAATCATCATAAAAACCACACTATTTTGTTTTTGAAAAATAATATCTAAATCATTAAGTGTCACAAATGCAGAAATCCTTAATAATAAAACTGTTGGAACCCCTTAATCTAATCCCCATCTTCCTCAGATAATGAAAAATAAGATAATTGCATACCTTGTTCCTTCTGTCAGGTTCTGAGGTCTAAAGTGAGAAAAAAAACCAACACAGTAGAGAGCACATTTTAAGACTCACTGGATGCTGCAGTTTTGGCTTCTATTTTGTATGATCCGAGAAAAAACTTGACTATCGAATGAGAAATTGAAGAGTGGTTAAAGGTCACGCAGTTTCACACGGAGCTCACACCGTATTAAGCATCAGCTGCTCCGCACAGGAGAGAAACCCTCTCATTACCCAGCTGTGGGGAGACTCCCAGTAACGGCTCAAGCTTCACTGGACGCCAGCAGACCTGGGCTGGAGAGAAGTCCTACACGTGTCCTCTGGGCTGTCCCTCAGCCAGAGCTCAGCCTCAACACTCATCAGTGGACACTTGGGGGAAGAAACTTCCAAGTCCCCTGAGTGTGGGGAGACCATCGGCCAGAGTTCTAGCCTGATTGTCTATGAGGACCTTCACACTCCAGAGTGTTGGGACTAATGACACGTTAACCAACTCAGGCTGACTCCTTACTTTCTGGCGAGTGAGCAAGATCAAGGCCTCACAGGCAGTTTCAATAGTTAATGAGGATGAATCGGACCACCGTCAGGGATTGGTTAACAACAGTCCCGCAAACGTGATCAGCTGGTGCTTGCCATATAGTCTTATGGGACTCATGCCTGCGTGAACACCCCATGCCTTGCTGACCTTTAAGCTGATTGGTTCCCGCCTAGCCCCCACCCTACATAAAAGCTGTGTGATTTCCTCAATAAACGAGTTCCTGCTGTGACGGGTCCCCTGACACGTCTGATTGTCCTCCACACGGAGGGCTGGGAGCGGGCAGTCAGTCGGCCTTACCTATCCCGGTCTGACCTTGTTGGGGAGTGTCCCCTTCCCTTGCCGCTGGTCAAGAAGAGCAAGGGGGCTTAAGACCCCAACACCAGAGAAGCCCCGTGAGTGTCGGGAGTGTAGGGGCAGCATCAACTTCAGCTTCTGCGCCACCTTGCTTCTGAACCAGAGAACACAAGCTAGTGAGATGCCCTAGATTCTTTGGGCCTCTTTGTCACAGGATTTCTGAGACACCTCTGACACCGAATGGGAATGGCGAAGGTTTAAGGTAAGGCTTTAGTGTGACACATTTCTAAAACCTGGATTCGAGAACACCATCCTACGCACCCTCTCCAGATATCTGAAGAGACCCTTGCTATTTCTTGGACATTAAGAAGCACTGCATTCCCGAAGCAGAGATTATGTTCTTCATTCCTTTGGAGACTCTGGTAGTGTGTAGGATAGTTCTGAAAACATCAAAGTACCCAGTAAATATTCATTGATTACTTTATGTAACTGAAGGTAAATAAGAAGGGAATGAGACATAAATTGAAAGATATATATACCCAAAACTTTCACCATTTTTATCACTGATTCTTTATCTTTAATTAAATACATTGTTACCTTTTGTTTTAGATATACATCTTTTTTTGGGGGTGGGTACCAGGGATTGAACCCAGGGGAATTTAACCCCTGAGCCACATTTCCAGTCCTTTTTTATATTTTATTTAGAGACAGGGTCTCTGAATTGCTTAGGGCTTTGCTAAGTAGCTGAGGCTGACGTTGAGTTTGGAATCCTCCTGCCTCAGCCTCCCAAACCCTGGGATTGCAGGTGTGAGCCAGCTTGCCCGACTTTAGAGGTACATCTTAAAATTACATGAAGCCATCATCTTTCATTACACTGACAAATCATTACAGAGGAAGAGTCTGACCACTAATGATCACATCACTATAAGAGCTTGAAAAATGTATCGATTAAAAATGTCATAGGGTAAGTAATATTTGTATCCTGAGGAGGGTTTTTAAAAATGTGGAAATAAAACTCTAAGAATGATACCTACACATGTATGGAAGTTCATTTACTATGTATGAATAGAGTGTAATGGAAAATTTCATAATCATGGGCCTTCTCCTTTGTCAAAGCTGAGGGAAGACAAACTGAAATTTTCTTCCATATTAAAGCATATGTAATAAAAGAAAATGTTGTATCTTAAATATATATTTGTGGCTGGTCATAGTGACATAATGCCTGTAATCCCAGTGACTCTGGAGGCTGAGGCAGGAGGATCACAAGTTCGAGGCCAGTCTCAGCAATTTAAATACATCTTTGTCATTATCTATCTTCCTCTGATTTCTAAAAGACATAAAATGAATCATATCTCATTCTTTAATGTCTCCAACTCCCTCCAAAGCAAGTCTTCAAGACACAATCAAGGGAATTTTATTGCTGCTGGTAGTCCTTGCCAATCGTTTGTGCTAGTTATTGAGTTACAGAGAGAGTGCGGGGCTCCCGGGCATAGTTGATGGAGTAAATTCTTCTCAAAGCGTGTGCCCACATGATACCACCTCTCATCCTCTTGCTCAAGATCCAGGCATGAGATTCAAATTGAACACAGTCGAATTTCTGTTTTCCTAATGAAAGTTCAGCTGAGTATAAATATTTGAATGTCACCATAAATTTAAGGAAGGGTACCTTTCAAAATGTTGCTTTTCTTTTTATAATGAAAAGATAATTCTATGTTCACTGGGAATATTTGACTTCCCTTTGTAAATACGCCTAAACTGATGAAGAAGGAAAGTAAAAATTTATGAGATAAGGAGAAATTCTAACAGGATTGGGATGTTATTTCAAAGTAGTCCAAAGGTATGCTGTCTTCTGTAATGGTGGTCAGGACTTCCCAGGAAAGGTGAGCTGATGAAGGGAAGCACTTTGACTGGACTGGATGGTCAAGCCTCTTCAGCTGCCCTTGCAGCTGGCCTTGGGCAGTCATTTAACCTCCCTGGGGCTGGCATCTCTTTTCTATAAAACCAAGAGGTTGATCTGCATAAGCTCAAATATCACTTCCACATAAATCCAAATCCATGTATTACTCCATGTGCTTGTGTTTCATACATAGAAGCAAGTTGATCTCTACTTTTTTTTTATTGTAAACAAATGGGATACGTGTTGTTTCTGTTTGTACATGGAGTAATAGCATACTATTTGCGTAATCATACATTTGCATAGGGTAATGATGTTTGATTCATTCTGCTATTTTTTCCTTCCCCCACCCCTCCCACCCCTCTTTTCCCTCCATACAGTCCCTCCTTCCTCCATTCTTGCCCCCCTCCGACCCCTCATTATGTGTCATCATCCGCTTATCAGTGAGATAATTCGTCTTTTGGATTTTTGAGATTGGCTTATCTCACTTAGCATGATATTCTCCAGTTTCATCCATTTGCCTGCACATGCCATAATTTTATTATTCTTTATAGCTGAGTAATATTCCATTGTATATATATACCACAGTTTCTTTATCCATTCATCAATTGAAGGACATCTAAGTTGGTTCCAGTCTGGCTATTGTAAATTGAGCAGCTATGAACATTGATGTGGCTGTATCTCTGTAGTATGCTGATTTTTAAGTCCTTTGGGTATAGGCTGAGGAGTGGGATAGCTGGGTCAAATGGTGGGTCCATTCCAAGTTTTCTAAGGAATCTCCACACTGCTTTCCAGAGTGGCTGCACTAATTTGCAGCCCCACCAGCAATGTATGTGTGTACCTTTCTCCCCACATCCTCTCCAACACGTATTGTTGCTTGTATTCTTGATAATCACCATTCTAATTGGGGTGAGATGGAATCTTAGTGTAGTTTTGTTTTGCATTTCTCTTATTACTAAAGATGGTGAACATTTTTTCATATGTTTGTTGATGATCTCTACTTTTTAAAGAAAGCATATTGTTAGGTGCTGCTAGCTCTCAAGCAATATGATTGTATTGTACTTAACTCAGGTGCCCTTTCTAAAAATTTTAAATGCTAATGTCTAAGTCTAGTAAATTCAACCTTAATAGCAGGCTAATTGTTGAGGTTTGGGTTTAAAATTAAAATATGTGAGCCTCCAATGATTAATAACTCTGGCTTCACCCATTTTTAAAATTGGACCTTTTGTTGTTGTTGAATTGTGGGAGATCTTTACATATTCTGGATAATAACCCCTTGTCAGATATATGATTTACAAATCTTTTTTTCTTCTGTGGTTGCCTTTTCACTTTGCTGATTGTGCCATTTGAGGCAGAGACATTTACAGTTTTGAGGTAGTCCAATTTATCTGTTTGTTTTCTTTTGTTGCTTGTGTTTTGGGGGCCATAAAAACCCAGTGTTGTGATGCTTTCGCCCTGTTTTGTTCTAAGAATTTGATAATTTCAGGTTTTACGTTTAGATCTTTGATCCGTTTTGAGTTAATTTCTGTATATGCTATAAGACCTAACTTCATTCTTTTGCCCCTGGATATTCAATTATCTTGGTACCATTTGTTAAGGGCTGTCTTTTACCCATTGCAAGGTTTTGGTGCTCTTGTTGAAAGTCACTGGATTACATATGCAGGGGAACCCTGTGTATCTGGTGTCTCTGTTCTATTCCACGGTCTGTGTGTTTGTGTTTTTGCCAATACCAAACTGTTTTGATAACTGTAGTTTTGTAGTAAGTTTTGAAATCAGGAAGTTTGATACCCTGGGTTTTGGTTTTCAAGGTCATTTTGATTATTTAGGGACCCTTGAGATTTCATCTATCTCTGGGATAGATTTTCCTATTTCTGTAAAAATATCATTGGGACTTGAGTAGGTATTGTATTCAATCTGTAGATTGCTTTGTGTAGTATTGACATTTTTTTTTAGTACTAGGGATTGAACCCAGAAGGGTCACATCCCCAGGCCTAGTTTTATTTTTTATTTTGAAACAGGGTTTTGCTAAGTTACTTAGGCCTCACTAAGTTGCTGAGGCTGGTTTTGAACTTGCAATCCTACTGAGATTACTGGCATCACCACCACGCCCGACAGCATTTTCTTTTTCTTCTTTTTATTTGTTCTAATTGGTTGTACATGACAGTAAAATGCATTTTGACACATTGTACACAAATGGAGCATAAGTTCTCATTCCTCTGGCTATACATGGTGCTGAGTCACACCAGTAGTGTAATCAGACATGTATGCACATAGGGTAATAATGTCTGTCTCATTCTACCGTCCTTCCCACCCCACACCCACTTCCCTCCCCTCACTCCCCTCTGCACAATTCTAAGCTCCTTCATTCTTCCCTACTCTCCTGCCCCCACCCCACTATGGGCATCCACTTATTAGAGAAAACATTCGGCCTTTGGCTTTTGGGGACTGGCTTATTTTACTTAGCACGATACGCTCTAGTTCCATTCGTTTACCTGCAAATGCCATAATTTCATTCTTCTTTATGACGGAGTAATATTCCATTGTATATATGTTCCACATTTTCTTTATCCATTCATCTGTTGAAGGGCACCTAGATTGGTTCCATAAGTTAGCTATTGTGATTTGAGCTGCTGTAAACATTGATGTGGCTGCATCACTGTAGTATGCTGATTTTAAGTCCTTTGGGTATAAACTGAGGAGTGGGATAACTGGGTCAAATGGTGCATTTTCTTCTTTTTGATTCTATTGTAAGTGGAATTTTTTTCTTAATTTTCTTTTTGGATCGTTCCTTGTTAGTGCATAGAAGCACAAATGATTTGTGTGTGTTGATTTTGCGTCCTGCCACTTTGCTTAATTCATTATTATATCTAACTATTGCTGTGGATTCTTTAGGATTTCCTATATATAAGATCTTGTTATTGGTGAACAGAGATAATTTTATCTTTTCATTTCCAGTTGAGTTGCCTTTTATCCCTTTTTATTGCCTAATTGTTCTGGCTAGGACTATGTTGAACTAGGTTCTATGTTGAATTGGTGAAAACAGACATCCTTGTCTGTTCCCTAATCTTAGAGGAAAAGCCTTTCACCATTATTTTAAAGTGTTTCCATTCAGCTCAGGGTCTCACCCCTGCTTTTTCTCAGGGATGTTCTGTTGCTTCATCTGCCTGTGATCTCTGGCCCCTCGGATGCCCGTGGGTCTCTGGGGCACCTGCCACTCTTCCAGCAGCCTTCATTTGGACATCCAGGCCATGCTACTGTTGCTGTCTGGGCCCTGAGTTGGATAGGACGACAGCCAGTCCCCCAGACAGGGAGCCAGAATATTGTAGACGTGTTCCATTCTCTTCTTTCTGCCTTGAGGAAGGAATGGGGAATTGAATGATTTCCTTCTGACCATTGCTGGGGAAGAAATAGGTAAAGGCATGCAAAAATGTCATGAAATGTACTATTGTTTTAAAATATATATATATATATATATTTTTTTTTTTTTTTTTTTTTTTGATTCATTTGGTTGCTTCAGATCCCCGATGAGCTTCTAGACCTCCCGCCACGGCCATTTTCATTAGGCTGTTGTTTACTTGATGTTTCTGGAGGGAATGAGGGTCTGGAGTTTCTGTTAATCTTGTTCATTTTACCATCAAAAATTCTGAAAGGCTGGATATGGTGGTGCACTCCTGTAATCCCAGTGGCTCGGGAGGCTGAGGCAGGAGGATGGCAAGTTCAAAGTCAGCCTCAGCAAAAGCGAGGTGCTAAGCAACTCAATGAGACCCTGTCTCTAAATAAAATACAAAATAGGGCTGAGGATGTGGCTTAGTGGTTGAGTGTCCCTGAGTTCAATCCCTGGTACTCACCCTCCCCCAAAAATATCTGAAAGGCTTATCTTTATAGATGTTCACAATTAGGTCTATGATCCAATTTGGATTGGCTTTTATAATTAACTACCTGGCTTTGAATGATAACGTCACCAGACTTCTTGCTATGTGAGCTTGGGAAAATTATTTCATTTTTCTGTGCTTTAATTTCTTAATTAACTAGATGAGGGGTAAAATAAATATCTCCTTCTTAGAAGTACGGGGAACATTACTAATATGTATATAAAGGACTTAGAAGAGTAACTGGAAAAGAGTACCCTCTCAATAAATGTTACTTGCTAGAAATACTTTTACATGCTTTTGATCCGAGGACCCATTTGTGCTGTGACAGCTCGGAGAACAGGGACCTAATGAAGTCTGAGACAAGGCTCAACTTCATAATGCAGCGTAACTTGAAGACATTGATGGCAGGTGGAGTACTGAGAAAAGCAGGCCGGGTTTGGACAGTGGACTCTTCTGTGCTAAATGAATGGGAGTTTTCTTTCCCTTCTATTTCCTTATTAGTATTAGGATGCCTGTTTGAATGCCCAGTGTTTCCCTTGAGTGGTTTTTTTCTTGATCTAATCACTAGCTAGTTTAGAGAACTGTCCAGCGTCTTCCTTGTTCATGTGTTTCCTGGGGACAAGGCTCAGCTGTTTTGTGTAACATTTCCTAGAACCTAGATGAGCCTTCTGTACTCGGTTCCCCCAGGAATTTTTTTTTTTTTTTTTTTTTTTTTTTTTTGCGGTGCTGGGGATTGAACCCAGGGCCTTGTGCATGCAAGGCAAGCACTCTACCCACTGAGCTATCTCCCCAACTCACCCCCAGGAATTTTGATAAAAATATGACCCAGGCTGTGGGATTAAATTTTGGAAAGTTTGAGGCAGGAAGTGAGTTTGTTGACTCACTTCACTTGTGCAGTTCTTTTCTCCGCCCGCCTCCCCCCGCCCGGCCCTGGGTGTATTTTTAATTAAAAACTTTTCTGGACTAGTTTGAAAATTTTGAAAAATACAGAACTGAATATAACCATCATTCTGGTGCCCATCAGGCTGATTTAACACTTGGTGACTTAATGCTCTTTGGGTCTCAACCCATTCTTCCCATGAAGTAAACACTGTTCTGAAGTTCGTGTGTGTTCTGCTGTTTATATGTTGAAAAATCAAATATGAATGTATGAAATAATATAGTGTTATTTCATTCTTAAATTCAATATATAACCATGTGTGTCTCACTTTTTTCTATTTATTTTCTTTGTTCATCTGTGTGTGTGTGTGTGTGTGTGTGTGTGTGTGTGTGTGCGCGCGCGTGCGTGTGTGTGTGTACAAGGTTCTGGGATGGAACCCAGGACCTCACATATATTTAGCAGATACTCTACCACTGAGTTCATCCCAAGTCCAATTTTAAAGATTTTATTTTTTTTATTTTGAGACAGGGTATCACTTAGTTGCTGAGGCTGGCCTCGAACTTGTGACCCTCCTGCCTCAGCTCCTGAATTGCTGGGGTTCGAGGCATGGGCCACTCCACCTATCTTCTGTGCCTACTTTTGTCATGTTGCTATTCCATGTGTGTAGGTTCTTTATTCTGTTTCATTGACCTAATACTACATAGTGTTACTCACCATAATTGAAAAATAAATGTCAATGTCTCTAAAAACTGTTTTGGTTCTTTTAGACATTCTTGTTCTTTCATGAAACTGATGAACTCTTGCTTGAATTTACGTCATATTTTGAATTTTCTCTTGGGATTTCTATGTAGGCAGTGATATTATCTGTGAATGTTTATTAGCTTTTCCTCCTTACCAACTCTTACCCTATTTGTGTTTCTTGTCTTATTGCACAAGCTAGGAAAAAACTGTAAGTGTGAAGAGGGGTGGTAATTGTGAGCATCTTTGTTTTGTTCCTGATTTTAAGGGAAGTATATCTAACGCTTCACTCTGAAGCTTGATGTTTGCTCTAGGTTTTGAGGAGTTAACCATTTATTGGCTTAAGAAAGTTTATTTTAATCCCCCGTGTTTTTCTGGGTGCATATAGGATATTGTTTGCTAATATATCAAGGCTCTTTATGTCTTTTTTCATAAGTCAAATTGGTCTATGTTTTCTTTCTTTAATTTTCTTCTTCTGGCTTTGGTATTATATCATACTGGTCACCTAAAATGAATTTGAGAACATTCCCTGTTTTCAGTTATTTGGAACACTTGGTATAAAACTAGGATTATATGTCACTTGAGCATTTGATAGAACTTGCTTTTGAAAATTTTAAGGACTTTTTTTTTTATGGAGGAAGAGGTAGATTATTACAAACTGTTAATTCTATGTGTTTAAAGACTATTAATCAATGCAGGTTAAAATTCCTTAAAAGTCAGTTTTGATAAATTATATTCTTATATAAAATCACCCTATTCATCTAAATTATATTTTTATGTGAATTGTCCTTTCATAATAATCTCTTATGATTTCAAAGACACTCTATTGTTTCTATAGGTATTACTCCCTTTTAAACCTATTTTTGCTTACTTTTCCTGTGACTCTTATTTTCTTTTGAGATATATACTTGAGACACAAAATGGTTTATGATCAGTGACCCTCCTCCTGACATTCTGTTCAGGACTTCCGTACTTTTTTTTTTTTTTTTTTTTTGTACCAGGGATTGAACTCAGGGCTACTCTGAGCCACATCCCCAGCCCTATTTTGCATTTTATTTAGAAACAGGGTCTCACTGAATTGCTTAGTGGCTCACCATTGCTGAGGCTGGTTTTGAACTCTTGATCCTCCTGCCTCAGCCTCCTGAGCCCCTGGGATTACAGGTGTGTGCCATGGCGCCCAGCTTGTACTATCTTTAACACTAAAAATTGGTCATAATTATTATTGCTTTGCACATTTGGCCTTTGAATAGACTTTACCACATTTACAATATTATTTGCTCACTTTTTCTTTTCCTATCTCAGAGTTTTCTTCCATATTTTATTCTTCCTGAAGTCCACCCTTCAGAAGATTTCTTAGTGAGGGCATGTTCATAGTAAAACCTGTCAATTTTTCTTGCCTGGAAATGTCTTTGTTTCATTCTTATTGTGAAAGATAGCTTTGCTGGGTCTTCAACTCTAGGCTGACTGTTGTTTTTTGCTCAGCATTTGCAAATATTATTCCATTTCTTCTGACCTGTGTTATTGTCATTGAGGAGTCAGCCCTCATAAGTAAGAGACAGCTCTCACAGATAATAGACAGGTAATAGTCATTTATAGGTAATCTCTCCTTTGTGGTTGCCATTAAGATCTTATTTTTCTATGTTCATCCGTTTTCACAATGATGCGTTTAGGTGTGGATTGCTTTTTGTTATCTAGCTTCTTAATTTGTTGTACTTTTGTCTGTTGTTTTATGTCTTCAATTCTTTTTTTCCCCACTTACTTAAATATTTGTTGAGTAATTTCTTTTTTTTTTTTCTTTTTCCTTTTTTTTTTGCGGTGCTGGGGATTGAACCTAGAGCCTTGTGCTTGCAAGGCAAGCACTTTGCCGACTGAGCTATCTCCCCAGCCCTGTTGAGTAATTTCTAATATAGTAAGTACCATTTCAAGCACAAGGAATACAGAAATAAACAAAATAAGGTCCCTTTTCAGTTCAGTCAGAGAGAAAATAGTCAATAACACATATAAAGATATGTCACATAGTAATTTTAAGAGTTAAAAAAATACAGATTATAGCACACTGATTAAAAGAATCCTACTCAAAGGAGTTCATACTGATTCCATTTATAATAAATTCTAGAACAGGGAAAACTAACCAATAATGGAAGGAAAAAATAAAATAGTGATTGTCTCAAAAGGGAGCTTGAACAACTTTCTGAAGTGATGGTAATATTCTTTATCTTAATATGGGTTTGAGTTAACAGAGTTTACAGTTATAAAATTCATCAAAACAATACATTTGAGAGTTGTGCTTATCCTTCCACGTAAACTTTACCTAAAGATTTTAAGCAAATGCCAAATTCTAGAGTTAATGATATGCATTCTGAATTGTTGAGGAGTTAACCATACTGATATGTATGATTTAATAGAAAAGCATTTTAAAACTAGATGATATGCTGGGTCTGGCGGTGCAGGCCTGTAGTCCCAGCTCCTTGGGAGGCTGAAGCCGGGGGAATTCCAGGTCTGAGGCCAGCCTGGGCAACTTAGTGAGACCCTGTGTCAAAATAAAAATAGAAAGGACTGGATGTAGCTCAGTGGTCGAGCACTTGCCTAGAATGTGTGAGGTCCTGGATCCAATCCCTAGTATCACAAAAAAAAAAAAAAGAAAGAAAGAAAAGAAAAGAAAAAAATTGGATGGATAGATGAAGAGCTAAGAGATAAAGCAAGTATGGTAAAATACCAGTTGTAGAATCTTGTCATAAGTATATGGGTTTTCACAGTAAAATTCTTAACTTCTCTCTAAGCTTGTATATTTTCATCAGAAAATGTTGGGGAATAATGAGGCAAGGTGAGGAGACGGGAGGGAAGAAGGGCTTGGTTTGGATGGAAGTCAGGAAAGGCCTGTGGAATGAGGTAGCATTTTGGCAGAGACCTGAGTGTGAGTCATGCAGATTTGTGAGGAATAACAATAGCGGGAGCAAATGCAGAGGTTCTTGGGCAAAATCATGCCTGGCAAAACACCCAAATGTCATCACCTGGCTAGCATACTCTTCTTCAGAAGAACTTCGGGGTGTTTGTCATGTGGTTCTGTTAGAACTGGATGCCCTACAAACATAACACTGCCTCGTCATTCTCCTGCCCTGAGTCTAATGTGGCATTCATTATTTCAGTCAAGTATACCATCCCTCAGCTGCCTAAATACTATTCAGGGGCAGGGAAAGATCCAGAGCCTATTTTTAATCTCTGAAGAAGCAACCCAATAATAATATGCTTTTCTGCTTTTCCAGACCCATGCTTTAAATACGATTTGGAAACATGGAAATTTTCACTTCACTTATATACCACTGTATAAAAGGAACCAAAATTAAGACTGTGGGGAGTAAGGAATTAGTTAACAAAAGCAACTGAAGCAGCAGTTCTCACGCTGGCTATACATGATTATCACTAAGTCTTAAGTGCCTGTGATTCTATTGTGTAGCTAATTAAATAACTTGGTAAGTTACCAGAGAGGAAACCCAAAAACTAAGGTTTTTAAGCAAAAGGGGAGTTGAAAATTATTGTCTCAGAGATTATACAGTCAAGTACTGCCTACACCAGAAGAATCCACCTGGTCCCAACTCTTTATCTACCCTTGAACTTCCCCAGGGCTCATTATCCAGACCCATCTTAAGACCACCTTAGAAGACTAGCATTTACTTCATCTCAAGTTCTTTCCTGGATTGGTGGCTTTTAAAATTTTTTGATCATAGCTTTCAGAGTAAGAAATATATTTTACATAAATACCTCTGTGTATACTAATCTGCTATTTATTCACAGATTTCATCATATACACGCGCACATCAGAAAAGCAAACTTTCAGGAAACAATGCTTATGCTCAGTATCTCTTATTCAGAGTATATTAATTTATTTAGTTGTGTGTTCAAATATTGATCATGACCAATTAATAGGTTGCAAACCACAATCTGAAATTCATCTAAATTACTGCAAATTCTCCTTATCCAAAGATCATAAATGGTAGCTAGGGGCCAACTGAAGTATTTGTTTGGCTCCCACAGAATTAAGTTTATGAACTTATCATTTTGAACTGGAATGCTTCCTTCCTTCATTTATAAAACAACCTGGCTGCTATACTAACTTGCCCTCTTAATTCCCAATCTGTCCATAATCACTGCAAGAATGATTTTAATAAATGGAAATCTGAAATTCTTTAATGCTTATTCCAAGTTTTTAGTAAAAACTATTAAACCCTTAGCAGACATACAAAATTCTTCATAGAACTGCTTATTCTTCAACATCAGATTCCTTGTTTCCTCAAATGCTAAATGTAAACTATAAGAAAATGCTAATTCCTGAACCCAGGAATTTTCATGGATGCTAGAGATCTAAAATATGCAGTTGGTTCTTCTGAGAATGAAACCTTTTATGCTTCCACGAATTACTTGTTTGCTTAACTCTTACTCTTCTTTCAGAAATCTACTTAGGTGTCATCTCTTCCAGAAAGCATTCTCTGACCTCAACAGCATCAGTTACTACCCCATCCCCATTCCGCATATGCTCCTGCCCATAGCATCCTAAAAGTACCTCTAGTATAGCTTTAAAATGCACTACATAGTCACGGATTCTTTTTAAAATTTTTTATTTGTTCTAATTAGTTATACATGACAGTAGAATGCATTTTGACACATCATACATAAATGGAGTATAACGTCTCATTCTTGTGGTCGTCCATGATATAGAGTCATAGAGGTTGTGTAATCATATACGCACATAGGGTAATAATGTCTGATCCATTCTACTATCATTCCTACCACCATGCTTCCTCAGTCACTGATCCTTGACAATAAGAATATATTCTTGTATGTCTGCATCACAGTGACTGGCACATGAGAAATGACTACAAAGACACAGGAAAGAAGTGGTTTTTTTTTGTTTGTTTGTTTTTGTTTTTTGTTTTTTGTTTTTTTTTGGTACTGGGTGTTGAACCCAGGGACACTTAACCACGGAGTCAAATCCCCAGCCCTTTTACATCTTTTATTTTGAGAGAGGTTCTTGCTAATTTACTTAGGGCCTTGCTAAGTTGCTGAGTTTGGCTTTGAACTTGTGATCCTTATTCCTCAGCCTCCTAAATTGCTGCGATTACAGGCATGTACCACCATGACCATCAAAAAGAGACTTTTTTTTGGTACTGGGGATTGAACTCAGGGGCACTCATCCCCAGCCCTTTTAAAATATATTTTATTTAGAGACAACGTCTTGCTGAGTTGCTTAGGGCCTTGTTCAGTTACTGAGACTGGCTTTGAACTCTCCATCCTCCTGCTTCAGTCTCCCAAACAGCTAGGATTACAGACATGCCCTGGAAAATAACATGCAGTCAGTAATATTTGCAGGAAACACAAGATGGAATCTCCAGAAAACAACCGAAAATAAATTCAGAGCTCTGGTTTGGACATACAGATTTAATAAAATGACAAAGGAGTACAAGATCAAATGGGGAAGCACAGATGCTTCAGTTGCCACACCTCATCAAAATGTTAGTACTTAAATGGAAGTAAAATATTTAAAAAAAATCCTCTCTCAGACCATTAGGGGTCAAGGAACTACTGCATCCTTTATATGCATATAATCTCCAGCCGTGTTTTGTGCATGATCTCTAATTCCCTCAGCTATGAAATGAAGGAATGTTTTTCTTATTGTCCAGATGACAAACTGAGGCTTAGAAGAGTTAAGTGGCTAATAGGGCAGGGGTAGCCTCTTTGGGAACTCGCCTTGGTCTGCCAGCATCAACACCTGTTTTCTACACCTGGGACAGCCACTACTCTGAGGTTTGGGGGAAGCTGCTTCATTTCCCAATTCAAAAGCCAAGGAATGTTGTTGGTTGGTTCCTTGTTCTCCCTGACTCCTGGAAGCCAGGGCGTGGCCCTGACCTGGACTTAGTCAACTGAATGCTTCCATCTGGGACTTTGAATCTGGGGCAAGTGACACAAAGAAGCAGTGGACCATTGTTAGTTCTGGTAGCAGTGGGGGCATCTTCTGACCTGTGGTGCTCAGTGGCCACGGTGCCATCTTTCAGGCTGCTCCTATAGCTCACCCTTGGCTGTGGTGCAGGCCACATGGTCTACTTTAGATTCAACCCACTTCCCAAGACTGGATTTGAGCCTTCCTATCAATTTTGTGAACTTCTTAATATTCTTCCTCAATTTCCTCTTCAAATTAAGTGACTCAGGTTTTGTTTCTGTTGTTTGTAACTGAGAACCCCATGTGGTAGTTCTGTGTCCCGAGGGAGAGTACCCTGCTCTCTCCGAGCCCCTCACTTTAATTCCATGGGCAGAGACCAGCAAGATGTTGTTTCTGGTAGATCTGCTGCCCAGTTCCTTGCCTTGGCTCCTCCCTGACTTGTTTATTTAGGACCCTGTTCTTGAGAATTCATGGTGATTCCCATTAGGCTCTTCCCCAGGCCCCTTCCTCTCTGGTTCTGCTTCTGTTCCTTTCTCTGATTAGACCTTGCTGGGTCAGAATTCCTCCCAGGCTGGCTCTGAGAGTCTTAAGGAAGAGATGGCCTTTGTCAAGACACTAAGAGGGCTATCAAATCTAAACAGCCCAGGAGAGAGTTTGGAAAAAGACTCCTCCCTCTTCTCTCTTGAGGGAGCCATGTTCTAGGGTGTAGTTTAATTGGCTTCTGGTTCACCATGTACATTGTAAGCTGGCCTTCCCAAGCCCTGGAGTGATTCAACTGTATTTCTTAGCCCAACCCTGAGGTCTAGAGGAGTTGTAGTGTATATATGGTACTGTCCCCTTTTCCACTTCTTGTGGCTGCCAGTCACAAGGTACACTTTCTAGGCCAAGCGATAGTCCCCTGAATAAGCAGAAGGATGGCTAGGATGAAAACACATATGAAGACTCTGGAAGAAAGAAGTCCTTTCTTTTCTTTTGCATGGTAACCTATGAAAACATAACTCTGGGATAACTTCTTTTAAAAAGATTTTAATTTATTATTATTTTTGTTATTTTTTAAATTTATTAGATTTATTAGTTATATTCTGGAATGACTTCTGACTAGTTCTTTGCCAGAAGAAAAGCAGAAGAAAGAAGGGAGCTGATGTGGTTTTCTAGGGCTGTGCTATAACAAATTATCACAAAATTGGATGGCTTAAACAATAGAAATTTTTTTGCTTGCAGTTCTAGGCTAAAAGTTCAAAATCAAGGTGTTGGCAGGGTTGAGTCCCTTAAGGGACTCTGAGGGAAAATCTATACCATGCCTCTTTACTAGTTTTTGGTGGCTTCTGGAAATATTTGACATTTCTTGGCTGTCTTCCCCATGGGCTCAAATTTCTCTCTACTTATCAGGACACCAGTCATTGGATTAGGGCCCTTGCTAATCCAAGTTGATGCCATTTTAACTTGATTATGCCAACAAAGATTATATTTAAAAATAAGGTCTCATTCATCAGTTCTGGGTGGGCATGAATTTTTGGGAAACTATTCAATCCAATGCAGAAGCTATATGTGGAAAGTGGAACCAAGGGGTGGGAAGAGTTTGGAACTTAATGATGCCTTTTCAGTCCTGAACCCACTCACTCTGAGTGAAGCCGGCTTCATCCTGAACTTCCTAGTTCTGGGAGCCCAGACATGTCCTTTTTCCTTAAGTTAGTTTGAGTTTGATTTCTGTCACTTGGAACTAAATCTAAGGTCACAACTAATATAGTGGTGAATAGAAAACCAGAAAAGAGCCTTCCAGGGTTTTAACAATAGACCAACTTGCATTAAAAAGATAGATATTTTGTAGGAAAACTTCCTAGGAAACTCTCTATTCCTTCCCCCAATACCATAAGTCAGTCTTGGCCAGGACACTCCATATCAGTACTTACTATGCTGGTCTCCGGGGTTCCCCAGGGTCTCCCTGGTAGGGATCTTCTCCAGGGAGAGGGTTTATGACTTAATCTACTTTTCCTTTTGTCCACTTGCACCCAAATACCCAGAGTGGTTCTTGTTCTCCAAGAATTTGAGAAAAAAATTTTTTTGAGCCAGTTTGGGAGCTGATCTTTGGATGCATGGGGACACGAAGAAGAGTGGAGGGTTGATTCAGTTTAGTAATGCTGCTCATTCTCTATATTTCTGGTTCTTCACACAGCACCAGACATACAGTAGAGGTTTGATAAATGTTGACAGGCTGAAGGAAATAGTGTGTGTTTAGTGGCTATCAAAGAAAATGCACAAAAGCATGAAAGATATGAAATCAGCCCTTGGGGGTTCTCTGTGTAGGTGGGGAGATAAGACACCACCATGAAGCAATTGCATGACACAAAAGTAGGATCTGCAGTCCACATGGTTAGCATTCTAAAGGGGAAGAACTGAGGTTCAAAGAAGAGAGACCCCTGGAGCTGGGGGGATGTTAAGGGAAGTTTTGTGGAAGGGGAATAACTTAAGTGGAGTGTGGAAAGACAGGTTGGGTTTTGGAGAGAAGAGTAGGGAAGGCTCTTGAGCTGGGAGTCCTCCAGGAAGAGGTGTGGGCTGGGCAAGTGGAGGTAGGGGATTCTGGTTAGCAATGTGGGTGTGAGGCTAGAGACTACAAGTCTGTGAGCCAGGAGGCATCTCCTGGAGGCCAGGATCCTACTTGTACATACTAAAAAGAGTAGAAAATAATTTTTCCCTCTTTTGTCTGGCTGGACTCCACACTGGGCTAAGATATGGAGCTCTTGTTCAGGCATGCAATGATGGAGTTTGTGTGTGTTGTGGTTGTGTATGTGTGGTCAGTATGTGGTTTAATGTTACTGTGGTTTGGGGCTCGTCTGTTTCTTCAGGGACTTCTGGTTGTAGGTGGCAGAAATTAGGTATTGTTGGACCTTTTCTTTTCTTGTTACTATTATGCAGCAGAAGATGATTTCCTTAGTCTAAGGACTGACTTTAGCATTCTCCTCTCTTGATTCTTCCCTTATCCCTCCATATACCAAGACTCTGCTGCTTCCTTCTGTAGGTCTGGCAGGGGAGAGAAACAGGAAAGGGAATCATGGTTTTTTTTTTTTTTTTTTTTTTTTGGCGTGGCGTTATTGGGTTCTTGTGGGCCAGGGGGAGACTGATGGTAACTTCTCTCCTACATCTCTGCCTCCTCTTCCCACCTGCCAGCCTCCTCCTGCAGACTCCCTTAAGGGATTACTCTTGGAGAAACTATCCTGGATATTGGCAAAGGGCTGCTGCAGAGGCACCTTTCCCTGAGTGGCCTCCTTGTCCACAGCAGCCTGGATGTTCCTGGCAGCCCGGAGGCCTGACTTGATGGCAGTGTCAATCCAGCCATGGGGCAGGCAGGTGTGTTCCCCTGCAAAGTGGACACGGCCTTCTGGCTGGAAGAGCTGGTGTGAATAGTCTACAAATTGGTAGGGTGTGAACTCAGCAAAGGCTCCGATAGCGAGGGGATCCAGAGACCAGTGCTTGACCACGGATGATGGGCACATGCGGCATAGCTCCTCCTTGGGTATTCGGTGCACCGCTGCCAGGTCATCTAGGACGATATCCACCACCTGCTCATGCTTCATGGCGGTGAAGAAGATGGAATCGTCATCCACAGTGTAGGAAGCCAGCAGGACACCCTTGCCGCTGGGGAGGGTGTGGCTGGGGTAGTGAATGTAGCGTGATGGCCGATCAGTGATGGAGACTCCGCCTCGGATGCCATCGCGTTCCCAGAAGCGCTCATCACAGGCCAAAACCACCTTGGTAGCGCTGGTGTAATGCACTGAGCGCAGGGCGTTTGTCTTGTCTGGGGACAGGGGTGGCTGGAAAGCAATGAGGCGCGTGGCCCTGGCAGAGGCTGAGATGATGACGTAGTCAGCAGTGAGGTTGCGCAGGTCAGAGGTGGGCCCTCCTTCGCGGTACAAAACCCGGACCTCAGGCCCATCCCTCACCACCATCTCCACCTTGGACCCCAAATGGATGGTGCCAGGTTTTAGGCTGGCGTTGAGGGCTCTGGGAAGCTGGTCAAATCCCCCAGTGATTTCATAAAAGCTGCAGGGGAGAAAAGATCGAAGACTGAGAGGGGAGCCCCCCTCAGGCCCAAGTGCTTCCTTGTCCTCAGCATTCCTGGTATAAAAAAAGAGGGAACTAGCTCCCTGTAGGCTGTATGCAACACTTCATAGACAGCACTTAGTTAATATGCAGCACTTGGTCATAGAAAGATTGTTCCTTAATTTGATAGTTTGGAAAACTGACGCCCCAAAGTGACTTTCCCAAGATCGCATAGGCAATCTAGGGCTGGAGCCCATGGATATTCAGCTACCCTGAAATTCTACTTCTCAGGTGGAGACCTTCAGACCTGGGTTTGGAGTCTGACTTCATTCAGCCCTTGCCTAAGCTGTGTGAACTTGGGTAAGTTCCCTAGTCTCAGCATCTTCACCCATAGAATAGCTCTGAATAATCCATCTACTTTATAGGGGCTCTTAAGGATTAAATGTGACAGTTCTTGGAAAGTGCTGAGCAGAGTGCCTGGTACATGTAAACTCCCAGTAAATCAGAGGGGGAGGACTCCCATCCTGGCCCTAGATCCACCTTACTCATCACTTTTGGAGAAGATGTCAGCATTCCTCAGGGACTCCAGAAGGGACTTGTAGTATCCCGCATTTTCATTCATCACATCCCCGATCATCTGAACTGCTCCTTCACTCAGCCTCCCTTTCTTCATCAGATAAGACTGTGAGGAGGTAAGCAGCAGATGGAAATGTGGGGTGGAGGGCCCAGTGCGTAGACCCAGCAGGGACCTGGGCCCAGAGCAGTGTGGGACTGGACTCCAGCAAGAGGAAGGCTTTGGCAATGGGAAGAGAGCATCCTGGTCAGCAGATGACAACCCAGGAGGCTAGGCTGGGCAGAGTCCACCACCCCATCTCCATCCCAGAACTTCTTTGCTGCTCTCACCTTCGTGGAGTAAGAATCATAGAAGGACATCAGGTGGCTGCAGTTGAATGTTTTCAGACTTCCTTTGAGCTGCAGAAGGGGAGGAGAGATACCACCATCAAACTGGGCCTCCAGGACACCAGGGACATCATGCTTCTGGGGTCTGGGGCAGGTGCCTCTGCATTCCTTTAAATTAGAGGCAGGACTTCTGGGTTCTCTGGCTGTCCTTGAAGAGGGTGGGGACAAGGAGGTGGGGGTGGTAGAAGGACCAGGGGAAGAAAGAGTAGTTCCAGGAACTCCTGCGTGCTGCTCTTTCTTCAAGCATCATTTAAAGACCTTTTGGAGACTAATGTTTAAGGCAAAGGCCTTCATTGTGACCCAGGAGGATTGATTCATTGCCAAGGACTGGCTGATCTAGGATTCCCTTTCCTCCCACTTCCACTGAAGTAATAGGGCCATTGGACCACTCGAGGACAGGAGAAGAAAGGAGGCTAGGGTGGATTGGGAGTGGTACACTGTTAGCAGGTGTGAGAAGGAAGGTGGACCCATCACAAGAGCACCAGGTAGGAGTCAGATGACCTGAGTCCATCTAACAACTTGCCAAGTGGCCTTAGGCCAGACCCTTTTCCTTCTCAAACCTAGCTGGGATAAGGCAGTTGGCACCTTGGTAATGGACTGGTGGAAGAGAGTCATAGCACTCTTGCCCTTCTCTGTGGGGTTCACGGAATAACCCAGGAGCTCTGGGTTAGCCTTGACCGCCCAGCTGCGATGTCGTTGTCCATTGATGAGGTACCAGGTGTTGCCATCATATTGGATAAACTTGTTCAGTTTCAGGCCAAGCTTCTTGACATAGGCGTGGATCAACCTGGAGGAGATACAGTAATAAATTGGCCCCCATCCTTGTTCTTGCTGACTGACTCCACAGCAAACCACTTCCAGGAAAACCAGTTTCTTCTTGAACCCAGGGGAGCTCAGACTAACTGTTTCCTCAACTCTAATCTCTGGGTTTTCTTGCTGTGGGCATTCATTCTTCTCCTTCTGTTTTGTCCTGGGAGATATAGGAGATGGGAAGTTCACCCTTCACTGAATTAGGGCCCTTAAAGAAATCCCAGTTTATGAGACACAAAGGTAGAGACAGAGGCCTTTTGTTTCAGGCGGTGTTTGGAATTCCATTTGCCTCTTCTAAGTAGTGTGAAGCCAAATCTAATGACTCCAGGTTTGGGCTGTTTCAGTTGTTTTTTGCCTTTGGTAGTTTGGAGAGAAACCTGGGTTTTAACTTATGTTAATTTAATTTATGTTTAATTTTTGTTAAAGGCAAAAAATAAGTCATGTTTGTGGAAGCATATGGGGTACCAGGCCGGGGATCATTTTTGTTTTTTGGAAACCTCAGGAGTCAGATATAGTTTAAGGGTCAAGCATCTGCTTTTAAGCCAGGTACCTCCTTGATTTTGATAAGGAATTTTGTTGCTTCTCTTGGGAGAAACTTGGGTGAGTTGCTCAATATTTCAGAGCCCAGATTCTTGATTTATAAATGGAAATAATAAGTTTTAATTTATAGGGTTGCAATGATCAATCAAATAATGTAAATACAATGTTTAGTACAGGGCCTGACACAAAATAAGTGCTTAACAAATAATAGCTATTGCTAATAATAATAACCATTATAATTTCAGAGCTTAAAGTAATAGGATTGACATTTAAGAAACTGCCCGTATAAAAGCATACAACCTGATGAGTTGATGGCAACTATTATAACCATTAGTTTGGGATCTTCCACTTTCTGTGTGCCTGGGCTCTGAGCCTTGGTCTTCTGTGGTAAGTGGGAGATAAGCATCGATCTTGACTTACAGAGGTGAATTACATGACACAGTGAATCCGAAAGGGCTTTGGCAGGATAGCAGTGGGGCCCCTCCTACCTCTCCCTTTCTCTCCTACTTGTCCTTGGCTCCATTTCTCTCCTGGGACTTACCTGTGGGATTTTGGGATTCGCATGGGCCCCAGTTCATAGTACCAGTCCTCCTCCTTGCTCCTGAACGTGACCACTCGGCCCCCGACATGGTTGCCGGCCTCCAAGATGGTTACCTGGGGTCCGGAGAAGCTGCTGTCATTCCCAGACATGTGTTGTCCCTTCTCCCCAGGCCCCACTCCCACTTCTGCACACTCTGGCCAGGAATCCCCAGCATGTCTCCCAATGTGCATGGCAGCCTCACTGGGCATCTCTTCCAGCAGGGTCCTGAGTGATGCAAGTGAACCTGAGGCGTTCCTGGGGGCGGAGACAGGGCACTTCTTGGCCTTGGCTGCTAGCACAGCTCTTTGGTTTTGTTTTCACAGGAATGCAAATGAAAGTTAGCAATGATTAACAGTTAAGGGTTCCAGGGACCCAATGGGTTATGTGCAGTTGTTCACGACCTCCTCACCTGATGGCCGGCATCCTGCAGGGTCTTGGCTGCTGTCAGGCCTGACATGCCAGCTCCCACTACTACAATGCGCTTGGGCAGTGGGGAGGTGTGGAGTCCATCCTGGGCTGTGACAAGGAAGGATTCATAATTCGGATCCTGAAAGCACTTGGCCAAGTCCTCATAGTAGGCGAGGCAGCTGGAGGTAGCCAGCAGGAGTCCCAAGACCACAATACCTGGGGGAAGAGAGAGCAATTGTGTGGCCTGGCTGGGGCCCAGGCTCTGCGAGTCCTGCCCGCCTGCCTCAGGATGAGCCTGGCTGCATGAATGGATGCAGAGTGTCAGGTCAGGGCAGTGTCTGGTGAGTGTGTGGCCACAGATAGGTGCATTTGTGACTGTGTCTGTGTCAAGTGGTGAATGTCTGAACTTGAGTCGTGTTGGTTGTGTGATTAGTGTGTGGTTGTGAATGTACTTCTGCTAGCTCTAGGTTTTTTGTTTTTGTTTTGTTTTTTGTTTTTGGCAGGTGAGAACCCCCTTAGTGCAATCTTTGTACTTGTGGGAAAACCAAAGTTCCCAGAAGGAAGGTGATCTTCAGGGGCCACTCCCTGAAGACGGTGGGAGACCCAGCTGGCTTTCAGTGCAGACCCTTCTCAATGCCAAGAGAAACTTCCACTGGGACAACTCAGGAAAGAGGAGACAGGTGACCAAACCCAGGGGAGAGACTCTCCAAGCCTCCTCTCCTCTTTCCACCTGCCGTAGTCCATTTTCCACCCCTGACAAGTTTTCCCATCTCCCTGAACTTTTGCCATTCTGTCTCAGTCCCCATGTCCTTCCCTTAAATGGACCCAACCCCAAACTCATTCTCCAGACCTGTTTTCATTCAACTGACTCACTTTCCACTCCTCAACCCCTCCCCAGCCCCTGGCTAAGCTCTGTTCCTGTCTCAGTCCCCAACCTCCTTCCCCTTTCATAGCCCTGTACTCAGACTTGTCCTCAGACCTCATCAAGCTCCGGGACCCCTTCCCTGATCCGGTTCCTCTCCCCTTTTCATGTCCAGCACTCCTTCCTCAGGCTTTTCTCTCAGACCTAGAGGAGGGACCCCACTCACCGCTCATGGTGGCCAGGGCCCTGCAGCTCGACTGAATCTTGAGCAGCTCTCCCTCTTCTTATGAGGAGCCAGCTCCACTCCAGCAATAATTGGCCTTTGTCCCACCAGCCTGTCCTTGTCCCTATTGGCTGGGCCAAGCAGGGACGTCCTGCCCTTGAAGCCTGGCCTGTCAGGTAGGATGACCATGGCGACGGACCCCAGCCTCAGCCTCATCTGCTGCATCCCTGCATTCCTCCTGACCGTCCTCCCTTCCAGGGAAAGCTCCTTCTCCTGGTTCAGACCCTCGCTCCCGGTGCCAGTGGAGGAGAGACGGGCCATCCCAAATGTGCTGTGATCACCTCCTACGAAGGGGCGAAGGCTGGAGCAGGCCTCCAGGGTCTGGGCTCCCAGTAGAGAATGTCTCTCTTCCCACTGCCGTTCCTGGCTTGTGCTCTGTCGTGAGCTTGTTCAGGGTGGGGATTCTGGCCAGGAGCCCCTGGAGCAGGACCATGCCCTCCTCGTCCTTCTCAGGGGCTCCCTGGCAGGTAGGACAGAGGCATCTGTTCTGGCCCATTTGTGCTCGAGAGAGTTCTTTGCCCCTTCCTCTGGGTCCTCTGGGTCTTTCTTAGGCACAGGTGGGCTTCTCTGGCACCAAAACTCCTTCCCCTATGGAAGAGGGCCAGCTGATCATGCCAAGTCTACCTTTCGTTCTCTGTGCACAGTGTGGGTGGCAGCAGGCTGGCTGGCAAGAGAAGTTGGCAGAAAGCATGCACCAAGTCAGCTGCATGGGCTGGGCAGGGGCCAGGAGGGGGAGCAGGTAGGGGCACTTAGGAGCTAGGGCCCAGGACCTGGATCCTGGCACCAGGAGCGGCAGACAGGAAAGGACACGAGCTAGAATTTGACGAAACTGGATTCAGATCCTGCTTTGCCCTGTCATAGCTGTGTGCTGTGGGACAAAGGGTTTATGTCCATACCTCTCTGAGTCTGTGTTTCTTACATGGAACACCAGGCCAATAATATCTTTTTTCCTCAGGTGTTCTCAGGATGAACTGAGATGATGTGCATGAAGAGCCCGACACAGCACTCTGCTCTTGGTAGTTGTCTAAGCTGCCCTTCTTTCCTGTTTGGGTTGGACCAGGCTGCGTAAAGCCATCCTATCTTTGAAATGGAGGTTACGCCTCCACTATAGGTCTTCTGGGAAGATCCAGTGAAATAACACATGAGACTCCTGTGTGAACTGCAGGGATTTGGTCAAAGGCTGGATTCTTTCTCCCTGTCTTTCTGTTGCCACTTCCTTTTACTTTTTTTTTTTTTTTGACAGGGTCTCAGTTGCTGAGGCTGGCCTAGAACTTGTAATCCTCCTACCTCAGCCTTCCGAGTTCCTGGAATTACAGGTGTGTGTCATTGTGCCCGGCTTCCTTTTACTTTTATAATAGCTTTATTGAGATACAATTCATATACCACACAACTCCATTTAAAGGGAAAAAAAATCAACATTTTTAGTGTATTTAATGAGTTGTGCAATCATTACCACGGTCGATTTTAGAACATTTTCAACACGCCAAAAAGAAATATGGGAGCCAGGCATGGTGGTGCACACCTATAATCCTGGCGACATGGGAGGCTGAGGCAGGAGGATTGCAAGTTCCAGGCCGTCCTCAGCAACTTAGTGAGGCCCTGAGCAGCTTAGCAAGACCCTGTCTCAAAATAAAAAAATAAAAGAGGCTGGGGATGTGGCTCAGTGGTTAAAAACCCCTAGGTTCAGTCCTTGGCATCCAAACAACAGAAACAAAAACAAAACCACAAACAAAACAACAAAAAAGAAATTCTTCCCACCTCACCCCCAACCCTAGGCTGTGGCTAATCTATTTTCTCTTTATGGCTCTCCCTATTTTAAAAGTTTCATATAAATAAAATAGTAAAAAATGATCTTTTGTAAATGGCTCCATTCACTTAGTATAATGTCTTCAAGGTTCATCTAGGTCACAGCATGTATCAGTGTGCATTCCTTTTTATGGCTAACTATTATTCCATTTTATGGATATACCACATTTGTTTATTCATTAGTTAGTTGATGGTAATTTTTTTCCTGTATTTTTGACTGTTATGGACCAGGCCAATCTGAATACGCCCATGAAAGATTTTGTGTGGACATAGACTTTCATTTCTCTTGGGTATATAGTTGGGATGGAATTGTGGGGTTATATAACTCTATATTTAACATTTAGAAGAACTGGTTTTGAGAGTGTCTGCACCATCTTGCACTCTCACGGCAGTGAATGAGAGTTTCAGTTTCTGTTTCTCCTCACCAACAGTTACTATTATCTGTTGTTTCTATTACAGCCTTGTGAGTGTGAAAATGTACCTCACTGTGGTTTTGATTTGTGTTTCACTGATGGCTGTTGATGTTGAAGATCTTTTCATGTGCTTATTGGCCATTTCTATATTTTATTTGGAGAAATGTCTATTCAGCTCCTTTGTCAATTTTTCAACTGTTGATTTCTCTCTTAATTAGTGAATTGAAAAAATGCAAGTTCTTTATCAGATATATGTTTTGTGACTATTGTCTCTTATGAGTTGTATTTTTATTTTTATTTTTTTGGTACTGGGATTGAACTCAGGGGTACTTAAACACTGAGCCACATTCCACATTTTTATAAAAATATAAAATTTTACATTTTATTTTGAAACAAGGTCTTGTTAAGTTGCTTAGGGTCTTGCTAAGTTGCCGAGGCTGGCTTTGAACTTGTGATCCTCCGGCCTCAGTCTCCTGAGCTGCTGGGATTACAGGTATGTGCCACCATGCCTGGCTGTATTTTCTAGATGGTATTCTTTTTTTTTTTTTTTTTTTACATTTTTTATTTGTTTTAATTTGTTATACATGACAGTAGAATTCATTTTGACACATCATACATAAATGGAATATAACTACTCATTTGCCTGGTTGTACATGATGTAGAGTTACACAGGTCATGTAATCATATATGCAATAGGGTAATAATGTCTGATTTGTTCTACTATCATTCCTACCCCCATGCCACCTCTCCTCCCTTTACTTCCCTCTGTCTAGTCCAAAGCACCTGTAATCTCCCCGCCCCACCTTATTGTGAATTAGCGTCCACATATCAGAGAAAACATTTGGCCTTTGGTTCTTTGGGCTTGGCTTATATTCTCCAGTTCTATCCATTTACTGGCAAATGTCATAATTTCATTCTTATTTAAGGCTGAGTAGTATTCCACTGTGTATATATGCCACCATTTCTATATCCGTTCATCTGTTGAAGGACACCTTGGTTGATTCCATAGTTTAGCTATTATGGGTTGAGCAGCTATAAACATTGATGTGACTGCATCACTGTAGTATGCTGATTTTAAGTCCTTTGGGTATATACCAAGGAGTGGGACGATGGGATCAAATGATGGTTCCATTCAAGTTTTCTGAGGAATCTCCACACTGCTTTCCATAGTAGTTGCACCAATTTTCAGTCTCACCAGCAAGGTATGAGTGTGCCTTTTTTCCACAACCTCACCAACATTTTTTGCTGCTTATATTCTTGATGATTGACATTCTGACTGGAGTGAGATAGAATCTCAGTGTAGTTTTGATTTGCATTTCTCTAATTGCTAGAGATGTTGAACATTTTTTCATATATTTGTGGATTGATTATTTCTTCTGTGAAGTGGATGGTGTTCTTTTAGTGCAGATGTTTTAACTTCGATGAAATACAATTTATCTATTATTTTTTTCTCTTATTACTTTTGGGTTAAGATCTAAGATGTCATCACCTGATCTAAGTTCATAAAAATTCATGCCTATGCTATATTTGAAAGGCTTTATTTATTTAGGGTTTTGATCCATTCTGAAGTGATTTTGTATATGATGTGTGGTAGGGGCCCAGTTTCATCTTTTTGCATGTGGATATCCGCTTGTCCCAGCAACATTTATTGAAAGGACTCTCCTTTCCCCATTGAAAGATCTTGGAATTCTTATAAAAAATGAGTTGATGATGAATTTTAGGGTTTGAGTCTGGACTGTCAATTTTAGCCTATTAAATTGCCTGCCAACCTTATACCAGTGCCACACCGTTTTGGTTGCTATAGCTTTTTTAGTAGGTTTCGAAACTGGGAAGCATATTTCTTCCCACATCTTCTGTTTCGAAATTGTCTTGCCTAATCTGGGTCCCTTGAACTTCCTCATGAATTTTAGGATCAGTTTGTCAATTTCTGTAAAAATGTCTGTTAGGATTCTGACAGATTTGAATTGTATCAATTTAGGGTAAACTGACATCTTGACAGTATCAAGTCTGATCCATGAACCATGAGCCACCAAATTACCATGAAACCTGAAATCTCATCATGAAATATGTGTTATCTGACTTATCAGGTCGTGAAGTTGGCAGGCACAGTAGCTCTTCCTCAACCAATGGAAGTGGTGCATACAAAATTGACCTTTAACAGTCCCTGAAGGCACAAGTAGGTCGCATGAAGAAGCGGCCCAAGTGGCCTACTCAGGGGATATTACCCTTCATAACCTGATCCTACTGTCTCCTGGGGAGTTCCCTATGACTAATTGATGAAGAAGAGAAAACCCAGGCCTTTTTACAGGTGATCTATGTGACTGATGTGCAGACACCATCTGAAGGTGAACAGCTGAAGCGCAGTAGCCCCTTTCGTTGAAAGCAGTGGTGAAGAGAAACCCATCAATCCATCCTTCTGTCTGGAAGGAGAAGTGACTTCGAGGTAAGAGTCTAAATTGATTAAGGCACTGCAACCAGTGGTTGGCCAGATGGTCAAGGGCTTGGATTCATATGACTGAAAAATTGGTGAGAAGGAGGCTGTGGAGAGAGAGGTGGATAGCCATCTTTGAATTGGAAAATAATTGGAAGATATTTTTGTTCCATGTGGATGCATACCAAAGGGTGCCCTTAGCTGAAGAGGACTTTAATAATCAAGTGCATAGGATGACCCTGTCTGTGGATACCAGGCAGCCTCTTTCCTTGGCTATTCCTCTCATTGCCTGGTGGGCTTAGGATAAAATGGCAACAGGAATGGAGATTTCTGGACTCAGAAATATGGACTTTGACTGACCTGGCTGAAAAGGGCTTGATTTCATTCTTTTTTTTGCCTCCTTTCTTTCTGGAGAAAGCATCACGCCACTACTTGTTAAATCTTAGACTGCCAAGAAATGGTTCTAGGACATTGATTCATTGCTAACTCTCTATAACTCAATTTCATCACCTGCAAAATGATGAAGATCACATCATATTTCATAGGGATGCTTTGAATATTAAATGAGCAATCGTAAACAACACCCTGCAAGAATTTTGCTATTGTTATTATCACCATCATCATTATGTTGTTTTTTTCCTCCATGTAAAATATTGCCTTCAGTTTTAATGTTCCTTTCCTCAAGACAGCCTAGCCTGCACGCTACCTGGATAAATTTTACAAGCTAGTTTTCTGCTGCTTCTAGTTTGAAATTTCAACCATGTTTCTGATGATAAAGACTGCTGCAAAAATACTATAATCCAACAAAGAGTTATGATCACAAAGTCATTTTTATCCATTCTATAGTGCTTCAGAATTATCAGCTGATTTTTAAACACAAAGTAGATATAGGTGTTAATGGTGGCTACTCTGGTATGTTTCTTAGAGCAAACCGTTGTTCATGAAATGCTTGTGCCCAAAGGGGAGAGCACAGGACTGCTTACAATGAGCCACCTTTCAAAGACTTCTATTTGTACAAATAATTCATATAGCATTTAATTTAGTGTGTATAACCTCAAAAATGAGGCACTATTTCACTTCATAAAAACCACTTGTGTGACTTTTATGCACATTTTAAAAATAAAATTTTTTTCCCTAAAATGGCTCACAATAGATTGTTCATGGCTGCTTACAGCTAAGATAAAAAGATTCTAAGCCAGGTTTGGTGCTCATACCTCTAATCCCAGTGGCTCAGGAGGCTGAGGCAGGAGAATTCAAAGCTGGTCTCAGCAACTTAGTGAGGCCTTAAGCAACTTAGTGAGACCCTGTTTCAAAGTAAAAAATAGAAAGGACTGGGGATGTGGCTCAATGATTATGTGCCTCTGGATTCAATCCACAGTACCAAGATGTATAGAGAGAACAATTGAATAGATTAGGCTTATTGTTAAAGGTGTTCAAACCATTACTTGATTTGTACACCCACTCAAACCTCTTCATTGGTCTTTATTCAGCAGTGCATGTGCACCAAATTCCATTTTAGATGTTTCCATATAATTTTCATAGAAAAAAGTTCAGAAAGAAGTAACATTTAAAGATAGCACAGAATTCTGTCACAACTGAAACTTTTTTTTTTCTTTTTTTACAGGACTCATCGAAAATCTAAAAATGAACCATGCTGTAGATTTACCTTATGTAAAGGTAAATCTACATGTTATCTCTGAAAATGAAAAGAATGACCTCTGAAGCACATTATGCTTATACTATTATGGCAACTTGTGTACTTCAACACTGTCTATTGTGAGGGGAATTTATGATTATTTTCTGTGCAAAAATCTACACAAATTTGTTTTGATGCTATGGAAAACTTTTCATAGTATCAAACATTCATCTGGTACAAATGCACAAGGAAACCTTCCTGAAAAGTTTTCTGATGGGAGAAGCGACTAAAAAAGCCATATTAGATAAAGTAAATAAAAACTGAAGAAAAAAGTGGGGGTCAGGTGGGGTAGGATGCGGGGAGGGAAAAGGGTAGAGGAGAAATAGAAAACACAGGCTGCAGCATAAACCAATGTCTGCTGCTAAACAAGTCCTTGTTTTCATGTCCAGTGTTCATTAACACCTGTGATTTCACTTGGATGATTTGCTAGGTTTGTTATTAGCCCCCTGAAGGCCAATCAAGCTTGTATGAGTTCACATATAGCACTATAACCACACTCTCGTCAGTCACTCTGGATGGGGAGTCTGCTGCATAAGTGAAGAGCCCCACATTTGAAGGCTGGACCTGGCTCTCTATCCTTGAGCCAGACATTCATTCAACCTTGTCTACTCACAAATTGCTTAGTAGCAGTGCCTGGGCTCATATTCCTTGATGGGCACTCTATTCTCTTTCATGCTTATAAGGCTTGAAGATGATAATACTTTACTTTCCCTCAAGTGAAGTACTGTTATCAATTTGTAGATATCTTCCTTTTCATGATTTTGAAGTTGTTCAATTTTCTCCGGCCATCCACATTTTTTTCTATAAGATTGGCTATGCTTTCTGCCTCATCTTTAGTCATTTTTCATATATTACTCAATCTATTGGGTACTACATGCACGACTTGTGCATCTTTTATAGTCAGTAAGTTGCAAAAAGGTGGGATAACATTTTGTTGGATAAGGTACGTCACTTGATCTTTTCTTCCACTAATTTTTAAGTTACTCATGGCCCAAGAAGCTTCTTTTCTGAATACCCAAATCCCTCTTATCCAAAGATGCATTATCATTGGTACAAGATTGGCATTAGTTACTGCCTGCGCCTGCTCCTGATTTCCTGCAGTGATGTTAGAGAGGAACCACATTGCTTCTTTTTTTTTTTATTTTTATTGTAAACAAATGGGATACATGTTGTTTCAGTTTGTAAATGGAGTAACAGCATACCATTTGCATAAATTTACATAGAGTAATGATGTTTGATTCATTCCATTATTTTTTTCCTTCCCCCTCACCGCTCCCACCTCTCTTTTCCCTCTATACAGTCCCTCCTTCCTCCATTCTTGTCTCACTCCCACCCCCCATTAAGTGTCATCATCTGCTTATCAGTGAGATCATTCCTCTTTTGGATTTTTGAGATTGGCTTATCTCACTTAACATGATATTCTCCAATTTCATCCATTTGCCTGCAAATACCATAATTTTATTATTCTTTATAGCTGAGTAATATTCCATTGTATATATATACCACAGTTTCTTTATCCATTCATCAACTGAAGGACATCTAGGCTGGTTCCATAGTCTGGCTATTGTGAATTGAGCGGCTATGAACATTGATGTGGCTGTATCTCTGTAGTGTGCTGATTTTAAGTCCTTTGGGTATAGGCTGAGGAGTGGGATAGATGGGTCAAATAGTAGGTCCATTCCAAGTTTTCTAAGGAATCTCCATACTGCTTTCCAGAGTGGCTGCACTAATTTGCAGTCCCACCAGCAATGTATGAGTGTACCTTTTCCCCCACATCCTTGCCAACACCTATTGTTGCTTGTGTTCTTGATAATCGCCACTCTAACTGGGGTGAGATGGAATCTTAGTGTAGTTTTGATTTGCATTTCTCTTATTACTAAAGAAGGTGAACATTTTTTCATATATCTGTTGATTGCTTGTACATCTTCTTCTGTGAAGTGTCTGTTCATTTCCTTAGCCCATTTGTTGATTGGGTTATTTGTATTCTTGGTGTAGAGTTTTTTGAGTTCTTTATAGATTCTGGAAATTAGTGCTCTATCTGAAGTATGAGTGGCAAAGATATTCTCCCACTCTGTAGGCTCTCTCTTCACACTGTTGATAGTTTCCTTTGCTGAGAGAAAGCTATTTAGTTTGAATGTATCCCAGTTATTGATTCTTGCTTTTATTTCTTGTGCTATGGGAGTCCTGTTAAGGAAGTCTGATCCTAAGCCAACAAGGTGAAGATTTGGACCTACTTTTTCTTCTATAAGATGCAGGGTCTCTGGTCTGATTTCAAGGTCCTTGATCCATTGTGAGTTGAGTTTTGTGCAGGGTGAGAGATAGGGGTTTAGTTTCATTCTGTTGCATATGGATTTCCAGTTTTCCCAGCACCATTTGTTGAAGAGGCTATCTTTTCTCCATTGCATATTTTTGGCACCTTTGTCTAGTATGAGAAAATTGTATTTATTTGGGTTTGTGTCGGTGTCCTCTATTCTGTACCATTGATCTACCTGTCTATTTTGGTGCCAATACCATGCGGTTTTTGTTACTATTGCTTTGTAGTATAGTTGAAGTTCTGGTATTGCGATACCCCCTGTTTCATTCTTCATGCTAAGGATTGCTTTAGCTATTCTGGGTTTCTTATTCTTCCAGATGAATTTCATGATTGCTTGCTCTATTTCTGTGAGGTACGTCATTGGGATTTTAATTGGAATTCCATTGAATCTGTATAGCACTTTTGGTAGTATGGCCATTTTGACAATATTAATTCTGCCTATCCAAGAACATGGGAGATCTTTCCATCTTCTAAGGTCTTCCTTAATTTCTTTCTTCAGTCTTTTGTAGTTTTCATTGTAGAGATCTTTTACCTCTTTGGTTAGATTCATACCCAAGTATTTTTTTTTTTTTTGAGGCTATTGCAAATGGAGTTGTTTTCCTCATTTCCCTTTCAGCTGTTTCATCGCTTGCGTATAAAAATGCTGTAGATTTATGTGTGTTGATTTTATAGCCTGATATTTTGCTGAATTCATTGATGAGGTCTAGAAGTTTTCTGGAGGAGGTTTTGGATCCTCTAAATATAGAATCATGTCATCAGCAAATAGTGACAGCTTAAGTTCCTCTTTTCCTATTCGTATCCCTTTAATTTCTTTAGTCTGCCTAATTGCTCTGGCTAGAGTTTGGAGGACAATGTTGAATAGAAGTGGTGAAAGAGGACATCCCTGTCTTGTTCCTGTTTTTAAAGGGAATGGTTTCAGTTTTTCTCCATTAAGAATGATGTTGGCCATGGGCTTAGCATAAATAGCCTTTACAATGTTCAGGTATGTTCCTACTATCCCTATTTTTTCTAGTGTTTTCAGCATGAAGGAGTGTTGTATATTGTCAAATGCTTTTTCTGCGTCAATTGAAATAACCATATGATTCTTATCCTTAAGTCTATTGACATGATGGATTATGTTTATTGATTTATGGATGTTAAACCATCCTTGCATTCCAGGAATGAACCCCACTTGATCGTGGTGCACGATTTTCTTAATATGTTTTTGGATACAGTTTGCCAATATTTTGTTAAGGATCTTTGCATCTGTATTCATCAAGGATATTGGTCTAAAATTGTCTTTCCTTGATGTGTCTTTTCCTGGTTTGGGTATAAGGGTGATATTAGCTTCCTAGAATGAGTTTGGTAGGGTAACCTCCTTTTCTATTTCCTGGAATACTTTGAGAAGTATTAGAATGAGTTCTTCCTTGAAGGTCTTGTAGAACTCGGCTGAGAATCCATCTGGTCCTGGGCTTTTCTTGGATGGTAGATTTTTAATGGCTTCTTCTATTTCATTGCTTGATATTGATCTGTTTAAATCGTGTATGTCCTCCTGGTTCAGTTTGGGAGAAGCATATGTCTCTAGAAATTTGTCAATGTCTTCGGTACTTTCTATTTTGTTGGAATACAGATTTTCAAAGTAGCTTCTCATTATGTTCTGTATCTCAGTGGTGTCTGTTGTGATATTTCCTTTTGCATCATGTATTTTAGTAATTTGAGTCTTCTCTCTCCTTCTCTTTGTTAGTGTGGCTAAGGATTTATCTATTTTGTTTACTTTCTCAAAGAACCAACTTTTTGTTATGTCAATTTTTTGAATAGTTTCTTTTGTTTCAATTTCATTGATTTCAGCTCTGATTTTAATTATTTCCTGTCTTCTACTACTTTTGCTGTTATTCTGTTCTTCTTTTTCTAGGGCTTTGAGCTGTAATGTTAGGTCATTTAATTGCTGACTTTTCATTCTTTTCTGGAATGCGCTCCATGCAATGAATTTTCCTCTTAGTACCTCTTTCATAGTGTCCCAGAGATTTTGATATGTTGTATCATCATTTTCATTGACCTCTAAGAATTTTTTAATCTCCTCCCTGATGTTTTTTGTTATCCATGTTTCATTCAATAGCATATTATTTAGTCTCCAAGTGTTGGAGTAATTTCCTTTTTTTACTTTGTCATTGATTTCTACTGTCAGTCCATTATGATCTGATAGAATACAAGGCAGTATCTCTATTTTTTTGCATTTCCTAAGGGCTGCTTTGTGGCATAACATATGGTCTATTTTTGAGAAGGTTCCATGTGCTGCTGAGAAGAAAGTGTATCCGCTTGTTGATGGATGGAATATTCTATATATGTCTATTAAGTCTAGGTTATTGATTGTGTTATTGAGGTCTATGGTTTCTTTGGTAGGATTTTGTTTGGAAGATCTGTCTAGTGGTGACAGCAGTGCGTTAAAGTCACCCAGAATTATTGTGTTGTGGTCTATGTGATTCTTGAAATTGAGAAGAATTTGTTTGAAGTATAGGGATGCATCATTGTTTGGGGCATAAATATTTATGATCGTTATGTCTTCCTGATTTATGGTTTCCTTAAGCAGTATGAAATGTCCTTCTTTATCCCTTCTGACTAACTTTGGCTTGAAGTCCACTTTATCTGATATGAGGATGGAAACCCCTGCTTTTTTACTGGGTCCATGTGCGTGGTAGGTTTTTTCCCATCCTTTCACCTTTAGTCTGTGGATGTCTTTTTCTGTGAGATGAGTCTCTTGCAGGCAGCATATTGTTGGGTCTTTCTTTTTAATATATTCTGCCAGTCTATGTCTTTTGATTGATGAGTTTAGGCCATTAACGTTCAGGGTTATTATTGAGAAATGATTTGTATTCCCAGTCATTTGGCTTATTTTTGGTTTTTAAGTTGGCTTGGTTTCTCCTTTGAGTGGTTTTTCTCTAAGGTAGTTCCTCCCTTTGCTGACCTCCATTGTTGTTTTTCATTTCCTCCTCATGGAATATTTTGTTGAGAACATTCTGTAGTGCAGGCTTTCTATTTGTAAATTCTTTTAACTTTTGTTTATCATGGAAAGATTTTATTTCATCTTCAAATCTGAAGGTTAGTTTTGCTGGGTAAAACTAACTTGGTTGGCAACCGTGTTCTTTCAGAGCTTGAAATATGTTGGTCCAGGCCCTTCTAGCTTTTAGAGTCTGGGTTGAGAAGTCTGCTGCTATCCATATTGGTCTCCCCCTATGTGTAATCTGATGCTTTTCTCTTGTGGCCTTCAAAATCCTATCTTTGTTTTGAATGTTAGGCATTTTCATTATAATGTTCCTTGGTGTGGGTCTGTTGTGATTCTGTGCATTTGGTGTTCTGTAAGCCTCTTGTATTTGATTTTCCATTTCATTCTTCAGGTTTGGGAAATTTTCTGATATTATTTCATTGAATAGGTTGTTCATTCCTTTGGTTTGTATCTCTGTGCCTTCCTCAATCCCAATAATTCTTGAATTTGGTCTTTTCATGATGTCCCATAGTTCTTGGAGATTCTCTTCATGATTTCTTACCATCTTCTCTGTTTGGGCGACCTTATTTTCAAGATTAAATATTTTGTCTTCATTGTCTGAGGTTCTGTCTTCCTCAGGCCTAGTCTGTTGGTGATGCTTTCCATTGAGTTTTTTATTTGGTTTATTGTCTCCTTCATTTCAAGGATTTCCGTTTGGTTTTTTTGAGAATCTCTATCTCTTTGTTGAGATGATCTTTTGCTTCCTGCAGATGCTCTTTCGGCTTATTGGTATTATCATTCATTGCCTGCATTTGCTCTCTTATCTCATCCTTTGCTTCGTGAATCATCTTAATCATGTATAATCTGAAGTCCTTTTCTGACATTTCTTCTACCATACTGTCATTGGATTCTATTACTATAGAATCTAGATTTGTTTGGACCATGTTCTTCCCTTGTTTTTTCATGTTGTTCATGTATCTTCCCCTCTACCGCTGCAGATCTGGGTTATTGCAGATTTTCCCCTATAGGCTTATAGTGGCCCTATAGGTTTCCAAAACCCTTTCTTTAAGGGGAGATCAATATTAGCAGTGCCCAAACCAGACACTATGCAATCCTAGACCAAATAGCCCCTATGGGGACAATAACATCATGTAAATAAGGGAGAAAGCGACTTTGAGGGAACAGGTAAACAGAAGGAAAAGAAAGCAAGAAACGTAAAGAAATAAAAACTTAATTATTTTTTTTTAAAGGAGAAAAAAGAAATCTACTGTATAATAGTCATATTGTAATGAAACCTCCCAGTGTTCAGTAGCCTGATGTATGAGAGGTACCTGAGAATGAGCTTCAAGCCTCCAGCAGGCGTCGCAGGATGGGATTTGCCCCACCCGAAGATCGGAGCTACGGCTTCCAGGATTATCCAAGAAAGCTGCTCTGGCTTCCAAATGTGTTGGCAGATGGGGAGCTGCAGCTCAGGGGTGGATGTGGTCAGCTGAAGGTCCTGGAGACAGGATGCAGTTGGTCCAGCAGGGGTCCTGGCGGTCTGGTGTGTTTGGTGTGGTCGTGGGATCCTGGAGGCCGGGTGCAATCAGTCGGTCTGGGGTCCCGGTGATAGGGCATAGTCAGTTGGTCTGGGGGTCCTGGTGGCAGGGAGCAGTCAATTGATGTGAGGGCCCCAGAGGCAGGGAGTGATTGGTCGGGCTGAGGGATCCTGGAGATGGGGCTCAGTCAGTCTGGCCAGGGGTCCTAAGAGGCCTGGCTGTTGTCTTGAAATGGCGGCAGCCACGTGTAATCAAACCTGCAGGTACTGTGACAGTGAACTTCCAGGCAGCAGCAGGCAGCTGGTTCTCCCCTGGCGGTCCGCGGTCAGTTTGCTGGCAGCTGTCAGACGATGGGGAGGTGAACCTCAAGCGTTGGGTGATGGATAGGGGTAAGGCAGGCAATGGACAGGCGAGAGGCAGGCAAATGGCGGATGATAGACACCTGACAGTGAGCAATCTGCACTCAAAAAAGGCGTCCATATGCTGGCAGACTGCAGGTCATCACAGCAGACAAATGGGGTAAAGAGCAGGGGATCGATAAGCAGCAAAAACTGCCTCACCGAGAAACAGATATCCTCTGCTTGAATCCGGCATTGCAGAGCGACAAGGAATGCAGCCTCCCTCTAGACCGCCATCTTGGATCTCTCTCCCACATTGCTTCTTTATTAATTTTCTCCTTGAGATGTGCTAGGAAGTTTGAAAGAACAGCACAGTTCAAAACTACTTGTGTTTTAATAGCTAAATTATGGAATCAACCCAGATGCCCATCAATAGATGACTGGATTAAGAAATTGTGAGTTCTACTGAGCCATAAGAAAGAATGAAATTATGGGCATTTGCTAATAAATAGATGGAAATGGAGAATATCATGCTAAGTGAAATAAGTCAAATTCAGAAACCCAAAGGTTGAATGTTTTCTCTCATATGTGGAAGCTAGAGTAAAATAAAGGAAAGGGGGAGGGAAAGATAGGAAAACATAAAGAAGCAACCAAATGGAAATTAATAGATGAGTGAAAGGAAGTCAAGTAGAATAGAGGAAGGAGAATGAGAGTGGGGAGGGAGAATGGGAGATTAAAAAGGGGAGGGAAAAGGGGGGATCATGAACTGAAATAGATTTCATGCATGAGTTTGTCAGGATGAAGAGAACTACTATCTATAACTATGAAGCTCTAAAGAGCAAACAGACGAACAGAAAACAGAACTACTTGTGTTTGCTCATCAGTTGCTATAACAATGTTGCCCATAGCTTCAAGTGCAGCAGTCTGAACTTTAACTTCCTGGTGGCTGAGTAGAGGAACAAAATGAGAAACTATTTTGGAGTCTGTTACCATCTGTATTTTTGGTTGCCAGCGTCGGTGAAATAAGAGAGAACCCAAATTGTATCTGCCAACATATTTATGTCTGTGTGATGATTTAAAAGGCAAAGGGCTGGAAGAACCTCCCAAATGGTTTCCACTGGGGTGAGGGGTCCTTGTGATGACAGACTGACTATAACCCAAGTAACATCGAGAATGTTACAGGAATAGATGGACCTATGAATGAAAGTAAAGGATTCACAGCTCCAAGATTGATGACATAATCTCTACACCAGGCCCATCACCTATGGTATTTCCCAATGCCCACACTGTTCTCTCACAGACATTCTAATGAGGAGAACAGAGAAGCCTCAGGAAAAATGGCACAGCACTGGACTGAACCAAGGCTTGAGTTTGTTCCGCCGTTCCAGTGTTTGTCAAAGCCCATGTAGCTTTGAACTGTAAAGAACTGTCACCTCTTTCAAGACAATGGACGACGACAGGCGATATTCCAGATTTTATTAAGCCATCAATTGCTGGATTTCCGCCACTGGACAAAAGCTTCCCAGCAGCTTGTGCTGTACTTAATTGAATTCCTGGGTTATCCCGAGAAGCACTTTGAACAAGAGCTTCTAGAGAGAGATTTTGCACTCCATCGTGGCCATCTGGATGGTCCTCACAGATATCTCTGTATGGTCCATTCTTTTCAAGAGATGTTCACTTTTTCTTTTATCTTTCCTTAACTACAACTTCGTTTCCTTGACTTCTCATAGCATGCACTTTATTTGATGCTTCTGTGTTCCCAGAAAGTTAGCATGGCTATATTTTGGGGGAAGCTGCCTGGTAGTGAGCCGCATCTTCAATCAGCTGTATGCAGCCTACAGCCGAAAACCAGAAAGCAGGCGCTCTTAGCACCACCTGGATGGCCTCTCACGCGGGGATGTTTTTTCCAATGGAGAAGTGGACTCCTCCAAGTCGCGACCTTTGTTCCTGAAATTCTTGAGCCACTGGTTGTGCCACGGCCACTGCTGGGCGGGCCCGGGACTCCTTCCCCTGCTCGGGCCGCAGGATCCGCCCCAGCCACCACTTTGCATCGGACTCCCTCCGAGTAAGCGGCCGCCTGAGCTGCGGTGCCCTCGGGGCCTCCTCTCACCTGCCTCCTCTCCTCGCCCTAACCCCAGCGCAGCGGCAGCTCCATCCAGGACCACGGTGGGGCGGGCGGCGGCAACGGTGCGGAATCCTGCAGGCGGAGCGGGGGAGGCAGCCGCCGCCGCCTCGGTCGCGTTGCCTTTGCTGTTTCTGTTACCCTTGGGATGCCTGTCTTCTCAGCTCGTCTGACCCTTGCGTGCCTCTGTTGGCTCACACAAGATTTTCGGGCCTGGGGCAGGCGGACACCAGGACTCAAGGAGCTGAGGGCTGCGGGGTCAGATCCAGGCCATGGGGCAGTTTTTGCTGGGCGGATGGACACCTTCTTTACAACTTCCCCCTGGACAAAGCAGAAGAGGGCAATGGAGGGACAATGGGGAGGGCAATGGGGACATCTGGGTTCTGATCTCCCACACTAATCCAACCGGCTCAGAATTACTTTTCTTTTACCGCCTCTCATTTCCATGGCTGTGAAAGGGTAGGGAGCTGGGTGTGTTGGCTTCAAAGGCCTCTTCAGGCTCAGAGAGTGGCAAAGACTGTGTCACCTGTGTCCTTGACTTCCTCGGGCTTGGTGCATGAGTCCTCAGTAAGCATCTATGATCCTTGTTGCCACTACCAGCGTCATCTATAAAATGGGGACCACAGGGCTTCCTTCCCAGGGTGCTGGGAGGATCCGGTGAGACAATACATGTGAAAGTGCTCTGTAATCTGTCAAGTTCCATAAGGACCTCCAGGGGGACCACTAAGATGCTCTCCATCATTAGATCATCACCTCCTCCTGACATTGCCTTCTGCTTCCCTCTCCGGACACGAACCCATAAAACTCTCTGGAGTACCTACCAATGAGCTAAGTACTCATAAGGTCCCTCCCAGAGGCATGCTGCGTCTGGGGCTAATTAGGGAGTCCCGGGTGGTTAGGCCAGCTCCTAGCTTCCCTCTTCTCACTAACCACCATCTTCTCCTTGTGGCCCGACTGGTTCGGAATTAAGGCTTTGGAGTCTGTCTTCTCCCTCAGGCCAACCTCTGGGCTGGCCCCGTCTCCACTGGTGATCATGACCAGCTCTCTCAGGGCAGTAGGAGAGATTTCAGTTGAGGTTGGGTGCCGCCATTCCTTTAGACTCAGGTACTTAAGCACATGACGTTACAGATTCATCTCCAACACACCCAAAAGGCAAGTGCCCACTATGGGTTCTAGCTGCGTGACTGCGGCCCAGTCCCTCACATCTACCTGGTCACAGTTCATGTGTCTGGGAATGAGGCAGGTAGAACCATGCTTGGTAGTCTTTAAGTAATTCTTTCATTTGAAAAACTGGGGTGACCCATGTTTCACTTTATCTATGACCCTACGTTGATTCTGATCTCAGGCAAGTCAGCCTCACTGCACTTGCCTGGACCTCAGTTTCCTCATCCATTCTATGGGGAGATGAATCCCTATCTGAAGTAGATTACCTCTTCAGAGCTGAAGTAAGGGTCAGTGACAGTAGTGTGATATAAAAGCTTAATACTCCATTCTGGAAGGGGACAAGGTGGGGGACAGTTCTGATTTGTATTCTTCACCAACTTCAGTGGTGTAGATATACCCATCAGGGCCAATGTCAAGCTAGAAACATGATGTCACTGAACTAGGTTTGGGGGTGCACAGTAGCATGTCATAAAGCAATCTTTAGAAAACAGAGGGCAGTAAAACATCATCAAATAATTAGGATGTGAACACTTTTGAGCGCTTATTATCTTTGCTTTTAATGTAATTTATTTAATTGTGGTTATATAATTTAGCTTTTTAAAAATGGCTGTCTTTAACAATCAGCTCACAATACTTTTAACAATTGACTCTGGTGGCCTGTAGCTGACTAGGAAGGACCTCACAGGCCAATCTTCTCCTTTTGAATGGCTGGGAGACCAAGGCCCACACAGAAGATAGGGACAGCCACTAACAGTTATGGCTTGGGCCAGATTTTTGACAAAATCTCATTTAATTCTCCCAGCAACTCTAGAAGGGAAGAGGTTGGTATTAGCACTTTACAGAGGAGGCAACTGAGGGAGAACAACAGCAAGATTAAGAGAACAGATACTAGAACTTGGCAGATCTGGATCCAAATTCTGGTTCTGTACCTATAAGCTATGAGCTGCTGGGTATGTTCCCTCACTCCATGGGCCTTCACATCCTTCTGTGTGGTACGGGGTTGACACTACTTATTTCCAGATGCTGTTTGCCAGGACCTGGTTCAAGATCTGGTAGGGTACGTGCCATGGTCAGCTCCTTTTTTTTTTTTTTTTAGTATAAATCATTTCTTTTATTTTTAAATTTGTTCCACATGACAGTAGAATACATTTTGACACATTATACTTAAATGGTCTATAACTTCTCATTCTTATGGTCGTACAATGATGTAGAATCACACTGGTCGTGTAATCATATATGCATGTAGGGTAATAATGTCCAATTCGCTCTACTATCCTTCCTACCTCACAAACCCCTCCCCTCCTTTCATTCCCCTCTATCTAAAGTACCTATATTCTCCACGCCCCCTCATTGTGAATTAGCATCTGCATATCAGAGAAAACATTTGATCTTTGGTTCTTTGGGCTTGGCTTATTTTGCTTAGCATGATATTCTCTAGCTCCATCCACTTACAAATGCCATAATTGCATTCTTATTTAAGTAATATTCCATTATGTATACATACCACAGTTGCTTTATTCATTCATCTGTCGAAGGGCACTTAGATTGGTTCCATAGTTTAGCTATTGTGAGTTGAGCTGATATAAACATTGATGTGGCTACATCACTGGAGTGTGCTGACTTTAAGTCCTTTGGGTATAAACCAAGGAGTGGGGTAGGTGGGTCAAATGGTGAATCCATTCCAAGTGTTCTGTGGAATCTCCATACTGCTTTTCAGAGTGGTAGCAGTAGTTTGGAGTCCCACATACAGCAATGTATGAATGTACCTTTTCCCCACATCCTCACCAACACGTATTGTTGCTTGTATTCTTGATGATTGCCATCCTGACTGGTGTGAGATGGAATCTCAGTGTAGTTTTGATTTCCATTTCTCTAATTGCTAGAGATGTTGAACATTTTTTCATATATTTATGGATCGATTGTATTTCTTCTCCTCTGAAGTGTCTGTTCAATTACTTAGCCCACTTATTGATTAGGTTATTATTATTATTATTTTCTTGTTAAAATTTTTGGGTTCTTTATATATCCTGGAGATTAATGCTTTATCTGAGGTGCATGTGGTAAAGATGTTCTCCCATTCTGTGGGCTCTTTCTTCACATTATTGTTTTGCTGTGAAGCTTTTTAGTTTGATTCCATCCCATTTATTGATTCTTCATTACTTCTTGCACTTTAGGAATCTTGTTAAAGGAGTCATGGAGTCCTGAGCTGACATGGTGAATGTTGGGTCTACTTTTTCTTCTATTAGGTGCAGGGTCTCTGTTCTAGTGCCTAAGTCCTTGTTCCACTTTGAGTTGATTTTTTGTGCAGGGTGAGAGATAGGGGTTCAATTTCATTTTGCTGTATAGGGATTTCCAGTTTTCCCAGCATCATTTGCTGAAGAGGCTATCTTTTCTCCAGTGTACATTTTTGGCACCTTTGTCTAGTACAGATAACTGTATTTATGTGGGTTTGTCTCTGTGTCATCTATCCTGCACTGTAGGTCTACATATCTGATTTGGTGCCAATACCATGCCATTTATGTTACTATCTCTCTGTAATATAGTTTAAGGTCTGGTGTCATGATGCCTCCTGCTAGGAAAACTGCCCCATTCACCGTAAATAACCCCCCAAAATAAAATATTTGGGAATCAAACTAACAAAAGAGGTGAAAGACCTCCACAATGAGAACTACAGAACACTAAAGAAAGAAATTGAAGAAGATCTTAGAAGATGGAAAGATCTCCCATGCTCTTGGATAGGCAGAATTAACATTGTCAAAATGGCCGTAGTACCAAAAGTGTTATACAGATTTAATGCAATTCCTATGACATTCTCCATAGAAATAGAAAAAGCAATCATGACATTAATTTGGAAAAATAAGAGACCCAGAATAGCCAAAGCAACACATTTATTGATTCTTCATTTTACTTCTTGGCTTTAGGTGTCTTATTAAAGAAGTCAGATCCTAAGCTGACATGATGAAGATTTGGGCCTACTTTTTCTTCTGTTAGGTGCAGGGTCTCTGTTCTAGTGCCTAAGTCCTTGATCCACTTTGAGTTGAGTTTTGTGCAGGGTGAGAGATAGGGGTTTAGTTTCATTTTGCTATTTATGAATTTCTAGTTTTCCCAGCACCATAGGTTAAAAAGGCTATCTTTTCTCCAGCGTATGTTTTCGGAACCCTTTTCTAGTATGAGATAACTGTACTTATGTGGATTTGTCTCTGTGTCTTCTATCCTGTATGATTGGTCTATGTATCTGTTTTGGTGCCAATACCATGCCATTTTTGTTACTATCGCTCTGTAATATAGTTTAAGGTCTGGTATGTGATGCCTCCTGCTTCACTCTTCTTGCTAAGGATTGCCTTGGCTATTCTGGGTCTCTTATTTTTCCAAATGAATTTCATGGTTGCTTGCCGCGACCAGTGTGACCAAACTCTTGGGTCCTGTGAGGGGTGAAGGGGGATTGGAAAATAAAGATTCACAGACACAGATTTTGAAGATTAAGCTGGGATCAGGTGGAGCTCTGCTCTTTGATGGAGATGCAGATCTAAAGAGTTACGCCAGCAATCTTTATTTATGTGTGTCTCGTTATCAGGTTAAAGACTATGCAACCACTATTCTTTGTTACAGAAACTCGGACATCCTATGTAGTTTTTCTGTAGTTGCAATCCACAGTTGCAAAGTGCAATGTTAGGAGCTTTGCTTAGCTCTCAAGAAAGTCCATTGTTAAAAGTTACTATAAGTCAGGCAGGAACTGGAGAAGTGGAGCTGGTGAAACATTGTGGTTGTCTAGCATACAAGTTTCTTCCTTCCCAGGAGCTGTGTGCCTGAGATCAAGGTCAGAGATGATAGGGCGCTTGCACAGAGCCTCCTCATGCAGGGCACTGCCACAGCATGTGGCATCCTGTGCCCTTGCACAGAAACATTCCCAGGCACCCGGTGTGCCATAGCCATGAGGTCATCAGAGACCCCCAATCTCAATCACTGCTCTCCCATCCTCTGTCACTGCTGTCCACAATTGCTTTCTTTCTATGAAGAATGTTGGGATTTTAATAGGAATTGCATTAAATCTGTATAGTGCTTTTGGTAGTATGGCCATTTTGACATGTTAAGTCAGCGTATCCAAGAGCATGGGGGAGATCTCTCTATCTTCCAAGGTCTTCTTCAATTTCTTTATTTAGTGCTCTGTAGTTTTCATTGTAGAGGCCTTTTACCTCTTTTGTTATATTGATTTCCAAGTTTTTTTTTTTTTTGAGGCAGTTTTTTTTTTAGGGGGGTTAGTTTTCCTAATTTTTCTTTTGGTGGATTCATCATGGATGTATAGGAATACATTTGATTTATGGGTGTTGATTTTATATCCTGCTACTTTGCTGAATTCATTTATTAGTTCTAGAAGTTTTCTGGTGGAAATTTTTTGATCTCATAAATATAGAATCATGTCTTTGGCAAATAGTGATTGATTTCTTCTTTTCCTGTTTGTATCCTTTCAATTTCTTTCATCTGTCTGATTGCTCTGGCTGGAGTTTCCAGGATGATGTTGAATAGAAGTGGTGAAAGAGGGCATCCTTGTTTTGTTCCAGTTTTTAAAAGGAATGCTTTCAACTTTTCTCCATTCAGAATGATGTTGGCCTTGGGTTTAGCATATATAGCTTTCAAAATGTTGAGCTATGTTCCTACTATCCCTAGTTTTTCTAGTGTTTCGAACATGAAGGGGTGCTGTATTTTGTCAAATGATTTTTTTTTTGCATCTACTGAGATAGTCATATTATTCTTGTCTTTAAGTCTATTGATGTCATGAATCACATTTATTGATTTCCATATGTTGAACCAACTTTGCATTCCAGGGATGAACACCACTTAATTGTTTTGCACTATCTCCTAATATGTTTTTGTATATGATTTACCAGAATTTTATTGAGAATTTTTTGCATCTATGTTCATCAGGGATATTGGTCTGAAGTTTTCTTTCTTTGATGTGTCTTTTTCTGGTTTTGGTATCAGGGTGATACTAGCCTTACAGAATGAATTTGGAAGTGTTCCTTCCTTTTCTATTTCATGGAATAATTTGAGGAGTATTGGCGATAATTCTTCTTTGATGGTCTTGTAGAACTCGACTGAGAATCCATCTGGTTCTGGGTTTTTCTTGTTTGGTAGGCTTTTGATAATGTCTTCTATTTCATTGCTTGAAATTGAGCTGTTTAAGTTGTGTATGTCAGCCTGATTCAGTTTGGGTAGGTAATGTGTCTCTAGAAATTTGTCATTGTCTTCTAGGTTTTCTATTTTATTGGAGTATAAATTTTCAAAAGAGTTTCTGATTATCTTCTGTATTTCAGTAGTGTCTGTCAGGATATTTCCTTTTTCATCAAGAATTTTAGTAATTTGAGTTTTCTCTCTCTTTCTCTTTGTTAGCATGGCTAAGGGTTTATCAATTTTATTTACTTTTTCAAAGAACCAAGTTTTTGTTTTGTTGATTTTTTCCATTTTTTTTTTGTTTCAATTTCATTGATTTCATCTCTGAGTTTAGTTATTTCCTGTCTTCTGCTGCTTTTGGTGTTGATTTGTTCTTTTTCTAGGGCTTTACATGTAATGTTAGGTCATTTATTTGTTCACTTTCTATTCTTTTAATGAATGAGCTCAATACAATGAACTTTCTTCTTAGTACTGCCTTGATAGTGTCCCAGAGATTTTGATATGTTGTATTGGTTTTCTCATTTACTTCTAAATATTTTTTAAATTTAATCCCTGATTTCTTCTGCTATCCATTCATCATTTAATAGTGTATTATTTAATCAGGTGATAGAGTAGCTTCTATTTTTAATTTTATCATTCATTTCTAATTTATTTCCATTATGAGCTAAAAGAATGCAGGGTAATATCTCTACTTTTTTGTATTTGCTAAGAATTGCTTTGAGGCATAAGATATTATCTGTTTTAGAGAAGGATCCATGTGCTGCTGAGAAGTAAGTGTATTTACTTATTAATGGATGAAATATTCTGTACATATTCATTAAGTCTAAATTATTGATTGTATTATTTAGTTCTATAGTTTGTTTAGTTTTTGTTTGGAAGATCTGTCCAGTAGTGAGAGAAGTGTGTTAAAGTCACCTAGTATTATTGTGTTGTGGTCTATTTGATTCTTGAAATTGAGAAAGGTTTGTTTGATGTATATAGATGGGCCATTGTTTGGGGCATAAATATTTACATTTGTTATGTTTTGCTAATGTATAACTCCCTTAAGCAGTATGAAATGTTCTTCTTTGTCCCTTCTGATTAACTTTGACTTGAAGTCCACTTTTTCTGATATGAGGTTGGAAACCCCTGCTTGTTTACACAATCCACGTGAGTGATATGTTTTTTTCCCATCTTTTTAGATGGTCAACTCTTATTTATCATCATAGAGGTTGGAAAGCTTGTCCATGGTATTGTGCTGGTAGAGAATGAAGGAGGATGTTGATCTGCCCCAGGTAGCTAAGGAAGAAGTAAGGGTGTTACTCAAACATGGTTTAATTGACAAGTCAGGATTCAGGGGTTTGGAGAGTAAAAGAGGAATCAGAAATAAAGACTTCAGTCCTTGATATGTCTACCAAGCTGCTCATATCTCTAAGAAGGAAATAGGTCACTACTTTTCCCCCTGCGGGGGTTGCTTCCTCTTGCTCTGTACCCAAGGGACTCTTACTTATAAGGTTCTTGTTGACAACATTCGTGGAACCCCATCTTGGCATCCCCCCTGGGGGGCAGGGATGGCCCTTCCCAAGTTCTCCCAGAAGGGCCTGCTGAGGAGGCAGGACCATAAAACGTCAATAGCTTGTCCCACCGGACAAGCTGACTAAGCTTCATCTGCTTTCCAGAACCTATCAGGGCAAAGTTTTCAGGAGCCAGGGTTGGCCTGGCTAGGTACAGAGAACTGCACCACAGAGAGAAGGCCTGGGGCTCAGCTCCCAACCTCTCAGAAACCTGAGGATTTTCTGGAGACTCAGCTGCCTGGAATCTTGGCTCCCTGGACTCAGTTGCCCAGGGGCCTTCCCGTTTAGTCTCTTTCTCTTAAGAGCCAGGGGCAGCATCTCAGGGACACATTTCTGTGGATTCATGAGGGGTGAGATGGTCTCTGGGCTTGGGGGTGTGGGAGGGATTCCAGGCACCTGTTGGGCTGGAGGTCAGGAGTGGCTGGGTCACCCATCCCCAGGTCCTCTCTGTGCCTCCATCCAACTCTCCTCTAGCCACTTCCCCATTGCACCGTGTACTTTTCTCACCATCTCTCATCTCAATCCCCCTTTCTTCATTTCTCTTTCCTAGTTCCTCTTTCCTTCTTTAATCAGTTAATAAAATTTTACTGATCATTTCTCTGTGTCAAGCCATGTTCTAGGCATTAGGAATAAGGAAGTGAATCATACAATGTCCTGAGCTCAGGGAACTTTGAGTAAGGCTGAGAGACTTAGCCATACAGGGACAGTGATGTTCCATTGATTCCCTCTACTTTTCAATCCAACACCATGGCTTCCCAGGTCAAGTATGCGAGCAGCTGGAGGAAACCTGATGATGAGAAATAGTTTGTGCCTGCCATTTTGACCCTTTGTCTTAGAACATTTCAGGTCCCGTCTTGTATGGTGAATTCCACATAGACCATAATTCTATAGTACCCCATGCTAAACCTTAATAAGCTCAAATTGATGTGCAGATGGGGGAAATTCACATTCTTCACCTCTCCCAATTAACAGCCTGTTTGCTGGAAATAGGAAAAGGAATGATTAAGAGTAGGCTCTGAATGGCTCAGATGGACTCCATTCAAACCCCAAGTGTGCGATCTGGGACACTTGTTCTCTCTATGCCTCAGTTTTCTATACTTAAAAAGTGTTGGCAAAATACTTCTCTTAAAGGGTTGTTATAAGGTCGAGCTAAAGTTAGTGTAACAATGCCAGGCACATGTAAATTGCTCATGAAATATTAGCTATAATTGTTACTGAAAATGACATTGTGAATTCACCTGCATATCCATCTTTATTATGGCTGTTCCACCTCTGTTATCTGGATTTCAGTTAACAGAAGAGGAAAAATGTTTTGCCAAGTCAATGAGTCTCAAAATTGATACCAGAACCATCTAGGATTTTTATGATTATAACTTGTGAGTAGGCAAGGAATCGAGGCTGTATCTAGTCCAGGTTTGGGAGTGGGAGGAGGACAGGTCAGGGAAGGCTTCCTGGATGTGGGAACAGGATCCGACATGCCACAGAGTGTTTGTGGATGACCGATTGTAGGTGGTGATCCTCCGCCACGCTGAGTAGTCTTCAGGGGCCTGAAGATGGGAGAGGAATAGAGAGATGCACAGGGTACCCGGAGGACTTGCCCGGAGATTTGTGACAGTGTGGAAAGAGATGAGATGGGAGGAGATAGTCAGGTGCTGAGGCTGAAGAAATCTTCAGGCAGCAATCATTTAGGAATTTCTTTCCCCCCTGCACTGGGGACTGAACTCAGGACCTCTGCCACTGAGCTGCATCCCCAGATCCATTTATTTTTATTTTTTAAAATTTTAAGTCAGGGTCTTCCTAAATTGCCCAGATGGCCTTAAACTTATGATCCTCCTGCCTCAGCCTCCTGAGTCTTGGGGGAGACAGGTGTGCACCCGGCACCTGGCACATGAGGCCTCTTCACTGCAGCCACTCTGGTGTGTGTGTAATGGGGTCACGCCATGTGTCCACCTGTGATTCTTGGCTGAGTAGTGATATTGAGTACCTTTTCACTTAATTAAAGGTTATTTCCATAGCCTCTTTTCTGAACTTTCTTTTAAAATCTTTTGCCCATTATTCTACTAGGTAGTTTGTTTTCTTGTTGATTTGTAGGAGTTCTTCATACTGAATATAAATCTTTTGAGTGCTTCTCTTTAATACATCCTGGTTTATCACTTTTCTCTCTATGGTCAGCACTTTTTTGTGTGTTCTGTTGAAGACATCTCTGCTCACCCCAAGAGGATAAAGATATTTTCCTGTGTTTGATTCTGAAAGTTTGCACTTATCTCTTTAGAGTGTGTCTGGAATTGATTTTCCTGTGCGGTGTGAGGTAGGAGTAAACAAACATCTTTTTACTTGTATGAAATGTCCAGCAACATGTCTGGAAAAGACCACCTTTTTCCTTACTGCATTGTAGGCTGCACTTTGGCATATATTAGGTGAATGCATAGGCCTGGGTCTATTTCCGTTTGTTTTGTTGCATTGATCTATTTATTCGTTCTTGTTTCCACTTTGTGCTTGCTTAATTATTGTAGCTTTATAGTAATCCTTGCTATCTAGTAGCCCCTCTGACTTTGCTTTTTCTTCTTCTTCTTCTTCTTCATCTTCTTCGATTCTTCGATTCTTCAAAATTTTTAGACAAATTTTATGACCAGGGTGTCAATTTCTGCAAAAAGCTAAAGCAAAAGGTCTGTGTTTTTGACTGGAATGACATGGAATCTATAAGTCATCTTGCATCCTTGCGTTCAACCCCTGGCCATGGCGTATCCCTCCGCTTCCTTAGGTCTTCAATCATTTTGCTAAACAGTGTTCATCTACATATACTTCATTAGATTTATTTCAATCATTTTATTTTAGAAATGTAATTATACATTATTATTGTCTGTGTGAACTTGTGTATTAATCTGGATTCTTTTGAAATTTATTACTGACTCGATTTTGTAGTCTGCTGATATGGGCAGCTTTATTTCTCCCTTTCCAATCACTTGGCCTTTTATTTCTTTGGATTGACTTATTTCACTGGCTAAGACCACCAGGACAATGGCGTAGATGGTAACAGGAAGCTTGGTTTCACCCCAGTGTCACGGAGTAAGTTGTCAGTATTTTGCCACTAGGTATGACCTTGCTGTAGGGTTTTTTTTTTCCCTTTTATGAGAGATAACTGTTATCACCTTAAGAAGTTTTTCTAGTTTGATAAGAGGTTTATTTTATTTCCGATCATAAGTGATTATTGAATTTTATCAATTGCTTTTTCTCCATATCTATTGAGATAGTTGTATAATTTTTCTCCTTTTTATATTATATGGTGAATCATAGTATTTGATTTTTGAGTGCTAACCAACTCTGAACTCCTGGAAGAAACCCAATTTGAAATTTGATTTCATTTCTGCAATTTCGTATATTGTGGAAATGAATTTGCTAATACTTTGTTGAGTGGTTCTGCCACAATGCTCGTGAGAGAGACTAGTCTGTAAGTTTTTTTTTTTTCCTGTAATGTCCTTGTTATTTTTTGATATCAAGCTTGTGCTCATCTCATGGACTGAGCTATTTTCACTTTTTTGAATGTTCTTTGGGAACTTTCGTCATGAGTAGCATTTTTCTTCTCTTGAATATTGGACAAATTCACCACTTAATCTGGGAATTTTCTTTTTAGAAAACTTTATTTTTTATAGTGTTTATTAGTGCAGGATAATTATACATAATAGTGGAATTCAATGTTACATATTCACACATTCACAAATATAACCGTATAATTTGTCAGTATTGTTCCCCAATATCTTTCCTTTTTTTCCCCTCCTCCCTTGACCTGGTTCCTTTCTAGAAAAGTTTTATAGTCAATTTTTAAAAAGATATTTGATTTTTCTGATTTTTATTCTTCTTGTGTCAGTTTTGGTAATTTGTGGTTTTTTTAAAAGACATTTGTCTACTTCATTTAAATGGCCAAACTTGCTAATATAAACATTTTTTGTAATTATTTGTATTATCTTTAAATGACTATATGGTAATGTTTCCTTTTTCATACTTGGTGTTGGAAAATTGTGTTTTATTTCTTTTTCTTCATGAGTCTTGCTAAAGACTTACCAATTTATTAATCGTTTCAAAGAATCAGTTTTTGGTTTTGCTGAGCTTTCTCTATTGCAAGTTTGCCATTTCGTTTTCTGCTCTAATCTTCATTATTTCCTTTATTAACTTCTTTTGGGATGTGATTTACAGTTCTATTTCTGGCTTTTTGAGATGGACATTTAGTGGTTTAATTTACAGCCTTCTATTCTAACATCTGCACTTAAGGCTATAAATTTCTAAGCAGCTATCAATAATGTATTATTTCCATCATCATTTGGTTCAATGTATACTAATTCCATTTTTATTTTTCTTTGCCCCATACGTTATTTAGAAGTATATCGCTCTGTTAAAGGAATTAGGTACATCCCTATTTATTTTAATAGTGATTTCTAGAAAATTTCACTGTCATGAGAGAATGTACTCCAAAGGATTTCCATCCTTTGTATTTTTTAGAGCTTATATTTATGATGGAGCAAATGGTCACATTTGGTAAATGTTTCATGAAGCCAATATTTCTTTTGGTTGGTATTCTCAGGATATTCTTCTTCCCTTCTGTCCTCCTAGTGTGTTTATGTCCTTATATTAAAGGGAGGTTCCTCCTAGTGTGCATGGAGCCTTGGGCTTGATCCCCAACATTGGGGGGGGAAGTGGTTCTTGTAAGTATCATGTAGGTTTTTTAATTTTACTTACTTTAAAAATGTGTCTTAATTAAAATATTAGTCAACTTGCATTTAAATTAATTACATACTTTTTTGGGGGTACCAGAAATTTAACCCAGGAGTGCTTAACCACTGAGCTGCATCCCCAGCCCTTATTATTTTTTATTTATTTAATTTTTTAAAACTTTTTTTTAGTTGTAGTTGGACACAATACCTTTATTTTATTTATTTATTTTTATGTGGAACCAGTGCCTCACTAGGTTCGATGTGCTAGGCAAGTGCTCTACCACTAAACTACAAACCAACCCCTTCTTTTTTATTTTGAAACATGGTCTAGCTAAGTTGCTCAGAGCCTCACTAAATTGCTGAGGTTGGCCTCAGTCTCGCAATCCTCCTGCCTCAGCCTCCCAAATGGTTGGGATTACAGGCATGTGCCACCATGCCTGGTCTTACATACTTTCTTAAGTCCTATTTAGCAGTTTTCCATTTTCTGTTTAAATGTTTTACCTCTCTATCTCAAAAGAGCATTGTTTTAGATTAAAGATATTTTTATCAGTCCCTTTTAAAAAACTATAGCTTGTTAGCAAGATACCCATTATTTGTTCTTTAATGATTTCTCTACATATTAACACATGAATCTTTGACTTTTCACAGTCCAATACAAATGATTAGCTTGACCACCTTTCCAATTATGCTAAATATTTAGACCGCTCTAACTCCATTACTCCCTACATTTCTTGTGTTGTTGTTAAGACCTTTAATTTTCCTTTGTTTTAAATCTCATGAGACCTCATGATTGTGTTACATTCATTCATAACTTATATTTTCCATTTATTTGTCCTTTCCTTGAGGTCTCTTCATTCCTCTTCATTTTCTTTCTGCCTGAATAACTCCCTTTAAATTATCTCACTTTTTGATTTTTTTAAACACTTAAAATATTTTTAATTTAAAAAACTTTTTATTTCAAAATAATTTCTAACTTATAGAAAAGTTGAAAGAATAATACAAAGAAATTCTGTGTGCTCCATGCTTGCATTTATTAATTTTAAACATTTGGTACACACACTTCATCTTTCTTTCTCTCTACTTAAGTATATTATTGTAGTTATAATTTTTGGAATCATTTGAGAATAAGATGTAAATATCATGTTCCTTTACCTCTCAGTACTTCAGCAACTATTTCCCAAGAATAAGGATATTCTTTTATATAAGAGTTATCAAACTTAGGAAATTTAACCTTGAAATGATACTTTAATATAATATAATATAAATCCAAGGGATTTCCCAGTCCTATCAATTGTCATACTAATGTAATTTATAGCAACTCTCCTTTTCAGGATTATATGTTTCATTATTTTTTTCATTCTCTTTGCATCTATTATAGATTCTTAGCATTTCTTTGTTTCTTGTTTTCAAAGAAGTAACAAAAAGAAAATTTTTTTTTCTTCAATTGCTGATTTTCACTGTTGATATTTAAAAATTTTTTTAGTTGTAGATGAACACAATACCTTTATTTTATTTATTTTTATGTGGTGTTAAGGATTGAACCCAGTGCCTCACACATGGTAGGCCACTGAGCCACAATCCCAACCCCTGTTGATATTTTTTCAGTATTCAAAACTAGCAATTTATATCTTGGGATGTTCCTCAATCTGGGTTTCTTTGATGTTTCTTCATGATCATATTCAGGTTTTACAATAATGTATACGTGGCGAATTTTTAGGATTTTGCATCTGGAAATGTCTATTGTGTCTATTTGCTCCTAGTTGGTGATTGAGATATTATCCAGTTTTCCAACTGTGTAGCCACTATTTTTATTTTTGCAATTAATAAATACTTCTTAGATAGGTAACTTGCAACTATGGAAACATTCTGTTCCTTATCAAATGCGTTTTCTTGTAGATTTAGCATCTCTATCAGTCAGTAGAGACAGAACACACCAGTAATTTGAATAATGAAAATTCAATGTAACAAATTGTTAGCTAATAAAAGGTGGATACTAAGAGGAATGAAAGAGAACCCTAAGAATGTAGAATTAGCAAGTGGAAAAAAATAAAAAGAGCTGCTATCTCTAGGCTGAAGGAGAGTACAAATTGAAGAGACTAAAGATTTAGGAGGGATTCGTTTATTTCACTTAGCATCCATTTACTGGCAAATACCATAATTTCATTCTTCTTTAGAGTTGAGTAATATTGCATTGTGTACATATACCACAGTCCCCAAAACTAAAAGCCGAATGTTCTCTCTGATGTGTGGGCGCTAACACACAATGAGTGTGTGGGGAGAAGGATAGAAGTTCACTGGATTAGACAAAGGGGAACGAAGGAAGAGGGGATGGGAATAGGAAAGACAGTAGAATGAATCGGACATAACTTTCCTGTGTTCACATATGAATACACAACCAGCGTAACTCCGCATCATGTACAACCACAAGAATGGGAAGTTATACTCCATGTATGTATGGCATGTTGAAATACATCCTACTATCATGTATATCTAAAAAAGAAAAAAAATTTAAAAAATGATTTAGGAGGTACCTCTCTACTTTCCCTTACTCCTGACCAAAAAAGGTGATGGGGGTGGGGAGAAACAAAGAAATACCTAAGATTCAGATTTTTACACAGAGGTGCGACTCACTCACAGGAACGCACAGCCTTTCCATGGACACCAGCCAGAGTTTGCAGAGCAGGGGCCACGGTGCGGGGAGAGTGTTGCTGGGGTGTGTCAGGGCTGGACTGTAGAAGTGGCTGCTGCCAGGTGGGACAACAGTCTTCTGAGAGCATGACCAGGAAAGCAGCTGCTGGAGCTGCCAAGAGTGCAGCTGCCAAGAGAGCAGCTTCTGGGTGGCATGAATGTGACCCAAGTGGGTGCCTGGAGCTAGTCCACTAAGGTCGGTTGAGGTGAGTGCTGCTGGCCCTTCCACACGTCACTCACTGGCTCTCAAGCTGAATAAGGAAGGAGGACCAAAGTCAGCAGCAGAAGTACCTTCCTGCAGCTATTGCAGTTAGTGCCCTCCAGCGCCTGCTATTTCCAGAGCCTCACACTGTGCCAGCTGGCGAGAAAGCAATGTTTACAGAGTGTGAAGAGGACAGGCTCGCTTCCTCACACCCTGACAACAGTCTCCAAGGCACATCAGAACTTCCTCTCTAAGAGGTCTGGAAGCTGGAACTGACCTTGTTAGACATGAGAGACCAATTGTGTACTGCAGGGTGGGGACTTAGAGTGTAAGATTTTGTGTTATTCAGTGTTTTAAGGCATTGTTAGTTGCTTCAGATACATTATCTCTACTCCTAATAAAACTCATGAGAGGTAAGTTTATTAGTCATATTATGCAGATGAAGAGACTGAGGCTCCAACAGGTTAAATAACTTGTTCGAGATTTCTCAGAAATGAGAATTAAAATCTTAGCTGTCTGCTTCTAGAGCTGGCATGCTTGTGAGCTATCATACTTCATATGACATGTAGATGAATGTGATTTTCTTATAGACCCCAGCATGTGGATGCTTCCAGAGAAAAACCAAAGTTGGGTTTCTGAATTTGTCCTGCTTGGCTTCTCCAGTGACCCCATGTCCAACAGAGTCCTTTTCTTTACCTTTCTTCTCCTCTACCTGAGCTCAGTGCTGGGCAATGGGCTCATCATTACCCTGATCTGCCTGGACACACATCTCCACACTCCCATGTACTTCTTCCTCTGTGTCCTTTCGGTGCTGGATGTGAGCTACGTCACCACCACCATGCCCCAGATGTTGGTGCATCTTCTGGCTCACTCTCGGACCATCTCCTTTGCTGGCTGTTGGTTGCAGATGTATATGTTTTGTGCCCTGGGCCTGACTGAGTGCATCTTCTTCGTAGTCATGGCTTATGACCGATACGTGGCCATTTGCTATCCTCTGTGCTATACCATCATCCTCAACTGGAGACTGTGTACACAGTTGGCAGCTGGGACATGGACCTGTGGTTTCCTCTTCTCTCTAATCCATACCTTCCTCACTATGAGGCTGCCATATTGTGGGCCTAATGTGATCAACCACTACTTCTGTGAAGGGCCCTCGGTACGGAAGTTGGCTTGCACGAATACCCACCTCATTGAGATGGTGGATCTGATCATCAGTGTCTTTATCGTTGTCACCCCACTCTCCCTCATTCTGGCCTCCTACATTCGTATTGCCCTGGCCATTCTCAAGATCAAGGCCACCCAGGGCCGCTGCAAGGCTTTTTCCACCTGTGCCTCCCATCTGACTGTAGTCACACTCTTCTATGCTCCAGTGACTTACATCTACACGAGGCCCAGTTCCAGCTACTCTCCAGAGCAAGATAAGCAAATCTCACTCCTCTACAATGTCTTCACAGCCCTGCTCAACCCTGTGGTGTACAGTCTGAGGAACAAGGACATTAAAGGGGCTTTTCTTAAGGTTATGGGACGTGGTAGGGTGGCCTGGTGAACTGGGGCCCAGAAAAAGACTGGAGTAGAATGTCCAATGCCAAAGAAAGAGACAGCATCTATAGTACCTGAAACCCATTCTGTGCATTTGAACAAGTATAGTACTTGGTTAGGGAAACAAATGTTCATGAAACCAACTTGGCCATCTTGATTAATTTGCTACCTTGTGATACAAAACCAAACAGCTCAATGATCTCAGTGGTTTACAACAGCAAAAATTTACTTCTTGCTTATGTTCCATGTTAGTTTTTGGTTGGCTGCAGCTCTCTGCAGTCTCAGATCCACCGTGAAGGAGAAGCCCTTATATGGAACAGGCTGTTCCAAGACAGAGGGTAAAAAATAAGGGACAAAGTATGTGATGACTCTTAAAGCTTCTCAGAAGTGACTGTTTGCACACATCCGTTGGTCAAAGCAAGTCATATGATCAAACCTGAAGGCAAAGGGGTAGGAAGTATTTTCCCTACAGAGAAGTAACACAAGTCATATGGTAATAGGCAGGCATGTAGTTCCTCTATAGGGAAGGCAAAAAATGATGGGGATAACAATGTAATCTACCATAACATCACAGAGACCAACAGAATACATGTAACCAACATGAAACATGGTAACCGTTAGTGACACCATACATGGAAACAGTAGAGGGCCAAGGTGATGTAAGCAAAGTACTTCATGCGAACAATATCTGTTGCCAACGTTAAACATTAAGCCAACAGTATGTGGAGCAACAGACCTCCTTGGAGCATGAAATCAGTGGAGCCCACAGGCTAACATGGTGTCCACCCTGCTTCATGTTGTTAAAAGGTATAGGATTTAATGTTAAGGAATCTGGAGTCTCATCTCAACCTTGTTATGTGTGTGACTTTGGGCAATTTGCTTCTTTTCTCTGTATCTTACTTTATTCACCTATAAAATTAAAATATTGAAATTAATGATCTCCAAAGTCCCTTGTGATTTTAAAATTTTGTGCCAGGTGGAGTGGGTACATCCTACAAAATTCAAATGCAATTCATTCATGAAAGTCTTCTGGGAACCATATAAGAATAAGGAAATCATAGCACAGGAGCCGCTGCTGTGAACATAGTATACCTGTAAGCTACACTTAACAGTGACTCCTATTCTTCCAAGAGACTTAAATGACACATGGGCTCCCTCAGAATTCTGGCACAGAGCTCAGAGTGAGCGCAGACACCTAGCTTCCTTTCAGCCCTCATTGGTGGCCCAGAGGTCTTAGGGGGTGAGTCCATTCAATTCCAGCATTTCTTGAGCTTATACTGTGATCCAGTATTAAGAACTTTGAAGACCAAGAGAAAGATATGGAGATATTTATAGTCATGACATTTTAATTCTGCAACCAAAGAAGATGCCACAATAGCCAGTGAGAACTGATGATCTTATTGGAATGAGGTTCTCTCTGTGGGTGGTAGACACACAGGGCCAGGTTCCACATCATTCCACTCCCACACAACACTGTGTCCCTCAGCATTTGACAAGTTCTCCAGGGCTCGGAGTCAGAGAGAGAGGGAGGATGCTGTAGACTGAACTCTCTCCCTGCCTAAATTCATATGGTGAAGCTCTCACACCCCATGTGACTGGATCTGGACTAAGGAAATGATTAAGGTTAAATGAAGTCATGAAGTCATATGGGTAGAGCCCTAATCTGATAGGATCAATGTCCTTATAAGAAGAGACACCAGAGAACTAGCTCTCTCTCTTTCTCTCTCTCTTTCTATCTCCCTCCCTCCCTCCCCCCTCTATCTCTATCTCTATCTCTATCTCTGTCTCTATCTCTACCTCTCTCTCTCTCTCTCCCTGCCACATGGGAACACAGTGAGAAGGTGGCCATCAAACAAGCCAGGATGAGAGCCCTCATCAGAACTTGACCATACTGGTACTCTGAGCTCAGACTTTCAGCTTCCAGAACATAAATTTCTGTTATTTAAGCCAGCTGGTTATGGTGTTTTGTTGCAATAGCCTGAGTTGGCTAATAACAGGGCAAACCCAAGAAGATTAATATTATTTCTACCAGAGGAACAAAAACTCGATATAGAAATCAAGGTCAGTTACTGATAAATGAGGTTGCAGAATTCATAAGGAAACAAATAGCATTCTGTGATAGAGAAAATGGAGGAAAGAAACCTACTCACCAAGAGTAGACAAGTAAGGTTTTGGAATTAAGATCTAGTTGATCCCTGTGGGTGAGGAGTCAGCCAAGGAAGGAGCCAGGAGGAGGGAATTTCAGTCAAGGGGTAAGCCAGGGACAGAGACCTCAAGTTAGGGAAGGACTTGCATGGTCTGGTGAATGGAAAGTTCGTGAGGTCATGACAGAGTGAGCAGGAGAGGAGAGACACATTCAGGAGTTAGGCAGAGGCCAGGTCCCGAAAGCCCTTTGAGAATGGCTTACTTTGTGCCAAATGCAGTGAGAATGTAAGATTGTGGTTAGAGAAGTGGTGCAGTTTTAGGGGTGATAGCAGCATAACCAATGCCACTCACCCCAGTACTCACATCCCAGGACTCTCCCTAAGGATGCTGCTGCTGAGTTTAGATGACAAACAGGGAGAACTGGGAAAAGGTGAAGTGGGAGATTCTGCTCATGAGGGGATGAAGCAGAGCGACCAATGAGAAATGGAAGTCTGGGGGTAATGAATCCATTTCAGTGTGGGCCTGGGTTCAGAATGCACATTAGCCTTGCCATCTCTTCCCAATGCACCACCTTGATCTAATCTTGATGTAGGCAGGATAGCACATCAGCCTCTATTATATTTCTGCTACTCTTTCTCTTATGACTTGGGGCTTTCTACATACAGCCAGCTCTTTCTCTCTCTCTCTCATTGCCCCTAGCATCTACCTTCAGGCCCCCTTTCTTACTACTTCCCCAAGTGTGCTCAGAAAACGCACACACCTAGCTGTGAAATGCAAAGCCAAATATTATTCTTATACCAGTTCTAACCATTGTAACTCTCGCCAACTCCACAATCATCATTTCTTACTGAGTTCAAACTCCCTTCACTGACATCTGGTTGTACTGATCTCTATCACTTTCATTGGAACCATTGCAGTTTTATTGAAGATCCAAGACTGTTTATCAATAAAGGTTCAATAATTTTGACCTTAAAGAGGTCAACTAGGAATAGTTTTTTAAGTTTCTTTTGTGTTCAAAGCAAGAGTCTGACTGTTTCACCATGGCAGCATTTCCTTGAATGACCTGCCATTGGTGTCCATTGGGTGATTTGAACTTTGAACCGTCAAAGCCAAGTTTGGAGCAGGAAACATCTGGGCTAGTTGGATGGACCATGGAATGTCAGAATGCCAACTCGGACTAGTTAGGACCTTCTGTCTCTTCTCCTTTTCTCCTCTAACAATAGAAAATGTGAGGGTAAAATTTGGAGGGGAGTCTATAAAGGTGGGTAGATCTTCTTGTGAAAGTTTCTCTTTTCAAGTTAGTCTTCACTGGACTGTTGCCTGCCTTTCTGGGAATGAGAGATGATGTGGTCAGTAAAATTTCTTAAGATTTTTTGAGCAACTTGTCAGTGCCTTGTCACAGGTGCAAGGGACCCTAAGGGCTGAAGCCATGGGTGAATGGTTTTGGCATTGGTAAAGGAAGTCACCACCATCATGACCACCACAATCTATCATTCCTCTCAGCAACCTCTCAAGTACTCCAATAACACCGTAATTACAGAGTTCAGATTTGAATAAGTGTTTATTAAAAGCTTTAATGTGGAACACTGGTCATGATATCTCCGAGGGTAGAAGTCATCAGAACTTCTTCATGCAACACCTTGAGGGCCTGTCATAATTTTTTAAATAGTTTTGCTGACTGGAATTCATGAGCTTTTTGATGGCAGACCCAAGCTAATTAAGTCCACAGCAGTCTGAACTGGAAACAAATGCCAACTCTTTTATTTATAATGTTAGCTATCCCTTTCCCAAGAGCAGAATAGCCATTTACTTTAATCTGAAAGGGTCTCACATGTCTGCTTGGTAACTGTGGTGTTAGGAAAGGAAAGTAGAATAGAAAAAATTGCCATGTTTATAAGGAGTATTGTCAAACACTATTCTGAGAACTTTAGCTATCATAGTAATCCTACAAGGTGGTAGTCTGCTATTGTTATCATCATCCCAATTTTACAGATGGAGAAATAGTCTGGCTCTTAAACAATGTAATAAAGTTTGGGTAATGTTTCATCTGTGTACTGAGAGACCCCTCAAAATATCTCTTCCCCATACCAGCAGCTCACCTCTCCAGGGACAGGATGAATCCTCTATTCTGGGACCCACAATCCCCTAGACAGTGCTGAATGGACAGTGACTCACCCCTAACCCTACCTATTCCTAAGGTTACTTTTCTTTCTCCTATGATTATGTTTCTTTAGATCTAGTCTTTCTCCTGACTGAGAAAGAAAGTTACTGATCTGGGGTCCTCTAAGTCATCTTGTCCCAGTCATCCTGAGTTGACTTAAAATGTCTATTTTTCATGCACGCAGTCACTTATTTAGCAAATGTTAATGATGCTTCATTTGTGCCAGACCCTTTGATGGCTCCAGGGAAACAGAAAAGAATCAGTCACAGGTCATGCTTGGCAATCTGTCTACAGTTGTGTCCCTTGATATTTGAGGATAACCTAGTGTCTGGAGTCATCAGCAAGTTCACACCAGGTACCTACTTTTGCACATCAGTTTTCTTAACCACTAGTGAACAATTCTTGACTGTCTGTTGTTTGGATAGGATGGAGGGGCCACAGACCCTCTTCTTTCAGATTTGGTTGTAGCCTTCTGTTTTCCAGCGGGCTTACTCAGGGACTCTGCCCCAGCCTGTTACTTTGAGGAAAGCCCTCTTCACGTCTTTGTTTCTGAGGCTGTAGATGATGGGATTGAGAAAGGCAGAGATGACATTGTAGAACAGGGCCAGTTTCTTGTCCCGCTCTGGGGAAGCATTGGCCCCAGGGTTCATGTACATAAACATGGCGGGTCCACAGAACATGGTGACAACGGTGATGTGGGATGCACAGGTGGAGAAGGCCTTGATCCGCCCTTGGGTGGAACGAATCCTTAGAATAGCAATGAAGATACGAATATATGAAGCCAGGATGAAGGAAAGTGGTATCAGGAGGAGGATGAAGCCCAGGATGAAATCTACTCTGTCATTGATGGATGTGTCTGCACAGGCCAACTTCAGAACAGCAGGGACCTCACAGAAGAAGTGGTTGATCTCATTGGGGCCACAGTAGGGCAGACGCATGGTGAAGACAGTGTAGACTAGGGAACAGCTGACACCCCACAGTCCACAAAAGATGACCATTGCCCCACACAGCCATGGGCTCATGATAACCTTGTACCTGAGTGGATAGCAGATGGCCACATACCTATCATAGGCCATGACAGAGAACAGCCATCCCTCAGTGATGCCCAACACCAGAAAGATGTACATCTGGGCCACACACCCAACATAGGAAATAGTTTTCTTCTGGCAGACCAGATGCACCAACATCTGGGGCACAGTGGTGGTGACATAGCTCATGTCCAGCATGGAAAGGACACTGAGGAAGAAGTACATGGGTGTATGGAGGCGAGAGTCAAGGTGGATCAAGGTGACAATGAGTCCATTGCCCAGGAGTGTGGAGATGTAGAGGAAGAGGAAGAGATTGAAGAGGATTACATTAATTCCAGAATCCCTGGAAAAGCCTAGAAGGATAAACTCAGTCACAGAACTGCGGTTCTCCCAGGGAAACTCCTGCATTATTCTTCAGCTGCAGAAAGAGAAATGGTCCTGCTGGTTCAGTTTTGAAGGCATATTCAGGTGCCATGGCCATTCCATTGCTGGAAAGGTCAGTAGTCTTTTGATCCTAGTTAGGATTAATGTCAATTCAGAGACAGATCTACCTGGGTAGGGAAATTGCCAAAATTTAACTTCTCTGGCCATAATCTTTTCTGAAAACCCCCAAATCTCATTTCCTTCCCTTCTACCAGCCCCAGAAAAGTCACCTCCTTTTCTCTCCTTCAGGAGCTACCATCATATAGTGCATTGCTTGGGGCTCTTCTCCCTAGTTCTCGCTGCAGAGTGAGATGATGAAGATTTGAAACTCTCCGCTTCCCCTTGTCTTAAAATACATATTCAGAACTCTTTGTTTTTGGTGCCTTCAACTTATGATCACTATAGAAAAATAAACAGGAGAATAAGAAATGTGGGTGAAGATATATGGCTCCACAAATATGAGAAGTTCTTAGAAAATTTATATTGGGTCTGTGTTTCTTGATTCTTTCACGTCTCTGGAAGCTTTGTCATATTTTATTTTAGATGGGGTTACTCAGCAATTCTGCCTTTTCTTATCCTCATCTAATTCTGAAGGGAAGGGTCTTCCTACTTGACTTTAAAAGTTGACCAGGCTTGAGGAAGAAAAATAGCTGTCTTCTTTGCTTAAAGATGGCTTTGGAAGCTGGGGATGTAACTCATTGGCAGAGAACTTGCCTAGGATGCATAAGACCCTGGGTTCAATCCCCAGTACTGAAAAAAGAAGAGACAGTTTTGGCATCTCTCAAGCTCTCCAGCCTAATTGTAATAAACCCCTTAGAATCCCTTTCTTCCCTTGAGATTTATGATCAGCAGGTTGCCCAGGATAAGGACTGGGTTTGGGTTTAGTTTATACATTTAGAGATTAAAGGTGGTTCTCTTGTTCATGGTTCCATAGGAGAAGGGATGTTCTTGTGGAGAAGAATGGGATTTGGAATAGAACACTCGAGTTCAAGTCTTGATACTCTCACTGCGGACTTGTTCATGTAATGTAATATCTTTGAGCCTCAATTTTCTCCCTTGTGGAATGGACATAATACCTACCAGGGAGATATCCTGAGAGTCATGAAGGTTATGCATGAGGCAACTGGCATTGTTACTGCCACAGAGAGGGATCTCAACAATGCCAGCTCCCATCGAGTGCTCCTTCTCAGGGTGTCATTCATTGAATGGTCATATGCTGATGTAGGAGCTGGAGAAACAAGGACAAAAAGGACAAGGACAAGGTATATTCCTAATGCTAAGGAGTTTACAGTCCAGTTGGGAAAATAGAGAAATAAATATACTAATTATTTTCCAATGTGTTTAGCACCATGATGGAAATGCATGCTGTCAGTCATGACTCTGTGCTAAGCACTAGGAGTGGAGAAGTAAAATCCTCTGTTCTCAAAGAGCACACAGTGAAGAGACAGGGAAATGATGAACAGCCATCAAGTGATGAGTACTGTGTTGGAAGTATGTGTGTCATGGGAGCCCAGAAAAGAGAAAACAGAACACCTGATATGAATCTTAAAGGATGAGCAGGGACTAGCCAAGCAAAGCATTCAAAGAAGAGTTTTGCAAACAGCGTCAGGTGCCAAAGGCCTGAGGGAGAGTTTTGTGTAAACAGGGAGCACAGGGATAAAGTCTTCACAGGGGTATTAGGAAAGGGGATTCTTGGAAGATGAACCTGAAATTAAGATGGAAACTTGGTATAAATGGTCTTGTATATCCTGCTAACAAACATGGTTTAATCCATTAGGTTGTAGTAAGCCACTGGTGGGTTTCAAGCAGAGAAATAATTTGTTCAAGCTAAGGTTTTAGAAACATGCTCTGTGGGTAGAAGTTAAGAAAAGGCATTGGAAGAAAACCAGTTGAGAGGTAAAGGGAAAAGAAACAAGAAGGCTAGTATTCCACACCAGGAAGAGGGAAGAGAATAGAGGGAGGGTATGGAATTGAACCAACAGCACATGGCAACTGAGGACTGTAGAAAGTGAGAAAAGGAGGAAATAAGATGAGCTTGAGCTTCCAGAATTGGGAACATAAATTGTCATTAGCACCATTCAACAACATAGAAACGAGATGGACGTAAAGGAGGGAGAGATGGGGTGGGGCAGGAAATAGCAGAGAGTTAAGTAGTTCTCTTACAGATGTGCAGAGTTTGAAACACATCCTTGAGGATCTGGCAATCAGAGGCTGAGATGTAGCCTGGGAGTTCAGGAAGATCAAAACCTCTGCAGCACCAGCATTTGGAGGTTAATGAGGGCAGAGAATGGATGAGAATTCTCAGCAAGAGAGAAGAGGGTCTAGAGATGGAAACTAGGAGCACCAGAGAGGAACACTGGAGAGGTTGGCAGAGGAAGAGATGGGCTTGTGAAGAAGCAGCGTCCAAGGAGGCAGGAGGACTTGATGCAGGAATCCAGGGAGCTCGAGAACCAGTGGCGTCAAATGCAAAGAGGAAAGAGGGCTGAAAACTGTCAAAAATGGAATAATATGGAAATTGTTAGTGACTCAGAGATGAGATATCTCTGAGATGAAGGCAGACATCAGATTGTGGTGGGTTCCGAGGTGTGAACTGAACTGTAAAAAGATGGAGTGGGGTGAGGAGATGTCCAGGTTAGGACATAAGGTGGAGGGATTTTTTTTTTTTTGTCCCCTAAGGTGGAAGAGTTCAGAATGTATGTACACTGAGGGGAGAGATAGAGAGAGATGGAGGAAGGCCTCTGAGGAAGCAGGTAGCAATAGGACCAAGAACATCAAAGCATGAGTGGGTCTCCAACAGAGTCAAAATGGAAGGGAGGAGGTGAGAGCAAGGTGGCTACAGATACAGTTAACATTCCCAGGGACCAGCCTCATAGGTTCTTCCTGACAATAGCTTATGTAGACAGTGAGGAACTGACCCAGTGGTTGGAAATCAGATATTCAGTCTCAACTGGGTAGAACAAGAGACTGATTCCAGTAATAATAATTTTTAAAAAGTCACAGCACAAATGTAAAATGTCCTGTCCCTTCCCTTTAACTCAAAAAGCCAATTGTACCAATCTCAGATGGGGAAGCAGTTTGTTGGGAAATAACTGAGAACTTACACTGGATTGGCATAAAGAAACTTACAAAAAGTCAACATGAGTCTGCATCATGAGAAGGAATCCTAGCAGATCACAGGAGGTAGCATGGAACTGTGTCTGCAGCAGCTAGACCACACTTGGACATTGTTCTCACTCCTGGGCCATGTTTTTAGTGGAATGTGGACAAGTTGAAACAGGCTTTGGAGAAAGGTCTGGAAACAACATTGTGTGAGGAAGAGTTAAAGCAATTAAGGATGCTTCTACCTATCTGAAAAGTGAGAGACATTCTGAAGCTGAGGACCAATTCTTTGCAAGTCACATGGAGACATAGATGAGTCTTTTCATGCAGAGGACAGATAAGTCTTGTTCTGGGTGATCCCCAAGAGGATTTCAGTTTAATTTGACTAACTTATATTAGTGGTATTATGTTAACTTATATTAGCTATGGTTTGAATCTGGAATGTTCCCAGAGGCCTATGTATTAAAGACTTGGTCCCAAAGCCCCAATGCTGTTGGAAGGTGGTGGAAACTTTAGGAAGTGGGGCTAGTGTTAGGAGGTTAGATCACTGGCGGGCGTGCCCTTGAAGAGAATATTGCAACCTGGGTCCTTCCTCTTTCTCTCTTTTGCTTCACGACCTCCACGAAGTATAAAGTTCTCCTCTACCATGAATTCTTGCCATTATGTACTGTGCTGCCATAGACCCAAAGCTACAGGGTCAAGCAATCATGGACTGAAACCTCTGAAATCATAAGCCAAAATAAACGTTCCCTCAGGCATTTTGTCACAGTGATGGAAAGCTGACTAACACACAGAGGCAGTCCAGAGAAAGTCAACCATCCTGGAATGTAGTGCTTCTAGATCCCAGGAAAGGTTCAACAAAACTTAACTGACCACATATCAAAAATGCATTGTGACCTGTCCTGCTGAAAGATTTGAGCCCAGCTGAAAGAGTTGAAGACTTTGCCATCCTTCTCTCATCTTCCGGTTTCACCTGGACTGGAGGCCTGGGCCATTGCAGTAGTCTCTCAATAGGCATCCCATTGTCAGTCTCTGCTACAAACTGACCAGAAAATTATGCAAAATGGAGAAAACTAGGGGAGAGGAGAACATGGAAAAGAGAAAGCAATAAAGGTGTGTGGAGGGGAGGTGGAGTTCTAACCCCTTTAAGACTTCCTTACAGGAAAAAGAAATGCCAAGATAGCAATATCTGGTTTGTTACTTCCTTCCCTTCCTCCAGTGTGAGCATCAGAGTTCTTCCCAGTTTCAGCATCTCCCCCCAGGTCCCTGACGCTCCTGAAGCCTTAAACAGCTCTTTCTGCAACTCCAGTAACTAGCTACCCTTACCTTACCTCTCTTACCAGTTCCTTGTCCTACATCCTCATGCTACGGATCCCAAACCTCATGACTGGGATGCAGAGGAGAGCCAATTGCCTTAGCTCCATAGTCACAGTCTTCACATCCTCCCACTTTTCTCCTTCAGAATACACCCAAGAGCAAATTGAGAGAAAGTCAAAGCTGTAAGTTGACAGTGGCACAGAAGGAAATCAATGAACAGAGTCATTTAGAGGTTGGGGGAAAAGCAGATGCCAGGCTTGAAGGGCCAGATGCAAATGGAAAGGAGGTAGAGGCAGGAAGGAGCCCAGTCAGACAGAGACAGGGACAAGGACAGGTGGCAACATCAGGAAGGGCTGGCCTAGGTGTGAGGACTCCGTGTCTCAGACCCCCATCTCCGCCCCTCCCCTCTGTACCTGGCCCTGTGTGAAGGATGAGTCAGGCGCCTGCTGGGTCTTCTTCTTCTTCTTTTTTAAAATAAAATGTTATTTTATTTTTCATAAAATTTACTACAAATTGCATCAAAATATAAATCCTTCTTGAGCAGTGTTAGTTATTATTACACAGTAATCCAAATATAAATGAGTACTTCATTTTGTCAGGCCAGACCATAGGTTAATTAGCCCTTCATCTACCTGTAGTGCGAAAACTCAACATCTTAAGTGCTAAGTCATCTTCACTGCTGGGTCTCCTTAACGTTCTGTTCCTGATCCTCAGGGAGGACAAGTCAGGTAGCGTCTTAATGAGGCTTCTGTGCCTTGGGATCCTCCAGGCCCCGCTGCAGACCTCCAAAGCCCTGAGCACCCATTTAGCCCCCTCGGCCTGGCACCCAAGGTCTCTGCACCAGCCCCCTAACTCTCCTAACCTGAGGCTCCTGCTCCCCATAGCCTCTCCCTGTTCTGCCTGACAGTTCAGTGGGAACAGATTTGTGAGCACCCATTGGAATAAGCGCATGACTTGAGAAGTGTAGCGGGCAAGGGCTGGGAGTCAGGGTTGGACTTCTTGCTGTTCTCAGCCCTCAGAGTGCCTCAATCCACTCTCTCTACCATGCTTGGCTGAGTACCAGCCTGTATTGTATCCTGATGTAGTGTGGCCCCCAAAGACTGTGACTTCCTGCAGGGAAAGAAATGTGCCCCAAGCAACTGTGGAATCTTTCCCTGAAACTGCTGAAGATGAAGCTAGTGACAAATATTCTACATGGGAGCAAAACCCTGGACAGTCAGCAGACTTGGGATCAAATCCTAGTTGCTGTTTGCTAATGGTGTAATCCTGGACAAGATATCAAACTTCCCTCAGTTTCCTCATCAGCAAAATGGGGTGCAGACTGCATAGGGTAGTGGTGAGGGTTAAATATGATCAGACATGAAACAGAATAAAATAAGCATACTTGGCTGGCTCCCCAGTGGATGTCAGATGGTGGATCTTCTGCTTGTCCTAAAATGTATGTCTTCATAATTAGATTCAGAGGGATGAGGGACTACCACTTTTCTCATTCAGCCACCCCCTTCTACTTCTTAAGTGGGTCAGGGCACATGATAGGTGCTTAATAATTGTGATCACTCAGAATCAATGCCAAGCACAGGTGGGGAGCTAGCCCTTTGGGTGACATAATGTGAGAAATCTGGTGTAGGCTTTGATTTGAAATCAAACAGAATCAAATATTAGGGTATGTGCAGGGCTCTGGGTTCAATGGCCAGCGCCACCCCCCAGAAGGAAGATGATTAGGCCATGAAAGCTCAGCTCTCATGAACGGACCAATGCTGTTTTATGGGAGTGTATTCATTATTGTGGGAGCTGGCTCTTTATAAAAGGATGGGTTTGCTCCCTTTTGCCTTTCTCTCTGCTTTCTTGCCCTTCTTCCTTCTGCTACGAGATAAACAGAAAGAAGGCCCTCGCCAGATATTAGCGCCTGATCTTGGATTTCTCAGACTCCAGAACCATGAGCCAATAAATATTTGTTTATCATAAATTACTCAGGCTGTGGTATTGTCACAGACACACAAAACAGACCAGACAGAAAACTGATATGAGAAGTGGGGCTGTTGCTACAACAAATATTCAAAAAGGTGGAAGGAACTTTGGAACCGGCAATGAACAGGGCTGGAAGAGTTTGAAGAAGCAGGCTAGAAGAAGCCTGTTTTCTTTTATGAATATAAACAATTTATTTAATAAATTAATACCTTTCAAAATACAGTGCCAGAACATTATGCAATTGAACATTATGCAGTTCATGTTTGTAACAAAGCACCCTGTGCTCATGTTAGATTGGGGGGCCCCACTACTGCTGGTGGCTCCTGGGACTCAGGCCAGAGCAGTGCTCATCATCTGCTCTTCTGCACAGGTTGTGTGGAAAATTCCTCAACAGTGAACTTCCTAATCCTACCTGCCCCACAACACACACATATCAAAATGTGACAGCTAACCTATACTTACACACAATCACTCTTCAGTAGTGCTTGTTATTAAATGAAGATAAAATGACCTGGTTAATCCATTCTTAATCCTTAAAACACAGGACTATATCAGCAGCAAGTAGTTATATGAGTGAGCCAATGTTAACATAATACAGAAAGTGGAGACAACTCCACACAGGCCCACACAACAAGGGGCTGGCAATTCATAACTTAAGTCCATACTGGTAAATGACCTGCCAACTGGACAAACTGTATTCGAGATAGACAAGGACTAAGTTAGTGGAAAGAGAATTTGAGACCACAACATGCAGCCCTCCAATATAGAGAATTCTAGGCCTGAAAGCCACAGCCAAAGCCAAGGGTCTGCCAGTTGGCCTCATGGTCATTTCTACCCATGAACCACACCTTGGAAAGTAAGAGTACATGAGGTTCAGTGTCATCACATAAATGCAGGCATGAATCACAACTCCACTGCCAATCAAAGGCAAGGGGCTTACCATCATCCACTCAGCCTTCTCAGTGTCCTATATTCCTACTAAGCTCTCTACCTACATGGTCTCCTCCAGTTGCATAGATACAGCCTTCACAGCAAACCAGAGATGGCTTTATGCGAATAAAGAACATGAAGGTCCTTAGAATCCAACCAACAGAAGAAATTCACAGTTCTGAAGGAAGTCTGAAGTTTACTAGTTTTACTATGATTTTTTTTTGTGATTTTTGGAGAAACTCAATCCCCTGCTATATAGACCTCATTATCAGGGGTTATGACTGTCCCAGTCATATGCAAATCAGCTGGGGCTCATGGTTTCAGAGGTCTCAGTTCATAGATGGCCAACTCCATTGCTCTGGGCCTAGATGAGGCAGGACATCATGATGGAAGAGTGTGGTAGAGGAAAGCAGCTCAGGACATGGAACCAGGAAGGGAAGGGAGGAGGAAGGCAGAGAGGAGGAGGAGGAGGAGGAGGAGGAGGAGGAGGAGGAGGAGAGACAGACAGACAGACAGAGAGAGCTTCCTTTACCATGGACAAAATATAAACCCCAAAGGCACATCCCCAGGAACCCATATAAAAGATTGATCTGTCATCTTCTCTTGCGATGTCTTTGTGTTGGTATGAAAGGAATACTGGCCTTGTCAGAATGTATTAGGAAGTCCTATCTTTTTATTCTTTTTTTAAAAAAAGAATTTGAAAGGCTTGGTGTTGAGTCTCTCTGTGTTTGACAAAATTCACCAATGAAGCCATCTGGTCCTGGATGTTCTTTTGAGAAATTTATAAATTACAAATTAAATCTTTTAACCTGCCATAGGTCTTTGTAGATTTTCTGTTTCTTTTTGAGTTAATTCTAGTAGTTTATATCTTTCTAGATATAAGCCCCTATTTTATAGTTTATTAAATTTGTTAGCATACAATTGTTTAAGGTGTTTTCTTTTCTTTCTAATTTTTTGTAAGACTGTCTTCTCTTTTACTCCAGATTTTAGTGATTTATGCCTTTTCCCTTTTTTCCACTTGATCAGTCTATTTAAAGGTTTGTCATTTGTGAATCATTTAAAGAAAGCAATTTTTAGTTTCATTCGTTTTCTCTATTTTTTTTTTCTTCCTTATTTTATTTCTATTTGAACCTTTATTTCCTTCCCTCTGGTTACTTTCAGTTTAATTTACTGAGTTGAGACCTTTCTTCTTTTTTTAAACATAAGCATTTACAACTACAAATCTTCCCTTTAAGCATTGCTTTTGCTGTATTCTATGAGTTTTTCTTTCTTTTTCTTCTTACAGTACTAGGGATTGAGCCTAGGGGTGTTCTACCAACAAGTTACTTCCTAAGCCCTCTTATTATTTTACTGTGAGACAGGGTATCCCTAAATTGCCCAGACTGGCGTTAAAATTTGTGATCCTCCTGCCTCAGCTTCCTGGGTTGCTGGTATTACAGGTGTATTCCATTCCATAAATTTGGTTGATTTATACAACATGCTACACTTATTAATTCTAGGGGGGTTTTTTTTTTTTTTTTTTTTTTTTTTTTTTTTTTTTTTTTTGGTGGAGCTGGGGATAGAACCCAGGGCCTTGTACATGCGAGGCAAGCACTCTACCAACTGAGCTATATCCCCAGCCCAATTCTAGGAGTTTTTATATAGAATCGTTGTGGGTTTGTTTTTGTTTTAGTTTTACACAATTAGGTTATCAGCAAATGGAGACAGTTTTATTCTTTCTATTCCTGTTTCTTGCCTTCTGGTACTGGCTGGGATTTCCAGTACTGCATTGAATAGGAGTAGCGAGAGCAAACTTCCTTGTCTTAGTACTGATTTCAGTGGGAAAGCACTTAGTCATTCATCATTATGTGTGATGTTAGCTGTAGGTTTTTGTGGATGTTTTTATTGGAGTGAAGACGTTTCCTTCTGTTCCCAATTTTTGCTGAGTTCTCCTGAGTGTTTTGTTTTGTTTTACCACAAATGGGAGAAAGGAGAGTCCAAATCATTTGCATTTAAAATAGCTTCATGCAAATATATTGGAATACATGTTAGCTGTTGTTTTGTTAAAGGAACTCAAGGCCAAGATGCAGGCTATACCCTTTACGATCTCACCCCGCTTGATACTCTGCTTCTAAGGCGAGAGTGGAGTGCTTCCTTGGGGGTGTTAAGAATTCATGAGGAAGTAAAAACTTTCACCTTTGCGGAAGTAGTTCTTCACTTCCTGAAGAAGAGACCTGAGTGAATGAAAAGGAGGCACTGGGAAAGCGGGAGAAGAGGACAGTCTAAGTGGAACAGCCTTTGCAAACACCTGGAAGTCAGGACTGGCTGAAGCAGAGGTGGGGACACTGGGTGGCCTGCTGTGGGTGTTTACTGCTCTGAGAGCACTCAGAAGTACATCCCTTTAGTTCCAGCAGCTGATCCTCGGAGTCTGCCTCTAATGGCCCCAGAACAGTTTTCTTAACAGGCCCCCATGGAACACAATCGGTACATGCTTCTGACAATTATTTTTCTGTCTTTAGAAAAATCAAAGCTCCTCTTTCCCCAGGGCTGGCATCCTTCAAGGCTGTGACTTTCAGGCAGTAAACCCTGACACTGGGGACTTTTCCCCTCTCACAGGAACTTTTCATTCTTTTTTATTTTTATTTTTTTGGTACCGAAGATTGAACCCAGGGGTGCTTTACCCCTGAGCCACACCCTCAAACCTTTTCTTATTTTTTATTTTGAGATTAAGGTCTCATTAAGTTATGTTAAAGACTCGCTAGGTTGCTGAAGCTGGCTTTGAACTTGTGAAATTCCTGCCTCAGCCTCCTGACCTGCTGGGATTATAAATGTGCACTACTGCACACAACTCCACATTGTTCTTAGCACTTGCATTTCTTTAATGCTCTGTGAATGCTAAGAATACGCTAGGCTGGAAATTTCCCTAAGTTTATCTTCTGGACAAAGTTACTAAGGAGCAAAGCATGCTCTTAGCATTTATTGGTCTTTTAGATTTTCTTAACATTTAGATGATTCTTGGTTTACAGATTAAACTTCTTTCAAAGTCATGAGAAGCAGTTGGAATATGTTAGTCAATGGATCTTATCAGAAAAACATGTCAAGAGTACCTGATGTAAAAGATTCCATTTGCAAATCAACTTAATTTGTCTGAAACTGGAGTCATACAAAATTGATTTTTACCTTGATAGTGCTAGAAATAGTTTGGTGCCTGGTTTATGTGGCTGCTGATGTTGTGATTGTTTCCCACAAATTTTGGAGTGTGTGTGTGTATGTGTGCTCGCGCACACATGTGTAAGCCATGACTCTGGATATACAATTGATTGCCATCATATGTATCCAACCCATACCTCCTGACCTCACAATAAACCTGATCTTAACATTTGAAATTAACAAACAAAACTATGAACATTATATTTACTTTCTTAAGGTGACTGAATTGAGATCTTCTTTTTAAAATAGAAACATTCACAGCTATAAATTTTCCTGTAAGCACAGCTTTTGCTGCATTCTACAAGTTTTTTTTTTCTTTTTCTTTTTGCAGTACTGGGACTTGAACCCAGTGGCTTTTTACCACTGAGCTGCATACTAAGCCCCCCTTTTTTTTTATTGTGAGATGGGGTCTACCTAAGTTGTCCAGGTTGGCCTTGAACTTAATAAACATTTTCTAAGATAATTAGTTTTGAGGGCATGATTATTGGCAATGTATACAACTATTTAAGTTTTAAGTCCTGTTCCCATTTAAGTTCAAAATATTTCTATGATACAGTCAGTCATATGTGGTCCTTACCTCCATTTTACATATGAGAGGACTGAACGCTGGATATATGTAGTGGTTTTACCAAGATCTCAAGACCCAGGCCTCTTCCTGCATTCCCTGTGGTCTTTCTGGTGGCAAAGAAAATTTAAGGGGAAGTCAGTTGTAGAAACCAAGATACTCCACTAGTAGTATACTCCATTTGTAGTAATACAAGTTTGGACACCTGGAAGTCACAGTTGGGGTAGATATGATGGAAATAGGAGAGGGACCCATGAAAGTAAAGAAGATCTGAAAGAAGAATTGGGGAATTCTAGATCAAGGATGAAGGTGGAGCTGGGGATAAAACAAATCACTCAACAAACATTTATTGAGACGGTACTACTGTGTTGTGCAATGCTATTTGGTTAGGCTACAGAATGCTGGTGAGGAAGATCTAAAAGCACCAACCAGAACTCTAGACATCAAGGATATGATGTGACTTAGAATAATAATTCAAAACTTTTTTTAATTTTACTCAATAGCATAATATTCATTATCTCTTCTAAGCCTCAAAACTATTGAATATTTTCAGGTTGTGTGGCATAATATAATAGATAAGAGCCTAGGTTATGAAACTGTGCTCTCCAGTTTCAAATCTTAGCTGTTATTTTCAAATTTGCTGACATTTGACAATTTATTTAATCTTCTGTGTCTCGGTTTTTTAAAATCTGAATAAAGGAGATAATACCCACCATTAGAGTTATTATAAGAATTAAAACAGTAAGTTCATATAAAACAATTAGTAACTGTCATAAAGAAAGAGCCCAAAAGAGTTAGCTATTATTACTTAGGCATGATGAATATCATGAAACACATTTGACCAATAGGGAAATTAAATCCCAGAGAAGTTAGGTGACTTTTCCAAAGCCATAGAATGTCAATGATGTATTTAATCCTTGAACACAAGTTTTTCTGAGTCCTTTCTTCACATTTCCATTTCCTTTTAAAAATTTATTGCTTCTTTTTAGTGACAGCAAAATCCATTTCCAAATTAATGTGCAAGTTGTTTTGTTTCTAGATCTCTCCCTCATCTGAAAAGTCCTTGTTTACTCCAATGACCAGTGAAATTGTGGATAGAGTATCTGAGAGCCCAGAGGCACTGCAGACATTTGTGGTCCATTGCCTATTGAGCATCCTCACTCATTCTAAGTAACTTGAGGAAAGCCCTCTTCACATCCTTGTTCCGGAGGCTATAAATAATGGGATTAAGAAAGGCAGAAATGACATTGTAGAACAAGGCCAACTTCTTGTCATCATCTGGGGAGGCTTCAGAGCCAGGCCTCATATACATGATCATGCAGGGAATGCAGAACATAGTGACCACAGTGATGTGGGATGCACAGGTGGAGAAGGCCTTGATCCGCCCTTGGGTGGAACGAATCTTTAGAATTGCAGTGAGGATACGAATATATGAGGCCAGGATGAGGGATAGCGGGATCAGAAGCAAGATGAAACCCAAGATAAAGTCCACTTGATCATTGAGGGATGTGTCTGCACAGGCCAACTTCAAAACAGCAGGAATTTCACAAAAGAAGTGGTTGATTTCATTAGGGCCACAGTAGGGAAGATTCATTGCAAAGACTGTATAGACAAGGGCACAGATAAGACCGCAAAGAGCAGAGCTGACTGCTAGGAGGACACACAGAGTTTGGCTCATCTGGACCCCATAGTGGAGTGGATGACATATAGCAACATATCTGTCATAGGCCATTGCTGCAAAAATCCAGGTCTCAGTGATACCTAGTGTCAGGAAAATGTACATCTGGACCACACACCCAGTGTAAGAGATGGTCTTATTTTTGCTTATTAGATGGACCAACATTTGGGGCACTGTAGTGGTGGCATAGCTGAGATCCAGGAGAGAGAGGATACTGAGGAAGAAGTACATGGGTGTGTGGAGACGTGCATCTGCTCTGATCAGGGTAACAATGAGCCCATTGCCCAAGACTGTGAATAAGTAGAGGAAGAAGAAGAGGAAGAAAAGGATCCAATTGGTCCTGGGGTTTCTGGAGAAGCCCAAGAGGATAAACTCAGTTACAGAGCTGTGATTTCTTGAGCCTTGATTGTGCATGGCCCTCCTTCTGAGGAAAGAAGAGGACATATTCTGGATTCTTTTGCATCTCAGAAAATGCTATGTGAGATCCACAGACACAGGGGCTGAAGCCAAGATACCCACTTTCACACCCAGGAAATGTTCTATACAGTTGTCCTAGCATAGCTCTAGATACTTAGTAGGATTTCTAATAAAAACTTATTGATTTGTCTAATTGACTAGCCCTGATAAAATTCTAAGGGTTACTATGATGGAAAATTTTCAAGCAGAAGTCTTATTTTGAAATACACACACACACACACACACATATACACACACACACACACACACACAGCATAAACCAGTCACAGTGAGAAGGTTAGGGAATTATAAAATGTTTTGAAGTAAACCAAAAAGTTCTAGAACTTCCTGTAGTTTCTAAAGTCATTCTTTTAAATAGCAAGACAAATAGGTGCCACACAGGTCAGTAAAAATGTAAAACAAGCAAAACAACTCAATTTCTTTTCTTTGCCTTCTTCCTCTCTGGTAATATACCTTTGAAAACCCACAAGCCATAAATTTTCAGGAAAAAGGGGAATTAAAAAAATACGTTTTGGTAAAATCTTTTCCTTAGAACATCCCACCTCCCCAGCCTTAGCTGTAGTGTTTACAACTCTAAAGAATAACTTGATATGTAAAAATGGCCACAGGAACTGGGTGTGGTGGCCCATGCCTGTCACCCCAGTGACTAGGGAGGTTGAAGCATCTAAGTTTGAGGTCAGCTTGGGTAACTTAGCAAGACCCTTTCTCAGAATAAAAAGTGAAAAGAACTGGGGATATAGCTCAGTGGTAAAACATTCTTGGGTTCAATTTTTGGGACTACTGTTACCACTACTACTACTACTAAATAAAAATGGCTACACTGGGGGTGGGTGCTGGGGAGATAGCTCAGTCGGCAGAGTGCTTGCCTTGCAAACACAAGGCCCTGGATTCGATTCCCCAGCACCACAAAAAAAAAAAAAAAAAAAAAAAAAAAAAAAAAAAAAAAAGGCTACACGACACCAGACTTGAAACCCAGAGGAAACTTCTATGCCCCTGGCATTTCTCAAAAAGATGAAGCATATTTACCAGGAAATGAAGTGTCTGTGTATCTGGAAGCTTTTCTTAAGAACCAGTAAGGAAGCCAGGTGTGGTGGCACACGCCTGTAATCCAAGCTGCTGGGGAGGCTGAGGCAGGAGGATCACGAGTTCAAAGCCAGCCTCAGCAAAAGCAAGGCACTAACTCAGCGAGACCCTGTCTCTAAATAAAAATATAAAATAGGGCTGGGGATCTAGCTCAGTGGTCGAGTGCCCTGAGTTCAATCCCCAGTACCAAAAAAAGAACCAGTAAGACGTCCTCCACAGCTATGCTGCTTGTGGGAGATTTGAGTGGTGGGCAGGGATGGATCTTCACTTGAGTCTGGACTCAATCCTCTACCCTAGGTTGGGAGCCTGGATAACAGAACACATTACTGACCATTCCTTTTCTCTTTATCCTTTTGCTGATCCCTAAATGACTACAAAAGAATCCTATCAGACTGATGTAATATAAGTTCAACTATATTAATTTATATCACTTAATAATGAAAATTAATGTCCATTATAAACACATTGCTTTGTGAGTTGGTGTGATGCTGTGAAATAACACAGTATTATGTAATGAGCCCTGAAAAATAACCTTATAGTACAAAAAAAAGGAAATGAAAAGCAATGCTATCATCACTTGGAGATATCATCTTTTACAGATCCCAAAAGGTGGAAATATTTATTTATAAAATGGCACTGTGTAAAATATTTTAATAAATGTGGCCCCATTTTATTATCACTATGATCTACTGAAGTCAGCAGCATTATTTTTCTTTTCATAAAATCAGTCATCCAAAGTTGAAAAACTATGCTAGAGCTCGAACTCAAACTCAAGTCCCATGTTCTTACCACCATATTAAACAAGAAATTGTCTCTCAAATTTCATGAAGGGTTTAGCAGGGCATCCAAAAAAAAAAAATAAATAAAAGGCCTATTTTTGGTGACATTATGTGAGAGAGCTGACCTGGGAAGTCACAATTTTAGAGGGCTGGAAGTACATATTTCATAACATTGAAAATTGCTGGATATGTTTCATAGGAAATCCCCAAATTTTGGATGAGGATTGCAATATTAGAGGTATAACACAGGAAGTAAAAGGCTGATACCTGTCAACTTAGGTTAAAATAATATATGATAAAGCCATAAACTGGATTCAGGCTCAGATGGATGAGGAAAATGATTAATGTTCATGTTAGAGGCAGTATATAATAATATAGGAGTTAGCAGCATCTGAATTTGAATCCTCACTCTAATTGTGAATACAACCTAGGCTTTAGATACTAGCTGAATGCCGATAAATCTGAAATATAGTTTCATCCTAGATCTCTTAAATTCACCAGTCCAACTGCCTACTTGACATCTGTCTCCATATGAATATCTAATAGGCAAATATATCATCCCTAAAGAAAAAAGAGACAGTAAAACATTATGTCCCTGAATGCTCCATTTCTGTTTCCCAAAAACCTAGCCAAGTTAAGAGAAAAATGAGAGTTAGCCTCACCAGAAATGTCCACATACATATTACCTTGAAGGACACTTCAATAGTTTTCTCTTATGCATACTAGGAAATCAGGTTAGTTAGTGTCATCCGTAGAGAGCTACTTTCTTGCATACACCAGGACAGTTGCTCCTTGGGAGCTGACCATACAAGCAAACTAAGCAAAATAAGGCTGATGATGTCACTGCTTCTTCAGTCTAAGACATAAAACTCCTCTCTCAGTGGGGGAGGGGCATGGAACCGAAGGCACAGCCAGAAGAGTTTGTGTCACTCATCCAGCTGGTCACCAGTGGACAAAATGCCATGAGTGAGAGGAGGCACTGCTTGGTGAAGCACGTTGGGGGATGGAAGTGCTGTCTGTTCAGCCAATTGCTACTGAACCCTTCTTGGAGCAGTCACTAATCTCTAGTAAGCTTTCCCCAATAAATCATATTTCTCCCATGCTATCTCCAGGCACTTTCTTTGGGGTTCCTACATCCTACCCCATTGCCCTGCCACAGCTGGGCTATAGATGTAACAGAAAATTATACTTAACATTTGCTAAAATCAAACTTACAGTCTTCCCCTATAAATTTTCTCCTCCCACAGTCTTCCTTAGCTCAGTTAATGGCAATTTCATCCGTTGAAGTGACTAAAGTTAAAAAAAAAAAAAAAGAAAAGAAAAAAAAAAAGAAACTCAGCATCTTTCAAACTTTTTTCTTGCTCACACACCCCACATGGAACACATCAGCAAATATTGTTGGTTTTCTTTCAAAGATAAATACCAGAAAAGATCACTTCTCATCATCTCTATCATTGCCATGATCCAAGTTATCTTCCTCTCCTGCAAGGAATATGGCAAGATCCTCCCAACAGCCCCATGGTTTCCCTTCTCTTCCCCCACAGTCTTTCCTTGCACAGATACTAGAGTGATTCTGCTAGAATGTGGCCTAGCTCAGGTAAATTCTCTTTATCAAAACCTTCACGGGGCTTCTTGTGTCATTCAAAGGAAAAGCCAAAGACCTGATAGGACTTTACGGTCCCTTATCACCTACCTGTCCTTACCTCCTACTCCTCTCCACTGGCTCTTTCTGCTCCAGCACACAGTTTTTTGCTCTTCTTCACTGAAGGCCTGCTCCCATTTCAGAACCGTTTGAACTTCCTGTTCCCACTGCTAGAAATTCTTTCTCTGGATTTCTTTATGGCTCATGCCCCCTCCTTCTTCAAGTATTTACTCAAATGTCATCTTCTCAGGGAAGACTAGAAAAAGTTTAAAATAAAGCATCCCAATTTCCTTATCCTTATCTCCTGTTTTGTCTTCATAGCATCTTGTAATATATATAATTTTCAGTTTCCCACTCAAAAATGCAGGAAGATTCTAGAACAGCGTATGGTATACAATAGGTACTTATCAATGTTAGATAAACCAGTTGGGTCTGAGCTGGGAACGGGGGACGAGGTGGTGATTACTTATGGTGGAGCTGTCCTTGGTGCTGAGCTTTGTTCGCGTTGCTTCTTGTGGAGCTAGCCATTGTGCTGACCTTGTTCTGGGGCTTTCCCATAGATTATATATCACTTAACAATCACTGAGCAACATCCCCAAAAATTCCCAGCACTTTTTATTTATTTAAAATTTTGAGGCATGGTCTCACTAAGTTGCCCAGGCTGGCCTAGAACTTGCGATCCTCCTGCCTCAGCCTCCCAAGTTGCTGGGATTATAGGTGTGTGCCACCATTGCCTGGTAAAACAGTCTGGTTCTGATCATTTATATACATTCTCCATAGTCATCCCATAATGCCAGAAAGTCAATACTTACCATTAAGTGCACCTTAAAACCAAGGAAATATTTATCAGAGTTAAGGAAAGAGTCCAGTGACTGATCAGAACAATATTTTCAATTCTTGGACCTGTAATTTAAAAGGAAAAACGATAAACTAAAGCTTTATGTAGAGAAGAGAGTTTATCAGCAAAGGACCAGTGAAATCATGCTACATAAAAAAAGTGAAAAACACTGACACAATTTAGTTTAGGGACTTACAAGGAACTTAAGAGATTTCATCAAATAGTTCAAAGATTGCCATGCAGAAAAAGGTGGAAATGTGTAAGGAATGTTTCCATAAGGAAAAATTAGAAATTACAGGGATGAGGAGGGACCTTAAGCTTAATTTATTAAAATTCCAATAATGGAATGTGCTGCTGTTGGGAAGAGACTGAACTAGTAAGCTCTCTACTTTCACAAGTGTTCACACACAAGCTGTAAGGCAATCTCACCCAGGGATACTATTGCTCATTTGGGTGGGGTTAGACTGAATGACTTTAAATTCCCCTTTCCCACAAACATCTCAAGGTTCTAAAGCTCAATGACATCAAGATTCAGAGAACCTACGATTTTAGGGATGATTTCTCAGTATGTACTCAACCACAGAGCAGGGAAAAACCAAACCATATGGTCATAAAAGGAAACAGGGAAGACTGAAAGGGGGAACACAAAAATTGGTCAACAGTAGTGTGAAGTTTAAAAAAAACATTTAAAGTTTCTACCATCTCATTTTTGCAAATATAGAGCTCTCTTGGGGTCTATGCTTGGAACCCAAGCATACTCCCCTGCTTCCTGATCAGGTCCCAAATCAGCCGCTTCCCAGAAGACAGAGTCTTAGAAAAGGGGTGGGCAAGGGGCCGAAAAGAACTGTGGTAAAGCATGTTTTAATTCTTTGTTATGTTTTTTTGTCTAATTCCTTTATTCTTTTCTCCTTTGAAAGGATGTTCTAAGAAGCAAGCTGTGAAAATATAGTTGTGAAGTAGCAGCTGTATTTATATCACAGGAGCACTCTAAAAGCTGCAGGACAGAGTGAGGATAAGGAACATCTCAAAAGAATATTTCTTCTGAACTATAACAAGAGCTTTTCTCTGGCATCTCCTGTCCTAATCTCTCTTCCATCCACATCTACCCTACACACTGCCAGAGTGACCATTCAAAAAGCAGAACTGAGTATGACATTTTCCCAACTGACAATCCTTAGAGAGCTCTCATTTATCTAAATGTGGTACTCAATGTCTTTGGAATCTGATTCTTACCTACCTGGCATTCCACCATCTCCACTGCTGTACTTCTCTACAGTCCTCATGTTTTCATATGTCTTGCTAGATAGGAAAGGTTTTTACATCTTAATATGGTTGAAAGTTATTCATCTATGTCTATGATTGCTTTTATCCTCCAAAAAGAATTGAAAACTTCTGACAGAGACCGTGCATCCTGCAAAAGTCTAAGATATTTATTATTTGGTCCTTTACAGGAAAAGTTTTCTGATTGCAGCTCAAGATAGACCAGGTCATTCACCATTCTCCAAATACTCCAGGGTACTTTCATAAGTCTGTGGTCTGTGAGGCAGAATGTATTAGGAAGGCAGTAAGAGACTCTGAGGTCAAAGAAAACGTTTGGGTTTAGTTCTGCCAGTTACCAACAGCACAAATTAGGGAAAGTCATTAATCTCACTAAACTTCTTTGATAGTCAGCTTTTCATCACTGTGACTGAAATACCTAACAAGAACAACTTAGAGGAAGAAAAGTTTATTTTGGGCTCATGGTTTCAGAGGCTCAGTCCATGACCAGATGATTCCATTGCTCTGGGCCTCAGGTGAGGCAGAACATGATGATGGAAGGGCACAGAGGAGGAAATATCAGCTCATGGCAGCTGGGAGACAGAGAGAGAAAGAGAGTAGAGGGGGCAAGGGAAGGATATAGTCCAATGTCACACCCCCAGTAATCTACTTTCTTCAGCCACATCCCACGTGTCTATAGTTACCACCCAAATTATTAATCAACCCAATGCGTTAGCCCACTGATGAGGTTAAACCTCCCATAATCAAATCTTTTCACCTCTAAAAATTGCTGTATTGCTGAATACACGAGGTATTTGGGTGGACATTCCTAGATCCAAATCATAGCAACCTACATTTCATTATCTGTAGAACACATGCCTTGAGGTTTTTGTGAAGATAAGAGATTTTGAATATATTGTAACACCCTCACATTAAACATCAGTTGTTGCTAGAAGAAAACATGGGCCCAACGCTCCAACATATTAGCACAGGTATCAACTCCCTTAACAAGACACCTAAAGCACAAGAAATAAAACCAAGAATCAGTAAGTAGGATGTCATCAAATTAAAAATCTTCTGCACAGCAAGCAAGAGCATGAAAAGAGCCTACACAGTGGAAGAAGATCCTCCTCAGACAAGAGATTAATATCCAGAATATATAAACTCAAAAAATATTGACTCAATCAAACAAATAATCCAAACAATAAATGGGCAAAAGAACTAAACAGACACTTCTCAAAAGAAGAAATACAAATGGCTAATAAATATATGAAAAAATATTCAACACTCCTAGCCATCTGGGAAATGCAAATCAAAACAATATTGAGATTTCATCTCACTCCAGTCAAATAGCAATGGTCAATTATACAAATAATAAATGCTCAAGATTATGTAGAGAAAAAGGAACATTGTTGGTGGAATTGCAAATTAGTACAACCACTCTAGAAAGCAGTATGGAGAATCCTCAAAAAACTAGGAATGGAACCACCATATGACCTAGCTATTCCACTTCTTGGTATCTATCCAAAAAAACTAAAACCACTATACTATAGCGAATCAGCCACATTAACATAGCAGCACAATTCACAATAGCTAAGTTCTGGAACCAGCCCAGAGGCCTGTCAATAGATGAATGGATAAAGAAAATGTAGTATATATACACACAGTGGAATTTTACTCAACCGTAAAGAAGAATGAAATTATGGCATTTGCTGGTAAGTGGATGGAACTGGAGAACATCTTGCTAAGTGAAATAAACCAGACTCAGAAAGTCAAGGGTTGAGTACTTTCTCTCATATGTGGAAGGTAGACCAAAATAAGGATAAATAAGAGAAAATCCTGTGAAAATAGAAGAGAAATCAGGAGGGTAGAGGAAGGAGATTAATGGATAGGAAGAAGGGATGTGAAAAAGGAGGAATGATGGAATGAAATTGACAAAAACTATTCTATGCACATTTAAGACTATAACACAGTGAATTTCACACACACATATATAAAGCACTAATTAAAAACTATAAAAAGCAGTTGTCATTATTACTACTATTATTAAATTACTTATATAGCGATATGTCCTTCCCTGTTTTCTTCTTTTGGTAAAATTCTAACCATGGACGTCTTCTATGATTCCCACCAGACTTCTCCTCCCTCTGGTCTCTGGTTGCACCTAGAAAGTGCTCCTATTACTGCCCTACCTAAGCTGGTACACACACTGGTCTGTGGAATTTCTTAAAGATGGCGAACCTAAGGTGTCTTTCTCACTTTTCTATCTCTAATTCTTAGCACAGGGTATAGGCAGGGATTAATCAGTATTAGATTAGTGACTCTAAGAAATTATTTCAGTGGTATAAGAGGCAGTTAGTTATTTGTAAGGATGAACTCAGTCCAACAGTTCATCCATCACTTTCTTTTCAAAGCCTTTTGAGATTTTCTTCCTTGAGGATTTCTATCATTTTGTCAACTCCCACCACAACCCAAATCCTATTGTTAGCAATCTCCTAACTGAAGTAAGCAAACTTACACAGAATGCAGGAGAAATAAAATCAAGAACAAGTGGAAAGTCCTTGCTTTCCTCAGATAAACTTCTCTTTCAGTCTTAGTGTATGTCACTTGAGATGGCATTAAGGGGAGGATGGGATAGGGATAAAACCCATTTTAACTGAGCACTAACCAGGAGCCAGACATCAAAGATAGGAAAATGGTCAGGCCTATGGGCATTAGAATCAGACCTGGGTCACTAGGAGTAACTCCTTCACTAATTAGCAAAGTGACCTTGAGTAAATCATCCAAATTCTGTGTGTCTACATCCTGTTCTGGAAACCATTAATAATAATAGACTTATGTCAAAGGGTGGTTTTAAAGATTAACTGAAATATTGTATGTAAAAAGTTGCTTAATGCTGTGACTGCTCTGTAGTTCAAAAAGAGGAGTTATTTCTGCTATTCTATTTCATCCTCACAGCATGTCTTTTTAAAGATTGGTTTTTAGGGAAAAAGGTAGAAAGAGAGGGAAGGACAGGGATAGAGAGAGAAAGAGAGGAGAGAGAGAGAGAGAGAGAGAGAGAGAGAGACTGACTCACCTGATGTCACAAAGCTATTAAAAGACAAAATCCAGATCTGTCTTTCTCCAGAAAGACTGGACTCTACTGTTCCTGCACAATCCACAGGTAACACTGAGCCAGAGCTACAGCTGGAATTGAACTGGTGGGAGTAGCCTTCTCATGTGGCCAGTCTTGTTCTTCAAGCACCTTACTTGTCTTTCCACCCTGATTCCAGGTCTAGTACACACCCCTCCTCCATCCCCATGCCCTGCAACTGCCTTAGGCAGTTCCAGCATCCATATACTGGGCTGTAAGATGACCTTACTTCAGCCACTCTCCAGAAGAGTCTGCATCTCAGCAGCTCCCTGGAAGATACCCTGGTTGGTGGAGTAATGAGGCTCATGGGTGTCAGGGATCAAAGTGTCCCTAAGGGTGCAGCCAAATAGGACTCCAGTGTCACCTCAGGAGACTTCCAGTCCTGAGGGATTCCATTATTTAAGAGAAGCTTCAACAATGAAGGAGTAATCATGATAGAGAGAAAGGGTACCTGTGTCCCAAGAGAAACCCAAGATTTGGGAGGGAACTAGAGATCTAGGAGGGATATGGAATTTGGTCCTCATCTCAGGTCTCCATTTTGGCCCCCAGAGACAAATGTCTCCAGTCAAACATGAAGACGCTAATTTTAGCCACTATCCTGGCCTTACCTAAACAGTATCTAGGTCCTCCATAGAACAAGAACATCAGGACTGGAAATACCTTTCCCACATCACATGTTAGAGGTGGAGAAACTGTGTCCGAAACAATTGTGGAAACTCACAGAGGTGGAGTTATGCCTTGTAGGCAGATATCCTGATCCCGTGATGTGGTGTTTCTCATTTCTCCAATTATTAGTGTTTCCCACTGAGACTGGAGATGGTTTCAAAACTGCCCTTATCTTTTCCATTTCTATGCCCTTTCTACTCACTTCTAGCTGTCTTTTACGGATCTTGGGAAAATCTCTTCCCATCTTTGTTCCCACTAGCTAGAGTACAAATGTTTTTGGGAAAGGTGGGTGTTAGATAGGAGTGATGTCAGCAAATGATGGGAGATGAGGCTGGAGAAGTTATCAGGACCAGGTTATGGAGGCTCTTGTAGGTCAATCTGAAGAGTCTATATTATATACTAAGGACATCAAGGGACTACTGAAATTTAGTCACTAGCATTCTGGAGCTAGTTCAAAGTGGTTCATAACAGCCAATTGTGCTAATTTCTTTCCAACTCTGTGTTCCATGGCACCACGTTGATAGCTTGAAATTGGCCCTGGTGGGAATATTTACACCAAAAAAAATGGCAAGTGCCACAAATCAGGGATTTTTATTTTCCCTGGGGAGATGGTTCTTAAATGTTCACATCACTGAATAATCTTATGAGTGTTTAAAAAATTTGGTAACCAGTTTGACTAATAATACTGGAAGGAGGAAGGCCAGTTAGAGTCCAAGTAAGAGATTGTTAGGTTTTATTGTCCAGGTATAAGTTGGAATGAATTAAAGGAGTTGAATGGTAACTGCTGGATGTGGGATATTTGATGTTTTGCAATACAGGGTGGATGGTGGTACCATCAATTGAGGTGGGAAGCCCAGGAAGAGAGTAGATTTGAAATGAATGTTGATGAGTTTTCTTTAGGACACGGTGAGTTTGAGCTGTCTGTGAGACATAAAAGTTGGCTAAGCAAAACAAGCCAATCCCCTAAAACCAAAGTCTGAATGTTTTCTCTGATATGCTGATACTAATTCACAATAAGGCGGGGAGGCTAGGGAAGAATATATGTACTTGAGGTAAGACAGAGGTGAGTGAAGGGAGGGGGGGGAGGGGATATGGGGGTAAGAGGATAGCAGGATGAATCTGACATTATTACCCTATGTGTATATATGATTACATGACTGGTGTGATTCTACATCATGTCCAAGAGGAGTGAGAAGTTGTACTCCATTTATATATGAAGTGTCAAAATGCATTCTACAGTCCTATATAACTAATTAGAACAAAAAAATTTAAATGAGTTTCATGTAAATAAACTAAAAAAATCATTGAGAAGTCAATTAACTACCAGCAAATCATTAGAAATTTTAATTTTAAAAGTACATATTGTAAGGACCTGAGAATGGTTTACTTCCACCCACTCCATTCTCTTTCATGTTGCTATTGTCCACCACTTTATCTTCACCACTGTTTTTCTTACCCCCATGTTAGTTATTATTATTTTAATCACACAAGTGCTTATTTAGATGTACCTGCCCATGATCATGCCCGTTACTAATTTATTAGTTTTCAGCTCCAAATTTAGTTTTCATTGCCTTGTTTGTTGACACTAGAGGTATATCTTAGAAGTAGTTCTCCCTTACCAGACACAATATAGTTCAACCCATGTTCCATGTCGGTAGAGGACACCAGAGGTTCATGCAGGAGGAAGAATTTATTTTGGGCTCATGGTTTCAGAGGTTCCGTCCATGGTGGGCTGACTCCATCACTCCTAATCACCCTAACCTTCCTGGTTCCAGGGAGCTTCTATTCCTGTCTTTCACTCCTGCAGCAAGGGGACTGCGGACAGTGTGCAGCCCCCAGCAAGTTTTGCTGCCACTCAGGTGGGAGGCTTCCTACTTACCAATGTTAGCTCTTGGTTCCCTGCTCTGCAGCCTTGCTGCTTGCCTGTCCTTCCTCCTGGGATCAAGTTTCTTCTCATCCTTGGTTTATTGCTTTCATGGTTTAAAGCATTACCAGTGATGAATTCTTTTTGTTTAGCATTTGGTCTATAATGAAGAATATGTCCTTATTTAGAATTTTTTGTGTGTGTTTGCCTTGCATAAAGTTTTAAGGTTCATCCACGTTTTAGTATGGATCAGGGCTTTTTCACTCTTTATAGCTGAATAATATTCTATTTATCAGATGTACTACACTTTGTTTATTCTTTGATCAGTTGATGGGTATTTGGGTTGATTTCATTTTTTACTTTTATGAGTAATGCTACTGTGAACATTCATATGTAAATTTCTATGTGGACATATGTTTTCAACTGTTGAATATATTTCTATGAATAAAATTGCTGGGACATCTGGTAACTATGTTTAACTTTGAGGAACTGCTAAGCTATTTTTCCTAAGCAGGTGAACAAATTTACATTTCTACTAGCAAGATATAAGGGTACCAATTTCACATCACCAATACTTGCAATTACCATCTTTTTATTTAGAATTTTATTTTTAAAATTGTTTTACTTTTAATTGACATATGATAATTGTCCATATTTCTTGGATAGTTTGGTAATTCTACATATATAGATAAGTGTGTGTGTGTGTGTGTGTGTGTGTGTGTGTGTGTGTGTTATGATCAAATCTGGGTAGCTAGCATTTGCAGCTCCATAAACATTTATTAATACTTTGTGCTGGAAAACTTCAAAATATTATCTTCCAATTCTTTATAAATTATATAATAAATCATTAAAAATCATAGTTACCCTGCATGCTGTAGAACACTAGAACTTAACCATATGCACTCATTTGAATGATAATTTGGCTGGGTATGAAATTCTAGATTAATAGTTATTTGTTCTCAGATTTATGCGATAACATTCTATTATTAGGGAAATGCAAATCAAAACTACACCAAGATTTCATCTCACTTGTTATAATGGCAATAAAAAAAAAATACAAGGGGGCGATCCAAGATGGCAGACTAGAGGGTGACTGCATCTCCAGTCGCTCCAGAACCCAGGATTCAAGAAGGGGAGGCATTGAGAGACTCGGACTAAAATAGAGCCATGGGGTGAGCCTCCCCCACCCAGTGAAGCTCGGCCTGGGCAGGAGGCCTGAATTCGGGTGGCTTATTAGAGTAAGGCAGGGCAGATAGAGTCTCCCCCAGGCAGCCCTGAGCACTCTGGCAGTGGGCTCCTCCCACAGGGCCAGATTCTCCAGCTTTGTGGAGCAGGCCCCCCAGTGAAAGCCTTTCTGCACAGAACCAGCACACAGCCAGCTCTGGCCCGCCCCGCGGCCAGCTCCTGCCCGCCCACAAGTTGCTTCAGAGACCAGCACAGGACAGCCAGGGACTTCCCCAAGCAGTCCGGCTCCCTCCAGCGGGAAGCGCCCTTCTAGGCTAGCTTCTCAGAGCAGACCGCCCAGTGAGAGCCTTTCTACACAGAGCCAGCCACAAGTCCCCAAGCCAGTGGAGACCTCCAACCCACAAGCAGCCTCTGGGTCCAGGGTAGGGCAGCCAGAGACCTCTCCAGGTCTCCCTCCCTGGAACCAGTAGCGGGCTAGGGGCAGCATTCTTCGGAAGCACTGCATTATCAAGTTACTCCAAGACTTCAGGCTACTGAAGGCTGGGAGATGATACACTGGAACTCTACAGGGACACTATAAGCCAATAGAGGAAATCTGCAATATCACAGAGTCCCACTGACATCTGACCAATATGAGAAAACAAGGAAAGAAAATGTCCCAACCAAACCTAGATACTATATCAATAAAACCCAATGACAGCACAGCAGAAGAAATGTTAGAAAGGGAGTTCAGAATGCACACAATTAAAACAATCAGGGAAGCAAATGAGGAGATGAAAGAGCAAATGCAGGCATTGAAGGAGGAGATGAAAGAGCAAATGCAGGCATTAAATGATCGCACCAATCAACAGTTAAAAGAGCAAATACGGGAAGCAAGAGATCATTTCAATAAAGAATTAGAGATACTGAAAAAAAAAAAAAAACACAGAAATCCTTGAAATGAAGGAAACCATAAACCAAGTTAAAAACTCCATAGAAAGCATAACCAATAGGATAGAACACCTGGAATACAGAACCTCAGATATTGAAGACAAAATATTAAATTTTGAAAACAAAGTTGACCAAACAGAAAAGATGGCAAGAAATCATGAACAGAATCTACAAGAATTATGGAATATCATGAAGAGGCCAAATTTAAGAATTATTGGGATTGAGGAAGGCTTAGAGAAACAGACCAAAGGAATGAACAATCTATTCAATGAAATAATATCAGAAAATTTCCCAAATCTGAAGAATGAGATGGAAAACGAAGTACAAGAGGCTTATAGGACCTCAAATATACAAAATTACAACAGACCCACACCAAGGCACATTATTATGAAAATACCTAACATGAAACATGAAATGTAACATGAAAATTACATTCAGGAGGAAACCAATAAGAATATCAGCAGATTTTTCAATCCAGACCCTAAAAGTTAGAAGGGCCTGGAACAACATTTACCAAACCTTGAAAGAAAACAGATGCCCACCAAGAGTCTTATACCCAGCAAAACTTACTTTCAGATTTGACGATGAGATAAGATCCTTCCATGATAAACAAAAGCTAAAGGAATTTATAAAAAGACAGCTGGCATTACAGAACATTCTCAGCAAAATATCCCATGAGGAAGAGATGAGAAACAACAATGCAAATCAGCAACGGGAGGAACTAGCCTAAAGGAATAGCCAAATAAAGGAGAAACCAAATCATGTCAAAAAACAAAAATGAGCCAAATGACTGGGAATACAAATCATATCACAATAATAACCCTGAATGTTAATGATCTGAACTCATCAATCAAAAGACATAGACTGGCAGATTGGATTAAAAAGAAAAATCCAACAATAAGCTGCCTGCAAGAGACTCATCTCATAGAAAGAGATACCCATAGACTAAAAATGAAAGGATGGGAAAAACATACCATGCACATGGACACAGCAAAAAAGCTGGAGTATCCATCCTCATTTCAGATAATGTGGACTTCAAGCCAAAACTAGTCAGAAGGGATAAAGAAGGACATTACATACTGCTTAAGGGAAACATAAATCAGCAAGACATAACAATCATAAATATCTATGCCCCGAACATTGGGTCATCCATGTACGTCAAACAAATCCTTCTCAATTCCAGAAATCAAATAGACCATAACACAATAATACTAGGTGATTTTAACACATCTCTCTCACCACTGGATAGATCGTCTAAACAAAAATTGAATAAAGAAACCATAGATCTCAATAACACAATCAACAATTTAGACTTAACCGACTTATATAGAATATACCATCCAACAAAGAATGAATACACTTTCTTCTCAGCAGCACATGGATCCTTCTCTAGAATAGACTGTGTTTTATGCCACAAAGCTACTGTTAGCAAATACAAGAAGATAGAGATACTACCTTGTACTCTATCAGATCATAATGGATTGAAATTAGAAATAAATGACAGAATAAAAAACAGAAACTTCTCCAATACCTGGAGATTAAATAATACACTATTATATGATGAAGACATCAGGAGGGAAATTAAAAAATTCTTAGAAGTAAACGAGAACAAAGACACATCATATCAAAATCTCTGGGATACTATGAAAGCAGTACTTAGAGGAAGATCTATTTCATGAGGCGCATTCAACAAAAGAAGTAGCAATCAACAAATAAACGACTTAACACTACAGCTCAAAGCCCTAGAAAAAGAAGAGCAGACCAACACCAAAAGTAGTAGAAGACAGGAAATTGTTAAAATCAGAGCTGAAATCAACGAAATTGAAACAAAAGAAACCATTGGAAAAATTAACAAAATAAATAGTTGGTTCTTTGAAAAAATAAACAAAATTGATAAAACCTTAGCCACACTAACAAAGAGAAAGAGGGAGAAAACTCAAATTACTAAAATTCGGAATGAACAAGGAAATATCACAACAGACACGAGTGAAATACAAAACATAATTAGAAGCTATTTTGAAAATCTATACTCCAACAAACCAGAAAACCTCGAAGACATCAACAGGTTTCTAGAGACATATGAATTACCTAAACTGAACGAGGAGGACATACACAACTTAAATAAATCAATTTCAAGCAATGAAATAGAAGAGGTCATCAAAAGCCTACCAACAAAGAAAAGTCCAGGACCAGATGGGTTCTCAGCCGAGTTCTACAAAACCTTTAAAGAAGAGTTCATTCCAATACTCCTCAAAGTATTCCATGAAATAGAAGAGGAGGGAACCCTCCCAAACTTATTCATTCTATGAAGCCAATATCACCCTGATACCTAAACCAGACAGAGACACATCGAGGAAAGAAAATTTCAGACCAATATCCTTAATGAACATCGACACAAAAATTCTCAACAAAATTTTAACAAATCGCATACAAAAATATATTAAAACGATAGTGCACCACGATCAAGTGGGTTTTATCCCAGGGATGCAGGTTGTTTCAACATCCAGAAATCAATAAATGTCATTCACCATATCAACAGACTAAAAGTTAAGAATCACATGATTATTTCAATAGATGCAGAAAAAGCATTCGATAAAATACAGCATTCCTTCATGCTCAAAACACTAGAGAAAATTGGGGTAGTGGGAACATTCCTTAACATTGTAAAGGCCATCTACACTAAGCCCATGACCAATGTCATTCCAAATGGTGAAAAACTGAAAGCATTCCCCCTAGAAACTGGAAGAAGGCAGGGATGCCCTCTTTCACCACTTCTATTCAACATCGTTCTTGAGACTCTAGCCAGAGCAATTAGACAAACCAAAGAAATTAAAGGGATACAAATTGGAAAAGAAGAACTCAAATTATCCCTGTTCACTGATGACATGATTATATATTTAGAGGAGCCTGGAAATTCCACCAGAAAACTCTTAGAACTCATAAGTGAATTCAGTAAAGTATCAGGTTACAAGATCAATGCTCATAAATCCAATGCATTTTTATACATAAGTGATGAATCTTCAGAAAGAGAAATTAGGAGAACTACCCCATTCACAATAGCATAGAAAAAAAATACTTGGGAATCAATCTCACAAAAGAGGTGAAAGACCTCTATAATGAGAACTACAGAACACTAAAGAAAGAAATTAAAGAAAACCTTAGAAGATGAAAAGATCTCCCATGTTCATGGATAGGAAGAATTAATATTTTCAAAATGGCCATACTACCAGAAGTGCTATACAGATTCAATGGAATTCCAATTAAAATCCCAATGATATACCTTACAGAAATAGAGCAAACAATTATGAAATTAATCTGGAAGAATAAAAAACCCAGAATAGCTAAAGCAATCCTCAGTAGAAAGAGCGAAGCAGGGGGTATCGCAATACCAGATCTTCAACTCTATTACAAAGCAATAGTAACAAAAACGGCATGGTATTGGTACCAAAATAGACAGGTAGATCAATGGTACAGAATAGAGGACATGGGCACAAACCCAAATAAATACAATTTTCTCATACTAGACAAAGGTGCCAACAATATGCAATGGAGAAAAGATAGCCTCTTCAACAAATGGTGCTGGGAAAACTGGAAAACCATATGCAATAGAATGAAATTAAACCCCTATCTCTCACCCTGCACAAAACTCAACTCAAAATGGATCAAGGACCTTGGAATCAGACCAGAGACCCTGCATCTTATAGAAGAAAAAGTAGGTCCAAATCTTCACCTTGTTGGCTTAGGATCAGACTTCCTTAACAGGACTCCCATAGCACAAGAAATAAAAGGAAGAATCAACCACTGGGATAGATTCAAACTAAAAAGCTTTCTCTCAGCAAAGAAAACTATCAGTAATGTGAAGAGAGAGCCTACAGAGTGGGAGAATATCTTTGCCACTCATACTTCAGATTTCCAGAATCTATAAAGAACTCAAAAAACTCTACACCAGGAATACAAATAACCCAATCAACAAATGGGCTAAGGAAATGAACAGACACTTCACAGAAGATGTACAAGCAATCAATAGATATATGAAAAAATGTTCAACATCTCTAGTAATAAGAGAAATGCAAATCAAAACTACACTAAGATTTCATCTCACCCCAATTAGAATGGCAATTATCAAGAATACAAACAACAATAGGTGTTGAAGAGGATGTGGGGAAAAAGGTACACTCATACATTGCTGGTGGGGTTGCAAATTAGTGCAGCCACTCTGGAAAGCAGTATGGAGATTCCTCAGAAAGCTTAGAATGGAACCACCATTTGACCCAGCTATCCCACTCCTTGGCCTATACCCAAATGACTTAAAATCAGCACACTACAGAGATACAACCACATCAATGTTCATAGCTGCTCAGTTCACCATAGCCAGATTGTGGAACCAACCTAGATGCCCTTCAGTTGATGAATGGATAAAGAAACTTTGGCATATATATATATATATATATATATATATATATATATATATATATATTTATGTATATATATATATAAAATGGAATATATATATATATAATGGAATATTACTCCGCCATGAAGAATGATAAAATTATGGCATTTGCAGGCAAATGGATGAAATTGGAGGATATCATGCTAAGTGAGATAAGCCAATCTCAAAAAACTAAAGGACGAACGATCTCGCTGATAAGCGGATGAGGACATATTATAATGGGGGGTATGAGGGGTTAGCGTTAGGGTTATGGTTAGGTTTAGGGTTAGGGATAAGGAGTGTGGTAAGAATGGAGGAAGGAAGGACTGTATAGAGGGAAAAGAGGGGTGGGAGGGGTGGGGGGAAGGGAAAAATAACAGAATGAATCAAACAACATTGCCCTATGTAAATTTATGATTTTTAATAAAAAAATGAAAAAAATACAAATAATAATAAATGCTGGTGAGGATTTGGGGGAAAAGGAGCACCCATACATTGTTTGGGGATTGTAAATTAGTACTACTACTATGGAAATCAGTAAGGAGATTCCTCCGAAAACTAGCAATAAAACCATCATATGACCCAGCAATATCACTCCTTGGTATTTATCCAAAAGAATTAAAGTTAGCAGTCTTGTTAAGGAAGTCTGGTACTAAGCCTACATGCTGAAGATTTGGGCCTCCTTTGTCTTCCATTTGGAGAAGGGTCTCTTGTCTAATTCCTAGATCCTTGATCCATCTTGAATTGAGTTTTGTGCAGGGTGGGAGAGAAAGGTTTAATTTCATTTTACTGCATATGGATTTCCAGTTTTGCCAGCATCATTTGTTGAACAGGCTATCTTTTCTCCATTGTATGTTTTTGGCACCTTTGTCTAGTTTGAGGTAACTGTATTTATGTGGGTTTGTCTCTGTGTCTTCTATTCTGTACCATTGGTCCACTTGTCTATTTTGGTGCCAATACCATGTCATTTTTGTTACTATTGCTCTGTAGTATATAGTTTAAGGTCTGGTATTTTGATACTGCTTCACTCTTCCTACTCAGGATTGCTTTGGCTCTTCAAGGTCTCTTATTCTTCCAGATGAATTTCATGATTGCTTTCTCTATTTCTATGAGGAATGTCATTGGAATTTTAATTGAAATTGCATTGAATTGGTATAGTGCCTTTGGTAGTATGGCCATTTTGACAATATTAATTCTGCCTATCCATGAACATGGGTGATCTTTCCATCTTCTAAGGTTTTCATTAATTTTTTTCTTTAGTGTTCTGTAGTTTTCATTGTAGAGGTCTTTCACCTCTTTTGTTAGATTAATCCCCAAGGTTTTTTTTTTTTTTTTTTTTTTTTTGTGTTGGAAGTCATCTTTATTTAGCAGAATCATACTAAGTTGAGCCATGGCACGCAGAGGCCTGGCTTCTAGGAACTGTTGGGAAACATGTGGCACTGTGTGGGAGGTTCCCTTCTGGAATTTTCTCCCTAAGAGAATGGCTCCCCTAACTTCACTCTATCCTGTCCACAGAAGAAGCTCCTCCTGGTCCTGACCCCCTTTACCTGTATATTATAAATAAAAGAGAGTTGAGCGAGTTGTTGTAAGAGGCCAGAGCTCATCATATTGTTAGGTTGGTATTTGGGCGACTATAGGAGGGAGAGCGGAGCAACTGAGACAAAGGGCAGCACGCCACACGATGACCAATCAAACGGGCAAGAAAACTCCACTGACCCCTACCTCCACCAGTCACTCAGCAGGCCCCCCCCCCCCCCCATTCTGGCCTATAAAGACCTTGGACAACCAGGGCCACGAATGATTTTCTCCAGGTCTCTATCCTGACCTGTATCCTGGGGAGCTGGGAATTTTGCCCGAGAGCCAAAATCCAATAAAGCTTGCTTCGGCTGCTTTCTGTCCGATTTTATTTGGCTGCTAACCATGCCCCCAAGCTTACATTTGGTGCCAAAACCCGGGAGGGTTTTCGGGCTTTCCCCGATCAGGGTTGAAGCCCACCTCCTACCTCAGAAGAACCAGGAGATTCTGTTCTGTTCTGCTCAGCTCTGCTCCGTTCCACCCCATCCCATTTCCCTTTATCAGACAGGGTAAGTTCCCTAGGGTTTTTCCCATTTGCCTTTCCAATCTTTACCCTCCTTCCACAAGGGGTCTGTCTGTTGCGCGTGCCACAGACCCCCCTGCCCATTCCATTTGGGCTCTGGTTGCCGCGGAGATGTCCGGGCTCCAGTTAGCCCCCTGTTTATTCTGTTCCGGACCCCCGAAAGTCAAAAGATGTTTTGGCTTTTGGCCCGTCTGCCATTTTTCCAGTGTGCACAAGCTGAAATTGGGACACCTTTTTCTGGCTTCTGCACATCTATCTGGGTAAAGTTGGACGGCTCATGGGAAATACCCCAAAACTCCTTTGGGCTGTCTTTGCCATAATTTTACTGAACTGGGATTCCCCCAAGACTTAAGCCATAAATGGCTAGTTTTTTATTCAACCATGGCCTGGCCTCAGTATATTCTAGATAATGGCTCAAAATGGCCACCAGAGGGCACTTTTGACTTTCAAATTCTCACCAACTTGAGTAACCATTGTTGCAAGGCAGAAAAATGGGAAGATCTTATTTATTTGCAAGCTTATTGGGTTTTGACACTTGCCCCGTCCTTCTTTCTTCCTGTTCTACCACCCAAATCCTTCTCGCTAGGGAGTGTCCTAAGCCCTCCTCTCATTGTTCTCCTGATTCTGCAGCCACATTTTCAGATCCTCCTGAAATGCTTTCAGCTCCACCCACTCGCCCTCCTCCTCCATACTCTGGCCAAACTCCTTCCTCCCGCTCTTCTCCTCTTCCTCCAGCCGAAAGCCCACCCCTTCCTCCTGCAGACACAGCCCCTCTTACTCCTCAGAGCCCTCCCACCTCCCCTCCTCCTCCTCCTCCAGAATGTTCCTCTACCCACTCCATTCCCTCTTCCCCTGTTAGCGCACACATGCGATCTCATCAGACCCTCCTACCGCCTAACCCAGAGCTTCTTTGTCCTCTCTGGGAGGTGGTGGGTGCAGAAGGCATTGTGCGAGTCCACATTCCACTCTTACTCCAGGATCTTTCCCAGATTCAGAAAGGTTTAGGGTCTTTTTCTGCTGATTCCTCTACTTATATTAAGAAATTTAAATATCTTTCCCAAACTTATAGTCTCACCTGGCATGATGTTCATGTTATTCTTTCTTCCACTCTCACTGCAGACGAACAAGCCCGTATCCAACAGGAAGCACAGAACCACGCTGACCAAGCCCATTTAACAGACATAACTTTCCCACAGGAGCAGCAGTGGTTCCAATAACTGAACCAAACTGGTTCCACCAGCAAGGCCACCATTATTGTGTTCCAATATCTCATAGCAGGCATGCAAGCAGTCTCCAATAAGGCAGCAAACTTTGATAAACTGAGGGAAATTACCCAGAGTCCAGATGAGAATCCAGCTCTGTTTCTTAACCACCTTACAGAGGCCCTTACTAACTGGACCCTAAATCTCCCTCTGGGGCTACAGTGCTAGCAACCCACTTCACTTCTCAATCAGCCCCTGACATAAGAAAAAAGCTGAAAGGAGCTGAGGAGGGCCCTCAAACCCCCACCTGAGATCTGGTGAAAATGGCCTTTAAAGTCTATAATGCCCGAGAGGAATCAGCCGAACTGGCCAGGCAAGCTTGTTTACAGAAAAAGGTGACACTCCAGTCCCAAGCCTTGGTAGCTGCCCTGCGGCCTGCGGCTCCAGCGAGAGCTTCAGAGGGGGACCAGCAATCCTCTCCACGAGGGGTTTCCTTCAAATGCAGATGCAAAGGTCACTGGGCTCGGCAATGTCCAAACCCATGGCCCCCCCACCAGGCCATGTCCCGCCTGCAAACAAGCAGGACACTGGAAGAGTGACTGCCCTATGGCCGGTCCCTCCCTAGTGCCTCTACGCAGGGGTGTGGCCAGCCAGGCGGTCCCTTCCCATGAACTTATGGGATTCACAGAAGACTGAAGAAGCCAGGACTCGACACCCCCATCACCCTCGCAGAGCCCAGGGTAATGTTCCAGGTAGCGGGTAAGTCCATAACTTTCCTTGTGGACATGGGGGCTACCTATTCTGTCTTGCCTGCCCACCCTGGGCCTTTATTTCCTTCCCGGATTTTGGATGTGGTAATTGATGGGAAACCCTCCTTCCCAAGCAGAACAACTAGATTAGGCTGTGCCCTGGCCCTCCATCCTTCTACACACTCATTCCTAGTTATTCCCTCCTGTCCAGGCCCCCTCCTAGGAAGAGATGTTCTCCAACTCCTAGGATCCACCCTGCAGCTTCTTCCCAGGAACACTGCTAGTGCTCACTTCTTTCACCTCTGTTTTGTACATTCTCTAGCGCCCCCACACCACCTACCCTACCATTGCCCCAGACCTGGTCGACCCCCAAGTCTGGGACACTTCTGAGCCAGTCCTTATCCAACTGAAACCCCAAGCTACGTTTTCTTCACATCCCCAGTTTCCAATTTCCCATACTCACAGGGAAGAACTTAAACTCATTATAGACAGGTTGCTTACTCAGGGACTTCTTATCCCTACTGACTTCCCTTGTAACAAGCCCATATTGCCAGTACATAAACCCTCAGGAACCTATCACTTGGTCCAGGATCTCCATCTAATTAATGAGGCAGTTATTCCCATCCACCCGGTGGTTCCTAACCCTTACACCCTTCTTTCCCACATTCCCCCTTCTACAACCCACTTCACAGTTCTGGATCTCGAAGACTCGTTCTTTACAGTTCCCCTCCACCCTGACTCCTATTACCTCTTTGCCTTCACATGGGAGGATCCTACATCCTTTAGGTCTCAACAGCTGACATGGACAGTTTTACCCCAAGGCTTCTGGGACAGTCCTCACCTTTTTGGGCAAGGCTCAGCTCAGGATTTGGCTACTTGTGACTTGGGAGATAGCACACTCCTACAATATGTGGATGACCTCCTCCTATGCAGCCCATCCCTCAAGGCCTCCCAGACTCACACTGCCCAGCTCCTCAACTTCCTGGGGTCTTGAGGCTATCAAGTCTCTCCAGTCAAAGCCCAACTCACCACCCCTTCAGTCACATATTTGGGCATACTCCCCACTCCTACCTCTAAGAGTCTCACAACAGACAGAATCCAAGCCCTGTGTGACTTACAGCTGCCAGAAACAGCAGATTACATTCTCTCCTTCCTGGGTTTAGCTGATTTTTTTCAGATACTGTGTTCCTAATTTTGCACTTCTTGCTAAACCCCTATTTCAGGCAGCAAAGGAAACTCCACATGGGCCCCTTACCTCTCCCAAAATGATAGCTAAATCTTTTTACAAGTTCAGGGATGCTCTCATGTCCTCCCCTGCTCTCTCTCTCCCCAACCCTAACTGTCCTTTCCACCTCTTCATGGATGAAAAACAGGGTGTTGCCACTGGCCTCCTCATGCAACCAACTGGACCTTCTTACAGACCGGTGGCATATCTCTCCAAGAAGCTTGATTCCACAATTTATGGGTGGCTACCATGTCTCTGAGCACTGGTGGCAGCAGCTGAATTAACTAAGGAAGCTCTAAAACTCACTCTACACCAACCAATAACTGTGTTTTCAACTCATAGACCGCAGGACCTCTTAAGCCATAAATCCCTTCCACTCCTGAGCCCATCACAGATTCAAGAATTTCATCTCCTTTTTATAGAAAACCCCACCATTGCTCTCTGTTCTTCTCTCAACCCTGCTCCACTTCTTCCACTGTCCCCTCCTCCCTTGACCATCAGTCATTCTTGTCCACAGGTGCTGGAAGCCCTATGGTCACCTCATGAAGACCTCTTTGATTACCCACTCCCCTTACCTGACGTAACCATTTTCGTAGATGGCAGTTTTGTGGTGGGTAGAGATGGACACTGTAGAGCTGCTTACGCAGTTGTCACCACCGCCTCAGTTCTGGAAGCCGATTGCCTTCCAGAGGGACCACTTCCCAAAAGGCTGAACTCTTTACTCTGATCAGGGCTCTAATTTTATCCAAAGGTAAACAGGTCAAAATCTACGCAGATTCCAAATATGCCTTCTTGATTACACACTCACATTCAGCTATTTGGAAGGAGCGTGGATTTCTCACCACAAAGGGATCACCAGTGGTCAACGCCTCTCTAATTTCTAAACTCTTGGAGGCACTCCAGTTGCCCAGACAAGTTGCCATCATACACTGCAGAGGGCACCAAAGATCTTCAGACCCTATAACCATGGGTAATAACAAGGCGGACTCTGTAGCACGGGAGCTAGCAACAAAATCTTCAACAGCCCCCATTTTATCCCTATCCACTACAATTAAACCTAAATATTCTCCACAGGAACAGGAGGACCTAATGACCTGGGGCAGTCATCTCGGGGATGGTGGCTGGATTTCCCTGGGGGACCAGATCGCCCTTCCCGAGCAGCGAGCTTCCAGCTTATTGGTGGACATTCATACCTCTCTTCATGTTGGCCCCAAGCCTCTCCTGCGGTTTCTCCAGCCCCTCGTTTACCTTCCAGAAATGAGAGCCGTTCTGGAGCAGATCCACTCCACCTGCCCAGTCTGCTCCACAGTGTCCTCACAAGGGGGCCTCAAACCCAAACTCCCAACACATCAGTTGAGAGGTCATCAGCCAGGTGAAGACTGGCAAGTCGACTTCACCCACATGCCCAGACACAAAAATCTCCATTATTTACTTACCCTGGTTGATACTTTTTCAGCCTTCTCCACCCCCAAGGAAACTGCATTCATTGTTGCCTCCATCCTCATTGAGCAGATTATTCCCAGATTTGTACTTCCTGCATCCATCCAGTCAGACAACAGTCCAGCCTTCACCTCTCAGGTTGTTCAACTAGTCTCCAAAAGCCTCAACATCACCTGGAGACTCCACATTCCCTACCGACCCCAATCTTCGGGTAAGGTGGAAAGGGCTAACGGCATTCTCAAGGACCATCTCACTAAACTTGCTGTTGAACTTAGACTTTTTGGCCCAATCTCCTTCCATTGGCCCTTACCTGAATCCGGGCAGTCCCTAGAGCCCCCTCAGGCCTCAGCCCCTTTGAGCTACTCTATGGGCGCCCTTTCCTAATTAACCAGAACTTCCCAATCACCCCTCCTCCTTTAGCATCTTATCTACCCTACCTCACGCTCTTGCACAAACTCCTAAGGGAACACGCAGACTGCTACCTTCCAGCGCCATCCACAGCCTCGTCTCCAGCTGGACCACAAACCAAATCGGCCATCGTTCCTCTCCAACCAGGAAATGCAGTTTTTCTTCGAGAATTACATCCTCAATCACTACAACCTCGCTGGACTGGACCTCACACAGTTATACTTACCACCCCAACAGTGGCCAAACTTCTGGGCCACTCCCCTTGGTACCATGTCTCCCGCCTTAAAAGAACACCCTTCCAGGATACCCAGTCCTGGACTTCCACTGCAGTGGGACCCACCAGACTTAAAATCTCTCACCAGCCCCCTATTACTTTACTAATCATTAATTTCTCTCAAGCCTCTGTCCCAGCCTACAGGTGGTTCTATGCCCAGGAAATGTGGCAGATGGGTGGAGACTCCTTCTCCAAGATTGTGGCAGAAAAGGACTGTTCCCCCACAGGGTGTGACTGGGAAATCACCCTCGATCTCAAGGATTTTAAAACTATATCTGTCTCTTCTTGCTATGTCTGTATGGTTTGCTTCCTATTTGACCAAAATCAGCCATACTGCAAGACAGAGTCTGCCATATATGGAGGGTGCCCCTATAATGCCTGTAAAAGACATTTCCCAGAGCCCTGCTGGGGGAATGCAATAAGAATCAACATCAAAGACCCCTGGACCCCAAGATGGGCCTCAGGGGTTGACACAGGGCCAACAGCCAACCATCCTGTGGCTTCACTTAGAATCTGGAGAGCTTATATTCAGGTAATTCCTCAGGTTCACCTAACCATTCAATAACAGGAAAAGGGGATCCAACACCAGCTCAATGCAGCTACACAGCCTCATGCTAAGCCTTTCTTATGGCTTATTCTGATACATCAAGGTCTCCAACTTCTCTATTTCTCCAGAGTCAATAACATTTCAGATTGCTTTCTCTGTGCAGGTTTGGACCGGACCCCCCTAACAGCTGTTCCTATGAGTACCCTCCTTAACACTTCCTCAAAACCTCAAGGAACTCCCTCTTCACCTTTGGAGCGAGTTTCCCTTTATCACAATTCCTCAGAAAACTTTGCTTACTGTTATGCTTCCTCTAACTCAGTGCCTTCTAACCAAACCATACAAGTCTCTTCTCCAATATTTGCTCCTCCAGGATTCTTTTTTCTGATGTAATGGCACTCTGACAAAAGAATTAGGTTCCAATATGCCCTTTGCTTTCTGTGTGCCCTCTGTTTTAGTTCCTCAATTGACACTATATAGTGAAGCTGAATTAATCTGGCTTTCTCAAAGTCCCATCCCTAGGGTAAAATGGGCCATTTTTCTAGCAGTGGTGGTTGAACTTTCCCTAGCTTCCTCACTTGTGGCCTCTGGGTTGGGAGCAGAAGGACTCGGTTATGCAGTCAGTGCCACCCAAAAGCTAGAACAGCAACTCCAAGAGGCAGTAGAGGCATCTGCTGCCTCCCTGGAATCCTTACAAAGACAAATAACATCTATTGCTCAAGTCTCTTTACAGAACGTCGAGCACTAGATCTTCTGAAAGCAGATAAAGGGGGAACATGTCTATTCTTCAGGGTAGAATGCTGCTATTACATCAATGAAACTGGACTGGTCAAAAAGAACATCAAAACTCTCAGACATCTGAGTGAACGGCTGAAGCAACATCAATCAAATGAACTTTGGCCAGGATGACTGAACTCCACTCTTGTCACCTGGCTGACCCCTATCCTTACTCCCCTATTTGTGATAGAATTTCTGCTAATTATTGCTCCCTGTCTTCTCAGGTTTGCCCGGAACCGCATGAGTGAGGTTGCCAGGGTGACATACAACCAGATGTTCCTACACTCTTATAGCCACCTCCCCACCGACCTAGATCCTGAACCTTTTTTTCTCCACCATGCCCCTTAACATGCAGGAAGTAGCCAGATGGACTCCAGCGCCCTATATCACCAAAAAGGTTGGATGTTAGGTCAGAATTTGGGCGACTATAAGAGGGAGAGCGGAGCAACTGAGACAAAGGGCAGCGTACCACAGGATGACCAATCAAACGGGCAGGAAAATTCCACTGACCCCTACCTCCACCGGTCACTCAGAAGGACTCCCACCCATTCTGGCCTATAAAGATGCTGAGCAGCCAGGGCCATGAGCAATTTTCTCCAGGTCCCTACCCTGACCTGTACCCTGGGGGGCTGGGATTTTTCACCTGAGATCCAAATTCCAATAAAGTTTGCTTCAGCCACTTTCTGTCTGATTTTATTTGGCCGCTAACCATGCCCCCGAGCTTACGCTTATGGCCAGACCCATCATGCCCCCTCTCATTTAAAGAGTACTGGCTCTTGTGTGTTTGTTGAGTAGATACATTTTTAGGGTAATTGAGTGATATACTGCCAACATCCTCCTCTGGAAGTTAACCCTTTTCTCGTTCACACAGGATGTAGCAGACAGGACTCCCACATTTGGCACCTGAACAGGGACGTTTGAGAGAATTTTAGAAGAAAGAAAAAAGGTAAGGATGTTGGCCCTTTCCATGGGAAGCATGCACATGTGAATAAGTTTAGTAGTAAGAAAGGAAAGGGAAATTAATTGTGTGATGTTAAACCTGAGGAATTCACTCTCTACAGAGAAAGAAATAAAAATAACTCTATTTAGCTATATTCAATACTTAGCCAGAGTGAAAATTCAGTGGAAAGAACACAACTCCTACAGTCCTTGAAATGTAAGTGGAGACCTGGTCATTTCAAACACTGCAGACTGGATCAGGCAGGTCTGCCTGCATCTCTGTGATGGTATAAGACTGAGAACTAACTTGACCTAGAGCATGGTTTCTGCTTCCTGGGGGGAAGGATGGAAGTCTACAGAACATGGCTGCTCCCTGCTCAGGCAGAGCCCCTCAGGGCCAAACCTCTTGATGAGAGGAGAGAAAACATGGGGATCAGAAGCACAATGATAGGCTAAGCAAATTTAGTATGGACCGTGATAGAAACTTGCTTTTATTTAATCCAAGATGTTGATTTATGGATTTTGGGAGATTTAATCACCAGACTTAGAAATGCTATTCTGAACTTTAAATCTAAGTGTCAAAAATATTCATCCTCCAGGACCTCTTTGTCTTCTGGGAATATATTTTAAAAGTTTTTAGTAATTAGCCTTGAGCAGTTCCCCATGGGCAAAGTTTCTGTTCAGGGGACTGGAAGGCATTCTGATGTAGAGGAGGATAAATTAATGTGGAACTTCTGTAATTTACTTTGAAAGATCCTACTCCAGTGTCTCCCCTTGCCCCTTGGAAAGTCAGGAGACCAAGGATTCCGACCGCTGTTAATAGGGCAGAGAAGGAATCAACAAAATTTGTGTTATACCTTATTATTGACCAAAATGATGTCCAAAGTTCTGAGGGGACAAAAAGAACTCATGTGTCTATTCCTTTTACAACATCAAGGGAGTTAAAATCTGCATGCTCCATGTATGGAACAAACATGCCATTCATAATAAGTCTCTTATAATTAATTTGTAATGAGGTCCACCACTCCTACTAGCTAGCTCCTGCCTTTCTGAAGGCAAGTATTTAACATGGAAATCTGATTGGATAGAGCCTTATTCAGATCAGGCAGAAATTAATAGATTGAATGGAGTTCAAATTACCTTGGATATGCTTTACCAGCTCAGGGAAATTTGCTGATTTGGGATAACACTTGACTTATGATTTACAAACTTATGCTCAAATAAATGCATATGCACAAAAAGCATAGAGAGAATTAACTTCCTAGAGGGGGCAGGGAAAACTCTAAACCCTAGTCAAATTTGGCAGGAGTCAGAAGAAAAATTTTCAGACTTTGTAACAACCTGGATAGTGTTGTCTCAAGGATTTGGAGATAGTCCTCACCTGTTTGGACAAACCCTAGCTAAGGACTTAACAAAATTTGGAGATAAAACATTTGTAATTGTTCTCCAATATGTAGATGACATCCTTTATGTAAGAACCCAGAAAACCACGCCGGACACAGGAATTGATATAAGAGAGTTTATTAAGCAAACAGAGCATCTCCCTGCAGGGTAAGAGAGAAAATGAGAGGAAAAGAGAAAGGGTGTGTGCAAGAAAGAGTGTGGAAAGCAAGGAGGAGAGAGAAAGAAAGTGAGAAGGAGAGAGAAAGCAAGAGAAAAGGATGGCGGGGAAGCTATGCTTAAGCAGTTGAATTCTGCCAGGCTAACAGGGGACCAATAATGGAGGAGGATACTTGCTTGCTGATTGATGAACCAATAGCTAGCTAGGATGTTCACAGACTGACAAGTAATTGGGAGGTGGGGAAAATGAATGCAGTGTAAAAGGTGGGGGAGCAGCTTTATATTATACTTTATATGCCTGTAAGGCCCCCAAAAAGGAAACCCCAACTCTGTCCCATGGATCGACAGCAACCCCAATCAACTGCAGGAGGCGTCACTTGATGCAAACCGCAAGAGGTGTTTATTCCAGCGCGCTGGGACCCGACTCGTGACTCACGCAGGAGTCCAGGAGTCCAGGAGTCGAGTCCCGAGCAAAAAATCTTGTAGGTTTATAAAGGCAGAGACCACACATCGGGAGGGGTCTCACATGAAAGGGAAAAGGGGAACAAAGCTGCCGGGAAAATTCAAAGGGGGTCTGGGTTTGTTGATAACATACAACATGTTTTACAATGTTTTACAACAGGGTGTAGATTCTGGTGTCTTAACTGCCTGAATACTATCTTGCTCCAATTACCCTTTTACTCTCTGTTTGGGGCTGTTTCCTGGAACAGCTTTAAGGGCTTTGTTCCCATCACTGGGAGGGAGACCTTAGGGAGTTCAGATAAAATAGCTTAAAAAAATGTCCATTCTTTCACTACCACACAGGAGAAATACCAAAACCATTACAGAGGCTTCCTAGGAATAACTGGATACTGCAGGCCTTGGATTCCTAGGTATAGGGAATTAGTTAAACCTCTTTACAGACTCCTTAAAAAACGTAACACCAAGGAACAACTGCCCTGATGTGAGAACCAAAACACACTAAAGGTTTTTAAAATATCTAAAAGGGGCCTTACTTCAAGTCCCTGATCTCGGCTTACCTAAGGAACAAGATTTAACCTGTTCGTGATTGAGAGAAAAATAACCCTAAAAATATTCACCCCAAACTGTTGGGTAGACAACCAAGGACAAATCAGGTCAATAGCCAATGGCATATCTCAGTAAGGAGCTTGGCATAGTAGCTTCGTCCTCAAAAGTAATGGAAAATAAGGTCTCATAGTTTTCTTTGACATCCAAACCTGTCCTAAAAATAAGAAATGGTTAAAATACCCTCAGCATCAAGTTTTTGCTGGAACCACTAATCTTTCTTTTAGTTCCTTACAGGTCTCAGTGAAGGCTTATATTGAAATGTAAATGGAGAGACCTGCAGGCTCACTAGATCACTCAGACTCAAGGAAAATAATTAAAAATAGGGAAAGAAAACATTTTCTGAAGTTGATAGAAGATATTCTGATTGTACTTTTTGGCGGATTAATCTTCTGCTTTTTAGGAATAATTTTAAAGGTGATTAAAAATCATTAGGACAAAGGCCAGCAACCCGAATTACTCTGAAGTTTTTCTTTTTATATCTTAAATTCTTAGACAAATTAAACCAATGTTTAATGCATGTTTGTCCATTGCTATGTAGCTTCACTTACAATAAATTATAAAAATTTCCTTTTTTATGACAGATCTATAAATGTATGAACACAATGACTATATTTACATGATTTCAAAATTTACTGACAATTCAATGAGCATGTTCACATTTTAAAATTAAAATAAAAAGTGGTCCATATAATTTTTCTCATTATTTTTACAGACTGCATTTTCATTCATTGTACACAAATGGGGTACATCTTTTTGTTTCTATGGTTGTGCACAATGTAGATTCTTACCATTCATGCAATCATACATGTACATAAGGTAATGATGTCTGTCTTATTTTCATACCCCCTTCTCCCTCTCATTTCCCTCTACATAATCTAAAGTTCCTCATTCTTCTCTCACCCTCCACCCCCTACCCCCATTATATCATCCACTTATCACAGAAACACTCTGCCTTTGGTTTTTTGGGATTGGCTTACTTCACTTAGTGTGATATTCTCCAATTCCATCCATTTATCTGCATATGCCATAATATTATTATTCTTTATGACTGAATAATATTCCATTGTGTATATATACCACAATTTATCCATTCAACAGGGCATCTAGGTTGGTTCCACAATCTAGCTATTGTGAATTGAATTGTTATAATTACTTTAGTATGCTAATTTTAAGTCCTTTGGGTATAAACCGAGGAGAGGGATAACTGGGTCAAAATGTGGGTCCATTCCATTTTCTGAGGACTCTCCATACTACTTTCCAGAGTGGCTGCACCAATTTGCAATTCCACCAGCAATGTAAAAGTGTGCCTTTTCCCCCACGTCCTTGCCAACATCTGTTATTGTTCATGTTCTTAATAATAGCTATTCTAATTGGAGTAAGATGAAATCTTAGAGTGGTTTAATTTTTATTTCTGTAATTACTAGAGATGTTGAACACTTTCTCATATATTTATTAATTGTCTGTATATCTTCTTCTGTAAAGTGTCTGTCCAGTTTCTTGGCCCATTTATTAATTGGGTTCTTTGTATTTTTGGTGTGAAGTTTTGCAAGTTCTTTATAAATTTTGGAGATGAGTGCTCTATCTGAAGTGCATGTGGAGATTTTCTCTCACTCTGTAGGCTCTTTTTTCACATTATTGATTGTATCCTTTGCTGAGAAAAAGCTTTCAAGTTTGAATCCATCCCATTCATTGACTCTTGCTTTGAGTTCTTGTGCTATGGCAGTATTGTTAAGGAAATCTGATCCTAAAGCCAACATGATGAAGATTTGAGCCTACTTTGTCTTCTGTTTGTTAAAGGATCTCTGGTCTAATTCCTAAGTACTTGATCCACTCTGAGTTTTGTGCAGGGTGGGGGAGAGAGGTTTAATTTCATTTTAATGCATATGGATTTCCAGTTTTGCCAGCACCATTTGTTGAACAGGTTATATTTTCTCCATTGTATGTTTTTGGCACTTTTGTCTAGTTTGAGGTAACTGTATTTATGTGGGTTTGTCTCTGTGTCTTCTATTCTGTACCACTGGTCTGCCTGTCTATTTTGGTGACAATACCATGCCATTTTTGTTACTATTGCTCTGTAGTATAGTTTAGTCTGGTATTTTGATACCTCCTGCTTCACTTTTTCTGCTCAGGGTTGCTTTGGCTATTCAAGGTCTCTTATTCCTCCAGATGAGTTCATGATTGCTTTCTCTATTTCTATAAGGAATGTCATTGGGATTTTAATTGTAATTGCATTCAATCTGTATAGCACCTTTGGTAGAATGGCCATTTTGACAATATTAATTCTGCCTGTCCAAGAACATGGGTGATCTTTCCATCTTCTAAGGTTTTCTTCAATTTCTTTCAATATGCTTCCTTCAAGAGATTCATCTCACAGAAAAAGATTCCACAGACTAAAGGTGAAAGGAAGGGGAGGAATATACCATGCATATGGACTCAGTAAAAAAGCAGGAGTCTCCATTCTCATATCAGATAAAGTGGACTTCAAACCTAAGTTTGTCAGAAGGGATAAAGAAAGACATTTCATACTGCTCCAGGGAACCATAAACCATCAAGACATAACTATTTTAAATATTTATGCCCCAAACAATGGAGCATCTATGAACATTAAAAAAAACCTTTCTCAATTTTAAAAATCAAATAGACCAAAACACAAAAATAGTGGGTGACTTTAACACACTGCACTCACCACTGGATAGATCCTCCAAACAAAAACTGAACAAAGAAACTACAGAACTAAATAATACAATCAGTGATATAGACTTAATGGACACATACAGAATATTTCATCTATCATCGAGTGAATACACTTTCTTCTCAGCAGTTCATGGATCCTTCTCCAAAATAGACCATATGCTATGCCACAAAGAAGCCATTAGTAAATACAAAAAAATAGAGATACTACCTTGTATTCTATCAGACCATAAAGGAATGTAATTAGAAATCAATGATAAAATTAAAAAAAACAAAATACTCCTACACCTGAAGACTAAATAACATGCTGTTGAATGATACAATGATAACAGAAGTCATCAAGGAGGAAATAAAAAAATTCTTAAAGGTAAATGAGAACAACGACAGAGCATATCAAAATTTCTGGGACACTATGAAAGCAGTACTAAGAGGAATATGCATTGCATTGAGCTCATACATTAAAAAAATAAAAAATCAACAATTAAATGACCTAACCTTACATCTCAAAGCCCTAGAAAAAGAAGAACAGATCAACATCAAAAATAGTAGAAGACAGCAAATAATTAAAATCAGAGCTGAAATCAATTAAATTGAAACAAGAGAAACAATTCAAAAAATTGATAAAACAGATAATTGGTTCTTTGAAAAAGTAAACAACAGTGATAAACCCTTAACCCACACTAATGAAGAGGAGAGAGAAAACTCACATTACAAGAATTTGTGATGAAAAAGAAAAGATCATGACAGACACCATCGAAATACATAACATAATTAGAAGCTACTTTGAAAATTTATACCCCAACAAAATAGAAAATATCGAAGACACTGACAAATTTTTAGAGACATATGATACTCTCAAACTTAATCAGGAAGACATACACAATTTAAATAGATTGATTTCAAGCAAAATAGAAGAAGCTACCAACCAAGAAAAGCCCAGGACCAGATGGATTCTCAGCCAAATTCTACAAGACCTTTAAAGAAGAACTGATACTGATACTCGTTAAAGTATTCCAGGAAATAGAAAAGGAGGGAACCCTTCCAAACTCATTCTATGAAGCTAGTATTACTCTGATACTAAAACCAGACAAAGACTCATCAAGGAAAGAAAACTTTAGGCCAATATCCCGGATGAACAAAGAAGCAAAAGTCCTTAACAAAATTCTGACAAATTGCATACAAAAACATATTAAAAACAGTGCACCATGATCAAGTGGGGTTTATCCCAGAGATGCAAGGTTGTTTCAACATCCAGAAATCAATAAACGTAATAGACTTAAAGTTAAGAATCATATGATTATTTTAATAGATGCCAAGAAAGCATTTTGATAAAATATAGCACCCCTTCATGCTTAAAACACTCAAAAAAATAGGGATAGTAGGAACATACCTCAACATTGTAGAGACTATCTATGCTAAGCCCATGACCAACATTATTTTTTAAATGGAGGAAAACTAAGAGCATTCCCTCTAAAAACTGGAACAAGACAGGGATGCCCTCTTTCACCACTTCTATTCAATATCATCCTTGAAACACTAGTCAGAGCAATCAGACAGACCAAAGAAATTAAAGGAATACAAATAGGAAAAGAAGAACTCAAGCTATCAGTATTTGCTGATGACATGAATCTATATTTTGAGAATCCAAAAAACTCCACCAGAAAACTTCTAGAACTAATAAATGAATTCAGCAAAGTAGCAGGATATAAAATTAATACAAATAAGTCTAATGCATTTCTACTCATAATTCATGAATCCTCTGAAAGAGAAATTAGGAAAACCACTCCAATCACAACAGCCTCAAAAAAACAAACAAGCAAACAAACAAACAAAAAAACCTTGGAAATCAATTTAACAAAAGAGGCAAAAGACCTACAGTGAAGACTCCACATAATTTTAATTCACATGAATTAATGAACTGTAATATATATTGGGGTAAACAACTAAAAATACAAAAGACTTATATATACTATTTAACTCACATTTTTCCAGGTTAAAAGGCTTCTTTATTAATTCACATTTTTCCAGGTGGTCAAATAAATAATAAATTGCTAAATTCTATAATATTTAAGATCTATATTCCTTGTTGTTTCTAATTTTTTTAAGCAGGAAAGAAATTATTAATATTATTATTTACATTTGTTTGATAGCTCCAAATATACAAAATTACAAAAGACCCACACTAAGGCACATTATTATGAAAATACCTAACATACAAAATAAAGACAGAATTTTAAAGGCTGCAGAGAAAAGAATCAAATTACATTCAGGGGGAAACCAATAAGAATATCAGCAGATTTTTCAATCCAGACTCTAAAAGCTAGAAGGGCCTGGAACAACATTTACCAAGCCCTGAAAGAAAATGGATGCCAACCAAGAATCTTATACCCAGCAAAACTTACTTTCAGATTTGAAGACCAAATAAGATCCTTCCATGATAAACAAAAGCTAAAGGATTTTACAAAAAGAAAGCTGGCATTACAGAACATTCTCAGCAAAATATTCCATGAGGAAGAGATGAAAAACAACTATGAAAATCAGCAACAGAAGGAACTAGCCTAAAGGAATAGCCAAATAAAGGAGAAACCAAATCATGTCAAAAAACAAAAATGAGTCAAATGACTGGGAATACAAATCATATCACAATAATAACCCTGAATGTTAATGGCCTGAACTCATCAATCAAAAGACATAGACTGGCAGATTGGATTAAAAAGAAAAATCCAACAATAAGCTGCCTGCAAGAGACTCATCTCATAGAAAGAGATACTCATAGACTAAAGGTGAAAGGATGGGAAAAAACATACCATGCACATGGACACAGCAAAAAAGCTGGAGTATCCATCCTCGTTTCAGATAATGTGGACTTCAAGCCAAAACTAGTCAGAAGGGATAAAGAAGGACATTACATACTGCTTAAGGGAAGCATAAATCAGCAAGACATAACAATCATAAATATCTATGCCCCGAACATTGGGTCATCCATGTATGTCAAACAAATCCTTCTCAATTCCAGAAATCAAAAGGACCACAACACAATAATACTAGGCGATTTTAACACACCTCTCTCACCGCTGGATAGATCGTCTAAACAAAAATTGAATAAAGAAACCATAGATCTCAATAACACAATCAACAATTTAGACTTAACTGACTTATATAGAATATACCATCCAACAAAGAACAAATACACTTTCTTCTCAGCAGGACATGGATCCTTCTCTAGAATAGACCATGTTTTATGCCACAAAGCTACTGTTAGCAAATACAAGAAGATAGAGATACTACCTTGTACTCTATCAGATCATAATGGATTGAAATTAGAAATAAATGACAGAATAAAAAACAGAAACTTCTCCAATACCTGGAGATTAAATAATACACTATTATATGATGAATGGATAACAGAAGACATCAGGAGGGAAATTAAAAAATTCTTAGAAGTAAACAAGAACAAAGACACATCATATCAAAATCTCTGGGACACTATGAAAGCAGTACTGAGAGGAAGATTTACTTCATGGGGCTCATTCAACAAAAGAAGTAGCAATCAACAAATAAACGACTTAACACTACAGCTCAAAGCCCTAGAAAAAGAAGAGCAGATCAACACCAAAAGTAGTAGAAGACAGGAAATAGTTAAAATCAGAGCTGAAATCAACGGAATTGAAACAAAAGAAACAATTGGAAAAATTAACAAAATAAATAGTTGGTTCTTTGAAAAAAAAAATAAACAAAATTGATAAACCCTTAGCCACACTAACAAAGAGAAAGAGGGAGAAAACTCAAATTACTAAAATTCGGAATGAACAAGGAAATATCACAACAGACACGAGTGAAATACAAAACATAATTAGAAGCTATTTTGAAAATCTATACTCCAACAAAACAGAAAACCTCAAACACATCAACAAGTTTCTAGAGACATATGAATTACCTAAACTGAACAAGGAGGACATACACAACTTAATCAATTTCAAGCAATGAAATAGAAGAGGTCATCAAAAGCCTACCAACAAAGAAAAGTCCGGGACCAGATGGGTTCTCAGCCGAGTTCTACAAAACCTTTAAAGAAGAGTTCATTCCAATACTCCTCAAAGTATTCCATGAAATAGAAGAGGAGGGAACCCTCCCAAACTCATTCTATGAAGCCAATATCACCCTGATACCTAAACCAGACAGAGACACATCAAGGAAAGAAAATTTCAGACCAATATCCTTAATGAACATCGACGCAAAACTTCTCAATAAAATTTTAGCAAATCGCACACAAAAATATATTAAAAGGATAGTGCACCACGATCAAGTGGGTTTTATCCCAGGGATGCAGGTTGTTTCAACATCCAGAAATCAATAAATGTCATTCACCATATCAACAGACTAAAAGTTAAGAATCACATGATTATTTCAATAGATGCAGAAAAAGCATTCGATAAAATACAGCATTCCTTCATGCTCAAAACACTAGAGAAAAGGGGTAGTGGGAACATTCCTTAACATTGTAAAGGCCATCTACACTAAGCCCATGACCAATATCATTCTAAATGGTGAAAAACTGAAAGCATTCCCCCTAGAAACTGGAACAAGGCAGGGATGCCCTCTTTCACCACTTCTATTCAACATCGTTCTTGAGACTCTAGCCAGAGCAATTGGACAAACCAAAGAAATTAAAGGGATATGAATTGGAAAAGAAGAACTCAAACTATCCCTGTTTGCTGATGACATGATTATATATTTAGAGGAAACTGGAAATTCCACCAGAAAACTCTTAGAACTCATAAGTGAATTCAGTAAAGTATCAGGTTACAAGATCAATGCTCATAAATCCAATGCATTTTTATACATAAGTGATGTATCTTTGGAAAAAATAATAGGAAAACTACTCCATTCACAATAGCATCAAAAAAAATAAAATACTTGGGAATCAATCTCACAAAAGAGGTGAAAGACCTCTACAATGAGAACTACAGAACACTAAAGGAAGAAATTAAAGAAAACCTTAGAAGATGGAAAGATCTCCCATGTTCTTGGATAGGCAGAATTAATATTGTCAAAATGGCCATACTACCAGAAGTGCTATACAGATTCAATGGAATTCCAATTAAAATCCCAATGATATACCTTACAGAAATAGAGCAAGCAATTATGAAATTAATCTGGAAGAATAAAAAACCCAGAATAGCTAAAGCAATCCTCAGTAGAAAGAGCGAAGCAGAGGGTATCGCAATACCAGATCTTCAACTCTATTACAAAGCAATAGTAACAAAAACGGCATGGTATTGGTACCAAAATAGACAGGTAGATCAATGGTACAGAATAGAGGACATGGACACAAACCCAAATAAATACAATTTTCTCATACTAGACAAAGGTGCCAAAATTATGCAATGGAGAAAAGATAGCCTCTTTAACAAATGGTGCTGGAAAAATGGAAAATCCATATGCAACAGAATGAAACTAAACCCCTATCTCTCACCCTACACAAAACTCAACTCAAATTGGATCAAGGACCTCAGAATCAGACAAGAGACCCTGCATCTTATAGAAGAAAAAGTAGGTCCAAACCTTCAACTTGTTGGCTTAGGATCAGACTTCCTTAACAGGTCTCCCATAGCACAAGAAATAAAAGCAAGAATCAACAACTGGGATAGATTCAAACTAAAAAGCTTTCTCTCAGCAAAGGAAACTATCAGCAATGCGAAGAGAGATCCTACAGAGTGGGAGAATATCTTTGCCACTCATTCTTCAGATAGAGCGCTAATTTCCAGAATCTATAAAGAACTCAAAAAACTCTACACCAAGAATACAAATAACCCAATCCACAAATGGGCGAAGGAAATGAACAGACACTTCACAGAAGAAGTTGTACAAGCAATCAACAGGTATATGAAAAAATGTTCAACATCTCTAGTAATAAGAGAAATGCAAATCAAAACTACCCTAAGATTTCATCTCACCCCAATTAGAATGGCGATTATCAAGCACACAAGCAACAATAGGTGTTGGCAAGGATGTGGGGAAAAAGGTACACTCATACATTGCTGGTGGGACTGCAAATTAGTGCAGCCACTCTGGAAAGCAGTATGGAGATTCCTCAGAAAGCTTGGAATGGAACCACCATTTGACCCATCTATCCCACTCCTCAGCCTATACCCAAAGGACTTAAAATCAGCATACTACAGAGATACAGCCACATCAATGTTCATAGCTGCTCAATTCACCATAGCCAGAGTGTGGAACCAACCTAGATGCCCTTCAATTGATGAATGGATAAAGAAACTGTGGCATATATATACAATGGAGTATTACTCCACCATGAAGAATGATAAAACTATGGCATTTGCAGGCAAATGGATGCAGTTGGAGAATATCATGCTAAGTGAGATAAGCCAATCTCAAAAAATCAAAGGACGAATGATCTCGCCGATAAGAGGATGAGGATATATAATGGGGGGTAGGAGAGTTTAGCGTTAGGGTTATGGTTAGGTTTAGGGTTAGGGATAAGGAGGGTGGTAAGAATGGAGGAAGGAAGGACTGTATAGAGGGAAAAGAGGGGTGGGAGGGATGGGGGGGGGAAGGGAAAAAAATAACAGAATGAATCAAACAACATTGCCCTATGTAAACTTATGATTACACAAATGGTATGCCTTGACGCCATGTACAAATCGAGAAGCAACATGTATTCCATTTGTTTAAATAATAAAATAATAATAATAATAATGAAATGAAAAATAGAAAAAAAAAGAATCAATAAATGGGATGGATTCAAACTTAAAAGCTTTTTCTCAGCAAAGGATACAATAAAAAATGGGAAAAGAGAGCCTACGGAATGGGAGAAAATCTTTTCCACACGCACTTCAGATAGAGCACTAATCTCCAAAATTTATAAAGACCTTACATAACTTTACACCAAAAATACAAAGAACCCAATCAATAATGGGCCAAGGAACTGGACAAACACTTTACAGAGGAAGATATACAGATAATTAACAAATATATGAAAAAGTGTTCAACATCTCTAGTAATTAGAGAAATGCAAATTAAAACAACTCTAAGATTTCATCTTACTCTAATTAGAATGACTATTATCAAGACCACAAGCAATATGAGGTGTTGTATGGATGTGGGAAAAAAGGCACAATTTTACATTGCTGGTGGAGTTGCAAATTGGTGCAGCCACTCTGGAGAGCAGTGTGGAGAATTCTCAGAAAACTTGGAATGGACCCACATTTTGACCCAGTTATCCCACTCCTCAGTTTATACCCAAAGGACTTAAGATTAGCATACTACAGTAACACAGCCACATCAATGTTTATAGCAGCTCAATTCACAATAGCTAGATTGTGAAACCAACCTAGATGCCCTTCAACAGATGAATGAATAAAGAAATTGTGCTATATATATGCAATGGAATATTATTCAGCCATAAAGAAGAATAATATTATGGCATTTGCAGACAAATGGACAGAATTGGAGAATATCATGTTAAGTGAAGTAAGCCAATCCCAAAATACCAAAGGCTATTTTCCCTGATAAGTGGATGATGATACATAATGGGGGTGGGGGGTTGGGAGGTAAGAGAAGAATGGAGGAACTTTAGATTCCATAGAGGGAAATGAGAGGGGGGCAGAGGTATGAGAGATGGTGGAATGAGAAAGACATCATCACCTTATGTACATGTATGATTACATGAATGGTGTGAATCTACATCGTGTGCAACCATAGAAACATTTGTGTACAGTGAATCAAAATGCAGTCTGTAAAAGTAAAATAAGAAAAAAGAGCAGAGGCACCAACAAGAATTCCAGAAATCGAAGCGGATCCAGCTCCCTTGGAAAGACACTGGCAAGAGGACAAAACGTAAAAAAAAAAAAAAAAAAAAAAAAAAAAAAAAAATACCCTTGGATGAATAAAGTGGGGCCAGATTACAGGTCGCTTCGAATACCAGGTGAAGGATACAGAAAATAACATTCCCCCAAGAAAAGGGAGGGAGGAGAATGGGTCCCGGGAGAGGGAAGGTACACTTTAGGCCCTGGGCTCTGGGCTTTCATCCTTTCCCAGTAACACTGAGTCCTGGAAGGGGCGGCAAACAAATGGGCTCTGGTCTCTGGATTTTTATCCCAGTAACAATGAGTTTAAACCTTTTACGACCATTTCCCTGAGTTAGAATGAGTTTTGAGCTTTTACAGCTGTTTTCCTGAGTTAGATTTTTAACCTGCACTAGTTTCCTGACTGCACAACTGGCATATCCTAGGTCTCTAATGATGAAGGCACACTAAACATTGTTATGATTAACTCTCATTAAGATCTACAAAACACAGACCCCTCTTGTAACAGTGGCCACTTTCTCTGCTGAAAATCTGCCATGTGACATTCTGCTACTGCTTAATAAAGACAGCTTGCAGATTCATTGGGGGAAGAAAAAGAATTAAAGCTAGCCTGCTCTATCCATGCTTAATGCAACACAATTCATAATAGCCAAGTTATGGAACCCGTCTAGGTGTCCATCAACAGACCAATGGATAAAGAAAATGTGGTGCGTATACACAATGAAGTTTTACTCAGTCATAAAGAAGAATACAATTATGTTATTTGCAGGAAAATGGGTGAAAATGGGGAATATCAAATGAAATAAGCCAGATTCAGAAAGTCAAGTGTTGTTTGTTTTCTCTTATCTGTGGAAGCTAGAGGGAAAAGGGAAAAAGAGAGTCTCATGAAAACAGAAGGGAGATCAGCAGAGTAGTGGAAAGTACTCAGGGGGAGGGAGATTGAAAGGAAAAGGAGTAGTAGTACTGGGGAAGGAAATGGACCAAACTATTTTATATGCATGTATGAATATATCACAATGAATTCATTATGCATAATTATAATGGATCACTAAAAATTAAAAAATTAAATGAAAAATATGCTAAAGATATTTTAGAATTATTAGAAGCTACCTTGGAGTCAAAAGAACTGGCACTGTCCATGTCTAGGGCATCATAAATCAGATTGTCTGTCTGCCCAAGGAAATTTTAAAGTGGATCGGGCTGCGAAACAAGAGGACAAGACAGAAACACCTAGATCCCCAACAATGACACTGAATTCTGAAGTTGGTTTGGTAAAACACCACCTGAGGTATTTCCCTGAGGACTTAGAAAAAGCCAAAGAATGAGAATTCAAGTGTGGTTCTTTCCATTCCTAAGACTGATGGATTTATGATGGGCAAGGTAATGTCTTTGTCCCTGAACATCTAATGGAGGATGTAGAAAGTCATCTATACCAGAGTACCCATTTGGGGAGGGTAGCCACCCTCCAAAACATACAAATATTTAATATATAAACTCACATGTTCCAAGGTGATACAAAGATGCACGGTGAGTCCCCAAAATGGTTCTTAAATAGGTCCCTCATCTGTAATAAAAGGGCCTTAATCCAGAGGCACTAGAAACAGGGATTACTGGGACGTGCCTTTGACTGAAGGCTACTCTGGACAGATTAAATTGATGCACCCCTAGAGCTGGGTCAGTGCTGATTTCTGCTATGCACCTGGATCTTGAGAGTCTCCCCAAGAATCACATAAGCAGAGGGGGGCAACCAACTGTTCTGGGAAAAGAGGCAAATTAGGTCTCATGCATTCTACAACCCATGAGGCCCTGTGTATAGTCACGCATACCTGTGACAATCCTGGTCAGCTTCCTGACCTCTTCCATCTGGTTGTCCAAGTCACCAGAGTCAAAGGAAAAGTGAGCTGGATCCCTTCTGTATCTCTTATCTGAATCTCTCTGCATGCAACCTCTCTGTGCCCTCTTCAAAGGTCTCCACCAGGGCCACCCTGTGCCACAAACTTGATGGGGCTGGGACAGAGGGGAAATATTTGCTGCAGTCTGCAGGGTCCCTTTAGAAAGCTCACGTGTGACTCCAGCAGATGACGACTTGCCAGAGCTCTGTTATTAGAAATACAGAGCACTTCTTAAACAACAGACTGTTGGGCTGCTCCAGAATCAGCTAAGATCTGACTGCTTTTCTGTCTTATAGTTATTCTCTGCTAAATCTGCTAAATCTCTCTTTCCCTTTGTGTTACCCCTTCCTCTGCCAAGTTCAGCTTGGCTGCTGTAGGCTCCACACTGATGCACTTTCTCACTCTCTGTTCCAAGATCACAATCTCTAGATCTCTCCAAGTCTCTGACTGACCAGTGTTGAACTTCAGTGAATTCCCTCAGTCACCCACCTTGCTAAGGTGAGTTCCCTCAGTCACCAAACTTGCTGAGGAGCTGCTTTCCGGCTACTTCAATCCTGAGTTGCAAAGAAGTTAGACGGTGCTGCTTGCCTCTACTCCAACATCTTGGATCCTAAACCTGTTTTATTGATCCTGGTTTCAAAAACTTACCAATTCACTGCCAACAAATGAGTCTTTATGCTTCAATGATACATCTGGCTAATCGTGTTCCTCTGGGTACCTGCAAAGGTAACTAAAGAGATAACAGAATAAAAAGATGACCCTGGCTTACAAATGCCTGGGCTCATGGCATAAGGGAGGACAATGCCCTTTGGGATACCTGACTTCAACCTTCACTGTTTCCAGCTCATTACCCCATGTTCTCTTCAACATCATAATCTCTAAAAAATCTCTATCATGCATGATTACCCTAACCACCACCCCCGGACTATGAAGATGATAGCTGTGGGCCTTCCTGCAGATGCAGCTTACCACTAGCTGATGCCAGTGGCTGGTTGGATCAAATAGTTGTTGGATATGGGCTTCTAGGATAGAAAGTGGGGTTAAACTGCTGAAAGGTGCCCTTGGGTTCCATCTTTAGTAAGACCTGTATATTGGTGGGTCCATGACCTTTATTCTCAAAACTAATCTTGAAAACAAAAAATCAAGATCCAAAGACAAAATATACCTAATTCTGTTTAAATAATGAGCAACGTTTTCTTCTGGTTAATTGTATCCCTCTTCACTCTGGAGTAAGAGATCTTCAACAGCCTGTCTTTTTTTAAAATTTATTTTTATTGTAAACAAATGGGATACATGTCGTTTCTGTTTGTACATGGAGTAACAGCATACCATTTGTGTAATCATACATTTGCATAGAGTAATGGTGTTTGATTCATTCTGTTATTTTTTCCTTCCCCCTCACCCCTCCCACCCCTCTTTTCCCTCTATACAGTCCCTCCTCCCTCCATTCTTGCCCCCCTCCCACCCCCCACTAAGTGTCATCATCCGCTTATCAGCGAGATCATTCGTCCTTTGGTTTTTTGAGATTGGCTTATCTCACTTAGCATGATATTCTCCAACTGCATCCATTTGCCTGCAAATGCCATAATTTTATTATTCTTTATAGCTGAGTAATATTCCATTGTATATATATATATGCCACAGTTTCTTTATCCATTCATCAATTGAAGGGCATCTAGGTTGGTTCCACACTCTGGCTATGGTGAATTGAGCAGCTATGAACATTGATGTGGCTGTATCTCTGTAGTATGCTGATTTTAAGTCCTTTGGGTATAGGCTGAGGAGTGGGATAGATGGGTCAAATGGTGGTTCCATTCCAAGCTTTTTGAGGAATCTCCATTCTGCTTTCCAGAGTGGCTGCACTAATTTGCAGTCCCACCAGCAATGTATGAGTGTACCTTTTTCCCCACATCCTTGCCAACACCTATTGTTGCTTGTGTGCTTGATAATCGCCATTCTAATTGGGGTGAGATGAAATCTTAGGGTAGTTTTGATTTGCATCTCTCTTATTACTAGAGATGTTGAACATTTTTTCATATACCTGTTGATTGCTTGTACAACTTCTTCTGTGAAGTGTCTGTTCATTTCCTTAGCCCATTTGTTGATTGGGTTATTTGTATTCTTTGTGTAGAGTTTTTTGATTTCTTTGTATATTCTGGAAATTAGTGCTCTATCTGAAGTATGAGTGGCAAAGATTTTCTCCAACTCTGTAGGATCTCTCTTCGCATTGCTGATAGTTTCCTTTGCTGAGAGAAAGCTATTTAGTTTGAATCTATCCCAGTTGTTGATTCTTGCTTTTATTTCTTGTGCTATGGGAGTCCTGTTAAGGAAGTCTGATCCTAAGCCAACAAGTTGAAGATTTGGACCTACTTTTTCTTCTGTAAGATGCAGGATCTCTGGTCTCATTTCAACGTCCTTGATCCAATTTGAGTTGAGTTTTGTGCAGGGTGAGAGATAGGGGCTTAGTTTCATTCTGTTGCATATGGATTTCCTGTTTTCCCGGCACCATTTGTTGAAGAGGCTATCTTTTCTCCATTGCATATTTTTGGCACCCTTGTCTGAGAAAATTGTATTTATTTGGGTTTGTGTCCATGTCCTCTATTCTGTACTATTTTGGTGCCAATACCATGCCGTTTTTGTTACTATTGCGTTGTAGTGTAGTTGAAGTTCTGGTATTGCGATACCCCGTTTCATTCTTCCTGCTAAGGATTGTTTTGGCTATTCTGGATTTCTTATTCTTCCAGATGAATTTCATGATTGCTTGCTCTATTTCTGTAAGGTACATCATTGGGATTTTAATTGGAATTGCATTGAATCTGTATAGCACTTTTGGTAGTATGGCAATTTTGACAATATTAATTCTCCCTATCCAAGAACATGGAAGATCTTTCCAACTTCTAAGTTCTTCCTCGATTTCTTTCTTCAATGTTTTGTAGTTTTTATTGTAGAGATCTTTTACCTCTTTGGTTAGATTGATTCCCAAGATTTTTTTTTTTTGAGACTATTGCAAATGGAGTTGTTTTCCTCATTTCCCTTTCAGATGTTTCGTTGCTTGTGTATAAAAATGCTTTAGATTTATGCATGTTGATTTTATAGTCTGCTATTTTGCTGAATTTATTGATGAGGTCTAGAAGTTTTCTGGAGGAGTTTTTTGGATCCTCTAAATATAGAATCATGTCATCAGCAAATAGTGACAGCTTAAGTTCCTCCTTTCCTATTCATATTCCTTTAATTTCTTTAGTCTGTCTAAATGCTCTGGCTAGAGTTTCAAGAACAATGTTGAATAGAAGTGGTGAAAGAGGACATCCCTGTCTTGTTCCCATTTTTAAAGGGAATGGTTTCAGTTTTTCTCCATTAAGAATGATGTTGGCCATGGGCTTAGCATAAATAGCCTTTACAATGTTCAGGTATGTTCCTACTATCCCTATTTTTTCTAGCGTTTTAAGCATGAAGGGATGTTGTATTTTGTCGAATGCTTTTTCAGCGTCAATTGAAATAACCATATGATTCTTATCCTTAAGTCTATTGACATGATGGATTACGTTTATTGATTTACAGATGGTAAACCATCCTTTCATTCCAGGGATGAACCCCACTTGATCGTGGTGCATGATTTTCTTAATATGTTTTTGGATACGGTTTGCCAATATTTTGTTAAGGATCTTTGCATCTATATTCATCAAAGATATTGGTCTAAAATTTTCTTTCCTTGATATGTCTTTGCCTGGTTTGGGTATGAGGGTGATATTAGCTTCATAGAATGAGTTTGGTAGGGTACCCTCCTTTTCTATTTCCTGGAACACTTTGAGAAGTATTGGAATGAGTTCTTTGAAGGTCTTGTAGAACTCGGCTGAGAATCTGTCTGGTCCTGGGCTTTTCTTGGATGGTTGGTTTTTAATGGCTTCTTCTATTTCACTGCTTGATATTGATCTGTTTAAATTGTATATGTCCTCCTGGTTCAGTTTGGGAGGAGCATATGTCTCTAGAAATTTGTTAATGTCTTCAGTAGTTTCTATTTTGTTGGAATACAGATTTTCAAAGTAGCTTCTAATTATGTTATGTATCTCAGTGGCGTCTGTCGTGATATTTCCTTTTTCGTCATGAATTTTAGTAATTTGAGTTTTCTCTCTCCTTCTCTTTGTTGGAGTGGCTAAGGGTTTTTCTATTTTGTTTACTTTTTCAAAGAACCAACTTTTTGTTTTGTCAATTTTTTGAATAGTTTCTTTTGTTTCAATTTCATTGATTTCAGCTCTGATTTTAATTATTTCCTGTCTTCTACTACTTTTGCTGTTATTCTGTTCTTCTTTTTCTAGGGTTTTGAGCTGTCATATTAGGTCATTTAGTTGTTGACTTTTCATTCTTTTCTGGAATGCGCTCCATGCAATAAATTTTCCTCTTAGTACTGCTTTCATAGTGTCCCAGAGATTTTGATATGTTTTATTGTCATTCTCATTGACCTCTAAGAATTTTTTTTATCTCCTCCCTGATGTTTTCTGTTATCCATGTTTCATTCAATAGCATATTATTTAGTCTCCAGGTGTTGGAGTAATTTCTGTTTTTTATTTTGTCATTGATTTCTATTCTCAGTCCATTATGATCTGATAGAACACAAGGCAGTATCTCAATTTTTTTGCATTTCCTAAGGGCTGCTTTGTGGCATAACATATGGTCTATTTTCGAGACAGTTCCATGTGCTGCTGAGAAGAAAGTGAAACCGCTCGTTGATGGATGGAATATTTTACATATGTCTATTAAGTCTAGGTTATTGATTGTGTTATTGAGTTCTATGATTTTTTGGTTGGTTTTTGATTGGAGGATCTATCTAGTGGTGACAGTGGTGCATTAAAGTCACCCAGAATTATTGTGTTGTGGTCTATGTGATTCCTGAAATTGAGAAGGATTTGTTTGATGTAGAGGGATGCACCATTGTTTGGGGCATAAATATTTATGATCGTTATGTCTTCCTGATTTATGGTTCCCTTAAGCAGTATGAAATGTCCTTCTTTATCCCTTCTGACTAACTTTGGCTTGAAGTCCACTTTATCTGATATAAGGATAGAAATCCCGCTTTTTTACTGAGTCCATGTGCATGGTAGGTTTTTTCCTATCCTTTCACCTTTAATCTGTGGATGTCTTATCTATGAGATGAGTCTCTTGCAGGCAGCATATTGTTGGGTCTTTCTTTTTAATCCATTCTGGCAGTCTATGTCTTTTGATTGAGGAGTTTAGGCCATTAACGTTCAGGGTTATTATTGAGATATGATTCGTATTCCCAGTCATTTGGGCTTATTTTTGGTTTTTAAGTTGGCTTGGTTTCTCCTTTGAGTGGTTTTTCTCTAAGGTAGTTCCTTCCTTTGCTGACCTACATTATTGTTTTTCATTTCCTCCTCATGGAATAATTTGTTGAGAACATTCTGTAGTGCAGGCTTTCTGTTTGTAAATTCTTTTAACTTTTGTTTATCATGGAAGAATTTTATTTCATCTTCAAATCTGAAGGTTAGTTTTGCTGGGTATAGGATTCTTAGTTGGCAACCATGTTCTTTCAGAGCTTGAAATATGTTGTTCCAGGCCCTTAAGCTTTTAGAGTCTGGGTTGAGAAGTCAGCTGCTATCCGTATTGGTCTCCCCTATATGTAATCTGATGCTTTTCTCTCGCGGCTTTCAAAATCCTATCTTTATTTTGAATGTTAGGCATTTTCATTATAATGTGCCTTGGTGTGGGTCTGTTGTGATTTTGTGCATTTGGTGTTCTGTAAGCCTCTTATATTTGATTTTCCATTTCATTCTTCAGGTTTGGGAAATTTTCTGATATTATTTCATTGACTAGGTTGTTTATTCCTTTGGTTTGTATCTCTGTGGCTTCCTTATTCCCAATAATTCTTAAATTTGGTCTTTTCATGATGTCCCATAGTTCTTGGAGATTCTCTTCATGATTTCTTACCATCTTCTCTGTTTGGGCAACTTTATTTTCAAGATTAAATTTTTGGGCTGGGGAGATAGCTCAGCTTGTAGAGTGCTTGCCTTGCAAGCACAAGGCTCTGAGTTTGATCCCCAGTACCACAAAAAAAAAAAAAATAAAAGGATTAAATATTTTGTCTTCGTTGTCTGAGGTTCTGTCTTCCAAGTGGTCTAGTCTTTTGGCGATGCTTTCTTTTGAGTTTTTTATTTGGTTTATTGTTTTCTTCATTTCAAGGATTTCTCTTTGTTGTTTTTTTTTTGTTTTTTTTTTTTTTGAGAATCTCTAGCTCTTTGTTGAAATGATCTTTTGTTTCCTGCACTTGCTGCTTCAGCTTATTTGTATTGTCATTCATTGCCTGCATTTGCTCTCTTATCCTTTGCTTTGGGAATCATCTTAATCATGTAGAATTTGAAATCCTTTTCTGACATTTCTTCTAACATACTGTCATTGGAATCTGTTACTATAGAATCTAGATTTGTTTGGATCATTTTCTTCCCTTGTTTTTTCATGTTGTTCATGTATCTTCCCCTCTAGCAGTGCAGATCTGGGGTATTGCAGATTTCCCCCTATAGGTGTATAGGGGCCCTATAGGTTTCCAAAACCTTTTCTTTAAGGGGCAATCAATATTAGCAGTGCCCAATTCAGACACTATGCATTCCTAGACCAAATAGCCCCTATGAGGACAATAACAAAATTGTCATAGTGAACAGAATGAGTTCAACTATTATCTTCAGTATAACCAACAGATTTGCAATAAGGTCTGCAGTTTCTAATGGAGGACAAAGAGGATGCAGAGGGATGTAGAATGTGGCTGTTAATGGGATAAGAAAAGAATATATAGAAGTTCTCAAAATAGAAAGGGTGAGAGTGCAATCCAAAGAAATTCGATGTTATCATGCAATAATGGAGAAAGAGACTCTGAGGGAACAGGTAAACAAAAGGAAAAGAGCAAGAAAAGTAAAGAAATAAACACTTAAAATTTTTCAATAAGGAGAAAAAAGAAAATCTACACTACAACAGTCATATACTATTCAAACCTCCCAGTAGCCTGATGCATGAGAGGTACCTGACAATGACCTTCCAGTCTCCAGCAGGCGTCTCAGGATGAGATTTGCCCCACCTAAAGATGGAAGATACAGCTTCCAGGATTATCCAAGATGGCCACTCTGGCTTCCAAATGTGTTGGCAAATGGGGAGCTGCAGCTTGGGGTGTGGACGTGGTAAGTTGGAGGTCCTGGAGGCAGGGTGCAGTTGGTCAGGCAGGGGTCCTCGAGGTCAGGTGTGTTTGGTGTGGCTGCGGGATCCTGGAGGCCACCTGCAATCAGTTGGTCTGGGGTCCTGGTGATAGGACGCAGTCAGTTGGTCTGGGGGTCCTGGTGGCAGGGAGCAGTCACTCGATGTGAGGGCCCCAGAGGCAGGGAGTGATCTGTCGGACTGAGGGCTCCTGGAGATGAGGCTCAGTCAGTCCGGCCAGGAGTCCTACGGGGCCTGGCTGTTGTCTCAAAATGGCAGCAGCCACATGTAACCAAACCTGCAGGTACTGTGGCATAGAACTTCCAGGCAACAGCAAGCAGCTGGTGCTCCACTGGCGGTCTGTGGTCAGTCTGCTGGCAGCTGTTGGATGATCGGGAGGTGAACCTCTGGTGGTGGGTGATGGGTAGGTAAAAGGCAGGCGATGGACAGGCAAGCGGCAGGCAAATTGTGGATGATAGGCACCTGACAGTGAGAAATCTGTACTCAGCAGCCTGTCTTTATCCTGCTATGTCAAAGGAGAAGTCACATAAATGAGTATGTTTCAAAATCTAGAAATTAATATTCCATACTTTCTGATTTAAAAAGAGGCTAAAGTGCTCATTTTCTAGTTTAAATTTACCATACCCACTAAATAGGAAAACATCTGGAAATTCTAATAGTATATCATTCTAAAACATTTCTAATGCACGAAGTCAGAGGAATAGAGATAATCATCAAAGTTTCCTACATTATTTTTTCCAATGAGGACAGTTACTTTGTTTTAACTATTGTGATATATAATAGCTGATGGGGACCATTTACTTTTCCTTGGGGAAGGAAACTGGTTTTCAAAATGGTGTTATGCTTGACTTCCATATTTAGCCCATGATTTGTTGGTGAGATTAATAGCCTTTGGGTACATCTGAGAATTTTTCATGCTCACTGGAGTCTGAGCACATCCTGAAAGTTCACCATGACTTCTAGGTCCTGCACTGCTGTAGGAACGTGGCTCTTTAGAATTTCACTGAGCTGAGGCATTTCTGCTAATCCGGCCATTCCAACCCACTCCTGTTTCCTGCAGTCCTCCAGGAAGACCAGCCAGGGCATCACCAAACTGAGCTGCTGCTCCCCATCTCCCAGCTGCCTCCCCCGTCCCTGGGGCCCTCTCTGGTGACTCCCAGGGTCTTGTCACTCTGGCCTTTCCTTAACCTGCCCTTCCTCCCTTTGTGCTCCTCCTCCTGCAGCGATGTGCTGTCCTCTCAGCCTGTGGCTGAGCTTGTCTCTTCATCTCACTGGCATCCTCCTTGGGCTTCAGTTGCCGACTTGCTGCACGGTGTCTGCTGTGTAAGGCTGAGCTGGACCGCGGGCTCTAGTGCACCCTTGGATGGCAGCATGGGCTGCTGCAGATGTACAGAGACAACAGTCTTGGCGCACACAGTGACCAACGAAGTCAGGCTGGGAACAAGTCATTAGCTTCCTGATCTCATCCCCATCATTTGGTGCTTCAGTGGCACCAAGCTTACTTCATTTGCCTATTCTGTTCTCTTCAGCTACCTCTGCAGTTCCCTTTCTCCTCTGAGCCCAGATGCCTGGCTCGTGACGTCTTCATGATTCATTCCCAGACCACTGGCTCCTGTGTCTGTAAGGACCCCGGGACCTCCCCTAGTTGGCTTCCCCCACCCCGCCACTGGCATTTCCATCGGAGTGCTCGAGGGGCAGGTGGGATGGCATTCCTTATGCCTCCCAGCCTCTCGTCAGGGACATGCAGCACCTTGGGGTGCAGGTGGCCAGACTCCAGCTCACACAGCCCGGACTCTGCTCACCCTGCAGAGGTCTGTGGCATGGTGGCAGTGCAGGGAGTGGTGCTGGCTGCAAATGCTGCTCAGACACTAGCTGGCAGCAGCCTCAGCCAGGGCAGCTCAGCAGGACCAGGTTCAGGAGCAATGCTTGGTGGTGTGATGGGGAAATGACTTATCCACTCTTCCCTTAGAGGACTTCAGATGTCCTATGTGGGAGTCTTTTCCTGACAGCGGATTTATTTTTGCAAGGACCCTCCAGCTTCAAACGCTGGGTAAAAAGGCAGTGTGTGTGTGTGGGCACGTGGGTGAGAGGCTCACACTTCACTTTGCAGATTTTCATGGATCACTTTCAGCCCACACCTGACTGCTAACCTCTCTTTTTGTGTCCGAGTTCTGTGATTCTCCCATTTTCCCAAGAACACCCCTCCAGTGAGGGAGAGACGTTATAAACCTGGCTGCACTAGTGTGGGGAGCTGATGATCGCAGACCCCGTGTCAGTGCCCACCTGCAGCTGTCTGCCCACACCCTGCTGAGCCTGAGCCTCTCTCCTGATCTTGAGGCCTGGCTGTCCTTGGGCTCCCACGCAGGCTGCATGAGTGGTTACCTCCTCCTCCACCACTTTCCAGCCTCCTAATAGGTCTTTGGTTTTCTTGACTGCTAATGTTCCCCCATTCTCTGTGGTGGGGCTTCAGACTCAGCGTGGGATCCAGGTATCATTCTTTCTTGGTGTCTGGGAAGGCAGAGGAGCTCATTACCTGCACTCAGTCTGCAGGCTGTACCTGGAATTCACACACTGGCATATATGATGAAGGTTTGAACCAGTGGACTTGGGCAGAAATGAGAAAAGTGTGATTCAGGATGGAAAAACCAGACTTGGGATTAAAAGTGTTAAGTTTGGTCTAAAGTTAACTCTATAATTTTATGTTTGGCGTAAAGCTTTCTCCACATGCAGGGAGATGGACTTAGCCTGATGTGCGAGCGCTGTTACCTTGTTTGTAGAAAGTAGCTGAGACTCAGCCAATCAGAAGAGGCCAACTGTTCAAACCACATCCAACTGAGTGCTAAGAAATTGAACTTTCTGTCCTTCAGTTCCATTTTCTATCTTACTTCCTCTTCCCTAGCTATAAATACACCTAGGTGGTGCTGGGAGAATTGGAAATCCATATGCAACAGAATGAAACTAAACCCATATCTCTCATCCTGCACAAAACTCAACTCAAAATGACCTTTTAAGGACCTTGGAATCAGACCAGAGACTCTGCAGATTATAGAAGAAAAAGTAGGTCCCGATCTTCAACATGTCGGCCTAGGACCAGACTTCCTTAACAGGACTCCCATAGCACAAGAAATAAAAGCAAGAATCAATAACTGGGATAGATTCAAACTAAAAAGCTTTCTCTCAGCAAAGGAAACTATCAGTAATGTGAAGAAAGAGCCTACAGAGTGGGAGAATATCTTTGCCAATCATACTTCAGATAGAGCACTAATCTCCAGAACCTATAAAGAACTCAAAAAACTCTACACCAACAATACAAATAATCCAATCGACAAATGGGCTAAGGAAATGAACAGACACTTCACAGAAGAAGATGTACAAGCAATGAACAAACATATGAAAAAATGTTCAACATCTCTAGTAATAAGAGAAATGCAAATCAAAACCACCCTAAGATTCCATCTCACCCCAATTAGAATGGCGATTATCAAAAATACAAGCAACAGGTGTTGGCGAGGATGTGGGGAGAAAGGTACACTCATACATTGCTGGTGGGGCTGCAAATTAGTGCAGCCACTCTGGAAAGCAGTGTGGAGATTCCTTAGAAAACTTGGAATGGAACCACCATTTGACCCAGCTATCCCACTCCTTGGTCTATACCCAAAGGACCTAAAATCAGCATACTACAGAGATACAGCCACATCAATGTTCATAGGTGCTCAATTCACAATAGCCAGATTGTGGAACCAACCTAGATGTCCTTCAATTGATGAGTGGATAAAGAAACTGTGGTATGTATATACAATGGAATATTACTCTGCCATAAAGAACGATAAAATTATGGCATTTACAGGCAAATGGATGAAATTGGAGACCATCATGCTAAGTGAGATAAGCCAATCTCAAAAAATTAAAGGACGAATGATCTCGCTGATAAGTGGATGATGACACATAAGGGGGAGGGTGGGGGGAGTTAGTGTTAGGGTTAGGGTTAGGGTTAGAGTTAGGGAGGGGGACAAGAATGCAGGAAGAAAGGACTGTTTAGAGGGAAAAGAAGGGTGGGAGGGGGAGGGAAGGGAAAAAATAATAGAATGAATCAAACGACATTATCATATGTAAATTTATGATTATACAAATAGTATGCCTTTAACCCACGTACAAACAGACAAACAACATGTATCCCATTTGTTTACAATAAATAAAAAAAGAAAAAAAAATCCAAAATGTAACTGAAAAAAAAAAAAAATACACCCAGGTGATGGAGTAGAGCATTCTGAACTGGTTTTAGTCTGAATAGGTGCCCTATTCTAGAAGTTCCAACACAGTAACTATGACTTATGAAATAAATTTTGCTGAAAGTTTACTCTTTAACAAAAGCAATATTTATTTTCTGGACAGTATATATTTGGGTAATCAATACAGCACCTGGCTTCACCCCTGGAATCCTGTTGTGATCATCTCCCTGGCTCCACATCATAGCCTTGGAGAGAGTGAGGTCACTGTAGATCCTGAAGTGGTTCAGCCTGTGGTCATGGCATTCTGGGTGGACCTAGAGGGGAGGCTGCTGGATCTGAAAGGCCCCTGTGGGGATGCAAGAGGTCCTGGGATTGAGGCAGGTGCACCTGGGCTGAAATCAGGCCCTTCTCTCCTCCTGTGTGGCTGCAGGTGCTTTTCCTTGCTCAACCTGCTTGTGGAATGGAGAAACCAACACTAATATCCATTCATGATGCTGAGAACAATCTATGCAAAGCTTAGGCCTACCGGAGACTCATCTGTGCCCCCTCCCACTAGAAAGCCACCCAGTGATGGAGCGTGCATATCTGTCTTAGGGTAGCCCACCTCCTAAGTCCGCATCCAGCACAGGCTGGGTATGCATACACATCTGCTGAAGGAAAGAATGAGTTTGTAGAAGGAGTCACACAAAGAACTGAGTAAAAGTGAGCCCTCTGACACACAAATCTTACAGAAGCCACATGTGCCATTAACTTAATGGACACGATTTCAGCTAATATTCCCAGGAGACACAAAATTAAGAGGTGCTCATCATCTGTGGCTTTCCTAGGGTCCCAATATGGAGTTTGGGGTAATCTGCCAGACAGGTTGTGGTCCTATCAGGGGCCAGGGAGCCCATGTTGGGGCCAATCAAGTCTGTCCTTCCCCCAAACACATCACTCTAAACCTCCATCTGAATCACCTTTGTGGTTCCACAACACCAGATCTAACATTGTTTGTGGCACATTTTCTTCCTCTGCCACTTACACTGTCACCACCAAGGTCCCCAGCTTTACAATGACGAGCAGTATTTGGAGACTTGGTGCAACACAGACAAAAACAGTCTTATCTGCAAAGCCCAGGAGTCTGAGCAGGCTGCCCTGGTTGGCCAGCCTCACTTGTCCTTCATCTCACCCACGCTGAGCTTGCCAGGAAGTGTCCTGGAAGGTCAGCAGTGAGACATTTCCACGTGCACTTTGCACCACAGGAGCCAGACCTTTATCTGAGACAAAGGAGAGATGTTAGGTAACATGTACACTGGAATTTTTTTAAGTGGCCCAATTATCCCACCTGGTGATTTCTATTTTCCTCCAACCTTCTCTCACTTGACAAAGATTCTCTCGTTGGCCAAAGTCTGCTCAGCCTGTCCTCAGCCTGTCCTGAGCTCTTTGCAACTAGGCCTGACTATTAGACTTCCATGTTCATCTCCACATTGTCCAATTTTACAAAAATCCTACTAAGTCACTTTACCGGAAAGTCGCACCCTCGATACCTGATCCCCCTTGGCATTTGGTTCCTTGTTCTCCACCACCCCACAGATGGTGTCGGCTCTCCCTGGCTGCCTTCACAGGTCTGTTAGGTCGTTCAGCTACATTTCCCCTGCCCCTGATGCTTCCTCTAGTGATATCTCATCCATGGACCCACACCTTAGCCACAAACTCCCACTCATCCATGCTGTGCTCAGATTTGAACCCCAAGTTTCTGCTCCTATGAAAAAACCCATCTGGTGCCCGTACCTATGGCAGTGGTCCCAGCCCTTGAATGGTTCTCCTTCCTTGGTTCTTGAACAGTCGTGGAGTAATTGATTCATCATGCATATTCAACGAGTGTCTGAAATAGCTTATTCTTCTCTCCCCCTCCCCCTATTTCTCCTTCTTCTCTTCCTCTGTCTTTTTGTACTGGGGACTGTACCCTGGGAGTGATTTACCACCGAGGTACATTCCCAGTGCTTCTCCCTTTTTATTTTGTTTTGGCACAGGGTCTTGTGAAGTTGCTGAGCTTGAACTTGGAATCCTATTGTCTTCGCTTCCACAGTCTCTGGGATTACCAGCCTGGGACACTCTGCCCAGCTCAGAATGATTCCTTCTTCAATTCCCCCGATTCACTAAAAGTTAGACCACCCACCCTTTTCCTTCTCCTTTGACTGTTCATCTCTTCACTAGCCCTCCAGCCACACCTCCACCTCCCTTTTACACTCACCCCTTTTTGGTGCAAGTGGTGGGGACTCCTTCAGGAACCTTCTGCCTGAATCCTGCAGTTTTTTGTCTCCAAGGTGATGCCCATATCTGAAGAGGATCCGATGCAAATGAGCAACTCCCCTGCCCAGTGGTAGGACCTGGACTCAATGAGCCTTCTATTCAAATCTCCATGAAGCAGCCTGTTGCAGGGTCACATGCTGAGTCTAGAGGCATGTAAGGGAAGAGAAGGCCAGACCCTGGAGTAGGAGCAGGAGAACTGCAGGGTGCAGAGAGCTCTTGGGAAGGGAGCACACCCGGAATCTCTCAGTGGATAGAGGTGCCTGGGATGAAGCCAAGGAGCCAGGAACAGCATCCAATTGTTCTGAGGTTGGCCTCTTATTCTCCTTTCTGTTCTTCCTGATCTGCATCACAATAACCCGCCCGTGTGTATTGGGCACGGATGGACCAGGCGTGGTTCTGGGCCCCAAAAAATCACTATCTCCCTTACTACTTATAAAACCCCATAAGAGAGGTGCTGTAATGTTTCCATTTCTTGATGGGAGAACTGAGTTTAAGAGTGACTTAGTAACATACTCAAGCTCACACACCTGTTAAGCAGAGCCCAGGCAGCCTGGCTCCCCACTCTGCCCTCTTAGGCACCACCTCTGTTGCCACAGTGCTTCCTGGTGTTTATCAAGTGCAGGAGCCACGCTCATCAAGACCTCTGCATCCCACCCACTTCTTGACTTTCGCCCAGTCTCCCTGGGTGTTTGTCTCTTTGTCCTGGAGCAGCATGAAGAATGAGATTGGGAGACCTGGCAGGGAGACTCAGCCTGAGTCAGGCAGGAGTCACGTTGGGAGCAGCCCTGGTGCCTGTGCTTGAAGCACCCGTTTCCTGCTGCTCCACAGCAAGCCCATTCCCTGTCCCCATGCCAGTGTCCTCACAGGTCTACTTGTTGGTCTCTCATTATGCTGGAAGGTCCCCATACCAGCCCCATCATGGTGACAACCGCATGGCAATAATGCCAACAATAGTGACAACCAGAGTTTCATGAGCCCGTGTACCAGACCCTGTCCTGAGCACCTGCATCATTTTACTTAATCCTCATAGCAACCCTCGGCTGCAGGCCCAGAGAGGGCGAGGTCCCTGAGCAGAGCCATGTAATGGATGAGTGCAGAACCAAGCTGTGCACTCAGTAGACTCCAGACACTCTGCTTGCACTATCTGAATGTCCAAGGAATGAACGAATGCCACGCCAGGGCCACTGGGGACATTTTGTTGATTTGACAATTAAGACAATGGCATTTGGTCGAGCTCAGTCTGTGAGCCTGGGGAGGAGGAGCCCAGTTTCTAGCCTCAAAGCAGAGGACAGGGAGGCTTGGCCCAAGCGGACAGAACCCTGAGAGGTCTCTCTGGCCATATGCTGTCTGTGCTGAGTGTCCTGACATTCTCAAAACTTACCCTCTGTAGGTTCCTCTGTGTTATGGTGCCAGGACTTGGGCTTTGTGGAGCCTGCATGACCTGGAGACAGAGCGTCACAGCTCCCGTCAGGACGTAATTCCCTCCCGCTCAAGACTCACTGCGGAGCAGAACCCACAGCACTTTCAAGTGTCTGGCACAGGCCAGGAGCAGTGCTGGGTGCTGGGGAGCAAGACTGAATGCCACCCTCAAGGACTTCAGAGACCACAATGACACTGTCAGGTGCAGTGTCCGCCAGCCCCACGTGGCAACCGAATTAAAATAACTAAAATTGAACTCCCATCTCCACGTTCTTATTTTCCTTTCTTTTTTTTTTTTTTTTTTTTTTTTTTTTTTGTCACTGGGAATTGAACCTAGGGGCACTTAGCCACTGAGCAACATCCACAATCCCTTATTTTGTAATTTATTAGAGAAAGGGTCTCACTGAGTTGCTTAGGGACTCGCTAATTTGCTGAGGCTGACTTTGAACTTGCTATTCCTGCCTCAACCTCCCAAGTCACTGGGATTACAGGTGTGCACCACCATGAGCGGCCCCTTTATTCTTGATATATGCGCTGGACTTACTTCAGCCTAGCTTATGCCAGCCCAGTGATACTCTGGGGCTGGCTTCTGCCTCCTGGGTCCATCCAGAACATTAGGAGTGCCCTTAATACCTATTATTACTTAAGGAAGAAAGAATTCACTCATGCTTAGAGGCTATCTATTGAGAAATAGCAGGGAGTCGAGAAGCATACTGGCCTAGCCTCTACCTTCTTACCTAGAGCCCATAGGGGATGAATTTCCCTTGAAATCTCTGGGAGCCTTGTCAATTGGGATCAGATGCAGAGGGAAAGGAACTTGTAGATCTAGAATACAAAAGAAGATGCCATATGCCTTAGCAACAAGTTATTACCTGGGAATTAGCCTCAGAAGGAATGTGCACGTCCACATCCGTGCGAGTCTGTTTCTGGATCATTTCTAAGCCAGCTGTCTGTTTACTACTGCACAGTCATCAGAGTAATTCGATTGTAAAGCGTGTATCATGTCCTGATATCTGGCAGGGAGGATTTCTTCTATAGAGAGTCTTGGGTTCTTAGTCCTCTGCATTTCTCTTTGAATTATAGTGTTTGTCCGTTTTCCCCAAAACACCGCTTGGGATTTTGATGAAAATCGTGTTGGTCTGAGTGAGATGAGGAGCTGGAATCATTCCATACAGTGGCATCGTGTGGGCAGCATCAGGACACGGACTTGCCTTCTAGAATCTCCCACCCCTAACAATGGTGGGATGAGGTCACTGACTGAGAGGCTTAATGTGTAGGTTGTGATGAGAACACAAGGGAGCCCCCTGGCCCCTCACTCTTGCAGGACACATTTCCCAAGGGAAAAAGTCCCTGGCATGTCATGTTGTGGAGTCACAGCAGGAGGAAAATGGAGTCTGGGAGGAACCATTCAGAATCAGAACACAACAAGGCCGCCTGCCTGACAGCCCTCAGCATGTCTTTCCTGCCCTCACTTTACAATGGGGCACATCACAGGAGGAGGCTCCTAAAGCCCCCTGCTCACTCCCTTCTGTTCTCTGTCACTGGTCCTGCAGTTTGCTCTGTGGTTATAGCCCTAGTCCCACAGAGAAGCCAGGCATAAATGCGGAACCTCCTGCAGGGGGCTGAGCAGACAGCGGAGGAGAAGAACTGACTCTCTGGGTACAGGAATTGTTAAAGGTCTCTCTGGCATTCAAGGAGGGTCACCATGGTAGCATGAAAGGAAGACAGACAGCAGTAAGATAACCAGGTCTAGACACAGGACTAGACACAGGAAAGCGTCTTGTAACTCACCAGAAATGCTCTGGGCTGGAGCCTGGCTTGCCCTTGCCCTGCATTCCTTGGGTTCGCTGGGTCAGGCTGCTGGGAATCCAGATCCTGGCCACTCTGAACTGCACGGGGAGTGAGGACACCATCCCCAGAACGAGAGTCATCAATGGCTCAGTCCGGTTCTAGATGACTGGACTGTCAGCAGGGACTAGAGAACAGGGAACTAGAAGGCAGGGCTGGGAGGAGGAGTGGGGGCCAGGACGGAGGAGAAGTAGGAAAGGGGAGGCAGACGAACAGGGCGGCAAGGGGTGGGTCCAGAAGGAACAGAGGAGGAGCTGGGCATGGAGAGCTTTAAGGTGGGGAAGTAGGACCGGGCACTGCTAGTGGGAGGAGGGAACCAGGTAGGGCAGAAGACAGAGAGGGGAGCGTTGCACTGGAGAGTGGACTTAGGGCCAGAAGATGGAGTGGACAGGGGAGGAAGGCGGGCTGGAGGATGAGAGGGTGAGTGGACGGAAGGAGCAGGAGGCTGGGATCCAGACAGGGAAATGTGCAATAGCTTCCTTGTCATCTCCTCAGACTCTCCTAGCTCCTCAGCTTGCCCCAGTCAGTCCAGGTGAGCAACTGAGCTTGTGCAGAGCCTCCCAGCAATTATGTCACTCAGGAGGGCCCGCATCACCCAGGACTGCACGCCCATTGTGATGCTGCCCACCCTGCCCTGTGTCCAGTGAGCGGTCTCACCAGAGGCCGTGGTCCCTGTGCCTGGGTCTAAGAGTGAGCAAGGGAAACAGTGAAGGCAAGAAATGCTCTGTGACATTAGACCCCATTCTTGTGATAATGTGCAGTTTTGACCCTCAATGTGCAAATATCAGTGAAAGTGTGGGACAGAGCTAAGAGCTTGGGGCCTGGCAGACAGTCCTGAAGTAGAAACTGGGAAAGTGGAAGAAGTCAGTGGCCCAGTCTATTTAACTGGCTACATTTTCTAAATCATTTTTATCACTTTTATCACAATTTTCCCTCATTTATATCCCTGCATGAACAAGAGGTAGTCAAAGAAGAGGTTATTTCCCCTTTACCAATGAGAGGACGCTGAAGACCATGGAGTAGGGGGAAGTAGAATTGGGCCCAGGGCGTGTCATGCAGGAGGGAGCACACAATGGCAGGGAACACTGACAGGCTGCATGACCCCTCCAACTTCTGGGCAGGAAACCCAAGAGGGAGCTTCAGAGCAGAAACTTGCTTCTTGTAGCTTCTATCTTGGTCTCTGGGTTACTTTGGTTTGTTGCCTAATTTGTAATGGAAGCCAGTAACATAGTCAAAGCTGGCAAGATGATTGTCTACTCCCACGTGCCTAATGGTAGCTCCTTGGGGTCTTGATGACCAAAGAGGCTCCTGCCCTCCTCCCATCCTGTCTGAGGTATTAACCTTATCTTCTTAAGATTCATTGATATTTAAGAAGATCTTAAGTCGCCTTCATACCCTATTCTTTCTTGAATGCTAACATTCCTAACATGCTGCTTTTTTTTAATCCCTTGACCAAACACTGTTTTTCTTTCCTTCTTTGCAGAACTTTCAGTTTTGCTCTTTAAAAGTCTAGCTATGTGATTAGCAAGCTTCCCTATTTCATATTTAGAATATAACATCTAAAAATACAAAAAGTAAATAGATTTAAGTACGTGTGTTGCTGTAGTGTCTAGCATGTGGGTAGAATAAATTCTTATATTTACTAATTTTTAGGAAATTGGGTTTTGGTGCCTATTTAGATGAAACTATAAAACTATCCAGGACTAGAGGTGTAGCTCAGTGGTAGAGTGTTTGTCTAGCATTTGTGAGAATCTGAACTCAATCCCTAGCACTGTAAAAGAAAACAAAACCCCTGTCTGTCATCAAGAAAAATGACAAGGTGGTTGATTAGGATGTGTTGTTTTTTTTTTGTTTTTTTTTTTAAGGTTCACTTCAGAAATTCAAACCCTGAGCTTCCTCTAGCCCTAGTTTTGAGTTCAAATTTAAACTATATGGTATAGAAACCCACAGCCAACAATCAAAGTTGGTTCTAGGTTAATGTTAACTCCAAGGTGTTAGGAAAAATTAGAGCTTATCCCTGTGTAGAAACACTATCATAATCCAGGCCCCTAGGACTTCCCCCAGGAAAGTCCTGATGAAGATTAGCTCATAAACCAAAATTACAGAGCACATGATCAAACAATTCACATAATGAATTGTCAGCAGATAGAAGAAAGAGCAGATTTGCAGGCACCTTACCAAGACTTGAATACAGTTAAAGGCACAAAATAACAACTTGAAATTCTAAACAAAAGAACAAAGAAAAAGAACTTCAGAATGGAAAAAACTCAGCAGAAAAGTATAAATTTCAGATTAGATATAATTTTTAATGCTGAAATAAAAATATGATCATTAAAATCATAATAGTACCTCAGTGAATAGAATAAACCTGATACTAAAGAGAGGAAGATGGACCCATGTAAAGGGGTGGTACTGAAAGAGCACAAAGAGATAAAATAAGGAAATTATGAAAGAAAACTTGTGAAGTGTATAAGTAGAATTTTCAACTCTAGTAATTGGGTTATTGAACTAGGTCAATTTTTCATGCTATTCAGTATGACAATCATTGAAATAACAAGTCTGTAAAAGAGAAAGAGTTTACTCATGGGGCAGTCAAGCATGTGGAGACAGGAGAGCAAGTCTCAAATCTGACTACCTGAGGTTAAGGGTTTGGGACTATCCATGGGATAAAGAAGCAGGGTGGTCTAAGGCCTGGCTAAAGGCATCTGGAAATAAGGAGGAGTGAAATAATTAGTGTCCTGCACATGTATAATCTAACTTCACTGGGCTTCATAGGACAGATGTTCAGAAAATGGCAGTTGTGTATCATCTGTTGGTGGAATTTTTAGCTGTGTGACATCAAAATGTCTCCCACTGGACACCTACATAGTTCCAAGAAACTGGGCTGGTGGCTTCAACCAGTTTGAGCTAAAAAAGGCTACCCCCCAATTCCTGAAAAACAACTTACTGTTGACCACACATGAAAGGTATTATTTTAGCTGGGCTCTGATAACTTATTTAGCTATGTGACTGCTAAAGTTCATGATGAAAGCAAGTAACTAGAAAAACTCAAAGCTGGAGGATTTAACCAGGTTTCCCTGGGCTTCCTCTGAGTGATTCAGGGCAACAACTGATCTGGATGCTTCCTTCTGGACCATGGTGTAGATCTGGACTAGAGGAACAGAAGTGTACAGCACTTATTGGAAATATTTCCTGGTTCCCTGCAGGGTAGTGAACTAATATCAGAAAACAAGCGGTACTTGAGAGAGGGATGAACTAGTGATTTAAGTATCACCTGAAGAAGGAGCCATATGCTGAAGTTTAACAGTATCATTATAAACTATAAGGCAGAATGCAAAATGGAGCCAAGGCCAGAATGTAGCCAACTAAAAATGTCTAAAAATGGGAAATGAGACCATCTCAATGGTTCAGGAGGTGGGACCCCCTAGAGGTCTAGCTACCCTTGATGTTTTAGATGTCTCCTAACTCCACCTGACTGGCAGTGCTCATCCAATCATAACAAGATCTATTTTCTATGGCACTTCCTTCACCCTGGAGCTGCATTCTTACACAGACTATTTTCTGTTTTCCATGACATTCCTGTGGAAAGGACACAGAGGACCTGATGGCCTTTGCAGAACCAATTTAACTCGAGAGTAATGGATCCACAGCCTCACTCCTCTGTTTCACTGTAACACCTCATAAGGTCCAGTCCAGAGAAGATGGTGCTCATTTTCCAGATGCTTGTTTTCAAGCAAGATTTCGGTAGGACCCAGTCTCCAGGACACAGAGGTGCAGAGAAACATCAGTCTGTAGGAAAGATCAGTTGATGAAAAGCAAATTTACATGGCAGGTGGAGTAGCTTCCAACCATTGTAGATACATGACAGTGTCTCATTTTAATCTGAGTTCCCTCCATATCCATCTGTAGAACACAGGAAGGGCCTCCCATGGAATATTTCATAGGGGCTCAATTGGAGTTTGCTTCTAGAAGCCACACTCACCTGAAGCAGGACAACTGATAAGGCCTTATCCCAGGTTAAATTACTTTCCTGAAATATTTTAGCAGAAGTTTTTTTTAAGTATACGATTCATCTTTTATGGTTTGCCAACAGATGGAAGTTGCCATGAAGAATGTAGTTTCCATTGACTAAGGCCCCAGGTACATCTTGAGGTATTTTTGTCATGAAGGACAAAACCTCAGAGAGCTTATCAGATTGTCAATGAAAAGATTCTATTCAATGAGCAAAATTGTCCTCAAATACGAATAAGTACTTGAAACTTTGATGACTCTCAGCATCCTAGTGAAGTCAATTTGCCAATCACCCCTGGCTCTCGAGCCGCTGGATGGAACCCCTATTTTAGGGGTAGCAGACCTGTTCTGGGATTATTTTTGGGCACTCACTATGCGTGTTTGAATCACCTTTGGAAAAGTCCTTGGCATGTGAGTTTCTATAATGACTTTGTGTATTCATTGGAGAGTGGCATCCCTTCCCAAATGGATACTCTGGTGGATATGTGACTTATTACATCCTCCATAAGACGCTCCAGAATGAGGACTTTACTTTGTGTGTCATAAGCTCATACATCCTGGGTATAGCTACAATCGACATCCTGGCAGTGGTCAGAACCACACTCAAATGCCATTCACTGGCCCTTTCTAAGTCCTCAGGGGAATGCTGAAGGCTTTTGCTTTTGCTTGTTTTTGTTTCCATCAGGTCTACATCAGGACTCAGAGTCCTTAAAGCGGAGCTAGGTATTTTTGTCTTAGAGTCCACCTTTGCAGCCTGATCTGCTCAAATACTTCCCTGAACAGTCAATCTGATTTCTGGTGCCCTGGAATATAAATGAGGACCAGTTTTTTTGACTCCAGGACCACTTCCTAAAAATGCAAGACTTCTTCAGCATATTCAATGTCTTTCTTTCCATGCAGTTAGCAGTTCCCTCTTTTTCCAAATAGCTCCATGGGCATGGGCCACTAAAAAACCATATTTGGTGTCAGTGAAAATAGTTACTCTCATCCTTACCTAAATGAAAGGCCCTTGTCAGAGCTATAATCTCCACCTTTGGTGCAGAGGTAGAGCAGGGTTTCTGCTTCTAGTGTCTTTTGATGGGTTTCCATTGCATATGCAGCTTTGTGTTGTCCTTGGTCCGTACAACTGATCCCATCTGTGAACATCTCAAGATAGGGATTCTCCAATGCAGGTGTGTCAGATCAGGATGGCTGCAATAAACTCTTTCAATTATCCAGTATGATCATGTACCAATTCTTTAGCATTAGTGGGAAGCAGAGTGGCTTGGCCCAAGATAAACTTATCCACTCTTGTAGGAAGTGGCCAGTGGTATAGACACCCTCAGACAAAGAGCTATCCCTTAGTTATTATTTCCACTTGTTTGCAAAATATGCAGCAGGTCTTCTCAAATAACCTAGATTTGGGGGTTAAGATCCTAAGACTGACTCCTTGTCTTTCATGTACAAAGAGATCAGATTTTAATGCCTACGAGAGAGAGACCTAGATCACTAGCAGTCACAGTTTTTCTCTAATGACTTCAAAGACCTTATAGAGTTCATTAGTTTAATTGAGGGGTTCATTACTTCCTCCTTTCAGTGCATCATTGAGGGCCTTGACTATTCATTCAAAGTTGGCTCTCCGGGTGTAATAGATCCCTGCCATCGCCAGGAATCCATGAACTGTTTCCTGGAAGTGGGCCCTGCTACCCTCTCTAGTGCCTCTCTCCTGTCAAGGAACAGTCTCTTTGCCCCCAAGACAGCTCAAAACTCAGATATTTAACGAACAGTTGTGATCTGAGTCTTTTTCTTGGAGACCTTGTAATTTTGCTTGGTTAAGAAATTTAGTCAGAAGTGTGTTCTGATCCAAGGTTTCTTTGTTCTTATTAGCAATCAGGATGTCATCTACATATTGGAGAAAAACCTCACCCTTTCAATTGGCAATCTCTTGCTAAAATTGTGTTAAAAAGAATAGGGATATTTCTAAAGCCCTGATGGAGGTCAGTATGATAATATCATTGAGATCCTCCCATTCAAAAGCTGGTGAGAGTTGGGACCTAGATACACACACACACACACACACACACACACACACACACACACACAAATGCATTTAAGAGATGAAGAAAGACAGGAAAAGAGAAAAAAGAAGAGAGACAAAACCAAAGTTTTTGGCATCAGACTGCTGTTGGGTTGAGCACTAATCAGTGCCTAGGAAAGTCTGCAGTGGGACAAGGATTCTGAAGAATGTGGTAACAAGGGGAATGGAGAGGGGAAGCCGGCCACTTCCCTGTCTCCATTCCTTAGGTGAGAATCAAAGCAGAGTGACCTAGGCCGTCCAGTAAAGGAATGCACTGATAAAACACCTGAAGAAGTCCTGCGCCGTGGGCATGCAGCCTATCTGACACATGCCCTGCTCATCGGCATGGTGTGGTCCTCCATTGCATCCTGGCCTGCCGCCACTGAGGAGTGAGTAACAAAATGCCCAAAACCTCTTCATTGAATCCTCCAAGTTCTTTCTTTGGGGTCAGTAAACAGTATGTTGGGGCATTTGCAGACCTGGGGCTGAACAGTTGGCACAGTTGGCAGAATCCCATAGAGAAATATGTTGAATTGACTCTCGAATTGGAAAAGGACATGGAGCCCACAGGGGAAATCCTGGGTTGGCCCCAAGCCTCTATATGGTTTGAGGTGGCGTTATAGTTTAGATATGAGGCGTCCCCCAAAAGCTCATGTGTGAGACAGTGCCAGAATTTTCAGAAGAGAAATGATTAGATTATGAGAGGTGTAACCTAATCAGTGGTTATAGATATATTTGCCCGGGTAGGTAGATAGGTAGGTAGGTAGGTAGGTAGATAGACAGTAGATAGATAGAGAAATATATATGGGGAGAGGGGGAGGATGTTCTGGTCAATCTAAATTGAATCCATGGGTTAAATACCAGGTGCCAACTCTGATCCAGTCCCATTCCTCCATGAGATAGATAGGAAATGGGAAAAGTAATTAGCACGAAACAATGAACACAGGCTGACCTAGAATCAGTGCCGAAGCCACCCACCAACTGGGCTCTTCACTCTGAAACCTTTACAGCTAATCCATGATTTCCCTCCCACCCTGTTGCTCTCAGGCTTTACAGTCTTTCCATGAGAAGAGGCTTTTTAACAGGGACAGGCATGAGGAGGGCTGTGTGGATAGTCTGTCCCTGCAGGGTTGCTGGTGCAGATCCAGAGAGTGATGACCCCAGGGCCATTATGTATTTAATGCCAATTTATGTTTCCTAAGTGCTCATTCTCTCTCTAAATTTTCTTTGGCTAGGTTGCCTGCCTTGCTGATTTGTAGTTGTGTACACATTCTGCATAAGCACTAGCTGATGAGTTTCTGCATGTTGCAAAGATCTTAAGTCCTTGTGCTAAGGTTCTCTGACTGCTTTCACCCCACAGAAACAAGCTCTGGGAAACAGAGGGGGACGAGGGGGAGGAGCCCAGCCCTGTAGCCCTTCAAGCCTCCAACACTCACCTTCCTGCCCTGCCTCCACCCAACCAAGGTTGCTGAAAGGGTGGTGGTCATCAGCAATTTGATCACACCACTTCCACTACTGAGTCCTCTCTGTCCCTTAGAAATGAGGTGGCCCCACAGTGTTTGAAGAGCTAGAGGGGCTCCCTCCATCTTACCCACCAAACATCAGGGTGGGCTGGAAACCTAAGCCTACAGTCCCCCAAAGCCCACATTTCCTCAGGGATGGATTCAGTTCTGACCTTTCCTGACATCATCTGCTACCTGCTTCTGACTCCGGGCCAAAGCCTATTGAAGGAGGGGAAGGTGTCACTTTCCCAGGCTGCCCATTCCCGTGGCTCTCTGTTGCCACGGAAAATCCCAGGTCTGACCTGGGAGACAGGGTCAGAGGCGGCCTGGGGATGTGTAGGCAGTCTGACTGGCAGGCCGCAGGGAACACCCCCAACCACACACACGGAGGATTGGTTGTAGGCTAACTCATATTATCATCGTTGGGGTGGTTGGGCTGGGGATAAGTTTACTTTGGGAGGTTTCAAGGAAATCCATCCTGACTAGTAGGGGTTTCAAAATACACGTAGCAAAAACTGAGAGATCTCCAAAGAGAAACGGACAAATTCACAACTATAGTCAGATATGTACATTCTCCTCTTTCAATAATCAACTGAGCAAATAGGAAGTCCACAGGAATAAAGAAGACATTAACAACATTATCAACCAACTTGACCTAATTGATATATGTAGAACAGTCCACCCAATAACGGCAGAATAAACATTTCTTTATAGAGCATACAAAACATCTCACCAACATAGGCCATATTCTGGGATATAAAACAAATCTTGACAAATTGGAAATTATTCCAGTCTACAGAGTATGTTTTTCCCAACTCATTCTTTGAGCCCAGAATTACCCCGATACCCAAATCACACAAAGATATTACGAGAAAAACATACCAATGTCCCTCATCGACAGAGATACAAAAATTATAAACAAAATTTTATCAATCAAATCTAATGATCAACTAAAAAATAATAGATCATGACCAAGTAGAATTTATTATAAATGCAAGGTTGATTTGACACCCCCAAATCAATCACTGTAGTTCACTTTACCAGTAAGATGAAAACTTAGTTTTCCTATAACATACTTTTAGATATTGCCTCTGATCCATTTAGTGTTTTCTTTTTCTAGAAATTCTTTAATATTTGTAGAAGGTATCAATGCAACTCATCCTACATTTCATAATTTTCATAATTTTATCTTCCCTACATTCTGGCAAATATTTGCATTTTTATGAGAGGCCAATTTTCTATTTACTGTTTCCTGTGTGCAATTTAATTTTATTGCACTTAATGCATTCTCCTTGTTTCCGTCAATTATCTTTTATCATGGCAACTCTTTTAAATTTTTTACAGACTGCATTTTGATTCATTGTACACAAATGGGGTATGTCATTTTGATTCTTTTTATTTTTTATTTTTATTTATTTATTTATTTTTGGTGGTCCTGGGAATTGAACCCAGGGCCTTGTGCATGCAAAGCAAGCACTCTACCAACTGAGCTATATCCCCAGCCCACATCATTTCGTTTCTATGGTTATGCACGATATAGATTCATGCCATTCCTGTAATCATACATGTACATAGGGTAATGATGTCTGTCTCATTCCACCATTTTCATACCCACTCCCTCTCCTCTCCTTCTACATAATCTAAAGGCCCTCCATTCTTCTCTCACTCCTCACAACCCCCCACCCCCATTCTATACCATTCTCCACTTATCAGGAAAAATCTCTTTGCAACTGATTGAAATCACACAACAGCTATTTAAAAATATTTTTCTTGCCCATTTTGAAGATAAAGATTTTTCTCTGAGTCTTCAGGCTGTTGGCTGCTCTCATGAGCTGCAGACACAGGTGTAGTGGTAGTGGGGGTGATGCAGCGGGGAGCTGAATGCTGCTGTTGGTAATGGAGATGGGGATGATGATAATGCTGCTGCTGCTGCTGAGTTGGGCATGATATGGAGCATGCCAGAGCAATATGGAAAGTGTCTGGTCCACGGCACTGCTGTCCCAGGGCGGAGGGGGACATTGCAGCCAGGCCAAACACAGTGCCCGGAGACAGCATGTACACATATGGTTTATTGAGGAAAACTTCCACGGGATCAGAGACCGGTACGAGAAGAGCTCAGTGGCGACAGGCTGATAGCCCCTCTGCTCTCACGGCGCTTGGCCAGGCAGTGCCTCTCTCTCTCTCTCTCTCTGAGTTTGGTCCAGTAGGGGCCAGCTGGATGAGAGACCTGTAGCCTTTCCACAGTGCCCTCAGTTCGGTGCCTGTCCCCACTCAGAGAGGGGTTCTCTATCTGGGGCTGCAGAGGCCGTGATGTTTCAGCATTAGCTTGCTTGGTTTGCTTGTGTGCCAGCTCCCAAGGAGCAATGTCCTGGCATACACACAAGAAAGGAGCTTGCCTAGCTCCCAGTATGCAAAAAAGAAAGCCGGTGTCCTTCAGGATGGTATGTATCTGGACTTTTCAGCCCAGGCTTGTTCTAACTGCTCCCCGAACTTGGCTAGGTTTTTGGGAACAGGAAGGTGACTTCAGGGACTTGGTGTTTTAATCTGCCCCTTTGCTGTATGGATAACACAGAAAGGATGATAGATTTAGGATGATGCTGGGTGAAAGTGATATGAATACTGATGGGGATAATACTGATGAAGGTCTGATGAAGAGAACGGGGTTTTGGCGATGGTGAAAGAGAAGGGGCCTGGGGTCTGTGCTTGGTAGCTAGTATGCACACTTGGGATCGACGTAGGGAAAAGTTAAAACAAGTCTCCTCAGGTGCCTCTGGGGGATATTGAGTCACTTCTGCCGTAGCTGCTGGTGTTGGCCCAGCTGCCTAATAAGCTAAATTCTTAATGATGTTCCTTCCATTTTCTTAAGCACTGAACTTAACAAGCCTCCCAAGAATTCTCACTTCAGAGCAACTTAACTGTGGCTTAATTGGGCCACAGCTAGGAAGGGCTCCAGGGGCAGAGGGACCCAGAGTGGCCTCTGGTAACTGTAAACTCATAGCAGGAGGGGGAAGGAGGAGTGGAGAGTTTCAAGACATTACATTTGGCTCAGTTGGGATTAGATGGGTACAGCTCTCTGCATGACTGACAGTTCTTCTGTCCTCCTGGGAAGTGTCAAGTTAGAAGAGCCTGAGGGAGAGTCTCAGTGGCTCAGAATCTAGGTCCTATCGTTGCACCTATGAAGACTCACATATGACCCTAAGGCAGGTCTCTGAATTCAGGAGCCATGTGCTGCTGCCTGAAGAGGTTTTGTCCCTTTTGAACCAGCCTTGACATGCAAGATGGGCCCTGAAGATCAGAGCTGGTAGAGCCTTAAAGGTTGCCTTTGCTCATTCTTAAGTGACAGCTCAAGGGATCAGTGATAACCTGGCTATATCAGAAACTCCTGACATTATCATTGATTTTACTTTCTTTTAATTTTTCTCTAACTGTACAAGCAAGCATTGATATACTCCTTACAAGCATCCATACAACCCACATAAGTGCAAGTTTCCTTTGAGATTCTCAATACCAATACTCACACCTGAAGTTAAGTCTACTTGGAGACTTTTTAGAAATATGTAATAAGGTTGCATTTATGTGACTAAACATAAATATGCCTTTCTTCTCTTTTTACTTAAGGTGAAGGCATATAATGACAGCATAACACAAATTTACTTTTTTTTTTTTTTTTTTTTTTTTTTTTTTTTTTTGGTACCAGGGATTTAACCCAGGGGCACTTAACCACTGAGCTACATCCCCAGCTCTTTTTTATATTTTATTTAGAGACAGGGTCTTCTGAGTTAATTAGCACCTCCCTAAGTTGCTGAGACTGGCTTTGAACTCACAATCCTCCTGCCTCAGCCTCCTGAGGCACTGGGATTATAGGCATGCACCATCATGCCCAGCAGATATATTTACTTTTAAGTTATACTTACAAAACAGCAATATTCCAGGGATATAGCTCTGTGGTAGGGCAGTTGACTGCACAAAAAAACACTATTCCAGTTAAAGTCCCAACGAGTGTCAATGATCCAAACCCTACATCTGAATGGAAACCCAAGTTTTCATAGTCCATGATAGGATGAAGTCAAGACACATGTGGAACTTCTTGGAGGTGATGAGAATTTTATGATTACAGAATCAAAAGTGATCATGACAAATGACCATCAGGCCACCCTGATTATCTTTTCATTCTAACACTAGTTTGGGAAGAGAAATACATGTTAAAAAATAAAATCAAACTATAATTAATAAAACATTTATATGTTCTAAGAAAAAAGGCTATGAATTTTCATTTCCTTATACCACGGTCAAAATTGGGGGAAAATCACTTTGTGAATAACATCTTTAATATAAATTTCATTGACAATTAATGAGATTGAACATCTTCTCAAATAATTATTGGCTCTACAATTTTTATTTTTGTTCATTTTCTGTTCATAGCATTGATCTAATTTTACTATCAGTTTTTTCTTTTAAAACTGTTATTTATATGTTCCAAATATATCTTCATTTATTATGTAATTGTGAATATTTTTATATACTAATTATACATATATCTCCTTTGTGTATTATGTAAGCTACAAATATTTCATCTTTGTAACATATTTTTGTTACAAATATTATCATCTTTCTTTTGAAAATTTTTTTTGTAGTTTTGTTGTCAAATCTATTAGTCTTTTTTTCCTTCTAGTTGTATATGTCCTCTAAGGAATGTAATCTATATCCTAAATTTATAAAAATATTCCATATATTGTCACACATATTCTCCATGTTTTAATTCATCAAGAATTTATTTTTGGCAGGCTGGGGAGATAGCTCAGCTGGTAGAGTGCTTGCCTTGCAAGCACAAGGCCCTGAGCTTGATCCCCAGTACCTCAAAAAAAAAAAAAAAAAGAATTTATTTTTGTAGTGGTGTGAGGTAGGGATCTCTTTTTAATAAACAAAAATGCTGATTATCCAAATGCCATTTATTTAAAGGTTTTTGTTGTTGCTGTGTGTTTTTTGGTACTGGAGATTGAACCCAGGAACATCCTACCTGTGTGTTACATCCCCAACCCTTTTTCTAAACTTTTAAAATTTGAGCTAGGTCTTACCAAGTCTAGGCTGAGGCTGGCCTCAGACTCACAATCCTCCTGCCTCAGCTTCTCAAATATCTGGGATTACAGGTATACCCACCGTGCCCAGCTGAACAGTATGTTCTTCACACAACTGACTTAAAATTCCATCATTGCCATTTAGGGACCTATGTAACCTAACTGAGCAGAGAAAAACTCAAGTTTTTTATCTTACTTTTACTCTAAAGGAAAACTTCCGGCCATGGTTCTCAATTTGAAGTGAATTTTCATCCCAGGAAACGTTTGCCACTGTCTGGAGTCCTTTCCCAATTGTCACATCTTAGGGCAGATATAGTGTGACTGGCTTCCAGTGGGTAGAGGGCAGGAATGTTAGTAAACATACTACAAGTCACAGGACAGGCCCTGCCTCTCATAATTACCCTGTCCAAAATGTCAGCAGTGTTGAGATTGAGAAGCCCTGCCTTGCAGTATTGTCTCCTCTTGTCCTTAATGTTTTCTTTTCTGGTTTCTGGGTAGATTGTTTTTGCCTTTTGGTACTTCATGCTTAGTAACGGAGGTTTGGATATTTAATCTTCCTATGTATAACCTGTGGGGAAAATCGAATGCAGACCTAAACTGATTTTCAGGGTTGTGTGATGGGGTAAGAGAACAGACAACAGAGTCAGTCTGCTGGGTGTGCATCTCTGCCGTGCACACTCTTGCTATGTGACTTGAACACATATGTGACCTCTCTGTGTTTCTGTTTAGCAGATAATAAGAATTTGAACTTCGCTGACTTGTTATGAAAGTGAACTGGGAATATACTTAGGGCTCTTAGGATCATTTTTGGCACAGACATGTAAACTTTAAATGGTAGTGATATTAAGCACAGTGTTGGTGTGTGTGTGAGTGAATGTGTGTATGTGTGTGTGTGTGTGTGCGCGCGCTTGTAACACAGTGTTATTATTGAGAGAAGGTGGACACTTGGAGTAATGGTTTGGAATGGCTATGACTGTCCCCGTGTTCATACCAAAGGTGCAAATAGAGGTTCTTCTGAAGAGGCAGTTGGGGAAGCATATATGATGAAGCCATTAAGAAATACAAAGAACCCGATCAATACATGGTCTAAGGAACTGGGCAGACACTTCACAGAAGAAGATATACAGGTGATCAACAAATTTATGAAAAAGTGCTCATAATCTCTAGTAATTAGAGAAATGCAAATTAAAACTACCCTAAGATTTCATCTAACTCCAAATAGAATGGCGATTATCAAAAACACAAGCAATAATAAGTGTGGGTATGGATGTGGGGAAAAAGGCATACTCGTACATTGCTGGTGGAGTTGCAAATTGGTGCAGCCACTCTGGAAAGTAGTATGGAGATTCCTCAAAAAATTTGGAATGGACCCACCATTTGACCCAGCTATCCCACTCCTCAGTTTATTACCATAGGACTTAAAATCAGCATACTACAGTGATGCATCCACATCAATGTTCATAGCTGCTCAATTCACAATAGCTAGATTGTGAAACCAACTGAGATGCCCTTCAATTGATGAATGGATAAAGAAACTGTGGTGTATATACACAATGGACTATTACTCAGTCATAAATAAAAATAAAATTATGGCATTTGCTGGTGAATGGAGTTGGGGAATATCATGCTAAGTAAAAGAGACCAATCCCAACAAAACAAAGGCCGAATGTTTTTTCTGATAAGAGGATAACGATACATAATGAGGGGGGTGGCCAGAAGAGAAGAATAAAGGAACTTTGGATGGTATAGAAGAAAATGGGGTGGGACAAGGAGAGATAGTAGAATGAAACAGATAGTATTAGCCTATGCATATGTATGATTACATGAATGGTGAGAATCTACATTGTGTACAACTATAGAAATGAAAAGTTGTGCCCCATATGTGTACAGTGAATCAAAATGCAGTCTGTAAAAATAAAAATTTAAATAAAAAAGAAAAGAACTACTACAAAGGTCAGACCTCTCTGTAAGGATGTAGGGGAACAGGGGCACCTTAGAGTTAATTTGAAGACCCAGGGCTTTGGAGTCTTCTTTATTGGTTTGATACTATTGGACCCAAGTTTTGCCAATGGTGAGGAAGCCAAGATTTGCTTCTTAAATCAATCTACTGAACAACAGCCTTATTTTGAGTGTTAGACTTTCCCTCTGAAAATGCAGCTGGGCTGATATAAGTGCTTCTTCATATTCACTCTTCTCGGATAAGGATTTCCTTTCAAGGATTTCCTTGAGGGAGATCAGAAATTCATTGCATGGGGCACAAAGGCGGGAGCCAAAGGCCAGCAGATGAAGATTTCTCTTTGTAAAAAGTTCAATGACGTTGTCAGTGAAGCATACACCCTCGGTGAAAAATTCAAGATGGAAAGATTTTTGAAGTGACTTTGCCTATCAAATAATATTCCTGTTTATTCATAATAATTCAGACTTTGAATCCAAATTGCCTTTTTTAAATGATAGGTAGAGATTTAACCTACACCTCCCTCTCTTCCCTATCCTTCCAAATAATGATATCATAATCAATTACTGTCCAGGGAGGTGCATTGTGATCAGATTTCCTCTGTTGGTTGTTCCTTGGCTTAATGATTAGCTATACCTTTTTCTCTTGCCCAATTTCCTTCTGTGCCCTTAGTTTTGTCCAGATTCTTTGCCATTTTATCCGTCTTATGATCTTCCTGCTACAGCTTAGGTGTCACGGAACAATCACTTTTCTCTTCTAGACCTAAGTTGGCTCCGCTACTTCCCAGATCCCACAGTTTCTTTTATTAGCATACACCTCTTTTCATTGTGCATCATTTTCTAGTATCTTGCTAAGAAAAGGAATATTAGAGGTGAACTTTTTATCTCCACACATTTCTGAAATGACCTCAATTTTACCGGAAGACATTTCTCCTAAAATGCTGAAGGTCCTGGTTCTTTGTCCTGATGCCTCCTGTACTGCTGATGAGGAATCTGGCGTCTCTCTCTTGTTCTTCTCTCTGGAAGATTTTTTTCTCCCTGAAGATCTTAAACTTTATGATGATATGCCTTGGTGTAGGCCTGGGTTCCCTCTATAACTAGGGTGATTAGAAGGATTCAAGTTCTTTCCTTTCTAAGATATTCCATCTGATAACCTAACTTCTCTGCCATTTTCTTTGTTTTGATTCTGGACTTTTTCAGAGGTTGGTCATCTACTAAGTTCATATAAACAGGTTCTATTTTGGGGGAAACATTTCTTTAATTCTTTTTCTAATCACTCTATTGGATATTTAACTTATTTCATTTTATCCCCCATTATTTATTTATTCTCTAATTGGTCCTTTTCATATCATTTTAGTCTTCTGAAGATGCAATAAATGATCATGTCTCTGAATTAGACTTCTTTTAGGATCATTTCTCTTCATTCTTAATTATAGTCTCAATTTTTTAAAAAGAAATTTTCTTCTGTTCCCTTCATTCTGTTTCCTCAGCTGCCCCCCCCCCCGTGCCTTTTGCACTCCTTTTATTTATTTTTTAAATTTTATTTGTTCTAATTAATCATACATGACAGTAGAATGCATTTATACATTTTGATCGGTCATACATAATGGAATCATAGTGCCATCTCTCATTTTTCTGATTGTACATATTACAGGACCACATCAGTCATGCAGTCATGTATATACATGAGGTAATTATGTCTGTTTTAATTTTTTATTTGCTACTGGGAATCGAATCCAGGGTGCTTCACCACTAAGTCACACCCCAGCCCTAAGAATTGTATATATATTTTTTTAAGAAGAAAAAAATCATTTTCACATTTTCTTCCTTCTTAGAGCACTATTGATACATACAAAGGACATTTCTGGTTACACAATACCCTGAGTTTCCAGAACAAAATGAATGTGGTTTTTGTAAACCAATTTCAACTAATGACATACTGACCACGCCAGTCCTTCTTTCAGAAGACCTTCTTTTTGGGCTCCTTTCCCCAGTGAGCTGCGTTGGCTACTGCAGTCGTACAAAGGCAGGCCCTCTTGGCACACAGAGTGGCCAAGTAAGGATCTGACTTGAAGGGAGTGCGTCATTATGCTTCCAGAAGTTATGGTCAGCATTTGGTGCTTCAGTGGCAGCAAACTTATTTTCGTTTGCCTGGTATCTCTTCAGTTACTGCTGCAGTTTCTGGCTCAAGACATCTTCACTATCAATTCCACGATCACAGGCTCCCGCGTCTGCAAGGACGCCTCTGATTTCCGGGTTAGAGTTCCCTCTTCACTGGCATCTCCATTGGAGCTCTAACAGGACGGGAGGGATTACATCCCTCATGCCCTCCCCTCTCTCCTCAGGGACATGCAGCCCCTTAGGTGCAGGAGAGATTTCTGTTCACAGCCCACAGGGCTTTGCACACCCTGCAGAGGTCCATGACCCAGGAGACGATGCAGTGGGGCTGGGGGTGCTGTCTACTAAGGCTGCCCAGACGCTGAGCTGGCTGAGCCAGGGGCTTGTAACTCACCAGAAATGCTCCGGGCTGGAGCCTGGCTTGCCCTTGCCCTGCATCCCTTGCGTTCGCCAGGTCAGGCTGCTGGGAATCCAGGTCCTGGCCACTCTGAACTGCACAGGGAGTGGGGACACCATTCCCAGAACGAGAGTCATCAATGGCTCAGTCCGGTTCTGGATGACTGGACTGTCAGCGGGGACTAGAGAACAGGGAACTAGAAGGCAGGGCTGGGAGGAGGAGTGGGGGCCAGGATGGAGGACTAGTAGGAAAGGGGAGGCAGACGAGCAGGGCGGCAAGGGGTGGGTCCAGATGGAACAGAGGAGGAGCTGGGCATGGAGAGCTTTAAGGTGGGGAAGTAGGACCGGGCACTGCTAGTGAGAGGAGGGAACCAGGTAGGGCAGAAGACAGAGAGGGGAGCGTTGCACTGGAGAGTGGACTTAGGGCCAGAAGATGGAGTGGACAGGGGAGGAAGGCGGGCTGGAGGATGAGAGGGTGAGTGGACGGAAGGAGCAGGAGGCTGGGGTCCAGACAGTGAAATGTGCGATAGCTTCCTTGTCATCTCCTCAGACTCTCCTAGCTCCTCAGCTTGCCCCAGTCAGTCCAGGTGAGCAACTGAGCTTGTGCAGAGCCTTCCAGCAATTATGTCACTCAGGAGGGCCCGCATCACCCAGGACTGCACGCCCATTGTGATGCTGCCCACCCGGCCCTGATTCCAGTGAGCGGTCTCACCAGAGGCCGTGGTCCCTGTGCCTGGGTCTAAGAGTGAGCAAGGGAAACAGTGAAGGGAAGAAATGGGCTGTGACATTAGACCCCATTCTTGTGATAATGTGCAGTTTTGACCCTCAATGTGCAAATATCAGTGAAAGTGTGGGACAGAGCTAAGAGCTTGGGGCCTGGCAGACAGTCCTGAAGTAGAAACTGGGAAAGTGGAAGAAGTCAGTGGCCCATAACTTGCCACATTTCCAAAGCTCTTCACATCGTTTTATATCACTGCACGAACAAGAGGTTATCAGAGAAGGGATTTTATGTCAGCTTCCTTTCTATTTCGAGCAGACTGCTCCTTCTCTCATGTTATTTTAAGGTGCAGTGTGTCGTGTAGGTCCTACCTGCTCTTTCCGGTACATTCCAACCATTCTTCTCTCTTCCTATTAGAAATCTCTCGCCTTTGAGAAGTCTCTGTACCCATACCATGTCTCTGGCCCAGTCACCTCCCTATCTCCTGAATATTCTCCTGGGTTTTTCAATGGTTGTGTATTTTCATTCTTCACAGGGATGGGATAGTTTTGTATCTGCCTTTTCACTTCTACCATACCTGACCCAATCAATACTTGGCATATGGTAGGAACTCAACAAACATGTGTTTAATGAATGCCTTTATGGACGTTTTTTTGCCCTAATAAAAATTTCATAACTTTTTAAAGTTTCTTTTTAAATATTTTGTTCTTTTTAGATATACATGACAGTAGGATGTATTTTGACATATTATACATATGTGAAGTATAACTTATTCTAATTATGACCCTATGCTTGTGGTTGAATACGATGTGGAGTTACACTGTATTCATATATGAACATGGGAATTTATGTCCAATTCATTCTTCTGTCTTCCCTATTCCCATCCCCCCTTCCCTTCATTCCCCTTTGTCTAATCCAATGAAGTTCTATTACCCACCCCCCATTGTGTGTTAGCATCTGCATATCAGAGAGAACATTTGGCCTTTTGTTTTTAGGGATTGACTTCTTTCACTTAGTGTGATAGTCTCCAGTTCCACCCATTTACCAGCAAATGGCATAATTTCATTCTTCTTTATGACTGAGTAATAGTCCATTGTGTATATGTACCACATTTTCTTTATCTATTCACCTGTTGAAGGGCACCTAGGTTGATGAATTGAGCTTCTATAAACATTGATGTGGCCATGTCACTGTAGTATGCTGACTTTTAAGTCCTTTGGTTATATACTGAGGAGTGAGATAACTGGGTCAAATGGTTATAATCCAGATCTCTTAACTCCAGAGCCCATATTCTCAACCATGAGGTTACGATTCCTAGTAGGACAAGTTTCCTCAGTTTTTTCTTTAAAAAATCCTCTGCTATTCATATGCATTCACTTTCCATATGAACCTCATTGATAATGTTAATCATTTAGATTTATTTAGGAACATGAATGTCTGTATAATAATGGATTTTACCATCTAAAAATAAGTGATGTTTCCATTTATTGAGATTGTCCTTTATATCTCACAGATTTATTTCCTTTTTATATATTTTTAAATTTTTTCTCACTAGTTATACCTGACAGTAGAATGTATTTTTGTACTTTGACATATTATACCTATATGGAGTATAACTTCTCATTCTTCTGGTTGTACATGATGTAGAATTAAGTTTATGCTCTATTTCAATCTTCAGGTGAGTTGATGATTTTTCAGAGTCTGGAATTTGCTAATCATTTTCTCTATTGTGTTTCCTTTAAACGTGAACTGGTTATTAATCTAGAGGCTTTGTCAGAGTTGGTTCTAGTTTTGGGGCAAAATTATGAGTGGCATTGTGTAATTTTGTGGTCAACTCAGAAGTCTGGTGGTCTCACTGTTTTTGATGTTAGCATCATCGATGCCCAATCCAGCATCGCTGTGTTTTCCAAGATGCATGTAATACTGTGTTCATTATTTAAACTCTCATTTTCTATGAAAACTTTACTACTTGTCTCAAAGTCTTATTCTTGAGTCCATCATTCTGAGTGACTTCAAAGTCTGAGAAGATGACCCGATTTGAGGCCCCAGCCCCTCCCTTCTTTCATTTCTTTATCTCTGGAGTCCACCACCTCCATTGCAGTTCAGGGACCTATGCCCATAGTCCCATGCTTTTCATTACTTGGGAATGATCTCACTTCTGAAATGGTTTCTCTCTGACCACAACCTCCTGTCTAATTACATGTTCACTCAACTGCTTCCACTTCCCTGGGCCTTCAACGCTTTCTTTCTCCTTGTCTACCAACTTCCATTCCCCTGTAGCCTTTGATTCCCTCCTGATCTGCTTTGGATTCTATCATTTTGAAATGTCAGTCACTTTCTCACAATGTTGTAAATTATCTTACTGTATTATATTTTTTTAAAAATTATTTGTTCTTTTTAGATATGCACGACAATAAAGTATACTTTGACATAGTTATAAAACATGGAGTATATCTTATTCTAGTTAGGATTCCAGTCCTGTGGTTAGACATGTTGTGGTGTATTCATATGAATACAGGAAAGTTGTGTCAGATTCATTCCACTGTCTTTCCTCTTCCTATCCCTTTCATTCCCCTTTGTCTAATTCACTAAACTTCTATTCTTCCACCAACCCTTGTTATGTGTTAGCATCCACATATCAGAGGAAATATTCCGCTTTTGGTTTTTTTGGATTGGCTTATTTTGCTTAGTATGATATTCTCCAGTTCTATCCATTTACTGACAAATGCCATAATTTCATTCTTATTTAAGGCTGAGTAATATTCCATGGTGTATATATACCAGTTTCTTTATCCATTCATCTGTTGAAGGGCACCTAGGTTGTTTGCATAGTTTAGCTCTTGTGAGTTGAGCTGCTATAAACATTGATGTGGCAGTTTCACTGTAATATGCTGATTTCAAGTCCTTGGAGTATAAACTGAGGAGTGGGATAACTGGGTCAAATGGTGGTTCCATTTCAAGTTTTCTGAGGAATCTCCATATTGCTTTCCAGAGTGGTTGTACCAATTTGCAGTATTATCTTTTCCTGGGGAAGAAGCCCAATCCTGTTGCTTCCAACTGTTTTACTTCCCTCTGTATTGCTGAAATGTGGCTGGAAAAAATTTGTCCAATCTGGAAGGTTGATACTACATTATGATTTACTCTCAAGTCTAGACTCTATCCTAAATGATACATTCCTCAATACCCGCGCGCTTCTTCATAGAAATGTTATGAGAGTGAAAAAATTGAAAACCATCTAAATGCTTATACATTAGGATTTAGGTAAATAATGGTGCAGTCCCCACATAGAACATGAAAAGGGAACCTAAAAGTTCAAGAAGTAAAGAGAGGTTAAGGACTTGAAATGCTGAAGCATTCTAGGATGGGGATGAGGCAAAAGATCATATTTGACAATGTCTAAGGGCTTGGGCCTTGGTACCTACCTAAAGCACTTGGTAAGTGCTTGCCTTTCATTTTCAAGGACCCAGGTTCAATTCCCTGCAATGTAAAACAAAACAATCTATCCATTATCACAGGGAAATGTGATAATGGGTTTTAGAAAATGTTGGTTTAAAAATACAAATTTCACTTGAGAAATTGAGACCCTAGGCCTTCCTCTTGCCCTAGTTTTGAGTCCAAAATTTAAACGACATGGAATTTAAACAGCCCACAGCTAAGCAACTGGTTCCAGGTCAGTGCTGCCTCTGAGGTCTAGGGCGTGTGTGCCCTGTTCCTAGTTTCGGTACACTTCTTAGCAGTGTCCTCCGCTCTCTTGCTGCATCATGCTTTCATTGAGCTTTTGGGAGCGGAGAGCCCAATTTGGTTCATTCCAACTACTTGACTTCCTTGGATTGCTAAAGGTCACTGGAGGTAAATTCATATGACCTGGAAAATTGATACTGAACTGATGCTCTGACTTCAGTTCTATACTCTGTCCTAGACAAAATATAAGCCTCTTTTGTTAGACTGCTCTGGTGGTTGTGAGTCCCTGCAGTGTTTGCTGGTCTTGGAAGGTTTTTATTTCTCCTTCAATTCTAAAGCACAGCCTTGCTGAGTGTAGTAGTCTTTGTTGGAGTTAGTTTGTTTCAGGACTTGAAATGCATCCTTCCATGCCCTGCTAGCCCGTATCATGACAGATCTGCCACTAGTGTCATGAACTGCCCTTAAATGGAACTTGACCCTTCATTCCTGCAGATTTTAAAATTCTTTTTGTTTTGTACTTTTAACAGTTTGGCTGTAATATGTGGTCATGAGGAACTTTTCTGGTCATGTCTGTTTGGGGTTTTACAAGTCAGGAAAGTTTTCCATGATTATTTCATTGAATATATTGTCCATGCCCTTACAACTCTGTAATCTTCTTCAGGTATGTAGATGATGAGGATGATTGATCTTTAGTGGTGTCCCAAAGATCTTAAAAGCCCTCTTCATTCTTTTTGGTTTTTTTTTTATCTTTATTTCTCTCTGGGTTTGTGTGTCTTGTGTGTGTTCCTGTGTGTGTGTGTGGGTGTGTCGTGTGTGTGTGTGTGTGTGTGTGTGTGTGTGTGTGTGTGTGGTACTAAGGGTGTTCTACCTCTGACTTACATCCCGAGTTCTGTTAATTTTGAGTCCTACTAATTTGCCAAGGCTGGTATTGAATTTATAATCCTTCTGCCTCAGCCTCTTGAGTTGCTGGGATTACAGGCACGTGCCACCATGCCTGGCTGTGAATGTGATATTTTGAAAGACCTGGCTTCAAGATCCCACAGTTTTCCTTCTGCAAAGAGAGATATAATATTTTAAGAAACCTGTGATTTAGGGGACTTTTTAACTTTATTTACTGATTGGATAATGTCAGCCTAAGGATCCTGAGAATGACCAGATCACCATAAACTGTCTTGTGATCACCAGACTGATATCACCCCTACATACTTTCTCCTACCCACCTCTCACCAAGTTTCCTTTAAAAGAAGATCTGGGGACTCCCCAAATGTATCTCTCACTAGCTGGGTGGCCCACACTCTCCCTTGAATTTTCATTTCCTTCTGTTCAAAATAAATCTCTGTGCTTCCACTGACATGTGCTGAAATTCTTTTTCCTCTTATACATCAAGGACCCCACTTGTCCTGGTTAAGTCCCCTCTTCTCCCAGAGGTCCTGGGGACCTCCCTCCAGTGATATCTCTTCTCTGATGACAGTTACTTCTTCAGTCAGTGTGGTGAGCCCTGTTGGATGAGGTGGGGTTCTGTTGATGTTGGGCTTTGTGAGTTGAATGGGTCCCTGAGTGTCTCTCTGGTAGTGGTAAGGGGCCTGAAGCACTTGTCCTCTCATTAGATACCAGTGGGGGTCTTGGTGCTATTATAGGAGAAAAGATTTCTCCAGAGGAGGGACCCTGTGAATTTCTGGAGGGAGGAGAGAACTCCACTCAGGACTAGCAAAGTCCTTGGCTTCCATGACGGGGAAGAATTTCAGCAAGCAGCAAAGGCCTAACAGATTCATTAGGAAACAGACACACACTCCAAGGAGAATCTGGGCCATCTCAAGAGAAGATGCACTTTCAGGGTTTCCAACTCTTTTTTTTTTTTTTAAAGGAAATTTGGCAAGCAGCAGGTGTGAGACGGTATGCAGGCATGATATCTGCCTAGTGATCACAGGACAGTTTGTTGTGGTCTGACCCCATTTTCAGGATCGTTGGCCTGATGTGGTTTTAATTATCTGATCAGTAGATAATGCTGGAAAGTCCCCCTAAATGATAGGTTTTTCAAAATATCTTCTTTCTCTTTGCTTAATCTAGTTGGTGGGATAATTAACAGTGCACAGGTAATTATCATAAGTAGGTGAGTTTGTAATTAACTTTTAAGATTTACAGATTTTCCAGGCCTAGGAGAAAGACTGGCTTAGGGAGTGATTGACAGGCCTAGAAAAGTATCCAAAACTTCTGAATTAAAATCAGATTCCTTTGCCCTTCCTGTATGCCTCCTTTCTACCTATTTCTTTTCTTCCTTCTATCCTTCCTCAGTGTGGGTCCAGGCAGTTTTCAGGGAGAGGTGGGATTAGGAATCTCAGCACACCCTCTACGGCACTGACACCTGGCCTCCTTAGCAGAACCCGATCAGACAAAGTGAGCAGGTGACCAACATGGAGGACCTGCCTACATGTGGTGGTGGCAAATTTGTGTGTTCCTCTGCTGCTACCGTGGGTGTGCATGCCCAGGAGCAAGACCTCAGGTCCCCCTAGCTGGGGATGGGGCAATGGCCTGTGCTTCCTCGATTACTTCTCCTACCATTCTTTCCATCATATGCCTGTGGGATCGAGCCAGGAGCCAGTCATGACTGGAACAGAAAAATTCCTCTCCACCGAGGTGCTTGCAGGAGGGAGCGAGAACAGAACTAAGCCAACAGAAGCCAATTTCTCTCTCTGGACCTTCTTAGGCTGTGCACCCCAAAGGGTCAGGCAACAGCTGGAGCCAGGGCAGAAGTTGCTCAAGATCGTCCCTGCACACCCCTGTGGGTGGAGAGTAGTGGAACCACAGAGTTCTTTCCCTGCCTTGTTTGCCATGTGGGTCCTGGGAGACGGGTGGCAGGAGCCCCATGTACACCTGTGGCCCAATCCTGGCACCGTGTGCAGCCACACAACTGGTCACACCCCAGTCTTGGAGGGCAGTCTCCCCAATGCCCTGGTTTTTGAGGGCAGTGCCCTCCATCCCTATGTGGCAACACCTGTCCTGTACCGTGTAGGGCTCTCGGTGGGTTTGTGTCTCTCTACCGAGGCGAGTTTGGTTCATAAGCAGTTCCTGGCTGAGCCCGTGCAGGGGAATGTCTGTGAGGCCCAGAGATGGGAATACGCGCAGGGTGCTGACCCCTACGGCAGTCTAAATTCAGATAAATTCCCGTCTCATGATGGCGCCTGGCTACAGCACCTTGAGGGTTCTCTGAGAGACAAGTGAATTCCTTTTCCTAGGTCAGGAATTCCTTTCCAACACTTAAGATTTCAGGTTTCTTCCTATTGAGGCGGTAAGCCTGTGCGTGTTGAGAAACTTTCCAATGACTAGGACTGTCCGTATCTTCGCTGACAGTTTGCCAGGACTCTTTCACCTTCACGCTGCAGAAGGGAGACCTGCTATGGAGCCGGTTGACAAGTGCTGGGATATTTTGTTCCTTTGGCTATGTTGTTATCCCAGATCTCCAGCTGTCTCTCTGTTTAATCCCAGTGTTCTCCTGCAGTCACACACCTCAATATGCCGCTACACACCTGTTGCTTTGGGTCTTCTTTGTGGATAGCAGGTGAACGCTAGGTGCCCCTATTCAGCCATCTTTCTATCTCCTGGTGGGCGATTCACAAAGCAGAGCCTGTGGAGCAGCCTCTGGAGGCATGAGCTAGTTAGCATGAGACATAGCACACAAGGGGGGCTCCGGAAATGTCCGTGATTACCCTTGCTGTTGCCATGATAACTGTTACTGTTAGAGGTTCGGGAAGTCATGGAAGGCTGGCCACAGGAACCAGCACGCTGCAGTGGAGCCCACTGGGATGCAGGGATGCTGTGATTGGCTTTGCTGAGAAGGATCCCAAGTTCCCACTTGAGACTTCCACGTTTCTCTCAGGTGCCCTTGTTGAAGACTTTCCAGGGAGATGGAGATGCTAAATTCTACATAATCTAGGACCACCTGATATAAGGATTCCCAGGATCTCTCAGCACAAGATGGGTCACCTGCTGAGTTCAATTCGGCCATTTCTAGCCACTCGACCTCTGGCTTATCTCTCAACAGTGCTCTTTTTCTCCAACCTCTAGTAAAACTGCTCTCTTTCACCTCATGTTTGGACTATTAAAACAGTCTGTTACCTTGCCTCTTCTATCCTTGACATGTCTCGGGATGACCTTTGCAAAAAAATAGAATGGGTCACTTTTTGGAGTAAATTTGGCCATAGGTATTGAGATAATAAAATTGTTCTCCTTCTAAGAATCTATCTGGAAAAAAATTCAATATTCAGCTAATGATTCATGCACAGAGATGATCATGATACCATGGCTTAAAACAGAAAAAACAAATAGGAGGAATATGCTTGGTCACCTACTCCAGGCGGTCATTTTCAAAGGGACATGCACGATCGGGGAAATGCTCTCGACATTCAGCAGAGACAAAAGCAAAGCAGTACACCACACTGAGAGGTGAAGAAGCTGGGCGTCTAAGGAGGGGGCCCTGGTAAACACCTCGGACTTCCAGTTTGAGGGTGCAGGGGACTGTGAGTAAGAGTGAACCTGAAATATACCAATAATTGAAATTATTAATCATTACTGAATTTATTTTTATGGGTTCATATTAGTTATACATAACATTAGGATTCATTTTGACATAATTATAAATGCATGGAATAGAATTTACTCCAAATTGAGTCCTCAATTCTTATCCTTCCCCTCTTCCTCCCCCTTTCCCTTTCCTCTACTCTACTGAACTTTCTACTATTTACTTACATTTGTTTTTATTTTTATTTATTTATTTTTATTGTAAACAAATGGGATACATGTTGTTTCTGTTTGTACATGGAGTAACAGAATACCATTTGCATATTCATACATTTACATAGAGTAATGATGTTTGATTCATTCCATTATTTTTTTCCTACCCCCATCCCTCCCACCTCTTTTCCCTCTATACAGTCCCTCCTTCCTCCATTCTTGTCCCCCTCCCACCCCCCCATTAAGTGTCATCATCCGCTTATCAGTGAGATCATTCCTCTTTTGGATTTTTTAGATTGGCTTATCTCACTTAGCATGATATTCTCCAATTTCATCCATTTGCCTGCAAATGCCATAATTTTATTATTCTTTATGGCTGAGTAATATTCCATTGTATATATACCACAGTTTCTTTATCCATTCATCAATTGAAGGGCATCTAGGTTGGTTCCATAGTCTGGCTATTGTGAATTGAGCAGCTATGAACATTGATGTGGCTGTATCTCTGTAGTATGCTGATTTTAAGTCCTTTGGGTATAGGCCGAGGAGTGGGATAGCTGGGTCAAATGGTGGGTCCATTCCAAGTTTTCTAAGGAATCTCCATGTTTGTTTTTAATTAATGTCTTGTGGATATTCATGATGGTGAGATTCACTGTAGTCTATTCATACACATACATAGGAAAGTTAGGTCAGATTCATTCCACTGGTTTTTCCTTATCCTGTCCTCCTCCCTCCCCCTCAATCCTCTTCTCCTACTGATCTTTCTCTTTTATTTTGATGGAATCTCTCCTCCAGTTCTCTCTCTTCCTTTCTCCCTGCCCCCCTCTTTTATTTTTCCTTATTTTGGACTAGCTTCCACATTTCAGAGAAAACATTCAACTTTTGACTTTTTGGGTCTAACTTATTTCTCTTACCATTATAGTCTTCAGTTCCAACCACTTGCCAGCAAGTGGCATGATTTCATTCTTCTTTATGACTGAGTAATACTCCATTATGTATATATACTACATTTTCTTTACTCATCCATCTACTGAAGGACACCTAGGTTGGTTCCATAGCTTGGCTACTGTGAATCGAGCTGCTATAAACATTGATGGGACTGCATCACTATACTATGCTGCTTTTAAGTCCTTTGGATATATACCAAGGAGTGGTATAACTGGGCCAAATGTTGGTTCCATTCTTAGTTTTTTGAGGAATCTCCCTACTGCCTTCTAGAGTGGTTGCACTAATTCACCATTTCACCAACAATGTATGAGTGATTATTACTGGTTTTAATGACAGCTTAGATACAATGGAGTAGAAAATTAGTAAACTAGAAATCAGGTCGAAAGAATATATACAGCCGGGTGCGGTGCTGCACACCTATAATCCCAGTGACTTGGGAGACTGAGGCAGGAAGATGACTAGGTCTCAGGCTAGCTTCAACAACTTAGTGAGAAAAAATGAAAATGAAATGAAAAAAGGTCTGGGGATGTGACTCACTGGTAGAGGGCCCCTGGGTTCAATCCCTAGTACCACTGGAAAAAAAACAAAGCAGAGCAAAATAAAAGTGGAAAATAAGTGTGTCAGAGACATACACATGTGGTGAAAGGTTATTGCACAGTATTTACATATGACTTCAATTATACTAAATTGTGTGCACAGACAAAAACGGTACCTAAAGATATTAAGAGTAGTTAAATGAGGGGTAATATTTGAAGCATATTTTAGTCATTTCATATTCTTCCTATATTTTCTATATTTAGCATGTAATTATGTTTATAATGAGCAAAAAGTCTGACTTCTCTTTTCCTTTCAAATCCATCCATGTGAGCCATACTAATTCTCAATATACACTTTTACAAAACATCTGTTTCTTTGACTAATTGGTGTTCCAAGAAGAAAGGGTCCTATTCCACAAAGGTGGTAGGTACCGTGAGACAGAATCAGCATAGCTGCTCTTCTGGTTCTAACCGCCCATATATTATTTATGATTATTGGACCCCACTACCCCCCACAAAGTCTTTAATATCCTGTTATGCCTTGAGAAGCATGTGATTTTGAGCCTATTTGGGCAAGAAATCTTTCCGTCACAGAATGGTACATAAGACCAGAGATCCAGGTAACAGGCCTTGGAAAATGCTTGTCTAGAGCAGGTAAACCCCAAGTCCTTCACCCCAGCAGGCCAGGCTCTGTCTGTCCCTGCCTGGGCTATCCTTCCCATTCTGCATGATCTCCATGTCTCCACACTTTTAACATCCTGTATCTTCCATCTGAAGTACTCCATTCCTATTCCCCTGCCCTTTACTACAATGACCAGACTTTAACTCCTGCTTCCCATGCTTAACAGAGCTATGGCCTCATGTGTGAAGGCTGCCCGCCCCCTTGTCGCTGGCTCAGAGCTTTGACTTGCCTCCATAGCATCCTTAGCACCACGTGGCATCTTGTCTTAGTACTCATCTCTTTTGCCTTAGGCTGGAACTTAGGTTATTCACATCTGCGTCCACTGGACTGGCCATAGGGTGGGAAGTTAATGAACGTTTGATGATTGAGAACAACATCCTGGCTAACTTTGTCATTACTTTGACAGGACAACAAGTATTTTCCAAATAAAGTTTAGTACTTTCTGCTATGAAACCAATATGGGCTGAATGCAAAAATTTTTAAATATGGCCAAGAATAAAAATCACTTTATATCTCACTACCCAGGGATATTCAGTATATATATATATATATATATATATATATATATATATATATATGTATCTCCTTTCAGAATTTTAAAAATAAATATATGCATGTTTTATGAAACTTAGATTAATGTTATATTAAATTTTGTTTTGAGTTTTTCTACCTAACATTGTATATTCTTTTCAGTGATATTTAATACTATTGCAAGCATGATAGATAGTATTGGTTGCATAGTATTTCATAAGATTGACAAATCATATAATAGCAATTTCTAATAATTCTTTAACAAACATATATATGAAACTTGGTCTGCATTTCTGATTTTTCCCTTAGGACAGAGTCCTAGAAGTGACAGTTCAAGACCCAAGTAGACGAACATTGTAAAAGTTCATGATACGTATTTTTACATTTTTCCACCGATTGATTTTTTTATTAAATAAATCAATATATTCAATAATCTTAAAATGGTATTTGGCATTAAATATTCAACAACTAAGACTAATAATTAATATCATTACTATTTATTTTACAAATATGTTGTATACCTACTATGCATAAGGCCCTGTTCTAGGAAGGTAGAAATAAGTATCTTCTCTTCACACATGAGTGTCAATATCACCGCATATTTGCATTGAGCATCACTGTTTTTATAATTTTGCTGGTTTCATAGGTGAGAAACGGCATTCCTCTGACTCATTCCTCTGTTTATCATTAACAAATGCAAGAAAAGTTTTTCCAAAAACAGCTGAACCACAATATTCAATGCTCTTTGTAAAACTCCTCCCCCTCTTTCTTAAGTGCCAACAATTCCTGCATTCTGCTACCCCCATTCATCAACTTGCCACTCCCTGGCACCATCTTCTTTGCCTGTGTGGTGTTCATTCCTTCACCCACGACATAGTTGTTGAAGACCAGTTTTTGGGAAGCATGGTGCTGTGTCCTGAGCAAACAGCAGTAAACCAAGCTATCATGGTCCCTGCCTCAGTATCTAGCAGAGAACTAAGAAGTTGAGCCACATGCCTTTATTCTCATGAGAGAGAAGTATAGGATGCTTTGAAGGTGAACTCACTCTCAACACTTAAGGAAAGTGTTCTTAGAGAAACTGCAGTTTAAACCAAGACCTGACAGATGAATAGACATTAACAGTCCTTTGGGATAGCATGGAGGGAGGGTAGGGATTAGGGTAAGAAGAGAGCATACATATGTGGAAGGCTTGATGTGGAAAAGATATTCACAGCAATGAAAGAAGTTCAGTTCATGTGAAGTGAGAGGAGGAGGACAGAGTGACCTGAGATGAGTCTGGGAATGTCAGTGGGATCAGACTGCACCTGGCCTCAAGCCAGTCCAAATTGTCTCCAATCAGCATATCTGAAACTTACTTCTCCTCTTAGGCCAGGAATCTTCTAAGATGGCATCCTTGTCCTTGTGTTTTAGTCAGCGACTTTGCAGCTGTGACTAAAGGACCCAACCAGCACAACTGTAGAAGAGGAAGAGTTTATTTGAGGGCTCACAGTTCAGACATGTTAGTCCAAAGAAGGCTGGCTCCATTTATTGGGCCTTGAGGTGAGGCTGAACATCATGGCAGAAGAATGTGGCAGAGGGAAGCAGCTCTCATCATCAGGAAGCAGAGAGAATGTCTCCACTCTCCAGATACAAAATATATCCCCCGAAGCCACACCCCAATTCCAATCTACTCCACTTCGGTTACCACTCAGTTAATCCTTGTCAGTGATTAATTCATTTCTCCCAATCATTTCTCTGTGAACCTTCTTTCATTTCTCCTGTGAACCTTCTTACATTGTCTCACATGTGAGTTTTTGGGGGACACCTCACATCCAAACCATAATACCTTGTATCCAGCTCACCTAATACCACATCTATGGTTTCCAAAGGATAGTGTAAATTTCTCAAGATTCAACCACAGGGCATACCCCAAAACCAATCCCTTCATCACAATAAAAGACTTTAAGGGCTCATCTAACTCTCCTTTGCTAAGCACCAAGACTCTGGAACAAAAGGAAACAAATGAACTGATGTGCTGGAAGACATTTCACAGTATCCTGTTTGTCAGCCAAATAGTGGGTGGTCTCCAGAGACCTTCAGAGAGTTGCCATGAGGGGCTGAAGGGAGTGAACTGGTGCTGCTGAGTCATGTGAGTGAGTGTTTAGGGCATTGGCCAGCATGCTCTATGAGGACTGTTTCCATGTGACCTTACCCCAGCCTGTCACCTTCAGAACGGCCCTCTTCACGTCCTTGTTCCGGAGGCTGTAGATGATAGGGTTCAGAAAAGCAGAGATGACATTGTAGAACAGAGCCAGCTTCTTGTCCTCTTCTGGAGAGGCCTTAGTGCCAGGCTTCATGTACATGACCATGGCTGGCACACAGAACATGGTGACCACAGTGATATGAGAGGCACAAGTGGAGAAGGCCTTCAGCCTCCCCTGTGCTGAACGGATCTTCAAGATGGCGATGAAGATGTTGACATAAATGACAAGGATAAGGGACAGTGGGATCAGTATGACACTAAAACCAAGAATGAAGTCTACTCGGTCATTGACTGAGGTGTCCGCGCAAGCCAGCTTTAAGACTGCAGGAACTTCACAGAAGAAGTGGTTGATCTTGTTGGGGCCACAGTAGGGCAGGCGCATGGCAAAGATGGTATAGACAAGAGCAGAGATGACACCCCAGAGTCCACAGAAAATGACCATTACCCCACATAGCCTTGGGCTCATGGTGACCTTGTACCTGAGTGGATGGCAGATGGCCACATACCTATCTATAGACATGATGGCAAAGAGCCAGGACTCAGTGATACCAAACACCAAGAAGATGTACATTTGAGCCACACAGCTAGAAAAGGAGATGGTCTTCTCCTGGCTGGCCAGATGTGCTAACATCTGGGGCACAGTTGTGGTGGTATAGCCCAAGTCCAACACGGAAAGGATGCCAATAAAGAAGTACATGGGAGTGTGAAGGCGGGAATCCAGGCAGATGAGAATGGTAATCAAGCCGTTGCCCAGAAGAATCAACAGGTAGATCATCAGAAAGATCAAGAAGAGCAGAGGTGTGGTTCTGGGATCCGGGGAGAAGCCCAGAAGGACGAATTCCGTCACAAAGGAGTGGTTGAGCTTTTGCATTGTCTTTTACCTCTCAATGTAAAAAAGAGGCACCCATTCAGACAGGGGACTTGTTAAGGTATGCACTAAGAGCTGGGGTTACTGATGGGGTTAGGTAGTGGCCATTGTCCAATTCTGATGAAACATCATAATATTGAAGCGCCCCATCCTGACGAAGAGACAACCCATCATACCCTGCTTTTGTCTTTTTTCACCACTCCCAGGAGAGTTGTGAAGAGGAGAGCTTCTCATTCGGGGTTGGCTCTGCCTCTGAACCACTAGTAGTTCCCCATTTCAGAGTCAGTTTCCTGACTCTGAAATGAAAACATTGGACAAGTTGATCACTAATTAACCTTATCATCCTCTTCTCCTTCATACATCCAGGTGTTCAGAACTTAGTGTTGGTGTACAGACCGCGTGCAAGTTGGCAAACTTCAGATGCCTGAAACAGGAAGAGAACCCATTTACTCATTTTAAATACACTGGTTTATTTTTCCAATATAATTTTACCTCAATCTTTCCTTAGGCAAGATAACTCTCTGACTATTCACTCACCCCATTTCAGGCCACAGGGTATAGAAAAAAAACACTGATTTCTCAATCCTGGCTGTATTTGCTAAGTGACCTTGAACAAGTTATTTACTCTGTCCCCCCATCCTTTGAGACTGCTTCAAACAAGTACAAAATGAGAACAAATATCTCCTTGTCACAGGTTTGCTGCAAGAATTAAATGATATTTGGGCATGAAAATCATCACACAGAAGGTTTAACATGTGGTTGATGCTCAGTGAATGTTGCCTGCATTTCTGAATGGTTCTCCTTACATAAGATCAGGATTCAGATCCAAGCTACACAAGCAAACATCCTGAGAAGTCATTCCCTCATCCTGGATGCCCACGGTCAATTAACCCCCCACAAAATACCTGCCCTGTTTCTCTCCCCACAGAAGCCAGCATCCCTTTCACTCTTTCAGCCTCTTACTGCCTTGTACCTCTGTCTGATTTTAATTCCCTGAGAGTCAGTTTCTTCTCTGGAAGAGGGGAAGAACACCTCTCCAAAGAGTGTCATTTGCATTGTTGGTACTTGGGGAATGATGCAGTCTAAATGGTGTCAGGGTAATTGCTTTCTCTGACCAACTGATCTGACCTCAAATCTACTAGTTCTCTAATCTGCTTGTTCTTTGAAGTATCCTGAGTGTGTCTTCATCAGAACCTTGTGTCTACATTCAATACCATCTCAGAATTGAATGTGCACGCCCCTTGGCGGGCCGCCAGCGCGCGGGACTGGAGGCCGCGCCCCGCCCGGCCGCGAGCACAGGCGGCGGGTGGCGCGTGGCTGGCGGCGGACACCAAGGCCGGGAGTGATGCCACCAAGAAGAAATGGGAAATACAAACTTCCTGTTCCACTTCCAAAAGGCAAAGTTCTGGATGATGTGGAAGGAAAACAATGGGTACTAGGCAAGATGATTGGCTCTGGAGGATTTGGATTGATATATTTAGCTTTTCCTGCAAATAAACCAGACAGAGATGCAAAACATGTTATAAAAGTGGAATATCAAGAAAATGGTCCGTTATTTTCAGAACTTAAATTTTATCAGAGAGCTGCAAAAAAAGACTGTATCAAAAAGTGGATAGAACGCAAACGACTTGATTATTTAGGAATTCCTCTGTTTTATGGATCTGGTCTGACGGATTTCAAGGGGAAAAGTTACAGATTTATGGTAATGGAAAGACTAGGAATAGATTTACAGAAGATCTCAGATCAGAATGGTACTTTTAAAAAGTCAACTGTCCTGCACTTGGGTATCAGAATGAGTTTCACCAAGTTGCCCAGACTGGCCTCAAATTTGTGATCATCCTGCCTCAGCCTCCCAAACAGTTGGGATTACAGGGTGGTTTGGCCATTGGGCTCTCAAGAGCATAACCATTGCTGAATTCTAGCTTCCTACCATCAGAGGTTCGGTTAAAACACTTTGTATTTGAGGATCATGTGGAATTTTTTTCCCCAATGAACAACCAGAAATTATGCTGGATGTACTGGAATATATACATGAAAATGAATATGTTCATGGTGATATAAAAGCAGCCAATCTACTTTTGGGTTATAAAAATCCAGATTGGGTTTATCTTGCAGATTATGGACTTTCCTACAGATATTGTCCCAATGGGAACCACAAACAGTATCAGGAAAATCCTAGAAAAGGCCATAATGGGACAATAGAGTTTACCAGCTTGGATGCCCACAAGGGAGTAGCCCTGTCCAGAAGAAGTGACGTTGAAATCCTCGGCTACTGCATGCTGCGGTGGTCATGTGGGAAACTTCCCTGGGAACAGAACCTAAAGGACCCTGTGGCTGTCCAGACTGCTAAAACAAATCTGTTGGATGAGCTGCCTGGGTCAGTGCTGAAGTGGGCTCCGTCTGGAAGCAGTTGCTGTGAAATAGCTGAATTTTTAGCATGTGTTCGTAGTTTAGCTTATGATGAAAAGCCAAACTATCAAACACTCAAGAAAATTCTGAACCCTGGTGGAATACCCTTAGGACCACTGGAGTTTTCCACCGAAGGACAGAGGGTTGATTCGCAAAAGGCTGTGACAAAGCAAGTTAGTCAGATGCAAGATAAGTTAACACAAAAAGTTCACAGTGACAGAAGTGCTGAGTCCTTTGCAACATGGAGCAGAGAGCAAAACCAGGACCAGCTGAGTGGATCCAGGAACAGCGAAGCAGCTCAGGAAGGCAGAAAGAGAAGACAAAAATATCGTGAGTCTTCAGAACTTCTGAATGAAATAAACACTTCCCCCGCCACCCCACCCCCCACCCTAAAAAAAGAATTGAATGTTCACTTTGGTCAACAGAATTACACACAGTTTGAACCTCTTTGCAGGAACTTCACAGACCTTATCCAATAGCTGTCAGGTAGCTGGAAGACAATTGTTTTTATTTAAATCCTGTTTTGCACCAAAGAGCCTTTACAAGTTCCATGGTCTCTGTAGGCTGACCTTAGCCCCTCTGTCTATACAAAGGATAGTAGTGCCTGGGCCAGGTGTAGTAAAGAGACAAAACACATGACAGGGGGGACAGCTGGTTCCACTTGAATCTTGGCCCTGACTTCACTGCTATGCAACTTGGGCTATTAGCTGATTTCTCTGGGTCTCAGTTATAAAAAAGGAAAGACTCATCTTTGCAAGCCACATTCTTCCTATGAAGAAACATCAGATGTCAGAATTTTCTACCTTGAAGCTTCCAGTGGGAACATGTGCTTCCATTTCTCGTTTTCACACAGAGCCAGTGAGTAGGTCTGGTGTTTAGGAGCGTCTAACCTGGTTGAACTGTGGGGACAAGCTATGGTCCACTCAGACTGCTGTCTCTGAACTGGCAAAGTGAGCCTGTTCCACAACCAGGAGTTTGGGTCAAAAACAGGCTCCCTGAGCCCCCTGGGTCCCCACCCTTCCTCAACTCTCCCAAAGATGTGCAGACTACTTGGGAAAAAACTGCCAGACTCTATAGTGTAGGAAGCAGATACCTCACATGAGGAAGAACCAGTAGCAACATCATTATCTACCATGATGAGCCTGGACTTTGTGCCCTTGAATCAAAAATATATAATTCAACCTGTGGGACATGCCTTACAACATGCTTGACATTCATTCTCTCTGAGCCACATTGTGACAGTGGGAAGTATGGCGTAGGGATCATCATCTCTACCTCGCCAATGGGGAAACTGAGGCTCAGGGAGGAAATGTAGGGACAAAACAGAATCTCACTCATTCTTCAACAGTAGTAGGGTTTCCCACGTGCAGCAAAACCATCACTAAGTAGAACTGGATTAATCAGAGTCCTTGGTTTACAGAAATTCTTTTTGTCCTTGATTATTAGGTCAGAAAGACAAATCATGAGCACAAAGAATCTTGTGCTGGGTTTAGTTTACATATATGTATACATACATATAGATAAGCATGTGCGTGTGCACGCATACAGCAAATACACATAATAATTGATGGCATCTGTGAGATCAATTGAATCAGACCAGTCAGAAACTTGGGAAGACCCCTCAACTCCTGTCTCATCCCCTATGTCCTGTCTGTCCTCAGGTTCCATTGCTGTCACCTCCAGAAAACCTCTTCCACCCATCCATCCCTCTACTATCCCACTGCCAACGTCAGCTTAGACACTGACTGTCTCTCTTTCTCTCGCTGGTTTTTATCTCAGTCCTTCCACTGGACCTCTGCCCAGTCTATTCTCTGCACCAGCCTTCAGAATGATCTTTCTAAAACAAAAATCAAATGGGGCTGCTCCTTCATGAATCTACTGGGGAAAGTCTAAGGGTTTGAACAACAAGCACCCTGGCATTCCTTAAAGTCAGAGTTGGTTTTGGTCTCCAGGTTCCCAGGCAGGTTGGTGGGCTCTGTCCTTTAGAGAGATCTTCAGCAAATACAGGACTGGTCTGCAAAACCTCCCACTAATCCTGGAAGTCATCTTCAGGGAGGAGACATGAAGACGGCTCTGTAGTTAGAGACCCATTCTGGGCATGATGGAGGTTTGGGGCAGAGTTGAGATGAGGACCCAGACCTCCTGGTTGCCATCTGGTCAGTTCTTTGGGCTCTGTCCTAGATCAAGGCAAGCCTCAGTTAACCTGGAAATTCTACAGATCAGACACATCCCCCTGAGCAGCTTGGATCCATTGTGCATGTTTTCCTCTATAATTTCCTTACTTAAAACAGAGCCAGGCACATCATGGTGCCAGTGAACACTTACTGAGTGATCTACATACTGGGAGATGCTGGGAAGCCAGGACAAAAGAAAAAGGAATGTTTATATTCTCTTTCTCTTTTGAATTTTCCCTCCTGTTCCTCAGAGATCAAGAAAAAAAAATCATTTACACAGATCACCAGACCCTCAGAAGAAACCACACTACAAGTCCATGGTGGACAGATTGGGATAGTGGTACTAAATGTCATGGATATATCTCTTTTCTCTCTCAACTCCTGTCCCAGGCAATAAATAATAATAAGTCTAGTAGCAGTTTCCTATGTGCCAGGAACTGTAACATCCATGTGCTTTACATTTGTTATTTTACTTTATCCCCATAACCGGAGTAGTAGTTGGAAGATTTAACAATGAACATGGACACCCTCTGGTCAGAATAAACTCCTGCCACAGGAGACAAGTGTACCCTGTATCCTGGTCCATCCTTTGTGCTCTCAGGTGAGGATCTTCCCCTCTAGCATGCCTCCATGTCATGCCTTGCCCAGGGTCATGGCCGTAGCTGAAGCAGAGCCTGTACCACAACCCCAGGCAGCATCAGTGGAAAGAGTGTGGTAGGCTGACCGTGAAACCAGGGCGTCCCCCCTCTCACCACTTACCCACTTGCTTGTTGGCTCATTCCTGCCTCCTCCTGAGTAGAAACTAAATGATAATGAAAAGGGACAAGCTGAGCAGAAATTGTGACCCCAAGGCAAAATAAGTGAAGCTGAGTCAGGCCCAGCAGAGGTAGGAAGGGAAAGATGCCTGGCTTGTCCTGAAGGCTGCCGGGTCACCTATGCCTTACTGCAGCCTGCATGTCCACTTCCACCCCTGCCCTCCATACCATCTGCCCAGCCAGCTGCATGAGGGGAAGAGGCATCCTAATGGGAAGACAGAGACCAGGCAGGTGGGCCAGAGTTGGCCCTTCCCCACAGTCTTCTCCATCACATCCAGACATCCCAGGGAGTCCACAGTGCCATCTGGGAAGAGGAGAAAGGGCTGGCTCAGGGGTATACCGGTAAGTGGGAGCAGCCTTCTCTAAGTTCTGAGATCTGCAGAACCAGAAATAAGACCTGGTGGCAGCCTGGCACCATCAGGAGAATCTGGGAGACAAAAGACAGAATGGGGACAGAGGGGAAGATCCTCACCTGAGAGCACAAAGGATGGACCAGGATACAGGCCAGAGAGCCAGACTGGGCAGAATAGAGTCACAGAAGCCAAATCAGTGAGCATCAACATATGCAGAGGGACAGAAAAGGAGACATGAAGGACCACAGAGTCAGGAAAGAGCCTCCTGACGATAAAGGGATGGAACTAGGAAGACAGAATCCAGGAGTCGGAGAGGAACCTAGAAAGAGACAGAGCGGGTTCTGTCTCTTTCTTTCATCCGCTCTGGATTGCACTCACCTCCCTTCGTTCTCAATGACACCCCACAGATCTGCTCTGAACAACTTCAGAGATGCACAAAACTTTGGGGATGGTGACAATCTTGAAAAGTCAGCCCCTAACAGGGCACCTTTTTTCTCAGCAGCCTCATCAGTAAAAGATGCTCTAACACTGTTCCCCTATCTCCAGGGACAGGAGGCTCACTCTTGCTCAAAGAAACGTAGGACACTGTGGTTCTGCCCTTAAAAAAACAATCCTTTCTTGTACTGAAATAAGAGCATGTACTTATTTCAGTAGGTGCTGAAATCAATGATGAATTCTCTAAAGCACCTGCTCCCCAAGCTCCGACCTCCACCCTCCCACCTCTAACCACACCTCTCCTCCAGTGTCCCCAGTCTGCATTGCAATACAGTAGCCCTTACCTGCTCTCTCCTTTCTCTAGGAGAGTATGTGGGGCTGTCTGGGTCTCCTTTTCTCCTCTTGACAAACCTTTCTTGTCCTAATCCTGCCCATAATTCCCAAGCTGGATCCTTGTTTCCACCCTACATCCCCAATGCCTGATAGCAGCCCCAGCAGGCACTTCCACCCACAGCCACAGGGATCACCCCGCCCTTCTGCTCAGCAGCTAAGGGCTCCCAAGAACAACCTCTGGGGAAGCAACTGCTGCAGCACAAGAGCCAGGGATCGGAGTTAGACTTGGTCACTGTAACCAGGACAAGTCACATGGCTTCCCAGAACTTCCGCTTCCTCTTTAAATTGGAACTGTTTCCTATATCATAATCATACTTGACAATTTTTTGTGTAATCACTATGGACCAGACATATGATATATCTTAAATTTTGCAGTATTATTATCTCCATTTTGCAGACCCAAAAATGGAAACTTGAAGCATTAGGTGGCCTGTGTGGAGCTGGGATTGCGAACAGTTTCCTCTAACTAAAGCTGTGTTCCTAAACAATACTCCACCCAGTATCATGCTGAAGAGCAGAGAGGTAAAATAATTTATCCCAGGTCAAACAGTTGTTCAAGGTAGCTGAGATTCCATGTAGGTCCAACTGACTGTACAGTGCCTACACTGCACTCTGCTTGGGGGTGGGATGATAGACCCGGGCCACCCAGTCTCTAGCTTGGAGACCCTTAATTCTGATGGCTGGGTCACCTGCAGAATGACTGCCCTAAGCCAGATTCCAGCCTTTCCAAGAATTCCAGTTGTTCCTGAGGTCTCCTGAGTTGTTCCTGAGCTGCAAGTGGAAAGACCAAGCAGGAAATAGAGAATCCTGGTTCTCAGAGGAGAGGTTTTCCACTGTGAACTCCTTTATGCCTAGGATAATCCCTGCTTGATTTGTCCCTATTCCTGAGTTTCAAAAGTGGAACACAGGAAGGTAGAAATATTACCCATTCATTCCATGCAGCGAATTTCCATTGTGATTTCTTAATGTTCTTCTCCATTTTTTTTCTACCACTAAACAATAGTGGATTTTTTTTCTTCCTTGATTGAGATCATATTTTACATTTCATTTTATGGTGACAGATACTAGTTGATTGATTAACCATTTACCCATTCTTTTCTGATAGAGCATGTTCTTTCTGACAATATTTTTGGGGACAGTCAATACAATGTGAACAGTCCCAATACAAAGGACAACTGTTTCCCTTTTTTCCAGAATCCCTTTTGGCAAGGGTCGATCTAGAACCTTGTCCTATCCAGTGAGAGTTGTGGGGAATTGTACTAAGGAGTTTTTGTGAAAAATTCTTGATTTCCCAACAAAAAAAATAGACTAACTGTGATACAACACCATTCCCCGGCCCCCTTTCTTTCACCATGAATATTGATACAATGCCTGCAGTTTGGCATACTTTCTTGAGTCTATGAGGAAAAGTCTCAAAGAATTATAGTTGGTTTCTCATCAGTGTTATTTAGTGTGAGCTACTTACTCAATACTTCTTGTTGTGTGAAGAAAGATTGTGTTTATCTAAATCACTATTAGTTGGATTTTTTGTTTATTTTTGCAGTCAAATTCCAATGGATTAAGTAGTCTGCCTTTTAAAAAAATGTAATATTATGTGATAATCAATTTACCATCCACTTACATATTCTTCATAACTACCATTTTCAAATACACTTTCACCTATTTTGGACATGAAGCTTTTATCTCATTTTTTCCTATTACAAATGGTGTATTGCCAAATTGGACATCATGGCAATGTAGCAAGATTTTCTAGACATCAACCTTATTGAGTTGAGTTAGAGTTATAATACATAAAGATGCCAGTTTCAGAATTTGTTCCCTGCCAGGGTGAAGTTACAGGAACCAGAATTATTCTTCTTCCTATAATAACTAAAAACTGGAACAAAATTTGTGAAATAATGTTCTCCTAGACATTGGATATCAGGAAGCAAGTGATAGGGATCTATGAGAGAGGGAAAACCATTGAATAGAGCCCTACAATTTCTCCAGGTTACTGCTTAAAGAGTTGTGAGACTGTGCCATGGAGATGGAGGACCCAGAGGGCGCCAGAAGTCTCTGCATTGAGGAGATAAAATAAGGAGGTGGAGGTGGCTGGAGTTGACTCCAGATTTCAGTTGAGTACTGATTGACACATGTGTTTCAGAAACAACCAGAGGATGGAGGAGGAAGGAAACTAGGGTGTACAGGGAGAAATACAAGGCCAAGGCTTAGCAAGAACATTTCTCAGAACTTACACAGGGTCAGCAATAGATTCTGTTCCCACTAACTGGACCAAATGCAGCTCTGGTCTCACCTAACAAAACCCAAAGGAAACTTAAAAGACTCAAAGTATTTACAAGTAACTGAATTTAATTTAGAAAAAAAATAAACCCTCAAGAATATTTATTAAGAATCCAAAAATATCCAACAGAGCTGAATCCACAAGATTCAAACATCTGACCAACAATAAAAAAGTTACTAGGAACACAATGAACAAGATGTAAAATGGTCCAGGCTCCCCACTGGAAAAGGACCAGACTCTTAATAGCTGCTCACTTGTTGTCAAGATAAGACTTACTACTGGCTGGACTCTTCTATGGAGTAGAACCGGTGCTAATCACTGCACATGCACAGCATTGTTTTGTGTTCTAAATATGAATAATAAAATGAGGTTCAGGGAAGGATTTACTCAAGGTCATATGGCTAGGAATTGGCGAAATCAATGTTCAACTCCCTAATCTGTCTTTTTGTTCTTGTGTCACATGATGAAGAGTGGCTCTTTGTCTTCTGGAGTTTAAGAACCCAAATCTAGAGAAGGTAATGATGCATGGAGCAAACAGCTAAGAGAGAAAACATAAAAGTATATGAGTATGTTGTGCAAAATATACCACATATGCCCTGGTAAGCTCTGCCCCATAGACAGTCACCAGGGTCATGGCCTTCTAATATAGGAAACCATATAATATCTGATCCTGTCCTCTCAGGTGGCTTGCTCTTGCTAGGACCCTTCCAGTTACTGGGACTTATCCAATTCTGCCCCTCAGTTACCATCCCGTGGTTCAGACCCTGTTCCTACACAAAGACATCATTTGATCTCTACAGTGACCTCTACCAAGGTAAAAGTATCTCCCATTGGCTTTAAGTACACCAGTACCCAAATTGGGCTTCACCCTACCTGAACTTCTCCTTCCTCATCATACTCTTCATAATCTGAATTCTATTGATATGATCATAAGGACAAGAGATAGCAGGTGTCAGTGAGGCTGTGATGAACAGAAAACCCTCATATGCTGCTGGTGGGAATGTAAATTGGTACAGTCATCTACTGCATCATGGCAGTACCTCAAAATTAAGAACAGAAAAGTCATGTGAGCCAGCGATCCCACTACTGGGTATGTATTCAAAGAAAATGAAATCAGTATGTTGAAGAGATATCTGCACTCTCATTTTCATTGCAAAATTTTTCAAAATAGCCAAGACATGGAATCATCCTGTAGATGAATAAATGAAGAAAATGTGGTCTAGACAAGAGAAGGAAATAAAGGGTTGTGATAGGAAAAGAAGAGCTCAAATTATCTTTGTTGGTTGACAACAAGACTCTATATTTAGAAGACCCAAAAGAATCCACCAGAAAACTTCTAGAGCTCATAAATGATTTCAGAAAACCAACAGGATACATGACCAATACCCATAAATCAATAGTGCTCCTATACTCCAATGATGAATCTGCTGAAAAGGAAGTGAGTAAAACAACCCCATTCTCAATAGCCTCAGCAAAATAGAATACTTGGTTATCAAGCCAACAAAAAAGGTGAAGGATCTCCACCATGAAAACTATAGAATACTAAAGAAAGAAATTGAAGAAGACTTTAGAAGATGGAAAGACCTCCCATGTTCTTTGACAGGCAGAATTAATATTGTCAAAACGGCCACACTACCAAAAGCACTATGCAGATTCAATGTGATTCCCATCAAAATTCTAATGATGTTATTCAAAAAACTAGAAAAAAGAAACTCTGAAATTCATCTGGAAAAATAAGAGGCCCAGAATAGCCAAAGCAATCCTTAGCAAGAAAAGTGAAGCAGGAAGCATCACAATACCAGACCTCAAATTACACTACTGAGCTACAGTAACAAAACCAGCATGGTACTAGCACCAAAAGAGTCATAAAGACCAATGGAATAGAATAGAAGATACAGAGACAAACCCACATAAATGGAGTTATCTCATACTAGACAAAAGTGCTAAAACATACATTGGAGAAAAGGAAGCCTTTTAACAAATGGTGCTGGGAAAACTGGAAATGCATATGTAGCAGAATGAAATTTTGCACTTATATCTCACTCTGCACAAACTCAATTTGAAGTGGATCTAAGACCTAGGGATTAGACCAGAAATCCTGCAACTTCTAGAAGAATAATTAGTCCAACATGTCGGCTCATGGACTGACTTCCTTAACAAGATTCCTAAAGTGAAAGAAGTAATATAAAAAAAATCAATAAATGGAATAGCATCAAATTGATAAATTCTTCACAGCAAAGGAAAACTTAAGAACATAAAGAGAGAGCCTACATAAGGGAAGAAAATCTTTGCCACTTGCTCCTCAGATAGGGCATTATGTCTTTAGGACATAAAAAGAACTCAAAAACCTTAACACCAAAACCCCAAATATCCCTATCAATAAATGAGCAAAGGAAATAAACAGACACTTCTCAAAAGAAAAAATATAAATGGTCAACAAATATATGAAAAAATGTTCAACATCTCTGGCAATTAGCAAAATGCAAATTAAAACTACATTGAGATTTCATCTCATTCCAGTCAGAATGGCAAATAAATGTTGGTGAGGATATAGGGGAAAATGTACACTCATACATTGAGTGGGACTGCAAATTAGTGCAACCACTTTGGAAAGCAGTATGGAGATTCCTCAAAAAACTAGGAATGGAACCATCATATGACCTAGTTAGCCCACTCCTTGGTATATATCCAAAGAATTTTAAATCAGCATACTATAGCGATGTAGCCACATCAATGTTTATAGCAGCACTATTCACAATAGACAAGCTATGGAGCCAACAACCTATGTGTCCTTCAAGAGATGAATGGATAAAGAAAATGTGGTATATATACACAATGGAGTATTAACCATAAAGAAGAATGAAATTGTGGCATTTGTAAGAAAATGGATGGAACTGGAGATTATCATACTAAATGAAATAAGCCAGTTCCAAAAAGTCAAACATCAAATGTTTTCTCTGGTATACAGAAACTAATCCAAAATGAGTTGGGGGGTATAAAAAATAATAGAAGAAAGATCAGTGGAGTAGACAAAGGGGAATGAAGGGAGAGGAGGAATTAGGGAAAAACAGTAGAATGAATCTGACCTAACTTTCCTACATACATGAATGAATACACCACAGTGAATCTCACCATCATGTATATCCACAAAACACTAATTAAAAAAACTGTAAGTAAATAGCAGAAAGATCAGTAGAATAGAGGGAAAGAAACCGGAGGAGGGAGGAGTGGGGGTAAGGGGGAAGTCCTGGGGAATGAATGAAATTATATTCAATGCTTTTATATTTAGGTCAAAATGAATCCTATTGACATGTATGACTAAAAAGAACGAGTTTTTTAAAAACAGAAAATGTGGTCTATTTTCTGGAAAAACAGAAAATGTGGTCTTTTTCTAGAAAAAGTATACTACTGAGCCTTAAAAAAGAAGGAAATCCTGTCATTTGCAACAACATGTGTGAATGGAAGACACAGAGAGACACCACATAACCTCACTTATATGTTGGAATCTAAAAAAATCCAACTCATGGAAGTAGAAAGTAGAGGGTAGTTAGGAGGAGCTGGACTCCCAGAAGTGGGGAGACATTGGTCACATCTCAGTGGGCTAGGAGGAATAGGCTCAAGAGATCAACTGAACAACATGGCGACTTTAGTTCATAGCAATGAACTAAAAATCACTGAGAGCAATTTGTAGTGTTCTCACCACAGAAAAGTATGTAAAGTAATGCATATATTAATTAGCTCGATTGAGTCATTTGATAATATACATCATAAATATATACAATTTTATTTGTCAATTAAAATTAATTGGTTAATTTTTAAAAATGAAAAAAAATAAAGAATTTGAGTTCTATCTTGCAGGATTGAATCACCTCTCCCAGTTGGTCCATCCCGCCCATCCATGAGGCAAATCCTTTCCAGTAATCCCTATCCTGCAGCAGTTAATGAGGTCAAGCCAGTTAAGTGCCATTGAGTCTTGGACTTCCAGGGCTCAAGAGAGCGTACCAGTGAGGAAGGTATCCTCAAAGTGGGTCAAAATGTGGCTCCGCATCTTCCCTGGCCTCTGACTGCCTGGCTTTTACACCAACCTTTAACCATTCCATAGCTTGACCACACACCCTGAAAACCAGCACTGTGCCTCAGCCATAGAAATGCTGTACTACAGTGATTTGAAATCTGACAGACCTAGCTTCACATTTGGGCTATACAATTTACTTATTTTATGGGATGAACTAGCCACTTAATTCTTAAACTCTCTGGGCCTCGAATGGCCTGCCAACCTGCTGTGAAGAATAATGATATTATGTGTAGTGCCCAGTACAACCAAACCAAAGTAGGTGTTCAATAGTAGGTATTATGATTTATGTACACCACAATGAAGTATGTGGTTTGGGGTGGTTACCTAAGGATAATAGGTCTTCAATAAATGGTAGTTATAGAACACTAGTAACATTATTAGTCACACTTATGTTCTCTACATCCAAGACTTATTTTTACCCGTTAGGAGAGTGACCTTGGTTAAGATGTCTGCAGATGTTAAAGAGTGTTTGGAAAAGAAACAAAGCACATCTTACTCGTCTTATTATGTATAGCTAGAAAAATGAGAAATTATACTCCATTATAATGTATCAAAGTACATTCTACTGTCATGTATAACTAATTAAAATAAAATAAAAAAAATTTTTAAAAAGGGATGTGACCATGCAGCCAGAGGGGCCCTCCTTTCTCTGTCTCAGTGGGAAGAAATTTCAGTTCCCAAATGGAAACTTCCAAAGAATGCCCAGCTCACCAGCTCCAGAGACCAAGCCTGAAATATCAGGGGCATTAGACTTGCTGGCTGTGTCTTTCATCCAGCCCAGGGGCTCTGTGCTGAATTTACCAGCACAGACATTAACCCTACCAGGTTTTTCAGGGACTAGAAATGCACTCTTCAACCCCAGATACAAAGAGGGCTCCTGGGTCTACCCCTCCCTGCAGGGCTGCTCTGGGCCCACAGCACTTAAGAAAGGCGCAGAGTTCCCCCATGGATCCACTGTGCTGAGGAGAGGAGGAGTGCTGCCTTCTACTGAGAAGCACAGAACCAAGAGGAAACAGGCAGCTGCAGCTGCAGGGGTGAAGCAAGCTACCAGGCAAAAGAACAAGCTGGGCATTTGTAGGTATGACTGAGGGGGTCTGCCCTGGACAGCCCCGAGGATGGGCAAAGGGGCCCTAGTCTTCTTTTCCCCACTCACTGGGGAGGAGGAACAAGAACCTGCTCTTCCTGGGCAGGGGCCAGCTCCAATTCTCTTTCATGGCTATTTCCAGACTGTTGCAAGTCCCTGTCAGGAGCACACCCTGCTCCCGGGCACTCGGAGTGTATCCGCAGTCTCCCTAGTGGGAACCCTGATAAGGCATCCTCTCCCTTCTCCTCTACCAGAAGTTCAGAGGCTGGGAAGGAGCAGGGAAACATTAAGTAGAAAAGTAGAAAAAGGAGAGTGGATCTGAATATGGAGCTTTGCTAATAAGAGAGCTTAATGTAGTTGTTCCTTTACATGTGCCTTTGCTAGAAGCAGTGGAGTGCAGAGGTTAAAGGCCTGGCAGGCTGTGCAACCATAGGCCCAGATTTTAGTCCTGGTCCTGCCACTTATTAGTTTGGTAGAAGGCAAAGCAGAACCTGGTCTTAAAGTAGAAAACACAAACATTGGAATTCTCCAAAAGCTGTCTGCCAGTCCCTGCTCTAACCTGGCTGAGTGGATTCTTACAAATCTTTCCCCAAGTATCAACATGGATGTGAACGCCAGGTGTTTCCAAGTCCTGAACAGGTACCTTCCTTGTGCTACATGCTATGGGGAGATCTTAAAAAGACATGGCCTCTGCCTACAGCCTGACTGGGAAGACAATAACACATAAAAGAAACCGTGAAGGACTGGTCAGGTAAGGAGGAGGAGAACCTCAGCTGGGCCTTGAAGGTCATGGGATCTGAGGATGGGAAAGGATTAGGAGAGGCATTCGCCACAGAGAGACAGTTAGAGCAAAGCGTGGTGAGCATCCATGGCAGGTGCTAAGAAAGCCATCTATAGGAAAGATCTGTGACCCCAAGAGGAGGAGACCCCTCCACTAGGATCCCTCTGGTGATCTTGTTGCTAGTACCATGGATCATAAATCTCACTGAGCTTCTGGAGAATCATACTGACTTGAAAACTGGTTAGAACTAGACTGGGAGGGGCCTTGAATTCCATCAAGGAGGCATGAGAAGGGAATAATAGATGAAACTGCCTCTGCTGATGTGTGGCCCAGGAGGCCAGCAGGAGGCCTCTGCACAGGCCCAGGACTGGGATGTGGACTGGTGAAAAGGAGAAAGGGACACATCTTTACTTTTGGCCCTCACTGTCTCAACACCAGGGCTAACCATTTGCACAGCTGACCATTCCTCATCCCTTGAAATTTCCCCTCTCAGTGTCCAGGGCTCTTAAGTGTTAGGTCCCCTCTTATCTTCACCAACATTCCTTACCTGGAACACTTTTCTCCTTCATCCAATATTTGATGTTTTAAAGTTCAGAACACACATCTCACACCATCTCCTTTTGCCCATTCAGCCTCAGGCACCTGTTACCTCTTTCAGATCTCCACCATCATCTCATGGCAATCGATTCTCACCATCATGTGTTCAGCACTCCCTCCAGAACGTCGGAAATTCATCCAACTCATCCAAGATCACACAGAAAATCAGGGACAAAGCTAGGAGTAGACTTTAGCTCTTCTGATTTCCAGATTCATTTCATTTACACTAACTGCTTTTATTTGCCTCATGTTTTATATTTCGTAAAATGTCTTGACCTATAGCATCTCATGTTTGCCTTGCCATATCCCTGTGTCATCAATGTTTCATTTCTGCTTAACAGATGAGGAGACTGAGGCTCAGAAGTGAAGGGACTTGCCCAAGGTCACACATATATCTAAGTACAAGAAACAAAGCCCAGACAGGCCTCAGGGGAACTAGGAGTAGCAGTCAGGAACCAGGGCCACTGTCTACTTGAGACAGTTCATGGATGCAGGATCTCTCCCCTCTGCTTCACAGCAAGTTTTTATTTTTATTGTAAACCATAATTTTTATTAGGCAAGCAAAATGTCACCACACCAATATTATAATTCAATGAGCTGGATTATCAATATATGAATGCATTTCTTATATGCCACACAACATTTAAGCTGGTAAACAGCCATACTGATCTTGTCTAGAGTTAATTTGCCTAACTGACTCTTTAATGTGTTGAGAAAGGTCAGCTAGAACCTAGTCAGTCAGTATCAGAACTATCACAATTCCTAAATTAACGTACTCTAAGTGTATTTGGCTATAACCTAAAGTCAGTAGTAAAATTCTGTTTGTTCTCTCAGCTTGTCTTTTATCATCTCTGTATGTCTTTCTCTATAACGTTAGCTCTCCTGAAACTTAAGGTTGCCACCTCACCAGCTCTGGCTTCCCTCATCCAACTCATTGAAGGTGTGACTAAATCCGGGAGAGCTGCTGTGTGTGGTATTGTGTGTGCGGCTCAGTTTCTGTCCACCCTGTCCTTCCACCTCCAACAGCAGGAACAGAACAGGGAAGTGCTTATCTCTCCTTAACAGACCACCATGCAGACCCTTGGCAAGGAGAACCACAGCTCAGTGTCAGAGTTTATCCTCCTGGGCTTCTCCAGTGAGTCACAAGTCAGAACCACCCTGTTCATCTTCTTCCTCCTCCTCTACCTCGTCACTCTCCTGGGCAATGGACTCATCGTCACCCTGATCTACCTAGACTCACGCCTCCACACACCTATGTACTTTTTTCTCAGTATTCTCTCTTTGGTGGACATGAGCTATGTCACCACCACTGTGCCCCAGATGTTAGTTAATATGGTGTGTCCAAGAAGGACCATATCCTGGGGTGCTTGTGTGGCCCAGATGTTCATCTTCTTGGTCCTGGGCATTGCTGAGTGTGTCCTCTATGCCATTATGGCCTATGACAGGTATGTTGCCATTTGCTTCCCCCTTCACTATTCCCTACTCATGAGCCGTCTCGTTTGTATCAAGATGGTGACAGTCTGTTGGTTCATTAGCATCGCTGGGGCTCTCATCTACACTGTCTTCACCATGCGGCTGTCCTACTGTGGCCCCTACAAGATCAACCACTTCTTCTGTGAGGTCCCTGCTGTCCTGAAGTTGGCCTGTGCAGACACATCTCTCAATGACCAGTTGGACTTCATCTTGGGTTTCATCCTACTTTTGGTACCTCTGTCCCTCATCCTGGCCTCCTATGTCCGTATCTTTGCCTCCATCTTAAGAATCCGCTCAACCCAGGGAAGGCTCAAGAGCTTCTCCACATGTGCTTCCCATATCACTGTGGTCACCATGTTCTACGGGCCAGCCATGATCATGTACATGAGGCCCAGCTCCTGGTATGACCCAGAGCGGGACAAGAAGCTGGCCCTGTTCTACAATGTTGTATCTGCCTTCCTCAACCCCATCATCTACAGCCTCAGGAACAAGGATGTAAAGGGGGCCTTTCTGAAAGTACTTGGAGACAGAGGGACAGCTCATTGACCCAGGATGTTCCAGAGTCATCTCTAGTCACTGGTAGACAGATGGAGCTCATCTGGCATAATAAAGACTCATCCATTCTGACCAACCTGTCTTCCTGGAGCTGTGAGCAGCTAGGAGAAGGTGTGGCCAATCCTAAATGGAAGTTCCCCCCCATTGGTTGGAAAACTTACTGCTGCCACCACCCAAAGACTCAGCTAAGTATTGAAGGCAAAGAATCTCTTTACAAAGACTGTGTCCTTGAAGTCCATGGCCATTGCTTTATTGTTTTTCCTGGGTTCCTTACCTCTGGAAGTTTATGTCAGCTCAACATGATTACAACTAAAAGTTTAACTTGCATACAGACTTTTCCACATTATAAAGGAATTTGGGGTGAAAAGGACATAAAGAGTAAAGAAGATTATGTAGGGACACAGTCTTGTGTTACTGTTTGATAAGCACTTATACATAATATTTAACATTGCCTTTTGCACTAGATGCCTTAAAATATAGACTAGAACCATTTTAGTCATACCTGTGTAAAAATGTGGCTAATAATTGGTATAGTCTGGACTCAGCTTATGAAAATGACTCTTACCTGGTCAGCTTAAAATTTGTGTTTTAAATCTCACTTTTGTTTTAAGAAAACAAATATATATATTTCATGAAGGAAAATAAATATGTATTATGCATATATTTATCTACACACATATATTGGAGAAAGAGATAAGTAGATTTATAGAGAATGAGATAATGGGAATAATATAAGATTCTAATTTCTCCAACCCAAAGTAAACACTTGTTAATTTTTGTCGTATTTTGTCCAAGTCTTTCTTCTTTCTTCTTTTTTAAAAGATTAGATAATAACAATAGAGTTAAACTGCCCTTTGACTATGTCTGACTCTGGAGCCAACCCCTATCATTAAACCGAAGCATATTCAGTCTATTTTTAAGTTGTTCTTGTATGTGTTTAAATTTTTTAAATGGTAGCTTGGTATCAGTGTGAATCTTAGTACTAAATATCATGTTTGTGATACCTGCTCATTTGATGATGACAGATCTAGTTCATTCCCTTTAATAAGCATCTGAATATAACACATTTCATTTAAATGATTTTCTTTCGTTGAATATTCATTTATTTCCACTTTTTCACTACTTAAATAATTCTGCAGAAGATATCTTTGGGAAATCTCCAAATATAAATATTTTTCTAAGATTTATGTGTAGAAGTAGATTTTGCAGATTGTAGAATCAAAGAAATTTCAAATTTGCAAGATAGTTCTAAATTATTCTTCCAAGTATTATACCAGTCCATACCTCCCACCTTCACTGGCACTTGGAATTGTTTAAATCAACATTCTAATGTTTCTATCCTTCTTATAGATGAAAAGTAGTAACATTGCTCATTTACTCCCTGGGTACCAGTAAGGTTAATATCTATCTATAAGATTGTCAGTAATATTATGTAGTGTGACAGACTCAAGCTCAGACTTAAGGATTGAATTCCAGATCTATCCTTTAGTAAACTCAATGATGATGGTCAAGTTACCCAACCTCTCTGGGTCTCAATATCCTCATCTGTAAGTGGGAAGAAAATAGTACATGCCTTAGAAGGTGGTCAGAAGGATTAAATTAGATAATACATGCAAAGTACTTAGAGTGAATAACATGCTATAAATTTTGTTTGCCTTTTCTTGATTGATTAGTAGTTTATTATACATTTGAACATAGATTTTTTTGTTTATTACCTGCATTGAAAATATTGTATATGAGTTTATTACTTGTTTTCTTTATTACAAAAGAGTTACATGCTTATTCTTAAAATTTTGTGAAACAGAGACAAAAAGAAGAAAATCATCCTTTATCTTACACCTGGAGACAACTACTGTTAACATTTCAGTATCCATGTTTTAGGGTTTAGAAACAATTTTTAAATTGTTTCTATCAATATTTTTAAAGAAATATACAGAAAATTCTTAAGTAATTTATCTTTTCTCCTGAACTTTTAGTTGAATTATTCCCTGCATATCCCATAACTTATCACAATTACTCAACAAGAGGTTTCTGGACATTTATCCATATTGATTTATTTTATTGCTGAAGAGTATTCTTTTCACTTGCTTTTGATGAATAGAATAGAATAAAATATGAATGACTTTTGATGAATATGGTCCTTAATTTAATAGAGATGAATGTATGTATCTTTTCCTTTATGGTTATGAAATGAATATATGTCAAAGATTTCACTGAGCTCATCAGTTCATGAAGGAACCAGTACAGTGTCAGCACTGGTTCAAAACGATTTGATTTACAGAATTTATATTCCTCAATTGAACAAATTTCATTTGCATTATTATGAATAGGGCTCATTTGCAGTACAATGGACAGGACTCATTTGCATTGCTTTCAGTTTTCTGAAACTTAACAGAAAAACTGCAGAGGTATGAAATACCCTAGTCCACAGGAAGTCAAAGGGACATAGGCCTGTAAAGTCAGACAATCCTCTGGGGGATATCTAGACAACATCCAGACTGTACTGAGAAGCCACCAAGTAATATTTTTTCCCCTTTTGCAAGACTTAGATGCTTTTTTTTTTTCCTGACAATATTCCCCTTTTATTATCTTAAATAGTCTTCAAAGATTATTCTGGATGTGACAAAAGAAAAAAAAAAAAAAAAAAAGGTTTGGTCACATTGTTTGGCCTCATTGTTTAAATTGGCATGGTAAGAATGCTAACCAGAGAGGCTTCCTTGAGTTTGCTCTGCAAATCTAGAGACAGGCCGTATTGAGCCATTTCTAAGACCATAGAATTAATTTCTGTCTGGAAGTTTTTGTTTGTTTGTTCGTTTTTCACGGTGCTGGGGATTGAACCTAGGGCCTTGTGCTTGTGAGGCAAGCACTCTACCAACTGAGCTATATCACCAGCCCCTGTCTGGAAGTTTTAATGAGGAATCTCAGATTGGACTTTTAGGGTTGGACTGCAGCTCAGTTGTAGAGTATTGGCCTAGCATGCTCAAGTCCCTGAATTTGATCCCCAGCAAACTGATCAAATTGGACTTTCAAAATCCACTATTATTTGTCATTCTGAGACTACAAAAAAATAAGTATCGCTTTCATATTTTACTATCTGTACCTATAAATTTGGATGAACTCCTCTTTAATCAAGGCCCCTAGCTTTGCTAAGGTTCTCCTGGACAGGAAGTGATCGACCAGGATGGAATTCTGAAAGGCAGGTATCAGGCTGGCTTTGCTGGGGAGGCTTTGTAGAGATTCGCCCCTTAGTTCACAATGCTCAATTTAAAGACATTCATTTTCAAATATGACCTTGGTTAATAATCAGTCTAATCAAATATATCTTGGCTAAAAAGAAAACAGAGTCTATTGACTGTATGCTAATATCTATGCTGCTATGACAAGGAGACTAATTTGAGTTTCTGAATTTAATAGGTAAATAAGAATCAGATACAAGTTAAAAATGTATCAGTTTAGTTTATGAAAACAAGATCTACTTGACTGATGTTAGAGACAGCTTGAGAGGAGGAAGGGATTTTTCATATATCCATAAGAAATGAAGGTTAAACCTGACAGTGATGGTGATCAAACAAATTACCTCATCCAGGATCCAATTCCATGTAATCAGCTCTTGCTCTGACTCTATTCTGAAAAGCATTCTGGGAATCCTAACTCAGTTCACTTAGTACATGTGGAAATTTACCTAAGTGATTTCAGCTTGGAAACCTGGACCAAAATGCCTTTTCTTTGAAATAGCAAATGTTCAGAGCAACGGGGAGGGGGCACGGAGGAAGCTCCCAGGGTGCTGGTTGTGTTCTGGGCCTTGGTCTGGAGGTGATTGTGTGGGCATGCTCTCTTTGAAAACTTCATCAAGCAGTACCCTTAAGGTTTGTCCATGTTTTGTATGTACATTATATTTGAAACAAAAGTTTTCCAAGGGAAGTTATTGATTATGGATTTGCTCTTTCTTCAATTTGTCCTTTGTGCTTTCGGAGGCCAGTAAAATACATACAAATAAGTTGTATGTAAATTGAACTTTTTATCATGAAATTATCTCCAACAATGCTTTTTTCCCCTTAAAATCCATTTCTTCAGTTACCAACATAGCAAATCTCTTTTCTACCATTTTTACTTCCAACTTCCTGCATGGTCATGTTTTAGATATATTTTTAAATTGGAATTTTGAAATTTTATTTATTCTAATTAGTTGTACAGAATAGTAGAATGCATTTATACATTTTGATACATCATACATAAATAGAGTGGATTTTAACTTTATAAGCCAGTCTGAGTAATGTGGTCAATGCAATCACTTGTATATTTGAAAATATAATTCCAACTGTTTAAATTTTAAATATCACTTCTTGCCTTCATTAGGATTGATTCCTCCCTTCAGTTTAGAAGTTAGACAACTTATTGTTATTCTTTTAGAATAGAAAAGCACACATACTTAATTTTTTAAAGTCTAAAATTATCATTGTAATTGATATTGATAATGATATTTATCCTCTAAGATAAGAACCTTATGATTTTTCATTAGTGCTTTATAATTACACATTGTATTTGGGTTCCTTCTGACATAGGTATGCATACAAGGAATTTGATTTCAATCCGCATTTCTCCTCCTACCTCTACTCTGCTGATCTTCCTTTCACTCTTTTATTTATTTATTTTTGATTGGTACTTTTTACATGGATATAAAGGTGAAATTCCCTTTGGTCCATTTATATATGTGTATAAAATGATTCTGTGAAATTCAGTCCATATTCCTTTCCCTTTCCCAACCTCCTCCCTCCCTCTCCTGTACTTCCGTTTCTCGGATCCTCCCTGTGTCTTTATGATAGCCAATCCCCTCCCCCACTGTCTTCTTTCCCTTGTTTAGCTCTGGCTTCCACATATGAAAGAAAACATTTGATCCTTGATTTTCTGAGTCTGACTTCTTTCACTTAGCATTTTTTTTCTATTTCCATCTATTTACCAGCAAATGTCATTGTTTTATTCTTCTCTATGACTGAGTAAACTCCATTTGTGTGTATATACCACATTTCTTTGTCCATTCATCTATAGACAGGCATTGGGTTGATTCCATAACTTTGCTATTGTGAATCGTGCTGCTATAAATATTATAGTGGCTGTATTGCTACAGTATGCTGATTTTAGTTCTTTTGTATGAATACCAAGGAGTAGGGTAGCTGGGTCATATGGTGGTCCCATTCCTAATTTTTTAAGGAATCTCCATACTGCTTTCCAAAGTGGTTGTACTAATTTGCAATTTCACCAACAATGTAAGTGTACCTTTCTCCCCAGCATTTATTATTATTCATATCCTTGACAATTGCCATTCCAACTAGAGTGAGATGACATCTTAGTATAATTTTAATTTCATTTAGGATATTTTTCTATTCATCCCACTTCTGATACAAATGTTATTATGTTTTAATTTTTAATCTATATAATGTAACCCCTAAGAAATCACCTTCCTGGTAGACAGAGACAAGGTTTGCTTGGGTTTACTCAGATATTTGTGCCTTCTTGGTCATTCGTCCTTGCATTTCAGACTGTCCATCTGTCTTCATGTCCCTTCTGACTGAAGTCCTTCTGCAAAATTTCCATAGCTGAGGCCTTGCTGTTGACAGATTTTCATAATTTTGGTTACTCTGCGAATGTCTTTATTTCAACTTCATTCTTTAATGATATTTCACTGAGTACAAAGTTCCTTGTCTGCAGTTTTCTTTCAGCATATTTCCATTGTTGTGGTTGAGAAGAAAGTTGGCTGTCATCTGTTGTTCATTTTCCCTTTGCTTCGGCTACTTTGGTCTTTCATTATAATATTCTGAAGTTTCTGTGGATTTCTTTTGTATTCATTCCACTTGAAATTTTGGGGGCTTTTTGGAACTGGATAGTTGTCTTTCTTTAGATCTGGAAAACTATCATTTTTTTTTCAGGTGTAGTTTCTCTCTCATTCTTTCTCTTTTCTTTCGGGAACTCTCATTAGATGCACATCGGACAATCTCATTTTATTCACTGTGTATCCTAACTCATATTTTCCATCTCTAACGTTCTATGTGCTACTTTCTGGATGATTTATTTTTAAACCAAACTACAGTTCACTAAATTTCTCAGCTGTCTTTAATCTGCTCCTGTTAAATTTAACTCTTGATTTTCTAAGTTCCACTTATTCCCTCCCAAAATTCTCTTTGCCTTTTTCTCAAGTCTTTTATGACTTTTTTTACAGTTTCCTGTTCATATTAAACATTTTCAAGCTCCTGTTTCATTTCTTTGAAATATGCAGCATAGTTGTTCCATAAGTCAGCCTGATAATTCTTATTCCTTAGCCTTGTCACTTTTTTCATCTATTGGATCTATCCATTTTTAGAGCAAAGAAATACTAGCAAAGCATTTGATGGACTTATTCTCAGTAAATCTACTTTTAAAAAGAGAAGTGAACTCTTTACTATAGTACAGTATTAATACAAAATATATTTGGCTTTATCTCTAGGTGAATGGAATTTCACAGTGTGCATTTCTTTCCTTTTGAATTACTTGTGTAATGTTTTTTTTTTTTTTTAATTTCTGGCCAGTAAATTTCTAGTATCTGCCTTGTTCAACACAGAATTCCCCAAAAACCAATCATGGTACTTAGAATGGTCAGTTCAGTAGGACTGAATGGACAAGAAATGAAGAAAATGCAAATAAATATACCAAGAGATATAAGAAGAATTCTAATGCTGCTTTAAAAATTGCACTGAGATTTGATGGTTTAAAACAACAAAAATTTATTATCTTACAGTCCTATGAGTCAGGATCCCTGGCACAACTGAGATGGATCTCTGGCTCAAGATGTCTCCCAAGAGGCTGCAGTCAAAGCATCATCTCAAGATGAAATATGCTGCTGTCCTTTTCTGGTTCCTACAGGATGCGAATCATCCTTTTGTCCAGTGTATCCACACTGTATATGCTACCCACTTGTTAGTATGTATAGGATTCAGTACTATCTGCCATTTCAGAAATCCACTGCAGGAGTTGGAACATATCTCCTGTGGGTAAGGGGAGAGTACTAAATCTGGGTGAAACCACAATATTTGATGAGATTTCTTTTTCTTTTAAATATTTTTTTAGTTTTCGACGGATCTTTATTTAATTTATTTATTTATATGTGGTGCTGAGAATCGAACCCAGTGCCTCACACATGCTAGGCAAGTGCTCTAACGCTGAGCTAAAACTACAGCCCTTGATGAGATTTCTTAAAGGAAGCACACATTCATTTTCCTCTATATTCATTATCTCATTCTCACAATAATATTGTCTTATAGGCTAAATTATCTTGATTTTATAAATGAGGCAGGCACAGAGAGCTAAATATGACTTGTCCCAGAGCCTGCAAGCAGACTTTAAAAAAAAAAATTAAACTGTGTTCATTTCTCTGAGTGATGTGCTTCGCCAACAACCTGTTACTACCATCCTTTGACCCCTTTTTCTCTTCTCCTAGAGGTTGATATTTTCCAGAATGACTAGCAAGGTTTATGGCTCATCAATTTTCAGTTTTCTCATCTATAAAACAAGGATAGCAACTTCTATTCAGGATTGTGAGAGTTTACTGAGAAAATACATTTTAAGGACACACTGTAGATATTGAATTGATGTTGTTTCCATCTTGTCTATGGACAGAAACTATTTCTCCTTGGTTTTCCAGGACAACACTGATTTGAGTAATTTTATTCTTTTAAATGAAGAATAAGATCTTTTATTACTTATACACTAGATTTAATTTAATTTTTATACTTTTATAAAGTGTTCCCTAACTTTGTTTTTTGCACACTCTGTCTTCATCCAGAAAGGAGTTGAGGCAGCCGAAAACAAGAGTAAATTAATTGATCAGAAAGAAAAAATCCTTTGTCAAACCATTTATCTCTGTCTTCAGCTAGGGAATTATTCTTGCCACCTTTACAGGACTTGGAAGAAGGGTGCAGCCCTTGGGGAGAAAGTTGCAAGGTCAGGAATGAGCTGTGGACCCCAGCCAACAGCCAGGGCTTCAGGGAGCTTTTAGGGACTAGAGATCTAGCTGGGAGTCCCTAAACTAGCCAAACCTGGTCTCTTCGGGTTCTATCTTCCCTAGGACACCATGCCCCATGGATAATTTCTCTCACGCTCTGTTCATATCACATTTCCTTCTGTCCTTCAAATGCACCATTTCTTAATTTATTCACTCCACTTATTGATCAATGTCGTCTCTATGTGAAATCCTGTTCTAGACACTAGCAACACTGAGGTAATGACACTATCACTGTCCCTAGGTGGTCTGAAGGAGCGAATTTGTGCCTTATTGTTCCTTCCTGTTTTTTCTCATTCTATGTTCCCTGTACTTTCTCTATCCTCGCCATCAAATTCCTATTCATCTTTCAAGACTCAGTTTAAATACTACCTCTTTTGTGACCTCTTTCCAAATCCCTCAGAGAAAAAGAGTCAATGGGACCATTCTTTTTGACACTAAGGAAACATGTGTATGCCCTTCCCCAGACCTTTAACCCACCTGCATCCAACCTCATCTCCCTAACCAGATCTCAAACCATCATAGACAGACCAAGTCTTGTTCATCTCTGGTCCCCAGGGGCCAGCCGTGTCTGACACATCACACTGGCATCTCTAAGACTCTGTAGACAGCTGGTCGGTGAAACCACAGCACAGAGAGGAACATGATAAGCAATCCTGGAGGGCTCCCATGAAAGCGGAGCTCTCATGATATGGCGTGTCAGAGAGGAACACAGCAGGGCATGAGAGCAGAGGGCCTGGAGGAAGCTCACCAAGTGTGCAAGGGAAGGCTCCAGAGCGGAGGGAGCACTGCAGCTGGATTTGGAAGCATGTGTGGGTTTTCCGGGAAGTGTGCTAGGGCAGCCTAAGCTGAGGGGACAGCATGAGGTGGGGCATCTAGAGCTGGGTTCTGGCTGTGCAGAGTGCAAGGTGTGAGTTAAACAACAGCAGAGGGGCTGGAGTCTGAACAACTAGACAGGAGTCCATTCAGAAAGGGCTCTGGTTGTCAGATTGGAGCTGAGATGGAATTGCACAGATGGGAACCACTGAAGGTTCCTGAGCAGGGCAGGAGCGAAGTCAGGGCTGTAGATTAGACACTAAGCAGCCATGTGGGCACTTCTGGCCTACAGAGTCTGGTTGCTGAATTTAGGCCCTGGTTCTTGAGAAGGGAGATGAAGCATAAACCTAGAGTCCCTGAGTGTTTGGGGTTGAGCATTCAGGGAAAGAGAGTTCCAGGATGGATGGAGAAAATGCTGGAAAAGAAACAGCCCTCCTGAGGTGTTAGGAGACCCTTGGAGTGGGAACTTCCTGGGGGGCAGGCAAAGCCCTCCCTGAGGGTCTCAGAGGAAGACTAAATCAGATACAGCTGCATGTACCACCAAATCCTGAGGTGAACTCCTGTGCAGGAGAGGCCTCCATGGCCCGATCAGTGTTGCAGTAGGTTCCACGCTGGATCAGGAAAGAATGAACAGAAGAAAGACACGGTCACTGAGAAGAATGTCCGGCCATCGACATGACCACAGAGGTGACTAAATAAGTAGAAGAGGGAGAACAGGAGCAGTGAGGTTCACAGGCTCCCATCCCTGGCTTCCTACCTCCCTGCCACCCAGGAGACAGGCAAACCAGCGTAAGCATCCCTCCTGTCCCAGAGCCAAGGCTCCTTGACTCAGCTCAAATCCACAGCTCCTCAGTGCCTGCATATGGCCCCAGATGCCTGCTCAAGCAGCAGCCTGGCTCCTGGAGTGACACATTGAACCACGTTCCAGTGTCACTCTGGTCTGGTGTGTGTATGTGTGTGGGGGGGGGGGGGGACAGACAGCGGGGGGATAGGCCTCTGTGAACCTGTAAATTTCTCATGCTTAGAAAGAAAGGAGCCTGAAGTTTCTTTTGCTCTCCAAGCAGTCCTGGGATTCTCCCTCCCCTTTAACCAAAGACATCAAAAGCAGGAGCCCCAGTGTCTTCCCAGCTGTCTCATTCTGGGAATTACAAGATGCAAGTTCTTTCTGCTATCTTGAATCTTATGTGCCACAATCTTGGACCCTTCTCTCTTTCTGTTCTTTCCACATGGAAGGGGAAAGTACTTCACCAGGTGACCTGAAATTCAGAACACATCCTCAAGGGGCTGAGACCCCAGAGCCCACTGAATAGCTTAAGATTTGCATGGACACCATACTTTATGAGATCCATTTAAAAATGTAACCATGTTCCACTTAAATGCAATTAATATAACATTTTCTATATAACTTTGTGAGAGTTCAATGACATACAGATTTGACTAACTGATAAGAGGTCATACTTAGTGTCATTTAAACATTTACTAATTTTTATCCTGCATGATTCATATTTTGAGGCTATAATCTTCACTTTAAAGTCTCTAACATGTCTGTAGACCTAGAAAGTTCAAGGACTCTAGACACTTTGCCTACAGTGACTCATGGATGAAATAGCCTTGGGGACATGGCCTGGCAGAGAGGACAATTGCATGGTCTTCATCACCCCAGACCTCCCAGAGACCTCAGGAAGAAGGAGTCACTGAGAAAAGACATGCCCTGGGGCCTTGTCTGAACCCCCAGCATCTGCACCACTGCCCCAACTTCCTCTCCCCTCCCAAACTTAATGTGGGCTCCAGGAGAAGCATGGCCTGAACATCCTTGGGGAGCAAAGCCCCAGAGGAGCCCAATGCTTCCTCCCTGAGCCAGAGGCGGCTGCGGGAACTGTCTAGCTAGAGCCCTGGGGCCAGGAGTCTCTCAGCAGGGACCTCTGAGTCTGAGGGGCCCCTGCCCATATATGCTTCCCTGGAGGTCTATAAGCTCAGGACAGCAGGGTCTCCAGTCCTGCAGGGGAGCTGTCAGATGCCCTAGCTCTGGTCTTGCTGGCCAGGAGCAACAGGTAGGAGCCGAGCTGATTTGCAGTTGCTGTCAACCAGCCATCTGTCTCTCCGCCTCTATCCCTTCCCACGTCTACCTGAGTGCATATGTGGCTGCTATCTCTGCCTTATCTCTTCTTATCTCTGAGTCTATCTACTCTTCTCTTTCTCTGGGCCTATTGTTACCTGTCTCTTTCTGTTTATTGATTTCCATCTCTCTCCATCTCTCTGCCTCGGTTTCTCTTTGCTATCTCTGTGCATCTCTGTCTGCAAAATTGCTGTCCCTCTCTCCCTCATCCAGCTCTGAAGTTCTATGCCTGCACCTGGAGCTCACTCTTTCTGTCTTTCTTTGTCTTTTGACTTCTCTGTTTTTCACTCTTGGACTCTCCCGGTCCTTGGAGGGTTGGCCCCCAGCCGCAGCCCCCCTGATGGCTTCTCTTCCCCTCACTCCTCTGATTCTCGAGGCCTCTCTTCGTGTGGGTCTCCCACAGGAGATGGTTCTCTGTCCATCTGCCTCCACCGCCCGTGTCCCTTGGCCTCCACCGCCCGTGTCCCTCCCCCCTTGTCCACAGTCACCCCATCCGCCTGCTGTTGGGCTCCTCCTCCAGGCTCACACTTCCTCCCTCCTCCGCTCTTCTCTCTCTGCCTCGCAGCCCGCTGACTGGTGTGTCTCAGCGTCCTCACACCCTGCTTGCTCAGTGTCTCAAACGCTCTTCCCTGGCTCCTCTCTCCTGTCTGTGCTTTTGTTTCCTTGACCTTTTTGGTCCCTCTGACAGTCATCCATCAGGTCTCCATGTCTCTGTGCCTCTCCCCTTTTGTCCTCTGTCCCTCTTCTAACACCAATGGAGGAACACGTGTGGTCCCACCGTCCTCTCCCTCCTAAGCCCTGACCCTTCTCTTCCCGTGGCTCTTCCTCGAGCTCCAGCCTCACTTCTCTCTCTTCCCTCTGGGCCCTTCCTGGTTCTCTCTGCCTCCTGTTCTTCTTGTGTGTCTCCCTCTCCTCCTTCTGGGGACTTGCCATCTTTCCCCATCATTCTTGCTGCTTTTTCTGGCTTTCTAGTTTCTTCTGTTCTGTGGACGGTTCTTAGCTCTGAAGGTCTGTGTGGCACTGAGGGAGGCGCGCGTGTGTGTGCGTGAGAGGGAAAGGGGCTGGGGAACGGGAAAGGGAGAGGAAACGTGTATCTTTAGAAACACTATTTCATTCAACCCCCTCTTTCTAAAGACAGGGAACAGTCACCACTCAGAGTCATGACCAGTAAGTGGCAAAGGGGGAAAGTCGAACCAGCGTCCAGAGTCTTTCATCTTCTTGTGGACGCTGCAGGAGAGGAGATGTGACAGGAGGAGATAAATACAAGGGTCCACAGTGAAAAAAGCCATTTTTTTCTGATTTCCATGACATTCTGGCAAGTAACCAAGGGTAGTCCCCCGGCTCCAGTCAGCCAGGAAGCTAGAGACTTGCCTTCTGCTAGGACATCACAACCACACAGGCCGCTTCTGTCTTCTCATTGACAATGGGTCATCATCAGACCTAGCTGTGACAGAACCTGAGGCTCAGAGAGGCCAAGCAATTGACCCCAAAGCGTTTGGCAGACCAGCCAAAGAAAGTGATAATAAAAACCAGATCCCAGGGTCTGCTCTGGATGAACACACCAATTCATCAGAAGGCCAGAAGGCCAGAAATCCTGGGGAACAAGGACTTGCCACATGCACCCTCTCTGCTTCCTCCGCCCCCAGCCTGCGGGCACCTGCTGGAAGTGAGAACTGGGTGTCCTGTCATCATGATAGCTCTTCTTTAAGGACCCCCATATCTCAGAGCTGATGTGGTTTGTGCATCACATTCCTTGTCTCTAAGGCGCATGTCCTGGCTTATCTCTGAGAGCAGATTTGGTGCTGCAGGGACCTGGGTTGGAGGAAAAGACACTTGGTACCCCCCTATTCAGGCACCCTCTTGCTGTGCAGACTCAGCCCAGTGGCTTCCCCTCTCTGGACTTTGGTAAAATGAGAGGATTGTACTGGCAGTTATCAAATTGAGGTTCAAGGAACCTTAACTAGTAAGAGGAACCACTGGGGATCATGTGTTTCCAGGTGAGGGTGGATGGAGTGGTTTCCAAGCTTCTGTAGAACTTGGTTTTGACAAAAAAAAAAAAAAAAAAAAAAAATCCAGGACTTTAAAAAGTTTGAAAATGCATGACTGTGAAATTGTAAGACTTGGGCCTCACAGCTAAAGGTCCACCCACTCCACATGCATTTTCAGTTCTGTTCTCAGGGAGTGGTCTGAGGAGAACATCCCCTTACACTCCCTGCCTGCTTCAGCTTCAAGTGTCCTCAGGCAGAGGACAGTCCCTGCGAGGCACCCAGGGAGAGGTGGGACCGTGGGCCCTGGTGGCCCTTATTCTGTCTCTATACCCCCATCTCCTGGCCCCAGATCTAGACATAAATAGAAAGTGTTGAACGTGTGTCCTCCAGGCACCGTGGCAGATTATCTACCACCTTGTTTCACAGATGAGATCTTGAAGGCCACAGAAGCTGGGTGACTTTCCCAAAGTCACACAGCAAACTAGAGATACAGAAAGAACAAAGGCTCAACTTTTACCAGGACTTAATGGGTGCAATGACCTTGGCAGTTGGTTGGGCCCAAATGCAAAGGCCATTCATGCACATTCAGAAGGCTGGCCTCCTTTATTATCAATAATGGTAAAGACGCTTCCTGCCATACATGGGTGGCAGGCTGGGGGAGGAAGGCAGTAAACTGGGAGGAGCAGACAGTCTCATCCTGGTCCTGGGCTCCTCTACAGTACGTCCTGTAGCTGGGGACTTCTTATGAGGGAACCTGCACATACGTCCTTGGGCACAGAGATGGAGGGAGAGGCAGAGCTCAGAGCAAGCCTGGGCCTTTCTCTGCCCGCCCCACCCCACCCCACTCCATCCCAGGCCCGTCTACTTCCTCCCCTTTTCAGATACACATTTGCTGCGCTCTCAAGGTGATTTAGAAGGCAAAGAGGTAGTGTGTATTTCACACCTCCTGTGCTGCCTTGTCAGACACCAGCAGGTCCCCCGTGTGTTTCTGGCATTTATCCAGCATCTACTTTATTCATTGGCATGAGCCCAGGACTCTTTATTGTCCCCTAACATCCCAAACGCTCATGGCATTCATGTACAGATGAGGCTGCTAAGGCTCAGAGAGGAGAAGTAACTTGCATGGGACACACAGCAAGAATGATAAAGCTGCTCCTGGGGCCCTGGTCTTCCTGACTCCAAACCCAGGGCTCTCTCTGTCTCACCACACTGTTCAATCTCACAGCAGCCCAAGCTGAGCCTCATTTCTCCTTAGTTTTCCAACCCCAGGGGTCTAGCAGCCTCAGGAAGCCAGGATCTGAGCTCATTGGTCTTTTCAAGTAATGACCATCTTTCGCTCTATAACTGCCTAGTCTGGCCCTGAGATGAGACATCATAACTTGGGTTTCCAGTCTGTTTCCCAATCCATCTTCTCCATGTGCATGGAGTCCATCTGGGCGTTCACTCTTGGTCCATTTCCTCCTGGGTATCTCCTATCCAAAACACACTTATGTTAACTAACAAATGCTTTCGTGTTAAGCTGCACAGGCTGATTCCCCAGGGCAGCTAGGTGGTGGAGAGCTGGAGGACCCTCTGTTCCATTCTTCTCGGAGCCTTCTCCAGGCCTGCTGTCTCTCTCCATTTCTGATTTTCTTCTCTCATAACTACCCTTTATTTGGCTAAAATCTTTCTGAATAATATTATACAACAGTGGATAGAGCAGCACACAATTTTAGTACATCATTAGAACAAGGACCATAAATTCAAATGTACAAGGGCCCAAATGTCAACATAAAGGTATGAAGCTAATCTATGAAAGGCGTTAATGAATGATAAGGAAAATTTCACACTGGGAGAGGAGGAGATCATGTTCCATGCAAGAGGGGAATCGTGTATCTCCTGACCATTGCCAATAACAGAAACCCAGACCCATATGGCCAAATTTATGATCCTGAACATCTAGTTTGGTGTTTGCTTCTTTTTTTGTCCGTTTAGAGCATTAGAGTTATACATAATAGGTGGGTTCATTTTGTATGGAGGTTGATTTACTCCATTTTCAGTCCCTGTTCCCTCTACTCTCTCCTTCCCCTTATTCTCCCTCCTCTACTCTACTGATCTTTACTTTCACTGGTTTATTTATTTTTAATTGGTACCTTCTACATATATATATATATATATATAAAGGTGAAATTCCCAGTGGTATATTTATACATGCACACAGTGTGATTTTTGTTTGATTCATTCAGCATTTCTTCCCTTTCCCATCCCTCCTCTCTCCCTGTTGATAGCCTTCTTCTACTCCACCTATCTTCCCTATAGATAATCTAGTTTTTTACATATAAGTAAAATATTGGCAGTTAAGCCAAGCACAGTGGCACATATAACAGACTGAGGCTGGGAGAATCACAAGTTCAAGGTCAGCCTATTCACTTTAGCGAGATCCTAAGCAATTTAGTGAGACTTTGTCACAAAATAAAAAGGGTTGGGGGATGTGACTCAGGAAGCACCCCTTTTAAAAATGAAACAACCCAAATAAAACATGTCTAAGGTTATATTTGGCCTGCAAGTCCTCATTAAATGACCTCAGCTGTATGGTTTCAGTATAAAGTACAGTGTTGGCTTTTGGGTTATGCCAGATATTCTTTATAAAGCCAAGATAGTTTATGGAGATGCAGTATTAAATGTCTCTGTGACAGTACAGAAAACAGAAAGTTGAAAGAAATCTATGAAGCCAGGGTACCAAAGGGGGTCCTAGTCAAAAACAGGTACCCTAAGATATTCTACCCAGTCACATCATTAGCTCTTACTCAAAATTGCCCTTTCATAAAACTAGTTCATAGGTTTTGTCCTGCATAGTTTCCTACAATCCCTAGAATTTTGAGTATGTTAGGAACAAAGCAAAATTTTTGAGTCATAAGGCAGAAAGACAATGAATATTGAAAGATAGACCCAACCACAGAAAAAAATGTTTAAATCTCCCTGTGTTTGTTGTCTCTAACACAGCAAAACCAATTGTTGGCACCATACTGACAGTGTGAAAGACAAAGAAAGTCTTTGTAGTGTTTCTAATTAAGAAAGCATGACAAAAGAAAATTAAGTGGGCAATTCATACATTATTAAGATTGTACCATTTTTGGATCTATGCACTTGGATTGTTCTTATATTGGTAATTCCAAAAATTGTTCATAGAGCCAAACTCAGTTTATCCAAGATCTTCTCTTGACTATAAAATATCCTGCCCCAACATTTAAGAAAAACAACCTTCATGTTTCATAAGACAATGTGATAGTGAACATGTCAATAAAAATAGTTGAATGACTGACATAATGAGTACCATTGAAGCTCAGTCAATTTTGGTTTAGAAAACTAAACATGAAATATTAAGTCTGACTTTTATTGACCTTAGTATTGAATTTAATGCCCAATGTCCTTAAACCTCATCCTAACAGTGATTTAAAAAACCCTTTAATCCAAATAATGAATTTAATGGTCCCAACCCGGATTCTAATCTTCATACACATAGGGCTTAGCAACTTCTGTAGTCCCAAGAGAAAATAGGAAAATGGAGTCAACAGCAGAAAGAAAACAAGGTTGAGTCAGGAAAAGGAAAAGCAGATTCCTACAGGCCAGAATGAAACACAGATTACGCTGCTAACCTGGACTGGCTGGATGTACCACTTACATCGGTATGACCCTCAACTAAATCCTGAATCTCATTCCAACATCATTCAAACTACAATTGGGAATTATTTTTGGTGTTTCCACCTTCCAATCCAAAGCTTCCTGATACTGTCAGAAAATGTTAAGGAAACAATGGGTGTGCAAATTCCTTACATACTCTTGACATAGACAATCAATTACACATCCTAAAAACTCTTTCAAACAGGAAGATCACAATGCAGGGACTCAACCAGTCCACCGTGACAGAGTTCATTCTACTGGGCTTCACCCCCAACCCCAGGACCAATCCTCTGCTCTTCACCTTCTTTTTAGTTTTTTACCTGCTGATCCTTGTGAGCAACGGTCTCCTCATCACACTCATTCACCAGGACGTGCGTCTCCACACACCCATGTATTTTTTCATCAGTGTCCTCTCCATGCTGGATGTGTGCTACACCACCACTACAGTGCCCCAGATGCTTGTGCATATTCTCAGCAAGAAGAGGACCATCTCTTTTGCTAGATGTGTGGCCCAGATGTATATCTTCCTCCTCTTTGGGGTTACTGAGTCCTGGCTTTTCTCCATCATGTCTGTGGACAGGTATGTGGCCATCTGCCACCCTCTCAGATACAAGGTCATCATGAGCCGTGGGATGTGTCTACTTTTGGTGGGTATCTGTGCAGCCTATGGCGTGGTGGGTGGCTTGTGCTACACCTTCTTTGCTATGTACCTGCCCTACTGTGGTCCTAATGAAATTGATCACTACTTCTGTGAGGTTCCAGCTGTTCTGAAGCTGGCCTGTGCAGACACATCCCTCAATGACTTGGTGGACTTCATCACAGGCTTCAATGTCATTGTGGTCCCACTCTCCCTGGTTGTCATCGTCTATGCCAACATTTTTGCCACCATCATGAAGATCCGTTCAGCCCAGGGGAGGATCAAGGCCTTCTCCACCTGTGCCTCCCACATAACTGTGGTCACCATGTTCGCTATTCCATGCATCATCATGTATATGAGCCCTGGCTCTGGATCTTTATCCAACAGTGGCAAGAAAATGGCCCTTTTCTATAACATTGTCACAGCCTTCCTCAATCCCGTCATCTACAGTCTAAGGAACAAGGATGTGAAAATAGCTTTCCTCAAGTTGATGGGATGGAGCAGGGCTCCAGAGTGAGACTTTAAAGCTAAAGACCTGGAAAGTTGGAAAAGCAAGACTTACAATCACCAACTCCCCCAAAGACCCCTCCATGAGATGAGGAAGAACTTAAGACAGCTTTTGACCCTAGCAAAGTGGGAGAGGAATAGGGTGCCTATCATCTGCTCTATGAATGGCGATGTTATTTGAGACAAACAATTGTGACGGTAGGATGCAGAAGTTAAGTGCCTCAAATTTAATGCCAGACAAACCAGAATGGGAGCCTTGGTTTTACCCATTACTAGATTCATGAATTTTTGCCAGTCACTTAATTTCTTTGAGGTTTGTAATTCTTCCTCACATGGAAGTTGCAATGATGAAATGAGATAATACATCAAAAGTGCTTAGTACAGGGCCTGGCATATAGTAACCTTTCAACAAAGTTAGTTTTTAAAAATTTATTTATTTACTGAATTTATTACTGAGGAATGAACCATTAACCAGTAATCAGCCATGATCTTCCTGGACTATGGAAGGGAGTAGAGGCCTAGAGGGTAGAGGAAGAGAGAAAAGTAGAACTAGAAACTCCAAAACTGCAACATGGAGACTCTTGCAAACAGACTTGCAAAGCAAGAAACAACCCTGTATCTACCCACCTACACACTGTGCCACTTAGTGCACATGAGGTTGATTGAAATGATCTTGGGGAAAGTGCTGGTTCATAAGCACTTTGTGTGTGTGTGTGTGTGTGTGTGTGTGTGTGTGTGTGTGTGTGTGTGTGCTTTTTAAAATATTTTACCTCTTGATATTTCCTTCTTCCCTTGTTTTGATAAAATTCATTTTGGAAAATTACAGCCTGTCTTGGGCTAATATGAAGGAAAAGGGACTCTGTTCACAGAAAAGAGGAAAGAAATGAGGGAAATTAGAAGGGGAGAGTGGGTATATCTTTGCCCCCAGATGCAAAATCTAGATAGTATGCAGAGTTATTCTTGATTGGAGGGAACTCCCCCAATCAAACCCTGCATATTTCTCATACCATCTTTACAAACATAAATTGTTTTCTTTCCAGGCTTCACCATTCTGTAGGGTCACACTACTAGGCATCATTAGCCTGTCCTGTCTTCCACCTTCACCAGACACTCCAGAAACTCCAGTACCCAACACAGCAACCCCCAGAAGGCCCTAGAGATGTGTCCCACAAGTTAATATGCAGCTCCTCCCTTCAGTTCTTCCCAGCCCCTCACTGATACATACTACCCTCGGAACCCCTTGCAAAAAAATAACCAGCTGGAGGACCTAAAACTTTTAAGATGAGCCCCTGTGCCCACTGTGAGAGCCAGGGTCCATGCCAAGGCTGCAGGCTCCCAATGGTCTCAAAGGTGTTACCTTACCCACCTACCCACCCAGGAGCCAGAGTGTTGCATAAATAATACAGCAAAATTAAAGGTAGGTGACAAAACAAGGACCATAATTATAATTATAAATTAGTAACAAAAATACAAACACCTCAGAAAATTAACAACAGAAATCCAAATTGTCAATAAACATAGGGAAATCCCACCACAATAAGCATCAAAAAATGCAAATTAAAATACCAATGAGATATTACTTTGAAATTTCCAGTCTTTAGATAAGTCAGGTAGCTAAAATGCAATGAAAACATGGACTTTCATAGATTGCTAGTGGAAATATAGGTTAATCTTTTTGACAGTGATTATCTTTATGTATGAAGAATATTAAACATGTGCATGTCCTTCAGCCCAATAATTCCACTTTTTAGATATTTTATGAAATAGATATCAGAAGCACAAAAAAATACAACACATAAATTTTCATTGTGTGATGATAGCAAAAGAGTGGAGTTAATAGAAAATGCTTATAAGATTGTGTCATATGATGGTATAGCCACATAATGGTGTACTCTGTGGCCATTGAAAATATTATTTTATAAGTGTAATGCAAATGCTAATAACACGATGTTAAGCAAATCAAAAAGCAGGAAACAGTTTGTGATCACACCACTAAAGTTGTAAATGGGTTTTCATCATGCAATAAGACATCAAGACCTATAATAGTGGGAGAGGGCCACTAGGTCGATGCTCACACACACACACACAACTCTATGACTTTAGTTGATAATAATGTATCAATATTGCTTCTTCAATTATAATAAACACACGCTAATATGAGATGTTAATAATACAGAAAACTGTGCTGGGGATGGTGGGAAGGGATATATGAGAATTTCACTTTCTGTGCATCTTTCTGTCAACATAAAGCTGCTCTAAAAATAATAATTTTTTAAAAGGTCAAATAAAAATACTAGACATAAAAAGCGTGATATCAGAATGAATGGTTTATTCTACTAACATATCAGCAAAAGAATATGGCAGAGAAAAGAACCAACAAACTCCAAGATAGGCCTACAGAAATCATCCAGTGAAACACTAAAAGGAAAAAGAGGTAGAAAATGAACATAACATTCAAGAGATGTAGGGCAATGTCAAACAGTCTTATATGCATGTAATTAGAGCCAGAGAAGAAAAAGAGAGAAAAAACAGGAAAAAATGTAGCTCCTTCCTACAATAAGTGTAGCATTTGCTAAGATACACCATATCCTGGGTAATAATGCAAATTCTAAAATAATTAAAATCATACATAGTAAGTTCTCTGGCCACAGAGAACCAAACTATAATTGAATAACAAAAAGGAAATTCTCCAAAGTATTAGACATTAAATGCCACACTTTTAAATAACCCTTGGATCAGAGATGAAATCTTAAGATAAATGAAAAATATATTTCACAGAAGGAAAGCAAAAGTACAACATATAAAGATCTGTGACTCATGGCTAAAGAAAGAATTAACCACTTATTTGGAAAAGGAGGTTAATAGTACTAATGACATCTATTAGAAAAAAAGAATATTCCTCAAATTATATAAGCTCCCATCAAAAAACTAAAAAAGAGCCAGGCTCAGTGGCACATGCCTGTAATTCCAGCAACTTGGCAGGCTGAGGCAAGAAGATTGTAAGTTCAAAGCCAGCCTCAGCAACTAAGCAAGGCCCTAAGCAACTTGGTGAGACCCTGTCTCAAAATAAAACATAAAAAAAGCTCGGAATGTAGCTCAGTAGTTGAGTGCCCCTGAGTTCAATCCCCAGTACCAAAACAAAAAACAAAAAACAAAACAAAACAAAACCAAAAAAACTAAAAGAATTAAAAATTCAAATAAACCCAAAAATAAACATAAAAAATAAAATAATAAAGACAAAAAGAAAGTTAAACTAAAAATAGAAAAAAGCAATAAAGAAAATCAATAAACTAAACACCAGATCTTTAAAAAGCACCATAAAGTTGATGACACTTTAGCCAAACTGATGCAAATTACTAATATCAGGAAAAAAAGGGGACATCACTACAAACCCCACAGATATTTAAATGATATATTAAAGAATCAAATAAATTACTTAAGAAACACAAAGTACCCACCAAAGATGAAATAGATAATCTGAAAAGTTCTTTAACCAATGGACAAAATTGTATTCCCTGGCTCCCCATTCCTATGTTGAAGACCTGATAATTCCAAGTGTATTTAGGGACGGGGTTTTGGAGATTAATTAGGTACAGACGAAATCAAGAGGACAGGGCCCTCGCAACAGAATTCATTCCTAAGGAAAGACCATGTGAGGACCTGACAAAAGGGCAGCCATCTGCAAGTTAGAAAAAGCTCTAACCAAGACACAAATCTATCAGTACCTCAGTCTTGGACTTCCCAGCTTCCAGACTGTGAGAAATAATTCTTATTGTTTAATCCAGTCTGTGGTATTTTATCATCGTATGGTGGCCTCAGCTAAGACACAAATCAAATCCACTAGTATATAAAAGGTAAATACCATAGCCAAGTGTGTTTTATTCTAGAATGCAAGACTGGTCCAATATTTGAAAATCAATATCATTCATCACATAATAGTCTAAGGAAGAAAATCTTCCTCTACTGTTATGATCATATCAATTGAATCAGAAAAAGCATTTAACAAAATTTGATGCCCATTCACAATTTAAACCAAACAAAATTCAGCAAACTGAGAATAGAGGGGTACTTCCTCATCTTGGTAAAGAACATCTACAAAAAACGTCCAGCTAATATTATATTATACCTAATGATAAAAGATTAAGTACTTTCCCCCTACCATCAAGGAAAAGTCAAGGGTGCTTGCTCTCACCACTTCTCTTTAAAACAGTACTAGATAGTCAGTCAGCCAGTGCAATAAAGCAAGAAAATAAAAGATTGAAAAGAAGAATTAAAACTGCCTTTATTTGCAAATGATATGATAGAAACACCTAAGGGTTCTAAACAAACAAAAAACCTCTGAGAATTAATTGATGGGTTTACCAATGTTACAGGATACAAAGCTAATACCTAAAGATCAGTCTTATGTCTACCTAACAGCAATAACAATTAGAAAACAAAATTCAATACTATCTCATTTAACTACTGAGGTAAAACTTAATGAGACATGATGAAAAAAATTAAATAAACCCAAGTAAATGAAGGGACATACCATACTGGTGAATGAGAAGATTCAGATGAAAGCCAGCTTTCAATTCTTCCTAAACTGATCTTTTTCATGCAATTCCCACCAAAACTGCAGCAGGACTTTTTATTGATGCAGATAAGCTGATTATAAAATTTATATAGAAAGGGAACTAAAATGACTGAAATAAATTTTAAAAAATAATAAAGATGAAAGAATCACACTGCTCAATTTTAAGACTGATTATACAGCTACAAAAATCAAGAAAATGTGATTGTAGATGACAGATACAAAGAGCAAGGGAACTGAACAGAGTTCAGAATTAGACCCACACAAGTAAAGCCATTGATATTTCTTGTTTTTGTGTTCTTTTTAGATATTCATGACAGTAGAGTATATTTTGACTTATTATACATACATGAAGTATAACTTCCCACTCTTGTGTTTGTACATGGTGTGGAGTTACACTGGTCGTGTATTCATATATGAACATGGGAAAGTTACATCAGATTCATTCTACTGTCTTTCCCTATTCCCATCCCAGCTAACTTCCCTTCATTCCCCTTTGGCCACTAGTAATTTATGAAAGCTCAAAAGCAACTCAGTGGAGGAAGGACAGTCTTTCAAGACACTGTTGAAACAACTGGATATCCATAGTTAAAAGAACCCCAATCTAATCCTCATACTTTATACAAAAAAACACTCAGATAATAAACTTAAACATGAAATTAAAAAACTTTTAAAGTAGTAGAAACTCTCCACACTACCTAGGTTTAGACAGATATCTTAGACATTTACACCAAAACATAATTCACAAAATTCAAAGTTGATAAACGGACTAGAGTTCACCAAAATTAAGATTTTAATCTGTGAAAGACCCTCTGAAGAGGATAAAAAGAAAGTTCAGAGGCAGAAAAAACATTTGCAAATCACATATCCAATAAAGAACTTGTATCCAGAATATATGTCACTCTTTAAACTCTACTACTTTAAAAAATAATAACCCAACTTATAACTAAGCAAATTTTTGAACAAACAAAAAAGGGGATATAAGGATAGAAAACAAGCACATGAAAAGATGTTCAATTAACATCACAAGCTTCTAACCAAATGCACTTTCAAGCCATGACAAGGTACTGCTGCATGATAACATCATTTAGCCTATCAGACTCGCTAATTTTTTTTTTTTTCAAAAAACCAACCACACCTAGTGTTAGGCGCCTGAATTCATGCATTACCGAAGATAATGTAAAATTATACAGTCTCTCTGGAAAAATGTTTGGTATTCTTTTTTAAACAGCTTTATTTACAATTAATTCACATACCAATAAAATCCACCCACCCGATGTGTACAATTAATTCAGCAGTTTGTACTCTATTCAGAGTTCCATAATCATCACCACAATCTAATTTTAGAATATTTTTATCACCCCCAAAAGAAACTACCATATCCACTAGCAATCATTCCTCATTTCCCCCAAATTATGGCCCAAACTAAGCAACTATTACTAATCTGCTTTCTGTCTCTACAGATTAGCCCATTTTGGATATTTTATATAAGTGAAATCACATAATATGTAGATTTTTGTGATTGAAGTTCTTTCACTGATTTCAGGGATCATTCGCACTGCAGCATACATCAGTACTTCATTTTTTATTGCAAGACAATATTCAATTATATGCATATACACATTTTATTTATCCATTTGGTTGATGGGCATCTGAGCTATTATGACAATGTTGCTATGATGATAGGTGTGTAAATCTTTGTGTAAAAGATGGTTTTGCTTCTCTTAGATATATATCTAGAAGTGAAATTGATGGATCATATCTAACTCTGTTTAATGTCTTGATGACCTATCAGACTCCAGAGAAAGTTCACTTCTTATCCCTGCAACTTTGAGCTTGCTGTGTTTAGGGCCTAGTGATCAACAGAGGAGTCCTTTCTAGGAAAGATGTCTATGATTCTGATAACTTAGAAGTTGAGACTGCTTCCTGGCCATTGCTAATAAACCCACAGGTGGAGGAAAGGTGAGTGTACTGACTGGAGGGATTGGTTTCTATTACAAGGGGGCAATTGGTTTGCAAGGGGGGCAAGAGGGACTATGTATCTTGTACTCCCTTGATCAACAGAAATTCTCAATGAAAGTGTAGTCACCAAACAAAGAGAGGGACTCCAAGTACTCAGATCCTACAAGAATGTAGGCCTGGGAGACCTCACCAAGTAAAGAGCCCAAACCAGCTGTGGTGTTGGTCAAGGATCATATGAACACTGGATGGATGATAGAAAAATGAAAGCCTTGACTACCAACTTAGGTCTTAAGTTGAGCTACAGAAGTACAGATGAAAGAAGCTATGCTTTCTTATATTATTCTCCCCTCATCCTTTCCTGTCCCCTGTTACCTTATGTGAAGAACATTGTTAGTGGCTCACATTTTAGGTTGTTGGTTAGAATGGGACCATATTGGCATTATCCCAATATGGTATAGTAGCCAAGGGAAAGCATGTCTCTCTTGTGTTGGTGAGAGGAACTCTTCATCCACACAAAGGGCAAGAGTAGATGTGCAGAGTGTAGGCCAAGCTGGTCTCCTGTCAGCAAAGTTTCTCTGTGCTCTCTCGGTGGCGATGATGGTGAAAACCAAGGCTGCTGGAGGCACCCTCACATACTCCAGACTCAGGGAAATGGAAGCGATTCTCATCACTTTCATGAAACAGAGGAGGATGGGCCTGAATGACTATTCAGAAGATTGCCAATAACTCCTATGCAGGCAAACACCCTGAACTTCAGTCCATTCTGAAAATCTCCCAGCCTCAGGAGCCTGAGTTTAGGAATGCCAGCCCTTCTCCACCAAGTCCTTCTCAGCAAGTCCTTGGCCCAACATCCAATCCTCATGATAAGACATCTGATTTTCACTTCTTGAAAGTAATTGGGAAAGGCAGTTTTGGAAAGGTTCTTCTAGCAAATCACAAGGCTGAAGAAGCATTTTATGCAAAGTCTTGCAGAAGAAAGCAATCCTGAAAAAGAAGGAGAAGCATATTATGTTGGAGCGGAATGTTCTACTGAAGAATATGAAACACCCTTCCCTGGTGGGCCTTCACTTCTCTTTCCAGACTGCCAACAAACTGTACCTTGGCCTAGACCACGTTAATGGAGGAGAGCTGTTCTACTATCTCCAGAGGGAGCACTGCTTCCTAGAACCACGGACTCGCTTCTTTGCTGCTGAAATAGCAAAGTCTTAGGTTATTTGCACTCTCTGAACATCGTTTATAGAGACTTAAAACCAGAGAACATTTTGCTAGATTCATAGGGACACATTGTCCTTACCGACTTTGGATTTTGCAAGGAAAACATTGAACACAATGGCACGACATCCACCTTCTGTGGCTCACCTGAGTATCTTGTACCCGAGGTACTTCATAAGCAGCCTTATGACAATACATAAAATTATGCATTGTATAAAGAACAGGACAGTGGATTGATGGTGCCTGGGGGCTGTTTTATATGAGATGCTGTATGGCCTGCCTCCTTTTTATAGCCAAAGCACAGTCGAGATGTATGATAACATTCTGAATAAGCCCCTCCAGCTAAAACCAAATATTACCAATTCTGCAAGACACCTCCTGGAGGACCTCTGCAGAAGGACAGGGCTAAGAGGCTTGATACCAAGGATGATTTTAAGGAGAGTAAGAATCATGTCTTCTCCCTGATTAACTGGGATCTCATTAATAAGAGATCATGCCCCCTTTTAACCCAGATATGAGTGGGCCCAGCCACCTGTGGCATTTCGAGCCCGAATTTACTGAAGAGCCTGTCCCCAACTCCATTGGCAGGTCCCCTGACAGTATCCTCATCACAGCCAGTGTCAAGGAAGCTGTGGAGGCTTTCCTGGGCTTCTCATGTGCACCTCCCGAGGACTCTTTCCTCTGAACAGTCTTAGGCATGGTTTTGAAGGATTTCATGTGTTTTAAGTGTTTTAGTCAGCCCTTTGGCTGAGCTGCCAGCTGACAGGACATCTTAAAAGAGAGAATTTGCACATCTCTGGAAGCTTGGTGATTCTGCTGCACACTGCTTGCTGGAAGCTTTTCAAGGAGCACACCCTCCTCTCAGTGAGCTGGTGAGGTTTTCATTTTTATTCTTCCTTCCAACGTGGTGCTATTCTGAAATGAGCATTTTAGTGCCACCCTAGACAGATGCAAGGATCACGTTAGGAGGAAGATGCTGATCTAAGAAGGATCTGCTGTGGGTCTGTCTGGGCTGTGATAATGAATATTCTGAAATGCAACTTTTCTGCTGAGATTGTGTTAGCTCCAAAGCTTTTCCTATCTCAGAGTGTTTCAGTTCTTTATTTTTCCTTGTGGGTATACTATGTGAACAATGGTATGAGTATGGTGTGCCTGATCACAGATTGATTTTTTATAAGCATCAGTGGGACGCTTCAGGCACTACAGAGTGAGGCATTGTTTGTTTCTTCCCTATTTAGAAGATAAATTTATGTGTAGGCTGTTTTTTTATAAGATATTGTTCATAACTAAAATTTATCAAAACAGTCTTGCAATGACTTGTAGCCGATGCTTAAAAGAAATCATTGCTGCTAATTTCTTGAAATGGCTTTTATGGATCAATTCCCCAGTTGTTGAAGCCATTGGTGTTTTCATTGCTTAAAATGTCACCTGTAAAATGGGCATTATTTATGTGGTTTTTTTTTTTTTTTTTTTTGGCACTCCTGATAATTGTATGTATTGCATAAAGAAGGCGTAGACATTGGGTTATAACACTAGTATATTTAAACTTACAGGCTTATTTGTAATGTAAACCATGATTTTAATGTGCTGTAATTAACATGATTATAATATGTATAATCCCTCCTTCCTACCACACAACCTTTTTTGTGTGCAATGAACCAATTTTGGTTTGCAATAAACCTTGAAAAATATTTACAAAAAATAAAATAAAAGAGTGGATGTGTAAGGACTAAAGGAGAGAGCTACACTATACTCTTTCATCTGGTCTCATCCTTCTCTATCCTGCTCTGTGCACTTGGAACCTACACAGAATACAGCAATGAACTCTCTTGCTCTCTCACTTACAAATTGAATTGAGCCAATGAGAGACAGAGACTTGAAAAGCATGAGGAAAGTGATGTTGGCTTCTTACCCTGCAGGTCTCCTCTACTGAAGGCCACAGTTCTTTCCAGGTAACTCTGTGAAAGCACTTTCTCCACCCACCTCTCTCTTTCCCCTTCTCCTCCCAATAACCACCTCTTTCTCTTATTCCCTCAGGTCCAGGAGTAGGTATGATCCTCTTCAGGTACCAGCCTTTAGGTATCATACTGTTTCTTGGTTCTTTTCTTAAATCCAGTCCATACTTTTGTATAAAATTTCTCTTTATTAAATATAACTCTTATTATCCAAATTAAGTGTTGTTTTCTGTCAGCATTCTGACCATTACAAATCTGAGCTTTCTGTTAAACATTCTGGTAAAGATGTTGGGCATTCAATTAGATATGTCTACATCTGTATATACCCACACCCATTTGTAGGTAGATATTGCTCCAGGAGAGATATCTAGGCTGAAGATGAAGTTGGATAGTAAAAAGCATACAGATGGATTTCAAAATGGCAGACTGGAGGGTGACTGCATCTCCTGTCACTCCAGAACTCAGGATTCAAGAAAGGGAGGTATAGAAAGACTCCAACCAACTCAGAGACGCTGGGTGAGTCGCTCCCACTGGACGAAGCTCGGCCCAGGCGGCAGGCTGGGACAGTGGGCAGATTCTCGGAGCAGGGCAGGGCGATGAGAGGCTTTCCCGAGCAGCCCTGCTCCATCCAGCGGCAGGACCTGTCCGCAGCCAGCTTCTCAGAGCAGACCCACCCAGTGAGAGGCTTTCCGAGCACACCCAGTTCCCAACCCCGCACCCAGCAGCAGGCCAGGGGCAGCTTTCTTCAGAAGCACTGCATTATCAAGTTCCTGCAAGACTTAAGGTTACTGAAGGCTAGGAGGTGATATACTGGAAATCTACAGGGACACTATAAGCCAAAAGCATACAGATGTTTTTTATAGCTATGGACCTAGGTAAAAACAACAAGGGAATAAATGAACAAAGAAAAAAAGAGGGACAAGGACTAAACCTGGCCACCTAAAAATTAAGAGGTCATGGAGAAAAGAAAACAAAACAAGAGACTGAGAAGAACGGGCTGCAGAGTACAATGTGGAGCCTTGGAAGAAAGTGAACAAGTGCTTCAAGTAGGAAAGAAAGGGCAGACATGCAAAGCACTGCTGATGGCCAGATATGGGCAAGGATTGAGAAGTGGCCACCACAGTTAGCAACAGAAAGGACATTGGCTACTTTTACATGAGGTAGTAGTGAAGGAGGTGTTGGTGGCACGATGGATGCCTGACTGGTGTTCAAGGGAGAATCTCAGGTCAGGAATAGGAGACAGAAGTATGGACAACTCTAGATTTTCTCCTAAGGGAATAAAAATGGGTGCTAGTTCACCAGGAAAATGGGGACAAAGGTAGGGTATTTTTCTTTCATATCATGTTAGTACTTTCTTCCCTTTTCTTTCCTGCCAACTCCACCTAACTGCATCGCCCTCTGTTCTTTCACCTCAATAGAAATAAAGTGGGATATTGCAAATAAGGGTACCAAAAGCCCAGCTTAGATTTTTCCCACAATGCTCAGTGTCAGACAAGAGATGCTTTATATGTGGTAGAAGTCAGTCATCCAATAAGGTCACAGAGAAGAGGGCATGATGTCATCTTGGAGTCATCATGTCATCTTGGAGTCACACCTATGTCATGAAGTTTCATTTTCTCCTTTTGATTTTCCTAAAAGTTTTATTCACTAGAAAGTTTAAAAAAATTAGTTTGGAGCGTTAGGTTCACTGCCACATGTGTTGTGTATTTTTCCAAGAATGTTGTCTAAATCATAGTGAGACCTAAAAGTGCATAGTAATTAGTTTCTGTGAATGCAAATTCTGACTCCACAGTGTAGGAGAAGCAAAATTCTGCATTCCTTAACAACTCCTAGATGATGCTGGTGATGCTAACCCAAGACTTCTCCTTGAATAGCAGAGGTCTAAATCATGTAGAGAAGCATTGCTTGCATTTTAGTATTTATTCTGCATTTTAGTATCCACACTCTTGTGTCATCCCCTCCTGTGGAGAGCAGTGACTTGGATCAGGGTCTCTGATCCAAACACCAGGGTCTCCCTGCAGTAGGAGGCTGCACTTGCACTGGGAACTTCCTGTGTAAAGATACAGGTCAAGATTGCCCAGTTGCTATGGTAACGCCCTGCTTGAGGAGGTTCTGTGCTAGGCATGGAGCTATCAGTCTTGATATGAAAAGAATAGCCCACGAGTGATGGAAGTCTCTTTCAAGACTAGGCTCCAACTGGGCAGGCTTCCACACTGCTCACAACCACTCTCTTGCTCTCTTGCTTGTTCATTCTGATGAAACCAGCTGCCAGTTGGTGAGTTACTCTATGGAGAGGTCCGCATAACTGCATCGCCCTCTGTTCTTTCACCTCAATAGAAATAAAGTGGGATATTGCAAATAAGGGTACCAAAAGCCCAGCTTAGATTTTAGAATTTAGAATTTAGAACTGCTGGATCCTCTGCACAATGAGTAATGAAATAAGCCTCAATCCAACGGCCTTTCAGGAACTGAATCCTGGCAACAACCATCTTGTGACCTTGGAAGCAGATCCTTCTCCAGATGAGCTTTGGAAAATCTACAGCCCTGGCTGCTACCTTGATGGCAGTCTTGTCAGACTTCCTAATCCAGAAAACCTAGCTCAACTTCACTGAGATTCTTGACCTCTGGAGACTGCAAAAGAATAAATGTTTGCAATTTTATCCACTAAATTTTGGGGCAATTAATTACATGACATCAGGTTATTGACATAGAGGGACGGCAAAGAGTCAAGAACCTTGATCTTGATTGTGGTGATGGTTTCACAGATATCTGCATGCATTAGGATTCATCAGACTATATAATTGGGTACTCGTAAATTGTAAACTCTATAGTTCATTTTTGTCAATGTACTTAAATGAAGTTGAAAGTGCATTATGAAGTCTGGGGAAGAGGATATGTTCACCCATTTACTAGGAGATTGTCTCCTCTCTACAAATATCACTTCCCACAAAAAGAGCTCCTCTCTTTAATGACACAAGGGTTTATGCACCTTAAGTTCATACTGTCCTAATAGTACTAAATGCAAATGACCTGTATTATATCCCTGAACTCCATTTCCTATGATAGTGATTGATTTATCTTAAGTTGTTCTTTCTTCAGAACTTGTCATACTTCTGATCTATAGTCAGGTTACTGATCTGGGCATCTGGGAAGCACCTTATACCCTTCAGTTTGAACTTAATTAGAGCACTCATATGTTGCTGCTAATTCTTTGCCTGATAGTGTAAGCTTATGAATCACTATGGGACCTGCCTTTATGGAGTCTATGCTCTGGTGTCCTCATGTTTGAGAGGCACCCACTGCTATAACCTTCACAAACATAATTTCACTTAATCTTTCCCATTAATGTATCATGTGTGCCCACTGGATGTCAGAAGGGATTTGGATGAAGAAGATATGTAGGCTGTTATCTTTGGCCTGGTTCTTGGTGTTCATGCTTCTGAGACTTCATTCTGACCCTTGGTCATGGCCTAATACTTTGAGGAAAGCCCTCTTCACATCTTTGTTCCGGAGGCTGTAGATGATGGGGTTCAGGAATGCAGAAATGACATTGTAGAATAGAGCCAGCTTCTTATCCTCTTCTGGGGAGGACTCAGATCCAGGTCTCATATACATAACCATACATGGGATAGAGAACATGGTAACCACAGTGATGTGAGAAGCACAGGTGGAGATGGCCTTGAGCCGCCCTTGGGTTGAGCGGATCCTCAGGATGGCAGCAAAGATATTGATGTAGACAATGATGATGAGGGAGAGTGGGACCAAAAGAAGGATGAAGCCCAGGATGAAGTCCACCTTGTCATTGAGAGAGGTGTCTGCACAGGCCAACTTCAAAACAGCAGGTACTTCACAGAAGAAGTGGTTGATCTCATTGGGGCCACAATAGGGAAGAATCATAGCAGAGACAGTGTATATCAGGGCACAACTGATACCCCAGAATCCACAGAAGGCCACCAATGCCCCACACACTGAAGGGCTCATGATGACTTTATACCTAAGAGGGTGGCAAATGGCCACATACCTGTCATAAGCCATGATGGCAAAAAGCCAAGACTCAGTGATTCCCAGCATCAGGAAGATGTACATCTGGGCCACACATCCAATGTAAGAGATGGTCTTCTTCTCACAAACAAGATGCACCAGCATCTGGGGCACTGTGGAGGTGACATAGCCCATGTCCAAAATAGATAACACACTGAGGAAAAAGTACATGGGTGTGTGGAGGCGGGAATCTTTGTGTATCAAAGTGATAATGAGCCCATTGCCCAGGAGGGTGATGAGGTAGAAGAAGAGAAAGACACCAAATAGAATAGCATTTATATTTGTATCACTAGAGAATCCTAGAAGAATGAACTCAGTAAGAGAGCTGTGGTTTCTCCAGAGGAAGTCCTGCATCCTTCTGCCATAGAGAAAGAAACAGAGCTATTGTCATGAAGGTGGAATCTCCAGACCCTAACCCTGCTGCTCTTTATATAATAGGAGTGCCAAACCCAAGTATCAAAATAAATACATGGTAGGACACTCACAAAGCCAGGGACCAAATTTTTTAAAAGAATTTCCATTTGATCAAAAATGGCATGTTAATATTTTCCTAAATAATCCCAGTCTATTCTGAGATCCCAAGCAACAAATTCTACACTTAGAAATGTAGAATTTGCAAAAAAAAAAAAAAAAAAGAGGGTTCAGAATTAATGTCTTGCACTTCATAGTTCATGTAGCTTATGAAAAATTTCAAGGAGAGCAAGGAAAGAATTGGAAGGTTAAGAACACAGCAGTTGTTATGCATTTCACACCCGATGGGAAAATCTGCCTCCACTTGGGATCTCCTCGCACTCAAAGAGCTTGATGGGACACAAGAAATTTAGAGACACAGCTATATATAGATATCCAACTCAAGTTTGGAATAGCAGGAAAATAACTATTATTTGGAAATAAATTATATTCCATGAAGAGTCAAATTCTGTGTTTTCATGAATCAGAGGTGAATGGTAGCAGGGGGTGGGGGCAATAAAATAACTAAAAGGTAATGTCCAACAGTTTTCACAAATGGAGGAAAGGGATCAACCTATGCAATGGAGCTGCTCTCCACTGAGCTCCAAGGAAGATAAATACAAAGAAAAATTGCTGAAAAACCAAAAATGCTATCTTCAAATTGGCATAAGGGGAAAAGAAAAACCATTTATTACCTTTAAATGAACAGTGATGAGACAGTTTCAGGTCTTCCAGCAGAAACTACAGAAAACAGAAGACAACTGAATGACACTTTTAATGTGCTGAAAGGGGAGAGAGGGAGAAGGAGAGGTGGAGCAGGAAGGGGAGGAAGGGAAGAGGAGCTGAGAGGAGAAAAGAGGGAGGGAGGAAGAAAACCAACAACTCAAACCTCCATAGTCCACGAATATATCCTTTAGAAATTAAAACTGCTCTCAAACAAAAACAAATAAGTGATTTTCAAAAGACCCACAGAAAAGGGATTTTAAAGGACTTCTTTAGTCTGAAGGAAGATGATCCTTAATGGATGCATAGAACTGAAAGAATGAATTAATAAGATAGGAAATCATAGGAAACATGGGTAAATATGGTAGAATGCCAACTGTGTAAAGCAACAAAAATAACAATATCATGTGGAGCTTGGAATGTGTGTCTATGTGTGTGTGTATCTGTGTGTGTGTGTGTGCATGTGCGTGTATGTTTATATGTAAACTATATAATAAATAGCCCAATGTGTAGGAAGGGAAATGGATAAGTGAAACTAAACTATTCTCAGATTTCTGCTTTGTTTAGGAAGTGGTAAAGACTAATTTAAATGAACCTGTTAATAGGATGCATGGTTTAGTCTCTGGCTGAGGTGTTAGTACACTTCTTCTGTAGAGGTCCAGATAATATTTCCAGTTTTGCAAGCTATATACAGTTACTGTTGCATTCTTACAGACATGAACCATATAACAACATTTGGTCAAGAATGGACAACACATATGACAGTGTGCCCTAAGATTATCATGAAGCTAAACAGTTCTATTGCTTAATGATGTCATAGCTGATGTACATTAATACATTACTCAATTATTTGTGGTGACGCCGGTGTGGACAAACCTACTTCACTCCAGGTGCATAAAAGTATAGCATGTACAATTACATATAGCACATAATGCTTGGTAATGATCACAAATGACTATGTTACTGGGTTATGTACTTACTACACTATACTTTTTCATCATTATTTTAGAGTTTACTCCTTGAACTTATAAATAAGTTCTGCATCTTTGGCCAGGAAACTTCAGGGTGAGCTCTTCCCCTTACTTCTAATCTTCTGCCCAATTGTCATCAGAGAACTTTTCTCACCATTCTTTCTGAAATACAGCTATCCTTCACTGTTTCTTTAGCTTGCTTCATTTTTCATTATACTTCTCACTTCTTAAAATAAAAGAACTTATCTACTTATCTAATTATCCATTGCCCCCAACTAGATGATTAAGGCAGAAGTTTTGTTTTGTTCACTACTATATCATTATACACAGCACATGGTGGGAACTCAGTTGTTTACTAAATTGTTTACTAAATTATAAAAGCAGGCATAGAAGTCTTGGACTCCATCCTAGAAACTATGTGGTCAAGAAGAGGAGGGATGATTGACATCTGTCCTGCCCATGGGACAAACACATTTGGATGGTAGAATCTACTATGCCTGTGACCCGTGCCTTAGAGGAATGTGTGCACAAGTTTTGGGGTAGGGAGATATGTCGTGACGATGACAGTTAAATTTAAACAAGTGGGGATGTTTTACTCTGCAGAAATTTAAGTTAAGGAGGATGCTGAGGTCCATCTTTAGAAGTATCTGAAGGGTTTTGTTAAGGAACATGGGTAAGACTTGTTATGCAAAGCCTCCAAGCATAGAATTAAAAATTTATCAGCATGACAAGCTAAGATTTTCTGACACTCAGGGCTGTTCCTAGACATAAAGGACCATCCCCAAAGACAAAGAGTTCTGTTTCTGTTGAAGTTCATGCTGAATCTAGCTAACCATAGGTGTTATGGACTGCATGTTTGTATACCTCTCCCTAAGTTCATATGAACCCTAATCCCCAATAGGATGGTGTTCACAGATGGGATCTTGGGGAGGTAATTGGGGTTAGACTAGATCATGCAGATGGAGCCTTTATTGGAATAAGGATGGAATCAATGCCCTTATAAAGGAGGAGGAGACACAGGACACTTAAGGACATAACCAGGAAGAGGGCATTCACCAGAACCTAATCATGCTTGTACCCTGATCTCAGACTTCCCAGTCTTCAGAATTGTCAGAAATAAATCTCAGTTGTTTAAGTCACCCCATCTACGCTATTTTTGCTATGGCAGGCCAAACTGTAGGACAACACCTGAGGGAGGCATTGGTAATAACCTGGCCTTGAAGAGAGATGGAACAGGAGGTCTGCTGAGGGCCAGTTCAACTGGAAGAGTTAGGAACTCTCCCATCTTCTTTGTTCCCTTATTTTCTAACTTCCCCTCGTCCTGATGCCTGGAGAATTGTAGTAACCCCTCACTTGTGACTCCCATATCCTAGGCCCACCTGCTTACTCAATTCAACAGCATTTGCTAAGAGCAGTCTTGATAAAAGAAATTTTTCATGTGATCTGTGCCTGTTAGGTATAGACAATATGGTTCAGAATATGGGGAAGAGAATGGGGTGCTTATAGGGGAAGAGGCAGAGAGAATGGGGTGGAGGACTAGGTGAACAGGTTCCAAAACACATTAAACCCTGCTGTCCCTGTGATTATAACGGGAAACATCACTGAATGGCAAGTATATGAGTGAGAGGCTCCTGTCCCCTGTTCACTTAGAGAAACTCTCATTTCCAAGGTTGTCCCCCATATCCTTACCTCCTGGGCTCCTTGCGGACTTCCTCTTTCTTATAGCCTAGTGCTTACTCATCAATCCTTCCCCATCTCCCATCTGCCACCCTCTTGTCAGGACCAAACCTGGTTAAGATGGGGACATGGGACAGTCAATTTCTTCAGTCTTCCTGACAAAAGCCCCTCTTCCTTTTCCTTGTCTGACCTGACAGACAAGAAGATGCCTTGACAGAAAGGCACTCCCTAAGTCTGTCAAAAAGAGAGGGAGAAGAGGGCAATTGAACAGAGAACAACAGCAAAGCAGGTTAGAGAGTCAGGGAAGAAGTGGACAGAGGAGCAACAGGACAGAGGAAGAGGCAGGACATAAGGGGACAAGGACATGCAAATGCATGAATCTGAGAGACCAGGACAGGCATAAGAAGGGATGCCAAGAAGAGGACACTCCAGTGCCTGGGGTCCCTTTCCCCAACCCTCCTTACTGTTTACCTGCTGCTGGGCTCTGTGTGAGGGAGGTATCAGGAGATGAAGAGGTTCTCCTTTGAAACTCTACTCTAGGGAGCCTGATTCCCAGGAGGACAATTCTGGCAACTTCCTAATGAGCTTCCTGTGCCTTTGAATTTCCCAAGATCTGAACAACAAGTCTGAACTCCAACACCTACAACCCAAGGTTGTGTACAGCCCAAACCCTGACCACTCCCCAGGGACCCTCCGTGGCCTTCTCAGGCTGTACTTCTGCCTGTCCATGTCCTCCCGGGTTCCATCTTTTCCCTGGGTCAGCACCATAATGCATGGGTTGGGTTCCTGGTTTATATGTTACCCTGGTATAACTTGGGGCAAGTTTCAAAAACCTGTCTGGGCTTCCAGACCTTTTATCAGTAAGACAGAACCTGCTTCACTGGGTTGTAAAGAGAAAATGTTATAAATATAAAATGAGTTAAGTGTAACATCTTAAGGTCTGTGCCTGTCTTGTAGCAAGTGTATTATGTTCCCCCATTTTGCCCTTACTGGATTCCCCATCTTATGTTTTTGATTCTCCCCTAAATTTCAGGACCACCTTCTTTGTCTGTGGTTCTCCTGTAACCTCACTTCCCATGAAAATGTTTGGTGGCCTGAGGCTCTGAGGAGCTCAGCCTGTGGTCCCTGCCACAGACCCAAGACTGACAAGCCTGAGTGACTTCTGTCACCCAAGAGAGCATGCATCATCTGTCTTTGACTCTTCCTCTTGGTGTCTTCCAGTATTGGCATTTCACCTCTTCTCTGGGCAGGGTCTTGGGATACAAAGATGGAATGTAAAGCCAAGGGGAAGTTTTCCTTATAAATAAACACAAATTTTTAGAACATTTAATGAAAACTGTGTTAAATGCAGGGTCTCTGAAGAGACAGCAATAAAGTTTTCCTAGGAGAATGACATTCAAATTGGGACTTTAGCATGGAGTGGAATATTCTGTATGAGAAGGAATGACAATCTTAGACACAGGAAAAGAAAATAAGATGATGTGAACGTTCATGGTGTGTTGGAGGAACAGTGGATGATTCAGTGGATTGATCTGAGTAAGAATTAGAGGAGCTGTTGGAGACAGAGCAGGGGAAGTTATGAAGCTCCCTTAAACCATGATAGGAATCTGGACTCTGCCCTGGGCAGTGTGAAATTCTTAGAGAATTTAATATGTGAAAATGAAATGAAATAGCCTGAATTTCAGAAACCATTTGGAGACTGGTGTGTGGGTAAAACTAGAAGGAGGATCCAGAGATAATGATACCACGAAAGAGAAAATCTAAAACTGAGGACAGGTTATAACTGGTGGAGGTGGGGTGGAGGGAGGAGTACCACTACTGGCCTCTAGTGGGCAGAGACCAGATACGTAAAGGGCACAGGACGGCCCTTTACAACTGTGAATTACCCAGCTAACACTGTCACTAATGCTAAGGTTGAGAAATCCAGGACTAGAGGAATGTGAGTTCTGATGGAGCCCCAGAAGCTGTAGATCTGCTCATATACTGAAGAATGGATCTGCTTTGGTTTTCTGGGCTGTCCTTAGGAGGTAAAAGGCATGCCTGAGAGGCCAGAGGTCTGGGCTGTACTCCTGATTCCATCAGATGAAACCTAGGACAGGGTCACCTGTCTGCGACAGTGTTTTTATTTGTAAATAAATAAATATTGGCTTGGAGAGGTAACTCTTATTAGCCTTTTCAGAGCGTCTTGTCTCTGAAGATTGAAATAATGATATACAGTTCTACTCTCAATGGATTCACATGTGTCACACAGCATGCTTAGTCACTAGAGTTTAAAGATAGCATTTCATGGCCAAAAAATTCAAAGTGCTTGGCCAGGCATGGTAATTCCAACCGCTTGGGAGGCTGAGGCAGGAGGATCACAAGTTCAAGGTCAGCCTCAGCAACTTAGCAAGACCCTAAGCAACTTAGCAAGACCCTGTCTCAAAATGAAAAATAAAAATGGGCTGGGGTTTTGGTTCAGTGGTTTAGTGCTCCTAGGTTTAATCCCTGGTACAAAAAGTAAAAGAAAAAAGTAAAGTGTTAGGCGTTAAAGGCGCAGTTATGGTTCGTCACTAGCTCCCAGAAACGCTCCACAGATACAGGTCTCACACAAGGAACTTTTTATTTTGTGCAGAGGATCCACGTCTGCACGGGGGAAAGGGAAAAAGGGAAAAGAGAAACATGGCGCAAGGTTTCTCTCAGACATAGGAATTTCGCGGGTTGAGAGGAACCAATCGCAGAGGAGAATTCTTACAGACTGACTGATGGACCAATGACATATTAGAGCGTAACGTGGGAGGCAGGAAGATTACGGCAATGTAAGCCGGAAATTCCTGTAAAGTGAGAGGCGGGAGAACACAGATTGACAGGTGGTGGGGGAAGCCAAATTCCTTACAAAAAGTAGGTCAGATGTTGCAAAATAAAACAATAGAGGGAAATTAGAATGAAAATTAAATAATTGAAAGGGAAATGAATAAAGAATTTGAAAGAATTACAAAGAATTGTAGAGATGAGACACAAAGACTGACATGCAATTGATTTATATCTTTAAAGACTAAACTGAGTAAATGTTAGAGAAATTAATATTCAAATTTTAATAGAACATTTAAAAAGAAAAATAAGTCTTGGCCATATTCAAAGGTGATACAACACACTGTTCTAGTAAAAACTGATACATAAAATCACAAGTCAGATGCAATAGTACACACCTGCAATCCCAGCAACTTGAGAGGCTGAGGCAGGAAGATCAGAAGTTTGAGGCTAGCCTCAGCAATTTGGTGAGACTCTTATCTCGAAATAGAAAGTAAAATGAACTTAGGGTGTAGCTCAGTGGTAGAGCACCCCTAGGTTCAAATTCCAGGACCCAACATAGCAAGGAGACTCACCAAAGAGGCTATCATAATAAGTATTACTTTGCTTCAAAATTTTTGGAGAATCCAAAGAAAAGATAACTATAAAGAAAAATATTAGGTTGACCTCAGAGTTTTTCATAGCATTCAATGGTAGAAAACATGGAACAGTGGAACAATTTTTACCCAAAGTGTTCAGTGGGAAAAAAGAAATGTGACCTAAACGTATTATATCAAGTCAAACATTTTTCTCCACGTTGGTAAGAAAATGAAAGAACTTAGAAAATACAGTTTTATGATCCTTTGTTGAATAATTAACATTAAACTATCATTGTATGCACCAAATCAATTTAACTAAGTCTATATATATAGTCTGTAGTACTAACATTAAAATATTATAGAGATAATTATCATCATTTGACCAAACAAGTTTCCTATAACACCCCTTGCACAGCTGTCTTTGTTTGATTTGACTTGAATCTTGCCCAGGGCCAAAGACTTATTCTCCAGGGACATTTGTTGGAAAAGTATTAAAATGAATTGATAAATTCCATGGATACCTAGCGTGTTGGATAATAACTGGAACAAATATTAGACTGGTTACAGAACTTAAAATAAAAATATGGATTCTTATCTTTAAGTTTATTGATGTGATGAATTACATTTATTGACTTCCATATGTTGAAACAACCTTGCATCCCATTTGATCATGGTGCACTATCTTTTTAATGTGTTGTTGTATGTGATTTGCCAGAATTTTATTAAGAATTTTTGTATCTATGTTATCAGGGATGTTGGTCTGAAGTTTTCTTTCCTTGATGTGTCTTTGTCTGATTTGGGTATCAGGGTGATACTAGCCTCATAGAATGTTTTTGGAAGGGTTTCCTCCTTTTCCCTTTTATGGAATACTTTGAGAAGTATTTATATTAGTTCTTCTTTGAAGGTCTTGTAGAACTCAGCTGAGAACCCATCTGGTCCTGGGCTTTTCTTGGTTGAATAGAAAAAGCAATCATGAAATTCATTTGGAAAAATAAGAGAACTAGAATAGCCAAAGCAATCCTTAAAAGAGTGATGCATCACAAGACCAGAACTTAAACTATACTACAGAGCTATAGTAACAAAAATGACATGGTATTGACACCAAAATTCACAGGTTGGCCAATGGTGCAAAATAGAAGACATAGAAACAAACCCACATCAATACAGTTATTTCATACTAGACACAGGTGCCAAAAACATACATTAGAGAAAAGATAACCTCTTCAACAAATGGTGCTGGGAAAACTGGAAACCCATATGCAGCAAAACAAAATTTAACCCCTATCTCTCACACTGCACAAAACTCAATTCAAAGTGAATCAAGGACTTAGGAATTAGACCAGACATCCTGTGCCTAGTAGAAGAAAAAGCAGACCCAAACCTTCATCGTGTCAGCTTAGGACCTGACTTCCTTAATAAGACTCCTAAAGTGTAAGAAATAAAATCAATAATCAATAAATGGGATAGATTCAAACTAAAAAGCTTTTTCCCAGCAAAAGAAACAATCAGTAATATGAAGAGAGAGCCTAAAGATTGGGAGAAAAATCTTTACCACATGCCAATCAGATGGAGCACTAATATCCAGGATATATAAAGAACTCAAAAACTTAACACCAAAAAACAACAACAACAACAACATATAACCCAATCAATAAGTGGGCTAAGGAACTGAACAGACACTTCACAGAAGAAGAAATACAATCCATTAAGAAATATTTGGAAAAATGTTTGGCATCTCTAGCAATTGGAGAAATGCAAATCAAAACTACGCTAAGATTTCATCTTACTCCAGTCAGAATGGCAATTATCAAGAATATAAGCAACAATAAGTGTTGGCAAGGAAAAGATACACTCATACATTGTTGGTGGGACTGCAAATTGGTGCAACCACTCCAGAAAGCAGTGTGGAGAGTCCTTAGAAAACTTGAACTAGAACCACCATTTGACCCAGCTATCCCACTCGTTGGTTTATACCCAAAGGTCTTAAAATCAGAATATTACAGTAACACAGCCACATTGATGTTTACAGCAGCTCAATTCACAATAGCTGAACTGTAGAACCAAACTAGATGTCCTACAACAGATTAATGGATAATGAAACTGTGGTACATATACACAATGGAATATTACTCAGCCTTAAAGAATAAAATTATGGCATTTGCAGGTAAATGGATGGAGTTGAAGAATATCAGGATAAGCAAAATAAGCCAATCTCCAAAACCAAAAGCCAAATGTTCTCTCTGATATGTGAATGCTGATCCATAATGGGGGATGGGCAAGGAAAGAATGGAGGAACTTAGGATTATGCAGAGGTGAGTAAAGGGAGGGGAGGGTGCATGGGGGTGAGAAAGATAGTGGAATGAGATGGATATTATTATCCTACGTACATGTATGATTGAATGAATGTCGTGACTCTACATCATGTACAACCAGAGAAATAAAAAGTTGTGCTCCATTTGTGTACAATGAGTCAAAATGTATTCTGCTGTCATGAATAACTAATTATAACAAATTAAAAAAATAAAAATATGGAGAGTGAGATGTCTACAGATAGAGTTTTGAAACATTCTGACGTATTCCTTGGACTCTAGAAAGTCATACATATGCATAGGGCCATGTACCTACCTATACCTATATGCATGCTCAGAAAAGACCCAAGGAGTTCCCAAATTCTCAGCTTGGGCTGAGGTTGAGGGCTTTACAATCAGGAAATAGAAAATAAGGCAGCATAGTCAAGAGTCTAATGAATGCTAGAAGGTGTGCCCCAAAAGCAGAGTCCCTCAGCAAAGATTGGTAAATTTACTGATTTCAAGAGTTTAAATCAATTCTGCCCAATCATCCTCTGGCCTTTAAGATGTCAGAGATGTCAGACATCTAAGATGTCAGATATCTAAGATGTCAGTGGCCCATGGCACCTGACAAAGAGGACAGGCTCTACAAAATGAGCTCAGAAAAGTAACAAACAACAACAATGAACCCTTAGGAGGAAAAATAATCTTATTCCTAGAGTTGCTTCATGATATTATTTAAAAGTTTCCATTTTCAACAAGTAAATTATGATACATAAAGAGATACAAGAAAGTGTGGCCCGTACAGGCAGGAAAGGCAATCAATAGAAACAATCCCTGAGAAATCCTAGATTTTGGATTTACTAGACAGATTTTAAATCAACTGCTTAAATATGTATAAAGAACTAATGGTGGGCTTTTCAAGATGGCAGAATAGAGAAGGTCACTTTCCTGGCTGGTCCATGGTGTGAAATCAAGAAAGCAGATAGGCAGCTTCTCAGTAAGGAGGGTGAGCAAAAAAAAAAAAAAAAAAAAAAAAAAAAAAAAAAAAAAAAAATGCAGGGCTTTATTGGAATTTAACACTGGACAAAGGAGATCAGGCACTGAGGAGGTTAGATATAATAAAACAAGGAAGAAATCACCAGTGCTACCTCTATTGCCATAGCCAGAGGCACCAGCCAGAGTGGTCACTCCATAAGAAAAGTGGAAGAATAAGGGAATTAAAGGAACCTGCATTTTTAGGAGGCCTGAGGCATGTCTCCATATGGAGAGTTTAGAGATCAAAGACACTGCTTGACTAAACAAAGGCGAACTGCACAATATCCTTGTACGGGAAAGAAGACCCATCTCTCCTGGCTGCATGTGGAGGAGAGAGGAAGGAACAATTTTGCAACCAGGACATGGGGCCAGCAGCTGAGGGAACTGATTCCTGGCAAACCCAAGTCTGGCCCAAAACAAGGCCCAGCAAACACACACTGCACAACATTGAGTGTGCCTAAGTGATCAGGAGAAAATTAAATGTGGAGACAGGTTTACACAGGGGAATACCAGCCACGGAAACCACCCAGCTCTCCCTGCCCATCCCCCTACAATTCAGCTGCTTATAGGACCGGCTGGGAAATATATGCCTGGATGGGAATTCAAAGAGGGGATGGCAGGAGAGATTGAGTTGGGAGACTGAACCTGAGACCAGGAAACACGGAGTCCACAGGTGACATAGTGGACCAAGAATTGACTGCTCCACCATACCATCAACCAAGGGAGATCCCTGGGGTACAGTCTTCCAGCATGGACTGGCAATTGCTGGGCCCTGGAGTTGTGCTGATTTAAAATCCCCAATTGGCAATTCAGCAAAATGCCTGGAGCCTGCTTAAGCCTAAATCCCACCACCAGAAGTTCCAATGATGGGATTAATTCTGTCACTCTAGCAAGCCCACCCTGAGGGTGGAGCAAGCATCATACTCCAGATGACCCCACCTAACACAGCTGAGCTGGAAAATTGAGAACCTTTTGAATTCCAATGGAAACAATTCTTCAACTTTTCATCAAGCAATAGAAATCTTTTTTATTTTCCTTTTTCTTTTCTGTTTAATTGTTACCTTAATGGTTCATGGGCATTTACACATATTCATATTTGGGTTTTTTCTCATTTTTATAATTTTGAAGCAAGTTATTTTTCATGGATGAGCATTTTGAGGACTAGGACGTTTGATTAATACATTTCAATTTTGTTTTATATCCTTTAATTTTTATATTTTTATTTTTAATTTTTAAATTTTTTATTTTATATATATTTTTCTTTCATTTATCTGTTTCCCTTGATTCTCTTTTTCTCTTTTCTTCTGTTAAAAGCCTTTCTCTATTGCTCTTTCTTTCATTCTTCCTTTAATTTCTTCTATCTTCTCTCATCCTCCCTCATAACCATCACATCCCACATCATTTCTGTTCTCTCTCTGTCCACCATTTGAAATTATAAACTTCAAACTTACTGTTTTTATTGTAGGCAATAACTGTTCACCTCATTTCTGTTTATTGTGACAATTAACATTGTTGATGTCATAGCAGAAACTATTTGGTTAAATGCTGTATATTGTTTGCATTGGTTGTTGTTATTATTTCTCTCCCCTAAACAGTGAGGTACTGGAAACCCTCAGGGACACTATAAGTCTATAGGGTAGAAACTCTACTGCCTCAGATCTATACTGTTAGATAGGTAGACACACAAACAACATGAAAAAGCAAGGGGAAAAAAATCGCCCCCCACACTCTAAGATACTTTAATAATAGAATCTATCAACACCACAGTTGAAGAAATGTCAGAGAAGGAGTTTAGAATGTATATAGTTAAACTAATTTGCAAGGTAAAGGATGATGTAAGGAGTGAAATCAGAGAGAAAATACAAGAAGTGAAAGAACACTTCAATAGAGATTCTTTTTTTAAAAATTAAGCAGAAATCCTCAAAATGAAGGAATCAGTAAACCAAAGTAAAAATTAAATGGAAAGCAACACCAACAGACTAGATCACTGGAAGACACAGTGTCAGGCAATGAAGACAAAATATATACTCTTCAAAATAAAGTTGACCATGGAGAAAAGATGTTTGGAGACCATGAACAAAACTTCCAAGAATTTTGTGGGATAACTTGAAATGATCAAGTTTAAGATTTATTGTGATAGATGAAGGCTCAGAGATACAAACCAAAGAAAAACACAATCTTTTCAATGAATTAATATCAGAAAATTTCCCAAACCTAAAGAATTAAATGAGAAGTCAGATACAGGAGGCTTACAGAACACCAAATATATAAAATAATGACAGACCCACACCAAGGCACATTATTATGAATGCCTAACATACAAAATAAGGATAGAATTTTAAAGGTTGCCAGAGAAAGATGAAAGGTCATGTTTAGAGGGACACCAATCTGGATCACAGCTGATTTCCCAACCCAGACCTTCAAAGCTAGGAGATCTTAGAATAATATATATCAAGCTCGAAAGAAAATGGATGCCAGTCAACAATACCCAGCAAAATTAAGCTTCAGAATTGACAATGAAATAAAAACCTTCCATTATAAACAAGTTAAAAGAATTCACAGCTAGAAATCCTGCTGTACAAAACATATTCGATAAAAAATTTCATGAAGAAGAAATGAAAAATAAAAGTGAAAACCAGAAAAGAAAGGAACTATACTATAAGAATATCAATCAAATGAAAAACTAATTCAAATTAAAAACCAGAAATAAATCAAAATGACAGGAAATAAAAATCATTTCTCAATACTAACATTGAATGTAAATGGCCTAAACTCATTGATCAAAAGGTATAGGCTGGCAGATTGGATTAAAAAAAAAAGACCCAACAATATGCCATCTCCAAGAGACTCACCTCATAGGCAAAGACATCCACAGAATGCAGGTAACAAAATGGGGAAAAACAATATCAATATCATTATCAATATCATTCACATGGACCACTTCAAGCCAAAGTTAATTAGAAGAGACAAAGAAGAATATTTCACACTGCTTGAGAGAATTATATATCAACAAGACATAACAATTGTAAATATTTATGCCCCAAACAATGGAGCATCTATGTACATCAAACAAACCCTTATCAATTTCAAACCTCAAATAGACCACAACACTGGTCTGTTTGGTCTACTGGGTGACTTTAACATACCTCTGTGACCATTGAATAGTCTTCCAAACAAATACTAAATAAAGATTTAGAACTATAAAATACAATAATTTAGACTAAACAGACAGAATCTTTTGTTATGGAGCATGTGAAAATTACAAACCACCTTGCATATTGAGCCAAATTGAAAGGGAAAATAGGATCCTTTAATGAGCATGCCAGGCAAGTGACTGGGAGCAGGCCAGCACCTCAAAGAACTCCCAGCACCTGAATTTTGGAAGTACAGAGTTTAAAAGGCAAAAACCACAAGAACCATTGAGGCCCATGTAGGTCAGCAAGACCCTGTTGAGACAGATATTTTGATTACATGAAAGAATTATTTTGATTATACATTTTAGAGACATTTTGTTTTACATCGGGGCCATAGTCAGGGACACAGGAAGGTCCTACTATACTGTCCACATAGACACAGCTGTCAGGAGGCTGAAAAGAAAACATTATAAGCAGGCATACAATGGAGTCAGGTCAAAACAAAATGGTGTTACTTTGGTTCTTTTCCATTTCAATTTTATCCATCAATGACTAAATACACACTCTTCTCAGTAGCACATGGATCCTTCTCTGAAAAAGACCATATCTTAGTCCACAAAGTACATCTTAGCAAATTAAAAAAAAATAGAGATAATACCTTGCATTCTATTAGATCATAATGGAATGAAATTAGAAATCAATGATAAAATAAAAAATAGAAGCTACTCTAACACCTGGAGACTAAATAATATGTTATTGAATGACCAGTGGATAGCAGAAGAAATCAGGATTAAAAAAAATAATACTAAGAGATAAAAGAGAATAGCAATACAGCATATCAAAATGTCTGGGACACTATGAAGGCATTTCTAAGAGGAAAGTTCGTTGCATTAAGCTTATCCATTAAAAGCATAGAAAGTCACCAAGTAAATAACCTAACATTACATCTCAAAGCCCTAGAAAAAGAAGAACAAATAAACACCAAAAACAGTGGAAGATGGAAAATAATTAAAATCAGAGATGAAATTGAAACAAAAAAATCCAAAAAAATCAACAAAACAAAAATTTGGTTCTTTCAAAAATACATAAATTGATAAACCCTTAGCCAAGCTACAGAAGAGAAAGAGAGAGAAAACTCAAATTACTAAAATTCATGATAAAAAAGGAAATATCATCATGGACACTACTAAAATATGACAATAATCAGAAACTATTTTGAAAATTTATACTCTAATAAAATAGAAATCTTGAAGACATTGACATATTTCTAAAGACATATAAGCTGCCCAAATTGAATCAGGAGGACACAGAAAATTCAAGCAATGAAATCCAAGACACCATCAAAAGACTACCAACAAAGAAAAATCCAGGATCAGATGGATTCTCAGCTGAATTCTATCAGACCTTCAAAGAAGAACTAACACCAATCCTGCTCATGTTATTCCATGAAATAGAAAAGAGGGAACCCCTTCCAAATTCAGTCAATGAGGCTAGTATCACCCTGATACCAAAACCAGACAAAGACACATTAAGGAAAGAAAACTTCAGACCAATATCCTTGATGAACATAGATGCAAAAATTCTTAATAAAATACTGGCAAATTGCATACAAAAACATATTTAAAAGATAGTGCACCATGATCAAGTGGGTCTCATCCCAGGGATGCAAGGTTGGTTAAACATATGGAAATAAATAAGAATAATTCATCATATCAATAGACTTAAGGTCAAGAATCACATGATTATCACAATAGATGCAGAAGAAGCATTTGAGAAAATACAGCATCCATTCATGTTCAAAACACTAGAAAAACTAAGGATAGTAGGAATATACCTCAACATTTAAAAAACTATATATGTCAAACCCAAGGCCAATATCATTTTAAATGGAGAAAAATTGAAAGCATTCCCTCTAGAAACTGGAACAAGACAAGAATGCCCTCTTTCACCACTTCTATTCAACGTCATCCTTGAAACTCTAGCCAGAGCAATTAGACAGAAGAAAGAAATTAAAGAAATACAAATAGGAAAAGAAGAACTCTATTCCTATTTACTGACAACATGATTCTATATTTAGAAGACCCAAAAACTGCACCAGAAACTTCTAAAACTCAAAAATGAATTCAGCAAAGTAAGAGGATATAAAATTAACCCCCATAAATCAATTTCATTCCTATACATCAGTGATGAATCAACTGAAAGGGAAATTAGAAAACTATCCCATTCACAATAGCCTCAAAAATAAAAAATATTTGGGAATCAATCAAATGAAAGAAGTGAAAGACCTCTGCAATGAAAACTACAGAACACTAAAGAAAGAAACTGAGGAAGAAAAGAAGATGGAAATATCTTCCATGTTCTTGGATAGGCCCAATTAATATTGTCAAAATGGCCATATTACCAAAAGCACAATACAAATTTAATGCAGATTTAATACAGATTTAATTAATCCTATTGAAGTCCCAATGGTGTTCTTCATAGAAAAAAGAGCAGTCATGAGAATTATTTGAAAAAATAAGAGACCCACCCAGAATAGCCAAAGCAATCCTCAACAAGAAAAGTGAAGCAGAAGGCATTACAATACCAGACTTTAAATTATACTATAGAGCTATAGTAACAAAAAGAGCATGGTACTAGCACCAAAAGAGGCATAAAGACCAATGGAACAGACTAGAAGACACAGAGACAAACCCACATAAATATAGTTATCTCATACTAGACTAAGGAGCCATAAATATACATTAGAGAAAAGACAACCTCTTCAACAAATGGTGCTGGGAAAGCCAGATGTAACAAAATAAACCTCTATCGCCCTGCACAAAGCTCAACTCAAAATGGATCAAAGACTCAGGCACTAGAAGAGAAACCCTGCACCTAATAAAAGAAAAAGTAGGCCCAAATCTTCACCATGTCCACCTGGGATCTGACTTCTTTAATTAACACTCCTAAAGCTCAAGAAGTAAAATCAAGAATCAATAAGTGGGATGAATTCAAACTATAAAGCTTTATCTTAGCAAAAGAAACAACAATGTGAAGAGAGTCTACAGAGTTGAAGAAAAACTTTAGCACATACACCTCAGATAGAGCATAATCTCCAGGATACATAAAAACTCAAAAAACTTAACACATAAAATAACGCAAATAACTCAATCAATAAATTGGCAAAGGACTGAATAGACACTTCACAGAATAAGAAATGCATTGGATTTATATGCATTGATCTTATATCCTGCTACTTTACTGAATTCGCTTATGAGTTCTAAAAGTTTTCTGGTGGAATTTCCTGGTTCCTCTAAATATATAATCATGTCATCAGCAAATAGGGATAGCTTGAGTTCTTCTTTTCCTATTCGTATCCCTTTAATTTCCTTGGTCTGCCTAATTGCCCTGGCTAGAGTTTCAAGGACAATGTTGAATAGAAGTGGTTCCCTGCCTTGTTCCAGTTTTTAGGGGGAATGCTTTCAGTTTTTCACCATTTGACCCAGCTATCCCACTCCTCGGCCTATACCCAAAGGACTTCAAATCAGTGTACTACAAAGATGCAGCCACATCAATGTTCATAGCTGCTCAATTCACAATAGCCAGATTGTGGAACCAACCTAGATACCCTTCAGTTGATGAATGGATAAAGAAACTGTGGTATATTTATACAATGGAATATTACTCAGCCACAAAGAATAATAAAATTATGGCATTTGCAGGCAAATGGATGAAATTGGAGAATATCATGCTAAGTGAGATAAGCCAATCTCAAAAAACAAAAGGAAGAATGATCTCACTGATAAGCAGATGATGACACATAATGGGGGGGAGGGGACAAGAATGGAGGAAGGAGGGACTGTATAGAGGGAAAAGAGGGGTGGGAGGGGTGGGGGGAAGGGAAAAAATAACAGAATAAATCAAATAACATTACCCTATATAAATGTATGATTACACAAATGGTATGCCTTTACTCCATGTACAAACAGAGAAACAACATGTATTCCATTAGTTTACAATAAAAATAAATTTAAAAAAGAATAAACAGTTAAAAAAAGAATAAGAAATGCAATTGATCAATAAATATATGAAAAATGTTCACAATCTCTAGCAATTAGAGAAATGCAAATCAAAACTACTCTAAGATTTCATTTCACTCCAGTCAGAATGGCAATTATCAAGAATACAAGTAACAGTAAACGTTGGTGAGGATGTGGGGAAAAAGTACACTCATACACTGCTGGAGGGACTGCAAATTTGTGCAGTCACTATTGAAAGCTGTATGGAGAGTCCTCAGAAAACTTGGAACCACCATTTGAGCCAGCTACCCCACTCCTTGGTTTATACCTAAAGACTCAAAATCAGCATACTACAGTGACACAGCCACATCAATGTTTATAGCCGCTCACCTCACAATAACCAAGTTATGGAAACAAACTAGGTGCCCTTCAACAGAAAAAAGGATAAAGAAAATGTGGTATGTATACACAATTGAATATTACTCAGTCATAAAGAAGAATGAAATTATGGCATTTGCTAGTAAATGGATGGAGTTGGAGAATATCATGCTAAGAGAAACAAGCCAATCTCAAAAAATCAAAGACAATGTTTTCTCTGATATGCCAATGCTAATTCACAATAAAGGGGATGGCTAGGGAAGAATAGATATACTTGAGGTAAGACAGAGGGGAGTGAAGAGAGGGAAGGGGATATGGGGGTAAGAGGGATAGTAGAATGAATCTGACATTATTACCCTATGTGCATATATGATTACACAACTGGTGTGATTCTACATTGTGTACAACCAGAAGAGTAAGAAGTTGTACTCCATTTATGTATGAGTCAAAGTGCATTCTATTGTCATGTATAATTAATTAGAACAAATAAAAAATAAAAAATAAATTTCATGTAAATAAATTTAAAAAATCAATTCATCAAGAAATCAATCTACTATCAGCAATTTGTTGGAAATTTTCATTTTAAAAATCTCTCTGCTATGCAGATGCTGATTCATAATAGGTTGGGGAGGGGAGGAGAGAAATAGAAGTTCACCTGATAGATGAGGGATGATGAGAAAGGAAAGACAGTAGAATGAATCAGTCATAACTTTCCTATGTTCATATATGAATACACTACCTGTGTAACTCCACATTATGTACAATCACAGAATGGGAAGTCATACTCCATGTATATGTTATACTGTCATACAATTAAAAAGAACAAATAAAAAGTTTTTAAAAGGCACTAATGGAAACCATATCAAAATAACAAAAGAAAAGCAAAAGAATGATGTCACATCAAATAAAACACCAAAAAAAAGAAATCATTTTTTTAAAAAGAACCAAATAGAAATTCTGAAGTTGAACATACAATAACTAAAATGAAAAACTTACAAGAGGAGTTTACCAGGAGATTTGTACAGAGAAATAAAACTTGAAGATAGTATGAAAACAAAAGGAAAAAGAATGATGAAAAATATAGAGAGCCTTGTGAACTTGTGGAACACCATCAAGTTTATCATCAAGCAAATAATGGTAGTCCTAGAAGCAAAGGAGAGAAAAAGGCAAAAAGAATTCTTGAAGAAATGATGGCCAAAACTACTCAAATTTGATTTCAAACAATCTATTAATCTGAGAAAAACAGCAGACTCCACATAGGATAAACTCAAGAGATACACTTCTACACACATCACAATCAAATGTCCAAAACCAAAAACATAATCTTTACAGCAGCAAGAGAAAAACGACTCATTATACACAAGGGTTTTTCAATAATGTTAATGGCTGATGTCTCATCAGAAACCATAAGGTGGCTATATTACTTATTCATTGATTGAAAGAAAAAGACTTTTAACCAATAATTCTTGTAGAGAAGAAAATTTCTTCAACTTGATAAAGAGCATCTATCTACAAAAACCTCACTAACATACTTGATGATGAAAGACTAGATGCTTTCTGCCTAAGATAAGGAACAAGACAAAGATGTCCACTCTAGCCACCTCTATTTGACATTGTATTAGAGATTCTAACCTTGACAATTAAGCAAGAAAAATAAATGAACAGCATCAGATCACAAAGGAAGAAGTAAAACCAAATCTACTTGCAGTTGATAATACATTGCGTGTACAAAATTCTAAGAAATATTCATACACACACAGAGAGCTTTTAAAACCAATAAGTGAGTTCATCAAGGTTGCAAAATATAAGACCAATCTACCAAAATCAATTATATTTCTAAACATCAGCAATGAATAGTTTGAAAATGAAATTAATAAAACAGTGCCATTTATTATAGCATCAAAAAGAACAGAATCTTAGAAAAATTTAACAGAAGTAGTGTAAGATTTACATATTGAAAACTATAAAACATCATTGAAAGAAATTAAAGAGCCAAACAAATGGAGAGATGTTATGTTCGTGTATCAGAAGGCATAATATTGTTTATCATGGAAGGATTTTATTTCATCTTCAAATCTGAAGGTTAGTTTTGCTGGGTATACGATTCTTGGTTGGCAACCATGTTCTTTCAGAGCCTGAAATATGTTGGTCCAGGCCCTTCTAGCTTTTAGAGTCTGGGTTGAGAAGTCGGCTGCTATCCGTATTGGTCTCCCCCTATATGTAATCTGATGCTTTTCTCTCACGGCCTTCAAAATCCTATCTTTATTTTGAATGTTAGGCATTTTCATTATAATGTGCCTTGGTGTGGATCTGTTGTGATTTTGTACATTTGGTATTCTGTGAGCCTCTTGTATTTGATTTTCCATTTCATTCTTCAGGTTTGGGAAATTTTCTGATATTATTTCATTGACTAGGTTGTTCATTTCTTTGGTTTGTATCTGTGTGACTTCCTCAATCCCATAATTCTTAAATTTGGTCTTTTCATGATGTCCCATAGTTCTTGGAGATTCTGTTCATGATTTCTTACCATCTTCTCTGTTTGGGCAACTTCATTTTCAAGATAAAGTATTTTGTCTTCATTGTCTGAGGTTCTGTCTTCCACGTGGTCTAGTCTTTTGGTGATGCTTTCCATTGAGCTTTTTATTTGGTTTATTGTTTCCTTTATTTCAAGAATTTATGTTTTGTTTTATTTGAGAATCTCTATCTCTTTGTTGAAATGATCTTTTGCTTCCTGCAGGTGCTCTTTCAACTTATTGGTATTATCATTCATTGCCTGCATTTGTTCTCTAATCTCATCCTTTGCTTCGTGAATCATCTTAATCATGTATAATCTGAAGTCCTTTTCTGAAATTTCTTCTAACATACTGTCATTGGATTCTATTAATATAGAATCTAGATTTGTTTGGATCATTTTCTTCCCTTGTTTTTTCATGTTGTTCATGTATCTTCCCTTCTAACAGTGCAGATCTGGGGTATTGCAGATTTCCCCCTGTAGGCTTAGAGTGGCCCTATAGGTTTCCAAAACCTTTTCTTTAAGGGGAGATCAATATTAGCAGTGCCCAGTTTAGACAGTATGCAACCCTAAACCAAATAGACCCTATGAGGACATTAACAATATTGTCAAAATAAACAGAATGAGTTCAAATATTATCTTCGGTAAAACAAACAGGTTTGCAATAAGGTCTGTAGTTTCTAATGGAGGACAAAGAATGCAGAGGGATGTAGAATGTGGCTGTTAATGGGATAAGAAAAGAATATACAGAAGTTCTAGAAAATAGAAAGGATGAGAGTGTAATCAAAAGAAATTGGATGTTAGCATGCAAAAAAGGGAGAAAGAGACTCTGAGGGAACAGGTAAACAAAAGGAAAAGAGAGCAAGAAAAGTAAAGAAATAAAAACTTAAATTTTTTAAAAAGGAGAAAAAAAAGAAAATCTACTATATAAGTCATATACTAATGAAACCTCCCAGTGTCCAGTAGCCTGATGCATGAGAGGTACCTGACAATGAGCTTCAAGTCTCCAGCAGGCGTCTCAGGATGGGATTTGCCCCACCCAAAGATCAGAGCTACGGCTTCCAGGATTATCCAAGATGGCCGCTCTGGCTTCAAAATGTGTTGGCAAATGGGGAGCTGCAGCTCAGGGTGTGGATGTGGTCAGCTGGAGGTCCTGGAGGCGGGATGTGGTTGGTCAGGCAGGGATCCTGGAGGTCTGGTGTGTTTGGTGTAGTTGTGGGATCCTGGATGCCATGTGCAATCAGTCGGTCTGGGGTCCTGGTGATAGGGCGCAGTCAGTTGGTCTGGGGGTCCTGGCAGCAGGGAACAGTCAGTCGATGTGAGGGCCCCAGAGGAAGGGAGTGATCGGTCAGTCTGAGGGATCCTGGAGACGGGGCTCAGTCAGTCCGTCCAGGGGTCCTACAGGGCCTGGCTGTTGTCTCAAAATGGCGGCAGCCACGTGCAATCAAATCTGCAGGCACTGTAACAGCGAACTTCCAGGCAATAGCAGGCAGCTAGTGCTCCACTGGCGGTCGGCAGTTTGCTGACCATTGTCGGATGATCGGGAGATGAACCTCGAGCGTTGGGTGATGGATAGGGGTAAGGCAGGCGATGGTCAGGTGAGAGGCAGGCAAATGGCGGATGATAGGCGCCTGACAGTGAGCAATCTGCACTCAAAAAATGTGTTGATATGCTGGCAGACTGTAGGTCATCACAGTAGACAAATGGGGCAAACACCAGGGGATCGATAAGCAGCAAAAACTGCCTCACCGAGAAACAGATATCCTCTGTTTGGGAAACCAGAGTTACGAAGCGACAAGGAACGCAGACTCCCTCTAGTCTGCCATCTTGGATCTTCCCCATAATATTGTTAAGATTCAGGGGATTCAGATCAAGATGGCAGTTAAATAAGACATCCCAGTGATGGTCTCCCCACAGAGACATCAATTTGAATAACTATTCACACATCAATCTACCTTATAAGAACTAAGGGAGTCAAGTGAGAGACCAAAGTTCTAGTATAATAATAAGGAAAGAGAGATTGAAGAAGGAAAGAGTTGCCCACATCATCCCTCCCCTGGTATTAGCTGCATAACATGGAAAGGGATGCCTCTTACTTGGAGAAGGAAGAGGGAATTAAGTCTAGACCTTAGACTTGAAACCCATTACCAGACCCACCACTGTGAATCTCAGTGCTAGACAGGGACCTATGTCCCCTGTCCCCAGGCTGGCATCCATACCCTAAGTCTCCTTGGACCTTCCTTGACCAGGCAGCCAAGGGAATGCCTCTACCAACCCTTCCCTGACCTCAAGAGACAGCAATCAAGACTCCAGTTGCTGGTGAGCAGGGCAAGAAAATGAGCACAGCACTTCACCTTGTATCTCAATGCTAGCACACTGCAGTGACTCAGAACCAACCTCTGTCCCTAAGCCAGTGTTCATAGACCTACCCTGGGATCAGGCACCCCAGTGGGACATACTTGTGTTTTATCACCACCCACATGACTGTTCAGATCCTGTGGCTGTGAGACACAGGTATGAGCCAGTTTAGTATCACCCCAGACAACCCAAGTGTTGCTTCTACCACCCACTCTCAACCTCATGCAGACTGAGAGGAGGAAGACTCCAGCCACAGGAGAGTAGAAAAGGAAAATGAGCACAGTACTCTTCTTTGAAACTCATTGATGATCTGATAAACCCTAACACTGGGTAGATCCTAAATGTTCCTGTCCCCAAGTCATTGCCTACCAAGAGAGCCTCTGAACTGGCCCCAGTGACAAGTAGAGACCTGCTGCTCTGGTCGATCAGGATAATATTCCAGCCAGCATCACCTGGACCAGGTTCCATTGGTCGCAGGATGCAAATCCACCATAGCACAAAGGTCTTGTTCCTACTCCCAAGCTGCACTGGTCTCATTAGGTTGTGAGCTCTGAGTATGATCTAGTATTGTGGCATTGGAGGCCAGAAGACTGCCCCCACCCCACCCCCAACCCTAAGCAGGCCAACATGGAGAGAATAATTGTCCTCTTGGGTAAAGAAAAGGGAGGTGAGCACCAAGTCACTGGATAGGAGCCTGGGACTGGTCCCTCCATGATAAGGCCCAGAGCCAGGCAGAATCCTACTGTGCCTGACCACAGGCCAGTGACTGTGGATAAGGTATCTGGAACTATCCTGGCCCCAGATTAGGGACAAACTACACACTTTAGAAATTCCTTCACTTCATGCTGGACAATATACCAACTGCAGATATGGGACAAACTTGATCTTGGAGCACCCACTAGTGCTGGCACAATAGCAACACAACCACAGCTGAAGAGGCAAACCTGGAATTACAGTGCCATCTAGTGCTGAAGTAATCAAAGTGTCCTCAGTTTTAAAGAAAATAAGCAGTGGCTTAGAATTTCTGAAGGATAGGCACAAACAAAGCCAGATTATGAAGACTGCAGTAATTACCTAAAACTTCAAAGTGCACAGGACATTGTACACCAATAAGCATCAAGCACTTTCTGGGAACATCTTAATACTATTATGTTGAATATTAGTGAGCTGTGTGTTATATATTTCTACCCATCATTAGATTAGGAGTCAGTATGCATGATTTAGGGGATCATTAGATGTTGGACACAACACCTAAGCTTTCTATATTTCTGATTCCCTATCTACATAGCTACAGAGGAGGAAGAGGAGGAAGATGTGGAGGAGGGGGTGGCGGAGGAAGAGGAGGAGGAGGAGGAGGGAAACAATAACTTCCTGGGAATCATAACCTCATAACCATAACCTCATCTAACAAACAAAATAAGACACCAGAAACCAACCATATATCAACTTATATCTGCAAAATCTTGAGTGGAAAATTCAAAATAACTGTTTTAAGGAAACTCAATAAGCTTCAAGAAAACACAGAGAAACAATTTAATACTCTGAAAGAAAAACTTAAGAGAGAGATTGGAGTTGTTTTTTAAAAAGCAGAAATTCTGCCCACTCCTTCAACCGCTGTCACGGCCCCCTTAGGAAAAGAGGACGTGGATGAGGAGCCCACATGGCTCGTCACCCAAATCCTCCAGTCCCACTGCCCCAAACGTCTAAGATGTTTGCCTGTGCCGAGCTCGCTTGTACCCCAGCTCTGATTTGAACTGGATCCAGAGATGCATACAGACCAATTTCTGCATCAGTATTATCTCGACCAGAGGTTAGGCCAGGAGAGGACTCCACAGGTTTTAACGGGGCCCAGAATGGTGTGTGTCAGTTAATCTGATAGGAGTTTCCAACATGTGCAATCAGCAGAAACACTGATACTGCTGCCAGATTTATCAGAGCAGGTGCTGCAACAGTAGAGTGGCCTGTTCTGGTGCTAGTACTGGAACAGTCTTTGGTAGCCTTATCATTGCCAGAAACCCCTTGCTGAAGCAGCAGCTGTTCTTTTTTTTTTTTTTTTTTTTATTGTAAACAAATGGGATACATGTTGTTTCTCTGTTTGTACATGGCGTAAAGGCATACCATTTGTGTAATCATAAATTTACATAGAGCAATGTTGTTTGACTCATTCTGTTATTTTTTCCCTTCCCCCCACCCCTACCACCCCCCTTTACCCTCTATACAGTAGTTCCTTCCTCCATACTTGCCCCCCTCCCTAACCCTAACTCTAACCCTTCCCTCCCCCCCATTATGTGTCATCCTCCACTTATCAGCGATATCATTCGTCCTTTGGGTTTTTGAGATCGGCCTATCTCACTTAGCATGATATTCTCCAATTTCATCCATTTGCCTGCAAATGTCATAATTTTATCATTCTTTATGGCTGAGTAATATTCCATTGTATATATATACCACAGCTTCTTTATCCACTCATCAATTGAAGGGCATCTAGGTTGGTTCCACAGTCTGGCTATTGTGAATTGAGCAGCTATGAACATTGATGTGGCTGTATTTCTGTAGTATGCAGATTTTAAGTCCTTTGGGTATAGGCCAAGGAGTGGGATAGCTGGGTCAAATGGTGGTTCCATTCCAAGTTTTCTAAGGAATCTCCACACTGCTTTCCATAGTGGCTGCACTAATTTGCAGCCCCACCAGCAGTATATGAGTGTACCTTTCTCCCCACATCCTCGCCAACACCTGTTGTTGCTCGTATTCTTGATAATCGCCATTCTAATTGGGGTGAGATGGAATCTTAGGGTGGTTTTGATTTGCATTTCTCTTATTACTAGAGATGTTGAACATTTTTCCATATGTTTGTTGATTGCTTGTAGATCTTCTTCTGTGAAGTGTCTATTCATTTCCTTAGCCCATTTGTTGACTGGACTGTTTGAATTCTTGGAGTAGAGTTTTTTGAGTTCTTTATAGATTCTGGAGATTAGTGCTCTATCTGAAGTATGATTGGCAAAGATATTCTCCCACTCTGTAGGCTCTTTCTTCGCATTGCTGATAGTTTCCTTTGCTGAGAGAAAGCTTTTTAGTTTGAATCTATCCCAGTGGTTGATTCTAGCTTTTATTTCTTGTGCTATGGGAGTCCTGTTAAGGAAGTCTGGTCCTAGACCACCAAGGTGAAGATTTGGACCTACTTTTTCTTCTATAATCTGCAGGGTCTCTGGTCTGATTCCGAGGTCCTTAATCCATTTTGAGTTTAGTTTCGTGCATGGTGAGAGATATGGGTTTAGTTTCATTCTGTTGCATATGGATTTCCAATTCTCCCAGCACCATTTGTTGAAGAGGCTATCTTTTCTCCATTGCATATTTTTGGCCCCTTTGTCTAGTATGAGAAAATTGTATTTATTTGGGTTTGTGTCCGTGTCCTCTATTCTGTACCATTGATCTACCTTTCTATTTTGGTACCAATACCATGCCGTTTTTGTTACTATTGCTTTGTAGTAGAGTTGAAGATCTGGTATTGCAATACCCCCTGCTTCATTCTTCCTGCTAAGGATTGCTTTAGCTATTCTGGGTTTCTTATTCTTCCAGATGAATTTCATAATTGCTTGCTCTATTTCTGTAAGGTACACAATTGGGATTTTAATTGGAATTGCATTGAATTTGTATAGCACTTTAGGTAGTATGGCCATTTTGAGAATATTAATTCTTCCTATCCAAGAACATGGAAGATCTTTCCATCTTCTAAGGTGTTCTTTAATTTCTTTCTTTAGTGTTGTATAGTTCTCATTGTAGAGGTCTTTCACCTCTTTTGTGAGATTGATTCCCAAGTATTTTATTTTTTTCGAGGCTATTGTGAATGGGGTAGTTTTCCTAATTTCTCTTTCTGAAGATTCATCACTTATGTATAGAAATGCGTTGGATTTATGGGCATTGATCTTGTAACCTGCTACTTTACTGAAATCACTTATGAGTTCTAAGAGTTTTCTGGTGGAATTTCCAGGTTCCTCTAAATATATAATCATGTCATCAGCGAACAGGGATAGTTTGAGTTCTTCTTTTCCAATTCGTATCCCTTTAATTTCTTTGGTTTGTCTAATTGCTCTGGCCAGAGTCTCAAGAACGATGTTGAATAGAAGTGGTGAAAGAGGGCATCCCTGCCTTGTTCCAGTTTTTAGGGGGAATGCTTTCAGTTTTTCACCATTTAGAATGATATTAGCCATGGGCTTAGCATAAATGGCCTTTACAATGTTAAGGAATGTTCCCACTATCCCTATTTTTTCTAGTGTTTTGAGCATGAAGGGGTGCTGTATTTTATCAAATGCTTTTTCTGCATCTATTGAAATAATCATGTGATTCTTGACTTTAAGTCTATTAATATGGTGAATTACGTTTATTGATTTCCTGATGTTGAACCAACCTTGCATCCCTGGGATGAAACCCACTTGATCATGGTGCACTATCTTTTTAATATGTTTTTGTATGCGATTTGCTAAAATTTTGTTGAGAATTTTTGCGTCGATGTTCATTAAGGATATTGGTCTGAAATTTTCTTTCCTTGATGAGTCTCTGTCTGGTTTAGGTATCAGTGTGATATTGGCTTCATAGAATGAGTTTGGGAGGGTTCCCTCCTCTTCTATTTTATGGAATACTTTGAGAAGTATTGGAATGAGCTCTTCCTTAAAGGTTTTGTAGAACTCGGCTGAGAACCCATCTGGTCCCGGACTTTTCTTTGTTGGTAGGCTTTTGATGACTTCTTCTATTTCAGTACTTGAAATTGGTCTATTTAAATTGTTTATGTCCTCCTCATTCAGTTTAGGCAATTCATATGTCTCTAGAAACCTGTTGATGTCTTCGAAATTTTCTATTTTGTTGGAGTATAGATTTTCAAAATAGCTTCTAATTATGTTTTGTATTTCAGTCGTGTCTGTTGTGATATTTCCTTGTTCATTCCGAATTTTAGTGATTTGGGTTTTCTCTCGTCTTCTCTTTGTTAGTGTGGCTAAAGGTTTATCAATTTTGTTTATTTTTTCGAAGAACCAACTATTTATTTTGTCAATTTTTTATATTGTTTCTTTTGTTTCAATTTCATTGATTTCAGCTCTGAGTTTAACTATTTCCTGTCTTCTACTACTTTTGGTGCTGTTCTGTTCTTCTTTTTCTAAGGCTTTGAGCTGTAGTGTTAGGTTGTTTATTTGTTGAGTTTTACTTCTTTTATTAAATGCGCTCCATGAAATAAATTTCCCTCTAAGTACTGCTTTCATAGTGTCCCAGAGATTTTGATATGATGTTTCTTTGTTCTCATTTACCTCTAAGAATTTTTTAATTTCCTTCCTAATATCTTCTGTTATCCATTCATCATATAATAGCATATTGTTTAATCTCCAGATGTTGGAATAGTTTCTGTGTTTTACTCTTTCATTTATTTCTAACTTCAATCCATTATGATCTGATGGTCTATTTTGAAGAAGGATCCATGTGCTGCTGAGAAGAAAGTGTATTCACTCTTGGTTGGATGGTATATTCTATAAATGTCCGTTAAGTCTAAATTATTGATTGTGTTATTGAGATCTATGGTTTCTTTGTTCAATTTTTGTCTGGAAGATCTGTCCAGTGGTGAGAGAGGCGTGTTAAAATCACCTAGTATTATTGCGTTATGGTCTATTTGGTTTCTGAAATTGAGAAGGATTTGTTTGACATACATGGATGAGCCACTGTTTGGGGCATAGATGTTTATGATTGTTATATCTTGCTGATTTATGCTTCCCTTAAGCAGTATGAAATGACCTTCTTTATCCCTTCTGACTAACTTTGGCTTGAAGTCCACATTATCGGAAATGAGGATGGATACTCCAGCTTTTATGCTGAGTCCATGTGCATGGTATGTTTTTCCCCATCCTTTCACCTTTAATCTATGGGTATCTTTTTCTATGAGGTGAGTCTCTTGCAGGCAACATATTGTTGGATCTTTCTTTTTAATCCAGTCTGCCAGTCTATGTCTTTTGATTGATGAATTCAGGCCATTAACATTCAGGGTTATTATAGAGAAATGATTTGGTTTCCTGGTCATTTGGTTCATTTTTAAAATTTTGTTTATTTATTTGTTTGACACAACTTGTTTCCTCCTTTATTTGACAATTCCTTTAGGATAATTCCTCCCTTTGCTGATTTGCTTCTTTGTTTTTCATCTCTTCCTCATGGAATATTTTGTTGAGAATGTTCTGTAATGCTGGCTTTCTTTTGTAAATTCTTTTAGCTTTTGTTTATCATGGAAGGATTTTATTTCATCGTCAAATTTGAAGGTAAGTTTTGCTGGGTATAAGATTCTTGGTTGGCATCCATTTTCTTTCAGGGCTTGAAAAATGTTGTTCCAGGACCTTCTAGCTTTTAGGGTCTGGATTGAAAAATCTGCTGATATGCGTATTGGTTTCCCCCTGAATGTAATTTGGTTCTTTTCTCTCACAGCCTTTAGAATTCTGTCTTTATTTTGTATGTTAGGTATTTTCATTATAATGTGCCTTGGTGTGGGTCTGTTGTAATTTTGTGTATTTGGAGTCCTATACGCCTCTTGAACTTGATTTTCCATTTCATTCTTCAGATTTGGGAAATTTTCTGATATTATTTCATTGAATAAATTGTTCATTCCTTTGGCTTGTTTCTCTAGGCCTTCCTCCATCCCAATAATTCTTAAATTTGGCCTTTTCATGATATCCCATAGTTCTTGTAGATTCTGTTCATGATTTCTTACCATCTTCTCTGTTTGTTCAACTTTGTTTTCAAGGTTAAATATTTTGTCTTCAATGTCTGAGGTTCTGTCTTCCAGGTGTTCTATCCTATTGGATATGCTTTCTATGGAGTTCTTAATTTGGTTTATTGTTTCCTTCATGTCAAGGATTTCTGTTTGGTTTTTTTCAATATCTCTAACTCTTTATTGAAATGATCTTTTGCTTCCTGTATTTGCTCTTTTAACTGTCGATTGGTGCGATCATTCAATGCTTGCATTTGCTCTTTCATCTCATCGTTTGCTTCTCTGATCATTTTAATTATGTACATTCTGAACTCCTTTTCTGTCATTTCTTCTGCCATGCTGTCATTGGGTTTTATTGATGTAACATCTAGATTTGTTTGCAGCATTTTCTTTCCTTGTTTTCTCATATTGTTCAGATATCAGTGGACCGCTGAGATATTGCAGATTTCCTCTGTTGATTTACAATGTCCCTGAAGATTTCTATATATATCCCCTCTTAGCCTTCAGTAGGCTGAAGTCTTGGAGGAAGTTGATAATGCGGTGCTCCACAAGGAAGCTGCCTCTCTAGGAGTGGTGGCCTTCAGGTGGGGTATATTCCCTGCTAGTGGGCAGAGGTGCCTCCACTTGTTGACCAATGGTCATCCAAAGGGGACCTAGGCTGTGGGCTGAGGCAAGGCCTGTTTGGGCCTGTGTCTCTGGTTTTACCGTCCTTGTGGGGAAACCTCACCAGGCAGGGAAGACTCACCCAGTGGGGAGGTCTCGCTGGTCAGTTTCCTCCTAGAGGTTCCCCTCAATTTACAGCTACTGCCTGGGCTGGGCTGCCTTCCTCTGCAAAGTTTCCAGGGGCCCGGCCCTACCTCCTGGGCCTGGGAGCCTCACCCTTCGCAGATGAATCTCCTTAGGCTGCCCCTCCTCAGAGAATTTGCCCATAGGCCTGGAACCTTCGCTCCGCCCTAAGCCTGTCTCTGTGCGGCTCTTCCACCCAGAAGCCTCCTAGATCCTGGGACCCTGTTCTGCACCTAATCGCCTGGCTGCGTTGCCCCTCCTCTGAGCAGCCACCTGTAGCCCCGAACAATCGCTCTGAGTCCCAGAGACCCGCCACAGGCCTCTTCCTCCAGACAGCCGCCCAGTATGCCGGTGCGGTCACTAGGAGTCCAAGAAACTCACTTCGTGCCTCCTCCTCCCACCAACCACCCGTAGCCCGGGGCAATCAATCACTCCGAGTCGAAGTGACCCTCCCCGTTCCTCCTCCTTCTCCAGATAACCCCCCGGGTGTTCAGGAGCAGTCCCTCTGAGTGGCTCTGAATCCACGTGACCCGCTGCACGGGTCCTCTGGGCACCGCCCGGAGCTCTGGTGCAGCCACTCAAGACCAAGCGTCCCACCACGCTTCTCCTCCAGGCAGCCCCCCTGTGTTCAGGAGCTGTCACTTTAAGACCAAACAACTCACCACTCGCCTTCTCCTCTGAGCAGCCGCCTGGAGCGCTAATGCAGTCACTGCGAGTCCAAAGGACCCGCCGCGCTCCTTCTCCTCCTTCTCCTACTCCTCCGGGCAGGCCCCAGGGTTCAGAAGTGGTCAGAGTCCAAACAGCTCGCCACGCAGCCCCTTCTCTGGCAACCGCCTGTAGCTCCCATGTAGTCACCCGAATCCAAGCGGCCGCTCCTCTTCCTCCTCGTCCTCAGGGCAGGCCCCGGTGTTCAGAAGCGTCGTTCTGATTCCAAACAGCTCGCCGCGCAGCTTCTCCTCTGGCAACCGCCTGCAGCTCTGGTGCAGTCTCTCCGAATCCAAGTGGCCACGCTCCTCCCCCTCCTCTCAGGGCAGGCCCCGGTGTCCTGAGTCCACACAGTTCTCCCTGCCACTCCTCCCCCGGGCAGCCGCCGGAGCCCCAGTGGCTGCTCCGAGTCCCAGCGCTGTGCCGAGCGGCCTCCTCTACGGCGCTCCCAGCTATCCGAGTTCACTGCTCCAGCGGGGGGAGGGGCGTCTCGCCGGCAGTTCTACTTCACAAAGTTTCCTGCGTTCCGGGACCCCCGTCCCATCCGGGATGCCCCCCCAGGGGGTGAGAGTCACCCGGCTACTTTGAGTTGGTCCCAAGCGTCCCAATATCTCCTCTCTTGAATCCTGAGTCCTGGAGCAACACGAAATGCAGCCACCCTCTAGGCCGCCATCTTGAAAACCAGCAGCTGTTCTTGTATGTTATCCTGGGATTTGCCCTATCTGAAGTTTTGAGTCTCTTTAGTTAGATAGTCATTTTCTTGATCGTGTTTGCCACGTAACAGAAATTACCGCTTGAAATGCTGGCATTCATAGTTATTATGAATGTAATTCTGTGTATCTTACCATGATTCTGAAAACTGTAGTGTTGATGTCTTGGAAACATACATTATTTCCAAAATCATTTCCGTAAAGATGAAAACATTTTTAAAAAGCAGAAATTCTTGAGCTTTTTCATTCAAATTGAAAAGAAGGAAGTCAAACTGTCATGGTAGGTGACACGATCTTATATATAGAAAACCCCAAGACTTCACAGTAAATTACTGGGACCAATAAATAAATTCAGCAAATTTGCAGGATACAAAATCAACACATAAAAATCAGTTGTATTGCTATTAGACACCAATAGTGAATTATTTGAAAAGGAAAACAAGAAAGCAACCCAATTTCCAAGAGCTACCCCCAAAATAAAATACAAAAGAATAAATTAAAGCAAAAAGGTAAGAGATTTCTACAATGAAAAACACATTGATGAAAGAAATTGAAGAGAACACAAAGAAATGGAAATTCATCCATGTTCACGGATTGGAAGAATCAATATTGTTTAAATGTCTACAATTCCCAAAGTGACCTACAGATAACAGTGCCATCTCTGTCAAAATACCGGTGACTTTATTCACAGAACTAGAAAAAAAAATCCTAAAATGTATAGAAAACCACTAAAAAGCTCAAACAGCTGACTGGAAGCAACCTAACTGTCCATTAAGTAATGAATAGACCAAGAAAATGCAGTGTGTATAAAATAGAATTCTGTTCAGCCAAAAATAAGGATGAAATCCTGTCATCTGTGACAACATGGATGTAACTAGAGATTATTAATGTTAAGTGAACTAGACAAGGCACAGAAAGACAAGCATGACATGATCTCAGTCAGCTAGAATCTAAAACCTTGACCTCGTAGAAGTTGAAAATGGAATGGTGGTTATCAGAACCGATGGGGAAAGTTGATGAATGGGTGCTAAATTACAGTTGGGAGTAAGAAGCTCTGGGATGGTATCACACAGTAGGGTCACTACAGACAATTTTGTACTGCATATCTCAAAAAGCTGGAAGAAAGAATATTTAAAGTTATCTCCATGAAGAACTGATATACAATTGAGGAGACAGATATGTTTGATGTGATTTAAATGTCATACAATGGATCCATACATCAAAACATCACATGGTATCCCATTGTTATGCATAATTTTTATGTATTTATATATCAGTTAAAATTGTATTGCACTCAAAGATCAGTTTTACCAAAGTAATTAGACAAAATCACATTTTAATAAAATATTTCTCAGTTTAAATCACAAAACAAAGAGAATGAAATTAGACTATTAAGGTTCACTTCTTGAACTGAGATCAACTTCTCAGTCTTCATTTCCACCACTCAATGGGGAAGGGTTTGAGAGTTGGGAGTCAAGCAAAATATCCACTACAATCAGTAGATCCTAGAAGAACAAAGGAAAGCTCTTACACACATAAGATAATTCAATAAATGGTGAGAAAAATAATAAAATACAAAACCGCTCATTCCTGAAAGAGGGATTATCAGAATATAAAAGTGTAAGTTGAAGCCTGGGTGTGTAGCTTCATGACTAAAAAGTACATTCGTGTTTAGCATGCATGAGGTCAGGATTCAAACCTTAGTGCAAAAAATTAAAAACAGACTGAAATAATTTTTCAGCACATCAAAGGTATTTCTTTATTCTCTGCTGGATTCTGCTGTTGGTGCTGAGAAGACAGCAGTTAGTTTTACTGACTACTCCTTTATAGGCAATATGCCCTTTCTCTCTGGTTGCTTATGAGAGTTTGGATTGTTTGTAAGTGTAGACTTTATTTTATCCTGTTTGGGGATTCATAGAAATTCCTGTACCTGAAGAATAATATCTTCAATATTACTAGAATATTCTCAGCCCCAAGTCTTTAAATATTGCCTCTTTTCCATTCTTTATATCCTTATCTTCTGGACTCCTATTGGCTGTGTGTTAGCTTTTGACTCTTTTCTCTTTTCTACTTCTTTGTTCCTCTATATAATTTGAAGTTCATTAAACATATCTTCAGGTTTACCAGTTCTTTCTTCAACTACATCTAATTGTTGCCAATCTATCCATCGAGTTTATTTTGATCATTTTTATTTTCATAAATTTTGCTTATTTCTTTTACGTCTTCTTTGTCATTTATCATCATGTCCCATTCTAATGAGTATTTTAAAGCTTCAATTTCCTTTTCCATGTAATATTTCTAGTATCTGAAGTCTGTGTTGTGGTTCTATTACCTCATGTTTCTGGGTTTCCTTCACACGTAATGTTGTTTCCTGTGCACTTTACACTGTTTTACTCTAAGCTGCTCATTTTTATTTGACCTTGAACCATGCAAATCCTTCAAGCCCAGGATTGAAGGATGAATACCTCCAGAGGGGTTTTGCCTTTGTTTCAGCCTGTTGCCTAGGGAGGTAGGTTACTACCAACCTGTTATGACTTTAAGTTAAATTATTTTGTTATTATTTCAAACCATGCAGATAGTAAGTTTGGATTGCAAACCCTCCTAAGGCTAAGCCTATGATAATAAAAAACAAAATCTCGGGGGAGATATTTTTCTCTTCTAATGTCATGTTACAAATGTGCAAGTTTTAGTGTTGCCACCTGTGTAGTAAGGTTTGTTTCTTGTTCACCCTTTTTTGGGGTTGAGGGAATTGAACCCAAGACCTCATGAATGCTGGATAAGTGATCTACCACCGGGCTACACCCCAGTCCCTGGAGTGCTCTTTAAATGCAATGCCGAATTGTTTGAGGTTGAAGTTTTGCATCAGGATCTTCCTTTGGATTCTCCATCTGTTTTGTTGTGTTGTGTTGTGTTTTGCTTGTTTTGGTCTAGCCCTCTGGACACACAGACAGGCCAGCTAGTGTACAGGCCTTGTCTCCACCAATCCCCTCAGCCCTCCCTGGAGGGAGCCTGCATTCTCCTTCTTTGACAGCCTCTGATTTTATCTCCTGCTCGCTGAGATGCACTCCATGCAGTTATAGAAGCAGAATTTCAAGGTCTCCTGGATTTGACAGATACCCCATGATGAAAACCAGCTTTGGAACTTTGTTGTCTCTCAGAAATCCTGCCTACTTGCTATGTGCAGGTCCTCTCTAGATACTGAGAATCAAGAAATAAATGATAAGACTCTGTCCTAGAAAGCTCTGTCTAAAGGGGAAGATGACCAAATAAGCAAAAATAAAACAAAATAATTCATTGATGGAGGCTGGTGCAGTGTGCAACAGGAAGCCAGAGGGAGGAACTGTGTCTTAGAAGGGCTTCCAGGGAGCAAGATTGAAGGATGTGTAGTTTTCTTCCTGAAGAAATGAAGAAAGAGTATTTTATCCAGCAGGAGCAGCACCTTCAGAAGTGAAGAGTATGCCCTGGTGCCTGATCTAACCACAGGCCACTTACCCACCAGTCTCGAAATGCAAGTGTCATGTGATATTTATGGCTGCTGTCCTCATCCCTCAACTTGTTCCCCGCCTGCTCTTGCTGGGATCCCATTCTCTTCCAGCTTCCAGGTCTTGCCTGTGTGGTTTCCACCTGTGTTTAGCCCTCTGGGGTCAGTGTGTGTGCTTGGTGCTGGCACTGCAATGTTTCTTGTTATGTACAAGTTGGTTTGCCCATCAAGGCCCTGGTCCCTATGTTACTGAGGTCAGGAAACTCCACGCTAGATGCTTTAGCAATCACCCAGCGAAGCCAGCCTTGGGCATACTGTGACATCAAAGAAAACAGAATGTGAATCCAATATATTTGAAAAGTGGCTTGCAAGGAAAGAGAGAGACATGTCTGGGGAAGGCTTCTAGTCACATTCTGGGTCTTGCTAACCAAGGACACATATCACATGACATAGAGTAATGAAACCTGTGATTTGGGTTAGAAAATCTGAACAAAATTTTTGGCTCCCAAACTGGGCTTCTGTCCCTTGCAGGATAAAATCCAGACTCCTTGACATGGATAGCTTTCCATTATCCAATAGTAATGTACCTACCCTGTTTCTTTTCTTACTTCAACCTACATACTTTTGCTCCAACTTCTTTGGACAACATGACCATTTGAAGATGTATTTTTTTTCTTTCATATTTTTGTGTCTTAGAACATTTTTTCTGCATGTGTTCCAGGAACTCCCCCTCCTAGCCTTGTAAAATCCAGCTTCAAAATCCAGCTTAGAGATCACTCAGCCAAGAGGTCACCTTCCCACTGAAGAGGTCTGGATGCACTGTCACTTTCCTCTCTTAACTACTGTCCCACTACCTTATATATCAACTTTCTTACCCATGAAGCTGCAAATCCTTAAAGGATAAGAGATGCGTATTTTTCATTTTAGTATTCAGTCCCCAGTGCTATGCTTTTTTAAAAGTTAATTTAATTATTACAAAACAATTGTGACAAGCATTTTTACCCCATGTTCAAAAATCCCATTTGTGAATATTGTACTCTGACCCATCTATTGTACTTTCTGGCAAACAATGATTCCTTCAAGACAAAAACATCTACTTAGTATTAAATTTATGTTTTGAATTTGGGAAAAAAAAAACAGCCCCAGACAATTTTGATAACATATTGAATTATCTTTAAATAAATCAAGTTAGGAGATTCTGAATTGTGTGAGTAACATAAGGTTTCTTTTTTTAGGTCAATATTTTCTTTTTCTTTTTTAACATTTATTTGTTTTCATTTTAGTTATACATGACAGTAGAGTCTACTTTGACATACTTATACAAACATGGAGTATATCTTGTTCTAATTAGGTTCCTAGTTTTGTGGATGTACACAATGTTGAGATTCACTGTGGGGTATTCATATGTGTTGTATTCATTCCACCATCTTTCCTATTCCCAACCCCAACTCCTTCCCTTCATTCCCCTTTGTCTAATCCAATGAACTTCCATTCTTCCTGTCCCCCTCCCTTGTTAGGTATTAGCATTCACATATAAGAGACCATTTGACCTTTGATTTTGGGGGGATTGGCTTTTTTCACTTAGCATGACAGTCTCTAGATCCTCATATTTAATAGTAAATGTCATAAAATCATTCTTTATTATGGCTGAGTAATATTCCATTGTAAATACTTATGCCACATTTTCTTTATCCATTCATCTGTTGAAGGGCACCTGGGTTGGTTCCATAGCCTAGCTATTGTGAATTGAGCTGCTCTAAGTATTACTGAGGATGCATCACTGTAGTATGCTGATTTTAACTCTTTGGGATATATATCAAGGAGTGGGATAACTGGCTCAAATGGTGGTTCCATTCCAAGTTTTCTGAGGACTCTCCATACTGCTTTCAATAGTGGTTGTACCAATATGCAGTCCCACCAACAAAGTACAAGTGTACTCTTCTCCCCACATCCTCACAAACTTATTGTTACTTGTGTTCTTGATAATTGCCATTCTGACTGGAGCGAGGTGAAATTTCATTGTAGTCCTAATTTTCATTTCCCTAATTGCTAGAGATGTTGAACATTTTTTCATATATATGTTGACTTCATATTTCTTCTTTTGAGAAGTGTCTGTTTAGTTTCTTTGCCCATTTATTGATTGCGTTATTTGTTTTTCTTGGTGTTAAGCTTTTTTAGTTCTTTGTATATTCTGGAGATTAATGCCTTATCTGAGGTGCAGGTGGCAAAGATTTTCTTCCATTCTGTAGGCTCTCTCTTCACCTTTTTGATTGTTTCCTTTGCTGTGAAGAAACTGTTTAGTTTGATACTTTTGGTTTGAAACTTTTTAGTTTGATACCATTTGGAAGAGCTCAAACTATCTCTATTTGTTTCCTTTGCTGTGAAGAAACTTTTTAGTTTGAAACTTTTAGTTTGAAACTTTTTAGTTTGATACCATTTGGAAGAGCTCAAACTATCTCTATTTGCCAATAACATGATCTCATATTTAGAAAACCAAAAAAACTCCACCAGAAAATGCGAAGAACTCATAAATGAACTCAGCAAAGTAGCAGGATATAAAATTAACACCCATAAAACAATAATGTTCCTGTACAACAAAGATGAATCTGATGAAAAAGAAATTAGGAAAACTATCCTGTTCACAATAACCTCAAAAAAAAAAAAAATTGGGGAATCATCTAACAAAAGGGGTGAAAGACCTCTACAATGGAAACTACAGAACATGAATGAAAGAAATTGAAGAAGACCTTAGAAGATGGAAAGATCACCCATGATATTGGATAGGCAGAATTAATATTGTCAAAATAGCCACACTACTAAAAGCACTATACAGATTTAATGCATTTCCTATTAAAATTCCAATGATGTTCTTCATAGAAATAGAAAAAGCATTCATGAAATTCATTTGGAAAAATAAGAGACCCAGAATAGTCAAAGCAATCCTTAATGAGAAAAGTGAAGCAGGAGGCATCACAATACCAGACCTCAAATTATACTACAGAGCTATAGTACAAAACCAGCATGGCACTAGCACCAAAACAGACATGAGAACCAATGGAATAGAAGACTAAAAGACAAACCAACATAAATATGTTTATCTCATACAAGACAAAAGCACCAAAACCATTCATTGGAGAAAAGATAGCCTCTTCAACAAATAGTGCTTGGAAAACTGGAAACTCATATGTAGTAGAAGGAAATTTCACCCTTATCTCTCAACCTACACAAAACTCAACTCAAAGTGGATCAAAGACCTAGGTATTAGACTACAAACCCTGCACCTACTAGAAGAAAATCTAAGCTTAACACTCCAACATGTCAGCTTAGGAACTGACTTCCTCAGTATGAAGTACTCTTAATGAATGTCCATTGAATAATGTGCAAGTTGTTGTATATGTGAGAATAAGATGAAAATATTTCAAGATGTTGTGGGAACATGGAAAGATCACTAGCCATATAAATCCTCTAGGGAAAAAAGTATTAAAAGACAAACTACAGAAAATCAAAGTTGGATGCAAGAGGAGGTCATTAACCAAAAATTGACTCCTGTATTAAGCCATAACAAAAATATTTTTTGGTTCCCCCTCCCAAAAGATACCACACAGGCCACATTCATAGAGTACAATGCAATAAAATTAAACATCAAAAACTAATACTTAATTAAACAAAATATGTAGTTAGAAATTTAAAAGCAATATTCTAAATTACTCTTAGATATAAGAGAAAACAAACCTCATCAATGAATTCAGCAAAATAGCAGGCTATAAAATCAACACGCATAAATCTAAAGTATTTTTATATGCAAGAAATGAAACAGCTGAAAGGGAAATGAGGAAAACGACTCCATTTGCAATAGCCTCAAAAAAACAAAAATACTTGGGCATCAATCTAACCAAAGAGGTAAAAGATCTCTACAATGAAAACTACAAACCATTGAAGAAAGAAATTGAGGAAGACCTTAGAAGATAGAAAGATCTCCCATGTTCTTGGATAAGCAGAATTAATATTGTTCAAATGGCCATACTACCAAAAGTGCTATACAGATTCAATGCAATTCCAATTAAAATCCCAATGATGTACCTTACAGAAATAGAGCAAGCAATCATGAAATTCATCTGGAAGAATAAGAAATCCAGAATAGCTAAAACAATCCTTAGCAGGAAGAATGAAGCAGGCGGTATCGCAATACCAGAACTTCAACTATACTACAAAGCAATAGTAACAAAAACGGCATGGTATTGGTACCAAAAGAGACAGGTAGATCAATGGTACAGAATAGAGGACACGGACACAAACCCAAATAAATACAATTTTCTCATACTAGACAAAGGTGCCAAAAATATGCAATGGAGAAAAGATAGCTTCTTCAACAAATGGTGCTGGGAAAACTGGAAATCCATATGCAACAGAATGAAACTAAACCCCTATCTCTCACCCTGCACAAAACTCAACTCACAATGGATCAAGGACCTTGAAATCAGACCAGAGATCCTGCATCTTATAGAAGAAAAAGTAGGTCCAAATCTTCAACTTGTTGGCTTAGGATCAGACTTCCTTAACAGGACTCCCATAGCACAAGAAATAAAAGCATGAATCAACAACTGGGAAAGATTCAAACTAAATAGCTTTCTCTCAGCAAAGGAAACTATCAACAATGCAAAGAGAGAGCCTACAGAGTGGGAGAATATCTTTGCCACTCATACTTCAGTTAGAGCACTGATTTCCAGAATATATAAAGAACTCAAAAAACTCTACACCAAGAATACAAATAACCCAATCAACAAATGGGCTAAGGATATGAACAGATGCTTCACAGAAGAAGATCTATAAACAATCAACAAACATATGAAAAAATGTTCACCATCTTTAGTAATAAGAGAAATGTAAATCAAAACTACACTAAGATTCCATCTCACCCCAATTAGAATGGTGATTATCAAGAACACAAGCAACATTAGGTGTTGGAGAGGATGTGTAGGAAAAGGTACACTCATACATTGCTGGTGGGGATGCAAATTAGTGCAGCCACTCTGGAAAGCAGTGTGGAGATTCCTTAGAAAACTTGGAAAGGACCCACCATTTGACCCAGCTATCCCACTCCTTGGCCTATACCCAAAGGACTTAAAATCAGCATATTACAGAGATACAGCCACATCAATGTTCATAGCTGCTCAATTCACAATAGCCAGACTGTGGAACCAACCTAGATGTCCTTCAGTTGATGAATGGATAAAGAAACTGTGGTGTATATATATACAATGGAATATTACTCAGCTATAAAGAATAATAAAATTATGGCATTTGCAGGCAAATGGATGAAATTGGAGAATATCATGCTAAGTGAGATAAGCCAATCTCAAAAATCCAAAAGGCAAATGATCTCACTGATAAGCAGATGATGACACATAATGCGGGGTGGGAGGGAGGCAAGAATGGAGGAAGGAGGGACTGTATAGAGGGAAAAGAGGGGTGGGGGGGGGGAAGGAAAAAAATAACAGAATGAATCAAACATCATTACCCTATGTAAATGTATGATTATGCAAATGGTATGCTGCTACTCCATGTACAAACAGAAACAACACATATCCCATTTGTTTACAATAAAAATAAATTAAAATTTAAAAAATGGAAATCTCAAATTGCAACAATGAATAATAAAAATATTATTATATATTAAAACAGGCAGAGTACAGGCAAAGAAAGGGGAAAATTTACAGACTTCAATATTTACTATGGAAACATATTTTTTAAAAATACATAAATGCTACAAACTTCAACTTAAGGCAATTATATAAATACTAAAAAATGAAGAATATAATAAAAGTAAATGCATAAATTAATGAAACAGAATAAAAGAATTTATTAGTAAAATTTAAAACTGATTTTTTAACAGACCAATGTATATAAGCAATAGACAAATAATAAACTACAGGGAAGGAAAAATTACAAATGACAAATAATATGGGTGTTTCTTAATTTTGAGAAAATATTATGTAAAATATAATCAGTAAATTTGAAAATTCAGATACAATGGTTTTTAGAACAATTTAATTGGCCAAATTGGCTAAAGAAGTAGAAGCTCTGAGTAAACCAAGAAAAGGAGTTAATATGTTACTCAAGTACTTCTACTTTTAAAAAGTCTTGAGGCTCAGATGAGGACAAGTCTTTCCGCGTTACACAAACTGTTCCAGAGTACAGACATTCCCCAGTTATAAGGCTGATGCTACAATTGGACAAAGATAACACAAAACTTGAAAGGTAAAATCCCTTTTCTTATGAGTAATAGATATGCATACCCTTAATAAAACATTAACCAAAATGTAGCCATCTGTTAAAATAATAATGCACTATAACCAAGTAGATTTTATTCACTGAATGCAAAAATGATTCCAAATTTAAGGGATAAAGCCATACATAAAATGAACAAAGAAAAAGTACTTCCCATCATCATCAGTACAATGAGAGAAAAGACTATCATTTGTAATAGCTTCAACAATATACATTTTATAGAAATAAACTTAGGATAAACATTTAAGATTTATGTGAATAATATAAAATTTTAGTAAAAAAATAATGACAACATGTATCTGAATGGGAAACCTCACTATTATAAAGATGTCACTTCTTCAAATTTATTAACCCTAAACCCAATCTAAATCCCGATTTTATTTATAGAACTTGATAAGCTGATTCTAAAGGTGGTTGGTAGGAGAAAATGCATAAAATGATAGCCAAAGGAAAAAAGATAAAAGAAAACTTGCCCTATTAGATAGTAAAACACACTAATGAACAAAAAGAAGAAGAAAGTGCATGTACTCATTGCCTAAAAGTTTAGTATATGGTAATGATGGAATTTTAAATCAGTTGGGTAAAGAATGTACAATTCAATAAATGGTATTGGGACAATTGGTTATTTGGAAAAAAAAATAGGTCCCTATCTCACATCACAACAAAAGTAAATCCCTGACAAATTAAGGCACAAAAAGTATATGTGAAAACTATAGAGAAATATAAATGATAAATTTAGGATATACATTGCATTTCTCAGACCACATACAAAAGTCACAAGGGAAAAGACTGATTGATTTTACAACAAAATTTTCAAGAGAAAAATGACAAATTAGGACAAAATATTTGCAACATGTACAATACATAAAGAAGAGAGAAATATGCATTCATATACTGCATAATACAGAAAGAATATACATTCAGAACATACAAATAACACTGTAAAACACACTCAGAAAAAATGTATCAATGATAAGAATAACAAACTCACAAAAATAAAAATTAACATGGCAAATAAACATTTAAAAAGTTGTCCAACCTCATTACTAATTAGAGAAATTCAAATTAAAAAGATTTCAAGATGGCAGATTAGAGGAAGGCTGGATTTCCAGTTTCTCTGTGGCTCCAGAATCAAAAAGAGGGAGTACTGCTTCTTAGCAAGGTGGGTGAAAGAGGGATTTCACTAAAATTCAATATTGGAGAGTGTCTTAGAGACTCTGAAATTTAGGTGCACTGAGCAAAGAATAAAAGGATACATTGGAGCCAAGCCAGCTGTGGCAGCAGTGTTGGTCCACTATGGAGAGGAGGGATAACACAGAGAGAAACACAATGGATAGATTTGGTATGGAAAATTCTATAAATTAGAAAAGCTGCCTGAACTTACTTGATCCAGAGGTTGCACCACAACTGGTATTTTAAAAGTGCTCTTTATTTCTCAAACTGTCGATTGGAGAGCTGAGGTGAAGCCATCTTGAGGAGGCCACACTGTAGCTGCTGCTGCAGGAACCCAGGAGACCACAGCAAACATTGTCATACTTCCCTGGCAAGTGCCTGTCATGCAGCTTCATGGGTATCTAGCAGTTCATGAGTGAAACAGACAGAGATTGTATCCAGGGAAATTCAGGTAAGAAAAATGAAGGGGAGCCCAACTCCCTTTCCCTTTGAGTCTGGCAGCTTACATGACCAGTTGAAGAGGGTTGGGTGTCTGAACAGGATGGTGTGAATATACTCAGGTGCTAAGCCTGGGAAGGTTGTGTCCATGAGCAGTGGAGTAGGTGCAGGACTGGCTTTCCTGACCCACAGGTAAAATTCTTGGGAGACTCCTAAGGTCTAGACTCCCAGCAGAGATCATCATCTGTCTGGCCCTAAGCATGTGTTGATTTAACTTCTCCCTAACAGATAGCACCCAACAAAGCTGCTAAGTCCTGATTAAACCTAAGTCCCGGGGAACTCCCCGGCCCATAGACCTCTGAAACAGCCCCACTCTGGAAATGCATTGATCTGACCCGGATAAAACTCCAGTCAACCAATAGTACTTCCCACTTCTTCCTACCTTATACTGGTAAGGAGGAAAGCTGAGAGCTATTTCAACTTATTTTAGTCTGGCCACTCCAACTGGCAGTTCAGTGAACAACACAAAAAGAGGAAGGGGTTAATAAACCCTAGCCCTTGGGCATGTCTCTCTCTCTCTCTCTCTCTCTCTCTCTCTCTCTCTCTCTCTCTCTCTCTCTCTCTCTCTCTCTCTCTCTCCACATAGTTAAAAAAAAAATGGAAAGGGCAGTTGGCATACTGGAACTTCAGCTATACTTTCATACATTTTTCCATTTTAACCACCTCAGTGGAGATAATTCTTTCATTTTTTTATTCAGAATCTTTTTCCTGTTGTTTGTTTCTTTGTTGGTGTTCTGCTAACTGGATTATGGACATATCTATATGTGTATATATATATATATTATTTGTTTTGTTTCTTTTTTCTCATTTTTAGCATTTTTAATGCAGTTATTTTTCCTTGCCTTGGCTTTTGAGGGTTAGAGTTTGGGGTTTGTTTATTTCAGTTGGGTTCAATTTTTGTTTCTTGTTTCTCTTTTTCTCCTTTCTTCTCCCACTAATAGACAAATTCTCTTTTTATTCCTTTCTCTCTTACCTTGTTCTCCCTATTTTTCTCCTACTTCCTTATAACCGTCATATGTTACATCTCTTCTGCATTCTCTCTATTTTTTTTATTGCTTGCTCTATTTAGTTATACAGGGTGCATTTTGATTCATTGGGGTGTCAATGCACTTTTTGAACATTATAAACTCTCTACCTTCCAATCACATTTTCTTTTCTCTTAATGAACATCTTTTAGGACACATTGTTTTAGGTAATTCCTGCCCCTATCATTCACATTTTTGCAATTATTACTGCTGTGGATGACATAGTTAACACCTGCTGTTTGCTTCAACACCAGATCTAGTTCATGGTTACTTATTGGTTTTGCCACTGGTAATTGCTGACCCCACCATTCCTGTTTTATGGTAAAAATTAGTGTTGTAGATGTCATAGTAGCTACTGGGTAATTATGTTAATTCTGTGTATTACTTGCATCAGTTGTAGCTATTGTTTCCCCATTTTCTGTGAGGTGCTAGAAACCTTCAGGAACACTGCAAGTTCACAAGGTAGGGATTCTGCTTTTGAACTACACTCCACAAAAAGACAAAGCTCCTTGCCTAACACACAAATTAACAACACTTAAACTTCAGCTATAATTTCATACAAAAAAAAAGAAACAAAAATCCAAACTCACAACCAGGCACCAAGTAGAAATGACTAGGGGTAGGCCCTCAGGTCTCATTCATTGACACCTTCTGCTATATCAAAAACAGAAGGAATTAATACAAAGCCTGTAGATAACACACCTATGAGGGGGTCTCAATTGAGATCTCTCTAAAGACATTTTGACAATAGAAATGTGCCCTCAAAAGGCCTATACATAAAAGTGGAAGATAAATTCATCCCAACTAATGCATAAAACCCAACACAAGAATACAAGAAACATGAAAAAACAAGATAACATAACTCATAAAGTTTACAATTCACCAGCAACTGACCTCAAAGATATTTCAAGTGGATGAAATATCAGATAAAGAATTCAAAAGAATGGTTATAAAAATTATCAATGAATTCAAAGAGAACACAGAAAAACAACTGAATGAGTTAAGGAAGTCAGTACAGGATATGAATGAGGAATTCAATAAGGAGATAGAAATATTGAAAAAGAACCAAATGGAAATCTTGGAAATGAAAGACACAATAAATCAGATAAAGTGATCAGTTGAAAGTTTCTATAAAGAGTAGACAATGCTGAAGACAAAATCTCAGAGCTGAAAGACAAAGTGACCAGCCTTGAACATTCAGACATTATTAAAGAAAAGTAAATAACCATGATAATAATATACAAGAACCGTGGGACAACATTAAGACATAAAATTTAAGAATCACTGGGCTCAAGGAACACTGTGAGATGCAGGATAATAGAATGGATAATTTTTTTTTTTTTTTTTTTTTTTTTTTTTGGCAGTGCTAGGGATTGAACCCAGGGCCTTGTGCATGTGAGGCAAGCACTCTACCAACTGAGCTATGTCCCCAGTCCCTTTTTTTTTTTTTTTTTTAGAATGGATAATGTTTTCAGGGGAAAAAAAAAAAATTTTTTTCCAAACCTTGAGAATGAGATGAACATCCAGATACAAGAGGCATTTGGAATTCAAATAGACAAGATCAAAAAAAGACCTCTCCATGTCACAGTATTATTAAAATGCCTAAAATGCAGAACAAAAATAGAATTTTTAAAATCTCAAGAGAAAAATATAAGGTCACATTTACAAATAAGTCAATTAAAATTACTTCCAATTTCAAAGTACAAACTCTATAAGCCAGGAGGGCTTGGAATAATTTGTTCCAAGTCCTGAAAGAAAATAACTGTCAACCAAGATTGCTATATTCAGTAAAGCTATACTTCAAAATCAAAAGGGAAATAAAAACCTTCCAAAATAAGCAGAAAGTAAAAGAATTCATGACTACTAACTCAGGACTACAAAACTTACTTAAAGAAATACTCCACACAGAAGAAATCAAAAACAAACCCCAAAGCTCACAAATGAACAAATCTCACTTGAAGAGTAGATAAGCAAATGAGAAATAGGACCAAATTAAACATTATAAATAAGTCAAAATGGTAGGAATTAATAAACATTTCTCTATAACATCTAATATAAATGGTTTCAACTCTTCAATTAAAAGACATAGCCTGACAGAACTGATTTAAAAACAAGACACAGCTATATGTTGTTTGCAAGAGACTCACCTTACAGGCAAAGACAGCCAAAGGCTGCAAGTGAAAGAATGGAAACTGATAAACCATGTGAATGGAGCCTGAAAACAAGCAGGACTAGCTACTGTCATATCTGACAAAGCAGACTTCAAACCAAAATTAATCAGAAGAGACAAAGAAAGTCACTTCATACTGGTAAAGGGATAATACAACAAGAAGACAAAATGAGAGTAAATATTTATGCTTCAAACATGGGTGTAACTAATTACATAAAAGAGACACTACTCAAATTAAAGCCTCAGATAGACCCCGTATAGTAACACCAGATCATTTAAACACACCTCTATCATCAATAGATACATCATCTAGACATAAACTCAGTAAAGACTCTGGATCTGAAAGAAATATAAATAATAAATAAATAAAATGGACTTAATAGGCATCTATAGAATATTTTATCCAAAAACAGCTAAATATACTTTCTTCTCAGTAGCTCATGGAACCTGTTCCAAAATAGATCATATTTTAGGCCACAAAGCAACTCTTAGCCAAAACAAAAACATTGATATATTGATGCATCTCGAGGCCCTTGAAAAATAACAAACCAATTCCAAAACCAGTAGAATGAAGGAAATGATTAAGATCAGATCTGAAATTAATAAAATCAAATTTTTAAAAAGTACAAAGAATCAACAAAGCAAAGAATTGGTTCTTTGAAAAGATAAACAAGATTGATAAGCCTACTCATTGAGAAAGAGACCCAAATTAATAAAATTAGAGATGAAAATGAGAAATATCCACAAACATCATAGAATTCCAGAGGATCATTAAAGACTATTTTGAAAATATATACTCAAAAAACTAGGAAACCTAGAAGAAATGTATATATTCACAGACATATGTAACCTGCCAAAATTGAATGAAGAGGACATCAAAAAAAAAAAAAAAACTAAACAGACCAATAACTAAAAATGGGATAGAAGCAGTAATAAAAAGTCTTCGGTTTCAAGATGGCAGACTAGAGGGTGGCTACATTTCATGTTGCTCCAGGACTCAGGATTCAAGAAGAGGAGATATTGAGAGACTTGAGACCACCTCAAAGCAGCTGGGTGAGTCTCTCCCGTTGGGGAGGCGTCCCGGCTGGGGCAGTAGTCCCAGAACACAGGGAACTTTGTGAAGTAGAGATGCCCAATGAGACACCCCTCCCCCCACTGGAGCAGTGAACTCGGACAACTGGGAGCATCGTAGAGGAGGCCACTCAGCACAACACTGGGACTTGGAGCAACCACTGGGGCTCCGGGTGGCTGCCCAGAGGAGGAGCTGCGCAGTGAGCTGTTTGGACTCAGAGCGACCCCTCCTGAACACTGTGGGGGGGGCTGCCTGGAGGAGGAGGAGGAACGGGGCGGAACACTTGGACTCTGAGTGACTGCACAGGGCTACGGGCAGTTGTCAGGAGGAGGAGGCACACAGTGAGTTGCTTGGACTCCTAGCGACCGCACCAGAACACCGGGTGGCTGCCTGGAGGAAGAGGCATGCGGTGGGTCCCTGGGACTCGGAGCAACTGTACGGGGCTCCAGGTGGCAACTCAGAGGAGGTGCTGCATAACCAGGCGATTAGGTGCAGAGCAGTGTCCCAGGACCTAGGAGACTTCTTGGTGGAAGAGCCACACAGAGACAAGCTGAGGGGTGGAGCAAAGGTTCCAGGACTGCAGGCAGATTCTCTGAGAAGAGGCAGCCTAAGGAGACTCGTCTGCGAAGGGTGAGGCTCCCAGGCCCAGGAGGTAGGGCCGGGCCCCTGGGAACTTTGCAGAGGAAGGCAGCCCAGCCCAGGTGGATTGAGGGGAACCTCTAGGAGGGGAACTGACCAGCGATACCTCCCCACCAGGTGAGTCTTCCCTGCCGGGTGAGGTTTTCTCACAAGGACAGTAAAACCAGAGACACAGGCCCAAACAGGCCTTGCCCCAGCCCACAGCCTAGTTCCCCTTTGGATGACCATTGGTCAACAAGTGGAGGCACCTCTGCCCACTAGCAGGGAATATACCCCACCTGAAGGCCACCACCCCTAGAGAGGCAGCTTCCTTGTGGAGCACCGCATTATCACCTTCCTCCAAGACTTCAGCCTACTGAAGGCTAAGAGGGGATATCTAGAAATCTTCAGGGACATTATAAGTCAATAGAGGAAATCTGCAATATCTCAGCAGTCCACTGATACCTGAACAATATGAGAAAACAAGGGAAGAAAATGCCCCAAACAAATATAGATGTTACATCAACAAAATCCAATGACAGCATGACAGAAGAAATACAGAAAGGGAGTTCAGAATGTACATAATTAAAATGATCAGGGAAGCAAACGATGAGATGAAAGAGCAAATGCAGGCATTGAATGATGAGATGAAAGAGCAAATGCAGGCACTGAATGATTGCACCAATCGACAGTTAAAAGAGCAAATACAGGAAGCAAAATATCATTTCAATAAAGAGTTATAGATATTGAAAAAAAAAACAAACAGAAATCCTTGAAATGAAAGAAACAATAAACCAAATTAAGAACTCCATAGAAAGCACAACCAATAGGATAGAACACCTGGAACACAGAACCTCAGATATTGAAGACAAAATATTTAACCTCGAAAACAAAGTTGACCAAACAGAGAAGATGGTAAAAAACCATGAACAGAATCTCCAAGAACTATGGGATATCATGAAAAGGCCAAATTTAAGAATTATTGGGATTGAGGAAGGCTTAGAGAAACAAACCAAAGGAATGAACAATCTATTCAATGAAATAATATCAGAAAATTTCCCAAATCTGAATGAAATGGAAAATCAAGTTCAAGAGGCGTATAGGACTCCAAATACACAAAATTACAACAGACCCACACCAAGGCACGTTATAATGAAAATACCTAACATACAAAATAAAGACAGAATTTTAAAGGCTGTGAGAGAAAAGAACCAAATTACATTCAGGGGAAAACCAATACAGATAGCAGCAGATTTTTCAATCCAGACCCTAAAAGCTAGAAGGGCCTGGAACAACATTTTTCAAGCCCTGAAAGACAATGGATGCCAACCAAGAATCTTATACCCAGCAAAACTTACCTTCAAATTTGAGAATGAAATAAAATCCTTTCATGATAAACAAAGGCTAAAAGAATTTACAAAAAGAAAGCCAGCATTACAGAACATTCTCAGCAAAATATTCCATGAGGAAGAGATGAAAAACAAAGAAGCAAATCAACAAAGGGAGGAATTATCCTAAATAAATTGTCAAATAAAGGAGGAACCAAGTCGTGTCAAAAAATAAGTAAATAAATAAAATTTTAAAAAATGAACCAAATGACCAGGAATACAAATCATATCTCAATAATAACCCTGAATGTCAATGGACTGAACTCATCAATCAAAAGACATAGACTGGCAGATTGGATTAAAAAGAAAGATCAATTATATGTTGCCTGCAAGAGATTCACCTCATAGAAAGAGATACACACAGACTAAAGGTGAAAGGATGGGAAAAAACATACCATGCACATGGACTCAGCAAAAAAGCTGGGTTATCCATCCTCATTTCAGATAATGTGGACTTCAAGCCAAAGTTAGTCAGAAGGGATAAAGAAGGACATTTCATACTGCTTAAGGGAAGCATAAATCAGCAAGACATAACAATTATAAACATCTATGCCCCAAACAGTGGCTCATCCATGTATGTCAAACAAATCCTTCTCAATTTCAGAAACCAAATAGACCATAACACAATAATACTAGGCGATTTTAACATGCCTCTCTCACCACTGGACAGATTTTCCAAACAAAAATTGAACAAAGAAACCATAAATCTCAATAACATAATAAATAATTTAGACAACGGACATTTATAGAATATACCATCCAACCTAGAGCAAATACACTTTCTTCTCAGCAGCACATGGATCCTTCTCTAAAATAGACCATATATTATGCCACAAAGCTAATGTTAGCAAATACAAGAAGATAAAGACACTAGCATGTATTCTATCAGATCATAATGAATTGAAATTAGAAATAAATGAAAGAGTAAAAAACAGAAACTTCTCCAACACCTGGAGAAAAACAATATGCTATTATATGATGAATGGATAACAGAAGATATTAGGAAGGAAATTAAAAAATTCTTAGAGGTAAATGAGAACAAAGAAACATCATATCAAAATCTCTGGGACACTATGAAAGCACTACTTAGAGGAAAATTTATCTCATGGAGCCCATTCAATAAAAGAAGTAAAACTCAACAAATAAACGACCTAACACTACAGCTCAAAGCCCTAGAAAAAGAAGAACAGACCAGCACCAAAAGTAGTAGAAGACAGGAAATAGTTAAATTCAGAGCTGAAATCAACGAAATTGAAACAAAAGAAACAATACAAAAAATTGACAAAATAAATACTTGGTTCTTCAAAAAAATAAACAAAATTGATAAACCTTTAGCCACACTAACAAAGAGAAGACGAGAGAAAACCCAAATCACTAAAATTCGGAATGAACAAGGAAATATCACAACAGACACGACTGAAATACAAAACATAATTAGAAGCTATTTTGAAAATCTATACTCCAACAAAATAGAAAATTTTGAAGACATCAACAGGTTTCTAGAGACATATGAATTACCTAAACTGAACGAGGAGGACATACACAATTTAAATAGACCAATTTCAAGTAATGAAATAGAAGAAGTCATCAAAAGCCTACCAACAAAGAAAGTCCAGGACCAGATGGGTTCTCAGCCGAGTCCTACAAAACCTTTAAAGAAGAGCTCATGCCAATACTTCTCAAAGTATTCCATGAAATAGAAGAGGAGGGAACCCTCCCAAACTCATTCTATGAAGCCAATATTACCCTGATACCTAAACCACACAGAGACACATCGAGGAAAGAAAATTTCAGACCAATATCCTTAATGAACATCGATGCAAAAATTCTCAACAAAATTTAGCAAATCGCATACAAAAACATATTAAAAAGATAGTGCACCATGATCAAGTGGGTTTCATCCCAGGGATACAAGGTTGGTTCAACATCAGGAAACCAATAAATGTAATTCACCATATCAATAGACTTAAAGTCAAGAATCACATGATTATTTCAATAGATGCAGAAAAAGCATTTGATAAAATAGAGCACCCCTTCATACTCAAAACACTAGAAAAAATAGGGATAGTGGGAACATTCCTTAACATTGTAAAGGCCATCTATGCTAAGCCCATGGCTAATATCATTCTAAATGAAAAAAACTGAAAGCATTCCCCCTAAAAACTGGAACAAGGCAGGGATGCCCTCTTTCACCACTTCTATTCAATATCGTCCTTGAAACTCTAGCCAGAGCAATTAGACAGACCAAAGAAATTAAAGGGATATGAATAGGAAAAGAAGAACTCAAACTATCTCTATTTGCTGATGATATGATTATATACAGAGGAACCAGGAAATTCCATCAGAGAATTTTTGGAACTCATAAGTGAATTCAGTAAAGTAGCAGGATATAAGATCAATGCACATAAATCTAATGCATTTTTATACATAAGTGATGTATCTTTGGAAAAAATAATAGGAAAACTACCCCATTCACAATAGCATCGAAAAAAATAAAATACTTGGGAATCAATCTAACCAAAGAGGTGAAAGACCTCTACAATGAGAACTACAGAACACTGAAGGAAGAAATTAAAGAAAACCTTAGAAGATGGAAAGATCTCCCATGTTCTTGGATAGGCAGAATTAATATTGTCAAAATGGCCATACTACCAAAAGTGCTATACAGATTCAATGCAATTCCAATTAAAATCCCAATGACATACCTTACAGAAATAGAGCAAGCAATTATGAAATTCATCTGGAAGAATAAGAAACCCAGAATAGCTAAAGCAATCCTAGCAGAAAGAGCGAAGCAGGGGGTATCGCAATACCAGATCTTCAACTATACTACAAAGCAATAGTAACAAAAACAGCATGGTAATGGTACCAAAATAGACAGGTAGATCAATGGTACAGAATAGAGGACATGGACACAAACCCAAATAAATTCAATTTTCTCATACTAGACAAAGGTGCCAAAAATATGCAATGGAGAAAAGATAGCCTCTTCAACAAAAGGTGCTGGGAGAATTGGAAATCCATATGCAACAGAATGAAACTAAACCCATATCTCACCGTGCACGAAACTAAACTCAAAATGGATTAAGGACCTCGAAATCAGACCAGAGACCCTGCATCTTATAGAAGAAAAAGTAGGTCCAGATCTTCAACATGTCGGCTTAGAACCAGACTTCCTCAACAGGACTCCCATAGCACAAGAAATAAAAGCAAGAATCAATAAGTGGGATAGATTCAAACTAAATAGCTTTCTCTCAGCAAAGGAAACTATCAACAATGCGAAGAAAGAGCCTACAGAGTGGGAGAAAATCTTTGCCAATCATACTTCAGAGAGAGCGCTAATCTCCAGAATCTATAAAGAACTCAAAAAACTCTACACCAAGAATGCAAATAACCCAATCAACAAATGGGCTAAGGATATGAACAGACACTTCAAAGAAGAAGATCTACAAGCAATCAACAAACATATGGAAAAATGTTCAACATCTCTAGTAATAAGAGAAATGCAAATCAAAACTACACTAAGATTCCATCTCACCCTAATTAGAATGGCGATTATCAAGAATACAAGCAACAATAAGTGTTGGCGAGGATGTGGGGAGAAGGGTACACTCATACATTGCTGGTGGGGCTGCAAATTAGTGCAGTCACTCTGGAAAGCAGTGTGGAGATTCCTTAGAAAACTTGGAATGGACCCACCATTTGACCCAGCTATCCCACTCCTTGGCCTATACCCAAAGGACTTAAAATCAGCATACTACAGAGATACAGCCACATCAATGTTCACAGCTGCTCAATTCACAATAGCCAGACTGTGGAACCAACCTAGATGTCCTTCAGTTGATGAATGGATAAAGAAACTGTGGTATATATATACAATGAAATATTACTCAGCCATAAAGAATGATAAAATTATGGCATTTGCAGGCAAATGGATGAAATTGGAGACTATCATGCTAAGTGAGATAAGCCAATCTCAAAAAACCAAAGGAAGAATGATCTCACTGTTAAGTGGATGATGACACAAAATGGGGGATGGGAGGAGTTAGTGTTAGGGTTAGAGTTAGGGTTAGGGAGGAGCACATGAATGGAGAAAGGAAGGACTGTATAGAGGGATAAGAGGGTTGGGAGGGGTGGGGTGAGAAAAAATAACAGAATGAATCAAAAACTATTACCCTAGGTAAATGTATGATTACACAAATGGTATGCCTTTACTCCATGTACAGAGAAACAACATGTATCCCATTTGTTTACAATAAAAAATAAAAAAATAATAAATAAAAAGTCTTCCAATGAAAAAATGCCCAGGACTAGAAGAATTCTTAGCTGAATTCTACCAGACCTTTAAAGAATAACTAATCCCATGTCCCTCAAATTATTCCATGAAATAGAAAGAGATGGAACACTTCCAAATTCATTCTATAAAACCTGTATCACACTCATGCCAAAATTAATAAGGACATAGCAAGGAAAGAAAACTATAGACCAATATCCTTGATGAACTTAAATGCAAAAATCCTTACTAAAATATTAAAAAATCATATCCAATGACATATTGAGAAGATTGTACATCATGACCAAGTTGATTTTTTCCCAGAGATGCAAGGATGATTTAACACATGCAACTGATAAATGTAATTCACCACATGAATTAAAGACAAAAACCACTTATCTCAGTAGATGCAAAGAAAGCCTCTGATGAAATTCAGCACCCATTCATGATAAAAATGCTGAAGAAACTAGGGATAAAAGGAACCCATCAAAATTCTAATGATGTTCTTCAATAAAAAAAAAAAAAAAACTAGAAAAAAGCAGTTCTGAAATTCATTTGGAAAAATAAGAGGCCCAAAATAGCCAAAGCAGTCCTTTGCAAGACATGCGAAGTACTAAGCATCACAATACTAGACCTGAAATTATAATATAGAAGCACTGGATTGTGTAGCGGTAAATAAAGGGAGGGGAGGAGTGGGGGAAGGAAAAACAGTGGAATGAGACAAATATCATTACCCTATGTTCATGTATGAGTACACAAATGGTGTGAATCTACAGTGTGTATGACCATAGAAATTAATAAAATTTGTCTACAATGAAATAAAATGCATTCTGTAAAAATAAAAAAATAAAAAATAATTATACTATAGAGCTACACTAACAAAACCAGCATGGTACTAGCACCAAAAAAGAGGCATAAAAACGAATGGAATAGAATAGAAGACATTGAGATAAACCCACATAAATACAGTTATTTTATACTAGACAAAGATGATAAAAACATATGTTGGAGAAAAGACAGCCTTTTAAACAAATCGTGCTGGGAAAACTGGTTATCCATATGTAGAAAAATGAAACTAGACCCTTATCTCTTATCCTGCACAAAAATAAACTCAAAATGGAACAAATACCTGGGAATTAGAACAGAAATTATGCAATTCTGAGAAGAAAATGTAGCATCAACACTCCAGTATATAGACACAAGAAACAACTTCCTCAATAGGACCCGTAAAGCTCAGGAAATAATGCCAAGAGTTAATAAATGGGATGGCATTGAATTAAAAGGCTTCTGCACAGCAAAGGAAACAATTAGAAATGTGTTAGTAAGTGGGTAAATGAATTAAACAGACACTTCTTAAAAGACAAAATACTAATGGCCAAATATATGAAAAAATGTTCAACATCATTAGCAATCAGGGCACTCAAATTAAACTACACTGAGATTTTATCTCAAATCAGTCAGAATGGCAGTCATCAAAAATACAAATAAATGCTAGAGAGGATGTGGAGAAAAAGGAACATTTGTATACTGTTGGTGGGATTGTAAATTAGAACAATCACTGTGGAAATCAGTATGGAAATTTCTCAAAAGACTAGGCATGGAATCACCAGATGACCCAGATATACCACTCCTCAATATTTATCTTAAAGAATTAAAGTCAACCTACTATAGGGAAACATGAATATCCATGTTTATAGCAGCACAATTTATAATAGACAAACCATGGAACCAGCCTAGGTGTCCATCAATAGATGAAAAGATAAAGAAATATGGTGTATATACACCATAGAATTTTATTTAGTCATAAAGAAAACTGAAATTATGTCTTTTGTAGGAAAATGGGTAGAACTGGAGACCATTATGTTAAGTGAAATAATCCAAACTCAGAATGTCAAGGGTTATATGTTTTCTCTCATATATGGAAGTAAGAGAGGAAAAAGGAAAAGAAAGGGAATCTCTTAATTATCAAAGGGAGATCATTAGAGAGTAAAGGAACCAGAGACAGATAAGAGGGGAGGAAAAGTGGAAATAATGGGGAATGACACAGGCCAAATAATAATGTTCTATCATGCACATGAACAAATATGTAACAATAAATCCCAACATTATGTATATTTATAATGCCACAATAAAAAATGTAGGGGAAATTTTTCTATTAAAGAAGATGTTAATTTACCCATCCAATTAGCCAAAAATGAAAAAGTGATTGTTTTCCAATTCTGACAGTTACATAAGTAAATAAATACTTTTATAGATTTTTTCCTTAGGCTGTAGGAACTCTTCATTAAGTATAGTTTCCCTTTTTTAACAGTTTTCTTTTCCAAAGCTAATGTTATATAGTAAGGAGATAATCAAGATGGCCTGATGGTCATTTGTCATGATCACTTTCAATTGTGTAATCATAAAATTCTCATCACCTCCAAGGAGTCCCACATGTATGTCAGCTTCATCCTAACAAGGCCTATAAAACATTGGTTTCAACTCAGGTATAAGGTTCAGATCATTTACATTTTATTGGACTTTAAATGGAATACTGCTTTTTTGGAATAATCTTTCGAAAGTAAATAGAACTTTGAATAGAAAAATAATGTATCATATATATTGTTTTTATGTTGTTATGATGTCATTATATGTCTCCGCCTTATGAAAAAAAATGGAAGAAAATCATATTTCTGTATGTTCACATAAACGCAAGGTTAAAGCATATTTCTAAAAAGTCTGGAAGTAGACTCAGATGTCAGGACTAGAATTGAAGAGAGGATAAAAATTAACTTTTACTTATCAGTATTGTATGGGCGTTTATAAAGAGGATACTAATATTTAGTTGTATAGTTGGAGAAGAATTAAAAGAAGTTGCAAAGAATAGCAATAAAAACTTCAGCGTTTTCTGATACAGCCAGATTATCACTGGTCCTTGAATTGTCACTTAAGAACTAGCAAAGTCAACCTTTAAGGCTCCTGATAGCTCTGATCTTCAGTGTCTGCCTTGCAAGTCAAGGCTAGCTCAAAGGGTCCAAAACCTCCCCAGGCAGCAGCATGTGACTCCTGAATTCAGGGACCTGTCTTGGGATCCCAGGTGTGGCTTCAAAGTGCAATAGCAGGCCCCAAATTTGGAGCTGCTGAGAATCTCCACAAGTTCTGCACTAGTCTGATAATTCCTGAAAGAACAGAAGAGCTCCCAATCACACAGAGAGCTGTACCCTTCTAATCCCAACTGAGCTAAATGTAATGTCTTAAAACTCTCCACTCCCCTCCTCTTTCCCCCTCCTGCTTTGAGTCTCCATGTTTATTACGCAGTTACTGGAGGCCCCTCTGGGTCCCTCTGCCCCTGGAGCCCTTCCTAACTGTGGCCCAATTAAGCCACAGTTGAGTTTCTCTGAAGTGAGAATTCCTGGGAGGCTTGTTAAGTTCAGTGCTTAAGAAAATGAAAGGAATATCATTAAGAGCTTAGCTTATTAGGCAGCTGGGCCAACAACAGCAGCTACAGTGGAAGTGACTCAGTGTCCCTCAGAGGCACCTGAGGAGACTTGTTTTAACTTTTCCCTACATCGATCCCAAATGTGCATACTAGCTACCAAGCACAGACCCCAGGCCCCTTCTCTTTCACCATCGCCAAAACCCTGTTCTCTTCATCATACGTTACATCATCATAACTTATCTCATTAGTATTCACATCACTTTGATCCAACATCATCCTTTCCCTACTGCATTGTCATTCCCAACTCACCATCTCACCAGCATCATCAATATTATCATCACCCCCACACCAGCACCATCACTCAGCTTCACCACTCCATGGGCCCTTGACCACCACTACAATATACGTCAGCAGCTCATGAGAAGAGACCAATGTCCTGAGGAGTCAGAGGGAAAGTCTTTATTTTTAAAACAGACAAGAAAAATATTTTAAAATATCTGTTGTGTAATTCAATCAAGTGCAAGAGGACAAAACACGCCATGATAAAAAAAGGTCATTGATTGAAATAAGAAGAATGCATTAAATATAATAAAATAAGATTAGACACTAGAAACGGTACATGGAAAATGAACCTCTCATAAAAAATTGAAATATTCCCCAGAATGCAAGAGAAAAGAAAGAAAATTATGGTAATTGCAGAATGTAAGGTGAATCGCATTGATCCATTCTACAAGAATTAAAGAATTTCTAGAGAAGAAATTAGTAAATGTATCAGAGGTAATATCCAAAGGTATGATACAGGAAAACTTTCTAAATCTCAAAAGAAATACTCTGAAGATCAAAATGCCCCCTGTGCTCCAGGGAAAATTAATGAAAGAGATCTACACCTGCAGGTACTAACTTGATAATTTGTCCTCCATGCTGCAGCTAGAATGAACCATTCAAATGGCAAATCTTAGAACCTCACCCCCAGGTTTAAGTACTTCCATAATTTCCCAGAACTCTTAAGATAAAAGGTTAGATTCCCATGTGGTTTGCAAAACCCATGGTTTGGCACTGCACTTCTCCATTTCCTCAAATTCTTTAGAGTCCTTGTCTTACCCCAAGCTTTCCTAGGCACTGATTGGTGTTTCACCCAATGCTCCACCCCTTCAGGGCCTCAGACACCTCCTGAAGTTTCTCACAATCTCATACTATTTCATGTCTTCCATGAAGTGTTTGGAACTGGGCTCCAGAGGCACGTTGCATCCATATCTTACAACAGCAGCGCAAAGAGCAAGAATCCACCAGCATACTTACCTGGCAGGGGAGATACCATGATCACGAAGAATCCACCAGCAAGCATGCTGAGGTAATTAAGATGACAATTTGTTCAGACACTTGGGTTAAAGTGTGAGTAATATCATGTTCATTATCAGCTACACACACAGTCACACATACTGTCCCCAAGACTGCATATACTCTACCTTGGGCGCTGCAAGCTTATCTAGTGCCATCCTATTTTGCAAAACCACCTTTCTTTTCTTAGTAGTTTCCTCAGTTAACAAAGTTATGGCATGTTTAGTCTGCAACAGTAAGTTGTTACTCGTGCCCCAGGCTTGTTTAAGAAAATGTTCTCCTTAAATGGATAGAACTAGAGAGTATCATGTTAAGTGAAATAAGTCAAAACCCAAAGGTTAAGGGTTGTATGTTTTCTCTCATATGCGGAAGCTAGAGTGGAAAAAGGAAAACGAAGGTGGGGGTGGATCTCCTAAAAATTAAAGGGAGATCAGTAGAGGAAAGGGACCAGGGGGTGGGGGGGAATACTGGGGATAGTGGCCAGATTTTATTGTTCTATTGTGTGCATGTATGAATATGTGACGACAAAGTCCACCAATATGTATGACAAAGTCCATCAATATTTTTTATACTATGTATAAAAAATGAGGACATTAATAGAAAGAAAATAAAATGTTCTACTCTCTCTGTAACCTTAATGCTGGTGGCCATGGGCAAGATAAAAGGCCACTGATGTCTGGGTTTCTTTTAGTGTCATCAGCACCCCAGACAGATGAGTGACCCACCCCTTCATAAGTACTTCCATAATTCATGGAGTAATTCATGGAGTTACTCTCAGCCCTTAAGGCTTGTTTTCACAGGTCATTTTTGCTTTCAGTCAATCCAATTTCTCTTGGATTGTATAGTGGGTGGGAAATCCATAATACGTCCTGGCCTTGAGCCCACTGTTGCATGGCCTGTGAAATGGGTCCCTTGGTCACTCTCAACTGCCTGTGGTGTGCCATGTATGCCACTCAGCCAGATCAGTCCCTTCATAGTTGCTTTTTGATTGACTCTTTGGCTGGGGTAGGCTTGCATCAATCCTGTAACTGTGTCTAACAAGTCAATGTACATTTGGTCCCTTCTGATCATGGGAGAAGGCCAATGATGTCTATCTGCCATCACAAAGAGGTGTGATGTGCCCCTTGGTAGCATCCAGTCATCATGAGTACCATTGAGAGCAGGCAGGAGAGTTCTGGCTCGCAGCAGCAACATCAGACATCTTTATGGGCAGCCCCCAGGGAGTCAGGGCTGACCACATATAGTCTTTTGTTCTACATGCTTTAATATACCATGTGACCAAGTAGCAATTTCTTCTGCTGGAGCTCTCTCCAGCCATCTCATCTTTGCCAGCTGGTCAGCCTCATCATTTTCTGTAAAACTGGAGAGGGTAATGGGCAGTCACATGGGACATTGTGAAAACTTTGGTTATGACACAATGCCAAAAATTTTCCCATAGCTGTTCCCCCACCCACAGAGGCCTGTCATTCATTATCCACTGTTTCTGTGCCACTGAGGCAGCTGCGCTGGAAGTCCTCTGAGCACAGCCCAGCTGTCTGTGCAGATAGGCATAGCCCACTTTGCAAGCAGTAGCCACTCATACCACTTGCAGTTCCGCCCATTGGCTGCTATGTCCTTTCCTTCTTCAGTCTGCAGGGCCTCAATCACTGGATGATGGGCCACAGCTCTCCACACTTGGGGGTTTCCTTTTGCTGATCCATCAGTGTACCAGGCTGACTCTGATGTCGGAGATCAGCTTCTTCTACGGGTAAAGGGAGTAAAGGTGTGACTTCTGGTATTAAAACCTTCTGCTACATATGTGACCCATCCCAGGAACTGGTGAAGTTCTGAGCTGAGAGGTGAAGTGTTGTCCATTCCTCACTGTCATCAGTGCATGGCTAATGGCTTATAATGATTGCCATATGAGCTGTCCCTAACCATGGGGCCTTGGTCATTTGCTGCACCATCCACCCATGGGGTAGGTGGTCACAACCTTGAGTGGGGCTTCCCTGGGGGTGGTATCTGTGGTAAAAAGAACAGCTTAAGTATCACACAATTGTTTTTCCAACAAGCTATGATGTTCCTCTGCCCTTTTCCTTTTCTGTGATCAAAATCCAAAGGAGGTCTTATGTCCCTTAATCCACTGCCTAGACCCATCCAAAGCCACCCAGAATGATGTGGACAGTAAGTTCAGCAGGTTTCCATAAGTCTAGTGTCTCAAGGGCTTGTGCCTGTTTGACTGTTCACGTGGCTTGATCAAATGCCTCAGTATGCCAGTCAGTCCAGTCCTATACTGTACCCCTTCTACACAAATGATATAGGGCTTGTAAGAACTGAGCCAGATGAGGGATGGAAGCCCTCCAATAACTCAGTAGCCCCACAAATTCTTGTATTTGCTTTACCATGTTGGAAAGTGGAAACAGTTGAATTTTATCTCTTAGAGCCTGAGATATAACATGTCTTACCAGAGCAGAGAACATCAAGGAATTTCTCTGAGAAGCCAGGGCCTGCACTTTGTCGGCTTTACGGCCCATCTTCTCCCTTGCAAATTAGTCCAAAGCCTGAGGGGAGCCTCAGTGAGTGCTGAGAAAGGTTCAGAAGTGAGAAGAATGCCATCAACATAATGAAACATTTTTATCTGTGGAGGTCAGGACCAGGTCTCTAAGTCTTGCGCTATCCTACCATGACAGTTGGTGGGGCTATGGATAGCCTGGAGGTAGCAATCATAAATGTCCATGTTGGCCTTCCCATGTGAAGGCAAATAGGTCTTGAATTTCAGGGGATATATCAATGCTAAAGAAGGCATTAGAAAGATCTAGAACGCAATAGTACATTCTCAGTAGAGGACTGAGCTCTTCTAGAATGGAGGCTATTTTGGGAACAGCTGTATGAAGTAGAGGGATCACATTATTTAATTCCCTGTAGTTCACTGTCAGGAACCAAGTTCCTCTGAACTTTCTTACTGGTTACACAGGAGAATTCAAAGGACAGCCGGTTGGGTGAATTATTTACTTTGATCAATTCACATATGGTCTCTGTTATCTCTTGATGGCCAAAATTATTTAGTGTCAACATTCTGCAGGGTGCAGGCAAAACAACAGGGGGTTGTGTATTAATATGTGTTCTTAGTATTGACTTTATAGCTGACACAAGCTTAACCTCCCAGCAATGCAAATGAAACTCCCCTATGGTAGTTTGAAGCCATTTACCCCACGAGATATTAACACCTATTATATATTCAAGAATAGGAGCTATGAACACCTGGTAGTGGGTGGGTGGCAGATGTCCAAGCCATAGAGTCAACATTATGGCTCAGACTCTCACTGTATTTCCCCCATACCCATCATAGCAGTTAACCTCCCTGAGAATTTGTCAGGATTAGGATATATATCAATGTACACTCATCTCCTGTGTCCACTAATGCTGTTACTTTCTGGATAATTTTTGAAGATCAATGTAGTACCTTTTCTTTCTTTTTTATTCTTATTAGTTATACGTGATAGTAGAATGTATTTTGACACATTATACATATACTACAGTGACAGTCACATCAGTGTTTATAGCAGCTCAATTCATAGCTAAACTATGGAAACTAGCCAAGGTGCATGGATACAGAAAATGTGGTATACATACACAATGGAATACTACCATTTCCACTGGCCTCTGGTCCAGAGACATGGCTCAGACCCCAGACTTTGACCTCTCCCCTACTCGTCCCACACCCAAGGGCTCAGACTCCTCACTGGGAACTGTGGGCTCTGCTTTTATTACATCTCCTAATAGGAGATTGTCTAGGTCTGTTTCTGGAGTAGAGTTCATTCTACCTTTCTGATTGCCCTCGTTTCTTTTCCATATTGAAAGGTAAAGGCTAAAACCTCTTGTCTTTTGACAGTTGCTTCCATATACTGTACCAGGGTGGAAATTGGTTGTTTATCTATTTTCCTTTCATCTACTCCTGCTGCACTTAAGTTCACCCTCATCTGTCTATACGAGACCCAGAGAGGTCCTTCCAGTTTGGACTGATTTTATAGACCTTGTTTTCTGCCATAATCTATCTGTCTGCTTTCAGTTGTGCTGCTTGTTGGATGGGCTGTTTTACCATTTAGAGGTGAGATAATTGGATTATGAGAGCCTTAACCTAATCAACATATAATCCATTTGACTGGATTAACATGGCAGTAACTATAGGCAGGTAGTGTATAGCTGAAGGAAGCAGATCACCCGGGGCATGCCTTTGGGTCCTGGTAAGTGGAGTGCTCTCTTGCACTCTCTCTCACTCTCTCTCTCCATCCCCACACACACACCTATTTTAGTCAGTTTTTGTGTTGCTGTAACTGAAAGACCGGATGAGAACAACATAAAGAACATAGTTTCAGAGTTTCAGTTTATGGTTGACTGACTCCATAACTCTGAGCCTGAGAAAAGACAGAACATATTCTCTCTCTCTCTCTCTCTCTCTCTCTCTCTCTCTCTCTCTCTCTCTCTCTTTCTCTTCCTCCCTCCCCTTCCTGATTGCCATGTTCTGAGCTGCACTCCTCCTCTGCATCTTTCCACCATGATGGTCTGCCTCTCCTCAGGCCCAGAGCAGTGGGGTCAGCCATCTATGGATCTTTCAAACCGTGAACACCAAATAAACTTTTCCTCCCCTAAAATTGTTCTTGTCAGGTCTTTTGGTCACAGTGATGAAAAAGCTGACTACAACACCAGGGCACCATAAATGGACAGATACATGTAATACTGCATCCTTCATCCTGGCAATAAAAATCATACTGTCTTGTCCTGAGAAAGTCTGCACATAAATAGCCTGTTTGATTCCCAGTTTACACAAATAGTTCTGTCATTCTTCCACAGAGGGCCAGGTACCTCCAGGCATAGGAATATCTCCTGAAATTGGCCTCACATGGTGAGTTGCAAGAAGCAGCCAAGCTAACAATGACACCACATTTCATCAGTGGCACTGGTGTAAAGCTGCTGATGTGAAGCAGGGTGAGGAGCTACCGAAGCCATTTTAGACAATTTTATGCCATTCAACACAATCCTATCTACTCCAGTGTCCCACAAACGAAGCAGCCATGCAGGTGCACTTTCTTTTGTTTTCTGCCTGAACTTGGACCCCAGTTCCACCAACTCTGCATGAGTATAGAGTCTCATGGTAACATGTAAATATCTCTCTGGAATGGGGATCACATCTATATCTACCCCCTCAGGCCACTCCTGCTGGGTCTTTAACTTTGGGACCATTACCATCTAGCATCTATTATATCTTCATCTTCCATCTCAACTTCTGAGCCACTGGTAACAGTGGACTTCTTGAATGGACCTTGTGTCTGAGGGTCCCAGGTTTCACAAGCCACCAATGCCCTAATATGGGCTCTGGGCCATGATGTCCCTCCCCTCAGTTTAGTATAACAGCATGCCACGACCTGCAGACATTATCTGTACATTCTAAGCTCCCGGACAGCACATCCTCACTGTCTTTCCTCTGCTAAATAGGCATCTCTAGTTTTAACTCTTCCTATACTCAGCGGAGCTGAGCCTGAGCGATTCCCTGTCTGTGACTAACTTTAATGCATACAGCAAGGGCCATGTCACTGCTGCCGTGGCATTCTTCATTTCCTTTTTCCTTCCCATGCCTACTTTGGACACTGTTTCCAATACTCTCAGCAGTTCCTATGGTGTTTTCAGGGCCTCCCCATACTCACCTGGTGGTCCACATCTCTCCAACAGGAGAGCCACCTATTTTAGTCAGTTATTGCATTGCTGTGACCCAAAGCCCTAACAAGAGCAACATAGAGGAAGAAAAGTTTGTTTCAGCTCACAGTTTCAGAGGTTCAGTTTATGGTTGGCTGACTCCATAATCCTGGGCCTGATGAGAGATAGAATATCATGGTGAAAGGGCTTGGCCGAGGAAAGCAATTCAGGACATGGCAACCAGGAAACGGAGAGAGAGAGCATGCACTCCACTCACCAAGAACAGAATATAAATCCCAACTGACCTGCTTCCTCCAGCTGCACCCTATCTGCTTATGGTTACCACCAAATTAATCCATATCAGTGGATTGATCCACTGATTAAGTTCACCTCTCCGAATCTAATCATTTTCGCTCTGAAAATTCTTGCATTGTCTCCCACATGAGCTTTTGGGGGACACTTCATATCTATACTATAACATAACCTCAAACCACATCAAAGCTTGGCACCAACACAGAATTTTTCTCTAGACTCCATGTCCTTTTCCAATTCCAGGGTCAACTCAGCATATTTCTTTTTGGGATTCTGCCAACTATGCCAATTATTCAGCCCCAGGGCTACAAATGCCCCAGCATACTGTTTACTGACCCCAAAGAAAGAACTTGGAGGATTCAACGAAGAGGTTTTGGACATTTTGTTACTCACTCCTCAGTGGCAGCAGGTCAGGATGCAGTGGAGGACCACACCATGCCGACGGGCAGGGCATGTGTCAGATAGGCTGCATGCCCACGGCGCAGGACTTCTTCAGGTGTTTTATCAGTGCATTCCTTTACTGGACGGCCTAGGTCACTCTGCTTTGATTCTCACCTAAGGAATGGAGACAGGGAAGTGGCTGGCTTCCCCTCTCCATTCCCCTTGTTATCACATTCTTCAGAATCCTTGTCCCACTGCAGACTTTCCTAGGCACTGATTAGTGCTCAACCCAACAGCAGTCTGATGCCAAAAACTTTGCTATTCTCTTTTCTTATTTCTATTCTATATTGTCTTTCTCTTCCTCCTGTCCTTTATCTCTAAGATGCAATTTTTAGTCCCAACACTTATCCTGAATAGGGGAAATCTCGTTATAATGTGCCTTGGTGTGAATCTGTTGTGATTCTGTGCATTTGGTGTCTGTAAGCCTCTTGTACTTGATTTTCCATTTCATTCTTCAGGCTTGGGAAATTTTCTGATATTATTACATTGAATAGGTTGTTCATTCCTTTGGTTTGTATCTCTGTGACTTCCTCAATCCCGATAATTCTTAAATTTGGTCTTTTCATGATGTCCCATAGTTCTTGGAGATTCTGTTCATGATTTCTTTCCATCTTCTCTGTTTGGGAAACTTTATTTTCAAGATTAAATATTTTGTCTTCATTGTCTGAGGTTCTGTCTTCCAAGTGGTCTAGTCTTTTGGTGATGCTTTCCATTGAGCTTTTTATTTGGTTTATTGTTTCCTTCATTTCAAGGATTTCCATTTGGGTTTTTATGAGAATCTCCATCTCTTTGTTGAAATAATCTTTTGCTTCCTGCACTTGCTCTTTCAACTGCTTATTGGTATGATCTTTCATTGCCTGCATGTACTCTCTTAACTCATCCTTTGCTTCACGAATCATCTTAATCATGTACCATCTGAAGTCCTTTTCTGACATTTCTTCTACCGTGCTGTCACTGGGTTCTATTAATATAGAATCTAGATTTGTTTGGATCATTTTCTTCCCTTGTTTTTTCATGTTGTTCATGTATCTTCCCCTCTAGCAGTGCAGATTTGGGGTATTGCAGTTTCCCCCCATAGGCTTATAGTGGCCCTATAGGTTTCCAAAACCTTTTCTTTAATGGGGAGATCAATATTAGCAGTGCCCAGTTCAGACAGTATGCAACCCTAAACCAAATAACCCCTATGAGGACATTAACAATATTGTCAAAATAAACAGAATGAGTTCAAATATTATCTTCAGTATAACAAATAGATTTGCAATAAGGTCTGCAGTTTCTAATGGAGGACAAAGAGGATGCGGAGGGCTATATGATGTAGCTGTTAATGGAATAAGAAAAAAAATATATAGAAGTTCTAGATAATAGAAAGAGTGAGAGTGTAATCAAAAGAAGTTGGTTGTTAGCATGCAAAAAGGGAGAAAGAGACTCTGAGGGAACAGGTAAACAAAAGGAAAAGAGAGCAGGAAAAGTAAAGAAATAAAAACTTAAATTTTTTAAAAAGGAGAAAAAAAAAATCTACACTACAACAGTCATATAGTATTCAAACCTCCCAGTGTTCAGTAGCCTGATGCATGAGAGGTACCTGACAATGACCTTCCAGTCTCCAGCAGGTGTCTCAGGATGGGATTTGCCCCACCTAAAGATGGAAGATACACAAACAACATTACTCTATGTAAATTTATGATTACACAAATGGTATGCCTTTACGCCATGTACAAACAGAGAAACAACATGTATCCCATTTGTTTACAATAAAAAAAAATAGAAAAAAAAAAAAAAAAGATGGAAGATACAGCTTCTAGGATTATCCAAGATGGCCGCTGTGCCTTCCAAATGTGTTAGCAAATGGAGAGCTGCAGCTTAGGGTGTGGGTGTGGTCAGCTGGAGGTCCTGGAGGTGGGTGCAGTTGGTCAGGCAGGGGTCCTGGAGGTGGAGTGTGGTCGGTCTGATTGCAGGATCCTGGAGGCAGGGTGCTATCAGTTGGTCTGGGGGTCCTGGTGTTAGGGTGCAGTCAGTCGATGTGAGGGCCCCGGAGGCAGGGAGTGATCAGTCAGGCTGAGGGATCCTCAAGAACAACTCTGGGAGGGTCCTGGAGGCAGGTCTCCCAGACAGGTTTGTGAAGCCAGTCTTGTCCCACACTCGGGATCTCAATGATATTATTATACTGTCCTTCATCAGGGCTTTAAAAATACTCCCATCCTTGTTGGCAAAAATTTAGCCATAGATTTTCTCCAAGTGATAGAGGAAGCTTTTCTTCAATATGTAGGTGACATGCTGATTGCTAGTAAGAGCAGAGACAAAGTCAGAACACATTTCTCACTAAATTTCTTAGCAGAGCAAGGATACCAGGTCTCCATGAAAAGGGCCCAAATCTCTAAAACATTTGTTAAATATCTGAGTTTTGAGCTGTCCTGGGGGCAAAGAAGCCTATTCCTTGACAGGAGAGAGGCACTAGGAAGTGTAGCAGGGCCCACTACCAGAAAACAATCACATCAATTCTTGGATATGGCAGGGATCTATTATACCTGGAAGCCCAACTTTGGATGAATAACCAAGGCCCTCATTGATGCTCTAAAAGGAGGAGATAATCAACCTCTCAACTGAACTAATAAATTCTATAAGGCCTTCAAAGTCATTAAGGAAAAACTAGTGGCTGCTGGTGATATAGGTCTCCTAAGCATTAAAAAGTCCTTTGATCTCTTTGTACATGAAAGACAAGGAGTCAGCTCTGGGATCTTAACCCAAAAATCTAGGTAGTATTGAAGCCAGAATTGGGGACAGGCAGTTAGTGTAGAAATAGGGAATCGGGTCAGATCGAGAAAATGGAGGCCATAAAACCATCTGCCTCTGGAAGCTGGAGAGTGCTGTGGGAGAATGGAATGTCAAGGACCTGCAGAACCCATTGATAACCAAATTTACCTGCCCTTGTCAGAGACTGCAGGCAAGGAGATGCTGATTAATGCCCCCTGGGCCCTTACCTGCCTGAGTCACTTTGGCCCTCCCCTGCCCCATCCGCTTCTCACCTGCAAAACCAGGCCTAACCTGTAGGCAGGAAGGAAAGAGATAAGGGGAGAGAATGGGAGAATAAAACCCATAAAAAGGACAGGATTTGCTCATCCCACGGATTCCGCCTTTGGGTCCCCTTCTTCCACCCGGGAGAAGTCTGCTTTTACTTTTCTTTAATAAAGCTGCATTTTCCACTCTACATTTGCCTCGGCGTGCTTCTCCGGCGTTATACTTCAACACCTGAGGAAGCAGGACTCGTCACCGGTAAAGAGCGGTATCAGTATGAGAAGACCTGTTGCATATTTTGCAAACAAGTGGAAATAATGACTAATGACTAATGTTTTTTTTTTTTTTTTTTTTTTTTTTTTTTTGTCTGAGAGTGTCAATACCACTGGCCACTTCCTACAAATGTGGCCAGTGGATAAGCCCACCTCTGGAGAGAATTGTCACTCAGTGACAATTAAGATGAAAGGGGGGATTTATTGGCTCTTGTCTGGGATACTAGACAAATATCAAATTATACTGCTAGACAATCCTAATGTTACCCAGAACATAGTAAGATTTTAAACCCAGCCACTGTTTCCCACTAATACTAAAAAATTGGTTCATGATCATACACAGATAATTGAAAGGGTTTATTGCAGCCATTCTGATCTAACATAACTGCATTGGAGAATCCATACTTTGAAATGTTCACACATGGTATCAGTTGTACAGACCAAGGACAACACAAAGCCAGGTATGCATGCATTGGTAACCTGTCACAAAACACTGGAAGCAGAAACCCTTGGCAAGATTATAACTCTGAGAAACATCCTTCCTTTAGGTAAGGAAAGAGAGTAACTATTTTCACTGACACCAAATATGCTTTTTTGGTGGCCCATACCCATGGAGCTATTTGGAAAGAGAGGGAACTGCTAACTGCATGTAAAGAAAGAAAATGAACGTGCTAAAGAAGTTTTGCACTTATCAGAAGCTGTCCTGGAGTCAAAAGAGCTGGTCATCATCTATTTTCCATGGCATCAGAAATCAGATTGACTGTTCAAGGAAGTATTTGAGCAGATCAAGCTGCAAAGGTGGACTCCAAGACAAATATTCCTAGATCCCTTTTAATGAACTGAGTCCTGATTTGGTTGTGAGGGACACCTTCAGCATTCTCCTGAGGACTCAGGATCAATGTATAGTGAAAGGTTATGGAAAATAATATTCCTACAAAAAAACCCTGGGAAGAATGGAGGGACAGTGTGACTCAGGAGGAGGAAGGGGAATTAGCCAAACATTAAACCTCTCCCAGTTACTTTCCCAGTAACAATGGGCCCTGAGGGGAAAAGCAAACTTTCATCCCTTCCCGGGTTAATCTCTAGCATCTCCAACAAAAGCAAACATTTACACCGTCCCAACCAAGATGGGTCCTGAAGGGAGGAGGCGAATGCTGAAACGCTGGGCCCTGGACTTTTTTACCCTTTCCCATTGTAGATGAGTCCTGTAGTGAAGTTCTAGGTAACAATGGGTCCCAGAGGAAGAAGATTAGCAGTGAACACCAAATTCTGAGTTTTTCCCATTACAATGAGTTTCAAACTTTTTACAACTGCCTTCCTGAGTTAAAATTTTAACCTGCATAATTAGGTCCCTGACTGTCCAAATAGCACATTCAGTCTCCAATAATTAATTCACTCTCATTGTAAACTATAAAACTCAGATTCCTTCTGTAACCTGGGGGTCACTTCCATACCCAGAAAATGAGCCCTCCTGTGCTAGATTGATTGACTCTGCTGCAGAACAAAGGAAAGCTTGCTGATGGAGGTTTGATTCCCATCTCCTGCCTCTGACATTTGTGCACCATGTGCTTACATATATGAATTTGAATGTGTCTACCACTCCCAGGACGTCAATTATACATATACTCAGGATGGTTGGATTTATAACACACAGGTAAAGTCTCATTCCTGAGCATCCTACGGAGGATGTAATAAGTCATATATGCACCAGAGTATCCATTTGGGGTGGTATGCCATCCTCCAATGAATACACAAATTCATTATAGAAAATCGCATGCCAAGCATGGTTCCAAAGGTAATTAAAATATGCATGATGAGTGCCCACAAATAACCCTAGATCAAGTCTGCTACCCATAAGAAAGAAGTTTCATCCAGAGGCCCCAGAGCCAGGGGTAATTACAAAGTGACTTCACTGTGATGCTGAGAATCACTAGAAATTTCAAGTACTCATTAGTATTTGAGGACAATTTTACTAACCTTTTCATTGCTGTTCTGACAAGATCTCTGAGGTTCTTAAGCCACCACAAAAGAAATAATTCCTAGGTTCATGCCACTTCATTCAGAGTGATAACAGAGGATCCTTTGTGACAAATAATTTCAGGAATTGTCTGGGGCCTTAGGCATTCAATGGAAACTACATTCTTCATGGCAACTCCCATCTATTGGCAAAACAAAAGATGAAACATACACTTAAAAAGACTTTTGCTAAAGTTTAGAAGGAAAGTAATTCAGCCTACAAACTGCTTCAGGCTAGAAGCAAACTCCAATTGAGCCCCTATGAAATATTCCATGGGAGGCTCTTCCTGTGTTCTAGAGATGAACATGGAGACCTGTAGGGAACTCGATTAAAATGAGACACTGTCACATATTTACAATGGTTGGGAGTTACTCACCTGTCACACATAAATCTGCTTCTCACCAATTGATGTTTCCTACAGACATTCTCTGCATCACTGTGTCCTGGAGACCAGGTCCTACTGAAATCTTGCCTGAAGACAAGCAAGAAGATGACTTCCATCTTCTCTGGTCTGGACCGTATGAGGTGCTACAGTGCTACAGTCAAGTGGCACAGTCATGCCATGGATCCATCACTCTTGTGTTAAATTTGTTCTGCAAAGGTCATCGGGTCCTCTGTGTCGTTTCTACAGGAACACCATGGGGAACATAAAATATGCTGTGTAAGAAAGAATGCAGTGGCCAAAGTCACCCAATCCTTGACTGGCCCAATTTCCCAGACACTGAATCTCCCAAAGGGCAAGTGAACCCCTGACCATCCTCAAATTGCCATTTTGAAGACCATCTCCTACACATAAGTAATGCATGGCTCCCTGGTTCTGATTTTACTTTTGGACCATTTTCCTATTCTGTCTCAGTCTTCTATCTCCTATGGTTTACTGTGTGTTACCTGAAGGTCTTAACACTTTGTAATCATAACTAGTAGGTTCTATAATCAGATTTTTCTTCCTCTCCTTGGCCTTTTTCTCCATACTTTTCATTTTAGGGCTTTGCCTTTCAAAGATGGAAAGGGTACACTATTGTTCAGCTCTCCCAGTCTCTACTGGTAACCTTACTGTTGGATTTGCCATCTTTTATTTGTGAATTCCTTCTCATGAGATAAAGATCTGCCTGATATACCTGTCAATAATCCCCTGGTTCTTTCCTTTCCTAAAATCTACAACCTATAAAGAAATACCTCTAGATATTGCCTATCAAGTCCACTTCATTCTCTTATCTAAAAACATACCATGCTTCTAGCTAGACCCCCAGTCCTCAGTCAATTCCTATCTTTTATTCAGACTCAAGATGCAGTTCCTCATGAACGAATGGACATTTCACAGAAAGACTGGCAGACTAGAATATTTTGCTTTGGTAATGCCACCTTTAATTCACTTCCTAAGTCTACAAATAATTTATTTAAAAACTATTATTATAACTAGACAGAGTCCCAATATCCCAAACCTCTGTTTTGATTACTGACTATGCAGTTCATATTCCTATTCTCTGAAACTAACAGTACCTCATGATCTAACCCAAACACTGATCCTGCTTTCAGAACATTACCAAATTGTTGCCAACCAATGAGTCTTTAAACTTCAACAACAGAACTAACAAGTTATGTGTTCTCTCTGATCCTGTGTGTATGTGTATTCAAAATCATCCATGGGCTTATGAATGCCTAGAGTCAGGGCATATGGAAGGACAATGCTTTTAGGATACCTAACTCTTGCTTTTACTGTCTTCTAACTCATGACACAAGGTTTTCTTCAATATCACAGTCTCTTTAAAAGGCTCTTTCTCTCATCAATGATTATCCTGCAACAACTCCCCAGACTATGAAAATGGTAGTTTTGAACCTCCTCAAGGATGTGATTTACAGAAGAAGTTAATCACAGTGGCTAGGCAGACTTGGAAGTATATAAGGATACTGGCTGGAAGTGGCTCTGCCTGGAATGAACATATGATCAGGAATCTCTCATATGGTTTGTAGGATCACCATTTCTCTATGGCCATTAGGGCTCAACAGAGCAGAATCCCTAGCCTAAATCATGGGGGACAATCTAATTGCCATGGATTATCTCCTACCTACAGGAGGGAGTAAGTACCATAGTAAATACCTCATGTGATTGAATAAATACTGCCAGTCAGGTGGAGTTAAAACATTAGATATCTAAAATGTCAAGGTTGGCTAAACCTCTTGAAAGGGTCCCATTCCCCTGGCCCATTGAAATGGCCTCATTTCCCATTTTCAGATATTTTTGTTTGACTATGGGGGTCCTCTCTGCCATGTCCCATGTGGAGGAGAAAAGGGTTAATTGCCGGAGAAGGATGTTGGTAGTTTTTCTATTACCCAAAAAATTCATCTACTCAATGAACACACAAGAACCAATACTCTTTTCATGAGAAGGGGTGTGAGGGGTCCAGCCATACCAGCTCTGGCCTCTTACAACAACATGGAGTTGCCCAACTCTCCTTTATTTATAATATACAGACAAAGGGGGCAAGGACTAGGAGGAGCCTTTTCTGTGATGGACAGGATAGGATGGAGTTAGGGAAGCCATTCTCTTAGCCTGGAAATTCCAGAAGGAGTCAGGGAACCACTCCCATGCAGCGCCACGTGCCTGGCAGTTCCTAGAAGCCAGGCCACTGTGTCACATGGTTCAACCTAGTCTAATTCTGCTAAATAAGGACGGCTTCCCACACAGTTGACTATATTCTGGCCTCGGCCTTATAGTTTATAATGATCCTTTTAATTTTAAGCTTCAGCATCTGGCTCCTTTTTCAGATGATACTTACATGCCAATCATTGTTTAAAATCCAAATTGTCACTTACTGGGAACCCCCTGTCTTCTGATATTAGTTCACTACTCTACAGGGAACTGGGGAATATTTCCAATGAGTGCTGTACCCTTCCATTCCTCTAATACAAATCTACACCATGGTCTAGAAGGAAGCATCCAGATCAGTGACAGGAAAGCCTGGTTAAATCCTCCAGCTTCTGTTGTTTCTAGTTACTTGCTTTCATCATGAGCTTTAGCAGTCACATAGCTAAATAATAGGTTATCAGACCCCCACTAACTTTGCCTGGAATAATCCCTCTCAAGTATGGTCACCATAGTAAGCTATTTTTCAGGAATTGGGGTGTAGCCTTTTCTAGTTCAAACTGGTTGAAGCCACCAGCCCCATTACTTGGACCTGCACAAGTGTCCAGTGGGTGACATTTTGATGTCACATAGCTAAAATCTCCACCAACAGATGATGCTAACACCGCCATTTCCTGAACATCTGTCCTAGGAAGACCCATGAAGTTGGATTACACATGCCTAAGCCACTAATTACTTCACTCCTCCTTACTTCCAGGTGCCTTTAGCCAGGCCTTAGACCACCCTGCTTCTTTATCCCATGGATACTCCCAAACTCTTAACCTCAGGTAGTCAGATTTGAGACTTGCTCTCCCATCTCCATTGCTTGACTGCCTCATGAGTAAACTCTTTCTCTTTTACAGACTTGTTATTTTGGCAATTGGCATACTGCATACTATGCAAAATGGACCTAGTTTAGTAACTCATTATTGGACTTTAAAATTCTATTCTACACACCTCTCAATCTTTCTTTCATAGTATATTTTTATCTCTTTGCATTATCTCTGCGCAACTTCCTCAGATGGATCCATTTTTCTCTCTTCAGTGGCATCTAATATCAAGTTTATTCTGTTCAGTGAATTATTATTATTATTATTATTATTATTACTTCAATGACCATATTTTCCTTCTGGTAATAAAAACTAATCTGTAGTTTATACTTTCTACTGAGTTTCTTTTTTCAATATTCATAGTTTGCATTCTGGAATTCTTTTTCTTGTTATTTGTTTAGAATTTCAAGTTATTTCGTGCCTTTAACTGTATTCAAGTCTTGGTAAGGTGCCTGCAAATCTGCTCTTTCTTGTATCTACTAACAATTCATTATGTGAATTGTTTGATCTTTTTTTTTTTTTCCTGAGGGAAGTCCTAGGGACCTGAGTTATGACAGTGTTTCTACAGAATGATAAGCTCTAATTTTTCCTAATACCTTGGAGGTAAATTAACCTGGAACCAAATTTAATTGTTGGATGTGGGTTTCTACACCATATAGTATAAATTAGAACTCAAAACTACTCAGAAGAAATGCTCAGAGTTTGAATTTCTCAAGTGACTCCTCTTTTAAAAATACATCCTAATGATACACCTTTTTCTTTCTCTTGATAATGAATACGGGTTTTGTTTTCTTTTATAGTGCTTGGGATTGAGCCCAGAGTCTCATAAAGCTAGGCACACTCTATCACTGAGCTATACCCTTAGTCCCAGATAGTTTTTTATTTGCATCCAAATGGGCACCAAAATCCAATCACCTAAAAATTAGGAAATATGATAACTTATTCTTCCCAAGTCCTAGATTGCTTAATCAATACCACAGTACTTAATTCTCTCTCTCTCTCTCTCTCTCTCTCTCTCTCTCTCTCTCTCTCTCTCTCTCTCTCTCTCTTTCCACACACACACACAAGTGCTGTTGACGATGTGGGGAAAAAGGTACACTCATACATTGCTAGTGGGAATGCAAATTGCTGCAACCACTCTGGAAAGCAGTATGGAGAGTCCTCAGAAAACTTGGAATGGAACCACCATTTGATCCAGTGATCCCACTCCTCAGTCAATACCTAAAGTACTTAAAATCAGTATACACGGTGACACACTCACATCAATGTTTATAGCAGCTCAACTCACAATAGCCAAACTATGGAACCAACCTAGGTGTCCTTCAACAAATGAATGGATAAAGAAATTGTGCTATATATACACAATGCAATACTACTCAGCCCTAAAGAAGAATGAAATTATGACATTTGCAGGGACATGGATGGAGTTGGAGAATATCATGCTAAGCGGAACAAGTCAGTCCCCTAAAAGCAAAGGCTAAATGCTTTCTCTGATATGTGGATGCTAATTCACAATAAGGCAGGGTGGTGCTAGAGAGAATAGAGGTACTTTAGATTAGGAAGAGGGGCGTGAAGGGAGGGGAAGGGGTATGAGGGTAGGAGGATAGTAGAGTGAAAGAGACATTATTACCTCATGTGCAAATGTGACTGCATGACTGATGTGCTCATACAACATGTCCAATTAGAAAAATGAGAAATTATATTCCATTTATATATGATTTATCAAAATGCATAAATGCATTCTACTGTCACATATAACTAATAAGAACAAATTTAAAAATTTTTTAGGGCTGGGGATATAGCTCAGTAGGTAGAGTGATTGCCTCACATGCACAAGGCCCTGGGTTCAACACCCAGCACAACAAAATAAATTTTTTAAAAAGAGTTTTTAAGTCAGACAAGAGATGGAAGTGTGTAGAGCCTCCTTAGTCAGGTAAATGGAGTTGGGAATCTCAGGGACCTGGCATTAGGCACCTAGGACTAGACAGTCATCCCACTAACTTTGATTCTATGTTAATGATTCCTGTTAAGAGTCGGGCAAGGTAACACAGGGACCAAGAGACAAGCTACAAAAAATAAGTTTCTGTTCTGAAACACCTGTTTCAGTTCCAGAAACACAGGGGATCCTGCTGCCTCCGTGTTCTGTGCCATTGTATGCTCCCTCCTGCATGACCCTCCTTTGGGTACAAATTCTAGTCCCCCCTTCTTTGTCATGCCTGCACATGATAGTTCCTAGGTATTCCGTGTCCTCCTCATTGGTGAAGTTAAGATAATGGCTCTTCTCTGATAACCTCTTGTTCATGCGGTGATATAAAATGATGTGAAGAACTTTGGAAATGTGGCAAGTTATGGGCCACTAACTTCTTCCACTTTCCCAGTTCCTGTTTCAGGACTATCTGCCAGGCCCCAAGCTCTTAGCTCTGTCCCACACTTTCACTGATATTTGCACATTAAGGCACAAAACTGCACATTATCACAAGGATGGGGTCTAATGTCACAGCCCATTTCTTCCCTTCACTGTTTCCCTTGCTCACTCTTAGACCCAGGCACAGGGACCACGGCCTCTGGTGAGACCGCTCACTGGACACAGGGCGGGGTGGGCAGCATCACAATTGGCGTGCAGTCCTGGGTGATGCGGGCCCTCCTGTGTGACATAACTGCTGGGAGGCTCTGCACAAGCTCAGTTGCTCACCTGGACTGACTGGGGCAAGCTGAGGAGCTAGGAGAGTCTGAGGAGATGACAAGGAAGCTATTGCACATTTCCCTGTCTGGACCCCAGCCTCCTGGTCCTTCCATCCACTCACCCTCTCATCCTCCAGCCCGCCTTCCTCCCCTGTCCACTCCATCTTCTGGCCCTAAGTCCACTCTCCAGTGCAACACTCCCCTCTCTGTCTTCTGCCCTACCTGGTTCCCTCCTCCCACTAGCAGTGCCCGGTCCTACTTCCCCACCTTAAAGCTCTCCATGCCCAGCTCCTCCTCTGTTCCATCTGGACCCACCCCTTGCCGCCCTGTTCTTCTGCCTCCCCTTTCCTACTACTCCTCCATCCTGGCCCCCACTCCTCCTCCCAGCCCTGCCTTCTAGTTCCCTGTTCTCTAGTCCCCGCTGACAGTCCAGTCATCCAGAACTGGACTGAGCCGTTGATGACTCTCGTTCTGGGGATGGTGTCCCTACTCCCCGTGCAGTTCAGAGTGGCCAGGATCTGGATTCCCAGCAGCCTGACCCAGCGAACCCAAGGAACGCAGGGCAAGGGCAAGCCAGGCTCCAGCCCGGAGCATTTCTGGTGAGTTACAAGATGCTTTCCTGTGTCCAGACCTGTGTCCAGACCTGGTTATCTTACTGCTGTCTCTGTCTTCCTTTCATGTTACCATGGTGACCCACTTTGAATGCCAGAGAGACCTTTAACAATTCCTTTACCCAGAGAGTCAGTTCTTCTCCTCCACTGTCTGCTCAGCCCCCTGCAGGAGACTCTGCATTTGTGCCTGGCTTCTCTGTGGGACTAGGGCTATAACCACAGAGCAAACTGCAGGACCAGTGACACAGAGCAAACTGCAGGACCAGTGACAGAGAACAGAAGGGAGTGAGTAGGGTCCTCCTCCTGTGATGTGCCCCATTGTAAAGTGAGGGCAAGAAAGATATGCTGAGGGCTGTCAGGCAGGCACGGCCTTGTTGTGTTCTGATTCTGAATGGTTCCTCCCAGACTCCATTTTCCTCCTGCTGTGACTCCACAACATGACACGCCAGGGACTTTTTCCCTTGGGAAATGTGTCCTGCAAGAGTGAGGGGCCAGGGGGCTCCCTTGTGTTCTCATCACAACCTACATATTAAGCCTCTCAGTCAGTGACCTCATCCCACCATTGTTAGGGGTGGGAGATTCTAGAAGGCAAGTCCGTGTCCTGATGCTGCCCACACGATGCCACTGTATGGAATGATTCCAGCTCCTCATCTCACTCAGACCAACACGATTTTCATCAAAATCCCAAGCGATGTTTTGGGGAAAACTGACAAACACTATAATTCAAAGAGAAATGCAGAGGACTAAGAACCCAAGACTCTCTATAGAAGAATCCTCCCTGCCAGATATCAGGACATGATACACGCTTTACAACCTAATTACTCTGATGACTGTGCAGTAGTAAACAGACAGCTGGCTTAGAAATGATCCAGAAACAGACTCGCACGGATGTGGACGTGCACATTCCTTCTGAGGCTAATTCCCAGGTAATATAGCTCGTTGCTAAGGCAAATGGCATCTTCTTTTGTATTCTAGATCTACAAGTTCCTTTCCCTCTGCATCTGATCCCATTTGAGAAGGATCCCAGAGATTTCAAGGGAAATTCATCCCCTATGGGCTCTAGGTAAGAAGGTAGAGGCTAGGCCAATATGCTTCTCGACTCCCTGCTATTTCTCAACAGATAGCCTCTAAGCATGAATGAATTCTTTCTTCCTTAAGTAATAATAGGTTTTAAGGGCACTCCTAATGTTCTGGATGGACCCAGGAGGCAGAAGCCAGCCCCAGAGTATCACTGGGCTGGCATGAGCTAGGCTGATGCCAGAGCATATATCAAGAATAAAGGGGCCGAGCATGATGGTGCACACCTGTATCCCAGTGGCTCCAGAGGTTGAGGCAGGAGGATTCAATTTCAAAGCAAGCCTCAGTAACTTAGCAAGGTCCTAAGCAACTCTGTGAGACCTTGTCTCTAATAAATTACAAAAAAAGAGGGATTGGGGATGTTGCTCAGTGATTAAGTGCCCCTAGGTTCAATTCCCAGTAACAAAAAAAAAGAAAAAAGAAAAAAAGAAAGAAAAGAAAAGAAAAAGAAGAAGGAAAAATAGGAATGAGGAGATGGGAGTTCAATTTTTATTTATTTATTTATTTATTTATTTATTTATTTATTTATTTATTTATTTATTTATTTATTTTCACATAAGGGAGTTTATTAAGCAAACAGAGTGTCTCCCTGCAGGGTAAGAGAGAAAATGAGAGGAAAAGAAAGGGAAAGAGAAAGGGCGCAGGCAAGAAAGAGTGTGAAAGCGAGAAAAGCAAGAGAGAAAAGATCTAGTTATTTATTTTAATTTGGTTGCCACATGGGGCTGGCGGACACTGCACCTGACAGTGTCATTGTGGTCTCTGAAGTCCTTGAGGGTGGCATTCAGTCTTGCTCCCCAGCACCCAGTACTGCTCCTGGCCTGTGCCAGACACTTGAAAGTGCTGTGGGTTCTGCTCCGCAGTGAGTCTTGAGCGGGAGGGAATTACGCCCTGACGGGAGCTGTGACACTCTGTCTCCAGGTCATGCAGGCTCCACAAGTCCTTGCACTGTAACACAGAGGAACATACAGAGGGCAAGTTCTTGAGAATGTCAGGACACTCAGCACAGACAGCATATGGCCAGAGAGACCTCTCAGGGTACTGTCCGCTTGGGCCAAGCCTCCCTGTCCTCTACTTTTTTTTTTTTTTTTTTTTTTTTTAATTTTTAAATGGTTCTTTATTCATAAACTTGATGCAAGTTTACAAAATTTACTGTACATTGCCAAATAAATCTGCAGTGAAAAATAAAATCCAAAAAAACAAAGCATGCCAAATGTGCAGCTGTCAATCTGCTAGCTATCAGGATATTAAAGAATTCAATAATGTATTCAAGATTTAGCCTTAGGCTTAAGGAACTTTAATGCTTTAAAGAATTCTGCCTTGTCACTTGTTATCTGAGCAACTGGCAATCAGAGCTTTATATAAATGTAACCAAGTGAGCAAGATAAAGAAAATCTTTATCTACTATCCTAACCAAATTAAAATCAAAAGAAACACAATAATGCATAAGTGCCAAATCTCTTGAATAGGGTTTACAGAGTTAAAAACCAAATCTTAAAGCAAATGCATAAGAAATGCGTTTGAACTTTGAAACTGGTTTGTGCAGAAAAAATGTGCTTCTGGGTTTCTTTTAAAAAGTGCTTAATAACTAGAATTTATTTTTAAATCAAACTTGGGTTTATTTAAAAAAAAATCTCTCACCAACCGAACAGGACTGATTCATGTAAGGCAATAAAATGGAGAGTACATTGATTTGAGTCAGGTTTTACAAAAGAATTAAGAGATCCTATTAGTCTTTTGGTTGTAAAAGCCATTTTCATGACAACAAAAATTTTAAGAATCTCCAAATCAGGTATCTTTTTGTACTTAACTATATAGCTTTTTGCTCAAGGAAGTCTGTCTTCATGCCAATCACTTTATAAGTTTATTAGTTTACAAATAATTGCAACATCCCGTTAATAAAATGGAAAGGTAAAATGACTTAGTATTTTAAATAACTTCAAGCTCTATATTGTGGCTCTTCTTCGTAAGAAATATTGAACCAACAAGAAGCAGATTCAGCCCAGCAAGACTCTGCTGCCCCAGTGGAAATTACTACTTGACTAGTGAGATTTCTACAGATCTGACCTGTCCTCTACTTTGAGGATAGAAACTGGGCTCTTCTTCCCCAGGCTCAGAGACTGAGCTCGACCAAATGCCATTGTCTTAATTGTCAAGTCAACAAAATGTCCCCAGTGGCCCTGGCGTGGCATTCGTTCATTCCTCGGACATTCAGATAGTGCAAGCAGAGTGTCTGGAGTCTACTGAGTGCACAGCTTGGTTCTGCACTCATCCATTGCATGGCTCTGCTCAGGGACCTCACCCTCTCTGGGCCTGCAGCCGAGGGTTGCTATGAGGATTAAGTAAAATAATGCAGGTGCTCAGGACAGGATCTGGTACACGGGCTCATGAAACGCTGGTTGTCACTATTGTTGGCATTATTGCCATGCGGTTGTCACCATGATGGGGATGGTATGGGGACCTCCCAGCATAATGAGAGACCAACAAGTAGACCTGTGAGGACACTGGCATGGGGACAGGGAATGGGCTTGCTGTGGAGCAGCAGGAAACAGGTGCTTCAAGCACAGGCACCAGGGCTGCTCCCGACGTGACTCCTGCCTGACTCAGGCTGAGTCTCCCTGCCAGGTCTCTCAATCTCATTCTTCATGCTGCTCCAGGACAAAGGGACAAACACCCAGGAGACAGGGTGAAAGTCAAGAAGTGGGCGGGATGCAGAGGTCTTGATGAGCGTGGCTGCTGCACTTGATAAACACCAGGAAGCACCGTGGCAACAGAGGTGGTGCCTAAGAGGGCAGAGTGGGGAGCCAGGCTGCCTGGGCTCTGCTTAACAGGTGTGTGAGCTTGAGTATGTTACCAAGTCACTCTTAAACTCAGTTCTCCCGTCAAGAAATGGAAACATTACAGCACCTCTCTTATGGGGTTTTATAAGTAGTAAGGGAGGTGGTGGTTGTTTTGACCCAGAACCACGCCTGGTCCATCCGTGCCCAATACACATGGGCAGGCTACTGTGATGCAGATCAGGAAGAACAGAAAGGAGAATAAGAGGCCAACCTCAGAACAATTGGATGCTGTTCCTGGCTCCTTGGCTTCATCCCAGGCACCTCTATCCACTGAGAGATTCCAGGTGTGCTCCCTTCCCAAGAGCTCTCTGCACCCTGCAGGAAAAGCCACAGATGATGAGCACCTCTTAATTTTGTGTCTCCTGGGAATATTAGCTGAAATCGTGTCCATTAAGTTAATGGCACATGTGGCTTCTGTAAGATTTGTGTGTCAGAGGGCTCACTTTTACTCAGTTCTTTGTGTGACTCCTTCTACAAACTCATTCTTTCCTTCAGCAGATGTGTATGCATACCCAGCCTGTGCTGGATGCAGACTTAGGAGGTGGGCTACCCTAAGACAGATATGCACGCTCCATCACTGGGTGGCTTTCTAGTGGGAGGGGGCACAGATGAGTCTCCGGTAGGCCTAAGCTTTGCATAGATTGTTCTCAGCATCATGAATGGATATTAGTGTTGGTTTCTCCATTCCACAAGCAGGTTGAGCAAGGAAAAGCACCTGCAGCCACACAGGAGGAGAGAAGGGCCTGATTTCAGCCCAGGTGCACCTGCCTCAATCCCAGGACCTCTTGCATCCCCACAGGGGTCTTTCAGATCCAGCAGCCTCCCCTCTAGGTCCACCCAGAATGCCATGACCACAGGCTGAACCACTTCAGGATCTACAGTGACCTCACACTCTCCAAGGCTACGATGTGGAGCCAGGGAGATGATCACAGCAGGATTCCAGGGGTGAAGCCAGGTGCTGTATTGATTACCCAAATGTATACTGTCCAGAAAATAAATATTGCTTTTGTTAAAGAGCAAAATTTCAGCAAAATTTATTTCATAAGTCATAGTTACTGTGTTGACACTTCTAGAATAGGGCACCTATTCAGACTAAAACCAGTTCAGAATGCTCTACTCCATCACCTGGTTGTATTTATAGCTAGGGAAGAGGAAGTAAGATAGAAAATGGAACTGAAGGACAGAAAGTTCAATTTCTTAGCACTCAGTTGGATGTGGTTTGAACAGTTGGTCTCTTCTGATTGGCTGAGTCTCAGCTACTTTCTACAAACAAGGTAACAGCGCTCGCACATCAGGCTAAGTCCATCTCCCTGCGTGTGGAGAAAGCTTTACACCAAACGTAAAATCATAGAGTTAACTTTAGACCAAACTTAACACTTTTAATCCCAAGTCTGGTTTTTCCATCCTGAATCACACTTTTCTCATTTCTGCCCAAGTCCACTGGTTCAAACCTTCATCATATATGCCAGTGTGTGAATTTCAGGTACGGGCTGCAGACTGAGTGCAGGTAATGAGCTCCTCTGCCTTCCCAGACACCAACAAAGAATGATACCTGGATCCCACGCTGAGGCTGAAGCCCCACCACAGAGAATGGGGGAACATTAGCAGTCAAGAAAACCAAAGACCTATTAGGAGGCTGGAAAGTGGTGGAGGAGGAGGCAACCACACATGCAGCCTGCGTGGGAGCCCAAGGACAGCCAGGCCTCAAGATCAGGAGAGAGGCTCAGGCTCAGCAGGGCGTGGGCAGAGAGCTGCAGGTGGGCACTGACACAGGGTCTGCGATCATCAGCTCCACACACTAGTGCAGCCAGGTTTATAACGTCTCTCCCTCACTGGAGGGGTGTTCTTGGGAAAATGGGAGAATCACAGAACTCGGACACAAAAAGAGAGGTTAGCAGTCAGGTGTGGGCTGAAAGTGATCCATGAAAATCTGCAAAGTGAAGTGTGAGCCTCTCAGCCATGTGCCACACACACACTGCCTTTTTACCCAGCGTTTGAAGCTGGAGGGTCCTTGCAAAAATAAATTAAAAAAAATAAATAAAAAATAAATAAAAAGACTCCCACATAGGACATCTGAAGTCCTCTAAGGGAAGAGTGGATAAGTCATTTCCCCATCACACCACCAAGCATTGCTCCTGAACCTGGTCCTGCTGAGCCGCCCCTGGCTGAGGCTGCTGCCAGCTAGTGTCTGAGCAGCCTTTGAAGCCAGCACCACCCCTGCACTGCCACCATGCCACAGACCTCTGCAGCGTGAGCAGAGGCCGGGCTGTGTGAGCCAGAGTCTGGCCACCTGCACCCCAAGGTGCTACATGTCCCTGACGAGAGGCTGGGAGGCATAAGGAATGCCATCCCACCTGCCCCTCGAGCACTCAGATGGAATGCCAGTGGTGGGGTGGGGGAAGCCAACTAGGGGAGGTCCCGGGGTCCTTACAGACACAGGAGCCAGTAGTCTGGGAATGAATCATGAAGACGTCACGAGCCAGGCATCTGGGCTCAGAGGAGAAAGGGAACTGCAAAGGTAGCTGAAGAGAACAAAATAGGCAAATGAAGTAAGCTTGGTGCCACTGAAGCACCACATGATGGGCATGAGATCCAGGAAGCTAATGACTTGTTCTCAGCTACTCCCAGCCTGACTTAGTTGGTCACTGTGTGCGCCAAGACTGTTGTCTTTGTACATCTGCAGCAGCCCATGCTGCCATCCAAGGGTGCACTAGAGCCCACGGTCCAGCTCAGCCTTACACAGCAGACACCGTGCAGCAAGTCGGCAACTGAAGCCCAAGGAGGATACCAGTGAGATGAAGAGACAAGCTCAGCCACAGGCTGAGAGGACAGCACATCGCTGCAGGAGGAGGAGCACAAAGGGAGGAAGGGCAGGTTAAGGAAAGGCCAGAGTGACAAGACCCTGGGAGTCACCAGAGAGGGCCCCAGGGACGGGGGAGGCAGCTGGGAGATGGGGAGCAGCAGCTCAGTTTGGTGATGCCCTGGCTGGTCTTCCTGGAGGACTGCAGGAAACAGGAGTGGGTTGGAATGGCCGGATTAGCAGAAATGCCTCAGCTCAGTGAAATTCTAAAGAGCCACGTTCCTACAGCAGTGCAGGACCTAGAAGTCATGGTGAACTTTCAGGATGTGCTCAGACTCCAGTGAGCATGAAAAATTCTCAGATGTACCCAAAGGCTATTAATCTCACCAACAAATCATGGGCTAAATATGGAAGTCAAGCATAACACCATTTTGAAAACCAGTTTCCTTCCCCAAGGAAAAGTAGATGTCCCCTTCAACTATTATATATCACAATAGTTAAAACAAAGTAACTGTCCTCATTGGAAAAAATAATGTAGGAAACTTTGATGATTATTTCTACTCCTCTGTCTTCATGCATTAGAAATATTTTAGAATGATATACTATTAGAATTTCCAGATGTTTTCCTACTTAGTGGGTATGGTACATTTAAACTAGAAAATGAGCACTTTAGCCTCTTTTTAAACCAGAAAGTATGGAATGTTAATTTCTAGATTTTGAAACATACTCATCTATGTGATTTTTCCTTTGACATGGTGGGATAAAGACAGGCTGTTGAGTGCAGATTGCTCTTTGTCAGGCGCCTGTCATCCACCATTTGCCTGCCTCTTGCCTGTCCATCGCCTGCCTTTCACCTACCCATCACCCACCACCCGAGGTTCACCTCCCGATCATCCGACAGCTGCCAGCAGACTGACCGCACACCGCAAGTGGAGCATCAGCTTCCTGCTGTTGCCTGGAAGTTCACTGTCACAGTACCTACAGGTTTGGTTACACGTGGCTGCCGCCATTTTGAGACAACCGCCAGGCCCTGTAGGACCCCTGGCCGGACTGACTGAGCCCCGTCTTCAGGATCCCTCAGTCCAACAGATCACTCCCTGCCTCTGGGGCCCTCACATCAACTGACTGCTCCCTGCAGCCAGGACCCCAAGACCAACTAACTGTGTCCTATCACCAGGACCCCAGACCAACTGATTGCACCCGGCCTCCAGGATCCCACAACCACACCGAACACACTGGACCTCCAGGACCCCTGCCTGACCAACTGCACCCCGCCTCCAGGACCTCCAGCCGACCACGTCCACACCCCAAACTGCAGCTCCCCATTTGCCAACACATTTGGAAGCCAGAGTGGCCATCTTGGATAATCCTGAAAGCCATAGCTCTGATTTTTAGGTGGGGCAAATTCCATCCTGAGACACCTGCTGGAGACTTGAAGCTCATTGTCAGGTACCTCTCATGCATCAGGCTACTGAACACTGGGAGGTTTGAATACTATATGACTGTTGTAGTGTAGATTTTCTTTCTTCTCCTTATTGAACAATTTTAAGTGTTTATTTCTTTACTTTTTTTGGCTCTCTTTTCCTTTTGTTTACCTGTTCCCTCAGAGTCTCTTTCTCCATTTTTGCATGCTAACATCCAATTTCTTTTGATTACACTCTCACACTTTCTATAATCTAGAACTTCTGTATATTCTTTTCTTATTCCATTAACAGCTACATCCTACATCCCTCTGCTTCCTCTTTGTCCTCCATTAGAAACTGCAGACCTTATTGCAAATCTGTTTGTTATACTAAAGATGATAGTTGAACTCATTCTGTTTATTATGACAATTTTGTTATTGTCCTCATAGGGGCTATTTGGTCTAGGATTGCATAGTGTCTGAATTGGGCACTGCTAATATTGATCTCCCCTTAAAGAAAAGGTTTTCGAAACCTATAGGACCACTATAAGCCTATAGGGGGAAATCTGCAATATTCCAGATCTGCACTGCTAGAGGGGAAGATATATGAACAACGTGAAAAAATAAGGGAAGAAAATTATCCAAACAAATTTAGATTCTATATTAATAGAATCCAATGACAGTATGTTAGAAGAAATTTCAGAAAAGGACTTCAGATTCTACATGATTAAAATGATTGACGAAGCAAAGGATGAGACAAGAGAGCAAATGCAGGCAATGAATGATCATACCAATAAGCAGTTGAAAGAGCAACTGCAGGAAGAAAAAAATCATTTCAACAAAGAGATAAGAGATTAAAAAAAAAAAAAAACAGAAATCCTTGAAATGAAGGAAACAATAAACCAAATAAAAAGCTCAATGGAAAGCATCACCAAAAGACTAGACTACTTGGAAGACAGAACCCCAGAAACGAAGACAAAATATTTAATCTTTTCCCCCCCTGCGGTACAGGGGATCGAACTCAGCACCGTGTGCTTGCAAGGCAAGCACTCTACCAGTTGAGATATCTCCCCAGCCTAAAATATTTAATCTTGAAAATAAAGTTGCCCAATCACAGAACATGGTAAAAAATCATGAACAGAATCTCCAAGAACTATGGGACATCATGAAAAGACCAAATTTAAGAATTATCGGGATTGAGGAAGGCACAGAGATACAAACCAAAGGAATGAACAACCTATTCAATGAAATAATATCAGAAAATTTCCTAAGCCTGAAGAATGAAATGGAAAATCAAATATAAGAGGCTTACAGAACACCAAATGCACAAAATCAAAACAGATCCACACCAAGGCACATTATAATAAAAATGCCTAACATTCAAAATAAAGGTAGGATTTTGAAGGTCGTGAGAGAAAAGCATCAGATTACATACAGGGGGAGACCAATACGGATAGCAGCCGACTTCTCAACCCAGACTCTAAAAGCTTAAGGGCCTGGAACAACATATTTCAAGCTCTGAAAGAACATGGTTGCCAACCAAGAATCCTATACCCAGCAAAACTAATCTTCAGATTTGAAGATGAAATAAAATTCTTCCATGATAAACAAAAGTTAAAAGAATTTACAAATACAAAGCCTGCACTACAGAATGTTCTCAACAAGTTATTCCATGAGGAGGAAATGAAAAACAACAATGGAGGTCAGCAAAGGGAGGAACTACCTTAGAGGAAAACCACTTAGAGAAACCAAGCCAAGTTAAAAACCAAAAATAAGCCCAAATGACTGGGAATACGAATCATATCTCAATAATAACCCTGAACATTAACGGCCTAAACTCATCAATCAAAAGACACAGACTGCCAGAATGGATTAAAAAGAAAGACCCAACAATTTGCTGCCTGCAAGAGACTCATCTCATAGATAAGGACATCCACAGACTAAAGGTGAAAGGATGGGAAAAAACCTACCATGCACATGAACTCAGTAAAAAAGTGGGAGTTTCTATCCTTATATTAGATAAAGTGGACTTCAAGCCAAAGTTAGTCAGAAGGGATAAAGAAGGACATTTCATACTGCTTAAGGGAACCATAAATCAGGAAGACATAACGATAGTAAATATTTATGCCCCAAACAATGGTGCATCCCTGTACATCAAACAAATCCTTCTCAATTTCAGGATTCAAATAGACCACAACACAATAATTCTGGGTGACTTTAACGCACTGCTGTCACCACTAGATAGATCTTCCAATCAAAAATCAACCAAAGAAATCATAGAACTCAATAACACAATCAATAACCTAGACTTAATAGACATATTTAGAATATTCCATCCATCAACGAGCGGATTCACTTTCTTCTCAGCAGCACATGGAACCTTCTCAAAAATAGACCATATGTTATGCCACAAAGCAGCCCTTAGGAAATGCAAAAAAATAGAGATACTGCCTTGTATTCTATCAGATCATAATGGACTGAGAGTAGAAATCAATGACAAAGTAAAAAAAGGAAATTACTCCAACACTTGGAGACTAAATAATATGCTATTGAATGAAACATGGATAACAAAAAACATCAGGGAGGAGATTAAAAAATTCTTAGAGGTCAATGAAAATGATGATACAACATATCAAAATCTCTGGGACACTATGAAAGAGGTACTAAGAGGAAAATTCATTGCATGGAGCGCATTCCAGAAAAGAATGAAAAGTCAGCAATTAAATGACCTAACATTACAGCTCAAAGCCCTAGAAAAAGAAGAACAGAATAACAGCAAAAGTAGTAGAAGACAGGAAATAATTAAAATCAGAGCTGAAATCAATGAAATTGAAACAAAAGAAACTATTCAAAAAATTGACATAACAAAAAGTTGGTTCTTTGAAAAACTAAACAAAATAGACAAACCCTTAGCCACTAACAAATAGGAGAAAACTCAAATTACTAAAATTCATGATGAAAAAGGAAATATCACGAAAGACACCACTGAGATACATAACATAATTAGAAGCTACTTTGAAAATCTGTATTCCAACAAAATAGAATCTACTGAAGACATTGATAAATTTCTAGAGACATATGCTCCTCCCAATCTGAACCAGGAGGACATACACAATTTAAACAGATCAATATCAAGCAATGAAATAGAAGAAGCCATTAAAAACCTACCATCCAAGAAAAGCCCAGGACCAGATGGATTCTCAGCCGTGTTCTACAAGACCTTCAAAGAAGAACTCATTCCAATACTTCTCAAAGTATTCCAGGAAATAGAAAAGGAGGGAGGGTACCCTACCAAACTCATTCTATGAAGCTAATATCACCCTCATACCCAAACCAGGAAAAGACATATCAAGGAAAGACAATTTTAGACCAATATCCTTGATGAATATAGATGCAAAGATCCTTAACAAAATATTGGCAAACCGTATCCAAAAACATATTAAGAAAATCGTGCACCACGATCAAGTGGGGTTCATCCCTGCAATGCAAGGATGGTTTAACATCCGTAAATCAATAAATGTAATCCATCTTGTCAATAGACTTAAGGATAAGAATCATAAGGTTATTTCAATTGATGCAGAAAAGGCATTCGACAAAATACAACACCCCTTTATGCTCAAAACACTAGAAAAAATAGGGATAGTAGGAACATACCTGAACATTGTAAAGGCTATTTATGCTAAGCCCATGGCCAACATCATTCTTAATGGAGAAAAACTGAAACCATTCCCTTTAAAAACGGGAACAAGACAGGGATGTCCTCTTTCACCACTTCTATTCAACATTGTCCTCCAAACTCTAGCTAGAGCAATTAGGCAGACTAAAGAAATTAAAGGGATATGAATAGGAAAAGAAGAACTTAAGCTGTCACTATTTGCTGATGACATGATTCTATATTTAGAGGATCCAAAAAACTCCTCCAGAAAACTTCTAGACCTCATCAATGAATTCAGCAAAATAACAAGCTATAAAATCAACACGCATAAATCTAAAGCATTTTTATACACAAGCAATAAAACATCTGAAAGGGAAATGAGGAAAACAACTCCATTTGCAATAGCCTCAAAAAAAAAAAAAATAAAATAAAATACTTGGGAATCAATCTAACCAAAGAGGTAAAAGATCTCTACAATGAAAACTAAAAAATGTTGAAGGAAGAAATTGAGGAAGACCTTAGAAGATAGAAAGATCTCCCATGTTCTTGGATAGGCAGAATTAATATTGTCAAAATGGCCATACTACTAAAAGTGCTATACAGATTCAATACAATTTCCATTAAAATCCCAATGATGTATCATACAGAAATAGAGCAAGCAATCATGAAATTCATCTGGAAGAATAAAACACCCAAAATAGCTAAAACAATCCTTAGCAGGAAGAATGAAACAGGGGGTATCGCAATACCAGAACTTCAACTATACTACAAAGCAATAGTAACAAAAACGGCATGGTATTGGCACCAAAATAGACAGGAAGATCAATGGTACAGAATAGAGGACACGGACACAAACCCAAATAAATACAATTTTCTCATACTAGACAAAGGTGCCAAAAATATGCAATGGAGAAAAGATAGCTTCTTCAACAAATGGTGCTGGGAAAACTGGAAATCCATATGCAACAGAATGAAACTAAACCCCTATCTCTCACCCTGCACAAAAATCAACTCACAATGGATCAAGGACCTTGAAATCATACCAGAGACCTTGCATCTTATAGAAGAAAACGTAGGTCCAAATCTTCAACTTGTTGTCTTAGGATCAGACTTCCTTATCAGGACTCCCATAGCACAAGAAATAAAAGCAAGAATCAATAACTGGGATAGATTCAAACTAAATAGCTTTCTCTCAGCAAAGGAAACTATCAGCAATGTGAAGAGAGAGCCTACAGAGTGGGAGAATATCTTTGCCACTCGTACTTTAGTGAGATCAGTAATTTCCAGAATCTATAAAGAACTCAAAAAACTCCACACCAAGAATACAAATAACCCAATCAACAAATGGACTAAGGATATGAACAGACGCTTCAAAGAAGAAGATCTACAAGCAATCAACAAACATATGAAAAAAATGTTCACCATCTTTAGTAATAAGAGAAATGCAAATCAAAACTACACTAAGATTCCATCTCACCCCAATTAGAATGGTGATTATCAAGAATACAAGCAACAATAGGTGTTGGAGAGGATGTGGGGAAAAGGTACACTCATACATTGCTGGTGGGGATGCAAACTAGTGCAGCCACTCTGGAAAGCAGTGTGGAGATTCCTTAGAAAACTTGGAAAGGACCCACCATTTGACCCAGCTATCCCACTCCTTGGCCTATACCCAAAGGATTTAAAATCAGCATACTACAGAGATTCAGCCACATCAATGTTCATAGCTGCTCAATTCTCAATAGCCAGATTGTGGAACCAACCTAGGTGTCCTTCAGTTGATAAATGGATAAAGAAACTTTGGTGTGTATATATATATATATATATATATATACAATGGAATATTACTCAGCTATAAAGAATAATAAAATTATGGCATTTGCAGGCAAATAGATGAAATTGGAGAATATCATGCTAAGTGAGATAGGCCAATCTCAAAAAACCAAGGGACGGATGATCTCGCTGATAAGTGGATGATGACAAATAATGGGGGATAGGAGGGGGGCAAGAATGGAGGAAGGAGGGACTGTATAGAGGGAACTGAGGGGTGGGAGGGGTGGGGGGAAGGAAAAAAATAACAGAATGAATCAAACATCATTACCCTATGTAAATGTGTGATTACGCAAATGGTATGCTGTTACTCCATGTACAAGCAGAAACATGTATCCCATTTGTTTACAATAAAAATAAACTTAAAAAAAAGCAACTCTTTTGGAATTAATATTATTAGTGAAATAATAAAATAATACAAGCCAGAAAATAAAGAGTCCAAGAGAGAAGAGGGACCAAGAGGGCTTAGGATTTCCATGATGATCAAAGAAATCAGGAAGGTGAAGATGAGAAAGTTCTTCAGACATAAAGAAAAAAGAGGGGGAGCATAATAGGCTTGTTAAACATCCATACGAAATTAGGCATCTTTGGGAATGAGAGATTTCAAACCTAATCATTGGGAAATCACAAATCAGGAGTGGACAGTCATCTCACCAGAAATAGCCCTGTATCCCACAATCACGCATAAACCTAGGAACAGGGACCACGGCCTCTGGTGAGACCGCTTACTGGACACAGGGCGTGGTGGGCAGCATCACAATTGGCATGCAGTCCTGGGTGATGCGGGCCCTCCTGTGTGACATAACTGCTGGGAGGCTCTGCACAAGCTCAGTTGCTCACCTGGACTGACTGGGGCAAGCTGAGGAACTAGGAGAGTCTGAGGAGATGACAAGGAAGCTATCGCACATTTCCCTGTCTGGACCCCAGCCTCCTGGTCCTTCACCCTCTCATCCTCCAGCCCGTCTTCCTCCCCTGTCCACTCCATCTTCTGGCCCTAAGTCCACTCTCCAGTGCAACGCTCCCCTCTCTGTCTTCTGCCCTACCTGGTTCCCTCCTCTCACTAGCAGTGCCCGGTCCTACTTCCCCACCTTAAAGCTCTCCATGCCCAGCTCCTCCTCTGTTCCGTCTGGACCCACCCCTCGCCGCCCTGCTCGTCTGCCTCCCCTTTCCTACTACTCCTCCATCCTGGCCCCCACTCCTCCTCCCAGCCCTGCCTTTTAGTTCCCTGTTCTCTAGTCCCTGCTGACAGTCCAGTCATCCAGAACTGGACTGAGCCATTGATTACTCTCGTTCTGGGAATGGTGTCCCCACTCCCCGTGCAATTCAGAGTGGCCAGGATCTGGATTTCCAGCAGCCTGACCCGGCGAACGCAAGGGATGCAGGGCGAGGGCAAGCCAAGCTCCACCCTGGAGCATTTCTGGTGAGTTACAAGATGCTTTCCTGTATCCAGACCTGGTTATCTTACTGCTGTCCCTGTCTTCCTTTCATGTTACCATGGTGACCCTCTTTGAATAGCAGAGAGACCTTTAACAATTCCTTTACCCAGAGAGTCAGTTCCTCTCCTCCCCTGTCTGTTCAGCCCCCTGCAGGAGGCTCTGCATTTGTGCCTGGCTTCTCTGTGGGACTATAACCACAGAGCAAACTGCAGGACCAGTGACGGAGAACAGAAGGAGGATCTAGAAGCCTCAATGTGTCCTTTTGTAAGCGGAGGGTAAGAAAGACATGCTGAGGGCTCTCAGGCAGGGCACGCACCCCTGCACAGGTACTCAGGGACTCAAGGCTTGTTCTGTTGTGTTTGTTTTTTTCTAAAGATTATACATTCATGGATAATTCTGTAGTTGTTTAATATGGCTCCTCTTGAGACTCCATTTTTCCTCTCCTAGGAATTTACATCAGGCACTTTCTACCCATGAAAAATGGGCAAGAAGGTGGAAGATCCCTTTTTTTCTCATCAGCCCTGCAGGAAGCAGAGTTACATTCTAATGAGAACTGTGATGCTGTTTGTCTCTGGTTCCCACAGGCAACACAAAGTCCATGTCTTGGCACTATATAACATGGAGGAATCCATAGATGGTAAGTCCTAGGGCTTGAGAATATCATGACATAGAGCACACAGAGGATATGGCTAGAGAGACCTCTCAGGGTACTGTCAACTTGGGCCAAGCCTCCCACTCCTCTACTTTGAGGATGGAAACTCATACTAACCAAGACAACAAGACACACTTTCAACCATAATGCCATTTTCTTAACTGTCCAGCAACAAAAATGTCCCTTTTGACCTTAACATTGCATTCCTTCATTCATCAGACATTTAGATGGTACAAGCCAAGAATCTGGAGTCATACTGAGTGCACATCCTGGTTCTGCCACTCATTAACTGTGAGTTTGGACAGGGTTTTTAACCCTCTCTGAACCTTTCTTAGGGTGGCTATGAGGATTAAACAAAATAATGCAAGAGCTTAAGGCAGTATCTGGTACCTGGTGCTCATTAAATGGTAGTTGTTGTTGTTATTACTATCATTATTACTACCACATGGTATTCACCATGATGGGCCTGGTATGGGGACCTCCCAGCATAATGAGAGACCAACAAGTAGACCTGTGAGGACACTGGCATGGGGACAGGGAATGGGCTTGCTGTGGAGCAGCAGGAAACAGGTGCTTCAAGCACAGGCACCAGGGCTGCTCCCGACGTGACTCCTGCCTGACTCAGGCTGAGTCTCCCTGCCAGGTGTCTCAATCTCATTCTTCATGCTGCTCCAGGACAAAGGGACAAACACCCAGGAGACGGGGTGAAAGTCAAGAAGTGGGTGGGATACAGAGGTCTTGATGAGCGTGGCTCCTGCACTTGATAAACACCAGGAAGCACCGTGGCAACAGAGGTGGTGCCTAAGAGGGCAGAGTGGGGAGCCAGGCTGCCTGGGCTCTGCTTAACAGGTGTGTGAGCTTGAGTATGTTACTAAGTCACTCTTAAACTCAGTTCTCCCGTCAAGAAATGGAAACATTACAGCACCTCTCTTATGGGTTTTTGTTTTTGTTTTTGTTTTTTTTTGGGGGGGGGGGGTGCTGGGGATCGAACCCAGGGCCTTGTGCTTACAAGGCAAGCACTCTACCGACTGAGCTATCTCCCCAGCCCCTCTTACGGGGTTTTATAAGTAGTAAGGGAGGTGGTGGTTTTGTTGGGCCCAGAACTATGCCTGGTCCATCCATGCCCAATACACACAGGGTCAGTCTACTATGATGCAGATCAGGAAGAACAGGAGAATAAGAGGCCAACCTCAGAACAATAGGATGCTGCTCCTGGCTCCTTGGCTTCATCCCAGGTATCTTTATCCACAGTGATTTTGGGTGTGCTCCTTCCCAAGAGTTCTTTGCACCCTGCAGTTCTCCTGCTCCTACTCCAGGGTGTGGCCTTGTCTTCCCTTACACACCTCTAGCCTCGGGCATGTGACCCTGCAACAGGCTGCTTCATGGAGATTTGAATAAAAGGCTCATTGAGTCCAGGTTTTACCAATGAGTAGGGGAGCTGCTCATTTGCATCAGTTCCTCTTCAGATATGGGCATCACCTTGGAGACAGGAAACAGCAAGATTCAGGCTGAGTAGAAGGGAAACACATAGCTAGAGAGCTGGAGAAATGAGGACTCATCAAAGGGAGAAAAAAGGGTAGAAGGTCTTTTACTAAGAGACCCAGGTAAAGAAGAAATAATTCAATGACATTTCTTGAACACGCATAATGAATCAATTGTTCAGTGACTGTTAAAGACCACAAGAAAGACTTTCTTCAAGGGAGGGTACTACTGCCATAGGAATAAGCACCAGAATGGGATTTTGCTATGAGGGAGATTGGGTTCAACTCTGAATACAGGATAGATAACTGGGTATTTGAAGCCAAAAATCAAGACATGGGTGTCAATAGACTGAAAATTACTAGGAGGATCTATCAGGGGTACAGGGGGAATATGGCTAAACTAACCTAACAGGATTCTTGTTGAAGGCAGCCAGGGAGATCAGACATCATCTGTGCGATGGTGGAGAACAAGAACTAAATGCCAAGGGTGATCAGATATCCCAAGGGTGGGGAGTTCTAGCTAAAATGACTTAGCAGGATTTTTGCTAAAATTGGATGATGCAGAGATGAACACAGAAGACCAACAGTCAGGCCTGGTTGAAAGGAGCTCAGACATGCCAATTAGAGGTTGGTAAACTACAGAATCTTTGTCAAGGAAGGCATGTGAAAAAGAAAGGTTGTGGGAACAGAGGAAATGCCACGTTAAACAGGGCAACTTGAAAATAAATTAGAGAGCACATGTTACTTAATGGAACATTCTCCCTTTCTTTAAAGAGTAGAGGCCTGGATCCTGTGGGTGCAAAGTGCACATGGAAATATTGCTTCAGAACCTCCAAGGATACCGCCTAGCAATTCAGTATGCTTCAAAAGGACAAGTGAGGCTGGCCCAGCCAGGTCAGCCCTGCTCAGCCTCTTCTGGGCCTTACAGATTAGATTGATTTTGTCCTTCTTGTGAGGGGCCTGAACACCTTGTCATCACTGTGAACTGAAGGATAAGGCCATCACATGGGGCTAGTGGCATAGTGAGAATATGCCCCCCAAATCCAATTGGATCCAGATGTTGTGGAACTGTAAGAGGTTACTAAGCTGGAATTTCAGAGTGATGTGTTTGAGGTTCAAAAAGGCTTGATTAATCCCCAAAATGGGGCTCTCTGCACTAGTGAGAAATTAAATTGTTCTGTGGCCTTTAAAAGATTTCTTGAAATTTAAACACTCTTACTATTAAATGCATAAGAAAAAATAGCAAAAGTAATCACTTATCTAATAAGCTGTAATTAAAAACAGAAACATTGTAAATTAAAGACAGGGCTTGTCTTTATTTCTTGCTAGTTAATTTAGATACAGAGCCAGCATCTTTTTGCTTTCTGAAACTGCTAGGGATTGAACCCAGAGCTTGACACATACTAAGCTTGAACTCTAGTTCTGAACTATACCCCCAGCCAAGCGTCTTTTCTATGCCTTGGCAAATCATCTTAGTCCTAAATTCTAACATTTTATCTTTTGTTCTTTCAATGTCATAAAATGTCTCTAAGAGTTACTTTTGCCAGTGTCACCCCCTGGGGAACATCTCCCTTTTCATCTTTCCTCATTTATATCAATAGATTGCTTTCTCTAAGTTTCCCAGGCTACATAGCTAGTCTCCAGAACAGCAACAGTAACGTTGTATCAGCTACTGCTTCTGTAACTCCAGTTGTATTCTTTTCAAATTTCACTTGAAGCCTGATCATTTTTCTTGACTGCACATTCATCTTTGCTAATCAATTCTTTCCATCATCAGCTTCTTTAAAATGTTTGCGGGTTCATTGCTGAGACAAGAAAACACGATTATACACATTGTTCTCCATGTGTCTGTGAAATGAATAACAGATGCACAGTGACCGATCACAGATGGACTTTGAAAGAAATGATGACTCATCACTGATCATTGTGCATCTGTTATTTATGCAGTGATTTGTAGACTGAAGAGTCAGCAGAGATTGTCTCTACCTTAGGCCAACTATTCAATTAATACACTTTGGTAACTGAAAAGTGGTCTTATGGAGAAACTGCTGTTGTCAAACTGCACATTGATAATTGAAATTCATGCATTTTGAATCATGCAAAAAACTGCCTGTACTCTGTATGAGGGACTGCTATCTTTCAATGCATGGGACTGTATTTTAAAGCAAGAAATACAAAGGGATAATATTGCCTGCATCCTGACCATGCTTTATTCTGAGGGCAGGCATGATAAGGAAGTGATGCATATGAGTTCTAGAGGGCAGCTCTGAGACTAATGCAAGGGATTCCATTTGTAAACCAAAAACCTAAGATAAAAATGGTAAGAAGGAAAAAAGGAAGGGCTAAAGCCAGGGAAATAGTTTTCAAGTTCTTTAAAAGTACTAAGCATTAGTAACTTTGTCTACCAGTGCAAACTGTGTCCTTTTTTTTTTTTTTAATTGTAAACAAATGGGATACATGTTGTTTCTCTGTACATGGAGTAAAGGCATACCATTTGTGTAATCATAAATTTACATAGGGTAATGTTGTTTGATTCATTCTGTTATTTTTTACCTTCCCTGAGACTTCTTATTTGAAATACTACACATCATCCCTTTTGTCTTCTGAAAACATTGTCTGCATGATCAGAATTTTGTTAGCTGAAATTAACTTACAAAATATAAATTCATTTTGTTCCAGAAACTCGGTATTGTATGAAATCAGAACTATTCTTTATACCAGTAATGGTATTACAAAATATGAAAAACAAAATTCTCTCAAGAATATACTTCTCAGATATTTCTAGTTTCCTTAAAGTATGGCTCCTGAACAGGTATGGAGAGAGGGAAGACAGGAAAAGGGGTTCACTACCCAGAGTAAGGCCAGCACCTAAATGGGCCTACCCACCTACATACAGTCTCTTCATAGCTTTCAGTCAGCATTGGACCACCTCCCAAATATGGACAACCAAGGCTCACCAGACAGTAAGTAAAGCCACCTGCTCTGATTTGGATGTGGTCTGACCCCCAAGTGTTTATGTGCTAAAGGGTTGGTCCCATTGTGGTGGTATAAAAAGGTGGTGGTCCCTTTGAGGTGGGACCCAGTGCAACGTGATTTGTTCAGAGTATTCCCCTCAGATGGGATTTATGCTGGTCTTAAGGAGTTCTCAGAACTAAGTTGTTATAAAAGAGCAAGCCTGGTCCCTGAATCTCTGGGGCTTTGTGTCATGCTATGTGACCTCTTCCATATGTTCTTACCATCATGATTCTACCAGCTGGGGCCCTTTACACAGGCTGTACAGATGAGGCCATCAACCAATCTTGGACTTTCAGCCTCAGTTATTTTGCTATAGTAACAAAAATGAACTAATAAACCACCCTAAGAAAATAATCCTAAACAAGGAAAATGACAGAATTATTGGATATGGAATGACTGGATTCTCAAGATTATTATTTAATTATGTGGCATTTTACACACATTAACACTGACAGAAACCTAAAAAGGTAGCTACTATATTGTCTACATTTTCTCAGATAACAAAACAGAAAATATGACAACAGTCAAATAGCAAGTGAGCAACAAAGCCCCAGGAGTCCAAGTTTTTAATTTCTACAATACACTGCTGCTCAACATGCAAAAGAGAGAGGACAGATATGGCATGTTCTCTCCTATGTAGATAACTAAAAAAAAGTTTTAAATCAAAATAAACATAGAATAGTGATTACTAGATGCTGCAAAGGGTAGAGGGAAATTAGAAAATGGTACCAAACACAGCAGATAGAAACAGTAAGTTCTAGTGTTCTATAGCACCATGCAGTGACTGTAGTTCACAATAACATATTACCTATCTTATGAATAACTAGGAGGGGATTTGAAGGCTCCAACACAATGTAATAATGAAGTAAAACATGGATTACTCTGATTTTATCAGTACAAAATGTATGCATGTACTGAAATACCACTGCAGTCATAAACATGCACAATTTAATCTTTTAAAAAAGAAAAAGAGCAAAATGTACAAGTGGGGGCTCAGGAAACAGAATAAAGGGAACAAGAGAAAACTCTCATAAAAAACTTGAACTATAATTCATGACCCAGTAAGATACTCCAACCATAGAACTGTAAAATGATATGAAAAAGATCAACTGGAGAATAACTATTGGGGGATAAAATGAAAGCTAAAATAAACATTCAATAAAATGATTAGATAAAAAGAAATGTTTCCTTCAAATTAGACCCAAAATGCAAGCCCACAAGTGATCAGTAGAAGAGGTTCAACATTTGACTAACAAATTCCAAAGTTCAGAACACAGAAAAATGGCCATCTACTTGATAAGAGAAGTTATCTAGTAGGATTTCGCAGAATGGAAAAACTTGAATCTTTCCAAGAACAAAAATATACCCACACCAAGACGTTATCATGAAGTTTCAGATCTTCAGGAAGAAAACCTTCCAGAGAGAAGATTGAGAACAAGAGACACCCGAGTCCTCAGCAGCAACGCAGGAGGAGTATTCAGCATTTTAAGGGAAAAGTCTTACCAGCCAAATGAGAAGCAATTCAGAAATGTGGGAAGGGGAAGATAAAAAGTTCACCTGTCACATTCCTTTTCTTAGGACGATACTAGAAAATGATACACAATGAAAAGAGGAGTAAGCTAAGAAACTCTGGGATCTGGGAAGTAATGGAGTCAACTTAGGTCTAGAAGACACAGGTGACAGTTCAATGACAGAACTGCAGGAAGATTAGAGGGTGGATAAAACAGCAAAGGATCTGGACAAAACTAAGGACACAGAAGGAAAATTAGGAAAGAGAAAAATGTATAGGTGATGATTAAGCCAAGGAACAACCAACAGAGGAAATCTGATCACAATGCTTCTCCCTTTACAACCAGTGATTATGATATTATTATTTGGAAGGACTGGAAAGAGGAAGTAAGGGAGGCAGAGATTAACTCTTCACCTATCAAAATAAAAAGGTAATCTGGACTCAAAGTCTAAATTATTATTAATAAATAGGAATATTATTTAATAACAAAGTCACTTCCAAATCTTTCACTGAGTTTTTAACCAAGAGTATACATTTAATGATAATTTTTCTTTTCCTTTTTTTTTTTTTTTTTTAACAAAAAGAAACCAATGTACTTTGAAATTCCAAGGCTTCATCCCTTTTTCTTCTTTGTATAAAAAGATGCTGCTCAGCGGGTCCTGCTCTTCATCTTCTCTCTTGTTCGTTTTCCAGGTCTCTTCTACACACACAAAAAAAAAAATCACATCAGGTCACACAGCACTTGATCTTCTGCCCCAGAGTAAGAAGGCAGATGAAGAAAGTGGGTTTGGGGTGAGAGGAAGTGGCGCCTAACCCAGTTTGTGCAACCCCACCACTTACATTTGATCCTTTCTTTCCAGGCCTCTTGGGACCCTTGCCATGAGCTGTCTTGGCCCGGAAACTGGACACATCGTCATGGCTCTCACGAGTGTTCCACTTGGAGCCTTTCTTCTTTCCACCAAAACCAAACTTCTGGTTTTTGTATCGTCGTTTAGCACTGGGCCTGAGAAAAGAAGCCCTACAAGTCACTGCAGCACTGTAACTCCTGAGGAACCTTACGGAATCTCTGGTTCCTTTCTGTACAGCTCTGCAGGCACTACTGTCACCGGAATTCCATCCTTGGCCCGGCGTTTTTTTTTTTATAAATTACCTCATCTATTTATGGTCTTAACCCCCACAGCAGGAAGACCAAAAAAAAAAAAAAAAAATAAGATAAAACTGCATGTCGTGTGTCTTTGGAAAACATTTGAATTTTAAGTCAGTCTTGCTAAACCCCCCTCAGTAGTTGTTACTCCTCTCAAGGATGTAACATGCAGTCAGCATTCAAATGTAATAAATTTTAAACTCATCAGATTCAGCCTAACTAAGATTACATGGCATCTCCCTTCCTACACTGGTTCCCTTTCTGTATAAATGCTCCACCTTGGGGTCAGTGTTCCTACCATCTGCCCAGGCACCCAGGTGGCCTAAACCCACTTTTTTTTTTTTTTTTTTTTTGGGGGGGGGGGGCGGGCAGTGGGGAAGGGCAATATCAGGGATTGAACTCAGGGGCACCCAACCACAGAGCCACATCCCCATCCCTCCTTAGAGACAAGGTCTCACTGAGTTGCTTAGCACCTCGCTTTTGCTGAGGCTGGCTTTGAACACATGACGCTCCTGCCTCAGCCTCCTGAGCTACTGAGATTACAGATGTGCACCACGAAATCTGGCTCTACACTCATTCTTAACACCTATGTCAATTACTGAGTCCTGCTAAGTTGACTTCTCAAGTACCTCTTCACTGTGTTTTCTCTTCACTACCCCTCTGCATTTGTAGAGCATTATTAACTGCACTTTTGGACTTTTGAAACAGTCACCTAATCAAGTCTCCCCTTCCCTCAAGTCTATCACTGACCCAAGTGCCACTGTAATCTTTTCAAACATGAGTATGACCTGCTCATCATTCTCAGTAAAGCCTGTGAGTGTCTCCCTACTGCCTCCTGGATGAAGCTCAAGCTCCTCCACAGTGAGCAACAGCCCAACCCATCCCAGTCCGCCTCACCACTCCTCACCTCCCACTGCATTCCCACTGGGGCCAGATGCTGGCTGTTCCTCATTCACAACCTGCTGTTTCACGACTCTATGTCTCTGCTCGCTCAGGTTCTTCCTCCTTCCTCCACTCTTTCCCACACTGATGGTCAATTCTTACCCATCATACCAGGCTCAGATGGGACCCTCTTCCAGGCAGCCATGACCAGGCTATGTAAGGGACTTCTAAAATGTGCTCCCAAACTATTCCCTAAATGTCTTTATCCAAGTTTTTGCTGTATAATATGGAAATTATCAGTCCCCCTAGGCCTGGTGTGCAGGTATGCAGAAAGCTGGACTAAAGAAAGTAATGGCAGACATTCTCCCTTTTAATATTTATAGTACTATGAGGCTCAAACCATTTCCTTATTACAGCAAATGGGGCAAATAAGTGATTTGCTCAAAGCTACCCTCCTACTGGGCAGCAGAATCCAGACCTGAACCTTAGGAATGTGCTTTTAACTAACAAACTGAGTGATGGGGAATCACACAGTGCTTTAGCAATCACTTAAAATGGGTCAAGAACCTTACTTTCATCTTCAAAAGCTGATGTAGCTAAAAAGTCCCATCACATGGTGCTGTAATTCTTGGTCTAGTCTGCAGCTGCACTATCAATTCAGAGGCCACTCCTGTGAAGGTCCCCCAGTCCATTATACATCACAGAACCAAACCAAAACCTCTTACCCTTTCTTCATCTGCTGGCTTTTAGCTCCTGCCTTTGTGCCCTGTGGGACGGATTTCTGATCCCCCTCAAGGAAATCCAGTTTATCAGAGAAGCCTGTGAGTAAAGAAGCACTTTGATCAGTACCATTATATTTTAAGAAAGGTTTGAAACCCAAAATAAGGATCCTATTTACCAAACTGATTTTAAGAAGATCTTGCTCTCCATCCCAGTCACAGAACTTAGGTCCAAATGTTACCCATCAATCAAGAAGATTTCAAAGCACTATGTGTTCAAATTACTTCTAAGGTATGCTCTATCCCTATTCTCCTGCATCCTTAGCAGAGAGATATTCAACTAACCTTTCTGATATTTCTTAATGGCATTCATCATATGCGTTTTCTCTCGCTGTCTCTTCTGAAGAACTTCTGTTTGCACCTGTGAACAGACAGAAGGACAGAAGGACAGTTACACCCATTCCAAATCATTACTTCAAGTGTCCACATTCTCTCAATAATGTTGTGATTAAAAAACAAACCACATGCTGTGATTAACATCACTATCATTTAACATTTACATGTATGTGCTAGGGGCTCAAAATATATTCTCAGTTCACCTTCATAATAAGAAGGTGAAGTTCAAATTCTTATCTATTAAACCAAAACACAGAAAGGTATGCTTGTTCAAGTTACATAGCAAGAATGTGCAGAGCAGAGATGCACACCCAGCAGCCTGACTCCACTGTCTGTTTTCTTACCCCATCACACAATCCTATAAATCAAGTTTAGATCTACATTCAATTTTCCTCATTGGTTATACTTGGCAAGATTAAACATCCAATCCCCTGTTACTAGGCATGAAAGTACCAAAAGAAGGGGGGGGAGGGGAGGACTCTCCAGAAAATACACAAAAAAGCTTTAAAGACAAAAGGAGACAATATACTTTAGGCAGCGTTTCTATATCTCAACACTACTGACATTCTAGACAGGGTGATTCTTTGTTGAGGCACAAGGCCTGTCCTGTGAATTTTAGGGTGTTTAACAACATCCCTGCCCTCTACCCACTGGATGCCAGCAGTACCCTCCACTCTAAGATATGACAACCAAAAGATGTCTTTACACAGTGACAAAGTTCCCTGGAGGCAAAATCACCACACACTGGGAACCACTGCTTACTAGTATCCTCAAATTAGAAATAATGAGCTGAGCTGAGCTTTGCTTTGAATAAAGCAATTGCCAGTATGTTTGAGACGATGTTAACCATCCACCTCCAGATCAAAGAAACACTAAATCCACAGTTGACCTTTAGCAGAGGACAGGATACTAGCCTCCTCTTCCTCTGCTAAGAATTTATCAGAAAATTACCCCAACTGTGGACACCAGTTCCATGCCCCAGATCACAAGGGTTATGTCCAAAACACTGTGACAAAGCCTTAAGCCCAGCGTGGATCCTCCTCACACCCATTCCTTCCCACAACCCTAACTATAATACCTGTTATCTTTCTTAGGTGACTATACACCAAAAAGGAAGTCAAAAATAGTTTCACAGAAAGCCTAATCTGGTTTACATTAGAAATCAGATAATCATAGTGTGATAAATCAATAGAATAATTCCTTTGGTGACCTGAAAAATCAAGGTCAGGGAGTTCTATCTAGGATGCATATCAGAAGTACCTGAGAAGCTTTTCGGGCAAGGGGAAAAGCATGCAGATTCTCAGAAATTCTGAAGCCTGGAAATGTTTCAAAAAATTTCCCCCGGTGATTCTGCTGAGAGATCAGGTATGGAAACCACTGATCTGGACTCAACTCTTTATTGTACAGATGTGAAAACTAAAGCCCAGAGAGGTTATCAGCTCGCCTGCCCTTACCACCCTAGCCCTGGCACTGCGCACAATCCACTGTGAAATAACAAACACATGATCAAACACCCTCAGAGCCTGGAACCAAATCAGACCATGGTGATCTGATTTAACAGATATACAGTCCTATTCCTTGCACATTTTCTTTCTCACCTTCTTTCCATACTTCCTAAGTGCTCGCAGTTGTTTAGCTTTTTCAGACTTCTCCATCGCAGCCTGTTTGGTCTGCAGCTTCTGTCGAATCTAAAATGCAAAAATTTGTCAGATCTACTTAGGGTGCATTAGAACAGAGAACAGTACACACCAGGGAACCTATGAATCATCTATTCTGAACCCCTGTGTTTCACACGCAAAGACAATGAGGCCCAAAGGCTGAGCACTTTACCCAAGATCATAAAAGTGTCAGTGGTGGAGCCAGAGCTTAAAAGTGACCTTCCCACTCCCAGGGTGCTGGTCACTCCATTACACAAAATTGTAGTGGATGAAAGAACAATTTAAATATAACCTGGTTTCGGTGTTGGCAATTCTCTCCCCTTCAAAGTTAAATGAGGACCAAGTGCCACCTAACTCTAAATTATACTACATCGGAGCTGTATATTAATCCCTCATTTTATAGAAAAGTGAGAAGCTAAGAAGAAAATGTGTCTACAAGTGATAGCATTGCCTTCTGGCAATGGCAGCACCAGAACAACTGTGCTACCTGCTCTAGACACCATGCCATGGCCATGGCAGCTAGGAAACACAAAAGCTACCTGTACTTTAGGGAACATTTTTACACTACTTCCTCTCTGCTTAGTTATTTAAATTAGGAAAATGCCATTCTTATATTTATCTAATGGGAGGTGATGACCATAACACTACAGTAGGGAATCTCTGAAAGAGATAATAAATGACTCTGACAACCAGCTCCCCATTATTGGGTTTATAGCTCTTTCTAAAACCCTATAGGAGATAGGCCAGCTGAACATACTTCAGTACAAAGCCTTGGCTTTCCAGAGAAAAACTTTTCTTACCTTTTGCATCTGTTGATCGGACTTAGCCATTTCGGCAAAATAATCGGTTGGTCGCTTGGTCGGGACATTGAGCTGATGGAGGCGGGGTAACACTGCAAGCACAGCAGCCTGGGCCTGGCGGTAGCTAAGATTGTAGGAAAAAATGTGAAATGAGGTAAGGGAGAAAGGCTTTCATTCCTTCTTACTACCTCTCACGAGTTGTCCAAGCTGACAAGAACCATCAACATCTGACCTTCCCTAACAGATGAATCAACAGACAAAAGTTGTAATAAAACTTGTTAATTTGGTATCTAAAAAAAATTTCACTGTACACCATTATTTTAAAGGAGAGAAATTTTGCTAAAAGTAAGTTAGTAGTTTAAAGCAACAACCACTCTAAAGATGGCAATTAACACAAAAATTAGTGCCAAGTGTTAATTCTAATAACTGACTGCATGCATACACACACAAACTTTACAAGTGAATACTTCAAAATAGTTCATAAACTGGACTTTAAATCAAGACTAGTAAACCAGGGAGTTTTTTTCTCAACTAGGGAGAATCTCAGCTCTTCTCTGGTGCTCCAGAGGGTACAGTCTCATTACTTCCCTCTCTCCCAGTTCCTAGCACAAGGACCCCCAACTTCTCCCACATTGGAAAATAAACATACAAACTCATTTCCCGCTGGAAATCGTCTTCTGGATTAACAGCTTTCTGCTCTTTGTTCTGAGGTGTAGGCTGAGGGTCACTGATTTCTGGCACCGGACCCAGGGTCACATCGAGCCTTTCAACCCATTCCAGGTCCCGCTTGAATTCAGCCAAACACTGTTTCAAGCCATTCTAGGAAATTCAGACACTGAGCTCATAAAAAAAGAATCAGTTTATCGCTCTCAAACACCGGCACAAACCTAATAAGAATCGACCATCGTGGCAAGCACAGGTTGAGTCTTTCCTGAGACAAGAATCAGTCTCCAAGCACATCACTGCTTTGTGCGCATCCATTTCCCAGTACCCACTGCCCGGCGCCCCCGCTTACCACGTCATTCACAGTCTTCTTTGGCCCCTCTAGCACGACATTGAGGCCTGGCTTCAGGAGTCCGCGGGAAAATGCATCCTGCAACTGCAAGACACTGTGGCGTTCAGTACCAGAAGAGTAAGAGCCCCTCTTCCCGGGCCCAGCCGGGCCAGCTGTGCTGACACCTACCTCTCTGTCCGTGACAAGAGAATCATCAGAATCCGAGTCTGAGCCTGAGAGCGGAGGAGTGTCCATCCCGCAGCACGCCCGACCAGGACCTAACCGGAAGCGCAAGACAGCCCGAGGCCTGCGGGACTGGCAGAGGGGAACCTCGCCGCGGATGATGCGCTCAGCACCCACTCACACTCCGCAGCTCCACGTGCGCCCGAGCCACACCAACACCAACAACTCACCTACCCGGCTCAGCACTGCTAGCGGGACTTCCGCTTCCGGCTGCAGAGCCGCACTTCCGGTTTGTGGTTGCCATAGGAACCCCTGCGACGTTTGAAGCTGCCGGGGTTGCTTGGAATCCCTAGGGGTAGCATCTCTGGATACGTGCGTGGTCTGCGGAGCCACAGTGAAGTAGCGGAAGGCGGGAGGGGTCCCTGGAATCGTCGGGAGGGCTGGAAACGCGTGGGAGAAAAGGAAAGGGGAGAAGGAGCCCCCAGGGGACTGGGCAGACAGGGGGCGAGGGGTGGGGGGGCGGCGGGGTGAGGAGGCGGGGCGGGGGCGGGGCCGGGGCGGGGAGGGGAGGGGCGGGGCGGGGCGGGGCGGGGCGGGGCGGGGCGATGCACTTCTCCGCTCTGACCAGCTGCTCGGTCTTCAGCAGAACTCTGGCAAGGGACCATGTCGGCCGTCGTAGCTCAGTCGCTGCATGTTTTCGGCCTTCGAGCCCATGTGGCCAACAATATCTTTTTCTTCGATGAACAGATTATTATATATCCTTCAGGAAACCATTGTGTGAAGTACAATGTGGATCAGAAATGGCAAAAATTCATTCCAGGTAAAATCCTTTACGTCCTGACGCATACTATAAGGGCGCGTGCCAAGTAGAACCGCATAATCTCCACACCACCTTGGGAAAGACGATTTTTTGACAACCGGAGTATACAGTTTTATGAAGTTAGAAGAAATAAATGTCAACTTGCGTTACTTACTACAGAGTAGTCAAAGACAGTTAAAATCACATAAAATTAATATTAATTTTAAAATACATTTACACTGTAATTTCAGGGAAAAAATATTTTTTAGAATTTCTTTTCATGCAACTTCAGTGTCGTTGGCTTTGTCCTCACCAGAACCCCTTTTGGAGTTGTATACACAGTTTTCCAAAACACACTACCTTCAGTTCCCTTTTGAATGGTATGATGAAGACACTGGAAATTTTACCCTTAGTCACACACACACACAAATATTTGCATGACATTACATTGGGTTTTTTTTGTTCTCATTTGTCCTGTCAGTGATGTTCATGACAATTCAATCTATTCACTTTTTCCCCCTCTTTATTGTGTTGAACACTTTATTGTGACATATCCGTATAAAATTGTATACTCCATATGTGTAACAGTTAAATTATTACTGTAAAATGAAATCTATGAACCCAACCATCCAAGATAGGAATTAAAACATTGCCAGTTCCTGTGCTTCTCAAACCCCAATCCCCACACACCCCATCTTGAATTCTGTGGTTATTTTTCATATAACTTTATCACATATGTGTGACTTTATGCAAAATATACTTTTATTTTTGCTATTTTCCAATTTTATTTAAATGGAATCATAGTGTATGTATCCTGTGATTTGCTTTTTTTGTTCAACATTATGCTTTTGAGATTTCATGCATCTTGATACATATAACTGAGTTCAATTTACTGTAGCATAATATTACAATCTTTGAATATACTGTCTCAAATATATGTTTATATACCCACCCTAGGCTTGAGGGGCATTCGGGAAATAACAGCTATTTGCTTTGAGAAACATTAGCACTATAAATATTCTTGCATTCATACATGTTCCTTCAGTCTTGCAAAGATTCTTCAAGGTTCACATCCAGAACTAAAGTTAGTGAAGACCCCTATGCATTGCTGGTGCGGAAGGGTCCTCATTCCTCCACAACTTTACCAACCCTTTGTCTTGTTCAATTTCTCAATTTTTGCTAGTCTAATGCTTGAGAAGAGGTATCTTACTGTGATTTTAGTTTGCATTTCTCTATTACTAATGCAAATGAGTATTTTTTCATATATTTACAGGCTATTCCTACTTAGTCTTGACTTACATGCCTCATTCAAGCTTTTTAATCCATTTTTCTATTGTTCTTCATGGAACTTGGGGGTTTTATGGTCACTTCCTTATTGACTTAAAGTCACACTTTGTGTCTTGTCTGTGTACTAATCATTCCAGTCTATGGGTTGAATATTCTCCCTCGTGTTATCTTTTGATGGACAGAAATTCTTAGTTTCAATGAAATCAGATTTACCAAACATCAGGTAATATTGTTAGAATAAACTATACTAAATACAGTTGTCTATTGTTATGTCTAGCATATTTGCTAAACTTGTTAATTCTAATAACTAATCTGTAGATTCTTTGGGGTTTTCTAATAGACTATCATATTACAAAGAATGATGGTTTTATTTCTTTTTCTTGTGTTACTATATGGCAAGCTCCTCCACACATAGTTGAATAGGGACAACAAAAGAGGACATCCTTGTCATGCTTCTGCTCTTAAAAGAAATTATTTCAACATTTCTTACAATGAAGGATGTTTACTGTAGGCAATTGTCAATGTCCTTTATCAGGTTGAGAAAAATCCTTTATTTTTCTAGATTGCTGTGCATTTCCCCCAAATGAACAATTACTGAATTTTATTGCATGCACTTTCTTTATTTCCATAAGATTATATGGATTTCTAATATTAAATCAGCCATTGTTTTATATAGAGAACATTTGTTTATATTTGCTCTCATGTTTACTAAACTCTGCCCACCATGACTCTTTAGGAATCAGATATTCCAGTTTCAATCATTTTCCTTCTGCAGTTAGTGATGATGTGTTAGTGGTAGATGCTCCCAGTTTTTGTCTGTCTAAAACTACCTTTATTTCTTCGTCATTTTAAAAGAGAGTTTAACCAGGTATAGAATTTTTGTCAGCACATTGCAGTTCTTAACTCCATTGTTTTTTACTTCTATTTTCTTGTTGTGGTTAAGCAATGAGCCATTGGGTCTTCTTTCTGTAGATGATAATCTGTTCTTCTGGGTGCGTTTAAGGACTTTTCAGTCTCTGTTTTCATTAAATGTATAGGTTTTATTTTCCCTTTCTAATCTTCCTAGGAATTCTTGAATCTAAGAATAGGCATCTCCCAGTGATTCTAGAGTTTTTAACAATTGTCACTTTGGGATATAGTATCCTTTTCATTCTGTTATCTCCAAGAACTTCAGACCATCTCAACTCCACCCTCCATGTTTTTAAACTCTTATTTCTTTATATTTATCTTTTGGCTTCATTGAATATCTTTTCAGCTAAATCTAACCTACTGTTCAGTATATCCATTGAGATTATAATTTGAGTTGCTATGCTCATATTCTCACACTTCCTACCTGTACCACTTCTCTTCTGCTCTGAATTCCATTTTATATTCAGCAGGACCTCATATACACGTGTGTGAGTCCTCTCAGCCATACATTTAAGTGCTGTCCATGTATCCTGTAAGCAGTCACCCTTTGAAAGACTTCAGGCCTACACTAGTGGTAGGGACTGATGTGGGGAAGAGCCAATGCTAGTCTTGTCAGCTGACTCAGGGCCACTTAGGCAGGGAATGCCAGAGTGCTGGGTACCTGGAATGGGATATAGAAGATGCAATGTAAATGCCAGCTAGTCCCTGGATTCCATCCCCTGGGAAGGGCTACAGCCAGAAGAGGACCTTCTAAAACAGGGAACCCAAGAGGAGTGAGTTTTCCTTCATCTTCTCCAGGTGATCTTACGTTCCCAGCTTTAGCTTCTCACCAGGACTTTTACCTCAAATCTGAGTTTTTATTCCCACCCTCTGCCCTGAGCTTTAGACTCATATCTAACTGCTAGGCTTCTTTACCCAAATGCCCCACAATATACTTCACACACCATATCCAAAATTCAATTCTCATTTCTTTTTTTCTCCTGCTCTTTCCTTAAGATCCTACCTGCCAGATATTAAAACTCATGATAAAGATATGACTACAAAAATTATGTTGTCCTAGCATTAATATTCCAAATACCCAATGCTATCTGTATAAATATATAATTTCAATATATTAGTTAATAATTAGTGCTGGCACAACTGGTTAGGTATTTGAGAAATGGGAACCAATTTATATCCTCATTTCATATTTTTTATCATCATGGGCCCAAGATGAATTAAAGGTTTAAACTTTAAAAAAACTAGGAGCAAATACACCTAAATAAATATCAAGTATTTGAATGGGCTGTGTAAGCAAGTCAATGGACATAATCTGCACTGTCACCCCTAACTTCCTCAGCCTACATTCTATCCCGGATCCCACTCCTCCCTGTCACCTAAATTCACTCTCATTTCTCTCCCTCAGGCAATCACTTAAGTCCTACTGGTCCTACCTCTTAGCTTCCAGAGACTCTTCCTGTACACACATAAGACACACATCTAACCTTTCCTGAAAATTCTCGGTGTGGCTTCCATTATTTCCCAAGTGAAATTCAAAATCTTCTGCAAGGTTCTCAATTACTCCAAACCTACTTCTTCCCTGAGCTCAGCTTATTGTCTACAGCTCTTCCAGATCAGTTCCATGTACTGGGTAACCTGCCATGTCCCTCCCTGCTTGTTGTGAATCAGCACTATGGAGTCCATCAGAGGGGGACCTAGCACATCACTTCCTTCCCCTGCCTCATACATCATTCCTGCTCAGAGCCCCACCCACAGTAAACTTTTCCACTATGCACAGTGCCTAGGACTCACAATACTTTTAGGGGCCCATGAAAATTTTTTAATTTTTTTTTGTACTAAGGATTGAAACACCAGGGGTACTTAACCACTGAGCCACATCCCCATTCCTTTTTTGTATTTTACTTAGAGACAGGGTCTCACTGAATTACTGAGGCTAGCTTTGGACTCACGATACTCCTGCCTCCGCCTCCCAAGCCACTGGGATTATAGGTGTACAGTACTGCACCCAGCTTAAATTTGTTTTAAAATCAGAAAAAGTGAATATAACTATAATGACTATATAAGAGTGAATGCAACCTGAATCATATTCCACTTTATATTAATGTACTCATCAAATATATGATTGCATATAATTTTAAAATAGTGTAGAAAAATAAACATATTTATACCATTTTTTTGGAGAAAGAGACTCATGTAAGCAAACTCATCTATGGCCCATGAAAATTACAATGTGACTCTCATTGAATTTCCTGAAAAAAGTATTTACATTTTAATCTTTGCCTCGGGCTCTGCTTTCTAGAGGACCACAGCTTTCATTTTCATGCTCATTTCCTGATGAATGCAGATAACTGCTATATTTTGAGATATCACCTCTGTATTCCAGGAAAAGGGGGATAGAATGCATCTATCCTTGATCTTCAAGAAATCGCAAAGCTTTATCATAAAACCACTCCAGCAGACTTCTGCATCCATCTCATGGCCAGAATGTTGCACAGGATCACCTAAGTATAGGAGAGGCTGAGTTAACATCCTAGCCTCTAAAAGTGTTGAGTGCTGGCCACTTAGGGCGCCAAAGCTCCTAGATCCATCTTCGGTCACCCCAACTCACATACAATGCTCCAGCAGTCCCACTGCTAGTGACTCTCCCACAGCACTCTACCCTTGATCACCTCCACACCTTTGCTCAAACTTTTGCCACAACGTGTCCATCCCCCATCCCGCCTCCTCCTCCTGCACGTGGGTTCCTTGACTTCTCCCACCTCAACCTCAGTGAGGGTCCTAGCCTAGTCATTTTCATAACACCCAGATGTAGTTGTATGGAGGGACATCCAGGGACTGATAGCTACGTGTTTGTGCACCTCTCTCTTCTGTCAGCAGGGTCACTTTCTATGCCTGCTTGAATCTATGAAAGCACAGTCCACCCTCACTGTCCCCTTTTCCCTCTGTTTTCAGGCTCAGACAAGAGTCAGGGCATGTTGGCCTTGTCCATCAGTCCCAATCGGCGGTACCTCGCTATCTCGGAGACTGTGCAGGAGAAACCTGTCATCACCATTTATGAGCTGTCGTCCATCCCGTGCCGGAAGCGCAAAGTCCTTAATACTTTTGACTTTGCAGTTCAGAAATTTATCAGCATGGCCTTTTCTCCAGACTCCAAATATCTGTTGACTCAGACATCACCTCCAGAATCAAATCTTGTCTATTGGCTGTGGGAAAAGCAGAAAGTAATGGCCATTATTAGAGCCGACACTCAGAACAACCCTATCTACCAGGTACCTTCTAGTGTGACAGGTATTGTGCAGCTTGTAGAATAATGAGGGCAGTCTTTTTTTTTTTTTTTTTTTTTTTTTTTTTTTTGTGTGTGTGTGTGTGTGGTGCTGGGGATCGAACCCAGGGGTGAGGGCAGTCTTCTATTGAATGCTGTCTTGTACATTTCTTATGTGCATTTTAAATTTTTGGTCTCACAAGGAAGATATATATAATTCCATATAAGAAATGCAAGATTATTATTCCCATTTTGCTGATAAGGGTGCTGAGGCTGCAAGAGGTTAAATAATGCATCCAAAATCACACAGGTGGTGAGTGGCAGAGCCAGGAGTTTCCTGACTCCAACTCCTACCTTCTTTCCTCTACCTAGAACTGCTTTCTGGTTACAGATTAAACCCAGAGATGGATTTGTAAACAAGCTGGTGCTCTATCTCTCTGTCTCTCTCTCCCTCCCCCATCCTCTCCCCCCTCCCCCTCTCTCTTCTCTCCCTCTCCTTGGTCATGGCCTCTTTCCAGCAGTATTTCTGAGCAGTAGGAAGATTTCAAGAATGTAATATAAAGTGGTACATCTTTAGGAAGCTGTCAGTGAAATTGTAGTTATATGGGTAACAGAATTTTTTATTGTGCTTTGAGAGCAAAATAAAGAAGACTGATTAGGAAGCTCTTTGCCTGCTTAGGCAGGGAGTGCAAAGGTTTTATCTTGGTTCAGTCTAGGATCTTTTTTTTTCGTAGTTGAGATGAATAGCATGCCTTTATTTTATCCATTTATTTTTGTATGTGGTTCTAAGGATCGAACCCAGTGCCTCACACATGCTAGACAAGCTCTCTGTCACTGAGCTACAGCCCCAGTCTTTAGTCTAGGATCTTATACTCAGTTTTACTAATTCAAGATCTCAGTTCTGTTCAAGTTGAGAGATACTAGCTAATCAATTAGCATCTCAAACACAGACTCAATTATTCATTTTACAGGAGATTGACATCACAACCAGAACCCTCACATCATTTTTCCAGTGTATTCCATTCCTAATACAGAAAAGGTTAGAAGTGAAATTAGTGATCAGAAGTTTGCTTGGTGGTCTTAAAATCAAACCAAAGGCAGGTGGAACCAGAAGGTGATTTCTTCCAGGCCATAGTGAGGCCTGAGGAGCTTCCCTGATCAGTGCAAAGAGCACCCTCTCTAAGTAGATCCACTGAACATTTATTGGATGCCCACTGTGAACCCAGCACTTGGATTACAGAGATGAAGAAGCCACAGCCCTGCAAGTTGCCCCATACCTAGTGAGGATAGCAGGTTGCCCACCCATTAGAGTGTGTTGGAACAAGGCTCCAGTGAAGGAAACTTAGCTGATGAGAGACCATGCAAATTCTCTGGTAGGTGGTTTCTTTCCTCCATGGGCAGGGCTGCATGCACCTGACCAGCCCTCATTTCTCTGTTTCTAGCTGGGCTTCATTCCATTTTGCTGGCACAGAGTTTGGTTATTGTCAAAACCTGCTCATTCTGCTCTTCACCTTTGTAGATTTCCTTTGTAGAACTCATGGGCCCTACGTGTACAATGGATATAGACGTGCGCCTTCATCAAATATGGTATAAAGTTCCTCAATTTAGTGATGTGTAAGGGAGTTCCTGAACTACCTGAAATGGGTATGAATTTGGAAAGTGGGAAATAATTCCATCGAAGTTTTTATAAATCTTTTGCTTTTATCCTCTCACTTTTTGCAGGTGAGCATCAATCCCCAGGACAACACTCAGGTTTGTGTCACTGGAAATGGGATGTTTAAGCTACTGCGTTTTGCTGAGGGAACCCTAAAGCAAACCAATTTTCAGAGAGGAGAAACCCAAAACTATCTAGCCCATGCCTGGGTGGCTGATGACAGGATTATCGTTGGCACTGATACAGGCAGGCTTTTTCTCTTCGAATCTGGAGACCAACGCTGGGAAACTAACATAATGGTCAAGGAGCCCACCGATAACTCACGGAGCCTGGAGGTTATCCAGGAGTCAGAGAGGTAACGGTGCCCCTGGGCTCACACCCACGTACTCAGTGTACTGAGGACAGTAATCAAAGAGAGCGTTCTTCAAGATCCACTTATAACCCTTCTACCTTAAAAACTATGTTCATTTTTCCTTCTTCCTATATTCAAGCACACTTATAACCATTCCTAGTTATAATTTTTTTATCTTGATACCTAAATTCATTTTATACACACTTTGAGGTGGGTGCAATGGCACAAGCGTGTAAGTGACTTAGGAGGCTGAAACAGAAGGATCCCGAGTTTGAGGCCAACCTCAGCAACTTAGCAAGACCCTGTCTCAAAAGAAAAAAATTTTTAAAGGGCTGGGGGTGTGGCTCAGTGGTAGAGAGCCTCTGGGTTCAACCCCTAATACCACCAAAATAAAGGGGGGAAAAAGAAAGCACTCTATAATTCTATACACATTTTAGCATGACTAATCTTCAAAATTATAGTTTTTTTAAAAATATTCTAGTGACTGGCTGCCTGGCCACATGCCCACCTGGACTTTGCAGTGTGCAAGGCATCTTGCTGGTACTGGGGACACAGGTCCTCTAGGAGGTGAGAGATAACAGGTGCCAGAAAATGTTGTCACTAAATCTGATAGAGGCATGTGGGCAAAGAGGGACTTGGGAAGGAGCAACTCTCTTATAACGAGGAATAATCATATCTCACACATGCTAGGAAGTATCCCTGAATGTGTCAAACACTGCTTTAAGCATTTTCTCTATATTCCCATTTGAGTCCTACCTGGGTATTATTATTACCTACTTGTCTATTATTATTACCTATATTATTATCATGCGCATTTTATAGACTGGAAAGCAGGCTTAAAGTTGTTAAATGACTCACCCAAGATCACCACACTGTAAGTGGCAGGATCAGGATTTAGACTGAGATCTGTCTAACCCCAAAGCCCAAGCCCTCAACCACAGGGCATCCTGGGGATTCTTCTTCCTCAGTGACTTTCAGTCCACCCATTTTCACCATCCTCCCACGACAGTGATGCCTCAGTTTTTTTTATGATTATGTAGAAGTCTCCTAATAAGTTCCTGTGCTCTCTCCAGTGTGCTATGTGCACAGTCCTTTAAGTGGGTCCAGGACTCCCAGCACAAAGCCCTGACTACATAGCTCGACCCACAAGTTCCTGCTATTCTTACCCTTTCTTTTTTGGGGGGGGGAGGGAGGAATGGGTACTAGGGCTTGAACTCAGGGGCACTTGACCACTGAGCCACATCCCCAGCCCTATTTGTATTTTATTTAGAGACAGGGTCTCACTGAGTTGATTAGCACCTCAGTTTTGCTGAGGCTGGCTTTGAACTTGCAATTCTCCTGCAATTCCCGCTCCTGAGCCACCAGGATTACAGGCCTGTGACACCACACCTGGCCCATTCTTACCTTTCTGACATGGAGCATCAGTTCTTGCGTGGATCTGCTTCACATGCCCCTTGCACACCCTTGCTTGTGGACTGGGCCATATGCAATTCCCTCCATATCCACAACTCCATCCCATGCCCCCAGACACACCTGACATGCTCCTGTTTGTGCCGCAGGTCTCAGCTGGGAGCTGTCCACCTCCACTCCCCTCAGATAGGTGCATCTCCTGGCACCTGTCCTCAGAAAGCCCTTGTTACCTGGTGACCAGCTTCTCTATCATCATACTCATGTGCTACCAACAGTTCTTGGTATACATGCCCCTAGACTGTAAGCTTCTGAGGGCAAGGACTGTGTCAATCTTTTTTGCCATCATTTCATAAAGCTGTTAACATAACTTCAGATAAATATTTATAAGCACATATAAATATATATTATACAAATGGATTAATAAGTGAATAAAAATGGAAACCTGGATCCAGTCTCAGCTCCTCCACTTACCAGTTGTGTGACCTTAGAAAACTCAACCCCTCTAAGCCACTTTTATCCAAACAACAAGGGAAACATCATCATCGTTATCATGACCATGCAGGGTTGTGAAACTACCAAATAAATGAGTAGCTTTCCTGTCTTCTGTCTTCGGAGTATGGGTGGCTTCCTAGGCCAAGGACAGCAGTTTGGCAATAGGAAAGGAGATCAGTGGGTGGCTTCTCCCACATTCAAGGACAGCCCTCTTTCTTCTCCTGAGCAGAATTCATCTCCATGGGATTGTCTGAAACCTTTGTGTGCTGTTTTCCTTTTCCAGCCTGATTGAATTTCCACCTGCCAGTTCCCCAGTCCCTTCCTATGAACAGATCGTGACGGCCAGTAACCAAAACGAACTGGTCATGCCCCGGGTGTTCGCCATTGCTGCCTATTCAAAGGGGTTTGCCTGCTCTGCTGGACCTGGAAGAGTTCTGCTATTTGAAAAGATAGAAGAGAGGGACTCTTACCGAGAGAGCAGGGAAATACGGGTAAGGAAGGGAGGAAGGAAGAAGCAAAACCAGGGTCCTGTTGGCATTTGTTGTCCAACAGCAGAGCTCTGCCAGGGCGCTTGATGAGAGGGATGGGATTAGAGTGCTGAACAGAAATGGTGACTTGAGATGTTATCTGTCCTGGGGGAGGTTTTAGGAAGAAGCAGAAAAAATTGGGGTTTAAGAGTAGGAAAGTCAGGTTTTGAATCATGGGAAAGAATTGTATAGTAAATTATGTTTCCTCTTGGAAACTTAATGTTCCCATAGTAATTAACTATTAGATCAATTTTAATGTTTAACACCAAGCATATTACTTGCACACAGTAAGCAGCCAGCAGTGTTTGTGGAGTAAATGATACAAGGTGTTGTAAAGAGCAATGTTATATATTGAGTTGGGGGAGAATCTAGAAGGCTTCTTGGTGCCTAATGGTAATCTTTAAGGAAGGGTCTTAGAAGATGGATAGCATTTGACAGGAAGAAGCAAACTAGGTACTCCAGATGGAAAGAATGGCTTCAGCAGAGGCATCCTGGGACCAGCAGAGGTGTTGGGGGGGAGACCCTGTTCCCCAGCCAAGAGGGATTGAAGGCACTGGAAAGGGTAGGAGAGGAGCTGAGGCTGGTGAAGATCTCAAAGGCCAGCCTGGGGCGGGGTAGATTGCCTAACTCATTGGGCTCCCTCTAAGGCTTTCTAGTGGAAAAGGTTATGCTTATTAAAAAGACAGTCTGCCTGTGATACATAGTGGGGGTGATCCTAGAGGCATTGGATTTAAAGCTACTAAAAATACACAGAATGAATTCAGACTTAGATCTGCCACTTATTGACTGAGTGACTCAAGATGAGTTGCTAGATCTACCAAAATCCATATTTCATATTGAGAGAAATAACATACTAACTACCAGGAGGGTAGTTGTCAAAAGGATGAAATGACAGTCTCCGAAAATCAGTGCGTGCAGTGCTTGGTGCTCAGTGCTCCAAGAATGGTAGTATTCAGCTGTGATTAGAAATCACTTAAGAGGTATTTGCTACTGACAGCCAAAAGGTAGTGAGTGAGGTCTAAGAAGATGGTAGTGGGCTCCAGGGAAGGGGAAAGGGAGCATCTTTGTGAAGGTTAAGTCCAAATGGAGGTAGGAGGTCAGAGGCAAGGAGCCCTCAGAGGTGATACCAGGCTTTGAAGCTGGATGCCTGGGGAAAGGTGCCAGAGAGGAAAATCGGGGGTCAGAGTGAGGAGGGTGTGAACTGACGGGGAGAAGACAGGAGCAGTCTGGGTTTACTTTGCCCATAAAGCAATCCGCTCTTGTTTCTTGTTTCTTGGTTTATTGAGTGAATACTTACTATTTACCATGTGCCAGGCTCTTTGGCAGGGGCTGGGAAACCAGTGGGGAAGCCAACACGAGGAGCATGCTGCTTAGAACTCAGTGGACACATGCAAACAGTGTCAGATGGGATCAACTCAGAGAAGAAAATAAGCCAGGAAGAGGACAGGAAGCCAGAGGGACAGAACTTGCTATCTCTGGAGAACAACAAAGCTGCTGCCATTCGCTTGTTGAACTCCTACTCACGCCAGGCATTGCCATGAGCCCTGGGATGCAGCAGTGGGACAAGGTCCCCCGTATGAGGGCACCCATTGTTCTTTTCGCAGTGTAATAAATGTGACAAGAGGAAACTCCCAGGGACTGTGGGTGCCTTAGGGAATATCAATGCCCACCCAGCCCAAGCAGACCGGGGAAGGTTTCCTAGAGCCAGCTCTATCCTGGCACAGCAAGGGTATTAGCTGCATGAAGAGGGGTTGACTATACAGGAAGATAGCACTCCCAGCACAGGGGCCCAAGCATGAGAGCCCAGTGTCCTGCCCCCTAGGGAGGTGGGTGCTGCCCTCAGCTCCACAGGTCTGGAAAAGCCAAGGTTATGAGGACAGAGCAGGGCGTCTGACTTTGGTGATAAGGAGATCTCTGATCTTGCTGAGAATAGAATGGTGCAGTGGAAACCAAATGGTAAGGAATTAGGAACTGAGTGTGTGGTAAGGAAGCAGAAATAGGTGTGGGAAGCTTTTTCATTTGCTACCATCCCATTTATTGATTTTTTTTTATTCTTGTGTTTTAGGAGTGTTATTAAGGAAGTTGGTTTCTAAGCCAACATGTTTGTCATACGTAATGAAAAAGAATAAATCAAAATAAAAAATAGGTGTGCAAGCCAGCCTTTCAATAAGTTCGAGTGTCAATAGAAGAAGATAAACAGCCAGGAAAAGAAAATTTAATTTTATTGACTACTTGAGAACTGTAAACCCTTCAGAGACTATTGGCAGAAACTGTGTGGCCCTTCTCTTTTCTCTGCCCTGTCACCACCCCCACGTGGTGGAAGGGCTGCCACAGCCCCCTGCTGCCCTCAAGTGCACACTGGTGTGCCTGCTGCCAAGTAGCACATGCCATGAGCTTCCAAAAGGGGGGCAGGAATGGGGTTTAAATAAATGTGTGTTGTAAGGGGAATCTCAAGTTAAGATGCATGGATTGACAATTTCCATGACGCTTTTTATTATTCAGCCACTTATCACTTAAAGGTGAATGGATGGCAGGGTTGAAACCCCACAGAAGCAGAAGTGCTCAGGCCCCACCTTCTCCACACCTGCGGAGAAAACTGGGAAGCATGCTGCTCTGGGGGTCTGTAAGCTAAACGGATCTGAGAACTCTCCAGACCTGAAGCCATGCTGACATGTGGGGCCATTTCTAACAGCCATTTTGTGTCTTGGGCAGATTCCTGTGGACCCACAGAGCAATGACCCAAGTCAGTCTGACAAACAGGACATTCTGTGTATGTGCTTCAGCCCCTCAGAGGAAACCCTTGTTGCCAGCACCAGTAAGAACCAAATCTACAGCATCACCATGTCCCTGACTGAGATCAGCAAAGTGAGTCTTCCCAGCAATGCCTCCTTCCAGATGGTCCTGCAGGCTTGGTGGAGGGACTGGCCACAGTGTGGGCAAATTCTTAATAAGTTGAGTCTGGGTCATTCACCCCACCCCTTCTTCACATCTGAGTAAAAGAAACTATAATCTTAAAATGTCAGCAGAGACGCATCTGATACACTGAGGGGATTGTGATTGTTCCTATAGCCTCTTCAGAGGACACATTGGCATTGTCACATGTAAGTCCTACCTGGAAATAGTTGCTTTTATTTTTAAGGCAAGAAAAATTTGAGTACATTTAAAAGCTAATGGGAATGTGCTGATGGAGACAGGGCTCTTGAAGATATTGGGGAGAAAAGGGGCCAACAGATGGAGATGATTAGAAGTACTCAAGGCCACCCCCACAACCCAGCATAGCACCTGTTTCCCTGAGATAGTAGAGAAGGAAGGAGTGAATGCATATAAGGAGGGCCAAAATTTGAGGGAATTTCCTTTTCAGCCTTTGTCTTGACTTGTGGACAGATTTAAAATGTGTGCACCTCATTAACTTTCCCAACCTTTACTCCTCATTCATATGTCCCTGGAATAATGCCTCTGATGACAGACATGGAAACACCTACATGACCAATGCAACAGGATGCATTTCAATTTGAAATCACTCACTCATTTACTCTCATTTGCTGCTGGTAGTAGAGTAGTTAGTACCATTTCTTTGGAGAGAAACTTGATGTTACTTATTAAGATACTTAAAGTCAATCATACCGCACTTCTATAAAGGTATCCTAAGGAAACAAGCAGAGAGGTAGTCAAGACTTCCAAGTAAGGATATATATTTTTAAAATATTTTAAGTGTAGCAAATACAATATCTTTATTTTGTTATGTGGTACTGAGAATCAAACCCAGTGCCTCACACATGCTAGGCAAGCACTCTACCACTGAGCTACAACCCCAGCCCCCAAGTAAGGATACTGAGTCTAGCATTTTTCCTAATTAACAAACATTGGAAACCATTAAATGTTCCCACAATAAAAGAATGGTTAAATTAAATTCTGGGGTACTCATAGACTAAAATGTTTATTTCCATTTAAAAATACTATTTTAAAATAATAGCAGCATAGGAAAATATGCATAACATTAAAATAATTTGCCTTGGCCTGATTTCTTTGCATACAGGCTAATTAATGTTCCTCTGTACTAATTAGAGCTGAACTACATAACCAATTTTTTTGCTCACCCAGCTGGATCTTATTCTGTGTGGTTTCTCCAGGGGGAGCCGGCTCACTTTGAGTACCTGATGTACCCATTACACTCAGCATCCATCACTGGTCTATCTACCTGCATCCGTAAACCCCTCATTGCTACCTGTTCACTGGATCGATCTGTTCGCATCTGGAATTATGAATCAAAGTAAGGAATGAAAGGTTTTGCTGCTGTAGTTTGCAGATTTTCTATTATTCAAATTGCATATGTGAAATTTTTAATTATAGAGTCTTACAATTTAATTACTTAGAAGCTTTCAGTTGGAAAAGTCTTTTTAAAAAATCAAGTCAGTCAACCTACCTGTTTTGCACTCTTGGATGGTCTAGAAAATTACTTGTGGTTTATTAAATGCTTATCATGCTAGACACAGTGCTGTACACTGGGACATAAAGGTAACATGCCAGTGTCTCACCTTCTAACATAAACTCCACTGTCCCTCCAGTTCTCCCTGGATCTGCTGTTCTCTTTACCTAGCTCTCCACACCCTTTACTCCTCTCTCCTCATCACTGCCCCAGCCACCCCCAACTCCCTAGCAATTGTTTCTGATGCAACTTCCCTGAGAACCTCCAACCCTAGACTAGACATATAGTGTTTTCTTTGCTCTGGTATACAGCTGCTGGACTGCTGGAAACAAACAAAGAAAAAATAGTTGCACAGTAATCATGGGCTCTTAGAATCTCAACAGAGGTGTGTTTTTGATATCACTGAGCAACACCTTGACCAGTTCCCCCAATGGCCATACTCACTTCTGGGTATTCTCTGTAAGTAACCAAAGTCTAGAAAACAGAGGAACCAATAATTGCAAACAATAAAATATCTTAAATACTGTGAGAACAGTATATGCCATATGCAATGGAGGACTTGAGGGACTTAGGAATTTGGCTTATAATTCAATAATGGATGTTTTTCACAGCACTCTGGAACTATTTAAGGAATACCAAGAAGAGGCATATACAGTCAGCCTTCACCCATCTGGACACTACATTGTAGTGGGGTTTGCTGACAAACTGCGCCTTATGAATCTACTCATTGATGATATACGTTCTTTCAAAGAGTATTCCGTCAGAGGATGCAGAGAGGTAAAAACTGCTAGAGATAAAGGTCCAGTTTCTTGGAAATCCAGGGTTGAGATAACAAGAACTAACAGCCTGGGGAGGTGGGACCAAAGCCTGTCTGCAGAACTTTAGTGGCTTAAAAAAATCCAATACTTCTCCCACCAAACTCATAAAAGTGAGCATATGGGTCTATCCTGTTTTCTTACACCCACCAAAAAAATCTCATTGAACCTAAAACATTGTGAGATCTCGCCTGTGATAAGTCTGCTTTGTGATCATGGAACCTTAACCAATATTGAGAAAGAAAAGTAATCTCAGAATGAGAGTCGGCATCAACAGTGAGAAGCAGTACACAGCCCATCAGCATCCCCCAGGATGACTTGAAACAAGACAGTGGTGAATCTGGGCTGGTACCAGCTACGGAACAGTGACAGCATCTGAAGATATCAGCCAAATCTTAGGCCTACTGCACCTTACCCATCACCACCCACACACATAGTTCCCACCTGAACTCTTCCAGGAAAGCAGCTCTTGACTGCAGCGTCCGGTTCAACTGCTCACTTCTTGCTTGCTTCTCTTTTGCTGTTTCCCTGCAGTGTTCCTTCAGCAACGGAGGCCACCTGTTTGCTGCAGTCAATGGAAATGTGATTCACATTTTTACCACCACGAGCCTAGAGAACATCACAAACCTGAAAGGACACACCGGGAAGGTAAGTGAGTACACGGCGTCTGGGGGGACAAGGGGCACAGAGCCAGCAGTGCGCTAGTCAGTGGGAAACAGGTGAACAAAGGAGGAGCAATTCCTTTCCTTGTGGTGTTCACTGTCTACTTGAGGAAAGACATGATAAAACAAATACAAAGACAAATTGCAATTAATTCAATGAAAGTAAAACATGGGGTTGTTATGAGAGGAATAATGAAGGGGTGGGTATAATGTAGGTTGAGGGGCTTGCAAAGGCTCAGTCATGGAGGAATAAGTAGGAATTAATCAAACAGAACTGATGGGAATCATCACTTTAGTTAAGGATCCAAAGACCCAGAGACAGGAGATTACAGGGGGTGCCAGAGGAACTGGAGTCTATGGGGACGGAATGTTAAGTATCATGGGGTAAGCTGAGACTAGAGAGGTTTACAGGAGCCCAGATACGTGAAATCGTGTAGTTCTTATAAGGATTTTGTTATTTAACCTCTTTGTTCCTTAAAATCATTGAAGACTTTTAAGACAGGGAATGACAGGGCCAAATTTGCATTTTAAAAGTTTACCTGGGCTATAGAATGAACAATACATCCAAGGAGATAAAGATGGAAACAATGAGGAGGCTGTTCTAGATGATTCCATGATGTGTCTTGGACCATGGTGGTGATAGCTATGTTAGGAAGAAATGGGTAGATTCAAAAGCTATTTAGAAAATAAAATCAATAGGTCCTTGAGGAGATTAAATGTGAGACCCAAAGAGGAAGAGGCCAAAGATCAAGAGGGTAAGAAAATGAATTTGGAAAACCAAGTGGGGTTTATCCTAGGAATGCAAGTCCAGTATATGAAAATCAGTCAATGTAATCCACCATATTAACAGGCTAAAGATGAGAAACCAGCATCAGAAAATACTTCAAACATTATCTGACTTATTTCCAGTAAAAATGGAAGCTTCACTGACAAAGGTTCATTCAGTACTGCCCTCATTGTTCTATCATTGTTATACACATTCATCTCTGTTACAAATTCAACAGTACAGTGTTTAATTATTGCTTTATATTACCTGATTTTGTCTTTTAAAGAAGCTGAGAGAAAAATGAGAGCAAGTATAAATTTGTAAATGTTTTCATGAACCTTCTCATTGCAGTTGCTCTTTCAGTGAGCTTAGAGAATAAAGAAAATATAACATATAATTACACAGTGTCTTGATTACTTTTGAAATTGCCTGTTTTGTTTTGTTTGGTGTATTTAGATTGCTATGTTAGATTGCCTGCTTTCAGTCTAAAGAACTTACTTTAGTATGTCTTGAAAGATCTATGAGCAATTAATTTTATCAGTTTATTTAATCTGGGGATATCTTTATTTACCCTTCATGTTTAAAATATAGAAATATATTTTTGGTAGATGTAAGGAGGTTTTGTTTGTTTTTTTGTTTGTTTGTTTTTCACTTTCGGTACTTTGAAAATGTCTCCCACTGCCTTCTGGCCTCCTTTGTTTTAGATGAGAAGTCAGATGTTAATCTTATTGGGGTTCACTTGTTTGTGATGAATTTTTTTTCTCTTCTATCTTCTATCTTTGGCTTTTGGTAGTTTAACTATCTATATGTGTCTGAATGTAGATTTCTTTGCATTTATTTTACCTGGAGTTATGCACTTCTTGGATGTGTAGGTTAATGTTTTTCAACACATGTGGGATATTGTCACATATGAATATTTATTCATATGTCTTTTCTGCCTCTTTTTCTCTCTCTTCCTGGTACTCCTGTTTTACATGTTAGTGCATTTAATTGGCATCCACATTTCCCTGAGGCTCTTTTAGTTTTTTTTTTTTTTTTTCATCTGTTCTTCAGATTATGTAATCTCTATTGATCTATCTTCACGTTTACCAGTCAGATCTACTTTTTTTTTTTCTCCTGGTGCTGGGGATTGAACCCAGGACTGTGTGCTTACAAGGCAAGCACTCTACCAACTGAGCTATATCCCCAGCCCATCAGATCTACTTTTGAAGCCAGGCATGGTGGTGCACACCTATGATCTCAGCTATTTGGGAGGCTGAGGCAGGAGAATGGAGAGTTCAAGGCCAGCTTGGGCAACTTAGTGAGAACCTTGAAACCAAAACAAAAATCAATTTATTCTCGAGTCCCTTGGATGAATTTTTCTTTTCATTATTATACTTTTGAACTCCAGAATTTATTTAATTTTTAAAATAATTTCTGGCTTTTTATTAATATTCCCTAATGGATGAGGCTTGTCATCATACCTTCCTTTAATTACTTACGCATGGTTTCCTTCAGTTCGCTGAATATATTTGTATTAGCTGCTTTGAAGTCTTTGTCTGCTAGGTCTGTGACTAGCTAGTTGGGGTCTTGTGCTGTCCATCAGAAAGATCAGATAAAGAACTTAACAGGGACAGGACTCTTTATTGGGACTTCTTGCTCAAGCAGAAGGGAGACACAGCACTGACCAAGAAAGTGACCAGCTAGCTCCCAGGACAGAGGGAGAGAGAGAGCTAGTTCATTCATGCAAAGGGTAGTGAGGATGGGCTAGAGTTTAGGAATATTAATTGGCTTCAGGTACATATGTAAAGGTGTTTTTCTTTTCCTGGAAAAGCACTTAACCTTGAGGGAGGGGTCCTTAGCCCATCATCCTGGCACCAGATATCACATCTTGCAAACCCATGTGGCATCCCGTATGAACCTCGCTGTGTATAACGAGGATGAGCTCCTGTGACTGTTAGGAGAACACATGGGTGGGAGTGGAGAGGACACAAATCATGGCAGGTAACAAGTTAAGGGCCCTGGGGATATGCTATTTCAGAGACTCCTCAACAGTTGTATCCTGTATGGTGTTTGTGCTCATAGAGTCATAGCAAGGTTATCCTGGCTTTAATGATATACCTGGTCTTTAGGGGTTGATAAGACTCAGGGTTAGTGAGGGGGTGGGAAAGTACAGATCATGGTCTTAGCAGCTAACAAGCCATGAGTGAAGGTGGGAGAACAGGAAGCACACAGCATGCTTTCAACAGCTAGCAAGCTATGAGTTAAGACCCAGGAGTGCATTTGTCCTTTGTGCCTACGGTGGTCCCTGACTTCTTAAGTCCACCCTCTGGGCCCCCTTCAAAGGCAGTTTCTTTTGCCTAAGTGATTTTTCTTTTGTTTTTCTTTTTGGTCAGACTATCTGTTGGGGATTTTTGTTTATATGTTTCATAGTTTTTATTGACTTTAGTTTAGATAATATGGTATCTAAATTATTAGATATTATATATATATATTATATATCTAATAATTAGATATAGATTCTTATTCCTCATAGGAAGTTGTTGGTGGCAGTTGGTTATTTTTTTAGTGACTTGGCTAAACCAATTCTGTGACGTCTTTCTCCCCTGCAGTGTAAAACCTTTGATATACCTGCTTAGATTTTTTTTCTTTTTATGGTTTTTAACCTGACTGCCTAGGGTTTGCCTCCAGGTGGCATAAGCTGCTTGTAAGTCACGGATTGTGTATAAACCTCCTTAACCGGTCAGATTTTTACCTTTTACTATTGGATTTGTGTGAGGCTTGGAAGCTACTGTCAGAGTTTCAGGGAATTAATGGGTTTTGCTCCATGTTCAGCAGAGATTGGTGGTGTGATGTGTCCACTCTGTCCCTGAAAAGGTGTGGCATGGTCAGGTATGCATTCTTCCAGGCTACCAGGGATGCATGTGAGTTTATTTTTAAGCCTTGCTTCCTAGGAGATGCCCCACAGTCAGAGCTTATTGTCCATTGCTTGGTGGGGCTCCTCCAGGGGCTGGGGGGTCTTCCAGAGCACAAGAGCATGCTCATGTTTTCCTATCTCTGCTCCAGTGGCTGCCAAGGGTGTGCAGGCTAGCACACACACAGAGCCTTCCAGCCTGCAGAGCTGTCTGTGATCCCAGAAGGGCTTTTCTCTACTCTTTCCCTCATTCTATCGAAACTCAGTTGCTGCTGCTTTTCTTATATCATGATTACTAGCTCCTCTTAATCACTCTCCACCAAGGTCTCCATTGTTTTAGACATGCCCATAGACACAGTCTTCACTGCAGTCTGTCCCAAAGTCAGTCTCCTTAAACACTGTAGAGCTCTTTGAACACAGGACTTTTCCCTAGCAAAATCCTTATTCTGCCACACCACAGCTGGGTCAGTGACCTGCTTTTCCAGGAGTGACACCCCCACTCTATGAGTAGAACTTGTGGAGTGGGAGTGGGGTGAATGGAAGCCCCTGATCTTTTCAGCTTGCCTCTCTTAGTGAAGAGCCTACACCATGAGAAAACAGGCATGAGCAGTCAGACACCGGTATTCTTGCTTTGCTGCACTTGGAGTAGAACTTCTGCCAAGGAGTAGGGACTGGCAGGTGTCAGGAAAACCAGGTCTTCTTGGCCATGCCTGCCTGAGACAGAGCTTTTGTTATCATGGGGCTAGGGTGGGGATAAGAAGTGCCAGCAGTCTGCCCTTCCCAGGATGAAACTGTAGCCCAAGATCAGGAGGTGGAAGGGAAGGGAGTCCTGGCTTCTGCCCAGAGTGCACAACAGTGGCATCTCTGAAACTGAGGCTGTGAATAGAGCCAGTTGTGACTCAAATGCCACACACTGTTCTTACCAAGATTGGGTAGATTTTCTTGAATGAGTGTTCCTCCATTGCCACCTACTCTCAGGAGCATTTCCAGAGACTTTAAAAGATTATTTCGTTGTTTCAATCATTTTTACCAGTTAACTCATTTCACTGGGGAGATCAACTCAGATCCTCACTCTGCCATTCTGGAAGTCCACTCTCACTGTGCTATTTTTGGAACTTCTTGTGAAAATACACACACACACACACACACACACACACACACACACACACACATAATTATTTCAAAATTTACAAGTTTTTAAAACATACCAATAATTAATTGGTCATAGCATTAAGAAACCACGATGAGTCATTCTTTGCATTCATAAAGTATAAAAGAAATGTGTTTCATCTTCAGTATTTTGTAAGCATCATAGAAAACGGACTGTTAACATTTCCAGGAAGCTAAGCTTTGTGATTTCCTCTACCAGGAAGAGCCGTCCTGCCTCAGTCTAGTGGAGCACCTGAGGACTTCATCACTTGGCCATGTTGTGGTGTGTGTACAAACACTCTTACCTGGGTGTGTCTTCGTCACCTGCAGATTCGCTCAATTGTCTGGAACCCAGACGACAGCAAACTGATTTCTGGTGGCACAGACGGTGCTGTATATGAATGGAATCTGTCTTCAGGAAAGAGAGAGACAGAGTGTGTGCTCAAGTCCTGCAGCTACAACTGTGTTACTATCTCCCCTGATTCCAGAATTATTTTTGCTGTGGGATCAGACCAGACCCTCAAGGAGATTGCAGATTCTTCAGTGAGTCTGCCCCTGCCCCACCTCTGGGCTGTTGCACTGATTTGCAAAAGACAACAGCCCATGTTTACAACAGAAAGTGTGCTGAGAAAGAGGGCCGCTTCTTCGTGGGATCGGTCAGCGCAGTTACTGTCACTTCCTGAATTTCTTGCCCACTGCCTTTCCTGACTGGGTTAAACTGTAGGGCCCCTTTCCGTTTCCATTTTGCTTGCTGTCTGTGACATCTCTTCTGCCCTCCAGACATGGAGGTTAGCAGGGTCTCTAAACCGCACTCTGGCTCTTGGTTGGCAGTTAGCTGGGGTAAAAACACAACTATAGTTAGCTGCTGTCACCTGGACTTGCCTCTGTCTTTGAAAGCCCCAGTTTCTTAGATGTTAGAATTACCACATTTGGCTTCAAACAACTAAGGGCAGAGAAGGGCTCCAGAAGGAGACTTCACACAAGTGTGACTGTGTCCTCCTCCAGGAGCCCAGAAACAGTTGATCATCACTGGCTTCTCTGGCTTTTCCTCAGCTCTTCTCAGGGCTGGTGCTGGGGGGTCGGGGACACATAGCTACTGCAGCAACAAACCAACCTAAGGCAGGTTCTCCATGGTTAGAACGTAGCTCAGTGCATGGTGACTCCTTTGTACACCTAATAACACAGTCCCAGTTCTGTGGCAGCTTCTATAGCACTGCACTAAAACAAAGCTCCTTCAGAGTAGGAATTTCACTCCCCTTGATATCCCTACTAGCTGGTGCACTGCCTGGCCTGCAACAGACATTCAGTAAATGGGTGGGGGAATGAGTGCTTTAATGAGTGAGGAAATGAATGAGCTCCCTACAGATGGAGTTGTGTTCATATAATAGGAATTAATAAATATTTTCTGAATAAATTTATGATCAATCTCCTGTTCTCACTCTGAGGTGCATGACAGCATAGCCATCAAGAGCAGGGACTGCATAGTGCATACACCTGTAATCCCAGCAACTCAGGAGGCTGAGGCAAGAAGATAGCAAGTTTGAAACTGGACTCTGCAACCTAGCTAGGACCTAAACAACTTAGCAAGACCCCATCTCAAAATAAAAAAAAAATTAAAAGGGCTGGGGGTCTAGCTCCTTAGGTTCCATCCTAGTACCAAAAAAGAAGAAGAAAGAGGAGGAAAAAGAGGAGGGGAAGGGGGAGGAAGAGGAGGAGGAAGAAAGAGGAGGAGAAAAAAGGAGGAGGAGGAGGAGAAGAGAAAGAAAGAAAGAAGGATGGAAGGAAGGAAGGAGAACAGTTAGACTGTACTTACTAGGTTTATGAGTTGAGGCAAGTTGTTTTTCACCTCTTGACTCATCTGTTTCATCATCTTTAAAATAGGACTAATGGTGGCTCCCCCAGGGTTCTGGTGAAGGCTGAACGAGTCACAACATGGAAAGGGTGCAGAATTGTGCTTGGCACACAGGAAGTGCTATGCAAAGATTTACAGTCATTGGCATTTTTTCCTAACTCCTCCAACCTGTTATCCATCAGTCAAGCAACTGGGAAATACTTAGTTTGTGCCTTTTATGTGCTCGGCACCATGCAAGATGTGATAAGGAATAGGAAAAAAAATTATTTTAATACAGACCCCAAGGGTGCTATTAGAGGGAAGGAAGAGAGTGATATCAGGACACAGGAGACACAGCTCAACCTCAGTTGAACAGAGCCGTCTGTGTTCCAGGTCCTGCGAGAGATGTCAGCATTTGATGTCATCTACACGGCAATTGTCATCTCACATTCCGGGCGCATGATGTTTGTGGGCACCTCAGTGGGAACCATCCGTGCCATGAAGTACCCTCTGCCTCTGCAGAAAGAATTCAATGAGTATCAGGCTCATGCTGGTCCTATCACCAAGGTGAGAGGGACCCTCCTCAGGGCTTCAGCCCCAGATCTTACCTGATGTACCTTCTTCCTCCCTGCAACTTCCCATTGTTTTTCTCTCTCCTTATTCCTTCTTTCTCCTTGTTTATTCATCCATCAACTATTCAGTAAGCATCTATTGACTACTTGTTTAAACTACTTCTAGGAATTTATCCTAAGAAATAATCTGAGCTACACCTGAAGATTTTTGTACAAGATTGTTCACCATGATCTTATGCATAATCATGGTCATTTGATGGCCGCTGTAGGTGTTCCACCAGTCACATCACATCTCCCAGGTGCTGTGAGCATTGACTGCTGAGGATACTCAGCTACTCCCTTTCCAGAGATTGCCCTGGACTAAAAGGAGTCATAGACCAAGAGACTAGTTAATGCCACTCTGAAGAATGCAAAAGACCAAGGGCTGGGGTTGTGGCTCAGTGGTAAAGTGCTTTTAGCACACGTGAGGCCCTGGGTTCAATCCTCAGCAACACATAAAAATAAATAAACAATATAAAGGTATTATAAAAAAAGAATGTAAAAGGCCACTGCAGGGGACAACAATATGAGCACACATTTGTAAAGTGTCCTTCCATTCCTTCTCATAAAGTAGTGTCTATGTTCAGTAGCTAAAATGTGAAAACAACCCAGTGTCCATCAGCCAATGAGTGGATAAACCAAATGTGGTACAGACATACAATGAAATCGTATTCAGTCTTAAAAAGGAGGGGAACTCTGTAGAATGCTACAAATGTACAAAACTTGAGAACATTGTGCTCAATGAGGTAAGTTAATCACAAAAGGGCAAATATGGTGTGATTTCACCTTTGTAAGATACACAGAGCAGTCAGAATCATAAAGAGAAATTAGAATGCCATGGACTGGGGGAGGGAGGAGGTGGGAATGAGTGGATAGAGAGTTTTGGTTTTACACGACAAGAGTTAGACTTGGGTGGTGGTGATATTGCACAGTATTACAAACATTTGTATTGACACTCAACACCTAAACATGGTTAAGATGGTAAATTTTATGTTATATGTATTTTGCCACAATAAAAGGGTGAATAAAAAAGAATTCTCTGGCATGAAAAATGATTCCCAAGAAAATCATACCCAGTAGCAAATTAAAGGTTAGTCATAGTTTAAAAAAAAAAAAAAGTAATTTACACAGAATCTCTGACTGAAAATAGGCCCTGGGAAAATGTGTCTCATCTCCCCTCCCGTCTCCCTCATTTCGGGCTGTATGACATGAATACCTGAGGTTTTTAATACGTCCCAAACTCTCTATCAGCTTACCCTGTAGGCATTGTTCTTATTAAGAAAGTATTTTTATTATAAAATGAAACATTCCTATGCTAAGCCTGGGCCTTAGATCCAAAGTAAATTACTGTAATAATTCCCCTTCTTCAAGATATACAGTTTTATGAATAAGATCATTTCTATTATAAGCAATGCATGTCTATTTAGAAATAAAAGTCCATCCACCATATATATATATCCATAACTTACTAACTCTTCTCTTTCAGCTGGGCATTTAAATTATGAACTATAATGAATATCCTAGTTTGCAAATTTATATATGCTTCTCTGATGATTTCCCAAGGCTAAATTCCTGGACAGAGATGGAACTCCTGAGTAAAAGAGTATTACTTTTTTTTTAAAGTTCTGACACATTGCTGATTTTGAAAAATCATTTTTCATAGTTAACTCTTTTGTCTTAACTTTTTATTATGAATTAATTACAGGGTCACAGGAAATTTTGAAGATAGCACAGAGGTCCTGTGTAGCCTTCACCCAGTTTCCCCCAGTAATCACCTTACATAATTCTAGTACAAAAAACATAAAACTGGCACTGGGACACTGCCTGGGTGTGGGCCTGGTCATTTATATAACCCCACCACAATCAAGATGCAGAACTGCTCCATTACCACCAAGACCCACTTCTTGCCACCCTTTTGTAGTCACGCCAATCCCTCCCCACCATCCCTAATCCCTACCAACCATTCATTTCTTTCTGTTTCCATAATTTTGTCATTTTGAGAATTTCATATAAATGGATCATACATTATGTGACCTTCCGAGGGTGACTTCTCTACTCAGCATAGTGCTCTTCTGATCTAACAAGGTGTTTTGTGTACTAATAGTTGATTCTTTTCATTGCTGAGTTATATTCCACAGTGAGCACAATTTGTTAAACCATGCATCCATTGTAGGATATTCTGATTTTTTTTTTCCAATTTGGCTACTACAAATAAAGCTGGGGGTTTCAAGATGGCGGCCTAGAGGGTGGCTGCATTTCATGTTGCTCCAGGACTCAGGATTCAAAAGAAGAGATATTGAGACACTTGGGACCAACTCAAAGCAGCCGGGTGACTCTCACCCGTTGGGAAGGCGTCCCGGATGGGATGGTGGTCCCGGAACGCAGGAAACTTTGTGAAGTAGAGCTGCCGGTGAGACACCCCTCCCCCCGCTGGAGCAGTGAACTCGGACAACTGGGAGCCCCGTAAAGGAGGCCGCTCGGCACAGTGCTGGGACTTGGAGCCACCACTGGGGCTCCGGTGGCTGCCCAGGGGAGGAGTGGCGAGGAGAGCTGTGTGGACTCAGGACACCGGGGCCTGCCCTGAGGAGGAGGAGGAGGAATGTGGCCGCTTGGATTCGGAGTGACTGCACCAGAGCTACAGGCGGTTGCCAGAGGAGAAACTGCGCGGCGAGCTGTTTGGACTCAGAACGACTGCTTCTGAACACCGGGGCCTGCCCTGAGGACCAGGAGGAGGAAGAGGAGCGCAGCCGCTTGGATTCGGGGTGACTACACCAGAGCTACAGGCGGTTGCCAGAGGAGGGGCTGCGTGGCGAGCTGTTTGGACTCAGACCACTTCTGAACGCCGGGGCCTGCCCGGAGGAGGAGGAGGAGGAGGAGCGCGGGGGGTCGTTTGGACTCGCAGTGACTGCATTAGCGCTCCAGGCGGCTGCTCAGAGGAGAAGGCGTGTGGTGAGTTGTTTGGACTTAAAGTGACAGCGCCTGAACACAGGGGGGCTGCCTGGAGGAGAAGCGTGGTGGGTCGCTTGGTCTTGAGTGGCCGCACCAGAGCTCCGGGCGGTTGCCCAGAGGACCCGTGCAGCGGGTCACGTGGATTCAGAGCTACTCAGAGTGACCGCTCCTGAACACCCGGGGGGTTATCTGGAGAAGGAGGAGGAACGGGGAGGGTCACTTCGACTCGGAGTGATTGATTGCCCAGGGCTGCGGGTGGTTGGTGGGAGGAGGAGGCACGAAGTGAGTTTCTTGGACTCCTAGTGACCGAACCGGAATACTGGGCGGCTGTCTGGAGGAGGAGGCGTGGGGCGGGTCTCTGGGACTCAGAGCGATTGTTCGGGGCCCCAGGTGGCTGCTCAGAGGAGTGGCCGCATAGCCAGGCGATTAGGTGCAGAGCAGGGTCCCAGGATCTAGGAGGCTTCTTGGTGGAAGAGCCGCACAGAGACAGGCTTAGGGCGGAGCAAAGGTTCCAGGCCTGCAGGCAGATTCTCTGAGGAGGGGCAGCCTAAGGAGATTCATCTGCGAAGGGTGAGGCTCCCAGGCCCAGGAGGTAGGGCTGGGCCCCTGGGAACTTTGCAGAGGAAGGCAGCCCAGCCCAGGCGGTAGCTGTAAATTGAGGGGAACCTCTAGGAGGGAACTGACCAGTGAGACCTCCCCACCGGGTGAGTCTTCCCTGCTGGGTGAGGTTTCCCCACAAGGACGGTAAAACCAGAGACTCAGGCCCAAACAGGCCTTGCCTCAGCCCGCAGCCTAGGTCCCCTTTGGATGACCATTGGTCAACAAGTGGAGGCACCTCTGCCCACTAGCAGGGATTATACCTCACCTGAAGGCCACCACTCCTAGAGAGGCAGCTTCCTTGTGGAGCACCACATTATCAACTTCCTCCAAGACTTCAGCCTACTGAAGGCTAAGGGGGGATATATATAGAAATCTTCAGGGACATTGTAAGTCAATAGAGGAAATCTGCAATATCTCAGCGGTCCACTGATACCTGAACAATATGAGAAAACAAGGAAGGAAAATGCTGCAAACAAATCTAGATGTTACATCAATAAAACCCAACGACAGCATGGCAGAAGAAATGACAGAAAAGGAGTTCAGAATGTACATAATTAAAATGATCAGAGAAGCAAACGATGAGATGAAAGAGCAAATGCAAGCATTGAATGATCGCACCAATCGACAGTTAAAAGAGCAAATACAGGAAGCAAAAGATCATTTCAATAAAGGGTTAGAGATATTGAAAAAAAAAACAAACAGAAATCCTTGACATGAAGGAAACAATAAACGAAATTAAGAACTCCATAGACAGCATATCCAATAGGATAGAACACCTGGAAGACAGAACCTCAGACATTGAAGACAAAATATTTAACCTCGAAAACAAAGTTGACCAAACAGAGAAGATGGTAAGAAATCATGAACAGAATCTACAAGAACTATGGGATATCATGAAAAGGCCAAATTTAAGAATTATTGGGATTGAGGAAGGCCTAGAGAAACAAGCCAAAGGAATGAACAATTTATTCAATGAAATAATATCAGAAAATTTCCCAAATCTGAAGAATGAAATGGAAAATCAAGTTCAAGAGGCTTATAGGACTCCAAATACACAAAATTACAACAGACCCACACCAAGGCACATTATAATGAAAATACCTAACATACAAAATAAAGACAGAATTTTAAAGGCTGTGAGAGAAAAGAACCAAATTACATTCAGGGGGAAACCAATACGCATATCAGCAGATTTTTCAATCCAGACCCTAAAAGCTAGAAGGGCCTGGAACAACATTTTTCAAGCCCTGAAAGAAAATGGATGCCAACCAAGAATCTTATACCCAGCAAAACTTACCTTCAAATTTGACGATGAAATAAAATCCTTCCATGATAAACAAAAGCTAAAAGAATTTACAAAAAGAAAGCCAGCATTACAGAACATTCTCAGCAAAATATTCCATGAGGAAGAGATGAAAAACAAAGAAGCAAATCAGCAAAGGGAGGAATTATCCTAAAGGAATTGTCAAATAAAGGAGGAAACAAGTTGTGTCAAACAAATAAATAAACAAAATTTTAAAAATGAACCAAATGACCAGGAAATCAAATCATATCTCTATAATAACCCTGAATGTTAATGGCCTGAATTCATCAATCAAAAGACATAGACTGGCAGATTGGATTAAAAAGAAAGATCCAACAATATGTTGCCTGCAAGAGACTCACCTCATAGAAAAAGATACCCATAGACTAAAGGTGAAAGGATGGGGAAAAACATACCATGCACATGGACTCAGCAAAAAAGCTGGAGTATCCATCCTCATTTCCGATAATGTGGACTTCAAGCTAAAGTTAGTCAGAAGGGATAAAGAAGGTCATTTCATACTGCTTAAGGGAAGCATAAATCAGCAAGATATAACAATCATAAACATCTATGCCCCAAACAGTGGCTCATCCATGTATGTCAAACAAATCCTTCTCAATTTCAGAAACCAAATAGACCATAACGCAATAATACTAGGTGATTTTAACATGCCTCTCTCACCACTGGACAGATCTTCCAGACAAAAATTGAACAAAGAAACCATAGATCTCAATAACACAATCAATAATTTAGACTTAACGGACATTTATAGAATATACCATCCAACCTAGAGCAAATACACTTTCTTCTCAGCAGCACATGGATCCTTCTCTAAAATAGACCATATATTATGCCACAAAGCTAATGTTAGCAAATACAAGAAGATAGAGACACTAGCATTTATTCTATCAGATCATAATGGATTGAAGTTAGAAATAAATGAAAGAGTAAAACACAGAAACTATTCCAACATCTGGAGATTAAACAATATGCTATTATATGATGAATGGATAACAGAAGATATTAGGAAGGAAATTAAAAAATTCTTAGAGGTAAATGAGAACAAAGAAACATCATATCAAAATCTCTGGGACACTATGAAAGCAGTACTTAGAGGGAAATTTATTTCATGGAGCGCATTTAATAAAAGAAGTAAAACTCAACAAATAAACGACCTAACACTACAGCTCAAAGCCCTAGAAAAAGAAGAACAGAACAGCACCAAAAGTAGTAGAAGACAGGAAATAGTTAAACTCAGAGCTGAAATCAATGAAATTGAAACAAAAGAAACAATACAAAAAATTGACAAAATAAATAGTTGGTTCTTCGAAAAAATAAACAAAATTGATAAACCTTTAGCCACACTAACAAAGAGAAGACGAGAGAAAACCCAAATCACTAAAATTCGGAATGAACAAGGAAATATCACAACAGACAGGATTGAAATACAAAACATAATTAGAAGCTATTTTGAAAATCTATACTCCAACAAAATAGAAAATTTCGAAGACATCAACAGGTTTCTAGAGACATATGAATTACCTAAACTGAACGAGGAGGACATAAACAATTTAAATAGACCAATTTCAAGTACTGAAATAGAAGAAGTCATCAAAAGCCTACCAACAAAGAAAAGTCCGGGACCAGATGGGTTCTCAGCCGAGTTCTACAAAACCTTTAAAGAAGAGCTCATTCCAATACTTCTCAAAGTATTCCATAAAATAGAAGAGGAGGGAACCCTCCCAAACTCATTCTATGAAGCCAATATCACACTGATACCTAAACGAGACAGAGACTCATCAAGGAAAGAAAATTTCAGACCAATATCCTTAATGAACATCGACGCAAAAATTCTCAACAAAATTTTAGCAAATCGCATACAAAAACATATTAAAAAGATAGTGCACCATGATCAAGTGGGTTTCATCCCAGGGATGCAAGGTTGGTTCAACATCAGGAAATCAATAAACGTAATTCACCATATTAATAGACTTAAAGTCAAGAATCACATGATTATTTCAATAGATGCAGAAAAAGCATTTGATAAAATACAGCACCCCTTCATGCTCAAAACACTAGAAAAAATAGGGATAGTGGGAACGTTCCTTAACATTGTAAAGGCCATTTATGCTAAGCCCATGGCTAATATCATTCTAAATGGTGAAAAACTGAAAGCATTCCCCCTAAAAACTGGAACAAGGCAGGGATGCCCTCTTTCACCACTTCTATTCAACATCGTTCTTGAGACTCTGGCCAGAGCAATTAGACAAACCAAAGAAATTAAAGGGATACGAATTGGAAAAGAAGAACTCAAACTATCCCTGTTCGCTGATGACATGATTATATATTCAGAGGAACCTGGAAATTCCACCAGAAAACTCTTAGAACTCATAAGTGAATTCAGTAAAGTAGCAGGTTACAAGATCAATGCCCATAAATCCAACGCATTTCTATACATAAGTGATGAATCTTCAGAAAGAGAAATTAGGAAAACTACCCCATTCACAATAGCCTCGAAAAAAATAAAATACTTGGGAATCAATCTCACAAAAGAGGTGAAAGACCTCTACAATGAGAACTATACAACACTAAAGAAAGAAATTAAAGAACACCTTAGAAGATGGAAAGATCTTCCATGTTCTTGGATAGGAAGAATTAATATTGTCAAAATGGCCATACTACCTAAAGTGCTATACAAATTCAATGCAATTCCAATTAAAATCCCAATGACGTACCTTACAGAAATAGAGCAAGCAATTATGAAATTCATCTGGAAGAATAAGAAACCCAGAATAGCTAAAGCAATCCTTAGCAGGAAGAGTGAAACAGGGGGTATTGCAATACCAGATCTTCAACTCTACTACAAAGCAATAGTAACAAAAACAGCATGGTATTGGTACCAAAATAGAAAGGTAGATCAATGGTACAGAATAGAGGACACGGACACAAACCCAAATAAATACAATTTTCTCATACTAGACAAAGGGGCCAAAAATATGCAATGGAGAAAAGATAGCCTCTTCAACAAATGGTGCTGGGAGAATTGGAAATCCATATGCAACAGAATGAAACTAAACCCATATCTCTCACCATGCACGAAACTAAACTCAAAATGGATTAAGGACCTCGGAATCAGACCAGAGACCCTGCAGATTATAGAAGAAAAAGTAGGTCCAAATCTTCACCTTGTTGGTCTAGGATCAGACTTCCTTAACAGGACTCCCATAGCACAAGAAATAAAAGCTAGAATCAACCACTGGGATAGATTCAAACTAAAAAGCTTTCTCTCAGCAAAGGAAACTATCAGCAATGCGAAGAAAGAGCCTACAGAGTGGGAGAATATCTTTGCCAATCATACTTCAGATAGAGCACTAATCTCCAGAATCTATAAAGAACTCAAAAAACTCTACTCCAAGAATTCAAATAATCCAGTCGACAAATGGGCTAAGGAAATGAATAGACACTTCACAGAAGAAGATGTACAAGCAATCAACAAACATATGGAAAAATGTTCAACATCTCTAGTAATAAGAGAATGCAAATCAAAACCACCCTAAGATTCCATCTCACCCCAATTAGAATGGTGATTATCAAGAATACAAGCAACAACAGGTGTTGGCGAGGATGTGGGGAGAAAGGTACACTCATACATTGCTGGTGGGGCTGCAAATTAGTGCAGCCACTCTGGAAAGCAGTGTGGAGATTCCTTAGAAAACTTGGAATGGACCCTCCATTTGACCCAGCTATCCCACTCCTTGGCCTATACCCAAAGGACTTAAAATCAGCATACTACAGAGATACAGCCACATCAATGTTCATAGCTGCTCAATTCACAATAGCCAGACTGTGGAACCAATCTAGATGCCCTTCAATTGATGAGTGGATAAAGAAACTGTGGTATATATATACAATGGAATATTACTCAGCCATAAAGAATGATAAAATTATGGCATTTGCAGGCAAATGGATGAAATTGGAGAATATCATGCTAAGTGAGATAAGCCAATCTCAAAAAGCCAAAGGACAAATGATATCGCTAATAAGTGGAGGATGACACATAATGGGGGGGAGGGAAGGGTTAGTGTTAGGGTTAGAGTTAGGGTTAGGGAGGGGGGCAAGTATGGAAGAAGGAAGTACTGTATAGAGGGTAAAGAAGGGTGGGAGGGGTGGGGGGGAGGGAAAAAAATAACAGAATGAATCAAACAACATTACCCTATGTAAATTTATGATGACACAAATGGTATGCCTTTATGCCATGTACAAACAGAGAAACAACATGTATCCCATTTGTTTACAATAAAAAAAAAATAATAAAGCTTATGCAGATTTTTGTGTGGACTTTCATTTTCATTTTTCTGGGAAAAATGCCCAGTAGTATGATTGCTGAATCTGATGGTAAGCAGGTATTTAATTTTTTTAAGCTGCCAAGCTATTATCCAGAGTTACTGTGCCATTTTACATTACATCAGCAATGTTTCAGTTTTTCTACATCATTGTCAGTACATGGTATTGCCACAATATTTTATTCTAGCTGTTCTAATAGGTATGGGGTGCTCTCTCATCATGGTCTTAATTTGCATTTCTCTGATGACTAATAATGTTGAACATCTTATGTGCACACATGGCCATCTGTATATTCTCTTCCATGAAATAACCTCAAATCATTTGCCCACTTTGGATTGCCAGGTTGTTTTACTGTTGAATTTTGAGAGTTCTTTATACCTTCTAGGTCGTATTTCACTCAAGAGTCCAAATCCACAGGGAATATAGTCTGTGAGGCCTCCTGCCTTATTCTTTCCCAGGACCAGGTCTGCCTTGCTGTGAGGCTCTTCCTGGGATGCATGGATGGAGGCCTTGCACTGTCACCCTAGTCATCTGTGGCCCCAGAAAGCTTCCTGTGATCTGTCTCCCTGCAGATGTTACTCACCTTTGATGATCAGTACCTACTGACTGCTGCTGAGGATGGATGCCTGTTCACCTGGAAGGTTTTCGATAAGGATGGCCGGGGAATCAAGCGAGAAAGGGAAGTGGGCTTTGCTGAAGAGGTGCTCGTGACTAAAACAGACATGGAAGAGAAGGTAAGGACTGTGTCTAATGAAGAGGGACATGGAAAATCCTTACCAGATTACATTCCAACTCTTCAGAGCTGCATCAGAGGTCTTCCATAGCCTGGCTGTACCCTGTGACTGTCCTCACCAGCACTTGATCCTGTTTCCACCCCCACACTGCCTGTCTTTCCACCACATGGTCATCTTGACCTTGATCATCTGCTCCTGCTTTCCTTTTGCTACCATTTGAGAGCAGGCACTATGGCATACAATTCTCCTGTATGACCAGTTGTTTCTAGTGCATGCCAGGCATGCAGAAGACAATCAATAAATATTCACAAAACCAAACCAACAAACCAAATATACCAGTTGTTTCTGTGAAACATAGTCACTGCTAGTACTCAGAGCCTCCTTTTAAAAGATAAAAGAAATGAGGGATGTAGGAAACATTCCTAAAGCTCTTACCTATACCTCCAAACAATAAAACCATTGGAATAAAAATAACCAGCATTTGCCAAGAAGCAGGCACTGTGCTGACTATTTCATAAGTATTTCTCATTTAAATCTCACAAAACAGTTTTGGAGAAGTTGAGTACTCTGTCCAAAGTCACTGTGCTGGCACATAGTAGGACCAGAATCCTAATCCAGTCCTCATCCAGACCCCACTTTCCTCATCACTGTGCCACTGTTCCCTCCTGTGAATGCAGTAAGCATTCCATGAAGGTGTGGTTTTGGAGATGTGATTGATAGCTCTGTGCTGCAGTCCCTGAGAGAAGTTGACTGGATGTTTCATGGAGAATCTGAGCATTATGTTTTCATTGCTGCTTATCAAGAATATGAGAGTATTATTGAATAGCTAAGCACTGGGGGTGCACATGTGAAAAAGGCAGGCTTGGGCACTGTGGTCAGGAAGCTCAAAGTCAGATAGGGGATGGAGACGAGAACTGTCAGAACAGCAATGCAAAGGCAGTCACAGCTCCGGATGGTAGGCCTCTGGTGTTTCCTGGAGATGCCTTCCCGAGCTCCCTCTAACTTTCTTCAGGAAAGGCAAAAGGGGAAGAGAGGGAGAGGGAGAGCTTCACTTCCCTACACAAGCAAATGTGTCTCTTTCTCTTCCTTCTCTGTTGTCTTCTCAGTTTTCTACCCACAGGGTAGAAAAAGAGGCCAAATAGGAGACACCAGGCTGAACCCAAGGCCTGAAGATGTCTGTGCTGATGGCTAGGCCCACAGCCCCCAGCTAGGCCTGACAGCACTCTTCCCAGCTGAAAAGGCCTGGCGTATGTCCCGCTCCTCCTGACTCCCTTCTCTCTCAGCGTTCACGTGACCTCACTCTGCTTATGCCCATCAGCCTTTCTGATTGCTCCTCCCTGGCTCCCTTACTGGCCCCTCCTCCACCTGGCTCTTAAAAGTCGCTTTCCCCAGAATTGCCAGCTCTATTTTTTTCCTTTGTATTCTGTGACATTCTTTGTAATGATCTCTCAGCCCAGGATTCACCCCCTCATGACATTTTTCATTTATTTATTCTCCATCTGATATTAACAGAGGGGTCCTGACACAGAGATAAAAGACACGAGTCCTGCAGTTTATATCCCCGGAGGAGGGCTGGGATGTCGGTGTGAATGGGTGTTATGAAGAACGGTGCTGCAGAAACACAGGGAAGGACCCTGGCCCAGGCTAGATGGTGCCAGAAGAAGTGAGCCCTGCACAAGCCTTCCAGAACAAATAGGAAAGGGCCTTCCACGCAGAGGAATGATTGTGTGCAGAGGATGGTGCTCTGGGGAGAGATGCTGCTGGTGGGCATGGCTGGAGAACAGAGGGTGTGCCAGAGAGGGTGGGGAGAAAATCAGAGAGATCATGAGGGCCTTTTAAGCACATTTTAGACTTTAGAAACTTCATAAGGACCACTACCGGTAAGTTAGGGAACGTCTTCACAAGGTTTGCGATTTGGAGAGATTATAGCAATGTGGAATAAGCAATTGCCTCAAACATCACATATCAAAAATGGATCATTCCCATCTATGAATGTATTCCATTAGTCCAAGACAGACCATGGGGTCATTGTTCATCTGATGAATATTTGTCAGTGCTGACAGTATTGCAGGTCCTATGCTAAGCTCTGGGAATGAAACAGTGAATAAGACAGGTCCTATGCTAAGCTCCTGGGGAAAGACCATGCACCATCCTCTCACCTTCACCCACACCTTGTCAGCACCACTTTCCCCAAAATATCCCTCGCCAGTCTTCCCATTCCTCTCTGCTTCCCTCCCCCACAAGAGTGTAAGCCCTTAGCCATCTCTCACCTGGACTATGCCACTGTCCCCTACCTAATTACCTCGCCTTCATTCCATCTCTAATGTGGTCCATGCTGCACACTGTCTTTGAAGAGGCCTTTATAACATTAAAGTCAGCTTAATCCGGCTAGCTGAGGGCCTGTGGAAGCCCTCTAATATAAAATCCAAATTTCTTACATGGCCTTGATGGTCCTGCCCAATCTCAACCTCCTCTCCCACTGCCTCCCACTGTCACCAAGTCATAGGAGGGCCCTGACCGGACATCCTCGCTCCTACCTCCCTGACTTTGCACATGTAGTTTGTGTTTATCCCTCATCTCAGGATTTCCTATGTGCCAGGTCCACACTTGCATGCTGGCCACATGCAGAGCCCGACATGACACTCTCCTCGTGGTCCAGTCACACTCAGGCAGTAGAGGAAAGACTAGCAAAGACGATAGGGATACATGGGTGTCATCAAGGTGAGCAAGAATAAAATACCTGTGTCCTCACCCACTCCATAATCAACGTGGACTCCTTAGGAAGTGAGAGGTGTACATATTACAGTAGGTTTAGAAAACTGTGGCACTGGGGAGTACAATGGAGGAGGAAAGACACTGGGCACAGGAGTCAGCCAGGCAGAAGAGTTAGGAGCTACGTTAAAGTAACAGCAGTGAGGCCAGCATGGGTTTAGCATGCATCAGAGGGGACAGCTGACAGAACTGAGAACCACCCAGCTGTGGGCACTTATCACATTTGTAATTATATTTTTATTTAGGCTATAAGTTTCATGGGACAGGAATCATAATTAAATATCTTTTGAGTACATACTATGTGTTAGGCATTGTTCTGGGCACTTTGAATACATCAACAAATAAAACCAGCAAAGATCCCAGCCTTCTTGGAGCTTAAGTTTTCATGGGGGAGAAGACAAAATAATTAGCAAATTATATAGTACGTTTCAAAGTGCCAAGATCTGAGGAAGTAACAAAAAGTACCCCAGAATAAGGGGGCAGGGGGGAGGTCATGAGTGCAGTTTTGGGACTGGGAAGAGGGTGTCAGGATTAAATAGTGGGGTTCAAGTGGGCCTTATCAAGCAGGTGACATGGGAGCCAATTTGAAGGAGATGTGAGAGTTGTTAGCACGCAGAGGAGCCCACAAGTACATATGTCCCTATCTATGATCAGGTTACATTCAGCCCCCAGAACTCAGCATGGTTTTTACTCCTGTGTATTTACTTCTTCTGTAACCTATGTTAAACACCTTCTGCATGCCAGTAGGAGATATAGACTGGCCTGGGTCCCAGACTCACTACTCATTTGCTGGGTGTTCTAGGGAGTCACCTAACCTGACTAATAGAGGAAGAAGCTCAGATGTCTCCTAGTTCTTAGCCTGTGAATCTTGTGGGGAAGGATGACAAGCTCTAGTTGAGATGTGTTGAGTTTGAAGCCGGGCAGAGCTGCAGGTCCTCGATCAAGTCCACAGGTTTAAATATTCTGATTCACCCACTGTGAAAGCTCTTGATCCTCTGTCCTTCTTCCAAAGGCTCAGATTATGTTGGAGCTGAAGACTCGTGTGGAAGAACTGAAAATGGAGAATGAGTATCAACTTCGACTAAAGGATATGAACTACAATGAGAGGATTAAGGAGCTAACAGACAAGTTCATCCAGGAAATGGAGTCTTTGAAAACCAAAAACCAGGTCTGTTTGAGAGACTGAACCAACAGCCAGAGAAATCTCTACTTAGCTCAACATGGGGCTGGCATGCATTGCCCAAGTTACACTCGAAAAACAAGATATAGGATAATGTTCAGGTTTAAAGCATTGCTGATATCAAAAATCATCAGAGTATAACAAGGTGCTAAGTGGAATAAAGCAGACTATAAAACTTTCTATAGTGAATGGTATTAGGTAAAATAAATATACACAGAAAATAGATAACAGTGTAACTATCTCTGGAAGTTGGGATTACAGATACTTTCAATTTTGTTCTTTATACCTTTCTGTAGTCCTCAAATTCTCTAAAATGAGAATTCATTACTTTCAAGGAAACACTTATTTTAAAACAAAATGAAAAGATAGCAAGAAAAAGAAAATATATAAAGTGGAAGAACTAGCAGAATATTGATTTCAAATATATAAAGTGGAAGAACTAGCAGAATATTGATTTCTAGACTGTCAGAAAGTTAAATAAAGTTAGTCTAAGTCATCTGCAATTAGATTTGGGCCAAAACTCTCTGAGTCTCGTTTTTGTTCTACACGAATTTGTCTGACCCCTTATCTGACCACCTTATCTGAAACCCCAATCTTTTGCTCAAGAATGTTGGTTCTATTATATTATCTCTGTGGGTCAGAGAATTTGAAAAACTATGACTATTGATTTTACTCATCCATTCATTTATAATTCCATTCATTTAGTCAACAAACATTTCTTTGTTGCCCCAAATAAACCAAGGCCAAAGTTAAGTCCTGAGATGGTAGTGCCTCAGGCTGCAAGGATCTGGCCTGCTCCAGTAGAAAAGTCACTTCTTAGAGGCTCACAATGAACCCTGAGGAGTTCATTGAGAGTAAGGTGCAGGCAATAGGGGATTTGAATGAATCCTTACTTTTCACCCCAAAATCCACTTGATACATGTCTGAAACTAAACTCATCATTCACAAACCCATTTAGTAGTAAGAATGTAAACAAGGAAAGTACAGAACTTTCAGAGCAGAATATAACGTAAATAAGGAAGAAGTGATATTGCGTGTGTTTTTCCATAGAACAACGGTACAAAATAAGGGCTTGAGAAATGTTTGTGTTTGTGAACGAACAAACTGTCACTTGGAGTTCTCATCCTCCTGGTGCCTTCGGCAGTTCTGCAAAAATGAGTAAATGTGACTTTGTGGTTTAGGTTTTACGAACAGAAAAAGAAAAGCAGGATATAAGCCACCGTGAGCGCATAGAAGACCTGCTAGACAAACAGAACCGGGAGCTGCAAGATCTGGGTGAGCCTATAAGCAGAATAAAGGTGGGCTAAGGGTGGCTGCTTGGCAGTGGAAGGAGGCAGGTTGGGCAAACACCAGGAGTCCCCCAGGCACAGCAGAAGTCCCAGGGAATATGTCCCTCACTGTGATCAGGTTACATTCATCCTCCAGCACTCACCTTGGTTTTTACGCCTGTGTATTTATCTCTTCTGTGACCCCATGTTAAACACCTGCATGCCAGTAGGAGATGTAGACTGACCTGGGTCCCAGACTCACTGCTCATTTGCTGGGTGCTCTAGGGAGTCACCTAACCTGACTGAGCCTCAGCTTACTGTTCTGTAAAACCAGGGCACTAATACCTATTTTGCATACTTAGGACAGTCTTCTTGGCCCTGAACCTTCAGACATCCCTCTGCACCTTCCTAGTAACATTTCTGCCCAGAGCAGGAGGGAGTGGAGTTGGCTGCAGGCTCAGAATCTTGGTGCCAGAGGCAGCTACTCTGGCTGCATGGAAGGGGTGGGAAAGCACACTGTGTTGCTGCATGCCCCTGAGGCTGGTCCTGCTCATCCACCTTAAATACCTTCCCTGTTGCTTCTCTCCAGAAAGTTGCAACAACCAAAAGTTGCTTCTAGAATATGAGAAATACCAGGAGCTGCAACTCAAGTCCCAAAGGATGCAGGAAGAGTATGAAAAACAGCTCCGGGATAATGATGAGACCAAGAGCCAGGCCCTGGAGGAGCTGACTGAATTTTATGAGGCCAAGCTGCAAGAGAAAACCACCCTTTTGGAAGAGGTACTGTACATCCCTTTCATAGAGAAAGGGCAGGATGGATTAGCTTAAGGAAAGCAGTTGTATTTACACAACTATTTGTTGAGTAGCTACTGTGCGCCCATATGCAGCAGTGGTGGGCATGAGAGACAAGGTTTCTACCTTCAAGGAACTTACATATAATGGAAGAGAAAGTAATTTAATGAATAAATATAAAATTACAGCTGTCACAAGTTCTGTAAAGGAAACATAGGAAGCCTGGGTGACAGTGTCAAGACCAGAGGCAAAACATGATGTGGGGATGTTGCTAAGTGTATGGTTGAAGTGATGGATTGATGGAGCCTGAGGTCTCCTGGATGGAGACCTGGATGGAAAGAAGGGAGACAGGAAGAGAGTGGACAGGTCAGGGAACCCATGGCTTCTGTTTCCATTTTTGTAATAACACTCATTTCCCATTCACCATGACAGGGCTCTTCAGCATCATGAGCCCCTTCTCCCATGACTGCATTCTCTCCCTCTCTCTGAGCCAGGCCCAGGAAGATGTCAGGCAACAGCTGAGGGAATTTGAAGAGACCAAGAAGCAGATTGAAGAAGATGAAGACCGAGAAATCCAAGATATCAAAACCAAATACGAGAAAAAACTTCGGGATGAAAAGGAATCCAACCTGCGGCTCAAGGGGGAAACAGGCATTATGAGGAAGAAGGTATCGGGCTGTTCCCTGAGAGACCTGGGAATGGGCAAGGGCAGGATTGCAGAGAAAGCTGGGACAGGTGAACAGAAAGCCCTGGGTACTGCGCAGAGTTCTCACCTGAGTGTCCTCACCTCCAGTGAGCAGGTTAGGAAAGGGGCTCTGGCAGGTGCATCTTTAGGCAGACAGACCCTGCCACATCCTCTGAAAAGGCAGCCACCTGGCTTCGCTGCCTCGCTCCTTTTCACGGGGATGTTGAGGTCCCCTGTGCACTGATAGGCTCTCTTTGGGCTTTCACTTCCAAGTAAGATTGATCAGAAATGAAAATAAGGTCTTCTAAGCCTGGAAGTGTCCTTGGCTCAGGTGGGAGAGGGAGTTGGGATGAAAGAGCTTTGTTTACAAAGTAAACAGGTATTTTTAGTTCACTGATGGTTGAGTGACGAATGATTCAGTTTACAGGTCCTTGTAGAATTGTCGTAGTTTCACCAAACCTTTAGCCTCAGAGAAGCCAAGTTCAAAGGGAACTCGTGTTCCTTCATATTAGAAATCATACTGCTAGGAAGTCTGGGGGACAGTCTTAGCATTCTTGGACATGCTAAGATGGCTCATCAGGTAGGGTCAGTCTCTGTGACCTTGGTAGGCCACCAATCCCAACCTTTTAAGGTCAGTGTGATGATGGAAGACCCAGAGTCCACACAAGCATCAGGAGTGTCTTGTGCAGAGACAGGCCATCCTCATATACAGGGGATGGACCTGGATTTTATTGGACAGAATATTCCATCATGTTTTTGACCTGGGAAATTTCTGAGCCCTCTCAAATTCTACAAAAACTTACTCCCCAAAGTTCAGAAATGCTGTGTGCTCCATGTTTTCAGTTGACAGAGGAGAGATGGTCCACAGTTCATCAGTGATGAGGAGTTCTTTGCATCAAGACATTTGGGAGAAATGGAGATGAGCTCCAAGACTTCAGGGGTCTTTGCTGTTGCTATTTGTATCTGCAGTTCAGCAGCCTGCAGAAGGAAATTGAAGAGCGAACCAACGACATTGAGACCCTGAAGGGAGAGCAGGTGAAGCTGCAGGGAGTCATCAAGTCCCTGGAGAAAGACATCCAAAGCCTCAAACGAGAGATCCAGGAGAGAGATGAGACCATTCAAGATAAGGTGAAGGCTTATCTTCTGTCCTTCCAAGCCATGATCCAGAGGGATCCAAGTCATGAGGGCAAGGCTTGGGACAGAGAAGGTCCCTGCTTCTTGAAACACATGTATTTAACTTGATCTCTGGGGATAAGCAGTCAGTGAGGTGCCCGTGGTGTACTTGGCACTGTGCTAATTACTGTTAACATGACACACTCAGTTCTGCCAACAACCGCAGGGTATGACTACCTAGTGTTCATGGCTCAGGAAGCTGAGTTCCAAAAGATTGAGTATCCTGCCCAAGGTCACACGGTGTATACAGGATGAACTTGGGACAGGACTCCAAGGCCCCTGCCCTCACAGCTCCAGGTATCCATCTGCATATTGGGGGCAGCTCACCCACAGTATTGCCCACATTAGTCCCCCTGGTTAGAGAGGGACTCCCCTGGGGTTTACCTGTGACTACTGGGTACCTTAGGACGCTAGAATCACTTTTGAAGATGCCTTTCTCACAAAGTGCTCAGAACACAGACACACATTCTATGGGTAGAATTTCGCATTATGCAAAATTTAATATCATCCTTCTGAGCAAATCCAGACTCTGTACTCTCCTCTCCACACGCTCTGCATCTATTGTCTTAGCTAGGCAGAATTGTCCTGTGGGCGAACATGGACTTCAGTGTTAGGTAAGTAGGTTTCAGCACAGGCCCTTCAATTTACCCAGCATTGCATCCTGGGCATCTTCTCTAAGCCTGCATTTCTCACCTGTATCAAGGAGTCTTGTGAGGATTAACTGGGATAGTACCTACAAGCCATTTCTGTGTATGAATGTTTGTTTTTGAATGTGGGCTTTTGGGTGAGGGACTCAAAGCTTTCTTCAGATTCTCAAGGGGGAGGGATGACAAGAAAAAGGCCAGGGTCATGTGTGAAAACACCCATAAACAAAAAACAAACAAATGACCTTGGCAGTGTTCCATAAGACCTGACAAAATTGGCAACAGGCCAAATTTGGCCCAGGCTGTTTGCCAGTCCTGTACTACAAGGTAAAATCTGAACTCTTTAACCCATTATACAAGACCTTGCCTTCCTCCCCAGCCCCCCAGCCCCATCTCTCACTTCCCCTGTGAACCACCACCTGATGCCCCAGCAGGGTTTGCTAAGCACCCTCAGTACATACCACTCCTTCAGTGCCTCCCTCTTTGACAACACCAATCACAGCTTAAATTGTTTGTTAACACATCTGCCTTCCTAGCTAAAGTTTTCTCCTGAGGAACAGATTGTGCCACACTCACATTTGGCAAAAGATATCCATTCAGTAAATGTTAATGTTTGATGAATGGATAGACCCATGTTCCAATTGCCATTACCATGCAAGAAATTACCTGAAAACTTAGTGATTAAAAGCAACAACTGCATTCTTATGCTCACAGATTCTGTGGGTCTGCAATCTGGATAGGGTGTAATGGGATGGCTTGTCTCTGTCCCTGATGTCTGGGACCCAGCTGGGAAGACTGGGGGTGATACAAACAGCTGGAGGCTAGAAGATCAAATGTTCCACGTGCCCTGCACCTTGGCAGGGATGGCAGTGAGGCTGGGCTCAGCTGGGTCCTTCCACCAGAGCCCCAAGTGTGCCGTCCAGCCTGGAGGGCTCAGTATGGTGGGAGCTCTGACAGAAGATGACCTCACCCATGGTAAGTATCCCAAGAGAGCCAGGTAGAAGCCGTGTAGCCTTTCTGACCTCGTCTTGAAAGCCACACAGCATCCCTTCAGGTACATTTGCTGAATGACAAATAAGTAAGTCTTAAGTGCAGCCAGATGCAAGTGGAGGAACTTTAATTCTATCTGCTGGTATAGAAGCATCAAGGTCACATTGTAGAAGAACTACAGTGTGGGATGGGATATGTAGCTGCCCACAACCTACATGTGAGCGAGTGAGAGTGAATGAGTGACTGAGTGAGGTTCCTGGCCGAAAGGCAGATTCTGAATTCTTTAACCCAATAGGCAAGCACAGAGGCTAAGGAGTCAGTGCTATGGCCTGCGGGGAGAGAGTTGGCCTTTGTATCCCTAGTGAACAGAGAAGACTGGGCCTGCTCAATCAGGAGACTCACAGGATTTACATTCTTTGCCCTAAGAGGATTCCATGTGCCAGAGCCTTGTGATATCTCACTTCTTACTCATCTCACCCCCAGGAGAAACGAATTTATGATCTAAAAAAGAAGAATCAAGAACTAGAGAAATTCAAATTTGTGCTTGACTACAAAATAAAAGAGCTGAAGAAGCAAATAGAACCTCGAGAGAATGAGATCAAGGTGATGAAGGAACAGATTCAGGAGGTGAGAGCCCTGTGCGACCCTCTCGCCTTTCAGGCCTGCTCTTCTTTGTTACTCCACATTAGCCTCAGGGGAATCAAAGTACTCTTCTTAGTCCCTCTCTGCTCCCTAGGTGTGTGCGGCCTCCACTCCACGGACGATGCCACAGGGAAAGCCCTGGCACAGTGGAGGAGGGCCCATAGTGTAGAAGTCAAATGCTCCAGAATTAGGCCTGGGATAGGGTGTGGGCTAGTTTTGGGGCCTGCCTCCACCTGGGTGTGCCAGCCCTAGGCCTTCACCTGGAGACGCAGTGCTGGGCCTTCGACCACCAGAGGGCAGTGTATGCTCAGCCAGTGGCCTTTCACCACCGAGCACAACCTCCCAGTTCAATGTTGTTTCTCAACTGGAAATGGTGGGGCCCAGGCCAGGGCATGGTGTTTGGACTTAATCTGATAAGAAATGAGAAGTCCTCAAAGTCTCTTGAGCCAAGAAGGGCACAATTAAGAAAATGTTCTGGGAAACAAACAGGATGAAGTAGAGAGGGAAGAGATTAAAAGCAAGATCAGTTGGAAAGGGTTTCCGAGAATCCAGTGAGGTTAAGTGTTTCCCCTTGTCCCCTGGATCCCTACACATTGCATTCCTGTGTGACGTGTGTTTACCTGTCAGGCTCCTCTCAGTGGGCAGAAAATAGCTAATCTTGGGGTCTGTGGTTGATCTCAAATTGAAATCTTTATTTTTCTTCTTAATTCTTCATTTTAAAACCTCATGCTTTCTCCAATTTTTTTTTTCTCAGAAAGTGGTACTATGATCCACCCAGTTACTTAAAGTAGACATTCAGAAGTCTTTCTTGATTCATTCCCTTCTCTTAAGCCTATATCCAAATCATCACTAACATTTATCCAATCAATTTTCAAAAGACATTTCAAATCCATTGTTCCTTCCCCCCCCTGCTGCTGTCACCCTCATCCAAGCCTCCACCATTTCTTATCTGGTCTCAACTCCAGGCTTTGGCCTGGTCTCCAGGGAGAGGTCAGAGCAAATGCCCTAATGAATGGTGTCCCATCCTACCCAGAATAAAATCCAAAGTCCCACAAGCCCTGCACCACTTGACCTCACCCTGGCTCTCTGGTCTCATCTCAAGTCCCTGTTTTCTGTTCCATCCACCAGTTTTCTGACAGATCCCCTATAACAGGTCAAGCTTTTTCCATCTCAAGACCTCTGAAGGATTGCTCCCTCTGCCTGGAAGGCTCCTCCCCCAGATTGTCACATGACTGACTTCTTTGAATCTTTTAGGTCTCAGCTTATATGTCACTTCTTCAAGGGAACCTTCCCTGACCACTCTAGACAAAATAGCATCCTGCTCTCTAGGTGTTTGTGCTAAATAAGGACAACAGGCACTATGCTGTGGGTCGGCACTGATGATCCCACTAGAATCGGGGGCCCAGGAGCTATGATGGTGGTGCTGGTCAGCCCAGTGAAGAGATCCCTTTTCTCTAGACGGCCCAATAAAGAAACTAGATGGGGATCAGTCCAGGGATGGGAGTGTGGGGGGAATCTAGAGACTGTGGCAGTGACTTTTTCCCTAGTAGCTGCCGGCTGTTCTCTCTGACCTCACCTGACCACAGAGCTGCCTCCTCAGGGCCTCCTACCATTCTGGAATGCCAAAAATGGCAGATGTTTTAGTCCTTTCATTAACAAAATACTTTAGACCAGGTAACTTAAAAACAACACAAATTTATTCCTCACAGTTGTAAAGGCTAAGAAGTCCAAGATCAAGAGGCCAGCAGATTTGATATCTGGGAGGGCCCACATCTCATAGTTGGCAACTGCTATGTGCCCTCACAGCAGAAGGGCAAAGGAGGCTGACAAGCTCCCTCAGGTCTCTTCTATAAGGGCACTGATTCCATCAAGGGAATGAAGAACTCTTGTGACCTAATCACCTGCCAAAGTCCCCATCGCTTAATACCATTACCCTGGGGATTAGGTTTCAACATATAAATTTTGGAAGGATACAAATATTCAGACCATGGCAGCAACCCAAGAAGATGAGAGAAAGATTGGAGCCTCCATTCTCCTGGGTGGTCAGTATGCTGCCAGACCCCTGAAAATCCCATTTCTCACTCCTCATTTGACATATTTGTCCACTGGATTTAAGATCAGATCCATAGTTTGCTAAAACTCAGCTTACTTTCCACCCCAACATATTTTCCCAGACAGTAATAGGGGCCAAGCAGGGCATTGATGCTCAGCAGAGTATATGCTTGTGTCTTGGGAATGATTCAAACAAGACCCCTCCTAACCCCACCCCATGCCAGATGTCGCCAGGGCTGACATCTGGGCCTGGTTCCTTCCAGGGGCCTCTGACCTTGGAACTTTCCTTGGGGAATCAGACTTAACCCACCCACGGTAGATCTCCAGTGAAGTTCCTCTTCCACAGGAAGGAGGCCTCAAGCTCTTGGCTCATGTGTAGAGCTGAGATCTCTGAATGAACACATAACCTTCCTTGGCTCAGGTACCTCCCCTCACATGCACTTTTCCAACTTTTCACTGTCAACTCCAGGGTCCCTTTCTTCTTCCTAGGGAAGAGATTTCTGGAACCTTGTTGTTTTGGTTTCCAATTATTTGATTATTCATCTAGTAATGGTTTCTCAACATCAACACTATTGATTCTCTGTGGTAGGACTGTTCTGTGCATTGTGGGGTATTTGGCAGTTTCCTGGTCTCTCCCCACTGGGTGTAGTAGCATCCCCTGCCCAGGGTGTTACAACCCAAAATGTCTCCAGACATTGCTGAATGTCCTGTTGGGGCCAGGAGACGCTCCCTCACCCTGCCCCACTGCTTTGAGTATTACTGAGTGTGATGAACAACGTATGGAAAAGTAGATTGAGTTTCCATACCGGGAAAGGGGTGCTTGTTCCAAATACTAAGCTAGCCTTCTGGCAGTCCAGTCAAATACTCAAATTTTACATGTTTCATAATTTTTCTATAAAATAGTAATTTGAGGCTTTGCCTTAGGGGAGAAAAAGAGCAGAGATTTTTTAAATGCCATCCTGTATCTCTCTTCCATTCTAACTCAATTTGTCACTGCTGACTTAAAATTGGAGAGAGAGCCACAGATGACTGTAGGCACTCAGGCATGACTTTTGGGAGCCCTGCAGGAGAAATCCCTTTCTCTCTTACAGCTGTCATTTGCCTGGTCCAGGATACTATCATCTCTCACCTGGGCCCCAGCAGCAGCTTCCTGATTGGTCTGCCTGGCTCCAGTTTTGCTCTTTCCAGTGGAACCTCTGCGTCAGGCAGCTCAGGCCACTCTTGGCAAAAACCTTGGCAGTCCCAGATCTTTCAAGATAAAATTTCTCATCATTTGATCCTCTACCTTTGGTCTTGGATGACCCAGCTCAGGTGGCCTTCCCAGCTCCTTCCTCCTGTCCTTCCCCCACTGCTCCCTCCTGCAGCCACCTGGAACAACTGGTAAAGATGCACCAGGCTGCCCACACCTCTGGTCCTCTGTGTGTGGGCTACTCTCTGCCTGCAATTCTCTCTCCTCTTTTGTACTCTAATACTTACTATTCCTACAAAAGCCAGCTGAAGCATCCCTTTTCTGGGGGTCACCTGCTCACCTCTTCTGTGCATGCACAGGACACTTTCCGCCTTGACCACCGATGTGTTTTTCCCATTCCACCTTCGTTTCCGACTCACTTCTCCTATCCCTCTGGTCCTGAGGCTTCTTGAAGACAAAAATCACCTCTTAATAAGTTCTATATTCCTAAGCTCACGACAGCTGGGCAGACCTTTCTAATGGGCACATTCTTTCTCTGGCTGTGCAGAGATAATCCTTGCTGTGTGTCCTGTCCAAGGTGGCTCTACATAGTTTTGCTAACACTCCCTGTTTATCTTATTACTCCTTTTCCAGAGGCAAGTGGTTTCAGCCCCTCCTCACTGTTCACATGGCTCCCCTTTGCCCTTCACACTGCCATTCATTCCCTCAGATATGTATAGTGCCATCTTTATGCCAGGTATTGTGTCAAAGGGCTATTCTGTCGTAATAAAATGTTCTCAATAACAAAATGTTCCCCTTTCCTGTCCAGAATGGATGTGGCTCATTAGGGCCTCTGGTAACCCACAGAGTCAAGAGCCTTGGACCTGAGCAAAGGGCCTGGGATAGATTTGGGGGCTACTCCACCCAACCATGAAAAAAATCCAATGAACTAGCACATCTTCCCATCACTGAGCTCCCCTAGTAACAAGATCCTGGTGTCCACCAAATTTCGGGTGCATATCAAGCATCACCTTTTGCTCTGGCAGGGATCAGTTCATTGCAAGCTCACAGACAGCCCATCTCGTCCTAATGGGAAGTTTCAGTTACCATTTACACATCTTTAGTTAACAACATGTAGCCATGAACAGAAAATCTTTCAGATGGTCCCTGGTGGCTTCCCGATCTTCTTTTGAAGATGGGATACCCCTCAGTTATACTTTTTAAGACCTTTTCATGAGAATGATATGAGACTGAGGTCTTGTCTTAACCTCCTCTTTACTGTTTTATGCCTTAAGTTGGGGACACCTCTGTGCCATGCCAGTCCCTCAAACTCTCTGCTTTAGACTAAGCTTTCTGCTTTAAAATGACTGTGACCCCTGAGGGTGAGGTTCACTATGACCTCACCAAGCAGGCGAAGAGGGGGCTTCCCTGGAAAACCTGCCTCATGTTATAGTTGAGATTTCAGTACTTGAGAGTTAACAAGTTAGAAGGAATTCAAGAAGAGAAAGGGATCAGCAGTTAAGGAAAGGGAAGGTGGCCAAGTGGGAGACTTCCCAGCATGCCATAGAAATGCATGACCCTGGATCACCACATCGGTCAAGGAGGTGGGGGCTTTTAGGATGGCAGGGAGTAAGAAGAAAAGCTTTGTTCCAGAGGACATTGAAAAATAATGCCCTAGTACTGGGGAACGTACCCACCAGAAGACTTCAGTTCTCAAATATAATGTTCACGTTCTCACCTTCTTTTTCTTGATGTTTTTTTCCCTTGTTCTCTATAGATGGAAGCTGAGCTGGAGCGTTTCCATAAACAGAACACGCAACTGGAGCTGAACATCACAGAGCTGTGGCAGAAATTAAGAGCCACAGATCAGGAGATGCGCAAAGAGAGACAGAAGGTGTGAGGATTTTCAGAGTCTGGCATGATTGGACTTGAAATCTGGCACCTGCCGGCAGTGGGCAGCTGGCTTCTCAGAGACAGCCAGCCCATCGCTAAAACACTCTTCCCATTTTATGCTCTTTATTTGCCCACAGTGCTGCCTGATCTCAGAATTCAGCTGAGACTACAAAACGACTTGGAAACAGTGATCAGGGGTAGGAAGACAGTACTGGAGGAACATTCTTAGCTTTTGCCTTGTTTGGCCTAGAGAAGAACATGCTCAGTAAGGTCATTTGTGGTCAGTGTTTAAAGGTTTTCATGACCAAAAGATTGCTGAGGCCAGGAGAATCTCGGAGGTCATCCAAACCAGTCTCTTTATGTTATAAACAAGGACAGTCAGTCCAAAGAATTAGGAGGTTAAGAAATTCATCCTGCACCCACAGCTGTTAGTACATCCTGAGCCAGTCTGGGAAAGGTCTTCTGGTCCTGGGCCAGGACGTAGTTATACCTTCATCCCCAGCACAGGCCACCTGGTAACATTTGCTGAATCACATTGAATTTCTATCCTCCACGTCAATCATTTACTTTGTCTGAGATAATACCAGAAGCTGCTGGGCTACAAATATGAGTTGCTTAAAATACTGCCCTTCACAAGCTGGAGAGGCTGATGGGCTATTTGTGGCATTTGCATATTATAATGCAAGGCAGAATATTATAGAATGTTGACAAAGAACTAGAAGAGTGAAAAGAAAGGAGAGACCCTCTCTAGGTCAGGGTCAGAGTTTTCAGATATCAGAGAAAACCTGATTGAAGAGGGGGCACTAGTTCAAATATGCAGGTGAACAACCTGCCCAGTCCTGTGGGGTTTTCTCCACACTCTTCCATAGCTCCTGTTAGGAGGGGTAAGCACCGGATGAGCGAGTAAGGGGAGCTCTGGAAGCCCTGGCTGGGGATCTGCCAGAGAGTGATGATACCATCTATTTTGGCTCTAGAGGAATATGAGGAGACATGTGAGCTTCCTTTCATCTTTTAAGGCCTATGCTTCTGAAGGGCTTCCAGAGCCAATAAAGGAAGCCATGTGTGTGGTCTCTCAAGGATCCAGAGCCAGGCATTGTAGGCTCTTCAGACCAGATGCCCAGCCAGGCAGGTGCACGAAAGTTTCAGTGCTGCCATAGGCTGCCACTAGGCCTGTGTAGGTCTCCATGCCTACTGTGTCCCCTGCAGTCAGCTGTAAGTCCCAGAAGAGGTGTCTCTTGCCCCTTTCTGTGCTGTTGCCTCCATCTGCAGTCTCTGCCCCTCTACCTGGAGAGCACCCCACAGTGCCAGAAGTAAATGTCTCTGATTGCAGGAGCGGGACTTGGAAGCGGTGGTCAAATGGTTTAAGACAGACCTTCACAACTGTGTGGCATATATCCAGGAGCCCCCGCTGCTGAAGGAGAAGGTCCGAGGTCTGTTTGAGAAGTATGTGCAGCGGGCAGACAGGGTGAGCAGCCTCCCCGTGCAACCCTGCCCTGCCCTGCGCTCTGGGACCTCCCCACTCGCTGAGAACCCCCTCGGCCCATCAGGTAGAGATCGCAGGGCTGGACACAGACCTGCAGCAGGAGTACGCCCGCCAGCGGGAGCATCTGGAGAGGAACCTGGCCACGATCAAGAAGAAGGTGCTCAAGGAGAGCGAGCTGCACCGCACTGACTACGTCCGCATCATGCAGGTACCAGCACGCACCCCCCCCCCAGCTCCCCAGGAGGCCAAGCTGTGGGAGATGGCGGTGGAGGGTCCCTCTGGGACCACCCATCCTCAGGGCTCCCAGGCGTCCAGGGGACCCACTAGCTTTCCCTACAGCTCTCTTTTGGCTCCTGTCCTCTGTCGTCTCAGAACTTGTCCTGGCTGTGACCATGGCCAAGAACCCACCAAGGAGCCTTCCTGGGCATTTCTGTGCCCACCAGTGTCCCCTTGTTCAGCAGCATCCCTTTGCCTTTTCCTGTTCCAACCCTATCCAAAGCACACCTGTGTCCTGCCTCACTCCTCTCAGGCATCCCGTCCCTTGGGACCTTCGTCCACATTACTTTAGCTCTCCTAAGTCACTCTCTCCCTTCTTCCCTCCTCTAACTCTTGTTTCATCTTATTTTGTTTTGCTGCTTTTTATTCTGCTGTTCCCTCCTGCTAGGACACGCCTGTCTCACCTGCCTCTTCTCACTTTTCTGGTGCCTCAGGTCCCTACCCTTATCTCTTAGTTCAGAGCTAACCGCACCCACCTGAGCTGGCCCCACTCTGACTTAAGTTCTTCACATCCACCCCCCAAGGATCCTTCACAGGGCTGCTCAGAGAGCCTGGCCCCATTACTGCCACCCTCACTCAAGCATGTTGTCAGGACTGCCCGTCAGGAGGCACCTGCCAGATTTCTGTTTGGGTATCAGTATCATATGAGGCAAGTAAAGTGAATTAATATCAAAAGAGAACATCGGAATCACATTTATAAAACACATACCTTTTTATACTTACATTTCTTTAATGCCCTAATTAAAATGCTGGAATGGGAACAGGTTGCAGGTGGATTGAAACTAGAGTCCAGGTTGGGTAGTCCACACTGGGCAGAGCTCAGTGCAACTCAGGCCAGACCCAGGCATGATAGGTCTCAGGTCATTTTACAGCCAGCCCCACCTCCTCTGTCAAACCATTGCCCTACTCTGGGCCACAAAAGCAGTCAGAGAGGCCCAGAAAATTGGCAGGACCTTTGCACCAGCAGCCCCACACAGAATCATCGCAAGGGGCCTCAAGTGCCCAGAGCATGGAGCGACCCCTGGGTCCTGGAACGCAGCAAAGTAGGCAGTGGGACCAGAGTGACAGAGGCACATTTGTCAGCCGGTGTCATCACTGAACTCTCATCTGTGCTCTGCCTGCACTGGCACACAGGCCTGAGAGGTCCTCTGAAGATTGGGTCCTTTAATCTATGCCAAGCAGATGCCCAAAGCAAATGTCAGTCCTAGGAGGAGAGAGAAAGGAACTGAAGACCATAGGCTGACTGTAGGGTGCAGGAGTCCACACAAGGCTGCCAGGACAGGCATGTGCCCTCTTTTCGTCCCCTTTTCCCCTTGTTCCCCTGAGCCAGGGTGGGGATGGGGAGAAGAGGAGACACAGCAGGGCTCCTGCCCAATCCAGCCCAGCCTCTCCCGCAAGGTCAGTCCCCAGAAGAGCATCTTCCCAAGCAGCATTGTAAACCTAGGTAGGTGCTTTGCAGTCCTCTGAATCCAGAGAAGTGACTCAGACAACTACAGGGAGCAAGAAAGAGGTCCTGTGGGCAGGGCTCAGAGTTCACAGCCCCTCAACCAGAGGCCCCTTGCTGATCACAGTGGGGCTCTGTGTAAGAGTCTGTTTACAAAAAGTTAGGAAGATTTTTTTAAAGGAAAACTTTTGAACTGCTGTTCTGGGTGCTAAAAATTGTTTCCTTATTTGATCTTAAAGTTAGAGAAGGACTGAGCCAGGGCCACGCCAGATGGCAGGGTTTAAGCAAGCAAATCTCAACTTGGAATATGTTCCCAGCCAGGGTGTGGAAGGCAAACAGGCGCTGTCACTGTGTGGATCTGAGTTATGCTGCTTCTGACACTCTTTGGCCAGGAGATCATGGGTAAATTCCTTGACTTCTCCAGGAACCACCCTCCTTATCTACAACATGGAGAGGAAAACACCTGCCTTGGTAGTTACTATGAGGATTGAATGAGATTAAAGCACTAGGCACTGTGCACAGAATCAGTGCACCAAAAAAAAAATGCCATTGCCCTTCTCTTCTTCCTAGCAAAGAATGTATATAGGAGCAAGGTAGAAACCGAGAGGGAGAGCCTAGAAACCCCTCACAACAAGGGCCAGGTGCCTGCTCCTGGGGGTGGGTGAGGGGACAGCACAACTGATTCCAGACCCCCAGCTGGTGGCCAGGGGCTCCTGCTGCCTTGGCATGTGTTTGTCAGGAGTTTGCTGGAACTGTGTCTGCAGTTGCCAGGCCCTGGCACCTGAGGAAAGCTGGGATGGACATGGCATCTGAGAGCTACTCATTAGAAAATAACAAAAAATGAGGCCACTTTCTCATTTGTATATTCAGATAGGAGCTTGGGGCCTCCCCACTGCATTCCTCAGTATACTTGCAGATATGGAAATAAGAGTTGCCACAAAATACAAACATCTAGGACACACATTCATTCATTCACATTCAAGAGCCTCTTACACAGCAAGATTTGTGTGAGCCATGGAAGATTCCAAGATTCCCTACCCTCAAGAAGCTCCTCATGGGGAACTTGGACCAGATTCAAGTAATCTCAGCTCCATATGGCATATCCCAGTACAGTGGGTTTGGGGGAGAAGTGGAGCAAATTATGACATGGAAGATTTCTGAGGGAAGGGGCATTTGAGATGAGCTCAGGACAGATAGAGGGTCGTCAGGGACCTTTTTTCCTAGGGAAAAGAACTCTGCAGGCAGAGAGAATCGCCTGAGAAAAAGAAAGGAAAGGGGCAGGGGTGATTTTAGACCCAGGAGTCCACAGACCTCAGTTTGTTAGGGGCAGAGAGAAAGAGCCCACTGGAATGGTAGGTAGCCTGGTAGGTAGCCTAGGGTGAAGTTGAAGAGGGCCTTCCACACCGTGCCAAGATCATGAGGTTCATCCTGAGCACATTCATGACCTGCAAGGCTTCTTAAGGAGGCAGGGGTGTTGTCTTTGTTTCGTTAAGATGGACTCCATTGGCAAGGTGGACAGACTGGAGGCACTCCACAGGCAGGCAGAGAAAGAGTCAGGTGGCAAGGAAACTCATTAGATTACTGTTGTTAAGGGTAAATGAGAAGGCTTAGAAAGGGGCAAGCTGCGATGTCAGAAGGTGTTTTAGAGTAGAAATGACCAATAGAAATGTCTTACACACAGGATATAGGTGAAAAGAAGAGCCTAAAAGGAGTCCGAGATGGCTCATTTTGCACAATTAGACAGATGGTGTTCCCACCAACTGTGGGTTTCAGAAAGACACCTTGGATGCCCGCTTCCAAGTTACTGGAGCAATACATCTGCTGCTTGCTTTTTTCAAAAGGCATCTGACTCTGAGCTGGCCAGCAGGGGGTGCTACAGACATTCCCTTTCCTACCCTGCCCTGCCCATCAAGGGTGTCTGAAAGATCTGCCCGGGTCATCAGGCTGTTCCAAAGGCCTAAGGCAGTCCTGGTCAGCTCAGCATAGCCCTTTGTTTAGAAATCTCCATATATATGGACCTTAGCATCCCCTAGCCAAGTCAGTCTTTCACATTTCCCAGACTATGCATTGGATGGGTCTCCGGTCAGATTTTTCCTGCAGCTGAGTAGTTAGATGAGGTCTGGAGATTTGGAAGAGTTCGTGAAAGCCATCCTGACCAAGGAGCTATCAAAACAGAGGACTCAAAAGCCTTGTGTAGTAATTTTTAATTCACAAAGCTACCAAATGTACATACAGTTGACCTCAGTGTGATCTCTGGACTCCTCAGAACATATGCCACCCTTGGAAACATTTTTTAAAGAACCTAAGCTGTACTTATTGGGGATGTCCCTGACCATTACACTACACAAGATATTGGAATGGAGGTAAATGGGAGGTAAGAGCAGCAGTCATGGAGGAACAGGGCACTTTGGAGGCAAAGAGGCAGCTTCAAACCCAATGCTGCCCTTTATCCTCTACCTTATTTCCTCATCCAAAACATGTCCGATAATGCCTACTTTATAAGGTTGTTGTAAGGATGAAATGAGGTGATTATGTAAAATGTTTGATATGTTGTGAGGGTCCATTCAACCCTTGCAATTATGACTACTCTTGTTTTCATTCTTAATAGCAAGCTTTTAGTGTTTGTGTTCTGCTTGCTCCCTCTTGGCTCCAGGCCTAGAATTCTTTTCTCCAACCTCTGTTTCCCCTGAGAACCTTCTTCACACTGGGTTGGGCCCCTGCTTCTAACTCAGATAGCCTCTCTCTGCATTAGAACCTAGAGGGACCTCCCTTGTCCAGCACAATGACCAGTACACATCAAACTTTCAAGAACTGGGTAGTAGATGGTTTGGTTTTTGAATGAAGGAAGAAAGGGACAAACAAAACAAGAGCTTCCATTTTCATTGAGTCATGGGCCTCAATCACACTCTAATAAGGAAAGAATCATGCCCTAGAAAGGCCTATTTAGACAAGGAGGGATCATGGAGGTGTCAAAGGCTGGCAGTGAGATCAGAAACAATCACACCAAAATAGACCAGGAGCTAAATATCCCAGTCGCAGGGTTGTAGCTGGTACGGGGGAGGGGAGAAACTAGTACAAGGGCTCCCTGGGACCATAACAGCTGTAGAGGGGAGAGGGACCAAGAGCCAGTTACAGTCACAGCAGGGTGAGTGCAAGGTGCAGCTCAGACCCACATCAGTAGGAGTCAGTGACAAAATAGAAGGAAATGACCAAGAAAAGGAAATAACCAAATATGTAACCTGAGAGGATTAAAAAATGGTACTTTAAGTTTCTAGTCTTCATTCTGATTATCAGTATTACTTTATTGAATGAAGCAGAAGTGAAGCTAAGCAAAACCAACTAAGAATAGAGAGAGCCCCCAAGCCAGCAAGTTTGCCTGTGACTTTCTTAAGGCTCCTTTTTTTTTTTTTTTTTTTTTTTTTTTTTTTTTTTTTTGTGGAGCTAGGGATTAAACCCCAGGACCTTGTTCATGTGAGGCAAGCACTCTACCAACTGAGCTATCTCCCCAGTCCTTTCCTATCGTTCTTTTAAGACCCTCCCTTGTGTTCTAGTCTCCTATACTGACCCTTACCCTTGGTTTGTAATTTCTTTATTAGTAAATAGCTTCTCTTATTTCATCCTGGTGTGCACCACATTCATATTGATTTGCTTATCCATCCCACAAACATTTTTGAGCACCTCTTACATGCAAGGCAGGATCCAGGGTTTTAGCACCCAATAAATACCGACTGAATCAATCATGTCATGATATAAAGTTGGCATGGGGAAGTTCCAGGGGAGGAGACTAGCAGAGAGTTTTTCTGGAAAGGAAATGTAGGCAATTCATCACCAAGGCCTGGATTGGTTAAAAGGGTAAGCATTAGATGGAGAAAATTTGCCGACTCAGAAAAACAGACACAAAGCCTGATCCGGAGAACAGGGGATTGTTCAGTGAGGACTGGGCACTTCATCCAAGAGGGAGGGAATCTATTTTCTTTTTTCCTTAATTTTATTTTTACAGACTGCATTTTGAGGGAGTCTTTTTTTAATGAGAGAAACTGAAATTAAGTGATATACTGAAGTTCTAAAGGTCTGGATCTGTCTTTAAATGAAGAGTCTCTGAAAGGAAGGAATCTTTGGGATGTCTTCAGCAGTCCCAGCACCCTCCTGGCTTGGTAGACACATACCCGTAGCAGAGAAGGGCTTATCTAGCCCAGCTCAGTGAGAAGGTGCTTGAGAATTGCCCTGCCCTAACTCCATACTCCCCACCCCTGAGACTGTGCCCCAAGTTCATTCCTGGAGCAGGCCCATTTCACGTAGATTTGGCCTGCAGGGCTTTGCTGCTCAGAGTGTAGCTTGCAGACAAGCAGCAACATCCCTTGGAAGCTGGTTAGAAATGTAGACTTTCAGCCCCCCCAACCCTCAAGACCCACTGAGTCAGCAGCTTCATTTTAATAAGGTGCTCAGATGATTTGCTCACAGTCCTAGCGAGGCTCTACGGTAGGCAAACTAAATAGTGAGGCCATCGGCTCTAAGAGCAAAGCCCATGGGGCTGGGCCTCCTCCTGGTGCCACCTGGGGGCCCCTGTGCTCAATGTGAAGTGGAAAGCAGAAGCCTGAGGTGTGGGGAGAGGAGAAGAGACTGTTGGACCCGCATGCAGCACCCCAGTAGCTGGCCTCCAGCAGCTTCGTTCCTGCTCCCTTCTACTCCCGTCCCACTTCACAGTGACACAAAACTGCCGCAGTTCCTCCCACGTCAACTGTGTCGTACCTCTGTGTCCTGACTTCTATTATTCCAGTTCTCTGGGACACCCTTTACCCTCTCCTTAGACACTCCCTTAAGCCTCAGCTCAGGGGTCAATTCCTAGCAATCCGTTGGTCATTCAGGCATGGCTAAGTGCCTTTCCTCTGTGACCTCACCCTCCATCTTAGCAAGGTGGCCGCGTGCTAAAGTGGGCCGATATCCCCCACCAAACTGTAAACTCTTCAAGAGCAGAGGCCAGGTGTCACTTTGAAGATACCCCAGGATCAGCACGGTGACTAGTGCATAATGGGTATTCAGTACTATGTATTGGATGGATGGATGGATGGATGGATGGATGGATGGATGGATGGATATTTGTCAGGCATAAACAAGATCAGTGATACTTCCAATGGATATAACTGATGTTAATTACCTGGTTATTTTTCTGTGTTACTAAATAGAATGATGTTGAGGACAGGAACCATGTCTTATTTCTTTCTTCATTCCAAGGTACTTAGTAGATGCCCCATAAATGTAGGTTTGACAAATGAATGGGAAAAAGAATGGGAAAAAAAATGAATAAAGGATAGCTCAGTACTTAAGAGCCCAACCAGACTGTTGGGTTTAGACTCCTGACTCTGCCACTTGCTAACTGTGTGATTTAGGCCAGTTACATACGTCTGTGCCTCAGGTTTCTCTTCTATAAAATTGTGATCATAGAGACTGGACATGTGGTTCAGTAGTGTGTGCTCAGTGTGTGTGAGACCCTGGATTCAATCCCTATACCCACCCAAAAAAAGTATGATTGTAATAGAATCTAGCCATAATGTTATTATGATGCTTAGATACATTAAAGTTGTATAAAAAGTGCTTAGGAAAGCATTGCTGATGTTCAAAAGAGCACAGATGGATGGGAATAGTGCTGAGCTCACCTGAAGTAAGTTAGGTATTACCTTGAGAGGCTGAACAATGAGCAAGCTAAATATACTCATGCCCCAATGAAGATCCAGAGAGTCCACCTGGGTCCAGACCAACACTGTCCATTCCCCCACCCTCGATCCCAGGAGGCATGCCTTATGTCTACCAGTCATTCATTCATCCATATTCACTCTTGTCCCTTCTTTTCTAAAGGAAAACGTTTCCTTAATCAAGGAAATTAATGAGCTCCGTAGGGAACTGAAGTTCACCCGCTCTCAAGTTTATGACCTTGAATGTGCTCTGAAACTGTCCCAGAAAATCCGACCACAAGAAGTTAAAGAGACAGGTAATGTCATCAGTGACTAGGGAGATGGGCATTGGGATAAAGGGACCAATGGCACCACAAGCAGGTCTCTCTTTGGCTTCCTCCTGCATCAGGTCACATTCACTGTGGCCCTCTGGGAACCTCTCCATGCCACATGCTTGCTCTCCAAAGGATATGTGAGGATTGTCCCACATTCAAACACTCACATGTCCACAGCCCCCTGTCTGAAATCCCAAGTTAGCTACAATTTGGAATTGAGAATCTTTCAGGCTTTAGAGAGAGCATGCTACGTGTTATGTAATGTCCCTAAAGGGGTTCTGGAATAGTGCCCTAAAATCAAATACATCAGTATTCTGTAGTGACATATGAATATTCACCCTAAGCTTCGTGAATTTAAAAAAGCATTCCATTTTTAAGTCTTTCTGCATTTTAGAATTGTGGTCAAGGGATTGTGGACCTATATAATTAAAACGAAGACAAAAAGGTGAGAAGCTATTTAAAGGGAGAGAGGAAAGGATTTCATAAGAAGTACTCAATGAGTTATAACCCCAAGTGCCTCTGAATTACTAACGGCCAGGATAAAAGGGGAAATAAGGAAATGTTATTGTTTATGTAGTTCTACTTGTATGGCAAAAGGAAGTTTTTTCCTAGAAAAACAAGCCTTAGCCTGATACTAAATTCTATGAGAAACTTATCACATGCATCTTTTTGAAAGGAATGCTGCATAATAGTAGATGAACTAACTATTGGCATTTCAGGCAATAAAGAAACATTCTTTAGGTATCTGCTTCTTATCTGGACAATCAACACATCCAAGAGTATGAGGCATAGCTATTACAAGTAATCCAGGATAGTTCAAGTATTTTGTTTTGTGGCAGTTTATATTTAGGAGACCTGGATGAACTGAAACATCCCATGGCCACAGATTAGGTCTTGCAAATGTCAGCTGTCTCATGTACAGTGGGTATTTACAGTATTACCACTGGGGGAAGGTAGCAGAAAGGTTTTACTCAAGGAGCATTCGTTTGTCTCAGGTGTCCGCCATGATCATGGAATGCCTAAGTCTAACCTCTGATTTTGAACATGGCCCACCAAGACAAGTCAGCTCAAAGTATACATTCTCAAGTCATATAAAAAATTGGCCAGTTCAGTTGGTATATAGGAATGTTTTATCTGGAATTAGAGAGGTTTTTATCCCCAAAACATTACTTTTGTTTAAACATTTATATTAAATTTTCATACACATGACAATCAACTAACATCTAAAAGACACACCTCACACCTGCTTTTCAGTTACTAAACCAAATCATGAGAATTGCTGACTAAAGATGGCTACTTTAAAATCAACTAAAATGGCATTTTAAAACCATAAGAAAAAAGAGAACACAAAAGGAAAAAAGACACACAAAATTTTAAAAGCTGGTAACTGATTTCACAGACCCAAGAAACCTAAATCCTAAGCCAGAAATGGAAAACCTGGTGGGGAGGGGGCTAATGTAAACTACAAAGCCCTCAAAAGTCTCAGGAATTATCAGTAGTGCGTATCTCTGGAAGTACAGATGAAGGTGGGGCTGAAAACAGGAGGAAAAATCTAAAAAACCATTAGACCTACCTAGACTCCAGTACAATGGCTGCAAGTAGACTCACATCAAGTCTATGATCATGAAATCTCAAAACACAAGAATACAAAGAAAAAGTCCTCCAAATTTCCAAGCGGGGTGGAGAGAGGTTACATATAGAGGATCAGAAATCCCAATTACAGGATACAAAATCAATGCACAAAAAAGCAGTTGTGTTCTTTATATACTAATAGTGAACAATCTGAAAAGGAAATTAAGAAATCCATTGCTGGGTGTTGTGACACATGCCTGTAATTCCAGCAAGTTGGGAGGCTGAGGCAAGAGGATAGCAAGTTCGAGAACAGCCTCGGCAACTTAGCAAGGCCCTAAGCAACTTAGCTGAGATACTGTCTTGAAATTAAAATATAAAAAGGACTGATGATATGGCTCAGTGGTTAAACACCTCTGGGTTAAATTCCTGGTATCAAAACAAAGCAAAAAACAAAAAACAAAACAACAACAAAACAAACCTCTAAGGAATAAACTTAATTAAGGAGACAAATGATTTAAAACTACAAAATACTGCTGAAAGAAATTTAAAAAGACCAATAAATGAAAAGATTTTCCATGTTCATGGACTGGAAGACTTAATATTGTTAAAGATGTTAATACTACCCAAAGTGAGCTATAGACTCAAGGCAATCCCTATCAAAATTTCAATGATATTTGCAGAAACAGAAAAATCCATCCTAAAATTCATATGGAATCTTAAGCTACCCTGAATAGCCAAAACAATCTCTTTTTGTTTGATTTTGTGGTGCCAGGGATCAAACCCAGGGTCTTGTGCATGCTAGGCAAGTACCCTACTGCTGAATTACATCCCCAGCCCCAAAAAGATCTTTAAAAAGAAGAACAAAGTTGAAGATCTCACACTTCCTGATTTTAAAACTTACTACAAAGCTTTAGTAATCAAAACTGTGTGGTACTCGCATAAAGGCAGACCAGTGGAATAGAATGGGGAGTTCAGGGAAAAAGAAAAATCCTCATATATAGGATCAAATGATTGTCAACAACAGTGACAAAACCATTCCATGGGGAAACGATAGTTTTTTTTTTTTAACAAGTAGTGTCAGAAAACTAATATCTGCATCCCAGAGGTGAACCCTTAACATATACATATACAAAAATTAACTCCAAATGGATCCAAGATCTAAACATACAAGCCAAGAGGTACAGTAGCATGCTCCTGTAGTCCCACCTACTCAGGAGACTAAGGTGAGAGGCTCACGTTAGCCCAGAATTTTGAGGTCAGCCTGGGAAACATAGCAAGATCTCATGTAAAAATAAATAAGAGCTACATCTAAACAACTCTGATATGGAAGCATAGAGGGAAAGCTTCATGACATTGGATTTGGCAATTATTTCTCTGGTACATGTCACTAAAAGCAACAGGCAATAAAACAAAAAACAGATAAATTGAACTACATGAAAATTATAAAGCTCACATGCAGTAAAGAACTGTCAACAGAGTGAAAAGGCAACTTACAGAATGGGAGAAAATATTTGCAAATCATACACCTGAAAGGATTAATATCCAGAATATATGAAGAACTCCTGCAACTCAAAAGCAACAAAATGGACCAAGAACTTGAATAGATATTTCTCCAAAGAAAATATACAGATAACCAATAAAAATTTAAAAAAAATAAAAGCATGAAAAGATACTCTATGTCTCTAATCAGGAGAAAAATGTAAATGAAAACTACAATGAGATGCTACTCTCTCACTCACTAGAATGGTTATTATTTTTTAAAAGTGGGGGTAGGGATGTACCTCAGTGATAGAGCACTTGCCTAGCATGTACAAGGTCCTGGGTTCAATCCCCAATACTGAATAAAAGCATATTAAAAAAAACAAAAAAACAAAAACAAAATAGTAGTATAGTAATGATGTGGAGAAATTGGACCCTTGCACACTACTGGTAGGGATATAAAATTGTGCAGCCACTATGGAAAACAGTATGACAGTCACTCAACAAAACATTAAAAATAGAATCACTATATGATCTAGCAATTCCACTTCTAGATATGTACCAAAAGAATTTAGAGTCAGGAACTCAAAGATACCAGTTCACAACTGCCAACAAATGGAAGCAACCCAAGTGTCCATTGATGGATAAATGGATAAACAAAATGTGGTATGAACATGCAGTGGAATAGTATTCAGCCCTATATAAGCTTATATAAGCATATCAAAGCAGAATGTAGAAGTAGAAATCAAAAGAATCAGCTAACACAATTGAAATTGTTGCCTCTGAAGTTTAAGGAATGGAGTACATGTTATGGGAGATAGTGCTGTTATTTGTAATAACCAATGAAGGGCTAATAAACTCCAAATGATGGCCATATATTGTGGAAATAATAATTTATCAAATTTAGAAAATATGTCACTAGGAAAAGCATGTTTGCCTTCCAGTTTTCTACTACAAGCGCATCTCTCTCTCCCCTCTGCCCCCAGTATCAGGGATTGAACCCAGGGCCTCACACATACTAGGCAAGCACTCTACCACTGAGCCACACTCCCAGCCCTCTGAAGACATATCTTTTTTAAAAAGAGAGCAAGATGTGATGGCTCCACACCTGTAATACCAGCTACTTGGGAGGCTGAGGTAGAAAGGTCCTAAGTTAGAGGTTAGCCTGGACAACTTGGTAAGAGAGAGAAAGAGAAGGAAAGAGAGTCTAAACAATATAGAATGAATTAGGAAACTCAACTAGAGCTGCCTTGCATGGGGAGATGGGTAAAATAAGTATCTGACAGCCTTGGCTTTGGGTGAATAAAAGAAAAAAGTTTGAGAAAAAAAAAAAATCTTTCCTTGAGAATCCCTAACCAAAAACCCATACACTCAGCTTTAAATTCAGAACATAACACTCAATTTCTGGTTCAAAGCAACTGTAGCTAAAATTTTCATTTAAAAAACTCTATGCTGGTAGGTCCCCAAGTCCCAAGCAAAAGCCAATACAAATTATTTCTGGAAGAGTACATTTGAAACCCAGATGATGATTTCCCATAGATAATGTTTCAAGGAACACGAGCGCACAATTCTAAATCACTAAATACATGAAAAGCAATAAAAATTTCAAACTATAGGGACTGGGATTGTAGCTCAGTGGTAGAGTATTGCTTAGCACATGTGAGGGAGTGAGTTCAATCCTCAGCACCATATAAAAACAAATTTTTTAAAAAAGGTAATTGTGTCTACAACTAAAAAAAATTTTCATGTCAAATAATAGAATAAAGCCAACAAAGACCATGGATGGTAGAATTATTAAAATGGTAATGTTTAATATGTATAAAGAAATAAAATAGGAATTTGAAAAGGTAAAAAAGCAAGCGTCTCCCAAATATGTACAGGCATATTTTTAAAAACGCAAATAATACTCTCAGAAATGAAAACTATAATAGTTATAACTAGAAAGTCAGTGAACAGATTGAATAACAGATTAGATACATCTGAAGAGAGAATTTGTGAACTAAGAGTTGCCAGATTGCAGCCCAGAGAGACAAAGATATAGTAGAAGACAAAGAAGTAGAACAGAATAATTCAGTTTATGTCTAATTGAAGTTTGAAAAAGAAAAAGAAAAAAACAAAGGAAAGGCAACATTACCATAAGGAAGAGCTGAGAGTCTTTCAGAATTGATGAAAGATGCCAATCATCAGATCCAGGAATCCGCAAGGATCCCAAGCAGGATGATTAAAAAGAAAACTACATCTAAACTGCAGAACACCAGAAACAAGATGTTAAAGCAGCCAGAGAGAAGAGATAGATTGCATACAAAAGAATATCCCAATAGCAACAGTAAAAGCCAGAAATAGTATTACAGTATCTCCAAAGTGCAGCCAGGTACCAACTGTCCCCTCGAGTTCATAATCAGTGAAATTGTCTTCTTAAAAATGGTGCCAAAAGAAGGGGTAGGGATATAGCTCCATGGTAGATGACTTAACCCAACATGTGTGAGACCTGGGTTCAAACCCACAGCATTGCAAAATAAAAAAAGGGGGCCAAAAGAAAAGATTTTTCTGACAGTGAAAATAGAATTTGTCACCAGCGAAACCTCTTTAATGGAATTGCTAAGGAGTATATATATTAGGAAGAAAAAGTATTCACTGCAAGAAACAATGAGTAAAGAAGGCGACTATGTAGACTCAAAAAAAAATTTAACTTTACAAAGTACTAAAAGCAGTGTCAAAATTGTGAATTAAAATATTAATATAGAACTACGGGGCTGGGGTTGTGTCTCAGTGGTAAAGCACTCGCCTAGCATGTATGAGGCACTGGGTCCAATTCTCAGCACCACATAAAAAATAAAGACATTGTGTCCATCTATAGTTAAAAATTTTAAATATATATTATGTAGAACTAAAACACTGGGCATTAGCACAAAAGCCAGTAGGGCTCAGAGGTAAATCATTCTAAGTCTTGTGTTATTTTAGAAGAGGTTAAGGATACTGAGTTACTTTGGACTCACGTTAAAAAATGAATGGTAAACTTTTTAGAGTAACTAGGATTTTTAAAAAAAAGGTAAAACTGAACCCAAGTGTATTAGCATATTAGCAACCACATTCTTATTTTCCAACACTTAAAATCAGAATCTGGGCTACCAATGTAGCTCAGTAGTAGAGTGTTTGACTAGCATGTATACAAAGTCCTGGGTTTGATCCCCAGCACCCCCGCAAAAAATGTTTTAATTAATTAATTAAAATCCAATGTGAATCTATCCAAGGAAGCCTGTGGGCAGGATGCAGAGAGGAAGACTGACCAGGTCTGGAAGAGGACAGTTTCTGGGCTGAGCAAGGGACAAGAGGAGACTTGGGGATCTGAGGAGAGACGTGAGGGTGGGTCACATGGAGAGAACTGGCTTCACACGGCCATGGGGGACAGGAGGCTCATGCAGCACAGCTAGTGGAAGAAGGGCCATCAGAGGGCCCCCTGTAAAACTGAACCACAGTATGTGAGCAGGTGGGTCACTATCAAAGGGAAGAGGACGGGGGAGTGAAGGAAAGAACAGGAAAAGCACAGCCCTCAAGACACTCACAGACCAGAGGGAAACAGACCAGGAAGCAAGGCAGAAGCACCACGCTGGGTCCACTGGGCCATCTTCCATGTGAGCTGGTCCCCCAGGAGGCGAGCTACACCTAGGGGAACATTTGTGGGGCAATGTCACCCCGGCCAGCCATGTTCCAGAATGAAAGCTCCTGGAGGTCAGCCACCAGCCTGCAGCTCCGTGCAGCCTTGAGCTACCCTGCTATTCGGCAGCATCTGATCCCCCTACCCTGGATGTGTGGGAAGAGCCTGCCTACAGTGCACACTACTGCATGGCCTCTGAACACCTGGGGAAGCATGTGTGGGCAAAGAGTTGCTGGTCCAGCAGAGAGAAGAACTCCAAGTGCTGGGACATCTCCAAACTCATTCCACTGAGTACCTCTAGGACTGACTGGATAAATAGGTCAGGTCCCGCTAGGAAACCAGATGGCAACTGGGTAAGTAGCTGTATGTGTAAGCTAAAGGGAGGGAGAATGCAGACTATGCCAGTAGCTGAAGGAGCAGGGGAGAGGTCAGCAGAAACAAGGCACAGTTGGGGAATGCAGACTTATCACAGGCCTGGGTGGACTATACCTCCCCCAGGAGCGCTGCTCTCCAGGGTATCACTTGACTGAGAGAATGGTTCCAGGAGCAACCAGTAGCAGAGGGAGAATGTTCAGGCAAAACCTAAGGAAAAAAAGAAATACTAAAAGATCAAGAACCTAGAGATTGGTGTTCATAAATGGATGAAAGGCTGGGTGCGGTGGTGCACCCTGTAATCCCAGTGGCTCAGGAGGCTGAGGCAGAAGGATGGTGAGTTCAAAGCCAGCCTCAGCAACTTAGTGAGGGCTTAAGCAACTCAGCAAGACCCTGTCTGTAATAAAATATTAAAAAGGAACTGGGAATGTGGCTTGGTAGTTAAGTACCCCTGGGTTCAATCCCTGATACCCTCCCCCAAAAAAGGATGAAAAGATAAAGAAAATATGGTATATATACACAATGAAATTTTATTCAGCCATAAAGAAGAATGAAAATTATGTCATCTGCAGGAAAATGGATGGAACTTGAAAACATTATGTTAAGCAAAATAATCCAAACTCGGGTCAAGAGTTATATGTTTCCCTCACATGTGTAAAGTAGAGAGGAAAAAGGAAAAGAAAGATTGTTGGGGTAAGGGATCTTATGAAAATCCTAGGGAGATCAGTAGAGTAGAGGAAAGGGACCAGAGGGAGGAAGGAGGGGAGGGAAAGGGGAAGTACTGGGGAATGATATGAGCCAAATTACACTGTGACATCATGTACACAAACAAATTACACATCCCACCATTATGTATAGTATAATGCATTATAAAATTATGGGACAGGGGAGGGCCAAAAGATTGCAGAAAAGAAGAGTAGTCAAGGAACAAAGGCAGAGAGAGAATGGCCCAGACTTCTGGAAGAAGGATGGGATTAGCCAGGTGTCTTTGAATGATGTCCCCATTAGACCAATTAGAGGCCCAAGGCAAGGCTGGCCCCTGGCCACTGCAGATCACTTCCTCTTTGAAATGCCTTCTTCCTTGGCCTCCAGCATCTGTTCTTTTCTAGTTTTCCTCCAGATGTATGGAGAAGGGTGAGAGGTGGAAAGGAGACCCCTTTTCCATTGAGAGATATTTGACCATGGTCAGTTTCAAGGAATTGGAGACAGGTGGCCATGTCATTTGTTAAGAGTGAGGGAGAAGAAGTGGGGGTCAAAAATCAGCTGCTGTGGGGAATGGGAGAATTTGCCGACTATGCACTTGAGCCCCTCAATGTTTGGAGACCAAGCATTTCAATCTTACATGCTACTTTTCCCAGTGACACCCAGCAGGCCAGGTGTAGACACAGAAACACTGAAAGGTTGGTGACCTCAGGTCTGGACTGGGCAGGTCACATGAAGCAGAAGGACATCGACTAGAAAACTGAGACTGCTGTGGAGGAAAGAGATGAAGAAACTCAGTGGGTCTAACTAGCCAGGGAAGTGGGGCTCGTAGAAAAGGAGCCCATGTGGTGCGTGAGAAATGGAATCCAAGAGCGTGAGTCCTGAGCAACAGGAAGAGAGGCTGTGCTCAGAGAGAGGCATGCCCGGGTGAAAGAGGCACACAATTCAGTATCATGGGTGGTGAGGAGAGAGGGGAAGCCACAGAAGAGGTGCTGACATGGGAAAGGATGAGTCAAGGTTTCCTGGGACACTGAAGTTGCCCAAGACAATGGCAGAACCTGAAACAGGGAGGAAGGCTGGGAGTGGGGGTGCGGGAAGCCCTCAGGGAGCGGGGGTGCGTGACCCCACAGGAGGGGTGGAGAGGCGTCTGCTCCAGGAGCAGGGGCTTGTGTGAGGAGAAGGCCTGGTGGCATGGAAGCTGGCGTAGTCCACGGGGGAGTGCCAGCCTGCCTGAGGCATGGGGCGTGGGAAAGAGCAGCCTCGCTGCGGGGACCTCAGCACAGGGGCAAAGGGGGCCCAGGGGAGGGACAGGGCTGGGGTCACACTGGGTGTTCACCTTACCATTTGGAAGTGTGTCTCTCTGGATAGTGAAGGGGCTTATTTATCTCCATACACCTGGGATTGAGTGTCATCCCCACAGCAGGGGCCCAGTGAATATTTGAGGAGGGATGAGGGGAAGGGAGAGGCCCCAACAGTCCAATGAACAGGCCATATTTGCCCTTCCCTGTCCTTTACAGTCCCCAGCAAGGACTTGCCCAGCATCCGTCCCACCATGAGGCTGAAGGAACAAGAAGAAACTGAGAGAATCATCGAAATGCAACGCCTAGAAATCCGGCGTCTCAGAGACCAGATTCAAGAGCAAGAGCAGGTCCCAGGGTTCCACACCGTTGCTGGAATTCGGCTTCCTTCCATCCCTGATTCAGATTCTGAGTTGACAAACAAGTGATCCCTCGTGTGAGCCACCTCCCGTCAGAGCCAGAAGTACCACGTGTCTGTCCCCAGGCCAGATTCATGCTGGGGTCAGTGGGGGAAGTCCCTGCAACACTGACCCCACCAACCCCTTCCTCTTTCCTGGGAACTGGGGATAGTTAGAATAAAGGTGTTTTCTTACAACCATGGCCAACTTCTGCTCAGTTAAGGGGCCAGGGTGTGGGAGGGAAAGAGGGAGCCCCAGGACCAGGGGGCTGCAGCCCACCTAAAGCCACTGCTGCTTGTCTCTGCAGACACAGGGCTGCCTGGCACTGTGGACATGGTGGTGGGCTTGGGACTGGCCCCCGCCACCTGCCTTCCTCTCTGGGCCTGAGGACAGGGCTGCTTAGTCCTCCCTTCAGCGGCTCTGCTTGTTGCTTCCCTCCTGGCCTTCTTCTCTGCCAGTCAAGCCAGGACCAGATTAAACCTCCTACCTTTTCTTCTCCGTTGTGAAATGTAACGAGGCTTTCCGAGGATTTTTGTATGTGTAAAGGTGAAGGAAAAGATGAGAGTGAACTAACAAACATGTCGAAGTTACAGGGATCCCCAGTCTCGCGGGAGCTGCAGACCTCGTTCAGGCGCGCAGGCACAGCTTGCCCTCCTTATCCTTACCTCCTCATCGCTCTAGACCTGTCTTCCCCAGTGCCCTTCCCAGTGCCTCCGTTTCTGAGGCGTATTTCTTCTAGCAGTGCCTCTGGGCCCCATCCTAGGAGACCCAGCCACACGCAGGTACCAGGAAAGATACTTCTTTCTGCCCTAAAGAGTAAAGGAATATAACCCAAGAGCCCCTACTTCTTCCCACAGAGGCCAGATGCCCCTCTAATGCCCTTTTAACTACCTAAGCCCACAGTCCCTCCTGACCCCTGCTGCCTGTCATCTCCAAGGCTTCACCCCTTCTCAATCTGCTTTACTGACCCCGGTGCTGCTCTTGGGTTGGTTTCCATGGCTGGAGCCGAGACTTAGCTGTCCTGTTTGGCAAGGCTCTCCTGAAGGTGGGGGTAGCAGACAGAAGGAACATGGCCAAGGCCATGAAGCAAAGTGGTTTGGCACCCCTCTGCCCTCCCCCTGCACCCTATCACAGCAGCTCATCTCCTCCATACCAGTGCACCCTCCAGCATGTCCTCCACCCACTAGGAGAACAGATCCAAGAGCAGGAAAAAAGTTCAGCCACAAAGATGACAGCCCATTATATTATCATACCAGGTAACCAAGCTCTTCCGGGACTCAGACTTCTCTATTCCAAAGTAGCATCATGGCTTTATATTAGCAGAAGAAAACTCTTGAAACGAGATATGAAGTGGATCAGGACAGCCAGGCCTTTCAGGGCCTCAAAAGCACATGAAAGATACAAACTAGAGGCCAGAGGCCAGTGCTCAGCTGCTGCTTGGCCTCTGGCTTTCCAGGGTTTTGCTACACTGGCCTTCTCTCAGTTCCTGTAACTGGCCAAGGTCTTCCTACCTCTGGGTCTTTGCACATACTGTTTCTCTACCTGAAACGCTCTTGCTCCCATACCTCCTTCAGATCTTGGCTTAAATGTCACTTCCTCAGACAGTCGCTGCCAGATATGGTGGCACATGCCTGTAATCCCAATGATTCAGGAGGCTGAGGCTGGAGGATCACGTTTGAGGTAAGCCTCAGCAACTTAGTGAGGCCCTAAGCATCTTGGTAAGATCCTGTTCCAAAAAATAAAAAGGGCTGGGGATGCGGCCCAGTGGTTAGGTGCCCTGGGTTCAATCTGGTACCAAAAAAGAGTTAGTCCCTGACCCCTCCCATATAAATTACACCCTTCATATTGTTTTCCTTTACAAGTCTCACAATACCATGCCCATTTAGTTATTTAAACTCTCCTGCAAGGAAAGTTCCACGAGGGCAAGAGTTAAGCCTGCATTTAAAATTCACTTGGGTGTCTGTGTGGGGTAAGGGTTTAGAGGACCCAATGGTGGAGGCCGGGGCCAGTTAGAAGGAAGTTGAGGGTGTCCAGTGGCTTGGACCAAGATGCTGGCAGAGGGGAGAGAGAAGAGAGAGCTCTTCTAACTTAAGGAATGGGGGCAGTTTGCCAAGCTAAAGGGGAGGAAGCCCGACCTGGAAAGAAGAAAACTGCAGAGGAAATTCACCATAGACTAGAAGGAAATCCACCGTGGCTAGGATGTATTGGCATTCAAATGATGGCTGTTTCAACTGAAAAATATCTTAGAGTCGAGACATTCACCTTTCACTCACAAGATGGACCTCAGAGCCTGGGGCAGGGGCACGTGCCTGTAATCCCAGCAGCCCAGAAGGCTGAGGCAGGAGGACTGTGAGTAAATCCAGCCTCCGCAACTTAGGCGCTAAGCAACTCAGTGACACCCTGAGTATAAGTACAAGATGAACCTCAGTTTACAAATGAGGAAATCAAAACCAAGGAAAAGTAAATTGACTGCATGTGACACAAGGCAGAGCCAGGACTGTAGTCCCATCTGCCCTGAGGACTCCAAGGCCCCATGCTCTTCCACACTGCTCTGGAGAAGCACCTGAGCAATAGACCACAGGCTAGGCGGTGAAGGTTATTGGATGTGACTCTCAGAGAGTTAAGCCAGAAGGAAAAGGAGTTGAAAACCAAGCTGAGCTAACCTCAGCCTAACCTAAACCTGGCTGCTATCCAGCTGGAGAGGGAGAAGAGGAGGAGGAAGTTCCGGCCAAGGGAGAGTCCCACCCCAGCAGAACCTGGCACCTTGGCCAGCAGGTCAGCAGGGTGTTCTTTACTGCACGCTGGTGAACACAGTGTCTTGCTAGTGAATCTGGGGCCAGAGGTGCAATTTTGTTTGGCTTTCTACTTTCTGTCTTCAGTGCCCTATGCCGACTTGCTGGCCCTGGTTTTCTGGATGTTGCATCCCAGACCTCCCTCCACTTGGTCTCTCCTGACTTCATGGGGAGGCTGGAAGCATTCCCCCCACTGGGGTCACCTTCTCTTCAGCCCCTCATTGATGGAGTGGGTCTGCCAGTCACATTCTCCTGCAGCAGCCAAGCAGGCCCCACTGGTCACCCGAGTGACTAGATATTAGCACGTGGACTCCCACTATCCATGGACTCATTGGATGAACATTTATTGCACACTTACTATATGCCAGGCCTATTCCAGGCCCTGAGAATACAACAGTCAATGAAGAAAAATTGTTTTTTCATGAAATTTACATTCCATTGGCCGAAGGCAGACAATATTCCAAATAGACAAGAAAAATACCTAGTGTACAAAAGAGTGTTAAGGGGGAAACAAAGAAATCAAGGTAGGGGTGTCGGAAACACTGGGGGGGAGACTGGAATTTTAGGGTGGCCAAGAAAGTCGTACAGAGAAGGTGACATTTGAGTACATTCCTGAAGGGAGGGAGGGAGCCACATGGGAGAAAAGCATTTCGAGCAGCGGGAACAGCCAGTGCAGAGGCTCTGAGGCAACAGGTCAGAGAGGTTCTTAGAGATCATGGAAGGACTGAGTGGGCCACCAGAGGGACTCATGCAGTGCAGCGATATTACCTGCTCTACCTTTCAACAGGATCACTGGATGAGCAGAGTGTGAGGAGGGAACATGGCAGAAGCAGGAGATGGCTCCCAGTTCTCCCTTCTCCTCCCAGCGCCCCCACCCATCATCTTCTGGGGCACCTGAGGGCAGGTGGAATGCACACCCACTGCCACTGCCACCCCTCCTGACCTTCGTGACTGCCCATCTGAGCTATCCCCACAACCTCTACTTTGAGGACAGAGTTCAACATCCTTGTGCAGAGCCTGTCTGTCCACTTTAACTCCAAGTCACTTGACAAGACCTGGGACTAGAACAAAGATTTGCCTGGTCAATGTTTAAACTGAGGAAGCTTTTAGACTATGTTTCCCCAGCTTCAAACTCCCAAGGGAAGAAGAAAAGGAAGTTAAATCTGGGGTCTTCTACCCCAGCTCTGCCTGGAACTGCTAGACAGTGGGTCTGCCTGGACTCTACCCTCCTTGGGACCCGACAGTAAACAAACATCTGGAAAATCCGCCAGGCCCCCTGCTCCCATGAGACCCTTTATTATAAAAGGGACACCTTTATAATGTTTTGCAAAATGGCAAAATGAACACCTAAAACATCATTGTCCCTCACATCCAGCCTGCCCCACAGTGGTCAGCCTGCCCTGAGCTTTTCTTCAGGGAAAGAATATCTAGACCCATTGAGGACATAGCCACAAGCCAAATGTGGCAATTGGGCATTTGAAATGTGGCCAGTCTGAACTGAGATGCACTGTGTGTTAAATTTTTAAGACTGTACAAAAATAGAAGATTGTCAAATAGCTCATTTGTAACTTGTAATTAAAATATATTTTGGAATTAAAATACATTCATTTTAATGTGTTAATTACACCTGTTTCTTTTGAAACATGTATTGGGGTTCAATATCTACCGATCCCCTGAGAGTCAAAGTGCACACACGATAATGCAAGACACACAACAAGGTTTTATTGCAAGCTCGAGCTTGGACGTAAACCAGCCTCTCAGACCACTACAATGGCTGAGTGGGGAGCGCCCCGAGGGGTGAGAAAGCACTCTATTTAAGAGGTTTTCAAGCATTCACACACAAAAACCTGTATATTATTGATTAACATTTGAACAGCTAAACATTTGCCCTCTTTGGTTGGGTCCTGCCAATCTATTTGATTCTCATTGGGTCCAGTCAGAACTGAAGGGTCCTGGAGGCAGAAGGGAGGAGGGAAGGGGTGAACTATGCAGGAGATGAGTTGGGGCTAGGCCCCCCCACCCCGTCCTTGATAGATAAGGTTCCCGGGCAGCTGCCCATTTCTCGGACAGGTATCTCTTAACAGCCTTGATAAACCCCAGGGGCCCAGAACGTCCTGTTTGTCCTGTATTGGCTCTTGAGGGTAGCACCTGCGCGCCCTTTCCTGGGGGGGTTTTACGGGCCAATTCCCGAAATGGCTTGTTCATACAACATGTCTGCACAGATGTCACCTTGTTCTCAACACATGCTATTAGGAAAGTTTTAATTACGTTATGTACTCACGTTGTGCATCTACAAATGCATTGTCCTGGAGTTATGACAGCCCCCAACCATCTCCACAGAGCAAGGCAAAGAGGGACACAAAAAAGATAAGCCATAATTATTGTGCAAACTGATAATGAAAAGGTAATTTTGACTTTGTTTTTCTTTCTCTTCCATTTACATCAGAAGGAAAGAGAAGAGGCCTTAAAGGGTTTAGTTCAGAAGAGGAGTGACAGCCTGCATCCCCTCCAACCAGTCACCCATTTGCCATTCCAGAGCACCATGTATGTGGTGCCAAAGTAGCTGACTAGAAGCACAGCCCTGCCAGGTGTGGTGGCACATGCTTGTCATCCTAGTGATTTGGGAGGCTGAGGCTGGAGGATCACAAGTTCGAGGCCAGCCTTACCAACTTAGCAAGATTCTTTCTCAAAAAATAAAAAAGGGCTGGGCATGTAGTTCAGTACCCCTATATTTAATCCAAGAAGAAGAAATCCAAGAAAAAGAATCTCAACCACATCCCTGTCACTATTCAGACCCTCCATGGGCAACCTGCCTAGTTCAAATGCCTCCCTGTAGCATTAAAGGCCTGGTACCAAACCAAGCCTGAGCCAAACTTGTCCTTCCAGTTTCATCTCACGTGCTTCCTGCTCAAAACCTCTACACCTATCAGTTCTCACTTTATTTATTCAGCCAATCATTCAACAAATATTGACTGCTTCTCATGTACAGGCTAGAGTGCTGGCTACTAGGTCATAATGGTTAGCAAGACAGGCACCATCCCTGAACTCCCTAGGGGCCACTTACCTAATGGGGGGGTAAGAGGAAAGTAAACAAAGGCATTAGGCACGCATTGTACTAAGAGCAGTTGTGGGGGAAGCACGGAGGCCAGGAGTGCACTACACCAGTCTGCAGGTTGGGGAGGGCTTCCTGGAGGAGGTGACAGCTCAGCTGAAGAATATGAGTTAGTCAGCCTGAGTCTGGGGAGTGGTAAATATTCCAGGTGGAGGGAACTCTGAGTTCAAAACGCAGAAGGGCAGGGTGGAGGGCAAGCCTGCAGAACTGACTGACACTCATTCTGACTGGAAGGCGGCATGGCATTTATTCTCAAGTGTTTATTCTGGGATCTCCCTTTCTCACTTGAAAGGCTTTTACTCCTCCTCCAGGCCTCCCCAGCAGGGCCTCCCCAGCAGGAAAGGCTGGGTGGAGCAGGCCTACTTCTGCCAGGCATTTGAGACTGGAGGAGAACAAGCAAAGGCTTGTGGGAGTTCAGCCTGGGAGGGTCAAGGATGGAGGTCCTGGGCTGGCTTAGGGGATCAGCTGGTGCTGGGATTTGAAGCTGCAGCAGGGCTTGCAGTTGGAGTTGGGTTTGGGGGAGCTAGACTCAGGAGGCAAGGTTGGGGCTGAGGGTGGGGTTGGGGTCTAGGATCTAAGTCCAGAATCTGGGTTGAAGTCAGGAGTTGGGGCTGACATTTCAAGCCAGATGACAGGTTGGGTTTGGAAAAGGAGCTGCGGCAGGGGTGGGGCTGGGGGTTCTAGGTAGGGTTTGGAAGTGCAGTTGGAGTTGGGGTAGGCTTTAAGCTAACTCTAAAGTGGGGGTTGGGTTGGGGCCCAGGCTCTGGGGCAGATGGACGACATTCCTCCCGCTGCGAATTGTGTCCGAGCCCTACCAGCAGCTGACAAAAGCCCCTCCCTGCCCAGGAATGCCTCTGCCCAGCAGAAGGAGCACTGCCACGTCAGCCAATCGGCTTAGGCCCTGCCCTGGAAACAGCACCTGTTAATCCCCCTCCCTCCAGGCTCACCTGAGTGCAGGTTAGGCAGGTGAAGTGCCTCCCCGGAAACGGAGCTAGAGCGCCCCACCTGCCCGACCCTGCCTGCTCAAATCGGATCCAGCACGTCCAGGCTTCTCGTGAGTGCCCCACAGTCTCCCCACCCGCTCCGCCCCCACCTTCTCCCACTGGCTCCTGCCCTGAGAACCTCCACCCCACCCCCAGCCTGGCGCCCGCGGACCCAGTACACCTGTGCCAGTACTTTCAGTGACTTGCCAGCAAGTCACACCCCAGGGGAATGCTGGGACAGACTCCACGCCCCGCCCACGGCCCCTCCCCCACCTCCCTTGGGGGCATTGGTACCTGCCCCGCCCACTGCGCGTGCCGGGTAGCCCCAACAGAGTGTTGGGGAGGATGGCTACTTGCTCAGGGTGTAGCCCCTGCAGGGCCTCGTTATCTTAACTGGAATGGTCCAGGACCTACGCCCTGTGTCCTGTCAGGAGAGGTAACATCAGGTTCACTTATCCAAAAAGCAGGCTTCAGCCTCTGTGTAGACTCTAGGCCCCATTGGAATTCTGAGAGGAAGAGAGAGGTCAAATGACTCCCCACCACCCCTTAAGACAAATGTCATCATCCTTACGTTTTGGATAAGGAGACTGAGGCTCTAAGAGCTGAGCTCATGGGGCCCCCTGACTCTCCCCATCTCCTCTCCTGGGTGCGGAGGTCCCTGCCTGACCAAGCACACCCATCACCCAGCATGGAAACAGGACCTGCTTATTTCCGTCTTCTATCACAAACTGGGCTCTTCCTGCTTTATTTTTGCCCTATGTGAGTCATGCTGGCTGTGCCCTAGGGGACAGGTTAAATGAGTAACCACTGTTAGGTCCCTCCCCATGTTTCCATGGCCGGGAGGACTGGGCTGGGGTTCAAGTCCAGAGCCCTCCTTTTTCCTCTGCACTTGAGGGAAACCATGGAGGAGGATGACACAGGTGGGGTGTGGGTGAGAGTGGAGAGGAGTGGGGCAGCAGAAAGCTCACGGGGGGTCAGGGCTGAAGAGGCAGGTCCAGTGGGGCTACTGCAGGAACTGAATGGAGAGACAGTCCCACCAGTGGATTGGGTGTGACAGAGGGAGATGAGCCTCCGGTGGCTGAGAGGCTGTGATGCAATCCTGAAGTGAGGAACACAGAAGAGAAGCAGGTTTGGGGTAGGACGACCAGCTTGGGGTGGGACCTGTTGCATCAGAGATGACTATGGGACACCAAGATGACTGTTGACTCGGGAGGAAGATCCTGGTTGGAGATGGAAATTTGGGAACCAAAGTCTTTTCCTGCCAGTCAGGCTGTGAGATGGGATGGGACTGGAAGGAGGGTGTTAGTGGCCAGATTCGGACCCACAGAGAAGGAGGAGACACAGCCCTAAGAGAGAAATTCCAGGGTCATGCTGCTGGTTTGAGAAGAGTTAAGTCATCAGCCCCCCCACACACACAACTCCCCCCCTCCCCAGGAGCCAGCGGTGACAGCTGAGGCCATGTGAGTCTGGATCCTGAATGAGGCTTTATCTCTGTCTGTTCGTCCCATCGTCCACTGTGGCACCAGCTCCCTCGGCCAGCCAGGATGGGACAGGCGACTGAGAGAGCCAGAGCCAGAGAGGTCAGGGGCTGGGCAAGGGGATTCCCTGGAAGGGTGTGGGGGCATCCTGGGAGGAGGGAACTCTCCTGGGGTCACTGGAGAAGCTTCCCCAAGGGGCAGTGCTGGGGAGGGGGTTTTCTCAAAGGGGATTGGAGAGGACACTGGGGGGGATTCTCAGGTGTCTTCCCCAAGGCTGGAGGGTGAGACCATGAGACCCCAGTGAATGGGCAGTGACGTTGTGATCCTGCCCCTGCAGGTGATGGTGACCATAGCCTGGGCTGAGAGAGGAACAGGACTTTGGGCCTGCGACTGCCAAGCAGGTGGTGGGGGCACCAGGTCATGATCTGTACCCCCTGATCCCTGACACTGACCTTCTGCCCTGACCCTGCCTGACTAAGCCATGTCTGAACAAGCTCAAGCCCCTTTGGGCCGGGGGCTGCCCCCTGACATGCTGGCAGAGCAGGTGGAACTGTGGTGGTCCCAGCAGCCGAGACGCTCCTTGCTCTGCTTCAGCGTAGCTGTGGGCCTTGTGGCAGGCTGTGGGGCAGGTGGTGTGGCCCTGCTGTCCTCCACCAGCAGCCGCTCTGGTGAGTGGCGCCTAGCAACGGGCACTGTGCTCTGCCTACTGGCCCTGCTGGTTCTGGTGAAGCAGCTGATGAGCTCAGCTGTGCAGGACATGAACTGTATACGTCAGGCCCACCACGTGGCCCTGCTGCGCAGTGGTGGAGGGGCCGATGCCCTAGTGGTGCTGCTTAGTGGCCTTGTGCTGCTGGTCACTGGCCTAACCCTAGCTGGACTGGCTGCTGCCCCTGCTCCTGCTCGGCCACTGGCTGCCATGCTGTCTGTGGGCATTGCCCTGGCTGCCTTGGGCTCGCTCTTGCTGCTGGGTTTGCTGTTGTATCAGGTGGGCGTGAGTGGACACTGCCCTGCTACCCGTGCAGCTGCCCCCTCAACCCATAGTGGCCACAGTGGCAACAGCAGCATCTTCAGCATCTCAGGACAGTTGTCTTCTGGCCAGCGTCATGAGACCACCTCCAGCATCGCCAGCCTCATCTGATGGAGCCAGAACCCTCCTTCCCAGGACCTGTCTCAGTGTCTCCAGAACTGTGCCAGGACGTGCATGCGTGTGACTGTGTGTACGTGTGTCCCAGGGCCACATCAGCCCTTCTCTGGGTGCGTGATACGTGATTAGGAGCCCGTGTGTACTCACATTCCACAATGCAGGAAGGTGAGCCTGTGCCTCCTTGGACCTGCATGTCTGTGTCCACAGACTGTCACTCTGCCTATCTGGGTCTGAGTTCTCTAGGGAGAGAAATGTCTGGGATCCCAGAAGATTCTTAACCCCTGCTTCCAACACCCCTGCAACACCCATCAGGGGTTTCCATAGGGTGGCTGTTGCCCACCCCAGAGACTGCACAAGTGACTGCTCATCAAGAAGAGTGACTGGTGGCAAAGCAGAAGGAACCAGAATGAGATGAGCCTGGACTGGGACCCCCACACACACCAACCCCTGCCCCAGGCACCTAGCAGCTGGGAGAGTCAGCAAGCGACTTAGCCTCTCTGGCCTGTTTCTAGAGGTTCCCGTTGCCACTGTTTATGATGATAAGTGTCGCCATGAATGGAAGGACTGGGCTCATGAGAGATGTGCAATAAAATGGTGGCTGCTGTTGTCATTATCGTCTTCACCTCACCATCTCACCCGGGAGACCCTCCTTCCCCTAGCGCACGGGCCACCCCTCCCAAGGCTAGCTCTTCACTCCCATCGCAGTTCGTAAAGGGAACCTTGGAGGTGTCCTGGGCCAGGTCCGTGATTTCACCTCTCAGGAAACAAGGGGAAGGAGGGGAAGAGCATGGAATGAATGTTCGGGTTTGGGAAGATAATGGGTTTGTGGTTCCAGAGAAAGGGTGGGGAGCCTGAGTCCTTCGGTTTGTTCACTTGGTGATTCAAGGGGAAGCCGTAAGCATTGGGGTGTTCTCAGCTGGTTTCCCTGGAGACTGCACCTCCTTTACGCTGTCTCCCTTCCACTGACTCCCTGGGGGTGATAGGGAGGCTGAATCTCCTTACCCAACCTTGGAAACCAGAACAGCCTGCATCCTTTTAGTCACTGCGCCAGTTGGCCTGCTTCTGGGCTCCTGGGCATGGGAGAGGTGTTTGAAATTCTGGGGTGCTAAGAGTCACTTCCTGCTTGGAATCAGCCCTAGAAGGGACCTGCCCTTCTGTGGTGTGCTGACGTTTCCTAGGTGGTAGCAAGACAGCTCCACTGGAAGCAGCCTGCAGGAGTGCTGGTTACTGCTGCTGCACATCCTGCTGTGCCAGTTGAGATGGAAGATGCCAGAGCGTCAGGGAGGGAGAATTGTCTCCTAAGAAACATTACACGAGAGGCTCTCAAGAGAGAAAATTGCTTTCAGCAGGCAGGGGCAAGCCTGTCTTCTGGAAAAAACACAGGGCTGATGGTCGAGGAGAGGAGGGCTGCCAACTCAGGAAGCAGGCCACATGGGCAGCCCAGGAGGGAAAGCCAGGCACATCAAAGAACACCCAGTAGAACAGAGAGGTCTCCACTGGGTGTTCCACGAGCCCTCCTGCTCCACAGATTGCAAAATGGATTTTCCAGCTCTCTTGCAGGAGCTCCTCCATCCCGTCTGGAGGTACCACCAGTCACCCAGCATTCAGGTCAGAGCTCTCAGAGGCGTCCCAGACAGTAGTAGTACCTTCGCTGTCTCTTCCCCCAGTTCCAACAACAAATCGCCAACTGCTCTGATTTCCCCTCGTAGATACATGCCAGATAATCCACATCTATACTCTGCCTGGCAGGGACTCTCTTTGTCTTTGCCTGAACTGTACAGCCACCTCCTTACTAAGCTCCCTACCTCTTCTCTTTCCACCTCTTAAATCCACCTCCTCCTGCCACGTGCTCCGGCATACATGTAAGTCAGGCATACATGTAAGTCAGAGCGATCATCCTGAAACTAAGATGGAAATCTACCTTAAAATCTTCCTGTGGCTCCCATCTCTTACACCCTTCCTAACATCGTGTGGTCTCACTCTCCCCTCAAAGACCCCCACCAACCAGCCACATCAAACTATTTCCACAAACTGAATCATGTTCTCTCCCACTTGTCCAGGCCTTTGTATGTTCTGTTTTCTTTGCCCTCTTGTTCTTCAAGACCCTGGTTCTCCGGGGCATCATGTTCTCTGAAGAGTCTCCTCTGATTCTTTTGCAAACTAGCACTTGTCCTTTTCTACGCCCAAGAGCCCTGGACTGCGGACAATAGTTCTTTCTTTGTGTGCTTGTCACCTCAATTAGGTGACGAGCTCCTCCTGGGTCTTACTCACCTCGGTATCCCTAGTTCCCAGCATGGGCCTGACACATGGTAGTGGCTTTGTGGGATGGATGAAGGACTGTGGCTTGGGAAGGTGACAGTGTGTGTGCCAGGACAGGGAGACCCGCCTTTAGCTGGGAAGGATAGGGAAGTTAGGCCCCCGGGCACTTGGCCCTAAATCCTTACTCACTCGTCCTTACTTCTCAAGAGGGACCTACCTTATACCAACTCCTGGATGGTGGGAGGACCACAGCATGCCCCTGTCCCATGATACAGGGAGAAGTACCTTTGCCTTTCAGCTGAGACAGGTTAGACTCTCCCAATATTTCTTTTAAGAAACTAAAGGAAAGTAGAAACAAAGAGTCTTAGAAAATGGGGTGGGGGCAGGGCCACACCACATAAATATCTGACTGAACATCAGGTCAGACAAGGCCAAGGTCAGGCTCCCCTGGAAAGGATGCCAGATGGAGACTATAGGGCTCGCGCCCCCAGAGGGCCTACATGGGGTGGTGGAAGTTGACATCTATCCATCCAAGCCTAATGCCAGACAGGCAATGGTGAGAACTGTGCCAAGGTCCCTTGATCACTAACACAGACCTGCCACCGCTCCCTCCTTCAGCGCTGGGCTTCAATCACTTAGCTAAACCCCTGCCCAGTCCACATTGCCACCAGCCGTCTCCTAGCCTCTCTGCTGGCTCCATCTTTCTCCCTCAAGCTGCCCCCTCCTTTTGGCATGGACAACAGCCCCCCCACCCCTGCACCTTGCTGTCTGCACCTCCCTTGTCGTTTAGTTAAGATTCTGTGGCCATCTCACCCATTCTTCTGTAGACCCCTCCACTCCTCAGCCCCTGCCCTTTGTCCCCCACAGCCTTTGCCTCACCTATCTTCCCAGCAGTTCTGAGAGAAACTGGAGTTTACTTCCCAACCCCAAAGGTCTTGGCAGATGACTCCACCTCCCAATTCACCAGGATATGAGAGTATGCGATGGGAGCCTTCTCTTCGGTTTGTCAGAGGAATGGCTTTGTCAGGCCAACTGAGGAATTTGAACTTTGTCCTCAGGACACTGAAAAGCATGAAGTGACTGTAATCAAGGGAGTATGTGGCCAGAATAGGATTTAGGCTGTGCTGGCTGTTGTGTGGCACTGGGCCTTGCTTGGCCTTGGGAAGAAAAAAAGAAATGACCAAAGAGCCCAGAGGAAGTACTGTCTCCATTGCCCGTGAGGAAGGAGAAGCAACTGACCAAGCAACAGAGGTTGAGGAGAGAATCCTAGAAAGAAGGAATAATAAGAAGAAGGACCCAGAGATCAGAGAACCTTGGTTCTTTAGAGGTGCCAGGGAGGGTTGATCAGGCTGGAAGAGGCAAGAGGCAGGGCCAGAGAGTGCCAAGGGCCAGTGCCAGGGCTTCCTTTAGCAGGCGGACTAGTTCCTTAGGAACAGGAAGAAACCACTAGAAGAACAGCCTGGACAGAATTGTGTTTTCAGATGATCATTCTGCCTGCAGTGTAGAAAATTAATTGGAAGGGGCAAAAATGGAGGTGAGAAAAACAGTTAGAGAATTAATACATAGTCCAGCTCTGAGATACTGGGGCTTAGCGTGGGGAGTGGCTGCTGGGATAAATTCAAAGAGAACAGATTCAATGGATGTTCAGAAGGTGGGACTGACAAAGTCTATGTGACTAGCTAGCAAAGCTTTTTTGAGAGGGGAGAGACATGATGGGTTAAATGTTGGTAAAAAGAAAGGATGAAGATACATGGTAGGGAGGTCAGTCTTAGAACAAGAACAAAGTCCCTGAGCAGGGGGAGGATTGGATTTGCAGCTCCATTTTAATAGGAGAGAAGAAAGAATGTGGATGCAGGTAAGTGTATAGGGTTGAAAGAAGAAAATCAAGAGAGGCCTTGACCAACAGTTATTCTCTGCAAAGTGAAGGCAGTGTTAAAGAACTGCTATGGAGAAGGGGGAAGGATCTGACCAAGAAAGCAGCAGGACTCCTGGAAGCTTGGAGAGCCTTCATGAGGCTAGAGACCGGGCATCACCTGAGGCCAAGTTGCAGGCACAGGGAGCAGCTGGCCTCAGGTGAGAGTTTCACAGGAGGATGCGATGCCAAGACAAAGGGCAAGTAAGTCGAGGGACAGGCAAGAGACAGTGGCATAATGAACCTCGAAATTTAAGCTGACACTGGGTGAAAAGACAAGAAGGTGCTGATGAGCTGGGTATGGTAGAAGGCCTATAATTCTAATAACTCAGGAGGCTGCAGAATTACAAGTTCAAGACCAATCTGGGCCAATTAACAAGACCCTGTCTCAATATAAGAAATAAAATAAAAAGAACTGGGAATGTAGCTCAGCAATAGAGAACCCCTGGGTTCAAAGACGAAGATACTGAAGGAGAAGCAGAGAAGGGTGGTCTGGACTTAGAAGCTCCCATCAGGTGACAGGTGAGGCGCAGAGAGACAGAGAAACTTGACACGTGTTCCTTGTATTATTCAGCTTCCCACTGCTGTGACAAATACCTGAGAAAAACAATTAAGGAGAAAAAAGATTTGTTTGAGTGCACAGTTTCATAGGATTCAGTTCATGGTCAGCTGGCTTCACGGCAAAAACATCATGGTAGAAGGGCAAGGGTGGGGGCACAAGATAGAGACCCCCAGAGCACACCCCCAGTGACCTACTTCCTCTGACTATACCCCACCCTCTGCAGGCCATTCAAGTTATTAATCCAACAAATGAACTAATCCATTAATGAGGTTAGAACCTTCATGATCCAAGCATCCCCTAAAAAGCCCACCCTGGAGTATTACTGCATTGGGGACCAAGTCTTCAAACATGAGGTTTTGCGGGACATTCTAAACCCAAATCATAACATTCTTCCTTGGCTTAACTGGAAAACTCAGCCAGGTTGCCTGAATATCTGGATACTGGAAGAATATGCTTAAGAAACTGCCAAATCTGGTCCAGTTCAGGTATCCAATCACATCCCATATGAGGCCTCAGGCCCTCTGAGAACACTCAGTTTTCCCTACAGGAACTTCCTCCAGGGCCCATGGGACCTGCACATGCCCCCTGGTGCTCAGCATCCTTCATAAGGACAGGGGATGCCTTCTTGACTGTCCTCCAGGATGTGAGACTTCTCTGGGCATAGCCTTGGAAGTCACCCCAGGAATCCAGAGGACCACAAATGCCAAAGACTTGGCTGGGATGAGGCAAACCAGTTCTCCTTCACAGTCTGCTTTCTGCAACCTGGAACTTCTGGGCCCCCATTTGCTGGGATGGGAGTGGTGGGGGAGCCAGCCAGGCAAGGTGGGGGTGAGTCAACGCTTCAGACATTCCTTCTGAGAGTCTGTTTTATCCTTACTAAAAGGTGAGACAATGGTGTTATTGCTGGGTGAACAGGCAAGTCACAGTTAACTTGTTTGAGCCTCAGCATCTCAAGCTAGAAAGCAAGGATACCTCCCCAGCATAGCTGTTATAAGAACAGGTACAACGTCAATGTCGTTGTTGCTCATGTTAATATTTTTATTTTTATAATGTGAGAGATTTCAATCCAAATCCTTTGTTGTTCTGCCCTTTGTTGTTCCTATCTGAGTTCTAGGAAACAGAAAAATTCAAGTCTCCAGCAGGAAGTGTGTGAGCAGGGAGGTGATTTGGCAAGCTCCATCCTTGGGATTAAGCCTGGCTATCAGTTGTGAGGAGCTATTGCCCTGTGGGTGCCGGACAGGATATAGCTAGTGTTTGGGCAGAGCACTTGTCCTCTTTTACATATGGAATTCTTTTAGTCCTCCTAACAGACATGTGAAGCAGGTGTTTATGATCCCCACTTTACTGAGAAGTTAGGAAACTCGGGGTTTGAGTCACTTGCCAAGATCACAGCATGCAAATGGAAGAGCTGGGATTTTGAATCCAGGTAACCTGTGCTCTCAGATCGCTTTGCTACTGTGCTAGAATGCTGCTGGAGGTCCTTACACTTCTTGTCTATGGCATTTTCCCCCCACTCTCCACCGTCTTTGACTTCCACACAAGATAAGGGATGTGTGGTCTTGCTTTTGGAAGCAGCCAGGAAGCTGGATTGGAGAGTGCCAGGCCTCCCAACAGTTCTAGCAGCTTTGGCCCTCTGAGCCTGCAGAGATAGTTCAAGCTCCCCCTTTGTGCCTGGAGCCAGGCATGTGAAAAGCAATGGGAACAGATTCTCCCAAAGAATCCAGTGAGACCTGAATAAACAGGGTCCAAGATTCCTGTGACTCCAGAATCCTGCTCAGTCCGTCTGGGCACCCAATAGCAGGTTCTAAGAGAGACCCTGGCTAGTGGACACTTGTGGGTGGTGGGTTCAGGAAAAGCATTTGTTAATCTAGAGTAAAACCCTTACTTTCTCCTGAACCCCTTAGGGGTACTGTCAAAGAGTATGTGAAAATAGGAACAGCTGAGTTATTCTGCTACAGAACTGCAAACAGGGCAGATCCTCTGTGGTGGGATTCAAGGAACCAAGTGCATGGGACAGGCCCAACTGCACTTGCAGCAACACCTGCCTCAGAGGCAAGGACATGCCCACAGTCCGAGGCCAACTGCTCAGGGTCTTCCTTGTGAGGCTCAGGCTAGGGCAGCCTCGGCTTCTCCCAAGCCTTTGAGGATCAAACCATCTCTGGACTCAGGAGCAATTGCTGGTTGGACTGCATGAGCTGCCTGCTTCCTTCCAGTCTCCCTGTCAGGCCTTCCTCTGCTGACAATCCCTGAGATGTGGTCCTCACTCTGTCTACAACACCTCCTTTCACCCTGCCTCTCCCTGGCCATCTCATCTACTCCTGTCTCAGTGATCACAGTGCTGCCCATCAGCAAACCCACATCCAGAGACTGAACTTTTCTCCGGTGAACCCAGCTGTCCCTGGTATCTCCCCCTGGAAATCCTGCATCCAACATTGAACCACCAATTCCCCAACCTACTTTTCCTCATTGCACCCAGTTACTGAGCCAGAAAACAGGGCAACTGTATCGATACCTTCTGTTCCCCATTTCCCAAATCAACAAGTTCTGTCAGCTATGCCCCCTCATCTCTGGAGTCTTTGTTCCCCGTGCCACACATTACCAGGTCTTTTAATTTCTCTCTCTCCCTTCGTTCCCTCTCTGCACAGCAACAAGATACTTTCTATCATGAATACATTACTCCCCCACCAACACACACACCCAAAAGTCCACAGAGGAGCCTCAGTTGCTCTCAAGCTGGGCTGTGAGCTCTGCGTCTCAGCTTCCAAAGCCCTAATGAATCCTCTTAGGCTTCACTGTTGCCATGGGCACCCCAGACACTAGACTCAAGCCCCTCCCGTGTAAACCACACCAACACTTTCCTTCTCCGCTGGTTCTTCCCTCAAAGACCAGTGGATACAGGAAAAGGTGGCCACCTGGCTTGTGAGAACTGCCCCTTGTCTGGGAATGATTTGGATAAAAAGAGATGGACCCCCCATATCATGTGTGTGCTATAGGACCCTGCCTCCTAGTCATAGCTGATTGGCCCAATGGTAAGTACTTGACCCAAGTTGGCCAGGTTCTCTTGCCTGAGTACTTGAAATTTGGATTCAAGGGTTTGAGAGTCCTAGGCATAGAGAGTCTCATCAATGCCCCTAAGTGACAGAGCACAAAATGCAATGCCTAAGCTCCAGTCACCAGGACCCAGTCAGCTGACAATTTTTATTTATTTATTTATTTATTTATTTATTTTGCAGTACTGGGGATCGAACTCAGTGCCTTGTGCTTGTAAGGCAAGCACTCTACCAACTGAGCTATCTCCCCAGCCCCCTTTTTATTTTCTTACCATCATCCATGAACATTGTTTGTCTCTCCATTTATTTATTTTCCCACACTTTGTATTTTTTGTTACACATTCATACAGCACACAATATAATTTGGTCAATATCACTCCCCACCATTTACCCCTCCCTTTCCTCTACTGATCCCCCTTTGATTTTCATGAAATCTACCCCACCTTTCTTTTCCTTTTTCCTATCAGTTGATCCTTTGATTCTACACAACAGCCTGGATTCTCCTCCAAACTCCTTTCTATTGTCTGCAATTAGATAAGCTTAACTCAGGTCTATCCCATCTTAAACTGCCCTCCTTGCTCTTAAATCCCCCTCCAAAATCATGACCCTAACCTTTTCCTCCTCTTTGCCAAGATTCTTGGTAAAATCTTCCACATTAGTCTACTTCTTCACCTTTCATCCATTCACTCCTCAGCCCACGGTAATTCAAAATACAACTCTCCCTAGGAATCTAGGATTACAGGGGATTGGTTTCAGCAAATACCAAAATCCACAGATGCTCAAGTCCTTTAAATAAAACGGCATCACGTTTGCATATAACCTGTGCACATCCCCCTTTATACTTTAAATCATCCCCAGACTACCCATAGTACCTAACCGAACGCCTCCCCCATCATTTCCTCCCCATGGATTCATCACAATTCTTGTTACATGGCAAATGCAAGTTTTACTTTTTGGATCTTTCCACAAATAGTTTCAACCCATGGTTGGTTGACTCCAAAGATGCAGAACTGTGGATATGAAGATCTGATTGTATCTATTTAGCATCCATGTCTTCAGAGAATCTGAAACTGTAACAAGGACTTGAGAATCTTCACTTTTGCCTGCAAATGTCCAATAGTTAACTAAAAGCAGGATTAAAAATTTGGCATTTTGGATTCCAGGAACAACAGATCTGATTGATAAACATCTTGTGATGAATGAAAACTATCCCCCTCCGCAGGCAGCAACAACTTTCTTACGGGGAAGCCCTGACTGACCGATCCTGAGATAATGATGGAACAGACCACACATGACCAGGATGGCCTTCTTTGCCAGCTGTGCAAACCCACCAGCCATGCAAATGCCCAATTCTTGCCCTCTTTTCTCTTTCTATAAAACCTCATTGTCAGACGCTCAAAGACAGGGCTGAGATGCTTGTTCTCACTTTACCTTCCCAATATGGTCATATTAACTAAGGTTCCTTTCCTGCTTTTCACCTTATATTTCCATTTGGTTTTGGGGGTGAGTAGCAGAACATGGCCTAAGACCCCAGTAACAAGACTAGAGAATAAGACATAACCTGGGGACTGAGAGAACTCACCGTCTAGCTGTGGGGAAAGAATGGCGAGGGGTGCTACAAGTTGTCCTGAAGATTAAAATAAAACATGGCCAGGGCAACATGGAGAAATTCACAGGGTGTGATTGAGAGAGATGCTCACCAAAAGTACCCTAGATCAGGGAATCTCTAAGCAGTGTCTTCCAGCTGTGAATGATATGCTCCTTTCAGGAAAAATATAAATGAATGATGACTTTTTATGCTTATTCAAAATGAAAATAGATTTATTAATTGTTGTGAAAAACATAATATATTACAACCAGATCACCCACTTTATTGATAAGAAAGATATTCACTAGGAAACTTGGCACTGATTTCACCTGCTCGAATGCACCATCCGGGCACATCTGAAATGCTGGTAGGTGGACAGGCAGGCCCAGGGGGCCTGTGGGCTAGGATTTTCATCACTGTCAGAGGGGACTTAGACAAGGATAGGGCAACCCAGGCCCAGGAACAACCTGAGCAAAAACTTCATCTAATTAAGAAGGGAGTAAAGTAGGGGAAGGCAGAAGAAACCAAGAGACCCACGGAGGCCAGTCACAGAGGACCTTTTTCTCTATACCCCTATGGTTGTTAGGCTTTTCCCAGGTACAGCAAGGAGTCATTTCGAGATATTGAGCAAGAGAAGATCATTGTCACTTGATGGGCAGTGTCAGGAAGGGGAGGATTGCATTACTCCTGCTCAACCTTTAAGTCCTTGTCCCCTTACTTTTTGGATCTTTCCACACATAGTTTCAACCCGTGGTTGGTTGAATCCTCTGTCCCTGAGGTTTGAAGCTCCCATTTAGCATCCGTTGTCCTTAAAACTGCCAGGCATGGAGGGAAGAAAGAGTAACCATAGATTGGGGCTCAGAGGGAGAAGTGGTCCCTGCTCCCCTCGGTCTCCAGCTCACCAGCCGCAGGCTGAATGTAATTGTCCTCAATGAAACCATCATCGTCCTCATCTTCACCCGCCTCCAGGCGGCTCCCATGTCCTGCTCTGGGCAGTGGGCGGTGTTGGTAGCTGGCATGGTAGCGGCGGCAGAGGTGGAATTTGGCGGCGAGTGCAAGGAGCAGAGAGAGAACCACAGCCCCCAGCACAACCCCTACCAGCACAGGCCATGCCCGGCCCCCAGTGCCCGGTTCAGGGGCTGCGGCTGACACTGTAGGGAGCTCCGAGAGCCACACCCCGGCTGCAGAGAAAGGACAAGACAGGTGGGAAAACGGAAAGGAGTGTGGGCAGGGTCCTTCCCCCAATCTCAGCAGCTCAGAGAACCCACCCTCTCCTCACCAGCACCCTGTCACTCACTCTGGTTTGCCTCGCTCATGGAAGGGCCTGATGACGTCAGTGAGCCTCGACCTCAGCCAGAGGGACAGCCTGGGCCTCTGTCCTGGAAAATACAAAGAGGTGTGGGAGTCAGGGACAGGCAGGGGTTGCATATTCCAGGTCACACAGCTGTGTTAGGGGATGGCACAAATACTGGGGCCTGGACGACTCGCCCCATCACTTGTCCATAGAACCAAAGAAGCTGAGTACGCAGAAACTGGCTGTACGTTCCTAAGGGCGTAAACATTACCTCCACCTTGTAGAAGAGGAGGCTGAGGTCCAGACACAAACTCAACCAAAGCCCTAGGATTTGAACCCAGGTCTCTGACACCACAGCCCAGTCCACTATGCTATTTGGCTAAGAATCGAACATGGGGGCAGAGGCTGATCCTGGTTTCCAAAGATTGGACAAGAGCAGTTCTTTGGAGCTACCTAGACACAGGGCAAACCACATGAGAAGGATGCAAGTGTCACCCCAGGTGAGGGACCCCAGATGCAGCAGGCAGCCCTGCACCCCTGCTACCACACCCCAGCTTTCCAGCAAACTCTGTCCACTCATCTCTACCCACAGGAGGCCCACACTATCCCCAGAGGGAAGATCACGCCTGAGACTAACTATCCCAACAAGGACCTCCTGAGTCAGGAAAGGCTGCAGATGAGAGCTTGAGGAAGAACACCAAAGTCGGGAACTACCTGGGGAGGGACAGCTAGGGCTGGGCGGCATCTGCAGGTGGAGCACCTGAATCAGAGGAGTCCCTGGACAGAGTAGCCAGGCTAGGGAAGTACCTAGAAGGAAGCACTTAGTGTAGGGAAGTTTTCGGTCATGTTCTTTAATACAGATAAACCGAGTGACACCCTCGCCCCTTACGTCCAATCTGCCATCAAGCCCCATCAGTTCTTCCTTTAAATATCTCAAATGACCTGCTCCTCCCCTCCCGCAAGGGCCACTGCTATGTCCAAGCCACCTTCTTCTTGCACCTCTTGCCATAATCTTTCAGCCGTAACCTCTTAAATGATCTTTCCCGCTTCCAGTCCACTCCATAGCCCACATGAACTCTATCACCTACTTAAAAGTCCTTCAAAAGCTCTCCTTGCCGCTCAGGGCTGTGGGCTGATGGCCAGCACATCTTTCCTGGTCTTGCAATCAATGCAGGGCGGGGCCCCCAGGGCAAACTCTTCTTCCTCTTTGCCACAGGTCCCTGTCCACACTCAGACACTCACACACACACTCACCCACCGACCCTCTCCTCAGTTTTTTAAGTCTCCATCCCTCAAGGCCAAATAAGACCACCATGCCTGTGAGGTTTTCCAAGGATCCCCCCAGGGGCCCCTGCCCTGTCCTGCTCAGGCAGTCACAAGTTAGAACCAGCTATTTCCAGCCAAGCAGCTCTCTGGGAACAAGGACGAGGCTGGCTGACCTGCATCAGGGTGTGTGCGGGCAGAGCTGGGCTTCAGCGGCTCAGTGAGCTCATGAGATGAATGGGAATGGGGGCTGGGGCAGGGAGGGAAGGACACATTAGACAGGAGAGACCCATAGTTCATTCATTCATTTGCAAGCATTTCTTGGTTGCCTGCTGTGTATCTGTCCCCAGGCCCCAAGTCCCCCCAAATAAGAGTTTGTTACAGTGAAATGATTTGAATTCAATTAGACTTTTCTAAGATTTTACTCCTATTCCTTTCCTTCCCACCTTGTTTCTGTGAATTTTTCCCAAGGAGACACACACACACACACACATAGTCAACCTCCCACCTCAGGTCAGACAACCACACAGCCCTCTGATCTGCACAGACACACCCTGCCCTGGTCTGTAGGTTCCTTGCTGCTCCCAGGAGCATCTGGCAAATCGACAGAGCCTGGGTGCCCTCGCCCATGCCCCCCAGTGTCTTCCCCCTCTGCTCCCACCTTCAGGAACTGTGCACAGTCCGTGGAGGTGGCTTCCGGCTGGGCCGGCAGAACCTGGACAGGTGGGCGGGACAGAGTTACCACTTGACTCACCTGGGGAGGCGGCGGGCGGGGCGGAAGCAGCAGGGGAGGGAAGGGGAGGGTAAAGGAGGGCTGGGCAGCACTGGGCAGCGAGCAGCACCTCCCACAGGGTGGGCTCATTCTACATCTTCCCAAGTTTTCATGGGGACAGGGTCACCCCCACCCCTAATCCAGAGGAAGGTCCAGAAGGCCCTCGTAGAAGCAGACCTCAGCAGGCAGCTACTCAGACTGGTGGCCTTGATAAACAAGTAGATTTCCGGTGACGGGTACAAAGTCCAGAGCTGAAGGGAGCTTTGCAGGCCAGTGAAGGAGGTGGGCCCCGAACTGCAGAGGAAGGGGGAGGGTGTCCTTCCCAGGAAAAGCCAGAGGGACCAGACACTCTAAAATTTCCTGTAAGAGTGTGTGTGTGTGTGTGTGTGTGTGTGTGTGTGTGTGTGTGTGTTTACCTGACTTGGGCCTTCATCTGGACCTCAAGGTTCCTGTGACCCTGCCAACCAGACTCTGGACCTCTCCAGGGCTGTTCCTGCTGTGGAAACCACAAGACGGCACTTAGAAAGTAGGAGAAACCAACTTTATTTAACGCAGGCGGGCCCAGAGGAGATTAGCACTCCAAGATTCTGAGCCCTGATCCACAGTTTCTCACAATATATTTAGGTTATTTGACATCATCTTAGACCCATCCTATCATTGGGGCTTTTTCCTCTTTTTTTAAAAAAATTTCTGATTTGTGCAGCTGAAGGCCTGTGCAGGGTCTCTAACATAAAGCATGCTCACAGAACTGATAAGAAGAAACAGGCATCTATTAGTTTTCAGGAGGAAGTGGTCATACTCTTAGTGCAGTTATTGACAATGCAAAAGGTAGGGACCCTCCTGGGGAAAGCCTGAGAGAGTGGAGGGGAACTGACCCCTTCCCCAGGCATTGAACCCTTACCATAACGTTTTTATAATTTCATTTCACAACCAGATCTGATTTTTGCCACCACACTCCCTCTTGCCTTGCACCTCATCCCTGATGCCTCCTTGTCCTTCAAGATCCAGTTCAGGGGTCACCTTCCCTGAGCGCTTGCGTCCGGTAAGCCTGCCTGTGGCGCCCAGTGCACACTCTGTGTCACAGCATTTCTCCCACCAGCTTGGATGTACTTCTCCTTGGGCTGCAGGAGCTCTCCAGGGTGGGAGACAGGCTCTGGGGAGTCCTGGGTTTCCAACAACCAGCACAGTGCCTCGGGGCGAGTTGGGCTTTGGAGTGGGCAGAGGAGGAGGAGGATTACCTGGGCTCAGGCCCAGCTTCCCCTCCAGGCTTTGTGTGCCAGAATCCACGGGGACAGACAGGGCACAGCTGGGGCAGGGGCTGCGGAGGGTGGTGGTTGCAAAGGGGGTGTTAATTGAGGACATTGCTCGATTTAATTACAAAGGAGCAGGGACTGAAAGGGAGGAGGGATAGGGGAGTTTAATCAGTAACAGGCCCAGGAGAACAGAAGTGTATTTCTACCTTCTTGAGCTCTGTTAAAACCTAGAGTGCCACTGCATGCCACTTGCAGGCCCAACTAATCCAGAGGCACCTGTGGCTTCTCCACACTAACTGTCCCCCTGTCCTGAAGCCTTGCCTACCCACAGGGCCTGATCCCACTCGTCTTGCCTATGGCCAGTGGGGGACCAGTGTGAACAACCAGGCTGCCCTCCTTAGATTTTCATAATAAAGTACTCTGGCATTTTCCCAGCTGGTACTGGTGGGGGCTGCGGCAGCTTGTCCCAGGACAAGTCCTTTCTGGCTAGCATCTGTAATGGCTCACCTTTCCTTGCCAAGATCTCACAATCTTGCGAGTCGTGTTTAACAGGAACGAGGTGGAACTGTGCTGGAAAGCACAGGCTTGGGGGGTCTTGGGATAGAGGTCCAGCTCACTGCCAGTTGCCCCTTCCCACTTCTCCTGCCTGGTCTGGAGCCCACACCAGCAATGCCACCTTCCCCACCCCCAGCTTCCCCTCCAGGCTTTGTGTGCCTGGTTCTTTTCCTGGGGCCCTTCTTCCCTTCACTGCACCTCCAACCCCTCCCCCCACACCTGCATCTTCTACCTGGTGAATTATTCTGATCAGGCCTCCTCACCTGGCTGGTCCCAGCTGCCCGGCCTCTCTGTCTAAAAGCCTTCCCTGACACTCCCTAGTCCGAGTGACATGCCCTCCTCCAGTCCTCCTGCCCTGTGCCCGCGGTCCTTCTCCTCACAGCCCTGACCACTAGACCACCCAGTGCTGTGATTTTCTTTTTAGTTTCTCCCACAAGCCTGTGAACTCTGGGCATGGGGTCTGGGTCTGTCTTAATTCTCATCATATCACCAACTCCAAAATGGCAAAATAAATACTTATGAAATGAATGAGAGGAAAGTCAATATTATCCCGGATGGGGCAAGAGGCACCAGGAAAGGTGGGTTTACTTTATTTTTGAAATAAAGAGATCACAGAATTCAGCAGAGCCTGCTGGCACACGCCTGTAATCCTTACAACTCAGGCTGAGGCAGGAGGGTCTCAGGTTCAAGACCAGCCTGGGCAACTAGCAAGACCCTGTCTCAAAAGAAAAATTAAAAAGGACTGGGGATGTAGCTCAGTGGTAAAGGAGGTCCAGTCCTGCAAAAAGAAAGAAGAAAAGAAATCACAGGATTCAACAGATCTCCGTAGAACACCTGTCATGTCCCAAGCACTGCATTTTTTTAAACGGAGATATTCATATAACATAACCGAATTCACATGATATAAAGTTCACCCTTCTTCAGGCCTGTCACTCAGCAGCATGTTCGTAGCCCTGGGCCACCATAGCCCTAGCTCTTCAGCACTCTCCTCACGCCAAAAGCATACCCTTGCCCAGTAAGCAGTTGTTCCCCGTCCCCTTCCTTCAGCCTCTAGCAACTACTAATCTGCTGTCCGTTTCTGTGGATCTGCCTGTTCTGGATATATCACATCAATGTCATCACATTGTGTCAGCCTCTTAATAGACTATTTCATTCGATCCTTATAATCAGGCTAAGAGATGGATGTTAAGTATCCCCTTAACAGATGAAGAAAACGAGGCTGAGAAGGCAATTGGCATGAAATCCTGGAGAAGAAAACAAGCAAAAGGTCCACACATCCATCTGTCAGTCCTTTATGAAAAGAATATTTCTTGAATGCCCATGACAGATTCATAGCCAACCCATCCAGCACACATTGTAAAACAGCAGAAGGCAACCTGCTAGATGCCCACACAACAGGGAGAACAGAGAGAAGGCTGGATATCAACATCCGCTGGCTCTTCAACCAGGAGCTCTGATGCAGTGAACAACCTTTACAACCTTCCATGACAGCCCTGACAACCACATGGTCTGCTCTGAGCAAGCTGCTGGGAACAGAGTTGGTGTCACTGTAAAGCTTTCGTTCTGATGGGGAAGGTGGACATGACACAAAGAAACAAATAAGACTATAGCGGATGATGGTGAATGCTATGAAGAAAGTCAAATAGCTTCATGTGAACATGAGAAGATGCTGCTACTTTAGATGGTCAGAAAAAGAGGGAACCCACTTAAGAGGGAACATTTGAGCTGAGATCTAGATAGATAAGAGTAAGATAGCAGCAACTATGCCAGAGTCTGGGGGAAGAGCATTCCTGGCAGAGGGAACAGACAGGAAGACACTAAGAAGCGGGAGTGTGACTGGCTTGTTCATGCAACAACAAGGAGGCTGGGGTGGCATGCAGGAGGGAGGGTGGAGGGACAGTTGGGCCCTCCCGCTGTGGGCTTTATCCACTGCTGGCTTGGCCCAACAGGCCAGGACAGAAAGAGAGGCAAGCTAGGCGGCTGCGGCCATCAACCAGATGTGGCCGGCCTGGGGGAAGGCAGGTGACGTGGCAGTGGGGAGAAATCCTCGGGCTGCAGATACATTTTAAAGGTGACGCTGACAAGACTTGCTGACTGAATGTGGGGCTGGAGCAAAAAAAGAAAGAAATCAAGAATTTGGGGCTGAACAACTGGAAGACGGAACCGTCCTTTACTAAAGCAGGAAGACTCCGGGAGGGCCGGGCTCTGGAGGGAAAGTGGGACCTGAGACATCCCAGTAGCTACTAAGGAGGCGTAGCATAGCTGAGCCTGGATAGAGCACGCTCTCGAATATGAGAACCAGCAAAATGCAGATGATTTTTAAAGTGAGATCCCCAAGGGGGAGATGAGAGAGGCTGGGGAAGAGGCCAGGAAGAGAGGTCCAGGTGGGGAGGAGAAGCGGGAAAGAAGACTGGGGAGAGCCAGTGCTGCAGGAGGCATTCTGCCCAGAGAAGAAAGCATTTCAAGGGCCGGGGTTTGGGGAGCTATGTCAACTAACATGCGGGCTGAGAAGCAACCTTTACGTTGGCAAAGTGAACGTCACTGGTGACCTTGACAAGAGCAGCCTCACTGGTGTATGGAGGACGAATCAGGATGGAGGAGAGCTTGAGAACACAAGCAGAGGAAGTGGAGGAAGAGACCACTCCTCCAAGGAATTCTGCTATAAAAGGAGCCAGAAATGGGGCTGATGCTGGAGAGGGGTGGGGATCAAAGGGGGAGTTTGGTTTTGTTTATTTGTTTATTTTCCTTTTTTTCAGGCTAAGAACTGTTAGACCATGCAAGTACGGCTGGTCCAGAATCCAGGAAAGACAGAAACTTGAGGATGCGGAGGAAAGACGGAAAGGACAATGCAAGGCTGAGTCCTTGAGAAATCGAGAGGGTGGGGTCAGGTGCCAGGAGTTGGTCTTGGACGGGAGCAGCAGAGTCCTCTGAGTCACAAGGAGGAGGCGCTGTGCAGGTGAAATACGGCAGGTCCGTGGCAGGAACCTGAGTAAGTCTGGTGGCTTCTGTTTCTCCAGAGTAAGAGGACGTGATGGCCTCAGCTGAGATTCGAAAAGCAAGGAGGCACTGAGATTGGCCCAGAGAAGAGAGAGGGGCCCAGCCACCTTGGGGAAGCATCAGGGGCCTCCGCAGGGCGAAGGGGCGCGGTCAGCTGGGATGGCTGAGCAGTTTTTATTTTCCAGCCACGTGAATATGGGTGGGGAGAAGATGAAGAGAAAGATTTAGCCAGGATCTGAGATTTGTCGTGAAAATATGCCAAAGAGAGAGAGGGGCACACACCCACTCACACAAAGGGAGCCTGCTGGAGGCCAGGGAGTGGTTGTAACCAGGGGCTCTGGTCAGGATAAAGAGGGAGGTGGGGATGAAGAGGGGCGCACAGGAAAGGTGGCAGGATCCATGAATTTTAGGGAGACTGCTGGTGTCCCGGAGAGCAAACGTGGAAAGATAGGAGGTGGTGGGCAGAGGGTAGCGGACGGAAACTGAAGGTACCCAGGAGATGCAGTTCTGATTTTTATTTCCTGTGGTACTTTCCCGGTAGCACTTTCCTACTGAGCTACACCTCCAGCCCTTTTTATTTTTTTCTTTTGAGACAGGGTCTCACTAAATTGCCAAGGCTGGTCTGGCACTTGCTATCCTCCTGCCTCAGCCTCCTGAGTTGCTGAGATTACGGTAGGCATGCGCCACCACCCAGCCGGGGATGCAATTCTTGATAAAGACAAGTTCTAGAAAATGAGCCAGGGCGTGGTCCTGAGGCGGGGCTGGCAGACTAATGTTGGGCTACTCTTATCTGAAGCATGTGGTTAACCTTCTGGGTCAGGGGTCTAAGGATGACATTCTAAAAAGTCTATTAATAAATAACAAAGCTAGAGTTCCAACCCCGGCTTCTGACTCTAAGTGTAGCACCTTTCCAGCAGCTGTGTCTCCTTCTAATGAGTAAAATCTCCCGTCAAGGTGTTCAGTTCCTCAGTCATGCAGAGAGACAGATAACAATCTCTTCCCTTCAAAGATGTGATTTTATTTCTCCAAAGAAAACTCGGGGTTCTGCCACCTGAATAGGGAACAGATGCTGAGCAAGCAAAAGCCTGAGGAGCCCTAAATTCCCCGCCCCAATCCCCACCAGGCACCTTTTCCATCAGACCCAACTCCCCCCTAAAGCAGACAGAACTTCATACCCGGGGTCTTAGGTTTGGGGTAGTTGCAGAGCCCCTTCGAGAAGCCATGAGAGCAAGAAATGTATGTGTGCACACAGTCAGGAATATGTGTACAGGCCTGGCACGAACAGATGCTCAGTAAAACTCGTTGCATAAATACATGGTTAGAATTCACTTGCTTGCTGCAGGTTCAGAACTGGGGTCAACCTTTTCCACTCTGTGCAAGGCCCTCTGTTCTAAGGTACTTATGTTCCATGCTACTTTCTTTATGAGCCCCTGGAGGGAAGCCACCCATTTCCCATGCTTCCAATCTCTTCCAAGCCCCTCCCTGGGACTTAGAAGCATGTTTATGAGGACAGAGAACTTGTCCTCCTCCCTTCTTTTTTAAAATGTTTTATTTTTACAGACTGCATTTTGATTCATTGTACACAGATGGGGTACAACTTTTCATTTCTATGGTTGTGCACTATGTGGATTCACACCGTGTGTGTAATCATACAAGTACATAGGGTAACGATGTCTGCCTCAGTCCACTATCTTTCCGTCCCCCGCCCCCTCTCCCCTCTCATTTCCCTCTACACCATCCAAAGTTCCTCCATTTTTTTCTTACCCCCCAACCCCCATTTTCTACTCCTTTCAACTTTCTTTCTTTGGTACTAGGGAATTGAACCCAGCAGCACCTAACCACTGAGCCACATCCCCAATCTATTTTTATATTTTATTTAGACAGGGTCTTGCTAAGTTGCTGAGGTGGGTTTTGAACTTGCGATCCTCCTGCCTCAGCCTCCCGAGTCACTGGCACTACAGGGGTGCACCACCATGGTCAGCTCCTTTTGACATCTGCCTTCTCAGGAGGCTGACCTTTTTTCACTCCCAATCTGCTTCCTGGACATATCCCAGTATTCATTCACCCCTACCAATGTGCCTTGATGTTTGATGGCAACAAGCCCCCCAACCCAGTTATCACTGAGAAGTTAGTTTGTGAGATAAGTTCAAAGGATATGTCCTCAACGGAACCTCCCAGGAGACCTGAGACCAGGGCACTGTTCCAAGACGTCAGCTTCTAGGGCTTTCTCACTTCCTGAAGACAGATGAGCCTATCCAGGGCCCCAGGCCCCATGAAGCACTGAAGATGAGCTTACACCAAGCCTCTTACATCCCCAAACACACCACCCTGAAACTCCAGTAAAATTACCTCATACGGTTGCCACATCTGACCCACATCTGACCCAACATCCAGGTTCATGGACAACCCTTCCCCAGGTCACCAGCTTTCCCTTACTGTAGCTGATATATAACAATAACTAGACATCACACATGCACAGGGTAGCGATACAGCAATGTAGGAAAGGACATATCTCTGGGGTAGCCAGGCCGAAGGGAACAGCTGAGCAGGCCTAGAACCTCCTTTCCTTGGGGACATCAGGTCCATGCAGGTGGCCAGAAGTGGTAGGCCAGCTGGGCAGAGTGCCCACCTGATTGTCCCCTCCCAGCCCTGCCTCCTGGGCCCTCTGCAGTAGGAACAGTCATCCCTGCCACATTGCTGCTGTCTTACAGCTGCCCTGTTAGGAAGGGGAAAGGACTGGGCATTGGAAGTCCACCAGAGACCCCAGGGGTGTTGCAGTGGCTCCCAGGCAGAAGTCACCTGGTGGCAGGCACCACTTAAGCCTGAAAGGAGACCGTCTCCCCGTGGGGGGGGGGGGACCCTCACCTGCAAGTGGTTGCAGTAGCTCAGAAAGTAGCCCCTCCTCAGGGTGGGGGCAAGGGCTGGACAGGTAGAGCATCGCTACGCCGTCAGGGAAAAAGGGGGTCAGGAAAGGGTGGAGTTGCGGCGCTACCTTCCACCTCTCTCGCCCCTGTGCCCCCACGGGGAGTGCTGGTGGACCACCTCTTGCCCTCAGACGACCAAAGAGCAATCCGCATGTGCAGGTCCTGAAAGAATGGTGTGACCGTGGCCATGGCAGCAGCTTTCCCTCATAAAATGTGCTTTGTACACTAAGCAGGCTTGCTGTTGTTTGAGGCAGAAAGACAATCAGCCACTTGTGTCCCTGTCACTGGGTGTGCTATTGGTTCTAGGATTTCAGAGTGACCTGGTGTCACTTAAAATCCATGCCAACCCATCTCTCCTGGTCTGCCCTGGCCTTTTACAGGGTCCCATTCCATCAGAACAGCACAGCACTAAGCTCATTTTTTTTTTCTAGAATAAACTCTCTAATGCTGTCTGAGTGCATAAAGATGGGTTTTCTTGAATCACTTTTTGGAGGCAGCATTGCAGAAGGTAGGGAATAACCGTGGGAATAACCTTCAGCGTGCTTCTTACCGAGGCAGTATTGTCTAAGGGGCTGGTACACAGTGGAGCTCTCTGGTTGTGGCTCGAACTGTCTGGAGTCAAAGCTGAGCTCCACCAGGTAACAAATCTGAGGGTGCATCAGTTTCCTCATCTGAGAAATGGGGATAATAATGAAAACTGTCTCAGGAGCCCGAGAGTCAGGAGGTGCAGCCTTCACCTTTTCCTCACACATGCGAAAGTTCAGTCGCTCTTCGTCATTGGGATTGAGTTTTGTTGGTGCTCTAGCATAAGATTGTTTACCTTACTCGGTAACTTTCATCCTGACCAAGGTCAATAGAAGTTTGTTATGCTTTAAGTAAGTCCCAAGCTTCAAACTGCCTGAACCCTGTGTGGGGTATTGATTTCAACTCCTGGCCCCACAACACTCCTCAGAACCAAATGGCCTTTGTCAAGTAGTTTGCATAAAGGGACTTCATTCAAAGCCTTGTTGAATTAACTGGGCTTCCTTGAAATAAAGGCTTGTTTTTAGAAGCTTTCTTTTTCTAGCAAGGAAAAGAACACAATGGATTCCAAGTAATCTACAGTCCTCATCACAGCTTGTCACAAACACCTGGCACATCTTTTCAGACCAGAGTGAAGACAGACACACACTCACTCACTTGCTAACTTTAGGGCACAGCCTCAGCCTGATGTTCCAAAAGCATTTGCTGACAAACTTCCTCTCACTACAGGTCATTTCCTGGAAAAGCAGCAAAAGTTGTTCTTAAATTGACAATATGGCTTTAGTTACTGCTGAAGTTAAGTGAAAGTACCATGGCTACCAATCGGTAACCTAAACAAAACTTTAAAAATTCCTTTTTTCTAACCAACCCTCCCTCCCCCCAAAAAAGATATATATATATATATATATATATATTTTTTTTTTTTTCCTTTCTTGCTGATCAATACAGGAAGTTATTTATTGGTAAATTTGATTTCAGTCACAGGTAGAACTCAGGACTATCTGATCAACAAGTTGTTTATTTTAACCGAGTCAACTTCATAATGTTGTCTGGGCAATATTTACTTGGTCCTTCAAAAAGCAATCACTGCAAACAGCAAGGAGAGTGAAGTCACTGATAGAATATACAGAGACACCAGCATTGGGGGTTGCACATAACAAAGGAATAGCTCAAATGCTTTTCAAAATATTCTAGGAGGCAAGACACAAGGGCACGCTTTAGGAGAAGATAGGAATGTAATTTGGGAGGGGGGGAAGTCATATTGCAACTACCCATTTCCTTTTAAAATCACTGAACAGAACAAAGCAGCATTCAACTTCACTTACTGACTTTACATAGTTTATAAACAATAGTTTTGCTTAAATCCAAGAAGCAAAGATGGGACTCTCACGTTGTTTAATTAGAAAAATAATTGCATGGACACTCAGGTGATCCACCCCAGTCTGGCAGGTTTTCTTAGGAGGAGTCGCTGTTACTTAGAAGAGGACCAATCTGACACTGATTCAGATGGTCTTGATGACAGTTTTGTTTTCTTTTGGTGGCACTGGGGATTGAACCCAGAGCTATATCCCCAGCCCTTGATGCCAGTTTTAAAAGGGGAAGAGATTCAGTCTCTTCCCCAGACAGCTTCTTGATCCAACCAGAAATTTCACCAGCTTTGTGTGTGTGTGTGTGTGTGTGTGCATAATTTGTATGGCAATTTCACCCAAATGGACCTCAACTGCACCCCCATTTCTGCAAGAAGGCTAAGGACCTCCTCTACCTAGACGATTAAGTCAAATTCATAGACATTTGCAAGAGTCCCCTGAATGTCCCCACAAATGTTGACGTGTGTTCTAAAACCCTAAGAGCAGTTTAAGACGCTGCACAAAAGACCAAAATGAATGTTGTAAGAGGAATATATCAGTTTGCAGTCTGAGTCACCTATTCAGGGAGACCAGTGGAATTTGGACTATCAGGTTTTTCTGTCCCTCTGGAACCTGAGGGTCACTTGGAGAACAGTGGGCCCAATCCACGGGACTTTACTTTCTAAAATGAAAGACAATCGAAGAAAGTAATGCTTTGGTTTCCAGCTGAGCACTCCTTCCAAAGTGGAACTTAATACTACAACTGATAACCATGCCTCTAAATTTTCTCATGTAAAGTGGGGCATTTCTTGCCTTTTTTCAAATGGAGGAAATAAATGTGAAAAGTTGAATTGTCTTTCAGTTAATTTTATCTTATTTTCAAATAGGTAATATGAATCAGAGAACAGAAAAAATATAAAAGATACACCGTGAAAATTCTCACTCCCAGTCCCCTGCTCCCATCTGCCTTATTCCTCTCACCCCAGAAGTACTTTTATTCACTTCTGGTGTATCTTTCTCAATTTTCTTTATGCAAATACAAATAGTATGAATATATATGCTTATTTTTTTTTCTTTCTTGGGCAAAACCTTACATCCTACATACGCTGTTCTGCCTGTTGTTGTTTTCACTTACTAATTAGCATGCCTTGGAGAACTTTAAAAATCAGTGCATAGACTTGGAGAGTTTCTTCAACAATTTTACAACCACAGAATATTTCATTTTATAGCTACATCACACTTTATTTAACCAGTCTCCATGATTGACACATGGGTTGTTTCCAACTACATACAATGCTACAGTGAGTAAACATAACATTTTATGCAGTGCAAGCATATTTGTAGGAAAAATTCCCAAAAATGAAACCATGAATCAAAGGGAACACATACTCGACATTTGACTGATATTCTCAAAATGCTCTCCATGGAAGTTATACCATCATGCCTTGCCAAGACAGAGTGTTTTTGCAATTGATAAATAAAAATGGAGGTTAGGAAGTTGTATCTTGTTTTACACTTCCCATAGGAGATGTTGAGCATATTTTCATATGTTAAAATGTCATCTGTATTTACTGTTCTATACATTTTTTTTTTTTTTTTTTTCATTTTGCAGTGCCGGGGATTGAACCCAGGGCCTTATGTGAGGCAAGCACTCTACCAACTGAGCTATATTCCCAGCCCCCTGTTCTATAAACTTTAGAATCACAACCATTTATCTTTTTCAAAATCTTTGCCCATTTATGTATGGATTTTAGGTGGTTTTGATTTCTAATTAGTTGATTTTTAATCTGCAATGTCAATTACAAATATTTTTTGTGATTACCTCTTAGTTTTTACCTTTTAGATTTTTTTTTTATTTGGAGTAATTTTGATTAACAGTTTATTTTCAGATCTGTTCATTTTCAGTTTTAGGAAGGTCCACCTAACCTAGTTATAAAGCAATTTGCTCCTGTTTTTTTCTAGTTCTTTTGTGGATTTTGTTATGTTTAAATCTTCAACACATGAGGATTTAATCTTCATAAGTGATGTAAACATTATTTATTTTACACATAGTTACCCAGTTATTGCAACACCATTTGTTAAAAACCCAACTTTTCCCACTGGTTTGAGATATTACTTTTTACTAAATTCCTGCGTGTATTTAGTTCCATTTCTGGATTTTCTCTTCTGCTCTATTGGTCTATTTGTGTGCCAGCACTGCATTGTTTTAATCATTGAGATTTTAGATATGTTTGCTGTTTCAGCCAATATTGTGGTAAAATAAATTGTTTCATAACCTAGTCCTTTAAAGCATAGTCTCTGTGAGTCAGGAATTGGGAAAGTCTCATCTGGGTGGTTCTGGTTCATTCAGAACCAGTATTATCTAACCATTATTGTCAGAGAGTAAACAGAAGTGGAACAGTGTTGGAGGGGACAAGAGAGGAGCTGAAGCAGCTGGAGTTAGCCAAGTTCCCTTTCTCTTCATGCCTCAAGGCTTTTTTATGTGGTCTCACTGCATAAGCTATCCTGAGCTTCCTCACAGCATGGCAGCTTCAGAGAAGTCAGACAACTTACCTGGCTGCTCCAGGTTACAGCCAAGTGCTCCAGGAACAAAGAAGACTTTCCCCCACCTTCACTGACCTAGCTTGGAAGACATGCAGCACCACGCTACTTGCATCCTTTTGATTACAAGTGAGTTATAATCAAATCCAAATCCAAGAAGAGATACGCCCCCACCCACCCCCAACACACACATGCGCGCGCGCGCACACACACACACATGACCAATGTTGAGGTTACACTGTGAGAAGAACATGTGGAAAGGGAGATACTGTTGTGACCAAACATGGTGACATGTGACCATATTGGAAAACATGCACCCTTAATCGATCTCTTGAGTTTTCCTGGCTATTTTTGCCAGAAGAAAGCACACTACTTTCAAGTAGCCCTTTTAGAAACCTCATACTCAAGGTGAGTTCACTTATAATTGTGTGCTAATGTTTTATCATTTTCATAAGTTAAATTTAGTTCTAAGTATGGATAAGTTCTTACTTACTTCTTACTTTCTTCTCCTTTTTTTGTACTGGGGCTCATTCATGCTAAACCCTGGCTCCACCACTGAGCCATATGTGATTTATTTCTGAAAGTGTGTGTGTGTGTGTGTGTGTGTGTGTGTGTGTGTGTTAAATCAGACAATAGGCATGAATATTGTATGTATTCGGTGAGTGGAGAAGGTAGGTTCTCAGATAAAAAGCACTGTCCCTGATCCATGTGGTAATGGATTGAAGTTGGAGACATCCTTATGAACTCATGTTCAGCTTATATAAACACAAATAATTGCACATAGAAATATTTATAGATATTGACTTGTCAGCTGAGAGAGCCTAGAAGCAATGGCATCCCAGTATCAGTGAGTACACCTGAAGCCCAGATTTTAGTTTCTAGTACTATTCTCAAAGGAAGGAAACGAGGGCTCCTTGGAGTCCTGATTCTAGGACTTGGATAGGAACTATGCAAGATGAGTCTGGAGTATCTTATTAGTGCCAAGAAGTAAGGAAGTGCTAAAGAATAAACAAGAACAACAAACTACATTTATGGGGAAGGGGTGTCAGAGGGACGCAGGAGCCAACTGAAGGCCTCCTAATTACCAGAACTAGAACAATTTGGGCAACAAAATAAACTAGTATTGGATTATACCCCAAATATGAAATAAATATCTATGAGTCTGCTGTGATATAAATAAATAATAAACTAAATAAACAAGTGGGTGAAAAGAGATAAATCTGTCTTTCAGAAGAAATAAATAACTTATGGAGCTACTTTACCTTCAAGGGAGGGGAGCATAAATCCCAGTCCTTAAGTATGGGTTGACTATAATAGTGACTTTCTTCCAAAAGTACAGTATGGAAAAGGAGGGGGAAAACAGTAATTCTACAGTGGAGAAACCTGACCACTACTACCTCAGCCAGGTGACTAAGGCCAACATCAACACTGGGTTTCATATGAAGGGATGAAAATGGCACTTTGACTCTATGGTCTTCCTCCCAAAAGTCTAATCATGAGGAAAACATCAGGAAAATTCCAGTAGAGAGTCATCCTACAAAACATTTGACTAGTGCTTCTAGGGAATCCTGAGAAATTCACAGCTAAGAGGAACCTAAGGAGACATGACAACTAAATATAACATGATATCTATGAGTGGGGCGTTGGAACAGAAAAGAGACGGGAAAACTGATGAAAACTTGTGAACAATTGACTTCAGTTATTAATAATAATTATTAGTTAATAATAATATCAGTTCATTAATTGTGGCAAATTTCCCACACTACAATGTAAGATGTTAATAATGGGCACCTGGGTGTGGGATACCTTGGAACTCTCTACACTATCTTCTCAATTTTTCTGTAAATTTAAAATTGTTCTGAAAATAAAGTCCATTTAATTTTTTTAAAAGCACCTCCAGTTCAAGAGAACAAGATGCACAGGGGTCTATGGCTGTGGCATGGGCCGTGCCAGCCATTACCTCTTCTCCCAGTGTTTTGCTGTCCAAGACCGAGGGAGCTCAGCCAGGCACCCTCGGCCATATCCAGAGTCAGGGTGAAAGTTTCGGTAATTCCTTGGGTTTTTTTGGGTTTTTTTTGTTTTGTTTTGTTTTGTTTTTTTTTTTTTTGCCGTGCTGGGGATTGAACCCAGGGCCTTGTGCATGCAAGGCAAGCACTCCACCAACTGAGCTATCTCCCCAGCCCGGTAATTCCTTGTTTAAACCTGGCATGAGGGAAAGGGATATTTCTCCCAGGATCACTATTAGAAGTACACACTCGGTGGGCCTTAACCAGTCAACCCTTGTCCCTCCATAGTAAGCTCCCACTAGCCTCTACCCATTCCCCAGCAAGGTCTGCTATTCCCTGTTTCCCCTACTCTCTCCCCAACCTCCAGTCACCTCCAGGAGAGTGACAGAGATCAGATGGAAGGTGGGGAATGGTCCAACATGGAGAAAAGCAGTTCTATCCCCAAATAAGCAGGCCCACAGGAGCTCTCCTATGGGTTTGGAATCAAGTGGGACTTACACTGGTCATACCAGGCAAAAAGGCCAGTACCACCACCCTAACACTACCGTGATTTTAGAGGAGGACTGTCTTTCCCATCACCACCTCAAGAAAGCCTCAAATCACTCTCTAGGAAAGATAGACGTCCATCTTGAGAGAATTTAAGAGTCTTGGTGTGTTGTCACAGACAACATGCAGATGGTACACAAGTCAGGAAGGTCTGTGTTGGCAATGCCTAGTGCAGAGCACCCTTCACCTTAAGTCTTATATGCCTGCATCTGTGTAAAGATACAGTGTGTTCTGAACGGGAAAGGGAAAAAGGAGCATAACTCTACAGAGGAACCTACCAAACACCCATTGGACTTCTTCATCTCCTGTGATCTTCACTTCCTTGCCACTTACCTTGCTCCACCATGGACTCTTTCATAATCCAGAAATGCTAGGATTCTCCCCAAATTCAGACCTCAACTGTGACTTCAGTCATCTACCCTCACAACCCTCCCTGTTACCCATTAAACTAGAGCTACTCAAAATGGGGCCCTGTTCTAGTCTGAGAAGTGTTACAATGAGACATGGGCGAAAGTTGAGAATAAGCATTCAGAAACCTTTACAACAATCCGAACTTGTTGCAACATCCAAGTGCATGATCAGCAGAATTGTATAGACCAGCTCAGGTGTTGAAGAATTTACACAAGAAGGCAGTATGTGACAGGAGTTGCTTGCTAGGAATGTATAGCAGGACCACATGTTGGTCAATGTAAATTGAGAACATTCATTAAATGGTTCTTCTACCTCTCCAAGCTTCAACCTTGAAGCAGGTGTTTCTTACTCTTCCCAAACCTGCAGAAGAAACCCTTTTCTAAGAGAAATACTTCCAAGTCCAGGCTTGTACTCCTCCCCTCTGGTTTCATTGTCCTTCCCAACCTAAAGCACCAGAGAGCAACTCCATGGATATTCACACCATTAATTTCAATCTGGAACAAATCCCCTTCAAATTCAGGCTATCAATCAGTGCTGGATTCTTCAGAATGGGAAAGGGTCCTTTTTCTGGGATCATGGAAACAAAATCCCCTCAAGGAAGATCCATGCATGTCACTGTTATAATACAACACAACAAACACACAGTTTTGTTTTACCAAATATTTACTGAGAGCCAATTGTTGGCAGTGATGTCAATCATTTGCAGTTGTGGTCCCTGCCCACATGGAGTTATCAGTCCAAAAGGAAATACTGGATGGACATTACAAGGAAGTTGAAGATTATTCATGTACATAAGGCAGAGGTACAGGAAGCCATGAAAGAATGTAAATCTCGCTGAAGATGTACACACATATTTTAGCTGGGCATTGTGGGGAGGTGAACGGAGGTGGGGGTCTTGTAATGGAGTGGCCGGTAGGGAAGATGGAGTTTCCCTTCAAAATGGAAAGCAGAAGCACAACTTCTGTAATTCTAACATTTTTCTTAGACTGGATGTGTTAGTCAACTTTCTGTTGCTATGATAAAATACCTGAGATAAGCGACTTATCAGGAGGGAAGATATATTTTGGCTAACAGTTTCAGAGGTTTTAGTCCACGATCACTCGGTTCCAGTATTTCTGAGCCAGTAGTGAAGCAGAACATCATGACAGGGAGTGTAGATGGAGCGAAACTGCTCACCTCATGGCAGCCAGAAAGCACAAGGGGGGATTGGGGTCCCTTTGTATGCCTTAAGGACACACCCCCAATGACCTACTTACTAGGCCCCACCTCCTAAAATCTCACCACCTCCCAATAGTGCCATTAGCCAGGGACAAAGGCTTCAACACATCATTAACACATTCAGAAATGAAAATAGTACAGAGTTTTGTCTCCTCATGGCCTCATCAGATCCTTCTGGTACTTCCCTATGCTTCTGAAGCTGTCATTCTGGAATTTACACCCCCCAAAGAAACACCACTCCTAAGGAAGCTCAATATGCACCAGACATTATCAAGTGTTTGGATAAATCATATACTCAAGGATAAGGATGTGGCTCAGTGGTAGAGAGCTTGCCTGCCATGTGTAAGGACCTGGGTTTAATCCCCAGCACCAAAATAAACAAAATAGCTGGGCATGATGGTATCTATACTTATAATCCCAAGCCTCTGAAGGCTGGGGAGAATCACCAAGTTTGAGGCCAGCCAGGGCATCTGAGTGAGACCCTGTCTCAAAAAAGAGCTGGAGGCGCACTTTGGTAGTGGAATAAGCCTGGGTTCAATCCCTGGGACCAGGAAGGATGGAAGGAAGGAAGGAGATGGGGGCTGGGGGGCGAGAGAGAAAGAAGGGAGGGAGGGAGGGAGAAAAGAAACAAAGGCAGGCAAGCAGGCATATGTTCAACCTCTGAGGAGAACACCAGTAAAATAGTACCTTTGCCAAAAAACAGTATGTTGGTCTTTGTTCTTTGGACTTCAAGTCTTCAAGTTTCGGCCGTGAAATGATCTCTCCTTTTTAGGTCATATTTCAAGGTATGGCACGCATCCTTCATAGGCTCTGGCACGTGGAGGGGCTCAGTAAACACATGCAGTAAATGGGTTTCTTTGAGCTGTATCCCTGTCCTCACCTTGTTTTCATTAACAGGGTCCTAGAGAAGGACTACTCCAAATGCAGCAGTCCCAAACCACAGGATGCCTATGAAAACTACGCAGCAGTTTCGCCATCACTCAGAACGGTTGCTGCCATCAAGCAAACAGACCTACTTAGTTCCACAGCCCCTTGCAGAGCATGAGCACCTAACGGGGCTTGGATGGGTTCAAAACCACAAGCCCTCTTTTCAGTTGATAAAGGCAAATGATAATTAATTTTATTAGCTTTTCTTTTTAGGTTCAACTGCAACTAATTCTAAATGAAAGTCATTAAAATTTAGCATTTGGAACTAAAACTGGCATATAGAGCTTACTAAAAGCTGTACTTCAGTGTTCTACCAGGAAGCCTGGCTACCCAGGACCCCTGGCAACCTGGAAAAACCCTGCATGTTGCCCAGGTACTCACAGTTGGAATTCCCACTACTTTCAAGAGAGTAGTTTTGTTAGCAGTGAATTATCAGCCTTATGAGGAGCTGGTCACACTGCAAGTCTCGATTTTTTGTTGTTGTTGTTATTTTTTAACAAATTACCTTTACTTTAGCTCTAACATTATCAATTAGTTTGTTTGGGCTGTGGGTTAATCTAACAATGTTTAGAACGGCATTAAAAAATATTTTTGGCCTATAATTTTCCAGTGACTGAGACTTCAAGATATTCATGGTAGCTTAAATATTCCTATTGTAACTGCAGATGTATATGCAACCCACTCAACATTTGTTTGTGCTGTGATATTTCATTTGGCTCATGCTGTGTGTAAACTAAAGCTATTTAAATTACTTGCAACATAAACTCAATACATGTAAAAAATAGCTTCACACTTATAGGACATTGTTTTATAATATGAATTCTTGTATGCAAACTCTAACATTTGCCTTTCGTTTATCTACAGATCATTAACTAGGTTTTGTTTCCCACTTGAAAGTGGGGAAGACAGATGGGCCCAGAACTTTTGCATGTGCCAGTCACAGTGTCTCAAACTCCCCCATTCACAGAAAACACCTCTGTTGATATCTGTGTCATTTTCTAGAACAAATGCTTCCCCAGTGCTCTTTTTACAACTGCAAAATGACACCAACCTCACCAGGTGTTCCCAGAACCAGTGAAAGTTCTACACAAGTGTACTCTGCCCACAGTCCTGCCACATAAATGCCCCCAGAATTTTCCATCTCCTTTTTCATCCCAAGTTCAAAGATCTTGGCACTAAGATGAGCTAAAGCCTAAGGCGTCAATCACTCTGCCTCCCACTCCTACCTAGTAGCTGTGCAGAAAAAGCTCATCTCAGTCTCAGACCTAGGAAGGGGAGTATCTGTGAGGTGGGCAGGTTTTTCTCTGGTCCTTTTTCATGCTACTCCAGGAATCAAAATCCCTCCTCCATCTGCAGGGACCCAGTTTCCATAGGAAAGTGAATTTGAGCATGGGGGATGGAGCAGAATCCAGTCTTCACCCAGAGCAAAAGATGGAAAGATGTCCCAGTCCCAGAGGGAGGGTTTGGGTTTCCATGTCACCTAAGCTGGCACCAGGTCTCAGCCCACCCCTACCATTTCCATCCCAGGCAGGCAGGGAAGGTGGGGGGGCCACAGATTTTGCCAGTGAGCCCTGGCCACCTGATGGCTCCTCCCTTTGTTTCCTGGAAGGACCTTCCCATGGGCATTGTGTACCTGCAGGTCATGTTCTGTCTGGGAACTGTCAGTGGTGGCTAGAGGTGCACATGGATGCCAGTGTGCTGAGGGTACAGCAGATGCAAGATTCACAGGGCTCTGAAGCCTTGGTCAAGGGGCTGAGACTGCTCCCAGGTGTGGTCAGCCTTCCAGAGTAGATGCATCTCCCTGGCTGCACAGTGATAGACATGGGTTTGCTGCAAAATGCATGACAGCAAGCAAACAATGAGCTTGCTGCTTCAGCTGAGAGCAGCCATGCCACAACCATTGCCCATGTGTTCCCCTGGGTCTGCTTAACATGTGCCCTTGCGGAGTGACCAGAACCGAAAAACCAAGGACCAAGTCAGAAGTTCCAGTTCTAACCTTGCCCCAACCTCAGCATGCCCTCAAGTACTGCAGACCTCAGTTTACCCATCTGTAAAACAAGAGAAATATACAAGATTAGACTCACAGGCTCTTTGTGGCCCTGAATCCTGTGTTCTTTTGAGTGTATTCATTCTCAGATCCCAAAAATCCTTGTGCTACATGAGAACTCCTCTCTAGGATTCCATGTAACTGTTCATCCTGGAGCATGTGTGAGGCATCATGTGGGCTGCATGTGTGCGTGTGTGTGTGTGTGTGCTGGGAGGAGGGGAGACCCCCAAACAATGTCATCCCTCCAAAGCTGCTCAATAGGCGGAAGCCACTGACTTCCTCCATTTCCTGCCTCCTGTATGCCAGCAAAACTGAGGATTGAAGGCAGAGAAGGGATGGAAAATCTGTCCAAACATTCCCAGGTCTGTCTCTACCATAACCCTCCCCCACTGCCATCTCAAGAGCCCCCTTCCAGGGCCTTCCAGGCCACACCCATCCCCAGCTTTGTGGTGACCAGACTGGGTGGCCTAGAGGCTGGGAAGCAGAATAAGTCCTCCCATCCTCTCCCCTGCCACCCCTCCCACCAGAGCCACCTCATTTCCTCTTCCTCCTCAATGCTGGGGCCTACTGACCAGCACAGGCGGAGCACTCAGACCCATAACTGACCCCAGGGCCAGCTGGTCCTGGCTGGCCTGGGTCAGCCTCTGGAGTATGGTCTGGCTGGAGCCCCCTTTCCTGCTCCCCATTCTCTTCCTGGCTTCTCATGTTGGTAAGTCTTTCACGAGTCCCCCACCCCCACCTCATTTCTAGGCCCCAAGGCCCTGATTTTCCCCAAAGAAATTCTATTATGTCGTAGAAACAGCCAGTAAAATGATGGTTGGCATGGGCTGGGGAAGGGGAATGGGAGTTACTGTTTAATGGGTAGAGTTTCTGACTTACAATATGAAAAGTTAAGGAAATGGTAAAGTTTGTACAATATTATGAGTGTGTTTAATAACACTGAAGTGTATGCTTACAAATGGTTAAGATGGTAAGTTCTAGGTTATATGTATTTTGCCACATTAAAAAAGAATTGGGTGGAAAATAGAAACTCTCTCATCACTGCCATGACTTTGATCCACCAGAAAGCCAGATCAGGGTCAGGAAAACCAAGGCAGGCTCTAAAAATCAGTGCATCCTGGGACTGGGGAGGGAAAGAGAACATTCATTGACTGTTGGATCTCAGGACCTGTGAGAGTAAAAGGGCCTATGGATTCAGGGATGTCTTCAGTGGATGCTCATAGAGTCAGTGTGCTGGCTTCATTCCAGTAATCACTGGACAAATTTTTACTGAACACTAACAATAGTCCATTAGTTGAGGGGCTGGCAACCTCCAGACCTATACAGTGAGATCCAACAATGCTGACCTCCTATGGCTGTTATGGGGTTTAAATGAGATGATGGGCACAGCCTGCTTGGCACAGAGTCTGGCACTTGGTAAGAGTTTCTAGATAAGTGGCAGCTGGGTCCTGCAGTCTGCTGGTCAGAGGGTTAGAACACAGAGGCTGCCTTTGAGTGATTCACGGTATAGTGGGGAACACAGGACATGGGATTAGGGCCAAACAGAGATAGACATGAGGAGCTCTCGGGCAGCATTGAGAAGGAGGAGTCTGCTTACCCTGCCTTAGGTACTGGACAACAGTCAGGAAAGGCTTCACTAAGGAAGCGGGCAGTCAGAACAACAAATGCAAGTCTCAGAGGCAGGGAATTGCACAGGAGAAAAGGGTCCTATAGGGAAAGCAGCTGGAGAGGCAGAACGTGAGTAGCAAGGGGCTTAGGAGTATGCACACTGTCCTAAAGGAAATGGGGAGCCATGAAAGTTATAGGCAAGACAGTTACAAGGGGCTGGCAGTGACACCTCAGTGGTAGAGCACCTGCTTAGCACTCATGAGGCTCTGGTTTTGATCCCCAGCACAGAGAGGGGAGTATCTGAGCCGAGAGAGGGGGGTGTGATTTCTTGGGATGTTCCAGGTGAGTAAGGATGAGGGCTGAACAAAGGTGGGTTTGGGAAATTGGGATAAAGTCAAGAAGCTCTTAGGAAGCAATTTGTAGAATTTTGTGATTGTCTGGGGTATGGGGCACAAAGCTTAATAGTGTGGATTTTAAAATCAAACAACCTGGTTCTTCTTGTTACTAATTGTGTGACCTTGGGCAAGTTTCTTAACTTCTCAGAGCCTTTTCCCTGGCTATAAAACAGAGGTAATAACACCCACCTCCCAGGACAGGATGATAAAATGAGAGAACATCGGTAGAGTGCCTGGTATATAATTGACAACCAATAAACATTAATTGTTATGGCAGTGGGAGTATGAGATGATGCCATAGTTACTGTCTCAGCTGGCAGGGGCTGTCTGCTGAGTCAGGGAGCAGGAGAGAGGAGCAGGTTTGGGAAGGCTCTTGGACATGCAGCTCTGAGCTGAAAGGCCATCCCAGAGTTATTGACTCAGAGGTGACAGTTAAAGGCAATGGATGAGCTTGCTCAAAGTGGCCTCTATAAAAATTATTATGACCTCCATTGTGAGTGGAAAGAATGTCAACTTCACTGGAGGCTTCCAGTGGAGGATGAGTGAAAAGCATGCTTGGTAACTGGTACATTATCAGTAAATGCCAATTTATTTTACTCATATCAGGCTTTCCAAGAACATTAAATGATAAGCTAAGTGGCATTTAAATTAATTAATTAATTGACAGTTAAAAGATAGAACATAGAAGAAAGGGCCCTAGATGGTTTGGGGGGCGGGTCACAGAGCTGAGGCAGGTGAGCTGGGCTCTCCTGGATTGGCCTGGACTCTGGCTCTATCAGGTCTCTGCCCACACGTGACCACAAGTTTTATGTTCTTGTCACATCAAACTTGGACAGCCCCATCCCCACACCATAACATTTTTCCTTCCAGGCCTTTCCCTAGCTGATTCCCCTGTCTAGAAGGCTCATTCCCCATCCTGACCTCTCTCCCTCCCCATTCTCCTCACTCACTGTGCCCAGGCTGAGCTTTGAAAGTTCTCAAGCTGTTCCCAGGAAGCACCTCCCAGGCTGGGTTAGATGCCCCTCTCTCTGCTCCCTGTTATGGCACCCTGCACCTCACAGCTATGTCCATGCCTGCCCCTCCAACCAGATAGTGAGCTCTTTGGAAAGCAAACACCAAGCCCCATCTGTGTCCATCTGGGCCCCAGGCCTGCGCTGAACCTGCCCTCTGTCTCTGAGCCAGACGAAGCCAGCTTCATTTCTGTTTCACACCCAAATTAAATCCAGGCACTTTGAATATTTCTCGATTTCTGTGGTGACAAGGAGGGGGCCCTACAAGATGTTCTTGGCCTGGATGGGGGCAGGGAGAAGTGACTTGAGGAAACCTTGAAGAACCAGTTTTCAAAAGGAGTTGGGAAAGGGGCCCAACAGAGAATAAAGTGAGGAAAGGAGACAGGGAGTGGAGATGGTTTCTTCTGAAGGCTGGACTGAAAAGGAAAGCCGTCAGGGAGAAGACAGGGGATGTCCAGCCAGAGAAGGGCTTGTGTTTTTGTTTTTGTTCTTTTAGGATGAAGAGACTTGAGGGCAAAGGACCAGTGCATATGGAAGGGGAGAGGAGGGGGATGGAAGTACCTGATAAAGTGAAGTGCCTGTAGGGTCTGAGGGGCCCGACAGGGAAAGAGAGCGGGTGGAAAGAGGGGACCCTCTTCAGAGGGTGCGGTAGAACAGTAAGATCAGGGGACTGGGGCTGGGGGCTCCTGGGGGCTCAAGGAAGGATTCACTGGGGCTATGACAGAGTCACTGCTGTCCTGGCCCAGGCGCAGTTGTGGACTTGACGCTGCTGGCCAACCTGCGGCTCACCGACCCTCAGCGTTTCTTCCTGACCTGTGTGTCGGGGGAGGCGGGGGCAGGGAGGGGCTCGGATGCCTGGGGCCCGCCCCTGCTGCTGGAGAAGGACGACCGCATCGTGCGCACCCTCCCACCCGGACAGCCTCTGCACCTGGCGCGCAATGGCTCACACCAGGTCACGCTGCGCGGCTTCTCCAAGCCTTCGGACCTCGTGGGCGTCTTCTCCTGCGTGGGCGGTGCCGGGGCGCGGCGCACTCGTGTCGTCTATGTGCACAACAGCCCAGGGGGTGAGTCTGGCCTTGAGGGGTGGGGGTGGGAGCGGCCCTGGACCACTGACCCCACCCTCCCTCCACTCCACAGCCCACCTGCTCCCAGACAAGGTCACGCACACAGTAAACAAGGGCGACACAGCTGTGCTTTCTGCACGTGTGCACAAGGAGAAGCAGACCGATGTGATCTGGAAGAGCAATGGTGAGAGGGGCATTTGGTTGGGCAGATGGACCCATAGTTCCAATGTACCAGCACCTCCATCACCCTCAGAATCCTCAGTTTGCTCCCCATCACCCTGATAGAACTGTTGCCCCCCTGGCCAACCTCCGGGGCCCCTGAACACACATGAATTCATCTCAACTCTAGCTCTGAGCCATCTTCTAAGAGGACCAGGAGCCAGTGGCCAGCTACCTCTTAAAGCACTATGTTAAGTACTCATCCTTGATTCTTCCTTGGGAGCTGGCAGGTGTGTCACTTAGCCCACCTGGAGAGAGCAGCAGTCCCCAAGGGGAAGAAGAGAACTGGGAACAATGTGCCCAACTCAGGACCAGGAAACTTTAGTCTTTCTCAGAGGCCTGCCCAGGCCTAAATCCTTAATGTCCACAAGAGACGTGCCAAAGCCCAGGCACAACTGTGAATCTCAGTCCCAGGTCTGCCCTCCATCCTGATCCTTTCTGTCTTTTGGCTACCCTATGGAAGGACACGGTTTTCCTGTGTGGCTCCAAAGAGTCCTGCCTCAGCGCTCAAACAACCCTTTGGCTGACTCTTGGCATCTCTGGGCTTCTGAGGGAAGAGGATCCTTCCTGGACCTGGGGGTCTGCACCCTCTGCTGCAGGCCAACAGAACTGACAGGGGATGTGGAAGGAGGCAGAGAGAGCTGCATCTCTGGCGTCTCTATGCCGTTGTTAGCAGATGCAAGAGTGTGAATCCAAAGAAGATAGCAACTAAAATGTACCCAGAAGAAGTGGGAAGACACAGGAACCAGAGAAGAAGGAAGGGAGGTCATTCCAGGAGGCAGGACTGACAAGAGCAAAGGCTGGACCATCTGAAATACCAGATGTTTCCAGAAGAGAAACAAACAATTCAGGAATGTTTAGAGTCCGGCAGGGCAGGCAGGGTGTGGAGAGGTTTAGAGTTAGAGGGCTCAGCAGGAGCCAAACTGGCGAAAACAAACTGGTGAGGAATCTGTCATAGAAGAATCTCACTGGCTGCTGAGTGGAGTGCAGGATGGTGGGAAGGGCCAGGCTGGAGGCAGAGAAGCTGCATAGGAAACTACTGGAGGCCGGGGCCAGGATGAGGTAGTGGGTGCCGGTGGAGGTGGGCTGCTCTGTAGATAAGGAGGTGGAATGAACAGGACTTAAGGATTTATTGGGTGGTTGGTGCTGGGGCACAATAATGTGACCTGGGCAAAGGGAGATGACACTAGCCCATCCATGGTGGTGCTGAGACCCCTGACCCATTCATGGCCCCCAGGATCCTACTTCCATACCTTGGACCGGCATGAGGCCCGGGATGGACGGTTCCTGATGCAGCTCAGAAATGTGCAGCCACCATCAAGCGGCATTTACAGTGCCACCTACCTTGAAGCCAGCCCCCTGGGAAGCGCCTTCTTTCGACTCATCGTGCGGGGTCAGGAGCAAAGGGCAGAGGTCATGGGTGTTGTGGGAGCCTGAAAGCTCTATACTTCCTATAGGCCCTAGAGATCCCCAAAGTCTGTAAAGCTACCCCAGTTCTCAGCAGCCATGGGTAGGTGGGTGAAGGTTAGTTGCTGAAGATACTTTCCTCCAGGCTGTGAGGCTGGGCACTGGGGGCCAGGCTGTGCCAAGGAATGCCCGGGCTGCCTACATGGAGGTGTCTGCCATGACCATGACGGCGAATGTGTGTGTCCCCCTGGATTCACGGGTACTCGCTGTGAGCAGGGTAAGGAGGAAGGGAGCTGGGACCCAGACAAGAGAGAATACCTGACTGGAATAAGACCCAGAACCTGGAGGGCGAGGGTACGACTTCAGTCCTGGACTCTGGCCCCCAACAGAGGCCCATATGCCTGCACATCTTCTTTCCAGCCTGCAGAGAGGGCCGTTTTGGGCAGAGCTGCCAGGAACAGTGCCCAGGCACATCAGGCTGTCGGGGCCTCACTTTCTGCCTCCCAGACCCCTATGGCTGCTCTTGTGGATCTGGTTGGAAAGGAAACCAGTGCCAGGAAGGTATGAACTAACCCACCCTCCATAGCCACAAGCTTGGCCTGGACCCTTTTTTCTGACCCTGGCTTACACACCAAGCCCCGCAGTTACCTGACCTGTGTCCCCTCTACGTTCGGCCTATTGTACAATGCATGCCCCATCTGTGCCCTCATGACCCCCTGACCCATCCCTCCTAACCAAACTTCCTCTATTCCCAGCCTGTGCCCCTGGTCATTTTGGGGCTGACTGCCGCCTCCAGTGCCAGTGTCAGAATGGTGGCACATGTGACCGGTTCAGTGGCTGTGTCTGCCCCTCTGGGTGGCATGGAGTCCACTGTGAGAAATCAGGTATGAGCATTTAGCTCTTGGAGACCCCTCTAGATAAGTCAGCCTCCACTGACCTATTATCTGCACAGAGGAGACAATTGCCCTATTGTCCCTCCTTTCCCTGTTAATGGCCCAAGAGATCACATAGTCTGGCTCAGCCACCCATAACTTGAAGGGTGACAGCCCAGAGTATACTGGCGCCCAGAGGAGGCCCCTGACCAGCATGAAATAGAGTCTGAGAAGGCTTCTGGGAGGAGGTGAGATCTGAGATTGGACAGGGAGGACGGAAGAGAGATGACAAGGAAAGAGGGTAGAGAAAGATTGAGGGTTGAGACTCAGGCTTGGCTATCAGGACAGTGAAGTTGGGGGCAGGGAGACTGTCCCAAGGGAGTCCAATCATGGGGCCTTTGAATACCAGGTCAAAGGTTGTGCTTTGTATGATAGGGACAAGGGAGACTTGTTGAAGGGGCCCAAGGCGGTCACACTTGTTTGAGAAAGGACCTCTCACTGCTGGGCAGAGTGGACTCTGAGGAGTCCGTGGTTGGGGACCAAACACCAGTGAGGCCCAGACAGTGTGTTGGCTGTGAGGACAGTGAGGGGCCTGCCTGCAGATATTGGAGGATGTGAGGAAGGGTGTTGCAGAGAAGTGGAGGAGGTAGACCCTGTGGCTGATTAATATGGGGCACAAGGACACTGCAGGGGTCATATAGGACTTTGCTGGCTTTCAAATCTGAGTGAGTAGGCAGATGGTGGTGCCTCTACTGAGATGCACAGCAAGGGACAAGGGGCACTTTGGTGGTCATGGCCATGTGCTTGCCCCATGGGAGTGCCACATGAGTCCTCTCTCTCCCCAGACCGGATCCCCCAGATCCTCAATATGGCCTCAGAACTGGAATTCAACTTGGAGACGATGCCCCGGATCAACTGTGCAGCAGCAGGGAACCCCTTCCCAGTAAGGGGTAGCATGGAGCTTCGCAAGCCAGATGGCACTGTACTCCTGGTCAGTCCCAGTGACCCCAACCTTTTGTCCCCTGTTCCTCAAACTTCACAGTTGGCTCCTCAGAACCCCATCACCTCAGAACTTTCTGCAGCCTCTACCTACTAGCCTGGGCATGGCTCTAATAGGGTCAGGCTGATTAGTGAGGGGCTGCCACTGGGCCCCTGTCCCATCAACAGTCCAAACATATTTGCATATATGCCTCATAGGTGCACGTTCTTTGTCCCCTCTTTTTGTCTCTCTTAGTCCACCAAAGCCATTGTAGAGCCAGACAGGACCACAGCTGAGTTCGAGGTACCCCACTTGGCCCTTGGGGACAGTGGGTTCTGGGAATGTCGTGTGTCCACATCTGGTGGCCAAGACAGCCGGCGATTTAAGGTCAATGTCAAAGGTCAGTAATGTCTTAGGGCCATGGAGGATGGATAGTGGGCAGAGTAGACACTACCTAATGCTCAGACTGCAGATCCCAGCAGAAAGGGCAAGGGCATCCAACCTGACAGGCCAGCAACCAGGCAAAGAGGGTTCGTGGTCAGCCAAAGGGCTGGGCAGTATCAAGGCTGGAGCACAGCCTGGTCCCATCTGGAAAAGATGTTCCACACCCTAGAAATGGGGGAGGCCCTCCAACCTCGTCCTACCTTCTGCTTAGCCATGCCTCCCCGCCCCCCCCACCTCATCACACACACAGTGTGCCTTTGACTCTGCCTCTAGGATACTGCTCCCTGTGTCCGAGTCCCCCTACATAGGCACTCGGTGCTGGGACAGGGGAGCACAGGATCTCTGGAGCTCAAGGGTGACCTGCATGGCTCCCTGAAGGGGATACCTGCATAGAAGTCTGCCAGGTGAACAAAGGGATAACTTCCAGCCACCAGGATTGCTCAGGGAAGAGGGCCCCTCCCCATATTAGGTATCCCTGCACTTTCTCAGCACCATAGCATGGGCAGTTCACACCCCTGCCCCCTGCCACCCCAGACTCCACTCTCCTGTGCTTCTGACTCCTCCTCCACACGAGCACTCTCTCTCACCTTCCTCCTTCTCACTGCCACACTGTTTTCGGCTTCCTCACCATCCTCTCCCACCACCTGCTCCACTGCAAGGCTTCGCCCTCAGTCTTGCTCCTCTCAGTCTGCCAGCCAAGGCTTCGGACCCAGAACCCTAGGTTCAGATCCCCTCTCTGTAAGTCCCTAGTTCTGCTGGGTATAGTGGCACACACCTGTAATCACAGCTTCTAGAGAAGGTGAAGCAAGAGGATCACAAGTCCAAGGACAGCCTGGGCAACTTAGTGAGACCCTGTCTCGAAATTTAAAAAGGTAAAAAGGACTGGGGATGTAGCTTAGTGGTAGAGTGCTCCTGGTTTCATCCCCAGTACCAAATAAAATAAATAATTTTAAAAATTCCTTCTCCCATTACTTTAAGCAAGTTCCTTAACCTCTCTTAGTTTCTTTGCCTGTGCAATGGGGACATTAGCACACACTAGATAGGGTTGTTATGAAGATTAAACAAGATGATGCTTTAAGCAGTTTGCACAGGGTGTGTGCTCAATATATGTTGACAATCGATATTATTTAAAATGACATCTGGTCCCACGATGTCAACCCTTCTCTGGTAACACCCTCAAGTGCTCTGTAGCTGCGATCCTCCTTCTGGTTCCAGACCCTTTGGTGAGACCTTCCATGAAGTGGGGCATCTTCTGTGGAGGTCTGGTTCTAAAATTGGTGTGAAAGTTAACTGGTGTGAGATTCAAGGGCCCATTTTATATCCAGCCACCTCCTGTACATCTGATCCTCTGCATGAGGTGCAGGCACCAGGGGCTCCTCTGTATCCAGTCTGGACCTCTTCTCCCCCAGATCTGCATCTCCCGCTGACAGGCTCATCCATCTGATGCTCCTTCAGCTCACAACCCTACATCTTCCCTGACCAGTCTTCCTTCCTTCCCTTCGGCCCTCCTTCCCTCCCTTCCTTCCTCCCTCCCAAGTCAGTCTGATAAATATTTGGAAGTAGCAAGGGAACCTGTTAAGACATACAATGCAATAATCTGGAGAGGAAAGCTGAGGCCAGAGTAAGGGCAGTGACCACAGAGTAAGGAAGCCCAGCAAGAACATAAAAGTTATTTCAGGGTGGAATCCATTGATTTGAGGTGGCCTGGTCAGACACACCTTGTTCAAACCCTGGCTGTATCTCCTCCTAGCTGTGAGTCCTTAGGCAAGTTATTCAATGTCTCTGAGCCCCAGTTTCTTCATTCATGACTCAGGGGTAATGAGCCCCATCAGAAAGGTAGTTGTGAGAATTAATGGTCATGCATATGAAGCATCAAGGGTGGAGCAGGGACTTCATCACTGGTACCTTGTATTAATTAAGAGAGTGGTGAAAAAAGAATAGTGGATAATGGGGGGAGGGGCAGAGAACAGATGACACCAGGCTGTCTCCCCGCCTTGTGTTCCAGCCCCTTCTGTCTGCACTATACTTCATGGACAGGGTGCTCTCCCCCAACCCAGCTGACCATGTCACTCCCTTGCTTTACATTTTTTGAGAACCAATGTCCTTGTGACTGAATCCTTGTATTTCAAGCTGCCCAGGGACCTCAATTCCATCCTCCTTGGGCCCTGGCCACTCTGATCTTCTATTGAACTTGCCCCCCCCCCAAGTCCAGAGGGTCCCCAGATCCAAACAAAGATGCCCAAAGCCCAGTGTTTCCCTTTTTCTGAGGACAGGACAGGACCCATGGGCACTGCCTTATCCCTAGTCTCTTGGCAGTGCCCCCAGTGCCCCTGACTGCACCTCGGCTCCTGGCCAAGCAGAGCCGCAAGCTTGTGATCTCCCCACTGGTCTCGTACTCTGGGGATGGACCCATCTCCTCTGTCCGCCTGTACTACCGGCCCCAGGACAGCACCATGCACTGGTCCACCATTGTGGGTGAGTGGGGAGAGAGCTGGGGGAAGGACAGGGGTGTTGGGTAATAGTGAGGGGATGAGGTGAGAATGGAAAGGGAAGGAAGCTTGTGTACGTTGGGGTTGAAGGGAGCGGGTGGATTCAGGAAGTGGTTGGCACTAAACAATACGTGTGGCACACCTACCCCCAGTGGACCCCAGCGAGAATGTGACATTAATGAATCTGAAGCCAAAGACAAGATACAGTGTCCGTGTTCAGCTGAGTCGTCCAGGGGAAGGTGGAGAGGGGACCTGGGGACCTACCACCCTCATGACCACAGACTGTCCCGGTGAGAGGCCAAGAGCTATCCCTTCCTGCCCTGCTCCTGGGATTACTACCCTTTCACTCAGGGCTGTCATGTTGTGTTCATCCAGGGGCCCCTGACTTTCCCATTGGAGGTTCTTACCTGTTCACTAGGGATTGTCCCGCCCACCCCTGAAGACCCATTGGACAGTTCTGACCCCTGACCTTTGGCCCCAGAGCCCTTGTTGCAGCCATGGCTGGAGGACTGGCATGTGGAAGGCCCTGACCGGCTTCGAGTGAGCTGGTCCTTACCCTCGGTGCCTGGGCCACTGGTGGGTGATGGTTTCCTGCTACGCCTGTGGGACGGGGCACGGGGACAGGAGCGGCGGGAGAACGTCTCATCCCCCCAGGCCCGCACTGCCCTCCTGACTGGACTCACGCCTGGCACCCACTACCAGCTGGATGTGCGACTCTATCACTGCACCCTCCTTGGCCCTGCATCGCCCCCTGCATACGTGCTTCTGCCTCTCAGTGGTATGCCTGGAATGGAGTGACAAGTGGGGGTGAAGAGTCAGGGCATGCAGGGACACATGAGCCAGGAAAGACACAGGAGGTGGACACAGAGGTAGCACAGGACACCTCTCGGGAACCAGGAAGGACAAGGGACAGGGGGAAGGTACAGGATACCAGAACAGGGTCACCAGAAGTATGTGGTAACACCCTCAAGTGATCTTAGCTGGGATCCTCCTCCTGGTTCCAGACCCTTTGGTGGGACCTCCGTAGAGTGGGGTGTCTTCTGTGGAGGTCTGGTGTTTGTGGTTCACATGGAAAACTAGGGTCTTTGGGGAACATGGGGCTTGGAGAACACAGCATGTGGGGGACACAGGAAAGACTTGGAATACATGGAGAAAAGGGGGAAGCAGAAGCTTGCGGGTGAACGTGGCCTGGGGATGGCGAGGAGTCCAGCTGGGAGAGGGGGCAGGTGGCAGGATGACTCCCATATGAAGTCCACAGAGCAGGGCACACAGCTAAAAATAATGCCACTGACCCCACAGCCACATGGTCTGGTCTTTTCTGAGCCCTGTCTTCCCACTCCCCTCTTCCCAGGGCCTCCAGCCCCCCGACATCTCCATGCCCAGGCCCTCTCAGACTCTGAGATCCGGCTAACGTGGCAGCGTCCAGAGGCTCCGTCTGGGCCTATATCCAAGTACATCGTGGAAGTGCAGGTGGCTGGAGGCTCAGGAGACCCACTGTGGATGGACGTGGACAGGCCTGAGGAGACAAATACCATCGTCCGTGGCCTCAATGCCAGCACGCGCTACCTCTTTCGTGTGCGGGCCAGTGTTCAAGGTCTTGGTGACTGGAGCAACACGGTAGAAGAAGCTACTCTTGGCAACGGTGAGAGGGCAGAGCCCACAGGACACCTGGGCCCTGGGGCTGGTCTCAGCACATACTCCATCCACCTCATTAGCTACCTTGGAGTGGGGCCTCCTGGCGTCCTCCCAACAAGTGACACAAAACCTCGCCTTGCCCATTTTGTGGGCCTAGTACTTGGGTAATCACATTGCTCTCTGTGACACCCCTGGCCCCAGAATGCCTCCCCATATCCTGTTACTGGCATCTTCAGACTCTCCCTCCGTGGTTCCCTCTGGTGACCTCTGGGTTCCTTGACCCAGGAGTCCCCATCATCTGCCCCTCATTGTGTCCAGGGCTACAGGGTGAAGGCCCAGTCCAAGAGAGCCGGGCAGCTGAAGAGGGCCTGGATCAGCAGCTGGTCCTGGCTGTGGTGGGCTCCATCTCTGCCACCTGCCTCACCACCCTGGCTGCCCTCTTAGCCTTGGTGTGCATCCGCAGGAGCTGCGTGCGTCGGAGGCGCACCTTCACCTACCAGTCAGGCTCGGTCAGTGACCCACACCACCAGGTGCACAAGCGCTGCCCCCAGTGTGCATGCCTCTCTTGTCTACCTGTACACATGTGTCTGCGCGTGTGCTTATGTCATAAGACTACACTCAGCCACCCTCAAGGGTACAATACATAATCCTTTTTTATTTATCTAGACCTGAACTCAGCTCATGAACCCATTTGTTTTAGAGGGAAATATTTAATATTCCTAATAATATCCAAAAGAATTCAGTTTTGTCCATTTCACCAGGGCCAATTCCAGGCTGGGATGTTGTCAATTTGAGATTCTCTTGCCCAATCTTTGCCTTCTTCCTGGGGTGGCTCTCAGCCCCTGGAGTCCATGCTGGTAGCCTCTGTCCTTGCAGACCCTCCCAACTTGGGGGCCAGCCTCCATCTACACACATCTGTGACTGATGTCCTCAGCACCACTGTGGCTTCCTGCCAACAGGCCTCTCAGGCTGTGAGCTCCTCATCCCAGCCTTATCCTTGCAAATTCCTGGTTTGCCTGTACCCTGCAGAGGGCAGCATGTTCTGTGGCTCAACTCCTCTAGAATTCAGTCTGGCCTGCAGCCTCACCAGCACCCCTTGAGAAGAGGAGCAGTCACCTCCACTCTTCCAGGCTTCCCCGAAAACCTGCCTGGGTTTTCAGTCCTCCTGTATTCTACATCCTGCTGTCCCCAGAGCTGACACTTAGATGGGGTGGGGGAGGGGTGCTGGCTCCTCTTCTGGGACCTGGCGTCACCTCATCTTGTCACATCTGCCCATTCCACCAGTCACGTTTCTTCTAAAACTCCCCCCACTGTTGTCACTTCATATTTGAACTCTGCCCTTGGCCCTCCAGGCCTGAGCACTTGATATCTAGAGCCAAGCTATGGCATCCCAAAAAAAAAAAGACAACAATGAAAAAAAGCAAACAAACTCTTTTATCTCTCAAGGGCTGACCCTTGTGATAGAAAGTCCAGTGTCCAAGGCTAGTGTCTACTATGCCTTTAAAAAATTCCATTCAGGGATTCAATTGGTGTCTTTGTCTGGGCTGTCCCTCTGAGGTCAGGGCACACAGCCAGTCATCATTGCCTAGTGGGGGAGGGTGTTGGGCACAAATGCTGAGAGTAGGTGGCAAGAAAGCAGCTTTAATGTCCATATTATCATAACACATATCAAGAAGTCTGCCCACAGATATGAATGCATGTGCTGTGTCCAAGTACATGTCAGCATCCCTTGTTGGTCTCCCCATGTATGCACATGTTCCTGATGCATGCGTGTCCTTGTGCCTGTGCCCTGTCCAGGCCCTCGTGAACCTTTGTACCACTGCATTCTGGTATATGCCTGCAACTATTCATGCTTCATGTAAATCCATGTGACCCATGTCCTCAGTCCCTGCCCATCAAGCTAGGCTTCATCTCACTTAGGGACCCCCATCACAAGGTCTATCTTTTTTTTCTCTCTCTCTCTTTTTTGGTACCAGGGATTGAGCCCAGAGGCACTTAACCACTGAGCCACACCCCCAGCCTTTTAAATATTTTATTTAGAGACAGGATCTCACCAAGTTTCTTAGGGCCTCGCTAAATTGCTGAGGCTGGCTTTGAACTTGTGATCCTCCTGCCTCAGCCTCCTGAACCACTAAGATTACAGGTGTGCACTACAACACCCAGCCACAAGGTCTATCTTTTTTGTGGGGACGGGTTACCAGGGATTGAACTTAGAGGCACTTGACCACTGAGCCATATCCCCAGCCCTATTTTGTATTTTACTTAGGGTCTCACTGAGTTGCTAGGGCCTCGCTAAATTGCTGAGTTTGGCCTTGAACTCATGATCTTCCTGCCTCAGCCTCCTGAGCCCTTGGGACTACAGGTGTGCACCACCACACCCGGCCACAAGTTCTATCTTAATCCTGCTTCCAGGTCTCATTTTGGCAATTCCCTTGGTCCTCTTCAGCTAACTACTCCTTTTTTCCTGCCATCAACCCTTCTCAGGTAGACCTCCTACTCAACAGAGGGAACTGAACATTCCTCTTTGTTAGGGTCTTAGTGTCTTCAGGAGCTGACCTGGTTCTAGAGCTATGGCTAGACACCAAGTGGGTGAACAGGAGTAATCTCTGCTCCTGCTACTATGGAGAATAAAACCCCTCCACTGACTCTCAGTAGATCAGGGCCTTGCATGTAGTGGGTGCTCAGTAAATGTACCTAAGGCTGGAATCCTCTCCAGACCACTCTGGCAATTTAAAAAAAAAAAAAAAAAAAGCCTAGTTGTGGGATTAGCAGCACAATAACAGGAAGCCCCTTGCTTCCCACCACAGTTCATTCCAATTCTTTTCTGCCTTCCAGAGTCCCACACCAGCCCTACTAGACCAGCATGCTATAGCCTCTGCATTTCTCTTCTCGGACACCTGTCCACCCAATGACCCACCTGTGGCTCTGTCACCTATGATTCAGTATATATCCTTTGTATGTGTCCCCGGCTGACCACTAGGGTGCCCTCTGTCTGTCCATTCTTCTAACCTCTGGACCTTCTCTTTGTATGCTATTTGTGCCTCCTTCTGCCCCCATGCCTCTTGCCTGAACTGGCTGCTCATTTGTTCCACCCTGTGAAGGGTGAAGAAACCATCCTGCAGTTCAGCTCTGGGACCTTGACATTAACCCGGCGGCCAAAACCACAGCCCGAGCCCCTGAATTACCCCGTGCTGGAGTGGGAGGACATCACCTTTGAGGACCTCATTGGAGAGGGGAACTTTGGCCAAGTCATCCGGGCCATGATCAAGAAGGATGGGCTCAAGATGAATGCAGCCATCAAGATGCTAAAAGGTCCCTGAGAGTAACCCTTGACCTCAACCCTGGCCCTCTTCCTTGTTTTGTAGACCCCAGGCCTCACCTAGACCCCTCCAGCAATGGACCCCAGCCCTCACCAGTCCATGCCCTTTCTCCAGTTATTTCTGGCAAGGGTGACACTGGATTCTTTACAGAGTATGCTTCCGAAAATGACCATCGTGACTTTGCTGGAGAACTGGAAGTCCTGTGCAAACTGGGGCATCACCCTAACATCATCAACCTCCTGGGGGCCTGTGAGAACCGAGGTGAGCCCCCACCTCATCACCTGTCCTCCTACCCCCATCATGGGCCACTGTTCCTACCATATCAGTGCTTGCTAGGAGCTGCAGGTCACCTGTACTTTACTCTTTCTTTTTTTTTTTTTTTTTTTTTTTTTTTTTTTTTTGGTGTGTGCGTGTGTGTGTGTGTGTGAGACCCAAGACCTTGTGCAAGCAGGGCAAGCGCTCTACCAACTGAACTATATCCCCAGCCTGTACATCACTCTTGATTCTCCTGCATGCTGTAGGCTCTTACCCTGGGGCACCTGCTGCCACTCCAGGTAGCCTGCATCTAAATCACCCCCCTGTATCTCCCCAACTCCCAGGTTACTTGTATATCGCCATTGAATATGCCCCCTATGGGAACCTACTAGATTTCCTGCGGAAGAGCCGTGTTCTAGAGACTGACCCAGCTTTTGCCCGAGAACATGGAACAGCCTCCACCCTCAGCTCCCGGCAGCTGCTGCGTTTTGCCAGTGATGCTGCCAATGGGATGCAATACCTGAGCGAGAAGCAGGTGCGCGTGAGCACAATGAGTGACAGGGGAGAGGAGAGGCCGTGGGCCAACCTCGGGAGATAAAATCAGCAGGCGCTAATTGGGTGGGGACTGAGGAATAGGGAGAAGGAAGGACCTGACCCTGCGTTCCTGACCCAATGGAGGATAAATGTAAGTACAGTGAGGAGGGAGCCGAGGGAGAAGAGGGTCTGGAGAAGGTGCTGTGTTCGGAGCTTCTGAGGGACATTCTGGGGGAAGTGTGGGGTGGGCGCTTGTAAATGCCAGCCCAGCACTCGGGGACAGCTGGCACCCCAAGATGGTGACTAGTGGTGAGGGAGTGAGAGCCACCAGAAAGTGTGAAGAGGGAAACCTGGACCCAAGTGTGAGAATACCGTCTGAATGGATGGGGGGAGGGGAAAGTCACTGGAGGGGGACGTGAGACTGAGGGAAGGCATTTTACAGGTATTGAAGTTTGAGCATCTTTGAAAGCAGAGAGGCAGGGGCCAGTGTAAGGGGACCGGTTGATGAAGAGAGGTCTCTGAGGAAGGTGGTGGACCGAGGGGAGAAACTGGAACACAGGGGAGAGGGTCACTCAGAGTCCTTCACCATGAGGAGAGGGTGGGAGAAAGAGGGTAACAAGAGTGGAAAGAGGGGAAGACGCAATGTGGCACCACTGTCTCAGGAAGAGGGATACCACCGGAACTTGGCCAAGCCCGGGTCACAGGAAGGAGGGGAGGATACCCAGCACTCATTTCTCTCAGATAGACATCGACTGACACAAGGTGGAGGGATATGTGGGCAGGGAGAAGAGGAGCCTTCAGGAGCCCCTCCCTGGCCCCGCTACCCAGGCACCCTCCTCCTCCTCCCCACTGACTTCTGACCTTGCCTGCAGTTCATCCACAGGGACCTGGCCGCCCGAAATGTGCTGGTTGGAGAGAACCTGGCCTCCAAAATCGCAGACTTTGGCCTTTCTCGGGGGGAGGAAGTGTATGTGAAGAAGACGATGGTGAGTCTCAGTCAACCCTCCCCCTCAGGGCCTGTGCCTGACATGGCCTGGCCCCCCGAAGCCTCCAGACAGGCCCTTCCTCCACACCCAGCCCCTCAAACCCATTCTCTCCCAGGGGCGTCTCCCTGTGCGCTGGATGGCCATCGAGTCTCTGAACTACAGCGTCTATACCACCAAGAGTGACGTGTGAGTGTGAGGGTGAGAAGGGGCAGGAGGGCTTGGTGCCCAGAGGTCAGGCAGACATAATCTGGTCACATCTCGGAAACATCTGACAGTCAGGCACTACTTGGGCACTGCTGGGTTTGCATACATTCAGGGGTGCCATCATGGTGATGGGAAGGTAGGAGGCCAGCTGGAAGGAAGTTTTGTCTTGGGAGGTGCTTCAGGGGTAGGACTTAAGTACGGGTGGCTGAGGATTTTATTTGTGTAACAGACGGGGCAATGCCTTGGAGAGATTGGGGGCTGCTGTGGATAATCCCTGGGGTAGACCCTCAAGACGTGCGTTACGACGTGTGACCTTCCTGTCACAGAAGGGCAGGGGCATGTCACCTGAGGAACTAACCAGCACACAACCCTCACAACTCCTTCTCAGTGCTCCCCAACCCCAGATGGCCGTCTTGGCACTCCTCTCTACCTCTCCAGGGATGTCCATCTCAGTCTGAATCTGACCTGCCATTTCAGTTCCTGTCTTCTGAGTTGTTCTGCTTTGGCCCTGAGCCCTTTGGCCTGGCCTGCCTGTTCACTGACCTCCCTTCTTTTTTTTTTTTTTTTTTTTTTTTTTTGGGGGGGGGGTGCTGGGGATTGAACCCAGGGCCTTATGCTTACAAAGCAAGCACTCTACCAACTGAGCTATCTCCCCAGCCCCCACCAACCTCCCTTCTGACCACCATATGCTTACTTCCTGCTCTACCATAAGACTGCCTGGATTCCCTCCCCCAGATGGTACCTACGTGGAGGTTGTTGTAGTGTGAGAGGCAGTTAAGAACAAGGACTTTGGAGCCAGACTGCCTGGGTTTGAATCTCTGCTTTGCCATTTATTAGCTGTGTGAACTTGGCAAACGCTCAGTGCCTCAGTATCCTCTTCTGTAAAACGGGGGATGATAATAATAGGCATGTATCATGGGGCTGGTGTGAGAGTTAAATATATAAATCAGTGCCTAGATCGTAGTCAGTATTCAATAAAAATGTCAGCTATAATTATGTTGAACCAGGGGTTGGAGGTATGAAAGAGCTTCAGTAAGCAGAGACAGCAGCTGGCCAAGACCAGGCAATCGTAGAGCAGACACATGCAGGGCACGCATCCTAAAGTGGTGAAGACTATGGGTCCCAGGGCCTAGAAGGCAACTAAGTACCTCCTTCTCATTTCAGTTGGTCCTTTGGAGTCCTCCTCTGGGAGATAGTGAGCCTCGGTGAGTCCCCACCCCTGGTCCCTAGAGCATCCCTGCTTATGAGGGGGGCCCTGGACTGAGGGAGCCCTGTCTCCTCCTACAGGAGGCACACCCTACTGCGGCATGACCTGCGCCGAGCTCTATGAGAAGCTGCCTCAGGGCTACCGCATGGAGCAGCCTCGAAACTGTGATGATGAAGTGTGAGTCACCTGACCCTTGAGCTCTGTGACCCCATCACCCCTGCTGGCCCTAACCCTCTCCTCAAAATGCCCCACCCGCAGGTACGAGCTGATGCGCCAGTGCTGGCGGGACCGTCCCCATGAGCGCCCGCCCTTTGCCCAGATCGCTCTGCAGCTGGGCCGCATGCTGGAAGCCAGGAAGGTGAGGAGACTGGGGTGATGGAGCTGGGGCTCACCAGGCTCACAGGACTGCTCTCTCATAGATGCTAGGGAGCACAGCACAGCCAGTGGCCCCTGTCCCACCACCCCTGGACACCCAGACTCCTCAGCCGGCGCTGTCATCATCGCCAGGCCCCCGCATGCAGACTCCCTTTGAGGCCCTTGTTGGGCTAGACGCAGGCCATTCTGCACTCTTCCAGGACTGCTGTTGTTCAGCCCTAACAGCAAAGTCCTCCCTACTCTCCCTGGTCCCAGACTGCTTGCCTGTCCTCCTCTGCGGAGGCCATCAGCCCAGATTCTGAGCCACCTCTCCTCACCTGGCAGAGCCAGGGCAGAATGCATGAATGGTCCACTAACCCAAGATGGATGGGTGAATGAATGACACAGGAAAGGCCTAAATCAGAGGAATTAGTGGGCAGATGATACAATAATCACCTGACTCTAGTAACTATGAATAAATGACTTATCAAATAAATTTAAATGAAGAAATATATCAAACTAAGTAAATTTTAAAATAGTTGTTTATATGTATTAATGATTACATAATTATCTTAAGAAGGAATGAATGATAAAATAACCATATAAATGAATGAATCAATAATAGCCTTAAGAATAGATGAATGAGCAAATGAATAAATAAATGAATCAGCAATTTGTCCAATGACTAGGTGAAAAAGAGCTCCTCTAGGATCTTAAGAAAATCAAGGAAAAACCAGTGAAGTAGAGGAAAGGGAATGGGGAGGAGGGAGGTAGAGAGAGAAAGGGGAAATAGTGGGCAACCATATTGGCCAAATGATATTGTTATATCATGTGCATGAATGAAGATGTAACGATGAATCCTGCCATTATGTATAATTATAGTGCACCAATAAAAACAAGGAAAAACAACAAAAAGGAAGAAGAAAAAGCCCACTCTAGTCACTGTATCTGCCTCTCACCTGAGACCCCCAGCAGTGCTCTTCTGACCCCACTGCTCTGGGCTGGTGAGGACCAACCTTGGCCAAGGGGCCTAATGGAGCCTCCGCACAAATCAGTGTCTGTTCAAAGGTCCCAACTGCACAGGAGTCAGGGAGCTTGAGGTCAGATGCGCCACCATCTCTGGCCTCCGCTAAAGCTTGTTTTACACCCAGGCCTACGTGAACATGTCGCTGTTTGAGAATTTCACTTATGCGGGCATTGATGCCACAGCTGAGGAGGCCTGAGCCACGGACACACCAGAACTTGGCTCTGCTGGCCGGAGCAAACTCTGCTTCCCAACCTGCGACTCCTGACCCTTCTAGCCTCTCACCTGAGCCACCCCAAGGATTTTTTTTTTTTTTTTTTTTTAACTTAAGAGGGGAAAGAGGGAATGGAGGGGGTGGGCCTAGGGGGATGGGGCCCCATCCTTCACAGCTCTTATGGCTACCCTTCACATCCTTCCTTTTCTTCAGCTGCTTCACATATATGCTCTGCTGCTCCCCCGCTCAAGCCCCTCCTCCAGCTCCTCCACCAAGCCAGCACCCACTCCACTCACACGCCCTGGTCAGCTACTCCCCTACCCGCTGCCTTTTACTCGGAAGAAATAAATGCTCTGAGAAACGCCACCAATGTCTACCTTTTACTGCTCAGTCCATCCCAGGGTGGGGGCTGGGGAGAGGGAAAGTGGACTTTCCAGGAAAAGGGGCACCATTCTACATGCCCTGCCTGAGGCCCAAGCCCCTGTGGAGATTGCCCCTCCGTGCTGGGAGCCATTCTGGAGGACCCATTTGACACGTAACACCTTTGGCCCCTACCTCTGTCCTGAACACAAGTCTGTTTTCCCCTGGTCTTCTCCCTCCTGCAGCCTCCACACTAACATGTCTCCCTATATCTCTGGGTAGCTGCCCGCCTGGGATTCCTCACTCTGCCCACACACAGTCCATGTCAGGATTGGCTGGAGCCCAGCCTCAGCTCCAACTGACAGCACCTATCCTATCCTTTTCCTTATCCCTCCGGCCTTCCCTGGCTTGGTAGTCACCTTATGGCCAGCTGGTGGGTGTGGAGGGGGGAAGGCAGAGGCCACGCCCAACTTGAGCCAGCCAGAGTCGGACTCCTTCACCTTCCTCTGGGTCTCAGCATTCTGGGAGCTGCTCCTTGCCTGGGCTCTTGCTCCCAGTTCTAAAAGTTAGTCCCGCACCCCATACTGTGGGCTTGCTTATGCTTTGAAGGCCGACCTCAGATTTCCGTCCCATTTGTCCTTAGGAAATAAGATTGGTCATACTTCACACTTTTTTTTTCAGTGAATCACATGAAATCAAGGAAGGCATAGCACAGTGGGGCACTGTGGTTAAGAACAAGATCCTAGAACTGGGAATATAGCTCAGTAAAGCACCTGCTGAGCACAGATTCCAGAATCACACAGACTTGTGTTCAGTCCCTTCTATACCACTTACTATCTGTGTGGCCTTGGTCAAGTCACTTCACCTCTCTGAGTTTCTGTTTTCTCCAGTGAAACAATGGGGTTAAATTATAGCACCTTGTGGTTGTTAGTGTCAGCTGAGATCTCACAGATTGCACAACACTGGGTCAGGTATCTAGTAAGAGCTCAGTAAACGTCAGTTAGGGGTGTCAGATCTGCAGTCAAACAGACTTGAATGGCTGGAACATGGGGATGAATTTGGAAAGAAACTGATTGAGTTTATGGAAAGTTCTATAGGATGGGGGAGAAGGGATTCGCTAGGATGGAACTCCATTTCAGATCTGCATTCACTGCAGGGATGTGGCCCAGGGGATGGGCACTGAAAGTTGTCCCAGATGGGAACTGATGTGGAAAACCAGGATGCCCCTGTGGGTGGCACATATGTAAAAAAGCAATAAAACACAGTGGCACGTGCTGTAAAGAGAGGAAGGGGACCTGGGCAACACTCGAACAGGAGTTGGAGTCAGGAAAACTTTTCCAGAGAAAGTGGCACTTTAATCTGGGCTTCACAGAGGCAGTAGGTATTCCGGAGGGAGAGATTCTGGCATAGGAAACAGCACCTATGACATATGCTGTGTTCAAGAGCAGCAAAGGGAACAAAGGGAGAACACGACTCTGAGGGTCATGCACCCAGAGAGGTGACAGAGGCCAGGCCACGCTGGGCCAAGAGGGTCTTAAATGGGCAAAAGACCAGTAGTGCAGAGGGAAGGGAACAGGGAGTGGGGGAAGGGAGAAGAAGGGGAGGTACTGGGGACTAAATTAGAAGAAATAGATCCCATGCTTTTACAATATGTCAAAATGGATTCTGCTGTCACGTAAAACTAAAAAGAACCAATAAACAAATAAGTAAAACAAAAAATTTAATCACCTATAAAAACAGTGATAATAGATAATTCTTAGAGTGGGAATAGATGATTCCCAGACATAATAGATGATTCTTAGAGTGGTAATAACATTTGGCAAAAAAAAAAAAAAAAAAAAAAAAAAAAATGTGAAAACTGTTTGAGAATCTTAGCAATCAAAGAAATCAAAAATAAATTTTTTAATATAAAAAAGAAAAACCTATGAAAAGATCTGCTCATGAATAAACATATAAAAGACCTTATAAATAATCAGAGACATACAAATTAAGACCATTTGGAGTTATTTCAAATCCATTATTTAAACAATAATTGTAAGTCTGCTAACAGCAGGTGTTGGCAAGGATGTGCAGAAGCAAACACTGCCTCTCCACAGGTGCATCCCTCGTAATGCACATGCAGGGCCAAGGTTTTGGTTCAGAGCAGAAAGTAGCCTGGCATTTGCAACTGTTTTCCATAACTGAGGAAAACCAGGCTCAGTGGCACCCTCTGTAATCCCAGCTGCTTAAGAGGCCGAGGTAGGAGGATCATAAGTTAGAGGCCAGCTTGGGCAATTTAGCAAGAGCTTGTCTTAAAAAGGGCAGGAGATATAACTGATGTAACTCAGTGGTAGAATGTGGTTCAATCCTCCGTAACGACACCCCCAAAATTAATTAGTTTTTAAAGAAGGGAAATTTTAAGCATAGCTGAATAGTATTTTCATTGCACTGTAATACTCAGTAGAGACAGGGGATTGAGAGGGATGGAGGAGGGAAGGACACAGGAAGTACAGGGGAATGAAATCTATCAAGTTATGCCATATCCACTATGAATGCACCACAATGAATCCCATATGTATATAATATTAGTATATTATAATCATAATGTACTAATTAAAATAATACTATGATAATAGAAGGGAGATCAGAAGAGTAAATCAAGCAGATGGGGGAGGGACAAGGGGCAGGAAAGGGAAGGTACTGGGGAAGGAGACTGATTTTGTTATGTACATTTACAAATATGGCACAATGAACCCCACTATTATGTACAATTATAAGGTTCTGATGAAATTTTTAAACAATCATTCTCTAAAAAAGGATATAAGTCTTTATCCTGGAAGTGAAGAGCAACCACGGAAGAGCCATAAGCAGATATGTACCATGATCAGATTTACGTTTTTTAAAAAACATCTCCAGCTACCCCATGGAGAATGGATTACATGGCGAAAAGAGAAAAGGTGAGGAACACGTCTATAAATTAGATACCTTAGATGAAGTGAGTGAATTCCTAGGAAGACAAGAACTACCAAATCCGACTCAAGAAGCACAGACAACCTAAATAGACTTATAGCAAATAAAGAAATTGAATTCAACTCAGGATGCTGAGGCAGGAGGATGGCAAGTTCAAGGCCAGCCCCAGCAATTTAGTGAGACTCTCAAACAATTTTAAAAAGTGGTGGTAGAGTGGTAGAGTGCCCCTAGGTTCAATCCACCATAACGCCAAAATGGTTCGAATGTGAGGTGTCCCCCAAAAGCTCATGTGTCATGTGTGAGATAATGCCAAGAAGGTCTAGAGGAGAAATGATTGGATTACAAGAGCCTTAACACACTCGTTGAATCAATCCCCCGATGGGATTAACTGGGTGGAAACTGAAGGCGGGCAGGGTGTGGCTGGAGGAGGTGGGTCCCTGGGGACGTGCCTTGGGGTGGTGTGTGTGTAATATATATAATTGTTCTGTTTAGTTATACATGACAACAGAATGCATTTTGGTTCATTGTGCGTAAATGGAGTACAGCTTTTCATTTCTCTGACTGTAAACGATGTAGAGTCACACCATTCTTGTAATCATACGTGTACACAGGGTAATGATGTTTGTCTCATTCCACCATCTTTCCTTCCCCCTGCCGGCTTCCCTCCCCTCATTTCCCTCTTTACGATCCAAAGTTCTTCCATTCTTCCCTTACCCCACCCACCCCCTCACCCTGTTACATATCAGCATCCACTCATCAGAGAAAACATTTGGCCTTGTTTTGGAGGGATTGGCTTATCTCACTTAGCATGATATTCTCCAACCCCATCCATTTACCTGCAAATGCCATAATTTTATTCTTCTTTATGGCAGAGTAATATTCCATTGTATATATATACACACCATAGTTTCTTTATCCATTCATCTATCGAAGGGCATCTAGGTTGGTTCCACAATCTAAATATTGTGAATTGAGCTGCTATAAACATTGATGTAACTGTGTCACTGTAGTATGCTGATTTTAAGTCCTTTGGGTATAGGCCGAGGAGTGGGATAGCTGGATCAAATGGTGGTTCCATTCCAAGTTTTCTAAGGAATCTCCATACTGCTTTCCAGAGTGGCTGCACCAATTTGCAATCCCACCAGCAATGTAGGAGTGCACCTTTTCCCCCTCATCCTTGCCAACACCTATACTATTCTTGATAATAAACATTCTGATTGGAGTGGGATGAAATCTTAGGGTAGTTTTGATTTGCACCTCTAATTACTAGATGTTGGACATTTTTTCACATATTTATTTGTTAATTGTATATCTTCTGTGAAGTGACTGCTCAGTTCCTTAGCCTATTTGATTGGATTATTTGTATTTTTGGTGTTAAGTTTTTTAAGTTCTTTATAAATTCCAGAGATTAGTGCTCTATCTAAAGTGTGTGTGGTAAAGATTTTCTCCCACTCTATAGGTTCTCTCTTCACATTATTCATTGTTTCCTTTGCTGAGAAGAAGCTTTTCAGTTTGAATTCATCCCATTTATTGATTCTTGTCTTTTTTTCTTTCCTTGCATTTTGGGAGTCTTGTTAAGGAAGTCTGGTCCTAAGCTGACACGATGAAGTTTTGGGCCTACGTTTTCTTCTATTTGGTGCAGGGTCTCTGATCTAATTCCTTGGTCCTTGATCCATTTTGAGTTGAGTTTCTGCAGGGTCAGAGATAGGGGTTTAATTTCATCTTGCTGCATATGGATTTCCAGTTGTCCCCGCACCATTTGTTGAAGAGACTATCTTTTCTCCATTGTATGTTTTTGGCACCTTTGTCTAGTAGGAGATAAAGGGGTATATATTTTGTACCTGGTGAGTAGAGTCTCTCTCTCTCTCTCTCTACTGCTTGATCATCATGTGACCTGCTTCCCTCCACTATACTCTTCCACTACAGTATTCTGCCTCAGCTCCAGCCCTGAGGAACAGAGCAGGCTGTCTATGGACTGAGACCTCTGAAACTGTGAGCCCCAAATAAACTTTTCCTCCTGAACAATTGTTGTGGTAGTGAAAAGCTGACTAAAACAGAAAGAAAGAAAAAAATTGAATTAATAATCAAGAAATTATTCACAGAGGCTCTGTGCTGGGGCTGTAGCTCAGTGCTAGAGCACCTCCCTAGCATGTGTGAAGCCCTGAGATCAATTTCCACCACAGGAAAAGACAATCTAAAGACACAGCAAAGTATCTCATGTTCACAAATTGGAAGACTTAACATTGGTACATGACAACACTTCCCAAATTGATCTACAGTTTCAACACAATCTCTATCACAATCTCAGCTGGCTTCTTTATAGAAAGTGACTAACTGATTCCAAAATCCATATGAAATTGCAAGGAATTCAGAATAATCAAAACAATCTTGAAAAAGTAGTAAGGGCTGAACAAAGGGTGCACACCTGTAATCCCAGCAACTCAGGAGGTTGAGGCAGGAGGATCACAAGTTTGAGGCCAACCTGGAAAATGTAGCAAAAATCTTAAAATAAAAAAGAGCTGGGGATGTAGTTCCCTTGTAGAGTTATCCCTAGGTCAATCCCCAATGCTGAAAAACAACAACAACAAAAGTCGAGAGGCTCACTCTTCCAGATTTCAAAACATATAACAAAGCAACAAAAATCAAGACAGGATGGTATTAGAAATGGAAGAGAATTAAGCATCCAGAACTAAACTCATGTGTCTGACAAGGCCACTCAATAGACAAAGAATAGTCTCTTCAACAAATGATGCTGGGACAAATGAATGTCCACATGCAAAAGAGTAAAGTTGGACCATATATAAAAATTAACTCAAAGTGGATCAAAGATCTAAGTATTAAACAGAAAATTACAAAATCCTTAGAAAAAAAGCACAGGGTTACATCAGATGACTATAGATTTGGCAATGGATTCTTAGGTAGGACAGTAAGTAGACAAGCAATAAAATTAAAAATAAATAAATTAGACTTCATCAAAACTGAAATGTTTGTGTATCAAAGGGCACTATAGAGAAGGTGAAAAGATAACCACAAAATGGGAGAAAATATTTGTAAATTATCTCTCTTATAAGAGACTTGCATCTAGAACATATATTAGGATTTGGATCTGAAATGTCCCCCAAAGTCTTGTGTTGAAAGAATAGTTTCCAATACTGCAAGATTCAGAGATGGGCCCTTTTGGCGATGACCATGAGAGCTCTGACCGCAGCAGTGGATTAATCCATTGGTCAATGAATGGACTATAGGGAGGTGGGAACTGGTCGGAGGATGTGGGTCACTGGGGTCGTGCCCTAGAAGATTTCATCTTTTCTCCTGCCCCTTCATTTCTCATGTCTTTCTCTCTCTCCTCTCTCTCCTCTCTCTCCTCTTTCTCCTCCCTCCCTCCCTCCCTCCCTCTCTCTCTCTCTTTCTCCCTTCCCTCTGCCTCCCCACCCAGGTTTCCTGGCTGCCATGAGCTGAGCCATCCACTGTTGAGCCATCCACTGTGATGCTCTGATGTTCATGAGCCAAAATAAATCTTTCCTCCTCAAAGTTATTTTCATTAGGTATTTTGGTCACAGCAATGAAAAAGCTGACTAACAATATATAAGGAAGTCTTACAACTCAATAACAGAGGCAGATAACCCCATTTTTTACAAAGGGCAAAGGATCTGAATGGACAGTTTCAAATAAGATATACCACAGACAAAACACACACACACACACAAAAACTTCAACAAGACTTGGTCATCAGGAAGTGAAAATCAAAACATAGTGAAATACTACTTCATACCCACCAAGAAAAACAATTATAATTTTAAAGAAATCATAGTGTTGGCATGGAAAAATCAGAGCTCTCATATACTACTGGTGGGAATATAAAATTGTGCAGCATCATTGGAAAACAGTCTGGCATTTCCTTAAACAATTAAACATAGAGTTCCCATAAGAAACAGAAATTACACTCCTATGTATATACCCAAGAGAAATGAAAACATGAACACAAAAACTTGTACACAGATGTTTATAGCAACATAATTCATAATAACCAAACAGTCCAATATCCTTCAACTGATGAATGGATAAATGAAATATGGTATATCTGTACAGTGGAATACGATCCAACCATTAAAAGGAAATAGAGGCAGACACAGTGATGCATGCCTGTAATTCCAACAGCTCAGGAGCCTTCTAGGCAGAAGGACTGCAAGTTCAATGGATAGCCTCAGCAATTTGGTAAGGCTCTTATCAACTTAGTGAGACCCTGTCTCAAAATAAAAACTAACAAGGGTTGTGATATGGCCCCATGGTTAAGCACCCCTGGGTTTAATCCTCAGTACCAGAAAAAAAAAGAAAAGAAAAAAGAGTGGGGGGATGAGGTACTACTACACACTGTACCATGGATGAACTTGTAAAAATACCAGGATGAGCAAAAGAAGATAGTTAAGGAAAAAAAAAAAAACCCACACACATTTGAGTTTTATTTATATGAAAGTCCTAGAATAGTTGTTGTTTAGGGTTGGGAAGAAGTTGGGGGGATAAAGGTGAGAGCTAAAAGGTACGGAATATCTTTTTGAAGTAATAGAAATGATCCCAAAATGACTGTGGTTATTATATGTATCTGTGAATACCATAAAAACTGAATTGTGCATCTTACATGGGTGAATTATATGCTATGTGATTACATCTCAATGAAATGGTTTAAAAAGAAGAAAAAAATGAAGTCAAGAAAATCAGGGCAAGACTACTCCAAGAGTGCAGGTGATATGACAGTGTGGTGCTGGTGAGCTGAAGAGATACCTGGGAGAAAGAATGGGCAGGGGTTAGACATGGGAATGGAAGCAGAGGAAGGAGTCTAGGATTACTGCCAAGCTTCTGTTGATACAACTGGATTGTCAGCCACCAAAAGGATAAAAACAATTAACACTTGCATGGTGTTTAAATGCCAAGCACTTTGCAGGTATTAATTCATTCAATCTTCAACAGCCCCATTAGGTAGATACCATTATTATTACCCACATTTTATAGAAGGGAAAGGCTCAGAGAGGTTAAGTAACTTGGCTAAAGTCTGACAGCTAGTGGGTGGCAGGGCTGGTTTTCAAACCTCTGGCTCCAGAGCTGCTTTCTTAGCCACAACACTGCACTGCTTCTCTGGCACCATGGGAAAGGGCCAGATTTGGGTACAGCACTTCCAAGTTCAACACAAATACACTGATCACATAGTGCATGCTAAGTCAGTAGCCCCAAAGGCACCATCCCCAAACAGAAGAGTCCCAAATTCCTGCTGTGCACCATAAGGACCCAAGGCCCCACTGGGAACTGCAGACACACACCATGGTCGTAAATTCTCCACCTCGCCTGCCCCACCCAGTTCTAGCTTCTTTTCTCACTGCTCACTCTACTGCCCTGTTCCCATGGGAGATGGCCTGGGTTGGGCAGAGGTTGGAGCAAGAGACTAGCCCAGCAACATAGACTTGTTTCCAGAGAAACGATGGAAGGACCAAAGGAAAAGCCTCATTAGACAGGCATCCAGGAAAGGCAAACCTGCTGGGCACTTTGTCTGAGGGGCCTCCTGGCTGCCCATCCTGACCACAGAAAACGGAACTCCCACCAGTCAGCCCTGAGTCATTCATTCCCTTCTCACTCCCAAGGAAGGGGTGGTTTCCTGCAGGGCCCTCTGGGCAGCTCAGGCTCCTCCCACGGGCTGTGTATCCTCTTATCTCACCCCAGGCTCTCTCCTGGGGCAAAGCAGAAGCTGGCAATGGTGGTACTGGCTTTCATCTTTCCTCAGAAGGCCTTGGAATTCAGGGATCAGAGAGAGGCCAGCAGCCAAAGTAAGGGCAGCTCAGGAGTCAGGATATCACATGCAGGCAGGCAGAAGACTAGCCAGATTGAACCCCTGCAACTATTTTACTAGTCCTTTTCCCATTGATTAGTATTACACCTCTCCAGATGCCTGTTTTGGACTCAACCTCACACTGTGGGAAAGACTCACATCAGGCCAGGGCCAGGTACATGTTAAATAAGTGAACAAAAGAGCGGAAACAGCTCTAAGGTGGCCCTAGTCAGAGGTACGCAGGGAGGGGTTAAAAACACAAGCTTTAGTTGGACACAGTGGAACCCACCTGCAATCCCAGCTACTTGGGAGGCTGAGGCAGGAGAATTGCATGAGCCCAGGAATTTAAGGCCAGTCTAGATAATATAGGCCTTGATATTTGGGGGGGGTGGGGGGAGACAGGTTTCAGAGTCAAGCAGAACTGAATAGTGATTTGGATGACTCATTTACTCCTTCTAAGCCTTAGTCTCCTCTTCTGAAAAGTGAGGACATGCGCACTAAATACTTACTGTGGGGTGAGAGGAGACAATGCATAAGCATAGCGCTGGCGGATAGCACCATACATTTTGGTAGCTGGCAGGATAGTAGTAAGGGAGGGAGTCGGGAGGAGGAGCCCACTCCCACCCAGTTCTCACCCCAGAGGAGCTGAAGTCCCTTCTTGGGGGTTCAGAGCTCATCTAGCTAGTGTGGGGGTAGGGCATGACTGTTGTCATACAAAAATGCCCCAACAGAAGCACAAGATTCTGTGGGGACTCAGAAGAAGGAAAGATTAATGAGCGTGCAACCCAGATGTCCTCGAAGCTTGCAGGTCTTTCTGGTCGCCTTTTCCATTTACATCTGATTAGGGTGGCTCCATCCCTATTCTTCATCCTCTGGGAAAAACCTGCCCTCCTCTCTTCCACTAGGATTCCTCCAGGTTTAAGCCTCATCATCATCCCTCAATCTGAATCCTTGTTCTTACTAATTCTTGATTACTGGGCTGCTCGCTTTCCATGACCACCATTCATCTCTCGACTCCACAAGTGTAATTGCCTCTTTCTCTTTGTTCCTAAAGCACCATGAATACAAGCTTTATGTACAGGAATCTTTCACTGGATGAGCAAGATGGAAGGAAAGCTAAACATTCACAGGACAGGGAACAAACTTTAAAATGAGTATTGAGCATCACTGTTCTGAAATTTTCCTCAAGAAGTCTTCTCTCCGGCTAGCCTCTTTAGGTTGCCATCTTTCCCTTACTGGCCCGTCTCCTTTTTCTCTGGAGTTATTCTATATTCAGCAAATTTAGCCTTTCTGCTTCCTATCAAGATCATTGCCCAAAGTCCTCATTAAAAAAAAGAAGTCCATCAAAAACTCATAAAAAGAGCTATGGACTTCTGAAAAGTATGTAAATGCATTTTTTCTTTTTAAATTAGATTTTCCCTCTCATTACATATAGTAGGAAGGTAAGAAATAAACTCCTACGAACTAGGGACTTGGAGACAGATCTGAATCACAAAGAAAGATCTAACAGGCTGTTGAGTTAGAAAGGTTTTGTACCTGGGGAAAATGAGACCCTCGGGTGATAGTGAATGGCACATCATGAAAGAGAAAGAATGGGAAGGCACAAAGGTGGAAAGGGAAAGGGTTGCGTGAAAGTGAGTCTCCAAAAGGACACATGAAAGTAATAGTTCTGCTGGGGGCGCCGTGAGTTTGAAGTGCCTATGGAACAATAAAGATGTCCAACAAGTAATCCAGAATTCAAATTTCAAGAAAGTGATTAGGTGGGAAGGGCTGTGTTCCAGCATCTGGGGGGAGAGTCTTGGTCCAAAGGATCATGTGGAGCCATGAAAGGGTTTCAAGTAGGGAAAAAACAAAAGCAAATTTAAGCCTCAGAAAATATTGTGTAAGGAGATACCATTGTAGGACTATCAGAATGGCAAAGGGAGGGGAACGTACAGTGCCTGACACACTGCTGGGGTATAATAGAACCATCATCTCAGAGAGAGGTTTGGCAATGTTGGGAAAGAGATGGAGAGATAGAGAATCCTGGTGCCTACAGCCACCTGAATTCAGGCCTTTCTGACTGGATAAAGGTCAGGTGTTGGGAAACCTGGAATGACAGAAAGATGAAAGGCAAGGACCCAGGTATGTGCTCTCAAGAGCCAGTTCTCTTCCCAACTCACCAGTCAGTGACATCGCATTAGCAGCTTGAAACTGGCTATGAAGTATTTACACCACAAAAAGCAGCAAAGCCTACAAAACAGGACACCCTCCTCTCTGAGAGCCAGTTTAATAGCACTCTACTGCCTAAGCCAGTCCTCATCCAGCAACCCCTTGAGTTCTCCGAACAATGGCTACCAGAGATCAAATAAAGCTTTCAAAAGCCAGGACTTTGGCCTTATATTCCAAAAGAAAAGGCTAGGCCCAGTGAGCTGGGCTGAACCTTAAAGAGCCTTCAAGTCTTTAGCCAAAGGGAAGACCTACGTTGCCTCCTTTTTCTTAGGCTTATCCCAATTCCTGCTTGATTTTCTAAAGAAGCACAGGACTGGGAAAGGCAGCTTTTTTCTATCTGTGTGGAAGCAGGAGGAAATGAGAAAATGACAGGGACAGGTAACTGGGTCTCCTTTCATGGAGGAGGAACAGTCCTAATGTCAACTCTCTGACAGTCACAGACAAGCCCCATATGAGCTCTGTACCCTTAACCACTATTATGCTTCTTCCCTGTGTAAGTCATAGGACTTGGTAAGGATTTGGATGCAGGAGTGGAGAGAAAAAGAGGATTTGAGACTCACTCTCAGGTTTCAGACTTACATGGCTGAGTAGCCTATATCAGATGCAGAACATAGGAAAAAGATCCAAAAGGGATGTGAAAGTTAGTAATAGTTCTGTTTGGGACTTAGTGAGTTTGAAGTGCCCATGGAACAACAAGAGAAATGTCCAACAAGTAATTTGAGAATCGAAGTTCAATAGAGTGATTAGGTCTTGGGAATTTCTGGTGTATAGAGCAAACTGAAGTCATGTGATCACTCAGACATATAAAGGACCAAGCAAGAACACCTGGGGAATGGCAAGACTTAGGAGAGAGAAACCACAGAAATAAACTGAAAGGGAATGTTATAGAAGGTAGGAGGCAGCCAAGAGAACGTGACATTATAGAACCCAAGGGGAAGAATACCCAAGTGTTGCAGACAGTTTGAGTTCAATGAAGATTAAGATGACGGACACAATGTTTATTGTGGCTGGTGGAGAGTGAAGAAGAAAGTGATAAAAGATGAGGATCAAGGAGGCAGGGGTCAGGTCAGGTAGGGCCTGTATGCATTAGTAGGTGGGCGAATTAAATTCTAAGTGCAATGGGAAGTCTTTGGAGTCTTTTAAGAGGGGAGTGAAGACACTGGATGTGTGTGTTCAACATCAGTCTGTGTATGGAGGATGGATGGAAGAAGTAAGAGCGGAGGCAGGGACACCAGTTAGAAGCTACTGCGGTAACCCAGATGTGGACCAAGATGGGAGTGGGAGGGGTAAAAAATATTCAGATTCAGTGCACATTTGGAAGGAAGGGCAGGAGCCACTAATTAATTGGATGTAAGGTAAGAGAAAGATAAGTATCGAGGAGTAATGAGCTTTGGGTTTGATCAACTCAGTAGATGGAGGTTTCATTTATAGAGGTCGGGTAAGACTAGGAAAACAAAGGTTCAGGGTTGAGAACCAGAATCAAGAGTTTTCTTTTGCTTTTTTTTTTTTTTTTTTTTTTTTGAGATGGGGGTCTTACTCTGTTGCCCAAGCTGGTCTTGAACCTGTGGGCTCACAGATTTCTCCCTCAGCCTCCTGAGTAACTGGGACTACTGGCATGTATTACCACACCTGGGTTGACTATCTTAAGTCTAGGACATTTATTAGACACACAAGTGGAGGAGCCAAGTAAACAGCTGGCCACCAAAATCTGGAGCCCAGGGGAAAAGTCACCAGTATTCACTTAGCATCCAAAGCCATGGGACTGCACAAACATTAAAGTTGTGTTTCCTTTCTTATTTGATCTTACAGAGGCTAGGTAGTCCTTGATTGGAGACTGGGGCAGAGGGAGGCATCCAAAGCCATTACCATTTGTCTTTGTAACCTGAAGGCTAACAGGGCTTATGACAATCCTGGCTCAGCAACAACTTGCAGAAAAAATGGTGCCAGAGAAACTAAGGGCTTCACAGGAGGACGAAGCACTTCCCTCTCCTCATCCCTCCCCTACTTAAATTCTTTGCTAGTAAAATTATTTCAGAAGGAGGAAGACAGAAAGATGTGAGGACACCTGGTCTGCAGGAGCCAGCAATGGAAGCCCCAGTTGAGGTGTAAGGGTTTAAATGGAGGAATTAACATGGCTGTGCATACTCCTCCCCCTCAACCCACCCTTCCCTGCCCCCAGAAGCAGAATAGGAACCACCACTGTGCCCAGGAGGCCTTGGCCTCCATGAAGAGATCAGACCCACTACTCTGCTACTAACATGAAGACCAGCGCAAGCCAGGGTGGAGACCAAATATCTCTGATTCTGAGCAAGCCAGATGGAAATATTGAAGATCATCTCTTTTCAAACTTTAATGTATACTCAAATCATCTGGGAATTTTGGTGAATGCAGTTTCTGTGTTAGCAGGTCTGGGGCAGGGCCTAGAATTTTGCATTTTTAAAAGCTCCCCCATCCTGCCGTTGCTACTGTCTACAGACCACTTTGAGCAGAGTGACCAGAGGCTTCTGTGGAGGTCACCTACAATGGAGGGGGAATGCCTAGATCCAGGGGAATGTGTTTATTTATGCATAAAATCCCAAAACCTATTAAAGTGTAAATACCCATCATCTGTCATGGTTGTGAAGCAGACAGTAATTTCTGACAAATTACACCTTCCAGGAGCATAACATGGCTGTTAAGCACTTGTGTTCTGAAGGTTGACCTTGTGTACTTATCTCTGAGGAGGTATGTGATCATAGGCAAATCATCTCTGCCCCTCAGTTTCCTCATCTTTATAATGGAAATAATAAGACTATTGTGAAGATGAACTGAGTCGATAGATTTTAGTTAGGTGCTTAGTAAATGTTGCCATTCTTGATGACAGTATGCCCTTCTATAATAGTTAACTTAGTAGACACACACCCAGGCTTATTTTACTTTTGGTGTTCATATATATACCTCCCATCTCTCTCCCACCAAAAGGCCTATGTCCTTTTTTTTTCAAATTCCTCTACCCTCCTGCCCACTCCCCCTCCCCCTGGCCCCTGGCCCCCAGGTGGTCTGGATGGGCCCCAGCAGGCAGGGACAGGGACAGGACGTGGGGCTGTATCTGACAGGAACCTGAGGGGCTGGCCCGGGAGGGGATTGGGGCCCAGCTTCCTGAAGGGAGGATGGGCTAGGCAGGCACACAGTGCCGGAGAAGATGCCCTCCTGGGCCCTCTTCATGGTCACCTCCTGCCTCCTCCTGGCCCCCCAAAACATGGCACAAGTCACCAGCCAAGGTGAGGTGTGTAGAGGGTGGAGATCACCTATGCCCAGCAAGAGGGACCCCTGGGAGGGGGTGCAGAGTCCTTGGAGAAGATGTAGGGTAAGAGGCTCCCACTGGTCCCCTGCTTGGAACCCAACTTACCAGCTGTTCCTCAGATGTCTCCTTGCTGGCCTCGGACTCAGAGCCCTTGAAACTGTTTCTCCCAAACATTTGAGGACCTCACTTGCTTCTGGGATGAGGAAGAGGCAGCACCCAATGGGACATACCAGCTGCTGTATGCCTACCCAGGGTAGGTGCTGGGTTGTACCTCACTCCCCATATTTCCATATTTTTGTCCCTGCGCTTGGCTCTGCTGAGTCCCACTCTAAGAGCTCCCCTGTTGTGATCCCTATTGGAGGATTACTCTAAATACATGTACTACTAAGTAGCCACTTAAGAACAGCCCAGATCAAGTCCCTGTATACTCCAAATCCCACCTGTCTCTAACAGTGAAAGAAAAATGGCAAGTAATGGAACAGATGTTGGGCATCCAGGACTGGGTCCTCAGGGCTGAGTATGGTGGTTGTGTAGGGAGATTTCTCCTATGCCACAGAGAGAAAGCCCCGGGCCTGCCCCCTGAGTTCCCAGAGTGTGCCCCCCTTTGGAAACTCGATACGTGTGCCAGTTTCCAGCCCAGGATGAAGTACGCCTCTTCTTTCCACTGCACCTCTGGGTGAAGAACATGTTCCTGAATCAGACTCTGACCCAGCGGGTACTCTTTGTGGACAGTGTGGGTAAGGGCATCTCTGTCTCCCTGCCCTCTCCATTTGTTGCCTGCAGCCCCAGCTCCTAGAATCAGACTTGCCTGCAGCCTTTCAAGACAATGTGAATGCCTCCTATTACCAGGCTCCCCAGAGGCATCTCAAGACCCTGTGACCATCCCTCCTGTTCCTGGCATCCAGAGCTAGATTTATCCTACAAATCATTTCACACCAAGGACATCCTGGTCACCTCATCAGCATATTCATTTACTCACTCATTCAACAGTTACAGAATACCTACTGTATGCAGGTACTATGCTAGATGATGAGGATACAGCATGAAAATAAGTTCCTGTTTTCAAGGAACACAGTCTAACAAACCAGTGCACTGCAGCGATGTCCCCATTCTCATGAGGAAAGCAAGACAGGATAAAGAGCCTTCCTACCCTGGCATCTCCCCAAAAAGAGTGACAGTCCGTGATCTTTTCGAACCCAGTGGCTACCCCCAATTTAGCATCCCTTTTCTGTAGTCCATGAGTTGAACCACAGAACATGGTATTCAAGTTCTGATGTGCCCCTGTCTTGTTCTCAGGCTTGCCAGCTCCCCCCAGTATCATCAAGGCTATGGGTGGGAGCCAGCCAGGAGAACTTCAGATCCTCTGGGAGGCCCCAACTCCTGAAATCAGTGATTTCCTGAGGCATGAACTCCGCTATGACCCCATGGATCCCAGGAACTCCAGTGGCCCCACAGTGATACAGCTACTCTCCACAGAAACCTGCTGCCCGACTCGGGTGGAGGCTGAACCCAGCCTCCACTCTGGACCAGGCTCCATGTGCTCAGTTCCATAGCACCCCCAACAGGATGGACCAGTGCAAACCTCCCGGACTGAAGAGTATTGTAACCTTCTGCTTCCCCTCCTACATCCTATCCTCTACCCCTCAGTTTTGACACAGCAAAGGACAGGCCATACTTTGAGGATGTTAGACTGGGTTCTTGGGAGTTAATATACACTCTTATTAACCCTCAGGAACCATATTTATTTAGGGATCTCCCACTTGAGTCATTCACACTGACAAAATTAAGGGCTGTCAAGCCTCTGTAGTAATGTGAATTTCCCTGAAAGTCCCTGAACCCAATGACCTGGCCCCCAGTCTGGTGTATATTTATCCAGTAAGGAGTTGAGCACTGCCCAGGGGTACACTAGGGCTTCCAATATAAGGGATAGAGGCTGTCTTGGATGAGAGGCAGGCCTAGATTCTGACACTGAGATTCTTCTCCCAAGGCTCCATCTCTGACAGTGATGGGTGGAAGCTGCCTCATCTCTGGCCTCCAGCCTGGCAACTCCTATCAGATCCCAGCTACGCAGCCAACCTGATGGGGTCTCCCTCCGGGGCTCCTGGGGCTCCTGGTCTTTACCTGTGACTGTGGACCTGCCCAGGGATGCAGGTGGGACAACAAAGAATGGGTAAATGGAGAGACCAATTTAAAAAAAAAGTTCTCTAGGGAGGCTTGGGCTGGATATGGAGACTCTGGGAACACATGGTCCTTCCTAATGACCTCAAACTAGCCATTGCACAGAAGGAACTATGGTCAGGGAGAGAAGAGAGAATAGGAGTAAATGTCCTATATTGTGTGTATAAAAGTGATCCAGATACTCTATACAGTAGGGGCACATGGCCCTGATAGGACTTACTTCTTGATTTTCAGTGGCAATTGGACTGCAATGCTTTACCTTGGACCTGAAGAATGTTACTTGTCAGTGGCAAGCAACAGGATTATACTAACTCCCAAGGCTTCTTCACCACAGTAGGAACACAATGCTGTCCCAGAGATAGGTAAGTTGAATCTGATGTCATGAGAAAAAGACACAAACCTGCAGAAAGAAGGAAGAGAGTACCTCTTGACCCTTTTCACTCTCCTACCTTGGCCCTTGCACTGAACAGCCTCCATGCTCTATTTCCCATCTTCCAGTGAGTGTTTTATCTTCTCAACATTTTTCCATTCTCACTGGGAATGCCTTGGTTTACATCAGCCTTTCAACATTACAACAACCTACAGTTTCATTCACTCCAATTATTCCCCATGCCGTGGACCTAGTGGCCTTTGTTAATGTCAACCATTGCATGATCTTTGTAAAACTCTTAACTTTGCATGGTCTTCCCCTACACAGGTTATATATTTCAATTTCCATGATTTGAGATCTAGTAAAGCCATACAAAACTTAGCCTGGCTTTCAAGGACTTCAACGAAACACTCACTGATCCTTAGTCCTCTCTGAATCTATTTCCGAGTTTTGTTAATTTTACATATAAATATCTTAGAATCTGTACACTTATCACTCCCATTGCCCTGGTCAACCCATCATCATCTCTCAATTGGGCTACTAAAAAGACCTAAAGACCTATTAATTAATCACCAAGTCATTCTTTCCATAGGAGCTGGACTGAACTTTCACAAGTGCAAAAATGGGGTGTAGTTCAGTGGTAGAGTATTTGCCTAGCATGTGCAATCCCCAGCACTAAAGAAAGAGAGAATAAGGAGGAGAGAGAGAAGGAAAAATGCAAAAATGAACAAAACATTCCCCAATATTAAAATCTTGGATAGTGGGCTAGGGATGTAGCTCAGTGGTAAAGCTCTCACCTAGCATGCAAAAGGCCCTGGGTTCCCTACCAAAAAAAAAAAATCCCTTGATAGCTTCCACTGATCTTAGAATATACTGAAGCCTTATAAAGTTCTAAAAGACCCAGCTCCTGCACATGCTTTCAGCTTCATCTTATCCTAGCCCTTTTGTGCTCTCTGTCCCAGAACTAGCCTTCTGCCGTTCCCTATGCTCCTTTACATCTGGATCTATGCATGTGCTGTTTATCCAACTCTTCCATCTTTACTTCTACTTATCCTTCAAAATTTCAGGGAACCCTCCTTAATTAGAGCTCTTCCTTATTAGACCCATATGCCTTCTTATGGTACCATGTTAGTCTCTCATGTATTCATCACAGTTACAATTTAATGTTTATACTTAATGTGATTATTCAGTTGATTTTAAAAAATTTATCTTAGAATTTCCAGCTGAGGAAAAGCTGATCTTGACTATACCTGACCCATGAGGGCAAAGTCAACCACCATTCTTACTCACCGTATAGTCTCTCCTACCACAGTGCCTAGTAGGGACTCAGTTAAAAATCGTTCAATGAATGCATAATGAAAAGGCCACTACTAACCGTTTTAATATATTCTTTGGTTTTTTTTCTATGCATTTATACATGAACATACATTTTTAATATAAACTGGATCACGTGTGTGTGTGTGTGTGTGTGTGTGTATACACACACTATATATATGGAGAGAGAGAGAGAGTGAGTTTGCTTTTTGTTTGATGTTTTTGTTTTTTGTGGTACTAGGGATCAAACCCAGGGCCTTGCACATGCTGGAAAGCACTCTACGACTGAGCTACACCCTCAGCCCCACATGGTTTGTTAACTCACATTTTTACTTAAATATATATCTTGGAGCTCATTACAAAATGAGTTAATTCATTCATTTCTAATAAATACACAGATTTCACATAATATAGAGGTGCCATGCAAGGATTAAAGGTTGACAAAACTGAAGTCATCATTCCTCTACCAAAACCTGCCCCTCCACTTTAATGTCCTCCATCCTACCATGCACTCTGTTTCCCAGGCCTGAAACACAGAAATTGCCCTGGACTTGCTGCATCCCAACACCCTCCAGGTCCAATCAGAAATAGTCTTGCTGCTCCTGCTCTTCAATATTTCTTGGATCATTCTTTCACTCTATCCCTGCTGCCAACCACCCTATATTCAGGCCCTGATCGCTTTGCCACATGAAAAACCACAACACTGTCCTAATGAATTTCTCTGTTTCTACTCTCTCCTCACAAATCCTTCCTGAAACTGCAGTTTAAGTGATCTTCCAAAAGGACAAAGGTAATCATGACACTTCCCTGTTTAAAATCCTTAAATGTCTCCAATAATCACTATAAGATTTAAGTTCCAGCTCCTTAGAGAGGCCACAAGGGCAGCCATGACATGTTCTCTGGTCGTACATTAATCATTTGCCACTAGGCCCTCTATTCTAAAATCATTCCAAACCACTTTGAAACTTGGAAACTTCTCCAAAGCATCACACTTTCTTATGTGTGCCTGGGATGCCCAATTATTCTCTTTGCTCAGCCTATTTATAGTTCAAGATTCAGTCTAAATAATGCCTTAGCTAGGAAGCATTCCCTGATCCTCCCAGTATGATAGATGCTCCCCCTTAATGATTCAGGCCAGTCTGTGCACATCCCAGAAAAATAGCATCTGTTGTTTCTCTGTCTCCCCCACTGAAGCGAGAGCTCCTTGACAATTATCCCTCTATGTACTCCTAGGCCTAGCACAATGCCTTGCACATGGGTATCAATTGTTTGTTGAATAAATGAATAAACATAAATACATAGAGTGATAAATAATTTCAGTGATATAAAGTCACTTGGGGAGTATAATCAAGAAGGAGCCATGATTCATTTGCTCAATAAACAATTATTATTGAGGAGATTATGTGTCAGGTACTGGGAACAGAGTGACAAATAAAATAGAAAGGTTCTTGGGCTGGGGATGTAGCTTGGTGGTAGAGTGCTTGCGGGAGGTGGGCGAGGTGCTAATTTAGACTGAGTGCTCAGGAAAGCTCACCAGGGAGGCTAACAGTTGAGCTGATATCTGCATAGCAAAAGGAATGAGTCCTGTCAAGACTTAGTGTCAGAGCAAAGCAGGGCAACGGGCAGAATGCAAAGGCAGAGCATTTGGCATATCTGTGGCACAGAAAGCAGGCCCATAGAGATGAAGGGTGCTAATCAGCATGAGTCAGAAGAGATGAGAATGGTGAGATAAGGAGGCATCAAATCATAAAGAGATAAGGAGCCACTGAAGGATTTTAAGCAGAAGAATAACCTGACTTAAATTTTTAAAATGTATGTTTCTCCATGGAATCATACTAAGAGTGAGACAAGGTCAGCAGTTAGAAATCTGCCTTCGTTCAGACAAGAGATGATGGTGGTTTCACCTTATGTGGCAGTGGTAAAGACCAAAATAAATAGATTCATGATATATTCTGGACATTATCAGAGCAATATTTTTTAAAACAAATTCTGGTAGCCATGTGAAGAACAATTGAAGGTAATGGTGAAAACAGTAGCAGAAAACCAGTTAGAAGATAGCTGTAATAAAGTAATAGGAAATAACCTGTAGGGGTAAGAGGGCTGCTGTATGAGAATACATTCAAAAATCTAAAGATGTTTCTTTCCAGAAAGATGAAGGCTCTGTAATCTTTGAAACAATCCTGTGAGGTAGGTATCAACCCACTTTATAAATAGAAGGAAACTAGGGCAGAAATAAATCAAATATTTTGCCTATCACTACACACTAGTAGGCCAGGACCTGAACTCGATAGACTATACTATTTTCATATATCATGCTAGCTCTTCCTGAAGAGGAAGAGTCTGGACCTCAAGACAGAGATAGAGGGAAAGCTCTGGAGAGCCATCCAAGGGAGAAGTTAGACTATAATCCATACAGGCCATCGTCCTGTACGATAGGGAGGATGGGGATTCGTTTCCGGGGCATGCCTGATTTAATGACTATATGGGGCTGGTTCTTAGGGACCCCATTTGGGAGAAGTGTGAAGAGGAGGAGGAAACAAATCCAGGATTACAGTCCCCTCAGTTCTCTCGCTGCCACTTCAAGTCACAAAATGACAGTGTTATTCACATCCTTGTAGAGGTGACCACAGACCAGGGTGCTGTTCACAGCTACCTGGGTTCTCCTTTTTGGATCCACCAAGCTGGTAAGGACTCTCTTTCCCATTCCTCCCACACAGTTCCCACCATCCCCCACTGAATCTGACCCTATGCCCATGATCCCCAACTCTGGCACTTCTGTCCCATGACCCTGTTAGCATGATGTCTCAGGGACAGAAGGGCTTAAACCAGTCCTGCTGAAATCCCTGTAGTGCTCATCCCCACTCCAAACCTGCTGTGGAGGGAGATCTCCAGTGGGCAGCTGGAATTGGAATGGCAGCACCCATCACCCTGGGCGGCCCAAGAGACCTGCTATCAGCTTCGATACACGGGAGAAGGCCATCAGGATTGGAAGGTATGATCAAGTGACAAATGCCTGCAGAGCATAATACAGTGTGTTCCTAGGGTTTATTACATCTCCTGTCAGAAGGACTATGTCCATGTATCCATATCTGGGCTTGAGTATCTTTTTTTTTTTTTCTGCGGGGGGAGGCAGGGATTGAACTCAGGGGCACTCAACCACTGAGCCACATCCCCAGTCCTTTTTTGTATCTTATATAGAGACAGGGTCTCTCACTGAGTTGCTTAGCACCTCACTTTTGCTGAGGCTGGCTTTGAACTCATGATCCTCCTGCCTCAGTCTCACAAGCCGCTGGAATTACAGGCATGCACCACCATGCCCAGCTTCAACTAGTAGTAATCTCTGTGGGTATGTGGCATGCCCAGTTACTACGTTTGGCTTCTGGGATATCAGTTTCCCCTGATTTCTTCCTACTTCTCTGATTGAACTTTCTCACTCTCCTTTACTGGCTCCTTTTTTCTTCTTTTCCACTCTTCCATAATAGGTTGTACCTCCTAGAGTTCCACCCTTGGCTCTTTTCTCCTCTAGATAAATATATATGTTCTCCTTAAGTGAATGCTTCGACCACATGGTTTTAATAGCTATACATTAACAATTAAACAATCCCAATTTTGCTGTATGGAAAGAAATTTTAAGAATTACGGGCAAAGTACCTATTTTGAAATCTGTTTCCTCACTGGTAAAATGGGGATATCTACCTTATAGAGTAAAATTAAGTATATAAATACATAGCAGAGTGCCTGACATATACAAAATGCTCATATACATTAGTTAAATATTGTCTGTTTTTATTCTCATTTAACACATGTACATACAACTTCTTATCAGACAGCTCTATCTAAACCCCTCAGTCTCAGATAGTTCGAACTCAATGTATTCAAAACTAAACTCATTTTTCTTCCTGAATGTATTTTGTTTTTGCTGAGGTATACTTTACATAAAATAAAGTGTACAAACTTTAAATGTACAATTAACCTTATATCTGTATACACCCATGTATTATTAACCAAGATCAAGATATAAATTACTTCCAGCACCCCAGAACCCTCCTTATGCCCCCTACAGTCCACCTTCCCATCAAAGGTAACCACTATCTTGAAGCAAGCATGGATTCCTTCCACTGTAGTTAAATTTTATAAAATAGAACCATCCAGAACTTCTTCTTCAAGCTTATTTCTCTTCTGTCTGACAACAGCACTCTTTCTTTCCCCTTGCCCCCTTTCCCCCTACTTATTAAACAAGTAAGTTGAATAGTGTACTAATACTCCTCAGCCCCTACTAGGACTGTCTTGGCCTTCTCTTTGTCCACCCAGCTTCCCACCTGTGCTTTCAACATACTGAACTATTCTGTGACCCCCAGTCAAGCAGCACGTTTCTTCGTGCTCCCGTGGTACGCCATACTAATGAACTGCTTTGATTATTTGGTTGTTTGGAAATCTCCATCACTAGCTATGTGAGAGATTGCTCTGTTTATCTTTTTCGACAGCGCCTAGTCCAATGTTTGGCATTTCCAAGCAGCTCATAAATGTTTGCTAAGTGATTAAGTCTCACTGCCTGTGCACACGATGCTTGTATCCCCAGCACCCAGCGCAAATCTGGCATCCTCTGCAGCATGAGTGGTACTGGTGCAGTTCGTGTGGCTGAGTATCTGAGTGTAGGTCTGAGCGGCCATGGCCCCACCACGAATAGTAATGAAAAAAACATGGCAGGGTCTTCGCACGTCGTGGTCAGTGTGAATGTATGCCGGGATTTCTGCGCAGGTGCTGGAGCCACCCCTTGGGGCCCGGGGAGGGACCCTGGAGCTGCGCCGCGATCTCGCTACCACTTACAGCTGCGCGCCAGGCTCAATGGCCCCACCTACCAAGGCCCCTGGAGCGCCTGGTCTGACCCAGCGAGGGTAGAAACCACCTCCGAGACCGGTGAGACCAGGCCGGGCAAGGACAAAGCCGGTCTGCGGCTGCGCGAGGGGCGGGGGCGCCGGTCGCGGGGCGGGGCCCTGAGCGCACCGGTCTGCGGCTGCGCGGATGTCCTGGTGCGTGCGGTACCCTGGGGTGGACCTGGGGTGGCCAGGGTTGGCTTGAGCGGCGGAGACACCGGCCGGCCTGGTGAGCCTGCGGGTGGGCCGAGGGTCGTCCGCGGTCTGACGGGTTTTGTCCCTAGCCTGGATCTCCTTGCTGACCGCTCTGCTCCTGTTGCTGGGCGTCAGCGCCCTCCTGGGCCTGCTGCTGCTGAGATGGCAGTTTCCCCGCGCTCTACAGGTCCCGCCCCCTCCAGCGGGTGAACGGAACCCCAACAAGGGCAGAGGTTTCTAAACAAGCATCCTGGGGTCATTCGATGACACTTGCTCTCTGGACCACTACACGCCTACTCCTATGGCTTCAGCCGCGTCCTGTGTCTCTGGCAATGACACTCTCTTAACATGCCCCACTCTGCCTTAGTTTCTCACAGCCCCCCTCCTGTCTGCTCCTCTCAGAGACAAGGCTGCTGCCCACCTTTGCTCGGGCATTAATGGTTCTCCCTCCCTACCCACACCCCCATACAAGGGCCATCAGGTCCGGTCATTCCACCTCCTAAATCTAGCTCAAACAGTGGCTCCCTTTTTCTAGCCCTACAGACACTCTCACTGAAACAGAGCCTCTTCATCCAATCTAGCTTCACACAGCACCAGAATAATCTTTTTAAAACGCACACATGAGCCTACTTTCCCCTCCTTAAATCTCTTCAGTAGCTCCCCAGGATAGAATCCAGAACATGTAAAATGACTCGCAAGGCTCTGCAAAATCTGTTCCCTGCCAGCACTTCCACCATCTTCTGCCCTGTGCATCAGCCTTGCCAAACTGTTGATTTCCTCCACAAGTGAGGCTGTCTTACTTGTCAGTGTCTTTGCACATCATGTCCCTTCTGCCTGGAATATCCTCCCTGGCTGACTAATACCCATTCATCTTTAAATAACTTTCTTCACCAGCTCTTAAAAACCTGTCCTGACCCTCCCTTATTGGCTGCTCTTTTGTGCCCCTATACAGTACCAATAGCATTTTACTGCACTTATTTATTTTTCTGTTTTTGAGTACTAGGGATTGAACCCAGGACCTTGTGTATACTAACCCATATGTTCTACTACTGAGCTATACCCCCATGTGTTAGCTGATTCGTATATTCTTTATAGCTTCCCCATTAGACCTTACTTGGTCATTTTTAAGCCTTAGCACTGTGCCTGCCAAGTAGCAGGCCCTTAAATAAATGTTAGTAATGAATGACTCACATGTGGAGGCTGAGGAGAAATGTTACTGGAAATTATAAACAAACGATGGAATCCATTCCACCTCAGCCCTTAACTAGTAATACTGGCTATTATTCTGAGGTTCTTAGCTCAGAAGTCAGCTTCTGCAGGCAGTGTGTTTTGATTGACCTCGGCTGGGTCAGGTGCCTCTTTTGGGGGCTTCCATCGTTAAACATGTCTCTCTCTAAACTTTTTGTATTTTTGTTTTTTGTGGTGCTGGGATTGAACCCAGGACTTGCACATGCTTGGCAAGTGCTCTCCCACTGAACTACACCCCCAGGCCCCTCCCCTGAACTTTTAATTCTACCTATGTGCACGAACAGTCTGGAAGATCGCTAGATGTGACAAAAAGTTTGCAGAGAAGAGGGAGGTGGTGCTTCTGAACTAGGCATTCTCAGTTCTTTTTCCCCAACCAAGTAAGTCAGTCCTCCACTCTTAGGGAGATGGAGGAAGTAGCGGAAGAGGCCGGAAATGTCCAGCTAAAGTCTTTCCACATGGAAATGTGAGGCTAAACAATCTGAAGAATAGGACTGGGGCTGTAGCTAAGTATCAAAGTTCTTGCTTAAGGAAGATTTTAAGTTTGAGCACAGCTAGCAACTTAGCAAGGCCCCTAAGCAACTAGCAAGACTCTGTCTCAAAATAAAAAAATAAATGGGGTGGGGTTGTGGCTTAGTGGTAGAGCATTTGCCTCACATGCGTGGGGCACTGGGTTTGAGCCTCAGTAACCACATAAATAAGCTAAGTAAAATAAAGGTATTACTCTACAACTAACAACAAAATTAAGTATACTAAATAATAAGGCTGGGGATGTGGTATCAGTGGTAAAGAACCCCTGGTTAATCCCTGGAATAAAATTCCAAAATACAAGGAATGAAGGAAGGGAGAATGGATGGATTTGCCTAGTGTGTGAGGCCCTCGGTTTGATCCCTAGCACCAAAACAAAACAAAAATGGATGGTCCCAACACAACCCATGCTCTTCCCAGATAGGACCACCCTCCGTAGGAATTTAGTAATAAGCTCCACTGGTTCAAATAATTTCTTGAGCACCCTATTATAGGCCAGACACTGGAGATTAGAGGAGTAAAAAAAATAAACTCTTCTCTTAGGAGCTTGTGCTCTAGTAGGGTAAGACAGACCAAAAAAATGTAACAATATAATAAATATGCAATAAGTCAAGTGCTGTAAAGAAAAATATAGCCGGAAATAGAGAGTGATGGCGAAAAGAGATGTTACAATTTTAAGGTAGTCAGGGATGATGTCTCTGTTAGGATATTCAGGGAGAAACCTAAATGAAGTGAGGAAATAAATTGTGTCCAGGGAGGAAGAAGGGCAGGTGCCCCAAGACAGGAAATGTTGAGAAAGCTCTGTGCTACACTTTGTCCACAGACCCTCCCTCTTCCACCTTCTCCCTTACTTTATAGCCTTAGCTATGCTCCTCTCTCCAAGGCTTAGCACCTCAGCCTCACTGCCTCCCCTTACTGCCCCCACTTCGGTGCTTTTCCTCTTCCCTCCCCAACTCACTCCAAGATTCATTCTCCTTCTCTTCCTTGTTCTCTAGGAGATGAGGCATGCCCTGTGGCCCTCACTTCAAGACCCTTCACCGGGTCCTAGGCCAGTACTTAGGGATGGTGTGGTTCTGAGTCCGGTGAGTGCATTCTTCTCCTTCCCCACCCCTCTCCCCATCACCAATGATCCTTGACCCCACAGTGTAATTGTTCAAGGTCCCCGCCAACAGTGTACCCCACCCCCAGGCACTGCCCCCAGCCCAATGCTCCTTTCCACACAATCCAGTCCCCCACACATACCATCTGCTCTAATCCAGCTCTTTTAACATCTCTCCAGCCCAAAGCCACAGTCCACAGATACTATGAAGAAGTGGAACCCAGCCTCCTTGAAATCTTACCTAAGTCCTCAGAGAGGATGCCTTGCCCTTGTGTTCCTCCCAAGCCCAGATGGACTACCGAGGATTGCAGCCCTTCCGGCCTGGGAAACCATGCCTCTGTCTACATGCCCCACCCATGGCTGATGTCAGGGTCTTGCTGCACTACTCACATTGCCAACATTCCTACTACACTAAGCTGCTGGCAGCAGCCCTGCAGGCTGGCTCCTCACTCCCAGTACTCTGGACAGATCTAGACCCCTCTGTGAACACTCTACTTTACCCTACCCTCCAACACCAACACCTCAGACCTCACTTCCATCCCCTCTGCCTGCCCACCTAGCTCAACTTCATAGCACTAATCTTTCCATACTGCTGCTATCAGATCTGGGCCTCTTTCTCCATAGCCAGGCTAATTTCTCTGACTTTCACCTTCTCTCTCCTCTTGAATGCCAAATTCCACCTCCCATTGACTCCAGAATACTTGTATTCATTCCCCTACTACCACTTTGCTAATGAAACTGCCCAAAGTTCACTTCAAATCTTCTAAGTATAAGAGCCCATAGAATCTTGTTAATCATCAATTTATTTGATCTGTGCCATTTGTCTTAGTTGACTAATTCTCCTTTAAATTCTTTCCTACCTTGGCTTCTATCCCACCTTCTCTCCTGATTTTGCTCTTGCCTCTCTGAGTATACTGTTAAAGGAGGAACTATGGAGCCAGGATAAACTGTGGAGCCAGACTTGAGTTCAGTTTCTGTCTTTCATACCTGTTAGCTGGTAGCCTTAGGCAAATAACTGAATGTCTTTGATCCTTAGTTTCCCCAACAATAAACAGATAATAACAGCACAAAGTCATGAAAAGAATTAGTGGGGTAATCTAAGTAAAACAAAGGCCTAGGATATAGGAAATGCTTAATATTCCCTTCTTCTGTATTCCAGAATTTCTTCTTTATTGCAGTCCTTCAAGATTCCATTCTTTGTTGTTTTTTCCTCTAGCAGTGCTGGGGATGGAATCTGGAACCTTGCTTTTGGCCAAGCAGCGACATCCCCAGCTCCAAGACTCCATTCTTAATCTCCTACCTGTGTGTTCTTATTGACCTTACTATATGCTGACAATCCCAAAGTTCTTAGCTCCAGTCCAGACTTCTGTAGTACCTGTGATGCTTTATGGAAGTAACTTACATGTCTGTCCCTGCTACTAGATTGGAGTTCCTTGGGGGGTGGGGGTGGGCAAGGACCATGATTTATTTGTCCTTTTACTCTAGCACCTAGAATATTACTGGTACATGATAGTAGACGTTCAATAAATGTTTTCTAAATGAATAAAATCTTCTGGATAATGTTACCTAACCTCATACCAACCCTTCATGCTCTAAAGCATTCATAGCATCAAAAGTGTGCTTAAGCCACTCTAGTTATGGATTCCCCTACCCATTCTAATTCTCAAACAAATGATTTTTGTTTGTTTGTTTGGGAGCTCCAAATATACCCCCTGTATTAGGTCAGGGCCTTGGCAGAAGCCCAGGTTACACTCAAATTGGGTAATTTGATGAGAGTTTAATAAAGGCATATTTACAAAGGTGAGGGCAAGATTTGGGAAAATCATCAAGGAACAGTGCAGTATCCCCAAGGCTAACAAGAAACAGAGAGCTAGCACCAATCTAAACATCAGGAGTAAGGAGAGGGAATGGTTACCAGACCTGAAAGAGTAACTATAAGAGAGGGCTGCCTGGCAGGAGTTATGGCCTTTGGTAGGGGCATGTAGTCCACCTCTGGGGATGTGGCCAGGAGGAAGCCAGGGGAATAAACCGTTCAAACTCATGCTCCTCCCACCCTAGCCTTGGGTCCTTAGAAGTAAGTCAGAACTTTTAACATGGCTGAGGGGATGAATTATGGGAGCAGATATGCTGTGTCATCCATTTGCCCCATTCAAACACACTCTTTCTCCACCCTGCTCTGTGCTCTGCAAGGCTGATTCATACAGCCTGTATCAGTGAGTTTTCCTGGGCTTTGGTTTGCTTGATTCCATCAATGGGATTGTGTCCCCTCCCCAAATTCATGTGTTAAAGTCTTAAGTACCTCAAATGTGACCTTATTTGGAAAATAGGGTTATTACATAAAAAATTAGTTAAGATGAGGTCCTAGCCCTAATCCAATATGAATGGTATTCTTATAAAAGGGAAATTTGGACATAGATCAACACAGGAAGAAAGCCAAGTGAAGATGAAGGCAGAGATCAGGGCAATACTTCTATAAGCTGAGGGACACAGATTGCTAGGAAACCCCAGAAACTAGGGGAGAGGAATAGAAGATTCTTCCTCACAACCCTCAGAAAGAACTAATCCTACTGACATTTTGATCTGTTACTTCTAGCCCCCAGAACTGTGAGACAGATGTTTCTCATTTAAGCCACCCAGTTTGTGATACTTTGTATGGCAGACCTAGCAAACTAATAGAGATCAGAGACTGGGCAAATGGATTGAATCCAGGGGTGCTTTACAGTAAGCTACATCACCAGTTCTTTTTATTTTTTTAATTTTGAAATAGGGTCTTACTAAGTTGCCAAGGCTGGCCTTGAACTTTTCAATCTTCCTGCCTCCACTTTCCAAGTCACTGGGATTACAGGTGTGCACCACCATGCTTGGCGCAACCCCTTTTACATAAATCTCCAGCACCACTTTTCTGGTCATATCCTCTCCAAAGTCACCAGTGATTTCTTTCTCCATGGTCAGAGTTGACCTCTACTGTTATCATTCAGTTTGACCACTTTCTATCACATTGCAATCCCTCTCACCGTGAGGTCCATGTCAATATAACCTCCTTATGACTTGACTTCTAAATGTACAGATTCCCTGAGGTTGTACTCTCATCCTTCTTCTCTTGTTATTCTCAGTCCAGAAGCTGCAAATTGTGGCCAGTTTTCCACCTCAGATATGTTTTGTTTGTTCCTTCCCTACACAGAAAGCCCCAGTGGCTTCACAGTACCTGGTAGAATAACACCCAAACTCCTTAGCTTAACACTTAAGCCTGACACTAGACTGCCTTTTCTAAGTTTTCTGGGGTTCAGGAACTCCCCACTTATAACCCTAAGACGCCAACTCCCTTGTTTCCAAAGGAATAGGAAATAGAAAAAAATGAATGCTTCAAAGTTGAAGATAATAACAATATTAAGTTTGGTCTAACAGCCACAGGTTTTTCTCTGTCATCGTCAGAGTTGATCTCAGGCTAATGATTGAAAACCTGACTTTCCAGCCTTTCCTAAAACTGTATTGCATTGTGGGATTACAGAGGTTACTCCAATACTTTGAATCCTGGCTCTACTACTTATTACTGGTTGTTTGCCTTTGCTCAAGTTTCTAAACCTCATTCTGACCCAGTTTCTTTTTCTGTGAAATGAAAATATTTGCCTTGTGGGTTTAAGGATTTAACTAAAAAATGAATATAACTGTTTAACATAGTAGTTAGAGATGGTCAATAAATGGTACCCATCATTTCAATTATTGCTGCTTCACCTCTGAGTGATGGCGTGAATTATAATGGCATAATTCATTCAAGTCATGATTAGAGCATTAGATTGAACTGGAGTCAGACTTGGATTCCTACCAACTTCTTTGAATAACCTTGGGCAAATTCCTTCCCTTGGCCTTGTTTCTTCATCTGTAAAATATGGATATGCAGTCCATAAGGAGGGTTGCACCAAGCATAGGTGAAACAGGATCTCTAATGTTCTTGACATCTCTAAAGCCCCAGAGTCTCCCATAGGGCAGTCTAACTTTATCTTCCAGACAGGCAGGCTTAAATCCTTATCCCTTTTCTTTTCTTTTCTTTTTTTAAAATATGTTTTAGTTGTCGATAGACCTTTATTTATGTATATGTGGTGCTGAGGATCCAACCCAGTGCCTCACACATGCTAGGCAAGCGCTCTCCACTGAGCCACAACCCCAACCCCTTATCCATTTTCTTGACTTTAAGAAATTCACTTCTCTTTCGGTCTCATTTTCCCTGTCTGTAAAACAAGAAGCAAAACAAAACAAACACACGTGTTACTTCCTTCCTGAGCAGGGTTCCTGGCTAGCGAATGTACCCTAACAAAGCGGTCTTCTTCCGGTCCCCACCCCTGCCTGTCGGCCACCCGCAGGCTCGCCTATTTCTGAACGGCTCAAGTGCTTCCGAGTCATTCCAGCGAGTTCTGCGAGTAAGTATAATAAATATGATCCTCATGCAGGCTTTTCGAGAAAACTTCCTCAGGATCTCAGACCCTCCAACACTCAGACCCGATCCGTGCTCGCGGCGGGTGAGGGGGTACACTGAAGAATGAATGGAAGCGACTAGCGAACGCGGAAGCAACATAGGCCCCCGCCCCATGCGCGTCACGCCTGCCCCTACTACTTTCAGACTTCTTCTCCCAGGGACCGGCTTCAGACTTCTTTCCCACCCTTCATTCAATCACGCTCCTTTGCTGCACTCTCGTGAGGACCTGTGACTTGTACCGGAAGGCCCGCCCCCTGTGCTGTAGAGGCCAATGGGCGAGGGCGACGGTTGCGACGGTTGGGTTTGAAGGAGCCAATGAGCGCTCGGAGCGGAGAGTTTAAGAGGTGCTGCTCAGAAGTGCAAAAGCCGGTCGGGGATTGGAACCTGCTCCGGAACGCACGGTGAGGGCAAGCTATGCCGAGTCGAGGGATTCGCCGGGGGGTGGGGGAGCTGCTAGGCCGGGAGGGGCTGCTACCGAGGGCGTCCTGATTGTGAGGCTGGCCGGGAACGAAGGAGTCCTGCGCCGTCCCCGAGCCTGGTCGCCTCTTTCCTTCCAGGGCTCACAGCGGGCACCAGCTCCCAGGACCCCTTCCAGGCGCTCCCATGGCGCAGTTCGTGTTCGAGAGCGACCTGCACTCCCTGCTTCAGCTGGACGCACCCATCCCCAATGCACCCCTCGCGCGCTGGCAGCGCAAAGCCAAAGAAGGAGCGGGGCCGGCCCCCTCGCCCATGCGGGCAGCCAACCGATCCCACAGCGCCGGCAGGACCCCAGGCCGAACTCCTGGTTAGGGGCATGTGTCGGGACGGTGGGAGAGAGGGAATGGTCCAGAGCAGGCTTCGTGTTCCCTCCAGGAACCTCATTAGACTGTATGACTTCTCTTTCCCCACCCCAGGCAAATCTAATTCCAAGGTTCAGACCACCCCTAGCAAACCTGGAGGTGACCGCTATATCCCTCATCGCAGTGCTTCCCAGATGGAGGTGGCTAGCTTCCTCCTGAGCAAGGAGAACCAGCCTGAAAACAGCCAGACGCCCACCAAAAAGGTATGTTTCTCAGAGAGGAGCAAGGCATGGGACCTGACTATGGTTTCTGGATCCCACCCTGTCTCACCTTCACTCTTATATGCTAGGAGCATCAGAAAGCCTGGGCTTTGAACTTGAACGGTTTCGATGTGGAGGAAGCCAAGATTCTTCGACTCAGTGGAAAACCACAGAATGCCCCAGAAGGTAAGACCTGAAGTTCTTGGTTTTTGGAGGTTGGTGTCAGTCCACTCCAGTGACTGAGGGAGATGCTGTTTGCTCTTCTCACCTAAGGCTGAGGGTGAGAGAGGTGTCAGTTTTCCCATGGTCTAGACCCACTCCATTGCCACAGGCTACCAGAACAGACTGAAAGTACTCTATAGCCAGAAGGCCACTCCTGGTTCCAGCCGGAAGACCTGCCGTTACATTCCTTCCCTGCCAGATCGGATCCTGGATGCTCCTGAAATCCGAAATGACTACTGTAAGTGCAGCTTTATCCTTGCCCATCGATAGAAAAAGAGGGCCTGGGACCAGACAAACAAGGAATCTCATACTTTTGCCTTTCTGCCTATGGTAGACCTAAACCTTGTGGATTGGAGCTCTGGAAACGTACTGGCTGTGGCACTGGACAACAGTGTATACTTGTGGAGTGCAAGTTCTGGTGACATTCTGCAGTTGTTGCAAATGGAGCAGCCTGGGGACTATGTATCCTCTGTGGCCTGGATTAAAGAAGGAAACTACCTGGCTGTGGGCACCAGCAGTGCTGAGGTGCAGGTGAGACTGGTACCTACACTGCAGCTCTATTGACATCAGACCCAGGGGACTTGTCTAACTAGAAGGCGTTTATGCCAAACCCCAATTTCTGATCTTAGTGGTCCTCTCTCTCCAGCTATGGGATGTACAACAGCAGAAACGACTTCGAAACATGACCAGTCACTCTGCCCGAGTGAGCTCCCTAAGTTGGAATAGCTATATCCTGTCCAGGTCAGTTATTTTTGCTAGACTGTGGCAAAAATCAGTCTTATTTCTGCTTACCTATGCCCCTGACTGAACTAAAGCAACTCTGACTTGCTTGCATTTGGGACTGCCATAGGACCTAAATTTCTTCTTCCTTCCCCCAGTGGCTCACGCTCTGGCCACATCCACCACCATGATGTTCGGGTAGCAGAACACCATGTGGCCACACTGAGTGGCCACAGCCAGGAAGTGTGTGGGCTGCGCTGGGCCCCAGATGGACGACATTTGGCTAGTGGTGGCAATGACAACTTGGTCAATGTGTGGCCTAGTGCTCCAGGAGAAGCTGGCTGGGTTCCCCTGCAAACATTCACCCAACATCAAGGTGCTGTTAAGGTGAGATAGGGGTTGGACTGGGTCTCTCCACTCCACAACTTTAACCTGGGGAATATTAAGGGGAGGTGGGATGTTGAGATTGGTCTGGGTTCATCTTGTCACCCCAATAGCTCTTGTTCAGCCCTAGTACTCACTGACCTTGCTTTTATCCCACCTAGGCTGTAGCATGGTGTCCCTGGCAGTCCAATATTCTAGCGACAGGAGGGGGCACCAGTGACCGACATATTCGCATATGGAATGTCTGCTCTGGAGCCTGTCTGAGTGCTGTGGATGCCCATTCCCAGGTAGTCGTTTACCTATTCTAGCCTCTCACTCCTGAAGTGTTACTCTGTGTGGTCTGCCTGGGCAACCATGTCTACTCCAATGTCTTCACCAACTCTATACTTTATTGATTTCCAGACTTCCAACTCAGTATTCACAGGTTCCATTTTCAGCAGTCTGACTTAGCTATATGTCCTCTAACCACTGCTACCTCCTTAATGTCCCACCTTCCTGAAATGTGTTCCTTCTCTTACATTGCTTCAGAATGACAGAACCTTCTCAGAAGCTTGAAAAGTCTACTGGAATTTTTTATACTCACCAGTCTATTCATTTTACCTCAGAATTCATTCACATCTGTCCCTTCCACTTTGCTTCATCATACTTCCCCAGGAAAGGCACAAAAATGGCTTCCTCACTGGTCTCCAAGCATTTTGTTTTCTTTTTGCCATACTAGGGATTGAACCCAAAAGAGCTTTACTACTGAACTATGTGCTTAGCCCTTTTTTATTTTGAGACAGGGTCTCAATAAGTTGAGGAGGCTGGCCTTGAACTTGTGATCCTCTTGCTTCAGCCTCCTGTGCACCACCATGCCTGCCTCTAAGCATTCATCTCCTCCAATTTGGCCTCTACTCTCTGATCAGAGTGGTCTTTACTGTCCTCCTCAAACCTATACCGGCTTCCCATCACCTACAGCATATAATCCAAATCCATTAAGATATTTGAGGCTCTTGAGAGTAGGCCTCCATGCAGCCACTCCAGCTTCCTCTCCTACCATTCCCCCGACATGTAGCCTTCACTCTAGAAATGGACTCTAGAGCCAGATGGCTACCAACTTGTATGCAATTTATCAAACTTCTTTATTTTCTGTAAAATGGATAATGTCTCTCAAAGGGTTAAGGACTGTGACCATTTAAGTGAGTCTGTAATACCTAGCAGGGTCCTGATGCTAGAATGGACACAGTTCTGATTCAAATATCCCTGGCTGTATGTCATGCCTACACCAGCTTCTCCCTACAGGTGTGCTCCATCCTCTGGTCTCCCCACTATAAGGAGCTTATCTCGGGCCATGGCTTTGCCCAGAATCAGCTGGTTATTTGGAAGTACCCAACCATGGCCAAGGTGGCTGAGCTCAAAGGTAGGTGGCAAAGTGAAAGAAGACAGAGACAAAAGGCCACATATTTGTATGACTGCATGTATGTGAAACATCCAGATTAGGTAAATGCAGAGAGACAGATTAATGGTTGCTTGGAGCTAAGGGGACAGGGAAATGGGAGTGATGAAAATGTGTGAGAATTAAATAGTTGTAATGGTTGCACAACTTTGAATGCACTAAAAACCACTGAGTTGTACTGAATTCACTTAATTTTACGGTGTATTACATTTCAAGGGGGCTGTCAAAATTAGAGGACTGTGTGTGTCTATGTTCACATGCATTACTCTTAATTTGCCCTAGGTCACACAGCACGGGTCCTGAGTCTGACCATGAGTCCAGATGGGGCCACAGTGGCCTCAGCAGCAGCAGATGAAACCCTGCGGCTGTGGCGCTGCTTTGAGTTGGACCCTGCACGACGACGAGAACGGGAGAAGGCCAGTGCAGCTAAAAGCAGCCTCATCCACCAAGGCATCCGTTAATGACAAACCAACCCATCACCTCAGTTTTTTTTTTTTTTTTTTATTTTTCTAATAAAGTCACATCTCTCTTTCTTCTCTTTGCAATACCTATGTCCCAGCAGCCTTCCCAGGGGCTCCCCTCTCCTAGAGCATTTGTAGTTGAGGCTAAAGCAGGCTGTATATCCCACCTCCACTCACACATGTACACAAAGCCTTGGTGGTTTCCTCTGTCACTTTAATTAAGACACAAGTGAGTAGGTAGCCTCCACAAGCTACATTCCCAGCGTCCCCCCACATACCCTGACCTTTGGCCCAGAAGCTCCTGCTTCAGTGTGGGGTGGAAGAGGGAGCCTGGGTCCATAGTGACAGATTATTGCTGACCTCTTCGGTGTGAGGAAAAAGGCCACAAGACCCTGCTGGGGGCCAGCCCTGAGTATTCCTCTCCCAAGTTTAAAGCAGAGAGGGGGAAGTAAGCGTCCAGCCCTTTCAACCCCCAGCTTTGAAATGGCAGAGGGCAATGAGGCCACATCCCTGGAGCTGTCCGCCAGAAGTGTAAGGAATGGAAGGCAGTGGTCCTTGGAGACCAGCTGTGGGGAGGGCAAGGCCAGTCCCCTGTTCAGTCCTGACCACCTGAGCCCTTGTCACAGGTGTAGGTGGGAAGGACACTGAAGGATGCTGCCCAAGGTGCAGTCCTGAGGCACTTAGGTGGGCATCTATCTAGGCCATGCTTCTCAGTTAGCCTTGACCTTGGCAATACTGGGAGCTCCATTTTGCTGAGGTACGCGGGGCAGGCGCTTGCCCTTGGTATAAGAGTGATACCAGAAGTTGGAGAACAGAATGAAGAAGATGGTGCCATACATCCAGATGAGGTGGATAATGACTGGGTACTGGTAGTTGCAGCTGGGCAAGAAGTAGTACTGGGAGATGTGCAGTGAGACCAGGACAAACTGGAGCTAGGATAGAGAAAAAAGCACAGGTCAAAAGCAGCGAAGACTGGAGAGGGGCAAATGGGGGAGGGATGGGGTCAAAGGTTAGAGGTCAGATAAAGACAGGATCCAGACAAGGAATGTTGGGATGGTTACAGGCCAGCAGACCCCTCACCAGCTGAATGGCTGTCATGTGTTTTTTCCACCAAAGGTAGGGTTGAGCCACAGGGCCAAGGGCAGACAATCCGTAGTACAGGTACATGATAACATGCACAGAGGAGTTTACCATGGCATGGAAAGAGCCCATTCCACCTGTGGAAGGGACAATAAAACAGGGTCAGGGGAGTTGGGCCTCTGGTTCCCAGTACTCACTCCTCCAAAGGCCTAGACCATTACCTGGAGCAATCTTTACCCCCCACCACCAGCTCCAGGGAAGCACTGAGTGATGGAAAACATGCAGGAAGGTCACCTGCCCATCTTTCTTCCGGAGAATAAAGATCACCTGAAAGAGTGCAGGTAGGTGTTCAGAGCCAGGAGCTTTCCCTCCCCACCTCCCCAGTTCATACATCTCATAACGACTTACGGTGTCTATCAGCTCAATGAACTTGGAGAAGAAGAAGAGCCAGGCCACTCGAACCATCTGCAAAAAGTCAGGGCAGCCTTAGGAACCCCACACACTGCTCCAAGAGCCTCTCTAAACTGGGCCATGAGCACAAGTCATCGATTATGACCTAACCCCAGCCCCTACTTACTTACCCTAAGTGCCTCAGGGCTGTTGGAATAATCCACAGGATCACAGCGCCAGGTGTAGGTACTCAGCCAGCCAGACATCAGGAACTGAGAAGAGTGTGAGTCAGACCACCAGAGTCCCACTCCCAGCAAACCCTCCCCATCTCTAGCTGAAGAAATGAATCTCAATCTCTGGAAAGGCTAGATGCCATGCTCTGCTCCTCTGTCCCACCCCTTATCCTGCAGGCAGGAATTAAAGACTAGACATCCAGGCCCACCTCATAGACAATGTAGAGGGACAGTGCCACCAGTGAGAAGTTGTAGGCAATCATGAAGCCTCGGAGTTGAAAAGGCTTCCGGTTGGCCATGATGCGAGGTCCAAGTGAGAGGACAAAGTACACGTATGTCAAGAGGATGGAGGTCATTAGCAGGGGGGACTTCATCAGAGGGTAACCCTGGACCCGGGGATCTGTGAATGAATGTCAAGGAGTCAGGAAGAGTCATGGGTCTAAAGGAGCCTCATCAGATCTATACACATGAAGTCAGGTCACAAAGGTTCAAGGGATTCAAAGGGACTCTCCACTAGGACACAGCCCTAATTCCCAGGATCCCAGGAAAGAAGGGAGGGAAGGGCTGGTGGACAGCATCTCACCTGCATGCTTCATCATCTCCTGGTACAAGTTCATAACAGCCTCCATCCTGGCTATGGACTAAAGGGAAGGATGGAGGGACGATGTTAAACAGGGCACACTTATGTACCCCCATCCCACAACCGACCCACAGACACAAGACACAGAACCAGACAACAGGCTAAAGACACAAAACTAAGACAACTGTGATGCCTCACAGTGAAAGGAAGGAACCACTGGGGTCTGGGGGAGGAGGAGGCAGTTTGGTGGAGGCATCTGCTCCCCGTGCATCCTGCCTGCCTCAGGGAGGCCTATCCCACCATTCCTCTCCACACCTTACTCTCCTCAGCTCCTCTTTATTGAGTTACTTCCTGGCCTACCCTTCTTTCAATTCCTGGTCTCTTTCTGGAGCCTTCCCTTCTCACCAACAGGGGGTTCAACTCCAGTGAACCTCCTCACCCTTCTTTGTCAGTCTCTCACCTCCCCAGCTCTAAGAGGGTATTCTTGTCTCCAGGGATTCTCCCTTTCAATCTATCCTCCCCTGCCCCTCCTCTCCCGGGTCCTTCTGGTTCAGTCCCTTGCTGGATCTCTCATCTCCCCAGGGTCCCTCCTCTCCCCTGCCGGGATTCTCACCTCCCCAGGCCCTTCCAGAACCTTACTGGTCTGTGGTTCCTCCTCTCCCTAGGTCTCTTCTCTGCCTGCCAGGGCTCTCACCTCCAACCTCTCTTCTCCTCCCCTCTCCTCGTAGGCTCTCTGGGCTCTCTTCTCTTGAAGAGCCCTTCCTCTCTGGCAGCCTGGCTCTTTGAGACTCCTGCCCCAGTGGCTCCACCTGTCTGACTAGATCTGGCAGCAGCCCCGCCCTCTGCCCGCCCCCGCTGTATTGGGCATGGGATGGAGGGTGGGTCCAGGCCACAGGTCAGTGCCTAGGGGAGCAGGAACCACCAGGATTGGGAAAGTCAAATAAAGCCCCAAAACTCACCACCCACCACTCTGGACCAGCTAGATAAGCTAAGATCCTAGGTTCTCCAGAAATCTCTCCTGGCCCTGGTCCCAGCCTTGGTCCAAGGAATTGCTAAAAATCCACACCCAGCATCCTCTCCCAAACCAGCCATGAATTCTCAGTTTGTCCTACTTCAGAATGGGTACAAGAACCTTTCCTTTCCAGGGAGGGGCAAGGAAGCCAGTGGCATGTGAGGAGGTGGGGAGTGGAGGATGTCTCAGGAATCTTCCCCTCCCTCTGGGAGGGATCCCAATGGGCTAGGCGCCCTCCCCCTCAAGGGCCAAAGGAATGTCAGGGGAGGGCTTATAGGGACACAAAAACCTCTGCCTAGACCCAGGAGAGCCTGGGACTAGGTTCTCCTGTCCCAGGGGAACCAGTCAACACTCAACAGCCAGGACAGCAGGTGCTCCCAGTTTCCTCCATTCAGAGGAAAACTTGTACAGTGCTCCATGAAGAAATGCACCTTCTGATATCCAACAGAGGCCGCATGTGCCCCTCTCGCACGCACATCTCACAGACTCCCCAAACCTGCAGGTCATCCCACCCTTCTTCACACCCCCATGGTTAGGCCCCAAACCCTGCCTTCTACATATACACTCTCACAGCATGCACCACACGGAGAGCGAGCACACATCCACACGGCCTACACACCGCCTACCCGCCACAACTGCCTGCCTCTGACACCACCCCAACCAGCCTCTGTGGACTATGACATGCAGTCTCACGCCTGCTCCAGACTGCACTGGTCCTGGCACTCACATACCACCCTGCACAGCCCCGGGGCACTGTGTGCAAAAGCATATGCTCACAGGCTCAGGCCCAGGCCCACGCGCTGAAGTTACACACCACTTTACTCACACATGGTTTTGCTACTGGGAGGTGAGAGAACATCTGACCACTCACACCATACACTGACACACACCTCCCTCACACACGGATCTGTTTTGGCGGGCGACACTCCTCATTTCTTCATGCACGGTGACTCTGTTGGTGGCCTCTGCTGCTGACAGGGCCTAAGCCTTAGGCGTGTGCTCTCACCCAGCTCCTCTCTGGCACATGCGAGCTCCTTATCTCCCTCAACCACCAGCCTCAAGTTCACCCCCACGCACTCGAACAGGCACCCTGGAGGTCAGGAGGGACTCCGGGCCTCTGGAAGGACCTCTCCCCAAGCTAGAGGGAAATCTGGGTGTGTCCCTCACAGGGGAGCTTAGCCGGTTCCTTCCTTCCTTTAAGATGGATGGAAGGGAAAAGGACACCGGGCAAAGGAAAGGGAAGGGAGGAGAGGAGGGGAGGGAGAGGGCCAAGACCAAGAGGCGGGGGAGCAAGGCCTAGGTGTGAGCAAACGGGGGCCAGGCCGGAGGGGGGCGGGGAGGGAGGGTGCTGGCGAGGCCCGGCCCCAGGAGCTGGGACCTCCCACCCACTCGCCCCAGGAACAGCCTCGCCCACAGCCTGGGCAGGGCAGGGCAGGGCAGGGCTAGCCGGGCCTGCCAGGCAGGGGGCGCCGGCACGTGGGGAGCTGTGGAAGGTCCAGACTCACCAGTGGGGGCCAGGCGGACAGCAGTGGAGGACTCAGGGGGGAGCAGGGCCGGAGAGCAGTCCCCAGGGCTATCCTGCCTGCCACTTCCTCATCTGCTGGGCCGACTTTCTGTCACCAGAGGGGGAGGGGGCGGTCCGGGCGGGGGGCGCCTGCTGATTGGGCGACCAGCCCAGGCAGGAGGGGCCGTCCAGCGCCGGCTGGGCCGCAGGGGCGGGGGCAGGGGCGGGCCGCCAGATCCCGGGGCAGGAAGCACACCCGGCCGGGCTCCCCACCCCTTCCCTCGCATCTCTCAGTCCGCCACGGCCGGTGCCTGCGGCCTGGCCCATCTCGGGAGAACCTTTCTTCTCCTGACGTCCGGCACCCGACGGTCCCATTCTCGGCCCTCTGACCAGTCCACCAACAGAACCCACACATCCGCCGCCTGACGGCAGGCCCAACTGGGACTCGGGGAAGTTCCAGGGTTCATCTCTGTCCTGGAAGGGGGCAGCTAGGTGGGCTAAGGGTTTATTGAGGTGGCAGGGACGGCTTAGCAGGAGGGGAGCAACTGGCCACCGATGCCTTCTCACCGATCCTATAAACTTGGATGAGTCCTAGCGTTAGGAGCCGCCAAGAGGATTTCCTGGAAAGGAGGTGGGAGAATACAAGTGGCCTGGGGCAAGAACTGTGAATCACTGGCCAAACTGGCCTTCAAGGTAGTGAAAGGGGAAAAAAGGGAAGTGAATTTGGCTATGGCCCAACCTAGAAGGTCTTGAAGACCAAAGGGACAGTCTGATTTTTATTCTAGATGCAGAGGAGAAACTGAAATATTTCAAGACTGTTATCAGGCTTGTGTCATTCATTCATCAAACATGTTGCAAGACTATGTTAAGTTCTGGTTACACTGTCCCTGGACTCATAAGGTTTATAGTCTAGGTGACCAGGGTACTGAAGAGAGACAAATGAGAGACAACAGCAGGACCTGGGGAAGAACCTGATAGGACTGGAGGAAGCAGACAATGTGGAAATTCACAAGAAGTACCATGTCTCTATATATGATTGTTGATTCTACACTACCTGACCACCAACTAGACTTAACTATTCTGGCCAAGAACTAGGTTTCAGTGAAATTTCTACCTCCAGCAGCTCCTGGACAGTGCTTTGCATACAGCGATCCAAAAACTGCTTGTAGACTTGGATGGTGTAAATATGGACAGAACTGAGAGAACTCAGAAGAGGTGGTAGCTGGGAGGAATACCGTGTTCATAAATGGTGGGATATAGCTACGTGGAATTTTCATCCTAGACCTTAAGTAAGAAGTTAGTATAGCTCTAACCCAGCCCATTGGTACCTTCCCTTGAAAGGAAATGGCAAAAGAATCCAAGTATTCAAGAAACTTAAACTCCTTAGCATTGTACACTAGGGTCCGACCTGATCTAGTCTCTACCTAGTCTTCTTACTCTACCCACGTCACTCTCCTGGGTCACACCAGTGCTTTACCATCATACCTCCTCAACCCTCAAGCCTTACCCCTTGGCTCAGCACATGACAGTCAGGTCTCCCAGCCAGTAGGTCTCTCCCTCCTCTTGATCCCATGATTTTACTCTAATTTTCAACCCCAACTACAAGCTCCTCTCAGCAGGGGCCATACTTTAGTCATCTCTGTGTATCTATTATCTGACCCACTCAGCTAAACCTCTATAATGTTTTCTGAGTGGATGTTAGAGTGAATGGGACAATGTGGGAAAGTAAAGAGATCAAGGAACCCAGAATCAAGTAGGAAAGAAAATAATTCAAAACCTTTTCCACTCCCCTCCACTTGGGAGCAGTATTCATGGAGCCAATCAATATTAACTGAAGGCCTAATGTCTTCCAGATATACTCTAGGGGCTTCAAGGTCACACCTGACTCTAAAGTCCTGAGTTTTAATGTTCCAATTAGTATCTGTATGACCTTATGTAAATTATGAAACCTCAATAAAACAGGAACAATAATAGTACCTATTTCACAGAATTACTGTGAAGGTTAAAGGAGATAATCCATGTGAAATGCACAGCATTGTCTCTGTCTCAACATTTAACTGACAGTTGGGAAGCAGCCCAATATATCAAGATACCTATTTTTATATGGATTTGTGAACATCCATTTAATAAATATTTCCTAAACATTTACTGTGTGCAAAGAACTTTTATGAGAGAACTGTTGAGGGGTTTTAAGTGTCCATCATGAGAGTCCACTAGAGACAGACAAAGCAGACTATTATAGGTGATGAGACTATTTCAGAGGCCAGACATAGTAGTGACAGGATACTTCTTCAACTATAGATTTATTCACCTGGACCACATTTAAATGACCATGACAAGCCCTCAGTAAATGTTGATTGACTGACTACATGAATGAATGTGTTCAAAGACCTTTGTTCAGTCTTGTCCTGGTCCTGAGAGAAAGCATCTTCCAATATCTGATACAGATTCAAGTCTACCAAATGGCATTTCTGTGGCTCTGTGGTTCTTACAAAACACTCACATCCAGTGGGAAGACGGGCATATACATGAACTAGAGTAGTATGTGGTAAGTATCCCCTTAGAGATAAACCCAGAGGACTATGAAAGCTCTGGGAAAGAGAGGTGACTTCACACAAGATGGAGGTTACTTTTGAAGACTTCAAAGAAATGACACCAACGTTGAACATTAGAGGACACTTTCTAGAAGGCAGGGAAAAGCTTTCCAAGCAGAGGGACACATATATGTGAAAACACAGAAACAAAAGATGTGGCAGGTTTGGGCAACTGTAAGTAGTTTGGTAGGGCTCCAGCTCAGAGGCACATCAGTGAAGGTAGGAATGGTAGGCAGGAGTCAGTTTATGAAGAGTCTTGTAGCCCTGGTAAGAAGTTTGGATTTTATTCTGTTTGTTTTTCAGCACCAGCTGGGGAGCTTTTAAAATAGCATCTGGCTGTCAGCTCCAGATTGATCCTAAGGGTTCTTTTTAATAGGAAGAGGCTGGAGCATGTTTATATGCTGTGTGGAACAAGGCATTGAGCTCCAGCACACGTGGAAGGATTGGTCTCTGGCTAAGAATACCTCACCGACTGAAATATGCGGAAGTGAAGAGTATCTGTCAGTGGGATGGGAGGAGACTGAGGGAGTTTTTATTTAAAGGAGTCTATTTTCCCTTTTGTCAGAAGGTAGGACATTCTCTCAACAGGGTTGTAAGATGAGGAATTTCTGGGAAATGATAAAAGTCTGGTGCGGGTTATGGCAGGCACTACGCAGACTCGGTGAGCAGAGATGCTGGCCCCTCCAGGTGGGAGACCCTGAAGAGTGACGCTCCACTGCCCAGCTCAGGAAGTGGGAGGCAGGATGGCAGAAATGGGACCCTTGGAATCTGCAGGGAAGCTAGGTTCAAGGCCATGCTTTCTTCTACCTGGGTAGAAGGAAAATCAAACCAGGGTGGGCTGACAAACTGGAGAAACTGAACCCACAGTTTTGATAAGGATGAAGGCCCATGGAATGGAGAAAGAATACTCAGTCCAACAGCTAAAATTTCACCTCCTTCCTAGAGTCTTTCTGACTCATGGGAAGTGAAGTGATAACTTCCAAGTCCCACCCTATGTGACTCACTCTCCATTCACTCCTGTTGTAGGGGCCATTCTTTGTTTTCTTTTCCCAGAAGGTAAATCAGTGTAGTCAATTCTCCAAGGGTCCAGTCTGAAAAATACCACCTGCATGAACTCTGTCAACTCTGCTCCCATGAGTTGTTTGAGGCTCTGTTTCAGCACAAAAATTAAAAGGGTCAGAGAAGTAGAAATGACAGTGAGGAAGAAATGGAAAAAAGCATTCCTGCGTGTTCACGAGTGAGTGGGTAGAACAGTGGAAGGAATAGCAAATGGGACTCACAGGCGATCAGCTAAGAGCAATAGGACCTGAGGGTCTTTGGTGAGGAGTGACAGAAGTGTCAGGTGGGAATAAAAGCAGCCTCCCGGTGGAATTCAAGCTTCTACCTTCCCCATCCTGTAAAAAACAAAAGGCACTTCCTATATAGTATCCACACTGAGAAGCTGACGGGAGGGTTAAGCCCATGAGGACAGGGAGCAAAGATGAGGGCAAAGGGTTCACCAGTTAATCATTCTGAGGATCCCTGTGCCTCAGTCAGCTAGCTGATGTCCTCTTCCTAAGACCCTGGCTGAAGAGATGAGGTCTGGAAAAACATCTGGCCAGAAAGGAGAGACCACATGAAACACTCATCATCTGGAATTTGAAGGCATGCCTGGACCCCTAAAAAGTCAGGGAAAGGTCTGATTCATCAGTGGGTAGCCAGTGCCACACACTGTAGGTACCATTTAGTGTTCCTTGAATTGAAGAAACTCAGGAATAGGGAAGAAATGAGACTGAACCTGCAGGAAAAGCTCTGGAGAGAGAGAAAAGGGGAAGCTTTTTGTTAGGAAACAACCAGGGCAGGCTATCAGGATGGAGGAGTTAGAAAGCACTGGAATATATGTGAGAAGAGCCAAGAAGGAAAAAGAGAAGCTTCCTACTCTATTTAGTACATTCTCTGAGAATGCATGAGACTAGTTGCTTTCCATATGCTCTTGTGGTTGGCTCCTGTAAGGAAGGTCAGTGCAATTATTGCCTCTTAGCAGATGAAAATAATAGAATCAGAGAGGTTGAGGTGTGTGCTCAAGATCACATAGCAAGCAAGGTGAAAGCAGCACAGGTCTTTCTGGTAGAGGAAAATGCAAGGACAAAGGAATGGACCCAGGAAAGCATAGGACAGGCACAGGGTAATACAAGGGATTCAGTTTGTCTAAAGGATATGGTGAATGACAGGCTTTCATATGATAGAAGGTTAAATGGTAGGTTAGCTCGAAATCATAAAGTGTTTTGGATAAAAAAGTGAAGAATTTAGTTTGTTTAGGGAATGTCCCTGAAGATTGAATAGGAGGCTGATATGATCCCCATTATGTTTTGAAAGACAAAACTGACAGGTTTATTATCAAGAGGAAAGCAGAGGGAGGGAAACTAGCTGGGACCCCCACAGAGGCACTGGCCAGACAAAACAAGGTCTCACCTAGACCAATGGTGGAAAGTGGGGGAGGAGCAGACAGAAGACTGGGAACTAACCAAGGTTGGCTAGTTGGATAACTCATGTGGAGCAAATGGAGAAAAAGAAAGTAATCTGGGATATCTGGAGTTTGAGGTGAGATGGCACATTCAACAAACAACTGAAACACAGCACTGTTAGGTTCAGAAGAAAGGAAGGGGCTAGAGGAAAAAATCTCAGGATTCTCTGTTAAGATGAAACCACACACGAAGTGTACTACGAAGGCTGTATTCACTTTCCCATCTTTGCTTTCATTTAAGGTTTTCCTTCTGGATTCCTCTGGTATACTAATCCTGGTGTCCTTCCCTATGTCCCCAATCAATCCAAACTCTAAATGGCATTTAACCCTGGCAAACCCAAAGTTCTTCCATGAGTTGAGATATAATGATGTGGAGTGGAGAAGTACAGAGTCATGGTTCAGAGATTTGAATCCCGGGGTCTATCTAAAATTATTTGCATAACCCAAACATGATTGGGTCCTTTTTTTTTTTTTTTTTTTTTTTTGGTTAAGCTAATTTAATTGTAATGTGTCATAATCAGAAGTTTAATATATCACCAGATAAAAATGATTTTTCAGGAGAGAGAATAAGGGTAATAGCATTTGAGTGCTAAAATTTGCTGAAAGGTCCTTGCATGTCCTTCTAAGAAGCTTGGACTTTATCCTATAGGAAATTAAGAGATACTTACAGGTTTGAATTTTATTTGAAATAAGCTCAGTACCTTTTGAGGTCAGAACTATAATCCTATTTCACAGAGGTGGCAACTAAATTTCTTGGAAGTGAAGTAACTTGCCTAAGGTCATACAGTGGGTAAGTGTCCAGGCCAGGATTTGAACTTATACAAAATAAATTACCATAGAATCTTAAGTGCTATAATGGAAGTGTGTAGAGGTACAGGAGAGCGGTAGTTTAAGAATGATCAAGTGTACAGGGAAGAGGTGATGAAGATTTTACAGAAGCAGGTGACACTTGGAACTGGAAGAATGAATTTTCCACCAGGTAAACAAGGGGATAGGAGCAGGAAAAAGAGATGGCAGACATTCCAAGTGGGTAGAACATGCCAAGTCATAGAGGTGTGAGGCAGCACATGGCCCATGGATATTTATCTTCTTATGGCTGTAGCAGAGAACCCAGCAAAGTGGTAAGACTGGTGGAAGGAGCTTGGGTTGTGGCTCAGTGGTAGAGCAATTGCCTAGAACTTGTGAGGTACTGGGTTCAATCCTCAGCACCACCTAAATTAAACAAAGGTATTGTGTCCATCTACAACTGAAAATATTTAAAAGAATGGTGGAAGATGCCATAAAACATAGTCTGAAGGACTGGTGATGAGTGTGAGGGGTAGAGAGGCAAGCATGGAGCTCTGGTAATGAGACCCAGCAAATTACACATGGCCACTCATGAAGACCTGAGCCCAAATTGGCAAACCCAGGCAAGTGAGGCAAGGACCCATCCCAACTGCAGAGAGAGAAATTTGAGTGGTGAAGGGACTCTCTAGGAGAGAATGTAGGAAGACTGGAACTGCATCTTTAGCTAATTTGAACAGAGGGGAAATTCCATTCAGAAATGATGAAAAAGAAGATTCTGGGTGAGGGAACTTGTCATTTGTGCTCAAATTGAAATACTACAATTTAAGACCAAAATGGGACTTAAGAGAAAAACACAGGCAACAACTAAGTGGGAAAAATAAAAATCACAAAATTAGATTAAAAATTGATTCATGTGGCCAGGCAGTGGCACATGCCTATAATCCCAGAGGATCGGGAGGCTGAGACAGGAGGATCATAAGTTCAAAGTCAGTCTCAGCAACTTAAGAAGGCACTAAGCAACTGAGTGAAACCCTGTCTCTAAATAAAATACAAAAATAGGGCTGGGGATGTGGCTCAGCGGTTGAGTGACCCTGAGTTCAATCCCCAGAATAAAAAAAAAAAAAAATTGATTCATATGCCAGGCAATCCAATGTAAAAATGTCCCTGTATCCCCTCTGCACTAGTTGCTAGAGAGATACCAAAGGGAATGAAATCTGCACAAAAGGTATCTTCTGAGGACAGTTTCTGAGGCATTAGCACAGAAGAGCTGCAGAGGGAGAGATCTCAATCTCTTAGAGGGATTGGTCAATCATTTATTCAAACAATTACTGAGAGCAGATTTCTAGCTGTTCTCCTAGGGATAGCTAATGTATACTGAATTCCTCCTGCTGCTAAACACCATTCTAAGCATTTAACCCACTTAAACTTTGCAGCAATCCCATGAAATGCCACCATCATTATCATTCACAGGAATAAGAAAATAGTCATAGATAAACTAACTTGCCCAAGGTTACACAGCAAATGGCTGGGGTAGGATATGAACCCAGGCAGGTCTGGCACTAGAACTTGCTCTTTCAACCAAAATGTTATTTTATACTACCTCTCCAAAGTCAAATCGTAACAGAAATAACACAGTGGCACTACCAGTGGTAGTGTTTATGATGCGCCAGATGCTACAGTATGCCAGACACACAATCTTGCCAAAGATCTCTCAGGTCTCAGGTGGGAGAACTGTGATTCAAACTCTGATGGTTCAGTGTGCTTAAACTTGAGGGACAATAAAATGCAGCAGGATCCAGAATATGCTTGTACAAGGTACAAAAGTGGAGCATAAAACAGGAGGTAATTGACTTTGGTGTTGACTTGTGAACAAACTGGGATGGTGGAAAGCTTCACTGGGGGGTGACTTGTGAGATTAATTGTTAAAGATAATTGGGTATTCGTCTGACAGAACAATAGAGCAAAGCAGAGGAACAGTGTGGATAAAGGAATGGAGGTTTGAAAGAACCTATTACATTCAGGAAACTGTAAGCAGTTTGTATGCCTTTTGGAATTAAGTGGAGAGCAAGACAATATAGAAGATTAAGTCAGGAGGAGGCAAGGGGTTAGAGCACAGAATCCTACTTGCCTTTCCAGGAAATGTGAGCTACTTTTAAAACTTTTCCAATGAAGTGAATGTTATGTTCCACCCTCCTTCCCACACTCCCATCAAAAAACAAAACAAACAAACAAACAAAAAAACCAGGAAATGTGGTGTCTTAGCTTGAAACCCTTTAGACTAGCAGGAATTCTTTGAGATCTATTTTCTCTTAATAATGCATGCATACTAAATTTGCATTCCACTTTAAATTATTTACCCTCAAATGAAAATTTCAGGATAATTTCATCCTGTGACTTTCAGTATGCCTACCAATATGCCAGCTTATGTGGACCCCAGTTTGAGAAACATGGGGACTGAACTATCAAAAAGATTTTAATCAAGGGAGTATGGGATGAAATTTGTTTAGAAAATCTATCTGGCAGCCTTTTAGAAGACAAGCTAGATATCTAATCAGGACTGGAGATAGGGAGTCTGAACAATGTTTTTATGGAGAGACTCAGGGGCAGGATGGATGGATATTGAAGAAAGAAATTGATAGGTTTTGGTATCAGATTGGCTATAGAAGGGGACTAGCTTGGGAACATGGAGGAAGAATAGTTTACAATAGGTTCCATATTCCTGGCTTAAGTAACCCTGGAAAACTAGAAAAGAAACAGAACAGAGGAAAGGATGACTGGATTTAGACATCTACAACCAGAGGATCCTGTGGATCATGTAAGTAGAGATGCCCAACAAGAATCTGCAGCTTAGCAAAGAGGTTTGGAACTAAAAGTAAAACTTGTTTGACTCATTCATATAAAAATGGTAGTCACAGAGAAAGCAGGTAACATAAGAAAAAAAAGAGGGTTGAGAACAAGTTCCAGAGAATAGCCACATTCAAGAAGCAAGCAGAAGTACAGAAGTCCAAAAACTGCAGAGAAGGAATGTTCAAAGAGGTGGGAGAACAAGGAGAATGTATGCCATGGAAGCCAAGTGGGAAGAGAGAGACATAAAGGAAATGGTCAGTGCTGTTAAATGCTGTGGAGATATCAATATAAGAATTGGGAAAAACTCATGATTTAGCCATTAGATAAACAACAGTCTTTGATATCATTTCAGAGGAATAGTGGAAGCAGAAGCCCAAACATAGGGCTAAAAAGTGAATGGGAGGTAGAAGAGATGGTGATTGTTGTAGGCTCTTTTTTCAAGTGTGCCTGTGAGCGAGTTAGCAAGAGAGCATACAGGGTCAAGAAGGATTTTTAACATGGAAGAGACACTAAAACAACATTAACTAGGGCCATGAAAATAGGTGTAGCCCAGAAAAATTAGCAAAAAGAACAAAGGATGGTCTACACATGGGTTGTGGACAAAACATGATGAAGAATCAAAATGGCCACGAACTAAGAAATTAGGGTGACACTGAGAAAGGCAGTGTAAAGGCAGCGAGAAAGGAGGAAAGGGCCAAGGGCACTTTATATTTGAACTAACAGAGAAGGTTACTGTCATTAAAAAGTATGATTTCTTGCCTATGCCAAGGGAGTCTCTCTCTACAAACATCTTGCCTAGGAAAGACAGAGATGTCAGAGTGGGAAGGTGACTTCTGAAATATTTGTATCTCTGCAGTAACTTACCACCTCTTTGATGAGTCTTCACCAGAGAACGATATGAAAGCTAGAAAACAGGGTCAGAGAATGGTCTAGAGGGATGTTGGTAGTATGTAAAGTTGTAGGCAACAGAGAGGGAACTTTAAGAGTAGTTTGTAGCAGTGTGGGGGACTTAGGGAATGATCAAGGGAAACACTGGCAAATCTAAACAACATAGTCCTACAGTGAGGAAAACAAAACCATGCCTGGGGACAATAGGCTTGAGAATCACTGCCAGAGACTGCTAAGCTAGAAAGAGTGCTGGAATCAGTCAAGAAAATTAAGTTCCAGGAATTCAGGAACTTTTTTCCATTCTGTGCCCAGGGAAGCTGCCATGTCCACATGACAGCTGACATCCTGAGAGCAAATGACTTGTCAAGAGGCCACATTAGGAACCCAGGATCTGCCTCAGTGATACATGGGCACTCAAGAACAAAAAAGAAGTTGTTAAAAGAGAGGAAGTTTTTCCTGAGGGACATGTCAAAGTACAGAAGGTAGAGTTTACCTTCTGTTCCAATCAAAAAGCCCTCTTTTTAATTTGGTGATAGGGTCTCACTAAGTTGCTGAGGCTGGCCTTGAACATGGACTACTCCTGTCTCAGCCTCCCAAGTATGTGGGATTACAAGTGTGTGCCATCAAGCCCAGTGCCCCTGTGCATTTGAGACTTTCAGGCAAAAGCAACATCAAACATCCCTAAATTGGCATTGTGAACTCTCAGGGCTGAGCAGAAGAGGGAGCAAGCTCCTGGTCAATGCTAAACTGCAATAAGTTATCCCCCCAAATCTGAGGCACACAGAAGAAAATATTCACCCTTTAGTAGTTCCTCTAGGAGCTGACCCAGGGTGGGCGTTTGGAAGGATTCAGCCTCCGTCCTGCCTGGTGCTGGGATCAGCTCACACGGCTCCTGTGTCCATGGGACACAGAGAATACATTGTCCATAAGGAGGATTATTCTGTACAAGAATCTCTGACAAAGGGAGAGGTTGTTTCCAGCTGCTTGGGGGAGGTGGAAAGGGGGTGGAAAGGGGCCCAGCCTTGCACTGGGGCATTCCTGCAGAGTTCAGCTTCTTTCCAACAGCAGCAGGGCAGGAGGTGGGCAATAACATCCCTTCCAGGTCAGGCCTAATGGTGGGACCCACTATGGAGCAGGAAGGAGCACCTGGCTACAACCTATCTTAACTGTTTCTCAAGAAAGTTCATAGCTGAGTGAAGTGAGCAGCTAAGTAGGGAAGCAATACACACAGGGAGCGGAAGAGAACAAGGCAGCACCAGCAATGAACAAAAGGATTCAGCAATGACTGAATCCTAGCCTCAAGGGAGAACTGGAGAGGTTCTAAACAATGGGCGTTAGGCTGACATTAATTCAATAAGCTTCCATCTTCAGTGGGATGAACTGTGCTGTGGTATTTGAGGTTTCACAGCTGTTGCTTCTTTCTCCATCCCAAAAACAAACTTGGGAGACAAGGCCTAATCCCTTTCTCCCAGAGCCCTACAGGTAGGAGAAAGTACAATCCCTGAGTGAAATAGCACAGTAAGAAACAGAGAAGCTACCAGAGTAGGCCAAGGGTCATGTTTTGCAAATCCTAAATCTAAGCAAGTAAACAGGTCATGTCCTTTTCTTCAAAAGAAACTCCATATACATTCCATCCTTAGGGACTGTTAGGGATGAGAGATATATTCTCTCTATTCTGGGTTCTGGGTTGTATGGGCCCCCAAATGGGAGATGTGACAGATTTGTGTACCCAGAAGTGGAAGGTGGAAATGAGAACATGTACTCACAGAATGACTAACATTGAGGTATGAGCACTCCAGAATAAGAAGGTTGATTAAAGGCACAAGATTTAGGTAAAGTTATGCATATATTTTTGTTGGGACAGAAGGATGTTTCTGTTCTTGGAGGACACGGAATCCACTTTAACAGCATGGTGGGAATGAAGTTGATATCAGGCTGAGACAACAGAGAAACGTGGGGTTGGTACCATTGGTGAAGTAAAGGACAGAATCACCAAAAGCTGCTCCAGGGGTTCTAAAGAACCATGGCTGGAGCTCTGTCCAATATCCTAGTTTAGCTCTGACGTTTCCAGTGGGAAGGGAAGAGCTGAGAAGATAAACACCTGACTGGGTTAATGGGCCAGACTATTCAAATGGGGGAAAAGGTCTGGTGTTGCCTCAGAGCTGATGACAGGACTCCCCTACTGCAGTGTATTATTCAAGGCTGGCCTTGAACATGGACTACTCCTGTCTCAGCCTCCCAAGTATCTGGGATTACAAGTGTGTGCCATCAAGCTTTATGGACACCATTTCTTGTCTTGTTGGGACAGAAAGTCTTATTGGGACTGGAACAGGCAACATCTGGGACCACTTGTCTCAGCCTCTGCTGCCACAGCCTGGCAGAGTGCTGTCTGGCACCAACAAAGGCCAAAGTACCAGTGTGATAAAAGAGAATAGGAAATGCAACCAAAAGAATGAGCAGGAAGGAAGTCTCAGGGTTTTGAGCTCAAAGCTAATTAAAGACCAATATTTTATAGAGCACAAATTTGAACTGCCTTGCAGCACTCACTACTGCAATTGTCTCTGATCCCTATATTGACTCTCTCATAAACTGCTGTCAGACAACCCTGAGCCAGTGAATATCAATTTAAATACTTATATTTCATAAAGAAATTCTTTGGTCCACCTCTACTGATTCAATCCCTGCTCTTGCTCACAAAGGAGTACAGAGAAAGGCAGCATAGGCTGGCTGTCCAAACACACTCTGCTCTTCAAGTTCATAAAAGCAGGCAGTGGTACTGGGCTGCCCACTCCCACTATTGATCTGGCTCTTATCTAAGCCATAGGCTTAATGAAATGGAGGAAAACCATCCTGACCAGAGTGCAGGAACAAAGCACAATTATACAGAAACTAAACCCTGAAGACAGTGTAAAAGGCAATCCCCTCTTCCTCCAAAAGAAGAAAAATAAGTCCAGAGGAAGAAGGGGATTTTATATGTACTACAGAAAAACTCTTTCCCACACAGTCTTGGTTGGCAAAGTACCTACTAGTCCCTTGATATCTTCCTTCATGTGTACAGGGTGTGATAAAGGATGGGGATTTTTACCTATTTCCCATATAAGAATTTAACATGCCTTCAGAGATGGACAGGCCCAAGTTTCACTAGCATTGTAAGTAGATGGTTTGTCCCCACCCAGAAGCCTGTTCATCTGCACTTAGAGAGACAGCAGAATGGAACCTGAGTGGAGAGGCCTGAGCCAGTATGCCTTTAAGGACATACAGGCTGTTACAGTTTCTGGTAGCACAAAATAAGCACAGACTTATTTGATTCTGGGTCCATCAGCTCACCATTGACATGGAACAGTAGCACATCAGGTGGGTTCTGGATCAAGAACTGAGGAGGGCAGGGTAGAAAAGTGGCTATGAAAATGACCATTTATTGAATACCTATTATTTCATACACTGGGCTATGTGTTTTACATTCATTTTCTAATTTTAATCCTCATAACAACCCTATGAGGTAGGTATTATCACCATTTACGAATGAGAAAACAGGCTCAGAAAATGTAGGTCAGTTGCCCAAAGTCATATAGCTAGTCACCAGTGGAGCTGGGATCTGTCTGTTGCTGAAAGCCCATGTTCTTTTATTGTACCCCTCTAGGTGAGCCTTGAGTAAAGGTAATATGACTGCACAACTGTGCAAAGATCACCTGGTAGTGAAGGCTGCCATTCACACTCACCGCTGGTAGGGATGCATTGAAGCTGACTTGATGTTGGTTTTTATTCCACTTGGCATTTTCCCTAAAAGGAATACGAAGAAAGACATCTGAGGCAAGGCAAGACTTTCACAATAAATCAGAAATGTGGTTTCTCAGGTTCCCTCCTGCCATCTCCTTTATCACTGCAGAACCTCTGTGGCATCTGACCCTGATTGGCAGAGATCAGAGGTGTGGTTCTTTAATACCTGCCTCCCTGAAGATATCTAGGAGGAAATGGGTGATTTGGGAGAATAGTGGGAGAAATGTTCTGCTTATCTACTCCTAGCAAAGACACATAAACCTGTGTGATCCCTGTTTGGTGTCACAGATAAAAGCATACTCTATTCTTGCATATCTGTAATCCCAGCTACTCAGGAGGCTCAGGAGGTTGAGGCAGGAGAACTGTAAATTCCAGGCCAAGCCTGAACAACTTAACAAGACTCTAGCTTTAAAAAAAAAAAGAAAAAAGACAGGTGGGGATATAGCTCAGGGCAGAGTGCTCCTGGTACCAAAAAAAAAAAAAAAAACTATATTTTCTCTTGATTTAGTTGGGCTTTTTCCTAGACAGCATGGAAGAAATACCTCTTCTGGCTGCTTGCATCTTAACTCCCCCAGACTATTCTCATAATTACTAAAAGTGAGTAGAGAGAAGGCAGGAAGGCAAGAGAGACAGGATACAAAGAAAATAATACCTACAGGAATAGGAAACTGCTTGCTTGTCAATTCCTGATGCATCTTCCAAATGATCTTGATTAAGATCTGACCACCGATTCCTCCACCCCACTTTGGTACTAGGAATTGAACTCACTTAACCACTGAGCTACATCCCCAGTCATTTACATTTTTTATTTTGAGGCAGGGTCTCACTAAATTTCTTAGGGCCTCACTAAGTTGCTGAAGCTGACTTTGAACTTGCAATCCTCCTGCCTCAGCCTCCTAAGCTGCTGGGATTACAGGCATGCACACTGCACACAGCTGACCATTGATTTTTTTCTACCTAAGAAGAGACACTGACCACACACCTAATCTTCAGAATAAATGGGACAGAACAACTGAGAAAGAGGTGTGAATGTAGAAATTGAGAGCAGTTTCTGCTATTCAAAGTTCTTCCTTACTCTCTGGTGCCTGTTGCAGAGTTTCAGATGAGAATTTTTACTGCTGAAAATTGTTTTCTGAGTCACTATGCAAAGGAGAAAATCCCCAGTCTGGGGATGCTGGGGGCCCAGATAATCCTGGTCATTCCTATACCCATTCAAAGTCATTTACATTTCCACCCTGGCCACCTTACCAGGTTGACCTGCTTGAGCCATTTGCACTCCACTGAGCATAGGCTGCTGCTGGCTTGGAGCTCCTGCCATCTGTACTTGCTGTAGTCCTGAGGTTCCCGCAAGGATTGTCCCAGCTCCTGGCTGGCCTGGCTGGCCAGGACCACTGCTGCCTGAAGGTCTCCAATTAGACAGACCCTTCCCAAAGGCAACAGCTGCCACCAAGGCATTGGTGTCTGTAGGGTTAAAGGTCTGCTTGTTTGGTCGGAGACCTAAAGAAAAAGGAGGACCATGAAGTATACATCTGATCCTAGGACTACACCTAGCTGGAGAGCCTGCAAAGATTGCCAGGGCTTGGAACTCTGACTTCAGCATCATGTAAGTTTCCTCACAGTCCAGGGAAGAGCCAGAATACTCCCAAACCTATCTCCAAATTTTCCCTTTTCACTTTGCCATTCTTCTACCTGCTCCAAGGTTGGTTTAAATACAAAAGGCTAGCAGTATGGAAGCAAACCTTTTCCAAAGCAGAAGATTCATTCTGTATCTTCACTTCATTACCACTCAAATCACCATTCCTATCCCAGTGTTCTTATTATATACCTCTCCCTCTGTTACCAATATGTCTTTACCTCCACTCTCTGATTCTCGCTCCTCTTTGCTGATTTTCTCCAGAAGGTTTGAGCACATTTTATTCAAGCTCTGAATCTGCTTCTGTAACATACGAATTGGTGCAATGATTAGGATAAATAGGAAATGACTATGGAGGAATTTCTTCCAGGGACAGTTTAGTGTAATAATTGAGTATCTCTACTACATAGAAGTGATAATGTCTGCTTCTCATCAAGGGATCAGGGGGGGGCATCAGGGCAGTGACTCAGTCCAACCTGAGCTGCATCAGCACCAATACGGGCAGCATCTGTTGTCAGTTGTTTCTCCTGCTCTTCAACCTCAGGATCTGGCTTCGTTCTCAGATGATCAGGGACCACCTCATGGCTGAAAACAGGCACCCGTCCTTCAGTCTGTCGCTGTAACACAAATTTTATTGATCTTACCATGCACTCCCAAGAATTAGATCCAGTCTTATTTCCTTCCCAAGGGCAAATAGTGCATTTTCAGGGAAAACACAACCTGAAACACAATAGCGTGCTTTTTAGAACTCTGTCCCTTTCACTCTATCTATGATTTCTGTCTTCTCACATGGCTATCTCTATCATAATTAAGGGCAAATTAAATTCCTCTCCTTGCCACATTTTCTTCAAAGATTGGAATAGACAAAGTCACAAAAGGACAGACTCTTTTTTTGCAAGTCAGATGTTGGAAGAGAAAAAAGTCTTGGTAATATAGGCATCTGGATCTTAAAAGCACTATTTGGGAGCTGCTCCACCTCCAGGACAAAAAAGCAAGGCCTCCAAACTGCAGTCCTTCCTTCTCACTGCCACATACCATTCCACATTCAGAACTTCTAGAATAACCAATCAAAAATTGTGCTCTTGGGGCTGGAGTTGTGGCTCAGTGGTAGAGCACTCGCCTAGTATATGTGAGGCACCACATAAAAATAAATTAAACTTAAAAAATTGTGCTCTAGACTTTAATCTAAGAATTTAATTTCCCACGTTGTACCCTTTTCCTCTTCTTACCATGAGATCTTCATCTCGATCTGGGGACAGGACCAGAGGAATAATTACTTGGTTACGGAATAGTGGTGTCTTCTCATGCTTCAAAACCTTGTTCAGGGTGTTCAGCTGTCCAGAGAGCAATGCAAAACTGTCCAGGACAGAGGGCCTGGTGGTGGTAAGAAGGTGTCAGAATGTTCCAACCCTTCCCTATAAAGTAATCTTTAAGAGGCTCAAAAGACTCATAACTCTATGACAAGCCTAGGTGAGAACCTAATTGGCTAACGGGAATGACGGGGGTTAGAAAAGAAGGACACACTTTCAGTTTCTGATACAGATGCAGAAAAAAGACAGTTCATTGTTTGAAAGGGGTAAGAAACAGTGGCAAAATAGGAATCACAGCTACAGTGTTGCAAATGAAAATTCAGAAACTGGGTAAAATTCTCCTTTCCAACCTGGAAATAAGAGCCACTATTTCTGAGTAGATTGAATTTAAAAGACCAAAAGCCACATCTGTGGAAAGAGATCCAGCAGAAAGGACCTCCTCGCCAGAAAAAAAAAAAAAAAATCAAAGGATAAGAATCAAAAGCTAGAAAAAACTTGGCTTGGGAAACTGAGCATTTCTCTCTACTTCCTTGCCATGGAGGGCCTAAGCCAAACTTTACTTGTTCAATATTGGGTAACCCAACTCTTTCCAAATCAAAAGATGTTTGCAAACTGATAAATGGTTACATCATTAGAAATGTTCTATCCATCAGGAGGTCTGGCCCCCCACCCAGTAAGCCCTCCCCAGCTTGCCCTGGCAACCCTTACCAGGTTAGCCGGTCATACTCGTTTTCCAACTTATAAATGAAACTTCCCAGTGAGTTCTTCAGATCAGCCACTTGACTCAGCAGTGCATCTAATGATGCCTCAAGCTGCTTCTCCTCTCGCTGCACAAATAGGAACAGGTTGGTTATCCAGATATATGTAAGTGTGACACATACAGAATAAAGCTGAAAAGTCAAATTGTTTCCTATCTTTGGTATTTGAGTAACAGCATCAACCCTTAGACCTTTCAACCTGTTCACCTGACCTCAACTCCTTCTACCTACCCAGATTTTCTTCTCTTATCACCTCCAAATCCAAGCTTGGTTCTTCTTGTGTTTTTTAGGTACACCCTACTATTCCTCATTGAGAAATTTCACCAGACCCAATGCCTGTAGTTCATTATCTTACGGGTGTACACATGTACACTGTCTTCCTCTGTCTTAGAATCTGCCTTGTAAACCTGGCTATTCTTGTCAACAACACAATTTTGGGGAAATCGACCTATGCATAAAGCTTTTTCTGAATACCAGCTCTGCACTCTCTCTGCCCTGCACCTTAGTTTTTATTTCTCCTTAGCATTTGATGTTTCAACCTTCTCTCGGCTAAGTTAATGTGCACTCATTTATCTCTGCCAATATTCCCGTGCCTCTTTTCCAAGCTCTGTTGACCTACAAGCATTTACTGAGAGACTACAAGATGTAAGTAACTACATGGCAAATGAAAAACAAGAAAACCCACGTTTCTAAGCACCAGACAATTTTAAATTCTGGGAATCTGTACAGCATTTCCTTTCCATTGTCTGATGCTCTTATTTTACTCCATTTCTTCACCCTTAAAAACGACTGGGCACAAGCTGGGAAGAATGATGCAAAGCAGTCTTGCAAACCTGGCAATGTGCCTGACAGGAGACTGACTTTGGGTTCCACCCAAGTCTGAGATTTTTATAAACAGTTTAGCTTTTGGCCTCCGCGGCCCACAATTCCTTCAGCCCTTGGGCTTCAATTACAGATCCCTTGTTTGTCTTCCTCCAACAGCCTAGCTCGGGGCCTGGGTCAGTCCATCACTTTCTTGGACGCATCTCTGTTTTCCATATGACAACCTGATCCTTTACAACACTCAGGGAAGTTAGCGCTGCCTCTTTTCTCTAGACCTGGCCGAGTCCTTCTCCGGTTGGCCGCCTCAACCCCCACTGGCCTCTGCGCTCCTTTTCCAGTTGGCCTCGTCCCCACACGCCCATTCTGTTTTTTCTTAACAGCCGCAGGCTCTGACCCCTCCCCTCAGTCTCAGCTCCTCACTCTCCGCCAGGCCACTCCGAGTCCCGCTATCCCGAGCTAGCTATCTGCCAGTAGGCCCAACAGGGTTCTCACCTGCATTGCTTCGGCTGCGGTTGCAGCAACGACTTCCTCTTCCGGTTTCCCAGACAGGAGCGCCCCTGAGTGGGCGACATCCACCAATCAGAAAGCCCAGAGCTCGGCCTTCCCATCGACTTCCGGTTTCTTCGGCGTGTGGAGTAGACAGGTCAGGGGTCAAGTGTGGAACATCCTCCTTGGCCCGGGCCGGTGCTGGAGGGCTGTGTGATGGCCTCGGAGCGCCCGGAGCCGGAGGTGAGGGACGGGCGGGCGCAGTTTTGGGTCCGGAAACTCGAGGGGGAGGGTCCGAGAAGCAGGTGTGGCTTTGGCCTCCTCCTGCGCAGCCTCGGCCGGGCCAGAGCAGCCCAGAAACCAGCTCTCTGTGGTCCGCAATTTCCTGGGCGACTAGAGAATTTCTTTGCTTTGTTTACTGATATTTCGTTTGTGTCGCCGACCCTTTGACCTAATGATAGTGGTATTATCAAAACTTGTTTTGATTATTTGTTTCAATTTAAATGGGCAACACGACGGTAGACTGCCTTCGCCGGCTTCTATATTCTTCAAATGTTGAAATGCAATAAACAGCATGCGTTAATTTAGTTCTAGGGCTCATGCTTTTAGAAACAGCAGCTTTTGTTTCAAGGAAAAAAATATATTTGACTAGGAGTAAGACCTTGTTCCAGTATTTACTCTGGTATTTAGCTATCTCTGCAACCTTGGGCAAGTCTGGGATGTGTATAAGGATACAAATAGTAGTCGTTACTTGCTAGATAGATACTTCACTACTTGCTAGGCAACTTTCTAAGCACTTTACTGATACCAGTTTTCACAACATCCCTGATGTTTCAGTTGAAGAAACTGAAACACAGAGCTGTTAAGAGTAATAAAGTTAACAGCTAGTGAGTGTTTTGGCTAGAACTCCAAAATAATTAGTCTGGCCCCATACATACTGTGTTTTGTTGCAGTACTGGGGATTGAACACAGGGGCGTTCTATGTCTGAGCTACATTCCAAGCCCTTTTTATTTTATTTTATCCTAATTTTGGTCCTGAGGATTGAAAGCACAGATGCTTTACCACCAAGCTACATCCCCACCCCTTTTTATTTTTTAAATTTTGAAACAGGGTCTTCTAAGTGCCCGAGGGTCTGAAATGCTAACACTGACCTCAAACTTGTGATCTTCCTGCCTCAAGTGCCCCAAGTTGCTGGAATTACAGGCAATGCACCACCGTGCCCAGCTCCCAGCCATTTTGTTGTTTTTATTTTGAGACGGGATCTTACTAACTTGCCAAGGGTGGCCTTGAACTTGCGATCCTTCTCTAGCCTCTCAAGTAGCATGGATAACTGGCATGTGCCACTGTGTCCAGTCAGACCTTCTCTCTTTTTTTAAATTTTATTTTTAATTATTTACTTTTTTTTTACAGACTGCATTTTGATTCATTGTACACAAATGGGGTACAGCATTTCGTTTCTATGGTTGTACACGATGTAGAGACCTCTTCTTAACCATAATGTTGACAGCATAGATAATAAAGTAGCCACAGGATAGCAAATGTCTACTTCATTGAAATTTTTTTTGTGATGACACCCAACATTAAATGTGGTTGGTTATAGGAAACTATGCCCTACTTAAAAGAATCAGACATGTTCATGAGGGTAATGGGGTATACCGTGTATCAAAAATATTAATACTGAAAAAAAAACATGAAAAATTGGAATATGTTCCCATATATGTTAAAATGAGAGGACATTGAGGGATATCATGGGGAAGTATAATATACCTTTTAGGCAGAGAGCTAAAATAATCATGTCCCATAAAATGTAATATAAGTCCCATATGTAATCTTAATTTTTCTAATAGCCACTTAAGGAAATGAAAAAAGATAGTTGACAACCCAAAGTTAAGCATTTGTTAAATTCTTTTTTTTTTTTTTTTTTTTTTTTTTTTTTTCAGTGCTGGAGTTCAAACTCAAGCTCTCCTCTATGCTAGGGAAGCACTATACCACTGATCTAAATTTTCAGCCTATATTTGTTCTTGATTTGCTTTCTGAAAATTTTGTTTCAGAAGGTAAAAGAAGCAAAGAATTCTGCCTCTGAACATTAAAGAAAAATGCTTTTAGAGGATATTAGTATCCCAGTACAAAAAATGTACCTAGTCAGATTTAGGAAATCATTCAGTCATCATATTCTGTGGGTGTTGCTATGGACTCAGAATTTTACTAAGCATCAGGGTGGAAACAAAGAGGTGTAAGACAGATGTGCTCCCTATCTTTTTCCCCATATTTTATTGGTACATTATAATTACACATAATAGTGAGATTCTTTGTTACATACATGTACACAATATGATAATATAATTTGGTCAGTATCATTCCCTTTTCCCTTCCCTCTTTCTTCCCTTGGTCCCTTTCTTCTACTGGTCTGTCTTCAGTTTTCATGAGATTCCCACCACCACCTTTTTTTTTCCTTTTCCCCCCTCTATCTTTCACATATGAGAGAAAATGAATTGGCCCTTGACTTTCAAATTTGGCTTATTTCCTTTGACGTAATTCTCTCAAATTCTGTCCATTTTCCTGCAAGCGGCATAATTTCATTCTTCTTTATAGCTGAATATAACTCCATTGTGTGTGTATGTCACATTTTTCTTATTCTATTGACAGACACCTAGACTAATTGGCTATTGTGAGTTGTGCAGCTATAAACATGGGTGTGCATATATCATTATAGTATGATGACTTTAATTCTTTAGAATAAGTTCTGAGGAGTGGTATAACTGGGTCATATGGTGGTTCCTTTCCTAGTCTTTTGAGGAACCTCCATGTTGATTTCCATAGTGGTTGTATTAATCTACAATCCCACCAAGAGTGTCAACTTCCTTTTTCACCACATCCTCTCCAGCATTTATTATTGTTTGTATTCTTGATGGCTGCCATTCTAACTGGAATGAAATAAGATTGCAGTGTAGTTTTGATTTGTATTTCCCTAATTGCTAGATATTGAACATGTTTTCCATTTATTTGTTGGCTGTATATATATATATATATATTTTTTTTTTTTTTTTAAATTGGGCGTTTAAGCCAGGAGGGCTTAACCACTGAGCCACATCCCCAGTCCTTTTTATTGTTTGAGACAGGGTCTCCCTAAGTAGCTGAGGCTGGCCTCAAACTTGCAATCCTCCTGCCTCAACCTCCTGAGTCACTGATATTACATGAGTGTGCCTCCTTGCCTGGCTTGTATTTCTTTTGAGAAGTACCTACTTAGTTCATTTGTTAATTTTTTGGCATAAGTTTTTTGAGTTTTTTATGTATTCTGTATATCAATTCTCTGTCATGAATAGCTACCGAAAATTTTCTCCTAGAGATTCTCTCATCACATTTTCATTGTTTCCTTTACTATGCAAAGCTTTTTAATTTCATGTCATCTCACTTATTAATTCTTGGTGGTATTTCTGAACTTTAGGAGTCCTACTAAGGAAGTTGTTGCCTGCCCTTACATGTTGAAGTGTTGATCTTACATTTTCTTCCAGGTATTACAAAGTTTATGGGCTAATTCTAATTCCTTAATCCACTTTGAGATAACTTTGTGCAGTGTACATACTCCCTATCTTTCTGGAATAAATAAACATTGAATTATGATAACAAGTATTGCAGTGGAACAAATGAGGATGTTTCACTAGGGTTTTTAATCTACTTCCTTGAGAGATTGAGGGTGGATGGATCTGAAAGTCTCAGAGGAATGACATTTGAGTTAAAGTATCTAATACTCAGAAAATTCCCACAAAACAGGCACTATTATTATCCCTATGAACAGATGAGGAAACTGAGGCACAGAGAGTTTAAGTTTCTGTGCCAAAGCCATATGGCTAATAAACTGTAGAACCAGCATTTAGTCCCAGGTTCTCTAAAACTAGAGTGCATGCTCTTACCTGAGCAATGTGGAGAACTGGAAAGAGATAAGGATGGAGAAGATTCAGTGTGAGGCTACACTAGAGGATTAGGAAGCTGGCATAAGTATAATACTAAGGAGATGTCAGACAGTTCAGGGCTAGGGGAATCCAGATTATTTTTTGGAGTCTGTGAACAGAAGACAGCACATGGTTTAGAAAAGACTCAAAAAATAGTCCAGACCTTAATCTCAAAGGGACAGGTGCAAGAACCTGGAAACAGCAAGACAGTGTTTCATTCATCCTGTATACATGGTATGCAGCACACTGCCTGGTAATGTTTTTATTCATCTTGATACAAATGGTATGTAGACCTCAATAAATATTCCAAAGAATGATCGCCTTCCCCTACCATTGTTCTGACTCTCCTACCTAATTGCAACAACATCCTCATGATGATGTTCTTATCCACATGTTGTCAATGAAGAAATTGAGGAATGGAAAAATTAAGTAACCTGTCCAAGATCCCCTAGAGAGCAAGTTATAGAACCAGATTTGAATTCATGTCTCTGACCCCAAAAGCTTGCTTTGTCATCTTTGGCAGTCTATTTTAAGAGTGATGCACTTCAAACTTGAGGAGGATTAATACTGGGATGTGAAGCTCCATCTGAATGTGGGTGCTGTGAAAACACAACTAACTCAAGGATTCTCTACAGTAATTTGGAAGGCTCCCTTAGGGATCTCTTTAAAATGCAGATTCCTGAGCTCTGTCAACTCTTAATTTGGTTGGTCTGTGTTAGTGCCCAGGAATTGAAGATGCATTTTAATAAGACATCTCAGGCAATTCTAATGCATCTGGGTCCTTGGATCTCACTTTGAAAAACATCATTGTACTTGCTTAAATTATTAAGTCTTCTGGTTCTGATAAAGTACATCTTGAATGTGAAGAGAACTTAGGAGATTTTGGGTATTCTGTTGACATTTGAAGGATCACATATTAAGAGGGAATATTGCAAGAAAGCTAGGCAGATGTTCCTAGTTTCAAGAAGATGCCTCCACCCTCTATCTGGGTTACCCCATTTCCCCACTTAGTAAAACCTGCTCAGTCTTCAGCATCCTTTTCTCCTAAATCCCCAAACTGGGTCAGGTTACTTTGTTACTTGCACATTTTTATCCTTTGAAGCACTTATTCACATTGTAATATTACAATAGAGTAATTATTTGATTCATATTTTTGTCCTCCATTATAGGGTAAATTTGATAAGCAGGGAATGAATATTTTTGCTTTCCATTTTATCCTTATGAACTAGCTTCCTTCTTGTCTGTCTTATCCTAAAGACCCTTTTTAGGTTGGTTTTTTTTTTGTTTGTTTGTTTGTTTTTTTTTTTTTTTTTTTTGGTGCTGGGGATTGAACCCAGGGCCTTGTGCATGCAAGGCAAGCACTCTACCAACTGAGCTATCTCCCCAGCTAAAGACCCTTTTTAAATGCAAGTAAACCCATTGCTTAATTCAGCTTCTTTTTTTTTTTTTTTTTTTTTTTTTTTCCTTTTCCTTTTCATAAGATTTCTTCAATGAAAGGCAGTGGTAACTTTGCATTCTAGCACTACTTATCCCATGGGAAACAGTTCAAGAATGGCTACTTTGAATAGCTCTTGTCTAGGTCACTACTGTCTCCCTTTGTTTTTAGGGAGTCTTTCTGAATCACATGGTAGCCAGAGTGAGTTCCAAAACCCTGTATGGGGTTGACCTTACCCTTAAGGATAAAATTTAAAATGCTAGCATGAGCTGGTAGGGGTGACATAGGCCTGTAATCCCAGCAGCTCTGGAGGCTGAGTCAGGAGGATCACAAGTTTGAGGCCAGCCTCAGCAACTTAGTGAGACCCTGTCTCAAAATAAATAAAATAAAGGGGCTGGGGATATAGCTCAGTGATAAAGCACCTCTGGGTTCAATCCCTAGTACCAAAAAAAATTTTTTTAAATACAATAAAATGCTAGCAAGAACCTACCTCAGCATAGTGTTGGGAAGCAGTGTAATAGTAGTATTTCCTAACGTGATTTTAGAGACCTAACACAAAATAATACGAAGTCATGTCATATCAGTGTTTAAATTGTCTTTTTGTCTGATTTTGTCAATGCATTCTTTTTTTTTTAGTTGTAGATAAGACACAATACCTTTATTTAATTAATTTATTTTTATATGTTACTGAGGATTGAACCCAGTGAGTGCCTCACACATGTGAGGCAAGCACTCTACCACTGAGCTACAGCCCCAGCCCCTCAAAGCATCCTTTCCGTTTATTACCCCATCATGTTGTTTCTTATCACTGCTTGAAATCTTTTCTGCACTTAACACAGAGATGGTCAACTTCCCACCTATTTTTTCCCCTGTGGTAATGGGGATTGAACCCAGGGTGCTTTACCACTGAGGTATGTGCCCAGCTCTTATTTTTTTTTTCCCCTTCATTTTTCATTTTGAGACAGATCTCACTAAGTTGCCTAGGCTGACCTCAAACTTGTGATCCTCCTGTCTCAGGCTCTTGAGTGACCAGGATTATAGGTGTGAGCCACCAGCCTATCATCAAAACATTCCATTTTTATCCATTTGTCACTCAGTAGAAGAGCTTTGCTCATCATTTGATGTGCTCATTATGCCTTGTTTTGACTTCTGACCCCTATGCCTACTATTTAGTCAAAAAAAAAAAAAAAAAAAAAAAAAGTAGTACAGAGCCTGGTGATAATTTGTAATAGTTAACTTTTATTATGTTCTTATTCAGGACCAGACACTGTGCTGAGCACTTTCATATACATGATTTCCTTTGGTCCACATAACAGCACTTTAGATTGGTATTAGGATTATGTCCATTGTACTAATGAGGACACTGAGACCTAAAGAGATCAAGTACTTTTTCTGTAATCACACAGCTAATAAGTAGCCAGCTTGGGATTCAAGCCCAGGCTGTCTGAATCTGAAATTCTTGCACTTAGCATCTACAGAGTGCTGTTGACAATGTAGGTGTCCAGGAGATGTGAGTTCCTTCTCCCATTCCACTGTCACCTTTGTTATTTTCCAGGATCTGCTTCTGTTTCTTTTTATCCTTTACTTCTGTCTTACAAAAGAAGAAAGACTTTCTACATCCTTAGCCCTTGCATCTCTGCTATCCATGCTCTTCTCTGACATTGGGCACCCTTCCTTAATGCATTTTCAGGGCCTTTTCAATCTCCTCTGCATATTTCCCCACTATGGGGGGGAATACATCTTTGCTTCCTTTTGCCATCATGTTTCTTAACAGGTAGCCATTGGCTTCTATTCATTTATTTTCCACCACCTCTCTTCAGCCCTTGGAGCTAGTATCCTCACCCCCTTACTAGGCAGGAACACAAGAAGAGAAATGTATGATTTGTCTAGGACAAACAAAAGTAAGGGAGTAAGACTTGGGGAAGCTCAGACCAGTTGATCCTTATTTCCTCTGTGAACAGGTAGGCAAGTTATCTGCTGGGAGTGTAGGAGTTACGAGATTGGAAAACCTTCTGTGGGGAATTGGGAAGGCACCCAAAGAGGGAGAAGTCAAGGGACTGGTAAAGGCCTGCTAGAGTTGGCACTGCTGGCAAGGTGACAGTTTTTTCCTGTCATAGTATAGCTACCATGATATACATGTGAACAGAGGAGAATGTTGCATTCATCTCAACTCAAGGCTTTGGCAGGGCTTGTATAGTAAAAGGGCTTGGGCAAAGGAACTGAAGCTTGTTAGGACATTGTTGAAGTGACCCCATCTGAAACCATAGAGGAAAGGAACTAGAGTGTGGGCAACTGAAAGGTATGTGAGTGGAGTTTGTGACCCACAGAGGTTTGGTTTCAAGATGTTCACTTGGAATACTGGCCATTTACTTAGTGACTATTTCTTTAGGGCCTGCCATTGTTAAGACTCAAGAAAAACTGTTTGACATTCATGTAACAATCTTTGAGTTTGAATCAATTTGCCAAGTACAAAGGCACAAAAAATAGAACACGACCCAATCCCTGCCCTCAAGATTATAGATTATAGGAGAAATTCACATTAAACATTTGTGGAGCGGGGTGTGGTTGGCATATGCCTATAATCGCAGTGACTTGGGAGGCTGAGGCAGGAGGATTGTAAGTTCAAAGCCAGTCTCAGCAAAAGTGAGGTGCTAAGCAAATCAGTGAGACCATATCTCTAAATAAAATATGAAAATGGGCTGGGGATATGGCTCAGTGGTTGAGTGCCCCTGAGTTCAATCCCTGGTACCAAAAGAAACAAAAAAAGGTTATGGAAACATAATGTGGAAAATGTGGGAAGGTCATTTCATCTTTGTGGAGGTCTGTGCAGAGTGAATGGGAACAAAGGGTTGAGACTTGACTTGCTGGTAACACTTTGCATGGTGGCAGGGGTGAACTTGCTGCCTTGCTCTCAAAGTGTCAGCCCCTTGACACATAACTTGCACAGGGTCTGTATATGCTGAAACTCAGTGCCTTTACTTTCAGATTTATTAATGTTTCTGTCCCTAGGTGGAAGAAGCTGGGCAGGTGTTCCTGTTAATGAAAAAGGATTATCGAATCTCCAGAAATGTTCGCCTGGCATGGTTTCTCAGTCATCTGCATCAAACTGTGCAGGCCACACCTCAGGAGTTGCTGGTGAGGCCTAAGAGACAGGCACGAGGGGCTGACCCAGAAGGATCTGTTTTGTTGAAGTGTGCTGAAAACAGACAGGAGGGGAGACTAACTCTGAGAGCTCTGAGTTGGAATTTCAGGGGAGTGGGGTCAAGTGACTTTGCCCAAAAGATGATCTCCTAAGGGAGATCTGATTAATAATTTTTCCAGATAATTGGGGGAAAAAGTAGGCGATTGTTTATGGGAAGCAGAGCCAGTTGTGGGTAGTTCTGTGTATTAAAGGCAAGTCTAGGGAGCACTTCATAACATTTGATCCACTAACACACTTTAGATTGGAATTAGGATTATTTCCATTTTACAAACGAGAATATTGAGACTTTAAGAGGTTAAGTACCTTTTGTACAGTCTCACGGCTAATCAGTGGCCAAAAATGGGATTCTGGGAAGAAAGCAGCCACTCTTTCCTGATCCTTTTCTTCTTATCTCCATCTTAATTTTCAGCTTCAGTCTGAGCAGGAGTTGGAAGTTCTTAGCATTCTGCCTCCTGGGTGGCAGCCAGATGAACCAGTCGTCCCTAGGCCATTCCTCCTCGTACCTTCTACCCGGGTTACCTTCCTGGCTTGGCAGTATCGATTTGTCATTGAGCTGGACCTTAGCCCATCTACTGGCATTGTGGTAAGCAGTTTGAGAGAGACTCTGGAAAGTAGGGATGGAGGAGTAAGGGGTAAAGAGGAGAGAAAGGATCCCAACCAACCACTGTGGGAAGAAGATGGACTTATAAAAGAATGATGACTGTTAAAAGGCAGTCCCATTCCATCTGTGGCAATATATTTAGGGGTGTGATTAGTCATAAGATGAGGGTCCTACTGACTCATGGAAGCTGCTTGTTTCTGCCCTCTGTTTAGGGTTGCTTTTGGGCACCCTTGAGAGAGTTTATTTGCATTGCCCTCAGGATGATTCCACAGGGGAGATCTTGTTTGATGAAGTTTTCCATGCCCTGTCACGCTGCCTGGGCGGGCTGCTTCAGCCATTCCGAGTGCCTGGATCTTGCATCAACTTCCAGCCTGAGATCTACGTAACTATCCAGGCCTACTCCTCGATCATTGGCCTGCAGTCCCACCAGGTAGTGCATACCCTCTCCAGCTTTCTATCCTTAGACCAGATTTCCAATAATCTGCTAAGTACTTACTCTGTCTCTACTGTCAAGTCCCCAGCTCTGCTGGTTTCTCTAACCTGTTTCTTAGTCATTCTCATGAGTCTCTGTCCCCTTGAAAAGAACCAGTTCCTCTTGCCTTGAAGATGCTTCCAAGGATGGGTCAGTTGACATTGATTAGACAAATGCCTGTCTCATTCCCCTCTTTACTTTTGTCGGATGGTTTCTCTTGTGCTGACTCTTTGCACTACCCCCCAGGAGATGATCTTTTGGAATATTTTGTGATTTCAAACTATTACAGATATTAAAAAATGTAATTTTTTTTTAAGGACAGAAAAGGGTCATTTTCTCTGAGGGCCTCTGAACCGTCAGGTGTAATGCTGATCACATAGATAATTACAGTGCTTATCCACCACACAAGCAGGCTATCGCAAGACACTCCTTTTGGAGAATGGCCAAGTCTGTTACAAGAATATCTGTTTTGGGCTTAGATAAGCATTGGCCCAGTTTCCCCTCATCTGCTCTTAACCTCAACTCCTTGGTAGGGGCTTATCCTAAAACTGTCCCTGCTGGCTATATTGTCACCTTAGCCATCAAACTTTTTTTGGGAGACAGACAGAAGCCAAGAACAGGATCTAAAGGTCTAAAGTAGACAGCAACACAACTGGTACATGCCAGATCCCAGGGCAGGGACTCTCAGCCCTTTGTCCCAGTTTAAAGTGCTCTCCTAGGACAACTTTTAGCCTGGTGGTTATGGGCCACATCCCCAGACAGAGGCCAGGCTTTGCAAGTACTGATAGCCAAGGCAGAGGGAGCATGGGTGTTAGGTAATCACTCAAAACTTCGTTCTGCTTGGCAAACACTGAAGACTGACTTGTGCCAGGCCCAGGCTAGGTTCTAGAGACCCCGATGAATCAGATACTGTCTTTGTCCTGATGGAAGGAGTTGAATATTCAGAGGGGAAAACAGATATTGAAGTTGAACAAGGTAAGGGCACTAATAAGTTATGACTGGGGTACTGTGGAAACACCAAGAGGGAGCATCCAGCCACACCTGGGACAGTGACAAGGGAAGTCTTTTAGACAAAGCAGTATTTGAAACTGAGTCTTGAAGAAAGAACTGAGGTTAACTGTTCAAAAAAGAGAAGACCAGCAAAAGCAAAGGCACATAGCTATGAAACTGTACTCCTGATCGCAGGTGTTTTAGGGAGGTACATGCTATTCAGTTTTGATAGAGTAACGTTTGAATATGAGAAGGTGGTGGTACAGAACAGACCAGAGACAGAAGTGGGGGTCAATTAGGAAGAACTCTGAATATCAGGCTAAGGACTTTGTCCTTTATTCTATAGGGAAATTAAGAGCACTGGATCATTGCCTATGTTTACCTGGCAGTACATATACTGACTGTGTACCCTTAAACAAGTTACTTAACTTCTCTGTGCATCTGTATCTTTCCTCCAAAGTGGGGATTTGGGGAGTCAGGTGGTACTGGGAATTAAACTCAGGGGCACTTAACCACTGAGCCACATCACAGCCCTATTTTGTATTGTATTTAGAGACAGGGTCTCACTGAGTTGCTTAGTGCCTCGCTTTTGCTAAGGTTGGCTTTGAACTTGTAATCCTCCTGCCTTAGCCTCCCAGCTACTTCAGAGGCTGAGGCAGGAGGATAGCCAAGTTTGAGTCCAACCTGGGCAACATAGCAAGACCTTGTCTCAAAAAATAAAAAGAACTGGGGGTATAGCTCATAGGTAGAGCACTTGCCTTGCACATGCAAGGCCCTGTATTTATTCCCCAGTGCCACAAGAGCAATAAAAAATGAACAAAACACCTACAACATAATACTCCAAAATAATATTGTTAACATTTTATGAAATTTCCTTCTAGTCTAGTGAGTATATTTTGATTCTCCCCCACCACCGTCCCTTTATTCAAAGAGAGAAAGAGAACTATCAGGTGCATTCCAGACATATGACTTCTGTGTCCTGCTTTTTTATAATACAGGCATTGTCCCATGACATTAAATTTTCTTTGAGAGCTTGTTTGGAAGTTCTAGCAGGGAAATGCAACTACTCATATACTCTTGATTGAAGAATGGTTTTCCTCTTAAACTGAGCATACAGCTTTGGGAGGGACACCCATGGAGAAAGGAGGGAGGAAGGGGATATCTGCCTAGCCAGCCAGATCAGCTGAATCAATCCTGCTGATAAATGGGGTGACCAGTGTCACAACCAGATCACCCTCACATTCATGAAATATTCTTTGAAAATTATTTTAATTACTCCTTAACTTACTTTTCTATCCTGTTTTATCTTGAAATATTTAACCAGCCCCTTATTGTTGGCCAGTTGTGTTATCACAAATTTATCCCTTGTAAACAATACATATAAGAACTTTTTTTTCTCATCTTTCTGTTGCTCCAGTTCCTGCTCCTTCTCTGTTTTCCTTCTCACAGGCCTGTAGAGTGGGACAGTGTCCCACTTTCCCTCAATGGCTGTCCCCACCCCCTTGCCCATTCTGAAATAGGGAGTGAAGAAGTAGAAGTTGTTTCACAGGAGGGCAGGAGTCAGGGAGAATAAGTGAACATGAAGGACAGGTTATAGGAGTGTGAAGAGGAAAGAGGGATGAGATCCTGGGGTCCGCCACAAGGTCTTACAGGCCTGTATACAGGGGACATTTATTTATGTTTGAAGTAGAAGGAAATGAATCTACAGAGAGAGAGTGAAGTTCCTAGAGAGACAAAGGTTTGTGAAAAGATGGAGAGAGATTAGCTCTAGGGGAAAAGAGGAGGAGGAAGAACCCTTTCTTCAGAGCCTCCAAGGGAGAACAAGAACATGGATAGATGTAAACATGTTGTAGACCTCGAGGGGAATTCCAAGAGGGGTGGATTTCCTGGAGAGGGTCAGTGGGGAGTTCCTATTGTCTGACTTCCTTTCTCTATGAAGAGGGGTGGAAGTTATCTGCTGAAGGAAGGAACATTCATGGGGAAAGTAAGAAGAACATTTTGAGTCCAAAAGAAGCAGTAACCTCCAGTACACTTAGAAATGAGTAAAACCAGGTTTGCTGGGCTGAGGTGGGCAGTTTACATGACATACCAAAGCCCAATATGGAAGGAGCTGGGAGATCTTATGGTGCCCCCATGTGGGAGACTGGGGAAGCCCAGGGTGGAAGACCCTAAACAGAGGCAAACATTGTGACCCCAGATTTAAGATGACAGTGTTTTGGGACTATGCACAGGATTGCCATGTACCTGGGCTAAGAATTGCTGAAGTAGATCTGAGGCGGAGGAGTGGAGTCATTGAATCCTGGTTGGGTGGGAAATTAGGATTGCCTGGAGGGAGCTATGGCAAATAAATGGCGAGAGCAGAGGTCTGTAAGGGCCAGTATCCCGTTTTGGTCTTTCAGTCTTTCCCCTGTGCTTCTCAGGTGCTGGTTCAGGGCTGCCTTTTGGACCCTTCCCAGAGGGAAGCATTCCTTCAGCAGGTGTATGAGCAGCTCTGCCTCTTTGAGGATAAGGTGGCTGCCATGCTGCAGCAGCAGTATGATCCCCAGAGCCAGGTATGTGGGAGAGAAGTGGGCAGAGGCCATTTCGAAAGACAGTAGGTAAGGATGGAGGGCAGAGAGGAGGATTGATCCACCTAGAGAGAGGAAGGATGGCAGAAAAGGGCTGAGCCAGGGCAGAGTGCACCAAGGACAGATATGCTAGTGAACACTTACAACAAGCTTCCTTCTGGAGGACAGTGACTCAGATTCTTGGAGGGAGAAAAGGTAAAGGCCATTTGCTTGTGTTTTTTCAATCCGGGATCTTCTTCCCATGGGAATCTGAGAAGCTGATCATAAGTGACTTTGATCTCAAGTTAGTATTTTAAATAATCATGGATAAAGCTACTTGGGCTCATTAGAATTGCTTTGGATACTCCATAAGTGAACAGGTAAGTCAGTAGCAGTTCTGTGTGCCTGCTGACTGGAATGGAATTGAATTGTTTATAAAATATTTCATCATAGTGAGCACACAGCTTTGGGAGAGACACCCATGGGCAGTGACGGAGAAAGGGGACACCTAACTAGTTAGCCAGATCAAGAAGGCTCTTTTTTAAAAGGTGGAGAAGCCCTGCCTCAGTACAAGCCAGTGGTTTTTTGGTGCTGGACTTCCTCCCCATATGAGGTTCAGCAGCTGAGCACATGTGTAGAAGGGAGAACAGTAGGACTCAGCAGCATAGTGGGGAGCTTGGGGTCTTCACATGATTAGACCTGGGCAGTACTGGGCTATAAGTTCTGGTTTGGGGGCTGGAGATATAGCTCAATGGTAGAGCACACACTTAGCAAGTGTAAGGCCTTGAGTTCAAAAAAAAGAAAGAAAGAAAAAGAAGAAGCTGGACATGGTGGGGTGTTCCTATAATGCCAACTACTTAGTAGACTGAGGCAGGAGAATCACTCATTCAAGGCGAGCCTCAGCAATTTAGTGAAAACCTGTCTTAAAATAAAAAGTGAAAGAACTAGGGACATATTTCAGTGGTAGAGCACTCTGGATTCAATTCTCAAATAAATATTAAATAAATAAATATTAATTAAATTTAAAACAAGAAAAATTATAAATTCTGGTTTTGCCGTGGGTGAGGCAACAAAGCAAGCTGTCCTATTCTAATTTTTCTGTAACTTGGGGCCAGGCAGAAGACCAGTCCCCAGACTCAGGGGAGCCCTTGGGCCGGAAAGTAGGAGTCTCCATGGTGACAGCTGATCTTGGGCTGGTCAGTATGATTCGTCAGGGCATCTTGGCACTGCAGTTACTGCCCTCAAATTCTAGTGCAGGTCAGTAGAAAGAATGTTGGTGGGAATGGGGAAATGGGGATTCCGGAAGGGTGGGGGGATATTGTCAAAGATAGAGATTCCTGGTGATCACTGGGTCCCAGGGAAGAGGACCTGTCTCATTGTTTGCAAAATACAAGTCTGCACTAGTGTGTATCTTGAGTACCCTCAGCTCTGACAACCATCAGGGACCCTAGTGGAAAGGAGTGGAACTCCAAGGACATCACCTAGGGGAGATTGATCTAGCATCAAGAGAAAGAAGCAGGAGGGGAGGAGAAAAGGAAAGGTATTAGAGGTTTATAAAACACATTGGTGGGTGGACACTGAGGTCTTCAGTGCCCTGTCCATTGGGTGCCTCCCTGTTAGTTTTGTCTGGCCAGTGCTGCAGGTCTGAGTCTTATTTCCCGCCTCAGGTATCATTGTGATCACAGATGGGGTGACCAGCGTCCCTGATGTTGCTGTCTGTGAGACACTACTGAATCAGCTTCGCAGTGGTACTGTGGCTTGTTCCTTTGTGCAGGTGAGCATTTTCTAGGAAGGAGAGGGAATTGGGTATCTCACAAAGTCAGGTGTGACTGGTCACTTTCTTACAGGTAAGATTTCCCAAGTGAAGATGTCTGGAGGGGGAAGGTGTCATGTCTAGAGCAGCATAGATAGCAATGATGGGAGAGGACTTTCTTTTTTGTCCCCATTCTTTAGGATTTTGGAGACAGCATGTTAAATAAAAAGAATCTGAGTCAGTTCCAGCCCTACCTACCCCATTAGGTTAGTTATTTTTGTTTTGATTTCAAGGGTTTAAAAACCAGCTCAAACTAGCTTAAACAAAGGGACGGAAAGACATACTTAGGGAACTACAACTGATTTGGATTGGTGGTCTGCAGGGCAGGTGGCAAGAGCTATGGGAAGTAAGACTACAGAGGTAGACTTGAAGCTGGTTTTGCCGTATTAAGAAGTTTAAGTGCAATTCCTTGGGTGATACAGATATATAGAAGAAAAATCACTAAATGAGTTTACATTTTGTAAAGGCCATTCTTGCTGCTGAGTCAAAGGCAGGAGTGGAGGCAGGGAGACAATTAATTGCAGTGGTTCAAGTGAGAGGGTCAGGGCTTTAAATTAGGAAACTGAGGGGCAAGAGGGTTGAGAAAATAAAGAGGTGGAGTCAAGAAGACTTAGGATTAGCAAGATACAGAGGGACAGGTGAGGGAGAAAGAGAAGTTAAGGGTGTCTCCAAGTTTCTGACTGGGTGGCATGCAGAGCAAATGGAAAGAGAAGCAGTTGGGGTGGAGTGAGGACATTTTGTGTAAGTGTATGTTTTGTTCAGGTTCATGTATATTGTTTCTGAGGTTCCTGTGATTGGACACAGTATAGTAGATAAGAACATTGCCTCTGGAGTTAGGCATGCCTAGTCTGAATTTTGGCTGTATTTATTAGCTCTGTGACCTTGGACACACCAGTTCACCTCTAGATTGGATTCATTTATAAATGGAGATTATAAGAGTACCTACCTCCATGGGTGAGATCGTGCCTTTAAAGTACAGAGCAGAGTGCATAATTACATGTGAAATGGCTGCTATTCATAACCGTTAATAGTTGGATATGCAGATCCTGATACTCGAGACAAGGTAGATGAGAGATAGAAATTGAAGATCTGTCAGGCTACAGATGGTAATTGAGAAGAGGGAAGTGTCCCAGAAGAGCCTTGGGGAGCACCATTGTTTGGAAGACCTAACAAGGAATGAAGGAAAATAATCTGACAAGAACCCAGGAGCTTCTGATGTCAGAGAAGTCAGAGGTTTTGGAACAAACAAGTAGTTAACATTGCAAGATGCTGATAAAGATTAAGAAAGATGAGGAATGAGAAGTGACCTTTGGACGTAGTAATTAGATCACTGGGATCCTTTTTAGAACCATTTTAGTGAAGAGGTTGTCAGGGAAATTATTGCTGTGGATAGAAAAGAAGGAAATAGATAAAAGTGTTGACACAAGAAATTTGGCTGTTCAAAGCAAGTGGAGAACAAGAGAGAATGTTAGCCAGAGGAAAGCACAGGACAGAAGGAAGGGTGTTTATTCTATTTGGTTTGTTTTTTTAAACTAGAGATTTAAGGTAGGTTCTAAGGGGCCATAGTGAAGAAGAGGTTGAAAAAAGGGAAAGAAAAGGGAACCTGATGGAGTAAAGTCCCTAAATTGACAGGACATTGGCTCTAGAAACAGATTGAGGTATTCTTTCAGAGCAGGCAAGTGTCATTTCTTTCTTTGAACTAAAAGATACATGTGAAGGTTACATAAATTCTACCACAGGCCCCATTTCTCTCTGAAGTGAAAGGTAATGATGACTACCATAAGGAAAGGAGGCCAGTGTTGAGAAGAAGGTACAGGATTAAGAACAACTGTGACACCATATCAACAGACTTAAAGTCAAGAATCACATTATTTTGATCGATGGAGAAAAAGCAATTGATAAAATACAGCATCCCTTCATGCTCAAAACACAGAAAAAATAGGGATAGTGGGAACATTCCTTAACATTGTACAGGCCATCTATGCTCAGCCCATGGCCAGTATCATTCTAAATGGTGAAATACTGAAAGCATTCCCCCTAAAAACTGGAAGAAGGCAGGGATGCCCTCTTTCACCACTTCTATTCAGAAACTTGAAACTCTAGTCAGAATAATTAGATAGACCAAAGAAATTAAAGAGATATGAATAGGAAAAGAAGAATTCAAACTATCCCTATTTGCTGACTTGATTATATAGTTAGAAGAACCGGGAAATTCCACCAGCAAACTTTTAGGACTCATAAGTGAATTCAGGAAAGTAGCAGGATATAAGATCAGTGCTCATAAATCTAATGCATTTTTATACATAAGGGATAAATCTTCGGAAAGAGAAGTTAGGGAAACTATCCCATTCACAATGGCCTCAAAAAAAAAAAAAAAAAATACTTGGGAATCAATCTAACAAAAGAGGTGAAAGACCTCTACAATGAAAACTATAGAACACTAAATAAAGAAATGAAAACCTTAGAAGATGGAAAGATCTCCCATGTTCTTGGATAGGCAGAATTAATATTGTCAAAATGGCCATACTACCAAAAGTGCTATACAGATTCAGTGCAATTCCAATTAAAATCCCAATGATGGACCTTACAGAAATAGAGAAAGCAATCATGAAATTCATCTGGAAGAATAAGAAACCCAGAATAGCTAAAGCAGTCCTTAGCAGGAAGAGTGAAGCAGGGGGCATTGCAATACCAGAACTTCAACTATACTACACAGCAATAGTAACAAAAATGGCATGGGATTGGTACCAAAATAGACAGATAGATCAATGGTACAGAATACAGGGCATGGACACAAACCCAAATAAATACAATTTTCTCATACTAGACAAAGGTGCCAAAAATATGCAATGAAGAAAAGATAGCCTCGTTGTACAAATGGTGCTGGGAAAACTGGAAATCCATATGCAGCAGAATGAAACTAAACCCCTATCTCACCCTGCACAAAACTCAATTCAAAATGGATCAAGGACCTTGGAATCAGACCAGCGACCCTTCATCTTATAGAAGAAAAAGTAGGTCCAAATCTTCAACTTGTTGGCTTAGGATCAGATTTCCTTAACAGGACTCCCATAGCATAAGAAATAAAAGCAAGAATCAATAACTGGGATAGATTCAAACTAAAAAGCTTCTCTCAGCAAAGGAAACTATCAGCAATGTGAAGAGAGAACCTACAGAGTGGGAGAAATCTTTGCCACTCATACTTCAGATAGAGCACTAATTTCCAGAATCTATAAAGAACTCAAAAAACTCTACACCAAGAATACAAATAACCCAATCAACAAATGGGCTAAGGATATGAACATACACTTCACAGAAGATCTACAAGCAGTCAACAGATACGTGAAAAAATGTTCAACATCTCTAGTAATAAGAGAAATGCAAATCAAAACTACCCTAAGATTCCATCTCACCCCAATTAGAATGGTGATCATCAAGAATACAAGCAACAATAGGTGTTGGCGAGGATGTGGGGGAAAAGGTGCACTCATACATTGCTGGTGGGGCTGCAAATTAGTGCAGTCACTCTGGAAAGCAGTGTGGAGATTCCCTAGAAAACTTGGAATGGACCCACCATTTGACCCAGCTATCCCACTCCTCAGCCTATACCCAAAGGACTTAAAACGAGCATACTACAGAGATGCAGCCACATCAGTGTTCATAGCTGCTCAATTCACAGTAGCCAGATTGTGGAACCAACCTAGATGCCCTTCAATTGATGAATGGATAAAGAAGCTGTGGTGTATATATATATACAATGGAATATTACTCAGCCATAAAGAATAATAAAATTGTGGCATTTGCAGGCAAATGGATGAAATTGGAGAATATCATGCTAAGTGAGATAAGCCAATCTCAAAAAACCAAAGGACGAATGATCTTGCTGATAAGCGGATGATTACACATAGTTGAGGGTGGGAGGGGGGCAAGAATGGAGGAAGGAGGGACTGTATAGAGGGAAAAGGGGTGGGAGGGGTGGGGGGAAAAAATAACAGAACGAATCAAACACTATTACCCTATGTAAATGTATGATTACAGAAATGGTATGCCTTTACTTCATGTACAAACAGAGAAACAATATGTATCCCATTTGTGTATAATAAAAATAAGTTTAAAAAAAAAAAACAACTGTGAATAAGTAGCTGAGTGGGTTGTCATGTTTTGATATAAGGCCAGCCTATACACTATGCAGTTTTCTCCATTTGGGCACCATTGATTGAAAATAGAGGTTGTGATCCTAGTTGGGGTTTTGAGATAGGAGGAGAAAACAGTGAAGAGGGTCAGGGATTTGAAAACGATGTTTATGAAATTGCTTGAACTAAGTAAGGATCCAGGTTCAGACTAGGTTGCATAAGGAGGGTCAAAAATAGTGCTGTTAGACTTGGAGAGAGCACACTGAAGGCCTGGCAGACCCAGTGTGGTCAAAGAGCACCTGGAAGAAGGCAGAAGGAACTAAAGGAATAATCATGGGTTGAAACAGTTTAGAATTGCAAAGATGAATGTGTTCCAAGTGAAGCCAGGGCCCAGGATGTAGCCAACATGCAGTAGAGTAGAGATAAGGGTTGAGGAACCAAGCAACCAGGGAACTGGATGAGTCATCTAGGCAAGCTAGTACATATGTAAGCATTAAGGGCCTTTTGGTTTGTCACACCGTTGTGCTGTGTTATGGTGGTGTGAAGGCTCTCAAATGGTAGTGTGAAAGCAACCAAAGACAATACAAAATTAATGGCATGGCTGAGTTCCAGTAAAACCTTATTGACATAAATAGGTGACGAGCTAGATTTGGCCTTCAGGGATTTGAAAACAATGTTTATGAAATTGCTTGAACTAAGTAAGGATCCAGGTTCAGGCTAGGTTGCATAAGGAGGGTCAAAAATAGTGCTGTTAGACTTGGAGAGAGCACACTGAAGGCCTGGCAGATCCAGTGTGGTCAAAGAGCACCTGGAAGAAGGCAGAAGGAGCTAAAGGAATAATCATGGGTTGTAGCCATAATGAACTCAGTGTGTTTGAGTTCGCCAATTTTGATCTGGAGCCTTGGCATTGGCATCAGAAAGCTTGTTTGCAGTGCAGACTTGGGCTCCACCCCAGACCTCCTGCATTTAACAACATCCCTGGGGGGTTCTGTATGCTCCCTAAAGTTTGAGAAACACTTTGCTAGATATACACTGAAGTCTTTCAGGATGGTGACAGGAAACCAGTGAACCAGTTGCTAAAATCTTTAGTGAAGGGAAAGAAGAGTATTTGATGTTGAGGAAGAAAGACAGAGAATGATGTATCCAAATGGTATAGGCTTCAGACAGAAGGGTTCAAGGGAGGGCAGGCACAGAGGGAGAATGGTAGCCTACTTCTCTCTGTTGTCCAGGTAATGGTAACAGCCACCCGGTCCCAGCTCCCTCTCTTGCTGTTCATTGTCTCCTGTTCCTCTGGTGGAGCAGAGTTTCTACTTGCTCACTTTCTCCAGGTGGGAGGAGTTTACTCTTATGACTGCAGTTTTGGCCATGTGCCCAATGTGGAATTGATGAAGTTCATCGCAATGGCAACATTTGGCTCCTACCTGTCTACTTGTCCTGAGCCTGAGCCAGGCAACCTGGGTCTGACTGTCTACCACCGGGCATTCTTACTCTACTCCTTCCTACGCAGTGGGGAAGCACTGAACCCTGAATATTACTGTGGTAAGAGGCAGGCTGGTTGGGTATAGAAGGGGGAATATACAAGGAGCCCAGAGATATGCAATATAGGCTTTGGGAGGACTGAAAGTCTAACTGGGCTGGCTACTTTGGTGTTGTTCTCACAGTGATTTTGGCATAATCTCTTCCCCCTATGTACCTGTCCACTGACAGATCACCATTTTCTTTTTACCCATCTTCATGGGCCGCCAGGTTCTCAGCACCGCCTATTTAATGAGCACCTGGTCTCCGCAAGCAGCAACCCTGCCTTGGCCTTGCGCCGGAAGAAGCACACTGAGAAGGAGGTGCCAGCTGACTTGATCAGCACTGTGTCTGTACGGCTTCGAGAGGGCTATAGTGTCCGAGAGGTCACACTGGCCAAAGGTAAGGGTCACTAGGTCCTACTGCAATTTCACAGATCTTTGAGAACTTCTGTGCAGTCCAACCTGTTGAACAGAGTGGAAGACACCCATATATCACACTTGAAAGAGTATCACTGTGAGACTCTGTTTATCATTTCAGAGTTGCCTTTAGGGCTTAATTCTCCCAGCATGTAGCTTCCCAATTCCATCTCCTTTTGCCCAAGATGAACCAGCTGAGGCAGGTTTCGCATCCTGAACTTGGCTTTATTAAGTCAGTTGGCAGGTCAGTGGACCTGAAACCTATGGAACTGTGCTTGGAACCCTTGGCCAGGCTAGAGTTCCGTGAGGTAGGTGAGGTTTCAGATAGGACTCTGTTTAGGCCTGGAGTCCTGCGCCTTCTTCACCCAACTGACCTGTTCCTCTGAAGGAGGCTCCCAGTTGGAAGTGAAGCTAGTGCTGCTTTGGAAACACAACATGCGCATTGAGTATGTGGCTATGGCACCCTGGCCCCTGGAGCCTGATGGTCCTCGAGGAACACGGGTAGAAGTGACAATGGAAGGTGGCTATGACATTTTGCATGATGTGTCCTGTGCACTAAGGCAACCCATTCGTTCCTTGTATCGTACGCATGTTATCCGCCGTTTCTGGAACACACTGCAGAGGTAAGTGAGGTCACCAGTTAGTGAATAATGCCCTATTTGTTGTACAGAGGGATAGATTTGTGAAACTGGGAGTGGGGAGGGTCATCCAGGGCACCTGGCTGTCTTTGGTCCCATGTCTCCTTGGGGTCCCCCTCAACTGCACCCAGCAGAGTCAGCTGTGGCTCAGGTTTGGCCCTTATTCAACAGCATTAACCAGACTGACCAGATGTTAGCCCACCTTCAGTCCTTCTCCTCAGTGCCAGAGCACTTCACACTTCCAGATAGCACCAAGAGTGGAGTGCCACTCTTCTACATCCCTCCAGGCTCCACCACCCCGGTGAGTGACTCTGATGCTTGGTAGCCCCTTTTCTGCCTACCTGTGCAGGGATCAGCACAGCATCTGTTCCTTCGTTCAAGGAACAGAAACTGGAAGCTTCACCTTTCACCTCCTCTCCCTCCTAAGACCCTGGAGAGGGGGAGGAGAAGGATCCAGAAGGTCCTTAACAGATCACAGGTGTTGGACATCTTCCAGAATATTTAGGTGGTGGGCCCTCAGCAGACTCTGCTCCCTCACCCCAGCCTCCCCAACCACCTCCACCTGTTCCCAACCATCATCAGCCACTGTGAACTGTGTACTTGCTGAACACCACAGCTTCCTTTGTCCTGTGCTGTCTTCACACTCAGCCCATGACTGACAGCCTAGCACTGATGGGCACATGGCTTACATGAGTGTGCAGTGGCCTCATCACCAGTTCTTGAAAGTCAGTGATGGTAGCTGAGCAGGCTCCATCTACCTGCTGAACTCAGCTTTAAAGGGCTACACAGTTTGTCCCTCGCTCAGTCATCCTAATCCAGCCTTCATATTCAAATCTGTTTTTCCTCAGTCCCAGGGTTAGGCTATAGCCCTTAGCCTTAACCTACTGCTGTCTCTGACCCCTTGAACTGAGCCTGCCATGGCTCTGTTTGCTGGTTTTCCACAGATGTTCCCATAGGTTCATCTTTTCTGTCCCCAGGTGCTCTCCCTTCAGCACAGTGGTTCTGACTCATCTCATGCCCAGTTTGCTGCCTATTGGAAACCAGTGCTGTCTATGGATGCTAATTCATGGCAGCGTTGGTTGCACATGCATCGCCTGGTGCTCATCCTGGAGCATGACACGTGTGTACCTTCAGGGCTAGGGCCATAGTTTGGGTGGAGGAGCAGGGGCCAGAGGATAGGGAATGATGGGAAGGGTACCAGCTGCATCCACATCTTCCTGTTTATCAGCCCCCGTAATCTCAGGCAGACCTAGAAAAGGAAAAAATTGTCTACTTTTCCCCCAAGATTGGAGCTGGAGGAGGTCTGATCTCTTTCAACACTTTCTTCCTAGACCAGTCCCCAAGCACTTGCATACCCCAGGCAGCAATGGACGCTACAGCACTATCCAGTGCAGGATCTCACACTCCTCCCTGACCTCTTTGCTTCGGGACTGGAGCAGCTTTGTGCTGGTTGAGGGTTACTCTTACGTGAAGCTGCTCTCCAGGTGGGCAAATTGACATCTCCTCAGTTTTTCTCCATCACTTCATTCCATATCTCCTCCTGTAATGCCAGATCTCAATCCTCCTAAACCCATATTCTCCCAGCCTGGGGCTGCTCACTCCCTCCCATTTCTCCCTAGTGCCCCAGACCAGCCCCCCTCCTCCTTCTACATGGTCCGCATCATTTCCAAGGCCCCATGCATGGTTCTTCGCCTGGGTTTTCCCATTGGCACTCCAGCACAGGCCCGGCACAAGGTAAGCTGGGCCCTGACTCCCAGACCAAGGAGTCTTGGGATGTAGATGCACTCCATTTCCCTTGCCCCACCAGGGCCAGTTCTATTAGGGAGAAGTGATCCCAGACCAAGAAAGGCTCGAAGGAGAAGGTTCTTTTACCTTGTCTGTGGGCCCCTTTTCTCAGTCTTATAGGGCAACTTGACCACATTTTCCTTGCAGATTGTGTCAGGCTTGCAGGAAGAGATCCTGCGCCTTCGTTTCCCCCACCGGGTGCAAAGCAAGGAGCCAACACCCAAGGTGAAACGAAAAGGGCTGGGTGGCACTGGTGGGGGCGGCTCTCCCTCCAAGTCACCCCCCATGCTGGGGCTGCAACAGGCCCTGTCTGACCGGCCCTGCCTTGTGGTCCTCCATAAACCACTGGATAAGCTTCTCATCAGGTTGGTATAGAAACTGGGGAGGGAGCCCAGGAACACGAGGAAGGGTATGAATAGAGATAACTGGGGAATGGTCCATTTCCCAGGTATGAGAAGCTACCCCTGGACTACCGGGCACCCTTCCTTCTGACACTGGAGCCACCAGGGCCACTGCCTTTAGTGTCAGGCCGATCAGCCTCGTCTAGCCTAGCATCACTGTCACGCTACCTCTACCATCAGCGCTGGCTCTGGAGTGTTCCATCAGGCCTGGCTCCTGCACTTCCACTCAGTGCCATTGCCCAGCTCCTGTCCATCCTCACTGAGTATGTCACCTGAGCCTGCTAGGCTACTGGGGCAGGAATAGAGTGAGCATGACTTTGGGTTTGAACCCTGGCAGAAAGCCTAAGCCAGGCCCTTTCTATCTCCATATTCCAGTATCAGGTATAGAGTGCTACTCCCTAACCTTGCACTTTCCCTCTACTCTGCTTGTTTTGGCCTCCTATCCTAATTGGATCTGTTGCACCCTGAGGAACCACTAGTCTGAGCAGAGCCCCCAGTGGACTAGACTGTTAACAATGACTACTGGGAGATGGATGTGTTGGGGCACTGCACTGAGTATCTCTTTTCTTTATGGGGCTTTAGAGTTCGACTCTCTGAAGGGTTCCACTTTGCCTGCAGTGGGGAAGGAATCATCAATATGGTCCTGGAGCTTCCAATTCAGGTGTGTGCCATCCCTCATGACACTTCACTTCAACGTCCATCATAATCTCAGTGACTTTTGCCTCTGAACTGGGTGGGGACTACTATAAACTTTGCCTCCTAGGGACCATATGTCCAGAGGACCAAGGCCTGAGTCATAGAAATATGAGAAGTGGTGAGGGTACTGAAGTTCTGAGGGACAGAGCTAGGCCAGACCAGGTCTTTGCATTGGCCAGAATTTTTCTAGGATCTTCTATTTACCAACAGAATGAACCACCTGGGGAAGCCGCAGCTGAAGAGAAGCACACGTGTGTCATCCAGTACATTCTCTTCCCCCCCCACTCCACCTCCACCAAAGACAGGTGAGGTTTAGCCCTGCCTGGAAGTCACCTCTGCAGAGTGCCCTCTCTCCCCACTGTTGCCTAAACATCTGGCTCAAGTATCCAGGGATGATGTCCATCCCAAGTTGAGCGGGGGAGATGCTGTATTTCAGTGTTCCAGTAGGCAAACATGGTCTACAGAGGCCACATGCAATTTACAGCTGTCCTCCATACCTGCCTCCTTCCCATCCTCCATGAGGCTCTCCCTCTGCTCTAAAGCTGTGTGTTAAATCCCTGTTCCTCTTCCTCAGAGCCCTTTCTCCTTTAGCTTTTCAACAGATGATGACAATGATGTGGAGGTGGAGGCCCTGGAGGGGGACTCGGAGCTTAATCTGGTCACTGAGGTGTGGGTGGAGCCACAGTATGGGCGAGTGGGACCTGGCCCTGAAAACTGGAAGCACCTGCAGGACTTGACATACTCTGAGATCCCTCAAGCTGTGAGTGAACTGAGAGCCAGACCCTGATCTTTTACTAGGTTGTGTCTCCTTTGAATGCTGCAACCTGTGAGCTTCCTGGCTCTCTGAATGTCTGTGACTATTTAGGCTTTGTTGAGAACTAGAAGCTAGGGTTACCAGGGGTTGACTCCTGTCCTCTGATGTTTCCCCCCTAGCTGCACCCACGGGATGCTGCCTGCATAGGCTCCATGCTGAGCTTTGAATACCTGATACAGCTGTGCCAGAGCAAGGAATGGAGTCCTTTGCCCCCAGAGCCCCGGGTCTCTGATGGTCAGTGGCAAATGTGGCCCACTGGGTGGAACCGGGGAATGAGCAGGAAGAAAGCAGGTAATCTGGGTCTCACTGTTGTGTCATATCATCCTTCCCTCCCTCCTAGGACAGGACCAGGGAGGAGACACCTGTGTCCATGAGATCCCTTTCCATTTTGACCTAATGGGATTGTTACCACAGTGCCAGCAGCTGCAGATGTTTTTCCTTTTGCTTTCCAAAGGTGGGTGAATTTGGTACCTACTCACCCCTCTCCTAAGGGGCCAGCATGCTGGGCATATTAGAGAGTAGAGAGAGGATGAGTAGAGGAGCAAGTGAGTGATAGGGCAGAAGGAAACTGAGGCTAAAGGGCTTTGCTGGACAGGGTGGAGCTGGGGACACTGGGCTGCAGGAGGCTCTGGGTGCTGAGTAGAGTGTGTGTCGGGCAGAGCCAGAGGGTGTTCCTCTCGCCGAGGGGCCCTGTCCTGCCAACGACATGGTGCTGTGCCTGCTGCACAGCTGCCTAGGGCAGGAGCTGAGTGACCGGGAGATCCCACTGACCCCTGCTGACCAGTCTGCCTTCCTGAGTGAGGTACTGTGCCGGAGCTGCCGTGATCCAGGTAAGCTCCCCTCCTTTTTCCTAACACCAGACTACAGCCCAGCCCTTTCCCCTACTCCCACAGGGTGGTTTCTGTCTGAGCTCTGGACTCCCTCCTCACCATCCTCCTCTTCAATTCAGAGCCCTGCTTCTCTGGGGCTGCCTCTACCTTTTTCTGCCATTTCTGCCCCTGTTGTAGGTGCAGAGGGGCCACCAGTGGGAAGCCATGGAATCCTAAAGCATCAAGCAGTTGGTACCACCCAGGCCACTGGAGACTCAGCTCTTCCTGCCCTGGTCAGCATTGAGTCTTCTCCCTGAGCCCTTATCATACTGACCTCCTTCCATAACTACACGTCCATGCCCAGATTTCTATCACCCTGATTCCAAATGCCTTCTGCCAATGACAGAACACTGTCATTGCCATTTGTTCTGAATCTTACATACTATACCTAAGATGAATCAGCTCAGGGTGGAAGAAGGGAACAGGGCTTAGATGTTCCCTTATAGATTACTCTAATTTTCTGTTTCTCTTACAGGGCGTAGGTCTTTCTGAAACTCTCAGGCCTCTCATCTCTGCTCAGCCCCCTCAGTGGCGCTGCTATGCCAGGCTGGTGACCCCCCAGCATGTGTTCCTGACTTTCCTTCCCACTACCTTCACAGGTACCGACTACTGGCTTCACACACACACACACACACACACACACACACACACACACACACACACACACACACACACACACACACACACTATAAACCCCTGCACTTCCTCACCAGAATACCAGCCAATTCTGATTTGTATCTGTCTTTTCTCTTCAGATGTTCAGCGTTTGGCTGCCTATGGCCTCGAGGGACATTCTCAAGAAGAAACAAAGACTAAGTTTGGGGATTGGAGTGGAGCCCCCAGTCCACGAGATCTAGGAGGAACTGGGGTTAAGGCTACCAAGTCCCAAGTACCCATCCTCAGCGTAACCCTAGCTGATGGTGAGGTCATTGACGCTGATGTCAGTTAAGCAGGAGTGGGGTGAGAAACAAATAAAGGGCTTGAAGACCATGGGACACTTTTCCCCACAGATAGTGCCCAGGATCAAGGAGAGCTGAGCCCTCCCTTCCACCAGGACTTACAGGCTTACACTGGGCATCAGGCTCCCCAGACAGAAGGTGCAGATGGGCCCCGGACCCGGTGTCCTGTCTATATCTATAACTGTTCCCTGGAAGCATTGAGGGAACAAATGGTTGGCCTGCAGCCCCCTCAGGCACCCCGAGATCTCATCTTCCGGTGAGTGTTCTTGATATTGATCTGTGTCCTCCTACAAAGGTGCATACTCATGGGTGTGGACAAACAGGTTGATTCAGGTCAGTGACAGGAACTCAGCTTCTGACTTCCCTTAGCAAGTTTATCAAATGAATGAATACATTTTGTAAGAGTCTGAATATAAGAGACTGAATATCCACCAGCTAATGAATCTAAGGTATCATATAGGGGAGTTGACCAAACAATGTTGTCCCTCCGTTCCTAGGACTCAGTTCATCGACCACCCCTCTGCATCCTCAGTCTGGATGGAGCCCAGGTACAAAGAGGCAGCCACCCATTGTGCCTTGTTGCAGGAGCATGCACAGCGGTGCTATGTCCGTGGTGAGCAGGAAGGCCACGTGAAGGAGGAGTGGGGCTCTGGGAGTGGAGATACAGGCATTATAGGAGTGAGGCTTGGAGAGATCATTCCAGGACTGACCCCCATTGCCTTTTCTACTTCCACCAGGGCTATTCCGGAGCTTACAGCAATCACAAATCGTGACCTGCCAGGATTTGCTAACAGCAGTGGATGCCTGTGAGGAACTACTGCAAGAAGTAGACATCACCCCATTTTTGCTTGCCATGTGTGGCCACACTTGGGGTTTACCTCATGCACCCCCAAGCCCTGGTCCTCTCAGCCCAGGGCTTTTCAGCAGCAGCATTGAGGAGGGTCCAGAGCCTCGGGAACGAGCTATCCTAGCTTCTGAGTCCAGGTTAGGGTTATTCTTGAATGATGTCAGAGAAGGTGGGGGAACAAACCAAAACTCTAAAAAAAGGACCTTCCAACCCAGGAATGTGCATCAGAGAAGCAACAGTATTTTGTTGCTGGCTTCCTTCTTCCCATGCAGGCTGCTTTCTCCCATTAGGCTCTGGCAGCAGTCTCCCTCCCAGTCACTCCCCATCTCTCCTGTGGTCTGATGAGCCAGGTCAGGGCCAGGGAGTTCCCAGTTGCCACTTTGGAGACTTGTTCTGAGGACCTTCATACAATAGTAATAGTCTTCCCAACTAATCTGTGTGTCATGGGGCCCAAAACTATGTACTTTGCTCACTGCTGATTCCCTAGCTCACTTTAGGCCTTAAAAGGCCCCTGCTGAAGGGAGGCTAGAGGAAAGAAGAAAGATGAGCAGGCAGATAGCTCTGTATTAATATCTACAGTGTATTGCCCCTGGGGAAACAAGAGCTAGAGTGGTGGGTATATTGAAGACTCTTGGCTGGAACCCTAGCCCAGGGCCCTCTGAAGTTCTAAATCCCCTGCTTTTCATGCCCCCCAAGTGAACTCACTTTCTTCCCATCAAACCTCACTTCTCCACCTGTCTTCCCCATTCATGGTAAAGGATACCATTCTCTACCCAGTGACGAAAGTCACAAAACTGGGATCATCCTCACTATGTTTCACAGAAATGTCTGGTCCTCAAGAAATGTGGAGGTTAGAGCCCAAATGGGTGGGATGGTTCTTGTTGGCCTCTGTCACTGCCCAGACCATTGTGCTGATACCCTTAGACAGGAGACAGGTGTGTGTTGCTTCTCACTTGGGAAGCAGGCATCTCCTAGCCCTTGGTGGTTCTTGATACTGGTGTCCTCCCCACCCCCACCTCTCAGCATAGAAACCGAGGACCTAAGTGAACCTGAGTTTCAGAGCGCTCGTGTCCCTGGCAATCCAGACCCTGGCCCAGAGATCTGTCTGACAGATGTCTGCCAGCTAAGAGGAGAGGCACATGATGCCCTTCATGGCCTCATCCAGGTGGGGAGCTTGGGTGAGGGCAGAAGAGGGGCAGGGTCCCTGTGCACTGTTCCATTCTGGTGGAGGGGTAGTGCCTTCAAGGGTCAGCTGGCATCATAACCCACTTCTAAACCCTACAACAGGAGAAATTCCTGGAAATTAGTCATCTCCACTTCCGCACAGTGCCCTCCAATCCTCACTACTTCTTCTATTGCCCTCCATCCAGCAGACGAGAAGTGAGTGCCTTTTTTTGCTTCCTTCCTTTGTGCCCCCAACACAGAGCTCTAGTCATCCCACTCAGCCTTCCTGAATCCTCTTGAATCTTAGTTCCCTGTGGCCCAATGTAGTTCTTGTCCTGCTTGGATCAAGTTTTGTTCTGTTTGTTTGGTTTTGATTTTGGTTTTGGGGGGGCGGGTTTTGCTTAGGATGATGGTCCTCGGGACACAGTAGACAGAAAAGTCAGTGACCTGGAGTTTTCAGAAGCCGAACTTGTGGGAGAAGAAGGTATGTGAGCAAGTGGGATAATGAGGAGGAGGAGGTTGCTTTAAGCCAGGATTTATGGGTCTCCACTGGCAACCTAGCTTGTTGACCATATGACATGCACTACTAGGTGACACATCTGCCTGCTGTGTGGTTACTGAGAGTGATCCAGAGCTGGAGGTGGAATACCGTGAGAGCCGTGAACCAGACCTGGGGCCTGCTGGTTTAGACTCTGCTTCACTGTCAGATGCAGACACTGTGAACCCTGATGAAGACTCCTTCAGTATCTTGGGGGGTGACTCACCCACTGGGCCTGAGAGCCTTGTGCATGACCTGCCACCCCTCTTCCTACATCTTACATGCTCTGTGCGGCTTCGTGGACAGCACAGCTCAGTACCTGTGTGCAGCTTGCCTACCTGTCTGGGTGAGATCAAAGGAGCCTGGGGAAGGCCAGCGTCCCAGTACAGATTGCCTGCCTCTCTGTGGGTGGAGGAGGGCCTAGGACTATGACTCATTAGCCATGGAACATGGAATCTATGCTTTTCCCAGGGACCCCAGTAACCCCAGCTTTCCTTCTCTTCCAGGTCAGGTACTTGCCAGTCTGGAGGGCCCCCCAATTGGAGGACGAGTTCTCCTGAGAGACCTCAGTGTCACTCTGGATGTCTTTGTGCTGACCTTGCCCCTGGAAGTGGAGCTTCCCCCAGCCTCGGACCCTCAGCACCACAGGTGTGGTAGCCAGCTTGGTGGGGGTGTCTGGGACTTTTGTGGGAATAGGGGAACCATTAAAGAAATATAAAGGGACATGGGAACTAAGGAAACTTTGAGGAGGCCCCAGGGGGGTAGTGTCTCCTGACCTTTGACTTTTGTTCCTACCCTATTTAGGTCAACATCTGAGAGCAGTGCTTCGTTCCCACGGTCCCCAGGGCAGCCATCATCTTTACGGTCAGATGATGGCCTGGGGCCCCCACTACCACCCCCAGAAGAAGAGAGGTATATACTTACCTTCTTCTCACAGTTCCTCACTCCCCCTCAGTTTCATTTCTGGAAACCAGTATCTGAATCTTCCTTCCCCTTAGGCACCCGGGACTGTCCAGTTTGGCCCCACCACACAGACTGGCTATCGAGACCACCATGCGCGAGGTGAGGGCCTTCTCTCTCCCAGTGCAGTCGGTAACTCCAGGCGCTATAAATGATAACCTTTCTATCATATAAATGAGAAAAGTGCCCCCTTTATTCTGGGATTGAATTAAGGCTTTTCTTAGACTGAGCCAGAGTTATCTTCTAGTACCTTCTAGACTGAGAGTGAGGTAATGCTCCAGTAAGCAAGAAAGATGCCATTTGCCACATCCTGGGTTGCTCTCTCTAGATCCGCTGGTTGTTAGAAGATGAGATGGTGGGGGCACTCCGAAGAGGGGGCATCCCCCAGAGCCCTGCCCTGCACCGAGCAGCTGCCCACATCCATAGCTCTCCTGGACGCTCTACCTGCCTTCGCCAAACTGTGCCACTGAGTTTTGTGTTCGGGCCAGAGCGTTCCCTCACACAATTCAAGGAGGTAAGCTGCTCTCAGAACACTCCAAGGTCCCCTGGGGATATATCCTTTCCTGGGCCTTCGAGCACAGGACTAGAAGGCCCTAAGTTTAGTCCATGGAATTATCCTTCCTGGATATCTCCTTATAATCTTGTCTGCTCTTCACCCCTGTGCTTAAAAGCCCAACTCAGCCTCCAACCTTGTCACTGGGTCTGTTGAACCCTGGAAAGTCACCAAATCTTTTCTTACCTAAGCAGTAGGGATGCCAGCATCTGCTTCACTAGGTAGTTGGGAGTGTCTAGTGAGGAAGTATAGTCACTTTGTATAGAGAGGGCTGCTCCTGCCTAAATTACAGTCTTGGTCCCTGCTCCCCAGGAGTTCCGGCGGCTCCACCTTCCTGGCCACTCTCTCCTTGAGGACCCTGACAGTGGCTTCTTCTTTGTGGCAGCTGGCCAACAGCCAGGTGGGTCCCATGGGGAGCCCCCTGCAGTGTCCTGGGCCTGGCACAGCCATGAGGACAGGACTGAAGCCATTGAAAGAGAGGTAAGTTTCACCTGGGGTAGAGGGAGGTAGTATTGAGTATGTGCCACTGTACTTTAGTTTTGATATCCTGCCTTGCAGGCCCTGACTGCCAGTCCCCAAGCCCCTTGCTCCCCAGAGGATTCTGAAGGCACCCCCCTCCTCAGCCTGTCCAACCTGTCACAAACTGGTAAGAGAGAACGTGGGAAGCAAAATTTGAGGACCAGAACTTCCATTTTTTTCCTGCTTCTATTTTTGAAGTAGGCCCTAGGCAGGACCAAGAGAAGCTCCAGGCATTTTTCTTCTCTATTCAGGGAGTCAGCGTGGGCCCAGTCGGGGATTAAGCCTTATATCCAGTCAAGGCAGTGTGGACTCAGACCACCTAGGTAAGCCGGGGGTAGAGGCAGAGGACTCTAAGCTGATGGCAGGAGGCATCAGAAGGGGCTTATTTGAAGGGGACCATCAAGACTGATGTACTTGGAGGCTCAGACAAGTCAGGCTCAGTTTAGGATGGGAATAAACTTCAGCACATTTGACACAGGTTATGATGGTGGCAGTAGTGGCTCAGACAGTGAAGGTCCAAATGAGACCCTCAGTGAGAAGGCCCCCTTCACATTGCGGACTCCACCTGGACCAGCACCCCTGCAGCCTTCACTGTCAGTCCTTCCTCGGCCCTGCCTGCCTGACTTCTGGCTCATTGTCCGAGTACTACAGGATCGTGTGGAAGTATATGCACATGCACAGTGAGTAGCAGCCAGGGCCTACAACCTGACACTGCTATTACCCTCTAGCCTCTTTTCCCTGTTCTCACACCTTTCTCCAGTGTTGTTAAAAGTAAGAATGAGACTGAGAGCTTTGGTAGGAATCTGACTTGAATTCTAAGGTTAGGACTTCAGATCTCTTCCCACATCTAGTAAAGCAAATAACTCTAGACTTTCTGGGTGGAGTTGAAAAGCTAATGAAGAGTTTGGATTCTAGCTGAACATTAAAAAATCTATGGTTCAGAGCAACTTCAGAGGTTGATACATAAAAATAAGGAATGATAGCTAATATTTGACACATATGTAAAATATGTACATTCTGTTCTAGCATTTTACATGGATCAATTCATTTAATCTATATAAATAACCCTGCCTTATCTTACCCTAATGGTATGAAGAAACTCAAGCAAGAGAAATTAAATACTTGCCCAAGGTCACAGTAAATGCCAGAGCTAGAATTCATGGGCATCTGCTTAAATACTGCTCTGTTCTCATGGGTGGGATTGAAAACAGGAAGACCACCATTCTGATCAGGATTTGAGATTAAAGAAGTGATGGAAACCTTAATGTGGTGCCACACAGGAACTGGCAAGGCACACAGGGAACCTGGGCTCCTAGAATTGCTTTTAAGAATTCCGTTTTTACCATTTCCCATTAGGTTTACTTTCTTTGTACAATCCTTTCTCTTTCTTATGGTTTCTCTTGGCCCCTCTCCATGACCTCCCCTCCCATTTATGACAAATAAAACTTCCCCCTCCCTGCCAGTTCTGTGTTAATAAATTTATCCTTCCCTCTTAGGAGCCTGATTCGGGAGGATGGGGGGCCCGGCACTGAGTGCCGCCACCTGCAGCAGCTCCTGGTGAGGCGAGTTGGGGAGATCTGCAGGGAGGTCAACCAGGTAAGCATAGCCAAGGGCAGGGCTCTCTGGGCACTGAGGCACAGACCACATAAGAAGGGAGTTTCTGGGAACTTGATTTTCAGAGAATGTTGGTCTACCACAGACTCAGCAGTAACCGTGGAATGCTTTCTAATGCTCTTACTCCCCCAGCTCCCTACAGACTAGGGAGCTCTCCAACTCACCTCTTATAATAGTGGGTCACTCTCTCATTCTCTCCCAGTAACTGAAATGTTCCCTCTCCTTGCAGTGTGCTATCATTAGGAATTTAATATGAACCAGAAGGAAACCCTGACTCTGTGTAGCTTATATAGAGCAGGGAGGTAGATATTGAACAACTAAATTACATGAATTATTTCAATGACAACTGTGAAGAATTCTACAAAGGAAAAGCAGAGATCAGGGATCTGACGAGCCAGAGTAACAGGGAAGGCTTCTTAAGGGAAGCAAGTGGTTTTTAAGTTGAGACCTGAAAAATATGACCAGATTGTGGCAAAGAGAGGGATAAGTGCTTCTCACTGGATTTGCTCTTAAAGCCCTCTTTTACCATGGGACACCATTTCTGATTACAGGTGTTTTGACCTCTGACCCCCAGTGATAGTGGTCATTCTCTCTGGCCTTTTTGATCATCCCACTCACCATCCACTTATGAGGAGATTCTTCAGTTTTCTGACACCTTGTTCCTTCTCCCAGAGATTGCTTCTTCAAGATCTTCATGACAGTCATGTGTGTAACTCTCTTCTGGTGGCCGAGAGTGAAGAAGATCTGTGGCGCAGTGAGACCCCCTTCCACTCCCGACAGCGGGCACCACTCCCCAGTGATGGTAGGATCCCACTCAGTAGCCTCCCTCTAAAGGCAATACTGCTACCCACTTTTTTATCCAGTACTGAGAAGCCGAGAGCAGAACCTTCACTATTTTGTGATTGGTGCAAAGTAACAGAGAGGAAGAAGAGGATAGAAAAAGATTTCTGGATTTGGCTGCTTCTAGTTTGTCAGTGACATTCATGGAAGCAGTTTCAATAGAGAGGTAGAATAGAAACCAGGTGAAATGGAAAGGTGAAGATAGGTGGAACAGAGAATAACTACTCTATCAAGTAGCTTGGCAGTGAAGAGAAAGAGAAAATAGATATGGCAGTAACTGAAGGAAGATTGGGACAAGGAAGGAACTTCAAAATAAGGTAGAGACTTGAGTATGTTCATGTTCTATAGGGAAAGAGCCAGTAAGGAGGAGAGAGGTTGAAGAATACAGGAAAGAAGAAAAGATTGAAGGGACACAGTGCTATAACCTGTCTTCCTAAGAGCATGCCTGTACCTGGCCATGTCTTATTGCCCAAAGTATTGTTCCCAGTAGGGGACTAGACAAGGATGAGGAGTCTGGGGGAAGAAGAACAAGTTCACAGGTGAGAGAAGACCAGAGGGGAGGAGCCTGAGTTCCCGTAGAAGAATGGGCCACCAGACAGGCAGGCAGGGCTGGCTCCTTTGGAATTCCTGGGATTTCTGGTCATGCTAAGGAAACTTGATAATCTACTTGAGGTGGTAATTGAAGTCTCAGTTCTTCAGCTCCCTTCTGTTTTCCTTATAACTTCTCATCCTAGCCCATAAAGGAAAAGCTAAATCATATCATTCTTTTGTAGTCCTTCCTTCTGGTTTTAAAAGTATAATCACACCACTCCTTACTTTTAACATTCTCAGGCAGTCTATAGACGATCTGTGTTTGTTTGAAATGGGGATTGAACCAGGGTCTCAGGCATGCTAAGCAAGTGCTCTACCACCAAGCTACATCCCCAGTCCCATTGACAATTTTTCTAACATCAACGGGAGGGTGCATCTCTGAGCATATCCTGAAATGTTCCCCATATTAAAGCAGAATCCCCATAATTAGCAGACTTAAGTGATTTTGAAGGCCATTTCTGCAAATTGAGAATGAGCCAGGACAGCCAACTATTTTTATTCTAAGATGACTCCCAGCAGGCAGAATGTAAGACCAGTAAGAATTCAGACGCAGTCCTTCCTCATTTTTTTTTTAAATATTTTTTTAGTTGTTGATGGACTTTTATTTTATTTATTTATATGTGGTGCTGAGAAACCCAGTGCTTCACACATGCTAGGCAAGCACTCTACCACTGAGCCACAACCCCCATCCAGCCCTTCCTCATTTTAGTCTCCATATTTTTTTCCCTGAAACCCTTAGCAACTGTCTTTCCATACTGGAGTTTCTACACAGAAACTCTGCAGCCTCCTGAGTATCCTATATGCTTCTGACACCTGATAGCAACATCTCTGGGAAACCAGGTTGCCTCTTTGACCTACTGAAAGATTTCTTATCAATACGGAAACCTGAAAAGGATCAAACAACACATTAGTCTATGGCCATGGGCTCTTGGGTACCACCATACCACCTTCAGGATATCTGGCCTTCAAAGCACAGGACATGGTTTTCCCCCACTCTGCAGCTGGTGTACATAGTCTTTTTGTTTTAATGATGCTACTGTTACAACCTTCCTGTGAGAACAGTGACTTATAGTGCCTCTGACATGTTATGACAGGCCAAAATCCCTTGGCATTGTCTTCAGGATTGTCTCAAGCTCTGCATTTCTCCACACTGCTCCACTGCTACTTAGCTCCTTCTCTAAGTCTCCTCAAGGTGGCTCTGAAAGCCTCTGTGCAATGACCTGTCTTCCTAAGGGCATGCCTCTGCCTGGCCCTGCTTGTTACCCAAAGAACTCATCTTTCCCTGGGAATAGAGGATGAAGAATCTGGGGGAGTGGCAAGTCAGCCCGTCCCAGGTGAGCAGTCTGGAGGGCAGGGGGCTGAGTGCCTGTTTCTAACCCGTGCTCTCCCTCCCTTCAGATTATGCTACTGATGAGAGCTGCGCACCCCGAGGGTACCTAGCAGCCACAATGCAGTTTGTCCCTGGCCATTTCTCCTGTGATGTTGTATGGGGAACTGTAATCCGAGTCCACTCACGCCTTAAGATGGGGCCCAGCATGGGGGTCTCTCGGGGTATGTGATTGGTGTGAGAAGACAGGTGGGAGGCAGAGGATCTGGGGAAGGGAGATCCTTCTGAACTTGTGTTACTCCCTCAGCCATCCAGGCCCTGCGCTCTGTGCTTAATGCCTTCTCTGTGGTGAACCGGAAGAATATGTTTGTTTATCAGGAGCGAGCCACAAAAGCAGTGTACTATCTTCGGTATGTGGGCCCTGGAAAGATGGAGTAAAGCTTGAGTCAGGGATGGCATGGGAGGAGACATGTCCAGAGATTTTGCCACTCTTTCCCAGGCTCCTGGAGACATCCTGCAGTGACCGGCCATGGGAAGGGGATGCTCTGCCCACTTCCCTAGCTCTGTCCCGAAGCCAGGAGCCCATCTACCCTGAGGAATCCTCGGCATGTATTGTTCACCCTCCCTGATGCCCCTGTGTTCCCCTTATACTTCGCACCCCAGTGCTGGGCCTTGATTGTATTTGTCCCTGTAGGGCCCTCGTTCTCCCCTGGATGTGGCTTCCAGCCGTAGTTCAGATACTACTCGCCCTGTGGGTCAAGTGGACAGACATATCCAGCTGCTAGTGCATGGTGTAGGGCAAGCAGGTAAGGAATATGAGAGGTGGGTGAATGGCCCATGAGGTCCCAGAATCCTCAAATCCTCTATAACTTCTTTTAGAGCCTCTCCTACTTTCCACTGGGCTCCCTCCTCCAGTTCCTGCTATGCCTTGGGCTTTGCTCCAGCGGGAGAGGACAGACTCCAGTGACATTTAGGGGATTGGACTCTTAGCCAGTTGAGGTGCAGCTTGGGAAGAAGAGCCTGGTAACTGTAGGATAGAATGTGGCTCCACAGGCCTGATGGCAGGAGTAGGCTAGGGTAAGATGATGGGTTCATTTGGGGCTGTGTCGAGCCTGCCTACGGGGTCCAGATACTGTGTGGCAAATCTCAGGATAAGTTTATTATAACACACCCTCTCTTTTAATCTTTGTGACACATCTGTGAGTTCAGTGCTATTATAATTCTCACCTATGAATGAGGGCCCTGAAGCTTTGAGGTACAACTGATGTGTCCATAGTCACAGTGAGTAGCTTGGCAGAACTGGAACCCGGTGTCTCTAGTATACAAGGGATTGTTAGAGTCTGGGGCTTAAGGACTGGCGTAGGGGTAGCTGAATCTTCTACCAGTGTCTCACTTTGCATCGTGGCCATGTCAAGGTCCTGAGATCACAGATGAGCTAGTGCGGGTTCTGCGGCGGCGCCTGGATGAGGCCACACTGGATGTCATCACAGTCATGCTGGTTCGAAACTGCAAGCTGACACCTGCTGATGTGGAGGTCAGCTCCCTTCCAGAGTCCAACATCCTTCTCAGGTCCAGCCTCAGGTGCTGGGGCAATCTAGGCTAGAACCTCTCCATTCAGCTCTAACCTCCTCTTCCACTCTGCAGTTCATTCAACCCCCTGGAAGTCTCCCCTCAGAGGTGCTGCACCTGGCCCTACCTGCCTCTTGCAGGCCATGGCTTCCTGCTCTGGCCTGGTACCTGCGGCAAAACCTGCTCATCTTCCTGCACTCTCCCAAATACACAGACAGCAACAGCCGGAACCACTTCCAAGTAAGATTGCCCTCACTTCTCACACTCATGTACACCCCTGCCCCCTGCACACCCTGACAATAACTGTTTTCTACAGATTCCCCATATGTACCTTTGCCTATGGACCTGTGCACACCCAGCCCCCACTCATATTCATTATCTGTCTGTGTCTTTCTGTGCTCCCATGTATATCTCTACCCACTTCCCTACTGTGGATGCCTATCTTAGTGTTCTGTGGCTGTTCTCTCCCCAGCATCCACTCCCACCACAGGGTGGCCTCCCTGACTTGGACATCTACTTATATAACAAGCCTGGTGGACAGGGCACTGGAGGCAAAGGTACAGTGCAGGACACCAGGTGTGGGAAAGCCTTTGCTCATCTTGTGGTTGAGAGGGCCTTTCACAGCCTTGTAGTTGAGGGATCTTGGGAGGGGAGGTCTGCAAGTGCCAGATCTGAGCCTTCCTATGGATTTCTACCCAGGGGTCGCTTGCATCACTCTAGCCTTTGTGGACGAAGGAGGGGCCCCCATCTCATTGGCACTGTGGCCCCCCACTTCCCCGGGGCCCCCAGACCAACTGCGAGAAGAGGAATTTGAGCAACTGACTCAGGTCATTCGCTGCCCAGTCATGCTGGACAGTTCTTCAGGTGGGGAAGCTTGGCCAGAGGATGGCATGTTTAGTCAGTACTGTGGGAGACAAGGGTGGTAAGTAGGGTAGAATCTAGGTGTACCCCCAGGTAATCCCAATTCTTTCCTCCAGCTCAGGATGGGGCCCCAAGGCTTCGACTGGATGTTTGGGAAAAGGGGAATATTAGTATTGTGCAGCTGGAGGAGAAGCTCCGGGGAGCAGCTCGCCAGGCCCTGGCTGATGCTGTCATGGAGCTGAGACTGCTGCCAGCTTCACTATGTACAGAGGATACACCCCCAGGTGAGCAGGTCAAGAGCCCCACCCCCATAGTCCAGAAAATGTTGCAAATCCAGGCAGCACAGTTTGGCAGGTAAGGGTGCAAAAGTAGTGTTCAGAGAAAGCATCACAGAGGCCCCATTAAAAATATATATTCACGGTTGTCCATCACTTTCCTGTGCATCATCAAGGCAAAACACTGGTGAGAGTATATGCATGCATCTGGTCACCCACCAGAGAGGGGTCTGTCCTCAGGAGCTCACATGAACATGTGTATCTGTACACTATCAGTTGCATATACTCAATAGGCAGTGTAGGTGGCAAGGCACCCTCATACTGGTCTTGGGGCTGGCTTGTCTAGAATGGGGATTCATGATCAGTGATGGGAGTCTGTAACATCTGATGTCCACAGGAAGTCTCAGGAGCGGGTCTTTGGAAACCAAGAGCCCTGCAGGCCGATCTAGCACCTTTCCCCCTGCCCCTGTCCCTGGGGAACCTGTGACTCCACCCAGCAAAGCTGGCCGGCGTAGCTTCTGGGACATGCTGGTAATGGGAACAAGTGGTGAAGTTGGCCTCTACCTTCTTGCCTGTCTCCTTTAGACTTTGCCACAGTTCTCTTTTGAGATAAGACTACTTACTCTGCCCTTTTGATAGCAATTTGCAGAATATGGCAAGTTCTCACTGATGTAGAGAGCCCCAAATCACTTCCATCTTTATTGTTGGGTCCCAACAATAGCCTGCAAGATAGTAGAGCTTTTACCCATGAGAAAGATAAAGCTCAGGAAAGTTAAGTAACCTGCCCAGGGCTCTTTAGTCAGCATCCAGGGCAGCCAGGGCCTGAATCCAGGCCTCCAAATTCCCTGAGCTCATTACCATTTCATAGTGCCTCCATCCTCCACCCCTTTCCTCTTTTCGATAGCCTTTCCTAATTCACTGCTTTTTCCCCAGAGTAAAACAGAAGGTGGGGATTTGGGTTCCCCCAAAACAACTGATGACATTGTTTTGGATCGACCAGAAGATACTAGAGGTAGGAGGCGTCATAAAACTGAGAGTGTTCGGACTCCAGGTGGAACTGAGCGAGCTCCAGGCCAAGATTCAGGAGCCCAGAGACAAAGGTATGTATGTGCATGCTGGGGTGTCGTGTCACTGGAGGGTACAGGTGTGAGGTCATGGATGAGCATTTGGTTTGTATAAATGTGTCATGTATGGAAGTAAAGTTCTTAACTCCTGCTCTGTCTTTAGACGCCGTACAGCACAGCTAGAGGAAGGTGAGGTGGGGACCCTGCACCCCGTGTTTGCTCATGTCATTCAACCCTGGATGGAGTTTATGGTTCAGATTGGTGAGACCCCAACCCCTTTCCTATCCTTTGAACCCCTGGCCTGTTCTCTTATCCTGCAGCATCATAGTGACATTCTGCCTTCCAGGTTGTGCCTCCGTGTCCAGAAGCTCCACCCACATGGTGTCCCGATTCCTTCTTCCATCCATCCTGTCTGAGTTCACCACTCTGGTCACCTCAATGGCTGGCGATACTAGTGTCCGTGTCTTTGAGCAGAATTTGTGAGTGGGATCTCATGGAATTGAAGGGAATCTCCCCAGATGTCCCAAAAGCTCCACTTATGGGAAGCCAAACCCATGGAGGTTGAGCTAGGAGAGGTGGAAACTTGGCCCAGGCAGATGAATTCTGGGCCAGGGAATGGAGCCATGGATGGTCTCCTTTCTGAGTGCTTCTCCCCTCCAATAGGGGTTCAGAGCCAGAGATCTTCAGTCCTTGTTCCCCTGGGCAGCTGGGCCCAGCTCCCCGCCCAGCAGCTGAGCGACATCTGCTGCTTCTGGGAAGGAACTTTATGCAGTGGAGGAGACCAACCCAGCAGGGTGAGGGTGTGGCCAAGAGGAGGGTGGGCTTAGGTGATATGAGTGGTCTCTGACCCTGCAGGAAGCAGGGTGGGATCAAGGGTAAAATGCATGCAGATCTCCATTGTGCTCCTTCCCCACCCTGTAGCTGCCAAAGCTGTGCAGCGCTTTGAGCCAGGAGGAGACGGAAGCTCAGGGCGAAGTGCTCCCCGACAGAGGCTCTTACTGCTGGAAGTCATGGACAAGAAGGTAAATGTGGGGCCAAGGACTTGGGGAGGAAGTACTCTGTGATCTCACTGACCCCAACCCCTAACCTACAGCTACAGCTGCTGGCCTACAACTGGGCTCCAGACCTGGGGGCAGCCTTGGGCCGAGCCCTGGTTCGCCTTGTGCAGTGGCAAAATGCACGGGCCCATCTTATCTTCTGCCTGCTTAGCCAGAAGCTTGGGCTCTTCCATCATTATGGACAGTTGGACTTCCCTGTGCGAGATGAAAAGGTATTTGCTATCTGACTCCCCCTCCAACTCTGGCTAGGAGTTAGTGGAATGATGCAGCAGGGAAGGGACAGACTAAGGGCAGAGGTAGTAGGCAAGGAGTCAAAGAGGAAACCCTGGGGTGAGAGGGACTGGGCAAAGGCCACAGCCCATTGTGATGCTCCATCTCTCCCAGGAGCCAAACCCATTTCTGCTTCCAACCATGGAAGTGGAGACCCTCATCCGGAGTGCAAGTCCCCCACTGAGCCGCGAGCAGGGCCGGCTGAGTGGTTCCTCTCGTGGAGGGGGTCCCCTTCCTCTGGACACATTCCCCTTCGACGAGGCTCTGAGGGACATCACAGCTCTCCGCCCCAGCTCCACCCTTGGTCCTGTGCCCAGACCTCCTGATCCTGTCACCTACCATGGACAACAGTTCCTGGAGATCAAGATGTCAGAACGCAGAGGTGAGGGCCCTGAGCCAGGCAGTAGGGAGGGGAAATCTGTGGAGTCTGCGAGGGAGAGGGGTGACAACTCCTGGGGCTACTACTAGTGTCTCCCACCCCCAGAGCTAGAGCGCCAGATGAAGATGGAGAACCTGTTTGTAACTTGGCAGCAGCGTTCTGCCCCAGCCAGCATGCCTATCAGTGTGAGTTACACCAACCTGCGTCCTCCACGTGGATCCTATGGCCCTTCCCAGCCAGTGCTCGATTGCTCACTGCCTCCTCTCCCCAGGCTGGGGAGCTGGAGACCCTAAAGCAGTCATCCCGCCTTGTGCATTACTGTGCAACAGCTCTGCTCTTCGACCCAGCTGCGTGGCTACATGGACCCCCGGATTCATCTGGGCCCCCTGAGGGACAGGTGATGCTTCAGACTCCAAGATTTCTCCACACAGATCTCTGTTTACCCCATAGTGGCCTTCATTCTGCACCCCAGCAGGGGTGGTTGACAGTGGGTAGAACCTTCATTTTCACTCCCACAGCGACGCCATCGTCCTGAGTCAGGGTCTGGGAGTCGAGAGGCTCCCACAAGCTGCGAATCCTTGGATATGCCTCCACCAGGAGCCCGTGAGGAGCCTTGGCTGAAGGAGCTCAGCTTGGCCTTCCTGCAGCAATACGTGCAGTATCTGCAGAGCATAGGCTTTGTGCTGGTTCCACTGCGGCCCCCCTCGCCTGCCCGTAGGTGAGCCTCCCCCTCCTTCCCTCTTTTACGCTGCAGGTTCAGTTCCATAGCCCTTCCTCTTCACATGGGTCCTACTTTGACAACTCCGACCTTGTATATGTTCATCCCATCGGAATGGCATGCACACATGAGGATCTTGGACACTCCCATGCAGCCTTCGTGCATGTCCTACAAACCTCATACAGTTCATGGAACTCATGAGCACATCCATTCACAACTGTGTGCAATCGCACTGAGTTTGTGCCCACATATAAACTCGTGTGTTTATATGTTTGTTTATATGTTCACACACACATGAATCTCATACATGCTTCTAATAAGCTTTTGGGTCTGGGTCTCACCGATGTGTGTGCTGGTCATCTCTCTGGCCTCCTGAGATTCAGTGTCCCTTCCTTACCAAGGACCTCTGTCTTGGGCCTACTTGCATCGCTGTTGATGACCTGTTCTTAGTCATGTTCTCTACCTGGCCCTCCTGTCAGGTCTGACCCTTAGGAAGGAGGCTGCCTTCTGTTACCACCTTCTACTCCCCTGCACTTACTGGCAGCTCTGCAGCTACCTTTCCCATTCTGTGTCAGATCTCAGAGTCCTATTTTTGAGGTCTTCAGAGTCTGTGTTCCCAGTCCTTCCCAGTGGCTATGTGAGAAAAATAGTCTGTTCACATTACACACAATTTTTTTTGTGTCTTCATACTTGTGTTTATCAAGACATTTTCTTGCCCCTCTCCATTTTCAGTTACTTTTATTTATTTGTTTTTGGTACTGGGAATTGAACCCAGGAGCTCTTTACAACCAAGCTACATCCCATCCCAAGCACCTGTCCCTCCACTTTTTTTTTTTCTTTTTGAAACAATATCTCACTAAGTGCTAAGGCTGGCCTCGAGCTTGCAATCCTCCTGCCTCAGCCTCCCCAGTTGTTGGGATTATAGGTGTGTACCACTATACCCAGCTTCTGTTATATACTTTTTTTCATAATAACTATTTTATTTATTCATTTTTTTATGTGGTTCTGAGGATCAAATCCAGTACCTCACATGTGCTAGGCAAGCACTCTGCCACTGAGCCACACCTCAGCCCTGTTAACGTACTTTTTTTAAGTATAAAATACACTTCTTCCATACCCAAGACAACACCTTGGTCCAGAAAGCCAATTCTGACTCCTTGGTGTTTTTATAACCACCTCTCTTCTTCCCAGACATCCCTCTCTTAAGTCCAGGTACTAGGAAGAGAAGCCTTTCCTTGGAGCCCCATCCCTGATTCACAGTGGCCAGCTCACTCCTCCACAATCCCAGTGAGGGGTGATTTAGTGCATTGCCCTGGACAGTCAGTGTGCAACTTTAAGAGCTTCTATAAAAGATTGTAGTTTTTACCTTCCCTTTGGTTATATTCTTCCCCAAAATCTGAATTCCTTTTTTTTTTTTTTTTTTTTGTGTGTGTGTGTGTGTGTGTGTGTGTGTGTAGTGCTGGGGATCAAACCTGGGGTGCAAGTGCTCTACTACTGAGCAACATCCCCAGCCCTCAATTCCTTTTTTACAAGACACTGAGTTTAAAAAACAATTTAGAGTCAAGTTTTCCTTTCTCACCAATCTTTAATGATCACTAATCACTACTTAAGTCTTATCCTAATTTTCTTGAATATTACATGGGACATTTTGTCTGCCAGTGACCCAAGCTTTGACCCCCAGCAAGAGTTATGGCTCCTTGGGCTAGGGATATAGCTCAGTAGGTAGAATGCTTGCCTCGCAAGTACTAAGGCCCTGGGTTCAATCCCCAGCACCAGAAAAAAAAAAAAAAATTATGGCTCCTTGGCGTAAGCAAATGAGACCCAGCAACCCTATCTATTTGGTCCTTGTTCACTGTTCTTCCCTGCTTCTCATCTCCCCTTGCTTCCCAGTTAAGAACAAAGAACGGTAGGCCTGTGAAATGCTGGGACCATCACTCTCCAATCAAAAGAGAACAACTGTTCCCTCTCAGAGGAAAGTTTTTAATGAGGACATCAAGCATCTCCTTGAATTTTCCTAGTGAATTCTTAGGCTTCATCTTCCCCCTCCCTCTTGTGTTCTCCTCCTTCCCACCATAGAGAACCAGGCTGTGCTCCCCTCCCCACCAAGCACAGCTCACTTCCCATAAGGCGGCAGCAGCTGTGGAGAGAGCCTTGCCCTGCAGTCTAGACCTGGACTCCAGGCTCAGCCTTGCCACTTGCTCACTGTGGGACCCTGAGCAAGTCCCTTCTCTGGGCCTCTCCTACAAAACAGTTACACGTAAAATGGTCTGCTAACCATATTCTTTGACCCCTTGGCCTGCTTCAACCTCTTGCCTGTCTCTTTCCTACAGCACCAGCCGGCTGCGGGCAATGGCTATCCTTGGAACAGAAGGTCGAGGCTCTTTCTCCTGCCCAAAAACCAAGACTGAGGGGAGCCCCAAGGTAACTCAGTATCATATAATGTAATAGTTAGCAAGTGTCACCAACCCTGAACTATTTCCCAAGATACAGATTGGTCCTGAGTAATGGTTTGAGGTTGCTGACCCCAGACTAAAACCACTAAAGTCAGAGACCCAAAGAACTTGTGTCCTGCTGGTTGGTTCAAGGCTGGTGAGCCCCCGACACTTGCCCTCCTTTTCTTCAGAGCACAGGCTCTCCAGTCACTACCTACCACCTGCAGCGGGCACTACCTGGAGGCATCATTCTCATGGAGTTAACTTTCCAGGTGAGCAGGGGGGAGCACTGAGTGGAAAGAAACAACCCCACCTGTCTCTCACCCACCTGACCCCATCTTACTCTATCTGCAGGGCTGTTACTTCTGTGTGAAACAGTTTGCCCTGGAATGTTCCCGAATCCCAATGGGGCAAGCTGTCAACTCTCAGGTATGTGACAGGGACAGAGGTATATGGGTGGACAAGGTGTAGGCACAGTCACTACAGCCCCAGTGTCCTGTGGGCAGCATGGTTCCATGACCCATCTAGTGATAATAAAAATAATACAGCAGGCAGTCTGGCTCAGTGACTGACCTGGTGCCATAGCCTGGCTATGTCAGTGGTCATTCTGCATTCTGGTGCTATGACTGAACCACCCACCAGTCTAACCCTGGGTAGCCCAATACTGCATCCAGCCATGGCACCAAGGCAGAAGGCAGTCTAGCACAGTGGCCCAGCCCAGTGGTCTTCTGGCACTAACAGTAGCTAGCACAGTGGTCATCCATAACCATGGATAGCTGAACAATGAAGACATTTGAGCACAGTGGGTAATGTGACACATGTTTAGGTCAGTGCCATGCACCATCCTGGCCTAATCTAGAGATGGAGACAGCCTGGCATTGTCTGTATGTCACTAACAGAGAATGAGGACCAGAGTTCTGGCCCACACAGTGTACTCCTGGCACTTAGTTATTATTTATATCCTGCCAGTCTGCCTCCAGGCAGGGCCTTCGTATCCCAGGAGGGGCAAGCACTTACTTAGGAATGCTCACAAAGAGTCAGGTATCAAGTGAGGTCAGGGACCTGGAACCCTTGCTCTAGTTAGTTAGTTCAGCTCCTCGGGCTGCCAAGAATGTCACACTAGGGGCTATACCTGGTCTCTACCTTGCATGTACTTTCTGAGATATCAGGATCTGATTTGATCCAGTTCAGTCAGTGCAGACTTCTCTCCATTGCATGGGACTCTCATATTGGCAGCTCACATCCAGCCATAGATGGTTTCCTTTGATTTATGTGTGGATACCTGGTCACTGGAGATCACAGGGTAATGTGACCCAGAAAAAAGCATGGTGTGTTTATGCACCAGAGTGCTCAGAAGAGAGTTTTGGATGGGCAGGTGCTTCTTCACCTCCCTCTGGAATTGAAGGGACCCACTCCCATTACTCTCCTGAGCTTCCTTCTGGCTTCCGTGTCCCCTAATCTCCCTCCAGCTGGGCACTCTTAACACTGCTCATGTTTCTAACTTGCATCATGATTGACATTGTCCATGAAGTGCTCAGTGTACATACTAGGTAAAGAGGAACAGTTTACTTCTCTGTAGATACGGAGACAGCTTCATAGAGGACTGTCGCTGGACACACAGCTCTGCAGGGCATTGTTGGGTTCAAATCTCAGCTTTGTTTCATCACACTGCTTCTAATTCAGGAGACCTGCACATTATCTCCATGGTAGATGAGGAAACTGAAGCACAGAGAGGTTGTGACTATGCAAGGTCATACAACTAGTCTGACTCCTACAGTCATTTGTTTCCTGCTTTATTAACTCATAAGCTCAGTGCCCCCAGAATGGCTAGGTATGTTCTGTCATTCCAGCACCACACGCCCAGTTGTTAACAGTTAGGAATGGTGATTTTCACCAAGACATACCCACTCCATGTCTCGGCCTGCCTGCCTTCTTCTTTCAGTGAATCATTCACAGGCAGGCAGGCACATGTCAGGAAGCCCACCTGGCCTATCCCTGGTGGGGTATTCCAGAGGCAGCTTTAAGCACACAGGCAAAGTGTAGAGGAGAGAATATGTGATGTCCTTGGGAAGAGCAGGTGGTATGGTAGGAAGGTAAAGCTGGAGAGGTATGAAAGACCAGGAAAAGCTTTATTTTTTTCCTGTTAATTTTTTTATTTGTTCTAATTAGTTATACATGACAGCAGAATGCATTTTGACACATTGTACACAAATGGTAAGAAAAGCTTTCTGATAGTAAATGCATACCTGGCCTCACCAGACCACTGCTTTCCCATAACACCATCTTCTAGTGTACTTTGTAATTACTTATTCTGTCTGATGTTTATTATCCTGTCTCCCACAACTGGACTGTAAGCTTCTTAAGGGAAGGAGTTTGTGTCTGTTCTCCATGTCCCCAGCTCCTAGAACGGTTGCTGGTGGGTACATAGTAGATACTCAGACATTTGCATCAAACAATCTAGGCTAGACCCTGGCAGGATCTGGGATAATGAGTAAAAAGGCCCAACTCTCAAAATAGTCCTAGAGTGATAATATGGTATTAAAAATTGAGAGTAAATCAGGTGTGTGCCTATAGTCATAGCTACTCAGGGGACTGAGGCAAGAGGATCACTTGAACCTAGGAGTTCAAGACCAGCCTGGGCAACATAGTGAAACCCTGCCTCAAAAGAAAAAAGAGAGAGAGAAGGGTTTCCCCTAGAAGCTGTTCTGGTAGAAGGATTTCTGCAAGGCCCACAGCAACAGAGGAAATCTGGGGCAGCTTCTCCTTTCCCAAAAGTAGGGAACTATGAATTGGGCAGCCTGTGCTGCCACATGCTAATAGCCTTGTCCCCTGCTGCCACCCCCCCAGCTGTCCATGCTATTCACAGAGGAGTGCGACAAGGTGCGGGACCTGATGCACGTGCACTCCTTCAGCTATGACTTCCACCTGCGTCTTGTGCACCAGCATGTGCTGGGTGCCCATCTGGTGCTGCGGCATGGCTACCACCTCACCACCTTCCTGCGACACTTCTTGGCCCACCACCCTGATGGACCCCACTTTGGCCGCAATCACATTTACCAAGGTTGGTGCCCTAGAGCAAGCCCATGAGCCCCAAAACAAACAGGCCACAGAGTGTCTCCAGGTCTGGTGGAACTATCTCCCAGGGCAAGTGGTCTCCTGTTGTTAATTTCCCATATTATTCATATTACATCCCCATGTTTCTATTCTGGGTCTCATATCAAAGTTGGGCCCAATGTCATGTGTACCCTATGCTCTGTTCTGAGTCTCTTTCATCCCATCTCAGTGTTCCATGGAAACTCAGGAGCTCCCCAGGAAGGCAGAGCCACTCTGCCTACAGTCAGCCCCACCAGATCAGGGTGCCTGTCCCAGGTTTAGTGTCTGCTGTTTCTGTGACCTGCCCCTTAGGGACATTGGAGCTCCCCACACCACTCATTGCTGCCCACCAGCTATACAACTATGTAGCTGATCATGCCAGCTCTTACCACATGAAGCCACTACGTATGGCCCGTCCAGGAGGCCCAGAACATAATGAATATGCCCTAGTGTCAGCATGGCACAGGTAAGACTGGGAAGGAGGCACACACTACGGTGTGGCTGAGGTTGGGGTCACACTCACAAATAGGGAGACCCGTGTTTTCTTGGGCATGGGGTGGGGTTGGTTTCATTAGCATCTCAGAGTTGACATCTTCCCCACCCCCAATGCATAGCTCTGGCTCCTACCTAGACTCTGAGGGACTTCGCCACCAGGATGACTTTGATGTATCTCTGCTTGTCTGTCACTGTGCTGCACCCTTTGAGGAGCAAGGAGAAGCTGAGCGGCATGTTCTGCGGTCAGCAGATCCCCCACCTTGAATATGCCCACTTCCCAGCTGCCTCCTCCTCCTTCCCTGTGTGTGTCTTGCTGTGACCCCTCCACCCCACTCTCCTGCCCTCCCCAAACCAGGCTGCAGTTCTTCGTGGTGCTCACCAGCCAACGAGAACTCTTCCCCAGACTCACTGCTGACATGCGCCGGTTCCGGAAGCCACCCAGACTGCCCCCCGAGCCAGAGGCTCCTGGGAGCATAGCTGGCAGCCCTGGGGAGACCTCAGGGCTTATCCTAGTCCCGGGGCCAGCTCCTCTGTTCCCACCACTGGCTGCAGAGGTGGGCATGGCCCGGGCACGGCTGGCTCAGCTAGTCCGGCTAGCTGGTGGGCATTGCCGTCGGGACACCCTCTGGAAGCGCCTCTTCTTGCTGGAGCCACCAGGGCCTGACCGGCTAAGGCTTGGGGGGCGCCTGGCCCTGGCAGAGCTGGAGGAGCTTCTAGAGGCAGTTCATGCCAAATCCATTGGAGACATTGACCCCCAGCTGGTAAGAGACTGTGGGCTCCAGAAATTCCACAGGCAGCCATGGTAAGGGTAAAGGAGTCTTAGGTGACTCAGGAATAGCATATTCAGGCCTGTGAACCCTCTCCCAGGACTGCTTCCTGTCCATGACGGTCTCCTGGTACCAGAGCCTGATCAAGGTTCTCCTGAGCCGCTTTCCCCAGAGCTGTCGCCATTTCCAGAGCCCAGATTTGGGGACTCAGTACCTGGTAAGTTCCCTTGACCCTCCTCTAAAAGGGGAAGCACAGCAGAAATTCTCATCAAAGATGACAGATGTCCCCCTTAAGGAGCTCAGCCAAACCATATAAGCTCTTCCCTAGAGCAAGACCTAGATGGAATGGGACTACACAGACAGATGTAAAACCCTTGAGCACTTATCCCCAGCATATGATTTGCTGAGAATTAACTAAGAGCTTTGTCCTCAAAGGCTCACCAAGAACACACACCTGGGCTTGAGATCCTGAGGGCCAAGCTCTAGAACTGGCAACCCAGGGAGCTCTCAGAACTCCATCAGTGGTTGGTCTTGGAGTTTGGAGTCCACAGGGAGCTCTGGGGCTTTAACATCTGGTTACTCAAAGTGATCCTCAGAGCAGCAGTGTCAGCATCACATGGGAGCTTGCTGAAATGCAGACCTCACACACACACACTCAAATCTGCATCTTGGCAGTATCCCCAGGTGATGTGTGCATGTTGAAGTTTGAAAGCACAGCTGTCAAGGACAACTAGGGAGAAAAGCACTATGGTGGTAGGCACACGTCTAGGGAATTACAGAGACTAAGGAGATGGGCGCAGTGAGAGCTGTGGTTCAGGAGAGGAGGCATTTGAGCAGAGACTGCACATGAGAAAGCAGGCATCGGAGCCTGGTGAGGGGCCCCGCAACATGGTGCTTGTGGGGAAGATTCATTTCTGAGTGTTATCCAGAAACCAAGGCTGCAGTGGTGTAGGTGGATATGGGCAGTTGGGGTGCTCCTGCAGTGTTGGGAATACTGAAGCAGGCGTGGGTTTGGGAGAAGGGTGGCCAAGTTGAGCCTGAGGCCCATAAGGACCTTTACTGTCTGGAGGTGTGTGAATATCAGGCGTTGCGCTCAGCAGAGACCTAGGCAGCAACCATGTGAACAAGTAGTATGAAGCCTTGGGGCGGAGGAGAAATCACCCCAGGGGTGGATCCCAAAGCCAAGTATTAGGGGGCACCTGGACATCAAGGGATAGTTCCAAGGGTGGGGTCAGAGATAAGAGACCCAGGACAGGAAGCAAGGAGGAGGCATCATGCCAAGAGTACTAAACTCCTTTGCTGGTTGGATTCAGTGTGCCAGGCAACCAGCACAGTGTGCTGTGTGCAGGGCCTCTAGAATCATTCTGAGGAGGGTTGGACAGGCTGATTGGCAGGCCAGTGAGCATGTGAACTGAGATTTAGTGTAAAGAAACGGTCCAGCTGGGCTTGGGCATGGTGATAGGAGGAAGCCTTTCCTCTTCTTGCCATCTCCACAGGATGCCCTGCAAGAGGTCAGCACCCCCCATCCCAGGGTGAGACAAACCTCACTGCCCACTCACATCATCTGTCACTGCAGGTTGTGCTGAATCAGAAGTTCACTGACTGTTTTGTACTAGTGTTTCTGGACTCCCACTTGGGAAAGACGGTGAGAACAGGGGTGGGGACTTTGTGTCAGCCCAGTGGGAGGCTATACTCCAAATGATCACCTCAGAGCCTACTGACGTTGGGTGCCCACTCTTCCTGAGCCCTTCTCCCTGTCCTTTTCTATGGCCTTCTCTCACTCTTACTATGTTCCCCATAGTCTCTGACAGTGGTTTTCCGAGAGCCCTTCCCAGTGCAGCCTCAGGAGAGCGAGAGCCCCCCTGCCCAGCTGGTCTCCACCTACCACCACTTAGAGTCCGTCATCAATACAGCCTGTTTCACCCTCTGGACCCGCCTCCTCTGAGGAAGTGGACCACTGAATGCCACTTGAATTGTACATTGAATCATGCATCTGTAAGATTGCCTATCTGGGGCAGGACTAATTAGCACCCCCAGGCCCTACGGCCAGCTTGCACACTGAATGACACCAAAGGCTTTATGAATATATCTGGGGATTTACTACTACAGCCTGGCAGCAGGGACTGTCCTCTCTAAACACTTATAGCTGCTGACCAGCCCAGGACTCTAGGGGGTGAGGTCAGCTCTCTAAGGAACCCATTCCCTCTCAAGCTCCTCAGATCTTCCAGAAGCGGACAACTCCTTCCGGTCCACTTGCTAGAGTCTTGGGAATTCTTCATGCCAAGTAATAAGCACTCACCCATTAAGTTCTGCTGGAATCCTGCCTCTCAGTCTGGTCACCGTCAGCCACCTGCTTGCCCACCTTAGACTTCTGGTCTTCATTCCTATTTGGACATCACTGCCGGACATTGCTATTGAGATGAGACCTTGGTTCCTATCTGAGCTCTGCCTTTCAAGTACACGTGACCAGAGCCAAGCCCTTTTACTCTTAGACCCCGGTTCCTCATTTTAAGTGAGGAGGAAGGCTTAAAATCTCTCCTTTTCCCACAGCAACTCTGGCACCAACTGGAGGATTTGAGCATGAGCCGTGTGTCCCTTCTCAATGGGAGGGAAGCAACTCAAAGAAACTGAAGCTTTAGACACTGTGTGTCCTCCACCCCATAACATACACATATGAAATTGTTCAGCAGGTTGTCTTTAATTCAAAGATGATGATTCGGGGTGCTCACTCATTGCCCCAGAGAGGCATTCGGGTGGTATGCAGGACCTCACTGGACAACCCGTGGGTGGCCCCTACTATCCCAGTATGAACGTAGCCAACTCAGACCCTCAACTGTGTCTCCTGTAGGGAAAGGGAGGCAATGGCATCTCAGCTTACCAAGAGAAAACCAGCCCCTGTCCAATACCTGTCCCTTTAGAGACTCCTTCCCCAGGGCCACACCTGGAACCTCACCTTGAGGCCGATATTCACAGCCCACAAAGCCTTGGTAGCCTTCATCTTCCAGCAACTGGAACAGGTAGGGGAAATGCAGTTCCCCAGGGCTCCCCGGCTCCCCTCTGCCAGGGACCTGTGCCACCTGCACATGCCCTAGGGACAGATGTGGAAAGCCATGGGGCCAGGCTCTTGTTGAGGCCTAAGGGACAGAGTCAGGGGTGGACAAGCAGAGGAAGCAGCACGGCAGATCAAGAAGGTACAAAGGAAGGGAGCCCTCTCACCAACGATGGGCAGGAACTCCCGGATGTTTCCTGTCAGGTTCCCATCCATGATCTGCCAGTGGAATATATCCTGGGGAAGAGAATTCTATAGTCAGACCTCTCAGGTGCCTCCCACCATTTTCCCCAGATTTAGAGAACAGGCTCTCTGAGAAGCACCCCCTTCCTCCCACTCACCATTTGTAATTGGAGGTTGGATCTTCCAACCTTCTGTAAGATGGCTGCAGCTAAGAAAGAAGCCAGGGAGGGGAGCCATTAGACTCAAGGAGACCATAGGAATCAAAAGGAACAGGAGGAGGAATAAGACTGGAGTCCTACCCTGCTGGGGTGTATCCAGGAAGTACTGGGGGTCAGTGATGCGGGTGTTAATGGGCTCCAGCAGTCCCACGAGGTTCTCCTAGCACCATGTTGGAGGCTATGAATAGCACTACTTCCCAAGTTTGTTCCCCATTAGTCAGTCATTGGCCAACACACGTGTCAGTCTGACCTGACAGGGTCAGTGTGCACCCCTCTACCTACACACATGTAAGTGCATATTTCCACTTCTCACCTGAGCCAAAACTCCAGCTGCATGCCTCAGGTTCTCCAAAAAAACTGTCTCCATCTCACCCCTGACTGCTGCTCGATCAGCCCCCTGAGGTACTCTGCCAGCCATCAGGTGGATCCTGTGGGGAAGATGGGACTAGAAGTTTCATGCTGTTAGTTCCCTGTGCACCTCTCCCTGGATGCCCGCTCACCGTGCTGACCCTCACCCATCTCTCCAGGCCTGTGGTCCATACCACCTGGGCATAGGTATTCAAGTATCCTCTTATCCCCAGGCACTCCTGTGTCAGCCCAAGGTCAGGTCTTTTCCCAGATGCCATTTTAGGGTCAATCCATCATTCTGCCACAGGAACCTTCATTTAACCCTCCTGTACTTTCAACCTCTCCTTTCCCTTGGCCCTTCCCCTCAGCCTGTAAACACGTCTGATTCTCAGTTTTTAAAAAATGATTTTGACCTTTGCCTTTGGGCATTCCATGCTGCCTACTTCCTCTCTAAGCTTCTGTATACAACTTTCTCTGGTCCCAGTCAGGCTTAGGTGCCTACCCTGCTCCCACAGCTCCCATGTCCTTCACTGGATCCCAGGCTGTATTTAAGCTGCTTTCTCCCTGGTCAGACTGAGCTCCCGTGGGATGTTCATGAAAAAGCACGGCAAACAGAATGACACATAAAATACACAAACGCAATTTAAGACCAACTAGAGGGCTGGAGAAGGGCCAGTGGGCTCAGGCCCCGGAGCCCCTGCGTCTCAGAACTGGCGACCTCTTCTCTGACCCCGACTCTATGGTCTTGGGTGAGAGGGGGACAGAGCGGGATACCTAGGACAGCCCAGAGCCTTGGCGTACAGCACAGCCTGCTCCAACCCTTCTCGGAAGGCCGCCTGTCTCCCGGGGACGGCCCCCAGGCCCATTTCCCTCTTCTCTTGGTCTCCTGCGGAGAAAAGGGGCCTCAGTTTCAGCTCAGGGACCCCGTGCTTCCCACGCCGCGCGCCGCCCCGGCCGCCTTCGGCCCCAGGGCGCACCCGGGGGCGTGTTGATCAGCACCAGTTGCAGCCCGGCTGCCCGCGCCGCGCGCGCCAGAGCCCCGGGCGGCTCCGCATACGGCCAGGCCACTTCGGCGGCCTCGAAGCCCGAGCTGCCTGCGGCCCGCAGCCGCGCAGGGAGGTCGGGGAGCTCCGGGAACAGCCACGACAGATTGGCGGAGAAGCGCAGCGGAGCCATGCCGCGACAGGCCGGACCAGGCAGAGTCCGCGAGCCACCGGAAGGCGGAAGGCCGGCGGGCGGCGCCAGAGCTCCCTGGGCTGGCCTTCGGAAGCAGCGTGTGTGGGTCTGTGGTTAGAAAGGCAACGAGTTGGAAAACCTGCGACCGTGCAGAAAAGGACCTTTTTCCACTGGAGAGAGGAAGAGGCCGGGCGGCAGCGCGCGCCCCCTGGACTGGGAACCGGGAAGAGGCCATCCCAGGTCTGGTCAAAATGAAGGAACGCGGACTTCAATATTTAAATAATTTCTACTATTAAAAAAAAAAAAAAAAAAAAAGGTGTCTATTAATTAGGAAAGATTTGAAAGTTATGACCAAATAACTTTATACTGCCAGGTATCACACGACTAACCCATTAATTTTCCCTTACAGATTAAAAAATAAATGTGCATTTTTTCTTAAAAAATTCTGATCATATTGAATATGCAGTCTTATAGTCTGTTTTTTCCCAGTAATATCTTGTGAGCATTTTCTGTGTTTTTCAATAGTCTTCAGTCACTGCATTAAGCTGCTCATTGTTGCATATCTTAAACAGCCCATAAATATCATGCTACTCCATTGATAGACATTGTGTGTGCTATAACAGCACTTTAATGCACCTCTTGGTCCCCATTTCTGCATCTTTTTAAAAGATTCCTTTTCTAAGCATGTCCATCACACAATGTTTGTCCTCAGATTTTGTCCTTTATATGGGAAACTGACCCACCACTGGTCAGCAGCTATGGGCTGGCTGTCCCCTTTTAGGCCTGCTAATTTGAGCCAAGGGAGGGACATCTGATCCAAGGGCAGCTAATCCACAGACAGGCAGAGTATCTCTTACTTGAATAGTTTTGAAAGGTAATCTGAGCAATCAGATTCCCCTATCAAGAGTTCAAACAAGAAAAAACTGAGAATTAAGAAGTGATATTGTCAGCAGATGACTGGGGCTATAGAAACTAGACAAGCAGGAGTAGGTGGTAAAGAAAAGATAGAGCAGAGAGGAGGGGTAACAGTACTGTGAAAGCAAGCAGTGCACTGAGAACCCCTTGCTTTCTCAGGGCAGCCCAAACTCACACCTGCTCCTAGGTCTGACCCTTCCCAAGGCTAGGATGTTCCCACTTTCCTGGGTTTCCTCATCTAATTAGCCTCTTAGGGTTTTCTGAGATAATTTGAATGAACATACTTTCATCTACAGACTCTTACAAGTAGACTAACATGGCCAAAAAACAAGAATATGTTCTTGATAGATGTGCTAAGTTACTTTTCAGAAATGTAAGTTTATACTCCCAACAATCCACAGATGAAGTCATTTTGATCTCTTTTTCTGTACTAATGTTGGTAGGAGTTCAAGGTGTACCCAGCACCTGGCTTCCACTGTTTGTTTTGTCACTGCTGTCTGCCCAAGTCAGACCCACTCAGACACCTGGGGTCAGACTCATCCTGTAGTTAATCCAAGTAATTGGCAGGTTCCATTTGTTTTATTTTTCCCACTTTTTAAAATTGGTGCATTATAGTTGTACCTACTGGTGGGATTTGTCGTTACATATTTTTATATGCCCACAATAAACAATATAACAATATAATTTGATCAATATCAGTGGCAGGTTCCATTTTTTCAGCTTTACCACCAAGGACAGACTGTCACCAGCTAATCCTGATCACCTGATTTCTTGCCCATTGGCAGCTGACTTTATACCTGGACCTTTGGCTTATCCTGGAATGTGTTTCTTGGGTAAAGTCCAATCAGGAAGTGACCTCACTAAGTTTAGCATTTTAATCAGTCCCCACCTCAGCAGGTTCACAATCCAAAGTTGACAATCCAGCGTGACATCTAAGAAGAGTAGATCCTTTATTAACACTTCACTGTAAATCCCTGAGTATGCAAACTCTATGTAAGACCTTCATAGCAGCACCATCTTCTGGACTGTGAATCAGGAACAAAATGTGTCCACCCCCAAATGGCCCACCCCTTTTTCCTTGTACATCCTTTAGGGCAGCAGAGATGTTGCATAAACTAGACGTATATGACTCGCTTTTCCTCTTAATCACCTTACAACATCTTCACATAACATTCTAAAACAAATATATAAGGAATACAAGGTCCATGAAAAATATTTTCATTTTTTCCTTTTTTTGTGCACACATGTGTGCTAGAACTTGAACCAAGAGCCTCATGCTCTACCACCAAGCTACATCACCATTCCCAGCCTAAAAATTATTTGCTGTATTCATCATTTGATTGTCTCTATCTTATACCACTTTGCAACATAGGCATTATACTAATTACGAGTCTTGATTCTTTGCATTTCACCAAAGAATTTAATGTTCTGTTAAGGTAACAACAATCTGTAAACTGACTAAAACTTGAGTATAGAGTTCAGAATCTCATCTGACACTGGATAGCACTTACCAATATGCTAAAACATGTAACAATTCATGTGTGAAATATAAATTGAAATGTCAGCAAAATTCCATATGATGATTTCCATTTTAGCAAAAATAAAAGAATCAAATACTGGATAATATTTGGTACAACTGGAATGTTTACTCACTGTTGATAAGAATGTTAATCACTACAATCACTTCAGAAAGCAATTTGGCATTATATCTTAAAGTTTATATGTATTCCATCCAACAATTCCTTTTCCAGGTGTATTCCCTGAGGAAATTTTTGCACAAGTGTGCCAGGAACAAGCACTGAGATGTTCATAGCAGTACTATTTATGTAGCAAAAAGATGGAACTAACACAAATGTCCATCAAGACATATATAGATGAGTTGTAGTATAGTCAAACTGTTTTGTATAAAAAAGTGAAGAGAGCTGGGTGGGCATGCGCACCTGCAATCCCAGGAACAAGAAAAGCTGAGTGAAGCAGGAGGATTGCAAGTTCAAAGCCAGCCTCAGCAACTTAGAGAGGCCGTAAGCAACTTAGCAAGATCCCATCTCAAAATTAAAAAAAAAAAAAAACAGAGCCACACTCAGTGGCACACGCCTATAATCCCAGTAGTTTTTAGGAGGCTGAGGCAGGAGGATCACAAGTTCAAAGCCAGCCTCAGCAAAAGAAAGACATTAAGGAACTCAGTGAGACCCTGTCTCTAAATAAAATACAAAATCGGTCTGGGGATGTGGCTCAGTGCTAGAGTGTCCCTGAGTTCAATCCCTGATACCCGCCCCCACCGAAAAAAAAAAAAGAAAATAAAAAAAGAACTGGGGTTGGCAGAACATCCCTGGGTTTGATCCCCAGTACAACCACCCCCCAAAATAAAGGAAAGAAAGAAAAATGAAGAGAAAACTGGGGGCACAAGTGATAACTGAGTTTGCTCTTGTACTGGAGCTCTACATGAAGAGCTTAGTGAAGTCTGGGTCAAATTGAAAACACCAATGCAAAGGCGTCAAGTGGATAAATCTCAGAAACAAAATCTTGAAAGAAATGCATATAGTGCAATTCCATTAGTATAAAGCCAAAGGCAGGAAAACCAAACAACATCTTGAGTAGGAATACAAACATCTGTAGTAAAACGATGATGATAAAGTGAATAATGATCACAAAATGCAGCATGAAGATGACTTTTTCAGGAGAAAGGAAGAAGATGGCTTTGGAGGCCTTGAAAGTCATTGTCACCCCTTCTCTTATACTGGGTGGTACAGTCATGCATGTTCATTTTATCACTCTTCTTTATAGCTTACAAATGTTTTATAGATACCATCTTTATATGTTGGGTTCCTATTCAATAAAACCAAATTTAAAATCTTCTGTGTGCATTATTGCCACCTGTTAGCACATTTCATATTAACATTCTCATTGTGGTATCATCATAATGTTGAGTTTATCTCCAGAGTCAGCTTGTTTGTATTGTTCCTATGAGTAGTTTGGGTTATGATCACTGCTTTTTAGATGGTCTTTGCTCAGTATAGTCCTTTATTATATGATCTGCTCAGAGCCTGTCATAGACAGCCTATAAAATGGACCCAAATCATCTCTGTCTCCCGGTATTCATTCCCCTGGGTATTCCTCTCCCCTTGAATGTGTGTCTCACTTATAACAAATAGAAAAGGACAAACATGCCACTTCAGAGATTATGTTACAAAAAGGCTGTGGCTTCTGTCTTGGGTACCCTCCCTCCTTCACTCACCTGGTGTGAGAAAAAACAGAGGCCATGTTGTGATGCCCTATGGACAAAACTGTATTGAGGAACTGATGTCTTTAGTTATTGTTAACTAAATTTGTCCCATACACATACAAAAATTCATAAGTTGAAACCTTAATCGCCAATGTGATGATATCTTTGGGAGATAATTAGGTTTAGATGAGATCATGAATGTAGGGCCTTATAATAGGATTAGTGTCCTTGTAAGAAAAGAAAAGGAGACCAGAGCTTTCTCCCTCTTTCTACATGTAAGGACACAGTGAGAAGGCAACAATCTGCAAGCCAGGAGAGCTTGATCTCTGGCTTCCCAGCCTCCATAAACTATAAGAAGTAGATGCTTCTAGTTTAAGCCACTCCGTCTATGGTATTTTGATATAGCAGCCTGTGTTAGTCAGTTTTCCATTACTACAACAAACACCTGAGATAACCAACTTGTAAAGAGAAAAGGTTTATTTGGGCTCATGGTTCCAGAACCTTCAGTCCATGATTGATTAGTCCTGTTGCTTTAGTCCGGTGGCAGGAGCACAGGGTGAACCAAAACCGATCACCTCATGGTTGGGAAGTGAAAGAGAGAAAGGGGCTGGAATCACACAATTCCCTTCCAGGGCACAGCCCACCTCCAATGATCTGAATACCTCCCTCTAGGCCCCATTTCTTAAGGTTCTACCACCTCCCAATCCCACCAGACTGGAAAACAAGCCTTTTCCACATAGGCCTTTGGAGGAAACAAGATCCTAACTATAGCACCAACCCAAGCTAATACATGGACCAATAGCTGTCAAGGACCCAAGGCCGGCCAATAGCCACATCAATGAGCTTAGAAGCAGATCCTGCCCCAACTGAACCTTAAAATGACTGTACTCTGGCCAACACCTTGATTGCAGCCTTGTGAGAAACTTTGAGTCAGACACCAAACTAAACTACCCTGGTTTCCTGATCCACAGAAACTCTTTAGGAGTGAATAGTCATTAAGTCACTGAATTTTGGGTAATTTGTTAGTAGCAATAGATAATAGATCCTTAATAGAGGACCTCTGGCTTTCTCTAGGAACAGTTCTCTTGTTTAGGGGAAATATTGTACATCACTTTCATAGCTTCTTTGCTTTAAGATGTAAACAAGTAGTTCCAATCTCTTATGTGATTCTGATTTCCAAACCACAGTGGTTATCAATCAGTGGGCACCTGAGCCAAACTGTACCAACCGTGGTACTTGTTACAGATGTTGTAGGTTGCCTATCCAACATCTATTCCCTCTGTTCTCCTTCCTAATAGAATCATACCCCTGGAGACAGTCAGCCCAGGAGGATAAAGCTAAGATAGAGAGAAGCAGCAAAGAAAAACTGAGAGAGGCATTCTAGTAAGCACTTGAACCACCTTGAGGGAATAAGCCAGGTTGGCTTTCTTGCTTCATCTTAATTCTGCAAAATCAAGATGTCCCAGGACTAACTTACTTTTCCTATTCCAGGATCCACCATTATACACATTTCAGTAAATACTTGGTTCTCTTGGTAAAAAGCAATTTAAAGCCTGGAAACGTGGGGTGCTAGAGCTATATATTTATATCATTTCATAAATTTATATCATTTCACATAATTTGTAGTGATAGGCTGAGTGATCCCACAGTAACTTAGAGATTTCAATATCTAAGAGGGAATCTTTGTCTTTCAGCGTCATGAAATTATGCTAATTCTTTTAGTTCACCCACTCTTCATTAAACCCATTCCTATCTTGCTCTATACGAGATCATCTTCATTTCTTTTTAACTGTCTTATCTGAGCTGCTAGTCTTTTCATCAGTATGTTCAAACCAGATTCCATATATCATGCTATATATTTTCACACCTAACCATGTGTTCAGTTATAGATGCCTAGATTTAAGAATATCAACATTCAAGTGTCACTATTATTTTTTGAGCCATTGAGCCTGTATTTCTAAGACTTTAGAATTTAAGTTTCCTACTTTACTTCATTTTACTAGTAATACTTCATATCTCTTGGATTCATGACAGTTTGTAACAGTGTCAAAAAGGAAACTAAATCCTGGATAAAATTTTTCTTTCATTGATTTCCATTGTATCCCAGGCATTCATACTGGAATACCCATGGTACATGTACATTAGGACTCTATAACTAAAATGTCAGCACATTTAAACAGAATGATCTCTCACACACAGTACATTGAATAATAACATCATTATACAAAACAGCATTGAATCACTTTACAAAATTTGTGCTTGCATGAGCAATCATCCATATTCTTGGAAGAATATAATAATATTTGCTGTTCATGTTACACACCTTTATCTTTAAAAGGAGGTTCCCATAACTGGCCCTTTATCCTTAGTTTCAAAGCTATCACTGGGGGTTGGATCACATCCAAAAACCCTTCTCTTTCCCTCTCTTAAATATGCATGCTTGGTAACAAATAAAAGCTCTTGGCAATCCGGTGGAATGTTAACTAATTGAATACCCACCCACATGCAAACTTTAAACTTAGTAATACAACCCATGTATGCATGGTTTAAAGGGAATAGTTGTAATTTTTTTAAGTTTTTAAGTTTACAATTTTGAAAAATCTCAGTAACCTTGACTACAGAATCCTATCCTTCTCGTTTATTTTTTACACACATGGATGCTATTCATGGTGTTACGTATATATATTTTTGCAACTTGTTTTTTCCACTTGGCAATAAATAGTATTTTCTTATTTTAAAAATGTCTATAAACTCAATCTAGTTTATTATTCTCTCTCCCTTTGGCCAGTCTTTAACTGCATTTTATTCCAAAATAGAAAGATTTTTATTATTCCCCTATTGGTGAATTACAAGATTGCTTCCAAATCTTCACTATTACAAGAATAAACATTCTTGTTTATAAATAAATTTCTGCATATTAAATCTTTGGCTGTTTTTGCTTATAGGTCTATGCTTGTCTATGCTTTCATTGTGTACAAATATGAATATTTCTTCAGTAAAGATCCCCAGAAGAGGACTCATTGGATCAAAGGATGAGCACATCTGAACTTCTAATTCACTGCTAAATTGCCCTTCAGCTTTATCAGTTTATATTCTTACTAACAGCCTTTAAGAGTACCTATTTCTCTACATCTTCAAAAAATTAGATAATATCAGTCTTTAAAGTTTTCGACAATTTTAAAGTGGTGGCTTAGGCCTGTAATACCAGCCATCTGGGAGGCTGAGGCAGGAGGATTGCATGTTCAAGGTCAGCCTCAACAACTTAGGGACGCCCTGTCTCTAAATAAACAACAAAAAGGTCTGAGGATATAGTTCAATCCCTAGTTCCAAAAAACATTTTAAAAGTTTTGACAATCTAAAGGAGAAACTGTTTTTAAAAAATCAATTCCTTTATTATTACCAAAGTTGTACACCTCAATTTTCCAAATGTTTATTGGCCATTAGTATTTTCTTTTCAGGGTCGGGGTGTGACTCAATGGTAGAGTGTTTACCTGGCATGAGCAAGGCCTTGGGTTTAATGTCCGGCACTGCAAAAAAATCCTTTTATATGAAATACTTGTTAGTAGTCCTTGTCTACTTTTCAATGGGATCCTTAATGTTTTCATTAAGCAATCTGTAGATGTTCTTTTTTAAAATTATTTTTAGTTGTGGATGGACAAAATACCTTTATTTTATTTATTTTTATGTGGTGTTGAGGATCGAACCCAGTGCCTCACACGTGTTAGGCAAGCGCTATGCCACTGAGCCTCAGCTCCAGCCCTGTAGGTGTTCTTTATAAAATTTCTGCATATTAAATCTTTGGCTGTTTTCGCTTATAGGTTGACTCTTTCAGCTTTGAGATAGGGCCCTGCTATGTTGCCCAGATTGGTCTTGAACTCCTGAGCTACAGTGACACGCCTTCTTCAGCCTCCAAGGGCTGGACTATAGGCATGCGCTTCTGTGCCCAGCTTTTTGTTTGTTTGTTTTTAACTTTTTTAAAAGTATCATTCATAATTCAAAATGTTGTCAGGCTTCATGATCCCTTGTAGAAGGAGCCCTTTCAGAATAAGGCTCCTGCCTCTTGCCCCAACTTCTCAGTTTTCCCCTGGGCCTGGGAACTGACTTAACTGACTGGTGACTTCAGCAGAAAGCCACTGAAATGCTCGGCTCAGTTATGTCCTCTCTCTTCATTCCTAAAAAGCACACATCCTGCTCTGCTCCTTCCCGCTGTGGGTTTCACAGGGGCAAGCCCTCGCAGGGCCAACCTCGGGGGTCACATATTAACAAACATGCTTGCCTAGCAGACCTAAGCCATATTGTCCAGTATCAGTTTTGATGGTAATAAAAGTAATATTTGTATCTCCATCTGCCGCACTCCTGTGTCTGTCTCTTAATAGGTTCTTGTATCAGTCAGAATCCAAACAGAAAACAGATGGCACATTCAAATTAGGATAATTCAGGAGATTTAATAATGGGGCTATTGTGAAGGTGTGGGCAGGATGTAGTGGAGATATGTGAGATCCTACAGCAACCGAAGGCCTCTGAGGCCTGAAAGGGTAAAGGGTGAAATGGGAGACTGAAACCCAAAGGAGATAGCCACACAGAAATGGCTGCCCCAAGAGGAGGACAGGCCCTGAGTTGAAGGGTACAGACAGTATGAGGTAAGCTTACAGGAAGGAAGTCTTAGAAATAAATGCCCTGACCTTACTCTCTCACTCCTCTAATCTCCTACTAGGCCTCCCTACTAGATAAACCAGCAGAGCCAAAGGTCAAGAGAACCCATTGATATAATCAACACAGATCCATCTTGGGCAGCAAGAGAGGAAGAAAAGAGATCTGAAGACACAAACAGAATATATCTGACACAGTTCTCCCCTTTCCATCCTCTGTAAATGCTTACCCTTCCTCTGAGTAAGGTCGTGTCCTCATCAAAAGGGATGACAAAGGCCCATTGGCTACCATTTTATCAGGCAATCTCAACCTGGCATAATCTCTCCTGAAACTTATAGCAGAACCACTGGTTCTTCGAATAATGAATTGGGTAACAGTGAGGAAACGTATGATAGATGGAACCTGGGGATAGCCTCCCCAAATCCCTGCCTCCTGCAGTACACCCACCTCCCAGTTATTCAGTCAAACCCTAATCAATGATTTCCATGAAGCAATTTGCCAATATAATTAAGGTCCCAAATCAGTTACAGGGAGACTGTCCTGGGTCAGACTGCCCTAATCAGGTGATTCCTTCAGAGGATCGAGGCTCTTCCTGGTGAGAGTTTGATACATGAGGAATTCTCCATTGGTGGCTTTGAAGATGGAAAGGCCCATGTGGCAAGGAATGTGGGTGATTTCTAGGAACTTAGCAGTCACTGGCTCACAATCAGCAAAGCAATGGGAGCTTCAGTCTTCTAACCACAGACAACAGAATCCAAGTTCAACCACATGAGCTTGGACAAGAATCCTGAGGTCCAGGTGGGCATGCAGCAGCCCATTCCACATCTTGATATCACCCTTGTGAAACTGTGAGTAGAGGATCCAGCTGTGTATACCATGCCTGGATTTCAGAACTACAAAGTTGTGAGCTAATAAATGGGTATTGCTTTAAGCTTCTAAATTTATGGTGATTCATTAGATAGTACTAGAAACTGATACCAGGAGTAAACATAAAGTAACATGAAACAGGTTTTACAGTCCCCATTTCTGTAGCTGGTAATGGAGCCTAAAGAGGTGATTGCCACTGCCTTCTGTCATCCCTCCATCTAGGTTCTCATTGTCATCCAGCGCCTCAGCTGGATGTATTCTGTACCCAATGGGATGATGCCAACTACTTTCTTTCTTTCTTTCTCTCTCTCTCTCTCTCTCTCTCTCTCTCTCTCTCTCTCTCTCTCTCTCTCTCTCTCTCTCTCTCTCTCTCTCTCTTCTCTTTTTCTGTGTGATACTAGGGATTGAACCCAAGGGCACTCTACCACTGAGCTACATCCCCAGCCTATTTTTTGAGACAGGGTCTAGCTAAATTGTAGAGACTAGCCTCTAACTTAAGATCCTTGTGACTCAGCCTCCTGAGTTGCTGGGATTATTGGCAGGCACCATGCACTCATCTCCAAACTTTTATTCTTAAAGGATCTGAGTCTTTGGGAGTCTTAACGTGATTGAACTGTCAGTTTTTCACTGACCAGGACTTAGAGCAGGAGAGAACTTACAGTCCTAAAAATAGTGCTCTTGCCTCCACTGTGCAATAAAACACAATTTTCCCTTGGCAATGGGGATCCATCACCCAACTAAGAAAGAGAACTTCTTATCTATCTTTTCGTTGGAACCATGATCATTTTTTCTGGTGGAAGTGTGAGTGCAGAGCCTATTATGTGTTAACCTTGGGAAAGTCTAGTACTCCCCTTCCACTGGTGCAGGTATCCTGATTAGTGGCTGCAGGTCATTCCAGGGCAGGTTTTGGGGAAGACACACAGTATACATCTGTGGCCTTATTGATGGGTTCTTCCTTGTTAAGAGTCTCCAAGTCTATGAACTCACTTAGCTCTGGGAATTGGATAAAAGACCACGAATCTACTTCCAGTCTCTATCAAGAAACACAGATTTTTTTCATTTGTATTTATCAAACAGCACCTTTGCAGGCCATCCACCTGTTTCATTTTTAGAAATCCTTGCCACAATTCCCTGTGGATCGAAACACTCTGATTGCCACTCTGTAGGGGTGGTTTACTGTCATGGGGTTTACCTCACCAAGTCAGTCAGTCACCTAACTGCTTCTTCCCACGATTCCCTTTGAGATCAAAGAACCCAACTCCTTTGCATTATCCTCAACTGTCATCTCCAGTCTATGATGACCATCTCCCTAGAGCTCTTCAAGGATTTCTTAATGCTTTTGTAAGGGATTCCTCCAGGCCTTCCTGTGGGCTATCATTAGGTAGAGGTGAGCAGGTTTGCACACTACAGTGGTTCTCAAAGTGTAGCAATTCTGAAACAAGGCAAAATTTGAGAACCACTGCAGTAGAACAGGGCTTCTGTAACTTCAACATGCATGCCAATCACCTGAGGATCTTTTGAAATGCAGAATTGCTTTGGTAAGTCTGGGGCAGGGTCCAAGATTCTGCATTTTCTAACAAGATCTTAGGTGATGCCAGTGCTTCCCATCTGGGAACACAGCTGTCAGAAGCAATGCTATAGAGTGGGTTTCTAAAGACTCACGAAAAGGGGAAAACAACGAATCTATTATGTCTGTGGTTCTCAAACTTTAGTATGAATCAGACTCACTTGAAGGGCTTAGGAAAATCCAAATTCCTGGGCCCTACTCCCCAAGTTTTGAATTCTATAGATCTAAGGTTGGACCCAAGAATACATATTTCTAACAAGTTCTCAGGTGATACTGATGCTGTTATCCAGGAACCACATCTGGAGAACACCTGTCTAACATCGAGTAATCTACTTCAACATGTTTTCCCTAGATTCCTGACTGTGCACCTTGGCAGGACCTTGGAACTTTTTAAGTCCATCATTCATTTTCTTCTGGAGCCTGAGAGTGATCAGAAGAAACAGGATAGCCTCTGAGGAGCATTAGCCTCAGCTTATGAGGCAACTTCCCTGGGTACAATTATCCTAAGGCTCCATATGAAGAGGAAAGAGAGAATTCCATGAGAACAAGAAGTTCGGGGCAGTATGAAGGTTCAAAGTTCTCAGCCCCATCACATCATTTCTGGGGGTATCATGCATCCCCTTCCCATAGCTTAGAGTTCCACTTCTCCCCGTACCCTTGTCTTGGTGTGATCGATTTGGAGGTGTTAAGCATTTAATTGATGCTGCAAATTTATAGCCCTTACAATCAGACCCTCGTCTTGGTTCGTAGCATGTTTACTTTGCAACTACTGGAAATAAGTGACTCCTTCAATGCCACCATGGTGTTCTGGTTTTCCATTTGTCTTTTTAATTATATTTCCATAGCTTTTATTTTCTCCTTTTCCCCTACATAAACTTTTTAGGGTGGTATAAAGAATCCATTTGGTTTTGTTGTTCTATAATCATTGTTGTTGCCATAGCAAGTGAGTTCCAGAGCCACCTGATCTTTTTTTTTTTTTTTTTTTTTGGGGGGGGGGGTGGTGCTGGAGATCGAACCCAGGGCCTTGTGCTTACAAGGCAAGCACTCTACCGACTGAGCTATCTCCCCAGCCCCCGCCACCTGATCTTGTAATGTGTGGACCTTCACCTGCATTTCACTACATGTTCCCATCATGGATAATCTGAGCAACAGTGGTGTCACTCATGTCACGGGTTACCCATTTCCTAACTCATCCCCAGCAAGATTATCACTGTGTTCCTCAAATTATGACCTCCTGAATTCCAGAATCCCATTTCAAGGGATTATTTCCTGATTCCATAATTATGATATCAGTCCAATTTCAAATAGGAAACAGATGGTACATTGAAATTAATATAATTCAAGTAGGATTTTATGCAGGCACCATTTATGAAGATCTAGACAGAAGAGAGGGGACCCACACAGGATAAGGTCATGATCCAGAACTAATAAGCACAGAATTATTAACACTTCTAGGCCTGAGAGAATGAAGAAATGGGATGGTTTCTGGAATCCAAAAAGAAATTTCTGTACAGTGATACAATTGGAGAGAAACAGTAACCTTTGGTCAGAGGACACAACCAGCCCACATAGACCTCTAAGAAAGATCTCTCTCTGGGGATCTGTATTGCTGAACCCAACAAGAGGCCCAGAGGCAAGGGATCTATTGGCACAGTCCATGCAGGCTAGCACCCTTAGGCAAGAAGCAAGGGCAGACTGAATCTGGAGGGACAACTATCACTTGCCTAAAGCGCCCCTGTCTAAAGTCATATCTAAATCCTCCTCCCATAAATTTTTTCTGACAATTAAGTCTACCATCTTGCTCTTTGTTTTTGTTTTTCTATTTGTTCTTACCTAGTTTCTGTTCCTTTATTTTTCTGTCCTTCCTTTAACGGGACCAATTATTTTTATGATTTTTTTTTTTTTTTTTTTTTTTGTACCAGGGATTGAACCCAGGGTGCTTAACCACTGGGCCAGATCTTCAGCCCTTCTTATTTTTTATTTTGAGACAGGGTCTCACTAAGTTGTTTAGGGCCTTGCTAAATTGCTGAGGCTGGCCTCGAACTTGCAAGTCTCCTGCCTCAGCCTCCTGAGTTGCTGGGATTACAGGTACAGCACCACGCCTGGCTGTGATTCTATTTTTTCCTCCATTATCCTGTTAATTTTTCAACTTCTTCTTACCCATTTAGTGATTATGACAGACACAGTTACAAATAAAAATACTTATGTTTACTTGTATCATACTTATATATACACATATGTGTATGTACACACACAGGTTTGTGTTCACACATATATTTCCTTACTCTCTTAGCTCAGGGGGCCAGAAGAAATGACACTCTAGTAATAGAGAGCACACTTAGCACTCAGATCTAATGTCTGTTTCCAGTAATAGAAATCAAGTCTCTGATGAGAAATGGATGACTAAAGATGAGCCTGAATTAACTTGTAGGGCTATAAAGTGAAAGATGTGTTTAAAAAGTGATGAGGGTATATGAAAAGAACTCAGGAATCAAATGAAAGAGCTCCCAAATGCCAAGGTTAGAAAAGCTTAAGCAAAAACAAAAGTAAAATGGTACTGGAATATAACCCAAGTATAAATAAATATCCATGAGCCCCTCCTGTTAGAAATGAATGACTAAACATATTAACAAATGGAGTCAGGTGCTGTGGTGCACACCTGTGGTCCCAACAACACAGTGACTGAGGCAGGAGGATTGACAGTATGAGGCCAACTTCAGCAGCTTAGCAAGACCCTTCCTTGTTAACATTTTTTCCCATCATCTCCTTGGGCCTAAATAATCAACAAAATAGTAAATCAGGCCCTGATTTGTAGAATTTGCTAATTTCTTGTATAATTACTCCCATTATGGTGCATTACAAACTACCAATGTAACATTAGTGAATATGGAGTTTGAAAGGACTGAGCAGTAGCACACCATTATAAAGTATTCCCACCCGACAATGTAAAGACCCTCAAGAGTCCAGATAATACTAAAGAAATGATGAAGTGATAAGTTTTGAGTATTTATTTCTGTTGTTTTTAGTATATTTTATTTATTTGTGAGGTATCTCTTTTAATTTCTAGTGGTGGCCGTGTAACAACTGGTTCACAAGACTCCTGAAAATTTAACAACTGTTTATTTTATTTATTTATTTATTTTTGCTTTCAGGAGCAAGTAAAAGATGACTCCATCACAGTACTTTTTGCCTCATTTTGGAGTTAATTAAATTTTTTCTCTCATCACATTTCTCCTCTACTAGTTTTGAAACTGTACACTTGAATTGTATGCTTTTAGTTATTAAAGGTAAACGTTTTAGCATTCATATTTAATTTTAAAGAACCTTAAGTCAGCTGAACACAGCAGTGCATGCCTGTTAATCCCAGCAACTCAAGAGACTGAGACAGAAGGATCACATGTTTAAGGTCAGCTTCAGCAACCCAGCTAGGCCTAACCAACTTAGTGAGACCCTGTCTCAAAATAAAAAATAAAACAGGTTGAGGATGTAGCTTGGTGGTAAAGCACTCCCACCTAAAGTCATATCTAAATCCTCCTCCCAATCAATTCATGGACCTTGAGTTGTTTTAACTCCAGTTGTTCCACAGCATCATACATGTTACCGTTGTCCTGTGTGTTATATTCATCTCAATGTTTTTAATATCATAAATCTAACATTAACAAATTTTATAGTTTTATTTTTAAATTTATTCATATGTTTTTCATGTTCTGTGTTCAGAATTTTTTCTTGCACTTAAGGTGCTGCTTCTGGGATTGATTTCCTTCTGTCCAATGTACATGGCTTTCAGGGGTAGCTCTGAATTGTAGCCAATTCCTGTGATGTAAACATATTCCACTGATGGCTTATTTCAACCCGTCAATGTAATACCACTGAATGTGGAGGTGAGAAGAGGTGTTCAAACTGGTGGACTCCAGCACCCCACCAAATTCAGTCTCTTTTCTTTTTTCTTTTCTTTCTCTTTCCTCCCCTTTATCTTTCTGTTTTTATATTTGTTGAAGTATAATTGATACACAATAAACTGTATACAAAGGGTATAATTTGATAAGTTCTGATGTCATTATTACCACAATCAAGATGAATGAACATACCCATCGCCTACAAAAGTTTCCTCATTTCCCTTAGTAATCACTCCCTCCCCATCCCTAACCCCACCTTCTCTCCAGGAAACCACAGATCTGCTTTCCTATCACTGAAGATTATTTGCATCTTCTAGGGGAATAATTGTGTATATTATATAAAAGTTATGTATAAAGTATTTCCACCTGACAATGTAAAGAACCTCAATCATTCCACTTATAGTATATATAATATACAATATATGGAAATGTAGATAACATATATATCATTCCACTTATAATGTATAAATGGAATGATACAGATTTTTTTAATTTAGCTTCCTCCAGCATACTTATTTTGAGGTGCATTCATTTTGTGTGAATTGATAGTCCATTCCTTTTCATTGCTAGATATTTACATCATGTGACTATCCCCAATTTATTTATTGATTTATTTATTTAGGGTACTGGGGATTGAACTCAGGGGCACTCAGCCACTGAGCCAGATCCCCAGCCCTATTTTGTATTTTCTTTAGAGACAGGGTCTTACTGAGTTGCTTAGTGCCTCACTTTTGTTGAGGCTGGCTTTGAACTTGTGATCCTCCTGTCTCAGCCTCCCAAGCTGCTGGGATTACAGGCCTGCGATCCAGTCACAATTTTCTCTTAGAATGACTAGATTATATGGTAGACAAATGTTTTTTTAAGAAACTGCCAAATGGTTTCCCAGTGATTGTACCACTTCACACTTTCCATCAGCATGAGAGTTCCAGTTGCTCCACTTTCTCATGAACACTTGATGTGGTCAGTCTTTTTTAAATTTTAGCCATCCCAATGGGTGTGTAGATGTATCATTATGGCTTCAATTTGTGTCTCCCTGATGACTACTGAAGATTAATATTTCATACACTTAACCTTTAGCAGTTTCTTTACTAAATTAAAACTAAATACTCTTTTTTGTTTGCCCAGAAGTGTCTTTACTTTGCCCTCATTTAGGAGTTCACAACTGAACCACAGCTACTTCTTCCTAGCACTTTGTGGATAATATTCTCCCATCTTTTAACTTCCATTCTGACTAATGAAATTCAGCCTTTGGTCAAATTAGTGTCTCCTTGCAATAATCTGTCTTTTCTCTCTTCTCTTGGTCTTTGATGATCTATGGGTTCCCTAACATACATGTGCAGATGTATTTTTTTTATTTATCCTGTGAGAATTGTTTGATTTTTTTAAAATCTGATACTGACAACTGACCTCTTTCATCTATTTTGGAAATTCTCAGCCATAATCTCTGAGTATTACACAGCTCCTGTTCCTTCTAGGACTCCTGTTAGTTTTATGTTAGATTTTATTTGCTCCTCCATGTTTCTTAACCTTTCCTATTTTCACTATCTTTGCCTCTTTTGGCTGTTCAGAGAATTGAACCCATGGCCTTGCACATGTCAGCACTGAGCTCCATCCCCAGTCCTTTTTACTTTTTATTTTGAGACAAGGTCCCCCTAAGTTGCTGAGGCTGACCTTGAACTTGTGATCTTCCTGCCTCAGCCTCCTGAGTCTCTGGGATGACAGGGGTGTGCCATCGTGCCCTATCTGTAATTTCACAGATGCATCTTCTCTTTCACCTATGTATAAACTATTCTTTAAGCCCTCTATTTTTTCCCATTTATTTTTAATTTCCAGAAGTTGTACATGATTTTTTTTCGACTCCACCTAACCCCTCTTGATGTTTTATTGCTCCTTTGTCAGCTTTCAATGTCTTTTGCATTTCATTAAGCATAGTTAAGTATTTATTTAACATCCTATGTATGATAGTTCTACTAGCTATTATACATACAGATGTGATTCTGCTGTGTATTGTTTCTGTTGCTGCACACACATAGTGCTTATTACCGCCTATGTTTAAAGACTTTTTTATGGTGTGTGTGAACTCACAGTCTTTGGAAATTGACTTGTGGGAATTGAGGCCTGGGTGAAAATGGGTTCCTCCATGAGAAATTTGTGTTGGATTCCACCAGGTAGTTTGGGGCACTGCAAACTCAGAATCACTTTAATTGCATTTGAGACTTGAAGATGTTCTTTTAAGCATACTGTTATCAGGCATCAGCTATCGTCGCTCTCTTTTTATTGGATAGAATTTTTCTAGTTCTCTGTTTTCTGGTTTATCCTCAGGAAATCTCAGCTTTGTGGAGAAGGGTGAGGTTCCAACCCAGTCTCCCTACCCTTAAGAACTCAAATTTCAACTCTTGTCCTCTGCACTTGTTGGTCACCAAGGACTGGCAGATGTCACCAGGCAAGCACTAACTTCAGCTGGAATTTTCCTGCAATGGAACTTTCTCCTTATTTTTGATCATTTCCCTTCCTTTCAACATTGCCATGCCTTTAAAAAGAAAGTTGCTTTTTGTATTTCATCCAGCATTTTAAGTACTCTATACTGGGAGAGTTTCTCCAGACAGCAATTGCTGGAAATAGACGACAGTTATCCCTTGGTATCCGTGAGAGATTGGCTCTAGGACCACCCCATGATGCCAAAATCCATGGATGCTCAAATCTCTTATGTAGAATGGCATAGTATTTGCATATAACCTACACATATCCCCTGTATACTTTAATACATCTCTAGATTACTTATAATACCTAATGAAATGTAAATGCTATGCAAATCGTCGTTATACTGCATTGTTTGGGAATAATGATGAGGAAAAAAGTCTTTATATGTTCAGGACAGACATATTTTTTCCCAAATATTTTTGATCCAAAGTTGGTTGGATCTACAAATGCAAAACCCACAGTTATGGAGGGCTAACTGTATTTGTGGTTTTTTTACCCATAAGAATTTTGCTTTCAAATGTGGTGTGTGAGGCAGGAGTCTAACAATCCTGCTACCATGTTTATTTTTCCTTCTTTTTTCTCTGAAGTGGTATCTTTAAATCAGCTTTGAAAACAACATCTCACCCGCCATATTCTTTCTCTCATTGCCAGCTGGATATCTAAAAGAATTATAAGCCTGCTTGGAAATGAAATATCTCAAAGATAAAATTATAATACTATTGGCCATTTTGGTGGCTCTTGGTTTTTTATTCCTGTGCATTGGCTTTATAAATAAATCAACAATCTCTCAAAATCCATTAGAACAAAGTTTCCCAACAATCCAATTTTTTCATTTGATCAGAGGGAGAAGGGAATTAGGTCTTCTCCTGACCTACAGATGATGCAAACAAAGGTCAACAGCATTTTGCATTAATAAATCACACCATTAGAAAAAGAATTTATAACTTTGGATTCTCAAAACCAAATATCATCCTGGAATGCAGCTTAATATCAGTTTAAAGACCAAGTCGACTTTCTATCAGCCAAATTCATATTAAAAGAGGGAAAATAGAACATGTTGCAAAACAATTTACCATGAGTTTTTCATAAATTTTAGTATAAATAGAGTGAATTATACACTGCTCATCCCCATTCACATATAGACAGACAGATATTTAAAAGAAAATATCTGTTGCAGTTTTCATAACACAAATTTATATTTTCAATCATGTTAAATTGTTAGTTGGGAAGCACAATCCCAAGGAAACAATTTCCAAAGCCCTATAAACACTGATTTTTATTTGATTAGCTCTCAATCAAGCTAAAAATATCAAACAAGGCTTCTAGAATCAAGCTCTTTATTCAAAAGATCAGTCCCACTTAGAAGGAAAGATATGGGGGAAAGTTAAACATATTTTTTTTAAAGCGCTTTTTACTTTAATCAGTGAATTCAACACAGCTGGTGGGGGGAAGACCTCCTGGTTCTTCTATTAAGGTAAAGTTTATATATAATAAAATACTCAGATTTTAATGAGTTTTGATAAGAACATACATCCTAATCATCATAATCAAAATGTTAAACATTTCCATCACACTGAAGGTTCCCTTGTGCCCTGTTCCAGACATCTCCCCCTCACCTTCAGAGGTACCACTGTTCTCATCCCTGTCACCACAGCTTAGCTTTGTCTACCTCAAGCACTGGGAAACTCTCCTGTAAAGGAACAGTTAGTAAACATTTCAGGCTTTTCGGGGCACATATAGTTTCTCTCACTCCCCACCCTTGTCCTTCTCCTTTACTCAAAAACAGTTAAAATCATTCTTACCTAACTCAAATCCATACAATAAACAGGCATCAGGACAGATTTGGCCAGAGGACCATGGTCTATAACCCCCATAAGAGTAGAATTATACAGTCAGGAACCTTTTGCTCTGGCTTGACTTTAACATGCTTTTAAGATTTAACCCACATTATTATATGTATCAGGAATTCGTTCTTTTGATTGATTTTGATTTTGTTAATTTTTCTCCATTTGTTTCTTCAAATCTATGGTTTTTAATGTATTCACAGAGTTGTGCAACCATACCAATTGATTTTAGAATTTTTTCATCCCTTCCTTAACCCTCTCCAAACCTTACCTTTTAGAAGTCACTCCCTTCTGCCTGCTGCCAACCCTTTCCCAGCTCTAGGCAACCGTTAGTCTACTTTCTGTCAGCATAGCATTATCTATTCTGGACATTTCGTATAAATGGAATCCTACAATATGTGGCTTTTCTGTCTGACTTCTTTCACTTATAATGCTTTCAAAATTCATCCACGTTGTAGCATATATCAATATTTCATTCCTTTCTATTGCCAAATAAGATTCCGTCATATTAATATACCAAATTTTATTTATCCATTGATCAGTTGATGGACCCTGGGTTGTTTCCACTTCTTGGCCATTATGGATAACACCACCAATATTTGTGTATAAGTTTTTGTGTGAAAGTACTTTCAATTTTCTTGGGTGTTTACGTAAGAGTCTAATTACTGAGTCATATGCTAACTTCTGTGTTTAAACTTTTGAGGGACTACCAGACTGTTTCCAAAGCCACCGTACCATTTTACACTGTGCCAGCAATGTACGAGTTCCAATTTTCCACATTCTCACCAATAGTTGTTATTATCTTCCCTTTTCATTATAACCAACTAGTGTTGTAAAATGGTATCTCATTTTGGTTTTGATGTGCATTTCCCTGGTGGTGAATAATGTAGAGCAAGCATCTTTTCATGTATTTATTGACATTTATATATCTTATTTGGACTCTATTAGCTTTTTAGGTATTCCACTTTTATTATTATTTATGGGTTTTATAAGGATTATGGTATTCATCTTCATCAGCATAGTTTATTCTGAATTACTATACTACATCATCGTATAAGATAATACATTAGGGCTGGGGTTGTGGCTCAGTGGTAGAGCACTTACCTAGCATGTGTGAGGCCCTGGGTTCGATTCTCAGCACTGCATAGAAATAAAATAAAGGTCCAGTGACAACTAAAAAATATTTTTAAAAAGATAATACAGGGCCTAGGGGTTGTGGCTTGGAGCTGGGGTTGTGGCTCAGTGGGAGAGCACTTGCCTAGCATGTGAGAGGCACTGGGTTCAGTTCTCAGCACCACATATAAATACACAAAAAGATAAAACATAATGATTCCTTTTTATACCCCATCCTGTCATTTGTGTTATTGGTATCATATGTTTTACTTCTTATTAAGCTCACAATACATCATTATTGTTTGTTATAAACATAAATTGATTTTGAGAGATTTTAAGGAAGATAAATAGTTGTTTTGTACTTAAATATATATACATATATGTGTATATGTGCATGTTGTGTGTGTATATGTGTGTGTGTGTGTGTGTGTGTGTGTGTTTGTATACCTTTCTTACTCTTCATTTCTCCCTGTGCAATTACCTTGTGTGATTCCACCTAATCATTATTCTCTACCATCTGAAGAACTTCCTTTGGTACTTCTTTTTTTTAATTTTTAATTTTTTTTTTAAGTTTACCTTTTGGTACTTCTTGTAAGACAGTTTGTAGGCAGTGAATTTTCTCAGCCTCTGCTCATTGAAAAATGTCTATATTACACTTTCATTTTTTAAATATATTTTTGCTCAATGTAAAATTCTAGGTTGACAATCTTTTTCTTTCAGCATTTTAAAGATGCCATTCCATTGTCTTCTGGACTCTGTAGTTTCTAATGAGAAGTGGGCTGATATTCTTATCATTATCCTCTACTTATTTTTTTCCTCTGGCTACTTTTAAGATTCATTTATTTTTAGTTTTCAGCAGTTTAACTCTGATGTGTGTAAATGTGATTATCTTCGTATTTATTCAGCTTGGGACTTTATGAGTTTCTTGGATCTGGAGTTGCTATATATTTTTAATCAAATTTAGAACATTTTCAGGCAAAATTTCTCTAAATAGAATTCAAATATGCTTTCTGCTTCTTTCTATTTATCTTTTCCTGTGAGATTCCACTTAAGTGGGTGTTACCTCTTGATGTTAGCTCACATGTCACTGATGAGCTGTTATCTCTTTTCCTTCTCCTCCTCCTTCTTCTTCCCTCGCTCTGCTTCAGTTTAGATTATTTATATTGGCCTAACTTCAAGTTCCCTAATCTTTTATTTTAATGTATTCAACCTTCCTCTTTTAAAATATTTTTGTCATTTACTTATTGTGGTACTGGGAATTAAACCCAGGGCCTTGCACATGTTGAGCAAGAACTCTACCACTGAGCTACATCCCCAGCCCACTTTTTTATTATTTTATGTTTACGACAGAGTCTTGCTAAGGTACTGGACTATCTTTGAACTTGTAGTCTTCTCGCCTCAGTCTCTTCTGGGTCACTGGAATTACAGGTGTGCACCACCATCTATCTAATATTTTTATATTTTACCTGACACATAGCAATTGTACATATTTGTGGGGTGAAGTGTGACATTTGAATACATGTATATAATGTCCAATGATCAGATTAGGGTAGTTGGCATAGCTATCCCCTCAAATATATATCATTTATTTGTTTGAAATATTCAAATCTTCTCTACATCATTTTGATATACATAATTGTTGTCAATCATAGTTACTCTACTGTGCTTTAGAACATTGCAAGTTATTCCTCTTATCCAACTGCACGCCTGTACTCATTAACCATCTTTCTCCATTTACCCTCCACTACACCCCTAGACTATTCTGCTAATTTCAATCTGCCTCCTTTTAATTGAGCTATAATTTATATACTATAAAATTTGCCATTTTAAATTGTACAATCCAGTAGTTCAAATTATATTTGGTAAGTTCCAAAAACACCACTATTATATAATTCCAGAACAATTTTTTTTTTTTTTTGCCTTAAAAAGAAACCCTATAGCCATTAGCAGTCACTTTTTATTTCCCCTTTTCCCATTTGTGAGCAACTGATCTACTCTTCGTCTCTATGAATTTGGACATTCACATAAATGGAAACATAAAATGCTTAACATTTTGTGTCTGCCTCCTTTTACTTACCATAATATTTAACAGTTTATGCTATAATATGAATCAGCACTTCATTCTTTTTACGCCTGTTTCATTGTATGGATATATTATAAAAGTTTATTCATTCATTAGTTGAGAGTCATTGGACTTGTTTCCACCTTTTCTCTATTCTGATTATGCTGTTATTAACTTTTGAGTTGAGTAGATCTTATGAGTAGTCATATAGTGTGCTATGGTTTGGGTGTGTCCTCTGGAATTCATGTGTCCAAAGTCATAACTTATTGGTATTTGGAGGTGGGGCCTTTGAGAGATAATTAAAATTACATGGCATCAGAATGGAGTCCCCATGATGGCATTAGTATCTTTTTTCCCCCACAGGGCTAGGGCTTGAACCCAGGGCACCTCATGCAGGTGAGTCTGCTTTACCATTGAACTACATTCCAAGACCCTATTAGTGTCTTACGAAGAAGAGAATTTGTCTCTGTGTCTTCTATTCTGTGACATTGGTCTGTGTGTCTGATTTGGTGCCAATATCAGGCTGTTTTTTGTTTGTTGGTTGGTTGGTTGATTTGCTTACTACAGCTCTGTAGTATAGTTTAAGGTCTGGTATTGCAATGCCTCCTGCTTCACTTTTCTTGCTAAGGATTGCTTTGGCTATTCTGGGTCTCTTATTTTTCCAAATGAATTTCATGATTGCTTTTTCTAGTTCTATGGAGAATGTCATTGGAATTTTAGTGGGAATTTTATTAAATCTGTATAATGCTTTTGGTAGTATGACCATTTCAACAATAATAATTCTGCCTATTCAGGCGCATGGGGAGGTCTTCCATATTCTAAGGTCTTCTTCAATTTCTTTCTTTAGTGTTCTGTAGTTTTCATTGTAGAGGTCTTTCACCTCTTTTGTTAGATTGATTCCAAGTTTTTTTGTTTTGTTTTGTTTTGTTTTGTTTTAGGCTATTGTGAATGGGGTAGTTTTCCTAATTTCTCTTTCAGTAGATTCATCACTGATGTATAGGAATGCATTTGATTTGTGGGTGTTGATTTTATATCCTGCTACTTTGCTGAATTCATTTATTAGTTCTAGAAAGTTTTCTGGTGGAATTTTTATAGTTATTTCATACTAGACAAAGGCGACAAAAACATTCACTGGAGAAAAGAAATGGTGCTGAGAAAACTGGAAAGCCACATATAACAAAATGAAATTAAACCTCTATCACCATGCACAAAACTCAACTCGAACTGGATCAAAGACTTAAGCACCCTGTACCTAACAGAAGAAAAAGTAGGCCCAAATCTCCATCATGTCCACCTAGGATCTGACTTCCTTTACAGCACTCCTAAAGCACAAGAAGTAAAACCAAGAATCAATAAATGGGATGGATTCAAACTAAAAAGATTTTCTCAGCAAAAGAAACAATAATGTGAAGAAAGAGCCTACAGATTAGGAGAAAATCTTTAGCACATGCACTTCAGATAGAGCATTAATCTCCAGAATTTATAAAGAACTCAAAAACTTAACACCAAAAAAACAAATAACCCAATCAATAATTAGGTAAGGAACTGAACAGACCCTTCAAAGAAAAGAAATACCTCAATCAACAAATATAAGAAAAAATGTTCAACATCTCTAGCAATTAGAGAAATGCAAATCAAAACTACACTAAGATTTCACCTCACTCCAGTCATAATGGCAATTATCAAGAATACAAGCAACCATAAATGTTGGCGAGAATGTGGGGATACATTGCAAATTGGTGCAACCACTATAGAAAGCAGTATGGAGATTCCTCAGAAAACTTGGAATGAAACTACCGTTTTACCCAACTATCCCACTCCTCAGTTTATACCCAAAGGAGTTAAAATCAGCATATTACAATAATGCAGCCACATCAATGTTTGTAGCAGCTCAATTCACAATAGCTAAACTGTGGAACCAACCTAAGTGCCCTTCAAGAGATGAATGGATGATGAAAATGTGGCATATATATATATATATATACACACATACATACGTACTATGAAATATTACTAAGAATGAAATTATGGCATTTGGTGGTAAATGAATGGAGTTGGAGAATATCATCTAAGCAAAATAAGCCAAACCAAAAAAAAACAAGCACCAAATGTTTTCTCTGATATGCAGATGTTAATTCACAATAAGGTAGGGGGAGGCTAGGGAAGAATAGAGGTACTTTAAGTTAGTAGAGGGGAGTAAAGGGAAGGGAGGGGGTATAGAAGTAGAAAGGATAGTAGAATGAATCAGACATTATTGCCCTATGTACATATATGACTGCACAACTGGTATGATTCTACAACATGTACAACCAGAAAAATGAGAAATTATACTCCGTTTATGTATGATGTATCAAAGTGCACAAATGCATTCTACTGTCATGCATAACCAATTAGAACAAATACAAAAGAAGAAGAGGAAGAAAGAACTGAGCTACTATGCACTTGCTCTATCTCACCATGTGATGCTCTCTGCCACATTACGATGCAGCAAGAAGGCCATCACCAGATGCATGTGCCACGTCTTGGACTTCCCAGCTTCTAGAATTATGATTTGAATAAAACCCTACTTTTCATAAATTACTCAGTCTTAGGTATTTTGTTAAAGCAACAGAAAAGGGACTAGACATATGATAACCTTGTGTTTGATTATTATATAAACTGCCAAACTGTCACAGAAGCTACACCATTGTACATTTTCACCAGTATCGTGTTGTGTTACTGCTACAGTTTCTTCATAGCTGCACTGATGCTTGTTACTGTCTTTTTTTTTTTTTTTGCGGTGGATCTTGTGAGTAAACACTCTACCATCTGAGCTATATCCCCAGTCCAAAATCCTTTTTTTTTTTTTTTTTTTTTTTTTTTTTTTTTTTTGGTGCTAGGGATTGAACCCAGGGCATTGTACATGCAAGACAAGCACTCTACCAACTGAGCTATATTACCAGCCCTGTTACTGTCCTTTTAAAAGTATTGTTGTAGTCATTCTAGTGGATATGAAATGATACCTCATTGTGGTCTTGACTTACATTTGTCCTAATAACTATTGATGTCAAGCATCTTTTAATGTTGACCATTTGTAGATCTTATTTGGAGAAATTTCTACTCAGGTCTTTTATCTATTTTCAAATTGTGTTATCTATTTTTATTATTGATTTATAAGAGTTCTTTATATATCTTTATATATTCTAGATATAAGTACCTTATCAAGTGTGTGATGTGCAGATATTTTCTCCCATTCTATAAGTTATCTTTTCACTTTCGTGATGGTGTTCTTTTGTGAACAAAACTTTTTAATTTTGATAAAGTACAATTTATCTATTTTTTTTAATTTGGTTATTTTTGCTTTGGATTTTCTATCTAGTAAAATCTTATCTAATTAAGGTCATGAAGATTTAGTTCTATTTTTTTCTTAGAGTTTAAGTTTTAGCTCTTCTATTAAGATCTTTGATCTATTCTGAGTTAATTTTTGTACATGGTAACTGTGAGAAGTCTCATCCATTTTTTTCTTTTTTTCACGTGGGTAGCCAGATGCCTCCCCATCATTTGTTCAAAAAACAATTCCCCCAGTTAATAGTCTTCAAGAATTAATTGTCAAGAATTAATTGACCATAGACTCTCAATTTTATTGCACTAATATGTATGACTGTTCTTACGCCAGTATCACACTGTCTTAATTTTTGTAGTTTTGCAGTATATTTTGAAATTAGGAAATAAGAGTCCTCTCTTTCCCAAGATTGTTTTGACTGTTTGGATCCTTTGCATTTCCATATGAATTTTCAAATCATCTTGCCAATTTCTGCAAAAGAAGTAGTTGGATTTTTGATAAGCATTACATTGAATCTGTAGATCAGTTTGTTTATTTATTTATTTATTTATTTTCGTAGTGCTGGGGATTGAACCCAGGGCCTTATGCTTACAAGGCAAGCACTCTGTCGACTGAGCTATATCCCTAGCCCCATGAAATCAATCCTTGTAAATTTACTGCAACTTGTTTTAAGGCCTCACATATGGTCTATCCAGAGGAGTAGTCATGTACATTTGAGGAGACTGTGCTCTTGAGTATTCTGTAGGTATCTGTTAGGTCATTTGTTCATTGTGTTGTTTATTTCTTCTGTTTCTTTACTTATCTGTATCATTTGTCAGTTTTGTGTCTGAGTTTGGAGCTATCTTCAAGATCATTAATTAGTTCATCTGCCAGCTCAAATTTGCTGCTCAGGTCCTCTAGTGACTTTGTCACTCTAGTTTTTGTATTCTTCAACTCCTGAATTTCTGTTTGGTTATTTTTATATTTCTATTTCTTTATTGATATTCTGTACATGATAATACATCATATCTCTACCTTCTTTAGTTCTTTTTGTTTTGTTTTGTTTACCTTTTTATTTTTTTAATTTGTTCTAATTAGTTATACATGACAGTAGAATGTATTTTAACACATTGTACACAAAGGGAGTACAACTTCTCATTCCTCTGGCTGTATGTGGTGCAGAAGCACACCAGTAGTGTAATCATGCATGTGCATAGGGTAAAAATGTCCCCCTCATTCCATCATCCTCCCCGCCCCCACACTCCCTCCTCTGCCCTCACTCCCCTCTGCCCAATTAAAGTTCCTTCATTCTTTCCCACCTCCCCCCATCATGGATCAGCATCCGCTCATCAGAGAAAATATTCGGCCTTTGCTTTTGAGGTTTGGCTTATTTCATTTAGCATAATATTCTCCAGCTCCATTCATTTACCTGTAAATGCCATAATTTTATTCTTTTTTAAGATTGAGTAATATCCCATTGTGTATATGTACCACATTCAGTTTTCCACTCATCTTAGTGGTCAGCAAATGTTTGAAGAGATTTCCTTAAGTAATTAGAATAAGTAAATGGTCCCAGTCTTTACTGAAGGTTCTCTGTGTGTATTAGAACATACCTTCAGCATTCGGGCAATTTATAACTCTATCTTCGTCTTCATTTCCTGCTTGCATGGAACCTCAAGGCCAAACACAGGTGAAAGCTTAGCACTCTCTCCCCTCTTTCCTGAGAATGCACAAAGTCCTACACATATGTGTGGGCTCGTAGAGTTCTAGGAACATGATGGGGCTTTTCAAGGTGACTTTTAAAAATCTTTTTTTGGTCATTGTTCTTATTAGTTATGCATGATGGTAGAATGTATTTTGACATATTATACATATATGGAGTATAACTTCTCATTCTTCTGGTTGTACATGATATAAAATTACATTTGTCATGCAATCATATGTGCACATAGGAAAGTAATGTCCAATTTATTCTACTATCTTTCCTATTCCCATTCCTCCTCCCTTCCCTTCATTCCCCTTCTAATCCAAAGTACTTCTGTTCTTCCCTATACTCTCCTTATTGTGAGTTAGCATCCGATATCAGAAAGAACATTCCAGTCTTTGATTTGGGGGGATTGGCTTATTTCACTTAGCATGATATTTTCCAACTTCATCCATTTACCAGCAAATGCCATAATTTCATTCCTCCGTAAGGCTTAGTAATATTTCATTGTGTATATGTACCATATTTTCTGTATCCATTCATCTGTTGAAGAGCACCTAGGTTGGTTCCATAGTTTAGCTATTGTGAATTGAGCTGCTATAAACATTGATGTGGCTGCATCACTATAATATGCTGATTTTAAGTCCTTTGGATATAAACTGAGGAGTGAGATAACTGGGTCAAATGGTGTTCCATTCCATGTTTTCTGAGGAATCTCCATACAGCTTTCCATAGTGATTGCACCAATTTGCAGTCCCACCAGCAATGAGTGTACCTTTCCCCACACATCCTCACCAACATTTATTGTTACTTGTATTCTTTATAATTGCCATTCTGACCAGAGTGAGATGAAATCTTACTGTCTCCTCGGACCTGCATCTGTTACCCATTGCTTCCAGCAGCCATGAAGTTAAGACATTGTTTCCAGCAACCATTCCTCCTTCCCCCAGGAAGAAGGATGCCTACACAGATCTAGATTCAAGCCAGCCTTATAATTGGGGTCTTCCAGGGAACCACCAGATAGGCCTAACTGACTTGGGAGCAAGTCTTTGGAAGAGCTCAGCTTTGTTTCCCTCTCTCAAGGTCAAAACCAAAGGACTTTGCAAGAGGGAATACACGCTAGCATTTTTGAAAGGTGCTTGTGAACAAGAGAGTGGAGGAGGGGACTACAGCAAGTTAAAATGTTACCAGGATTATTGTTCTCAACAAGTAAGCCTTCCTTTAATTTTCAGAGCTCTTAAAAAGTTAATTCCCCTCTCCCACTTTTATTTTTAACCCATTTGGTGGTGCAGTGATATGGTTTTATGAAATGGTAATGTTTTGGAAGATCTTTTGAAGGCTATTTTCCAAATTTACTTTTAACCCTATTTAATCAATGTTTTCATTTCAGTTAGTTTATATTTCTGTTCAAGTATTTCCATTAACTTTTCTAACTTATTCAGATATGCCAAACAATTAACTCAGTTAAAATGTACAGTTCAATTCACATTCACAGAGTTATGGTATAATCATAGAGTTGTAGTTCTTTTTATAGTTTTAATATCTCTACTTAGATTAACCATCCCAACACATTATTTTTATCTTTTCCTATGAGTTCGATAACATATACGTCATTTATCTTGTCTGCTAATTCCAACATTGGGTTATATGAACATTTGTTTTCATTATCTTATTTTTCTTAATTAAGGGTAACATTTTACTGTTTCTTCATATATCTAATGTTTGTGTAATGCGTTCAGGACACTGGTTAAAACACTGGCGATTCTGGAGTCTGTTATCTGCCTTCGAACAGAGTTGAATTTTGTTCTAGCAGGCAGTTAAATTACTGTTGTGTCACCACCAACTTATGAAGCCTGGGTTTTCTGTTTTATTAGAATGCATTTATTTTAGTTTTGTCGTTACTCCTGGGGAGAATCTCTCGGTCCTGGCCACAGTCCTTCTAAGAAAGTGCGAGATGTTTATTGATCTTCCCTAACAAAATGAGACTGCAACTCTAAACGCTGTTTCCCCCGAAGTGGGCAGGTACTGAAGTCTCCTCTCAGCTCTTTTCTGCTCCTAGCTGTTATTTTCCCTGAATCTCTTCGGAGTCTCTTCACTCACAGAGTTGAGGAGTCAGCCAAGGATCTGAGGAAAATTTACGTATAGATTTAGTGCTCATCCTTCCTCACCTTCCTCCTTTCTGGTTTTCCCTCCTCCCTTCCCTACAGCTCTGGTAGCCCCAAACCCTATCCTCAGCCTCTTCAGGTTGCAGCTCTCTATGTGTTCTCTATTCCCATGTTCCCCAAGAACTAGGAGGTACTCTCCAAGGAGAAGCCCTATAAACGTGCATCTCACCCAGCATGGTTCTCCTCTTGTAAGAATTTAATCCCCTTCAAGTTTCTGCCTGATTTTTGTCATTCTCCAGTAGCTGCGAGCCATGTTTTTAAAAACAAATTTAAGCCAGAATTTATAATTTTTGTCTTAAAGATCTTGAGTCTGATAGATGCTACCTTGCTAATACCCAAAGTCAATATCTTGTTCCAAAATCGTTACCCTTTTAGTATTTGTTACTAAAATGCATTCATGCATTAGTTTAGAATACAAGTAATAAACACACGTGTTTTAAAAATTGACAAATGTTATAGAAATATACAAAGGAAAAAATTAGTCACTTTAATCACTTCATTCACCCCCCTCATTCATGATAGTGTGATATTCATCCTTACACACATACACAAACACATATACATTTTACTTTAATATGAGTGGTGTGATACAATAATTTGGTAATCTGCTCTTTTTTTTCACCTATACATTTTTAGAGCTTTCGTAAGTGTACTTATTTATTCTTTTATCATATGTTCATACTGTATTTGATTATGTCAGGCACAGTTCTAGGTCCTAGGAGTAAATCAACAAACCAAACACACACACACACACACACACACACACACACACACAAATGGTCTTCATGGAGATTATAGTCTACTGATGAAAGGAGGAGGTGAACTGGAAATAAACTATCGATTAAATAAACAGGAGAGATGTTACATGTTGTGAGAAAAATTAAGTGGGAAAGGCAATAGGAAGTGGTAGCCATCTGGGAAGGGAAGGGGTTTGCAATTTTTAAAAGGGTGAACAAGGAAGGTCTTAATTGAAAGGTAATATTTGAGCAGACTTGGAAGAAGTAAGGTAATATAAGAAAAAAAAAAAGTTTTCCAGGCAGTAGGAAGAGCAAAAGCAAAGACTTGGCAGAGCACATAGCATGTTTTGGGAATAACAGGTCAAGAGGTCTGAAACAGAGTGAGTTGAGAGGATGGTCAGAGGTATAAGGCCAGACTGCTACAGAGGGCAAGCAGCATGCAAACCTGGCAGCCACTGGAGCCGCCTACCTTTACATGTCTTACCAGGGAAGTGGGTTTGTTGGACCCACTTGAGTCACAAAGTTTTACTCCTTTGACTGAAACCCCATGGTGCTCTTGTAGAACCCCATCCTCCACAAGTCAAAGAATACTCTTCAACTCTGGTTTTGACCTTATTGGCCCAGGTCTCAGTGGAACTGCAAGTCACACATGGTTCCCAAAGCACAATACCCTGCTGAGTCCTCTGCCCCAAAGACCCTCCTTTCCCTATGATCTCTTGAAGACTTGTTTTGAGTCTAAACTTCACCTTCCTTCATGGTGATCTCTCCACTGGAAACCATGGTGTTCTTCCTGACTGCAGACCTGCATCAGGTTCAGGCCCCACCTGACTTCAAAAATCAGAGAGGGGGCTGGAGATCACCATCTCGTCCCTCTTAGGAGGCTTTGAATCAGTTTCACCTTTTCTTCAATGACCAAGCCTCCCTACCAAAGACATGCAAGAATCCTGCTTTTACGAAGCCACAAAAAGCGCCATTTCACCCTTCTTTTAGAGCAAGAATGCCGACCTAATGTCCACTGCTATAAATAATGGATCCCACTGCCATTATCCTTCCCGAATGGGGGAGATTTGTTTCAAGGTGAAATATTGAGTCCACCTAAGCAAAGAAGAGAGGCAGCTCCTTGGCATTCCCTTACATATGGATGTACTATAATTTAATTGATCATTCCTCGACTTTGGGGTATTCATTTTCCTCCCTTTTATTATTATAAATAATTCTACAATGACTGTCTTGGCGTGGGTACAAGGCATTTCTGTAGAATAGATTCTTGAAAGCAGAATTGTTGGGTCAAAAGACATACACATTTAAATTTAAAACATTCCCCAGTTGCCTTACAAAAAATGCTTTCCCAATTTTTATCCCTGCGAGAATATCTGTTTCCCCACTCTGTCACTATCACTAACTATTAAGAACCATTTTTCACCTTTGATATTAATATCGTTTCAATTTCCCATGTCTCTGATTACTAGTGAGGTTGAACATGTTTTTATGTTTATTGGCCATTTTTATTTTTCTGTGAACTGACTATTCATAACTTTTATTTTTCTATTGGATAGTTTATCATTTCCTTATCTTACACATGTTGTTTTAAGTTTATTCCTAGGTATTTTGAAGTTGTGGTTGTAAATTGATTACTACAGGCAAATAGAAAAACTATTGATTTTAGTAAGTTGTTCTTATTGCTGGCATCCTTCTTGAACATTTGTCTTGATTTTAATAGTTTTACAGTTGATTATCTTTCTTTCCTAGGGAAACCATCATATCATTTGCAAATAATCGTTTATTGTGATTGCTGATGTACTTGGACGTATGCCTACCGTTTTTTGTTTTGTTTCTATATTTTTTATTGACCATATTCTCTGGTTTCTTTTTTTCACTTCCTGCTTTTTTGAGGCTTGACGTCATTTCTTTGTTCCTTTTCTTTCTCCCTCCTGCCTTCCCTCTCCTTCTTTTCTTTCTTTCTTTTTCTTCTTCTTTTTTTTTTTTTTTTTTTTTTTTTTTTTTTTCCTGGGTGTAGTACCCAGGGTTTTCTTTGCATGAGCCAGGGAGCCCAGCAGGTGCTGGACCACTGAGCTGTGCCCCAGTCCTTCTTTGTTCCTCTAAGACCTGGGAGGACCACATTCTGTTTCTATTCTTCTGGTGGTTGTCCTTGCCTGGTGTGCTAAATATTGAAACAATTCTTTTTCTGCCAATGTCAAGAATCAAATCAAAGATCCTTAAGACAGTTGAACCCCACTCCACATGCCTATATTCCTTGTTCAATTCCAATCACTTAAGATCTTAGCATCAGATTTTTTGAAAATCTTTTTTTTACACTGCACCTTTCTTTCTTAAGACTCCATTCTTTCTTTTTGCTATATAGAACATTCTGGGATTTTTTTTGTCACCTCCTGTGATTTAGAAGGTAGTAATACTGTTTTTAATTTTACTAGTGATCGACTTTTATATTTACCAAACATTCTTAAACTTCTATTTCTCTCGTAATGAGAGTTAAGAACAATCAATACCTCCTAGCTCCCTTACTTCACATCTAATGAAAATTTTAGTGTACCTTTACCTGCCTTGCCCTCTTCTCACTCATTTCTAGTCTTTTCAAATTTACTGTGGGTTTATAAATCCAACTTGTATTTCAATCATATGCCCCTTTTTTAAAGAATAGATTTTTTTGTTCAATTTTTATGGTATATTTAGTTGATTTTAATGTTTGCAACCAGTCTTTTATATTATAATGTTCCCATTTCCAAATTCCTAATTTGAATTCATCTCTTGAGCAGTTGAAGTATGTCTTCAAGTTGTTTACTTAGGGAGAACACATGGATGGTACATTTTCTACACCCTTCTCTGTAAATATGGAATATATTTCTGGTTTTTTCCCATGTGAATGACAATTTCTTGGGTGCGGAATTCTCATATTGCCATCTTTTTCACTCAAAACTATAACCATTGCTCCCTATCTCTTGGTGTTTAGACATGTCAAGACAAATCCTAAGACCAGCCTAAATTTTCCCCCTCAGGATCCAATTTCACGTGCAAATCCATGTATTATTTTTCTTCATCTTAGGAAAATATTTTTCATGGCCAGGATATATCCTGACATATAATTCTTTATTAATTTTCTCTGGAACTCATTGATCTATGTACTCAGTCATTTTTCAGCTCAGAAAATAATTTTCTATGGAGTATGTGAACATGGCTTCCATTCATTTGATTGTAATAAATATCTGTTGGCTGCTGCCCCTCTCTCCATCCTCTCTCACCAGGTGAACACAACAACCTTTGAACTTGTCTCTCTCTGTCACTCAGACCCCTTGTCCTTTTCCATTCTCTATTTCCATTTGTGGCTCTTGAGGACAGGAACCTTGACTGCTTTGTTCCCTCCTGGGGCACTGGCTTCCCCCAGCTCTCAGCATATGATCCAAACTCTTTCGTGCATCCATTGCAGCCTTGAGCAAGTGTCCCCGACTCTGCAGGCCTCATGTCCCGCTGCCACTCTTTGCTTCCTATGATCCGGCCTCCTTTTGGTTCTTCTACTCCCTCCTGCCTTCATGGCCTGGCCAACTCCTCTGTGTTTTTTAGACTTCATCTTAAATGTTGCTTCCTTGAGGAAACTCTCCCTAACTCTCCTATGCCCACACTGTTATGTCCTCTTTTTGGAGGTGGGGAGGTGGGGATTGAACTCAGGGGCACTCAACCACTGAGCCACATCCCCATCTCTATTTTGTATTTTATTTAGAGACAGGATCTCACTGAGTTGCTTAGCACCTCACTTTTGCTGAGGCTGAATCAGGATCCTCCTGCCTCAGCCTCCTGAGCCGGGATTACAGGCATACACCACTGTGCCCATCTGTGTTATGGTCCTATTATAGCACCCTGAACTTTGCCTTTTGTTCATTTTTTACAAGTATTTCTTGAATGGTTACTGTGTGGTAAGCACTATCCTAGGCATTGGGGATATATCAGTGAACAAGAGAGATGAAGTTTCTTGCCCTTACGGAGCTTAATTGTACAGATATTCCCTCATTGTGCTTCTTAGAATTATTATTAAACTAACTGATTGTGGAATTGTTTTTATTCTATCTGTCCCACAAAACAGTCAGTTCTGAGGAAAGGGATCAGATCCACTTGTTTACTCTCATAGCTAGTTCTAAGAGGTAAGGCAATGCCTGGTAGATAATAGACACTCAATAAATGTTTGATAGATGAACTAATGCTTTTTGTAGAAGTCAGGACTCTTTCAAGTTGCAATCCATCTCAACCAGCTACAGGAACTAAAAAAGAAAGAAAGAAAAAGAAGAAGATGGAGAAGGTGGATTTATCAGCTCACTAACTGGGAAGCCTGTGGGCAGTTCTAACATCATGCGCAGCTGGATCCAGAGTCTTATGCGATGCCAACAGGGCTCCCTCTGCTCCCCTCTGAGTGTTGATCTTATTCTTTCCAGCTCTAGATGGATTTCCTCCATGTTGCCAGGGGAGATAGGTACTGACAGTTCCAAATGCACATATTCTCAGCTTAGCAACACCAAGGGGAAAAAAATCACTTGCTTCTCTCAGCATCTGTATATAAGCGGAGCCCAGACAACAGGGGAACAGTCCAGCTTAGGTCCCCTGGCCTGATGGCTGTGTCTAAGAGACGGGGCATTCTGATTGGCCAAGACATGGATGTCCAGTTCTCCCTGAGAGTCTGAAGGAGTCAGGTGGGGAGGGCACCACAGTTGACCTCTGCCCCAGGATGCCTCAGAGTTCAGGAGGAATTCACAAAAGAAATAGCAGGTGCTACCATCGGGAAGAAAGGAACGCACATCTAGGCCAAAAGTCCCACCATGGGTTTTCTTGCGTCCTGTGCTTTCTGCAGTCAGTGGTTTTGCATCTCTCTCCTTTCCAGTCCGAGCCTTCTGCCTTGTTCTGAGCAACCTTTTCCTGGAAGTACTATTGCTAAAGGTGGGCAATAGAGTACAGGGCACCTGGCATCTGCCCTACAAAACACTATGTTTTGAGGACGACAGCCTCAGATGACTCTTTCATGCTTTGGGTAGCTCCGCCTCATGGTAAGATGTATTGGAGAAATGCTCCACAGACACAAGTAAAGCATTTTTGTCCCTGTCGTCCCAAAGAGTAGGTTAGTGGGCCTTCCCACCTGATTTGGGAGGGTTGAGGAGCAAGCACTTAGTCTAGAGTGAGGCTGCCCACGTGCCCAGTTCTCCGGCTGTGTTCCAGGGCCAGGCAGGGACTGGCGCTCCCTCTGTGCAAGCAGAGCGCCCTCGAGGGCATTCGTTGCATCAATGTAGACGCTGCAACTCCCAGGGTCAGGCTGTTTTGAGGGTGCTGCACACTGTTTTGCATAATGCAGAGTTAGCAACTAGTTTTAGATCATTATAAACAGCTTTATTCACTAGCAAGAAAGTTCAGTGGGATATTCCTGAACCAGTCCGGATGCAGGACAGTTCTCCACTGTGTAGGACTGTCCTCAGTACACAGAGCATGCAGCATCCCTGGCACTGATTAAATGCCAATGGCACCCCTTAATCATTGAGACAACCAAAAAGAATTCCCCTACACATTTTCTGAGCACCTGATGAGGGATGGTCTACACACAGCTTCTCATCTTTAGAAGACTTCGAACCTAGTTTTGTTACTCCTCACACCCCAAGTTCTGTTGATATCTTGAGTTTCCTCCCTGTCTTGGTGGATAATCCCTTCAGAAATGTAACAACTACACGGTAGATCCAGGGAAAATTGACCCTGTTTTTTTTTTTTTTTTTTTTAGAACATTTTCTATAGGTGCCTACCATTTTAGAAAACCACTGAGAGCAAAGTTCATTGAGTTCATGCTGATACATCACAGTGTCTCCATTCGATTGGACACTGGGATGTTCAGTGATCATATTAATGCACAAGCATGTGACCCTTTCACTGTCTTCAGAACCTGAGCATTTACATATGGATACACAGATCTATTATCATATACCATTTCCTTTTTATTTCCCCCCTATATTATTCTCAGGTCCTTATTTGGACATTTTGACATTTGAACATGTTGGATGTTTAAAACTATATATGCATAGTAGTTACTCTTATTTATGCATTTTTTTCATAACGGTAGAGGGGAAGTTATAAAAAACATTTGTCACAAACATGTTGGGTGGGATAGAGTTGAAAACAATATGTCTAGGAGTTTGGCAGATAATCAGAAATATTTTTCTGTTCAGAATTATCTTCCTCTCCTTAATAACAGGCCCATGGTAAAGACATTTGAGGTGCCTTTTGCCAGCCTCATCAGCCTTTGATACTGGGGTCCCAAAAGCAGCTTTAATTTTGGTTTCTCCCCTGCTGCCCTCCCAAGAATCACATCTAAACATTTCTGCTCCCCAGTTAGCCAGTCCTGGAAATGGAGAGCCCTGACAGTGACGGATTCACACAGGCTTCAAGAGGTCCCCTCCTCCCTCATAATGGCCTTTACACTTGCTCAAGGCCACTGCTTCTCCCAAGATCTCACCAAGCTCTTCCATTTTTTTCTTAGAACCCTTATAATGCTGAAGGACTCACACACACTTCATGAACCTACGATCGAACTCAAGTCAGGCACTGTGAGGCTACCTAATCACCTTTTCCCCAGACCCAGGTCTCTGGAAATATCCCCAGGACAGGTCTGATTTCAGATAGGTTTTCACCAGGAGGTGGTCTCCAAAGTAACAAAGCCTCCATCTCCAACCCTGCTGGACAAGGGCTGGGGGCCTTTTCTGAGTCCCAGAGCCATTTTTCCATGCTGACCACCTCCATCCTCTCTCAGGCTGCCTGGAGTTGTGTTTGTTCTGGAGAACGGAGGTGGCCTTCATTTGGATTCTGAGCACAGGGGCCTCCCTCACGTCCCCACTTGAACCTTCTCTGGATTTCACCGGCTTATCATTTTGTCTCCAAGTGGGGCGCAGTGGTCTGTGCCTGCTCCCCCTCTGACAGCTTGAGGCCAACTCCCGCATGTTGCTGCATCCCAAAGAAACCAAATTCCAGCTCCAGAGGCAGTAACAGATAATGTAGACTTTACCCAAGGTTCCACGCGACAGAGGAGCCATAGTGCTCCTCCCAATCTCCTTCCCCCATAGCAGATGCACATCCCTCCCCCAGATCTCTAGCCTTTCTTCTTCACGCCCTCTTTCCATGGAGGTTCCAGCTACCTCCCTCATCCTTCCTCTCAGCGTATAAAATTTCATCAACACTAGCCAGACAGAGGACTCCAGCAGTTAACCCTGCAATTCCTGGGAGGCCTTGGATCCTCTCCCCAGCCTCTCCTGTTTGAGAAATACTCAAGGTCCTTAGCAAAGAGAAGTGGGAGTGCCATTTGATTGTGTCCTGGAGTCTCCTCTGGCTCAGTCCCAGTTCCATTGCACCTTTGTCCCATCCCAGTCCATTGCTGCCTTCATCTCTGCAGCTCTGCTCAGGGATGTCCTTGTCAGCCCCAGGCTGACTCTTCAGCTAGTCTTTCCCCCAATATCTCTCCTCTGACCCCAGCCTGACCTGTCGGGGGCCTCAGTTACTACCAAAACTTTTGGGTAAAGCTCTGGAGCTTGTGTGAGTGCTGTGAAGGCAAATCCACAAATCCTGGGATTTGCCAACAAGCTCAACCTTCTGTGTGCGACCTTCTGGCTTCTCTATAACTTCTGTCCCTGTCCCCAGGAGAAAGATGGTGTTTGCCAAGATCTTTTCTCACATCACAGTCTGCCACAAGATGCCTTAATTGCCATAATCAGCATAGGTTTGAGGGACAGGAGAGGGTAGAGGGTGTTATGTCACAGGCCCTGGCCTGTTCTGGGTTGTTCCCAAGTCTATATGACATTTGCTTGGATCCTACGGGGTGCCAGGAGTCCTGGCAATCCTAATGGAGAAAGTTTGCCTCCTCAGAGACAAACTCAGATCTAGCTAGGTCCAAGCTGACCAAGGGCCCTCAGATTAGGGCCTTGTCCATTGAGAATTTGACTTGCCTCACCTCCAGCTCTTCTCACCTGTCCCTCTCTGATCCCAACCCTGCTTTAGTTTACCTCACTAAGCTGGAATGCAGGTGGCCCTCCAGATTCTGGAAGGTCTAACATTATTCAGGGAAAGCTGATTAAGTTGTTCCTGCACCTACTAGCTTCAGTCATTCCAGATTCACCAGTTGGGCGACACCACACACACACACACACACACACACACACACACACACACACACACACACACGGGAGATCTCGGGTTACTAAGTCAACATCAGGACTAGGCTACGCCTCACCTCCTTCCTCTTCTTGGTCAGAGGTTGGAGTTCTGAGCTCCCAGAGCCACAGGGATAATGGCTTTGGCCACTGGGAGCCTGACTTGGTTTGGTGCTCCAGAAGGAAACACTGCAAAGAAGATTCACATGCAGGAGATTTAAGAAGAGGTCCCAGGAGGAACCAAGAGGGAGAGGGGACAGGAACCAAGAAGAGAAGGAGGTCAAGTAAGCATGGGCTATTGAGCAATGCTACTCAGAGAGTGACTTTGGCTCAATACCACGAGGGGACTTTTCAGGTGGCCCAGGCCACACGTCAGGATTGCCCTGACCAGTGATCAGGTGAGCTGCAGGATTAAGGTCCTAAGTCCCTTAGTTACTGCTCCTGCCCCATGTAAATTCCCAGGCACTTATACTCACTGACCATTACCTATCTTGGGTTCCAGGAGTCTGAGTTCAGTGTCTAGCAAAGATGGAGAACAGCCTGCTGGAGGTAAAAGCACTTGAGCTGATGGTGTGCAAAAGGGTCCAGGTGTGCATGGGCAGGGCAAGCCCCGTGCCAGCCCCAGTCTCCCTCTGTTGTGAGTTCTTTATGTAAGCTCACCCTCTGACACCTGCCTACCTGTCACACTTCTCTGGCACATTCTAGCCACCACTCTAAGTTTTCTCCCTCCTGGTAGCAGAGTCCTTTGCTTGCCCCATTGTCTGTCCCTGGCATCTGCTCCACCTGCAGGTGAAGCTGGACCCCAAACCAGCCCAAGTGTATCTGCTTCCAACTCCTCTCTACTCCAGGAAGGGATCCAGCATTTGAAGAAATTTTGAGGCTGGCGTTTTTTCATAAAAGGGAACCAAAATCTCTCTACATAAAGGGAAGCAAAAGCCTTGGGCAGACCACATGCCCCATGAAGCAGACATTTCTGGACAGAGAGGGGTGGCCATCCTCGGCAAGGCATCCTCTAAGCCATCAACAGAATGACAGGTTAGGTTCCCTGTGCTGAAATTTGCCCCTCTGCTTCCCCATCAGGGTAGGGAGGACTTACCCATCCCTTGATGATAGTCTTTGCTGTTTCCAAACTAAGTGTTGTGGAGAGGGCTTCCCACATACCCAAGGATGTGTGAGTATCTCACCCCAACCTTTGGCCTCGTTGGGGCATTTTCTGTTCAGCTAGTCATCAGGGTTGTACTGATATCCTCAGACAAGTGGCTCCCTTTCCTAGGGGGCTCCCCTTGGTGGAAGGTTGTTTGGGATGTACCACCTACATAGGTGTGGCTTCTGGCTATGTTTTATAAATAAGGTGTCAGAGATCCTGACTGGCCTCTATCACACATAGGGTTTCCTTATTGCTAAGCTATCTCCTGCCTATCTGGGGTCACCAAATCCATTTTGTAACCCAAATCTCTGGTCTGCAATCTTGCTTCTGCATCTGGGTGAACTGTAAAGGATCTCTTGCTATGTTGACAAGAATTCCAACTCAAATAAGTAAAAAAGGGAATTTACTGGTTCACTAAATGAAAAGTCACAAGATCAGTGAGCTTCAGGTTTAGCTGGATCCAGGTGTTTAATCAAAGTGTTGGTAAACCACAGCTTGTGAGCTAAATCTGGCCTGCCACCTGTTTTGGAAATAACTTTTAATTGGGAATACAGCCATGCTTATCTGTTTACATTTTATCTATGATTGCTTTTACCTGTGATCACAGAGCTGAGGACTTGTAGCAGAAACCTCAGGTCCTATAAATCTAAAAATACTTACTATTGGTTCTTTATGGAATATGCTTGTCCCACCTGGGCTCAAATAATATCACCAGGAATCTACCTTCATCTCTCCTTGCCTGAAGTTTGTTGTCAGCGTCCCTCACTCCTGCCCTCTAAACTAGAAAGACAACAAGGACTGCAAGTGTGATTCCCAAATGAAAACTGGACTGTGGTCTCTGAGAGAACGATAAATGGCTTCTGAGCAGGTCAAAACAACAGATGCCTGCTCTACAGGCTTTGGTCTTGTTTTCTGTGCAGTGTACACTGAGCCGCCACGGTGACTAACCATAGGCCACTTGGAGTTTAGCCTTTGGCTTGGTGGCATGCTGCGTGAGACTGTTCCTGTGAGTCTCCAAGTTGTCAAGGCCAGAACAAGATCAATATGTGACCGTGGCTCTAACCCAACTATCAAGATAGAGAGGGCGCCATCAGCAGCAGCATCCCCAGGGATTCATGAAAATGAGAGCATCTTCCTATCACCCCTCTGCCCTTTCTGATCTGGATAGTACATTCCAAGCACATTTAATAAAGTTCTGTTAAATCCCTCAGGTTGGGGTACCCACTTGGGAAGTGATCCTAGCCTTGACAGTTGAAATTTGGCTAGAAAAATAAAACGATCCTTAAAATCCCAGAATTTCCTGGTGAGAAGATCTAAAACCAGGAAATGCGTAGCCTAAAGAGGACATCTCCCACCACAGGAGGCTTCTTGGTTACTGGTGAGATGCCTGGGCACAGAAGGAGGTGCGCCACCCTGTTCTGACTGTCTGGTCTCAGAAGACAATGATCTAGGCACTCTATTTCTAAAACGGTCTCATTCTGAATCGTCTCCAGTAGGCTGGTTGGTGAGCAATGCTTTCTGGGCTCAGGTGTTGAGTTTTATTTGGATGTCCTCTGCCATCGTGGGCCAGAGGAACCATGCCCTAATTAGCCCCAGCATCTGTTCCCTCCCCAAGGCCCGAAACCATCATGTGTGAACCTCTATGCTGTGGGGCAGCCTTTTGAAACAATACCAACTGCTTGCACAGTCCATTCATCAGGCACACAGAATCCCATATAATATCTAATAATTAGGGCAATCTCTGTCCTCCTTAGAGTGGGGCATTATATGACTGTCAGAGGAGTGTGGTGCTGTCCCCACCAGGAGCTTCTTTCTTCACCATCAACCACAGCTCCATTATCTTCCTGGTAAATCTTTTTTCCCCAGTTCCCTGACCCCATCTGGGGCAGGGAGGTAGATTTGGGTTACATAATTCAAGGCTGAAAGTACAGCTTCTGAGGGTTCCCCAGGCTTTCAGCCGAGTTTCTTTTCCAGACCCCTTTTCCATTCCTAATGGCCTGTACTCCCTCAATAAAGATCGTGTCAGTGACCTGAGGACATGATCTTTGTAGCATAGCAGCTGTGCCATCAGAGCATGTGATAACGATGCTGGAATTACAGGCCACTGGCACATCCATCCTGAGTGCCTCCTATTGCCCAGTTCGGGTATGAGGAGTATAACAAGGCACACCATGTTCATATTCCTTAGATGTATTCGTTTTATTATTATTATTATTTAATTTTTATTTTTTAGATGTAGTCTTTTAAAATTTTTTTTAGTTGTAAGTGGACACGATATCTTTATATGTATTTATTTTTATGTGATGCTGAGGATTGAACCCAGTGCCTCACATGTGTGAGGCAAGTGCTCTACCACTGAGCTATAGCCCCAGCCCTAGATGTATTCTTGATAATTCACTTCAGCCTTAAAAACTCTATAGTTTATTAATGGGTCATTGGGTCTCATTTTGGGATGGACTTTGTTGAGCAAATATCACAATTTTATTATCCCATTGACTAATATAATACTGCCTTCCATCCATTTGTCCTACATCAAAGTTTTTTGCTTGTATCCCCTCCTTTAGGAAACCATTCTTCCTTTGTTCCATGTGGTTTAGGTGGCACTAATTCCCCACTCAGTCCCAACTTCTAGGGCTCAAAGGTGAGTTTGTGATACAGGACTGCAAATCAACCTGTTTCCTTTCTCTAGCCAATCTCAATGAGTTTAGTGATGAGCACATGACCAAGCTGGGCCAATTGGAATCTTCCCTGGGAATTTTCTGTCAAAACCATCAAGGATATGCTCCCTCATTCTCTGAGAATACAAGCTGGAGATGCCTGTGACCATTTCACTATCCATTATTGTAGGAATAATTCTACAATCAAAAAGAATGAGGCCAAAAAGCACCATGTTCCAGAGACTAACCAGAGACAGACAGAGACAAACACAGAGACAGGGAGAAACTTGATAACTATTATTTGAGCCCATGGACCCAGCCAATTCTGTTTACCTACACTTTTAGAAGATAAAAGATTATAAGTTCCAAGTCTATTATTTCACCTCTGTTTATAACTATAGTTGAAGCCAGGTGCAGTGGTGCAAGCTTGCAATCCTGGTTATTCAGGACGCTGGAGCAATTGAAGCAAGAGGATCACAAGTTTGAGGCCAGTCTGGGCAACTTAGCAAGAACTTGTCTCAAAATAAAAAAGGTTGGGAATGTAGCTCAGTAGTAGAGAACCCCTGGATTCAATCCCCAGTACCACAAAAAATTTAAAAAAAAAAAAAGAGGAAGAAAAGAAAACTGAAAACTGTAATTGAAATCAGAGATTTCAGTAGCAATAGTTATGGAAACTTGAGAGTGAGAAGCTATTGACATGAGTGCTTTTGAGAGAATGCAAAGCCTCAGACTGGACATAATTATTTCTGTGTGGCACAGATTAGGAGTAACTGAAAGTTACAAGGCGAGAGAGAGAGAGAGAGAGAGAGAGAGAGAATATGAATTAACCATATGGAGTTAGGATATTTTTTCAAGTTACATTTATTCTTATATCATGTCATCATGATATTGAGTTGTTTGTATGCAAGAAGCTCTCCTATAATATTCTACTCTAACTAACTACAATGTTTTATTGTTTTATAACCCTTAACCTTAAGATTATGATGCTTGTTTATTGTAGAAAATTGTATTTAGTCACTGTAAGTTTGTTATAGGAAATTGAACATCTATCAACCTTGTAATATTTAACCCACTGAGAATGACTTCAGTGCTCTTCCTTTATTTAAAGAAATATAAGAGTGCTAGGATTTCTTGGCATTAGTAAAATGTATTTGTAAGTTTTCCCCCCTTACATAAGTTATGCAAGAAAAACAAATGCTGATTATTAGACCCCTATTGAAAACACAATGCAGAATGTTAACTTTCTCTTCTACACCCTGGACTTTTCAGTTGCATAAACCAATATATGGTTCTCTCTCTTTCAGGTATCATGGAAAGAGCCCTGGTTAATATACTTTCCAATGGGGAGTGGTGAGGGAGGCAAAGTCCAGGTGAGTTTCAAAGGCCAGCGCAAGAGCATGGATCCCTGGGGTTCTGAATACCTATACTCTTTCAGGGACTGTGGTCAACCCAACATTTTAGAGATTTTTAAACACTTTCTCTGAGCTAACAACAATTTCTAGAGCTCCAGTTTGCCCCTGTGGCCCACTGGTTAGAGTGGGACTGTATGGATCAGAGTCAACAAAAACCTTAGACTGGGTTCACCTCCCAGAAGCTGGGTGAGATCCCATCCCTACCTGAAGTCATTCTCCTAGTTCCTGAAGGTATACCTGGAATCCACAGCACCAGCAGCTTTGGATTCCCACACCAGATCCCTGACCTATGGGGATTTAGAACTTTTCTTTCATAGGAAGGACCTAGTGTGAGTTCCTGGAATTACAAACAAAATAAAAGCTATCTTACATCCTTGGGATAATCACAGATGTTAGTAAAACCACTAATTTGGAATATAAAGAATTAGTGATTCCTATCACATACCAACTAATTCTTCAGTGTGGTCATAGCCAAAGGACAGGGTCATCAAATGCCTCGTTAGTGAGGACGGTTTACAGCTCTTACTCCAGGTTTGGTCAGAGCCACTGTCCCACACAGCTGCCTCCACTGGATCCCTCCCCTTTGAAACTGTCTGTGGCTATCTGGTTGGAACATTCGTTCTTGACAATTCCACCGCCAGTAGCTCCAGGGCCAGGTGTAGCTACAGCCTCCACCACATTTGACTTCTCATTTCCTCTCATGCCAGATGTTCTTTTGCTCCGCAGGGCATTTCTAACCACACCTCGGATGCCACAATGGAGCATCTTAGCAGTTCACTGATGTGATGGAATTTGGTCAGAGCCAACATCAGTCTTGGTCAACATTTCGGAGCAATTTCACTCCAGTACTACACTCTAAACACGGGAGGAAGAAAAGGTTTGCTATAAACTAGAAAAATGTACCCCTAAAGCAAAGAAAAATACAAAGTTGTCGTTGACTTTTGACTTGAGTTTTAATTCCAACCTATATAGAGAGTACCCTGAGAACTGTATTCAGAAGGGGCTTAACCTGAGCAGTACCTTAGTAAACAAGGACCCACTCAAGAAGCTTCCCACTGCACCCCAAGTGACCAATCTCTCAAGATCAGAAGGAAAAACCCTCTTCTTTCAACCCACTAGCTCTCTTCCGTGGCTTCACCTGTCTGTCCCCTTTCCCACAGCTGTTGGAGCCTGCCTCAACCTTGAGCAGTACCTCAGTAAGCAAGGACCTGTTCATGAAGGATCCCACTGCACCCCAAATGACCACTCTCTCATGATCAGAAGGAAAAACCCTCTTCTTGTTTTTAATTTTTAATTTTTAATTTTTTCTATTTGTTATACATGACAGTAGAATGCATTTTGACACATTGTACACAAAGGGAGCATAACTTCTCATTTCTCTGGCCATACATGGTGCTGAGTCACACCAGTAGTGCAATCATACATGTATATAGGGTGATAATGTCTGTCTCATTCTACCATCCTACCCATTTCCACTGCCCCACCCCTCCCCTCATTCCCCTCTGCACAATCCAAAGTTTCTTCCCTCCCCATCCCCCACTATGAATCAGCATCTGCTTATCAGAGAAAACATTCGGTCTTGGTTTTTTGGGATTGGCTTATCTAACTTAGCATGATATTCTCTAGTTCCATCCATTTACCTGCAAATGCCATAATTTCATTCTTCTTTAAAACTGAGTAATATTCCATGGTATATATGTACCACATTTTCAGTAACCATTCATCTGTTGAAGGGGATCTAGGTTGGTTCCATAGTTTAGCTATTGTGAGTTAAGCTGCTATAAACATTGATGTGACTGCATCACTGTAGTATGCTGATTTTAAGTCCTTTGGGTATAAACTGAGGAGTGGGATAACTGGGTCAAATGGTGGTTCCATTCCGAGTTTTCTGAGGAATCTCCATACAGCTTTCCATAGTGGTTGCACCAATCTGTCCCACCAGCAATGTATGAGTGTGCCTTGGAAAAACCCTCTTCTTTAAACCCACTAGCTCTCTTGCCTGGCTTCACCTGTCTGTCCCCTACCCACCCAGCTGCAGAGCCTGACTCAACCTTCTTGGACTCTGGCACAAGCTATGTAGGTTGTTCAACTCCATCTGGTTTCACTTCGGACAGGCGGGGTCAGGGAGGAGCTGAGGGCCACTGGTTAATAGACTATCTACAAGACTTTTAATACTACCAATGTCCATCTCCTCTTGATGCATGCACTCTGTGTTAATATGCAGAAAGTGCTGTCATCTCTGGTCAGGAGTTCTATGGCCACATGGCCCTTATGTGATCTGGCCTTTGTATGCCCCATGCAGATGTGGAGTTGAGGGACATTGCACCATCACAGTAGTAATGTCTACCTCAGAGAGCTTTCCACAAATTCCCCTGGACTCTGAGATGGTCTTTCAAATTCCATCACATCTGGCGCCTGATCCATCTTCATTTCTTTATGCCATAAATCTGCAAGCTCGGCAGTCCTAGTGAGGCTATACTCTGGAGTTTGAGGAGAATGATTTATTCAAAGATGCAGCTAGGTACCACTCCTCAGGTAAAAATAACTCCAGACAAGGCCCAGCCTTTAACCCACACATGACTGGGTCCCCTTGAGCCATTGCTTTTGCTATCTTAAGCTGGACTTGAAGCCCTTCCCTAAGCACCTTGAAATCCTCCCAGTATAAACCCAACTCCCAAAGCCACTGAAAGTTTCTTGGAAAGCTGAAAGAGAAGATTACATGGTCCTTGCACAGCAAAATCCCCTGAGAATCCCTTTCAAAATGCACGTTCCCTCTGCACTCCCCTCCCCGCTTCCCCAGGTGGTGGCCCACTCTTCCTGTTCCCACCACCCACTCCTCCATCTCCCTCTCTGCACTGGCTCCATGGCTCCTCTCTGCCAAGCTGGCTCAGGCCCTCCTCTGTTTTGTGTATCAAAATCCTGCCAGACAGAACACACCACTCAGCAGCAGAGAAGCCAGCCAAAGGGCGATTTGCACAACAAAAGCCCAGTCATTAGCTAAACAGCTAAACTAACCAAATATTGTTCCTGGAGTGTGCCCTGGTGGGCCTCGGTGTCTCCCACAACTCCACATGGAAAAGTTGGAAAAAGCCAAAATATATCTATGCAGAGTCTTGTCCTTTTCTTTTTGTTTTGTTCTGTTGGTACTGGGGATGGAACCCAGGGCCTCATACATGCTAAGCAAGCGCTTTACCACTAGAGCCTCAAATCAAACCCTTTTTATTTTTTTTAAATTTTGAGACAGGGTTTTACTAAGTTGCTGAGGCTGGCCTTCAACTTGTGATCCTCTTGCCTCAGCCTTCTGAGTTGCTAGGATTGCAGGCGTGAGCCATTGTGCTCAAATTCTCTATTATTTTCAATAAAATTGTTCCTCCTTTCCCTAACCCATGTTTCTGTCCTTGTTCTCAATGAGCAAAGTTATGAAAGATTAAAAAGCTCTGCCTTGCCCAAGGTTGGGACAACATCGCTCTTTCACCAACATTTTGAACTCCAAACTTTTTTTACTTGTTTTCATAAACTATTCTCTAGCCCAGTACTCTCCATAGAACATTCTGCAGTGATGGAAATGTTTTCTATATGCTTTGTCTAATATGATAGCCACCAGTCTATGTAGCTCTTGAGCACTTGGAATGTAACCAGAATAACTGAGGAATTACATTTCTATTTTATTTTCTTTTTTCTTTTTCTGTGGTCCTGGGGATCAAACCGAGAGCCTCGCTCGTGCTAGGCAAGCATTGTACCACAAAGCTACAGTACCTAGTCCCTTCAAACAAAAATATATTGCCCTCTCACTAGAAAAATTTTCTCCCGAGTCTAAGGACCTGATAAAACAATGCTGCTCCTAAACAACTAATTAGGTTAGTTCTGTTCTATTTGGTGAGGACACCTATGAATCTTACAATCCATCATGTTTCCTTTTTCCCTTTGATTACAGGAAGCTTGGGCATATTCAGAACCCCTCCCCCACCATGTGTACCTTTGTGGAATTTTTTTGGTTTGATTTTTTATCAAAAAAATGGTGCTGGGGATTAAAACCACATGCTAAGCACATGCTTTACCACTGAACTACATCCCCAGCTCCCATGCCTACATTTGGATATTGATACCACCTTCAGTTCCATTTATCTTTTACCCTTATTCTGTTGCCTTTTTTGTAAGTGTATAGTCCCATGCTTTTTTAAAAATATTTTTTAGATGTTGATAGACCTTTATTTTATTCGTTTATTTATTACATGTGGTGCTGAGAATGGAACCCAGTGCCTCACACATGCCAGGCAAGCGCTCTACCACTGAGCCACAACCCCAGCCCCAGTTCTGTGGTTTTTGATAAGTTTATATAGTTGTGCAATAATCACCACGATTTAATTTAAAAACATTTCCATCACCCCCAAAAGAATGTGCTCATTTCCAATCACTTGCCATTCTCATAGTCAAACACTAATCTACTCTCTTTCTCTGGAGATTGCCTTTTCCAGGACATTTTATAAATGGAATCATACATGTCGTTTGAGTCTGGTTCCTTCCATTGAGCATAAAGTTTTTGAGTCTCATCTGTAGCATCAATCAGAACTTCATTCCTTGTTATTGCCTAATAGTATTCTACCCTATTGTATGTTACATTTTGTTTATCCCTTCACCAAAAACTAAGCATTGGGATTGTTTCTACTTTTGTGCTATTATGAACAATCCTGCTATGAACATTCTAATATTAATCCTTCAGTGAACATATGTTTTCATTTCTCTTTAGCAAATATCTAGAAGAAAACTCGCAAAGTCACATAATAAGTTTATGTTAAGAATCTGACAAACCATTTTCCAAAGTGCTACACCATTTCACGTTCCCAATAAGCAACGTATGTATGAAGGTTCTAGCTTTCAGTCTTGGGTGTAGCTCAGAGGTAGAGCACTTGCCTAGCATTCATGAGGCCCTGGTTTCCATCTCCAGCATGGAAAAATAAAATTCTATCTCTGAAGGTTCTAGTCTCTCCACATCTTCAACAACCCATTGCCTGTCATATTGATTATAGCTATTCTAGTGGATATGAAGTGGTATCTAATTCTGGTTTTGAACTGCATTTTTCAAATTACTAACAGGGTTGACCATCTTTTCATGTGTTTGTGGACTATATCTTATTTGCTGAAATGCCTATTCAATTTTTTGCCCATTTTTAAATTGGGTTATTTGCATTGTTATTGAATTCTAACAGTTTTTTTTAATATGTTCTGGACACAGCTCTTTTTATCAGATACATGACTTGACTTACAAATATTTTCTCCCAGTCTGTGACTTTTCTTTTCACTTCAATGATGTTTTTTTTAAGGTGGAAAGTTTTTATTATTTATGAAGTCAAATTTATCATTTTTTTCTTTTATTACTTGTGTTTTTGTATCATATCTAAGAATTCTTTGCCTAATCCAGGAGTAAATGAAGATTTACTTCTGTTTTCTTCTAAGAGTTTTATGGTTTTAGCTCTTAAATGTTTATATCTAATTCCTATTAAATTAATTTTTGCATATGGCAAAAAATAAGAGTTGACTTTCATATTTTTGTACATGAATATCAATTGTCCAGAGCCATTTGTTGTAAAGACTATCCTTTTCTGATTGAATTGCTTTGGTACCTTTGTCAAAAATCAATTGACCATAAAGGTAAGGGTTTATTCCTGGACTTTCAATTCTGTTCCATTGATTTGTATGACTATCCTTTTGACCACAGTCTTGATTATTGTCCTTGTTTTCATTTTTTTCCCTGTATCTTCATACACTTATCTTTAATTTATTTAACTGGGAGAATATTTCATCCACAAATTGATATTAGCCCTTGGCAAGAATATAATTGAGGCTTCCTAAAATCAAACCATCAAGACCTCTCTTGTGAAAATCATCGCAAAGCCATTAAAGGGACTACAACTATATTCGTATTCAGACAAACCCCAAAGGGGATCAAGAAAGGAACAGACATCTACCCTTGCCACAATAATCGGATTTACTGATTCTCAGAGAACAGGGAAGACACATTGCTAATTAGGAGGCAGTTAAGAACTTATTTCCTTTCTCATTATGGCTTTAAAAATGTACTAAACCTAAGAAGTAATGTCTGTCTTTAAGCTATGGATATGAAAGTATTTTATTTTAGCAGGTGTAACTTTTTTTTTTTTTTCCTGGTACTGGGGATTAAGCCCAGAGGGACCTTACCACTGAACTACAGTCCCAGCCTTTTTTATTTTTTATTTTAAGACAGGGTCTCACTAGGTTGCCCAGGCTGTCCTTGAACTATGATCCTCTTGCCTCATCCTTCTAAGTTACTGGGATGATAGGTATGTGCCATCACACCTGGCTAGCAGGCTTGATATTTAAAGAAATGAGTAGAAATATTGAATATTGGAAAGAAAGCCCAACTTAACCTTCACCCATCTTGAAAGAAGGGATGTGGAATGCCAGTACTCTTTGAGAGGCATCTCCAATGCAAGCATTATTGACCAACTTGATGAAGTCTGTAGATGTGACTCCAGAAGAGTCATCCAGACTTTGAGAACAGAATGGGGGAAAGGAAGTGCTCCAGGGAAATAGATCCCATCCTAATGGGGAAAGAAAGGGTTTTCTAAAAAAAAAAAAAAAAAAAAAAAAAAAAAACTTAGTTGTAGATGCACACAATACCTTTACTTTATTTATTTATTTTTATGTGGTGCTGAGGATGTGAGGATGGAGCCCAGTGCCTCACACGTGCTAGGCAAGTGCTCTACCACAGAGCCACAACTCCAACCCAAGGAAAGGGTTTTCTGAAAGTGAAAAAGACTACAAGAATGCGGGTAGAGAGGGTTGGTAAAGGATGCAGTCCAGACAGAGGTTGTAGAATAGACAGCAGAGTGCAGTGAACATTTGGCTCTTGAGGTATTTTCCTTTTTGATCTCTGAGAAAATCCTAGTATTGCCCCAGTTCTAATATTCTCTTTCTAAATTGTAATTCTTTCAAACTGCATTGCCCTTCATCAAAGTAAGTCACATATGGCAGCCCAGGTTCAGATACAGGTCTTGGGGAGGATGAAAAGATGAAGGGTAAAGAAGTGGGGAGCTACTGGGGCTCATGGACAGGAGCAGCATTTTCTTGAGATGGTACATCCAAAGCTCCAGGTGGTGACCATCATTATGATAGACAATCCCCTGTAGAGCTTAGAGGAACATTTAAATTGGTGGACCAGTTCCCAATTGAACAACTCAATTGAATCTTCTACTTCCCTATTTAGGTTAGATGAAACTTGGCTCTGAAGGGGGCTCTGAATTGGGGACAGGCAAACATCTCTATGGAATTTTAAAGCATATTCACTTATTTACAAATATATAGAGGTTACTACTGTATAACATCTACATTACATCATTTTAATGAGTCTCCTGAATTCTTTCTGGAAAAGGTAAGAGAAAGAGTCAGGGTGGGGAACACATGAAACAAATCTTGGTTGCTTCAATGAACTGCAAGAGCCAGATGGCATGAGTCTTAAGTGAACAGGGATTTTTTTTCATGGGGCTGTAGGAATAATGATCAGGGAGTGGCCTTAGAGAGTGAGGAGGCCCTGCTGTTCTTCACTACCCTGTGGTTGTGAAGTGGCAGCCTCCCCCAAGACTATGCCCTTCAGTTAGGCAGGAATTGGATGGAGGATGTCTGAAGGGGTTGAGGGTTTAAAAAGTTGGGGAAGGAACAGTGGGAAGTTGGACCAGGGAAGGTGAAGTACAGAAGTTTTATGGCTGATGAAGAATGGCTTTCATTGAGACAGTAGTTGAGGATTAACCAAGATATGGGAACTGGTGGGATTAACTTTTAAATGCCTTTTCAAACCAGTGCTATTAGACGCTTGATTATGCTAAGTCTAATAATCATCACATAGTTTCTATTTTCAAGGACCTACAATGTGCCAAGCTCTGATTGCAAGTCATTCTTATGATCCTGCAAAGTAATTATTATCCCCTTTTACAGAAGAGGAAACTGAGGCTTAGACAAAGGTATTATTCAGAACCAGGTCCATATTTCTCTCAATGCTGGACCATCCCCTAAAGTCTGGTCTAACCAGAGGTGCTGGGTAGTGTGGGCAGCATGTTGGAACCCTTGACAACCCATGATATGCACCCAGGCAGTTCTTAGCTCCTAGACAGAACCCCAACTCCACTTCTCGGTCTCGCTGCTTGCATTGCCTGGAACTCCCTGGGCTCCACCCCACTTTCCACACAGGGCTAGGGTCCCTAGAGACATAAGCAGTCTCAGGGTAATATTTGCTGCTTCCAAAAGAAGCTGACCCTCTATGGCCTGGCTCTTACCAAGTGGGTGTGGCCTTTTATGTGTGTACCTGGAGTTTCTGCCTCCCACCAAGCTAGATGTGCAAGTGCTTAACTCACAGTCATTGCTTCCAAGTGGATCAGTGGAGTCACTTGGTTCCTTGACTGTGACCTGTGGAGTCACTTGGTTGTTTGAGCAGGAGCATGAGAAAGCAGACAGAAGGGCTCATTTTTGAGTTGGATTTTTGCCAAATAGAGATGATAAAAAAGGTAGAGAGGCAAAGGGACTTAGGGTAGTGGCAAGAGTGTTTATTAAAGGGTTAAGCCTTGGGGCTGGGAGTATAACTGGTGGAAGATTTGCCTAGTATGTGAGTCCCTGAGTTCAATCTCCAGCTCTGAAAAAAAAAAAAAAGGTGTTGAGCCTTGCTACCTAAGTTGGACATGGAGGAAAGTGAAGGAAGGAGAGAGAGTTGATGCATTAGGAGAACGTAAAGAGGTCATCAGAGAGAGGCTGATGAGAGAATGGGGGTAGAGTGAGCAAGGTGCAGCAGAGGAAATACAGTTGGGGATGAGAACGAGGCTCAGTGTGCAGTGGTAAGAAAGGGGCTCAGGTGACTGCAGGAGATGGCCATTGTGATGAGGAGGTCAAGGAGCTGGTCCGTCTGCGTGGGCATTGCAGGCTGATGGCAGGAAGTAGATAAGGCCACTGGGAAGTGCACTGGGCTGAACACAGAGGCATGGCAATTGGATTTGGCAAAAACGGAGGTAAACAGTCATTATGTCAAGAGCAATTTAGTGGAGTGTTGGTCCAAAAGCTGGATTGTTGTGGGCTGAGAAATGATCGAGAAGGCACCATGCAGGAACATCTTTGGGGGTTGTTGGGAAGGAGAACAGAGAAGTGCTCAAGTCTCTCCCACTCCGGAGGGGGTATGGGCTCCAGGGAGGGGATTTTTGTTTAGGTGGGAGAGGCTTCAACATGACTATGAACAGATGGGAATGATGTAGCAAAGAGGATGCAGTGGATGGGGGACAGGTGCAAAGTCCTGGATGACCCAGAGCATCCTCAGCACAGGGGCATCAGCCTCTTCTCCATGCTGGGGTCCATCCTCCTTGCAACCAGGATGGAGATGGGGAGGAAGGAGCAGGTGTGGGCAGCTTTGCAGAATTGGTAGTGAGGAGATAAGGGAATCCTGCTGTGGTGGCTTCTGTTTCCTCAGAGAAGCCCAAGGTGAGGTCATCATCAGCAAGTTCTTTTGAGAAATTATCTCCTACTACCCCCTCCCACAGTGATTCATCAGGAAGACATGAAAGGCTTTAGCCAGACTTTTGTGTTCTAAGGCCTTGGCCTTTTTTTTCCCACCTGCGACGGTAAATAGTTTGTGTGTGGTTCTGGTGTCTGAGCTCTTTCTGATAGCTGAAGGACATCTCTGGTGTCTGAGCTCTTTCTGATAGCTGAAGGACATCTCTGGGTCCTTAGGAGTTGACTGTCCAGATGGAGAAGAGGGACAAGTGAACAGCCTAGGAAATGACTATGTGTGATTAAAAATGCCAAGGGATAAGGGCTTACACTTTGGGGGTCTATGGAAGGCTCCCTTAAAAGAGTCTTGAGGGGCTGGAGAGATAGCTCAGTTGGTAGAGTGCTTGCCTTGCAAGCAGAAGGCCCTGGGTTCAATCCCCAGCACCCAAAAAAAAAAAAAAAAAAAAAAAAAGACTCTTGAACCCAGTGCCTATAATACCAGTGACTAGGGAGGCTGAGGCAGGAGGATCACAAGTTTGGTTGGAGAAAGAGAGAGAGAGAACGTCTGGGATGGAAGGGGCAGAGGGTCCTTTTCCCAGTGACTAGTCTGGACAAGGGAGGACTTACAGATGGAGGACAAATGGTGGAAGTCCCATGGCAGTGATGGCTAATATCTACAAAAGCAGCAGTGGCCTGAAAAATACTTGTCTTTCCCTGCAAGTTTAGGGAACACAGAGTGACCCTCTTTGGGGCTGTGCAAACCCCTTGAGTTCTTGGACTTTTTGTGGGAGGGGAAGGGAGAGCTGTGAGTGATGTGGAAATCCTGCTGATCCGATGGGTGGGGCATCAAGCTGAAATTAATTTGATTTAGGCCAACTAAAGATGATCAGGAGATGTACGGACATCATGAGTTTGAGAAGAGTGTCTGGTGGGCCCAGACCCTGGACAAAGGGTGAACAGTGAGTGGGAACTGACATCTGGCTCCCCCCTCGCCCCATACCCTGCGGCTGGAACACAGCAGACACAGAGCTACCACATGGCACTGCTTGGCCTTCACAGAGGAGCACAAGGACATCCCTCCCCGCCAGGCCCAGGAGCAGGACAGCAGGGCAGCCTCACATGGACCCTGTGTTCAGAGTTCAGCAATCTGGACAGAGCAGTGGCTCCACTCCACGAGCTATCAAGTTCTCCTAGGCTTAGCCACCTGAGATTCTCATGTGGCCCCAGGGCCTAAGTCTGGTTTCATTCCCTTGAGTTTGTGTCTAGTTCTGTGTCCAGTACAGGCTGAGATCTGAGCAGGAGACTCAGAGGCATTCTTGCCACACGAGGACTGAAAGATAGGTCAGCAGGGGCCTGGAGAACAATGGGTTGAGATTCTGAGAACCCCTGTGGGGCTCAGAGCAAGAGCTGGTTAGCACAGCAGAGAGTGGGGCTGCCCACTTCAGCCATAGGAGTGCAGGGGTCCCACCCGCCTACCTGCCAAGTGCTGTGCTCATTTGGCCAGCAGTGGCCAGCAGCATCGGGCAGAGTGATGGGGTTGTCAGAGCTTCAGACCCAGAGGCCCAGGCTAGCAAGCACATGGATCAGAAGACAACACAAACCGCTCTTCCAGGCCTATAGAAGACGGAGTGTGGATGCACTCTAAGGCTTAATCACAGCGCTCTTTCCTCATCTTTATGGTTCCTTGAGCATAGAAGGGGAAATATATCTTTTCATTCCTTTAACAAATATGTATCATGCACCTATTTTGTGTTAAGCCCCTGTTCTGGCCTCTGGAACATGGCAGTGGATGAGCCAGACTTGTTCCTTCTGCCAGCAAGGAACCCACAGTCTATAAGTAGGGAAGACAGTCACGGATACAGATGGTAGTGATACCCAGGGTTTAGAACTATGGTGGGCAAGTTCCTAACCCAACCCAAGGGTTAAAGATGGCTTCCTGGAGGAAGTAATGGTTCTCTAAACAGAGTTGGTTCCAAGGTACCAAAACCCATTCAAAGTAGAACAAGTTTCAAGGAGCATCATTGTTTGATAATATTCAAGAGAGTTTTTGACCAGTTTGGTTTTGCATGGACTGAAATACAAGTCAGAAACTCTGTCTTTGTCTGCATGGGTACCTCATGGAGCCATATGGGCTATGGCCTCCTTCTGTTTCTCAAAGTTTGCAGGACTGTTGACTGATTGGATAGGGATACTTGAGAGAAGGTTTTCTTCTAGCCCCATGACTGAGTGACTGCTCTTGCCTGAAATGAAGGGGATTAGACCTGGAGAGGGAGAGATGTAAAGTCTGTTACTTGAGAGACATCCAGGAAGTGGTATTGAGAAAACTTTTATTATATGGATCTGGAGCTCAAAAGAGAGGCCTGGCTGGAGGTAGAGGTGTGGGAGTCATCATTGTGTGGTTGGTCGTGGTTGAGGTCCATGGGAAGAGGGCAGAGCAGGGATAGGGGAGGCATAGGACAGAGCAACAGTGCAGAAAAGGAGATGGTAATGGAATTGGAGAAAGTAGTCAGTGAGGACAGTGTAGGCCAGTGAAGCCAGGGAGAAAGACTGTTTTCATAAGTCAGCAATGAACAGGCATAATTTGAAATGTATACTCTTTTAAAACTGGGGGGTGGAAGAACCCTCAGAGTTCTGAAAAACAGGCAAAAAATGCCTAAAGATGCATAAAAGTTTCAACAGCTTCCCCACAGCACACTAAAATTACCAATGGGTGAAAAACCACTGACTGGGAGTATTCATTTTTGACCTGTTTGTCATCTGGGCCAAATTGCCCAGAATTACTGGAGCCAATCCCATCCCCTCCTCACACACCAGGGGGCGCACAAGCACTGTTTCTGAATCCAAGACCAGGACAAAAGCAGGCAGTGAATTTAGGTAATAATGAAAACTTGATCCCTCAGCCCTAAACCCTTGCTCTGCATATTACCACTGCAATTCCAGAATCCAGGTGCCTCAAAAACAAGGTTAAGGGCAACCTTGTTTTATTTTTCAAATGACTCCAAACTCATAGAGGTATCAGAAAGGCCCTACAGAAGACCAGGAACCTTACAGAGGATTTCACCTGACTCCGGGAAGTAGAGTTACTTCCCCAGGGTTCACGGTGAAACTTAACTAGTGCAGGGGTGGGGTTAGTGGGGGATAGGTAAGGACTGCTGTGGCTTTAAGTAATGGGCTCACAGACTGGTGTGGAGGCCTGAAGCAGGGGCTTTGGTGCCAAGGCTGGCTCTTGGTTCAGAGCTTACCAAGTTCCTATGTGCATTAGGACTTGGACTAAATCTTCAGGTGGGTTACTGGTGTAGCCCAGAAGTTTATGGGTTAGCATTACAGTTTGGAATAAGAAATCAGAAATTCACAACCAATGGCTATATCATCTTTCAGGGTATTATTGTCTTAAATACAGGGACCAATTTGTACCAGTTGGAACTAGAAATATCTGGGGTGTTGGTCAGCCTCCAGTTAGAGCTGAAATCACATCAGAGAAAGAGAGGGCGAATGTGGGGATAAAGGGTCTTGTGTAGTTTCTGCAAAGTCAGTCCAATCTTGGTTTCCAAGACTATTATAAAGAGTTGGGTCAGGTTAGGGTTCTAAATGTTTGCAAAAATGGTTAGGGTTTGAGGTCAAATGCCAATTTGGGAACTGAAATTGAGAATCCCAATTTAGAAAGTATGTTGGCTTTAACCTAGGAATGGAAAAGTTTCATTGAAGGCTTGGGGTTCAGAAGAGAGCATTGGGATCCAGAGCAAGGTAGCTATGGAACTTTAGGGTTCTTTTAGGGACAGCAGGCTCAGCGTTGGTACTGGAATCCATTTAGGGTCCAGGGTTGGTGCCAGTATCATTTTAAGCTTAGGACAGGTAATAAGCTTAAAGTAATAAGTAATAAAAGGATTGATGGGCCGACTCAGTATTTGGGAGCTCCATACAGTGGTGCACACCTATAATCCAAGCTACTCCAGCAGGCTGAGGCAGGAGGATAGGAAGTTCCTTCGCCAGCCTGGGCAAATTATTGAGAACCCCTCTCAAAATAACAACTGAAAAGGTTGGGGGATGTAGCTCAGTTGTAGAGTGCCCCTGGGTTCAATCCCAGTACCCCACCCCTCAAATGGTATTTGGGATCAAATATAGTATGGGGACTCAGATCATATTTGTGCCAATTTTAGGGCAGATTTAGAGGTCTGAACTCAATAATAGGTTTTAAGGGTGGGTCTGAGCTCAGTATTATGTTCAGATCAGTATGGGGAAGAAATGGGGTGCTTGAGTAGTGTTAGGTTCATATTAGGATTTGGGAGCCATAGAAGCATCTGGATTTAGTATCTGAGTTTGGGATTGTTCATGCTCATTTTGGGGGTGCAGGTTCAATATCGGTGTTCGGTCGATTTAGACTTGGTGTTAGGTTGTGGCCTCGCTGGGCCTACGCGGCTCCGTGGCTCTTCGAGCGAGAGTGCACGAGGGGAGGGGCGGTGCGGGAGCGCGCACGGCAGGGGCGCGGGCGCGGGCGCGAGCAGGGGCGCGCGGCTGGAGCTGGCGCGGGAGCGGCGGGAGCGGTGGCGGCGGCGGCAGAGGCGGCGGCTCCGGCTCCAGCTCCGGCTCCGGCTCGGGCTCCGGCTCCAGCTCAGGCGGCGGTGGCGGGAGCAGAACCAGGTGGTGGTGGCGGCGGCGGCGGCGGCAGCAGAGGAGCGGGAGCGGCGGCCTCAGCGGCTTGGGGGGGACATGCGGACCGACGGCCCCTGGATAGGCGGTGAGTGACCCCCGGGGCCCCCCTCCAGTCCACTCCGCGCCCATTCCTTGCCCACTAACCCGCCCTCCCTCCGCGTCCACCCAGCGGAGCTGGAGGCGGTCCCGGGGGGCTGGGGGGCGCCGCCGAGGCCGGGCCGCGCCCCCACCTGCCGCGCCCGCAGTCTCTGCTAAGCCCCCCCGAAGCCTGGCGGCTCCTCCCCGCGTTTACCCCGCGGCAGACGCGCCCCCCACCGCGGCGGCTGGCGAGCTCTCTGCCCTCCCCCTCCCTCCCGCCGCACCTGAGCCGCAGCCCGCGCCCCCCCAGTGCAAAGTTTCCCTTTTGCGTTTGGCTCCCCCTCTTTGGTCCCGCCTGGTCCCCCACCCTCCAGCGCGGACGCGCTCCGGGGGCGGCCCTCAGCCTCCCACCAGCCCCAGCTCCGGGCGGGTCCAGGCCGCGCCCCCGCCCCCGCCGCACCGGCGCCCCCTCCCAGCCGGCGGGGGATCCGCAGCCGACGCGTCCGAGTCTTGCTCGCAGCCCCGGCGCACGTGCGGTCCCGGGATGCGCCGGGCGCGAGTTTGGAGCGCCCACCCCCCTCGGTCGCGAGCGCGGGTTGGGGAGGGGCGGCGGCGGGCGGTACCCACCCCCACCCCATGCACCGCCCTGGAGGCCTTGAGCGACTTGTCCCGTGAGGACGTGTCCACTCGGACCTGCTCCGAAAGTTCACTCAGTCGCCGCCCTGCTTCCTGTCCCGTCCCGGTGTGCCCGATCCCCAGTCGCTGTGCCCGCCGTCTTAGTCTCAGCTCCCTGTGTCACTGCCTCTCAGTCTCACCCCCTGCAGTACCAGGGTCTCCAGCCGGCTCCCTTCTCCCTTCCTGGGTCTCTTTCCGGGTGTCACCGTTCTCTTTCCCTGGGTGTCTGTTCTCCCTCGTTGGATCTCCCTCTTTCTCTTGGATCTCCCTTGTTCACTCTGGGTCTACCTGTTCTTTCTGCCGGGGTCTCCCCGTTCTCTCTGCCTGGGTCTCCCTGTTCTGTCTGCCTGGGTCTCCCTGTTCTCTCTGCCCGGGTCTTCCTGTTCTTTTTCTGCTCTCTCTGCTGGGGTCTCCCTGTTCTCTCTGCCGAGATCCCTCTGTTCTCTCTCCCTGAACCTCTGATCTCTCGGCCAGGGTCTCTCTGCACGCCCCCCTCTTCCTGGGTCTCTGCCTGATGTCTCTCACTGGTCTCTTGGTGTCTCTGTACCCCTCTGCTAGGCCCCCTCCCCCACTTCTCTGGAATGCTGCCCCTCTGGTTCTTCCACCCCTGGGAGGGGGAGGGGCTGGCCCTTCTCCCCATTTCAATCCCCCCAGTGCTGGGCCCCTGAGTTGGAGCTGGTGGGGGCTGGAAGCTGTACCTGCCTGAGCTGTGAAATGTGAAGGAGGCTGCCAGTGCTAGGGGATTCTCTGGGGAACAACAGGACAGGATGGTGGAGGCTGGACTGCTGAATGATGGTGACTAAGGCCCCACTTTGGCTTCTGAAGGGACAGGGCAGGATCCTTGAGTGACCTGGTGCTGGATCTGGCATGAGAATACAGGGAAGGGCAGTGGGAGGGAGGCCTGGAAAAGAATGTGGATGGTGGTTCTAGTTGAGGGGATCTGGCCAGGGATCCTTTGGGAGGCGTCAGGGATGATGGGAAGCATAGGAGAGTTCTGATAGAATTCTAAGGAAATTTCATGTTTGGTTCCTTATGAACTTTTGCTTTAGAGAGTGTGAAAATTCTTGTTTTTAACTGATTATGTGAATGAGCATAGGGCTTCAAAAAGGACCAGGTGTAATTCCCCTTACACAGTCCCCACATTCTCTGCCTGGGCTCACCACACTCCCCAGGCGCTTCTCTATCTTGCCTTCAGTCCCACTCTCAACCCCCTTGCATACCCCACATTCACTTACCTGCTTGCCCTCACTCTTGCAGACTGAGGCCTCAGGCCAGCCAGTGCTCAGAATTCTGCTGTGCTTGCACACTCACAGTCCACCTGTGATGTGCACACAGTCTTGCGCTTTCTGATACATGCACTTTTTTTGCACGTTTTTGCTTGTTCAGTTTCTGTCTCATCATGTGAGATGTCTTTATGGTTTTATTTATTTTTTTCAATTTCTCTTCCTTCTTTCTCTCCTTTAAAAAGGAAATTGTTTTAATGTAATTCATTATTTCTTTCCTTCCTTTGTAGCTTCTGGCCTCCCTCTCTTCTCTCTAGCCTTGTGTGTACTGATTGCTGGTGTGTATATTGCTTCTGAAGGGAGAAGGAGAGTGGATGTGGGTGCTGCTGGAGCAGACTACAGCAAGGGTAAACTAGTTAAAAATCTTTTCTTGGGATTTGCATTGATGTGCAGCAAAATACTGACCCTGGCAATTTGTGAGCCCAATGGTCTTCTACCAGCAGTCCTAACTGTGGGAGTTGGTTTTGAGAGTCCCCAGGTGGAGGACCGTGAGTAGCCAAGGGAACTGTGTGGCAGTGTGTCATCAGCAGTGGCAGTCACTTTCTGGGAATGCAAAAGCATTTCAGTAACCTGTTATTGATTGCTGACCGTGTGCCAGACACTGGAACTTTCAGCAAGGTTGTCTTGCTTCCTGTGGGACTAACAGCTGAGTAGGAGAGGCAGCCTTCTCCTTAGGAGCCTCTGAGGTTGACGCATCTGCTCACCTACAGCAAGTGCAGTTGTGAGCTGAAGTTAGAAGGTTGGTGGATTTCAGCATGAGGTGGGGAAGAGGTCAGGGTGAGTCGTGAGCCAGAGGATACAAGGAAGGGGCAATCTGAATTGGGTTTAGAGGGATGAATAGGAGTTTACCAGTTGAAGAAGGGAGAAGGGGCACTACAGGTAGGAGAAAAAACCCAGTATGAGTACAAGAGTTCACTTGTGGGGTATTCAGAGGTACACCACATCACAGAGGGTCTTGAATATCCTGCACGGCACCTGTGACTTCACTCTGAGAACATAGGGGAGACACCAAAGGTTTAAAGCTTAGGTGGAGGGTTTAGAACATGTTACGTTGGATTAATTTTTCTGAAAGATGTTGCTGTGATTACAGAAAGTGAATGGAGACAGCATGCTCAGTGAGAAGGATGTTGTAGTAAGGTCAGATGAGAGGACAGTGGCCTGGATAGGGTGGTAGCATGGGACTTCACTTGTCAGAACAGGATGATTTATGGGTGTGGGGGGTGAGGAAAATGAGGGAACCCAGGTTCCCAGGAGTAGCTGGGTGGAGCTTTGCTGAAGGCTCTGAAGCATCTGAAGCACCACCAAGCTAGGGACTTGAGGAGGAGAGGCAAATTCCAGGGATGGATGATGAACTCAGGGTTGGACATGTTGCCTTGGGTTACCTGGGGTATTTGGGATTCAGTGGAGTTGGGGAGACTCTAAACAGGGGTTGAGTATGAGGGTACAGTTTGGAAGAGCAGTGTGGCCCATCAAAGGAGAACCAAAAGGGACACGTGAGTACAAGGAGCCATGCTCAGCAAGAAAAGACAGCCACAAACAGTGGTGTAGAGCTCAGACTTTCGTTTTGAAGCACTGGAATTTGACATGTCCTTGAGCAACTTGCTTAACGTCTTTGAACCAGTTTCCTCACTTGTCAAATGGGTGTAATAAGATTCCATGCCTCATAGGGTTGTTGGGAGGATTAAAGTTAATATGCATCAAGTGCTTAAAACCGGACCTGGCATCTGGTGAGTACTGGTGCTCAGTGGTAGCCGTCAATGTGACCATCCTCAACAGGAGTGGTGCAGACCCCCTCCCATCAGCATCAGCAGGGTTGCCTTGAAAAACATGCACTGCAAAGGTCAGGGCACCTGCCCACCTAACAGCTTCACTTCCTATCTGGGGCTAGCAGGGGGTTGCCCCTGCCCCTCGTCCTCATCACCGTATATGGGATTCTGTGTGTTTCTTAAGTGTATTTGAGGTGGGCAGCTGTGAGAAGGCTAAAGGTACAGCCCTGCAGACAAGGTCTCATGTTGGGGTGGTAGGGAATTCTGAGAAGAGGCAGCCTCTGGATCTTTAGTTCCCTGTTTCCTCCCACCTGTACTGGGTACCTCCTGAGGTTCTTTCTTCCTTCCTTTGCCTCCAAGATCCAATGTGCCAGATCTCTGTATTCTCAACTTCTGGGTCTCAGAACTCTGCTTTTAGCTCCTTAACTGTGTTTTAGCTGCTGTTTCTGGAGACTTTCCTGGTGCCACCCCAGGGTCTGCCTAGGGGCTGCTCCAAGCCACATCTGTACTCTATAGATTTCAACCTGCTCCTGGTCCCCTTGCTGGGCCAGGTCTGAGGCCTGGCAAATGGCAGACAGCACTGCTGAGTTGGTGCCCTGGGCCTTCTTACCTGATTTTGGTCATGACTGCCAGTTAAACCCTTTCCGGGTGCCAGCATGTGTGATTCCTGACTTGGGTCCTGTACGAGTTAGGCCCTTTTACAGTAGCTTTCTAGTTGGCCTTCTAGGAGTAGTTCATGTAGGTGCTGTTCTAAACTTAAGTGCTTGTCCTGATTTCAGGGTTCTGACCCAGTGTGGGTCTAAAGCGTTTCTGGGTGCTGTTGTTGGTGATTATGAGGTGTGACTTGATAGCCCATCTAGGTTGTTTCAGAGCTGTTTGATCTTTGACTGATATGATCCAAGATACTGTTTGGATTGTTCTAGAATCCTGCCCTGGTACTGTTCTGTGTGCCTCAGGGTTTTTGCAAGATACATTTAGTCTGTTCTGAGACCTTCCTTCTGGCCATTTGGAGTGCATGCCTCTTTCTTACACGTAGGGCCTGTCTCAGTCTCTAAGCCCAAAACCCAGTGTTCCTGATGTGGCAGTGGGTGTGGCAGCAGTGCTGGGCATCTTGGGAGCCTTTCTCTGTTCTGTGCCTTGGACACTGCCCCTCTGCCCAGGGTTCCTGAGAAATGGCAAAGCCAACAACTTCACATAGGCACCTTGAAGCCTGGCAGGCACCTCCAGACAAACGGGCCTTTGAGTTTAGGAAATGGAAGCTAGTTTGTCTGGCTAGACCCGCCTGGCAGCCTGTGTGCTGGGAACAGCAGCCACTGGAAATGTTGTGAAGAAACACAATGGACTGGGGGAGGGAAGCACGTGGGCATCCTAAAGTGCAGGGTCATTGGTTCTGGTGGGGTGTGGGGGGTGTCTTTCAAGGCTGGGTTGGTGAGACCTGTTTTGAGTCAGTCAGGATGGCCTTTGGCTAGAGAAGACTCCCGTTTTGCCAGAGGTTGGCAGTCTCAAACGAGGACAGTTCCCATGTGAAGAGGTCCTTGGGTTAGTGGTGAGGGTTAGTCTGGGGCTGGTGAGGTTGTGCTTGTCCCCTGTGACCACTGTGTTTCCTGTGTATTGGTTTGGGGAGGGACCCAGGTGGATGGCAGGCTTGTGTGAGTAGGGAGGTGAGGCTGAGAAGCCTGCCACAAGGTGCAGCCTGTGTGGAGTGCATACCAGATGAGCCCAAGAGCTAAGCTGTGGTGAGGTGGCAACAAGGTGATGTGGGCGTGACCGACCCCTGCCCGCCCTGGGATGGTGCCCACGCTGGTGGGGGCTCAGTAATGGTTCTAGAAGGAAGAGGCTGGGCTCTGTCGCTGTGTGTGTGCCAGCGGAGGAGGCATCCAGGGGCACACCTTCATTTTAAAAATTATAGAGAAGCAAAAAGTCAAAAATAAATATTGCTCCTGAAGCTTCTTTGAAGACTGGCATGTAGGCTGGGGTGTGTTCCTCCAGGCTGGGCTATTTTCTCTGAACTCATTCATGCAGTCATCTACTCATTCAACATGTGTTGACTAAGCACCTACTATGTGCCAGGCTCCCTGCTGGGTGCTGGGGATATGGAGCCGAGCCAGGCAGATATGGGTCATGCTCTTACTGAGCTTAGGGTATTGACTCAATAATTGTATAAGTAAATAAATAATCACATTTGTGGTCACTGTTCCAAGGCAAGGCCCAGGCACATAGTCTGGGACATCATGGAAGGCCTCCCTGAGAAAGTTCCATTGAATTTGAAACCCAAGGGGTAACTGGCCAGAAGAACTGTAGGTAGCTCTTTAAAGCAGTGGCATGCAGCATGGGCAAGCCTGGGAGTCAGGAAAAAAATATGGTACATTTGAGGATCAGAAGAGAAAGTTGTTGTGGCTAGCTGGTGGGACTGCGGAAGTCGGCTGGTGACTGCACAGCCCCAGGATGGTGTTGAGGAATTTGGACATGATTCTGTCAAGTTCAGGGGCTTGATCTGTGTTGCTCACAGACATGTAGAAGAATGCCTGGCATATAGTAGGTGCTCAGGGAGTATTAAGTGAATGAGAGAGAGTAAAGTGAAAAGCTAAGCATTTTTTACTATCTGGGGATGGTCCTACATCAGTAGTTCTGTAACCTGCTTTTCCCCCCTGCATAAACAGCACATTTTGAATGTCTGTGTCAATACATGTTCTGCTATGATGAAATTCTTGATGTTTTCTTATCCTTTCTGTCCAGGAAGGCGCGGAGGCCCCCGTGCCCTGCCCTCAGTGCTGATTGTCCAGCAAGAGTGACTGGTGTAAGCAAGCAAAGACCTGGTGAGTGTGCCCCAAAATGTGACCAGAAGCAGGGGTGCAGAAGGGTCCTGTGGGCCAGCTGAGCAGTAAGGCCATGGAAAGGTGGTCAGAGGGGCATAACATGTTTATTGTGCATGTGTCTGAGAAATAGTGGAGACCTGAACCAGGAGGGTGGTGATGAACACTGAGAGAAGGGATTTGTATGTTATTTAGGGAGGTAGACAGGACATGATGGAGGACTTATTATGGGGCATGGGGGAGGGGAGGTGTCAAGGAGTTTCTGGCTAGAATATATGATGGAGGTGGATGGGGAATGATATGTAGCTCTTCACCTGCTGTGGGTGTCAAACAGACTTCCAGGTGTCGTCCTGGGACTTACACTAGTATCTGTCTGCTGCTTTGTTCATCGTGTTTCTGTAGAAAAGACTGCCTGTCAACTGAAGGTTGTATCCAAAGGAGCAAGGCACCCAGTGTAAGATCTGGGGCATGTCTCTCATGTCGTTGAGGTCTCCTCCTTTCTTCCTGTGAGAAACAGAGAGGGGTGGACTGGAGTTGCAGGGAATAGTTTGGAGAATTAGCCTGGAATCAGCATGATGGGCCTTGGATATGAGGCTGAAGACTAGGTTTTTTCCTGAGAGTGGCATGGAGGCACTGAAAGTTCTTAAGCAGAGGAGCAATATCCATGCATCCATCTGTCCATTTACCTGCCCATTCATTCATTCATGGAACAATGACTGAGTGCCTGCCATGAGATAAAGCAGAAACCAAGGTACCCATGACGTATGATCAAGTTTGTATTTTTTTGAGGTGGCATTGGCTTGTGTGCTGGTTGGGTTGGAAAGGAGTGACCAGAGGCCAGAGGCTGGAAGCCCGCCGAAGAGGTGGAGGTAGTTGGGATAGAGGCAGGGCAGATTCAGACTTACTGACAAGTTGGATATGTGGGTTGAGAAGAGAGAGCATTGGGGGAGGACTTGCTGGCCTGGGTGACAAGGTAGATGATAGCGTTGTCCAAGAGATTAGGGGCGTAGGAGGAGGAAGGGGATTGAGGGAGGGTGAGTTCTGGTTGGCTCTCCTGAACCCAGGGCTTGATGGGCTAGTTCACCCTCCAAAAGTTCTGTAAAGGCAGAGCCCAAGCCTCTTGATCAGCACCCTGCCCAACGAGCAAGTTCCGGATGGGTGACGGAACAAAGAAGGCGTGGAGGAGAGGGGTCTGACCCAGGTGGGGGAGGAAATGTACTTCTTGGGTGTACTTGCTTGGCGAGATGGGCATGGTAAGAGGGGGAGAGTGGGAATAGGGTTACTGTGTGTCCTTTTTCTGCCCATCCTCAAATGGTGGACCTGACTGAAAACAGTGTCACCAGTAGAAGCATCTGAAAGGGGAGCCCTCTGTGCTCTGGAGAGGCCACTCGCTGGTGCCTTATCTGGAGAGGAGGAGGTGGGTGAGCTGTAGGGCTTGAATTTTAGAGGCCTTGACTCATTTGGGGAATACAGAAAGATGCTCTGAGATCTTGGGCCCAGGAATCAACTAATACAGAACTAATACAGATTTAAGCCAGGTTGGCGCTGCCTTGGGTCTGTAGCTTAGGGTGGGTGCTCTTAGGGAACTGGGTTCTGAAGCAAGGGGCCAGGTCAGGCCCTAGGCTGAATCAGCAAAGGAGTTTGCCATCTGTATCAGGACTTCTCAACCCGCATCATTGTTGACATTTTGGACCAAATAATTCTTAGTTGTGGGGGCTGGCCTGCTATTATAGAATGTCTAGCAGCATACTGGTTTTTTTTCCCATTAGACGCAAGTAACACATACCCCACTCTTAGTTTTTTGGTTTTTTTTTTTTTTTTTTTTGTACAGCTGATTGAACCCAGGGGCACTTAACCTCTGAGTCACATCCCCAGCCCTTTTATATATGCATATTTATATAATTTTTTAGTTGTATATGGACACAATACCTCTATTTTTTTTATTTATTTATATGTGGTGCTGAAGATCTAATTCAGTGCCTCATGTGTGCCAGGCAAGTGCTCCACCACTCAGCCACAGCCACAGTCACAGCCCTACCAGCCCTTTTTAAAAAATATTTTATCTAGAGACAAGAGTCTTGTTGAGTTGCTTAGGGCCTTGCTAAGTTGTTGAGGCTGGCTTTGAACTGATGATCCTCTTGCCTCAGCCTCCCTAACTGCTGGGATTACAGGCATGAGCCATAGCTCCTGACCCACCCTTAGCCTTAACAATAAAAATGTCTCCAGACATTGCCTGATGTCTCATGGGGGCAGAGTCACTCTGGGTTGAAAACCACTGGTCTATACTTCTTGCTGCATTCACCCTGTTATACAAATCTGGAGAACCGGGAAGATCAATTGGGGAAAATTTACAATGATGGTGACTTGAACTGAGTTCTGGAGGGTGAGTGTGTGGCTAGGGCAGAAGGGCATCTTTTCCAGTAGAGAGGACAGTAAGTACAGAGGCCAGGAGGCAGCAGAGCTGGGGAGCATTAATCCAAGCGCTCCTCAGAGGAAAGGAGCTGTAGCTATAGGAGGTCACCTCTGTTGGACCCCTTTGCCACCCGAGATTCAAATCCTCCTGATCGCTCCCTTCACTCCCCAGAGCAACTGACTGCTGCAAGAGACAAACTGAGGGCCTCAAGAAGGTAGGGGTCTTCAGTGCAGCTGGGGGAGCCCCAATACCCACGGGGCAGGGACTGTTCCTGGCTGTACTCACGGATTCTGGCCACCATTGACTAGAGGAGCGAAGGCAGTCCTGGCCTCCTGCTGTTCCCCCCCTTTCATGGGGCAGGGGTCGTGACTGAGACAGATTTATTCCCGTCATAATCCAGTGGTTGGTTTGGTAAGAGTTGGAAACATGTTGGTTTTCCCTTCCCAGTGTAACAGGCCTGTTTCCGCCTCCGCGGCCGCTGCTGCAGTGCCACGCGGTGAACTGTCCAGGACATGACAAAAGGGCTCGGTTAGCTGCCCGTCACTGGTTAGAAGATGAACGGCTCCCAGCTTTCCCTGCCCAATGAGTATGCCTCATTGCCCACGTGCTGGCCTCTCCCCTTGGCCGGCCACTCTGTGGGGCCCTGGATACCCCTCCTTTGTCTATGTCCATTTCTGGGCCCCAGCTTCCTGGGAGCCAGGGTCCTGGCCTGGGAAAGAGGGGTGGGAAAGGATGTACGAACAGGTGGTATTTGGAGACTAATTAATATTTGTGAATAAAACACGTGCCCAAGGGAGGCAAATCAATCTGTTTGCATATTCATGAGGGGGCCTCAGGAATGAGCACAGCTGTTCTCCAGCCAGGATCCCCTCCATCCTGGCATCACATGGTCCCTTGGGCCCCCTCTGGGGCTGCAGGGCTGGGGTGTTAGGGTGGACCACATGGAAGTGACATGGCCTCTGTGTAACATGTATTTTCCGTGACGTCTGACTATGAGTCCTGTGACTTGGCGTAGTGTCTCCTTCCTCCTTTTCCCTCAGAGCCATAATTCCAGGCACTTTGGTTTCATAAACCAGTACAGTTTCCAAAAGTACTGGGGGCCAGACAACCAAATTGGTTGGCAATTTTTTATTTTGCTAAGTAAGGACATTACAAAAAAACAACTGCTATCTGCTATCCCCATCATTTCATACAAGAAAGGACATTTTAGCACCAAGGACAAAATTTGAGAATAAAGGACAGTTCTTCCTAAGAAAGGGCAGTTGGCAGCTTTACACTGATGTAGCAAAGAAAAAAGATATATTAAAACCATTCTGAATGTAGAAAAATTGCATCCAATTATATTCTATAATATCACAGGGCATGTAATTGTTTTCCTGCCCAAGTATGTCAGTGTGGTAGAACTGATGGTCCACGGTGCAATTCACAGATGTGCTTGAGTGCCCAAGGGTTTGGGCCTTGTTTTTATCTGAGTTGTTGAAAGCTGTGCTGGTGAAGTGGACACCCTGCTCTGAGCGCTGCTTCATTGGGTGCACGAGGTTCTCAGTGGCCCAGCAAGGCTACCTGCAGTCCTGCTTCCCTCCCACCTTCTCCCTGCAGGTAACCAGAACCAAGCCCAAGACCAGGCGGGGGATGCAGGGCTGCTCTGCTCGGATGAGGGAGGCCCTAGAGCTGGGAGCAGCCTGAACTGCCTCACACTGGACAGGCTCTGGGTTCAGAGTCTGGGGACAGGAGCAGTTTGCTCATGCTGGGAGCTGCTTAGGGGCAGGCCTTGGTTCTGACAACCCTGAGACTGTGCATGGTTTTGTGTGTCCCTTGGGTCTCACCATCTCTCTGGGTATCTATGTCCTTGTGCCCATGGACCACTGGGAGAAGCTCTCTGGAGAGGAAATACTTTTGATTTCACTTTTCCCGCCTTTGTCAGTCCCACTTTGGGGATTTGAACAGTGTTCTGAGCACCCCGGTTCAGATGCACAGGGGGTCTCTGAGACCCCAAGTAAGGGCTGCTTGTCTTTCCACATTGGGGATGGGCTACCAGAGACTCAGGTTCTCTAAAACCCTTGGCCTGAATCTCACTCAGGATTATATCACATCAATGTCTGTTCTGGGAATAATACCCCATGATGACTGTACTGGTGGAGCCTCATGCCTCTTTAATATAGATGCCAGGGGATGACCACCATCATGGTGTCTGTAACAGGGAGCCACACCCCTGCAGTGTCCTTATCCAGACATCTCAGATGTCTGTACCCTCTGCAAATGCCCACATGATGTCTGGACCAGACGGCTCCTTGCATGATGTTTCCACCTGAGTATCCAGTGCTGTGATTGCTATACCAAGGCAGCTAGTTGCAGGGGATTAAAGTTCACTGATAATTGTATTAGGGAATTCCATCCCATGATAACTGATGTGCGTTGTTACCCTGCAGTGTCTGTCATGTTCAGCTTCATGTCTGTACCAGGGAGATATGCCTCAATACTTGTGCTGGAGGTTATGTCCCTTTGGTTTCTACTCAGGGGTTACATGCCTGAAATGCTTGTGCCTGGGAGTTAGCCTCTGACTTTTGCATTGTCACACTTCATGATGCCTGTGCCTGTCCTAGGCTCCTCTACACCTGTCCTTTGGTGCAATACACTTTTGAGTTGTAAACCCTTGGTATCTGTACCAAAGCCAGGGTACATATCAGGAAACTGTCCCATGATGACCTGGCCAGGCAGTTCACTACTTGATGTCTGCTGGGAATTTGGATTCTACTGTTGGCTGTACCATGGTGCCACAGTGCTGTGATGACCAAGCCCAGAGAGGGCCTTGGTGATGTGTGACCTCCATCTCAACATGGTTTTGCAGAGCATCATGTGGTCTCGGCCACCTGGGCTCTGTGATCTCTGAGTAGAACCTCCCACTTGGTATAATGGGGCTGGACGCCCATGATCCCCTCTTCAACTTTATTGCTTTTGCTGCTCAGCTCCTCTCTCAGTTTTGGTGAGATTCTGGGACAGGGTTTATCTCTCCCATTCCTTTCCCTTTGTGTTATCCCGTCTTCACAGTCTCACCTGCTTTGTTAAGTACCTTTGCTCGACTACTGCCTTCTGACGTTTTGACTGCCCTTGTCAAGACAAGGGTTCAAGTTCTAGGAAGAGTTCAAGTTCTTTGAACCCTGTACCTCCTGTTCACATGCTCTGTCACCTTGCCAGTTTTCTTACACTGTAAGTTGCGGACATGGGTCTGACCATTGTCCCTCCACCAGAGTCCATGGGTACCACTGTGGGGCCCCAAGGCATGTTCACTGCCACTCACTCCCCCATTATACCCTGTTGGCTTTTCAGAGGGTGAATGAAGGTCTGACTGACCATATAGCAGCCCCTGCCCAGGGCAAGGTGCGTGAGCAGAGCTGGTGGGCACTGCTGCATGTGGGAGAGAGAGCCTTGGGAGCTCACCACCAGGGCTGAGGATCAAAAGCAGGTTGTCTTCAGAGATGGTGTGGCCTCAAGGAAGCCTTTACACAGGTGCCTCCAGAGTGGGGAGGGCACCAGGCGGTGAAAAGGCCTGGCCACAGTCGGCCAGTCCCAGCACAGCCCCTCACTCTCTCCACTCTCATCTGCTTCGTGCTTCTGGGGCAAAAGAAGAGGAGGCATGGGGGTTAAATCTTGGGGTCTCGTACCCCCAACCCTAGCCACTAAAGCCCCCCTGTGGTTTCTCTTTGGAGTTGGAAGGTGCCATAGGAATAAGGTAGAATGAGGGTGGCCAGGCAGGGCAGCTGCAGCTTGTCAGGAGCAGTCCTGGCGAGCCCTGACGGCTTGTGGCTTTGGCTGCAAGCCTCTGATACCTGGAGCTGTCTACTGCCAACAAGTCTGTGTTCTGGGGCCTATGCTCAGCGTGTGGGGGTCCGGCCTCTTGCCTCCTGCTCCCTCCCTGCTGGGGAGAGGACAGGCAACAGGATATCCCCAGCCTGTGTGGGTCTGCCTAGCTCTTCACCATTCCCTGTCTTACTGCCTTGTCTTTGTTCAGTCTTTGTGTTCCCCGCCAGTGTCTCTCTGATCTCATTTCCCTGTCCCCTTATTGGGTTGAGTTGGAAGCTCAAGATCCCTATACATCCTTCAGTCTCAGTATCTCCTATTCACCCTACTTAGGTTTAAAGAATGCCCCAAAGGCTTTCTGCACTCCCCCTACAGCATGACTGATGGGTTATCCTTGTCAGCACTGGGGTTTCAGGGAGGAGCCTGGGTGGTCATCACACAGTCCAAGCTGGATCTGTGAACTCAGCTATGGATGGACAGTGAGGATGAGTGGGGACCAGGAGGCAGCATGAGTGGATAGTAGGGACATTGGTGGATACCAGCTAACTGGCTCTGCCTTTCTCTCCATATAGGTGGATTGTCCTGGGTTGCAGCTGGCTGTGGAGCTAGAGCCCTGGATGGCCCCTGAGCCAACCCCAGGGAGGACGATGGTGCCCCTTGTACCTGCGCTGGTGATGCTTGGTTTGGTGGCAGGTGCCCATGGCGACAGTAAGTCTGACCCCTTCAGGTGCAGATCTCCAGGATGAAAGGTGACATTCCTCCTAGCAGGTCTCTGGTATGAGACAGTACCAGCTTCTAGGAGAAAAGGATGGCCAGATGGCCCTCTAACCCTCTGTCCTAGAGAGAGACCCCTGCTTGGAGAGAACCTGTAAGATATACCTGGCCCTGCTGCTTCCTAGGAGCATCCTATGGAGTGCGTGTGTCCCTTATGCACCACGGGGTGGGGTGTGTCCAAGAGTGGCCCTATTTTATGGGGCTGGGGCAAAACATGTCCTGGATTCATGTGGTCTTTGTGTGATGTGCCCAGGCATGTGTCATGTCCACCATGGCAGATGTGTGTAGAAGGTGCAGCATGAGCCCTGTCTGGAGTCATTGTAGAAGGTGGGGACAGCCAGCAGATAGGGAATGTGTGTGGATGCGTGAATGGGATGCCAGGTGTCTCCTCAGGTCCCAGGGAGGGCTTAGAAGCCAGAGCCACCCAAGCTCTTCCCCTGTGCTAGGCCCTCAGGATCCATATGGGGGGGCGGGGGGAGTACTGAATCCTGCCTCCCCTTTGTACTGGAGACCTTCCAGGCAAAGGGCATCTCCTTCCTCAAGCCCCTCAGTCCTGGAAACTGGGGGAAGATTGTGCTACTTGGCCAGCAGGAAGCTGAGCCCAACACCCCTCTGTTTGTGGGGGTGGGCGGTGGGGATCTGTCCCCTGTTACCCAGGTCCAGCTCTGAACTTTGGTCCCTTTCTTGCTGTTGCCCTTCCCCCTGCCTGGCACTACAGACTGGCCGCAGCCCGCCCCGTCACCATGGTTACCACTGCTTGGTTACTGGTAGGAGGCGGAGCACAGGGCAAGCTTAGCCAATCTGCAGGCTGGGGGGAGGGGCGAGGTCGGAGCCAAGGTCCCTGGGGAAAGAGGCCGCTCCCAGCCTGTCCCGAGCCCAGAGGCAGTCAGGGCCAAACCGTGGGTCACCAGGCCATAGGGCTCTCCCACCCGCTCCACATCTTTGGGCACAGATCTTGCCCCTTGCTTCATAGGGCTCTTTCTCCTAATGGCTCATTAAATTATTCAGGAACTGATCCTGGAGGGGGGTGGCACTGGAGCACCCTGCCCTTTGTCCTCAGAGGCTGGGCCCTGGGTGGAGTTAGAAGGGAAAAGGGAAGGGGCAGGCATTCTTTCAGAGAGGTGAGGGTGAGGGGTAACAGGAGCTCTTGAGTTGCTGAGCTCCAGGAAAGAACTGGGCAAGGAGGAGAAAGCTTGAGGTCTAGACAAGAGGAAGTCAGGTGGGAGATCAGCTGTCAGTGGAGGCATCTCCAGGCTTAACTGGGGCTAGTGGGAGAAAGCTCGAGCCTGCAGGGGCAGGTTGGCTAGAAGACCTCATCAGGTATGACTCCACTGTTGGCAGGGAAGTAAAGGCTTGTCCAGGTGTGGTCAGCAGCCCTTGGACATTGAAGGACTGTGCTTACTCCCCCACCCGCCTCAGACACTCACCATCGGAGAGGGCAGGGGGAGGATACCCAGCTGGACTTTGAGAAACAATGGGTCTTGGGAGAACAACTACCTCCCTGCTCCTGCCTCAGACTCAACATGCTCTAGCCTGTACCCCTCACTCCCACCCCCAACCAGCTTCCCATGTTCACTCCCCCTGTGAATGGCATTACCGCCCACCCGGTCACCAAGTCAGAAACCTGGGCTGCCTCCCAGCTTCCTCCCTCTCTCATATCCCACATGTAATCCATCACCAAGTTGCTTCTACCTTCTGAATATCTTTGGAATGCATCCACTTCTCTCTCTACCGCCTTCATCCAAGCCACCCTCAGCTCTTGCTTGGGCTTCAGCATGCAACAGCCTCCTGATGATTTTTCTGCCTCTGGTCTCTTCCCTAGTAATCCATTCTCCATTCCAAAGTCAGAGTCGTGCAAAAGGAAAAATGCATCAGTCGTTTCTCAGTTTAAACTCCTTCATTCCCTTCCCCCATTGTCTAGGGTCTTAAACCTTTTCAAACAGGCCTCTGCCCACCTCACCCCTCACTGTCCCCTCATTCATACCCCTGCCATGCTTGCTTCTCTGTTCCTCGCAGGTTCTCTGCGTCCAGGCCTTCCTCCTTCCTTCTGTTTGCTCGGATCACTCTCTCCCTGACCTTTATCTGACCAGTTACAACTTGGCCTGGAGCCATCACTCCTTTCAGGAGCCTGGGTCATGTCGTGTGCTGCTTCTCTGTGCTGTCCTCTTAGCATGTAGTTATGGCGATCTGCTTCAGATCTGTCTGTCCCACCAGACTGTGAGCCCTGGGAGTTCAGGCCATTGTTCAGTTCTGGGCCTTGCATGTAGAGAGTGGATAAGTGAAGGAGTGGGCGGTTCTGCCCCCCAATAGGAGTTGGTAGTGGGGCAAGTGGAACAATTTTTAGAGCAGGATTTCCAGGATTCTCTTTCCTGGTTCCTTAACGACCAGAACTCAGAGACCAGGGTATTGAATGTAGGAACCAGCTGAAGAAACTGAAATCCTGCTTGGCCAAGTAGGGTGGAGGCGGTTCCAGTGATAAGATATGGGTTCTCTTCCTAGGCAGAGAGCCTGGGGCCAGGAGCCCGGGCTTGGGGCTGTGGTAACCCAACCCTATAAGTCCTGCTTTAAACTGTGCTCACTTTTGGATCTGTCCCCTCACAGTGGCCAGGCTTGGGGCTGAGGTTGAGAGATTTCAACTCGGGGCAAGTAGCCAGACACAGACAGGGCTGCTGCAGAAGGTAGAGCGGGTGCCCCAGAGAATTGACGACCAGAGCAGTGAAGCGCAGAGCGGACAAATGTGTTTCTATAGGCCTCTTAACGAGACAAATGAATGGGGGCCTGGCCTCGGAGAGGAGAGGAGGGAAGTGGGGTGGAGAAGCAGCTGCCAAGAGTTAGCCTAGAAGCCAGGCATTGAAGCCGAATCAGCTCCAGTGGAGACATGGGCACAGGAGGCAGGATCCCCACTCGGTGTGGCTTCCCCAGCCCAGGACTCGGTGGCTTCTAGGGAGGGGAGGCCTTTTGGACCAGAAGTAGTCCTGACCAAGAGCAGAAGCCCTCATGTGTGCCAGGTGCCAAGATGGGAAGAATCCATAGTGTTGCCATTGGACAAGACCCACGGTGTGGGGGCACAGGCTTGTGAACAGACCGTTTCACCAGGAGTGCAGGTTGGGGCAGTGCTGTTACAATGACTTCAGCATCTTGGGAGAGGTGATGGGAGGCTTCCTGGAAGAGGGGTTAGTAGGCATTTGCTCAGAGCAGGTATTGCATAATGAGGTGAAGGGGGTGTGTGGGGAACAGGTATGCCCCTGGGCTTCTCTGAGTTGCTCATGGGAGCCAGAGTGAGAACTGCAGACAGCAAGGCACAGAGGCAGTGTTCCGGAATCAGGTGTGAATAGAGCCCTAAGAATCACTGGAGCTCCTAATGGCTGGAGGGGCTTGTGGTACGCAGGATTTGCAGATACAGGTGGGCGAACAGCTGAGGGTGTGTCTGTTTTGTGATTTCCTTCCCCCAGAGCCTGCAAAGCTGGAAATGGCAGGGTGCTACACATGGGTTTTGGGTGCTACACATAGGTTTTGCAGTGCCTTCCCCCTTGTGCTTATGGGTGGCCTGTCTAGACTCTGCCCTCTGGGACTTCCGGCAGGATGCTTTCTTTCTCTGGGCCTGTTTTTCTATTGCACAATAGGAATAATCACTCCTACCTGGAAAGGTTAAGGAGGTCACATGGCACCTAGTCAGTGCTCCCCTATTGAAGGCCATGACCTGAGGCTCAAGGAGTGTCTCCTGGAACCAGAAGTGGGCTTCCCGCAGAGGGCATCGGGAGCAGTCATAGGAGCTCAGTAAAGAGTCCCCAGCCCATTAGGTGGTTCAGGGCCTGGGAAGTCACCCCTCTAGGAAATCCCCCTGCCCTTGCTATCCTCACTACTGCTCTGTATCTGCCTTCTCCTTCCATGTGCTGTGTATTTGTACTCCTCAGGGAAGGCACAAAATAGCAGTCAGACTCCCAGTGGAGGAGCCTTGGAGGTGGCCCAGTTTGGCTGTCCCTGGAGCTGGACTCCTGCAGCCTCTCCGGGGGCTGTGCCTTTCCCATCCTAGGCCAGTTTCTTTCTTTGGTCACTTTTTTCCACCCTGCACCTAAGAATGATGCAGGGCGTATCACTGAGAGCGCCTGCCCAAGGGCTGTGCTGCCCATGGCCCTGTGTGGTGGAGTGGAGCCACACCCTGATTGAGTGTCAGGCTGGGCAGCAGTGGGTAACTGGCAGAAAGCCTTTCCTGGTGTGTTCATATGACACCCTGTTGTCCCAGTCTCAAGAGTTTCAGACCATCACCAAACACCATGGCAGAGTGGTCGGAATATCCTGGTTTTATCTGCTTACGTGGGACCTGACCAGTTACTATGATGAGATCTACGCTAGGATGGGAAATCGGACTGTGGAACATAGAGCAGGTTCCCAGAACCTCAGGGAGGGGGAACAGGGTGAGACTCCACCAAGGGGCAAGGCACACCCAAAGGCAAGGAGGTGCCTATGGGCTTGGCAGGTCATGGCAACCCTAGATGGTGGGCGATAAGACACAGAGGGTCCCAGCTGCGCTGTCAGCATAGTGCACAGCCTGCAGTAGGTGCTCGGAGATACTTATTGAGTGTAAAGGGTGAGGCTGGAGAGGTTAACAGAGCAAGTGCGGGGAAGGGTGTGAGGAGGATGGTCTGACTACTCCCCAGAGGTCCTTTGGTGAACAAGGTCTTAATGGGACTCTGGGATGGGAGGGCCTGGTATTTGGCTGCAGTGCTGTATGAGGGTCCTGGGGGTGGGGAGGCAGATTGACAGGGAGCAGGGAGAGGCCTGGACGAAGGGAGGGTCCTGTCCACCAGCCCCAGGGCGGCACTGGGCTGGGACTGCCCTGCCAGTCTGGCTCTGGCGCCTGGCTCCCCTCCAGCCTCCAGGGGAGGGGAATGGTTCTGCCTCCTGCATGGCCCCCGGCCTTGGGCACAGTCCAGCCTTCACACAGGTCTCAGGCCTTTCCCTCCTGGCTGCTAGTGACCTACCTGACTGTTTTCTTCAGCTCCTCAACTCTTTGTTTGATGAGGAGGCTCCACCCCACCCCTCCCTCGTGGCTGCACTGGCCATTCCGGTTCAACAGGTTCCAGATTTTGGTTTCGTTGCAGACAGGTTGAGGCAGGAGCTGGGGTGGGAGTTCTCTCCTGCCAGAGAGGGCAGGTGTGTGTGAGGGGCCACAGTCTCTACCCTCCCATGTGTTCGTTCCTTCCTCCCCCATTCAGAGTTCCTGTGTGCCGGGAACTGGGTCAGACAGACATAGGGACAGGGCAGGAAACAGGACAGGCATGGGATCTGCCCAGCCCAGGTTATGATCTGAGGGAAGCAGCTATTAAACACTCACCAAAAGTGTCAAAAGAGTAATAGCCCCACATATCAGCAATAATACACTACGAGCAGAAGTCAAGACCTCACGTAGGTGCGTGAACTGGGCAGTGCTGTGGGGGGCAGTGGAGCCTAGAACCAGGACCTGAGCTAACTGGGCACGGGTGACAAGAGGGATGGAACATTTTCTGAGGAGATGATGTTTAAATTGAGACCAGAAGGGCAAATGGGAGTTAATGGGTAAGGAGGTAGTCCAAGTGTTTCTCAACTGAAGGAGCAGCTTGTCACAAGCCCTAAGGCCATAGGGAGCACTGCTTGCTCAGGGGCTGCAAAGCTAGGACCTGGGAAGAGTGACTGGGTCAGACCTGGCAGGGCTTTGTCTGCTGTTTTGTTTTCTCAGAGCAGTGGAAGGCCTTTGGAAGTGTTCGGTCAGTCCTGGGCTGGGGCTGTCCTCTACTGCTGAATAGAGGAGCTGGAGTGGGTGAGACCCTGAGAAGGGCTGCTGGCTTGTTAGGCCAGCGGGGTCTCTGGTCAAGGGAAGATGCCACCTGCACCAGAGTAGTGGCAGTGGAGAGCTGTGGAGGAAGGGGCAGGAAACAGCCCAGTGGAGCCTGAGGTGATCCTAGCTGAGAGGAGCAGCAAACAGTGACATTCTCTGCGGACCACTGCAGACTGGGAGGGTCCCCAGCCTCCCTCCAAGGGCAGTTGAAGGAGGGCTAGACACACCGAGGGGTTCTGGAACTTGGTCATCCCCGTGGCCTCTGGCCTCCCGCAGGCTGTGTGTCTTCCCAGCGGGGCTGCCCCCTACCCGCCTTGCCTTGACTCCTCTGAGCCAGCCTCCCTTGCCCGCTCTTGTCTCCAAGAGCAGAGTCCTGAGTTTCCCTCCCTGAGAGAGACCACAGGTGCCCAGGATGAGCTTAGGAGTTAGAATGCTCTTCAGACCCTGGCTGCCCCCAAATCTGCTGACTCAGCTTATGGATGCCTCCACCTCCCCGTCACTGAACTGGGGATGGTAATGCACTCACCTCCTTGCATTAAGGATCGATGATGCTAATGACAGAGATGACTGCTCTCATGGAAGGCCCACCATGTATTAAATATTGCCTTTCATGTTGTTAAAACACCCCAAATTTATGGTCCGCATCTCCCCCGGCTGCCATCTTTTCTTCCTGTCACAGCCTGTCTTCCCTATATAGAGAGAGAGTCATGCTCTTCTCTCCACTTCTCACGTCCACTCACTCCTCTTTCTTCTTTGGTCTCATGTTGGTCCCCACTACTCCACTAGACCTGCTCTTGACAAGGCCCCCAACTATCCCCTGTGGGCGGCTTTGTGCCAAGAGTTTTGGACTCTGATGCAGGCTGAAATACAAGTCCCAGAAGTACCCATTCACTGGCCGGGTGACCTTGGGCAAGTGACTTGGCTTCTCTGAGCCTGTGAATTGGTAGTAATGATGAAAGATTAAAAGAGAGAAAGTAGCTGGTACAGAGTGGGTGTTTAGTGAAAGTCTGTTTCTCTCCCAGGGTCCAAGCCAGACCTGAGTTCATGAGCATGGAGCAGGTGGTCTTGAAAGGTCATTTCTCTTGGTATTAGCCCTTCCTGGAGCTGTTCATTGGCCTGATTAATAGGAAAAGGATCTGCTGTCAGGATTAACAAGGCATTGCAACATCTTAATGAGCCAGGTTTCTCTGGACTTGTGATGCTGGGCAGTGGGATTCATAGGGATAGGGGCTTTAGGTTGGCCTGTGGTGTGTGTGTCTGGGTGACGTGTGTGTGGTAGTATGGTGTCTGGGCCCCTTCCTTTCTCCCTCTTCCCTGCTCCTGTGGAGGACCTCGGGGAGCTGCCTAGGCTGTTGGAAGACATTAAACAAGCCAGTGGGGGTGGGGTGGAGAGGGGCAGATTTACAGGAAAGCATTCACCTGGGAAGACATCCAGAGACACTTAGGAGCTGGAATGTCTGGGCCTTTGGGGCTACTGGTATGTGAGGATGAGAGTGGGGGAGTCACGGTTTCCGGCCCAGGCTTTGGGGTGTATAGAGGTGCCATCATCGAGATGGAGAACAAGCAGGGTGGACAGCGTTGGGTAGGACTGGGGCTCTTCCTGAGGGACAGCTCTCTGGCATACCTTGTCCCTTAGCCTGGAGAGATGGTGGGTGGAGACGGAAGCAGGAACTCAGATGCTGGGGTTCAGATCGCACTCTGCCGCCTACCAGCTGTGTCATGTTGGACAAATCCTTTAACCTCTGTGCCTCGATTTTCTTTTCTATAAACAGTAATTATAGCGCCCACCTCACAGGCTTCAAAGAGTTAATAAGTGTTCTGCTCTCTTAACAGTGCCTGGCACTTATTAAGCACTACATAAAGGTTAGGCATCATTAGTATTTTCTCTTTCTTGCCCTCTTACCCCCCATGACTGCCACCTGCAGTGTTGGTCATCTCTGTTTAAACCATGCCATGATCACTTGGTATCTCTGTCTCTTCTAGGCAAACCTGTCTTTGTTAAGGTCCCTGAGGACCAGACCGGGCTGTCAGGAGGGGTGGCCTCCTTCGTGTGCCAAGCCACAGGGGAACCCAAGCCTCGCATCACATGGATGAAGAAGGGGAAGAAAGTCAGCTCCCAACGCTTCGAGGTGCGTCCTCGGGCGAGGCGTAGGCAGGGCTCAGGGCCTGTCTGCCTTTCAGTTTGGTCCTACCCCTGCACTTCTTAGTTGCCCTCCCGGTGGGTCCTTTTGAGATGGGACGAAGATGAACCCTGAGCAGGCCTCCATGTCTCCAGCAGACTGTGATCATATGTCTGTTCTTTGATAGGTAATTGAGTTTGACGATGGGGCAGGGTCCGTACTGCGGATCCAGCCACTGAGGGTGCAGCGAGATGAGGCCATCTATGAGTGCACTGCCACCAATAGCGTGGGCGAGATCAACACTAGTGCCAAGCTCTCAGTACTTGAAGGTATGTGCTGGGAGGGATGCGGCATGGTGGGTGGGCAGGCTGGGGCGTGGGGAGAGCCAGCCTTCCCTGGCCCTGCCATGGGTCTGTGTGCATTTGGCAGAAGGGAGTGCTGGCCATCTTGGGTGGGTGAAGTCAGTGGTGAACAGGCCTGGATCCCTGGCTTATGCTGAAGCCAGCTGTGTGCGTGGTGCATTGCATCCTCCTGTGGAACCATGTCACTGCTTGTCATTGCTCGGTAGAGTGGGGTTCCGACTTGGAATTGCAGCTGTGTATTCCTTGGGTTTTGTGGCTGTGGCCACAGATGAGATTTTCATCTGGAGCCTGGCTGTGGCTCCAGCCACAGGTATCAGGTGTGTTCCTATTACCCCTGTGAGCCGGGGTCCCAGACTGGGGCTCCGTATGAGTGTTGCAGTGTCTTCTCTCACATGGTGGCTCCTCCATTCGTTCACAAACGTTTCCTGGACTGCCTTGAAATCTAGAAGACTATCCTACTGGGTGCTTCCTTTGAGATGCTTAGTGTCCAGTGAGTTTTGTAGGGACAGCCCAGAGGGCTGAGTGCAGCATAAGGAAGAGGAACTCTGAGCCGAATCTCAGAGAAAAATTGAGGGAGCAGTTGGCGGCTAGGCCTGTGCCCAGTGGTGAAAGAGAATGGAGCTGTCAGAGAACTGAGAGATTCAAGTTGGGTTTTTGTGTGTGTGTGTGTGTGTGTGTGTGTGTGTGTGTGTACTGGAGCTTGATTGAACTCAGAGACACTCAACCACTGAGCCACATCCCCAGCCCTGTTTTGTATTTTTTATTTAGAGACAGGGTCTCATTGAGTTGCTTAGCACCTCACCATTGCTGGGGCAGGCTTTGAACTCTCAATCCTCCTGCCTCAGCCTCCCAAGCCACAGAGATTATAGGCATGTGCCACTGCACCCAGCTCTTTTTGTTTTTGTTTTTGTTTTGGAGGGGGGCAGGGATCGAAAACTGGAGGGCACAGGAAGATGAAGGAAAGAGCAATTCCACATGCATCTGGAGATTGGCGGGAAGATCACATTGGATCAGGCTGAGAAATGAACTTTCCTGGGGACGTAGGAAGCCACAGTGGGGTAGGCAGTGACATGATTAGATGTTTGCCACAATGATTTCATCATCCGAATGTGTCTGTGTATTTTCAAAATGCAGCATTGATTATTGTTTTCTTTTTTACATGCAATACTTGTTCACTTTTAAAAAATTGAAAACTGTAGAATAGGACATAGGAACAAATAAAAGTGACCCATTATGTTACCTCTGCAATTATTGGTTATTTCTTTGAGGCTCGTTTTTCATATGTGCATATGTGTGTTTTGTATATATAAACAGAGAAAGGATCGTATACTGCCCAGTGATTTGTAGACTGCTTTTTTTCCCTTTGTTCCTTTTTCTTTTCTTTCTTTTTTCCTTTCTTTTCTTTCTCTTTCTCTCTTTCTTTTCTTTTCTTTTCTTTTGTTTTATTATGGTGCTGGGGATTGAACCCAGGGTGTCACACATGCTAAGCAAGTGCTGTGACACTAAACTACATTCCCAGCCCTTGCTTAAAAAAAAAAAGTATGAACATTTTCCTTGTCATTGAATATTCTTCTGTGTCATTATTTTTAATGATTGTGGGTAAGCTGTCACATAGAAGCACCCTAATTTATTTAGCTGTTCTTTTATTGTTGACACATATGTTGTTCCCACCTCTTTTCTTTTATAAAGAATATGTCGTGGGTGGGGGTGGGGAGAAACAGAAGTGTTCTCTGTCCTGATGATTTTCTTATTCCAGGTAGGGACAGGGGGCACATGCATTTTTAAGCTTTCAGTATTTCTAGAGATGTTATCAGTTTATACTCCTGCCAAACAGGGCATATAAGAGGGCCTCTTTTTTTTCCCCCTGCGCATCTTTACCAGCATTGAGAATTACCATTAAAAAAATCTTTGCCAAGTTAATAGGCAAAAAATAGCATCTCAATTTAATTTGCATTTCTTTGATTACGAGAGTGTTGAACATCTTTTCACATTGGCCATTTTTACACTCTGGCTTTACGTGTTCACAGATGCATTCATTCAGCAGGTTTTGTGTGTATATATCTTGTGTGAATCAGTGGGTTCTACAGCCCTTTGATAGGCTGTCGAACTTAGAGGGACCATAGAAGACAATGGACATCTACTCACCGAGTGACCTTGGACCAGTGACTGTGCCCCTGAGCTTTATTTGCTCCATCTATAAGCAGGGCTGTAATACCCACTGTCCATGCTGCTTTGAAGGATTAAATAGAATGTGGTTAAATACTCCCCAGTACTCCAGTATGAAGGATAACTGCTGTTGGGCGGGAAGTTGCACATTCTGAGGCCTAGACATATGGGCTGATGACACTTGGCTTCTGTGCTTCCTGGCATCTTCTGGATGGTGCTGTCCCTACCATTCCTTCCATTCAGAGGTCCTGTGGAGCAGGGACTCAGAGGAGTTGGTCCTAGGCCAAGATCACTGATTGCCTGGTCACCTCTGACCTCAGTTTCCCCACTTGTGACCAGGGGGTACGTATTTCAGCAAGGCTTTCCTCCCTCCTGTTGGCTTCTGTCCTGGAGGGTGTGTTCTCCAACTTTCAGCTTCTCAACTCAGGAGCTCTCTCACCTCCTCCACTGCCCTGGCAACTTTATCTTTTATTAACGGATTAAAGAGGATAAGGTAGTTTGACAGGAGGAGAAGAACTCAAACTTGCAGAAGGTCTGCTTTGGGAAGGGCCTTCCTGAATACTGGTTTCTTTCTCAGGACTTGGGGTATGTTTCTTTATTTGTATGTGGTGCAGGGGATGGAATTTAGGTTCTTGTGCATGCCAATAAGCACACGTTTTACCACGGAGCTACAGCCCTACCCCCAGCCCAAGGTTATATTTGTACCTCTGGGACTTGGGAAGTGTCTGAGGAGACTGGGAGACTGGGACAGGTCTCTGCCCTGTCCATGTTCCCTTGGAGTGGGTGGAGCTGTGGGTCTGCGTAAGCCCTTCCCACTCCTGAAACATAGCACCCGGAAGACAAAATGCTGACCTACAGTGTTGGTCTGTGTAACCTTGACCAGCTTTGGCCTTGGAAGGAGTATCATGAGGTGGGGCCAGAGGGAAGCAGCCCAGACTCACCACTCCCACTCCTCCCTCCTTCAAGGAGGAAAGGGCCAGGAAAGTTGGGGTTCGTGTAGGAACTGGATGAAAGGATGACTTAACTTTTGAGCTCTGGGGTGGGAGGAGAGTCGGGGCCATTCTTGGGAGGCTGCCACAGGGTCTTAGGAGGGTAGCTGGTTTGGGGCTGAGGATTAGTGTTGAGTCCCTGAGCTGTGTCATACACTCTGCACATAGTCTCTAAACACAGAGGGTATGTGCATATGCTCACCGGGAGTTGGGAGCCTAGGGAGAGTGGCTGGGGCTGCCTGGGACGACCTGGCAAAAGGTAGGCCTGGCCTGCAAGTCCGTTCAGTGCCCTCTGCCCTGGCCTCACTCCACACCTCATTCCCAGCTCCCCTCACACGGCTCCCTGCTCTGGAGTCACACCACTCCTGGCTGCCTCACCCTGCCTGCTTCCAGAGCAGGACTGCCATTCCTGGTGTGGCTCAGCAAGTCCCAGGCAGCTGTCCTGAGTGGCTAGCCCTCTGCTTCACCACCCCACTGGGACTGGGTATAGGGTGGGGGTGCCCAGCACAAGCTGACTCGGGGTGAGCCTGTCCTGGGTTGTGACGAGTGCAGGGGCCCAGCCGCCCAGCGTTCCTGTCTGAGTGGTAATTGAAGCCATTAGCGCGCCAGCCTCTCCCTCGCCGGGTAATGGCAGGAAAAGCTCTTCTCGCTCCGCACTCTTGAGGCGGCGGCTGAATCACTCCCCCTCCAACCCGCCCGCTGCTGCCACTGAGACAGGGAATCTGACATTTTCCCTCATGAGGGAGGGGGAGTGATGGGGGAAGGGAAGCAGGCCTTGATTCTGGGCCTTCCCACCTCCGGGAGGTGGGGGACAGTGAGGGTCTTGAGCTTAGTCTGCAGGTCAGGTATTCGCCAGGGGCAGCGGGGTCCAGGCCAGGCAGAACTGTAGTCAGGAAAGCCTTAAGATGAGGCCAGAGGTGTGAGCCCAGCCCTGGTGGCTAGGTAGGTTCTAGAAGGGTCACAGAAGAGGGAGGAGGAGGAAAAGAAGCTGTGGAGCCGGGGTGAGCTGTTTCTGGCTTGTCCTGGGGGCCTGGCTCCCAGGGCTCCAAGTATAGGCAGCGGTGTTCGTCTTGTCATGGATTCAGCACATGATGTGCTCTGAGTGTGGTGCAGGTGCCCCGTGTGCTAGGTGTAAAGCAGTGAAGCGTGTGGCATGGTGTGTATACAGCCAAGCTGTGCCTGACAGATTGTATGTACAGACTGCGATCATGCAGCAGGCTCTGCGTGTGTGCACATGCGTGTATCAGGCAGTGGAGGAGGAGGATGGCGTGTACAGCAGGTGGCGTATACCTTATGGGCAATGTATACAGCAGGCAGTGTGTATGTATGTGTGAGTGTATGCACAGCAGGCAGTGTGTAGAGTGGAGTGTCTAGCAGATGGCGTGTGCTGCTGGCATTGGGGAGGGGGTGATGCGTAGCAGGTGGTATTCACCTTACAAGTCATGTGGACCGCAAGATGACAGCAGCCTGAGCTGACCATGTGGGGTCAGTCTGGTGCTGGGGGTGGTCAGAGATGCTATGCCTGGTCTCATTGTCTCTGGGATCCCGTTGGATTCCCACTTGGATCTGTTGATCAGCCAGGACAACTGGACAGTGGTGGACGTAGCATGGCATGGTTGGGCAGAGTGTTTCTCAGCACCTGCAGTGTTGCCTCAGCAGTTGCTCTGTAGCCCTGCCAGGGAGGAAGGATGCACCAAAGAGGGACCCTGCTCAGTCCTGCCTTTGGGAGGTCTTGGGATCCTCTTCCCTCCCTCCACTCTCCTCATCAAGCCTAGGTTCCCTTCTGCCTGTACCTACCTGACCTTGGTGTCTCCCAGTTGGCCAGGACCATACCACCCGTCATGTGGCTCAGAAATACAGCTGTCTGCATGGAATGCCTGGTGTTTCCTACCTGTGGACAGGCTCTGGGAGGGGATGACTGGCAGGCATGTGAGACAGTAGCCAGGGTAGAGGCGTGTTAGTGTAATGCTAGGCCTTTACCTCTGGGTTCTGCTATCTCTCTTAGCCTGGCAGGCTCTGGGACCTGTGGGGTAATGAAGGACCTCTTGAGATACCCCACACCCTCAGTTGCTTTGGAAACAACCCCAGTAACAAGGGGCTGATGAACAACATATGATCCTCTCCTGAGTTGTCCTGGGCTGGGTGGGTATGTTTCCCAGGGAGGCTTCCGCCCTGCTCTGCCCCTCTCTGCCCCAGCCCACCTATTCTTTCTACCCGTGGTAGAATGACTTGACCCAGACCTGATTGTGAGGGGTGGGGAGTTTGGATAAAGGGCTACCTCAGACAGAAGATGTCCCCTCTTTCTATGGTCTGCATGTCTGTCTGGGTAACAGGTAAGTTTTGTGGAAGCTGGACCTGTCACCCACCAGATTTGTTGCCACAGAAGACAAAAAAAAAAAAAAGGCTTCAGAACCTGGAACCCAGGGCAGCCTCTGCCCACCCCTGACAGATGAGGCATGTACGTAACTCAAGTCCCATGGGTTGTGGCCTCTGTGACCTGTTTTTCAGTCCCGTGATTACAGTGGATTTCAGTACCATGCAGACATGAGGTCCTGGACTCCAGGCCTGGGGTTGAGAGAAAGCACAAGGGGTCCTTGAAAATTAGCCCTGGATTTCTTGGTCCCTGGTTTTGATCTGTCATCAAGGACCTAAGTGGACTTCATGCCGAATGGGTTAGCCTGTGTTATGGGTAGTCCTGCCTCCAGTGTTAGCCACTGACACAAGCACACCCCCCCTCCCCTGCCCCGGCCCAGCCCTGTCGTCACAGGTGCTCCCTGTGGAACAGCTTGGGAGTAGCTCTCAACATTGGAGATTTTAAATGCCCCTGCATGTGCACATTCTCCATCCTTGGTGAGGTGCACTCTCCCCCTGGAGAGAATTTTATGAAGGAGAGAGTGACATGGCCGAATTTATGCTTCAGAAAGGTCCCTGTGGGTACTGAGTGGGGTGGAAGGAGAGCAGCATGTGACACCACTGAAAGGTGGATGCAGTCTGTGCAAGAACTGCCATTGGCCCAACCTGGGCATGTGTAGGGTTGTGAGCAGGTTAGGAAGAGTAGTGGCCTGCCTGTGGGGTCAGGGATGCAGGAGACTCTGGGTTTCTGGCTCTGGGGCTAGGTGCATGGTGAAACCATTGTCTACATTCAGATGAGAATGTAGACCTGGAGGACCAGGTTTGAGGGGTGCGTTGATAAGTCTAGTTAGAAATCTATTGAGTTAGGTGTGTGCAGGCATCTGGGGGAGTTTGTCAGGGAAGCCTTGTACAGATTTATGCGGCACTCTAGGGGACATCTGGAGATGGAGAAGGCCAAGAAATGGCAAGTCTCAGGGAGCCAGAGCCAAGACTGGAGAAGGAGCCCAGGGAACTGACTCCTCACGTTGGAAGGAGGTTTCTGAGAGATAGGAGGGAAGCCAGGAGTGTGTTGGGCCATTGAAATTGAAAGAAAAGAGTGCGTGAAGGAGGAAGAGAGATCAGCCAAGATGAATGCTGGGAAGCGCCTTTTGGATTTTGCTCTGTGGAGTTGTCATTGACCTTGGCGAGCAGAGGGGGTGGCAGCTGGGCTGCAGGGGCCTGAGGAGTGAGTGGGAGGCTGTCAGTGATCTGGAGTGTCTGGGAGCAGGGCCTGAACCTAGGAAGGTAAGTGATGAGCAGAATCTCCCCGGAATGGGACTGAGGTAGGGAACCCTGAAAGGTGCAGTGTGGACCAAAGCCTGGAACCTGAGCGCGGACTGGGTCTGGAACCTGAGCGTGGACTGGGTGTGTGACCGGTGTTAGCCCCGGGTTCTCTGGTTTGTGTAGTGGGGAGGTCTTGCCAATTAGATTGAGTAGGGTGATGTGGAGCACCAGGGAAGCCCAAGGGAGGGGGGATTACTGAGAGGGGGACGCCGTGGCTGCCGACAGGCCCCAAACAGCTCAGATTCAAAAACAAAACAGGCTTTTAAGATGCCAAGTTTGATGAAATCGGAGTGCTGGAAGAGGTGGGAGTTTTCTCTTGGAAAAACAGCTGAAAATCGAGACCAAAAGCTGCGAAGGGAGATGGGCTCGAAGCTCCCTGGGCCCCCTTTGCCGCCTGGGAACCTAGGGGCGGGTATGAGAACCTGCAGGTGTAGAGAGGCCTTCTGACTTGCTCGGGGGCGTCTTGGTCCTGCCTCTTTGAGGATAGAGGTACCTCAGGGACAGGACTGAGGTGGCCTTGCTTTCTTTCTTGGGTGCCTGAAGGGTAGGGACAGCTGACGGCCCCATCACCCAAGAGGTTCCTTCATGTTTTCAGGCCCTGCATGTGTCTTCAGGTGCATGTCTTCACATGGGGATATCTCTGACTCTGCATGTTTCTACATGTGTGTTTCCATGTCTCTGTGTGCACAGCCCCCCGCTCTACTTGTGGGAGTCTGTTTCCACAGGTGCTTGTCACTGCAGATGCCCCTCCATATGCACATATAGGTTTCTATTTTTGCACCTGTCTCTTTCTCCATGTGTAGCTTTGGGTCCCTGGCTGTGCCATGTTTCTAAGGTGACTGTGTTCAGAGAAAGGGTGAGTCCAGGTCCAATACTCACGCATAGGAAAGGGGGTCAGGCTCACAGATGGTGCCACCCCAGGGAGCCTGTGTATGTGCGTGCATGTGTGTGTCTGCATGCACAGAGACACCATGAGACTGGGTAAACATGGGTGAGGAGGTCATGCTGACAGACGGTGCTGCCTGCCCTGGAACCCTGTAAGGCATCTCCATCTGTTAGCTTCCATGGCGCAGCCTCCTCCCTCTGGTCCAGACTTGCCTTAGGCATCTTAGGCTGAGCTGGACAAAGAGACGTCTATGCTTTCCAGGGGTCCTCAGCAGCGTCCCTCCCCCAAGTCGTTGCAGCCTGTCTAAGCTAATCATCCACCTCTACTCTGTCTTCATCTGTTAAGACCCCAACACCTGCCCCAGCTCCCACCAGACTGCACCCTCCTCTTGGCCTTGACTCAGTCAGTTCTTCCTTCCCTGGCCCCCCAAAGCTTTCTGCCTCCTATGTTCAGGTGTTTCCTATTCTTGACTTTTCCTCTTCCAGGAAGCCACCAAGATAGCAGATAAGCAGTAGTCAGACTAATCAACTCTACCACTTTGGGACCGTAACTAAGTTTCCTCCACCCCCACCCCAGCCTTAAACTCCCCCAAATGCACCCATGCACACATACTCTGTCATCTCCCTCTGCCCATGGGGCAACAGGACCTCCTCAGGGAAGAGAGCAGCTGCCCCCACTGCACTGGTATCTACAGGCCATTGCAGTTGGATGTGGGGGCCCTTCACGCACATGTGGACACCCAGTACAGATGCCCATGGTGCGTGCAGGCATGGCAAACCCTCAGGTGTGTGCTCTGCTATGTACCTATGTATGGAGGCAGATTCTACAAACAGATGTGGAGACTTGGGCTCCTAGGTGCCTCTGAAGTATCCTGAAGGCCCCTGTGTGCTCCTCTTTCCAGCCAGGTTCCCTCTTACCAGAGGATAGAGGGCCCAGCACAAGACAAATACTGCAGGGTGCTGCGTCTCCAGAGTCTGCTGTGGACCCTCTCACACTGTACCAGCGTCTGCAGCACCGTGTTGATGGAGCAGGAAGTCTGCGGGCCTTTCAGGCTCCTTGGGGTTGGGAGCAGGGTGCTTGGAAGGGGCGCAGCTAAGCTGGGGCTGAAGGGCGTAGCCCAGTTGGACCTTGGTGGCATGCACACGCACAGACACGAGCACGTGCAGCCCTTCACCGTGGCACCGCCTCTGTCTTGTCGCCATGGTTACGGGGTGGCCTGGAGGGGGGAGGGGCCTTCCCATGCTGGCAGCCCTGCACTGTTGTCAGGACGCATTTGGAAGGGCCTCAGTGTGACCCATGCATCCCGCTGTTAGAATGTGGGTCCGAGCTGGGGGTGTCCACGTGTGGGAGACACTGGGGTTTGCTTTGCAATACACAAAACCACTGCAGCTTGTGTGCAGGGGTCTGTGGTGAGCAGAGCTGCTAAACCAGGAGCAGGCTGAGGGAGTAGTATTAGAGAGGTGCTCTCCCCAGGGATACTCTTCAACCTCTCTCCCCTGCCCTGCGCTGCCAAGCTTTCTCTGCTTGTTGAGAATACTGGAGCTGGGGTCCTACCACCTGCTAACATCCAAGCCCTACCTCTGATTTAAATGAGTGACCTTGGGCAGATTTCTAGATCTCTGTAAGCCTGGTTGCTCATGTATCTCCTAAGGTTTTGATAGAGATTGTCATTTTGCAAAGCATTTTAGTGCAATACTTGTGTCAGAGTAAATGTTCCATACGTGTAATCTAACCTTTTATCCCTTGTGTCTGGGCCTGTTTTCCCACTTATGTATGGGTTTGGTGTGACTGTGTGACATCAGCCTGAGGAATTTGTCCTGGTCCTTAACCTGAGTGGTTCAGGCCAGTGTGGACCTAGCTCCAGTGGGTACTTAGGTGAGGGTGATAAGTGTGCTGGTCTCATGGCTAGGTCAGTTAACACCAAGGCACATGACAGGCATCAGGAAACACTGCCCTCCTTGGCAGTTTGTGCTGGAGGCTCTGGAATGGAAGAGAAGGGAGAGGCAGTAGCTAGTCACCCCGTGGGACTGACTCCTGTGAGACCCACTTCCTCTCCCAGAGGTGGCAGAACAGCAGCCTTCTCAGTACTGCCTAGAAGTCTAGTTGGCACAAGGGACTGGATTTTGGGTCCTGCTGTTTTATGGACAGCTTTTCACACTTGCTGGTTTTAGACTCTGCTGGCAGTGCCTAAGGGATGATCTGAGCCAAGGACGGAGCCATTGAGGGCGTGATAATTGAGGGAGGAAAATTAATTGTCCTTAATTTGGCACAAATCCCAAAGACCTTCCCCGTGTCAGGAATTCAGAGTAGATTCCCAGGACACAGTCTCAAACATTCATACTTTCCTTCTCCTTGATCATTACCTTGCAGGTAGAGATGGAGGCCAGTTAACTCCTGGGTCTGACTGTGGCAGACCCTAGCTATCCCCTACTCCTTCTTCCATTTGATAAGCAGGTAGAAATGAGGTCTAGGAAGAGCTAGCCTGGTGCCCTGGTAGGCAGGATGACTCTGGCATCCCTGAGTGTCCTCCAGCTGCTGGAAGGGGATGGGGAGGGAACCCTGGGCTTCAGGTCTTGCTTGGACTTTTCTGTGAAAACAAGTGATGGAAGGGCTGAAGGAAGCTATTCCTTTGCTGGGTGCATCCCATGTCCTCCTCATTTCCATTCTACCTTCATTCTCTTGCTACTGTCCTTTCAAAAATCAGAGCTGAAAGTCAGGGCACTGTGGGATCATATTTACAGCCAAGGAAATGCTGGGTTTACATCCAGAATTTATATGGCTGCAAGTGGGGAAGCATACAGCCAACTCCTGGGGAAGGCTGGGGAGGCGAAGCCATCCTGGGATTCCTCCCACTCCCTGACTTGAGTCCTTTTCTCCATGGTCCCCAGCCCTTTTGGGATAACCCTGGCATTTGGAGTTCCCCCAGGGGTCTAGCAGAAGATAGAACCATGTCTTACCCTGCCTACTGGGGCTCCTCCAGTTTCCTCTCCTCCCTATCCCCCTAATTCCTCCCCTGGGGTCTCCAAGATTCTCCAGGGAGGGTCTGCTCCACCAGCCTTTGCTTTCTTCCCTTTTGAGGTTGTTACATGCTTTTCCCCTGGTAGAGGCACCTGATCTCAGCAAATGTTCCCTCTCACCCATCTTGTACTGGGCCTGTGGGGGAAGGTACAGGATGGTGCTGGTCTTTTGGTCTCCCCTACCATGGAACCCAGCTTCTTGCCAGGAGGTTGACAAACAGCAAATGTTTCTTTGCACCATTGGGAATACCTGGCATCTCTGTTGGTAGAGAGGCTCTGCTGAGTTCTGAATACACTTGATGCCTGTCCCAGTGGGAAGGGTCTCTTGCCATCTGAGAATAGGAAAGGGCACCCCAGGCCCTAACCTCAGTACTTATCTGCCCCAGTGATTCAGCCCTTGCTAGTTATAATAATGTCTCCTAAAATGAATGTGGATTCTGTCACATGCCTTCTCGACACCTTGCATGCATTTCCAGGTGTCCTCAGTGTAGCTTTACAAGTTGGGCACTTGAACCTCATGGACAGATAAAAGCAGACACAGAGAGAGACTAGAGAATGTGCCTCAACCCTAAAGTTAGTTAGAGATGGAAATGGAAGATCTACTTGTTGGTCTATTCTAGTCCAGGACCTAGCCTCCTTGCTCCTCATTCACCAAAGGGTAGGGAGCAGGCTGCCAATGTCCATTCCTTTTGGTCCCATGGAAGAACTCCCCTGTGAGCTGCCAACACCTGGAAAGATGAGAGAAGGGGCCAGGGAGTTTTTCCTCCATTCACCAATGTTTGGTGTCTTCCTAGAGCTTTTTTGTTATCATAGCCTACACATGCTCAAACATGATCCCCAGGTCTGAACATAGTTCCCAGGGACCAGACTGAGAGAGAGAGAGGCTCAGGATCAAGGCTGCTGTAGAGAATGGGTCAGGGGCAGGCCCAGAATTAGAAGAGGATCAGTGATAGGGCAAGGTGCCCAGGGTCAGTAATCTGGTATTCTGGCATGTGTGGAGCTGAGGGGATGCAGGTGGAACACCATGCATGCTGACTGGGAGCAGAGGCGGAGCTCCATCTGGGTTGTGACTTGATGCTGTGGGAGCTGCCCCCGCCTCCTTTTCACAGCCTGGTGTCCATGTAGCACTTTCTGCTGCAGCCAGCAGAGCATTGATCCTCATTCGTCTCAGGGCCTAGAGAGAGAACTGCTGACAACTTCAGTCTGAGGCATTACTTCTGGGACCTGGAAACTCCCTGACAGGGTAGGGGTGGGCCGTACTGCAGCCCCCACCCCTGCCAAAAGGGACTTAGGATCCTGGCTCCTCACATCAGGATGGGCAGAGGTAGAGGAGAGAAAGGTTTTGTGTGTCCCAGCCAATCTGGGAGTCAAAGGACACAGAGAGGTCCTGGGGACAGGCAGGGCCAGCCCTAACACGCACATTGCTATCTCGTCTACAGAAGAACAGCTGCCACCCGGGTTCCCCTCCATCGACATGGGGCCTCAGCTGAAGGTGGTGGAGAAGGCGCGCACAGCCACTATGCTGTGTGCAGCTGGTGGGAATCCAGACCCCGAGATCTCTTGGTTCAAAGACTTCCTTCCTGTGGACCCTGCCACCAGCAATGGGCGCATCAAGCAGCTGCGTTCAGGTGAGCCGAGGGCGGGAATCAAGGGGTCACGAAGACCTTGGGAAAGGCATCTTGCCAGAACCCCTCACAGCCTTCCCTCTTGGGCTCAGATGTCTAGGGCTGACCCTCCAGGCTGAGCAGAGGGCTGGCTGCCAGTGGGGTGGGCTGGATCTTGCTGCAGGACTGCCTGGCCCAGGGAAGAGAGCTTGGTGGAGAGAGCTTCTGATTAGCTGTGACTTTATCTTCCTGGGATTGTCAGACTTCAGACTGGACCAGTTCTGCTCCTCCTGGCACATGTGACATGCTATCCTGCGTGGCACGCTCTGTGAATGTGTCTGTGGGTATTCATCCTCCATTCTGCCTGTAGCCTTGCCTGAGACAGGGCCGGGATGATGCTTCTCTAGGCAGCAGGACTTGACTGGGAAAGAGACCAAAGATGTTTGATTCATTAGGTTTCAAAAGGCTGGACCTGAGGGTCCCTTCAGGGGGACTTGCTGCCCATCCCTAGGCCATCAGGGCCACCTGTCTCCTCTGGATTTCTCAGTTGAGCCAACTTGGAGTCCTAGGAGCAAGGATGCCATTGTGACCAGGCAGGAGGTGTCGCCTGGCTGATCGATTTGCCTACAAGACTCCCGCCAAGAAAATTGATTCAGTTTTTGTGGGAACTGAGCAGGCGGGAAAGGAGGCTCTGAATCAGCTTGGCTACATTCTGCATCTGCTACCAGCGCAAGCTGGACCCATAGAAACCCTACCAGCTGTGGGATGGTGGTCCTCAGGCAGGATGGCCAGCACTGGCCAGAGCTCCTGCCACCTGTCAGCTGTACTGCCAACACTGAGAAGAACATGACTCTGCCCCTCTGGGGTCCTTTGCTGGCTTCAGAAATGCCCCACTACTCCCCGGGGTGCCAGTCCCTCCCTGCTGACTCCCGACAGGCACATACCCTGTTGGTGCCCAGGGAGAGGAAGGAGAGATGAGCCACCCAGCGGGGCAGGATTCCGGCCCTAGCCACGGCCGCCTGAGACAGCCCACGAAGTGTTAGCTCATTTAATTTAATTAAAACTCAACAAGATGGAGGCAGCTGTAGCGCAGTTAATTAAAACAGCCATAATCAAGGCAGGAAACGGTCCGGCAGTGTTTGTGGCCACTGCCCAGCACTGCACAGCAGCCGGCATGGCTCAGCTACTCTGTGTTTCCTCTCAGGTCCCCCAGGCAGGCTCCCCAAGCCGCCAGACAGTTAGTTCTCCCCACAGGCCTGACTCCTCCCCGGAATGGCATTGACTAACTGTGGCAGCAGTAGTTCTGGGAAGCCTGCCGTCTCGAGCGTTTGTTCATCAAGTATTTATGTGCTGCTCGCTGTGTGCCAGGCCTTGTGCTGCCCTTCCCTGCCCATCATTCACTAGGTGCTCTTCAGGCCTCCCTCCTTGTCCTCTCAGCAGTGGCTGACACCCCTTTCTCCTCCTCGACCACTTCCTCCCACTTCTGGGCTGTGCCTCTCCTGACCCCCCTCGGAGTCCCCAAGTGCCCCTCCCTTGTAGCAGCATCATCTTCTGTGGGTTCCTCTAGCCTAGGAACCTGGGAGCCCAGTCGTTGCCCCGTAGACACAGCTTTTCCCCAGATAGGCAAACTCACTGCTCCTAGAGCTTCAGATGCTGTCCTTACCTATACAATTCCTACTTGCGTCTTTCCAGCCCAAACATCTTGCCAGAGCTCTAGGCCACAAAATCTGTTTGTGTTCTGACGTCACACTGGAACAAGTGATGACCTCCTCCCCAGTTAGTCATACTCTTCTGTTGACCCTCTCTAAATGAGTGGCAGTCCCCCAATCTGAGATCTGGAGGACACCCAACTCCTACTCCAGTGAAGAACTGAGTTCTCTTGATGTGTCACCCACGTGGCTCTCATATTAGTACCCTTCTTTCCTTCCACTGCCTTCATCCCATTCGAGGGCACCAAACCCTGCTCTCCCTGTCTCCAGGCTCTCTTGAAAGTCTATCTTCCAGCAGCTGTCAGAGACCTGCTTGTATTCTTCCTGTGCTCTGATAACCTCAGAGGTGGACCCTTGGCCCATGACCCTTGACCATGCCTACATGGTCAAATACGTGCTCCTGGACAAGGTGAGCAGAACCCTTGATCTTCCCCTGCCCACATCTCCAGCTTTATCTCATTGGGTCCCAGCTGCACCTGTGCTAGCTCTGTGGCCTCAATTAAATGAGCTTGTCAGTTTTCTCATCTTTTAAAGAAACTACATTAAGTAGTAAGTGAGACAATGACAGAGTGAGTTTACTACCTAGCCCTTGGTAAGGCCCTGTGGATGGAGTTCTCCCTGCCACTCCCCCACTCACACTGAGCCACCCTGCACCCTTGCCCATGTCTTGGCCCTCTGTTCACCTGGTTCTTGTGCTGGAAGGCCTCTGCTCTTCTGAGCCTCGGGCTACTCCTTCAGGGCTCATCATGCTTCATGTTGTTACCATCTGGCTTCAGCTAGGCTGGGCACTCCTTGTAAGGAGAACCGGGGACTGACTCTTTAGAGAAGTGCCCCCAAGCCCAGCTATGGGACAGGTCTGTCTGAGCCCTAGTTGAATGAACAATTTCATGAATTCGATCTTTGGGACTTGTCTCTGAAGACTAATGCCCACTCCTTGTTTGGTCTTTCCTGCCACCTGAAACTGAGACTTAAAGGTCATGGTCTTAGGGTCTAGCTCCTAGGATGGAGCCAGACACCCAAGGGGCCTCAGTATCCCATTTTTGTAGCTACAACAGGACTCTCCCCATCCCTTCCTGACTCTTGCCTGTCACCCTGGACCCCAGTTGCTGCTCTCCTGCCTGTTACCATTTAGAAGGGTCCTGAGGCGATTCCATGCACATTTTACAGGAACATCCGTTCATGGAGTGGAGTCAGGCCCCTGAGCACTTGGCTATTTACAAGGATCTTGATGGTTTACGCTTCACCAACAGTTGACAAAGCGCTTTCTTGCCCTTTGTTGCAGCTGACTCTGCTGCAATTCTGTGAAGTAGGACAGGCTGGATTAACATGCCCACTTCATAGCTGAGTTAAGGAAGTCACCTGGGGTGACTGGAGATTGGGACTCAGGTCTGGAAGCTCCCTTGGGAGGTCAGCCTGGGGCCTGTGGTACAGCTGGACCCTACTAGGGCTCTAGATCTGCACAGTCCCATCCTTTTTAGATCTCAGGCCCCACTGGCCAGTATCAAGAAGCCCTCCATTGTCTGTTCCCTGAGCCACAGTACATCTAACTGGGGTGTGGCCCCTAGAGCAAGAGCTGGTCAGGGAGTGGCTGGCAGCACATCCTGCTGAGGTGTGAATGCTGCCTCGATAGCCTTTTTCCTTACTGCAGCAGCGTAACTCCTGTACACTAATCTGTGGACCATTGAACCTGGAGACTGGGGTGGGTCCAGAAGGAACAAGGATAAGCTCAGAGAAAATGGAAATAGAGTCACAAGCAGGAAATGTCAAGTAGGCTGACCTTCAAGTGGAACTCAAGACCACTGCTATGTTGTGAGAGGCACTGTTAGCCCATAAGTTCTGCCAAGCCTGGACAGGGCTCTGAGGCTTTCTGTGTTCCATATGGCCTGAGGAAATAAGCCTCTGTCCCTACCACTGTAGAAGGACAACCTTACTCGCTGTGTCCATAGAACCTGAAGTGAGACCCACAGCCTCAAGAAGAGATGGCAGCATTTGGCTGTAGGAAGAGGCCCACTAGTCCCACCAGGAAGAATGTCTGCTGCCCCTTATTCTGCTAGTCAACCCAGCGCTGACCGGAAGAGCCCTTCTGCCTTTCACTGCTCTGCCTTTGACTGGATCTGCCAGAAAACACACTGTCACTGTGTGGTCATGGTTTCCCTATGGCCCTGAGCTCACTGGTGCCTCTCGGGCTTGAGTACACTCCTGGGGAGAATGACTCACGGGTCCCCTTCAGTTCCTTACACCTGTCTTGTGAAATGGAAAAGGCAAATTCTCTCAGTTTGATAGGGAAATTGCAGTTCTGAGAGGGCAGCAGTTTAGGTGTTGGAAGAGCTGAAGCCAGAAGCGGCGGGGGGCGGGGGGGGGGTGTCCCAGTCCCAGATTGTACACATATCCACCCCCTCCTGGGCTCTGGCCCAGACCACAGGAGCATGTCTGTCAGCCGCTGTCAACTTGCAGGCTTTCTACTTGTAACTCTTGGAGGAACTTTAGGAGCTTTGGTTTGTGTGAATTTTATCTATTAATGATTATTATGTTAGATATTAAAATTGAAAAGATTAAAATATTTACTAACCTATTTTAAAACAATTTAAAAACCTGTTAATATTTAACATTTTAAGTGAAAAATAATTTTATTTTCTAAAACAAAAAAATTTGGTGAGAAGAACCTCATTGTTTTACACTTTTACAAATCTGTTTTATTGGGGGCTGAATGGAAGGCAGCTAGATCCCCATATCTGCTCCTGCATTCAGCCTATTGTGCTATCACATGTGGCTTGTCTTCTGGAAAACTCTGCTGTATGTTCGTGAGAGAAAGTGAATATGGCAAACCATTTCTTAGTACGATGGAAATAGTTTTAACTTTGTAAACTTCTGAAAGATTCTCTGGAATTCTCTGCTTGTCAGTGTGATGATTCTTTCCACGTACCTGTGCACCCCTCAGATACGTCCCTATCCCAGTGGCTGCCTTTGTCTTTTCCCCAGGCTTTGTGTCTGCAGGAGGCAGCCTTGTCCAGTGGAAAGACTGAGTGGCATAGACTGATCAAACCCTGCCACCTCCTTGGGCTTTGGGCAAGCCACTTAATATTTCTCAGCCTCTGTTTTCTTCTTTGTGCATAGAGATGAATATTCTTCCACATGGGCATCGTCAAGTTCAGGGAGACGGTGAATGGTGTGTGTCTCTGCACACGTCCATCTCTCAGAAGCTGGCAGAGAGGGGCAGGGTAGAGAGAGCTAGTCCTGCTCTACCCATAGGCTCCTTATCCTCTGGATAAGGCAGTGGTTTAACAGGGGGCCTGGACCTCAGAGGAGGCACCTATCAAGAAGGGAACCTGCTTGGATGTCTTTGTAGTCCTGGATTTGGAGGGCAAGTGCCTGGCCCTTTTCTGTCGCCAATTTCCAGAGTTATGAGGCACCAAACAGGCAAGGAGTGGGCCCTGGCTTCCTCCTCTCACCAGTCAGGCTGGGGAGCTCAGCAGTCTCTCCATCTTCAGCAAGGTTGGGGGCCTTTCTAGCGAGTCTGCTGTGGGATGTGAGTGGATTGAATCCTGCTCTTTCCACTGCCAGCTATGAGCTGGTCTAGTTATGAGAGACCTGGTCTGGTGGTGACCTGTGGGAGCCCCCCACCCCACACTTAACCCTACCTCCTGCCTGCTTAAACTCCCCAGGTTTGGTCTTGGTAAGTGCTCTGTTTGCAAACTTATTTCCCTACGGGATTTGGGTGGAATGCAAAGTGAGGTTGCCGCCTCTTTTCTTTCCCTTCCCCTCCATTACCCAGCTAGTGGGAGCTGCAGGAGCCCTGACTCACCTTCCTGACTCCTGTCATCCGCAGCCCTGCCAGCCCCTGCCTACCCCTGCCTCACCTCTTGAGAGCAGTGCCAGTGACCTGGGGAACACGCTTCACCTACACTCAGCATAGCTCAACCTGGTGCTTGCTCACACATCACCTGTGTGGGCTTAACTTAGGCCTCAAGTTCTCCATGTGTTTAAGGCCCTTTCTTGTGTTTTATTTTATCTGATTTGGCTTTGTGTGGCTTTCCTTCCTTTTGTACTAATGCTTCTCTCTGATCTTATTTGCATTCAAATTACCTCGCCAGGTGGTTCACCAATCAGAGGTAAGAATGCTGTCCGTGCATCTCGCCACACCACACCTCCGCCACTGCTGTCACCTCCACTCCATCCCGTCCAGTCCGTCACCTCCCCATCCCCATCCTGACCTCTCCAGCCTCTTCATTTCCAGCTCTGGCTGCCCAATACCACCAGCCACCACACACCTCCACTTAGTCATTCCCTCCTGTGGACTCATTCATTGCAAGTCTGAGTTGTGGAGACAGTAGCTGAGCCCTGCCTTGGATGGCAAGCCCTGCCACCCAGCCTTCCAGGCCAGCCCACAGAAGGGCCCTGGTTATCTCCCACAGTGAAACCTGGCTTGTCCCTAAGGCTGGCCATAAATGGAGATGCTGCCTATAGATTAGAGCATGAGCAAAACTCACCTTTCCCTTTGAATATCTCCTTTTTCTTTGGGATCTCAATTATTACTTGACTTCCTTTAGTATCTTGGCCCTATAGTCAAATGAGAATCATCCTTTAAATCCCTTCAGCCTTGCAACAACTAGAAGCAGCATTCACTGCTTAAGACTTTAGATGCTGGGATGACAACAGGGAAATAAACAGGCTCAGACATAACTAGGTCCCCTGACCTGTCAGCTTGAAGTCCTGCCAAGCTACATTTGTGCAACAGGTCCCTGCAAGCTAGTGGTTAGAAAGCAGACTGTGGATTCACTGGATCTGGATGCAAGTCTAATTCACCACCTGTGTGATCTTTAAAAAATTGACCATCTCTCAGAAGTTTGTTTACTTCTCTTTGAATTAGGCCCAAGGCCACCTACACACAGATCCATGTAAATTAGAGGAGAGAATGAGAATGTAAAAGCACCTTGTAATACGGTGGCTTTTGTTTTTATCCCGTCATTTTCTCCCCATATTCCTTAGTGTTTGTGAGTCCGTCTTGGCCTTCAAAGTTCAAGGCTAGGGTGCTTAAGGCAGAAGTTGCAGGTGGGAAGGGAAGTTGCCTACTTGCCATCAACCTGAAGACAGGACTCACTTCGCCTGCATCCCTCCAGGCCTCCCTGTGCCCCTCAGGTTCCCCCGCACAGCCACTCAGCACATTCTGACTCTTTGCACTCCCTGCTGTTGGGTCTTGGTGTTGGTATAAGATTTGGGGGTTTCAGTGTACAGATAATCACAGGGTCTGTGTTGGGGCTCCTGATCAGTCTTAGGCTCGTGTCACAAGGCAACTTCCTCCTCTCGTGGGCTGGAATCCTACCCAGGCAACACTTCCTGCTCCCAGCCTGTGGTACTAGCCACTTGAAGTCTCCCCTGAACCCCTACTGAGCTGACCTTAGGGCAGCTCCTATCAGTCAGGGGCCTGACCCTCACCTGCTTGAGTGAACATTTTCTGTAACAGTGTCCATCCATCCCATAAACATGACCTGTTGGGGATACTGTACATCAGGGCTGTTCTTGCAGGAGATGATATTTGGAATGTGCACTAGGCTCTGATATTCCCTGATGCCAATGGGGAGGTCTGAATTCAGGACCACAGAAACAGGCCAGTCCTTTGCCCTTCAATGGTGGCATTCCTACTTCCTCCAGCTCCCAGACCCTTGGGTGTTCATAGCCTCTCTTGCTGGCCAGGGTATAGATGGAAGAAGGACGTCCAGTCATAAAGGGACTATAGCTTGGACTCACTGTGGTGCTCCCCTTGGGCCTGGGCTGTGAGAACATGGCTTGAAACTCTTCTGTGGCTCCTGTTCAGTCCAATTGGGGTCTAGCAAGTTCTGTTTGTCCTGTGTGGGTGTGATCATCAGTCACCCCTGGTTCTGGGGTGGGGGTGGGGACTATTAGGGTCATTCAGATTCTGTGCAGGAGGTGGTTTTCTGTGAGACTGTCCTGTGGGGATTATTAACTATCCGTTGGACTGTCCTGTGTGGGTGTAATTGTCTGTCAGATTGTTCCAGGGAGGGGCATGTTGATTTTGTGCCCCACAGGTTTTACTGTCACCAATAGCTTGCCCAAACTTTGCTTTCACAAAGTTTTTTTTTTTAAGTGTTTGTTACTAGGGCTGGGGGCTGGCCAAGGCAAGTGATTTCACCCCTACCTTGGCCCTCTGCCTTGGACTCCCCTACCTGGACCAGCCAGGACTGGCTCAAAGCCCCAGTTTTCTCCATCCTCTGGGAAGTTTTTTTTTTTCAGCTTCCCCTCCCCCACAGTCCTGGCTCCTGTCTGTCCGTCTGCGGCCAGAGCAGCCCGAGCAGCCCCTCAGGGTGCTGGCCAGAGTAGGAGCTACAGCCTCCATTAGCCTCTTGAATTATGCAGGAGCCGTGGTGGGTCGAAGCACTTTAGCAGGACCAGGCTGAGGAAAGGAGCCGGAATGGGTGGGGCCTGCAGCATGGGGTGAAGTGGGAGGGGAGGATGGGGCCCAGAGCAGAGGCTGCTGGACAGCAGGCCCCCAGACAAGCTCCTTCCTTCCTGGTAGGCAGCAGAGCCTCAGGTTCTTGCCCAGTGAGGGCATTGTATGCTTAGGAATCCCAGGCAGGAAGGTCTACAGGCCACTCCTGTGCCTGGCTCCAGGTTGCCTGGTGTGTTCAGGACTGCTAAGGGGGTGATCATTGGCAACAGACTCCAGGACTGGCAGGAGTGTGATGGACCCTAGTGGAATTGTGGGTGGGGTACAGCCCCTGCTGGAGCAGAGAGTGGCCTGCAGAGTGGGTGGGATTGTGCTTTGGGGGTTGTAGCCTGGAGGTTACCCGGCTTTTCGGGGTGAGTTTCCTGGAAGCAGCTCAGGTGCCAAAGGGTGTGACCCAGGAGAGCTACAACATCTGGTCAACACAAACCACAGACGCTGTCAAGACCTCGTGTTCCAGGTCACACATAACATGGCCACAGCTGACCTCTCTCTTTGTGTCCCTACAGGTGCCTTGCAGATTGAGAGCAGTGAAGAGTCAGACCAAGGCAAGTACGAGTGTGTGGCGACCAACTCGGCAGGCACACGCTACTCAGCCCCCGCGAACCTGTATGTTCGAGGTAAGAACTTGGCAGTGCCCGGCCTCTATCACCATGGAGCTGAGCTGCACCTGCCAGGCATGCTGCCTGGAGCCCTTGGTGCAGACGCTCAGGGGACTGCCATAGGCCCAGTCTCTCCTTTCTGTCTCTTTTGGCAGCAGTGCCAGCAGCAGCAGTAGCAGCTCCCATTGGGCAGGCTTGATAGTGTCTGCCACAACTTGCCTTCCTTCCCTGCAGGCCCTTGGGGAAGTGGCCCCTCTTGGGAGCATTTGTATTTCTTGTAGGTCCTTGCCGCATGGGCCCAGAGCCCTATGGGAGTCCGGAGCATTCCAGGTGGACTTCTTTTGTGTGTGTGAACAGTGTACATGCAGGCCCATGTATTTGCGTGAGCACACCTGGCTTGGCTTTCCTCCAGTCTGTCCTCCTGCCTGTTTCAACAGGGTGGGCTCTTGGACCACTCTGGACTTTGAGGCAATCAGTCTTCAAATGGATCAGGTAAAGCTGGGTGCACTGGCACATGCCTATAATCCCAGCAGCTTGGGAGGCTGAGACAAGCGTATTGTGAGTTCAAAGCCAGCCTTAGCAAATGCTAAGCAACTCAGTGAGACTGTTTCTAAATAAAATGCAAAACTAGAACTGGGGATGTGGCTCAGTAGTTGAGTGCCCCTGAGTTCAATCCCCAGTACCCATCCCCACCCCCCAAAATAAAAAACAAATGGATCAGGTGAACCTATCCCTTGGAGTCTTCTTAGAGTAGCCTGCTATTCTCTCTCACCAGCCAGACCCTTTGTGTTAGGGGTTCAGACTGAGGCAGCCGTGAGCACCTGTGGGTACATTGCTTTGGGTGAGCATCTAATGTGTTTGGGTGTTCCTTATTGGAACTGAGTGAATTGTGTGTTCTTCAAAATCCAGGTACTTGAAAGAGCAGGAGACTTGTTTTGGGGTATCAAGTTTCTAATATGTCAGAGCCCAGAGGTAATCAAAACCAACCATCTTTCCCCTTCTTCAGAACACACTGGGTCTAGTGTGATGGTGCCCAGGAAGGACCCCTACCCGTAGCCACTGTCCCTCACTTAGCCCTTTTACACAGAGGGATGTCATTAGGGTTAAACCATCTCTTCTCAGGGGATTTGTAAAGGGAAGGGAGGCAGCGTCCCCTCAGTAAGGGTTCCATCACTCCTGAGTGCTCAGTGCCATCTTAGAGGACATCTGACTGCCCCCCCCACCCCCCCAGTGCATGGGGCAGGTGTGATGACAATTGGCCTGTGCTATTCTTTGGGGCCATTTGGTCAGACTTGGTTAATTCAGAGAGGGCAGGGAGAGTTAGTCCATCATCTAACAAGTACTTATCAGGGTCTGCTGTATATCAGAGCACAGGGTAGTTATGGAGAGGCCACAGGCTGCCTGCCCATTTGGTGACCAGTCAAGCTGTGGAGGAGCTATTTATGATGGGCAAATTGTGCTCCAGAGACAAATGAAGATGCTTTGTGGGAGTTGGGATGGGAAGTCCCCATCTCCCTGCTTGGTGTCAGGTGTCCTGCTCAGCAAGGCTTAGATGGGCTGACCCAGTGCTTGTCTTCAGGACAGGGAGGCCCGGAGCCCAAGAACCTTCCAAATGGCGAAAAGAAAAGGAGTTGCAAACAGCACAGCCTTCACCCTGTGCTGATCCCTCTAAGAGATTAGCAGCTGGAACAGCCCTTCTCAGTGACCAGTCTCCTCCCACAACACCGTATCATGAATGTGTGTGCTCTCGACTGAGCGCTTTTCCTAAAGACTATAGGGTTGAGATTTTAGAGGTTCCGGGACTTGGCAAGGAAACCCGTCTGCATGTGGCTATGTCAGGAAGAGGAGAGGCCCAGCAGAGTCATGTAAACAATAAGCAAGCTGTGCAGTATGGCCATATGGGCCCATTTTGTGGGGTAGACCTGCCATAGGCACTACTAAAACAGAAGGCCCAGACTCAAGGAGGATGGACCCCTGTTGTTCTTTTAGTTGGGAAGTCACTGCCTGACTCTGAAGTCCCTGTCATCCTGGTCGCAGCCCTGGAAGTAAGACAGTGGTTCTCTTTAGAGATTGGCTGAGTTGGCAGCTCAGACCCTGACTTAACTCCATCCCTTGGAGCATCCCTGTCCAGTACCCCCATTGTCCACATGTGGGTTCAGGCAAGACCCTGATTGGCTCCTGCTGTGGCCTACCACCCATCCCACCAGGTGTTCTTGAATTCATCTTCCTGGCTCCATTCCCGAGACTTTGTCAGAGTGTGGAGGTTCCTTTAGTTTCAGTTTCTCTTGCCAGGGATGCTAAAACAGCCAACTTGGCTTCTGGCCCTAAGTAACCTGGGCCCTAAGTAAGTTTAAGAACCATTCCCAATCCTCTCTTCCCAGACTACCTCATATCAAGGCTCCAGCTGATCTACATCTGCCTTCCTTTGCCGAGAGTAGCCTACCCTATAGGCCCAGGGCAGGTCCTACCTTCCTGACAGGTCTTCTGCATACTTGAAGAAAAGTCTTGCTCCTTAGGACCCTATCCCTCCTTGTGCCTGGCAAAGCCCCTTACCTTCCACCCCAGCCCTGTATTCTGAACCCTACTTGTGGGTGGGTAACCATGGAAGAACCCCTCTCAGTTTCAGCCCCACCTGTCTCCAACATGGTGGCTTCTAGGCTTCTTTCCACTGCAGACTCCTGTTACCCTCCAAAGGGGAAGGCCTCCTTTGGGCTTCACCTCTGTCAAGGCATGAGCCTGTTTGTTCAGGTTGGTGTAGACTCTGGCTGCAGGGTTCCTCAACCTTAACACTATTGACATTTTGGACTAGATAATTCATGGTTGAGGATAATTCTTGGTCCTGTGCATAGTAGGATATTTAGTAGCATTCCTGGCCAGCTCAATGCCAGTAGCACCCTGTAATCAAATCAGTCTGGATAACCAAAACTTTCCAGACATCATCGGATGTCACCTGAGGAGAATTGCCTCAGTCGAGCTCCCCTGCTCTGGATCAACAATCTCCTACTGACATTTGTCTCCATTTAACTCTGATTGCTCCCTCTGTGTCCATTGGCCCCTGGTTTCTTCTGACTTGGTTTTGGTGTCTGTCTCACATTCCTCCTCTGTTCCCCAAACTCTCAGGACTCCTATTGCCTCTGTGAGATCTTGTGGCTGCTACACTGGACGGAACAGGACGTGTAAAGCTCCCAGCATGCTGCCAGGCACGCAGGAAGCACCTGAGAGTCAGTCACCCTGCTGCTGTGGGGAGGCGCTGGGGGGTGCCTCATACAGTCACATCTGACTTCGTTCACAGTTGGCCACAGTTCCACCCACAGTCTTGCAGGCCCAGGCATGCTGGGTGGACCAGCCTCTTTCTTCGTCACCATCTGACTCTCTCCTTGAGTGACTCATTCTCTCCTTCCATCCACAGTGTCTCTTCCAGCTCTCAAGCGCACAGCTGCCAGGGCCAGAGTGGGACCCCACCCTTCACAGAGCCTGGCCTACCTACATCAAGGCCAACAAACTTCCCATTCTCTGCAGGGACCTGGCTGCTGGCCTACAGCTGTCTAAAATGGAGCAGGAGCTGATGCCTCCTGGCCTTTCTCCCCACAGACACCCAGATGTGCTCCTCACACTGGTTGTGTACAGCATGAGACTTCCTCGAGGCGGGGGGGTTCTAGTGGCTCATGTGCCTTGGTGGGTTTGTGGGCTGGGTGGGCCCTGACCCCAGAGCCCAGTTCACCGGGTCTATCTGAGCTGTGGGATGTGTGAGGCATGGGGACTGACCTGTGCTCCACTTCCACCCCTCCTGGTTCTGCCTTTGGTGTCCCTGGCACCTGCCAGTGGGCCCCAGCCCTGTCCACCATGTCCTCCATGAGTCTGAGTCTTTTGTGAGCGGCGTGGTCCGTGTGCACCTGTGTGCACGTGTGTGTTGTGCGCGAGGGGGCACAGGAGTCTTGTCTCGTCTCCGTGCTGTGTGGGCAGATAAGGTTGGCCGTTTTTACTCTCTCTTGTTTCTCCTTGTCTTTTTTTTATTCCCTCCTCATCCTCATCGCACTCTGCATCAACCCAAACTCTCATCTCTCAGATCAGCGAGAAGGTTGGTCCTTTTCACTTCTTATCCATCTACAGTTCGCCATCGACGGGATATTCCGTCAGTTGGGACCAGCAGGCTTGGTCAGCTCCCTTATACTCACTCCAGCTGTGCCTGCCCGCCAGTCGGCTCTGCTTGTCATTGGGTCGGCAGGCAGCAGGACCAGGGATGGGTGGGCAGGTCTCCTGCCCTGCATGTTTCTGCTGCTTGAAGTCCCTGATGCACCATGTGTCTGCATGTCCCCTTAGCCAAGCTCCCCTGTTGGGAGTGGTAGGGCAGGCATGGCGCATGGCACGAAACTATGCCCCATCTTTGCACTTGGGCCAGGCCAACTGTCTCTTTTTCAGGGTGGTTGGGGGAGCTGTGGTTAGGGGGGAATTGTAAAAGTTATAGTGCTTGACGTGTACTGGGGGCTGTGGGTCCTTCTACAACCTCCTCACCTATATAGAGGCCATGTTTGCCTGTGTGAAGTCCAAACTACTGGTAAACAGATCAATTGGAGATCCCCTAGAGATCTCGCAGCACAGGACAGAAGTCCTATAGTGTCTGCCCTGTGCTTGAGTACCCCAGAAACCTTACCAAGGTTCAGTGAGGTAGACCAGGGCTAGCTGGTCTGAGGCAGAGGCCAGCGCAAATCTGCCTTGGACTAGGTGTCTATGCACAGGGCAAGTGGCATCATCTTGGCTCACTGAGGAAGTCTCCTTTTTTGTTGTCTTTCCTCTCTCCAGTCAGATTGATTTTAAGGTCATTCTACCTGCCCATGCCCTCTGCCCAAGCCTTCCAGCAGCCCCTGTGTCTATCTGAGGGTGGAACATAGTTGGCCCACCAGCCAGCTAATGATCCTTAGCCCCTGGTACTGGCTGTTCAGACCCAAGTTGCTTACTCCTTGAGTGACTGATCAGTCAACCACAACTTGGCAAGGCCATGTGGGAGCCTAGAAATGACCCCTGGGTTGGCCTCATGTTGGGAAGGGCCTTCTGGAGACACCCCAAGCTCATTCCAGAGCATTTCACTGGGGTTCAGTTTTCAGCTCGATCCTTTGAGTCAGATCTCCACCTCCAGGGCTGGGCTAGCAGTCATTCACGTGGCATATGGTCTGCTGGGTCAGTGGAGACTTTGGGGGTTCAGGGCCGAAGCATAGGACAGCCTGATTGAACCCCAGGGAGCTAACAGACCCAGGTCACCTGGTCCCCTCTGCATTGTGCTCCGTGGCTCGAGTTTCCTCAGTGAGGGAGACAGAGCCAGTGAAGAGGACTGCAGCCTGGGCTCAAATATCAGCCCTGAGCATCCATCCATATGCACTCCTGAGCTCTGGGGCATTTCAGTTACACCATTTCGCTGACCAGGCGGATCTGCCAGGGCGTTCAGAAAACAAGCATGGACAGACAGCCTAGCCTGCAGCCACTCTGGCCCTCCACACCCCTTCACCCCTCTCTGGGTTCTTTGTCCCTTCCCTTCCCCCATCCCGCTCCCTACCCTATGGTCCCACCAAAAATAAGCATAGACACAAATATTTAATGGGAAGGAGAAATGAGTTTCTAAATATTCCGGGGGGATTTGCCGGGCTGGTAATTTGTTTGGTGCTGATAATTGCATCTTACATTTTTCCAGCTTTACTTAAAACTGTGTGCCGGGTGCGCCAGCATTTAATTACTGCTCTGCGGCAGCCACAAGGTTATTTATTAAAGAGTTATTTTATCTTGATACAGTGGATCCTGCCCCTTATCCCCTCCTTAATGTTGTGTTATTTTCATCAGAGAAATTTCCGCGAGTGAATGCAGATTGCGGGGCTGCCTCCCCCTGCGATTAGGCTGTCACTCCACTGAATGCTGATGCCTCTGGGCGCCGCACCGCCCTATTATAGGGGGTTGTCAGTGCAAATAATTAGACTTAAAAGTTACATCTGAAATATAATCCAGAAATGGCAGGGCCCTGTTTTGGAAATTGTCTATAAAATGTCAGCACTAAGGATGCACAGGGAACAGTAATAGACCAGCATTGTTGGAGTCTGAGATTAGACCCTAAGTGCATTTTTCCCAGCTCCCGTTTTTCCTTCCCTGCTGTTGCTTCTGTCAATAGACTGAGACCAGGGTGAGTCCTGCCTCTTTTGGAGGCCTGCGCTTGTGACAGCAGGAGGAGGATGGTGGGGTCGCTGCAGCGAGGCATCAGCCTCTCCTGGCTGTTGGCATAGGAGTAGCTGTCTGGGCAGGCCTAGGACCAGGGCCATGTTGCCACTTGGGATACCAGGAGGTTGTTTCTTGCCCCTCTTTTCCCTACCTTTCCCCTTAGACATGCTGACCTCCCCCAACACTCGGGGAAGAAGCGTCTGAGCGCCAGGAAACTGCGCTCCAGGATTCCTTGTGTGACTAGAGCCTGGTGCCCTTGTGAGAGTAGAGGTGGTACTCCCAGGGGCCTCTGGGGTTGAGACCCTCACTTGGTGCTAGAGATCATCCTAAAGGTCACATCCAACCTCACCTTCATCCTGCAGTTTTTCCTGCTACCTGCAGGGGAAGTTTTTCCTGCATCCAGAAGGGGAAAAATAAAAACAAAACCATTCTTAGTGTTATTTCCTGCAGGGGCTCAACTTTCTGACAGTGGATGGAGTTGGAAGCTTTTGGAGGAGTGGCCCAGGGGATTGATGTGATATCAAGGGCCAGTTTACAAGGTCTGCATTTGACCTGAAGACCCTGTCCTCCAGGGACTGTTTAGGGGTAAAGTCCAGCCAGGTTTCCGGGCTGTTTAGGTTCAGGCCCAGGGTTTATTGGCCAAGGCCATAAATTATTCTTTTGGAGCTCCTGGTTTCAGCATCCAGGGACCTGATCTGGCCTCAGTATTCTGCCACTAACCAGGGTTGAGCTTGTACCATGACCTCCCCCTGGTTCAGACTGTGGAAACCCCACCCTTATGCGAGCTATAGGTTCCTCTTCTCCTGCCAGCCTCTGCCAACCCTGAAGCTTCTCCCTGTAACTTCCTGGGCCTCTTTTCAGCCCTATCAGCCAGGACTCTAAAGGGTGTGAGTTTTTCACAACAAAGACCTACTCTTGCTACATATATAAAGGTAGGCATGCCATTTTAAGTATTAGTGTTGTCTTCCCTTGTCTATAATCAGGAGGTGGCAACATGGGACCCTCCCCACACAGTAGGGCTCATGTAGCTTCTACTCAAACCTGTTTTCATGCCCCTCAGCAAGGAAGAGATGGAATAGACACTAACCAGGAGGACAGAGACCTGGTCAGCCTCAACTTTTCCTCTGTGCTGGACTCCTCCCCTCCTTGGCAGGCCTGGGCCTGGCCTGCACACAATCCTCCCTGTCTATGCCTCACCTTCTAGCACCCACCCCTGGGGGTGGCTCTGGAGCCCAGGGAGTGCCTGTACCCCAGGCTGGCGACAGCGCTGTCTGTCTTCTGGCCTCACCTTATGCCAGTTGAAGGGCGTGCTGAAAGGAGACTGTGTGTTGCCGTGGGGCACTTGCCAGTCACGCCCCAGACCCACCTGTTCTCTACCCTGAGAACATGCAACATGGATGGTGTCGTCATCCTCCGTGTGGACTGTAGCATTAGAACAGATGACAGAAACCCACTTACACCAAAAGCAGGCCAGGGAGTCTCTTGTGTTGCAAAACTAAAAAAAGGTAGTAGATTTGATGTTGGACAGGGCTGGAGCCAGGTGTTTAAACAGTTTGGTCAGGCCTTTCTCTTAGCTTTATTCTTGCTGTTGTCTTCTTTGTTCTCCAATAAATTCTCCTATGTGTTGGGAAAGGTGGTCCTGGCCTCTCTGAGCTTAACTACCTTCACAGAGAAAGTTGCTCTTCTGACAATCTGTGCAAATGTCCAAATACTGTTTCTTGTTAGCAGATCTGGGTCACACACCCCATATACCACAGATAGGAGCTGAGATGGCTCACCTGTTGAAATCGGGAGTGGAGCTAGGGGTGGAGCTCAGTGGTAGAGTGCTTGTCTAGCACGTGTGAAACCCTGGGTTTGATCCCCAGCACCGGAAAAAAGAATACAAGGTGCTGATTCTGGGAGAAGGCAGAACCCTGGATGTCCACAAAACACTCTTGAGACTCCCCATGAGCCTGGAGACAGACCCAGCCCACGAGCTGATCATCAGGGCCTGCTCTGGGAACTGTGTTGCAGTTCTGCCTAGAGGACTCGGATAGGGGCATGCTGTGGAAGGAGTTGAAGCAGGTGCTGAGCAAGATCTCATCCACTGGCAGAGAAGCATTGGGGAACCATGCAGGATCTTGCTAGGGAAGTGGCCAGTTCGTGCTAGCTGCCTATGAAGGGCCAGTTGGGGGCGGGCAGAAGATGACATGGCCGTGGAGATCCCACTCCCATTACTCAGGGAGAGATACTAGTGGCTTGGTTTTGGTGGAGGCAGTTACCCATGTATTTGGAGAGAACTAAATAGATTTGAATGATATTTTCAGCAGCAGCATTAATAGGACTTGCTGAATGTCTTGATTCTGGGCCTGTTTGATACCCGTGTAGTGAGGTCCGAGGTGGGATCTGGTGGTCTCTGCAGTAGCTTCCAGCACGGATTCTGTGGTGTGGGGCTGGATGAGGTATTCCTGATGTGGTACCACAGGTCCTCTGCATGCCTGGGATCCCCAGAAGGATCCTCAGAGACCAGTGCTCTCAGTAGTACCCTCGAGTCCCTTAGCTTCACCGCCTGCCTTCTCCAGCCCTGTGTGTAAGGGTGCCCACGTAGTACACACCCAAGCCTCTGCCCACCAGCCGCATGACCTGTCTGCATGCCAAGCATGCCATGCATGGCTAAGTCTTGTCTGCCTTCCCTCTCTCCGCATGCTCTGAATGTCTGCCAAGCTTGCAACTTCGGGGGTGGTTCCAGGCTGCCTTCTGGACTAAGCAGCTCAAAACGACTTCTGGCCAGGAGAGTCCAAGGCTGGAGGTGGTGGCCAGGCACAGCCACCCTCCCCCTTGAGACCCTTGTTCACTGGCACAGAGAGCCGTCTGTTTGGCGCCCTCATCATGTTACTGCCATCGTCATGCCCATCCTGCCCGCGGACCACGTCCCTGGCCCGCCCCAGACCCTTGCCCTGGCCTAGCCCTCCTGAGAGGCAGCCCCTCTTCTTGGGTCCCAGGCCATACCGTGAGCACAGCCAAGGCCTGGCAGGTGGTCACCCACTTCCTTTTCTCTTCCTCTTGGGCCACAGCCTGGAGGTGGAGGCAGTGACTACACAGAAGGAGGCCGTGTCACTCCCAGACTGACTGACCCTCTGCCCTGCCCCAGCCATGCTCCAAGGACCCTCGTTCTAGGGCCTGGATTTCTCTCACTGGTGCCCCAGCCAGCCCCTCAGGAGACACATGGGGAGGTGGGTCAGGAGCAAGCAGGGGCAGTCCCTGGTGGACTACCTGGGTCATGGTCCTGGCCAGCTCTGGACCTTGTGCTAAATCCTTGTGTGACCCTGGGCAGACAAGATTTTTCTGGGCCTTGGTTGCCTAGGCTGTAAAATGGGAGCTTGGTTGTGAAAGCTCTCTTATAGGATATTGTGTTCGAGACAATCCCTGAGAGCAGGGCTACCTCTAGCCCCAGTGCATGGTGGGAGGTAGCAAGCCAGGGCCCAGGGATGGCACCCCTCCTATTTCTGAGTGTGGGCTTGGCTCTGACAAGGAGGACTTCCTGGATGAGGGGCCCCTGCCCTTTCATCCACCCCTGTATCCTGCCCGGTCTGTGAGTGCCTCTTTCCCTCCTCCCGCAGTGCGCCGCGTGGCTCCTCGTTTCTCCATCCCTCCCAGCAGCCAGGAGGTGATGCCAGGCGGCAGCGTGAACCTGACTTGCGTCGCGGTGGGTGCACCCATGCCTTATGTGAAGTGGATGCTGGGGGCTGAAGAGCTCACCAAGGAGGATGAGATGCCAGTGGGCCGCAACGTGCTGGAGCTCAGCAATGTTGTGCGCTCTGCCAACTACACCTGTGTGGCCATTTCCTCGCTGGGCATGATCGAAGCCACAGCCCAGGTCACAGTAAAAGGTGAGTGCAGTGGGTGCTCTGGTGGCTGGTGCCCTGCCCTGTTGCAGAGGGCGCTAGGAGACTCTGGTGTCCGTGTCTGTGGCAGGTGAGTGTGAGCTGTCTGCTGCAGGCACAGCCAGAGCTTAAGAGGATGGCATTACCATCTCCTGAGTGCCCTGGCCATGGGGCCTTCTGGGTTCTGGGAAGGAGGGAGGGGTTCCTGTTATCCATAACCTGAATGAGAATAACTAGCATGTATTGAATTTCTGGGTGGCGGTATCAGTATCATGCTAGTAACCATTTTATTTTGCTTTGTTTTTTAATTTCTCTGGGAGATAGATGCTCTTATTATCCCAGTTTTCCAAGTGAGAGAATTAAAGCACAGAAAAGCTATGTCATTTACCTAGAGTCACATAGGAAGAGAGGACAGAGCAGGAATGTCAGCTGGGAGATAGCTCAGTTGGTAGAGTACTTGCCTTGCATACACAAGGCCCTGGGTTCAATCTTCAGCACCAAAAAAAAAAAAAAAAAAAAAAAAAAAGCTTCCCAGCAAGAAGGTTGTAGAAATAGCAGCCAAGCGACAGGGAGTAGGTTCACTCTGCCAGGGGCTCTGGGCATAGGCATGTGTATATAACACATATGTAAGGGATTCCTTCTTGGTCTCTCTGTTTCTTCTCTGATCCATTCTTTATTCTGCCACTTGTGTGTTCTTTTTATAGATATAAACCAGTATTCTGTCATCACCTCCTCTTTTGAACTCAGAGCCTGTGCATGCTGGGCAAGTGCTTTACCACTGAGCTATACCCCTAGCTCCATATCACTTGCTTTTAAGAAAGAGAGACAGCTTTCAGTGGCTTCCATTGCTCTCAGGATACAGCGCGAGATCCTCACTATGGTCCACCAGGCACTGCTGGCCACCATGCTTAGCACCACTGGCTGCACAGACACATGCTGTTCTCAGTGACCTCACATCCCAACCCAGCCCTTCCTGTCACTAGCTCCATCTCCCACTAAGGCCTCAGCCCTGTGAGACTTCCCCTTCCTTGTCACCCCATCCAAGGAACTTCCATGGGTTCTGAATCTTAGCACTTTTGGATGGGAGGGTCATACTGGGGATCAAACTCAGGGGCACTTGGCCACTGAGCCACATCCCTAGTCCTATTTTGTATTTTATTTAGAGACAGAGTCTCACTGAGTTGCTTAGAGCCTCACTTTTGCTGAGGCTAGCTTTCAACTCTCGATCCTCCTGTATCAGTCTCCTGAACTGCTGGGATTACAGGAATGTGCTACCATGTTCAGCTTTGAGCTCCTTTTTCTTGCTGTCCTTGCATGTGGTTACCATCATCCTGTTTGTTGGTTCTCTCACTGGAATATAAGCTCCATGATAAGGAAGGATGCAACAGCATGGCATTGTGGCCCTGGGGCAGTGCTGGCACTTGGTGGGTACTGTTGTTATTCTGTGAACAATTTGGACCTGGGACATACTTGGACCAGGGCATGGGGCCTGTTGGAGCTAGTAGCCCCATCACTCAGGTACATCTCCCCTGCCCTCCCTTTGTTGCACACACTTACCACCAGGTGAGTGCAGGTGAGCAGCAGAGGCAAAGCTCTGCTACCGAGTGGGCCATAGGTTGGTGGCCACAGTAGGTGCTCTTGGATGATGCCCACGGGTATGATTGGTTCCTGGGGTCATGACCTTAGGCAGCCCTGAGTCATCTGCTTTGTCCCCAGCTTTGCCGAAGCCTCCGATTGATCTTATGGTCACAGAGACAACTGCCACTAGTGTCACCCTGACCTGGGACTCTGGAAACTCGGAGCCTGTATCCTACTACGGCATCCAGTACCGTGCCACCGGCACAGAAGGCCCATTCCAGGAGGTGGATGGTGTAGCCACCACCCGCTACAGCATTGGCGGCCTCAGCCCTTTCTCAGAATATGCCTTTCGTGTATTGGCGGTGAACAGCATCGGGCGAGGGCCACCAAGCGAGGCAGTGCGGGCACGCACGGGTGAGCAGGCACCCTCCAGTCCTCCCCGTCGTGTGCAGGCCCGCATGCTGAGCGCCAGCACCATGCTGGTGCAGTGGGAGCCACCTGAGGAGCCGAATGGCCTGGTGCGGGGATACCGGGTCTATTATACTCCAGACTCCCGCCGCCCCCTGAGTGCCTGGCACAAGCACAACACCGATGCAGGGCTCCTCACCACTGTGGGCAGCCTGCTGCCTGGCATCACCTACAGCCTGCGTGTGCTTGCCTTTACTGCCGTGGGCGATGGCCCACCCAGCCCCACCATCCAGGTCAAGACACAGCAGGGAGGTAGGTTGGGGTGCCTGCTGGCTGGACAGCCCACTACAGAAGTGGGGTGAGCTGGGACTGGGGCTGTGAGGTTGGGAGTGGGTAAGGGAGCCATATTCCACACTTGGGTTGCACGGCAAGAGTGTGAGAGTGAAGCTTCCTTCCCCTGGGCACCCCTGCTGCGGGGGTGTGGCAAGGCTGACAGTGCCTGGGGCTGGGTGTTGCAGTGCCTGCACAGCCTGCAGACTTCCAGGCTGAGGCCGAGTCGGACACCAGGATCCAGCTTTCATGGCTGCTGCCCCCGCAGGAGCGGATCATCAAGTATGAGCTGGTATACTGGGCAGCAGAGGATGAAGGCCAGCAGGTGAGCCACAAGGCTGGGAAGGGTGCAGGGAGGAGGGGTCCTCCTGGCCTCAGGGAGTCTGATTGACTCACCCAGGCAGGATTTTTATGGATTCTGTGGCTCCTGTGGGCATAGCCCCTAGGGTTTCGCTTTGGAGCTTTGTGACTCACGTGGTCCGTATGGTTCTGTGGGCTTTGCCACTCCTGTGCTTTGGGTCTGCCGTTGGATCTTCTAGGCTCTGGCTCAAGTGACCCTGACACAGCCCAGAAGTTTCCTTGGGTCCTGTGGCCCGTGTCTGTGAGACACCTGTGGCATGGGCTAGGCTGTACTTTCCTTGTAGAGTCCATGGGACCTTGTGCAGAGCCAGTCCTGGAGCCACAGTGTGTCCCAGGGTGTGGGTTGCAGCCTGTGTGGGGAGCAGCGCCTGGCCTTTGAGGTCAGAACAGTCAGTGAGTGCTCCCTGCTCTTCCAGCACAAGGTGACCTTCGACCCCACCTCCTCCTACACTCTAGAGGACCTGAAGCCCGATACACTGTACCGCTTCCAGCTGGCTGCCCGCTCAGATATGGGTGTGGGCGTCTTCACCCCCACCATAGAGGCCCACACGGCGCAGTCCAGTAAGTGTCTCCTGAGGCCGCTGCCTTTCATTCTTGCTGGGGGGAGGGGGGCACAACACACACACCCTTCCCTCTTGACCAGGTGTGTGGTCAGCTCTTTTGGGTCCAACTCTGGTCTGGGCTCTTAAGTCTGGACCCCAAGAATGGAACAGGTAAGTGCCCCTAGTCTGTATCCAGGTGGTGGCTGTCCCCCCCGCTCCCTGCCCAGCTTTTTGACCCTCACCTCTCCCTGCACCCTCTCACCCAACTCAGGTAAGTTCTGTGTCTGTGACTCACCTCCATCCTCCATCCCTGTGGGTCACACTAGTGACTTGGTGGACCCTCCATGTCCCAGACGTGCTTTGGCGGCTGTCTTCCCTCCCCATGGCCCCACATCTCATCCACCCTGCCCCCTTCCTCATAACCTCACCATGAGAATTACATGTGAGCCGTTGTAATACCTCTGAGCCCACTGCACTTGGGGACAGGTCTGTGAGAATGTGCTTTTGTGACAGAAAGTGCCCCATGTCTGTGTGTGGGACAACACTCACCTGACAACTGAACAGCATTGTAAGTGACTATATTCTGCCTGTGTGAGACTCTGTGACAGTGTGACTGCATGTGAGATACCACCTGTGAGTGTGTGTGACCACACATGACCATCTATGTGTCAGTGTACCTTGATGTGTGGCTCCCTGTGACTCTGAGAGTGTGCATATGTGATTTATCTGTGTTCCCACAACCAGAATGGACCACTGTGTCAAGGCTTTCTATTTGATAAGATGACTGTAGGTGTGACTAGGCATCATGGGACTGAGACAGTGACTACATGTAATGAACATAAACACAGCAGTGTCTGTGAACTCTGTGTGATGTGGGACTGTGTGCATATCAACCAGTGGTGTCCAGAGGCTGACTGTGACTTTGTGTTCGTGGATTCATTCTAGAAGTGTCTTAAGTGCTACTAGGGTCCAGTCCCCACGCATAGTGCAAGCAAAGGTGGAAGCCAGCTGGGAAACAGGAGCAGGGAGTATGGTACTCCAAAGGCTGGGAAACTGGGAGGGCAGGTGGTCAGGCGCAAATGTGGGACCAGTGTGGCCAGAGTGGCTGCTGGAACCATAGCAGTCAGGACCTAGGGACAGAGGGCTGGCTCTGGCTCTGAGAGTGAACAGGGCTGACTGAGAGGAAGCAGAAGACCACTTAGGAGGCTTCACAGTAGTCTTGGCAAAGGCTAATGGCTCAGATACGGTGGTGTGGTGGATTTGAGAGTTCCCTGGGGTGTCAGCTAGCCAGGATTTGGTGATGGGTAGCAAGGTTGGGGACTGAGCGAGAGGGAAGCAGAGTTTCATCTTATTACTAGTTTGTGAGACCCACAAGAAGAGTGCTGCCCCCAGAAGAGGAAGTGGACAGAAGCAGGTTTGAAGAGTGTGCCTTCAAATATCCCAAGTTCAAGGTGCCAGGTGCCATCCAAGTATAGGGGTATGTGGCAGGGCCTGGAACAGAGGAGGACCTGAAAAGAAAGACTGGAGGTGGGAGGAAATCTAGGGAGAAGTGTTTGGGAGATTAGAAGAAAAGGAAGTTTCAAGAGGTAGACCAGAGGCTGCTGTAGAGTCATTAGGAAAAGGAACACAGGCCTTCCTGCTGGATCTGGTGGTGTGGAAGAGTGGGCCTGGATGAAAGCTGTGGCATTGTGAGGACCGTGTGGGAGGTGAGGAGGTAGGACAGCAAGCTCAGGTGCTGTGAGAAGCTCTGCTGTGAGGGGGACCATGGTAGCCAGAGGAGGCTGTGGCACTGAGGATGGGGTTTTTATTTATTTTAAGATGGGAAAATTCCGAGCATATGTAAATACTGGGAGAGAGTCAATAGAAAAAAATAGGAAGCTTGGAAAAAGAAGGGTAACTGGTGGAGTCACAGGAGGTGGAGGGAAAGTGAGGACAGAGCATGGCCTTAGTGTGGCATGAGAAAATTGGAGCAGGTAGGTGGGTAGATCTGGTAGCAAGAAATGACAGGAGCTGCTGGTAGAAGGCATGGTTTTCTCTGCAAAGTGGAAGGTAGGGTCACGTGCTTGGAGGCAAAGGGGGCTGAAGGTTTGGGGAGGGTGGAGGTTGATCGGGTCCCATGCCAAGTAGCAGAGGGAGCCAGGTAGAGAACAGACACTGGCCATCGGCACGGAGGTCCCCAGGGTGACCACTGGGGAGGAGCTTCTGGGAGGCAGCCTCCATGGGGAGGTGGTTTGCTTGTTTGTTTTATCCACTCTGGTGCTGCCTCCGAGAAGGCAAAGAGTTGTACTCTCACAGTTCCGTGTGGGCCATGCAAAGACGGAAAGATGAGGAGGGCCAGGAGTTTGAGATATCGGTGAGAGTGGTGAGCTGGTGACCTTGGGGTTGAAGCTGAATAATAAGGGCAGCAAGGATGACAGTGGATGGATGGTCGTCCTGAGGGTTGAAGAGTAATAGTGCTAGGGTCCTGGGGACAGCTGAGCTGGGATGAGAGGCAGGGTCTGCAGGGGAAGATAGGGGGCCACAGCCATGTAGGGGAGAGGAAAGCCTATAGATAAGGGGATCTGGAGCCAATGAGTCAAGGAGCTGCTGAAGTCGCCCAGACATAGAGATGGTGACAGAACTTGAGATGGAGAGGAAGCCCCTGTATTGGCAGCAGTTTCCTCAGTGGACAGAGTCTGTGAATGTAACTGGGCATGATGAGGACACACCTGCCTCGTGGCCCCCAAGTCACCCATTGAGTGAGAGCACCTCTGTCAGGTACTTTTTTCTAAAACCCCAGGGACTGCTGTCCTTCTGCGTGTCCAGCCCCTAGTGTGCATGGTTACCAGCTCAGGCAAAGAAACCCTGTCCAGGCGGGTACAGGTCAAGTCAGCCTTAAACCAAAAGAACCTTTTGGGCCACTTGTCTCCAGAAGACGAGAGTTGTATTCTCCCTATTCTGATGCATACTGTGTATGTTTTGTGCAAGACAGCATATGTATGGGACAGACGCTGTTAGAACTCCATATGCATGTGTGAGACACTGTGTGAGTGTGTGTGAGACAAAGGAGAGAGCCCATACGTAGTTCAAAGAGAGTCAGGCTGTCCTGTTGACAGTGTGGCAGCCTGCCTGCAGGGACCCCCATGATGGCCATTTCAGCTCTTGAGATAGCCTGTCAGGGTGAGTCTCCAGTCCACTATGACTTAGTTACCATGCCTGTGATTCCCCACCCTCCATCTGCCTGCTTTCCCCCCATTTGTCTTCCCCAGCCCCCTCCGCCCCTCCCCAGAAGGTGACATGTGTGAGCACGGGTTCCACCACGGTCCGGGTAAGTTGGGTCCCACCGCCAGCGGACAGCCGCAACGGCATTATCACGCAGTACTCCGTGGCTTATGAGGCGGTGGACGGCGAGGATCGCGGGCGACATGTGGTGGATGGCATCAGCCGTGAGCATTCCAGCTGGGACCTGGTGGGCCTGGAGAAGTGGACGGAGTACCGGGTGTGGGTGCGGGCACACACAGATGTGGGCCCTGGCCCCGAGAGCAGCCCGGTGCTGGTGCGCACCGATGAGGACGGTAGGCGGTGGTGGCTGGAGGAGGGGCGGAGGAGGGGAGGCACACTGCCTCAGACACCACCCACCAAGCACCCAGGGCCTTTCCTTTTTAAGCCCCAGCAGACTCATCTCCTGGTACAAGCTCGGTGGCCCACACTGGGGAGATGTAGCCGATGGGACAACCCATGTCTAAGTCCCGCTTTGGGGCTTTCTCCAGGACAGCTGAAGTCTTTAAAAGGCTATAGCAGGAGAAGCAGCCCCATCTAAGATTCAAGAAATCAAAACTGGGAAGATTGCTGCAAAAGACTGTTAAAGTAGAGTCAGCATAATTCAAACTGCTAGACGTTGGCATAATGTGGGGGCCCAAGAAGAGTTGGTACAGGTCATGTTGACTTTGAGATACCTTCAGACCTGGTGCCTCACCTCCACCTGTTCTGCCACATCTGCCCTCCACCAAATGAGGTAGCCCTGCCAGAGGGGTTGGTAGGGCTGGTTGTGGGCTCCTCCCTGTGGCAGACAGTAGATTCCTCACCAAGATAAGACACCCAAGGAAATGACATCAGGTCCTTTCCTGGGAGAGTGGGATGCAGAGGCAAGGCCCTGGAGTTTGCTGTGCCCGCCCCCTGAACCAAGATCAGTACAACCAGGCCTGACTTCCTTCTCTACCTGGCCCCCAGTGCCCAGTGGGCCGCCGAGGAAGGTGGAGGTGGAGCCACTGAACTCCACTGCCGTGCATGTCTCCTGGAAGCTGCCTATCCCCAGCAAGCAGCATGGCCAGATTCGTGGTTACCAGGTCACCTATGTGCGACTAGAGAATGGCGATCCCCGAGGCCCACCCATCATCCAGGACGTCATGCTGTCTGAGGCCCAGGTGTGCCATTGCATGGTAGTGGGTGGAAGGGTGAAGAGACCAGGGTGCACTGCTTTCCCTTTGGAGCACAGGTGTGCTTCCCTCCCCTGCCTGCTTACAGGGGTACTATGTCTGCCTTTTCTGGTCATGACACTAGAGATGTCCTGCTGCGGCAGGGGTGGAGGCACTGGGACCGGGAGGTAAGGGCCAGATTCTACCTTCCCTTTTCTGTCTTTTCTGCCCAGACTTTGCCAACCCAAGTCCTGGCAGGAGTCTCAGTGGTTTAGCCACAGCCCTCACAGTGAGGGGCTTTGTCTCCACAGACCCCACGCTCCAACCTTTGTGGTTTGCAGGAAGCAAATTCAGTATGGTGGTTGGAACGGACCTTGCAGATCCACTTTGCGTTCAGGCAGTGGCGTCCACTCCTGACACAGCCAGAGGTAGACAGGGACTTCAAGGCTATGTTTTCCCTACCCCCTTTGGCCAGAGGCCGGTGGCCAGTGCAGATCTCTGAATGGCCAAGCTGAGTGTCACTGTGCTCCTGATCCCCATGAGGATGACCCAGGGCAGGGCCTGCCAGCTAACCTGCCTCACACTAACCTACGTAGCTTCTGTCCTCCTGAGGGTGATGGTGATGGTTCTGCCCATGAACTTGGGGTGAGATTCCTGAGGTATTCTGTTATTATGATGAAGAATATGCAGCACCCAGAGGCTATGTAAGTAGTCAGAATTACCAAGCAAGTGGGTGGCTGAACTTCAGTTAGAAGCCAAGTCTCTGGACCACTGGGAAAGGACTGCAATGAGAGAGAGAGAGAAGAAAGAGACCGAACATGGTGGCACACACCTATAATCCCAGCAGCTTGGGCGGCTGAGGCAGGAGGATCCCAAGTTCAAAGTCAGCCTCAGTTATGTTGATCCCAAGTTCAATGTAGTGAGATCCTAAGCACCTTAGGGGGACCCTGTCTCAAAATTAAAAAAAAAAAAAAAACTGAGGATGTGGCTCAGTGGTAAAGCTCCCCTGGATTTAATCCCTGGTAGGAGAGACAAAAAAAGAGTTAAAACACCAGTATGGTCTGCTCTCAAGGTGTTTCCATCCAGAATTAGGACCTGGGGCCTCTGGGGCCAGTGCTGAGCTAGACCCAGCAGGATGACCTTCAGTTCCCTCCCTAGTGCAGCTTGCCACCTTTCTCTGGGCTGAGAGCAGGGGTATGAGCATGTACTCCCATGTTCTGTGGGCTTTGCTCAAGTGTAGGCTCACCCACGGAGATAGGAACCTTCACACCTCCAGTTGGGCTCATCCCTCTGAAGCAAAATTCCTTTCTATCCAGAGGGTCCCCTCTTCCTCCTCTCAGCATGCCCCATGCTGAGGGACCTGGGAGGTGGAGGGGAGGGCATGTGTACCGCCTGCATTCCTAGGAGAGGTTGAGGGCTCCTCATGAACCCTCAGCAGACACACCCATCTAGAAACATCCCAAGAATGGTCTCCCTCAAGCTCCTCCCATCCTAGGGGCCACTGCCACAGCTGGGCCAGCACCACAACTGAAGCCAGTAGTGTTCCAGAGAAGTCATTTGGGGTGCCCCCTACTGGTCCCAAGCAGTTTAGAAGGGAGCTGGGCCGGAAGATCAGAAGCACTCTTCTCTTAACCGCATGTCCTTGATGAGGAGTATGCCCATGGAAGGAGACCACTGAAGATAGGGCCTGCCCTTGCACCCCTGGGGATGGTCATTTTGCTCCAAGCCAGTAGGAGAGCAGATGGGGCCTGGTCCCCAGCCTGGCCACAGGGCCCAGCTGTCCTCTGCTTCCCTGTCAAGGACACTGCAGCCTGCTTTTTACCCAGCAGCACCATCCGCTCAGCCCAGGGCCTCCATCAGTTCAGAAAGAACCATTTGATACATGTACCCCTGACCCCTGAGCATACAGCTAGATCTGTCTCCTGTGTTGATTGTCAGTCTTGTCATTGTTTTTGTTTTTTGGGTTTTTTCTTTTTTTAATTTTTTTTTTCTTCTTCTGGGGATTAAGTCCAGAGCCTTGCAAATAATGCTCTACCTCTGAACTACAGCCCCCAGCCCCAAGCTTGTTGCTGTTTCTGATGGTTTCTGACTCCATCTCCTTGTCTCCTTTTGTCCCTTTTTCATGGTCTCTCTCCTCATGCTCTGGTTTTTCTACTCAGCCTCTTCCCTCACCTCTCTCCCTTTCTCCTCCTGCCACTTCTCTGTTCCCTTCCTTGCCTCTTTCTCCATTTTGTTTGATCCTCTCTTCTTTTCTCTCACTCTGTCTCTGACACAAAGGAGGTACCATGTGAGAACTCCATGCCGGGCCGGGCCTGGACAGCTCAGGTCTCCCTGCAACAAGGAAATGGGAACAGAGCCAACCCCAGCCTGCAGAGTGGCCATGACTATTAGGGACCTATCTAGCATCTTCCCATACTAAGCTCCAAAGGCTTTGCAGTAGAACTTGCCAGCACAGGAGGAACATAGACCAACTCTGTGAGGGTGGCCAGGCTGAAGGGCCCCATGACTCCTCTAGCCTGGAGGTACTGGGAACCATCTTCCTGTGCCATGCTTCACTGGTCCACCCCTGGCCCTCCAGAACCACAGACTCTGAATAGAGCCTCAGTACCTCCACCCCTCCCACTACCTGCATGCACCAATGGACTGAAGGATTTACCAAGAAATAGCCATACTTCCAGTCCTTGGAACTGGCTGGCCTTTCTACCTCAACTGTCAGGCACCCACAGAAGGGAGCAGGTGTGTAAGGGACTCCCATGTCTGTGGGTCGCACCCAGGCTCTAAGCTGGACACTCATGGCCTTCAGAATCTTGCTGGCCAGCCTGCCCCTGATCCACCCCAGCCACGGGGTGCTCCTCATTCTCCGGTGGCTGTAATTTGTTGTTCCAGCTGGAATACTTTTGGGAGTGGAAGGAGGCACTGAATAATCCTACCAAGACAAATGTAGGCTGGGGCCACCAGGCTGTGTGGTCATCTCACTCACCCCTCAGTATCTTCCCTCTTCTCTGCCTGAGCTCTCACACCAACCCCACACCTTCAACTTCTGCTGCAGAGGGTCTCTACCTAGAGTTCTCTGACCCTCAGTTTCAGCTCCCCCACCCCTTCAGGCTGTGTGCCCTCCAGGATTCCCTGCCCTTGTCTGTGGTACAGAGTGGTCAGTGAGGCAGGGACTTGAATCTTTGGATGGGAAGTTGTCCTGGATTGCTACCCCTATGGGCACTTCAGAGGTCCAAACCCTCTGTCCTCCATGGGCCAGGTCCTCTCCAGGCCAGAATCCTTCACCATCCTGTCTCCCTTTTTCTTCCTCTCCCACGGTTAGTGGCGGCCAAAGGAGTCCGAGGACTATGTAAGTAACAGGTGTGCGAGCGTGGGCAAGACTGGGTCAGACTGGGCTCATGGGACACTCCCCCTCTCCCTTCTTTCCTCCCAGCCTGTGTTGCCAAGATCCACAGGGCACCAGCCACATCTGGAGAAAATTGGCGTTTAGACGCGAGCACCAAGCTGAGCAGCGATTGGCGTTTCTTCTAATCCTTACTTCTCGCCTGTCGAGCAGCAATTTGAAGCCAATGTTCATGATCGACCAGGGCCTGGCCCCTGCTCCGGCCAGACAGGGATGGAGTTAAATCCAATCCTGATCATTAGGCCTTATTGATCCTGAATGAAAAATCACCTGCTTAGGGCCCAGGCTGGGACAAGAGTCCAGGGAGCTGGGTCTGATATTGGTGCTGCTAGAGCCCCAGCCCTGGGAGACCCTCCAGCTGGGGCAGGAATAGGCCTGTAAGGGGTTGTTGGTAGCTGCCATGACTCCACCTGAGGCTCAGAGCTGGAGGGACACCAGGGTTGGTGGTGGCAGCCCTGTTCCCACTGCACGGTGGTCCCCTCCCTTCTTCCCATTCTTCTCTGTGTGGCGTGGCTTGGTCCCCCTGTGCTGTTTCTCCGCATGACCGGAAACGATGCCTTTGCTGGAAATGGGTATAGGGGTAGGATCTTCCAAGGTGGGAAAACATGCCCTGGCTGACTTCTTAGGCATCAGTGGGAACATGGGAAGCGAGTCCCCCAGGTGTGGGGTGCTCCTCGTCTTCTTCCTGTCTTTCCTTATCCCCCAGGTGTAGGGAGCTGTTGCAGGGAATGGCTGTTCATAGAGTCAGGGGCCTCAGTGGTGGTGACCTGTGGTCCTGACTAGTAGGGTGGGGCCCCTCCACCCTGCTCTGTGCGTGTGTGTCCTTAATGTCCACAAGTGACCCTGCGTATGCAGGAGGAGCCGTAGTCTGTGTGCACGAGTGCCAATAGCTGTGCAGATGCGTGTGAAGCTCTGCCCTGTGAGTACATGTGTACAGGGCCTTCACAAGGTGCATTTACAGCACAGCAGAGTGGAGGAAACAGCATGGCCCTTTGTTCTTGTCTGAAAGGAAGAATGAACTCTCTGCTCCAGGCCTATGGCTCCTGGAATGGGTGGGATCCTCTCAGCCCACATCCCACCTGGCTGCCCTACCTCCAGCAGTCCAGCATTTCACAGCCCAACCTCCCAGGACCTCTGGCCCTGTATGCCTGGGCCTCCCTGCAGGCTAGGGTCCTGAGCTAGCTGACACAGTCTGCCCTCTTCTGACACACTGTGATGGGAACGGCCCCTCCTCCTCCCTCAGGAAACCACCATCAGCGGCCTCACCCCAGAGACTACCTACTCCATTACTGTTGCTGCCTACACCACCAAAGGGGATGGTGCCCGAAGCAAGCCAAAAACAGTTACAACAACTGGCGCAGGTGAGTGAGGGGTCAGGGGCAGAGCTGAGGGTGGGCAGCGGAGAGGGCAGCACCAGAGCCCAGTGCGTGGTTGTTTAGTCCCAGGCCGGCCCACCATGATGGTCAGCACCACAGCCATGAACACAGCGCTGCTTCAGTGGCACCCACCCAAGGAGCTGCCTGGTGAGCTGCTGGGCTACCGGCTGCAATACCGCCGGGCTGATGAGGCACGGCCCAACACCATAGATTTTGGCAAGGATGACCAGCACTTTACAGTCACCGGTCTGCACAAGGGGGCCACCTACATCTTCCGGCTTGCTGCAAAGAACCGAGCCGGCCCAGGCGAGGAATTCGAGAAGGAGATTACAACCCCTGAGGACATGCCCAGTGGCTTCCCCCAAAACCTACGAGTGACAGGACTGACCACGTCTACCACAGAATTGGCCTGGGACCCACCAGTGCTAGCGGAGAGGAATGGGCGCATCACCAACTACACTGTGGTGTACCGTGATATCAATAGCCAGCAGGAGCTGCAGAACATCACTGCTAACACACACCTTACTCTGTCTGGCCTCAAGCCGGACACCACTTACGACATCAAGGTCCGTGCACGTACCAGCAAAGGCGCCGGTCCACTCAGCCCCAGTATCCAGTCCCGGACCATGCCTATGGAGCAAGGTGTGTGCTGTGGGCATGGCAGTGTCTGCCCAAGTATGGCTGCGCCTGGGGACCTCTGCTGTCCTTGACCCACTGACCTCTGGCAACTGTGATTCACCAGCCTCTGCTGTGTGACCCCTCAATTTCTCATGACTATGACTACTAACCTCTAGGAATGGACACCTTGTTTTTGGTGTGACCCCTGACTTCTGCTGTCCTTAACCTACTGACCTCTGCTGCATAACCTTTCAGTTTCTCGTGACTTTGACCCACTGATCTCTTGATTCCATCACCATTCTTGGGTATGCAGCCTACTGATCTTTGGTTTGTGGCACTAATCTCTCAGGGCCATAACCCACTGACCTCTAATGAACATGCTCCACTGTGCCCTGGTGTATGGCCACGAGCTTCTCATGACCATGACCCACTGACCTCTGGCTTCTCTGACTTGGTGTCTGTGAGCTCAGGCTTTTCCTCATGCTCTTCTGGAGATTCTGGCCATTGGTGCTGTAGCATCTGCTGCCCTGTTCCATGCTCACTGTGGAAGAGCTTGGGCTGGGAATTGAACTGTGCCATTTGAAGCTGGCTGGGAATGGGGGTGCTTGGTTCTCAAGCCGTTCCTAAACTCCTGTTTCCCAACAGTGGCTCATCTTCTGGCTCGTTCACCTCACTCCAGATAGCCAGCCAGAGCTGACTTCCTCCTTGTGCCTCCACAGTGTTTGCTAAGAACTTCCGTGTGGCAGCTGCAATGAAGACATCTGTACTGCTCAGCTGGGAGGTCCCCGACTCGTATAAATCAGCTGTACCCTTCAAGGTGGGTAAGGGCCACAGCCAGCCAGACCACCACACACAGACCTTCTGTGTGCTGTCAGTCATTCCAGTCCCACATCCACACGTGCATGTGTGTGAACTGGGTCCTGGCTGTACACATCATCTGCCTTGCAGGCCCAAGGTAGGAGCCCCACTCAGAGGCACTGCCGGGCTCCTCCTCTCATCTCCTGCAGATTCTGTATAATGGACAAAGCGTGGAGGTGGATGGGCACTCAATGAGGAAGCTGATCGCAGACCTGCAGCCTAACACAGAGTACTCATTTGTGTTGATGAACCGCGGCAGCAGCGCAGGAGGCCTGCAGCACCTTGTCTCTATCCGCACGGCTCCTGACCTTTTGCCACACAAGCCACTGCCTGCCTCTGCCTACATAGAGGATGGCCGCTTTGCCCTCTCTATGCCTCAAGTGCAGGACCCCTCGCTGGTCAAGTATGCAGAGGCTGGTAGCAGGGCTGGGGCATGGCCGCAGAGTATTGGTGATGGCTGTCCTGATCCTTGCTCTGCCTGTGCAGGTGGTTCTATATTGTGGTGGTTCCCATTGACCGTGTGGGTGGAAACATGCTAGCACCAAGATGGAGCACACCTGAGGAGCTGGAGCTGGATGAGGTACCTGGGGAGGGAACTGGCCCTAATGACATCCCCCACAGTTCGACATTAGCCACCTCATCCTGAGCGTTACCCTAGTGGACTCCCTCGGGTCCCATCCCAATCAAAATCACTCTTGTGGCTGCTCTGGCTGGCAGCCTGTCTCCTACCTAGGGAAAGGGGCTCTAGGGGCAACCCCCTGGGAGTACTCAGAGAACTCCTGGAAAACTTAACGGAAAATGCCTGGGGAGTGTCTGGGGAGAACCCCCTGGGGTGGGTAACAGTGGAGATGAAGAGTCCTGCAGATATGGAGACCATGAAGGGACTGGAATGAGCCTTAAGCCTGTGTTCTCCCGGAACACACGAAGTCTGTTCTCTCCTCACAGCTGGTTTGGAAACTCTCTCTCTGGTTAGGACCCATAAGGCCTCTATGGGTTGGTGGTAGGGGTGGCATTGTGGAACCTGGCAGCATGTGTACCTGCAGTGGGCAGGCCAGACCATGGCCCCTGGGACAGCATGCTTCAAGACCCCATGTGACTCTGTGCTCTGTTCTGCCAGCTTCTGGAGGCTATTGAGCAGGGTAATGAGGAGCAGCGGCGGCGGCGGCGGCGACAGACAGAACGGCTGAAGCCATATGTGGCAGCTCAGGTGGATGTGCTCCCCGAGACCTTTACCCTGGGGGACAAGAAGAGCTACCGAGGCTTCTACAACCGACCCCTGTCTCCAGACCTGAGTTACCAGTGCTTCGTGCTTGCCTCCCTGAAGGAACCTGTGGATCAGGTCTGCCTGAGCCTACTTGGCTCTCAGCACCCAAGACCCCAGACCTGACCAGGAGTAGGCCAGTCTCCAACACTAGGAGACCCCAGGTCTGGGATGGCCCCTGAGACCTAAAACCTGTACCAAGTATGCCAGGACACTAGGTCCCAAGATCCAGAAGGCCAGACCTCATTTGACCTCAGGAGCCCAGTCCTGCTGGCCAGACCCAGGTCAGCCTCTTAGGGTTTAGAGAAACAGGCCTGGGCCAGCCCAGTATAACCCAGCCCCAGTGCCTTCTCTGCAGGTATGATGGGCAGAGGGTGGGGGTCTCACTGAGCTCACAGCCTGTGCTGTTCCTCTGCTGCGCCACAGAAGCGCTATGCCTCCAGCCCCTACTCGGATGAGATCGTGGTCCAAGTGACACCAGCCCAGCAGCAGGAGGAGCCTGAGATGCTGTGGGTGACGGGCCCTGTCCTGGCAGTCATCCTCATCATTCTCATTGTCATCGCCATCCTCCTGTTTAAGAGGTGAGTGCTGTGTTCAGGGTCCCTAGGGACAGCACCTGCCCCTCACCTCGCAGGCCCTTTCTGGGTACAGTGCATTTGGAGTAAGTGCAGCCATCTCAGCCTGGCCTCTGGCCCCCGGGCACAGTGGGAAGCCAGAGCGGGCAGCAGCATCTGTGTGTGTGTGCATCTGTTTGGTGGAAAGCCCCCTGTGTGCCTGTCAGCCTGGGTGTGAAGAGGGCCTGAGGCTCCAAAGAGCGCTATTCTATGTACATCCCGGGCATGTCTGTCTGTCTCTGTCTGTGGGTTTGAGTGTGTCTGTCTCCTCTTCAGCTTCCAGATACCAAGGTTTCCTGGTCCCCTAGTTTTAGCACTTCCTTCTGCCTCTGTTCCTACGTGGTTTCCTAGTCATGCTCTCCTATTTAGGCCCAAAGAGGTCCAGACCAAGGTGCAGGACCACATCACCACAGATATTCCCATTTACTAAAGGCCCACTGTGCCCACCACATCCATAGCTGTCTCAGCCTCTGTCTTTAACACTCAGTCTTCTGTTTTGGGTAGTTGTAGCCACCTGCCCCTGAAGTTTTGCCGTTCTGTCTACTTCCAAGTCTCCAAGGTTTTTCCAGAGATTTAACTTAACATTTTTTTTGTCATGCTGGGGATAGAACCTAGGGCCTCAGACATATGAGGCAGTCACTCTACCACTGAGCTATACTCATGGAGAATTAATGTTGTCACTCTCAGTTTAAAACCCTTTGGTGGTCAGGTGCTGTGGTGCATGCCTGTAATCCCAACAGCTTGGGAGGCTGAGGCAGGAGGATCAATAGTTCAAATCTAGCCTCAGCAAAAGTAAGGCACTAAGCAACTCCGTGAGACCCTGTCTCTAAATAAATAAAATACAAAATAGGGCTGGGGATGTGGCTCAGTGGTCAAGTGCCCCCCTGAATTCAATCCCCAGTACACTGCCCCTGCCCCAAAAAAAAAAAAAAAAAAATTGACGACTTCCAAGATAAAGCCAAACCTCTTCAGTCTAATAGTTATTCAACTGACTAATCTGGTCCCTGCCCCCACCCTTGATATCAGCACACCTAACTAAAGCACTTCCCAGGCCAGTGGAGCCTCTCCCTTCTGCACCCTCCTGCCTCCTCATCCTTCCAGACTCACTTCTAGGTGCTAGCACCCAGGAGGCCTCTGGCACCCATTCCTTTCCCCATGCAGTCATGCATCACATGACTGCCCCACAACACTCCATTGGACACATGCTGGGCCCACAGTACAGCGTGCTGAGCCTCCAACCCTCGGCCCAGGGCAGAGCACACAAGCATGTCATCTGGTAGATGACTGTGTGCTAGTCCGTGTGTCTGGTGCATCTCATGGAGGAGTGCCTGTCTCCTGCCCCATCTCTCCCCTGCCCCTGCCTGGACCAGTGCTCCTTCCTGGAGCATTCACACCTATGGGTGGGCCCTGAGGAGTGCCTCCTGTACCCACTCCTCCACACTCCCATTTGGATCGTGGTGTCTGTGCAGACAAGAGCTCCTCCCTATGAGGGGATAAGGATCCCACAGTACCCCCTGTCGTGTAAGGGCTGAGTGCTTGGCAGAAACAATGACCGTTCCTTTCTTCTGTCCTTGCCTGTCTTTCGGGACCTAGTAAACAAGAAAGGTAGGAGTTGTTCCTTCTCTCTTCACACGCCTCCCCCTCAACTTCTTATCCTTGCGTACATGTCAGGCCAGCAGGGAGGGACGGTGTTCTGACCAGAAGTCTCTTGACCTGTTGCTTTAAGCAGCAAGCTGTCTAGTCCACACCGCAGTCTCTCCGGTTCAGAATGAATCCTCATTGGCATGAGTGGCAGACCTTGTTGCTCTCTTGCCCATTCGACTCTATACCTTCCACAGAGGGTGCTCCTCCCCGCAGGGCACATGCACGATGCAGCTTCATTGCTTCCCCTGAGTACTCAGAGCTCACCAGAACCTTCCCCGGGCTCCCAGTTCTCAGAGAAGTTATCTCAGTGCTGCAAGAGACCGTCTTGCTCCACTGTGCAGAGCAGCAGGGAATGGTGTCCTCACGTACACGCACTCCAGCACACTCGGCAGCTCCCCCAACACACGCGGGCAGACTGCAAGTGGCCCCTGGGTGTTTCTCAGCAGCTGGATCCTATAGTCTGTCCCTGTCTTTGTGGATGGGAAAATGGAAGCCAGTGGGACAGGACTTTTTACCTGGCTAGTTTGACACCTTTCCCGTCCCTCCCCTGCTGCTCTGGGCATTTACCCTGATACCTGGAGAGCCAGATAGCTGGGGCCCAGTCCCCTGTGATGTTTGTGTATTTTACGTGTCATTTGCATGTTTCTTCCTGGTGGTTTCTGCTGCCTCAGCTGTGGTAGTCTTGGGGATAGCAGCCACTGCCCAGCAGTGACCTGCCTTCTGTCCAAAGGAGCCAGCAGCCTCTGCGACCCTTTCCTCCCGTGCTGCACTGCCCCCTCTGTCCACTCCACACTCCTGCTGTCTCCCTACCCGGTCCCCACTCTGTGTTCTTTCATGTGAGGCTGCTCTGCCCTTGGTTCCTCCATGCTCAGAGAACCCCAGTATGAGGTGGGGCAGTGGGGGTGGGTAGAGCCGTGAATATGGGGCTCTGTGGCAGCCGGCTGGCCTTGGCCTGCACCTTGAGTTCTCATCAACCTCCCTCTGCCTTTTTAGGAAAAGGACCCACTCCCCATCATCAAAGGATGAGCAATCCATTGGGCTGAAGGACTCTCTCCTGGCCCACTCCTCTGATCCTGTGGAGATGCGAAGGCTCAACTACCAGACCCCAGGTAGGGCAGCTTCCCCAGCCTGCTTGCCTGTCCACCTAGATTAAGCAGCCTGCAGGCTCTGTTCCCCAGGTCACTGTAGGACCCCAGTCACATGCCCCTATTTCTTTCTGCCTTTCTTCCTTTATGTTCTTCTCTTTGGATTGAAGTGACAGAAGAGTCTCATGTCCAACATCAGGACAGGTGCTTGGGGCAGCAAAACTGCTCATCAGTCCCAGCATGTCTTCAGTCAGGCCTCTGAATGTGGGCCATAAGGAGCTCCCTAGAGCCCACATCCCAGGTGTAGGGTGCCCAGTCTCTATACCCATCCTCTGGCCCTCCACACAAAGAGGGGCATGTTAGCAGTGAGAAATGCCCCTCGAGAAACGTGAAGGGAGATGAGGTGTGTCATACCTGACCCTTCCTACAGGCCGACTTCCAGATCTACTCTGCAAGTATAGGGACAGCAGCTCAAAGCTCAGTGCCCGTCCTTCCTCCCCACCCACTCTCATGCTATCTGGCTGTTTCTTCTACCTGAAATGTCACTCCTTTTTCTCTGAGCCACATAGCACAGACCTCACCTCTGGGGAGGGGGTCCCACTCAGGGCTGGGGCTCTCCTGTGCTTCTGTCGTGACTCCTCTCACAGAGGACTGGAATTTGCTCAGCCACGATCCTTGAGTTCTACAGCACCAGAAACCGTGTCTTGTTCATCCCCCATCCTTGCATTCAGCCTGCAGCGGGTTCTTGTTGAATGTCTGTGAAATGAGCACACGACAACAGAACAAATGAGTGAACTAATGCACACATAGAGGGTTTGTGTATATATGAGCCAGTTATTACTGCTTATCAAATTAACCCAGAACTTAGTGGCTTAAAACAACAATAATTATGTATTATCTCTCACAGTTTCTGTGAGTCAGGAATTCAGACAGGGCACAGCAGGAGCAGTGTCTCTATTCCAGAATGTTTGGGCCCTTAGCTGGAAGACTCAAAGGCTGGGAGCTGGAATCATTTAAAGCAGGGGTTGGCAAACTATGGCCTGTGGCCAAATACGGTCCACTACCTGGTCCTGTAAATAAAGTTCTCCTGGAATGCAGTCACACCCATTTATTTCTGGGCCTATTTGTATTTGGTAAGGCAGACTTCAGTAGATGTAGTAGACACTGGATGCAAAACCTAAAATATTTGGTGTCCGGCCTTTTCTGGGAAAAGTTTGCCAACTGCTGGATTGTAAAGATGGTTCACTGAGGTGTCTGGTGTTGACAAATCAGCTGTGAGCCTAGCTGGGACTGTCAGCTGGACATCAGGCAAGGCCTCTTCATGTGACCTGGGCTTCCTCACAACATGGTGACTGGAGTTCTAAGGACATGTGTTCTGAGATCGGGCAAGCCAGGCAACCCTAGCAGGCCAGCATGATTGGATTTATGAGAAATCCAAGCACTGGGACAGTAGGACTGCAGGGCAGAGGCTTACTTGGCAAGGGGTGTCAAACCAAGGGCATTGTTCAGGAGAAAGGGTGGGAGGAACTCCTTCCAGTGGAGAACTTGTACACACGAGCTACTTGAGTGTTTCTTCAATATTAGAGTTGGGGATTAGTGACCAACAGGTGACTGGAAGGTCAGTCCAGAGGTCCCCTCACAGAGGGCCTTGGACAGCAGCCTGAGGAGCTTGAACCTCAACCTGAAGGTCCCAGGGAAGCTTTAAAGGTTTTCAGCAGGGTCAGAATTGTGCTATAGAAACAGCACTGTGGCTGCTGTGTGGAGAGGGGTTTGAAGGGGGAGAATCTGGAGCAGGGAGACTAGGCTGCTGAGCAGGTAGAAGGCAGCCGTGTGGATGGAGGGAAGGAGGCGAGGGCAGCAGGGCTCAGGCTTGAGTGCACAGGGGGATACAGGATGGCTCTGTGGCTGCCGACTGAGGACTGTGGTGTGTGGTGTCCGGACCTCTGCTCTGGCCTCAGTGTGGCAGGTGCTGAGGAGCATGAAGCAGTCAAAGCCCAGAAGGGAGAGCTCTCCAGTGAGCAGGCAGGAAGGAGAAGGAGCCCAGAGAGGGAGGGTGGCATAGTGTCAAGGGAGGATTGTTGAAGAGTGGCCAGGAGGAGGACAGAGGTGACAGGAGGAGCAGGTATCCCTCAAGTACCACAGAGAGCTGTGAATGGGAGGGAAGGACCAAGCGATTGATTTAGCACAGTGGGAGACTCAAGAGGGAGGACCATTGCCTTGGCAGGTAGGGCATTGGAGGGAGGGTGGCACTCCAGCGTTGGGGCAGAAATGTTTCTGCAGGTTGAGGAGAAGTGAGGGGAAAGCAGAGAAAGTCCTTTCAGAGACCGCTGCATGGGCAGACACTCAGGAAGAGAGGAGAGGGTGGCGGGTTCGGAAAGGGATTTCTCATTTCTAATACGAAAATCATCTGAAAAGAGCGAAGGCCTTTTTTCTTCTTCTTTTTTTGCAGTGCTGGAATTGAACATAGGGCCTCTACCATTGAGATATACCCCCAACCCCAAAGGCCAAATTTTGATACCAGAAGGAATACGGGTTGGTTTGGACTTAATAGTTGGTCATAAAAAGAGCCCTGAAAGGCCACCCAGGCCCGTGGGGTTTGGGAGCACTCATTTCCGGAGGTGGGACATCTGTCTGCGTTACTGGGAGACCAGGGGCCTGTGGTGGGTTTTATCCCATAGCCCCCTGCTCCTCACTGCCCTGACCTTCCTGCCCCGCACCCACACTGTGTCTGAGCTCATAGCCATGTGACCAGAAAAGGTTAACGGGCTCTCTTCTCTCGCCCCATTGTGTTTGTTTTGTTTTGTTTTGTTTTTTTTGGTTTGTTTTCTCTGCAGGTTCCAGTGCCCCCAGTTGCCCGAATATCTCAAGTTAGTTTTCAAAGTTCCCATGTTTGGGGAAACTTTGGCTTTGGTGTCTGTTTCCATTCCTCTACTTTTCTCACCCCGTCCCTCCTACCTTCCTTGTTCATCTCTCTCCTTTCCTCTGTTCTCCCCTCCTGATGTCTTCTCATCTCTCTCCTTCGCTCCCTTCCTCTCTGCCCACCTTGTGTCCTCCAGTTCTCTCTTCTCTCCTGCTGGCCCAGCCTGGTCTCTTGCCCCTGCCTCCTCTGTCTCAGTCTGATACCTCTCAGGGTACCTCTCCCTCCTGAATCCTCATCTCTCTCTCGCTACATCTTCCTCCTCATCTCTGTTTCTCTCTGTGTGCTCCCTCTGTGTCACTCTGCCATTGTCTGTACTTCATGCCCACTCCATCCACACACTCTGTGTCTGGGACAACAGCATCACCCAATCTCCTATAGTGACCAACGCCAGTGAGGGGCAGGAGGGCTGTCCCCAGGCACGTGTGGTGGGACCCCAGCTTCCACCTGTCAGCTGCTGCCGACCTGGGCTTCTAGTATGAGCCTGGGAGGGAGGAAGCCTCCCATTCCTCTTGAGCAGACCTGCCAGGCAGAGCTCTGGTGCCCCCACTCAGCACAGTGTCACCTGACATGCTTCCACACGCTCACAGCACACACACTTCCCTCTCTGTCCTCTCTATCCTCCAGCCACTGTGTGCTCCGCCATCCCTGTTGCCGCATGTGCTGCCGTCTCCATGCCACCAGTGCCAAGTGCTCCATGGTCCCACGTGTTCATGTGTGCACATACATGCATCGGGGCTGTTTCCACCACCTTGCTCAAGCCTCACATTAACTCTGCCTGTGTGTGCCCTGCCTCCCCAGGTATGCGAGACCACCCTCCCATCCCCATCACCGATCTGGCGGACAACATTGAGCGCCTCAAAGCCAATGATGGCCTCAAGTTCTCCCAGGAGTATGAGGTGAGACAGCCTCCCCTGTCCCATGTGGCTGGCCTGGGGCCTAGCCCATAGCAACTCCTGTCTTGTCCCAGATCAAAGCAGTGGCTGGGGCACTAGGTTTTCCTGGTGCACAGAGAGGGATGGCGGCATCAAGTTTCAGCTGGGAAACTGGCCTTCTCAGGTGCTGAGTCTAACCAAGGCCCTGCCCAGGACCTCTGATGGTCCCCCAGGAGAGGCTTCAGAAGGCTATGCTGGGTGCTCAGAAACGTGTCCAGATGCTAACAGAGGCAGACACAGGGTACAGACCCAGATCATGTGTGATAATCAGATCAGTAGTAATAGCCACAATAGCTAGCCTTTATCAAGAGCTTACTGCAGGCCAGCATCGTCTGAGTACTAGGCATCATCATCTCACTCCCCTCAGCCTTCTGAGATGGTACTATTACTGTCCTATCTTTCAGGTGAGGAAGCGGGGCTCAGAGAAGGCAAGTGACTTGCCCATGGTCAAACAGCTGATAAGTAGTGGAGCTAGAATTCCAACCCAGGCCTACCTGACAGCCTGTGTCTGCACTGCGTGACCACTCCATCCACACACTCGATGCCTGGGACAGCAGTGTGGCTGAGCCATTGTGACTGCACCCATGAGGGTTAGGAGGGCTGTCCCCAGGCCGGTGTGGTGGAAGCCCAGCTTCTGTCTCATCAGCTTCCGCCCACCTGTGCTCACATGTGCACTCAGAGTGTACAGCTCACAGATGAGGAGCTAGGGGCTCCTCCATGTGCTCACTTCACTCTGACCTGCTGGGGACTCGGATTTCAGGGTCTGAAGGCTTCTACCCAACTCCCAGCTGGTGGCCGGAGAGGACTCCGAATGTTCCTAGGCCGCCCAGCCTGGGAGGGACTTTGTTAAAGAAGGGGTTCATGAAGGAGAGGCCCCCCTTCTCTAGTAAGCACACAAAGATATCTTTTCTGTCTTGTGTATCGTTCCTTTCCAGCACCTGGCACAGACCTCAAAACATTGTTGACAGATAAGTGATGGATGAGTTGGTTCAGCCTAACCTGAGAGTTTGCTCTCCTTTTAGTCAGATGTCCACTCTCAGGTGTGTTTTGGGACCGAACAAGGGTACCAAGGTTGCACTTCCAAGGACCATGGGTCAGACAGATTTCAAGGGTGTTGGGTCAGGTTTCCAAAGAGAAAATTGAGCTTGGCAGGCAGATGAATGAGCACTTCTGCAAAGCAACCATGCTGCCTCTACCTGTTTATATGTGGCCTCACTGCAGGTAACAAAGCTTTTAAGTTGGGCCCTCAGCTCTTTATGGAGCCAGGAATGGTCTTCCACCCGTACTCAGCTGTGCTGTGTCCCATCCCTGCCCTTCCTTCTGGTGAGGCTGTGCCTCACTGTCTAGGTGCATAGGATCTCTGCTCACAGCAGTCCCCCTGCCCCCTCCTGCCTGTTTCTGTCCTTCTACTCTTGAGTTATCCTTATAAGACCCTCTTCTACCCAGAAGGCTACTCTGGCCACTCAAAACTGCTGATGACTCCCCCTCAGCCAGGATCCCAGAGCTCTGTCATCCTTAACATTCTGTTAGTCATTCATCACACATCGGCAAGCACTAAACCATGTGCCACTCCCTGTGCTCAGCACATGGAGCTAAATGCCCTCCATAGCCAGTCAGTGGGGAAATATACCAGCAGATAATCAGCATTGAATGTGTAACTGTGTCCATGTGTCCTGGTATTAAATATGACCAATATGCATAGAGAAGGGAGACTGACAGCACTAAAGCAGCCTGAGGGTTGGGCTGTGCTTGGGGGTTTCCTAGAAGCACTGACACTGTCCCCTGGAGTGTAACAAGGCTGGGGCCAAAATATGAAAGATGCTGCATGCAATTCAGAATACTTTGGAATGTATCCATCTGTAAAATGAGGATCATGACAGAACTATCTCATATAGAATTAGATGGGAAAATACAGAGTGCTCACAACAGTGCCAGGCACACCCTAAGCCCCATTGATACTTAGCCATTACCATTACTGCTGAGGCAACGAAGAGCATGGAATCTTTTAAGCAGGAAATTGATATTCAAATCTGCATTTTTGAAACGTCTGAAGGGTCATTAAAGCAGTAGGACAGAGTGGGTCAGAATGGAGGAAGAGAGAGGGCAGTGGCAACAGTTGGAGAGCTGAGGAGGGGAGGAGCACCAGATTTTTGGCCAGTGGGAGAGGTCGTGAGGAGGTTTTGAGGTGGACTTGGCAGGTGCTGGCCTGGGCTTCTGGGTCATGGATGGCTGATGCCATCCACTGAGATGGAGTCCCTGCAGCAGAGCAGGTTTGGAGGGGAAGCTAATGAATGTGGCTTTGACATGAGACTGAAGGTCCAGTGAGTTCCTTGTCCAAGGAGGCTGCCAGGTACTCAGAAGAGAGCTCCTGAGCCGCAGCTGGGGTCACAGACAGCTCCAAGATGTACCAGTGCAAGAATTCTGCCAGCAGCAGAGGTCACTCAGGAAAGGTGGTAGAGCGAGGAGAGGGCCTGGGAGAGTCACTGGAGGAAACAGTGTCCCATCTGCAGAACGGGCAGGTGCAGGGGAGCGGATGGAGAAGAAACAGGCAGAGATAGAAGAGGCTAGGCAAGGTGGTGCACAGTGTCCAGAGCCTTCAACAGTTTTCAGCCTGTCCAAGGACGCTACCGATGGTTCCATCTGATGTCCATGCCCATTTCATTTGTCCGATGCACAGCCCTCTCCCCTGGCCACCCCAGAGCATTCTGCCAAACAGAGCGATCTGGTGCCATGGTCAAAGGACTCCACAGTGCACCCTTTACTGAGTTTTGGAAGCTTCATGGCTCTGTGGCCCGGGGTGTTGCTCAGCTTCAACAGCACTGCTGGTAGAGGGCCAGTGCAGCACAGCATGGAAGGCAGGGTCTCCCAGTGGGGGTAGGCCTCCCTCAACTCACCCCTGCTTTTTCCTGGCAGTCCATTGATCCAGGACAGCAGTTCACATGGGAGAATTCCAACCTGGAGGTGAATAAGCCCAAAAACCGCTACGCAAATGTCATTGCCTATGACCACTCTCGAGTCATCCTTACCTCCATTGACGGTGAGCCAAGGGCAGAGCCCCCTCCCAGCCCCTGTTTGCCTCCCCCTCGCTGTCTGGGCTGACTCATGCTACGGAGGACATTCCTAAGCCTTGGGTGCACTGAGGTATGGTGGGCTGAGCTGGGGACACTGGGTTAGTGCTCCCTGGCATTCCCTTCTGTCTGTAGGCGTCCCAGGGAGTGACTACATCAATGCCAATTACATCGATGGTTATCGCAAGCAGAATGCCTACATCGCCACACAGGGCCCACTGCCCGAGACCATGGGAGATTTCTGGCGGATGGTGTGGGAGCAGCGCACAGCCACCGTGGTCATGATGACACGGCTGGAGGAAAAGTCCAGGGTGAGAGGGACTGAGGGCCCTGATAGAAGGTGGGCAGGAAATAACTCAGCCACCAGGTGACATCGGACACCTTATTCTGTCCGGTGGGTAGAAGTTTCTCAAGGTATTCCCCAGCACTATTGCTTTCCTGGAGTGCTGTTAGATTCCCCAGGTGCTCGGGTGTTCCTGGGATGTAGCATGTTCCCCAGATGCTCGTGGGTTCCTAGGATGTTGTAATGTGTTTCACCAAATGCTGTCATTTTCTGGAATGCTAATATGTTCCCCAGTTGCTGGCTTGTTCCCAGGGTGTTCACATGTTCCCCAGATGCTGGAGTGTTCCTGGGGCATTAACACATCTCCTCAGTTAATTAGTGGAAAGAGCTGCTGTTATCTGCTTTTGCACTGCAAAGCATTGACTGGAACATAAAATTTACAGAGCTTGAAAATGGGGCATAAACATTATGGGTAAATTTGGCAGAAAATGTGCCTGGTGCGATCTGGTCTTGAATAAATAATTTTCAATTATGGCCCTCATTCCACCAGTGAGGGCAGGGGTGGTGACATAGCATGATGAGTCTTGATGAGGGAGAGTAGAAATGATTTGTGTTTGTGTGTGTGTGTGTGTGTGTGTGTGTGTGTGTGTACTAGGGATTAAACCCAGGGGCACTTTACCACTGAGCTATATCCTAAGCCTTTATTTATTTTGAGACAAGGTCTCACTAATTTGCTAAGACTGTTCTCGAACTTGCAATCCTCCTGTCTCAGCCTCCCATGGCACTGGGATTACAGGCACGTGCCACTGCCCAGCAGGACAATGGACTTGAGAGTTCAGGGCTGGGAGGGTCTTAACCAGATAGGCCAGGCCTTGCACTCTGCTTCTGCCTGCCTGGGCCTTTGAGCACTCTCCAACATCACCTGTGCCCTGCTCCCTGTTCTGTATTTCCCTCTGCAGGTAAAGTGTGATCAGTACTGGCCAGCTCGTGGCACTGAGACTTATGGCCTCATTCAGGTGACCCTGCTGGACACTGTGGAGCTGGCCACATATACTGTGCGCACCTTTGCACTCCACAAGGTATGGCTCTGCCCTGGTACTTGTCCTTATAAAGACAGAGGCCTGAGTGTGGCAGATTAGAGTTGGGGAGCAAGCATAGGTATTAGAGGGTCAGGGGCTAGCGGGGCAAGTGGGGTGATATGAGAACTTCCTCAACTTCTTCAGGGTACCTTGAGTGGCTTCTGAGTCCATCCACGAGTAGTGGGTCTGGCCTAAGTGTGTGGCAGCAGACTCCTGGTCACCTGATCACCTCATCTCTCCTCACTTTGCTCCCCAGAGTGGCTCTAGTGAGAAGCGTGAGCTGCGTCAGTTTCAGTTCATGGCCTGGCCAGACCATGGGGTTCCTGAATACCCGACTCCCATCCTGGCCTTCCTGAGACGGGTCAAAGCCTGCAACCCGCTCGATGCAGGGCCCATGGTGGTACACTGCAGGTGAGAGGGTATGGTGCAACCACAGGGAGTGGGGTGGGAGATGGGGACCTCTGACCCAAGCTGAGACCATGTTCTGCAGTGCTGGTGTGGGCCGTACGGGCTGTTTCATCGTTATTGATGCCATGCTGGAACGAATGAAGCATGAAAAGACGGTTGACATCTATGGTCATGTGACATGCATGAGATCGCAGAGAAACTACATGGTGCAGACAGAGGACCAGTATGTGTTCATCCATGAGGCGCTGTTGGAGGCTGCCACATGTGGACACACAGAGGTACCTGCCCGCAACCTCTATGCCCATATCCAGAAGCTGGGCCAAGTGCCTCCAGGGGAGAGTGTGACTGCCATGGAGCTCGAATTCAAGGTAGGGTTCCAGTGGGCCGGGCCTGGGTCATGGGGGACCTCTGTGGCTCCCCATGGAAGCCAGGCCTGACCAAACCCTTGCTGTCAACAGTTGCTGGCCAGCTCCAAGGCCCACACATCTCGCTTCATCAGTGCCAACCTGCCCTGCAACAAGTTCAAGAACCGCCTGGTGAACATCATGCCCTATGAACTGACCCGGGTGTGTCTGCAGCCCATCCGCGGCGTGGAAGGCTCCGACTATATCAATGCCAGCTTCTTGGATGGCTATAGGTTAGCAGGCTTGTCCCTGCCCCACCATGTGCCACAGTGCCCAGGCCTGCGCCTGGCTGGTGAGGGTGAGGGGAAACATGGTAGGGCCAACCCAAAAGACTCGAGTGGGCTGAGTAGACCAGGGAGGGCTTCCTTGGAGGAGGGGTGCTCGGAGCAGGGCTCTAAGGGACCAGGCAATCTCAGGGGAGATTGGGGGCAGCAGCACCTCCAGCATGTCCAGTGTTATGTCCATCCAGACAGCAGAAGGCCTACATAGCTACACAGGGGCCTCTGGCAGAGAGCACCGAGGACTTCTGGCGCATGCTTTGGGAGCACAATTCCACCATCATCGTCATGCTGACCAAACTTCGGGAGATGGGCAGGGTGAGCCCACCCCTTCCCCTAAGGTCCTTCTCACACCTGGGAGGACCCCAGCCACCCCTGGGAGAGACAGCCCTTTTGTTACTTTCCATGTAACAGGGAGATTTTCATACCCAAGCTTCCATCAGCATTAGCCTCAGACCCTACCCTTTCACCACCTGAGGCATCCTGTCCCAGAATCCTCTGAAACCTCATTCTCCCTTCCTCCTTCCTCCCCACCTGATCATGGGGGCTGGACCCTGTGTCCACAGGAGAAGTGCCACCAGTACTGGCCAGCAGAGCGCTCTGCTCGCTACCAGTACTTTGTCGTCGACCCGATGGCTGAGTACAACATGCCCCAGTACATCCTGCGTGAGTTCAAAGTCACAGATGCCCGGGTGAGTGTTGGCTGGAAAGAGTATCTGTTCACACTCAAGCACCACACTGCCCACACGGTACCTTAACTCTAACTATGGGAACGTGAGAAGAGTGTTCAGGTTTTGGGGTGTGAGCCTATCTCCCTGGGTGGCCTCATGGGTAGTGACTTCACAAGGGTGCATGCCTGTGTTATTGTACTCCCCCAGCCTGGTCCGGAGGGACTGTAGCCTAAGGCACAAACTTGAACCCAGTACCTTGCCCACCTTCCCCAGGATGGGCAGTCGAGGACAATCCGGCAGTTCCAGTTCACGGACTGGCCAGAGCAGGGTGTGCCCAAGACAGGAGAGGGCTTCATAGACTTCATCGGGCAAGTGCACAAGACCAAGGAGCAGTTTGGGCAGGACGGTCCTATCACCGTACACTGCAGGTGGGGCTGTCCCCTTGAGGCCAGTGCTGGGGGTGGTCCTGAAAGCCTGGAGGATGGCTGCCAGAGGTGAGCAGGATTCCTGACCCGGCTTTTCTCTGAGTAGTGCTGGTGTGGGCCGCACGGGAGTATTCATCACTCTGAGCATCGTTCTGGAACGCATGCGCTACGAGGGCGTGGTTGACATGTTCCAGACTGTGAAGACCCTGCGAACACAGCGTCCTGCAATGGTGCAGACAGAGGTGTGTAGACAAGTGTGCAGGGACAAGGTCTCCCTGACAACCCTCCCTGCAACCCTAGGCTGTGTTCAGTAGCTCCAAACTGAGCACTGGTAGTATGTGTCTGGGTTAGGGCCAACCCTGACCCGTGGCACAGTATAGAAGCAGATATACATGATTGAGGTGGTGGGGAAGACAGGTAGATGTAGGGGCCTGGGAGAGGAAGGGAGAGAGAATAGCCCTCAGAGGCTCTTTCAGGCCCCTGAGCATTGCCCGGGGCAGCTCTCAGGGTGAAGCACCTGCTTTTGGGCAGCAGAGGCTTATTCCTTTGCCCACAGGCTGCAGTGTGAGTGACCTCAGCAATGTGGTTGCGGTATCTGTTGGCATTGCCTACACTAACCAGCCCCCTTGTCCTGGCAGGACCAGTACCAGCTGTGCTACCGTGCAGCCCTGGAGTACCTCGGCAGCTTTGACCACTATGCAACGTAACTACTGCTCCCCTCTCCTCTGCTGCCCCCACAAGGGGGCTCCGGAGGGGACTCAGCTCCTCTGAGCCATACCGACCATCGTCCAGCCCTCCTGCACGGATGCTGTTGCCGGCAAAGCACAGTCCACTGGGATCACAGCGTTTAAGGAACATTGCCACACCAATTCAGAGAGCCCAGAACACCCCTGGGCTAGCGGGCGGATGGCAGGCAGGCAGGCGCTCTGTCCACCAGGCCCAAGCTCTCTGTTCAGCTCCGCGTTTCTCATGCTTCTCATGGGGTGGGGATGGGGGCAAAGCCTCCTTTTTATACATTAGGTGGGGTAGACTGAGGGATCCTAACCTCTTCCCTCTAATTTTTCCTTTTGCAAATCCTTAATTGCAGAATGGGCCATTTTGGGGTTTGGTGCTCATTTTGTTTTCCTTTTTGAGTTTGCTTTGGACCCTTTTTTGTTTTTTTCTATGACTTATACTGCTGAAGGACAGAACTTGCCTTCCTGGTGTGGAGCTGGGCCACCAGCCTGATAAGGCTTGGCTGTGGACCTGGGAGGTGGCGCAGGTCCGGCTGCTCCTCCAGCCTTTCAGACAAGATCCTGTTGCAGGGAAACACAGTTTGTTGGGTTTTTTTTTTTTTTTTTTTTTTTTTTTGGTTTTTTTAATTCCCCCCTAGGTTTTGTTTTGTTTTTCTTTAAGTCTTTTTTAGGCCCCGCAGACAGTGGTGGGCGGGGAGGCGATAGGAAACACATCCCCAGTCGTCTGTTCCAGTGTGTGTTTAACATTCACAGCCCACAACCACAGACGTGTCTGAGGGAGCCTAGCAAGGCATTCCTCATCACCATCGTGTTTGCAAAGGTTAAAAAGAAACAAAACAAAACAAAAAAGAAAAAACACACAAAAAAAGAAGAAATAATGAAGAGAAAACTAGAGAGTCATCCCCTGGTCTCTGCTCAGACCCCCAAGAGGGAAGTGACTTCGTGCATCCGAGGCTACCCAGGGGCTTGCAGAGCCTGCTGTTACCCCCAGCACTGCAGTAGGGCTGGTGTTTGTAGGCTGTGGAGTCTGGCCACATGGCCAAGCAAATGGCACAGGTCAGGGTCTTTGTCACGCCCCACACACCTCAGGGCCAAGCGGGGGGCGTGGCTGGCCCTTCAGGTCCAGGCCAGTGGGCCTGGTAGCACATGTCTGTCCTCAGCAGGGGCCAGATGATTTCCCTCCCTGGTTTGCAGCTGTTTTCAAAGCCCCTGGGAATCGCTCTTTTCCGCTCCTTCAAGATGCCCTCATAAACCAATGTGGCAAGACTACTGGACTTCTATCAATGGTACTATAATCACTCTTATTATCTCAGCTTGCTGAGGGGCAGGGAGAGGGCCTCTTCCTCTGGGCAGCACTATCTAGATAGGTAAGTGGGGGCGGGGAAGGGTGCATAGCTGTTTTAGCCAAGGGACATGATGCCGAGGTCCCCAAGTCTAGCTAGGCCAAGTCAAGATCAACAATCCAGGGTTGGTAATGTTGGATGAAACATTCATTTTTACCTTGTGGATGCTAGTGCTGTAGAGTTCACTGTTGTACACAGTCTGTTTTCTATTTGTTAAGAAAAACTACAGCATCATTGCATAATTCTTGATGGTAATAAATTTGAATAATCAGATTTCTTACAAACTGGGCTTCTGTCTCAGCTCTTTTGGAATCCAAAGAATCTGGACTTTGAATCAGTAGCTAGCATGGGTTCTGGAGATTGCCTGTTCTTGAGAGGACAGTGAGGCTATCCTGAGTATTTGTGACAGGGCTGGCTCCTGTCATGACTGTCTACTTCAGCTCTGAAGATGGAACCACCAAGAGCCAGGCCTGAAGCACCCTGGGTTTGGGAGCACACTCTTCACCTCTCCTCCTCCGTGGTGTGCTGCAGGTTGCAGTATCAGGGGGTACTGGGCTTCCCCTTCTAGAAGCCATATCCCCCTCTCCAATCACCTCCTTCCTTTATTTCTCCCCTAAAGGGTGGGATGGGCCTGTGGCATAAAAGCCTGTGCCCATGCTGGGTGTGGTGGCACATGCCTATAATCCCCGCAGCTGGGGAGGCTAAGGCAGAAGGATTGCAAGTTTGAGATCAGTCTCAGCTATTTAGTGAGACCCTATCTCAAAATTAAAAAATAGTACTGGGGATGTAGCTCAATATTAAAGCACCCCTGGGTTCAATCCCTAATACAGAATAATAATAATAATAATAACCATATGGAAATGGGTTAATGAGGACTAATTTTTGCAGTGTAAATGCTGGACACCAAAAACAGCATGGCCGTGTGACCCCTAAATACATGGCAATATCTACTGATTGATCCCTGTGGCCTCTCCTCTGGTGATCAGACAAGTCTTTCCAGGCTGTAGAATTATGGAACTTATAGGGATTCAGGGATAGAAACCCAGAACAAGTGAGGAAGAGAAATTCCTAAGTCACCAACTAACACTTAATAAGAGAACATCGTGACAGAGTCCATCAGCCCATCACAGAAGTGAGTGTACTGAAGCAGCACCTAACCCTGGGCAAGGCTTCCTGGAGAAAGTGATATAAGCCGGATTCAGACTTTCACAGGGTGAGTAGTGGTTAGATTTAAAGGGTGGGTAAAACATTCCCAGCAAAGGGAACAACCTGTGCAAAGGCTCAGAAGCATGGAAGAGATCAAGCACGAAACGGAAGAAGTACAGATGACTGAGGTAGTGAGACACTGAGCTAGAAAGTGGGCTGGGTGGGGCTGGGGTTGTGGCTCAGTGGTAGAGGGCTTGGCTAGCATGCGTGAGGTACTGGGTTCCATCCTCAACACCACATAAGAAAATAAAGATCTAAAAAATACAATAACATTATTAAAAAAAAAAAAAAAAGGCTGGGTGGAGTCAGGGTGTGCCTCTAAGGGGACTGAGTTGACTGAAAGGGATGCAAGTGTCCCAGGCAGGTGAAGTACCTCTCTAACATCCTGAGCAGATCTTGATGACCTTCTTCACATTCTTGTATTAGTAACTCTCCTGGGGGCTGTGAGTGACCGAGACCAGACACCAGGTCCTTTCTTGGTGTCCCCAGTACCTGGTTCAGTGCCTGGCATATTTTTATTCGTTCAGAGAAAAGACACCATCATTGTATGATTCTTTAAATTTGAATAATTGTTTGCTACATAAAACTGTAAGTTCAATAGTTGAGTGCTTTACCCAGCATGCATGAAGCCTTGGGTTCAATCCCCAGCACTCCATCCACCGCCCCCCCCCCCAAAAAAAAAGCCATTAAGCATTTTAAAGTAAGGGATAAATGCCAGGTTTTCACGTGAGAGATATCAACATTCAAAACGCCCTAGGCAGGCTCAGTGCTAAGTGCCTTATGGACTGATTGCTAACCTAGAGTTAGAATAGACTCTTCTTTCCCTTTCACAGATAAGGCAGCAGGCTCATGTGGAGTCCCTTGTCTGAGACCACACAAGCAGAGGAACACCAGAGCTGGGACCATTACCTAATTACATTTGCTCCAGAGATCCTTTTCCCTCACCCAGTGCCAGCCCTCCCTCCCCTGCCCTCTCACACCATCCCTATCTCCAGCCCCACTCCCCTCGCCAGGCCCCCCATCACATCCACCCAGCTTTCCTATCAGGCATCTCTTCCATACCTTCGCATTCATCTCATACCAGACCCTGCCCATTTGGCCTCCACTTGGCATCTTTTCAACTGTCTCTCTTTCTACTGCTCTGTCCCAAGCTACCCTCTTGCCAGTACTGCTGTCCTGTCATCTACCTGGTCTGCCTGCCCACAGCCCTGCCCCAGGCAACCCATTCTCAACATAGCAGCCAGAGAAATACTGTTCTCAGGGCAGTCATGGCCGAGACAATGTCTTGAGAAGAAAAAAAAAATTTTAGATGAACATGATACCTTTATTTTATTTATATGTGGTGCTGAGGATCGAACCCGGTGCCTCACACATACAAGGCAAGTGCTCTACCACTGAGCTACAACCCCAGTCTGAAAAAACTTTAATAGAAAGGAAAAATTTATTTCATCAACCTATTCAACAAATAATAGATAATGTGCATTTGCCATGTCATAATCACCCTTCTGAGTATTTGAAATAAATATATCAGTGAAATGAACAGACTGCTGTCCTTGGGGCATGTATACTCTAAAATCAGGAAACATGATACATATGAAAAATAGTAAATAAGTGTATTTATAGTTTATTAAATGGTAATAAGTCCCATGGTATGTGTTTGGGAAGGGGGGGTGTTCAATAAAAGGACAAGCACATGGGATAGTCAGGGGAAGGTTCACTGAAAAGATGGGATTCAGGCTGGGCCCAGTGGAGCATGACTATAATCCCAGGAGCTCAGGAGACTGAGGCAGGAGGATCGAGTTCAAAGCCAGCCTCAGCAACTTAGTGAGGCCCTAAACAATTTAGCAAGACACTGTCTCAACATTTAAAAAAGAAAAGAGATGTGTCCCAGTGGTTAAGCACCCCTGGGTTCAGTCCCCCGTATCAAATACACACACACACACACACACACAAAGATGAGCATCCAGATGCAGCCGGTAACTAAAGCAAAGGCACTAGGCAGGAATGTGCCTCACAAGGCTGCTGTGGCTTTGACGCTGAAGAATAGCAAGGGAGAGGTCAGAGTGCGGAAGTCCAGGTGTGAAAGAGGCCAGATTTTATTATCTTGAAGGCAGAGCTGAGAGGATTAACTGATGGATTGGAAGAGAAAAAGACAAATCAAGGTTGACCCCACAGTTTAGGCCTGAGCAGCTACAAGGATAAAGTTAGCATTGATTGGTGGGGGGCTGTACATGTGGGTTAGAAAGCTGCTCAGTGGTCCCAACCGAAATTTGGTGGAGTTGGTTTAATTTTTCTTTTGGTATTGGGGATTGAACCCAGGGTGTTTTACCACTGAGCCATGTCCCCAGCCCTTTCTATTTATTTTGACACAGGGTCTCACTAAGTTGCTTAGGGCCTTGCTAAATTGCTGAGGCTGGCCTTAATCTTGCAATCCTCCTGCCTTAGCCTTCCAAATTGCTGGGATTACAGGTATGCCCAGCATGAGCTGGTATTACTTAAGTCTGCCTGACTCTAAAGCTCTTTGCCCAGTAAAAGAGCTGGATGATTTTTTTTTTTTTTTTTTTCTTGGTTTTCTGAATTTTCTGTGAAGAGTTAATACTACTTTAATTTCAAATTTATCAAATTTTTATAATGATACAATTAATAGTAACTTGTTTTTAAAGCAAAAAATATCTAAATAAGATAAGGGTGTAAATGTTAAAATTCCCATTCTTTTCCTACCCCATCACTTCTGGTGGGAAAAACTATTCACAGTTTAGTCCATGTCTTTTTGGGCCTTTTCTAGGAATATGCAAACATGCACATAATCTTTATTTTATTTATTTATATATATAACCAGAATCATTGTTCATGTCTTTCTGCAAGTAACCTTTTCATTTAAATATACTGTGACAAGCCGGGGTTATAGCTCAGTGGTAGAGCACTGGCCTAGCCTGCAGAGGGCCTAGGTTTGATCCCCAGAACCAAAAAAAAAAAATTTAAATATATTGTGAGAAGCCCAGTGCAGTGGCAGTGGTGCACACCTGTAATCCCAGCTACTCAGGAGGGTGAGGTAGGAAGATTGTTAAGTTCGAGGTCATCCTGGGCAACTTAGACCCTGTCTGAAAATAACAAAAAGTTCTGAGGATAGAGCTCAGTGGTAGAGTACCCCTGGATTCAATCCCCAGTACCAAAAAAAAAAAAAGAAAAAAAAAAGTTAAAAATCACACATGAAGTTACTGTATGTACAAAGTGTTCTCCAGGGCTGTGGAGTCCTTTTCACTCATCTGCCTCTTCAGTCTAAGCCAGCACTGCTAATTGAACTTCTTTGGCTTTGTTTTATTACCTGACACAGCTAGTCCTCATCATTGTCTTTTAATATCTTTTAATTCATTCAAAATCAATTAGTGCCATTCGCCAGTTTTTCTCTTAAATGGACATTAAATTATCTGGGGGAAACTCCCCTCCCTCAATTTTGATTACAGTGTGTGTGTTGCTGGTGTTCAATCCCAGGCAAGCACTCTACCCGCCCAGCCCTTGATTACAGATTTTTGTATCTCAAAAAAAGTTGACAGTAACATATCTGAAGAATACGTGTTAACGTAAAAGAAAAGCTGATTAGAGTCTAAAAATCTTAAAATTTTGTGGTCAAAAGTAAGTGCAGGGCTGGGGAGATAGCTCAGATGGTAGAGTGCTTGCCTTGCAAGCACAAGGCCCTGGGTTCGATCCCCAGCACCAAAAAAAAGTAAGGTGTGCTTGCCGGACATGGTGATGCACACCTGTAATCCCAGCAGCTCAGGAGGCAGAGACAGGAAGATAAGAAATTTAAGGCCAGTCTGGGCGACTTAGTGAGACCCTGTCTCAAAATAACAAAGGCTCAGAATGTGCCTTAGTGGGAGATTTACTTGCCGGGCAGGCAAAAGGCTTTGGGTTCAATCTCCAGTTCTGCAAAATTAAAAAAATATATAAAAGGCAAGAGTTATGTATCAGTATTGGTGTAGGGGATTAGGTAGTCATATATTACTAGTGGAAATAAAAACTGATTCTACCTTTTTTGGAAGAAAATTTACAATTCTATCAAAAGTATTAAAATATGTTTTGTTTTAGTTATAGATGGACATAATACCTTTATCATATATATTTATTTTTATGTGGTGCTGAGGATTGAACCCAGTGTCTCACCCATGCAAGGCAAGTGCTCCGCCACCCAGCCCCTTAAAATATGTTTTTATCATTGACCCAGCAATACACATTTAGGAATTTACATAAGAGAAACAGTTGGACAAATAATTTAAAAATCTATCAGCAAAAATTCACTGCAGAGCTGGGGAGATAGCTCAGTTGGTAGAGTGCTTGCCTCAAAAGCACAAGGCCCTGGGTTCAATCCCAGCACTGAAAAAACAAAAAATTCACTGCAGCATTATTCGTAATACTGAAACTAACAACCTAAATTAGACCTATACAAACATTAGTGTCTGTATTCCCTGGGAGCTCTAAAATGCAGACTCTAAAACCCCAACCCAGACTTGCTGAATCAGAACTTATACTTTCTTATGGCAATTGTATGAGCATTAAAATTAGAGAAGCACTGGCAAGGGCATGCACCAAAAGGTTGGCAGTGATTTTTCCAGGCGATGATGTTTCCCTATTTTTTGGTGGGGTCAGGGGGTACCGGGGATTGAACTCAGGGGCACTTGACCACTGAACCACATCCCCGACCCTATTTTATATTTTATTTAGAGACGGGGTCTCACTGAGTTGCTTAGCATCTTGCTTTTGCTGCAGCTGGCTTTGAACTAGTGATCTTATTGCCTCAGCCTCCCCAGCCGTTGGGATTATAAACATGAGCCACTGCACCCTGCTCCCTATCTATTTTAACCACATTTTTTAATTCTGTCTCTAAAATATACTTTTTTCATAAATAGGTGTCAGAGGTAGGAAATGCCTCATACCACAGTTGCATATGTTGATCCCTCCACCTGAATACCCTTCTTGGCACACCGCATCCAGGATCAGGTCCTCTAGGTGTCCCTTCTTAGCCCTTTCCTCCCCCATTGTCTACCAGTCTCACATCCAGCTGTGTTGTTGGTCTAGTAACCATAGCACTGTGCTGAAATTATTCTTGCTTCTTTAGCTGTTCAAGTAGGAACATGGGAAAAATACCAAGAAAATCATCCAGGTTGCCATGCAGAAATGAAATGCAAATTAGCATTATAACTATGGTTTGGTTCATCTGTCTTCTCCACCGGACAATGAGGACCATGTCTCACTTGCCTTCAACTTAGAGCTTGACCTGAAGGAGAGATTCAATACGTCTTTGCTACATGGATGAAAGGGGAGATACTTGATATGACCCTGAGGTGGAAGTAAATCTGACTGCCAATGGGGCACAGTCTCAGAATCTCTACTGCCTGTTCCTCGGTGGTCCTTCCTTATGCTCCTAGCCAGCTCCCAGAGGGACTTCCCATCCCCCGACCACTTCAACAAAGAGAGGGACTTGGATTGCCACAACAATTGCACTTCTCCATGATGAGCTGTTTTTCTCTACCAGTTCACCACACCAATGAGTAGGAATGACTCAAATGGAGATTTACCAAGTAATAGTATGTTTAAGATAAACAAATAATAAAAGAAAGTGTCATTCAGTACCCGAACTGTACTTTAAGCTGAGGTACTCCTCAGTCTTCCACAGAGACCTTGTGTCCCAGACCTTTCTCCAGACCTCACCCTCTCCAGCCTCCTCTCTGGCACATTTTTAGGACCTTCTCTGCAGTTCCTCCCACCCCATTTGAGCTTCTACATAGTCCTAAAGATTTACAATCAATAAACACATGGTATGTGCCTATTGCATGCTCTAAAGATGCTAGCATTAGTAAGTATATACTACCTTATAGCATTGCTAAGAACTTAAATGTGACAAGAATCTTATCTGCATTGTTAAAATTTAGTTCCCCTACAAACCCTGTATAGTAACTTGTATTATTATCTCCTTTTGTAGATGAATTCTAAGGTTCAGAGAGGTCAACCAACTCACTTTAAGAAGTCACACAACTAGGAAGATTTGAACAACCTAAATTTGAACTTGGATCTGTATGACTCCAGAGCCTAACTATTGCTTAACTACTACACAAACTGCAACCCATCAGGCTTCATTTGTTCATTACTTTCACAGATAATATTTCAGGAATATTTACTAAGCACATACTATGAATCAGGCGTTGTACAAGGTGCTGGATTCCATGGTGAAATGACAAAGTCCCTAATCATAGAGACCTTGATCTGGTGGGAAGACAGACTTAGTCAAAGAAAACGTAAATACATATATAATTGCAATTCCCACAGATACTTTGCAGGAAAACTGTAGAGTATAGTGAGAACAGCACAGGACCCAGATTAGGATGGGGAGTCGGAGAGGCTTCTGTGAGAAAGTGGCTTGACTGGTATAAAGATCCTGAGGCAGGAGAAAGCATAACTCCTTCAAGAACTGTTTTAGAAAAACAACAGAGGCTGGGGTTGTAACTCAGTGGGAGAGCACTTGCCTAGCCTGGGTGAGGCCTTGTGATAGATCCCTAGTTACCGCCCCCCCCCCCCAAAAGGAAGAGAGAAACAGAATGAAGTCCAGTCTGACTGAGGCCAGAGAGCAAAGGAAGAGTGGAGCAGGACGGAGTGGAGATTGGGCAGGGTCAGATCACTAAAGGACTTAGAGGCTAGGGCAAGGGACTTGGAATTCATAGTGAAGGCACAGGAAGTTTTTAAAGGATTTTCAATAGAGCAGGGAATTCATATGATTAGCTTTTTAGAAACAGTTCTGGCCGCAACTTGGAGAACAGATTGGGAAGGGTTTAAGAGCAGTCAGAAACAGGGAATCCTGTTAGGGGACTGTTGTTAGTGGTGCAGGTGAGGTGATGGTGGCTTGGAGAGGTATGGTAGTGGTGGTGGGGATTCAGGACATAGTTCTGAAAGTGAAGCCGATAAGATTGGATGCGGCGTGCAAGGGAAAAGAATCCAGAAAGACTGGGCGGTTAGGTGGATCCTGATGACTTTACTGAGAACAGGGAACACTGAGGGAGGATGAAAATTTGGGGAAGAACCAAGGAGTTTGCTTTTTTGGAATTTGAGGTGCCTGTAAGTGTGCAAGTGGAGAGATAAGTTGTCTCTGTATTCCCAGGGCCAGTATAAAATAGGTGCTTATTTACAAATCTTTAAATAAAAATGCATGAAGGCGGGGGGTGTGGTGGCACACACCTGTAATCTCAGCTGCTTGGGAGGCTGAGGCAGGAGGATTGTGAGTTCAAAGTCTGTCTCAGCAACAGCAAGGCACTAAGCAACTCAGTGAGACCCTTTCTCTAAATAAAATACAAAATACGACTGGGGATGTGGTTTAGTGCTTGAGTGCCTGAGTTCAATCCCCAGTACCTGTCCCCCCCCACAAAAAATGCACAAATGGGTAGAATTTGAGTCAAATGTTAAATAATGGATCAGATTTGGCCTGAGAGGAAGATATTTTAGTGGCTGAGATAAAAAAAAAAAAAAATACAAATAGAACAGCTGGTGGAAGCAAAGGATAAAGGAATGAGTGTGATGTAGCATGGTCCTTAAGGGCACCTGTTGTTTCTGCTCACCAAGGCTTTTTGAGCCTTTCTTGTAACACCGAGCCATCCTCCGAGGAGAGGGCCCACCTCTAAGCATTTTTGTATTTGTACTTCTATATTTCATAAGCCAGAAGTCCCATTTTTTCAATTGATCTTGTCTGAATCGTCTGTCTTCATTTACAGGGACTGAACTAGCTGCTGAGGACCCCTCCCCAGTGAACCAGGCCGAGCAGGTCAGGGTGTATCAGGGAGTTCCTGGTGCTTACTATCATAACTCCTTTCTGGTAGCTCTTTGCCCAGAGCCTCCCAAAGTACCTGGAAGAGGATTTACTTCCAGCAGCTAGTGCCACAGTAAGGGCTGGGTGTGACTGACCCCTCGGAGGAAAGTCAAAAGGCATCATTATTATGAAAGCATGGTCCTCCCTGTTGCTATTCAGTTCATCCTTCACCTTTTATTCAACATACATCCTCAGGTCCACTATTCATTCCAAGTTACTTAACTTCCTTTCACCTTGACTTCCTCAATTATAAAACGCAGACAGCAATAATGCCAACTTTAGAAGTTCATCATGTGGTTGAAACTAAGTAATGTTGATTTATTCAACAGGTGTTTAGTGAGCTCATACAAAGGGTTGGGACTGTCCTAAGTGCTAAGGATAATGGTGAACACAATCCCTGCACTCATGAAGTCAACGTGGTGATTGGGAGAACTAAACCACAGAATGATAAAGCAAAACCACAGTGGTGATCAGGGAGGGCCTCACTGAGGAAGCAACATTACAGCAAGTCCCTGAAGGTGCTGAGGCAGCAAGCCAGTCAGACGTGGGAGAACAGAGAACTGGAGGAGAGAGCTGTGGGAGTAGAGCTGGGGATCATCTGTAGGCTGTTAAAAGGACTTGGCTTCTCTCCAAAATGAGCTGGGAAGTCTTTTGGTGGTTTGAAGAAGAGGAGTAACATGATCTGCCTTCTAATATTAAAGAATCACTCTGCTGCGTTGAGGAGACGTCAGAGGGCAAGGGCAGAAGCAGACAATTAGGAGACTATGGCAATTATCCTATTCAGGCTACAGATGGCTGAGACCAGGGTGGTGGCGTAGAGGTGGAAGGAAGTGCTGAGTTCTGGATATATTTTGGAGGCAGATTAGAACTATGACCATGTTAAGTCAAAGCACCAAAAACACAATTCATAAAATAAATTGATAAATTGAACTTTATCAATTCATAAATTTAAAACTCTCATGCTTCAAAAGACACCATAAAAAAGTGAAAAGATAAACCACAGAATGAAAATATTTATAAAGCCTATATCTAGTAAAGCACTTGTACCCAAAATTATATAAATAACTCTTACAACTGAATAATAATAATTTAAACAACCCAATTAAAAAACAGACAAAAGATTTGAATAGACATTTCCTCAAAGAGGATATGTGAATGGCTAATAAGAACATAAAAAGATGCTCAGCATCATTAGTCATTAGGGAAATGCAAATTAAAACCACAATGAGATACTACTTCACACCCACCAGAATGGTTATAATCAGAAAGATAGACAATATCAAATGTTGGCAAGGGTGTGGAGAAATGGAAATCCTCATATATTGATGGGAATGTAAAATGATGTAGCCACTTTAGAAAACAGTGTGGCAGTTTTTTAAAAAAGTAAACACAAATTTACTATATAACCCAGGAATTATTCCACTCTGAGTTATCTACCCAAGAAAAAGGCAAATATAGGTTCACTTGTACATAAATGTTCATAGCAGTTCTGTTCATAATAGCAAAAAAGGCAGAAACAATCCAAGTGTCAATCAATACTATAATGAGACACTATTCAACAATAAAAAGGAAGGAAATATTTATGCATGCAGCAACATGGGTGAATCTCAAAAAAATTGTGATCAGTGAAAAAAGTCAGACACAAAAGACCACATATTATATGACTCTATTTACATGAAACCTCCAGAAAAGGCAAATCTACACAGAGAATAAATTAATAGTTGCTTAGGGTTGGGAGTGGGAATGGAGGTCAACTGTAAATAAGCACGAGTGATTTTAACTAGCATGAGGTGGTGTGTCTTATTGATGTGATGAAAGTGTTCCAAAACTGAATTGGAACCGAGTGCAGCAGCTCACCCCTGGTCCCAGTGACCCAGGAGGCTAAGGCAGGAGAATGGAAAGTTTGAGGCCAACCTGGGCAACTTAGCAAGACTCTGTCTCAAATAAAAAATGAAAAGGGCTGGGGATGTATGTAACTCAGTGCATCAGGCCCTGGGTTCAGTTCTTGGTACTGGGGGGAAAATGCCAATGAGAACATATATAACTGTAAATAATTTCTATGTATATAAAGCATTTAGTATAGCATTTGGAATATAATAACAATACATGCAGTTCGCTTTTATTTGTTCTTGATTCTGGGGATTGAATACAGGAGTGCTTTACCACTGAGCAATATCCCTAACCCTTTTTTTGTTTTGTTTTTGGTACCAGGGATTGAACTCAGGGGCACTTAACCATTGAGGCACATCCCCAGCCCTTTTTTATATTTTATTTAGAGATAGGGTCTGACTGAGCTTCTTACAAGAAGCTCGCTAAGTTTCTGAGTCTGGCTTTGAACTCACAATCCTTCTGCCTCAACCTCCGGAGCTGCTGGGATTATGGACATGCACCACCACGCCCAGCTAGCCCTTTTCACTTTTTATTATTTAAAAAAAAAATTTTTTTTTTTAGGGGCTGGGGATATAGCTCAGTTGGTAGAGTGCTTGTCTTGTAAGCACAAGATCCTGGGTTTGAGCCCCAGCACTGCAAAAAAAAAAAAAAAATTTTAGATGTTGACAGATCTTTATTTTATTCATTAATTTATATTTTATTCATTAATTTACATGCAGTACTAAGAATAGAACCCAGTGCCTCACACATGCTAGGAAAGCACTCTACCACTGAGCCACAACCCCAGTCTCTCATTTTTGGAGATAAGGTCTTGCTAAATTGCTGAGGGTCTGGCTAAATTATTAAGGCTGGCCTTGAACTTGTGATCATCCTGCCTCAGCATCCTGAGTTGGAGTTGCTGGGATTACCAGCATATCCAGTTGTAACTAACTTTTAAAAAATCTATTTTTTTTTTTTTTTTTGTTGTGCTGGAGATTGAACCCAGGACCCTGCACATGCTAATGCTAAGCATATACTCTTTCTTTTTTTTTTTTTTTGCAGTTCTGGGGATTGAACCCACGGCACCCTGCACATGCTAATGCTAAGCATATACTCTTTCTTTTTTTTTTTTTTGCGGTTCTGGGGATTGAACCCACGGCCTTGTGCTTGCGAGGGGAGGCAAGCACTCTATCAACTGAGCTATCTCCCCAGCCCCTAAGCATATACTCTTGTCACTGAGCTACATACACTTCCAGCTCAAATCAATTTTTTTTTTTTTTTGAGATGAGTTATTGCTGTGTTGCCTAGGCTGGCCTAGAACTCCTGGGCTCAAGTGATCTTCCTGTCTCAGCCTCCTGAGTAGCTATAATTATAGGTGTGCATGATCTTGCCATATTTCAAGTTAACTCCTTTTTTTCACCCCTGGTACTAGAGATTGAGTATAGGGACTTTTTACTACTGAGCTACATCTCCAGCCCTTTTAATTTTTTATTTTGAGACAGGACCTCACTAAGTTGCCCAGACTGTCCTCAAATTTTCAATCCTCTTGCTTCAGCCTCCAGAGTAGCTGTAATTACAACATACATACTCCACCACGTCCTGGAAGAACTGTAGCTTTGATGACTTTGTAGCACTGAATCAAGACTCATCCCTCTCTAGATCTCTTATTGCATAAAAAAAAAAAAACTTTATATTTGTTTAAAACATGGTTGCTAGAGTTTTCTATGTCTCAATGGAACACAATGCTAAATGATACTACCAATGAATAAGACTAAAGTGTTTTGTTTTTTTTTTTCCCCTGGTGGTGGTGGTATTGGGGATTGAGCCCAAGGGTACTCTATAACTGAGCTACACCCCTGACCCTTTTTATTTTGAGACAAGTCTTGCTAAATTGCACAGGTTGGTCTCAAATTTTTGATCCTCCTGTCTGTTCCTCTCCCTTCTGAGTAGCTGTGATTACAAGCACAAAGTGGTATTTTTGAGAGTTTTTTGCCTAGTAGAGGAAGGTAGACATATAAATGAATCCATGCATTTCTAAAACACTTGGTTTTTGGATGTCTGCACAGGATGAAGTAATGGACTTTATGAAGGAGTCCCTAGTTTCCTATTAGTTTTTGGCAGAAGCAATTGGGTAGATGGCTGTCTGACCCGGGTAAGAAATTTAGGAAGTAGAACTTATTTGTGGGATAAGATTAGTTCTTTATTGGGCAGGTGGATTTTAGCTATTGGTAAGACATTCAGAGAAAGGTTCAGAGATAGCATGGTATTTGGATTTGAGCTCAGGAGAAAGGACTGAGCTGGGGTATAGAATGTAGTGTACACATGTGAGCAAAGCCCAAGAATGAGTATACTGATCTCTTGTTTTAGGCTCTGCTAAGTCCTCTGTGTCATTACCATCAACATCATTCACCATTGAAGCTAACATTTGTTGAGCATGTACTACCTGCCAATTAAACTTCTAACTACTTTACCTCATATCATTTGTCATTCATTTTTTGGTGGGGTGGTTACTGGGGATTGAACCCAGGGTGCTCTACCACTGAGCTACATTCCCATCCTTTGTTTTGCAGGGTGGGAGAATGGATACTGAAGATTTAACCAATGGGCAATTTACTACTGAGTTACATCTCCAGCCCCTTTTATTTTTTTAAGACAGGGTCTCACTAAGTTTCTTAGGGCCTTGATAAATTGCTGAGGCTGGCTTTGAATTTTTCATAAAAAAATTAAAAATGTCTGGGGATGTAGCTCAGTGGTAAAATGCACTGGGTTCAATTCCCACTACTAAAAAGAAAAGAATTGGTAGAGTGCAGGCCTTGCAAGCACAAGGCCCTGGGTTCAATCCCCAGCACCGCAAAAAAAAAAAAAAAAAAAAAAAAAAAAAAAAAGAAAGAAAAAAGGAAAATGAAAAAAGAAGAGAAAGAAAAAGGAAGGATGGAAGGAAAGAAGAAGGAAGGAAAAGGAAGGAAGGACAGACTATTGATTGTCTATCATTGATCATTTGCTCAATGACCATTTGCATTGATCATTTGCTCAATGACCATTTGCTCCTTTTTATTTTTTTTTAAACAAACTTTTGCTTGTGTTTTTGGAAGTATGTGCCTAGTCCTAGGGGATAATCACGATTGGCCCATACCCTATCATCATGACATTCTCTGTAGTATCTCCTTTTCATTAACTCTCATCTTCACAACAATTCTGCAAGATAGTATTTTTTTCCCCCATTTTACTGATATGAAAACCCAGGTTCAAAGGAGAGTCTGGTTTTGAACACAGGTCTGAATCCACAGAGCCCTTTCCAGTGCATCACAAAATTACTCATTCATTGATAACTTTGTACATTTTTTATACGTCTGTTGTGGGTATTTTCCTTTCCTATTTGACCTATAAGGATATCCTGTAATGCCTCCTTCCCCATCACCCTCGACAATCTGGGAACTCCTTAATGCGACTCTATCCCTCAGGAACTGCTTCTATTGACTTCTAGGAACCCCTTCCCCCTCCAAAAGTGCTTCTAATGATTCCCGGAATCCCCCTCTCCACCCCCGGAGTTGCTCCTAATGACCCCCAAATCACTGCTCACGGAGGAAATGTTTTTTAATGACCCTAAGGATACCCTCCCTCAGGAGCTATCCTAATGACCCCCAGGGTTTCTTCTGTTTCAGGAACTGACCCGATTCTCCAGTTAGCAAGGGGGTTCCAAGGACGTAGAGCTTTGTTTTAAAAACCAAGGCGGTCCCGACAAGCCAGGACAAATTGGTCACCTTCTCAGGACTTCTTGACTTCGGAAGCTGTCCCTAGGGTCCACATGACTTTTCACGGTAGGTGAAGGGGCTGCTCACCACAAGAAAACTTTGGCCCACCCTTGCGTTAGAAACATCCTATAATACCCTTGTCGCCCTTACCCACCTACCCCATTTCTCGGTACTCGCCTTTTTCAACCCTGATTAGTTATGGGGGGACCTAAATCCGCCTATGATTGGCCAGCTCCGCAATTCAGCTGAGATGTTCAGTGGCCTTGGTCCCGAGTGGCACGGTGCTTCCTCCTGGCAACAGCCGGAGTCGGCGCTCATAGGCTGAGCAGACTAATATTCCCGGACTTTGAGGAGCCTGCAGCGTGTGCTCATTGGCTGTTTGAAGGCTTGTGGCCCGCCTCGGATTGGTTGACTCTGTGGGTGCTATGCGGCTGCGCAGAAGCCGACTTTTTGAGGAGGCGGAGCTTCGTCTTTCGTCCGCTGGCAAAGCGGTAGGATTGCCTAGTGGCGACAGCAGAGAACGAGCCTGAGCCCTGTCGGGGCTTTGGGCTTTAGGTGAGAACCATGGGGTTTTGGATTCCTTTAGTTTTGTTGCCGCTGTTCCCGTGACCGTGATCTTTAGTGGGGGAGGGGCAGTGGGGTGGTTCTTTCTGTGGCAAGTGATCGGCACGTTTTTAGGCCAATAGGAGAAGGAGCCTCTAAAATCAGTCCCGAAATTGGCTCTTTCTAATCTCTTGTGGCCAATAGACATCGGGAGAGGGGGGCGGATCCACTGGCCCTTATTTTCTTCTTCCTGCCGCCGGGCCTCACTAGCCTAGGCGGCGGGGCCGGGAGGGGCCGTACCTTTAAGCGGTGAGGTTCGGGGACCTTGGGATCGGGGGTTTGTCTTTGGAGGGATACCCACGGGAGGGGGTGCGAGGAGAGGGTGCGGAAGTTCGAAGTTGTTAGCAACAGCAGCCTTCTTGGAGTGGTTAAGTACCAGGCCCAGCGTTTCGCTTGCATCATCTGGGTTAATCATAGTAACCCTGCAGGGCAGGGCGTTGGGATCCCCATTTTACTGGTGGAGAAACTGAGACCTAGTCATTAACTCACCCAGCCAAGGTTACACAGCTAATAAATGGCAGAGACCGGATCTGTAATCATAGTTTTGACTCTGGACCGGTGTTCTTGAATCACTAGGCTTTGTTGCTAGATGCGAGAGGGTGTCAGGGACTGTGAGTTTTCCCTAGGGAATAGGTTGGGGGAAAAGGAACCCTAGGGTTGAAGAAGGGATGAACAACTGAAGTGCAGTTGAAGATTCGGTTTTTTAACTGAAGTGCCCACTTTGTGCTGTGCATTGTTCTGCCTTTCTGACACACAAAGATGAACAGGGCTGGAGGCGGATGAAGCCCCATTATGGTCCCTTTCAAGCCTCAGGGGAGGAGCTGTAATCCTGTATTCAGATGACTATGTGCTTTTGTAAGATTGCAAATGCAAAAAAACATTGTGGATTTTTTACATATATACACGCGTATATATAAAGGAAGGTACCCCAAATTGGGTAAGCTTCAGGTTCCTCCACACTTGGATCCACATTTGTCAAAGACTTAGTCTAGATGGAGATTATGATGTAGGTAGCACAAAATAATGGAACGTGCACTGGCAATGGACTGTAGGTAGATTTCCTGGTATGTAAAATAGGGATAATAGTATGCCTACCATGCAAAGTTTCTGCAAAGTTCATAAAAGTGCCTGGCCAGAAATGTCTTATTTGGGGTGGAATGGAAGGAAGCCTTTCAGTTACAGATAGAAGGGTTTGTTTTCTCTCCCACCTTAAGACAGTTTTGCTCCATACTGTACTCTCATCTGTTACTAGCTTTCTGGTAGATTGGAGGCAGTTTCCTCCCATGTAGCTGAGCTGCCATTCCTTTAGGCCCCAAATTGGAGGGCAGAACTATGGGCTCTTGATGAGGAGGTTCAGTAAGGGAAAGGAGATACTAGTTTGGCTCCTTTTGGCTGGTATGCTTTGTCCCTTTTCAGTTGAGGTATATTGTACTACTGAGCAGTGGGGATATAACCACTTAGCTGAAGTCCTCATCTAAAAACAAAGTTTTTATTTTGCTTTCTCCAGTCAGTTATGAAGTTTGCTCTATATTGTTAGTTTATTGCCTGCTTAATTTTGTCCTCTGAATTTTGGGTGTAAATTAATTGAACTTGTCTTCCTTAAGTATTGTTGAAACTGCATTTTGGTTTAGATATGAGACAACTTCATTGTAAGATTTCAAAATTATAAGTCATGTTAGTAATATTTTTTAACTCTTAAGCTTTGTAATCTTGTAGCCAAGTCAACTTTTAGGACTCTAGGATCTTGTTCTAAAGCTATGTCCTAGAAAAGAGCCAATAGGTAGCTTTTTAAAATCAGATTGTAGGTGTGGTGGCACACTCCTGTAATCCCGGTTACTCAGGAGACTGAGGCAGGAGAATCTGGGTTTGAGGCCAGTCTGGACAATTTGGCAGCCTAGTCTCAAAAAAAAAAAAAAAAAAAAAAAAAAAAGAAAAAGAAAGGCCGGGGGTAGCTCAGTGTTTGTATACCTACCATGTGCAAGGAGGCCCTGGGTTCAATCCCCAGTATTGCAAAAAAAAAAAAAAACAGATTCTGTACTACATTATGTTTACTACCCTGAGAAAAGATTAGTAAGGTATAAATAAGGGAGTAACTTGAAAAAAAAAATCTGGTAAAATGTGGGCAGGTTAACTGTATTGTTAGATTGGACCAATAACCAAATAATTTCCCTTTTAGTTGTAACAATGTCTCTACTTGAATGAGAATACATGCAGTTTTGATACATCAGGTTCTTTTTATTTTACTATTTTTATTTATTTAAAACTTTTTTTTAGTTGTAGATGGACACAATACCCTCATTTTATTCATTTATTTCTATGTTGTGCTGAGGAAGGAACCCAGTGCCAGGCAATCCTCACACCACCAGATCCCCACCGTCCCTGAGCCACACCCCCAGCCCATCAGGTTCTTTTTAAACAAAAGCTTTTTTCTTTGTTCTTCAAGTTCATTTAAATAACTCCTACCTAGTGGCAGTTTCTAGGTGTGTGGTCTTAATGGTTTTTCAAAATTTCTGCTTTATGAGTTACTATTTTCAGCACTGTCATTCCAAGCATTAATTTTACATTTTATATCTCTTCAGATTCCTGACTGATCTCAAAAAGGAGGGAAAATGGCTTCTGAATCTGAAACCCTGAATCCCAGTGCTCGGATAATGACTTTTTATCCGACCATGGAAGAGTTCCGGAACTTCAGTCGATATATTGCCTACATTGAATCCCAAGGAGCTCATCGTGCTGGGTTGGCTAAGGTAAGGAGTAGGGTTGTTCCACATAGCTTTCGTGAGGAGGCAGCCGCAAAAAGTTTTCCTAAATGAAGGCCGGAACTGGGTCTTGCTGAAAGTTGGGTGGGGCAATGACTTCAGTGTATGCTGTTTCATTTGCAAGTTAATTCTGTTGTTAACATCTGAAGAATCCGTGTTGTTAGGTAGAAGGAGAGTTGCTTGGAATTTTCACAAAGGGCAGCTAAAGAGCCAGTGTCTTTACACCTGGCTGCCCTGCTTCTTTTTTTTTTTTTTTTTTTTCTGGTGCTGGGGATCAAACCCCCAGCCCCCTACCCTGCTTCTTTCTCCTCAAATGGAGCTGGATGCTTCAGTGGTTTTTAACGTGTGACTGTTTGTGCCACATTTCATTTCAGTTTCATCCAACACTGATAGTAATTTGGATTTTCTTCTAGGGGAGAGAAGCACTTGGCCAGCCAATATGAGTATTCTGATTCTGGTCTTTGCAACTTGAAATTGGTTTCTGGTTTGTACTTTTCCCCCTATGAGTTAAATCAATTGTTTTTCTCAGTCAAATCAGTCTTTCATGTTTTCTGTCAAAAATCAAATTTCTGAGTCTCTGAAGAGTACATTTCTGGAATGATCTTCAGGAAACTGAGAGGCAAGGGACTCAGTCTGAGCCAGGTGGAAACTTTAAACTGTTTTATGGTGTTTGAATTTCCAATCATACATATATGTTACTTTTTTAATATGAAAAAAGGAAAGCAAAGACATTGGTTAGAAAGCAGAGGACAGTCTTGGACCCTGCTACCTCCACAGGGACTCAGGATAGCTCCATCTTATTCTTCTATGCAGGCATGGCTGCTGTTGGGTTTGAATAACAGGAGCCACATGACCTGCAGTACAGCTTTGCAACATATTAACTTTTTTGATTATACTTTTTTAGATTATAAAAAATAATCAAAAATGCTTGTTATTACAAGTTAAGTAATTCAAAGATACATAAAGAAAAGATTAATTTATCTGCCTTCTCCAATACCATCTCCTTAAAGCAATCAGTGTTTTTAGCTCCTTCCACATCTTTTTTCTCTGCTCACACAAATAAACTCACATACAGTATTGCATTTTGTTTTTAAAAGAGGATGGGATCATGCCTTGTGTATTTCTCTGTTGGTTCATTTTTTTTTTTTTTTTTTAACAATATGTGTTCTTCACTTATGGATGTGACTCATCTTTTTTTTCTCATGTTAATTTATTACTTTTTGGAATAGATAATATATAGGTGAAAAAAATGCGAGTAGATAATATAAAGTCTTTTGCCATTTCTTTCTCCATGGTTTTATGTATATCCTTCCTGTGTTACTGTATACAAATTTTGGCACACATATATATGCGTGTGCTTGTTTTGTCCCTTCTTACATAAAACATAACACACCATGCAATGTACTACACCTTAATTTCTATTTAAGTATTGAAGATTAGCTTTTTTTGGAGGGGTGGTACTGGAGATTGAACCAAGGGGCACATTACCACTGAACTACATCCCCAGCACCTACCACCATTTTTTTTTTCAATTTCTCCCTTAATTACCTGGGACTGTAGGCATATATCCCTGTGCCTGGCTTCAAGATTGAGTTTTTAAGAATATCAATTTTAGCTGGGCACAGTGGCACACACCTATAATCCCAGCAACTTGAGAGACTGAGACAGGAGGAGTGCTAGTTCAAAGCCAACTTAGCAAGGCCCTAAGCCACTCAGTGAGACCCTGTCTCTACATAAAATACAAAAAAGGACTGAGGATGTGGCTCAGTGGTTAAGCACCCCTGAGTTCAATTCCCTGTACCAGAAAAAAAAAAAGTTAAACTTCATAAATAGACTGCAATCTGGTGTGCAAGAGAAGGAATCTCCATGAGTGTAGAGTTAGCCAAATCAAGTAAAAATAATTTTTTTAAAGAGCCTTGAGCTGTTAGATTGAGAGAAAACCAACTTTTCAACCTGATAAGATACTTAGTCTGAGAATAGGAGTCATTGTGACTAGGCAGCTAGTTAGTGGCAGAACCGAGTCAGGTTTAGCATGCCAGTATGTCTTCCTGTGTTTGGGTTAGTGTTGGTAAATCAAAGTCACTTTCTAGTCAAAGTGCCTGTTTGTGTAGCAGACTACACAGCTGCTGAACTCTTTGACTTTTCAGTTTCTTATCTGTCTCCTTTTTTCTTGTGTTTCCTGTAGGTTGTTCCTCCAAAAGAGTGGAAGCCACGAGCATCCTATGACGACATTGATGATTTGGTCATCCCTGCACCCATCCAACAACTGGTAACGGGGCAGTCTGGCCTCTTTACTCAGTATAACATACAGAAGAAGGCCATGACTGTTCGAGAGTTCCGCAAGATTGCCAATAGTGATAAGTGAGTAGAAACACTTTCTGTTTTAACATCAAAGACCTAGAGTCTCATACTCGTAGTTGTCTCCAAGACTGCTACTGTCTGACTGAGGAATAGTTTCCTCAGTTCTAGCTTCTGTCTCCCTTTTTGCTCTTTCTGTGAAAGCATTTCCTCTCTCAGTGCTGTGTTATAGTCTAAACCTTTCCACATTCTTGCATAAAGTGGACCCATTGTTTTCCCATCTGAAGTAGAATAATTTAAAAATTAAATTTACTTTTTGTGGTGCTGGGGATCAAACCCAGTCCTCGCACATGCTAGGCAAGTTCTCTGCTATGGAGCTATACCCCCTGCCCTAGAAATAGAATAACTTTTTGGATGCTGCTAAATAGCATAGTTGGCAAAAGAGAACATTGAAGGTGATTAGAAAGGTGCTTTTTGGTGAGGTGTATTGATGCCACCTGATTTATCAAAAAGTGGCTTTATTCGTTTTAGTTCATTGTGCTATCTTCTGTCTTTGGTCATAGGCAGGCTCCTCACTACCTGTTAGCTGCTATCTGATTTCTGTTTTGACAGTAATAGAATGTGAACAAATAATTACCAACCTGGTTGTTGTTTTCTATCATTCCATTCTTCTTCACCTGCTTATTCTTGTCTGAACATGTGTTTGTTTTGTCCAGTTGTTTTCAGTTGCTTTTCTCCGCTTTTTAACATTTAGCTGTCATGTTGCCTCAGACTCTTATAAAATGCATTTTGTGTTTCCCTCAATTGACTGTGACTACTATTTAATCTTTCCACTTCCCACTTTGCTTCTCAACCTTGGATTTCCATGAGGAATTCCTCCTCCTTCCCCTTGCTTTATTTCCTGAGCCTTTCTGATTTACTCATGTATTAATTTCACCCTGTCTGACAACTAAGTGTGCCTTTACTGAGAATCAGCCCAGATCTAAGTCTTTGTCTTGGTAGTCCTCACACTTCTGGTGGCAGCATTTCATGTGCTTTATCATATCTTCCTCTTCTAGCAGGTCTTGCTCTTTCTATTTCTACCCTTTGCCTTCTTTTCATTTGACTTGTCACAATTCTAATGGAGGTCATACCAGTTTTATTGACAAAGCTTAAAACATCTACATTGCTGGCCACCCTGTTGGCCAAGGAGAGAACTTACATAAAAACATGTTGAAGAAGTATGATATGCTCTGCAGATGAAAGGCTGTGTCATACTTTTTATCTGATTTTAGCTGTGTTGTGGAGCCAAATTCACCTGCTTTCTGTTTCTTACACAGGGTTCCTCCAGGGTCTTTAGCTTCCTATGTCTGCTTGTCAGTACATGCTAGACTTTTTCTAATCTCAATATATTTCTTTTCCTTTTCTTTTTTCTTTTTTGCAGTACTAGGGATTGAACCCAGAATTTCTCTACCACTGAACTACATCCCCAGCCCTTTATTTTTTATTTTGAGATATGGTCTTCTGGCCTGGAACTTGTGATCCTTCTCCTCAAGCTCTTCAGTTGCTGAGGTTACAAACATAGACCACTGTGCTCAGCATTTCTTTTTCTTATAAACAACTCTATATCTACTCCCTTTACTGTGATATATTTTTTCAGTGCTGGGAATTGAACTCAGGGCCTCGTAGTGCTAGCCAAGTGCTCAATAAGCAAGGTAGACCTCTAACCCCCACCCTATATATGACAAGATTTTTATCTTTGATTTCTATTTCTGTGTCCAGCCAGTTTTAAGAAAACATCTTACGTAAAAACCTAAATTTATAAAACACATCAATAGAAGGCAAGGGAGTTGTTAAACACATGAATTTGTAAAATTTATTATTCATTAGGTTAACATTGAAATGAAAGGTACTACTTAAATGAGATTTGTTTTCACTCATTCCTGTTATCTCTATAAAATTTCATTTGGTCTTCAGTTCTAATCTTTATCCATTCATAATATTTCCATAATATTTTTTTCCATTCTAGTTACAGTGCATTACTTTTTCCATATTTCTGTGTTTGTAAGCCTGGTGTATTCTTTTTAAATTGCCACATAATAACTTTATTATTATTATTATTTTTATGGTACTGGGAATTGAACCCAGGGCCTCATGCATGCTAAGCAAGTGCTGTACCATTGAGCTGTATTTCCAGCCCTTTCTGTTAAGAGTGGGTCTTACTACGTTGCTTATGACATCTCTCAGTTGTTGAGGCTGGCTTCCCAACTTGAGATCCTTCTACCTCAGCCTCCCAAGTTGCTGGAATTATGGATGTGTGCTCTGTGGTTCTTCATAGTTTTTAAGTTCTTTTTCTCACTGTTGACCAGGCCACTCCTGAATCAAGCAGGGTGTAGTTTAAGTAGCTTGTCTTCAGTGAGTAGAGGTTATCATGTATGTAAAGGAAGATGGGTTCACATCACTGCTTATGTGACCTTCCTTCTCCAAGTTTCACCGGGTCCAATTCATGGAAGGGATATTGAAGGAGTAACTGTATATTAGAACCTTGAAGGCCAGGATTGTGTCTTGTTCATTTGAAATGTCTTGCTGTCCTGGAAACATAGAATTCAGGGAATTGTGTCTTATACTGTTAATAATACCAAATTAAGTCCCCAGTGAGTGGCTAACACTGTTTTTTGTTTCTTACTTTGAAAGGTACTGTACCCCACGCTATAGTGAGTTTGAAGAGCTTGAGCGGAAATACTGGAAAAATCTCACATTCAATCCTCCAATCTATGGCGCAGATGTGAATGGTACTCTGTATGAAAAGGTGAAGCTCCTTTGGAAGCCTTTTGTGTAGCATATTTGAAATTTTGTGACATAATACTTTTTTTTTTCCTGCCCAGCACTTAGTAGGCTTCTAAAAGTGAGTTGGTGAATGGGTGGAAGAACAAATGAATGATGTACCACCAACTGATGCGCTGACCTCCCTTAATTGTTAGAATAATTTTGCATGTGACTGAACTTTATTTCTCCCACTCTGCATGTGAATTAGGTGATGTGGTGTTCTTTTCAAGGACTGTTAGCAAAGTCTGTGGGTGGTAGATGATGAGTTCTTGAAAGGGTGGGATGGTTCAGGGAAAATGAAATGATGGGGGAGGAGCTGTGTGGTTTCTGCAGAAAAAAGATCACTGACTAATCTAATGAAAGGGGTATATATATAAGAGGAGAAACTTTATTTAGATTTTAAAAACCCTTAAACAGAATTCTGTAGCAAAAGCTATTTTAACCAGTTGCATTGGCTTGAAGTATAGTTTTGTTTTGTTTTGTTTTTTTTTGCATAAAGAACTGCATTGGTACCAGGCACCTTGGCACATGCCTATAATCCCAGTGACTATGGAGGCTGAGGCAGGAGGATCTCAAGTTCAAGACCAGCCTCAGCAATTATCAAGGTCATAAGCAACTTAGTGAGACCACATCACAAAATTAAAAGGGCTAGGGACTGGAAATGTAGCTTAGTGGTAGAGCATCTCTTGGTTCAATCTTCAGTACCAAAAAAAACAAACAAACAAGAACTGCTTTGAAACAGTTAAAGAGGGAATATTTGGACCTGCCTTTGGATGATTAAAAAAATTTTAGGGTGTTTCAGGTATTATTACTTATATTTTAATGTTTTTATGAATTATCAGAAGGAGAGGATTCCAAAAGTGAATTCTAGGGCTGGGGTTGTGGCTTAGGGATAGAGTGCTTGCCTAGCATACATGAGGCACTGAGTTCAATTCTCAGCACCACATATAAATCAATCAATAAATAAAATAATGGTCCATCAACAACCTAAAAAATACTTACAAAAAGTGAATTATAAGTTTGTTGACAATAACATTGTGGTATGGTGGGGAGTCAAGCCTCTAGGCATGAATGACAGATTCATGCCTACAGATCTTGGATGGGGAAGTACAAAACCAGGACGCAGTAATTGGGAACTTAGTTTTAGGAGGGGGTCTTCTAGCTGAGTACAACTCAGGGAAAGGACAACATAGACTTTTTATGAAGACTCTGCCCCATGGAAATTGAAGCTAGAAGAGGCATGAATTGGGCTAGGGATATAGCTCAGCTGGTAGAGTATGCTTGCCTCACATGCACAAGACCCTGGGTTCAATTCCTAGCACCATAAAAAAAAAAAAAAAAAAAAAAAAAAAAGAGGCATTAATTACTACAGTTAATTCCCATGGGTTTTTTTTTTTTTTTTAACTAATCCAATCTAAATTTCTTCATCTTTTTTAAAAACTGCCTCCTGGGATTTAGGTCTGGTGATTGTCACCTCCTTATATATCTTACCTATCTTGTATTGCTTAAGTCCCTTTGGAGAAATGATGGTGTTAGTTCCAGTAATAACTCTGAAAGTGAGTGAGGGATTCAATTTTTTTGCTTTTTGTTTTGGTATGGGTGATTGAACCCATGAGTGCTTAACCACTGAGCCATATCCCCAACCCTTTTTATTTTTTTCATTTTGAGATAGGGTCTCAATAAGTTCTCAGAGTCTAGCTAAGTTGCCTGGGGCTGTTTTGAATTTGTGGTCTTCCTGCCTCATCCTCCTGAGCTGCTGGGATTACAAGTGTGCACCACTGCACCCAGCCCCAGTCCTTTTTCTCTTTTACTTTGAGATTGTTCTAAGTTGTCCAGGCTGGCTTCCATTTGTAATCTTCCTGTCTCAGTCTCCCAAGTCACTGTGATTACAGGTGTGCACCCCTGTACCTGACCTGTGGTTTTGACATTTTTTCATGTGCTGATCAGAGGTGACAGGCTCACCTGAGGCCTTCTCTATGGTTTATAGGTTCATAACTTCAGTTTACGTTCAATTGTAATTTATCCTGGACTGTCATTTCCTTGGCAGCATGTTGATGAGTGGAACATTGGCCGGCTGAAGACCATCCTAGATTTGGTGGAAAAGGAGAGTGGGATCACCATCGAGGGTGTGAATACCCCATACCTGTACTTTGGCATGTGGAAGACTTCCTTTGCCTGGCATACAGAAGACATGGACCTGTATAGCATCAACTACCTGCACTTCGGAGAGCCAAAGTCCTGGTAAAGTCAGCCCACGGTTGGCACAGGGCTTCTCGCCTTTAATGTCACTGGAAGCCTCTGGAGCAGGTTGAAATGTGGATTCTGGTGCAGCAGGCTTGGGGTGGAGGTGGCATTCTACATTTGAGACACATTTTCAGGTGATCAGATACTGTTGGAGCCAGACCACCTGTTGAGAAATGAGGTTTTAGAAATATGTGACTCAACACCATCTTAGGAGAGCATAGGTTGGTCTATTACTGAAAGTCCTGTGGTTGGTCCAGGCAATCTCATTCTTCCTAACTACTTCTGAATGGGCCTGTGACATTTCTTTCTTTCTTTCTTTTTATTTATGTTTTGTGGTACTGGACATTGAACCTAGGTTTGTTCTACCACTGAGCTACATCCCCAACCCCTTTTTAAATTTTGAGACAAGGTTTTGCTAAGCTGCCCAGGCTGGACTCAAATTTGAGTCCATATATATATATTTGGGGACTGAGGTGTGGCTCACTGGTAGAGCACTTGCCTAGCACATGTGAGATCCTGGGTTCAATCCTCAGCACCGCAAAAAATTAAAAAAATAAAAGTATTGTGTCCACCTAAAAATATATATATATTTAAAAAAATTTTTTGGTTTGCTGGGTATATTGTCCAGTGGCATAGCATTTGCCCAGCATGTGTGAAGCTCTTGGCTCAATCCCCAGTACTCCCTGCACCCCCATCCCCAGAAAAAAGAAAAAATATTTGGTGAGCTGCAATGTATACTTAACCCAAGAGGGAATCTGAAGGGCTACTCTCAGCATTATGTTTCATTCTACCACTAAGCTATATCCATAGCCCTTTCAATTTTTTTATTTTGAGACAGTGTCTTGATAAGTTGCCCAGGTTGACCTTGAACTTGTGATCCTCTGACTTAGCCTTTCAAGTTGCTGGGATCACAGGTATATGCCACTACCTAAGGCACCACTCTTGTTAAAAAGACAAAAGATTCTTCTCTTTCTTTGTGTTAGTGAAGGTGCTGTAGATAACTAAAATAGATGAGGGACCCACCCTTAAACAGACTGGTCAGGAGACAGAAAGCAGACAGGTAAGAAAGTGACAGTGTGGAATCAGAAAAGCTCTGAAGGCAAAATCTGTATAGGAAGGACATGTAAGTGGTGTGGGGATTAAAGAAGACTTCAAGAGGTGGCGACTAGAGATCTGAAAAATGAGTTGGAATGGTGGTGGGTTTAGGAGAAGAAGCTGAGGTTAATGCGTCCAGCCAGTTGGAACCACATGTGCAGACCTCCTAGGCTGAGAAAGGACCTATTGTCTTTAGGGAGCTGGGGAAAGTCCCCTGTGGTGTGGGTGCTATGTCCAGAATGAGAGACAAGTGGTAAAACTGGAGGGGACACTCTTGGCCAGGTCATGAGGAGTTAAGTAGACTCTCTCCATCTTTATTTCCCAGCATCTTCAACCATATTGTTCTAGGGAATATCCCAGGAATTTTCCTTTCTTCTTGCAAATGCTTTCTAATGCCTAATCTGGGATGAAGAAGCCTTTTGAGCCTATGATTATTGCCTGTGTACTGTCCCGTTGCCTTTCTTCTAGATGGCTAGGCTTGGAAAATATGTAAAAATCTGTAAATGTTGACTCCAAAATTTCCTGACATCGCATTATCATTTTTTGGTTTATCAAGAGAAAGTTTTACAGTTATTAAATACACTCTCTAGATCGTTTGAAGTGGGAGCTCCAGAGACTTCTGTGTGAGGTTGCCTCATGGATCCCAAAGTCCTTTAGGTGATATTATTCTTAATTTTTCTCCTCTTTTTTGATTTATAAGGAAGCTATTTGTGAGGGGAAATTTTTTTTTTTGTGGAATAATTTACTTATTCTTCCTCTTCCTCCTCCTCCTCTTTTTTTTTCTTAATACTGGGAATTGAACCCAGGGCTTCGTGCATGCACAAGTGCTCTCCCACTTAACTATATCCCCAGCGCTTTTTATTTTATTTTTAGACAGAGTCTCACTAAGTTGCTCAAGCTGGCCTTGAATTCCTGGGCTCAAGTGATTCTCTGTATTCAGCTTCCCCAGTACTGGAACCACAGATGTGTGCTGCTGCTTTAGTGTAGATTATAAAGGTTATAATGAGGTTACTGTGAGTTTCAGAATATGTTTAACAGTTTTCTTTTTTTATTTCTTTAATGAAGAGCAGTTACTGTGATGTCTAGACACCCTACTAGGTGGAGAAGTAATTAATTAGTAGGTAATCAATATAGCTTTTATGCAGATGAAGAGAAAATGGATTCATCAGCAGATCCCAGGCCAAGTTTCTAGGTGTCTAATCCATCTCTGCCTTGCTTCCCATTCTTTCTCTAGCCTCCAGTTAGGCCTTTAAAACTCCTGGGAGCATTTTAAAAAACACTGAGGTTATTAATGCCACCTTTTTTCTCTCTTTTTAAAAATATTTTAACATGAACAATAAAACTTTTTGTACCAAAAATCCTAGCTCATGGTACATATTCAGTAGATGTTTTATTAAATGGGTGAACACAGAAGATATAAATTCACTCATGTTCCTGTGTAGGCTCACCATTTTTCTACTCCACAGTCTAATACTTAACTTCTCCAGATTCTTTCTAGTGCTTAGGAACTTTAAAAAGTGTTGGGTTTTTGGTTTTTTTTTTTTTTGTTTTTTGTTTTGGTGGTACTGGGGATGCTCTATCACTAAGCTATATCCTCAGCCCTTTTTATTTTTATCTTGAGACAGGGTCTCACTAAGTTGCCCAGTCTGGCCTTCAACTTGCAATCCTGCCTCAGTCTCCTGAGTCACTGGGATTACAGGTGTGTGCCACTGCACCTGGTTTGTATTGTTACTTTCATTTTTTTAATTATTTATTTTTTGGGTACTGGGGATTGAACCCAGGGGCCCTTTACTACTGAGCTACATATCCAAGCCCTTTTAATTTTTATTTTAAGACAGGGTTTCACAAAGTTGCTCAGGGTCTCTCTAAATTGCTGAGGGTGGCCTTGAACTTCTGATCCTCCTGCCTTAGCATCCTAAATTGTATTATTATTTTTAGTCAATACATAATTGTACATTTTTATGGGCCACAGTGTACCATTCCAGTTGATGTATGCAATGTGTAACAATCAGATGAGTGAACTGGCATATCCATCACCTCAAACATTTTATCATTTCTTTGTGCTGGGAACCTTCAGAGTTTTCTCTACTGGCTTCAGTGTGTTTTTCTAGTGGCTTGGCTCCTGTTCCTGTCCTCGGCTCAGAGTCTGATGCTCTCATATGTTTGCAGGTACTCCGTTCCACCTGAGCATGGAAAACGGTTGGAGCGCCTCGCTAAAGGTACTGTCTCCTCCCTTCTGTGAGCTGTGCTCCTAGCTCTCAAATGTTCATTCTTGGGCTGGGGCTGGGGCTTAGTGGTAGAGCACTTGCCTAGCATGTGTGAGGCACTGGGCTCGATTCTCAGCACCACATAAAAATGAATTAATAAAAGTATATAAAAATTTTTTAAAAAATGTTCATTTTCTGTGGTCAGATCTTGTGTGACCTTTCACAGACTTACAGGGAAGGATGGGTTCAACTGTCAGATTGACTCCCTGGCAGAATAGCTACAACCAAGCCTTTCCCTGCTGTATCTAAGAAGGTACTTTAGTCCTTCATTTGACATCTTTGTCTCAGTCCTACCAAGCATTGGTTTCTTTAACCAGGAAAGTATACAGATCATTTTGATTCTGGTTCTTCTGCTAAAACCCCATCTGTTAAAGTAAGAATCAGGTTATTTTGTGGTTCGATCTTTTATGTGGATTAGATTTGTATTTCTAGAAAGTTTTATTTCAAGAAAGCCAGGGTAGATTATGCTGTAGACATGTTATTATTGAAAAAAGAATGTAGTCTCAATCTTTCAGTACTGGAAAAAGTTCTAAAAAGTTTCAAAGTCCTCTTAAGAACAGAGCCACTTGGGTGCTATCAGTTCTACAACAGAGCTTGATTACCCATGTAATGCCCTGTCTGGAGAGGTGTACTATAGAATCTTAAGAGTATGCCCAGAGATAGAAAGATCTCATTCAGATGAGATCCATAGGTATGAAGTGACTCCAGGATATACAGCTTGTGTGGAGCATGGAATAAACCCAGACCCATTATGCATTTACACAGGCTTTTTCCCAGGAAGTGCTCAAAGCTGTGAGGCTTTTCTCCGCCATAAGATGACCCTGATTTCCCCTTTAATGCTGAAGAAATACGGCATTCCCTTTGACAAGGTGAGCTGACATTACATACAGAAGTCCTTAGGCTTACATAGAAACTACCATTTCTGGTCTTAGCTTCACAGAATTTTATTCTAGTTCGTCACCATCACTTTGATCTAGGGTGGGGCTTTGATCCAAGGGGGGACTAGTGGGCCATGGGAGAGTCAGGTCACCTGCATAGTGTTGAATTTGGAGGAAGGGTTAATTAAAGTTATGATGTGCATCTAGTGTCTTAAGGTTTTTCATTTTATACAAGATAGAAGACCCCAGTAGTTTGTGACTTATCCTTGGTTGCTCAGCTAATAGGTGGCTGAACCAGACAGAGCCCAGGAGTCCCATTTTATAGGCTCTGCCATGTGTGGCAGCTACTTTAAGTCTGTTCTTCTTTAGGTGACTCAAGAAGCTGGCGAGTTTATGATCACTTTCCCTTACGGTTACCATGCTGGCTTTAATCACGGCTTCAACTGTGCAGAGTCTACCAATTTTGCTACCCGTCGATGGATTGAGTATGGCAAGCAAGCTGTACTGGTAAGCCCTCTTGATGTCTTTCTGTTACACTAAAAAATGTCTGATTGAGGAAATTCTCATTAGTGTCAGAATATTTCTTTAAAGTGCTGAAATTCAGAAAGAGTGGTTAGAAATGTATAAAAGTGCCAGCCTTTTGTGTTCATAAAGAATTTTAAAGAACATATTCAGCTTTGGGGAGTAAAAAGTGAGATTCCACATTTAAGTCCATTTGGAATTAAAACTGTACCCACACCTTACCAGTATTTCTTGCTGTGGCATTCTGAGAGTTCTCTGTTGAAAAAGTCTTCAGCATTTACTTTTGTTATAGGCAAGCAGCAAGGCTGGACTGTGTGGCCCAAAGTACTAGGCTTGTCTGTGTAGTCCTGACTAAATATATATCCAAAGGCATGTGGCTGTTGACCATCTTAGGACCTAGGTGCAAAGCCACATCACTACCCATCCTCTGTGTACCCTCATTAGTGCCCAGGTGGACTCCACTGTGCCAACACTTTCTGCCCCTTTTCTGCTTCCCTCATGTTTGAAGGCTCTGTAAGGGCTGTGCCCTTAGCCTGTGAACTAGGCTTTAAAAGCCCGTGAACTAGGTTTTAAAGTGTCTCATGCTTGTTTCCACTTGGAGGGAGGAGATGGGACGTGGGGATGAGGCAGAAACAGATGAGGTATGCTTCACCTGCTGGCTACTTGTGACAGTGCTCCTGCAGAAAGGATATGGTGAAGATCTCCATGGATGTGTTTGTGAGGAAGTTCCAGCCAGAAAGATACAAACTTTGGAAAGCTGGGAAGGACAGCACAGTCATTGACCATACTTTGCCTACACCGGAAGCAGCTGAATTTCTCAAGGAGAGTGAACTGTCCCCAGGAACTGGGAATGAGGAGGAATGCCCAGAGGAGGACATGGAAGGAGTTGAAGATGGGGAGGAAGGAGACCTAAAGAGAAGGTAACTGGTAGCCATTTGGGCCAGAGTGTAGAAGATGGGGGTTTGGGCAACTCCCACAACCTGTGGAGGAGTTGTGACCAAGTTGGATGTTTGAGCCACAACTGAAGGAATTTTCTTCCTCAGAGCTGGATCATTCAGCATTCCTTGTGGCTCTTATCCATTAATGAGGATTGCCTGGAGCAAGGGGTAGGGTTCCCCTGTGCCAAAAAAGTCAGTTTTTCCTATCAGAGTGTTTTCTGTTTTTTATTCAATTTTATGTTTATGGTACTAGGGATTGAACCCAGAGGTTGTACCACTGAGTTGCACCCCCCCTCCCGCCCCAGAATATTTATTAAAAAGGAGAGTGTGATGGTGGGATCAGGACTTTCAGGGGCAGGGGCAGTAGGCAGTAGCAACATCTGCTGGTGTTGTCAGGGTCTGAGCCAGTGCTCTGAGAAGAGTTTGTCCCATTTCATGTGGGAAAAACCAGAAGGACACTTATGGGGTACTTAATGTAGGTTAGGCATTCTGCTGGGTGTTCCATGTACCTTTTCTCAATCTCCCCAAATCTGTGGGGAGGGGGATGGTGATACCTGGACTTTTCCAGATGATGTACTAAGCTCAGAGAGGTGAAGTCTTTTGTCTCAGATCACACAATAAGAGGTGGCTGAGTTTTGAACCAGCACTGACAAGTCCTGGGCATTCATTTTGGGTTGTATATACATAAGTTTGAATGCCTTTGGAAAGTGATTGGATATGTGTGCTCTAGAAGGTTTGCTTTCTTCTTTGCAGCCTGGCCAAGCACCGTATAGGGACAAAGAGGCACCGGGTTTGTCTTGAAATTCCACAGGAAGTAAGTCAGAGTGAGCTCTTCCCCAAGGAGGAACTGAGTTCTGGACAGTATGAGATGACAGAATGTCAGGCCACCCTTGCTCCTGTGAGGCCCACCCACAGCTCTGTGCGGCAAGTTGAGGATAGCCTGTCCTTCCCAGGTGAGTAGAACATGGTGCATTTTTACAGCCCTAACTGACACTTGTCTGTCCTGTGTTCCATGCATACTGAGTGCAGGATCAGAAATGAAAAAGGAGAGAGTGAGGTCTGTGAGCAGACCTGTAATTGGAGTGTGAGAAGTGCTTTGGGGATATGCAGGGTAGAACAGGCATGGAGGGAAAGTCCTGTCTCCCACCTGGTGAGGAGTGAGGGAAACTAAAATGTTTGGTGAAGGTGACTGATGAAGTAAGACAGCAGGTGTGTAGGAAGGCATCTGAGAGAAGAGGAGCTGGGCAAGGCATGAAGATGGGAAGCAACACCATGTCTTGGGGAGCTGGTGGCAATTTCCTCTAAAGAATATTAGGGGTAGGAAGGGTGGAAGACAGTTATGTGGCCAGGAGATGAGGCTGAAGAAGAGGGATGAGATGATGTAGCATGGACTGCCATTTTATTCTGCCTTTTTATTTTTTACTTTTTGGTACTGGGGATTGAACCCAGGGATGTTTAGCCACTGAGCCACATCCCCAACCCTTTCTATTTTTTATTTTGAGACAGGATCTCACTAAGTTGTTTAGGGCTTTGCCTGGTGGCTGAGGCTGACCTTGAACTCAGAGTGCTTTTGCCTCAGCCTTGCAAGAAGCTGGGATTATAGCCACATGCCACCACACCCTGCTCATTACTTTTTATTTTTATTTATTTTGTTTGTAGTGCTGGGGATTGAACCCAGGAGCATTCTGTCACTAAGCTGTATCACTAGGTCTTTTATTTTTATTTTTTATTTTGTGTATTTTTTGGTCCTGGTTGTTGAACTCAGGGCACTTTATCACTTAGCTATATCCCCAGTCCATATTTTTTATTTTGAGACAGGGTCTTCTTAAGTTGCTTGAAGGTTTTGCAGTGTTGCTGAGGCTAGCCTCAACCTTGCAGTTTTCCTGCCTCAGACTCTTGAGCTACTGGTATTACAAGTGTGCAACACTATACCCAGAACCCTTTATATTTTTTATTTTGAGATAAGGTCTTGCCAAGTTGCGCAGGCTGGCCTCGAACTTAGGATCTTCCTGCCTGAGTCTTGCAAGTAGGTGTGTGTCATCATGCCTGGTGTATATTTAAAAATATTTAATTGACATATAGTTGTACACATTTGTGGGGCACAGTGTGGTAATTTGATTTGTGTATATGGTGTGTAATGATCAAATTCAGGGTGCCTGCCATTTTAGAGTTCGTTTATTTGGAGGCTTGAGGATCCATTTGTTTGAGAATGGTGTGGTCAGTAGTGCTTCAGAGCAGTCACCAGGTGGTCGTGAGGATAGATTTGTTAGGGAGAGGCTTGTCTCAGTCCCGGTCCGGTTTTAAGTGTGTTGATTATGCCATAGTATGTCAGATAGCCCTGTGTACTCAATCTTGAGGCTGGGTTGGCTTCTCCTCAGCAGCTCTTCTGGCTAGAGTATTCTGGGTCCTCTGTTGAGCTTAGACCTGCATCTCCTGCAGAAGTGTGAGGAAGTGGCAGAACTGCTTGCTGAATGCTTTCTGTGAAGACTGTTACCATCTTTTTTTTCTTTTATGGGTGCTGGGGATCGAACCCAGGGCCTTGTGCTTACAAGGCAAGCACTCTACCGACTGAGCTATCTCCCCAGCCCCTACTGTTACCATCTTATACTGGCAGTTACAGTTAGGAAACCTGAAGATAAGTGGTAGCATCCTCACGTAACAGATAGAGGAAGAAATGGAGGCCTGAGAGGCTGAGGTGTTAGCCCAGATCACTCAAGGATACTGTAACTGACAGAGCCAGAATTTGAAGGCTGGTCTCCTTTCCAGCCCATATTCTTGTGTTTGCCATTGTCTTCATGAAGTTCACATGTACAGGCAGAACCTGCCTTTATCTAATATCTTTGTATGTTTCAGATTATTCTGACTCCACTGATGTTAAATTTGAGGAGCTCAAAAACGTCAAGCTAGAAGAGGAGGATGAGGAGGAGGAACAAGAGGCAGCTGCTCTGGATCTTTCTGTGAATCCAGCTTCTGTAGGGGGACGCCTTATCTTCTCTGGTTCCAAAAAGAAATTATTTTCTAGCCTGGGGTCCAGTTCTTCTCGGGATTCTCTTTCTTCTGATTCAGAAACCAGTGAGCCTCTCTCCTGTCAAGCTCAAGGGCAAACGGGAGTTCTCACTGTGCACAGCTATGCCAAAGGGGATGGCAGAGTCACTGTGGGAGAGCCATGCATGAGGAAGAAAGGCAGTGCTCCCAGAAGTATCAGTGAACGGGAGCTGGCAGAGGTATGTCTCTGGGCAATGGTTTGGAAGTCAGCTACCCTGGAAGACATCCTGTGGAGGGGAGGTGGGCCTGTGGAGGTGCTATAGGTACCCAGGAGGGCAGGAGAAACGCCCTGTTAGTGCCCCTAGCGTGCTTTGTTGTGTCAGATTAAAAAGCCAGGGGACATTCTCTCTTTTTTAGTTTGCTCTTTACTGGGAATTCTTTTTCTCTTTTTCTGAGTGACTGCTGATTCAGAGCATTGTATCTCAGCAGCCTCAGTGACTGGGAGATCCTCAGCACAGTTGAGTACATGCTGGTGTGGGTGAGACCCCTTGCTGTTACCTTCCTTGCCTTAGAAGCACAAGGATTGGAATTGTAACCATTATCACCCAGATGCTCAGGAGCTTGGGATTAGATGACCCTTTTACTCTGAAATTCAAAGGTATTTTTCTCAGAAAGCCTGACTTTCCTGGGGAGGCCCAGCCTGTCATTGATGCATCCTTTGGATACCAGGATGCTTTCTCAAAACTAAATATGAACATGTTTATTCAGGCTTCATCCTAGATTATACTGTCACCAGAAACTTTCTTGTTGGTTTTGTGTAAAATGACTCCTGGTGGGTCTGCCATGCCGAGAGGGATTTAGAACTGTGTTAGAAGCAACTGGACTCCTGCCACCCAAGTGACCTGCTGTTACTCCATGGCCTCACAGTTTGTGTGGACCAAGCTGCTGCTTGTATGGAGTGGCACATAGTAGAAGCTGTTGCAGAAGGTCCCTTGTAATTCCTTGTTCTTGTACCTTTACTTTTTTTGGGGTGCTTGGTATCAAACCCAGAGCCTTATGCACTTTAAGTACGTATTTTATCACTGAGCTATACCTCCAGTCCCTCTTTTACTCTTTAAAATTTTATCTCCTAAAAGTTTTTATTATGGGTACCATGGTATATGCCTGTAATCCCAGCTACTTGGGAGGCAGGGGGATCACAAGTTTGAAAGCAGCCTCAGCAATTTAAGACCCTAAGCAACTTAGATCCTGTTTTAATAAAGGGCTGGGGTTGTGGCTCAGTGGTAAAATGCCCCTGGATTTTAAAAAAAATAGTCTTTATTCGAAAATTTCTAAAGTACTTGGGAAGTAGAATGCCCCCCATGAGTCCCCATACTTATTCATCCATGTATAATTATTAACATTATGGCATATTTGCTTTGCATCTGCTTTGGATGAACTACTGACACTCATTTTGTATCCATATTTTCTTAGTATTGCCAGTAGTCCCTTTTTATGGTTGGTTTTTCCTTTTGTCTTTAATTCTCAAATATTCCTCTTTGAGTTCTCTGAGCCTTGGGGCTCTTTCTGTAGACTTCCTTTTATCATTTGAATATTCTGCTGTCCATCTCATGGTGGTTACAGGCTAATGAGCAGATAACCAGTGTGTTTCCTTCTCTGGTTGCTGCTCTCACAGCCCTCTTATGGGAGCCTCTATGACAGAGGGCTTTTACCTTTCCCAAATTGGAGTTTCTCATACTTGTACTGTCATGTGGCCATTCTTGGTCACAAGCCCCCAAGCCTCCGTGTTCTTCTGTGGTGCTGCATTTCACCCTGTCCTGCATCCTCCTGTCTCACCATCACTATCACAAAGCAACTAAGAAGAAGCAAGGACTTATTATATACTAAATTCTTCATGTGCATTGTTCAGTCTTTGCATTACTGTTAAATTTATTTTATTAGAATCAAATTTTTCTGTTCTTTTGTGGGCGGGGGTTACTGGGGATTGAATTCAGGGGTAATCAGCCGCTGAGCCACATCCCCAGTCCTGTTTTGTATTTTATTTAGAGACAGTGTCTCACTGAATTGCTTAGTGCCTCACTAAATTCCTGGGGCTGACTTTGAATTCACAATCCTCCTGTTTCAGCCTCCTGAGCTGCTGGGGTTGCAGGTGTGCACCACCGTGCTCAGTTGTTTTTTTTTTTTTTGAGAGTGTGCAAAGAAGCAATAAAAAAATACCATAATATTAATATCCATCTCTTTTCCTCCCAAACTTGAAATCAGTTAAGTGATAGCTAGAAGAATCAGGCATTTGGAGCTTAGTATATTACCAATTAACACAATTGAACAAAGTGACTTTTAACCCATGGTCAAATGGCCCTTCTACTCATTTAATCTCAATTTGATGGATGATCTACCTCGTCATAGGCAATCCAGATAACCACAGGCTCATCATGGGGCAAAGTATTTCCCGTCAGCTTCCACATGGTGAGGGTGAGACCATAACTCTCTAATTGCAAAAGGCAGATCCTGGCTAAATGGTGCACACAGTACATCCAAGACAGTCAAAGAAACCGGGAATCCTTCTGCATGGAAATTGCAGGCAAAGGATGTTTTTAATAAGCCTTTCTTCAGTCCTCTGCTCACAAGCCTCTGAGTGCCTTTCTGGTTCCTTTTCTTTTCTGTGTGAACTTCTCAGCTTTAGCCTGATCACTAAGCCATCCTTCTACCCCAGCAGGTGCTAACTGGTTTAAACAACTTAAAATTCTCCAAAAACATGATGGCACTGCCTCATGCTCTCCTTTGTAATCATTTATGGCCTGTCTACTGTGGGTCAGGACTGTGCCTTTAAGGAACTCAGAAACTCCTCAAGAACTAGAAGAATAGACAGGAGTACATAATTCCAACCCTTGATGATAGGTATATAGGATGGACTAGAGATTTGGCAGCTTAGCCTGTGGTTGGGGGAGGAGTTCAGGATGACTATAGAGAAGGAGGCATTTTGCCTGAACCAAGAGATTACAAAGAGTATGCTGTGTAGATAGAATGAAACTGAAGCAAGAATCTGAGAAAGGAAGATGTTCTACACAGTGATTATAGCACATGGGGTCTGCAGAGGTTGCATTTGTCGCAGGCATATAGAACTGGAAAAGACTTTGGATATGGTTAGAGGGCATCAAGAACTGGTAATGCCAGCTATTTGGGAGACTGATGCAAGAAGGATTGCAATTTCCAGGCCAGGTAACTTAGCAAGAAAAAATAGAAAGGACTGGCAATATAGCTCAGTGGTAAAGTTCCCCTGGGTTCCATCCCTAGTATTGCCCCCCCAAAAAAACAAAAAAGAAAAAAATCAGAACATGGTGGGAAGCTTGAGAGGGAAGGGTGGACTGGCAAAAGAAAGCCTCTTTCCCCCAATGAGTTTGGAGGCCAAGAGCTTCCATGGTATGTGTGTTGTGTGTGTGTATTTTAAAAATTTTTAAAAATAATGTATTTTTTGTACCTTTATTTTATGTGGTGCTGAGGATGGAACTCAGTGCCTCACATATGCTAGGCAAGAGCTGTATACCTACAACCACAGCTCCATATTCTTTTTTTTTTGCGGTTCTGGGGATGGAACTCAGGGACTTGTGCTTTCGAGGCAAACGCTCTACCAGCTGAGCTATCTCCCCAGCCCTCCATATTCTTTTAAATGCAAACAAAATGATGCAGAAGTTGATAATGCAACGAGCCTGCAAATACTGCTTGTATCTAACAATTGTCAGGCTCTTGCCACATTTTCTTTAACCATTCTATTTTTATTTGTTGAAATTTTTTAAAGCAAAGCCCAGATATCATGCCATTTCTTCCCTACTTTAGTTGTCTTTCCATTTTTAACTTAGTTTTGTTTATTTATTTTTAGTACCAGGGATTGAACCCAGAGGTGCTTAACCATTGAGCCAGATCCCCAGCCCTTTTCAGTTTTTATTTTGAGACAGGATCTCACTAAGTTGCTGTGACTGGCTTTGAACTTGTGATCCTCCTGTCTCGGGATTATGGGTGTGCGCCACTGCACCCAACTCGGGTTTGTTTTCAGAAGAAATTGGCTTCAGGACTGATTGATTAGGTGGAATGGGTGACTGATGGGGGAAGCCAAACAGCCTTATCTATACCTAGAGAGGTTTGTTTGTATTATGTCTATATTTGGAAACAGCTATATTTTTGATAGTGCCCTCTGTTCCCCAACACAACTTTAGGATCCCCCAAACTACACCTGGAACCATTTGCTATTCAGCGTATGTTACTGTCTTATAGAGGGCAGTCTGGTAAGCTGTACTTTGGGTGAACGTGCCCTGGTTTAAGCATTGCTGAAGCACCAGAGCTTCATTTAACTACAGAATGAACCACAGCAGTGTGTCTGCTATAGAAGGTTTAGTTGGTTCAAGCTGCTTTCAAAAAATGAGTTTCCAAACCACGACTGGAGAACAGTTGCTGCTTCTCTGTACAGAACATGCCTCATCATTGACCTTGACACTTTGTGCACAGACTTGAGCTTCAGCTCTTCTATAGGCAGGGACCTGGAACATTCTACTTGCTGCCCCATCGATCCTCAAAAAAGAGCCATTTGGTGCAGGGTTTATGACCCCTTTTTTGTGGGTGTGTTGCTCCTTACCCAGCTCACAGCTAGATGGCCGAACTGGGATTCGAACCATCACGTTATATACTGAAGGGATTTAGAAACTAGAGCACATCACAGGGCAGGCAGCATTGTGAAGAGGTTGTGGATGCCACCTAGCAGGAGGAACATTTAACTAGGAGATGAGGAAGTGGGAAAAGAGTCCCACATATTTGAATAGATCTGTTTTGGTCAGCATGATGTCAGTGGAAAGGGACAGTCTTCACACTGTGACACCAGTTCTTCCTCTGACTGGGTTATAAGTTCCTCAGGGTTCCTCTGTACATTGCCAGAGCATCACACAAAGGATACTGGGTACACATGCTGGAATATAGGAAGCACTTTGAACCAACAAGAGGATAAAGGCATCTTCCTCCTTTCCCAAAGCCACAGTATTCTTGATCTTGACTCCTCCTGTCTTCTCTAACACTTGGATCTATAAAAGGGTCTAGCTCTACCTTCTACATTGTTTTAGTTTTTTTTTACTACGACAAGTCATCACAAATTTTAGAGACTCAAAGCCACACAAAATTTATTATTTTATAGTTCTTGAGTTCAGACGTCGACAGTGAATCTGTTAAAATGATGATGATAATAGGACTCTGTTCCTTCTTGAGAGCTCTAGGAGAAGAATCTGTTCCCTTGGCCTTTCTAGCTTCTGTAGACCACCCTCATTCCTTGGCTCATGACTATTCTTCCATCTTCAAAGGCAGCAACATCTAGCCAAGTCTTTCTCACATCAAGTCACTGGTTGGCTCCTTTCCTTTCCTAGTCTGTTATTAGCATCATTGTGATTACTTTGGGCCTGCCAGGATAACCCAGGATAATCCCCACTTTATAGCCATCTGATTAGCAAGCTTAATTCTCCTTTTTCATAGTTATATAACGTTAACAGGGATTGGAATATAGGCTTCCTTTGGGGAGTGCTACTCTATCTACTGTGTATCTTAATATTTCCCTTTTATAAACTTTTTAATTTTTTTAAAATCTTTTGGGTATAAAACCATACTCATATAGCTCCTGTTATAAAATTTTGTTTTGGTGAATGTTTCTTTCTCAAACTATGATCTGATTCCTTCCTTTTTTTTTTTTTTTTTTTTTTTTTTTGGTACCAGGGATTGAACTCAGGGTCACTTAACCACTGAGCCACATCCTTAGCCCTTTTTTTTTTAGGGTTTTATTAATATACAGGGTCTTGCTGAGTTGCTTAGGGCCTCACTAAGTTGCTGAGACTGGCTTTGAACTCTTGATCTTCCTACTCAGCCTCCCAAGCTGCTGGTATTACAGGCATGCGCCACCATGCCCAACTCTGATTCCTTCTTTTGCTCTTAACTCTGATATGTTCATTTCTTAATTCCTTACTCTCTGTCTGCTGGAACTAATCTCAAGTCCTGACAACTCCCAGTTGCTGAGGGCTTTGATTACCTCCCTGCTCAGTTCTTCTGGTGTCTTTTCCTTGAAGCTGCCCCTTCTGTAACTTTATGAAAATTTTCTTACCTGTCTGCCTCTGAATCTTCTTCTCTCACTTCTCTTCAACCTCCTAGTCATGGTAGGCCTGATTTTCAGTCAAACTTATTTTCACTGGTAATCTCATCTACTTCACTTTTAATTCTGTAGTTTTTGGTTTTCTATCTTGTTTTATTTTTAGATAGGGCCTTACTGTATTGCCCAGGCTGGTCTTGAACTTATGGGCTCAAGTGATCCTCATGATTTCAAGTAGCTGGAACTTCAGGCTTGTACCACTATGTCTTGGCAACATTTTTATTAGTGAACCTGATGTTGAGGATTCCCCAATTTACAGCTTTTGCTCTGAACTCTTTTCTAAACCCCAGTCTGAATTTCTTACTGCCTCCCTCAGTATTTCCAAATAGGAGAGCCATAGATCTATAGCATGTGTACTTCTATATACACAGCATGTTTAATTTGGTTTGTTGTTACCCCCTGCTTCCTCCACATGCATAGTCTTAAGCATCTCTCACCTTGGTGATCCAAGCTAGAATCTCCACCATTTCTGGTTCTTTTATTCTTAATCTTTTTCTTTCTAGCCTCTGCCACATGGCAGATTTAGCCTGTTAAGTAGTCTTCAAAGTGGGGAGTGCAAGAAGATTGTTGGGATACAGGAATAAAATAAAATGAACTTTTTTTTAATCTTACCCTTTTACAGGGTAAGATTGATTTAAAACACATATGATTATTTTAAAACACATAAGAGGCTGGGCATGATGGTATAGGCCTGGAATCCCAGATATTCTGGAGGTAGAAGGATTTCAAGTTTGAGGCTAGCCTCAGCAAGTAAGCAAGATACTCAGCAAGTTAGTAAGTCCCTGTCTTCAAATAAAAATAAAAAACAAAAAGGGCTCAGTGGTAAAGCACCCCTGGCTTCAGTCCCCAGTACGAAACAAAACAACCGTATATATATATTTATTAGTAAGTGTGTGTAGGTTGGAGTATATGCTCCTAAATTCATTCACATGGAAACACTACCACAAAAAATTGGCAAGTAGAGGGATTCCAGTTTGTTTTAGCCAAAAAAACTTTTTTTTTTTTTGCGCCAGGAATTGAACCCAGGGGCACTTAACCACTGAGCCACATCCCAGCCCTTTTTTTTATTTTTTATTTTGAGACAGGGTCTTGCTAAATTCCCGAGGCTGCCTTTGGACTTGTGATCCAAAGCCTCAGCCTCCCGAGCTGCTGGGATTTACAGGCATGCACCACTGTGCCAGGGCAAAGAACCTTTTATTTAAGTGAAATCTTACTCATTTGAAAATGTGAATCAAAAGCAAAGTGTGGGCTGGGGAGATAGCTCAGTTGGTAGAGTGCTTGCCTTGCAAGCACAAGGCCCTGGGTTCGATCCCCAGTACCACACACACACACACACACACAAAAACAAAGGTCTGTGATTGTGTCAGTCTTCGTGGGCATCAGGAGTAGCAGTCCATTACATTTTTAGTCTTCCACCTTTTTCCTGTGGTATCATCACTTGCTAATTTGAGCCAGGATCATAATACTATCAGTCCATTTCTCCACATCTCCTTCCTTTTCTGGGGGTAGACCTTTTGTTTTTACAGAATAGGAGCTCAGTGAGTATTTGTAGAATGAATAACCAAGTGGACACTGAAACCTGTTAATAATATTTACATTTGGAGGAACAGGGTCTATTCTACCTGTACCTGGCCTGTGTAGAATTTGTTTGTTTTGGGATCCCAAGTGTGGTCCTTTGTCTCTGGGGTTCTGGATAGTTGCACATGGAGTTCATGAGCCTCAGCATCTTTTCTGAAGTAGCACTACAGTGTTGCCACTTCCCTAGAACTCTGAGGCATTAGTTTTTGTCACTATTACAAAGTGGCCCTCTTCTAGGCCTCATTTCCTTGCTTAATGGGTTTTGCCAACCCTGTGTCTCCTGATGTCAGTATGACCAAATTTTAAGTATGTTGATTAAAAAGAAACTCTTAAATAGTATTACTGAGTCAATCCTGTACATCTTAAACCTAATTACATCCGCTCTAGCATTATGTAAATGCAGTGTTAAATCAACCTTCCCTTTGTAGCTAAGGCAGTGTTTTAGATACACTCTGTCCTGGCTGATATTCTCCCCTGGAGAAACTAACAGGAATTAACAGTAGCATGAGAGCTGAGGTCTGAATAGTTTGTAAGGAAAAGTGGGTCTGTTTTCCTTGTATTGGCTTAGGTGCCCTCACCCTTTTGGATGTCCTCTAGATTGTCAGCCTGGATGGCCCTTCTACCTGGAACATTATAATAGGTACTATACTGACTTCCTAGTCCAAGGAAAGGGGCAGCTTGTCTCCTATGGGACTCACAGACATGTCTCATAGCAGTGAACTTTAGGGGGAAGGAGCATGGAGAAGGATTGTTTTTGGTATATTTGTTTCAGGTTGCTGGGGATTGAACCCAGGACCTTGCACATGCCAGGCAAGTGTTATACCATGAGGAGGACCATCCTCCCTTCCCCCACACCCCAGTTGGTTTTCATTGTAAATCAAACCTCGGCTTTGTGTCAAGTTGAGGCAAGACTAATTGGATTTCCTCTGGTGTGCTCAGGTTGCAGATGAATACATGTTTTCCCTGGAGGAGAATAAGAAATCCAAGGGTCGCCGACAACCCTTAAGCAAGCTCCCACGCCATCACCCACTGGTGTTGCAGGATTGTGTCAGTGATGATGGTAAGTGTAGGTTCTTTTCTTCACTTGTGAAAAAGTGACTCACCACATTGGGACATTGGGACTTTCTCTGATAGGATATCAGAAGGCCATGTCAGGAATGAGAGTGTGCCTGTGACTTAATTCTTCTCCCCAACACTCCATATAGAGGATGGGATTTCCTTTTATATCTAATTTGCTAGTCAAATTTCATTATCAGTTTGAGTATCATAGTATATACTTAATATGGGATAATCACGTGGAGATTCTTTCCTTTCTTAGCAAGTACAGGATTTTTTTTTTTTTTTTTTTTCCAGAATAGTAAATTCTGTCAATGATGCCAAGGCGTGTGGTGTGTGGGTACAAAGTTAAATAAGATATGTCTGTGTCCACCAGATGTTCACAGGGTAGTGGGGCAAACTGACAGGTAAACAGATCTAAAGAAAGAACAGGCTGCAATCTAGGCAGAGGAGATAGTGTGAGTAACCATGGAGCAGAAGAACAGGAGTGGATGTGCAGAGAAACTGTTCTCAGCTCAGTGTGGCTCAAGTTCAAGGGCAAGGCTAGAGAGTGACAGGTGGGATAGGAGGAGCAAAGTGGACATGAGGCAAAGTCATCATAGTGTTATTTGTGAGCTCAGAGTGAGAACCTTTTCTCAGGCGTTCTGGAGCTCTTAAAGTATTTTAAGCAGAGGAATGACATGGTCAGATAGACATTAGAAAGACTACTCCTTGTGATGATGACATGTTGAGGATGACTTTGAGCACATCAGTTGGACTTTTGAGTTATAAGAACTAAGCAAGGATGGTCATGGGAGGGGTGGAGAAGGAAGTATAGAGAAGATCAAGTCAGTGAATTTGGTGACTGTTTAAGGAGCTGTGAAGGTACTCAGTAAGGGATAAGGATGAGTGGATGGCCTTTCTGGTTTATAGCTTTTTTTGGGTTTGGAGACCTGCTTTTAGTGTCTGGAGGATGTAGACTTGGGGCTATCACAGAAGTGCTATTTCATAGCATTATTAGAATTAAGGAGGTCACTTATAGAGAAAGCACAGAAGTGGGTGAGCAGAGGTTGCCGATAGGTGGACAGAGGAAGGGGGGAACCTGTGAGGGAGACAGAAGAGGAGTAGGAGACATATACAAGGAGAACCAGGAACTGTGGCACCGAAGCTCAGGGAGTGATGACAATAGTGGAGACTGGTTTCCTATGCCGCCTGTAGCCCATGACCCAATAGGAAGGGTGCTGAAGAACCTTAGTACCCTTGGGAGAGTGGAGTCACTTGACTTGTTACTTTGACTAGTGCTGGACCCTTCCCTACCTTGTCCTCTCCTTCCTGATCTGATGTCACAGCCCATCTCTGCAGTTTTCCTTGGTAGAAAGCCCAACATAAGTTAGGTGGGGAATAGCCCTGGAGAGTGTATGGTCAGAATAGTGGCCAGATATGGATAGAGTCAGGTCCTGAGGTGTCCCCTGAGCTCATACTCTGACCCAGCTCAGGAGTTCTAGCCTTTGCATGGTTCTCCACTTCATGCTTTAAAGAAACACAGATTGTAGAAAACTGGAAAAGCAGAACAGTTGTAAAGGAAAAGAAGATTACCCATATGCCTAGCCTCCAGACATGAGCACAGTGAACGTAAAATGTATTATTTTCCCGATTTTTCTAGACATACATATTATGTCCATGTATATCTTTTTAAAAATAATCTGATTGATATCCTACTATAAACTTCCCCAGCTTTTTGTGATGAAAAATGTTCAAATGTGGCAAACTAAAGAGATGGAATCATTGCATGCTTTCCATGTATGTTTAATGATTCTTAACCAGAACAGTGTCAATTAGGTTTGCCTTATTCCTTTCTCTCAGTAGCTTAGTTTATGTACATGTGCATACACCTGTCTTTCACATTCCTTGAAAGTACTTCATTTTAATATACCAGTAGTCACATTTCCTAAGAGGGATTGTCCTCTAAGTACTATACTGCTGTCATACCTGGGATAATAGCTCCATAGTATTTTCTCATCTTCAGTTTAGATCTCTTTTCCTGCTTGTCCCAATAATGTGTTTTACAACTTTTTTCCTTTAATATAAACCAAACTAGGGTCACACATTATATTTTTAAGTTAGCTTTCTTTGGTCTCTTTTAGTCTGGCATACTCCTTACCCCATTGTGTGCGTGCGTGTGCACATGTGCACACACTAGGAATTGAACCCAGGGGTGCTTTACCACTGAGATACATCATTAGTTCTTTGAATTTTTTATTTTGAGACAGTCTTACTAAGTTGGTGAGGCTGGTCTTGAACTTGGAATCCTTCTGAGTTACTGGGATTATGGCATACATTGGGATTGTAGCATGCCTGGCCCTTGCCCCATTTTTTAAAAAAAGTATTTCCAATTGAGGCATAACATTTTTAGTGAAATGTTAGGACTTAACTGTAAGTCTCTGTGAAGTTTTACATTGTAAACTATTAAAATTTTGATTCTTGCAGTTTCCACTTAACATAGTGAACATTTTCCTGCATCATTCAGTGTTCACATATGAAATGATTTTGGCCACTTTTGACTTTGTCAAGTGGAACAGATGTCAGTGTTTTAGGTTTTTAGTTGTGATTATGAGCCTGTCGGTTTTTGTTTCTTTGATCATATCTCAGTCACTCTTGTTTAGGCCAAGGTTATGAGACAAATCTGTGGGCACCGTGGCTCCTGACTGGATCTGAACAATGAGGCTCTGAGGGGTTGCTTTTCCTTGCCTGCACTGGCCTCCTTACGCTACAGTGGCCTTTGCTGAGGCTGCACCCAGTGGCAGCTGCCAGGTCCCTTCATATTGAACGTGACTGGAGACACAGTAGAAAATGATTTCTCTATCCTGAGAGTTGCTAGAAAGGAACATGGGGTTACCTAGTACATCCCTTAAAAATATAAATTTAATTCTTAGCTTCCTGAGACACTGGATTCAGCCCACAGGCTGTTGTTGGTCAGCCCCTAGTCAGACTTAGTGTGACATTATAAGGCTAAGATGAGGATTCATTGTGAACATGTGGCTCTGCCCTCCTGTGAGGCAGAGCCAGGAGGAATTGGGAATTCCCTGCCCACAACAGGCAGATGCCCACCGACCTTGCAGAGGGAGCTGGAAAGTCCTGACCAAGGACCATGATGTGACAAACTTTTAAGTTTGCCAGTTCCCTGTTATTTTTCCTTCCTTGTTTTCCTTTAGTACAACCAAAGGAAAACTCATAAAGAGAAAGGACTGAAGGTGCTGACATTTTGAAGGCAGCTAATAACAGAGTGAAGGAATATGTAGCTTCACTTTGCTGCCCTTGGAGAAGACAGAGAGTTGAATGTGACAGTTGTTAAGAGGAGCAGAACAGGCTGAGCTCCTGGGTAAAAGGAAAAGTAGAGACCATGACTCATTCTTGCCAGAGAAAGGGGTACAGGCAGACCCACAACATCATCTAGGTACTAAAGGAGTCTGTTGATAATCATTTCACCCTTGACCTTTGTCACCTTAGGAGTCTTGGGTTTGTTCCAATCCTAGGAATAGCAGTCCTGGCTGAGCTTAGGTACTTTCCAGGCCATGCCACTTATGTGCAGGGCTGGTGCTGATTTATGTTTCTGTCCTTCCTCTAGAGACCTCTGAACAGCTGACTCCTGAGGAGGAGGCTGAGGAGACAGAGGCTTGGGCCAAGCCATTGAGCCAGCTGTGGCAGAACCGACCCCCGAACTTTGAGGCCGAAAAGGAATTCAACGAGACCATGGCCCAGCAGGCCCCTCACTGTGCTGTCTGTATGATCTTCCAGACATACCATCAGGTAGGCCCACATCATCCCTTCTGCATACCTAGGACCAGCAATCACAGGAAGCTATATTTAATTGTGGGTATATGCCTTGTCACTGTTTGTCTTAAGAGGAACTTTTTCCCCCTGTTTTTCTCTTCTGCCCCACCTATGTGAAATAGGAATTTGGGGATAAAGGGAAAAAAAAAGATGAGTTCCGAGTCTCAAAAGAGAACTGTTGGAATGCAAAACAATGTGTGGTGTGGGAGCCACCCAGCTCATATATCCCTGCAACCATGATCCTTGCCTGCTGAAAGTAGCACCATGTGAGGGCAGTTTGCAAGTGCAAGGAACTTTGCCCCCAAATTGTATAACTTTGCTTTCTGATTCATCCCCTTGCTTCCATCCCTTTATGAATGTTAACACCCCCCATAAGGGTTCCTTCTCTCTCAAGATAGTCCACGCTCTCTCTTTCACCTTTGGTCGGCACTCCTTACTTTGCTAATTAATAAATCTCTGCTTACTCCTCAGTATCTGATGTATGCTGAAATTCTTTTCCATCACATATGTCAAAGACCCCATTGTCCTGAGTTGAGGTCCCAGTCTCCCAGATCTTCTCTGATCCCCTTCTGCTGACAAGTGTATTGGTTAGGTTTCACAGGGCAGATCAACCAGCACTGTGAATTTTTACTTGAGAATGCCTTGGAGATGATGTGGCTCAGGCTCCCCTTGAATATGCACTCATCACAGACTTAACTGTTTGCAGAGCATTCTGGTTTTTTTTGTGGCGGGCAGGGTGGTGCTGGGAATTGAACTCAGGGGCACTTGGCCACTGAGCCACACCCCCAACCCTATTTTATATTTTATTTAGAGACAGGCTCTCACTTAATTGCTTAGTGCCTTGCTTTTGCTGAGGCTGACTTTGAACTCACGATCCTCCTGCCTCAGCCTCCTGAGCCACTGGGATTACAGGTGTGTGCCACGGAGCCCAGCAGCATTCTGCTTTTTTATCATCCCATCTGAGACTCTTCCTCTCAGGTGGCGTGCAGTACTGGTCAGTCAGGGTGCAGGACTCAACTTAAGGTGTAAACCATATCCTCTGATGTCACCTTCTTTTCTTTCCCATTGTCACAGGAGGTGTTATCAGTGACCAGAAGGAACTAGGGCAGGGCAGAAGCAGAGGGCCTGATTGGAACAAGGGGTTTGGAAAGCACAGTTGCTGAGCTCATCTGTGCCTGTCCCATGCTGGTGCATTGATGGCTTCACCATTGTGAATCCCTCGGGAACTGGCTCTGGAAGGTCAGGAGGTATTCATAGCAGCAGATGCCATGTGACCAGCTCAGGCCCACCTGGAACCTGCACAGGTTGACAGGCATTTGAGCAGTCTCTCTTGGGTGGTTAAAGTGGCATTTACTGCATTGAACCTGGCAGGGCCCCAGGTTTATGTGTGCTGACGGATGAAACCTCAGACCAAATTATTTTGGACTAATAAGTCACTACTTTCTTTGACAAAAAGCAAAATAAAGAACTATATGTGCCATTGTATGTAGGGGAAGTGACTGGCCTGCTGGTTACTGTGAGTGGATCAACTAAGTGTAGTACTACTAAGGGTTATATGAATGGCATGTATTTGGGGCTCTGTCTTTGGAATGAGCCTAACAGTGCCGTGCAGCATCAGAGCCAGCGGATAGTTTGCCAAGGGAAGTTTATGGACATAATGTTCTTCCTGGAGGGGCCTGGAGCCAGGAATCATAGATGTGACTTCAGCTGTGTGACAGTACTGCAGCTCAGGCAACTGGCTTACTTGGACCATCAGGGGCAATTCGTGTTGGCCCTTAGGAGCACCTGCTCTGGGTACGCTCCCTGAGCTGGACCACAGTGTATTACAGCACATAGGAGACCTAAGTGGAAGCCTTGTTGCCAATATCTCAGTGCATTTTATTACTACTTGGTTTGGGAAGATTGAAATCCCAGTTGCCTCTTACCTCACTCCCTCTTCTTAGTTGTCCCCTAGGGGCCTTTGTTTGATGCTGCTGTGAGAAATTGAATTTGAGTCATTAGAGGTAACTTCAATTAGTAGCTCTGGGATAATGGCTGTGCACCCGGGAGCCATAGCCATAGTCATATCGATAAGAGAGGCAGCTTTCTGCTGATGGAGCAGGTGGGAAGCCGAGAGCATAAGCGGCTCACTGCGTTGTGCACTTGTTTTTTCCCCTTAGGTCGAGTTTGGAGGTCTTAGTCAGAACTGTGGAAACACTTCAGAATTAGCCCCCAAGAAGCAGAGGACCAAGCCATTGATTCCAGAAATGTGCTTCACCTCAACTGGCTGCAGCACAGACATCAACCTTTCTACTCCTTACCTCGAGGAGGATGGCACCAGCATTCTAGTTTCCTGCAAGAAGTGCAGTGTCCGGGTCCATGCCAGTGAGTGCCTCTTGCCTTTCTCTGCAACCTCTGCCAGGAGCATGGGCCTATTCACTGGAAGTCCTTGTCATGTGCTGGCCTCCCTACCCACCCAGTACAAAGGCTGCTTATGTGTTCCTGGAGAGTTTCTTGCTGATCAATGAGTTTGCTTGCACCAGTCTGCTCTGTTCTGTCCTCTTGGTTGCACATGTCCAGAGGGGATTAATTCTGCCACTTACTAGGTGTTTGTACCAGCGAATCCAGTTTTTATGGCTCTAGGCCATACTGTGCAATTAAGCCCTGGAATCACTGACCTAGAATTCTGGTTTTTCTGTAACATTTGGTATCTTTAGGAGGTAGTCTATGGGAAAAAAAAAAAAAAACAAAAAACAATAAACCAGCAAATCCACATTCTCACTCTGACTTCTGGGTTTAATTTGCTTTTCTCCATGTCCCTATTAGGTTGCTATGGGGTCCCCCCAGCTAAGGCTTCTGAAGACTGGATGTGTTCTCGGTGTTCAGCCAATGCCCTGGAGGAAGTGAGTACTCCCACACTCTTCCTGTCTTCCCTATGAGGTTTGGAGTGTATTCAGGGCCAGGCTGTTTCCTGTTGGACTTTATGTCCACAGCAGTCCATTTACGGCATGGTAGTGATGTCAGAGAGTGGGTACTGGGAGAAGTCCTATGACAGTGAGAGTAGTTGCCCCACTTGTGACAGGGCTTTAACGGATCTGGTAGATGTTTGCTCCATTAAGTGACAACCAGGTAGAGGTCCTCATGTGGAGGATTCATATATAACCCTCTTTAAAGAATTCACTTATGGCGCTGGGCGCAGTGGTGCACGCTTGTAATCCCAGTGGCTTGGGAGGCTGAGGCAGGAGGATCGAGAGTTCAAAGCCAGCTTCAGCAAAAGCGAGGTGCTAAGCAATTCAGTGAGACCCTTTCTCTAAATAAAATACAAAATAGAGCTGGGGATATGGCTTAGTGGTCAAGTGCCCCTGAGTTCAATCCCTGGTACCAAAAAAAAAAAAAAAAAGAATTCACCTGTGGAGTTAGAGCCTTAGGACGGGGACTTAAGTGGTTCATTTTGTAATTATCTCTTCATTACTGTCCCTGGAGCTTCACACCATCCCCCACTAGGAAGCAGTCTAGGCCTTATGGTGCTTCCAGTTTGTGCACAGCAGCTTTTGCAACTTTGCTTAGAGTTATTTTGAACATTAACAGTAAAGAGGATTATGTTAAGTCAAGTGAAGACCTGGTATACTTCTGCCCCACATGGCAGAAGGAGTCCTAGTTACAGGGTGTGTGTTTGAAGCTCTGCTTATCATTACTGTTTTCTAAGCTCAAGGTTAGTCGTCCACAGAAAGTGGAAGGGAGAGCATATTGGGTGTTAATGACTTGGTGGTAACCACTTTCCTCCCTCTCCCTTCTGGGCAGGACTGCTGTTTATGCTCCTTACGAGGAGGGGCCCTGCAGAGAGCAAATGACGACAGGTGAGTGTTTTGAGCAGTCTCAGAATGTGCAACCTCAGTGCTGAAGCAGTGTGTATTGGCACTGCATACTATAGTAGCTCTTCTGAGTGACCCATGAAGATTTGGGAAGCGCATTGTGTGGAGCCAGAATACCATCTCCAAGATTAATTTTAACAAGGATGCTGAGGAGAGTCGAGCAGTCAGACCTTTCCACTCCTTTCCCCTCTGATGCAGAGATGTAAGTAACATCCTCCTTTTGGAGGAGATGAGGATGTATGCAGGAGAGTATGAAGACCCTGTGAAATCAGTGCAAGAGCATTGTGGGCTAGAAGTGTCCCAGAGGTGACCACGACCATAGGCTAGTGAGCACTTTTTAACAGAGAAAACTCTGGCCCAGACTCATTTTTGGAGAGGGCAAGTGTCCTCAAGAAGTTCAGTGGGACACTGAGGAGAACTCAGGCAGGCCATCCACTGCTAAATATACAGAAGTTACTGGGTTTCTAGCATTAGGCAACTCATTTTCATAGAGTTGCATTTTTGTTCTCTGTCTCCTGTTTACTTGCTGTGAGGTTGAGACATCAAATGCTGAGGTTTTTACCCCGAAGAGCTGGCTCTCCAGGGGGTAGTGTGCACAGGTAGGTGGCAGCCAGGGGTCAACATCTTGCTTTCAAGTAAAACCCTGTGGGAATGTAACTCCTGCCTCACAGAATCTCTGACATGCTGATTTTGATGGGCGGGCTGTCCTGCTGCCACTTCAGTCCTTTAAAGGTATTTACTCCCATTACTTGAGGAATTGTATTCCTCAAAGTTCCAGGATAGGGTTGGTAATACTCTTCCTTCTTTGAAATGGAAATGGTTCCACTTGAGCCTTTCACCTTTGCCTTTTAATCCCTGTCTTATCTTTTAGGGCCACACAGAACAAATCTGTTCCTACTTCCACATAATAGTCCTACCAGTGCACATGACTTCCAATTAGCCTTTGTCTGTTAAAGGTCCCCCCCCGCCGCCCCCCCCCATACTGGGGATTGAACCCAGGGATGCTTAACCACTGAGCCACATCCTCGATCCTTTTTGTGTATATTTATTTTAATTTAGAGACAGGGTCTTGCTGAGTTGCTTAGGGTCTCACTAAGTTACTGAGGCTGGCTTTGAACTTGCAATCCTCCTGCTTAAGCCTCCTAAGCCACTGGGATTATAAGCATGTGCCACCATGCCTGACCTTGTTGAAGGTTTTCAATGACTGTTTTTTTTGGTGTGGTGTTGGAGATTGAACCCAGGGCCTCAGACATGCTAGGCAAATGCTCTACCACCGAGCTAAAATTAAGAGCTTTTGCCATCTTAGTCTTTCTCATCTTGGCACAAATGTCCAGAACTTACTTTAATCCTCTATGGATGTTCATTATGCAGACCTCTCAGTGAGGCCTGGGCCAAACCTTAAAGGGAGCAGAAAGGTAGAGATTATTTCCGCCCAGGGAAGAGGTTTGACAGAGGCCAGGGAAAACCATGATTATTGGCATACTGCTGTAGAGTGGGGATGTTTTCAAGAAGGACCTAGGTCCTGTGGTGAAAGAGCTCAGTGTAGAGTTCCCTAGTTTATTCTCACCCCTGAAACCAATCACACCCAATTAACTGTGGCTCTGCTTATTTTGCCACAGACTGAGGGAGTAGTAGAAGCGTGACCTGGCCTAACTAGGGTAGGTTGTCCACAGTACTCAGTAGAGTGGCAATTATGGCTCTAACCTTCCTGAGGCCCTGGAACTGGCTGATGGGAGTTTGGGGCCACACTGGGTGAGGGAAGTGGCACTGTTGGGAGGCCTACTTTAGAAGGGGAAGCCATAGGGCCTTGGACCCAGAGGTGACTGGACCCTTTGCCTTTTGGCAGATGGGTCCATGTTTCATGTGCTGTGGCGATCTTGGAAGCAAGGTTTGTCAACATTGCAGAAAGAAGTCCTGTGGATGTGAGCAAAATCCCCCTGCCTCGCTTCAAACTGGTAAGAAATAAGAGATGGTTTTATAGGCTCCACATAATTACCTAGTTGTAAGTCTCTGTGTAGAGGGCAACAGTGCCTTTCTGCTTGGTCCAGTAGCTATTTTATCCCTTGGTTTTGGTCCGTTTGTGATTCTTACTCTGTTGAATGACTTAACATCACATATGATTAGACATAGGATTAGAACAGGCTGTGTGTGCCCTCATGTTTTGGGGAGGAGGGTGGCCCTGCCTACTTGGCTCTGTGCATTTGGGTGGGGGAACACTAGAGGAAGCTGGACTGTCAATTCCTGGAATCATTGGCTTTCTTCCTTTGGGTGCAGAAATGTGTCTTCTGTAAGAAGCGGAGGAAAAGAAACGCTGGGTGCTGTGTGCAGTGTTCTCATGGCCGTTGCCCAACCGCCTTCCATGTGAGCTGTGCCCAGGCTGCTGGAGTGATGATGCAGCCGGACGACTGGCCTTTTGTCGTCTTCATTACCTGTTTTCGGCACAAGATTCCCAACTTGGAGGTGAGGGAGGGTGCAGCTCAGAAAACCTTGATGGTGTTCAGGACTATTTTCTCTGTACGTTATGTGCAGTTATTGGATTGGCATACATTTCCTCAAATATTGTGTTTGATGGAGAGTGTAATGAGTCAGTCATTAAGAAGGGGCTTCTGTACGTCTTTGCCAAACTGCTTGTGGTTGATTCCTTTGGGTTATCTGTTAACTTGGTTGTCTCTCCACTAGGATAAGCTCTTTGAAGGTCCACATCTTATTAATCTGGGTCTTGAGAACTGATGACGAGAGCTCCTGACAGTTCACCATCAACTGCCATGCAATAGGGATTTTTGTAGTCCTCTAAATGTTGACATGCAGAGAAAGATACATGAAAGGTTAGCTAGGGGAGTTATGAAATGGTCTGGGTAGAAGGTGGCATTCAAGGGGTCTTTAATGTAAGAAGGAATTATGAGCAGGAGGACATTCAGGGCTTCAGAAATAGAAGAAGCAAATCTTGGAAGAATGAACACTCACAGTGATCTTGGGCATATGATGGGGGGATGAACTTGAAGTGTACAGCATGGAAGATGAAGACCCAAGGCTACTGCACTTAGGAGTTTGGCCTCTCTTCCATTGGAGGAGAACTCGGAATACTGAAAATTTGAACTGTATTTTCTAACAGTAACTGGTGATTTGAGGAGAAAATTCAAGGAGTCAATTTAAGGCAGTGAGACAAGTTAGCAAAGGACACAGTGAAGTCTGAAATAGGACACAAAGGCAGAGTTTTGAGGTCATATCTAACCCTGAGATCCTACAACAGGTCCAAATGACAGGGTTTGTGGACTGCTGTGGGAGAGAGAGAGGAGAAGAGGAAGGAGAAAGGGAAGTGAACTGAACTGAACTTAGGAGATGGGAAGGATGCTCATGTGGTGATGTTGCTAATTGCAGTCAGGATTGATATGGAGAAGGGCTGTTTTCCCAGGGAGAGGGAAGGAGATGAAAAAGAGAAAAGAATATGTAGATTTTTTGAGGTCTCTGAAGCATTCAGTTGAGCAACGTGGGCAGGCAGCTGGGTTAAGGATGAGAGTGAAGATTTGGAGATTATCCGTTTCTGGCAGGATAACTCAAGCCCATTTCTTATTGGAAGCCAGGCTCTGGATATTCCCAGTAGGAGGCACTGATAGCACAGCATGAACCAGTGAAAGCAGCCAGCAGGAGGATTAGGAGGGCCGTATGCTACTATAGAGAAGGTAGGCATTGAGTACTCTAATCTGGGACTCCTATGGGGCAGTCAGGTCAGAAGCCACTCATCAGTGAGTTGTAGTCTAACAGAAGAGGTGACCATGCAGATTTGGAGCATTGTGGCGAATGTAATAATTAAAAGGAAGAACATGGGAGGAGCTGGTCCAGGGGCGTGAAATTTTCACTCTGCCATTGGGGATCACAGAAAAGTCCTCAGTTGACTAGATCTTCCTCTTTCACAAAGGTATTTTAATGAGCATGAGAGGTGGTGAGTGGTATGGGTGGGACCTTGGGGAGATGTGAAAATATCCATTGTGGGAATGAGGATCTGGAGGACTAAAAGCCTGAGGTAGCATTGATTCCCAGCTGTGGTAAGGAGGTCCAAGTTTGGTCATGAAACAGAATTAGGGTTTTCTGACTATCATTAGTACTCCAGATATGCTTAAGTTGGTAGCTGTAGCCTGCTGATGCTGTGAGGAAATTGGAATACTGTTGAGTATTTATCTTACCATTTCGTGCTTACTATTTAATAAGCTTCTGCTATGTGCCAGGCACAGTTATGCTAGGAATTTACCAGTGGACAAGATAACAAAAGTCCCTGTCCTCATATGGTATATATGAAGTATGGTCTAGTTGAAAGATACATAGGAAACCAGTAAGAAACTACGCAGGAAATAGCATTTCAGATGGTGAGAAGTGTAGTGGACAAAAGCAGGATGAGGCAAGAAGAAGAATGGGTCGTAAGGAGGGCATCAGTGAGTAGTCCTTAGAAAGTGGGGGAGCTATGTGCAGACTACTGGGGAATGCATTTCAGGTAGTGGAGTTCTCAGGTAAGAGCATGTATGGAGAACGGTGAGGCTGGCATGGCTGGAGCAGAGTGGGCAGGTTGGCGGGGTGGGAGGGGTGGAGGCTTAGTGGACAGGGGCCTGTACCTTGCTTTGTGATCCTGTTTGCATCAAGGACTAGTTTAGAATGAGAAGGGTGAAGTGAGGTATCAGAGATGATAGGCTTCTTATAATGGGGGCAACTTGTTATATGCAGTTGAGGAAATACAGGAAATCTCGATCTTTGTGCCCTCGCCCTGAGGGTAGAGCTTAGTGCTCAGATCAGTGTAGAGCATTGCCTGGGGCCTAGAGTCTCCAGTCACAATTGAGTGTCTACTCAGATATTCTGATGTGTGATCTGTGTGCATTAGTAGATGCTATTTGGTCAGTTCTAGGGAAACCACAAGGGTCTGTTCAGGGAGTTTTTGGTAAAGTAGCATGAGGACCTGTTGTGCACTGGGAACTCAGGAGGACTGAATTTGTGGAGGAAAATAGGACCCTGGTTGGGGTGTGGGTATCTGGAATGGTCTGTTTCTGCTCCCATTTCATCCTCCTTTTTGCTTTTCCATTCCCATGCTTATCTTTCCCTGATGAAGGGGGGACTGATTGATCTTGGTCTCCGTTTGCCATACCTATCAACTCCATGTGTGAGTTACCCAAGCTTCTTCTTTATTCCAGCGTGCCAAGGGTGCCTTGCAGAGCATCACTGCAGGCCAGAAGGTCATTAGCAAGCACAAGAACGGGCGCTTCTACCAGTGTGAGGTGGTCAGGCTCACCACTGAGACCTTCTATGAAGTCAACTTTGATGATGGCTCCTTCAGTGACAATCTGTATCCTGAGGACATAGTGGTAATGTCTCCAAGCAGCTTCTGGGACAGTTTGAGACTGGGATCTTTCTAGGTCTGGCTGGCTCACTGGCTGTGGGTTGGCCTTTTCTAGTCTGGTCCTATGGTCCCATCAGTAGGTTCCCAAACAGAAAGAAGTGTTTGTACCATTCCTTGCAAGAAAAATTGTCTGCTACTAGGGTACTGCTTCTAGGAGTTGGTGGGAATCGGTGATTTTTGCAGTTCTTTAAAAAGTATGCATATTTTTCTGTTTCAACTATCCCTAAAGGCAACTAATGTGGTAGAAGAGCTCAGGGTTTGGAATAAAACCAATGTGCTGGGCTGGGGTTGGAGCTCAGTGGTAGAACGCTTGCCTAGCATGTGTGAGGCAATGGGTTCTATCCTCAGCACCACATAAAAAATAAGTAAAATAAAAGATATGGTGTCCATCTACAACTAAAAAAAAAAAAAACTAATGTGCTAATACCAGCATCATTGCTTAGAAGTTGTGTGACTTCAGGAAATTTTTCCAACCGTTTTTTTTTTTTTTGTCTGTTTGTTTTTGTTTTTTTTTTTGGTATCAGGGACTGAACTCAGTGTCAGTACCCCTGAGCCAAATGCCCAGCCCCCTTTTTTTGTGTTTTATTTTGAATCAGGCTTTTACTAAATCCTTATGGCTTCCCTAAATTATTGAGGTTCGTTTTGAATTTGCAGTCCTACTGCCCAGCCTCCTGAGTCACAGGGATTACAGGCATGTTCCTCCATGCCTGGCTCCAGCCTTGTTTTCTATCATGTCCTTTCAGTATGTCTATAGAAACTGCTTTTTTTTCCTTACATCAGAGGGCTTTAGGGCTACATAGAAATGGCTTGCTTATGATATCAATACCTGAGACGCTAGAGGCCCTACCTCCCTGGACCCAATCTTCAGTTTCCTGACATAATATTCAGGACTTAGTCTAGGTTTCCCTTGCCCCTGCCTTGCCTTTTCAGGTAGGCTAAGCACCAAGTTAGAATAGTGCAGCCGTTTTTTTCCTTTAACAAACCGGGTATTTCCCATATTTATACTGCATTAACAACTTAACTTGTAAAAGTGCATAAATTACTTATAAGAGTGGACTTATGTCATCATAAAGATATTAGTATTCATAGTAGTATTTATTAAGCCCTTACAGTATGCCAGGCACTTTGCTAAGTACTTAGGTCAAATGTCTTTGCCTTTTCATACCTCCTCTGAGAAGTAGGTAGTAGTATATCTAACAAATAGGAGAGTGATCTCAGGACTCATTTTTCTAAAAGTTAATGAGGGCCCTCAAAGAGCATGTTTTTGTGGGGTTATCTATTAATATTTACCCTGTTCAATATTAAAACATTAATATTCCTTTTTAAATGAAAAATGTCTTTTCTAAAACAAAAACCACTAGAAATGTTTGTTTTCTAAAACAAAAACCACTAGAAAAATGCCATTTTTCTCCAATTTTGCACATCTCTTGAATGACACTTTTTAATTCATTCTGGTCTGTGGTACATTGTTTTAGTTAAATTAGAGGAAGAAAATTCAGCTTCATACAGTTATAGTTGGAAAGGGGAGGAACATTTGAATAGCTTTGAGATCATATAATTATTCTTCTCTGATACACCACTGAATTTTATATGAGTGGTTTTTTATGGGGTTGGGGGTACTAGGGATTGAACCCAGAGATGCTTAACCACTGAGCCACACCCTAGCCTGTTTTACTTTTCTTTCTTTCTTTCTCTTTCTCTTTCTTTCTTTCTTTCTTTCTTTCTTTCTTTCTTTCTTTCTTTCTTTCTTTCTCTTTCTTTCTTTCTTTCTCTCTTTCTTTCTCTCTCTCTCTCTCTCTCTCTTTCTTTCTTTCTATTAATTTGTGACAAGGTCTTGCTAAGTTGCTTAGGGCCTTGCTAAGATGCTGAGGCTGGCTTTGAACTAGTAATCCTTCTGAACAAGTGGCATTTTTAAAAGGTTAGTTTTAGTGGGGAATCCAAAAGCAGGTCAGTAAATTTGTACTCTATTACATTAAAATCCATTGGTCTTCCATGCCTAATTCCATAATACCATACATTGGTCACTCAAAAAATACTGGTGCGCTGGACTATGGAAATCTTCCAAAGGTTGTTAAATTTTCTTATAAATATCAACATATTGGGTTTGGGATGTGATGCAGTGGTAAGGTACTTGGCTGGCATGTGGGAGGCCCTGGTTTAGTTGCCAGACCACAGGAAGGAAAAAAAAAAATCACATTCATTAGTGTCCCTCATCTCACCAGAAGACTAAATTATGGGGCACTACAAGCTGACAGTGGTGATCCCACTTTTCTGAAATTCTAATTTTTACTTGAAAGCTTGAATTTTAATTAATTATTTTTGCTGTACTGGGGATTGAATGTAGGGCTTTAACATTCAAGGCAGGTGCTGTACCACCGAGTTGTATCTCCAGCCCTTTTCATTTTATTTTAAGACAGGGTCTTGCTAAAATTGCTCAAACTTTCCTCTAATTTGAAATCCGTTTTGCCTCAGCTTCCTAAGTAGCTGAGGTGTCCATTATATATTTGTTTGTTTTATTTATTTTTGATTCTGGGCATCGAACCTCATGCACAACAGGCAACGTCACTGAACTTCATCCCCATCTTGAAAGATTGAATTTTATTACTAGCAGTAGATAGTGTTGGTTGTTTTCCTTGAAGTGGCAGGTTCACTTCATTCATTTTCAGAAAGTTGTCTGTCAAATACCCAAGTATAACCATAGCTTGTCAAGTTTTGTTTTTATATAATTAATTTTTTTATTCTAATTTGTTGTAAGGTCCCCCCCCCTTTCAAATACTGATGGTATTCCATAAAAAGTAGCTAGTACAACTTATAACTTACATAATTACTCAGGTTGTTTTCCTTTTTCCTCCCTCTTCCCTGCCCTCTCCTCAGTTTTTTCCTACCCTTCCTTCTTTCCTTTTTTTCCTCATTGCTGGGGTTGAACCCAGAGCATGCTAGGCAAGTGTTTTGCCACTGAGCTATATCCCAACCTGAATACAGGTGATTTTTTTTTTTTTTTCTATATAACCATCATACGGCCATATGCAGCCCAAAGTATCTTATGAGACTTACTCACATATTCAAGATTAAGATTTAACAAAAAGCTGGGTGTAGTGGCACATACCTATAATTTTAGCAACCAGGGAGGCTGAGGCAGGAAGATTGCAAGTTTGAGGCCAGCCACAGCAATTTAGCGAAACTCCCAGCAACTTAGTGAGAGCCTGACTCAAAATCAAAAAATAACAAGGGCTGGGAATGTAGCTCAGTGATAAAGTGCCCCTGGATTCAGTCCCCTGTACCAAAAAAAGATGTAACAAAATTGTTATTGTTCCATCAAGGGACATTGTTATATGAAATGATACATTTTCTTTTTTTCCTTAAATTTTGGGTGCATAGTGGTGAAGGATGCAATAACAACTGGTAGAGCTTCGAGCCCACTACTTTGATTGTGCACATGGCCATTGATTTTACACTAACTCTGCAAATGTCAACGAGGTACAAAAGACCAGTGTTTTAATCTGAAATTAGTCATGATCTCACATGTTCTCTGCATAGGGTTGTGGACTATGCTTTGAGAACTGCTGTTAATGAACTGTAGGGAACTTTAGTGATTTATCAAAGATTACATGTTGGACTATTTTAAAACTTCTCAGATATTTGTTTTTGGGTGAAGGCACAGTAGTTTCTGCTTAATTCTTAGATTCATATAAAACATTTATTGATTACCTACCCAACAAAATGAATTGGCAATACAGTATACAGCATTTCTACTCAATTAATGAACTAGCAAGGCAGGACAGAACCTTTTCTAACTCTTGTCATACAGTATGATGCTTACCAGGGCGACTGTAAACATTCACATTCTTTTAGACTCAGTGCCCTGCCCCTCTCTGATGTGTATTTTTAGACCTTGTCCTGAGGACCATCTCCCAGGTCTACCCATCAGACCTTTCATAAACCACTATGCTTATACATTGACTATCTACTGTGTACCAGGCACTATGCTAGGATATAACAGTTCACCTTAGGGTGCTTCTTTCTATGAGAAGTAAAAAGTTCTAATGTACTTTGCTAATTTAAAGGAAGGTGATGCTTTTTTCTTACCTTACCTGTATTTTAAGAACACATTTCTTAAAAAACAACTGAGTACAGTTCAAATGTTTGTTCATGACAGAGCCCTGAAAAATCCTTAGAGGGACAGTTGAGGGGATGTAAAGAGGACTATTGATTCCAGCACCTGTCTCCTATTCTAATTAGTCTACTAACTTTATAAGAGCTATTATTTCTTGTCATCTGTTGGCAGCAGCAGGGTACAGAGATATGGGGCATACTTTGACTCAGCAAGAAGGTCTTTATTGCATCTTTTGGCCCAGAGCAAGCTACCTTGCTTGAAGTATCTGAGCAAGTATTTGTTTTGGTTTGTTCTTCCTTGAGTAAGTGTCCATTATCATTGTACTCAAGTGGACGTTCCTTCCTGTTTCCTCAGAGCCAGGACTGTCTACAGTTGGGTCCTCCTGCTGAAGGTGAAGTGGTTCAAGTGAGATGGACAGACGGCCAAGTCTATGGAGCTAAGTTTGTGGCCTCCCATCCCATCCAGATGTACCAGGTAGCCAGATGTTCTTGCTCTAGGGAATTGGGAGTGGAGTAGGTCCTTGATTAATTCAGTGCTTGCTCTTAGGTGACAGGTGTTTTTTGCTCTTGAGAGAACTAGTGGGTCATAACAACCTTTTCAGAGTGAGAGACCCGTCCCATGTCCAGTCTGCCAGTGTGGCTTCAGACATCACATTCCTTATTCCAGTGTTGTAACCCTTTCCTTTGGCTGCAGGAAATTGCCACTCTACATGGTAGACCAGGGGAATCTCAGGGGTACCTTAGCCCAAAGGACACTGTTTCCTTGGCAGGTGGAGTTTGAGGATGGCTCACAACTTGTAGTTAAGAGAGATGATGTATACACGCTGGATGAAGAGCTTCCCAAGAGAGTCAAGTCTAGATTGGTGAGTGTGTTTTCTATGTGCCCTGGGCTTCTGTCTGGGAGGAGAGGGAAGATGGTAGGAGTGTGTCCCTTTGTTTTTTTCTGGGATAGTTGGCCACAAAGTGATTATTTGGCTTGCCTATCCTACTGTAGTCAGTAGCCTCAGACATGCGCTTCAACGAGATTTTCACGGAGAAAGAGGTTAAGCAGGAAAAGAAACGGCAGCGGGTAATCAACTCAAGGTACCGAGAAGACTACATCGAGCCTGCACTGTACCGGGCCATCATGGAATAGGCGCTTCCAGGGTCCAAGAGGTTCCCAGCCATCAAGGCAAGAGCACTCTGGGGTTCCACAGCACAGCAGACACTTGGAACTCTGAAGTCTAAAAGTGAAGTTGTAAAAAGAAAAGGAATGAAATAACCAACCCCATCACCTTCTCACCCCACCTGAATTGCATTCCGCTGTAGTGAAATGACAAGCTGTTTTTGGACATGTGGCAGCAGCCATTGATCTCCCAGCTGAGGGGCTGAGCACTGGAATGCTGTAGCTGCATTAGCCCCCAGTCTAAAAAGGGGTCAGCTGTGCTGGCTGGGCGGGTTGCCCTTTTACTGGCCTAGGACTTAGCTTCCTACCTATCACCTGCACCAACCAGGCAGAGGTGCTGGTGCCTGACCCAACTCTCCTTTTGTATTTATATGTGTGTATGTACATGTATGTATGTGTGTGCGCGTGTGTGCGCGCGCGTGCGTGTTTGGTCTGGACCAGCTTCTGCCAGCCCCTGGCCTTTACTTTCTTTCTTGCCTATGCAGGGCAAACAAAATGTGAAATTCCGCCCTCAGCTGAGCTGAGTAAGAGCCCCTGGGGGTGGAGGTGGGTGTAACCATCTGTCCAGGCTTGGAATGGCCTTGAGTGCTGGCAAAGCTGCAGTGTTGAGATGCTAAGGAGTTGATGCCACCTCTGTCCTCCCTTGAAGGAGAACATAGGGGTAACATGGGTGTGTGCCCACAACACTCTAGGCACAGAATGCCTGTGGCACAGTATTACTTGGTGTGGGTAGGGAATACCCCAAAGGGAGGATTTTAATGATGGAAGCAGGCAGAGCCTGGAGGGTGATTCTATCAGCAGAAAATTGCAATCATGCAGGGGCTGGGAGGGTTAGAATGAACTGGGGCCACTGGAGGCCAGGGGCAGGTATAGATATGCCCTTGGTCTTGGGGTGGGAGGGTGCTGATTTGAGGGTGGGGGGGGGGAATAGAGGGCAACACTGAAGGGGTTAAACAGGTTTTTGCTCCTCTTGAATTTGTTTGCCTGGGCCCAGGATTGTAGGGCTTCACACATAACCCTATGTATACAAGAATCAGATTTATAAACTTCCCCATTTTTTGTTACGTATGAACGCTATAAACCAAATTATTTTGAAAACTGGTGCATCACCTTGTCCTTAGCAATAAAGTGTGTTGAGCAGATTGGTTGTGTCTGCCCCAAAGAGCCCAAGTGGCCAAGGGTCAGGCTGGGTTGTAATAAGAATCATACTCTCTGGACCAGGGCTGTGTGTTTTAAGAGTCCATGAGGCAGAGTTGGGAAAGCTGTTCCAAGAAGAGGGTTCCTTCCTTGTCAGACTCCAAATTAAGCTGTGTGGTGAGCCATGGGGAACAGGGGCATTTCTGGTGATGAGTACCTCTTTTTGCTTACCCTTGCCCTAGAGAGGGCCAAAAGAGGTAAGGGAGGAAGGACCAGACCACTGAGTCTTCTCAACATAGTTTGATCTTTCATTTCCACACCATTTGATAGAAAAATCTTAAAGTAGGCTAAGTACATGCCAGCATCTGTGTTTCATACATGTTACAGAACCAGTTAAAAAGAAAGCATGTTTGCATTCTAGGTACTTGAAGAGCAAGTGACTCGTACTCAGTGGGGTTCTGAAGTTGCTCTCCAAGCTACCTGTAGTTGGTAAAAAGGTTGCTAGGGGGAATTCCCGGCCCTCTTTGCCTTAAGGTTGAAGTGGACAAAGATAAAGGAGCCTCAGGGTAGGAAGGGGACAGTGAATAGGTGCCATACACTATGTGCATCATAGTGGCTCCAGCTGGCCTTCAGAGGTGCTTCCAGTGGCATGTCCCTACCAGGTACAGGAGATGACTGAGTCAGCTCAACTACCCAGTGCTTTGTGTCCCTGGGGCTTGGGAAGTGGCTATTGTTTGGTGATTGTAAGGGAAGGGAAGAGCAAAAGGTTTCAAAGATGCTTTTCTATGCCAACTTCCTCCTGGGGCCAAGGCAGGGTTGATTCTTTGCCCTTCACTCAAAGAGTCCCAGAGGATGTGCCAGGAGAGGCTGGGCAGAGCCCTGCCTTCATGGAATGTTGAGTGGGCCCTGGGAGCACCATCTTTGCAGGGGAAAAACACGAATCCATCTTTCTTCACAGGGTCCTAGGCCTCCGTAGTGCTCTCTGACCCCGCTGTCCCCAGTCATGCTGAAGGACCTGCAGGCTGGGGTGTCTGATTTAATCCCAGAAGAATTTTTAATTAGAAGTCAACCTTTTCCTCTATATTTTTTCACTTTTTATTTTGGTTACTGTAAAAATCCTGAGGAACCCAAGTTCAGAGAGGTGATGGGACTTTCCCAAATCTCAAAGAACTGGTCTGTTTTTTTGAGAGGACCCAGCCCAGGCCCTTGAGCATGCTAAGCATCTGTACTACCATGAGCTACACCTCAGCCCTGTCCCTGTGCCTTTATCCTTCTCTGATTAGTATAGTCAGGTCCAAGCCTCAGGACTAACCCAAATCAAAGGCAGACCAGCTCCCCCATGCCATTATGCCAGTTCCCTTTTGCCTTAGGCAGGCTCCCGCCCTTGCCCGCCTCCACCCACCAAGCCCTTTCTGTAAGGCAGGCTGCCTTCCTTTAAAAAAGTAGGGTCACTGGATCGGTATATGACACTTCAAGTCCCCTAACGCTAGGGCTCAGCTGAGGGAAGAGGAAGCGAGATGGGAGAGAGCTGGGATCTCTGGAGTTGCAATGTGGTGGGTGGGGTAGCCGTCTCGACTGAACATTTTTCTATTAGGCGTCGAAGTTAGTAATGTCCCAGGGCAGCCTGTACCTCTGTGCCCTCTTACCCCACAAAATTAAGCAGGGCCCGCGGGCGGAGGTCCAAGCCTTGAGACTCTTAGGAAGAGGTTTGGCTGCGCTCACAGCTTGGAGGGCGAGATGAGTCCCCTGGTGTGAAGTGACCGCGTCCACCCTGTACTTTGCGCCATCCTCCCCGGCGAGGAAACAGGCTGTTCACCCGCTAGGTCTTCGGAGCGGTCCGCGAGGAACGTGTGCCCTCTGGGCCTTGCGGCCAGAGGAGACGGCTTCTTCGGGCCAGCGGGACGTGCCCGGAGAGGACGAGGCGAGGTCGTTCGCGCTGCACCTGCAGGCCGGGCCTGCCCCACTCGCGGCTGCCACACGCATTACATCTTCCGCAGTCCGGGTCCCCGCGGCGGGCGGGATGGGCGGGCCGCCCGCCGGCAGCTCCAGACTCCGGCGCCTATTGGGCGGCCCTGTCCTGCGCCCGCCCGCCCCTGCGGCGCAGCCCCGCATTGGTCAGCCCGGCGCCCCGCCCGGCTGTCGCGCGCCCATTGGCCATGGATGCCCGACCCCCGGCGAGGGCGTTAAGGCGGAGAGCGGGATTGGTGGTCCAGCCGTCCCGGGTCGGGGCCACGCGCTCCGCCCGCCGCTGCGTCCTCACTATGGCGGCGCCCATGCAGCCCACAGCGTCGTGGGCGCCCGCCGGGGTCCCCCGCGGCTGCCGCCGCCGTCTGCGCCGTCGTTCCCGCCTCCCCGCCCCGCGTGGGGTCGGGCGTCGCCTCCCCACTGCCTCCCTCTGCGCTGCGGTAAGGGCCTGCCCTGCGCGCTCCGGGCGCGACAGCGACTGCAGCTAACGGTCGCCTCCCCGCCCCTCCCCCACGTCCGCCTCCCGGGCCCCGCGGAGCGCCAAGTCCCCGCGCTCGTGCTGGGGAAAGAGGGATCGGGCACAGCCGGGTGGACCGCGGGCTGGAACCTAGACCCTCGCTTTGGTGGGGCTGCCAGGGCTGAGGGGAAGGCCCGCCTGACGCGGGCCGAACGGTCTGAGGTCACCTGCGTGAGACCCCGCAGCGCTGCGACCCTTGGCGCAGGGGAAGGACACGGTCTGTTGGGCCCCGCTGTGGGAAGGGAAAGAAGTCCAGGGAATACTTGAAAGGGATTCAGCATATAGTTAGTGGTTATCATTGCTTACTGCTCTACCAGAAGCCAGCTCTTAAGAGGCACCGGGGTCATTTTGATTGACAAAGTAGAAGTCTTGATTCCTTTCCTTCTGGCATTTTTCCCCATTGCCTTCTCGGTGATCACGTTTGCAAGAGAAGATGTCTTAGGGACGAGAGTGGGTTTGGTTAGGAGAGTGCCCCATGAATATGTTGGATTCCTATTTACCATGGTACCTGTTTTTATGATTTCTCAATAAACCTCATTTTTGTTTGACACATATGAAGGAGTGAAATGTTAAAACTGAGTCATTGTAGTTAACTGAGGGCAGGTCCATTTAGGGCAGCCGTTATTTCCAGAAAGTAAAGAATACTTAAAAACTTTTCTGTGAGGTACTTTAAAGTATTTGTACTACAGATAGTTGAACTCCAAGACAGAAAAAACACTTACACGTTACTGAAAGTAAAATAGTCATCACAACTTGGGTTGTTTCTAAATCAGTGTCGTCCTAGAGTGATGATTACCCAACTGTTTGGTGTACCTACAAATCAACAGAGGATTAAAAGGAAGCTGGCACAAAAATTTATGACCAAATGGTAGTTTCAAGCAACTTCTTAAGGAAACAGTAACTCAGATATTTTGAAATATTAAGTGGCAAATTTCTCCATTTCACAAGTCTAAAGGTCTAACTATGGTTTAATAAAAGTAAATTATTAATGATGAAACAAGATGTGCATGTTCTTAGAGACTAATTGACTTGCTTAATCAAGTCTTTATTAAGTACATGTTTTGTGTAAGGCTTTGATTGAAGGGAACTCAAAGATATTTAAGATACAAAACTTGTGAATGGGCCAGTAATATAGTTGTGGGAATAAAGAACATAAAGGAAAGTAACAGTGATGTGGTCATTGGAGTTCCAAGACAGTCACTATGAGAAATCAGGAAAAGGAGAAGCACATGTGTTGGAGGAAGGTTTCACAGGGGAGGCAAGGGTTTTAGCTGGGCCACAAATAGTGGGTAACCTGGAAGAAAAGTGCACTGATGGAAAGTGAGGAAGGCAAAGGTGAAAGGTGAGGAAGGCACAGGGTGAACTTGGAATACACAGTTTGGTCCCAGAGGTTCATTACCAGAAAAAGTGGGAAAAAAAGCTGATGGCCACAAACTGAAGAAGTACCTTTGCCCGGGTGGAGCAAATATAAACAGATAGCAGTAGTATTTCCTCCAGGAGAAACTGGAGCCAATCTTTAGGAAAGAAACAATAACACTTTACCTGACATTGCGCACACAGGCCCACACCCCACTCCTCCCTGCTAGTACTGGGGATTGAGCCCCAGGCCACTCTGCCTCTGAGCTACGTGCCCAGCCCAGTCTCTTTTTTTTTTTTTTTTTTTTTTTTTTTTTTTGTGGTGCTGGGGATTGAACTCAGGGCCTATGTGCTTACAAGGCAAGCACTCTACCAACTGAGTCATATCCCCAGCCCTTAAGTTTTTATTTTGAGAGTTCTAATAGTTGCTCAGGCTGGCCTCAGGCTGGCCTCAGGCTGGTGATCCTCCTGCCTTAGCCTCCTAAATAGCTGGGATTATAGCCATGTGCCACGGTACCAGCCCCATTGTTACTTTTCTGATTTACCTTAGCTATTTGGAATGATAATTCTCAGCCACCACAGATCTGTACCTTAGGTTCCTTCTTGCCCTCTTTTCTACCCTTGTATACATTTAGTTGCCAGTTGTGTTGATCCTTCCCACATTCTGTTCTGGTATTTGCTGCTTTCCACACCTGTTGTTATCATTACTGATTTGAGACCATCCACATCATTCCTGTGACTTTCCCCAGAACCCCCTTCTTCCCAGAAGACTATTTTCTTTCCTCCCATCACTTTTTTCTTTCTTACCATCACTTCAGGTGTGTCACTTCCTTGGCCAAGATTTTCACTGCCTCTTGCGTTAGGCACAGACCAGCCTGGCGTGGGCAGTGTGGGCAGATGCATTTGTTATAATGCCCTTGCTTTTATTCTGTTTTTCAAGTCAGTGGAGACTCTTGTTTTTTTGTGCTTTGCTGTTTGTATTCTATGTTTCACTCATATTGACTTTTTTAAAATCTTAAATGACCCCCCTGAATCTCTCATTACTGTTTCTACTCATGTTTTAGATCCATTTGATACAGAACTTCCTTTTGAAGTGTTCCTGAACTTTTCTCCCCATCTAGATGAGTTGTTTTTCTCTCTTAAACTGCTTTACCTTTAGATTTGCCTTTTGCCATAATTGCTGTAAGTGTCCTCCACCCACAAGATAAGACTAAAGCTTTTTCAAGACATGGACTTTCTTCTTTGCCCTCTAGCACAGTGTTTTTACATAGTAGGTACTTGGCAAGTATATTTTATATTGAAAGTAGCTTTGAAACATTATGGATACAAAGAAAATCTTTTTGTAAACCTTTCCATCATCAAGTATGGAAATAAAATTACTTATGTGAGAGAATCCTTACTGAGAGATCTGGTGTGTTGGTCTGGAGAGCTTGGCTTAGGCTTCACTTGTAGCAACTTCAAGACTTAAGTGGCTTAACAGAACACAGTGGTCTTGTCATTCACAGTGCATGTCTGGCATGAGTACACATTGAAACTCTGCTCCTCACAGTCACTCAGGGACCAGGGCAGGTGGAAACTTAAGTTGGTGATCAAGTGGGCAGTGGCTTTTAAGTTTTTGTCCCAGTGTGGCACTTGTCACTTTTATTCATATTTCTTTGGTCAAAGCATGTCACATGGTATTATCGTTTTGATTTGGAATGTCCCCCAAAGGCTCAGGTGTTGAAGGCTTGGTCTTCAATCATATACTGCTTGCAGTAGTATGGGTGCCTTTGGGCTGGAGGTGGGGCCTTTGAATCATGGGGTCTGCGGACTTATCAGTGGATTAATCCACTGATAGATTCATAAGTTTAATGGCATAATTGGGAGATGGTAGAAACTGTAGGAGGTAGGACCTTGTTGGAGGAAATGAGTCACTGGGGACATGCCCGGGAAGGGTATACTTGTCCTTGGCCCCTTCCTTGCTCTCTCTCTGCTTCCCAGCTGCCACAAGCTAAGTAGCTTACCTCTGCCATACCCTTCTGCCATGATGTTCTGCCTCACCTCAAGCCCAAAGCAGTGGAGCAGGTGACTGTGGACTGAAACTGAGCCAAAATAAATCCTTCCTCCTTTAAGTTGTTTTTCTCAGGTATTTCATCACGTTGACAAAAAGCTGACTAACACACGTGACCATGCCTAAAAGTGGGGTAGGCAATTGTCGTCTTAGCATATGCCTAGTAGACAAAGAGTCAAAAATATTTGGTGAACAGCACTACTGACTACCAGATTTTCTGGGGTATCATGGCCTATTAAAGATTAAAAGTTAGAAAATCTGTTGGTCTATTAGAGACAAGCATATTGACAGTAGCTGGGAATAATAGCTCTAACAAGACATGGTATAAAGGTGAATTCAGAGTCAAAACGTCATTATAAGCACTTACAAATGCTTTTAGAGCTGGACACATGATGCATACCTGTAATCCCAGCAGCTCAGGAGTCTGAGACAGGAGGATCGCAGGTTTGAAGCCATCCTCAGTAACTTAGAGAGACTAAGCAACCCAGCAAGACCCTGTTTCAAAATAAAAAAAAGGGTTGGGCATGTGACTCAGTGATTAAGTGCTCTGGGTTCAATCCCTGGTACCCATAAAATAAAACAATAAATGCTTTTAGGCCAAGGCCAATGATAAAAGGCAATACATTATATCACAGTTATAAGTCATTCATTAACATTACTGTCTTATCGCATTCCTAGTAACAAACACATTCAGAAGTGAAAAAGTTAAATTATATTCAAGATACTCAATTTGAGAAGTATATAATAATTTGAGGTACATTTTCACTCAGTGGTTAAAATAAAAATGAATCTTAACCTTATTAGTTTAATTGGGGCTAGCAAACTCGGTATTTGGGGAGGAGACTACACTTTTGACAAAACATAAAAGTTCAGTACTTATTTTAGCCCTGGCTCAAGAGACAGAAGATCTGGTTTCAGATTTTGTCTCTGCCACTGAATAATTAATTGTCTTTGAAAAATAACTTATTGAACAACTGTCTTATTCTTTTTTTTATCATTCTCAAAGTCTGCTGTTTATTTAATATAGTTATACACAAGCTTTCATGAGCAGCTACTTAAAAATATAGAAGATCCATAGTAGCAGCAATTTTGTTTGGGTTGTTTGTGATATCCCCAGTGCCAAGACTAATTCTTGTCATACAATAGATCCATATCAATGAATGGATTTGTGCAAGAATATGTATGTGTGTGAGACAAAGAAGTGACCATTTAGGTAGAGAAACATATCAATCCCAATAATTACATATTCTTTGCATTTTTTGAATAAAACAAATTAAAATTATGGAATAAAAAGTGTTCTAGTTCCTATATACAAAACTTTTTATAACTATTCAATTGTTCCAGATTTGTGCAAAAAACAATATTAAATATAAAATTGATATTCTTTTATTTGGCAGCGTAAGTTTTTAAGTCCTGAAATAAAAGTTCTAAGTCCTTACAGAGAGTTCTTTCCACCCAGGCTCTATAAGATGGTTAACAAGTTTCCAAACTGGAAAAAAGTAAAGCTTTTCTTCCCTTCTCCAGACAAAACAAAACAACCAATCAGTTGTCTGGAACTTGTTTTCTTCTTCTTTTTTTTTTTTAATTGTAAATAAATGGGGTACAACTTGTTTCTCTGTTTGTACATGAAGTAGAGGCGTATCATTTATGTAATCATACATTTACATAGGGTAATGGTGTTTGATTCATTCTGTTATTTTTTTCCTTCCCCCCACTCCTCCCACCCCTCATTTCCCTCTATTCAGTCCCTCCTTCCTCCATTCTTGCCCGCCTCCCATCCCCCATTATGTGTCATCATCCACTTATCAGTGAGATCATTCATCTTTTGGTTTTTTGAGATTGGCTTATCTCATTTAGCATGATATTCTCCAGTTTCATCCATTTGTCTGCAGATGCCATAATTTTATTCTTTATGGCTGAGTAATATTCCATTGTATATCTAGGTTGGTAACTGTCTTATTCTTGAGCCTGAGTTTCCTCCTTAGTGAAATGTGCAGGGTGATTGTAAGAATTAAATGAGTTCATGTAAAGTGCTTTGCACAATACTTGGTTCAGAATGAGCACTCCAGATTATCTGAGCAGCAACAGATTTGAAGAAACTTAGAAAAGTCAGGCAAGAAAACCCCAGAGAGTTAAGTGTTTTCCTAGATCTTCCAACCTTTTTTTCCCTCCTGGGTGTAGCATTCCAGACACTTAAAAAAAAAAAAAATTGCTTGGAGAATACTGGGAATTGAACCCAGTAGTTCTTTACTACTGAATTACATCTCCAGCCCTTTTTGTTATTTTTTAAAATTTTGAGACAGGGTCTGGCAAGATTGCTGAGACTGGCCTCCAATTTGTGATCCTCCCAACTTGATGGAATTAATAGCCAGGTGCCGCTGTGCCCAGCCAGACACACCCTTCTTATTTTCACATTTCTGTTGTGTAAGTATCTGTCCACTACATTGAACACTCTATAGTCATTTCTCATGTTTATTGAACATGACTTCTTTGCCAGGCTCTGTGTGTTGCGACATTATAGATAGTAAGTTTATGTCCCTGGCCTCAGACAGCCTATAGTGTGGCAGCACCAGAGGAAAGTAAACAAGTGGTTACAATGCCCTTAAACCTCAGTATCCATGGAGAATTTGCTGCAGGACTCCCCGGGATACCAAAATCCAGTAATGCTCAAGTCCATTTTATAAAATGGTGTATTTGCATACAACCTATACACATCCTCCTGTGTTCTTGAAATCATCTCTAGATTACTTGTATTATTTTATACACTGTTAAGTGCTATGTAAATGGTTGTTTTACAGAATTGTTGAAGAAATGGTGACAAGAAAAGTCTATACATGTTCAGTTATAGATCAATTTTTTCCCTGATATTTACCGTCTGTGGTTGGTTGAACTCACAGATGAGAAACGTATAGATATGCAAGATCAACTACCTTATAACAATGGCTGTGGTTAAGGGTCTTGTGGAATCTCCTGAAAGGGGCCTGATGTCACTTTGGGATTATAAGTGCTGTTTTCCAGAGAAGTTCACGCGTAACTTAAGTCTTAAAGAATCGGTTGTCGTCAGCTGGGTGGATGTGGGTTTAAAGTCTTTTCACACAGGAAACAATGTGAGCCAGGGCCTAGAGACACAAGCGGGTGTAGCAACATCCTGAGGACGCTATGTGGCAGGAGTGCAGAGTATGTTTGGTCAGTATGTGGGAAATGAGGCAGCAAAAGCCAGTTAAGATCAGATTGAGAAGGGCTTTGTGAGTTCTGGAGTTAAGCCTTTATCCTGAAGGTGATTAGGAGCCACTGAAGGATTTGAAGGTATGAAATAACCTTATCAGCTTTTCCTTCACTGTGAGGAGGAGGCAGAGTAATGAATATCCTATTTCCCGGACTTGGGAAGTTCTGAGGTTTGCAACCTTAGTACCATGCCTGCTACACAAGAGCCATGAAATATTTATGTATGAGGAGAGATTAGAATGAGGTGAGACTGGAGGGAGGGTATATTCAGGCTGGTGCAGTAAGGTGAGACGCATGTCTGTCCTGCCTAGGGATAGACAAGGGTCACCAGACCAGGATTTCAGTCAGTTTCACTCGTTTCTGCTGTATGATCTTGGCAAGCTACAGAACCTTTTCTGCCTTCTTGGTCTTCAGGTTTGGAAAATGGGGATAAAAATCCCTTCCTAGCAAGAATCTTCTAAGGATTGAAGGGAATAGATGTAAAAAGACAGTCTCTGTGGTGGGTGTTAGCTACATAAAGAACCTCTTACAATAAAATAATAGTTTTTATATTCCTAATGTTTAGTATATCACCTGGCCCATGGTAAGTTGGTAGGTGAACATTAATTTTAAATCCCATCTCCTGAAATGTCAACTTTGTGGTTTTATTTTTGCATTTTAAATGATTGATGATATTGGTCTTGGAGTGTTAGGCATAAGGGTATTTCGAGATCAAGAAGGGAGAATTGATATAAACATTATACCAATTAAAACTGTTAAAGAATAAATTTAAAAAACTGTTTAAATGCCAACAGATTATATGTGGCTATTCATCTGTTCCCACCCCTCATTTGGAAGTGATGCAAGTGTGTGCGCACACATTTTATTGCCATTGATTTACCTTGATCTGCTAAAGTATGCATCCTTTACCTGTCCTTCCTGACTACTTCCCCAGGGAATTTTTTTTTTTTTTTTTTTTTTTTTTTTTTTTGCGCGATGCTGGGTATTGAACCGAGGGCTTTGATTCTTGCAAGGCAAGCACTGTACTAACTGAACTATATCGTTAGCCCTCCCCTGGAAACTTTACTCCTCCCCTCACCCCCTTTGTGTGTGTCTGTGTGTTACTGAGGATCAAACCCAGAGCCTTGTTCTACCATTGAGGGATACCCCCAACTCACCATTCGTCTGTTGATTTTTTTTTAAAAGATGGTATTAGGGGTTTAATTCAGATTTGTTCTCTCTTAGGGTCTTCCCTTATCAGTTTGGCTTTACATGAGTTCTCTCTGATATTCTGATTAAATGCCATCTACTGCCTTGTCATGTCATTATTTGTCTCTATGTCAGTGCGTTTCCTTTTTCCCGATGTCAGTTTTTCTTGCAAAATATTGGAAAGATACCATGTTTATATGTTTGTATATACAACTGAAAAATCCATTGAGCCTGATGCAGTGGCACAGGCCTGTAATCCCAGCCTACTCAGGAGATTGAAGCAAGAGGATGGTAAGTTTGAGTCCAGGCTGAGCAATGTAGCAAGACCCTATCTCAAAAAATAAAAAGTGTGCTTGCCTGTCAAGCACAGGCCCTGGGTTCAATCCCCAGCACTGCAAAAATAAATAAATAGATAGATAGATAGATAGATAAAATTGAGAATGGAGTTTAGTGGTAGAGTATTGGTTCTATCCCCAGTGTAGCAAAACAAAACAAACAGCAGCAACAAACCCCATTGAAACATTTTGTTTGTAGTATATCAAACAAGTTAAAAAATTCTGTCAATAACTGGTTTTTCTTTTCTATTTTTAAAAAATTTTTAAACTTTTTTGTAGTGCTGGGTATTGAACCCAGGGCCTCATGCATGCTAGGCAAGCATGCCACCACTGAGCTACATCCCCAGCCCTCTTTAGTTTTAAAAATAGCAGTGTGTCTCAGACTTTTTGGCCTCAGGATCTATTTAAAGTTTAAAAATTATTGAAACCAGCATAGAACTTTCATCTTTATGGGTTTTGTCTATTCGTATTTAATTTATTAAATGTATTTAATGAATAGTTAATGAATTAGAATTTGTTTTTTTCCATTAAAATTATTAAATATTGAGAAAGTTTTAAATCACAAGATTACACAGGCATGTATTGCATTGACTGTGAGAACAATCATATTGTCAATGACATCTTGTGCTGTTTAGTCTCTAGAAAACTCTGCTGAACTCTTAGGAGAGTGAGCATGCCAGACACAGTGGTGCATGCCTGTAATCCCAGGAGCTCCGGAGATTGAGGCAGGAGGATTGTAAATTCAAAGCCAGCCTCAGAAACTTAGTGAGCTCTTTGGTAGCTTAGCAAGATCCTGTCTCCAAATAAAAAGTAAAAAGGACCGGGTATGTAGCTCTGTGGTTACCCTGGGTTTAATGCCCAAAAAAGAGTGGGGGCAAGAGGGAAGGAGGGGAGGAGGAGGGAGGCGGGAGGTAGGGAGGGAGGTAGGGAGAGCACGCGTGCTCGAACAGGCAAATAATGACTTAGAATTATTGTGAAAATAGCTTTAAACTCATGGATCCCTGGAAAGGGTCTTATGGACCCTGGAGTGTATTGGACTACACTTTGAGAACTATTGGTATATAGATGCTGCGTGAGAAATTTTATGTGACACTTCTATGTATTTTTAGTAACAACATACAAATGAAAACATTTACAAATATCCATTTTCAAAATGTACTCAAAATTGTTCTTCTAATAGCAACTAGTTTCTAGCCTCTGTTAGGACATCTCCTTGTCCTGGAAGGGTAGATGTGTGCATGTTTGGGAGATCAGGTAGGTCTCATGCTGCTGACCCACATTTGCCTTCTCAGGAAGGTCAGCCAATTGGGAACACCAATGTTTCAGTAAAAGAAAAGCGTACAACCACTCTTTAAGTTCTAGAAATCTTATAAGCAAGTGGGCCAGACCATAACAGGAGAACTTCTATGTGATCCAGGTTTCATGGTTTCTCAGCGTCTTGTTAAGTGTAGTGATGGTACTGTTTGAAGAATGCAGTTTTTATGAACTTAACCGCATCGCCATCATTTCGTTCACTTTAGCACATGGAGGGGTGTCCTCTGTGCTGTGACCTTCTGCTCTTTTCACCTCCTGTGCCATGCACTTCTGAAGCAGGGACTGTGAGGATTTCAGTGTCAGTGAGGTTAAAGATTAGGTCAGTTAAAATGAGAGCTCTGGTATTTCTTTCAATACTCTGCTGAATCACTTTGAGCATCCTTGCAGATATTACTGCTCTTTGGAGGCAGATGGCCTGGGCTACTAAAATGGTCTCATCTTGCTCTTGGCACAGTCCTCTCCTGTCTGTCCTGAATGTTGCCTTGAGCAATCTTTGCAAAATACGGATCTCCATTATTTCTTGACTTAATCCCTTATATTGTTTGTCAAGTGGATAAATTTTAGACTTAGCAGAGCTAGGGCCTTTCCTGCCCTCTGACTGCTCCAGCCTCCCAGACTCAGTTTAGTTTGGGTACCACTCCTCTAAAGCTTTCCTAAACCTCAGTTAATCTCCACTGTCCGATGGTGTCTGAACCACATCTATATGTTCCTGCTGCTTTACTAGGTGGGTAGTAATGACTCTTGCCTGTACTCATGAGGTAGCGTGGCTTCTAGCATAATTCTAACTTGGTTCCTCTGTGGTAGTGGGGCATAGTTTGTCTGTATATGTTCACTGCCCCCTTTTAAAGATATGGTTAGATAAACTTTATGGAACTGCTAAATAAGCCTAAGACATATAAAGTCTCAAGAAAGAATAGCAATGAAGGGAAGAACATTCATCTTACATTTTCTAATGATTATTTTACACATGTAAGAACAGAACAATATGATGTTATCCCGTCAGTAAATTTTAATATGCTTTAATTTTTTTTTAATAGAACATTACATTTTCTATAAAGGCTCCTGTGTTTTTCCCCCCAAGTCTCCTCTTTCCTTTGACTAGCTTTTTTTTTTTTTTTTTTTTTTTTTGCGGTGCTGGGGATTGAACTCAGGAAGCCTTGTGCTTGCGACGCGAGCACTCTGCCAACTGAGCTATCTCCCTAGCCCCCTTTGACTAGCTTGGATTTAAAGTTTGTTTATTCCTACATTTATTTTTATGCATTTACTACATGTGCTCATATATAGTACAGAGCAGAGACTTGCAAACCTGTCTCCAAATTTTATTGGACACAGCCATGATCATTCCTTTACATGTCGGTGATTGATGCTTTGGAGCTACAATTTATTGTCTCCTGTTTTCTGGGCATATTGCCACCTCCCAACCTCCCCTTCAACACCAGCCTCCACCCCTTATCTCAACTGACTCGGGCAGAAGAAGGTCATTTTTTCAAACACTGCAGGGGAATTTTCTTTCTTTTTTCTTTTCTTTTTTTTTTTTTTTTTTCCAGTTGTAGATGGACATAATATCGTTATTTTATTTATTTATTTTTATGTGGTGCTGAGAATCCAACCCAGTGCCTCACACATACATAGGCAAGTGCTCTGCCACTGAGCCATCAATGCCAGCCCCTGCAGTGGAATTTTCTAAAGACCAATTTCATTCAACATTTTTAATCTTCCACATAGTAATCACCGTTCTTCCAAATGGGGAAAAAAAAAAATGTCTAGAACCTTGTCCTCAGAACACCAATAAAGCCAAATCTTAACTGCTCCCATTCAGGAAGATTGATTTTTTTCATAAAAGCAAAGATGAACTCACATATGCAGAAAGTGCAGCTGTGGGCTGGGACGTAGCTCAGTGGTCAAGTGCTTTCCTCTTGTGGGCAAACCCTGGGTTTCGTTCCTAGTGCTGAAGAACAAAATAAAGTTTTAAAGTTTTATTCTTTTGGATTTTTACTTACCTGACCCTTCCAGGCTTTTTTTCAACTTCTTCTAAAGGGTATTTCTGACCAATGGCAAAGTATTTTATAGCTTTACTCTTCTGTTTTTTATTTTAAAAACCCTGGTAGGTATTTAATTTCTACTTAGAAAGTCACTGACTTTCCATGTTGTAGGAGTTTGAGCCCAACCAGGGGAGAGAAAACACTTGGCAATTTGAACAGGCAAAGTTTAATATTGAAACTATTAACTAAAAGAATTAGAGTAACATGGGATTTACTAGTAAGTAGTAAAGAAATAGTACATGGAAAAATGGTCGATGCCATTAGCCATCATAGAAACACAAATCAAAACTACAGTGAGATGCCACTTCATACTCACTAGAATCAAAACGACCATAGAGTGTTGGTGCAGGGGTGGAGAAATTAGAACTCTCACACAAGGCTAGTGGGAATGTGAAATGGAGCAGCTGTTTTGGCATTTCCTCAAACAGTTAAACACAGAGTTACAAATATGACCCAGGTATGTCTTCCTACATCTATATGCCAGTAATAATATGGCCATATGAAAGCTTTTACATAAATGTTCATGGCAGCTTTATTCAACCAAAAAGTGGAAAAATGCAAATTCCTATCAACTAATGAATGGTAAATAAAATATGGTATGTCCATACAATGGAATGTTATTTGACAATAAAAAGCATTGAAGTACTGTTACATGCTACAACATGGCATGAACATCAGAAATAGTATGCTAAGCGGAAACAAAAAACCAGTCCTAAATGACAACCTGCCCCATAGATATATATATATATTTTTTTTTTTTTTTTTCTTTTTTTTGGTAGCACTGAGGATTTAACCCAGGGGTGCTTTACCACTGAGCTACATCCTCAGCCCTTTTTAATTTTTTAATTTTGAGACAGGGTCTCACTAAGTTACTGACACTGGCCTTGAACTTGTGATCCTCCTACCTCAGCCTCCTCAGTTGCTGGGATTACAGGCATGCACCACTGTATCAGCTACAAAAGACCATATACTGTGTAATTTCATTTACATAAAATAACCAGAATAAGCCAATCTGTAGAGACTGAAAATAGATTTGGGCTGGGAGAACAGATTTGGCAAGGTGGTGATAACTGAGGGATATGGACTATCTTTCAGAGTTAGTGAAAATACTCTTAAACTGATTGTGGTGCTACTTGTACAACTGTGAATATTCTAATAGCCATCAAATTGTATGCTGTGAATTGTATGGCATATAGGATATCTCAAGTGAAGTTGTTAAAAAGAAGCAAAGAGAGCTCTAACAAATTTAGAAATAGCAGATAAAAGAGGCAACCACTCCCCCGGGGCTGAGATAGAGTGTCAGATAAGAGCCTCCTCCTCTACTGCCTGCCCTCCACTTCCACTCTGCCCCAGCCAAGATCCAGATCCTGATGATGTGGCTCACTGGATGACAGAGAAGTGACTGATGGTGCCTGGCAGAACTTGCTGGACATCTGCTTCCTAGGGTGCTGGGAGGTAGTCAAAGGGAGATGTCTCACCAGAGCCACTCTGCTACAAAACCTGCTGGAGAAGAGGTGCTCAGGAGACTGCTGATTGCCGAACACGGGAAAGCCAGGGGGCTGCAGGAGCCTAGCAAGCAGAGCCCGCTGGAACCTGAAAACCAACCCTTCCGCTCCTGCAGAGTCTTTCTCCCTGCCCTATGCTAGCAAAGTCTGATGTTAGGCCAGCTGGCGAAAGAAGCACTTTTAAAGGGCCCAGATTCATTTTTGCATGGTAGCCAAGAAAGGGTGAATTTGGAGCTGAAAGGCAATAAATTTATAACTGGTGCAGTGGTTAATGATGACCCCTTTGTACCCTTAGCTTTTTGATTCCCTTTAGAGATCTTTGGATTATTCTTGCACCTGTGCTATTGTGATTTAGAGAAGCAAGGGAACTTATCTTTGGGCCAGTTTGCCCTAAGCCCAGCTCTCTCTAATGATCAATTTTCCTGTTCCATTTGCTTGACTTTCTCTTTCATCTACCAGTTATGCATATTCTTTATCTCCTGTGACTTCCATTATTTTTATTCTGTTCTGGAAATCCTTTCAAACTTTTCTTTTTCATTTTACCTTGCTCTTTTTTTTTTTTTTTCTTTTAATCAGTCATGGCCTTTGAGATTCTTATTGAATTTTCAGCAGTGTTCACTTTATTCTCTTCCTTTGAGACTTTCATCTTTTGTGATGGTGTTATTTTTCTTTGCTCACGGTGCCTGGGTGCTAAATTTTATTTTAACATTTTTGTTGTTTTACTATTTTTCCTTGGAGATCTTCCTTTAGTCTCTGCCACTAGTTCTTCTTTTAAAACCAAGCCATTTGTGGGGTAGGATTGGGACTAGAAGAATCTTTGTCAATGATTTTGTTTTATTTTATTTTGTTTTTTTCTTGCAATGCTGGGGATCAAACCCAGAGCCTCCTGCATGCCAGGGAAGCACTCTGCTAATGAATCACATCTGCAATCTCTGTCAATGATCTTTATCTGTTCAGTGATAAACATTTGTGTGTGTGTGGTCTTTATCTTCCCTGCTTCCTCTCCCCTACCCTTCTTTTACCTTTCTTCTGCTTTTATTGTTATTCTTCCCCTGACACACACACACCAGGATTGAACCCAGGGACACTTTACCACTGAGCTACATCCCCAGCCCTTTTTATTTTTTATTTTGATAGGGTCTGGTTAAGTTCCTGAGGCTAGCCTCAACCTTGTGATCCTCCTGCCTCAGCCTCCCAAGTTGCAAGGATTACAGGAGTGTGCTACCATACTTGTCTTACTATTTTGTTATAACTTTTTTTTTTTTTTGTATTGGGGATTGAACCCCAGGCCTTGCATATAGTGCTAGGCAACTGCTCTACCACTGAGCCACATGCTCAGACTGATATACCTTTTATTGTTGTCATGGTGGTGCTGGGGATTAAACCCAGGACCTCAAGCATGCTAAGCATGTACTCTCCCACTGAACTACACCCTGAGCGCTGTCATAGAGAAAGGTAATATAGTATATGACTGAAGCCAGATCATTTGAATTTGAATCCTGGCTCTGCCACTTGCTAACACAATGATCAGGTATTTTAACTTCTTTTGGTCTATTTCTTCACTATAAAATGGGAGTAATAACTTTGTAAGATTGATAAGAAAGAAGGCTTAATGAGTTGAATCACTTAAAACTTTTTAGAACTATGTCCAGTCTATAGTAAGTGCTATCTGAATATTAGCAATATTAATTTTTTATTCTTCACATTGACTTGTAATTAGAAGTGCACAATTCTTCTGAGTCAAATGATTTCATGTTAATGCTTACGTCTGCTTGGTCATACATAAAGTCTAACTAGTAAGGGTGCATTCAGCAGAAACATTTTTGAAAAAATTGACAAGCATTTCAGTATCTTGTTTGGGAAGCTGCATAATAAATATTTTCTAATTAGCTTTCCTCAAAAATATTCACAGGAGACATGCTCTGGAAGTACTTTGTGAATTTGGCTTTTTTTTTTTTTTTTTTTTGGCAGTACTGGAGATTATTAAACCCAGGGCCTCCCACATGCTCAGCGCATGCTCTGCCACTGAGCTACACTACCAGCCCCCTTTGTGGTTTTTTTGCTCTTTGTGATTTTATCATAATTGAGTTTATAGCCATTATAACTGACATTTGAGGATCAGTAAAACTCTGGTATTTCAGGGTAACCTAAAAGTTGTTGCCAGGTGTAGTTCAGAAAACAGCCATATTGTAGATGGCAATTAGGAATGGCAAGAGTTTGGTGCATGTTTCAGTGAGTCAGATTTTTATACAATTTTCTTTTTGTGGCTATTTAAGATAATCTAGCTTTCTGTAGCATATGTGCCTCTTTTAAAGCGTATCGTAATTGGCTGAATCACCCACTAGTGACCAGATAGTTTTTGAGGAGCTACCATGGGTACCGTGGTGAACAAGACAGACATGTTTCCTGCCCGGACGAGCCACAGTATAAATGTTAAACTGTCGTAAATACTTACAAAATTATAAGTGTGCCGTGAAATGGGACAGGGGTATGGAGGTGCTGCGGGAGTAATTGACAGAGGCCCTAAAATAGCATGGAGGCAGGTATACTTTCTGTGGAATGAGTTAAGCTTTGAACTGAGACTTAGGTGAGTAGAAACTGGGTAGAGGAAGTGGCCTGGTTGAGAGGGCTTCAGCCTGACCTTGGAGAGCAGGGTAAGCCCCAACCCCTGAGAGAAGTTCACTGCTCCAAACTCATAAAGGCCAGGTGGTAAGAGAGGTGGGAGGGCCTCAGCACACAGTGTCCCCACAGGCCTGGTGTAGGGGTTTGGGACTGTGCTCTAAGAGTATTGGGACGTTTTTGAAGTTTAACCCTGGAGTGAATCATGTCACTCTGGTTGTGTGTGAGTGAATTGCAGAGGGCGGAAATGAACATGGCAGGCATCTTTAGGAGGTTGTTATAGGAATCCAAGCAGAAGATTATAGGGAATTGAAATAGGATGGTACAGCAAAGAGCAGGGATGGAGAACTTCAGGGTACAGTTAAGAGGGAAATTGAAAGGGCTTGATTGATTGCATGTGGAAAGTGAAAGTGAAGAGGAGGGTAGTGTCAAGAATCATGTCCAGGCTGCTGACAGGCACCTTTGAAGGTATTGTCTTTGCTTGAGAGAGTAAAAACCAGAGAAAGAGGTTGACTGGGGAAGTCAGAGACACCTGGGAAACATCTGGATAATCCATTAGAATGGGAAGTTAGTAAATGGACGTGAGACTCAGTGGGGATCTGTAGGCTGAACATGTGGAGTTTGGTATAGTCATCATTGATGGTAAGTGAAATCACTTACCATAGCCTTTAAGATACCTGCAGAGGGCTGGAGTTGTAGCTCAGTGGTAAGGTGCTTATGTAGCACATGAGAGGCACTGGGTTTGATCCTCAGCACCACATAAAAATAAATAAATAAAGGTATTGTGTCCATGTACAAAAAAAAGTTTTTTTTAAAGATATCTGGGGGCTGGGATTATGGCTCAGTGGTAGAGTGCTTGCCTAGCATGTGTGAGGCACTGGTTTCAATTCTTAGCACCACATTAAAAAACAAAAACAAAAACAGAAAAAAACCAAAGGTATTATGTCCATCTATAACTAATAAAAATATTTTTTTAAAAAGGTATCTGCAGAATCAGAATGTAAGAAAGTCTAAGACAGTGCCTGAAGGTCTCTACATTTAAAAGTTGCTGTATTACATATAAGCACAAATTCTAACTTTAGTATTTGTTAATTTTTGGAATGTGTACAAATTATATTGTGACTAGAATTGGGGCATGTAATTAGAAATATATTAATTTTACCTTTAAACAAACTAAGTGTTACTATGTAGGAGGCACTATGTATTAAATGCTGGCTATTCACAGACCTAAATTCTGGTTCTGCTTTTAAATTGTATGCTCATTCTTTGCAGAGGCAGAGACAAGATTTTTTCTAAATGCTGTGGTAGAGATAAACCGGGAATACTTGGGAGCACAAACAGCCATAGTCTAGGGCTGTAATATTGGAAACTTCCTGAAGACGCTTAGACTGGAATAATGTTTTGAAAGCAAATCAGGTCATGGTGAGCTGAGGAATGAAGGGGAAGGACAGAAGTCCACCTCCCTTCTCTAGGGCAGGGTGTGAATTTTCTTGATTTAGTACCTTTAGTGCTTTGCCAGTGCCTGTCAGTTGTGTTAGTTACATAAGCTTTGGACCAGATTCCCTTCTCTGAGGCGAGATGCGGCTGCCTTCTTGAGGGGTTTTACCAAGAGCATCTGCAGCTGTTTGCCTGTGTGCCTTCTGCTGACTGTGCAAGGAGGCCAAGGGTTCTCCTTTGGCCAGAATGCTGTGCCATCATCGACCATTAGTGTTTTTATTTTTTCTAGTCTTTTGTTTTTGTACTGGGGATTGAACCAGGGGTGCTTAAATACTGAGCCGCATCCCCAGCCCTTTTTATTTTTTATTTTGAGACAGGCTTGCTAAGTTGCTGAGGATCCTCCTGCCTCAGCCTCCTGAGCTGTTGGGATTACCGCTGTGCGCCATCGCACTTGGCTATTCTAGTCTTTTTCTGTCTTCATGTTGAGTATATGATACTTGGTCCATTTTTTTCATTCAATAATAGATCTTAAGTGTTTCCCCAGATCATTAAAATTTTTCATAAACAACATTTTAAGTGGCTGCATAAACTCTTCTTTGGATGTTTATTTGAATAGTTTTTGGAACACTTAGTTAAATTTTTTTTTTAACTTTTCATTTTGAGATAATGAGAAATAGTATAAGGAATTCCCACACATCCTTTCGCTAGTCTGTGGTGGTGTCTATACGATTGTCCATTGTAAAGTTACTCTTTTCCCTTGTGTAATTAGTAAGTGTTTTCTGAGAAGATACTTAAAAACTGTATAACATACCCTTTTTCATAAAAATTTTTTCATTATTTTTATCATCCTTTGATGTTTTTAGCTGAATTATTACTGTAGTGGTTGCTAAATGGTGATTTTTGTAATTACGTTATTCCTTCTATATTCATCAGTTGGCATTCTGCTCTAAAGAACTTTATCCTCTCCTTAGAGCTTTATTGGGTTCTTGTTTAATGGGTAACAGTATTATTATCTGTCTTTACTTTGATGCTAAATTGCTCTAGATCTGGCCAGTAGGAGTCTCTCAAGCTGGCTTCTTTTTTCTTTGGACATATCCTTACTCTCAACATTTTCCTACTTTTAGGCACATCAAGATGGTCCACTTTGGGCTGTGGTTGTGGCTTAGTGGTAGAGCACTTGCCTAGCATGTGTGAGGCACTGGGTTCGATTCTCGGCACCACATATAAATAAATGAATAAAATAAAGGTCCATCAGCATCTAAAAACATATTTAAAGAAAAAAGATGATCCAGTTTTATCTTGTGCCTTTTCTGTCTCAGAATCAGCCATTCTGCCAACAGTCCCTGTTTCCTGTTCATGGAGAATGGTATTTAAAAACCAACATGTAGCTGGGTGTGGTGGCAGACACACTGACTTGGGAGGCTGACGAAGGAGGATTGCAAGTTCAAGGCTAGCCTCAGCAACTTAGTTGAGGCCCTCAGCAACTTAGTGAGACTCTGTCTCAAAATAAAAAATACAAAGGGCTGGGGATGTAGCTCAGTGGTAAAGCACCCTGAGTTCAGTCCCTAGTACAAAAACAAACAACCCCCCCAAAAACAAAACACCAATACCTAATATCTAGGGCTGGAGATGTAACTCAGTGGTATGGTGCTTGACTAGCATGCACAAGACTGGGTTCACACACACACACACACACACACACACACACACATACACACACATGTCTAGGTCTTAGATGTGTTGCTATTGGAATGTACTTGTTGCATTGGAATGTGACTGCTTTTAGGTCTCTTATGTGGATGAATTAGGGGATATATGCGTATATACACAAATGTGCACATATACTACCTCTGTCTATATATTTTTTTATCTTTATATCTTGGAAACCATGACTTTCACACTGATACCTCCAGTGCTAATACAAATCAAAAGATTAATTTCACTTTTTCCCTTTCAGTGTTTGTAACTTCTATCTCCATTATTGAGAAAACTTCCTGCCATTAAGTGTCAATATATTTCTTATGTGGTCAATCCCAAATTGCCTGTTGACCCTCCCCTTGATCCTCACACAAACTGATGCCCCTTCCTGCACCTTTACCCCAAGCATGTGTGCCTACCTTGCTCAGTTCCTAATGTCTAATGGTTTTTAGGTTAAATTATCCAGAAAGGAAGGGAGCTCATTCCTTTTTTTATGGCGGCATGATATTCCACTTTGGTGGCTATATCATTGTTTATTCAACCCTTGATGAAGGACATTTGGAGGACTTTCAGTCCTGTTATATTTCAAATAGCATTGCAGTAAATTGCTATGTGCATAAGACTTTTGGTATTTTTGTCAGTATATCTTTGGGATAATTTCTTACAAGGAAGATTATTGGCTGAAAGAGTAAAATTTTAAGCATATGTAATTTTGTTAGTTATTACCAAATCCCTCCCACCACCACCAGTGCATACAAATGCCTGTCTCCCCAGTCTCTGCAGTCCCACCCCTGGAGTGTATTGTCAGACTTTTGTCCAGGCAGTGAATTTGAAATGACATTTCTCTGAGGATCCTGGGATGCTCTTGTCCTGGAGGTCTTGGCTTCTTCTAAGCTCTTATTTGCTCCTTTGTATTTCATCTGCTTTCGGAAATCTGTTTCTTCTTCTGGGTTTTCTTTCTTTCTTTTTTTTTTTTTTTTCTGCTGTCTTCATTTGAAGCTTGTTTTTCTTAATGGAAAAGACTGAAATAGAATAGGTGATTGGTTCAGCGTCCTCACTGTCACATTTGCTGAATGAGTGGGTGACTCTGTTGACTCAGTGTCACGCGTCTCCAGCGCCTTGGGTTGTGGTCACTGCCTGGCTGTGCCAATTCAGATTTCACATCTGCGTTCAAGAGAGAACGTGGTACCAGCCACGTCAACTCCCTTCTAGAAGGAAAGAAAAAGCTTTCCAAGAACCACTTGGATTTTGTAGCAGGCTGATTATACCTTAAATTTTTAGTTGTTTTTGGGGAATGTTAGACAAGATACATAGACTTTTCTGCTGCTGGAAATGCAAGTCTCTGATTTCTATTTCACTTTGAAAACTTTGTACATTTACCTTTATAAATATAAAAATTAAAAATAAACATATGAATAGGTTGTAAAAAAAAACAACACCCTGTCCAGACCCATTTTCCAGAGGTAATTATTGTCAGTACTTTGGTGCATATTCTTTTAGGTGTGTACTTAATCCATAATTTTTTTTTTAAACAGGAGGTAAAACCCAGGAACGCTCAGCTGCTGAGCTCCATCCTCAGCCCTTCTTATTTTTTTATTTTGTGACAGGGCCTTGCTAAGTTGCTGAGAGTCTAGCTGAATTGCTGAGGCTAACCTTGAACTTATGATCCTCCTGCCTCAGCCTCCCCTGCCACGCAACGCTCCCCACTTAATGTTAGTGTTGTCCTTGTTTGTTGTTGTCAGTATGCGACCATGTATGTGCATATTATTCTACAGTGTGATTGCTTTTTCACTCAGCAGTATATTCTAGGCATTTTCCTATGGGGTACATGTAGATGTGCCCATTCTTTCTGACTGGTACCTCATGTTCATTTCTTCTGCCTTTCAGATCTGTTATCCGCTTCTTTCCTCTCTGTGCTGGTGACTGACTTCTGAACTGCATCATCTGGGTTCCCTTGTCCTTTGGTTTTTATTTGGGATCAGTTGATACAAGGCACCAGCAGGAGACAGAGGAGAGTGGTAGGAGAGGTCGGAGTATGTTTTATCACCCCCTGCTGCCCTAACCCTGCCGCTCCTAGCGCTGGTAGCATCCTGCTCCTCTGTGGCCACTGCTCCCACCGGAGCCCTAGCTGAGCCACCATCCTCTGGCCCTTTCAGGCTGAAGGGTGTATCTAGCTAGCTTCCTGCCCTTGCTGGTCTCTGGATCTTTTCTCATTCCTTGCTGTTTCCTTTAGACCCTACTCACACAGCTCTAAAACATCCTGTCATGAGACTTCCTTCAGTTTATTCTTTTGTGTGCACTATTTCCCATCAAGCTTCCCACTGAAACCATGGTGGAGACTGATCATAATTTATTTGCTGGGTCCCTGTTGGTGGCATTTGAACTGTTTGTTATTTGCCTATGTAATCAGTGTTAATGCACATTCCCTTCGTGTCCTTAATGCTATTTGTTGCAGTGTTCCTTGAGGGAGAAGTCACAGAAATAGAAGAGCTGTGTCAAGGTACACGAATGCTGTGAATTTCTGTAGATATTTCTAAGTGGCTCCCCAGAGTCCACCAGTTCACATTTCCACACTATGTTGTTTGATATTAAAAAAATTATGGAGGTAATACTTGTGGATTATAACAAATTTAGTTCAGGAGAGTATAAAGGGAAAAGGAGAGTCTCCCAGAGATCTGCTTCTCACATTCCCATCCCATTCCCTGGAGGTCACTGTGCTAACACTGACCTATGTAGCCTGTTGGGCCTTTCCCCTATATAGAATAAATTCATATATATGTACATATAAACATTCATATATGTAGATATATGTGTATGTCTGAGAGAGCTCGTTTCTAGACTCTTCTGTTCCCTTATCTTTGTTTTTTCCTATGCCAGTACCTGGCTGTCTTAGTAATTTCAGACTTGAGTTGGTTTTGATATCTGGGAAGGCAAATTCTTACTGTGATATTGTGAAATATATATTTGGTCTTTATCCCCATTTTCTGTTGTACAACTCCTAAACTCTGTGGAATCTCCACAGTGACCCCTTTTTGTATGCCAATGAGTTGGCTGATGGCTGGCAGACCCTACTTAGCTGCCAGATAAGGGCTGGTCCCCAGAAAGACCAAGGCAGCATTAAGAGAGCTGGGACCTTCAGCCCTACTTCCCACCCTTTCCTGAAGGCTAAGTTGGTCTTCAGTGGCCAGTGGTGCAATCAATCACCTCTATTTTGAAGCCTTCCTAAAACCCAAAAGACAGAGTTCCGAGAGCTTCTGGATGGCTAAACAGGTGATGGATCCTGGGGTGGCCTGCCCAAAGAAGACACGAAAGCTCTTGGTCCCTTCTCCACACCTCACCCTCTGTATTTCTTAATCTGTATCCTTCGTAATATCTTTTGATCATAAATTGGTGTTCCCCTGAATTTTTGAGCCACTTCAGCAAATTAACTGAACCTAATGAATGGTTTGGGGGAACTCAGGTTTGCTGCTAGTGGGTTAGAAGAACAGGTAAAACAACTTGGGGTGTATGGTTGGTTTCTGAAGTGATGGGGGACAGTTTTATGGACCTGAGCTTTCAACCTGTGGGATCTTTCAAACAACACAGTGTGGAATGTGAATTGGTGGACTCTGGGGAGCAATTTAGAAATATCTTTTGAAATTTACAGCATTCATATACCTTGATATAGCACTTCCATTTCTGGTATCATCTCCAGATAGACAGTGTCAGAGTGAAATGGGGCTGGAAGACGTCCTCTGCTGTGGCTTTGTCGCTTGTCGAGAGGAGGACCACCCCTGCCCTGCCACACCTGGTATCAGAAACGTCGCAGAAATGAGCTTGGCCTTCCCCTATATGTTTAGCTCATTTTCATTTCAAATTTTCTTGGCTCCTCTTGGGTATGAACTCCTCAGGTAATCTTTAGATCCAAGTGTAAAAAAAAAAAATCATGGATTTTGACTGGAATTAAACTAAGCTTATAGAGAACTGACATTTCAGGAGAATTGATAGATTTCCAGTATTGAATATTCTCACTTAAGAACTTGTTATGTCTCTTTACTTACTCAGATCTTCTGTACCCTTTGGTGAAAAGTCTTGCCCATTTCTTCCCAGGTTTATTTTTAAGTATTTTATAGATTCTGTTGCCATCACGAATGGAATTTTTCAGTTTACATTTTCTAAGTAGATATTACTGGTGTAATTTTTTTTTTTTGGGGGGGGGTCGGTATTGGGGACTGAACCCAGGGGCACTCTACTACTGAGCTATACTCCAGCCCTTTTTTATTTTGCAACAGGGTCTCGCTGAGTTGCTGAGGCTGTCTTGAACCTTGTGAACCTCCTGCCTCAACCTCCTGAATAGTTGGAATTACAGGCATGTGCCATCACACCTGCTGCTGGTGTAATTTTTAAGAAGCTGTTGATTTTTGTAAGTAACCTTATAATTACCTCCTTTATTGATCCTGTAAGTTCTGATGAGTTTTCAGTTGATTCTCTTGGTTTTTCAAGGTGCACAGTTATGTAATATGCAAATTTTCACTTTTCATTCTGAGTATATATATCTTTCTCATGTCTTTTGTGGCTGGAGTATCTGGTTGTGGGTGCAGGGTCTGATCAAGGAAGTCTTGGCCCATGTTACATGTAGGGTGAGTATCAAAGGATGTAGAGCAGGCATTGTAGCAGGGTGGGTGGAGAATCGATTTCAGGCAGACCTCGAGGACAGAAACAACAAGGTAGGGCTTAGTGAAACAGAGTTACTAGCATGTGGGCACAGGTGAGGTTGAGGAGCAGGGGATGGATGGGGAATAAGTCAGGGCTCAGTCAGATATTGCTTGACTTTACTAAGCAATTACTTTCAGAGAAACTGAATGGCCCCCTAAAGATGTCCACACTCTAATCTCTGGAACTGTAATAGTATCAGCTGACATGGCAAAAGGTATTTTCCAAATGTTATAAAGGGTATGGCTCTAAGTAAAGAATATTCTCCGTTATACAGGTGGGCACACTATAATCACAGGTAATCACAGGAGACCTGAAAAGCAAAGAAAGTAAGATAAAAGCAGAAGATTCTATAGAAGGGAAAATTGGAGAGATTTACTGAGTGTAAGACTTAGCCCACCTTGGCTGAAGTGGGACCACATGGGAAGTTGGAGGACAATAAGAGCAAAGATTGGCTCCTGTCCGATGACTAGCAGGAAACTGGCCCAATAGCTCACTGCAAGGACTGTATTTAACCAGTAGCTGGATGGGCTTAGAAGGAGATTTTGTCTCATACATGCATACCCAGGTTTATGGCAGCATGACTCACAATAGCCAAACTACAGGACCAGCCTGAGTGTCCATCAACAGAGGAATGAAAAGAAAATGTGGTATGTATGTACAATGGGGTTTTATTCAGCCATAAAGAAAAATGAAATTATGTCATTTGCAGGAAAATAGATGGGACTTGTTAAGGGAAATAAGCCAAATTCAGAAGATCAAAAGTTCTATGTTTTCTCTCATATGTGGGAAGTAAAAAGGAAAAAGAAAGATGTGGGAGGTGTCTCATGAATTTCCAAGAGAGAGCAGTAGAGTAAAGGGATCAGGGGGAGAGAGGAGGGGAGGGAGGAAAGGATGGAAAGAGAAAATACTGAGGAATGATACCGGTTAAATTATATTGTTATATTGTTTTTGCCTATGAACATGTAACAACAAACCCCACCATTGGGTACACTTATAATGCACTGATAAAAAATATGGAAAAAAAAAAAGTAGATTCTCTTCCAGAAAGGAAAGCAGCCCCTCTGACACTGATTTTGGTCTTGTGAGATTCTAAACAAAGGACCCTGCTGAGCCTGGACTTTGACCTTCAGAACTCTGAGATAAAAAAGTTTGTGTTGTTTTAAACTGTTAAGTTTGCAGTACCTTGTTTTCAGGAGTAGTAAAAAACTAATAGAAAGGGGCTTGAGCAGGGAAGCAACAACCCCGTTGTTTTGTTATTAAAAGACAACTGTGTGTGCTGCGTGTACGATGGATTTGGAGAGTGTGGTTTTGAGGCTGGGGAGCTGTGGGAACACAGCGGTGGCAGGAACTCGGGTGGTGGCAGTGGGAAGGGCACATGATAGGAGATGTAATTGGGAGGTTAGAACCGCAGAATGTGGGCATCGATTGGTGCTGGGACTGGATGAGGGTTCCAGCCTGACTGCTGATTTCTGCCCTGGGTGCTGAGGGCTGCTGAGGCTGTTCCTTGAGGTGGGGATGAGCATGTTGGGAAACGCCATGTTATGAATGCCAAGGTTGTTCCTTATCTTTAAGGGAGAACATAATCAGTATGATGATTGCTTTATCTCTTAAGACCTAATTTTTTTAAAAAATTATTATTTTTTAGGTCATATAGGAAATTGTAAATCATGCGAAGATGGGACTCTTGGTCTTTGTGCGCAATCTGCTGCTAGCCCTCTGCCTCTTTCTGGTCCTGGGATTTTTGTACTATTCTGCATGGAAGCTACACTTACTGCAATGGGAAGACTCTAGTAAGTATAGTCACTCTGACCCTTCCGGGAAGAGCCTGGAGCAGGTCAGTTACGGCTTCTCACACGGCTGCAGTGCTCTCATATTCTTCAGAGACGGGCAGTGAGAGTAAACTGAACATTTCTGGGACTTAGGCTTAGAAATTACCAAATGTTTTAGTTGCTATAAGCTGAGAAATTTTATTTATTTATTTTTTTAAACTGCATGCCATGTCTAGTCTCGGTTCCTCTTAGAACTGTGTGAGAATGTGCTGTTCTTCGATTAAAAACCCACACTATGCCCATACTTCTACTTCTGAAGGCTTGTGTTCTTTTTAATTACTATAGTGTATTACTACCCTTATTCCCTATTTATTGCCTTAGGGTTTGGTATTGAAGTTGGTTTTCTTCTGCTGGCAAAACATCATCTTTACTTTTTCCTTGACTTTTCAATTTGATGTTATCTTTGTTTCATTTTCCCTAAAGAAGCTCTGCCTCTTCACTGTGTTTAGTCCTTTGGTATTAAACTTGCTCGTACCTGGAATATTGGCTTCTCTTCCTTATTCAGTAACTCCCTCCCTTTCTTCCATTTGTGCATTTGGTCTCATGTGTTATTCAGTATTTTCCACATAGCCCAATGCTCTCTGGTTTGATTTCTCTTCACCTGATGTCCCCTGTGTCACCCAGTGTCCCCTTGTTACAGGCTTGCAATTGAAGGACTGACATTAATCTGCACTTAACCTTTGCACGTTCTGGTCTTGTCTGTAGCTTGAAGTATCACATAGTAACCATAAAGTGGTTTCCTTTTGGCTATTTTGTCTGATCTGAGGTTGGTTCAGTAATTATGGGGTGGCCTATTTGATCCTAGGGACTTATCTTCTCTAAAGTAGTTTTATTTTTACAAACATCTACTGGATATCAGTATACAACTCACTAGAGAGTAGAGTTAGTTTCTAGGTGCAGGGTTAAAACGAATTGGAAGAGGCAGCTGACAGCTGGCCTGCTATTGCTCTGAGGCCCTGTATGGAAACGTTTCCCGTGTAGTTCGTTTAGTTCTCACATGACCTACACTGAGGTAGCTTCAAGCCGAATTTTAAAATATAATGTTGTGTCTTTAATTTATTATTTTATATAGAATGTTTAAGTAGTCTTAAATGCTTAGCTTGTAATGATTGCTAATTACTTTGTGTTTTAAGGGTTTATTCAAATTTCTCATATTTTTAAAATTAGGGAGACTACTCAAGACTAGGAAGGAGTGTTTCTGTCAGTAGGGTGCAGAGGTCTGGGGTTAGAGACATTCTTCTCTATTCAGAATGGTGACTCCATTTGTATTTATAACATAGATGGAAAATGTGTGCAAGGAACAGAGGTCTCATAACTAAGGATCAGATAATATTTTCCTAGTTCTAGGAAATAAGAAAGGGAATTAACATTCTGGAAGACCACTGGGTGTCAGGTATTAGACAATTTACAAACTTTATTTCATCTAATTATTTCTTGCTCAAATTCTGTGAAGATGCCCATTATTATTCCATTTTCCAGTTGAGCAAATAGCAGCACTTCATTTAAGTAATTTACCAAAGTTATGTAGCTAATTGTTGGAACCAAAATTGAACTGTTTCCTATCTTTAAAACCCATGTTCAAGCTGGACATGGCGACATATACCTGTAATCCCACCTACTCAGGAGGATGAGGCTGGGGAATCATGTGGGCCCAGGCATTCAAGACCAACCTGGGCAACATAGCGAGATCAGCAGGGCAAGGTGGCGCATTGCTGTAATCCCAGTGACTAAGGAGGCTGAGGCAAGAGGATCGCCAATTCAAAGCCAGCCTCAGCAACTTAGCTAGGCACTAAGCAACTCATTGAGACCCTGTGTCTAAATAAAATACAAAAAAGGGCTGAGGATGTGGCTCAGTGGTTAAGTGCCCCTGAGTTCATTTCCTGGTACCAAACAAAACAAAACAAAAAGCCCCATGTTGATATTTTATTGAAATAACTATTGAAGAGGATTTAATTCTGTGTTCCACCTGGGAAAAAGAGTGGAAAGGGGCTCAGAGAAGTACTAGTAGTATCGGGAGTGGGGTAGAGAAAGAAAAAGGAGAATATAAGATAAGGGAAAAAAGAGGAATAGTGTCCACCAAAAGATGACCAAGGGGCTTGTAGGTTTGGCTGTGACAAGTGCAGTTACCAAGTGTTGTAGGCATCAATGGTGCCTAGTTAATTTTCTTTTTTTTAATATCGCTAGTAGACAGCAGTATTTACAACTTTTCCATTTTTCTGACCCTTAAGCCTCTTAGATACTTGACTTCGAATAGTCTGTTTAAACTGTCTCACTGTAGCGTCATTTTCTGTGCTGTAATATCAGAGGATTGAGTGTCTACTGCATGCGTGTACTATAGCAGGAGCTTAATGTTCAAATCTCATGTGATCCTCATCATTTTTATCTGTTATTAGTGTTCTCATTTTGTGGCATGCTCTGTAATCAAAAGTTGGTACTGTCGGTTGCAATGGTACACGCCTGTAATGCTGAGGCAGGGGGATCACAAGTTTCAGGGCAGCCTCAGCAACTCAGTAAGACCTTGTCGCAAAAGAAAAAATACAAAAGATCTGGGGATGCAGCTTAGTTTAGAGCACCCCTGGCTTTAATTCCTAGTACCAGAAAAGAAGAAAAATGTTTGTATTCCTTTCTTCTGAGGATCTTGGAGGACAACGTCAAGTTTGAAAAATAATGTCTTTAACATTACTTCCTTTTCATTTTTATAATATTCATAAAGTCAAGATTACCCATTGGCATTCCTTCCTGATGAGGGGGGAGGCTAGAGTTTTTAATTAATAAATTATTAATTCAATAAACAGTATGTTTATTATGTTTCCTGTACTGTTCTGGGTACGTGAATATTAGATGAACAGAGGCTTTCGTGCTGTCATGAAGGAATCAAAGGAACTTGTGTTAGGTTCCAGGGGAGAAATCTGTGTGCATTGCTGTTGGAGCATAGAATCCCTTCCTGATAGAAAATTTATGGTTTCAGGGCTAGGGATATAGCTCAGTTGGTAGAGTGCTTGCCTTGTAAGCACAAGGCCCTGGGTTCTAATCCCCAGCACTGAAGAAAAAAAAAAAAAAAAAAGAAAGAAAATTTATGATTTCATTAATTCCAAGGTATATTGTTGAGGAATACAAACTGCTTCGTTTTGTGCAGCTTGTGGCTACACATAATAAAATCTTGGTCAGATTGCCAAGGTTTGGACCAAATGCTTGACCTGGAAGGCTTCAAGTATGAAATTAGTCAAATTATTAACCTGTCTTTAAAAGTACTGTATCCAGGCACAGTGGTATATGCCTGTAATACCAGCGACTGGGGAGGCTGAGGCAGGATGATCTTAAGTTCAAGGCTAGCCTCAGCAACTTAGCAAGACCCTAAGCAACTTAGTAAGGCCCGTCTCAAAATAAATAATAGGAAGGGCTAGGGATGTGGCTCAGTAGTTAAGTGTCCCTGGGTTCAATCCCCAGCACAAAAAAATAAGTAAGTAAATAAAAGTATCGTAGACTTATCATATCTATAATATAATACATAGATATACGCATACATACACGAACATGAATTTTATATATACATATATTCTAAAATTAATAAACAAGTCAATATAGTCCTTGGGGTTAGAAAGAAGCATGCTTCAGTTTCTTCTTCTCTAAAGTGAAGATAAAATACTTATATTTCTTTTTGCCCTGATGCTGCATTCAGGTCAGTACCTTGGATAAGAGTTAAGTAGTTGTCTCTTATCAATAGATCTGATTCCAGTGGTTCATTTCATAGAAGCTGTGCATATTCTAATTTATTTATTTTAAATTTTATTTCTAATTAATAAATTAAAGTGACTGAAAGGATTTATTTCCTGTGTTGTGGGATCTTTAAAAATTCATGCCACAGCATTTATAGCAACTTGCTTTGTATTTATGCCCATATTTATAAAAGATCATAGCCAGAGAGATTATAAACTATGCATTATTGATCTGATTGCTTGGGTGAATACCATCTGGCAAGTAAGTTGAAAGTTGGATCTGATATTAGGAGAAGGACAGGTTGAACTGACCTAAATAGACATAGAACATTATATTAATTAATTCTTAGTTTTCCCTTTTACAAAGGAAAAGGAGGCCTGTATTTCTGTGGTTTAAAGAGGCACTCTGCTTCCTATGGTAATGGAGTAGCTGGTGTCAAAACTAGCTCTCCCTCTATAAAAAACTATACAGCTGGACAAAATAAATGAAGCAACTGTGTCAAGCAGGGAACAGTAGACAGCAGGAAATTTCAGTCTCTAAAGAGAAGGAAAACCAATGAGGCAAGTCCCACAGATACGCAGCTTTCTGGGCCCAATTTCCTATCTCTTCAGAGAGTGAAGTTTGAACAAATCGTAGTGGTTTCCACTGAGCTGAGGAGGAAAACGCAGCTGAAGCAATGGGAATCTGGGATGGACCATCTGAGAGGGCATCAGAAGTCTGTGGGGGAGTCCCTGGGAATCTGAGCTATGTATTACACAGGGCAAAACCATGTGAGGCTCTCTGTATAGATAGCACTGCTAAAGGATGAGATTCGAAGAGAAGGTCAGTGCTGGAGGGGAAGCAATGCCGGGGACCTTAAAGTTCTAGCCCTATCCTACCACTGGAAAGATCGTGTAATCCAAAGTTTGGTACTTAATAAAAAGTTACCCAGACATACAAAGAAATAAATGTATTCCATATTAAAGGAAAAATTAAAAAAGAACAAACCTATAGATAAGGTGACTCCCAGTGTTGTAGTAGACAAAAAAGCAAATATGAATACACTTGAAGAATTAAAGGAAAATACAATGAACAATAAATAGTCTCAAAAATTTAATCTATAGAAAAGAACCAAATACATATTCTAGAGCTGAAAAGTTTATAGAAAAAAAAAAGATTATAGTAAATGAAATTAAAATTTATTTAACGGGCTGGGGATATAGCTCAGTTGGTAGAGTGCTTGCTTCATATGCACGAGGCCCTGGGTTCAATCCTTAGCACCACAAAAAAAAAAAAAAAAAAAAAAAAAAAAAAATAGCAATAGATTGGAAATGATGGAAGTCAGTGAACTTAAAGAGTACAATAGAAATTACCTAATTCAAACCACAAATTAAAAAAAAATAGCAGAGCCTCAAGGATCTGTGGGATAATATTAAATGCTCTGTTTATGACAATTGTATAGGGAAAAAAAGAATAATGACTGAAAATTTTCTGTATTTGATGAACAACATTGATTTACAGATTTAAGAACCTCAAGTCAACCCTAATAATGAAATCTAGGTACATCAGAGTTAAACTTCTGAAACAGAAAATTTTGAAAGCAGAGAAAATGAAATATTAGCTGAGTGTGGTGGCCCACACCTGTAATCAGCAACTAGGGAGGCTGAGACAGGGGGACCACAAAGGTCAGCCTCAGCAACTTAGTGATGTCCTGTCTTAAAAAATAGAAGGACTGAGGATATAGCTCAATGATAAAGCACCCCAGATTCAATCTCTAGTACCCCTCCCCCCAAAAAGAAAGAAAGAAAGACAACGCAGAGGGGTAAGAGTTGTTACTAACTTCTTACTATAAACAGTATAGTAAGGGTTGTGGCTCAGTGGTAGAGCGCTTGCCTAGCATGTGTGAGGCTCTGGGTTCAATTCTCAGCACTACATCTCAATAATATAAATAATTAAAGGTCCATCAGCAACTAAAAAAATATTAATAAAACAAAACAAAACAGCCTGGTACAGTGGAACAGGCCTATAATCCCAGTGGCTTAGGCGGCTGAGGCAGGAGGATTGTGAGTTCAAAGCCAGCCTCCACAAAATTGAGGCACTAAGCAACTCAGTGGGACCCTGTCTCCAAATAAAATACAAAACAGGACTGGGGATGTGGCTCAGTGGCCACCTTTCTACTTTTGTCTCTATGAATCTGACTACTCTAAGCAACTCATGTAAACAGAATAATACAATATTTGTCCTTTTGTGACTGGCTTATTCCTCAGCTTGAACTCAGATTGAACTACTGAGTTCAATCCCTAGTACTGAAAGGGCCGGGTGGGGTGGGGAAACATTAGAGGTCAGAAGATAATGAAAGATTTTTATAAGTGTTCAAAGAAAAAACCCAGAATGTGTCATGCATAATCTATCTAATGAAAATATTCTTTAAAAATGAAGATGAAATAAGATATTTTCAAATCAACAGAAGTTAAAACAATGTGTTGCCAGCAGGTCAGCTTTACAGCAAATGGTGAAGGATTTCCTTCAGGCCCAGGGACGGTGATACCAGATGGGAACTGTGTGCACAGGAAGGATGAAGATCACTGGGGATGGTAAATGGTGGGCAAATATAAAAGACTCTTTCCTTTCTTAAAATTTGCTTGAAAGACAAAATTAACCTTGTAAAGTTAGGGGGTTTTTGTTTGCTTTGTAAATATTTTTTTTAAGTTGTAGATGAACACAATATCTTTATTTTTTTTATGTGGCGCTGAGGACCAAACCCAGTGCTAGGTAAGTGCTGGAGGCAAGTGCTCTACCATTGGGCTACAGCCCCAGCCCCTAAAGTTAGGTTGTGAACATAGGTAGACATTAGGAATTGAAGGACTGGACACAGGGATGCACACCTTTCATCCCAGAGACTCAGGAGGCTGAGCAGCAGAATCACAAGTTCAAGATCAGCCTCAGCAACTTAGCAAGGCCCTGAGCAACTTAGTGAGACCCTGTCTCAAAATAAAACAAATAAAAAGAGCTGAAGATGTGTCTCAGTGGTCGAGCACCCCTGGTTTTAGCCCCTTGTACCAAAAAAATAAAAAAATTTAAAAGGCCTAAAGGAAACTACTGTGAACAATAAGTAGTGCCAGCAGAGAAGGAGACTTGCACAGGGATGGGGTTGGGTAAGTGGAGTTTCACTGTTGTTGAAAGGTTGTTATGTTTGTACAAAAGGAAGAGAATGGGAAGTAGGAGTGTTGTGTACAAAGCTGAGGAATAAGCCAGTCACAAAAGGACAAATATTGTATTATTCTGTTTACATGAGTTGCTTAGAGTAGTCAGATTCATAGAGACAAAAGTAGAAAGGTGGTTGCCAGGAACTGGGAACAAAGGGGAGTGGAGAGTTGGTGTTTATTGGTATGGAATTTCAGTTTTTCAAGATGAAAAGACTTTTAAGGCAGATGATGGTGACAGATGCATAACATTAGTATTGACGTATTTAATGCTGCAGAATTGCACACTTTAAGAATGATTAAAATGTTAAATTTTATGTTATATATATATTTCACCACAATAAAAACATTTTAAAAAAGAATAAGCAAGGCTGAGCACAATGGCACATACCTGTAATTCCTAGTGACACCAGGAGGCTGAGGCAGGAGAATCTTCTGAGGTTCCAGGCCAGCCTGGGCAACTTAGCAAGACCTTGTCTCAGAATAAAAGGACTGGGGATGTAGCTCAATGGTAGATTGCCCCTGGGTTCAATCTCCAGTACTACAAAAAATAAAAATAAATAAGAAATAAAATAAAATAAAAAATAATAAAGGATATAAGAGAATGCACAGCTTATCAGTATTAGGAAGATAAGTGGAGATAGTCTTGCAAATTCTGCACACATTAAAAGGGTAATAGGGGAGCCAGGCATGTTGGTGCACATCTGTAATCCTAGCAACTTGAGAGTCTAAGGCAGGAGAATCGCAAATTCCAGGCCAGCCTGGCAACTTAGTGAGCTCTTATCTAAAGAAAGAGAGAGAGAGAGAGAGAGAAAGGGAAGGAAGGGAAAAGAAAAGAAAAAAAAAAAAGAAGAGAAAAGAAAAGAAGACCTGGAATGCAGTTTACTGGTCGAGCCCCCCAAGTTAATGCCCTGGTACCACAAAAAAGGGGACAGTAGAGGAATATTGTGACTAATTTTATGTTTAAAAAGTTGACAATTTGGTTGAAAAGGATAAATTCCTCAGAAAACACAGCTTACTGAAAACTGAATCAAGAAGAAATTAGAAATCTGAATAGCCCCATAACATATTAAAGAACTTGAGTTCATAATCAGAAAACTTCAGGCTCAGATGGTTTCATTGGTAAGTTCTGTGTACATTGAAGGAAGGATTTAATAGCAGTCTTCCATGAACTGAAATTAGAGGAGGGAATACTTCCCAACTCATGTGATGCCAGCTAAAATGTGACAGATATATTACAAGAAAACGAGATTAGCTGAGTGGTACATGCCTCTAATCCCAGCAGTTTGGGAAGCTGAGACAGGAGGATTGCATGTTCAAGGTCAGCCTCAGCAACTTACTAAGATCCTGTCTCAAATACAAAGTAAAAAGGGATGGGGATGTGGCTCAGTGGTAAAGCACCTCTGGGTTCAATCCCCAGCACCAAAAGAAAAGAAAAGATTATAAGCCAATATCTTTCATGAACATAGATGCAAAAATTGTCAACAGAATGTTAGCAAATTATTTTAAATTAAATATTATAAGTAACCTAAGGATAATTTAAAATATATGGGAGGTTCTGTGTAAATGCTAAGCCATTGTATATAAGGCACTTGAGCATTTGTGGATATTGGTATTGGTAGGGGTCCTAGAACCAAACCTCTGTGGATACTGAAGGACACTGATCGTGGGTCTCTTGGATGGATACTCCACAGCTGTTCAAATGGGTAAGGGAGATCTTTATGTGCTGACATGAGAATATCATGAGGATGATCTTTACACCCACACATGCTCAAATGCACATCCAAATGTGTAAAGGTCATTTGCAAGAAGCTTAAAATTAATAGTAGTAAATACCTATTGACAGTCTGTTCCTGGCATAATCTGTGTCGGGTCTTAGGGATTAAAAAACTCCATATGGTACTGACCTGCTCTCATGGTACTTGTAATGTAGCAACTCTGAGGCTAATAGGTAACATTCAGCTATGTATTTGGAGTTCACATTGTTCTAAAGAACTTTGCGTGCATCATTTTATTTAACCCCCCTTTTGGGGTAAATGTGGAAATACTACCAAATAAATACTACCAATAAATATATTTGGTAGTATTTCCACATTTTATAGGTGATACTAGTGAGGTTCAGCAAGGTAATGCTTCCTTTGAGATCTCAAGTGGAGTGGTAAAGTCTAAACTATACTTTTTTTCTTTTTTTAATGATTCTTATCCCGTTTTACAAATGAGAAAACTGAGTTTTAAATGAATTGGTCACTAGTGGAGACAGGACTTGAACTAAAGATTTCCTGTCTTCCAAGTTTGTGTTTTGAGTATCAGTACTTGATATCTAAAGATTCTGATTCTCCCACCTGCTTGATATACTAAGTCCTTTTTCCTGGACTCTTTTTCTTCAGTTATTTCCTCACTAACCTTTTTTTGACTGCAGCAGACTTTGGGCAAAAGACGTTGGTCACTGGGCACAGTGGTGCATGCATCTGTAATCCCAGCGACTTGAGAGGCTGAAACAGGAAGATTGCAAGTTTGAGACCAGTCTCAGCAATTGAGTGAGGTCCTAAGCAACTTAGCCTCACCCTGTCTCAATATAAAAAAAAAATCCAAGCACGGTAGCATGTGCCTGTAATCCCAGTGGCTCAGGAGGCTGAGGCAGGAAGATCACAAGTTCAAAGCCAGCCTCAGCAAAAGTGAGGTACTAAGCAACTAAGTGAGACCCTGTCTCTAAATAAAATAGAAAATAGGACTGGGTATGTGGCTCAGTGGTTGACTGCCCCTGAGTTCAATCCCTAGTACACACCCCCCTCAAAAAAAAAAAAATAAAATAAAATAAAAAAATAAGAAGGGCTGGAGATGTGGCTCAGAAGTAGAACTCTTGGGTTCAGTCACCAGTGCCACAAAACAAAAACAACAAAAACTCTCTTGGATCAGTTATTCCATGTCTTCACTTTTTAGTAAAGTTATAGGGGTATAGTATCTCTCTACAAGCAAATGTATGGGGATTATGTATAAATTTGCTTTAAGAAACTACTCATATTTGAACAGAAATTCACAGATGCCTTGAGGTCTTATTATTGTAAAATTATGTCAGAAATCTTACTGATATAAATATGCATCAGTACTGACTATAGAGTTCATAACTAAATTATCTATAGCAAACTGAACTAATGTCTAAGCTAGCTCAAATTTATAATTTAAAAGCCAGAATAATAGTGATGGTACACCATGTCCAATTCAAGACAGCAGTGGTGAAGCACTGATAACAGTGCATTTCAGAGAATCATAGAGATTCTGTGTGGGTGTGGGCATGCGTGAGTAGTTGGACATTGCATGATATGCAGTCTTCAATGCAATAATGATTTAGAGTTCACATTAGTAAAATGCTAATTTTGGTTTTACCTATACCACACTTTTTGTAATTCAGTAACTTATTTTGTGGGTTTATAATAACTAGGTGAGGCCTAATTATACATACAAATAAAAGGTTTGTGGAATTCCATGTGTTACAAAGAATGGACGTGCATTTTTGGGTCAGTTTGCATACTATTAGAAAAACCCATGAGTAAGCCATGGACCATACTCTGAGAATCACTACTTTTTCTAAGCATATGTGGTGGTGGTAGGGGTGCAGAGAGCTCCCTCTCTTCTGTGCTCTACTGCTTTTGCCACATTGCTAATCATAGGGTCTAAACTTCATGTTACAGCAGTCTCTTCTCAACTGCTACCTTTATCAATGTCTTTTTCCTACTTCAGTTTGATGAAAACTTTCCCTGCTTCAGATGAGCTCTTCTTTCTATAAGGATTCCTCTGGCCAAGCCTCTGGTAACCCAAGTCTTTATATCACAGAATTTACATGCACCCTGGGCTAGGAGAGCTGCCTCTGAGTGTGGGGATGCTCATGCATAACTGCCTGCTGTACATGGAAGCCCTGCATTCCCTTGCACTCAAACCCTGCTCCTAGCACGGTCTACTCTTAGGATCCTTGTAACTTCTCATTTCTCTTTCCAGGCCAGACACCTTCAGAGAATACAGTTCATTAGAGAAATCTGGACTTGTATATACACCTAGATTGCTTTTTCTCTATTAAGAGGAGAGGGACTTGCCCTCTCAGCTCTTAAAACATTCTAAATGCCACACTGTGAAAAACAGGAAAAAAAAAAAAAAAAAAAGAGCAGTTTTAAAAATGGAGAGCTCAGACATAAAAACCCACGTACTTAGGAATTTAGCAGAGCATGAGGTGGCACCATAAATCAAAGGAGAAAGGGTATCCAGTCTCACTAGATGGTTCAGATAGAACCCATCCACACCAACTCCAAGTGCAAAGGTGGACTTTAGATGGATTAAAGCTTTAAAGGAGAATGGCAAAATAGGAAAGTAGTAAAGAAAAATAAAATATCATTGTGATTTAGGTGTCTAAGGAAGGAACTTAAGCAAACCTTAATGCAAAAACCACATGCAAAAATTGATGAATTTGTTTTAAACAAATTTAAGAATTTTGTGCTAATACAGACAAAGTTGATATATAGATAATATATTGGGATAAGAAAAATTCAGTTATTTAAAATTCACAAAGGTTGATGTCTAGAATGAACAAGGGACTCCTGTAGTCAAGAAGAAAAAGGTAGCAATCACCACAGAAAATAGGCAGTTTACAGAATTAAACCCATAAAGCAAAGTATGTAAGGAGATAACCAAATTCTTGGGCTATAAGAAATGTCCACTTTAAAACAAAATGTCACTTTATGCCTTTAAAAAAATTTGTTTTAGTTGTACATGGACACAATACCTTTATTTTATTTATTTACTTTTCTCTCATGCTGAGGATTGAATCCAGTGCGTCACACATGCTAGGCAGACACTCTACCACTGAGCCACAACCCCAGGCCACTTTATGCCTTTTATATTCAAAAATTAGAAAGATGGATAATGTTACATATTGGCAGGTAGGTGAAAATATTGTAACCTGTATCTTTTACTGGTGGGAAAGTAGTCTGGTATGACCATTTTGGAGAGCCATCTAATAATAATTAATTAAACTCCAAGTATATGCAAATGTTTTAACCCAGTGAATCTTCTCCTTTGTTTATATTCCACATAATTTATCATACATATGCATTATTTGTTGACTGAGGGAGTTGGAGATGAATGTATTTCCATCTTGAGGTGGAGGTGATAGGCAGGAATTGGGGTGTTTATATCATGAAATGTACAGCAATTAAAAGATAAAAGAATCATACAGACATAAGACAACATGAATGGAACTTAAAATAGCTTGAGTCAATAAAAGAAACAATAAAACAATTTCATTTCTGTAAATTAAAAAGATATACATACTGAGATTCTTAAATAGGATGTAAGTGTGAACCTGTGAACCTGAACCTTAAGATTAAAAATGGATAAATTAAATTTTACCCAAATTAAAATTGTCTACTCTTCAACAGATACTCCTAAGAAAAAGACAATTCATGGAATAAAAAAGTTCGTGTTTATATATACTTATTTTAAAATATTTAGTAGTTATATGTATTTGTATAATACATATAAATTTTTTATAACAATAATAAGCTAAACAGTAAAAGATTTGAAGAGACACTTAACAAAAGAGGATATAAGAATGACTCAAAAACATGAAAATATTCTCTATTAGTCATCAGGGAAATACAAAACCACAGTAACATTAGATACCTGTCAGAACGGTTGAAGTTTAAAAAAACATGATAACAAATTGTTAGCAAGGAGATGCAGGCCACAGAATTCTTATTGCTATTGCAAATGTAAAATGTATAACCATGTTGGAAACCAGTTTGGCAGTTTCTTAGAAAGATAAACACATTCTTGCCAAATGACACAGTCATTCCATTGTTAGGAATTCATGCAAGAAAAATGTAAACATACATGCACATAAAGACCTGTACCTGAATTCTGATAACAACTCTATTCCTAATGTCCCCATACTGGAAAACAGCACAGTTACCTATCAGTGGGTGAATGGACAAACAAATGTGGTGTGTCCATACAATGGGGTACTAGTTGGCAGTGAAAAGGGGCAAACTTGATACATGCAACACAGCAGTATCGTGTTGAATATCAAATTCATTATTCTGAGCAAAAGACTTGGGGTTGAAAAGAACATTTAGTATGGTTTCATTTGTGTAATATAGAAACTAATCATTAGTAATCTAAAAGGAGATCAGTAGTTGCCTGCTGTGAAGAGTGAAGCGGGAGGGAGGGATTGCAAAATTATATGATATAAAACACACATGCATTAAAAGAAGGTAAACTATACACACATACCTATTAGACACAATAGAATGATTGCCTTTGAAAGAGAAGGAAATGAAGAGGGGAAATAAAAATTATGACCTGATCCACATTATTTTCTGGAGGGTTCCTTACAACCTAATATGGTTGGATCATTGTTTTTGTGTACTTATATGTTTTGTAATAATTAGGAGGATGACTCATCTAAGTACAAGGAAGAAGGCCCTCAGGGAGCAGAAAGGCCAACATGGACACTAATCCCCACAAAACATTGCCATGAGAAATGAGAGAATACTGAAATAGGTGTCCCATGTTCATAGGTCAGAAAACATGTTAAGATATTGAATCTGGTCCAAGGTTGTGGCTCAGTGGTAGAGCGCTTGCCTAGCACGTGCAAGGCACTGGGTTCAATTCTCAGCACCACATATAAATAAGTAAAATAAAGGTCCATTGACAACTAAAAAAAGAAAATTTAAAAAAAGACATTGAATCTCCCCAGTCTGTTTAAAAATTCAATATATTCTCAGCCAAAATCACAGAAGGCTTGGGGTCTCTCTGTCTCTGAGTTGACAAAGGCTTGGGGTCTCTCTCTCTCTCAGAGTTGACAAATGGTTTTTAAATATCTATGGAAATACAAAGAACCTAGAGTAATTAGAACCATTGTGATAAAGAACCAAGTTGAGGGGTTTACCTTAACTGCTTTCAAAATTTTCTGTGAAGCTATACTGTAACCAAGATACATTCACAGTAGTATAAAGGTAGACATGCAGATCAATGGATCAGAAAATAGAATCCAGAAATGGATCCATACATGTATGGCCAATTGATGTGTGTGTGTGTGTGTGGAGGGGTACTGGGAGTTGAATCCTAGATGCTTTACCACTGAACTACATTCCCAGCCTTTTTTAAAAAAAAAAAAAAAACATTCGAGACAGAGTAAGTTGCTGAGGTTGGCCTCAAACTTGTTAATTCTGCCTCAGCCTCCCAAATAACTGGGATTACGTGTGTACCTGGCTGTCAATTGATATCATTTTTTTTTTTTTTTAAGGGAAGAGTAAATGGAGAGTAGGATTTTTTTAAGTGAGAAGAGAACACTCCTGTTGATGCGGGAGGAGGCTGAGTAGCAGGATCACCACTTCCCCCCACCATTGACTTTTGACAAATACATGATAAACCAATTTAAAGGAGACAGTATAATCTGTTCAGTAAATGGTTGCACACACAAAAAGAATGAACTTTGTTTTTTATTACTCACCATATACAAAATTAACTTGAAATGGGCCGTATACCTAAGTGGAAAAGCTGAAACTCTAAAATTCTTAGAACAATGTGTAGGAGAGAAATCTTAGTGACCCTGAGTTTGGTAAAGATTTGTTAAATAAGGCAGAAAAAGCCTTCAACAGAGTCTTCATCAAAAGTAAAAATTGGATTTCATCAAAAAATGACTTCATGAAAAGTAAAAAAATTGAACTTCATCAAAAGTAAAATAACTTAGCTGGGTGTGGTGGCTACTCAGGCGCAACTTAGCCGGGCAACTTAGTGAGACTCTCTCAAAATTTTTAAAAAAGAGGGCTGGTGCTCAGTGGTATAGCACTGCCTAGCTAGCATGTGTGAGGTCTTGGGCAGTCCCCAGTAACACCATCATCAACAACAATAACAGAAGTAAAAACTATGTTTTCAAAAAACACTGTTACAAAAATTAAAATCAAAGGCATGCCACATACTGGGAGAAAATTTTGCCAGACATACATAACAGAATACTTGTATTTTGACTATACAAAGAACTCTTAAAACTTAGTAATAGTAAGAAAAGAAAAAAGAACAGTTAAAAATGGACAAAAAAGGGGTGGGAATGTAGTTCAGTGGTAGAGCATTTGTTTAACATGCATGAATGAAGTCCTGAGTTCAGTCCCCAGCATCACACAAAAAGGGGGACAAAGGTACAAAGAGCCACTTCACTAAAGAAGATACCCAGGTGGCAAAGAAGCACTTGAAAAGATAACTCAGCATAATTAGTAATTAGGAAACAGTGTAAATTAAAATCATAGTCACACTTTACTCTTAACCTTTAGAAGGACTAAAATTAAAAAGAGACTATTAGGTATTAGCAGTGATAGAAAGTAGCTAACTATTAACACTTTGCACTACTGGTGGGAATGTAAAATGGTATACCCACTCTGAAAACCAGTTCGTCAATTTTTTGAAAATTAAACACCACCATACCTCCAGCCATTCTACCCTGAGAGAAATGAAACCGTATATCCATAAATACTTGTACAGGGATGACTTTAGCAACTCTGTAATAGCCAAATGCTGAATACATCCCCCAAAGAAATGAACTGTGGCCTATCTATACAGTGGAACACTACTCAGTACTAAAGGCATGAGGTAACAATTGGGGTCGACGGATATGGTTCACTAGCTTCATTGTAGTGATGCTTTCACAGATGTGTGTGAATATGTCAAAATCAATCAAGTTCTATCCATTGTGTAGGAGCAGCGTGTTGTATGTAGCTATGGTTTGGATATGAAGCATCCTCCAAAGACTCATGTGTTGAAGGCTTGTTCCCCAGTGTAGCAACGTTCAGAGGTGGAGCTTATGGGAAGTGATTGGGTCAAGAGGACTTGCACCTCATCAGTGGTTGTTCACTGATGGATTAATAATTTGATGGCATTATGGGGAGGTGGTGGAAATTTTAGGAGGTGGGGCTTAGTTGGAAAAAGTAGGTCACTGGGGACATGCCCTGGAAGGGTATTCTTTTCCCTGGCTCCTTTCCCTCCCTTGCTCCCACCCTCTTTCTCTGTTTCGTGGCTGCCATGAGCTGAGTAGTTTTCTTCCACCATGCCCTTCTGCCATGATGTTCTGTGTCACCTCAGGCCCAGAGCCATGGAACCTGCTGACCATGGACTAAAAAACCTTAGAAAACATGAGCCAAAATAAATCTTTACTCCTGTCAGTTGTTTTTCTCAGATATTTGTCATAACAATGAAAAGCTAACACATATGTTAATTATAACTCAGTCATGCTTTTAAAAAATAGCCAGGGACAAAAAGATTATGATCAAAGGAACAACACTTCAACTGACAGTTGGCTTCTCAAGAGCAGCAATAAAAGCCAGAAGATGGTGAACTGTTTATCGTTTTTAAAGAAAACAACTGTCAACCTAGTATCTGTGCATGCCATGAAACTGTCTTTCAAGAATGAGACAAACCCTGAAGAAAATTCACTGTGCGTAAAGAAACTTACAAAGTTTAAACTTCAGAAAGGAGATTCAGGAAAGAGTAGTAAGTAAAGAAAATGGTAAACATGTGGGTAACCTGACTAAAAATTGCCTGTGTACCCCTCTTGAAAGACAGAATGCCCAGTCAGCATTTGGCTTCATAAATACAAAGGGATGAACTATACTAGTAATTGGTGATAGAATTTAAGTTGAGAAAAGTGTTAAGAATTAAAGCATTTTTCTTGTATTATTTAGTAGATATGTTAATAAACTTGAACTCTCTCTCTTTTTTTTTCCCTGTACCAGAGATTGAACCCAATGGTGCTTAACCACTGAGCCACATCCCAGCCATTTTGTTTTTTTTTTTATTTTGAGGCAGGGTCTCGATAAGTTGCTTAGGGGTTTGCTAAATTGCTGAGGTTGGCTTTGAACTTGTAGTCCTTCTGCCTCAGCTTCCTGAGCTGCTGGGTTTACAGGCATGTGCCCCCATGCCCAGCACACTTGGTCTTTCTCAAACATGCTGGTAAGATTTCTAACTACTGCAAGTAAAGAAAGCATGTAAATTATGTAACTTAGAAACTAGGGCTGGGGTTTTAGCTCAGTGGCAAAGCACTTGCCTATAAGCATAAGGCACTGGGTTCACTCCCTAGTTACCTCAAAAAGAAAAAAGAAGAAGAAAAGTATAACTAGGGAAAAAGAAGATAATCTTGAAGGAAGAGGCCAGTATTTAATGCTGAAACGAAAAGCCAAAGGTTTTGGTAGTTTCAGTCCTGAGAGGCAGTCTGTCTGAGCACAGTAAAGAGCTATCTTTTATAGAAACAGTTCTCAAAGTTTGATCAAAAGTATTTTCATATTAATAAAAAGGTGCTAATTGCCTGTGGCACTGTGTTGACATCTGCACTGATACTGCAGTAGTGGATACAGTTGCTCATACCACAGGATGAATCATGCAGGGGAACCAAATTGTACTATGTGTCTCTGTGTCTTTCACTGCCACACAGTTTTTTGGTTTTTTTTTTTAAGCCAGTTTTACTTAAAAGTGTTATTGATAAACCAGTTTTAATTTCATTAGATCTTGACTTTTGAATAAGGTAATTTTACTCAAGTGTGATGAAATGGAAAGTGTGCATTAAGCAGTGCTACTGTGCCCTGAAATTGTTTTCTCAAGGAAAAGCTCTGGTGTGATGAACTGCAGCTGAGCTAGCTGCTCTTCTGGAAACACCATTTTTACCTAAAAAAATGATTGATAGGTAAACTATGCTAGACTCGGGTATTGGGCAGACCTTTTCTCACAAATGAAATGAACTTGCCTTTTCAAAGGAAACACCTTTTTTTTTTTTTTTTTTTTTCAGTGATAAAACTCAAGCTTTCAGGTAAAAATTAAAATTCTGAAAAACTTGCACCTGCTGCCATGAGCTTGAAACCTCAGTATTTAAACATTTTTCTGATAAGATGGGCAGTGATAGTAACAAAAACGATGTTTTGGTATTGTATAATGTAGAACTTCGGGAGATATGCATAGCTCAGTGAACCAGTGATGGCCATTGTGCTGTGAAGTCAGGCATGGATAAAAGATCTGTTTAAAGGATAAGATTGATCAGTGGATTTTAATGTTATAGGGCTGAAAGTGTTCATTGTTGTGGTTCCAGATTCCATATTGTGACTAACCTCTAGCAAATGATCACTTCTTGTGGTAACAAAATGAAAACTATCTCGTTAGAGGAATGCCCATGATCATTTGAAAAGATTTTTATAGTATTCCTCCCTTATCTATTTATCTGTAAGAGCCCACATTTTTAAAAATATATTTTATTTAAGACAATTTTTTTTTTGTACTGAGGATTGACCACCCAGGGGTACTCAGCCACTGAGCCACATCCTCACATCTCCTACCCTTTTTATTCCTTTTATTTTGAGACAGGGTCTTGCTAAGTTGCTTAGGACCTGGCTAAGTTACTGAGGCTGGCTTTAAACTTGTAGTCCTCCTGCCTCAGCCTCCTGAACTACTGGGATTATAGGCATGTGCCACTGCACCTGGCTAAAACAATTTATATTAAATTGAATGCAGAAACAAGCTAGAACCCAGATTTTTTTTTTTAAGTTGGAAATTAAAGAGATTAGTAAAAAGTCAAACAATTCCACTTTTTTCTTACTAATTTTTTGTTTTAGAAAATATATTTTTCATAAAATTATGTTTATGGTAATATTTAATGGATTATCATTTTTAAATGAATTAGCAAATATTTTTAAAATTTCTTAATTTTAATTTACAACATAATAAATATTCACATAACTATTTACACACACACACATATACTATTGGGAGTCCTTAGTAAGTTTTGATACTGTAAAGGGATCCTGATACCAAAAGTTTAAGAACCACTGTTTTTGCTGAATGTGGTGGTGCACGCCTATACTCCCAGTGACTTGGGAGCCTGAGGCAGAAGGATCGAGAGTTCAAAGCCAGCCTCAGCAATTTCGCAAGGTCCTAAGCAACTTAACATGACCCTATCTCTAAATAACATATAAAGGACTGGGGATATAGCTCGGTGGTTAAGCGCCTGTTTTCTAGTCTTCAAAAAAGTGAAGAACTTTCAGAATGGGGAGTGTTTAGGCATTTGTGACCTTTAGTTGTGGATTCATAGTTACCTGAGTAAGGCTGTTGTTGACTGAATGGCTTTCAGAAGCACAGTCATTGGAGTAAAGCTGTTGTTAATTGGCTAGCTTTCATAATATGGTGTCTTTCTTTCTTCCTTCCTTCCCTCTCTCCCTCCCTCCCTCTCTCTCTCCCTCCTTCCCTCTCTCCCTCCCTCCCTCCCTTCTTTCCTTCTTTCCTTCCTTTCTTTCATCAGGGATTGAACCTAAGGTGCTTACCCACTGAGCCACATTCTCAGTCCTTTTTATTTATTATTTTGTGACAGGGTCTCACTAAGTTGTTTTGAGCATCACTAAATTGCTGAGCCTGACTTCAAACCTGCGATTCTCCTGCCTCAGCTTCCTGAATCTCTGGGATTATAGGCATGTGCCACCATGCCTGGATTATCATTTCTTTCCTTTTTTAAATTTTTTTTAGTTGTAGATGGACATAACTTTATTTATTTATTTATTTATTTTTTAATGTGGTGCTGAGGATCAAACCCAGTGCCTCACATGTGCTAAGCAAGCGTTCTACCATTGAGCCACAACCCTTAACCCTTATCATTTCTTTATAGTAAAAGCTTTCAAAATCCTTTTTTCTAGCTGCCTGAAACATACACTAATTATTGTTACCTGTAGTCACCCCACCATATAATAGCATACCAGAACTTGCTCTTAGCTAACTATAATGGTAATCATTAATCAACCTTTCCTCCTCTCTCCCTTGCTACTAGTTGCCCAGCCTCTGGTAACTACTATTCTACTCTCACTTTCTATGAGATCAACTGTTTTAGATTCACAGATGAGTGAGATTGTGCAGTACTGGTCTTTCTGTGCTTGTCTTATTTCACTTAACATAATGATCTCCAGTTCCACCCATGGTGTTGCAAAGGACAGGATTTCGTTCTTTTTTTTTCTGGCTAATAGTATTGCACTATGTATAAGTACCCCATTTTCTTTATCCATTCTTCAGTTGATCAGCTCTTAGATTGTTTCCGTTTCTTGCCTACTATGAATTGTGCTGCAGTGAACATGAGAGTGAGCGCAGATACCTCTTTGATGTACAGATTCCATTTCCTTTGGATATATACCCAGTAGTGGGAGTGCCGGTCATATGGTGGTTCTATTTTGCATTTTTTGTGAAGCCACCATACAGTTTTCCATAGTTGCTGTACTAATTTATATTCCCACCAAACAGTAAGTTACCTTTTCTCTACTCTTTTCCAGTGTATGTTCTCTTCTGTTGTTTTGATAATAGCTGTTCTTCGTCAAGTGAGGCAATACCCTCATTGTGGTTTGATTCACATTTCATGATATCACGTCTTTTCATATACCTATACCTGTTGGCCATTTGTATGAGAGACTGGTAAAATAATGCAGCCAAGAAAGAGGGGGAAAGAAAGGGAGCAAGAGAAAGAATGAAGGAAAAAACAACGCCATCAGCAAAATATTTTGTTGAATCTGTTGAATGGGGTTCATTATACCATTTTCTTTACTTTTGTGTAGTTAAAAAGTTTCATTAAAAAAACAATCAAGCGAGTCGGGTGCAGTGTCGCACGCCTATAATCCCAGCAGACTGGGAGACTGAGGCAGGAGAATCTTGAGTTCAAAGCCAGCCTCAGCAAAAGGGAGGCTAAGCAACTCAGTGAGACCCTGTCTCTAAATGAAATACAAAATAGGGCTGGGGATGTGGCTCAGTGGTCTAGTGCCCCTAAATTTAATCCCCAGTACCCTGACCCCTGCCAAAAAAAATCAAGTGAGATAGCAGGATGTTCAGCATATGAGTGGGAACCTTCGTTACTCTAGCACTGAGAGTGAATTAAAAGTGGGTGATGTTGAGAAAGGCAAGAAAGCATTTCTTCATCATGTGCCCAGAGCCACACTGTGGAAACGGGAGGCAAGCACGAGATGGGGTCAGATTCCATGAACTATCTGGAAGACAGGTCAGTGTGCTGGAAGCTTTTAGACACCAGCAAGAACAAAGGCTGTACCTGGGGAGAGGACTCGCTGATGGAGTATCTGGAGAATCCCAGTTCATCCCTAGAACAGAAGTGGTCCTCACTGGCAAGAGGAAGAAGGGAGAGAGGGCAGACTTAACAGTTACCTCAGAAACGCTACGAATGAGTAATAGCCACACCTTATTTATTACAAAACAGAAATGTCTCATGACTTTTTCTATATGCACCATAATTTAATTGATGTCATATACCAGAATTCAGACCATGAATGGCTGACAGAATATTTTTGTTGAACAGTCCTGATTTAAGTGAAATTGACTAGTACTTAAATAAATAGCATTAAAAAATGTCTTTGATAGTAATCCCAGTTTAGTAAATACTACCTCAGTTTTCCCTTCCTGAAGATATGGTTGAACTTGGTTCAACCTGTCACAAAGATGGCGAATGCCATCTCAAAACTGGTTTTATATTTAGGTTTATATGACAGTTATGTGAACATATTTGAATACAGTGTCTCAGCAGAGTAAGACTCACATGTATTTCAGTTTGTTTTCATTAGTCTATTAAAGGCAGTGCTGGAAGATTGGGAAGCATTGTCTATATTTTTGTTGATCCTGCCAGTTGATTAGAATTCCCTGTATCTAAAATACTGCCTTTCCCTATGGAAAGACACTTAGTTTCATTTATGTTTAATGTTAAATAAAGAATATTTAAACCTTCTAAAAAAAAAAAAAAAAAAAAAAAAAAGACCTTTCATTTATAAGTAACCACAGCTGTCAAAGATCTTATTTAGACTCAGACCTTTTACTTATTGTCCTTTTTGCTCTGTCCTCCTCTCTGGTCCTTGAATTAATTTGTGGCTACTTTTTGAGACCCTATGAAACAGTCCAGAGTGGAGAGTTTACTTTTAATCTCATCTTTCCCTATGAATTCTCTCCAGTTGTCTGGCAAAGAACTCAGTTGCAGTTGAAAAATGTTTGGGGCCATAGTTTTATATCCTGCCTTGCAGCATTCCCTTAAGACTCCTTTCATGGCTGGGTGTGATGGTGCACAGCTGTAGTCCCACCTACTCAGGAGGTGAGGCAGGAAGATCACAAGCTGAAGGCCAGCTCAGGTGATGTAGTAAGACCCTGTCTTACAATAAAATAAAAAGGGTGGGATGTAGCTCGGTGGTAGAGCACCCCTGGGTTCAACCCTGAGTACTGCAATAAATAAATAAATATTTTAAAAATGCTTCAGTTTAGGCTACAGATACGACCATTTAAATAGAAGGGGATTGCTGGGGGTGTAGCTCAGTTGGTAGAGTGCTTGCCTGTCAAGCACAAGGCCCTGGGTTCAGTTCCCAGCACAACAGCAACAAAAAATAAATAAATAGAAGGGGATGGCCAACTGTGCCTGTGCTCTTATTCATACATACATTAGCACGTGGAAGCATGGAACCTGGAAATAGTAACGTGAATTTTCTTCCAGGAAGAAAACTGATAGCTGGGAGCTAAAAGTAAGTGAGATTGATAGGGAGAGGATAGGGACATAGGATGAAAAGACCAAAGGAAACTGACAACTAAGGAGCCAGCAGGACAGTGCAAAAGAATCCTGAGAAGGGGCATTTGGAGGGATGGGGAGTAAGTCAGGGAGAAAAGTTTGAAAAGGCAAATCGTGCAGAGGCACCTGAGTGTGTTTCACCTATCATTTCCACTCCCAGGTGTTCATCTGCAGACTTCTTGCACACTTGGAAAAAGACCTCTGCACAGGGTTAGCCACCATAGCATCTTCTGTTCGTCTGTTTGGAGCATTGTTTTATATATTTATTTCTTTATTTTTGCTGTGTAGGGATTGATCTACCACCAGGGACAATCTACCACTGACCTACACTCCCAACCCTTTTTAGAATTTTAAAAATTTTGAGACAGGTCTCCTGGGCTGACCTCCAACTGGCAGTCTTCCTACCTCCTCTTCCCATGTTGCTGGGACAGTCTGTACCACTGTGCCCAGCTACAGCATTGTTTTTAATCACAAATGTTTGGAAGCAATTCCAATTCACTAGTAGGGGACAAATTAAATAAATTATGGCTCCTTCATCCGGTGAGTACTCCACTTTGAACAATCAGGATTGCCTCCTGTTTTATGCCTGGCCACCAACTGCCTTTATATATTTATTGTAGCTCAGCTTTTCAATGGAGCTTTGACATGTAGCAGTCACCCTTAGCCACAAGAGGGCAGAAGAACCTTTTGATTGCCATGGCTAAGCTGTTGCTGTCTCTTCTGGCAGAATCCTGCATGGCACAGTTCTTTAACTCACTCCAGACTCTGTGCACCTGGAAGCATGACCAGTGTCGTTCCAGGAGGTTTAACGAGGTGGGAGGAGAGAATGCAGACTTTTGGAATCACATATACCTGCCATTTGTGTTTCCTCCCCTCCCGAAAATTAGGTAGAGAACTAGTTACAGTACTTAACCGCTTTCAGGGCTTGAGTGTGCAAGACATTAAAGGCATCATTGCATGCTAGAGCATAAGCATTGAGGCTTTGGAGTTCCCTGCGTAACATCAAGTCCTGGCTCTGTGACTTTGGGTCACTTACTTGCTGTGAACCTGTTTTATTAAATGAGATAATCCAAATAAAGCTCTTAGAACTATGTTATGGTGAGCACTCAAACAGTTGCTATCATTATAATACCAAGTATCAGAGAAGGATGCCAAGTCCTCAGTAATTCTTGATATGTGATTCTTTGTTATGCATTTAATAATTTATTTGATTATAAGCAAGATGATAATATCGTTGTTAGGACAATTTCAAAGCTCCATTTCTCAGAGGGGCTTACAAAATATTTGTGGCCTCTCATTCATTTATTTTCCTGCAAATAATTAGTCTTTTAATGGTATGATACATCCTGAATTTTTGCAGAGAGGCTCAATTTTAAAGACTCCATCCCATGGTGATTATGTGCACTTTTTATGGGCGAATATGGTACCTGTGCCTTATGCTGAGACAGGGTTGGGCAACGTGATATTGCTTGCTTCAGTTTGAGATCCAGGGAAAGCAAACTGAGATAAAGATTAGTGTGTGGAAAGCTTGCTAAGGAATGGTTATGGGATCACACCCCTGGAAAGAAAAGAAATGAAGGAGATGAGGAAGGGGAAGAGAAGCTTATACAGAGGGAAATATTGAGCTGTGATTAGTGTTGGTAAGGGCTTTAATATACCCATGCAGACTGTGGAGTTAGAATGGCCCTTCTGGATTGGAGGAAAGGATTTGTGTCTTTATAGTTCCTCCTGAGTAGTCGCTGGATGCCAGAAGTCATCTCACAAGGGCTGACCCAGGAAGGGGCATGACCTAATGGTAGGCAGTACTCAGCCAGGACATTTCCTGAAGAGGGCTGATGATTGAGGACTTTTGGTCCACCATGATTCCAGCAGCTGGGAAATAATTTCTTCATTTCTCTAGAGTGGATGTCAGTGGCACATTATAGATTCTACCACAGTGCCCAAGTCACCTGAAACAAAAATGGTAACATGAGGTCTTGGTCCATTTGTGTTGCTATGACAGAATACCTGATGCTGGGAAATATATAATGAAAAGTTTATTTGACTATTTTAGTGGCTGGAAAGTTCAAATAGCATGATGCCAGTGTCTGGTGAGGACCCCTGTGTTGCAACATTGTGGATGGCATCACATGGATGAGAGAGGAAGCAAGAGAGCAAGCCAAGGGCCTTATAACTACCTGTTCACACAGTAATTCATCCAGTTCCTTGATGGGCTTTAATCCCTTGTGAGGGTAGTGCGCTCATGACCTAATGACCTTCCACTTGTCCTGCCTTTTAGAGGTTTCACCACCTTTGAAGTACCATTACATTGGGAGCCAAACTTCCAGCAAATGAATCTTTGGGGAACAAACCACATCCAAACTCTAGTACGTGACTAGTACAGGGCAAGAGAAGATAGCTTGAGATGGAATTGTTTACAAGTAAGACTTCAGAATAATTGTTATTTTTAACTTTAAGAATTCAGGATATGGAACTGGGGTTGTGGTTCAGTGGTAGAATGCTTGCCTAGCACATGTGAGACACTGGGTTTGGGTTCAGTTCTCATCACCGTGTATAAATAAATGAATAAAATAAAGGTCTATCAACATCTAAAAAAAAAAAAGAGTTCAGAATATTTTAGGGTAGACTCTACCAAAACAAACTACTGTAAGTCTTCAGTGGTTTAACAAAATAGAATCTTATTTCTCTCCTTTCACAATGTGGTGTAGGTCTGTGGGATTGGGGAAAGATTCTCTTCTATTTACCTAATTTGTTTAGGGACACAGACTTCTTCCATCTAATGGCCCTGCCAGTCTCTAGGTCCTGGAGCCCTCCATTGACTCTTCTGCTCCAGCTGTCTTAGAGGGGAAGGGTGGGAACATGGGAAGTTGTGCAGAAGGTCTGAAACAGGCCTGCTTCATGCCTAACTGAGGGAGGAAGGGTCAATGGTCCTCTCTGCTCCCACATTACTCAAAGCTCTTGAGTGGCTCAGTTTTATATTGGTGAACCAAAGACTCCTTAAGAACAGCATATTTTAGATTCCCCAGAATTATGAAACTTAAATTGCTGCCATCACAATATCATAATTTTATTTACCTGAGGAGATTTTAAAAGGCTGGAGAAAACTAAATTTTACCAGAGAAGGGATAGAAGGACGAATATGGAGCTTAGAATTTAAGGATTCCTTGCTCTAGAAACTCAAAAAGGCAAAATAATTTTGTGTGTGCTTGAGTGTGCACATGTAGGTTTATTTTTAGATTGAGAAACCCTGATCCTGTCACAGAGCTATGAAAACAGCCTTTTCTTGTTCCCTCAACTATAGCAGGAATGTCTTCGGCATGGTGACATGGAGGTAGTTGAGGGATCTTGGATTACAAGGAAATGCTCATGCAGGTAGCACTGACAGCTCCTCCCTGCATTTACGTGAATACCACCCAAGTAGCCCTGGGGTTGGAGAAGAGAGGCGGAGAAGAGATATCTATTACTCTTTCTGTCAGTCAAGGAGGATTACTGCTGAGGGATGGCTTCTTTCTTAGGCAGCCTTGCTCCAGGCGGTGTGGGGTGTACAGGAAGGGAGGCACCTGAGCCTGGGCTGAAGAAGCTTGCAGACTGAAAGCTGAGACCCCAGAAAGTAACCGAGGACAAGGCAGGGTGAGGTAGAGTGGTTCAGGAAGAAGTGAGAGCGTGAGGAGGGCTTTGAGAAAGAGGTGTATCAAAGGTGGGGTGGGACATGGGAGACCCGGGGAAGTGCTTCAGGTGAGTGGAATGTTGGTCCTATTTCTGCAGCTCCAGTGAGACATGAGAGCCACCTATGAGAAATGGTGCTGGCAGGGAGACGGGAGACCAGAGGTGGGGAGTAGGGCAGAGCAGGGTATCCAGGCCCAGGGTTGGGTCTGGGGTCTGTGTTTAACGAGGCAGGACCATTGAAGATTCTTACCTTAATGGAAAGATCTGATGAAATGTGGTGTTCTGGATTTTGTGAGAAGAAACATTAACAGAACACAGAAATTTCTTTTGGAATTTTTATTTGTGTACCCAGAATTTAAGATTGGCAGTTGTGTTCTCTTACTTTATCAGCAAAGTTTGTTTCATATCCATTAAACAAGTTACTGTGATTTCCACAAGTGATATAGTAATTTTTAAGGTTGAAACTAATTTGATAATCATTTTTAAAATCAAAATTAAATTAGAGATGCCCCGACTTTTGAGGAAATTATAGTTTGGTTAGGTAAGATACACAAAAAAAATAAGTACATTGGATGTTATATTTGCTAAGATGGGGGGTGCATAGTGATACTTACAGTACTTACCAACCTTGGAAAAAGCCCACAGTCATGCTTATTTGATATTTTAAAATAAAATAAAGACCATAACTTAAAAAGTAATGAGGAAACTGGATACAGTGGCTCCCACCTATAATCTCAGCAACTCTTAGAGACTGAGGTAGAAGGATTGCAAGTTCAAGGCCAGTGTGCAATTTATTTAGCAAGACCCTTCTCAAAATAAAAAGTAAAAATGGTTGGGGATATAGAGTGGTAAAGTGCCCTTGGGTTCAATCCCCAGTACTTGCCCCCGCCTCAAAAAAAAAAAAAAAAAAATAAGGATAAAACTTGATGTGTTGAAAGAGTATTAAGCAGGAGAGACATATGGTCGGATTTGCACCTGTGACAGTGTGGATGATAGACTGAGCCAGCAAGTTGGGAGGTGGGGACACCAGCTGTCCTGGCACCATAGACAGAGGAGGCTCAGGGGTGGAGAGAAAGCCTGCAAGGCTTCCTGGTGGAGTGGAATCTGAGCCCAGGAGGGAAAAACAGGCACAGAGAACAGCAGGGGGCATTTCTCACAGAGAGAAGGTATGGGCAAAGGCACAAAGTGAAAGCGTGAAGCCTCTGGGAAGACTGGCATGGCTAACATAGAGAGGACGGATAGGGGCTGGCACTCACTGGCTGACTGGGTAGCAACTCAGGTCACCAAGGGCTTTATATGTAACACAGAGAGTTTAGATTTACCCAGTGATGAGAGGAAGCCACAACATGTTTCTCAGGGTTGATAGCACCTAGAATTGAAGTTTTCTGACCACAGGTGGAATTAAACAAGGAATCAGTAACAAAGATAACTAGACTGTCCCTGCATTTTTAGCAATTAGCGAATAAACATCTGTAAGTCATTGTTGAGCTAAAGAAAAAACTCTTGGGAATTAGAAAATGTTTTGAACTAAATGAAATGGAGAATACTGTATGTCAGAACATGCGTAAAGCTACCAAAACCAAGCCTAGAGGAAAATGTATAGGCTTAAGTGCATGTATTAGGGACCAAAAGGCTAAAAAATCAATCATTCAAATATCAATTTCAAGAATTTAGAAGAGGGGCTGAGATTGTAGCTCGGTGGTAGAGCACTTGCCTCGTGTGCATGGGGCACTGAGTTCAGTCCTCAGCGCCACATATATACATACATACATAAAATAAAGGTAGTGTGTCTATCTACAACTAAAAAAAGTTTAAAAAAACAAATTAGAAGATATACATCCTGTTAAAGAAGGAAAACAAAATGATAAAGAGCAGAGTTCAATGAAAAGAAAGCAAACATATCATATAGAGGATCAACAGAGTCAAAAATTTGTTCTTTCAAAAGATTAAGCCAGGCACAGTGGTGCATGCATAAGCCCAGCGACTTGGGAGGCTGAGGCAGGAGAATCACAAGTTTAAGGCTAGCCTCTGCAACTTAGTGACACCCTGTCTCAAAATAAAAAATAAAAATAAAAATAGAAAGGGTTGAGGATATAGCTCAGTGGTAACATGCCCCTGGGTTTGATCCCTGGTACCCCTCCTGACCCCCTTTAAAAAAAGAATGATTAATAAAATTGAGAGACCTCTGGCAAGACAGATGGCGGTAAAGTCAAGGGAGAAAAACCAGTTGGACTACAGATGTCAAATGAACAGGGCCAGGAATGAACATTGGGAAACCATAGAAGCTGAAGATTGGTATGTAGTACTGGGGATTAACCTAGGGGTGCTCTGTCAATGAGCTACATCCCCAGTCTTTTAAATTTTTTTTAATTAAAAAAAATTTTTTTTGAGACAAGATCTTTGCAAAATTGCTGAGACTGGCCTCAAACATGATCTTCCTGCCTCAGTCTCCCAAATTCCTAGGATTACAGACTTGTGCCACCATGCCCAGACTTTTATAAGTTAGAGAATATTATAAACTGTTTTACATCAAAAGTTCTAAGATTTTGTGAAAAGTGGTCAATTTCTAGAATCATAACTGAGCAAAACCAACTCACAAAGTCTTAGAAACCTTAAAATCCTATAAACTTAACCAATAGAATCAATAATGAAACATCTTTCCACAAAACAAACCAAAAAATACACTAACAAAACCACATTCCAGTCCCAGATGGATTCACTGAAGCTTTGTTCAACAGATGAAAAAGAATAAATAATTCCTGCCTCTTACAGACTCTTCCAGAGAACAGGAAAAAAAGGTTACTCCTTACTCATTTTTTGAAGCTAGCATAACCTTAATTCCAAACCCCAGTAAAGACAGTTCAAGAAAGGAAAATTGCAGGCCAAGCTACTAAAAATAAAAAGCAGGTACAAAAGTCCTGAACAACATTTTAGCATATCCTACAATATATAAAAAAGATAATACATCACAATTTAGTTGGGCTTATGACAAGAATATACATGGTTGATTTAACATAGAGAAATCCATCAATGCCATTAATCACAGTAATAGATTGTAATAGGTTAAGTAGATCTTAGTATATTTAAAACAAAAATCATTCAGGTAAATACAGAAAAAGCATTTAATAAAATTCAGCAGTCACTCATGCTGGAACTGCTTAGCAAACTAGGAGTATTAGAGAACTTGAATCTGATGATGGATATCTGTTTCTAAAAACTCAAGCAAACCAGAGCAAGGTCCAGTGGCACATACCTGTAGTCTCAGCTGCTCTGGAGGTCAAAGAGGGAGGATCTCAAGGCTACATAGTGAGACCCTGTCACAAATCAAAATAAAACTCAAGTATCCTAAGGATGAAATTTTAGAAGTTTCCTCTTCAAAGTCAGGACGAAGATAAGGATGTTCTGAACACCATTTTTTCCTCCAGTATTGAGCTGTATACCTAACTTGGTATATTGAGGCCAAAATAAATAAATAAATAAATTTGAAAATATAAATAAACTGAGGAGGCAATCATTCAAATAAAGGGAGAGCATAGGTTTAGAAATATTTAGGAAGATTTCATGTCTTGGATTTATGTGTTCATTTCTTTTGTTCAACAAACATTGATTAAATACATTGATAATGAATAAAGTAGGAAGGAGAAGCAAAGGAGAGGCCTAATATTTATTTAGTTCCTATCATGAAAGTTCTAGACCCAGGTTTTCACATTTTATACCCTATTTCATCTAGGTATTCTCTTTGCTATTTTGAAGCCTCATTTAATGAGTCATTAGGGAAACTACATGAGAAAAGGGTAATAAACTGTATTTGCATAAATTTATTCTCGATAAATATTAGTTCAAGTTTGTATTTAGGTATTAGGAGTATGTTGTATTTTATGTAGTAGTTCTCTTTAACTTTTCTCTTTTGTCTGTATAGCAGATTTTTGAAGTAGTGTGAAGTCTGGTAAATGGTCTTTTCCTAATTCTCTTGGCAAAGAAGCAAGTACAACATTTACACTGATTAATTCACCGTCGATATGGAACTGAGTTTTTTTTTATCTTCCATCCCAGGGAGTAAATAATTTAAACCATTCCTTGAAAGCACATAATCAAAAGATTTTTGAAGTGGAAGTATACTGAGGTCCTAGCAGCATAGTTTGGGGAATTACTCAGAATACTGCCTATTAAGAGTCTGTGTAAGCTCAGAGGTGAGTGGGAGGAAGGTGTACGCCTATAATCCGGCTAATCAGGAGGATCACAAGTTCAAAATCAGCCTTAAGAACTTAGCAAGACCCTAGCTAAAAATGTTTAAAAATTTTAAAAGGCTAGTGGTATAGTTCAGTGGTAGAGTACCCCCAGTTCAATCCCCATCCCCATAAAAAATCCAAAATAAAATAAAAAACTTAAAAAATAAAACTTCAAAAACAAGATAAAAAGTCTATGTAACCTGAAAGTAGAAGAGGAACTATAGGGAAAGGGGCTGGGGTGGGACAGTAGCAGAGAGGGTGGATATGATTAAAGTACTGGACAGGCTCAGGTCCTTAGCTATGCATAAATGAACTAAGGGCAAATTTTAAGTGTTGGCATAGAAGGGAGATGCCACCTATTACAACTTGCTGAGGGGGACTGGTAACAAAGACTTGATAATGGGACAGTGCGTCCTATTCACAGAACACATATAATGGAGAAAAAACAGCAGGGTATCCTGGAGATAAGAACAGGTTGCAAATTACTTGGGCATTTGTTGACTGACTTTTAATACTAGAAACAAACCATCTGACAAAATCTTGCCTTTTCATTGCTTTGAAGGGAGAAGAAGTTATTCAGTTTTACAAACATTTCTGAATTCCTATTGCTTCCGAGGCACTTTGCCAAGTACATGGGATATTAAGTCCAATGAAGCTTAGTGTCTGAGCTGGAAGAAAGCCCTGAGCCCTGCTTTCTGGCAGAAAGAATCCAGAACTTCCTTTTTTTTCCCTTCTCTTTTTTTGTGGTATTAGGAATTGAATCCAAGGGTGCTGTACCACTGAGCTATACCTCCAGCCCTTTTATTTTTTTTAGTTTGAGACAGGGTCTTGCTGAGTTGCTCAGGCTGACCTTGAACTTGGGATCCTTCTGCCTCAGTCTCCCAAGTTGCTGGGATGGCAGGCATGTGCCACCACATCCTTCAAGAACTTCCTCTTGTGGGGCTAGGGAGATAGCTCAGTTGGTAGAATGCTTGCCTTGTAAGCATAAGGCTCTGGGTTCGATCCCCAGCACCAAAAAAAAAAAAAAAAGAACTTCCTCTTGTGGCATACAAAGTCCTTCATATCCTGATTTCTGGCTATCTTTGCAGCTGCATCATTTAAAATAACAAAAATCACTACCATCTATTGAGTTTAAGTGCTTTACATGTCTTACTGGATCTTTCTTCCTTCCAATTGAAGCTGCCAGATCTGTGGAATTCTTTTGTCCCTGTCTCAGCATTTATCCTCCTCTCTCTGACATTTACATTTCTCCTCTTTTTTCCTGACTCCTTCTCTTTGGACAATAAACATGTTCACTTATTGACATATAAATAAAATCTGAATATTTTTCATTTCATATTCAATATGAATGCCTGAATATGTCTACTCTCAGTAGATTGGTTGGTTTAGAAAACATGAATTAGAGACTTTTTGCTCTAATTCAGGGCAAATCAATTCTTAAAATCATATTTAAATACGTGGGACTTTTGGGTGACATCGTTTTGGAAACTCACTTTTGCCACAGGACCTAGAGATTAGACCAGAATTGAAATTATAATTTTTTTTTATTGTAAACAAATGGGATACATGTTGTTTCTCTGTTTGTACATAGCGTAAAGGCATACCATTTGTGTAATCATAAATTTACATAGAACAATGTTGTTTGATTCATTGTTATTTTTTCCCTTCCCCCCACCCCTCCCACCCCTCTTTTCCCTCTATACAGTACTTCCTTCCTCCATACTTGCCCCCCTCCCTAACTCTAACCCTAAAACTAACCCTTCCCTCCCCCCCATTATGTGTCATCCTCCACTTATTAGCGATATCATTCGTCCTTTGGCTTTTTGAGATTGGCTTATCTCACTTAGCATGATATTCTCCAATTTCATCCATTTGCCTGCAAATGCCATAATTTTATCATTCTTTATGGCTGAGTAATATTCCATTGTATATGTATACCACAGCTTCTTTATCCACTCATCAATTGAAGGGCATCTAGGTTGGTTCCACAGTCTGGCTATTGTGAATTGAGCAGCTATGAACATTGATGTGGCTGTGTCTCTGTAGTATGCTGATTTTAAGTCCTTTGGGTATAGGCCAAGGAGTGGGATAGCTGGGTCAAATGGAGGGTCCATTCCAAGTTTTCTAAGGAATCTCCACACTGCTTTCCAGAGTGGCTGCACTAATTTGCAGCCCCACCAGCAGTGTATGAGTGTACCTTTCTCCCCACATCCTTGCCAACACCTGTTGTTGCTCGTATTCTTGATAATCGCCATTCTAATTGGGGTGAGATGGAATCTTAGGGTGGTTTTGATTTGCATTCTCTTATTACTAGAGATGTTGAACATTTTTCCATATGTTTGTTGATTGCTTGTAGATCTTCTGTGAAGTGTCTATTCATTTCCTTAGCCCATTTGTCGACTGGATTATTTGAATTCTTGGAGTAGAGTTTTTTGAGATCTTTATAGATTCTGGAGATTAGTGCTCTATCTGAAGTATGATTGGCAAAGATATTCTCCCACTCTGTAGGCTCTCTCTTCACATTACTGATAGTTTCCTTTGCTGAGAGAAAGCTTTTTAGTTTGAATCTATCCCAGTTATTGATTCTTGCTTTTATTTCTTGTGCTATGGGAGTCATGTTAAGGAAGTCTGGTCCTAAGCCGACATGTTGAAGATCTGGACCTACTTTTTCTTCTATAATCTGCAGGGTCTCTGGTCTGATTCCGAGGTCCTTAATCCATTTTGAGTTTAGTTTCGTGCATGGTGAGAGATATGAGTTTAGTTTCATTCTGGAAATTATAATTTTTAATAAAGTTATGTGTGAATGTAGCTAGCAGCAAATGCCTAACACATGGGAAGCTCTGGCTTTGATTCCCAGCACCTCAAAAAAAAAAAAAAAAAAAAAAATCTGTGTATGTGTGTGCAGTATCTGTGTTGTTACAGTTGTAATGAATATACTGTTAATTTCAAGAAAATTGTTAGGCAAATGGACATTTCTTTTTTTTAAACAGAAGGTTGTTTTATAGGTCTATGCTCTGGTTGTTGGGACATTATTTTTCTCTACAAGTGTGGAAGTTAAAAGGAAAGATAAGAGCAGTTGGCTAGCTTGAAACAACACATCCATGGAGGTCTTTTTTCAGTACTGTTAGTGTATATGCTTTCTGTAATAATGTGCAGATGTCCTGAAATTCAGAGTTCTTGTGACAGATCTGACCTTCATGAACTTATTGCTTAAGTCTTATTCTTTTTATCTGTTCTTCCTGGTGCCCTTTCCTAGTCTAGTAGTTTTCAAAAGAAAGGTTTATTTTCATGTAGTAGTTCAATAAAATGGGGAATTAATTTTTTTCTCTCGGAATATGGCCTTTGTTTTCAAGTCTTTTTTGAAAAATCACTGTATTTATTCATGAATTTCTAACTTAAGTTCTGAATGCTCTGATAAGTAGAAAAATGGAAGGGAGAAGGGAAGAAGATGTGAGGGGTTTTGAGTATTGTAACTAGAGGTTACTTTGATGTGTGGATCCACATCTGATCTTATTCCAGTGAGCATAGTTTGGCACCTGACGGACTTTCTACCTATGCTTGTTTTCTTTCATTTTTTCTAAGAAAACATGAGCTTTGTGACTCGGGCCATCTTTGACATCTCACTTTTGTGCTACTGAGGTTACTGCATGCTCTGGTCCCAGGGCTCCTAGTTATGACACGTTGTTAATTCTTTTTGTTGTTGTTGAAGTGCTGGGGATCAGACCCAGGGCTTTGCACATGCTATGCCAATGGTCTACCAATCAGCTGTCATGCCCCAGCGCTGTTAATCTGTTTTATGTTTGTTTCAGCTTTTTGCTTTCAAGAAATTACAAAAAAAATGTAAAATTGTAAGAACAATAGGATAAGCAACAGGATCTATTCTACTAGCGTCTCAGTTTGCCTCATAACATTTTTTACCATCTATCAGGCAGGGCAGCACAGTCCCTAGCACTAGGGAGGCCAGGGCAGGAACGTTATAACACTTGAGCCCAAGAATTGGAGACCAGCCTGGAAAATATGGCCAGACCCTGCCTTAAAAAAGCAAAGACAGACATTCTGCCACATTTGTTCTATCTCAGTGGGTGGATATTTGAACCTATTAGGAAAAGAAGTTGTTGAGTTTTTGACACTTAAATATCTCAGCTTGCATCTCTTAAATAACAAGAATATTCTACATAGCCATGTACCATTATCACACTTAGAATATTATCTTATTGGTTCTTACAGTATTGTCTTATTTTTGCACTAATTACTTAATAATTAACTTACTGAACACAAGGGAAACAGTACCTATCTTAATCAGATGATCAAATTTAACACAGTGGAATGGTCTGCCATTACGTGTCTTCCAAAATGATGCAATAAGAAACACACATCACCTTCATAGCCTTTGTGCCAGAAATGTTTAACCCGAATGTAATCATGAAGACATAATCAGATAAATCCAACACGTAGGACATGCTGCAGCTAGCTTGAACTGTACAAAGCAGTGACATGAGAAGATAAAACTGGAGGGAGGAGCTGGGGTTGTGGCCCAGTGATAGAGCACTTGCCTAGCATGTGTGAGACACTGGGTTCGAGTCTCAGCACCACGTATAAATAAATGAATAAAATAAAGATCTGTCAACATCTAAAAATAATATTTAAAAAAAAAAAAAAAACAAAACTGGAGGGAGTGGGATGTTCCTTACTAGAAGAGGTTAAAGAAGCAGGGTGGGGGCTGGGGATACAGCTCAGTTGGTAGAGTGCTTGCCTTGCAAGCACAAGGCCCTGGGTTCAATCCCCAGCACCGCAAAAAAAAAAAAAAAAAAAAGAAGAAGCAGGGTGGCCAGATTCAATGGGTAAAATTTGATTAGGACCCAGGTATGAGGAAAGAAATCTATTAAAGACATTGAGAGGCAATTGGTACATTTTGGTGTGGACTGTGTATGATGGCATTGAATCCTTGATGTTTTTCTTTTGCCCTTTTCTTGTTTCATGGAGCTTGTGGAACTGTATACCTCAGAATATATTTTAATTTTTAAAAGAACAATTTGCTGTCTGTTCTCTTTTGGGAAATTTTGCAGTATTTCCAGAAGGCCACACCCCTGCTGCATATGCAGGTGTTGGGTGGGCCACTGAGTGGGCTCTCCTCTCTGGGATAGTCAGGACCTGGAGTTTTTAGGGTAGCCAGAGGAAGGACTAGAGGAGTAAAGGCAAGCCCCATATGAAGGAATAAATGACTCATCTGTGCAGAAGATAGAATCAAGCATCTCCAGGCCTCTGGATATTCTAAAATACAGACGTCAAAGCAAAGTTGTGGTAACTCTATTCAGAACTTGGTCCTTTCATTTATAGTGGAGAAATAAGTGATAGGATTTTTGTTTCCTAAAAATTTCCTGGTTCTAGAACATAATTTGTTCATTGTTCATTCATTAGTTCATCATTCAGGAAATCTCTTTCATGTATCTGCTATGTGACAGGTACTGTGCTCAGTGAAGAATTCAGTAGCCTCTGCCCCTTTGTCCAAGGGGAATATGTTCCAAGATCCCAAGTGGACGGACTCCTGAAACTGCAGAGAATACTGAACCTTATATATCTTATGTTTTTTTCCTGTATAAATATACCTATAATTAAGTTTATAAATTAGGCACAGTAAGAAATTAACAACAATATAATAGTCATAACAAGATACTATAATAAAATTGCCAGTGTCACTACTTTTGTACTTTGGAGTCATTACTAAGTAAAATAAGGGTTACTTGAGCATAAACTGCAATACTACAAAAGTTCATCCGATAACTAAGACAGACAGCTACTAATTCACTAACGGATGGATAATATATCCAGTGTGGATACATTGAACAAAGGAATAATTCATATCCTAGGCAGGATGGAACTAGACTGTGGGAGATTTCCTCACACTCCTCAGAGTAGCATGCTGTTTAAAACTTATGAATTGTTTATTTCTGAAGTTTTCCATTTATATTTTCAGATTCTAGTTGACTGTGGGTGACCGAAACAGCAGAACATGAGACTATAGACAAGGGGGGACTGCTGTATTGTGAAAAAGACATAGTGTCACCCAGAATTATTAATCTAGACAGGGAAACCAACATTAAACAGAGGTAAAGACAGTTGCATTCACAGTAAATATTCCAAGAGGAGACAGAGGTGCTGCAACAGAGAACAATAGATTTTACGAACCTATAATGTTTCTGCAAAGTGTAGTTCTGAAAATGTTTACCCTCCAGCCTCAGCCTAGCATTCCACCAGTTACATTCTGCCTGATTCTGGTACATTCTCTTCCCTCCTTTTAGAGTGGGAACAAAGTGACTTATTCCATGAGTAAGTCGGATATTAGTTTGTAAAGATAATTTGCTACCCTGACTGAATGAAAGGACTTTTCCTTACTGCCAGGAACTCCTTATTTTTCCAGAGAATTTGGAAATCTGAATTTTTATGTGAAATCTCCTGACATATTAATGTTAGCAAATAAAAAAATTCCAAAGTCTGTGGTCTTAACCTGATACACCTGTGAACTTCCAGTTTGCAGCTTCTGCTTAAAGAAACACAGAAATCTAGTTATATGAGACCCAGTTCAGAGCTCAGCCCTAATTAAAAATTTTTTAATATAAATTACTAAACAAAAGATGCAGAATACCAAGGATACAAACCAAAAGACAGGCAGATGGATGGATGGATGGATGGATGGATGGATGGATGGATGGATGGATGGATGGATGGATGGGTGGATGGGTGGATGAATGGATGGATGGATAGATACATAGATAGATATTTTGTGGTACTGGGAATTGAACCCAGGAGTATTTACCTCTGAGTTACATCCCCAGCTCTTTAATTAAAATTTAACTTCAAGGCAGGCCCCAAACTTTTGATCCTCCTGCCTCAATTTCCCAAGTAGCTGTACCACCACACCTGGCCAAAAGGTTTTTGGTTTTTGTTTGTTTGTTTTTTGGACAAAGTCTTTTTTATTTTATCCTTAACATAATATTAAGCAATAAATAATTATTACCTTCACTGGTTTCTCACCCTCCCTGCCTCACTCCCTTCCTTAATCCAAACAGTAAAGATCCCTCCGTAAGGGCAGACAAAGGAGATTTGTCCATGGTCCTCCTCCATGACCACAACCTGATCAGTGTTTCCTTGGCCTGCCTTCTACTCTTTTTTTTTTTTTTTTTTTAAATAGGTAACAGCTTTCCTGAAATACGTTTTATATACTTTACAGTTTACCCATTTAAAGTTCAAAATTCAGTTGTTTTCATATATTTAGAGTTGTACAAACATCACCAAAATTTTGAACATTTTTGCTGCCCTCATGAGAAACCATCCAGCCACTTGAGTCATGCTGGTTTTCCCCAGCCCTAGGCAATGACTAATCTACTTTCTATTGCTATAGATTTGCCTCTTCTGGATATTCCATGTAGTAAATGGACTCATACAACATGTAATCCTGTGAGTGGCTTCTTTCACTTAGCATAATGTTTCAAGGTTCATCCATATTATAACATGAATCATTACTCTTCATTCCTTTTGTGGCCAAATAATATTCCATTGCAGGATAATACCACATTTTATTTACCCATTCATCAGTTGATGGATATTTAGTTTCCTTCCACTTTGGACTATTACAAATAACACTGTGAAGCCTCTCAGGAGACTGAAGCAGAAGGATCACAAGCTCAAAGCCAGTCTCAGCAACTTAGTGAGGTCCTAAGCAACTTAGTGAGACTCTCTCTCAAAATAAACAATAAAAAGTGCTGGGGATGTGGCTCAGTGGTTAAGTGCCCCTGGGTTCAATCCCTGGTACCCAAAACAAACAAACAAAACCCTGCTATGAATATTTGTGTACAGTTTTTGTGTAGACACACCATGTAGACACAGTGTTTTCATTTCTCTTGGGCTCTTACCTGGCAGTGGACTTGCCCAGTCATGATGACTCTGTATCTAACTAGTTGAACTACAAGTGCTGCATCATCAAACCCCCCACCAACTGCTTATGAGTTTCCTTTTCTCCCTCCTTCCCCTGGATATTTCAGATGATTGACACTGATGACCACCTATTACAACTTTTCATTTCTCATTGGGGCACTGAGAACTGTTTTCTTTCTTTTTCAATAAGAGTATTATAAATTAACAAGCACACAAAATTTCTCATGATAAAATTTGAAAACTTCCTTGAGCATCTTTCAGTTTTCTGTTTTAACTAAGTTATTTAAGAATGCCCTGGTGCCATGTTGGGATTTTTTTGTTTGTTTTTATTTTTTTTCTTTTGGTAGTACTAGGGATTGAATCCAGGGGTGCTTTACCACTGAGCCACTTCCCAGCCCTTCTTATTTTGAGACAGGGTTTCTAAATTGCTGAGGTTAGTCTTGAATTTGAGATGCACCTACCTCAACCTCTCAAGTCACTGGCATGTGCCACCCAGCTGATACCATTCTCTTTTAATGTCTATTAAGCACATTTTTTTCTCAGATGCAGAAAGAAATGTCACATGACAAAGAACTTAGAGTCTCATCTTGTCCATGGGTCTCTGACACATGTGTATTACATGTATATAAACCTCTTATATTTTTTATTGTTTGGATTTGTAAATCTAATTCCAGACATTGTGTCATTTTGCCCATAAATATTTTAGTATTCATCTTTAACACAGAATTTTTTTTATAAAGCTATCATGCTATTATCCTATACTAACAATGATTCCTTAATATCATCTAATACCCAATCTATATTCAAGCAATCCTTATTCTCCCCTGCCCCCACCCCAGTACTGGGATTAAACCCAGGGTGCTCTACCACTGAGCTACATCCCCACCCTTTTTTATTTTTTTAATTTGAGACAGGGTCTTGCTAAATTCCCCAGACTGGCCTCTAGCTTGCAATTCTCCTGTCTTAGCCTCTGGAGTCACTAGGATTACAGATGTGTGCCACCTCACTTGACTCTAATTGTCTTAAAAATGCCTTTTGACTTTTCTTAGTACTTTGAGTCTGAGTCTAAACAAAGTCTACGTGTTTGGTTGTTTCATCTTTTGTTGTTGTTGTTGTTGTTGTTGTTACCAGGGATTGAACCCAAGGGCAATCAACCACTGAGCCAAATCCCTAGACTTTTTTATTTTGAGATGGGGTCTTACTAAGTTGCTTAGGGGCTTGCTGAGTTGCTGAGGATGGCTTTGAACTTATAGTCCTCCTGACTCAGCCTCCCAAACCACTGGGATTACAGATGTACACCATTTATCTTTTTTTTCTTCCTTTCTTTTTTTCTTTCTTTTTTTTCTTTTTTAGGACTGGGGATTGAAACCAGGGGCACTTTAACTGCTGAGCTGCATCCTCAACCCTTTTTAATATTTTATTTAGAGCCAGGGTCTTGCTGAGTTGCTTAGGGCCTCACTGAGTTGCTGAAGCTGGCTTCGAACTCATGATCCTCCTGCCTCAGCCAACTGAGCCATTGGGATTACAGGCGTGCGCCACTGTACTCAGCTTATTTATCTTTTTATCCTAGATTAATTCTTTTAGACAGATGGACACAATACCTTTATTTTATTTATTTATTTTTATGCAGTGCTGAGGATCAAACTCAGTGCCTCATACATGATAGGCAAGTGCTCTACCACTGAGCTACAATCCCAGCCCCAGACAGATCATATTTGGTTATAAGTAAAACAATCACAAATAATGTGAAACGGTATTTAGTAAGACATTCAATAGGATGTGATCAACTGTGAGGCATCTAGGTTTCTAACAGACTCTGACACTGGTCCCATTGGTAGGTGTGTGGTATAGATGTTAGGGAACCAGATTAACTTGATTTGAAGCCCCAGCCCTTTTGCTTTAGGCCATGTGATCTCATGCAGGTACTTTAGTGTTTGTTTTTTATTTAAGTTCTACCTGTGCATAGTTTGAAAAAGGCAGTCTTACAAGTCTTGTTACCAAAATATAAAAAGCACTTCCTAATTACTACCACTGCTTGATTTGTTTACCTCTATGAGGCATCCATTTTTAATTCTTTTAACTAATTGGCTTTTTAATTATTTTAACTCCAGATATCTAAGTAACAAGCTTATAGTTTTAGTTCTTGATTTTTCTGTTTGGACTTTTATCTCCTGACTTTGTGCAGTGGAAGATGAATATTCAGTATTCCATCATGCTCACTGCTCCTCTACCACAGAATTTTAATGTTTTTTTCTAAGTTTTTATCCCCCCATGTATTCTCTGTTGTTCCACGTTGCGTTTATTTTTCGTTCATTTTGGTCTTTCTTTACATGGGATACTTTCCTATAATGCCTTGTGATCTTGGTAGTTGACTCGTATTTAAGAACATGGTGTCTTGTTTGTAGGATCATCCTTGCCCCCACTTCCAGCAGTATCCGATGCTGCCAGTGAGAACTCTTGAGTTCTGTGGCATATTGCATGTTGAGTTCAGCTTGTGCACTGTCGTTACCTGTGTAGGATTCAGATTTCTTGGGTTTGCTGAGTTCCATTTGTTTATTTGCTTCTCAACTTCCAAACTCTTTTTTTGGGGGGGGAGGGGTACCAGGGATTGAACTCAGGGGCACTCAACCACTGAGCCACACCCCCAGCCCTATTTTGTATTTTATTTAGAGATAGGGTCTCACTGAGTTGCTTAGGGCCTCATTTTTGCTGAGGCTGTCTTTGAACTGGAGATCCTCCTGTCTCAGCCTTCCGAGCCACTGGGATTATAGGCATGTGCCACCGCTCCCAGACACCTTCCCAACTTTTGTTGCTGGTGTCTCTCTGTTCTCTTGGACCTTGTACTTCTGCTTTACCACAAAATATCTTTTCTGTCATTGTAGAGGTTTAGGAGGGAGAAGAGGCGTTTATGTAAACTGAATCAGGGTCAGCATACCATTGGATCCTTTACCAAATTCAGTCCACAGCCTGCTTTTGTGTGACTTGACTTTAAAAAAAAAAAAGACTTTTACATGTTTAAAGGTTTGTTTTTGTTTTAGTAAAACAAAACAAACACAGAATATGTTACAAATATATTTATCTGTGTGACCCACAAAGCCTAAAATATTTACTGGCCATTTCCAGAAAATGTTTTCCAGTTCCTTACTGAAATCTATTTTCAACTGGAAGATTAATCTCTTCCCTTTCAATTTCTATAGCAAATGGCCATGTCCCACTTCATAGAGAAAACAAATCTTTCAGGCAGTCTACCGTTTACTTTCGTGGCCCTGTACTCAAACCATTGCAGTTTGTGGGTTACCCAGAACACTTCACTAAATCCAGCTTCAATGAATGGCAAAGCTCACTGAAGACCTCCTTATTACTGAACTTCTTAACTGTGGTTCTTTTTTTTTTTTTCTTTCTTTCTTTTTTTTTTTTTTTTTTTTTTTTTTTCTTTTTCTTTTTTTCTTAACTGTGTTTTAACTGACTGCCTGGTTGATGCCATTGGATATTGTGTGGCTTCCATCCTTACTACCTTACTTGAATTTGCTCTTCCTGAGATTACCAGAAGCAGCCAAATCCAGATGTTTGATTTTGTTTTCTGTTGCTACTAACACATACTTCATATTGCGTATTGTCAAGGGTCAAGGGTCCACATCTGGTAATGCCCTTCTTGCTGGTAGTCTTGAGGTGGTGCAGAGCATCCCATGGTAAGAAGCAGGGAGCATGTGTGTGTGATATTCTGTTTTCTCTCCTTTTCTTAAAAAGCCACCAGTTTTCAATTATGGGACCTCAATCCTGCTCTCCTCCCAGAGTCTACCAGTATAGTCAGATTTGCTTTCCACGCTCTCAGTACAACATGAGTTTCATAGGAGACAAACCATACTCAGACCATAGCACCAGAGGAGACTTTTCAAACCTAATCTTGACCTTTCTTTTGTTATACTTAACATTATTCTGTCCATCTATCTCTGGAATATTTCTTCTCTCTTTATATTGTAATGCAGTCCTCACCCCCTCACCTCCAGTTTTCAAATCCTTCTATCCCCCCTGTGACATCTCATCTCTCCTTCCATCCCTTCCACCACAGCCTCATGCTAGACTCTCATTGTCCCCTGCATCATTCCCTAGAAAGCTCTCTGACATTTCCTGGCCTCTGTACTTTTCATCTTTCTCATGCTACTAGACTGGTTTTCCTGAAACCACAATCTGTTGATTTTATTAACTTTCTGAAAAATCTGTCATGCCTTTCTCTGCCCTGTTACCACTTAATAAAATCCAAACTTGCCAGTTGTTGTGGCACACACCTGTAATCCCAGAGACTCTGCAGGCTGAGGCAGGAGGATCAGAGACTTGAGACCAGCCTCAGCAAATTAGCAAAACCCTGCCTCAAAATATGAAACAGAAAGGATTGGTGATGTAGCTCAGTATTAACGAGTCCCTGGATTCGATCCCCAGTACCAAAAAAAGAAAAGAAAAATCCACACTCCTAACATGATCTTGAGAGCCACACCTAGCCTACTTTCCTACCTTATTTTTACTGTTTCTCCCCTTCTTTTTCCTTCTCACTTTAGCCCAACCACCACTGGGTACTTATCACTCCCCCTTCAGCCCACTTACCATCAATAACAATGACAATGATGAAGGTGATAATAAAAACATTAACAGCAGTATGTACTGCGGTCTTCCACTGTGCCAAGTACTTGATTTAAATCAAGTCACTTAGTCCCCGTGACAGCCTTATTAGGTAGGTTCTATTACAGGTCTCCTCTCCCTGCTTGAACTCTGAAAGTCTTCTTTAAAAATTTTTTTTTTCCCATAAGATTGGGGTCTAATATCATTTGGCTGCAAAATCTGATGTATGGATGATGTGAATTTATTCATGATCACATTTAGTGTAAAAATTCATTTCATGGGAGAAATATGAATAATTATAGGATGCTGCTCAAACCTCATGAGGGCTGGGTATTAGGTAATATGTGGTTTGTGCAGCATATATTTTTTCTAAAATCTGGACAATTTTGAATTTTAATACTGTCTACTTTTAGGGGTTTCAGAAAAGAGACTTTGGGCTTGTAGGACCCTTTTTAAAGATGAGGAAATAAGACCCAAAGTCACACAGTGGAAAAAGTGTCAGAGCCCAGAATTAGCACCTTGGTGGCCTGACTCAAAGCTCACATCTTGCCTGCCATGCCATGCCATCAGCCACCTGCGGGTCCCTGCTTTTTGCCTTTCCTGTTCTCTCGATGGGTCTGATTCATCTTCCACCCCCACTTCGCCAGGCTGTGTCCTTTCAGTAGCATTCTTAGGTTCTTCACCCCCAGGGCCTCCTGAAAATGTCCTGCTAACAGTTCCCACCTCTGGCTGAGTCTCCTGTCCTCTCAGATCATGCTCCTGGGCCGTCCGTCATTTGAGTCCCAGAGTAATGACACTCACACTGACCACCACTCCTGCTGCACCTTGGTTAGGACTTGGCAATACCGCCTCTCCAGTTTCCTCCCTCAGCTTCCTTCCTCTTCCTGGGGCAGCTGTACTAAACTTCCCCAGGCCACTGAAGTGGCGCACCCCTCTCCTGGCATCCCTCTCTGCGTTTCAGCATGTGCCGAATTCCGTCTTCATTCCAGCTTCTTCCACTGCCGCAGCGCGCCCTCCTTCCAGCCCACCCCCTGGAGGGCTGCAGCCGGTAGAGTGTCTGCTCGTCAGACTTCCTGGTCTCCCGTGGGTGCGATGCTCCAGGGGGGCGTTCTGCCCTGGTCCTCAGCCAAGTGTCTTTTGTCTCCTGGTATGACATAGCAGTTTTTTTCCTCAATTTCATGGTGACTCACTTTTTAAAAATAGTCTTTGATGTGTCAAAGCCTCGTTTTGAAAGTCTAAACAGATTGTATTGACTGGTTCCTTTTAGTCACATGTATTTTTACCTCCTGAAAGAAACCCTGATGTATTAATTAGGTGTGATTTACCTTCCTGAAACCCCACACCCCTCACTATCCATGCTTCAGTGCCTTTCCTTAGCTTTCCCACCATACCAATCGGCCTGGCCTGTAAGGTCACCTCAGACAAACTCACACTCTCACCTCCACGTCTTCCTTGTTTCTTCTGGCAAAACTCCTTGATCTGAACACCTGCAGGACTCTGTAGAGGCTTGTGATACCGTTATTTGCCTCTCTCTGCCAACCATTGATAGTTCATACACTCTTTGATGCCAGGGACCATGTCTGGTTGTCTCACGAGCTTCGTAAGAACTCTGTAGAATGTATGACAAGTTAAATTAAGGAGAAACTCCTTGAAACAAGGTGTCTACAACAGCCTCCTCCTACTCATTCACTGCTGAGTCCTGGCCGCTCGACCATTGTGTAGAAATCACTTCCATTAAAGTTATCCCCAAAAGTTGAGGGCACATTGTAAAAGCTAGATTAGAAAACACAGCTGAGCTCATGGTCCAAGTGGTCCTCTACTTGTTCTAAGATGCAGATTCTGTGGGGTGGGTGAGTCGTGACAGTGATGGGACCACCCTTACACCCCCACCCATTGGTAGGGCAGAGACTGGCCCAGGGATTTAAAGTGTGAGGCCTGGAAGGAGAAGATGAGCCCACTCCAATGGTGGAGAGCTCCAGGGTAGCAAGAGAAGAAAAAGAAGAATCTCAATTCTAGGCCAGGCCTCATGGGAACTGAGGAAAAGCCGAACCCTGAGGCCTCATGGAAAGTTGTGACTGGTTGCCATGGAGACTGGAGCTGGGAGAACATTCTGACTCTGAGGCAACTCTGTCTTGTTGCCCTCAACAACAGGGTTGTGACTCTTCACTCTGATGCTCTGCTATTAAAGTGGGCCCCAGGGCCCAGCATCCAGCCCAGCCCGTGGCCCCATACTCTGTCCTCTTTGTCTGCTGTTTCTTCTACCAGCTCCCCCAGTGCTCTGTGCTTCCCCTTGCAGATCTCAAAAGGCAGACCCCAGCCACCTCACAGGTGGAAGATCAGTGTATGAATTGCCTTCCAGGGCAGGCAGCCTCCCCTGGTCCAGTGGCCAGAGGCAGGGTCACAGTGGTTCAGCTGCAGGCCACTTGGGGTCACAGAGCAGTTGGCATCTGTTTGCATGAGCCCAAACTGTGGATGCGGTCCTCCTTTCTTATCTCTCACTCATGTCCCTTTAGTCACAAATCCCAAAGTGTTCCTTTTAAACCTTCCTGGAACCCTTCCTATTTTCTTTATTTATGTCCTCACAACTTCCATTTAAACCACTAGCCCTTCTCATCTGGGTTATTGCATTCTCCTCCATAGCCACCTCCCCGCCTGCAGTCTTTCCTGTGATCTACCCTCTAGTCTTGCCAGAAGAATCAATTTAGTTCCTACATAGCAGTTGAAGTTTATCTTTAAAAATATAAATCAGATACTGTTACTCCCCGTTTGCTTTTGTTTTAGTAGAATTGGGATTGAACACAGGACCTAGTGCATGCCAGGCAAGTGTTCTACCACTAAGTTGCATTGCTAGCTCATTCCCCTGGTTTTAAGCAAGGCTTCTTGTTGCTATTGAACCATGACAGACATCTCTCCCTGACCTCCTGCAGATCGGGCTCATCTTCCTGACTGCATTTTCCCACCTTCCTGCTTTTCCTGCTCTCTGCTGCAGCAACACTGTGGCCTCCTCTCACTTCCTTAAGCACAGCGAGATTGCTGCGCTTGCTTTTCCTTCTGCCTGGAACGCTCTTACCCTTGATGTTTTCTTAACTGGCTCCTATCTTCAGGACTCACTCAGCCCATATGTCACAAAATGCCCTAATAGTACCTCTGGTGTATATTAACATTCTTTAATGTTCTTTGTATTGCCATCACTGTCAGATATAGCTTTGTTCATTTTGTTTACTTGTTTTTTTAATCTCTCTGACTAAAATGTGAATTCCTGGAGAATAGGAACATTCCTGTTTTACTTACCATTGTGTCCTGTAGGTCTGGTGTACAGTAGTTGCTCAATTAATACCTATTATATTAATGAACCGTGAAATGTCCTTCATTACCCTTTTTTCTGTCCCTATTTGTCATAGGGATAGGTTAGATTTATATGAGTTTGTATCTCACCTCTTAGCCTGTGAGCTCCTTGAGGAAACCATCTGGGTTTTTATTCACTGTTGGATTTCTAAGCTTGCACATGGCAAACAGGAGATATGTGTTGCCTGTGTATCATGAAAGGCAGCACCCAAAATCCAGCCTATTCACTGTACACTAGGTGCTTTGGAAACCTCTGAATGGCAGAAAGAGTGAGCTGCATTCTCCTTTTTATTTCTTATATTCTGCTTAAGAAACTTGACACAGGAAACATCTGACCATAATAAAAGATTTCCAGTAAGTTCCAGATTTCCTCATTGAACAGTCATGTGCAGCATGGCTCTGTTATACCTTGGCCTGGGATTCAGTTCAGTCACTTGTGCAACACCCCACAGGCTGCTCTGGCCTGGAAGCCAGAAACAACTGGAGCTGGGATGATTGAAGTAAAAAATGACATATTTGTTAGCTGGAGAGGGAGAAGTCTGATTATTCTTGCTCTGTTTCTTACAAAGCAAACTTGTCAATCTGTTGAATACTAAGTTTTCCTGTTAGCTGTCAAAGTGTTTTACAACTAAAATAATCTTACATCCTTTTGAATAAGCACAAATTATGAAGAGTCAAACTGTTTCTGAAGTCTGTGCCTTTAATGCTCAAAGCAAAATTCATCTCAAATTACACAAAACATGAATATGTCACCAACTTCCTCTAGAAATATGTACCATCTTGCTTGTATCGTCTGAACCTTGAAGACACGTGCTTTTAGGAGCCTTGCACTACCATTGGAAAGAATGTTTGCTAGGATTTTGACTTTTCTTTCCATTAAGACTGGCTTGCTAGTTTGCCTCCTCACACCAACATCACACTTCATTTTATCTTAAGTGCCTAACTTGTCTCTGTTGATTGGAAGGCAAAGACACACTCTTTGTCTTCTTTCTTTCTCACATAGTCTCTCTCTTTTTGAGATGGGATCTTGCTGGGTTGCCCATTCTGGTCTCAAACCCCTCGGCTCCAGCAGTCTTCCTGCCTCCGCTTCCTGAGTAGCTAGGACTACAGGCACCTGCCAAGGATCGTGTCTCTAGAATCTGGCCCAAAGTCTAACACATAACAGGTTCTTGATAGTATTTGGGGGAAGGAAGAAAGAAGAACAGAGGAGGGAGGACAGCACAGCTATGCTGGAGGTGGGGGTCACGCCTGTGATCCAAGTGACTTTGGAGACTGAGGCTGGAGAGTCACAAGTTTGAGGCCAACCTTGGCAACTTGATCAGAAGGGCCGGGGAAGTAGCTCAATAATAGAGCACCCCCAGGTTCAATCCATAGTAACCCCCCCCCCCCCCCAAAAAAAAAGGCCCAGTCCTTTAAAGAATTGGTACAGATCACCTCAGTAACTACAGAGAAAAGTTGAGCAGCCTTTCAGCCTGTACAGTGAGTAGTAGAGAGCAAGACCCTTCTGTCCTTTGGTATTGATACAGAGGTTCAAATCCTAGAACTGATTAGAAAGTTCTTTTTCAACATTTTTCCCTTATGATATAAATCATACATGATTATTATAGAATTTTGCAAAATACAGATAATAAATATCACCTATAATTCAAGCTCTCAGAGACAATTACTGTTAACATTCAGTCTTTTTTAGTCTCAGGCTAGTCTTTTTTTTTTTTTTTTTAATTCTTTTTTAGTGTAGATGGACACAATAGCTTTGTTTTTTTAAATTTATTTTTATGTGGTGCTGAGGATCGAACCCAGTGCCTCAGACATGCTAGGCAAGTGCTCTACCACTGAGCCACAACCCCAGCCCTAGTCTTAGGAAAGGTTTAAACTTTAACTTTTAAGCCCTTTTTCTTTACATATAGACAGAAAGTTTGTTTGTTTTAGATTAAATAAGGTCTGCTTTTAAAGAAGGTAGATTACAATTGGGAAAGTACTCATCAATTGCAATAAAAATATGAGGTACTTTTAAAATTTTTGCTCATCTGGGCAATCAATTCCTCAGTTATCGATGGCCGTTTTCCTGCAGGTGAATGAGAGCTGTTGGGGTGCTTTCCTCACTCCAGCTGCCGCCAGACTGTGAGCACTTTTGCCTCCCAGGATGTGGCCAGGCTTGAACCCCTTCAGTTTCATCATCCAAGGATGATTCAGGATTGACATGAACTAAATGAGAGTCAATACCCAAAATCAAGTTCCTTCCCAAACTTGTGAAATGTCACTCAGATAACATCACCTTTGAAAGAAAGCAAGGACAGTAACTAGTGTACCCCTTAGGTTAATAAACATGTCGGTCAGGCATCACAGCTGCCTAGGGAAGAGACGGTCCTTGTTCTCAGGGAACCTGCAGCTTATCAAGAGAAAGGAGAAGCCAACAAGGGTTTTGTGTTAGTCGGCTTTGCATCACTGTAACCACAATACCCAACAAGGACAACGTAGAGGAGGAAAAGTTTATCTTGGCTCATGGTTCCAGAGGTTTAGTCCATGGCTTACTGTTGATCTGGGCCTGAGTGAGGCAGGACATTGTGGCACATAGGTGTGGCAGAGCAGTACTGCTCCTTTGATGGCAGCCAGGAAGCAGAGGAGGAGGAAGGGGCAGCAGGAAAGATGAACCTTTCCAGGACATGCCCCCAAGTGAGCCACCTCCCCTAGCCACAACCCACCTGCCTACAGTTACCACTCAGTCCATTCAAACCAGACTGATTAGGTTACAGGCCTCACAGTCCAATCATGTCTCCTCCAGACATTTCTGCATCAGCACAGGAACTGCTGGGGACACTGCATATCCAGACCACAGCAGGTTATGATACAGTGTAATCGTCACTGTAGTAGAAGTGCAGCGGTGACTAGAGAATGGAGTGAGCAGTGCTGATCAGAGAAGGTGTGGAAAAGAGGGTCGAGTTGGGTCTTAAAGGAAAAATGGGAGGGTTTTTATGTGAACAGATGAGAGAGTAGTGTATCAGTGTCTGAAGGCACAAAGGCACAAAGCCGTGTGGGGAAATGTAAGTGGCTTGGCGTATCTGGAACTTGAGGTATTTGAGGTGCAAATGAGGCAAAAGGTAAAGAATCTCAATGACAGAGCTTGAACTTTATCTTGCAGGCTAATGCAAGTCATGGGAAGTTTTATTGCTTTTGCTTTTTTGTGGTGGGTTTTGTTTTGTTTTTGGTGGTGATGTGGACTAAACCCAGGACCTTGTGCATGCCAAGCAAATACTCTGCTACTGAGCTACTTTCTTCCCAGACCCCATGGAGGGTTTTAATAAGAGTGGTTACACAGTCCTGTATACTTTTGGGAGAAATCAGAATAAAGGATGGATAGACATAGGCTAAGTTGGAGGAGGAGTGTGGTTAGGGGCTTTCAGAACAATCCAGCAAAAGAGGATAGGCAGATGTACAAAAAAGCAAATCAGTAGAGACCAGAAGTTCTTTAGTGGTGACCCAGGACTGGAAGTGGGAGCCAGGAACAACTCTAAATAGGCCTGAAGGATCTTTTTGGGATGACAGATGTGTAAATTTTCTAAAAAATCAGTGAGTTGTACACTTAAAATGAGTGACTTGTAAGGTGTATAAATTATACTTCAATAAAACTCTTTGAAGAGTAGGGGCAGACTTCTCAGAAGAGAGATCATTGATAAAGGAGAATTTATGAGCTAGCCATTGTTTCTGTGAAATAGAATGGTCAACGCTCTGTTCAGCCAGGATTTCTAATTGTGTATTTTTAATAAAATGATGGTAACCCTGCCTTCTTCTAGGTAGATTTCAAAGCTAGGATCTGCCCTTTACTGGCAGTACAAACTATCTGCTTCTGGATCCTTATCAGAAACCAGATCTTGCAGCTCACTGCCACCACCCAGTTCTTAGTAAACTGATGGTTGTGGGAGGGGAAAAAAGGGGAAAACAAAATTTGTGAAGGATTGTCTGAAGGATTTGTGGTCCTTTTATTTCTCTTGGTGCTATAATTCAGCAAATAGTTATTGAGTGTCAGGTGTTATGCCGGTGACATAGCAGTGAATAAAACAGACAGTGTCTGCTTTTATGGAGCTTAATATCTAACAGTGGGAATAGATGTTATTTATAGTCATAATGGCTGTCGTGTTGAATTTCCATGTTCAGTGTGAGAAAATGACATCCAAGGGTAATGCTGGGGTGGGGTGTGGCTGTAGACCCTGGTCCTCTGTTCATCCAGCTGGCACTGCTTCATAATGAAGGAGGCTTTTGAATCTGATCCCTGTAAAATCTGGGGTCTTCTGGGTTGTCTGGGCCATCCGTCATGTTGGGGCCCCTTATCATTGTAATGATTGAACCGTACATTGGCCTTATGGCATCATTTTAGATTGGCTCATATTGTAAGAAACAGTCGTACAAGACTCACAACTACTTACTCAAGAAATATTGTAGAAGATGCAAACTTCAATATCATACAGCATTCCCTTTAAGTCCCACAAAACAAGGTCTCTAATCACTATGTATTTGCCTTTATGTTTTGGTTTTCTGAGTTGCTCTGAAGCACCAGATTCCCTCTTGCTTCAAGTCTTCACATGTGGCCCTCTCTTTCCCTGGAATGCCCATTCCATTCTTGCCTGATTTGACCCTCACTTATTCTTCAGCTGTCAGTCCAGGTGTCAGCTTCTTCAGGGAAACCTCCCTCTCCAGCACCCGTTCCGGGAAGGTCTTGATCTGGTTCCCAGTACAAACCTCCATAGCATTCTCTTCTTATCATTTTCTAATCTTATCAGTTTCTAGTTAAATAATTTAGTCTTCAGTTTCTTTCTTCTCCTAGACTGATAGCAGGGAGGTCCATCAGGTAGATACCATGTTTTTTTGTTTGCTCCTGTATCTCAGTCATAGTATAGTATCTTGCATATCTTAGATGCCCGATATATATGTCCTGCATACTTGAATGACTGAAAGAATGAATGCATTGTGGGCACTGGATCTTGGGTCATTTTCTCCTTCTTGCTTTGGCTGTTTGAGAGCTCATGCCCTCCTTGATTCTGTCTGCAGTGTGTAGAGGCCCTCATGGCATGCAATTTGTGCACTAACATTTCCCCCATTATATAATTTTTTTTCTCTGACTTCTTCACTTTTTATCTCAGTATACTAAAAATTCCTATAGGCCACTCTCAGTCTTTTGGCAGGGAGAAGTAAACAATTGGGTATATTCTTGCTGGCAACGAGAGAGTGGTTGCCATGACAGGTGCCTTAGAACAACTTTGTTTTGGGGAAGGGCATCTCTGTGAGTAGAAGAAAGGGAGAGGTCCACGGGGAAATGTTAGTGCCTTTAACCAGATGTGGGAGGGAAGTTTTATTTTGGTTTGTTTTAATTTTATTTTCAGTAGAAAAAGGAAAAAGAAATTTTGTCCCCTAATCTCACAGGAAATGCCTCTGAAGAATTTGGGGCCTGTCCCTGCTTTGAGACATTCTGTCATTGGCAGAAGGCAAAGGGTGCTGGGCTTGATAGGGCTTGCTGGCCCAGTGGACAGGTGGGCATGGACCTCCATCCCAGCTGATTTTTCCCTGGGCAGGGTTTGGGCAGAGCCAGCAGGAGCTTGTTGTGTTGCTATGAGAAGGAGAAAGAAACGAATTTGTCCTCTTGTGTTGCAGATTCAGTGGTTCTTTCCTTTGACTCCGCTGGACAGACACTAGGCTCAGGTACCAATTCTTCCCCCTCTATCATCTTTTCAGCTCTCAATACTGGCCATATCTCTAGTGGTCAGGGTCCTGGGGGAGGGCAGGGACTGTCTCCGAATTGCGGGGGGATCTCAAGGACTCACGGTGGCGGGAGAAGAGAGACACATCATCCAGTATACTTTTCCTGTGCTTTAAAAATGTGCACAGTGGAGTTGCAGCAGATAACTCATTTCTCACGCAGAGTGGTCTGGGTTCATATGAAAGGATGTCTGTTTCCTGTACACATATCCTATCTCAGAGGGTGGGGCAGAGGGCATTAAGAGACTGCGAGCTCTGCCCATGATAATCATCAGGGCCCTCCTGCAGAATGCCAGGCTGTGAGAGCACCCTGTTTTCCTGAGGACATGCACTCCATTGCTTGTTTACCTGCATATCCTACATACTCAGGTACGGACCTTTTCCAGGATGGGATTCCACACAACTGTGCACTCATGCCTAATGCGTATAGGTGACGAACTTCCTCCCCTCCCTGGGTTTATAGTGCAGGGCACATACATTGACCCACTGCCTTATGACTGAACTCACCCAGGCGAGGGGAACTTAGCTCTCCTAGGTCCAAGGAAGTTCACCTGTCCCATGCCTCTGTGCTTTCTGGTAGGAAGCAAAAAGAGTGGCTGCTTCGAGTCCTCAGCTTTCTGACCTTAAGAGAGCCCCTCTTGCATCAATCCTTTGTTTTTAGGTAAAGATGGTGGGCCTCTTACTGGGGGTACTGCCCCTGAATATCAGATAGATTTTGCTGGCCTGTTGAGGGCAGTTAATCTCTTTTGCTGCCCTTGAGCACAGTAGTCAAATATCTTAGAAAACAGCCATGAGGAACAGGCATGGGTGATAGAGTGAACAAAAGGAACAAGAGGAAAGATGTTCAGAGAATGTGATCACAGCCACCAGTATTCACTGAAGACCTACTGAGTGCCAACACTGTGCTGGGAACTTTATGCACCTTGTAGTTATCCCTCACAATTTGGAGTTTTTTTGAATTACAGCAAAGAAACTCATGATCAGAGACATGACATAGCTGTTCAGGCACCCATCTCCATGTGGCTCTAGAGCCCACTCTCTTCCCTTACCATCTTGCTGTCTCATATCTGCTTGAGGTACCCTCACTAAGGTACTGAGACAGGAAAAGTCACTTCTAGATAGAGGGGGCAGACAAGAAGATTCTTAAATAGATCCCAAAGTTGTATCTATTTATTGTGGGAGAAGATCTATCAATTTTATTACATTAAAGTTAAGAACTTCTATTAATCAAAAATTCTATTAAGAGAGAGAAGACAATGCAGAGTGAAAAAATATATTTGTAACACAATTAACCAACAAAGGACTTGGTTCCAGAACAAAGAACTACAAAAAATCAATAGGAATGAAGAAATAGCCTTGCATAGATATGAGCACAAAGCTAGGACATATCACAAATTGGGAAATCCAAATGGCCAGCAAACCTTTAAAAAGGTGTTCAGCTGCATTAATGCTTGGGGAACTGCAATTTAGCATCACAGTGAGGCATCACTGCACATCTTCCAAACAGCAAAACCTGAAAAACTCAGCAGCCCCACATTGATAAGGACGTGGCAGAGTGGGAACTCTTGAGTCTGCACTGATTGAAGGACAAGTTGGTAGAGTCACTATGGAAAAAACCATGGTAGAAACTAGATAAATTTGAATATACACATACCCTGTGTCCTGGCAATTCCTCCTCTAGGTATCTTCCCTACAAAAATGGATGTTTATTGTCACGATGAATCCCATTACTATGTATAATTATAAGGCACAAGCAAAAAAAAATAAAATAAAATAAAATAATGGATGTTTATATATACCAGAATATATTTGCAGGATATATGTATAAGACCGTTTGTAAGAGCATCATTCCTGATTGACAGACAAGACAGTTCATAGTCCTAACAACAGTGAAGTGAATATCCAAGCAGTTATATTCATGTGGATCAGTGTAAATGATCAAACTATACATAGATGCGACAACATGGGTAAATCTTAAGTACATCGTTGGGTGAAATAACTCCATATGTACTGTGTTTTTCCATTTATATCACATTAAAAAACAAATGAAATTAAATCATAATTGTTTAGATACACAATTCAGTTTTAAAACAACAAAGAAAAGCAAGGAATTGAATTCTGCAATTGCTGGGATGGTGGTGTTCAAGGGGATGTGTTGAGGGATAGATATGTGGGAACTTCTAGAGTGTTGGTATATTCTTTCTAGTGACCTGAGTTGGGATACAAGGGTATCCCTTTTACAGTAACTCATTAAACTCTATATTTAACTTTTTATATGCCTTTTTATATATTTGTTATGGTTCATAATTTTTTATATGAAGGGCATAACTTGAGTTATCAGGCAAGGGCCAACCTGTTCATAGGCACAGAAGGGCCGGGAAGCTGCCCTTTAGGTTGGGCTTGTCTGGAAGGAGGTGGGGTGGGCAGCTGATATCTATGGAGCACTTATGTGCCAGAGTTCTAACCCCTTTTACCCTATGAGATAGATATTGTTACTTTCCCCATTTTTCAGCCAAGGAAAATGATATATGGAGAAGTAAAATAACTTATCCAACATCAAATAGCAAGCAAAAGATAGAGCCAGGATTTGAATCTAGGCACTCTGGCTCCCCGTCCTTGTCCAAGTGGTTATTACTTTCTCATTCTCATTATTCAAGGGAATTTCGGTCTTTGGCTTCCATCTCTCTTGGAGTTACAAAAAGAACCATGGCATATGATTCCAAGGTTTTTACATGGTTCCCAGTGAAGGTTGGTGAAGAGTGAGGATTCATATATTGTTTTGCCTGATTCCCTCTTAGCAGAGGATAGATTGATTCGAAGTCAGCTTTAATGTAGGACTGATGAACTGATGCCTCAGTTTACCTAGTATTCTGTTTTTCTTAAGATGCACCTAGTAGATGCCATATTTACAGTTTTTTTTTTTTTTTTTTTTTTGTGGTGCTGGGGATTAAACCCAGGGCCCTGTGCTTGTAAGGCAAGCACTTTACCAACTGAGCTGTCTCCCCAGCCCCCAGATGCCATATTTAGCTCTACCTTTTTCTTTCTCTCATAGAACATTTAATGGCCCATGTTTGCATTGGTCCTAAAAGGGAAACACAGCAGGGAAGAGCTGAACAGAGCCATTCACAGTGGCCATTTTACTGTTTTATTTGGGAAACATTTTCATAACATTGGGCATACCACATTACCAAAAGTGTTTTGGAACCCGAGGAAGATAACTTTGGAATTAATCTCTGTTTTACTTTCTTTCTGTTAATGTGGATAATTAAAAGTAGAACTACAAAAAGATTCCAGTTACAGATAAGATGGAGTAAGTACACTCACCTTATTTCTCTCATTTAATACAACTGAAGGCCTGGACAGAATGTACTAAACAGCTATTGGAGGACTCTGAAACATAAATAGTAGCAGAATGAGAAGAACATCGGAATTTAATTTATTACCATATTGGAAGTGTATTTCCATTTTTCTCCAATGCCTCATGTCCTGGACTCAAGGCAGCTCAAAACCCAACAGTAGACACCTGGGCTCAAACAGCTCCAGGAAAAGACCTCTAGTTTTGGCTTCAGGGTGGGAAAAGGTCTCTTACGGTTCAGATAGGGGGAAATTCCATGGATTGTTTTTTTCCCCCTTTCTCTCTTCCTTCAAGCTCCAGCCCCTAGGCAGTACCACAGTCATGTAGTGGTGGTGGTGGTGGCAATAATAGCAGCAATAGGACACTTGGATACCTAAAACTAAGGGAAGGGAACCCTCCTCTCTGATCAGAGGAGTTGTCCCAAAAAGGTGAGTTGTAGTGTGGGGTAGCTTTTTTTCCCCCTCTCTCTACCTTCCTGTTGTTTGACCCCAGATTTGGATACAGTTCAGGAAAATCATGGCAGAATGTGGTAACTTTATGTGCCAGAATGTGCCAGCTTTCCAGCTAGAGGACCAAGGAGGGGAGGACAAAGGAATCAAAAAGCACTGTGGAGAAAATCGGAGGTAATCAGGAAAGCAGTCCCCAAAATTTGCAGAATTTAACTGAAACAGACCATTGCCAAAGTCCCAGACAGGACACAGGGTGGCACACACAAAGGATGCATCTTGAATAGGCTTTGAAAAGTGGAACTACATTGAAACCACAATTCACAGAGGCTGGTCAGAACTTGCTGCCTGAACCCAACCTGCTCAATTGTCTGCTAAAACAAAAATAACATTCTCCACTGAATTTAAACAAGACCTAAAGTTTCATAACATGATATTCATAATATCCAGGATATGAGCCAAAGTTAATCATCTTATGAAGAACCCGAAAAATCTCAACTTGCAGGGGAGAAAACAACCAACAAATACCACAGATTTTGGAATAGTCTGACAAAGACTTTAAAGTAACTATATTATAAAAGTGTTCCCAAAAATAAAGGCAAATACTATTGAAATTAATGGGAAAATGGAAAGTCTTAGCAAAAAACAATCAGTCAAAAATGCAATATCTTTTAAAAATTGCACTAAATAGCAAATGGGAACAATAGAGAAAAAGAATACTTCAAAATAAAGCAATAAAAGCAGTTCAATCTGAACAACAAAAGAAAAAAATTTTAGAAGTTGGAACAGTGACAGTTGGCCAACAAAAAACGTTATTATCTGTGTATTACAGTTGATTTATGACAAATAGTCTCAGCAAACTTTACCTGCATCAGTGATATCTGTGTTTAATGCCAGGGATGCTCATTAAGGAACTTTTACAATTTGATACAAGGCACTACAAAGTACTTACAGCAGACATCATGCTTAATGGTAAAAGACTGCTTTCCCTCTAATATCAGCAATCTCCAGAAGTCTCAGAGGATACAGTAAAGCAGGAGAAAGAAAAAGGGTACAGGTTGGGAAGGAAGAAATTAAAATAACCCTCCTCACAGAATACATGATTACCTATGTAGAAAATCCCAGGTAACCTGGTGTGGTGACACACACCTGTAATCCCGGTGACTCAAGAGGCTGCAGCAAGAGAATCACAAGTTCAAGGCCAGGCTGGACAACTTAGACCTTCAGCAATTTAACAACATTCTGTCTCAAAATGAACAATAAAAAGAACTGTAGCTCAATGGTAAAGTGCCCCTGGGTTTAATCCCCAGCACCAAACAAACAACCAGAAAATCCCAGGGAATTTGCAAAAACAAAGCAACAAAAACATTTAAACTCCTAGAACTAATACTTGAGTCTATCATGATGACAGGATGCAAGGTAAAAACACAAGTTAATTGTCTTTATATACTTACACTAAGCAATTGAAAAACAAACAAACAAAAAAATGTAATACTTCCCCCACAACAAAACATGCATGTAACTCTAATGAAACTTGTATAGGATCTGTATTCAAACTGGTTCCTTTCCCACTTTTTCTTTCCCCATCTACCTAACTCCTCAAGCCACAAACCTAGGTAGGGATCACCTTAATTTTCTTCTTTCACCTGTTCCTGTTTTCTGTCCTCAGACTGTGTCCTTTCCAGCCACTTTCCAACATCACTGTCCAAGGTACTGTCTTCTCTGTCCTGGACTAGTAAACATCTAACTGAACTGTCTGCTCATTTGTTGCCTCCCAGAAGTCCATTCTCACTGTAGCCAACATTCAGACCAAAGCAGTGAGTATTTCTGCCTTCTCTAAACTACTAGGCAATAAGCTCCATGAAATTGAAAGTACAAAGTGCAGAGTGAGTCATTTTCCCTCCACTTCCTGCGCCAGCTGCTCTTTTGACATGCTGTCCCTCATAATCCTCCTGCAATTCAGTGAAATTCCCTGATGTGGCATTGACACACTTGGTGTCATGAACAGGACTGAATTCATTGCAGTGCTTGACCTTAGACATCTACCATTTTCCCAGGACAGTGGGGAAAGTGGGTGCATTGACCTCTTTAACTAGAGTGGGAGGGCTTCTACCTATGCAAAGAGGCTTCCAGGGTTTCTTCTGTAACCTGTCATCCTCATATTTGGGACGAAGGAGGTTCCACTCTCCGTTGGCCCCTGGTAGAGCCACAATGGACCACAGAACACAGCTATGGAGGACGCATGGCTACAGTGGTTTCTGTCTTCGTATCAGAAGTTCTTGCTAGGTCTCTTCCCTCCCCCATACCAGCACATACCCATTTGGGACTGGATTTTAGTTTGTGAACTTCTAAGTTATTTTACTGGGTCAGTTAATTTAGTCTAGGTCAGTGGGGTTTTCTGTGTTTGTTTTATAAAACTGCTTTTCCTATTTTAGTTTGTCTTTGATTAATTGGTCCCATGTTGTGGTTTATTTCCCTGACTTGAGATGATGTGGGAGCCTTGTGCACTTTGGCCAGCCCCTCTCAGGTCCCTGTTGGCTCCCATGATTTTATGTGGCATGGCTAGGGCCTTTTGACATCACCCCTGGGGCAGAGGATGGGAGGGAATAGGACATAATTGCTCTTATGGTAGCTCTTGTAAGGTGAGAGTCTGCTGTTCTTGTTTCCTCTAAGAGCAGCATGGCATAAAGAAAAGAAGCCTTAGAGTCACATCTGAGCTGGCTCATCAGTCTTCCAACTAGTTCTCTTAGTGGTTGGAATCCTTCCCCTCTCTAAGCCTCATTTAGAAAATGGAAACAGTACCTGCCTCCTAGGGCAATAAAGGTTAAATTGAGAGTGTAGGTAACAGTACTGAGAGCAGCAGGAATACACAGTAGATGCTCAATAAATAGTAGTTCCCCTCAGTCTTTCTCTTCACCCAGCATGTCTGACAGTCCATTGGAACTGTTGCCAGCTTCCTTCTCTGCCCAAGCAATGGCATGTAGTATTAAACTTAGGTTTATTATAGCCCATGACTTTTACTGGAGTCTGAATAGTGGCATTTCTTTAGAAAGGAGAGACCTATTTTCCTTAGGATAGGTCCTCATTCCCTTTACCCCTGTGCTCTTTGCACTTAACAATTCATTGCTGCCAAAGACCACTTTAAAGATCAGGCAGCCCAGCTACTTCTTGTGGTTAGGAATTTTCTGGCCTGACGGACCATCCTGCCTTTGTGGCTTTTGTGAATTGTGATAGAACCAAGTCCACATTTTAATCCCATAAAATACTGAACTTTACAACCCTCAATAATGTTCCTTCAACTGGTCTTCATGGGAAATAATCTTTGTGTTCATCATTAGAAGTTATTTAATAAGCATTTGCTTTGAGACAGCTCATGGGGATTTGTAATAGTTCTGTAGAGTGGAAAAAGGAAGTGGTTCTCTCAAAACTTGGAATGATGGTAGCACGTTAGGTTCCTACTGTGGAGCTGTGTTACCCGAAATTCCATTCTGAGGCTCAGTAGCCTGAGGTGAGGCTATATAGTGAGGCACCTGTCTCAGGGGACTTTCAAGAAGGTCTCCTTTTGTCCTGTATTGAACAAAATCAAACTGCATGGTACTTCCTGCTGTTCACATGTCGGAATGCAGACAGAAAGTGGTAACATCTCTCTATGCCATACTAAGATAAACAGAAGGGGACTAGGGCATTGGGAAACACAATTTTTAATACAGTAAAATTATGAGCAAAATGAGTCACAAAGGATTAAGGAATACAGTCATGCATGATTTAAATGTCAGGCATAAATTCTGAGAGATGTGTCCAGAGGTGATTTTGTTGTCTGTGAACATAAAAGAGTGTTCTTACACAGACTGAGATAGCTGTGATGTCACTAGGTGATGTAATCTTCTGGAACCACCACCATATGCACAGTCTGTTACTGGCCAAAACGTCCTTATGCAGGGCTGGGGATATGGCTCAATGGTAGAGCACTTGCCTAGCACATGGGAAGCCCTGGGTTTGGTCCCCAACACTACCAAAAGAAAGTTTGAAAAACAGTTGTTATGACTGTGTATTAAATATTGAATTGCTATAAAACAAAAATAAATCTTTTCAAGTTTTTAAATTAAAAACTTGAGCTTATTTCAGTGTTCATAATTTTTTACATCAGGTTTTATTCCTGGGAAATCTTAACATAGCTCTTGCTAATGCTATTTAATGATGTTCTCTTAATTGTTGTCATCCAAAAGAGATTTTTGTCCACATAAGCAACATAAAAAATGAAAAACAATTTTTACACTCAATCAGAAGTTTACAGCAGTTGGAATTTATATTTAAAGTATCCAATAGCTCTTTTCTTTCATCAAAATTGTAATGTTGAAATTTCTTGTGGTAGAATAAATGGATTTCAAATCCAGTGTCATTTTTTTGTGCCAAGTATTTCAAAATAATGTGAAACTCTATTGCAAAATGTACGTGAGTTCTCGGAGGAGTCACCCCACAGCCAGCGTGGAGACTATACAAGGTTATATTTGCTGCAGACATATAGAGATATTAGGTCTGTGTGGGGACAGGTGTTTTGGCCTCCACCTGCAGCTCCTCCTGCCCTGCCCCACAGGAGTCCCCAGTCCATGCTGTGGGTCCCCGTGCAATGGGCCGTGGAAGTGGGTGTCACATGATTGCCACATGATTCTTCTTCTGGGAAGCAGAGGGCATCCCATCAGATCCTGCTGTACTGGGGCTTCCCTCATTAAATTCCCAGATGGGAGGTGACAGCCCCCACCTTTAGAGCACACATACCTGTACACAGCTGGGAAGTTTTGATGCCCCATGAGATGAGGACAGTCTGTGCAGAATGAGAAAACCGCCTCTGTCCGGCTCCTGCCACAGTTTCACCCACAGGTATTCTGTGCTGTAAGCATCACTCCAGCCACAGTGAGGACCAGCCCTGTTCTGAAAAGGGATATGGGATGTTTGTGTCTTCCCTGAAACAGTAGACAGGAAAACAGAAACTTCAAAAAATTTTAAATTTAAGAATAAAAAAAAAAAATTATTTTAGAGTCATTATTTGTAAAGTATGATCTGTGGACTCTAGTGGGATCCCAAAACCATTTCAGATTTTTTTTTTTTTTTTTTGAGGTCTCAGCTATTTACATACTACTACAAACTTTTCCTTGCTTTTTTCCCATTGGTTCTGCAAAAACAAGAGTGGGTAGAACTTGTGTTTTTAATTAAAAAGCAGCAGCCCTAATCTATATGGGTGGTCATTGTTGCATTCTTCATGACCACACATGGTTAAAAATAAAAAAGACCAGTTCTTGATAAAACAGTAGCAGTTGTTGTTATTTTTGTGGTGCTCAGGATCAAACTCAGCACCTTATTCATGTTAGGTAAGTGTTCTGAGCTACATTCCCATCCCAGCAACTATTAAATTTATTAGATTTCTTCCACAAGTACACATTTTTAAAATACTCCGTGTAATGAAATGGGAAGTGTGTATACCACCTTTGCTGCACAGCAGGTACTGTCTGGAGAACAGCTTTGTGTCAGTTAATTTCAAAGACTTTAAGCATCTGAAAAAGCACTTTACACATTCATAGCTCAGACCTGGTGCAGGTGCAGAAGAGTAGAGAAGAAATGTGCATTACCCAGGCCACTTCCCACTTGGAGCCAGGCAGCACACACACATGTGCTCCTTGGTTGGTGGTTTTTGTAATCCTGGGCTTTTGGGCCTGCTGGAGGCCAGAAAGGAAGCCTAAACCACCAGACTAAACATTTTTCCTTCACTGCACAACTGCTGGCTTCCTTCGGTATCTGAGAGGAGAATATCTTCCAGCTTGAGGAGAGCTGCATGAGAATACCAGTGCTTATTGTGCCTGACTGACTCGGGAGTCCCAGCGTCTTTGTTCTTCATAGACTTGGAATCAGTGCACCACTGGTGAGCCCCTGACCTTCCTGCCAGCTACCCCAGAGGTGAACTATCCTGGAAGTGTTGGCATTCTGAAATTAGCTTCACGTGCAGTTCTAGACTAGTTTGTGTAAAGCAGGATACCCTGGGATTTGGAGCCATGCCCAGTCCAGCAGTAAAGAGGCTTTGCCCCTATATGCCCGCAGTGTTAGGCTTGGTTGTTTTCTTTTTAAATTTATACCTCCTGAAGATCATGTTAAACTTTCCTGCTATTTGGAGAACTCTGTGGAGCCACACACAGATTAGATCATCAGGAACCTGAATGTGTGGAGCGGAGGGCAGAGCCTTAGCAGGTGGAGTCCCTGGTTGGGATGGAGGTGGGGCAGTCACTGGAGTCTGAGGAGGCTCAGGAAGCCTTCCTGGCAGGGGTTAAATTTCAGGCAAATGATGGGAGGGAACTACCTCTCAGAAGGAAGCCCTAGAGCAAAAGCCAGAAACTGAAATAGAGGGTGCAAGGAACATTAAGTAAACAGGACAGCAGACAGTTTTACCTAAGAAGAGTTGGGAAAGACTGTGTATGGGCACGTGACTGTGAAGTGACCTGCTGGATGGGCTGGGAGCCGAGAACAGCCAGTGCAAGGGAAGCACTGCTGTAAAAGATAGGCTGTCGATCCAGAGAGGGAGCCACTGCCCCTGCCATCGCTGCCACCACCACCAGTGTTGCCACCTTACTGTGAGGGATGGAGGAAGACAAGAATCCAGGTCTCAGGGCTATTCCATAGGCTTCCCTGGTAATTTGGTCACTACATTCATTCAACACATTTGTGGACCACCAATTCTGCACCAGACCCTGTGTTAGGTGCTAAAGATACAGAGGCAAGCCCAGCCCCCAGGAGAACACAAATGCATGGGAGTTAGGAGTATTTCATTGTAAGCAACAGAAACTGACTAGGGCTAACTTTAAAAAGAGAGTTTTGGGAAGCTGAGGTAGGAGGATCACAAATTTGAGGCAAACCTGGGCAAGTTGGTGAGACCCTGTTTCAAAATAAAATTTAAAAAGGTTTGGGGATGTAACTCAGAGATAGAGCACTTGCCTAGCAGTACCATAAAACATAAATAAATAGAAGAGAATGTACCAGAAGGATCTGGGTACATACAGAATCAAATTAAAAGTCAAATGTCTGGACGAGGTGGAATACACCTATAAACCCAGCAGCTTGGGAGGCTGAGACAAGGGTTACAAGTTCAAGACAAGCTTTGGGCAATTTAGTGAGACCCTATCTCAAAAAAAAAAAAAAAAAGAAAGGAACTGGGGATGTAGGTAAGTGGTAAAGTGCCCTGGGGTCCAATTCTCAGTATCAGAAAAAAGAAAAAAAAAAAAAAGGTCAAACACTTGACCCTCAAAAGAGACTGGAGGGCAGCTCCAGGGATCTAGGTTGCAGGAGCAAATGGTCCATCGCTTCAGTGTACTGTTTTTCTTCTTGATGTCACTCAGTTTAAGGGAGAAAGAGACCAGCCAACATAGTTTTTGCCAGGTGCCTACAGTTTAGACATAAATTCCAAATTCTACTGACAGTCCTGCCACTTGCCTACGATGGGAGAAAAAGCACTTTCCAAAAGGAAACGTTTGGGGCCAATTTCTAAAAGAGGACAGAACCAAAAGATGTATACTCCAGTCTCATGAGCAAAAGAATGGTAAAAATGCAATAAGCTCTGTAAGTTTGGTGGAGAGCACAGACAAGTGGCACTTAGGCTAACAGGTTAGATCAGAGAAGATAGTGTTCATTCAATACTCACTTAGCATGGGAGAACAGCTGCTGTGATAGAGTTGTTAGCAAACCCAGAGAGTCTTTGTGGAACTTCTTGACTAGCACAAGAGAGGCACCAGTCTGATACATGTGTAATTATAAACGAGGAGGGGAATGTGTGCCATGTCAAAGGAGCAGGTAAAAGGGCATAATCTAACGAATAGGAAAAGAAGAACTCAAGCTATCATTATTTGCTAATGACATGATTCTATATTTAGATGATCCAAAAAACTCTACCAGAAAACTTCTAGAACTAATAAATGAATTCAGCAAAATAGTAGGATAGAAAATCAACACACATAAATCTAATGCATTTCTATTCATAAGTAATGAATCCTCTGAAAGAGAAATTAGAAAACTACTCCATTCACAATAGCCTCAAAAAAAAAAAAATACTTGGGAATCAATCTAACAAAAGAGGTAAAAGACCTATACAATGAAAATACAGAACATTAAAGAAATAAATGAAAGAAAACATTGGAAGATAGAAAGATCTCCCATGTTCTTGGATAGGCAGAATTAACATTATCAAAATGGCCATACTTCCAAAGGCGCTATGAAGATTTAATGCAATTCCAATTAAAATCCCAATGACATTCCTCATAGAAATAAAGCAATCATGAAATTCATCTGGAAGAACAAAAGACCCAGAATAGCCAAAGCAATCCTGAGCAGAAAGAGTGAACCAGGAGATATCTCAATACCAGACCTTAAACTCTACTACAGAGTGATAGTAACAAAAATGGTATGATATTGGCACCAAAATAGACAGGTAGACCAATGGTACAGAATAGAGGACACAGAGACAAACCCACATAAGTACAGTTATCTCATACTAGACAAAGGTGCCAAAAACATACAATAGAGAAAAGGTAGTCTCTTCAACAAATGGTGCTGGCAAAACTGGAAATCCATATGCAGTAAAATGAAATTAAACCCCTATCTCTCAACCTGTACAAAACTCAAATGGATCAAGGACCAAAGAATTAGACCTGAGACCTTTCACCAAATAGAAGAAAAAGTAGGTCCAAATCTCCATCACTTTGGCTTAGGACCAGACTTCCTTAACAGGACCCCCAGAGCACAAGAAATAAAAGCAAGAATCAATATATGGGTGGACTCAAACTAAAAACACTTTTTGTCAGCACAGGAGACAATCAATAATGTGAAAAGAGAGCCTACAGAGTAGGAGAAAATCTTTTCCACACACACTTTAGAGAGAGCACTAATCCCCAAAATTTATAAAGAACTTAAAAAACTTTACACCAAAAATACAAAGAACCCAATCAATAAATGAACTAAAGAACTGGGCAGACACTTCACAGAAGAAGATATACAGGTGATTGACAAATATATGAAAAAGTGCTCATCATCCCTACTAATTAGAGAAATGTAAATTAAAACCACCCTGAGATTTCATCTAACTCCAATTAGAATGGCTGTTATCCAGAACACAAGCAATAAATGTTGGCGTGGATGTGGGGAAAAAGACACATTCATTGCTGGCGGAGTTACAAATTGGTGCAGCCACTCTGGAAAGCAGTTTGGAGATTCCTCAGAAAACTTGGAATGGACCCACCATTTGACCCAGCTGCCCACTCCTCAGTTTATACCCAAAGGACTTAAAAATCAGCATACTACAGTGATGCAGCCACTTCAGTGTTCATAGCAGCTGAATTCACAGTAGCTAGATTGTGGAACCAACCTAGATGCCCTTCAGTTAATGAATGGATAAGGAAACTGGTATGTATACACAATGGTGTATTACTCAGCCATAAAGAAGAATAAAATTATGGCATTTGCTGGTAAATGAATGAAGTTGGAGAATATCATGCTAAGTAAAATAAGCCAAGCCCAAAAAACCGAAGGCTGAATGTTTTCTCTGATAAGTGGCTGATAAAGAGGGGGTTGGCAGGGCAAGAGAAGAATGGAGGAACTTTGGATTGGGTGGCGGGAAATGGGGCAGGTGGGGGAAAGATAGACTGAGACAGATAGTATTACCCTATGTACATGTATGATTACATGCATGGTGTGAATCTACATTGTGCACAACCATAGAAATGAAAAGTTTACCCCATTTGTGTACAACGAATCAAAATGCAGACTGTAAAAATAAAAATAAACCCTTATTAAATAAAACAAAAAAATAAAAGGAGGGTTATAATCTAGACAGAAAGGGCAGGGCGTGCTCTGCTGAAAGAGGACATTGAGCTGGAGTGAAGAATGAGCAAGAATTAACCAAATAAAGAGGCAAGGGCACATTTCAAGCATAAGGCACAGCTTATAAGAACAAATCCTGTGTTGAAAGAACTCATGGCTTATTTAAGGAGCTGAAAGGCAGCCAGCATGGCTAGAGTTCAGCACAGAGGAGAGAATAGTACAAGATAGGGCTGGAAAGGTAAGCAAAAGTCATCCTAAAGTTCCTTGTTGTGCAACAAGACTATTAAATGGAGCTTTGGTGCTGGGTATCAAGACACATGTCTATAATCCCAGCTGCTTGGAAGACTGAGACTGGAGGAGTTAGCTCAGTGATAGAGTGATAAGAGTTCAATCCCCAGTGCTGGGGGGCGGGGGGAACCATGGGTGATGGCTGCCTCTTGAGGATGAGTGGGTATTTCCCAAGTCAGTGGGATGACTGAGAACAAGTATCTGCAGTAACAGACTTAGAGCTGCCTGCCCAGAAAGAAGGGGCAGGCGAGGCTGAGAAGGCAGGTGAACAGGCTGCTGTGTGGTCCAGGCAGCTGTGAAGATACAGGAAAAGCAGTGCCCATGGTGCAGGGAGGGGCATCTATACCTAAAAATGAGGACTGTGGGGAGGACTGGATGATGATGCCATTAGCAAAAAACCCAGGACTCGGGGAGAGTAACAGCAAGTCTGACTTGCAGTGCGTTGAGTTAGAGGTGACTGCGAGCCACTTAGGAACAATGGGTAGGAAATAACCACTGTGAAAGGGGCTGGGAAAATGAGGCGGAAAGCACATCCCAAGGCCTGGAGATGGTAAAGCTTCTTTAAAGGAACATAAAATAGTTGAGTCAGGGTGGGTGAGTTGACGTAAGGGTGATGCAGGAATCAAAACGTGTGTTCATATGTGAATACACCACCAGTGAAACTCCATATCGTGTATGCCATGATAATGAGAGCCTAATTAGAATAAGTTATACTTCCTGTATGTATTATATGTCAGAGTACACTCCACTACCATGTATATCTAACAGATTAAATTTAAAAAAAAAAAAAAAACATGGAATTAGAATGGTTGCTATAGGCCAGATCATGAAGGATTTCATAAACCAAGAGATTTGGATTTGTTCTGAGAATAACAGTCCAATCAAAGGCCTTAAGCAGGATTATGACATAATCATTTATCTTACAGAAAGATAGCTTCAGTTATAGCACAGAGAACCTACTAGAAAGGGACGAGACAGGAGGCAGGAAAACCTGGTAGGAAGTTGTTAGAATAATGAAACTGGCTTAGTCAGGGTTCATAGAAATGGAGAAAAGTGGATTCGAGATCCCTTTAGGAGAAGGAATTAAAAGGACAAGATAATTAACTAAATGAAATAAGAGAGAATCAGGAATTGATGCATCCTCTTGAGATTCAAGCCTGGGAGCTGGATGAATAGGGGTGACATTCATGAAGGCAGGAAGTACCGGTGGAGGACCAGGTTCTGGGAGGGTGTGCGGGTGAGGATGACTGTGAGGAGAGTGGTGAGCTGTGTTGCCATCTAGAGTTCTCAGCATCCATATGACATCGAAGTGAAAACGTCCAGGAGGTCACTGTGTAGACAAGTCAGAGCTTACAAGAGCTTTGGTTTGGTGCAGTGGAAAGATTGTTGGGCAGACTGAGCTGAGTGTTGAGCAAGCTAGAGTCTAGATTGAGCAAGGAAAAAGTGAAGAAAGATAGGGAAACAACTGAAAAAGAGATAAAATATGTGGAAAGAAAAGTTGTTCAAACTTTGAACAATAGGTAGCACAGAATACTGATCTCTGAAAGAAGGAAAACCAGTGAGGTCTGCCTTGTAATTGTCCAAGCTAACCACCTGGAGACAGTTCAAAGCCACCACTCAGGGAAGGAGAACCCAAGACTCTTCCTAAGTTGAGGAAAGACTTGAGGCCTTGAGGAGATAAAGACAGCTGGAATTCACAGATTACCTACAAGGGGAGAGCTGCACACAACAAGAGCTTTGGGGATGTGTCAAGGGGTCCCCTTGAACTTCTTAGCTGATAAGTGCATGTGGATGCAAAAACTACCAGAAGTTTGGGGAAAGATCTAGAAAGGAGCAGGCAGATAATCCCTGGGAATAGTGGGCAAACTTCATAAAATTCAGGGTATTACATAGTGTACTTAGAAGAGTATGGCCTTAATGTGGGGCACAATTAGTAATTGTGCAAAATTAGCCCTAAAGTCCACTCATGTCTTTGGCCCTAAGCGAACAACACTTAAAAGTAAACCTCAGAAGGAACAAGCTATTTCTAAGTTATTTAATTGTACCTCAAAATAGTTAAGAAATGCCCAAATACCCTGCCCTCAACAAGGACACGACTGGCGATCAATCAGATATTACCAGACAATTCAGAGAAGCATGGGAATACAACCTAGAATGAGGAGAGAACCAATCAGTAGAGAGAGGCCTAGAGATGACACAAGTGGTGGCATTAGTAGACAGGGACATCACAACACATTCCACATGTTCAAGAAGCTAGAAGGAAGCATGGGAATGTTAAGGAAAGGCATAGAAGATGTAAAAGAACACCCAGAGATGAAAAATACACTGGATGGACCATCAGCAAATTAGACACAGTAGAATAAAAGAAGAGTGAGTAACATGTGCTCTGAGCAACTATCCAAACTGAAGCAGAGGGGAAAACAATGGGCAGAGTACCTGTGAGCTGTGGGACTTCAGGCAGCCTGATACAAGTGTAATTGAGCCCTGAGAAGACAGGGGAGGGCAGAAACATATTTGAAAAAATAATAGCCAGAATTTCTTCAAATTCCATTAAAACTCACAGATCCACAAATTTCATTAAAACCCAACAAATCCCACACACAAGAAAGAGGTGGGAGGGGAACCACAGCAGGGACATCATGGGGTAACTGAGAGCAGGAGCAGCCTACCCTAGAGAGCCTCAATCAAAGCAGAGCCTCCAGGACAGACAGGCCTTAACTTAGGCAGAAGTGCAGGGAGGTAAACTTGGGTCTGAGCAGTGAGTCCCGCAGGTAGTAGGAGGATTTAAGAGGTTGTCAGGGAAGAGGAATGCCCACCAAGGAGTGAGGGGCAAAATAAGGCCCAGGGCCCAGTGTATCTAACTTTTCCAAAGATTGTTTCTATCATTCCCTACAGCCTTTTATTTGTTCAAGACGGAGCATTCCTTCTGGTAAAAATGCTCATTCTAACCATGTGTGTCATGGGGGACTCATCATTTTCCACAAGCCCCATCTCCTTGATGGCTGTAACTAGAATAGGAGTTAAGAGCTGCTGTGGCTAGGTCATCCCTCACTCCTCCCCAGGAGTTTTACCGTCAGGAACCGAGCAACTGTCCCTTTTCTGTGACGGAGCTGAAGACTGAGCTGAAGATGGTCTTGGAGCTGAAGATGTGCGCTAGTTGCTGGCAGCCATATATTGCTAAAGTTATGGAGAAAGCTTATTGGGGAGAGTGCAGCCAGCAGAGGGGGCCTAATGGCCTTCCATTGACTGTCACTTGTCCCTGACGCTCTCTGTACTCCCACCCTCACCATAGTTTGGTTATGTGAACATCACCCTGATGGCCTGGGGATGTAGCTGGTAGAGTGCTTTCATAGCCTCCCAAGGCCCTGTGCTCAATCCCCTGTACCACAAGACAATCATGTAAATCACTCCATTTGCCTAAGTCAGTGCGACCAGTGTGATTTACATGGAGGAAATATGGGGGCAATAATCACAGAAATCACCTTCCATTCCCTCTGTCCCCTTAAAATGTTTTTAGCATGGGAAGTCCAGTGAAGGTTTGTTTTTTTGTTGTTGTTATTTTTTGGTACCAAATTTTATTTGAAGGAATGGTACAAATTAAAGAACGTAAGTGGATATTTTGGTACAACTCATAGAAAAGGTGAAGGTAACCCCAAGATGCATGCACTGCCTTGGTGACCAGGGAAGTCAGCCTAAGGTTTTGCTCTCATTATCACTGTCTCCAGGGTGTGCTTGTCAGAGATCCTCTGCCATGCCAGATCCTGGGGCTCCCATCTTCACAAGTTGGTTACATGGTCACCCAATTCTTTGATGGATTTCACCTACTTATTCAGGTCATGAGTCTCAGTGAAATCACACAAGTGGGGGTCATTTTTGTTAGTGGCCAGTTTGTGCAGTTCCAGAAGTGACTGATTCACACTTTTCTTCAAGTGTGAAGCACATTCCTTTGCATTGAGCCCTCTCTCCCGGTCATCACAGTCTGGTTTCTTGATATCCTGAAGGAAGATCCAGCCACCTCGTTGGTTCTGCAGCTTCATCAGTTTCTCATGAGATTGGTGAAGAAAGTATTTGGCAAAGTTCTTCAAAGCCACATCATCACCGGCAAAGTAGTAAGACATGGACAGGCAGACCTAGGAGGCGAGGAGCTCCAGGTTGATCTGGTGGTTGATGGCAGCCTCTGAGTCCTGTTGGTAGTTCTGGTGCACCTGTGGTCCTCATGGCGGGCAACTGAGGAGAGGCGGGGGGCCATGTGGCGCTGGAGTGGCAGGCTGGGGTGGGGGGCCGAGTGCCGGGTTCTGTCCGAGCACTGTTGAAGCAAGAAATCACAGTGACTCTCGGCGAAGAACGTCTCTAGTGAAGTTCGTAATGACTCTCAGATCATAAAAATTGCATGGTCACTTTGAATCACCAATTCCAGAATTAGAGCATCCAATCTCTCATAATAGCAGTAGACAGCTTTCAAGTCAACCAAAGCTGCACTTGCTTCCTCTTTCCCCATTCTGGATTCCACTGATCGGTGCCCAACCCTAGGAAGAAGGGGAGGTCTGCATGTCTTACTCCTTCAGCTCCCCACCAGTTGCTGGCTGCTCTTTCTGACTTCTGGAATTGCTGTGGAAGGGGGAGAGAGAACATGAATAGAAAAACCTAGGATAATGATTGTACCCTTGGGCCTGGTGACTGAAAAGCTGACTTGGGGAGTGCTCTCCTAAGTGTTTTGGAACCCCTGTTCATTTTGGGGACTTCACCTCAGCCTTGCTGCTCACTCCTGCAGCTCCTGGGAATCTAAATGTCTGCTTGCTTGTAGTAGCTAAGGATTTGTCAGCCCTCTAGGCAGATGTTTGGGGAAGAACCTAAAATGACCCTACCCTAACTTGTTCCTACATTCCTTTCCATAGCAGATTCTGGGAGTGTAGCCCAGCCCCAAACACTGCTCTCTCCTGCTGCCACGCAGCCCATCTCTATCCTTAGATTTGCTTAGATTTGTCAGGCAGAAGGCCAGCCCAGGTAACCCACTGTGTCCTCTTACATTAAAGGCCACATGTTAAGCTCCCCTACCAGGCCGGAGTGAGGGACGAGATTAACCAGGTATTCTGCCCTTTGAAGGAGGTGAGGCTCATATGACACGGGCTCTGCCCAAGAAACTTTAAATCCTCTCTTCTCTAACAACTGGTTACTGTTATGTCTCATCTTGGCAGGACCTTTACAGTTATGGAACAAACTTTCCGATATTTCCTTTGGAATTTTACATCTCACTTTGGTGTCTGAAATTGATCACCTTAGAAGCTTAACTTTCTTTTCATACTAGTTTGATAGAGATTTATGACTGTTGTGATCAAGTAATCCTGATAAGAACAGACCACAAATATTTGTTGAGGACCCACTGTGTGCAGCCAGAATCCTGTGTGCTGTCAATCTAGGATGCCTTACAAATAGCCCACTGGCTGAATTCTGCCGAGTCACATTTTGATCTACATAATCTTTAGATTTTTTTTCTTGAATCTACTGTCAGTATGTATAGATTGAGATATTTTATTTTGAAAAAAAAATCCAAAATCTTGATCTAAAAAAAATCAGAAGCTTTGGTAGTGCTAAGCCTGTGCTGCTGCCTGGCATGTTAACTGAGCTGGTAGATTGCCCTTCACAGGACATGCAGCTCCCGTCCTGAGCAGGGGTCTGACAGTAAAGCCAAGCAAGTGGCTATTTAAGAAAGCTACCTTTTTCTTTTTCTTTTTTTTTTTTAACTTGGGGGCACTCGACCACTGAGACTGAGCCACATCCCCAGCCCTATTTTATATTTTATTTAGAGATAGGGTCTCACTGAGCTGCTTAGTTCCTCACTTTTTCTGAGGCTGCCTTTGAACTCTCGATCCTCCTGCCTCAGCCTCCTCAGCCACTGGGATTATAGGTGAGCGCCACCACACCCAGCTACCTTTTTCTTAAATTAAAGAAAAATGGAAAGTTCTTGGTACTCATGTCTCTTAAGAAAAGAGAAATAGAGAGATAGACCAAGAGAGCTATGGAGGGAGCAAAATTTCTGTAGAAATAGTGTTTTTATTTGTTCAATATGCAGTCAGTAAGAGAAAGAAAACTCAAGATGCCATTAGAAAATAAACCATAGATATAATTATGGTTGCTGTGCAGAAGATGTGTGTGGGGGCAATTAATTGACAGACATTTCAACAGAATTATTTAAGACAACAGCAGTCAGTGGTATGAGCTGCTGCAGAGGGTCTTGCATTCTTCTGGTTCCCTCGTTTTTGGCACACCCTTGCTTGATCCTGTGTTGGGAGTTTGCACGAGGGGGAAGGCATTCTCTGGCCTCTTGGGAAGGAATCTGCAGAGCTTGGGGGCACTGTTTGTCAAGGGTCTTGCTCAGGTCTGAGGAGCTACAGCATGATGGCTGCCCCAAGGTGGTTACCACTTGGGTACTAGTGACATGTATTTGGCAAGTTGATGTTTCCTTTTCATCAAAGGAGAAAATATGAGTGTTGAAAGAGTATTAAACTTTGACACTTTTTAAATTTTTTTTTTAATTGAAACTTTTTTGGGATTTCCTTTGAATTTTTAAAAAATTCTTGGTATGTTAAGGAAAGTCTCATCTCTTCGTCTGAATCAGAGCACTGGAATTATTTTGAGGAAAGCTTCACTCGTCCAAGGGAGCTCTCCTAGCATCAAGCTTTCCCCCAAGTTCTGTGTCCTAGTTGGTGTCTTCAAGGGTAAGAAAAGGAAGTCCTCTCCCACTGCAGCCTCGCTGGTTGTGAAAGCTGGGGCTTCAAACTGGCCTTGCAGAATGACCCCTGTGGTATTCGGACATGTAACTTCCCTCTCTTGGCCCTTCCCTGACTACTGAAGGCCGAGTTCCTTGAAAGCCTTGCTGCGTGGCCTTTTCCATCCTAATTTTGTTATTATACTGTTTCATCTTCAGAGTAAGCCAGGCCATTTGAGAACCACATTCATAAGCTACCTTATTTTAATCCATGAGCCAAGGTATAAGAAACACTTCCCAACATTTTCCTGATACAAACATTTTTGAGTTTTGACACAGGGAATTTCCCTTAAGCCTTAGTACTAGAAATAGTGATTTTCCTAACTTATTTTGTGGATGCTGTGACCCAGGAAATCAGTGCTTTGCAGTTAGTGGTAGCTGTGGGAAAACTTGGGGCGCGATCTCTGATCCTGCAACAAGCACACCAGCCTCAGGACATTCACTTTTGGTGTTCTTTCCCCAATTGCATCTTACCATTTTCCATATGCTTATTTCCGCTTTGGCCCACTTTTTAAAAATGTGTCCATACAGTTTTGTAAAACTGTTTCAACCTCACTTTAAAATGAGGCAATAATGTTAAAAAGTCAAAGAGTTGGGCTGGAGTTGTGGCTCAGTGGTAGAGTGCTTGCCCTCCATGTGTAAGGCACTGGGCTCCATCTTCAGCACCACGTCAAAATAAATAAATAAATAAATAAAATAAAGGTTTTGTGTCCATCTACAACTAAAAAAAAATTTTAAGTCCATGCATTATCATCTGTTGTAATTATCTTACTAATTTGTTATTAATTTTTATTTTAAGTTTCCTCTTCATCTAATGAGATCTGCCAGTTCCTTCTGATAACCACAGAGAGAATTGCTGCCATGATTTGAGGACCCGTGGCTGCCACATCTTCCCCCCATAGTTAGTCTTGACTCAGTCAGCCAATTATTGTGCTTAGACCTTAGAGGAAACAGAGATTGCTTCCAACCCTCTTCTCCAGGTTCTAGTTTCACAGTCCACTAAATTTCAGTTTTGAGTACCACATCTATGCAGGAAGGTGATTCTGTATCAGCAATAGGACTGATCAGCCTAGAAGATTTAGGAAATCCATGGCACTGAACCTGGCTCTTCACAAAATAGGTGCTCAGCAGATGTTTTGTGGCTTACATTTAGTTGTGACTTGTGCATTTGGTTATTCTTTGATGCAGTTGAATCATACTTTTCCAAGGGCTGTTTGTCTCCATGGTCTAGGGAGTGCAACCTGTTAATATTGGCAGTAGCTGGACTTCAGTGACATTTTCTGCTTTTCTTTTTCAGAGTATGATCGATTGGGCTTCCTCCTGAAGTTGGACTCTAAACTGTAAGTAGAATGAGGAAATGCCTTGGTTCTGGTAGGCTGTGGGTCTAACCTTAAGGGGTCACCTGTCTCATCCCTGTGTTTGTACGGGGATTCCCTGTGGCCTCTGTCTCCTGGTTGTCAGCGAAACCTCAGCACATTACAGTCTGCAGGGGCCTGGGGAGAATGGGATGGTGGGTGCAAACAAAAGGCCTTAGTTGTGGCTGTCATAGACAGCTCATTTCAGAAGGGGGCCGCTGCCAGGACAGGTGGGCCCCTGGAAGGTGCTTCTCCAGAGTGCAGGACAGTTGAGTTACAAAGAATTTTTGCCACCTGGCGTGCAACACCTTCTATGCTCAGTCCCATCTTCTCCAGCTTCAACTCCTGTCACTCCTGCCACAGGTTAACTTTCTTCCCTTTTCCTGTGTCTTTGTAAGTGGCTTCTTATCTGTGCCTGAAGTTCCCTTTCCTTGCTAGTCCAGTTGGAAAACTCAGAGATCACTTCCTCCCTTCCATTGAATTTTGTACCCCTGTTACCAATTATGTTGCTGTACTGTAATTAACTGTGTAAAGATTATTAATTTATTAAGGACACAGGCTCGGAGCCAGGCAAACCTTGGTTCAGATCCCAGATTGCCATTTATTCTCTTTGTGCTTCAGGGTTAACTACTTAACCACTATGAGCCTCAATTTTGTATAAGATGATGACAACAAATATGTGCTTTATGGGGTGTCGTGGGGTTTTTAGTACAGGCTCTAATCCTTCCAGAATTTTTCCCTTTCCTGGCCTTCTTGGCTTCTCTAGTTCTTATACTGTACAGGTACATAATTGCTAGACGCTCAGTAAGCACTGAATTCTTGGATGGTTGGGTTAGGGTCATGGGTGAATGATTGTACACTTCCCCTTTGACCACCACGCCTGGAGGTAGGCATCTCTTTCCACTCTGTATGTTCATGCTCTGTGTAGACCACTCACATGGTTGATAAAAAATACTTGTAAAGCTATCTTATCACCTCCCATAACTCCTTTTATTGGTTGTCTTTGTGCACTTATGTCCCCTGTCCTGACTGAAGCAGACATCATGGAAGATTAGGGGTCCTTTCCTTTCTTGCATAAGGCCTTATCCACAGCTGCTTCAGATTTCGATGGTCCTACTTACATAAGTTATCAAACCAGGGCCCATTTGACTTTTCCACTGAATTGTCTGGCATCTGGCTCCTTTTCCTGGAATCTGGTTTCTTGGCTCTGGTGCCTCATGCAATGAGTTCAGGCATTGTAAGTCTCCCAGCTTCTACGTCATGGCGAGGGAAGAATGACCTGCTCTTTTTACCAGGCTGGTGGAGAGAGATTAGCTACATGCTAAATCTAGGGAGTAGAGCTTGATTGTGTTAGAAAGCCACCACTTCGCTCTTAGAAAATTCTTAATTTAGTGCTCTGGACAAAAAAACAGATCAAGTAATGATTCTCAAGTAAGTGAAATGACACCAGAATGGAAGAGGTAGTAATTACTAAGTTGAATTACATTGGTGAACAAAGGACATGCTATTGAGGACATGCTAACTGCAGTATTTAAACTGTCTTCAATAGTGGAGGAGGAGGACACTTCTGCCCTGCTGTCCTGACAGAGGAGTGGTACTGAGCAGGCTGTTGTATATCAGGCTGCCTCCATGAGCCTTCTGAGTCAATTGGTTTTTGGCCAAGGAATTGGCTTGGCCCCATTTAACTCACAATCTAAGGTACAAGCTAGAACTTTCCTGCCTCTGGCTGCAAAAAGGCTTTTACAGTCTAGTGCTTTCTTCAGAGGAAAACAGATATCTGAAAAGGGTTTCCATCCTTTTTCAGAGAGAAGTTTCCAAGTTAAGGAATCTGCTTTTGAGGGGCAATTCCTCAGCAAAGTTTAGATTTCCCTTTCTAAGTTTAGATTTGAGATCTTCCAGTCTCTCTCAGAGAAACTGGATTGGAATTCTGCCTCTGCTGCTTAGTATTATATGACCTTAGGTAATTCATTTTAGCTTTCCGAATTCCAATTTTCATTAATGAAAGATATAGGTATCTAACACTTTCTATAGTTTTATGAAGAATAAAAGAAAGGGTTTTATAAACTATGAATAAATAGATGTAAGGATTTCTATTTATCTTTTTTGGGGGGAGGGTACCTGGGTTTGAATTCAGGGGGTACTCAACCACTGAACCACATCCCCAGTCCTATTTTGTATTTCATTTAGAGACAGGGTCTCACCGGGTTGCTTAGTGCCTCCCTGTTGTTGAGGCTGGCTTTGAACTTGCAATCCTCCTGTCTCAGCCTCTCGAGACCCTGGGATTACCGGCATGTGCCACTGCACACAGCTTCTATTTATCTTGATTGGGATTTATTTAGCTTTTTAAATTTCTTCTTTTTATTTATATATGACAATAGAGTCTATTTTGACATATTTATATAAACATGGAGTATATCTTATTCTAATTAGGATCCCAGTCTTGTGGATGTACACAATGCCAAGATTCACTGTGGTGTATTCATACACATACATAGAAAAATTATGTCAGATTCATCCCACTGTCTTTCCTGTTCCTATCCCCACTCCCTTTCATTCAGTGGATTTGTCTAATCCACTGAATTTATTTAGTTTCTTGAATGTGAGAACTTATATCTTCTGAAAAATTTTTAGGATTCTGTCTTCAAATATTACCTCTGCCCTATTCTCTACTCCTCTTCAAGAACTCTGATTAAACTTAAGGCTGGGTGCAGTGGCACACACCTGTAATCCCAGTGTCTCCAGAGGCTGAGGCAGGAGGATCTTGAATTCAAAGCCAGCCTCAGCAACTTAGCAAGGCCCTAAGCAACTTAATGAGTCTCTGTCTCTAAATAGATATTAAAATGGGCTGGGGATGTGACTCAGTGGTTAAGTGTCTTTGGGTTCAATTCCTAGTACCACAAAAAAAAAAAGTAAATAAATAAAATAAAATAAAAACCCTTTCTATACTCAACCGTAACGCAAAGGACTTAGTGTAAAGATGAACAAAAACTCAACCTGAACCCCCTAGGCGGGACTACAGGAACTATAACCACAGCTCTGAGTGAATTAGGGTAAACAGTTAATTAAACAAAACCACTTGATACTTGTTTCCAGGGTTCCCATCGTTCAGGTGATCTAGGGAATGCTCCATGAGTAGCATTGAAGACATTCCGGACTTGGTAGTGCCTTTAAGTACATGGCAGAAACAAATGCAAATCCTCTTTTAAAAAAAGATGTGAATACCTCACAAATAACTGTTCAAGAAAATGAGCAGCTTATAGTAAAACATAACTCACAAGAAAATGAGATTTCATTAGTGAGAACCATGAAAAACTACAGACAACAAAGGAGAACTCACAAAGATTTCTGAAATTGAAATTAGTTTATAGAACAATTACATATACTATCAAGAAATAAAAAACTAAACTATGTGCATAAAAAGTCAAATATTAGATTTTAAAAATAATGAGCTTCTAGAATTGAAAAATGTAATGACCCAAATTAAACATGCAATAGGAGGGTTTAATAGTAGATTAGATATAACTGAAGATAGGGTTAGTGAACTGGAAGATAAGTCACAAGAAATTAAAACAGGGGTTGACAAACCTCCTCTGTAAAGAGCCAGATGCTGAATATTGTAGGATTTGGGGCTTTGTTGTCTCTGTTACAGCCATTCAGCTCTGCAGTTGAAACATGAATGCATCCGTAGACAATATGTAGACAAATGAGAAAGGCTGTATTCCAATACAACTACGTATGGACACTAAAATTTTAATTTCATATAATTTTGTGTCATAAAATATTAGGCTTCTTTTCTTTTTCTTTTTTTTCCCCCTAGGAGGTTGTCATACAAAGAAATGGGTGGTGTGTTGGTTTTGGCCCATAAGGTGTAATTGGCTTACCTCTCATTGAGCATGTAGCATAGCTGCATCTGTATGAAAAATCATTTTCTCACCTTAGTGAGGTGTTTTCTTTTCTTGAAGCCCTGTATTAAAGGGCTTACTACCTTTAAATACCTTTTTTGGGGGCTGGGGATATAGCACAGTGGGTAGAGTGCTTGCCTTGCAAGTATAAGGCCCTGGGTTTAATCCCCAGCACCACCAAAAAAAAAAAAAAAAAAAAAAAAACTTTTTGGCTTGTGATATTCCAAAAGTCATGAAAATAGATATTTTTCACCTTCATTACATCCTTTTCATTATGTCATTTTGGAATAAATAGATTGCTTTTTCTGAAATAAGTAGATTTGTTTGTGTTTCCTTTGAGAATCCTCTGCTGCTTGTAATTACATAAAATCTCTCGTGTGTGCCCCAAAAACTATTCAGGAATACTCATGTGCAAAAGCATGTCTTCTAACTCAGGAAGGCAGGGTTTTTTTTGTTTGTTTGTTTTTTTGATGGTTAAACATGTACTGCAAACACACACACAGACACACGCATGCTGTGGAATGAGACATGGATTTTAGGCCCAGTTCCACTTCTTACTGTCTCTGCACTTGAGCATTATTTAACCACTAGGTCTCAGTTTCCCACTTTAGAGTGGTCATAAGAGACTGAACCTGTCCTGTATCTTTTATCTGGTCAACTGGGAAAGATATAGTCCAAAAATGGGACCTGGGCTCGGTTTGCCACCTGCTCCATATCCCATATTCTATTTCTTCATTCATTCATTTAGCAAATATTTCTTGAGTACCAACTATGTTTTGTATATGGAATTAACTTGAAAATTCTAAGTCATATGCATAGCCTTTTAAGCTTGATTGGTTAGGACTCTTGTGAACTAAAGTCTTAGTGAATGGGGAGGGAGTAAATGGAAACATCAAGGGACAGAAAGGGGTAGTATTGCTGAGTAGCATGAGCAACAATCAGATTTCTTTTTTTTTTTTTTTTTTTAAGTTCTGAGGATGGGACCCAGGCTTCATGCATGCCAGGTACTCACTCTACCACTGAGCTGCATCATCAGCCCCTTGTTTTTTTATAAGATGACATATTGGTGATTGGATGCATTCGTGGAGTATAAAGAGCATGCCAGTGACCACAAGGTGCAAGGGTATGGATGAAGGAGCAGCTCATGTTACAGAGGGCTGCAGAAATGGTGTTTTCAGAGGAGACCCATGTTGCTATGAAAGCAGAAAATGAAAGAAATATTCACTGAAGAAGCTGGAAAAAGAAGGGAACAGGGCTTCATGGAACATGATGGAAAGTCAAAGTGAGGGCAAGGGAGAGAAAAGTAGATCGGTCTAAGAAGCAGCAAAGAACAGTGACTTGGGATGAAGAAACTGACAAGGATATAGTTGGGGGAGGTGCACCAAAATAACCAAGGTGCGAGGCTTGTGAGGTGGTGGGCATAACTGGCCTCAAGATAACCCAAGAGTTGATCCTGTCTTCCTCGAGGGCCGGGCCCTCAGGTTCATTAGGGCATACTGCTACAGCCTGACTGGTTGATACTTCCAGGGATTCAAGTCTGGTCCCTTGGGAGACTCTAAAAGGGGCCGTCTGTGGTCCCAGTCAAAGTTGGAGGTCCTGGGGAATGTTTTGGAGCTAAAGGCTCCTGCCCTAACAGCATTCCTCATTCATTCAGCAAATTTTTTGAGTAACTCCCAAGCATCAGGCAATATTCTGTGCTCTGCGTATATGCCAGTGAACACCACAGTCAGTAAACAAAAAGTATTATAATAAGTGCTGTGGAAGAAAATGAAGCAAGATGAGGAAATGCTGTTGCGATTGCAAGTTTAAGTGTGATGGTCAGAGTAGGACTCATTGAGAAGGTGACGTGTGAGCAAAGACTCAAAGGAAGTGAGGGGGTTAGCCCTGTCCCTTTCTGGAGGCAGAGCATTCCAGACAGAACCCCAAGGAAATTTCATTCTCTGGAGGAATATGACACTCTGATCCAGGAATGTGCCCATTGTTCCAAGGGAGAGGGGCCATCTGGACTCCTTGAAGGAACCAGATCATGGCGTTCATGGTTCCTGAGCTGATGCATGCCTTCCAGGAGCCGATTTGATTAATGAAGTTTTTCTCTTTCAGCTGGGTGTGGGTAGCTACTCTGTGCTCTGGGGAAGGTCCTGTCTGCTGCCACAGTGTGGTGTTTTATAGTCACCAGGTGTGCAAGAGCAAAGGGACTTTAATAGCTCAGTGTAATTTCATAAGGAATTTGCTATGACACAAAGACATGAAAGCCCAAACCATCAACTTTTAACCCCCAGAGCCCTGTGAAAACCAGGCCAGTTGCGAAAGGCCTATAAACATGGGCCTGTCTAAAATACAGCTGGAGAAAGCTGAGTGTAGTCACACACACCTGTAATTGCAGCCACTCAGGAGGCTGGGGCAGGAGAATCACACGTTCAAGCCAGCCTGGATAATGTAGTGAGACCCTGTCTCAAAATAAAATACAGCTGTATGTGAACATATTAATTCCAGACAGCCTGCTAAGTTCCTTATGGCTGCAAGGGAGAAGTATTCATTGAGCACCTACTATATGCCTAATGCCATTGTAGGTGCTTTATATGTTAATTCTTCCTCACAACAGTTCCTTCAATGATTTTATTCAGCTTCATCTGCATGCTGATGACTCCCAGATTTGCATCAAGTCCAGTTCTCTTTCCCCAGACTCCAGACTCATTTTTCCAATTGCTAGAACCAAATTCCAGATTTACATCCCTGCTTCCCAGAATCTTTCCTATCCCAGAAATGGCAACTTCTTCCTTCCAGTTGCTTGAGCCAGAAACTTTAATATCATTTCTTGGACCCTGAAATTTAATCACCAGCAAATTTTTTTGACTTACCTTACATACAGGATCTCTTGATCCAAACTCTTCTCCCTACCTCCAGACCATCACCCTGTCCAAACAGCTGTCATCTCCCACCTCATCACCGCTCTTCCAGCTGGTCTCTCTGCTTGCTTCCTATGGTCCACTATTAGCTTTCTGCCATTGTGACTAAATACCTGAGAAAATCACTAGAAGGAGGAAACATTTATTATTTTGGTTCATAGTTTCAGAGGTTTCAGTTTATGGTTTCTTGCACCTGTTGCTTTAGACCTGGGGAAAGGCAGAACAACATGGTGGGGAGTGCATAGTGAAGCAATGCTGCTCACCTCATGGTGGCAGGGAAACAAGGAAAAAGAGGAAGGAGCCAGGGTTCCATTATGCCTTCACGGACACACCCCCAAAGACCCAGCTTCCTCCCATTAGGCTCCACTTCCAAAAGGTTCCACCATCTTTCAACAGCACCATCAGCAGGGGACCAAGCCTTCAACACCTGGCATTTGAAGGATATTTAAGATCCAAACTGTAACATCCATTTCCACACAGAAGCCAAGATGATCCAGTTAAAATGCAAGATAGATCATATCACTCTTTTGATCAGAACCCTCCAGTGGCTCATTTCTCTTAGATCTTTAGAGTCCTCACCAAGGACCTACATGGTCTAGACCCTGACTTTCTTACTACTTTCCTTTTTGACTTTTATTCATTCTGGACTCCATACTTGGGTGCCTCACATACTCCAAGCCCACTCCTGCCTCAGACCTGTGGATTTGCTCATTTCTTTGTCTGGAATACTCTTCCCCAGATAACTGGCATTCAGAGGACATTTATTCAGAGGCAGTCACTCCCTCACCTTTTCAGATCTTAGTTAAAATGCTACCTTGTTAGTAAAGTTTCCCTGCCCATCCCATTTTAAATTGTCATCCAGACCCTTGTGGGCATTCCCTAATCCCCTTTGCTGTATCATTTCCTCTGGTGTGTGTATCGCTGTCAGATGCTGCACACATTTTGCTTCTTGTTTATTGTCTTGCCTCCCCCCACTCAAGGGAGGCCAGCGGGGCACCTGTTTTATTCTGTTATTTCCTAGCACCTGTTACTGAGTAATTACTCAATAAGTATTTATTGCATAGATGAATGAATTGATGGACAACTCTGCAAAGTATATTGCATTTAAATGCATTTTAACAAATGAGAAGGTGACTGTAGAAGGGATGCATAGCTTACATGTGTTCACAGAACTACACAGAAGCAAGCCAGTATTTGAATCCTCCTCTGCCAGCTCCAGACTTCTTCTCCCACTAGTCAACATTGCTTCCTATTTTTTTTTTTTTTTTCCAAATTCACAGTTTCATCCTAAGTTTGAACAACTACACTGTAGACTTTATAAGGGCAAAATGCCCTGCTCAGATGTTTTCACAATTCCTAATATAGTGTTTGTGGTGTACAGTAAACTTTCAGTAAATGTTTTTTAAGGCATTTGAGGACATAAGGAAGAGAGTATAAGAGATTATAGTGCCAGCCTTTAATGAGAAATCCCAGATCCTCCAAGTATCGATTCTGGAAGAGTTTTAGGGAGTGGGAAGGATGACTCTGAATTCACCATCTCTTGGAGGGTCTCTTACTTCAAGATTGCTGCCACCATCACATGACTCCAGGGAGCACAATTTCTCTTTAATGCTTTTAAGAGAGGGGAGAAAAGTTGGTCATAAAGAGAACTAAAATATATATTCATTCACTAAAGATTGAAAGAGGATAACAGAAATAAACCCCAAAAGTATAAGAAACCCAGAGAAGTGGCCTGGCTTACAAAATGTATAATTTCTATATTATTTTAACTCTTTTGATTGACATATAATTGTGCATCTTTATGGGATACAGTGTGATGTTTTGTTACATTTAAATATTGTGTATTGATCACCTCACTACTCAAACATTTATTGTTTCTTTTTTGGTACCAGGGATTGAACCCAGGAGTGCTTAACCACTGAGCCACATCCCTAGCTCACTCTTTATTTTTTTATCATTTCTTTGTGATGAGAACATTCATCATCCTCTTTGCCAACTACATTTAATTATGTGATGCAATATTGTTAGCTGCAAGGGCCCCCTGAGAGTACAGCACCAGAACTTATTCCTCCAATCTGGCTGTGACTTTGTGCCCATTAACCAGTCTCTCTCCATTCCCCACCCTGCCTTCCCCGCCTCTGGTGAACCACTCCACTCTCTACTTCTTTGAACTCAACCTGTTTAGATTCCATATGTGAGTGAAGTCATACAGTCAAAATGCAGAACTAACTCTTCTGTAGCAAGTGTGATCCAGAGTCATTCTTATTTATAACAGGAGAGAATAGCATTGCAGGATTTGGCTGGATTTCTTGCTTCATAACTGCTAGCCTGTTTCACAGCATACTGTTCAAAGACTTCCTCTTAGACATCTTGATACCTATGTGACCAAGACCCAAAGAGCCAAATTCCCACTTTACAGCTCCTGGGTCTCTCTCTCTCTGCACAGTTGATCTTGACCTTGACTATGTATTGGAATTACCTGGGGAGTTTAAAAATTACTGATAACCTGCATCCCACCCCTTAGAGATTTTGAAGTCACTGAGCAAGGGTGTAACATGGGCATTGGAATTTTTTAAACTCCCCAGGTAAGTGTAATACGCATCCAAATTGTAACCATGCTTTAATAAAAGACTCCATTTCCTGTCTGATTAACTCCCCATTTCTCCAGGTGATTAATACCAGGAATAAATGTGTCTGCACATAGGATTTATCTGTATGCAATGATTTGCACATGGGACCTCACCACCCATAGATTCTGGTTTAGTTGGACAGGAATCAGACTCAGATACCTTTATGTTTAATAGTTCCCCCAGATGAGTCATTAATAATGTGCTAGGATCAAGAACTATGGGGTTATAGCCTTCAAGCCTGTCACAATATCCATATCTGAATATAACATAATAACTCCTGCAGAATACCCTAACAGTTATGTCAGAATAGTGGAATTGTGAGTACTTTTCTTTTGATTACAAGTATTGTCCTTATGATACCTTTACAATGAAAAACTACATTTAGATATTTCTTTTTTTCTGTAATTTTTCTCAAACTTTCATTATTTTCAAAAATCCATTTTTAGTTTATTTTGGCTAGCCAACCTTTGACTTTCTTCATGTTCTTTTAAAATCCTAACCAACTGAAGTTTCCTATATAATTGATTGACTTATTTATATATTCCTTAACTATAATTGAAATAAATACATATGTAAAGATATAATATCTGTCTTTACTATACTCCGAAAGGACCAACAGTTCTGAGGGTAGAACATGGTGAGTATGGAGTGATGGGTAGAAACCAAATCATGTGGGGCTTTAGAGGTAACAGGAAAAGGTTGGATGTGGTAGCACATACCTGTGATCCCACCAACTTGGGAGGCCGAGGGAGGAGGATTGTAAGTTCAGGGCCAGCCTCAGCAACTTAGACCCTATCTCACAATAAAATATAGAAAGGATGGGGGGTTGTAGCTCAGTGGTAAAGCACCCCTGGGTTCAATCCCCAGTACTAAAAGGAAAAGAGGGTAGGAGGAGATAACAGGAAAAAGGCTGGGCTTTATCTTAAAGGCAAAAGGTAACCTTGAAGGATTTTAGCAGATAAATAACAATCAGTTTTGAACCTTAAGAAAATGACATTGACTGCAGGAAGGTAGATGAATTAGAGAAGGGCAATAGTGAAAAAGGAAAGAGTACTGAGGAGTAGAAATCCATAGAGAAAATCAGAAAAACCAAAAGGTGGTTCTTTCAAAGAAGGTATCAGTAAAATTGATAAGTCTCTACCCAGGATGAAAGAGAGAGAGAGAGGGAGAAGATAAAAATTACTAATAGGAGAAATGAAAAAGAGCTCATCACTGTTAATCTATCGTTGATAAAAGTACAATTAAGGAAATTGGGAACAACTTTACTCTCACAAGTTTGATAATTTAGATGAAATGGACCAATTGCTTGAAAGACACAAGTTACTAAAACTCACACAAGGAGAAGTAAATAATCTGAATAATACAATAGCTACTAAAGAAGTTGAATCAATAATTAATAACCTGCTAGCACATAAAACACCACGCCCAGATGGTTTCTCTGGTAGAGTCTGTTAAATTCAAAGGGAAAAACTATCAATTTTCTACCATCTCTTCCGGAAAATAGGAAGGAGCACTTCCTAATTCATTTGATGAGGCCAGCATTACCCCAAAATCAAAACCACATAAAGACATGAGAAAGGAAAATTACAACTAGTATCTCTCACAAAAATATTACAGAAATCCCCAAGGAGGCAGATGCAGTGGTACATACCCAATCCCAGCAGCTGTGGGACTGAGGCAGGAAAATCTCAAGTTCAAAGCTAGCCTCAGCAAAAGCAAGGCACTAAACAACTCAGTGAGACCCTGTCTCTAAATGAAATATAAAATAAGGCTGGGGATGTGGCTCATGGTCCAGTGTCCCTGAGTTCAATCCCCAGTACACAAACAAACAAACAAACAAACTTGGGACTCAATCTAACAAAAGAAGTCAAAGTCCTCTACAGGGAAAACTACTAAACACCAAAGAAAGAAATTGAGGAAGACCTTAGAAGATGGGAAGATTTCCCATGTTCTTGAATAGGCAGAATGAATCTTGTCAAAATGGCCATACTACCAAAAGTGCTATACAGATTCAAGGCAGTTCCCATCAAAATTCCAGTGACATTCTTCATAGAAATAGAAAAAGCAGTCATGAATTTCATTTGGAAAAATAAGAGACCCAGAATAGCCAAAGCAATCCTTAGTAAAAAGAGCGAAGCAGGAGGCATCACAATACCAGACCTTAAATTTTACTAAAGAGCAATAATAACAAAAGGAACATGGTATTGGCACCAAAACAGGCGTAAAGATCAATGGAACAGAATAGATGACACACCCACATAAATACAGTTATCTCATACTAGACAAAGGTGCCATAAACATACATTGGAGAAAATGGTGCTGGGAAAACTGGAAATCCATATGTAGTAGAATGAAATTTTAACCCCTGTCTCTCACCCTGCATAAAACTGAACTCAAAGTAGACCAAAGACCTAGAAATTAGACCAGAAACCCTGAACCTATTAGAAAAAAATATAGGTCCAACAATTCCAACATATCAGCTTAGGAACTGACTTCCTTAACAGGACTCCTAAAGTGCAAGAAGTAAAATTAAAAAATCAATATATGGGATGGCATCAAACAAAAAAGCTTCCTCATAGCAAAGGAAATGATCAAGACTGTGAAGAGAGAGCCGACAGAATGGGAGAAAATCTTTACCACCCGCACCTCAGATAGGGTATTATTCCAGGATTATACAAAGAACTCAAAAACTTAACGCCAAAAAACAAAAAAAAAAAAAAAAACAAAAAAAAAACCCCAGTCAATAAATGGGCAAAAGAACTGAACAGACACTTCTCAAAACAAGAAATTTGAATGATCAACAAATACATGAGAAAATGTTCAACATCTCTAGCAACTAGAGCAATGCAAATTAAAACTGCACTGAGGTTTCTTCTCACTCCAGTCAGAAAGGCATTTATCAGGAATATAAGTAACAATAAATGTTGGTGAGGTTGTGGGGGAAAGGATACACTCATAAATTGTTGGTGGGACTAAAAATTGGACTAGAAATGGAACCACTATTCACCCAGCTACCCCACTCCTCAGTATATAACCAAAAGTTTTAAAATCAGCATATTATAGTGATGCAGCCACATCAATATTTATTGCAGCACAATTCACAATAGTTAAGCTATAGAGCCAACCTAGGGGCCCTTCAACAGATGAATGGATAAAGAAATCGTGGTGTATGTACACAGTGGAGTATTACTCAGCCACTGAGAAGAATGACTTTATGACATTTACCAATGAATGGATGGATCTGGAGAATATCATGCTAATTGAAATAAGACCATCCAAGAAAAGCAAAAGTGAAATATTTTCTCTCACATGTATAAACTAATCCACAATGCAGGGGGATAGAAGTTCAGTAGATTAGATAAAGGGAAGGAAGGGAGGATAGGGAAAAAAAAGACAGTAGAATGAATCTGACATAATTTTCCTATGTACACATATGAATACACCACATTGAGTCTCACTACTGTGTACACTGTGATTCTGCTGTGTCAGTAGAGTTTCACTGATGTAGCAAATGTACTATCCTGATGGGAGGTACTGATAATGGGAGAGGCTATTTATGTGTGGGGGCAGAGGATATATAGGAAGTCCCTTTACCTTATCCTAAATTCATCTGTGAACCTAAACTATCCTAAAAAAGTATGTCTTTAATAAAAACAAAAAATTTTAAAAATATTCTGTACTCTGTAAATCATCATTTTAAATGTTTTAAAAAGCTACAGATTATAATAAGGAAGAATATTAATCTTAATATTCAGATGGACTTTGTATTGGTTTTTCTCCCTTGATTTTATAAAGTCAAATGAAAATTTCAAAGAATAAACAAAAAATTTTGGAATAGAGATTCTTCAGTTGACCTAACTGAAAAGAAATGCCAGTAGTTGTTTAGACAGTCTGTTCAAGCTACATAAGAAATACAAATGTGTTTTCATTGAAATTTATTTACGTGAGTACTTAATGTTTGAGTTTTAACTTGTAATTGAAATTGATTAATATTAAATAAAACTCACTATTAAAAGCAAAAGAGAGAGAGAGAGAGAGAGAGAGAGAGAGAATGACTAAAACCAGCCACAAAACACCTAATAAAGAACTTGTATCCAAAACATACTAAGAACTCTTAAACTCAACAATAAGAAAACAACTAACCCAATTTAAAAATGGGCAAAAGATCTGAACAGACGCCTTACCAAAAAACAGGTACAGATGATAAATAAGTGTATGAAAAGGTACTTACATCATATGTCACTAGGGAAGTACAAATTAAAACAGCAGTGGGATACTGTCTTATCACACATCTCTTGAATGGCAATAGAAAGAAAACCAACAATCTCGAGTGCTGACAAGGAGATGGAGCAGTAGGAATTCTCTTTTATTGCCAGTGGGAATGCCGAATATTCTGGCTACTTCAGCACCATATGGCAGCATCTTCTGAAGCTAAACATGGTCTGATCAGATATTGTGGCCACCACCCTCCAAAGTTTCTATCCAGTTGAGTTGAAAACTTAGATCCATACAGAAACCATACTTGAACATTTATCAGCTTTATTCATAATTGCCCACAACTGGAAGCAACCAAGACTTTATCAGTAGGAGTCTGGATAAAAAAATTGTGGTACATCCAGATAATGGAATGTTATTCAGCACTAAAAAGAAGTGAGCCACCAATGCTTACAGTGATATAGAGAAGCCCTAAATGCAGAACTAATTGAAAGAAGCCAGTCTCAGAGGCTACCTACTGTATGATTCCAATATGACATTCTGGAAAGGACAGAACTATGAAGACTAAAAAGATCAGTGATTCAGTAGCTTAGCTATGGAACCAACTTAGATGCCCTTCAACAGATGAATGGATAAAGCAAATGGTATATATACACAATGGAATATTACTCAACCATAAAGAAGAATAAAATTATGGTATTTGCTGACAAATGGATGAAACTGGAGACTATCATGCTAAGTCAAATAAGCCAATCCAAAAAACCAAAGGCCAAATGTTCTCTTTGATATACGGATGCTAACTCAATAAGGGGTGGGGAGGAGAAGTTCATTGAATTAGACAAGGGGGAATGAAAGGAAGGGAGCAGGACTGGGAACAGGAAAGCCAGTAGAATGAATTGGAAGTTACTTTCCTATGCTCATGTATGAATACACGACCAGTGAAACTCCACGTCATGTGCAACCTCAAGAGTGGAATCCTAGTTAGAGTAAGTTATACTCCATGTATATATAATATGTCAAAATTATTTCACACTCTACTGTCATGTATATCTAAAAAGAACAAATTTTTAAAAGTTTGATAATTCATAAAAAGATCAGTGGTTGTCAGGTAGAAGGGAGAAGGGGAGAAGGACGTATAGGTTTATTATGTATTTGTCAAAAATCCATAGATTGTTATAACACAGTCAACCGTAATGTAAATTGTGAACTTCAGATAATTACAGTTTATCAGTAGTGTTTCATTAATTATCATAAATGTGCCACACTAATACAAGATGTTAATTATAAGAGAAAATGTGGGGAAGGGGCAGGAGATATATAGGAGCTATATACTCTTTACTTAAATTTTCTGAATATCTAAAACTCTTCCAAAAAATGAAGTGATTAATTTAAAAAACCACCGCCCCTCCTAATCAAGGGCTTTGAAACTAAAGAGAGAGAGAGAGAGAGAGAAGAAAGTGTGTTGGTTTTTAAAAATAAGGATGAGGGTATAGATTACTGGTACAGATATGCTTAGGGTACATGAGACCCTGTGTGAATCCCCAGCACTAAAATAAATAAAATAAAATAAATGAGCAACAACCAAAGGCTTTGAAATCAGAAAGACCTATAGTCATATTTTCTTCCTGCTGCTTTCCAGATGAGCTTCTGTAATTTCTTGTTTATAAAATGGGAATGATAATATCTGTCACACAGAATTGTCTGAGGACTAACAATAATATAAAAAAAGAAAACCAAAAACCCTGATATTGCTCAGGATCATTGATTACATTGATTACATTCCTTCACTTTCTATTATTTTGTTGCCAAAACATCTCTGACAGGCAACTTTGCTTCCTCTCCGTGTCCACTATTCTTTGATCTTGGCCTCCTCCTCTCTCGGCTTGGTGCACATCACTCTTCTGCATACACATCCTTCAGTGGCTCCCCATTGGAAGTTCAGACTCCGTCCTGAGAGCAGGACCTTGATCTGGTCTCACAATGACAGTTCCCACATAGGCCAGGCTTTCTGTCTCCTCTGTGCCCTCTGCTGAGAATACCCCTCTGCCCTCTCTTTTCTTGACATCACCCTGTTTCCCAGGCCATGTTCTTCATTTCATCTCCCCACACCCTGTGCGTAGTTGGGTTTACCCTTGAAGGAAGGTATCTTGTTTATGCGCTTTTTTGCCTACTAGATTACACGCTTCTTGAGGGCAAGAACCCATGGGGGGACATCAGGTCCCTGAGTGCTGAGCTTCTCAAACAGTTCCTCCAGAGCACCCTGGGTAGTAGGGAAGAAGGAGCATACCCTGCCAGCAGCTCTGTCAAGCATGACTGTTCTTTAAGGTCTCTCCTTTTTTTTTTTTTTCTACTAGGAATTTAACCCAGGTATGCTTTACCACTGACCCACATCCCCAGCCCTTTTTATTTTATTTTGAGACAGAGTCTCACTAGTTGCTTAATGCCTCACTACGTTGCTGAGGCTGGCCTTGAATTTTGGATCCTCCTGCCTCAATCTCCCAAATCACTGGGATTAACAGTGTGCACCACCATGCCCAACTTTCCTCTTATTATTAAAGTCTTGCATTCTGTACTATAAACATGTTGTTTTGACACAGTCTTCCTCATCTCTTTTAAGTACAATTATTGCTCTAGGAAAATGCCCTGTGTTTATACTGTGACTTTAAGTACCTGATCTTTATTATAAAAACCCTGGACTGGAACACCCACTTTGAAAAACCTGAAATTAGTGGATTTAGGGACAGTATTTTTTGGGAATCATAGTAATGACCTCTATCTTGTGCTGGTGACTGATAGAAAAATTGGATGCACGTCTTCACTGTAGTTCTCAGAACAAACCTGATGAGATTTGGCCCTTATGTGGGGCTCACATAGGCACTGCAGTGCCAATTGATGACGAACCTGTGCCTGCAGATGTTGGTCTCATTTCAGTGGCCCTCCCTCTCTGTCCCTGAAGTCTTTCTGATCTCCCAGCCTAAAAGGCAGAAATTTGGAAACAGCCCAGTGGATTGGAAACAAGAATTCAAATTAAAAAAGTAGAAACTATGATAATTCAGATGAAGCTGGAAGAAGTAGTAAAAACAGAAGTCAGATATTAAAATAGTAGGAACCATAACTGATGTTTTTGTAACCTTTAAAAGAGTACCCTGTCCTACATGGTGACCGCATTCATTGATATCCCATCAGTTCAAAATATACATTATTATAGCTACTTTAAGAATTAAGGAAACTGATTATGTCTTATCTGTAATTCCACAACTAGCAAGTAGAAGAGCTAGTGACTTTAACTCCAATCTTACTACTCCGTACTCTTTCTACTGAAGAAAAGAGGGCTTCAGTAAAAGGAGAAGATGGGGTAGATGGGGTTTGGAGTCAGTTTTTGCTTATCAGAAATGAAAATTATCTACTTACTTTAGAGTAGGGTTGCCCTAAGAGCACACAAGACCTTGGCCAAATATTTTTTATAAGGCTTCTGTCATATGGACCAGTTAATAGGCCCTTGTGAGATATAATGACTGACTAATGAGGGTTTGGAACAGTGGGGAAAGGAAAGATACTTATGTATTTGTTCATTATCCAGTCAGCACAGAAAGATTTTTGTAGTATTCAGACACCATCTCTTTTTCAAGTTCAGGAACCATCTCTCCATTTTTTATTGTCAGATACTTTGTTCCTGAAAATTTTCATATCCTACCATGAGAAACAGGTACGCTGCTGGGGCCTTTTAAAAGGAACCTGTTTTATAGAAACAGGGTAGATCTTGTGTCCCCAATTCTCCAGCATCATTCATTTCAGCTGGTGACATCATTGCTCAGGGTGCTGCAGTATCCTTCTGATGTCCAGGAGTACTGACTTCCAGTGACTGTCAGAGGTTGTGACTGCTTTGTTGATGCTGACCACAAATGCAAGTGTTACCTGGAATATTCAAGGTGTGAGTTGAACTGCATTTTCTGGTTGTGTTAAATTTGTCATTTGGAATTTTGATAATACAACACAGAGCAGCACATCTTCCAACCCTGTGCTCTCTTGGGTTCTTCCAGCCCCACATGGCTGGGTCTAGGGCCAGCACTGGTTTAGAAGATTATATAAAGCTAAATTACATAATCAGACCCACTGTCAGACACATAGCTTATGCTCAGTAGATGTTAATTCCCCTGTTCTTTTCACTACCACCCAGGAAGAAGATATTTTTATTTTTAAACAAATGAAACATAGAAACAAAATTTTGAGTTGGAGTAGTCACAGCAAGCCCCCAGCAGAGAGCCTCTGTGAGAATTGTCCATGCAGTGTAGGCTCAAGCACTGGGAGAGCTTCCTGGAGAGCATCTTCCCAGCCAAGATGAAGAAAATTACAGGCCCAGACACAAAGATAAACCATAGTAATGTCAGCCCCAGAATCACTGATGAAACAGGAAAGTGCCTGTTTTGATGGAGGATGTGTGGTTCCCAGTAGCCTGTGCAGAAGGCAGGACCTCCAAAGCTCAGAAATGCCACAAATTCCAGAAGTTTCCAATCAAGCAGGCCTCTTCTCTTATAGTAAGAGAAGACACTTGACAGTGCTTCAGAGTTTATCACAGGTGACTGGGCATGGACGAGAGTTGTTGAGAAACCCAGGTCTGCACTGGAGGCCACATAGAGCAAAGGCCAGTGGTGTGCAGAGTGGAGTGGATCGGCACACCCCAGTTGTGGATGGAGGATGACAGTGAGAAAAGTGCAGGAAAAGCCAGCAGACCTGGAGTAACGGCGTCAGAAGGGCTGTAGTCAGAGGAGACAGAAGTTGTCCTTAAGGATAAAGTGTGCCCATCTTGGAACTTGGGAGGAGTTAAGATACTATTAAGTTCTTTTTTTTTTAATTTTGGAGAAAAAATAAATTGGAAATGTTTAATGGCAGAATAAGATTACTAATGTTAAACACACTGCTTCTGCCATTTCCCAACTTGTCATTGTTCCAGAAACAACTCTCTACTAATTGGAGAAATGCTTCCTCATCAGGAAGGGTAGAGGACAGAATTGAAGACGCAGTGGTGGGGTGAGCTCTGTGCTGCAGTTCTCATCTGCTCCTTCCTGCATGTCCTCCCAGCATGGTAATATTGGCCAACTTCGATAAAGTTGCTGTGTCATTTGTCAGGCAGAGTGCTGTATGTGACACGCACGGTTTGCTTTTCTAATAACAAGTGCCTTGAACTCAGCATCACTAAATCAGCACATATATTAAGGGAGCAGGGCACAGAGGGCTGATCTGAGCTCAGTCCTCTCTCAGATGGTTCTAGAAGTTGGACTGTTGTTTGCAAGTTGTACATCACTGGTCTGTGGAGTCCTCAAGACTAACCCTCACAGTCCTTCCCAGTTCTTTCAAGCCATCATATTTCCCTCACACTTCTGTTAATGAACCTGTCAAATCAAGGTGACCAAGTTTTGACCAACATTTTGTCTGGTACTTATATACTCTGTGCCGTGTGTGCTATGCTAAATCTACATGATCTAGAACAGAGAGATACTTAAATGGATAATCACTCACCAGTTGCCTGGTGTGGTGGCACACACCTGTAATCTCAGCAACTCAGGGGGCTGCACTACAGCAGGAGGATCACAGGATCAAGGCCATTCTCAGCAACTTAGTGAGACCCTGTCTGAAAAAAGCAAAAGCAAAAAAGGTCTGGGGATATAGCTCAGTGGTAGAGCAGCCGTGGGTTCAGTCCCGAGTACCACCAAACAACAATGACTCTTCAGGGGTAGGGATGTAGCTCAGTGGTAGAAGGCTTGCCTAGCACGTGAGAGGCACTGGGTTCAATTCTCAGCACCACATAAAAAAAATAAAGATATTGTGTCCATCTACAACTGAAAGTATTTTAAAAAACAACAGTGACTCTTCAGTGTATGGAGTGCTCAGTCATAACTAAGTCCTGCTCTCTGCTGTATCCCTAGTCCCAGGGCCACATCTGGCACATCCAGGACTGTTGTGGTTAGCATGTATTGAGTGATGACAAGATGCCAGCATTTACTAGGTGTCAGCACTTTATTGTCAGCATAGTTATCCCAACAATTTTGTGAAGTAAGCATGAGTATAATCCCACCAAGATGTGGAAAGCGAGTACTCAGAGCAGTTCAGTGACATGCCCCAAATCACACAGTTGTGTAGAGCCAGGATAAAATCCCAGCCAGGTGACTTCATCGCCTATGGGTATTTGTTGAGTTAATGAATACAAGGAAGGAAGGGAAGGAGGTGGGAGAGAAAGGGCGTGGGGACCATGACCAAGCTGGGGTGAAAGTCTGCGCTGGGTCACTTGGGGTCCACAGGTGGGGTGGATTGGTGCTGCTTGTGGGGAGAAGCATTTTGGAGTATTCCTGGAGGACATGGTGCTTGAACTTTTGTGCTAGATCCTTCTCTTTCCCACTTTCTCAAGGACATTCCTCCTGCAACCATCCCATCTCCACTGCACCAGAGTTTTTCTTATTCTTAGGACTTTATAAACATGCTAAAATGTTTCCAGACCTCAAAAAATCCTGTCTTTGCCCTGCTTTCCCCTCTGGCTGCTGCCACATTTCTGTCTCCCTTTATAGAAAAATTCCTAAAAATAATCTATACTTTATGACTCCCAATTTCTCTCCTGTTTTCTCTTAAATCCAGTAAAATCAGACTTTCACCCCCACACGCCAGCAGAACGGCTCTCATCAAGGTCAGCAGCAGCCCCTACCTTGCCATATCCTGCAGTCAGGCCTCGCCCACACCTTACCAGGCCTACCACCATGTTTGACACGGCTGGTCCCTGCGCCCTTCTCCAGACACACCTGCCCCTTGGCAGTACCACACTCACTCCTGGTTATTTCGTTTTATCTCATCAGCTGGCTCCTTCAGTTTCCTGCAGTTGCTACTTCTCACCTCCCCAGTGTTGATCCTTCAAATGCACACTTGGTCAGGGCACCCATGCTCCCTTGTGATTGAGTCTGGCCATGAAGCACTCAGAGCCTCCCTGTTCTTGCTACCTGTGTCTGTCACCTCCTCTTTCACTTAGCACTCATGGTGCTTTGGAGCATGGCCAGCCCTCCAAACATGCTTTCTCACCCCATCCTCGCCAGATCCTGGGAATTATGTGGTTCTTCTTGGACGTGAGGAAGCTGAGAATCAAATTTTCCATCGCTTGCCCAAGGTGTCACAGGTTGTCAATGTCCTCTGTGAAAGATTACAATTCCAGATCTGACATTCTTTCCATTTACAACCCATTGTCCTCAAACTCCGTCCTACTGAGCGATGTGGGATATGGAAGTTGGGTTCTGGTCTGACCGTCTGGATTTCCTCTTGAGAGCGTGTGGTTACACTCTTCACCCCCAGGGCTTGGTAGTCACGTTGGCAACACAATGGGTGCTCTTATTGGTTGAAATGCTAAGTCTAACAAAATGAAAGGCCAGCTGCAGAGTAGGAGAAGAACAAGGGCCGAATGATCTGATCAGACATCTGTGGGGCCTCCTGGCATTTGGAGTGTGAGTGCCTTAGAGAAACTAACTATTCTGGCCTGAGGGAGTTGGCAACCATTAATCTTGGTGGTTTTGACCGCTGACTGCCCCAGAGGTCCCAGACTGCTGTATGACTCAGAATCCTCAACACTCCCCCTATTCTTCTCTCACTGGGACAGTCAGGAGGCCATTTCTGAGGCATTTTAATTTGGTAATAATTGACATGGCCCACTGTGCCCAGAGATGCTTTCTAAAGGAGGGGTTGATCAGCACTCATCATGCCTGCTCCGCTGCCTTGCACTGCCCTGGGAAGGGCAGTATTCCTCTTGCCCGGCTGTGTTCAGGCTTCGCACACCCCAGAAGGCCACTCTCTCTTCTCCATCTTAGGTAACCTGATCCCAGAAACCTTGAGCTGTCCCACAGCCCTTCTTCAAACATCTTCCTAGAGCTGAGGGTGCACACTACAGAAAAGGAAGGTGTGGTTAGAGGTTTGTCTGTTGTGCCTGTAGTTCCTCAGTTAGGAAGGGCCGCTGCCATCCATCTCCCAACTTCTTTGTGAAACTTCTGGAATTCAGAAAGACCACAGGAACTTACAGTACGAGGTGAATGAGCAGTCGGGTGGGGTGAAGAGACAGGGCAAGAAGGGATTCAAAGTGCCACACCCTTGTGCACATACTTCCAAAGAGCCAGGGTGAAGCTTTCTTGACCCTCTCGTCAAGACCAAGACCATCTCTGGCCATGCCGACTCCTCCTGCACTGGCACTGGGCTGTTCCTTCCTCTGTGATCATGTTGCTGCTAATGTCATGTGAATAGCTCCTGCACTGGTGGTAAAGAGAGGCTGGTGCAAATGCAGTGCCTGCCCCTTCCCATGAGGGGACATGATCCTGGTAAGGGTCTTCATCTTTCAGAACCTCGCGTGTAAATTCATAATGCAGAGCACCCACTCACGCAGTCTAGAATATTATAGTCACTGCCTAGTCTCAAAAGCTTCCATGAAATTCAGTAATTGCACTGAGGTTATATTTCATTTCCAAAACACAGTTGTTTACATAAGAAAATACTGTTTCTCTCTTGTTAAAACCTTTGACTTTCTTTTGCCTCTCAAATAAAGTCCCAGGTTGTCACTCAGCATTTGCATTTGCGTTACAGGCTTTGAATTTCATTGTTAGGGAAGGCTTTTAAATGTAGACTTCTGAGAGAAATGACTTGGATACAGATGAGTTTGTCTATATTCAATGAGCAATTGCATTTGTAAGGCCCTGGACTAGACCCCCAGGGGTGAATCAGTCATGCACCCCATAGGCAGTAGCATTGTTTCTGACTGTCGAAGACAAGCACCACCCCCAACACCCACCCTCCAGTTCCCACAGGGTGCAGTGCTGAGGGTTGACTTGCCATTGGGTCCAGCCAAGCAAAGTAGCTGGGCACCAGAGAGTTGGCAGAGGGCCCAGGGATGGGAGGGGAGGAGGGTGGGACTCAAAACTGGCAGCCAGCCAGGCTTACTCAGGTGCCCCAGCAGAAAGGACCCCTAACCCTAGCAATCACCGAGCCCTTTCACTGAAGATGTCCTGGTCATCTCTAGACTGCGTAGGGCCAAGCCTTGGTGGAGGGTAGTGACTCTAGCCCCACATTGAACACATAAGAACATTGAAATCGGGCAATGTCAGTGGCAGGACTGTAGTCATATTAGCAGCAAAGCCAGGGCTGGAACACAATCTTCTGGAAAGTGTTCCATGGTCTGTGGCTTATGGCTTCCTGAAATTGCTTTGCCTGTAGTTCAGAGTGCAGGGTCTGTCAGGGTCATTTTGTTCCTCAGACAGTTAGAGGAGTCTTCTATATGCCCACTTCTGTGCACTGTGCTGGGGAGAGGGATGTTAAATCAGACTCTGATCCCAGGAGTATGGCAAGGGAGGTGTACCCTCCCTATGGCAGTGCAGATGGAGGTGAGTGTGTATCGGGGGTGGTGGGGGAGGGGCTGCCAGAGCACAGAGAGGCTCTTGGCCCACTCTGCCGGTCAGGGGATATCTGAGTACAGCTGGAACATGCCAGGAGGCCTGAGCCAGGAGGAAAAGGATGAGAGTAACTACAGGCAGAGAACAGAAGGCCATCCTCTACTAAAAGTTGGTCAAGGGTTACATCAGTAGCCCAATAACACACATTTATTGTGTCCATATTCAGGCCATTATGGGTAACTACTGATAACCGCTGGGTATATCATAGTGTGGTGGGGAGGGTAAAAACAGGAAGCTGGACATGTGGGGACGTATCAGGAAGGTGGAATGGCCAGTGCCTCTGGCCGTGTGGAAGCCTGAGCAGCACTCCACACGCAGTCCTGGAGCCTGAATGAAGGTTCTCATTTCCTTGGTATCAGGCTTATTACAAAGAATCTATGTGGAACCAAGTATGTTCTTTTTACAGATTCCATCAAGAGGCCTTGCTCATCGATCTGTCTATTCCCTTAGGAATTTGGGGTTTTTTCCACCCCTAAAGCCTCAGTGAGGAAAAGGGCCTGAAGTGCTGATTGTAGGGAATAAAGCTTTATTCAAGGTTCTAGCCCTTGCAGCTCTCCATGAGTTAATAACCCACTGACTGCCCAGTGCCTGGCAGGCAGTGACTTTCCTCCTCTCCCTACAGGCCTGCCGAGTTAGCCACCAAGTACGCCAACTTTTCAGAGGGAGCCTGCAAGCCAGGCTATGCTTCAGCCCTGATGACCGCCATCTTCCCCCGGTAAGTGCTCTCTTTCTTCCGCTGCCTAGACAGCCCGGGTCGTGGCCCGGGAGTCAGAAACCTAGCCCCACACAGTAAGTACTTCATGCTCTCCAGAGGAAACAAGATTCTGCTATAACTACCCTCCTGTATCCAGCAGTCTCCAGTGCCTGTAAAGGACTGAACCCCACTCTGTGCCTTGCTGTGCCTCACCCCCACCCTGCACTTGGTAGTGCAGCTTGTTTCAAGGAGGGGAGGGAGGAGATAGAATCTACATGGTCACCCCACAGAAGCCTGGTGTCCCAAGCAGCCATGCAGGACTGCCAAGTGGAGACACATGCCTAGTCTTAGTATCAGTAACCCACTAACTGGTTAAATAAAGCAGGGACTAAAGAATAATCTCTGAGGCTGTCCAAGTTTTGGACACCTTCCCTGTCTGTCCATTTGCATTTTGGAGCTTCTGATTTCCTTGGTATCAGGCTTACTGAAGGAATCTGTGCCTAATCCAGGGAGTTCCTTGTACCAGATGCCACTGACAGGCCTTGCTTACTTTGCAACCTTCTTTCTTTCCTGAAAGCCTTGGCATGGGAAAGGGACTGCAGAGCTGGGGTTGTCTTGTCTTGTTCCAGAGTACCTTGAGACTGTGAGGGACATTTAATTCCTTCAGAAAGTCATGGGAGCTCTGACTCGAAGGGACTGCTCAGGACCCTCCGGGCACTGAGATGTAGCACTGGACACCAGAGAAGTTCTGGGGTGGCTGTGCTCACTGGAAGAGCTCCCATCCTTTGAAGGCAGAGATCAGTGCACACAGTGTGCTTGAAAAGGAATGCCGAGAAACTGCTGACCTCAAAGTAAGTCCAAGATACCTGGTTGTAAGCTCCCGCTCTTGTCCAATGTGAGCAGTTCCAGCTTAGCTCCTTGTATAAAGCCGAGGCTGTGCTGCTGAGTACTGTCTCCGGGATCTGCCTTCTGAATTGACTCCAGATACTTTGTTTTCTCCGGCTATTTGTTGAGCACCTCTGAAGTGTCTGGCATTGTGTTCTATGTTCTTATACATTTTTGCAAGCCTATACAAACCTGTCCTCTGGCTCAGACACCTGTGAGTTCTTCTTAATCTGTAAATAAATTTCTTCTACTTTTCCTAACTGAAAATAATACAAACATGTGGGGAGAAAATTCAAATAATACAAAAGGAAAATACTGACCATCCAGACTCCTTCCCCAGAGACAGCCAGTATCATCATAGTTGGGAACATATTGGATTTATTATTCTGTACCTTGTATTTTACAAATAAAAATATGTTAGAGATTATCCTGTTATTAGCATTTATGGCTCCATCTCTCTTTCTTCTTCTTTTTTGGTGCCAGGGATCGAACCCAGGGCTTCACACATGCTAGGCAAGCACTCTGCCACTGAGCCCCAGCCCCCATATCATTTTTAAATGATTATATAATCCACAATTGCATGGATGTATTGATTTTATTAAAAGTAAGGTTTATTGAATTTTAATTTACATACATTAAAATTTGCTCTTTAGTGTAGTTCCATAACTAGTTCCATTGATAAATGCATACTCTCTATAACCACCACAATAGTTAGTAGCACATTTTTCTCACCCCGAAAGTTTCCTGGGCCCCTTTGTAGTTTCTCCCTCCCCTATCTCCAGTCCCTGGCAACCACTGATCTGTTTCTTGCCCCTGTAGCATTTCAGACAATATATAACATTTTGAGTCCGTTTCTTTCTTTTAGTGTAATGCATTGGTAATTCATACATGTGCTGTGTGTTCATTATTTGTTCCCTTTTATGGCTGAGTAGTATTCCATTATGTGACTGTCACACAGTCTATCTACTGAAAGGTCAAAAGACATGCTGGTTAATTACAACTTTGGGCAATTATAAAGCTGCTGTAAATATAATAGTACAGGTTTTTGTGTAAAAGTGTATTTTATAAGTAAACTCCTAGGAGTGGGATGGCTGGTTCCTAAGTTAAACATATGTCTGATTTGGTAAGAAACTGCTGCCGAACTGTTTTCCAAAACGATTGTAATGCTTCATTCTCCCACCAGCAATGAACGAGCGTTCCAGTGTCCCTACATCCTTGCCCTCACTTGGTCTTTTTGACTTTCACCATTCTAGTGGGTCTATAGTGATTATCTCACTGTGGTTTTAGTTTGCATTTTATGATTTTTTTCATGTTGTTATTTGCTGTTCTTTTGTCTTTATGAAACTATTCCAATCTATTGCTTTATGGAACTATTTTAATTAGTTGGGTGTTTGTCTTATTGAATTCTAAGAGTTTTAAATATTTTGGATAGAAGCCCTTTGTAAGACAAGTGATTTGCAAGTATTTTCTTGTCTTTCATTCTCTTAACCATGTCTTTCACAGAGCAGAAGTTGTTAATCTTGATAAAGTTTAATATATCATTTTTTTCCACCCATAAGTCATGCATCTATTTAGGAGACTGGAATATTAATGTTATCATGTATTTTCCCTTTTTAGTACCTTATCAAATATTTGCTGATTGATACAATATGGGTCTGTATTGAATATTAATTCTTGATTTCATGGTTCTTGGTAATTGCATGAAGTTCAATACTGCTCATTTACTTCGCAAACTAATACTTTTTTTGTAAAACTAGCTAACTACAAAACTTCAGAATCATTGTTGATCCTAGAATAATTCTTTTTGCACTTACGCTGCACACAACAGGAAAGTCACCAACAACATAAGAGTTAAATATTGTCAATTTTTTTGTGGATCGCACTTTGGGTGTTGAATCTAAGAAATCTTTCCCCAATTCATGGTCAAAAGATTTTTCTTGTTTTCTTCTAGAATTTTTGTACATTTAGCTCTGACTTGACGGGCTATGTCCTATTTTGAGTTAATTTTTGTATCTAGTAAAATGTTAAGAAGTTCCCATTTTGTTCAGTTGTTACAGAACCCTGTGTTGAAGATTGTCCTTTCCCCATTTAATTACCTTGGCATGTTTGTTGAAATGGGTTGAACGTTTGGTGTGGGTATTCGATTGTTCTGTGCCCATCCCTGCACCAGTATCATGCACAACATGTATAGTCATGTCTTCTGTTACTGAAGACAGTTTTATTTCTTCCTTTCCTATCCAGAGACCTCTTCTTTTTTCTTACCCTGCTGCATTGGGCAGACTCCAGTGTAGTATTCAATGGGTATGATTGGTTATATCATTGACTGTTGGTGATCAATTCAACCTTCAGCCCCTCCCCGATCCCTGGAAGTTAGGCCTAGCATTGGTATCTTTTCTTTCTTATCCTGAATCCACCTGAATAGAGGGTTATCATTTTAGCTTCCTGGGCATGTGTGTGTAATCAGAATATACTTTGTATGATTTTGATACTTTCAAATTGATTGAGATCTGAGTGTTATGGGATAAAATACAGATTATCCTAGTGAATGTTCTGTGTGTACTTGAGAAGAAAATATTTCTGCTATTACTGAGCATTCTGTAAAAGATAATGAGATAAGGTTGTTTGATAGTGAATGGATCTTGAGGACATTATGCTAAGTGAAATAAGCCAGTCACAAAAGAACAGATATCATGTGATTCCACTTATTTGAGGTACTTACGAGTCAAATTCATAGAGACAGAAAGAATGGTGATTGCCCATGTGCTTGGAGGAGGGAGGAGTGGGGAGTTACGGTTTAATGGATTTAGAGTCAGTTTTACAAGATGAAAAGGAGTTCTGGATATTAATTGCACAATAATGTGAATGTACTTAATATTACTGTATACTTAAAATAGCTCAGGTGGTAAATTTTATATTACATGTATTTTGTCATCATTTTAAATTTAAGTTTTGTGGGGGTTTTTACCTTTGTGTGTGTGTGTGTGTGTATGTGTACCAGGGATTGAATCCAGAGGCACTTTACCACTGAGCCACATCCCTAGGCCTTTTTTGTATTTTATTTAGAGACAGGATCTTGATAAGTTACATAGGGCCTAATAAAGTTGCTGAGGCTGGTCTCGAACTTTTGCTCTTCCTGTTTCAGCCTCCCGAGTTGCTGGGATTGCAGGTGTGTGCCATGGCACCTAGCCCATTTCACTTTTTAATGTTTGTGTTTCTTCTGCTTTGTTGACCCCGTGGCACATATTTATAATAACTGTTATAAGGTGCTTATCTTCTGATTCCATCATGTCATTGGGTTGGTTTCTGTTGATTGATTTTTCTCCCTCTGGTTATGTATGGCCTATAGTTTTCTATTGTTTGCATGCCTGGTAATTTTTATTTGATTCCAGACATGTTAATTTTACATTTTCTTGTGCTAAATTTTGTCTTCCTTTAAATAGAGCTAGATTTTGATTGGGCATGTGGTTAAGTTACTTGGAATTGGGGATAACCTTTTAAAACTTGCTTTTGATGTTGCTGGGGCAGGTCTTGAGCAGCTGTCCAGGCTAATGTGTCCCCATTCCTAATGCAGCACCCTCTGAGAACACTGCCCAGTGCCTCCTATGTTATGAGGTAATTTCACTCGGGCTGATTCATTTCCACTCTGGTTCCAGTGAACACCATCAATCCATAGGCCTCTGTGGACACCAGGAGGCATACTAGGGACATACTGCTTCCTGTGGTCCTTTCCTCAGCCTCCAGACTTCCTCTCATACATTTACAGATCAGTACTTGGCAAGATATGTGGGGACCCCTTTGAAGATCTCTGTAGCTTTCTGTGTCACTTGCTCCTCTGCAGTAGTCTTCTCCACAATTTCTAGCCTCTTTGGCCTTGCTAAACGTTGATCTGTTCCCTCGACTCAGAAGACCACTGAGCTGTGGTTATATTCCCTGTCCATACAGGTTGGACACTGTCCCCAGGCAGTAAACTAAGCATATGGGGGGTTCACCTCACTTGTTCCCTTTTCTCAGGGGGCAGTTCTGTCCTGTTTGTTATCCAGCATCTGAAAAACTGCTGTTTCACATGTCTGACTGGTTTTCTAGTCTTCTAAGGGACAAAGATAAATCCTGTTCCTGGTATTCCAGTAATGGCCAGAGGCAGAAGTCCCCTCATCCTTGTTTATATGGTATTCCATAGTATATGGCGTCCCCTAATCTGGTCAGTCAGTTCCCTGATTTAGGCAATTTCCCAACTTTACTGTTAGAAATATCACTTCAGTGAATAATTGTATTTTTACATCATTTCCTACACATGCAGTTTATTTAGAATAAAATGATACTTAAAAGTCACAAGTTATAGGCATTTTAATTTTTGAAAATTACTGGCAGTTGTCCTTCATGGCAGTTTTTGAGTATACCTACATACATAGTCTATGATAGTGCTTTTCTCTTATCTTATATTATCTTTACAGGTTTTTGTTGTTGTTGTTGTTTATATTTACATTATTAATCCATCAGGGTTTTTTTGTTTTGTTTTGTTGGTGTAAGGAGTAAGGTTGGATTCTAAGTTTCCTTTTTTTTTTTTTTCTCTATGTGAGTGACTATATTTTGACCAAAAAACACTTAAATACATTTAAGATTTTTATTTATGTAGCATCAGTACTTTGGCAGAAAAGGTTCTGGTGCAACTATTTTGACATGACTTAAAATAAACAAACCATTAAATCTTCATTTATTTATTTATTTTTATTACCAAATGCCGTGTGAAGCATTCGTTCTCTTCCTAAGCCTCAGTCCTCTGAACCCATCCAATCACTGACTCCCACACTGGGCCTAGACTGGGGAGCAGGTTGACATGCCAGCCTGTCCCCGCTATAGAATCCTGCCTGAGAAGCCAGCCTGTTCCTTCTCAGACCTGCTTCCCTCCCCTGAGCCTTGCCTGCCTAGATACAGCTTCCTCTGTGGGAGAGATGGAGCGGAATGGCAGCAGAGTCCAAAGGATTTATTGTGCATCTGCTCTGCTCCGAACTTTGGACTAGGGCCTTTTATCTGTTTGGTCTCATGGAGTGGAGGTGCTGTCCTCACTTGCCCCTTGTGCGCGTACCCACTTTCCCGTGCTGTACCACCACAGTACCTCACACAGCACTGGATCAGGACTCTTTACTGGTGTATCTTCCACGGCAGGCCACGTGCCTCTTAGCATGGAGGCATGGTCTGCCAGCATATAGAAGAGCCTTCAGCACTGAGTAGACTCTTCATATTTGTTTTGCAAATGGCTATTACTTTCTGCCCTCTGGATATTAAGAATCTAAGGGTATGAAAAATGTTGATAAGACACTTTTAATGAATAGCTAATGACGAAAAATAATTATTATGACACATTCCAATACATGCTGCATTGAAAAGAGATGAGGTTTGGAGTAGAAAGTTTTCATAGCTTTCTCACTTAACAGGCGACACAATCTTGGAAAAGTCTAAGCATTACTTAACTCATTAGTCAAGAAAAGGAAATGAGATGATGTATCTTGGTGCTATAAATGTTATTAGATCATTGCAGCAGAATTTAATGTCAGGCACTTAACAAGTGAATTGTTTTCTCAATGATTTTCATTATGATTCAATAAAGTGTTTGTTTTAAGGAAGAAATATAGATACCAGAGTAGGTCACAGTAAGCACCTTAAATGCTGGCTTAAAGAACTATAATCCATTTGAATATAATTTATTCAGAACCTTAATCGACACCATCCATTTTTCTAATAATACTTTGAGTTGTTTTTTTGTGCTTAGGTTAAAGACATGATTAAGTACCATGCCTTTTAGATGGTGACCAGTAGGCCTGTGCAGAATGGGTGGCATCTCCAGGCAAAGCCTATGACCAACAGTTTCAGCAGAAGGCAGAGCTCTAATCCATGCTGTGGACATGCTGCAGAGCAATAACAGCAGCAGCCAGTGATAGCTAACATCATCTATTGAGTGTTTACTTTGTATCAGGTCCTATGCTGGTAAGAGCTTTTCCTATCTCTTCTGTCATAAGAGATAGCTAGTCTAGTGTACAAATAGGAGGAAATAGAGACACAGAAATCGAGCAATTGCCCGAGGTCACACAGGAAATGATGAAACCGACTTTGAACCCAAACATTTGACCACAGAGCACATTCTACCTCCTTTCACAGCTGTTGTTTCATGGGCAGGTGGCTGGTGGCCAGCATGTAGCCTGGTGGTGGCTGATAGGTGCTGGTATAGAAATTGTCCCCTTGCTCAGCTCTACAGAGGAAAACCACACTTCTCTTGAGACACTGATTTAGGAAGGCGGTGGGTGTGGTGCGTATCTGTGATTCTCATACTGCTAAGAAATCGCCACCATGGTCCAAGCTGGCTGTGTTCCCTAGAGTGCAAGAACGGCTGCTGAAACCTTGCAGAGCTCTCTGAGGCAGGAAGTCTGGAGCGTTGACACAGTCCCAGCTGCCTATTTTGGGACCCTTGCGTGAGAAGATACAGGAGGCTTACTGCACTGCCCTGGAGGCTTTGAAAACTTGTGGGCTCCTGGCCAGGTTAGCTGGTAGCTGGTATCCCCACATTCCAAAGCCCTCCCCTCTCTGCCCTTCAGAGAAGAATCCTGGAATTTTTATCACTGCAACACCAGGGGGGTGGGGTAAGATTGAGAGGCATCCTACCTAAGCTTTGTCCCATATCATAAAGTACAGGGGAAAGTAGAGCACGGTCCCTTCCTCCACTTCTGCAGAATCGCTGTCCTTCCGGCCTGGGAGCAAGATGGGCACAGCCCCCTCCCTTGCCAGGAGCGTGATAAAGACAGGCTGAGATCCTTCTCTACTTCCTCTTGTCCATCTCACTCTGAATCTGTGTGGTCTAGCTTGTCCTCCCACCCCTCCACTACTTGAAAGGCTCTTGTCCAGATCAAGAAAAAAATACTTCCTGATAAATGCAAGGGGTAAATAAACCTCCCTTCTCCACCCGTTCCAGGAGTAAAAGATGATTTATTGAAAGACTATCAGTCCTAAACCTCTTTTTTGATGCTCTTCCTCCATTATGAAACACTCTGTTCTCTTTAGTTCTTTGTCCACACACCCTCCCAGCCCTCCTTTGACCTTTCTGATGATTCCTTCTCAGTGTCTATTGCAGGCAACTTGCTCCTGTGCCCATCCTTAGATATTGGTTCCATATGGCCCTCCTTTCTTCTGGCTCCATCACTTCGGTTAACACATGTGCTGACAACTCTCAGCCTCATTTCTCTGCGGATCTCTAACATACTTGGGTGACTCAAAAGCATCTCAAACTCAATGTCCCCTGAATTTTCAGTAATTTGAATCAGTCCATGTTATTTCAGTAACAAGTAACCACCCATTGTCCATTCTCACCTGAACCAGAAATCTGGGAGCTAGTCTTTCTCCTTCTCCCCTCAACTGAATATCCAAGCAGCCATTGAGTCCCAGGGTTGGAGGATCAGGGCTCAGCTCCTTTTCTGAGTCCCAGTTCTCCGACCTCATTCACTCCTCAGGAACCTGAATCTTCATTCTCTTTACTGACTCCTTCATAGTACTACTTAATCATACCTTAAAGATTGCCAGATTGACTACCTGCTGTGCTATACACCTAATAATAATAACTACCAGTTATCAGGGCATCTATTGTGTACTGTGGAAGTCATTCATTCAACAGAGTGCCAGACATTTTTCTAGTGCTAGGAGCTTCAACATGTATAAGAAGTATAAAATCTTTCCCCTCAGAGATCATACATCCTACTACAGACACAGATAACCTGTGTGTAACATGTCACATGGTTGTTGAAACACTTACTGTGTGCCAGCCACTCTGCTCAACACTGTGTCAACCTTTACAACAGCTCTGTGAAATAAGTGCTGTTGTACCCATTTTGTAGATGAGAAAACTGTAACTTGCTCAAGGACATAGTAGCACAGAGTCAGCACTCACCAAGCCCACCCAAAATACTGAATCATGGCTCTCAACCATATACCTACAGGGAAATGCAGATTTCTTTTGTTCAGAGCGTGTTTTAAATATTTTTGGTAGGTAATTCCTGCAGTAAAATCTATGGGTGCTAGGAAGAGCAAGAGTGCTCAGTAACCAGAGCTTCTCTGCAGTGTGTGCAAGGGTAGCCTGCATGAGCTGGCAGACTAAATACCTGTCCTTGACCTGGACTCCAGCTTGAAGCTAGAGGAATTGCCATCTGTGTCCAGTTGGTTTCTCTGCCATCTTCCACACCCGCCTTATGTTCCTTACATCACACCTGACCTCTATTTCCTGCTCTAAGCTAATTCTACATCTTGTTTTAGTTTACCCCTTCTGCTTCTTCCACCATTCAAGGAACTCAGCACCCCTATACCCTAAGCTGTCCGCCTCAACTCTTTCTTCTTCACTGTCTTCCAACCCTCATGTGGGACTGTCATAGATGCCCAAAAGTTGTGTTCTCTGGAACACAACTATGGAAAAATCCTCCATGCTGCTTTGAACAGGTGAATGCTATTGCCCCACCTGTTGAAATTTCCCAGGTCATAACTTTATATGCTGCAGGAGAAGTTCTAGGCTTCTAACTCTTCTTGATGGTATCAGCGTGCATCTTTTCTTCTGCCCCAGGTCAGGACCTGAGGAACTTTCTGTCATCCTTCTCTGATTAGACCAGGCTGAAGCCTCAGTAGAATGTCCCACACAGGACATCTGTTGTGTGCTGTGGAATCAAAAGTGATGCAAACTGGCCCACAACAAGATGTTTGAGAAACTTGAGAAAAAGGTTTGGAATTGCTAATGTATAGCAATTAGAGTAAGTTTATGTCAGTGAATCTAATACTTTAAAAATGGGGCTTCGGGGCTGGGGAGATAGCTCAGCTGGTAGAGTGCTTGCCTTGCAAGCATCAAGGCCCTGAGTTCGATCCCCGGTACCGCAAAAAAAAAAAAATGGGGCTTCATATTTTATGTGTGTGCTTCTTTTTCTAGTGATTCCTTTTTATTTTATTTTATTTTCTATAGTATCATTCTGTGCCAGAATTGAAATTTAAAAAGCAAAACCAACTGGTCCTTCTCCACAGATGGTTGAGAAGCATTGGGCCACAGTGGAAAGAGCACAGGCTTCAAAGAGTGCAGGACTGGCTGGGCTTCACCTCTCTGAGCCTCCCTTTTCCATCTGGCTGCCTACCCAGGGTTAAGGGGAACAGTGCTTGGCGACAAATACACATCCAGGTACATGTGCCCAGGAGTGGCAAGGATAAGAGACCCCTAAGCCAGAGGACTGATGAGAGGATGACTGGCGAAGGAGATGTCTGAGCTGTCCTAGGAAGGTGGAGCTTCTGTAGCAAGGCCATGTGCCCTGGTGGAGGCCACTTCCTCCCTTGAGACCAAGCCCCGGGCTCCCTCTGGCTAGATAGCAGGAATCCTGAAGGTGCTCAGAAGTGCAGTCTTCGGGGAGCACAGGCAGACAGGTTGCATTCCTGTGGTGTTTGAGGATTGATCTTGTCAGATTAGCAGCTTTGCTTTTCTTGGTTCAGGTACAAGATCCCCACGTGGGGAGCTCTGCTTCTTGCGAAGAGCAAAAGCTGATGAAAGCTTAGAACGTGAGGCTCCAGGCCAACCCTGCACCAGCTCCTCAGTGAGAGGGAGGCCCCAGGTGTCAGCTCCACCCACAGAAAGTCCCAGGGGTAAGGCAGCAGCTGGGCACAGAGCAAAATGCTGGCACCTTTGGGATATTGCCCTGCTTTCGGTTCTCTGTCCTCAGAGAGGTAGGTCAACTATATGACTGGCCTTTCTGAATAAATAGCCAGAGTGAGCAGAGAGGAGCATGGCCGAGGCCTCCCCTCTCCCAGTCCATGCCCATCCCCTGTCATGGGAGCTCTTTACTCTCTGCCCCAGTGCATGTAGAGTCCAGACTTGGGCAAATGAAGTACCCAGGGAGCCCCTGATGAGGGAAATGCACTCCTGACCAGTGGCAATATCATGAAAGCAGGCCTGTTTGTTGACAGCAGGCTATGGCATCTTTGTGCCTCTTGTGTGAGGACAGATCCATCCTCCCCTCAGGTTCTCCAAGGGCTTAGATTGGGTTTTCAGCAGCAGGGTAACTGGAGACAGTGTGCTGCAGCATCTTCACTCTGCTGCTCAGCCCTCCAGATAGTGTGTCTGGGTTCCTGGCCAGCTGCAGAGTTTGTTCCAAGAAGTAACACCCAAATGGGGCAAGACTGCCAAATGGGCAAGGCATGTGCTTGGGGCCTGGGTTCAGAAACAGCTCTATGAGACCTGACTGGGGCTGGCTGTCCCTACTGGCAGTGCTCCCTTGTGTCTGAGGTGTCTGATCCATGAGCTTCTATCCAGGTAAAGAGCTGTCTTCCCTCATTCCCCATCTCTCCCATGCACCCTCATGCACACCTCCAAGATCAGAAAAGAAATTAAGCCCAGGACTTTTCTCAGCTTCGTGTTTATCCTTAGGATGCTTTTGACCTTCTCCAACCCCTGCCCATGCTTCTGGGCCTCTTCCCAGTCTTTGCTGCCCGAAGACTGTTGCACACACAGGTGCCTCTGACATCCAGATCCTTTCTCCTAGTGGGCTTCTCTCTACTCCTCCCCTACCTCTGAGGGATGGATGACACATAGGAATGACCAAGGGTTGGAGTAGGTCCCATGAGTACATTTGGTTCCCCTGAGGGAAAGGACCCCTCTTCAGAAGCAATGACCTTTATTTAACATGGTCATCATTTGCCTCTTTTGAAGCCCATTCTTGTCACCTTGAATTCCTGGGACAGAATTTTAAAAAGCACAAGAAACAGTAGGACAGAGTGCAGCAAACTGTGCCTCGGCATGGGGGACATGAGGAAGGCTGCTCAGAAGTTTCTGACTCTCATAGAGACACACTGCTTTGCTGTCACTCTGATTACTGGTAGAAAACATAAGGTTCAAGGGCTACAGGCCAGCCAGGGAGAGCTGTCATCACTGCCCCAGCTGCAAATAGGGTGCAGGTTCAGGAGGAATGGGTGACCCTGGCTCCATCCATCTTTGTTCTGGGCCACACACTCAGGGACTCCACGGAGGAGACTTTGCTAAAGGAAGGATGAGCTGTTTTCTGCTATACACCTGCTCCCCAGAGCCAGCTTTTGTGATGCCAGGTCTCTTCTTTATCCAACTATGAACCCTTTTCAGGGTGACAATTAGAAGCTAGATGCAAAAAACGGAAACCGAGGGACCTGGGCTACACAGGTTACAGCCACCATGATCCCTCCAATTGAGGGGGCCTATTTTTGACTGAGCTATATCATGACTGAGCTGATTCCTGGCTACATTTCAGGCCTTTTCTGAGGGTGGGCCTGAATTTCAGGAAGCAGGGAGCTTTGTAGCTGGGCAGAAGTGGTCTGGCCATGCTCAGACTGTCATTTCTTGGCACTGAAGTAAGTCATCAGGGGAGGTGGAGAAAGAAATCTTTGCCCCCTGACCTCACCATTGGGTTATTGATCCTTGTGGTTGGAGCCATGCCAGTGCCCCTGCCAGGCTCACAGAATCTCATTTATGCTCTCGTAGCAAAGACTAACACTGGGCACTTCCTTCTTCAGTCCATGCAAGTGAGAGGAGCTTAGGCATTAGAGTCATGCAGACCTGGATTTGAATCCCAGCTTCTCCACTTAGCCAGCTTTGCAGCCTTGGGCAAGTTCCTTAGTCATTCTGAGCTTCAGCCTCCTCATCTACAAATTGGGAATAGCGATTGCTACCTCATGGGCAGCTGTGGGGTTGTGTGAGATCCTGTCCATGAGGTGTGTGGCCTACTGCTCAGCCTGCAGTCAGTGCTCAGTCAGGACAGGAAAGTACAGTTGCTCTTCTGTCCTTCCACCCTACCCATTGTGACTCTGGAGACACCTCTGGTAATGCATCTTGGCTGGCAGCTGTCAGGACTTGCATAGATTGTGCCTACAAACCCAGGTGATTGGCATTTGTTGATACAGGAATGCCACACATATTGGAAAGCTTGGCTCTTGTCAACTCCAGACACATAGGATGCAACTGATAACTTATAATTTAGTGTTAAAAAAAAAAAAATCTTCTGACCACCTGACAGAGCCGTCAGAACAGAGCACCAGGGAATGAATGTCTCCTAGTACCTAGCCCCGAGTGGCATTGCCCTGTCAACCAGGGTTTTTTAATTATTATTATTTAAGTTGTAAATGGACACAATTCCTTTATTTGTTTTTATGTGGTGCTGAGGTTCGAACCCAGTGCCTCACACATTCTAGGCAAGCACTCAGCCACTGAGCCACAACCCCAGCCCTGTAAACCAGTGTTAACACCTGCATACCACACATGCTGTTCCCCAGCCAGGAATGCCTCCCCCTCATCTTGGCCTTAACTTATTCAGCAAGCAGCTTGGATGTCTCTGGCACCAAGCACTGCAGTCTCTGATCACAAAACTGCTTGTGGCAGGCTTCTCCCCTCCACAGGGGCCTGAACAAGGCAAGCACTCAGCTTGATGGGTTGCCTTCTGGAATGTCCCTCCTTACCTTCACCACCTTTAGAAAACTCAAATGTCACCTCCTCTGTGACTTTCCCCAGCCTGGGGCTCCCCCACTTATGTGCATCTTTTTCTGTGGCCTTTTCATGTGCACTGCACTTTCCTCCTGGCTCCTCCGTTGCCTTTGCCCAATTTCCATCTGTAATTTACCTGTGTCACCACCTACTGCCTGAATGACCTGGGGACAGCTCCCATTTCTCTTGCCTTTATCTGTTTGGTTGCCATTCTCCTCCAGGCTGACATAGTTGTGGGGAGGGAGGTGAAAATGGGATGTCTTCCTGTGTGCTCTGCCAGGCCCAGGCCCACTGTGCTGCCATGCCCAGCAGCATCAACAGTGGGAAAGTGGTTCTGATGATATAATAACCTCTAGATTCTTCCTCCCTCAAAACATTGAGTTTGATGGCCTCCTTCAATTAGCTCAAACAGTTGGGAATTTTGCACCTGTTTCTTCACTTCTGCAGTGAATTTTTACTGAGCACCAGGCTCTGTATTGGACACTGGGGAGACAGCTTTGGCAAAAATGCAGGCAAGGCCCAAGTCCAGCATCTGGGGGAAATAAATTGAAGCTGTACCTGCGAGTTCTGGTGACACTCACATCAGGTTGGAAAGCAAGGGACTTGGCCAGATACCCCCTCACCACTGCATCCCAGCACCTGGCCTTGGACTAGCTACAGCACACTGAGTGGGTAGGGTGGTGGGGAGGCCCCAAGCCCCAAGGCCATCTCCCAGTAGCTCTGTGGGCTGTGGCAGGAACCAGAGGATGACAGTTTTGGAGCTTCAGAAGAGCAGGCTTGTGAATGATTTTGCATGGACCAGGGTTATAGACAAACAGAAATGACATCTGAAAAGACTCCTCTGAGCCAGTCTTCTTGGCACATTCATCCAAGTCAAGCCCAAACAAAAGACTGTTGATGACATTTCTTCTGCACAAGTCACGAAAAGCTGCAGACCGAGGGTGAGCAATTTCTGCTTCTGCAATTCAGAGACCATAAAGAATGAAGAATGGCTTGGGGAAAGCATCATCATTAAGCCAGCATCCGCCCCTTAACATTGGGCATGTCCACACAGTGTGGCTTAATCCTGGGCGCCCCCTGCAGTGAATACCCTCAGGGCATGGGCAAAAGCTTCCCCCATCTTCCACCTGTATGGGGGTTGTACCCAGACCTCCAGCCAGATCAGCACTTCCCAGGGCCCCATTTGGACCCTGCCCATGATGACTGCTCACCTGACTCCTGAGCCCCAGAGACACTTACCCTTCTCCGTCCCCTAAGCAACCACTCTACCAAACCCTTACAGAGCTCTGGGGGACATGACAAATAAGATATTTCTGCTGCTTCCCAGAGCTCCCATGAGTGAGCAGTGTGGTGACTGCAAGGAACAAGCAAGCACAGGGAGCTGTGCATGCTGCCACGAGGGCCCTGCTAGAGGAGGCACACCTGTGCCCACCATCGGTGCAAAATTAGAAACTGGTCAGGCATCTAGCACTCACCACTCACACCATGGACCCCTGAAGTGTTTGCTGCAGAAGCCTGTACCCTTCCCAGGTCCGAGTGTGAGAAGATGCTGTGTTATCATCCTGTTCTGTTGCCCCAGAAAAAGCCCAGCCTCCATAGTGCCCATGCCCACTAAGTCTCCTGCTGCACCATGCCGTCTTGAGACTGTTCCCACCTGTGGTTCTATGAAGCAGCAGGGAAGTTACCCTTAGCAGCTCAACTGACCCAACCCTGCAGACTATACAGGAAGCACCTGGGCAGCCCACCTAAGCAGCTTGGCCTGCAGAGACCCTTAAACAGCAGTCAGATGACCCCATCCTCCCACTGCCCCCCAAATAGCCAGGAAACCTCACCTACCTACCACCCACCCACCTCAGCCCCTTGAAAGCAGCCAGGTACCTCTCCCATCTCCACCCCCTCATAACCCCGTGCAGCCCCATCCACCCACCCTCAGCCCTGGGAAGCCAGACATGGTGCCTTTCCCTAGTGACTCAACCTGCCAAGGGACCCACAGAAGCAGCCGGGTGGTCCTGCATATTCTTCTGCAGCCCAGGAATCAGTCAAGCCGCCTGTTCTCAGAAACTCAGTCTGCCTACCTTTGGCCCTTGGAAGCAGCTGGGCAACCTGCCCCAGGAAAGTTGGTCCCCAGAGGCCCCACAGAGTTGTCTTCGCAGCCCTTGGACATTAATGGCACCCTTCTTGATCCACTGATTCAGCTTGATTCCTGTATTCCCCTCAAATGCTGACAGGCACCCAGTCTAATTGTAGGTGCCCCAACTAGGGCCCTCTAGGGCTGCCTCACCCCCACATGACCCTTAGAAACTGATAGTCACCCCACACACACAGCTGGAAGCACCATGCCCATCACTGGCAGTACAATTCCCCAGCCTCTGCAGCCTAAAACACTGAGATACCTGCAGACATCACTGCACTGGCATTGGTGATAGCTGAAGAAGCTATGCAAACATTACATTAAAGCACCAAAGTCAACACACACCATTCATCCAACACTCCAGGATCCTTTAGGACACATCACCAGGAGAAAGCCTTTTACTACAAAATCACCCTATAAAATGGGTAGTGACAGTTGACCAACCAGATGCACGAATGTCAACACAGGGACACAAAGAGGATGAAAAACAAAAGTAACATGACGCCTCCCAAGGAATAGGATGCCCCTTAGTGTGGATGACCTCAAAGAAAAGAAAATTGACAAATGGCTAGAAGAAAATTCAAAATAATGATTTTAAGGAAACATAACGAGATGTAAGAGACGACAGACAGACAATTCAATGGAATTAGGAAGGTAATTCATGAAATGAATGAGAAATTCAACAGAGATGGAAATCAGGAAAAAAATAGAAACCTTTGAACTAAAGAATTCAGGAAACAAAAAAAAAAAAAAAAACAAAAAAAAAGAATTCAATAAATTAAATTTAAAAATACAGTTGAGATCCTCCACAGCAGAATTAATCTAGTCAAACCAATGAAGAGAAAATAATAGAGAAGAAAAAATTAAAAAAGAGCAGAGGCAGAGGAAGGCAGCCCAGCCCAGGCGGTAGCTGTAAATTGAGGGGAACCTCTAGGAGGGTACTGACCAGCGAGACCTCCCCACCGGTGAGTCCTCCCTGCCGGGTGAGGTTTCCCCACAAGGACAGTAAAACTAGAGACTCAGGCCCAAACAGGCCTTGCCTCAGCCCACAGCCTAGGTCCCCTTTGGATGACCATTGGTCAACAAGTGGAGGCACCTCTGCCCACTACCAGGGATTATACCCCACCTGAAGGCCACCACTCCTAGAGAGGCAGCTTCCTTGTGGAGCACCGCATTATCAACTTCCTCCAAGACTTCAGGCTACTGAAGGCTAAGGGGGGATATATATAGAAATCTTCAGGGACATTGTAAGTCAGTAGAGGAAATCTGCAATATCTCAGAGGTCCACTGATACCTGAACGATATGAGAAAACAAGGAAAGAAAATGCTGCAAACAAATCTAGATGTTACATCAATAAAACCCAATGACAGCATGGCAGAAGAAATGACAGAAAAGGAGTTCAGAATGTACATAATTAAAATGATCAGAGAAGCAAACGATGAGATGAAAGAGCAAATGCAAGCATTGAATGATCGCACCAATCGACAGTTAAAAGAGCAAATACAGGAAGCAAAAGATCATTTCAATAAAGAGTTAGAGATATTGAAAAAAAACCAAACAGAAATCCTTGACATGAAGGAAACAATAAACCAAATTAAGAACTCCATAGAAAGCATATCCAATAGGGTAGAACACCTGGAAGACAGAACCTCAGACATTGAAGACAAAATATTTAACCTTGAAAACAAAGTTGAACAAACAGAGAAGATGGTAAGAAATCATGAACAGAATCTACAAGAACTATGGGATATCATGAAAAGGCCAAATTTAAGAATTATTGGGATTGAGGAAGGCCTAGAGAAACAAGCCAAAGGAATGAACAATTTATTCAATGAAATAATATCAGAAAATTTCCCAAATCTGAAGAATGAAATGGAAAATCAAGTTCAAGAGGCTTATAGGACTCCAAATATACAAAATTACAACAGACCCACACCAAGGCACGTTATAATGAAAATACCTAACATACAAAATAAAGACAGAATTTTAAAGGCTGTGAGAGAAAAGAACCAAATTACATTCAGGGGGAAACCAATACGGATATCAGCAGATTTTTCAATCCAGACCCTAAAAGCTAGAAGGGCCTGGAACACCATTTTTCAAGCCCTGAAAGAAAATGGATGCCAACCAAGAATCTTATACCCAGCAAAACTTACCTTCAAATTTGACGATGAAATAAAATCCTTCCATGATAAACAAAAGCTAAAAGAATTTACAAAAAGAAAGCCAGCATTACAGAACATTCTCAGCAAAATATTCCATGAGGAAGAGATGAAAAACAAAGCAGCAAATCAGCAAAGGGAGGAATTATCCTAAAGGAATTGTCAAATAAAGGAGGAAACAAGTTGTGTCAAAGAAATAAATAAATAGAATTTAAAAAATGAACCAAATGACCGGGAAACCAAATCATATCTCTATAATAACCCTGAATGTTAATGGCCTGAATTCATCAATCAAAAGACATAGACTGGCAGATTGGATTAAAAAGAAAGATCCAACAATATGTTGCCTGCAAGAGACTCACCTCATAGAAAAAGATACCCATAGACTAAAGGTGAAAGGATGGGGAAAAACATACCATGCGCATGGACTCAGCAAAAAAGCTGGAGTATCCATCCTCATTTCCGATAGTGTGGACTTCAAGCCAAAGTTAGTCAGAAGGGATAAAGAAGGTCATTTCATACTGCTTAAGGGAAGCATAAATCAGCAAGATATAACAATCATAAACATCTATGCCCCAAACAGTGGCTCATCCATGTATGTCAAACAAATCCTTCTCAATTTCAGAAACCAAATAGACCATAACACAATAATACTAGGTGATTTTAATACACCTCTCTCACCACTGGACAGATCTTCCAGACAAAAATTGAACAAAGAAACCATAGATCTCAATAACACAATCAATAATTTAGACTTAACGGACATTTATAGAATATACCATCCGACCAACAGTGAATACACTTTCTTCTCAGCAGCACATGGATCCTTCTCCAAAATAGACCATCAGATCATAATGGATTGAAGTTAGAAATAAATGAAAGAGTAAAACACAGAAACTATTCCAACATCTGGAGATTAAACAATATGCTATTATATGATGAATGGATAACAGAAGATATTAGGAAGGAAATTAAAAAATTCTTATAGGTAAATGAGAACAAAGAAACATCATATCAAAATCTCTGGGACACTATGAAAGCAGTACTTAGAGGGAAATTTATTTCATGGAGCGCATTTAATAAAAGAAGTAAAACTCAACAAATAAACGACCTAACACTACAGCTCAAAGCCCTAGAAAAAGAAGAACAGAACAGCACCAAAAGTAGTAGAAGACAGGAAATAGTTAAACTCAGAGCTGAAATCAGTGAAATTGAAACAAAAGAAACAATACAAAAAATTGACAAAATAAATAGTTGGTTCTTCGAAAAAATAAACAAAATTGATAAACCTTTAGCCACACTAACAAAGAGAAGACGAGAGAAAACCCAAATCACTAAAATTCGGAATGAACAAGGAAATATCACAACAGACAGGATTGAAATACAAAACATAATTAGAAGCTATTTTGAAAATCTATACTCCAACAAAATAGAAAATTTCGAAGACATCAACAGGTTTCTAGAGACATATGAGTTGCCTAAACTGAACGAGGAGAACATAAACAATTTAAATAGACCAATTTCAAGTACTGAAATAGAAGAAGTCATCAAAAACCTACCAACAAAGAAAAGTCCGGGACCAGATGGGTTCTCAGCCGAGTTCTACAAAACCTTTAAAGAAGAGCTCATTCCAATACTTCTCAAATATTCCATAAAATAGAAGAGGAGGGAACCCTCCCAAACTCATTCTATGAAGCCAATATCACACTGATACCTAAACCAGACAGAGACTCATCAAGGAAAGAAAATTTCAGACCAATATCCTTAATGAACATCGACGCAAAAATTCTCAACAAAATTTTAGCAAATCGCATACAAAAACATATTAAAAAGATAGTGCACCATGATCAAGTGGGCTTCATCCCAGGTATGCAAGGTTGATTCAACATCAGGAAATCAATAAACGTAATTCACCATATTAATAGACTTAAAGTCAAGAATCACATGATTATTTCAATAGATGCAGAAAAAGCATTTGATAAAATACAGCACCCCTTCATGCTCAAAACACTAGAAAAAATAGGGATAGTGGGAACATTCCTTAACATTGTAAAGGCCATTTATGCTAAGCCCATGGCTAATATCATTCTAAATGGTGAAAAACTGAAAGCTTTCCCCCTAAAAACTAGAACAAGGCAGGGATGCCCTCTTTCACCACTTCTATTCAACATCGTTCTTGAGACTCTGGCCAGAGCAATTAGACAAACCAAAGAAATTAAAGGGATACGAATTGGAAAAGAAGAACTCAAACTATCCCTGTTCGCTGATGACATGATTATATATTTAGAGGAACCTGGAAATTCCACCAGAAAACTCTTAGAACTCATAAGTGAATTCAGTAAAGTAGCAGGTTACAAGATCAATGCCCATAAATCCAACGCATTTTTATACATAAGTGATGAATCTTCAGAAAGAGAAATTAGGAAAACTACCCCATTCCCAATAGCCTCGAAAAAAATAAAATACTTGGGAATCAATCTCACAAAAGAGGTGAAAGACCTCTACAATGAGAACTACAGAACACTAAAGAAAGAAATTAAAGAACACCTTAGAAGATGGAAAGATCTTCCATGTTCTTGGATAGGCAGAATTAATATTGTCAAAATGGCCATACTACCTAAAGTACTATACAAATTCAATGCAATTCCAATTAAAATCCCAATGACGTACCTTACAGAAATAGAGCAAGCAATTATGAAATTCATCTGGAAGAATAAGAAACCCAGAATAGCTAAAGCAATCCTTAGCAGGAAGAGTGAAACAGGGGGTATTGCAATACCAGATCTTCAACTCTACTACAAAGCAATAGTAACAAAAACAGCATGGTATTGGTACCAAAATAGAAAGGTAGATCAATGGTACAGAATAGAGGACACGGACACAAACCCAAATAAATACAATTTTCTCATACTAGACAAAGGGGCCAAAAATATGCAATGGAGAAAAGATAGCCTCTTCAACAAATGGTGCTGGGAGAATTGGAAATCCATATGCAACAGAATGAAACTAAACCCATATCTCTCACCATGCACGAAACTAAACTCAAAATGGATTAAGGACCTCGGAATCAGACCAGAGACCCTGCAGATTATAGAAGAAAAAGTAGGTCCAAATCTTCACCTTGTTGGTCTAGGATCAGACTTCCTTAACAGGACTCCCATAGCACAAGAAATAAAAGCTAGAATCAACCACTGGGATAGATTCAAACTAAAAAGCTTTCTCTCAGCAAAGGAAACTATCAGCAATGCGAAGAAAGAGCCTACAGAGTGGGAGAATATCTTTGCCAATCATACTTCAGATAGAGCACTAATCTCCAGAATCTATAAAGAACTCAAAAAACTCTACTCCAAGAATACAAATAATTCAATCGACAAATGGGCTAAGGAAATGAACAGACACTTCACAGAAGAAGATCTACAAGCAATCAACAAACATATGGGAAAATGTTCAACATCTCTAGTAGTAAGAGAAATACAAATCAAAACCACCCTAAGATTCCATCTCACCCCAATTAGAATGGCGATTATCAAGAATACGAGCAACAACAGGTGTTGGCGAGGATGTGGGGAGAAAGGTACACTCATACATTGCTGGTGGGACTGCAAATTAGTGCAGCCACTCTGGAAAGCAGTGTGGAGATTCCTTAGAAAACTTGGAATGGACCCTCCATTTGACCCAGCTATCCCACTCCTTGGCCTATACCCAAAGGACTTAAAATCAGCATACTACAGAGATACAGCCACATCAATGTTCATAGCTGCTCAATTCACAATAGCCAGAGTGTGGAACCAACCTAGATGCCCTTCAGTTGATGAGTGGATAAAGAAACTGTGGTATATATATACAATGGAATATTACTCAGCCATAAAGAATGACAAAATTATGGCATTTGCAGGCAAATGGATGAAATTGGAGAATATCATGCTAAGTGAGATAAGCCAATCTCAAAAAGCCAAAGGACGAATGATATCGCTAATAAGTGGAGGATGACACATAATGGGGGGGAGGGCAGGGTTAGTGTTAGGGTTAGAGTTAGGGTGAGGGAGGGGGGCAAGTATGGAGGAAGGAAGTACTGTATAGAGGGTGGGAGGGGTGGGGGGAAGGGAAAAAATAACAGAATGAATCAAACAACATTACTCTAAAAAAAAAGAGCAGAAAGACTTTAAGACTTATGGGACAACACAAAAAAGTGAATATTCATATTATGGGTGTTACAGAAGGAGAAGAGAATGAAAAGATCATTTAAAAAAAAAAAAAAACACTGAATGAAATAATTGCTGAAAACTTTCCAAATCTTGGGCAAGATTTGGACTAACAAATCTAGGAAGCTTGAAGTCCCTGAATAGCTTTGACCAAAAAAGAATACTCTCTGTGACATACTATAGTCAAACTGTCAAAAGTATAAGACAAAGAGGAAATGTATGCCAGGTCACAGATAAGGGAACCCCATTGGACTAATAACAGACTTCTTTGCAGAAACCTTACAGGTCAGGAGAGAATGGGATGATATACTCAGTCCTGAGAGAAAAAAAAAACTGCCGACCAAGAATACTGCTACTGTACCCTGCAAAGCTGTCCTTCAGACATGAAGAGAAAAGTCTCCTCAAGGCAAACAAAAGCTAGGGATGTAGCTTGGTGGTAGAGTGAGTGTGTGCCCAGCATGTACATGCCCTGGTTCAATCCCCAGCAACACAGACGCTGTGGGGGCTGGGGGACAAGCAAAACCTGAGAGAATTCATTATCATTAGACCACCGGCCCTACAAGAAATGCTTAAGGGAGCCCTACACTGGGAGCCAAAGGATGATAACTACCATCAGGAAAACACAAGAAAGTACAAAACTCACTAGCAGAGCAGATACACAAAGAGAAGAAAATCAAAGCTTATCACTACAGAAAACCCCAGGAATTCCTGTCCTTGTCCTGTTGCTATCTTGCTTTACTTTAAACCACCAGTGATTGTGGACTACAGCCTTGACCATGGAGCCACTAACCAGAACTGGGTTCTTTTTGAGATTTTATTTCCACCAAGCTTCCTCCAGTGTTAAGGCCATGGCTGCCCCTACAAGTGTGCCTCCACATCCTCGGGACCTTGAATTTACCTAATTGCCAAATGGTTTAGTGATTACTTCTCTGGAAAGCTATGTTCCTGCATCAAGAATTGAATTGTTCATACAGTAGACAGTAGGGTGGTGCATGCCTGTTATTCCAGCCACTCAAGAGGCTGAGGAAGGAGGATCTCAAGTTTAAGGCCAGCCTGGGCAACTTAGCAAGACCCTGTCTCAAAATAAAATCAGCTCTGGGGATGTCGCTCCATCATAGCACACTTGCCTGACATGCTCAAGGTCCTGGGTTCAGTCTCCAGTACTTAGGAAGAAGAAAAAAAGGCAGTATAAATGAGGACTCCATCAGTTTAGGAGCCTCTCATTTGCTGCATCTTGAACCTAGTTGAACTACGAAAGGAGCTTCGTGGAATTGAAGCCATTGGTGGTAAATTAAGTGTGATGGCAGCAAGGGACACCACAGCATGCCCTGTGGAATGCCTCCAAGATGATGTCAGTGTTCCAGTGGAGTTCCTGCATGGTGTCACCACAGCACCGGAATTCCATCATTGGGAAGCAAGGATTGACAAAACTGTGGCTTTTCAGAATCCACAGACTCTTGTCAACAAATTTGCATGCTGCAGCTTACCAGAACACCTTGACTAATTCTTTGTATTATGCTCACTATAGAGTTGGAAAAGTGACCTCAGAGTTGTAAACCTTGCTATGTTCAGAGCCATTTTCCCAGTGTAAGGATGGTCTTGATTGGACTTTGAGTCATCCTGCACTAAAGCAAGTTGCTGAACAGTCTTTCTCATGACAGGTGGGCTTCATTTATCTGCTGCAAAGGCCAGATACCATGGGGGTGAAATTGGAGAAGAGAGTTGAGACAATCTTGTCCATGTTGCTTTCGTAGCAGAAGTTGCTGCCACAGGAAGTGCAGAAGCAACTTGATTTGGTATTCTTCAACATGCCCGCGGGCCACATGTCAAGAGGGACAACAAGGCCTCTCTGAGGTGATTATGTTATTTACCCTGCTCTGATCATTACACATCACGTACATGTATTGAAATGTCACGCTGTGCCCCATAAATATATATAATTATTGCCACTTAAATGTAAAAATACAGAATCAAACACACTTGGAGTACAAGAGTCGTGTGGTCAGAGGCCTTGACCATCATGCTGAGAAGTTTGCAGTATGTTATGAGGTCAGCTAAGGTGTGGAAGCAGGGAGAGAGGGGCTGCTGGCACTTTCAGAAGGGCAAGGAGGTGAGACTGAAGAGGGACACCCTGGAGGGCCAGAGATCAGGGCAAGGATGGGCTTGAAGGATGTTAGGGGAGGAGAGAGGACAAAGTGACTTATTGGGAATGAGTGAGAGGGAGGAGTAAAAACAGGTCCCCAGTTTCTGTTTCAGGCAGCTGATAAAACAGAGGCAGCATTAACTGAGAAGGCCAGGGGCGTGGGTGGGGGACCTGTCGGGCAGCTGTTTTGTTCATGGGGAAGTGCTGCGCCGATGCTCCTGTGGAGCTCCTCGGGGGTGTGAGCACCTGTGTCCTTTAGGGTCCTTCCCTCCACTTTCTTTCTGCTGTGAACAACATTGCTATGAAGTGTTCTTGTTAACAAAGCTGACATGGCTCCTTGACAGTTTTCTCACAGCCCTGACAAGTAAGAGATTTTTGTGTGTGACATTGCACTGATTTGTTGAGTTTGTCCCTCCCTTCTTGTCACCAGACCTTTCAGTGTGAAACCTATTTACCTGGACTTCGTTCTCTCCTTCTCCCATTACTTATTTTACAAGCATTTCCATACCCTGGGCAACATGCTGGGCACTAAGGATGAAAATTAATAACAATTCCCTACCCTAGAATTTCAGTCTAGAAGGAGAGTCAGACACGAAGACAAAAACACAATGTCAACACGATGGTAGAGAAAAGCATAGGACACCGTGAATGCACAGAAAGGAAATGCCTGAGGGGCCAGAGAAGGCTTTTCCCTAATGTGAATTTCTGGGCTCACTCCTCTTCTGCCATTATTGTTTTAGGATCTCTTGACCTTCATTGTAATCATATGCTTCCAGCATTAAAAAGCCAGAGACACCCCTTTCGTTGGTTCATTGGTGGCTGGTGTCTGACCATCATTTAACTGAAACCTTTTCTTTCTTTGTTTTTGCTTTTAACTTGGCAGAGGTAGGTGCTCTGTCAGTGGGTGGGATACACCTTGCCTGTAGCTCCTCAAAATAATGGGTCTATGGACCTGAGGTACTCAGGGGCCCCTCAAGACCACACACAACCAGAGCCAAAGGGCTGCATCTTTTTCTGGTCTCCTGATCTACTCTGGAAACATCACTATCTTCCCCACAACCCCGTATTTTAAGAGAGAAAAAAGGGGTGATGGTACTATTCATTGATATAGAAATTCAAGAAGAAAAGCAGTGATTTCTGTTTAGATCTCTGGCTTTTAGCCAGAGGAGGAAAGGGCAGAATCATGAATTTGGTTGTAGACACAATAAATTGAAGTGACTCTGGGACACTTAAGGAGAGCTGCAGAGAGTTATTTGCCCATGTGGGTCTGAAGTTCAGAGCCAGAGATGATGCTGTGAAAGTTACCAGCATAGAGATGAGTCTAGGCAGTGGATGTAATATAAGGCAAGTGTTAGGCCGAGTCCCAAACTGGCAGTTTAAAAATTAAGCCTTATGCGGCCTCTGTGTCTTGACCTCTTTTGACTTTTGACATTATTAACCTTTCTTGGCTTCCTATTCCTCGTCTTCTTTCCCCAACCTAGTCCCATAGGGGGGCACTCAGAACTGAAAAATGGCAGGCATGCTTTGTGTGGCTAGCACAGTGTTCTTAAAAAATGTGAATCCTTTTAGGCAGTGTGTAACTCTAGCTTGCTGTGGCCCTGCCACTTGTTGTCTTACATCTGGCCCAGTTCACATATTTACAGTACTTTCTTGGCTCTTGGAGGCATTTGGGCTGGTAAGTTTTGGAAGAAGAAAACAGAATGTCATTACTCTAGGGAATACCAACATAGAAGTGGGAATGGGAAGAAGAAATGATAGAGGAGAATGGGAAAGAATGGACAGGACTCGGGGAGATCAGGAGAGAATAGGATTTTGTTCTTTCTGAAGGAATAGAAGGCAACATAGGCAGTCTTATAATAAAGTATGAAATGTGGATTTCATTTGATCTAACAATCTACTTCTACATGTTTAACATAAGTAATAATCATTCCTATATACACAATATTACAATATGTCTTTTACAGTATGTATATAATAATAGCAAAAAATTGGAAACAGCCTAAGTGTCTCCCAGCCAAGAATGATTAATATATCTATATGATAAAGTAGTATCTAATCATGAAAAATGATGATGTCAGACTATATCTATTGACATGATTCCACATTTATAGTTAAACTTTTTAGAGGTAAGTTATGGAACAGGACATGTAAGATAAATCCACTTATGTTAAATGCCTATTTAAGGAAGGAGAGGCCTGGAAGCCTTCACATATAAATCCTAAGAACCACCCAATAGCTAAATCTAGTAGACTTTTATGTGCCCTCTGTGTCTTTGACCTCTTTTGACTTTTGACATTATTAACCTTTCTTGGCTTCCTATTCCTTATCTTCTTTCCCCAACCTAGTCCCATAGGCTGGCACTCAGGACTGAAAAATGGCAGACTCAGTCCTGGGAGAGCCCTTCAGAACCAGCAGCCTGTTTACATCCTGGGCATAACGAAAACAGGGCACTTACTAGACAGTTTTTCCTGGGAAGGAGAAGTCAGGGACTGTATTTCCCTGGCTTTTAGTCCCTTTGAGTCTCCATAATTCTTTTGGAATAAAACCCTTCCCAGGATCTCTGGGTACAAATCCCCTTGCCTTGCCTACCTCCCCCACCCTTGAGCTGAGTCCCCAGGCTGTCCCCCTCTCTCCCACGCCTTCTCTTCAATCAAGGAGTTATTTTTAACAAGAGTTGTGTATACCATGCTTGAATCCTGGCAAAAGACCAGAGCTTTGGAGTAGACACTCAAGATGGAAATAGTCTCCCACAACCTCCCCCTTTCCAGAGCTTTTCCTTTTAAAGAGAGAAAACAACTTATCCAAACTGAAGACAGCCCTACAAGAAAGTCCTCAGACACTAGCACTGAGTGACTGACTCCATGGCCTGGGCCGTGGAATTTAGGCTGAGGCTGGACCTGCTGCCACTTTGGGCATATCTTCCAGGTTCAGCCTGAGGACAGGGTGACAGCAGCCACTTTCCTGGGCTTGGTAGTTCTAGAGCCCATGTCCCAGAATCATGGTAATTGCCTAGTCCAAATCCCTTTCCAGTAGTTGGGTACTGGACCTGCAGAAGTAGCTCATCTATTTTGAGATTACTATTACTGAGTAATTGGAGTTTTTATAGTGCCAAACTCTGCTTTTCTATAACTTTTCCCTGTGCTTTTTGCTCTGCCTGCCAGAGCCACACAGAGCAAGTCCTCTTCCATATGAGTTGTTCCGGGATTTGAAGCTGGCGGTTGTGTGACCCAAGTCTCTTGCCAGGCATCTCTGGTCTCATGAGGTATCATGAGAGGCCCCTCCCTAACTAAGTGGTCCCCTTTTCTGGGTCAGTTCCATTTTATTACTATTCCCTTGGAGGACACCCAGCATAGAACTTTTGCTTGCTCCAGGGTATCCTGACAGGGTAGATAGAAGAAATACTTCCCCGTTTCTGGTGCTCCTCATAATGACTGACACTCCAAAGATACTCCTTTTATAGTGGCCCTGTCACTGCCTGTAAGTCTGTTCTTGACATGCTGCTGCTAAGCCCCATCCCCATCCTGCTCAGCATGTGTGATGGACTCTGTGCGCCTAGACTAAGCCTGGCTAGGTAGCTGCTACTCTGGAGCCACATCCACGTGAGCAAGGAATGGAGGATGTATGTAAGAGCCACTGTGGAGAATGGGAGAGAGTGCTTTCAGGGACAACCCAAAGACTGCCAAGCGGCAGAGCAGGCAAGTGGAGACCATGATTCTGTTGTGACACCAATCTGTGTGCCTGTGTAGGTTGTCTCCAGCAAGTTTAGTCATCCAAGTATTGAGACAGAGATTCTAGAAGGAATCTCCAGACCAGAAATCTTGGTCAGATTGATTGTGCTTCTAGGGGATTCTTGTGCAGGAAACAGCCTCTGTTCCTAAAGTGACAAGAAAGGTACTGGGGGTGGAATGGGAACAGGGCTCAGTCCATTCCAGAAGGGTGTAGCCCTGGCCAGAATGTATCTTGCCAGGTGAATATCTGACCAGAGGTAGTTCCCAAGACCTTCCCTATATGTGGGGACAGTAGCAGCCTCTGGTGAATGGAGCCCTAGGGCCTCCTTGGAGCAAGGTGGTCAGCATTCGTGGCAGGCTGTACACTGTAACTGAAGGGACCCAGAAGGACCCTGGCAGAGAGCTGGAGAAAGGGGGTGGGGTGCCACCAGGCAGTGTTGCTGCATAAACCTTTGAGAATGAGACAAGACTGTCGGAGCCGTGTGGATGGGATTATGAGGGGCAAGAGTTCCTGAGCCTTTGATTCAAAGATCTGTTGTGAGGACAAGACTTTTGGAGCCTCCAGATTCCTGAGTTAGAGCAAAGCGGCTCACACCTAACCAGAGAAATGGATGTCCTTCCGGAGCAGTACAAGCCTGCCTGCAGCTGAGGGAGTTCCACCGGGGCCGCTGGTGAGGCGGTTCCTGCCGTAAACCCTGACACTGACCTGGCACTCCCTGAGGGGAAGGAGGGCATGGCTGATACCAAAACTGGGAGGGGAGGAAGGGAGGTGAAGGAAGCTGACAGTTATTGAGCAATATGGTGTGCCAAGAACTTCCCGTGCCTTACCTCATTGCATCTCCACAGTGACCCATGAGGTAGGAGGCATTCTTAGCCCCTTTCCATCCATTCATTCAGCAGGTGTTTAGCGCGTGCCTATTAAATGTCAGGTTCTGCTCGAGGTGCTGGAAGTAGAGCAGCGAGTGACAAACGTCCCTGCCTTCATGGAGATCATGTTCTAATGCAGAAGCAGGCAAGGAAACAAGATAGAAAAGTAAAACTGTGGTGTGATAGAGGGAAGTGCTAGAGGAAAATACAAAGGAGTGGGGACTTGCATATCTCCACGACCTTTCACTCTACCTGGATTCTCTGTGCTGTGTCTTAGGGAGGTGCCGTGTGCCTAGAATGACCTGTACAGGTCTCCAGTCCTCCTCCCAGGTGATTGGCTGGATAGTCCTGATCACAGCAGGACATAGAGGAGCTTGGGAGATCACTGAATGTTTCAACCCCACAGTGTATGGCTGTGACAGGCCCCTGCCCCATGTACAAAGCCCATTCTTGTTTACAATATTCTAGGTTCTGTTCTAGGTGCTAGGTACTAAGCATATAGTGTTAAAGGTAAGGCATGTGCCTGGGGTTGTAGTTGAGTAGTGGGGCACGTGTTTACCATCCATGAGGTCCTGGGTCCCATCCTGGCAATGCAGAGAAAGAGAAATAAGACAGTCTCTCAGCTGTCATGAGTGAAATATGAGACCTTTTGCCTTTGAACATGTGGGACTGGGGTGTTCGTAGAGGTGAAGAATGGCAGTAGTGAGTACCAGCATCTGTGTTTGTGCCAGGACTGGAATTCTCAAGGCAGCTGTCCCTGTGCACTAGACAGTAGATCTACGGCAGGTGAAGTTTTCATTCATCACTAGCTTGACCCATTGCATTTGACAATTGGTGTTTTGGAAAAGAAAAATTCTACCACTGCAACCTCGTACAAGATCCCTGAAGTTAGGAACATGCTGGAGTACCTGCTCTACAGAAAGCAGCTAGAGTACTTTATCCTATGGAAGAGATCCCAACTCGGGTCAAAGGGGGCCTGCATGGGAAATCCCAAGAGCAGTCTGCAGTGACACAGAGCATGATATGATCCAACCTAGTGGGTGCAGGGACTCTTGACTTCTCCGGCCAGCACAGGTGGCATACCCTTCCTGCAGGGAGACACAGGTAGGCCACACTGAATGGCCTTGAGGCAGCAAACAGCCAGATAAGTCACTCCTTTACTCTGACTTGAGTGCTCTTCAGTGGAAAAAAGAGAAGAGGAACAGGTTTAGGAGAAGCCAATAGACTCCTTGTTTCTACTCTCAACCCAGGCAGTAGTGGGCTATCTTGAACAAGATGCTCCAGGTGAAGTTGAATATATATATATATTCCCCCCCCCCCCCCCCAATATTCAGTATATATATCTTCTGAGCCCGGGACCTGGGTCTAGATTTGGGATGAAAATTTAGCAGCCACTAGTTGAGTACACGCATCTTGAAGCCTGGAATTTGAACCCTCTGATGACAGTTACAGTTTCCAATCTTTTCTTCCCATCTCTTTCTTCCTTGAACTGTAGGCAGTGAGGGAATGCAGAGAAGACAGAGATCAGCAATGACTGCCCTTGTTCCCCTCCCTGGATAGCCAGTCTCATCTGACAAGATGGCTTCTACTATTCACTGTTGTGTTGTCTCATTTCTACAGACAGGGAAAAAATAAAACGGGGAAAGGTAACATAACTAAAACCTTCCCTTTCTCCAGGAACCCCTTCTGTAGAGCTCAGAAAGGAGCATACATGTATTAGGTTCCTGTGGCTGCTGTAGCAGGTTGTTCTGTGGTTCTGAAGACCAGAGGTCCCTCCCTGGGCTAAATCAGTTTCAGTAGGGCCATGCTTCCACCCCACTCCATGCTCTAGAGGATTAGCCATCTCTCACCTTCTCTAGCTTCTCCAGTGGGGCCAGTAGCCTCATTACCTTTCCTTCTTTGTGTGGTAAAGCCTCCCTCTGTCCATCTCTTCTGAGAACACTTGTGGGTGCACTTAGGGCCCATCCAAGTAATCCAGGAGAACCTCCCGGTATCATGACCCTAGAAGTTTATATTCTACCAGAAAAACAGGGATAATAAGCAACTAATCAGTAAATTATAAATTAGAATAAGATGAATACTGTGGGGAAAAATAAAGTATGGCCAGGTGACCAAAGCATATTGGAGTGGTGAATAGGGTGGTCAGGGATGGCTGAGGTCTGAATAAAGATGGGAGGTAGGAAGAGAGAGCCAAATGAATATCTGGAGGAAGAGCCTTCCAAGCTGAGGAAACAGCTGGAGGTAGAGTGTGGATATTGGAGTGGAGAAGGGAAGAGTAGAGCAAGAGAAGATCAGAGAGGATTGAGGCCTGCAAGCCATTGTGAGGACTCTGGAGGACTTGGGAAGACATTGCACATGTGGACAGATTGATCTTTGATGGAAGAAGAGGCACTTTCTCAGATTTATCAAGAGAGAAGGAGGAAGACTTGGAACAAATAGAGGTGGTTTTGTAGATTGGGAGGAGACAGCTCTCTGGTCTCACTTAGCAAATACTTATCCAGCACCTACTGTCCTCAGTGCTGGGGACGATAGCAGGGAACAAAGCAAACAGGTGGCTCCCTATTCATGCAGAGTTTAAATAAGTACACACAGGAGAGCGTACACCATGAACAAGATATATTTATGTAGTGATAAAAGCTTATGAGAAAAATAAAACATGATGATGTAATAGAGACTGGAGGAGGAAGCCCACTTACATGGAAGTGTCAGAGAAGGCCTCTCTGAGGAGGCGACATTTGAACAGAGGGCTACCAGACACAAACAAAAAAAGTTTGTTGTATTTCAGGGTAGACAGAGTGGTAGCAGATGAGGGAGGAGGATAGAGCAGATGAGGAGGCAGGATGTGAGAGGTGGGTAAGGACGAGACTTAGAGATCATAGCCTGTGGTTGGTTTTATTCAGAAGCACCTGGAAAGTTCTGGTCAGAGGAACAGTGTGATGCGATTATTGATTTAGGAGTGTCATTCTGACCTGAGAAAAGGGCACTTGACCACTACAGGAGTCAAGAAGTGATGGTTTGAACTTGGGCCATAGCAGGTGGAGGTAGGTAAGTGGGTGAATTTAGAATGTTTACCAGGACTTGCTGATGAATTGGACGAGAGGCAGCCAAGAAAAAGAGATGAGTCTAGAGCGACTTCAAGGGATGTCATCCAGTTGGCAAGAGAGAGCATTTGTAAAATTGTTGTTCCTCTTTGTGGAATGTGAGGGTGTGGGCAAATAGGAGTAAAAAAGTAAAAAGAAAGCTCCCAGGATGGGCTTGATCGACTGCATCAGCCGGCCTTGCCTTCCTCAGCCTCAGCCAGAACCCCTGTGCCACACCATGGTCCTGCGTACCGCTGGCATTCTGAGTTCATACCTGTCCATCCTTCCCGCAAATGTGCTGCAGTAGTACCCACACTCAGATTGAGTCCTTCCAGCCTCTTTCCCTGCGTGTGCTTCTGGGCTGCTTGTCACGACCCATGCTGTTCCGCAAGCTCTTGCCTCATCACCACTGTGACTTCGTGGTTCCCAACTATGGATGGCTTCATGCTGCTCAGCTGTCCCTTTCCTGGTTGACTTGCCATGGGACTGTTCCAGTCCTTTCCATTCATAGATCACTGCAGTCCACACCCTCCCCCATACTCCCCAAACCCCCAAGCCCCGAAATATGCCAGAGAAAAGAAGAGCCTGTCTGTTGCACATCCTCTTGGGTTTCCCTACCTCTATGGGAAAAGGTGCTCCCCCCTGTGCTCCTCCCCTCACTCTGCATCTGTCCCCTGCCATCCCTGAGGCTTCATTCCATTGTCCCCCTCTGTCTCCTGCACGCCCCCTTCTCTGCTGTTCTCCTTCCTGTTGATACAGACATGCTTCGTTCTTCCCCACCTGTGTTCCTCTCCAGCCTCCAATCCATCTCTGTCCTCTCCTTCCCTCCCGAGTCTCTTTAGAAATCATCACATCTCTCTCCTGAATAATTCCTCATTTCTCTCCCTGCTCAATCCCTGCAGTTCTGGTTCTGTCCTCTCTGTCCCTGATAGTGTTTCTCTAAGGGGCCAGTGACTTTCTTGTATTCCCAAAAGCAATGTAGTAAATAAGAATGTGGCTGTAAATAGTTCTGATCCATGAGGTCATTGCAGGGATTAAATAAGATAATGCACACAGAACACAGCACAGTGCCTGGGACACAGGAAGAGCTCAGAAACTATTCATTGCCATTACTGTTGTTGTTATTGTGTTTATTATATATTTCACAACTGCCTCTGCTCAGCTACCTCACCCATTATCCAAAGGCAGGGACTGAATTCTTTATTGTCATAGTCCCCATGACTAGCACAATGCCTGGGATAAGCTGGGACTTGGTGCCTCTTGGAGAGATGGGTGGCGGGCTCTTAGGTTATGTAGCCTCTGTGGGCAGTCTGGCCATGATCCAGACTCCCTGGGTCGGAGCGCCTGCCTCTTGCAACAGCCTCTTTTCTTGGCTTCCTTCTCTCCCCATGCTGCCTCTCTCCTCCCTGCCTCCATCTTCCACACTAGGTACAGGCTGTCAGCAGTCAGTGGGAGCCTGTCAGCAGGAGCCCAGGCACTGCCCCTTGAGGGCCTCTGGCTCAGCCTCTCCTCTCCTCCTTCAGCACAGGCCTCCCTGCCTGTCATACATGTCATGCATGTGGCTCCAGCCTGTCTGGACACAGATGTGGCCACAATTCCTAAGCAGGCAGAGGGGCAGTTGCTGGCAGCATTTCAGACCTGGGGAGTGCGAAGGGAGGCTGTGAACAGTGGTGGCATCTCTGTAAGTCTGGCCCTTTGGAGCAGAGAGATCAAAGTATCCTTGAGGAGCACACGGGGGCAGCCCCAGACCTCCACAGGTGAGGGGAAGCTGGCCTGGATTGGCCCTGGAAGATGCACACTGCAGAGGCTGTCACCCCAAGCTGCTCCTCCCACTGGCAGCCCACAGGCATTTGCCCAGCATCTGGTTCTGTGCTAGGGGTGCCACACAGTCTGCTGTAGTAGTGACATCCTGGAGGGCTCAGTCTGCGTGGTGTGGCTCAGGGAAGACTTCGGGGAGGTGGAGATGCTGGAGTCAGGCCTATGGAGTAAGCAGAAATTTAGCACGTGAGTGAGAAGGGGAAGAGAATTCCAGGCAAAGGGAACAGTGGCATGAAGTCAGGGAGGTTTTGGGAGCCTGGCAGATACTAGTAACTGTAAGTAGTTGATAAGCCAGAGCCCTGGGAAAGGGATGGGAGTCGGGGTATGTAGGGCTAGAGAGGTAGACAGAAGCCAGATGACAAGGCCATGTAAACCAGACTAAAGAGCTTAAACTTTATCCTCTAGGGAACAGTTGCTGTTGGTAGAAACTCAATATCAAACTAATTGAAGCAAAAAAGGAAATGTATTAGTTTATACAACTAAACTCAAAAGCTGAACTTTCAAGCCCACCTGAACGTAAGGCTCACATTGAATCTTTCTCCCTGTAACTTGTGGACCTTCCCCTGGGCCTAACTGTCCTACAGCTGGCTTTGGCCGTGTAGCTATAAAAGATGGTCCCAGCTATTTCTAGGTCTGGGGATGGCAAGTTTTTTTTCCTAAAAGGGCAACTAGTAGATATTTACAGTTTTGTGGACCAAATAGTTTTCATCACAATGGTTCAGCTCAGCTACTGTAGCATGAAGCAGCCACAGGCATGTGGGAATGAATGGGCATGGTCTGTAGGTACAGAGCAGCTGGCCTGGAGGTGGTAGTTTGCCCATCCCCTATTATAGGCTCATATGATCATTGTAGTTCACTCTCTCAGAAGAGAAGAACTCCCACATTCCACAGTGTCTAAATGTGAAATCTAAGAGAAGAACTGTGCCTCACACTTAGGTCAGGTGCCTCTTCATCACTTATTGAGGAGTGGAGTCTGCTGGTTGGTCAGTCTGGGACACATGCCCATCCCAGAAGCAGTCAGGTAGAGTCAGCTCAGCTAGGATCATCCAGAATGAAAAGTGGGATGCCATTACAGCAGAAAGGGGGAAGCACATAGACATCCACTGCAAGGTGCCAGCAAGGAAGAGTGATGATGCAGCTTGAAATCAGTCCTGACACAGCCTCAGGGGCCAGGCCAGCCCTGCAGTGCTGACGCATGCCCTGGCCAGCCTCTTCCCTGTGCAGTGTCTGCGCCTCAGCTGCTGTATCACACCCAGTCAGGATGCACTTGCCCACTCATTCCTTCCTCACACACTGCTCCACTCACCCAGGTGGGACTAGAAGGCGGAGTCCCTGGGGGCAGGGCCAGGCAGATGCCCCTCTGCCCTTGCTTCACCCTGGCCAGCCTCAGCAACAGCTATTCTCCCCTTGAACATGTAGTCACTTGGGTTCCCTTCCCTCTGGGCCATTGTCTGTGCCACCCTGCTGCTCAAAGAAGCCTTTCTATATGCCCAGAATATTCTATGACCTTTATATCCCTTATGGTTCCAAAATATAGGCTGTGAAGACCTATGTCCTAATGGTTACTTCTTGTCTGTACCCTTAACTTCTTGGGGGAAGGACCGAAACTAATTTACCTTTAGGTTCCTTCTAACACTTGACACAGGACCTAGCACTGATTGGGTAAGAAGTTGTTGGATGGAGCTGCTTTTTCCAACTGTATCTCATCCCATATACAATGTAGAGTCAGGAACTTCCTGCACAGGCGTGGAATAGTACTTGTGAGTGGGCACTTGCTGTTTGTCTCTTTAACTTTCAGCTGCTCCTCTTAGGACATACGTCCCATATATTCACCTTTCTTTCTCCTTAGACTCTTGCTCTCCCGTGGGATCAGCAAGAGAAATGGCAGCATAGCATAAACCTGAAAGGCATTTGGAGCATGTTTATCTTGTTTGCTTGGACATATACCAAAGTCTTACCATGCAGGACCCTTTATGGTGGAGCTACAGCAGCCACATCCCAAGTAAGACCAAGTAGATTCTAGAAAACCCATGTCTCTCTGCTTTGTCTACCCCACCACCACACACACACGTACCTCCCAGAGCAGATTCTGAGAAGGTGGATCTGTGGGATTTGGCTCTCATTGCACTGGGTGAATCTCACTTTTCAGGCCAATGACTGAATCTAACAGTGTGCCATGGATCCTGATCTAAGTCCCCACTGCTGTGCTCTGCCTTCCCTTTGCCTCCTAGGCTCCTTGCATTCCTCACACATATTGGGAAAAGTGGCTAGAAGGCTGGCCACCCAGCCAGGCACACATATAGAGCTGAAGCTGTCTGTGGCCCTAATCTAGCAAACCCTCCCCTGGAGGCTCGTTTTTCAATTGGGAGGGTAGGAGCTAGGAGGAAGGCCCTACACTGGATCTTCTGGTGCCCACATATAACTAACTGTTCCTAATTCCTAAAAAGACTCAGCCAGCTTTGCCTGCAGGCTTGATATTCTGGGCCTTAGAAAATGGTTTAAGTTGATGCTCGAGGGTTGGGGACATTCACCGTCTTCACTGCACCTCAGACATGCTGTCGAAAATGCAGTGAGCTAAAGGATCCCTTAGGAGGGCCCAGGTTCCCCTTCCTGGCTGGTCAGACTGCCCCCTATGCCTACTCATAATCCTGTCTTAGTCTGCAGGTCTCGGGGCAGGGCAGCCTTGTGGATCTTGGAGTCACAGACTTGTTATAAAAGGTACAGGGATCAGATCAACCTCCAGCATGTGCGCTCTTAAGGCCCCAAGCCCCCAAACTATTAGGCTCACAGATCTAAAGAGAAAAGACTAGCAAGTCCAGTGTAACTTCCACCTCCTCCTTTCCCTGTGCCTTCTCACGCACCCCCACACCCTGCTGAAACCTGATCCTGAGGCCACCTTGCGTGCAGCAGCTTTGGCAGGGCTGGCGGGCTGGGGCCTGTCTACTGGAGCCTGCCACACCCTGCCCTGATACCCCTTCAGCCAGGGCAAGCAGGTCAGGTGTCCTCCACACCCCCACTAGCCTGATCCATCATTCTGCACCTTAAGGGTCACCGTCACCTTGACCAGCCCCCAAACTGACATATTGGTCATGAGAGAAGCCCCTGGATTCTGTTCAGGTATAGTGTGAGGCTCATCCCAGGCCACCTGCAGAATACACATACACACACACACACACACACACACACACACACTAACTTTACTGTCACCCGCCCCCACATTTCCTGTTTATGGCCCTGGGCAGGCACTGAGCCACCTCCCAGGAACTGAACAAAGTATAGCAGGAGCACTAGCAGAAGAGTACAAATCTACCCAAGAAGCCAGGGAAGGCTTTCCAGAGGAAGTGGCACTAGAACTTAAAGAATAAGTGAAATTTCCAGATAAATGGAGAGGGAAGGGGGTTGAGGACTAGAGCAGAGACAGATGTCCCAGCCAGAGAGGCTGCATGGCAAATGCATAAAGACCACATGTTCGGGGATCTGTAAATAGTGAATTCCCAAGAGCGTAGAATCCAGATTGCATTAGATTGAGAAGTGAGTAGGAGACGAGGAAAAGAAACAGAATATCCACTGCTCTTTCTAGAAGTTTTGCCACAAAGGGATAGAGAGAGAGAGATTTAGAGCTCAAGGGAGTACGTGGTCAGCAAAGTTCGTTGCGTTTGCTTTCACATGGGACAGAGTTTGTATGCTTAGGAGTGAGGTCCATGGCATGATGGAAAGACAAGCTCTGGTGGTGTAGGTGTGGGACTAGGAAGCCAGACACACGATGGAGAAAGGAGCTAACAGCTTGTGGGTGAGGAAGCAAGAAGCTGAGAGAGTTCCCATTTGATGGTCTTGGTTTTCTCTGTGAAATGAGTGAGAGAAGAGATACCGACTTAGACAGGTTTGGAAGAGGATAGAGAGTGTATGAAGAGTGGACAGTGTTTGGGTTAGATGCCGAGCAAATGTGAGGGCTGGTATCTGTGTGAACATGCACACGTGTTCATCCATGTGTGTTTTCGAAGTACCTCAACTATAAAAGGTACAAAAGCGTAGGATTAGAGAAAGCTCATTAATGTTTGGTTGGGTTTTGCCTGATGAGTGGTACAAAAAGTCAAGGAATGAGGGGTTACTTGGTCCTTTGGGAGGAAGACTGAAGAGATGGATTGGCTCTAGGCAGAAGAGGTAGTAGACTAGAGGTATGGGTGGGAGCTAAGGGGCTTAGGAGTGACAAAGCAAAGGAGGAAAAGGAAATGGAATGTTAAGAATTCATATTCAGAGAGTTGTTGGAGATAAATATTTTTAAAGTGATGAAAGGTTCCAGAATGTGGTAGTAGAATTGAGTAGCTGACAAAGAGTGAAGATTAGAGTGACTGAAGTCAAGTAGGTTATCTGTGAGCCAGAACCTTATGATGTTGAAATTTCTGAATACACACGAAATGGCTGTGTATGGAAGATAAGACAGGTGCTGAAATCTTCAGTGAACATGGCGGAGTTGGCAGATGACTTCTTGAAAACCTGGTGAAGGTAGATGAAAAGGTGATGGTGGGTGTTGGTGATGGAAGGAGGATGTGCTACGGAAGCTGTGTTGCTGGCATGACTGGTACAACTTCCAGGATCCTCTACTGTTTTTGTTGGGAGTTGCAGGATAACAAAGAATATAGTGTGTACCAGGTGCTTGCTCCCATCCTAAACCTGATCCCCATAACCATGAAAACCTGCCTGTGGCCAAGGGAAGGAGGAGCAAGAGGAGGACAGAGCTCAGCACAAGGTGAAACATGGGCACAGTAGAGAACTTCCTCAAATCTTTTAGCTGTAGTCAAGGGTACAAGGAAGGAAAACCTGGAAATAAACATGAAAATTGCCTAAGAAAATGTAAAGAGCCACACACAGAATAGTCCTAAGACAGAATCCTTTGCTAGTCATGTGGAAATAGGTGAAATTGGATCCAATCTTTATACCAACCAACATGGCTCACAGATTTAAATGTAAAAAAATGAAGACATCCTGGAAAAAAGTATGAATGAATTTCCCTCTAACATGAGGATGAGGAAACCTTGCCTAAGACTACAAATCCATAAGTAATAAGGGATATAATTGAAAACTTTGACTACTTAAAAAAAAAATCTTTTGCAAAAGAGAAAAAAGAAAATACCACAAGCCAAGTAAACAAAACAAACTAGAAGAAATATAAATTATAGCCCAGAGGGCTTATATATTTAATATATAAAAAGCATTAAAAAAAGATAAGAAAAAAAACTAATACTTTATAGAAAAATCACAAGAGATCTGAACAAAGTTTACAGAAAACTGCAAATGGCCCTTGCATATATGAAACAATTGTTAATTTCATTTTCATTTGTAATTTAAAAATGCAAGCCAGGTATAGTGGTGCGTGCTTATACTCCCACCTACTTGGGAGGCTGAGATGGGAGGAAGGTTGAGCTCATGAGTTTGCAACCAGCCTAAGCAGCGTAGCAGGACTCCTCTTAAAATCAACAGCAGCTGGGTGCAGTGGTGCACACCTATAATCCCAGCAATTTAGTAGGCTGAGGCAGGAAGATGGCAAGTTCAAAGCCAGCCTCAGCAACTTATTATGAGACCCTGTCTCAAAATAAAATTTTTTTTAAAATAAGGGACTAGGGATATGGCTCAGTGGTTAAGCACCTCCAGGTTCAATCCCCAGTACCATTAAATAAATAAATAGGTAAGTAAGTAAATAAATACATACATACATCAAACAAACAAACAGAGGTGCACACCCATAATCCCAATGGCTTGGAAGGCTGAAACAAAAGAATTGCAAGTTCGGACCACCCTCAGCAATTTAGCAAGACCTTCAGATACAACTTATTGAGGCCGTTTCAAAATAATAAAAGGACTGGGAATGTAACTCAGTGGTAAAGCACTCTGGGTTCAATCCCCAGTACTAAAAAAAAAGACAACAACAACAAAAAAAGTGCAAATTGAAACTATGGCGAGACGATTTTTTCCCTATCAGACTGGTAAAATTGGAGTGTTGGACTCAGTGCACTCTGTCAATGAGGCTGTTTGGGGAGCAACACTTTCACACATGGCTCGTGGGTATTTCAAAATGGTGCTATCCCTGTGGAGGGGAATTTGGCAATATGGAGAAAATTACATATATGAATTTTCATTTTGATCCAGCAGACATTTCTAGGAATCCCTTTCAAAAATACATTGGCAAATCCCTAGCACCGCAAAAACAAACAAACAAACAAAAAAATACATTGGCAAATAGAAAAGACATGTATACAGTTATTCGTTGTAACCATTATTGGTGAAACCTCCTTGACAAAACACTAGAAATAATCCAGGGGACTGAATGAATGAAATATGGTACATTACCACCAAGAGTATATAATTATGGAATGATCACCAAGAAATATTATTTATGAAAAAAATCAGTAGTGTATAGTATGTTACATTTTAGTGAATAAAGAAGGAAATAAGAATGTTTACATCTATACATATCTAGGTATTATTTATTTGCTTTTATCAAAAAAAATCAAAAGAACGATAAAATGAAAGCTAATAAAAATGAATACCTTTAAGGGATAATGGTTTAACAAGAGACACAGAGATGAAAGCTAAATTTCTCTGAATGTTTTGTCTTGTGAATTTAATTTGGGAACTATGTACATCTTACAGTTAAACTAAAATGAGGAGAAAGCAGTCCCTAAAAAGCAAAAGTGAGGGTGGGGACTGTGGCTCAGTGGTAGAACGCTTACCTGGCATGTGTGAGGCCCTGGATTCAATCCTCAGCACCATGTAAATATGCATAAATAAAATCCAAGTATTGTGTCCGTCTACAACTAAAAAAAATATTAAAAAAAAAAAAGCAAAAGTGAAAGAAACAGATGACCCCAACTGTATATTAATGATGGTTAAACTCAGCAAAATTATTTCAGGTGGCAAAAGCAAAGTATTTTATCTGTGCTTCTAGTGAGGTACAAAGGACTGAAGGCAAAAAGAACTACAAAGAAACCTTAATTGTTTTTAGTAAAGAAGTGTGAGTAATGATGCTGGTATTCTGAAACTATCATATATTTTCTATATGTATATGTTAGGATAAAGCAATTAAGTAATTGTCTTAATGTCACTAGAAATGTGTCAGCTTAAGAGAAAGATAAAATCAAAAAACATAAGTAAATTTGAATTTTATGCTGTGAATTATATCTTAAAGCTAGTTAAAAATTAAAAGTACAAGTCTTAATTAAACTTAAATTTGAATTGAGAACACCAATATAAGTGATTTTTGTTTTTTCCCAGTTGGTCCATCTGAAAAGGCCAGGAAACAATATCTAACCCATAGCAATATGAGAGTTCCTACCCACACAGGTGGTGGTTTCTTAATACCATTTCTAGTTCCCTGGGAAAATAATCAATTCCAGGTTGGGGCAAGGAATGTACCAGATAAGCTTGTAGCATCTTTCCAAATATTATTAGAGCATGCCCAAAGGATCCAGGAGACAAGTTGAAAAGGCTGCATTAGCCAAATACTCTGAACATCAAAAAGAGTAATAAGACTTGGGTATAGCTCAGTGGTACAGCATTTGCACAAGGTTATGGATTGGACCCTCAGCACTACAAATAAGTAAATAAATAAATAGTAATAACACTGATAACAATCATAATAGATTGGTATATATCAAATATGTTAAAATGTATACATTCTTAATGATTAAAAGGGAAAAGAAACCATCATCATCTTTGGAGGATGCTAAGGAATCAGCTCATTATCCTGCAAATTGGTAAATAAAAGGAGAAAAATCAAGCATTTATCTCAAAATCTTTTTTTGATATTTTTATTTGTTTTAATGAATTATGCATGACAGTAGAGTGCACTTTGATATATCACATATAGCGGAGTATAATTTCTCATTCTTCTGGTTATACATGATGTGGAATCCCACCAATCCTATATTTCTATATGTACACAGGGTAATAATGTCTGATTCATTCTACTATCCTTCCTATCTCCATACTCCCCACTCCCCTACCTTCAATCCCCTCTACCTAATCTGAAGTAACTCTGTTCTTCCCTAAGCTCCCCGCCTTGTGAATCAGCATCCACATATCAGAGAAAACATTTGACTTTTGTTTTTTGGGGATTGGCTTATTTTGCTTAGCATGATATTCTCCAGCTCCATCCATTTACTGACAAATCCCATCATTTCATTCTTCTTTAAGGCTATGTAATATTCCATCATGTATGTTTGTGTGTGTGTGTGTGTGTGTGTGTATATATATATATAAAATATTTACCACATTTTTTTAATCCATTCATCTGTTGAAGAGCACCTAGGATGGTTCCATAGTTTAGCTATTGTGAATTGAACTTCTATAAAAATTGATGTGGCTGCTTCAATGTTATACCTAAATCCTTTGGGTATAAACCAAGAAGTGGAATAGCTGGGTCAAATGGTGGTTCCATTCCAAGTTTTCTGAGGAATCTCCATACCGCTTTCCATAATGGTTACAGCAATTTGCATTCCCAACAGCAATGTATGCGTGTACCTTTTTCCCCACATCCTCACCAACATTTATTGTTGCTGGTATTCTTGGTAATTTCCATACTAACTAGGGTGAGATGGAATCTTAGAGTAATTTTGATTTGCATTTCTCTAAGTGACCTCTACAATGAAAACTTATAGAGCATCAAAATCTTTTTAGGAAAACCAAGCAACTGAGAGAAAGCTTGTAGAAATGTATGCACATTTACACAAATAGTCTAGCATCTTCTAAAGAATGGTGCATCTAGGCAGCACTTCAGTGACTGCTAAAGGCATTCCGTGCAAAACTGTTGGAACTTTTATGAGCTCCAGCCTAGAACACTGCAACCCAATCATAGTCTTAACACCACAGGGAAGCAACCATGTGTTACACAAAACTATCTGTTACAAGTCATCTTGCCAAAAGAGTGGACCTGAATCTTACCAAGCCTCAAGCACTAACCACCAGCGTACAGAGCTGCAGAGCATAGGGGCAGAGGAATGCATTCAACATCTGAATGCAATTGGGAAAATGTGGAATGTGGGGAACCCTGCAGGACAACCTGTCTTCTTAACAACAAATTTAAAGGAGAAAGAAGAGAGGAGGAAACCTGTGGATTTAAGAAATGTAGAAATCAGCTAAGTACAGTGTGTCCACTATGCTTCCATTCTGATCTAATCAAACCAACTGTTAGAAAAGCAACAGCAATACCAACAAACCCTAATGACGCACTAGGAGAAATCTGAAAACTGCATATTTGTTGATATTAACAAATTGTAATTTTTTAGGTGTGATAATAATCTTTTTAATTAAAGAGTAATTGTTAGGTGTAGTTGTTCCTTAAGATGTCTATCTTTTAAAATTTTAATGCTGGAATATTTTATGAATGACATCACATAATTTTCTGGGATTTTTTAACTAATACAGAAAGAAAGTGAGTGGGATATAAGAGAAACAAAGTTGCTCAGTCAGGGTGGTGGGTCCATGAGAATTAATTGTACTGGTTTTTTTTTTTTTTTTCTATTTTTGTATATGTGAAATTTTTCCTACTAGAAAGGTACAGCTTAGTGGTAGAGCCTTTGTCCTAACACTGAAGCCAGGGGACATTTAAAAATATATACACAGGAGGGAAAAGGGTGGTCATTGCAGAGAAGTCTACCTAGATAGCAGAGGAAGTGCTAGAGAAGGGCTAACCCAGTCCTTCAAGGGGTATGAAAGAGGCTGCAAAGTGCGTGCCTGAGACACAAAGGCCTGATGGAAGAACGAGGTGCAGTGGCCAGTGTCTGAACACAGGTCATAAAAGTAAGAAAGGAATAAGTTACACACTGAGGGCAGAGGTTCTGAGGAGCCCTTATTAGGCCTATTAAATGCTTTTTCCATGATCAGTCCCTGAACTTGTTTTGGCTATTGCTGATATAGCAGTTCCTGCCCTGGGGCGACATCTTCATTTATCCATCCTTTACATGTCACTCTTTAGGGTGATACATACCACATTTCCAGCAGCTTGTAGTTTTCATTGTTTGACACAGTCTCTATATTAGGAGAAAGTCAGGCTATGAAGTGATGAGAAGAGGAAAATCCATGTGCATGCGTACCAAGATGGTCTCTGAGGTATAGGTTTATGGGTGTGAGCTTACCTGTATTTTTTCCAAAATGAACACACATTATAGGTTACAAAAAAAGTAAGATGTTTTTTAAAAGAAGAAATTACAATAATATGCTTGCTCATAATCTGAAAAAAGGGGGTTGGGAGAAGAAAAGGAAAAAATGTGCTGAGATCATTTGGCTAGATCTTAGGAGATTCTGCTAGCATGTGACATCCAGTACACATTGGGAAGCAGATAAAATCCTGTCCAAGCTTGACTCAGAAACTTTACAAAAATTTTATAAGCTCAGTCCTGACAGAAAAGTTCTTGATGCAGGGGTATCAAGGGACTTTGTTTCCTTTGATATCACTCATAACCTGGCCAGGATCCTCAGTGCCTCTGGTGAAACTTCAAGGATATTAATTTACTTAGATCTTATGTACTAGGCACAGGAAATGGGCATTGTCCTCATACACAGGGGAAGTGCACTCACTCAGTTGCTGGCACCCAGGAGTCTAAAGGAAAGCCATTCCCAACTTGTGGTGCTATGGAGTGTTGACATCTTAGCAATAAGAGATGGGGGAGGGAGCAGGACTGAACATTTTCCTCCTCTTTCAAGTTCATGTCAGAGTTTCTAACGAATGAGACCTCTGAGTGATCACTGATACTATTCCTCCTGAGACATTGGTATCATGGTGTTAGTGATGATGTGAATAAGAAATGGATATTTGTGTTATATAGTATGTTAGGAGGGGCAGATTTTAGTTCTGGGCTTCCTGTTGTTCAGCAGGCTGATTCAGGTTGAGTTAAAATTAGGGCAGAACCACTAAGACATAAGCCACATTGATCATTCTTAGCCAGAAAGGCCCTAAGCTGCCCCCACAGCAAGACTCTAATAAGCACACAGTGACGGGAACCGACCATTATGTGGGCTACAGGTGCCCAAAAAGGATCTCAAACCAAGTTAGATTCCATGTGAAGTTGAGTTCTCCAGGCATCTTGAAAGAGGTTGACTTCTGTGCCTTCACCTCTGTGCCTCGTTTGCCTTTGCATCCCTGCAGACCTCATCTCATCTCCCTAATACTGCGGCCTGCCCTACCCAAGAACAGTGACACTTACTGCCTCTCTCCCCCACCCCTCCCATTTCTCCTCTAGGCCAAATAAACCTCTCCCCTTAAATTCGGGGCTCTTTCCTTCTCTCCATCAAAAAACAGACTCCAGGGGTTGGGAATTTAGCTCAGTGGCAGAGCACTTGCTTAGCATGAACAAGGCCCTGGGTTCAATCCTCAATCCTGAAAAAAAAAAAATTGCTTTCCAGTCCCTTCTGGTCTGAAACCTCACCTCTCACTCTACCTTTTCTTTCTTTTCTCTACCAGACTTCTATCTCTTATAGCTTTTACCGTGCTTTGCCCTCTAACCATGAATTCTCCTTCTTCCCCAGCCTGGGTGGTCTGCTTCCCAGAATCTTCTCTAAAATTCTGTTTCCTTGCGCTGGCTGTACTTTTGGATATTTTTCTGCTGACTGGACAGCATCTTATCCCCATGTTCCCAGATTGCAGGAACAGAGTGGGCAGCAGTGACTGTAGATGGCTGCATGGATAACCTTCCAGAGAGAGCTTCCAGCTCTGAGCATTAAGCCTCATCCAGCAAATCTGGTCCCTCCACTCCTACAGCTGGCCAAATAAAGACCGATCAGGCCTGTTCCCTCTGACTCAGGCTCCACTCGACAAGCTCAGCTGCTACCTCGTGAACAGGCTGGGGTGAGGGAGGTAGACTGGACGGTGGCTTCTCACAGGCCCGTCACCAAGACTGATGCACAGAAGAGCCAACCCGTGCGCCAGCCTATTACATTTTGTGATCCTCAAAGCCCTGTTGTATTCCAGGTTCTCCAAACCAGCACCCATGTTCCTGGATGACTCCTTTCGCAAGTGGGCTAGGATTCGGGAGTTTGTGCCGCCTTTTGGGATCAAAGGTCAAGGTATGTTGGGAACCCTGACCTACACTAACCTCTCATTCCCTAAACCGTCTCCCCATGCTTCAGGACAGCACTGTATCCTCAAAAGTCCCCGTGCTGAGGAGCCACCCATCCTCCACTCTCAGCAGCACCTGTCTCCTCCTTCTCTTCCTTCCTTTCCTCATACTTCTTTAATGGAATATTTATTGAACCTGCCGCTTTGCCAGGGGCTGGGTCTGTAACAGTGACATACGTGGACGTGGTCCCTCTCCTCAGAAAACTCAAGTTTAATGGAGATAAAGGTACTGAGAATGCAGGACAGAAGGGCTCTGCCAGGGGAAGCATGAGGAACGGTCAGATCACTAAAGAGAGATGCCAAAGACGTTACCCTAGATATGATGGAGAAAACAGAGGCCTCCCCCAAGAAACATCCCTGCCTGATGTCCTCCACCCTAACCTAGACTCCCTTCCAATTCTTCTTGTCTTGTGCATGACTGACATTTCCCTATATGCTTTTAGAAACTATCCCCTCCATCACCTTAGGGACCTTTCCCACACAGTTCCCTCCTAATGGACTTTCCATCCCTAATGGTTTAAAACTTCTGCTTCTAAGTTGTTCCTTTGCTGTTTTGTGGTCTGGCGGGAAAGAACTGGGGCTTTAGAGTCAGACAGCATCAGATCCCCATACTATCTCTTTATGAGCTGTGACCTTGGACTCAGTAGCCAGTCTGTGCTTTAGTTTCTTCATCAGCTTAATGGAAAGAAGAGTACTATTGCATAAGGTTGTGACAGGAATTAAAACAGCTGTTAAAGGGGTGGTATCTTTGGCCAGGAAACTGAAGAATACCTCTACTTAGCTAGCCCACCCTCCCTGAAAAGAAGACAGTGGCCAGCAGGAATGCTGTTGAACTGATGCTTTGATTTTAAGCTTCCAAGGGCACCATATGAAGAACTCCTTTCTGGGTACACATAGCCAAACAGCCCATCTTCTCCTAAATCCACACTCGAGATTCTGATCACACAGCTACAAAGGCCAGAGAAGATCAATACAGAACCACTAGCCAGCAACAAGAGAGCAGCTGCTCATGAGTGCCCTTTCTTGTAAAGAGTCCCTTCTAGAAAACCAGGCCCATCCACATCCTTGACCTTGGCCAGTTAGTGGCACTATCACACCCTACTTGTGACATATTTAGATATCCATTCAAAATATACTGATTTTGGTCAAGTGTGATCACACACACCTGTGATGCAAGCAACTCAGGAGGCTGAGATAGAAGAATCAAAAGTTCAAGGCCAGCCTTAGCAATTTTGCACGATGCTGCCTCAAAATAAAATGGGCAGGGTAGGGATATAGCTCAGTTGGTAGAGTGCTTGCCTTGCAAGCACAAGGCCCTGGTTCAATCCTCAGCACCACAAAAAAATAAAAATAAAAAAACAAAATAATAAAATAAAATAAAATGGGCTGGAGATGTAACTCGGTGGATAAAGCACCCTGGTTTAATCCCCAGTACCAAAAGAAAAAATATACATATATATAAATAGATTTTTGCATGTTTCAAACTTTATACATACATATCATTATATATCATATGTATGTGTGTGTATTCTTCAAGCCAGTGTTTTTTTGTTTGTTTGTTTTTTGTTTTTTTGTTTGTTTGTTTTTTGGTTTTTTTTTACTTACAATTTTTAGCTTTATTTCCATTGGTACATATTGTCCTAGGTCATTGATTTTTTTTATTTTTATTTTTTGACTACTGTGTAGTGTTTCATGTATGTACCACAGGTGATCTGTTTTCCTTTGGTAGACTTTTGGGTTGCCTCCAGTATTTTACAGTTTGCAGTGAACATTCTTGTACAAATACGTGTTTTTCAGTTTGGGGCCACTAAGAGTAGAGTTTCAAGGACCTAGTCTTTGCACACCTACATCCTTATTTGGTATTTTTAAGATGGTTTCCGTTGTGGCCAGCACTTTAGATTTGTATGTACATTAGTTATATCTTTCTGACAACTCTACACAGTAGGAAATTATCTTCATTTTGGAAATGAGGGAAACCAAAATTTAAGGAAAGTCAGTCATTTATATGAGATCACGAGCTCTTATGTAGCAGAGTTCGGAAGAAGAGCAGTAACCATTGTCAAAAGCAAAGAGAGGCCAAGAAGATGAGGCCGAGTAGTGGTCACGGGATCTGAGAGCACAGAGGTCGCAGGTGTCCTTGCCGAGAGCACTTGAGGCAGAGAGAGCAGGTGGGCAGATGCCAGACTGCAGGGGTTGAAGAGGTGAAGAGGGAGAAGCCAGACAAAGAGCAGGGTCAGAGATGGCAGTGAGAGGGAAGGGCATGGAAAGGGCAGTACCAGAAGTAAGCACGTGTCTTCCTGGGTGGGCTCTTCATCACTGCTGTTTTCATTTGTTCCCTGGAGTCTACTTGGTGGGACACAGAGGTAAGCACAATGTGGTCTCTGCCTCCAGGTAGGGGCTCCATTTCTAGGGGAGACTGAGATGCCTAGGAACGCACATCCTGGGCCTGACTCCGGAGTCTCAAAGTCAGATGAGTCTCCAAGGAAGGTGAAGAAGCCCTGGGAAGAACTCGTGTGCTACCGTTAGAGGACTGGCTCCAGCTGAGATATTTCTGCTGTCTCCCTGCCCATGTCTCCTTTTTCAGGGAGAATGTTGCAGTCCGGCCCAACCTTGTGTTCATAGCTTCCTCTCCCAACCTCTGGCCCCAGGAACTACTGCTTTCTAGTAGAGTCATCAGCAAACATTTTATGGGAACTTAGTGACCCTCTAATACCTTCTATCTTTGTCCACAGACAATCTGATCAAAGCCATCTTGTCAGTTACCAAAGAGTATCGCCTGACTCCTGCCTTGGATAGGTGAGCCACTTGCTGTCCAGCCTGCTGGTCCCTGACTGCCCGCAAGTGCCAGGTGTTGAAGTCCAGCTGGCCTTTCCCGGACATGGGCAGATTCTCCAGCATATCTGCACATGTGACATAGAGTACACACACTGGAGTGGGTGGAGTAGATAAGTGGACCCACTCCACTGGACTGTCAGTATTTGAGGGTTAGACCTGAAGACACTGGGGCCATAATCAGCCTGGTGCATGGAATTGAGGGGTGGTGGGATTGAGGGGTAGTGGGAGCAGGGCTTACGTCCAGTAGACAGTGACAGCTGTAAAACCAGCAGACCCTGGAGCAGGGAAGCCCTAGGATCAGCGGTGGCAGAAACAGAATGAATAGACTCATTGGTGGCTACTGGGAACCTGAGTGCCTCTGAGTTAAAAATAAGCCAAGTCCTGAGTCCTAGGACCCCTAGTCCTATTTCTCTGTCCTTGCTTTCTAGGCAGAACCTCAAACTCAGCCTATTACCCTGTACCCTATAGATGCCCAAACTCCCCCAAACCCTTGGGAACCTTTACCCCAGAATGCCATCTTACTAATGCCCCCTCCTCGCCTCTGAGGCAGGTCCCCAAGCCCTTCCACACCTACTTCCCTGGGGATGTTGGAGAGTCCAGAGGCCAGCTTTCCACAGTATAGTTTTGGTCTCTCTCAGAAATACTGCCGGGAGGCTGGGGTTGTGGCTCAGTGGTAGAGCGCTTGCCTAGCACATGTGAGGCACTAGGTTCGATCCTCAGCACCACATAAAAATAAATGAATAAAATAAAGGTATTGTGTCCATCTATAACTAAAAAATATTAAAGAAAAGAAAGAAAGAAAAGAAAAGAAATATTTCCAGAAGCCCTTTTGTCTTCCTCTATCCCAACCTGGTTCTGACAATTGGTGTAGGGTCAAAGGCCAAAGAGACAGAAGAAAAGAGGTCTGGTGGACAACTGTCCACAGCCCTCCATCTCTTTCCCCTAGCCTCCGCTGCCGTCGCTGCATCATTGTGGGCAATGGAGGCGTCCTTGCCAACAAGTCTCTGGGATCACGAATTGATGACTATGACATTGTAGTCAGGTAAGCTCCCCAAAGCAGTACCATGGACCCCTGAGTGACCTGGTCCACACCCGAGTCCCTGAGCCCATTGAGAACACTCTGTCCATCTGGCCACTTGGGCTTAAGGTCAACAGAAGCCTCAAGAATCCTGGGTTTGGGGCTGGGATTGTAGCTCAGTGGTAGAGCACTTGCCTAGCATGTGTGAGGGACTGGGTTCAATCCTTTGCATCATGTTAAAAAAATAAATAAAATAAAGGTATTGTATCCACCTACAACTAAAATATATGTATGTAAAAGCCTTCAGTCTATGCTTGTCACATGTTAGTGAATAAATCTGTTTTTTTTTTTTAAAAAAGAATGCTAGGCGGAGGGTTTTGAAGTAGACAACTAGGTGACACCGGATGTGAACTCCCTATTCTCTGCACCTGGGTTTTAATGGGGTCACAGCGCTTCCTCAAACATGGGCCCAAGGCACGCTCTGATTGGGCCTGTTCTCTGTAGACTGAACTCTGCACCAGTGAAGGGCTTCGAGAAGGATGTGGGCAGCAAAACAACACTGCGCATTACCTATCCAGAGGGTGCCATGCAGCGGCCTGAGCAGTATGAGCGTGACTCTCTCTTTGTCCTCGCTGGCTTCAAGTGGCAGGACTTCAAGTGGTTGAAGTACATCGTCTACAAGGAGAGAGTGGTGAGTTCCCCCAGCACCAGCTCCTTCCCTCCCGCCCTAAGCCTGGCCATGGACTCCCAGCTTCCAAGCCAGTCCCTCCCCTTAATCCCGTGAAGAACAAGCAGGAGCCTTCCAAAGAAGCATCGATACCCAAAGCTGAAAGACAGTGAATGCAGCCATGGGGCAGAGGCCAGGCTTCTGGCACTGAAATACCTGCTGTTTGCTCCTTGCCTCCAGATTCCTAGGGGCAAGCCATTTCCCAGCCTTCCCTAGCCTGACCCCAACAGGCCCCAGGGGCCTTCCCTGGCCGTAGATGTCCAAGGAAGGAAAGCTGCCATCTCTAAGGCCACAAGCCCCATATTAATCCCATCTTTACACTCTGCTGTCCTGGCCCCGTAGCTGCCTCTCTGAGCTCCACTTCCCTGGTGAGTTCCTTGGACTCTGTTCTTCTGGGTCTTGCCCTCTTTCTCAGGGAAGGGAGGAAGGCCTGATGTGGACCCCAGGAGCCATTCTTTAGGAACAGCAGACCTCTCAACTTGAGGATACCATCTTCCAAAATCATTAGTCCAGGCCTCCTTCCACTTTGTGCTTTTACCACTGACCTGTAGCTGGGTCCCCAACCTGCCATTGAGTCTGGTTCTGTTCTGTGGGTATGAACAGATTCTGTACTCACTATTCTAGGCAGGCAAGATCTGGCCATTTCTTTAGTAAGCTCATGTGGCAGAGTAGGGTCAGAGCAGACCACCCACTGAGTTCCCTCCTGAGACCTCTGTTTCCCAGCTCTGGGACTACAGGGACACCTGCCAATTTGTCTGGGTCCATCCCTGCTCTCCTCCCCTCCAGCTGTCACCAGCCACCCCAGGGGAGGGGTACTGCAGACCACAGGCCATTCATCTTCTGATACTCAAGCCTGTAACCAGAGATTGATGACAGATGGCCCTCTGCCTCCAGTAAGAAGCTAGTTATTCTTTCTGGAGGTTTAGAGGAGAGTTGGGGGTGGGAACAGCTTAACCTGTCTGTGGGGGTCTCAGTGCAATTTGGTTTAACTCCACAGCCCTTTCCCAAGCAAGACCAAGTGCAGGCAGTATCAAGTAGGTAGCAAGCAAGAGAGAAGACAGAAGTCAGGTCCAAAAATTCAGGTAGGTGGGTCAGTGGGGAAGGGAGCCCATCTCAGAACTAAACTGAATGAGGCTGCTGGGCTCTACTGTATCTAACCCAACTTCCCAAAGGAAAGAAAAGAGCCAGGAAACAGAAAGATCATTTACCTTCAGCCTGCCTAACTTTAAGCAGGCCGACTGTCCACACAAACCAGGCAGAGAATGGGGGCTGAGGGAGTAACCCTCTGTTCTCAGAACCCTAGAGCCTGAGACACTAGCATCCCCACAGCTGTTCTCTTTGCCTTGAGGGTAATAGAATTAGGGTCATAGGTAGACACTTTCAAGGGAAAAATGGGTGAAAATTGGGTCTGCCTTGCTGAACCCCAGGAGTTCTAGGGGCTGCTTTCTCAGGCCTCCTGGCTATCTCCCTTTCCCCTGCTGCCATGTCCTTTCTCTCCCCCACAGACACATGACAAAGCCCCAGGCCTCCCTCAAGGCTGGAGCTCCCAGAGAACAGAGCCCTGATCCCATTGATTTTTGTCCCTCGGTACCCAGGCACCATGAGTGATATGGACTTGATCTAGAATTGGCTTGGATACCAGTTCCTGCGTCCTGATGGGCATACTGCATACTGGCCAAAGCCAGGCAATCCAAACAAGGAGGGAGAGCCAGAGGTGGGACCAGCCAAGAAGAAGGAAGCCAGCTAGAGTAGGAGGAAGCAGGCAATAGGGCTTCACTGCTCCCCAAAGACTGAGAAGGTTTCTGCCTGGCCTCGGCAGCAGGAGGTCAAGGTCCTAGAGCAGTGGGGTGAGGCGGTGTGGAGTGCTAAGGCCCCCGCTCAGCCTGAACTGGCCATGCACCAGGGGTTTAGGGCCAGCCTTACATGGGTCAGAAGTCTTTCCCAGGGTGGGTGGGCATAAGTGAGAAGGGGACAGTGGTGACATAGAGGAGTCCTCTGAAGTTCTGTGGGCCTCCCTGATACTAGAGTCAAAGATGGTGTGGACCTGGAGTGAGCTGCCTGAGGAATACCAGGTGCCCATGGTCTCACCTCTCCCAGCACCTAGAGTAGGCCTTCCTGGACTCTGTGCTGCCCAGAGATGCTCTGTAGGACCCTTTTCCAGCCCAGGGATCTTCCATGACCTCTCCATGTTCTACTCCATTCCTCTGGCCTCTGTGACCCAGGTAATGTGAGCTAGACTGCTTCTCCACTTTTACCTGGTGCTCTGCCACAGGTTTGTTCTGCTACTACAGTGGTGATCCTGGCCATGCAGCTTCTGGCTACTGGCAAGCTCTGCACCTGTCTAGAGCCTTACCGGCAGAGTTCTGGGAAGAGGCCTGGCTGGGCAGGACTGGAACTGGTATTAGACCTCAGTTATAGCTGCTGCCCACCACTTGCTATGTGAGCACTCACCAGCAGTTACCTTTTTAGCACCCAGGAGTCCTGATGTGGAACAGGAAGCGGGGAGATGTGGGAAAGGAAGACTGTACCAAGTTACCTTTGCACAAAGTTGGCCTTACTTTCTCACCAGGTGGGAGCTCTGCTCTTTACTATATGTGGCCGTTTGGTCCCCTGATTTACTGGACAGTAGTACAAATAACTACAATTACTGAAAGATCTCTCCAATCCTTGGCCAAGCCAGCAAGCAGGTATAGGAGCTGCTAGCAGGACTTGTGTACTCAGGGCAGCAGAGAAGAGTATCATTTGATGGTTGAGTAGGGAAGCTGAGGCTGGAAGGAGGGTACAACTGGAGATGTGGAGGTGCTGCCCTATGTGAGCCCTAATGGGAAGGGGCGGCTTCTTGACGAACGCTTAGAGGCTTATCTGCAGCCGTCCCCGATGCGCTTATGCATTTACCAGGCATTAGGGAGGTGCGCTGTACTGCACTGGCCCCTGGGAATCCAGACAATAATTTCAGCACTGTTTTCAACTCAAGTTGCTTGAGTTTGGTAGGTGTCATGATGGGGAGATGCCTAAAGCAGGCAGGGAGGGACAGAAGACCTCCTTGAGGAGGTACTACTGAGCTGGACCCCGAAGGAAGAGTTAGGAGCGATTAGGTGAAAGGCATTACTAGCAAGGGGAGCAGCATGTGCAGAGGCCATTGCGACAGCACTCCACTTGGGATACTGTAAATGGCCCTGTGTGGACAGAACAGGGCACAGCCTGGCCACGTGTCAGTGCTGCTGAATGTCTGATGCTGTAGCCGTGCATCAGGAGGAGGCTCCCAATGCTGGATGAAGGCTGGAAGTACCCCATTTGCTGTACAGATGGGCCCCTGGGGCCTGGAGAAGACCAGATATGTGAGAATCAGGGCCTCCCTCCCAGTCACTGGGCCAGGTCAGTGTGCATGTGGTCCTAGCCCTGCATGGAGAAGGGAGAATAGAGGCTGGGGTTTGGCCCCTGAACAGGCTTGACTAGGCTTGACCTTCCAGTGCAGTTCAGTCCCTGGGAAGGGAGGGAGGAAGGGCAGGATCTCAGAGGCCAGCCATGGCCCCACATTCGTGCTCAGGGGGACTAGGACCCTGAATTTGGGAGCAACAGCATGGTTTAAGGGGGGCAAATGGAGGGCTGGGGGTGTAGCTCATTTGGTAGAGTGCTTGCCTTGCAAGCACAAGGCCCTGGGTTCAATCCCCAGTACTAAAAAAAAAAAAAAAAAAAAAAAAAAAAAAGAGGAGCAAATGGTTTAGGCTATGAAGTTATACAGACTTGGGTTTAAATTTAGACTATGTCCCTTATTACCTGGATTACCTGCCCCCTTAGATTTAGTCTCACCCACACAATGGTAGTGGTACTGCCCATCTTTTACAGTTGTTTTAAAAATTAAATATGATGAAATTCAGAAACACTTAGCACAGAGACTGTAGTAAGTTCTCAGTCTAAAGCAGATGTCAACGTCATTTCCTATTTTTGTTTTTGGTAGTGGTGTTACTATTAGAAAAGCTCTGTTGCGTGGGGACACGAAGCCTTTTTCTGTCCACACTGTAGGGCCTAAGCTGGGTGGTGACCTGAAAGCAGGGGTAAGAGGCCAGACCTAGAGGAGGAGATAGGAGCCTCCGTGGAGAATGGCAGCAGCGATGGGCTAGCGGTCTGAGAAATTCACAGGCACAGAGACACCAGATCCTCGAATGTGAGGTCTTACGGGACCAGGCCCAAGCTGAGGATTGGATGTCCAGCTGCACCTGAGCCTCTACTCTGTTCAGACCTAAGTGAACTCTGCCCAGGAAGAGCTCAACCTGGGCACAGCCTCACCTGAGGAGACTTGGGGCAGGGCCTACACTATGGCCCCAAAGGCAGAGCTGGCAACTATGGGCTCGGGCCCAAGCCTCCTGGCGGACCACTTCCCCTGCAGCTGTCACCAGTGGCCGCAGCTGTTTCCTCCCTGCCAGGGCCCGGAGGACTTCATACTTCCTCCCCCACACTGCCTCCTGGCCATGGCTCCTCCACCCCGATGAACACTCAGGAATGGGGCTCATGTCCCACCACCACCCTCTGCGCCTTTCATCACTGCCATCTGTGACCATCTGGTTACTCTGCCTCATAATAGTTATTATTGTCATTCTTTTCCTTTTCCTCCCTCTCTTCCTTCTCCTGGCCCCCTTTGCTTTATTTCCTCTCTTCCTCCTCATCCTTCTATCCCTCAACATCAGAACTGTCATTATTAAGCTCTTCCGTTTCCCAGCTTTCCTTCCAGTAAATAACTGTAAATAGGTATCCTCACCAGAGAGATTAGGAAATGGAAGCACAGAGAGGTTGAGTTGCTTGCTTAAGGTCACACATCTAGTTATGGAGCACAGCTGAATTTAAACTCAAATCTAACTGCCCCAGGGATCTTCCTAAGAAATAAATCTGACCTGACCACATACCTTCCTGCTTAGAGTCCTCCATGGCTCAGCTCCTATCTGCCACAGCCTGAGGGAACGCTGAGAGCTACTGTTTACTGTGCCGCTCTACATGCCAGGCCCTGGGCTACATGCATGTGTTATCGCAGCCTGCCATCTCACAACCCCGTGAGATAGATACTGAGTCCTGGTAAGTGGCAGAGCCACATTTGGGACCAAAGGTGTTTCACTTTCACCACTGCACTATAACACTTCTCCTTCAGTCATTGATTCTTTCATTCAAATCCAAAACAATCATCAAAGTCATATAAAGTTCTTTAACACTCCCCTAACCCCCGCACCCCCTCTCTGCATCCAGCCAGTCCAGTTCTAGTGATTACATGTCACCATGAGAGAGAGATGGCAGCTGAGGTTGTGACCCATGATGTTACATTGCTGGTATCTTGGGGCCACTTCTGTCCTATGTCCTACGTCTGGTTGTTGGTCTTGTGGCAGCTTTGCCTCACCATCTTCAGTTCTGCCATGCCTCCAGCCCCATCCCAAGCAAACCTCACATCCAGCTGCATAGGGAAAGTAAAGGTCGCCATTGGTCAAGAACCCTTGACTTCCCATCTCCATTCTACACACTTGATGCATCCAGCCCTCCTTTCCTCTTCCACTGTCCATCACGGGTCTCTTCTGTACAGGATCCATTTTTTCCTAAGCCCTACCTTTCCTGTCTCCTCTTTAGGAGCTATCTTTTCTTTCTTTCTCACCTCTTTATTGAGCCTCCTCTCACTTCTATAAATGTGTTCAAGACTCTTTCATGTTGAAAAGTCCTCCCTTGAGCTCATCTTCATCTTCCCTCTCTCCCTCCCTCCCTTTCACCTCCTGACCTGGTATCCCCATGTTTTGTTTTGTTTTGTTTTTTCCTGCCTTCTGTTTCTCGATCCCCCCTGCCTGGCTTCTAAACCCATCCCTGTACTGGCAGTGACCTTCTGATCCTAAATCCAGTGGACACAACTTCTGCCCTCCCATTAAAGGAACCACTTTGTCAGCAAATACCCAGGGCACATTTACTGTGTACCAGGCATAGTGCTAGGTTCTGGGGACAGTTCTTGGTTCTTACAAACCTGTGGCCTCAAACCTGGAAGCCTCCTTGATTCCACCACCTTCTCTGCCCTCTGTATTCAGCTTCCAAACCGTGCCTCTTCTATACACGCTTGCTTAGACTACTTCAGCAGCTTCCTAACTCCCTGACCCCTGCCAGGTTTCCCTCCCATACATTCTCCACTTCTGTATTCAAGTCCTGCAAAGTGTACATTTGACTGGTTTGTTCTGTCACCTAATGGTTGTCCCTTGTCTAGATGCAGCAGTTCCCAATGTTCCTTCTCATGTCAGCAGCATCAGTATCACCTGGAAACTCGTTTGGGGAGGAGCCCACCTTAGAATTTCTGAATGAGAAACTGGGAATGAACCCAGCAGTCTGTTTTAACAAGCCCTCCTGGCGACGTGAATACAAGCTCAAGTGGGAGAACCCCTGGCCTGCATGATCAAATTAAAACTCCATAGCACAGCACGCCAGGAGCCAGCCCCTTCCAGTGCCCTCTTGTCCTCGCCACTCTTGCACCCAGCGGTGCTCTCCACTCTATCAGTGCCACAGTGTGATTCCTATTTCAGACCTCCATGTTTGGCCTGCCCCCTTCCCAGGGCTGTTAGATGCTCCTCTGATAAGCCCCTGGGGGGCCAAGAACAGTCTTGTTCCATCTCCTGAAGCCCAGCACCTCCAGCAGTGTTTGAAGCAGAGTTGCCATACCAAAATGAATAAATAAATGTGGAAACTGAGGCCCAGGGCAAGGGAGTAATTTGTGGAGAGTCAGCATTCTGACCCCAGACTTGGAACTCCCAGTCAGGGCTCTTTCCTCACAATTAGGCTTTCTACTTACTCTCATTACCCTTGGAGTTGATTCTTTTGAATTCGGAACCTTGCATCCTCTAGCTCTCTTCTTGCCTCTTCTGGAAATCTCTTTCCTCTTCACCTTGTTTGATCTTCTTTCTGCAGTTCCAAGATCATTCTTCTTGATAAAGAAACGAAAACTAAACAGTCCCTGGCGCTCTGCCTCTTTGTCTGACAGCATCACACAGTCTGCCCCAGGCCGATGCCTCTTTTTGTTCTTTTGCTTTTTTCCAAATATAGCTTTCAAAAAGATTTTTTGACCCTCTCCTCATAGCATGCAACAAAATCTAATGGACTATAAATATAAAGTAAAATAAAAAAATACAACTGAAGAAAATTTTTAGGAAAATAAAATAGAAATCAAATCCCAGAAGGGAAAGAATCTTTTTAAAGCAGAGTACTAAAAGAAAGCCAATTTGGTAAAATGCTGATTTAAACTAACAAAGAAAAAGACTAATACTCAACTTTGAAAAGTAGATTTAGAAAATGTGACAAAGGCATATTACGACAAGGTGGACAAGAAAACCACTGGAGCCCCAGCAGCTAAGGGACAGGAGATGCACATTTGAAAGAATGTGTTTAAATTACACTACAGGTGCTGGCAAGAGCACTCTCAAAGGCTACTGGTCAGAGAATCTGTGGGGACAAGGTTTTTGGAAGGGAAACTGTACTTGGGACCAAGAGTCATCACCCAAAGGAAGGGGAAACCTGCCCACAGATTTTTATTACAGTATTATTTACATTAGCTGTGTTAGCCTTTCATCGTTGTGGCAAATACCTGAGAAAATCAACTTAAAGATTTATTATTTTGGGGGCTGGGGAGATAGCTCAGTTGGTAAAAAAAAAACAGATTTATTTTGGCTCATAGTTTCAGAGGTTTCAGTCCATGGTGGGCTGGCTCCATGTGGTCAGAGCCTTCATGATACAATGACTTCCCAAAAGCCCTACCTCTGAATGTTGCTGCATTAGAGTCCAAGCCCTCGACATATGAGCCTTTGGGTGACAGTCCAGATCCAAACCATAACAGTAGCCATACCCAAATATGATCCAAGGGATTTGTTATATAGATTATGGTTCCACTACTGGATGGGGTGTGAAGCAGAAGCACAGGTACCCTGCAGAGGGTGCAGGCACCTGTACCAGCCATCATGGCCACTTTCCCCCTTGTTCTTTCTGAGTGGGAAAGGCCAGGGGACACAGCACCAGACTCAGTGTTACGAACTGAAACAAGGCTCTTCCTCTGCCACAGCCACCTGTTACACTGATCTGAGGATTGAGTGGGACAGGCCAATATCTGACACTCCATTCTCATATGCAATGCCAATCACCTTCTGAGAAGTGAGATTGAGCACAATGAACATTGCCAGCCCACTGGGCAGAATGACCAGTCACAGGGCCAGAAGTAACTGTGTCGGGGAGAGCTACAGGACCTGGACAAGGGTACAGATGCCACCCCAGTCAAGAGGGTCTGGCCACCTCATCTCTTGACCTCCCAGATACTATGTAACCCCCAGCCTTAAGGGGACTACTTGCTTCAGCCTCTTAGAAGTTGGCCAATTAACATGAGTATTTCAGGCACAGAAAACAGCATTGGCAAAGCATGTGATGTATTTAGTGAATTAAAAATAACTCAAGGACTGGGGAGATAGCTCAGTCGGTAGAGTGCTTGCCTTGCAAGCACAAGGCCCTGGGTTCAATCCCCAGCACCGCAAAAAAATAAATAAATAAATAAAATAACTCAAGCTGGATGAGGTGGCACAAATCTGTAATCCAAGTGGCTCAGGAGGCAGAGGCAGGAGCCTCAGCAACTTAGTGAGGCCCTAAGTAATTCAGTGAGACCCTCCCTGTCTTTAAATAAGATACGAAAAAAGGGGCTGGGAATTTGGCTCTGGTTAAGTGCCCCTGGATTCAGTAACAAAAAAATTTAAAAAAAAAATAATAACTCAAGGGGGAAGAGATTATTTTAAAAATTATTATAGTAGTAATTCAGTGTAACAGGTGTGGCATGGGTACAGTACTGCCATTAGACCTGGGCAGGAGGCATCTGTCCCAGCCCCACTCTGACCCTCCTCCATCACACCCTTTGCTATAGAGTGAAAAACCATATAAAAGCCAAGAAGAAGATCCCCACCCCAGGCCCATTCACTGGTGTAAGACCATTACCAGGTCCTAGAGACTTCCACATTTCTTGCTATAACAGTGTCAAGTTCAGTTCCATCCTCCTGAGGACAGAATCCAAATCCATGCTCACCCCTATGTCCCAGGAGGGCTGTTTGCTGAGCAGAGCTTGGGTGTGTGTGGTGGGGAAATCTGTGCACAGGCACAGTTCTCACACGTGGGAGGGACCAACAGGGAGAGGTGGACTGTGGCCAGCTAATTTCCAACCTGGCCTTCCAAATCATTTTTCAAGGAAAATAGACTGTATTTTATTTAACAGCTTGACAACTTGATTTATCACTTCCAAATTTTAGACATGTGGCATGTCTAAGTTCATTTATAATTTTGTCCCTGACCCCACAAATGTTAGGGGTGGCCTTGCACAGACATGGTGGCAGAGGCTGAAAATGAGGCTGGGTACATAGAGGTTGGAGGGTCTCATAAACCAAGGTCACATCAGGAAATTTGTACTTTATCTTGAGGGCAAATAATAGCAGAAGATAAGAACTGACTGAGTCAAACATGTTTGCATGACTTTAACTGTCATGACGCAAAAACACTATAAAGTAGGAACTTACTACCTTTATTCTCTAGATGAGAATAATGAGACCTAGAAGGTGTAAAGAACCTGACCCTGGGCAGAGTGAGTAGTTGGGGTGTCAGTGTTCAGACCCTAGACCTTCACTTTTAGCTGTCAACACAAACTGTCTCAGAGGGCAGCAGGAGCCACTGAAGATTTTAAACCTGAAAGTGTCAAGATCACCATTTTACATTCCCACCAACAATGTATGAGTGTACCTTTTTCTCCACATCCTCACCATTTATTGTTGCTTGTAGGAAGGGGTGGGGGGTAGGAATGATAGCAGAGTGAAACAGACCTTATTACCTCATGTACACATATGACTGCATGAACCATGTGATCCTACAATATGTATAATCGGAAAAATGACAGATTATACTCTGTTTATGTATTGTTGTCAGATGTGGGTTGGCCTCTCGGGAAGGGAGTGAGTGTGATGGTGCCCCTTTGCCCAGACACCGGGAGCCAGGTTCTGTGACGCAGACTCAATTTATTCAGGAAGTGCAATAGTTTATATATGAAGTGAGAACCAATCATTTTAATGAGATAGCCAGGCCACTGCTCAGGTTACATGTTTACACTACCGTACTACAGGGAAGAGCAGACTTCTACTGGGGACCAGGGAGGCCCAAGAGGCATTGGGTCATCACAGAGTGTTCTCATGTGACATGATGAGAGCCCAGTGTTCTGTGCTCAAGCCCAGTCCATACCTTGGATCCATGCCTGGTACACCCCAGGATTCTCCTCAATGTATGATCTATCAAAATGTATAAATGCATTCTACTGTCATGTACAACAAGTTAGAACAAATTATTTAAAAATTTTTTTAAAAAGTGTCAAGATCAGATTCACTCAGGGAAGTGAGTGAATTGAAGGAAGGCGAGATGTGGCTATAGAGTGACTCCATGAGAGTTGGTTTTCTGTCCCAAGGCAGAGGCGGTAGGGAGCAGGGGTGGACACATCTGCAGAAAGGCAGCACATGGAAATCTTTGCCCCCAGAGCTCTCACTGCAGGGGAGCTGGGAAACATCATCATTCCAGTTAGCTGGCAGGAAGGTGCTCTCTGCCTTTCTTCCCAGATCTCTTCCTCCTTGCTTCTGGCTGTTCTGGCAAGAGCAGAACAGGTTGCATCATCAGGAGCCTGGCCCAGACTTGACTGAGGCAGGCACATTCCTGGAGGAGGAGGGATTCAGCAAGGAATGCAGCCCACAGCTGGCCTCAAGGAGAGGTGCAGCATTGACTGGCCTGATAGACCTCCCTGAGTTGTGTCCTGTGAGGCAGAGAAATGAAATGTGAGAGGCCACAGCCAGATTTGGACCTCGCAGGTTCAGGCCTCATGGGATAGGACTGTGCTGGAGACAGACCTGGCAGTGTTGCCAGCAGCAGGCAGACCTCCAGCACCCAATGTCTGCCTGCAGAAGAGAGGAGAAATCTGGCTCCCCACTCGAGAGCCTGGATGTGCACAGGTGCGAACCTGTGCAGGTGTGGATAAGTGCTGGCCTTTTTTGTGATAGCTGACATTGCCGACCACACCCTGCACTTCAATCTCTTGACTTCTGCAACACTCAGTCATAATAGGTAAGATTTATCGAGCTCTCACTATATACCAGACACGGTGCCAGATGCTATAAAACACAGCATCTCATTTAATCCTCTCAGCTCTTTGGGAAATAGGTCTTGTCATCTCTGTTTTATACAAAAGGAACTTAAGGCTTAAAGCGATGATGTGATGTGCCCCAGGTCACAGAGATGTGACCCTGTTTTCCACACTGAAGAGCTTGCGTGGTTGTCTGCAGAAGGCCAGGTGTGTGTGCTGGGGTACATTATTTTGAGAAGAGGAATCATAGGGGTTTTGTTTGTTTTTAGGAGAGAGGTGTGAGGTTTGGTTGGTACCCAGTATTTTTATGGCCAAGAGGAACAAAGATGTGTACAAATCACATCTTGGTCTTACTATTCCTCCTTTCCCTGAGATTCCTGAGGCAGCTGTTCTACATCAGAATGGTGACTGATAGGAAAGAAGAGGAGAAGCACCATAAAGTGTACCAGTTCCCTCTTCTCTAATGTGGGATCCCTGGGACTCCAGCCCTAAGCACAGGACTCCTTCCCCCAGGGTCACAACAGGATTCTCAGCCAGTGCTGACTGCCAGCCCCAGGGTGTTAGGAACTGCAGAGCACAGGCACGTAGGAAGCAGGGGCACAGAGAGGTCGCCTGCTTCTAGGAGGCAGCCCTACCCACTGCTGCAGAGAAGCAGAGTCAGGAAGGTGTGTGTGTAAGAGATTTTTCACTTCATACCGGGAAATATAACAACACACTTGGTATCCTCAAGTCTAAGCAATCAGGTTAGTCATTTCTCCTCCCAGGAAATGTTAAAGGTGGGAATAGAGGCTGTAGCCCACCCCTCCCCACTGGAGCTCTCAAGGGATTTGAGATAATAAGCTAATTTCCTACAGTTTCGCTTAGTGATTAAACACGGGGCTTTAGCCCATGGGAGAGGCCAAGAGGACTGTTTCAGAGAAAGCGCCTCCTACGATGAAAAGAACTGGGTTCTAGAGTTGAATCTCCTCAGCTATATGAGTGTACTGGCAAATCCCCTCCACAAAATAGGTTGCCAGGAAGCCCCTTGACTCACCAAAGAGCTCTTGTAAGGCAGAAGGAAGGTCTCATTCATCTTCAATTCCAAATCCCAGACTTCCTGAAGTGGGAACAACAGTGATATAAATGGTATGGCAGAAAGAACAGCCATCTTGAAGCCAGGATACTCAGTTTGAATCTGGGCTCAACTACTGGGAGACTGTGTGACCTTGAACATGCTTCATTGACTGCTTCATTTGCACTACCTGTGAAGTAGGTGAAAGGGGAAGAGATATAAAGTAATTTCTATTAAACCAGCCTCCAGTCTCACACCCCAATGTGCCCCTTCCTGAGTGAGCCCTGTGCTTCCTCCTCTTTGGTGTATGTTGAGGGGTGGGCAGGGTAGGGCAGGCACAGATGGGAGCCCCAGGTGGGGACTCTTGGGGCCTTCAGGCTGTGGAACAGTGTTGCGGGGGCAGGTGCTGCACTCAGCAGGGCTCAGGCTGACACCTGCTGTCCCTGCCTGTACAGAGCTGTCCCACCCCTGGGGCACCCTACAGGTCTACCTACAGTTTTGCCATTTCTCCACCTCCCTGTTCCTGCTAAGTCCTGCTGTCTCTCCCTTTACCTCCCTTACACACCCCTCTCCCAGAGACAGAAGGGACCTGGGAGCTACATGAACTGTAGCTCATTCTGTCTGATGGGCTGAGGCTGAGAAGTTTGTCCCAAGGGCCTCTCCTTTGAGCTGACCTGACCCACTGAGGACAGAAAGTATCTGCCAGAGGAAAGAAATTTGCCACAGAGGTGGAAGACAGAAGGAGGGAGTGGCTGGAGTAGACTGTCCACTGAAGGGGCAGCCACAGAAGAGGCCAGCAGGGACCGCTGGCTGCTGTGACTGCCCTATCTCATTTCACCACTCCCTGATGTCTCCTTGCTGCCCATGTAGGCTGGATTCTGGGCTACACAAATTAATCAGACGGGAGCCCTGCCCTGGGGCACGCAGGGCCTCAGCACACCACCGATGCACACTCACCCTGAACTATGTCACTTAATTCTTACAGTGGCCCACAAGGTAACCATGTGTCGTTTGCCTGGGGTCCACACGGCAAGTGCCCAGAGCTGGAGCTGAACCCCAGGACTGCAGGTCTATATTTTATCACCTCTCGAGGGTTAGAGGTCATGCCATATGATGCAGGATGTCAGGAAAGACAAGAGGGGTAGGATGGATCGTGTGGTAGAGGTGGGGAGGGGTTAGATCAGGAGCAGCAGAAGTCTTGGGGCAAGAGTTGGCTAGTGATGCTTCAGAGGCTGAGACTGAAACCAGGGGCAGAAGGGCTTACTGTGGGCAGAAGTTATGTGACCTGATTTGTAACTGGAAAGCTCACTTTGGCAGAATGGAAGAAGTTCAGGAAGAAGCCCACTTTGGGGACTCATTAGGTATGTGTTGAAAAACAGAATGGAAGTCAGCAGTTATTTATTGCATACCATTTATGTTCCCATCACTCTCCTGGATTTGGGGGTGTTTTAATAGTCATAAGACTGAGCAGTCATTATGATAGCACAGATGGCAGAATGATGAGACCCGAACCTGAGATAGTAGCAGTGACTTTGGGAGCAAGGCGTGGAACTGTGACATTCTAAGAAGATGGAACTAGAGACCAGTAGAATGCAATGTGCCAGAGAGTGGAAGAGAATCTGAAGTTGGTTCCCAGGTTTCTGGTTTGGAAGGTGGCTGATAGCAGAGGAATGGGATACAGGAGGAGGAATAGATCTGGGGACATGCGACAATTGAGATGTCCAACAGCAGAAGATTGGTTATATAAGTTGTGGTACATCTGCATGACAAAATAATTTTGATGTCTGTGATTATGTAGATGTATAATTTAACAAAGCCTCTGTTGTAAACTATTAGAGTTTTTTCTTGATTTTTCACCTTTATAAATAACACTGTAATAAACTGACTTTTCCAAAGTTCTTCACCATTCCCATCTTAGAAGGGCAATTTTTCAGTCATAAGGTATTAACAGCTTTGAAGCCTTGAATGCCTACTGTCAGATTGCTTTTTTAAAAATATTTTTTAGTTGTCAATGGATCTTTATTTTATTTATTTATATGTGGTGCTGAGAATCAAACCCAGGACCTCACACATGCTAGGCAAGCATTCTACCACTGAGTTTCAACCCTAGCCCATCAGATTGCTATTTATGGAAAGATTGTGCCAAACTTTGTTCCTATGGCAGCATAGGAGAGGTAGGCCTCAGCGTACTACCACCCATGCTGTGGAACCTGTATAGATGCACATACATATACATGCATAGACATTTAGAGGACCAAAAATTATCCAGTTATTTTAATGTGTGTTTCTTCATTAACCTTTTGATATCTTTTATCCATTTTTATGGGATCTCACTGAATTTTCATGAGTTTCTTTTTTAAATTATTTTTAGTTGTAGATGGACACAATAACTTTATTTATTTTTACATGGTGCTGAGTATCCAACCCAGTGCCTCACATATGCTAGGCAATTACTCTACCACTGAACCACAACGCCAGCCCGAATTTTCATGCTTGCTTGCTTGCTTGTTTGCTTATTTATTTATTTATTTATTTATTTATTTATTTATTTATGCAGTGCTGGGGATGGAACCCAGGGCCTCAGTCATGGTAAGCAAGTGCTCTACCACTGAGCCACATCCCCAGCATCCTTATTATATTTTTGATATACCAAAGCACTTGAAGTATAAAGTCAAAATCTTTTATTGCATTAATGATTGGAAATTATACATCTGTTTTTTTCTTTTTTCCTTTGCTTTTTTAACAGTTATTTTGTGTATGATGTGAGAGAAAAGAAGGTAAATTAATCTTTTTCCCAAATGCAAATATTTGCATATCACTTGTTCCCACTGATGGTGGAGCTTCTTTTATCAAAACCTGTACATATGTTGATGCTGTTCAGTAGTCTGTATCCTGATTCTTATGTGTGTATTACTGTTGTAATACACATAAATCCATAATATGCCCTAATACTCATTTTTGAATGAGGGGGGGCATTACTTTTCCCTTTTAATTCTCTTAGATAGGTTTTTAGACTCCTTTGGATAAACTTCCAAAACCCCTTTGAGATTGTTCTCAGAATTGTGTTAAGCCTGTAGACTAATCTAGGAGGAGCTGACCCCATGTTAGTGTTCAGCCTTCCCTCCAGGAATGTGATTCATCTTCCATTTTTTCAAGCCAACTATTTGATAGTTTTCTTTGTATAATTCTCACAGATTTCTGAGATTTGGTACTCGGTGTTTAATTTTTTGTTATGATAGCAAATGAGGTCTCTTTTTGTTTTATACCTGGGGATTATTTCCTCTCGGTGCATTAAATCATCCATTCTAAGTCTTGTTGATTTTATTATGTTTTTTAGACAAATAAACTAGCTGGTAGTAAGTTACGTTGGCATCCCCAGTAAAGCCTCTAGCTGTGGGGTTGGTGGTGTCTTCCTGCAGCAGCGCTTGGATACCCCGTTGTGAGGGTGGAAACGGGAGGGCAGATTGATGCCAAAGTCAGGGTTTCCCCGTCTGGGCAATAGAAGGGCAGGGGCCGGGTACTGAGGGAGTTCACGAAACGCGCTGAACAGATTTACTTTGAGGTCTAGACCAGGAAGGGCTGGGGATCCAGAGGTCTCCCTGTGTTTGGGCAAGAGGGAAAGAGTTAAAAGGAGAGGAGTTGGGTTGGGGATGTGGTTCAGTGTCCTGGGCTTGCCTAATATGTGTGAGCTCCTGGGTTCTATCCCCAGCACCTTAAAAGGGGGGAGGAGGTGTGACTTTGAAATGGACACAGGTGTCAGGCTCAGAGGTGATGCCTTTCTGTTATGGGACCATGGTCCATGAGGGAGGAATGAACTCTTTTATAGGTAATGAAGCTGAAGTCTCCCAACTCTAGTCACAGGCAGAAATGGGGTTTGAGTATTGTTCTGCTATTCTGTGCCAGCTCACGCTCTGTCTTTATTTTTCAGGTTCACTTTAGCACAGTTGACTGAGAGAGCCAGGAGAGACAGCAGGAGGGAAAGGAGGCGAGCTCAGCAGAGCAGATAGGAAGGAGAGGGCAGGCTCCTGAGGGCCCCTCAGCTGCTGCCTCGGGGAGGTGGTACAGCTGGACCACCAGGTCTTCCTATTGGCCCAAGGACCCCGTCAGGCCAGAGCAGTGTCCTCTGACAGTGTCCCACACCCTGTGCCCTGCTCCATAGCTCACTTCCTGTCCTCCATTACACATCCGGGCCCCACCACACATGCTCACCCTTCCCCCTCACTAACCCATGTGTCTGTCACACATCACACGTCCCTGCCACATGCCAAGACCTTCCTAAACCAGCTAATTCATACCGCAGGCCCACGTTGCCCTTCTGCACCTCACCCCCATCTCATTTCTCATTTACCTGTATACACCTGGGTCCCAGTTCACCCAGGCCCATCATTACCTGTACACCCAGCTCACATCACCTTGCACTGTGTCCACAGAGTGCATCGGATGGCTTCTGGAAATCGGTGGCCACTCGAGTGCCCAAGGAGCCGCCTGAGATCCGCATCCTCAACCCATATTTCATCCAGGAAGCCGCCTTCACCCTCATCGGACTGCCATTCAACAACGGCCTGATGGGCAGGGGGGTGAGGCTCCTGGGCCCCTGGTAGAAGGAGGACCTTGGGAAGAACTGGGCCAGGGGGGCCTTGGGAAGAAAGGAGGGGATGATAGGGTGGGTGGCAGTGGTCCCGGGAGGTAGTCCTGGGGGGAAGAGGGCTCTTGGCAATGGAGCTTAGTTAGCTCTGGAGAGCCTATCTGTGGTCTCAACCCTGAGGCTGAGCTCCACATGCCTCCTCTCCCATTCTCCAGAACATCCCAACTCTTGGCAGCGTGGCAGTGACCATGGCGCTGCATGGCTGTGATGAGGTGGCAGTCGCTGGCTTCGGCTACGACATGAGCACGCCCAACGCACCCCTGCACTACTATGAGACCGTGCGCATGGCAGCCATCAAAGAGGTTCGGGCTGGGTGTGCGGAAGAGCCAAGGGAGGGGGGCTTCCAGCACAGAGGACAGGCTCTGGTGCATGTAAATGAACAGTAGTGACGAGCCAGCTGCTCAGAGCTCCCCAGGAAAGCCCTGCCTATCCTCAGCTAAGCAGAAGCATGGGAGGTCCACTCCATGCAGGCCTCTGACCCCCAAAACCCTACTTATTCCCCTCCTCAGCCTCCCCTGCACCCAGCCCCTACCTCTTCCTTTTCCCTGAACTCTCTCCCTCCATGGGGCCCTCCCTTCCTATGTCCTGTACCTTGCCCCTCCTTGCCCAACCCATAGTACCTTAGTCTTGGCACCAGGCCAAATGGGCCTCCTCCGCGATCCCTGTCTTTTCCCAGAGGGCTCCCCTGCCACTCACACAACCCACAAATAAACATTGCCCCTCCATCTCTGGAAGGGCCCATGTACCTCTTCCCCATCCCTGTGGCCAAGCATGGACACCCTTTATCACCCAGAATTTATCCCAGGGAATCCACGTGTACAGGTAGGTTCTAGCCCTCCTAGACTGGTAGCCTCCCCTGGCATCACAGCGAGGATCCCTTGTGGAAAATCTGACCTCTCTTCTCCACCTTAGCTTCCATAACCCACCTTCCACTGACCCCGGCCTGACACCTGGAAATCTCAGGCCAGTGCCCTGAGAGGCTTCTCTGCCCCTACATCTGGGTGATCAAGAAATCTCTTACCTGTGCAGATTCATATCTCCATGACTCTGGGAACTTTGGTCTCTGCCAACTCTCATTCCTGCCTGTCAGTGTCTTTACCTGCCCCTCTCCAGCCCCACCACATTGTGCTGACCCTCACACTCCACAGGTTTCCAACAACCCTCCCTCCCGGGAGAAAACCAGAGCTCCCACTGGAGCAACCCCTTGGCACTCCTCACCCCCATTCAGTCTTCTGCCCATACCTACACACCCTCCCAAAGGTCACCAGTGACCTACCTCAAGACTGCCAGATCATGATCTCAAACAGTTCCCCCAACTCCCAGCAGCACTGGGTATTGAACCCAGGGACACTCTGCCATTGAGCTACACCCCAACCCTTGTTATTTTATTTTCAGACAGGGTCTCACTAAGTTGCCCAGGCTGGCCTTGAACTTGGCATTCCTCCTGCCTCAGCCTTCCAAGTAGGTGGGATTACAGGCATGAGCCACCACAACCAGCACAGAAACACTTAGGATGATGATGATGATGTTGACCACTCCTTCCTGCTTAGGCTTCTGAGTCAGTCATTTCTAGTGTTCCTATTTCACTTACCCTTCTCTCATTCTCTTTCTCATGCCATAGGTTTTGATCTACCCACTAAGAATCAACTCGAGCTAAGGCTCCATCTCAGATAATCTTCTTACAGTACATGATGTCCAGCTTTGCATCCCCCATCTATGGCTTCAGTTACCTTCTATTTTGTATTAGGTTTTTGGTTCTGTCTTGATATGTTCAGGCTACTGTTCCAGAATACCTTAGTCTATGTGGCTTTTAGAAAGCAGAAATTTATTTCTAACAGTCCTGGAGGCTGGAGGTTCAAGATCAGGGTGCTGGCAGATTCAGTGTCTGGTGAGGACCCTGATAACTGTATTGTCACTCTGTCCATGCATGGTGGATGGGGTATGGGAGGCCCCCTGAGTCTCTTACAAGGACACTCTTCCTGTGAGATGGGCCTCTAGAAGCACCAGCTAAGAGAGGACTGCTAGCTGTGTGAGAACAGCTCCAAAGGTAGTGAGGTAGTGAGGTATTGAATGGCGGGTGGAGACTGCAGAAGTTGCTCTCTGTAAGTGCTGTCAGGATGTGGAAGAGAAGGGGTGGAGGGAGGCTGAGCAGTAGCTGGAGGGTGAAGCAGTTCCTATAAGAGTCTTGCACACAGCAGAGGACCTGGCCTGGAAACAGACTGTAAGCAGTAAGTACAACTGCTCACTCAGATATAGAGAGGGCATGGCAGTTATGGCCCAGAAAGAGGACAGCAAGGAAGAAGCACAAGTAGTTACAGCAGAACCCTAGACACCAGTGGCTGGTAAGGGAGAAAGAGCCATAGACAGAGATAGAGGGCTGAAGGTGTAGCTTAGTGGCAGAACACTGCCTGGTAGGCATAATCACCAGCACTACAAAAAATAAAATATTCCTTAGAATTTTTTTTTAAATGGTGGGAAAAGGAGGCGTAGAAGAAGACCCTGCTGAGAGGTTGGGTTGTGCGGTAGTTGAGTGTGTCCAGGATTCTCCCATGGCAGTGGATCTTCAGGAGCCTCCTCGTTTGTCTACGTAGAAAAGGGAAACGGGTTATCACCTGGCTGGAGAGCTACACCCAGGGCAGGCTTCCGTGTCCACTTTTCATTATGAAAGAAAATTGTCCAGGGAATGAAATAGTTCAGATTATGTGCATGTACAAATATGACATAATGAATCCCACCATTCTGTATGATTTTAATGCACCAATAAAAATAAAATATTAGCAATTACTATAAAAAAATGGTCAAACATAAGCATGGAGAATAATATGCTCAGCTCCCATGTACCAGTTATCCACACATGTCCATTGTTTCATCTGTCCTTCCTTTCATGCTCCCCACCCCACTCATGACTTAGACAAGTCTCAGTAGATCTCTCTGGCCATAAATACTTCATTGCGGGCTAGGGTTGTGGCTCAGTGGCAGAGTGCTTGCGTGGCACATGTGAGCCACTGGGTTCGATCCTCAACAACACAAAAATAAGTAAACAAAGGTATTGTGTCCATCTACAACGAAACAAATTTTTAAAAAATACTTCATTGCATTACTCTAAAAGATAAAGACTTTTTTTATTATCATGCCTAAAATAGTTAATAATTTCTTAGTGTCATCAAATATCCAGTCCTCTGCTAACCTGTTACCCCTCAGTGACTCCTAGTGGGTGCTTTTGAAACTGACCCATCAATTGCTTATTTCTCCCTAGGAGAGGGAGGTATGGAATAAGTAGTTTTGTAAGTTTCTACATGTGCTTGAATCCTGACTGCCATTCTTCTGAACCTGTTTTCTTGCCTATAAAATTTAATTCCCTTCAACAAATATGTTTATTGAGCACCTACTTTGTGCCTAGCACTCCCTACCTACAAACAGAAAGGAAGTTCAGAGCCAAGGAATATAGGAATTTTGCTGATGACTGCCTGAGTTTATTGAGAAGATTTAGAAGGTTGGAGATGGTTGACTGGATCAGAATAAGGACTGACAGAGCCCTAAATTTTTTTTTTTTCAATAATTGGCTTCGTTGTTTTTAATACCTTTATTTTATTTTTACATGGTGCTGAGGATCGAACCCAGGGCTTCATGTGCACTAGGCGGGTGCTCTACCCCTGAGCCACAACCCCAGCCTCGAGAGCCCTAAATTCTTAGCACCAGTAAATACTATCTGTGAGTAGAAGTGTGGTGAAGCTCTGTGATGCAAAAGCAACAGAGAGGCCGGTTGGATACAAGCCAGGATTGACATTCATTCCTTCATTTATTCAGTCACGTTTTTCATTCTTAGAGGGACTTGGTCATTTAAGTACTGGGAATGGCACTATCCTGGAAAACCTGAAAGGCTGCGTTTTCCCTGCGATTTCCACATTAACAAAAAGAATAGCCTCTTATAGTGAAGTGCTGTGGTGCACACCCAGTGAGTTGGGAAGCAGAGGCAGCAGAATTGCAAGTTCAAGACCAGCTGAGGGCTGGGGTTGTAGCTCAGTGGTAGAGCACTCGCCTAGCATGTGTGGGGGGCTGGGTTCAGTTCTCAGCACGACATGTAAATAAATAAAAAATAAATAAATGAAAGGTCCATCAACAACTAAAAAAAAAAAAAAAAAAGACAAGCAACTTAGCAAGGCCCTAAGTAACTTGGTGAGACCCTGTCTCTAAATAAAAAATAAAAAGGGTTGGGGATGTGGCTCAGTGGTAAAGCACCTGTGGGTTCAATCCCCAGTACCGAAAACAATGTCTGGAGGATGTGGCTCAGTAGTGTGTCCCTAGGTTCAATCGCCCGTACTGCAAAAAAGATAGATGATAGGTAGGTAGGTAGATAGATAGATAGATAGATAGAGCTATATATAAAAATTTTATTAATGCTAGTCAAATGTCCTTATCACAAAAAAAAGTATGAGGTGATAGATGTTGATTAGCTTGATTTAATCATTCCACTGTGTAAATGTATAGCAAAACATCATATTGTACCCCATAAATAAATATACATATATATGTAATTATTATTTGTCAATTAAAGTTTTTTTTTTTTTTAAGTTACGCTCTGCTCCTCAGGCTCCCTGGCTCCTGTGATCAGGGAGGCAGGATTTTATCAGCATCCCCAGGCCTGGAGAGTGAATTGCATCAGACCAGAGTGACTCCACCCCCTTGCTCTTGGACTTCAGTGACTCACCTGCCTGCCCTCAGGGTGTCTAGAACCTAGGTGCTTCCAGACTAGCCATGGGTGGGTTGGAGTCTGAGGAAACAAGGTCCTTCCTGCAGAACTGATGAGGGGACTGGGAAGCTTACACCACCCAGACTTGGGAGAAGTCAGGGTGTAGTTCTGAAGGAACAAAGGTTGTGGAGCGAAGGTTGTTTTCTCTGAGTCTCGGGAAGAGGGATGAGTTATGGCACCCTGCAGCAGGGTCATTGTGGTCTTGTAGACACCATGGATGACAAGTGTCTGCCTTAGATTTCCAGTCACAGAGCTTCTGAGGGCAGGGACCCCCAAGAAGCTGCCTGCCTCATCACTTCTCCATCTCTTTCCTTCTAGTCTTGGACACACAATATCCAGAGGGAGAAGGAGTTCCTGCGGAAGTTGGTGAAAGCGCATGTCATCACTGACCTAAGCAGTGGCATCTGAATGGACCCAGCACTCGGCCACACCGGCCTAAGTGCCATCAGAGCAAGTAGCAACCACCTGTGCAGCAGTCCTCAGACCCAGAGAAGGACAGTGCCAAGAGGCCCCAGGGGCAGTGAGGCCTTGGTGGGCAGAGCTGTGCCTGTTCGGAAGCCAGCCTCAGAGACCAGCACTCAGCCTCTCTCAGCCTGGGTCCGTGAAGCCAGAGGGCCAGGAGGCCACTGGCTGTGCCCAGCAGGCCCAGCATGCAGGAGGTGGGACATTAGGCAGCACAGCTGCTGCCAGAATTGTTTCTCCAATCAGTGTTTGGTGTATGATCGTTTTGTGAATTTGGGGGGGGGGGGGGGGATAATTTATTTTTAAATAAGATTGGAGAAGTAAAGTTTGGTCCACTTGCTGTGCAGGAAGAGGCCCACTAGAGGGCCCATCAAGCAGTGGTACCAGTTAGCTGGAGGGTGGGAATGCGGTGACCAGCCTGTGCTGCACTGCAGGGCCACAGGGAGGTGAGCAGCATCTCGTGCCAGTCCCCTCCTGCTCACCACACTGTTTGGCCTTTCTTGGGGAGAAGATGGGGTATTCCCACTCACCAGCCCCCAGCTGTCCTGCAGGGAAACCCTGGAGCCATCCCTTCGGAACCAACAGGACAGCCCTGGGCTAAAGCAGAACTTGAAAGCTCAGGAGGCCCAGCCCAGCTTGATAGGAACGGCTGTTCTCTCCTCCCCAGCTACACCTGATCCACTGGACACCACCCAGGCCTGGACTGACCCGCTTGTCAGGTGTTCTGGCTTTCCACAATGAGACTGCTAAGTCCTTGGGTTCTGCCTTTAGCCTGGACCAGAGGGAAGTGAGGCCCAAGGACTTTACCAGGCCGTGGCAGCCATCCTAGGCAGCCTTCATGGAAGCAATAAAGATCTTCCCTGAACCTGGCCTCCTTTTTTGCTTTTTCCAACTTTCCTGGAAGAAAAAGGAACCCAAGGCTTTAGCTACTTATGCTAAACCCAAGAGCCTCCTCTCCAGCCCACACATCATCAGATCCCTTTACTTCTCATGCCATGTACCTAGGTGGCCATCTAGGAACCTCTGGGGCTTTACCTTAAGAGGGAAAGATCACTGGTAGCCCCTGGCCTGAAGAGGCCCACGGACCACCCCTTGACACCCACAGCTTGGCTCTGGGAAGAATATGCCTTGACCCCAAGTTAGCACATAGGCATGACCTCTCCATCCATCCCCCCCTTCCACACAGAACAGGGGACACACAGCCCAGATCTAAACAACCCCTGAAGAACTTCAGAAAGGACACCCTCCACCTCATCGCCTTAGAACCCTAGAATCAGATCCATCTTTTCCCCAGCATTCCCAGCAGGCCTGAGAATGGACAAACATACACACACTTGAGGCCATGTGGAGGGAGCTTCCTGCACCTCTTTCCTACTCCAAAAGTCCAGGAGTCCAGGTAACCCCAGGCCCTCCCACTGTGACTCCCCACATGCCCTGCTCACTTCTAAAGTCTGTTCCCAGACAGAGGCCTCATCTGAGGGGAAGCAAGGCCCTGACTTGCCCTTCATACTCTGCTGAGAACGGGCCCCTGTGATGCACAACTCCAATGTACCAGTTCCTGCCTGGATGGTACCCAATTAGAGTTGTACAGGGACTAAGCTGCTTGCCCAGAAGTAGTGGTCCTAGCTGAAAAATCCCCAGGAAAGCTGCCCCAGGGCAACCAATTAAGGGAGGCAACGGATCAAGCTGCTCACCACTTGACCTGTTCCACATGGTCCTGTCAAGCTTCCAGCAACGGCCTTTCTCCACAATCTGACTAGTCCCCAGCACTGCACAAAACTCCCTCACAAAAGCTGTGATTCTGAGCCCTGGCTGTACGCCAGAATCACCTGTACAGATCTGGAAAACTGCACCTGCCCACCCGAGACCTGGTGACTAATTCAGATCCAGGTGGGGCCCGGATGTGGTGGTTCTTAAAGATCCCCAGTGGTTCTGATGCATAGCTGGGTGCAGCTGGTCCATACACGTTCCCTGCGCACTCAGCCCCACCCACAGCTTCTAGTTGTGTGTCAGTTGGTCAACAGTTCTCATACTGTCATTGCCAACTGAGCTCCCTTCACTTTGCTCTAGGCTATAAATTCTGCTGCTTCCTGATCATTTGCACTAGGAGAACCACAAGCCTTTCCAACTCAACATGTTCAACGCTGAACTCATGAGCTCCTGCCCCTAACCAGCCCCTCCCCAGGGAGCCTCATTTCCCAGTGTATCCTCTCCACTTGGCCACCCAGTCCACCTCTATCCTTCCTATTTGTTCACCCCATGCAATCAAGTACCAACTGAATTTTCACAGGGGTGTGTGGAGGATTGGTGCCATGCAGCCCAGGCTCCCTGTTCAGGCCTCATCCTCTGCCCAGCAGTCTCCTGACTACCTCACCTCTCTCCTCTATCTTCCCTGTCTCCAAAGCATCCTGAAGCTCTCAAGAGTCATGCACCAAAAATGCATCCTTGATCACACCATTCTGCTGGGAGACTCTTGAGGATAAAAGGCCAGATTCCTTAGTACGACCTTTCCAGCCATGTTACTCACCCAATCCCCAGCCCACCTGCCAAACTGCCGTAATTAGGCATCGAAATGCCACTTTCCAGCTCCTGCTTCCGGCTCCAGCTCACATGTTCCTCTTAGGTGACCATCCCCTTTAGCCCACCTTCCCACTTCCACCGGCTCTGCTCAGTGACGTTGGTGTTTGCATGTGCCGCTCCCCTAAGTCCCAGGCAGCTCAGGAAGTGAGCGGTGGGTGTAGTGGCCTCGGACCTTAAAAGCACGGAGTCTTGTCGTCCGAGGCCGATGACCCGTCCATTGGGAGAGACTATCTGGGGGTCCCAGGCGCTGCAGGGCAACCAGTCGGGACCCCCACGTCTGCACACTCAAAGGCCGCGGCCGAGGCAGCGACCGGCCTGTCCCTCCCTCCCCGCCCTCGCTCGCTCTCCCGCCCTCGGCCAGTCCTCCCAGCTCCCTACTTCGCGTGTCTACAAACTCCGAACGCCCAGTTTCCGCGCCTCTCCGGTGCCCGCGTTCTCTATTCTGCATCCAAGGGTCCTCTCCCAGCGTCAACCCCCCACCTCGGGAAACTCAGGGGAGCCAGTGGGGACCGGATCCGGCGGGTGGAGCGGCCAGGTGAGCCCTGAAAGGTGGGGCGGGGCGGGGGCGCTCTGGGCCCCACCCCGGGATCCGGTGACGCCGGGGCTGGAATTTGACACCGGACGGCGGCGGGCAGGAGGCTGCTGAGGGATGGAGTTGGGCTCGGCCCCCAGAAACGGCCCACGGGCTCCGCCAGCAGCAAGTCCCTCGGGTCCCAGCCCTGGCTGTGACTGGGGTTGGGAACCCCGCACCCGAGGTAAGCCAACCCGCTTGCCCATCCCCTGGTCCCTGCCCTGGATGGACGCTCCAGGACCTGGGGGCAGAGGCAGGGCAGCCTTCACTTTTCTGGCGTCCTCCCTCTCCTGGGCCCTCAGAGCAGCTCTCTGCCTCTCCCAGCCCCTCCAGTCCCTCTTGTCCCTTGTTAGCCTGTGCTAGCCCTCCTGTAATGTGAGGCTCCCGCTGCTGCTACAGGGCACAGACTGGCTGCCAAGGCTGCACTTTTGGCTAAAAAAAGTGCTGCCAGGTGCACAGCCTTGGGAATGAGCCATTTGAGCTGCGGGGGAAAGTTCAACACTGGTCCCAGGAAAGGTGCCTAGAAGAAAACGGTGCAGGACCCCAGCCCATGGTGAGTAGTGGGTGATGGAAGTGGGTGGCAAGGGCTGAGGATCAAGTGGCCCAGGAGAAAGAGATAGGACCTGAGTCGCTTGCCAGTAAGGGCCCTGCTCCTGGGCTCCCTCTAGTGCAGAGGCCTTACTTTTGCTCCATGGGTGATAATAGTCAGCCACCTGGTCTTGAGGACTCTGAATCTAGTTAGCCAATAAGCCAACTCCTGGCCCTGTAAGAAGACCTAGGGAGGTCTGTTCCATAGATGTGTAGGCATTCTGTGCCCTAGAGGGAGGTGGATGACAGCCCCATCCAAGAGAAGACTGACTAATGAGGGTCCATGAAGATTCTGGGTTTCCAGAGAGGCATTTGGAAGTGCAGTGGGGAGCTCAGGAAGGCTGGCTGGGATCAGGAAGGATGGCTCATGGGAGAAACTTCTAGGAGCTAGGTCAGGCTGCCAAATGCACAAGAGGCTAAGGAAGAGACAGACCTGGGCCAGTTCTCAAGGTGGCTCATCTTCAAGATCAGGCTGCTATGGAGGCTAGCCTGGTCCTCCTGGAAGGGACTCGGTCAGACCTGAGAGCAGAGAGAACATATAAAAGCCCACCTCCCCTTCAAGTCTGCAGACTTGGCAGACTCTGCCCTCTGGTGGCTATAGGAAGCCATGTCCCAGGCCCTGTGTTTTCAGAGGGCCCATTAGCCTCCACCAAATGCTGGTGAGAGACATCTGTGGACAGAAGAGAAAACACACGCCTCTGGGTCCAGAACACACATTACAGAGAACAAGGTGCAGTGGTGCTGGCCCTGGTGGGCAGCCTTGGAGGCCCTACTGCATTGCCCCAGGCCTCGCTGGGCCTCACTGTCATCAGATAACTCTCAGAATGACCAGTAGCCACTCTAATTCTTCTCCAGGTCTCAGATTCCTCCCCTGTGGCATGGGGTGAAAGCTGTCTGTGGGACCAGGGATGGTCAGCTGCTGCTACCTTCTTCAGTCAGTCTTGGCAGCTCCAGCCCCACAACACAGAACAGGAAAGTTCTGAGAAAACAGGACCCTTCTCCCCATGCCTGTGTGGGTCTACCCTGTGACCTTAGGTAATCTCTGAGTTTCTCTGAGCCTTGTTTGCTCATCTGGGAAAAGGGAATTAAACCATTTATTTACCTCAGGGAGTTGTGAAAGAGGAAACAGCTGCAAAGCACCTAACACATAATAAGATTCTCAGTGCAGCTACTTCTCCTGGATTGAGTCCAGCTACCCAAGTCTCCTGTAGCTTGGAGAAACTCAGGTGGAAGAATGACCTCCTCAAAAGATAGCTCATCTCTCAATATGCAAGCTGCCTCACAAAGAGGGTGGGGGAACAGGTCAACAAAGGCTGATGGGAGCTCCTGGTGTTGATAGAGATGGAACTTGGACTTGGAGGCCCTACTGCACTGCCCGACTGCTTCTGGCCTAAGTGGCAGGTGAGTGACCCACAGGCACTCCCGGCTGGTTTTGAGGAAGGGTGGTTTGACTGGGGAGGAAGAGCAGGATTTGGCCTGGGCTGGGACCAGGTGTAGGAGGGGAAATGGTCAGGCAGGGAGGAACCAGGCATGTGAGTTAAGGAACTGGATTTCTCTGGATGGTCAGTGCACTCAGGCGATCCCTCCCATGGGCTCCCAAAAGCTGCAAACACATTCGTATTGCATCTAAGCCCTTCCCGGCTCCCCACAACTAGGAGCCCAGCCCCTCCCTGGGCTCTCCCCACCTCAGCCCACCAGGGTGCCCTCTTCCTTCTTGAGGCTCCATATCTGTCTCTGCTGCAGCCTGCCCTGTGGCCGGCCTTGATCGCTCTGGTTCTACTGAGCAGCGTCACCGAGGCCTCACTGGATCCCTTGCCCCACAGTCCGGCCACCCACGAAGATCCCGCGCCAGTCCTGGCGCCGCCCACCCGCCACCACCCCGGTAGGTGAGAGCGGGAAGGGGCTGGGCAGGGGCGAGGCTGGCCCGAGGCTGGCCCGACAGTGTGTGACTTTATCTCCTTCCAGGGCAACTCACGGCCCGTTTGTGCGGCGGAAAAGCCCGGCGGCCACAGCCGCAGCCTCCCCAACCGGTACCCCCACCGCCCGCGCCCCGACCCCCGCCCGTGTCCCAGCCTGCTGCGCCCCGCGGAGCCCGCGCGGCGCGTGCAGGAGCCCGGGGCAGCCACACGCGGGCCACGGGGACAAGAAGCTGCCGCCTGCGTACGCAGCTGGTGCCGGTTCATGCGCTCGGTCTGGGCCACAGATCCGATGAGTTGGTGCGTTTCCGCTTCTGCAGCGGCTCCTGTCGCCGCGCTCGCACTCCGCACGATCTTAGCCTGGCCAGCCTGCTGGACTCCGGGGCCCTGAAGCCGCCTCCGGGCTCTCGGCCAGTCAGCCAGCCCTGCTGCCGGCCCACTCGCTATGAGGCAGTCTCTTTCATGGACGTTAACAGCACCTGGAGGACCGTGGACCACCTCTCAGCCACTGCCTGTGGCTGCCTAGGCTGAGGGATCTCTCCAAGGCTTTGCAGACCCTTACCAGTGCATCTTGCTGCCTCAGCTGGACCCCATTAAACAGGGGCCTCAGCCACAGATGGAGGCCTCAGAGCTGAGGCACTAGCCCCATCTGAGACATCGAACATCAGCCCTGGAGAAATGGAGGGACTATTGATCAGCAGCCTGAAGGGGCTTATATGGACACCAGAGACTTCAACCATGGAGACACTGGGAACCGCTTCTCACATACTGGCACTATCCAGGCACAGGTCCTGAGACCTCCTCTAGAGAATCTAGCAATGGCCCAGCTGGGGTGGAATTGGAGGAGTCACATTGCATTTGCATGGCTGAAAGTGCCTGTGCTGGAGCGGACCTTGAACTCACTCCTGGGCACTGGACCCCTATTTATTATTTCTAACTTATTTATTTACTCTGGTAATTTGTCATATCCTTTCCTGGGCAGTGGGGGGATTGGTAGAAGAAGCTAGATGGAGTTGTGTCCTGACCTTCCCACTCATACACTTCGCTCAGCAATACAGGCCTGGCCAGCTACTTGCCCCCATTCAGTAGCTCTGAGATGGAAGACATGGAGCCCTGGGCAGAGTGGGTGGCCAAGGTGCATTCACAGCCAGCTCACAACCCCCTCCACAGTTTCCAGCACTTGGGACCCGGGTTACCTATATGAAAAGAAACTACAGATCCTTCTAAGGAGGAAGCCCCATTGGTATTCTTGAGGTCCTAACTTAGTGGGTAAAGACACAGAAAACCATACATTGCCCGCCCCACTGATCAGTATCTACCATCCAGGGAACTGTCTTGAAGGCACCCTGACAGGTGCATACACTACCTCTTCTTGCAGATGGTCCAGCATGGGGAGCTCACTGCCTTCATCCCATGAAACAGTCCAGGGCAAGAAAATATCTGAAAAATGCTGAAGGTGGGAAGAGGGTGCACTGGGATGCTGATTTGGGGGAATGAAGCACAGAGTTTCACAGACATATGAATGTAGGAAAGGACTGAAGAGCCTTAAAGGGACCTGCATTTTGCTGGTGAATGAGAAGTATTCATTTACTCAGCCAACAAATATTTACTAAGCACCAATTATATGTCAGCTACTGGGTGGACACTAAGGACAGACAGACAATAAATCCTCAGTAACATACATAACAAATTGAATAACATAAATTGAACTTATTTAACAATTATTTAACAAATAAGTTCAATTGAACTTATTTAAGTTCAATTTGGCAAATGATATAAAAGAACAGGAAACTAAGAGGTACACTCTCATCTGGAAGGAATATCAGTGCTGACCCTGACCGCTCACACTGTCCCCAAGTCATCTCTAAAAGGTCCTACAGCTTTCTGCCTGTCCTTTGAAAATGTGATTCCTAGGTCCTAGGGATTTGTTTTTGAGTGATTTATGTGATTTTCTTTCTTTGAAAATAAGACAGGGATACAGAGTTGGAAAGGACACTAAGAGACTATGGAACATCCAGAGGGGTTGTCAGGAAGCAGGAGGATATGCTTGCTGATCTGGAACTGAGGGTGGAGGTCTGGATAGGATAGGTGGGAGAACCATCACGTGCAGAGGTGTGGCCAGAGGTGGGTGAGAGAGTACCCTGGAAGTGACACAAGGTTGAGGGTGGGATCCCAGGCATTTAACACTTGGCGAATTCCTTCCCATCTGCCCACAAGCCTGCCTGCTTTGGCAAGAAGCCACTTCACCCAGGCTAGCGAGGAACCATAAGAGCTGTGAAAGCTGGGCCCATTATGGGTCAAGGAGGTAAACCGTGCCTGTGCTCCCATTCTGCCCCAGTTCTATGCACCAAAACTCTGGTGCTTTTTTGCTCTCAAACATCCCTTTGGTCCCTCCTGCCACCTCTAGATTGATTCTGGATCCTGGTCCCACAAATGCACCCCAAAGAAAATGACTCAGTATCATATAGTCTATAGAAGGCTGGCTGGGAGTATTGAAAACGTCCTGTCAATTCCATGACCCTAGTATTTCCTTTTTTTTTTTTTTTTGCAGTACTGGGGATTGAACCCAGGGCCTTGCACTTGCAAGGCAAGCACTCTACCAACTAAGCTATCTCCCCAGCCCCTCCATTTTTTATTCTGATCTCTGTTTCACATCTGCAAAACCACATTACTCATTGATTGGTCTTCCCAGAATTAGGGTGTGGTCTCCAACAAAGGGGTATCAAGTCACCACCTCTTGCAAGACAGAAAATGATAGGGAGCTTTGAAATGACAGTTTTTCCAGCTCCAGAGAACACCTCAAACTCTCCTCTACATTCATTTCATCTGGGATGCATAGTTCCAGGTTCTGCTTACTCCCCTTGCCTGCAGTTGCCTGGTCTGGAAGACGCCCTTACCAAAGACTTTCCTCCTTCCCTGTCCAGGGATTGCCATCTTATTCCTGGCTAAAGATCCCTGTGATGCAGTGTGTGTGGACAAGCTGACTGAGGGTCTCATCTTGAAAAGGATAGGTTTAGATAGAAAGTTGAGTAATCACAGAAAAGATTTAGAAGAATTTGTATGGGTCTCAACCTATTTTGGAATTGTGAAGCCCTTTGAAAATTTGATGAAAGCTATGACCCTCTCCTCCATCAAAATGCTAGAAATGTCACTGATAAGTAAATCTGGTAAACAATTTTAGGAGTGTTCCACACACTTCCTTTTTTCTTTTTCTTTTTTTTTTTTTTTTTTTTTTTTTTTTCCTTTCTCCCTGTGTGTGTGTTTCCTGGGGATTGAGCCCAGTGTCGCTTTACCACTGAGCTGTATCCCCAGTCCTTTTTATTTCCTTATTTTGATAAGCAACATTATTAAGTTGCTTAGGGCCTTTATAAAATTGCTGAGGTTGGCCTAAAACTTGTGAACCCCCTGCCTCCGCTTCCCAAGTCTTTGGGATTACAGATATGTGACACCTTGCCTGGTATCCACAGAATTTCCAAATCTCATTCAGAGGCCCCTTTGGAGTGCATGGCCCACATTGTGATAGCATGCCCTGTTCTAGATACTATGATGAATATCCTCCTGTAGCTGGATTCCTCCAAGTGTATTCAGCTCCAGTATCGGGGCTCTCTGTCTCAACTATTTACAATGCTCCCCATTCTTCAAACATTTTCTATCTCATATCTCCTTTCCCTTTATTTATACTGGCTCAAATATACCCCATTATTTTAAAAATGATGCTGTCACATCTATGTAGTTAGACATACCTGCTTCCACCTCTCCTTCACTAAAAGAGCTTTCGTTGAGGTCACCAGGGACCTTATCATTCTAAACCCAATAGCTACTTCTCAGTCTTTAGTACTTTGAACTCTCAGGAGCACTCAATTTTGTCAACCCTCCTTAAAAATCTGCTTTCCCCTGTCTCTGTCTCTGTCTCTCTCTGTCTCTCTCTGTCTCTCTCTCTCTCTCTCCCCTTCCTTCTTCAGTACTGAGGGTTTAAACTCAGGGGCACTCTACCACTAAGCTGTATTCCCAACCCTTTTTATTTTTTCAGAAAGGATCTCCCTAAATCGCCCAGGCTGGCCTTGAATTTTCTCCTGCCTTACCCTCTCAAGTCACTGGGATTAAGACCTGTGCCACCACACCTAACTCCTTGACTCTCTTGATCTCATACTCACCTGATTTCCTTCTATTCTTTCAGTTGCTCATTCTGACTACTTTTGGGTTCCTCCTCTCTGCCTCTTATGTGTTTCTTAGGGCTCTCAAATTGACTCTTTTCTTCCTCTCTTCTCTCTCTGCCTGCCTCCACAACAATATCTGCTTCCACGGCTTCAGTTACCACCTCCATGCTAACCATGCTCACATTTTATCTCCATCCCAAACCTTTCTCTGAGCTCCAAGTCTATAATTCCAATGTCTACCTGCACATTTTTGGAAAGCTCAAGCTTCATATATCTGTCTTGATAGCCTGTTTTCTCCTTTATATCCACCCTCCACTCTTCTCCACCCTGTTCTGCACCTCACATCAATGAGCTTCCCTGCTTTGCAGCTTCCACACCACCTCTAGTGTTCTCTCCTCAGCAAAGGTACCAAACTCCACCCAATGACACAATATAGAAATTTGAGCGACATCTTAGACTCCTAGAGTTCTGTCATATCCTTTAACCACTGGTCACCATGTCCTTAGATCTTGCAGGCCTTTCCCCTTTTCTCTGCTTCTAATGCCATTCTGTTGAAGCTTTCATAATATTTCAGATAGTTTATTGCTGTCCTTCTAACTGGCTCTATCTTTAGTCTTAACTCTCTCCAATTAATCTCAATCCTGCAACCAGAGAAGTCCCCAATCTCTTAACTTTAATTGAATACTGTCACACATTAGGCTATCTTTGAGGATTCAGAGATCAATGGGAAACACTTTCTGCCATCAAGGAAGCCATAGTTGGAAATGGATGTGGGGGTAAGTTTGCAGATTAGCAAACAAAAATACAGGACAGGACAACCAGTTAAATTTGAATTATACATAAATGATAAATACTTTTCTTATAGAATGTCCCATGTAATAACTGGGATGTACTTATACAAAAATGTGTCATGTATCTGAAATTTAAATTTAACTGAGGGTCCTGAATTTTTTGGGCAATGCTAATGGGAGGTAAACAAATAAAAAGAAATCAACCATTGAAAGTTCCTCCAGTAGAAGTATAACTGGGGTTCAAGTATACATGTCAATGAGGGGGAAAAGTCTACACTCACAAAGGAAGAGGAATTGGTTCTATCTGGACAGAAAGGGAAAAGGGCTGGGACAGTCTTCATGGAGGAAGTGACATTTGAACTGAGTCTTAAAAATGAATATTTGCTCCTCTGAAGATGAACAAGACACTGGGCCTGTATGGGTTATTGGTTATTGTCTTTATTGTCTCTTAGCTTTAGATTCATCATGTCCTGTGCAGCGTGGTGTAGATCTTGGCCTTGGGCAGGGGTGAGGGCAGGGGTGAGGGAGTGAGGGCCTTTTCCTTGGGTTCTATCTCAGCTCTAAGACTCTGCTATTCCTATATTACTTAGAGTTCTCTTTTTACTTCTTTTGCTAATCAACTCTTATTGCTTCAATCCCCTATTACAATTCAAAATCCTTACATTAAACTTTCCCTATGTGCTTACTGCATGTTTTTTCTCCTGATTGGACCCAGGCTGACTGTTATTCATTCATTCATTCATGCATTCAGTGGTACTGAGGATTGAACCCAGTACCTCAGGCATTACAGAGCCTTCTTGACTGAGGCAGTAGAATAAACAAAGGCAGGGCAATGTGATACAGACTGGTATATTCTCAGGATGGCCAGAAAGTGCATATTGAATTTGGAGAGGGTGCTCCTCAAGATAAAGGGCTGGAGAGATAATAAGGACCTTAAATGTTATACCCAGGAGCTTGAACTTGGTCCTCAGGGAGCCACCAGTTTTATATGGGGTCAGCTGAAGTGTGTTTCAGCAGATCACTGATTCCTGTATAGCATGGACAGGGTCCAGTTAAAGCTGTGGCAGTGGAGCTGTTCAGTCAATACATGTTGATGCCTGGAGTTAGGGCAGCAGTGGGTAAAAACAGAAGAGAAAGGAGGCACAATTCATAGGACTGGGTTCCAAACTGGTTGTGAGGGCTGATGAAAGAGGTGGTTTCCACATGTCTGGTTTGGATGACTGGTAAGGCACACAGGGGATGTTCCTTTTAGCATGTGAGATATGGGAGAGATCTTGAGTTCAGTTCTGTACAGGTTCCACTTAATAGTGTCTGTGACCTTCAGGAGACAAAGAGGTCAGAAGCAGCAGGATGTGTGGCTCTATAACTCAGGACGATGGGCCAGAGAGATCTGGGAGGCACAGCCTGAAGCTAAAAGAGTGGTAGATAATGAAGGATAAGAGAAGAAGGAGAGCTGGGTCGGGTGGCAGATGCCTATAATCCCAGCAGCTGAGGTAAGAAGATCACAAGTTCAAAGCCAGTCTCAGTAACTGAGCGAGGCCTTAAGCAATTTAGTGAGACCCTGTCTCTAAATTAAAAAAAAAAAAAAAGGCTGGGGATGTGTTTCAGTGCCTCTGGATTCAATCCCTGGTACCAAAACAAAACAAAACTAAAGCCCTGGAACAGGTTGAGGAAGAGGAACAAGCTGGTGAAGGAGACCAGAAAGGAGCGATCAGAGAAGAAGAGGAAAACAAACAAATCAAATCAAAACAAAACAAAACAAAAAACAACAGGAGAATGGGAGCCAGTGGTCAACAGGGTCAAATGCAGCAGAAAAATCCAGTCACAAAAAGACTGAAAATTTCCCATTGCATTTTCTTGCAACGTAGTGGCTAGGGACTTGAGCTATGCTTTTTACTGACAACAACTAAAAAATACAAGGCGAAATACACATTTTTAAAAATTAAATGCATCCATGAACTGGCAAAAGCATACACATTGAGGGTAATAAATAAATAAAAACAGGAAGCTACAAAGGTAAGCAAAACTCTGTAATTGTCTTTGATTCTGAGGACATTTGCTGTACCCAGTGAACCTGAACATCAGTTTTCAAGGGTTCCCTAAGCATATGAGAAAGAAGACAAAATTAAAGGCCCATTCACCATGAGAATTCTACCTCAAATTTTCTCCATAAGCTGAGGACCCCAGAGGTAGGCCCGCACTGTGAGGGGAATTAGGAATGAATCTGCCCCCTGCCTCCAAGGGGTGTGCCTTGATGGTAGAGCACTTTGGCCTCAATCCCAAATACAAGACAGAAGGGAATACACCAGCTTCCCCTTCCTGACCTCTCCCCCTCAACCAGGGGACTACAGAGAAAATTGCCTGCATCCAACCTTGGTGCTAAGTGGAAAGGAAATCAGAGGTGATCTTCCCTGAGAATTCTTAACTACAAGCAAGCAGACTCTCCTCAGGTTTTGTAGACCAACTTCATACTATGTTGCTAGACCAAAAAGCTTCCAACATATATAGCTAGATAGCTAGATAGCTAGATGTTGGGATGAAATGCTTTCAAGATAGGTAAATGGATGATAAATAGGTATCAGTCTATTTTTTTGTGTGTAGTACTAGAGATTGAACCCCAAAACACTCTACCACTGAGCCATAATCCCTGTCCTTTTTTATTTTTATTTCTGATACAGGGTCTCACTAAGTTGCTGAAGCTGGTTTCATCTTGCAATCCTCTTGTCTCAGCTTCCTGAGTCACTGGGATTACAGGCATGTGCAAATGCACCTGGCTCAGATGGATAATTTGACATGAACATGTATCAGTAGTGGTTCCAGGTGGCCAAGAGAAGTTCCCTATCCCATTTTCCTTGGCTTTACAAATGTTCTTTCCAGACCCCTCCCAGAGTTGTCACAGATTCTGACCCCCGTGTGTCCTATTCTTGTCTGTAAGGTAAGAACCCTCTGTAACTGGCTTCCACAGATTCATCCCCCACTTGGCTCTAAGGTACAATGCACTGCCATCCCATCTCCTGGAGATACCCTTTGGTCTGGCTCCCAGAAATGTCCCATGGCCAACTTCAATCCATCTGTCCCCCAGGGGTTTGTGAAGCATATTCAGGAACTATTGTTGGTGAGTGGCTTCTTCCTCTGTCAGGGGAACCCCTGAGGTGAAGACAAGAAACTCTGGATTGGAAGTAGAAAGAACACTCACACCAACCAAGTTGCAGCCTCCGGGCCAAGTCCTACTTAAGTACTATTTCAGTTTGTCCTTCGCTGGAAAAATCTGTTTCAAAAGAAGCCAAAGTCTCATGACTAGAAAAAGGCATAAGGCACTTTTGAACTCACGTCTTAGTCCAGAATTTGTGCTCTTAACTCCCCCTCACCCATCTTCCACTAGCGAAACTTCCAGTCCACACCAGGCCCAGGGTATTTCACACCCTATGTCCAGGCCTGGAATCAGTCACTCTATTTTGGCTTCCTGTTTCCTCTTTCCAAATGTTTCCTACCTCTACCCCTTCCTCCTTCAATGCTACAGATATTTTTCTAAAATGCAAATGTAATCATTACTGCCCACTTGAAACCTCATCATGGCTTTATATTGCACTTAGGATAATATACAAACTCCTACAAGAGTATATTGTTCCCAATTTGTTTTTCAAATCTCATCTGTTAATTGTTCCCTCCCTCTTCCTCACCCCACATAGATCCCCTTAAACGGATCACAAATAACGAATGTTCGTTGAGCACTTTCTTGATAAAGATTTGCTGAGTGAGGAGAATCCCACTAGAATTTGCTTGCCTGCTAAGTGATCCCCCTTCTTCCCCAGGCTCTCATTATTCAGGTTCAGATCAAATTTCTCCTTCTCAGAGAAGTGTTCATTGACTTCTCAGGTCTCAGCATTATTCAAATGCCAGCTTCTGCCATCTGAACTCATATGTAGAAGTCCTTTAGTTTTTAATTAGTATTTTTTTCATCCTTGTTGGAATAGCTGGCAGAAGTTAATAAAAGGATAACTGCAGGGGTGAAAGGCAGAGATTTCTGAGATCTATCTCTGAGTTGTTGAGAAAACTGAACCTAATATATGCAAAATACTGCCCCAGCACTCAAATATGTGCTACTCTTATTTGTCGTATACATAAAGAAAACTTATGAAATTCCTCCGAGCACTGTCCATGGTATGTGATTTCCTGGTTGCTTATTGAATGGTTCCGAAAACCACCCTTATTTTTATTCCAGAAGTTGACCAAGCCCCTGCTCTTAACTTCTCTGGGTGTTACTGTTGGCTTCCTCAAAAAACGGCTCCTTCCCTGGTTCCGACGTTGTGCCGGCGGGAAAGCATCTAAATGAACTGGTCCCCTCCCCTCCATTCTCCAGCCCGGCTCCCATATTCACCCACAGGCCCCTTGAGTCACATCCTCTCGAGGAGTTGCTTCTCAGCGCCCACCGTCGGTGTGCCTAGGAGTGCCTGTCAGCCGGGGTAGGCCTGGGACAGGCTGAGTTCCGCCGGTCCCTAATCCACGTGTTCCCGCCAGCCACTCCGCCAGAAGCCGTCTTCCGGCTAAGCTCAGGGAGGACTACACTTCCCAGGGTGCGCAGCGGTGGGGCCTTGGTCTGGCCGGGGCCTCGGGCGGCGCACGGCTCCTTCGCCTGCTCGGGGGCGCGCGAGCTGGCGCGAGGACAGGGCCTAGGACCCGGAATGAGTTTCCGTGTAGTTCCGCTGGGCCGTGCCGGGCTGCGCCGGGACGTGCCGGGCCAGGACAGGCGCGGGTGGGGGCCTGAGTTAGCGGAGTCGGTGACAGGCGCTCGGGGCAGCCCGCGCCTTGCTGAGGTCCCCGCCCCGTCCCGGCCGGGCCGGCTCGTCTGTCAGTCACTGGGGCGGAGGCAGCGGCGGTAGCGGGGCCGGAGCTGAGCTGTGAGCAGAGCGCGGGCCAGGCCGAACGGAGGGGACCTGCCACAGCCCCTCAACTTCACGGACTCTTCGCCCCAGACTCGCGAATCTGCACCCCCGCGCTTCTTTGGACGCCTCCGTAACCCGCGAAGGGCTTTCTTCCCCGTGACCCCCCAGCCCCGTGACCTCCTCATAGCACCCAAGCGCTCACCCAGACGAGCGTGTTGTCGACACAGGCCGTAGACCCTGTGACTCCTCACGGGTCAGGGACTCGGTTTCCCCCATAGGCCTCCCTCCCCAATGACTTCCTCCTCATAGATTCTAGGGACAGAACCGTGACCTATCACTAGGACCAGCGCCTGGGAGCACCTCACTGACGCCTCCCTCCTCGGAGTCCCCCTTAGTGGGTCTTCTCCTAAGAGCACCCTCTTTGGTTTCTGGCAAGCTCCCCACCCCCAAACGAGGTGGGGAGGCCTTGGCAGCCATGCCCTCCCTGGGCACCCCCTTACCCCACCAGCCCCTGGGCGCCCAAACCGGGGTCTAGCAGGGGGCCAGCAGCCAAGGGGCTGGGGCAGGAAACAGATCAGGGTCCACCTCCCTGCCAGGGAGGGAGCAAAGATGGAGCGGCGGGAGGAGCAGCCGGGGGCTGCAGGGGCTGGAGCAGCACCAGCCTTGGACTTCACTGTGGAGAACGTGGAGAAGGTATGAGGGCTCTGGGGTGGGAACCCCAGTGACAGAGCAGAAGTTCTGGGGACTGACACTAATGCCAGAGCTCAGGCCTGGGCTGGGTGCCCGCTGGGATAGTGCCCCCAGAGCACCTGGCATTTGCTGTCTCTCTGGGCAGGCAGGACAGCAGTGTTGCAGTATCTAATGGGCTATTTTTGGCTTTCCTTAGACACAGATCCCCTATGGACAGATACTCTTGGGTATTGGGCTGTTCCCTTCAGGGTACTGATGACTTGGACTTCCAGCCAGACTGGTTGTTGTCCAGCTCCATGGGAAATGCATGAGGGTGCCATAGGAAACCAGCAACCCAGGAGACCTGCAGTTCAGTAACATACCCCCCACCCCCACCCCCAGGAACCATTCTGATGCCAAATCATCCTCATCCTGACTTTATTCAGCCAAGGGCTCAGAAAATATCTGGCACTAAAACAATCTGGGTTATGTTTTCACTTTTTTTTTTTTTTGAGAAGGGTCCTTCCTTGATTGGATGGAAGCCAAACCAGTCCTAGGAAGGCGGGAATGGGCCTGGCTTTCTAGTGTTGTGCTGGGCCCAAGGGTCCTGGCCCTGCTGGCAACCTTACAGGGCCTTTCCTTGCTCACTTGCCTATATAGCTTCCTGCCATACCCCTCCCAGGCTATCCCACTGCCCAGCACATCTTTTCTGAACTGATTCTTTGGGTCTATTCTGTGTTCTGCTCTCAGCAGCCTGGAATGGAGGAATGCACGCCCCTTGGGATATAAGGGGATACGGGGCTACCTTGCTGGAAAGCAGGGAATAGTTGCAGATGTTCACTTGTTATTCTTCCTCTTCTTCTTTTTTTGGTTGTCGATGGACCTTTATTTTATTTATTTATACGCAGTGCTGACGTTTGAACCCAGTGCCTCACACGTGCTAGGCAAGCACTGTACCACTGAGCCACAACACCTGCCCCTCACTTGTTATTCTTGAGCTCTGTGTGCCATAACAGATGTTGAGAGTGCATCCCTTCTGCTTCAGTTTTATGCCTCTTGGTATCCCTGAAGCATACCAAGAGGGGCCAAACAAGGGACAGTGGCCATAACTATCTGTCAGGGTTATAGATAGGGTTAAGCCTAGTTGAATGAAGCCTGTTTAGGAGCCAACAGGTCTCTTGGTCTCACTCTCCCACCTCTTGGGGCCGGACAGTGTTGGCATGGTGGTGCCCTGTTTCATATACTACCAGGGAGACAAGCCAGTGTTTTCTTATTGCATGAAATCCCATTGCAATTGGAGCCCTGGGGATTCTGCTAGCTGACAGCTTCAGGCTAGGCGTTTGCCAGGGCTGCAGTGATGCCAAAGGTTTCTCTGGATCAGCTTGTTGAAACTGCACTTGAGCTGTCTGAGGGATGTTTTCACCCTCCCTTCTAATATGTCTCTGTCCCAGTGCTGCCTGGCATGAGTGTTAGTCCTGCTTAGATTTCATATTAGCTTTGGTGCCAGCATCTAGAGTGATCTAGGGATGATCCTGGGGAAAGAATGAAGCTGTTGGCGTTGATGGGAGCAGCTGTGCCTAGGAGGGTCAGGGCCCCTCAGGCTATTCCATGTTCATCTCAGGCTTAGCTTCATCCCTATGGAACCATTCCACCCACCTGGGCCTTGCCCTTGAGTGCCTTCCCTTGGGGAGCTCAGCCTCCTCTTTCTGCTTTCCTTGGAGATTCCCTCTCTGAACCCATACCGTTTTGCTAATAAGAAGAGGATATGTAGAACATGGGCAAGATTCAGGCTGTCAAGATATCTGCAGGACCCTGGGTCCAGAAAACATTGCAAAGCCCTGAGCCACCCTTTCTGCTCAACACCCAGTCAGGGAGAGGGAGCAGTCTTGCAGGAACAAGTCACACCCTCTGTTCTGGGCTCTGGCAGGATCCAGAGTGGCCAGCATCTGCTCAGTCCTGTGCTGTCCTGCAGGCGCTGCACCAGCTCTACTACGATCCCAACATTGAGAACAAGAACCTGGCTCAGAAGTGGCTGATGCAGGCCCAGGTATCCCCACAGGCCTGGCACTTCAGCTGGCAGCTACTGCAGCCCGACAAGGTGCCTGAGATCCAGTACTTTGGGGCCAGTGCCCTACACATCAAGATCTCTCGCTATTGGAGTGATATCCCCACTGATCAGTATGAAAGCCTAAAGGCACAGCTCTTCACCCAGATCACCCGCTTTGCCAGTGGCTCCAAGATTGTGCTGACTCGGTTGTGCGTGGCGCTAGCCTCACTGGCTCTCAGCATGATGCCTGATGCTTGGCCATGTGCTGTGGCAGATATGGTAAGACTTTTCCAGGCTGAGGACTCACCAGTGGATGGCCAGGGCCGCTGCCTGGCCCTGCTAGAGCTGCTGACAGTGCTGCCTGAGGAGTTCCAGACCAGTCGCCTGCCCCAATACCGCAAAGGCCTGGTGCGGGCCAGCCTGGCAGTGGAGTGCGGGGCTGTCTTCCCATTGCTGGAGCAGCTGCTACAGCAACCCAGCTCACCCAGCTGTGTGCGTCAGAAGGTGCTCAAGTGCTTCTCCAGCTGGGTACAGCTGGAAGTGCCACTGCAGGACTGTGAGGCACTTATTCAGGCTGCCTTTGCTGCTCTGCAGGACTCGGAGCTCTTTGACAGCAGTGTGGAGGCAATCGTCAATGCCATCTCGCAGCCTGATGCCCAGAGGTGAGCTGGTCCCCACTTGCCCAGAGAGGGAAAGCCTGCTTGCCAGCCACATATTCATCCATCTGTTCAGTAAACATTAGTGGAGTGCATGCTTGGTCCTATGCTAGAGGTATTATAAGAAACCAAATAAGACATGCTCCCTGTCCTCATGATTTAGAGGGCCAAGCAGACATACACACAATCATCCAACACATTATTCAGTTAAAATATTTGTCCATTCTCTTTCTCTCAACTAGTCACCAAGTCCTGGCTGTTCTGCTCCTGACAATTTTGAAGACCTTTTCTTTTTCATTTCCACTGCTACCACCCTAGTCCAAGCTGTCATCATCTCTCTGCCCCAGGATTTCAATAGTTTTCTCACCAAACCCCTGGTTTTTACTCTTGTACCCTTTATTGTCCCATCAGCCAGAGTCATCTTTTGAAAATGAGGATCTAATCTTTTCTTTCTGATCTGAACACTTCGGAGGCTTCTCTCTGCTCTTAGGATAAAGTTCACAATCTTCCTTGAGGCTCACAGTCCTTAATATGTTGCACAGTGTGATAACACCAGCCTCCTCTCATGCCATTCTCCTTGCTTTCTACTATCCTCTTACCTGGTCTTTTCAGTTTTCTGAATGTCCCATGTTTCTTCCAGTCTTTGATCATGTACTTGACCTACCACCTCTGCCTCAAATTTCACTTCCAATGGGAAGTCCCCCATGATTTTTAAGACTAAACTTGGTTTTCTGTTATATTATTTATGGACTCTTAGTATTTTCCCTTCTTATCCTATAACCTGATCTCATTATAAATCAGCACACATCTCCCCATTTGTCACTCAGCTTTGTGAAGACAAGTACTGTCATTTTACTTTGTCTTATTGTGCCTGGCACATGGTAACATTCAATTTTTGAATGAATGAAAAGAAACAGTTATCTGATAGGGAAGGGTGGAGGTATAGGAGATTGGGTGAGGAGAAGGAATGTTCCCAGCTTCAGAAACCACAGCAGGTTCAAAGACTTGTGGTGGGCAGCCCAGTAATGAATTCAAGGACCTGGAAGAAGGTGAATGTAGTGAAGTGTTTGGCAAATGTTTGCTGCGTTGGGTCCTGTACTGAGCATCTGGGAGCACATAGATGAATGCTTCAACTTATGCTTGTCAGGAGCTCACAATCTGGTAGACACACAAATGAGCATGTACCATTAGTGTGATGAAAACCGAAGGAGAAAACAGGGGGCTCTAGGAACCCAGAGGCAGCATCGCAGCATTTAATGTAGTCTGAAGGTTGTGAAAGACTTCCAAGCTATGTTTGGAAGGCTTGTAAGAGTTAGCCAGATGGAAGTAATGGATATGGGAAGGATAGTCCAGACAGATGCAAGGGCCAATGGATGAGAAAGGTGTGAGAGTACATCAAGTGGTGATTTGTAAATCATTGGTATGATTAGATAGCAAGGTTTAGGGGCCATTAGTTGTAGGAGATCCAGGCCCGAATCATGCAGGACCTTGTAAGCCAAACTTAAGAGTGTGATCTTCATCCAGAGGATGATGTAAAGTTAGTAAAGGATTTAAAGCAGTTTTTTGGAATAAGTTGGATTGGAAAGGGCAAGACTGGAGACCTGACACTTGACCTTTCAAAGATAGGGTTAGGGGAGAACTACTGAAAGAGACTGCCTGCAGGAATAACCCAAGTTTCCTTATCAGTAAAAAATTAAGGTGATCATATCAAACTGCCAGAGCTGTTGTAAAGGTTTATAGGATAATGTGAAGAGGGTTGGCACCTGATAAAGACTACTTTAATTCCCTGAGTAATTGGAATACTTTCATGGGCCCCTCTGTAAGGGGGTGGGGGAGTCAGTAACACCTATTTGTACATATAGGTCATTGATATGTCACATGTTTTAAATTGGGGACAGAATGTGTGGTTGTGTATACTTGTGTTTGGTTCTTGTACCATATGTGATAAATTTAATGGTAACCTTATTTTTTTAAAAAAAGAGAAATGCACATAATGTTAAACACACATACTGTTAAGTTGATTGAAGTTGTTCATGGTACTGGGGATTGAACCCAGGGTTGCTGAACTGCTGAGTCACATCCACAGCCCTTTTTATTTTATTATTTTGAGACAAGATTTCACCAAGTAGTTTAGGGTCTTGCTAAGTTGCTAAGCCTGGCTTTGAACTTGTCCTGCGTAGCCAGGATTACAGGCATGCACCACCACACCCAACTAAGCTGTTTACTATTAGAATTGGGTATAAGAAGTAGAAACTGAATTTTGCAGTAGACAATGAGTCTAGTTGATCAGTGGCTAAAGCATGCATACATGTAGATAATGTGCTTAACCACTGATTTTTAAAACTTTAAATTAAAAAAAACATGAGTTTTATTTACAAAACACTTTTTGGTTTTTTTTGTATCCAGGATTGAACCCAGGGAAGCTTCACCACTGAACCACATCCCCAGCTTTTTTATTTTTTATTATGAGACAGGGTCTCACTAAGTTGCTTAGGGCCTTACTAAGCAACTTACTGAGGCTGGCTTTGAACTTGCAATCCTCCTGCATCAGCTTCCTGAGCTGCTGGGATTATAGATATGTGCCACTGCACCTGGCTTAGGGTTGGTTTTAAGGAAAAAAAAAAAAAAAAAGAAGAAGAAGAAGAAGAAAACTGCTTTGGGCTGGGCACAGTGGTGCATACCTGTAATCCCAGCAATTTGAGAGACTAAGGCAGGAGGATTGCAAGTTTGAAACCAGCCTGGGCAATTTAGCAAGATCTGTCTCAAAATAAAAAATAAAAAGGGTTGGGGATGTAGCTTAGTGGTACAGCACCCCTGGGTTTAATCTCTAGTACTGGGGAGCAGGGTGAACCTTTTGTTATGAAGATTAAATAAGAAATGTCTGTAAAGTTTTAGCATGATTCCTGTGTACTCCCTAAATGACAGTTGCTAGTATTTGGTATTGTTATTGCATTGGCAGTTAGTATGATACTTGTCGCCTGGCTTCTCAGTTTTCGCTCATAAGGTGAATACCGAGTCCCAGTTCAAGTGCTTAGTGGGCTAAGATAATTGGTGGCTAAAAGAAATTGATTAGCACAAGTACCAGGGTGATGTAGGGTGTCTTTGGATACACCCAAGTTTACCCACCCTGCCTGTTTCAAGGACTTCGACAGGTAATTGATGCCCCTTCTCTTCTGAACGAATGAGCGAGCAAGGAGCCAGTGAAGGAACCCACAGCCTCCTGGGTACCCATTGGCTGCAGCCCCTTGGTTGCTTAGCAACTCTTCCCATTTTCTCAGCTCTTCTCCCAGAGCTCTGATTGCAGGTCTGGGCTGAGCTCAGTGTGAGCAGCAGCCAAGGAGTCCCCAGCAGCCCTGCCCCAGCTGCTGGAGCTGACCAACAGCACCAGGTCCTTTGAACCCAGTCTTAGCTGTGGTTCTAAAGTCATCCTCCCAGTCTTCCTTCATCAAACCTAGAAACTTCTGGGGCCTTAGGCTTATTCTGTCCATTCACAGGTCACAGGCATTGTGCTCAGGTGACAGGAAATCTATGCAGGAGTTTTCCCCCTGGGTGGGCTATATCCAGACCAGAGTCAGCTTGGGGCTAGCTCTGTACAGTCTAGTTTCCTATTTTTGGCTTAAGAAAGTCACCTTCAGTGGCTTTGATTCCTGGGTCATCCAAGTGCTGCCTTCCCCAGGTGCTCTGACATCAACCTTTCCCCTGGCTGAGCTTGCATACAAGTAGTCCTTTTTCTGCTCTTCCATAGCTGCTGCTGCTTCCTGGTTCTCGACTTTGAAATGTATTTTTTCCATAAAATATGCTTTTAATCCTGTAATCGCTTTTCATTGGGGACTGGGAAGAAGAGGAAAGGTGAATTAGACAGAATGTTGGGGGCTCCCTTCAATTAGAACTGGAGATAAGGACTGAGAAATTTTTGTTTGAACTCTGAAAGGGAAGCAGACCTATAGCAGTTTCAAGGGTTGTCTCAACCTGGAATCTGTCTCTAAGTTGCTGTTTGACCTTGAATAATACTCTGAGCATTTCTTAGCTATGTTGTCCTTGACTTAGCCTACCATGAAGCTCAGGTGAGACAAATTAAGAATCCTCACTGAGTACCTACTATCTGTATGAACTTTGGCAGGTGAAGGGGGTCTTGGAATACAGTGGAGATGCTATAGGCACTACTTCTTATCCCCAGTTCAGCTTCTGGGGAGCTTGTGGGTCTTAGCTCTGTCCCTACCCCTGTTCTTTGTGCCAGAGTCTGGCCTGAAGGTGCCCATTGTCTGGTGGTGCAGCCTGTGTCAGGGGCATGAGACAAGCTATCCCAGCTGTCTCCCGGTGGCACCCTCTGGGGCTGTCTCTGAACCAGGGTGTCCTGGTATGGATGGCCTTTCCTGCCAGAATGGGGATGTGAAGAAGGAAGCCAACATCCCTGGGCTGGTTGCATCTTTTTGTCCTTCTGATCTTCCCACTAAGGTTGTGAGCCTACTGCCTCACAACCTGCTTGGAGCAAGTCCAGACAGAAATTCTTCTGGATCCTCAGTCCTCCTTCCCTTCATAGATTGCTGCAGTATGCTGTGGGGGTTCCAAGCATCTGATCTCCCCTAAGAGTATGACTTCCTCTACTTAATCTGGTTCCCACAGATTGGGATCAGGCTAGCCTTCTCTCAGTCTCCTTTGTGGTACTAAGCTTCCTCTACTCCTCCTTTAGGGATCATCTTGCTTCAGGCCCCTGACCTGGACCACCTTCTTTTCTCTCATTCAAAACTTTTTCTCCCTGGACAGTTCTTATCTACTCCCAGACCTTCAGTTACCTGTTAGCTGATGACTCGAATCTTTGTCTCTTGCTCTAACCTCTCTGCTGGGCTTCAGGGTTTTACATCCTGTTCTTTCTAAATGCCTCTGCTTGCATATCATGCCTGATTCTGAACTTAGCACTTTTCCACCTCTCATTAAAAGTGGTACTGTTCCTCTCTACCCTCCCTTCCAGATCTTAGTAAGTGTCTTCACCCTCTTCATTTTGGAGAGTTGCCCTTGACTTCCCAATCTTTGTATCCAGTCTCTCTTCAAGTCATGTCCATTTTGCCTCTTAGCTCTCTCTGAATTCATCATCTACATCTCCCTCTTCCTACACCACCAGACTACACAGGAATTGGGGTTTGCTAGGCGAGGGTGGGATTGATGCTCTCATGAGCTTTGCTGCCTTCTAAAGTCTTCTTTAATAGGAGTCTTGACACTCCCACCTTGTCATTCTTTCCTAACAATGACTGTATTAGTTTCATAGGGCTGCCGTAACAAACTACTTCAAACTGCGTGGCTTTAAACAACAAAAATTTATTATCTCATAATTGTGGAAACTAGAAGCCTGACATTAAGGTGTCAGCAGGGCTGTGCTCTCTCTGAAAAGTGCAGGAGACTTCTTCCCTGCCTCTCCCTGACTCCTGGTGGCTTGCCAGCAATCTTCTATCTTCCTTGGCTCACAGCTGTGTAACTCCAGGCTTACCTTCATCCCCACTGGGCATTCTCCCTGCATATCTCTGTCTTCACTTGTCTTCTTTTTTTAAAATATTTTTTTAGTGTCAATGGACCTTTATTTTATCTATTTATTTACATGTGGTGCTGAGAATTGAACCCAGTGCCTCACACATGCCAGGCAAGTGCTCTACCACTGAGCCATAACCCCAGCCCTTCACCTGTCTTCTTATAAGGACATCAATTGCATTGGATTCAGAGCCCACCCTGCTCCAGTATGACCTTGTTTGTATTGAGCCTTTTTCCAAATAAGGACACATTTGGGGTATTGAGAGTTAGGGTTTCAGTGTATCATTTTGGGGGCACACTTCAACCCATAATAGTTTTCCTTCTGGTCCCCAAAATTCATGTCACTCTGACATACAAAATACATTCACCTCATCCCAACCTCAAAAGTTTTAACCCATTCCAGCATCAACTTTTAGTCACCTGGAGGATACAACTTAACTGGTAACACCGACCATTTCATACTTCCCAGAGTTCTCTTGGGACCTAAAGTTTGTCCCAAGATGGACAGCATCAAAGCTATCATGTAGACCATGACCTCTTTTTTTTTTTTTTTTTTTTTGTGGTGCTGAGGATTAGAACCCACCGCCTTGTGCTTATGAGGCAAGCACTCTACCAACTGAGCTATATCCCCAGCCCTAGACCACAACCTTTTTTTTGCTTAGGATTTGAGAGGAGGGGGCTTTGATGGAAGACAGGGATATTGTGCCTTTCTCTCAAAGCTTGGTGGGGATTGAGCAGACAGCTCTGATGGGTCTCCTCACCTTATGCCTCTAGGTACGTGAACACACTTCTGAAACTCATCCCACTGGTGCTGGGACTGCAGGAACAACTGCGACAAGCAGTGCAAAATGGGGACATGGAAACTTCCCATGGCATCTGTCGCATCGCTGTGGCCCTGGGCGAGAACCACTCCCGGTAGGGAGTCAGGGGCAACTGGTGGTAGGATAGCAGAGCCTTTTAAGCAGTGGGATTGTGGAACCCCCTTGGGGAGGTGAAATGATCTTACTATATCTCCTCCTCTGTAGGGCCTTGCTGGATCAAGTAGAGCACTGGCAGAGCTTCCTGGCACTTGTCAACATGATCATGTTCTGCACAGGCATCCCTGGCCACTATCCTGTCAATGAGACTACTAGCTCCCTAACTCTCACCTTCTGGTATACACTGCAGGTATGTCTGTGTGACCACCAGTAGGTCTAGGACATCATGGAAGAAGGTGGATCCTTGGGCTTCTATGGCTTCTGGTAAAGTGGCTAACTCTCTTCCCTAACTCTCTCAGGATGACATTCTATCCTTTGAGGCAGAGAAGCAGGCTGTGTACCAGCAGGTGTACCGACCAGTCTACTTCCAGCTGGTGGATGTGCTTTTGCACAAAGCTCAGTTCCCTTCTGATGAGGAATATGGATTCTGGTCCTCAGACGAGAAGGAGCAGTTCCGAATATACAGGTGATGGTAGCAGGCCAACCCTAGCTAACTGGAGTCCTGAAATAATGAAGGCAATCAGGGAAGGGGCCCAAGGCCAGACTTCCTGAATTCTGGGACTCCTTTCTCTATTCTTTAGGCATTTTTCAGGGGTTGGGGATCCTGGGGTAGGCTCTTGGATCTGGGCCAGGATCCAGGCAGTGTAAAAGGCCTTCATCTGCTTCTCAGGGTGGACATCTCAGACACGCTCATGTATGTCTATGAGATGCTGGGGGCCGAGCTACTCAGCAACCTCTATGACAAGCTGGGCCGTTTGCTCACCAGCTCAGAGGAGCCCTACTCCTGGCAGGTACCTCCCAAGCCTGATTCCCTCAGCCCTCCCTGACCTGTCACACCCTCCTCCTCAGCCAAGCCAGTGGCACCCTCTTTCCCCAGCACACAGAGGCTCTGCTGTATGGCTTCCAGTCCATCGCGGAGACCATCGACGTCAACTATTCTGATGTGGTGCCCGGGCTCATTGGTCTCATCCCACGGATCAGCATCAGCAACGTACAGCTGGCAGATACTGTCATGTTCACCATTGGTGAGACCTGGCATACATCCGTGACCACATTCCTAGAGTCACAGCAGCCATCCTTAGCCATGGCCAGCCTGCTCTTTCCTGTCCAAAGTGGGAGAGACACATGGCTCCACACACTGCAGCCAACTGTCCTTACAGGTCTTGGGGCTCTTCCCACAGCGTACTGAGCTGCATTTTAGTGAGGCTAGTTCACTGTCAGTGGGTCAGCAGTGTTGGGCTTCTGTTGAGTAATCCCTTCCTGCTCCTCAGCTGTGAGGCTCACATTTGAGCATGCATATGTGTATTTACTCATTCTTTCCTCTGAATGAGCACTCCTCTGCTGGTGCTTTGACCTGACCCTGCCAGGAGTTCAGCTTGCCTTAAGGGACGTGGTACAAAATCAACCTGGCCTGTCTCAGAGATCCTTCCCTGTCCCTTTTTCTTACAGGAGCTCTGTCTGAATGGCTGGCTGACCACCCTGTCATGATCAACAGCGTTCTGCCCCTTGTACTGCATGCCCTAGGCAATCCTGAGCTGTCTGTCTCTTCTGTGTCCACCCTTAAGAAGATCTGCCGAGAATGCAAGTATGACTTGCCGCCCTATGCTGCCAATATCGTAGCTGTCTCCCAGGTAGGAAGAGGCAGTGCTTGGGTGGTGCTGGGTTTCAGAGTGTACTGCACTGTGTTGATACAATGTTCCTGTTTATTTTATCTCCAGGATGTGCTAATGAAACAGATCCACAAGGTGCGACTCAGAAGTTTCTAGGGTGTCTCCTTGGGGTCTTGTGGGAACCCCTTAGCCCAAAAAATCCTCATTTCTACCTTATCTTACCCTTATACCTTATTCTCTGTTGTTGGAAACCACCCCCAAGAGGCTCATTCTCCTTCCCACTCACAATCAGATGTGGTCAGAATGGATGGTCCATGTTTTCTGCCCCACAGACAAGCCAGTGTATGTGGCTGATGCAGGCACTGGGCTTCCTGCTATCAGCCCTGCAGGTGGAGGAAATCCTTAAGAACCTGCACTCGCTCATCTCGCCCTATATTCAGCAACTGGAGAAGCTGGCAGAGGAGATAGTAAGTGAGCTCTGGGGGTCAGGGCAGTACTGGGACTCTGGGGCTTCCTCTTATGTGAGCTGTGACTGCTGAGGGGTGGGATCAGAACTGACACATGAGGCTGGGCCTGAGCGATCGCTCAGGATCTGGGGACCAAGCTGGAGCTGGGCGATCTGGAACTTGATTCACTTCTCCTTATAGCCCAATCCCTCCAACAAGCTGGCCATTGTCCACATCTTGGGGCTTCTCTCCAACCTCTTCACCACACTGGATGTCAGTCATCACGAGGATGATCATGAAGGCCCTGAGGTCCGGAAGCTGCCAGTGCCACAGGGACCTAACCCGGTGGGTGACTTGTCTTTGCCATTGTCCCCTCCCCCATGGGAATGTCATTGTCACTCCCCACCTCTGTGGGTAATGTTGTCATTGTTTCCCTGGCCCAATGGGGGTTATATAGTTGGTCCTTTCACCCCAAGAATGATCTTATCATTGTCCCCTGCCCTGTAGCAATGTCATTATCATATTCAGCTCTGTGAATGATGTTTTCCTTGTCTTCAGTTCAAAAGGGTGTGATGTCATTGAGGTTTGTTTGCCCCCGAGGGGCACTAACTATCCTTCAACCCCCAAGAACTGTTCTTATGGGTCTTCCTTCAATCCCCAATTCTGGGTCCTTCTGCCTAGCATTCATTGTCCCCTGCGGTACTGAGGATGCTTACATGCTCCACAGGTGATAGTTCTTGCCTTCAGGTTTCTGTCAGTCTAGAGGAAATACATAAAAACAGATTGCTGCAAAGCAGTGTGATAAGTACTGCCCCACGGACAGTGCAGTGCAGATAAGCCTGGACACAGCGGGCTGGAGTGACCCTTACAACAAGTTTCCCCTGGGGCAAGCCTCGACTTCCCACTCAAAACTCAGTATCTCACTTGCTTATCTCATGGGACTGTGTTGGGTAGCAGGTGTGGTTTTGAGTAAGTAGTTTGTATACTGTAAAGGTCAGTACAAATAGGAGGGACTGCTTTGGTCATTGTTCCTGGAACCCCCTCAGGGTTTCTACTGGAGAAAAGGAAGCCACAGGCATCCTGACCCCTCCATTCAAATCCTGGCTCCAGTTTCAATTGCTCTTGTAGCTCTAACCCAAACCCAGGCCACCATGTCCCACAGAGCCCCCTTTTCTGTGGCAGTATCATGTGTCTCCCCTCCCCTCTCAGGACCTTATCTGCTTTCTACTTCTCCATAAGCTACCCACACCTCCAGATCCCTTGGGACTCCCTATCCCATGTCCCTTTGGGTGAGACAGTGTCTCCACTCCTTCAGGGGCTAGTCCATTGCCTTGGTTTTATTAAGCAGAGTGGATAGAGAGTAATTTTAAAAAGAAAAAAAAAAGTTTACAGAATTGTCATAATCTTATGAAGTACTCATGATGTTCCTGCATTGCAGTTTGAAGCTTCCTCTGAAATAACCCCTAGAATTCAGAATAGTCTTCTTTCATTCCCAGGGTTGGGGGTTGTCAGCAAACCACTTCTTCCCCCAGGAGTACCCTGCACCAGGTTCTTGTGCAGTTGGGGGTAATGGTTTGAACTCTCTTCTGCCTACTCCTAGGTCCCCCTGGGTGGGTGGCAGGGATGGTGGGGGCACCTCATTTCTCCCTGTGTCTTCAGGTGGTGGTGGTGCTGCAGCAGGTCTTCCAGCTTATCCAGAAGGTGCTGAGCAAGTGGTTGAATGATGCCCAGGTGGTGGAGGTGAGCCCTTGACCCTCGCTTTCTGCTCTCATGATGACTTTTCTCAGAGGTGGAGCCAGAGGTGGCAGTGATCTGGAGGAAATAAGAGGGGGAAATCATGTCCTACAGAGACGAGGAATCATTTTGGGAAGATATTAAGAACTCTCCATTATCACAAGAAGTGTTCAACAAAGGGCTGTGACATTAGGGCTGAGTGACAGTCAGGTATCTGTTATAGCATCAGACACCTGCCTTTGGTCCCTTCTCAGTTCAGGCTTTTGTTGCTGTTGCTGTGCCCTGAGAGGAAATGGTGGAGATGTAAGTAGCAAGAGTCAAGTGGCAAAGCTTCAGCCTGTGCCCCTGCCTTTCAGGGTGAAGGTCAGATTGTTTACCTTTCTTGGTTTGCAGGGCTTGGCCAGGCTTCTAGGTAAAGGTGCTTTCTTAGGCCCCCTTCTGGGCAGAGCTTCCGCTCTGTTTCAGCCAGTGGCGACCTGCTGACCAGGGCCCCTGTGTTTTCTTCCCAAGGCGGTGTGCGCTATCTTTGAGAAGTCTGTTAAGACACTGTTGGATGACTTTGCCCCCATGGTGCCACAGCTGTGTGAGATGCTGGGCCGGATGTACAGCACTATCCCCCAGGCCTCTGCTCTTGACCTCACTCGACAGGTGGGCCTTATGGTTTGGGCAGCCAGTGCTCTGGATGTCATCTCAGCCAGAGATCTGGGATGGGTCAGCTGGCTGCATGGCTGGGGTCCCCACCACATTCAGGGATAGTGACCTGACCTGTTAAGAATTGCTTCAGCTGACCAGTGTTCTCTGCTTTGTTTCAGCTGGTCCACATATTTGCTCATGAGCCGGCCCACTTTCCCCCAATTGAAGCCCTCTTCCTGCTCGTCACCTCCGTCACACTCACTCTCTTCCAGCAAGGTAGGTCCTGAGCAGGGTCTCTGCTGCTGTCGCCACTGCCACTGCCTCTGCTTCCCTGACTGGGGAGCCAAAGCTGGCCACTGTGTTCTCTGTCCCCTGAGTTGCACATGGGACTCGGATACTTGTGGGATGAAAACAGTACAATTGTCACCTTACAAATAGTTGACACTTCAGGTTTAAGTGGATAAGAGGGTGAATGATGTCTTCTGCTGGCCTGCTGGGTGCAGGGCCAGCCCGGATATGGGGGAAGGTAGGGGCAAAGCTCTGAGGGACTTGGGGCACTAGGCTGGCTCCTTTCCTTTGGGATGTAATGAGAAATGGGAAGGGAGTGCATGGGCTTTGAAGTCAGGTAGACTAGATTCTAAGCTCATCACCACCAACTAGTTGTGTGACCTTGAGCAAGTCACTTACCTTTGCTGAGCCTCATTTCCATATCTGTGAAATGGAGATATCACATACTTGATAGAATTATTATAGGTTTAGTCACTCCCTTTGGGGCCCTGGCTTGGGCGTTTTGCACATGAAGTACTCAGATTGGTGGATCCTTTCCTCACATCAAGGGTTAGTCCATGGGCTGGGGAGAGCTCAGCTGGTAGAGTGCTTGGCTCGCAAGCACAAGGCCCTGAGTTCGATCCCAGTACCGCAAAAAAAAAAAAAAAAAAAAAAAAAAAGGTTTAGTCCTTTGTAGGCCCAAAGCCAACTACCTTTGGCACTCGTCCCAGCCCCCACTCTTTGTGTCCTCTGAGGATATGAGAGCAGCCTCCAGCCTTCCCCAGCTATCTAACCCAGGCTTCCAACCTGGGAAAGAAAGAGCACTGGTCTGCCAGTTTTGTGAGTCTTGCCTGGATTTGTAGTCCCAGGTTTAAACCCCCCAAGGGATCTCAGCTGGCGTCTAGAGTGTTCTCTGTTTATATCCTCAGTGTCTGGTCCCATGCTCCTGGCCTCTCTTTCTCTGAGGTGTAGGATAGATCCAAACTAGGGGGAAACTTGAGCTAGAAACCCAATGCAGTTGTCCTCAACTCTACCTCTCCCATTCCTTGTACCCTCTTTGGGATAGGTCCCAGTGGTCCTGGATCTGTTCATCTCTCCTCCTCTCCCTCCATGGCCCCTGCCATCTGCACTTCTCTGTAATCCAGTCTGCATGCAGCAGTTTTTAAGGCTCTCTATGAAACAGATCTGAGCATTTTCCCACCCTGGCTTGAAACCCTTTCCTTGCTGCCTGTTGCCCTCAGGTTGTTGTCCTGTTCCCACCCATGTGACAAAGCTCTGTGTAACTCTAATGTGCTAGTGTCCTTACAACTGCTGCAGGATCCACACTGACTTTTTCCTCATTTTGTCCCATTTCCTTACCAACTCCTCTGACTGGAATGCCCTGTGCCCTCTACTTACTGGATGGACACTCACTTGTCAGGCCTTAGGCAGGAGGGGGGCCATCAGTTCTCAGAAAGATGCCTCTGAGGCAGAATTGGGTACTTACAACTTTGTGCCAAAACCGTATTGTGGACACACTGCTGATACAGCACCGACCCAACACAACAACCACCTTTTGTGTCCGTCTCTTCCTAGACTGTGCCCTGCAAGGGCAAGATTGAGCCTCTTCTCCCTGCATCCCCATTATTCAGAATGAGGCCAGCATAGAGTGGGCTTCAGACACTGTTCAATAAAGGAGGGTGAAGCTCCCTGCCCTTGGAACCTTTCTTCCTCACTGTCTGGCTCACCTCCAGCAGAGCAACTGAGCTGAACATTGAACCCACTTTTCTACAGTGGAACCAAGCATGGGGTCACATTGGAACTTACTTTTGAGGACTTGAGAAACTCAGAGTTCAGAGATGAGAGGAATGGCCTTTATTAGTGATTCCTAGAATCCTAGAGAAGGAAGTAAGAAAGAGATTATTATCTTTGTTACAGATGGGGAAACTGAGCATTTGTGGCTTGCGCAAGATCACACAGCTACTTAATGGTGTTTCAGGCAGATGTTTTTGCACTGCATCCTCCTGAGAGTGGAGAAGCCCAGGCAGGAGCTCCAGGTGCATGCCTTGTTCTTGCTGTGGGAATGATCAGAACTGGAGGCAGAGGTGTCCAACCAACATATTAGTTGGGGTTGTTGTCTTGCTGGGCAGGATGGTCCCAGTACTTGTTATGTCATCCCAGTCATAGGGCTCAGCCTTTCCACTGCACTATGGAGTGACACAGTGACTGGTTTCCCTCATTCTTGGCATGTCCAGATTGCGGGAGCTGGTCCTCAGCCCTGAGCTTGGCTCTCTGCTGAGTCTGTGTCCATGTGGAGGGACCTCACCAGGGTGGGGTTCTCATTTTTGGCTCTATGACACCATTTACTGCCCTAGGCCAATGACTTGCCTGGCCAGCCCCCACAGCACACAGGGCACTGCCCTATCCAAGCAGTAATCCTCTAGTTTAAAGCAGATGGAATCTTCTTGACCAGACCAAGAGCCCTCCAGCCATGGAAGTAAGGGGGCACTTTCTTAGGCCCTGATGCCCTGGACTCTCTAGGGCCATCAGCTGGGCCTTAAAAGGAGGAGCCAAGGACTGACCCGCTACCAGCCCTGCCCTCCTGTTTCATGGCTATGATAGGAAGGTATATGCCAAGAAGCAGCATTGGGCTACCCCAGCCTGTTGGAGGCCACAGTAAGAGTGTGGGGACTATTTCTTCAGTTATGTGTTGTCCAGAATTGCTTGAGCACCAAGGAATTACTTGGCGGCCTGGCCTGAGGAGGAGTGGGAAGTAGGTGGAAGGCCCCTTCAGGGGAGCTGGGGCAGGCCCGTCCTTCACTTTGCCGTCTCTTTCTGTTGGGCTTCTCCCAGTTCATGGTTTTTGTATGTTTTGTTTCTTTATCTTGCTTCCTGCTGCTCATGTGCCCCCACGCTGTCTCCCTGCAGGCTCTCAGTCCCACATAACTATATGAGGTTGAGTTGCTGTTTGTATAATTTTTTCTTAAGTTCCATCTTTATTATATTTTAGGGCCCAGGGATCATCCTGATATTGTTGATTCATTTATGCAACTCCTGGCACAGGTGTGTTTTAGTTTTATTCATTCACGTTCTGTTCTCTCTCTTTCTCTTTCTCTTATGTTGATATTCAATTTAAGCCTATTTTTAGCTTTCTGTTGACAAATTTTTTTTTTCTGTTCAGTTGAATAGAGTTTCTTCATCTGTTTCCGTGGAAGTTGATAACCCAACATCCTCCTTTAGTGCCCCTTTCCCTCAATTAGCTCAAAGACCAGGGAGAGGCTGATCCCGAAGGGAGGGAACTGGGCCTGCCTGGAGGGAGTGGGGAAGGGAGTGGGTGGTGGTGACTGTGCCCAGCAGTTCCTGTGTGACTGGCTTGCCCAGGACATTCAGGGATAGGGCTGGAGTTGAAGGGCCTGGGCTTCACTGTTCCCGTGCTCCTGCCGGGAACTGCCTGCCTCTGCACTCCCAGCCTGCTCCTGAGAGGTAGGCTGGAAGCAGCTCCAGAGGAATGGGCTAAAGGTAAATGTGCGCACTGGAGCCCTGAGTCTGGCTGCTGGAGAGGTTGTGCTGCTGCGGGTTGGCGGGGTGCAGGCTCCACTGTGAGACCACATTAGGATGCATTTGTGTCTGGTATGTGTTTAAGTGTGTTGCACCTTATTTTGTATGTTTTGAGTTTGATTTGGGAAGAGAGCACAAATCACCTGTAAGTAGTATGTGTATTATTTTGGGCATTGAGATAAATGTGAAGTGTGGGCATGTGCATTGATGCATGTTGTACATCGATGTGTGTGGTATGTTTTGTGTAGATGTGTTAGGCTTGATGGATGTTGAGTGTGGGTATGTGGTGGAGGGTGTGTATTGGGCTGAAGGAATGTGGTTTTTTTTGTTGTTGTTTTTTGAGGATTTTTTTGGTACCGGGGATTGAATCCAGGTGCACTTAACTACTGAGCCACATCCCCAGCCCTTTTTTATATTTTATTTAGAGACAGGGTCTCACTGAGTTGCTTAGGGCCTTGCTAAGTTCCTGAAGTTGGCTTTGAACTTCACTTTGCCGTCTCTTTCTGTTGGGCTTCTCCCAGGTCCCAGAAGGACCTCCTGCCTCAGCCTCCCAAGCTGCTGGGACTATAGGTGTGCACCACTGTGCCCAGCAGGAGTGTTTTTAATGGAGGATAGAAGTGTGTGTTGTGGTGTTGTATGTCCAGCTTTGAGCAAGTGTGGCTTGGGAGTGTAGAGTTAGTGCAATACAGAGTGCTGTGTGTTAGGGGCTCCTGTGGGGTGGGGAGTCCTGTGAGTTGGGGTCATGAAGTGTGTCTCTGCTCAATTATTCAACAGGTATTTATTGAGTGTATAATACATGCTTGGTACTCTACTAGGTGCTGAGGATATAATAGTGAGCAAATGCAGGCGTGATTCTTGCTCCCCTGGAACTTATAGTCTAGTGGGGGAGTGGGAGGGGTGAGGATGGAGGATGTTCTGAACCTGAATGCACATGTGTGTGTGTGTGTGTGTGTGTGTCCACAAGAGCGTATCTTTGGTGGGAAGGGCATTTGAATGTGTATTTGTGGCTATATTGGGAGAGCGTACATATGCAGGAGGGCTGGGAAGCCTGAGAGTGTGGGTGTGTGGATGGTTTAGGATGCAGGGTGTTTGGGTGTGTGATTGTGCTGAGGGTGTGTTGCAGACATGGGAGAGTGTGTGCGTGTAAGGTGTTATGATAGAGGTGTGTGAGTAGGGCCTTTCAAGTGAGGTGCATGTGGGGGTATTTGCACATGAGTGAACACTGGGTAGTAGGTATGTGAGGTTTGGAGGGTGGGGACTTATATGATATGCGCTGGGGACATTGCTGGAAAACAGCCATGTTTGAGGACTGCTGGAGCTGTGCTGAGTGTCTCTTGTGACCTGAGAATGTGCCAATCATGTCCTGGTACCAACTGGGGCAGGTCATCGGCCCCCTCCAACCCATCTGCTCCCCCCATGGCAGCACTGGCTCCTAGGGTGGGTATGGCTGAGAAGGTCCTGGACACGGGGTATCCTGGGTGAAAGATGGGGCTGGTATTCCAAGGCTCCTCCTGTCCTTCTTTTCCTCTTCTTGAGCAGGAACTGGAGGGGGCTGAGGAATGTAGGCGAGACAGTGGGAGGTTGTTGGGGTGGGGGCTCCATGTCCAGCTGCCTGCCGTCTCTTCTTCCTGCTACCATGATCCTAAACCCAGGGGGGCTTGATTTCCTTTGTGAATCAAAGCAAAGTAACTGTTGGCTACCTGGAGCCTGCAGGAGGCCTGGCCCTGGTGGAACAGGGAGGAAAAGTGTTCCGCTCTGGGAGTGACTTGTGATCCAAATTTTCTGCATTATGATCCCCAACCCCAACCTTTCTTGCGTACACCTATACATTCATGTACACATACCTGTACACAGAACCCCTTGGGTTGTTCCTCGCCTAACCAACTGAACTATGGAGTAATCTGGGTCCCCCAGAGATGGCTGGGTTGCAGCCTTTACCTGTGATGCGTGAAGTTAGGGACTGGGGTGGCAGGTGAGTGGGGGGATGGTCCTTGGAGTTGGCTGGGGCTGGGCTTACCAGCTCCACCTCCTGCAGGCTCTGAAACGGAAGCCGGATTTGTTCCTGTGTGAACGATTGGATGTCAAAGCTGTGTTCCAGTGTGGTAAGTGGGGCCAGGTGGGCCTGGGGCTTCCCTGGGAGGATTCTTAGGCCCCATCTGATCTGCCGCTGTCTCTCCCACAGCTGTGCTAGCCCTCAAGTTCCCTGAGGCACCTACTGTCAAGGCCTCCTGTGGCTTCTTTGTGAGTCCCACGCTGACTGATCCCCCTACCCTGCCCTGCCCCAGGACTCCAGAGGGTAGGGGTATGGTGTGTAGGTGCCATCCTCAGGGAGAGGTGGGAAGGAGCCAGGGCTGACAGGCCTCTCCATCCTCTGCAGACAGAGCTGCTGCCTCGGTGTGGGGAAGTAGAATCTGTGGGAAAGGTGGTACAGGAGGACGGTCGTATGCTGCTCGTGGCAGTACTAGAGGTGAGCCAGAGCAAGTAGGGATTTGGTGGGGTTGGGGAGGCCTTCGCTGTGAGGCAGTTGGCTTTCTGGGAGGCTGAAGACTTTGGTTTCCTAAGCTCTTAGATTCTGGTTCTTCTTCCATTAAATGACTGAAAAGTTGTTAGGATTGCTGCAAGGATCAGCTGTCTCTCAAAAAGTAGCACTCACTTGGGCAGTATGGCTGCAGAACTGTCCCAGAGACCCTGGGGCATGGTTAGGTCTCCTGGCTGCAGAAGAGGCAGAGTCCTGGAGTACTGAGAAGCCCTTTCTCTCAGGCCATTGGGGGCCAGGCTTCCCGCAGCCTCATGGACTGCTTTGCTGATATCCTGTTTGCCCTGAACAAACACTGCTTCAGCCTCCTGAGCTTGTGGATCAAGGAGGCACTGCAACCACCTGGTTTTCCTTCTGCCCGCCTCAGTCCTGAACAGAAGGACACCTTCAGCCAACAGATCCTTCGGTGAGCAGAGCTGGGGCAGGGAGGAGGTGGCAGTATTGGTAGGTGGTGCTAACCTGTTCTCCCTTCCCTCCTTCAGCGAGCGAGTGAACAAGAGGCGGGTGAAGGAGATGGTGAAGGAGTTCACACTGCTGTGCCGGGGGCTACATGGCACAGATTACACAGCTGACTACTGAGGGGCGCCCCCACCCACATTCTCCTTTTCACCCCTTCCTATTCCCAAAGAGTAAACCTGAACCTTCACTGTTGCTTCTGCTTCCTTTCTGCTGCCACTGTCACCAACTGAAAGCCTGGGCCTGGAAGCCAGGGAGAGAATGAGAAGGTGCTTGAACCCAGGCCTTGGTCAAGAGTGGTGGGGATACCCTCAAGCTCCCGGGTGGGAGAGGGGACTGATGTAGCCAAACGGCCTAGGTTGGAACCATTCAGAATATTGCCATTGTCCTGGCGGTGGCAAGAGTGGAGTGGCTGCAGTAGTATCAGCAGCTCTCAGCTTCCATTAAGTTAGTCCCAATTTGCACACATGCATTACAATTATTTAATCATTAATGTCAAGTTCTAGGCCCCTATCTCTGCCCTAAACAAAGGCTGGTCAAGTCAGAGCTACTGTGCTAAGCTGGGAGAATAGGGAAGAAGGCCACATGGAGAAAGTTTCTTTTCTGATGGGAATAGGAGGCATCCTAGTACAGGATTTGGGGCCTTGGGCTGGGTCCATTTGGGAGGGCAGAAGTGGAGTGAGGCTTTGAGTTCCAGGATGGGGGTCTGGGGTGGGGTTGTTTTTTCTGTGGGTTTTTTTTTTTTTTTTTTTTTTTTTCCTGTTTTGTTTGTTTGTTTTTGGTAGTGGGGCTTGAACCCAGGGTCACTTAACCATTGAACCACATCCTCAGCCATTTTTTCTTTTTTTTTAGCTCTATTATTTTTTTTTATTTTTTATTTATTTTTTTAAAGTCATTTTTATTGTAAACATATGGGATACATGTTGTTTCAGTTTGTACATGGAGTAACAGCATACCATTTGCATATTCATATATTTACATAGAGTAATGATGTTTGATTCATTCCATTATTTTTTTCCTTCCCCCCACCCCTCCCACCTCTCTTTTCCCTCTATACAGTCCCTCCTTCCTCCATTCTTGCCCCCCTCCCACCCCCATTAAGTGTCATCATCCACTTATCAGTGAGATCATTCCTCTTTTGGATTTTTGAGATTGGCTTATCTCACTTAACATGATATTCTCCAATTTCATCCATTTGCCTGCAAATGCCATAATTTTATTATTCTTTATAGCTGAGTAATATTCCATTGTATATATATACCACAGTTTCTTTATCCATTCATCAATTGAAGGGCATCTAGGTTGGTTCCATAGTCTGGCTATTGTGAATTGAGCCTCTATGAACATTGATGTGGCTGTATCTCTGTAGTATGCTGATTTTAAGTCCTTTGGGTATAGGCCAAGGAGTGGGATAGCTGGGTCAAATGGTAGGTCCATTCCAAGTTTTCTAAGGAATCTCCACCCTGCTTTCCAGAGTGGCTGCACTCATTTGCATCCCCACCAGCAATCCCCACCTTTTTCCCCACATCCTCTCCAACACCTGTTGTTGCTTGTATTCTTGATAATCGCCATTCTAATTGGGGTGAGATGGAATCTTAGGGTAGTTTTGATTTGCATTTCTCTTATAACTAAAGATGGTGAACATTTTTTCATATGTTTGTTGATTGCTTGTAGATCTTCTTCTGTGAAGCATCTGTTCATATCCTTAGCCCATTTGTTGATTGGGTTATTTGTATTCTTGGTGTAGAGTTTTTTGAGTTCTTTATAAATTCTGAAAATTAGTGCTCTATCTGAAGTATGAGTGGCAAAGATATTCTCCCACTCTGTAGGCTCTCTCTTCGCATTGCTGATAGTTTCCTTTGCTGAGAGAAAGCTATTTAGTTTGAATCTATCCCAGTTGTTGATTCTTGCTTTTATTTCTTGTGGTATGGGAGTCCTGTTAAGGAATTCTGATCCTAAGCCAACAAGGTGAAGATTTGGACCTACTTTTTCTTCTATAAGATGCAGGGTCTCTGGTCTGATTTCAAGGTCCTTGATCCATTGTGAGTTGAGTTTTGTGCAGGGTGAGAGATAGGGGTTTAGTTTCATTCTGTTGCATATGGATTTCTGGTTTTCTCAGCACCATTTGTTGAAGAGGCTATCTTTTCTCCATTGCATATTTTTGGCACCTTTGTCTAGTATTAGAAAATTGTATTTATTTGGGTTTGTGTCTGTGTCCTCTATCCTATACCATTGATCTACCTGTGTATTTTGGTGCCAATACCATGCTGTTTTTGTTACTATTGCTTTGTAGTATAGTTGAAGTTCTGGTATTGCGATACCCCCTGTTTCATTCTTCCTGCTAAGGATTGCTTTAGCTATTCTGGGTTTCTTATTCTTCCAGATGAATTTCATGATTGCTTGCTCTATTTCTGTGAGGTACGTCATTGGGATTTTAATTGGAATTGCATTGAATCTGTATAGCACTTTTGGTAGTATGGCCATTTTGACAATATTAATTCTGCCTATCCAAGAACATGGGAGATCTTTCCATCTTCTAAGGTCTTCCTTAATTTCTTTCTTCAGTGTTTGTAGTTTTCATTGTAGAGATCTTTTACCTCTTTGGTTAGATTGATGCCCAAGTATTTTATTTTTTTTGAGGCTATTGCAAATGGAGTTGTTTTCCTCATTTCCCTTTCAGCTGTTTCATCGCTTGCGTATAAAAATGCTGTGGATTTATGTGTGTTGATTTTATAGCTTGCTATTTTGCTGAATTCATTGATGAGGTCTAGAAGTTTTCTGGAGGAGGTTTTTGGATCCTCTAAATATAGAATCATGTCATCTGCAAATAGTGACAGCTTAAGTTCCTCTTTTTCTATTTGTATCCCTCTAATTTCTTTAGTCTGCCTAATTGCTCTGGCTAGAGATTCAAGGACAATGTTCAATAGAAGTGGTGAAAGAGGACATCCCTGTCTTGTTCCCATTTTTAAAGGGAATGGTGTCAGTTTTTCTCCATTAAGAATGATGTTGGCCATGGGCTTAGCATGAATAGCCTTTGCAATGTTCAGGTATGTTCCTACTATCCCTATTTTTTCTAGTGTTTTCAGCATGAAGGGGTGTTGTATTTTGTCAAACGCTTTTTCTGTGTCAATTGAAATAACCATATGATTCTTATCCTTAAGTCTATTGACATGATGGATTACGTTTATTGATTTACGAATGTTGAACCATCCTTGCATTCCAGGAGTGAACCCCACTTGATTGTGGTGCACAATTTTCTTAATATGTTTTTGGATACGGTTTGCCAATATTTTGTTAAGGATCTTTGCATCTATATTCATCAAGGATATTGGTCTAAAATTTTCTTTCCTTGATGTGTCTTTTCCTGGTTTGGGTATGACGGTGATATTAACTTCATAGAATGAGTTTGGTAGGGTACCCCTTTTCTATTTCCTGGAATACTTTGAGAAGTATTGGAATGAGTTCTTCTTTGAAGGTCTTGTAGAACTTGGCTGAGAATCTGTCTGGTCCTGGGCTTTTCTTGGATGGTAGATTTTTAATGGCTTCTTCTATTTCATTGCTTGATATTGATCTGTTTAAATTGTGTATGTCCTCCTGGTTCAGTTTGGGAGGAGCATATGTCTCTAGAAATTTGTCAATGTCTTCGGTAGTTTCTATTTTGTTGGAATACAGATTCTCAAAGTAGCTTCTCATTATGTTCTGTATCTCAGTGGTGTCTGTTGTGATATTTCCTTTTGCATCATGTATTTTAGTAATTTGAGTCTTCTCTCTCCTTCTCTTTGATAGTGTGGCTAAGGGTTTATCTATTTTGTTTACTTTCTCAAAGAACCAGCTTTTTGTTTTGTCAATTTTTTGAATAGTTTCTTTTGTTTCAATTTCATTGATTTCAGCTCTGATTTTAATTATTTCCTGTCTTCTACTACTTTTGCTACTTTTGTTATTCTGTTCTTCTTTTTCTAGGGCTTTGAGCTGTAATGTTAGGTCATTTAATTGTTGACTTTTCATTCTTTTCTGGAATGCACTCCATGCAATAAATTTTCCTCTTAGTACCGCTTTCATAGTGTCCCAGAGATTTTGATATGTTGTATCATCATTCTCATTGACCTCTAAGAATTTTTTAATCTCCTCCCTGATGTTTTTTGTTATCCATGTTTCATTCAATAGCATATTATTTAGTCTCCAAGTGTTGGAGTAATTTCCTTTGTTTATTTTGTCATTGATTTCTACTCTCAGTCCATTATGATCTGATAGAACACAAGGCAGTATCTCTATTTTTTTGCATTTCCTAAGGGCTGCTTTGTGGCATAACACATGGTCTGTTGTCGAGAAGGTTCTATGTGCTGCTGAGAAGAAAGTGTATACGCTCGTTGATGGATGGAATATTCTATATATGTCTATTAAGTCTATGTTATTGATTGTGTTATTGAGTTCTATGGTTTCTTTGGTTGGATTTTGTTTGGAAGATCTATCTAGTGGTGACAGCGGTGCATTAAAATCGCCCAGAATTACTGTGTTGTGGTCTATGTGATTCTTGAAATTGAGAAGGATTTGTTTGATGTACAGGGATGCACCATTGTTTGGGGCATAAATATTTACTATCATTATGTCTTCCTGATTTATGGTTCCCTTAAGCAATATGAAATGTCCTTCTTTATCCCTTCTGACTAACTTTGGCTTGAAGTCCACTTTATCTGATATAAGGATGGAAACCCCCGCTTTTTTACTGAGTCCATGTGTGTGGTAGGTTTTTTCCCATCCTTTCACTTTTAGTCTGTGGATGTCTTTTTCTATGAGATGAGTCTCTTGCAGGCAGCATATTATTGGGTCTTTCTTTTTAATCCATTCTGCCAGTCTTTGTCTTTTGATCGAGGAGTTTAGGCCATTAACGTTCAGGGTTATTATTGAGAAATGATTTGTATTCCCAGTCATTTGGGCTTATTTTTGGTTTTTAAGTTGGCTTGGTTTCTCCTTTGAGTGGTTTTTCTCTAAGGTAGTTCCTCCCTTTGCTGACCTACATTGTTGTTTTTCATTTCCTCCTCATGGAATATTTTGTTAAGAACATTCTGTAGTGCAGGCTTTCTAATTGTAAATTCTCTTAACTTTTGTTTATCATGGAAGGATTTTATTTCATCTTCAAATCTGAAGGTTAGTTTTGCTGGGTATAGGATTCTTGGTTGGCAACCATGTTCTTTCAGAGCTTGAAATATGTTGGTCCAGGCCCTTCTAGCTTTTAGAGTCTGCGTTGAGAAGTCCGCTGCTATCCGTATTGGTCTCCCCCTATATGCAATCTGATGCTTTTCTCTCACAGCCTTCAAAATCCTATCTTTATTTTGAATGTTAGGCATTTTCATTATAATGTGCCTTGGTGTGGATCTGTTGTGATTCTGTGAATTTGGTGTTCTGTAAGCCTCTTGTATTTGATTTTCCATTTCATTCTTCAGGTTTGGGAAATTTTCTGATATTATTTCATTGAATAGGTTGTTCATTCCTTTGGTTTGCATCTCTGTGCCTTCCTCAATCCCAATAATTCTTAAATTTGGTCTTTTCATGATGTCCCATAGTTCTTGGAGATTCTGTTCATGATTTCTTACTATCTTCTCTGTTTGGGCCACTTTATTTTCAAGATTAAATATTTTGTCTTCATTGAGGTTCTGTCTTCCAAGTGGTCTAGTCTGTTGGTGATGCTTTCCATTGAGTTTTTTATTTGGTTTATTGTCTCCTTTATTTCAAGGATTTCCATTTGGTTTTTTTTTTTTTTTTTTTGAGAATCTCTGTTTGTTGAAATGATCTTTTGCTTCCTGCACTTGCTCTTTCAGCTTATTGGTATTATCATTCATTGCCTGCATTTGCTCTCTTATCTCATTCTTTGCTTCGCAAATCATCTTAATCATGTGTAATCTGAAGTCCTTTTCTGACATTTCTTCTAACATACTGTCATTGTATTCTATTAATATAGAATCTAGATTTGTTTGGATCACTTTCTTCCCTTGTTTTTTCATGTTGTTCATGTATCTTCCCCTCTAGCAGTGCAGATCTGGGGTATTACAGATTTCCCCCTATAGGCTTATAGTGGCCGTATAGGTTTCCAAAACCCTTTCTTTAAGGGGAGATCAATATTAGCAGTGCCCAAATCAGACACTATGCAATCCTAGACCAAATAGCCCCTATGGGGACAATAACAAAATTGTCATAATAAACAAAATGAGTTCAAATGTTGTCTTTGGTAAAACAAACAGGTTTGCAGTAAGGTCTGCAGTTTCTAATGGAGGACAAAGAGGATGCAGAGGGATGTAGAATGTGGCTGTTAATGGGATAAGAAAAGAATATACAGAAGTTCTAGAAAATAGAAAGGGTGAGAGTGTAATCAAAAGAGATCAGATGTTAGCATGCAAAAAAGGGAGAAAGAGACTCTGAGGGAATAGGTAAACAAAAGGAAAAGAAAGCAAGGAAAGTAAGGAAATAAAAATTTAAATTTTTTTAAAAAGGAGAAAAAAGAAAATCTACTGTATAACAGTCATATACTAATGAAACCTCCCAGTGTTCAGTAGCCTGATGCATGAGAGGTACCTGACAATGAGCTTCAAGCCTCCAGCAGGCGTCTCAGGATGGGATTTGGCCCACCCAAAGATCCGAGCCACGGCATCCAGGATTATCCAAGATGGCCGCTCTGGTTTCCAAATGTGTTGGCAAATGGGGAGTTGCAGCTCAGGGGTGGATGTGGTCAGCTGGAGGTCCTGGAGACGGGATGCAGTTGGTCCAGCAGGGGTCCTGGAGGTCGGGTGTGTTTGGTGTGGTTGTGGGATCCAGGAGGCCGGGTGCAATCAGTCGGTCTGGGTTCCCGGTGATAGGGCGCAGTTGGTCTGGGGGTCCTGGCGGCAGGGAGCAGTCAGTTGATGTGAGGGCCCCAGAGGCAGGGAGTGATCAGTCGGGCTGAGGGATCCTGGAGACGGGCTCAGTCAGTCCGGCCAGGAATCTTACGGGGCCTGGCTGTTGTCTCAAAATGGCGGCAGCCACGTGTAATCAAACCTGCAGGTACTGTAACAGTGAACTTCCAGGCGATAGCAGGCAGCTGGTTCTCCACTGGCGGTCTGCGGTCAATCTGCTGGCAGCTGTCGGACGATCGGGAGGTGAACCTCGACCATTGGGTGATGGATAGGGGTAAGGCAGGCAATGGACAGGCGAGAGGCCGGCAAATGGCGGATGATAGACACCTGACAGTGAGCAATCTGCTCTCCAAAAAGCGTCAATATGCTGGCAGATTGCAGGTCATCACAGCAGACAAATGGGTAAACACCAGGGGATCGATAAGCAGCAAAAACTGCCTCACCGAGAAACAGATATCCTCTGCTTGAAACCGGCGTTCCGGAGCGACAAGGAATGCAGCCTCCCTCTAGTCCGCCATCTTGGATCCTCCCATTTTTTTATTTTGAGACAGGATCTCGCTAAGTTCTTAGGACCTCACTTAGTCGCTGAAGTTGATCTTGAACTTGCAATCCTCCTGCCTCAGCCTCCTGAGTCACTGAGATTACAGGCTTGCACCACTGCTCCTGGATGGTGTCATGTTTTTGTTTGTTTGATTTTTTTTTGGTACCAGGGATTGAACCAAGGGGTGCTTAACTACTGAACTACATCACTGACCCCTTTTAAAAATCTTTATTTTGAGACAGGGTCTTGCTAAGTTGCTGAGGTTGACCTCAAATTTGCAGACCTCCTGCCTCAGCTTCCTGAGCTGCTGGGATTATAAGAGTACACCACTGCACCTGGCTAGCGTGGGGTTTTTAAAGCACCCAAATTTGCACATGGTTGAGGTGGGCTTTAAAAAAAATGAGGGCTGAGAATGTTACTCAGTGATAGAACACTTAACTTGCAAGGTACTGGCTTCAGTCCTCACATGTGCACACACAGAAAGAAAGAGGAAAGTAGGACTGAGTGGTTGTTTGGTGGGGTGGGGAGAAGGTGCTGCATTCCCTATACATGTCCACCCATAACTTCCTACTTCTAGGGATCTTCAGCACAGATGATCAGGGCTCTGTCAGTACCAAGGACAGTTCCTGACCTGCTCTTGCTTTCTTCTCTTTAGCAGTGTTGCCTCCCTTTGTCTTCCCAGCCGTAGTCCCACCTGGGCTGCCTCTCAAGCACCTCAGCCTTCTCAATAAGATCTGAAGAGCATGGTGGTGCTCTTCAGAGCACCTGTAATTTCAGCAACTCAGGAGGCTGAGGCAGCAGAATCGCAAGTTCAAGGGCAGCCTTGTCAACCTAGTGAGACTGTCTCAAAAATGTGTAGGGGAACCACTGGGGATACAGTTCAGTGGTAGAGAGTCCTGGGCTTCAATCCCCTATACCCTGCCCCCCCAACACATGCAAATCTGAAGAGCAGGACTGAGTTCTCATTCCCTTCCATGAACTTTCGGTCCCCTTGAGAGGGGAACTGGTTGTGCCCACATTCATCCCACTCCATTTTTCCCTCAACCATTGCAGAAATTCTGTCCTCCATTCTTTTTCACTCCATGTCTTCCCACAACAGCTAGCATCAGTCCCCCTCATCATAAAGCTACTCTGTCCCCCTTCCCCTAACCCTTCTCAGTACCATTTTCACATTATTCTTGATTCCTCGTTCCTGGGGTACATGGAAATGTTTCACATACTTTTATTTTTTTTTTCATTTTTTAAATTGTAAACAAATGGGATACATGTTGTTTCTCTGTACATGGCGTAAAGGCATACCATTTGTGTAATCATAAATTTACATAGGGTAATGTTGTTTGATTCATTGTTATTTTTCCCTTCCCCCCACCCCTCTTTTCCCTCTGTACAGTCCTTCCTTCCTCCATTCTTGCCCCCCTCCCTAACCCTAACTCTAACACTAACCCCTCCCTCCCCCCTTTATGTGTCCTCATCCACTTATCAGCGAGATCATTCGACCTTTGGTTTTTTGAGATTGGCTTATCTCACTTAGCATGATATTCTCCAATTTCATCCATTTGTCTGCAAATGCCATAATTTTATCATTCTTTATGGCTGAGTAATATTCCATTGTATATATATACCACAGTTTCTTTATCCATTCATCAATTGAAGGGCATCTAGGTTGGTTCCATAGTCTGGCTATTGTGAATTGAGCAGCTATGAACATTGATATGGCTGTATCTCTGTAGTATGCTGATTTTAAGTCCTTTGGGTATAGGCCAAGGAGTGGGATAGCTGGGTCAAATGATAGCTCCATTTCAAGCTTTCTGAGGAATCTCCACCCTGCTTTCCAGAGTGGCTGCACTAATTTGCAGACCCACCAGCAATGTATGAGTGTACCTTTCTCCCCACATCTTCGCCAACACCTGTTGTTGTTTACATACTTTTATTTTTTTTCCCTACCACCTGGTGTCCAGGTGTCCTGCTCCTACCTCCACCTCCACCTGTCTCCACGACAAATGAAGGTTATATAAGATAGGAGAAGCCGGGAGTGGAGACACACACCTATAATTCCAGCAGCTCTGAAGGCTGAGGCAGGAGGATGGAGAATTAAAAGCCAGCTTCAGCAAAAGTGGGGCGCTAAGCAACTCATTGAGACCCTGTCTCTAAATAAAATACAAAATAGGGCTGGGGATGTGGCTCAGTGGTTGAGTGCCCCTGAGTTCAATACCCAGGACAACCCCCTTACCAAAACAACAACAACCAAAAACAAACAAACAAACAAAAAAAAAAAAAAAACAAAAACAAAAACAAAAAAAACCACCACCATCTATAAGGTAGGAGAATAAGGAATAAGTTCAACTTCTGAAATCAGTAGACTTGGCTTTTATGCGGATTGTACCACTGACCTACTGTTTCTTTTTAGTTAGTCTTTTCAAATCTGAGTATCTTTTCTGTAAAAATGGGATAGTTCTTAATTCAGAGACTAAGGTGATCAGTAAGTGCTCAAAGTTTGCCCGATTGACAGGCTGCCATGAGAATAATAGCAAATGGGATATTCAAAGGACTAATTTGTAAAGCGTTATAAGTGACTTAATTTGACTCTCAGGACAATCCTATCAGGAGGTATTGTTAAACCCCCATTCAATAAGTGGCCAAGGGTGATATTCAAACCCAGGCAGTTTGGCGGTGAGTTAAAAATGGTGCAATGATGCCCCGCAGGTGATATAGTACGCATGAGATCGTTCGTGACCGCCGGATAGGAACTCCTCAGTGGTAGAGAGCCCGGAGATAGTGACTTTTAGGGAGTCTGTCGAAGTTCCCTAAGGTGGTCGGTGGGTTGAACCCGACAGCGCCCCTACGGGGAATTGGCGGCCAGGGTGACTACAACTCCCATGAAGCCCCGCGCCTTCCTCTGTGGCACTTCCGATTGGCTTTGGCCACGCAGGTCATTGGTTCTCTGCGGGACCTGGAAGCGAGGATTGGAGAGCGGGAGCGGTGCTGGCTTAGGATTGGTAAAGCTGCCATGGGCCACGCCTCGAACCCGGAAGTAGTCTCCCCAGACGTGCCCCTGTACTGCGGAGGAACACGAGTTTGCAGGCTGTAGTTGGAATTCACGAGGAGCAGACAAGCTGGTTCCCCTTCTCCTCATAAAGTGACTCTGACCCCTGGAGTACTGCTTCTGAGGGTACGGACCCCGAAGTCGACGAGGCAGCCCTCCGCTGCATTCTGCCATCCAAGCTGTGCTTCATGGAGTCTACGTTTAGCAGCCCCGCGGAGGCGGCCCTGCAGCGGGAGGCGGGAGTCCCGGGACAGCTCACTCCTCTCGCGGACCTGGACCGTGTATACGAACTGGAGGGAGTCATTAGATTTGTCCGCGACGTGGGGTGCCAACGGGTGAGGGCAGACTTAGAGAGGGCTGGCTCACCTCTCTGGCGTTGGGTCGCCAAGAGGATCGGGTTCTGGGGGGATTTCAGGAGCACGGGGAGTGGGGGCTATCAGTCTCCCCGCGGCTTGTAGACCACCCGCTGCTCATTCCGTCGGAAGGAGTGCCCCTCTGGGACTTCAGACTTTGAGGTCGAGTCGGGGCTCCCAGAATATTTCCTTTGAAGAAGCCCTCGGTGGGGCAGAGGCTATTCCTGATTCCACGGTTTATTGCTTACAGGTGGCTTTGCAGTTCCCTGACCAGATGTTGGGAGACGCTGGGGCAGTGGCTGCACGACTGGAGGAGACCACGGGATCGAAGATGTTCATTTTAGGGGACACAGTCTATGGCAGGTGTGACCTCCAGCTTAAGTGGGCCAGACCTGGGGATCCAGGCCCGATGGGTTTCCCTTTGACAGTGTCTGCCTTCACTGGCCGTGTTTCCCAGAGGACAATGATGATTTTCCTGCTGATACTAGCTCCCCTCAGTGACAGTGTCTTCTTTTCATCTTACCATTTTCTTCACTGGCCATATTTCTCATTGATGACAGCAACTCACCTCCAGATGGGAACCTCTCTTACTGATGGTATCTTTCCTGCAGCTGCTGTGTAGATGTACTGGGTGCTGAGCAAGCTGGAGCTCAGGCCCTTGTACACTTTGGACCTGCCTGCTTAAGTCCCCCAGCCCGACCACTGCCTGTTGCCTTCGTCTTTGGACAACGTTCTGTGGCCTTGGAGCTCTGTGCCAAGGCCTTTGAAGCACAGAACCCAGACCCCACAGCACCTGTAGTACTACTGAGTGAGCCCGCCTGTGCCCACGCCCTGGGTGAGGAGTTATGCCTGTGCAGTAGGGAAGGGTGGGCCCACAGCTGTATGCCTTAATTTCCCTATTTCAGTACATTTCCATATAGCTGTTGATATGGGTTGGCCCCATTCTTCACTTTTGGGTCACATTTAGTCTCCTGGAGATGAGGGAACTCCCAGTTTGCCAGGCCCCAGCCCTGACACCCCCTCCTTCTCTTCCAGAGACCTTGGCCACTCTCCTGCGCCCGAGGTACAAGGATCTGCTTATCTCTAGCCCAGCTCTTCCCCTGCCAGTGGGGTCCCCCAGACCAGTGCCTGAACCGCTGGAGCGCTTTGGGCGCCGCTTCCCCCTGGCCTTAGGAAGATGTCTGGAAGAATATGGTGCCTTCTATGTGGGGGGTTCTGAGGCAAGCTCTGACCCTGACCTTGATCCAGACCTGAGCCGGCTGCTCTTGGGGTGGGCACCAGGGCGGCCCTTCTCCTCCTGTTGCCCAGATACAGGACAAACACAGGATGAGAGTGCCCGGGCTGGGCGGCTAAGGGCACGAAGACGGTATCTGGTGGAAAGGGCCAGAGATGCCCGTGTGGTAGGGCTATTGGCAGGCACAATGGGTGTGGCTCAACACCGTGAGGCACTAGCACACTTGCGGAACCTAACTAAGGCTGCTGGCAAACGTAGCTATGTGTTGGCCCTGGGGCAGCCCACCCCTGCCAAGCTTGCCAACTTTCCTGAGATGGATGTCTTTGTGCTCTTGGCCTGTCCTCTGGGTGCCCTAGCCCCCCAGCTTTCTGGTGGCTTCTTCCGGCCTGTACTGGCACCATGTGAACTGGAAGCTGCCTGCAACCCTGCCTGGCCACCTCCAGGACTGGCTCCTCATCTCACACATTATGCAGACTTGTTGCCTGGTGAGTGATGGGGCACTGCCTGAACTAGAAACTTGGGGCATGGAGTTGTGGGGGTGATATGAATTTTCTCTGTCCCTCCTTTCCAGGCTCTCCCTTCCATGTGCCCCTCCCACCACCTGAGTCAGAGCTATGGAGCACCCCAGATGTGTCTCTCATTTCTGGGGAGCTCCGACCCCCACCTACCTGGAATTTATCAAATGATTCTGAATGTTCTGCTCTGACCCCACGTCCCCAGCTGGAACTGGTTGAGAGCAGCCCAGCAGGTCAGTGTGCAAGTCTCTGCCCCCTGCTGGACTCTTCCTCCAGATCCAGCCCACTCAGCCTGAACCACCTCTCTCTACAGCCTCATTCCTTAGTTCCCGAAGCTGGAAGGGGCTGGAGCCCCGCCTGGGTCAGACACTGGTGACAGAAGCTGTGAGTGGAAGACGAGGGATTGCCATCGCCTATGAGGATGAGGGAAGCAGCTGACAGCACATGGGGCCAGAGACACAGAGAAACTTATGAGTCGCTGCTAGGACCTTTAGTGCTCTCTGCACCAACTTCTCATCACCCCTCTAGGATCTTTGAAGGAACCTGGATGGAGAGAAGGCAGAAAGCCCTCATTGAGGATGGGATCTGAGCCTGTCCTACTCTGGCCCTGCTGTGAGGCTCAGCACATATTGGCTTAGTAACTGCCTCTTGTTTGATGGAACAAAAGGCTTGGGTACTTCCCTGAGGCCTGGGCCCATCTGTCCTGGGAGCAGTCCAGGACTGGTAGCCAATCCCTGTTTCTGTTCTGCAGTTGAGGGTCTACGTATGTTAAAGGGCTGGTGCTTGATGGTCCAGACCAGAGTTTCTCAACCTCAGTACTGTTAACATTTTGGACCAGATAATTATTTGTTGAGGAAGCTGTACAGTTTATGGTAGAATGTTTAGCAGCAATGCCCACTAGGCATCAGAAATACCCACCCCCAATTTTGACATCCAAAAATGTCTGCAGACATTGACAAATATCCCCCATGGGTTCTCAGATGCTCCTAGGCAAGAACCACTAGTCTAGCTCTGCCCTGTTCAGTACTGTAGGCATTAGATACACATAGCTATTGGCTATTTAAATTTAAGTTAATTAGATTAAAACTCAGTATTTCAATCATGCTAATCACATTTCAAGCACTCAAATAGCTGTGTGAAGCGACAGCACAATTATAGGACATTTGCATCATTACAGAAAACTCTTATTGGACTGTGTTGGTCTGTGTGGACTCAGTCTTGTTTTCTCAGGGAGATCACAGAAATTTAAATAAACCAAATACTTTCTTCTGTTTCTTTTTGTTCATCAAACATTTAGGTTCTATGGACAGACATGTGAATTGTAATGTCCTCACTGTGTAGTTGGGGAAGAGAAAAATATTCAGTGACCACACTGAACAGTACTGTGAAGAGGGCAGCCCAAGGGGCCACTGAATTCCATAGCAGGCACCTGACAAGGACTCAGATGAGGCTTCCCAAAGGGGATACCTAAGCTGGATCTTGAGGAAATAAATAATCATCAGAAAAAAAGGAGTGTAAAGACCATTTGGGTTTACAGGCATGAACCATCACGGTACTTCGAGCAAAGTGGAGTTGCTGGGCCCTAAAGATTGAGAGGAATAAAGTGGAAAGACTCACCTGTTCATTCTCCACATTTGCTGGCATTTTCCAGATCTGCTTTCTTTCCCTTGGAGTCCCCTATCTAATGGTAGAGGCAGAAGCAAAGGAGTTACATGACCTTACTTACCGTTTATTTTTAGTACCAGGTATTGAAGATTGAACCAAGAGGTACTTTACCACTGAGCTACATCCCCAGTGTCTCTCTCTCTCTCTCTCTCTCTCTCTCTCTCTCTCTCTCTCTCTCTCTCTCTCTCTCTCTCTCTCTCTCTCTCTCTTTCTTATTTTGAGACAAAACTATTCCTCAGCTAAGTTGTTGAGGCTGGCCTTGAGTTTGCCATCCTCCTGCGGAATCCCTGGGATTGCAGGCATGCACCCTCACACCTGACCAATCATGTGTTTTATAAACGTGCATTGAGGACCCACTCTGCCAGACACTAATGCGGCAGTGAGTATAACAGAAAGCATGGTGCTTACACTCTGGGGGTAGACTGACAAACAGAATAAAATACTTCCTATACAAAGTGGAGAGAAGTATGTACCACTGGGAAATAAAAGCTGGGACAGAGATAAGGGTTTCAGGAAGAGGAGGGTTGCAATGCTACATAGTATAGTTAGGGAAGGCCTTTGAAGAAGGTAAGCAAAGACGTTACAAAGTGAGTCACCCGAATAATTAGGAGAAGCAGCCAGAATGAATTCAAGAGCAACGAGGTGGGGGCGTGGCTGGAACGTTCAAGGAATACCATGAAGAACAGTACACCCAGAAGAAAGAGTGGAGGAGTATTAGAAGACGTAGTAGTCAGGGTTGGGAATGTAGCTCAGTGGTAGAACCCTTGCCTAGCAGGCTCGAGGCTCTGGGTTCCATCCACCTGCACTGCAAAAGAAACAAAAATTAAGGGAGGAGGTGTGGGGAGCTGCATCGCTAGGCCACTAAGAATTTTGGCCTTTTCTTTTGAATGAAAATGTGAGCCATCGAGACGTTTAAGCAGGGGAGTTACATGACCTTACTTTAGTTTTTTTATGTATCCCCAGGGCCTCCTGGAAACCCAGAGCAGGCAGGCCCACCCCGCCTGTGGGTTAGGGAAGGTGTCCTGGAAGAATGACTTCTGAGGACCAGTGGGTGTTGGCCAGGCGATGAGTTGAGGAGCCGTGCTTCGGCCAGAGGAAACGGCGACACCCTCCTAGTATTGGGTAGAGAGACAGGCCCGAGGGATCAGCAGTGGCTGGAAGTTAAACCAGGGAGGCCCGTGAGTAGGCGCAGGAATGAGCCACGGCAGTGAAGAGACGCCAAAAGCCCGGGTACCCACTGGGGAAGCGCTGGCGCCTACCCGGAGGCGCGCGACTACAACTTCCACAATGCTCAGCGCGGGTCACCGCCGTCGCCACGCTCGAGGTGAGCGGAGAAGCTGCTCAAGACCCGGCCTGGAGTCACGTGGTCCTAGCGCGTCACGTGGGCGCGTCAGGTGATGCTGCGGGGCGGGCGGACAGACTGCGGGGCGGACGGTGGACGCAGGGACGCGGCTTAGCTCTGGCCCCACCGATCCGACCCCCGCTGTCGTTGCCGCCATGACGGGGCTAGCGCTGCTCTACTCCGGGGTCTTCGTGGCCTTCTGGGCCTGCACGCTCGTCGTGGGTGAGGCCGGGCCCGGGCGGGCGGGGGCTGCGTCCGGGCCGAGCTGGCGGGGTTGGAGCCCCGTGGGGGAAGGGGGTTGCCTGCCAGCAATACCAGGCCCCAGCGCGGCCCTCTGCCCCCGGCTCCGGGACTTGCCTCCAGCCTGTTGGGGCCTCTGAGCGCCACAGAGGAGGCCGGGGCTCCGGCTGCTTATGAGGGGCGCGGGCGGCAGTAGGTGGGGCCCGCGAGAGCAGCGCTAGCCCGATTCTGTCAGTACTGCCAGCTCTCGCGTCTCACTGCCGCCCTCCTTTTCTGCACCGGCCTGCCTGCGTGGGTCAGGAGCCGGCCACTCCGGTTCCTCTTTTCCCATCGTTTGCCCTCCCCCACCACAGCTTGCTGGGTAAACAGCGGCTCGGACTGGGCCGGCGGGATCCGGCGGGGCCCGGACGGAGCAGCTGCTCCTTCCCTTTCTCCAGGGTGTTCAGGCCTGCCCGGGCGTGTCTGTGGAGGGTCTTGGGGCGTGGTGTCATTGAGGGAGATGTGGTACGAGGGAGTGGCAGAAAATGGAGGCCTGAGCGGAGGTATCTGGTTCACTTGGCGGCCAGCTCGAGGACTCTCCCTTGACTCTGATGTAGGTTGCGGGTCAGCTGGGCAGTACTTCTGTAGGTTGGGGAGCTTCTCTCTGGAGAGCAGCCCCTCACGCTTTTTTTCTCTCGTTGCTGCAGGAATCTGCTACACCATTTTTGACTTGGGCTTCCGCTTTGATGTGGCATGGTAAGGAAGGGCAGGGGGAGAATTTCACTAGGAGCGCTGCTTCTGTGGTGGGAGCCCCTGCCCCGCGCCACCCCAGGCTGCTGGGGACATGGACCACGGGAGATATTTAGTCTATTATTGCAATATCTGGGTCTGGTGAGGTTGAAGGGGAGTGGGAGGCTAAGAGTCTTGTGCCCCCTTTCCTAACAGCTGAATTGCTTTCTTCCCTGTTTCCACACCAGGTTCCTGACTGAGACTTCTCCCTTCATGTGGTCGAACCTGGGCATTGGCCTAGCAATCTCCCTGTCTGTGGTTGGGGCAGCCTGGTGAATATTGGGATGGTGGGACTGTGGGGAGGGACTGAGTCATAGCAGGTGGTGTCACTGGGTTTTTAGTCATGTGGGGGCAGTGACAGCTTGTGCTCTGCTCATCAGTTACTTATTCTTTCACCAGGGGCATCTATATTACAGGCTCCTCCATCATTGGGGGAGGGGTGAAGGCCCCCAGAATCAAGACCAAGAACCTTGTCAGGTAAGTGTAAAGGCTAGTGGTTGTCAGATCCAGCTGTGGAAGGGCTGCCTGCCTCTTGATAGGGTGGGATGTGAGCTGAGGAAAAACTGCTGGGGACTTTTGTGAGAGGAAGGTTGATTTCTTTTTCATTTCCTTTTCTTGTCCACCTCCTGTCCCCACCTCTGCCATTTATCACTACCAGCATCATCTTTTGTGAGGCTGTGGCTATCTATGGCATCATCATGGCAATTGTCATTAGCAACATGGCTGAGGTAAGGAAGACTTGGGTGGGGATAGGCATCAATTCTAGTGCGAACATTGCTTTGAGATGGGGGGTGGGAGGTATAAAGGGTGGTTTCTGATTACTTTTTTGCCCTCCTTAGCCTTTCAGTGCCACTGACCCCCAGGCCATTGGTCATCGAAACTACCATGCAGGTAGGTGGGTGGGTGTGTAAAGATATAAAGCAGGGGCTTCACACTTGCTCCCTGCTTCCTACCTCCCAGCTTGGATTTCTCATTTTTATATTCTCTTAGCTACTCTGGCCTGCTTGGCAGGGTTGGGGTGGGAATTGGTCCCATTAGCGCATGTTGGGCCCTTGACTTCATCTACACCCATTTCTGGCTTGGCCTCAGTGAACCCTTTTCTATCCCTCAGGCTACTCCATGTTTGGGGCTGGTCTCACAGTGGGTCTGTCTAATCTCTTCTGTGGAGTCTGCGTGGGCATCGTGGGCAGTGGGGCCGCCCTGGCTGACGCTCAGAACCCAAGTCTCTTTGTAAAGATTCTCATCGTGGAGATATTTGGAAGTGCCATCGGCCTCTTTGGGGTCATCGTTGCAATCCTTCAGGTGCTGAATCCCCATAGGGATCTTCTGTGTACTTGTCTCCAACTCAGCCTTATCCTCCTTCCAGAGGAACTAAAGTGCTTCCTTTTCCATCCATGACTGTAGAATTCTTGAATAGCTTCCACCTCATTCCCATCTCTTGTCTCCCCCTTTTAAGGCTTTCAATTTGTTTTTGTCTATTTTTTCTGTTTCTTTAAAGGTATATATCTCTTATTTGTCTGTTTTGTCTGTTATTTTATCTGTCATCCTCTTCCTGCCTGCTGTCTCTAGAAATACAGATGATGTCTTTGTGGTCTGGACCATGTTGGGATCTTGTCTGTGTCTATCAGTCCAGCTTGAGGTGTTTGTGTCTCTCAGGGCCTATGTATATCTCTGTCTATGACATACCTGTGAGTAGGACAGCATGTCTAAAAGTGTGTCTTTTTGTCTGACACTGGGTTTGTGACTAAGGATTAGCCTGACTGTGTAAATGTGACTGGGGATGCTTGATTGGGCTGACTTGGTGACCGGTACTGTTCATATGCCACTTTTCTCGAGCTATCCCACAGCCTAACTCTGGGGTTGTCTCCAAATATTGTTTGTCAACAGTGCATCTGTCTTGATCTGGTCTCCATCTGTTGTGATCTGTCCATCCAGTCTTTTGATTTTGTCATTGGTCATTGTCTTACCTATTCCTCTGTCCCTGCTTAACGTCTCCTGTTTTTGTTTTGCAGACCTCCAGAGTGAAGATGGGTGACTAGGTGATCTGTGTGGGTGGGGCCGTGCCCTACTCTTATTTATTGCTGGTTTTCCTGGGACAGCTGGAGCTGTGCCCCGTAGCCTTTCAGGGGGCTTGGTGTTCAGGGCCCTCCCTGCACTCCTCTTGCTGTCCGTCGAATTGGCTCCAAAGTCCATGCTGAATCCTCAGTGTGGGCAGTGGGCTACTGATGGTGACTGCAGCTGCACACCTGTAACCCCCATCTCCACCCCTGACCCAACTTCCCAGTGTTTGTGAAATAAACGTGGTATATGTCTGGGTCAGTGCCTCTGTTGATCTCTTGCGCCACCATTCACAAGAAAGGGTAAAAGGCTTATGTGCCTCAACCTCATGACAACTTTATGGCTGTGTACACACCTCTGCTCTAGACAAAGCTGGCTCCTGGGTGGAGAGATTATGCTGGGCTAAGGGATCTGTAGCCCCTGAGTATCTGTTGAAGGGATGAAGGCATTCCAGCCTCTTGGTGTTTTTGTGCAAGGGGTCGTTCTAGTCTCCATGTCCTCAGGGCCCTGTCCAGTAGGCCCAAATTGTATGGCCACAGTGACAAGTATACCCTCAGGCATCATAACCCTATGCCTTTGCCTTTATGATAGTTCTGCCCCTGCACCCATCTGCTTTCAACAATCCCTACTCTTATACATTCATAAGACCTTGTCCAGCTCCACCCGCTCCTGTCTAATCTCTAAATTGCTCCTAATCTTACCCCACCTCCTGGCACCTTAAAAGCCCCAGCCACCTCCAGTTCATACCTTTCAGGGTCCAGAAAAATCACAAACCTCCTGTACGTTGGCCGACATTTAATGATGTTCTCCTGAAAGAGTTGAGAGATTCCTAGCCCCCTGCCTGAGTCGGCCCACCCTCCACACCCGGCTTAAAGAGCTTGGCCAGGCTGCACAGTCCCGCGTCCGACTTCGAAGCCGGGCAGGCCCTTGGAGGAGGCAGACAGAGTCCAGGTCCTGGGCCTCCGCATCGCCTGGCTGGGCTGCGCTGGGCCGTGGGCAGGGGCGGGCGTCGGAGCGGCGCGCGGCGCGTGCGGGCGCGCTGGAGGCGGGGGCCGCGGGGGCGCGCGCGCGGACGCGCGGCCCGGCTTGCCCCTCCGAGGCGCCGTAGCGCGGGAGGGAGGCGGCGGCGCTGTGGTCCGTCGGTCCGCTGGTCCGTGGGTCTGCCCGGCCGCCCGGCCCCGCCCTGCCCCCCGGGGCGGCTCGGCTCCATGGCCCGCGGCGGCGGCGGCGGCGGGAGGCGGCGGGGCCGGGCAATGGGGGACGGAGCCGACCGCAGCTGCCGGAGCCGGGAGCCCTGCCCGAGCTGGAGCGGCGTCCCCTGCTGAGCCCCGAGCTCCGGGTGAGATGAGGGCGCGCGCGGCTCCCCACCCAGGGCCCCGAGATTCCAGACCCGGCCCCGCTAGGGGCTGCCGGAGCGCGGCCCCAGATCCCAGCCCTGGAGCGGGTGAGCGAGGCGCCGGCGGGCAACCCCCGGCCTGGCTTCACCCCACCCCACCCCCAACCCTGGGCTCCTCCGCCCGCCCCCAGCCAGCCTCCCTCATTGTCCTCGCTCGCCCCGGCCTCGTGGCGCGGGGAGGCGCTTCGTTCACGTCTCCCCTTTGCCTCGGCCTCCGCCCCATTTCCACTCCCGCCGCTCCACGCGCCCCCCCGGGCTCCACACCCACCCGGTCTGTGCTGCCTCCCCCGATCCCGGGATGCCACGTGTTCAGCCTTCCAGCCCCGCCCAAACTCACCCCTCAGCCTGGCGGCCAGCTTGACCCAGAACCCCTGCCCGGGAGGGAGCGGAGGGAATGCTTGCACGTGGGTCTGGGTGTGAGCTGCCCGGGAGCCTGGATGTATGGCTGTGTAAGTCCAGCAGCAGACGCTTTGTGGGTGAGTGTGGGTCACTTGTGTTCCTGCCACCGGGTGTGTCTGCCACTCCGTATGTAGTTCTCTGTGTGTCTTGAGTGTGGGACTACTGCTGGGTCCAAGCATGTCCGTGCGAGTCTATGTATGTGTGAGTGAGAAGCCCTGCTCCCTGGAGCATTACCGGAGTGGTTGCTGCCTTGATGGAACCACAGCTGGAGCCATGGCCCAGGAAAGCCCCTCCCCTGCCATGCTGAGAGCTGTGCCCCGGTCTCCAGGGCCCAGGCATGTCCTCTTCTGGAAATCAGAACCGGTGGTGCTAGGCAGGCTCCAGAGCTGGCCTATCTTAGATGAAGGGTATCTCCTGCCCAATCCTGTACCCCTTGCTCCTGAGGGAAGGGATCTCATAAATATCCGGCCCATATTTTGGCCCCCTTGAATGCTGAGGGCCACTTCCCAGCCTGGGCCCAGTTGGCCTGGCCTGCTTTCCTCTGAGACCTCACCATGGCTCCTGGAAGGACTAAATGAAGTCATGAGTATGAAGTGTTCCTGCATTGTAGCTACTCAGTAAGTGGTCCCCTTCCCCTTTCCTGAGCCCTGTGTTGAAAAATGCTACCCTGTGGGGCATCTGTTCCTTGGGGAACTGGTGCCCGTGTAGCTAAACGTTTTCCATGCTTAGGTACGAACTTGTGTGATCAGAGTTCACGTGTCCATGTTCCTGGGAGTACATATGTATAGAGTTGTGCAATAAGGGTGTGTATCTGGGTGTGCATGTGTCAGGGAGAACAGGGAAGTGCAGGTGACTTAGTACTGGGATGTGCCTGAAAATAAGTGAGCTCGTAGTTGCTGCATTTGTTGGGGTGACTGCAGATAGAGCGTGAGTCTGTGAGTGGCAAGGGCGTGAGCAGGTAAGTAAGGATGTGGATCTCTGGGTGTGAGACACTGGGCAGGAGGCGGGTAAGCAGCCTTGCCCATCCTGCCCTGACTTTTGGGGTCTGTTTCTCTCCCTCCCTGTTCAGGCCGGCAGCCGGATGCCCGGGCCCATTGGGCCGGCCGGCGGCCGCCTGCGGGATGAGCAGACTGCTGGGGGGGACGCTGGAGCGCGTCTGCAAGGCTGTGCTCCTTCTCTGCCTGCTGCACTTCCTTGTGGCCGTCATCCTGTACTTTGACGTCTATGCCCAGCACCTGGCCTTCTTCAGCCGCTTCAGTGCCCGCAGCCCTGCCCGTGTCCTTCACCCGGCAGCCAGCAGCAGCACCAACTGCTCTCGGCCCAACGCCACTGCCCCCAGCTCTGGGCTCCCTGAGGTCCCCAGTGCCCGGCCCGGCCCCACAGTTCCTGTCCTCCCACCCTGTCCTGACCTACCACCTGGTCTTGGTGAGCCTGTTGGGTAGGGCCTGTGTATAGGGGTGGGAAGAGGGTCTTACCAGTGTGAATGGAAGAATGGAGTCCTGACCCATGGGGGTGCCAAGGGTCCGAGTCGATTGAGAAAGGGCTGTTTCTGGAGTTCATTGCTCACCCCCAGGGGGCTGGTGTCCCTGGATTCTGGCAAAGGCCCTGATTCCTGACACCGTCCTGCCTGCAGTGGGCCGACTGCTGATTGAGTTCACCTCACCCATGCCCCTGGAGCGGGTGCAGAGGGAGAACCCAGGTGTGCTTCTGGGGGGCCGCTACACACCGCCTGACTGCACCCCAGCCCAGACAGTGGCAGTCATCATCCCCTTTAGACACCGGGAGCATCACCTGCGCTACTGGCTCCACTATCTGCACCCCATCTTGAGGCGGCAGCGGCTACGCTATGGCATCTATGTCATCAATCAGGTGTGCTGTCTGGGGTCCCTGACAGAGGTGCCTGATCTAGTTTAGGAAGCAATTGTTGAGATGGGTCTTGAGGAATGAATAGGCACTGATCATCAAGGAACCTACCCACACCTGTGGGTCTACCTGCTCAGGAGCATGGGGACCCATGTGCCTATTGGTGCATACATGGGGTTGGGAGTCATCTAGGAGTCTTTGTCTGCCCATAATTGTGTGGGTGTGTGAAAGGGCTTGAGGGTACTTTTGTTAGGGTGCACAGGAAGGTTCATATGCATGTGAAGGGGTATATGCATTTGAATGTTGGCATGCACACTGGTGTATGTGTGCATAGCCTCAGAAGGTGACTGGCTCTGTTGTCTGCCTTGGCAGGCCTTCCTCACGATAGTGTACATTGACTAGGAGGTGGTGTTGAGGACCCCTAGGAGAGGAAGAGTTAGATCCTGAAAGAGGGATGAAGCCTAGAACTGTTAAGGACAGGTACTAGCCACAGCTGGGGCCAGGGGGCTTAGCATAGCTTCTGAGCCCTGTCAGGGGCCTGTAGGGCTTGCTGCTGGGTCCCAGAGAGGATCTGATATGGACCCTTCCTGCCTATAGAGTACTCCTAGGCTTGGGCATGATCCCTGTAGATTCAGGAGGATGGTATATGATTAGAGTTGGTTCAGGGGGCCATGTTAGCATAGAGGGGTCTGGTCTAGCCCTGGGTTTGGGAAGCAGTTGTTGAGATGGGTCTTGAGGAATAAGTAGGCTGGTGGAGGCACAAGAGGAAGTAAGCGTTCTTGGCAGAGAGACAACCCCATGCTCACCAAGAGAGTTGGTTTTTTTTTTTTTTTTTTTTTTTTTTTTTGCGGTGCTGGGGATTTGAACTCAAGGCCTTGTGCTTGTAAGGCAAGCACTCTACCAACTGAGCTATATCCCCAGCCCGAGAATTGGTCTCTTGTGTTCAGGAACTATTGGCTGAGGTGTGGTGCAATATATAGGCTCGTTAGCAAAGGTTAGGTGGAGGAATTGGTAGAAGGCAAATCAAGAAGAATCTTGGGAGCATGTTTAGCAGGTGAATTACATTCTGAAGGTGATGGGGCACCATTGTTTTAAGGGGAGAATAGTATGTGTTTGCTTTTTAGAAAGATATTGTAGTTGCACATGGAGAGTGAATGGAAGAGGGAAGCTAGAGGTAGGGTGACCAGTTAGGTAGAGGTTTTGGTGATCAGGAAAAAGATGTTGAATGTGTATTTGGGTAGGGCAGTCGTGGAGATGAAGGAGAGATGTCACACAAGTAGTAGAGAGTGAGAAAAGAGAGAGATCAAGAAAACGTAAGGGTCTCCATCACTGGTTATTGGCTGTGTGGATGGCTACACCTGTGAGTGAGACAGGGAACACAGAAGCTGGGCCATGTGTTGGGGCAAGGATGACTCTGAGTCCCATCTTATCTCTGATCAGTTTGAGAGCTTGGGGGAAGTACAAGAGGAACATTCTGTAGGCAGTTAGATGATGAGTCTGGATCTAGGAAGGAGGTCTGTAGCTGAGAGAGGGATCTGAGAGCATGTATGTATGTAGATGGTCCCTAAAACCAACATCATCCAACACACTCACAGAGCATGGGATGTGGGAGGAGAAAACCACACTGCATGGATGGGTGGAGGAAGAGAGAGGCTGATGCAGAGGCTGAGAAGACTGGCCAGAGGGTGGCAGGAGAACCAGGAGAGTGGGTATCCCGGAAGCTCAGAAGTTGGTGTCAGGAAGGAAACATGGCAGCTGTGTGAGCATCGTGGGGGAGTAAGGAGGGATGTGGACCAAGAAACGTCCAGTGGATTTAGCAACAAGGTGGGCCTAGCGAGAGCCATTTCAGGGGCATGATGGGGGCGGAAGCAGATTGCAGTGGGTTGAGAAAGAATTAGATTTGACAAAATAACTGATTGGAGACAACTGTGTGTGTGTGTGTGTGTGTGTGTGTGTGTGTGTGTGTGTTTTAAATAAACTGCCAAGAAGGGAAAGGAAAAAGGTAGGGTGGCCTAAGGAGGTTTGATTTTTTTTTTTTTTTTCTTCTTCTTTTTTCTCTCTCCAGGGAGAGAATTGGACCTATTTATGACCCATGAGGGAGAAACCTAGGGCTCCTAGCTAGTGAGAGAGGCCAAAAGGAATGCTTATGATCCAGGAGCATATGGATAATCCTTCCCAGGGCTGGTAGACGAGAAGGTGTAAGAGAGGGAGGAAAGGGGAAGGGTAGGACTGGGCAGGTCACAGCTCCAGAGGAAAGAAGCTCCCTCCCATCAGACTCGGGCTTGGCTGGTATAGAGAGGCTGCTGATTCTCCTCTTGTTGTAGAGGGACCTGCTCACAGACCTCTCCAGGAGCCCCTAGCTGACTGGAGAATCTAGTTTGGGGCAGGGGCTCAGGGGCCAACTCTTCCAATTGTATCCTCCCTGCTCTGTACAGAATTTGATTCTTGGGCCTGCATGACCAGGACCCCCTGGCCTACTGGATGTGATTGTAGTTCTCTGCTTGTCATTTTGTCTGGCCCTGTCCTCTCCTGGTCTCAGAGGCTGACCAGGGAGTTGGATGTTGATTGGAATGGACAGGAGTGGGCAGGTGCCTGAGGCTGGGTAGCTTAGTCCCTGTGGCTTCTGTATCTTACAAACTGGTCATTTGAGGCACTCATTGTCTCATGTTGTGACTGCGTGTTCAGAGATAGAGACCAGGGCTGCTCATCTCTGGAATCCCTACTGGCACAAAAGAAGACACAGGGCATGTTTGAGTGAATGAGATGAGAGTTCTAAATAATGGTTTAAATGGACTTTAGTATAAACAAAGCCCATGAGAAGGAGAAAGCAATGGTACCAGGGCCAGGAGGTTTGGTTAGGAGACCCTTTCCAGACACAAGTTGACAAGCAGAAAAGTGCATTCTAGGCAGGAGGAACTGTTAACTCCAAGGTGGGGAGACGAGACATGTTCTATGACTGCTGAGGGATGTAGTGTGGTTGGGCATTAGGGTCTGAGGGTAGTGGCCAGTGAGAGAATAGAACCAAATCATGGAGGGCCTTTGAAGGCCAGATCTAGGGTGAGAAGTTGGACTTGTTCCTTAGAGTTTGAGGGAGCCACGCAGGGAGAGAGGAGCTGGGGGGCCCCTGGGAGGACTCTGGAAAGTGGTGAAGCAACAGGTCTTGCCATTCCCCCCTCCACCCCAGCATGGTGAGGACACCTTCAACCGAGCCAAGCTGCTCAACGTGGGTTTCCTAGAGGCATTGAAGGAGGACGCGGCCTATGACTGCTTCATCTTCAGCGATGTGGACCTGGTCCCCATGGATGATCGCAATCTATACCGCTGTGGCGACCAGCCCCGCCACTTTGCCATTGCCATGGACAAGTTTGGCTTCCGGTGAGGCTCTTTTCTCACCTAGCCCTGAACCTCCCCACCCCTACTTCACCCAAGCCATCAGTCCCAGCTTCAGTGCCCTGCTAGCCCCTGGCCCAGACCTTTCTGGCTAGGGCAGATCCTTCTTAGGCCCCAGGTTGCACATTGGCCCTACACCCCAACTCTGGTCCTTCATCTTGAATCCCCTTGTGGCTTTTCCTGATACCTGCCCTCCCATGCCATAGGCTGCCCTATGCTGGCTACTTTGGAGGTGTGTCAGGCTTGAGCAAAGCCCAGTTTCTGAGAATCAATGGCTTCCCCAACGAGTACTGGGGCTGGGGTGGCGAGGATGATGACATCTTCAACCGGTGAGTAGGGTTCGATAGGGCTGGTAGCAGACTGGGTGGTGAGGGGGCGAGTGCAGACTGGGTGGGGCTTCTTGCCCTCCCAGTGCCTGTTCCAGTGCATCTGTCCCTATTCTCAGGATCTCCCTGACTGGGATGAAGATCTCACGCCCAGACATCCGAATAGGCCGCTACCGTATGATCAAGCACGACCGGGACAAGCATAACGAGCCCAACCCTCAGAGGTGACCCTCCAGCACCCCTGGCCCCAGGTCCCCCTAATCTCTTACTCCTAGAGATGACCTCCCAATATCCTCAAGTCTTGACTCCAAGTGCCCTCAATCCTTGACCTCCTAGATGTGGCCTCTAAGCATCCTTGACCCCTGAGACATCCAGAGGCTACCGATCCCTGCCCCCTACCCACTAGCTATCTATCACTCCTAGTTTGATCTGTTGAGATGACTAGAATGTAAGCTTGAATTGTCACTGAGTCCTTTGCATTTCCATTGTTGTATTCAAATACCTCATTTGTATATCTTGGGTGACCCCTGCTTATACTGGCCCTGCCAGAGCAGATAGGATGAGAGAGAGTGATATCTGGGGCAATGCTCCTGGGAAACTGACAAAGGTGGCCCAAACGATGTGGGGTGAAGAGTGGAAAGACTGTGAGGCACTGAGATGGGAGGGGTTAGCTCCATCTCAAAGGAGGGAGCCCTGTGTGATATCTGGGGCTGACTGGGAGAAGGGCCTGAAGGGCATGTGAGCATCCTGACACTTCTCTGCGACCAATGCCAAATTTTGTGGGATTGGGGGTCATACCCAATCCCCATCCTATCCCTCATGAAGCTCATTCTTGGCAAGTAGATAGGCAGTTGTGGCACAAGGTGATGAGGGCAGAAGAGGGAGTGATGGTGGGAGGCTTCTTGGAGGGAGGAGGTGAGTATAAACTGGAATTTGAAAAGAGTTATTCACTCTTACCTCACACCTACCTTGGGCACAATGCAGTATTCTCCAGGCTAATAAAGGAAGCCATTGTGGATGAAAGGAATTGTATTTGTAAGAGCTTGGAATGTGAACATGCATGGCATATATGAGACTCTGAGTCTCAGTTTATGGTTTTAACATACCTGAAGGTCAGGAATACAGTAGGTAGCAATCACTACTAAGTGTTTAGGGTCTTTAATTCCAGGTTGGGAGTCTTAACTTTTGTCCCATAGGGACTAGGGAGCTATAGAAGGGCTTTGAGGGGGGTCGAGGGAGTGGTCAGATTTGGGTTTGGAAGGCTCATTTTCTGAGCTCAAGGAAGGTGAAGACTGACCTAGCTGTTGTGTGGAGCTAGAGAATGTGGCTCAGCCTCATCCTGAAGAAATTCACAGCCTGAGGGGGCATGCTGGAGCTAGGACCTGTGTGTGCTGTGCCCCCAGCTTTTCCCAGGGTATAGGAATAGGGGAGATGGATTGCAGCTCTGATGCAGGGTTGGAGTTTAGCAGAAGCATGAGGCTGCAGAGTCCACTGAGCTGATGAAAAAGCAGGTGGTTCAAGTATAAACCACGGTCAGCAGGAATGACAGACTGGGGATGAGGGGCTTGGGGGCAGCTGAAGGAAGGTGCACCGCACTGAGAGGGTTCAGAAGAGGGGTCTAAGCTGAGCTCAGAAGGACTGGGAGGATTGAAACAGGGTGAGGGTGAGGGTAGGAGAAGAGCTCTACAAGTCCAATGGGAGCCTTGGTCTCGTTGCAGGAATAGTTTGGGTGTCATCATCTACTACTGATATCTACTGAGTGTGGAAGTGACCAATAGCAAGTAATTTCTGGGTTAAGGAACTTTATAGATGGTGGTTCTATCTGCCTAGGTGATTTTGCCTCAAAAGTTAGGAGTTTTCTTGGATTTTTTCCCTCACCCTATATGTCCAAACCTCACAAAACATATTGAGCCTATTTTTCTCTTTTTCTACCTTTACCCCAGTCTCTGTGATCCTGCTGGGATTACTGGATGAGTTTCCCTGCTTCCCGTTTGTTCTTCTGTAGTGCATGCCCCTCCTTCACCTGGGTTCAGACTCCCTTGGTGTTTTCTCACTCACAGAATAAAACACAGCTGCTTCCTCTTACAGAGCCCTGCCCATACATGCCCTAGCCTACAAGGTAATCCGCTTTTCCTCTTGGCCCACAGGTCTAGCCACACAGCTGTCTAAAAGCTTGTTCCCAATTTAGGGGCTTGGCCCACAGGTCTAGCCACACAGCTATCTAAAAGCTTGTTCCCAATTTAGGGGCAGCAGCACTCTGACCTCTGCCTGGAATGCTCTTCCCACTTCCTTCAGCTCAGTGTCACATACTCCTTCAAAGGCAGCCACCTTGTCCCCTTAGTGCTCTGAGGTTTTCCTAGCTTGTTACCTGCCTCTGCTAGTGATACAGACTTGTCAGGAAAGGAAAGACCTCACATATTCTGGTCATGGCTATGTCACTGGCGCTCAGCACAACCTGGAGTGCTCAGTAAGTAGATGACGGAAGTTGAGTGACTAAAGGATGAGGAATAGAGAGTACGGCATGGGGTTTGGGGGGAAAAGACGAGGCACCTCACATCGGACACATTGCTTTTGAGGTGCTTGTGGGATGCCTCGTGTCTGGGTCCGTGGCTTAGCTTAGGAGGAAGGTCTGAGCTGAAAGATCTGTGAGGCTATCATTCGTTTTCTGACAGGAGCTGAGGTCTGTGTTTCAAGAGTAGATACAAGAGCAGAGGGCTCCAGCGAGTCACTGCTGAATGGAGCATGATGACTTGAACCTTGGCCCCAGAGATCCTGTAGTGAGCTTGGCAGTTAGCCCTGATCTGGATCCATTTCTGTCCTTTAGGTTTACCAAGATTCAAAATACGAAGCTGACCATGAAGCGGGACGGCATCGGGTCAGTGCGGTACCAGGTCTTAGAGGTGTCTCGGCAACCACTTTTCACCAACATCACAGTGGACATTGGGCGGCCTCCATCATGGCCCCCTCGGGGCTGACACTCATGGACAAAGGCTCTTGGTGCCAAGGAATGCCTGCCAGAGGACTGACCTACAGCCTGGCTGGCAGCTGCTATGTGAGGGACCCCCAGGACTGAGACTGGGCTGTTTTCTGAGGTCTTCAGTAGACCTGCCAGCTGCACCTAGAAGTTTCAGAACCCACTTTGAGGGGCTTCTGGCCTGGGCAGGCCCCTCAAGTGTGGCCCTCTCGGGGTCAACCCTTCCTGCCCCACTCCTCCAGCCCAGCCCCCCTCACTGTCAGGGTCGGGCCAGCCCCTGCACTGCCTCGCGGAGTGGCCTGGGCTAGGTCACTCCACCTCTCTGTGCCTCAGTTTCCCCCCCTTGAGTCCCCTAGGGCCTGGAAGGGTGGGAGATATGACTAGGGGGCATTGTCTCTTCCAGGGGGAATTCTCAGACCTGGGGATCCCCCATGCTCCCAGGGGAGGGGAAACCTTTTTCATTCAATATTGTAGGGGCAAGCTTTGGTGCACCCTCTGCTGAGGAGCAGCCCCAGGAGGGGACCAGAGGGGATGCTGCGTTGCTGCCTGGGATCTTGGGGTTGGCCTTTGCATGGGGGGGGTGGGAGGAGCTTGGATCAGTCAGTCTGGTTCCCGCCTCCCTGTCTCAGAGAGGAGGCAGAAGCCCCAGGGCCGGCTCGTGTTTGTACATTGCACAGAAATTTGTGTGGGTGCTTTAGTAAAAAACGTGAATGGAGCAGCCCCTTTGTCTGTGTGGGGATGGGAATCCGGGTCCCAAAATCTTAGTTGCTCTGAGTTGTGTTAAGAGGATACCTGGCCAGGGTCAGCAGGGTTTTTTCAAGCGCTGGGATTCACTACACTGCCCTAGACAAAAAAGTTTACCTTGTCGCTGCCTCCACTGGCCCGGAGTAACAACCCAGTGGGACCAGGTTTCTCAGTTGTTTCACCTGCCTCGGGGCCAGAAGGTGCCCAGGGACTAGCCCAAGAACTTGGGGGCGGGTTCTGTGGCGCTTTCACTGTACAGCGCCACACCCGCGATTCGGGTGGACCAGCAGCTCGCGGGTGCCGCGGGCGGGACCGGCAGGGGCTGGGCGGGGCCTCTAGGGGCTTGGGTTTGCGCGCGGTTTCCCGGGTGACTGCCGCGCGGAAGAGGCGGGGCTAGGGCCCCGTTTCCCGCTGCCGGGCTCCCCCGGGCGGTGGTCCGGAACCCTGGCCCCCGAGGGTCTGCCAGAAACGCAGCGTAAGAAACGGCGCCAGAGACCGGTGCGGCCGACTGGGTAATTCCAGCCCTGAGGAATGGAGGCAGAACAGGGCGGGGCCTGGGGAGCAGGGTGGGCGGGGCGACCGGCGGTCTTGGAGTAAATCCAGCGCTCCGACCTGTCATCCCAAAGGCCCGAGCTGCGGACAGCGGCGCGGGCGGGCCATGCCCCGGGGCTCCCTGTCGCTGTGGGAGCTGGTGGAGAAGCATGTTCCACTCCGGGAGCGGCCTGAAGTGAAGAGGATTCTGGGGGAGGCGGCGGTAGATCTGACCCTGGAGCTGCGAGCGGAGGTGGGGAGTGGGAAGGTGGGCCATACCCCAGACCTCTCGTGATTTGCCATCTCCTCCAGGTCTCTGGCCCTGCCCAGTGACTCCCTAGATCTTGTCAGGTCTCACTATCAGCCTTGTCCTCTCCTGTTTGACTCCGCCCTACCCAACACTCAGGTCCCCTCCATGCCCAGTCGCAAGGTGCCCCAGCTCTCCTTGCAGGTGGCGATGCTAGAGGCACTGCTGCAAGAGACTCGATCTTCCCAAGCCTCTGGCTCTCACCCCATCTCTGACCCCTGCTCCCTTCTGGCACCTCCACCCCTCCTGAGGGACCTCATGCGCCAGGAACTCCAGCAACTGCTCCAAGGGCTCCGTGACAAGGCCATCTGCGAGGGCAGGTGGGAACCTCAGGCCTGGGCCTCCTCTGCAAACATCAGATAGGCTAGTCCTGCCCCTGATAAGGAGCCAGGGTGGCCTTTCTTGTGGTTTCCTGAAAGGAACCTCTCAGCTTCCTTCATGTGCACCTTTTGTAGGGACCCGGCCCAGGCGTGGGCCTCGTACAGCCCCAAGGTCATTCGCTTTGCCTTGGAGGAGCCCAGGTGTGACTTGCCAGATCAGGAGGTATTCCAGATGAGAGCTAGTGAACACAGGTAAAGTGGTAGAGGAGGAGAGATTGGTCCCTGCTTGGCATAGGGCCCCAGCCAGCTGGTGGATTCCACCTGGTTCCATGGAGGAGCTCCCAGTCTGGGGCTAAGCACTTTTACCAGGGTTTGTGGTAGGGATCAGCACCTGAGGGCTGTAGAACCCCCAAAGAGACATCTGCCCAACCTGGAGGCAGCAAGGTTTGTTGGAGAAAGCAACTGGTTTAATCTGGGGCTTGGAGTTGAGGAGCAGTTCTCCAGACAGATGAAGGTGAGAACTTTGCAGGAAGAGAAAGTCAGGAGACCAGGTTCAGTGTTCTCAGGCCTAGAGAACAAGAGTGAGGGCTAGGCTACAGAGGCAGGGAGAGCTGAGCAGAGAGGGCAGCAAACAGTATTTACAGCAGGGGGCTGAATAAGATGAACAGGCATTTTCATAAGTGGATATAGCAGCTTCTTCTAATCCTCGTATAACTGTATAAGGTGAGTGATGTCCCTATTTTGCAGATGAGGAAGCTGAATTTCAGAAAGGATAAGCAGTTTGCCCAAGGTCACATTCAGGGAAGGGTGGCAGAGGCTATTTGCAAGCCTAGGCTCCAGAACTCCTACTATATACTATATTATGTTGCCTTTGTAAGAAAAGACACACAGTTACCTAGGAGAAGCTGCATTTGTGTCCCTAAGGCCTGGGGTGAGCAACATAGGACAGTGATGTAGACTTCATCTGCCAGCAGCAATCACAGGGACCTCAGTGTCATCAAGGACCAACTGAACATGTCCAACATTGACCAGGTTGCTGGATACCTGAGGTGAGGCCTAGGGGCATCTTGAGTGGGTAGGTGAGGCACAGGAAAGAAGACAGGGATGGATCTTTAGGGGCTGGGACTGAGAGAAAGGAGACCCAGGTGTGTAAGGCTGAGAAGTAGAGAGCCAGCTATTGCAGAGCTAGTGGGGTTCCTGCCAGGAAGGACCAAGGCCCTAAGATTTTTATTCTGACATGGGGGGAACTGCAGGAGGGTTATAAGCAGGGGAAGGGCTGTGATGTAGGGAAGGATGGAGGCAGGGGAAGTTACAAGCTCAGAGAAATAGTGCAGAAGAGGGGATGGAGCCTACAAGGGTGAGAGTTAGGAGGCGGGCAAGAGGAGAGATCCTGCCCAGAAAGAGACTGACAGGGGCCAGAAGTCCATGCTGGGCAGCACCCAGGTAGCAGAGGGCAATGGAGGTTGAGAAGGAGGGGCCAGAGGGGGTTCCTGGTGAGGCTGGAAGTGGGAACTGTGTGGTGGGCTCAGCTGTGGGTCCTATGGCACTGATTGTGGCTGCCATGTTCCCTTATGTCCCAGGGGTCTCCTGGAGGAGGAGCGTTGCACTTTGGAGAGGGAGATTTCTACCTTGCAGGTGAGCACAGCCCTGGGTCTTCCCCTAGAGTTTCTCTGCTGAGTGGAGACACATTTTTCACCTGGGGGTCTGAGACCCATGCACATATGTATTTGTGTACATATGTGTATATCAAGATTGTGTGAGTCCTGTGTCCATTTCTCATGTATGCACACCTGTGTGTGTGAAATCCTAGAAGCCCAGGATTCTGTTTGAGCTCCTATGTCCAGAGTCAGCAGTTTTAGGTTAATCTGCTAGATTGCCAAGGTCTTTTTGCCTCTCTCCCTTACCTAAACCTGAGTATAGGCCCAACTACCATCTTAACGAGCTTGATTTTCAGTAGGGCTAGTGTTCCCTCCAAGGGCTGCTCTTGTGGAGCGCCACATGGGTTCATTCCCATACCCCACTCTGGGGATCTTGGTCTCTGCCTTCAGGCTGTGCCCCTGACTCCTCTCTCCCTGCAGCGCTGCCTGGAAGCAGAGCATACACAGGCTCACCAGCCCTCTGAAGCAACCCTGGAGCCCACCCTGGCAGGTGAGGACCCTGAGCTGGCCCCAGAGCACCCAGTCTCTTGCCCCTGCCCCATACTTGTGCACACACTAGAGGAGCTGGGCACTGTCTCAGCAGCATCCTTCCGCAGAGCTAAAGGAGCAGAAGGCGGCCATGGAAAAGGAGCTGCAGGCCTCTTTGGGACCTTCCTGCATCTTTACCAAACACAGGTATACCACAGTGGAGATGGCAGTCAGAGGAGGCTGAAGGGTCAGACCATGGCCTCCGTGCAGTTACTCTTTTCTGTTCAGGCAGCAGCCCTTGGGGTCATCCATTCAGGACCCTAGATCCTTTCCGCCCCTGCATGGAGCTGATGGAGTTCAGACTGGGCCTCTCCAAGGCCACCTACCTGCACCTCCTTTGGAGCGTTGCCCCCAGTCTCAAGGCTGGGCCTCCACCCGCCGCTGGGGACGGCAGCTTCGGTACAGCCCCAGGGAAGGACCACCTTCCACATCAATGTCCACTGCAGCACCCAAGGCCCCAACCTGAAGGACCAACCACAAAGTGGACTTCTGCTTCTGTCAGAACTTGCCCCTTCTACTGTTGCTGCCTCTCAGTTGTCATGGCCTTGCCAGCTTCAGGTCTCATCTTGGATGAGTTCTTGCCAAGACCCTAAGGTGGTTTGTCTGTCTAACCCTTTTCCCACTCCCTTGCCAGGTCCCTGGTATCCAGGGCTGAATTGCCAGACATCTGTCCTAGCTGTCACATCCTTTGGCCTTTCTCCTCCCAGGCCTCCACAAAGGCTTGGCCAACAGAGGTCCCATCCCAGTCCTGACTCTTGTCCCCCGGGGGACCCAGACAAAGCACAGCAGCAGTTCAGAGACAGGAATAGAAATTTCATTAAAATCTATGGACTTTAAAATCCTAGTGGTGCACAAATGGGCAGGGCGGGTAGTGCACCATTATTGCTACAAAGGATTAGACACGGCTTGACTGGGGCTGTCACTGCACAGAGGGCACAGAGGACGGACAAATGGACACTGCAGGCCTTGAAAGGAGCTTTGGCTCCAGAGGAGGCTGGGGCATGTGGGCTGGGGCCATTTGGCACATGAATGAGGGCAACACGTCTGGAAGACTGGGCTTTTAGCCTGGTGGAAGGAGGGCAAAGGGGTATCGTGCAGGGTCTCCTTCCCCAGGGATCTGGGCTCACACCTCCTGCTGAGCAGCCTCCACCACCCCTGCCCTCCGGAAACAAGTGCTCTGGGCAGGCTGCTAGGCCACAGCCTCTGCTGGCTGGGCCCGACAGCCAGGGCTGGAATGAGGGGTACAGACCCTGGAGCAGCCTAGTGAGGTGCAAGCAGGCCTGGAAGACAGACTGGACCCGAGGCTGGGGGCAGGGGTGGCAACCACAGATACAATCTTTACAAAAATACACAGATAAACAGGGCTGGGTGGGACAGTCTGACAAGTAACACTGTGCAGCTCCCCAGCCCTTTAACCCGCCAGGTAGGAAGATCCAGATTTGCCTGGGCAGAGGCTAGAGTCTGTTCCGAAGGCAGGAACACTGGTCACAAGGCTGGAGGTCCAGGGAGGACAGGTGCGGGGCCAACCCAGAACCTCAGCTCAGGGCAGAGTGTGAGGGTATCAGAGGCCATATAAAGCCTGACAGGCCTCTGGGGACCTGGCCCGAGACCCCTCCAAAGTGCTTTGGGCCCCCCTGCAGTCCTCCCATTGTCTCCCTACCCCCTTGGCATCCAAAGGACGTGTAAACACTGGGGACACAAGCACAAATGACTGCACTAGCAGTGGTGGCTGAGGGGACAGCAGCCATCCTGGCCAGGGCGTGATGGGACAGGTGTGACACCTGTCCACTGCCTCCCCAGTCTCTGGTGGGAGCACGGGGTGGAGGTGGGGACACTCCCCTGGCAGCTGTGCTCATATTCGGGAGTCCTGGAGGCGGCTGGAGCTGTTACTGCCCACAATGGGGATCTGGGCCTTGTCTGGATGCAGTGGCTGGACCTCGAACCCATCTTCAGGAGAGGGGGCTATGGTAGGGGCATAGCGCCCAGTCCGGTGCTCCAGGAGGGCAGGGCCCCAGTCTCTGCTTGGTTTTGTGGCATTTTTCAAACGCTGCACAAGAAGCAAGCAGGTGGTGCAGTGGGCAGGGTGTCAGAAGGGAGCCCTTAAGCCTCATCCACCCACCTCCTCCCATTTCTTCCAGTTGCCCAGCCACTGCCCCTCACCTGGAGAAGGGTGTCCCCATCTGTACGGCAGAGCTGGAACATGGCATAGAGTGGGATGCAGATGACGGAGGACAGGGCCATGAGGAAGCCGATGGCCACGGCCCAGCCTGGGTACTGGTAGTGGTTGTAGGTGATTGGCCGGTACTGGATCACCGTGAAGATGAGAATAAACTGCAGGGTGTGAATGGGAGTGGGTGTGAGGTCAGCCCAGAGCTCCTCCCAGACCCCAAGCCCTCCCTCCTAGCAACATGCCTTGCTTTACCCACTCCCAAGCAGGAAAGAGGCATTCTGGGCAGGCCACAGGCAACTTCAGCACCTGGGCAGTGGAAGAGGCATGGTGGGCAGGTAGGCGCCATGGAAGGGAGGAGGTCTGTCTGCCATAGTCCTGAATGGGCCAGTGACAGTCAAGCTGCCGCTGCCTTTGGAAGTCAGTTCCACTCCGAGACTCAAGACTCCCTATTACCTTTTGAGGCAAGGCCTAATTCTGGCCTTTAGGCCTTCACTTGCAAGTGACCTCAGCCCACCTTTCTGGCCACGTTACTTTACCTCAGTGTTTCAGTTATGCCCAGCACTCCTACCCTTTCTCCATTCGTTCTGGAGAATCATCCTCTGCATCTGCCTTTGTCAAACCCTGTGCTAGTACTGCCTCCTTCAGGAAGCTATTCCAGATTTTGTCTCCTTTTGAAGGGCCCCTCAGTGGCATTTCCCATCTGCCTCTCTCAGAGTTATGTTTCCTGTTTCCCAGGCACCTGGGAACACCTGGCTGCTCATGAGCTTGGGGTCTGCAGTGCCCTGCACAGTCCCTGGCAACAGCGTCTTGTTAAGCCATGCTGAGAGATGGAGGGAGCTGGGGAGAGGGTAGGGCAAAGCTATGGCTTTGGCTATGGCTGTGGAGATAGTGACATTCAGCTTAAGGGACAGCTCCAAGGGTAGAAATGGTGAGCATCCGGGAGCCTCTTTAGAGAGACGTGAGTGAGATGGGGAGTAAAGCCCATGGCTGCAGCAACAAAAAAGCCGAAAGAAGCAGTGAACCATGGCTAGTGGCTCATGGTTCCACCAGAGGGCCTGGAAGGTGGGGTGCCTTGACTTGCCAGCAGAGCTCAGCATCCTCCCCCAGAGCCTTCAGCTGCTTCCTGAAGCTCAAGCTCCTCTGGCCTTATGACCACATTCTAGAAGGTAAGACCCACATCCAAACTGGGGATCCCTTCTGGGATATACATAATGAGAGCATGTCACAAGCTCCTGAGTGGAGCTAGAGCCTGAGCCACATGTGGACAAATCTCTTCATTAGCTGACAGAAGGATGTGTTTGTCAAAAAGAGTTTTCCAGAAATAGAAGCCATGCACCAAAGAGAACATGATAGCCCAGAAACATGTCTGTGGAGCGTGGAGTCCTCATCTTAGGGTGACTCCAGCCAGTTTTCCTGGGCACAGAGAAGGTACTGCCCATTCTGCTTCAGTCTTGAGAAGACACCAGATGCAGGCTGAGGCTGCCCAGGAGGCCCTTCTTGTGTTTGTCTCCTTCCTGCCTCTTGCCCTTGACAGGTGCCCCACTCCAGAGTGGCAGCCTTTTTGAGTGCTGGGACGCTGAGCTCCCCTCATGTGGGCCCTAGGCCGTGGCAAGGCCCTCACCAGCCTTCCACTCCTGACAGCAGGAGACTTCCCCTCCTCGAGTTTCAAAGCTGGGCCAGTGGCCAGAACGGGTGCCTGTGCCAAGCCGAGAAACATCCCATGCCCCATGTGGTGGAGGCCTCAGCCCTCCAGGGGCCTAATTTTTAGAAACATGAGCCAAAGTGGAAGTCCTGTGCTGAGCTCCCTGTGGTCCTGAGGAATAGAGCATGACAAGGTGTGACTCCACACACTGCCCTTGCCACTGGGTGACCCCTCTGTCACTCAGAGGTAGCCCTGCTGCTTCTGGGTACACTACTCACCGCCCCTTGATTTCCCACCTTAAGCACAAGAAGACAGTGTTTAGCCCATAGGCCATTCCTCCCTCCTGGGTGTTTCCAGCATCACACTGGCCCAGCAGGAAGCTCCAAATTGAGCTACCTGCTCCACATCATGGCTCTGTCCAGCCTTACCAGTTGTGTGACTACGGACATTACTTAACATTCCCGTGCCTTAATTTCCTCATCTGTAAAATGTGGATGACAAGGATATCCTAGAGAGTTACGTTCAGGAGTTAACGTGTGAACAGTGTACAGAAAGGGCCTGGGTCCTTGCCATGGTCCTTACCACCAATTCAGCTCTCCAGTGGAAGTTTCCCAGCTGGTAAATGAATGGCAACATGGGACTTCCCCTCCTAAGCCTGCCCACTTACCTACCAGGAAGGCTTCGGAAGCTGCCCTCTCCCCCATGCAAAGCTTACATCTCCTGAGCCTGCGAGGGCAGATCTTGGGGCTGCTTCTGGAGCACCCCCACATATGTTCATGCCCTATAACCAACCTCCTCAGGCCCCTTCTGTGTGAAGGGCTGGGGTTGAGAGCAGTGAGGCAGACGGGTGACACAGAGGTGACACTAATGCCAGTGACAGCTCATGAGGCCCCTCTGGGGAAGCCAGGCAGGGACACCAGGCAGTGGGTCTGATTTATGAGTTGCTGCCATTCACCGTCCCCCTCCAAGCCTGAGCAATGCCATCAGTCAAGTACTGGTCTCTATATTTCCTTCCTGACTCCAGGCCAGGGCCTGGTGGCTCTAAATGTGCACACACCTAGCTGACTATTCAACTGGAGGCCAGGGTCATGGGTGTGGAGCTCTGGCCTAATGTACAGATTCCTGTTCTCCCTCCACTGGCTTCCAAGAGGACACGTGGTTGATAAGCATCAGGAGGAAGGAGGGCACCCAAGGAACTTACAAAGATGATAGCTGGAGAGACAAAGCGCCAGCAGATCTGGAAGAAGAGGGGTGGTGGGAACCCCAGCATCATCTGGATGTCCTGGAAGTAGTTCCGGTGCCCTGGAGAGAGGGCAGTCAGCGGGCCCAATAGGACAGTGGGTTGGCTACGGGCAGGGACATGCAAGTCCACGGAAACATGGGCACTTACCATAGATGTACATGATGGACACACACATGATGCAGGAGATGACGACCAAGGAGAAGCTGGCCGCATAGTTGTCCATTAGCAGCAGCCAGTAGATGCCTGCCTGTGGGCCAGGGAGCAGCTGAGCGGGTGTCCATGGCCCAGGCCTCCAGGCGCCTGCAAGTGCAGTCTAGCCTTTCCCCCACTTGGTCCTTACCTGGCTGGTGAGAGGGATGCCCAGCAGGAAGCCAGCCACAGCCACACCCAGGGTCACATAGGTCTTTTTCTGCAGGATCCACTCATTCCCCACCTCATCCACAATGGCTGTTACCAGTGTCTCTAGGAGGCAGAACTGTGGGGCACAGCCATCAGAGCAGGGGCCTGACCTCTGCCCTCTTCTCTCTCTCCAGGTCACCAGCCCCATCCCACACCTCATACCTGAGTGCCCAGCCCCAGCAAGATAAGCATGAAGAAGAACAGCAGGGACCACAGCGGGGAAATGGGCAGCAGTGTGAGGGCCTCAGGGTAAGCCACGAAGGCCAGGCCAGGGCCATGGTCTGCCACACGGGACACATCCACACCCAGGTGATTGGCCATGAAGCCGAGGATGGAGAAGATGACGAAGCCAGCATAGACACTGGTGGCACAGTTGGTGATGCTGATGATGATACTGTCCCTAAGGGGGAGGAGAACAGAGACCATTCAGGACAGCCAGCTTACTTCCTTCTCCCTGATTTGAGCCAAGAGAAGACATGGAGACAGGGCAAGTTCTAGAAACCAGCATGCCTCCCAACTCCTTTTCTGGTCTGCTCTGGGGCTTTTTAAGTAAAGCTGGGGCTCTCGAATCCTCACAGAGCTCCGAGACATCGTTATGCCGTCCCTCCTCCTTCTCTGGACAAAGTGCTCTCAGGACATGGGAGGAAGGGGTGGGCGCTGGGGGCCTGGAACACAGGGTCGGACTGTGGAGAGGGCAAGGCATGGCAGGCAGCCTCAGGGCTGGCCCCAGCTTCTCACCGGTAACAGTTGTTGTGGAACTTGTTGTAGGAAGCCATAGTGATGAGCCCGCCCCAGGCGCAGCCCAGCGAGTAGAAGATCTGGGAGGCAGCATCCCCCCACACCTGCAGGGAGACCAGCAAGACTCCATGTCAGCAAGGTCCCAGCCTGGCCCCTCCCCGACCCCTTCAGAGTCCCCCTCCACATCCCACCTTGGCCTCCAGGATCTTGTCCCACTGTGGGGTCAGGTAGTACATGATACCCGTGAAGGCTCCTTCCAGGGTCACTCCCCGCACAAACAAGATGGTCAGCACCACGTAGGGGAATGTGGCCGTGAAATACACCACCTAGACACAGGATGGGCTCCATGGACTCCTCTGGGCTCTCTCCCTCCCTGGCACCACCTCCTTGTCCCCCGAGCACCACTGGCCCTCTGGGCCCTCTTCCCCTCTTATGGCCCTTCCTCACCCATGCCCAGCATCCCTCCCACAACCCAGGTAGGGGAGGCAGGGTCTTTCAGGGTGGGAACAGACCCTGCCTGGGGAGGGGTACTTGCTTTCCCTGAAGACTTGACCCCTCGGATGAGGCAGAGAAAGACGACCACCCAGGAGACACCGAGGCAGCCTAGGAGGGGTAGCCGCACCTCCCCAAAGTTCCCGATGTCATCTGACAGCTTCAGCACATAGAGCCTGGGGGAGGGGAAACTGTCATCGAGGGCCAGCCTCTGCTGCCGGCAACAAACTTCAAGCCCCAGGGCCCTGCTGACCACTCCCTTCTGCGTCAGGAGGTCCCAGCAGCCAGCTTGTGGGAGATGGGAGCCATTCAGGGGCCCAGTCCAGCCAGCCCAGCCCTGGCCATTGAGCTCCTGAGGGCCCTGAGACCCAGGCACTGCCTTGCAGCCTCTCCTAGGGCCCTGAGGACTCCTGGAGGCTACCTGGAAGCCTGCAGCATGGGGTCTGCCTCTTTGCCCCTGCTCGGGGCCACCTGGCCCTCTCTTGTGCATCTCTCCCTTCAGGAATGCCCTCTCGGCCTCTCAGAAGTCACCTTTTCTGGGAAGCCTTCGGTGAGCATGCCACCCACACCAGTCAGCACCACGTCTGGTGAGCTGAGGGAGGCAGCAGAGGGCAGAGTAAAGATGGCACCCAAACTCCTCCCTGCAGGTCTTCATCTGCCCCCTGTGCTGTGCCAGCTGTGCTCCTCAATCAGCCAGATATTTATGTGCCAGGCCTTGTGCTAGGTGGTGGGCCTGCAGAAGCCATGATCCCAGTCCTTGGGAAAGAAGGCGGAGGAAAGCCAGCCACACTGCTCTGGTCAGGAAGGGTGAAACAGAAACGGGACAAAGTGCAGCAAGTCCCAGAGGGACATCCCCGTCCCATGGGAGAAGACAGGGTGGAAGGCTTCCCAGAGGTGAGGCTGGAGCTGTGGTGTGACCAGTGTGGAGGAGGTGGGTGAAGAGGACTGGCAGCATGTGCCAGGCTGAGGGAACAGCATCAGCCAGGGCAGGGGCTGAGGAACTAGTGTGGCCCAACCTGGGCAGGTCAGGAAGCTCAGTGAGGTTGGAACAGAGGGGAAGATAAGAGAGAAGCGTGAGGAATAGGAAAAGACCAGATGGTAACAGGCCATAAAGTCGAGGCTGAAAAGTTTGGATTTGGTCCTCAGGGCAATGGGACTCTTCCTAAAACCTCTGATAGGTTTTAGTTAAGGGTGCTCTGATGGTCTCTCCTTGGCCTTATAGTAGTTCCTTTCTCTCACTGAGGAAAAGGCAAAGCCCTTACAGTGGCTGCAGGCCCTACAGGATCCATTGTCCCTCACCCTGCCAGCTCTCTGATCTCTCCTCCTACCCTCCCCCTTGCTCACTGCTCTAGCTGCACTGGCCTCCTTGTTTCTTAAACATGTCAATGCCTCAGGGCCTTTGCACATGCCATTGCTTCTGTCTGGCATGGTCTTTCCCCAGATAATCACATGCACGTGTGGGTGTGTGACTGGAAAGACATACAGTCCTTAGGGCCCTGCACTTAGAAGGACTTTGAGTTTGGTTTAATGCTCCACCATTGCCATTTTGAGGCTCTTAATACACTTGAACAAGATGCCCCATATTTTCATTTTCACTGGGTCCTACACATAATACAGCAGGACTTGTCTACATGAGTCCCTCCCTCCCTCTTCATTTCCTTCAGATTTTTACTCAGGTGTCCTCTTTTTTGAGGGACCTTCCCTAAGTACATTGCTTAAAACAGCAGCCCGGCCCTACCCAGCATCCTTTGCTCCCCCTCTGCACAGACATCTGTCATGCCATATACTATTCATGTTCGGTCACTGTCCTCCATGAGGGCGGGAGTCTTTGCTCATTTCGTTCAGTGCTGTTCACAGAGAGGCACTCCAAGCGTACTTGTCCAGGAATGAATAAATTCTGCATTAAACAGTTTCGGAGGTGGAAGGAGGGGAACCTGGAAGGAGACTAGTTTGGCTGTTGGAACTTCCCAGGCTAGAGGTAAGGAGTAGGAAGGAAGCTCTTGGGCCTCAGTACCTCCGCCTGTGCAACACAGGTAAGGACCTCAGCCTGAGAATAATCTGTAGATAAATGTAGATGGAACGCAGGCTCCCTTCTTCCCCTCGGACAGCTAGGCCCTCTCAACGTGGCTCCCACTCGGATCAGCTGGCCTTCAGCATTCTTAGCTATATTCACCCCTCCCAGGATCGGTTCTCACCCCCTGGCACCACTTCTGATGTCCTGAGATGGGATATTACTCTGGCTCTTCACGAGACAATGCTGTCAGTCCTGGACTTGATGCCTGCTTGGCTCTCTGGCTGATGGGGGCCAGGCCCTTGGCTGCCATCCTCTCAGCCTCCCATCCTCCTCCACAGATTGTCCTTGGAAGCATGGCCACAGTGGCACTGTCCTACCTCTCCTCTCCTCTCCTCCCCAGCGCCCTGGACTGCAGGCCATGGGGCCAGCCATGGCTAGACCCTCTCAGGCTCTCCGTCCATGGGAGAGCCAACAAAGGGAGGAATGCTCAGGAACCATGGGTGGGGCTGCTGGGCCCCCATCCTCTCCTCTCACAGTACCTTCGTGACTCTTTTTCTCCCTGGTGCATATAGAAAAAAATACTGGTTGGCCCATTGAGGTAAATAGACAAGGCCACTCAGCTAAAGGCAGCTGTGTTGGGGCTTCAGCTGCCCAGACCTTGCCTTCCTGGATACTAGGTGCTACAACAGGGACATCTGGCCCTTCAGAAAAGCCCAGGGTCCTTCCACCGCTACTGATAAGAGTCACTTTTCAGCTGGGCATGGTGGCACACACCTGTAATTCCAGTGGCTCAGGAAGTGGAGGCAGGAGGATCGCAAATTTCAGGCCATCCTTGGCAACTTAACAAGGCCCTAGGTAATTTAGGGAGACCCTGTCTCAAAATACAAAATAAAAAGGGCTGAGGATATGGTTTCGTGATTAAGTACCCCTGGGTTCAATCCCTGGCACCAAAAAAAAAAAAAAAAAGGTCACTTTTTCTCAAGCTCCAGCATTCAAATAAAGAAACCATTTCTTATTTAAAGGACTTTTAAAACTTCATCTAATTATACATGCTAAACTGGTAGTATTTGCTGTTATTTTTATTGCAGGAGTACAGCATTACAGAACTAAGGAGTACAGAGTTTAGAAGGCTAGACTGGGAACCAAAGAATGGATTCTGGCTTTACTTTAGATGGCACCATATTTAGTTTTCTGTTTTATTTTAGACCATGTGCTTTTAAGATCAAAGAATTAACCTAAGAACTTTTGGAACACAACATATTTACAAGTTGGCTCTTGATACATGACCTCCCTGGAATTATCCTGCCTTATGTTTTGAAAAATTTCTCCATGTGTATATGTACATATAGATATTCCCTATAAAGATATATATATATATATATATATATATATATATATATATATATATTCCCTGTATTGATTATGTCTCTATCTCTAGTTCTGATTTCCTCAACCAGAGGGTCAATGCCTTAAGGTGGGATCACCGACTCCAGGTCCTACAGCCATGCTTACTGAGTACCTGTTGCTGTTCCTGGTGACTTGGGCTGCTTCATCTCATTCCACCTTTGCAACAATGGGGGAGGTCCTGTAGCCACCCCGATTTAGAGGATGAACATCTAAGACCGAGAGATTTGGTGACCTCCCAAGGCCACACAGCAAGTATGTGGCAGAGTCAAGATTTCAGAGATATTAGTGTGACTCCAAAGCCACTATGAGACACTAGGGCTGGGGGTGGGATCGAAGTCCACTGGGCAGCAAGGGCTGGGTGCCACAGAGACTGTGGAGCTGGGACAGACTGGTCATGAGTTCAAGGGCTGGTTGAGAAGGTTAGACTCGGACTCAGATCGTTATAAAGGACTGTAAAATGAGATTGTGGTGGGCTGGGGAGGCAGGGGAGGGCTGTGAGTCAGAAGGGTGAGCAGGAGGCAGATGTGGAGCAGAAGTCTACCCTCTGGGTTTCTCTAGCTTTAGAGGCATGTCTTCATCTTCCTTTTGGACTGCTTTTCTCCTTCATGAAATGGTGACTTTATTTTGTTTATTTTTTGTTGTTATTTCTGGTACCGAGGTTTGAATCCAGGGGTGTTCTACCACTGAGCTCCTTCTCCACCCTTTTTTTCTCCCACTTTTTAAAATTGGTGCATTACTCACCCTTTTTATTTTTTTTAATTTTGAGACAGGATCTTGCTAAGTTGCTGAGGCTGGCCTCAAACTTGCAAACTTCTTGCCTTACCCTGGTGCACAGATATGCACCAGTAATCCCAGCATAACATGGTAACTTCAAAATAATACCTGCCTGAGCTGCCTAATGAGATGGTTATAGGGTACAAATGACATCATGTCACTTTTCGAAGGGGTGTTGGAAAGTATGGACTGAGGACACCGCATGGCATTGCTGGCCTAGGACCAGGCAATGGTGTAGCCAAATAGGCTCTGGATATGCAGACCCAGACACAGCTAACTGATGCCCAGATCCTTAACCTTTGAATGGCTGCCTCTAAGTCTGAAAAGAGGGATAATACCTACTGAGATAGTATGTCAGCACATAATAGATGCTCAAGAAATGGAGTTGCCACCACGTGCGGTGGTGCACTTATAATCCCAGTGGCTCAGGAAGCTGAGGCAGGAGGATCCCAAGTTTCAGGCCAGCCTCAGCAATTTAACGAGGCCCTAGGTAACTTAGGGAGATCCTGTCTCAAAATTAAAAAATATAAAAAATATTAAAAGGGCTGGGGATGAGGCTCAGTAGTTAAGCACCCCTGGGTACTAGAAAGGAAAAAAAAAAATGGAGTTGCCAATTCTTCCTCACTGAGTGCAGCCACTCACGCAACTCTTAAAGGTCACTTCCCAGGGTCTCCAGAAGGGGGCAGCAGGGAGCCACTTCTCCAATCCTAGACAGGACTGGCCCTGTGCCAGCTGGGGAGCAGAGTTCAGCTGTCTGCCCAGAAATCCCCCAGCCAGGTTTCTCTGAGGACTATTCCCCTCTGGTTTCATTGAGAAAAATCTCCAGAGCTTTTCCCAGAGTCTCTGGTAGACAGCTCCTGGGAGGGGCACCACTGAAGCATCTGGGGGGTGGGGGGGCAGCAGGGTGGGTGAGGCTTTGTGCTCCTGGGAGCTTCCAGGAAGCTTCACCATCCTCAGTCTAGATCAAGCTGCCCAGTCCACCCCATGCCTCCAATCTAGTAAAACGTAACTGGGCAATTATCTGCTGAGTTGGACGTGAGCTCAGGAAGGCATCGTCTGTGTATCTCATTCCTTGCCGGTCTCCTCTCCAAAATGACCATCCAGGGATGGAGCCTGCCTGCCCCTCAGTGAGAGACAGTAGCTCTGCACTCTGCATGGGAGTCCTGAGGGCAGTGACCATGTCTTATCTGCCTATTAGGGGTCTCTCCCCAGCACAGAACCTGTCTCAGGGAAGCTGTTCCTTCAGGGGCTCAGCACTCAGGACCCACTATGAATTCAAGAATCCCCAGGCCTCCCACATCTACCTGTGGTTCTCATCACAAAACAAAGATCGCCTCAAGCCCATAGTCTGGCATCAAGCCCTGTACTATGCGATGCCTACTGGCCTCTTCTGTCTCATTACTCCCTGTCCTACCTGCCCACCGCCCCAGCTCCTATTCAGCAACTGCTGACCTCTGCTCACCTGCTTGTGTCTCTCCGATTCCTCTTCCTCCCTCTCTTCATATTCTGTGCAGACCTAATTACCTCCTCTTCCCCATCCTTTTTTTTTTTTTTTAAATAGTACTGGGGATTGAATTCAGGGGCACTCTTCCACTGAGCTACATCCCCTGGAAGAAGGTCCTGCTAAATTGCTGAGGCTGACCTCAAACTTAAGATTCTCCTGCCTCAGCCTCCTGAGTTGCTGAGATTACAGTTATACCACTGTAGCTCCCTTTGAATGAACCACTACCCTCTTGGTGACTCTACCACACTCCTGTGCATACCTGTACCAAGACACCTGCCCCTAAATGATCAGAAATCTGTCTCCCCATTGGATTCCTTAGGGCAGCGACTGCGGAATGAATGAATGAGGTCTACTTATTTGCTCCCAAAGCCCTCTGCCCAGATGCTCTCCAACAGGACCTGAGGGATTCCCTCCGGAATGTCCTGCGGTGCCCTCCAGAACACTTCCAGCAGCAGCTACCCTTCCACTGGCCCTGAGACTATAGTCTCTGAATGGTGTCAGGCTGTCTTGATCACAGCACCCGGCTTAGCAAACTTCCATGGCTCCTCTTGTTCTGCAGCATGAAGTCTAAGCCCAGTTCTTGTTAGTTCTCTATGAAGGCCATCTTAAGGCCCAAGAGTTCCCCCGACACCTGTTAGTCTCATTCGAGTAGGCTCCCCTGAGCCTTAGGACCAGTCCCTGCTTATCTGAGATCCAGGGCCTTTGCTCAGGCTATTCTCACCAGCATGCCATCCCCCTCTGCTCCAATTCTCTGAAGGTTCGCTGGATTTCCGGGGCCCTCTCTCACTGCTCTCCCAAATCAATGTCCCGTCTTCCGTGCTCTTGGTATGTCATCCTCTTCTCCCATGATTCTTCACCCAGCTCTGCCTCCCTCTGCACCCACGGGGGGCTGAGCGTGTAGCTGGCATCTCATCTAGTCTGCACATGGTTACCCGATGGGGAAAGGGAGGGCCGCGGGTTGCCGCCAGGCTCTCCTGTCCCAGGTCCAGTGGGGCCCTCACCTCCAGTACTCCTCACTGGGGCTGGTCCTCTGCAGGGTGTGGTTGAGCGGGTGGGAGAGGTTGCTGGGTAGGGCAGCAGGCCGGGAGCCATTGGTGAGGTTGGAGGTGTCCAGTACGCCAGCGCAGTCAGGCGTGTTCCAAGGGTTATTGCAGTAGGCCCAGGGCAGCACGTGTGTCATGGAGGAGAAGAAGTAGTAGAAGGCGATGCAGATGATCACATTGTAGTAGATGCCAATGTATGTGGAGACCACCATCATGCCATAGCCCACGCCTGGCAGGGAGGGGGCACAGGTCAGCACTGATGGGGGAGGAGCCTCACATGTCTAGTGGAAGGAGGTGAGGCTAACAATTTCTAAGGGCTCAAGGGGCAGGCTTTGCTGGAGGGTCATGGGAGGGACAGGTCAAGGCCTCTATAGGGGCAAGTTAGGGGGTGAAGGGGTTTTGTGTATACACATGGCAGGAGAGGAGAGTGGGAGGCAAGTAAACATGGATCCCAGCGTGCATCCATGGCCTTGGCCATTGATGTAGGGCTTCGGGTCAGCGCCCAGGCTCCGCGGGGGTGGCAGTGTTTGTACAGATGGGTGGGTCAGCGTGGCCCTTGGAGGCCGCTGAGAGCGTGTGCATGCACAGGTCCCTGCATGCATGATTGAGTGCCCCACCCAGGCCTCACCTTTGAACATAGGGCTGATCCTCCATACCCCCAGGCAGCCCTGGCTTGCAAACTGGCCGAAGGAGAGCTCCATGAAGAAGAGAGGAATCCCGCAGAATATCAGCATGATGAAGTAGGGGAACATGAAGGCGCCTGGCAGGCAGGGAGAGGCCTGGCTCAGGGTGGGCTTGGAGGATCCCACCCCAGGCTTCCCCCACAGCACAACCTTCGAGATTGGGTAGGAATGGAATACTAGTGTACCAGGAATTGAGCAGGAGCCCAGGTCTGGCGCTCTACCCCCTGCCTGTCTTTGAACTTGACAAAGGCTCCCGGGAAATCTGCTCTGAGCAGAATCCAGCCCCAAAGCTGCCATGTTTGGATGGGATTTGATGGTTTAACCAATCAATTTCACAAACATAAGTCACTGTGATCCTCAAATATCTCTGGACCATTTGGGAGGGTTGTTGAAGCATAGGGGGAAAAAGACGGGGAACCCTGGGAAGTAGGGGTATTTTTCTCCTCTTCTCATCTCTAGGGAGTAGGCTGGTAGGGCCAGGCCCAAATGCAGACTCCCAGGATCTGAGGGTGGTCTGTGCCTTACACAAAGGGTGCCCAAGCCAGGGATGGGGGTGAAGAAGACCAGGGCCAGAGGCTAGCCTCTGTCTACAGTGGGGTCTGTGCCAGGACAAGGGAGGCCCAGGCCCTGATGGGTGGGCCCTATCAAGGTGGGTGGTCCCTGCCCTGTGCCCGCCGGGTACCTCCCCCGTTGCGATAGCAGAGGTATGGGAAGCGCCAGACATTGCCCAGGCCCACGGCATAGCCCACGCTCGTCAGTACAAACTCAATCTGGTTGCCCCAGTTTCCCCGTGTGAGGTTCTGGTCCTTCTTGGTGGCCTCGCTGGGCACAGCACCATTCTGTGGGGACAGGAGAGAGGCTACCATCAGCAAGCCATTTGTGCTCCATGCCTGACCCAGCCTCCCCGGTGGGGACACTTTGGACCCTCCAAGCCCCCCTTTCGGGGTTTCTCCTCTGCTGGCAGGAGCCACAGGCAAGCCTGGCAGAGGAGAGAAGGGAGGAGTGGCCGCCAAGCAGAGCTTCCTTCTCTGGCCCCCAGCACCTGGGTCCAGATGCGCCAGGCCACCTGAGGAACTGCTGCCAACACCTGGAGGTGGGACACAGAGGAGGGTGCGAGAGCCAGGAGTCCACTAGCCCCTCTAAAACCTCCCCTCACTCCTCAGGGTAAGGATCTGGGAGCAGCTGAGCCTCATACCAAGCAGCCAAGACAGGCTGGGCACAAAGGGGCCTGTGTCCAGACAGCACCCCCCACCCGCCGCCTACCACATCGCCAGGCTGAGCACGCTGCCCCTGGGCAGGCGGCGGACCCTCCCCCCGCTGAAGGCTTCTTCCTGGTGGCACAGGGTGGGCAGGGCTGTGGGGAAGGAGGGGAGCAGCTGAGCTGGCCAGGCCTGGGGAGGGCATTGGGGTACTCAGGGTGAGCCTCTATACTGCCCATGGAAGCTGACCTGGGCCACGGCTGGGGGTGCTAGGCCATGAGTTGGGGAAAGAGACCAGACTTGTAAGCACCGTGCCAGACTCTGAGGACAGACTCCGTTAGGGAAAACAGAGGGAGCTGTTCCAGAAAAGGAGAGCAGGAAGAAGGGTCTCTGAACTGACAGAGGGTTGCCTGCAGAGGATGGAGCCACAGGTCAAAGGTCAGGAGGGCTGATGAGGGGATGTGTCCCAGGGAAGAATGCTGGGCCCGCCCATGGGAGCTGCCAGGCCCATGTGGAGCCCCAACTCCAGAGCTGGAGGTGGCTCTGCTTGTCCCAAAGAGCGCATGTGTCTGTCCCTTCCTTAGGCTGCACCCTTCCATCCCCCTCCCACAGTGAGTAGGACAGGAATCAAGCTACCCTCAGTCTGAGCCTGAGAAGGGCCTGAGAGTCTCACTATGGAGAATAGGGACCCTGAGAGGTCCTAGCAGAGGACATACACATAGTTCCATAAACAGCCTCACAGAGATGGGTTACGCCCCTGAGAGGAAGGAACAAGAGACCCTGGAGGATACCTGGATCGGGGAAGGAGCAACATGGCCTCTGAGAAATAGCAGTGTAATGCTGACCCTCAGCTTGAAAGAGACATCTTCAAGGACAGCTGTCACTCTGGCCTATAATAAGCAAGGTGGCTTGGTATTTAGACTGTGGCTGGACGCTGACACTGAAAGCCGAACGCGAATGGCCTTGGCGGGCCCCGGTGCCTTCCATGAAGGTACATTTGGGAACACAGACACAGCCAGCACCAATGCCTGGCAGAGGGACACCACAGCAGAGACACCTTTGTGGGGGGTCACTCCGAGCACCCAATCCAGCACTGCCCCCACCGACATGCTGCCCCTGGTACCGTCTGTCACTGCTGGGGGGGTGCAAAGCACCCAGAAGTGGGGGGGTCTCCTTCAAGGAGCACCTAGAGCAAATGGGCAGGCTGAAGATGCCTGCTTCATTCATTCCCTGATTCATTCCACAGGGTCAGAGAGTCACAGACCCCTCAGGCAGCAGCCCTCAGCTGGAACAAAGCAGAGAGCCCCTGCCTACTCGAGCTGGAAGTCCAGTGGGGAGCAAGCCATCAATGAAGTGCGCACATGATTCCATATGTGATTTCAGTGTACCCATAAAGGGGACTTTCTCAAAGTCACGAAAGTATAGAAAAGGACAGAGAGGGAGGACAGAGGGAGGTCACAGAAGGCCTCCTTAATGAATGGGCTTAGAGGCACACTTCATTCTTGGAGAGGCTAAGAGTCAGAGAGTGGTCTCTGTGACCACAGAGAGTGACCTACAGAATCCCGCCTGCCCAGGTCACCACCTCTTGGACCTCCTCTGGGGCAGGTATAGCAGTATCCAACAGGGCCAGCAGGCCATTTTTTTTTTTTTTTAGGATGAGGATTTGCTTGGGATGGTTTATCCATTCCCAAACAAATAACAGCCACATAGGGCTCCTATATGTTGGCTCTACAATAACACTTTTATTCTGTCCCAGGCTTGTTTACTTAGGGGCACAATCCAGGATTGTGCTAGCTGCAGGGTCTGTGGGTGGGGTCACAGGACATCTGTAACATCTGTAAAAGGGACAACCAAGGGTCCAGGATGGCCCTATGGGCAGAGCAAGGGTAAGGCCCCTGCAAGAGACCCAGCTCCCCCAGGTTTAAAGTTCAAGACCTCTCTCTCAGCCCAGCAGCATGAAGGGACGGACTCCCGGCCCCTCAACCAAGTTTAGCAGGACCAGACTTGGATCTTCGAGGTTTGCTCTTTCCCTGGCATGGAGGGGGCCAGGGAGGGTGGTGATGCCCCCAGCCACGTGCCACAGGCAGCCGCCTGCCCTAGCCCTTAAGAGCCAGCCGCTGCTCCGCTAATGAGCTGCACACCACTGAGCCATGCGCTAACCAGTTCAGCCGTGCACGCTCCACTGCGGGAGGCCTGCACCCCCAGGACAGGGGTTGGAATGGGTTTGGCAACTGGGCTCTGGCAGGAAGTTCCTGACGACCCTGGAGGTCTGCTACGTGCAGCGGTTCCCTGAAGAAGAGGCGCACATCTTCTCCTGCCAGATCTGAATCTCTGCACCAAAGGTTCCTGACTTGGCGAACCTTGCCCGGCTGATGGCAGGAACCTCATCCACTGTGGGCCCCTGGCTTCAAGTTCAACGCGATCTAGATTCGGACTCGGCAGGGGGTCTTAGCTCTCAGCAGAGGACAGACCAAGCTGACTTTTCTCCTAGCACACTGGAGGGAAGCTTCTCCAAAGCTCTCCCTTCCTGCAGGGGCTTTATGAGTGCTCAGTCCCCTTCCCGTCTCAGCTGTCCTCTGGAGACCACCTCCATTCCCTCCTCCCCGGGCAGCAAAGCTGTTTTCAGTGCTCCATGGCCTTTTCCCTCCATTCTTCATCTTTTTTGGTCTGAGATGCACGTTTTTCTTGGCCAGTGACAACTGTTTCACTGATGTTAACCGAACCTGCGGAGGGCTGTGGCTCTGAAATGCCCACGAAAGAGCACCTTCATGCTCACGTTTTAGCTCAGACTGCCTGGGCCAGCTCGCCCCACAAACAGGCGGAGCTCCAGGCTTCCCCTGCCCACCGTGGGTCACCATTTGCCCCTTGCTGCATTCCCTCCCTCTCCCCTCACACCTTAGTGGGGAATGAAACCATAGTGGCAGATTCCCCTCTGGCTTGATCTGCTCCACAGGCTCCCTAGACAGCCACGCCCGCCTTGTCTGTGCCTGTCACCCCTTTGGGCAGCTCTGAGAGGCCACAGCTAGGAAAGAGCAGCCCCACTCACCACCACCATGGGTTCAGGCCCTTAGGTACTACCCTGCCCTGAACCCAGGCTCTCCCAGGGTGGGCAGGATGCAAGTCTGGAAGAATTCCTTCCGAGTGGGAAAAGCTGGCACATGTACGTGCACATGCACGCGCGCGCGCACACACACGCGCCCCTCTGGTGATTATGCTCCCTTACCCTCAAGACAGGCCGTGGAAGTCTCAGGACTGTGACCTTTCTTGGGTTAACAAGCCCCTCCACCCGCCAGTCGCTGCCCAGCTGGCTGAGCCCCACCAAGCAGAGTCACTTACATAAGTCCTTTACATAGCCCTCCGCGTGGCTTATCTGCTGCCTTGGATGAACTGGAATTAAGGCTGTTCAACTCCCAGGGCAAAATCCAGATCTCCCATTTTGCCCTGGGCTTGGCTGAAGTGGGACAGTGCAGGGCATTAGGACTCAGGTGTTCCAGAACCCACTCCTCTAGTAGCCAGGAGCAAGTCGCTCCTACTCTCAGTATGTCAGCATCCCTATCCAACCAGGGGATTGATGAGGTACCTGCTAGAGACCTGAGAGGCGAGAGGCAGCCTCCACAGGCCTTCCAGGGTTCTGTAGCCCCACCTCGCCTGCAATTTGGCTATTTCTGACTTCCCCCTGCAATTGCCATTAGTAATCTACAAGCTTTCTAGATTACTTTTAAAAAGTGTTTTGTCCTTTTCCCCACCCCTGTTTATAAAAGTATAACAAGCTTCCCAGCAGCTTGGGAGGCTGAGGCAGGAGAATCACAAGTTCAACGCCAGCCTCAGCAATCTAGCAAGGCCCTAAGCAACTCAGGGAGACACTGTCTCTAGATAAAATACAAAAAGGGCTAGGGATGTGGCTCAGTGGTTAAGCACCCGTGGGTTCAATTCCCAGTACAAAAAAAAAAACAAAAACGGAAAACAAGCTTATCACAAAAAAAGATATTTTGGAAAGTCCAAAAGCATAACGAGGACACACTGGCCAGCCCAACTGGACCAACACCAGGAGGGATACCCTCCTTTCTCCCACATGCAACATGGTGACCTAGCCTTCTGTCCTAGATGAATGACTGTTCCTGCTGGGGACTCCCACCCTCCTACATCCAGTGGATATTTCTGTGAATTGTAAACTACCTCCTCCTGCTCTTGGTGGACACGGAGGAATCCTGGAGCTGCCCTGGTGGGGCGGCCCCACGGGGAACCAGCAGGCTTCTTGTTTAGGACTCTCTGGCCAGGGTTGCTCATGGGATGAAGTCCCATCCAAGACAAACTTTATGAAGGAGAACGGGCAAGACCTCACATCCCAGACTGACTCTGAGCCAAATCAGAGCACTGGCAACTTTCTCTGAGCCCCAGTGGGGACTTTGAGCGGAACAGTCATTACAGTAAATTGTGCTGCCTCAGAAGACCTCATGACTATTCCCTCAGCACCCTCGGGTCTTGCTCCCCCAAGTTCTCTCCATTAGGCCAGGAGCCAGGATGGTCCTTAGGCAGCAACCACCATGCAATGACAAAGGCTTCTATCCTTTACCTGCGTGACACTAAGTGGGACCAGAGATTCAGCCTGGCCTTAGTCACCTGGATGTGAGGCAGAGTCAGGGGTGGGGGTGGAGAAGCAGAACCATGGCAATATCTACCCCAGGGTTCTGAGTGCTTCCTGCCTCAAGGAAAGCTCAGAGCACCTGGGTCCCTCCCAGGACTCCAGGTGCCTGCAGAGTCCGGTCTTCCTGTGGCAGGCAAGAGAGGCAAAGGTATGCCTTCTGCTGTTTCATCACAGACCCCTGATTGGCAGAGTGACCTGCCAATTGTGTAAGCAGCAGACAGAAGACTGGCACCCCAGGCATGCCAGGCTCCACTCCAGCCCTGGGGAGAGTGATGGAGGGTACTAGGTGGGCCCTGCCCATGCCCATGGCCTTGCCTTTCTTCCTGAAGAAGCCCAGCAGCTTGGGAGACTGGGAGGAACTGCCCTGTCCTGCACTAAGGCAGCTGTGGACAGCCAATGCCCTTGTTGGTTGGCAGCAAACTGGCACCCTGGGAAGTGGCTTTGGTTCTTGACCCTAGCAGTCCTGAGGTTTGGGGGCAGCTCTGCATAAGGCTTCTCCCAATCCCAGCCCACATCACCTCAGAGGACATCGCTTCTCTTGCCTTCGGAAGGTCAGGTTGGGATGTCCTACAGAAGACGAGCGTGGCTTTCCCAGTCCCCTCGCCCTCGCTGCCACCGGCTTCATTGTGCTTGACATCCCTACCCATCCCCGACTTCCAGGGACGAGGACACACCAGCTCCCACCCACTGTGGGCACTTGCCCTGGACACTGGAGAACGTTCCATGGGGTCTCTTCTCCTGGCTGAGGCTCGGGCCCGCCCCCTTCCCCCAGCCCTCACCACTGAGTCCATGTACCGCATTCCCCTGCCCCCTCACCCTCTCCCCATAGGAGTAACTGCCGTGGCACCGACAATGAGGCTGTATTGATTAGTACAATTCCTGGGCACCTCCGGCCCGTCTCCCCGGGAGCTAGGACAATGCAGCTTTGATACTCAGAGCAGATTCTCAGCAGGTCCTTGGGCTGGGGGAGCCCTCACACCCCCATTTGCCTCCCCCTTGCCCCCACCACACCGCTAACTCTTCTTGCACTCCTTTGCACAGTTGCAACTTTCTGGGTCACTTTTGCTGGTGTCTGTCTCACTCACTGGCTGTGCCGGCCCCTCCCTGGCATAGACCACTCAGTCCCTCTCCCCACCACCAGCCCAGCCTCCAAGACTGCCTGGCACCAGGGAGGGGACTCGACCTTCTGGAAGGTGATGACTGACCTGTTCCGGGGAAGTGGGGGCCGCAGGTCCATGTGCCGCGGCCATCCCAGGGCGAGCGCTGGGAGCGCGCGTGTCTCCACCGCTCATTCACACCTCTGCCAGCTCCAGCGCGACACTGACGCATCCCCTGCCTCTCCCACTGCCGGGCTGGGCAGCGTCAATTACTTTCACCTCATCTCCTCCCGAAGCTCTGCCTACCCCCTTCCCCGGCCCTCCCCCTCCGGCCAGTCCCCATGCCGCCCGGCGCGGGTGCTCCGGAGCTAGAGAATGAGGCGTGGGGTTTGTTGTGTTTTTCCCTTGTTCTAAGCAAGTTACTAGAACAAAACACACACACACACACACACACACACACACACACACACACACACTCATAACCACAGAGTGGGGCAAGGCAAGCACTGGCCAGGGCAAGACGATGGAGGGCTTGGTCCACAGGCCTGGCACTGGTGGGCTCCTGGCAGGGTGGGTGGGTGCTGATGAGTGATGGGCACTGGAGATGGTGCCAGGGCAGGAAGATGCAGGGCATGGTCCCCAGGACACTACCAGAGCACCTCAGGCTCCTCAGAGTGATAGAGGCTGGGAGATATTGGGTGCTACAGCTGTACTTATCTCCCTGGAGTTAGGGACCCCTTCAACCAGCTAGATGACAGGGTGTCCTCATATGAAAATGTGACTGACCATGTAAGAAAGCTCTGACCTAGTGACCTATGCCATCACCTCCAAAGAAAGATGGCATTAGTCAAGACGGGGGTCACCATAGAGTGGCCTGTAGTGATTTGCACTGCGTTTCCCAGAGCCTGAGGGGCATATCTGCAAGTCTGTTGCTGCATGTGCTGTGTGATCTTGGCAGAGTCTCCATGACTATGGTGGGATGTCACTCAGACCCATCCAGTTCTTCTCTGAGGCCACACTCACCGGTCAGTCCCTAGTTGGTGCCCAGACACAAGCCAGAGGCTAAGAAGGTAGATTTCAGTGTCCTGGGAAAGTATATGTCCCTCTGGAAATTGATCATGCTGGAAGGCCTGATATATAGTAGGCTCTTAGCAATATCTGTCAAATGAGGCATGCATGAATCCCAGCGTGAGGACAGCGTTCCTGTGAGCGGTAAATATGACCCCATGGGGAACATGGGAAATAGTGTCCAGGGAGAGATGACATCTTGAAAAACAGCACAGGCTTTGTACTCAGACAAGCCCAACTCTGCCATCTCTAACCGTATATAACCATAGGCAAGTCACTTAATGTGTCTAGTCTCAGTTTCTGAATCTCTAAAATGGGAATAATGTCCACCAATCATTGTCTCTAGTAAGCATTAGTAGTAATAGTAATAGATAATATATATTAAGTGCTTATTATGAGCCATGCTATGCCCTAAACACTTCACATATACTAACGCACTTAGTCCTCCCAACAACTCCAGATGGGAGGCACATTATTCTCTCCATTTGAGGGAGGAAGGTGTGGAAGGCTCTAGTAGTCTAAGCATGGCCTCAGACCCCACCAATTGAGTTGCTCACTAGGCCAGCCTCATGCAGTCAAATCCCCAGACACACTCCCCTGATTTCCTGCAGGCACAGACTGAGGGCCAAGGCCCTGGCTGGGCCACTGGCTTCAGGAAGACCCAGTCACCCATGATGCCCAAATGCTCACTTCCACCCAGGGTGGGCTCTGGGCTCTGGTTGCCTTGGCCTGGGCTGGGTGCCCAGAACAGGCAGGCCTGGCTGGATGGCTTTCCCTGGCTCTGGCCATGGGGACAGGAGGCAACGGCCCAGCTGGGCCCTGGCCGTAATGAGGCCTCATTAGTGGAATCCAGCTGCTCCAGCCCCACTTAGGGAGGCTGACTCCCCCAGCCCCTGCCTCTGACTTTTCTTAATAAGAGTGGGCATGCCTCCAGAGGGGCAAGGAGTCTAGGGACTTTATTGTCCCCTCTGACTCTGGAGGGAAAGGCCCGCTGAGCTAGGACTGAGCAGTACTAGGAATGGGGGGGAGGGCTGGGGAAGCTGTGTGTGGGGAAGTGAGGCTACGGGGCCAAGTGCCAGAAGGAAGGTGGGAGGGGAGGGAAGGCAAGGCCCTAGCACCAGAGAAGAAGCCTGAGGAAGGCAGGGCCTGCTCCTCGGAATCTAGATATTCCAGTGCACTGGGAAGGTGGTATCTGCTCATCTAGGTTCAGCAGAAGATCATTGCTCAGGCTGTCCTAGTCAGGACAGCACCTCCTTATATAGACCTAATAAGGAGATATGAAAGTGCCCACTGTGTGCCAGCCCCTGAGCATGGAGAGCACCTAATGCATGCTAGAACCTGCAAGAGCAGAGCACCCACTGTGTGCCAAGTCCAGCACTGGAAGAATACACATCATGTGGCAGGTATGTGCTAGGAGAGTGCCCACTGCATGCCAGGTCTGGTGCAGTGGGAGCTCACACTGTGAGTCTGCTCCATGCCAAGTAAACCCACGTGGTGTGCTAGGTCCTACGCTAGATGAGCACCCTGTGTATGCCAATTTCCACACCAGGGAAGGACCCAGTGTATGCCCATCCCTGAACCGGGTGAGCACCCACGTGCACCTGGCGCTGTGCTAGATGAGTGCCCACTGGATGGCAGGCTCTATACTAAGGAAGTGCCCAATGTGGGCCAAGTCTGTACTAGTTGAACATTTGCCACATGCCAAGACTTGTGCTAAGTGAGTGCCCAGGGGTAACAGGCCCTCTACAAAGAGAGAACCCAATGTGTGCCAAGCTCTGTGCTTGGTGAATCTGCATGTGTGCCAAGCCTATACAAGTTGAGCACTTGCAGCATGCCAAGGCTGGACTGGGTAAGCACCCACTGTGTGCCAGGCCCTGTGATGGATGCTGCAGAGAAGAGGTATGGAAACCCTCATGTGAAAGCATAAGAGAACAGGGCAGGGTGTGGCAGGCCCAAATGCCTATGGAGCCTTCTGGGATTTATATACTCTGGCACCCAGAGCCTAGCACAGAATGACTGCACTCTTATTCATCAGGAGGCTGCTGAGAGAAAAGGCGACCAATGTCTTCAAAGCCAGTGAGGCTCACCACAGGCAAGGGGACTGAGACGGCCAGACTGGTTTCAGACGGTGGGGTTAACGCTGAGCCAGTCGGGGCTCCCTGGTCTCCTGTCCTGGGCTCCCCTCCTCCAGCTCCTGTCCTTCGAGACCCAGGCAGCCCTGCCGCCCTACATGTGTACAGAGGCCCTATTTCTCCACGGAAGGTCCACTCCACCCATCCCCGGTGCCCCCAAGCATCCCAGCTGCTCCCAGGCTTGGAGGCACCCTGGCCAGCTGGGTTCTTGCACGGCCCTGTCCTAGGAGCTGCTGAGGCGTGAGGGAGGCAGCTGAGCTGGCCTGGCAGAGACCATCTGGGCTAGGAGTGGGGGAAGGGACACGTGCAGCAAGCATGTGGGCCTGGGCACGTGCTGGGAAATGACTTGCTCCTCCATGGGGCACCTGCTCCAGAGCCCGGCAAAAGCTCCAAGGATGACACGGGGTGTCTGTTGACACTGAGGAGAACTGAGTGGCTCAGGTCCTCACACTCGCACCTGGAGTAAAAGGTAATAGAAATGAGGTCCCCATGGTAGGGGCTAGCTGCCCACTCCCTACACACCAGGGTACACGCAGGGTACCAGACGCCACAGAGAACTGGGAAGTGCCAAGTGCCATGAGTCTACATGCACACCCATCATTATCCTCTCTTCTGACCTACCACGGCCTCCAAAGAGGGAGCATGTCAGAAAGGAACCTCCTCAGCCACGTGCCCTTAGAAAGACATATCACCTATAAGTGCTGACTTAGCTCGAACATCAGTTAGCAGAGATGGGGCTTGGCAGGGGCCACTGCCCAGTGCACCTCCGAGGCCGTACGTATCTTAGTGACAAGCACTGAATGGAGTGCTTCAGTTCTAAACTGGGACCCAAGAATAGCGTAGTCCAAGGTCATCAGCAGAGCTGAAAAAGAGGCAGGAATAGAATCTCCAAGCAACCACTGGGGGTGCCCATGGGACAGATGCTATGAGCCTCAAAGGCAGCAGTGGGCAGAAGCCAAAGGGCAGAGGGCACAGAGGAAAGCGAGCCTCAGCTATCTTTAGGCACATCCTGGTGCTGGGAACAGTAGTCCCAAGGCAGCATTCTCTTCGACAGATAGCCTGGCCAGGCTGGCCAGAGAATATGGTCCAGGAAGCTCAGCTGAGGCAGGGATTGTGGGACCTCAGGATTCGCCCTCTTCATGCTGCCCACGTGGGTCCCCCATCTCCCCTGCCTATCCACTGTAGCCTTTCCAGCGTCTCTCCAGAGAAGAGCAGTCATGGAATGCTCGGAGGGTTTCTTGGGTTGCATGGGACTCAGAACCTCCACCGTAGGAAGGGGCAGAGCCATGTCCCACTTTCTGCTTAGGCCCATGGCAATTCCAAGCCTTCTATGGAAATCAGGGACCTCATTTGGGTTCTAATATAGCAACCCACGCCTAATGAGTGGTCATGTCACAAGCCCTCCATCTGTGCCCATTGCCGAGCATCCAGGATTCAGGGTAGCTCAGGAACACCTTCAGATGCTCGGGTTATTCAGACTTGCTCCAATCAGGAGGGCCTGGGGGACGGGGTGCATCCTGGAGGTTCAGGACAGGGCGGGATAAAGATCCTGAGCCTGGAGCAAACTGCCCAGTGCCCTCCCCAAAACCATTCCCTGGACCAGGTAGGTACTTTGAATCTCAGAAACTTTTGGTGAGAGACAGGGTTAGTTTGGGGAGGGCTCAGCAGAGACCCTGGACCAATCAGTCTTTAAGTGAATGAGAGAAGCAACAGAAGGCACCAGTGGGGAGAGAATTTCATGAGGGGAGGAACTGTCCTCAGTCACAGGCTTCCTCCCCTGACAGGTGACGAGTCTGGCTTGTCCCTGAAGCAAGATCCCAAGAAAAAACTACAACCCTTTGGATAGGAAGTGACATCATTTTCCTAATTCCTCTTCTGGTGCCAACCTGCTCCATCCATCAGTAAGTGTTGCTCGCTCTAGAACCTCACTGGGGCCCTTGTTTTTCGAAGGCCTCATCACTATCACCCATGTGCTCTGAGACAGAGAGCAAAGGGTCACAGCTTGAGGAAGAGGAATAGGGAGATTTTCTTGAAGGTCTCAGGAAAGGAATCAAGGAAAATGTTCTTTTTTAACATTTTGGAGTGAGAAGGAACCATACAGAACATTCCCTGTGGCACAGCCCTGGGTGGGTGGCCTCCTGTCCTCCCAGCAGGATGAGGGTATCTCTCAAAAACACCTCTTGTGACCAGGACAGGAGATGTGCCTCTGCCTCTTGGCAGGCCCCTGTGGGGTCTGGGTCTGTGGTGGAACCTGCCCTGCTACGGGGTGCAGTCTGGATCTGTCTAACCTGTTGGGTAAGGGGCTTCCTACCAGGGTCTGGGGCAGCCTGCACGTGTGAGAACCTACACACAGCCCCACGGAGGCTCCTAGGCCTTCCAGTCATGGCAAATAGCTGGTGGGAGGTTATAGGGGCAATGCAAGTCATGGTCTCCCCCCACCCTGGCAATCTGGCCCTTATACTCACCAGCATCCCTTTGGCACCTTTTCCTACCATGGTGGCAGTGGGTTGGGGTCTCTGAAGACCAGATCACACTCACAGTTCTGCTTCCAGCACCTTTCAGACCACAGACCTCAAGAGCTGTGGAGAGAGCAGAGAGTGAGGTGAGGCCCTGGCTTGGGCAAGCCACACATGGACATCGGGACTCTCCAGAACAGGTAGTGCCAAGTCCCATACCGCCAGTCGAGGCCCAATATCCCTCCCACCTTGGCCCACCCCTCTGCCAGTTAATTCCACATCCTGCTCCCTTCTGGATGACGCTCAGGTCCAGCCCCTTCCCAGCTCTTCTCCCAACCCTTCCCCTTGATCATTTATTCTCCAGGCTTCCTGTCCCAATGGGCAAAGGTCTATTTTTGACTCTCCAGATGCCCAATCCTATAAAAGATAAAAAACGAACACATAACTGGGATGGGGTCCAAGTCCTTCATCATCTGTGTGAATGGCCACAACCTTTCCCAGGAGGGGAGTCAGCTCCGGCCAGCACTTGCTCCCCAACCTCAGCCGAGCCAGGCAGTCCTTCCCCACCCGATGCCACTTGGCTTGGGCTCCAGGGTGACTGGGCTTGTTGCTGTGTCACTCATTTACTCTGGGCACACCAGACAGACCAGGTGTAGTCATGCTTTTGCTCTGGCTGTGCCCAATTTTACAACACCTTCTCTCAGGTGCAATTCTGTAAGTCCTTTAGGTCTGGGCTTAAATCTCACTTCCTCTCCACATGGAGCGTCCTCTGGACACTTCCCCCACCAACATGAACTGCTGCCTCCTTTCTGTTTTGTGCAGACTTCTACTAGTGCTCTTATCATCTCATATTACACTTATTTGCTTTTAAGTCCATGAACCACAAGTAGGTGAGTTCCCTGAGGCCTTATGACTGGGCTTCCTTCACCCCACTGTGCCCAGCACCGAGCATAGCACTAAACTGGTAAGAAGTGTTAGTTGAGCTGAAATGAAGGCTAATGGATGGGGCTGATGCATGGGAATGTGGCCCTGGGATCTTGTAGGACTCACCTACAAGGCCATTGGGGGTGAGCTGTTGAGGGCAGCAGACATGAGGAAAAAGCCAATCATAGGGCAATGCTGGTGCATTTTATGTTGAATGTGAGATGTGCGGAGAAGAAGGGGTAGTTAGAGACATGCCTCAGGAGCGCAATCAACCTTCAGAGAGACTTAAAGAACTCTCACATGGAAGGAAAACCTTGGGTCAGATGGGTGAGGGGGCTCAACCTCCACAGGGCCTGGGAGGATTTAGCTTCACCTTTGAGACCTTCCCTTCCTTCTCAAGGGGCACACTCCACTCCAAAGGCTATTCCAGGTCACTCTGTCTCATCTACAGTTACCTGTCAAGAGCCACCTCTCACTCTCAGGAAGTCATCGGAAGGCTGTGGGAGAGGTGAGGACCGCTTGGCCTATGCAAATCGGCTCTCAACTTCCTTATGCCCTTTGCCCTGGCCACTTGGTCTCATGCAGGGCCTTCTCCTTAGGGCAGGGGCATGGAGGATGTGACCTGTAACCATTTTCTCTGGTCAAGGACCCAGGCTGGCCTCCGCCTCTCAAAGTGTCTCCTAAAGAGGTCCCGCTCATGGATTCAGTATTCTGGAGGCAGCTGGAAGCAGAGAGGGCTGTCCTAAGAGGGTACGCCCTTATATTCCTCAATCACTGTACCCCTGAATCCACTCCCTTGCTGAAAACTCTAGCTGAATTTGACTTCCTTAAAGCTCTTTCCCTTCAGGCAAGGAGTAATGATGACAATGGTGATAGTAATAGTAATGACTACAGATGGCATTATTAGAGGCCCTGGTGGGTCAGGTGAGTAACCTGAGGATACTCTGTGTGGGGCTTCAGCCACAGCCTTCTCATTCAGGTTATCCCAGAGACTGACTTGGAGAGATTACAGGCCTGGCCTACAAGGGCCTGAGTGAGCTTTTCAGACCTGACATCTGGGGTTAGGGGCCTTGCTCAATGGTAGAGTACTTGCCTAGCACGTGTGAGGCTCTGGGTTCTACTCCCAGTCCTGCAAAGGCAAATCTGACAACTCTGACTGGGGGACCAACCACACCCAAACTGGATTCTGGCTCTGCCACACTAAGTAGGTACATGATTCCAAGGGATGCTTAATATCAGGCTTTTTTTTTTTTTTTTTTTTTGGTATTGGGAATTGAACCCAGGAGTGCTGTATCATGGAGCTACATCCCCAGCCCTTTTTATTTTTTATTTTGAGGTAGGGTCTTGCTAAGTTTCTGAGGTTGATCTTAAACTTATGCTTCTCCTGCCTTAGTCTTCTGAGTAGCTGGAATTCTAGGTGTGCACCCCTCCCAGCCTGCTTAACCTCTTTGAGCCTCAGTTTTCTCAGTTTGGGAGGTAGGGCTAATCATTCCACAGATTCTGAAGTTTCTGCCTAATTTTTGTTTCTACGAGGTCTCCACATTTTCTGCCCCTCCAATCTGTTAATCTCTCCAAGTCCCAAAGTTCTGATTCCCTGTGATAGTTCTCCATAGGCCACAGGATATGGCCTAAATTGCTTAGCAGGCATTTAAGTTTGGCCACAACTAGGTTCATTTATTTGACAAGTACTAATTGCAGGTCTGCTCTGGGCCAGACCTTTGCTAGGCCAAGAACTCAAAAGGTTTCTGCCCTCCCGCAGCTTACAGTGGATGAGAGAATGAAACTGATGATTCAAACGAAATAATTACAGATTGAGATAAAGGGTGTGATGAAAAAAAGATCCTTTTATGGGGCTCTATAGCATGACTGAGAGTCAGAAAAGCTTCCCTGAGGAAGTGATGTTTAAGGGCCAGACGGAGTTAATTAGGGAAAGGGGAGATAGAAAGGCAGAGGAGTGGTGACTGGAGAAAATGAAAGTGTGTGGGAAGGCTCCGAGGTTGGGTGGGGCTCAGGTAGCCAGGGAAAGAGGTGAAGGTGGACAGATAAGCAGGGGGAGGCCTTTGGGGTCTGGAGTTTGGTCTTCATTTTAATAGCATTAATGGCTACTGAAGGCTTTTAAGCAGAGGATCATCTTGGAGAAGAAAGGATTGCGGGAATGTGCATGTTGAAAGCATCGCCCTAGGTATAGTGTGGAGAGAAAGGACTGGCAGGAGAGAGTAGAACTCATTAGGAATGGGTAAGGCTAGAGAAGGGGCTTGGATCAGGCAGGTGATGACAAGAAAGGTACCCAGATCTGAGAGAAATCTAGAAGATAACACAGTGGGACCTGGTGACGAATTAAACTTCCAGGGAGCAGGGAGAGACAAAGAGGGGTCTCTGGTTTCTGCTAGTGCAGTGGAAAGAAGCTGGCTCCAGTCCTAGTCACAGGATGCTGGTGGTGCTGCAGGTCTGGAGGGGCAAGAGGATGAGCTGGGTTGGACAAGCTGGCTCTGAGCTGTTTGTGAGCCACCCAAGGCAGATGCTGAGAGGGCAGTCACAGGACCCCCACTGCTGGTGTCTTTCCTCTCTTCCAAAGAGAGGAATAGTGTGTAGATCAATTTGAAGGACCCCTCTGGATCAAGCCCTGGAGCCTCTGCTGGGAATGAAAGGTCTTCCCTGGCTTCAAGGACCTCACAGTTTAGTAGGAGGATACAAGAGGACACATAATCTCCATTCACTGGGACGGAGGTTGTGGAGGGGCAATGGGAGCTGGAGAGTCTTAGTTTAGCCTGGGAGTCCAGGCCAGCTACCTGTGGCCATGTGCCCCATAAGGCATTCCCAGAAGGCTCCTGTCTCCATGCTGTTGCTCAGGCAATGGCAGTGTCTCTGTCTCTGTCTCATCCTGGAGATTGAATTTAGGGGGGCTCTACCACTGAGCTACACCCCTGACCCTTTTAATTTTTTATTTAGAGACAGGGTCTTGCTAAGTTGCTCAGGACCTCAAGTTGTTGAGGCTGGCTTTGAATTTGCAATCCTTCTGCCTCAGTCTACTGAGTAACTGCGATTACAGGCATCTGGCTCCACAACTGATACCCCCAGCTCCCTTTTAATATATATATATATATATATATATATATATATATATATATATATATATTTAATTTTGAGATAGTGCCTCCCTAAGTATGAAGGCTGGCCTGGAATTTGAGATCCTCCTATTCCAGCCTTCTGAGTAGCTGGGATTACAGATGTGCATCACCACACCTAACTGTCTTTGCACACTCCAGTCACCATTTCACCTGTATATAGCCTACCCATCTTCAAAACCGGATTCAATGCCACTGTCTGCATGAATCCTTCCTTTGTCCTCCCAGTTACTGTCAACCTTTTTACCGTACCCCTAAAGCACTCCACGTACTCTGATTAGTATGCTGGTCACACGTAGCGTTGCAGCACCCTTCCTTGAGTCCAAGTCTGGCTACCCCACTAACTGGAGAGCTCTTCCAGGGCAGAGGTGTGATTCTTCTGTGTCCTCAGAGCGGGTACAGCTGCAGTCCCCGCGTAGACAAGTAAGGGGGCGTTTTCTCTGCGGTCCTTGGAAACACTTGGGCATGCTCAGTGTTCCCCATTAGTTCCTAGAACCAGTCCCCTCACCCACTACTCTCCAACCTTCTGTTGCCTCACTTTGGGGGTCTTTAACCTCTGAAGTTCTCTTTTCCCACTCCTTCCTCCACAGCCTTTATCTCCAAGCGGTCGCAGTCTCGGGTTTGCTTCAACTAGTAGCCTGGGCTTTGTAAGGGAGCTGTCAGGGCGAAAGATGCGGCTCCTTTAAAGAGTGATCAGCGAGGGGGCGTGGCCTGCGTAGAGCAGGCCCGAAATGGGGGTACGGCTCCTTTAAGTAGCTGCCGGCCAACTACGCCAAGGCCCAGGGCCCGCTGGCAGGGGCGCGGTCACTTTCGGAGCTGCGGCCCCGCCCCGGTCGCCCCAGTTCCGTTTTAATCGGGGTGCAAGGTGTGGGGGGCGGCGGGCGTTACATCAGCCACCACGTGTGGGCCTCTCAGCTGGCTTGGAGGAGGCGGCCCCGCCCCCGGCCCCTGCCGTGGAAAAGTACCGGGGTGCCGAGGTCCCCGCCCCCTGCCCCGCCCCCGGGCCGGCTCCGGCCCCTCCCGGCCCTCCGGGCAAGCCCCCTCCCGTCCGGTCCCGGCCCCGCCGCCTGCTCCCGCCCGGCAGTGGCCGCCGGGTGCGGGGCGCCTGCTGGGGGTGGGCGTCCGGGGCTGCTAGGCCCGTGACCTCACCTGTGGTCGCCCGGGCTCGCCCTAGGCGCGCTCGGAATGAGGGCTGGGGTGGGGAGGGCGCAGATTTTTTCCAAGGTAGCAGCCCCAAAAGAATTCCCCGCCTGCAGTCCCTTCCCGAAGCCGCGGCCACAAAAAGAGCCCGGGGACAAAAAGAGCCCGAGGGCGCTGGGACTGTCCCTCACAGCTTTCCAGACCGCGGGCGCGCGGGAACCGGCACCCGGCGGGCGAGTGGGCTGGCAGATAGGGAGGCCGGCGGGCTGGAGCGGCCAGATAGGCAGCCAGGCCGGCAGGCGGCGAAAAGAGATAGTGCTAGAGCCGGCATGCGGGGCCAGACCTTGCCCGCGGCTTCCCGGCCCCCAGCGCAGACCCACTGGCGCCCCAGACGGACCGTGACACGCTTTGGTTCCGGCGCTACCCGCACAGCCCCGAGCCTGCCGCCCCCGACCAAGCCGGCGTCGGCACGCAGCGCCCCCCTTCCGAGAGTGCCCCCCCGTTCCCGCTGCTTCAGCTCCTTGGTGACAGCGGTGACACCCAGACGCGCGCACCTACCCCGACCTTTGCGGCGAGACAGACATCCTGGTGCGTGCACCCACACTCTTACCCACAGATGCCCGCATGCATGCGCGATCACACACAACACACACACCACACGCACACGCTGGTCCCGGGGCTCAGCCCCGCAAAGCCATCAACCGCTCAGACCGCCAGCAGGACAGACCGAGGAGCGGGCCGCAGCGCCCCTTCCCTCAGCCCCCTTACCATGCTGCAGCCCCCGGCCCAGGCGTGCTGGGTCCGCACCGCGGTGCGCCCAGGTGGCTTTCTTAAAGGGAAAGTTGCATCAGCCTCCCGAGGCTCTGTGCCGCCGCGAGTCCGCCCGCCCCGCCGCGCTGTTCGCAGCTCCTCCAGAGCTTGTTGTGTTTTGGTTTCGGGGAGGCGGGGGCTAAGAGTTTGGTGAAAGTTTGGAGAGTGGAGAAGGCTTGGGAGACCTAGCCAAGTCCCTCCCCTCCCTGAGCAGCTCCCCTGGCCGCTCCCCCCCTTCCCCCGTCCCATCCCCTCCCGCGTGCCGACTTCTCAGGCTCCTCCTCCCAGGGAATAAAATTACAAGTCACTCCAGCTTTCAGATGATTGATCCCCACGAACCCCTGGGAGTGGGGCTCCGCAATGGAGACCCCTTCTCCGCTCATACCTCGCTGCCCTCCAGCTGGGGCCCTTGGAAAAAGCAGATGTCGTCCCCTTCGGGCTAGGCTGGAATGAAGCCAAAAGGCCTGGGGCACTTTGGGGGACTGGGGCTGCAGTTAGCCCGCCAGGCCCCTCTGGTCTTCTGCGCCTGCGTTCCCCGTGGAGAGACGTCCGAGCAAATTCCGTTCCCTTAGGAGCAACCCGCTAGAGACTATAGGCACAGCTGGGTAAGGCCTGGGTCCTACTTGAAACTGGAGGGTCATTTCTCCAGAAACTTTCTTTCGACACTGGTTTGGTCAGCCCTACTCTGGCGGTGGTGCTACAGGGACTGCACATCTACCTGTGCTTCCTCCTCCCTCGGCGGAAAAACAAACCTGGGTTCCAGTCCCTGTTCAAGGAGTCTCTGCCAAAAGATGCTTTGCCGAGCCTCAGTTTCCTTCCCTACCAAAAAGGGTGAGCTAAGGAAACGCATGCAGGTATGTATGAAGTGCATTCCTCTAAGCAGGCCAGTGGTGCTCAGGCGTTTGGAATGAAACCCTCTCTCAAAGTTTGCTTACCTTGAGAGAGTCACCAGCCTGTATGAGGGAAAGGGGCCAGTTACTAGCATCAGAGGAACTGTTGTTGCCCTAGTCTGAGAGGAGCATCTGTTCAGGGAAGGCTCTAGTCTGGAGAGAAGAACTCCAATCTGTACCATGTCCTCACCATTGTCTGGCCAGGAAACTGGTTTTATTTTTTCCTTTGGAGACAATGAGCCTCTAAAAATCTGATGCACACATGTCAGACACATAAAATCAACTGATGACTGAGATTCCAGTTTATTGAATTAAAATCAGAGGTGCTGAGCAAGATAACAGGTGTCTAGCCAGAAGCTTTCTGCAGCTTCTCAGGCACACATAGTCCATCCACAGTTCTCCCCTCCCCCTCTCAGGGCCTGGGCTAGGATATAAAAATTGTTCTGTACCCTATGAGACTTACAACCTATTGACACTGAAGACTTGATCAAATCTGGAAAGACACTTAGGTTCTTTTTACTTTGTCCCCAACCTAGCAGATCTAGCAGGTTTGGGGTTTGTATTTTCCTGTGAGCAATTGCAGGTGTTTTGTGTGTGTATGCATGCTTATGTGCAAACACACCTCTACCTGAGTAGTCTTTGAGTCTGTGGTCTCTGCCTCTGTGTGCTTGTCATGCTGGAAGAATGACTGTGAGCGCTGCAACAGGTGTGTGTAGGTATGTGTGCCCAACTTCTGGGGCTGGGCAGATCAGATCCAAGCCCTCCTCATCTTCTCTGCCAACACTTAACTCCTACCACAAATTGTTTCTGGTCTCTCCTCCCTGCCTTCTGCCTTCTCTCTAGATTGTCAAAAAGGGTTCCCGCCCAGGAAAAGTAGAGTGGAGGCTGCTGGAAAAAGTTCCTAGTAGAGTAAGGGATAAGGAAGGGTATGAGTGGGACAGGAGAGACCTCCCTCCTCCTTCTTCTCCCTCAAAGCCACAAACTAGGATGGGGTAAGTCCAGAAGAAGGCACTGAGGAGGTTCTGAGAACCCTCAGCTAAGGTTTTGAGAATTTTCATGGTCCAGGCAAGTGGGCCTTCCCTCCCCCTTAAGGAATCTATATGAAAGGAGGCAGGTGCAGGATGCTGAGAGCCAGACCCCAGGATGGCTTACAGCCCTGCAGGTAGGGCCCATGGAGGTTGGCGAAAGAGAAGAAAAACATGTGCTCAGAGGTTCTAACACCAAGATTTGGGATTCACTTAGGGGCAGGGAGGTAACCTAGCACTTTGTAGTCTCTGGGGTGGGGGAAAGAGAAGATTGTCTTGGGGTATTTGGGGAAGTTGGAGACATTGACCATGAGAGTTTTGCTAGGCTAATAGTGAAACAATCCGAAGTATATCTACATATATAGATTAAGGAATGTGCATTTTACTCACCTTGATACATGAAGAGCTTCAGGCAACCACATATTGAGAGAGTCCTGAGGAGAGTCTTGAGAAAGATTCTGATTTGGAACGTCATCTCCACAAGACAGGAACTAGAGCGCCTGTTTTTATCCAATCAGAATAAGGTCTCAGGGGAGGCAGGTCTGGGCCTAGCCCAGGCCAGAGCCAGGATGGCCTTTGTGCCTGACTGTGAGCTCCCCGCCCTGGGCAGCTGGCCCGCAGGAAAGGAAGAGCATGGTCACCAGGACCACTGTGGGAAAGGAGGGGGATCAAACTAAAAGACAGAACTGATGGGGTCAGACGACCCAGCCTGCCTGCTGCCTGCAGGATGGGAGGTCTGGGCAGGGCAGCAGGAGGGCAGGCAGCCGGCTGGGCCCCACCCTGGCAGCGGGCTGAGGCGTGTCTCAGGAGCCTCAGGTTACAGTGCTATTTCCTAGGAGGGCTGTGCCCAGCATTGGATCCCCTGGTGCTGGCTGGGTTCCTCATTTGTCATCAGCCAGCAGGATCAAGACCTTTGTGTTGGGATGTTCAGAGTCAGCTGAGGTGAGTGTCTGGTGGGAATAGGGACAATGCCAGATCTGAGACACTTCTGAGGGCATCGTAGGAGTGGCAGCACCAGGCATCTTGGTGGAGGGGTGCTGAGCACCCTGCTGAGAAGTTGGAGTAGGGTGTTCTTTGCTTTGAATTAGAACTTGGCCTGAGCAGTGATCTCCACCTCCTTGGGGTCCCAGCCTCAGCTGGTGGGAAATACTGTTGGGAACTGTTCTCGAATTCTTTCTCTCTTGACTCTGGAGTCCAGTGGTCAGTGCCTAACACCTTCCCTGCCCTGACCAAGGCAAGGCGGTGACTTTGATCAGCTCCAGAACTAAGAGTTGTCTCTGAAGTCCATATATCTCTCAGGCCATTTTGTCTCCCACTACTGGCACTAATCCAGGCTGTACCCCATGGCTCCAGGTAAAATCGGGCATACGGATAAGAAGCACTGACTTTGAACTTGACACAAGACAGGCCCAATGTCTAGGGCAGTCAGTGCTCAGATTCCTAAATATCTAGGTTCTCAAGGTCCAGAATTTCCAGTGCCAATAGTACCAGAATTCCCAACCTTGTAGAGAACTCAAAACCCAGAGTTCCCAATATCCAGAGTTCCCAGTGCCCAACCCCCAGGGATCTGATGCCCAAGGTCCTCAACATCTCTACAACCAGTGCTCCTAATAACATCCAACGCTCAGAGCTCCAGGGTCCCAATTCACTGGAAAAGAGGTGTGTGGGGGGGTCCCTGCATGATCAAGTCCTTTCAGTGACTGGTATGATCTGGAGAGTGGCCATGACTAAAGCTGGCCAAGGTGCTACTGGCAGAAGTAGCATGGCTTCCCTGTTGCTCTAATCCTGGGTCTGAAGAGGTCAAGAGAGACTGCAGGAAGGATGGCTTATCCTCTGACCCTACCTGGTCACAGAATCAATGTAATTCAGTGTCCACTTGTCAAATACTTGTGCGTATCTACCATGTGCTAGGAATTCTCCAGGAATATAGCCATGGGAGAGAAGGGACTCTTACTCTCACATATGGCTGGTTAACGATGTGTCTGTGTTAGAGTGTTGGTGTGGCTTGGCATATGGCTGTCTGGGGCCCCTGTGTGGCCAAGGGCACGGCTGTTGGTATGTGGTGGTGTGGTGTGAGGCTGTGAGTGTAAAGTCAGCAGGTTGATGCACGTGACTGTCAGAGCCAGCCTGGCTGTCCAGGGGTCTGGCAATCCTAACTATTCTCCCTCCTCACTGCTATTCCAAGAGATGGGATATAAGGCCTTGCTTTGCCTCAGACACTCAGGTATTGAGTGTCTGGTTTCCCTGTGGGAAGGACAGGCTGGTTCCAGTCCCGAGGCTGACCCCAGAGCCACCCTGCCCTGTGGTGATTTCTCCTATGGTCCCTGCCCCCGCTGGACCCAGAGCCTCTTTGGATTGGGAGGACAGGAAGAGGGGCAGCTATAAGTGGAGCAGCTAACACCAAAAATAGTCATTTGCCCTGGGGAGGATCCCGTGACACCACCCCCTCCTCCCAGTCCAGCCACTGACCTGGAGCCTGGGTAAGGCTTCTTTCTGACTCCACTTTTCCAATTTCTGTCTGAGTAACTTTTTTGGACTTGAAAAGGGGGACAAAAATGATGTCACTACAAATGATGACATCATAAGGAGTTATGACTCTGGCGATACCAGAGTGAGGAAGTAGCCTGTTGTGTAGGTGGGTGGGGTTCCATCTGCTGGCAGCTCCCCACCCTCCCAGCAGCTGGGATGGCAGGGCTGGATAAACCCCTGGGTGGGCCCTGCCTTATCTGTTTCCCACAGACTTCTGATAAGCCTCTTACCATGGCCTGGTGCAGGGACAGGTGGGGAGCAGGCTAGAAGAGGAGAAAGGGCCAGCTGGGGCTGGCTGAGCTCCAGGGAAGACAGCAGGGTTAGAGCGTGCTGGCAGAACACCAAGAAGAGGAGGCAGGGGTCACCGTGAGAGCACGTGGGTGGCCATTCATTGGGCACAGACTCTGAAGCCAGGCTGCCTTCCTTCCCTGGATCTTCTGAACACCTGTGAAACTGGGACCTGATCTCCTCCACTTTCCTCTCTGGATAGTCAGCAGTGGCAGTGGCCATCAGCCCTGGTACTGTGTGTGGGTTAAAGGGTTTAACATGTGTGAAATGCCCACAGAAGGGGACTTGTGTGGGAGAAGTACTCATCCTTCCAGATCAGGATCTTCCCTGGGCCATGCCCACCGTGCCCAGCAGCAGCACACTGGGGTGGCCTGGGGCAACTGGCATTTCCACAGGTGTCACAGCCCCAGACACATGCCCACTCCTAACCAGTCTGCACTCGCCCCCAGACTCCTCAGGAATCCTGGACTTTCTAGTGTATTTTCTTCCAGCAACCCCACAAACACCTTGGAGCCATGGTGCCATCTGGTGACAAATGCCATACATGGCAGTTATAGCTGGATCCTCAGGGTCAGAGGTGGTGTCACTTCTCCGGTTAGTTTCTGTCATCCTTACAAAAAATGTACAAGGTAGGATTTATGTTCATTTTCTAGAACTAGGGCGAGGCAGGTGAAATAATCACCAACTAATTAGTGATTGAACTTGAACCCAGGTTGCCTTGTCTTCAAAACCCATGCTCTTACCCTCCGCAAAGTATGCAGGCTGCTCAGGCGTGTGTTTAAACACAGCGCTTGACTCAGGAGTCGCTTTACACATGAGCCACACTGATAGTTTGAGTGTCACTAGGAATGAGCGTGTAGTCACTGAGATTCTCCAGCCGCACTATCAGACAGAACTGGTTTAGGGCACAATATGATTGGGTATTGGGAGTTGCGTCTTTTTGTGTGTGACTTCAAGATGCCTGTATGATTGTACTGGTGAATGTGCCCAGGCGTGGGCTTGTTACTCAATTGTGTGAGGTTAGCCATGACTGCGAGTGTCTGGTCTGACCATGGCTGGGCTGTGGAGGTTCTGTAGCTGGTGGGACTGGTGTGGGGGAGGGCGACGGAGGGCCCCGCGTTCCCAGCGCCTCTTGCCTTTTCAGTCCCAGGACTGTGTCGCTCACCATGACACACATGATGGATGGCTTCACATGCCTGACACACTCCCATGGGCCCATCCAAGTTCTCATTCCCCCCTCCTCCCATTTATTTTTTGAGGAAGTAAAGCAAATAGTACCACAGATGGAGCTGGTCCTCATTTTTTTCCATGAGATATTTGTGAAAGCATTTCACATGCCTTTGAGTGATAGCTAAAGAAAGAAGTGTCATTTAAAAAGAAAAGTAAATATGGCTATTCTAATTCTTTAATTTGAACATCAGTTCTCAAAATGTTGTTCATAGATCCCAGGGGATTGCTAAGACCTTTACAGGGCAAAAACTATTTTCCTAATAATACTAAATTGTTATTTGCTATTTTCACTTCACTGATACTTGCATTTGTGATACAAAAGCCACAGTGAGTAAAACTTCTGACCCCTAAGCAGAGATGAAGGCTCACACCCACTGTATTAGTACCTTTTCTTTTTTCTTGTCTTTTCCTTCCTTCCTTCCTTCCTTCCTTCCTTCCTTCCTTCCTTCCTTCCTTCCTTCCTTCCTTCCTTCCTTCCTTCCTTTCTTCCTTTCTTTCTTTTTTCTTTCCTCCTCCTCCTCCCCCTCCTCCTCCCCATCCTTCTCCTTCTCCTCCTCCTCCTCTTCCTTCTTCTTCTTTTTGTTGTTGTTGTTGGTACTAGAGATTGAACCCAGGGGCTCTATCTCTGAGATCTACCGCCAGCCCTTTTATTTTTTTATTTTGAGGCAGAGTCTTGCTAAATTGCCAAGACTGACCTCAAATTTGCAATGCTCCTTCCTTAATCTCCCCAGTAGCTGGGATTACAGGCTAGGGCAGTGGATTTTCTTTTCTTTTTCGTTTCCAGTGCTGAGGATTGAACCCATGGCCTCATGCATGTGAGGCAAGTGCTCAACTACTGAGGCACATCCCAAACCTAGACCAATGGGTTTTAATAACAGAGTATGAAAAGTCCAAACTGACTGGGCATAGTGGCTCATACCTGTAATCCCAGCTACTTGGGAGGCTGAGGCAGGAGGATGACAAGTTTGAGGCCAGCCTCATAAACTTAGACTGTGTCTTAAAATAAAAAAAATAAAAATAAAAAGGCTGGGGATGTAGCTGAGGAGTAAAGCACCTTTGGGTTCAATCCTTAGTGCCTCACCCCACAAAAACAAAAAAACCCTACCCTCTCTACTTTTGCTGTAATAGCCAAGAATAGCCACAATTAACTGAAAAGGCTATTAAATACTTCTTCCATTTCCATCTTCGTACACAATGAAGTTGAGTTTCCTTTACGTACTTCACCCCAAACAATATGTTGCAATAGTCTGCATGCAGGCGCAGCCGTGAGAATCTAGCCGTCTTTAATCAAGCCAGACATTAAGGAAATTTGCAAAAGTGTAGATGATGTCACTGTTTTTACTAAAACTTTAGTTTTAGAAAATTCATGTGCAAAGCTCTCAGTTCAATTCCAGCACAGCAGAAAAGGAAAAAGAAGAAGGATAAGAAAAAGAAAATAAATAGCTATTTTTCGAAGAGATACATATTTTTTGGTTAATGTATCACAAATTTCTTATTGTTATTAAGCATAATGCATGTTTTAATGTTCCATTTTAACTTCAAATACATTGAATGTTAATAGATAAAACCCACTTAAACAAAACTCTTTGGATCCTTAATTACCTTAAAAAGCATAAAGGAGTCCCAAGACCAAAGAGTTTGAGAACCACTAAGTTAGAGATTTATTTTTAAACACACACACACACACACACACACACACACACACACACACACACAAATTTGATTTTCTGTTTTGCCTTAGACCTTTGATAGATAATATGTTTGTTTTTTACAAGGCAGAGAGCTATGGATGTTTATTTATTTTTTAGGTGGACAATGAACCTGGGGTACTGTGTCATTAAACTACATTCCCAGCCCTTTTTATTTTTTAAATTTTGAAACAGGGTCTCGCAAAGTTGCTGAGGCTGACCTTGAACATGAGATCCTCGTGTTTCAGCCCCCGGAGTCACTGGAATTAACAGGTGCACATCACCATTTACTTTCATCTTCTCACTTAATCCTAACACGACTCTATGAGCTAGATACCATTATTATTTCCATTTTGTAGATAAGAAAACCCAATTTCAGAGAGATGAGGGAAACCTATAGAAATGGAAGTGACCTTAAACCCTCTTTATAAGTAAAAATTAAATGTGTCTTTAAATCCTGTTAAAGCTCCGTGAGCTGGCGGAGGCAGGATGGTGAAGAACCCCAGGATCTCACCCCTCAGCCATGTTCCCAGACAGGAATGTTCCCAGCCAGTACTGACCTCTAACCTCAACCCGCCTCGATGTGAAGAACGACTGCCTTGGCCACCACCCCCTTGGAGGACCAGCAGACGCCTCTGGAGCAACTGGGGCATCCCCATGGCAACCATGCCAGGCCAGCTTGAGCTGGTGAGTGGGTCTCCTTAAAATCTTTTATTACCCCCAAATATATGGCCGAATTTTGGTAACCCTTGGGGGCCTTTGTAGACTGGACTGTCCAACTGAGGAAGGACAGTTGCCTGCACCATGTCTCTTAACTCAGGGAAAGTATTTCTCTGATCTCAGGCGAATTTTTCCTGGGATAATTAGTGGAAAACTCAAGCTTTTTGTGCCCAGACCTCTAACTCCCACCAATACACTAGACGCTGGTGGGTGTCGCCTCCTGACATTCTGGCAGGTGAGCTAGAGGGAAGTCTGGAAGGCTTTGGACTTATTCATCTGCCCACCTAGACTGTGGGCCTGGCATGTTCTAGGGTTGGGATTTTGTCTATGTGGTACCTGATGGAAGGAACAGAGGAGTGACTGGTGTGGGTGGAGATGGGGGCGCTAAAGGGCCGGTGACCTAGACAGAGGCCTTATGTGGGTGATTAGCCGTCACGTTGTGTCTAAGCTCCTTACCCTCAGAGTCTAGCTTCTCTACCCCCAGGTCTAATCCAGAGGTAGGGAAGGGGGGCCTGAAGGCACTAGGCATGGCTTAGGGAACTTGGTGGGTCTCCAGTGACACATTTAGCATAACCAGTGGTGGCTGTGGGGAGTCAGGTCTCTGCCTCTCCTCTGAATCCTGTGTTTGTGTGCATGCTTCCTCTCCCTCCCTTTGTGTATGTGCATCTGGATTTCTGTCTTCCTGTCTCTGCCAACAGTTCTGTGATCCTGACTCTGGGAAGCTGTTGCTAGTGACAGAAGGCATGGACACCATTGGAGAATGGGGTCACACAAATCTCAATGACAGAACAGTGGTAGATGGAAAGTCATGGGGACACAGATTTGTAAGGCGATGCTGGGTTTTAGACAACACAGGATCTAGGTGGCACTATGTTGTAGCTGAGCCAGGGTTTGAGGAACATTGGGTTATTTGTATTTGACCTACATATTGGGTGACCCTGAGTTGTGGCTAATACAGGATTATCTGAATGACTCAATGATAGCAACTCAAAAAGAATTTGGAGGCAGCAGAACGGCAGCAGGAGTTCTCAACTGGGGCAGTTTTGAGCCCCTCACCCCTACCCCCATCCATATGGTTATATCTGGAGATATTTTTGGTTGTAACATCTGAGGGAAGGTGTGTTACTACTAGCATCTACTGGGTAGAGGCAGAGATGCTGTTTGACATCCTACAATGCACAGGCCAAACATCAAAAAATTATCCATTTTAAATAGGGCAAACCCCCAGTATTTGCACCGCATGGCCATGGGCAAATTTCTTCATCCCTAACAGGGAGTACCTGTGTAGTACCCATCTAAGGATATTATAACGGATTACGTAAGAAGCATCTGGAGGACACTGAACCTATGCTTGTAAAGCATTTAAAATTGTGCCTGGAACCTGGTACATGCTGTTTAGTGACAGATATCTGGAGAGAAGAAGAGTGGATTTGGAGGCAGGGACTTGAACATTCTCTCTTCTCATTTCAGCTTCTACAGTACTTCAGCTAGGCCTCCTTCATTGGCAAACCAGTCTTACATCTTGCTGGTTTTGCAACACCAGAGGAAAAGAGGTAAGCTCTTCCCCGCTTCAGTACCTGTTCAGGACTGAAGATCAGCTCTGATTGACTGAGCGTGGATCATGGGATGGCCCACAGTTTCTCAAGGGTTCCGAGATTTTCATCAGACCACCCAATTGGAGGAGGAGGATGCGGTTATCAGAATGATGAGCAGGTAAAGATGCTGGATGGCCCTGCCCAGCGACTGTGGGGAAACTTGGGTTGACACAGCGTCTGATCCAACAGAACTGTGGGTGACACCATGTGGCAGGGTGGCTAATCTCCGCAGCGGGCCGCCCTGTGGGCTAGTCCCCTTCTCCTAACTCTCTCCTCTGTTTTTTTTTGACAGCACAGCTGTTTGATTTTTCTCCTTCCCTCTGGCAGCAGCTCCTCGTCTCCGCTGGCCTCTTCCCTTCAGCCAAGCCTGGAATGTCGGTGTGTCAATGTGTAGTCCCAGACGCTCTTCCCCTTTTCTCCAACCTTCCTCAGTGATCCCTTGTGGTATCACATTGGTAGCCTTGAAATCATGCCGAAGTGTTTATGCCACAGAATTTGGAAATACTCCACATCAGGGTTTCATTCTTCTTCCTTTTCTTTTTTTCTTGGAGAGACAGCAGGTAAGCAGTTACCAGCACACTCCTGCCTGACACCATTGTCACACAGATTTGGTTTTATACAGACCTTGTCTTATCCAAAACCCTATGTCATTCACACCCTCCCTCAGTTCACCTTTACACATAGCCCTTGTTATTCCAAACTGGTTTTACCCCAGTTAAACTCACCTTGAACCCGTTTCCATCCAGACTGTGTTTCCCACAGCAGTTCACAATCCCGTGTTCTCCAGACACTCACCCACCACTCACCCACCACACAGTCGCCCTGTACCAAGTGGCTTCTAACTCAATGCCATCACGAACTAACACGGCGCAGGTTTGTGTCCTCCAGATGCTTCTTACGTAATTCGTTGTCTCCAGTCTTGTGCATGGACATGATTTTTTAATATTCTACTTAGGATAATCTTATGTCGGAATATAAGAAAAAGAAGACAAGAGTCAGCCCATATGGGGGAATTTTCCACAAGATTTGTTGGAGCATAATAATAACGCTAATAGCTACATTTATTAGGTACTTACTAGTACCACATCAACTCTAAGCGCTTCTTTTTTTTTTCGAGATGGGGTCTTAGTATGTTGTCCAGGTTGGCCTTGAGCTCTTGGGCTCCAGTGTCCTCCTGCCTCAGCCTTCTAAGTAGCTGGGACTATAGGCACGATGTTGTATCCATCTGTACCTTACGTGTTAATGATATATTCTCATCTAAAGTTCACAATAATCCCATGAAGTAGATACAGGTTGCCCATCCCTAACCCAAAAGTATGAAATCCAAAAAGTTCCAAAATCCGAAATTACTTGAGGGTTGACATGGTGCCATAAGTGGTGAATGTCACACTTGACCTCATGTAACAGCCAAATGCAGGCACACTGTATGGTATATAAAACTGATCTTCAGGCTGTGTGCCTGTCTCATACATGAAACATAAATTAATTTTGTGTTTAGACTTGGATACAAGCCCAGTATATCTCATTATGTATATTCAAATATTTCAAAATCTGAAAAAAATCCCAAATCCCAAACACTAAGGGATACTCAACCTAAACTATTGCTTTCCTAGTTTTTAACAGCTAAGGTAATTTTTATGCAGAGGTTAAGAAACTTGCCCAGGTCTGGTAAATAGCAAACCCAGGATTTGATCTGATGCAGCCTGGCTTAGAAGTATGTGTCCTCAACACTGGGCCACAGCTGCCTCTTGAATATATTCATGCTTAGATATTATGCTGGCTTTGATTTTATAATGTGTAACAGGAAGTAATGTATTAGTTAGCAAATCTCAGTCATAGCAATGTTTTCATTAGAAAGGATTGCACATTTTTGTTTTTCTAAGATAAAGCAGTTGTGCTAATAGCATTAAGCCACCATTCCATTCCCCTGAATGGGCTAATGAAAGATTAGTGGTGACTTCTGATAAAACAACCTTGTGGAGCTAGAACAATATGAGTTGGTTCTGGTGGGGAGGGTAGTGAGGCTGGGGAGGGAGGAGGCGGGAAGAAGGAGGGAGAGAGGTGGTGGTATCAGGAGAAGAACTAAGTCAGACAGGACCCAGCCAGGTCATGAGGTGGGGCTGGCATGACTGACAAGTCTTTAAGATTTGGATGATGACCCAAGACCCAACTCAACCCTTTGACTTGCTCTGGAGCATTGCCAGGGATCCAGCATGGTCAAATCAACTTCACCAATAGCACATCTGCCACGGGTCCCATCCATCTTGAGAGAAAGAATGCCTGGATCGTGAGAGTATCCTGCCCTGTGGCCAGGGGCACGAGAATCGGGGATGGATAGGGTGCTACTTCCTTCCTTACTCGTGGTACCTTACCTTACTTCCTTCTTAGGTGGCTGGTGTAAGGCATAATTAGAAATGTGGGCAGGAAGAGGAGGATTCCACTGGAAGTCACAGAAGCCAATCTGCAACCAATTTGTTAGAAGTGGGATTATAGTGCCCTCTCATGGACACATTGGGAATTTATACAATATCAGTTTTCGGATGTAGTAGATTAAAGTCGGTTGAACCTATTCAAAGGGAAGACAATTTACTAGAGGTTTGGCATCTAGAATGTTCTTAAAGCATGCCCAGAAGAAAACGTTGTGTGTGTGTGTGTGCATGTTATGTGTGTGTTGGGGGCTCTGTGGCTTCTCTCTTCTCCATACAGAAATCAGGGAAATAGTTGTAGAGGAAAACTACTCCGTGGGTAGCTGATGGCAGTAGTCCAGAAATACTAAAATGTGTGAAAACCAAAAGCTGCATATACGGGAACATCCCCAACCCCTTGAAGGAGACTTAAGTGAGGTGGCTTAAGTAAGAAAAGAAGGCACAGCCAATGACTTCCAAACAGAATCAGAGGCACAAGGGGGAATTCTGATGTCTAATTAAGATGAGAAATACTCTAATCTCATGACTCACCCAAAATAGAGCGGACCAAGAGATATGGCACCCTCAGTGTGATCAAAGGGTGTTTTTCTCAGAATGGGGGAAGAGAGGGAGGTTGGGAGAAGGAAGATAAGAACAGATGAGTTAGAGTGTCTTCTTAAAGGTAAATTTTTTTGTCTTAAAATGTGTTTGGAGCCTGAGACTTTCTTTGAAATGATTAGATTTAAAGCTGGTTAAAATTTAATCTTTGGGTTTTAGAAAATATCTTCTGTGGCTTAGATGGCTTCTCCAAGTACACAAATGAATTGCTTTATTGTTAACCTAAATTTCTCTTGGCAGGATTTTCTGTATGGTTGATGGACCAAGGTATAATGTGTTTAATTTATGAATCACAGTAAAATTTATCTACCGATTAGCCATGTTGAAAAGTTGATCTATTCTGATAATATAAGGTCTTTTGTGTGCAAATAATACACAAATACATTAGTTTAATGAACTTTATTGAAGAAAATAATTCATGCAGAAAATGCATTAATCATAAGTGTTATGCATCATTACAACTTGTATAAACATAAGTGTCTTAGTCTGCTAGGGCTGCTACGACAAAATACCTTAGACGTGGCGGCTTAAACAACAGACATTTATTTCTCACAGTTCTGGAGGCTGGGAAATCCAAGATCAAGGTGCTGGGAGGGTTGGGTTCTGCTGAGGGCTCTCTTCTTGGCTTGCAGAGGACCAGCTTCTCACAGTGTCTTCAAATGGCCGGGATTGCGAGTGAGCAAGACCTCATGAGGGATCTGCTCTCAGGACCCCTCTAAACCCCATTACCTCCCAGTGGCTCCACCTCCTAATACCTCCCCTTGGGAATGAGGGCCTCAACATAAACATTTGGACCATTTGGACATGTCATTCAGATCATGATGATAATAGGAAGAAGCCTCCCTGTGCCACTCCCCACTGCTACCCTCTAGATAACCACTCGCTGACTTTTTTTGTACTGTGAATTGAACCCAGGGGCACTTCACTACCCAGCCACATCCCCAGCCCTTTTTATTTTGTGTTTTAGGACAGAGCTTAGAGCCTCACTAAGTTGTTGAGGCTGACCTTGAACTTGTGATCCTCCCCCCTCAGCCTCCAGAGTAGGTGGGATTATAGGTGTGCACCATCGTAACTGGCTGAGATGATTTTATAAAGTGGTTGTACCAATTTACACTCCCATCAGCAATCCGCGGCAGTTCAGCAATGGTAAAATATTTACACCTCAGAAATTGGCAACATCTACAAATCAGAGTTCTTCTCTCTTTTTTTTTTTTAATTATTTAAACAAATGGGATACATGTTGCTTCTCTATTTGTACATGGAGTCAAGGCATACCATTTGTGTAATCATGAATTTACATAGGGCAATGTTGTTTGATTCATTCTGTTATTTTTTTCCCTTCCCCCTCACCCCTCCCACCCCTCTTTTCCCTCTATACAGTCTTTCCTTCCTCCATTCTTACCACCCTCCTTATCCCTAACCCTAAACCTAACCCTAACCCTAACGCTAACTCCTCTTACCCCCCATTATATGTCCTCATCCGCTTATCAGCGAGATCATTCGTCCTTTAGTTTTTTGAGATTGGCTTATCTCACTTAGCATGATATTCTCCAATTTCATCCATTTGCCTGCAAATGCCATAATTTTATCATTCTTCATGGCGGAGCAATATTCCATTGTATATATATGCCACAGTTTCTTTATCCATTCATCAATTGAAGGACATCTAGGTTGGTTCCACAATCTGGCTATGGTGAATTGAGCAGCTATGAACTTGATGTGGCTGTATCTCTGTAGTATGCTGATTTTAAGTCCTTTGGGTATAGGCCAAGGAGTGGGATAGCTGGGTCAAATGGTGGTTCCATTCCAAGCTTTCTGAGGAATCTCCATACTGCTTTCCAGAGTGGCTGCACTAATTTGCAACCCCACCAGCAATGTATGAGTGTACCTTTTTCCCCACATCCTCGCCAACTCTTCTTTCTTAGAGAGCTAGATGTTAAATAATTCCCAGCATGCCACTGCTAACACCCGTTGTCTTAAAACATTCTTTCCAACACTCAGTGTTATCCATCTTTTGCCTCCAGAAGAAATCATCAAAATTTTAATCAAATATATTTTAAACTCTAATGTAAGACAGAATTTAGAGAAATCATTTTTATTTTATTATGCTCATCTGTACAAGTAGTCAGACCTCTCTTATTTTATATTATGCCTCTATCTAATATACAAAAGCCTCCCCTGCCAAATTAAAAGATGAGGCCATCATTCTTTCAGTTCTTTAAAAATCAAGTATAAGTCAGGTACTGTGGCTCATGCCTGTAATTAGTAACAATTTGGGAGGCTGAAGCAGGAGGATCACAGAATTGAGGCCAGCCTCAGCAACTTAGTGAAGCCCTAAGCAACTTAGCAAGATCCTGTCTCAAAATAAAAAATAAAAAATGAGCAGGGGATATAACTCAGTGGTAAAGTGCTCCTGGGTTCAATTCCCAGTACTGCCCCCGCAAAAAAAAAAAAAAACACGTGTATCTCTCCTTCTTTTCTCCACCATCATGGTGTGTATCCTTGCCATATCTTTTCACAGGACTTTGGGGATCAAGTAATTATTGGCCAAGAAACAAAAGCAAAACCATTCCACTCTCAATGGATTCACATGAAACCTGGGAACAAAGTCAGATATGACTCTAAGAGGAGACACTGGGTCTATAAGGAACAGTACATGAGACGCCACACAGATTTATTGCAGTATCAAGATCACTGTCACCTTATTGTATCAAATGAAAGTGTCACCACTGTCTGGATGGTTGGATATGTATTTTATTGGGAATATGATTTTTCTCTTGGTGTGCTCTGCACTGGTAGGTTGATTCACCTCTATGTGAAAAAATAAGAATGAAACAACAAAAATCACATATCTCAACATCAAGGATGAGGAAAAACACAAACTCTCTTACATTGCTGTTGAGAATACAAATTGGTACAACCACTCTGGAAATCTTCTGCAGTTATTTACTAAAGCAAGTATTCTATGACCAACAATTCCACTTCTAGTTAGATTGTCAAAAAAATGAGAGCTTCTGTCTACCTGAAGGCAGGCAGAATGTCCATAACAGTTTTATTCATGTTTCCCACACTGGAAACAGACCAAATATTCATCAACAGAAGAATGGGTAAATAAGAGTGATTAATTCTTACGATGGAATATTACACAGCAATAAAAAGAACTAGTGCTAATAATAAACAACATGGGTTGCGTGAGACCCTGGTTTCATTTCCAGCACTGCAAAACCAAACATCAACAAAAGAATGTACACACTGTGTAATTAAGATTTTAGAAAGCTTGAAACCTGGCATAACTAATCCACAATGGAACAGGCCAGGTGGGGTTACCCATGGAGTGATGCTAACTTGCAGGGGACAGGGGAGAGCCTGCTGGAGGGCTGGCGTTGTTCCACTCTTGATTTGGTGGTGAATACGTGGCGGGTGTATGTATTTAAAATTGATCTGTACATTTTACTGTACCTAAATTATACCCCGATAAAATGGGAGAATCATATAACTGCCAATTATTAAGGGTGATATTATTGAGTCAGGTCTTTGTGCCGGGAACAGACTAAGTCTTTATTCTTTATTTAATTGACATTGCAGTGTTAGCATGAAAATATCATTTTTCATAGGCATGTTGTAAGAAAGGAATGAAACCAAACTGTTCTGTGATATTTGGGAAGACTCTTCATTCCGGCTGCTCCAGGGATAATCAAGGTTTGGGCAGCTGCCACCTGATGTTGTTTTGGTTTGTTTTTTGGAAATACTCAATTGGATGTATCTGGATTCTTGGCTTGTGGATTTAGTTACAGCTCGAGCATAATAATACTCAGCTTTTTATTTGCAGTTTTCTTTTCTTTGGCCACCGATTCAGGAAGAAGGAGTTTGTGTAGAATGTCAATATCAGTCAGCAGAAGACCACCAGAAGCACACCTGTAATTAATAAAAATCAGGTTTCTCTGTCTTGCAGAAGGGAGAATGCGCCTCAGAGGCGCGTTTGTGTTTGTGTGTTTGTGTTGGATGATTCTGAGGAGATTAGGGAAGGAAAGGCCAATTCTGGACTGGATGCTTTAGGAAGCAGGGACAATTGATGTGAGCCATTAAGGTCGTGGCAGGTGTGAGTGCGTGTGTGTATGTGTGTGTGTGCGCGCGCACGCGCAAGTACACAATACAGACCAGGTTGGAAAAAGATGGAAAGGGACCAACTGGGCAGATGGAGAATATCTAGCGCAACTGCTCATGTATCCGCCCTAAAATAACCACCAGGGGAGGTACACCAGCCAAATGACAAGATTAATAAGGAAAGTTAGCTGAAAAACAAGGAAGGTGCTGGGCATGTTGGTGCATGCCTGTAATCTCAGTGACTCAGAAGGCTGTGGCAGGAAGATCCCAAGTTCAAGGCTAGCCTCAGAAACTGAGCGAGACTTTCAAAAACTTAGCAAGGTCCTGTATCAAAATAAAAGGCAAAAAGGGCTGCGGATGTAGCTCAGTGGTAAAGCATTCCAGGTTCACCAGCCAGTATAGAAATTTTTCTTTTAGTTGCCCCAAATGCCACTACCCCAAAACAACCAACTTCACCTGGACATTTCCTCTCCATTCTAGATACTATCTATGAAAATATATGGAGAAGTCTATATAAAAATATTTTATGATTTACAATATGAAATAATTTCACCTTGGGGATGTTACTGAAGTTAACCTGCAGATTTGGTATTTAGTTCACATCTGCTATTCAGCTGTAACTGCTTGACCCAAGTCCTTAGAAGGCTAAATAGCCAAATATCTACTTCAGTATCATTTATATCTTAAGTCAGTTGAAGTGTATGTATATTTAACATTTCATGAGTAAAATGCTATCAAAATTTGAAAGCTGCTAATTATGAACACAAAAACATAACCAAGAACTTTCAAATAGTAAAATATGGGAATAAATTGAAAACTAACAATGCTGGTGACTGAACTCAGGACCTCACACATACTAGACAAGTGCTCTACCACTGAGCTACATCCCCAACCCTTTTTTAAAATTTTAAAAATTTGTTAATTAACTATACATGATAGTAGAATGCACTTTGATACATCATATACAAATGGAGTGTAATTTCTTATTCTTCTGGTTGTACATGATGTAGAATCCCACTGGTCATATAGTTATATATGTACATAGAGTAATAATATCTGATTCATTCTACTATCCTTCCTATCCCCATATCCCCTTTAAATTTAAATTTAAATAATCAACCCTTTAAATTTTATTTTGAGTCAGGATTGTCTAGGTTGGTCTTGAACTTGGAATCCTCCTGCCTAGCCTCCTGAGTAGCTGAGATTACAGGTGTGGCCACCATGTCTATCTTAGTTAAAGCAGTTTTATTTTGTTTTGTTTTGTTTTATTGTAGTACTAATAATAGAATGTAACCTAGGGGTGCTTTACCTCTGAGCTACGTCTCCAGCCCCATTTTTTATTTTATTTTGAAATAGGGCCTCACTAAATTGCCAAAGGTGGCCTTGAACTTGTGATTCTCTTGCCTCAGCCTCCCAAGTTGCTGGGATTGCAGGTGTGGACCACTGAACCTGGCAGTTACTGCAATTTTAAAAAGAAAGTGTGTGAACTTCACATTATTTTGAAGTTCAGAGTGTTTATAACAATTTGAATAGTGCAAATCAGAACACCTAGTGATAATATTATATCACAATTCCAATCTTGATAGAATTGTTTGGTATAGTAGTTTTCATAAAATTAATAAAAAATAATCTTAAATAGCAATATTGGTTCTGTTTATTAATTACACCTTAGAAGAAATAAAAATGCAAGCCATAAACAAAGATATTTGTAACACATATAGCCAACAAACAATCAATAATTAGCATATAGAAGTATCACCTATAAACAGTAAGAAAAAAGGAAGTCATTCTGTAGAAAAATTGGCAAAAGGCTATCTCAGAAAAGGAAACATTTATGGCCAATAAACTGATGAAAAATCCTCAATTTTATCAGTAGTCAGAGAAATGCAAATCAAGACCAGAATGATATACCACTTATACCCATTCATTAGCAAAAAAATAAGACAATATTCTTTGAACACAATATTGGGTAGTGAAATCTCTTATTCATTAATAGTGGATGTTGTAAATTAAATCACCACTTTGGAAAACAATTTGGCATTAATCCTATACTATTGAACAATTGCATACCCATAAATTTGACTCTTAGAAATTCTTTTTTTTAAGGTAATTGTTATCTACCTTTTTCTGAAATTTATTTTATTTATTTTTTAATGTGGTGCTGAGGAAGGAACCCAGTGCCTTACACATGCAAGGCAAGTGCTCTACCACTGAGCCACAACCACAGCTAAATACTCTTATTTATACCCAAGAGAAATTCTTACACATGTCCATCAGAAGACTCGTGAAGAGTGCTGCCAGCTGGGCTATTTGTAAGAGGGAGAAGGAACAATTCAAATGTCCATTGACCACACAACTGAATAGATTGTGGAGCAGAACACCACACAGCAGTAAAAATGATCAATCCTCTTGTTCCTTCTCCTCTCTGAGATGACCCATTCTCTCCTGTGAGAGTGTCCCCCTTTCCACTTTCCTATTCCCTCTAATAAACTCACGCCTAAAAAAAAAGAATGATACTCTTTATGTGCCATACATAAACTTAGTAACATAAGTTTGAATGAAAGAACAAGTCTTCAAAGACTGCTTTTTTTTTTCATAAAAATAAAAAATAAGTGCTGGGCATGGCGGCTCATGCCTGTAATCCCAATGACTCGGGAGACTGAGGCAGGAGAATCATGAGTTCAGAGCCAGCTTCAGAAACTCAGTGAGGTCCTGAGCAACTTGACAAAACCTTGTCTCAAAATAAAATATAAAAAGGGATGGGAATATGCCTGGTGGTTAAGTGGTTAAAGCCACTGGGTTCAATCCCTGGTATAAAAAAAAAAAAAAAAAAATTCTTGGTTGCAGACAACAGAATCTGCAAAACTCGGTTTGCACAGAAAGGGATTTTATTACATGGTATTAGGTACTGGATAAAGCTGAATTTTGAGAGATTATGTATTGTGGCTGACTAGATGTCTTAGGTGATTCTGGATGTGAGTGACTCAAGGCTTTCTCAGGTGCAGTTTCTAGGACACAGCCCGGAACAAGGAATCTTGTTCCAGTGATTTTGCAGAAGTACTCTGAGCAGAGGAGGTGTGAGAGAAGCAGGATGGGCTGGAGTGAGAAAACTAAGCAAGGCTATGGACCTGGTCTCATCCAGAGCCTACCTTCAGTCTGGTTCTACCTGTCGCAGTGGAACACACACTGTCTCCTAGATTTGGTTCCTGTTTTTGGCCAGTGGGGTAGCCCTTTGGATTCCAAGTGCATAGTCTCCTGGGGAACTGATTCCCATTTGGTTGAGGAGACATTATTATGTGGAGAAGGAACAGGAAACTTTCACGGCGACTGAGCTGGGTGCACTGATCAGAGCAGAGCATCAGCAGTGACCCAGTGCCAATTGGACCTTATTGGGAAGGGTGGGGGTGATCTGGGGCCAGATGGGGCTCAGGGGAGTGAGGGACACAGGTGGGCAGCAGAGGCTGGGAGGGGCAGAAATGGAGTGATCTGTGTATCTGTGTCTCTTGGAAAGACAAGCCTGGGTTTTGAGACCAGGGGTTCAGCCTCATGAAGCTCTGAATTCTTCCCTGTCTGGAGATGAGGACAGGTCAAACCCTTTCCTCTGCCTCTCATTTCAGGGAGTCCTAAGCACCTCATCTTTATATTTAAAATATTTAAATTTGTATTATTTTTAATTGGCAAATCATAATTGTATACAATAATAAGGTATGATATGATGTTTTGATAAAGGTATATAAATATAGAGTGATTAAATCAAAATAATTAGCATGTACAGTCCTGCACAGCTAATGATAGGGATGCATCCTGAGAAGTATGTTATTAGGTGATTTCATGTGAACGTCATAGAGTGCACTCTCACAAGCCTAGAGGATTTAGGTTGATCACTCAGCTTGGTTATTTATTATTTATTACTTTAAAAATATATTTTTGGTACTGGGGGTTGAACCCAGGGATGTTTTACCACTGAGCTACATCCCCACATTTTAAATTTTGAGACAGACTCTCATTTAATTATTGAGAGTCTTGCTAATTTGCTAAGGCTGGCCTCGAACTTGCAATCCTCTTGCCTCAGCCTCCTGAGTTGCTGGGATTATAGGCATATGCCACTGTGCCCAGTCAAATATATTTTGTTTTTTAATTGACATATAGTGATTGTGCATATTTATGGGATACAGTGTGGCATTTCAGTATACATATATGATGATCAGATCAAAGTAATCTGTCACCTCAGATCCATATCATTTCTTTGTGTTGAGAAAATACAAAATTCTCTCTAGTCAAAGGTTAGGTGGAGGCTAGAGGGAAATAAGGAATTTTAAAAAGAGGGAATCTCATGAAAATAGAAGGGAGGAGAGTGGAGCAGAGGAAGGGAATTGAGGGGAAGGGAGGAGGGACAGGAAAGGGGAGAAGGTGTGGAGTGAAATTAACTAAATTATGGTATGTTCATGTATGAATATATCACAGTGTATGTTCATGTATGAATATATCACTTTATGTATAATGTACTGATTTAAAAAACAGTAAATAAGTAGAAGGAAGACCAATAGAATAGAGGAAGGGGATATGGGAGACAGGAGGGGAGAGAAAGAAGAAGTACTCCAGATTAAAATGGAGTGAATTGTGTTACATGCATTCATGGGCATGTCAAAATGAATCCCACTATAATGTATACTAATGCACTAATAAAAACATTTTAAAAATCCTCTCTAGGCTGGGGAGATAGCTCAGTTGGCAGAGTGCTTGCCTTGCATGCACAAGACCCTGGGTTCAATCCCCAGCACCAAAGAACCAAAACAAAACAAAACAAAAAAATTCCTCTCTAGTAGTTTTTATTTTTATTTTTTGGAGCTGGTGAAGGATAAGGATAAAAAGAAGGAGAAGAAGAAATCCAGTTAGGCATGTGAGTCTGGATTCAGGGAACTGACCTGAGTTGGAGCTGTGTTTATGTGAATCATGGTGTGTAGGTGGTATCTAGAACCACCGGCTGGCTGCAAGCACTGGGTATAAACACAAGGGCATAACTGTAGACAGAAAACAGGAGACCCAAGAGGCTGGGGAGATGAACCTAAGAAGGAAAAGACTGTCATGTAGGAGGAGACCCAGGAAGCACCCTGGGAGCCTAGTGCAACAGGTGTTGGAAGGAGTAAGTGATCACTTGCCTAAGGTCTGGAAAGCTGAGGTCTGGGAATTTATTTTGGCTTTGGGTGTGGGCACTGCTTCTCCTGCATGGGACGAGCTCTTCCTAAGGTCTGCCCCTGGCTTCTTCTCTTACTCCACTCAGCCCTGGTGACTGCTCTTTGTTCCTATCTACCCTTCACTGCACACCTGTAATCCCAGGGGCTCGGGAGGCTGAGGCAGGAGGATTGAAAATTCAAGGTCAGCCTCAGCAACTTAATGAGGCCCTATCTAAAAAAAAAAAAAAAATGCCTGGGAATGTGGCTCAGTGGTTGCTTCTGAGTTCAATCCCTGGCACAAAGAGAGAGAGAGAGAGAGAGAGAGAGAGAGAGAGAGAGAGAGAGAGAGAGAGAGGGAAAAAGAAAAAAAAGAGAAAAAGAAAAAGCTCCCCATCACTTTCCAAGAGAGAGAGAGAGAGAGAGAGAGAGAGAGAGAGAGAGAGAGAGAAAGGGAAAAAGAAAAAAGAGAAAAAGAAAAGCTCCCCATCACTTTCCAATACTATTATCCTCCTCTGCTTTCAGTTGTGGGCAATGCTCATAATAATATCACAGAACACATTTGTCTACTTTCTGTCTTCTCACTCCTACGTAAGTTCCAGGGGAGGAGACAGTCTTAGCTCTCTGCCTGCAGCAATGAGTGCCCAGCATGCAGTGGCTGCCCCGCCAGGTGCTTGGGAATAAAAGACTAAATGGGCCTTTCCCTCTGCCCGCTGCAGCAGCTCAGTTCTCAGCCCATTGCTATGTCCACTCCATTCCTCTCTAACGCGCATCTCTTTCCATTCTCCTTCCCCATTTATCCGAGAACAGCCCTGTCTCTGTTGGCACTGCATCATTCCCGGGCACCGCCCTCATCCTGTGTGTGTCCACGTTCACCTGGTGGCTGTCTCTCCTCCCTCTCCCCCTCTCACTTCCCCTTTTAACTCCCCTCTCAGCCCCAGGCCCCCTACGCCCCTCTCCTGGCCCCACTTGTGGCTGGAGTCCCTCAGTGAGGCTAGCCTCATCCCTGTGTCCACGGCCAGTAGCTTCTCTGTTCCACCGGCTCCCCTGGCGTTGCCTCGTCATTGACATGCAGTCTCCCTCTCCATTTTCATTCCTCCTCAGTCCCCTTGAACACCGCCATGGTCACAATATCTACCTCATCCCCTGGGAAGGAAACACCTTTGTACTGTGTACTGTACCAAGAACTGTGTACTGGTTAGAAGCAGCCAGGGGCACGGTGCCCACAAACAGCTGTGAAAAGAAAGGTGGGCGGAACTGCTGCTCGTCACTCGTCGACTTGTGTAAATACTAGGCATATTTTATGAACTAGCACTATTTCCTAAAACAGATACAATAAATAGCTTTTCTGAAATTTTCTAAAATATGTTGTATAACTATTGTCATTGGGACTAGGGGTTCCGAGCCTGAGAGATGAAGACAGTCTCTCTGGTGAAAACAACCTGACTTCTCAGAGGGCCTTCCCCCCCCCCGCCCGCCCCCTTAATCTATAATGTCAAGAAACAGAGCAATTCAGGTGGGTGCAGTAGCAGACATCTGTAATCCCAGGAACTTGGGAGGCTGAGGCAGAAGGACGTCAAGCTCAAAGCCAGCCTCAGCAACTTAGTGAGGCCCTAAGCAACTTAGTGAGGCCCTGTCTCAAAAATAAAGAAAGAAGGAGAGAAAGGAAGGAAAGAAGGAAGGAAGGAAGGAAGGACAGACGGACTGGGGGTAGCTCAGTGGTGGAGTACCGCTGGGTTCAATTCCCAGTACCAGAACAACAAAACAAAGCAATGCAAATAGAATCTCACTTGACACCCCCCACCCAGGCCTGCTGAGCAGTCAGCCAACAGGGATTTCTGCACTGCTCACCCACTTACAATTATTCCTATCCTCCTTTGTCTTATATTGGGGAGAAATTGTCAGTCCAACTCCTGGATGAAAAGTATTTTCAGATCCTTGAGATTTTTGTCCTCTCTTTGTAAGTGTCCCCCCATCCATACCAATTTGTGGCCCTTCTGGTCAAGGCTGGGCAAGAATACGTGTGTGTACACACACATCTATTTACCCATACATATACATACACTAGTTACTGGCACACATAGAGAAACTTTTTCCCGATATGATTATGATTTCCGATATAATTTTATTCATAGTTCTGTCAGGAAGAATGACACCAACATAAAATCATAATTCTCAATTCTCAACCCAGTGTTTGATAGTTTTTCTTTGGAATTTTCCAGAATGTATTAGTAGTGCTCTTTACTTGAGGAGGACAAGATCTCTCTACTCCTGGCTAGAATAAAATCAAGATACATGTGGTTTTGTAAACATCACAATTGAATTTGCTACCGTTACTGTAGTTTATAAATTTGACTTAGAAAAATGTTCATTTGAATCAGGATTTAATAAATGTTTCTAAAATAAGAATAAATTGGCACTAAAACCAAGCAAGTGACCTTGGGCCAAGTCACTTTCTCTTCTAGACAATATTCAGAGTGCACTGCCAATTAAACAATCACGTCTGAGAATTCTATTTTGTTTAGAGGCTAAACTAACCAAGATTCTTCAGATTGGCATTTTTTCTGATTTTTAAAAATAAATTACTAAACAAAAACATTTTACAGTGCTGGGGATCAAACCTAGGACCTGATGCATCTACCACTGAGTTATAGTCCCAGCCACCCGACCCCAATTTTTTCCTTGTGGTTCAGGTATTTGGTACAACATGGTAAGAACAAATTTAATGATTTATTTATTCATTCTCATTTCAGTGGACATCTGGGTTACTTTCAGTTTTCCATGACGACAAATAATTTTTGTTCATGTGATCTTTTTCACATGTGTATGGATTTCCAAAAGGTACGAAATGGTATGAACCCAGGAGGAGAGTTGTTCTGTTGCAGGGTACGGACATCTTCAACTTTGCCAGATATTGCCAGACCTCCCCAAAGCAATTATACCCATTCAGTATCCCGTTACACAAACCTTATGTGTCTTCTCAGATTTCTTCAACATCTTCTTTCTTTCCTCCCTCCCCCCTTTCCCTCCTTCTTTCCTTTCCTGCCCCTTCCCCTTCTCCTCCTCTTCCCCCTTCCCCCTCTTCCCCTCTTCCCCTTCTTCTTTCCCTTTCTCCTTTTTTTTTTTTTTTTTTTTTGGTACTAGAGATTGAACAAGTGTAGATTGAACAAGGGTGCTGTATCACTAAGCCACACCCCCAGCCCTTTCTTATTTTTTATTTTGAGACAGGGTCTCACTAAGTTGCTGAGGCTGGACTTAAACTTGCCATCTTCCTGCCTCAGCCTCCTGCGTCACTAGGAGTACAGGGGTGCCAGATTCTCTCTGTGTACCCAAACCTCACCAGCTCACCTTCAGATTTGATGGAATTCACACCATGGACAGCTGCCAGACAGCCTGGAGGTGCAGGGGAATAATCCTCTGTGACTTAGACCTTGACTAATGGAAGCAAGAGGAGGGAGGAAGCCAGGAAGAGAAATTTCCCTCCTTTGTTTTGTCTATTCTTTTTTTTTTTTTTTTTTGGTGGTGCTGGGGATTGAACCCAGGGCCTTGTGCGAGGCAAACACTCTACCAACTGAGCTATATCCCCAGCCCTCCTTTGTCTATTCTGAAGTGTCTATTCCTTCTTGTTACCCTTCCCACAGGAAGCAACTTATTTGTAAGGTGTTTGTTCAAGTTTTTTTTTTAACCCATATTTCTATTGAATTGCCTATCTTGCTTTCACTTATCCTTAGAATTGATTTATAAGATGTTTCAGTTGACTATTGCTACATAACATGTCACTCCAAAACTTAGTGACATAAAATAATCATTACACTATGTATATTATATATATATATATATATATATAATAATCATTATACTATATTCTGTGGTTCATGAATTCAGACAGGTCACAGTAGGTGTGGCTTATATCCAGTCATGATGTGTCGGGGCATCAGCTGGAAAGACTCAAAGTCTGGGGTTGACTCAGTGGTTAAGGGATAAGGTTCTCTGGAGGTGACTGGTGGTCAATGCTGGTTACTGTCTAGAACCTCAACCAGGGCAGTAGTCTTAACACTTCCTGAAGCTTCTCCATGTGATCTGTGCTTCTGAAAGCCCAGGCCTCAAATGAATGAGAATCCTTACATGTCAGCTCAGGGCTTCAAAGTCAAGGGTACCTAAGGAAACCAGGAGAGAGCTGTGTGGTTTTGGAAGTTATGCAGCAACACGTGAATTGCATGCTGTCATTTGCAAGTGAATCTCTCAAAGGAGCAGACACAGATCATCCCTCTCAACGGTAGGAGAGTCAAGGTCACATCACACAGGAAACATGGGATGGGAGGTGTTGCTTCATCTGCCACATCCTCTTTATATTCTTTGGATACTAGTCTTCATTTTTTATTTTTATTTTTATTTTTTGGGTGCTGGGGATCGAACCTAGGGCCTTGTGCTTACAAGGCAAGCACTCTACAGACTGAGCTATCTCCCCAGCCCCACTAGTCTTTATTGATTATATATGCTGCAAATAACTTGTCCCAGTCCAAGGATTAGTTTCCTCAATGATACATTTTGTTGAATAGTTGTTTATTTTAATTTGGTGAATGATCAATCACTAAATTTGGTGTTGTAGGTCAGTTTAAGAACACTGAGACCATGAATCTACTCCTTTATAGTATCTCCTAAATCTTTATGCTTTTATCTTTCACATTGATATATTTATGATGTAATTTCTACTATGGAATTTATTGCTGCTGAACTCCAAACCCACCCTCCTTTGCTCTACTCGGTAATACTGAAGCTGGACTTGGTAAACATTTTTCCTTTGTCAATTGACACCATGTTAAGCTTTGCCAGAAGAGTTGTGGGAGGGACATTGCCTGACAAAACAGTTTGTCTTCCAGTTCTGGTGCTTTTCCGTCTTGTTCCCACAATATGCTTGCCAGCAGGTGGCTTCGCAGCTAGTTTTGCTGGCACCCCAACAAGTGGTTTTCTAGCAAGTTTCACTGGCACCCCAGCAGACAGTTTCTCTGCCATTCAAAAGGTCTGAATCTCAGTCTGAAGCTCGACCTTGGCTTGGGCATCTCTCTTCCAAGGTTGTTCTTTTCCTGGGTCTCTGCTTTAGCCATAGAGCTGAGGGATGCTCTCTGTACTCTGTATCTGCTATGCACATATTGTTTAGAGTTCTTTACTCCTCTAAATAACTAATTCTGGGGTTGGGGATATGGCTCAGTTGGTAGAGTGCTTGCCCTGCATGCATAAGGCCCTGGGTTCATTCCCAAGTACCACACACACACACACACACACACACACACACACAAAGTTAATTCCTTGTGACTAGTTAATAATTCCTTTTTTAGAGCAAATAAAAGACACAACCAAAAGAAATTTTTAAAAAGGAAAAGAAAATTTAAAAGACAGATCTACTTTTAGTGTTGTGATGCTGGAGATTGAATCCAGAGCCTCTCACATAGCAGGCAAGTGCTGTATCACTGAGCTGTATCCCCAGCCCCATTTTTCTATATGATATGATATGGGAGTTCAGCTTCATTTTTTCCAGAACCATTGCCCTAGACCATTTATTGAAGGATCATCTTTCCCCCATTGCTTTTCAGCAGCAATAGACTCTTGTTCTATACCAAGAGTCCCTATTTTGTGCTTTTGCTTCTAGGCTGTACGTCATATTTCATTTTCTATTCGTCTGAGTCTCCATGTCCTAATTATCATATTTTATAACAAGTCTTCGTGCCTGGAAAAGCATATCCTTCCACCATTTTCTTTTTCTTCCATAGTATGTTGGACTTTTATTTTTTTCTTTTTGTAGGGTTGGGAAATTGAACCCAGGCCCTCACACACACTGGGCAAGTGTTCCACCGCTAAGATAATACACCCCCAAGCCAAATATGTTGGGTTTTCATCAAACGCTTTTTTCTGCATTTAATGAGATGATCTTACATTTTCTTCTTTAATTTATGGTAAGTTATACTGATTTATTTATTTTTTATATTAAATGCTTTAAATTTTTTTATTTGTTCTTTTTACTTATACATGATAGTAGAATGTATTTTGACATATTATAACTCCCATTCTCCAGGTTGCACATGATGTGGAGTTACGGCTGGTCGTGTGATCATATATGAACACAGGAAAGTTAGGCCCAATTCATTCTACTGCCCCTCCCATTCCCTTGCCCCCTTCCCTTCATTCCCCTTTGTCTAATCCAATGAACTTCTATTCTTCCCTCCCTTGACCTTACTATGTGTTAGCATCCACTTATCAGAGAGAACATTTGGCCTTTGGTTTTTTGGGACTGCCTTATTTCACTTGGCATGATGTTCTCTAGTTACATTCATTTACTATCAAATGACATAATTTCATTCTTCTTTATGGCTCAGTAATATTCCATTGTGCATATATACCACATGTCATTATCCATTCATCTGTTGAAGGGCACCTAGGTTGGTTCCATAGCTTAACTATTGTGAATTGAGATGTTATAAACATTGAGGGAACTACACTGATTTTAAAACTCTATGCCTGTAATCCCAGAGGCTCAGGAGGCTGAGACAGGAGAATTGTGAGTTCAAAACCAGCCTCAGCAACTTAGCGAGGCCCTAAGTAACTCAGCAAGATCCTGTCTCTAAATAAAATACAAAAAAAGACTGGGGATGTGGCTTAGTGGTTAAGCTTCCTGGGTTCAATTCCCAGTATCAAAAATAAAAATAAAAACTCTAAACCTTTTTTGTTATTTTCATTTCTACTGACTATCTCATCTCATGGTGATTTGTTTTCTTGTGTGGTAGATTTGCTTTTCATTTTTTGTTTTAATTCATTGTTATTATTTATTTATTTTATTTTGTGGTGCTGGGGTTTGAACCCAGGACCTTGGCCTGCTAGGAAAGTTTGCTATCACTGAGATGCATCCCCAGCCACTAGAATTGCTTTTTTTTTTTTTTTTTTTTTTGTGGTACTGGGGATTGAACCTCAGGGCACTTGAACTCAATCCTCCTGCCTCTGTCTCCTGAGTCTCTGGGATTATAGGTGTGCACCATTGTGCCCAGCACCCCTGGATTTGCTTTATATTTGTTGCTAATATTTGACTAAAATTAATCCGTAAGGTTAAGATTATGTAAGTTTCAGGGCTGAAGATGTAACTCAGTGGTAGAGCTCTTGCCTAACATGTGTGAGGCCCTAGGTCTGATCCCCAGCATCAACACACACACACACACACACACACACACACACACACACACACACATCATTGAAGTTTGAACCTCACACTCTCATGGGAGGGCAGGCTCATGGTTAAGGCTTTTCTGGGAAGGTTGCTATTATTGTTTTAGTTATTATTACACTCAGAGTCAGAAGAGAGACAGGTTTTCCTTGTTATCACCCTGCCTTCTTTAGGCCTATATGGATTGAGTTTGACGTGACTTGCCATCTTGAGTAGTAACCGCCGTGATTGCCCCAGAGTAACCCTCGTTGGCTTTCCTGCATAGTTTCCCAGCAAACTATAAATAGATAAAACCATTAGAGTGGTACGTGGAGCTTTACAACTGGACCCTGGCTCCAGGAATGTGCTGGACTTTAATATTAACTTAAGATAAAGCAGGTACATTCTAGTTTGGTCACTTTGGTCCTAATATACGTACCTCTCCTTCTGGCCCTAATTGTAGAGATCCAACTGGTCTTGCAGCCACCCAGGCCCATGCTTCTATCAGGAAGTCCCCTGTCAATTGTGCTCTTGTAATCCTAGGTCTGACTGCCTCTCTTCCTTTGGTCTCATGGGCTGGTTCTCACATGCTAAGACCAGGTTGTTCTGGTATAAGGCCTGGGGCTTGCCTCCTATTTTCCATAATGCCTATTAACCCCCCAAACTCTGGGTTTCTGGTACCAGCATTTCCCCCATGATAGCCTGGCTTGCGGATGGGCATATCACCAATTTCTTTGTGTCTGTTTAAGGCCCCTAGAGATTATTCTTAATTTCTTAGGGAGGGCCCTAACAAAGTATATGAATATATATTTGTTGAAATGTACCCAGTATCCATATATTTTCAAGCAAGAGGCTTTTTAAAAAATCGAGCAAGCCACGTTGCTGGTGGCAGAAGGCATTTTGTTGTGATATCTTCCAGAGTATTGTTGTATGTGACATTATCAACTTGTTTTAAAATGTTAGGTGATTTTTCTCAATGTACCTGGCAATACCATATATTGAGAAACTTAATGTCCAAAGCCTTTCCATTTCAGTTATTTCTCTGAGAATCTATAATTTTGCTTAGGGGAGAGACTAGAAGTGGTGCATAACCAGAATAATATCCCCATAATCACATAAGCCAGACCAATTCCTTGGGAACCAAAATTAAGCTCGTGTACCACCGATGAAATAAGTCCCCATAAATGATCGCCAACAGTCTAATTGGGTAATTGAGCAACTGAATAGCGGAAGATTAAGATACAGTGATGTAACAAAGGGAAATATCATAAGGATTAATACAACGTCCATTATAATTACTCTGGCTGTTGGACACAGGAACTAATCCATTTTGAATGAAACATTAAAACCATTTAATGGTGGTGGCTATTTGTGGAGAGAGTGTGGAAATATTGGAAATTACACTGGAGACCATGTGCATTTGGGGACCTTATTGGTCCTCTATTGGCAACAGTCCAAAAGATTTTTTTTTTTTTTTTTTTTTTTTTTTTTTTGGTCCCAGGCTTCAAAAGTTTCCCCAGAGGAGGGATGCTGGTGTGAAAGAGTAGAGACCGCCTTACAAAAAGAAAACGGTAGAGACCCTCTGATATAAAACACATATATCTAGTGAAGATCGACCAGACCAAAATGGGTGTAAATAAAACCATTCAGCTGTGCTGACTGTGGTAAATACAAGGAAGTACCTGAGATAAAATAATGTGACCATGAGTTAAGGACATTGTGACCATTTCTGTGAAGCAACCCATCCCTTCGGAGGCCCCAGAAGCTGCCAGTTTCAGATATGGGTAGTCTGGCTCCCCATGCCAAGCTCGCCCTGCTAACCCGCCAGGCGCAGCCTGAAATAGACAAGCTGGAGCTGGCTGCTTGCACTCCTTGGAAAGAAAAAGGAAAAAGTCCCCTATTGTCATCCTGCCAGGATTTTGTTTATGGTTTCCACTTAAAAAACGAGCTTGCTGAAGTCACCCACCACTACTACTGCCCCACTTGGAGTAGGGGTCCTGCCATGTCAGTCTGTTTTCTTTTTCCTTTTTTCTCTTTTCCCAAAATAAACTTTTTTCCTACTTTAGTTTCTGGTGGTCTCACTATGCGTCGATAACCGGACCCCACAACAGCTGGTATCATGCGTCCCATGAGAACTGACCCAACACCTAGAGATATGAAGTATCTTAATGAGCGGAAAGAACAGCAGAGTGTGGTGCCACACGCCATCATCCCAGTGTTGCCGGAGGTCGAGTGTTTTAGTCAGCTTTTCTGCTGCTGTGACCAAAAGACCTGACAAGAACAATTAGAGGAGCAGAAGTTTATTTAGGGGTTCACAGTTTTAGAGGTCTCAATCCATAGATGGCCCATTTCATTCCTTAGGGCCCAAGGCAAGGCAGGACATCATGGCAGAAGAGTGTGGTGGAGAAAAGAGGCTCAGAACATCCTACCAGGAAGGAGAGGGAGGGAGAGAGAGAGAGAGAGAATCTCCTCACCACAGACGAAATATAAACCTCAATGGCGTACCACCAGGACCCACCGCCTCCACCACACCCTACCTGCCTACAGTTACCCACCCAATCAGGGTGGCAAAGTTAATCTCAATCAGCAGATTAATGCACTGATTAGGTTAAGACTCTCATAACCCAATCACTTCACCTCTAAAATTTCTTACATTGTCTCACACATGAACTTTTGGGGGACACCTCATATCTAAACCATAACACTGAGTCAGAGGAGGTTTGCAAATTCAAGGCTAGTCTCAGCAATTTAGTGAGGCCCTAAGCAACTTAGTGAGATCCTGTCTCAAAAAAAAAAGTGGGGGCGCTGGGACTGAGCTCGGGGATAAAAACACCCCTGGATTCAATCCCCAGTACAAAAAAGAAAGAAAGAATAGTTTAAGGGTAGTACTATGTTTTTAATCCCTGGATTTTTGACATACTGAAGTCATACAACAGTAACCAGATGAAAGCCCATCAATCATTTAGAGTCTTTATTCTTTGGATGGTTCTTTCCCCTCTGGAATGGTTGACACTTTTCATTTTGGAATGGCATGTTTTCTGTACCTTAACAATAAGACCCCAAGGGACTGGGGATATAGCTCAGTTGGTAGAGTGCTTGCCTTGCCAAGCACAAGGCCTTGGGTTCAATCCCCAGCACCACCAAAAAAAAATAATAATAATAATAATAATAATAGTAATAATAATAATAAGACCCCAAATCAAAGTGGAGCATTCAGAAGGGACAGGGTAGATGACATGGTAGGTCTCCCCCTTACAGAGCATAAGGAAGGACCAGAACGCTTACTGTGCCTTTGAATATTAAGCTAAGAATTGAGTAAGGCCTTTATTACCCCTTTTTTTTTTTCCCAAGAGAAAAGAATCGCTCATTTGCTTAAGTCTTTTCCTTGCAGAAGAAAGGTTAGTGACGAAATTATTCTCTATAAAGTTGTAACCTCTAACACTGCTCACAAACTAGCTCATTCCAGCCTCATTGGTTAAGTATCAGTTGACATCCAGAGAACAAATACGTCAATGGAAAATATCCTCCACGTGGTTCTCAAGGTAAAAGGTCCATGAAATAGGTATAAGATGCTGCCGTGCCCAGATGCAGACATCTCCGGGGGCGGGGTGGGGTGGGGGGAGCCTGGACCACGACCGATTGTGGGTGGTGAGCGCGGCCGGGATATTCCTGGTTAGTCAAGGTCAAGTGAGGCTTTCTTTCTCTGGTTAATCTTCATGTACATTCAATCTGTAGTCTAGATTATAACTCAGTTTTACCAGGGTGGTTCTTCAGGCTTCTTGCTCCTGTGAATGGAATGTTTGACAAAACTTCAATAATGCTTTGTAATAGTCTACCAAAATGACATTTTAAACATAAATGTTTTCCAAGTGGAGGCCACTGGATGTGTAGGAGGAAGTTTCCTGAGCCTGTTCAACCCTTGTGTTGGTTATAGATCCCACGATCTTGAGATTTATGAGCAAGACATCTGGTCACTTCAGTACATACATTTTAGTCATTTTGTTTTATTTTTGTTATTTATTTATTTATTTGAACCCAGGGGTGCTTAACCACTGAGTCACATGCCCAGCCTTTTTTTTTTTTTTTTTTTTTGTGGTGCTGGGGATTGAACCCAGGCCTTGTGCTTGCGAGCCAGGCACTCTACCAACTGAGCTATCTCCCCAGCCCCCAGCCCTTTTTATATTTAATTTTGAGACAGGGTCTCACTAAGTTGCTCAGGGTCTCACTAAATTGCTGAGACTGATTTTGAACTTGTGATCATCCTGCCTCAGACTCCTGAGCCACTGCGATCACAGGCATGCACCACTGTGCCCAGCTGCCACTTTATTTTTTGAAATCTCATTTTGACTTTCTACCATCCTTAGCTAATTGTGGGTGGTGTGGCTGTGACAGGATTAGTGTGACCATGAGACTTTATGCATTTCCTTATGATATGTCTCGGAAACTGAGGGTTGTGATCTCGGTGGAGGGTAAAAGTTGCCTCAACCAGAGAGAGAAGATCTTTAAAAGTCTTCAATTAATGGTGACTAGGTAATCCTTTGTGTATTGTTGAATTTCTCTCTGTTCTAAAAGCATGCATTAATTACCAAGGCATACTCAAATTTCTTTGCCTGTATAGGAGCAGCCTAGATATTTACAAATATTATTTGTGTTAGAGGGTAAGATACTCCTATTTGTGGGCAAGTTGAAATTACTGTTCATTCATTTAGTGAAAATTTATTTATTTATTCACTACTACATACCTGGCAATGTTCTAGGTGCTGGGGATAAGATGCTAACTAAAGAAGAAAAAAAATCCTTCCTTCATGGATCTCACATATTTTTAAAAATTCATTTTTAAATGGGTACAATAAAAATACATATTTATGAAGTACTGTGTGAAGTGTTGATGCATGTATGCATTGTGTAATGTTCTAACAGGATAAGCACATCTATTTTCTCAAATGTGTATCATTTCTTTGTGATGAAAACAAAACATTTAAAATCATTTCTTCTATCTTCTTTGAAATCCATAGCACATTGTCATTATCTATAGTCACCACAGCTCACATTTTACTTGGGAGGACAAAAGTGATGATATTTTATGTTAGATAGTACTTAATGCTAAGTTAGAAAAATAAAGCAAGGAAAGCAGATAGAAAGTGTGTAGGTAGGAAAGGGGTTGCCGTTTTAGATAGTGTGGCTAAGGCTGGGCTTCACTGGGAAGGGAACTTTTTTTTTTTTTTTTTTTTAACTGGGGAACTGAGCCCTGGGGCATTCTATCACTGAACTACACTCCCAACCCATTTTAAATTTTGAGATAGGGTCTTGTGAAATTGCCCAGGCTATCTTCAAACTTGAGGCCCTCCTGCCTCAGCCTCTCAAGTAGCTGGGATTGTAGGTGAGTGCCACCAGGCCCGACTTGGGAAGGGAACTTTGAATAAAGTCAGAAGTAAAAGCAAGCCGTGTGGAAGAGCCTTCCAAGATCATGACTAACAAACTCGACATGCTTCATCTCCACTAATATTCCTGTTATTAAAGGTGTGGGAGATGAGAAGGAACCAGTACAAATTTTGATTGGTGTAGAGGATGATCCAGAGACAGTGATGTTCTGGAAGCCAAGAAAATGTGTTTAAGGAGAGAGTGGCCGGGTGTGGTAGTGCACACCAGTAATCACAGGGACTCAGGAGGCTGAGGCAGGAGGATTGCAAGTTAGAGGTCAGCCTGGGCAACTGAGTGAAGTCCTGCCACAAAACAAAAAATAAAAGGGCTGGGGATGTGGCTCGGTGGTAAAGTGCTGTGGGTTTAATCCCCAGTACCAAATTTTAAAAAAATGAAGGGAGAAGTGACCAACATGGTCATGTTGATATGTTGACATGCTGGCCAAGTAAGGTAGGACCAAGAGGACCAGCACTGGAGGAGCATGAGGCAGAAGCCTGACTAATGTGGTGTCAGGGAACAATGATGGAGAGAATTGGGAATGGTGGCCCTAGACGGTTATGCTGAGGGTCTGAGCTTTGTTTTTTACTTTACTTTGTGGTGTTTTCCCCCCAGTACTGGGAATGGGACCCAGGGTCCTCTATCAGGAGCTACACCCCTAACCCTTTTTATTTTTTCATGTTGAAGCGGGGTCTCACTGCGCTGACCAGGCTGGCCTCAAGCTTGCCTGTCCTGCCTCAGCCTCCCGCGCCGCTGCACCTGGCTGGGTTGTGAGCTTTGAAGGAGAGCAGAGGAACAGTGCTGTAGTTGGAAGAGAAACTAAAGAGAGGTTTTTGCCTTGGTCTTTTTGTTTCCTGGGATTTTTTTCTTTTTTTTGGGGGGGGGGGAGATAAGACAGCCACTTTGAATGCTGGGTGGTGGCTCTTTGCTAGAGAGGGGATCTCAGTGGTACAGGAGATTTAGGGAGATTGCAGGGGTAAAGCCGGGCTCTGCCAGCCAGGAGAAGGCAGAAGGCTTGGGGCTGGTGCTGGTAGACTGGTGCGGGTGGCCTAGGGGCTTAGGGAGGTCCTCTCCAGTGGCCTCTATTAGTGAAGTAAGAAGCAAGGTTGGCAGCAGAGAGTCAGGGTGGAACATGCGTGAAGAGGAGGAAAAGACGTGAAGCACTTAGCTCAGAGAGTGTGAGAGGAAACGGACTAGAAAAATGTGGGAAAATTGCTACGAAGTTAAGTGCCCACTGAGGCAGGTGGCCATGAATTTAAAGTAGTGCGGTGGCTTTTCTTCAGCCGTATTTCACAGCACTGATGTAGCTGTGGCAGGACTGGGTTTCACTAGGGTTCAGGTTTTGCTAGCGAGTAATGCAAATGAAGAGAGAGCCGAGGGAGCCGGAGGTGTCTTCAGTGGTTGATTATGATTGAGTGTGGAATTTAAAATGGGCAGGCGAGTGTATTCATCAGCTGAGGCTTCATAACAAGATCCCACGGAATGGGTGGCTTGAAGGACAAATATCTATTTTCTCGGTGTTGGAAGCCAGAAGTCCAGGTCAAGGTATGAGCAGGGCTGGTTTCAGAGACCTCTCTTGGCCACCTTCGTGCCATGTTCTCCATGGCTGGTCATTCCATTGTAAGGACACAGAGATCGCTGTGTCTCTTTCTGTTTTTACAGGGACACCAGTCCTATTGGATAAGGTCACTCTGATGACCTCATTTAACCTCACTTATCTTCTTATAAACTCTTATTTCCAAATAAAGTCACAATAAGGGGTTTACATTTTAATATATTTTTGGGGGTGGGGGTGGAATTCAGTCCATGACAGGAAGGAAGGAAGCACATGAGGGGGCTCGGGACAGTGAAAAGGTGGTAAGATCATCAGATTGTAGGTACGATCATGGCAGAGATGATGTGAGCCGGGATGGGAAGAGCTGACCAGACAGCGAAGTAAATGAATTTGGGATTGTAGGATGGAATAATTCGCAATGACAAAATCTAGGGTACGACCATTGGGATGAGTAGCTGAGCTAAGATGGATGCAAAGCCCACTGCAGGAGAGGATGCCGGGCAACTGAGAGGTCGTTAGCAGGACATCTCTGTGATCCGTAGATTGCACAGGAGTGGCACTGGAAAGAGTGATGGGAGCGGGAGCCGTGGCACAGGCCTGTGATCCCAGCAACTCAGGAGGCCGTGGTGGGAGGAGGGCGAGTTCAAAGCCAGCCTCAGCAACTCAGTGAGACCTGTCTCCAAATGAAACCCAATGGGGCTGGAAGGGCTGGGCATATAGCTCAGTTTGTAGAGAGCTTGCCTGTCAAGCACCAGGCCCTGGGTTCGATCCCCAGCACCAGAAAAAAAAAGGGGGAGGGGGGCTGGGGATGTGGCTCAGTGGTTAAGAGCCTCTGGGTTCAATCCCTGCCCCCCCCCCCCCCAAAAAAAAAAAAAAAGCGTGGGGGAACCAGATGTCAAGTCTTCAAGGAGGGAGGGAGAGTAACCTAAGGTAAAATAGGCGAGGGCAAAAAGCTTCATCATGACTAAACGCAAGTTATGGAAGAAGACATTTGCAATACAGAAGCAATAAGAGTGTCACAGACTGGATTTTGAGGTGCCAGAAGCTTAGCAGAGATAAACACCACTTAGAGGAAGTGGGAGCAGGCAGGACTGAGCAGAGAGGCAACCCACAAAGCCTCAGGCATCTCAGTGGGGAACTCTGGAGCAAATACTGCACATCAAAGTGGTCTAAGTTAGGCCCAAATAGCTGGACTTTATATTCTGCCACCCCCCTCAGTCACCAGATAGGGTTTGATTGGAAGCTATGACCTTGGGTGCGGAAGGGCCCAAAATAGCTGACAGCTGGAGGCCACCGCCTGGGTGCATGCCCTGCTGTGAAGTCCTTGCATCTTCCTGGAAGGGAGATCTGAGCAGTGCTCATATTTTGTTTTGCATATACAAAGAACCCTACAAATCAATAAGAACTTCTGCTGTGCAGAGGATAACAGGAGGCACTATTGCCTACGTCTGGGTCACCTGACATCCCACATACCAGTCAAATTATGTCAGCTAATTATCTCCTTTGGGCCAAGAACCTGTTTGTGTAAATGAAGCATTACTGGACCTCCTTCTTGGGAGACTGAGGTGGGAGGATCACAAGTTCAAAGCCAGCCTCAGCAACTTAGCCAGGCCCTAAGAAATTGAGCGAGATCCCGTCTCAAAAAATATACATAAAAAGGGCTGGAGATGTGACTCAGTGGTAAAGTGCCCCTGGGTTCACTTCCCTGTGCCAAACAAACAAAAAAACAAACAAAAAACCCTGTGTGAAAAAGAAACTCTATCCACTGTACCTGAAGAAATACTGAAAACAGCTGGGTGTGGTGGTACATGCCTATAATCCCACCAACCTGGGAGGCTGAGACAGGAGGATCCCAAATTGGAGGCTAGCCTCAGCAATTTAGCAAGACCCTGTCTCCAAATTAAAAATAAAAAGGACTGGGTACGTGGCTCAGTGGTAAAGCACCCCTGGGTTCAAACCTTATTTAAAAAGATAGAAAGAAAGAAAAGAATGAAAGGACAGGAGAAAGGAAGATAGACTGAAAAGGAATCCTGGTAAACCAGGGCACTGACTCCAGGAGGGATTTCAAAGGCCTTGTGAAACTCTGAGGAGCTGATCTCAGAAAGGCAAAGCTTCTCGGGAGCAGAAGGCAAAAGAGGAAAGGAGAGGCACCCTAGAGAGACAAGGTGGTGAAGAATCACAAAAGAGAAAAATGTAGGGCATTCGATCACAAAAAATAGAACCAAAAAATAGCAGGATATTCCATTCCCACCACATACACAGAACCACCCACCAAGGTGGTTATAACAGTTGTAAAATTTGAGGACCATACAGAGCTTTTGTATTTATGAGTTACATTTATGAACATTTACTAAATTCAATATTAAAACAGATTTAAAAAATAAGTTAGGCTGGGCATAGTGGGGCACACCTGTAGTAGCAGTGACTGGGGAGGCTGACGCAATAGTATCCCAAGTTTGAGGCCAGCCTCAGCAATTAAGTGAGACCCTAAATAACTTAGCAAGACTCTGTCTCAAAATAAATAAATGAAAAGCTCAGTGGCAGAGCACCCATGAGCTCAATCCCCAATACCACAAAAATAAGTAACACAAATATATTCAACTGATTGTGACATCACATGTCAAGAAGTTTCTAGAAAACTGTACATTTATAAGAGAATGAAAAAGACAAAGACAAATCTCTCCTTTCTCTTCTTCTTTTTTTTTTTTTTTTTTTGTACTGGGGATTGAACGTAGGGTCACTGTACCACTGAGCTACATCCCCAGCCCCAGCCCTTTTTATCTTACTTCTTATTTCTTCCATCTTTTGTGGTGGTAGGGATTGACCCCAGGACCTCACACATGCTAGCAAGCACTTTGCAACTGAGCTACCTCCCCAGTCGTTTTTTGTTTTGAGACATAGTTTCACTAAGTTGCCTGAGCTGGCCTAGAATTTGAGATCCTCTGACCTCAGGCTCCCGAGCTGCTGGGATTACCAGCACTGGCTTTAGTATTAATAAGATAGTTTTGACTTTTTTAGTCACCTAAAAGGCTTTGTGGGCCCTTTGAGAACTGCTGCATTAAACAAAACTGTTCTTCAAGGGCTGGGAGTGCACCTCAGTAGCAGTGTTTGCCTACAGCACCTGAGATGTCCCAGGTGTGATCTCCAGCACATCCAAAATAAACTGTAATTCACTACTCCGACAGAAGGGGGCACCAGGCAACTAAGAATGGTGGAAACCACCCTCATTCCAAAAAAAAAAAAAAAAAAAAAAAAAAATGAAGACAGGAACCTATAGACATGAACCCAATGTGCAGCATCCGTAATCCCAGCTACCTGAGGCCCAGGCACGAGTGTCACAAATTCTAGGCCAGCCTCGGAAATTCGGCAACATCCTGTGTCTGCTTTTTGTGATTTTTGGTGGTACTGGGTATTGAACCTAGGGATGCTTTACCACTGAGCTACATCTCCAGCTCTTGTTATTTTTAAATTTTGAGATTCAATAAATTGCCCAGGCTGGCCTTGAACTTGTGATGCTCCTGCCTTAGTCTCCTGAGTATCTGGGATTACAGGTATGCACCATGGGGCCTGTCTCATAAAAAATAAGCAGGGCTGGGGATCTAGCTCAGTACTTGCTTAGCATGTGCCAAGCTCTGGGGTCAATCCCTAGTACCAAATAAATAAAGTATAGACAAAAAAAAAAAAAAAAAAAATTAAAATTTAAATTAAAAAAAAATTGAAACGAAGTTTCTGTAGTATGATGGAAAACAGGAATCAATATAGCTCAAATGATGACTATTTCCACATCCCCCTCAAGACAAACCACGATGAAGTAAAAGAAGAACTATAGAACAATGTACCAGACGGAATTGTCTTCAAACATTTGAGGGTATGATAAATGATCTTGAAGTAGAAATTCCAAAATTTAAAACAGAAATGAAGAGCCACCCCTCCTCCAAAGCAGTAAACGAAGAATTCATTGAATGCAGGAAAGAAGAAAAAGATAAATCATTTCAGAAATGAAGATTGTAAGGAGTCCAAGGGAGAATAAACTAGAACAGAAATAAAATAACAAACATTGAAGAAACATAAGAACAACCAAGGGGATGGAAATGAAATAAAGAAGAATTGAGCAGAAAAATTTCACCTCTGCTAACTTTGACTGGAGACTGCAAATTGAGAGGAACTAATCAGATCAACAGTAGAAAAACACTATCCATGTGAACCTACTCTACAGAGAGTAGCTCTCAGAACAGCTAGGGGTAAAGATCTAGATACCCTGTTTAACATGGGGGTAACAGGGTTAAGCCTCAAAGGATGTACTGTTCAAAGGAGGTTTATTTTCACAATTTTCTTTGAAAATTCCAACGCCCAAGGTCAGTGCTTCCAGAGTAAACACCTAGATGATGAGGGTTTGGGATAGCTCTCTCTCTCAAAGGAAATATGAGACATTTGGATAAGATTTCTTTACGCATCTTCTGTAGCTCAGATATTTTCCCTCTGGAGTAATCTCTTTGCCAGTTTGGTGGGTAGTTGTTTCCTTTAAAAAGTAAAAAGAGTCAGAGAGAATGTGGTCTAAATGGAAGACAGGCAAGGAAGACACAGTATACATATAATTGGAATCCTGGGAGGAAAATAAACAAACCAATTGAACAGAATTATTATTTAAAATGATAATTCAAGAAAAATTCCTGGAAATAAGACCTGATTCTACAAATTGAACAGGCTTATTGGTACATGGGAAAATGGAATCAGAATAGTCAATTCCAAGAAGTCTCCTAGTATCAAGGATAAAATTACAACTCAGCGTGAAGATCTGAACTGACTTAAGACATTTTTTTTTTTTTTTTTTTTGGTACCAGGGATCCAACCCAGGGCACTTAACCACTGAGCCACATCCCCATCCTGTTTTTGTATTTTATTTAGAGACAGGGTCTCACTAAATTCCTAATGGTCTTACTAAATTGCTGGAGCTGTGATCCTCCTCAGCCTCCAAGCCACTGGGATTACAGGTATGTGCCACTACTCCCAGCTCCAATTGGCTTTATTTAGTTTATTCTATTTTATTTTGGGGGGCACTGGGGATTGAACTTAGGGGCACTTGACCACTGAGCTACATCTCTACCCCTATTTTGTATTTTAGAGACAGGAGCTCACTGAGTTGCTTAAAGGGCCTTGCTAAGTTGCTGAGGCTGGCTCTGAAATTGCGATCCTTCTGCCTTAGCCTCCTTGCTGGCTTTAATTTTATTTTTATTTTGATGATAAAATTCAGCCACACTTTTTTCCATCAAATAGAGTAAGTTCTGATGGGCTGAGCAAAAGACACTCATTTCATAGACAGAGTAGGGATGAAAAAAGTAGAAACAAGTAACAAAAGTGTATTGGTCATTTTAAAATTACATTTCTTATAAGGTGGGAGTAGGGAAACAGCAAAAGAAAAATAATTGGTTGACAGCAGGATTCTTCATCTTACTTTTTTGTAAAGTTTAAAGGATAAGAAATTAAATGAGAGGAAATTTCATTGTCATCCTAACTGAATCTGGCCTATTTGGCTATTATCTTTCTTTATATTAATATTATGATGATGATTTCTTCTAAGATGAGGTAACAACTTAAGTTTTGGTTTGGTGTTGTGGAACTTTACGGGAGAGGGGTACTGAGAATTTAACCCAGAGGCACTTTACCACTGAGCCACATCCCCAGTTCTTCTTTTATTTTCATTTTGTGATAGGGTCTTGCTAAATTGTTTGGAGGCTTGCTAAGTTACTGAGGCTGGCCTCAAATTTAGGATCCTCCTGCCTCAGCCTCCAGAGTCTCTAGGATCACAGACATCCACCATGGTACCTGGTTTGGTGATGTGAAACTTTAGTAAGGGTGTAAGGGTAACTTCATTTAAATTTTATTTAATTAAATTAGTTTATTTAGTGCTGGGGATCAAATCCAGAGCCTTATGTATTTTAAGCAAATTAGACCAGTACTGAACTTCTCAAAGGCTAAAACTAGGGCTGGGGGTATAGCTTAGTTGGTAGAGTACTTGCCTTGCATGCACAAGGCCCTGGGTTCAATCCCCAACACCACAAACAAAAAAACAAAACAGGACAACAATAAAACAATTTTTAAACTCAAGGAAAAAGAATGTCCTTCCTCATTAAAATCAATTTTCCTTTAAATCCTTAGCATCTTCAAATCGGGGGCACATGCCTATAATCTCCACAGCTCAGGAGGGTGAGGCCGGAAGATCACAAGTTTGAAGTCAGCCTTAGCAACTTAGTGAGACCCTGTCTCAAAATAAAAAGTAAAAAGGGCTAGGGATGTGGCTCAGTAATTAAGCACCCTGGTTCAGTCCCCAGAACCCTTAAATAAATAAAGGACCTTGCCTGTTAATTTCATCATCTCTATCATTTCTGGACATATTTCTGTAGATTGATCTTTGTCTTAATTGTAGGTCACATTTATCTGTTCCTTCATGTGTCTAGATTCAATTAGCATGAATTTTTCATTGTTGAGTGATGGATTTTGCTATATTCCTTTAAAGAAGTTGGGTTTTATTCTGACTGATATAAAAATCACCTGTGGATCATTATAATTCCTCTGAGCTATATTCTAAAGTATTTAAGGGTGGGTCTGGAGTATATTTTATTCTAGGACATTCATTCTCCCCAGGAATAATATTGACTCCCAGGAGGCAAAGATTGGTTTGGGGAGTTGAAAATAACTCACTTTTACTATAGGAAGCACAGAGGTACATACAGTACATAACAGGTATCCAGTATATCTGTGGTGTTAAAATTTCATGTGGAGGCAAGTGAGGAAAATGTCTGAAAGGCTCTTTCAGTGGAAGGGATGATAATGAAAAAAACTAGCTGAAAACTGCTGCTCTAGAACATTCTCTGAGGTACTTCCTCTTCTAGTATTTTGTCTGACAAATTTAATTTGCTTTTTTCTCTTCTCAACTCATCAAGACCACTGACCATGCTCTGGTTTGGTCTGCTTCTTTGCATGTAGAAAGCTGGAACAAAGTGCTTACCAGGTTTGTTTCCTCTGTCTTAGGGATTATGGTCTCAGGCTGCCCACTGTCAATGCATAAAAGAATTGCAGAATATGGCACATGCCTGTAATCCCAGCAACTCAGGAGGCTGAGGCAGGAGGATCACAAGTTCAAAGCCAGCCTCAGCAACTTAGCAAGGCCCTAAGTAACTTAACAAGACCCTGTCTCTAAGTAAAATATAATACAGGTTTGGGGATGTGGCTCAGGGGTTAAGCATCCCTGGGTTTAATCCCTGGTATAATAAAATAATAATAATAATAATAATAATAACTATTATTATTATTATTTTTAAAGAATTGCAGAATATCCTTTGTCCAGTTTTCTAGTTGGTAGTTGTTTTGGTTGTACTAGGATTGAACCTTAGGAGCGCCTGGACAAGGGGTCCACCCCTGAGCTACACCTCAATCTTTTTCAATTATTTATTTATTTACTTTGTACAGTACTGGGGATTGAATCCAGGGGTGCTTTACCACTGTGCTATAATCCCCAGTCCTGTTTATTTATTATTATCATTTTTTTTTGCAGTGCTGGGGATTGAACCTAGGGCCTTGTGCTTGCAAGGCGAGCACTCTACCAACTGAGCTATCTCCCCAGCCCCAGTCCTGTTTATTTTATTTTCAGATAGGATCTCATTCAATTGCCCAGGCTGGCTTTAAACTTGTGATCCTCCTGCCTCAGCCTTCTGAGTCTCTGGGATTGCAGGTGTGCACCCCTGCAGAGACTATGATGGCTACTTAACAAGATAACGTGTACTATTTAATTCTAAAAACCATTTCCTACTTAATGGGATAAATTCCAAACATATTTCTACGCGGTTCAGGAAAGATGCAAAGATGCTCATTGTCGACATTACGATCAACATAAGGTAATACTTAGAGTCTTAGTCGATACAAGTAGGCGAGAGAAATAAATTATAGGCATAAGAATTGAAAGCAATAGAGTAAAACTATGATCTTTTTTTTAAGGCTGTGCTGGGAATTGTATCCAGGCCCCACAATGCTGGGAAGTCTCTACCTCTGAGCGACACCTTAATCCATAAACTATCTTTATTTACAGTGATATCATACTGTTTCTGGAAAACCTTAGAAAATTGGTAATAAAACTAACTCCCTCAAAGAATTATTTAAGATAACAGGATACAAAATTAACAGGCAGAAAGGAATAGCCTTCAGGTACATAAATGATAATCCTTTAGCAGATGAGATGATAGAGGACAAAAGCCATTCTCAATAACAAAAGATAAAACCCTTAAGGATACATTTAAACCAGACTTGGTGGTGCACACCCATAATCCCAGTGACTCAGCGGGGAGGCTGAGGCAGGAGGATTGCAAGTTGCAGGCTAGCCTCAGCACTTTAGCGAAGCCCTAAGCAACTTAAGGAGATGCTGTCTCAAAATAAGAAGGTTCAGGAATGTGGATTAGTGGTCAGCACCCCTGGGTTCAATCCTCAGTACAAAAAAACAAAAATCCAGTTTTTGCCAGTGGATCACAAAGTCGAGGCTTCCTGGGCAATTTAGTGAGAACATGTCACAAAAAGAAAAAATAAACAAAAATAAAGGGTTGGTGATATCGCTTGGTGGTGGAGCATTTGCCTAGTATGGGCAAAACCCGGGGTTCAACCCCCAGTATAAAACAAAGACCAAGAAAAAGCTCTCTAATAAATATACTGAATTACTTTTGTAGATCATGAATAATTTTAAATTTTATTATTGTTGTTGTTTGCAGTACGGGGGATTGAACTCAGGAGTACTATACCACTGAGTCACAACCCAGTCCTTTCATTTTTTGAGACAGGTCTTGCTAAATTGTTTAGGGCCTTGCTAAATTGTGAGTCTGGCTTTGAACTTGCCATCCTCCTGCCTCAGCCGACAGAGAAGTCATGCACCACCACACCCAGCTAATGAATAATTTTTTAAATCATTAGGTACGTAATCCTGTCTGTCCCACCATGTGATGCCTCTGGCGGGCCATGACCAGCAGAAAAGACCTCACCAGAGGCTGTGCCATGTTCTTGAACCTCCCAGCCTCTGGAACTTTGAGCTAAATAAACTATTCCATATAAATTAAAAAGAAAGTAATTCATTGATATATTTTGTAATCATATATGAAATAGTGAAATATATATTTGGCCTTGGTCCCAGTTTCCAGGCATGAACGCCTAAAATCTTGGACTCTTCAGTGATAAGTATCTTTTGTTATCACTAACAGTGCTAACGAGCTGAGGGTAACCCCCAGGTAGCAGCAGGATGAGGGTTGTGGAAGGAAAGACCAAGCAGGATTAGAGGGTTAGGACTTTTTCAGCCCTACCCTCCGACCTCCAGGGAGGGGAGAGGACCTGAAGGTTAGCTGATTACCACTGGTCAATGGTATGATCAATCATGCCTAAATAAAGAAGTCTCCATTAAAAACTTTCAAGGGAAGCACAGGCCTGTAATCCTAGTAGCTCAGGAGGCTGAGGAAGGAGCATCAGAAGTTCAAAGTCAGCCTCAGCAATTAATTGAAATTCTAGAGCAAACTTAGAATCTGTTCACATATAAAAAATAAAAAGGGCTGGGATGTGGCCCTCCAAAAAAAAAAAAAAAAAAAAAAAAAAGAAAAGAAAAGAAAAGAAAAAAAAAAGGAGTCCCTGTCTATAAATGAAAAAATAAAAGAGCTGGAACTGCAGTTCAGTGGTAAAGTGCCCCTGGTTCAATCCTCAGTATTAAACAAAACAAAACAAACAAAAAACCCAAAGGAGAGTGTCAGGATGCCTGAAAACGTGGAGGTTCACTCTAAACAAGGTAAAAACAAATTAGCTCACTGGGCTGAATTGCATGCTGAAGAATATAATGGTGGCAAAAGCCCTCATGTTTGGGTTTTTACTCATTTATTGTCAGTGGCAATGGCCTGGCCACTCTGTCAGGCAGAAGGGCTTGGAAACCTGACCTATTAAAGGGAAGGGTGTACGGGGCACAGCCCTATGGAAATTTGAGGAGTGCATAAAAGTAGGACCTGCTGATGCCCACAGGAACTCCCCTCCAAGTTCAGCAGGTGCCTGGACTCAACAGCAGATATCCCCACGTGCCCTCTTGAAGTGGCCTGAGGGCTATGGGGAGTTGCAGCTGTGCAGAGATGGGCTAATCTGGACATGTTCCTCTTGTGCCCCTTTATTTTTGCTGAGTTGGGGATTTAACCCAGGGTCTTGCACATGCTAGGCAAGTCCTCTACCACTGAGCAACACCCCCACCCCTCTCTTGCACCTTCTGAGGCCCATAATGCCAACAAGTACTGTTTTGTCTGTCTGCAAAAGAGACAGAGACTACTGATTAATATGTGGCAAATTCCTTGGTGGGCAAAGCCCTAAACATAGCTGGCAAATAGGACTGATGCTGGTCGCCCTGGGGGCTACAGATGGGTCTTGCAGGAATAGACTGTCTCTGGATTGGGCTTTGCTTACCCCATGGAAGATGCAAATGCTCAGAGTACAAATGCTCAGCACAGGAGATATCTGCACAGACATGGATGCTGAAGATCACCTCTTTAGACTGAGGAACACATATTACAGCCCATCATGTCCAACAATGGGAGGGGGTGTGGGGGGGGAGAGGTTCCTCAGAGTAATAGTTTGATGGAAAAGTGGAATGGGCAATTTAAACATTTGTTGTTAGTCAGGCACGGTGGCACACATCTGTAACCTCAGCTACTTGGGAGACTGAAGTAGGAGAATTGCAAGTTCAGAGTCCAGTCTGGCAACTCAGCAAGACCCTGTCTCAAAATACAAAATACAATGGGCTCAGGATGCAGCCAGTGGTGAAATTTGCCTAGCATGTGCCAGGCTTGGGTTTGATCCCTAGTACTGCAAAACAGCAAACACTAGTTGTCTAAAATGGGGAGAGAAAAGCTTACACGCCCTCATGATTGTGTGCTCACGCTCAGCATGAATGAGATGAAAGGCAGGTTCCTGCTAGATCTTCCTGTTTTTCTGGTGGGCCTGGGGAAAAAGGGGTGAGGAAGGATGCTGGCATGACTATGTACAGTTGTTAGTCACTGCACGCGTGCGCGCGCGCACACACACACACACGCACGCACACAACCACTGGGGATTGAACCCAGGGGCGCTTAACTGATGAGCCACATCCCCAGCCCTTTTTATTTTTTATTTTGAGACAGGGTCTTGCTAAATTGCTTACAGCCTTGCTAAGTTGGTGAGGTTGGCTTTGAACTTGAGATCCTCCTTCCTTGGTCTCCCGAGCTGCTGGGATTACAGGCATGTGTCACTGCGCCCAGCACCTCCATTATTTTATCTATCTATCTATCTATCTATCTATCTATCTATCTATCTATCTATCTATCTATCTATCTATCTATCTATCTATCATCTATCTATCTATCATCTATCTATCTATATATCTATCTATCGATCCATCCCTCTACCTGGTACAGTGGTCACAGGACCAGGGTAGCAACTACAAGTGCTGTTACTCGCTAAGAAACAAATGGTCTTTAAACCGTATGTCAGAATTCGGCCTGCTGGTGGGGTTCTCCTTCACCCCATCTGGCAACACTGGGGCCCAAATGGATGCAGCTACTTTGGCTGGTGGAACAGCAATCCTACCCTGTCGGAAGGGGAGTGGACTAAGGAGAGGCACTTGCTAGACTAACGTTGCCATCTGCAGTATTGATAAAAACAGGATCCTAAGGTCCCTCCCTCAGGTGGAAGAGTTTGAGTATCCATGAAGAGAGGAAAGAGGAGTAGCTGAGGGTAAGGCAGTGAATAAATAGCTGATAAATGAGGGAAATCCAGTACCACACTAACAACTGGAAAGAGGCTCAGTGCGAGACTGCTCCATCTTTGAGCTCAATTATAGGCAAGAGCAAAGCTAGATGTTTGTTGAAACTACTCCTGCTTTAGGGACCTGACAAGACTGAACAGAAGCCCCCAAAACCAAGTGGCCTCACCCTGGAAGACAAACCCATACAATACAATGGACTTGGCTAATTATAAGTGACTGAATGGAATTCTAGTAATGTGGCAGCATCTTTTGAGTTACATATCCTTTTGACATAAGGGATCTGAGTTGAGGTGAGCTATGGTATTGCAAAATATATATTTGGTCTTCCCATTTCCTGGCACTTAGCTCTCAAAAGCCTTGGAATCTTTAGGGTAAGTATTTTTTTGTGTGTGTGCTAATGAGCTGACTGATGGCTGGTAGCCCCCAGATAGAATGGGAGCTGGTCCCCAGAAGACCAAAGCAGTAGAATTGAGGGTTTGGACTTTCAGCCTCACCACCAACATCCAGGGCCTGAAAGTTAGGTGATCATGAAGGGCCAGCGATGTAGTCAATCACGCCTACGTAATGAAACCTCCATAATACCCAAAGGACAGGGTTTGGAGAGCTCAGATGGCTGAAGGTTCTTGAAGGATAGTGTCCATGGAAGTTCTGTGCCCCTTCTCCCAGGCCTCTCCCTGTGCACCTCTTCATCTGAATCCTTTGTAATCATCCTTAGTAATAAACTGCTAAATGTAGGAAGTATTTCCCTGAAGATGAAGTGATCCGCTCTGGCAAAATCATCTAGCCTGAGGAGGGCGTGGTGGGAACCCCAGCTTACCGCCAAGTGGTCAGCTGCATGGGTAAGAGAACCTGGAGATTTCGAATGGCATCTGAAGTGGGGTGGGGGGTCTTGGGGACTGAGCCCTCAATGTAGGGACCCCAGTCTTCCTCTAAGTAGTGTTAGAAGTGAACTGAATTGGAGAACATCTAGCTGGTGTCTGCGTACAATTCAGTACTTGCTTGGTGTGGTGCTGAGTCAGAAGTGCATTCAGTCTAGGACCTTGAACATGCTAAGCAAGTTCTCTACCACTGAGCTACATCCCCAGCCCATGATTTAGCTAGTTTTAAATCAAATTTTACAGCATCTGGTAGTATCAAAGTACCACATGTAGATTAAATTAATACAGAGCAACTCCAGTATATTAATATACTTTTCCCCAGTAGATTTATAGATGAAGGTAGTCACAGTTTTAACCATTGTGCATCAAGCATGAGTCTTTAAAAGAACAAATAAAAAAAAAGACCCAGAAAGACTAAGGTAGTAGTAGTGAGGGTTTGGACTTTCAGCCTCATGTTATCAAAATTGCCTGTTGCCTTGGTAACCATGTGCAACTACATGTGTGTAGGGATAGGGGTGTAGCTCAGTGGTAGATCACATGCTGAGCATGTGTAAGGTCCTGGGTTCTACCCCTGATACCGCAAAAAAGAAAAAAAAAATTGAAAACATATGTGTCCCTCCCCCAACAAATAAACAAATAAACAAATAGAAAGCCAGCCAAGTGTGGTGGCATATGCCTGTAATGCCAGCATGTGGGGAGGCTGAGTTATATCAACCTCCCCAACAGTGCAAATTACCTCACTTGTTCTTTGCCGAACTATTTGAAGACTTAATAACCTTCCATTACGGCATCAGTATCTTGACTGTGATTGACAGCAGCACAGGCAGAGGGGCTCTCCCAGTGTCCCAGGAAACTTCAGCAAGTCAGGCTGCAGGGAAGACGCAAAAGACATGGGCAAAGGGGATAGCTTAAATTTGTTTTCAGGTTTACAGGTTTTCTTTTCTTCTCTCTCTCTCTCTCTCTCTCTCTCTCTTTCTTTTTTTTTTTTTTTTTTTTTTGGTACTGGGGATTAAACCCAGTAGTGCTTAGTCACTGAGCGATATCCCTAGTCCTTTTTATACTTTATTTTGAGACAGGGTCTCACTAAGTTGCTTAGGGCCTTGCTAAATTGCTGAGGCTAGCTTTGAATTTGCAATCCTGCCTCAGCCTTTCCAGACAGTGGGATTCAGGTATGTGCCCCCACACTTGGCTGGTTTTCTATTTATTTATTGGGGGGATACATGGGTTTTCAAAGTCTCTTTGTGTGTGTGTGTGTGTGTGTGTGTGTGTGTGTGTGTGTGTATGTGTGGCACTGGGGATAGAACCCAGGGCCTTGAACATGCTAAGCCTGTGATCTATCACTGAGCCACACCTCTTTTAGGGGTAAGTAAAAAAAAAAAAAAAAAAAAAAAAAAAAAAAAAATAACCTGAGACCACATCCCTAGAGGATCTGTGCACACCTCCCCCAGAAAGGCATGGGGGTGCATGCCTACAATCCCAGCTATTCCAGAGACTGAAACAGGAAGTTTTAAAGTTCAAGACCAGTCTCCCCGACTTGGTGAAATTCAGTGAGACCATCTCAAAAAAATAAAAATAAAAATAAAAAAAGACCTGGGGATATAATTCAGAGGTAAAGTGCCCCTGGGTTCGATCCTTGGTACAAAAACAAAGTTCTATATTTTGATATGGGTGATGGTGATATTAGTCACCTAATATTACATCTGTATTTTAAAATCTATATTCTATGTACTGCTACTTGTGTTAGGTTTCACAATAACAAGTTTTTAAAAAATAAATGGTATTTACCAGAGATTAAACACACACACACACACACACACACACACACACACACACACACACGAATAATCCCAATTTTACCTGATGTCAGTCACCTGCTGTCCTTCCTGAGTTTGGCAGACAGGGTTGCCAGAGGAAATGCCTTGGCTGAGGACAAAAGCAGCAGCGTGGCCTGGGGAAGGCGTGTGGCCCCTGCTTCCGTTGGCCCTTGTGCCAGCGAGAGCAGTGCTCCCTCAACATCAGTGTGCACCGGAGTCACACAGAGGATCTTGCTAAAATGCCAGTGGGATCCACAGGTCTGGAGAGGCGTTCTGATGGGGCCCATTCTTTGTAAAGCACTCTTTAATAGCAACATTTCCAGGTGGAAAGTCAGTATAAGGTATTTTTTCCCCTCCTACCCCTGTGAGCCCAGGCTTATGCATGGCTAGGCAAGTGCTCTGCCATTCAGCAACTTCCTAAGCCCCAGTATAAGATTTTGTTTTGTTTTGTTTTTTGTTTTTGGTACTAGGGATATTGAACCCAGAGGCACTTTACCATTGAGCCACATTCCTAACCCTTTCACATTAATTTTATTACTTAATTAATTTTATTATTTATTTTGGTGGGGGGGGGGGACCAGGGATTGAACCCAGGGGCACTTAAACGCTAAGCCACATACCCGGCCTGTTTTTTTTTTTTTTTTTTTTGAGACAGGGTCTTGCTAAGTTGCTTAGGGCCTTGTTAAATTGCTGAGGCTGGCTTTGAACTCATGATCCTCTGCCTTATCCTCCCTAGCCACTGGGATTATAGGTGTGCACCACCATGCCCAGCAGTTTTTAAAAAATTTTTTTTTATTTAAGTGGATCAGAAGAAAAGAGCCATAAGTGCAAAATAATTTCTGTCTTGCCTGTGGCAGAGTACAGAAATGACCCTCTTCAGGATGTACAAGAGGCAGATGTAATGGTGGTGATGGGTTGTAGAATGTGTCTGGAAGGCTGATAAGCCAGCCCAAATATTAAGGCACAGGCAGGGAAATGTGACCAACCAAGTTGAAGGAGTGTTTGGGTCTCAACTTTCAACAAGTCAAGCACCTGCTGCATAGAGTCGCTTCCTTTCCCGAGACCTGGTATCTGTTCTGATATTACCTAGTAATGAATTTGAAGGTTTCAAGAGACAGATAAAGCCCTGCGCAGAGGTGCACACCTGTGGTCCCAGCAGCTCAGGAGGCCGAAGCAGGAGTATTGCAAGTTCAAAACCAACCTCAGCAAGAGTAAGGCACTAAGCAACTCAGGGAGACCCTGTCTCTAAATAAAATACAAAATAGGGCTAGGGATGTAGCTGAGGGGCCGAGCGCCCCTGAGTTCAATCCCCAGTATGCACTCCCACCAAAGAGACAGAGAGAAACCCACACTAAGAAAGCTTTGCTTGGAGATTCCAGATTTCTTCCCTTATACCCAGACTGGGAATTTAGCAGAGAAAGCTGTCCAGTTGCCTTCTGTTGGCAACAGCCATGTCTTCCTGATTCTCCAAATGAATTCCTAGAGGCAGTGAATTTTTCTTTCTGCTTTTCTTTGTTTTTCTTTCTGATTTCTTGGTTTTGTTTCTAGTTAGTGGTCAGGTCTGTGTGTCTGGGATTTGTCTTATTTAAATTTTGAGTTGTGTGCTGTTCCATAGAGAGTCCATGAATGAATGGGATCAGACCACTAGGATAGGCTAAAATTGTTGAGAAGGCAGCTTGTGGATTCAAGGGTCTAATGTGTGCCTTGGAGAGGATTTAACAGGGCTGGGGTTGTGGCTCAGTGGTAGAGCACTTGCCTGGAATATGTGAGGCACTGGCTTTGATTCTCAGCACAGCATACAAATAAATGAATAAAATAAAAGTCCATCGACAACTAAAAATATTTAAAAATGAATAAAAATAAAGGTGTTGTGTCCATCTATAACTAAAACGATGTATATATTACAAAAAAAATTGAAGATGAGCCAGGTGTGGTGGTGCACACATGTAATCCCAGCTACTCGGGAGGCTGAGGAAGGAGGATGGCAAGTCCAGGGTCAGCCTCAGCAACTTAGCAGGACCCTGCCTCAAAATAAAAAATGAAAAAAAGAGAAAAAGAGAATTCAAGAGAACCAGGCATGGTGGTACACACCTGTAGTCTCAGCAACATGGGAAGCTGAGGCAGAAGAATGTCAATTTGAGACCAGCCTCTGCAACTTAGCAAGACTGTATCAAAATAAAAAAGGACTGGGATGTAGCTCACTATAAGTGCCCCTGGGTTCAATCCCCAGAACCAAGGGGGAAAAAAACCAAAACCCAAAACAAAAGAATATTCGAGAGGGCTCTGGCGTAGTTCAGTGGTAAAGCACTTGCCAAGTGTGAGGCCCTAGGTTCATGGGAGCCCGGATAGTTTTCAAGAGTCTAAATGAATTTTCCCCATGGGTAGCAGCAATAGTTTTATGGTTTGACCGCTGCACATCTCTGCTCGACGGATGGTGCGGCATGGTTTCTGTTGAGCAAGCGATGGTGCAGGATCTGGTTTGTTGCGGGGTTTGTGTGTGCGTGGATTGAACCCAGGGCTGCATCCCAGGTAGGCTAGAGCTCTATCATCAAGCTACACCCCCAGGCCTTGTGAGTTATTTTTGTTTCTTGGATGGCTTATTTGTGGGATCAAATCACTTGAAACTATTTCGTGCCCCTTGGGGAGAAGAGGTCTTTTTGGTCTGAGCCAGTGAGGGTTGGCTGCTGTGTCTGCTCCGACTAGCGTTGGAGAAGATCACAGCTGCCAGCGCTGTGCCTCTGCAGCCTGTCACTGAGACGAGCCTTAGATCTCACTGTGAGTGTGCAGTATTTTCTGCCTTTGAGAGCATTAACAAATTAGATTATAAAGACTTAAAAGAACTTTGTTCTGATTGGCTTATGGAGATGGATAAGAGCTTATATAAATCCAATTTTACCAAAACTTCCAGAAAACAAAGAAGCTAAACTTTTAATACTTTAAATGGGTTAAACAGTATAAAACAAAAAACCTTTCTCATAGAAACAGTTAGCTCAGAAGTGATTTTATACAAGAATCCAAATTGATGCAGTTATGCAAGGTTTAATCCTTGAACAAGTCAGATTGATTGGATAATCTGCCCTAAAAACAAACAGTTTTTCCTGATTTTATCAGATATACTTCTCTTTTTTTGTTGGTGTTGTTACTGGGATTGAACCCAGAGTGCTAGCCACTGAGCCACATCCCCACCCCTTTGTACTTTTTATTTTGAGACAGGGTCTTGCCAAGTTGCTCAGGGCCTCGCTAAATTGCTGAGGCTGGCCTTCAACTTGGGATCTTCTTGCCTCAGCCTCTGGAGTTGCTGGGTGACAGGTGGCGCTACCACTCTGGGTATCTCTGCTATTATTGCTCCTTGTCTATTTCCCTTTTTCTTTTCTTTTTGGTGAGGATGGAAACAAGGGGCACTTTACCACTGGGCTACATTCTTTAAAATTGTTTTTTTTTTTAAGCAATTCTTTATTGATAAACATTTACACTTGAATTAGAAATGTCAGTAGAAAAATAAAATTTAAATAATTTTCTATCATACAAAGATTTGATCCTTTTGACCATAGAGTAAGTGAAATAACCTAATACAAAATGTTATGCTGATTTTGGTCACAACCAGCCTTACAGAATGTACAAAAAGAAATGCAAGTTCACAAGACGTTCTGCATGTTGATTACTGATGGCACCAGGGCTTCACATTCCAGGAAATGGTTCCTCAGGGACGGGCAGTGTGTGCAGCAGTGTAATAAGAACTTTATACAAAGCAGAGCATCAGAAGGACATTGGAATCAAAAGTCAACATACCACTGAAAACTTAAAAGACATACAGATGGATTTAAAGTTCATTATTTGCAAGAACTGTTTCTCGTCAGTTTAAACATTTCATGAGAATTAGTATCTTGCTGCAAAAAAAAAAAAAATAAGTTAATAGCACAGAGAAAGATCTTTCTCATAATATTCATTATTCTTTTGTTTTCAACTTAAGTTCACAAAATACCTTTACCCCAGAATCCTATTAAAGAATCAAGAAATCAGCTTTAATGGTTGGGGGCTGCCTCCCCACATTAAAAAAGGGGTGGGGGAGTAGAAGCACAGCTGGGGGAGTGGTGGTTACATGTGTCTCTAAGAAAGTCAGTTGTTGGCAAAAATTCTCAAAAAACTATATAAGGTAAAATGTTCAACATAAATGCCAACATTCTTCATCTGAGCAACTACCTGTAAATAAATCTGTATTTGGGACAAGGAAGAGAGAAAGAAAAAGGGAGGAAAAGAGAAAACTAAAGTAGAATACATTCTTTGTTTAGCATTCAAATAGTTTTTCCCTGAAAACATTTTAAGCTTCACAGCTCAATCTATACATTTATTCACAAGAAAATGCTTCACATACTGGGATGGAGGAAACATTTAACAATTTGAAGACACAATTTATATTTAAGTATTTAAAGAGTAATAATCAAACAAGAAACAGATGGAAGTAGCTTTCAAAATGCCTAAATTTTTGTCTTGGTTCTAAAAAAAAAAGTACTAACATTTTAATTATGGATCAATATGCTCAAAAAAGAGATTTCAGGGGGAAGGACCCAACTACTGGCCCACATGTTTGTGACATATCCAAAAGTATGTTTTAGGCAAGAAAGAAGCATTCTTCAATAGAGATGATCAAAACCATTTCCCGTAAGAAGGGGTATAACACCCAGATTTCTTAAACCGAAAACTGTAATTTTTAAATATTTGTTGGAAGAAAGATTTGAGCTTCCTTTTTTGCAGTACTGAGGCCTGAACCCAGGAGTGTTCTACCACTGAGCTACCACTCCAGTCTTTTTCACTTATTTTGAGACAGGGTCTCACCAAGTTCTCTGGACAGGACCTGAACTTGTGATCCTTCTGTCTCAGCCTCCTGAGTCACTGGGATTACAGGTATGTACCACAATGCCCAGCTTAGATTTGAGTTTTTTGTGGGGGATTTTGAAAGGAAATTTAGCTGTACTCAATTTGACAAGTGGTCTAATTTGTTAAAAGAAAATGTCCATTTAATTTTGCAATTCCTTTATAATTTTTCTCTATAACTTTCACTGGCAAATGTCCTCCTGGCTACTTCTAATCAGAAGCCAGAGTGCATTTTGTTTTAAATGGAATAGATTCATATGCATATGACCTCATGAGTTGTTAGCCTTAATCTCATAATGAAAGTTCTCCTTTAAAAATGTCAAAGTTAAGGACAGAGAGAGGGAAAGTGCTGGGGAGTGATACTGGCCAATTTATATTGTTATATTGTGTGCGCATACAAATATGTAGCAACAAATCCCAACATTATGTATAACTATAATGCACCAATAAAAATGTGGAAAGAGAAAAAAAGTCAGGGTTAATTATCAGAAGTTATTTTGAAAACAGGTAACAACATTGATAGTATCTATACATAACAGTTTAGGTGGTAAGGATCAAGTTACTTAATTTTTGCAATCCTTTCCCTTTTGAAGGTCAGTTTTCAGGGCTTTTAATAAAAAAGGATAAAAATTAAAATAGCTAAAACTGAGTTCATAAAACCTGATATTTAAGTCTCCTTAAGATATAAATTCTCTTGAATAAAAGTATAAAAGGCAGAATAGGGACAGATTTGAAAATCAAACTTTAGGCACTTAATGGGAGCTGATACTGCACAAGTGGGCTGAAGAGCCCACCACCAGGTAAACACACAACACTAAAGAATCGGGTTGGGGATATAGCTCAGTTGGTAGAATGCTTTCCTCGCATGCACAAGGCCCTGGGTTCAGTCCCCAGCATCACAAAAGAAAAAAAAAAAAAAAAGACTAAAGAATCAATAATCAATAACTAGCTTCAGCTGTATTTCTATAATTTTCTGAAGTCATCAATAAATCCCAGTCACTAATAAAATCTATAGCAGAATGTTTTAAGTATCTTATTCATGCCTCAGCATCCGGAGAGTATTCTAAACAATCTTGCTTAAAATTTTCAACTCAGCTGCTTAAAAAGGTATATATATTTCTAATTAAACTAAATAAAATTAGTCAAAATAAAAGCATTAGGAATAAGTATAGGAATTCTTTTTTTAAAGTGTCAGGCAGGTGTAATGGGGCATGCCTATAGCCCCAGCTTCTCAGGAGGCCCAGGCAGGAGGATTATTTGGGCCCAGGCATTTGGGGCCAGCAAGGCCACATAGCAAGACCCTGTCTCTTAAAAAAAAAAAAAAAAAAAAAAAAAAAAAAGTCAGAGTCAATTAGCTAGCTTCTTTTGATCAAATAAAAAAAACCAACTCACATCTTTCAAAATATTAAGAAATCAGAGGTCAAGATAGTTATACATAAAATGTCACATTCTCACCAATTATCTATTTTAACAGTGGAACCAAAGCCACTACTTAAGTTATACTTCAATTTATTTCCTACTATATTTCACCAAATTTGCTATGAAAGCTATACTCAGCCAAAACCTAGTTGGCTTTACTGTCATGAAGATACAGTGAAAGAAGTTTGCCAAATTTTGATCAAGATTAGATTAACTAAGATTTTAATGCAGCATACTCTGTTCATGTGAAATACACCTATATTGCCCAGTTTCTCTGAAATATACAACATTCATGAAATATGTATTTTCTCACCAAATTTAGTAAGGGATATTCCAGTGTAAGGGAGACTAACCCAAAGGCACAGCTGGCCTGTCTTAGGTAAAGGTATGTGTGTAAAACTTAATCTACAAAAAAGAAGGCCAAGAAACTTGTTTTGGTTGAGAATGATAGTTCAAAATAAAATTGTTTTTATATTGCAGTCCTGCATTTTACATTAGTCTTCCTTGTTTTATTTTGAGACAAAGTCTTACTAAATTGCTTAGGGCCTCCCTAAATTACTAAGGCTGGCCTCAAACCTACAATCCTTCCATCTCAGCCTCTCCTGTCCCTGGGATGACCCGTGTGCACCACTGAGCCTGATGCTCATCTAGTTTCAATCACTCTTTAACTTTTACCAAAGCAACTAAGTTCTGTTTCAGAGAGAGAACTGGGCAGTGGGACATTGAGGACAATTTGTCCTAAACAAGCATTTTAACAAACCAACGGAGTTTATGAGAACATATCACTTCACCCCCACAGTCATATACATCATTTGTATTTTCTTAAAATGGCAATTATTAACACAGTCTTTAAAATGACCCAAAGAGGGCTGGGGATATAGCTAAGTGGTAGAATACCTGTCTCGGTTTGATCCCCAGTAATGAAACAAAACAAAAAATTCAAAGTTGGGCACAGTTCAGGCACAGTGGCACACACCTGTGATTCCAGCTACAGGAGGCTGAGGCAGGAGGATCTTAAGTTCAAGGCCAGCCTCAGCAATGTAGTGAGGTCCTAAGCAACTTAGTGAAAACTTGTCTTGAAATAAATAAGGGGCTGGGGCTGTAGTTCAGTGGTAGAGCATTTATCTAGCACGTGTGAGGCACTGGGTTTGATCCTCAGCACCGCATAAAAATAAATAAATAAATAAATACGGTCTGGGGATGTAGCTTAGTTGTAGAGTGCCTTTAATCCTGAGTACCACATAAACCCCCGCCCCCACCAAAAAAAAATTAAGTGGGACTTTCCAAAGATAAGGAGCAGAGTAAATGTTCTGACCGAGGCATAGTGAATAGGCAAAAAATGAGATGGGAAAACAGTACCCGATAATTGAGGGATGAAAAATAGACTTTAAAAAATTACCCAATTACTTCATTTGAGAGTTTCATAATATGTGAAAATACGAAGCAAAGGTACTTAGTATTTATCCTAGATTTTAAAGTTAACAAAGGACCTTGGGAATGAAATTTAAGCTGATATATTATAAAACACATATTCTCAATGTTTTTCTTAATCTTACCATCTTAAGTATTTATCACTCTCATGAATATTTTTCTATCTGTATTTTTTCTTTAAGAAAAGGGGAGAACTAGCCGGGTGCAGTGGCCCACACCTATAATCCCAGCAGCTCTGGAGGTGGAGGCAGAATGATCGCAAGTTCAAAGTCAGCCTCTGAAATTCGGTGAGGCACTAAGCAACTCAGCGAGACCTTGTCTCTAAATAAAATATTAAAAAGGGCTGGGATGTGGCTCAGTGGTTAAGCCCCCCTGGGTTCAATCCCTGGTACCAAAGGAAAAAAAGAAAAAGAAAAGAGGGAGCTGTCCTCCATTCCTTTTTTTTTTTTCTTGGTGCTGGAGATTGAGCCCAGTGGTGCTTTACCACTGAACCACACTCCAAATTCTTTTTATTTTTTAATTTTGAGACAGAGCCTCACTAAGGCTGAGGATGGCCATGAACTTGTGATCCTCCTGCCTCAGTCTTCAGAGTCGCTGGGCGTAAGGCCAGCAACGCTGCACCTGGCTCATCTAAAAACTTTTCAGAGACACTGTCGTACTGCATGAATTCCTTCGCAACTCGCTTTTTCCCCTTGGAGCTTGAGTTTTTCCCACGCCTTTTCTTTCTTCCTTCTTTTCTCCTTCCCTCCCTCTCTCTTCTTTCTTCTTCTCTCTGTCCCGCCCTTCTTTCCTCCTTTCCTTCCTCTTTCTTTCTTGCTTGCTTGCTGTGCTGGGGACCCACCCAGAGCCTTAAGCATACAAAGCCTCTACTACTGAGCTACTCTCCCAGCTTATATTTTTTAAAATGAGCTTTTTATTTGGGAATAATTTTAGATTCACTGAAAAGTTGCAGAGGTTGCAAAGACAGTGCAGAATTGCTGCATACCCCCACCCAGCTTTTCCTGATGTTAAAACTACATATAACTGTTCTTGTCAAAACTAAGAAATAGGACTGGGGACAAGAACCTGGTTTTGATCCCCTGCACCCTAAAGCAAGCAAACAAAACTAAGAAATAAACATCAGTATGCTACTTAGGTAAATTACAGATTTTGTTCAGATTTTACCAGTTTTTCCACTAATGTCCCTTTTCTAGTCCAGGATCCAACCAGAAGATTCCATTACATTTAGCAGATTGCAGCTTTAAGACATGATAGATGACGTTTTAATTCACCCATTCTAATTAAAGTTATAATTCCATTGTTTGACCATACCATAATGCATTTATTCTCCTATTGGTAACTTCGTAGGTTGTTTCAAATTTCTTTTGCTATTACAAACAACGGTGTGATCCTTGTACCTTTGTTATTTACACTCTCAGGAAACAAAGCGAACATCTATCTGGCATTTACTGCGAAGGGTAAACCTGTACCTTCAAAATCTGACTCTGACTTTCTTTCCTAGCTGCATCTTTCCCCACAGCCTAACTTCCAGGTTCACGACTGGCTTCTCCAGCTTTCTCTAGTGGTTTTTCTGGTTGTTGTTGTTGTTGTTTTTCATACTGGGGACTGAACCCAGGGGCTCTTTTTTTTTTTTTAATTAAACATTTTTTATTTTTACAAACACATTTTGATTCATTGTACACAAACGGGGTACAACTTTTCATTTCTATGGTTGTACACAATGTAGACTCACGCCATTCATGTAATCAAACATATATAGGGTAATACTGTCTGTTTCATTCTACTGTTTTTCCATCCTCACCCCCTCCCACCCCTTTTTCCTCTACACCATCCAAAGTTCCTTCATTCTTCTCTTCCCCTACCCTGCCCCTGCCATCCCCCTTCGTTATGTATCGTCATCCACTTATCAGAGAAAACATTCGGCTATTGGTTTTTTGGGCTTGGCCTATTTCACTTAGCATGATATTTTCCAACTTCATCCATTTACCAGCAAATGCCATAATTTTATTCTTCTTTATGGGTGAGTAATATTCCATTGTGTATATATACCACAGTTTCTTTATCGATTTGCCAGTTGAAGGGCATCTAGGTTGGTTCCACAATCTAGCTATTGTGAATTGAGTTGCTATGAACATTGATGTGGCTGCATCACTGTAGTACGCTGATTTTAAGTCCTTTGGGTAAAAATCGAGGAGTGGGATAGCTGGGTCAAATGGTGGGTCCATTTTGCGTTTTCTGTGGAATCTCCATACTGCTTTCCAGAGTGGCTGTACCAATTTGCAATGCCACCAGCAATGTATGAGTGCTCCTTTTTCCCCACATCCATGCCAACACTTATTATTGCTTGTGTCTTGATAATAGCCATTCGAATTGGAGTTAGATGAAATCTTAGGGTGGTTTTAATTTGCATTTCTCTAATTACTAGGGATGGTGAGCACTTTTTCATATATTTGTTGATCACCTGTATATCTTCTTCTGTGACGTGTCTGTCCAGTTCCTTAGTCCATTTATTGATTGGGTTCTTTGTATTTTGGGCGTAAATTTTTTAAGTTCTTTAATAAACTTTGGAGATGAGTGCTCTGTCTGAAGTGTGTGTGGAAAAGATTTTCTCCCACTCTGTAGACTCTCTTTTCACATTATTGTTTCCTGTGCTGAGAAAAAACTTTTAGTTTGAATCTATCCCATTTATTGGTTCTTACTTTTATTTCTTGCATTATAGGGGTCTTGTTGAGGAAGTCTGGTCCTAAACCAACATGATGGAGATTTGGGCCTACTTTTTCTTCTATTTGGTGAAGGGTCTCAGGTCTAATTCCTAGATCCTTGATTCATTTCGAGTTGAGTTTTGTACAGGGTGAGAGATAGGGGTTAAGTTTCATTTTACTGCATATGGATTTCCAGTTTTCCCAGCGCCATTTGTTAAACATGCTATCTTTTCTCCATTGTAAGTTTTTGGCACCCTTGTCTAGTATGAGATAACTGTACTTATGTGGGTATGTCTCCGTGTCTTCTATTCTGTTCTATTGGCCTACCTGTCTATTTTGGTGCCAATACCATGCCGTTTTTGTTACTATTGCTCTATAGTAGAGTTTAAGGTCTGGTATTGTGATACCTGCTGCATCACTCTTCCTGCTCAGGATTGCTTTGGCTAGTCTGGGTCTTTTGTTCTTCCAGATGAATTTCATGATTGCTTTTTCTGTTTCTATGAGAAATGTCACAGGGGTTTTAATTGGAATTGCGTTAAATCTGTATAGTGCCTTTGGAAATATGGCCATTTTGATAATATTAATACTGCCTATCCAAGAACATGGGAGATCTTTCCATCTTCTAGGGGGTTCTTTACCCCTGAACTACATTCCCAGCCCTTTTCATTTATTAATTTATTGGTACCAGGAATTGAGCCCAGGGGTGGTTTACCACTGAGCCACACCCCCAACCCTTTTTTATATTTTATTTTGAGACAGGGTCTCGATAAGCTGCTTAGGGCCTCACTAAATTTCCCAGATTGGCCTCAAATTTGCAATCCTCCTGCCTTAGCCTCCCAAGTCACTGGGAAGATGGGTGTGCGACCCTCCCAGCTTTCCTGTTTTCCCGTCTGACCTTTTCTGATGTCTCTCTCACTGCACCCCTGACCCCAGCACTGACTGTTAGAATGTTGTGCAGTTTAAGAGCAGGGTGGAGTTAGTAAGGAAAGCATGGGCTTGGCCTGACTTAGACTTAAGGTTTATACTTGTCTACCTCTTCATTTGAGAGTTAGTAGTCACCTTCCATGTGTCTAGGTACTCTGAAGTTGGTCCTTAGCCTCTTCTCTACATTCTAGTCATCCAGGTCATCTTATTCATCCCACGTGGCTTTAAGTCTGAAATCTACGACTCTTGCCCAGACTGATTCCTAAGCTTCTAACCCATCCAACTGCTTCCTGGACATTCCCATTTGAGTATCTCATAGAAAGCCTCAAGTCAACCTGTTCAAAAATAAGTTCATCACCCGTGCACCTTCTGAACCTAACCCTTTTCTGGTGCTCCTTATCTTAGGGAATGTCCGCAGCCACCTCCCAGGAACTTGGGTAAATGCTCCTCTTCCCCAGCATCAGTCCAAAGTAGCATAGGTTCTGTCAATTCCATTGCCTTAGAGCCTCTCATGTTGGCCAACTGCCTTCACTGATTTATTCATCCTGCATTTATTCGATGTCTTTTTGTGCTTGAACCTGTCCTAGGTTTGGGGGAAATAAAGCTAAATAGGCCCTGTGCATCCCTCTGTCCCATGCCACCACAATCTGTTCACTTCACTGTGGCCACCTGGCTTTCCTGTTTTCCTTCTAGGATGGTCAAGTTCTTTCTTTCTTTAGACTTTTCCATTTTCCTACAGCTGGTTCCTTTCAAGCATTTAGTTCTCAACTCACATTTCCTGTTTTGTTCTCTCCAAACTACCATCCAAAAGCATGTTAATGACGGCCTTTATTATTCATTGCTTGTCTGCCCATTTAGGATGGAAATCCCTGAGAGCAAGGACTTTGTTCTTTTTTATCATTGAATCCCTAGTTCCCTAGTATCAAAAACAGCGCTGACACACAGAGGATTCTCAATATTGTAGAATGCATAAATTGCCTGGAGGAACATCCTGGCTTTGGTTTGTACAGAGAAGGGACAGAGGGGCCCAGCACTTAACAGATAAGATCCCTCCAAAAGCTGGTGGTCAAGAGTTGGGTCTGGTGGGGTGGCGTCCCTCCTGTCTGCCACCTTCTCCAGCCTTTCCCCTATTTTTCCACTCCGAGGTCATTGAGGTCTGGCAGGAGTCTCAGACCTGAATGTCCCCAGAACTTCCTGGGATGGACAGAGTTGCTCAGACGTAAGGTTGGAAGGTGTAGGTAGAGTGTGTGTGGGCGTGGAGGAACATAAGAACTTTACGTGATAAAGATCTTAGACCCTTGTGGTTGACCCTGCAGCTTTGGCAGTGGAGCTGGGCGGGGCGGGGCTGCTGAGGAGTGGGAGGGGCAGGTGGATGCGGCCTTGACCCCGCCCCCTGGCGCGGCGGGGTAAGTAGACGCTCAACCAAGCGATTGTGGCGTGTGGGTGCTGGGACACCAGCCTGCCGCTGCGTCTGGCCTCGGCCCTGGCCTGAAGTGAGTCTGGATCCCTCATAGTCCAGGGTGCAGCTGGTCCCGGGTTGAGATGGAGCAGGAGGCTGAGGAGCTGAGCCAGTGGCAGACTGCGCACCAGCCGGTCCCGGTGAGTCGGGTGCGGGGCCCCAGCCGCGGCGGGTCGGTGGAGTGGCAGGGGAGCGAGTGGAGGATGAAGTGGAGAGAAGCAGAAATCGGGGTGAGGTGGGTGTTTACAAACAAATGGGAAGGGGTTACCAGCCCGAGGGAGGGGCGAGGAATGGGAGGAATGGGAGATGGAGGACATTTATTCAATTAACATTCATCTGGTATTAGAACCTGGGTTGGGTTCTGTGGGTAGAAGGGTTCCAGGCAACTTCCCGGAGAGGGACTTGCGTAGTCAGGGAAGCAAAGATAAAGTTAGCAGGTCAGCGCAAAGGACAGGAAGGAAAAACTTATTTATTGGAGTCTTTGCCAGGCCCTATGAATATAGTGGTTAATTTACCTTAAGGCAAGATTATACCATCTCATTTTATTTTACTTATTTAATTTTTGTGGTACTGGCGATCAAACCCAAGGCCTTGTGCATGCTAGGCAAGCACTGTACCACTGAGCTACATCCCCAGTGCTCATTTTATTTTATGTTTTGGTTCTGGGGATGGAATCCCGGACCTCATGGAGCTAGGTAAGCCCTCCACCATTGGGCGACATTCCAAGCCTCTGTCACTGTATTAGTAAACAATTAGCTGAATAGAAGTATGCAAATTGCGATGAAGAAGTACAAAGAACCTCAGGAGCTAGGGGCTGAGGTGTTTGAGCTCACCTGGGAAGACAGGTCAGGATTTGGTCTGGTACTGGAGAACTGGTGATGTGAAGGGTTTCTGCATCTTGGGACCTGAAAGCTTCCACTTTAGAAAAAATGAAAGATGAATGGAGAGACAGGCCCAGAGAATGATGGGAAGAGTGGCCCCAGGGGTGGGAGGCCTGGAGCAATGAAATCATTCAGGGATGGAGTTGGTTATTCCAAAATCAGTAGGAAGACTAGATGAGTTTAAACTTTATCTGCCACAATTAGATTTGCATTTCTGAGAGTGTCCTGGAGGTGGTGAACTAAATTCAAGGCTGTACTTAGAAAGCTATTATGATAATCCAGGTGACAATGGAAAGGTTGGCCTAACTAGAGATGTGAGGGTGGAGAACTTGAATAGATTTGGAGATGTTTTGGAGGTAAAACCACAAGAATTGGTAATTATATTTGTCTTTCCATATCAGAGCATTCTGCATCTGCAGATTTAACCATCCTAGGATTAAAAAAAATTTAGAAAAATTGCATCTGTACTGAACATGTACAGAAAACAAAGTATGAGTTGGAACAGGATTAATAGGATATTTGGGGGGAAGTGGTGCACAAGGAAGATCATTTAAGTTTTTAACGCCATCTATATGTGTGTGGGCTATCCAAATGGATCCAAGCTGTAGGCAGGGGGGAACCCAGGAGAGATCTTCCCTGAAGCTGCACATTTAAGAATAATTGAAATGTAAGTAGAAATTGATCCATTAGCATGAGAATGATTGCTCCCAGAGATCAGAGTGAGGGAAATCTGCAAGAGACTGGAGGAGGGGGCCAGAATGTAGGGAAAGAGAAAAGCCAGAAAAGTGTGTCCCTGCATGTTGGTGGCCAAGGGAAGGATACATTTCAAGAAGAGTGTGACCAATAATCTCAAAAGCTCCAGGGAAATCAAGTGAACAGTCAGAGAAGTGTGGCTTGGATTTAGTGATGTAGGTCTGGAGAACTGGGGGCCGGAGCAAAAACTTGGGAGAAAAGGCAAGGTAGTGGTGAAAGTGTTTAGGCAACTCTAATACTTGTAAAAGATCAGAAAACAAGAAATGCATTCCCAAGAAGGAGTGGGGAAAAGGCTGAGCACCCCAGAAATACCTACCCTAATAGTCTTGCAGTATTGGGGATTAAACCCAATACTGGGTTCAGGCATGCGAGGAACACCCAGTAGTGTTATCCAGTGCTTACTGGGTGTCTACCTCATGTTGGTTTGCTGAGCATATGATGAATAAAGCAGATGGGATCTTCCCAAGTCTAGAGTTAACAATTTGTTTTTTCTTTCGTGGCTAAAACATGATCAAATCTGTCAAAATTAATTTCTTTATATCATCTTATATTCAGTTCTTATTCACATTTCTCTAAGTGTCCCTTTAAAACAGGCATGTCCAAACCAGGATCCAATTTCAAGACAATAAGTTGCATCTGGTATATGTCCCTTGAGCCTCTTTGAAACTAGGAGTGATTTCTTTCTTTTCTTTTCTTTTTCTTTTTTTTTGGGGGGGGGGGTACTAGGGAGTGAACCCAGGGTGCTTAACCACTGAGCCAGCCCCAGCCCCTTTTATTTATTTATTTTGAGATGGGATCTTGCTGTGTTACTCATGGCCTTGCTAAATTGCTGAGGCTGGCTGTGAACTTCTAATCCTTTCAATCAGGTAGGAAATGTCAGATTGATCTCTCAAACTTATCTTTCACCCTTAAGGCCAGAAAACAATCTGCCTGCTGTTACCTTATATGTCTCCAAATGTCCAGTTTCCTGCCAACCATTTACTTTCTGTGTATTTTTTTGGGAGGGCAGATACTAAGGAATGAACACAGGGGTACTTTACCACTGAGTCACATCCCAGAACCGCCCCCCCCCCCCCCCCCCCCCCCCGCCTTTTTTTGAGGCAAGTTCTCACTAAATTGCCCAGGGCCTTGCTAAATTGCTGAGGCTGGCCTTGAACTTGCTATCCTGCTTCAGCCTTCTGAGTCACTGGGATTATAGGCGTGTGCCACCAGCCTGGCTAACTGATTTTAACATCAAATTCTAATTTTTTTCTCCATCAGAAATTTCATTAGGGAGTTGCAAAATAATGACAATCCCAACATTCCTTCTAAATCCATTAGTTTATATTCTTCTGTAAAGTAGGACTTAACTAGAACCATTTAGTAATTGTTTTTTTCATTTGAGGTATTGGGGATCAAAAAACAGGGCCTAGAACATGGTAGGCAGGTTCAGCCGCAGCCCTGGCTCTTCTTGTTGCCCTTTTTATTTATTTATTTATTTATTTATTTTTGGTGCTGGGGATTGAACCCAGGGCTTGTGCATGTGAGGCAAGCACTCTACCAACGGAGCCATATCCCCAGCCCTCTTTGCCCATTTTTTGAGTTTTGGCTTTTATTTTTTTTCGTTTTGTTAAGTTTTAGGAGTTCTCCATATGACCTTTATTTATTTTATTTTTTTTAGTTTTGATTTTTTAAAAAATGTTAATAGACCTTTATTTTAATTCACTTATTTATCTGTGGGGCTGAGATTTGAACCCAGTGCCTCACACATGCTAGGCAAACGCTTCACAAGTATATTCTCTATTTTGTGGGTTGTCTTTTAATTCTGTTGGTAGTGTCCTTTGCACAAAACAATTTTTAAATTTAATTTTGTGTGTTTCATTTTTTTTGATGCACAAAATTTTTTAATTTTCATGGCGATACTTTGTCAATTTTTCTTCTGTTGCTTGTGTCTTTGTCATATCTAAGAAATCACTGAGCAATCTGATGTCATGAAGCTTTATCCCATTTTCTTCTAAGAGTTTTATAGTTTTAATCTCTTGCCTTTAGATCTTTGCTCCATTTTGAGTTTCTTTTTTCTGTTAATTTACCAGTAAAGCCATCAAGTCCAGGACTTTTCTTTGTTTTGGAGGCTTCTGATTAGTGATTTAATCTAATTATTACTTAATTTTTTTTTGTATTTTCTATTTAATTTGATTTAGACTTGATAGGTTTTGTGTTTTTAGGAATCATCCAGTTTGTTGGTGTAGCATTGTTCGTGGTACTCTATGATAATCCTTTTTATTTCTGTAGGATTGATAATGCCTCCATTATTTCATTTCTCATTTGTAATTTGAATCTTCTCTTTTTCCTTAGTAAATCTAGCTAAAGGTTTGGCAAATTTGTTAATCTTTCCTAAGAACCAACTTTGGGGTTTATTGATTCTTCTTGTTTCCTTCCTTCTGAAAATTTGGGGTTTATTCTTTTTCTAGCTTCTTAAAGTGTGAAGTTAGGTTGTTGGTTTGAGGTCTTCTGTTTTTATCTTCATTGATGTTATGTTTTAGATATTAGGTGTCCCTCAAAAACTCACATGCAAGACACTGCAGCCTCTGGGAGCTGGGATTACAGGCACCACTTTACCTGGCTTGACCCATTGATTGTCTTTTTCTTTTTGGCACTGGGGTTTGAACCCTGTGATGCTTTACCACCAAGCTACATCCCCAGCCCTTTTAATTTTTTATTTTGAGACAGGATCTCGCTGAGTTGCCCAGGCTGACCTCAAACGTGTGATTCTCCTGCCTCAGCCTCCACAGTTGCTGGGATTATAGCTGTGTGCCAGCATAACCAGCTCTGCTTCATATATTTTGATAGTCTATCATTAGGTACATAGATGTTTATAATGGCTTTATCTTGCTGTATTGGGCCCTTTACTAATATATCATGTCCTTTGTCTCATAATTTTTAAAATTTAGTATAGCCACCTCTATTTTTTTATTGTTTGCTATTGCATAGAGTATCTTTCCATACGTTCACTTTCAGCCTATTTAGTGTCTTTGGTCTTTGTATCTAAATTGAATATATATATATGTGTGTATATATATATATATATATACACACATATATATATATATATATTTTTTTTTTTTTGTGGTGCGATAGTACCCGTACCCCACATGCTCACCAAGCACTCTACCACAGAGCTCCATCCCCTGCCCTAGAATGAGTATCTCATAAACATGTAATTGTATCATGTTTTAAAAAATCCTTTCTGCCAATTTGTCTTTTGGAAAGTATAATCCATTTGCATTTAGATTGGAGAGTATAATCATTTACATTTAAAGTATTTACTGACAAGGAGAAATTTAATTCTTTGATTTTTATCCCTCATTTCCACCGTTAGGTCTTATTTATTTTTTCTGTAGTGAAACTTATAAAGTTCCCTCATTTTCTTTTGTATCTCAGTAACTATTTGTTGTTCCCGAGAGGATTACACTTGACATCCTCAAGTTATAACATTAATTTGAATTTATACCAGCTTAACTTCAATAGCTTAACATAATTTCATAGCATTACATTTTTATGCATCATATGTTCAAAAATACAGGTTCATAATTTTTATGCATTAGTCTCTTAAATTATATAGAAAACATAAAAAGGAGTTAAAAAAGTCAAAGTTACAGTAATCCTAGTTTTTATAATTGTCTGTGTATTTACCCTACCCAGAGATCTTTATGACAAATTTCTCCATATGATTTCAAACTACCGTCTTCTTCCTTTCATTTTGATTTGAAAGACTGCCATTAGCATTGCTTTATTTGTTTGTTTGTTTTTGGTACTGGGGATTGAATTCAGGGGCACCACTGAGCCACATTCCCCAGCCCTATTTTGTATTTTATTCAGAGACAGGGTCTCAATGAGTTGCTTAGTCCTTTTTTAAAAATTTATTAAAAATTGTAGATGGACACAATACCTTTATTTTTATATGGTGCTGAGGATGAAACCCAGTGCCTCACACATGCCAGGCAAGTGCTCTACCACTGAGCCCCAGCCCCAGCCCACCAGATTTAAGATTCTTGATTGATAGTTTTTCCCTTTGGCACTTTGAATATATCCAACCCTTGACTTTTGATGTACACGGTTTCTAATGAGAAATCTGGTGATGCTTTTTGGCATGCCTTACATGTGATGAGTTACTTCTCTTGCTACTTTGAAGTTTCTGTTTGGTCTTTTAACAGTTTGATTGTATGTGCCTTGATGTGGGTCTCTTAGAATTTATCCTACTTAGAATTCATTGAGTTTCTTGGATAGTTTTATTCGTTCGTGTGTGTGTGTGTGTGTGTGTGTGTGTGTGTGTGAGAGAGAGAGAGAGAGAGAGAGAGAGAGAGAGAGAGAGAGAGAGAGAGAGAGAGAGAGAGAGAGAAGGGGGGGTACTGGAGATCAAATCTAGGGCCTCACATGTTAGGCAAGTACTTTGTTACTGAACTATACTCCCATCCCTTTTTGTCCTGTCTTTTTTTCCTTTCTCCCCACCCCTCACCAGGGATTGCACCAGCCAGGGCCTTGTGCATAGTAGTGCACAAGTGCTCTTCCACTGAACCACATCTCTAGCCCACTTTTATTTCTTATTTTGAGATAGTCTCACAAAGTTGCCCAGGCTGGCTTCAAACTTGTGATGCTCCTGCCTCGGCCTCTCGTGTAGCTGGGAGTGCAGGTGTACACCACGGTGCCCAGGTCTTCTGATCCTGTAGTGTATGATGGATGTGATTGTCTGCTTGATAGTGCTCTGCTTGGTAGTGCCTCACAGGTCCTTTAGATTCTAGTGCTATATTCAAGTTTGCTGATCCTTCTGCCAGCTCAGTCTACTTTTGTATACCTCTAGTTCATTTTTTATTTCAGTTATTATACTCTTCAACTAAAAAATTTTTTTTTTTTTTTTTGGTACTAGAGATTGAAACTAGGGGTGCTTTACCACTAAGCTACATCCCCCGTCCTTTTTTATTTTGAGATAGGCTCTCTCTAAGTCAGTCAAGGCCTCACTAAGTTACCCAGTCTGACCTCCAACTTGCGATCCTTCTGCCTCAGCCTCCCCAGTCACTGGGATTGCAAGCATGCGCCATGGTGCCTGAACGTAACTTCTTGATGTCAGGTCTGTCCATGCAGTCCTCACTCAGGAGGCCCTCTTTGGTAGATAAATATTTGCAAATGGTGAAGTCAGATCCATCTGAAGCCTACAATCTTCTTTTGAGGGGGGCAGGTACAAGGGATTGAACTCAGGGGCACTCAACCACTGAGGCACATGCCCAGTCCTATTTTGTATTTTATTAAAGACAGGGTCTCACTGAGTTGCTTAGGGCCTTGCTAAGTTGCTGAGGCTGACTTTGAACTCACCATCTTCCTGTCTCAGCCTCCCAAGCTGCTGGGATCACAGGCAGGCACCACTGTGCCCAGCCTGTAGCCTGCATTCTTGATGTCCTTGAAGACTTCTGCACTTAATCTGCTGGTTTGAGATGTTGTCACCCTCCCACATATAATTTGGAATTTGAGTGTGTTCAGAGTTTTGCTGAAGATGTAGGTTTTGCAACATTTTATCTTCTTGTTGCTTTGTATGAAATAAAAAACAAACATGCCAAAAGGAAGTGGCACAGGTTATACCTAGGCTCTATCGTACTCCACCTGTCAACCAGACCTGCATCATAGCTCAAGCTGGAGAACAGTCTGGAAGAAGCAGGATAATTCAGACCAAAGATGATGAAAGCCTGGATTAGAATGGGCTCTGGGGATGGGAAGCAGGGACATGCGGAAGTGGAATTTCATCTTTTTTCCCCTCTCTCCTAGGATAATGAGAAAGCAACGTCCATCTTGGATATGTCTCTGCCTTCCAGAAGTAGTGGAGCACACACCTCTTGGAACCATGGCCTACCAGACACTCAACACTTTCCTCAGGGCACAGAGATGTTGAGGACCTTTATGGTGTCTGCTGAGGCACCTGGGCAGAATATGGGTGAAGTGGGGCCACAGTTCGGCATGACACTACCTGAGCATTGTGTGAACTGTTGCCCCCAAGCCACTTTCATTCCTTCCCAGAAGACTTACTCTCAGGGAGTGTCTCTCTCCCAGCCAGGGACAATGATGTGCAAGGAACCCCAGATGGTGATGCCCTTAGGAGAGCCCAGTATTCCAGGAATGGCCAGGACCTTCAGTGAGAATCTAAGGATACCCCCCAATAGGCTGCCAGTCTCAGGTTCAAGTGGCATCTCGGTGTCCCATACCAGTGCCCCAACAATGCCTTATTCTGATCCTCAATTAGTACCTTCTATCAGAGCCTCTTTAACTCCTAAAATGTTATGGGCCCCAAACATGCCCTCCACTGAGACCCAGGCTGTGCTCCCCTCCATCGTTCATAGGTTGCCACCTAGAGATCCCTATGACCTTGGCATGCCCTCAGACAAGTCCCAGTCTTTGCCGACTTTAGAATCCCATGACTCTCTTGTGAACCAGTCAGATGGCCAGGAAGACAGCTTCCTACTTGAGCAGCCAACCCAGGCTCCAAGGAGAGCAGAGAACTCTAGTGTCCAGCAAGGGGCACCCAGGAGGGAGTCCCCACTTTCAAGGCCTTATTGCTGTCAGCATAAGAACTGTGGAAAAGCTTATACCAAGCGCTCTCACCTCGTGAGTCACCAGCGCAAACACACAGGTGAATGAGGTGTCAGGTGGGGAGGAGATAGAGGGGTCTTTAAGCTTCTGATTTTTGCTGGAGCACAGATTTGTTATTTCTTGGGATTAACCCTTCGTCTTTTGAGCTTGGACCCAAGCTACATTGACCCCACCAATTTGCCATCCAGAATGACTGCCAAGATGACTGGCATGGCATTGATTACTGTGGCCCCTCACTGGTTTCCCAGATCTTCCCTTTTGATTCCCTGACCTTGACGGCACCTGCTCATAGAGTTATATTCCTTCCGTCCCACCTTTTGGTCTCTCCTTCTTAGTTCCATCTCTCCCTTGTCCTCTGTAGGTGAGAAGCCCTATCGATGCACCTGGGAAGGCTGCACGTGGTCTTTTTTTCGTTCTGATGAGCTTGGACGACATATGCGGATACACACCAGGTATCGACCATATGGATGTGACCAGTGTGGCCGACAGTTCATGAGGTCTGACCATCTCAGGCAACACCAAAGGATTCATCAGCGGCTGCCAGAATCTCCAGACCCACAGGCCAGCAGTGGACAGACAGATGGTCCTCTTGATCCTGGTCTTTAGATTCATCTCCTCCTCTCATGTTTGCTTTTCTACCCGGATGCTGCCTGCCTCCAACCAGCTCATCTCTCGGTAGGAGCAGGCCCAGATGAAGACAAAGGTTAAGAGGCAATGTCAAAGCCCGGATGACGTTCTGGACGCCATCAGAGTTTCCTCAAAACGCTCAAAGGTTGTCTGGAATGCCCTCACCTCTCTGGGGACACCTACTTTTGAAGTTTTCCCAGACAGAAAGATGAGCACAGTGGAGACTGAGAGCTTTATTTAAAGGCTCTTTATCATGTCACTCCAGGGCTGGAAACCTTTTAGTCACTCTCCTTTGCTGCTATATAAAAATCCAAGGTTTGGTCTTCCACAGTTTCCAGAGCCAGACTATGTTCAAATCATGAACTTTCCACTCACTAGCCATGTGAAAGGATCCTTAGGAAGGATCTGTGATCACTATACCTTATTTCCCCTTTTGGAAAACTGAAAGACAGTACTGGCCTGTATTGGACATGTCATATGTATTGCATCAGATTCTCAGGTTCTTTGCTTGTTTTTTGGTGGTGTTTTTTGTACCAGGGATTGACCCCCAGGATGCATAACCAACTGAGCCACATCCCCAGCCGTTTTTCGTTCATGTTTTAAAATTTGAGACAGGGTCTCACTGAGTTACTTAGGGCCTTGCTAAGTTGCTGAGGCTATATTTGAACTTGAGATCCTCCTTCCTTAGCCTCCCAAGCTTCTGGGATTACAGGCATGTGCCACCACACCCAGCTGCATCAGATTCTGTTTGTCACTTACCATCCACATGCTCAGAGTTTGTCTCTTCCTGCCAGACTCATGAAATGTCCCACCATACGACATGGGGTCTGGCATCCCATGTAGCCACAGGAACCTTGAAGTGTGGGGCAATTAATGCTCACAAGGGAAAATTTTGACTAATGGGAAATGGCAGACAGGAGAAAGCCATGCAGATTAATTCTATCTTCTCTCCCTTCTATGAGTTACTATAAGACATTGTTTCTCCCAGACAGTGTAGCCTCTAGGGAGATTCCTGAGTAGCCAGTGCACAAGCATGCTGGGCCTCTTCAGGGCTTGTCATGAAGCAGTGCCCAGCTTGGAAGTAATCACTGCATTACCTCCCATTTATCCCTGCCTCACTTCCATTTTCTCACTCCTAATGTCTAGGGTTTGTACCTCCAAAATAAAGCATCAGTATTTCATTCTTGTTTTAGTCTCTGTTTTCTAAGTGAGTTGGGCAGAAGGAGAGGCGGACATTAACCTGGGGTAGAGAAGGACAAACCCCAGGCATGTTTACTTCTCCCCTGTCTGGTACCCAGATCACCAAGTATTAAGTAGAGAACTATCCTGCCCTGCTCTCCTGAAATTGAGGGAAATGGTTATCCTGGAAACTCAGCCCAGTAGTTTAGAATCTTATTTCTGGATTCAGCTGTGCATTTTACTGACCAGTAAACTAATGGTAAGAAAGGAACTTGATGGAGCTATGAAGTGTCAGAGGTGGGTCTCTTCCCTAAGATGGTAAGCATTGGCCTGAGTATGGTCTGGTGCCCACCACAGCCAAGCAATGGTGCCAAGGTGAATCAGACCTGATTCCTATGTCAAGGGACCATCTTGATCTAGGGGCAGAGAGGTCCACAAAGATATGGTGGCCATGAGGAAGAGAAGCCCCTAAAGAGGAGGGTCAGAAAAGCTTTCTCTGGAGGAGGTGGCCCTTGAGCCCAAGTAAGAGTGTAACACCAGAAAACCCTCATGTCAATAAACTCAGCTGGCGAATAAAGAGGGACAGATGTTCCAGGAAGAGAACACTGGCAAGTGCTCACCATACAGAGAGCACCAGGCTTCACAGGCCCATGGGTGAGGAACATGCAGACAACTAAAGGATGTATCGAAGGCTGCTCAGGTGCACAATTCAGACCCGAAGGATTCGAGGGGATTAGCCTTGCCTCCCATTAACTGGACACATACCCATGGTCATGCCCTGTGCTGAGCACTAAGGCTTCAGAGGTACTTAAAGGCATACTGCCTCCATTGAGGAGTAGGAGGATCGTGGACAAAAACTCTGAAAGTGTTTAGTGCTGTCAGGGAGAGGAGCAGGACCTCTGGGTTCAAACATTCTGGTGCACAGAAACCCTGCAGACTCGCCTGTGCTGGTTCCCTGCCTTCCCTCCCCTATACTGACCCCATCCTGTACGGCTGCCTTGGACTGTGCCATGGACTGTGCCACTAATGGCCTTAGCATGCCTGGGGTGGGCAGCTAGCTGCTCCTTACCCAAACTCAGAATACACGTATTCAACAAAAGGTAGGTAGGTGGAGCTCACTTTCTTCCAGAGTACAATGTGAGGAAAATGAGTAACCTGACAGTAAGGAAACCTGACAAAGGTCACCCGTCAGGTGACCTAGGTTGACGGCGATAAGTAACATCAGCACCCAATCGCTGGCTCCAAGGACCAAGGTCTAGGATGCTGAAAGTCTCTCTCAGCTGGGCACCAGGTTCCTTCCACGGAATAGGTCATCTTGGGTTCGTTGGACCAGAGCTATCTATCTTGTGCCCAGCTGGCTTAAACACACACTTTGGGTAGGGCCGGATTGCTGTAGGGATGCAGGATGAAAGGTCTGGGTCTGGTAACCCATCACTTGCTGAAGAGTGGATATGGGGAGAGACTGGAGTGGGCAGTAGTGCCCAGAATAGGCTCCTGCCCCTGTAGAGGTCAAGATGGAATGGAGGAGGAGCATTATTAGAAGGGCTTGTGTTCTAAGTAATAGAAGAATGGATGAGCTTCATTTTCTATTGTGATGTCTATCATACATGAAAAAATATTTCATATATATGCAATTTAAAGAATGATAAATATTTACCCTTTGGGTCACGAGAAAATTGATTTACTAGTACATTTGAGATCTATTTTTGTCCTTCATCCTTGCTTGTGCTTTTAATCATAGATACATATATAAATCTACATATGTATATATGTTTTATATATTCCTAAACAATAAAGTGATTGGGTTTGTAGGATTTTCACTTTGTTTACTTTCTTAATTGAATTTCTTTAATCTGAAGGTTTATAGTCAGTAAAATTTAGAAAAATTTTAAATTTTCCTTTTTTTTTTTTGGTTGTGCTGGGAACGAACCCAAAGCCTGATGCTGAGCTACCACTGGGCTACACTCATGGCCCTTTTGTTTGTTTACTGTTTTTGTTTTTTTAAATTTTTTTTTAGTTGTAAATGGACACAATATCTTTTTGTATATTTATTTTTATGTGTTGCTGAGGATCGAACCCAGTGCCTTACACATGTGAGGCCAGGTGCTCTACCACTGAGCTACAGCCCAGCCCCTGTTTACTGTTTTTTGAGACGGGTTTCACTGTTTTGATCAGGGTGGTCTCATTGAACTTGTGGGCTCCGTGATCCTTTCATCTCAGCCTCCAGAGAAGCTCCACCATGCCTGGCTCACCTTGACCCAATCTGCCCAGCGGGTAGTCTGCTCCATATTGTCCTGTAGGTCACTGATGTTCATTCTGTGTTCAATCTTTTTTCTCTCTTTTTTTTTCTGCCACATCTTAAAGGTCTTCAAGTTCACCGATCTTTCCTTCTGCAGTGTCTAATTGCTGCTAGTTTGAACCAGTATATTTTCCATTTCAGATGTTAAATTTTTCATCTCTAGAAATTCCATGTGGATATTTTTTATACCTTTCTGTTTTCTCCTAATACTTTGTTTTCCCTTTACCTTCTTGAATGTAAAAAGATATATATTAGCTATTCTAATGTCCTCAGATGCTAGTTCCATTACATTTGGCATTTTTGGGTCTCTATTGATTGATTTTTCTTCCTACTGGTAATTGTTCTTATTTTCCTTTTTTTTTTTTTTTTTTTGCTGGATATCAGATATTGTACCTTTACATTGTTCGTTGCTACATTTTGTTTTAATTTTTAAAATCGTCTTATCTTGTTTTTTATTTTCTGGCATGAAGTTTCTCTTTCAGAATTAGTTCAATCCCTTTGACGCTTACTTAGTTTTTTAAAGGCAGGCCCAGAGTTACCCTCTTCTTTCCTACTACTGCCCTACTACTAAGGCAATATCCCAAGTATTATGCTTAACGTTCAGTGTGTCTTTGCCTTTTGGCAAGTGGGAATAAAACTATCCCAGCCCTGAATTGTTCTGCCTACTTCTTTCTAGTGGTATTTTTCTAGTCTTAGGTAATTTCTTCCTCCTCTTCCTCTTCCTCCTTTTTCTTCTTTTGGTACTGGGTATCTAACTTGAAGATGAATCAGAGAACTCCACCAATCTTACCTGGACTTCTTGGCTTTTAAAACTGAATTATGACTGCCAGGTGCACACCTGTAATCCCAGCAACTTGTGAGGCTGAGGCAGGAGGATCACAAGTTCAAGGTCAGTCTCAGCAATTTAGCGAGGCCCTAGGTAACTGTCTTGAAATAAAAAAAATAAAAAGGGCACGTGAAGTCCTGAGGGGGCTGAGGTATAGGGGCCCAGTAGAAGTACCAATGGTTGGAGGTGCCGATGAAGTCAGAGGGGGATGGCAGAGAAGAATGAAGGAACTTTGGATGGTGTTGAGGAAAATGGGGTGGGAGGGGGGCGGGTGGAAAGAGAGTAGAATGAAACAGACAGTATTACCCTATGTATATGTATGATTACACGAATGGTGTGACTCTACCTTGCGTACAACCATAGAAATGAAAAGTTGTACCCCACTTGTGTACAATGAATCAAAATGAAGTCTGTAAAAATAAAAAAATTTAATAAAAAAATAAATTAGAGAGAGAGAGAGAGAACAAATGAGACTGGAGACACGAGGGATGGTGAGTGGGTGCTTTTGTAAGTAGAATAGTTTCGGATGATGACAAAATTCAGGATATGGCCATAGAATTAGATGTCTGTGCAGCTCTAGAGGCGAAGGTTTCAGGAAATGTGGAGCTCCGTGTCATCTGATTCAGCTTTGATTGATACCCAGGACCATGGCTAGAGGTTGGATAGAGAAAGTGCATGAGGTAGGTGACACATTCTTATGGGAATGAGTTCAGGTGACCAGGAAGGTGCGTGGAGAACAGTGATCGGGAGCAGAAGGGTGGAATATCCAGTGCAACAGGGTTTTGGTGAGGAGGGGAATAATGTGCAAGTAATGTGGTGAGAGACCCGAAAGCAGGAGGGGTGCAGAGATGGAGAGGTCCCCACAAGGCAGCCATGTGGCAGGGGGGACAGAGGGTAGAGGAGGGACCATCCTGGAAGAAGAGGATACAGGGGAGCTCCCTGATTATGGACCAGGAGTCTTAGAGAGTACAAGAGGGTAGTTAAGAAGAGAGCTTGGGAGAAGGCCGGGAAATAAGAACTCAGAAGGGAAATATCTTTGCAAAGACGTTTGGGGCATTGAGGCTGCTCAGAGTACAAACCCTCATTTATTTATTCTCATTCGTTCATCGAAAACTTGCTGGAAATGGACTGAGTGCCCAGGGGTTTCAGTGCTGGGGAGACAATGGTCAAGTGGTCAACTGATCTTGGCTCCTCTCAGAGCTCTGGGTGAAATGCAGGGAAGGCTGAACCAGACAGATGAAGACAACTGCATGTGGGAAACCATCGTGGTTGCCTCGTGTTTGGGATGGATGGAAGAAGATGGTGATCTGCAGTCGAGTGGGTTGTGAGGAATGATGTCTGGGATAAGGCATTTGAGTTAACGCCTCCCCTATCTATTCTCTAGGTCCCCTCCCAACCTCCAACCAACCTGCAGCCATGATCCCTGGTGGCAGGCTTGCTGGTGACTCCCAAGGGGCTGGGTGATTATGACGATGATGATCCTGTTTTTGTCAAGAAGTGCTGGAGGCTGCTGGGCTTGGGCCGTGGGGCTGCGGCAACACCCTCCCTGAGCAACTTCCCTGGACGCTGCCCGTGAAAAGAGGATGCCCCCGCCTCAGTCTAGGCTGGTGTAGAAATTCCCCTATCCTCCAGATAGGAGAGAGAGTTACTTTTGTTCATTTTTATTTGGGTACTGGGGATTGAACCCAGAGGCACTTGACCCCAAGCCACAACTCCAGCCCTTTTTATTTGTTATTTAAAGAGAGTGTCTCTAAGTTGTGCAGGGTCTTGCTAAATTGCTGAGGCTGGCTTTGAACTTGCGATCCTTCTGCCTCAGCCTCCAGAGCCACTGGAATTACAGGTATGTGCCATTGTACCTGGTAAAAGCTGGGTATTCTTAGAGGGAATATTAGGTTCTGGGAAAACAGGGATGGCAGATGACTTTAGAACAGAGCCCTAAGTGGATGCAGTGTGTGTGTGTGTGTGTGTGTGTGTGTTTGGGATGGATAAGAGGGATAGCATGTGAAGTGGGTCTTAGAAAACCCTGGCACATCTACGCCTCTCCTACACAGTCATGCTCCTTTCCTACAAGTCTCTTCTCTTCAGTATCCAGGTGCTCATTCCTTCGCTCGCTCACTCAGTTCTCGCCTGGGACTCCCACCTCCTGTCCTGACCGTACTCTGACTTATACTAAGTGTTAAGACAAAACATAAATGAGTCCTCTGACTTTCATCTTTCTTCCCTTCCCCTTTCTTCTTCTTCCTCCTTTTTCTTTGCTTGCTTCATTAAAAGTCTTTTTGAATAGGTAACGTATACATACAGTACAAAATTCAAAGCGTAGAAAATATGAAGGGAAAACTCCTCCTGCAACTCGTAAGTCTCTCCCTGGAGATGCTGCTACTTTCTATTCTCTGCCTTCCAGACCTGCTCTGCCTGCAGCACAAAACTAGCTTATTATTCACACCATTGGTCTCTTGCGGTTTGCACTTATTGGTCCATTTCAAAGATTGTTTTATGTCAGCAAATACAGAGCTACTAGAATCTTTATATTGATGCATACAATTCCGTTTTATGGCTGTACCATATTTATTTAATCAGTCTTCTATTAAAAATGTTCAGCTCATTTGCAATCACTTGCTATGAAACAATACTATAATCTTGAGAAAGTTGGTTTTTCTTTTAGTTGAGTTTATCTCAGTTGCTGTGATAAATGCTTAGTCCTACTGACTTACTTTATTGTCTTTTGGGGACCTAAATCAACTTTAAGCCTTTAGAGAAGTTTTAGAAAAATTGGGAAGACAGTATTAAGAGTTTTCCTCTACATTTGGTTTCTTTTATTATTAGCATCTTACATAAATAATAACCCACAATTGACATGTTTTATTAACTAAAGTCTATGTTTGATTTGTTTTAGTCAGTTTCCTGTTGCTGTAATGTAATAACTGACATAATTAACTTATAAATAGAAAAGGTTTATCTTTGATTCAGTTTTGGAGGTTCCAGTACATAATCGACCCCAATGCTTTGGGGCTTGTAGCAAGGAAACACATCATGGTAGGAGTTTGCGGTAGAGCAAAACCACTCACCTCATGTCCAGGAAGCAAAGGAGACTGAGGCCCCAGAATCCTCTTTGAGGGAATTTCCCCCAATGACCTACAGACCTCCCATAAGAGTCCACTTTTCCATGATTTCAATGCCTTTCAATAGTAGATACTGGGGATTTAACCCAGGGGTACTTTACCATAGAATCAGCCCTTTTTATTTTTTGAGACAAGTTCTCTTTAAATTACTGAGGGTCTCACTATATTGCTGAGAATGACCTTGAGCTTGCAATCCTCTTGCCTCAGCCTCCCAAGATGCTGGGATACAGGTGTGCACCTCCATGTTTGATGTCATACAGTTCTTGACCTTTATTCTATTGATATTGTATTACATTGATTTTGGGGTGTGGTGCCAACCTTACATTCCTGGGAAAAACCTGCTTGGATTTGGCATATGCTTATTTTTTATGTGTTGTTGGATTTGATTTACCAGTATTTTGTTGAGAATTTTAGTATCTATATTCAAACGGCATATTGGTGTCTAGTTTTTTCGTGACAACTTTGCCTGGTTTTGTTATGAGGATAACTGTCTTACTAAAGTAATTTAAGAAGTATTCCTTCCCTCCTCCTATTTTTTGGAAGAGCTTGTGAAAGATTCATATTAATTCTTCTTTCATCTTTGGTAGAATTTACCATTGAAACCATCTATGCCTAGACTTTCCTTTTTGAAGTTTTTAAAAAGTATTTATTATTAATTCAATATCTTACAGGACTATTCAGGTTTTCTAGCTTTTTTTTTTTTTTCCTGGTACTGGGAATTGAACCTGGGCATTTAACCACCTAGCCACATCCCCAGCCCTTTTCCTTTTCTATATTTTATTTTGCGACAGAATCTCACTAAGTTGCTTAGGGCCTTGCTAAGTTGCTGAGGCTGGTCTTGAACTTGTGATCCTCTTGCCTCATCCTCCTGAGTCTCTGGGATTACAATTTCTTAAATTCATCTTTGCTCCAGTGATCTGAGATGTCGTTTTAATCACATAGTCAGTTATTTTCCATATGTACTTGTATCTATTTATTGGATTTCCATTTTATGCCGCTGTTCTGTTTGTCTATTCATTCACTAGTTCCACATTATTCATATACTACCTTGTAGTACCGGCCCAGCCTGGTGCTGCAGCCCTCTCAGTACAGAGACTACATAATTCATAAGTGTCCCCAGGGCCTCTGCTAATTCCAAGTTCTGTCTGTCCTAACTCAAAACTGTCCTTCTGTCACGGAGACTATGTGTTTCATGCCTCCTGCCTACACCAGCACCGCTTCTCCTCCCGAAGCACCTGCTCCTGTCCACATCTCACCTGCTCCCAGGAGGGCTGCTTCCTTGGATGCTCTCTCCCCTCTATTATATCATATGGTATTCTCTTACATCTTACAATCTTCTATCATATTTTTAAAAAATATTTTTAGATGTTAATAGCCCTTTATTTTATTCATTTATTTATATGTGGTGCTGGGAATTGAACCCAGTGCCTCACACATGCTAGGCAAGTGCTCTACACTGAGCCATACCCAGTCCCTCTATCACATTTTAAAAGTTCTTTATATTAAATTTCTCCCAGTGTGTTGACACTTTTTTTTTTTTTTCCTTTTGGTACCAGGGATTGAACCCAGGAGTGCTTAACCACCAAGACACAGCCCTAGCCCTTTTTAAATGTTTTATTTTGAGACAGGTTCTCACTAAGTTACTGAGGCTGGCTTTAAACTTGTGATCCTCCTGCCTCAGCCTCCCAAACTGTTGGGAGGCTGTGCCATGCACCTAGCCGTGTGTTGACTCTTTACTGGATTCAGAATGGATGCAATCATGGCATGTTTGCTGTGGTGGTGTGAAAGGAGAAAGTAATTAGCATCCAACACTGCATGGTATCATTGTGTGATATATACCACTATGTCTATTAATGAGTTCATTAAGTTTTAAATAGATATGAAATTGGGAGTTTTAATGCTTTATATGTGAAATCCTTGACAGATTGTTGCATAAAAATTTTAGTGAAGTTTGAGAAAAATGATTGGGGATTTTGGATGGATTGAGGATATGTTGCTATTTTTCATATTTAGGTTAACATAGACTCCCCTTGCCTAAAAAATTCATGATCCTGCAGATTAGCTCTGGATAATGAGGGATAGTTGTATTACCTTTTCTTTTTATAGTTGTTGCATTTAATGTAAAACCAAATGCAATCTCATATTTCCTTGGTTTCCCACCCACTACTATAGTGCATTGATAATATAGAAAAGTTTTGATTGGGGTTGTTATGGAATCCTTTTCATTTTGGTTGCTATTAATCTTTAATGTCCTCCAAATATCTGTGTGTTGAAGAGTTAGTCCCCAGCCTGTGGTGCTATTGGGTGGTAGTGGGGCCTAGTGGAAGGAATTTAGGTCACTGGGGTACACCTTTGATGGAGATATTAGTTTCTGTGCCCCTCTTCTTCCTTTCCTTTTTTGATTCTCCATCATGAGATGAATGGGCTTCATCTGCCATCTGTTTCCACCATATTGTGCTGTCTTACCACAAGTTTCAAAGGCAATGGGGCCAACCAACAGTGGATTGAAACCTCCAAAACCGAGAGCACAAATCAACCTTTTCAACGAAACTTTTCTCTTTTTACGTTAATTTATCTACATGTTTTGTCACAGTAATGGAAAGCTAACACATTGATCTTATCAACAACAGGTGAATCTTAGAGATATAATGTTAAGTGGAAAAAATAAACCAGTTCCACAAGACTATATATAGTTTAATATAACATTTATAAGCACAAAATAAGAAAACTACATATATACACTTGTGTAAGTCTATAAAAGGAAAACCAAGGGAATTTATATATACAACATTCTGAGTAGTCATTAATTTTGGAAGACAGAAGAATGAATGGGAGAGCGCATAGGTGGATACAAACATATTGACAATATTCTAGTTATTAAATTGGGTGAGGAATCTGGCTTGGCCTAGACAAGAGTCTCGGTGGTTGGCCTCAAATACCAAACTGGAGAGTTTTATCTGTTTTCCCTTCATCATGGTGTCGGGAGTTTGGGGGACCACAGTCACCTGCACAATGATAATCAAAGGCCCAAGAGATGTGATTTTCCCTCACATCCATGTTGATCTTGACCTTGGCATAGGGCCTCTGTTCCCCCACGGGACAAAAGGACCTCAATTGAACCTTTAGTCTTATTATTTTTGAAAGCCAAGAGGTTCAGGTAAGAATGGCAGTGAAGATTTCTAGGTTCACTGGGAGGGGCCACCATGGTCACATACCTGGTCATGAGTTCTGTAAATCCTTCTCTATATTTGTTTTAAAAAATGACATTGTCAGGGCTGGGGATATAGCTCAGTTTGTAGAGAGTTGGTAGAGTGCTTGCCTGGCATGCACAAGGCCCTGGGTTCAATCCCTAGCACCACAAAAAAAAAAAAAAAAAAAAAAAAAAAAAAGACATTGTTACTATCAAATTTAGAGATCTTTTGAGGACTTTACCCAGTGCATGGCCCAATCTACCCCCGGGTCCCTGTGAACCTCTATTGCTATGGCCCTCACTACTGAATATATTATTTTTTTCCAGGAGAAATAGTTTTATTTGGACCCAGAGTTGGAGAATGTGAGTAGGACCTGAGATGGCCTATCGAGCTGAAGAGTAGAGATTAGCTTCCCAAAGGGCAGTCAGAGCTCATCAGCCAAAGGGACTCAACTTCCCAGCATCCTTGCTGTTAGCACAATCAATAAAAGGACTTCTGGGAAATATATTCACCACTAAATCACCCCAGTGTATCATCCTTATGAAAATGTACAAGTTTTCATTAAAGTGAAATTTCTACTATACACACTCCCATACACATATTCCAAAAGCAAACTTTAAAAGGTTACATTTTGTAAAACTTAAAAGACAAGTTTGTAAAACTTGTCTTCAGCATTTAGCTCAAAGTTCTCCCCATCTTCAAAAACAGAGTCCCTGCTAAACTCTTCAGCTGTAAGATCTATGAAGCAAAGAAAAGGCTGCCCTTGCTAGCCCACAGCAATCCTCTTCCCATTTTCCCTAGTCAGTCGGGACTGAACAGCAGGTAAGGCTCAGGTGGGGCAGGATGGAGGAGCACCTGGGCTAAATTCCCCAGTACAACACAGAAGCTGAAGCTTGATGGGAGAGCAGAATTGGGAAGAATTAAGGAGGAAGGGCCAAGTTCCTGTAATCAGAGTACAGCTGAAAGCGGAGGAAGAGGAAGAATGTTTGCTGGGCTTGTGGTGTTTGTATTTGTGCATCTTTTTATGACCTTTCTTCGTTTTCTTCCTCATCTTCTTGTCCATTGTTATTCCTGGGCCTACCAAGCCAGGAGCCATGGATTCACAGGAGGCATATGAGGGGCAGGTGGTGGATATGGAAGAAGGCAGGGACCTGAGGGTTGGTGTCCTGGACATCCTGGCTGTGGCACAGGATAAAGGAACCCACCTGGAGGAAAACCTTGCATTCTCTGGGGAGCTCTTGGAAGACTGGGACAGGGGCAAGGAGGAAAGGCTGGATTGACAGGTGGTGGATAGGGTGGATGCCCAGAATTGGAACTTCCAGGGTATCAGAAGTTGGGGAAATATGGATTTGGCCCTGGGTGCCAGGCACTGGCACATATTCAGGTGTTTTCTGCAGCCTTCCCACATCCTTCTGAACTTGATCCATTCCCCTCCAGTCTTCTGAATATATTATTATTTGTTTTAACTTTTTTGACAGGGCTGGGAATTGAACCCAGGACCTTCCTCGGGGTAGGCAAGTTGTCTACCACGAAGCCACACCCTCAGCCCATGAATATTGTATTGACATGCACACTCCCGCTCAAGGACCCTTGTCTTCCAAACACAATAGTGGCTGCTTAAGGGAGAAAAAGAAATAATGGCCCACATTGCCCATTTCAAGGAGGTCAAATTCTTCATGAGACTGTTTCTCCATTCAGTGACCCTGTCTGGCTGTATCGGAGATTTACCATTGATTATAGAAAGCCAATGCCACAGTCCTCCCCCCTTGGTACTGGTGGAAGCTGATATGGGGATTGTCACAGAGGCTACTGACCAAATTAAGGAAACACAGTATGTAGCAATTGATATCACAAATGCCTTTTTCAGTACCACTGTGTATCCAGGTGATCATGATCAACTTTCCTTTGCATGGGATACGTTGTAATATACCTTTACTGTCCTACAAGGTCACCTAAATTCCGTGTGTCTCTGCCATCAATATGATCTGGAGAAAGTCCTCAACCTTCTGTCATATTGATGATGCCCTCCCGCAGGTCCAGGAAACTGCCCAACAAGGACTGAGGGATCTTGGCCAGGATCTCCTTCCAGTGAACTTGAAAATGAAGGAGAGAGCCCACCAATCTTACCTGGACCTTTTGCCTTTCAAAAATAGAGATTAAGAGTTACACCAAGGTTCCTCTGTTGACCCACAGACAACATGAATGGGCCATTAACACAACAAAGGCACAAAACCTAGTATCCAGGGAACTTCCTGGGCATATTCTAGGAAGGGGCAAGACATCTCCTTATAGAGACATCCAGCTTTTGGCAGGTCTGCATGAAAAAATATAAAGGAGGACCAGTGAGTGATTGGTGCACATATTTGACTACTCTCAAATATGTGCCCCTGTGAGGATTTTCATATGCATCTACTAGATTACCAGGGGCCCTTCCCCTGGCACCTATGGATCCACATCGTGTTACAGGTCTCAGCAACCTCTCGCTTACAGATTGGAGTTTATGTCAGAACACTGCTGTGCCAGAGACACTGTTTGGCTTTTGAATCGAATAAATTCCGAAGCAGATACATATTCTTTGAGCCATTTTATTGGCTTGGTAAGGCTTTCTGGTACCTCAAATGCTCTGATCTTATTCAAGTGGACCTGACATGTTGCCACAACTGTGTTCTGCAGAAACAAAACACCTCCCTGAATGCCAACTATCTCTTGTCGAGAGGGGTAACCAGAATGGATAAAGGGATATGGGATCTACTATTAAGGCTATTTTGGCCAAAAGGGTAGTGGCTGTCTTCCTTACTCCAACCAAATACACTGTTTTGTCAGGGTCATTCAGTTAGAAAAGATTGTGCATTGCCTGCCCTTTACCTCCACCGAGGTTATTAAGGATATTCCCCCTATTGTCCCTTTGGAGGCACAATAAACCAGTCCTAACTTCTTGGCTTGAGTAGTGTTGACTCATCAAATAGCTCTTGCCTTCCTGCTGGTCATCCCAGGAAGGCTCTGCAACACCTGGATCAATGGAACTGGCAAACCAGAAATTCAATAAGAGGCATAGAAGTCCTCCTGGCTCTCTAGAGCAGACCCTAATGAGCTGTAGGACACCTCTCCCTGACCTGGCAGCAGTTGGAGCTCATTACTTCATTCATTTCTTCAGGCAGACCTCCTCCTCCTCCTCAGAATGACTTTGACCATGGCCTTAGCCTGGTATACTATTGCCTTAGCCCAATTAACCAGTTATTGTCTCAGTCCCTCAACATCTTGCTCATTTGAGTCCATAATAGAGTATCCTATGATTCTTGCTCAGATCTTGAAGGATCAAGCTGAAGAGTTCAGCTCTAGGCCAAAATCATGTGTGATCTTTTAGGCCCAACCATAGATAATTACAAGTCTACCTGGAAGACCTAACGTGGGGTGGGATCTGCCTTCCCCATAACAGACTTATTTTCTGAGGGAAGCTGAAGCTCCCTCAGTGACCCAGCTGTGACAAGTTCACGGTGCACTGGTTGCAAACTTGACGAAGTCCAGTGAAACTGAATCCTTCCCACACACAAATTATATGAAGCAAAATTTATTACTTAAAAAGAGGCAGCAAGGGACAAGAGAAGCTTAGGAGTCATTGCTAATTGATCATCAAAGACTCAGGAAAGCTGCTAGATGGGCGGAATTTTGGAACATGGCCCATCCTGGATTTCATACCCTAGAGTCAGGTGATTTGCTGGGCTAATGTGCTGAGAGATAGTCTGTTCCTAGGGTATACTGTGACAGAGCCTGGTCTATTCTAAGCCATTCCCCTGTATCTGAAGATTTTGCATTCCTAGCATATTTTATAGTTATGAACTACAAGTGAAAAAGGGGAACAGAGTAGGTCAGTTCAAGGCCACCCAGAGAACTATCCTGTATCCACTACTGTGGGCCTGCCATCCCGAGTTCCTCCATTCAGGTCTCCTTAGGTGTGATGGGCTGACAGATCTGACTCCATGAGAATGTTATAGGCCAGACTCTAAGGGAAATGACTAAACAGACTCCATTTTTCTCTGAGACTCCATGTTATGTAGGAAATAAGCTTCTCCCATGGGAACACCTGCCTCCGTGTCCATCATGAGTTACTTGGTGTGACATGTTTAATAATATACAATGGCAACTCCTATGTAGTAAAGAATTGCTCTCTTTTGATCCCTATTGCTCCTAAACAATGTACCATGTGAACAGTGATTGTGTGGCTGTTAGTAACCATTCTTTAGTTTGTACCTAGGTAAGGGTCATTTTGATCCACTTCCCCCTCTGTCGATGATCTCATGATGTTAATGTGTAATTTCGAATCGTAGCAACAGACAATTATGTTAATGTAATTTTTGGTATAAGAACCCCTACAACCCTGTGGTCGGGGCTGTTCTCCCAACAGCCATTTTTTGGGGCATTGCGTGAGACAGTCGGTCGGCCGGCTTAATAAAGACTCTCAAATTTAGACTTCTCAGTGGTGGTTGGTCTATTCTTAAGTTGCGCTCCATAACATTAGGGACTTCTAGAGTTTGAATTTCGAATGTCCCCTAGTGGAAGAAAGTTAGGTCTCTGAGGGAGTGTCCTTGAAGGGGATATTGGGACCCCAGCCCTTTCCTCTTTCTCTTTGCTTCCTGGTCACAGTGGGGTGAACAGGCCTCCACTGCTGTAAGCTTCCACCATGATGCACTGTTCTGCTACAGGTTCAAAAGCAACAGGGCCAAGCAACCACGAACTGAAACCTGAAACGGAGCCAATATAAATCTTTCCTCCTTTGAAGTTATTATCTCAGTTATTTTGTCATAGCAATGGAAAGCTAACATAGGAGCCTTGGCTAAGGCACTTTCTCCCATCTGATTCAGTACCTTTCTACTCCTATACATTTCTCCTCTTCCTTCTCCTCTTCCTCCCCCAACTAACCCTTTTCTTTAAGAGACAGGAGACTTTTGTTCAGGGGCAGTAAGGTAATTCCATCTTAATTCTTTCCACAGGGAAAGATAAAGCATTGGTGATCCAGTCCCTCTTTTTGTCTCTCATTTACTGTGTGGCTCTAAGTAAAGGGCTGATTAGCTTTTTTTTTTTTAATCTTTTTTTCTCTCTCTCTCTCTTTTTTTTTTTTTTTTTTTTTTGCCCAGGAATAATGAACCCAGGGCACTTAACCACTGAGCCACATCCCCAATCCCTTTTTATATTTATTAGAGACAGTGTCTCCCTGAGTTGCTTAGGGCCTTGCTAAGTTGCCCAGGTTGGCCTTGAAGATGTGATCCTTCTGCCTCAGCTTCCTGCGCGGCTGGGATTATAGGTGTGCGCCATTGGGCCCAGCCTGATTATGGTTTTGTTTGGCACATTATCTGAATTGGCCATCTTAGCACCTGATTGCATGATGGATTTTTGCCAATGTTCATTTTTCATACTTATAACTTACATACATTATTTCATGTTTCAAAAATAACATTAGACTCAAGAGATTGAACTCTGGTGTCTCTGGAAGGGAGAGTGGGCAGGTCAAGAATGTTGTAGGGAAAATTGCAGTGCCGGGGCTTTGTGGTCTGTTCCCCTTTTAGGACTCTGGGTAGAAAGTGCACTTCAAAATGCCCCTTAGGAAATGAGTGAGATGGATCACATCCTTGACTTTACCTAGAACTTGCCATTAAGGAGATACTCCACAAGCAGGGCGTTGGATGGGAAGCAAACCAAATCTCAGAGAATAGATCTTGCAGAAGAAGCTAGTCAATGGGAAAGATGGTTACCTCCTCAGGAACAATTATCACTCCAGGCTCCTGCAAGAATAGAATACAGATCACCCCAGCTTGGACACGTCAGCAGAAGCAATAAGAAAATGCTCAAGAAGCAGTTAGGAGTCAAATAAAATGTGCCAGATTGGACAAAGATTAGTAAACTGTGATGATGTGACTAAATCATATGGGGAGGCTTAAAAACATAAGAGGGGGCTGGGTTTGTGACTCAGTGGTAGAGCACTTGCCTAGCACATGTGAGGCACTGGGTTTGATCCTCAGCACCACATATAAATAAATGAATAAAATAAAGGTCCATCAACAACTAAAGAATATATGTAAATAATTTTTTAAAAATCAGAGGTATCTAAAGTTTATACAATATTATCCTGATCTCAATTTTTTGTCTTTGAAGAAAAGGACACTTTGTTTCCTTGGGAGTGTCTTTCACATGGGAATCTTATCCTCATTTTTTATTTTTATGAAGATTGAGGTGGTCTTTTTTTTTGTACCTGCTACTTTTCAAGTGTCTAATTTAATATGCCAGAACATCACACTTTAACCATTTCATTTCCACCTATCTGGAATTTTCCTAGAAATTTCACTTATTAAAAGCTGAGTTGGTGGCTATAGGAAGAATTGAGTTACTAGCTGTGGAGTTTGGGAAAGGAGTTCATCCAGGTAAGGGTAAAGACAAGAGGAGTTGTAAGAAGGGGGCGCATGAGGGTCAGGAGACCAGCCTCAGCCAGTTTGGACATAGTAATTTGCAGTGAGCAGTTTTTTGAGTTCTAATTGCATTTTGAAGCCTCAAGGTGCCAATTGAGATTGTTTAACCTTATAGCTATGGTCTTATAATTTAGTTCTAAGGAAAAAAAAAACAAGCTTAGGGAATTTGAATGATAAGGTCATTGGAACTCTAAATTATCCTTGGTGTAATGTGTCCATTGGTTAAGTGTGCATGACAGTGGGCCATAATGTTTAGACACATATCCAGCTAGAGTCCCCAAAGACATAATGTTCTGGCTTGCCTTAGCCATTGAGAATCCCATTGTTTTTTATTCATCTCTTGAGAGCAAAAGAAAATTCTACGGACCCTGTTAATCTTGGTGTTTGAACCCACAGGTGCTTTACCACTAAGCTGCATCCCCAGTCTTTTAAACAATTTTTATTTTTTTGAGACAGAGTCTCACTAAGTTGCTGGAGTTGTCCTTGAACTTGCAAGGACAACTCCTGCCTCAGCCTTCTGAGCTGCTGGGATTATAGGTGTGGCCTTCCTCACCTGGTTTATCTTGTCTCTTTAAAGATGTTTACACACACATGCACAGAAAGAGAGAGAAAATAAGTAAAAGAGCCAAACCATTTACAGAGGTGTGTAAACAAACTAGAGTACTTATCAGAATCAGAAAGATGCACTGTCTTAGAACTAGCCAGGAAAAATAAATCTTTCGTAGTCCCAGAAGGGATGCAAGTTCCTTTATTAAGAAAAGTTTTATTCAAACCAGATTCCAAATAAAAGCATGGAGTTTCTACCAAAAAGCAGCAGCTCATCCTGAGAAGACTTGCCAGGACAGAAAAGGTGATCCAAGGAAGAGGAAATCACACAGTCCTCAAGTGGTACCACACTCAATTCCAAGAGCTGCATATTCCTCTGAAGGGGGGTCTCACTTTAGATCCCACTTCTGACACCACATTGTGTCACCCTAAATAGCGGAAGAGAGATTCTAAAGAAAAATGAGTTTAGTTAGGAATGATGAGCAGGCAATTATAATCCATGATATGTGTGTTAGGACAGATAGGCATATTAAAGGAAGCTAGAGCAAAGGAAACTTTTAAGGCAAAGAGTTCATATAAGCTGTCCTGAGACATTAAGCTGTCATTAGACACAGAGGCTCATTGCAGGAGCTGGAGTTGGAAATTACTTAATGGTAACATTCATTATTGCTAGAGAGAAGTTACTTTATTGATTGTGTGTGTGAGTGTGTGTGTGTGTGTGCTGTCAGAATTCTTGTAATACTTATTATCATAGGCCTTTGTGCATAAGGACCTTCAGAGAGTAGAACAGTTCTCAGACATATAAGCGTGAGATGACCCTCCTTCCTCACTTCCTGGCTTCATGTTGACTTTGTTTGGTTTTGTTGGTACTGGGAATTGAATCCAGGGTCATTTAATCACTGAACCACATCCCCAGCCCTTATTATATTTTATCTAGAGACAGGGCCTCGCTAAGTTGTTGAGGCTGGTTTTAAACCTGCGATCCTCCTGCCTCAGCCTCCCAGACTACTGGGATCGTAGTCATGTGCCACCACACCTGCTAACAATACATTTTTATAAGTACACACTCAGAGGTAAATGCACAGAGAAAGATCTAGAAGAATCTCCAGCACACCGGCAAAAGCAGTTACTCTATAGAGGGTAGTAGATGAAGAGTACTTCTGATTTTATTCCGTTTTGTCTTATCCAGTTTCTATATGAAAATACATACATGTTTTCCTTGTGTGCTTTAGGAAAAAAATGCAAACCTTAAAAAATTTTACAAATATTAAATATCCCCTCTGTGCTGGCACAGTGCTGAGTACCAACAAAAAGTTTAGTACAGAATTTCAGCGGCACAGTTTCCTCATGGACTGCGAGGATCTAGTCCTGAGTGAAAATTATCTGTGGACTCTCTCGTGCTGCCTTAGGTGATCTGATCGTGCAAAATTCTTATTACATTTGGTGCACAAGTAGGGCCGCTCCCCGCTGTGCTTTCTTTTGTGTCGGCGGAGCTCGTCTGAGCGGGAAAATTTCCACGTGCATCCCATCACATTGCAGGCATAGGGCTTCTCCCCTGAACCAGAGAAAAGAGAGGATTTTAACACTTCAGAGGGGAGTGGGGGCGGGATATTGAAAGTGAAGAAGGAAAAGGTCGAGCATGATGGAGTGGGAGAGAGACAGAGGAGGGGACACTGGAGTGGATGAAAGTGGAAATGCCGACAGGCAGCATGAACTGGAGGAAAACCGAGAAGGACAGAAAGAAAAAGAAAAATCGGAGGTGAGGCAGTGGTCAACAGGAAAGGAAGAGTGAAGGAAGTATCTTCAGCTTATGGGGTCTAACAGGTACTCCGTTAGTCCCAGTGAAGGTAGAGGCAAGAACCTCCAAGCCAGGCCTGGTGGTTGGTGCCTGGAGTCTCAGGCCAAGAGGAGGTGGCAACAATCTCAACCAATCCCATGGTTTAGTAAATGCACAAATCCGTAGCCACTTGTCCCTCCCCTGATACCTGGTCCCTCCACTTACCAGTGTGTTTGCGCTCGTGGATTTGGAGGTGGGATGACTTTGTATAAGATTTCCCACAGTCCTGGTATGTGCAGACATAGGGCTTCAAAATGTCAGGATTCTTCTGGAAATGACAGCTCTGGGTCTTGAGGTTCCGCTTACTTTCTGGGAATTGTCCCTGAATCAAAGGGGAGCTTGAAACATTTAGGAATCCTGGGTATGGCAATGATGAGGATTGATGGGACATCATCTGATCCCCGTAGAGGGTCTGGTCACCACCGGGGGTTGGCATCTGACCCCCATAGAGGGTCTGGTCACCACCGGGGGTTGGCATCTGACCCCCATAGAGGGTCTGGTCACCACCGGGGGTTGGCATCTGACCCCCATAGAGGGTCTGGCCAGCACCGAGAGTTGGCATCTGACCCCCATAGAGGGTCTGGTCACCACCGGGGGTTGGCATCTGACCCCCATAGAGGGTCTGGTCACCACCGGGGGTTGGCATCTGACCCCCATAGAGGGTCTGGCCAGCACCGGGGGTTGGCATCTGACCCCCATAGAGGATCCGGCCAGCACCGGGGGTTGGCATCTGACCCCCATAGAGGGTCTGGCCAGCACCGGGGGTTGGCATCTGACCCCCATAGAGGGTCTGGTCACCACCAGGGGTTGGCATCTGACCCCCATAAAGGGTCTGATCACCAGTGAGATTTGCCATCTGACCCCCATAGTAGGTCTGGTCCCCACTAGGGATTGTCGTTTGACCCCTACAAAGGATCTGATCACCACTTGGCATTGTCATCTGACCCCCGCAAAGGGTCTGGTCACCATTTGGCATTGTCACCTGACCTTCGCAAAGGGTCTGGTCACCACTGGAAGTGATGGTATAGTCCTCAATCAGGGTCTGGATACCCCTGAAGGTCATCACATGGCTCCCTTTAAGAGTTGCCGGTTGGCATCCATAGAGCGTCTGGTTGTCACTGAGAGCCATCATCTGACTTCCACACAGGGTTGTCATCTGGATCCCACTGAGAATCTGGTAGCCTCTTAATGTCTTCTGACTACCTTCACTGGAGATTGTCATCATGTTTTCAGTGACAGTCGTTTTCTGGCAATCAGTGAGTGATATCTTTGGGGTGTCCATGACATTTATCATCTGGAATTCTGCTGTGGGTTTTATCTGGTCAAAGGATGTCATTTTCTGGTTCATGGACAAAGTCCCACTTAGTTCTCCAAGGAATGTATCAAGGGCTTTACTAGGAGGCTTCTGGGCGAGGACCATTCCAGGCATGTTAGAACACAAAGAAGTCCCCACTGTGGGCCTCAAGGGAGGCATCGCTTGACTCTCATCAGTTGACTCCTGCTGTCTGCCCTCACTAGAGGTGGTCGGAGGCATACAGAGCTGTGGCTGTGGCACTGCTGAGGTTTTCTCCAGGTCCTTATATGACTCAGTGAAGACCTGGAGAAGCTCCTCAATTTCCTCAATTGTCTGGAGGAAGGAGTTCATGTCTTTGCTCTTATCTGATGACTGAATGAGATCTTCAGTTGTGGGATCCTGGAAAAAAAAAAAAAAGTTAGGAGGTAAGAGTCTATCCCAGCTCTAATGCTAATTCCACAAACTCTTCTGCATTCCTACTAACACTGTCTAGCCTATTCCACTATCATTTCTTGCCTCAAAGTCTGAAATTACCTCTAGCTGCTACAACCTCCACGCATGCAGTCAGAGTAACATCTCTAAAATGCAAACTCTTTCTATGCCATTCCTACCCTTGGAGGTAAGTCAACATGAAGCCCAAGTGCCCTGTCACCCCCTGCAGAGCTCTAGAATGAGTTCCAGAGGCTTTCCCAAGGTGCTCTGCCTTCCCAAACATCTTATTAGGGACTCAGTTAAATGAATGAACTTTCAAACTTCTCATTTCATTCCTATGACTCCAGGAGATGGGAGTCATGATTAATACCATTTTAAAAATGAGAAAACAAATCGAGAGAGGTGAAGTGATTTGGGCCAGGTGGAAGACTCTTAACTTGAACTAGATCCATATGGTTCTGGGCCTCACAGACCTGCATCCACAGTGGGTATTTCTCCCTGAGATCTTTCTTAGAACCATCCTGCTTTGTGCTGAATATCTGTGACTCCCCAAAATTTGTATGTTGAAACCTGATGAGCTGAAGCCTTTGAGAGATAATTAGGTCATGACGGAACAGCCCTCCCGAATGGAATTAGTGACCTTCAAAGTAGTTGAAGAAATGAGAAAAATGTCTGAAGAGACCAGATTACTTCATTTCATCAGGTGAGGACACAGCTAGAAGGTGCCATCTATGAACCAGAAAGCAGATCCTCAGATACTAAAACTGCTGATGCCTGGATCCTGTACTTCCCATATCCAGAACTTCCATATCCAGAACTTTCCATATCCAGAACTTCTTTTTGTAAACCACCCAGTTTATGGAATTTTGTTATAGGAGTCCCAATGAATGGACTAAGATATAGTCCAAGAAGCAAGAACTTTGAAGTAGAAGTCTAATCGTGCACATGGTCAGGTTTATACTTCTATTCAAAGTGGCATAGTGACACATGCCTATAATCCCAGCACCCTGGGAAGCCGAGGCAGGAGGATCACAAGTTTGAGATCAGTTTCTGCAACTTAAGACCCTGTCTCAAAATTTTTAAAATAAATAAATAAAAAGGGCTTGTGGTTGTAGCTCAGTGATAAAGTATCCCCAGTACCACAAACCAACCCACACCCAATCAAACAAAACAACCTTAAGAATTCTTGCAACCATAGAAAGGAAAAGTTGTACCCCATTTGTGTACAATGAATCAAAATGTGTCCGTAAAAATAAAAAATATTTTAATTAAAAAAAAGAATTCTTGAAGTCAGAAATCCATAACAGAAGGAAAACACAAAAATTAATGAATTCATGGAAATGAAACAACATAATCTTTTTTTTTTTTTGTGGTGCTGGGAATCAAACCCACAGCCTTGTGCTTGCAAGGCAAGCACTTTACTGACTAAGCTATCTCTCCAGCCCCTGAACAACATAATCTTACGCAAACAATGGAACAAATATGAAATCACAAGGAAAGTAGAAAATACTTAGGATGACTGAAAATGAAAACATAACATAACAAAATTTATAGGATGCAGCAAAAGCAATGCTAACGGGGAAATTTATAGCTATAAAATTTCCACTAAAACAAAACAAAAAAGGCTGGCACAGTGTTCCATGCCTGTAATCCCAGCTACTCTGGAGGCTGAGGCAGGATCACAAATTGGAGGCCATCAGTCACAATTTAGAGAGACTCTGTCTCAAATAAAAAATTAAAAAGGGCTGGGGATGAAGTTCAATGGTAGAGCACCCCTGAGTTCAAAGTTCAATCCTCAGTACTGCAAAAAAAACCCAAAAAATAAAAAAAACAAAAAAAACCCTCAAATCAGCAAGCTAACTTTACAACTTAAGGAACTTAGAAAAAGAACAAACTAAACTCAAAGACAGCAGAAGGAAGGAAATAATAAAGACTAAAATTTAAGGGAGAGGTGAACAAAATAAAGAAAAACAAATGAAAACAGAAGTTGGTTCTTTGAAAAGATTGATAAAATTGACAAATCTTTAGCCATGTGGACTTAAAAAAAAGAGCTGGGGATGCATCTCAGCGGTAGAGCATTTGCCTAGCATGAAGCCCTGGCATTGCAAAAAAAAAAAAAAAGCAAAAGTCCAAAATAAACATTTCTCCAAAGATGTCAAAATGGACAAAAAGCACATGACATTATGCTCAACATCACTATTAGGGACATACAAATAAAAACTATGAGATAACACCTCATAGCCATTGGTAGGGCTACTATTGAATAAAAGAGAGACAAACAGAGAAAGGGTTATCCAGCTCAGTGGTGCATGCTGGTAATCCCAGGGACAACAGAGGCTGAGACAGGAGAATTGCAAGTTCAAGGCCAGTCTTGAATTTAGGGAGACCTTATCTCAAAATAAAAAATAAAAAAGAAAGGAGATGTAGCTTAGTGGTAAAGTGCTCCTGGGTTCAATCCCCAGTTAAAAAAAAAAAAAAGTCAGAAAAATAACAAGCGTTGTTGAGAATGTGAAAAAAAATGGACCCCTTCTGCACTATTGGTAGGAATGCATAACAAATTCGTACAACTACAGTGTGGCAATTAAAAATAGAAGTACTATATGATCCAGCAATCCTACTTCTCAGTATTTACTCCAAAGAATTGAAAACAGGGTTTGGAAAAGATATTTGTGAACCCATATTCATAGCATGGTAGTTAAAACATGAAAGTCACCTAGATGTCCATCATTAGATGAATGAATAAGTAAAATGTGGTATATACAAATAACGGAATATTATTTAGCTTTAAAATGGAAGGAAATGCTGACATATGCTATAATGTGGATAGACCTTGAGGAGATTATGCATAGTGAAATAAACCAGTCACCAAAAAGACAAATACTGTGTGATGCCATTTTTATAAGGTACTTAACAGCAGTCAAATTCATGGAGACAGTGGGATGGTGGTTGACCCTGGGATGGGGGAAGGGAGATGAAAAGTTATTCTTTAGTGGGTCCAGAGATTCTATGCAATAAAGTCCTCATTAAAATCCACCTCTAGTTAGGCCCACATTGCAAGTTTGAGGCCTTTCTCAACAACTTAGTGAGAAACCTTGTCTCAAAATAAAATTTTTAAAAGGGGTGAGGGTGTGGCTCAGGGGTGAATTTTCCTGAGTTTAATCCCTAGTATTGAAAAAATTCAAACTCTAATATGACATCTTTCTTTTTTATTTCCTCTTCAACCATGTCTCCCGTGTACTAAGTAATTCCTGCCTCCCCCCTCCCCCCACCACTACTGAACTGGAAGCTCCTCTGAGCCAAAGAACTCTATTTCGTCAAGCAGAGCTGCCAGATTACGCTGTGAACCTCAGAAAACGGACCCAATGAAGAATTTCTGATTTCCACTCCATTCGCTCAGGATCTGTCTCAGATCCTGACTAGGCTACAGGTTCTCAGGAAAGCAGCTGGATCTGTCCCAGCTTTAAAGGATTCTGAAACAATCAGTCCTATCCACAGATAAGCCTCTGTCTCTGGATCGCTAATAGTGTGTCCTTTTTATTTTTTATTTTGAGTCAGGGTCTCACTAAATTGCTTAGGACCTCGCTAAATGGCCTTGAACAAGTTCAAGGCTGGCCTTGAACCTGTGATTCTCCTGCCTCAGTCTCCCAAATGGCTGGGATGACAGGAGTGCAACACCTGACCTGGCGCTAACGTGTTTTTAACCGAACCCTCCCAGGCCCCTCTGACTCATCCGCCTGGAGTTCTGTTCTGCTTACCCTTCGGTGCCCTCAACCCACAACGTCGTTTGCAGATGTCCAGCACCAGGCCACAGTTTGGGACTCCTGCGAGCAAGTCAAGGCTGCAGCTATGGCCTCAAGGGGCCTTCAGGTGCTCCCACCCGGGTCTCCAGTGCAGGCCCAGTTTGTTAGGTGGAAGGCATTTCCTGGGCAGGGCAAGTATGTGGAGGTGATCCGTGAACGTGTCCCAGAATAAACGATCCATTTCTGAGGTCTCTGCCTAGCCCTCCCGCCTTAGACAACCCGCTTTGTAGAATTCCCGACCCGCCACCTTGGAGTTTCGGATCTCCCAGCCTGGGACAGTCTTTTGCCCATGGATTTGGAGGCGTAGACTCACCATAAGTAGATCCAGAGTTCCAGCCGAGGCCGGCGCCCAACGAGGACTGTGCACGTCGAGGACTGCGCCCACCGCGAACAGAAGAACCCACACTGGTAGCAGGGCGCGGTCCTGGGCTCTTATATCGCCCAGAGGGATGCTCTGGATTCCGGATTCCCGCCTTCCGCCAACCACGCCCTCCGGGGTGGAGCCCACCATCAACCCGTACCTTTTTAATCTCCATCTCACGACTTCAGGACGCCAAGAGTGATTGAATTACCTACCAGAGACGCCTCCAGACATCATTGTAATCATTTCCTGAGACCCCACTGTGCGGTGAAGCAATTCACATTAATTAGCCATTTCATCTCAACTACCGTCGTAGTCCTAGGAGATCCTTTTTTTTTTTTTTTTTTTTTAATTGTAGATGGACACAGTTACCCTTATTTTGTTTATTTATTTTTATGTGGTGCTGAGGATTGAACCCAGGGCCTCATGCGTGCTCGGCTAGTGCTCTATCACTGAGCCACAACCCCAGCCCTGAAGAGCTGCATTTTATCATTGTCATCATGTGATGCGAAACAGAAAATACTGAACAGTCTGATGGAAGTCACAGAGAGTCAAGAGAACCTGGATTTGAACTCAAACGGTGTTGCTGGTGTCTGTATTGCATTAGACACACGGCCTTAAACTTCTGGCACAGCACTCGGCCACTTTATTATGCAGATCCCACCTCTTTGACCGCTGTAAGTTTAATCAGTTTCTTGTAGCGCGAAATCCTGAGGATTCGATCAGGTCACCCTAGATATAATAGTGACTTTGTCGCCCCCCATCCTCAGTACTGGGCATTTAACTCGCGGGCACTCTACCACTGAGCTACACTTCCCCAACCCTATTTATTTATCGGTGCTGGGGATTGAACCCAGAGGCACCGCACCACCGAGCCAAATCCCCAGCCCTTTTTATTTTTAAATTTTTGAGACAGGGTCTTACTAAATTGCCCAAATTTGCAGTCGTCCTTCCCAAAGTGTCTGGCTGATATTTTGATGTTCATCTATTCCTGGCCCCAAGTCAGAGATTGTTTCGCTCCAGCAGGGCAGACACAAGCTGAGTCACACACCTGACCTCTGACCCCCTGGTGGCTTTGCTCCCAAGTCTATGATAGGTGTTGGCCAAAGCTGAGGGTTTAGAAATGGGTTCCTTTTAAAACTGTCTTTCTCACTAGTTCCTAAAAAGTCTTCCTGCACTCCCAGTTATGGAGCACCCGAATTAGAAGATGGCTGGCCTCTGTACCAGCACTGTATTTCAGACTTTCTGTCTAGTAAATTCTGGCTACCACCAAGGCTGCACACAAGGCTGGATGGATATCTGAGGGATATCTGGCCAAAACCCTTTGCAATGCTGGATGTGGTACTGGCAATTGAACCCAGGGACACTCAACCACTGAACTACATCCCAGTCCTCTCAAAAAAAAATTTGGGGGGAGTACTGGGGATTGGACCTAGGAAGGCTTTACCACTAAGCTATATCGCCATTCTTATTTATTTATTTTGAGACAGGGTCTCTAAATTGCTGAGAAGGTCTCTCTGTATTGCTGAGACTGGTCTAGAACTTGTGATCATCCTGTCTCAGCCCTTGAGAAGCTGGGACTACAGGTGTGGGTCATTGTGCCTAACCATAACCACATAAGCCCAGTGGTTTGCTGCCTCCTCAAAACATGCATCTTATTTCTCCAGATTCTGTTAACATTTGGACCAACTTACATGAAATTTTTGGATAAATTGAGACATTTGTGAAACAACAAGACCTCTCACATTTGGAGGGTGTATTTCTAATGATTTAGGGGAAACTTTCTAATGGTATTGGTGTAACTTTCCACTGAGATGTAATAAAATATTGCCACTGATTAATAACTTAGGCAAAGATGTAGCCATTTCTCATTCTTGGCCACGTTGGGTCTTATTTTTGTCAACTGACCAGCCTTTTCTGGCTTTTCGTGACATTGCCTTTATCTATGATCATAGTCTCCCTTTCACCCTGACTAGTTTGTCCTCACTCAGATGGTCATTTAATATTACAAAAGTTTTAGTCAGATGCGGTGACTCCCACTGATTTGGGAGGCTGAGGTGGGAGAATTGCAAATTTCAGGCCAGATTCAGCAGCTTGGCGAACCCCTAAGCAACTTAGTGAGATCCTGTCTCAAAATTAAAAGATAAAATAAAGACTGGGGATGTAGTTCAGAGATTAAGTACCCCTGGCTTCATTATATATATGTATGATTTGCGTCCTTGTGCATGTGATAATCCTAGCTACTCAAGAAGCTGACACAGGAGGATCATTTGAGTCCAGGAATTTGATCAGCCTTGGCAACATAATGAAGGGGGAAAAAAAAATCTCGCTTTCTCAACTTGCTTTGACATCTTAAGGTAATGCACCCTCAAAGGAGTTTTTTGAAAAAATAGCTATGCTCCAAATTCTTCCAGAGTTGTTCAACAATTCTATAAAAATTGCCTCACTTGTCACTTCAATAATATGGGAAAAACTGCCAAGATGCAGAGAAAAATATCAGGGTTGTTTCTGTCCTGAAGAGTAATAAGTCATGTTTATATCTTGTACCTCTGAAGGGCATTTCACCTCTGTGGTGTTCTTCCTCCAATCCAAACCTCAGCCTAACCATGAGTGTAACCAGGACAGACTCTTTGAGGGATATTCTAAAAACAAGAAGAAAAATAAAGGAAAAAACAAACAAACAAACAAACAAACCCTGACTAGTACTCTTCTAAGATGCCTGGACGTGAAAGACAAGGCAGTGCAAAGACACTGTCATGCTAGAGGAGACTAAGGAAACATGGCAATTAGTGCAATACAGTATCCTGGTCTTGATTCTGGAAAAGAAAAGAGGGCTGGAGTGGAAAACCATTGCAAACCAAATATACTCTTGGCCAATCTAAAGGATTGTCAATTTTGTTAATCTTTTAGAAGAACCAACTTTTTGGCTGAGGATGTGGCTCAGTGGTAGTGGGATTGCTTAACGGGCCTGCATGAGGCCCTGAGTTTGATTCACAGCACTGAAAAAAAAAAAGGACCAATTTTAAGTTTTAGTGTTTTTTCTATCTTCTGTTTTATTTATCTGTCCTCTAATCTTTATTATTTCCTTCCTCTTGCCAATTTAGTTTATTCTCCTTTTTCTAGTTACTTAAGGAGTAAAGTTAGGTTATTGGTTTCTTGTTTTGATTGCAAATAAAAAGTTTAACTTCAGAAACTGAGCTTATCATTTATAAATACACTAAAGCATAGGCCACTCAAATTCAGGTTAAGTATCTGTACAGTATTTTAACAAAATGATGACTTTCCTAAAAAGTCATAAGCAGATAAATGATTTGTCTCACTCAGAACACTTGATTTGAAATGAGAAAACGAACCTTTCTTTTTTTAGCTGTTAAAGCAAAAGTTTATCGATTTCTTTCTCTCTCTTTTATTTTTTGGTACTGGGGATTGAACCTGGGGCACTTTACCACTGAGCTACATTTCCAAGCTTTTATTATTTTTTTTATTTTGAGACAGAGCTTCAGGCTGGGGAGACAGCTCAGTTGGTAAAGTGCTTGCCTTATAAGCACAGGGTGCTGGGTTTGATCCCCAGCACTATTAAAAAAAAAAAAAAAAAAAAAAAAGGAAGAAAAAAGTTATTTTGAGACAGAGCCTCACTAAGTTGCTATCTTTTTTGGTTTTTAATGTATTTCATTTACTGTGCAAATGAAAGTAATGTTTTCATTTTTCTCTAAGCATTTTTAAATTTAGTGTGTTTTCATTTCTCTCTAAGTATTTTAAAATTTCCCTATGATTTATTATTTGGCTCCCTGGTTGTTTAAGATGTGTTAAGATTTGTGAATATTCTAATTTATCTTCTGTTATTGATCCCTTCCCCACACCCCAGTGTGGGAGATTGAATTCAGGAATGCTCTACTATTGAGCTACATTCCCAGCCCTTTACAGTTTTTTTTTTTAAATTTTGAGACAGGGTCTCACAAAATTTCTCAGGTTGACTCAACCTTATCATCCTTCTGCCTCAGCCTCTTCAAAAGCTGAGATTACAGGTGTGTGCCACAGTGCCTGTCTTGTTATTAATTTCTAACTTCATCCCATTGTGGTCAGACAAGACACTTTATATCATATTTTTTTTTAAAAAGACTGCAAATTGGCTTGTAAACTCCCTTGTGGTCTGTATTGGAGATGTCCTATGTGCACTGGAGATGTTCTTTGCCTCCTGACTTACCTTCTGCTTGATTGTTCTATACATTACTGAGGGTGGATTACTGAAATCTCCAACTGTTGTTGTAGATATATTTCTCTTTTCCATTCGATCAGTTATGCTTCAGATATTTTGATGGTATGCATAAACACTTATAACTGTTTTATTTTATTAATATATACTCTCCTTTGTCTTTTGCAACCTTTTCTGATTTAAAGGCTGTTTTTCCTGATATTAGTGTAACAAACCCTTTTTTGTTTACTGTTTGCACAGAATGTACTTTATTTTTCCATACTTTATCTTCTTTCTCTCTCTCTTTAAGATGGAGTTTCTCTATGTTGCTCAGGCTGATCTCAAACTTTGGTTCTGAGCCCAAGTGATCCTCCTGCCTCAGCCTCCCAAGTAGCTGGGACTACAGGCATGAGTCACCTAGCCCAGCCCACCCTCTCACTTTCAAACTATTTGTATCTTTGAATCTAAAGTGAGTCTCTCCAGTCCAGCCTCAGCAATTTAGTGAGGCCCTAAGCAACTTAGTAAGACTATGTCTCAAATTGTTTTAAAAATAAAAAGGGTTGGCCATATGGTTCAGTGGGTAAGCACTCTTGGATTCAGTCCCCATTACTACTATTACTACTACTACTAAAATAAAAATAAAGTGAGTCTCTGGGGAGGAAGTGGGGATGGGAAAAGGGAGGAACTATAGAATGAAATAGACAAAATTATGCTATGTACATATATGAATATACCACAGCAAATTTCACCTTTATGCATATCTATAAAACATCAATTTAGAAAAATAATAAAGAAATAGGAGGAAGACCAGTAGAGTAGTGGAAGGTGGACAGAGGGAAGAACAGGGGAAGAAAAGAGGAAGCAGTGGGGAATGAAATGGATCAAATTATATTCCATGCATGTATGATTATATCAAAATGAATACCCCACTATTCTGTAGAACTATAATGCACTAATAAAAGCTCACTTTATTAAAATGAGTTTTAAAATTCACTCATTTAAAAAATAAAGTGTTTTTTGTAGATAGCATATATTTTAACCTCTTTTTTTTCCTGTGGTGCTGAACCCAGAGCTTCAGGAATAACAGGCAAGTCCTCTACCACTGAGTCATATTCTTAGCCCAGAGTCATATCTTTTTTAATCCATTCACCAATTTCTATTTTTTGATTGGAGAGCTTAATCCATTTACATTTGAAAGGTTTACTGAGAAGATGGAATTTAATTCTATCATTTTGCTATTTGTTTTCTATATGTCCTTTAGCTCTCTCTCTCTCTCTCTTTTATTTTTTATTTTGTCTCTTCCTGCCTTGGTTTCTTCTATTGTGTTTAGTTTACATTTTTGTATTGAAAGATTTTAATACCACATATATGGAATATATGTGCATACACACATGCTTTTGTGCATATTCTATAAATACATTCTTTGCAGTTATTTTATTTTATAGACTTTGTTTGTTATATGGTGTCTCTGTGCTAGAGATTAGTCTGAGATAAATTTAAGGTCTTCTTTGAGCCCGTGCCTTTTCCTGGGCAGGCACAGTGACTTTCTAGATTCCCTTGTATATGTGGTAGCTTCTGGACGTCCTTGTCCCTGAATGTTTGGCTCCTAAAAAGGGAGGAAACTGTCAGTCACTGGCTCTTTAAATCTCCTGGAAGCCCCTTCTGCCAGAAGTGGGTTGCAGAGTGGCAGTGGAGGTTGGGACAATGGCAGCTCCTTTCTTTGTCTGCACCTTCACCATCAGAAGTGGTCATTGGGGATCAGGACATCGATGGCACAGTCCTTATTGCCCACAGGAGCCTGAATTGAAGCTACTCCAGGAACGCACATGGCTACCTGCCAGAGGGTGAGCTAAGAGCTAAAATAAACTGAAAATAACTAAAAAGTATGATCTAAGTCTTCCTCTGGAAGTTCCAGGCCTTCAAAATTAGAGTTCCAAAAGAGTCCAGTCAGACAGATTCTGCCCCAATTGTCTAGGTGGGGAGATGGATTTCTGCTCTTGCCTGCTCTACTGTCCCCCCAGTGTCATCATGACATCATGACATCATTCATTTTTATTTACTCTGTTTCCATAGTTATTTCCCACCTTGTCATTTCTTATTTGGTTGTTGTATCATCCCTAAAGCAAAGGGGAACAGCAGAACACCATGTCCCCAAAAGCCCCTTTCTGTTGCCCCAAATCTAGCCAAGTTAAGGGAATAAGGAGAGCAAGCCTGGTCGGGAGTGTTCAGATACACATTACCTCGAAGGACACCAGCTTCCTCTTACGCACACTGGGAACTAGAAACTACTTTCTTGCATGCATGCCAGGACAGGTGCTCCGTGGCCACTGGCTGATGATATCACCACTTCTACAGCCCAACTTACACAAACCCAGTATGGCCACCACTGGGCAAAACACCACGAGGGAGAGAAGGTGCTACTCAGCGAAGCACCACGAGGGCTGGAGGTGCTGCCTGTTAGCTTGTTGACGCTGAACTCTTCTTGGAGCAGTCTGGGATCTCTTGTAAGCTTTCCCAGTAAACCATGTATGTCTTCCATGCTATCTCCAGGCACTTTCTTCAGGGCCATGGATGTGACAGTTGTGTTAAATAATTTTTTAAAAATATTCTTGGCTTTTTTCAAAGCACTAAATTTTTAGTCAGGTGCAGTGGTGCACATCTGTAATTCCAGTGACTCCAGAGGCTGAGGCAGGATCACAAGTTCAGTTCAAGGCCAGCCTCAGCAATTTAGCAAAGCCCTAAGCAACTCAGGGAGCCCATGACTCAAAATTTAAAAATAGGGCTGGGAATATAGCTCAATCGGTAGAGTGCTTGCCTTGCATGCACAAGGCCCTGTGTTCAATCCCCAGCTATACACACACACGCACATATACACACACACAAAAAAATTAAAAAATAAAAATAATAAAAAGGGCTGGAGGTGTTACTCAGTGGTTAAGCACCCCAGGTCCACACCAGTACCAATTAAAAAAGCAAAGAAAGAATAGAATCATAGCTTTACTTATTAAAGAATATTAAATTACTGTAAAGGGACAGAGGAATTATAATGCAAAGAAGGGGGCTAAATATTTCAACAAAGATCCCTAGTGGGAAACTTCATTTCTGTAGGCAATGAGATCTTTTAGGGAAAAATGAATAAATAGATCTCTAGACAGAAATAATTCCTAGGGTCCATCTCTTTACGGGCTTCAAGTCAGAAGGCATCCCCTGGCCCCCACTCCTGCTATGGAACCTTCCTACGAGGTCATTTCTACATGAGGAACCCCGAGGTCACTCTGGTCCTTATGTCTTTTGCACACTAGGTGGCACCCATGTCCTAGTTCTGATAGGTTTTGACAAATTCCCCTCTGTCTCCACAAATTTTCAATGCTCTGGGAACTTTTAATCACCTTGTGATTCCTTTCACCTCTTTCCTTCTGAATGTTACCTTAAGGCCACTCTGTATTTTTAATTACATCTTTCCTTTACTGTCAATCTGTTGTGTCATAATTCCCTCTGAAAATGAACACATACCTGAGGGTACAGTGGCCCACGCCCATGATCCCAGCAGCTGGGAAGGCTGAGCCAAGAGGATTGCAAATTCAGGGCCAGCCTCTGCAATTTAGAGACCCTGTTTCAAAACAAAAAATAAAAAGGGCTGGGGAGTATCTCAGTGGTAAAGTACCCCTGGGTTCAATCCTCAGTCCAAAAGAAAAAAAAAAAAAAAAAAAAAAGTCTATCTGCTGGAGTGTCTGAAGGGCACAGCACTTCCCCTAGGGCAGGCGGTTTCTGCATTAGTAGCCCCACTTAACCTCCAGTTCTAAGGGTCCCATTTCAATGAACTCTAAACAACAAGAATTTGTGCTTCTGGGGCTCTTTCCTCCTGGTCTTGACATAATGGTTTAGATTCTTCATTGTGTCAAGTCTATTAAAATAGCCACAGGTAGGGTTCTTCCAGACGTTTACACAGAGTCAAAGATTCCTGTTGTTGAAAAGTAAACCAGTGCCTGTAATCCCAGTGACTTGGGGGGCTGAGGGAGAAGGATTGTGAACCCAGGACCAGCCTTAGCAATTTAGCAACGCCCTAAGCAACATAGACTCTGTCTTAAAACAAAAAATTAAGGGAGCGTTGGTGATGTGACTCAGTGGTTAAGTGCCCCTGGATTCAACCCCCAGTAACAAATAAATAAATAAATAATAAACCAAAGCTAGGCATGGTGGCTTATGCCTGTAACCTCAGAGACTCCAGAGGCTGAAGCAGGAGGATGGCAAGTTTGAGGCCAGCCTAAGTTAATTTAGCAAATCCACATCTCAAAATAAAAAAATAAAAAGAACTGAGGATGCAACTCAGCGGTAGAGCACCCCTGGGTTCAATCCCCAGCACCATAAACAAACAAACAAAAAACCCAAGGCATGATAAAATTTTAAAGAGCTTATTTGAGCCAGAAGCAATTCATGAGTTGAGAAACAACAAACTGGAAGAGACTTAATTTTTCAATGACATAGCGTCAGAGGCAAGTGTTTATGGGGAAACTGCAGAAGCAAATTAAATTATTTGATTGGTTACAGTTACACATGGCCTTATTTTGTCTAGCCCATTGGAAAGTCCCTGTTATATAATTATGTTTCTTGGCTACTTCCGATTGGTTGAACCTAAGTTTTGTTTTTAACATAAGCATTTGCCAGGAATGACCCAAGTTAAATTTTACTTATGTTTGCAAATCAAGCTAGCTTGAGGTCACTAATATGGCCTAACTGGTTTTGTGTGCTTTGGGATTCCTCAGGCCTGGTCTCCATTTTAATTTACTTTAACAGTGGGGGAGTAGTTTATTAAGGAAGGACTCCCAGGAGAACCAGTGAGGAAACAGGAAATTAGGACACCCAGAGGCAGAAGCCCAGCAAGGGTGTCATTGTGGGTCCCAGACTCCACCTGACCCTGCTGGGGTCCTGAGGTATGGAGATGGGCTTTTGTATTTCTTGCCATTATTTAGCTAAGGACCCATTAAGGTGAGAGTCAAGTGGACCTGTTAAATTGCCAGGCACTTCCAGCCCTCTGTACAATGGGATGTAAGCTTTTAGCAACAAAATATGCAGAATCTGGGGACGGGCACACAGAGTGATAAAGGGAACTGAGGACATATGGGCAGGGCCCTGCAATGACCACTACTACAGCTAGATCTATTCTAAAAGTGCCTGTGATGGTATGAATTGTATTCCATCCTCCAAAATTCATACATTGAAGTTCTAACCCTCAATACCTACCTAACTCTCAGTAACTGTATTTGGAGATAGGGCCTTTGAAGTAGAAATGAAGTTACAATGAGGTCATCAGTGTGGACTCTAATTCAATTCGACTGGTTGTCATTATAAGAAGATGAAATTTGGACATGGGTGGACACATGGCTGTGTGAAGACAGGGAGAAGAGAGCCATCTACAAGCCAAGGAATGAGGCCTCAGAAGAAACCAACCCTGCCAACATCTTGACTTCACACTTCCAGTCTCCAGAGCGTGAGAAGATAAAATTGGTTTTTAAGTCACCCAGTCTGCGGAGCTTTGTTATAACAGCCCAAGCAGATGAATGTGGTACCTCAGCACAGTGTCCTTATGTCCAGAGTAGAAGGAGGTCTCCCTCCTGTAATTACCTCACCTGCACAGCAAACTAATTTTTAGGAGGAGTTCATACTTGGATATTTTTTCCATCTATTTTAAAGTTTTAATTTCTTTGTTAAAGACATAACTTCTGGAGGTCAAATAAGGAAAATATACCAAACTCCAAGCACTATTAAGTTATGAAACAAAGAAGAATCTGAGGTAGAAGTTGAGAAATGAAATACACAATGTTTTTACAGGGGTATTTATTCCCAGTCCCATCATGTCTCTCCAGTAAGATCTTTTCTTTCTTTTTTTAAATTCTCAAGTTCCAATTCTCTAAATGGATGGAAAACCATGACCAAGAGAAGACATACAAACTTTTATCTTGTTAACTAGGTAAAAGGTTTTACTAAAAGATGCCGGGCCATTGGTTGTAACCATATTGTCCCTATTGGGGTGGATAGTAAGCTTCTTGTCTGTGTTGCCCGGGCATAATTGTCACCCTAGGATCATCCGTGCCACTGATTTGATTGACTGTCACTTGACCATCCCCAGCTGCTATCTTGCAACCAATTGCCTCTATTTCTTTGGTTTCCACTGGCTCTGCTATTCCATTCTCCAATAATTGGAGGATTTTCAGGAGTGCATTTCATGTATTCCTAGTACTCTTTGTTGTCTTCTGTGAATCTATTCGGAACAGTTTCAGAAGTGTCTGTCATCCTGAAATTCTTACAAGGCTATGTCCATCTAGCTCTGGCCCAGTAACAGCCAGTAAGATGTGAAGTGGATGTCACCTCTGGGTCACCACTCCCAATACTTGGACATCTTGTGTGGAGTCCACAGGTTAGTGAAAATATCTATCTTTATTTTGATGGTACTAGGGACTGAACCCAGAAGTGTTCTACTGCTGAGCTATATCCCCAACCCTTTTTATTATTATTATTATTATTATTATTATTATTTTGAGGCAGGGTCCTGCTAAGTTGCTGAGGCTGGCTTGGACCCTGCGATCCTCGAGTGCCTCAGCCTCTCGAGTCACTGGGATTACAGGGGAGCGCCACTGGGCCTGGCTAAAATACCCATCTTTTCTTATTCAAGGTGTCCACTCTGTTAATGAAGCAACAATGCTTTCAGTTCCAGTTGCTCCTAATCTACCCACAGTACTGATTTGCCACCTGTTGCTAAATATTTCACAATCACAGGCTTAGTTTCTATCTCCTCTGTTTCAAGGCCTGTCCATTTTCCCCAATTTATTTAAAAGCATTTAAATATTGTTTTGTTTCCTGGTTGTTTAGTCTCATGAACATCGTGATGGTCTATTGTTATTCTTTCCTTCAGTAGATGCCTGCAAACAAAACAACAATTTTCCTGTATAGCCTTGTACACAGGCTTTTGTAATTAAAAAAAAAAAAAAAAGCCTGGGTCCTCTACCTAGAACAAATTTCTGCAGGGGAACAAAATCAAACTACCAAGAAAAGCTCTTTTCAAGGATTCTGGTCATACTGCAGTCTCAAAGATATACTGATTATTAGGCACGATTAGAAAATGTCCCTTTTTCTTTCATGTTTAAGAATAAAGTAAACCTGTGACTAATAGGAAACCATATTTATAAAACATGTTCTAGTGTCTTTTTTGCATATAAATTAGCATTATTCATAAGTAGAGATAATATAATTGTGCATAAAGTACTTAATAAGCCATCGGCAAGGTGCTACCAGAGGCATGGAAGAACAGAGAAACAAATCTAAATCTGCTAAGTGCTTATTCTAGTGCAGGTCAGATTATTTATGTAATCACCCTGCCTCCAGGTGCCTGGCTGTTCCTCAAGGGTCTAAGGATTAGTCACTGTTGCTGGCAAACTGGGCATCGGCAGCAACAATAAATTCTACTTTGATAAGGAAAAGTCTTTGATTGGGCCTATTTTCTTTATGAAAACATTAAGCAAGTTCTGGGGTGACTAGGGAAGGAAGCTGACTGATGCCCAGAGAATAGATTATCTAGTGTGAAAATAAAAACTTCAGACAAATTAAATTTAACAGAGTTTAATTGAGCCTAGAAAGACTGGGGAATCAGGTAGTCTTCAGAACCAGAGCAGGCTCCAAAAGACTCCTGCTTGCAACGTGGTCTGAAAAGCATTCATGGTCAGAAAAATGGAAATGATGTACAGAAAACGGAAGTGAGGTACAGAGAAGGCTGAACTGGTTCCAGCTTGGCATTTGCCTTGTTTGAGCATAGCTTGAACAACTGGCTGCTTGTGATCAGCTGGGACTTGGCTATTTGTTGCAAGGGCAAATTTCTAAGTTTGCTTTTCTGCAAAAGTTAGATTGCATTTTCTTTCATAAGGACCCAAGTATGCAAGTACAGAAGCTCCTTGGGCCAAATGTAGTTTGTTTTAACAATTTACCTCTTCTGGTCAGCCTCTTAATTTTGAGAGATTTATAAAAATTTGGGGCATTGATGCCACTCTCTGTCACTGTTGTAAATGGATTTATTTGGTCTCAGTATGGGATTCCCAAGTCACGACATAATGTCAGTTGACTAATTCTTCATGTTCTTGCTGATCTAGGCAAACTGAGACCATTCACACTGGATGGATGACTACACACAAACATTTATGAGCTAAGAGGATACAATGCACAAGGGGACTATTATGACAATATCAAAAGACTGAAATGTACTCCTGACAGGAGTCCTCAAGAACTGAACTGAATTGAACCAAATCAAACAGGTCAAAGTTCAGGTAATACAGGCGATTCAACAATATTTGAGTCCAAGTGGTCATTGTCCTTATTCAGGGTGTGATGGTAAATAAGGACCACAGCTCCCTGCAAAACAGGCTGATTTAAAGAGGTTCCATTTTTGCTGTTATCCTGGTAACCCGAATCACAGTAACTGGGAGACCACTGGAAGAAATAACAAAGATTGGAAACCTTAGAAAACCCAAGCTTGTCATTCAATGTTTGGGATGCCTTTAAACAGTGGCCCCCGTAAACACATCATGTGCTTCTTCCTCTTGGGAAATTTCCTGACTGTATTTGGTAGCAGCATTTAAATAAATAGAGCCTGCCAGGGTGCAGCAGCTCACATCTGTAATCCCTGTGACTCCGAGGATGAGGCAGCTTGAGGCCAATCTCAGCAATTTAGTGAGACCCTATCTCAAAATAAAAATTAAAAAAGGACTGGGGATGTAGCTTAGTGGTAGCATGCCCTTGAGTTCAATCCCCAGTACTGGAAAATAAAATAAAAGAAAAAATGACATTAGCACTTTTTCAATTAAGGTTCCTATAGTAATAAATCAGGGGAGAGAGAGGTACAACATTCCGGTTTGTTCAACACCAAATACAAACCTGTACCTCAAGCAAAAAGGAAATCTAAAGCTACATGATGTCTTTGTTTGGTGGTCTGGGGTTTGAACCCAGGGCCTTGTGCATGCTAGACTCAGAACTCTGTCCCTGAACTATATCCCCAGCCCTTTCTGTTTTATTTTGAGACAGGGTCTTGCTAAGTTGCCTAGACTGGCCTTGAACTTAGGATCCTCCTGCCTTAGGATCCTCCTGCCAAGTAGCTGGGATTACATGTGTGCACCCCTGTACCAAGCCCATTAAGTGTTTTTATTGAACACATGTGTCATCATCCACCTTTTGGAGAGTGACTTCTTATCTGAACCCATGGGAGGTCTGATTGTCTATGAAATCTGAGATTTTTTCCAATTTACAAATTAACTTCAAATTCCATGCAATCATCTCCCCACTATAGCCAAGAGAACCCCACTGGAATTTTTCCTCAGTGGAAAATAGGTTATCTTCATCTATTTCAAAGCTGATGCTAATTCTGGTGATTGATCATTTGGCTTCTGATCATGGGAGCTATTATGGACTTTCAAGGGAAGCTCTTCAAAAGACAGGAGTGAGCCAGGTCAAAAGCAAGATCTAAACTAGTGAGGAGGCAGAACAGTGCTGGCAATATAGCCCATCATGTAGAGTGCCTGCCTCGCATGCTCGAAGCCGGGGTTCGGTGGGGATGCGGAAATAACAAACAAACAAACAAAACCAATTCTGAGCCTCCCAACCTTCCATCGAGGAGGCAGAACAGATTAAACAGGTTCTCCACAGACCCAGTATAGGCCCTTGGGGGTTTAGAAAAGAGGGCCACCTAGTGATGTTTGAGCAGTGATATGCTACTTTTGTCTGCCCATAAATCTTAATAGCGCCTAAATAAAATCCAGTGGGAAATCTTTCGTGTGGGATAAATTAACACATTTGCTGGGAAACGAGCTTACTGGATTTAATCCAGTGACATATAAGCAATTACTTTTACCTACATAGATAGCCCCCAGGTCTTGAGTGCCATACCTGGAAGCACAGTATGCCTTTTGCAGGCATCATTTGGAGAGGTCCTTTGTATCTGGTAATGATTAGGAAAGTTTCAAATATTATTTTAGCAGGCGTAAGAAAACATGTAGCACTGATGTTCAGGTTATTCAGAATAGCTTTCCATTCTTCTTTTCAAGTTCCAGGATATCTTTCACTGGGAACACCTAGACATTTTGGCATTAGTGGAATTGTTTTCTGATGTTTTGGCATTAGTCCACAAACCCATCAAAACTCTGGTTTTGTGTTAAAGCATAAGCTCTAGCTAAACACATGTGCTGGTTAGGATCCCATAGGTTCTTAACTTTTTAAAAGTAGGGACAAGAAAAGATTGAGACATAAGGAAATGAGGAAAAAAGAAAAAGGACAAGGAGAAAAAGGGATAAGGAGAAGTCTTGAGCCAGGATAAAGCTATCCATATCTAGGATGACATCTGCTGCTGAGGAGAAAGTTTCCATGTCTACTTCATCTTAAAGTTTCCGACAGAGGAGGTTTTCTTACAGTATGGGTAGTGAGAAGTTGGTGTGGTTCTTTCTAATGAGGCTCAAGGGCAATCTTCCTCTGATGTCACTTCCAGAAGGCCCTATATCTGGCTTCTAGATCATGAAGGGTTTGATGGTACTCATTCAGTGGATCACAAAATGCTTCCTGTACTTGGTCAAAAAGACACTTTAGCATCATGCCTTAAAGCTTTTACAACAGTTAGTCATTAGATTTTAGGAGGACAGGCAATATACAAGGTTCTATTATGAGGGGTATAGGTCTTCCAGATTATTTCATATGGGGTCAAATTGTGTTTTCCAGTGGGAATAGATATGACTGTCATTAAAACCAGCAGTAAAATCTTTGACCAAGCAATGCAATTGTTTCAGTTAACTTCCTCAATTTTATTTTTCAAATGCCACTTGCCCTTTCAACCTTTCCAGAAGACTGAGGGTGATAGGGACAATGGTAACTGCATTGTACTTATAATACCTTATTTAGTTGCTTCATAGATTGTCCAGTAAAATAGGTACCTCTAACTCTGGCAATCTCTCCAGAGCTTCCCCATAGGGAACCCATTTTCTACTTACTACTTTAAAAAAATATTTTTAGTTGTAGATGGACACAATACCTTTATTTTATTTATTTTTATATGGTGCTGAGGATCAAACCCAGCGCCTCATACTTCAGGGGCAAGTGCTCCACCACTGAGCTACAACCCCAGCCCTATTAACAGCTGCTTCCTCTCCTCCTCCTCCTCCTCCTCCTCCTCCTCCTCCCCCTCCTCCATATTCTTCTTCTTTCTTTTCTGTCATTCCTTCACCTTTAGGATTAGAGGAAATCAAGCAAGAAAAGGCAGGGGGGAGAGTCTGGTAAAGTTCACTGTGTCTCTTTTTCTAGGCAGAACAACATCAAAAACTTATTGAAGCAGTTATCTACACAAATCAGTCCAAAGCAAATCAAAGAAATTCATGCAAAAAGTGAGCCTTTTACCTGAATCAGGGAGAAAATTATCTTGCTCCTCCCCTTTAGCATTCCTGGGGAGACCTGATCTAAGAATGTTTTTTTCCAAAAGCTAGCAGATTCAGAAGTGGAGAGAAAATGCATCGTGAGCACAGCTGTGGGGATGGGGTGTGCTGCCCAGAATGCCTGACAAGAACATGCAGGCATGGACTCTGCTCCCCAGAGATGACCTTCCATGGGGAAGGTGACATCAGGTGTCAAGAGAAGGGTGCCAGGTGCCTAGAGGGTCACCCTACCTGACCTTTCAAAATATTTATAACTTCACCTTGAACATATGATGTTTCAATTTACTGTTGGAGACATTGTAGGTGATTTCCACTTATCTGTTTAAAAATGTATTTCTTTTCCTATCACCTCTTAGCAATTAAAAGGGTAACTTGATGAAAGACTTTTGCCTTCAAAGTATGAAATTAAAAGATAACTATAGGCAAGAAAGCATTTTGATTATGTATCACTTAGAAATGATAATAAAGATTATCCATATGGTCTAATGTAGTGATTCCTTCCATTCCATTCCTAATCACCTAATATGGGTACAATTTTGATTACATAACTCATTTTAAATTCTGCTGTGTCCTAGGTCAACCAGGGTCAAGATGATTTACTAGAAATAGCTTCCATTTTTTAACTTGTAAATGCTGCTAGGTGGTTGGGCAGACTTTGAATATTTTCAGACATAGGATTTTTGATATGGTGGTGTGCTGCGTTCTTCTTAAACCTTCTCACTTCATTCCTCCTTAAGCAACTCAAATTCTATTCTTGTCTGTTTCAGGGACATAAAACAACTTCCAGAGGTGGTAAGACCTGTAAAAAACGGTTTTATCTGCTTATTCATGTTAGTTTCCCTTAGATTTTTGTGGCTTTTGTATAGGTAGCTGTAATTTTAGATTATGAGTTTCAGGTGGCCAGTGAGTGGGTGCAGGGATTACTGTCCTGGGCCTTTTTGCATGCTCTTCCGCTGACAGATCGTGCTAAATGTTCCTGCTGTTATGTTCATTAGTTGAATGTATTCAGTGCATTTTCAACAGATAACCTTTTCAGTTTACTGGGATGTGACCCCATCATAAGCTAAGGAGCACCTGTAGTTCAGTTTTGTCTGGCAAATATTTATTAGAATCTTCTCTTTGAAGCTATTATGGTAAGGTAGATAATAATTCAGTAATAAGTTAATATCTCTAAGAGAATATCAGTAAACACATGATGATTGTATTGTACAAGGATCATTGGTCATTTTAATTTATCTTATAGTAGGAAAAACGAAATGTTTTAGGCTGGGTTTTTGTTTTTGTTGTTGTTGTTTGTTTATTTGTTTTGAGGACAGGCAGTGGATCTTTTTCACCTCTATGTGCGCAGCCTGGAGAGTACCTGACACACTGAAGGCACATAAATCAATGAATCATGAATGCATAAAATTGTTTCAGTAGAGGTTATTCCCGAATATTGTTCAATATGCCTACCAGATCTCCAGTTTCCATTCACATGCATGTCTACATAATTGAATTCTTTGTCCTTAAGGAAACTAGCCAAGAAATGGAAGGAGAGGATGAGCAGCATCCAGCAGATGACCCGTGATGGTGAACTCTGGGGACAAGAACTATTTGGAGCAAGGCAGAAGCTGGAACGCGGCCTTCTCCTTCATGGACACACACAGATGTAAGTGCGCCTCCTGGCTTTCTGGATTCTAGGTAGCACACCCTTTTTAAATTTTGTCTTTGTGTCTTTAGCCACCTTGTAGAGATCCAGGTGCCAGTTTAGCAACAGCAACACAGCTACACACTTGAGTGCCACTTCCATGCCGGGCATCCCCAGTTGCTTTTTCAGAGTATCGCCAAGTTTCAGAAATATCGCGTCCACATTGATGTTGGCCTTAGCACTTGCTTCACAGAACCGCATCTCAGTTAGTGCTGTGCAAACTTTTCACCTTGCTGATGATGTCTGTCCGTTTCACAGTCCACCTTATTTCCACCTAAGAGAAGTTCAGCGTCTTCTGAACGTACTTATTGACCATCTTCATCCATTTTGACAAATCATCAAATGTCTCCTTCTGAAGGATATCATACACTAACTAATATGATCCCCTCGACACTTCTGTAATAAGCTGAGGTGATGCTGTTGGATCTCTCCTGACCTGCTGTGTCCCCACGGTGGACTTGCAGGCCTCGCAGAAGGTGTCGCGGGAGGCGATGATGATGACCTGCAGCTTGAAGTCCGCGGGCTTGGGCGGCTGTTTCCTCCCATGCGCCTGGCCACAAGACAGTGCCCAGGAGCCAGCGCCCAGCCGTCGCCGCCTCTGCTCCGACACACCCTGGAGCATAAGGCTCGCGCCGGCCCCCAGACCCCCGGGCTCCGCGCTCGGCGCTGCAGGGGCGCCTCGGGCCAGACCCCGGTGCCCTGCTCGCCTCCGGGAGAGGAGGAAGGGAAGCAGATGTCCCACAGTAACTGCAACAGCATCTCTGAAGAGGAGGCCCATCACTCCTTAACTATTGCCAGAGCACTGACTTTCCTACATGAGAAAACCTCGGCTCAAACAGAGAACAAGCCAACTATTATACAATGACACTAACAGGTGGTCATTGAGGGTGGCAACCGAGTGAAGTCCATCTGTTAATGTTCAAATAGTCCATCATGTAGCAGAAATATACCAACTTTTGATTGGCTTCCTAGGATTATGGATTTGGTAAACCAAACATTGCTCATAAACCATTTTAGCAAAAAAAAAAAAAAAAAAAAAAAAAAAGTTTTTTTTGAGATGGGGGTCTCGCTATGTTGCCTAGGCTGGTCTTGAACTTGCGGGCTCAAGTGATTCTTCTGCCTCAGCCTCTTTAGCAGGGATTACAGACATGCATCACCACATCCAGCTGATTTTAGCAATTTTGGAAGTAATCTCACAAGTATTTTTCATAATTTGGATGATTTTGTCTATTCCATGATGAGTTGTGGAGTTCAGAGCTTTTAACATCGGAAGCTTCAAGAACCCAGGAAGCTTCTAAATAGCTATCTGGATACTTAACATTGAATTTATATCATTTCAGATACCAATTTCCTTTTCCCAATCACATGCATTACAATGCAGTAGCTAAGGTGTATTCTAAAGATTTAAAGGCAGTAGCAGCAGCACCCTCTAACCCAATCCAGTTAATAATTGGATCTAAATCATCCTTAGTGCAGTTCAATCAAAAATAGCTCATGTAACCTCAGAGAGCTTAGAACACAAATTTGTGGGTTTGGAATCTGAGGGAAAAACTCACCTATGATCCCAATTGTTTTGAGAGAGCAATAGGTGCTTTGAACCTTGGGTAGGTGTCTTGCTTGGTCTTGGTCCAGAGGACCAAGGAATTCCCCAAAGTCTACTGAAGTTCTACTTTGGACTCCACTTCTGACACCAATCTATAAAAGAGAAACTTTATTAATTAATTTGTTTTTCTATTAATTTTTTTGCAGTACTGAGCATTGAACCCAGTGGCACTCTATCACTGAGCTACATCCCAAGTCCATTTTACTTTTTATTATTTATTTATTTTTATTTTTTATTTAAATTTTTATTTTTACAGACTGCATTTTGAGTCACTGTACAAAAATGGGGTGTGACTTTTCATTTCTATGGTTGTACACAATGTAGATTCACACCATTCATGTAATCATACATATACATAGGCTAATACTATCTCATTCTACTATCTTTCCTTCCCCCATCCCTTCCCACCCCATTTTCCTCTACACCATACAAAGTTCCTTCATTCTTCTCTCCCCACTTCACCCCCCTAGTTATGTATTGTCATTCACTTATTAGAGAAAACATTTGGCCTTTGGTTTTTTGGGCTTGGCCTATTTCACTTAGTATGATATTCTCCAACTCCATCCATTTACCAGCAAATGCCATAATTTTATTCTTCTTTATGGCTGAGTAATATTTCATTGTGTATATATACCATTGTTTCTTTATCCATTCATCAATTGAAGGGCATCTCAGTTGGTTCCATAATCTAGCTATTGTGAATTGAGCTGCTGTGAACATTGATATGGCTGCATCACTGTAGTATGCTGATTTTATGTCCTTTGGGTATAAACCAATGAGTGGGATAGCTGGGTCAAATGGTGGGTCCATTTAAATTTTTTTGAGGAATCTCCATATTGCTTTCCAGAGTGGTTGTATCAATTTGCAACTCCAACAGCAATGTACGAGTGTGCCTTTTTCCCCACATCCACACCAACACTTATTATTACTTTTTATTTTGAGACAGGGTCTTGCTAAATTGCTCAGGTTGATCTCAAATTTGAGATCCTCTGGTTTCAACCTCCTGAGTAGTTTGGATTACAGGTGTGTGCTACCACACCTGGCTAAAAGAACAACTTCAAATTAAATTTAACAGAGTTTAATAGGACAAAGAAAGATTAATGAGTTAGGCAGTCTTCAGAACCAGAGCAGATTCAGAAAGATTCTGACTTGTAATGTGGTATAAAAAGCACTTATAGGAAGAGAAAAAAAAAGAAGTTATGCACAGAAAATGGAAGTGAAACAGAGAAAGCTGGATTGTTTCCAACTTGGCATTTGTCTTATTTGAACATGGTTTGAACAGTGGCTGCCTGTGATTGGCTGAAGCTTGACTGCTGTGATTAACTAGGACTCAACTGTTTGAAAAAAAGGGCAAATTCCTAAGTTAGGTTTTAAATTTAGGTACAAAAGTTAGGTTGTAGTTTTGAAACCAAGGGAACCCGAATAAACTCTCCAGCTTCACTTGTTTTTAGTTACTTGCTTTTATCACCAATTTTAGAGGTCATGTAGCTAAACAGTATTCTCCCACTAGTTTTGCTATAGATAACACTTTTGATGTACGGTCGCCTTGGAAACGATTCTTTAAGTTGGTTTTTAGGATTTGGGAGGTGAATGGGTTCAAATCACAACCTTTCACTTGATCCTGTACAGGTGTTCCATGGGTGACCTTTTGAAGTCTGAGTGCTGAAAACTCCAGGTAATGCCAATGCTGCCATTTTCCAAACACGTGTCCTATGAAGAGCCCTGTAGTTTGATCACCACCAACACCAAATACCAATTACCTCTTTTTCTCTGCCTCCAATCACCTTTCCCCACGCCTCAGTTCACCCTGGTTCTTTGTTCTATAAATACCCTTAAACCTACCCTAGAGAAGGTAGATTTGAGTCTTGAGACTTCCATCTTCTCATATTTGGCCACCTCATGAATAACTGCCTTGTTTTTGCAAACCTTATTACTTCAGTGCTTAGCATACTGTGGTGGGCAAAATGGGTCCCGTAGGTAAGGACTGAAGTATGTGAGTACAGAGGCCCTACTGGGCCAAATTTAGTTTAGTTTAACACTTACCTATCAGTTTATGGAGCATCTCCTCCATTTCAAGGAATCACAGGATGCCTCATCACTCTCATAGTCTGGACCCATTTTCAGAGGTACATCTATGTTCCTCTTCTTCAAATTAAATTATCATCAATTTTCTTATCTTGCCTTTTCCAAGTCCCTGACTATGCAATCTAACAATTGCCACATTTTATGTATCATGGTAGATTTTTACCTCAGGATATCTTCCCTAAAAGAGAAATTAAACAACAGGCTGTGTTTTTTTGAAGTTCTACTCACTAGGAGGGTTTCCTTTCTCAATAGTCCTTCAGGGACACTTTGAATATAATGATATAATAGTATACTTCTGGTCACTGCCAGAGTCCTGGGCTAAGTATTTTGTAAAAAGGCTAAAAATTTCCCCTCTCTGATGAGCTAGGCATAGGGAGTTCTTCATGAGTTCACAGGTAGAGTCTGAGGGATGGGTAACATGATATAACAGACATACTGGGAGTGCGCACAGCCAGCTCAGCTTGTGCAATTCTTGTATATTCAGGCTTGAGTTCATAAGTACCCTTTCCATTTAAATTGGTCTCCCTATTTCACCCAGGCTGACCTCTATCTTCTGGTTTCCAGCTATCCTATGCCTTAGCTTCTGGAGTATCTGGAGAGTGTTCTCTATTTTATAGTTGGGCATAAATATGGGTTGTATATTACCTGGTAATTCATGGTTAAGTGTTTTTACACTCCTGGAGTCCAGCAGCAAGCTAGATGCTAGTTCTCAAAATAAGAACATGCTGAAGACGATGAGACATCCAAAAGATTCCTTAATAGGGTGAAGCGAGCCCCACCTGGAAATTTTAAATGATTCCCCTTGTAGCATTAATGTACTTATGCTAATATTAAACCAGAATGTTCCAAACTGAGGTCCACCAGTGCCACCCCCCCCATTTACTTTGCTTTAACTAGTCAAGAGATTCCACCAGGGTGGTGGGGTTCGCTTGTAAAATGAGCAACTTGTGATACCAAGGCAGGACAATTGCCAAGTTCAAGAACAACCTTAGCAATTTAGTGAGTCCCTAAGGATTTAGCAAGGCTTTGTCTCAAAATAAAACAAGAAAAGGACTGGGGATGTGACTCAGTGGTTAAGTGACCCTGGGCTCAATCTTCAGTGCCGGAAGGAAGGAAGGAAGGAAGGAAGGAAGGAAGGAAGGAAGGAAGGAAGGAAGGAAGGAAGGAATTCCTTCATTCATCAATTCCTCCTCCATCTGCCACCATTGATTTAGAAGAAGGAGGAGGAGAAGAAGAAAAGAAAGAATGGAGTGTTAGAGAGCCTGTGCTACAATAGGAAATATTTATCTGGTCTTTGTACCCAATTCCTTTGTCTTCAGAGGTCTATCTCTTGGAATTTCTTGTTTGATAGGGGTATTAGGAACATCTTTCATTATTCATAACAAGCTCCCTTCAACCAAATACCTGAATTTATGCTAGTAAGGTGACTCTTGGTGGGCCCTTAGATAACTTCCAGATGGGATCTGGCTGCCACAGGAACCAATCATGTCATTTAGGGTTGGGACCTTTAGCCCTAACCCTGGACCTCGGGGGTAGAGAGCTGAACATAGTTAACCACTATCATGTAATGATTAATGGATCAAGCCTATGTAGTGAAGCCACCACAAAACCCACTAACCCTCAGGCTGCCGAGAGTATCTGGGCTGGTGCACCATCCATGTGGCAGTACGATGGTGCACCTCAAACTATTCCCAGGAAAGAAGGCCCTATGCTCCCCCGCCTTCCAGACCTCACTCTGTGTACCACTTCATGGGGCTGTTCATTTTATCCTTTATAATCAGCCAATAAACATAAATGAAATGTTTCCTTGAGTTTTATGAGTCTTTCTAGTAATTTTGTGAAACTCAGGAGGGGATTGTGGGAATGCTTAATTTATACTTGGTTGGTCAGAGTATAGGTGGTAAACTGGGACTTTCAACTGGCATCTGAAGTAGGGACAGTTGGTGTCTGGAGAGTTGGAGAACTGGTTGTTGATGTGTAAGAAAAACATACACTGGTGTCAAAAGCGTTGTGAGTAAAAACAGTTCAGAGAGCCCTTCGGGAAGTTTTCCTATATGGAAGCCTGGATCCCATAAAACTGCCTTATAACTATTTATCCTTCTCATGGGAAGCATATGGGATTAACAGACTGTGACAGTGGTCTTTTATTTTTCCATAATATTTTAATTTTTATCTGTTAAAAGGCTTCCAAGACCAAAGAAAGCAATTGAAAGGAAAGTAATGCATATTAAATTTTTATTTGATCTGACACTTGATCTTTTGAGTTCAGTGGCTTCACCTGGGAAGACCTGTGAGTGAGGGGATTCACACCTTTTTATTATGGAAAATTTCAAACATATACAAAGTAGAGAGCGGTATAATAAGCCTCCACGCGCCTACCACCTAGCTTAACTATTGCCAAAGTTCTTATTTATACTCTATCCTCCCCACCAACACTTTTTTTTCTTTTGCTGGCGTATGTTAAAGCAATCCAAGACATCATTTGATTTCACTTGTAAATTCTTCATTAAGATTCACTACATATACAGACTAGTTTATAATCATAGCCATTACTTTATTATCATACTCAGAAAAATTAATAATTCCCTAATATCATCTAATGACTAGACTACTTTCAGTTGTTCCAAAATGTCTTTTTATAGTTGGTTTATTTAAATCAGGATCTAAAAAGGATCTACGCATTGCATTTGGCTGATCTTTTAAGTCTCTCTCTCCTTAAGCTAAATACAAGCTTTTCTATTGGAGTAATTTATAGTTTTTCCAGTTCTTAAAATAGGTATCAGATTTCTAAACAGAAGCAAAAAGCCTTAACCAAAGAGCCACATATTAGATATTCAGACAGGCCTAAGGAAACTAATAAATTGAGTAAACTAATTTGAAAAAATTAAGAGTGCACATTCAGAATGTAATTGTAGCTTTTGGTGAGCAACACGTGAACCAAAGGCAGATATCTGACAAGATTAAAGCAGGCTTTTTAAAAAAAAAATTATTATTATTTTCCTCCCCCCCTTTTTTTTTTATAAAACCATATAGCACATTGTGTTCTTGCTATTTTTCTCTTAAAGTTCATTTAATATTCACTTTGATTTGATTAAAGAACACTGCCAAGCTAGACTACAAAAAAAAATAGCATAGAAAGAAACTCTAGTTTCTTGCTGTTTTTTGTTTGTTTTTGTCTTTGTTTTGTACCAGGGATTAAACTCAGGAGCACTTAACCACTGAGCCACATCTCCAGCCCTTTTTATTTTTTTATTTAGAGACAGTGTCTCACTAAGTTGCTGAGGCTGGCTTTGAACTTGAGATTCTCCTGCCTCAGCCTCCCAAACCTCTGGGATTACAGGTGTGCACCACAGCCTGGCTTATTTTGCATTTAGATACTGACCATTTAGAGCTTATCCTATTGGAAAGTATGAGGAATGGCTCTAATTTTATCTTTATCCACCTATCAGTTGTTCCAACACTTTATTCATCAAACACTGAATTTCTGTATATCTTTGAATCTGTCTATGGACTTTCCATCCTGTTCCTTGCTCATCTGTCTCCTTATACACCAGCACCGTAATGTCTTAATTAGAGGGGTTTTCTAAATGTTTTAAGGAGGGGCAAAACTAGTCCCTCATTGCTCTTCTTTTTTAAAGGGGATTTCTGGCTAGCCTCACATTTATTTATTTTCCAAATTAACTCTATAATCAATTTGTCTGGCTTCAGAAAAAAAAGTAAGGGTTTCTTTTTAATTGGGATCACATTAAGTGTATAAATTTTAACTTACAGATAATTGATCTTTCTGATCTTGACTCTTCTGATCAAGAACATGGTTATGCTTGTCCATTAGTTTAAGTCTACTCTTTGTCCCATAAGAATGCTTGGTAATTTTCTTTGAGCAGTTTTACATGATTCTTGTTAAATGTGTGCTCATATGTGGTTTTGTTTATTTTTGCTATTGTAAATGGAGGCTGGGATCATTATTTCTTCCAAGTGGTTCTTGTTTGTTCCTTTTATTTCTGTATGTTAATTTTATATCTTGGTACTGACAAAATAATTTCACTGTTCAAGAGGTTTTCCACTGATGAAAATGTTTCCTAGAAATATATCGTTTGTACATGAATGTGATTTTTCTTTTCCAGTTCTTATACCTCTAATTGCTTTCTCTTATACTCAAGTAGTGGGTATCCTTTCTTCATTTCTGATTTTAGCAATATGCTCCAATACCAATTTTCTGACACCAACTGGGGGTTCTACAATTCAGTTCAGTCCTGACACTAACATCTGTAAGTAGCACAGACCCACAGGTGAGGGGCTCAGCAGCACAGGACTTCAGAGGCCAGTCACAAGTGCTGGGTATCCCCAAGCTGCATGCACTTCTTTCCTGCTGGCTTCAAATTTGGGGCTTCCCATACCCCCTCAGGTTGATAATGCATGAAGAGCAACTTACAGAATTCAGGAAAGTGCTATATCGATGATTACTAGATTGTTATAAAGGACAGAAAGATACAAATGAACACCCAGGTAAAGAGATACATGGGGGTGGGGGTATTTGGATTTGGGCCTGGTGCTTAGGATTGGAACTATGGCTTCACCTGTGCTAGGCAAGTGCTGACCTAACAGCCCCAGCCCTTGGGCCTCATGCTGTTTTGGTGTTTCTGTTTACAAACTTGTATTTCCACAGAAATCTGTCGGTTCAGACTTTATAGCTTTATGGGAGAAATTTCAATAGATAATATTCTACCTAGAAAATTATCTATTATCTATTTCTTGTAGTTTTTAAATTTAGTTTCCTAGAACTGTAGAAATTAGTAGGTTGTGTACAGCCCCTATCTTCCTGTTGTTTGGTTTATACCTTTGTGTTCTTTTTTTCTTTAAATTAAGTTAGAGTATTTGCATTATTAGTATTTTGAATAACAAGTCTTATTTTTTAGGTACTACGTTTACTCTGTTTCTGTTGTTTAATCCACCGTTTTTATTTTTATTTTTATTTTTTTAGTATCAAGGATTGAACCCAGCAGTGCTCAACCCCTGAGCCATATCCAAAGTCCTTTTTTATATTTTATTTAGAGACAGGGTCTCACTGAGTTGCTTAGAACCTTGCTAAGTGGCTGAGGCTGGCTATGAACTTGTGATCCTCCTGCCTCAGCCTCTCCAGCTACTGGGATAACAGGTGTGTGCCACTGTGCTTGACTTACTCTTAGTTACTCTTATTCATCCTGTTCTTATGTGTACTCTTGTTTGTTTGTTGTTTTTAATTTTTTTTAGTTGCCAATGGATTTTTTAAAATTTATTTATATGTGGTGCTGAGTATTGAACCCAGGACCTCACACATGACAGGCAAGTGCTGTACCACTGAGCCACAACTCCAGCCCCGTACTCTTGTTTTTTGTTTGTTTTTTTTTTTTAAAGATTTGTGATGTTAGTGTTTCATTTAGTTTTATTTTCATTGATAAAGGCTGTTACTACTACACACTCTCCCCCATAACTGCTTTTGCTGTCATTAGCATCAGGTATGTCATTAGCATTGTTAAAAAGTCCCCCTTTTGAACTTTCGATTATCCAGAGGGGAGGAAGGGGAGAAGAGGGGTTGTGGGTGGGAAGGACAGTAGAATGAGACAGACATTATTACCCTACATACTTACATGTCTGATTACACTACTGGTGTGACTCAGCACCATGTATAGCCAGAGGAATGAGAAATTATGCTCCATTTGTGTACAATGTGTCAAAATGCATCTACTGTCATGTATAACCAATTAGAACAAATAAAAATTTTTTTAAAAAGTCCCCCCCCTCTTTTTTTTTAAGTGCTTCTTGGTCAAGATGCAACCTTGACAGATATCAACACATCATGACCCTTGCCCCCTCTCTGTATTTTATACTTTCCCTGGTATATCTTTTTTTTGTGGGGGAGGGGGGTGGTGCTGGGGATTGAACCCAGGGCTTTGTGCATGTGAGGCAAGCACTCTACCAACTGAGCCATATCCCCAGCCTGCTGTGTCTTTGTTAATGTTCTTTATTTATTCTTAAACGTTTTTAATACCTTTCCTTTAAGTGTATCTTGTATGTAATATAGGGTTGGACTTTGTTTTGTTTGACAATTTGAAAACACTTTGATTTAATATGGGAGTGAGTCCCATTTATATTATTGATAATAGCCAGTATGTTTGCTTGTTTGTTTTTAAATTATAAAGTATTTCACTGCATGGCCATCTGTCTTCTTCTGTTTCTCACTCTTTGGCTCTTTTAAAAAATATTTCTCTTGGAATCTGTAACTAAAAATAACTGAAAACGGGAGCAGACCTCAAACAGGTCAGCAAGCAGTCTTTATTGGTGGAATGGCACATTTTCAGGGGAGAAAATGTCGACTGGTTACAAGAGGAATCTGTCTTTTATAGGTCTTAATGAGAGTTCATCCTGGCAGAATGTTTAATGTGATTAATCATTACAGACTAAGGACATGCAGGCTGGGCAGTCAGGTAACTAGTTGTACAGGTTAAAAAATCTAACTTAGAAAAACAGTTGTAAAAACCTGAAATTCATTGTTACCGGGATGAAAGCCCAGAGCCCTGGGCCCATTGCTTGCCTTCCCCTCCTGCCCTCTGGGATCACACTGTCCTCCTTTTTTCCCTGGGGGCTGTCATTTCCCTTTTCTTGGGGGATATTATTTTCCATATCCTTCAGAATCTAGAGGATTTTGTTTTATTCTAATTGTTACTTTTTTAATAATACAGTTGCAAAATACCATTTTCCCTCTTTTTTTTAATTTTTATTTTTTGTAGTGCTGGGGATCAAACCCAGGGCCCTGTGCTTGTAAGGCAAGCACTTTACCAACTGAGCTATCTCCCCAGCCCTGTTTCCCCTCTTTTTAAAAATAATAGTTTGTTGGTTCCTTACTTTGAGCAATGTTAAAATTACCTAGGTACAATTTCTTCCCCTTCATCTTTCTGACATCTACTTAAAGTAATATATAATTATTCCATCTTTATAAACGCTAGGCGATCAGAGAGCTTATCCTGTTCTCTTTTCTTTTTTTTTTAAATTATTTTTAGTTGTAAATGGACACAATATCTTTTTATGTGTTTATTTTTATGTGGTGCTGGGGATCGAACCCAGTGCCTGGTGCATGTGGCAAGCGTGCTACCACGGAGCCCCAGCCCCAGCCTTATTATCCTGTTTTCTATGCATTTTCCTTCCTTCCCCCATTTTTTCTCGCAATGAATAAGATTTTGTTTTTTTTTTTTATATTTAAAATTTAAATTAAATTTATTTTAACTGAAACATGTGGCTAAAAGTAATCAAACATTAACTGGTACCATGTGATGTTTCAATACATTGTGTAATGTTTATATCAGGTTAAACATATCATTTCCTCAATATCATTTCTTTAAAGTGAAAACACTCAAAATCTTTTCTTCTAGATTTTTGAAATATATAGTACATAATTACTACCTATAGTCATCCTCTTGTGCAATAGCAATCCAGAGCTTTTTACTCCAAACTGTAACTTAAACACCACAAATCAAACTTTCTTCATCTTTCCCTCTCCTTCTCCCACTTTTTTTTGAGAATAATTTTTTCTCTCCCATTTTTGAAATTTACAGTTTATCTACAATGTCTGAACATCCAACAATTACATAACATGATGTCACTCTTACCCTCAAATTTGCTTTTAGTCCTACTGTTAAACATATTAAATGTTTACCATCCATCCTCATGTTGATGCTTCTCCGGGTATTTTGCAGTTGTCCGAAGCTAGCTTCTTCAGTAGGTTCCTCAGGAATAATATTGTGGGATCAATAATTCCTGAGTTCTCACGTGTCCAAAACATCTTATCTGTGGTCTTTATAATTCATGGTCAGTTTGGTTGGGTATAAATTCATGGCTCACATCTTGAGTATTTTGAACGCATTAACTTGATTTTCTTTCTTTCTATTGTTTTCATGCTAGGGAATAGAACCTTGGGCCTCATGCAAGCTGAGCCACATCCCTAGCCCACTTTAATTATCTTCTTGCATAAAGTATTTTAGTTCAAAATTCTGATGCAGTTTTAATTTTCTCTTAGCCATAAATAGTTTGGTCTTATTGCCTTGCCTGGATGTCCAAATTTTTTTCTTTCCTTTAAAATTCAATAATATTTAAGAATATGTGTCAATATTGATAATTCTGGGCTAATTTTATCAGGTATATTGTATGCCCTTTCAGTATATCTTTTTATATTGCAGGGAAGTTTTCTTGGATTATGGTTCTTAATATTTGGTTTGTTTTCTTGCTTTGACTTTCTTTTTCAAGTTCTCTTGTTATATGCATGCAGAATCTGGTTTGCCTGCCTTTTACATCTATCATTTTCAACATTTTTATCTCTTTCATTTTTAATTTTATTTCTTTATTTTTCTTCCTCCCGTCCTTTTTTTTATACAGTGCTATCTATTCACTCTTAAGTTCTTCCATGTTAGTCTGTATTTCTAAAACATTTTTCTATTGTTTCTACTTATTTTCTAAGTTCCATTAATTTTCTTTTGATATCTTCTTATTGCCTACCCAGTCTGTTTTTAAGCTTTTAAATTTTGCTTTATCTTACTCCTTCATAGCTTTTATTATTTTCTTAATAGCTTTTGTTCATTTCAAAATATTGAGTTACAGTCTTCTGCTTTGTGGCTCCATATATATATATATAATAAATATATATATTTGGATGCTTCATTTTCTGGGGGCAAGTTATTATTTTTATCCTATTTTTTCTTACAATTTCCATGGGGTTTAACCACCGTCCTTTTCTACAGCTCATGTTCAAGTAAGATTAGTTTTTCTGTGCTTTTAGGAAAGGGTTCCATGTTGGAGTGGGACTGGACAAGGAGAGCTTCCCTATCTTCACGGCTCTATAGATCCTTTTTCTGTTGTTATCATTATTATTTTTTTTTAGAAAGAACAGCAAGTGTTTTTAACACCTTTATTTTATTTATATGTGGTGCTGAGGATCAAACCCAGGGCCTCACACATGCTAGGCAAGCGCTCTACCACTGAGTCACAACCCCAGCCTGTTCTTTTTTTTTTTTTTTTTTTTTTTTTTAGTTTTTTAGTTGTCAATAGACCTTTATTTTATTTGTTTTTAATGTGGTACTGAGAATTGAACCCTTTGCCTCATACATGCTAGGCAAGTGCTCCACCACTGAGCCCAGCCCCAGCCCCCTGTTGTTACTTTGGAGTATTAAGAGGTATATTTGATCAGTGTAGCCACTTTACCAATAGTCTTAGATATCTGTTCCCTCATATTCTCTAACAAATAGCTAAAACCTTGTTTCTTCTTCTTCTTCTCCTTCTTCTTCTCTTTCTTCTTCTTTTTTTTTGTACCAGAGGGTTTAGTCACTGAGCCACATCTCCAGCCCTTTTTAATATTTTATTTTGAGACAAGTTCTCACTGAGTTGCTTAGGGCCTCGCCAAGTTGCTGAGGTTGCCTTTGAACTTGTGATCCTCTTGCCTCAGCCTCCCCAGCTGTTGGCATTACAGGCGTGTGCCACCGCACCCAGCTTTCTTATTTCTTTTTTATCTCCATAATACCACTCTGACCTATTTTGTACCATATTCACAAAGCTTCTCATCATTGAATGAGGGGTTCAGTTCTCTCAATGGATAGTTTCTGGAGTCTCAAGGACCATGGCTGCTTCAGTTCCTTTAGACCTGTCAGCAGTCCCTTTGCAGTTGCCTGGAAAGTAGAAAAGTAGAACCTGTACAGCCTCTCCTGTATTTTTATTTTTATTATTTATTTATTTTTCCAGTGCTGGGGACTGAACCCAGGGCCTTGCACATACTAGGCAAGTGCTCTACCACTGAGCCACATCCTCAGCGCCCCCTCCTGGTTTTGACTGCTTTCCTCAGTTTCATCCACAGAAATCTCCTTGGAGAGATATTCCTTCTGCAGGTGAGTAATTGCTGATGATTTCCAGATTTGCCCTTTGGCTTCTCTGTGTGTCCTCCTTCACTATTGATAATATCACAGAAATTTGCTGCTCTTTGGCCCCACCACTAGCTCATATTTAGGGTTTGTGGGAGATATTTTGTCCCCCGGTTTGTTGACCCCCTCCTTCTATCTTTGGTATTTTCTTGGTGGGTGGTACACCATGCCATGTGGATCTCACCAGCAGCTGAAAGCTGAAATTGCCTCCATTAAAGAAAGTCACCTCACATAAGATCAGCCTCCTTCCCAGGACCGCCCGCGTTTGATCACTGGTTGTGTTCATCAGTTTTCCATTGCTGTGGAAAAGTACCTGCGAAAATTAACTAACTGTAGGAAAGATTTTTTTTGACTCACAGTTTTTTTTCCATGGTCAGTTGGATCCACATGACAGGGAGCGAGTGGTAGAGCAAAGCTGCTCACCTCATGGTTGCCAGGAATGAGAGAGAGATGAAAGAGAGAGGGAGAGAGGGAGGGAGAGAGAATATGAATATGAAAATGAGACTGGAAACAGGATACACGCCTCAAGGACGTGCCTCCAATGACTTGCATCCTCCAACTAGGCCTCACCTCCTGAGGTTTCCATTATCTCCCAGTAGTGCCACAGACTGGTGGCCAAGCCACACCTTCGATACATGACCTTTGGAGGACATTTTAGATCCAAACATGACACTGGTTGGCACGAGAATATTAGGACCTGGTTTCTTTACCTCTTCAGGGATGACTCTGAAGGGCCATCCACCCCATTGGTCAATGGAGGCCTTACTGGAATTTCATCATGGTCGGATTTCTCCCTTTGCCCAATCCTGTTTTCTTCCTTTCCCTCCATGGGTATTGATACCAAGAGTACTTCTTCTAGGCTAATCTATGTTCAGGACTCTGCTTCCCAAGAAACTCAGCTCAGGGCACTCTGTTTTCTCTAAGGGGAAACAACCTCCTTCTCATCGCCGACTTATTCTGGCCTTTTGCTTAAAGCGAGGTATGCGTGCTCTCTCCTAGAGACGGGAGGCAATGGGTTACTTCAGTTTATCCTTGGCCTAAAGGCCTTCTTACCAACCAACTCTTTTTAGAATCCTTCTTGGAAGTTGGTTGAGAAATAAGAATAAACCCATTCCACAGCTTCCAAAGCAAAGTAGGAGCGAGAGCATTTCAAATGTGCCTCCAACTTCCGAGCATGAGAAAGGAATGGAAAGTGTCAGAATCCACCCTTATTGGTTTGGCAGCTGTCTGTGACCCCAGATGCTTCGCTGCATTTCAGGCACCCCTCTGTGACCAGACCCCATTGCCACTGAACAAATCGGGTCTTAGGACTGTTTGGGTAATTAAAAATGCTTCCCTTTAATCAGAGGGTAGGTGCACAGTGAGTGATAGCTGGATAGAACTTGGTATTGGCTTTGCTAGGGGGAAAGAACCTTTCGATGAGCCTCTATCTCTGGTTGAGATTTCAGTTTCCATCTTATTCGGTAATATGAAACCAAAGTAGTCTTGTTTGTAGGGGAGAAGCGTTCCTGACTTTGGGAGACCCTGAAAGAGCAGTTGCCCTGTGAAGTTTTGCTCCCATCAAGTCCCCATTTTCATTTTTATACAGAACAATTTTGAAGGCTAATAATGGCCCCTGCCTTATGTTTTACTTTAATGGCAGGCCTTTAATGGCCAACCATTTAATATGATGTTTGCTCTTAGTTTCTGAAAGTAAAACACACACACACACACACACACACACACACACACACACACACTCACACACACACACACACACACACACACTCACACTCCTCTTTATCATGGTTAGGAAATGTCCTTTGTCTCTTTTTTACTTAGTGTTTTTACCAGAAATGGTTCTTGTATTTTCTCTGCTGCTACATAATCTAATAACATAGTTTTCAATTTTATTTTATCAATGTGATTAATTAGATTGATGAATTTCCTAATATTGAATTATCCTTAAAGGCCTTAAATACATTCTGTATTTAGGTTTATACTTAGATGCTTAATAGTTTTTGTTGCTATTGTGAATAGAATCTTATTTCCCGTTACATTTTCTAGGTGGTTATTGCTGGTATACAGGAAGGCTATTGATTTTTGTACGTTGATCTCGTATGTGGCCACCGTGCTTATTAGTGCTAATAGTTTGTCAATTGATTTTCTTAGGCTTTTCTATGTAAGCCATAGTGTCATCTGCAAATAATCACAATTTACCTCTTCTTATCTCATGTTTATACCTCTTATTGCTCCCCTTGAATGAGGACATCTGGCATCATTTTGAACAGTAGTGGTGATAAAGGTCACTCTTGTTTCTGACTCCAGCTGGAATGCTTTTGTCATTAAGTATGACATTTGCCGCAGGTTTTTCCTCAAATTGTTTTATTAAAAAATATATATCAATTCCTAGTTTGCTGGAAGTTTTTTTTCCTTTTATACTATTAATGGGGGTTGAAGTTAACATAACTGTATTCTCACTGGGTGTGGTGGTGCACGCCTGTAATCCCAGTGATTCAGGAGCCTGAGGCAGGAGGATCACAAGTTCAAGGCCAGCCTCAGCAATTTAGTGAGGCCCTAAGGAACTTAGCAAGACCCTGTCTCAAAATAAAAAATAAAAAAAGGGCTGGGGATCTGTCTCACATGTAATGAACAAACAAAACCAAACCAAAACAAAACAAAGATCATTGTATTTTCACGTGAACTTTATTAGCATAATAAATTAGTATAATAAATTAAGTAGATATACATTTTAATGCTAAATCATCCCAATGATGTTAGGATAAAATCCTCTTTATATTTGATGAATTATTCTTTTAACACACTGCTGGATTTAATATGGTAACTTTCTTTTTTTTTCACTCAGGATTGAACCTAGGGCCTTGAACATACTAGGCAAGCACTCTATCAATGAGCTACACCCTAGCCCTTTTATAAAATTTTGTTTTGAAACAGTCTTAAGTTGTCCAGACTGATCTTAGACTTGGCAAGCCTCCTGCCTCAGCTTCCTGAGTAGCTGGGATTTCAGGTGCGTGCCATCATACCTGTCTCTTGTTAACATTTATTGAGGATTTTTGCTTCAGTGTTCATAAATGGGATTGTATCTTTTTCTCCTCTTGCTATTATTATCTGGCTTTAGTTTCAGGATACACTAGTCAGTTAATACATGTTGGGTGCCTTTCTATCTTCTGACTTTCTTAAATAGTTTTTATAAGATGAGAACTCTGTATTCTTCAGAGGCTTTCTGTTTTTTATTAGGCTCTGGTATTGGTATTGTGCAAAAGTTTTCAAAAGTTGAGAGAATTTTCAACTTCTTACATGCTTTAAAGTTCACTTGAATAAATGAGGTATAATCTATTGCTTGAAGGTCAAATAGAACTAATCTATTTATAATTTTCAGTCTATTAGCTTTCAAAATTGTAGCTCATTAATATCACTTTTTTTTTTTTTTTTGAGCCGAGATCTTGCTATCTTTGGTCTTGAACACTTCTGGGTTCCAAACTAGAGAGAAAAGAGGAAAAGAAAGGTGGGGGAAGATCTCATGAAAATCAAAGAGAGATTGTAGAAGAAAGAGACCAACAAGTGGGAGGTGGGGAGGGAGGGGGCAAGTGCTGGGGAGTGATACTGACCAATTTATAGTTATATTGTGTGCATGTATGAATAGGTAACAACGAATTCTTTCATTATGTACAAAGACATCGCACCAATAAAAAACGTGGGGAAAAAGAAAGAAAACTTCTGGGCTCAAATGATCCTCTTGCCTCAGCCTCCCTAGTGCTGGGATTATAGGCATATGCCACCATGACTGGCTATTAATAATATATTTTTTTGTTTTTCTATGGTTATTGCTCTATTGGTTCTCCAATTCTTCTTGGAACAGTTTGACTGCTTTTTATTTTCTAGAAAACATAACTAAGAACTACCAGTTGTAACTGAAACATAAACTTGCATTAGAACAGGCATGCATTGGATGTTTATGTTTGGGCAGTGGAAATTCAGCTACTTTAAAGGTAGCTCGTGCCCTGTAACTAATAGATTATCACCTGCCATTGATTATCACCTGAATGAAAGATGCTCTGAGGGAAAAGATTTGGGGAAGCAGAAGGAATTTGCAGACTGGGCAGCAGAATTTCTTTGAACTGTTCTGGACAGAGTGACAGGATCAGTACCCTGAAACTTTGGTTCAAGATAAGTCTCAAACATCGACTTTATATATTTATGACAAAAATAATTTATCTTGCGCAGTCAGAGGGCTGGTTATAGCTGGAAATTAAGTTCAAAGTTTGATACTGAGAATTACCCATAGTAAAATATCTGTTGAATTCTCACATTTCCAGGTCTCTTATGCAAATGTTGGAGCATTGGCCAGAAAACGAAGCATTGAGACAACTCAGATCCTACCCTCTTGCCTGCCTCTTGCCAGCAGAAATGTCTCTTCTTCCCCTGCTAAGGCTGGTGGGTGACTTCTTAAAATTGTAGTTAGCAGAAGGAAATATTGGGGCGCTTGGAAAACCTTCTGTTGACACTTTCTGGTAAATCAAGGATGTACCAGGATCAGAGCATCTCAGATTCAATGAAGTAAAGTAAATCCCATGAAAATATGTCTCAGTGATGGAGCTGGAGGCCCAGCGTTCTAGGGGCATGTCCCCACGTCCCCTTCTAAGCACAAGTTGATCCCCTTTACATTCTCCTAGCATATGAGAGAAGAAAAATACAAATATCATTGATTCTAAGGGACATAAAAGTTATTTATTGAGATGAAATCTACACAAAGTAAAATAAACCATTTTAAAGTGAGCAACTCAGGGCATTTAGTGTATTTACAAGGTTGCCATAATTGCCCCAATTTTAAAATGCCAGTGTATCCCACAATCAATGGCATATCATGGTTTAATTGATAGCCTTTAAAAAAATCATTCACAGTGGAATATCAGTGGTGTATTTTAAAATTGATAACATTTTAGATTAGTTAAAATGTGGTATTTGGTTGCCTTCTTAGAATTTTGAGGCAACATATACCATGTTTGGGTCTCCTGTACCTGCCCATTTACCCGAAAGGCTGCAGTTTTGAGAGGAAATTTGAGGAAAAAAAGTCCTCAAATGGTCTAGGCTGCTATGTAAGTAGATAAGCCAGCTGATTTCCATGACCCACCAGACCCAGTCACGTTCAGGTCACCATTCTGGGAATATACCGTAAGCCCAGGGAGCTGGGCATAGTGGCACATACGTGTAATTCCAGAAACTTGGGAGCCTGAGACAGGAGGATCACAAGTTCAAGGCCATTCTCAGCTATTAGCGAGGTCCTCAGTAATTTAGGGAGATCCTGTCTCTAACTAAATAATAAAGACATTTTTAAAAAGTAGTGGGAATGTAGCTTAGTGGAAAAGTACTCCTGGGTTCAATCCCCAGTGGAGGGAAAATGTACAGGAAGGTTGCAGAAGTCACTAGAATGTGTGAAGAAAGCCATGCTGTCTTTGGCAAATTGCTGAACTCCTTTTGAGAAACAACTTCATCTTGTTCCTGGGCCCTCACGGAAACTAAATTCTTGTCTAGAGGACTACCAGGCGATCTTGAAAGCTGAACTGTCTGTCATAACCTGAAAACTATTTAATCTGATGCAAAGTCTCTAGTGTCTAATAGTAACTTATTATCAAGAGGAAAGGATAAAATGAGACCAGGCCCACGTACGTCCTCCTTTCCTGTCCATCCCTCAGCCAACCCCTACAGGCTTAAGAGACAGAGATGGTTCAAATGAATAAAAAAAGCCAAACTCAAATATCTACCCTGAATGTAAACATATAAGTAAGTTGGGGAAAAAAATGGAAAAAAGAAGGTACACTGTGCAAATAGTAAGCATACAAAGTCTGGAGTGGTTATAATATCAGATAAAGTACACTTCTTAGCAGAGATAAAGATGGATATTTTGTAACGATACAAAGGTTGGTTCACCTGGAAAACATAAAAATTATAAGTGTATATTTTCCTAGTAATAGAGCTTCAAAATGTGTGGAGCAAAAATGAATGGAATTAAAAAAAGAAGTAGATAATTCCATGATCATAGTTAGAGATTTTTTAAGATTTCTTTTTTTATTTAAAATTTTTTTTTCCATACATGTATATAGGGTAATAACGTCTGTCTTATTCTATGGTCCTTCCCATCCCCACTGCCTCACCCCTCCTCTCACTCCCCTCTGTATAATCCAAAGTTCCTTCAATCTTCCCTACCCACCCCCCACCATGAATCAGCATCGGCTTATCAGAGAAAACATTTGGCATTTAGATTTTTGGGATTGGCTTATTTCACTTCGCATGATATCTCTAGTTCCATCCATTTACCTGCAAATGCTATAATTTCATTCTTTTTTAAGGCTGAGTAATATTCCATTGTGTAGATGTACCATATTTTCTTTATCCATTCATCTGTTCAAGGGCATCTAGGTTGGTTTCATAGTTTAGCTACTGTGAATTGAGATGCTCATAGTTAGAGATTTTAATAATCTTCTCAGCAATCAATAGAATAGTAGGTAAAAAAAAAACTAATCAAGACATAGATGATATGAATACTGTCAATCATCTTGACCTAACTGATGTTTATAGAACCTTGTACCAAACGATTGCAGGATACACTTTTTTTCTCAAGTACACATGGTATGTTCACTAAAGGACCATATGCTAGGCCATAAAACAAGTTGCCATAAAGTTAAAAGGATTTAAATCATATGGAATAAATTTTCTGACCACAGTGGAATTAAATTAGATACCAATAACCATAAGCTATCTAGAAAAGTCATATTTGAAAATTAAGCAACATACTTCAAAATAATCTTTGGTCAAAGAAATCATAAGGGAAATTACAATGATAATGAAATGTAAAAATTTGCAAGGTGCAGCTAAAGCAGTGATCAGAGTGAAATTTACAGCTTTAAATATTTATAATGGAAAAGAATAAAGGTCTCATATGTACTCCTTAAATTTTATAATGGAATGCTGACTTGCATCTCCAACTTTACGGTTCAGTGGATTGGATAATTTTCAGTTCATGCTGGGCAGTTCCCATTAGTGTTTCATAGTCAGGCATTCAGTTTCTACCAGGGCCTAGTTGTCAGCCAGACACTGCTTTTCAAAAGGTGGCAACTGTTTGCAGGTGAGATTGAGGATTTCTTTCAGAATCCCGGGTGCCTGTGCTGTGATTCTCCTACTGGTGTCAGCAGAAGACAAGCATTAGATCTTTGCCACAAAAGACTTTCAGCATCACTGGGTGTGTTCCATAAGCAGGCCGAATGGCAGCCCAGCTGGAATGCTAACCCCAGACCTCCCCCAGGACTCCTCCTGGAGCCAGGCCCCTCTCAAAACTTACCAGTTACTGGATAAACGAGTCAGAGCATGAACAAAAGTACAGCACACGCAGCCTCCAAACCCAAAGACAACCACCAAGCTTTGCAACTCTTTAAGGTGGGTGGTACAAGGTGTAGCATCTTATCTTTCTTTTTTTTTTTTAAATGAAAGGTAGATATTTATTCTTGAAGAAGAGAAAAATGTATACAGAAAGTCTAAATTCTTTCTCTTCATGCACTACCTTTGCAATGAAGTCCAAATACCAACTTTGAAGATATTTTCAAGGATAAATTTTTCTGAACACAAGACCACCTGCTGTGTCATGGACTTTTTTTTCATAGAAACCATATACTGCAAATATATTCATATAGCTTACAAGAAGCTTAGAACACTTATGCACGTTAACAGAGAAGACATATCTTACTGCAAAATATTACAGAAGTAATACAACTGTGTGGCTCTTAAACATTTAATTACTTGATTCAAACAGAGGAATGAAAAAAAAAAACCCACAAAATCATGAACAGGCATGGCTTTAAGACTTTTTGTATTCAATTTCTTCTACTTTCACATCATCTCCAATTAGCTGGTGGACATAAGTGACCATGGAAGAAGCCTGGATATATCCATCAACACAAATGAAAGAATAATGTTTGTTTCCAAGGCATTATATGAGCCAGTGGTCAGAACCTGGGTTAATATAGAATTTATTTTCAAGTTCAAGTGCTTCAAATTTGTGTACATGTCCTGAGATGAGAATGCCCACATCAAACTGTCGCGGCAACAGGGCTAAGCTGGCTGTACCTACCCATGGAATAACTTGTTGTCCATGGATCAGGCCAAATTTGAACTGTCCCACACTCACAATTTTCTGTTCAGGATAATTCAGATCCTCATTGAAGTCTCTTCTCACAATATGAACATCACCAGCCAGAGTCTTGAGATAGTCATAACTCTCCTGGGTGCAAAGGTTTCCAGTGCAGAGAACATGCTGGATCTTTCCCGGCACCAGGAGTTTTTTGAATTTAGCAGGCAAACTGTTGCACTGGTGTGGAATGTGTGGATCTCCCAATACCAACACCAACATCCTGTCACCTGGTTCTGCTCAGTCCCCACAGCAGCTGTCGCCCTCTTCCTCCCTTATCTCTTATTTTAATATTTATTTAGTTAATTAGTTCAGAAAAACGAAAGAAGTCCCTTAACAAAGAAGTCTGTAAGGGAGATCAGACTAGAAGAAGACAGACAAACATCCATGTGTTTGTGGTGGAGAAATAGCAACTTTCTCTCGCACGCTCACCCCATGTAAAGATCATATGTCGCCATAGGTCAGCACTGCAAAAACTGAGAATGAAGTTGTCTTTGTTAGGGAGTGAGTAATCACATTGGGAAGGCTTAAGTTTTTATTATTTGGGGTTTAGAACTAGTCGCTGTGGCCCTGCGTTTCGGGAGCGAGGGCTGGGAGCACAGGGGCTGAACCCAGAGGCGTTCTACCACTGAGCCACATCCCATCCACTTTGTTTTTTGAGAGAGATTTCACTAAGTTGTCCAGGCTCACCTTGAATTGCCATCCTTCTGCCAGAGCCTTTGGAGGACCTGAGACTATAGGCCTGTGCCACCACACCAGGCAAGAGACTTGAATATTTTCAGCTTGGAACAATTATGAATAATACTGTTCTGATGGCTTTTGTTTATGCCTTTGGTGAACACGAGAACTTACTTCTCTTGACTCTACCAGGAGCAGAACTGCTGTGACAGCAGGTCTATGTATATTTAACTTTAGTAAATAATGTCAAACGATGTTCCTACGTGGTTGTAATAATTTAATTTCCATCAGTAATATAGGAGAGTTCTACTGCACCATATCTTCACCAACATTTGGTATTATTTTTTTTACTTTAGCCATACTTGTGGGGAAAAGGAAAACTACCCATATTGAAATAAAGAGAAATAGGATAATAAATATTAAAGAAATTGAAGTGATAACTAAAGTCTGTCTTCATCCAAAAAACCAAAATCAAGCCAAAATGAGGTCATTTCTAAGTACTAGCATACTAAGAGTGTGTGTGTGTGTGTGTGTGTGTATTATTACACCTACTTCAGAAAAAGCATGAAGATTCCCAACTTCATATAAGGAAAATAGCATAAATTTTTTTTTTTTTTTTTTTGCAGGGGTGGTTTACCACTCAGCTACATCCCTAGTCCTTTTTATTTTTTATTTTGAGACAGGATCTCAGTTGTTTAGGACCTCGTTGAGTTGCTGAGGCTGACCTCGAACTTGTGATCCTCCTATCTCAGCCTTCTGAGTCCTGGGCTTACAGGTTTGCACCACTGTGCCTGCCTAAATAGCATAAGCTTGAATCTAAAATTAGATATAGTTATGAGAAAGAAAATTATAAGCCCATTTCATTTATGAAAAGATTATTTTAAAATTCTAAATAAAATATTAGTTACCTGAAGCCAAGATACACGTGACCAGGTGGATTTCGTTCCTTGAATGTAACATCAGAAAATCTGTCAGCTCACTTCATTGATAGACTAAAGGAGACAATTCATATGAATATATCAATTGATAAAAAAATTCTGCTAGCTCATTACTTATGACTAGGGAATAAACAAGTATTAGAAAACTGAGAGCTGAGTGAATCCCAGCAATTTTGGAGGCCCAGGCAAGAGTATCACAAATTTGAGGCCAGCCTCGGCAACTTAGTGAGGCCCTGCATTGAAATAAAAATAAAAATCAATGGTAAGATGCCCCTAGGTTCAATTTCCAGTCAAAAGGAAAAAAGAAAAGATGAAGGGGTGGGGGGAACAAAAAGAAAGAAAAACTTAAGTACACCCCCTTTAGAATAATACAAGGATGCCCACTACCACAGTTGCTATTTAACCTATTTCTGGTGATCCCGGCCAATGCTAAAAGAAGAATAAGTAAGAGGTGTAGGTAATATTGTCGTTATTTGCAGATGATATGATGGAACCCATTCCTGCTTTAGTTGTTGCCTAGGTATCTCCCAGAAAGTCACAGTCGCCTGCACTGTGGTCCAGTTCATCCTCCACAGCTCAGCTGGGTCTATCTTTCCTTTTCCTTCTCTTTCTTCTTTTCTTTTATTATAAAAGAAGTACACATTCATTGTAGGACATATAGAAAGTACCTACAGACAAAAGGTAGAATATATAAATAGCCTAAACAAAAACTACCAATGGTATAATTTTGGCTTATTCTCTCTTCCAAAAGGTTTTTTTTTATACATATACACACTTATAAAAGGGAGAGAACATAAACTCTCTGAAGGCAGGAATTGTGTTTGCCTTCTTTACTGCTTCACATCCAAGACCTAGCATAATGCCTGGCATATAATAGCATATATGTAAGTGGCATACAGTAAGTATCAAACAAATATTTGTTGAATGAATTTATGAACAAAAATGAAAAAAAAAACATTCCTACCAACAGTTTATGCTCATGTCTATTTCACCTATATCTTGGTCAAGAATGGGTATCACAATTTAAAAGTTTTACCTGACAGGCAACAAAATAGCATCCCATTGTGGCTTTAAACTTTTAATTTCTTTGATTGCTAGTGAGGCTGAACACTCACCTGTATGTTCATTAGCTGTTGTACTATTTATGCAATTTCCTCTAATGCTCTTGGCCCATTTAAAAATGGAAACATCTGTCCTTATCTTATTAGTGTGGAAATGTTCTCTCATTAACCTGATCAAGTTCAAATCAGCTCTCCCTTACACCATGTACTACTGCCTCCCTTTTCCCATAGTGTCTTTCTGAGGAGTTTCTCCAAATAGGGCATATTCTCCAACTTTCAAATGAAGAAACAAGCTCTGAGATGGTTCAAGTTCAGAAGATGAGACCTAGTGCCATCTTTAAGGAGCTCCTAGTCTTGGTGAAGAGAAGGGAGGATGTAAGATGATTGCCCTTACAGTGAAACTCAACTCTTTACCATGGCTCACAATGCCTACCTCTGATCTCAGCTCTTCCTGTGCTCCCCCTTCTCACCAGACACACACCATACTGGATGTTAGTCAGGTTTCCATTGCTGTGACAAAATACCTGAGACAAACAACTGAAAGGAGGAATAGTTCATTTTGGTTCACAATTTCAGAAGTTTCAGCCCCTGGTTGATGGCTTATTTACTTTTGAGCCTGTGGTAGAACATCATGGCAGGGAATGGGTGATGGAAGAGGCCTTTCACCTCATGACAACCAGAGCAGAGCTGGGGTGGGGAGGGAGAGATTGAGAGAGCGAGAGAGAAAGAGAAAGGGCAACGGGGTGTGGGGAAGGGCCAGGATCCAAATATCCCCTTTCGAGGGCACGTTCCCAATGACCTAATTTCCTTCCAGTAGGTTCAATCACCTTCCAATAGCACCACTGGCTAGGGATGAAAACTTTTAGCATATGGGCCTTTGGGGGGACATTTATATCCAAACCATAAGACCTTTTTTATCTGTTTTTCTTCAAAAAATAGAGCACCTTCCATTTTAGGGAATTTGCATTTGCTTTTCTTCTTGTGACAAACATTCATTCCTTCTCCAGATATCCTGTGGTTATTTCTATTGTTTAAATTCTAGTTCAGATTTCGACTCCCTGGAGAAACATTCCTTGACCACACTCTTCCGCTCTGTTACTCTTTTATTTCCTTCACAGTTCTTCTCATCATGAAAAGGTACATAATGGATTTTACTGTTTATATGCCCCGTGTTTCTCTTTGCCCACAAATAAAAGCTCTACCAGGAGGTATTTGTACCTCATTCACCTACTGCATCCCTAAGTCCAAGAACTGTGCCTGGCACAATATTCATTTACATGTTAGAATCTCTGTCTTACACAATTAATTACACAAATAATGACACAATTAATTAACCATAAGTAGGGTCAAGTGCTTAAGGCAGAGGCACAGGGCTCTCTCACATTGCTTTACTTCTGGCTCCAAGGAACATTCTTTTACCCTGTGGGCAATTTTTGCTACAAGACTTAGTTTCCCCCAGAAACTGAAGCTCGATGCATCCAGCAGCAATCAGACCTCAGGAACAGGGCAAGGTTTGTATATTTCCAGGCATAGTTCTCAAGTTTGGGGTCTAGCTAGACTTGTGCTGCAGTTGTTGTATCTCCTTCTCCATTCAGATCATAGGCTGCAACATTTATATCTAACTTGTGCAGGTTGTCTGCTCCTCTAGTCCTTGTGTGAATATTTGGCAGGTCTTAGTTTATGGTCTGGCCTTAATCAACCTCAATGCCTTAGCAAGCCCCTTTCCATGCCCTGCACTAGTTGCCTATGTATCCTCCATATTGGCAGGTTGATTTGCAGAGGCTGAAGCTGGGAGCTGCTTCCTCTGTCACTTCTGTTCTTCCTCTTTCTCCAGGGATATAAGCAGATTTCTTCCTTTGAGGAGCTTCTTCCAGTAGCTCCCGACTTGGAGCTGCGTTTTGAGCCTCTTTATAACTCATAACAGTGCAGCTAGCTCCCGAATTAGTTAAGTTCCAGGATGCTGGGGAAAGGAAAGCCCCAGAGGCCCCAAACCCACAGCCACTTCCACCACAGAAGGTGCAAGTAATGTCCAGACTCTATCTTGGCAGCCACCCAGGGATGCTCGGCCTGTCTAGTTTATCTCTTCATTGCCAAACTTAACAGAGGTACATGTTAACATTTAATAAACAAAGGCAGTTACTATCACTAATTCATTTAATTAAAAATGTCCCAGGCACTGATTTTTATGTTTTACATGGATTATTAGTATTTCATTTAGGCAGGTATTATTACAAATTTTTTTTTTTTTTTTTCTGGAAATGAAGAAACAGGTTAAGATAAATTCCTTCCAGAGCCACAAGGTTCTGGGCTTTTTTTTTTTTTTTTTTTTTTACTGCCCAAGATGTAAGGGTGCAACTCGAAATACGGTAAAGGCCGGAATAGTAGCGCACCACCTTGCGCAGGGTCGCGCAAGGACAGGACTGTGATAAACTCAGCGCGGCCAGTAGTTTTCGCACTGAGTTGCCAGCCGGCTCCGTTTCCGCCAAGCACAGACCGGAAGTATTTCTGTCGGCCGCGTTTGTAACGTACACACCCGGAAGTTTCTGACTGAGGATTTGCGGGGTTAGGGGAGCGGCGCAGGGAACCGCAGCCGGGAGACGTAGGTGTGGAGGCGCGGGGTGGGGAACGAAGAGGTGTATGAGGCTGCTGCTAACACCCAAGCAACGGGACACGCAGAACCCAGACCTGCTCTGGACCGCTGTCCTCGCGGCCCTCCTCTTTACCCCGCCCCCACTTGGGTCCGGAGTGGTCCCGCCCCCTGGCCTGAACGTGGTCCCTCAGGCACTGACCCTGGACCTAGGGGTGCACCCCCCATCTCTCAGGCGTGATGGCCACGGGCGCGGATGTACGGGACATTCTAGAACTCGGGGGTCCAGAGGGTGATGCAGCCTCCGGGACCATCAGCAAGAAAGACATTATCAACCCGGACAAGGTAACAGGTGCATTAGAGAGCATGGGGTAGTGAGGAGTAAGGGAGTGACAACGGAAGAGAGAAGGGGGAAGTGATGGGGTGGTACACTTCTAGTGAGATGCACGATAAAAAGGTGAAATAATGGTACAGAGAATATGTGTCATTCTTGATGAGAGGATGGAGGAGGAGGATGAGAGGATGGTAGGGACCAAGAGAGTGGGGCACCTACAAGACATGAGAGGACCAAAAGAGAGAAAAGTTTTGGGTGGGGGGAGACCAAGATGTTGTGACATTAGGCTGAGAGATAAGGAAAGGATCTTCAACTTTAACATAGATGAGGGAGGGAAGGGGAATGACATGCTCAGATTGGGTATGCTTCAGCAAGTGGATTTCTGTGTTTTTAAAGTGTGTCATTATAATGTTAGTATGTGTGTAACTGTACTTACAATGCTTTGTTGAGGGATTCTGCTGGTCTAAAGAATTTTCGGGAAAGGGGGTCTAGGTTGTGGTTCTTCCCTTGTGGTTTCTTTCCTCAGAAAAAGTCCAAGAAGTCCTCTGAGACACTGACCTTCAAGAGACCTGAGGGCATGCACCGAGAAGTCTATGCCCTGCTCTACTCTGATAAGAAGCAAGTATTGGGATCCCAAATCCCCATTCTCTGACCCCTGACCCGCCTGCTATGTCCCTAACTCCTGGTTTTTTCTTCCAGTTCTCTCCTTACCTTCCTTCCTCAGCCAGGGCTCCTGCTTGCTGAGCCGGATGCAAGAGGAGCTCAGATGTCTTGCTCTAGAACATGACTTCCTTGCTCAAGGGGAAATCAGCTCCTTGAGCCTTAAGGCTGTATACACCTTCTGATTCTAACCTTATACCTCCCTAAATCCTACTGCCAGGGATGCACCCCCACTGTTACCCAGTGACACTGGTCAGGGCTACCGCACAGTGAAGGCCAAGTTGGGCTCCAAGAAGGTGCGACCCTGGAAGTGGATGCCATTCACCAACCCAGCCCGCAAGGATGGAGCTATGTTCTTTCACTGGCGACGGGCAGCAGAGGAAGGCAAGGACTACCCTTTCGCCAGGTTCAATAAGGTGAGCTACCACCATTTGGACATAGGCCAATGCTGCCCACCTACTCTGAGCCATATGTACAAGCTCTCTCATCTCCTAGGGTTGGCTTCAGATGTATGCTCGAGCCCAGCCATGGTTACCCACTCAGTCTTCATGTCAAATAAGTGCAGAGTGGGGACTGGGCACTGTGGTGCATGCTCATAATCCCAGCGGCACAGGAGGCTGAGGCAGGAGGATCAAGAGTTCAAAGCCAGCCTCAGCAAAAGCGAGGTGCTAAGCAACTCAGTGAGACCCTGCCTCTAAATAAAATACAAAATAGGGCTGGGGATGTGGCTCAGTGACTTGAGTGCCCTTGAGTTCAATCCCTGGTTACCCCCACACCTCCCAAAAAAAGTGCAGAGTGGGGTCTTTTCTGCCCATGACATCCTGTTCTTCCCTGAACCTACTTTGGTTCTTGGTGACTTCTCTTAGCCTTTTACATACTGCTGTTTCTCAGACCTGTAGCCTATGTGTTTTGCTTTTTTTCACTCTGTGCTTTCTTTCTAGTGTGTCTGATTTACCGTGTGGCTTCAGCTACCCTCTATAATTCAGTAACTCCAAACTTAATATCTCTAATCCAGAGCAATGGTTCCCACATATCTGTAGATGTCATTTACTGACAAATCTTTCAGAGTGCCCCAGAGGTACCTCACATCAAATAGGTACCCCTGATCAAAACTTTTTCCATTTTCTGCCCCAAACCTATTCCCCATCTCATTGAGTGGATACTGGTATTCACCCATTGGCCACACTTGGGAATCATCCTTGACTTAGCCTTGTCCCTTGGGTCTCAATAGCAGGACAGAGGTACAGTAGGAGAAGACAGTTAACAAACATCTAAAGAAATAAAATAAATAAGTTGGATTTGTTCATATAAAAGCCATCAATACAATGAAACCAGGATATAAATGAATATGAAATGAGAAAAAGAATGAACATCTAGGTGTAAGGGAGGCCTACTTTTAGATAGGGTGGTCAGGGAGGTCTCTGAGAAGGTGGCATTTAAGGTTGACCGTTGTGATACATCATTGAGTCCCGTTGATTATTTCCACAATAAAGCTTAGTTCTCTGCCTATATTCTCCATCCTCTCTGCCACCACTCTAATCCAAGTTGAATTATCAATTGGATAAGTAAGGCTCAGCCTTACCCAGACTCACCCAGCCAGTGAGAGGCAGAACTCAACTGGACTGGAATTCCTGTCCATGACTTAAGCCACTGTACAATGAAGCCTCACAGGTGTTCTAGCTTGGAACAGCCTAGACTTAAAGCCTAAAAGCACTAGAGGCTCAAAACCAGGACTATAAGTCCTGACTTCTTTCCTCTCAGCCCAGTATATCCAGCTGCACCTGGATACCGTCCCCTGGATGGCTCACAGGCTTCTCAGACTTGAGCATGGCCACTGTGAATTCATCACTTTCCACATCCCAAACTAGGTTTTCTTCCATTTCACCATCATCCCTAAGTCCAGTGGAAGGAGAGATAGGAGATGCAAGGATGGGAAGGGACACCACGAGGGGAGGCCTCTGAGGTAGTGGGAGAGAGAGGTAGGATGAGACAGGTTGAGGTGAAGACAAAAAAAATGTTCATTTTGTATTTGGTAAATACTGCTCCATGCCAAGTTGAGGCCTAACCATTAGGGCACAAAAATGCAGACTCAATGTCTGCCCTCAAAAAAAACATATTGTTAGGATGGGTAGAGGGGTAGAGGCAATCAGAGTCTGGTGGGATACATGATATATTGGGAGGACCTGACAATCATGGAAGCTTACTGGAGTTGTTAAGAGTCTGAGTTGTCCTAAAGGATGTCACCAGGTGGTATTAGGAAAGGTATGCAGTGATTTTTTAAATAAAGGGAACAACATGAGCAAAAGCATAAATCATAAATTTTTAAAAATTTTTTTTAGTTGTTGATGGACCTTTATTTTATGTATTTGTTCACTCAGATGCAGTACTGAGAATTAAACCCAGTGCCTTACACATGCTAGGCAAGTGCTCTTCTACTAATGTACAAGCCAGCCCCATAAAATAATAATTTTAAAGGGTCATGTGTATGGGATGCTATGGGCATTTCTATGCTGATGAATCCTAAATCCCAAGGTGGGGCATGGTGGGAGATGCCAGCCAAGTGGTGAGTAGCAGCCAGGTCAGGTTGGCCTTTGCATCCAGGCTCAAGAATTTGGCTTTACTCTGGTGTCATTGTGTAAACATGGACAGATTTTAAGCAGAACAGTGTCAGGATCAGATTTGAGTTTTGGGTGACTACATGGCCAGAGAATGAAGTCAGAGTTAAAACAAATTAATTATCTTCCTCTCCAGTACTGCTTCTCACCATGGATCTCATCTCACTCAGTGGCTCCCTATCTACTCCCTTGCTTAGGCCAGAAACCTGGAAGTCATTTATGGTGGCAGCTCTCTTTGCTGTGCACACTCAAGCCCTGTGATTTCTGTCTCCTGAACCCTCTTGATCTGGGCCCTTCTCAGTGCTTTCTTGAAGCAGCTCAGGCCTTTCCACCTCCCACCTGCATTACAACTGGTCCCCAGACTCTCGTTTCACCTCTCTGTCCTCACTGCTGCTGGGGTGGTCTTTGATAACAAGAACTATGACCTATTATTTTCCTTAAAACTAACCCTGCTGGTTCCTGTCACCCTCAGGACAATTCCAGAGTCTATAACAGGTTCAGAGCTGGCTTCTACTAATTTGCCAGGCTCTTTTTGTGTCTCTGCTGTTTGTTTCCCAACATGTTCCTGTCTGCACATCAGGTGGTTTTTCTCTCTACTGCCCGCTCACTCTACTTAGGATTCTCTTCCCATTTCCCCTCACTAGTTCACTTCTAGGTAACTTTTTTTTTTTTTTTTTTTTTTTGTGGTACTAGGGATTGAGCCCATGGGCACTCAGCCACTGAGCTACATCCCCAGCCCTTTGACAGGGTCTCACCAAGTTGCTAAGGTTATTCTCAAACTTGTGATCCCCCTGCCTTAGCCTCCCAAGTCACTGGGATTACAGGCATGTGCCACTAAACTCAGCCCTAGTTAACATCTAATTTTTTACAGTATTGGGGGCTATACCCAGGGGGACTCAACAACTGAGTTACATTCCCAGTCTCCCCACCAATTTTTTTTTTTTTTAATTTTGAGGCAGGCTCTTGCTAAGTTTCACAGGCTGGCCTTGAATTTGCAGCCCTCTTGCTTCAGCCTCCCAAGTTGCTGGGATTAACAGGTGCATACCACTGTGCCTGGCACAATTCTGCTTTACCTTAAATGAGGACTCATTTATCTCTTCTCTGACCAACTCTTGTCCCCAGGCTGGACCCAATGTCACTTATTAACACTCTTAGGCTTAACTCACCACACGGTACTGAATGACTTTTTTTTTTTTTTTTTTTTTCCGGCTGAACTGTGAGCTGAGAAGTGAAGCCCACTTCCCTTTTATTATTTAGCATTGTGTTTCTGGTATAGGTGAGGCAGGCCTGTGATAAGTATTTGTTGAATGAACAGAGAGATGAAATGCCTTACTTCAAGAGCAGGATTGGCTATGCTTTTACCATGTTTTTAGGCTTATAAAAATTAAATGGAATTAAATGCATAGGAGGGATATATATTCAAGCCTAGGAAACCAGAGAGACTCCAGAGAAGAAAATGTTATAGACAGAAGAAATGTGAATGTGAAAAGGCATTTCAGGCAATAACAAAGGCAAGGGGGAGAGTCTGGTATGTTCCAGAAACTGCTGATCATTTGGCAGGAACTTAGGGTTTCTGAAGGGCAGTGGCTGCAGAAGGATATGTCATTCCCTCATGTGCTCATTGATCAATTCAGTAGATATTCATTGGTACCTAATGGAAACTAACTAAATAATCCTTGCTTTTGAGGAGTTTGTGAATTATCTTGAAGGCACTTTTGTTTTTCCCTGGAAGGGTATTTTTGGTATACCAGGGATTTATCCAGGGGCACTCAACCACTGAGCCACATCCCTAGTCCTATGTTGTATTTTATTTTGAGACAGGGTCTCACTAAGTTGCTTAGTATCTTACTTTTGCTGAGGCTAGCTTTGAACTTGCAATCCTCCTGCCTCAGTCTCCCAAGCCACTGGGATTACAGGTCTGTGCCATCACCTTTTTTTTTTTTTTTTTGAGACAGGGTCTCAGTAAGATGCTTAGGGCCTCACTTAAAATTGCTGAGGCTGGCTTGAACTTGTGATCTTGTGATTCTCTTGCCTCAGCCTCCCCAGCTGGGATTATAGGCATGAGCCACTGTGCTCAGCTGAAGGAACTTTATCTTGAAGGTGGGAGGCTTAGGGGTTGATGTGGTAAGATCCCTTGTTCTAGAACTGCATCTCAAATTATCTGTGGTGAAGGACATTTTTATATTTCCAGCCCATCAGATACTGATAAAGATAATACAATAGTAAGAAAAAGATAATACAAGTTTTTGTTTCTTCATATTAAATTAACCAGCACAGTTTTATTATATAAAAAGTTTTCTGTGCTTCTGCTCAGTTGCTCTTTTCACCATAGACTAGTGAAGTCTACACTGCCCTTTCAGTAGCTCTGTTCACAAAAGTCAAATTTTGGCTGCAGATGGAGGGTTAATTGGAGGAGGTTTGAATGGAGACAAGAGAGATGAGTGGAAAGCTGTTTTTCTGAGCCAGGCAAGTGATGGTGCTGGCATGGCCCAGAATGTGGCAGTGGAGATAGGGATTTTGGAGGTAAAGCCCCAGATTTATTAAGTGGTAGAAATTTAAAGATGCCTCCCAGGTTTCTGGCTTGGGCAACTGGATTGGGTGATGGTCACATTGACTGAGGTCTGGACTAGTGATGTCAGTATGAGCATGTTAAGTGAATTCAGAGGAACAGCTTGGGACTTCCAATAGGAGGTGTCCAAGAGGTACTGGAGAGAGCCAGCTGTGGTGGTAAGCAGAGAAACTTTCCCAGTTGCCTAGCATTGACCCTGTCCTTAGGTCTCTAAGGGAAAAACTCAGCTTGTGCTGGTGCTGTTTGTCTCTGGAGAAGAGGGGTGGGGTGTGGTCTAGGGGAACAAGGGGCCATGGCAGCGTTGCATATATTGGGACTAGGATTCAGGTCCTGTCTGTAGAGGTTTGACTTCAGAGAGCTCTGGGGGAGCGACAGACCCCACTGTCACCACTTGGTGGCAGCAGTGCTTCAGACAAAGTTGCTTGGCCTTTTCTCAGTCTGATGGGTGTATTTAGCCATCTGCCTGGCTCCAGAGTTGACCTTTGGACTCCACAGAAGTGCTTACAAGTGGTCCCCTCACCTTTACCATGGGGCAGGAGCATGTGTCCTATTACCAGGCTCTGGAGCTGAAGATGGTGAAGTTGCCCTTAGAGTACATCAGGCCGGTTATAGCCCAGAGGCTGCCAGGGTTCTAGTCAAGCAGATAAGTGCTTTCCTTGCTCTAGGCTGCCCTCTGCAGGGGTTGACAAGAGGACTTGCTTTTGTCCCCCTTAGGGACTAGCTGTAAACAGAGGGGCTCTGATGATGGGGCTGGAGCCCGCTGGATGTGACCTGATGTGGGCATTCCCCCACTGTCCCTCTGTGCCAGTAGACTGTGCAGGTGCCTGTGTATTCAGAGCAGGAGTACCAGCTTTATCTCCATGATGATGCTTGGACTAAGGCAGAAACTGACCACCTCTTTGACCTAAGCCGTCGTTTTGACCTGCGTTTTGTAGTTATCCACGACCGGTATGACCACCAGCAGTTCAAGGTGAGCTGGTATGCATGTGCTTGTGTCCCAGCCTCTGAACCTGGTAGACCCTACCTTCATGCCTATTTATCTCCTGTGTATCTTGGTTCTCAGAAGCGTTCTGTTGAGGACCTGAAGGAGCGGTACTACCACATCTGTGCTAAGCTTGCCAATGTACGGGCTGTGCCAGGCACAGACCTCAAGATACCAGTATTTGATGCTGGGCATGAGCGACGGCGGAAGGAGCAGTTGGAGCGTCTGTACAACCGGACCCCAGAGCAGGTTAGTCCTGAGCCCCACTGCCTCTCCTCTAAGCCCTAAACCCCTTGCTCATTGCCTCCGTCCTCTAAACCCTTAGAGCCCTCACCCCGTTTTCCATCCCCAGCCCATTCCTGCTTCTTCTTGGCTATTACCCTGCTGTCCTTTACTTCCGTCCAGTCCCTTCCCTCTCAGACAACCTGCCGCCCTTCACCTCCCTGTCTACTCTTTCCAGATTGCCCTCACACTACCTTTCAGCATCTCTTCTCCCTTTTCTAGGTGGCAGAGGAGGAGTACCTGCTACAGGAGCTGCGCAAGATTGAAGCCCGGAAGAAGGAGCGGGAGAAACGCAGCCAGGACCTGCAGAAGCTGATCACAGCGGCAGACACCACTGCAGAGCAGCGGCGCACTGAACGCAAGGCCCCCAAGAAAAAGCTACCCCAGAAAAAGGAGGCTGAGAAGCCGGTGTGGAGCTTAAACCAGCCCAGCTTGGGGTGGAGGGGTTTTGTGCCAGGCAACTCCACCCCGAGTGGGGAACTCAGAAGGCACACAGTTAGTGGGGTGCTGGAACTGATCCTAGACTCACTCCCTGTTACACCTTGGTCTCTACAACTCCTTCCCTAGGCTGTTCCTGAGACTGCAGGCATCAAGTTTCCAGACTTCAAGTCTGCAGGGGTCACACTACGAAGCCAGAGGGTACGTGAGTTATCTCCTTTAGTTTGGGCTCTGGGTTCCTGCTGGCCTGAGTGCCGCAACCAGTAGGAAGGGTGACTGTAGACAGAGGTGGCCTCATCAGGATCACAGGGGGATGTAGCCAAGCTAAGGTCAGAACTTTCACTATATTCCACTTGCTTGGCTATTTCCTTCTCTGGCCCATAGCTACCTCCAAGGGGGTACCTTCCCCGCAACCCCACTATCATTAGTTCCTTTCAATCCCTAAACCTCTTGTTGGGGAGAAGACTTAGCTGCCTGGGTCATTGCAGATGAAGCTGCCCAGCTCCGTGGGTCAGAAGAAGATCAAGGCCCTGGAACAGATGTTGCTGGAGCTTGGTGTGGGTGAGTGTGGGCCCCAGAGGAACTACCTATGGGGGGCTGTGGATGAAGGCTGGACAGGGGGTGGGCAGTTTGTTACAGGCCTTTAGCCACAGCCTGGCTGTGCCTTGCCTGCAGAGCTGAGCCCCACCCCCACGGAGGAGCTGGTGCACATGTTCAATGAGCTGCGCAGTGACCTGGTATTGCTCTACGAGCTCAAGCAGGCCTGCGCCAACTGCGAGTATGAGCTACAGATGCTGCGGCACCGGCACGAGGCACTGGCCCGGGCAGGTGTGCTGGGGGGGCCCACCACACCAGCAGTGGGGCCAGTCCAGGCCTCTGCTGAGTCAGCCGTGTCTGAACCTGGACTTGGCCCTGACCCCACTAAGGACACCATCATTGATGTGGTGGGCGCACCCCTCACACCCAATTCGGTAAGAGTCTGGATGGACTTGGGGAGCATGCCCTGACCCCATTCCCTCTAGTGCCTGCAGCAAAACTATCACCTCTTTGAGGGTCTGTGGCCAAGGGCAGGAGTGGGTTGACCAGTGGGCGTTATCTTCCGAGTGAAACACACACCAGGCCTCGGGGACCACTGACCTAAGAACTCCTGTGTCTCCTCAGAGGAAGCGACGGGAATCGGCCTCCAGCTCATCTTCTGTGAAGAAAGCCAAGAAGCCATGAGAGGCCACCTGGAGTGTGGGTGGTGCTATGGTGTAAATAGAGCTGCTAACTTAGACTGGGCTGCCTCTGCCTCTTTTCCTGCACTTCCGATGCCCCTGGCTGGGAGGGTTGGCCAGGCAGGGGCTCAGCACAGCCACTTCCCAAAGGTGATAGTGCTTGCCTGTGTCAGGTCCTTGGTGGCATTGTTGGTTGGCCTCTAACCCATGACAATTGCCCCAAGCCTCTATACCTTGAACACCCGTGGTCTTACACTCAAGATGGCCTCACACACAGTGGTGGCTTCAAATACTTTTTTGTATTTGAACACAGCCTTGTGCTCAGACAGTCTTCACACTCCCAGACCTGTATATCTTCAGTGAGGGTGTTACAGGTGCTGCAGTGACAGCTGGCCACACACCGATGGCCTTGTGCAGAGGCAACCTGGAGCATGCTCCAGCTGGTTCACATCCTGATAGCAACAGCACAGCAATAGCCTTACAAAGATGGCTGCACACACACCCACCGCCTTGTTTCCCCGACTTTATTCAGTGGCACGTTCACAGTGGGGATGGGGGTAGACACAAGTGGGGCCTGATCTGTCCTGGAGCCCTGGGGGCACCACACACCATGCACTATGGATGGGAGGGGGCACAGGGGGGCTTGGTGGCCCCAGCAGTAGCCTGTGTGCCAGGGAGGAGGCGGCGAGTGCCTGGGTCCCCCTAGCCCAGGCCCATAATGGGAAGGGCTAATACTGGGCTGAGACTGAGGGGTGAGGGTAGGTGGGGGGCACAAAGTGTCTGCTCCAGAGAGGCCAAGAGGCCAAGTGCTTACCCAGGGCACAAGCCTACAGGGCAGCTGGGGGACACTCTGGGCGCAGGACTGTGCCACTCTCCCTTTTCCCCTCTGGTGAGGGAGAGGATGATTCTGGGCTGGGCCAAGCAGCTACCCTGTCCTGCCCCATCCCGTCCTCGACCAATCAGAATGGCTTCGACGTCTGCTTGAAGATGAAGCCTCGATATGCGAGCGTCTTCATGATGTTGGCGATATTCTTGCAGTCATCTATAGGGAGGAAGAGAAAACATTTAAATGGGCCCCAGATCCTTCTTCTCCATGCCCATAGGTGCTTGCACAGGGTGGGGAGGGGAAGCAGGGTAAGGTTCAAGAGTCATGGGCTCTAGAGAGCGGGGGCCCTGGCCCTGGCGGCAGCATCTCTGGCTTCAGGTTGGACGAGGTGACGCTGGGCCAGCAGGAAGCCTGGTCGCGAGGCTTCTCAGCCCCATAATTCATGCTGGAAATTGGCCGGCATGTCCTGTCCCAGCCCCAGCGGTGATGTATGGGCGCCGTCGCAGTAAGAAAAAGGCAGAGTAAATGTGTAATTTCTCCCTTGACGGCCCCCGGCCGCTGGGCGATCCTTCTTGTTGCCGCCGCGTGGGGACGGCCCATCCGCCACACTCCGTCTTCCCGCCACCCGCCTTGATGTCTCCATTTCATTACCGTGTGGCCATTCATCACGCCCATGGCCAGGGTGACTTTGCCGGCACTTGTGTGTGGGAGATGTGGCCCAGGCCATAATCACTGGTGACAAGGCACAAGGCTCAGCACTCGTGGGCTGGATCCCTGAGAGTCACACCTGCTGTGGGTACTTGTTTCTGTGTGGTCCCAGACAGGCTAGGGAGAGCCCAGATTTATGGCCCCTTTCAATCCTGGCCATTTACTAGACACGTGTATGTCAGCCTGGGCCTCACTTGTCCCTGAAGGATCAAAGCTGGGTGCTGGTCACTTTCTTTGGCCCTGCCTCTGCTCAGACCCCAGAATAAATGTCTGCTTGTGCCAGACCCTATCACAGTTTCTCTGCTATGGGTCTCTTGTGAAAAATTTGATGCTGTACACTCGGCATCCTAGAGGTCATGTGCAGGAATGCTGGGCCTTGGGATCATGGTCACAGGGTGGGACTTATTCCACTACAAGCAGCAGGAGGGACAGCTGCCCAGAGCTTGTCCCACTAGAGTAAACCTAGTACAGAAATGGCCTTAGTGGCTTATTTTCCTATTCAGCTGCCCTGAGCAGTCACCAAGTGCCATCCTCTCACTTGCCTCTCTTCCCACTCCTTTCCCACTTCCCAGGCTTCTGGGCCATGACCAGGGGCTTCAGCCGCCACCAGCCCTCAGGGGATCGATGTTGTGATTGCAGAAATATTGTACATCGATGTCATAATCAAGTGGGGGGTGGTGGTAAGGTCAAGGTAGGGTCAGGAAGCCCCTGCATTTGTTAAGGACTGTCCCCTTCCACTGGGCTCTAGGCTGGTCCTCATCAGGACCTCAGCCTAGGAAAGGGAACCCCCTTCCTCAGAGCGAGGAAAAGGTTGTAGGTAGGAGAAGAGTCTCTGGTCAGCCCAGGGCCTTTGTCACTAGCCAGATACCAATTCTGCAGATCCTGCTTGGGGCAGGCAAATCAGAGTCCTATCTTGCAGAGGTCAACATGCATGTACCTGTGGTGGATACGGGTGTAGAGAGGTGACACCTTGTTCCCCCAGGGGCTCAGGCAGCCATGAGGGCTGGTCTAAGGCAGAATGGTGGGAAGACAGATGGGTGGGTAGTGGCGGCCATGGCAACTCCAGACGTGACCCATCCCCGTGGTTTATGGGCCGGACACACACCCCGCTCAGCTGAGGCCCCGTCATTTGTCTCCCTTAGTGTGTACGCCTGGGCTGTTGGGTGTAGAGGGTGGAGGAGGGAGGGAGCTGTGGCAGTTGACAGGGGAATAGGACAAGAAGGGGCTTGGGAGGAGGAGGGGTTATGGGGTCTAGGGTCTGTCTGTTGGAAGGGTTGATAGGGTGATTTTCTTCCCAAATAAGCCTTGCTGTCGGGCACCTCCTATCCTTCCTGTCTCTTGCACTCTGGGGACCGTGGCTGCTGTGCATATTAAGAATAAGTCCCCTCGTTATCTGCAATTACCCAGCGGCCACACACCTCATTTCTTCCAGCAGAAAAGAAAATTAGTTTTCTATTGACTTCATCTAGCTCCTCCCTCATCACTGGACAAATCGCTCAATCTGCCTCCCCTGGCCCAAGTGAATGTTCTGGCCCAGACCCCCAGGCCACCAGCCATCCAGTGGGCAAGCACCGATCTCCTACCTGTGTGGGAAGGGGTTGCACGCCTCAGTCTCTGTCCTTGACCTGTCCCCATGCTGCACGTTGGATGACTTCACCCAATCCTAAGCTTAGGCTGCCCCAAAGGTGACTCTCATCAGCCTCACCTCTCCTGAGCTCCACACCATAAATTCATAAATTCATTTCCTTCTAAATAAAGACACAAAATGTCCTCAGTAATGAACATATTTTCTCCCAAGCTTCTGCTTGCCCCTGTGTTCTCCACACCAGAGAATGGCATCATAATTCCCTCAAATACCCAAAGAAACCTGAGGCAGGCTTCTCACCTTGCCCCCCCGCTTGCTCGCCAAATCTAGTCAAGTACGAACCTCTGAAGATGTGATCCCCTTATTCTCTAATCACCTACTTCCCTTCATCCCAGCAGCAGCCACCCATGAGTTCAGACCTCATCGCCTTTTACTTGGATTACTACAGCCTATTCCATCTCCTCCCTGTAATTCATCTCCTTGTAGCTAAAGCAATCTTTCTTCCACAACTCTGGCCAGGTCCTTCCTGCTTTAAACCCCTTCGGTGTCTCTCCCTGCCCTCTGTTCAAAGTCTATACTCTTTAATGTGACTCAAAGCTTCAGCAAAATCTGATCCCTGTTATCACCTCTGACACCCTCTACCTCCATTCGCAAGGTACCACATACTATTTGCTGAAAATGACAAAGTGGACTGTGGAATCAGACAAACCAGTTTTAATTTCACCCACCGGTTGCATGACATGCGGCAAGTGCTTCATTTATTTACGCTTCGCTCCATCCTATATTTTTGCATGAGTCATTGTTTACACTCAGTCTCTTCTCTTCCTGAAGGATGCTAGCTTTCTGGATGACCCAGTGGTGAGAAAGTGTATACTGTACAATCTATGGCATAGATTGAAGACTGGGCTGGTACGCTGATGAAACCAATTGTCATTCATGCCACAGACTCTGACTGCTTACTCTGTTTACAGAGGATTCTGGATTCTAATGTGTTGCAACTTGTCCACTACAATAGAGGCCCAGAAAGAGGAGAGAGCTTGCACTCAAATCAGTGGATGGCAGTTACAGGCTGTCAGCCCAGAGCTCTTTTTCCCCTAGGAACGTAATGAGAGTCAATGCAAACTACTCATCAGTTAAAAAAGAGAAGTCAATGGCACAAGTAGAAGATAAGGAAACTTGGTAAAAGATGCACCAGAGACTGATCTGGGGCTTTTAATAGGCTAAAAGTGCAGAGAAACAGCAGCAGTGTCAGCGTAGTGACAACACAACCTCTTGGAGTCCTCTGCTTGAAACTCCTGGGCCATGTGGACAGCCTTGCCTTTCAGCACTTCTCACTTAGCTAATGAGACCCGCCTGAGGCTGCTGTGGCATGGGGTGGTGTGGGCACAGCCTTGTGCCCACAATGGAGGCTATAAGAATAGGTCTTCTGTACCTTCACATTCTAGAAGGCTAACCTATTTATGTGCCTGCCGGGTCATCAACTTGAGACAAGATGACTTTTCTTGCACGTGCACGTACACACACACACACACACACACACTGAGGAATGAACTCAGGGGTGCTTTACCACTAAGATACATCCCCAGTCTTTTTTAGTTTTTGAGACAGGATCTTGCTAACTTGTCCAGGCTGGCCTTAAACTTATGATCCTCCTTTGCCTCCTGACTTTCTGGGAGGTGTGTGTTATTACACTAAGCTGGGACATTCATATTCTTAATGTTGGAAGTATTTTTATATTGCCAAGATCATTTATCCCTCAAAGAGGAGATAAGCAGAGCTAGAATCTAACAAAAGATAAGCTTGTCAGCTGGGCCCCCAAGAATAGTCAAATATCTGTTTGGCAAAGGAGCTGCCAAACAGATATTTGGCAGAAATCTACAGAAGGGTAGCTCGGACCTCTTAGAACACTGAGTGAGAGTTCACACAGAGTTAACAAGCTGAGGCTGGCATGCTCTCGTTAGCTGCACTTGTCTGGGAACTGAAGAGGACAAGAAGCAGCCTGTGCCAGGAAGACCCTCAGGAGGAAAGGGGTCTAAGAAACTCTTGGGGAGCCGTTCATTCCCATATTCAGTTCATTCAGCAAACGTGCATTGATGTACCCAGCACAGGTGGGCTGTGTGGTCTGAGGGATGTGCAAGACTCTGCAGCTCCCTGTCCTCATGGTGCTCAGAGACAGCCCTGCAAGTGGCACAATGCTACATGGAAAAGAAGCATGGAAAATTCACCTAGTTCTTCTGCTTGGTCCTCAGAAATGGATTCCTGGAAGAACAAAGCTAAGAAGAGGTCTTAGGGGATGTGGGAGGAGTTACCTGGGCAAGTTGGGGTTAAAGTGAGAAAGGTATTCTCTGCATAATATACAAGATAGGCCTATTTCTGAAGGTGAAAGATAGGGTGTCCAAAAACATTAAGTTTAGAAAATGAGTGGGTGGGAGGTAATGCAGCAGCAGCAAGGAAGTGACAAGAAATGAAGCTGGTGAAATCAGCAGCACTGACAAGAGTAGAAATCCTGAGGAACCCAAATGCTCAGCTAAGGAGCTCTAGGTTTTATTATTCTGGCAAGATTGCAGAGAAATTAACATGTTTAAGGAAAGGAATGACAGGACCAGATCTGTGTTTCAGAATTACCACCTCATCATGTTAAGACAGGATTGGAGGGGCTAGCCCTGAATTGAGAGATCACTTAGCAGACATACTTTGGCCCATGTCAGAAAGGTTGACTCAGAGTGAGGTCAGTGGCAGAGGAGAGGGAGGTGGAGATATACTGATGGGGTAGAGTGTGGATGGAGGCAAGGAGTTTTTAGGAAAGAGAATGAGTAAGCCTTACTTCAGGGATTTGGTGAGCTGGGAGAGAAACCCTAGTGCTACTCAATGAGGTAAGGAATTCCAGATAAGGTGCAATTCTGAGGCAGTTATGAACATAGTTTTGGATGAATTAAGATTCCTATGGGACATCTAAATTTATCAGGCATTTCCTTAAGACTTTTCAGGCTTAGTATGTTACTTCAGAAGGCCCTCTCTCTCCCAGTGTCCTAAGAAAAAAAAGTCTATATTTTCTTCTAACAGTTTTATCTATATTTTATATTTAACTTTTGAAATCTATCTAGAATTTATTTTAATGTGTGGTAAGATACTTATTTTTTTCTGACAGATGTTGATTGCCCTATCCCCACCGAGCAAACTGTCCATATTTTCTGCAGCCTTTTGAAATCACATATACAAATCTCATACATGGGTCTGTTTGAGCAGGAAATTGAAAGAACATGAAATAATCAACCTGAAGCTCACTGGAGTATCCACAGGCCTCCTGCCTCAAAGTCTTTGCCCGGTAATACACCCTATTAGTGATCAGGAAGTGGTGAGGGATAGGGCCAGAGCCAAGTAACCAGACGGCAAAGATGGGAGCAAGGTGGGGGAAGGATGGGGAGAAGTGTGCGAGGAGCAGGAGCCAGGCATGGTATGTCAGTGTTCTAGAACCTCATCTGCCTGCCTGCCTGCCTGGACATTCTGGAAGCAGAGAAAAATGCTGTGGGGCTACCCCGAGCAGGTTTGATTAAACGCTGTACTAGCTTCACTTGGGACTCACACTAAAAAAATTGTTATAGCTGAAATTCAAATTTAACCAGTATCCTATATTTTTATTCACTAAAGCTGGCAACTCTTCGATGGGGACTAGGATACCAAGCTCCAGCTGGCTGCAATTCAGGGTTCAGCTTCAAATGGTAGTTTGAAAGGAAGATGGGGGCCAAGGCAGTTAACTTAGAACTGAAACAGCAGAGGGCCCCCGTTCTATCCTGATTCTGAGTTTGAATGCAAACTCCACTCCTTAATAACTGTGTGAACTTTAAGCAAGTTTCTAAACTTTAACTTTTCTGTGTTTTGGTTTCTATGCTACAATGGGAGTAAGAGTGACAATTAGAACAACTATGTCCCTCAAAAATCAAAAGATGAATTTTTATTTGTGATGTGCTTATAAACATTGTCTTAGTTATTGTCAATGTTGTTACTCCAGTAACATCCAAAAATATGGTTATTCCAACAACAATATCCTGATATCCCCCATCGCCCTGTCCCTTGTCTGTCCCATACTTGGCTCACACAGACCCCTGAGACCTTATTCACAGCCACCCTGTCTCTCTGGATACATTTTCCAGACATAAACTCCCTCTTCCAACAGACACAGTTCCATAGCCTCCTATCCCTCCCTGGGCCAGGGTCCTCACAGCCTCAAGTCTGAAGTGACCCCTTCTTTCAGTCCTTCCTCTCGGTTCTCTCCCCCTCCACCCCAGCCGAGGTGCCTGGAGGTGCCACAGGGCTGATGGTGAAGGATGACGGTGGTTTCACAATAAGGGGAAAAGGCAATTTCATCTTGATTAGCAGGCGATTTCTCTCTCCGTAATAAGCGCGCTCCAAATAATTAGCGTGTTTTACGTAATAATGAAATTACAGAAATGCAGTCCACTTATTCAAACAACTCACCATTACCATATTTTTAAATATTAGACTTAATTAGAGTTTATCACTTCAGAGAAGTATGCGGACCGAAGATGTTTTTAAAAAAAATCCTCATAAAGTGTTTATTAAGCGCTGGTAAAGCTGGGATAATGATGTGTTTGGAAATTAAGGCAATCAAACACTTACCGCTGCTCCTGGAGGCCGGGCATGGAAATGAGGCCATTACACGCCCATTACCCGCCAGCTCACAGCCACTTGGGGGGTGGGGGGAGGATGTGCCTGGCCGAGAGGGCATAGTGCCCGGAAATGCCTGTGCCAACATCCCAGAGCTGCCTGACCAGTAAGCACAACACCAAACCCCTTAAGTCACTTATATACCACATTTGTGTACCAGGAGCCCAACTCAGATTTGGCCAGGCAAGTGGTCCCAAGTGCCAAAGAAGATACCCAAGACCAATCCTGATCCAGACTCCCAAGGCCTGGCAGGATTGGAGTTGATGTCAACTCCAATCAAACCCCAATGCAGAATGGGGACACAGCCAGGTGAGGCAGCCAGGAAGGCTGGTGTAAAGAGGTGGAGGGTGAATGCCACCTGCTAGCTCAGGTCACTGTGGAAGAAGCTACAGACCCAGACCAGGCGACCACTGCCAAGTGTGGGCCACACAAGAGGGGTTCATGAAGTGGCGGAAAGAAACTGAGGAATTGAACTGGGAGCCAAAGAGGCAGAAGAGCCAAGGCCTACTCTTGGGAAAAGGTCTAGGGGCAGAACCTGGATCAGGGAAAGCAGGCAAGAAGGTAGCAGGGAGAGGGCTGGTGGCTCCAGGCCCCATTTATCCCAGTGAATAACTAATTCCAGAATTTATAGTGCTGGGTTTTTGTTCTGTGGCCATTTATATCTACGAGGGGAGGAAATGAAGAGGCAGCGCGGACGCCACATCTTTCTGTGTTATTGCTTGTCTGCCATTTGCAAATCATTATTAATTGTGGGCCCTAGTGGCAGGCCGGTGGGGGCCGGGCTGGGTACATCCACATAGCTCTTCATCAAGGACCCCAGCCGCTGCCCCAGAGAGCCAATTACCCCGCCCTGATTGGGATCAGATAAAGAGGGAATTTTTACAAATTAAGGAATAAATAGAATTTCCACACAGGGCGCGGGCAGGACCTGAGAGGCTATAATGAAAAACCATCCGTCACCATCAATGCGTCCTGGGCACGCAGCCCCGGCACTCCTCCTCTGGTGGGCCTGCCCTAATGCTCAGGGGCCTAGGCTAAGAGTCTAAGGACACCCCAACCCTCCCAAGGCCTGGAAGTGAAAAAAAGGAGTCCCACAGGGGTGCATGCACCCTTTGGGCTGAAAAGGCCTAGGCCCTAGCTCAGGTACTGGCCTGCATGCTGCTCCCCCTCGCCCTGTCTGCTTTCCCTAGGGGGTTTGGGAAGGAAGAGAGAGGCAGCCCTAAGAAGGACCAGAGTTGGGGACCATGGGGCAAAGACCACATCCATGTCTCATAGTCATGGCAGCCCTGGGGCAGAGCCCCAGCCCCCTGGACCACTCACTCTGGGCTCCCATTAGCGCTCCTCCCCTTGGATCATTAAATATGTATATCTTATTACACGCCTTGTTAGAGTATCGAGCTCTATTGACTGATGATAAATCCTGAGCCTCGTCGTGGCCATAAATTTATCTGGAGATGATGAAGACTCAATAATCTAGTCAGGCAGATAATATCATCGGGCCTTAAAAAAGATCATTACATTATATGTCAGAATTAAAAGTGAAATACGCCGTAGTAACAGGGCGGCTGCTCTGGCCGTTACAACAGATGCCCGCCTCCCCCATCCCATTCCCAGCCAGCCCCCTCCAGGTGGAGGCATCAGGAGGCCTCACCTGCCTCCTAGCTCTGGGATGCCATAGCCAGAAGTGCTACAGGAGAGCCAAATAACCCACGGCCAAGTGAGGAGACCTAGCTGAGAGGTGAGGAAAAGAAGTGGCTACTGAGAACAGCTGAACAGATCTGCTACACCTGGCAGCCACATCTGTTCCAACCAAGCTTCTGCCTGACCCTATCCCCAGATATGTCCCATGATCAGTCTTCTCCAGTCTTCACTGGTTCTAACAGAAAGTGTCAGGGCCTCACCCACTTCCAGAATGGCCTGAACACCCAGGACACAGATTCTATCCAAAATGGGGACACAGAGAGCAGTTGATCTGCTAGCCTGTGCTGCTCTACTAGCCCCTGTGCCAGCAGCCTGTGGGAGCCTTTCTTGTGAGCATGTGCTGTCTGTTGGGCCAGCCCTGGCACTTCCTTCCCGAGGGCCTGTTGCCCAGCCTCTTTCTTCCTTGACTTCACCATTAACACCCTTCCTGGGTCTTTTTCTACCCATTTCCACTCTAGCACCCTCAACCATTGAAACATCCTGTTCTTCCCTGGATACACTAAGTTCAGATAGCCCCAGACCCTGACGATTATCTATTTTTCTTTTGTTCACTGGAACCTTGAAGCCATTTACACCCCTGTTCTACCACATCCTTCCTGTCTTCACTTTTCCCCTCATTCCCTTCTGACTGACGACACACTGTGCCATGCTGGCAGAGCCCACCACTCCCTCACATGGCTTGGATTAATCCTCCAAGGTCAGAGTCATTTATGGTGCTCCCACCCTACCTTGCCAGTCACTTGGGTCAGGAGTGGGGAAGTGTTCTGGCTACTTGGGAATGCGGGTTAGTCTGCTGGAAGCACTTCAAGGAGTTTTCTAATGAGCATAGGCACAAGGGGAAAATAGAACGAGAAGCTAAAAAAACAACCTCTAAACTGGGTACACACTGATGTCCCTGATTCCAGAGGGTTATATTTAGTGAGGAAGAAGGAAAAAAGAATGCTGAGTATGAACCAAGTAGCTTCTGTCCTAGCAACACAACAGGCACACCTGCCTTTGGAGCCTGGCCCCCTCTACACTGTGTGGGAAGTTTCCATACCTGCACTTAGTGTCTGGGACTGCAGAAGCCATCTTCCAACCTGGAGGAGAGTTAGCTTGTGACGACTGTGCTGAAGATAAGAGAGCAGAAAAATGGACAACTCTGGGTCCTTGAGGATATTGCTGAGATGCTGGATTAATCAGCCCTAGATCGCACTCAACTCCAAATTTCTTTTGTGAGATAGTAAATCCCCTTATTAAGTTATTTTAAACTGGATAACCTATGACCTGTCATTTTCTTTCAGCTGAAAGTACACTAACTGATAGAACATGTAAAGGCAGGAAGAAGAACGATACGGGAATGGACTACACAAGATAGAAGTGACCAAATGGAGGAGGCAGGGCAAAGGGAAAGAGGACACTGCTATCTAAGGCTGGACAGTTGGTGACCTTATGCTCTCTTGAAACAGTTGAACACATTGTTTCTTGCTGTACCTGAGGACACAGGCCATGTTACTAAGAAGGCTAAAAAAGAGTCATGAAACCCATGTAAAAACTGAGATGCAAGAAAATATAACTTCAGTGAGGAAGATATTTTGTCTCTGGCTTGCAATGTCAGTTTACTAACAGCCCCATGGCTCCACATAATCATTAGATTCAGGCTTCCACCTTCTTTCTGCCCTAACATTTTCAACATGTTTTTTTTTTTACCCCCAGGGTCCAAAATAGCTGCCGGAGCATCAGCTATCACATCTACATTCCAAGAAAAAGGAAGGAGTAAGACGGGAAAGGTAAGAAGAGTGCACTCCTTTGCTGAATTTCCAAATATTGTTCCTCGAGGTCCCACACTGCACATTTCCTTTTTTCCTACTGGCAGATATTAGAGACATGGTCCTACCTAGCTGAATGAAAAACTAAAAAAGCAGTCTTTTATCTAGGTACACACTGATGCCCCTAATTACAGAGGGTTCTATTTAGTGAGGAAGAAGGGGAAATGGGTATTGAGTACCTACCAAGTGGTTTCTGCAACATGATGGACATACTTCCCTTTGGAGCTTGAATTCCCATGGTCCATAATTTCAAACTTTTTCTTGCCAGTATCCTCAACTCTCTTGTTCCCTTTTCCTTCAGTCACCTGTGCCTGGAAAAACCAAACTCTGCCTTCCCTAGGCCTGCATCTGGGCAAATGTGGCTAGAGAAAATCCCACCACACAGGTCAGCACATCAGCCTCTGCTGGGTGTACCACGCCAACATGGCCCTCTGTGCTCCAGACCGGTGTATGCGCTCTCCTTTCATCCCTTAGGACAAGTTCAAGTTTCCTTTACACAGAGCTCAAGTCTATGCTCCAGTTGACAATGCAGCCGCCTTGCCCACAGCCAGCCAGCCTCGTCTCCTGCTACACAGGGGCTACACAAGCCACTGTCCTGCATCTGTACCAGTCCTCTCCTTATACCTTGTCACAAGAGAGGATCAACCCTGCTGTCACTGCCACAGCTGGTTCATCCACTTCACCTGGGTTCTCAAGTCCAGCCTAGCACCCAGGCGCTCCAGGGTCTGGCACCGTTCAGCACTTTCTCTCTGATGCAGCCTGTTCCCAGATCTGCCCTGATCTGTCACTCAAGCATCTGAATATATGACCTCTCCCCTGTCTTGGGAGATGGGAAACCTCCTTTAAATCCCTCTGTCTTGGCCAGTTACCCAATCTCTCCTCCCTCTTAGAGTCAAATCTCAGAGCCATCACACTCCACATGTCCTTCTCCCCTCTCCCCGCCTGTAATCTTCGCTTACCAAAGCCACCTTCTCTCATGAGCCTTCCGGCTCCCCAGGGCTGGCGCTCTTCAAGTGTGACTGACATGGGGACTGCTCACTCCCTGAAGCTCACACTCCCTTGGCTTCGAGACATTGCCCTCCCTTTCCATCCCAATCCCCCAGGTTCCTATGAACACTCCTTGTCTTCAGGTCACTCCTCAGGTGTGGTGATGTTCAGAGGTCACGGGCCCTGGCCCCTTCTCCCTCTCTACTCCCTCCCTGGACAACCTCATCCATCCTGAGGCTTTAGTTACCATAAAATTTCCAATAATTTCTAAACCTAGGTTCCTATTATCATCATTATGGCCCAGGCCACATCCCCTCTCATCCAGGTGACAACAGTGCTTCTGCCACTCTCTCCAAAATGGTGTCCTTTTAAACCATGAATCTGGTCACTTGACTCCCTGTCTTAAAACTCTTCAATGATCCTAGAGGAGAAGAGGGATATTAGTAGAGACCATGGTAAAATTTAAACAAGGCCCTCAGTGTGGTCGATAGTCTGGTACCAATGTCACCTCCTGGTGCTGACAGCTGCACTCTGATGATGCAACATGTTGACTTCGGGGAGGCGGAGTAAGGGACATACAGAAACTCCTCCGCAAATAGCTTAAGAATTAAGAATGGAAACAACCACCACCTCTACTGGCTCCCCACTGCTCCCAGCACAGCACCCAAGTTCCTTTATGAGGTCTGGGAACCTGGCCCTGTTGACTGCTCTGGCCTCATCTTTCCACTCTCCTGCTGGACAGCTGAGTTAGGCTCTTCTGCCTCTTGACTCCTCCGCATGTTCTTTCTTCTGCCTGGAACACTCCCCCACTCTTCCCCTGGCACTGCTCCCGACCCTCTGGTTTTTACCTTGGCCTCTCTTCCCTGTATTCCCTCAGAACTCAGAGAGCCCCCTGTCATGACTACTTTGTCACCTCCTGCTAGACCATAGCCCCTCTGAGGGGTTATCTACCCAGAGGCTCTCAGGAAATATGTAGAGTCAACATAAGGAAGGTCTTGTAGGAAAAGAGAGGACAGAGGGTCAAGGTCACAAGTGGATCACCTCCAGCCCTGACATTTGCCGTTCACAGCTGCCACACACCCAGGCTCTGAAAATCAACCCAGTCCTTGTCTCACCAGTGCCCGAGGCGTCATCTGTTTCCCCCTCCATTCCCTCCAAGCATCTCACTATGCCAGGAGGCTGCCTGACCTGAGCTGTCGGTAGCCTGGTCAGCCTGTCCTGCAAACTGAGTAGCGAGGTGGCAGTGGTGGTGCTGGCCAGTCCTAGCCAATGATGCCCTGGAGAAGAGCCCTAGGGATGCTGGGAAGGGGGGGCGGCTGCCCTTCCTAAGCCCAGTCCCACCTGGTAAATATTTCATCCTCAAGCTGCTCAGCTAATCCCTATTAATTTCAATACCGCCGCCTTGCCTGGCTCAGCTCCCAATGCATTATTTATCCCCTTTGTTTGTTTGTCGCTAACAGGTGGGCCCCAGCGGAGGCGCTGACTGGGGACAAGCCCACTCCATCACAGTGTGGCTGTGAATTAATCATGAGGACTAATGGGAACCACCTCAGCTCCAGGCACTTCCCTAGCCACCTCCCCCTGCCCTGGCACCCAGGGGTGGGCCAGGGCCATCTCAACTCAATTTAACTCAATTCAAAACAGCACATTTTATTTATTATCTGCCTACATTTGTCAGACACTATGCTACGCTTGAGGGATGCAAGCTGCACAAAACAGACAGAAGTTCTGGCCCTCAGGGAACTTACAATCTAGTGGGGACAGAGGCATTAAACAACTTTCAGGAAAGTAATTTCTTAATTACAACTCTGATTAGATGCTGTACAGGGCAAGTGGAGGGTGCTGTGAAATGGACATGGGGTGGGGGTCGGTGGCCAAGTCTAGGAGTCAAGGCAGGCTTCCCGAGGAAGACAATCTGACACTGGCTCTAAATGAGGAGGTGGTAAGCAGGCTCTGGGTGGGAATATGAGTCTGGAACCAGGGGAAATAAAGCCACGGGAAAAGGATCTGAGGCGGGGCAGGACCCAGGAGAGGAAGGAAGAGCCTGTGGCCTAGAAAACAGGAGGAGAGTGGCTTGAGAAGGAGCAGGAAAAGTGAGTAGAGACAGAGGCTATGACTAGCCCAGATGGACAGGGACTGCCCCTAAGACAATGAGGCTCAGCCTGGGGGCTCTTCTGCCTCAATGGCAAGTCTTTGACCTGGTGGGTCACCTGAACACAGGATTGGCATTCCTGACACTGACGTAAACACACATTCATACTTTACTTGACTTTGTGTTGTGGTCTTCTGAGGCTGTCCCTGGTGCTGTGCCCACCTCCTCCAAGAAGTGCCAGATTCCTACTTGCTCCTGTGCATACTCGGGTGGTAATCAACCCCAACTGCCCACATCAGTGAGCTCAGGGGAACACCTGGGGCCAAAGGTAGGCTTCTCAGCACCCTGAAGGCTTAGGCATCACCAGGAGAAGGCAGAGCTGGAAACCTACCTCAGCTGAAAGTGCTCACTTCACCTCCTAGGAAGGAACTTCCTTGCCTCTGAGGCCGTCTGGTCGGGAAATTCAGAAGACCTCAGCAAACAACTTGTGAATCAAAGAATGGACAAAGTGAAGGTCCCACTATCTCCCACAAGGATCTGTTCTCCAGATGCTTCCCTCAGAAGCCTTTCTGGAGATGTCAACAAGTAAAGGAGTTACCAGGTCATCAGGGTTTTACAGAACTTACTTCTGTAAGCTTGGGAGTTAGAAGCCATGGTTAACCCCATCTTGAAGAGTCTGAAGAGGCCAGGAGGAAAGTGACTTACCCAGGTACACTCAACCTCAAAAGGACAAGCCTTAAGAGAATGAGGTCAGCCTGGCTCTGGCATGTGCCGAGATATGCTCCCTTTGTGATCATTTCATTCTCGGTGACTCCAAGAATCCAAGCTTCTGAGAATGACACTAAAAGGCCCCTGGTTTATGAAGCAAGTGCAGCTCTGCCATGGCAGAGGCCTCACTGCGCACATGCTCAGGGTTTGTAATTCTATTCAAAGTGGCCACTTTGAAAATCCATATGTCTTCAGGCTCCCCGTACATCATGGTGTCAAGTCCTGGAGCAGAGGCATCCATCAGCAGCTCCCAAACGCCATGGTCTGTATGCCCACATGACTGATCCCACCCGCATGCTCATCCTTGGCTCCAGCAGCTGTGGTAGTACTGCCCTGCCCTGTGCAGGCTCACTCCAGCCTGGGCCCTTGGACTTGCCAGTCTTTCCTGGCTGCCTTCAGACTGGCCAGCTGCCCTGCCCGGCTGGCCCACCCAGCCCCGCATGCCTCCTGTGCCCCACTGGTCTCTGCTTCTCCCTTGGAGTTAGGCAGCCAGCGTGGAGGCAGCCTCGATAACTTGCTAACGTGCTGCCCATGCTGTTCTTAAAAATTTATGACTGTGCAACATGAAAAATCCGGCTGAGGAGCCATCATTAGCGGTGCTGCCTCCCTCCCCCACCAGAGCCGCTCTCGTAAATTGAGATTTATGGCTGCGGCAGGCGGGGCGGGGGCGTGCGCAGGCGGTGAGGATGTTGTGGGGGAAACGGAGACCAATGAGGCAGCGGTGAGGCCAGGGGCTCCCCCCTGCGGCAGCTCCCGTTCATCACAGGCCAAGGTGATGACACCTCAGGAGAGTGAGGTCTGGTCTGGATTTCTGCGCAGCACAGATTCTAGACTGGACTTGGAGGTGGACTGGAGAAGGGGCCCAAGTCAGTCATTGTGGTGTGAAGGGCCAGAATTTAAGGTCCCAGTTACCAAGCAAGGTCTCTAAGTAGGATGGCTTGGGAAGGGGGAAGGCTAGACTTAGGTGGGGGAGCATCATCCTTGCCAGGTTCACCCTGAGTCATTTTGTCTAACCAGAAGCACTGGGGTTGGGCTGGGATTGTGAAACCCCAATAGTTGAGGGGAGGCATGGAGGGTGTCTGGGAGAAAGGGACAGGGAGGGAAAGGATATTGGAAGCAGGAGCGCAGGTCTGGACCCAGTCACACAGATTCCCCCACATGGGCCAGGTTGGGGCTGAAGAGAAAAAGAGGTGATCCCACTGTCTGTCCCCCCACTGCAGTCCCTCCCTGTCACCTCTCCTCCGCCTCCTCCCCTGCTCACTTAGCCCTGTCAGCCAGGCCATTATGAAATTGGGGTTTCATTTACAGACTAATTAAACATTACAGCTTGTTCACAATTACAACGCGGGGATGAGGGAGTAACTAATTACGGAAGAAATGAACTAACATTTATCTCTGCTCCCACCCTCCCTCTTCCCACTGCCCCCCCACCCCAATCTGGTCTCCTCTCACTCTGTGGTCAGTACCAGCTCTCTCCGCCTATTTCCTAGAATAGGGGCTGGAAGGGCTGGTACTCCCTACCCCTCACCCCAGATCCCACTGCTGTTCCTAGCTATTCTGGGGGCACGAGGCGGAGCTTAGTTCCCAGAGTCCTTTGGCAGGCAATAAGCAGGGTTTGTGATGGTATGTGAGGCTATGACTTGTCAGTGTGTGTGTGCTGCGGGGGAGGAATGACAATGCTGTGGGGCTATCTGGCTTTATGTATCTTTATCTTACCAGCAAGGTTTTGGTGTGATTGCTGCAGATGACTATTTGTGTGACTGGGCTTGAGCGTGAATGAACCACGCCCTCCCTGCCACCCCCAGGACAGGATAGAAAAGAACTAAGTGGCTGGAGGAGGTAATGGTCAAAGCAGGCCTGGGATGTGGTCCTAGCAACTCAGAGCTCAAATTCCTGCTGGGCGGCCCATTCACTCTCCTGCCTCAGAAGCAAGAGAGAGGCAGGGTTACTGTGCCCTGGGGTTCAGCTGGCCTGGCCTGGGTCTCTGGCCAGATGCCCCCTCTGGGGTCCAAGGAACCTCCTGGGGACTTGGAGTGCCCCCTGTGGGCAGGAGTCCTGGGGTCTGGCTGGCCTGCCACAGGGTTTAATAATAGTAACAGTGAGTGTAAGCGTTTCCATCCTTCCTGCCTTTGGGCAGAAGAAGAAAGGAAAGGAGGGAGAGGAGGGAGTAGAGGGAGCCGGCTGAAGGGAGGCTTTGAGGCCTCAGAACTCACATCAAACGGCCGGATCTGGGCCTAATTGTCTGACCCCTGCCCCCGCCTTCAATCAGCTCTGCAGCTCTCGCCCGCCCCTTGCCTAACTAGCAGCCATGTTCTCCTCATTAGGACAAGCTCCCCTTGCACACGTGTCCCCGGACATGTCCCCAGCACTCCCAGCGCCCAACCCTGCCCAGTGGGAGTATGGTGGGGACCCAGTTTTGGAAGGGGCCCCTGGGACAGCTATGCCCTCCACCAGCCATAGCTGGCTGGCCTAAGCTGCATTAGTCCCTCTCCTTGAGTTGCAGGGCCTGGTGATACATGCTGTGACATATTCCTGAGCTGGTTCAGCTGCCCAGGGCCTGGTGATACATTCTGTGACATATTCCTGAGCTGGTTCAGCTGCTGAGTTCATACTGTCCTCTGTGTGTCCTTCTTGCTATGGCCCAACTGTCTCAGACACAGGTCCCTGTAGGCTTGGACCTCTTTGGTTCTTGTCCCCTTGGCCTGGTTCAGCTTGGCAGGGGGCCTGGGTGAGGGTCTGTGTCTACAGCCTGGGACCTGAAGGAACTTGTCTGTATCTTGTCTGGGATGGTTCTCTTTAGTGGATCCAGGTGTGGTGACATGTTGGGGTGGGTGGCACAGTAGTAAAGTGGTAGGGCCTGGTGATGAAGTGTTCAAACCCTAGACTAGGGGAGATCTATATTTAAATCCTGGCTCTTCCACTTCCCTGCTACGCAACCTTCTTGAGCCTCAGTTTCCTCACAAGTAGAGATGCCAGTCATTATCACTGGGCTTAAAAACTTGGACAGATCTGAAGCCTCTGTACTCCACCTGGCACTCACCAAATGGTGTGGAATGACAGAGGGTATTCAAACAGACCACCCAGATTCCCCTCTCCATAGGCCATGGGTCCCACTTTGCCCAGATGGGGCCTGGCCCCTGGTCAGTAGTATCCAGAATGGGAGGCTTTGTGAAAAGGGGTACAGAACTCTGCAGCAGAGCAGTCCTGGAGGCGCCCTGCTAATACCAGGGCCCAAAGTACCTAGGCTGAAGCCTAAACATGGGAGCAGGCATGTCACTCAGCAACTTCAAGTGCAGGGGCAGGGGCCCACCTTAAGGAATGCCAGATGGCATTAGGTCAGATGAGGTAGGTCAGCAGAGTGGCCCATGAGGTGTGAGTCGTCCCATGAGTACTGTAGGCCTGGGAGGAGGGGTTGCTGTGGACACCAGCGGAAGGAAGGCTGCTCTAGGGATTAATTCTCAGGGTACCAGGCCTGTTCAGGATTGGGGGAGGGGCTGGCCTGGTCTGGGCCCTGACATTGTCTCTCACCTTAAACCAGTGATAATGACTTGCAAATATTGATGAAAACGCAAACTACAGAGATTGTGTTTTTCGGGGAGTGAAGGTGGGGAGAGGGGATAAGGAGGAAAATAAACTGAAATGAAGTCCAGTTATCTCCCATCTGTGGCTGCTCCTAATCCTCCAGCCCAAAGGAATCCAATGCGGCCCCTTATCTGCCCTGTCAATCACTCAATCACCGCCCAGTGCTTGGTGGGCACCACACACCGCACACATGCACACTCACTCCACTGACTCTTGCTCCAACATTCCCGCCCACCCCCAGCCCATTACTCCTCTGAGTAGGAGCAGCCAGCACGCAGGTCCTGCCAGATGGATGCAATTTGCATAATATCAGCAGCCGAGGCTGCAAGATCACCAGGGGTCAGGGCGCTGACATCCCCGCACAGTCTATCTGCAAGTGCTAATTTGGCCGGCATTGATCTGTCTTTCTGATTTCTTTGTCATTTACGTCTGCGATGGTTTGACAGGAGATAGAGAGAGAGACAAGGGGAGGCCAGGCTGACCTGGGGCTAGGAAGGTAGGAAAACAAAGATTGTACTTCCCAATGCACCACCCACAAGGAACACATACATACATAGACCAGAATCTTCCTCCATCCATCCGTCAACTCACCCCTCTATCTATCCTTTTTTTCCATCTGTGGTTGCTACTGAAGACAAGAATCCAAAGAACCAATTCCTGACATCCCTAGAGTTCCCAGGGGGTCAGTTCGGGGAGGAAGGAGCCAGTACCTCCCTCCCCAAGCACCATCCAGGCAGGCCAATGGAGACCCTTCTCTTGGTCATCCATCCCCAGGTTTCTCACTTTCTCAGGGTCACACCAGAAGGAATAAGATGGGAGTAGGCAGTGTTGGGGAAGACACTCTAATGATGTTGTCTTGTACCTTCCCAGAAGGCAGCAGGACTGATTCCTTCCATCCCAGCCTTGAAGGTGGCAAAGTTGGGGTGGTGGTGGTGGTGGTGTGCCTCTCTGAGACAGATGGGAAAGGGACACCAAGGTCTACAGGGGCCTCATACCAATACTTCATCATCTCAGGTCATCCAAAGCCCGGACATTGGGCTCTTGCCGATTCAGTGAGAAAGTCCCATATCACATCGGGTCAAAATGCTATCTGCTGAACCCTCAGCCAGAGTCCCTCCATTATTCCCTGCCTAAGGAGGGCTCACCATGGGGATGGGGACACTGCCAGGCTAGGAGATGTCATGGGGCAAGGGGAGGGGAGAAAACTGCAAGACCCCTCTGCAGAAAGGGGACATGTTACTGTCAGGGGATGCAGAGGCCCCCTCCCCCGGCCTGTCTTGGTACCACCTCCTTCCCCTGCCCATGGTGCAGGAGCAGGGTGATCAGAAGGAGCTCCCTGCTGGGCCAGAGGGGGCTGGCGTTTGGTGTGTGCTAATCCCGGGCCTGAGGTCTTCAGAGGGACCTGGGAAACTTCAAGGAGGGGAAGGCAAAGCTGTACTGCAGATGAGCTCATTAGCTGGCACCCCCCACCCCCCCCACCAGGAGGAGGGCGGGCGGCCCAGTGAGTGTGGCGGCAGAGGCGGCAGAGAAAAGGCTGTCACTGTCCTTTCTTCCTTTTGGTACAAGCGTCTCCCTGAGCCGACGATTCTCCCGCAGTGACACCTCTCACGGGCACTAATGAGATCCGTGTCACAGAGCTAATGCATTCTGACTGGACTCTGATAGACACCCCATTCCTTCAGGGGAGACCACAGGCCAGTACTGCCCCCCTGGGGGCCAAGTCCCCACCCTGCCACCTGCCAGTCCAGTTCTTTTGCTGGACTGTGTTGGGTAGTAAGCGCCTGAGAGTCCGTTGTGTCTCTGGCCAAGAACTGCAGAAGGGCCTCCTCAGTCAGTCCCAGAGCAGAGGGGCTAAGCTCCCAGGGCAGGACCACCCAGTTGGGCATCAGGAAGGTTCCAGTTATTCTCCCAGCCAGCTGAAACCAGCAGTCTGTGGGGTTTCCCTGTCACAACAGATGAGATTTTACTGATATTTCCTGCGAAGATTTCCCAAAAGAAAGAAGGGAAGGAGACCAAACCCAGTCTCAGAAAGCCCAAATATGAAGGTCCAGGTTATTGCCCCTGACAGATTATAATGGGTCAAACCTGTCTTCTGTACACTCATACTTAGGAAAGCCAGGCAAGAGGCCCAGAGGAAGTGGTCCCTGAAAGATGGGCAGGAGTTTTTTGAGCCAAGAGGTGAAGAGCAAACTGCAATCTCAGAGGGAAAACTATCACGGTCAGAGGAGAACAGAGGCCTCTAGGTGCAGGGACCTGGCTCTCAGGGTGACTCTAGCAGGGCCGATGGAAGGCGATGCCTCCTTTCTTTTCTTCCTCAGTTGTCATCAAAGCTTTGTCAAGGCCCAAGTGTTTCACATGACACCAAGGTAATAAAGGAAGTGAGCTTGCCATCTTCTATATCATCTTATTGGCAGCAAAAAGACCAACACCAAAAAGGTAGGTCAGCACAGTGGTAGGAACACAGCCTTTGCACTTGGATGCACCTGGGTTTGAATCCCGGCTCCTCACTCAACTTGTGGGAATTTAGTAAGTCTCTTAACTTACTCTTAAGCCTCAGTTTTCCTCATCTATAAGATGGGAGTGATGATGCCTGCTTTCATGGAACTGGTGTGAAAATGGTCCCAAGTAATGTGAGTACTTTGTTGACCTTTTGCTGAAATGAAAGAAAGAAGGAACACTCAGCAGTCTTCTGTGGAAGCGGCCCTGCCTCAGAGTCTTTGGCCCAAACTGCAGATGCTGACAGCTGCTGTGGCCTTAGAAGCCAGCAGCTCTACATACATGTGCGCAGCTCCTCCTCATGCACATCCCACTCTGGCACCACACTGTTCATTTCACTCCCAAAGTCAAGTCCACCACCCCTGGAGGAAGTGTCCCACCTCTGCTAAGATATCACATCCTCAAGCCTCCAACAGCCCAGTACTCCACCACCTTGGGACCCTCCTTAGCCATGCCTGAACCTGTCTTCTCTCTCAGTCAGTGCCCAGAGGCAAGGTCACAATTCTACCTGTGAACTCAGTGGGGAAAGGGCACAGTGTTTGTCATCATCACATTCATTTTTAGCTCCAACACATAGTAAGTGCAACATTTAATGAACGAACTGAAGTTTTACCTGGTCCCTGTCTCTTCTCATAGTCACTGCCCTGGCCCTGGATCACCCATCACCTCTTGCTTACCTTATTGTACCTTCCCATTGGCCTCCCTGTCTGTAGACTCTTCACCAGTTCTTCCCGTACAAACTACCAGACTGCTCTGGCTGAAGCACAACTCCTACTGAGTCACTCTCCTGCCCCCAGCACTCCCATGGGCTGTCCTTCAAACACCTCAGGATCCACAGCTGGCCCTCTGTCTTTCTTTAGCCTTATCTCCCAGCCCCACGCCTGTCACCTCACTATTCCAGCAAGCCCCCCTCCTTGCTCCCTCAGCATTTCCATACCACCAATACCATATCCCTATGGCATGGAGGAAGAACCAAGCAGACTCTGGGGATGGCTAAGCAGTGGGCTCTGCAGAACCCTTGCCCAACATCACCCAATGCTATCTCACCCCCCACCAATGTACATACCACTCTCTACTCCAGGCTGGCAGCTCCTCACACAGTTAATTAGCACCATGTCACTGAGGACCAGCCTGAGTGGCCAGTGACAGGAGCTGACCTCTGACCCCAGGGCTGGGAAGCAGTCCACATCAAACTCTTACAGCGCGACCCTTTTAGCACGCACAGTAACTCGGGGCACCGCCAGCTGAAGCTCATTAAAGCTGTCTCTTTGGTGCGAGGGCCATTAACCTCACTGCTCAAAACCCACGCCTCCCCTCCCCGCCTCTCCCAGCCCAATTAATGCCCTGCATCCTCCCTCCCTTCCAAGCACCCTCACCCACACCTCAGAGCCAGCCAGGAGCCGGCAGGGCAGCCCTCTTCATTCAAAGACTACAAAGACCTAGTGCCAAGAGCTGCCAGTGCCCTGGGGAGCCCTGGTGTTGGCAGGGCCACAAAGAAGAAGCTCCCTGAGCACCTGCTGCAGGCTGACTGCACAAGTCCTTTACAAGGTTTCTCACAGGGCCTCCCAGCAGCCCTGAGAGGCAGGTAGCACTACCTCTTATCTAAGGGCCCAGGGTTCAGCACGGCAAAGCCAGAGCTATCTCTGGCTTCAAAGCCTGTACTGCGTTGACATTCAGAGCCTTGGGCTACCCCCTGGGACCAACCAGATGGAGAAACCTTCTTCTCTAAAACAGGTGATTCGTCACAGGATATCAAGGGTAAACATAGAAGAAGGATATCACTGAGTCTCAAGAGACAACAAAGAGTGGGCAGAGGGAGCTGCTTCCCCTCACAAACACCCTGTGAACAGACACACAGAAGCAGAATACCCAACTTAAGGCCATGTAGCCTGTGTTCACTCAGTCTTGCAGCTCTTCCCACTGCCAGACTCCATTATGGGTAGCTCCTCCTCCCCTGGATCAGTGCTGATCTTCTCATGGGTCTTCTCTCTCTGATCTCTCCTTCCCACCACTTTTCCACTGATTGATTTACTCGCCCAGGTTTTTGTCCATCCATCTATAAGCATTTATTGAGCACCCAGTAAGAACTAGTTTTGTGTAGCACAAACTGCCTCATTGGTTCTGAATCAGAACTATGATCATGTCATTATTTCACTCATGACTATTCTATGTCTCCTCTAAACCTCAGGGGTCGGGGGTGGGGATCCACCCTTTAACCAGGCATTCAAGACACTACTTATTTCTCCATTTTCTAGTTGATCCCTAACCTAAATTTTCTACTCCAGTCTGGGGAAACTACTTGTATATTTCTGAACTTGTTCTCTCAATATGTTGGGCATTCTCATGCCCACAGGCCTTTGTGCACAAAATCTCCCTACTTAGAGGATCCTTTCTCTGTTTTCTGCCTGGCAACTTCTATTCTCCTGTTAAGCATCCCAACTGAAGTATTCTCTTCTCTAGAAAACTTCCTGCTGATCTTCCAGGTGTATCACCTACTTGGGTTTAATGTCTTCTCTAGGTTGCATGGAAAACCTTTTATGGGAGGAAATAGATGTTATGGTGGTATTCTCCCCTACCCAGGCCTGTTGACAGCTTCTTTCCCCTAGTCCCTTAGGGAGCCTGGGGATGTCCCAACAAAAATGATATGGGGCATACCAGGAGCCAGGAGTCAGCAAGATGTAAAATAAGCAAAGAAGTAGAACCTACTTTGGCAACTGAGAACATCCAGGTGTGTCTATCATAGCCCTTAGATGCTGGCTGACAAGCACCTATTTCAGTCTCTCCTCCCAGGATGTGAACTCCCTAAGGACACAAATTTCTACTGAGCACGCTCAGTGCCCAGTAGGCATCAGTAAATGTGGAATGGATAAAGGGGCTAGTCTGTAACAAGTACCTTCTGGTGTATCTTTCCAGCCCCCACCAATGATACCTTCCCCAAAGTAATCAGGTTGTAACAAAGCCATAGCACCACCCAGGAACAACCTGGCTTCTCTAGAACAAAGCCTATGCCACTTGAAAGCATTTGCATGCACACATATGCATGTACACATAAAATGAGAGACACAGAAATGAACAGGCACTCTTTCTGACAGATATACACACAGGCTGGTAGCTGCTTTCAGGTACAGACACATGTCCTCAGAAAAATACAGATGTGTTGTTATGAATACACATCCTTCACACAGCTATACACAATCACAGACACATTATACTCTTACACAGACACACAGCTAAAGGTGTCACGCATGGGTAGACACAATGACACTCACACAGACACATATTCATGCTGATGTATCAGAAGCTCACAGAGCCTCCAAGTGCTGGGATTCACAGCTACTCTTGTCTCCCTGAGAGTGTACCCCCTTCTGATACCCCAAGTGGCCCCTCCCAACACAGGCACCACTCAATGGAGGCTGCTGCTCCTACAGGGGAGTCAATACCCTGTGGACGAAGCCATCGGTCAGAAGGACCCCGACTAATTAAAAGCTGGTGAGGTTTAAATAATTCATCTCCTTAACTCCCATTGATCGTCCAGTTTAGTGGCCACAGACTTGAAACAATATTAAACAGCTTCCTCCAGCTCCATGGGTAAGCTGACATGTGCCCACCTCCCTGAGGACACTGCCCACTAAGGATGCAGGCAAGGATGTTTGGGGACCTTGACCCCAAGTCCAAGGCCACTTGTGACTCACCCAAAGCCCAGACTCCCACCTCCTCTGAAATGTTGTTTGGAGATGTTCTTTCCAATGGTCCTCATCCCATCCTCCCTTTTCTCCTTTTCCCAGCTATGGAGAGAATCCTGTGGGGGCACTGAATGAGCCATGGAAACCCTCTGTGTGCCAGGGGACTGGGGCATGTGGGCAGGGGACTGACCGAGCTGCCAGGGGGATTTGCGGAGGGACTGACCAATGCCGCTGTGGGGCCGGCCTATGTGTTGCAGGCTGAGACCCTTGTTCATGTCTAGAAGTCCATTCTTGGGCCAGCAGCCCATGGCGAAGCTGTAAGCCTGGAAGACAGGAGGCAAGAGTGGTTAACAGAGTCCCTGACCCCTGAAACAATCCAACTCACCAAGTCTCCCCCAGCCCCCAAATCTTCCCACCAAGGGCTTAATCTTTTTTTATTTAAATATTTTTTTACTTGTAGATGGACACCTTTATTTTATTTATTTATTTACTTACTTACATATTTATTTTTTATGTGGTGCTGAGGATCAAACCCAGTGCCTCACATGTGCTAGGCAAGTGCTCTACCACTGAGCCACAACTCCAGCCCCAAGGGCTTAATCTTATAATGCCATTTCATGAGAGCCCCCTCATTGGGTTCCTTTTTCATGAAGGCCCCTCTAACAGAAAACCTCTTCCTTCTCCAGAATCCTTTTTCTCCTGGGCTTCTCCCCATCAGTTCCTTGGCCCTCACTGGGTATTCCTACCAGGGCTCCTATCTAGAGAGCTCCCACTTACTAAGATGTTCCTATCAGGAGCCCTCCTTTGACCAGGGTACTCCTTCACCATGCACCTCTCCTCAGATTCCCTCTTTTCTAGAGCACCCAGAACTCTGTGGGCTCCTACTGGTCAAAAAGACTGGTCCTAGGAAGGACCTTAGAGACCACTTCACTCCACAGATTGGAACACTGAAGCCAGAACTGGCCAACAACTTCCCCATAGTCAAGGTGCTTTTGACTCTAAGCAGGTGAGGCGGTGAAGGGCTGAGTGACATGTTGGGGCTCAACTGAGGAGGGGAGAGGGCACCTGGCTGACTCAGGCAGCTGTGAGGACAGTCATGGGGTGTGTGTGTGTGTGTGTGTGTGTGTGTGTGTGTGTGGTGGGGGGAGCAGACGCTCTGCTGAAGGTCAAGTGCTCACTTATGCATATTCAAAGCGGCCACCCATCGATCTGTACTTAATTGTTTTCCTGGGGTTGGGGAAGGAAGTGCTGGGGGCATCGATCTGCTCAGGCCCCCAGCACTCCATTGCCCCCTCCATTCCCTACCGCACCACCTGGCTGCCAGCAACCCCCATCTGGGAGGAATACAAGGCAGGTTGGGGACAGCTTGCCTATCTTCACAGGCATGACTGCCTGATGTCACAGATGAGGAAACTAAGGCCCAGAAAGAAGAAAACTTACATGGGTTAGAATGCAATGTTGTGAGATGGGAATTAATTCTTGCTCAGTCTGCTAACAAAATCCTGGGCTTCTGTCAGTGAGTCTGATAGCTGATTGACCCTTCAAACAATACCTATTCCTTCATTTAAGAACTTCAGAAGTCCCCAAACACTAGGCTGCCCTTCTCTCTGGCAGGAAGGTGACAACATGAGAGCCAGCAGCAATGAGAATCAAGCTTGGATGAGATCCCAGAAGTTGGATGGTAGGTTTAGTGTTGGAACCAAAATGACTATCAGTCATGCTCAGACAGGCACTGCAGTGTCCCTGACCACTGCTGGGTCAGGAGGTCCCCATCCCACTAGAAAGAGAGGGCAGGGGATCAGGACAAAACACAGGCTCAGAACAAAAGACAGGTAGCTGGACACTGTCTGTGCCAAGGCATGAGGCTGGGCAGAGGACCACTTCCCTTCCTTCCCAGCTGCAGGAACCAACCCTCCCACCCCAAAGGTACTAGCAGCCACTGCACGTACACCTCAGCACCTTCCAAAGTCATTTTCTTTGACCACAGAAGTACCAGCCACAGCCCAACTTTCCAGCCAACCCCTCCCAACCCTCTACCAGGCCACAGCTGTATCCACAAATCGTGGGCTGAGAGTGGGACTCAAGGACAGCCCTAGGATGCTGGCCTACAGCCAGGGTAGACACGGACAGCAAGGGGACACAGCCAGTGGGAGGGGCACAGCTGGAAGAGCTGCTGAGCATGGCCAGGCTGAGGCTGGAGCTCAGTGGGCCAGAGAGCAGTGGCGGCTGCCTTTCAAGTACTTTAAAATCACTTACAAAGGCCGGATTAAACGATCAGAAATTCCATTTAATAGGACAAATAAAGAAATAACAATCTACTCTATCAGCCTGGAGAAGGCGAGCTGGATAGGTTTTTTTCCCCTCTAAAAAGGAAAAAGGGAAGGAAGGGGGAAAAAAGAAGGATAATGTGTGTTTACTCAAGCAAAGAAAAAAATATTTAAGTGATGTCGGGGAGAAGATTGCAGTAACTAGTGAAGAATAACATCGTCTACTTTGCTGTCAAATCACACCCGAATTTCAGTAATAGATTCTCGGCTGACACTCAATTCAATTCGAAGGTGATCCTGCTTTATCCCAGCCCATCAAATATTAAACACTTGCATTAGCAGGTGCTGCCGCTTTCCAGCTTAAAGCGGCGGGCGGGCGTCAGGGCTGCTGAGGCCCCTCTGCTCTGCTCTCGGCTCAGGGACAGGGCAGCTCAGCGTTATCTGCACGTCATCCCGAGTCTTATCGCAGTTAAGCGGGAAGACCACTTCAGATAACATTAGACGCTTGCCCTGACGCATCACCATGATTAGGTTATTATTATAATTATGACTCCCCAAGATCTTCCACAGACTGGGTTGTGTGGAAGGGGAATGGAAGGAGGCAGAGCCCAGGAGGGCCAGGCTGGACCAGGGCAAGCCCAGAGCTTTTGGCAAGAGAGGAGAAGTACCAGGCAAGGTGGCAGCCAGTCCCGCCTGAGGGATGCCTTTCAGGAAGGGCAGTCTAGCTTGTCAGAGCGAGGGTGAGATGAATTGGCGTCTCCACTGCGGCCGTGGTGTTATGCTGCAGTTTCATATTCCCAGATAAGGCATGATAACCAATTGCTGCTGTGACACGGCCTCATCCAGCACTTCCTCAGGGGGGCATGGGGCAGGGAGGGGAGGGGCATGTGCACATGGGTCTGCCAAGCTCCTAATAAGAGGGATTTAATTTTTACAAATGCTGCTTCCAGCGGGGCCTTCACAAACCAGCCAAAGTCCAAAATGATATTAAAAACGGTTAATTAAAACTGCTCTACTTCAGCCTGGGCTCTCCTCCTATTGCCCCTGCTGAGAACCCAGGCATGTCTCCAGGGAGTACTGACGCACACTTCTGCAGAGTTAGCTTCTCCTTTGGATGTGATCACCTGCGTCACAGACCCATCTTTGGCCCAGTACCAGGGCCCAGCACCTCAATCCCTCTCATAGTTCCTGACATCTTGGGTACCCCTCAGGCACAGTCATCAGTCAGACAGTAACCCAGAAAACACAGAGGGTCCTATAGCAACTTGTTTTCCTGCCACTGTATGATCTGGAACCCTTGCACCTGCTGCCCTTCCGCACCTGTATCTGCATTCCCACCACCCCTCCCAAGATACATGGAATGCCCTAACCACTCTATGCTCCCACACCCATGTATAACCCAGACCTGCCCTCAGATGACTCTGCCCATCCTGCTTTTCCTGGACCCCTCCAGATGTCCTTCTTTAGAGATTACACTTGTTTATAAATCTTAGCAGAGCCCTTCTAGGAGTCCAGCTCAAGGCACAGTAATATGGGCTATGTCTCAGGGATTCTGGCTGGAAGTCAAGGCTGGCATCCAGGGACTCATCAGAACAGGAGGACCAGGGAGGTTAAACTCTGTGGAGTTGTCAACAGGTGACAATGAAGACAAGCAGGCCCATGTGGGGTAGGAGGCAGTTAGGAAAGCTTCCTGGTGGGAGTGAGTGCTACTGGAAGACCACAGTACAGATGACAGGGGAGGACAACATTCTAGGCAGAAAAAAGACAAAGGAGAAGGGTGTGGCTAGGGAGTCAACTCAGATAGCAGGAAGCACCCAAGTCTGTGTGCCAGCAGCAAGCAGTGCCAAGGGGTCTCAGTCCACACTTTCACTTATGCCTGCTTCCCCTCCCACTCCCTCTCTCTCCCCTGCTAGCCTATATGGGGAGTTGGGGATAAGGGGCCCAGAAGCTTCCTGATCTTGATTGGTGGTTGTGGTGGTGGTGGTGAGGGGGGGGGTTTGCCAGAAATCTGCTTTAAGAGCTTTCTCTAAAACCTTGTCTTGAGCCTCTTTCCCAATGTTGGTTCCAAATTCCCTGGGTGTCACTTCTCCAGCTGTACCTCTCTCAGCCCTCAAGGTCCACCTGCCTAGCTGTGCAGTCAGCACCTCATTCCTGGTGTTCCTGACCAGAGGCTGGGGAGGGTGGAAGGATGACTGAGGAGCTTTTGAGTTTTTTCCACAGCAGGCATCAATGCTGAGCTATGAGGACAGGTAGAGTTGGTGAAAGATGCTGGGTCTACCAAACCCTACCAGCCCACCCCTACTCTGTGCCAGGCAGGCACACACATCTCGCTTCCCCTGGGCTGCTGTAATTTCCACGCATAGGGAAGCAGGTGCTGAGCTGCTCCCGGCTGGCTTTCCCCTCTCGTGGCTCTGCCCGCCTTGGCTGCTGCCCCATTAGCTTAGTGGCCAGCCATCTGCAACGGGCCTGCTGCACAGCCCTGCTGTAGGCGCGGCGGGTGGCCCCCTGTGTAACAGGGAGCTTTGCCATTAGCGCCTTTAATATTCTGACACCTCAGCACAGCCTGCTATTACATGCAAACGCTGATCGCCCTGTGAAATTACATTGCTGGGCCCGCGAAATGGAATCGTGTATAATCAGCCTCCTCCATGCACTGTCAGTCCCATCACAAACACGGCGCCCGGCGGCTTACGGGGGCTTAGCAGCTGCGACAAGTGTATTGGGTTTAATAGATGAAGTAGCCCTCATCGGCAGCAGCACCAGATTCTTCAAAGAGGAAAGAAGAGGCATCCACAGCTGCTCTGGTGCCTCTGCCCACCCATATCCAACCTATGAGGGCCCTGAGAGTGGGGTGGACAATGAGTGGGCAGGGTGATGGTTGGGTAAATGGCCAGAACCCAGCACAGACTGCAGGCGAAATAGACTGCATTGCCACTTCCAAAAAACCCACAGCTCCCTAGTCGGCCCAGTATATCCAGTCTATTCAGCCTCCTCATGAGTTGGGGAGGAATAGGCTTTTAATCACATACCTTTGGATGACTTGTCAGTCTGTGGACCTAAGACTGATGGGACATTTCCTAAGATTAGGAGCCCTATCCAACCGCCTGCCATTCTCTTAACATCCACCACAGATGATGCTCTAGACAAACCAAAGTCTATAGCTTTTCACCCAACTGACCAACACTTCTATAGCTCATGAACCAAGGCCACAGGTACATGCTGGGATGGGGCATGTGACATGTACTCAGGAATACCCAGAAGTCCATGACTCACAGAAAAATAATACGTTCAGGGCTTAGGAGTCAGACAAACCTATCTTTAATTCCTAATTCTGCCAGTTATTAACCCTGTAACCTTGGATGAGTTATTAAACCTGAGTATCAGTTTTTAGTACTAAAAAAAATTTCCCCAGGTGCACCTGTGGTCACCCAGGGATACTCGCTCTCATTACCACCTCCAGACACTCTTGGTGCCATCACTCAAAATGCAATGTTGTCTCTGAAAACACTGCTCCCTCTCTCTTTTCCAGTTCAGCCTAACACCAATTGTGGCAGACTGTATTTTCCAGTGATGGCTGCAATACCAACTCTCATCCCACAGGCTCTGACACTGTGACTGATAAACTTGTCATCAAGAGAAGAAGTCGACATCCCCTGGAAACAGGATGGGCTTCTGTGACTATTTTAATGGACAGCAACACAGAAGTAATGTTACATCCAGGCTATGGCAGAACTGCTTCGGTGGCTTCTGCCTCAATTGCTAGACTACTTACCCTAGAGCCCTGGGCTGCTGTGTTAAACAGACTATCCAGAGGCAGCCATACTGTGAGGAAACCCAAAGTACCAAAGCAGAGAACCACACAGAGAAGCCATGAGACTCAGAGAGGAGAGAGCGGGCAGCTAGCCCCTAGCTGCTCCAAAAAGGTGTTGTTAGGTCCAGTAATTGCCTGACTACAATCACCTGAGAAAGCCTGAACCCGAATCCACATAACCAGGCTCTTCCTGAATTCCTGACTCACAGAATCCATGAGAAATAATGAAATACTTGTTGTTCAAGTCACTAACTTTTGGGGGCAATTAGTGTATAGCAATACTAACTAGAAAACCAATACCTACTCACTTCTAGATATACCCTACAGTTTTCTTCAAATTCTTCTTTACTATTGCTTCTAGACTATTCCTCTCCCTCCAGAACTTCATTTCAAATCACATCACTCTTGGTAACTTCAGTGTCTACAGAATAACCCAACCTAGGAAATTTATCTCTAAGTTTCTCAATTCTTGTTGCTCATTAATGACCTTCTCAGTCTTTCCCTATGCCATGCCCTGGGCCTTGTTATCACCCAGAACTGCTTCTCCTCTGAAATCTCTCAATGACATTTTCCACTCTGACCCCAGCCTTTTATTCTTTCAGGTTCTGAATGCTCTTTCCCTCTGCTCTTGTTTTTTCCCCCTAGTCTATCCATTCCTTCTGGCCTCAATCCCTTTTTTAGTGAGCCTGCACCTTTTTATCTATTACTTCGACTATCCACTTCCAAATCTTCAACTTCCCTACCCACTTATCCCTCACACCTTCCCTGAAAAACCCAACCATGACTAAACTGCCCTTGAGCTAAATGATGCCAGAAAAAGTCACACTTATGTAGGAATCAGTCACTATAGATCCCAGATCACAACCTTGGCAGCCCTCAATGGTACCCAACAATCCTACCCTTCTGCTATTTTTAAAAAGATACTAAATGCCACTAGGCAAAACTTTTTGATTGTATGTCCTGTGTTTATAAATGCATATGTATCTTTCCCCACCTGCTGATTCACCTCTGTTTACACAGGGATCTCTTACTTCTCACGTAAGGCACATACTGTGCTTTACATGTCATTCCTTTTCACCTCCTCAGGCCCTTGCTCCTTTCTTTCTAAATTCTTAGCCTTACCTTCTCTGCTGACTCCTTCCCTAACTTAGCACTGAAGCAAATGCTTGAATCTCTACCATCTTTACAGAACTTCGGGTGTCTCAATTTTCTCTTTGAAAAATGAGTATAATATGAATAGAGTTGATATGAATATTAAATAAATTATTACTATGTATAGTGCTTAAAATGATGCCTAGCTCTTTGAAAGCTACAGGTATTAGATTGTGATTTTTATTATTTATTTAAAAAATTGTTTTAAATTTGTCTACTGACTATTCTCCTTTTAACTAAACTCAAAATTGTCTCCATATACCTCCATTTACCTCCCCATCATTCATGAAGAAACTGAAGCTGGTTTACCTCCATGTCATATCACTTAGCTCCTGCTATGGTCAGTAATCTTTGTGATGCTGCCTCCATCCATGGACAGTTTCAGGTTCTTACCTGTCTTCACAACTCTTCAGCCTACTCCACCTTTGAAACCCTTCTTCCTTTGGTTTTCTTGACGCTTTCCTAGTTCCCTGCCATGTTCCTCACAAGTTCCTGTATGGTCATACCTCATACATGACTCACATAGGCTTCACTCTCTCTTCCTATTTTTTCCTACTCTCAACCACTCTCCTTGGGTGATTTCTTTGACTCCCTTGTTTTTGGTCTAACTTCCAAATCTCTACTTCTTACTGCTACTTGAGTGTATTGCCTACCTGGCATTTCCATCTGGATTTCTGCACAGGCACTTGATTCTCAATATGTTTAAAATCTATTTCAATATCTCTTCTTCAAATTGTTCCTTCTCCTGGTTTTCCAAATTCCAGTGTATGCCACCTGTATTACTAAGCCAGAAATGTGAAGGCTAATCTTGACTCTCTACTCTTCCTTTCTTCCATGAAGTCCTAGGATTGTTGTTTCATGCCACCAAGCTTCCCAAGCAACCCCTTCAGCCTGCCTGTAATGCCTTCTGCCTTCTCCCACTTTCATCCTAGTTGAACATAACTCCTCTTTCAACACACAAAGAAAAGTACCTCCCTGGTGTGGGGGAAGGAAAAATAACAGAATGAATCAAACATCATTACCCTATATAAATGTATGATTACACAAATGGTACGCCTCTACGTCATGTACAACCAGAGAAACAAGTTGTACCCCATTTGTTTATAATAAAAAAAAAAGTACCTCCCCTTTACAGTCTTTCCTGACTCATCCTGCTTTAAATTCCACCTGTATTCTGAACAGAACCTGCAATATGAGGCTTTTTTCCATTTTGCTGGGAGATTGCCGGGTTTGTGTCTGATGTCTCTAGATGGTCTCTGTGGAGGAAAGGCGAAGAGAGGGAAGAAGAAGAAAAAAGGAAAAGAAAACTCTGTGGGTACACTTCTGCTAAGCATGAAGGCCTGGTTTCCAGACCTGTGACTCCTGTCAATACCACCCAGTGTCCTTCAGGAACCAACACTGTTTTTGCCCAGCAGAACAGCAATCCTCCATAGCCATTTTCGGAACTGGGAAGTCAGTTGCCTGCATAAGAAAGAACTCCTGTTCCCCTTCATTGCTGAACTTGTTAGCCTTTGGGCAGCCTCCACCACATTCCTCAGGCCCAACAGAGGCTTGGACAGCACAGCTACAGGAGCAAAAAGGTGGACCCTCGCATCATGTGATAGAAGCCCACCTTCCTGAATCCTGCTGGTGGTTCTATTCTGTGCACAGTGTTCTCTGGCTACCAACAGACTTCAGGGACCCTGGAGCTGTGGCTGCTTCTGTCTATCAACAGAACTTGAGTGGGATAATTATATTCTCTGTGTACTGCTCACTGCCTATAACAGGACAGTTGCCTCTAGTGTGGGTCACCACCACAGTAAAGGCAAGGGTTGTGCCATAGATTCAGGTTCCACAGCATTTGGTACTAGGGGCCCCAGGATGAGAGGATGGCTGCCAGCTCCATTGGATCCCATTAGGGTCCTGAGTATTTTCAGGTAGAATAATCCCTGGATAGTTCCCAGATCTCCTAGCTTCACTGCTGAGTCAGGGGGGATGTGGGCACACTGAGGTTACTGGGAAGAGAACCAGGTAAGAAGTTCCTGAGCCATGCTGCCTGAGCCCACAGAGGAGGCTGGCCTGTCTGGGGTTTCACATGCATTGTCAGAGTCTAAGGCAGCAGGTCAGTCTCAGCCAGATGCCCAGGGTAAGAGCTATATTGTGAGTTTTCTTTGTTTTTATTACAATTTCCTCTCCCACTGCTTCTTTTTAGCCAGTTCTTTCCTCCCCGGGGTGCTGGGGATTGAATGAAACACCACCCCCGGCTCCAATAAGTGTATTTCAATTACATCTGTCACTGCATAACGATATAATGATATATCATGTGATATTAAATCCATGGTAATCATATCAGGGATTTTTTTTAATCGTGCACTAATCGCATTATTACATCTCTATAATTAACAACAGGAGGTATGGAAATTCGGTTAAGGCAGTAAGCTCAGGATAGTTCCCCCACCCCCGTTTTAGCTCCTTCAGATTAGGATTAGATTAGGAGATGGGGACTTCAGGGCACTCACAAGCTGGGTCAAAGTCCTCACCTCCTAGTTCCTCCCTCAGCCACAGGCAGAACCTTCAGCATCCAGGGCTGACAAAGATTGTCCAGATTGAGGCCAGGATGCCTGTCTAACTTGTGGTTACTCAGGAAAGAGCCTGGGGCAGAGATCACACAGAGAGGTCCAACCACAAGGGTCAGCTGGGCCTTCTAGACCTATTGCCACTACAGCACTAAATCATCTCCATGGAAAAGAGTGTTACCTTTCCTTCAAACCAGCAAGGCCTTCAAAGGTGCTTGTGAAGCACAGGGCAAGTTCCTACCTCCTGCACCAGAATTCCTCCTGCTACTGTTTTACATTCTCCCTCCCTCTAACCTAGCCCTCTGACCACTCTTAAATCACCAGGTCCAACAGCTGTGATGTCTCTGTCTCTTGCTCCCTCCAGCCCTGATGATAGCTGAACACACAACTTTTCCTAGGGCCATTCCTCCCCAGCTCTCTCTCTCTGAAGTCTGGCCCTTCATATTACATAATAAGTAATTTTTTGATAACCACCAGGTGTTCCCCTATTCCCCAAACAGTCTAAGTTCTTATGTCCTCCCACCCAGGCCTAGATGGAGAGAGGAGGGGCTGGGGACTGTAGCCTGAACTATGTCAAATGACCCTGTCTTTCCCACCCCCCTTCCTGATACTGAGCTGTTAGGGCTAATCCCCTCAGGGGTGTCAGAACCAGTCTGCAAAGCAGAATTCTATGTTTCAAGTCCAAGCTTTGAACCTGGCATGTAACTAGTCCTCAGTGAGGGGCAGGCATTTTGCTAAGTTTGACTCTCAGAAGTTGGACAGGCCTGAAGATAAAAGAGAAAAATCATGTCCTTTTTCCTAATAAAAAGGAGACACTAATAGCAGTCAGCACTTAGGCAAAGCACTTTAAGTTTCTAAAGTGCTTTCCAAATTAAAATCTAATCCTTTATTGAGCATGCGATGCCACCATCTGTCCACCCCTCATACTTGAGGGTGTGTGCACACTTGACCACAGCACATACACCTTCACTTTCTTTCTCCCTGGGAAAAAGGAGATGCTCAAAACATTCATCCCAGATCCTTCTACCTCTTGACAGGATTGCTCATTTAGCTTTTTTTTAAGCTACCTTGTGCCAAACCTGTGCTGGAGAGCCACAGACCAAGTAGACCAGACCAGTACCCTCAAGGTAGGAGAGACACGTAAACACACTTGTAAAACAATGTAGCAAGGGTTAAGATCCGACAAAAGCAATGGGGGCGGGGGTGGTGGTGGTGCTGGAAATAAATCACTGAGGAGGACAGAGATGGCCCCCAGCGAGGCATAGTAGGGGGGATTCCATATAGGCAAGGAGCTCAGTTCAGAGGTCTGAGCTGAGACAAGAAATTCCTAAGAAGGCAGATGAGAGGTGCTTGAACCTGAGGGTGGAGATCACCCAGGAAAAGTGAAAGCTGTTAAGAGTCAGAGAAACTCTTCTCTGACATTTGAGAAAAGGAAGTCTGAGGTGAGAACACTGAGACTCCACACCTAAGGACTGAAGAATCTTCTCTCTGGGGCACACCCAAGATTCTGGTCCCTGCATTTCCCTTCGTCCAATCAGTCTTCATTCTACCCAGGTGTAACAGTATGGAAGAATTCAGGCTTTGGAATCACACTGCTTATTCACAACATTTATTGAGAGCCTATTAGCTGCCAGGCTATCTGCATGCATTTAGCAGCAGAGACACAGTACTGTCCCTCAGAGAGCTTACAGGTTTTTTTGAAAGATGTTAAATACATAGTAACATAAATCATTATGAAGTTGCACCTATAGTATTTAACCTGTTTTGATAGGATAGAAGAGGGGATATGGACCTAGTTGAGAATGATTCCCTAGAGACAGGTAAGCAGAAACTGAGAATGACTGGTGTTTGGGGGCATGTTAAGGTCTTTAGGTGAACTGTGCTAGAGCACCTGGAAGGAATCAAATCAAGGCCAGTGTTCCTGAAGCACAGAAAGCAAGTGTGTAATGTGGCTGATAAGGAGGCAAGGAATATAGCCCCAACAGGGCCTCTGTGAAGGTCTTATACTCTTTCCCTAAGGCCTTCCTTCTACCATGCTGTGTGATCTTGGGGTGCTGCAATAGGCTAAAAGTGAGTTGCTTTGCACATCTATCCCTCCCCATTGCTAAAGATAGCCAGTCCTGAAAAAAAACTAATCAAGAACCAAGACCATTTTCTATGTAGAGGAGGAAGAAACTGCAAAACCATTCACTTACTGAACATTCTGTTCTCAATGAAGGCCTGCTGGACCTCAGTAACTCAAAGGGAATCACATGTATATTCTACCTTCATAAAACTTATGGTCTTTTGAGGAAATCAGACTCAGAACCAAGAGTTGCCCAGTAACTGTGGTAACCAGCGAGTAGAGAAAACCATAGTACGCATACAAAGGAGGGAAGTGCTCAGGCCCAGAGGAGTTTAGAGTGGGGTGTGCCGTTTCCTGGTCCTTGCCCTGCCACACAAGCAGCAGTTGGTGGTTTAGGATAGCACACCCCACACAGACTGCAGACTGAACAGGGGCAAAAGTGTGAGGAGGACCTGAGCCATGGCTCCTGGCTAGGGACTGAAGAGCAAGCAGCAATGAACCTAAGCCAAGATCTCCTGGTTACAAAGCTGAAGATTGAAAAGATATGACACCACAAGGAGAGGGGAGAGAAGGAGGGAGGGAGTGTGGGGGGAAGAGAGGGAAAGAGAAAGAGGGAGAGAGGAGGAGGGAGAGAGAGAGAGGGTGGGGAGAGACTGACTGCATTTTCTCAGGGTTAATTGAAGGGAGCACCTTAGGAATAAGCAAGAGAGTTGCGCACAGTGCTGCATGCCTGTAATCTCAGCTACTTGGGAGGTTGAGGGTGGAGGACTTTGAATTTGAGGACAGCTTGGGCAACTTAGCAAGATCTCACTTCAAAAAAAAATTATAATAAAAAATAAAAATGCACAAGCAACAGGACCCAACTAGAAAAATCACTTCAGGAAATGGCAACTTTAGTCTCCAGGCCCCAGTGTCCTCACTGGAAATGAGGGCTTAGTTACTGGATTTCTTTCTTTCTTTCTTTCTTTTTTTTTTTTGTGGTGCTGGGGATGGAACCCAGGGATTTGTGCTTGCAATGCAAGCACTCTACCAACTGAGCTATCTCCCCAGCCCTGGATTTCTTAAATTCCTTCCTAATCAGAAATTCACAGATCTGAGGCACTTCAATCTCCCATAAAAGTTGGCTTAGTTTTGCCACATTTTGCTTAAGCTGTTCCTCTCCCAGAACACTCACCTTTGACCCTTTCCAAAACTCCACCTTCTGCCAGACAGGAGGCCTGACCTGCTTCTTCCCCATCTCCCATGTCTCAACCTGATTACCACACCAGCAGCACCTTGCTGAATCACACAGCACACATGCTTGGTCGGTCTAGGTACTATCTTATCACTCTCTGACCTCTCACTTCCATTTCAGAGGCAGGAGGGAAGCTCTACTCCACAGGCTCCAGAAACAGGCAGATGCTGTTCCAGCCGGAAGTCTAGGTCCCCTTCCCTCTGCCCACAGTCCTTTGAGAACTCAACAGGCCTCCACTTGAAAAGGGTGCTAAAAGCAATGATGTCTCCAAGTGTGATGGGAGATATTTGTGTCTGCTTTACCCTTGGCTTTTTGCTCTGGTTCAGGTAGGAGCGGGGTGGGCCGGCTGGCAGATCTGAGAGCGCGGCACGCCCCAGCGGGCAGGGCGCACAGCGCGGAGGAAGGCGCGAGTCAGTCTGGAGTGCTCCCCATTTATCAAGCTCACGCAGGCCGCCAGCCGAGCGAGTCTTTCTATCATTACACCTCTCAAAATCCGATTCATACCACTAATCCTGCCTTCATTCTCCCAGATTAATAACATCTCTTTCAACCTTCACAGTGTGATAAATAGACAAAGAGAGAACAAAAGGAGAGACAGAAGAGAGAGAAAGAGCTGGAGCAAGTCCCCATAATAGAGAGAGCCGAGAAAGAGGAGAGGGAAAAAAGGAGAGCGAGCGAGAGCGGGCAGCGGCCAGAGACTGCAGCTACCTCAGAGAGCGGCTCTGAGGAGAGCTGGCGGCTGCGCCCCGCTATGCGCTCTGCTCTGTCCCCAAAGAGAAAGAAAGGCTCGTTAACAGCTCCTTCCTGCCTGCACTTTTGTTCAAATTCTTTTCTTCCCTTCCAATCCTGCTTCAGGTCAAATTCCAGTGAAAATGAGTCTCCTGGCTTCCCTGTTCCAGCCTCTGGACCAGGCCCAGAAGACCAACCTGGTCCTTGGTGGAGGCCTGCGTCTGGGTACATGCTGGGCTGGGGATGGGGTTAGCAAGGGTGGAGCAAGTTTTAGGCAATCCTGGCTTGAATCCTCATCCTTTCTCTGCTCTTTCAGCAGAATGGGAAAGGGAACAGAGCAGAGGGGGGACTTGGGGCTCAACCCCTGTGGTGCTGTTCTACACATTTTGTTACCATAAGGCTCTAGATGATCGAATTTAGGGTCCCTAACACCTAGCAGCCCAGCCTGATGGTGAAAGTAAATACTGCTCAGGTTTAAGAAAGCAAACCATAGTGGAGGTGTGTGACAGGGACAACAAACCCACTGGGCTCTAGTCCTACCATAGCAACTGACCTCTGGTACTTTCAGTTCTCTTCCCACAGCACACTCCCCATGCTCTGCATAGATCCAGTTCAAAGACCCTCTTCTGCTATCTGAGCTCTTCCAGGGGAATTCACTCACTCCCTCTTTGGGGTTCTGAAAAGCAACACCATTTACATCGCCTTATAATGATCATGGGTTTCCCTCACTCCACGGGGACTCTGTCTTCTTATTTCTTTTCAGGTCCCAATTATCCATGGTAATTCCACTCTTTCTTGATTTTGCCCAAACTAGCCAGAACTGAACGTGGCTCAACCCTCTTTCTGGACTGCAAAGCATTTTTTGCCTGCTGGTCGACCTTGCTCAGAGGGAGCAGCAGGGGCACACCACACCAGGAAGCTCAGATGGCCCTGTGCATCCGCTGCTTCACAGTGTATCAGAATCAGGGAAAGAGGGCTGAAGCAACTCCCAGGACCACTTCATCTCTCAACACACTCATGACAGGTTGTGGGGTGAGATAGAGGATGTGAATGGAGAAGGAAACTCTGCCCTGCCCTGCCCTGCCCAACCCACCCTAGCAGGAGGAGCCTTCTAGGAAAGTCAAGAATTCTCCAAGGACAGAGATTGGTGGTGGACAGGAATGCCCTGATGTGGACTGTTGGTAGCAAGTTGGTGGGCTGATGGCTGTTTAGAAGCAGGTCCTCTCTAGAAAATCTCTTGCAGATACTTTCCAGATTCTTTCCTCCATAAAGCCTCTTCTTCCTTCCCTCTGTCCCCTTTCCCAAAACACAGCTCTCCTCTGGGCTCAAATGGCTGCTGCCCACACCCACCATTCATTCCTGGGGACCCCATCACTTCCAGTCTAGCTCTTAAGTTTGCTCAATTACATCTCCCAAATATAAAAGCTCAGAGAAAAGGAGGCTTCATGGGGCCCAGTAAGAGTAAATCACAAGGGGAAAGGATGTTAAAGTAGATGGGGTAGTCCTTGGGATCTCTTTCACAAAAGTCTAGACATTCCATTAACATTCCCTCAACCCCTCATCAGAAGGACTCTCCACACTTTATTCTTTTCCACTAGACCTCCAGCATCAGACACCTGCAATAGGAAGGATGGAAGTAAAGACAGTGACTGGTGTTCCTCCATGGGCCCAAGTGACCCAAAGAGGTGGGAGGCTAAAGACAAACGGCAAGGAAGAGAAAGAAGAACAGTGTCAGTGTCGGGTACTAGTCCTCCCTACAACAAACCTAGCCTACTGGTGCCCTGGCCTTCAGGGCAGGTTAGGTCCAACTGGCCATACAGGCCCAAACTGCTTCCAAACCCAAGGTCAGAGAGGGTCCCAGAAACATGGATACCAGACCTTCCTTAAGAGACAGCATCAGCCAGAGTCAACCCTGCTACTTGCCTGTATCTAAAGCTTACCATGTTAAGTAACCAGCTGACTTTCCGCACCGTTTCCCCAGGGGCTTGGAAAGATGGTCCAGCCCTTGTAGTCCCAACTCTGAAAGGTTGAGAGGTCTAGGTTCTGAGAAGAAAAATCTTAGCTGTTCTTCTGTTCTCTGCCTCTATTGCCAATCCTGTCCAATGCACACTCTTCTTCCTCCCTTTGCTTCCCTCAATTCTTTGAGGTCTCTCTGAGCATTTCCTCTTTCCTCACAAGGCATGCCCCTACCAAGGTGCACAAATCTAAGGGACAAGCTTCATCTCTTTAGGGTACTTTGCCCTTCAGTTAGAGAGACACTCCTAGACCCCAGTAAGGAACCTGTTGTGGGTGGGGATGAGAGAGAAGGAAATCAGTCTGATACAAAAGGGTCTCTGGCAGATCAAGAAGTCAGATCCAAGTGATGCTTTTCCCTTACTCCATAAGTACCTGGTTCTAGAGCTCACTCCTCCAGGCAGCAGTGGAACAGAGCAAGGAAGGAGAAGTTGGGTCCTAATGTGTAAAAAACTCCAGCAAAGCAAAATCATTTACTCTTCGGTGCGACTGCTCAGCAGAGCTAATAAATCTTGCATGAGCAGGGCCGATTCTAATTTCCTAATATGAAAAGGCATTTGGATTGAGAGAGAGGGGGAGATAAAAGTGATTGAATCTCCAATAGTCCAGGTTACTGACAAGAAACATCCTGCTCAGCCCTGAGAGAAGGATGGCAGCACCCGCCTGCTCACACACACCCATCTGTTCTGCCCCCCTCTTGGCGTGATACATCTCAGTCTCCTCTATTGACAGGACGTGGCTTTAAACACAGTTACACAAGTTATCATTTCTGCCTTCTGATCAATCTGAATTTTCAGGACAATTACCCTCTTAATCAATGATTGCTATCAGCAGCCCTGCGCCTGGACGGATTTCTCAGCAAGGTAATCATGCCGCCAGGCTGGACGGCGCGTGCATAGGCAATGAAGCTCCGGGTGGGGTCTCCTCCCTCCTTGAGCCCCCATATTCCAGCACCGCTGCCAGCATCGAGGACAAGGACGGCAAAGTGTGAAGGCCACTTCAAGGAGTGGTGGGAGTAGAAGGAAGGGGAGGGGGTCCAGCCACCCAGTCAGCCTTCCAACCACCTGCCTATGAAGCAAACCTATTAAAAGACTAGATTTACTGCCCACACCCTGATGCATCTCCACATGCCCTCCTGCCATCATTCCCACCTCCTCATTAGCCTCATAAAGCCCAATTCAAATTATGGGCTCAAATTATTAGGGTAAGGAAATACAAAGAAAATAGAAATATTGGTTTTACTAATCTCTCAGAAGCTAGTGATCCTAGAATCCCTTTTCTTCCATGAACTTGTTCATACTGGCTACTGAATGGGATGGCAGAGGCAGCTTCTTTTGCCTCTTCTGATACATCTGAAGCTATCGCAAAGCCAGCCTGGCCTTCAGCAGGAGGCCACCCAGTCCAACACTCCCTCTTCCTCCAGGGTCCTCCCACAGATCCAGCCCTCTGTGCCATAAAACAAACCAGAGCTCCTCAGGAGAAAAGGGAAGAAGAGGGAACAGTGGAATCAGTGTTCAGTTAGCTGGAGGCCATATCTTCCACACTGGGAGCAACTCAGAAGTTTCTTAAATCACCTGTTGTTGGGAAAGGACTTAACATAAGGAAGTCAACAGTGGAATGAAAAGGGCTTGGTTCAGGATGTTGAAAATGAACTTAGGTTCCAGCATGGGTACATAGTTTTACTCATGGCAAGATGGGTCATGGGATTAAAACAGGTACCAATAAATTGCTATTACATCCTGAGGGGGAAAGAGTTTTAGAAAGCAAATGCATGTTTTTACTCACTGACATTTACTGAGTGCTACCCATGAGTTAACTGATGGGGATAAGGCAGTGAATGACACACAAATGACTCCTAATCTCATGGAGCTCACCATTTACTAAGAAAAGCAGACCAACAAAATTTTTTTTTAAAAAGCAAAAGCAATAAAGTAAACTTGTACTTGAATGTTCATAGCAACATTATTCATAATAGCCCCAAAGTGGAAACAACCCAAATGTCCATCAACTGAGTGAATAAAGAAAATGTGGTATAGCCATACAGAATATTACTCAACAATAAAAAGAAATGAAGTACTGATTAATACATGGTACAACATGGATGACCCCTGAAAATTATGCTAAGTGAAAGAAGTTAGTCATAAAGGTCACATATAATAAATTCCCATAACTGTCAGAACAGGCAAATCTATAGAGATGAAAGTTGATTAGTGGTTGCTTAGGGCTGGGGTGTTTAGGGGAGAAATAGGAAGCAACTGCTAATGGATTTTCTTTTAAGGGGGACAAAAGTGTTGTAAACTAAGATGGTAATTATGGCTATATAATCTTGTGACTATACTAAAAAGCATAGTGTATACCTTAAATGGGAAATTATATGGAATATAAATTACATCTCAGTAAAGCTACTTAAAAAAAAAAAAAATGTATACTATGATTAAAGAAGTACAAGGAGCCCACAGCAGGCTCACCAAGAATGAAAGTCAAGGAAGGCTGAGGCACAATGCCTGCACTGTGAAGGCACTCAAGATAGGTGCTCAAAGAGGGAGTAAACTCCATTGTCCTAAAGGATAAGTAGGAGTTCATTAGGCAGGAATGTGAGAACTTGCCAGACAAACAAAACAAATGTAATAAGACTTCAGCATATCATATGGACCACCATGGCATAATTGGAAAAGAAATTTGGGGGTCTCAAAGATCAGGCTAGAGAATTTATACTTTGGTAGCCATCAAGATTTCTTAAGTAGAGAAAGTCAGTATAGGACAGTTTGGGGTTTGATGGTTCAGGCTTAGAAAACAAGATGCCATAGTTGAAAGGGAATGGTTTTTGAGTTCACAACAGCCAGAGTTTAAATCCTCAAATCCTTCTCTCAATTAACTCTAATGACCAGTTGGGACTAGGATTTTGCCTTTTTTGCTCACTACTTTATCCTCAGAGCTTGGCAGAGTGCTTGACCCAGAAGGTGCTCAACTGAATGAATGAATGACTACGTTGAATTCAATCCCACTTGACAAACATTTACTGAACATCTTCCATAAACCCTGACACTCTAGTTGCATAGTGTGAGTTCTTAAAGCCTAGAGGTCCTGTCTGATCTCTGGCCTCACACAGGATCTACTAGGCACAGGGCTGGTGCTCAATCTGTAATAATTCCTTTCTTTCTCCCAGTCTAGGAAATTTCCTTAAAACCCAGTGAATTTTTGAATAGCCTTGGCCTAAACACAATACTGTGGCAGGCAAGAATAGGGAAGCTGAAGTTGTAGGGATGGAAGCTTTTAATAGAGCAATAGGAGCAGGCAGGATGGCCCAAGGCAAGCCATGGTCCCTCTAGGAGGCCATTTGGCAATGCAAGTCATAAAGCTGGGTAGGAAGAACGCTTTGTAAACCATCCTGCATCCCAGGCAGTGGACCTACACGCAGGGAGGAAGTTAGTGTAGGTAAGGTAGAAACATAAGCTGCAAGGCTTTCAGGTGGATAGGGAGAGGAAGATCTGCACCTTATTTCCTGAGCACTCTGTTCTGACCCTGGAGATGTGCCATTTCTATATGTCCCCTCTGCTTAGGAGAGCCCTTCTGACCACAACATGAAGGGGCTCCTCAGTTTCCCAGCCCCCAATTCCTATAGGGCCTCCTCCCCCCTCCTCTCTTCCTTCCTTTTTCTTCTTGCAAAGCTTCCCTCAAGCCATAAAAATAAAATAAAACACAAACACCCATAGTCCAGGAGGAGGGCGTCAGACAGATAATGGGCATTTTATATCTTTTTATGACACTCCCCATAGGCAGCTCGGCAATCACAGCGCAATAAAGGCAGGCATGCAGCTTGCATAGTTAAACAACTGCTGGGTAATTAGGCACAGCAAACACACCACTGGGGAGGCCTCAGGCCTGTCCTGGGATCTGCCTACAGCCTGCATGCCTGCTTGCAACCAAGTAGGTGCCAAGCCCAGGCCTAGCACCGTAAGACCTGGTCACAGTGCTAGGGAGAGACCACTGACTGCTTCCATATGAACACTAGGGCTCCTGCCTGTATACGCTCACAAGCAAACCTGTTTACACCCACACTGGCACTTCCTGAATAGCTAGTGGGACCTCATCTTCCTATAGGGCCACTCCTCTTTTCCAGATAGGGAAACCCAGGGTCCTAGGAGGGCCCTTTACTCTAAAGGCCTTTGAAGAAGTCATAGCAGGCACTAATAGGGAACCTTTCATTAGGGCAGCTCTCAGCTTGTCAAGTGGCACAGGCCAGGGGCACATGAACATGCAGACAGGCTTACATGGACCTGCTGTCTCATAAATTTTGACCCAGTACAAAGCTAAATTCAAAAGTTTTTAAAAATGGAGATGATGTATGCATACTCCATATACATATTCTCATCACTGTATTTACTACTTCTATTGCATTTTTCTCCATTCATCTATTTACCCACTCATCTTTCCCACCAGACCAGGTACTCTGTACAGGTAGTGATCAGGTCTTATTCACTGAGTCCAGATGACCCAACACACAGTGCTTCAGGGAGTGGCTAGTGGCTGGATGCAAATATAGATGTCCTAGCCCAAGCAGAACACAGACCACTTGCTATCTGAGGCTTAGGTCTAGGATGATCTAAGCCCAACCAAGAGAGAAAGAGAAAACTCCTCACCAGAGCTCAGGGAACTATACTGTGAATACACACATTGCCCATTCCTTCTTTAGGGATCTAGCCAATCAAGTTCAGAAATTACAGGGACAGAAAAGACAAAACCTGGCTAAGTCTCACTTGAAAACTGAGAAAGCAAAAAGGTTCCATCTCTAGAAGTCATCCAGATCAGCTCTGAGGAATTATCCAGGGAAAAATTATGGTACCAAAGTTCAAACCACTCTTTTTTCCCCAAGAGAGCTGACAGTAGGCCTGGGTCAGCTCACAAAAGGACCATAAGTTGTGCCAGCACAGTCCCATTTGAATGTGAACATACAGCCTGCTACTTTTCCTGGTCTCTACCTAACTGCCACTCAGCATCTGCCAAGACAACCAACAGAGGGGATCAAAAGCCAGAGGAAGGGCCTGGGCTGCTCCCTGCCTGTAGAGTATTGAGAGCCCCTTTATATTCAGCCCCCCAAGTAGTAGGGAGGCAACAAACTTCTCCTCACCTCATATTCTCATGATGAAGCCCAAAGCCTAATGGATTCTGGCTTCAGTCCAAGACACCTTAAACAGTATCAAGATGCCAGCTATCCAAACTCCTCCACGGCACCTATGTCCCCAGGTCTCCTGACCTGATGCCAGGCAATGCCCTGCAACCCCTGGACCTTCAACATTTCTCAATGAGATAGTGAAGTAGTTCCAAGGATAGAGATAAGAGTAGGCAAGGGTAAACAGAAGGACTTCTCTTACCTTCCTTGCATCAGTTTCATTTTTAGATGGAAGCAAAAAGGGGAAACCTAAGATATGATGAATGATCTCATAAGGACAAAAGTAGATAACTTACAAGAAGAAATTGCTTCATTCAACTTTTTTATTCCCTGGATAAGGAACCTGAGGTCTCAGAAAGGGCAAGTGACCCAGATTAGAGCCCATTTCTTTATTTTCCAGCTTCAAGTTTAGTCAGGTTCTTTGTATCGTACCATGTTTCCCTCTAGAGATAAGGGACTCATCCCCACTATCTCCAGTTCCTAGAATCAGGCTATAAATTCCATACCCACAACTTCCCCCTTATTGCCTAGTGTGGGCACATGCCCACACCAGATGCACATAGAGGGAGATATATTTTAAACGCATACAGACATACAGGTATACATGGGAATACCCTCTTACTTGTATGGATTCCCATTAAGTAAATATTACTCTCTACAGACCTGGAATAAAAAGCCAATCCCTATCCTTCCCCAGTTGCTGACTTTCACTTTCTCTGACCACACAACTTGCAGAGGCTGTTGTGTGTTTGCTTCTAGCTCAAATAAGGTCAGACCATAGGAGTTACCTTCAGATAGAATCTGCTAAAGGACAAGGGACAGGAGGGAAGTTGTGGAAGGAGAGAATGTGGATTTACATTCTCCTGGTCATGTAGCCTTGGGCAGACTTCTTACTCTTTGAGTTTCTACTTCAGCACTCAAAAAATAGGAACAAGTCCTTTCCTTGCTGAGTAGCAAGAGGAGTAAATGCAATGTGTGTAAAGCATCCAGCACTGTGGTTGGCACCAACTGGGGCTCAATGCACCAGTGCTCTATTATCATTGCTTCTGACAGATGTGCTCAAGCCTGCTTTTGCAGAGTGTGGGAAACAGGAGGCAGAGCTGTGCTTCCTGCCTTCAAGGAAGTCTCTTTCCTTTTTATAATTCTTCTAGTTTCCAGAATCCAGAGTAGCAACAACAAAATTAAAAGAAGGAAAACCAAAAACAAAAACCTGGGGAGAAGGCAAAGTAACTAAACACTCCCTTAGCTTCATTGACTTAAAAGGACATTGATGCATCTGCCTCTCCCCTTCTGCCACACTCCACCCCTTTCCCAAACTATTCTCAGCTTTTCCTCTAGAAGTTGCCTCTAGCAGCTACTGAGGTACCTTCTGCCTCCCACTCCAGCTTTGTTGCTTCAGAGAAGATACAGATCTAGTCTTTTTCCTTGAGTGGCTCATGATGCTATAAGGAACAGACCAGGTCACACTGATAACCAAGAGGTATGGACTCTGGGCTATGCTGAGTCCTAGTAATTGGCCCCCAGGATAAGAGTACAGGATCTATGGTCAGAAACTTAGGTTTAAATCTAGGACCCAAATAGACCCAGGAAAGCTCCCCATTCTTATGTGTTCCAAAGCAAGCAAAGAATGCTCTTCAAGGACATAAGGAAAAGAGGCAGCTCAAAGTAGGAGCAGGCTGAAGAGGTTACCTCACCTAGGAGGATGCAGATTGAACAGCAGCCAATGACAGGCAGACAGGCCTGAGGCAGGCCTGGTTGTAAAGCCCTGCCACAGAGGCACTACAAGAAATCCAGGGTGAGAGCCACTTGCAGTGGTTGCAGAAATCTTGGAGGAAGAAATGATCCCTACTGTACTGAGCTGATTCCCTCACCTGCTCTTCCCCACTATGGCTGTATGCACCAGGGATGCAGACCAAGATAGGCTGGCTCCCTGGCTGGGAGAGCATCAGTACTCTTCTAAGAGCTTTACAAACATGCTCTAAGGATTCTCTCACTGCAATTCCCTCATTCTGCCATAAGGACACAGAGGTCTTCTACCTAGCAGTCTTGGGCTGTCCACAGCTAATAGCCTAAAAGGTGGGGTGGCCTCTCCCTTGGCTGCCATCACTGGCCCCTAGACTCTGTCTCCCTTTGCATGGATATACATGTGTCAGTTTCCTAGACCTATAAGCGCCCCTCTCAGAAGGCAGCTTAAGTTGGTTCCACTCTAGACACTGGATAATGGTTCCTTACTCTCTTCACTTGTTCTCACTGTTTTCTTCTGACAGAAGACACACATGGGTGGTCCACATCTGTAGCTCAAAAAGCCTGGAAGCTGGGCTGGGGTTGTGGCTCAGTGGTAGAGAGCTTGCCGAGCATGCGTGAGGCACTGGGTTTGATTCTCAGCAGTGCATATAAATAAATGAATAAAATAAAGGCCCATCAACAACTAAAAGAAAAAGGTTCAAAGCTACTGTTAGTCATTTTTCAAGCCATTTCACCACTTCAGGCCTTTTTCACAAGATACTCTTTGCCTGGATGTCCCTTCCACCCTATCTCCTTAAAACTTACTCATCTTTCAAAATGCAATGCAAGCAGCTTTCACTGAAACTTTTCTTGACTTTCTTTTACACACCTCAAGTAAAAATGACTCCACCTTCCTTTGCTCTGAAGGCAACAGGGCAAAGCAGTTAAGAGCATGGACTCCAGAGTCTACTGTATAAATTCCAATACTACTCCATCACTCACTACTGCTGGGCCTTGTGGATGGTACATCTGCTTCAGTTTCCTCATCTGAATGATAGCTAATGATAGTGCTTAAAGTTTGAGGATTAAGAGTTAGTCCATAGAAAGCATTTAGAGCAGCATTTATTATCTCCATTTTACAGATGAAGAAACCAAGGTTCAGAGAAGGTAAGTATCTTGCCCAAGATCGTAACAGATAGGCGACAGAGCCAGGCACTGACCTAAGGTGACTGTGACTATATTTCACTGGATAGCCAGGTATGCTGACAGTATGTAAAAAGGGCATGATACCATCAACTCTGTTCTTCGGTGTGCACTGAAAGTGAGCCAGTCTGAGGACAGTATTAAGTTCATTGTCCATGATGCTCATATGCACTCTGCTGGGGGAACTCCTGCCTGCAGAGTTCTATGTGCTCACCTTGAGCTCCTAGATCCTTGACCTCCCTTCTCCTTGAGGCCTGGTCATTTCCTCTCTGGCAGTCAGCACCAGGACAAGAGAAAGGCAGTAGTACAGTACTATTACTTCATCCTGAGTTCTCTCTCTACGAGGTGGGTATTATTTTTCTCAGTTTACAGTGGAGGCTCATACCATGGCTCAAAGAAGTTAAGTGACTCTCCTAAAACCCTACAATTTGTAAATGTAAAGCCAAGTTTCTAAATCAGGCTTCCTGGACTTCAGGACCTCGGTTCTGTGAGTCAGATATCAGTTGTCTGCTATGGGTTCACAGAGACTTGCTCCAGTTCACACAGCTGGTTGGTAGTAACACTAGAGTCTGAGCCTGATTCATCTGGCTCTGAAGCTCTCTTTTTTTGCCCCAAAGGTCTTTGGCCTGTGAACCATATCCCTGAGGTCCAGCATTTACCACATACCACCTGAATATTAAATAAAGGGCAGGTCCTACATACAGCCACACTACTTTCCAGATTTATGAAGACAGTATTATAATTAATGAAATACAAATCCATTTAGAAAACCAATCAGAGTCACTTCAGTTTTCTTTTCATTGTGTACTCCTCTATCATTATATTCCCTAAGTCCAAGTTCCACCAAATCCTGAAGGGAGAAAGGGCTATCTGTGAAATTTTCTGACATTACTAAGAGCTCCTTCTGCTCTGCCTGCCTACCTGTTTAAGAGCTCTCCAAAAGCACACTAAGGTACCTTTTCCAAGGTACTTTTCCTGATCCTTGGCTATAAACTCATAATGGAGAAGTGTCTTTTGTGAGGAATAATTGTCCAGAAGTCAAAGTCAGCAAGAAGAGACACAATCCCTTCCAAGACTTGAATCCTATGAATGCTAAGGACCAATGCAATCTTCATCAAAGAGGACTCTAGTCCTGAGCTATGATGAAGGAGCCAGGTAGCTGCATTTCTGTCTTTCCTACCCCTCACCTCCAATGCCTTCCCTACCCACCTAAGATACATAATCTGGGGGAAAAGGAACATTCAAATTTCACTTCTAGTTTCACTTCTTTCTGGTTATGTGCTTTTAGGCAAGTTACTTAATTTCCCTAAGTCCATTTGCCTGGGTAATCTGGCAGAGAAATGGGCACCTGGGCTCTGGAGCTTATTAGTCTAGCCCTAGATCCTAGTGTACGCTGGGTCTAGGGGGCACTGGAAATACAGAGATGGATGGTACACAGATCTCAAGGAGCTTACAGTCTAGCAGGAAACACAAACATAAGAACATGTGATTTGCTCAGTACAAAGTTCTGAAAACATATAAAGGAAGTTGACACTTTCTATCAGAAGTGGGGAAATGTTAGAGAAGCCTTCACACAAAGGGTTTTGATGGATGAACAGGAGTTTCCCCAACACATTAAAAGAGTAAAGGCAATGTAAGCAAAGGAAACAGCATAAGTGAAGGGAGGTAAAACATTCATGTGTATTTGGAAAGCAGCAAGAAGTTTGATATAACTGAAATGTTATGAGAGGACAGAAGATGTGAAGATAGGGATACTTCAATGAGTTAGATCATCTAGGAACTTGATATCTTGCTCAAGAGCAAGAATGGGGCATAGTCTTAAATATTTACCCTCTTGGCTCCAGTGCTCTTCCTGTCAAAACAAGCACCCTGCAATCGCACCCTCTTCTGTGCCTTTGATTTAAGAGTTCTTCTCCTGGCCCTGACAGTAAGGCATTTCTGTCCCACAGATTATAACTCACTCTGGGCTATTATTCAGCTCCCCAGCCCTGGCCCTGCTGCAGTTAGTCCAAACATAATATCCTTCATGCATATATTATCTGTCTCCCTATTATCTGGAATCATTTCGGAATTAAATTTCAGTCCTGCAATATTGGCTTCAGGAGCGGCGCGCTTTATGGGCTAGTCAAAGGTTAGAATACCAATCAAAATAACAGTGCCGATGCAGCGAGACATTTTAATATTCCAAAACCCGGTAATTGTAAAAGGACATAATATTTTTTCCCTGATTACCCCAAAGGCAACACATGTTAACAAGGCGAGGGAAGAAGTGAAAGAAATTTCAGAGTTCAGACAGCTGTAAGACATATTTAAAGGAAAAAGCCCAGGCTGGGCACTACACCATGGAGACAGGGAAACAAGAAGAAAGGAGACATTCCCTCTAGCTCCAGCAGCCCCTGACTCCAAATGTGGTACTGTTCCCTCCTCTGCCTCTGGACTACACCTCAAAAACTCACCCCCAAAGCAGAGGCTGCAGAGGGTGAAGAACTCAGCACCTGAGTCTTGAGGTATGAGTTCCAGGTTTCAGCTTATAATTCAGTAGCCTCCAGCTCCCAAGAACGATCCCTCCCAGGGTTTCAGCATCAAACTCGGCAGCAAGTACCCTGGGCTGCTGTCCACTCACCCCCTCCTTATACAATGCCTGTGTGTGCACCCCACCCTCCCTCACTTACACCTAGTGTTCTGTGTCCTGCACTATGTGCTTGTCTTTCTTCTCAAACACAGCTAGAGGCTCTGATCTAGCTGGCTCCCATCACGATTCCAGCCCACAACTGTTCACTGTCCCATGAACAACGTTCTGTTCTTTGGATGATGCCAAAAACCTGGACCCTAGCCCTGCCTGGTTCTGACTGCTAAGTAGCCCAGAAGTATCTGTCCTCAATGCAAACTATCCCCCTCCAAAATACCTTGTAGCACTTCTAAATATTCATGCCTCTTTTGACTTTCTCTTTTGTTGTGTTCTTTTTTTCCCCAAAATTACTTCTGAAGAGCCCTAGAAGAGGGGCTCTGTGGCTGGCACCAGGCAGACACCATAGCTCCTCTCTGGCTGCCTATCACTTGATCAGCTTTATCCTAACAGTTCCAAAAAAGTGACCTGACTAGCAGAGTTTTGGGTCTTCTCATGCTTGACAGCTTCCCACCTTGCTCAGCCCACTTGCTGAAACCACCAATCTGTATCATCCCGACCTGCTGACCTGCCTATGGCCCCCAGCAAAGAACTTCATTAAGGCTGAGAATTTATTCTTTCATAAGCCCTTAATTTATTACTGTGCTGATTGGGACTCTGAATGCTCCAAGGTCAGGAAAAGTCGTACTCAATTGTAGATACCAATGCTCCCTTTAGCAGTTTTTCCTGCTGTCCCCTCCCAGGGGGAGGCAGGAGACAAAATGTTTCTTGGAGGAACTCAAAAGGCCTCCTCCTTGCTCTCTAACATTTGGTCCCAATCTCACCCTTTTCAGAGAACAGCACAGAGCACAGATGGCAAAGAAAAAGTGAACCATCACACTTCATATCCTGGTACCTTTGGGCCTGTTAAATTCAAGGCAACCCCTACCCCTATAATTGCTGGGCATGACTGATTGAGACCTGTCTGCTAGAACTGACTCAGAATCCTCCTAAGGCTGCTCACTTCCCCAAAACCACCAATCAGGCTGAGGCATCAGAGGGGAATCCTGAGAATTTATGACTATACATGCACATAATTGCATGGCAGGGTCTGAAGATACACGAATTGTCTCTGTGTAGGAATACATTTTTACATACATTTATATGTATGTGTCCATGCATTCGTGGTGGGTAGAACATCATTTTATGTGTGCATGTGTTTATCCATGTGCTCCCATCCTTATGGAAGACTCATCCCACCTTTCTTTTTCTTGATTCTTTATTTATAACAATATTCTTTTCCACTCAAACTTAGCTAACCACTTCCATGGCTGTACCTTGGAACCTGCCAATAGGTAGAACTGCCCCATCTCTGAAATCATGAACTTAGTAAGCCTAGTCTTTAATCATAATCTCTAATCCTTCCATCTTGCCTGCTCAACTATACCCAGCATAATTATTCTGCATCTTATTGGAACCTACCTTTCTCTATCTATCAGACCCCTGTTATCCTCTCTTCCCTCAAATTTAGTTTAGATCCTACAGTCCATCTTGTTGTCTTGACAACATCTTCAACTCCCTCTTCCTTTCATCACAGTTCCTGGAGGAGAATCTTCATTCCCCCTGATGAATCTAAATGTCTTTCTCCATGCCCACAACCAGGCAGCTGAGACTGGCCTTGAACTTGTGACCCTCTTGCCTTGGTTTCCCAAGTTGCTGGGATTACAGACATGTGCCACAGTGCTCAACATAAAGCTGTGATCTTCCTATGCCTAAAAGTAAAAGCAAACTTTGGGTCTTTTTCAAGGTAAAGTGCCATATTTATATATTACCATTAAATGGTTCTATATAAATATATTTATGACCATTTATATATTATCATTTATAAGTATTAATTATAATTTATTAGTATATATTTATATAGCACCATTAATCTATATACTTATACAAATTTATATGTAATATACAAATATATTTATATAAAAATAAATATATATTAATTTATACCATTTATATATTAACCATTTAATGTATAAAACTTATTTTTATTAGACTCATAATCTTTTTTTAACACATCACTGATGAAGTTTTGAGTGTCATACTCCAAACTGAATGTTTACTATACGATTTCCCATAGCAAGGGAATTTTCAGAAACTTATATGTTGCTTTACAGAAGTGAATATTAACATTCTGGAATCCATCCATTTCTCTCCCTTACCACTGCTGTCAGTTTAATCCAAGTAACTATCATCTTCTACCTGGACTTAACAGCAATGGTCTAATTCTGTGACAATCAGGGACAGTAATTCTTCACTCCCACCCCTGTCCAGGTCCTAGAAATATATATATAGATGGCAGGGGGAAGCATTTCTGGTTGCCTAGTGATTAGAAGAGGGGCACTATTCAATGAGCAAGAACCTAGAATGTCACAAGTTCAGCAATGTTACCTATGCAATGATTTGTGTCACTCAAAAATGCCAAATGTAGAAGAGGTTATCTTTTCTCCATTGTAAGTGTTTGGCACCTTTGTCTAGTATGAGATAACTGTACTTATAGGGGTATGTCTCCGTGTCTTCTATTGTGTTCTATTGGTCTACCTGTCTATTTTGGTGCCAATGCCATGCCGTTTTTGTTATTATTGTTCTACAGTGGAGTTTAAGGTCTGGTATTGTGATACCTCCTGTATCACTCTTCCTGCTCAGGATTGCTTTGGCTATCCTGGGTCTTTTGTTCTTCCAGATGAATTTCATGATTGCTTTTTCTATTTCTATGAGAAATGTCATTGGGATTTTAGTTGGAATTGCATTAAATCTGTATAGTGCCTTTGGAAGTATGACCATTTTGATATTAATTCTGCCTATCCAAGAACATGGGAGATCTTTCCATCTTCTAAGGTCTTCTTCAATTTCTTTCTTTAATGTTCTGTAGTTTTCGCTGTAGAGATCTTTCACCTCTTTGGTTAGAAAACTGGAAATATGCAGTGAAATGAAATTAAACCCCTAGCTCTCACCCTGTACAAAACTCAACTTGAAATGGATCAAGAATCTAGGAATTACACCTGAGACCCTTCACCAAATAGAAGAAAAAGTAGGCCCGAATCTCCATCACGTTGGCTTAGGACTAGACTTCCTTAACAAGACCCCCATAACGCAAGAAATAAAAGCAAGAATCAATAAATGGGATAGATTTAAACTAAAAAGCTTTTTCTCAGCAAAGGAAATAATCAATGTGAAAAGAGAGCCTACAGAGTGGGAGAAAATCGTTTCCACACACACTTCAGACAGAGCTTAAAAAACTTTACACCAAAAATACAAAGAACCCAATCAATAAATGGGCTAAGGAAATGGGCAGACACTTCACAGAAGATATACAGGTGATCAACAAATATATGAAAAAGTGCTCACCATCCCTAGTGATTAGAGAAATGCAAATTAAAATCACTCTAAGATTTCATCTTACTCCAATTAGAATGGCTATTCTCAAGAACACAAGCAATAATAAGTGTTGGCGTGGATGTGGAGAAAAAGGTACACTCACACATTGCTGGTGGAGTTACAAATTGGTGCAGCCACTCTGGAAAGCAGTATGGAGATTCCTCAGAAAACTTGGAATGGACCCACCATTTGACCCAGCTATCCACACATTGCTTCACACCCAAAGGACTTAAAAATCAGTATACTACAGTGATGCAGCCATATCAATGTTCACAGCAGCTCAATTCACAATAGCTAGATTATGGAACCAACTGAGATGCCCTTCAATTGATGAATGGATAAAGAAACTGTGGTATATATATATATATATATATATATATATACACAATGGAATACTACTCGGCCATAAAGAAGAATAAAATTATGGCATCTGCTGGTAAATGGATGAAGTTGGACAATATCATGCTAAGTGAAATAGGCCAAGCCCAAAAAACCAAAGTCCAAATGTCTTCTCTGATAAGTGGATGATGATATATAACAGGGGGAGCGGATATTGGGGGGGAAGAGAAGAATGAAGGAACTTTGGATAGTGCAGAGGAAAATGGGGTGGGAAGAGGTGGGGGAAGGAAAGATAGTAGAATGAAACAGACAGTATTACCTTAGGTATATTTATGATTGCATGAATGGTGTGAATCTACATTGTGTACAACCATAGAAATGAAAAGTTGTACCCTGCCAAAAAAACCGCCAAATGTAGCCCCATTAAGAAAAAGTAACTGGGGCTGTGGTTGTAGCTCTGTGGCAGAGCGCTTGCCTAGCACACATGAGGTACTGGGTCGATCCCCATCACCACATAAAAAAATTAAATAAACAAAATAAAGGTATTGTGTTCATCTACAACTAAAAATACTTTTAAAAAAAGAAAGAAAAAAGAAAAAAAGAAAAAGTAACGGGTATAATCCTAGTGACTCCAGAGACTGAGGCAGGAGGATTCCAAGTTCAAAGCCAGCCTCAGCAATTTAGTGAGACCTTAAGCAACTTAGCAAGACCCTGTCACAAAATAAAGAGTTGGGGATGTAGCTCAGTGGTGAAGTACCTCTGGGTTTAATCCCCAGTCCAAAAAAAAAGAGAGAGAGAAAGAAAAAGAAAAAAGTAACTGGTCTTTTGTATCTATTCTTAGTTTTCTTTACACTGCAGTCAGAGGGAACTTTTTAAAAATGCAAATCAGATGTCCCCCCACCCCTTTTCTTTGGTGTCATGAATTGAAGCCTGAGGCACTTAAGCACTGAGCCATATTCCAGCCTCTTTTATTTTTTATTTTGAGACAGGGTCTCCCTAAGTTTTTTAGGGCCTCATGAAGTTGCTGAGGCTGGTCTCAAACTTGTGATCCTCCTGCCTCGGTCTCCCCAGATGGGATTACAAGCATATGCCACTGCACCTCTCTTAATACCCTTTAAGACTTCCCCTTACCCTAAAGATAAAGATCAAAATCAGGGTATGGTCCTGTCTTTCCCCTCACTTTCTTCATATCAGTCTCTTCTTCCCACATTCACTATGCTTTAGGTAGTCATTTGCTCAACAAATAATGATTAAATTGTCTGTAAACCATGAACCATTCAAAGTGATGGAAATAAAACAGTAAACAAGAGACAAAAGTTCTGTATCCTGGTTTCTATGAAGCTGCCAGGCTTCTCCTCACCTCAGGGCTGTTCCCTGTGCTTAGTCAATTCCTCCTTCACACTTTGGCTTAGACAGCCTTTCTCAGAAAACTATTCTTTGATTCCACCCAATTAAGTCATGTTCCTTATATGATCTGCAACTCTGAACTGTTCAGTGTTCTCAATGCAGCTGAAATGATCTGGTCAACATCCATCTTTTCTGTTATATCCCGAGGGCCTAGCATCATACCTGGCACACAGAAGGCTCTCAAGAAGATTTATTTCTTGATGAAGATGCATATACTTATATATATGCACATGTCTTTAGACTTTATGAATATGTACATATAGATACATTCATGTCTGTTCACGTTTCCAAACATTTCTGCAGAAGACTTTATGTGGATATGTAGATACATGGGGACGCACATAAGGATATGTATAATTTTGAGCATACTTACTTGGGTGTATTTATTCACATGAGGACCTGTGTGTCTTCAGGCATATGCATGTGTGTGTGTGCACACACGTGTGTGTATTTTTCTGGCCCTTCAGTGACAGCTCTGCCTTCCTGGAGGGAGCTGGGAGCAGGGCCCCAAGTCTTCTCTAAGCTGACAGCTCAATAAAAGTCTAAGATCATTCAATGACATTCCAAATGTCAGCAAACACTGGCTTGCTCCACTCTGCTACAGGGGAAGTAGGTGGAGGCGGGAGCTATAGAAACCTGGCTGCTGAAAAGCTGCTCTTTCCTGACCCAGCCCATACTATTTCTGGAGAAGACAGGGCAGCTGAAAGATGGCATTTTGCTTTTCTTAGAGGCCTTAGGAAATGGGGATGGTGAGTTCAGTTCCAGTTGCTTACTTAGTGGCACATTTGGAATGATGTGACTAGGGGGCAGAGAAGGGGTTAGACCCTTTGTTTTCCCAAACATGCTTGGTTTACCTCACAAGAGGAAATCACAAGCCCAACTAGAAATAGAGTCCTCAGTTTCCCCTTGTGCTTATTTCCTCCTTCTATCTTGACAGTTGGTGGAGAACCAAGCTGAAGAGGTTCAGGACTTCCACCGCCCCCCCACCCCCCATTTTGGGCCCAGCAGCACCAAGGTGGCTCTGAGTGGCAATGTTACCACATGGGTCAGCTGCTTTCCTGCCTTTCTGCCAAGGAACCTAGAGGCAGGGAGCTGCCACACACCAAAAAGTCAAGTGAACTTCACAGAGTAATTGTTCATGGTCAGCGCCTGCTGCGCCTGGACGGGTCTTCACATTGCATTTGCTGAGGCTGGACAGCAGCCTCAGATGAGCTCTGACAGCTAGCACGCTGTCTTCCAGGAGCGCATGCCCAGTCACATGGGCACACTTAGCCCACCAAGCCCCGCCTGGGAAGCCTCTGTGGAGTTACTTCTCAAAGATGATCCAGTCAGTCAGCAATTATTCACTGAGAACATATTCTCTACCTAGCCTGGTCTAACCACTGGGGACACAGAAAGGAACAGACTCAGTCTCTGTGCTCCAGGTGTATATGTCTGGAAGGAAAATATATAGACTCAGTTCCAACTGAGTTAACTAATCCCAAGAGCCAAAGAGCCTCAGGGCAAGAGAAGCTCAGCAGGAGTGATACCTAAGTGGATCTTCAAGGAGAGGGAATGTGTATGATGAAGATGACTGGGGGATATTTCAGGCAGAGGGAAGGCCTGAGGCCAGGTCCCAAAGGTGAGGCAGAGCCTAGCCTTCTCAAAGATGAGAAGTAGTAAGTGGCACTGGCTCAGTTGTTGGGAGATCAGCAGGAAAAGCAGGTAGGGGTCAAAGTACAAAGAAGTCAGAGTACAAAGTACATCTGTAAGTACTTGTTCCACATCCCTTGGACTTGGTTTCATGCTTTGTGGCAGCAGTTGCCACAAACTTTCTCTTCTACTGTTGTCCTACATTTGTTAGCTCTAGCCCCCCACACAAAAAGCATGCTGCTCTCCCTGCTTACAAATATTATCCCCTCCTTATATCCATATCCTGCCTTCCTTGATTGCCAGTTTAAGATCCAAATCTTCCTGATACCTAGCCTGAGCAGCAGTACCTCTTCAATGGCTTCTTTTTTCTGAGCTAATGGGAGCTACCACCCTGATCCCTGGTGTATTCTTCCTAGAGCTTCCTGGGAGTCACTAAACTGACCAGAAGCATGAAGTTCCTGAGGGTGCTCTAGGGCTGTTGTCCTATATCAGGATGATTTACAGGGATCAGTCTCCTAGTGGACTGGGCCTTCTGTAGTAAGGATTCCTCCAGACAGGGATCTGGGGAGTCTATAGCTATACATCCTTCCTTCTGCTTACCTAGGAAACACAGCACACACCAGGAAAGAATGGTTTTCTTGGTGTTTCATTCTCTACCAGAGTCATTGTCCTAGCTACACAGGATCCCTACTGGCCCAGAGCTTTAGCATCAACTCTCTAGGTCCTCAGGGATGCATTAGTGCCAGTCTCCTCCCTCCTATACACATGAACAAGGCTCTGCTAAGGCTAGGTGGGACCCAAACCAGCTTGTTTTGACTCTCCTCCCAACCAGAGGGAGACATCAGGGCAAGTCAGGAGGCTCAGAGGCTACACTCTTGAGGTCATCAAAGAATACTTTCCCAAAGGCTCATCTAGCACCACATCTCTGTGATAACATGACTTAGCCCAGAGATTCAGCTCTGACTGAGAACCCTGGAAAATCCCTTTATCTGGGACCTCTGTGCATACCTGTGTGACACCAACTAGAGCAGAATCATACTCTATCTAGTCCCCAGCAGCTTCCCAGAAATAACCATAACATTTCAGTGCATATTAGCTAGGGAAGAGGAAGAAGAGATGTTGAGAAAAAAGAAAACAGAACAAAAATGGGAGGGGAGCTCTGAGTCATAGGAGGACCAGAGGAAGACCCTGAGTGGGGCTCAGATAGTACCTTTTTCAGATTAATCCACTGCTTGAAGTAATCCGCCACTGGCAAGCCCAAGTACTGGCACTGGCCTGGAAGCCTACAAGAAAGGGAAGAGAGAACAAGTTGGACACACACATGTCCCAGGTATGAAGTCTTAAGCTAGAAAGCCCAATAAAATCTACAGGACAAACGGTCTCCAAAGGCAAACCCATTAGCCATGAATCCCACCCCACTCAAGGAAATGACCCCACCTCTAGCATTATATGCACTGGGCTCTAAAATCAGCCCTTAGATCTAAATGCGAGTGCCTGAAAAAGCTGCTCAAAATAATACCAGCAACTACTATTTTCTAATGGCCTACAGTATGCTATGTACCTTGCTTACACTTTTCACATTTAATTTTCAAAGGGATGCCGTGAGGTAGTAGTGTTATTTACAGTTTACACCCCAAAAAATGAGATTCAGGCAACAAAAAGCAGGCTAATATATCTGTATTCCTTTCATTTCCTTTTCTTGTCTTATTGCAATATGGGAGCTTTTGTTGTTTGGTTTTGTTTTGAAACAGTAATCTTTTGAATCCAGGGCCTCACACATATTAGATAACCACTCTGCCACTAAGCTACACCCTCAACCCTTGTTTTCTTGGTTTTTTTAAATCATAAATAGGTATATGATTCTGTAAACTGGTGTTCTGGAAAAATAAATTATTATTGTGTAAAAAGAGGAAGAAAGAAAGAAAATGAGATTTGGAGAGGTTATCCAAGGTCTCACAGCTAAAAAAAATGGTAATGCCAAGAACTGAACTCAGTTTTGTCAGATTTTAAAGCCTGTGTTCTTTCCAATGACCCAGTCTCTTGTTGAGTTACAGCAAAGAGATAGAGATACAAGATAGGAGGAGACAGGGAACAAGCATATGATGTGGAGACAAATGGGCAGGGACTCACTTCACCTTTAAATCTCTACCTGTATACTTATTTCATCATTAGAATAAAAGGAGGTCAGGGTTGGGAATGTGGCTCAGTGATACAATGCTTACCTAGTGCTTGTGAGGCACTGGGTTTGATCCTCAGCACCACATAAAAATAAATTTTAATAAAAAATGATATTAAAAAAAAAGAATAAGAGTAGGTCAGAATTAAAACCAAGGATCTGTTCTTGTTTTTTTTTTTTTTTTTTTTTTTGTTTTTTTTTTTTGTCTTTAAAATACAATCTACTGCCAGGCACAGTGGCCCACACCTATAATCCCAGTGGATTGGGAGGCTCGTAGGAGGATTGCAAGTTTAAAGCCAGCCTCAGTAAAAGTGATGCACTAAGCAACTCAGTGAGACCCTGTCTCTAAATAAAATACAAAATAGGGCTGCAGATGTGGCTCAGTGGTCGAGTGCCCCTGAGTTCAATCTCTGGTACCCCACCCCAAAACAAACAAAACCAAACAAAAAAAAAGTACAATCTATCAACTGTCTCCACCTCTAGCCAATGATGCAATTTTACCCACACCAATCAATTTCAACCAGACATGTATGATACCTGATGAGAGTTAAGAACTAAGGATTCAAAAAGGAAGACTTAACCCCTCTCTGTAAAGAACTCAGTTTATTTAAAGAAATGGACAGTGAAAAGAAAAAAAAAAAGGTGCCTTAAGTTGGTTCCACATGAAGGTATGTGGAAGGACAGAGGAAATTCATGTCACTAGAAACACAAACCAGGAAAGATACACTTTTCTTTCTAAAAAAAAAAGTGGTCACAGGCAATGGAGAGCCTCTGAGGAATTGTGACTTATGACAAGGATTCTGGGGGCAACAAAAATAATAGATTAAAAAAGACAGGTAGTAGCCAGGAGACCAGAGACAGTAGTGGCAGAGACAGAGATAGAGGAATAGACATAGGAGATGTAAAGAAGGACTTGGTGACCTAATGAGATGTGGGGTCTGCTATTTCTTGGATCTTAAATAGGTATTTGGGGCATATACCATATTATTTTTAATACAGCATATTCATTCTTTTTTTTTTTTTTTAAACATTTTTTTTTCCAGAACTGGGGACTGAACCAGGGGTGCTCCACCACTGGGCAACATATATATATTCATTTATTCATTCATTCTTCACTCATTCTTCATTCATTCATTCATTCATTTTGCGGTGCTGGGGATTGAACTCAGGGCCTTATGCTTGCAAGGCAAGCACTCTACCAACTGAGCTATATCCCCAGCCCCAGCACATTCATTCTTTTAGGAAAAAAAACTGCCAGTATCACTGACAGCTGCCAACCAGCAACTACAGATTCTGACCTTAAAAGTCATAATTTAAACTCTAGCATTCAATAACATTCTTTCTCAGGATGCCTTTGTGTTAGCCAAATATCCACACATAAAAGGACTTACTGATCCCCAGACTGGCACTATTGGAAGGTGGCAGAACTTTTAGGAGGCAGGGCCTACTCAGAGGAAGTTGGGTATTGGGGGCATGCCATGGAAAGGGATTATTTAGACTTGTGGCTCCTCCTTCTCCCTCTCTACTTCCTGGCTGCTGTGAGGTGAACAGACCTCTATCACATGCTCACATCACGATGTTCTGTCTTGCCACAGACTGCAAGCAACAGGGCCAGATGACCAGATTGAAACCTCTGAAACAGTGAGCCAAAATATGCCTTTTCTCTTTTTAAGTTTATTATTTTGGGTATCTTGCAACAGTAACAAAAAGCTGACTTATGCATGGCTCAACGAAATAAAATAATGCAGCCCAAGCCAAAGGTTTGTGGCTTGGTTAGAGCTACTGTTTGAGTGTGTCCCTCAAAGCTAATGTGTTGGAAACTTAACCCCCAATGCAACATGTTAAGAGGTAGAACTTTTAAGAAGTGATTAGGATTAATGCCATTATCACAGGAGTAGCTTAGTTATAGAAGGAGTGGGTTCCTAATAAAAGGACGAGTTTGGCACCCTTCCTTTGCCTCTGTCTCTCACATGCATGTTCTTTTGCCCTTCTGCCTTCCCTCAATGGGATGACACAGGAAGAAACCCCTCACAGTGTAGACCTCTCAACCTTGGACTTCCCAGCCTCCAGAACTGAGAAATAAATCCCTGGGTAGTAAATTACCCAGTCACCCAGTGTTAGAGTGACACAAAACAGAATAAAACAACTAGCTTCATACTACACACTAAGATAGAGGAGGTAGTAACAAAGAAAGCATATTTGAGGCCAGGATTTGGTCAATTTTATCAATGGGTTTTAAGTTTTCTGCATATAGTGTAACCCTTTACTGTTTAAACTGGGATAACCCCACACTTAGTATATCCCTGAAAGGAGGCAGAATTGGGAATGCAGTTTCAGAATGACACAAGGTAAGCACTCAATGTCTGCTGAGTTTGAGGAGCCTAGGAGATATTTGAAAGTAGAATGATGTCTAGGACACAGCTACATATCCAGCTCTGCAGAGACATCTGGTCTAGGGATATAGATTATTAAATCATTAATTTAATGGAAGGAAAATTAAGAATAGATATTACTATACTCACCTGAGAAGAATACAGGATTAGGTGAGCACAGGGCCCAGGCTAATGTCTTATAAACTTTATTGAGCTAAAATGAAACCACCTCTAGCACACTATCACCCCACAAAAAGAACTCATACTTGACAGAGCAGACAACTCTAATTTTGAACTCAATTTTAGAACGTCCTTCTTTACACACTTAACCTTGGTCTCCCCGCAACTCTGTTCTATTCATGAGCCAGAGGTATGTCTTCAGAAACTACACAGAATAAGACTTCTATCTTTTCCTTGCAGAACCCTTCAAGATCTGAGAGCCCAGAAAGCTTCCTCCAGAGTTCCCTTCTCCAGGCTGCAAACGGCAAACCCTCATCTCCTTTCAGAGTTCCTCAGGAAACAATGTGTCATGAGTCAGGACTCAACCAATTCACCCCATTCCCAAAAAGCAGGGCCCCAGTCCTTTTTCAGGTTATCAGACACTGAGGTTATACATTCTCTTTTGACCCCACTTCACATCTTCAGTAGCCAACCTAAACTGTGAAAGTATGTTTCCCTTTTCTGTACTATTTAGAATTAATTTTTGAGCTTAAAATACAGGTCATTCATGTCAAGTGTCATGGAGTGAGCAAGCAGGAAGAGAGTTGAGAAAACCCCAATTAATTTGGTAATGGGGAGGTCACAGGCAATCTTGGTGAGAAGGGTGTTAGTGGGCCAGGTGGGGGGCAAGGCAGAGGCAGCCTACGAAGCGTTGAGGAGTGAGCAAGACACAAGAAATGGAGACTAAAAATACAAACTCTTTTTTCAAGGTTTAAACTTATAATTTAGTTATAAGACAAGTTTGACCCAGAAACTTCAAGACCAATCTAGCCTTCCATCCATTATCCTTCAAATACTCAACAGATGCTAACAGAAAGTTGACCTCCATATTTTAAGCAATATAGTAAAGATTTACTTTTATATGATCCAAAATATCTTATGTGAGGAACAGGATCATCTCAGACATCCAGGTGGCACAGTGATATTGACCATAACCAGTCAGTTTTCTGAAAGAGAACTTCTGGCTGAGGTCAAGAGGAAGAAGGGGATATCCAGAGAGGATGTGCCCATTTGGGACAAAGGACCAAGGATAAGAGAAAATTAGGTAAGGTTTTTAAGGATGAGAAGTAGCCTTACAGCTAGAATGTGGCTGCCTAAGAAGCAAATCTGAAATCTGACTTCAAATAATTTTATTTCCTTCAAACTTTCTCTTAAGTTCCTTGTCCTTGGTGTGTGAGAAAAATGCTTGCTGAGTTCAGCTATTTTACTTTTTTCCCATACTTTTTATTGGTACATAACAGTTGTATATAATGGTGGGATTTATTGTTACACAGTATAATTTGGCCAATATCATTCCACAGTATTTCCCCTTTTCCTTCCCTCCTACCTCCTTCCCCTGGTCCCTTTCCTCAAGTAATCTCCCTTAGATCTTCATGAGACTACACATACACATACCTTTCTTTCTCATTTTTTAAAAAAATGTGTTCTTTTTAGTTTTACATGACAGAGAATGTATTTTGACACACATACGTGGACTATAACTTCCCATTCTTATGGTTGTACATGATATACAGTTACACTGGGGTCATGTATTCATATATGAACATAGGAAAGTTATATCCAATTCATTCTACTGTCTTTCCCATTTCCACTCCCCCCCCCCCCATCCAATCCAGTGAATATCCACTCCTCCTGCCTAACCCTTGGCCTATTATGAGTCAGCATCCATGTATCAGAGAGAACATTCAGTCTTTGGTTTTGGGGGATTGGCTTATTTCACTTAGCATGATAGCCTCCAGTTCCATTCATTTACTGGCAAATGCCATCATTTTATTCTTCTTTATGGTTAAGTAATATTCCATTTTGTATTTGTATCACATTTTCTTTATCCATTCATCTATTGAAGGGCACCTAGGTTGGTTCCATAGCTTAGCTGTTGTGAATTGAGCTGCTATAAACATCGATGTGGCTGCATCACTATAGTATGCTGATTTTAAGTCCTTTGGGTATATGCTGAGGAATGGGATAGTTGGGTCAAATGGTAGGTCCATTCCAAGTTTTCTGAGGAATCTCCACACTGCTTTCCAGAATGGTTGCACCAATTTGCAGTCCCACCAGTGATTTATGAGTGTACCTTTTCCCCCACATCCCTGCCAACATTTCATGTTACTTATATTATTGATAATTGCCATCCTGACTAGAGATGAAATCTCAGTGTAGTTTTTATTTTACATTTCTCTAATTGCTAGTGATGTTGAACGTTTTCCATATATTTGTTGACCATTCAGATTTCTTCTTCTGCGAAGTGTCTGTTCAGTTCCCCCAACCAACACCTTTCTAGTCCTTTACCCTCTCTACCTTCCATATACAACAGAAAACATGTGACCCTTGGTCTTCAGAGTTGGCCTATTTTGTTATATGATGGTCTCAAGTTGCACCCATTTTCCTGCAAATGACTTAATTTCATTTTTCTTTATGGTTGAATAAAACTCCATTGGTGTATATACCACCACATTTTCTTTATCCATTCATCTGTTAATGGACACCTAGGATGGTTCTGTAGTTTTGCTATTGTGAATTGTGCTGCCATAAACATGGGTGTGCATGTATTGCTATAGTATGATGACTAATTTTTTAGGCTTTGTACCCAGGAGTGGTATAGCTTGGTCATATGGTGGTTTCATTCCTGATCTTTTGAAGAGCCTAAAAACTGATTTCCATGGAGGCTATCCTAATTTATAATCCCATCAACAGTGTACAAGTGCTACTTTCAACAGTGTAAAAGTGTTCCCTTTTCTTTTTTTTTTTTTTTATTGTAAACAAATGGGATACATGTTGTTTCTCTGTTTGTACATGGCGTAAAGGCATACCATTTGTGTAATCATAAATTTACATAGAGCAATGTTGTTTGATTCATTCTGTTATTTTTTCCCTTCCCCCCACCCCTCCCACCCCTCTTTACAGTAGTTCCTTCCTCCATACTTGCCCCCCTCCCTAACCCTCACTCTAACCCTTCCCTCCCCCCCATTAAGTGTTCCCTTTTCTCCACACCCTCTCCAGCATTTATTATTGTTTGTATTCTTAATGGCTGCCACTCTGACTGGAGTGAGATGAAATCTCAGAATAGTTTTGATTTGTATTTTCCTAATTGCTAATGATATTGAACTTTTTTTCATATATTTGTTGGGCATTCATATTTCTTATTTTGATAAGTATCTATTTAATCCATTTGGCCATTTATTAACTGGCTTATTTGTTTTTTCCATGTTAAATTTAGAACTCAGCTATTTTAGATAAACCACATTAAGGTCTGGGAATGAAGTGGGCTACCAGAAGTAGGAATAGCACACAGGCACTACCAACAAGTGGCAGAGATCCCCGACCTTATTTTCCGTAGCCAATCCCAGCACCTCCTGATAGTTGACACAGGCCAGAAGTCCTATTTGGCTCTGGCTAGCCCTATGGGGCAAGGGACTCTCTCGTCAGCAGGATTTTTTTTTTTTCCCTTTTTTATTATTTTATTGTAAACAAATGGGATACATGTTGTTTCTCTGTACATGGAGTAAAGGCATACCATTTGTGTAATCATAAATTTACATAGAGTAATGTTGTTTGATTCATTCTGTTATTTTTTCCCTTCCCCCCACCCCTCCCACCCCTCTTTTCCCTCTATACAGTGCTTCCTTCCTCCATACTTGTCCCCCTCCCTAACCCTAACTCTAACCCTAACACTAACCCCTCCCTCCCCCCATTATGTCAGTATCCACTTATTAGCGATAGCATTCGTCCTTTGGCTTTTTGAGATTGGCTTATCTCACTTAGCATGATATTCTCCAATTTCATCCATTTGCCTGCAAATGCCATAATTTTATCATTCTTTATGGCTGAGTAATATTCCATTGTGTATATATACCACAGTTTCTTCATCCACTCATCAATTGAAGGACATCTAGGTTGGTTCCACAGTCTGGCTATTGTGAATTGAGCAGCTGTGAATATTGATGTGGCTGTATCTCTGGTGTATGCTGATTTTAAGTCCTTTGGGTATAGGCCAAGGAGTGGGATAGCTGGGTCAAATGGAGGGTCCATTCCAAGTTTTCTAAGGAATCACCATCCTGCTTTCCAGAGTGGCTGCACTAATTTGCAGCCCCACCAGCAATGTATGAGTGTACCTTTTTCCCCACATCCTCGCCAACACCTGTTGTTGCTCGTATTCTTGATAATCGCCATTCTAATTGGGGTGAGATGGAATCTTAGGGTGGTTTTGATTTGCATTTCTCTTATTACTAGAGATATTGAACGTTTTTCCATATGTTTGTTGATTGCTTGTAGATCTTCTTCTGTGAAGTGTCTATTCATTTCCTTAGCCCATTTGTCCACTGGATTATTTGAATTCTTGGAGTAGAGTTTTTTGAGTTCTTTATAGATTCTAGAGATTAGTGCTCTATCTGACAGGATTTTAAGGGAAGACAACAGCTGTAGGTATTTCCACTTAGTTAGGAAGGGTCTAGCTCAAATAGGATCCTTCCTGTTCCTCTGGGAGGAGGACCTACATCAGAGGGGCCACATGGAGGACGAACCAGACAGACTGTCATGCTGGCTACTCATTCATATCTGAATATGGCTCAGCAGCAGTGCTGACTGCCATTCTGTACCCCATGTCTGACTGCAGCACGGGAAGGTTTGGGACTATCAGTCCCACTCAGGGGTTCTTGTCACTTGCAGGTATGTGTGCAGTTTGCAGATTCACTGATAGGTTGTTGAATGGTCCTCTAAATGGTCCCAGCCCTGTGACTCCAAGACACAAACACTATAAATGTAGCAAGGCCAGCCCCATCTTCATGAGAGACATAGAGCCTAATAGCAGAACTTGAACTCCCAGAAGATAGCTACATATCTCTATCAAACAACCCTAATCCACCTTAGCACCAAAAGATTAACTCTGTGAACAAAGTGGGTTACAGTGGTTGTCATCCCCTAGACAAGAGGAAACTGAGGATCAGAGAAGAAAAAGAATTTGTTCAAGCATACAAAGCCAAGGGCAGAACTAGAGATGAAATCTAAGGCTTCTGAATGCACAGGCACCAGTTTTATAGATTCATTCAGAGTTCCTGACAGTCCCTGGGGAGGTGAAATCTGGGACTTAAGAGAAGCAGGTAAGGTGGTCACTGATGAAAGTCATACCTTCACTGAAGTTCTTAGTAGCCTAAGGCCAGAGTCAGTGGGTACCAAATGGATACGTAGTTCCACCAATTTGGAAAGGAAAAGGGCAAAAGTCCCTCTAGCACAAAGGTTCTAAATGCTGTAAGTTCCCACCAGATACTGATTCCAAGGAAAAAGCCACTGGCAGTGGGCCCTGGACTAGCCCGTGGGCATGAATATGCAGGCAAGTTTATGGTGCCCAGGTCTCCATGCAGCTGGATTCACTGGGCACAAAGCTCCCCAACTGCCCAAATATCATCTGGTCATGCTTATTACTGTTGCCCAATGAAATTTTATGCAGCAAGTCCACAGGTGTGATTTCCCCTTCTTTACGAGGGTCGGAATGACATCACTGATGGCCAATAGAAAAGACCCAATTATGTCCAGGCCATAAAAAGGAATGGGATTTTTTTCCACAAAATCAAAACTTCCTTCAGCTTCATGAATGCAAGGGGCCCCCTTTAAGGAAGGGCCCCCCAGTCCTGCCTGTGGACTCTAAACCAAGGGACCTGATTGTTTTTTCAAATACTGTGGGGCCTAGGGCCAGAAAGGGGCTCTGCCCTTGGCATTTACCATTTGGCCCTGTTTTTTATCACACTGGCTGCTCAGGGTCATCAGAAGAGAATATCAAACCCTACTATAAGACATCCGATTGGCTCCTCACTTCTGCATCAAGGAGAAGTTAAAAAAGATGGGATACTTCCCAAGTTCCCTTATTTTTACTTTTGTATAACAAAAAAGCAGAGAGACCTTCCCTGCTTAGAAAGACGAGAACAATATGAGGGGAACAGGGGTGTGAGAAAGTGCCCTCCTCACAAGAATATGGCACAAAGCAAAAGGAACCCAGCCTTCCCACCCCACCCCTCACTCAGCCCCACCACCTGCAACCAAGTTGCTCTGGCTGGGTCCAGACAGCCCTGATGGCAAACAGGTGTGGCTAGCTCGGCGCCAGCCAAGGCAGGGGAGTAGCTCATTAAGGCACCCCCTACCCCCCCCAGCCCCCCTGCTAATGGGTATGGCCAAGGTGGAGCCATTGTAAGCAGGAGCTCGGCTTTGAAGATTAGGTGAACAGAGCTGGAGGGAGAGCAGTCAGCTTGAGTAGGGAGACCAGTAGCATCTACGCAGGTCTGACAGAGTGGCAGACAGATCCCAACAGCTAAGTCCAGTTAGAGAGCAGGGACTCAAGCTGAAAGAGGTCATGGACATTACTCCTTCCATGATTTTTTCTCTTCAAAACTTAAGAGACAACTCTGACTTGGAGATGCATGTCAGTCTCACTTTTAGTAGACCTGAGTTCTTAAAGAGGAGGGGCCAAGCAGACTCTGGAGCCACCTTCAAACCCTTTGGCCTCTCAGGAAAGGCTGTGGAACCTGGATCTTCGAATGATGTGGCCTGTCAATCCTGGTGCTCAACAGCTTTAGGATGTGCACCCACTGCTCACCTGCAGGAGCAAATTATTGTGTGCCAATGATATACATGTAACGGGTGTTGAAGAGCAAAGAGTGGGGAAGAGGCTCTGTCTGCCTCAAAGTCACGAGTGGACCAGGGAGGCACCAAAGGCCATTCCTTATGAAGGAGAGGACTGAGAGAAGCTGGAGAAAAGATCTTGCAAGGAGGACACCTATGAGGTGCTTGGGGTCCATTTCCATATTTGCTCATTCTAATACAAACACTTCCAAAGAATATTGTCGCCAGCTGTTCTGCATCTCAGAACTGCCACAATTTTCTATGCTCCTCTCCAAGTGCTACGGCTAAGCCTCAAAAAAAGTCCCATTCCCCCTGGACCCTAGTTTGGGAGTCCATCAGGTAAGAGCTCCGCAGTCTGAGCGGCATGAGTCTGTGTCTGGCACATGCAAGCTACCCCAGCCTGAGCAGCACTTAGCTTGAAACACAGCTCTTTGTCTCTCTGTTTCCGTTCCCCACCCAAAGGAGATAAACAGACCCGGGTGATGAACAGTCCGCCTTTCATGATCACTTTTCCTCAAGTTGAGGAGAGTAGCTGGTGATGGATGGGTTGGAATTTGGTTATCAGGAAGGGCTGTCAGCCAGAGGTACCTATCTCCTCCCCCACTACGCAGGGCATCATTACACTGTGGCATCGAAGTAAAATATGACCAAGGGGAGGGAAGAAAGAAAGAGGGGAAGGCTAGGCTTACACACAGAGCAAATTGAGCAACAATGAGAGCAGGCACGAGGCTGGGACGTTAGTTATCTGCCTGTGACACCTTTTATCTCTGCACAAATTGGTCCTTCCTCCCCCACTGCATCCTCTTATACAAACAGAGGCAGACACAATGTGTCACCACTGCAATAGCACAGCAATTTAACCCGAATTAGTGAGGGGGTCAAGCTAGGAAATAGGGGTTTCTCATTTCAACAGGTTCCTTAGTCTTGGTTCTGAACCACCACATTGTAGGGAGGAGGGTAGAGAGAAAGAAGACTCATAATTGAATTCATTCACTTGGCTGCTACTGATGTATAAAAAATTTATGCTCAAGCCTCCTACTTATCAAAGCTGGTTAGTATCCACTTCACCTGCGAGATGCACCATGTCAGGAGACATAGCACGGGCCTGCCGGGGGCACTCAGTCATTTTAGCCAATGTAGAAATCAGCAAGAACAGGGAGAAAGAGAGAAAGGCGCTTCCCAAAGACATCAACCCCAAGTCAGAAACCGCTTGCAATAGGACAGAGTACAAGGTAGCATTGGGTGGAGGGAAGGGGGAGTTGTGGATGTGTTATAGGTGCCGACTGCATCAAAGGCAATCAAGAATACACTTGAGTTGCTGGGCATAGTGACTCATGCCTGTAATCCCAGCAACTCAGGAAGCTGAGGCAAGAAGATCCCAAGTTTGAGGTCAGCGTGGGCAACTTAGTGAGACTGAGTCTCAAAATAAACAATAAAAAGAGCTAGAGCACTTGCCTAGCATGCCCAAGGCCCTGGGTTCAGTACCCATTACTGGGAGGAAAAATGCACTGAGAATTTACAGTCCAAAAAATCATTCGCACTCCACTCTCCAACAGAAGGTGTCCAGGGTATTATAAGACTAACTCCTCCTGAAAGACATACACACACTCTGCCATGCCTGAATAGCAGCACTGATGGCACTGATGAGGCTAAAAGAGCAGGGAGGAGAGGAACCAGGCCTGTTCACCAGTGACCTCCCCTACAGTAGGACCAGTGGAGATTGCAGCTCAACCCACATCCAGAACCACCCCTCCATGCACCAAGACACAACTGGTCAAATGATCACATGTCCTTGAACAAGTAACATCTGTGCCCTGCTCAGTGAGAGTTAAAGAAGTCAGCCAAGGGAAACATGCTTTATAAGTGGGGATTAATGGGTTGGGTTCTGGTTAGAAGGATATCATCTGAGACCAAAACTGCAATAGCCTTTGGAAATGCTTCCAGGACACCTGCTTTGAGAAGACAGTGCCTTAGTCAGGAAAAGGGTATTGGAGAAGACTTCCTGGGTATAAAAGACATTTCTAGAATCACTGAATAACTACAAAAATGAATTCCTAAAAGCTTGGGTTGAGGAAAAGAGTTATGGACATGGGGGTATCTTGGGACTCATTATCCAAATCCAAAGAATCAGCATACAAATACCAAGGAACAAAAGTCAAGACCCCATTCTGGACACAAAATGAGAGAACCTTCTACCTCAACTTGACCACACACATTTTTAAGATTACCTTCAAGACCCAGAACCTCAAGGTAGAGGCTAGTCAAAACTGATTCCTATGTTCAGAGGCTTCAAGATCAATTCAGAAGATAACCATAGCATAAACATAATGATCACGCTGGGAGAGATTACTGAGAAAGGGCCATCTCATTTCTGGTGATGGGAGAGCAATGTCCTAAAGCACTTACAGAGACTCAGTTTCAATTCCCTCTGCTCAAGCAAGTGCACATGCATGTATGCACACTCTGTCCATCCACTCTTCTCTGCCTGCCTGTGGCCCTGAGGAATGCACTGCCAACTTCTCAGCCCATTTTACCCCCATGCTTGCCCCCATCCTCTGGGATGGCTGCAGGTTACAATTCCAACCACAGGCTTCAGAAAAATGATACACTTGCTGGAGCCTGCAAAGGGTCAGGAGAGAGTACTGTTTGAAATACCAGCATGACAGCTGGCTCCTTGTCTGTCTCTTTCTCCCCCACCCCCTCCCCAAACTTGTCATGGCACAAGAAGTCTATAAGCAGCCCATCAGCTTTAAATATCAGTGTGCGTGAAGCAGGAGCACGAGAGCGAGGGAGCGGGAAGCAGACAGCGAGCGCCTCTGTCGCCACTGCCTGTCAGGGAACACTAATGAATTTCACCACCAGCAGCCATGCTTCAGATGGGGGGTGAGGTGGGGGTGGGGTGGGGGGTTTCTAAGGAGAACTCTCAAAGTATTAAAACATCTTTTCCCAAAGCCCTTTTAATATATGTCATCGTGGAACTGAGAACTATGGCCCACCCAGGACTTCAAGGGAAGGGGAGGTTGGGGCAAGCCCCCTTGTCCTCCCACACAGGAAGGGGAGGCTGGAAAGAGCTGGCTGAGTCCAAGTGAGAATGGGTGATCTCTGGCAAGTTTTCCACTCTGCCTAACCACCACCACCTGCAGTTATCTCATAAAGGCCTTAGGATGGTTAAGAGGATAAGAAAAAGAAGGAAGGGTCCTAGAAAGTGAGAGGTGACCAGCTGTGGTCTTCTAGTCAGACTACCACCCACCCCACTTAACAGCAACTTCAGCTAGCTCCACAGGAAGTTATTTCCCCACAGATGTCAGGAGACGGAGACGGAGATGCTTATAATTTTACTGATGGAGGTTAAGAGTGGTAATACGACTTTTTCAAGATCCTACAATTAGTCAGTAGTGGAGCTAGAACTTCAGCTCAGATTTTTTGTAATTTGAAAGGTCCTGCTCTTTCCACTCAGCTTCTCTGTTGAAGGCCAGTTATCTCACTGTCTCCTGTGTGTCCTAGTGCCATGCCCTGCCCTGTCTCTCCACTCCCTTCCACTGGTACACATGCCTCTCTTGCCTGGCATGGGCCACAGCTGCCATGTAGCACTGGGCTGGGCTCCAGGCCAGGGTGAACTCAGTCGGGCAAAGCCCTGGGAGTGAGCCAGGCCATCACCTGGGAGTCTCCACAGCTCAGAGGACACGGATGTAGCATAAACCTTCCCTCGGGTGCCCTCTGTACAACTCTGATCAGCAGTGTCTGATCTGGCAGCGATCTGCTGTGCAGGGGGCAAATGACATTTAATTTCCTCTTGGTTTCCCTAAGGTACAGACAAAAGGCCGTCACCTGCGTCTGGGTCTGGCGGCACAGCTGGAAATGTTCCCAGACATGCTGCTCTGGAGAGTTCCCAAAAGAAACCAGAACACAAGCGGGTGCAGAGGGATGCCCCTTAGGCCAGAATGCTGGTCCTCCCGAGGAAAACCAACCTCAAATCTCTAGTGCCAAACAGTTGCTCAAAGTCTCCAAAAGAGGGTGTGTGTGTGTGTGTGTGTGTGTGTGTGTGTGTGTGTGTGTGTGTGTGTGTGTGTGTGTGTGTGTGTGTGTGTGTTAGTACCACGTTGCTTCATGGCTTTTAATCTACCTGCCAACTACCTCTACTCCCATTCTCCTCCACAGAGCCCATATGAAGCATACAAGTGCCACAAACACCCTGTGGAAAAATATAACTTATATCTCGCCCAGTGCCACGAATACTCATGAAACCCTGTAAATTGTATCTTGCAGCCCTTGTCTAGGGAAACGATGAGACAAGCACCTCTCCATGTCCTTTGCATGGCAACTCTTCCAGGGAAGGGCACAGTGTCCACTTGTTATGTGAAAAGTGCTAGAGCTGCCACGAGGCCAGAGCTCTTTCCCAGATATTAAGGTAGAAGCCCCAGCCAGGAGTGGCGGTAGGGGAAAGGAGGCTGAGCAGGTGATGGGAAGCTTCAAGGACACTGGACATTCTCTTTTTGGCCAAGAAAACCAAGACTCCTTAGTAATTTAAGTTGTCTCTAAGACATTTGCTTTTCCTACTACAGTCTCCATCTGGCCTGTGGCCATCTTGGTCCTACACTTGGCCTACAATGCCCTCTGGAGGTGCCACAGAGAGGCACCCTTCTAGTGCTCACACTCTGAGATGCAGTCTGACCTCTGCTCCAATACACTCAAGGACACATCTGTTTCCTTTCACCATCTGGCTGGTCTCTTCTGCCCTGATTCCAGTCCCCCGACTCCTTCAAGATATATAAAGAGTCAGCCTATATGGAGTCACCCTCCTGGCACTACCATTATCAGATCAGGTCAGTGGTTTTAAAACTATGCTCCATGGAGCTCAGCGTTCTCAGGAGGGACATCAGGAGGTTTCATGGACCGGGGAGGAAGAAGAGACAGGACTTTATCTTGGCTCCAACCAGAATGGCTCATTTGGGGCATTATTCAATATTTTGTTTAAAAAAAAAAGTTCACTGCTAAAAGATACTACCCATTCTGTCTATGGTGCTCCTCTGGGTTCTCACAGCATTTGTCTGTCTTCTTTATAATGTTTTCATAGTCTACCTTACCCTATAATTAGTTATGCACGTGCTGGTCTTCCTGTCCTGATCACTTGGTCCCTATCGTCCTCAGCACAAAATTTACTGGACTCAAAGCAACTCTCAAAGAGGCTAACTTTAGGCCACTGCTGAATGCTATGCCCTCCAGAATACCATAATCTGCACCTACAGTATTCCTTAGGAAAAAAGAGCTGCAGTGGAAAGTAACTAACACTTACAAGAAGGTTCTAGTGAAGATGTGGGGCAACATGCCACCCTTAAATCAACAAATGGGGACATACCTGCTACCATGATCAATCATCTAATTCCCTCCAAGGGACCAAGTAGACCTTGCATTTGACCAATCTTTGGCAATATGCAGCATTTTCCAACAGGATATATCACTAAGAAGCTTCCAGACCCTAAATGTGTGACCATGGGAACACAGGATGATGTTCATCAGCTGAATAATCAAGGTCTATCCTCTGGTTTGGTCAGCCTATAGAGGAGTCACAATTTCTACAATTCAGGCTATAGGACTAGAGTGGGTGAAGTCCCTTGGCCCCAACAACCAGACCCACTGCATAGACCTCCTTCTCCAGTCAGGTTTGGAGTTGGGGCAGGAGATTGCTCTCCTTCTAGCTATAGCCACTTGTTAATAGGCCCTAGATTCCTTTATCCCTGGGGAAAGGAAGGTAGCAATGAGCCCTCTCCTCCCCAGCAACCCCCCTTGCCTCCCAGCAGGGCCAGGGAGGACAGCCATTAGTGTGTGCCTCAGCAGACAATGGGGAGGAGAAGTCTCCAGAGCAAAGGACAACTGCAGCAATTAGAATGCAGGGAGGTTCAGAAGCTATTTAACTGGGTGACCCCTGAGGTCGCTGCATCTGACTCCCATCCCTGGATAAATATTGTATGAGAGGGGAGGGGGTGGGCGAGGAAGCCATCTCAGCACAGCTCCTCCTTCCCCTACCTCACACGGCTGCCTCCAGCTACACACACCAGAAACATTATTTACAGCCCTGAGAGTCAGAGCAATCACTCTGCTAACCAAGAGGGAATGGACAAAGTCGACTTACCAAAAATTGACTGTGGCAACTGAAGAAGAAACGAGGGCTGGTGGTGCAGGGAGCTGAGCCACCACAGACACAGGGCCTCCCTCACACTCTGGGTCCAGCTAAAAGCAGAAACTTATTCTCAAACCCCAAACTGTTGGCAGGTGAAGCTGGTCTGAATTGTCAAAGAGAGTAAATCAGAGAAACAGAGTATCCTTCCAACTTTTGGGGGCCACCCAGTGGAAAACCTCCTGGATCTCATCACTATTCAGGTCCTCCTTAGAAAAGATGAGAGTCCTGGCTACCTGCCCAGAGGAAATCACACCAGCCACATGCCACTTGCTGACTTCAGGTGACCCTTGGCTGACCTAATGGGAGAAGGCCAAGAGCAACAAAGTCAGACATCACAGAAAGGGGTCAGGCAGGGGAGAGAGGAGCGTGTGTGAGTGCAGGCTTTGCCTCAGCCCCTGCATGTGCTGCTCTTCCAGTCCTGCTCTAATGCACCCTGACATGCCTCTGAAGACAGAGAGCTGTTTGCAGTCAGCACCGTGATTTGTTAGTAATTATTTCCATGGTGTCACATTGCTGTCACTCTGTTAACAAAGAGACAGGCTGCCTCGGGCTGCCTGCAAGAAAGAATTGCAGAGAAAAAGGCCTGTCAGGCTCCCGGAATTCTCTGGGCTGGCTGGCTTTCTTCCCCAAACCAACATCCTCACAGGCTTTGGAAGAAACAGTTTTACAGAACTATCAAGTCTGAGTCGTGTCACCCTTTAGCCAGGGACACTGAGAATTTATCCTATCCTTCCCAAAGCCCTAGAAAGCTAAGTCCCTGAGTCTAAATATCACTCATGCAAGGGCTACCATTCCAGTTGAAGCCTTGTGTTCACTGGCCTTTAACTCCCAAGACCCCTGCTCTCTGACTCTTCTTCCTCACTGGGATGTTTGTGGCCTCTCATGTGCTCTTAGGAAGCTGGCAAAAGGAGCTTAATTCAGACCAAACTGAAGCAGCTGGCCTTTTGGCATGAAGGTGTTAGGGAGATTATGATGCGTGAGCATCTTCCCTTCTTGAATACACCAACCACTCTTCAGGAGCAAGTGGCTCAGGTGCCAAAATCCTTCTAGCCTCCATGTGCCTGCACATCTGTAAGGAATAACCCACAGAGCTGACCTGTCTTTCCAGGGCCTGGATCCGCCCAGGATCTGCACAGGAGTACTAGTGGTTTGCTTTAGAACAAAGTAATGTCTTCATTACCCTGGCTGGGAATTAGAGGACAGATTGGCAAGCACTGACAAAACAGAGGTCACTCACCTTACAGACATGGAAAGTTGAAGATTAATTCCCTCCTCTCACAGAGGGAATCAAGACTCCAGGATAGTGGAAGGGAAGCACCAATACTAAGAAACCCTTTCACTGCCAAGAAGTAACAGCTGCCGTAGCAGCAACAGCTACACCACCACAGGAAAAAAAAGAAAGATGAAAGCCCACAAACATACAGAAGACCCTTGCCACCTGGGCAGGATCACTGCCACACAGCTCCTATGGAACCCCCACCACCTGACAGAAGAGCCTGGACAAGACCATGATTCTTCTGGTACCAGGGTCCCCAAAGCAGAGAACAGTGCCAGTTGCATGCAGCAGAATGCACCCTCCATAAAGGCAGAATATTAGAGAGGTTTGCCCTCTCTATTCATTGCTGTATCCTCAATACCTAGAACAGTGCTGTAGCATGTATCAACACACATCTGCTGAAAAAAATAAATGAGCCAGTGTGGCTCAAGGGCCACTCACTCCCCACAGGTCTAGGATCAGCCTTTCCCTAGCACAGGATCTCAGAGAAGAGGGTGGCCAGGACAGGTTCCAGAACAGACAGGGAAAACCATAAGACTGAGGATTGGAACTGAGATTTATGAAAGAATTAGTGGTGCTTGGACAAACCAATAGGTTTAGGGAGATTCCCACGTCAAACTGAACATTCACATGCTCATTCAACAAACATGCATTGAACAACTAAAGAAGAGAGGGGTTTCAAAAGCTAAATAAAGTGCACTATAATAATACAATGGATTACTGTATTATTCAACTATGCTATCATACTACACAGCAATAAAAGGGCTAACCTACAGATACATACAACCACAAGGATTGACCACTTGTACCTTATTTCGTGCAAAAGAAGTCAAACACAAAAGAACATCTTGTATGATTCTATTTCTATTAAAGTTAAGAATAGGCAAAACCAGAAATAACAGAAATCAGAACTAATGGCCACCTGGAAAGGGAAAGCATTACAACTGAGAAGGGGCACAAAAAAACTTTGAGATGATAGTAAAGGTTCTTTTTTTAAAATTTGTTCTTTTTGGTTTTGCATAACAGTAGAATGTATTTTGACATATACATACATGGAGTATGACTTCCATTCTTGTGGTTGTACATGACGTGGATTTACACTAGTCGTGTATCCTATATGAACATAGGAAAGTTTATATCTGATTCATTCTGCTTTCTTATTCCCATCTCCTCTCCCTTCCCTTTATTCCCCTTGGTAAACGTTATTGATCTTGATCAGGACGGTAGTGATTCAGGTGTATATCTGTATACAAATTTATCATACCATACACTTTATACAAATACATAAAATGTACCATACTATACCCACTTCATACTTGATTTTTTAAAGACCCAAACAAAACAAAAACAGAAGCTGATGCTCAAAAGTTACAAAAAGAGTTTTAAAAAACTGATCTAAAAAATATCTCACACAGGAGATAAAAATATCTCTCACACAGGTAATCCTAGGAGCTCCAGAGGTTTTTTTCCTTAAAGATTAGGAGACAAGACCATCCAGCGTTCCCGCTCTATTTGACAGAGAACAGATGGACCCAAGCAAACAGCCAAGATGTGGAAAGATTTTTAAAAATGTTCAAAATACTGAGGAAACAGCTGAGCATGGTGGCACATGCCTGTAGTCCCAGTCAGTTACTCCAGAGGCTGAAGCTGGGGAATTACTTGGGCCTACAAGTTCAAGACCTGCCTGAGCAACACAGTGTGACACTGTCTTAAAAACCAATAAAATAAATCCAAACAACCAAACAATAAAAACAAACAACAACAACAACAATAAAAAGGAGTCCAGTCCAAGTCTTGGGCCTAAGTGGTGGTGTCTTGATGTGCATGCTACTGCACGCCAGGTAAGCTCTAGGGAGAGAGATGGATCATACAGTCCAGCTATGCTCCCAGTTGGTTCAAAGGTCCTCTGAAGTAGCCTGTCTATCAGATTCTGCTACAGAGCATACAACCAGACTTCTAGAGAGTACCCTGAAGAGCCACAGACATAGGATCCAATTTGTCTTCCTGATAAGCCAGGTAAAGACTGGCTGAGCTTGTCCAACTCTGGGCTAAGGCAAAGTTCTCAGAGCATCTAGCCCTTCCTGACAGCAAGGAAGAAGTGATAAGACCCTCATAGATGGTCAAAGGGAGCGCCACAGATCAAATCCTAGGGCCAGACCCTAGGCAGCAGCCCTTGCTTCTGGATAAATTAAGCAGTAAAGAACTATTCGGCTGGCTCTGTAGCAAAAGGCGAGGCTGTCACTGCCCTAAACACCTCACAGCCTGACCAGTCACAGAGCAAACATCTTTATCTTTAATCAGTTTTAACTGGGCAACTTCCATTCAGGACTTTGTAAAATTACTTCAATGATTTAAACCCTCTGCAAGTTCCAAGGGGGGATTAGAGTGAGATTAGGCTGCCACTGGAGTCCTACCCTTCAGCCTAGAAGTACCAGAAAATGGAGCACCAGAAGCTCTTTCTACTGGGGGAAGGGTGCTTGTTGACCTGACAATAGTTTCTCCCCCAGTCCCCCTCCAGGCACAAAGTCCTTCCAGGACAGACCAAGTACCCCAAACAAATGCTCTGAGCGAAGGTCGTAGTAAGATGCCTGTGGACTAGCAGTGCCAGGACCACATGGAAGAGTGTTGCTGAAGGAGCAACAGCTGGGAACTAGGAGCCTGCTCTGGTTCCACAGAAACCTCCTCTTCTGCCCCAGGGCCCACTTATGGGAAATAACCCCCAACAAGCCCACAATCAGGAGCCCCTTTACTTCCAATTCCAGGCCCCAGGACATGCAGGAGGGGCTTTCAGATGTTTGTCAGTAGGCAGGCCCCAGGGGCATCTGAGCTCTTAGGCAGAGGTGGGGGCACCCCTCACTCTCCCAGGCCCAGGAACTCAGCCCAAGGAGCTGTCAGGCTAACGAGGCTACCCCACCACCACTCCATCTGAGCGTGGCAGGCTGCACCGCACGACTGGCTTCAGGTGGCTCTTCTTTAATTAATGGCATCCCAGGCTCTGCAGGGAGCTTCACCCCACAATGAATGGCCCTCTCTCATTAGAGGCAAGCCTGCCATGATGTATTCAGGGTGAGGGCCAGGATTCATTTCCCTGTCTGTGGGTTGGGGATGGGAGGGAGGAAGAGGCAGCGGGGAGAGATTTATATCGAGGGACTTGGATTAGCTGCAGCTGAAACATGACCCCATCAACTCAAGCCGCCTTCTTGGGCCTAACCCAATGCACCTCTGCTGACTAGAGGGCTCTAGGGAAACCAAAGGGAGGGCAGAAGGTCTGGTTCCTGTTCTCTCTGAGCATAGACTTCAATGCTAACGCCCAGAATTCCTATACAACTTCCAGAATGTCCTCCTCCTGCCCCCACACACTGCATTTGCATTGGAAGCCAGGGCTGACTCTGAGAGATCTTGCCCAAGAGTCTTTCTGACTAGAAAGCTGACCCAGTGGCCTTATTTCTAACATACTTAGGCCTTGACCATGATCTCTAGCTGGATGTTCTGCCTTCTGTAGCAAGCAATACCCTCACCCCTTACCTCAGAGAAGGTAATTCACAACACAGCTCGCCCTCATATCTGCTCTCTGGATAGGACCTGAGTAAGTTCTGCCACAGGCATCTCAGAACTCGGGCCAGCCAGCAGTAGGGTAAAGACAGGCATCAGCCTGCCACAAAAACATGCTGTCAGTAGTCACCTCACTATGGTGATCCGTCAACCTGAATCCCACCTCCAGGGTGGGGAGAATCTGGGCTACACTACTCTCCCTGGCCCCTTCTCACAGGGGTCACAGGATACTGAACAGGGGGAACTGGGCCTTCATTTGTCCCAGTTTCCAATGTACTTCCTACAGACTCAGAAAGAAGACCACCCTGCACTCTGCTCACCATGTAGGTGGCTATAAGTCTAGAAGCTAGGTGGACTGAGGTGGCAAAAAACAGGACACAGCCCTACACACTCCTTATACAGATTACTCTAAACTTGACTTTCAATTTTACTTGTAGAGGGGAAGAAAAAACACACTTCAGAACCTGCCCTCTTTCCATTTTCAGTCCCTCAGAATGCCCAATTCACTAAGAGCACTGGAAGATGTTTCTGTCAATTAGAAGGTTGCTTTGCATGACTGTTGTCCCCCCTAGAAGGATCAGGGCAGGTGTCTATCATCTACGTGTGCACTCACTGCATGTCACCCACCCTTCTCCCTGGCCCTTTTGGAGGAATGTTCATATACCCTTCCTTCTACTCAGAAAGAGATGTAGCTCAGTTCCGCTTTGCTAAGCCCTATTTGGCAATGTGTCTAAACACATGCAAACTTAATTAGTTCAGGAGGGGAGCCCAAGTGCTTGCAGTGACAGATAAAAGTAACGGGAAATGAGACAAGTCAGGAATGGCAGGGAGTACTAAAACCAGCCCCTTCCCCCAGCAGGCTGCTAATCAAAGGTGATGTAGCTCAGTGCTGGGACCAATTGGCACTCTCATGGGCAAAGGGCAAGGATCTTGTAAGATCAGTGGCACCATGAGATGCCCTGAGTGCTTCCAAATTTGGCTGTAGTTTCCTTAAAACAGTCTGAAGATGTATTAATTTGTAGCCAAGGCAGGCCCAAATAATCCCCACCACATTTCCTGGCCAATCATGCCCTCATATCAAAACCTCCTCTAACATCAGACCAAGAATCCAGTCTCAGGCATCAGAGAGCACCCAAGGTTCTAACACTCAGTGCAAACAAGGAAAGGCAGAAGGACATTCCCACCAGATCACAAAGCCATGGGCAAAGAAGGACAGAAGCAAATGTGGACTGACACAGTTCTAGAGTCAGAATGTCTAGGCTCAAATCCCTGCCGTGCCCAATCCCAAACAGGCTGTGTGCCCTAGGTAAATTACTTACCTTTCTGGGCCATCGTTTCTTCCTTTGATAAAAAAAAAAAAAGTGTCATAAAGACTTATTTCACAGAATTGTTGTAAGGACTAAAAGACATACCATGTATAAATGGCACAATAGGGCTCCACATGTGTAATAAGTGCTCAATAAACACTATCTTTATACTCTGAGGTTAACTCATTCAAGGAATTCCAACTCCAAAGGCACAAATCTCTCAGAGAAAGCACTTAGCGCTGTGCCCAGGATCAGGCTCCTCTTCCCTCATCTAAGCCTAACCCACCATGATGGGTTCAACACAAGGCTGGCAGTGAAAAATCCGGGGGCTTCCTGACATTAACAGCTTAGTTCTCTAATTCACATACAAGCTAGACCAGTAAAACCCGAGTTGTCCCCTTCTGTTCCACTTGTCCTATACAATAGCAATGAATGTTCCCTGCATCTATCATCAATTCACAGTCATTATTCCTGAACACGATTCCACAGAACTACTTTATTACTTAATTATCCTTCATTTAACAAATACTGAGGCTGAGAGTGTAGCTCAGTAGTAGATGTTGTTTAGCATGTGCAAGGCTCTGTATATAAACTCCAGCACCACCAAAAAATAAATAATAATTCAACAAATATATACTGAACACCTAGTTAAGCCTTGTCCTAGTATTACAACACTGCTCATAGTCTAGTGAGAGAGAAAGACAAGTGAAGGCAGCTACAACAAATTTTATGCATGAATAAATTACATGGGCTCTAAGAACAAAAAGGAAGGCACCGAGAGAAAGCTACTGGGAAATGGCCAGCTAGAGTGTCTTCAAGGGATGGATGGAGGGGTGCAAAGTGCATAGAAAGTACTGAGGGATGTGATTAGAGAAGTAAGTAGGAGCCTTGAAGCTCTCAACAAACAGTGTGAACTTGAGCTTGAGGGTAAAGGTGAGCCTGAGCCTGGACAGGGGTTAAGCTGAGGTGTGACATAATCTGCAGCAATTGCGGGAAGGGAATAGAAGCAGTAAGACTGGAGTCAAAGAGATTAGTTAGAAGGCCTTGGTAGTAATTCAAGAATCTGATCATGTTAACTAGGGTGGTGGCAGTGGGAATGGAAAGAAGGGAATTAATTCCAGAAACCTCTAGGAGGCAATCAACAGAATTTGGCAATTAACTGGTTGTGACTAGAGAAAGGATGATTCTCTGGTATCTGACATGATAGCCGAGTAGACGGTACCAGTCATTATTTGAGGGAATGTTGGAGGACACTCTCTGGGGAGAAAGTAGCAGGAGAGCTTAAGGGACCTGTGACCACTGAGGTAAAGATGTAGGAGAAGCAGCTGGATATGCAGGCTTGGAGCTGAAGCAGCAGATGGAGCAGATTTCTTTTCTCCAACAGGATCTCAGTTGCCATGTTAGTTCTCATATCTCACTTGAGGAAAAAAAATTAGACAACTTCAGCATACAGAAGATAGCTGAAGCTATGGCAAAAGATAAGACCACTTTGGTAAGGGCAGGTGTGTAGAATCAAAGAAAAAAACAGCTAAGACAGAGATAAAAGCATCACCAATATTTAAAGAACACCAACACTGAGGAGAAGACAGAGAATCAGAAGACACAAAGAAAAGATAAAAAACATTCAAAAAGATTAAATGGTTAATTTCGTTGAATGATGCCAAGAGGACCCAGGTTGACCCCAGAGCCAGTATGTCCCTGGACCACTGTTTCAGTCACTTTCTACATTCCCAGGACAATCACCACCCCACAAACAGGGGTTTGCAGGTGTGTGGGTCTACCCCGTTTGGGTCTTCAATGGTCTGGGCTACCACAGCTTGGGAACCTTGTCATCCCTGCTGAGCACATGCTCCCTACACCAGCAGCAAGTAATGTACTCTGGGCAAGCATATTTCCATCTTCAGACTTTGTAAAATCTGAAGTGCTCCAGGCCCACCTCAGCAGAGCACAGGCAGAGAGGTGTGGTATGCCAGGCCAGGAAGGCAGGCAAAGAACTGAAGCCCATGCCAGCCCAGCACCTACATATGAGAGGAGAACTTCCTGTTCTAAAGCTTAGCGGAGCCTAGAGAAGGAGCCACTGAACTCTGAGCAGGCCACATCCCTCCTTCATCAGAGCACAGTATCAAATTACCCTGAATCTCTCCAGAAGGGCCCACTCTCAGGCTGCATCCAGGGCCAGGGCCTCCCTCCAGCCAATCTCACCTCCTCCAATCTTGCCCTCTTCCTCAGACCAACAGCCCACCCAGAAAGCATCTGGTCTAGCTTCTCAGTCATGTGGTGCTTTTCAGCTGGCGAACCTGATCTTCAAGCAACAGGTTAAAGCCCAAGTTCCTCAAGTGGGCACCTGGGGAAACACCACTCCTCTCTCTACTAGACCTACCCAACCACCACACCAAAGATGGGCCCCCCCTGAAAGGGACATCCCCTACCTTGGTAAGCAGAGAAACAACACTAAACTTCATGAGAGCCGTAGAAACCAAGTAAAGCAAAGGAAAGGTAGGATAGGTACAGAAGGTGGTTGAAAGCCAAATCCATATTCTTCTTTAAAGATCAACTCTTTAAAGAAAATTAAACCTGTACCCACTAAATTTAAACCTGCCTAGCAGGGATCTGTGGCTATAGCATCAAAGCCCTATAAACCCGGAGTATCCGCTCATCGGGCTTTGACAAAAGATGGACACAAAATGATTTTGTCAGGATGGGAGCAGATTTCTTTTCTCCAGTGGGATTTCTGCTGCCACTTCAGTTCCCATTTCTCAGTGCTGCACTAATCAGCCTCTTTCCAACAAAAGTGATGTGAAGCTGCTTTGGGGGGATGGGGGTAAGGGCAGCGATGAGAAGGAGCCATGCTTCCAGAATACTAGAGTGTGAAATGAAAATATTTGCTGAGTTCCTTAGACTTAGTTAAATCTGGAAATGGATGTCAAAATAAGAAGTAAGCCACAGACTAACAACTTGTGAGTGTCAATTTAACACCACCCTTGTCAGGCTCATCAGCAGCCTTTACCAGGCGAACAAAAAGGTGATGGCTCTGCCGAGAGCAACTGACGAGAGGTTCCGGGAACACCGATAAGCTGTGCACTGTCACGCTACACTACTTAAGTTTCCTCTCTGGCTGTTTTTATTTTGTTACACATTTAATTAAGAGCCTTCCCAGCAGTGGTACGGAGTCCTGCTTCTAAAAGGCAGTCACAGAGCCCTCCTCCCACCCCGCCACCTGCTTCCTCCTGCACACTCTTCCCCAGAGCCTCACTGGCCTTCTCCATCTAAACCCAAATCAGCATCAAAGTCCACCCTACCCACCTCTTATGGAAACTATGCCAACTTAGAATTCAATTCTGTTTAGGTACAAGTCTTTAACTCTTTTAGCCTCAGGAGGGTTTTGTTTTGTTTGCTTCATGAATAAAAGGTAGACATGACCTCCTACCAGAGGCAGTGGTCAGGAAGACCAAATGAGGAAAGGTTATATGCTCTTAATAATCTGGTTTCCCTTCATATATGCTTGGATTCCACCACCCAATCCAAGTTTTCAATTACCTCATTTCTTGTGAGGATACAGAGCAATGTCCTCAGTCACCAACATCTGTTCTGGACACACTGTGCTGCAGTGCATGCAGGGCTTGAGGGCTAGACTAGAGCTCCAGGCAAGAACATGCCAGACCCAAAGATGACAACCCCTCTGAAACTCTCTATCTCATGGGGAGGCCAAGTCCAAGCTTGGGAGGCCCAGCCAGATAGATGGTCTCCAGCCTTATGCACAATAAGTTTTCATACGTACACACCATTCCCTGAATGACGAAAAATTCTGAAATGTGGGCCTTTGAAGATGAACATGCCAAAGAGAAAAACAATGGAAGGGTGGGAGGAGTTCTGATGAAGCTATTTGGAATAACTGGATCTCTGGACCAGGCCAAAGTACTTTCCTCCTGTCCCACATAAGCTCTAGAATACTGGGTAGCAGCCTGATCCTGTCCTGCCCTGTGTAGCTTCTCCTGGGCTTCAGAGCCCCACATTAAACCTGTCAAGGGTTCACAGTTACCCAGGGCACCACCAACAAGAACAACGGTCTTCTCCTCCACCCCTTCTCCATGACCTCTTCCTCTGATTCATAACTGCTTCAACCCCAGCCAGTATAATTCTTCTGACAAATGAGTGCCATGTGGAAGGGTGGGGAGACACCCTGGAGCACATATAGAGGTGTGCAGTCAGTGTGTACACACAACCAAAAGGGTGTGGCAGGTGAAATGTGTGTGTGCTGATGTGTTCTAGGCTTTGTTCTTCCTCCACTGTGGAGTTGGAGTACAATACAGGCTTGACACCCATCGTGGTGCATTAACTCCACCTCAATTTCCAGTGTCCAAAAGGCATAAAAAGGACCTTGGTGAGAAATGGTGCCTGTTTAAGTAGAAAATGTCATACCAGAGCCACTACTGCCCACCCCCCACCAATATCCACCTTATGCTCAAGAGTGTGCGCTCGCTCTCTCTCTCTCTCTCTCTCTCTCTCACACACACACACACACACACACACAGAATGCTTGCTGCTGTCTTCAGTGACAAAGAACATAAAGATATCGATTCTATCAATCCTCAGCAAACAGTGCCCCCACCACCTCCACCCCTCCATCAGTTCCCCTGGGGGCTGTCTGAAGCCAGGTATCCATGAGGACAGAAAAGATGCAGAAGTGTCAACCCAGAAAAGAAACCAGTTTTTGTCTATAACTGGGGCATGATCAGGAGACAAAGGAGAAAACGCAGTGGGGACAAAGAAGAAAAGTAGAGGCTGGTGACATGGGCAGCTTCCTAGAAGCAGCCGTCTTATCCTACCACTAGGCTCTCAATTAGATCACCAGGGTCTTACATGGAAGATAAAAGGGTGGCATAGTATAACAGTTAAGGGCAAGGACACTGGAGCCAAGTTGACTGGGTTTTAATCCTGGCTGTGTGTGTCCTTGTCAAGTTACTTAACCTCTCTGTGCTTAATGCTCTCAGTTATAAAACAGAAATAAGATTAGTACCTATTTCATAGAACTGGTAAATGCACTACTACTTCTAGAGCTCTTAGAATACTAAATACTATATATTTGGTAAAAAATTTTTTCAAGACCCTCTTTTTGCATGCGTGTAGTACTAGGTTTTAAACCCAGGGCCTCCACATGCTAGGCAAGCACTCTACCACTGAGCTAAATCCCCAGTCCTTTTGAGTTTATTTTGAGACAGGGTCTGACCAAGTTGTTGAAGCTGGCCTTAAATTTATGATCTTCCTGCCTCAGTAGCTGGGATCATAGCTAGGATTTAGATGTGTGCCACCATGCCAGGCAACACCTCTTTAACACTTTCCTTCTAGGGATCATGTGCAGCCCAGCAATTAGAAGGGCTGTCATGAGGAACGAGACTTGGCAAAGGCAGGAAGGCCCCAAAAACAGCAGTCTAGGTAGAGCCCTTGACTCAACCCCACCCTGTTCCAGAAAGACAGAAAGCAGGACTCCCAGCCCTTCTCCATCCCTAGTAGCCCCAAAGACCCAGAAATCCCTGCCCCAGCTGTCCTGCAGGCTTAGACACTTACACCTCTGACAGGCAAGACCTGGCCCCACAGAGTCCAAGCCCTGGCAACAAAGGAGCCCTTCTCATACTCACATGACTTTTAAGTCCCAGTCTCCACAGGTGACAAAAATTGACTTGACGTTTGGATCTAAGAGGCCTTCCTTCGCCATCCACTCATCGACCCTCTGAAAAGTACACAGGAACAGATGAGATTTTCCTTTATTTTTTTCCCCCTGAGCCTATGAAGAGCCACAACAGTGAAATGCAGATAAGCTGCTTGTAATCGGAGCAAGAGAAAACTGTGATCTTATTCAGTCATGGCTCTGCTCTGGACTCTTAGCCTTAGCTCAGAACTACAGAGGCCCCTGGAGGATGATCCCTTCAGGAAGACTCACAAGCCCAAGTGTGTGGGAGGGTGGGCCCCTCCAACGCCCCTGCCTGGCAGTCAGCCTCCGATTCCAGCAGGTCAGTCCAACAGCCTGCTCTAACTTCGTTGTTCCTCTCATTGGTCCTCCAACAAGTCAGAGCCCAGCACAGTCTGTCCTAGGGCATGAGAATGGTCCAGAAGGAAGCCCCAAGCAGCGACTCCAATCCACAGCTTTGTTCATTCACTTATTCATTTTACCCTTCCACCCAATGTTTACTAACCAAATTTCTGAATTTGGTTATTTGCCAAATGAAGGTGAAGAGAATTTCATCTTCCTGGGTAGCACTGCCTGTTCCTGTTGCTAAAAGCTCATAAATGGCCCCTGACTTTGTATTTCTCCTTTTCCCAGTTGAGGATTCAAATTTAGCACAATATTTTGAAGGCTGAGCTCAAATCCTACACAAGGAAAGAAACTGCTCCTAAACATACTTTAAGTTTCTTTCCCTCTGAATGATTTTACCGTTTGCACTCACACTGGAAGTACAAATACTAAAATCAGTATATAACGAGAGAATTATCATGAAGAATTCATGAAGCACTGCCTATTTTTCAGAAGATCCTAGGAATGAGGAGGGAGTAGAGCAGATCACACCACTGCTTCTACACACACAGGAGGGTAATTTCTTATGGCTGTACCATACAGTATTAAAAATGCAAGATTGAAAGTCAGACACATCTGGGTTCCAACCCTTCGCTCTTCCATATCCAGGCTATGTCATTGATGGGAAGTCATTTAAAAGTCATCTAACCCCTCTGACCCTCAGTTTCCTTCATCTATAAAACAGGGTGGGATGACTAACCTTACAGAGTTGTTCTGAGAATTAAGTGGGATAATGTGTTAAGTGCCTACTACAAAATAAGACAGTGGGCTGAGAAGGAAAGAACCACAGACCATCATAAACAATACAACAGATACAGCAATGGAGAAGTGACCAGAGTGCTAGAACACCAGGAAGAGGAAATGGCTACAACCACAGAAGCAAAGATATGAGCATAATACTTTTGTTATTTGAGAGGCAATTATTTGTTTCATGTCTGTCTTCCTTACCAGACTATAAGCACCATGAATGCAGGGGTACTCACTGACTTAATCCCTAACCCAGCACAGTGTCTATGTAATAGATATTTCCTGACTGACTAAAACACAAGCAGGTACAAATTTAGTTGTGAGTGAAATCCAGAGGAGGGATAGGAATGAGGCTGGGGGACTAGTTAGGCCAGACCGCAAACAGCCTTGGGTAACCACCAGGTAACAAAAAACCCATGGGTATCTTTAAATAAGATTACTCTGGGAGGTGTACGCTGGCTCCACAAACACCCCTGAGATACTGGAGGCTTGGCTCATGCCAAAGAAGTCCTTGTGCAAGGCCAAAGATCCTATTTAGCTCCATGGCTATAGCAGTAAAACACCCAGAATGTCAGAGCTGCTCCCTAGTGTCAGACTATGTAGACCATGTCGTTCCTAAACCCTCTTCACAGTCTGTATGCCAGAGAATCCTTGTCAGCAGTGTGTCTGGGCCTTCTGTTGAATAACTGTCCCCCCAGTCACTTCAGCCCAACCCCCTGCATACATGCACATGCACCTGTAGACACACCAGCACATCCTTTCTCCCATGCTACCTAAAGAAAATAAGGCAGACTTTTACACAGGAAAATAGATAAGGTGAACCTACTGGCCCTATATTCCCAAGGTAGGTGTCCCATGTGCTACAGGGGGTCCCAATGCCCCAACTCCTACACAGCAGCAACAGAGAGCAGGATAGAACAGGGCTGTCCAGAGGCCATGCCTAGCAAGACTACCATGAGACAGAAGTACTTAATACTCACTCATGCTGCAGACACTTAGTGAGTACCTTCTATGAGTCCAAGGAAGTAATACTACGTTTGGAATCAGGCCTGTCCTTCTTCCCTTCTCTGCCTTAAGGAATAAAGGATTAGTGGAACCACCAAGACAACCCCAATCAGCTGGGTCTGGCTTCCCAGTTATTGACAACCTGGTGGGGTCTAGCCTGAGCTCTACTTAGAATAAATGAGCCAGGCAAGCCTCTTGCTAGTTGCCTGCTCAGGACATTGGTTGGGGCAAGAAATTAGCTTTAGCTCTATAACCAACTCAGGGCTAATGGGACCCATCTAGTTTCCTTGTCGTGCCAGAAACTTCTATTCAAGCTGATGCCAGGAATCTTTCTTCCTTATCCACAAAGTATGTGGAAGTGTCAGAAAATAGCTTTCTGGGTAAAACTCAGGAATCCTCTAAGCACCCTGCTCTGGGGCTGGCTTGGGGTTAGCAGAGGGTTGCCTCCTGAAGATCACATCTCCCGGTCATGGACAATAGCCACAGACAAAACACCCTTCATCTCAATAGCCCTGGTTTGGTGCTGACTCAGAGAAGCATTCTCCTGACAGGGTCCCAGTCACAGACATTCCCAGGAAAAGCTGTCTGGCCTCTGGCCTCCCACAGGGGCCAGGCCCTGACCAGGGATGCTGCTGGCTAGGACACAGGGAAGGACAGGCACCTCTTTCTCCTTGAGTCTGGTCTTACAGGGAGTGGCCCATGCTAAGGAGCTCCCTCAGTCATAGCAGCGAATCTCCATCAAAAAAAAAAAAAAAAAAAAAAAAAAAAGTCACTGGGGTCAGTGGCACCCAGAGTACTTTCTCTCAATCTACCGCAGGTGCCCAAACCCCAACCCAATCAGAGGTGGACAGAGCCTGGGCTTCCACATCAGGGACAGAAGTATACTCCACCACAGAGGGGAGTCGAAATCTTCCTTTTGGACCCTATTTCATCCTGAGGAGAACCAGGAAATTCAGTCTGTATCTCTCTTCCCCATGGGACAGGATTCTTGGCTAATGGGAGGTATCTGGTGCCCTTTCCCCACCACTGCCCTACTTCCTCAAGGCTGCGCACCTCCCAAGCACATATGCCTTGCTAGTTTGCTATTCCTCCAGATACATGGATTCTTCCTGAGCATTGATTATGTCTGAGCTTTGGGTTTATTGGTCTTAAAAATGAATAGAGAACCTAATGAGATCCATAGGCCTTTTCTCTTCTCCCCTCCCCCTACAGAAGATATAGGGGAAACTTCTCCGCCTTGAAAAACCCAGAGGTGGGAGGGGGTGATAGGGGAGCTCAGGCCAAGCATGGTCCTTCCTTATTCCCTTGGGCTAGAGCACAAGAAACAGCGTCCTAACCTTTTCCAGCTCCCTGAGGAGAATATCCTAGAAGTGTGGTCTCTGCCAAGGGTTCTAAAGTCTTTAATTTGATTTCCCTCACATAGGCAATTGTTATAATTATTCTGATTAGGAATCATTACCCAGCGCAGCCTCTGCACCCCTGACAGGCACAATGTATCCAGCAGCAAGCTGCAGTGGGGCAAGCAGGCCCGGCCGCAGCTCCTGGAGGAGCTGACAGCAAACAAAAGCCATCGATGGGGAGTTCTGGGTGAGTTAATGAAGTGCTCACATGCCACAAGAAGCCAACACTAAAGCTAAACAAAAACACCTCCAGTCCCCAGGGCTAGCCTCCCAGTGCCACAGATCAGCTTCCTTGAGTCCCAGCCTGGGTGCAGTGCAGGATGCCCCAGAGCCACGAGGGCAGGGCCACAGGACAGGCAGGGTGGGGGCCCTCTGCCTGACTCCTGGCAGCCCTCGGACATCTTGTCAGTAACCCTGACGGGAACAGCTGGAGATGACAGATCAATGGTTCAATACTCTCAACAGCATGTCACTGATGTGACAGCAAATGTTATTCTAATCAAGCCATAATCATAGTCAAATTACACGGCTACATTCTCAGGAGGGGAGGGAGAAAAAGGAAGCAGGAAGGAGTCAGAGGTCAGGAATTAAAGGTCATTCAACCTACCTCCAGCACTTGCTGCAGGCTTGGCTGACCATCCACCATGGCTTGAATAATCCCGGTGAGCTGAAAGGAAAGAGAAACAGCCTTTGGGTGGAAAACCAGGATGCAGGGACTCAAAGCTAAACTGGCTCCTTCCCTTTCTTTCTCCTTCTACTCTACAGGTCTCTGACCTGGCACTGCCTCAGGTTCAGAACCCACTGGGAGCCCTGAAAACAAATTCCAAGGACACTATGTAAGCTTTTCCCACAAAAGCCTGTCCTGAGATGAGGGTACACAAACATATGCTAAACACAGGGTGTATCTAATACCCATTTCAGCTTTCATTTTGGAAAAAAAAATTGATTTTAAATGTCTTTTGTATTCAATAGCTCAATAACTTCCCCCCAAATACAGCCTGAAGTAAATTCAACTCCAAGCTTCACAGAAGTTCCTGTAAAACTTGGGGAGTGCTAGCACAGGGCAGGCACACTTGGTTTCAAGTCTCCCCCACCAAGCCTCGATGTCCAGAACTCACCCTGTCACACTCTCCTTAATACCAGTGAGGCCCCACAGGTATCCATCCTTCACCCTGCATACCTGGGTCCTCAATACTGACTAGCCAAAGAGGAAAGAGTCACCTATGAGGAAACTAAGACCAAAAGCCCAGTGTACAGAATCTGGCCTAGAAAATCTCTGGCTCACAGGCCTCTGCTCCTCCTAGGTCAGGACTAGGTTCAAACAAGGTTCTTGTTCTACTTTGTTGTTTTGTTTTGTTTTTAAGTAGAAATACCCCTCAAACACAGACTAGGGAGAGACTGCCTACAAGGATCTGAGGCATGAGGACTCCTTTCCTGGACATCAGTTAGAAATCACAGGCCCAACATGCCCTTGGCTACTTCCAGAAAAAGTAGAAGTATCTCAGGCTTGCTTGGAAACAACTTTTTTTTTTTTTTTTTTTTTTTTTTAATGGGGGAAGGGGTTTAAAACTCCAATTAAACTATAATTTCATTTAATGAATACCAAATACCCAACTCATAGAAACCAATGGCTCTAAGAGGGAAGGTTATTTTCTCATAGTGACTTACATGGAATGGTAATACACACCTTTTAGGGAAGAAATTTTCATTTTAAGAATGCTGAGTTCCTCTAGGTGGGTTTCTGTAGTTCATCAAGTCATTATTAGGTGGTATTTTAAGGAAGTGTAAGGACACAGCCACTCTATTTTATATTCCAGAAACTGTTTTTATATTAATCTGTATTTTAATTGGGTAACAGCTGCTGCCTACAGACTTCCCATGGTCTAAAAGGAAAATAAATTAGAAAGATTAACTACGCTGTTGTTTCACAAGGTTTTAACCCACAGCATGCCCACCCGGCTGGCACCTCCACACCCTTTCCTTGCTTGGGAGACCAGAGAACTGCCCAGCAGAGGGAGGGCCTGAGTAAGGAAAAGAAAAGATTGGTCAGCCAAGAACTGGCGGGGGGGGGGGGACCCTGGGTTAGCCACTTTTAAATCTTGGAGTGCAAAGGACTTCTCCTTTTATTTTGCCAACAACTATTCTTGGAGCACCTACTACGTGCAAGGCCCCATCCGAGGAATCAGGGATCCAGCAGTGAAGACAACATAACCCTGCCTTCATGGAATCTGCATTATTCTTGGTACTCCCTCTTCCACCCAGGGGTATCCTGAGCCTGTCCACCTTCCACAGTTACACACTGAGCAGGCAAGTCCTGTTTTGTCTCAGGCATGTAGGGGCCAAAGAGAATCAGGAGTAGGCTCAATCTCAATTCCAGGTCCCCTATTCCGATTAGTAACTGACACCCAGGCACCACCATTGCCAGTTGTGACTCAGCTTCTCTCCTGCTAAATTCTTCCAAGGCATGGAGCTGGGACATAGGGTCATGGAAAAGAATGTTCACAGCTACTCCCACTTCTGAGAAAGCTCTGGGTGCGAATGTCAGCCTTGTGTCTAGTCTGAGTTTTCTGGGGCAAGGTCAGGTCCACTTCTCTTGGCTCCCACAAAGGGTAACTCAGACGAACTGTACCTTGAAGAGCTTCAAGTCTCACACAGGTAACCAATGGAAGTGGTGCCAAGAACCTTCCTCCTTTGCAGATAGGGCTGAGGTCACCACCTATGTACCCCTAAGTACCCTCCCTGAACCCCGGGAAAATTACAGATGGGGAGAGAAACTCACTACACCAAAAAGGAAAACTGGGTATCTACTCAGATGTCCTGTGGCAAGACTCCTCACTGTAGACCAGGCCCACCTCTTGCCACCCTGGGGTCTGGGAAGGGGCTCTGCCATCTGGGGGTTGTCACAAGTTCTACTCCCATACCCAGCAATCCTGGCTTAGGAGAAACCTGGTGAGGTCAGCTTCTCTCTGCACATGGTTCCCATAAAACAAGCATTTCACTGTGACCCAGCCAGCATGCTCACAACTGAGTTCCTAAAGGATTTGAACTTGACCCTCAGAAAACACAGGGGCTTGGGTTGGTGGGATATAGCTCAGTTGGTACAGTGCTTGCCTCACATGCACAAGGCCCTACGTTCAATCCCCAGCACCACAAAAAAAAAAAAAAAAAAAAAAAATAGAGAGAGAGAGAAAACACAGGGGCTTAAGCACTGGTTCAAGCATAGTCTTCTAGAAGGTCTAATGCCCCTGCATTCAGTCCTCCACAAATGAACCACAGCTTATCAGCTCTGCCAAAGCACTGGATGTAGAGTGGGTAAGATTAAAAGAGTCCCTATACCTAATACTGACAAACTGTAGAGTTAGGTTAAGAAACTGTGAGGAAGAGAGAAAATTTTATAAAATAAATACTGGGAAGTTCTATCTTAGGCCTAACTTAAATCCTTCATGCTGCAGTTTAAGTCCATTCCCACTTAGGTTAAAATATGTTTGTAATAAGCTTTCACATCCTCACAATGAAAGGTACTAGAGCAAAGCCAAGTATTATTAAGCTGAGAACCAGGGCTCACAGGCTAAACAGAGCTCAGAGACCTTAACCACTTAAAGCAGGAGAGGTGAGAGAAAGAATTAATGTGTGCTCTGTGGCTCCTTTCACTGAGGAATTACGATTAACTCCCACTTCTCCAGACACAAGCGAGGGGCTTTTGACCCTGACTGATAACATGGCTGGTTACTGAGATCCCCTACCCACACAAGGGCTTTGTCCAGGGACAATCTGGCTTCTTAAACACTGGCAACTATAGGAAGCAGCCCAGGAAACTCAATGCCAATAACATGTCAACATCCAGTGCTTCCTTCTTTCATGGTTTATCTCCAACACAATCATATTCTGACACCAAGACAGTTTGTTGATTACACAAGCACTTGTCTCTGGTGTACAATCTGATAATCAGACCCACTCTTTCTCCTCAGACAAAGAGACCAATAAATCTCACCCTTTATAACTACAGGTGCAAGACAAAGCCCTTTACTGGCATTTAGCAAAATGAGTATTTTTCTAGCTTTTTTCATGACAACACAACGACAACAAAGACTGCACATGGTCAGGGACTGCGAAGCAGCCCAGCTGCCAGAGACAGAGACCTGATGTGCTAGAGCAGATTCTCAAGGCAAGGAAAGGACTTGGGAGGGAAGGAAACACAGCTCATCCTACCTCTGTTAGAACCATGTCTCTAGGCATACTACCAAATGGAACTAAGAAAGGATCTCAAGAAGGCTTACACAGAGCCACAAAAGTAAGAGTGCCTATACGTGGGCTAAGGACTCACTCAAGGGGGAATTCTTTTTCCTGTTGTCTCTCCCCACACAAGACTGTGTTCATCTGTGTACCTGCCGCATGCATGTGTGCACATGTGTATGTACACACATGTGCAGGCTTGAGTTCCTAAGAACTCCCTGTGCACAAAAGAGAAAATCCTACCAGAGTAGCAGCCTGGGTACAATTTGGAAGGGCTTAGGGTTGTTTCACTTCCTAACAAAAAATGACCTACACCCCTAACCCTAAAGGCAGTTACTGCCAGGGTGGGTGAAGTTTCAGAACAACAGCCTCCATCCTATGTGTATGCTTCTCTCTGTGATGCAGCTCTACCTGGTATGAAGAAAAAGCAGTATTTAGATTATCTGAAGTTTTACAAAAAGACTTACTTACTCAAAAGAGCAAGTCAGCTGTACAGATGCTTTTGGGGAAGATGGGAATAACTCCTCGACACTATTTATCCATCTACAGAACACACTTCAAGTGTTTACTCAGTACCAGACCCTAATGATGGGGTAGAGATGAATGAGGTCTAGTTCTGTCCTCAAGGAAGACAGGTCTAGTGGGGAGACAGATGGTTAAAAATATAATGTGTCTGATCAGTACAATGCTGGGGCAAGCACAGGCTGAGATCAGGGAAAGCTTCCCAGGGAAGGTGACCTTTAACAGAGTCCTAGAATACAAGCAGGAGTTATGGGGAGGTAGTGGTGTACAGGCAGAGGAACCACCAGGTGCAAACATGGCTATGGGAGGACAGCCTTTAGGTGAGAGGAGCAGGTGGGAGATGAAGCAGAGGGACATGAGGCTGGACAACAAAGAAGGGACCAGGTCATGGAGAGTTTTGAGCTGTGAAGTCCGAGACAAAATGATACAGTGTCAGCAACACAACCATAGCCTTACTTTACGAGGATGTGTCAACCACACTCCTACTCCCTTCAAATTATACATGTACGTCCTTGGGTGAAACTGTCTAGAAAGAAGAAACATGGCTTTCCCCACATTCTCACAATGCTTCCTCCTCTCCTCCCAAACAGCAGCAGCAGCAGCCGTGCTCTGACAGAAATCTCTCTGGTCTCCATACTTTGGATACTCTGGAACACTGGAGGTATTTCAGTCTTAAACAGGCAGCAACCTTTCCAAAGCTCAATCCTGCCTGGAGCCCAAAAGGTACAGGCCACACACAGAGGATGAAGAATAGGACAAGAGGACCCTATAGACTTTTGAGCCAGTGGAGGGCTCAGGTGACAGGCTTCCTTCCCTCCCATAAAGAAGAGAATTTTCACTATATTAAAATGGAGATTTTTTTTTCCAAAGGGAGCCAAAAGGACACATTAGCACCCTCTGGTGATTTCCAGGAGAAAGGGGGGAAAGCAGGAGAGAAAAACAAGGAAAAACTTCAATATCATTAGTTAGAACAAAAAGTTTAAGAGACCAGACACCTGGTGTAGGTGGCAAATTCTGCCGTCAAGAATAGGTGACCCTGCACCTTGGCTGTCAACATAGACCTCACTGAGATGCCCACCTCTACCATCAGGCAGGCCCTCCTGTAGCCTACTCTACTCCAGAGATGTTTGGGATTACTCAAGGACTTCTCTCTTCCTAGTCCATTCACAGGTAGAAGGTCTCTAAATGAAGGCACACAATCTCTAATATCTCAGTGCCAAACTCTTAGAAGATCCCAGAAACAGTCACATTTTCCTATAACCTCTGCTACCACATAGGCTTGACTCCTGATTCCACCACAAAATGCAAAACAAGACATGTCATAGGGGAAAGCAGCCACAGAAGGCTTCTCCTCACCGTTCTGGAGGTCAGAACTCTCAGGGGCTCCTTCCCTCTACCAAAGGTTCCTCTGAGATCCCAGCAAATCTCAAAATCTTAGTTAGTCCCAGTTTTACAATCTGTAAAACAGGGTCAGTAATACCTACTAACAAGGTGGGCAGTATGGTACTAGCCTGGAAAGGATCTTTCAGCCTTTGCCAGCCTGTCTTCTTTTGTTGGTAATAGAGTGTGCTTCCCACAAATTCAACCCACAAGTTCCACACAAGGCCACTTTAGAGAAGGATAGAAAGCTAAGAAAACCTGAACATAACACTTCCTTCCGAGTGGCTGAAATCTTCACCTCTTGCCAACTGGCCCTAAAGAAAATGGAACTAGCAAGAATTAGGTGCCCCAGAAACACCATCCTGCTCCCAGGCTCCAACTGCCCAGTCACCAAGAAAAGTAGGAATGATAAGGAAGGGAAAATGTTGGGGAAGCTGGGAAAAGTTGTGCTACTGCTCTCCCTGGATCTCCAGGCACAAGTGGAGTCTCAACTTTATGAAAAGCTAATTGCTAGGCCCAAAAGATGTTCCTGCCTTAACCACTAACCAGACCTAAGTTTTCCCTAAATGGCCCATACTGAGCACTAATGATCCCAAAGTTCTTCTCCCAGCAGCCCTTGCTACTCAACTCCAAGGCCCTTACCTCTGTACAGAAGGGGGTAAGCTGTGGATGGACTACAGGCTGGACATACATGTGAAAGGTGGACTCAATCTCCATGGTCCGGCCATTTAGTTTCAGGATGGGGAACTCGATGATTTCCTGGAATGCCAAAGACATAGAAAAGGAAGTTAGGTTATTTTAGTCAACCATTTCAAAAGATAACTCTAAGAAAGAATGAGTGTTTGGGTCTCATTACTCCTGCAAGGTCAAACCCAAGATCGAACAAGATGGTGACAGCATAGTGATATTCCTCACTCTCCCAACTGCTGGTAGCCTCACAGGCCCCAAGGACTACACGAATGTCCCCTTCATCTCCACTGTTTCTGGAAAGGGTAAGAAAGACAGTGGATTAATCTGCCACAGTTTCTCCAACAGGTTCTCTAGCAGAGGCCTGCTCATTTGAGCCCCTAAAAGGAGGCCCTACTTCCTTTTTCCCAGTTCCCTATTCTGGAATGAGTCTGGATCCCTAGCCATATAGACATCCAGTCACCAGACCAGTACATAGATTTCCTTGCATGAAGTTTAAACAGATCTGGTGAGTTTCTTTAGTTTTTATGAGAAAAAAAACAAGAAAGAAAGGAAGAAAGAAAGATAAATAATAAATAATAAATAAAGCAAAGTCAAAGGGGATACCAAAGAGAAGGTGGAAACTGAACACAAGTAATAGGAGCTAGTGCCTCCCACCTTTCTTTCAGGCAGTACATGCTCCCCCCTTATTTCCCCACCCCCCGCCCAATTGCTTAGCCAGCCCTTCCCAGCCCACTGGAACGTAATGGAAGAGAAGGAGGAGGAGTGACAATTTGTTTGGTGTCTCTAAGATTAATTTGTCTCCGTTATTTAATAGAGATGCACAGCACCAAGGTCCTGGTGTGCAAACAGGCTTGCAGAACGCTGGCTGTGCAGCACGTCTCATACATTGCTCCTGGGAAGGGAGGGACACACCAGAGGGGGAAGAGGGCAGGAGAGCACACGCGCACCAGAGAGAAGAGGGAAAACGAGAAGAGAGAATAAAAAAAAATGGCTTTTTAATATTCAAAAACAGTTTGCAAAATTTAATCAAAGCAGAGGAAAAGCTAACATTTTTACCACTTTGACATTTTTATTAGCGCTTTCATAAATTTTTAAAACATGAATGGAATTAGTTTACAACACACACACACACACACAAAAAAAACTGCCCTGAAAACATCTGGAAAAGACAAATAGGAAATAATAAAAAAAATAAATAAAAGCAAAATCTTCCAAGTCAAATTAGCATGTGGAAAAGGCCTCCACTGCAGAGAGAAAAGGGGGGCTCTGCTCACTCAGTGGTCCCAACAGTCAGTGCTAGTAGCACCCCTGCCCCACAAACACCATCCTGGAGGGGACTTTTTCAGTATTCCTGCAATCAAGGCCAATTGGTTCTCTGCAGAGACGGCCTGGGGAAGTGACACAGGAGCTGATGACACCTGACTGTAGTGGGGAAATGGATGGGTGGGAAAACAAAAGGAGAAATAGTCAATCTCCTTGATGTCCCAGGGAAACCACATATCCTCCCCCAAAAAACATACCTGCTAATATTGGGCTTATTTTTAAAGCATCAATTTCAATCCAACATATAAGAGCAGGACTGAAAACCAAATCAAGGCAGTCAGATTTCATGCCAGACAAATTCAAAGGTTCTGGTTGCCTGATCTCCCTGGGCTGATCCCCAAAGATGGGGAAGTTGACAGGAGCTTATTGCCAAGCATCGGAAGGGCAAAATGGCTGCAAGGCGGAGACAGAGGGGAGACAGAGGAGGAGGCCTGGGGTGCTGCTTAGACTTGGTGATACCTCTCTTCTCCTAATCCAAAAAGAAAACTCATTCCCCAATTGCCTGAGCCTTTTGTTCCCCACAAAGCATTACAGAGCAATCCAGGGAGAAAGGAGTTTGCTCTGAAAAACAAATGTGAGCACACACATATACAACATACCATGATCTCCCTGAAAAATCAGATTTCCAAGATTTCCAAGAGCCAACTCTGAAGTGCATCTCATCAGAGTCAGGCTCATTTGACTCCTGAATTTCCACAAATCCTTCCCTCCCACTAAGTAGGAGAAACAGTTCCCCCATTAGAAAGAGTCCCAAAGCCTGGTGAGTTTGGCTGCCCTGGTGTCTAAAGAAACAAATACGGTCAGCTCCTCACTAACAATGTTAGCTGGGCCCACAATGAAATTTAACCTGTGACACAACTGTACTTTTCATTTAAACTTTCATTTGAAGAGAAGCAGTGTTTGGAGACCTGCAGTTTGTCCTGCTAATAAAGACAAGTGTTGGGACCTTTAAGGATGCCATTCATCTTTGGCTTTTTATTAAATTCAATTTTCTTAAGCCCATGATACATTATGAAATTAGGAGTTGACATTCCTCTGGAAACAAAAGTATCTATCAAACATAAATAGAAAAAGATCCTCTATTACCAAGAATTTATGGCTTAAAGTTGATCTCTTTCCACTTTTTTACAAGCACATGGTTTGTTTTAGATATCTGAAATGCTATTACAGATCTGGAATTTCATTAGTATTTATCATAAAATAGTACATGCTCCAGCTCCCACTCTGACCAAGTCAGCATGCCCAACAGACATGCTTGGCTAAAAACTTGGCCTTTGGATTTCCCTACTGCAGCTTAGTATTCAAACTTCCCTGCTGCTGGCTTCCTCACCCAAAAGGGAAATGGAGCAAATCTATGCAATCAAACTCAGTGCCACCCTCTCAGACACACACACACACACACACACACACACACACACACACACACACACACCAAAAAAAAAAAAAAAATCAAGCACCCTCAGTTCCATGTGGATAAAAAGGCAAAAGGACATATCAGATTGGGCCTATCATAAACATGCTTCTCTGATGTTGCTAGCCCATCAGTCAGGACTACTCCCTAATAACGAGAGGGACTTTCAAGAGCCAGTCTCAAAACATAACTGCAGGATCCCTTTGGCAGAACAGGAGCCTGCACACTGGCGATTTCATTTGAGTCACTGAAGATACAAAAGAAGAGCTCTAGATAGAAGGCCTTCTGAGAAGTCAGAGCAGGAAGGACCTCACTTAGGTACTTCTTACCTTCCCTTACCATTCAGCAAGCCCAGACTTCAAAATATTGGTCCCAACATCCCAATCACTGGAGGGGAGCCGTACCTTGTACCAAACTGATGTGACACTATAGCAAGTGTATCTGAGTCATGCCAAACACTTCCTTGACAGTTTTTAGCTGATAATGATCAGAGACATAATCCCAATATTACAGGTTGATAGCATCAATTCCAACCCAGGATTTGTGAAGATGTGCCCAAGTGCCAGCTTCTAAGTTCAGTTGCTCAGATAATGAAACTATTATCCCTGTTCCTCTCCTTTCCCCACATCCAATTTCATTATTCCCCAAGGAAGAAGTCTTTTCAGGAACAGTTGAATACCTGGGCAACGGCAGCACCAGAAAAAAGGAAAAAAGAACCAGTTTGTATTTACAGGCCCTCTTTCCATCCCCTAATAATAGCTTCACAATTCCTTATCTTCATATGCCATTTGTGCTCACTTAAACTACCTGAGTACTTACTTGGTGTAAGACATCATGAAGTGCTGGAGGATGATTTAGAGATAAGACATAGTCTCTGCTTTAGAGAAGTATGTGAACTTGTGAATGCAAAAGATATGTGAGCAAATAATGAATGGTACACTATGATAAATACCTCAGTGGAGGGATAAACAAAGTGTTATGCTTTTCTACTTACAAAAGTGTGCTTCCACATACATTTTCTCATGTCATGTACACCATCAGTAGGTCATAAACCAATACTATTTAGCACCTACTATTTACCAAGCAGGGGCTAGGTGGAGCCATAGGGATGAATACAATGAGATGTGGCACTTCTCTGTGAGATGCTGAGTCTGGGCAAAGGGTGCAGAGTAATCAGTCTCCAATAATCTCCAAGACATATGAAGAATGAAAGCATCTTATTTCCTTCCATTTATTATGTACTCTGTGGCATATACACTGTGCTATGTACTAATAGGGATGATCTCATTTGATCCTCTAAACAACTCATGAGGTGGGAATCATTACTATTTCTATTTTCATAACTATCCAAAGAAGGTAAGTCACTTACTTATACCTATACTGCTAATAAGGGATAGAGGTGGGACTCCAAATGGGAAGAAGACATTTTTTTAAAAAGTAGGACTAGCAAGCTTTCAGAGTCTGACAGGTCAACAAGTCTGATTCTCTTAATCTGAAAGGCTACTTACTGTCTCCTAGAAAGAGAGGCTGTTCTCAAATTATAACAACAATGTAAGAAGATTCCCAGGCAGAAAGTTCCAGAGAATTGCTACTGAAAAGTCTCCAACATAGTTGCAGTAGCATGGATGGCTCTAGACTATGAGTTGACGGCGGGCAGGAACCTTTGGCCTTCAGTTTATATCCCAGCATCTAGCTGTTTTGGTACACAGTCCTCACTCTCCATGTTGTTGAACATACACACAAAGAAGCTAACAAGTAGAGTAGAAAGAAGATAGAGGAAGACAGCCTGTTTTTCCAAAGCAGATTCTCCTCTGCCTGAGTTGATGTTTCCATGGTTTTCTGGCTCTAACAGAAAAAGCTCTGCTTTCAGGGGACCTTCCACAGGTCACAAACATAGTCTACCTGAGAAGACAAAGACGGCAGGTGGCAGAGCCAGGATTCAAAACAGTGATACATAACGCTCTAAAGTCCTTTCTCCTAGATCCATCCACTCTCATCCCTAAGTGGTTTCTTCCCTCAGCTGCTACAAACCACTATGTTACAGTTTTACCTGGTTTAACCAACTATCAAGTTTGCCTGGGACCAAGGGTTTCAGGGAACAGAGGACTTTTGGTGCCAAAATTGGGATAGCTGGTCACCTACAAACTACCTACACCATTAGGTTATCCCAGGGCAGAGCAAAATAAATCCAAAATGTTGGTCTGCTGATAGTGGATGAGCACTTGACATGACTTGAGTGGCCACGACTTGACAACTGAGGAAAAGCCTCAGAATTTGAATTTGTCAAAGTATACAACGTTCCAAAACTACTGTAACTATTGTCTCTCTCAATAAAATGCCAACTACAACTCTCCATTCCCCTCTTTAAGGAGAGAGAAGACAAAGAAATAAAAAAGAAGTAACAAGCAAGTATTCACCTTTACCTTTTCAAGTGAATTGAAGCAGAGGTTTTAAAACCAGCTGCATTGCTCAACCAGGAATCCCAGTGAGTCCACAGAAAAACTGAGGACAAAACTGAAATAGCATTTCACATGAACTTTCACCCCAGCTTCGGTAGATTACAAGAAATAAATGTGTAGGTTGTTTTTAGGGTATTCAAACTTTCTTTCACTAAATTGTCTGCAGCAATAAGATTATATGTGAAACCAAGTGTAGAGGCACACACCTGTAATCCCAGCAGCTCGGGAGGCTGAGGCAGGAGAATCGCAAGTTCAAAGCCAGCCTCAGCAATTTAGCGAGGTCCTAAGCAAGTCAGAGAGACCCTATCTCTACATATTAAAAAGGGATAGGGATGTGGCCCAGTGGTTTAGCACCCTGGGTTCAATCCCTGATAACAAAAAAAAAAAAGAAAAAAAGAAAAAGAAAAGATTATATTTGAAGACAACAACAACAACAACAAAAAAGCTGATTTTAAGCAGAAAGGGCTAAGGTTAGACTTTTGGAATTCATGACAATGGTTAATAGTGGAACATTCCAGCCCTTTTTTCTAAAGCATTGATTCTCCTCTGCCTAAGCTGATGTTTCCATGGTCTTATCTGAAACAAGGGAATGAGTGTATCATTTTTCAAGGCTTTTCCCTCTCAATCTAAGAAGGAACTGGCATTTCCTCAATTTTGACAATTAATGTATTCCTTCCTTTCACTGAAAAAAAATTCCAAAAAGCATATGCCCCTGCACTGAAAGGCTTGATAAAATCCAAAAGCAATATCACATCTCAAGATAGAAAAAGCAGTACCTGCCACAAAATGGGTATTATCCAAATGGGTGGTTTTGAATAAAAGTCCCATGCAAAGGCTTGCCCTTTCTCCAAAGAAACAGGGGGTCTCAGGGCCATAGGGAAGAGAAGTTGGAAAGGGGAAGTGAGGGCTGCAATGGGCAATGGGGCATGGTTTGCTTAATAGTTTTTCTCTTGGAGGAAAAAAAAAAAAGACATTTTATGCACAAGGAGCTTATTTCTTAAACAAACACTCGTGGTTTTGATTTACACCACAGCCTGCTCCTAAATAATTTATGGCGGGTTAAATTTATTGCCGAGCCCTGGCTGGCTGCAAATTCGAATTGCCAAATAATTAGATTTTAGGGCAAAGCTTATAAATTACCCGTCGATTTGTCCGGACTTGTTTGTCAGTTGCTTTGTGCTTCGGGTCATCTTTGGCATTTGGCTGTTTGGGTTTTAATTGCTGATTTACACTTTGACAGATGAGAGCTGATGCTCAAAGTTTCAGGACAACGAATGGTACAAAAATCAGAGCTGTAAAGGGCTGGTTTTTCACCTGCAGTTCCCATCCACCCATTCCCACAGACCCCAAAACAATTAAAAGAAAGAAACGAGGTTGAAAATAAGATACTGCTATTCCTTATTAAAAGGGGTGAGGATACAGAATGAACTATAATTTACCTTTACTAAAATTAGAATTTTTTCAAAACAACACAGTTATCAATAAATGAAGGAAACCAAAGTCTTAGAAATCATATCCTCACCTAGAGGTGTGTACACCTGTGTCTCCCTCTATAAGCACATAACTTTAAAACAACTTCAGTTCAAACATTTTTACATACTCGATTATACATAACTTCAAATATTAGTGGCCTTTGTGAAGCTGACCCTTCAGGGCAGTAAACAACCAAATGATTTCTTTGTAGCTACCTGTGTATATCTGTCATGTAATTAATTTAAACAAATCTCAGGCTGTGCGCTGGAGTGCTCCCCTGGAGGCAGCACAAAGGGTAAGCAGGGAAATGGATCAGGGTACTAAGCCCAACTTACCATTCTAGTAGAAGATAAACAAATCTCTCTGGGCAGTGCCCTGGCTCTATCCACTATGTTGATAGAGGCCTAGAAGGCTCATGTTCCCAGAAAAGTAGGGTCTGCCTTCTAGCTACTTGCTGTATCCCAATAGTTTCCCACAATGCCAGGGATCAGAATAATACTAAGTACTAATTCTACCAATAAGTAGAATTCAATTAAACACATATATTAATATAAGCCAGACACAACTCTGAGCACTTGCATGTATTATTAGTTCGTTTTGTCCCCCCCCAACAAATCCTATAATATTGGTATTACTATTAACTGTCTTCTACCAACAAGGCAACTGAGGCATAAAGAGTACAAGTAACTTGCCCATGGTCACACTGCTAGTAGGTAATGGAGATAAGACTCAAATCCAGATGGTCCAATTCTGGAGTACATGTTTAACCAACATGCTAGATTATGTCTCAGTAAAATAGCCTCTTTCTCAGTACACCTCACTCTGGAGGCCTAATGTCCCCACTCTGGGGCTTGGGCACATGCAGCCAAAGCCTATTCAATTAGACACCTAAGGAGGTGGGGAAAGTCATGTAATTTGCTCAGGATCTCAAGATGCATTAGCAGCTTGATTAGAGAATGACCATTTTCCCAATCAATCCTAATACTGTCCTAACAATTCACTGGCTGCGGGTAAAGGGTTGGGGGTAACAGGTGATCAAAACAGAAACAGGTTCACTCAGGCACACAGAGAGTTTTGGTCAAGAAACCTGGCTAAGAGTCAGAGAAGCTGGCTGGGCTTCAGGAAGTTCTGCTCAGTAATTCCCATCCATGGGAACTGCTGATATTTCCCCATAGGGTAGTTCACAGATTCCCTATTTTCTGTCTACATCTGATGGTCAAAAGCCAGTACAGGCTATGTGTTGACATGACTGATTTAAAAAATCAGAACACTAAGCAAGTAATATACAGACTGACATCCTGCCCACAGTGCACTGAACCCTTTTCTCACACATTATCTCCTGTGATCCCACATCTCCATTAGCTGGCAGGAATTACTCCCCTATTTTACGGATGAGAAAGCTAAGGCAGTCAGTGGTTCTCAAACCACAGTTCCTAATAGGCAGCATCTCATCACTTGAGATTTTGTTAGAAATGCAAATTCCTGGCCTCTACCCCAGACTATCCAAGTCAGAGCTGGGGAAAGGGAGGGAATCTTGGTTTTAATCAACCCTCCAGGTCTTCTGATGCTCACTGAAATTTGAAAAGTACTGGTTCAGACTAGAATAGCATTTCTCAGTATTCAAACTACCTGAAGATCTTGTCAAACTGCAGATTCTATTTAGCTTTGGAATAGGGACTGATATTCTACATTTCTAACAAGGTAAAGTGGATGCTGCTGGTTCACAGAGTACACTTTGAATAGCAAAGCTGCAACAGCCTAAAACATCTATGTTACATTCCTTGTCACAGAGACAGTGACCAAGTAAGAATCAGAACCCAAGGCTTTCATTTCTTCTCAGAATAAACCCTTCTCTGGCCACTTAAGCCCCCCTGGGGCAAGCCCTTTAGATCTGCCAACCATCCCTGGCTCTTGCCTTCAGATTTCATCTTCCTTGATGCCAAGAGCTTAGGGAGAAAAACTGGCATGTCACATCCAGAACTTAATGGAGCAAGCTGGTAAATCTCTGTTAGGGAGCTACCAAGAAGTTTTTTTCATCAGCTCCCTTAGGCAGACTAGGACATCAACTACCATCAGAATGCTCAGCATACTGTTTTCTGAACCTTCCAGAAGAATACCTTGTTTCTGTCTAAATGGACCATAAAGGGGGTCTGGATATCTCTCCTATGAAGAACTCTTAGACACAAGCCAGAAGCTTGTCTTGCCACTTCTAGTCCTAAGAAAGGCTTCTCTAACACTGGCCATGAATCCGGAACAGGATCACAGAAATTCCTGCAGATCATGAGGCACCAACCTGGGGACTCCTTGCCAATGTTACCAACTACCCAATTCTACATCATCACCATGAACTTCCTTTGGGGGTTGTCCCTGACATTGGTACGCCAGTCATGCTTCCTTTCCAGTGAAAGTAGACTTTTTCAAAATTAAATGGTTCATCCCATTTATGAGCTCTTACCTTCCCCACCTCCAACTAACTACCAATCTCTTTCAGTTTATCAGTTTGCCTTTCAATGCTGCTAGTGTCAGGAAAAGTACCCATGAATAAGCAGACATTGTCCCTGAACTGTAATCTCAAATCAGGGCTTTCATTTTTATCATAATTTTGGAAAGTAAGATTCCAAGTTTTCTAGCTAATTTTTATCTTACCTACCTAACCATCACTACCTACCTTCTCTGGTCCAACAGTCAAATAGTGACTCAACTGGATCTTAGAGGGGTAACTACCTATACTACCACTTAGGAACTCACCTGAAACAGCTGTCCCTGTATATTCTCTTTGATGTGGATCATAAACTCTGAGCTCCCCATTTACAATATGCTCCACTCCTTACCAATCTCTTAGCATTTGTTACTTCCCAGGAGCCCACTCCAGGGAGTTAAGAGCTAGATAAGAGCATTGTTCTCATGCTTCTTTCTTTCCCAGCACAACTAAGGACTATGACATATAACTCTATTTCCACCATCACCACTCTAGTCCAGCTCACTAGTATCTCTCTCAAGTAATGCATTCAAACAAGTTTCTCTACACCCATATTTAACCGTTGAAACACCTTCTTCTGTTAACACAAACTCTGGTTGCTATTTCCATTTCTTCCCTTCCACTCAATTATTGTTGAGTGGAACTATTCAAACTTCCTTTTCTGGTCCACTAACTTTGGCCCCAACCTCACCATGGACTCTTCCCTGTGCAGTCTTTACCTTCACCAACACTGGGATCTCTAAATAAGAGCCTCTGCCAGCATTTAGCCCTCAGATCAGCCCTTGACTAGAATGACTCTCCAGGAACTAGACACTATGGACTACAGCACTAGAAGAGAAGTAGAGTCACTCATGTAACAGAACTGTTCTACTGTCCACAGACCTTCAACATCTCCCACTGGCCCACTACACGCAGGAACAGGACCCAAACAGTAGCCCACTCCAAGGCTCCTCTACTTCAGAATAAAGTTTCCCTGATATTTGTCTCTTCCTCCAGGGTCTCCTGCCTGATCTGCCTCCATTCTTATTCTCCCAGCACCTACCTATTAGGGCTTTGTCTGTGGATGTACTCCAGACATATATACAAACCCCCTCTGCCTGTGCAATTCTGCTCACCCTTCTACTGCAGACTGCTTGGTGGGGACATGGGGGTATCAATCTGGGAAGACTCTTGTCTCAGGCTTTTAGGTTATGGCACAACTCTCACAGCTGGAGCTCAAAACTCATCACATAAATGTAAGGCTGTGGGGGCTTTTTAAGTACTGTGAACACCCAGGTTAAGAGGATAAAAAATAATCATCCCAATGGCATCTTAATCAAAATGATGTAGGGTCCTTTCTTCTAATGAGGCACAGAGATGGAGAAGCATCTCGAATACCAGTTTCCTCACATCAAATAACTGAGCTCAGTCTACAAAAGATATGTAATCAACAGAGGGGAGAGGAAAGACAAGACAGGATAGAGGCAGGAAGAAGCAAAAGTCTATGAACTCATCCTAACCATTCCTTTGGATTTCATTCCCCCACCCACCAGTTCCTGATCTGCTAGCTTGCTATCTATGGCTGAGTACCTGTTGCTGGAGCTCAGAGGTGGAACTCAACCCACACCCTCCAGTCACCTTTACTCTTGCCAATCTTCTCTTGCAACCCAGACCCTCCTGCCTCTTCATTAATCCTTCATTTCACATGGCTCTTAATATTAGCCAGCCAGCTGTTTATCTGTTTGAAGGATCTAAACTTCCTTGGTCTATAGAAAATGGGTCCTAGCAGATCCAAATCCAAATTCCCAGTATAAGGGGGGAAGGTATCGTGTCACTCCCCAGCTATTGCCCCTCCCTAGAGACTTATCAGTCCACCTAACTGCTAACTTCAGTGACAGCTGAGATATCAGATTGGCCTCTCTAACAATGCCTCAGAGACTCAGCTCACATACTTCCACTTTGACCCTCACCCATTTTGCCCAGACTTTACAGGTTCAAATTTTCTTAAGCCACTTCTAGCCTTCAGACTCCCACAGCATCCCAGTTAAGACCTTCTAGCTTGAAGATGAAAAATACCATATAACTGATACAGATAATCCAACTAACTCAACAGTGAAATATCACCAAGTTCAAAGTCTTCATTCTCCCTCTCCCTCATTTGCAACTTTCCTACAAAGAAGCCTATAATCAAGGTGAATTTTCTCAGACTTAGGTCAATTCATCCTGCTTTACTCTGTGGGCCCCTTCTTTTATCCCTGCTGTAACAGTGTAAGGCCTCAGGCCTCCATGGCCCTCCTGGGTCTCCTAAACTTCTTATAACATAAAACCTATTCACCTCCCCTGCTCGCTCGCGCGCGCACTCTCTCTCTTTCTCTCTCTCTCTCTCTCTCTCTCACACACACACACACAGAGTGGGGCTGACCACTCTCATTCTTTGTGCCCCCACTACACAAATACTTGCCTGTATAATGATAATTCTCATACTGCCTGATGATGGTCACAGGTTCCTTGATTGTGAGCTTCTTGAGGGTAAGACTATTTCTTGTCTTTATCCCTGTAGGTGCTATCCCAAGAGCAAAAACAGGCCTTTTCATTATCTGTAAGTTGGTGACAATGAAGTCCTTCCCATCCTTTTTTTTTTCTTTTTGGTGGGGCTGGGGATTGAACCCAGGGTCTTGTGCATGCGAGGCAAGCACTCTACCCACTGAGCTATATCCTCAACCCCTGAAGTCCTCCCCATTCTTCTGCTAACTTAGTTGCTATTTTGTCAGGTTCAACAAAAACTTTAAAAAGCAGCTCAGTGTCACTGTTATTTTACAGTCCCTGATTTCATTCACCATTTATCAATGGTCCTATTCTTTAGAGCTGTTCAACACACCAAACTAAACCTAGTGCCTAACAAAATCTGCATTCCAACAGCTGTCTCAGCCCTGGGGAGGCCAGAGGATAATAAGAAGCTATGGGGGATGTTTCCTGATTTACACTAAATTATATGGTGATTTCGTTTCTAGTGACTCAGTGCTCCCCAAGGAAAATTCCTGGTCCCACCCCCAGGCAACTCCAAGGCCTAACTATACACCATGGCAACCTAAAGGTATAAACCCTGGGGAAGGTAGAGAAGCAGTCTGAATAGAGTAGATAAACCCACTTCCATCGTGCCTCTGCAATGGCACCCCTATGTTATCAGTACTCTATGTCCTGGGATGTATGTTTTACTTCTACACTATGTCTGCTCCAAATAAAGAAGAGCCCTTCAGCTTTCACAAGTAATTACAACACAGTCAAGACCTGGACACAGCAAATGTTTGTTCCCATTCAGAGTGTGCTAGTGAGGAGTGGGCAGGAAGAGTTGGGAGGTGGGTGTTGCAGGGAGGCCTATCCCTGTGGGGGACACCAGAAAAAGCAGCCTGTAGAGGGGGTGGGGGAAGTACCACATTAATATAGGTAGAGACAAAAAGGACAAAAGGGCCTAGTGGGTCATCTCATTCCCACTATCATCACTAACACCAATAGAAGAATTCATTTGTAGTGACTCTGGAGGAAGAGACGTGTTAAAATAGAGATATAACTAAAAAGAAAGGCAATAATTGGTCTGATGGTCAGGGGAGAAATTATCCCAGGAGTTGGGAGCCTGTGCAAGAACACTTACGGCTCACACAGTCGTCATAACTCAGACCCCTCAAGTATTTTGTGCTCTGCTTATGGTGTTAACTTTAATGTCTTAACATATAACACCATCCACACTAACACAAAATACTACACACGCCAGATGAGGCTGAGTTATAGTTGCTGTGGGAAGCATAACTTTGAATTTCCTGATTTTGGTGCATTTAATCTCAACCATAATGTTACATTAACGTCGGTTTTGCATTTCATTTCCCAGTTTAGAAGAATGGCGTCAGCGTCTTCTCCTGTTTGTACAGAAAAAAGTGCAGGCTGACTGGGCCACAGGCAGAAGGACCAAAATCCAACAGCTGGGCTGTCCTGCTGAAAGGCAAGGACCAACCTGTTTCACCTGGAGGAGCTATTACTGGGATAAGCTTCTGGGAAGGAAAGGATGGGTTCTTTCTCTATGGCACTGCCTTTCTGTCTACTTGGAGACTGAAGGAACCAAGAACAGAGAAAAGGAAAAAAGCTAATCATGCAGCAAAGAGCAATGTTCATGTTTGGGGTGGGATGGGGATTCCTCCCTTTCAGCCTTGAATGCAGCAGAAAGGGAATTGATACATTTGGTTTGTAGGAATCTTAATCAATTTCCTGTAAAGTTTTCAAAATATCTTTCACAAAACACTATAATGATGTTCCAGCTCTAGGTCATATTGCCTGTCTTCTATATCGTTCCCTCTCCTCTGTCACCATTAACCCCTCCCCCCATCCTGCCCTCCAAAAATAAATCAGCATCTGGACAATTTTCTATAAAAGAGAAACTCTTTTACTCAGTAGTTCTAACTCAAAATGCAGATGGAGTCTCTTTCAGGTTTCTATAAAAAGGGGGGGAAAAAAAAAAAAAAGCCCCTGTGGACAAAGACCAAACACTAGAAAACCTCAACCCCAAAGGTCATTTTTCTCCAAAGTTATGGGCACTTGAATACAGATAAGAAGGAAAACAGTAGGCAGGGCTGCTGCAGAACACTGAGAAAAGGACTACCCAGGAGCCTGATGGATGGCCAGAGAGGACTCAGGAAGGCAGCAGCCAGGATGTCAGCTCCCCAGATGGGGAGAGCTAGGTTGCCCCTCCCTTTCTAGCTGTCCAGACAGCTGAGGTTACTTCCTCCTCCCCATGAGCTGTGGCCTACACCTCATTTTCCTCACTTACATTTACTTTGGTCTCTTCTGAACACTGAGGTGGTGAGAGAACTTGCCCTGAGGTTAAAGATGCACAATTAAAGATCCCACCAAAGCTTTCAGGCTGCTCTCTGGGCCTCAGGGTCAGAACAACTATCATTCCATGCACATCCACACCAAAATGAGCAAAGTGAACTCCTGCTAGTAAGGACAAAGAAGCCACTATTCTCCTAAACCAGATAAAAATCTACTTCTATATCTGGAAACAATTCCTAAAACAAGAAAGGAGCTATGTTTCTGAAATTTAGGGCCTTTAATACATTATAAACTATCTAAATTAACAGTTAAGTGAAAAAATGTTTTCCGATGAACAAGAGTTTCATATTCAAGGAACACCTATCATGTTAATCTGAAGCAAACATGTAAAACAAATAAAATGAGTGCAACAACCAGAACACAAAAGCCTATTACTGGCAAACCAACCACTCCAGTTTCACCTAGTTGAACAAAGTACCAAAATAAACAGCAAAAATGATGACAAATGGAAAATACCAGATGTCTTACTATATTTATAACCAATACTATTACTCACCCAAGTACAACAGAGCTTACAACTGTTAGTTTTTCATGATGGTATTACTTTAGGATAGTACCAATAAGCTGACTCAGGAATTTCTGAAAACCAGAGACAGAAGATGCAAGCCTCCAAAGGACCTTGGCCCAAAACCTGATTCTACCTTCTGCCCACCCAGAGTTATGATACCATCTAGAAGAATCAGAAGTGTACTATGCAGAGATCATGGGCATTGAAAGCTCTTGGGAGCTGGTCAGGAGAGGTGCTGGGATGGTTTTCATTCATGATCCCAGTTCCATCCACAGGAGGCAGGCAAACTTTACCCATAAAGAACCTGTCAAGAGGACAGACATCACTCCATTCTGAGAGAGTACTCAGGAAAGTTCTAACTTGCACAGCACATTCTAGCCCTTTATTCTCTTCTGGAAGTTTCTTCTCATCCCAAATCTCAAGTTTTCTTGTTTCCAAATAAATTTATTTTTGTCCTGATTAAAGTGAAGAGCAAGTTGGAACAACTACTCCCACATGATGAAGTTACTTAGTACAGACAAGAAATCAGTTGCCCAAGCTATAGTCCATTCCTTTTTATTCTTACTAAGTATCATTTGTTTTTGCCTGAAATAATTTTTGTTCCTCTCATCTAGACTTTTTCCTGTTTCCCCACTTACTGTGCTGACTAGAAGACCTAAATAAACAGCACAGAGGCTCTAAGGAGAACTTGACCTATGATGAACTCACCAGAAGGACGCTGTCCTACCTGAAACTAAAAGTTTCTATAATCTATTTTCTTAGCTTTCCCTGAATCCTATGATGAGTCTGCTACCTGCGATCCCTAAAGAAGATCCTCATACACACACACCAAAAAAGAGGGGGCAGATTTTAAGTTGCTAATAACAACAGGTCTTAAGTTGCCTATCCCTTTCCTGAGGGTGATCCAAAGAGTAGTCCCAACATAGATGTGTGGCCCTAAACTCACTTTCCTACCTGTTGATCATAGCATCGTAGAGGCTTAATGAAGTTGAGATGCATTACATTTATCACTTGCCCTAGATCCACTCAAATCCATCACTATGTCACAGCAAGAAGTTAGATTGATCTGACAAGATTTGCTCTTCTTCACAAACCCATGTAAGTTATTACTCAGTACCCCACGCTCTTCTAGCTGTTTGCTGATTGATTATCTGACGATCAGGTCAAGTATCTTCTCTGGAATCACAGTAAACTAACAGGTCTATAATTTCCAAGATCATTCGTATTCCCCTTTTAAAAATAAGCAAGACAGCAAATACTTCTTCCTGAGTTCTCTAAAGCAAAAGCTAATGCTTTGCTAATAATGAACCAGGGAAGCCAATTCCTTAAGTGTCCTTGGAATCACATCATCAGGGTTCATTGATTCTGGAGATAATCTTTAATCAGGCTCAGATCCTGGTAAACAGCCCAAGGTTCTAACTCAGCCTAAATCTGGAAAGCCCTGGTGCCTAAGACAGAGAAGAAAGTTGGTGATACAGTGATTTAAAGCTATACTACATTATGTCTTCAGCATTGCAATAGATATATAAACAGAATAATGCTTTGACAGACTGATGAAAGGTGACACTTAAAAACCCAATTGAGACACAAATTAGACTCTACCTTCAGGAACACTGGCAGGACTCTCTGCAGGACATTAGAACACAGCTACTTAATTATCTGAGTTTATAATCTAACTGAAATGATAAGGAACATGCATCCATAAGCATGTCCCAGGAAGCAGCAAATGCCATAATGGAGGTGCCAAACCATTATGAAGAGGGATGAATCATACATAAGAGAAATGTCTTGGATTTTAGACTCACGTCTCATTAAGGCTTATTCAATGACTGAAACCTAATCTGTAAGGAAAATAATATGGAGTGTTAGGATATGGATCTTTGATTCTCAATTTAGGAGACTCTATTTAACCAAAATTCCCAACCTACCACCCAAGCATACCTACCATGCCAGAGAAATTGCAATAGTTTGAGGAGGGAAAGATGAGACTTTAAGGCATAGGCAGGAGCAAGAGTCAGAGAAAGTAAGTGTGGCTTACTCCCAAGCTGTATTTCCTTTCTTCCAAAGTTATTTCCCTTACAGTATTATCTATATCCAGCTTGTCTTCCAAGGCCTCCATAGGCCTGATTTCAATGCCCCCGAGGCAAACTATTGCTTTAACAGAAAACAGGAAAGAGGAGAGGAGAAAGGAAAAAGGGGTTGTGAAGTCTGCTTTAGGTAAAATAATTTATTATTCTAAAGACAGACCCCTTTGTGGGGGAAAAAAAAATGATGAAAAATGAAGACAGTTTATTTCTTAATGCTAAAGGTCCTCTTCTCCTTCTCCTGCTTACTCCTACTGTAACCTGCTCCCACAGCAACAAATCTACGCATCCCCAAATTACATACTCTATAACCTAGCCCTGTAGGGAAGAGTTACAGTCCTAGAGTCAGGCATACCCGAAGCCCTCACACTGCAATGAACCGCCACATAGAACCTGACCATTTCCCTCAAAGCAAACACCAAGCGCTTTAACATACCCCAGCACAGGTGTCTCTCTGCTAGTAATCCAAGCTTCCTAGCAGCATAACTTAAAAAGGTAAAAGGTCTTTTTACACAGCTGGTGACTAAGGAAAAAAAAAAAAAAGCAAAAGAAATTTTCCTTTCCAAAAGACCAACAATGGTACCTGTTCAAGTTATCTAATGCTACATAACAAGCCATACCAAAACTTAAGACTTAAAGCATCAACAATCATTTGTTATTTCTCACAGTCCCTGTAAGTCAGGAATTTGGAAGTGACTTGGCCTGCTGAAGATCTCTCCTGAGGCTGAAATCAAATGTTCACTGGGACTGCAGTCATCTGAAGGCTTGACTGGAGCTGGTGAATTCACTTCCAAGATGCCCCATTCACATGGCTGCCAAGTTGGTAGTGACTTTTGGATTAGAGCCTCAGTTCCTACACACATGCGCCTCTCCACAGGACTGCTTCAGTGTCTGTGTAGCACAGTGGCAGGCTTCCGCCAGGGCAAGTGGTCCAAAAGTCCAAAAGTGAACTGCAATTTTTTTTTCTTTTTTAACTTAGCCTCAGAAGTCACACATTGTCTCTTCTGCTACAGTCTACTGCTTAGACAGGGCTACCTTTGATTCAGTGTGACAGAATTTCCAAGGGTGTGAATCCCAGGAGATAAGGATCACTGGGGGTCAATGTGGAGGCTGACTACCACAGTACTCCTTGAAAGAACAAGCAGCAGTGGCACGAGGCGGAAAGAAGGAAAGGAAAGGAAAGGAGGAGGATAAAAGAGAAGGAAATATTTTGATTCCCAAAAGTTGAGACAAGAAAAAACAATGTGCCCAGTTTTCCCCAGAGACTTCTCAGATCTACCTTGCCCGAGCATACCTGGACCAAGTTCTGCTTCCTAGGCAGAAACTCCAGATGAGTAGCTAAAAGCCAGGAAGACATGAGAAAATAGCTCTGGGTCCCAGGAAGCAAGATTCTCCTCCCTCCCTCCTTGCCCACCCCACCTTTTCTGAAGCAATGATGCAACAGTTACCTGAGGATGAATCTGTGGCTTGTCACACGTAGCCTCAAAGTCCAGCACTAAAAAGTAGTGATACCTCTGGGGAGGGAAGGACACCATTGCCGCCATGGATGCGCCAAAGCCGTGGGCCGCCAGCTTTCTGGTGGATATGGAGCAGAACTCCGGAACACCACAGGGAGAAAATAAGTGGGAGCCCAGCACTTTTCTTGCTCTTGAAAGTAAATATGAAGAAAATCGAGCTGCTCCAGTCTGTAAAGGTGCTAGCATTGAACATCCAGAAGCATCTAAAACTTAGGGGAGGAAAGTTAAAAACAAAACAAAACAAAACAAAAAACAAACATACAGAAAACAAAACAAAACAAACAAACAAACAAACAAAAAAAAAAAAAAACAGAGAGCCTGGGTTACTCCCCTCCCACTGTGGCCCTGTTCCATCTAGTCTTCAGGAATGTCCATGCAACATGAGTCACTCCTCAGTGTTCTTAGGCCCCTTTTCTAAATCACAGTATCTGTTACTAAAGTTCAAGACCCTAACACCAGCACCTGCAGCATTATTACAGCTCTGAGTCTCTCAGATCATTCTCAAAACAACACGCAGCACTGGTCTTCATTTTTAAATGGCGCTCTATTTCAAAAGAGAGCAGAGAGAGAAATTCTGTGGTCACTTCCCAGGTGGCAACAGTTAACTTTAAAGCTAAGTGTCCCAAAGTTAATACAAGGTGACTCAGTTGCACAATCAGTCCTGGGAGTTAAGTAGACCCAGACGAACAGCAAGAAATGTCCAAGTTCTCTCCTTAGCTCTGTTACATGCCATTTGCCCTGGGTTCTCCTGTGTCTTGACATCTCTACACACCAGTGTGAAAGCAAACAAAGTAAATCCCAGAGGAATTAGCTCCCAACAATCTGGTGACTTCCCAACCCCCACACTGGTAAGCAGCACCCTGGGGGAATGAACAGGGCCTGGAGAGCACAGCTGGCAACAGCCTCAGGCCCTTCATTTGCTGCCTTTCAGACTCACTCTGTCCTAGAGGCCCTGATCAACTGCGGGACTTTTTAAATAGGGAAGGAAAAAGAGAAAACCCAGATGTGGCAGTAATGGGAGCTTTGCTAAAAGTCTAGTAAAGTTTTCTGAGTGAACATGTGCAAAAAAAAAAAAAAAAAAAAAAAATCACTTTTCCTTTACATTTTTCCTTTAAATTTGCAGTATGTCTGCTCCTCAGAGGGCTAACTAAATATAAAAATCAAAGCCTAAGTTTTACTCATAAATAACTCAACTTTCAAAAAAAATAAATAAATAAAGGAACAAAGCAACAATTTTGTCTTTCTCCCCTTTATACCTAATACTCAAATTTCCTTCAACTTTGTTTGAGAAATCTTACCACTCAATACAGATATAACCATAATTTGTGCTTTTTGAGGCCCCATTCCAACCCAGTCAAATGTGACTGCCTCAGAATGGCTATAAGTGAGCACCTGGCTCTCTCCATGTCAGGCAGTAGGGACAGCACACTGTGAATCCCAAGGCAAACTCAAGGCAATGAGGTTACTACTACCTGGGCAGAAAAGGACAATGACACATTATCACTTCTCTTTCAAGTTCTCTCCTGACTCACTAAATGATCTACAATCGTTTGCCTGTATTAGGACATTTGCTAGTGTAGGTCTTAATTTCCCTGTCCCTATACTGAGATGTCATGGAAATTGAATGGAAACCAAAAGGATTTTAAGTTCTTCATGGATCCTGCACAAACACAGCACACTTGTTTTTACCACTGCTTCACAGTCTCCCCAAAAATGCAGCCAAACCTCTTCAGCCCAGGTGACAAAGGCTAGCTTGAGGTTCATTACAGAATCTCTTGGAAAGGCAAAAGGGCCAATAACTTTTTGAAAACCAGAATCCAAAATAACTCATCATGTCACCTACTCCTGAATAGTACTGGAAAACCTTATTGAGATGACAGACACCCATCTGCTAGTTTAGATCAAAAGTCCCTCAGGGCCTTAGAATTTTTCTCTAACCCTTTGAAGTCAGACATATAAGACTTTTGAAATCCTTAACATTCTCCAATGTGTCTACAGTATATGCAGTATAGATAGACCCTATACTAGACCCTACCTACAAAATACTGGCAATTAAGCATCACCATTAATGAGGACTTCCAGTGAGTCCAGACTTTTGTCACTTATTAGCCATCACACCTTGGACAAACTCTGTTCTTCAATTCCACACCTGTAAAATGACAATAATAAAACTACCCACTCTTTAAGAGAGAATGAAATGTGACAACACATGTAAAGCACCTAACAGCAGTGTATGGGACATAAGGGGTCAATAAATATTAGCTTACTATTATTACTATTATCATCCAGTTGGCTCTGCCCAGCTGGCCAAGCCTGGATCCCCATACCCTGGGCCTATAAGTCTAATTAATGCATCAGGTAGCCTCAGGGATTTACATCAAAGTCTCCTGCATCCCTAGAATGCTCCAGCCCTCCCACAGAGCATATTATGTACACCCTATCCCCTCCCATGGACAATACATGAATGGCTAGAGGTTCTCTGGCTCACAGGCTTTATTTCTCACCTGATTTCACCCATATTAAAAGGCATCACTTGTAGAAAGTCTTAATAGACATCAAGAGGGCCAGGCCTCCACATATCAACAGTCACTGGTTCCTTATTTCCTTTCTTCTAACAACCAAGTTCAGTTCAAGTCAAGAAAAGAGGGTAGCTCTTCCTCTTCCCTTCCTGAAAAATTCAATCCTAACACTGTTAAATGCAGTAGAGGAAGGGAATATCTACAACAAATGGAGTGAAGAGAGATATGCAGGTGTGGGGGAAGATATATAGGGCCCAAGCAGGGCAAAGAGGGTATCCTTGAAAACATGGGAAGGTGTGCAGTATGTCAGAGCCAAAGACAGGTGAGGAGGCATTCATGTCTAAGGCCATCTACTCTGGGGAGTCAAGGGCAGGATAAAAGAGGCACTCAGGAATGGTAAAGGGCAATGGTCAGCATTAGGAGACTGGTTACATACAGAAGAACTGAGTAAAGAAGTATGTACACTAAGGATAATGGGAAGCAGGTTTCTCACTGTTAAAGAAAGTAGTTAAAATATGAAAAGGGAACTGGGAGCAGCAGCCCACACCTCTAATCCCAGTGGTTCAGGAGGCTGAGGCAGGAGGATCTAGAGTTCAAAGCCAGCCTCAGCAACTTAGCGAGGTCCTAAGCAACTCAGTGAGACTCTGTCTCTAAATAAAGAATAGGGCTAGGGATGTGGCCCAGTGGTTAAGTGGCCCTAGGTTCAAACCTGGTGCAAAAAGAAAAGGGAGAAAATAAGGTGGAGTCTGAATGGAATTGGCAGTAAGAGTACAAACTCATGGTTTTTGATATAGACCTGGATATATAAGTGTAGATATATTTAGTATGTGTGTGTACATACATATACACATATACATATATACATACACACACAAATATAAATACACACACATGCATAAATATTTTCTAGTTCTGTCTAAGGAAGCGCCAGGAAGCAGCAACACTCAATAGCAATGAGCACACTGAGGACTCAGTCGCCTTCTAAATACCATTCTCCATTAAAAGAACCAGAGTTACTGGGCACAGTGACACACACCTATAATACCAGTGGCTCAGGAGGCTGAGACAGGAATTCAAAGTCAGCCTCAGCAATGGCCAGGCGCTAGGCAACTCAGTGTGACCCTGTCTTTAAATAATATACAAAACAGGGGATGTGGCTCAGTGGTTGAGTGCCCCCGAGTTCAATTCTGGTACCCACTCCCCCCAAAAAAAAGAACCAGAGTTCCTTGGAGAACTGATTCTTTGGAGGCTGGTTCCAGAGCTGTGGCAGAGAAGTACAAGATGAGTCTGGTACATCCTGTAGTACCAGAAAGCGAGGAAATACTAAAAAGACTGATGGGAACATATCAAAAGGACACAAAAGTCACCTTGAAAAGACTTCTACTGGCTAATAATTACTGAGAGTAATGGATTAAAATACACTGAATAAACTAGGGACACTGTGAGTCCATAAAAATATAAATAAATAAATTGAAGTTTATCGAGGGATATTTACATAGTTTCAAAGTCTCTCTCCACAAAATGTTTATTAATTACAACAGGAAATGATTTTGTAATGGGAAAGCTTGACAGACATCACCTCAATCAACTGATCAAAAATAAACATCATCTATAATGGGATCAATCAAAATCACATGCCATCTGAAAGGATGCAATAAGAACAAAGCACTATTTCTGCAATATTCTTGTTGAAGAGGCAAAACCTGAATCTAATCATGAGAAAATATCAAACAAACCGTAATTGAGAGCCAATCTAAACAATAACCATCCCGTAATCTTCAAATGTATCAAGGTCATGAACATTAAGGAAAGACTAAAGGATAATAACAATACTTGATAACTAAATGCAATCCACGATTCTGAACCATATCATTTTGCTTCAAAAAACATTCCTGGGATAACTAGTGAAACGTGAATGGGATTTTACCTAGATGGAGGTAACACACCGATGTCAATTTCCTGATTTTGATGGTTGTATTGTGGTTAAGAAAATGTCCTTGCTTGTAGGAATAAAAAGTGTTCAGGATGATATGGCATTAGTTGGGAACTTAACCCTGAAATAGTTCAGGAAAAAATTCTTTGTGATGTACTTCCAACTTTTATGTAAATTAGGGCTGTTTCAAACTTTTTAAAAATTATTTTTAAAGATCTATATGCAGGTCTGGGGGTATAGCTTAGTAGTAGAGTACTTGCATGCATAAGGACCTGGGTTCAATCCCCAACACTGCAAAATAAAAAATAATAAGATATAAATAAAGCCTGTGTGTGATGTGGTCTAAAAAATAAAAACCAGAACAGATGGTATGTGAGAAACAGAGATCTCCCCACTGTGTCCCCTCTCTGGCAGCAAGGGTGGCAAAAGCGAGCCCTCAAAGCATCTCCTCAGCCCCAACAGTCTCTATTCAGTTGAGTCTTCATCAGAAGAGCCCCTATTCCATGGTCCCTCACTGGCGCTGAGGCCCCCAAACAGCTACTCAAGAAACACCTCAGCACTCCCTGAATGGCATCCCATCTGTTCTAGTACCTCCTGGAAGCTTAAGGACTTCTCTTTCCTATCGATGTCTCTGTACTTTAGTTACAGGTTTGCAGAGTATAAGTCTTGCAGCTTACAACCTCAGCTGGAACTCCGAATATCTAGTTAAGGGGCAGAACTGAAAAGAAACAGCTTATGATTCTCTGTATTTCTGCAAACTATCTTTTATCAGAGAGCAAGATTTACACATTTATTCTCAGACATCCTTTTTCTTCTTTGAACAAATTAAAGGAGTAAGCAGCCTACAGCAAGAGGGAATATGAATGATTCTCTCCTCAAAATGAAGGGATCAGTCCTCCAATGGGGACAGAGGAGGGGTAAACAGGGACTGCCCTGGGGCCAGCCTGAGTTGGAGAAAGAGGTCTGCGCCACAGCCCCTGGAGGATGGTCTCTGTACAGCATATTTACACAACAGACACCAATGGCTCCTCTGCAGCCATTACTGTCTATCAGGTAAATAACACATGTGCCAAGACACACATTTAATGAGGGAAATAATATGCCTTTATAAAAAGACTCAATCTGTATTTACCTGAGAGACCAAAGAAGCACCAAATCACCAGATTAGTGGAACCACAGAGGAGTCGTTCTGGTGTCTTGGGTAAATAGACATTTTATAGCCTCCATTACTGGAGGGGGGAAGGGAGGGTAAAGGGAGGGGTTCATTCTTCAACTCCACATACACAGGCCAGAGGAGCCTAAGGAATGGGACAAGCAGAGGAGTCCATCAGGAAATATGTGGTCTACTCCACTCCACCTCCCCAACCACACAGACTTAGAATCTTTCGGAACACAGGGGTTGATACTAACTCTGTATTCAATACATGCCATTAAAAGCCAGACTGGGAGGCTGGGGTACCTTCCAGAGAAACTCCGAGGTACCAGAGGCGGGTCCTGAGTCCATCTAACCCGAAGTACCTGGACCACTAGAGCTATAGCTTCCTCAGTTCCCAGACCTGGGGCAAGTTCCTGCCCCAATCTGACCTATAGCATCACAGGTGCTCAGGCACCTGAATCACAGAAGCAATAACAGAGAACACTGTACCACCTGTTTGTAACTTACCTGGTCCCAAACTTTGTCTTAGGCAGCTAAAAGTTGCCTGGGAAATAAATAAACAGACAGCATGCCTTCAAAAATCATGATTTTCAACTAATAAATGTATCCTTACTGCCAGAAAACTTTCTGTGAAAATCAGACGGTCAAAGGTAAAAGAAAACCTAAGAGGTCCAGTCAGCCAGCAGAAATGAAGCCCAGGAAAGAAAAAGGATCACCCAAGGTTCACACAGCAAGAAAGAGAAAGAACAGAATCCAGGTCTCTTGACTCCAAGGCCAAGGACCTAGGTCATGGCTCCAGTGCAAGGAGCAGGCCTCTCCACTCATCATGCCCCACCATTCTCTACAGTCTCACAGAACAGGCAGGAGTCTAAAAGTGCTGTCTAGTCCACTAAAGGCTATGAGCTGGAGACAAAAGAAATCATGGTATGTCCCACAAACTCTACATGACTTCTTATGACCCCAAAACGCTAGAGGACCCTCACCACAACAAAACACTCTATTCCCCTCTACAACCTGTCACTGCCCTTAGCCTCGGAGATTCTGCTCCAAGGCAGGGTTAAGGAGAGCTTCCCCCTTCAGAAACAGCTGCTAATCCCAAATTACCTAAGAATCTTCACTGAAGACCTATAGGAACACCAGATTCTTATGGCAACAACACAGGCCACAGCAGCTTAGCTCTCCCCTCAACTGGTCCATCTCAACAGCTTAAAGAAGCACATAAAAAGAGGCAACTATTTATAATTTGCTTGCTATTTGCTAAATCATCAGAATACTCACAACTTGGTCAAATTCTTTCCAGGGACCAAAGCTGGAAGACATCTCTTAGTAAAGTCCTACAAGTCAGTAGCCACTGCATTACATACAAAAGGACACAAAGTCTTTTTTCCTAAGATATCATAAATAAGATAGGAAGGGAGTGAGGGTGAATTATCATCATCCCTTTAAGCACCTCTCATACTATAGACTACATCTACATCTACAGAACTACATCTACAGCAGTATTCAGAACTGTTCAGATATCTTCTAGGCTCCTGCTTTCAAGATGGAGAACTGGTGCTGAAGCAGAGCCACACAATCTATTTCTTAAAACACTTGTATTAGAAAAATCAAGGTTCAAATTCTGACTCTACTGCATATTCTTTGTAATAATAGCTAAAATAATACCTATATCTTGGGTTCAGTTCAATCAAATAATGTACTTATGATGCCCTGCATGATAGTAAGTGCTAAATAAAAGGGAGCTACAGTTAACACATGAAAAAAAGGGAAAAACATTTTCTTTGTTGGTGATTTATATATTTTAATATCATTTAGTCCTCCAACTGTCAAGCCAAATGGCTAATACTATTTCCATTTTACACATGAGAAAACTAAGGCTCAGAGGCACCCATCTTTTGGGTACTCTTAGTTTCCTCTACCATGTTTGATGGCCCACATTTCCACACTTGACCAATTTCCCCAACTGTCACAGGGCTAACAATGCATATCAACTTTTTTGGTTTTTTTGTTTGTTATTATACCAGCAGTTGAATCCAGGGGTGCTTTACCACTGGGCCACCTCTCCAGGCCTTTTTGAGACAGGGTCTCCCTAAGTTGCTTAGGGCCTCACTAAGTTGCTGAGGCAGACTTTGAACTAGAAATCCTCCTGCCTCAGCCTCCTGAGCTGCTGGGCTTACAGATGTGCACCACCATGCCCAGCAAAATCTAACTTTTTCTTTCTTTCCTTTTTTTTTTTTTTTGTGCTGGGAATTGAACCCAGGGTTTTGTACATGCTAGGCAAGCACTCTACCACTGAGCTACATCCCAGCCCAATTTTTTTTTAAGTAATGTGTGATTTTAACCAAAAGTAACTCAAACTTAAGCAGTGATTAAATTTGCAAACCAATTTGTTTTCATAATACTTTCTTTTATATTTTAAAAAGAAAAACAAATTACAGCCCTGATCACAAAAGTAGGAATAGGAAGAGGCGTCTTGAATTAAAACAACTGCACGATGGAGAACTCAAAGCTTCTTCTCAAACGCAATTCCAGAGGTGCAAATCTTCCCACCTTAGAGTGAGAAACTGGCAGGAGACAGGTTACAATGAGCTCTTGCCCAGGTTCCCAAATGTGACATTTCCTTTTCCCAAGCTGAACTTTGGCAAATGCTACTCCCTCTGTGTTGGAATGCTCCTCCATTTTTCACTAGGCAAATTATTACTCCTTCTCTAAAACCAAGCTCAAATCTCCCCCTTTTAGTAGCCTTCTCTGATAACCCATCATAAAATTAATTGCTTGTTATCCAGTAACACAGTTTATTCTTATTTTGTAACTTTTCTCTCACTATAAGACATTAGGTATCTTTCTCCTTCTAGTAATAATTTTTAAGGAGCTGAGAGATGGACGGAAAACAGCTATATGTAGGCATATGTGTGCATGTTTGGTAAAAAGAAGGATATCAGATATGCTAATTCCTTGACTTTTTTTGGTCAGACTTCATGCACTTTAAAATTTCATACATAGCATTAAAGAAGGGTATGAGATTCATCTTTTAAATCTAAATGGTGAAAAGAGTTTTAAAAGCCTGAGAAACACAGAGTTAGACCCTTAGGTGCAAGAACTACATTTGTTCATTTCTGTATTCCCAATATCCAGCACAGGGTCAGGCGCAAAGTTAAGTGTGAGTTTGCTGAATGAATTAATATGCCCAAAGTCCACTGCTCTGGAATTAGAACATGCCAGAACAGAGCATGGCCCAAGCACCAAACAAAGCTTCTTTTCTTTCTTTCTCTTTCTATTCTTCCCCCAGTCCACCCCATTCTGTCCTTCCCAGTTGAGAGAGAGAGAGAGAGAGAGAGAGAGAGAGAGAGAGAGAGAGAGAAATTGCTTTGGTGCTGGAATACTATTAAAAGGATTAATTTAGGGACCGGTATTTGGACTGTCACATCCAATCACTACCCACAGATCTACAGCTTCCCAAATCAGGCTCATGCAAAGAAGAATCAATTGCAAGGACACAGAGGGTCTGAACAGGCATACTAATGGCCTCCTGAGGTGCCAGCGGCCAGCTTTGACACTCCCATAAATTATCTGCCTTTTGATTTTACCTGTAGCTGTGGGGCACAAGGCACAATTTTGAACATATCAAAGCAATCCCTCGTAACCCAAGGCTCCCTAAGGAATGTCCCCAAAGGAAAAAAGGCTAAAAACAACAACCCAAAGGGAATCTACTTCCCAACAGGTCTGGTTCTAGCAGTCATCAATTAAAACCCAACAGAACCAAACAGATACAGCAGGACTCAAATGAAGCCTCGCAGATATGGACAAGGCATGTATCAGATGCAGTTCTGCAATGACTACACATCTCTCACTCAGGGGAAGAGAAATCACAGCAATAAACAAACACAATTTCATCTGGAGGCAAATCTGCACTTTGACAGTACCTCACAGTATGACCTTAGGCAACTCACTTAACCTTGTTGAGCCTCAGTTTCCTCACATGGTAGCAAGGAAATGAATGCTGAATATCTGACCCACTTCCCATACTGGCGGTAAAAGTAATTTAAAAAATTCAAGAGGCACTTTACAAAGATGTAGGGTCACAAGGGTGGCAATACCAATAAATGGCCCCAGACAAACAAGGAGGAATGATTGGTCACAGGTGAAATTCACTAGGAAGCTCCTTGCTCAACTCACTTTACTGATGGTGCTGGGACTAAGGTCCATCCCCACAAAAGTTCTGGGATGAGTTCTGGATGGAACTCTGCTGTGTGTGAATTTTCTATTAGGAAAAACAGTGCCTTGCTTTAATTGTAACTTTCTCCTATGTGTTAGCTCCCGCCACCAGGGTTGTTTCTATCATATAGATACAATGACGACAGTGCGGACCAAAGTATTTGTCAACTACTTTCTGATTTTTTAAAAAAAAATCATTGTGTAAAATACTACTAGTAATAAAAATATATCAAGACACTGTCCCAACAGCTTTATATACATTACCAAAGCCTTTAACCAACCTATTAAGTCCCTTATCTCCATTTTACAGATAGGAAAGTGAAGCTCAGAGAGCTAAGTCACTTGTCCAAGGTCACATAAACACAACTACCAGAAACCTACAGGTTGGCCAGGAGTGGCGACATGCCTGTAATCCGAGCAATTTGGGAGGCTGAGGCAGAAGGAATGCAGGTTCAAAGCCAGCCTCAGCAACATAGCAAGGCCCAGTCTCAAAATACAAAACTTTAAAAGAAAAAAAGTATTAGGGATGTGGCTCACCCATGGATTCAATCTCCAGTAACAAAAAGAAAAAAGAAAAGAAAGAAAGAAACCGACAGGTTTGGGGCTTAGGGTACAGCTCAGTACAGTGTTGAGGAGGAAAAGGAAAGAAGGGAGGGAGAAAGGGAAGAACTTATAGGCTTCCCTCTAGCAATGGGACTCAAAGAAGTGGAAGACAAAGGGCAAGAGCAGAAACAGGACTCTGTGCTATAATCTACCCATTAGACACTCAACAAATACTTTACTTGGTTCCTGTGCCTGACATATCATCATACCTGAACAGGGAAACATTTCCAAAATTAGGAAAATGTCATCAGTCTGCTGCAAGCAAGGAAAGGAGAGACTGAGTAGGACATGTACAGAAAGAGGACAATTCCCTAGAAAGCTTAGGAAAATGGGTCAGTTTCTGTGGGTATAGTTCTAGAAGTTTAAAACAACTGACATTAAGCCATGAATCCTAAAACCAATATCCTTTCCAGGACTTCATTTATTCCATACTTCCTTCGATAGAAAATAGTTCCCCAAACATTTGACTTCATCTTATATCAACTTTCTCTTCCTCTGTCTTCTCCAGTCTGTGAAATAGGAGTTGGTATTACCAATACATTCCTTGATAGACATACTTTAAGCTTCACCCGGATGACCAAGAAGTTAGTGAAGAGAACCAATATAACCATGTAAGCAAAGATTCAGTTATACTTGGTTTAAGGATCAAAATACTACCACAAAAAGGGAAATATAAAATGAAATCCACGTAACTGCTAAAGCCTCATTATTGGTCTCTCTGCTTCCAGTAATATCTGTCCCCTTCAATTCATTCTTCACAGGGACATCAGAGCAAACTTTCTACAACACAAAACATCACTCTATTGCCTAAAACCTTTTTTTCAGATGTTGATAGACCTTTATTTTATTCATTTATTTACATGTGATGCTGAAAATCAAACTGTGCCTCACACGTGCTAGGCAAGCGCTCTACCACTGAGCCACAACCCCAGCTCCTGCCTAAAACCTTTTAACAGCTTCCTACTATTCTTAAGTGTGATTCAAGGCACAGCAAACTAGAACCCATGTGTTAAGTCCAGCTGTTTTTATAAATAAAGTTTTATTGGAATATAGCCATGTTCATTCATTTTCTTACTGTCTATGGCTGCTTTCATACATAACTGCCAAGTTGTATAAAGTAGCCACAGAGCATCAATATTTACTATCTTGTCCTTTACAGAAAGTTTGCCAGTTTCTAATCTTTTTCTACCCACCGACACAACTCCAGGTCTAATCCTAAGAGTTTATAAGGCTCTGGCATCCACTTATCTCTCTTGCTTCATTTCTCACTATATCCTCCTGCCCCTGTGTACTAAGCACTGTTTCAATCACACTGAACTTTCTCGAACTCAACAAAGCTCTGACACTGGTCCCTCATGTTTTTGTCTAAGTCTAGGTGAAGAGGTTACTTCCTCTGAGAAGCCGTTCCTGAGTCTGTAAGTCCGGGTTAGGGATATTTCTGCACTCCCAGAGAACTTGTACTTCTTTTACTAGAGCACTCTCAGATATAACCCAACTGCCTCTTTACTATCTGTCTTTCCTCTGAATTTCTAAGTTCTTTGGTAAGGAACAGTGGCTGTCTTATTCACTATTACAATCCTAGGAACTAGCAAATTGCTTGGCCCTTACTTATTGAACAAACTACTTCCAAGTCCCTAGATAATAATCTCATAGTCTGCCTTTTTAGCAAGTCCCTGATCCTGGCAAAATGGAGACAGGTTGGGACTAACTATTCACTTAAAGGTGACACACAACTCAAATTAAACCAATATCCCAAAGGCTTTGATCAGATACATTATCAAGAGTCAAATGAATGTGTTTCATCCTCTTGTATTAAGATGTGTATTTCTCAGGATAAAGGACTATTCTAGCTCTATTCAACCATCCTAAACCTAAAGTAGATGTTCATGAGATGCCCATTAAAGAAATCATGAGAGAGCTTAGGAGTCTGGATCCTCAACTCCAATTCTCACTTTAAGAATTAGGGAAGTTTCAAAAAGTTTTGAGCATATGCTGCCAAATAAAAGAAGCTACAGAAAAACAATTGCAACAGCTCCCACCCCCACCCTGCCCAAATACTCAAAAGGAAGAAGTCAAGTCAAACTTGACCATGCAACAGGAGTCTCACCTCTCCTTACTTCGAAGATGCCAAGACTGGCAGCTGGGGATGCTGAAGGTTCTGTGAGAGCTGGAAAGCCCCAATGCTGTGGACAAACACACATCTCTGCGACAAGTCTATTTCAACACAAAGGATCAAATCCCCACTAAGGATCATACTATATCTCAACTTCCTCAACTCAAAACTTTGGGATAACAGCTATATATGTGGGAAAAAAGGGTCTCTATAGACCTTCCAGAAGCAATTAGTACCATATTTGTTTTTGGAATGATGGATTTCATGTTCTCTAGTAATACACTTTTCTTGGTAAGGAGACTTACTTCCTAGAAACACCAAATATTTACAATATCTGAGCCAAGACTGAGAAAAATGGCCATGAAGTGGTGGCTCACTAGATAATTTCAAAAAGAATGCTATCTAGACAAGGAGACACTAGTAAGGCTTATAATATTCCAAACTCAGGAACTGAGGCTGGGTCAGGACTGAGGCAGGATTGCCACAAACACACAGGTCATATTGTAAGTGGTCATAAATGCTAGGAAACACTTTCAGGATATTTCCATGTCTGCCTAAGCTCTAAGAAAGTCAAAGTAACCAAACCCCAACTCAAAACATCAATGGACACCTATCATATTTATCACCTAATTCAGATTTTCCAAAGAACCAGAAGTTGCATTATGATCTTGTAAGCTAGTGATGCCCTTTACACAAAGAAACACCTACAATTGGAACCAATATGTTCCTGTCTATCATTATACACATTTGACTATTCTACTCAGATCTTCTGGGAAAAGGCCACTAACTTAACCCACCATAGAGAAAACACTTTTCAAAATGAAAGGGAATAAAAGCACTTTTACTTGGAAATTTCAAGTTGGAGGGAGAGCTCCTAGGCACGCTCTATGACCTAGCTAGCTGATTATTTACAGGATCTTTGGGCAGGAATTGTTAATGAGCTTTTAATTTGGAGTGCTTAAGTTGCCAAAGTGCTCTGGGCTCCAGTGAAGCAACACAGAATCCATAAAGGAAACCTTATCAATCACGTCCTGGCAGCTCCCTTCCCCCATTCTGCACCTCCTGCCGAAAGGCAGCCAAGTAGGTTTCTAACTAAGATCACAGAACCACATTAGGGGAGTCACACTCCAAGTCCCTGTTTATAAATTGGCTTTTAAATGGTAGGGGATTCAGGTATAATATACTTAGGCTCCAAGAACGAACCCACTAAAACAAGGTATGCTGTATATGATAAAGTCAGAATAAAGCAGAATTTGATGAAGTCAATTTCTGGTAGCAACTCTACAATAAAAAACCAGGTCAGGCCCAGTGGCCCACACCTGTAATCCCAGCTACTTGGTAAGCTGAGGCAGGAGAATAGCAAAATTAAAGGTCAGCTTGGGCAAATTTAGCAAGACTCTAGCTCAAAATAAAATTTAAAAAGGGCTGGGGATGTACCTCAGTGATAGAGTGCTTGCTTACCAAATGGGAAGCCTGGTTTCAATCCCCCTTACCACAGTTTAAAAAAAAAAAAAAAAAAAAAATCAGCCAATCACAACCTACTATAATTCAAATAGAGTAGTCTTTAGCCAATGAAATTCATGTTTTGCTGCCCTAATGCTGAGAAACTGACGAAATGTGTGACAAGAGCAAATGCCATACAAGTGGCCAGAGACCTCTAGCAGAAGACAAAAGTGGACACTATTTGTTGCAAAATCCAGCCCTAAAAACAAACTCCACATCCCTAGTGAGGGACCTCACATTCAGCATCTTTTGGGTCAACAAGAAAAAACAAGAACAACAAAAACCAAATAAATTTAAAGGAAGTTACATTTTGCAAGAACTCACAGTCATGCCTCAATCCAAATTAATGCTTTTTTCTTTTTTGTCTTAAGTAAGTACCTGTTGCTAGCCCATTTGCAGAAAAGACAAACAGAAAGCTAGCCAGGTTAGGCCCCTTATTCACTCCTTCCTTCGCTTCAGATTTACAAAAAGGTAAATTGCTAATTTCGTGTGCATGTGTCGGGAGGGGGAGAGGGGATATTCTCTCAACTATCTCCTTGCTGTTTCTAGCCTCTCCGGTCAAACCTCTCTAGCAATTCCAAGTAAGAAGTCAGCCCCTTAATCAACTCACCCAATCTGTCTGGCAAAACCCTGCCCCGCTCCCCCAACACCAGACCGTTGCTCAGTAGCTCATGCATTCAAGGTGTGCACAACGGCTATCACCCCAAGCTGCACAAACTATACAAGCCACGACCCGCAACCGCATGCATTAACCGGGGCCTAGGATGGGGGGAAGGGGCTCTTAGCATCACCCACCCCAGGGTGTTGCCCCCAACTCGGACCCATCCAAGTCCAGGGGAGCGTAAGAGGAGGGGCAGGGGGCCAGGAGACCAGCCCTCCTTCCCAGGGCCGCCCCCGCCCCCCGTCAGCTGCGGGAGAGGCTGTCGCCATGGCAACGCCCCCTCCTTGGGGCCAGCGCGGCAGGCTCTCTCCAGGTGCAGGCCCCGACGTCTCCCTCGGCCTCAGCAGGCGCTCAGGGCAGTTGACGGCGGCGGGCGCGGCCCGCGCCGAATGCGGCGCCGGCCAGGCAGAGGCAGGGCCAGCTCCGCCCGCTTCCCACCGCCCGTTCCCGGCCGCCTCAACAGCGGCAGCCAGCACCACGAGTCCACAACACACCGACTCACCTCCGCGCACTCTGACCCCGACCGACGCGGCGGACGGGCGGGCTCCGTGGCCAACCGCTGAGCCCGCCGTAGGCCCCTTTAACCAATGGACTGCAGTGGGGCGGGGCTTCTTCTTCCCAAATGCTCGCTCTCCCGCCGACATGCGCGCTAAAGTTGTCAAGATGGTGACTGCTGGTGGCGGGCCTTATGGGACTTGTAGTTTTGAGGCTGCACTTACTCAGACGAGAAGGGGAGGATCACTTGTGAGCAGTGAAAGGGAGTTAAAAAAACAACACTTCCTCAGGCCTAGAGCGACTCAGGTGCCCCACCTCTTTTTTCTCACTTTTCAATATATGCACAAGGTGAGTATAGGCTCATAAAGTGACATATTCTATTTATGTGACACTTTCTCCTGATTAATTCATTCAACAAGTAATTATTATCATCTACCCTCTTGATGTGGGCCTGAGTGAGATCTGGGAGGAACAAAATGCTTAGATTTCTAAAGAGCCTAAGGAAGAGGGAACTGACTTGTTCAGGGCTCTTTGGAGGAAATTTCAAGGCTAAAACGATTCTGATTGCTGGGGCTGGGGTTGTGGCTCAGTGGTAGAGCATTTGCCTAATGCACGTGAGGCACTGTGTTCCATCCCCAGCACCACACTTAGAAACATAAAAGGATTCTGACCCAGCTGTGGATAGAACCCTGACCAAAGCCAGTTCTCTGGAAGTCGTGGGTTCCAGCTTATGAGCTGGGAAACCTCAGACTTAAACAAGTCAATGGTGACTTTGACAGCTTCCTAATCAGTCAGGACCCTTCTATGAGCTAGCAACTGCCACCATGCTCAACGAGCTTCAATTACCAAGCTCCTCTGTCACGTGCATATTTTCACTTAAGACAGTGATGTCATTTTTGGACCGCCTCTAAGATCTTAACATAGTGGTTCCCACCGGAGCTGGAAATGTCTGGTAATCTCCATATTAGGAGGAATGCCTTCCTTAATTTCATCCACACATGAGTTAGGTGATTCTACTGTACATCTACGGAAATTGATCACACTGTTTTGTTTTGTTGTTTTTTTTTTTTTTTTTCTTTTTCCATAATTTTCATTGGTGCATTATAATTGTATATAATGATGGGATTCAATGTTATATATGCATGCAGTATAACAATATCATTTGGCCAATAGCATTCCACAATATTTCCCCTTTCCCTTCCCTCTTCCCTCCCCCTGATATCTTTCCCCTAATACTGATCTCCCTTCAATTTTCAGGAGATCTCCTCCCACTTCTCTTTTTCCTTTTTCCTCTTTAGCTCCCACATATGAAAAGAAAACATACAATCCTTGACTTTTTGAGTTTGGCCTATTTTGCTTACCTTTATTTTCTCAAGTTCAATCCATTTTCCTTCAAATGACATAATTTCATTCTTCTTTATGGCTGAATAAAACTCCATTGGATCAGTGTTATGTAATTGTCTATTTCCTTGTCATCTCTCCTCCAGTATTTTAAGCTCCTCTAGGATAGATGTTATTTCTGTATTGTTCATGCTGCCATCAATAATACCCAATACAGGGCCAGGCACGAAGCAGGCATGCAATAAATATTTGTGAATGAATGAGAGAATAAACAGCAACAGGGACAGGAGATGAAATGGAAGAGGAAGAACAGACAATACATAATTACATAAATATAAAAATAAAAATGTAGATAGCTAAGTTGGTAGAGTGCTTGCCTCGTAAGCACAAAGCCCTGGGTTCAATCCCCAGCACTGCAAATAATAATAATAATAATAATAAATGTAAATTATGTAAATATAAAAATAAGACCATAAGTTGGCCTCTTTTGTCTCTGGCTTTGTTATAGCCTAACTTTTGACCTGAGAATTATGGCACAAGCAAACTTCTTGGCTATAAGAATGAAGTAAATTTACCCATCTGGATTGGAGGCCTTCTTGAAGACCCTGCCCAAACATCCTAGAATGTGCTCTTTCCTTTTTGATGCTCTGGAACTTAACTCTACAACTTCTAAGACCTCACCAGGCTGTAAACCCTTTTTGGACAAAGATAAGGCAAATGCATTCAAATAATAGAACAGTTGAAGAGTGCAGTATATACTTGATACCTTAAACCTTGGCTATAGTGTGCCATTTGGTTTCCTAGAAAACAGCCTGAGACAAAGCTTATGTGCTTAGATTTAAATGGGAAGTATAAGCCCAGGGCAGCAGGAGTAAGGGGGAAAGAGAATTGAGGCAGGGAAGAATGGAATGAAAATACAAGACAGTGTATTACCAAGTTAGCCAGTGCTTCAAAGAATACAGCTAGTTCCTCTTTGTATTCTAGATGTGCCCTAGAGGAAGAATCACATTTTAGGAAGAAACAAAGGATTATATTACCCCACCATTTTGGTAGCCACAGGGGGCGCCAGATTCCACACCCTGGAACATAGTGATTCATCTGAAACTAGAAATGATAGGAGCAGCCCAAGACTCTAATTTGATCAAATGGGGCCTGCTGCAGTCCCACCACCACAGTGGACACTTTGAAGACTGGGTGGAGACCTTACTCTCACTACCAAGGGAGGCTAGAATAGCCAGATGAGGTGATAGTGGCAGCTGGACTGTTCAATAAGCAAGTGGCCACCGCCCTGTATCAGAGTACAGATGGGGCAAGTGAATTTGAAGAGGCAGATAGTGAACTGAGACCAGTGCACAGACTTATGTACACCCTGGGCAACCTCCTGGCTTCCGGGTCAAGTAAGTGACTAAAGTGAACACTGAGAGCAGGAACTAAAGGCAGCAGCACCAAGTTGCTTCTACTGCCCTTCAAGTCACCAGGAAAAACAGCAAGGTGACTCAAACTGGGACCTTAACTAGCAATTAAAGGGCAGTGAGTGGTAGCCCCCAAACTTGGCACAGTTAGGAAAACCCAGACGGGGTTTGAAAGCATTTTATCTGGGAACTGGAAAAATTGCTGCTGCCTACATAGTCTCCATAAGCTATGTAAGACAGGATGGTGCAGTTATGAATGTGGGCTCAGAAAGAGCCTATTCAAGATTTGAGTCCTGGCTCTGTGACCTTAGGCACATCACATACCTCTCAAGTTCAGTTTCTTCTTCTCTAGGGTAGAGATAATACTCGCACCTACCTGTTAACTAAAATTAAATACAGAAGCGTTTAGCACAGTACCTGGCATAGAGTTCAATAAATAGTGGCTATTACTGTTATTCTCACCCTTTCCCACCTCTCTCTCCAGCTCCTCTCCTCACCATGACAACCACCCTACTATGTTCTCCCTGCCACCCCTACCCCCTGGCAGTATTCTGCTGCTTAAGGAGCAGTGGGGTTGGACCTGGCCATACCTATTTCTCTCTGCTCTCCCTGGGGCTGTTCCCCCGTGAGCCTGAGTCATTCATCTCCCTGGTGACCTGAGTCTGAACTAAGAGACAAATGTGGGGTGGCTGAGGCCAGGGTGGTAATGTGTTCCCTTATCTTCGTGCCCCTCACTGGGGCCTAGTTAATTTTCCCTTTGATTTTAATATAGATTTATTGAAAGTTTCAGTTATCAAAACAAACTGCAGCAGCAAATTGGTGTTCTTTGCAGGCCTACAAGTGCCTATAAAGCTGCCATGTTCGGGAACGAATGGCGCTCTCCAGGAGGTCAGTCATGGCAACAGGAAGTCCCTGGGGACACACACACTGCAGTTTAATATTTTTCTTATTAGCCTTTTTCTTCTTGGCTATCTAAGCCTCCCCTTTAAATCGGAAATCAAATGGAGACACCTGCGCAGGGAGGCTGTCTTCCCCCAAGCTGCTGCGCTTTCCATCTACCCTCTGTCGTCTCTCTAGTCCTAGCCTCCTTTTCATAGATCCTCTGGCTTCACCTTGCCTTGCCCGTTGTACCAGAGAGAATTGTGATTCATGCCCCACAGATGTATAAGGCCTGCCTGGGCTACCCAGCCACGAGTCAGAGGCAAAGCATCCCTAGAAAAGATTGGGGCCCACAGCTTCTCCCAGAAATAGTGCTCAGAAGAGAAGTAAAAGCAAAACCAATAGCAAAGGAGTTGCCTTCAAAAAGGCATGCAGTCCTGTCAGGATCTACTGGACTCCAAAGAAACAAACAGGAGACGATGATCCTAGAGAGCGGGCAAGTTCTACTTGCCCAAGAATTGTCTGATTTCTTTCTCAGATCCTCACTGCCACCTCCAGAATAGCCTCTCCTCTCAATCCCAGCTTGTCCCTAATCTGTCCCTTTAAAGACCATGACTCCAGTGTCCCATTGGCTCCGATATCTAGAACCACCCATTGCTACTGCTAGACTCTGGAATCAGTTCTATTCCAGGACAGGGTCTCCATGGCCTGGTTACTAGGAGGCCACCATCATCTTTTCTGGGTCTGAGGTGCTGCTAGGTTGCCATGCTACATCCCAATTCCCAAGGTCCTGTTGTTTGCTCTTAAACATGCCATGTCAGCAGCAAGGACTACTGCCCTTCCTCAGAACTGACTATGACTGAGGGTTCTGACAACTATATCTACAACTAGAATGATAGAAAGTGCCAAGGTCTGAACCCAGACAGTGCAGAATTTGAGTCCTGGCTGACACTTACTGACTCAGTGACTTGGGGAACTTCTCTGTGGTTTCACTGCACCTTGTGCTTGCATCTACTCTCAGCTGAACACAGTCTGTAATGATTTGCCTCTGAGCCTCTCTCCTGTGATATTCTGAGATCCTCAAGGAAAAGGACTGTGTCTTATCACCATCATATTCCTTGTGCATATATATTTGATGAATAAATGAATGCTCCTTCCCCAACTATAAAGTGGAGATAAAACCTGCATCACCAATGTAGTGAAGAAGCACCTCTCATGTGCCACCCAGTGTAATGTAGGTATTTAGCGAGTGAAGTGCCCTTGGTCAGTTTTCCTTTGAGGTTGGGTCATTAGTCACCTCACCTGCACTCCACTTTTTACCTGTTACTATCTCAGTTTCAAGTTGCCTGCTGGGCATTCACCCTGGCCCCTTTGGAGAGGTGCTGACTTCTCTTCTCCAGGCCAGGCTCCCTCATCTTTCCAACCCCATTCATAAACTGCTGCTTTCTGGTAGCTCTGTTTCTAATCAAAGTCCAATTCCCTGGGCTGCTTTGTAATTCCTCTGCAGCAATGCAAATATTCCCAAGCCTACCATCTATTCCAGCTTGTGGTACAAGTGAGTTTACATTAATAGTAATATACCGGTCTTGCTAATTCTAGGTTCCAACCTCCTCTTATAGAAATATTGATCCCTAGCAATGTTCCCCCCAAAACCTCAACTGTACCTATTAATCCAAGCCACTGTCTCCACTGGCTTCTGTCACCAAGTGTACTATAGATGCTGGCCTTGAATGCCTCTGCCTGATGTGCTCAGTCCCTACAGTACTGTGACAACTGAGAGCATGGCTGTCTCTTGCAGAGTGAGAAGGTGACTCCCTCCATATGACATTCTGTTATAGGAACATGAAGCAGTGTTGTTTAAGATCTTTCTACTTATTCTTCTCATTGTGCACATCTACTACCATCAGAGTAGCCAGAATAGGGTGAGTTTATTTAGGAGCCATCATACTGAACCAGTTATTATCCCTCTTCAACCTCTAGTCCTACTGCGGAAGCTGGTCCACTCCACCAGACTCCTCTCTCCTCTATCATAGGTCTGTCTCTGGAACTCTGTTGAGTTGTCACATATACCTACTCAAGTCATGCTGGTATATACCTGATCCAGTTATGCAGTTTTTTTATTTGTTTTTCACTGAGAGAATTTTTCAGCACTCATATAATCGTTAGATTCAAATAGATATTTGAATCAGGGCATGTTGCCTAATTTCCCACACTTGATGTAACTGAGAATCAGCTCCAAACTCACAATGACATTCATTATATTACATTTCCCCCAGAATGTAGTGAATAAGCTCCTTTCCTGTCTGATTAGTTCCCCTGCCTTCCTCAACAAGGAGGGCTTCAACCTTACACCAGACTACTTCTTCAGCTCCTCCCTCTTGGTCCTGGGTTGGCATTCAAGTCCTTTCTACCCAAGCTCCAGCTCATGCCTTCAGCCTTATTTTCTAGTAATTCTTTTAACTCTTTTTTTCCAGCCCACAGACTATTTACTACTCATCAAGGTAGTACCTTTTGCTGCCAAGCCTTTGTGGCCCTGTTCTCTCCACTGGGAGTACTCTCCCTTTCAAGGAAACATTTCCTAATTCCTCAGGTGGCTCTTCCCTCCCCTCCTCTGGTTCCCCCAAGCCCTTCCTGCCCATCCTGCCCTGCACAGCACTCACTAATCCACAGAGCTGGGACTTGATCAGCAATCTTACTTCTAGAGGGTGCCTGACCACAACATCCCAGGACCTGAGAGTGCTGGAGGGATTTTAGGAGGGCATCCCAAGACTTCAGGACATCTCCTCCAGGATCCATAGCCCTCACTTTTCCTGTATCATAATAAGTATATACTCCAAGTGTATTTTTTTTTTTTAAGATTTAACAAATATTCTTTGAATAGTCTTTGAAATGTTGGGCTCCATGAAAACAACAGAAGGGGACATGAACAACAGACGCACTTCCTTCCCTCATAGAGCTTATACTCCAATTATGGAGAATTAATGGTTAAGAAATCTTTGTCACCCAGGGTGATAGCTGGAATTCTAAAGACCACTAGCAATAAGGATTTGAAGATGAGGTGTCTAGTACAGCCTGGAAAGGCTTCCAAGAACAGGGGATATGTAGGTCCAGTCTTAAAGACTGAGTAGGAATTTTCCATGTTAACAAGGGGAGAAGACAAGAATGACAAGGGGAAGGCATTCTGGGCAAAGAGAATAACACAAACAAAGGCAGTAGGCAAAAAACAAAAAACAACAACAAAAAAACCCCACTTGGGATGGGAAGTGTGATTGGATCAGGTAATATGGCAAAGAGATCAGTGAAGGGAATTTTAAAACTTGGGCAAAAACTAATCATGCATAGTCATTAAGCCCTTCTTTTCCTTTTTCCTTTTTCTGAAAGATGGTGGTCTCACTATTTTGACCAGGCTGGCCTCAAACTTCTGACTCCAAGTGATCCTCCTGCCTCAGCTTCCTGTGTAACTACACATGTCACCTCATAAACTGATTGGACTTGACCTTGAGGGGGATAGAGAGCACTCAAGGTTTAAAGCCAGGCAGTGACTAGGTCACTCCTGTGGTAGAGCATGTTTCTCAGATTTTAATGTGTGTTCATTGTAATCACCTTGTTAAAATGCAAATTGTGATTACTTGGGTCTGGAAACATCCTCAGATTCTGCATGTTAAAAAGTTCCCTGGTGAGACTGGTGCTCCTGCCTCTCAGACCACACCTGGAATCTTGAGGTTTGAGACAGTGGTATCAAATGTGTCCACTCACACCAGCAGGGGCAGAACATTTTTCTTTGCTGAGTCTGACTCAAGGCTGCTGTGGCTCTTCACATTCATTTAGTACTTACATTTTAGAAGCTGTTTATTGAATATTTGTTCCATGTCCAGCAAAGTGCCAGGTAAGAAAGAGTTGAGGGTGGGGGCCTTGGGGAAGTCAAAAACATGACAAAGTGTTTGGTGTCATCTAACAAGGTGCAGCTTTCTCTGGGCCGCCTGCAGCCAGACCTGTCATAAACATGCCAAATGAAGCCTGTCTCAGTGGTGCTCCCTGGGGCCCCACTGCTTCTCCAGGCCTATCCAGAGATGAGCCTGTTTATCCCTAACTGTTGTCTCTGACCTCTAAATCAATTTCCTATCTGATTCAAAACTCCAGTCCTCTCCTTTGCTTCTCCCAATTCCAGGCGAGGTCAATTTTTAAAAGTGGAGGTAGTAAACTAGGACAGCATTAGGAACACAGGCTTTGAAGTTACACTGCCTGGCTTTACCCTTATGAGTTGGGTGACCTCAGACAAGTAGTTTAGCTTCTTCAAGCTTCAGTTTTTTCATCTGTAGATTGGGCATAATAACTTGGCCTGTGTCCTGGGGCTGTTGTGAGAATCTGATGTGACAAGGCATACGCTTCGCAGGGTGCGGTGGCACATGCCTATAATCCCAGTGGTCCAGGAGGCTAAGACAGGAGGATCTCAAGTTCAAAGCCAGCTTCAGCAACATTAAGGTGCTAAGCAACTCAGTGAGACGCTGTCTCTAAATAAAATACAAAATAGGACTGGGGATGTGGCTTAGTGTTTGAGTGCCCCACAAAAAAAGCATACAGTTCAAAAGTCTTTGAAACATCTGAACATCCAATGATTGTTATCTATTGGTTTTATAAATATGAAAAGTGATGTGTATATCAAATCTTATCAAAGCCCTTTGAAAACGCATATAAGTAGAAGTCACTGCCATCCCTTATACATCCACAGCTTTTTCTGCTTGTGTCATCCCCTTCCTAATGCTGGGGAGGCAGAAGGAAGCTGTAGATGCTCAACACTGAGAAGCACTGCTGGATGAGGCAACCTTGAGGGAGCTCTGAGGGCAGGGATTTCCACCTAGCAAAGCTGAAGATCAGTGTTGGAGGGGGATGCTTCCAAATCCCCTCCCACCTCAACCCCATTCCCACTGTGTCCCCTCTGCCCAGGGTCACCCATGCTGCCCCCCCCGCAGGCTGCAGTGAGAGGCAGCCTCAATCATTCATCTTAATGTCTCTATTAAACAGGGTTATGACCAGGAGGAGACAAGAAACAAGGTCTTTTAGTGTAAAAACACAGCTCCCAGGGCTGGGCCCCATGGGACTCCTCAGCACTGCTGCTTACTCCAGGGTTACTGCTGCTACAGGGGACTGAACTTCCAGACCAGGGGGATGACTTTGCACTGAGTTCTCTCTCTTGTCTCTCAATTCTTCTAAGGGCCTTCCTGTTCCCTTTTATTTCCAGCAAGAAGAGCAATGACGTGGCATTTGGCAGCAGTGGCCACAGGGACCTCAGGACTGTCTTTGTGTTAGACCAGCAGCCTGACTTGCTCATCACCATCTCACCTTGTTTTAGTCAGCTTTTCCGCTGCTGTGACTAAAGGATCTGATCAGAGCAATTGTAGAGGAGGAATAGTTTATTTGGGGGCTCACAGTTTCAGGGATCTCAGTCTATAGGCAGCTGGTTCCATTCCTCGGGGCTTGAGGTGAGGCTGAGCATCGTGGTGGAAGAATGTGGTGGAGGGAATCCACTTACGTGGTGATCAGGAAGCAGAGAAAGATTCCACTTAACAGATACAAAATTTATACCCTAAGGCCACCCCCTACCTGTCTTCAGTTACCACTCAGTTAATCCCCATCAGGGGATTGATTCACGGATTGCATTAAGGTGCTTATAATCCAATCATTTTTCCTCTAACCCTTCTTGTATTGTCTCACACATGAGCTTTTGGGGGACACCTCACATCCAAACCCTAACATATCTCTTCCCAGCAGTGTGGAGGCAGATCCAGCCTTGGTACCCGGACCTGGGCTCCAGAGGGTCTCAGCATCTACTCAGAGCCTAGAGGTATGAATATTTCTGATTGTAGAGTCAGTGAGAAATCCTAAGAAGACCACACAAGTCCCCGTCACTCGTAGTAGAGAAAGTCTAAGCAGCTGCTGAAGTGGAGTCAGCATGTGCTTAGACCCAGACCTGGCGTCGAGGGTGGCGGCACCAAGGTTCCCAGTGCTTACTGATGCTCACCTTGCATCCCCACGTGGTTAGCTTTGTGGGCTGAGGCTCCTGGAAAACCACAATCAAAAGGCACCAACCTGGAACACATTGGGAAATTCTCAAAGGGAACCATGTGCACAGGCTGGCCTTAAAAGGCACGAAAAGAGTCCCAAGAGAACTACTCCCAAATGTCAGTAATGTCACCTTCAGTACATGAGTCCTTTAACTGGCATGGGAGGATAAGGATGTAGAACACACAGAGGGACAGGTACAGAAGGGAGGGACAGGGCATCCAACAAGTTTGCCAACCACAGTCCCATTAATCCTCAAGCCATTGATTTGTTTCCCTCTGTACTGTTGCCATCTCCCTAGTCCTGGTTTCTCCCTCCATAATAACTTATTTTGACTATAATCTCATTCACGTGGGCTTCCCTGAGGGGAGCCGTCATGGAGGAAACACTCAGCCTGTACAGCCAGGCCAAATAGACTCATATCATGGCTCTACCTCTTCTAAGTGACCCTGGGCAAGTCATTGCTGCCTCCTGAGCTTCAGTTCCTCAAGGTGTAAAGGTATGAATGAGTCTGCATGTGTCAGCTTATTGTAGAACTTGAACACAGTGGAAGGAGAGATGAAGTGGAGAAGAGAACTGGGAGTCTTAGTCCATTTCATGCATGGGAAGGACACCTGCAGGCCTAGACTGCAGGGGCATTCCCTACTCTCCTTCCTATGACTGTGGGTGGGTGGAGAGGCCTTGACCAAGAAGGGCTGGGGGGGGGGGGGGGGGATGCCAGAGCAGCTGAGGGCAGCACAAAGTCAGAGTGAGTTAGCACTGGTCCCAGGGGCTGCATGAGCAAGGCAGGCTTTTACACAGATATCCAGGGAACAAGAAATACCAGCAAAGAAGTTGCCCCATTAATAAATAAGGAGGTAGGAAATTAATGATGGTCTGAAAATGGCTGAGCTACTGAACTCGTTCTTTAAATCTGTCTTTAACAAGAAAAATAAAGAAACAAGATTTGGCCAATTAGGAGGTAATGAAGACATGGTAGAAATAGCACCTGACAAAAACTCAGGGGCGGGAGGCAGGGGGTGGTGCTGAATGAATATCCAATGGCCTTGACCTGCCTCACCCCCAGACACAGAGGAAGGGTGCCAGTGGAGGGCACTCTTGCTTATAAGCAAGAAGAGTAGAGAATCATCCAGGGCCTGGGAAGGGATAAGAAAGGAACAAGGATGGGGAGATTCCAATTTGGGCCTAATTGATGTTTTCCCAGAGCCTGTTGTGAGCCAGGTGGGATGCTCCGCCTTCTCCAATATTGTCTCCTGTAAAGGCTGGGAATGAAGGTAAGGAATGGGGGATAAAAGGAAAGCCAGAGGGCTGGGGTTGTAGCTCAGTGGTAGAGCGCTTGTCTAGCACGTAGGAGGCCCTGGGTTTGATCCTCAGTACCACATAAAAAAGTAGATAAATAAAATAAAAGTATTGTATCCATCTACAATTTAAAAATATTAAAAAAAAAAAAAAAAAAAGATGGGCTGGGATTGTGGCTCAGTGGAAGAGCAACTGAATAGCACATGTGAGGCACTGGGTTTGATCCTCAGCATCACATAAAAATAAATAAATAAAGGTATGGTGTTCATCTACAACTAAATAAATATTAAAGGAAAAAAAAAAAGGAAAGCCAGAATAAGGGTAGATGGAGGAAATAGAAGGGGGCACAGAGAAGAGTGATCTCAGAGAAGGGAAGCACAGAAGGGCCCTTCTCAGAACTACAAAAGAGCTACACCTCTGACATGTTTGAGATGGTCCATTTTGGGGTGTTTAAACCAGAAAAAAATAAGAGAACAGGAGAGGAGACATGGGAGGGAAAGAGAAAGAAAGCAAGAGGAAGTGTCTGGGGTCTAGAGGAGGGGAGAACAAGGAAGAAGGAAAATCTAGAAGAAAGAAAATTAGATAGTGTTTCCAAAGGGCTTAGGAAAGGAGCTGGTGTATAGGGTGAGAAGAAAAGGGCCATTATGCAAAGTACAGGAGAGGCCACACTGCCTGCCATGCTGGCCTAACTCTGGTACTCCCTTGAGGTCCAGGTGACCCACACAGGGAACAGAAGAACAACTTCAGAGAGGCCTTGAGGAAGAAAGTAAGGGAGTAAGAATGCAGGTCCAATCTACCCGCCCCAGCCTATATACAAATGAACCAGACCCTGTGGCTAAGAAGGAGCTCTGTGCGCCCTTACCCCTCCCCATCCTGTCCCAGGTCAGGGCCCACTATCACCAGCAGCCCTGGGTGCCGTCTTTGGGCTAGCCCACTGTTCAGGGAAGCAAAGGCCCTCTATCCCCCAGGGATAGAGGTTTTAGGATGCAATCTAAAGTGGCTGGGCTCTAATAACACTGACACTGCATGGGGGGCACAGGGGTGCAGGCAATGAAACTGCAGGAGAAGGTGAGGGCAGCCAGTGATGAATAGGGGCAGCAGCACCTCGTTAGAGGGTGTGTGGAGAGGACAGCCACTGCAGGGATGAGCCCGGGCCTGATTTATCATCTTCAGAGCTGATCTGAGCGAGAGGGGTTAAGTAGCAAGTTAATGAAATCCGCAGATGCTGCTAAATGGGGAAGAGCTGGGAGCACAGAGGCTGGCAGGGATACCAGGCAGAAGGCAGGTGGCAGGTTGGCCACTGAAGGCGATTCATCTGGAGAGGGGATCGACATATTCCAGCTGAGGGGAAATCCTGCCTTAGTCTCTGCATCCAATTTTGGCAAGCCAGGGAGAAAGAGGTTAGACAGACAGCAGAAATGCACAGAGAACCAAGTCCCCGCCTCAGGGATGTCCTCAGTTAAATTTCACAGCCCCCTTCCCCAGTTCCAATGGGGCTTCCTCTAACACTGGGCAACCTTGAGCCCCAGAGACAAGAAGGTGAATGAGCCCAGGCCTCTGAATCTCTTCTCCCAGAATGAGTGGCCAAACAAGTAACTACAGTTCTCTGTGATGAGTGCTGTTGAACAACACAAAGGAGGGAGCAATTAATTCTGACAGGGGAGGGCAGAGAGGTCAGGATGACATTAAAGCTGGTCTTGAGAAATAAGGATTTTACCAGGCAGAAAAGGGGAAGGAGGGATTCTGGGCAGAAGGAACAGCATGCGCTATGGCCAGGAAAAGCTCAAGGGAAGCTGAGGGAAAGGAGCCGACCTGGTGGGGATGCCTGTTCAGGGGAGGTGGTGGGCAAGGGGAAACCAGCCAAAAGCTGGAGGCAGGCCAAAGCGGCAGGTGCAGGTCCTGCACTGCACTGGGTGTGCATGACAGGAAAAGGAGGCAACCAAATCGTCGCCAAAGAGCTTCTTCTGCATGCCGGCTGCATCCTTGGCCTCCAGCAGTAGACCAGGGCCTCAATTAGAGAGTCTCCATGAGGATGAAAGGAAATCAACCCTGCATAGGGTTTAGCGTAAGACCTGGCATGCAGTAAGTGCTTACTAAATGGAAGTTATTGTTATTTTGGTTGTTAATCTTCCCAGGATGAACTAAAAATACTGGGTGTTTGTTATGGTTTGGATGTGAGGTGTCCCCCAAAAGTTCATGTGTGAGACACTGCAAGAAGGTTAAAAGGAGAAATGATCAGGTCATGAGTGTTTTAATCTAATCAGTCATTAATCCCCTGATAGAAATCTCCTAGATGGTAACTATAGGCAGATAGGGTGTGGCTGGAAGAGGTGGATCCCAGGAGTAGTACCTTTGGTTATATATTTTGTCCTTGTGAGAGGAGCTCTCTCTCTGCTTCCTGGTGCCATGTCCCTAGCTGCTTTCCTCTCCCACACTCTTCCACCATGATGTTCTGCCACACTTGGAGTCCTGGGAAATGGAACTGGCCTTCTATGGGGCTGAGATCTCTGAAATAGTGAGCCCCCAAATAAACTTTTCTTCCTCTAATTGTTCTTGTCAGCTCTTTTGATCACAGGTGTGATCAAAATGGCGTTTTAGTTTATTTGGGGCTCATAGTTTTAGAGGTCTTAGTCCATAGATGACCGATTTCATTGCTCTGGACCCAAGGTGAAGCAGCACATCATGATGGAAGGGCCCAACAGAGGAAAGCTGCTCAGCTCATGGCAAGATCAGCAAGGAGAGAGAGAGGGTAAAGGGCCCCAAGGAAGATGCACCCTTCTGGGGCAAACCCCCAGTGACCCATCTCCTCCAGCCATGCCCCACCTGCTTGCAATTATCACCTCGTCAGTCATTCAAAGTGGAATGCATTGATTAGGTTAAAGCTCTCATAATCTAATCATTTCACCTCTGAATATCCCTACATTAATGGATTTTGGGGGACATCTCCTATCCCAACATTAACACTGGGCCAGAAGTCTGACTGAAGCTCTAAATGTACCTAGGGAATGGCAAGAGATTGAGTGGACAGGTGGCTACTTAATAAGTAGAAACTTGGGCCCATGAAGCAGAACATAATCAATAGCTCTAATAATGAGGTAGGTCAAGGTACTGCTGAGGTATCAGGGACCAACAGCCTCTAAGAAGGGGAAGACTGACACATAGGTTTATATCAAAGGACCAGTCTATCCACACTTCTGCCCAGGCCCCACAGGGGCAGCTCTTGAAAGCAGGTAAGATCAGTTTGCATCTTCGGGCTCTGTGGTCAAGCCCCTTTATACTTCTTCCAGCACTCAGAGCTATCCTAGGCAGGCAAATATACCCTTCCCTGTAGAGGCCTTCCCTTCTCAGAATTTGAGAGCAACCCTTCCTTTGTAGGAAAACCTTCCCCAAGGAAAGTGGCAAGGGTAAAGTGGCGAGACATGCTCCTTTTTATTCTATATCAACTTGTGTAGTGCATGTTTGTTGAATGAAGGACTGGATTAACTGATAAAAATCCTGAACCTCTTCAGCATAGCACAGCATAGGCACAATCAAAAAAGTCTCCCCAACTCCCCATCATATACACAATTCTTTCCTCCTTCTAATTCATGGCATTGAAATTGATAATCATATGACTAAAAGAATAGGCCAGTCAGGCATGGTGGTATACACCTGAAATCCCAGTGACTTAGGAGGCTGAGGCAGGAGGATCACAAGTTCAAAGCCAGCCTCAGCAACTCAGTGAGATCCTAAGCAACCCTAAAATAAAAATAGAAAGGGCTGGGGATGTGGCTTAGTGGTTAAGTGCCCCTGGGTTCCATCCCTGGTACGAAGGAAGGAAGGAAGGAAGGAAGGGAGGGAGGGAGGGAGGGAGGGAGGGAAGGAGGAAGGAAGGAAGGAAGGAAGGAAGGAAGGAAGGAAGGAAAAGATCTTGGATTTAGACAAGTCCCAGACAGTTCTGGGACTCAGACTTTATTCCATTACTTACAATTTCATGTTCCTAAGGAAGTCTCAGTTTCCTCCTCTGTAAAATGGGTGCAATAGTAATACCCATGTAATAGATCATGTGGATTAAATTAATGATACATGTAAAAGACTTTTAACAGTGCTTGGCACAGAAAGTAACTGTTACACAGATTGAACATGATCAGTAAAATTAAAAGAGAAAGTATCTTAATTCTCCCTCCATTGTATTCCTTCAAACCTTTTCTGTGGGCCTGTATTCTCTCTCTGCCCCTACATGATTTTTAAGGCAAATTCTTTAACTTTATTCTATAATTAAAACTAGGTTCTGAAACATACCAAAGCATAAGACTGGGCAGGCCCACTAAACCATTCCCCCTAACAAGGGAGAGACACAGGTAAGATTGAGTGCAAACAGGACTAGAAGGCAAAGCAAACTGCATGACAGGTATCCCAGACCCCCTTTCATCTGTCACTACTGTACCAGTGCCTCTCTTCCACTCACATAAGTTGAATGAAGAAATTCCTTATGACTAAGAAAGAGGAGAGTTGACTCAGTATGTGATACAAGATAAAAGTAAACAATGACTGTACTGAAAGATGGTGGGGAGGGAAAACCTTCCCAATAAGCAAGGCACTGGGGGGTCCACTTTATATGGAAAGAGAATATATGATAAGACCAACCTAGATTTTCAAGGTTAGAATATGTAGAATCATGGGCAGTGGTTAATGACTGAGTTGACTGGCCAGGTCCCTGAAAGGAATCACGATTAGAAGGTCGTGGGCAAGAGGTCTGGGTTATGGGCACAAAGTGTGAAGATCTTTGTATTACAGGTTGATACTGATCAGAAAGTGTCTACTATGGACAAGGTACTGAATCGTCATGTAAACAAAATGACTCAAGTCAGTGTATACCAATCAGCTCTGTCATTGGCTACTGTGATACTGGCATAATGAGAGCACAGATGAAGTACCCGTGATGGCAGGGATGGATGGTAGCGATTATGAAGAGGCCCAGCTGCTCAGGTTCCCACTTACTAAGGTTGATCCAGCTACTACTACTGCAGAATGTCCAACCTATCAGTAACAAAGACCAATGCTGATCCCCCAATGTGGCACCATCCACTGAGGATGCAAGTATTATTTGGGGCTCTTTCCTTTTTGGAAGGAGCAGAAATTCATTTTGATAGGAATAGGTGTACATTCTGATTATGGGTTTGCCTTTTCTTCCTACGAGGCTTTAGCCAACACCACCAACTGAAGGCTCACACAGAGTGTTCGATCCACCAGCACAGAATCTCACATAGTATCCTTCATGTCAGACCAAGGGACTGACTTTACAGCAAAGGAGATGCAACAGTGAGCCCATGATATGGGATCAACTGGTCACAGCATGTGCTCCAGCACCAGAAACTGCCAATCTAATAGAGTATCGGAATGACCTACTGAAGGCACAACTGAACTAACAACTAGGAGATAATATTTTATAAGAATGGGGTACCATCTTCTTGGATACTGGCTCTCAAATGAAGAGAGAAGCCTTCAGGAGATTCTCGGGAATAGTTGGTAATGTCTACTAAGAGTGGGCACATGGCTGGCAGAGGGCAGAGGTAGTAATACTGGCATACAGTAAGTAGAAGCCTGGAACGTGCATCCTACACACAGGATAGCACCCTGCAACAAGGAATTATCCAGTCTCAAACGTCTTTGATGCCAATGTGGAAAAACTGTTCTGGGATACAATATGCACTTTAAATCACAGACCTTTATATGGACATGTGTACCCAGTTGGGCCTAGGAACCAAGATGTGGGAATTTCCCCATTTTTAGTCCTAGTGAACAACTTTTGGAAGTTGTGACTTCACACATTGTGAGGATCTGGTTTCCAAGGGAGAAACACTTTGTTGGGAGACACATCCAGAGTACCACTGATCCATATGATACAGCTATTGCCTAGGTTCTTCATGCCAAGGGACAAACAGGAAGAAAGAAAAGTCACCATATCTTGGCAGAGGTAAATGGTCATCAGGAAGCAGTAGGGCTGCTGGTACACAATAGGGCACCCAGATGTGATCTACTTAATACTTGGGCATCCACTGGTACACCTTTTCTATTTTGATGATATATGGACAAGTGCAATAACCTCAGACTGGGAGGCCTAGGTGACTAGTGTGAGGTCTCTAGAGGATGAAAGTCTAGGTCATGCCACAGGTTAAACTACCAAGACCAATAAATATGCTAGCTGAGGATAAGGGGAATCTCAAATTATTAATAGAAAAGGAATATAATGAGTGTAAGTTGTAGCCCCAAGACCAGCTGCAATAATGGGAGTCTATAGTTCATTTGCCAACCTTCCTGTTTTAAATTTCCTTTAGGAAGAGAGGCCCACCAAAATCCTAGAGAAAATGCACTCAGAACATTTGAAAAAGTGAATCCAAGTGGTACCTGGTGTAAATTGCGGTGGATGTTGGGATCCAATGCCTAGATCCACCTTCAGAAATGAAGGTCTTTTTCCTCCAGCTGCTGGTAGCAATTAAGGGTAGGTAACCCTTAATTGTTAGCTTTGTTGGGAAATTGCTGCAACTGAAGAAAAATTTTCACCCAGGTCCTGTCTCCCTCCACATACTGATCCAGAGTAGAATACAAGCTGGGCATGGTGGCGCATGCCTATAATCCTAGCAGTTTGAGAGGCTGAGACAGGAGGATCATGAGTTCAAAGCCAGCCTCAGCAACAGCGAGGCACTAAGCAACTCAGTGAGATCCTTTCTGTAAATAAAACACATAATAGGGCTGGGGATGTGGCTCAGTGGTTGAGTACCCCTGAGTTCAATCCCCAGTATACCCCCAAAAAAGAGTAGTATAGATAGGGCCAGGCATGGTGGCACACACCTATAATCCCAGCAGCTCAGGAGGCTGAGGCATGTGGCTCCACGGTTAAGTGCTCTTGGGTTCAATCCTCAGTACCAAAAAAAAAAAAAAAAAAGTAGTGTACAAAGATCCAGTCCCCTTGCCCCAGTTCCAGAGTTCCCAGATGCAGAGTTCTCTTTGGGATCATCTGAGGCTTTTGCTAGGACTGTACCACACACAGTTCAGCTGCTCCTTTTGCACCAATCCTGCTTCCCCCCTTCCATTAGTGTTGATCCCCGGAGCATGCTCTAATAACCATGCTATATGCTAATCTTTTCCTCAGAAATTTATTCCTGAGGAACACGATCTATGACAGTCAATAAACTTTAAAATAACATCATTGCTATGGTCTGAATATTTGTGCCCCCCTACCAAAATTCATATGTTGAAACAATTCCCATCATGAAAACATTGGGGATGGGGTCTTTAGGAGTTGATTAGGTCATGAGGGTTCTAGGAATGGGATTAGTGTCCTATAAAAAAGCCCCCAGAGAGATCTCTGGCCCCTTTCATCATGTGAGAACACAGCAAGATGATGCCTGTCCATCTATGAACCAAGAAATGGGTATTCGTTAGACACTGAATCTTCCAGGGCCTTGATACTGGATTTCTTGGTCTCCAAAACTGTGAAAAAATTTCTGTTGCTTATTGGCCACCCCACCTATGGAATTTTGTTATAGTAGCCCAAATGGACTAAGAATTTCTGTGAGTGCTCAGCTTGCTTACGTTCTAGTCAGGGAAACAGGCCCAAAACAATAAACATAATAAGCAAGTAAATCATTAAGTATGTTGGAAGGTAATACGTCCTCACATAAACAGAAAAGGTAGAGAGAGCAGTGGAAGGAGATCAGTAATGCCTAGGTGTAGGACGTGGCAGATAGTATCCAGTATTAAATCAGGCCTCATTGAAAAGATGATATATGAACAAATTTGAGGTGAGAGTTGAAGAAATGACTCTCAGGCGATAGTCTGGATAAAGGGTATAGCAAGAACACCAACCCTAAGGCACCAGCCATTGTGTTTCAGGACTACCTGGGAGGACAGTGAGGCAGAGCAGAGTGATCAAAAAGGGAAATACAGCCATAGGGATGGACATTAGAGAAGGAATGTGGGGATGGAGGAGTCAGATTATGTAGCCACTGTGGGTCATTTTAAAGGCAATGGCTTTTACTTTGAGTAAAATAGGAACTGCATCTTGCTTCCAGGAAGCCCTCCCTGACTCTCTCTGGTTAAATTGAGAGCCTCTTCTGCCCTCACAGCTTCTTGGGCTTCCTCTATGGTAGCACTTATTGTATTCTATTGTAATTGCCATATTATCTGTTTCTGTTACCTCCTTAATTTTTTGTGAACTCCATGAGGGTACACCAAGATTGTCTTGATAATAGGGGATCATTGTGAGGATAAAGATAGGAATGAGGAAGTTAAGACATATAGCCGCATGGTGAGACTTCACAGAGACCATAACAAACATTGGGAACTGGAACATTGTTCAGGATACAGTCAGTTCTAGAAATTAGGTTATTTCATTGCTGCCTCTAAATTGGGCATTCATTGATCTCCACTCTTGGGTTTCATCATTATAATCACTCAGTACTCTGTCCTTGCTTCTACAGTATATAACACTTCCATGGACTTCTGGCCAAGCCAGTAGATTGGCTGCCTTCAGGTCAGGTATCTATCCCAGACCCAGTTAGCTGTGACCAGGCCGGTAAAATCTCTCACCTATGCATGAGTTCCTTATCTTGGCAGTGAGCTGTAGATTTGGCAGTTGTGCAGGGGATAGTAGATTTCCTCTTTAGTACAGCTTAGTACAGTGATCACAAATAGGAAATATCAATCAATCAATCTTGTAAAAGCCCACCCCCTCCCAAGTGTCCAGAATAGTATCTGGCACAGAACAGACAATAATAATTATTTTGGAATAGAAAGTCAGTGTATCTAGCAACATAGCACTAAAGAAAGCAGTATAGAGTAGTGGTTATGCATATGGACTCTGGGCATAGACTGCTTGAATTCAAATTCCAACTCTGGTACTTAACAACCATATGACCTTAAACAAGCTACTTAACCTATTAGAACTTAGTTTTTGCTTCCGTAAAATGAAGCCACCAATGATCCCAATGTCATAGGAGATTTGTGTGCATTAAATGAGACCATATACATTAAGAAATTTTCTATAGTCCCTGTTATATAGTGCTGCCTCAATAGTTAGTGGTGTTATTTTCCTCTGTGAAACTCATGCAAATGGGTGTGGAGCTCTATGCCAAATACATGTCTGGAAGACAAAAGTCACATCTCATCCTTGACTGAGTGAAGGAAGGTCCCTGTGTAAGAGAACTTTCTAGGTACACACTGATTCTGAGACATGGCCAGGGTCAACTAACTGGATCCTCTTTTTTCCCTGTGCTGGAGTTTCCTGGTCTCCAGGAAATCATTGCTGACTTTAGCAAAGAAAGTCACTACAAAGGGTGTACCTAGGAACATTTCCAGGTCAGTAATCAACATTAGTTGTTGGCAAGCAGCATATCCTCCAACTCCTAAAGTGACAGCATCTCTAGGCAGAGTATGTGAGAGAGACAGAGACAGAGAGAACACATCGACCATAGTCAAGGATTCTGCAAGTTATAATTCAGTATGTATATCTTAATATGTCCAGTATGGAGAAGCCATTTTGTTACCACCTCTATGCAAGCAGGGATCAGTAAGAAAGTCAAGATGGTGACATGCCTGTGCATGTGTGTGAAAGCAGACACAAATGAGGTCACAGGTTTATTTCAGGGAAAGGGCAGGGCCTATCCTAAGACCCTCTTGGGCTCCTCTCCATGTCAGCAGAAAGATGGAACCAAGAGCAGAAGGTGAGGCTTTTCTTTGGGACCTACTTAAACAGAAAGGGCTTCTGGTGGAGGACATGATGAGACAATTTGAAAGAAGGAGTGAGAATGGCTACCTTGGCTTAGGGTATATCAGAAGCAGAGGGGTGATGGGAAAGGAGAAGGAACAGCAGAAGCGAAGGGAAGATGGTGTCCCTGCTGCAAGTGCAGCTCTCAGCAGACGGGGCAAAGAACAAAAAGATGCCATGATGGTCTGCTCCATGGGCAGGAGCCTGAAGAGTGTCCCTTCAGGACTTTCTGGAACAATATGCCTGGGCCTCTGGCTCCACTACCACAAAGCCTCCCACTCTGACTGCCAGTCAAAGGAGTACCAAATGGCAGCACCACCTCCCCTTACTGTGCACAGCACCTGGTGGCCAGAGGCACTCTTTGTCAAGAAGGAAGCATTTTTTCCGATGACCAATTTTTCTCTTTCCTAATTAGGCTGAGAATTTCCTCTGGGGAAATGGCAGTGCCCCAAGCACCACCAGGGGGCACTAGGGCCTCTAGGCACCAGGGGCCAAGAAAAGTGAAATCCCCCAGCTCAGATGCCCCAGTCCAGGTGCTGAGTCCCCTGCACAGCTCCCTCCAGCAAGGACTTAGTGCAGCAGACCAGGGAGACTGTTGCTGGCTTATCTAACGAGAAATGAGAGGACTGGGCCAAAGAGCCCTATTTCTGTCCAGCCCTACACTACCTGCCATAAAATTAAATGATCACAATGAGTACATTAATTACCTGACACAAATGCTTTAACATAACAAAATTATTAGCCATTCTAGATTTAGTGTTTGTACAGCACTTTATATTTGCAAGGGCGTTGCAATAACTTACCCTGCTGAGGGTGCGTTTCGAGCCCTGAATGACATCCGAAAGGGTCTCCTCTGGCCAGCCAGCTGTCTGGCCCCTGCCACAGCTGGTCCCTTGCCCTTCTTGCCTGCACTGACTTCTTTTCTTCTTTTCCTGCTGCCACCTGCCATCTCCTCCTGGAAGCCCCCTCATCTGTTCACTGAAGACTTTACCTCAGAGAGCCATGAGCGCAGGTTATCTACCCAAAACTGTGTCAGAATCCAAGTGCTCAAGGGTAGCAGCCCTGGGTGGGGCAGGCCTTGGCTCCTAGTAAGGCTCTCCCTTCTTTGACTGAATGTGAATCCAAGTGTGGACACATGATGAATTCTATACATAGAAGGAGCTCCAAATTTGGGACCTACTGCTATTCAAAGTCTACAGGAATTGACCGTGTGTCCTGTTGAAACACTTGCACAATGTTTACTGAGCCCACATCAGAGCAAGCCCTAGCCCTTTGAGGAGCATAGCATTGAGGAGGGTCACCCCTATGTTGAGTCCATTACAGACTGGATGGGATAGCATAGGAAACCTCACTAGTAAAATTGTGTTGCAGTTGGCTTGGGTGTGAAATCTGCTTCCTGGACAGAGAGATCAAAAGCTCAGTTGATGGATGTCTGTATACCCAGCTCTCCTTGCTTGCTTTCATCTTTCTTCCAGAAAGAGGAGTAAACATTCAGCTAGTGAACACTGCAGGTGTTCCCATAAGGAGTGTGAAGGAATATCATTGAAAGCAGACAAGACCACCAATGAAGGTGTCCATGGGGATCCCAAGGGCCTCAAGGAGGATCAAAATGAAGGGCATTTCCTGCTGTAGTTCCAGAATTTCTATGTAGGAAGGTCTTTGGGCCATAGCAATTTGGTTGGAAAACAGCTGGGGAGACTTACCTTGAAGCTGCATTTGTATAGCTTGTATGATACAGATCAATAACATTTCCCAACATGCTTTTAATCATACTTTATGACAACTGAGGAAGCAACAATTTTCTATCAAAAGTTTATCATGGCACACAGTGTAGTGATGAAGAGCACAGCTCTGGAGCAGGATTGCTCGGGTTCAAATGCCAGCTTCACCATTAACCAACTGGGTGATTGCAGGAAAGGACTTTAGCTTCTCTGTCATTCAGTTTCTTCATCTATAAAATGTGAAGCTGAGCATGGTGGTGAACACCTGTAAACCCAGTCACTTGGGAGGCTGAGGCAGGAGCATTACAAGTTCAAAGCCTCAGCAACTTAGTGAGGCCTAGGTAATTTAGCAAGACCCTGTCTCAAAATAAAAAGGGCTGGGGATGTTGCTCAGTGGTTAAGCACCCCTGGGTTTAACACTCAGTATCCACCCCCTCAAAAAAAGATGTGGATAATTAATGTGCATGGACAAATATGTAACCAAAAACCCCATGAATACATACAACTATAATGCATAAATAAAAAACAATTTGGATAGCTAGAGTACCTAACTCAAAGACTTGCTATGAGAATTAAATCAATTAACCCATATAAAGCATTTAGCATAGAGTAAGTACTCATTAGCTACCATTCATTGGGAGAAACCTGGAAGGGTCTGGGACTGCCTATGGAAGTCACACTGCACATTTGGGAGTAAATTCCCATCATTCAAAATGAGGGAGATGAGGAGAGGGATTCACAATTTAGATTAAGAGTGCTGTATATGATGTGGTATTGAGATTCCTGGTGAAATCCAGAGAATTCTACCTCCAAAGGAGTCAGAGTCAGGGTTGAGTTCCAGGTGATCAAAGACCCTCAGCCTTTTGGTGTACATTGAGCTGGAGATGGAAACCCTCCAACACCCCCTTGGATTGGGCCAGATGTTACACCTGAGAGTAGAGGGGAGCGTGGCTTTTCTCGCTCTTCTAGGCATAGACTGTGGCATCTCTGGAAAGAGGTCCAGGAGGCCAGTGGGAAGGGTAGGCTGTCAGTATGGTGGGTGGGCAGCCCTGCACTCATGCACTTACTCAAAGGCTTCAGCAATACTCTCTTGGGTCAGGCTAGCCTCCTCCTGCTCCTGCTTCCCTACATGCTCTCAGCCTCTAAGAGGCTCCAAATAGCAACCACACTAGGAATGGGAACCCAGATTCCTGGTCCTGACACAAAGGGATAATGGAATGGGGAGAGTCAGAAACGTGAAAACTGGCCCCTGGCTGGGTTTTGGTAAACCTCAGGCCCACAGGTTTCAAATGCAGTGAAAAAAAGGGCTCTTCCAAAGTCCACCAAGAAGTTCATTTGAGATCTATCTCTTGTGATGGCCACCAGGAATAATGAGCAGAGCTGAGTTTTAAGGTTTTGCTATGATTCTTAGAGGTATTGGGCTTTAAAATCAAAAACGATCACTCAGAGCTCCCAGTTCACATCCCCCTCCGACTCAGTCAGCTCACCTATTGTGCCAGTAAGCACACGCAGGATGTACCCAGCCAAGAGAACACACATATTCTTTGAAACAGCAATTCTAGAAAGACTCTGGATTAAGAACTAGGAAGCCAGGGCTGGTGAGATAGCTCAGTTGGTAGAGTGCTTACCTTGCAAGCACAAGGCCCTGGGTTCAATCACCAGCACTGCAAAAAAAAAAAAAAAAAAAAAAAAAAAGCCAACTAGAAGACTTCTGATTGTGTTACTTGAGGCAATCCTCCAATCTAGCAGTCTTCAAAGATGATTCCTTGGGTCAGAAAAAAATGCTAGAACTGCAATTTTTATGTGTTTCCTAATGTGAAAAAGAAGAAATTGAATTTACTGGTATTTAATATGCATGTGAGAGATGCACTCTCATTTGGTAATTCATTCCATCACCTGTCATGCAGGAGACATGACCATCCTGAAGGAAGATGGTGATAAGAAAATCCAAACTTTCCAACTAAAGGTTCAGTAATTGGATCTACTGAAACAAAACTGACAATAGGCAGATTAATGGGATAAACACATAAAAATTTATGTGTATATATATATATATATATATTACATATATACGCATGCATTGGAACCATACAAAATATGAAACTCAAAATGGCCACATGGTTGAGGCTTAAATGCTCTCTTCACAGTGGGAAGTAAAGTGTAGGGGCTGTAGGCAACTTTAGGAGGGTGGCAAATGAATTTTTAGGGAAAATCATGAGCCCAGAGAACAGATGGTGGCCTGAGACCAAGTTCCTCTGAGCTCTAGATTTTCAGTCTCCTCTTCTGTGATGTACATTTAATCTCCACTGATTAATGAATTTCAGCTAGAAGTTTTGAATGCAGTTGGGTTCCTCTTGGTGGATCTGGTCTTCAGGTAGGTAAGGGGGAAACCCTTCCCTGTATTTGCTACTCCCTAGGGTCTCTAGGTTTGAAGTCCAAAGTGGCATGTTTTGGAGTCATTTTTCCTAAGCCCCCAAATGACCTCAGCAATATAAGGGTTGACAATATTTATGACACATTGCAGTTAACATGTGCCCAAGGAAGTGATTTTGTTGTTGTTGTTGTTGTTTGTTTTTCAGTTACAGGGGATTGAACCCAAGGGTTGCTTTACCACTGAACTACATCCCTAGTTCTGTTTTTAAATTGCTTAGGGTCTTGCTAAGTTGCTGAGGCTGGCTTTGAACCTGTGATCCTCCTGCTTCAGCCTCCCAAGTCGCTGGGATCGTAGGCATGTAACACTGTGCCCCACTAGTAGTAACTACTTTTTAAACCATCTGTCCATTCTTCAGATGGTTTAAAAAGATTACTATAACAACGTGGGGCATCAGTCTTCCTTATCACTTTCACCTTTTCATTCCATGCCTAAAAGCCTTCAATAAATCTTGTACTATCAACTTTTCCTCTGTTATATACTATCTTGTATTTTTCAGCATTTTTTTTTCTTCAAGTTAGTCTTGTTTTCTCAGTCAAACCTGTTGTAGTTGATACTTAGAACTCAACAATAAGATTGTCCTGGAGAAAACTGAACTTAATCAACAGGTGATGAAAGGAACCTACTGTCTCCCAGACCCTTGGGAGCTGCTATTTGACTGCTAATCAGTGGTATTAATGTGTCTAAGGACAGAAAACTTCAGTATGGTCTGCAGTGCAATTTGGAATAGAGAAAAGCCATTGTAATAGCCATTGGTATTATACTTGAAGGACCACTTAGCTAAAAATAAAGTTTATGAGTTTTCTTTGCTTCCCCTTAGAACCTTGAAGTCATCGCTTCATTGTTTTTCTGACTTAAAATTTTCTTAGTTCTTTTACTCCAACATCTTCATTTCTTGGTTGGTTTGATTTCATTGTTAGGTACTCTCTCATCCCAACCCCTGCCCCAGGAAGGGTTCATAGGTTCTTTATCTTCCAAATTCTTGCTTATTTGAGAAGGTCTGTCTCTGGCTTATATGTGTAAATGACAACTTGGGCAGATATAATATTTTTAGGCTCACTATTTGCCTAGAACCTCAGCCATTGAATGCCATTGTGGAGAAGTCTCAGGTTACCTTATTCTTCTATCTTTTAAGTGATCTGATATTTTGCCTGGATGATTGAAGAATTGCTTCCTCATCCTAATGTTGAACAACTTAACCAGGAGACATCTTGGTTTCTATTGCTCATCATCAGTTTTTTTTCTTGGAAAATAGTATATTCCTTTAATGTGTGGATTTCGCTCTCCATAGTTATTTAAATCAGGAAATTTTCCTTTTGTTATATATTAAAACACCTATTTTGTTTGATTTGTTTAATTTTCCTTTAACTATTACAATTTTATGAGTTTTTTATATATCTAAATCTTCTTTCAGAATTTTTTTTTAAGAAAATTGACTCTTTCCCCATTTATTATGACTAACCAAGGATATTTTCATTTGTGTTGTGCAATAGTATTGTTTGGGTCCCTAACTTGGTTTTTATGCTCTATAGTATCTTTTTCATACTCATTCTGTTATTTTATCATGTTGTCTTTGAGTTCTTTTGTTTAATTTGTTTTTTTAAAAGTTCTCCAATATCATGAAGTTTTCATGGACAATTTTCTTTTTCTCCAGTTATATTTTGCTCAACACTATCTTTTTAATCTATTTTTTGTTCCTTTCCTTCTAGTTTCTTTTTCCTTTTCATTCACTATGTTATATTTGTACATTCATATGCACATGTTATGGAGGACATTCTTCACGTTAGTCTTCCAGTCTTATTTTGTCTCAGGAATGGGCATATATGCAAGAAAGGTCAATTAAAATTCTGAGACAGTTGGTCAATGGATGTCTCATTTCTTCTTTGCATTGAGCTGCCTTGATTTAGAATATCAGAAGTGTTTTGTATAATCTTAGGGATAGCAATCACAGCAGCTAAGCATGCTCTCATCCTCATCATATATCCTCAGGCTACAGATATATAAATAGATTTTTCTAGCTTGTGCTCAAGCTGTAGCCTTTGGGAGAAAATAAACCCCACTTTATATACCCTTTTATCAGGGGGGCTTCTTATGATTACCCTTTCTAAGGATACCCCTCTCTAATTACTCTATTTTATTACCTCTGAGGTAGATCTTCAAAGCATTTGTCACCATTTTAGACATTTCATTTTATGCATTCACTTATTTGTTAAATGTTTCTCTAACACTTGGAATTTAAACTCCATCAGAGAAAGGACCTTGTTTCTCTTTTTAAGTTTTTGTATTCAAAGCATCAAGAACAGGGCCGAAGATTATTCTTGTTTTGGTAAGTAATTCATTATAAGTTGTGCAGTTGCTGAGCACAGTGATGCACAACTGAAATCCCAGCAGCTCTGGAGGCTGAGGCAAGAGAATCACAAGTTCAAAGCCAGCCTCAAAATAAAAAATTTAAAAGGCTGGTGGTGTGTCTCAGTGGTTAAGTAACCTGGGTTTAATACCTGGTATCAAAAATAAATAAGTAAGGGCAGGGGATATAGCTCAGTTGGTAGAGTGCTTGCCTAGCATACACAAGGCCCTGGGTTCGATCCTTAGTACCACCAAATTAAATAAATAAGTAAATAAATAAATAAATAAATAATGCAGTGGACATTCTTAGTACGCATCTTTGAATCATTTAAAAGACTAAAAGATCTCTACAATGAAAACTACAAGACATTGAAGAAGGAAATTGAGGAGGACCTTAGAAGATGAAAAGATCTCCCATGTTCTTGGATAGGCAGAATTAACATTGTCAAATGGCCATACTACAAAAAGTGCTGTACAGATTCAATGCAATTCCAATTAAAATCCCAATGACATACCTTACAGAAATAGAGCAAGCAATCATGAAATTCATCTGGAAGAATAAGAAACCCAGAATAGCTAAAGCAATCTTTAGCAGGGAGAATGAAACAGGGGATATCACAATACCAGAACTTCAACTGTACTACAAAGCAATAGTAACAAAAATAGCATGGTATTGGCACCAAAATAGACAGGTAGATCAATGGTACAGAATAGAGGACACGGACACAAACCCAATTAAATACAATTTTCTCATACTAGACAAAGGTGCCAAAAATATGCAATGGAGAAAAGACAGCCTCTTCAACAAATGGTGCTGGGAAAACTGGAAATCCATATGCAGCAGAATGAAACTAAACCCCTATCTCTCACCCTGCACAAAATTTAACTCACAATGGATCAAGGACCTTGAAATCAGACCAGAGACCCTGCATCTTTTTTTTTTTTTTTTTTTTTTTTGCGGTGCTGGGGTTCGAACTCAGGGCCTTGTACTTGCAAGGCAAGCACTCTACCGACTGAGCTATCTCCCCAGCCCCAACCCTGCATCTTATAGAAGAAAAAGTAGGTCCAAATTTTCACCTTGTTGGCTTAGGGTCAGACTTCCTTAACAGGACTCCCATACCACAAGAAATAAAAGCAAGAATCAACAACTGGGATAGATTCAAACTAAATAGCTTTCTCTCAGCAAAGGAAACTATCAGCAATGTGAAGAGAGAGCCTACAGAGTGGGAGAATATCTTTGCCAATCATACTTCAGATAGAGCACTAATTTCCAGAATTTATAAAGAACTCAAAAAACTCTACACCAAGAATACAAATAACCCAATCAACAAATGGGCTAAGGATATGAACAGATGCTTCACAGAAGAAGATCTACAAGCAATCAACAAACATATGAAAAAATTGTTCACCACCTTTAGTTATAAGAGAAATGCAAATCAAAACTACCCTAAGATTCCATATCACCCCAATTAGAATGGCGATTATCAAGAATACAAGCAACAATAGGTGTTGCAGAGGATGTGGGGAAAAAGGTGGGAATTGCTGGTGGGGATGCAAATGAGTGCAGCCACTCTGGAAAGCAGTGTGGAGATTCCTTAGAAAACTTGGAATGGACCTACCATTTGACCCAGCTATCCCACTCCTCGGCCTATACCCAAAGGACTTAAAATCAGCATACTACAGAGATACAGCCACATCAATGTTCATAGCTGCTCAATTCACAATAGCCAGATTGTGGAACCAACCTAGATGTCCTTCAATTGATGAATGGATAAAGAAACTGTGGTATATATATACAATGGAATATTACTCAGCTATAAAGAATAATAAAATTATGGCATTGGCAGGCAAATGGATGAAATTGGAGAATATCATGCTAAGTTAAATAAGCCAATCTCAAAAATCCAAAAGACGAATGATCTCACTGATAAGCGGATGATGACACATAATAGGGGGTGGGAGGGGGGCAAGAATGGAGGAAGGAGGGACTATATAGAGGGGAAAAGAGAGGTGGGAGGGGTTGGGGGAAATGAAAAAATAATGGAATGAATCAAACATCATTACCCTATGTAAAATGTATGATTACGCAAATGGTATACTTTACTCCATGTACAAAAAGAGAAACAACATGTATCCCATTTGTTTACAATAAAAATTTTTAAAAAAGACCTCTTTAGATTAATATTTCTGGATGTAGAATTACTACATAAAGAGGCACCACATTTTATATTATTACCCATTGCTGGACTCTTTTCAGAAAGTTGGTTCAAATTTATGCTATTGCCAAAAGTGCATGTTGAATGGCCATTTTCCTTACCTACAGTGAGTTTATTTGATCTTCCTGATTTTGTCAACATATAGGTAAAATATAACAGTTCATTGTTTTACTTGTCTTTTTTTTTATTTCTATATTTTTTTCTATTACCCGTTAGTATTCTTATTTGTGAATTATCTGTTCATGCATTTTGACTATTTTCTATTGGATCATTAATTTTTTCTTGTTGATTTATAAGAGCTAATAGATATTTGCTATTAGCTATTTTAAATTAAGTATTATAAAAAGTTTCTCTATTATTTGTCTTTCAATCTTGTTTATGACCTTTTAACCAGGCAGAATGTTTATACAGGTATATAGTTAATAGTTTCCCTTTATGTTCCTGGCTTTGGGAACATGTTTTGAAAGACCTTCACCTCCAAGATTATACAAATATTTACCCATGTTTTCTTCAAGTGTTTTTTATGGTTTTTTTTTTTTTTTTTTTTTTTTCTTCTTTGACTCTAGGGACTGAAGTAGAGATAGTGTTTTTTCAAAAAGATTGACCAGATCCTCCAAAATCATTTGCTGAATTATTCAATGTATCTCAACTGATTAGCATTTAGTGACTATTTATCATGTGGTAGGCACTTACTAAATCCTTTATGTATTAACTTAGTTTAATACTTATGTCAAGTGGTAACAAAATCAGATTTTCCTCTAAAACACACATATACAATCTGTCTTCAATGTGGAAAATAGATTGTTCGGGTAAATTAGATTCTCCACAGAACAGAGCCAGTAAGATATACATGGATATGTAAGAGGGAATTCTTTATGGGAATTGGTTCATGTGATTACAGAGGCTAAGGAGTCCCATGATAGGCCTTCTACAAGCTGGAGAACCAGGAAGTTGGGTGTAATTCAGTCTGAGTCCAAATGCCTGAGAACTAGGAGGGCCAGTGGTGTGAGTCCTGGAGTCTGGCCTGAGAACCTGGAATTCTGATGTCCAAGGGCAAGAGATGAATGCTCCATCTCAAGAAGAGGGAGAAGAAATTTGCCCTTCCTCCACTTTTTCATTCCATCTGGGCCCTCAATGTATTGGATGATACTTGCCACATTGGTGATGGTGACCTTCTTTACTCAGTCTACTAATTCAAATATTAATTTCTTCCAGAAACACCCTCACAACATACACCAAGAGTTAATATTTTACCAGCTACCTGAACATCACTTAGCCAGTCAGGTTGGTACATAAAATTAGTTGTCACAATGGGGGAAGGAAAGATAGCAGGAAGGGCAGTTATTTAAGAGATCCAGGCAAGAGGCTCTTTTGAAGCTCTGTATTCTAATACATGGTACATGGTAGGTATTAGGTGGAAAGAAAAATATTAATGACTTGGACCGGGAAATTGAGTGGTGCTTGCTGAACAAAAATGTCAATGATCTGGACCAGAAAGGTGGCAGTAGAGATGGAGAAAAGTTAAAAACAAAACAAAACAAAACTTGAAAATAGTTTGAGACGAGTAACAGTTCTTGAACAAATATGAGGAAATGAGAGAGGGAATGTGAACGATAGCTCAGATTTCTGGATGGAATGGGCAAGTGATGCGTTTACTTTTGAACACACTAAGCTGAAGATACCTTGGAGATAACCAAGAAGATGTAAGATAAGCCATTAGGTTTATCTGTCTGGAAGTCCAACAACGCAATGTAATTTGAGGGAGCATATGCATACTGATAGTGATTAAGGCCATGGGAAGAGTTGAGTCACTTGAGGAAAGACTAATGAATGAAAAGAGAAGAGTTCTTAGGACAGATCTCTGAAAATCCCAATATTTAAAGGTTTAGTGGATGAGGAGGATGGAGTTAGCAGAAATGTCTGCAAAAGGGCTGTCAGAGAAGTAAGAGGAACTGGGAGAGGGTAGTATTTGAGAAGATGGAGAAAGAGTTTACTCAAGGACAGAGTCGAGAGTAATTCTAAGAGAGTAAATGAAGTGATGGACCATGAACTCAAGCTAAATAAATAGGGAAATGAAGACAGGAAGAGAGTAATGGAAGAAAGTGAAGGGATCGATAAACTGATATTCAAATGAGAGGGAAGAATAGATGCAGTCAGATAAGCTTAATAAGCAAGTTGAGGGTAGGTGACTGAGGTCAGAGTCTGAACTCCTTGAATTAGTGACTTTAGAAGTAGAGAAAGTAGATAGTCAGGTGCGGTGGGGCTTGCCTATAATTCCAGCCATTTGGGAAGCTGAGGTAGGAGAATTGCAAGTTCAAGGCCAGACTCAGCAACTTAGTGAGAACTTGTCTCAAAATAAAAAATGGAAAAGATTTGGGATGTAGCTCAGTGCCCCTCGGTTCAAGCCCCAGTAGAAGTGGTAGAATGAAAGAGAGAGAAAGAGAGAGAGAGAGAGACAGACAGACAGAGACAGAGACAGAGAGACAGAGAGAGAGTAAGTGAAGGATTATCATTAAGATCATAATGACAAGATCCTGGGAGTGACTCTGGGGGTAGGTGGGTTGAGTAACATTGTGAAAGGACACTGGATGTAAGGTGGGTCTTTCATGTGAATTTTGCAGTCACTTAGGATGGTGGCGGGACTCAGTGTAAGGGAATACACTATGCCAAATGCTAGTGTTTTCTGTAAGCAACAAGGAGCAAAGGGGAGCTGGAGTACAGTGCCCAGTCCAGGAGAGAGTAGCAGGGGTTCTTACAAGAGATGGAGAAGCATGGACTCTAAGTAGAACGGGGGGGATGTCCTCAGCTTCTGACACTATATAGCTGTGAGAATACCAGCAGACTGCCCTTGAGGGAGCTGCAGGGAAAGTAGTGTAGACAGATCCAGGTTTAGATAAGGCAAGGGATAGAAGGGACATTTAGGGAAGTGTTTGAAGGCATAAAGGGCATTGGAATTCCAAAGGGCAAATGGAAGGTTTTGGCAGGGAAGATGACAGGGAATGGATTAAGCTTAAGAGTGTATGAAACATTTCAGGAATGGCAATTCTACAGAGAACAAATATGGGAAGAGAGCAAGTGTTTATATCTGGGGCTTTGATCTATGAAAATGGGAATGATGCTTGGTGGGTTTTATTCCAAGTGACCCTTGGAGATGAGGGCTTAAAGAAAATCCTGCAAACATCCTGCATAGACATAGGAGATGCAGCAGAGGAAGGTTGTGTGGAACAAAAAAGCTTGAAGTTCAAGGTTCTTTGAAAAGGGGGTGAATAGTGGCACTCATGTCCTGTTTAATGGGAAGTTGGAGGTCTTGGGGTTTGAAGCTTAGGATGGGGTGTGTGGAAGGAGTGATTTAAGAGTGGCCCAGGGGGGGGAAAAAAAAAAAGTGGCCCAGGGATCTCAAGCTTAGATCTCCAGGTGAGATATAGTTTAGAACTTCCTATTTTCATTGTAGCACAAATTTTATTTTCACTTTCCAAGTACAGAACTAATGCCTAAACTATTATTTTGAAATTATTATTTTTTTTTTATTTTTTAATTTTGAGGGGGGTATCGGGGATTGAACTCGGGTGCACTCAATCACTGAGCCACATCGCCAGCCCTATTTTGTGTGTGTGTGTGTGTGTGTGTTTTATTTAGAGACAGGGTCTCACTGAGTTGCTTAGTGCCTCACTGCTACTGAGGCTGGTTTTGAACTTGAGATCCTCCTGTCTCAGCCTGGGATTACAAGAGTATGCCACCAAACCTGTCTCAAAATTATTTTTCACAGCTGAAAATTTAAGTGATTGGGTCACTTCTTCCAGGTATCATTCTTATTTTAGCAGATTATGAATTTGCTTAATTTTGTATTTAAGTAATTGTTTTTATTAAGTCAAATTTCCTCACACACACACACAAAATGGCTGAGGTTAGTATAATGATAGAATTCAAAACTGAAAGTCATCACATTCAAGGAGTTAAAGTATAAAGCTTAGTTTTAATTTGTCCTTTTCTTGCCAACACCTTATATAATTAATAAAGGGCACATTGGCAGAACTTGGCCAGTGTCACATGTAGCATACTCTCCTCTCCACCCTCAGCTCCTTGGAACCTCTTACTACACTGATTTTCTGAGAACCTTCTTATCTCCAACGCACACTTAGACCTTTATATAGATAAGTTCCATTATTTTCTCACCAAGGAAGCTCTTTGTTTTTTACTCACATATGTAGTCAACTGGAAGATGCATATTGTTCCACATTGTAGCAACCTAAAACTGGAATGCTGCTTCATTTGATGTTGTTCTGGGGATTGGGTACTTTACCACTGAGCTATATCCCTAGCTCTTTTTTATTTTTAATTTTGAGACGGGGTCTTGCTGAATTGCTGAGACTGGCCTCAGACGTGCATTCCTCCTGCCTCAGCCTTTCCAGTAGTTGGGATCACAGGTGTGTACTACCCCACGCAGCTTGGAATGCTTCTTATAATCCAAACTGTCTTTGACTTGATGAATTATAGAACTTGGTAACAGTACTTTGTTTCACTCCCTGGTGCAGCAAAGTTTAATTTCTGACACAAAGCAAACACTGAACAAATGTTTGTTTATTGATTGACTAATAGGTAAACTAAGAAGAGGTCACATAATTTGAATTATGACTTACATACAAACTTTAACTTGACTTCTTATACTTCTTCAAACTTTTAACCTTCATGAATCTTTATTCAATAAAATTTTAGATTATTATTAAAAAGGAGAAAGAACCAGGTAATCCCAGCAGCTTGAGAGGCTGAGATAGGAAGACTGAAAGTTCAAAGGTAGCCTCAACAACTTAGTGAGGCCCTAAGCAACTTAGTGAGACCCTGTCTCAAAATAAAAAATAGAAAGGGCTGGGGATGAGACTCAGAGGTAAAGCACCCCTGGGTTCAACACCTGGTACCAAAAAAAAAAAAAAGGTGGAAAGGGAGGAAAATGTAATTATTTACCTACTTTTATGATTTTTAAAAGAAGCATTTTAAAATAATACCTCACTTTTTTAAATATTGTACCAGGGATTGAACCCAAGTTCACTTAATCACTGAGCCACATCCCTAGCCCTGTTTTTAAAATTTTGTTTGTTGTTTTGTTTTTTGAAGTAGGGCCTCACTAAGTTGCTGAGGTTGGTCTCAAACTTGTGATCCCCTGCCTCAATCTTCTGAGTCACTGGGATTACACACATGTGCCTCGGTTCCTGGCTGCCCCTACCTCATTTTTGTGTAGAATTTGTCACAAAAACAAAACAAAACCTGCCATATGGGTGGAAAGAAAACCACTATCGAATATCGAAGTATGTGTTCTACCTAAGTCCCCAACTGGTCAGTAGCCTGGTTTCCTGTTTATGGAAATTTTCTTTTTTACTACCTTGTCCCACGGAAAGACAGATGTATCAAATGCATTCTTCAATATGACCCTTTTGGCAAAATGTTTCTTAAAACTGATGCCATGAAGTGCAGTCCTAACTGGTGCATTCCTCTTAACTAGTATTCAAAAGAAAGGGAGGGAAAGATGCAGCAGAGCTGAAGTGTAATTGCTTATTAGGCCTCATTCAATGAGGGAGGCAGTAAAAAGCAAAACTACTAATATTGCATAGTAAAGAGAACTTATTCAGCTCTTGGGAAAAATTGAAGAATATTTACTGCTAAAATGCAATTTTCACTCACTTTGAAGGAATCATCACAAGAGTCAATCCGTTTTCCGACTTTAAACCTTTAAGTCACGTCATATTCCTTTTTCTTGCGCAGCTCTTTCTGCACATTTTTCCACTGCTTGGCTTTCACTCAGCTTTGGGAGTAATTTTCACTTCTGCATGTAGGTTTTTGTTTGTTTGCTTGTTTGTTTTGGGTACCAGAGATTGAACCCAGGGTAACTTAACCACTGAGCCACATTCTCAGCCCTTTTTTATATTTTATTTTGAGATAGGGCCTCCCTAAATTGATTAGGACCTTGCCAAGTTGCTGAGGCTGGCTTTGAACTTGTGATCCTCCTGCCTCAGTCTCCCAAGTTGATGAGATTGCAGGCATGTGCCACTGTGTCCAGCTTGCACATAGATTTTGGGGTTTTCCTTAGATTAGCCTTTTCTTTCTTGTTCTTTTAAGGCAACGATATCTTATCTGACATCCATTTTAGCCAAGATTAACTTTCTTTGACCCCTAAATATTTTATTTTTTTCTACTATAAGCTTGTTTTGAAGCCAAATGGGTCCCGGTATAGAAGTATGTATTTTCCATTTCACTGAAGTTACTTCCTGAAATTACTTCTCTCTTGGGAAAAGAAAGGTAGCTTATGATGCAGCTCATTGCTTCAGAAAACAGTGGATACTGATTTTACAAGCTACAAGGAAGGATCATGTTCTGGGGAAGGTGTTATATTGATGCCTCATTTTCTCTTCCCACTCAAAATGCTTGCAAGTGTCAGAGAAGGGATCTCTCAGTGACTTCCAGATGTCATCCCACTTGGCTTCTTTTTTCGTTATTTATATTTAGTTTTATATATTTATTTATTTAACTTTTTAAACTTTTTGAGCAGGTTACTTGATCTGAACTTCAATTCTTGTATCTATAAAGTGTGTGCAAATGTCTACCTCTTAGGGATTTTGGTAAGGATTACCGATACCACTTACAGGGGTTAGCAGAATAATTGTTTCATTTCAGATTTAGCTCTTCATAAAGTATAACTCAGCTTGGCATATCCCTTCAACTTGAAATTGCTCTAATTCCTTGTCATTCTATTGCCCTAAATAGTCTTGTCCTTAAATCACTCAATTTTTCCATTCATGCAATCTTCTGGTTGACCATGTGACTTATTTGGACACTTTTGAGAGTATAAGGGGCAGGAACCATCAATTATTATGTTAGGACAACAGGTGTTAACTGGGACTATTCTAGGCAAATTAGATTGCATCCCATTAGTTAGCCTCTCCTGGCTACAGCAGACTACTTTCAACCCTGGAAATTACTTTTATGGTTCCCCTTTCAGGACTCCATTGCATTACCAACCTTCTCACTAAGTATAAATTCTCCCCTATGTCACCACAACTATCAAAATCTATGTTCAGAACTGTATGTATTTACTTCCTAAATCATCTCCTTTATCAACTTCTCATATTTGTCAAAGGCTAGGCCAATTCAGAGTTTATTTTTGACTTCCTGTATTATTTCAGGTCTCATACATGGTCAGGAACTTGTCAATTTCATCTTTATTGAGCATTATCATTGTGCCAGATACCAGGTGAAGTATTAGAGATAATTTTAAAAAGGTACAGTCCTGGGGCTGGGAATATAGCTCAGTTGACAGAGTGCTTGCCTCACATGTACAAGACCCTGGGTTCCATCCCCAGGACCACATTAAAAAAAAAAAAAAAAAATTACAGTCCTGATATACAATAAGCTCATATTTTAGAAGGGAAGATAAACTTGTAAGTAAACAATTACGATACAGGGTATTAAATGCAAAATAGAGGTAAAATCTTGGGTATAGTGGGGATGGGAACATGGGCATTGTCAGTTCCCTTTGGGCAGCTTAAGAAAGACTGTGCAGAAATAAAGATTAAGTCGACCTGTGACTGATTGTTTGAATTAATTTAAGAAATCATTACCTACTATTTGTTAGACACTATACTATGTACTAGGAATTAATTGATTAGCAAGACAGGCATGACTCCTGTCCTCTTGGAGTTTATAGACTATTAGGGAAAGCAGAAGGAGTGTTAAAGGAAGGAGTATTATGAGGTAGAAGAAAGAGGGGCATTATGTGATTATGTAAATGGGGAACTAACCAACTCTGCTTTCTATTCCAAAACAGTTAAGCTGAAACTCCAAAAGATGAATAGAAGCATCTAGGTGATGGGTAGAGATTGATAGGAGAGCCAGGCACGGTGGCAAACACTATAATCCCAGCGACATAGGAGGCCGAGGCAGGAAGATTGTATGCTCAATGCCAACTCCAGCAACTTAACCAGGCCCTAAGTAATTTAGTGAGAACCTGTATCAAAAAAAATAAAGGGGGGTGGGGAGGGGCCTGTGGATGTGGCTCACTTATTAAGCACTCCTGGGTGACAGAGAGCAAGGTCTTGGCTAGGAGAGAGTATGAGCCATATTGAAGTACTGAGAGGAGACCAATGCGGATGGAGAGGAGAAATAAGCAGGAAAAGAGACATGAAACAAAACTGGAAAGTAGGGGTGGGGTCAGAACATACAATATCTTGTAGAATATATAAAGGATTTGGGACTTCATCCCAAGGTCAATAGATAACCATAATGTAGGCACTGAGAGTGGTGTAAACAGATGTGCTCTTTTTAAAGGGAGGCTGTTGCAGGTACTTAGCTAATGATATTGGTAAAAATGGAGGAAAAGAATTATCTAGGAGATATGATAAAATAGTAATTGATTTGTCATGGATGAAGATGGAATGGTTGAGGATAATTCTCAAATTTCTGTCTTGAGACTGGGCATGGTGGTGCATACCTGTAAACCCAGAGACTCAGGAAGCTGAGGCAAGAGGATTGTAAATTCAAAGCCAGCCACAGCAACTTAGTGAGGTCTTAATCAACTTAGCGAGAAACTGTCTCAAAAATTAAATTTTTTTATAAAAGGGCAAAAGGGCTGGGGATGTGGCTCAGTGGTGAAGTACCCCTGGTTCAAACCCTAATACTGATAATAATAATAATTATTATTATCATTTTTAAAATTTTGTCTTGAGCCACAGGTTAGCTGGTGCTGTTATTTAATGAGTTAGGAAACACCAGAGGAGGAACAGGGTTAAGAATGAAGATGATGAATCCAGATTTGGACATGCAGAGTTTCAGGTTGCAGGGCAATCTTCTGGTGGAGAGGGTATGCAAGCAGTTGCCCATATGGGTCTGGATCTATAGAGTTGAGAGTTGTAGGTGCTTTGATGATAATAAAGCCATGGAAGTAAGTGCATTTCCCTAGGAAAAAAGCCAAGTGGGAAGAGAAGTGTGCATTAGAACAGAACCCAGAAAAACATTTAGAGGTTGCATGAAGGAAATCCTGTCAATGATGGGCAAGAAGGGGTTCCTAGAGAGGAAAAAAGAGAATCAGAACAATGTGACTTCACAAAAAGAAAGAAAGCATTTCAAAAAGGGAATGGTCAAGTAAAATAAGAAATAAAAAATGATGATCCTAATGCAGTTTTTGAAGAATGGCAGGCACAAAATAAAGCTTGATGTGGTTGAGAAATGAGAGGTGAGACTAGAGGTAGAGTTCACAAGTTACCCGTTTCACAAATTTGGCTGGGAAAAGAGAGAGGGCAGAGAAAGCCTGAGAGCTGAAGTATGTAGGTGAATGACTATGAAAGGTTTATCTTCTTTATTTTTATTTTTTTTTCCTCCTGAGAGATACACAAGTATGCTTAAGTGCTCAACAGAGAGGAATCATTAGAGAGGAAGAAGTTGACAGGAACAGTTTGAGTGCAAAAGCCCCCAAAGAAGACCAGGACTCCAAAGTACAGGTGGAGGATTCAGTCTCATGAGGAGAGGGTTTCTTCTTTCTCTGCAACAGGAAAGAACAGGCAAAGAGAGATATAGTAAGGGGTGGGAAGTTGAAGTCATTTCTACTTGATGGGTTTTAATTTTTTGAAAATAGATGCTCAATAAATATTTATTGAACCCATGAATGAATAAGTGCAAGTAACGCAAATCTGAAATGTGCAGTTTCTTATTTCCTCCTGGAAGCATTCTATTGCTCAGAAAAAACTTGACAATAATAGTGGTGGTGAGTGGGATTCAGAGTATTTTTAGGAAGAGGGATGATTCAAAACCAAATAATAAGAATGCTGAACTCTTGCTCCAAATGGAAATCAGCAGGGAAATCATTGCTTTGTTGAATTGAGTGAAGGTAAAAGGGCCGACTGGCTGTTCCGTACAGGTCTGTTCTATTCTACACTTTTTGAGTTAAAAACAATTCTATTTCAATCCCTAGAAGTTTCCAGCCACAGGCTTGCACATGGAGGGAAAACACAGAACCATCACCTATGGAATGCTTATTATTTGTCGAGAACTGTGGTGAGTACCTTTTATTTAGTCCTCATATCACCTTTATGGACTAGGTGTATTAATACTCTCTGTTTTAAGTTGTGGAACAGGACTCCAAACCAAATCTGCCTTTGGTTGTTCTTAACTGCAGTAATTTTAATAACTCTGATCATCACAAATACTGTTCATGATGCCAGTGTTCCCTGACACAGCATGGGCATTAGTCTTGTGATTCTTTCCATCCTCCAATATTAAAATATCATCTCCTTTAATCATCTACTTAAATCTCACTTTGTCTCAAAACAATTGGGGCCTCTCAAACCATAATGGTCTCTCTGGCCTTTGAAATCCTTCAACAATTTGTCTGCTAGTCACTGTGTACATTTTATCTGTATATAGTGTATTTATAATTGAGTTGGGTCTTACTCAACTTCTCTTTCAACTCTGAGTTGACCCCACATATCCATAAGCTTCTTAGAGGACAGGAAGTGTATCTCTTGCCTTTTTTAGGGAACTAGGGTGGGCATCCTATGCATTGTCTTACTGCCTTGCCCATAGTATACAGTCAGTAAATATTTTGTTGCTGGATAGTCAATTTCAGCATTTATATTAGTGGAATGTCTCTGAGAACTGTCTGCAAGTACTTGAGAAAGTTTCTTGTTGATATCAGCCTAGAAAATGGAGGATTTTTTATTTCCACTGTGAATTTATTTTTTCTTTTTCTTTTTGGATTCTGAAGCTGGAACTCTCAAAAAGACCTTAGGAGTGTGTGTGTGTGTGTGTGTGTGTGTGTGTGTGCGTGTGTGTACGCACACATGTGTGTCTTCCTTTTGAAAGAGAGTGTTAAAAAGCAGACTTTATTTTGTTAAAGGTTTTTTTTTTTTTTTTTTTTTTGAAGCTTACAAGTTCTCATAAAAAAAAAAAAAAAGTCCAAATTGGTCGAACTTGAAGTTCCCCTCCTCCTTTCTCCTCCTTCAGAGTCTTTTTCTAAACCTACTTCCCTTAAAATGACTTTTATTGATTTTCACTCAATGAGAGTTATTCTTCAGAATGAGGATGGAGGGGTCAGAGAGAGAAATTTACCCTGTGTTACCTGTGGAATAGGTGTATCTCCGGATCCAGTCTTGCTTTATTTGTTCTGTTTCCTGTATCCAGAAACCTGCACACGGGGGATCATTAGGTCCTCTGTGTCTTGGTCGGAGCTTGAGTACAGTATACTAATAGATCAATTTATGTGTTCATTCATTCAGCAAACATTTATTGAGCAGGCATGTCCTAGGCATTGAAGATACTAAGATGAATAAGACGTAGTCCCTGCCCTGGATGACCTCTAGATGTGCGCTAAGGCACCAGGCTGGTGGGGGTGGGGTCAGAGAAGGCTTTCCGAATGAGATAACTGAATAGTCTACATCAGGGACTCCTAAGAGGATAAAAATATCAGGTTTGCAAAATAAATATAAACACCTAATCAAATTAGCCAATTAGACACTTATTAAGAAAAGATAGTCTTTTACCATGGATCCCATGCTTCTTTTATAATTTTTTTAAAAAACTGGTTATTGAACCCAAGAGTTTTCTACCTCTGAGCTATATATCCTCAGCCCTGTTTTCATTTTATTTTGAGACAGGGTCTTGATTAATTGTCTGGGCTGGTCTCCAACTTGTGATCCTCCTGCCTCAGCCTCCTGAATAACTGTAATTACAGGCATACACTGCCTTTCCCCCCTAATTTCTTTGTTCCCAGTCTTTTGCCTCTTCAGTTTGCATTTAACATTACCTCCAATATTATTTTTCTAAACCCTGATCTGATCAGGTCATTCCTGTCTTGGAAATTTTTAAGGGCTGCTCACTCGTTCATTTTTCATATTTATTAGTTACCTACTACGCGGTTTCAGGCAAGCGTTTAGTGTTGGGAAAGTGGTGAGCCAGCAGGCCTTCCCTTCAAGGAGCTTAGAGTCTAACCCTCTAACTCTTCCTGAATCTTGTCCTCTTATTTAAATCAGTTCATTCCAACAGATCCTGGAATCTATAGGCTAAATCTGTTTCATGCAAAACAAGACAGAATTTTGCTTTTAAGAAGATCCAAGCCTAATGAAGGAGACTGAAAGCTTAATCCATCATTCCAACCACATGTGGTAAGTGGATAGATAACTTATTGGCTGCTATGATAACAGGGTTGTGGAGAAGAAGGGACTGCTGGGCAGGGTGGTTCCCCGAAGAGACTATGCCTAAGCAGAGTCTTGAAGTACAAATGGGAGTGAGCTAGACATGGGGAGTGCCCAGTTCCTTAATGTGACAAGACCCTTCACAATTTATTGACTTACTTTTCCAGTCTACCTGTATATCTATACCTTTGTTTTTCAAATTAGAAACAAGCATCCCTAGATTATTTAGTGTTGCACATGGGGTATAAGAAAATACCAGATAAATGTAGTGCATCTTTCTAGAACAGTGGTGCTACCAAGTGATAAATAATTTAAAACATGGTTTTATATTAAAGCACAATATATTTGTAGAGTCAAAGGCAAATTTTCCAATCATTTTTCAAGATAAAACAGGATAAATCGATTACAAGCTACTGCAAATCTGAAATGACTTAGGTACCACCATCCTCCATCACCCTTTCCAGTAGAAAAGTTTGAGAAGTACTATCTGAATGTGCCAAGAAATTTCATGCCTCTATGCTTTTGCATGTGTTGTTGCTCATCCTTGAGTGTTCTTCCCATTCCTGCCCTTTGGTAAACTTTTTTTTGGTATTGCTGGGTCATGAACTCAGGGCCCCATACATTCCAGGCAAGTGCTCTACCACTGAGCTACACCCCTCAGCCCAGGTAAATTCTTCTTATCCTTCAGATCCCAGTTTAAGTGTCATCCTATGCAATGTTCACTTTTAACCAAGTACAGATATTGGCCCATATAGTAGTTATTTTTTGAATATCCACTTAAGACTGTGGTCTCTTCCTCCTAATAGCTCTAGGCAGAGTTAGCAACTCCCTCTTGTTTCCACCACCCTCTACTCAGGATCCCCATGATAATGTTGCTCACACTGTACCATAGGTACTTGTTTTCTTATCAATCTCTGTTTCTGGAATGTAAGCTCCTTCAGGGAAGGAACAATTTTTTACATTTATTTTTGTATTCTTGACTGGTGGACACTCAATAAGCTGGATGTTGAACTCCTAGACCATTTCTTACTATGTATCACTCTTGCTCTTGTATAAAGTAATAGCTCCTTTACTTCTCACCTTCAGGTGTTCCACAAAAGTATCTTTTCCAGACAACTGTAATTGATTTCCTAAGGTATCAAAATCTGCTGTTTATAAATCTTCATTTTGGAAAAAACTATGTTGGCAGGGATCTCATCAAAACAGAAAGGAGACCAATAGAGTAGAGGAAAGGGATCAGGGGAAGGGACAAGGGGAACAAAAGGAAAGAGACCAGGGAAAGGTATTGACCTTATTGTTATATTGTGTGCATGTATGAATATGCAACAATGAATTCCACTATCATGCATAATTATAATTCACCAATAAAAAAATTGAAAAAAATCATTATTTTGGTGGGACTTTCTTTTTATACACTTGCTTGTTCTCATAAGTAAAAAATACTTTAGCATCATGTGTTCTTTGGTGACTTGACTCTGAAAATATGATGTTGGGTTGGAATTCGTGACATCCTCTGGGGCCACTGGTAGGATAAAGTTTTGTTTTTTGTTTTGTTTTGTTTTTTGTCTTCACACTAAATAACCTCCTCTGGGTTTTGTTGTGGTGGTGGTGCTCCTGGGGATCAAACTTGAGACTTCATACATGCCAGTCATGTGATCTACCACTGGGCTAGTCTGGTTTTTGAATTCTTGTGCCTATTTCTTATAGTTTGGTCAGAGTGCTTGCTCTAACCTTTTTCCTTTTTTTATTTTATATTGTGGGGTTGGGGGTGGGGTTTGAAACCAGGGGCCCTTTGCCACTGAGCTATCCCTGGCTCTTTTTATATTTTATTTTGAGACAGGCCTTGCTACATTGCTGAGGCTATCCTTGAGTTTGCAATTCTCCTGCCTCAGCCTTCTCCCTGAGTCGCTGGGATTATAGGCATGCACCATTGTGCCTGGCTCCCTTTGCTCCTTTTATATACTTTGTAATGGATATTAAAAATTACAAAACAAATATATCTTCATCGGAAACAAACAAAAATATATGAAGTGAAAAAATCCAAATCCTTCCTTCCTGTCACTCACCCACACTCACACTCCCATTCCCTAGGCATACCCATTGTTAACAGTTTAATGTGTATCTCTGCAGGCCTTTTTCTGTCAATGTGTGTGTACACGTGTATATACAAATATCAAATCACATATATGCATAATGTTCTATGACTTGCTTTTCTTTCCAATTGACAGTATATAATAGGCATCCTTCCACGTCAGTGTATTCAAGTCTATCTCATTCTTTTTAATGGCTGCCCCCTTTTAATTTGACAATCTTAATCAGCTGTAAATGGGAAAGCCAAATAATCAAGCTTATTAGAATTGTACCTAAGAAAGAGTAAATCGGCTCTGAGTGAAGGCTTGTGGAATTCTCCTAGGAGTAAAATGTGTTAACTTTAGTGCATGGACTTTGTAATGTTTGTTTTGGCTATTCTGGGACTCTTTTTGCTTATTTCCTGCTTCATTGTGTTTTGGATAGCTGAGGTTGCTGAACACATGATTTCAGAATTAGTGAGGTATTACATATTTATCTTGTGTGATGTAATTTCGTGGAATTTTGCATTTAATTTTTTCATTTTGATTGTTCTTGTAGACAGTGATTATTTCTTTTGGTTTCTAAGTACTTGAGTCTTAGTTAGGACCATTGCAGTGGTAGAAGTTAAAAATACCTGGCTTGAGGACTGACACGGGTCTTCTTATCTGTATGGTCTACCTGTGACAATGTGCACTAGGCTTACGGGAACTCTATAATTTGATTTGAAGAAACCCTTTACTACTGATGAACATTAAAATAAGACAGTCTATTGAGCTATGAATAATAAAATTTGAGGATTTATACAGGTCTTCTTTCTTCATCCACCATAGTAAAGTGTCCAAATCTACTTGATTCAGCCTTTTAGATATCACTGTAATGTGCCCCTCTTCTCTATTCCTACTGTTCTAGTACCTTGGTTCAGGACCTACTATTTCTCAACTGAGTTATCTGTAACAAACTTTTAATTAGTCTTCCTCCTTCTTGTCTCTCCTGCCCCACCCACAACTGGTGTTTATTTTTTAAAAAAAACCCTACCACTCTACACCCCTAAAAACCCCTCTAGGGGTTTCTTATCATCTCTAGGATAAAGACCACTTTTCTTAGCTTAGTATACAAAGCCTTTTGTGATTTGGCCCACTTCTGCTCATTACTTCAGTTTCTAAGGAATCAAGTGGTTTGTAGTTCTTTCAACCAATCACCTGAGAGTGCTCAATAAATGTTTGTTAAATGAATTAATGAAATACTTTAGGTACCTAGGGTGACCATTTGACTTGCTTGGTCCAAGATGATCCCTGTTCATACCTGTCATCTTAGCATAATTATCAACTTTGTTTCTTTTTATGAGCAAACTTGTCTCAGACAATAAATTATATGGTCACCCTAATTACAAGAGTCATCAAATTGATTTCTGACCCTTTCTTTGTCTCTTCTAGTAGATGGTGAGCTCTTCAGGGACAGGAATTTTGTCCATTTTTATATCCTCATTTATTTATTCAACAAACAGATTGACATTGTTAGGTACTGAGGAGGTAATGTTGAAAAAAACATAGTTCTTGCCCACATAAAGTTTACAGTTCAGCAGGAAAGAGCAATCTAGTGAAAAGAATAGTGCCTAACATAATAAATACTGGTGTGTGAATGAATGACGAAACCATGGATTTAGAGATTTAGACGTTCCTAAATAAACCACTCTAATCCCATGAATCATAGAGACAGAAATAGTCATAAACTAGGTGATTCACTTAACCATTTATTTAAAGAGTTGCAAATTAAAAATTTTAAACATAAACGACACACATATCTAAGCATGCATAATATTTAGATGTTACCTAATGTTAAATGTAAGAAAAAAGAATGATGAAATATTATCAAGAATGAAACTTTGGATCTCATTTTGTTTTAGGCAATGTTATTTTTTGCAGGGTGGATTAGTATTATAGTACTGCTAGGGGAGGAAACTTTCTTTCCAGATTAGAAATCTGAGGTTTCGAAATTGAGCGACTAAACAAAGGAAAGATTTCTTAAACCAGGCTTAGATTTTGGGTGGCCTTTTCTTTCATAGCTAGGACTACCTGTTTTCCTAAACTTGTTAACTGAATTTCCATGGGCCAATTACAAAACCCTTTCAACCTCAGTTTCCTCTTTTCTACTAGTGACTAGTGACAATATTACCTCCAGAATTAATCCAAGGATTAAATGATATTATTTAAAGGCATTGTAGTCCCATAACCTGGCTTCTAAAAAGGCTCTCAGGAATATTAGTTCTTTATCCATTTCCCATTTATCTTTCTGTGCTTGATGATTTAAATGAGTTGAAGAGAAAGAACCAGAATATAAACATCAATAAAATACCAATGAAGAACCATACTCTGAAATCTGTGTGTTAAACTAGGCCTTCTTCACTTCCTCTAAAAGTTAGTTTTATTCACATTCATTTATTATTTTGTTTTTCTAGGCAAAGACCCAGAGAAGTATTCCAAGAATCAAACAGTGGGTAAGAGTTTTCTGGAAAAAAGGCAGCGTTTATGAGAGAACCAGGCTTTGGGGATCAGTTTGCAGCCTTGGGTGTCAGTCTTGAAGATTTACCCATTTACTCTTAGTCACTTTTGGCTCAAGAAAGAACGAAGAACAGCAAACCATTCATTGAGATCTGTAGGGGGTAACCAGGAGATGTAAACAACATCAAAGGCTCTCTGTAATTTCCACTACATCTAGCAATCCCAAGACTTTCTGAGCCCTTTCTTGAGGGCCAGCAGGTCTGTTCTTCAGGAATGCCCTGGGTCTGGACTCCATTTCCCAGAGTCCCTTAGTGCCCTAATGTATTCAGTGCTCAGAGTGCCTGTATGTGTGTGAGTGTGAGAGAATGTGTGCGTGTGTGTGTGTGTGTGTGTGTGTGTGTGTGTGTACGCGCGCGCGCGGGTGTGTGTGTGTGTGTGTGTGTGTGTGCGCCTCCGAGTCCCTGAGAGAGTGGAGGCTCATTCACTGATTAGAGCCAGCGCTGAGAGGCAGCACTGCTCCTTCTCTCACACCAACCGAGTCTCTTGATCTGTACATGCAATCCCAGGCAGCTCGCGAGCACAAACCCGGGGCCAGCCGCCTGCTGCTGCTGCTGCCGCTGCCGCCGCCGCCGCCGCCGCTGCCTCCGCCGGCTCTGCGCACCCGGGACTTTTCATGCACCACACTCTCCGCCTTCTTCCCTCCGTGTCCTGAAAAGTGCGACCGTTCTCCCCAGGAATTTCCACGGCAAGTATGGAGATCAGAAGGGGGTGTGGATGTGTGTGCGTACATAAGAGGGGGTGGGTTCGAGGGCGGCCGGGTTGCTCAGGAACCTGGCTAACTTTCCGGGTCGGTCTCCTAGGGATTCGGGCGGCTCCCCCACGATAGGGGCAGAGACTGGGACCTGCACTGGCGCGTCTTAGATCATCGCGACGAAGCCTCCCGGCGTCGGTGCCCGGCGCGCTCTGTGCGCTGCCTCACTCAAACTTTCCGTCTTGAGTTTTCCTTAATGTGTTTTATTTGGGGGGTGCAAAGGGGAGGGACCAGACTCGGGAATTGGACAAGTAGGGTGGGTGAGGGGACAGCCAAGAGAAAGGAGCAGGACTCCTTTTCTCCATCTTCTAATAAGCCCCATTTCCACTTTGTTTGGGTCGATCGCAAGAATGCCCTCTTGCTGGGCTCTTCTGTGTATCCCGCGGTGATTTCCGGCGGGGCCGGGGCTGGGTGGTGCTCAATGGGGAGCCAGAGGCTGCGGGAGGGATAAGGATGGGGAGATCCGTTGAGACACTATCCCGGCCGCCCCCACACAACACTCTCCCTGCCGGGTGGGGTATCCAAGGAGAGGCTGAGGATTCTGGGGGTCCCCGGAGGCTTGGCTTACTTTTTTTCTAGCGGGGGCGGGTGTGGAAGGTGTGGAAGGAGGGGGGTGGGGTGAGGGGAATCCTCTGCCGACTGGAAGGAGGCAGGTGCTGGCACAGAGGTGGACTGTTCTAAATGCAACCGTTAAACTCCCGGCTTCTCCGGGGTGGACCGGCCTGGCCTTAGAGCAGTCCAATCTGTAGGGTCTCCCGGGATTTGGGGGGTCAGGACCCCTCTCCCAGCGGTTGTAAGGAGTGAGGCGGGAGGATGATCGTGTAGACCCGGGCGCGTTGCTCTTTTTGTAGTGTTATTTTTATCTTAGACCTGCCTTAAACTGAGTAACAATTTCTCTTCTTCCGACTTGAGAACAAAACTTTTCAGTGAGCACGCCGGTCGCTGCGGTCCTGCGGCCACCACTGCCGCGCTCTTCAGCCAGGGCCGAGCGACCTTCCCCGCCCGGAGTCCGGCCCGCCACCGCGCTCCGGAGCCTCCGGCGGCCCCTCCCGCCCCCCGCAACCCGGGGCTTTTCAGGGCTCGGCCTGGGCGTTTCGCCTTTGTGCTTTGTAAGAGAAAGCCTTTTCTTCCAGGGCACAACAAACTTGGGCGGAGAGCTTCCGTGTGGCCCCCTGGGCGAGGCCGCCCACGGTGGTGAGGCCATCCAAGGGGATGCCCAGTTTGTCCCTGGCTCCAGGAGCCCCAACGAGAGCTCGATGCCTGGGTGACGGTGGCTGGCGAGGGCACGCTGGAGCCCCGAGGTGGCGGGATCTCGGGCTGCCCAGAGGCAAAGGACAAGCCCCCGCTTCCCATTAAGAACGCACTGCTTTCCCAGGTCCGGCTCTAGCCGAAGACCGTGGTCAGGGCCGCGGGTCCAGTGTGCGGTACACTGAGTGGGTGCATAGGGCCAGAGCCATCGGGATGGGGCGCAGTCCTGCCTGGCGGGCCGGGGTGTCCGAGGTCTGCCGCCTGCGCCGCCTCCCTGCCCCAGGAGCATCCGAGAGGGAAAACACCGGCTCTGTTTGCCCACGATGCCCAGCAACCTCGCCTTGCCTCTCGCCCCCGCTCCGAACTCGGCTTGAGGGGCAATGCAGAGAGTAAAGGAAAATAAAGGAAAAGGGGCGGGCAGTGAGGAAGCAGCGAGTGGGACTGGGGGAGTAGAGCGGGCAGGGGCCCTGTGCCTTGCCGGGCCTCCTCCTCTTTCCGTCTCTCCAGCTCTTCCCGTAAAGGGAAAATGAGCAAAGGGGGAAAGACTGAAAGAGCGTCGAGGAAAAGCACTCCGTGTATCTCCGGTTCGGATCTCTCCTGGCTGCGAAGACCCGGCAAAAGTGGAGTGAGTTAGCTCGCTACGCTCTGGGGGAAAGATGGGGAAGGCCGAGGACAGGGCGGCGCCCCTCCGCTGGTGACCGACGGGGCCGGGGAGGGGGCCGGGCGCAGAGCGAGCCGGGGCACACACCTGTTCTGCTAACCGCGCCGGGTGCGGCGGCTTGGCGGCGGTGGCGCAGAGGGCAGAACCCTCCCTTCCGCTCCCCAGGCCCGCAGTCCGGGAACGCGGTAGACCCGCACTCGCCCGCATTTGCACGAGAGTAGTGTGGAGGAACCCGTTGCTGCCCGCTGAAGCGGTGGCGCGCGGCGACGAGACCCGGGTGACCCGCGGGGCGGGGCTGTTTAGGGGCTCCAGGTCCTTGGACTTTGGTCGAAGGCAGAGTGCTCCGAGACCCTGACCCGAGGCCTTGCGCGGCTGCGGACCAGAGCACCTCGCGCTTGTTCAGATTTTTGCGAAACCGGCGCCTTGGTTACCCAAAGTTAAAGCAAATTGTTTCCATGCGGAGGTTGTTGGGATGTAAAGTATTCTTTGTACAAAGGCAACCTAGAGCTGGAGAGAGAAGTCAGGCCAACGAGTGGTGTGGGTGGGCTCGGCTGAACGATGGCCCCAAGTTTATGTATGCTTCGCCTTCATCTCTTCTTTCCCCGTTTTCCCCCAAAGAGTTGGTTTTTCCGGGTCAAGACTCTTCCGGGCTGAATTGTGCACCCGCTATAGCTCAGCAGGCATCCGCACAGCCCGGCACAATCCGACTGGTCCGGTTGTCGGGGATTCGCACCCCTTGGCCAAGCAGGGCCTGGGTCCTGGTCCAAATGTGGACCCGGCCTTGTCTGAACCTCAGGCGTCGGCCATAGCCTGAGAACCGTATTAGCCTTATGCTCCCAGAGTTTTCGCATATGGTGGTAAAATTTCTGTTAGGGCGGTGTTTCCAAAAACCCCCTGGGCATTTGGTGTGCGGGAATTCTCTTCAAGCGAAGTCTGTGAACTTAAAAAAAAATTCTTTCCTGCGTTCTTCACAACCCCCCACCACTCTGGCCTCACTTCCCATTGTTCTTTGCTTTTTAAGTTGCCTGTTAATTTTTTAAAAGTTTATTTATGCAAAGGAAAAATATCGTTTAATTTGTTCTATATTTTAAGTCCTGGCTTTTGGAAACGGTTCAGAGACCACAAAAATGTCACCTGTTGTTATAAGCAGAGGAGTGTTGTGTGTGCATTTTAATTGCCAGCAGAGTCGTAGTTTGGTGGGCGCCCTGAGCTCAGCTCCAGGAGAGAGCCCTTTGCAGCTTGCTTTGTGGCAGTCATTTGCAAGTGGGTTTGGCTCCCAACAGCAGCAGCAGTAGCAGCAGCAGCAGCAGCAGCAGCAACAGCAGCAACACGGCTTCCTCCTCTGCCGATCCCGGGCGAGAGTCAGGAAGCCTAGAGCCTGGACAGGGGTAGAAGATAGCCCACTCTCTGGGACTTTCTGGCTTTCGGTTTTTCTGTGCGAAAGTGACTAGTTCGCGCCGGAGAGCGCGGAGCGCTGCGCATCAGTCCAGCCTCAGACATTTTCACGTTCCAAACGCCGGCTTCTTCGTTTCATTTGTCTTGATTCTGGCATGTTTAACCACGCAATTAGTAATCTCACTAATTATTCAGTTAGCTGGCGTCTTGTAATCACTTTAAACCAGGGTCGGGTATGTGATTTAAGAAACAAACTCCCACACATACAGAACTGAACCAAAACCCATCACGTCAAGGATTTGAGATTTTTAAAACTCAATATTTGTTGGTCCCTCTGTCCAACCTCACTGCCTGCCAGACAATTTATTTAGCATCGTGGATTGATCCCTCCTCCTTGTTTAGTTAATTCAACAAAGACTTTTTGCAATCTGTTTGGAGTTTGTCTGATGCCATGGAAAAGTAGCTGATGATTTATTTGGTTGCTTTTCGATTTCTGTCTTCAGCCCTTCTTTCTCCTCCTTTCAGCGGGGATGTCAGCTGTTATTACTTCCTATTGATCCCTTTGCAAAGTGAGAAGTGAACTAAAATTAATGTCAATTCCACTGCTTGGATCAATAGCTGGAGTTATTTTAATCTGGATTTGCACGAAGTGCTAAATTAAAAAAAATCAGCATAGAGGCAGAAAAGTAACAGTTACTTACTTTCCCTCTGCTTGGTTCTTTACAGTCACCCAAATGCTCCATCAATCTGATTATCTTACAATCCATATTTTTTTAATTAAGAGGGTCAGTTAGTTTTCTTATTTTGGGTTCTGTGTTTAAACCCATGACATTTTGACATTGGGAGTGTATTAACTATAGATTTTCATAATGACTGTGGTCTGCTGAAGCCTCATCTATACAAGTTGTTAATGTGAGGAGGGGAAGAAAGAAAAGGGAAAAGAAAAAAAAAACCCTTCCTCCCCCTCAGAGACCAACGCCCACACAGTGGAGTAAAAGATATGTGGCCTGGAAAAATATTGTTGATTTATTTTCAGTATAATGAAGTTTTCAAATGAATAAGCAGATTTGAGTGATTCACTGTGTTCTATTGGAGTGTCCAGTGCTGTCGCCAGATTACTAATTTATGAAACTCATTTAACATAATGAGGTGATCCAGGAAGCAAAATAGAAAGTAAATCCTGGGGGAAGTTATTTTTTGGGAAAAATATTTTTCACTAGACCCCCAGTGTATTAAGTTTGTCCTTTTCTCCAGCTGGCCTCACATATTATGGTTTGTGGATAGACATGTAGTTATTTATTTCAGTTTTGAAGAGCTTCTTAGAACCCTTGGAACGGTCCTAGATCCACTTTCAGAGCATCCATGTTGTATGACCATTAATCTAACTTGAAAACAGCCAAGAACCGGATTCCCAGACTTGTCAGGCTAACTGGCTGTCCTTGGCAGATCATTCCCTGCACGGCTATAACTTGACAGGAAAGTTATTTAAAATTTGGAAGAGAGAAAAATCCGTTAATGTGAGATACATAATCTGGTAATTTAGCAATGATGTCTATAAGGAAAGATGCCAAATGAGGAAGCAGTCTGATGGTGTCCACTCATCTTCCCAATTAATAACAGTCATTGACACGTCTGCAACAGGATGGGAGAAGGAAATACTCTCTTTGCACTGCATTAAGCGGGGAGGATTCATCTGCAGTGTAACGGGATTCTGTATTTGAGGGAATACCAAAAAGACTCCATTATAGAAGTGGGGCTTTAAAGAGGAAGGTGTCACTTTTATTTCTGATATGACTCTCAATTTAAAGGTTATTTTTGTAGCAGGTGGTGATTTGGGGTTATACTTTGAGTTTCCTTCGGTTTCTACTTAGTGTACATATTTGAAGCTAATAAGTCCTAGTCTTCATCTTTTCCTGGCTTTTCCCCAACCCCCACTCAATATAAATTCTGAAACTGAATCGGTGACTATGAAAACTACAACCTAAATTTACAAGGTAACCCAAAAGAAGTCTGTCTGAACTCCATTTTGTTCTGGGGGTCTTTATTGGACTTCGACTCTGACTGGGCCAATAAGCAGAGCAAAATAAGTCAGAAATTTTGTTAACATTTTGCTCTAAATGTTAATGGCAAATCCAAGGCAGTTTACAAATCTACTTAGGAGTGAGTGCATTAGTAACTAAAATTACCAATCCATTCTTTGCTGCCCCTGGAAGACAAACGCTTGTGGAGCGCATATGCCAAAGGCACCCATTATGTTTTTAAATATTGTTAGAGACGCCAGGCATTTTATTGATGAAGGTTTTGTTCCTTCTCAGAAAAGAGAAATAGGAAGGCTGTGTGATTTGAGAGGGGTGTGCATCAAAAATAACATTGCTGTTTGTTCACATAGTACTTCTCTCTGGAAACAGTCTTAGATGATACACAGAGATATATGTTTATGTACATGCCAATGTGTATGATCAAGCCACATGTACAGTTTGTACCAACTAATCTGTACAGATGTTTCTGGTCAAAGTATACTTGATATAAGGGTTTTACAGTATCAGGGCATTGTTAGGGAAGATAAAGAGAGGATGCAGATGTGGGGAATCATAAGTGGAACCTGGTCTCTGAACATCAGGCCTGCCATGACTAGTGTATGTGGTAGAAGCCCTTTAAAATATAGACAACGCCCCCCCTCCACCTAATCTACTGGGTGACTTGGCCTTCCAAAGCTCATTTGCTCAGGGAATATTGTATTTGGAGGTTTTATGATTTTTTTTCTTTCCTGGGCTCAGGCGCATTTCACCCGGAACGTGTAGGGACCAAAGTCAGCTACGCGTACATCACAGTAAGTTGTCTATTGATTTTCCTGAATGAAAATGGTCTGCTGCTGCTGCCCACTGGCTCCTAAAGCCTGTGGTGTCTCTTGCCCGAGCATCTGTAAGCCAGAAGGATGGTGTTTCGATCACTTGGGGTTTCCCTTTTTTTCCTCCCCCTGACTTTCCTCCTCCCTCTTCTTTTCTCTTTGCTGTTTCTGCAGGTCTTAGAAGGGCATGATTCCCCAGTAATATTCCCCGCCCTGATCCAAGGTGCCGCTTGGCCTCCCTCCCAGGGAAGACTGCTTCTTGTGTGACACCAGCCATTGAAAGAGACTCCGATGGACTTACACCGGGCAGCCTTCAAGATGGAGAACTCATCCTACCTTCCCAACCCTCTGGCATCCCCAGCATTGATGGTCCTGGCATCCACAGCCGAGGCCAGCCGGGATGCTTCCATTCCTTGTCAGCAGCCACGACCCTTTGGTGTACCTGTATCAGTAGACAAGGATGTGCATATTCCGTTCACCAATGGTTCCTACACCTTTGCCTCTATGTACCATCGGCAAGGTGGGGTGCCAGGCACTTTTGCCAATCGTGATTTCCCCCCTTCCTTACTACATCTGCACCCTCAGTTTGCTCCCCCAAATCTAGATTGCACCCCAATCAGTATGCTGAATCATAGTGGTGTAGGGGCCTTCCGTCCCTTTGCTTCCACTGAGGACCGGGAGAGCTATCAGTCAGCCTTTACGCCAGCCAAGCGACTTAAGAACTGCCATGACACAGAGTCTCCCCACCTGCGCTTCTCAGATGCAGATGGCAAGGAATATGACTTTGGGACACAGCTGCCATCTAGCTCCCCCGGTTCACTTAAGGTTGATGACACTGGGAAGAAGATTTTTGCGGTCTCTGGCCTCATTTCTGATCGGGAAGCCTCATCTAGCCCAGAGGATCGGAATGACAGATGTAAGTACTTTGGTTGGAGCCCTCCCTCGCCCCCAGTAAGCCCTGCCTCCCAGTAGTGTTCAACAGGTCGGTGGCATTGTGCATGCTCCTGCTGATGGGAAGGGTCAACCACTTCCCTTGCGATAGCTATGGAGTGCTAACATTTATTTGTCTCTCGCCAGTGAGCACTGATAGTTCTTATAGAAAGTGTTTTTCTGAAAGTAGCCAGAGGCAGGTTGGCCTCAGTACTGCTTTATCTCCTGGACCTGGCTGGCTTCTTCTCTGGGGATTGTGGAGTGAAGAGGATGCCATATATACGCTGGAGTGAAGGTCATTTCATTAGAAAGTGTAGGTTCCCAGGGATTTTGGGAGGCCTGAAGAAACTTGTCCATCCTTCCTCTCTTTGCTGTCCTCATTATGCTCTCTGATCGCAGTATTTTTTTTTTTAGCTTTTCCATTGTATCACAGCCAGCAGACTCCACGTGATTTTATTTTCACAACTCTCAGCCCTTGTCCACATCAGGCTATTTTTCAGAGTAGGACAAAGGTGTCGTCAATCACCATAAAGCATTTCAAACAGCTGTGTTTTCCTTGCTATCGCAAGGCTGGAAAGCCGACCTCTCTTGGGATTTGACAGGTTTGCTGGACGCTTATCCTGGGGCTCACTTTTAGGACTAGACACGGTTGACCTGTGTGACTGTTCCATAGTTGATGTTCACAGCTATTATTAATTTCTGCTTATGAAATGGCTTTTCTCATGTTCTCCAAGTACCTTGTTGGGCTCTGGCCACACTCACATCATTGAAACTACAGCTTTATTTGGAACTTGTAGACTGGGAGTGCTGAACCTTGTAATCTTCTGCTCTGATATAATCAGAAAATAATTGTGTTTTGAAGCTTTTGGGCTGTGGGTAGACAGAGCAGTTTTCTTCAAGCCTGGAGAGAATTTATGAACTGAGGGTGTTTTCCCACCCAACCCTTTGTTCTGAGATTTGCTTCATTTTATTTTCTTAAGAAAACTACATCTGAGGTTTGCTTTCCCCTCTTCTCTATTTTTTGTACTCCTGTCCTCTCTATAACCACCAACACGAATACCATTTTTTTCTCTTCTCTTTATGATGCCGAGGAGAGTAATAGAGACATTGCAGCTCTCTCCCCTGTCGGCACTGCTTCCTCAGGCTGTCTCCTTGAATTAGGCACTGTGTTAACTTTCCTGCGCTAAAAGGCATCTGCCTAAACCCAGCGTACCTTTTCAATAAAAGTCATCATAAAATCAACCTGCCTTGTAAATCCATCGCTCTTTGGTTTTGAAATATGTTGCGAGTGTGTCTTTTATGTCAGCGTCTGTAAGCTGGAGACCTCCCCACTTAAGGGAGAAGGCTGCTACATGACAGCACAACTGCTAGTGTGGTTCATACACTTGGGTTTTCGATCCTGATCCTCTGTCACCTTTTCACTTTCTGTCGACTCCTCTGTATTTTGATCCCGCTTCTTGAATATACCTGCTGAACAGGTGTTGGTATTATGTTGGTCTGTTTTTGTTTTTATTTTATTTTAGTTTTTATTTGTTAAAGGGATGTGTAAGTGATCAAAGCTGGCTGTAATCTGACCTCTGGCTAAAAGTGCCCTGGGTTAGGGTGTGACTGATTCTGCCCCTTTTTCCTCCAAGTCCAAGTTGAAAATGAAATCTTCTCAAAACGAATATGCCACGAAGTAACATCTGGAGATCATGATTCCTTTCTTCTCACCTAACAGATCCAGCTTGTCTCCATTTTGCTGTTTTTTTTTTTTTTTTTTTTTTTTTTTTTTTTTTTTTTTTTTTAGCCCAAACCTGATTCAGACTCGCAGAGCAGGCAGAAGCTTGTTAGTCAAGTCAGAACTCATAGCTGTAGATATCCATTCCCCTCCGAGTGTCAAAGCCATAACTCTTCTGTTTGCCTGGTTTGCATTGTGTGGTGGTGCCATTCCCCCATGGAGATGGATCCCTCACACAGGAATACGCCTGGGTGGAGAAAAATTAAATGAATCTGTCTCCCAAAGTGAAATGGAATTCTGACCTTGAAATTAATGAGATTCTGATCGGAAGGGTGGGGAAACTTCTTTATTTCAAATTGTCATGTTATATAAATTGAAGTTCCTTCCCTTTTTATTTAAAATATGCTTCCCTTATGGAGTACTTTGTGTTCTCCTTGGGTGCAGACATTAAACCTATGGGAGTATCTATGAGTGCAGGCTGTTTGTACACACCCACGTTATTAGCTAGAGTTGCATTCGTGACTAATCTTTGACCAGACACAAAGGTGCAGGTAAAGAGGAGACTGTCACTCTGTGCAAGTCCTAGATTCATGCTCCTTTTTCTTTTCTTTGCCTTAGGTGGTATAGCAGCTTTTGAAGGGGTGGACTGGGCAACATCTGTGCTTTTGATTTTTGAGTTTTTGGAAGGCAGGAGAAACATTTCCTACAAGGAAGGGTTGAAGAAGCACTGTGACAAAGTCAGTAGCAGCTTTCTTGGCTCTTGTCATATGCCGACGTGCGTGGGAATATTTATGGTCTGTTTTATGTAAATACATATTTAAGGGCCGTTAGAAGACCTGATTATTCCCACTAGATGCCTTTCAGGTCCTCCCCACAGAACCATTTTGAAATAAGTAATATTTCTCAGATAATCGAGTGGCAGTATACAAGACTGCTTCCAAAGGGAGAAAGGAGCTGATTCAGGGGCAGATGGGACAGTGATGGGGGATGGGGAAGGGGAGAAGAGAGGAGAGAAAGTGTTCACAAGAGCTAAGGAACAGGATTCCTAAGAGCTTTGACCAGGATTGCCAAAATGAATCATGTACATTTTAGGTTTTTTATTATTAAAATCTAGAATTAATTTCTGATATGGTTGATTTGTTTTCAGTTCTTTTTATATAAATAAAATGTTTTCATGAAATGTAAGAAATGTTTTAATTAAAAATGACAGTAAAACTCTAAGTAAGTGTTTAGTTTTAGAGCTTTGTTGGGAGTGGGGGGTGGTGAAAATGGGGGTGTGTGCGTCCTTCCTCAGAGTACAAGTTTTATGACTGAGTTTTAGGTCACTGCGAAATCAGTTTTATAATGGAAACACTGACAGCTTTTACTATTGCAGCCGCCCCCTGCTCACACACTACATCCATATGCAGATATGTCCACATGTGAATGAACGCCTTTTAAAAGGGGTCCTGCAGACATAGCGTAATACATAGTGTTGATTTCTTAATCCTGGGTACTGATAAGCAGAATTTCTTTTGTGATTAAACATGCATTTTTTGAAGATGGAAATATAGCTACTTGGGTAAAATATCCTCTCTCCAGTAGATGATCTCCAGTTTGCTTGCCTGTTCATCCACCTGACATCACAGGTGATCCTGAGGTAGGTGTTGGGCTCTAAGGAACAGGAAGCCTTTGCTCTACAGGACTGACTTATTTGCCCTGGAAAAGGGGACAAGTGTTTTGTGAGGAGCCCTTCATAGAGGATACATAATTCCCCAGGAAGAGGACTGAGGTAACTCCAGTTTATTGTCACTCCCTGAACCAGTCCCCAAGGTTCCTTGTCCAGGGAAAGGATGCTGAAATTTATGGACCAATTACAGATAGTCCTCATTGTGTCTTACATATGAAGCGTCTACAGATATGTTTCCCAGGGCCTTTAAAATAAACATTCCTCATTAAGGAAACTTTACAACAAAAGGGAAGGTAAGTACTGTCTGCTGCCTTGTGCTGTAATCCACACACTTATTACCCCTCAACACTCTGGCTTTTGTCATGTGCATCTCCTGAGGCTTCTCTTTAGGCCACCCCTGTGCCCAGACTCCTGCCGGTGACACAGTCTTTGGCCAGCCTGCTATCCATTCAGCCCAAATTGGAGTTGGCGGCGAGCATGCTCACCTCAGGACTGAGAAGGCCCAGAACTGTCCCCATGGAGCCAGGACTGGCTCTGCCTTCTGGCTCACCCCAGGGATGGGCACTGGGCACTGACCATAAGTAGCTTTGCTTGGCCAACTTCCTTGGCCCTTCCTCTAGTCAGGCAGATTCACAGGTAGGCAGGAAAACCATCTGATGACTGTACAGCAGTTCCTGGATGTTTTGCTTTGCTCTCATTTTTGATGTATTGGAAAAACTATTCTCAGGTCCCAAAAGCCCTGAGTAGGAGATGGTATTTTGTACCCTGAGATGTATCTTTATAAAGGCATGTTATCATTGAACCCCTATGTCCTGAGAATACACTGAGTTCTCAGGCCAAGGCAGTCTGAATGAGGAGATCTGGCTGACATCATGGGGGTGATGTTAGGTGGAATACTTTCCAAGGGCTCTAGGACTGGGTGAGCAAAGACGTTAGTCTGGGGTGGGGAGAACATTTGGGAGCAGTTCCAAGGTCACCAGGCGCCACCTCTGGATTGCAGCTGAAGCAGATGAACAGTGTGAAAGGGTCAGCAAATCATCAGAGGAGAGGGGTCAGATGGTTCCCTCCGTCCTGACTGCCCAGACCTAGCTCAGCTGCTTCCCTGCTCTCCCCCCTCTCTCCCTGGGGGCAAGAACTCCTGTGATGTGTGTGGTTTCTGGTTGTTCACTCCCAACACAGTCATGGAGACTCCTTTTCATGCTGCTGGGTTTAATTGTCTTGTTGGGATAAAGAAATGTTTGCACAGCTAAAGTGGGGCCGGGCTGGACGGGAGCGGTCCCTGATGGCTGCAGAGCCATCTGGCCAGGCTTGGCTCAGCTCGGCGCGCCGCTCGCCGGGCGCCTGGGCTCGCTCTAGCTCTCGCTCCCGCTCTCTTCCCCTGCCCTCGCTCCACAGCGCGCCGCTGTTCGGCGGCTGCCTCTTCGCACGGCCGGAATGCCTAATCACCATGGTGAGAAAACGGACACCGCGGCCGTCCTCCCTCCTCGCCTCGCGCCCTCCCTCCCATCAATTGTCATGCAGAAGTGATCCGGGCTGCCGTTTCCTCGCGGCCGCCAGCCAGCCCCTCGCCGCTCCCGGCAGAAGGGTGGCTGGTAATTGATCGTTGGGGGGAGGGGGCGCGGAGAGGCGTGAGGACCGGCCGGGGGAGGCAAGGCCACACTGTGGGCGCCTCGCTCACTTGCGAAGGACCCCCCAGCCGCCGCCACTGAGGCGGCTCGCAAGTGGTTTCAGAAATGTTGGTGACCTCGCCGTCGCTCTGCCGTACTTGGAGGCTGCGCGAGAACTCCGCGCGCTGCCCCGAGGGCCCCCGGAGAGCCCGCGCCGCCGCCCTCCTGCGGCCGGGGACCGAGGGCCAGCCGCGGCCCCCGCCCTGCCCTCTATCCATGTCCCCACGCCCCTGAGTCGCACACTAAGAACCCAGCCCCGGGTCGGTTTCCTGTACGTCGTCTGAGCAAAGAGTGGGGGACCGGGGCGAGGGGCAGGGGAGGGAGTGCAACCGGAGGGGGGGCACGCCCAACGCAGATGTCCCGGGTAATGGGGGCCCTGCGGGACGCGCAGGTGGTTGCGTGGGGAGGGTGAGGGGCACACGGCGGGGGTGACGGCTGCGCGGGGAGGGGGCGCGGGGCGACCAGGGCCGTGGGGGCGACGGAGAGGAGGGAGGGGGCGCAAGGGCGTGCGGACCCGGAGGCTGGACGTGCTGCGTACGCGCGCATCTGGACCTGGCTTCTCCTCTGTACCCGGGGACTTTGAGGTTTCTGCTTTCTGTTCAAAATGTTTTTCCCGTCTTGCTTCTCAAATCTGTAAAATGTTCCGGGGACTGTTTCCCAAGTCCAGGGCTGGGCGAGCCGGCAGGATTGCTGGTATTCGGGCGAGGCGAGCCGCGGTCGCCTCTGCCGGTCGGAGGCTCGCAGCCAGCACAGCGGGGCTCGTTAAAGTCCCGGCAATTTCTGGAACTCTTCCCACGGGAAGTTTTCCGGGGCTGCCTTCCGGTCAGCGGCCCCAGGTTGATTATTTGGTGGCCCTTTTTTGTTTGAAAACAAAAAACACACATTGTATCCAAATAACAAAAGTTGCTCTCCTTCCCCCACCCCCTTTCCTCATTAGGCAGGGAAAAGGAAACTGAAAAATAGAATTATATTTTTATATTGGTTTTTCTTATTTTTAACCCTTCTTAACTACCACCATCTGCTTAATAAATATTAGCACACGTTGAAATGCATTCTTTGTAAATACTCGGGATTCGGAGTGACAATACATTTAATAGTTATATTTTTATGATGATTTTTCTTGTTTTTAATTCATTTACCACCTCCATCTGGTTAATGAATATCAGAGCACACGTTGGAACGTACTCTTTCTAAATACTTGAGATTTGAAGTGATGGTACATTTCATTGTAAAATCCACATGATTTTAACACCAAAATAATAATTTTTGAACTTGAACATTCTCTTCTAACAGTTTACAACTGCATTTCTCAGCGCCATTTTATCCCTCTTAAAGAAAGGTGAACTGCAGACTTCAGAATATTTTATTGCTACATGACAGCTAAAATGTCTTGAAATTTTAAAAAAAGTATCATTTCAGTTGTGGCATTTGTGGTTGAACAGAATCTGTTTTTATCCTCAAAGTGTGTACTACAGGGTGGGGATTTGTAAATCTCTCTCTCTCTTTGGGTCATAGAGGAGAATTTTCTGCAAAAGAACTTTCTTATGCCTTTTCCAAGAAAAGGTCCTGAATTGGGACTATGGTTTTAGTCCTAGAGAAATGATAGACTGTGGTATGAATCAGGAAACCTGGAGGTAGATACTAACCAAGCAAACAGAAGTAATTCATCCTTTCAAGTCTTACCTAGTGGATTAGACTTTTCTATTATCTCAATCACATTTTAGTTTTAGTTTAAAAAAACATTTTTTTTTGTTTTTTTTTTTGCATTAGTGACAAGCACATTAGTAAGTTTTAGTTGGGGTATTGAATACATTGATGGTGTGATTATAATCTGGTTTTAACTTTAAGTTTTCACCAATTTGCCACTCTTTGGCATCACATAGAACAGAATCTGCAAGTCTCTGCTATCCCAAAGGTGTGGGGATTTGAGGAACATGAGGAAGAATTGACTTTAGCCTTGAGTTTTGATCATGACGAAGGTAGGGGTTTTCCAAAATATATGTGAAATCCCCTTTCTCAAATATAGACTTTTATTGTAAAAATACTAAAAAAAAAACTTTCATAACTGAAAAAGTAATATAAAATTTACTTTTTTTTCCCTAACCCTCTAGAAACCTGAGACTGGAGTCTATCCCCTGTCCAAAGGTTTTCCTGCAGTATTACATCCTCTATCATGAAGTCCATAAATACAAATCTGCTTTTGGTGTATGTATATTTTAGAAAAAAAGTTTCTGCCTATATCCTGGTTGAAGCGGGAAACAGTCAAGTGATATGGGGGCTTGTAGACACTTATAACCATCTGGCAATTCAGATATTTGACCGTCAAATTTCTCTGTGGAATGTGTTCTGATTGCAGATGACCTAGAGGAAATGAAAGTTGTGTTTTTAAGGGGCGATGTGGTACTGCGCCCAGTACATTCTCTTTAGCAGATCCAGAGCTTTAGGAAAGTCTGGAGCTTCGAGGGTGAAGAAGGAACCTTTTGGTTTGGTCTCATGAGAAATCAAGCCCAGTAAGCCTGAGTGTGACTCACCAGATGAGGGTTGTCTTTTTCCACTGAAATTCATTTGCAGACTGAGACTTATGACTTTGCATCCATCTTTTAGTGGCAGAGACAGTCCACAAGCCATCGGGAGGGGACAAGGGCCAGCCCTGGAAAGTCCTTCACTTTATTTTCAGCTTATGATTCCCATTTAGGCACTAGCTAATCCTATATATTCTCATTTGACCTTTTTTGGGGAGTTTGATTTGAACTCAATCAGCAGCCTAACATAATAAATACCTATTAGAGGAATAAAAGTTGTATTTGCCCCTTTGAGTCTCAACTTAAAGGTGTTAAGGCTGGCAATATGACATAGTAGTTATGAGTATAATCTTTATAGTTTGATCTTGACTCTTTAGCTTACTTGCTCTGTGAAACCAGGCTATTTACTTACTGTCTTCGGGCCTCAGTATTCTCATCTGTAAAATGGGAATTATACAACCTTAAACCTTAAACCTTAAAGGGTTGTTGTGAAGGGCTAAATGAGGTTAAATACACAGATAATGCTTAGAATGGTTCCTCACACATTCTGAGAGCTCAATATATAATGACTGTTGTTATTTCCAGGACAATCCCATGGTGTGATCTTCCTTGTTTGAAGTACCAACATAGTCAAATGTAGGACCATTAAAAACTGGCATGTATGTAGGGTCCTTTCACAGATACTCACGCCTTATGGCAATGTGGAAAGAGGGAGGGAGAGAAGCTGGAAAGCCCTTTTCGTGTTGGCCAGCTGCTTCGCCTCCCTTCATTATCATCCATCCACCAGGATTAGCCCTGGTGTCCCTCTGACCTCCTCCTCCCTTAGTTTTATTTAGAAGCAAGTTAATATTACAGTTAGGGACTCCGAGTCACTGAGTCCAGAAGGGACTTGACTAGGTTAGATATCTAGGCAGTGGCCCAGGTCAGAGAATTCTGAACTCATGATATTTTCTTATTCTGGAATTTTGTCTTATCAGATATTGTTTGAAATAAGTGGGTTATTAGAATTTGTGAGTGTAGAGATTTGGGCTATGTATAATCAGATTTGCTATAATGGTATTTGACTGGTATTAGAATTCAAAGTCTCAGAATTTCTAAAATGTCCTTAGATTTTAAGTTGTACAGACACTTTTACCCTCTTGCCTATGTAAGACAAATCTGTGAACCTTCCCCCATCTGTGTGTGTCACAGTCCCACAGCATGATGGATTGTCTCTGCTTGGGGGAGGCTTAGGACTGGGCTTGAAGGGGCCTTGCAGGTCAGGAGAGAAATACAGCAGCAGGGCTGTGATGGTGGTGGGGGGGGGTCCTGGGGAGGGATTAGCAGGGGGAAGGGGCGGGCAGGGTTGGGCGGGGACAGGCCTCTCACGTAGTGTCTGTGTGCATTCTCCTAGGAGTAAAAGAGGGCTGTCCATTACCCTGAGCGCACAAATAAACTCAGTGTTTTTCTCTTTGTAGAAAGAAAGCCCCATGGGGTTTGGAGTACCAGAGAATGACTCTGCAAGTCAGTGGGAGAGGTGGGGAGTGGAGGATGGGAGTGGGAAAGACCTACCCTCTGCCTGAGGACCTTCGTTTTAGTCTGCATTTCAGTAGAGTGGCTCCTACTTGGAAAGTCTTATGTTCACGTAGGTATGTAGCAGAAATCGCCATTGGAGGCCAGTCATCTGCTACCTCAATCCCTATCAGCTCTTTAATGCTGTTTAAGGAAAGGGCTTCAGCTCATTACTGTGGACAGATTGTCCCTACAGGTTGTGGAGCACGCAGTTCTGCTCTCTCCCTGTCCTCAGTCCCTTCCCACACATAGGCACAGAGATGTGATATTGAAAGAAGGCGCAATAGCTGGGAGTGGTGGTGTGCACCTGTAATGCCAACCACTTGGGAGGTTGAGGCAGGAGGATAACAAATTTGAGGCCACTTGGGCAACTTAGCAAGACTCTGTCTCAAAATAAAAAATAAAAGAGCCGGGGATGTAGCTCAGTGGTAGAGTGCTTGCCTGGAATGTGCGAGGCCCTGGGTCAATCCCCAGAATCAGGGGGGAAAAAGGAGGGGGCAAAAGTCTGGAATTTAGACCCAAATGCCAAAAGTATAGTTAAGAAGAAATTCTAGGAGAGGAAAGATGGGAGTCTAAGGTGGCTGGAGAGGTAGGGCAGTGGCACATGCTAAGGGAAGGAACCAGCAGGACTGCAGTTAGGGCCTAGGCTTCAGCTTCCTTCCTGAGCAGTAAAATTTAAAAAAAAAAAAAAAAAAAAAAAATCCTTAGAACAACAAAAGTCTGGACGCATGGGCTTCCTTCCTGACAGGCCAACCTGGTGGGGCTTCATTCAGACTGAGCAGCAGTCAAGGCTGATTTACGGGTAAAAGAGCCCAGACGTGGGCTTAACCCTTTCCTCACCACAAGGATGCTTCATTGCAAATGCTGCCTCCTCCTTCCAGCTTCCCATCATGGTGTGGGTAGCTTAATATTGTCATTTCCTCTTAACTGAAAGGGAGTGCCTGTTGTTGAAATGCCTACTACCCTCTTCGTGAAAAAGCTGAGTTTATGAGAAGTTGAGTGACTTGAAGGAGACCTTACCATCAAGTCTGTGACAGAGCTGGTATTGGGACTCATGGCCAGGACAGCTCAAAAGTCCTTGGTGACATTATATGGACTTTGGAGCATTGTTTCCATCTTTGATAATGGAATGTACTTCCTGGAGTCTGTATTGGTGTGATCCTGTGAGCCACAGTTCTATCTCTATAATATATTGGTACTGCAGAAAGAATGGTACTGCTTTATCTCAGCTGTTTATTGGCAGCCATGGATAAAACCAGGCAAAGTACATGGGGCATGATTCAGTTGCCATCACTGGTAGAGGGTGTTATGTGCTTATTAATCCATTTAGTCATTCAGCCGCCCTTACTGAGTACCTACATTGTTCCAGGCACCATGCTTAGTGTTGGAGACAGAACGATGAGCAAGACAGATTATAGCCTCTGCCTTACTGGAACTTAAAGTTTGGTTTACAACAGCAGAATGTTGTGAAAAGTGCTATCATAGGGGATTTGGAAAATGCCACAGGACTAGAAATAGAAGCATCGGATCTTACCTAAGAGTCAGGGGTGGTTTTCTGGAGCAAGCAACCTTTAAGCTGATATCTGAAAATCAAGAAGGAATTGTTTATTCAAAGGAGCAAGCCTTGGCAGTTTGCTTTTTTGGACAAAGTATTACATCCCAGAGTGGAAGAAAGAACTCCAGAACTGCCAAGCATTGCTCACGATAAAGTGAGAATAGAAATCTCTATGCTGGGATCTGAAACCTGGCCTCAGATATCTATGGTACATCATTCTACAGTCAGATATTCTTGAGAATGTCCATTTGGTGCTTATGTGGTTCTGAGGCCTAATATCATAGAGGGTCCTGCTTTTAAAGTAACTTTCTAAGGATAAGTCACCATAAAATACTTTCTAAGGACATACGATATCTTAACCACCAGAAGACCCATTTGCAGAAAAAAGGAGGGCATCCCCCTGCTGATGTTTAGTGAGGTAGGTAAATATCTGTCATTTTACTGAAGTTCGTGGTCAGCTCTGTTCTTTGCCCTGTAGAGAGACGTGATAGGTCTCAGGACCTAGAATGCTCATTTGGCCATTAAACTAAGCCACATAGCACCAGGGATTCCTGGCAGGGTTTCTTGGCAGAGTTTCCTACAGGAGGTACATTGCTCAGGCTTGACTTTCATGAGTAGTGCCAGGAGTATTGAAGAAGGGAAAAAAGTGGCAAAGCAAACAGTTGTTCCAGTCTGGCACACATAGGCATACTAAAAACAGTTCCTCCAGCGGGGCCTCTGCACGCTGCCATCCTTGTTGTGGTTTCCCTTCCCCGGTCTCTTATCTTCATCATCTCTCTCCATCCACGAACATTTCCTGAGCTCCTGTGTGCAGAGCGTTGCGCTCAGTACTGCTTGTAGGGGAATCAGAGAAACAGGAGACCATACTTCCTTTTCTTGAGGGCCTCATGGTTAAGGTGAGTAGTTAGGGTGTGTACAGGAGAAAGAAATGATAATGTAAAATAACAGATGGTAAGGGCTTAAGGATTTCAAGAGAGGGAGTCAGCTCCAAGGCTGGGTTTCTCACATGTGATCTAAGGACTTCCTGCTTCAGATCACCTGTAGTGTTGCGGGGTAGGAGCGGGGGTGGAGAATGCTGTTGATAAAGCAGAGTGCCAGGGCTCACACTAAACCTGCTCGTCAGAATCTCTAGGAACACGGTGCATTTGGCAAACGCTTCTGCACGTGAGTCTTATGTTCCTTAAGGTATACGAAACACTCATTCAGGCTGAAAGGATTAGAGGAAAGTTTTTGCATAGGACTTTGGCCTTGAAGGAAGGGGAGTTAGAGAGCACAGGATGGCATTCCATTGAGGAAACACAGGCTCTGGGCTCAATAGTACCTTTCTTTCCTGCCAGGGAAAGCATGTCCAGCTGCCTCTAGTCCTCCCTCTCTGCCTTGGCTCCTCCTTGGGCTCTTTCCCTTTTCCTCCCTTATTGCAGATCACCTGACTGTGTGTGCTTAGACCTACCCTTCTTGCTGCAATATTGTCATTACGTGGTGGCCCAGCGGAGGGGCTGGAGGTGCTTAGCCAGATGTGAGAAAGGCCAGAACATGCTTGGTGCTCCTTGGGCTCTGGCCAGCAGCTGGTCTTCTCACTGTGCTTGTGCTGCCTGAAGGGACTGCAGAGGGGCTGTGGTAGTGGTGGTGGTGGTTTTGTTTTTGTTTTTGTTTTGTTGTCTTGCCAGCCTCCTCTCAGCTTCCCCAGCCCTTAAGCTTTCAGATACTTATTCGTAAATAAATACAGGTTGGAGGGTTAGAGGCATCTCAGAGGCAGAATTAGTCCCCACCACCTGCAGACTGGTTTTCTGCTTCAAGTTTTAAGTTTTCTGGGAGCAACTGCCAATGGGTGGAAGGTTAAATGGACCATGAACTGGGTTCAGTCTGAGGCTCAGGTGGCTTCAGATACCTGTACATAAGGGATGCCCTCATCAACTTTGCTTCTAGAGTTGGAGATGCTTGTTTTTTCCCCAGCATAATTTACCTTTCTAAACACTCATCACATTATATTGTAATTATTTGCTTTACTGACCTTCCCCCATAGGCCCATGTCTATGCCCTTGTGTGACTCCGCACAATGTGTCTCCTCATGTAACGCCTGACTTGATCAATATTTGGTGTGAGAATAAATGAACCCAGGATCACTGTTTCCTCTGAGTTCTGCTGAGACTGCCAGCTGGCTCTCCACACTTTGACATAGACTGAAGGACCACACAGGATCCAGCACAGGGTTGGGCACTTCTGGCACATTGACATGTGGAAATTGATGAATACAAATAAAGGACCAGTTCAGTAATGGGACAAGAGCACAGAATCCAAAGCTCTGGGCTGATCGGTTACTAGCTGTGTGACCCTGGGTCAATCACTTCCATTTTTCTGAGCCCAAGTTCCTCACAAAATGGGAGGGGGTGAATAATCCCTACCCTACCTTACAGGGTTGCTGCATCAGAAAAGATAACAGGTCTACTCTGTAATCTATAATCGAAAAGTAACAATATTAGTGTCATCCACATATATATTGGAAGACATTCCTCTTCCAAGAACATCTGTTTAAAGAGCAATGTGGTCTTAGGGAACTGAAATATTTTATGAAATACCTTCAACCTAGAGGGAGCCCTCTTACTTGCCCTCTGTCGTTGAAGTTAGGCTAAGAAAAAAGTCTATTCCCTGGCACTGGCCGCACACAGCATTATTTTCCTCAGTGGTTTGGACAAAGTTGCCTAACTTTTGTTGATTTTTTGAAGGTAGACTGACAGGCCACTTTCTGTACAGATTTGTGACACCTTAACTGAGATTTCATTTTGCCAGATCCCCCATTGAAAGGAATTTACCCTTTGCCTTTCTTCTCAGCCAAGTGGAGTGTCTTTATTTATTTATTTTTTTTTTATTTCAAGGCTCTCTTCCTATTTTGTGGAGGGAAATGTTTTAACTCAGAGGCATAACTCCCTGGCCTGAGAGATGATGGACAGAATCAAGGCAAAGAGGGCTTTCTGCCCTAGAGAACATTCCTAGGCTGCAGGAATAGCCAAGCCAGGGCAACAAGATGAAGAAGGCTGCGTCAGATTGGGAAAGATTTGGAAGGGCTGGCCCCTTAGGCGAGATTTTTCGAAGTCAGGATTGGAAGGATTGGAAAGAGCCAGCATTTGAAAAAGGCTTTACTTGTGCGGTAAACTTCATTGTGTGATTATTTAATAGACCATTAACAAGCAGATTCATTAACAAGATCTTAATTAACAAGTTCCAGGGTTATTCCTCCAACTTCCCAGGGGAACTGTTCTCCTCCTATTTAGTCCTAGAGACTTCCTATCCTCCTTAAAGTAACCGTACCAGATGCATTTAAATTCGGTCTTTTATTGCAAGTGAAATGACTGCAGGCAAAGGCAGGAACATAGGACTCTCCTAACAATAATAGCTAACCACCCCCACCTTTTTTTTTTTTTTTCCTGCTCTGCTGGCCATTGAACCTAGGGCCTTGCACATGCTAGGTAACTGCCATACCACTGAGCTACATCCCCAGTCATTAGCTAACCCCTTTTGAGTGCTTTTATATGTCAATATGGAGTGCTTTATAGGTAGTGATCATTTAATCCTCAAACATCTCTAGGAGATAGGTGTTGTTTACCTCTATTTACAGATGAGGAAACTGAGGCACAGAGTATTTAAGCAATGTGCCCCTTGTCACACAAGTGAAAAGTAGCAGAGATGAGATCAAACCGAGGCAGTCTGGTTCAAGTCCATGGGAGGAGAAAACAAAACAAAACAAAACAAAACCCCAGGAGAGAGAAGCCTGTGGGTCAGATTCATGAGATAATCAGCATAAGAGGGCCTGGGATATAGCTATAGAGTGGGGGCCTAACAGCACGAGACCCAGGTTCAATCTCCAGTTCCTCCCCACACACACACAAAGAAAAATAGTTGAAGGCGAGTACTGTGTGCCAGATGCTGCTTGCTCTGAACTCTTCTTGGGTGCATGTCAGGCTGTGTCCACACTTGGAGAAATTGTAGCAGTCTTTTGTGGGGAGATGTTCCTTAAGCACAATCTGTTTTGGTCCATTCAAAAACTTTTGTCACCTTGCTACTCTGTGCACTTTTTCAGGTAGGACTATGTCTTACTTATCTCTTCTCAGTCCCTAATGCATTGCCTGAGACTTACTAGTTGTTATCGAAAAAGAAAAGTTGCTCAAATGAACTGCTTGACAGGGAAGGGGGAAGATAATGTGGTATCTGCTAACTCCTAAGGCTTAGTGCTCCTGTCTGCCTCCAGGATACTTAAAGCACAGCTCAGATCTATTAGTTTAGAAGGAGCCACCTCTGAGATGGGACAGACACACCTGTTTTTTCTGTGCCTCTGTTTCCTCAGGGTAAAGAGGGACAAATACTGGTTACAATCTCTTAGAGCTTCAAGGATTAAGTGAGTTAACATAAAATACAAATAAAATCCTAGGAACAGTGCCTGGTGCAAAGAAAGCCTTCAATAAATGTTAGCTCTAATTAATATTACAAGGGCTTAGGTCTGGGTTTGAAGCCTCTTTTAAATTTTTAATTAATTAATTTTTATTTTTTGGTTTCTGGGATTAAACCCAGGGGCTTTACCACTGAGCTACCTCCTCAGTCTTTTTTAAATTTTATTTTTTAATTTTGAGACAGCTTTTCTTTCTTTCTTTTTCTCTTTCTCTTTCTTTTTTTGCTAAGTTGCTGAGGGTCTCAATAAATTGCTGAGACTGGTTTTGAGTTTGTGATTCTCCTGCCTCAGCTTCTCCAATTGCTGGGATTGCAGGCATGCACCCCGATGCCCAGTCAGGATTTGTTTGTTTTGTCTTGTTTTGTTTTGTTTGCTCAGTCAGGTTTGAAGTCTCTTGAACAGTCTCCCTTCACTCTACTCACCTCTACTCTTGATCACATTGCAGGGACTCTGGCATGCCCTGATCCTTTATGGGTTTATTGCAACAGTCTTTTGATAACCGTAAAAAGTTCCCAATCTGATATTAAGGAGCTGGTACCTATAATGTTGTCTTTCTTTCCTGGCTCCAGTTACTTGGGGGCTGGAGCAAGGATGACTTTAGAGCTCACGTTGTGACCCTCTTTTTGAGCTTCCCTAAAAGGCCAAAAGTGGCAATAACTAGAATTCTATATTAAACTCCTATCTGGGAAGGACAATAAACCACAAGGACTTTTTCTGGGGCGAAAGGACTTGATTAGTCTAGTTCTTCACCTCTGCCTGGCCAGCTACTCAGATAGTAAGCCTGTGGCCATTTACTCTTTCTAACTATCTGGGGAAAGGACAAGGAAGTGACAGAATGCCTAAAGTCATTGGGAAATTTGAACTAAGAAGGATCTGTTACAGGTTGCTTTATTGCCCTCATTTTCAAATTACTTTACTTACACAGAGCATAGGACTGTGTTTCCCCTTTACCTTAAGGGGAAAAATCACATTTTCCCTATCCAGATCTCACCCCATTTTTACATTCTAGAAATACTTTTCTCCTAAATCTCATCTTGAAGACTTACGAGAGCATCCGTTCTCATGGCTGTACACTTGCTACCCTCCAGCATCCAGCCCCGCCCTGTCATCTTTAGCTCATGATAGATGCTCATAAACCCTCAAAAGGGCCTCCCTCTTCCCCAGTTCGCACCCTTGTGTTCTTTCTAAGTAGCTTGACCATAATATCACTTTCTTTAGCAGCATTCTAACTTCTAAGAGGCTTAATAGGCAAGGAGATTGTGGGGTCTTTGACTTTCCCTGAGCCTTAGCCCTAAGTGGTTTATTCTATTAAGCTGCTTCTTGGTGGTGGATAGAGCTTTGCTGGATAAGAAGTTGGGGTAGGGGGGAGGTTGCAGGAAGAATAATAAGAAACTTTCACTCCCCCTTCTGCCATACCCTTCCCTCCAGCCCATTCCTGCCCAATGATGCTGGCTTTAGAGCTCCTGATTGAAGGGAATGGTGATGGAACTAAGAACTTTTCTTAGAGGACATAGGAAGTTGACCTTTGCCCCCTCACCTCTTCCCTTCCTGTTCATTTGTTCCTACTCTTCAATTTGCCACTTCTGAATTTTTCTTCCACTTCTACTTTTGCCTCCACTCCAATTCTATGGATCTATCTAGGAGTGAAGAACAAAAATTATGAACTATTGATTCAAAGGGACTTGCTATACTGTCTAGGTGTGAAATGTAGAAAGAAAAATAACAGATTCAAGTTCAACAAAGGAAACAATGCAGAATTTTCCAAGACATTTTTTTCCCCTCAGATTTACACCAAGATGAATGTATTCCTTCTGATATTTTGACCCAGATTAAGGATTTTCAGGTCTCCCTATTAATATTCTCTCTTGGTTCAGGTGGGCAGTAGGTTGGGAGAGCTGAGAAACTATGTCTGGTTTTTATTTAATCATACTGAGCTGCAGAGAAACTACAAGGGAAATTTGTGAACAGGAAACACGAGGTTGTTGGAGAAGTAAGGCAAGGGAATCAAGAGTGTAAGGGTAGGGAAAAAAAGTAGAAGACAGTCTTCACCAGGAAGGCAGGAAGAAGGCCAGAAGAGGTCAGGGAACTAAAAAAGAAGGAAAAGTTGAAGCTGGATTGGGAAGAAGATAGAAAATTTGAAGCATTCTAAGGAATTATGTGGTTTGGGGCTGTAACCTCATGGTAGAGTACTTGCCTTGCATGCCAGAGGCCCTGGATTTAATCTCCAGTACTGAAAAAAATCAATAAACCACATGTACACACACAAACACACACACATGCAAAAAAAAAGAAATTATGAATCATTCGTTTGATAGCATACCCTGATTGATGAAGGTATTTGGAGGGCAATTTGACAGTATCTACGAAAAATTCAAAATATTCTTTGATAGGATTCAACTACAGGAATTTATCCTACATATATTTGGCCAAATACATAAAGACGTGTGTTCTTTATGATATTGTTTGTAATATGAAAACAAACAACCTAAACGTGCATTGATAGGGAATTGGTAAAACAAATTATGATACATCCATATAATAGAATACTATGTAGTGGTTTTTTAAAGTGAGTTAAGGTACTAAATACTTATATGTAAAATAAGATACACAAAGATATTTCTTTGTATAGAAATATATATGCATATTTAATTTTGTATGTGCATGTAAAACTTTCAAAAGGGTACATAAGATACTGTTGATGATTTCCTCTGGGAGATATGATGGGGACAGAAAGAAGAAAATGTTACTGATCATAATATTATTATCAGTATTGATTCATTAGTTGTGAGAAATGTATCCTATTGATATTAGGTAAGAGTAGTAGGGTAAACTGGGCATGGTATATATGGGAACTCTCTAAAATAAAAACTATTCTAAAATAAAAACTTTTTTTGTGTGTGTGGTGCTGGGAATTGAACCCAGGGCCTTGGGTATGCAAGGCAAGTACTCTATCTCCTGATTTATATCCCCAGTCTCCTAATATAAAAGATTTTTATCTTATTTTATTTTTCATTACTGCAGATTGAACCCAGGGGTGCTTAACCACTGAACCACATCCTCAGCCCCTTTTATTTATTTTTTAAAATTTGTGACAGTGTCTCACTAAGTTGCTCAGGGCCTCGCTAAGTTGGTGAGGCTGGTTTTGAATTTGTGATACTCCTGCCTCAGCCTCCTGAGTCACTGGGATTATAGGTGTGCATCACCACTGAAAGACTATATTATGGGAAAGGTCCTTAACCTAAGTTTTAAAGATTGAACCTTGAAATGATGAATTGATAAAATTAAATTATTCCTCTGATTCTAGAAATAAATACTAATTGGCTCTGTGTCTTCCAAATGGTCAAGTAAATGGGATTATAGTTATAATAGCTGGAACAATGTCTGATTTCTTATTTTTTTATTTACAAAATTAGTTTTCTTTCTGAATTAGTTTGTAAAAAGGTTAACTGATGGTTGTTTCTGTTTAACCATCCAAAAAAACACAGACTGATTGGGGGAGCTATAGAGTGAAAGAAATTTTAAAAATAAAGAGATGTCAAGGTGGTCAAATGCTTGTTACCTTCTTCAAGTGAGCAAGTTAGTGTGGACAGAGAGCAGATATGAGGGATAAATGGAATCCCATTTAACCAACCAAGTATATACTGCCATTTTTACGAGATTTTTCCCTCATCAAGTTGGTGCTGCAGCCAAGTAGGAGCAGACGGAATACCATAGTTCTAGCCATCTTCTAAGTGGGGTCTCTTCACTCCTTGTGCACCATCAGGGGTGATGGTAGCCACTGATGGAGGGAGTTCTTTGCAGGATCTGGGTCTGGAGATCAGACTTGCCATTGACTCACAGTGATGGTGCTTATTTACCTTCCTTCCTCTGATAGTAGGATATGGTTAAGACCCAATGTAAGACATTTTCCCTTTGAATTAATATATTTCCTACCAGAGGAAGGCACTTAGTTTTACCTTGGAGAGGGTAACAAAGGGAGATCTCTGGGCCCTGCTCCCACTTGGTCCCGGCACCCAGTTTGAAAGGGAGGCTCCTCTGTAGTATTGATTACAACCGGCTACATCATCCTTGAATTCCCCTCCCTTGGCTTCTGGGACATTTTACTGTCATTCATTATTCTTCTACTTCTTGGACCCTACTTTTGCTCCCATGATGCCCTATTTCCCCATATTACAGCACTTACACATTCTTTACTGTGATAGAAGCATGCACTGGGGAGGGGAACAGGATGCTGTTAGCAGAGGAATTTAAAAACAACAGTCAACTAAAAGTTGGTTTGCTTTTTAATATCATCATGCCATGGTCATTCTGAAGACTGTCAGTCATAAAGTATCTTTAAGGTAAAAAAATAGTATTTTTAAAAAATTTTAGTTTGAGAAAATGCTGTGGTTTCTCTAGAGTTTTGATATATATATGTAATTTTTGAATTAGCATATTTTAAAAATTATTCTCTAATAAACACTGCTGTCTGTAAGGAAGAATTTGGAGAGCTTTCACTTATATTGTATATCCCTAACATCTGCAGACTCAATGTGACTCAAAAGTGAATATGGATCAGTTCAGAATCTCATTGGCTCTCTGAGGACCCAGTTGTGTCTCCATCTCCTGTGGCACTACATAGTCCTGCAGCCACACAGTAGGTTCAAAAATAACACTGGGAGCACTTGAATCATAAAGAATAAAAACCAAAAATTGAGTTACTTTTAATCTTGCCATTCTCTGTGACCACGTGGAATTGTTAATTGTGCTTAAAATTTAAAACAGTGAAATATATTGTGAACTGGGTGTACTACTTTGGTATGTGCAAACTTTAGTGTGCCTACTAGTTTGCTACATTTGACTATCTTTTAAAAAAAAACAAAACTTATTGTTTTAAAATTGTTAATTGCTCATATTAAAACCAAAGAATTAATCAGGAAGTAATTACTGTGACTGATTATAACATGGTTACTTATTTGTCATAAAAAAATAAAATGGTCCACTCTATCAAAATGACCTTTGGATTGTAATGTGAACAAGGAGCAGGAGACAACTGTGTAAGGGTTTGGGAATAGGGAATCTTGGCTCATTTAGGAGCTGGAAGTCCTAAGAGCCAGGATGGTGTGTTTGCAGGATGATGGTAGCAGATGAGGTAGAGAGGGGCCAGACATCCATAAATCTTTTAGGCCACAGAGAGTTTGGATTTTATTCTAGGTGCACAGGAAGCCACGGAGTGTTTTAAACAGGGAGAAGTACCGTGCTGTGATTTATCACTTAGAAAGACTACTCTGGCTGCTGTCAAATAGGGATTGAAATAGGGAAAGTTGGTAATAGAAGACTTGTAAAAAGGCCATTGCAGTAGTCACAGTGAGAGCTGAGGATAGAATAGTACCTGATACTTTTTGAAATATTCACAATGCCTTTCCCATAGAAGGCACTCAATAAATACTAAATAAGTAAATTTACAAAACAATAACTGTGCCCCACCCAAACAAACAAACAAATGGAAAAAAAAAAAAAAAAAAAAAAAAAAAACCCAGAAAGACAACAATAAACCTCCAACAGACCAAGTGCTGGGAAATACAGAGTTAGGCCAAGAACACTGCCTCCAGAGTTCCTAGGACAGGGTTTTAATTGCGGTCCTAGCACTTCTTAGCTACGTTGCTATGGGGTGAGTGATTTAAACTCTGTGAACCTTGGTTTCCTTGTCTGCACAATGGTAATGAGATGACACACCTTTTTGTTTTATTGAACAAATTAAATAAGAGAATATATTTCTCCCACGGTAGCCACCCAGGAAATGTTGACTATTTTGTTTAGCAGAACATGAGGATACCTTGAGAGAGTGGTCAGTGAAACTTCATTGTGACTCCAGCCATGAGAAACAGTTCCTTCAGCTAGGAGGAACACTGTGGACCTTTTCGTAATTGGGATTCTGTCCTGAATCAAAACTTTTGCTGGCCTTTGAATAACTGGATTTTTTTTTTTTTTCCCCTAAAGAGGGAAAACCATAGGAAGAGAGCTTTTGGAAATACAAAGTTAAGATAAGAGTCTTCCATCTCAGCTCAGCTCTTGCCCCTGGTTTTCAGAGGAGTCATCTCCTCCCCCTTCATTTCCAAGTTGAAGGGTAGCACCCTAAGGTACAGTGCTTTCTTGATACACAAAGTAGCTATTCCCCAGAGCCCAGGGAGTTCTCCTCTTAAATGGAGTTAAATGCCTCAATTAAGTATACAATCATAGTTGACTCTGTAAATCATTTGACCCTTGCCTCATGCAGTCAGAGCCTCTGGGGGCCCCAGGGATGACCATTCTGTACCTGAAACGGGGGTGGAGTTGGAGTCAGCTATTATCCATAGTGGAGAGATAGCCACTCGTTGGGGGTGATATATTTTTCTTTTTCCCTAGGTTTTTTTGGAAAGATGTGGTGGGGGGGCTGCGGGGGTGGGGAGCAAAAGAGAGAGGATAAAGAGAGAAAATGGGACCAACAGTGTACAGAAACTGTTAGCACAAAAGCCTGGGGAAGAACTTGCAGAAGACAAGGAAGTGATTTTGCCCAGTTTAAATCCCACTTGAACCGTGTGGTTTGAGTCCTGAACCTTTTGAGGTTCAAGTTGAGTGCACTCTTGACAAAACGTGATTTTCTGGTTCACATCAAAAAGGCTTTAAAAGACTTGGAGGTCTTTTCCTTGAGACATCAAACAGTCCTCAACAAAGCAGGGTACTGATGAGATGCGTGCAAATGAACAGATTAAATTCTCCCGTGAGGATTAGATTCTCCTTAAGAAGCATGTGAAGTTGGAAATAGGGGAGATGGGACTACGCCAATGCATACTCACACTCAGGACCCCAGAGTGCCCCTGAGCCTCTTGTACCCTCTGTACCTCCCGGGGCCTGGAGGTAGACCTTATTTATCAGAAGGTTCACATAGAAGTACCCAGGGAATTAGAAACTGAAAACAAACTCTTCTGCATTCTCTGTCTTGCTTAAGGCAACACTTATGTCCCCCAGTAAAAGGTGTAAATTAACTTGGATAAGATAGGCCATTCCTTTAAAAAATTGTTATTTGTTTGGGTAGCTTAGAGCACAATTCTGCTTATTGAACCAGCCTCAGTCTTTACCAAAAAGGACTTAGGTGACTACTGCCTATGGCAAATGAAGAGCTGACTTGAGGATTGGTAAAGCAAACCGGCCCATGCAGTAGAATTTCTGTTGCCAAGCCAGTAGCTAAAGCTATAGTCAATGGCACAGCCAGTGCTGTGGGTGGGTAGGCTGTACCAGTGCAGTTCTGAGCCAAGCAGGTAAAATATTAATGATCAGCTTTAAGGAGAAGCAACTCTGATTGAGGCCCCTCTCCTGTCAGAAACCATAATTAGTAATTTAAAAAAAAAAATATATATATATATATATTTAAAAACTGTTCTAACCAGCAGCTTCTAAATAAAGAATTGTTGCTGCTGATTGAACTTGTTTTATTTCCCTGTGTTTTTCTTATCTTTTTTTCCCTTTGCATAACTTACAACCCTGTAAATGCTCAGTAGCTGTTAATATGATTCTGTCAATACGTTTACCATGGTGACTTGGGCCGTATTTGGCGAGCATTTGAAGAAATCAGTCACTGGTTGGAGGGAGGAAAGACAAGCTGTCGATATCCAGGGAGAAATGCTAATAACCCTGGTGACAAATCGTCCTCTGGATTCTCCAAGGGTTAAGAAAAAGCACCTCATAGACCTGGGAGCTCAGGGCTAAGGAATGGTGACTTGTTAGGAAGCGAGGACATTAGCTGTCATGGTCCTGCTATGTCCTTTTTCTTGTCTTGCTTTGAAACTCTTAAAGCCACACTTGAGTTTTGGAGACACACAGGCCTGGATTTGAATCCTGATTCTCCTCCTGTGTAACTGTGTGACCTTGAGCAACCACTGAACCTTCCTTTTCTCATCTGTGAGTTAAAGATTGTAATATGTAGCCCCAGGAGGGGGTGGGAAAGGCCTTACACAAAGACACTATTCACTGCTGCTCAAACTCTTCTGGAAAAGTACACAAATGGAAGAAGAAAATAAACTTTTGTGTTGCAATAGTGTACAGAGAATATAAAATATTTGGAAGTCTGGTGCTATCCTAAATTTTTGTGAATTTTGCACTGGATGTTTACTTGATCAAAATAATGTTTAAATATGCTTATCATTAAGTAAAATTAGCACTCTGATATGATTCATTAATTCATAAGCATTTATTGAATGCCTACTATGTGCCAGGCAATTTTAGGCACTAGAGCTATAGCAGTGAATGAGACAGATGTGGTCTTGACTTCTAGTAAGCTTATAGCTACGTCATCAGGGAGGCTGATATTGGATGTTTCTTATGTCCCCTGGGAACCATTTGAGGGGATAAAAATCCTACATCAGAGAATCCTGTGGAGGACCTCCCACTGGCTATCTGCCATGTTTTTAAGTGGAGAAAGAGAATAAACACCTACACCTAGAGAATCATTAATATTTTGGTATATATCCTTCAGATTCCTTATTAGAAGTGGATAGATAAATAGATCAATGTATTTATATAAGCAGGATCATACTAATATGCTAGTTGTATGACTTTCTTTTTCTCTTATTCATTTATTCTAGATAGTATTCTACATCAATAAATATAGATCTACATCACCACTTGTAATAGCTACTTAGTATTCCATTGCAGGAATGTATCATGTTTTATTTAACCAGTCTCTGGCCTAATTAGGATGTTTCCAGCTCTTCAGTACTGTAAACAACACTGCAGAGAACATCTTTGTAAATTCACCTTTATCAAGTGTCTTATCGTTTTCTTAGGATATAGTCCCCAAAGTAGAATTGTTGGATAAAAAGTAGGCATGTTAAAATTTTTATGCCTACTGCTGGATTACCTGTTGCCTTTTGATCTTAATGCATAATGGTAAATCTTCTTATAGTCACTAATTTAATAGGAAAAATGTGATATCTTGTTTGTTTAATCTCCATTTCTTTAGTTGCTAGTGAAGTTAACCATATTTTTAAATGTTTAATTGGGATTAGTTTATCTCCTTTTTTGAATTTCCTGTTCGCACCCTTTACCCATGGGGTGCCTGTCTTTCTCTTGCTGATTTTTAGAGCTCTTTGAAAAAATAAGAAGGATATTCATGCTTTTTCATCTATAATACATGTTGTATATATTTTCCCCAGTTTCTGACTTTTGGTATCTTCTTAGAAAGTTATAAGGCCATTCTTAATCAATCCGTGCAGCTGTTTAAATGTGCTGTAGTTATCTCAAAGCTAGTCCCCAATTGAGAACAAATCTAAATCCTAAGCCCCTGTGGATGTGCACTCAGAAGGAAGATGAGAGGCACCCAGACCTGAGAGAAGTCCACAGGGATCCAAGCTATCTGATGAAATTTACAACCGAGTGGAAAATATAGGCAGACAAGTAATTCACATAAAATGTGATGAGTGATATAATAGAAGTGGTGAAGAGGATGCCAGAAAGCCAGAGGGAAAACTTAACTGCTCCAGGAGCACAAGATATGCATCCTGGATGAGTAGATGTTCAAGATGAGTACAAGTTAACTAGGTGAAGAGTGTGGAAATGCACTTCACACAGGGAAGTAGCATATGCAAAGATGTACTGTCTAGAACCATAGGTTAAGGTAGCCACTGGCCATGTAGGTATATTCAGATTTAAATTGATTAAAATTAAATAAAACTAAGACTTTACTTCCTCAGTTCCACTAGCCACAGTTCAAGTGCTGTCTACCCACATGTGATTAGTGGTGGTAACATTGGACAATACAGATACAGGACTTCACCACTGCAGAAAGTTCTGTGGGACAGTGCCATCCAGAAAGACCTTGATGTGTTCAGGGAACTGAAAAGGCTTCACTTCAGCAGGCATGTCGAGAGAGGCACAAGATAAAGAAGACAGCACAGCATGCAGGGACTTTAGTCAAAGCTGACCTTGCTATTGGGGCTGATGTTCCTAGCCAGTTGCCAGTACAGAGGAAGTAGAATGAAAACAAATTAAAGATTTACCTAACAAACCTGTAGATAGACATTATCTCCATTTTATAGGTAATGTATTTGAGACTCAGAGAATTCTGGACCTGTGAACAACATACAACTAGTTGGTGGCAGAGCTGGATTCAAAGTTTGACCTGTTTGATGCCCCAAACCTGTGTTCTTCCCTTTATATCACTCCAATGGACTCCAGAAAGCTCTGACTACTGATCTCTTAGATCAGGAAGGAAGAATCCTAACTCAGGAGAGGCTCCTCAACTTGACATTTTTTTCTGTTAAGGGAGTATTGATCGCCCTGGATGTAAAATAGAGAGCTTACAGGCAGAGCTTTCGTTGGGGCTGTTGGTCTCCTATTCCCTGTGTTGCAAAGAGGAGCTCTAGAGACCTTGACATTAGCCAGATTCAAGGGAGACCCGGTGCAGATACTGACAGTAGAACCAGAACTGCTTTGCCAAAGAGAGCGATTGGCTTGAGGGCATTCACCTGAAGCCTACCAGGGGGATTCACTGGTATCCGAATGTATGCTTTGATCCACCCCCTAACCAACAGTCTATTGTAATAGCCACTTCCAAGACAGTGTTATTAGAAAGAGAGAGTGCTGATTCCCAGTTAAAAGGAGAAGCCCTTCCTTGCCTGAGGGCAATCCCATTTTGTTCAGCATTTGAGTAAAGAGTTGTTTCAGGCCATGTGTGCCCCAGCCCTAAGCAGCCACAGGGATGGAGGCTTTGAATTTGCTGTCACAGCTCCAGGCATTTTCTGAGCCAGTGAAAGTCATGCCTGGCAGGATATTAAAAAGAACATTACCATCAGAATGTGAATTCTGGATCAGTCAGTTTCCCTGAGTCCAAGATCTTGTATTTTCTAGGATGAATACGATGCCTTTGCATTTTCTGAACTGGCATGAATTAATGAGTGGAGGGAAAAATAAAATGTGTGATCATACAGAACAGGAATAATAAAGGATGTGTTAATTGGCTTTTTGCTGCTGTGACAAAATACCTGAGAAAAACAACATGAAAGGAGGAAAGATTTATTTTGGCTCATGGTTTCAGAGGTTTTGGTCTGTGGTTGCTTGGCCCCATTGCTTTTGGACCTGGGGTGAGGCAGAACATCACGGTCAGAGTACATTTCAGAAGAAACTGTTCACTTCATGATGGCCAGGAAAGTGAAAAATTGAAGAAGGGGCCAGGGCTCCCATTATCCCAAGGGCATGCCCTCAGTGACCTAACTTTCTCTCACTAGGCCCCACCCCCTGAAGGTTCTACAACTTCCCAGTTGTGACTCAGGTCCATAACCAAGCTTTTACCACATGGCCTTTGGGGAACACTTAATATCCAAACCCTAACAATGCAAATCTGAAGAAGTAAAAGAAGTAAGAATCAAGGGGATAGGCAAAAGGATTAGCCTCGGAGATGAACAATAATTCTCAGAAGAGTGAAAAAAGAAAACATTTTCAATGAGTGAGGAGGAAGATGCTAGTGGCCTCTGCCTTTGAAATAGGATGCAAGATACTTCATGGAGAAAAGGTGAGCAAAGGAAACTTAGTATGTGGAGGTTTGAGTATAGTGCAGAGAACATCAAGATGATTGTAAGAGGAGTCAGCAGCATCCCATCATTCATTCATTTATTCTACAAATTCATTGATGCTAAGAATCATTAGGTCATAAGGATACAATGTGAACAAGACCCAACTTCTACCTTCAAGCAACTCACAGTTCTTGAGGGGACAAGATACATAAGCAATAAAATACATTATATTGAGGAATATATTTTAAGAGTAGTGTAGTATTAGACTAGTATTAGGTCAGGAAACCCTTAAATACTGTCTTTTTACTAATGGAACCCAAAAATTATAATTCCGAACATGTCCTCGTCCTCCATATTCCAATGGTGTACATAGTTGCCTAGGTGAGGATTCCAGTTGAATGTCTAAATGATATTTCATGTATATATAAAAGAGTATAAAAGAGAGATCTTGATTTTTTTCCTCTCTCTAAAAGCAAACAAGACAAAATAATTAATTTTGCTTCTTTACTTGCACTTGCATCTCAGATTAAAGGTACCCACAATTTACCCAGTTGCTCTGGCCAAGAAGTTAGGAATCACCCTTGTTTTCTCTCTTACCCTCATACCCAAGTACCCTCTTACCCTGCCCTCTCACCAGTGAAAGTGAAACTTCTCAAGTTAGTAGTGGTCCAAACCACAATGAACCACTTAACAATTTCAAGGTGTAGATTTTGCAGTGTCCAGGCCAAATATCTATGCTGCTGAGCTTCATACATGTACATTCAGCTGCCTTCTAGACATTTACCCTTGGGTATCCTAAAAGGACTTCCAACGCAACAAGACCAAAACTGAACTCACCCTTTTTCCCCAATGAACCCACTTTTCCCCTTGTATTACCTATTTTGATTTATTGTCATAACAGTTATTTAAACTAGAAACTCAAGATCCCTCCATTATCTTACCTCACATCTAATCAATTTCCATGGCCTAACTATTCTAGTTTTGAAACAGTACCATCTGTCCCAAAATCTTTCTCCCAAGTTCGTGTTCCCATGCTGTAATACCAAACTCTGCCAACAGGCCTGCAACATCTCTAGCATTAGTCTCATCACTTGTTTCCAAACATTGTTGATAAGGGTCTTTCTAGAATGCACAGCTATTTGTGACACTCTCCTCCCTAATACTCCTTTTAATTATCATAAAAACACCCCAGACTCTCCAGCCTCCTGATACACATTCTTTTCTCTCCTCTTAACTTCTGTCTTAGTCATACTAAGTACACTGTGGCTCTGGGATTATTTTCTGTTCTCTCTTACTTGCTTGAATGTGGACACACTATTTTCCCTATATAGAATTCCCTTTTTCCTATGTTGGTTGGGCAAATTCTAACTAATCTTTTATATTTCAATTCCTATGTTTCTCTTAGGTGATGCCTTTTGTGATTTCTTTATTATTTTCAACAAAAATGACTTTCCATTTGCAACCACATCTAGCAGAACATAGCTGTTAACATACTTTTTATGGAATACAAAGAGAAAGATGCATGAGACCCATGTACACTTTTAAAAAGCAATTGTATGGTGAACACTCCTGAGACCACACTCATGAATGTTTCTCCTTGAACACAACCCATTTCTCCCTCACTTGGGTAATCACTATCTTGATTTTTATGATGATTATTTTCTTGCTTTTCTTTATAATTTTATTATCCACATGTGCATTCCTAAATAACACAGTTAAGCTCAGCAGTTTTAAGCATAAGTGTGAAATCATGTTTTTTTATAAACTGGGTACTTAACCACTGAACCACATCTCTAGTTCTTATTTATTTATTTATTTAAAAACAGGATCTCTCTAAGTTGCTGAGGGCCTCATTAAGTTGCTGAGGCTGGCTTTGAACTTGCAATCCTCTTTCCTCAAGCCTTCCGAATTGCCAGGATTATAGGTGTGTGTCCCTATGCCCAGCTAGTGTCTCATTTCTTCTGTTTATCACTAAATTTGTGGCATTTATCCATAGTACTGTGTATATCTAGAGTCTGTTCACTTTTCTTGCTGTGTAATAGTACATTTTTCAAATATACCCTGATTTGTGTATCCAATCTAAGGGATACACATTTGGGTAATTTTCGATGTTTGATTCCTATGAAAAATGGTGCTGTGAACACTTTTGTAGTGTCCTGAGGTACAGGCACAAGTTTCTTTAGGGCTGGGCCCCAGGGTAAGATTCTTCAATTTTACTGGCTAATGTTAAACCATTTTCTGAAAAGGTTCTACTAATTTGCCCTACTTTGAGCAGTGTATGAGAATTTTTGTTGCTGTATGGTCTCACCAATACTTGGTTTTGTCAGATCTTCTAATTTTTGTCAACTTTGTGAATATATAATGATTTCTCAATTTAGTTTTTGTCTATATTTTCCTGGTTACCAATAAGGTAGAATGCCTTTTCATGTATTTATCAGCCTCATGAAATTTCTTTTATGAATTGCCTGCTCATTTTTCTGTTGAGTTGTCTCTTCCCTTGATTTCTCCATGCAGGTTTATTATTTCTTCTTCTAGTCAACTATTGCACCTTATGAATATATGTTCCATAAATATATTCTACCTGTTCTAACAGGTCTCCATATCTCTGGTCTCAAACCCTGTTATTTCATCTTTTCATAGCTACTCAAGTCCTATTTCTAAGAAAAACCCTGTTCTTGGCATTCTCATAGCTAAAACCCTTTAATGACCCCCCAGTGACTCCTAGACAACACAGGATGTGAGGCCGTCCATCATCTGCTCTGGCCTAACACCCCTCATCACTTGCTGGGCCCCCTCAAGCCCCTTCCCATCTTTTTACTGTAAACTTCATCTCTATCAAAAGGTTTGCAGCTCCCCAAACACATAAAATTGTTTTATACTTGCCTTTGCCAGGGTTACCCTTTCCCTTTGCCCTTAATTTGGATAACTCCTACTTATCTTTTTAAACTCAACACAAAGTTCAGTTCACCTTTTCTACAAAACCTTTTCCAAAACTCTTTCCTGTCCCTCATTAACCCTCTATCTTTTGTCTTTCTACTAAACATACTATACTATTTCCTGCAGGGCACCTGCATTTGCTGTTACATTTATTGGTTAATATGCTAGCCTCTTCCATCAGATTATTCTTCAGTCCTTCTAAGGCATGGGAAGCTTCTTGAGGGTAGGGGCATAGAGTCTGGCACTAGGCTGTAGAAAATAGGAGAAATTGTATTAAAGTTAATACCATGATTGAGTACATGTCTGTTTTCCTTCTTAGATGGTAAAATTCTTGAGGAGCCTGGCACTTGGGTGGTGTGCAATAACATTTGTCTCATGAATTAATAACTTAGAACAACAATCACTTGGAAGTAATATTTGGAGTAGGAATATAGAGGCATTGAGTATTAAATTTGAAGGGAAACAAAATTGGTTTATATCTGTCTCACAGAGAATGAAATGTTAGGTTCAAACAAATTGAAAGCAAAAATTTAGAAGAACAAATGTAAAGTTTTCTGTTGGGGTTAAACAGTAAGATTTAAAAGTAAAGGTGGAAAAGATCTGAGTTGTCAGTTCATATGGAAAAGAAGCTCAAATATGATATTTTCCTTCATCTAAAAAAATTAGATTTTTGTAGTGGATGATTTGACATGAGTGTGACTAGGATGATGAAAACCTGAGGAACATAGTGCTCGATTATGCCTGGACCCACCAATGTCTGCTCTCTAAAGATCTTGTCACTATTAAAGTGAAATCTGTAGACGGCCCTATTAAGACTTTCATTGCTCAACAGCTGGGCGTGGTGGCACACATGTAATCCCAGCGGCTGAGGGGCAGGGGGCAGGGGGAGCTGAGTCAGGAGGATCTTGAGTTCAAAGTCAGCCTCAGCAACAGTGAGGCACTAAGCAACTCAGTGAGATCCTGTCTCTAAATAAAATACAAAATAAGGCTGGAGATGTAGCTAAGTGGTTGAGTGTCTCTGAGTTCAATTCCTGGTACCCGCCACCACCACCCGCCCCCCAGGAAAAAAATGTTTTCAACACACAATAGATAAAGTTCACATGCATGATGTGTTCTCACAGACAAACCAACAGTGATGTGTAATTTCAGGTCTGTGGGCTCTAACTCCACCTCTCTCTCCCCCTCCAGAAAGCATATCCTAATGGAAGTAAGCAGCAGTGACATTGTTTATTGTAGTGATAACCTTGGTCTGCTCCATGCTCTATTTTCTAAAAAGCAAATCATTTCTCTAAACTTCAATCCTTTATTAGTGGTAATAAATTACTATATTCCTCACAATTGATGTCTTGGTTGGGAACCAAGATAAATACATTGGTAGGTTTTGTTTGTAGGAAGAAGTGAGGCTTTGGAGTCATGCCAGTTGTGATTCATATTACACTTCAGTCATAGCTCTGTGATCCTGATCTAGTTACTTAACATCTCTGACTTTGATTTGAAAACAGGCTATCTACTTTACAAATTGCTGTCAGGACATAAATACACCCAGCATGATACATACCTCCTAAATATCTTTCAAGTCTGTATACACACCTCTGTTCCCCACTACTACAGGCCTATTTTTAGCCACTCCTCTCTATGCTTTGGATTATGTAGCAACCTTCTGACTGGTCTTTTGCCTTCCATCTTGCTCACCCAGTTTTGTTCAGAGCAAAAGATGTTCTGAAACGCTGACTTGAACCCTTAACAGCTACATCACTGGCATGGAGATGGACAGGCAGCTGCCATTTTTCGAGTGCCTATGACATGACAGTGACTAACTTGGCCTTCTGCATGACATCTCATTTAATCTTACAGTAAACCTGTGAGTGACTGTCATCATTCATCTTTTAAACACTGGAGCTTGGAGAGGCCAAGTGACTTGCCCACAGCCACTCTGCTGGGACATGGTCTGAATGTGTCTGGATCTATCTGGTTCTGAAGCCCATGCTCTGCTCCTGTCTCCTGCTGCCCTGTGCCTCCAGTTATCAGATCCTGGTGCTCTTCAACATTGTAATCCTATTATTAACCACCTGGGTGCTGATTTGAGCCCACAATACTGTCCCCTAGTCTTTTTGCTTTGTGTATCACTTGGTTACAGGATGATGAGGCCGGACGTGGATGTATGCACTGCCCGACGGTCACATTTCTTTGCGTACATTTATCAACAAACTGATTCTCTAGTTTTGTACTTGGGTTTGTATGACTTGGTGAGCACGTGTGAACCTGCTGGGTTCAGCTCTGAAGGGAGGTGTTTCTGGACCAGAAGGGTTAAGGGCCAGATTCCGTGAACCTGGACAGATTCTTTAAGGGAAATGCCACCTGGTGTAAGCCTGCTGGCAGCAGTTTGCTGTTCCAGACTACAACTTTCTGATACCTACAACTAACCTTGATGACAGTGATGAAAAATCTTTTATTTGGTGTTAAACCTAGCTGCTTTTGTAGACTTTTAGATAGTGGCAGAAATAAAGATTATTTACACTTGGTTCCCTGAGACTCAGGCTAGTCTTTGTGAATGGCTGCCCATTTCTTGATGTTTTCTCAAGCATTCACTCAAAAAGTGAAAAACAAAGGGACTATACAAAGAAAGCCATCATTTTGCCATTGCCCTCCAAATGCTTACAGTGTAACTGGGAACATTAGACATAAAAAGAAAAGAGCCGACTATTCAAAATATCAGATGACGGTGTTTTTACATAGCATCCTATGAGTCACATGGGCTTTGATACAACATATTCCCAACTTTCATGTGGGAACTTGATTAAATATTTAATGGATGATTATTGGAGGTTGGCCTCCCAGAAGCCACCCTCTCATGGATAGCTTCCTGTCCATATACCTAGCTCTGGCCACTCTAAGAAGCTGCAGGCTTGTGATATTCAACTACCCACTAGACAGCTCCACCTCATTGAATCTCCCATCAGAACCTGAAACTCAACGTATCAAAGTGGATTTTATGCCTTTCTGTCTTTGGAGAGGCAGCATAGCCTCTAGTTAAGAGCATGGAGCCTGGGATGATGGTATGAGTCACAGCTCAAGCTGAATGACATGGGAATAGTCTCTTACCTGGCCTTTCTTTGAGTGAGGGAACATAAGGGTGTTCTTAGGACTCAATGGAAATAGTGGATTCAAAAATTCAACAGAATACTTGCTTGTGGTCGATCCCTAAATATTAGCTATTATCATCCATAATTTCCTCCAAATGTTCTATTTTTCCTTACGTGGTAATGATATCACTACCTATTCTAAACCTCTCCTTCACCTCCTCTCATTTATTTAGCTATTAAAAACTGTATGTTCTACCTTTTATCATACCTCTCAGGTTATGATTCATTCAACATATACTTGTGTAGCATCTCGTGAATGCTGAACACCTTGCCAGGCACTGCAGACACAGAGATGAATGCTTATCCGTCTGCATGTCTGTGGAAGCAGATACATAGAAGACTGCAACCTTCAGGTCATCCAAATAAAGGAATATACAAAGTGACATAAAAGAGCCTGGAAGAGATATCCCTTCCTCTTTTCAAAACCAATGCCCTCGTCCAAGCCTGCATTGCCTCTAACAGTAGCTGGTGCTGCAGATTTTTCATTTTTTAAAAATTGCTTTTGAAAATATATAGGTAAAACAAAGACATGCTTCTTGCAAAAATATAATGAATTAAATTAAATTACCAAAATAATACAAAAGTATTTACTCTACCTCTTTAATCCTACTACCCTCCATGAAGGTAAACAGTGTTTACTCTTCCAATTTTTTTTTCTCTATATACATGTGTACCATATGTATACTTATATAGATATAAACATAGTTTTTATGCAAATGGGTTTATACTTTAAGCATACAGCTTTTTTCACTTAATAATATGCCTTTTAAAATTTTTCTGCATTAATACATAATAAAATTATCTTATTCTTTTTAACTCTTAAATAGTATTCCCTATTTTATATAACTACCATAATTTATTTAAAGTTTCTCTATTGGAAGTCTTTTGGTTCCACTTCCTCCTTTTCACTGTTGCAATCAATACTGAACTTTTTATACATCTGTTTTTATAGACATGTGCAATTATTTCTGCAAGCAAGTTTATAGAAGTGAAAGTACTTAGTTAAAAGGTGTGAGAACTGAAATTTTGGTTAGACTGTGCTACATTGTCCTTCAAAAAGACTGTACACTTTTACAGTCTCATCCAACAATGAATGAGAATATTAACTTATGTAATAAGAATAATTGTTACTTATCTCACCAACACTGAATATTGTCAGTCCTCTGGTTTTTGCAACTCTAATGAGTAAAAAAAAATGGTATATTATTCTTTCATAAACATCTGTGTGTGGTTACTAGTGAAATTGAGCATGCTTTTATATATTTATTCATCATTTATATTTTCATGTGAATTGTCTGTTTATAGTGTTTGCTCTATAGATTATATTTCCCTATTAGGTTGTCTTTTTCTTTTTGGTTTGAAAGCATTCTCTGTTGTGTTATGATATTCTTTCACTGTTAAATATGTTGCAAACATTTTTACTTAGCCTATTGCTTGTCTTTATTTACCTTATCTTATGTAATCCAGAAGGTTTTCATTCCTATGTAGTAAATCTGTCAATCTTCTACTATGGCTTTTGGAGTTTGTGTTTTGCTTAGGAATAGTATGCCTACCTCCCAGAAGATTTTTTATATTTAATTTCTTTCTCTCAATACTTTGATAGTTTTATTTTCTGAGCTTGAGTTTTAATACAATTAAAATGTGTTTTTATCTATATGCTAAATTAAGTTTTTTTTATACTAACTTTTAAAAAACATTGTTCTAATTAGTTAAACATGACAGTACAATGCATTCTGACACATTTTACACAAATGACTAAATTAAGTTTTATAACTTTTTTTCCTAAGAGAATTTCCAACTATCCCAACACAATTTCCAGTGGTTTGAAATGCCAGATTGTTCATGGGGCTGCTTCTCAATTCTGTTTCCTTGATTTTGTTGTTGGGGGGGGGGGGTTGAGGCCATTTTTGTGCAAACACCAGGCTGTTTCAATTAGTGTAACTTTATAGGATAATTTTATACTTTAGGGGGGCAAAATCTGAATAGTCTACCTTTTTTCTTTTCTTTCTTTTTTTCTTTGTCATGTTGTTTTTCTTTCTTCTGATTTTATGGATTCCTTTTGTACATTTCTTCTCACAAGAACTTTAGAATAAAATTTCCCCATTCTGTAAAATGACCTAAAACCCTTTTGATGGAATTTCATTAAATTTATTGTTTAATTTGAGTCTCATCCAGGAATATGACATATTCTTCATTTCTTTTCTTCTTTTAATGTCTTTCAATAAAGTTTACAGTTTCTTAGTATAAATCTTGGACATACTGACGAATTTAGCCCCATGTGTTTTATAGTTTCTTTCTATTATCAATGAAATACTTTTCATTGCATTTTTCCATTTGACTGTAGTTGGTGAATAGGAAAAGGATTGATTTTTGTTGTTGATCTTTTATCAAGCCTTTAATAAAGTTTAGTATATTCATTTTGCATTTTTACAGCTAAGTCTTAGATTGTCTAAGTTGAAAAATAAATTACTTGTGGAAATCGTCTTATGTCTTCCTCTGTAATAGTTCCATTTCTTTTTCTTGTCTTATTGCATTAGGTAGGACCTCCACTGCCATGTTTAGTAGTTGCAATGAAAGCAATAAAACAGGCATATTTGTCTTGTTCTTGACTTCAATAGGAATGATGACTGCTCTTCCTCAAATGAAAGAAATTTTCTTCAATTGTTGGTTTGCTAAGAATTTTTAAATTTTTGTTTTGGTTTTTTAAATTTGTTTTGCTTGCTTTATTTATTTATTTTTGGTCCTGGGTCCTGGGACTGAACCCAGGGTCACTTAAGCTACATCCCCAGCCCTTTTTATTTTTTATTTTGAGACAGGGTTTGTTAAGTTGCTTAGGGCCTCACTGTGTTGCTAAGGCTGGTCTCAAACTTGTGATCCTGTTGCTTATTAATGCCTAGCTACTAATAAGTTATATTAATAGATTTCTAAATATAGAACATCCCTTACATTTCTGGATAAATCTTATCTGGTCACAAAAATTGTTATTTTAAGAAAAATTGAATCTAAGATATGTGTACTTATGTTCTTAAGTAAGCTGATAGTTTTATTTGTGCTATTATCTTAGATCTTTTTCTGTTGCTATAACAGAATACTTGAGACTGGGTAATTTATAAAAAAAATAAGTTTTTTTTTTTGGTTTATGGTTCTGGAGGCTGAGAAATCCAAAGACACAGTGCCAGCTTCTGTTTGGCTACTGATGAGATGCTGCTTCAGCTGATGATAGAAAGCAGAAGGAAAGCAGGTGTGTGCAAGTGAAAGAAAAAGTAAAGGGTTGCTTTATAACAATCTGCTTTCCTGGTAATTAACCCAATCCTACAAGAACAAGAACTTGTTTATAGGAGAAAAGCATTAATCCATTCCTGAGGGCTCCGTTCTAGTTACCTCTTCCTAGGTTCCACCTCCCAACACTGCCTCATTGAGGGATTAAGTTTCTAATACATGCAAACTTTGTGGGGACATGCTCAAACCATAGCAGCTGTTTTTTGGTTTTTTGTTGTGTGTGTGTGTGTGTGTGTGTGTGTGTGTGTTGTGTGTCTATTTTTCATATTGGAGCAATATTAGCTTAGTACATTGGTTCTCAGACACTTTTGGTCTTAGGTTCCATTTGCCTTCCTAAAACTTGTTTAGCATCTTCAAGGAACTTTATGTGAGTTACTATCAATATTAGAAACTAAAATGAAGAAAACTTGAAAACCAAACATAGATTTCTTTAGTTACCAATGACTCATCACATAGCATTCTGTTAACCTCTGGAAAACTCCACTGTGCACTGTAAGAGAAAGAGAGTAAAAAGATCAAAGCATTTTAGTATCGTTATCAAAATAATTTTGGACCTTATGAACTCCCAGAAAAGTGTTGAGGATCTTTAAGAATCCCTAGAATGCACTTTGAGAAGTACTGATCTAGCAGAATGAGTTGTAAGTTTTCCATTTTTTTTTTTCTATGTAGTAATACAAATAACATAGATTTTTACTTGCCTTGAAGGTTAGAACTCATTTGAAAATTATTTGGAACTGATAGTTTTTCGAGTGGTGTATCTTGCCTACCGATTCAATTTCCCCTATGGTTATTGGTTGTTTTAGTCAGCTTTTTCGCTGCTGTGACTAAATGACCCAATGAGCACAAATGTAAAGGAGGAAAGGTTTATTTGAGGGCTCAGTTTCAGAGGTTCGTAGAATGCTGGCTCCATTCCTCAGGGCTCAAAGTGAGGCTGAACATCATGGTGGAAGAGGGTGGTAGAGGGTAGCACCTTACATCACGGTGATCAGGAAGCAGAGTCTTCACTCTCTAGATACAAAATATATACCCCAAAGCCACACCTCAATTCCAGTCTCCTCCAGCCCCTCCCTACCACTCAGTTAATCCTTATCAGGGGATTAAATCACTGATTGGGTTAAGAGTTTTACACCCAAATCAGTTCTCCTCTGAAGCTTCTTGCAATTGTTTCACATATGACCTTTTGGGGGACACCCATATCCAAACCTAACATTGGTCTACTCGGGTTTTATATCTCTTATTAGATCAATTTGTTTTGCTTTTCCTCTTGTTGTTGAACTGGAGTCACGCTGTGTTGCCCTGGCTGGTCTTGAACTTATAGGCTCAAGTGATCCTCCCACAGTTGAGGCCACAGGTGAGGCCACAGGTGAGGGTCACCATTCCCAGGCTTACGTCAATTTGTAAATTAGAGTTACCTAGAAATCTGTGCAATTTAATATATGTTTTCATTTTTAAAGTATAAAGTTGTATTATAATTTTTATATTTTCTTTATATCAAGAATTCAATCCCTTTTTACTTTCTAATATTGTCTACCCATGTGTTTTCCTTTATTCCCATTTGAGTTTGTCAAAGATTTGTCTATTTTACTGCTGTTGTTGGTGTGTTTTAAAGGATATTTTTAGTATGATTGATCTTGCTTCTTGTTTTTTGTTTGTTTCTAAATTTGTCTTTTTTTTATTTTAGGGGCTAGCTATACTTTTTTATTCTTTTTAAAATTTTTTTTAATTTATTTGTTCTAATTAGTTGTACATGACAGTAGAATGCATTTACACATTTTGATAGCTCATACATAAATGGAGTGTAATCTCTCATTATTAAAGTCAAATTTATCAGGGAATAACTACAAATAGTAAAACTTACCCTTGATAGTGTATGTTTCAATGAGTTCTGACAAATGTATCCAATCAAGTAAGCACCACCACAATCAGGATATAGACTCCCTCAAAACTTTTCTTATTCCTTTCTTAGTCAACGTTTCCCCCTATTCTTAGCTCCTGGCATCTTGCTTTCCATTTCAGTAGTTTATTACTTTTTATTTCTTAGTAGTATTCCATTGTATGGATATACTAGAATTTGTTTATTCATCCACCAATCGAAGAACATTTGGGTTGTTTCCAGTTTGGGATGCTTATGAATAAGGCTACTATAAACACGTGTGAACAAGTTTTTGTGCAAAGGAAAGTTTTCATTGTTCTCGAGTGAAGATCTAGGGGTGAAAGTGCTGGGTCATATGGTTAGTATGTTGACTTTATAAGCAACTGCCATATTGTTTTCTATTTCTGTTGTTCTTTCCTTTGGTTCAGTCAAATTTCTTCCTGTAGGATGAGTTTGGTCTCCTCACTGCAGTTCATCTTAGTGAGGGCACAGGCACCAAGTGCCAGGAAGGACACCTAGGTGACAGGACTTGGGAAATGAGTGATCAAGGTGATATTAAAAAGTGTTTCTAAGCAAGACCCCATAGGGGTCACAGGAGAGAGAGGAGAAAATGGGAAACAGAAGAAAGGAGAGTACAAGAAGGGGAAGGAGAGAAATGAAAACATAATGTTGCCTAAATGGGGAGGGCTGAGGGCTACCCTGTAACACCACCATGTAATGGGGGCCTAGAAAGAGCATGGGGCCCTGAGGACTGTAGAGTAGAGGGAGGTGGGCCTGGAACCTCTAAGGCTGATACTGAAAGTCTGTGGTACCAAGATTTAGTTTGAGTAGAAAGGTGAGCCATTGTCGGCTTCAGAAAAAGGTGATTGTTGTGGTGGGAGGGGCTTGGGGAGAGGAGACAGGCTGGAGATAGAGTTGGCAGAGAGACTGAGGTAGGAGTCTTGCTGCAGACTCCTGGTGCTCCCAAAGGAAAGAGAAACATGTGGGATGGAAGAAATGGGGTAGGGGGTCCAATAAATATTTGATTAATTGACTAATTAATTAAGGTGTTTGATATTTTGAGTAGGTTGCAAGAAATGGAGACATTGAGAACAATATGGAAAGATGCGTAAGTTGGAAGGAAAAAGTATTCTGAAAACTAAGGGGCTGGAGTAAAGAAAAGACTTGGCAATGGAGACAGAATTGATTAATCAGAAAACTACACATAACTATATAAACTTAATACAAAAATTGTTTTTTGCGATAAACACGGAACCTAGTGAAAAGCAAGGACAACCTTCTGAGTTCTCCAGTTCTAGCACCTGCTAACCCTCTGCCTGACACCTGAGCTTGTCTCAGGAACCTTGATACCAGATAGTCAAATGATAAGGAAGGGAAGTGCCTGAGGGAATTTAAATTTTGAATGGGGATGAGGGGTTGATTAAATGATCCTGAAGAACTTTTCTAGCCTTGACAGCTTGTCATTCTTGTGAATTTATTGGTGGAGTGTCATATTTCCAAAATAAGTTTCCTTTTAATTTGGTGAAATATTGTAAGATCTTCAATGGGAAAGAGCACAAATAATCCAAGTTATCCAAGTCAAGACAATTGCCATTAGTCTCTGGAGATGTTTAGTTTAAGAGAGAATGGAATTCCTTTCCACCACATAACTTGTGGTTGCCAAGGACCCAATAACCCTATAATAAAGTATGGTTATTACATGGTGTAGGACAAGGGGAAAAAAATCTGGTAGTTGGACAAATGTCTCCTCCCTTTAGACAATATAAATTTTGTCCACAGCTTTAACATTGCATTAACTGTGACTTCCATCCTTCCCTCACGAGAAAGATCACTCATTCATATCTCACACTACTGGGAAATCATGGAGCTGAGATACTACAGAAGAAAATGGGGTAGCGTGAGAAATGACATAACATAGGTGCATTATTTAAGTGACATTTATTAAGAATTCACTAAGTGCTGGAAGCTATTATAGACATTGAGGATTCAGTAGTGAATGAAACAGATCAAATCCCTGCCCTCATGGAGCTTCCTGAATTTTGGTAGGAGCACATGGGAGAAAGCATTATCCCATGATGGATCCACTGCCACTGGGATCAAGGAAGGCTTAAGAGAGGAGTGACAATTGTCATACTTACCATCTGCTCCCCACATGAGAACAGACGGATTTTGTTTGCTTGTTTTTGTGTTGTGCAGTACTGGGGATTGAACCCAGGGGTACTCTACCACTGAGCTACATCCCCAGTCCTTTTAATTTTTTTATTTTGAGACATTATCTTGCTAAGTTTCTGAGGCTGGGAGATAGGATCCTGCAGAGTTGCTCAGCCTGGTCTTGAACTTGTGATCCTCCTGCCTCAGCCTCCATAGTTGCTGTGGTTATAGACATGCACCACCATGACTGATTTGGAAAGATTTTTTTAAAAATCATACACCTGAAAATGTTATTTCATTGCTTAAGTCTCACCCATGGCTTCCTTTTGCTTTTCTGATAAAGATTAAAATTGAATTCACATGGCCTCTAGAGCCCTGGAGGAACTGACCTCATCCTTTAACAGCCTACTCCAGTTGAAGCAGGACACTCCGCAATCCTGCCACAGTGGCCTTCTTTGAGTTTCCTAAACCTGTCTCCCCTCTTTTGGCTTCTGCATCTTGGTACTTGTGTTCTCTTGATCTGTAACATGTCCTGCCACCTTTGCCCCTAAGCATCCCCACCTCCAACCTGCTTTGCCCAGTCAGCCCACTTACCCTGCAGATCTCAGCTCCAGGGTGAAGTCCTCAGTGTTCCTGACCTTTTCCCTCTCCCTGCAAGCAACATGTACTCTCATAGCAACCTGTATCTACACTCCCCTCCCTTCTTTCTCTGTTTTCTCCTTCCTTCAAACATGAAGCAAACGAACACAAAACCAAACATAAAATAGTAAATTGTGATAAATGCTTTGAAGGAAAAATACAACATTTCAGCGAGGACGTGTGTGTGTATACTCACTGTTCACACAAATAAGTGCCCAGAATTGTTTGCTGAATTAATTAATGAAGAAAAATTATGAGTAAGTTTTCCCCAGTTGGAGAAGGTAAAGAGAATTCTAGAAAAAAATGATTCATATAAAGCTACAGAAGCATGAAAAGGACAATGGGTAATTGTCAAATGACTAGAAATAGGGGCAAAGAGGGACTGGCCCCTTCACAATAAGACCGAAAGTGTAGGCAGGATCCCATTTGTAACCTCGATTTCTTCCTACCTGGGAGTGGAGGTAGGTGTGGAAATCAAAGGTTTAAAAGCCAGAGTGTGTTATATTCAGATTATGCTTTAGAAAAATAATTGATTCTTCATCTCTGATTATGGCTGTGTCATGTCTAAACTTCTAAATTCTCAAGTAGAGAATTATTCATTCAATATTACCACTAAGTTGGTTAATCAAAGTCAGTTAAAGTGGGAAATATAGAAAAGTGCTACATATATACTCTGAAAATTTTATTCTAAATGCTACTTGCCAATCTTTGAGTAGAGGAGGAGGGTCTTAAGGGTGGAGTCCTAGATTCTTGAATAATTGCATCCATACCCATTTGCCTATGGATTTCAGCTTCAGCTTCTTTAAAATAGAACAAGAAACTTCAGCACAGACTTCACTGTTAGTATTTTTTCCAGTTTTTTCACATGATAGCACAACAGTTAAGAACAAGCACAGTCTTGCTGGGTACAGCAGCACACGCCTATAGTCCCAGCAGCTTGGGAGGCTGAGGTAGGAGGATCACAATTTCAAAGCCAGCTTTAGCAGTTTAGCAAGTCCCTAAGCAACTCAGTGAGATCATGTCTCTAAATAAAATATAGAAAGGTACTGGGGGTTTGGCTCAGTGATTAAGTATCCCCGGGTTTAATCCCCAGTACAAAAAAAAAAAAAAAAAACCATAATCTCTTGAGCCAGACTGCCCTGGTTCAAATCCAGCATGCATCGTCTCCTAACATGAGCAAGGTGTTCAGCTTCTCTGTGCCTCAGTTTCCTTAGGACCCAAGTCAGAGAGTTATTGTGAGGATCAAGTAGATATTTTATGTAAATGTTTAATGTAGTGATCCTGATACATACTACACATTCAATAAATGCTTAAATACTAGCTGGTTTCCAGTTATCTCCACCCAATCAGCAGCATTTTACAAAGAGATCTACTAAGTCTTCCCAGAGCATTTGGTTTAGTGTTTGTAAGAACAACGATTCTTTCTTTTTGCACTATTGGTTTACATAATATTTAATTAAATTATGTAAAAACAGTAACTACTGCTGTGGAAATAGAAACATTTTGCACCATGACAATGACTTACACTCACTGGGTGGAAGTATGTGGACATGCAAGAGAGTGGCCTACCAACCAGGAACATTCTGGGTGCTGTGGCCACTGAGGAGTATGTGTTACAGTGGAATGGTAAGTTCCAGCTAGCCTAGTAGGTCAGTTCAGAAAAAGTCTACCCCAGGATGAAACCTGTGTCCCTCCAGCTTCCTCTCTCCCTTGCTCCTATTACAGCCACGCTTGAATCTCATGAACTCCCAGGCGCAGGCCAGACTTTTAATCTCCCTGGGCACCAAAAAAGAGAATATTCCCTTATGTAACTTAATAATAATACTAACTTGTAAAATAAGTATAAGGAAGTTCAATAAACTTCTGACTTTTCCCATGGCGACTATTTTGGTGCTTTTTAAATTTTTTTTTCAAAAAATTTCTAAGGAGATGTTAAGGGGGGTTCACTTTGCTTTGCTGGTGCCCCATGCGTGTGTTTATCTGTTGAATAATTCAGTACTGCCTTAGACTCTTGGATGTTTTTGCCATCTACTAACTACTCTCAGAATTACCTCTTTCCCTGTTGAACCTACATCTCATGATCCATCACTTTTATCTCTTGTTAATATCTTCTACCCTATTTCTTAACAGACTTGTCCTTACACAGAACCATCCAATGAACCCCCAAATGTGGCATGTATTAAATTTGAGGTGACTTTGCAAATTCCAGGTCCAGGTGACCAATAAGTAGTTGGACACAAAAATCTGAAACTCAGGAGACAAAGTAAGGGTAGTTAAAGAGACTTAGGAGTCTTCAACAAATAAGTAGGATTTGATCCTTTGCGAGTAAGTCACATCACCAAAGAAGGGCAGGTAGAGAGGGAAGAGAATGGCTGGACTGAGAACATGGCACCACTGTGTAAGGGATCATGGAGTGGGAGCTGCTGATGAAAGAGGCCTGAGCCCAAGGAAGGAGAGCTGCAAGAAGTGGCTACTGGTACCAAATGTAACAAAGAGGTGAGGTGAGGTGACTCAATGCCTGGCACCGAGTAGATACTCTGTGCCTACTTGTTAACTGACTGGCCCATTAGGACTGAAACAGTTAAGTCATTGGCAAGCCTGGTGCTTACCTTGGGTCTTCCTAGAAGCAGACTCTGAGACAAGGATTCATTTCTTGGATAGATAAAAACACTGGGGTGTGTTTTGGGGGTGAGGGATGTGAAACAGGAAGATGTGGAACAGCCAATCAGGGGTGAGCCCAGTCAGCACTAATTGTCACTGTGGACAATTAGAACTGAATCCCACTGGGAAAGTTCTGGAAGTCTGTACAGAAAACTCACCTCATGGTTACCCTCTCAAGGACTGAGGGAGATGGGCTATTTATATAACAATTTTTTCAGGTCATTGGTTAAGGGCTACTGATAGTGGGCATTAATTCGATGACATTGCCAGCCCTCTGCTTGGGCAGCAAAGAAGACCCTGGCTGCAAGAGAAAGCCCTCAGGCAAATGGATGCAGGTAGTGGTGGCTGGAAGTCTGATGTTCACTGAAGTAGTAAAGGGATGGAGTATAGACAGGGCAGCAACAGCACCCATAACATTTAGTAGTCACGGTTTCAATAGCAGAGGCTGAACTGCTATGGATTGATAGTAAGTTGTGAAAAGTGGAGAAAATGAGTGTAGACAAGTATTTCAAGATGCTTGGTTGAAAAGAGGATTAGAGCTATGTCATTAGGCTGACTTTGTGTAAGGTGGGAAAGAAGGGCAGGGTATAATGAGAGATCACAGCCACCCAGTGACGTTCATTGAGGGAACCCACGGTTCCCAATTTTTTATTAGTGTGAGAAGCAGTCTTACTTCAGGACCCTTCTCCAGCTCCTTAGACTAGCATCTGGGGCTTCCTTTGTTGGACATTGGGTCCTGGGTTCCCCAGTTGAAGAAGCCCCACTCAGTTGTCTGTTGCCATCCTCCATACCAGCAAGAGGCAGAGGCAGAGTTCGAGAATGGTTCAGAGCAGCCTGGGGCGGGCAGGGAGCACAATGGCTATATGCTGAACCCTTAGGGAACCATAGGTCGGAAGAGACCTGCTTCTGAGGGGTCTTCCTCTAGTGGTTTCTCACATTCCCAACTCTTCCCTCTCACGTCAGCAAATCTCAACTGTTGGTTTGGTTTCAGCACAACAGAACAACGCCAAGAGATACTTCCTGTCACCTTCATCTAAAGTGTGGCTTTTTATTTGATTGATATTTGTCTATCTTTTGGCTAAAACATAAGCTCGTGAGGGCAGGGACTATATTCATTTTAGCACTATCTCTAGTACCTAGTACCTAGTCAGTATTCAAGAAAGATTCATGTAATGTAGGAAAACAAAAGTGGTAATGCTGTCTATTGATGGTGCTTAAACCAAGAAAAAGGTAAAGCTAATCCCCTGCCCGCCCTGCCCCCTGCCCCCAGGGGCCTCACACCTGCTAGGCAAATGCTTTACCACCGAGCTACATCCTCAGCCCTAAAGCTGGGATTTTTTTATCCACCTGCAAGTGGACCTCCTCTGGAGCTGATCTAAGCTTAAGATCCTTCACTTGCATGGACCCCTGGGAGGGGCCTTAACAATATTTTTATGTAGTCACTTTTTTTTTTTAATTTGCAAAAATAAAATAAACAATCAAAAATAATATCACTGTTTCCACTCTAAATTTACATCTCCTCTTCCTGGAGTGGCTTTGGAGTGGTCATGGGTATTTCAGGGATCTGGTTCAGGGAAAATGAGTTGGGAAAATACATGTTTGATGGGATTGTGTATATGGCTCACAGTCTCTTCTGGGCAGAGTTAACTTAGACTGGCTGTCTTGGTGTAGACATGACTCTTAAGAGGGCTGCTACTGCCCACAGTACTGACTCGCTGAATATCAGGACACGAGATGCATGAAGGTGTCCTGTGGCACCCTGCAATGGAACGGAAACAAGACTTAAAGTATATGGTTCCAGAAATTAGTCATCACACATGTAAAATTGTCAGTGGAAAGTTTGGTTCTAACTAATGCCTTTTCAAAATGAAACCTCACTATCTGCAAGATACTTCTTATGCAGTGTATAAAACTATAAATGTAGCATATTTTTTTCTTTTTTAAAGGGCCCTACATGAAATAGAATTTTTAAAAATTCTATAGGGCACAAACCTATAGAGTGATATTTCTAGTAACAAATGCATTTTATGCATCTCCAAATACCGATATTGCCAAAGGTAACATAAAACTTTTAATTTGCTGCTGTAATTAGGACATCAATAATAAACCAGTAAAGGTGTCAATGAAGTTCAAAAGTATTAAGGAAAGCTTGAAATGCCCTGAAATCTTAGAAGTTCTATAAGAAGGAAACTTGATAGAGTTTTCCCCAAATTTCATATAATCCTAAAAAGTATATAACAATAGCAATAAGGATTTTTGAAGTTGAAAGAAACTTCTCTAAACTACAAATAACACATTTTGGTCAACAATGGTACAAGAGAGACTGAATTATCTTTCTATTTTCTTTATAGAAAATGATTCTTCAAAATTGTTGTTCATATGAAGAGTCAGAGTGTACTGCCCCCGAAATGTAGTAAATAAACATTTAGAAGTATATCAGACAGTCAATTTTTTAAATGTTATTAAAAAGTTTTTATGATGTTCCTCAACTTTAAAATTTTTGTAATTTGTTGTGATATCATTTGACATTCTAATAAATATTTGCTTTGAACCTAATTTTACATTTGTAATTTTGTTTCTTCTTTTTTCAAAGAGGGTCCTTAAAGTTGTATACGCTCAATTTCAGATGCCACAAAATATGGATCAGCCTCATATCTTCCCTTTACCTTCCTAGCTTTAGGTGATTTTGCATATAAAGCAATATTTTCTTTCAAGTCTCAGCTATAGACACTTGGTACATGACTGACTTCCATATTGACATTTTAGATGTTTCCTGAATTCCTTTTTTGGTTTATAGAATAAGTTGAGTTTCCAGAATTCACAAGATGCTGAGGACCACTCCCTTCTGATTCACTTGTAGGGAGCTTGAGTTTTAATCTTAGTGAGTCTCTTAATTCTAGAGTCACTCTGAGTCCAGGCCCCAGGGACAGATTCCTTCTTCCTTTGCCATATGGCTACCTCTAGAATAGAGGCAGAGTTGAAGGGAAGAGGGTCACATGTGTGCAGAATTCTAATCTGATGACTCTTTGGGGGAGTGCTTCTTAATTGGTTCCAGTTGGGATATCTTGCAGAGCAATCTGGCAGAACTGAGAAAGGAGAAAGCATGACGAACCGTTGAAAGAAGTGGAGGTATTTAGCCTAGAGAAGAGATATTGCTGTTGAAGACCTACGTCAGCAGCTCATGCCACAACAACACTGTATAATGAACTTACGCAAAACTCCCTGCCATAAGGTGGTGGGTATTTATTTCTCTAGGGCAGAGGTATGTGGATCAGCAGAGATGTAGCTGAGCTAGGCCAGACTCAGATGGGTTTAGCTCCAAGCTGTGGGTTAGGCCCGGGTCTGCTCTGTGTCCTTTATTGTTTTGAACCAGCAGCTACCAGAAGCATACTCTTCTCATGATGGAAGGTGGAAGCCCAATGACCAAGACCAACTTTGCCTGCACATTTTAAGCCTCTACTGCATTATGTCTGCTTACATTCCATTGGTTGAAGAAGGTCACCAGCCAAGTCTAAAGTCAAGCAGTAGAAAAGTCACTCTCTATCCTGCTTTGAAGACAAAGCAAGCCATATGGGCAAGGTGCATCAGTGGGGCCAGGGAAGATGGCAGTGGAAGAATGGAGGGAATGGGTGACTCGTGAACAAATATCTAATATGCCACAGGAGCTGCCATATTAAAGAAGCAGCAGCAGCTTTCCTCACCTCTCAGTCACATCCTCAACTCACTGCAGTCTGTCCTCGTTCCCTGCTCTTATCAAAACCACTGTCTTACTTCTTTCGCCTCATTATAACTAGAATCTGATTCCTCTTCTTCCTTCTCACAGTTCAGCTTATTGAGATGGCTGCTACAGTCTGCTAACTGCTCGCCTTGTCTCTGGTCTTGTCATCTTCCAATTCATCATCCACAGAGCTGCCAGCTGTTATCAGTATCTCATCATCATCATTATTGTTATCTATTTTGCATTACACTTTCTGGTTTATGTGCCTGGCTCCTTCATTATATGAGAGTCCCTGGATGGCAGGAACTGTGGTAGGTTTCTCTCTCTCTCTCTCTCTCTTTTTTTTTTTTTTTTTTTTTTGTCTTTGAATCTCCAGCATCCTGGCCTGGGTCTGACACATAGTAGAACTTTAGTAAGTTAATATGAAAAGAAAAGGCAAAGAAGGAAGCTGGCATTCCAATTTAAGTCCTCCTAACATTAAAGCCCATACACCTTCTACACTACTTTTGTATATTCTGAGTCACAGATGTGTGACAGATAAAAATAAGGATAAAGCTCAAATCCTCCACTTCTATACCAGAGGGCAAGCAGGTTACTAGATCTAGATGAACAAAAATTTTTTTCCTACCATAATCACAGTAATTCTTCCTAATCCTAATTCTTCTAAAATGGAAGTCTAGAAGCCATAAAAAAATTTAAATACTTTAAATACTTTAAAAGTACTTAAAGTACTTTAAATCTATGATATGATGCTCAAATTTATTCTTAAAGAAATACATATGCCTTTTTTTTTTCTTTTTATTTCTTTCTTTGTCTTTGCTTATACAGCTGGTAGAGATCAAAAAGTGTTTTAACATTGTACGAGTGAAAGATGTGGAATGAGACATTCCCATGCGCTGTTGATTTGAGTGCAAATTGGTTCAGCCTCCATGGAGGGCAATTGGGCAGTATCTATCACCTCCTTAGGTACTGACAGAAAGGTCTCCAATATACCTTCTGTTGTAAGTGAAAAGGTAAGGTGCAGAAGCAGAGTACAGTGCTACCTTTTGTGGGCATTGTGGGAAAAAAACAAGCTACACGTGTCTGTTGTTATTGCTTAGACAAGCTCTGGAAAGATAAACAAGAAACTGAGTAGAAGGATTGATCTGGAGACCAAGGATGGAAGGAAAATTTGTTGTTCATTATATATTCTTTTCATATTTTTAAAATTTTGTTCCATATGGAATAGAATTATTTAGATGCCAGAAATAATATCAAAAGATCAACAACAAACTGGAAAACATATTTGCCATATAATTTGGCAAAGGATTAATTTCCTTAATCTACCAAGAGTTTATGAATCAGTTTTTAAAAATTAAGAGAGAAAGAAAAAAGGAATAGAAGCACTAGTTTCAGGAATGAATACATATGGCCAATGATCAAAAAAATGTTAAACTTATGTATTATTAAAAACAAGGAAAACCAGAAAGAATCCTCTGGAGATGAGTTGAGCTCTATTATTAGATGTGTTTAAATACAGTATAAATGACTGATTATTAAGGCTGATGAGATGTTTCTTTCAATCTTCTGATAAAGGAAAGAACTGCATCTGAAGGTACTAATTCCCCCCAATATAGGGTCTTCTGTGCTTCCAAGGACCACTGGAATTGTGTTGATAAGGTCAAGTAGACCAGCCTAAAGGAAGGAGGGAATGGATAATAATGGAAGAAAAGCCAGAGACCTCAAAAATGAAAGGAAACTTGGAGCTCACTTTTCAAACCTCCCACCTAATGCCTCTCCTTTTGGGACAGAGTTTCTGATCTGTCACTTTCTAACATGGAGCAAGTTTATTAATATAGCATTCATTCAGTCAATCAATATTTATGAGTCCATTCTGTGCGTCAGGCACTGCCCTTCCTCAAGGAAACAGATATTAATCAAAAAAAATTTTTTTCAAACAAATGTGAAATTGCAACTGTAAAGGAGAATTATGCAGATTATGTTATGGGCATCTAAGATTATGATGTGACCTAGACAGGAATTTTAGGACAGTTGCGCTTAGGCGGATGAGCAGGAGTTTAACTAAACAAGGGAAGGAAATACCCACTAGGCAGAGGCAACAGCAAAGGCCCTGTCTACGTCAGCTAAAGATTTATTCTCCTATAACCACAATAATCTTAATCCTAACTCTTCTGTAATAAAAAGGTCTAGAAGCCATAAAAATTTTAATGGCCACAAGCAGGTTGAATCTATGCAGTGATGCTCAGCTTTTTACCCTTAGAAAAATTATATGTCAGGGATCGTGACAAGAACCAGAAGGGAAAAGGCTGGGAACACTGATGAGAGTGTGGTATGTGGCGAGGAAGAGGAGAAACCTGACAAAGAATCCAGTCACTGTGCTAAGAATGATTGGAAGAGCCAAAGGGGCTTAGGGAAGGAGGGGCGGGACATGGGCCTTTATGGGATCTTCATTTTGAAGCTGTTGCTCTGGCTACAGAGTGGAGAACGAACTGGAGGGAGGCAAGAGCAGATGTGCAGGTGAGTCAGGAAGCAGACTTAATAGAAGACAATGGTTGCTTAGATCAGAGTAACGAAGGTCGAGCAATCTGGACACAGGTGAGAGATGTTGAGGAAAGTGCAGTAGACAAGACTTGATGGATTTGACCTCCAGTGACAGAGAAGAAGGGATATGTCAATAACGTGTCTTAAGCTTTTGGCATGCACAGCTGGATAGATGATGGTACCATTCACCAAGGCAGATAGCAATCAAGAGAACTAAATCTGGAAGGCAGTATCAGAGTGCAGTTTACAAGATGCCAGATCTGAGATGCTTTTGAGAACATCAGTCAGTTGGCAGTATTTATTTATGGAGCATCTACAAGGCAGCTGGCAGGGGAATACATAGGTTTATTTTTTAGCAAAAAGAAAAAGAAAAAAAAAGAAAAAGAAAAAGAAAATAAATAAGGATAAACACCATTCCCCTTCTTTGAGGCTCTTACTGTCCCACCATCCTGTTGTCTGATCTTTTTTACTTCTATCATTTGTCTGGCTTCAAGGATGCTCACCTCTCTTTTGGTCAATGGAATGATCCCATACCTTCCATTTATAGTCACTTGGCCTATTAATTTCTAAAGACTTTTATTGGCTATTCCCATGACCACATCACAAACCTTCTCACTAAAAGCACATCCACCTCAAACTTCTCTCACTTTTCCCCTGTGCCCTCCTATCCTTCCAACTCCTGCCAGGGCTCACATCCTCCTCATCCTCCTGCTTACTGTTCTGTTTCTTTCATTATTCCCAGACCCCCGTAGAAGGATTTCCTCCCTGTCGTGGTCTAACACATAGACAGAATAACACCTCCACTTCCTTATCTCCCATGAATTCCCAAACCCAGTGTAGTCCTTCCCCCTTCCCCCAAGGCCAGCCGCCTGCCTTAGAAATCATCAAGTCTCACGGATGCTTTCAGCTCTCTCACCAATATCTTCAATATTGCTCACTTTGTTTGCCTATTCCTTCCTTTTCAAACTCTATATTCCCTTGAATTCTGCATTTTTCCTGTCCCTGTGCTACTTTCTCTTATTCTTTTTCAAAGGACCATAATCCTCGTGGCTCATCTTCAGCCTTCTTTACTTCTCTACCCATTTTCCCTAAACGACCCCATCCACTCGCTGTGTTATGAATCCCTCATTATCTGTGTCCAGCTTGGAACTCTCTATCCAAACTCCAAAAATATGTTTCCAACTGCCTACTGAACATTTCCAACGGGCACATAGTAGGTATTGATTCCTCGAATATTGCTGAACAAATGAGTGAAACTTCTGTATGCACCTTATCGGTTGCCATGTCCCCCCCAAAACTTAACCTCTCTTTCTTCCAACCCACTTCTCATTTTCTGCTCCCTACTCTGATTCAGGGTAACGTTGCCCATCTGGTTACTCATTCAAACATCCAGATCTGATTTTCTTTTTTCCTTAAATATGTTTCAATCTTTCTCTTCCCACCGTCCCCACTACTACTATTCTAGTTCAGGCACTTAGCAGATCTTTTTCTGATTATCCTTTCTCATTCCTATTATAGCTCTCCTTGATCATTTCAGTAGTTTTCTAAACTCATCTCCCTGACCTTTTATTTTACTCCTTTCTTGGTAGATAGCGTATATATGTATATATAAAAATCCCATGAAATTCACCATTTCAATCATTTTGAAGTGTATGGTGATTTTTTTTTTTTTTTTAGTGTATTCGCAAAGTTGTTTAGCCCTGTCAATTCTCTAATTCCAGAACATTTCCATCTCTACCTCCCCAAAATAAACCCTGTATTTCCCAACTCTCCCTGTTTCCCATTGCCTGGCAATCCCTCTCCATGGATTTGCCTATTCTGATTATCGCATACAAATAGAATCACACGACACATTGCCTTTTGTGTCTCTTCTTTCACTTGGCATAATGTTTGTAAGTTTTACCACTATTGAAGCCGTTTCAATACTTCATTCTTTTTTATGGCTAAATAATACTCCACTATACAAATGATCACATTTTCTTTTTCCATTCTTCAGTTGATAAATATTTGAGCTGTTTCCACTTTTCAGCTAGTATGAATAATGCTGCTATTAACATTACAAGTTTTTGTGTGGACATATATTTTCAATTCTTTTGGTTACACCTAGAAGAGAATTGCTGGGTCACATGGTAACTAAGTTTAACATTTTGAGGAGGAGTAGCCAAATTATTTTCCACCAATGCTGTATCATTTACACCATTCCTGTAATCCATGTATGAGGTTCCAATTTATCCACATTCTGGGCAGCACGTGTTTTTCTTGTGGTTTTTGTTTGTTTGTTTGTTTTGTTTTGTTCTGTTTTGATATGTAGCCATCCTTGTGGGTATGAAGTGGTATCTTGGAATTTTGATTTCCATTCCCTAGTGGCTAATGATGTTGAGAATCTTCAATTTTTTTTTTTTTTTTTTTTTTTTTTTTTTTTTTTTTTTACCATTTGCATATCTTCTTTGCACACAGTCTTAAGGAAGCAATCTCCTCATGTTGCTTCAGTGCTCAAAATTTTACCCTATTGCCTAAATAATAAAAATTCCCTAGTGTGACAGGAGGAACTTCGGGATCTGGCCCAGCGTTCCTGTTCAATATCTTCTGTCACTCTGCTCCCTACATTCTACGTGTTTGCCATATTGAACTGAGGGGAGTAGGAGGTTTTACTTCTGTTTCCTTTGTTTGTCAAACAGTCTCCAACAAGAAAGGATGCTCAACCGAAGTTAAGGAAATGCGTCATTCGACCAATGGAGTGACGAGGTCTCTGCTTTTCCTTTCTCTTGTCCTTCTTGCCTTGTTTCTGAGCATGCGCACTCTGTCCTAAGTGTCAGTCCTAAGTCCTGAATAGGTCTATGTTCATGGCTCCAGATCTGACTGAAAAGTACTTGCTCTCAGGCTTCCTGGCTGTGAGCCTTGTGCTCTCTCCTGTCCTTTGGCTCTCCTGGGACTACAGTAGGCAGAGCTTCCAGCCTGGGAGGAGGCAAGTGGGTGGAGGAATAGAGGCAGTTTGCTCCTGGACCCCTTCCCTCTCCTTCTTGACTGCAAAGGGCTGAAAAGTCAGCTTCTATTGTGATTAAGTTATAATTTAAGGCAGTGAACATGTGCTCTGCTGGCGGCTATAAAGATTCAAATCATAAAGTTTTACAGTGGAACGGTTTCTGTAAAAGCATCGTTAGGAAGTGGGAACTATGCCTTTAATTCTTATGACATATGGGACTGCCTGGTTTGTTTTGGTTTCAGTGGAGTTTAGTAGGGTGATGGGCTGACTAATTAAAGTCAGACCTTCTTCCTTTCCATAGGGCTGTGCCCCATCAGAGGACAGTGCTAAGGTGGAAGGTTGTTCCCCACCTGTGTTCCTGTCTCAGCTTATCAGGGACAAACAGCTCTCAGAAATCAAGAGGAATCCTTCAACAGATAAATATTTTAGAATCTCTTCCAACTTAGTAGACTTTGTTTCTTGGGGAGTTTTTATCTTCCTCTGCCCCTTACTGACCAGGAGCAAACTTAAACAATGAATCAAGCCTACATGGAAGATAATTTCCTTCAGGGAGATCAGCAGAGGAAACCATGACCCCTGTAACTATGTCAATGGTAGAAACAAAGAGAATACTGATACTGTGGTTACCTTAACCAACTTCCATTTAGCTTATTTGCCAGGTTAACTAACATTCCTTCTGTCCTCTGTAAAATATATCAACTGATGCCCACAATGTACTCTTGGCTCTTGCTTTTGCTTTTGCTGTTGAACAGAATGGCCTCTCATGGCTGCCCCCACCAGGTATCTTGAATGTTTACCAGAACTTGACCGTACCCCTCTCTCTCTCTCTCTCTCTCTCTCTCTCTCTCTCTCTCTCTCTCTCTTTCATTTTTACATGTCTATATTTATTTTTTTTATTTTTAAAAAATTTTTATAATTTATTTATTTTAATTCATTGTAAACAAACGGAGTACAACTTGTTTCTCTGGTTGTACATGAAGTAGAGTCATACCATTTGTGTAATCATACATGTACATAGGGAAATGATGTTTGTCTCATGACCATACATACTTGTTTCTAAGCCTCTTTATGCCAGGAGTAATTGTTGCAATTGTCTAATTTCATTACATATTTTTAACATCAACAATTAAAATCGTGAACATTTTTTTCCTATGAGAGCCAAGTTGAAAATTAAGAATGAATGTCTATACTAATTGCTCTTGGAAGACCTGTAAGACCAATGGAGGAAAAATATTACAACAATCTAGGAATCTAAGTCTGATGCTTTAAGTCCTTGTCCTACTAAAAACTAAAATTGTAGACAATGTATTATGGGTATGATTTATGCAGGAAAGATCTGGAAAGCCAGTCAGCAGACACATGCCTTGGCTTTACATCAAAAAACTGGAGAATTAATCTATATTCATGTATTTTAAGTTAAAATAAAATGTTCAAGGTAAGTATATATCTCTTTTTAATGATATTCTGCTTTATGGGACTTTTCGGATTAACTAACCAATTCATTGAACAATATGGTTTCTCTGTAATAGGATTTATCATTTATTGGGTGTCATTATTGAATGTATTAAATCTTTATGGAAAAAAAGTATTGCTATCCCCATTTTACAAGTAAGGAAATTGAGGCTTAGAGTGGCTAAACTTGTCTAATTCACACAGACATCATGGCACACAGACATCCCAGAAGAAGGAAAAGCTGAATGTAGTATATATGAGTAAATGATATAGGGGAAGAGGTATTGGAGTTTGATATAATAAGTTATAGTAAGTAGAACCTGATAGGCTACTGAGACTGCAAATGGATAGCATCACTTTGGGAAAATGTAGCATTATCTTCATTCATTCAATCAATTAACTATCGGGTCATCGACTCTGGGGATAGAGCAGTGAACAAGGTAGATAAACATCTCTGACCTCATGCGTGGTAGTTTACATTCTTGTATCTGGATCATGTGTGTATCCCATGACTTAACAGTTCCATCCTTACAAATGTCCCCTGAAGGATCTCTTGCTCATGTACTCCAAGAGGTGTGTATACAGGAATGTTCCCGGCAGTGTGGTTCATCCTGGCAAGAAAACAAAGTATGTAGACAATCCAAACGACCACTAACGGGGGATGGATAAAGAAATGGTAGCATAGTAATATAATTGAATCCTATAAGGCAGTGAAAATGAAAGCACTCTAACCATATACACACAAAAAAACTCTTAGAAATATAATGTTGAGTGAAAAAAGCCAGTTGCAGAAGAATACACACAGACCAATATATACATTTATAGAGTTCCAAAACAAGCAAAACTAAGCAACATATTGTGGAAGGACATGCAAATTGGGTGAGTTATAGAGGAAAAGTAAGGACCTGGGGGAAGAGTCTGAGACAATGGTTACGTGTTTGGGATTGAAGGTCAGGATCTGGGATCTAGAAGGAAACGTAAGAAGTGCCAACTGTGAGTGATCCTATTCTGGTTAAGTTGGATGGGTGGTTCACCAAAGTCCATCTTATTTCTGTGCTGCATAACTTTCTGTAACTCAAATGTAACATTTAATAAAAGCTTAATATCTTGAAGAAGGAAAAGAAAATATCAAATTATAGAGCTTAAAGTCAAAGATCTTAACTTAAAGAAGGTTGAGTTTGGGAAAAAGCACAAGGCTAAATCTCCAGAAATAAGTGGGTGAGCTTGGCAGCTTGTTCCAGGATTCATGCCCTGATTTGTCTTTCTACCCTTCCCCTGTGAGAGGATCTCCATGCTCTTAGACCCTTCTTTTCCTCACAGTATGTGGTTTGTGGGCTTCAGACATATTGCAAAGTCTGATATAGGACCTTGTAGCTGTAAATGCTACTGGAAGAAAGCTAGGTGTAGTCTGAAAAAGGTGTCTGTGGGCTTAGAACCATCAGGTTGATGATATCATTGGGCTTCATGTTTCTGCCATAGCCTTCCTTCAAGCTCTGTGTATATGCATGTGTTTCGTGAGTATGCTTGTGCTTTTGGAGTAGATGGAATATGCCAACCAAACTTAATGAAGAAGGTTTCTCTGGCCCTGGTGGAAACAGCAGATGGCCTGAGCTGCATCTTTGACCCACTCATAATGTTTGTCCAGAAAAAATCAGGCATGGCATAAGCAAGTGTTTCCCAATATCTAGGTTCATTCACTCACTTTAAAATTCCTCTATTCCATAAATATTTACTGACAATCTGCTATGCTTTAGTCTTAAACCCAAGCTTTAGGAATGCATTGGTGAATAAATGAACATGGTCCCTTTCTTATAAGGTTTAGTTCAATTGGGAAAACAAACAAGTCAACAAAAACTATTTACTGTTACAAATGGGGACGAGTGCTACGAAATAAATGGCACGACTATATAGAATAATAAGATGGTCTCTGAAGAAATTCATTTAAATTAAAATCTGAGGTTAAGACCTGCAATGAGCAAGGGAATGTTCAAAAAGAAGAAACAGGTTATTTTAACAAGCCCAAGTCAATAAAGTGCTTGTTGCATTTGAAGAATGAGAAAAAATCTGTCAGATATTGCAAAGTAACAAATGAACACATAAATCTCGATTGCATACAACAGTGGCATTACTTCTCACACATCTCTGCAGGTGGGCTATTCTAAGTCTAGCGTGGTCAGGCCTCTCTGTCCTTGTAATAGGTTGAGCTGTAGTCTGATCCATGCAAGTTCACTCTGCAGCTTGGGCTGAAGAGAGTGGCTACCTAGGGAGAGCTCTTCTCCCCAGGAAGGCCAGTCACACAAGCACAAATCAAGGCCATGCTTGGGTCACATATGCTAATGTACCATTGACCAAAATAATCATATAATTGAGCTAAAAGTCAAGGAGCAGTACAATTTTCCATGAATAATTATTCCTGAGGAATAAATATTTTTGGACAATAATTAATCTGCCACCATCCACCTCTTCTTCCTGAATACTCATTTTCTTCCCCCCTGCAAAGTAAACTCATCCACAATCCCAAGACTCCTTCAGATATTATCCAACCATGGCACCAGTTTAAAGCCCAAGATCTTGAAATCTCTGTGTGGATCTGGATATGGTTTTTCTTTTTTCTTTTTTTTTTTTAAATATATATTTTTTTAGTTGTAGACGGACACAATCCCTTTATTTATTCATTTTTATGTGGTGCTGAGGATTGAACCCAGTGCCTCATGCATGCCAGGCAAGCACTTTACCACTGAGCCACAACCCTAGCCCTGGATATGGTTTTTCTTTTTCTTTTCTTTTTTTTTTTTTTTTTTTTCCTTGATCCGAAGACCTAAGAACTTAAAAAAAAAAAAAAAAAAAAAAAACATTGTGTGCCTCCTTCAACATCCAGTGGTAGAATAGGTACAGGATAACAGAAATAAACTACTCCATCCAAACAGTGGCACATGGAATCATCAATCCATAGAAGTTTCAAAATTCTGCAGGGCAAATGTTGACAGGTTCCACCATTCTAGGGGTGGGAGTGTTGACAGGTTGCACCTAGGTGGTAGGAGTGGTCTCTGATTAGGCCCTGATTCTGCTTCCTGGGAGTGGATATCCATCCATTATTCTGTATGCTCTTGGTTCAATTCTCTGGGAGTCCTTCCTTTTTCATCCTCCTTGGACACTTCTGAAGAAGATATTATATAATATGTCTTTGTGTGGTTGAACACTTTTTCAGTATACCATCTGCTTGTAGAAATTTGAAGACCCAGAAATTATTTTACATCTTGAATGGTCTCAGTCTTTTAGTTAAAGCTGGCTGTGCTTTTGTCAGTACAGCTCTCTTACAAACATTGTGGGTTTTCATGCCTCAGTATTAGTGCCACAAGCTGTATCCACAATATTTACAAGAAAGGATCTTCCTACACTCAATTACTGGTACTCTAGGTATGTCAGGCTTCTGTAAAGCCATGCTCTTAAGCTTTCTTATTTTCTTTTTTTTTTTTTAGTATTTTTAATCATCAACAGACCTTTATTTTATTCATTTATTTATATTGGTGCTGTGAGTTGAACCCAGTGCCTCACGCATGCTAGGCAAGTGTTCCACCACTGAGCCACAACCCCAGCCCTGCTCTTAAGCTTTTTAGGAACTTTTTCTCACCTGAGAAATGATGCCATCTTCTTCATTCAGAGCTCAGGGAAGACATGATTCTTATTTTACCCCAAAACTACATCTTTCTGGTGGCATTTGATCTTTAGCCCCAGAATCAAGCTTAATTTGAAAATCTTTTACTGGAGAGGTTGGAATGAGAAAGTTATTTTTCAACCGAGCAAGTTCTGACTTCTCTGCATTCCCACTAATTCTGCTTGCAAACTAGCCAGTTCTTTTCTAAGTTTGTCTCTTTCATATTAGTGCCACATCAAATACAGCTAAAAGCAGCCAGTTTGTGCTTTCATTATTTAGTTTTAGATCTCCTCCTCCAACACTAGTAGTTCATAAGGTACATTGCCTACCTTCCAGATTATTCTAGGTTAAACAAATAATTTACCATTAAATAATACAGGTTGCAATCATTCCAGTCTTTTATGCCAGCTTCCTTCCTGCCCACTGCTTAGTCCCAAAGCCAATGTCAAATAGTTTAGATGTTGTTTTGTTTTAACAGAACCTCACTACTTAAAGTGATTGCAAATGATGAAATCACCAAGGTGATTGTATAAAAAAGAGAAAATATAAGGGCACAGAGCCAAGCCCTGGAGAACTCTAACATTTAAGATCTACTAGAGGACAAGAAGAAAGGATTCCAACAGGAGAGATTAAAAAACCAGGAGTGGAAGAGGAGAGTGTTTTAAGAAAGAACAAATGGTGATCCATGTCCAGTGGTACTGAAAGATGAAGGATAGGGAAGTGTCTTTAGGATTTGACAATCTGGAGAATAACTGATAACCTTGAGACCCATTTTAGTGGAATGGTAGGGCAAATTCAAATTCACATGAATTGGAAAATGAGAAAAAGATAAACAGCAGGCATAGGCAAAGGCTTGGAGATGTTTTGGCTATAAAGGAGAGAAGAAGAATTGGATGGCAGGTGGAGAGAATATAGAGTCAAGGAGAGATTTTTTTTTTTTTTTTTTTTTTTAATGGAAGACCGTAGGGTATGTGTGTGTACTGACAGAAGCGATTTGGACAAAGAGAAAAACTGATCATGCAAGAGAGAGAGAGAGACAGTGATTAAGGAAGCAATTTCCAAAAGACAAGAAGAAGTAGGATCCAGAACACACATAGAGGATTAGATTTCAACAGTGAGAGTGTCATTTTCTCAGTTGTTAACAGGAGGGAACAAAGAGAAGATGGATGTTAATTCAGAGATAGGAAACCATAAATAATGATCACTAACATGCATACTGTGGGTCAAACATTGTCCCAAGTACTCTGCATTCAATATTTTAGCCCTGTGAGTTTGATTTCATTTCATTCCCACTTTACAGATAAGAAAACAGAGGCTTCAAGAGGCTATATAATTTTCCTAAGGTTTCTAAACTTATAAGGATCAGAACTGGGATTTAAGCCCCACCAGCCAGACCCACACTTTTAACTTCTATTTCAAAATGACCCAACTCATTTTTCTACAGAGGAGTAATACCCACTCCCTCCCCAAAAAAGACAAAATTAAGAATACAGTGCATGCTGACCAGGACTGGGTTAGGAGGAGTAGGGAGAAAGGGCTGCAGTAATGATAGTGGAAGGAGGGAGAAAGATAAGATTAATACTAATACTGACCTGTTCCCCTTTAATATACAGTGCTGCATATTTTTCAAAGCATTTTTGCAGTTCTTCTCTCAGTGAGTAATGAATAGCTTAAGTGGAGCTAGAAATCTTTTTACAGGAAGAAAAGGAGCTATTTTCTGATTGTCATAAGGTATTCCAGTTCTAGGGATCTGAAAAGGGATTCTTCGCATTTGCCTTTGGCATAGCCTATGGCTGATTCAAGCAAAGTGTTAAATGCACACCTTTCTAGGGGATGAGTTCCATCTCCTTTCGGCCAATTGGCTCTGCTCTGCCCTGCTCCATGCCAGAAACCCAGCTTTCAAATACCTGCTCTTGATCAGGGGTAAAAAAAAAAAAAATCCTGAATGGAAACCTGTGAAGGAACTATCTCCAGTCTCACAGCACTATTTTAGAGAGTATCTCAACATATAGAGGAAGAAGAGGCAGGGGTATTAGGTCCATAGCAGAAAATACACTGTTGGATCCTGGCATGGTGGTGCCCTCCTGTAATGCCAATGACTCAGGAGGCTAAGGCAGGAGGATCACAAGTTCACGGCTAACCTCAGCAATTTAGCAAGGCCCTGAGAAACTTAATGAGACCCTGTCTCAAAATAAAAATGAGAAGGGCTGGGGATGTAACTTAGTGGTAGAGCTCCCTGGGTTTGATCCATAGTACTGAAAAAAAAAAAAAAAAAAAAAAAGGAAATGAAAGAAAGAAAAGAAACACACTGTCAGCCATGCTGGTGCAAGCCTATAATCCCATCTTGAGTGGCTAAGGCAGGAGGATCCCAGGTTTGAGGTCAGCTTGGACCACTAGCAAAGACCCTGTTTCAAAATAAAAATTAAGAAGGATTGGGGATGTAACTCAGTAGTTAAACACCCCTGAGTTCAATCCCCAGTAGCACCAAAATAAATAATTAAATAAATATACCTGTCATATTAACACATAACAATGCTTTGTGTCAGTCACCAAGTGGATATTGAGCTAATGCTAGGTTCTAGGTCCTGAGGTGACTGAGGGGTTTAGGAGACTCTTCTGACCTTGAAGAACTCCAGAGCTAGTGAGCCATCGGACGGGTCTATCCTAAAAAGGTATTCAGTGTAGTATATCCAAGAAGCCATGAGAACACAGCAGTGGCAAGGTAGAGAAGGGAGCAGATCAGAGGTGGCCAGAGAATGTAGTCAGTAGTGCTACATGATCTGCTTTGAAATTAAGATTTTTAGTTTGCTTTCAAATACACATTTGTTTTTTTGTTTGGGTCAGATGTTCATAGCCTTCCCCCTTATTACCTTTTCTGCCTTGAGATTTCCAAAGCCCATCAACTTGTCCCAGTTTGTGAGGAACTCCCCCAAAGCTGTGAGGATCTTTTCCACAAGTCTGGGCCAACAGCTAGCCATGTTTGTCCTAAGCCCCTTACCCTTGCTCAGCCTCTACAAGCAGTGGAATGGCTCCAAGATCTGGGAACAATAACTGTTTCTCAGCTGGAGGATTTGTTTACTAGTCAATGTAGGCTAATTATCAAAAAATAAATAAATAAATAAAAATAAGCCTCAAAAGTGTTTGTAATGGTGGTTTTAAAATTCAAGTTTAGCATCCTCTAGAATTCAGAATCTTTGATTGATGTTCTAGCTGGCATATAAGAAAAGAACATAAAAAATCAAATAGGAGATTTTTATTGGCCCAGGGGAAACAGCATACATCACCTCCATCTGCAATCCAGTGGCCGGACTTCAGTCGTGTCTATTTCTCAGCAAGGTAGTTTGGGAAATGCAGTCTACTGTGTGCCCAGGAAGAAAACGGGGCAGATTTCAGTGAGCACATGGAGACTCTGCCACACAGTGGGTGGCATTGGCTGAGAGCGTAGAGTACTACACTCTGGTGAGGGTGACAACGACAGACTCCCTCAGCATTCAAATCTGGAGATCTAGCATATTCCTACTTCGGGTTTTAGGGAGGGTGACTGGGAGAGGCACTGTCTGCTTCATGAATGGAAGGAGCCCATGCATGAGTGGATGGGTGAGAATCCTTTGCACAGGATAGGAGCTGACTCGTGCCTGGAGGAAGGCACTCTGGGGTCCTCCCGGAGTATTGCTGTGGCTGAGACAATCTGATTGTCTCTCTTCAGCTTCTTCCAACCTTGGAGCATAAATATTCCAAGACATCCTCAAATGTAACAAATCAAGTTCTCTCTTATGTATCTAGAAAGTACCATCTAATTGTACCATCCTTGGGAAAGGTAAGAAAATAGTTACTCAGGTCATTTTTCAGTGTGGTCCAGTTAGGGGACTCTGGCTGAGAAACATGGAAGAGAGGCACACAGCATTGGCATCGCGCATTTGAGGCAAATGCTCTGGACTGTGTTCTCCCTCCCCCAGTCTCCTGTCCCCTGAAAGGAAGCAAACTGATGTCATGAGAAATTCCTTTCTAATAACAAAAACAAATGGGAGGTCTCAGGGGATTGTTCCTATGGAGAGACAGTGGTCTTGTAAGAATGAGAAAATGGTGACTCCTGCTCAGAGTTCTGGTTAAGGATCAGGTAGAATTTTTCCAACATCATTTTGAATCAAGAGAGGCACTGAAATCACTTTAGTAAAATCTTTGAGTGGGAAAAATGTAAAGAAAACAAAATCCAACTCTGGCTGCTTTCCCCAGGAAAGGCATTAGTCAGGCAGCTGCTGGAGCCAGCCACCTCTCAAGAGCCTGTTTTTCAGTGTCACCGTAGTGACTCGCCATGCTCTGGGTTTTAATTCTAGCCTCTAATCTCGGTCGCTTCTGTGATAAATTAATTGTAATGATAGAGGCCCCAGTTACGAGGTCTGCACCGTTTGCTTGTAATGTGAGCGACAGGTTTAGGGCCTGCTTTATTTAAGATGCTGGGGTAATTACATGGGAGTTAGCATATGCAGGCAGAGATATGATTCATTCTTCCAGCCACAAGCATGACACAGCTGTTTGCGGGATAAAATAGGGGAACCGTGTTGTTACAAAATGTTCCCCTTATTATACCTCATTAAAAACAAGGCTGTGATAAGTCAGGACTGGCAATGAAGAAAATCTATTGCCCCTCTGTAAAACCTGATAGGAGAGGAGCTTAGAGCTGTGCTGTGTCATTTTATTTTTTATTTCTTTTTATTCTTTTTATTTTTTTGTCCTTTCACTGACTCTTCTCTCCCTATTATTCAGCAACTCACTGAATACTTGGGGAAAGAACAGCCTCCCGGACCCTTTCCCTTTCTTCTTATGAAATAGGGGCTGCCCTTTCCCTTGCTTAGCTAAAGCTGAGAATTTTCAGAAAGAGAGAGCATTCGCTCAGAACAAAGCCAGAGGGGTCTTTTTGGCGACCTGTCCCAATTTTGTCCTCATCACCTTCAACAGGAGCACATAGGCTGAGAGAGCTCAGAGGCTCCGGTGGGGGCCAGAGCTTCAAAGTCGGAGAAAATCACGAGCAAGAGACAGAGGCCCATTCCTTTCAAGAGACAGACATATGCTCTCTGCCCCCATCATCTCTCTTTTTAAAAATAACTTTAAAAATGGAAATGAATCTTGGCCTGATTTTCCTTCTTCTTTTCTCTCTCTCCAAGGGAACTAGTGAGAGTTTCAACCAACACGCAGATCAACATTAAACTACAGACAGAGGGCCAACTAAATCAGGCTAGTTTTGATCAAAAATGGGTGGTTAGGGGCTGGGGTTGTGGCTCAGTGGTAGAGCACTTGCCTAGCATGCATAAGACCCTGGGTTCAATCCCTAGCACTAGAAAAACAAGTAAAAATGGATGGTTAAGAAAGAGAAACTGTAGTACAACTTCAGTGATAGCTACTTAGGGTCATTCCAAAAGAGCTGTCCATGAGATAGACATATGTCTGTTCAACAGTAAAGCCCACCTGGGGAGCCACAGATCTTTATGGTTAACAGAGCGGGTTGCATGAGTTCAAATCTTAGCTCCACTACCTGCCAGTCACGTGGTCTTGGGCAAGTGAAGTCAGTATCTCCTTGTTTCTATCTTTGCTATCTGTAAAATGAAACTGGCAATAATATTACCTACCTCGAGAGTTGTTATAAGGAATAAATGAGATGACCCACGTAAAGAGCTCAGAACATGCCTGGCAAACAGCATGTGCTACATAAATGTTATCATTATAAGTAATGTAATTAGCAGCAGCAAATGGCTTGGGTCTACATGTGTTTTAGACTTGAAAGGAGGGTTTTAAAAACTGTGGTTGCTGCAACAGAAATAGGACTAATTTGTGACCCTTCTTCACAGTTTAGGCTTTGGGGACAAAGTCTCAAGATTTAGGTTGGCAACAAGGGAAGGAAGTCCATGGGCACAATTGACAGACCCTTGGTGTGTTCTCCCTAAGAGCTTGTGAATTGAGTTGAAGTGTTCTGATCATCTGGAGGACGGGGTAGCCTACAGAAAGGAACAAGTGAGCATGCTGGCACCATAAAAGTTGATGTTGAAGAGGTCGGCAAGGGCCTACAGATGTACAATTTTACATATAATACAAATAAGTAGAATCAAAAAAGCAGTAGATACTAAAAGAAAAGATAGTGCAGATTAAAGATAACTATACTATAACCTTGAAGGGGTAAATACCATGAAAAGAATTCTGATAAGCTGTTGTGGGAGTTCAGAATGAGGCAAGACAGTTTTCAGCTGGAAACTCCTGGTATTCCTCAGGATTCTGTGCTGCCCATTGTTCGTTCTTTCATTTACTCAATGAATATTTATTGAATTCCCACTATGTACCAGGCACTCGTCCTTGGCTCTCATCCACCTCCTTGGTTTCAACTACATGAAAATTAGTTGGATTTTCATCTGCCTGTTGGGCGTTTTCCAGCATGAAAAAGCAAGTCTTTTTCTTAAAATCCTCGTCAAAGGCCCACTGCATCCCTTTGGCTTTGATTTGTGACCATTTCTGAACCAATCATGGAGGACAGGGAAACATAATGCTCTAATTGTCTCATGTCTGCATCCCGTCCATTACCCTAGAGTGAAGGGTACAGTCTGCTTCACCAGAATCTCATAGACTGAGAACAGGGGAAAGAGTGGTCTTGAATAACCCATTTTGTTTCACATCTCTTAAGTCTTTATACATGCTGTTTCCACTGATCAGAAAGTGGTCTTTTATCACTTTGCCTAACCAATGGGTTTTATTTGTCCTTAGAAAACTTGCTCAGTAATGATCTCCATTGTGAAATCTACTCCATTAGAGCTAATGACTTTCTTTTTTTTTTTTTTTTTTGTACCAGGGATTGAACCCAGGGGTGCTTAACCACTGAGCCACATTCCTGGCCCTTTTTATTTTTTACTTTGAGGCAGGGTCTCCCTCAGTTGCTTAGGGCCTCACTACGTTGCTGAGGCTGACTTCAAACTTGCAATCCCCTTGCCTCAGCCTCCTGAGCCACTGGAATTAGAGACATGTGCCATCACACCCAGACTTTTCTATATTCTTTTGTACTTTAAACATATAGCATCTTAGGGGGCTGAGACAGGAGGATTGCAAGTTCAAAACCAGCCTCAGCAAAAGCTAGGCGCTAAGCAACTCAGTGAGACCCTCAGTGCCCATGAGTTAAATTCCCTTTGCCAAAAACACCAAAAAACAAAAAACAACAACAAAAAAAACCACCCATAACTCTATCATTGAATGCATCAACCTATGTGTTCATTGTATGTTTGAAAAGGTACAATGTGTGTTTGAATGTAAACAATAAATGCTTGAATGTATCAACCTATACATTCACTTTGTATGTGTCTGGGTCATCTTTCCCCACTGTACTGTGAATTGCTACAGTAGGATTGTTTTATAGTCCCAATACTCAGTTTAAACATATTTGGCACTCAACAAATGTTTATTAAACTATTCTCTTTTCTTCCCTAGGACCGAGGATTGAACCCCAGGGTGTGTCTACCACTGACACACCCACATCTTTTTATTTTTTATTTTGAGACAGAAGTCTCTTTAAGTTACCCTGTCTGGCTTCAAATTTAGCAATCCTTCTGCCTCAGCCTCCCAAGTAACTGGGATTATAGGCATGTGCCACTGTGCCATGATAAACTATTCTGTATAAGACTAATCATACAACAAAGTGTGTTATCAACTAGAAATGAAGATACTGGATATGTTTCCTAAGCATAGTTAAAGATAAGAAGAAATGAGGAATCAGAGATGAACTCTCAAGGGAAATTAGTAAAGTACTTTTAAATGAATAAAAAATAAAAACACTACACCATAACTGATGGGATGCAGCTAAAGCAGTGCTCTGAGGGAAATTTATGGCTATAAACACCTGTATTTTATTTTTTCCATATTTTTATTGTGCATTATAGTTGTAAATATGGTGACATTTCTTTTTACCTATTTGTACATACACACAATATAACAATATAATTTGGCCAATATCACTCTCGAGTGTTTCTCCTTTCTCCCTTTTCCTCCCCTGCCCCCATCCCTTTCCTTTACTCTACTTCTCCCTGTAATTTTCATGAGATCTTCCCCACCTTTCTTTCCCTTTTTCCTCTCTAGCTTCCGCATAGGAAAGAAAACATACTACCAAGGCTTCCTGAGTTTGGATTATTTCACTTAACATAAAGTTCTCAAGTTCCACCCATTTTCCTGCAAATGACATAATTTCATTCTTCTTTATGGCTGAAGAAAACTCCATTGTGTATGCATAACATATTTTTAAAAATAAACATCTGTATTTGAGAAGAAGTTTTTGTTTTTGTGGTATCAGGAATTGAACCCAGGCTTACTCAACCACTGAGCCACATCCTTTATTATTATTGTTATTATTTAATCTTGAGACAGGGTCTCACTAAGTTGCTAAGGCTGGCTTCCAAATTAAGATCCTCCTGCCTCAGTCCCCCATGCCACTGGGATTACAGGCATGTGCCACCACACCCGGCTAGAATGGAACTTTCTTAATGGTGAGAGACTGGATGCTTTCCTTTTCAGATCAGGAACAAGACAAGGATGTCCACTCTTACCACTTCTATTCAACATTGTACTGGAGGTTCTAGTAATTAAGTAAGAAAATGAAATAAAAGGCAACAGATTGGAAAGAGAAAAGAAAACTCAATAATAAAAAATAATAACCCAATTTAAAATGGGCAAAGGATCTGAATAGATGTTTTTCTAAAGAAGATATATGAGTGCTCAATAAGTACGTGAAGAGCTTCTCAACATCATTAGACATCAGGGAAATGCAAATCAAATTTACAGTGAAATTCTACTTTACATTCACTAGGGTGGATATAATCAAAAAGCCAGATAATAAAAGAATTGGGAAGGCTGCAAGAAAATTGGAACACTCAGTACCCTGCTGGTGGGAATGTAAAAGGTGCAACCACTTTGGAAAAGAGTCAAAAAGTTAAACAAAAGTTACCATTTGAAGCTGAGCACCGTGGCACATGCCTGTAATCCCAGCAGTTCGAGAGGATGAGGAAGGAGGATCGCAAATTCAAGGCCAGCCTGGGCAATTTAGTGAGACCTTAAGCAACTTAGTTAGAACATGTCTCAAAATAAAAAATAAGGGTTGGGGAGATAGCTCAGTTGGTAGAGTGCTTGCATTGTAAGCACAAGGCCCTGGGTTCAATCCCCAGCACCCAAAAAAATAAATAAATAAATAAATAAATAATAAAAAGGACTGGGGATGTGACTCAGTGGTAAAGTGCCTCTGGGTTCTACCCCTAGTGCCCCCCCCCCAAAAAAAAAAAAAAGATACCATTTGACTCAACAATTTCACTCTTGGGTACAGTGGTTCCCCCTAATTTGCAGGGAATACATCCCAAGACCTCTAGTGAATGCCTGAAACTGTACCCATACATACTATGTTTTTTCCTATACATACATACTTACAATAAAGTTTAACTTGTAAATCAGGTACAGTAAGAGATTAACAACAGTAATTCATAATAAAATAGATCAATCATAACAATATACTATAATAAAAGTTATGCAAATATACTCACCCTCTCTCAAAATATCTTCTTGTCCTGTAAGAACCCTTCTTCTTGTGGCCATGAGATAATACGGGGCCTACATGGTGAGGTGAAGGTGCATAATGCAAGCCTTGTGATGCAGCTCTAGGCTACACTGACCTGAGAAGGAGGATCATGGAGCCATGACAATGCCCAGCAAGGGAGGTAACTGAAGCAGGAAAGCAAAGCTCCAGATAAAGAGACCACTGGTTGGGTACGGTGGTGCACACCTGTAATTCCAGCTACTGGGGAGGCTGAGAGAGGAGGGTCACAAGTTCAAGGCCAGCCTTGGCAACTTATTGAGACCCTTTTCAAAGTGAAAAACAAAAAGGGCTGGGGATGTAGCTCAGAGGTAGGGCACTTGCCTATCATGGGTTCAATCCCAAGTACTGGCAAAAAGAAAGAAATCAGAAGCAAAAGGTCAACTATTATGTGCTTCCATTTATATGAAATATCTAGAATATGAAATATCCAGAATATGCAAATCTATAGATGCAGAAGCTAGATTAGTAGTTGTCAAAGGCTGTGGGGATGGAGGATTGGGGATTATAGATTAAAGCCGTGGATTTGGGGGAGGGGGATGATGAAAACCTCCTAAAATTCACCTTGGTGAGAGATGAATAGTAATAACAAAACCAATGCATTTTTAACCTTAAATGGGTCAATTGTATGGTATGTGAATTATATATTAATAAATATATCTCTTAAAAATGAAAAGAGGGGCTGGGATGTAGCTCAGAGGTAAAGCCCTGGGTTCAGTCACCAGCACTGCAAAAGAAAAGACAAAAATAAGTGAATAAAAATAAAAATAAAAGAAATCATGAGGATTTGAACAGGAACAGTAATAGGTCCAAAAAGGGGATAAACTAAAGAGCAATTATGAAATCTGATGGACTTTGCTAAAAATTTGATTTATGTACAAATGAGAAAAAGAAATCTTTTTTTTTTTTTTGATGAATTTCTAAGTCAGGTGTTTGGGAGTAATGATGACACCATTTACAAAAACAGGAAATACACCAGGCGCTTTGGCACATGCCTGTAATCCCAGCGGCTCAGGAGGCTGAGGCAGGAGGATCATGAGTTCAAAGTCAGCCTCAGCAACTCAGGGAAACCCTGTCTCTAAATAAAATATTTAAAAGGGGCTAGGGATGTGGCTCAGTGACTAAGCCCCCCTGGATTCAATTCCCAGTACCAATAAAATAAAATGAAAAAATTTTAAAAAGAAACAGGAAATACGAAGAGAGAGAAAGTTTGAATGGCAAGAAATATTTTTAGACTACCACAGTGCTTGGCACAGAGCAGGAGATAATAAAATATCCGATTAGGGATGGGGATGAAGCTGAGTGGTAGAGCACTTGCTGAGCATGCAGAAGGCCTGGGTTTGATCCCCAGAACCACAGGAGGGGGACGTATATAGTCTAGCAGAATGTAGACTACTTAAAAAGTAGATTCAATAAGACATGGTAAGTGTTTTGATGGGGATGGTACTAGGTGCTTTGGAAATGTGTGGTTAGTAAGGGAACCTTACTAGTTGGAGTGAAGGAAATCCAACTGTTAAGTAGGAGTTAGGCAAGCAAGGGACAAGGGTAGGGAAACATCTTGGTAGAGGGAGGATAATGAACTTTCTAAGCAGAATTAGCTGTATAAGTTGACCCAGAGGTAAAAGAGGGACTAAAAGTAAATTGAGATACCTAAAGCTTCAGGAAGGCACAGATCTTTTTGTTCACTGTTGTATCCCAGCATTGAGAATAGTGTCCAGTATGTAGTAAGCACCTGATGTGCTTATTGGATGGAAAAATGGATGGATGGTTGGATAGTTGGATGAAAGGAAGGAAGGAAGGAAGGAACAGTGGCAAGAGATGATGGCAAGAGACGTAGACAAGGACTGGTTCATGTGGACTTTACGTCTTACTAAAAAGCCTGGGCTGAATCCTAATGACAATGGGAAGCCACTAAAGAGGGGCAGAAACAGAGTCAGGTTTTTATTTTAGAAGGAGCAGTGTGGCTACAAATGGAGAATAGGGAGCTTGGGAATAGCCTGGGTGACAGAGTAAACAGAGGGACCTTCCACTGACATGGAAGAACAAATCAATGTGAAGGGGAGAAAGAATGAGGTCGGTTTTTAGCATATTGAATTTTTAGGTACCCGTGGGAAATCCTGGTGAAGAAATTGGGATACAGGCAGTTCTACCAGGATGAAAATCAGAAGAGGGGTTGGGAATGGTGATAGAGATTTAGAGTCAGTGTTATTCATATGGTAGCTGAAGCTATGGGAGTAAATGAAGAGAATGAAGGAATGAAATGCAAAAGCTGCTCTGAGTGGCTTCAGTTAGAAACCTGCAGGATGATGGATGCTGAGGGAAAAAGGGAAGGCTTGAAGTAACGAAGCAGTACTCCTTCCCGATCCCACAGGGCAGAGCTGAGTTTGAGGAAAGAAAGCTGTGTGCCTGGGTAGGCAAGGGTGACTTCCCACGCCACTGCTTTTCACCCCTGCCCTTTGCCACCTCCACAGTAGCATGGCTTTCCAGTCCAGTGTGTGGCTGCTGGGTAATAGATTTGTGTGACGTGGGTGATGGTCCAGAGCACAGCTCTTACTAGTGCTTCCCCTTCCCACCAGCAATGAAACACCCCCTCACACACCCCGTTCACCTAGCAAGTTGCTAAAATTAAAACTTAATCAAGCATGTTCACTTGGGGATGCTGAATAATTTTGCAGCCCACCCCAGAGAGCAGGGAACTGCTGGGGCAGACAATTACAGCATGAGGGCTGCAGGAGGTGCCTCCACTTTCCTGTGGTCCTCCTCCAAACTCCCAATGGACCGAAAGACAGTGAGGCCTGCCTCCTACCAGCCTGGCTACTGCCTCAAAGGTGGGGAGTCCAGGCCAATAATATCTCCTCTGTGACACTGGCCTGAGGGCGAGACACGACCTCTGGGACAATTTCTCCTCTGGCCAGTATTGTCCTTTTCCCTGGGAGCAAAGCAAAGGTTGTAATAGTGTCACCTTTCAAATAAATCCTAGAGTGATAGCCCTGAATCCCTATGGCATCTCTGGAAGTTTCACTGAAGCAATGCCATTGGGCTGAAGTGTGGCTCAGTGGTAGAGCACTTGCCTAGCAGGCATGAGATCCTGGGTTCAATCCCCAGCACCACAAACACCCAGTGCTGTGACCACAGACATATTCGATATGTCTGTCTTATCCTTTGCAATTGTACCTATGGTCCAGGTTCTTTCTTAAGGTCTTATAGATTCTTGGTTTAAATTAGTGATCAAATATGAACATGTTAATGCCTCACCAACACACCTAAGTATTCCATCCTAAGCTTAGAAACCAAGCTCCTCTTAATAAAACCACTGGCCTGAATGGTCTTGGATCTTTATTTACCCATATGGAGTGAAGTCCTACAATCTTGAGTGAACGCCTTGTCTCTTGAGTGTAATCTTACTCCAGTGTACAGCTGTTTCTCTTATCTACCTGTGTGTTAGCCAGCTTTCTGACCCTATGACCATAGTACCTAACATAAATAATTTACAGGAGGAAGTCTTTATTTTGGCTCACAGTTTCAGAAGTTTCAGTTCATGGTTGGCAGTCTCCATTGCTTTGGACCTGAGGTGAGGCAGAACATCATGGAGGAAGGGTAGAAGGGAAGAAAGCTGCTCAGTTCATGATATTGATGAAGCAGATGGGGAGGGGTGAGGGAGAGGCTAGGGATAAGATATAGTCCCCAGGGCACACCCCCAGTGACCTACTTCCTCCAACCACTCTCTACCTGCCTGCAGTTTCTACCACCTCCCGGTAGTCCATTCAGATTATTAATCCATCAGATGGATTAATCCACTGACAAGGTCAGAGCCCTCATGATCCAATCACTTCCTAAAAGCCCCACCTCTGGACATTGCTGGGCCAAGCCTTCAGCACATGAGCTTTTAGGGGACATTCCAGATATAAACCATAGCAACTTGTGTATGACAGTTCCTCATATGCTCATCAGCACTATGTGGTAATCCTTGTTATTGGCCTCAGTATTATTTTATTATATGAGATAATCCTTCTCAATCAAGTCTTCCTGCATAAAGGCCAGAGCTTGTGAGTTCACGATTATACACTCCCTTTCCTTAGTACATGATAATCACTCCATTTCCCCAAGTTCAATAATTCCCCTCAATCCTAGGTTCATTTACCATCCACACTTTTTAAGCATGTCACATACTGCTTTTAGGACCTCCCTTTCTCATGTCCCCCTTCTTTCTGTTAGAAGTTGCCTCCCAAATTCTTCAAATAAATATTGCTCTGAAGTTGATAATGTTCCTTCTCATCTGTACTCCCAAGGGATCTAGTCTGGCCCAGAAGGCCAGGCTGGGTGATACATGGAAAGCTGTTTGTGCTTCCATGTGAAACAGAAACCAGCTGGGGAAAAGCCCAGCCTGGTGAGGGGATGTGCTGCCTGGGAGCAACAGATCAGCAGTGGCCTGGCCCTAACTTGGCTCTGACAGTAGTTGTTCCCGTAGAGCCAGGCATGCCAGATGTACATCAACATTTACCATGGAACATATTTGGAGGGTGGAAAACATCCCTGTTTCTTCCATTTATAGATCCATCCTTCCAAAGCACTTTTTTTTCTGCATTCCTAGAAGAGAAAGGCCCATTGGCAGGTATGAAGTAGTAACTCCAAAGATCCACATTGTCACATCCAAATTCTTCCCCAGTTTACTGGAACCAAACTCTTCATTCCCTCTGTTTTCTTCACTCAACAAAAGAGTTCCCTGACTCCTGGGAAGCCTTCATTGCCTGGACTGTCATTCTATAAAGTTCTGTATACTCTATAGTGGTTCTCAACCTTGCCTGTATACGAGACTTACTAGGAAAACCTTTAAAATTACCAATATCCTTAAGGCTCCCTCTCTGATAGATCAAGATATAATTGATTCTGGAGCTCAGACTCAGTGGTTGGATTTTTAAAGTTCTTCTGATTCTGATGTTGTGTGACCACAGTGGAGAACCACTGCTCTGATCTGACCCCATCTCTCACACCTCCTCACCTCCAACAGTCCATCAAAATCCCCTACATCAGTGAATCTCAAACTTAACCATCATCAAATCATCCAAGAGGGCTTGTTAAAACACACTTCGCTAGGCCCCATCACCCAGAGTTTTTGATTCTGTAGGTCTGGAAAAGATTTGCTTTTCTTAAAAGTTCCCATATGTTACTGATGCTGCTGGTCCAAGGACCACACTTCAAGAACCAGTTCCAATATCCTGCTCTTTCAGCTCCTTGACTTTGTCTCTCCAATGAGCTTGTCCTCCTACCACGGTCATGGACTCTAATGCTCACCCCCAAGCCTTGTCATTACCAATAATTACACCCTTTTGTAATATCCATCTTAAGCATCCTACCCTCCAATCTCCACTTCACTCCTGGTTGTGCCCCAATTCCAACCCCGTGGGACTCCACTGTACTGGATCTCCCTGTTTTCACTATCCCTCACCCCATCATGCCCTTTCTCTTAGCCCAGCTTAGGTTCCATGGTCCAGTATTATTTTTGTTCCCTCAGACACCCTCAACTAATTCCTTGCCTCTTTTCTTTTGTTATACTCTCTTAACAAAAACTCTAACCTTAGATAAGTCCACTACTTGCACCTTGAATCTCATTTAATTTAGTGAATAATTCAATCACTTCTGCTTGCTCCCCCCACTCCATGGGCCAACCCATTTTGTCTATCATTGTTTGGCTTTCTTTCCGGCGAGTGATTTGACACTCTGGATCCCATTCCCTCTCACTTTCCTTAAGGACACTGTTCCAGCAATCGCCTCCTCCTCATCTCCTCATCAATTCTTCTTCCTATTGGTGCATTCCTGTCAGCACACAAATATGTAATGATATGTACCATCTTTCAAACTTCCATTGGTCCCACTGCCCTGCTACTCCTCCATTTCCCTGTTCTACCTTGTCACCCTCCTCTCTCCTCATTCTCACTTGAACCCTCCCTACCCAGATTTTCTCCCCTCTTTCCTTGGAAATGTGTTTTGTCAAGGTCGCTAGTGATTTTCCTATTCCCAAACCAGTAGCCACTCTTTGGTCCCAACCTGTCATTCTCTCCTTCTAAAACACTTTCTTCACTTGGCTTCTGGGATATTGCTCACCTTCCAGGTTCTCCTACCTCACGGCTTGCTCCCTTTGCTGGTTCCTTCTCCTCTCTCTGATCCCTAAACTTTAGAGTGGCCTTGGAATTGGTCCTCAGATTCCTCTCTCCTCTATCTGCATTCCCTTCCCAGATGATCTCATCCAGTTCCATGGCTTCAACACCAAGTCTATACTGGCAACTCCCAAATTTATATCTCCAACCTACAAGATACAAAGTTCTCCCTGAACTTCAAACTCGTGTACCTAGTGGCTTACTGGACATCTCCTGTTGGCAGCTCATATTTGTAAGTTCAAAACCAAACTCCTGATTCTTCTAACTGCACAGTCCCAAACAATTACTTCCTTTATCAATGACATATCAGTAAATAGCTATTTCAGCCTTCCCCTTGGATCAGGCCCCAAACAAAAAGTCATCCTTGACTTCTTTCTCTCACACACACCATCCATACCACCTATTTACAAATCCTGATTGTTCTACTATCAGAATGTTCTCAAAATCTGACCTCTTCTCTCCAACTCTACTACATTACCCTGGTCTGAGTCATCATTATTTCTCACCTAGATAGTTTCTTAAATTCTTCCCATTTCTACTCTCATCCTGGGACCTTTCAATATGTACATCAAATTCTGAGATTCCTCTGTCTTGCCCCTCATACAGAGCAATCTAAACCCCTTATAAAGGCAAAGGAGACCTGCATTACTTGGCCTCACTGTCCTCTCTGATCTCAGACTCCCCTACTCCTTTTTGTCTTGCTTCAGGCTTTCAGTTTCTTAATCTACAGCTCAGGGCCTTCACTCTTACTGTTCCCTCAGGCTGGGAAGCTCCCTCACTTTCTGACTGTTTGAGAGGCCTCCTGTGACCTCCATCCGCCTCTAACACACTCCTCACTGGCTCTCTCTAGCCCTTTTTCTTGCTGTATAGACTTTCACCTGAAGTTTTATGTGTTGGTCTCTTTTGACCCCAGCAGATGAGCTCTGTGAGGACGACGTTGTTTTATTCATCGCCATTTCCCCAATGAGCATATGATAGATGCTCAATAAATACTTGTTGAATTAATCCGTTAATTGAAAAGCGTTTCGGTCTTCCCTCCCCAGTGGCTGCAGCCCCGTATGGGGAGGTATCCCCTGACTGCCTCTCTCTATTTTCTAATAGCCTCCTGGTCACCACCTGGGCCCCTCCCCTCCCCAGAGCCTGCCAGACCCTTCTAATTGCTCCTGCTGCACAGAGAGGGAGTCAGTCTCTAAAGAGAGAGTGGAGGGAGGGAGGAGCTCCATCTGGTGTCCAGGAAGATAAGGGAGCAGCCTGGGGTCGGCTGTTCTCCTGCATCCTTGAGTCCACAATATGGGGCTAGAGAGCCTTGGGGCCAGGCACCCTTCCGGTAGACTGGCTCTCGGCTCTCCTCAATTCTGTTGTCAGAGGATGGGTCCAGAAGCCTCAACTTCTCTTGATTTGACCAACTTAGCAGGGCCCAGCAACCAGCCTCCGGGCTGCAGAAGGCAGGGGGTGGGGGTGGCAGGGACAATGGGCAGCTCTGAGCCAGCGCTCCTTTTGCACCAGCCTGAAGTGATACAATGATACAAAGGGAGAGTCTTGTGCTCCCGGGAAGGGGGGTGGGCAGAGGCCTTTGTCCCACTATTTTATACATTGCTGCAGGGTGGGGGGTTGGAGGGTGGGGGGGTGGTAAGCGGCTGTCAATATGGGGAGGAGTAGAGAGTGATGCAGAGGCCCTGGAAAGTTTTTGAATTTCAATCGGGTTGGCTTTGAAAGAGTTTGGCTTTTGTTGAAAGAAAGAGAAAGGTTAATGCTAAAGTTGAGGGGGAGGGGGTGGCTTCTGGAGATAGAGTCCTGTTTGCAGGCGGTCAGCTGTGGGACACCCAGGCTGGCAGAAAGTCTGGGGATGAGAGAGCAGAGGAGCAGTGGGGTCCTATCTCCCTGCACCGGGCCAGAATGAGGAGCACCAGTTAGAGAAATCAAGAGTCCCTGGGAGCAAGCAGGGAAAGTGGTCAGGAAGGGGAGGCGGTATGGGCAGGGGCAGGGCAATTTCTTCTTCCTGTGTGTTTTACAGAGCCTTTGACTTTTTAAGCCAGGAAAGAATGAAGTTCCCTCCCCTCTCCCCTCCCTCTGCAATCCACCCAATCACAGCAGCAGAGCATTGGCGAGACTCTGTGATAAGTGCAGGCTTAGGATGGTAGGGAAGGCAAGGCCAGGGTGGCTGGGGACCTCTCAGTGTTCAGGAACAAGCTGTTTTCCATGCTCTTGGCTTCTGCTGACACCGCCCTCCTGACTCTGTGTCCTCTACCTTCTCCAGAAAGAGCAGAAAAACCTGGAGTCTTTGGAACGGGCAACATGTTCCTTTCTTGAAAGTTGGGAGAAAAAAGAGAAAGGATGGGGGAGTAATTGTAGCCATTCAACAGTCTAGAGATCTGCAATTTCAAGTCCAAGCATGGGGGCCTGGCCTTCTCCAGTTCAGTTCACCTCACAGCCATACAAAATCTTTGATTCTTTCCTTTTCCTAAACTTGTCCCAAACACATACATACACACTTCATATGGCTTCTGGCAAAGGCTACAGTATGATCGATTCAGTGTTCTGGGAGTCTTGGTAAAGAAGTCTGTTGGGGGCTGGGCCTGGTGGCACACACCTATAAATCCCAGAGGCTCAGGAGGCTAAGGCAGGAGGATTGCAGGTTCAAGGCCAGCCTCAGCAAGTTAGTGAGGCTGTAAGCAACCTAGTGAGACCCTGTCTCAAAATTTAAAAATGAAATAAAAAGGGCTGGGGATGTGGCTGAGTGGTTAAGCACCCCTGGGTTCAATCCCCAGTGCCAAACAAAACAAAACAACAACAACAAAAAAGCCAAAAAAATAAAACAGTCTATTGGGGTTTTCAATTCTCTAAATGGCATCACTCTATGTTCTCAGCTCCACAGGCTGTGAACCTGCCTTTGAGATCTCCAAGACCAAACCCTGAACTCCAGCCTGGAGAGAAACATGGATCATTCTTATTTTTATATTTAACTAAGGTCTGTGCAATGTTAGGTCTCATCTTCATGGAACAAATTTTCATTCACTGATTTTTTTTTTTTTTTTTTTTTTTTTTTTTTAATTGGTGGTACTGGGGATGGGCCTCAGGGTACTCAGGGCTTTGTACTTGCTAGGCAAGTGCTCTACCACTGAGCCACACCCCCGGACCCACTGCTCATTAAATATTTGTTAGGCATTTCTTGTGTTACACACTGTTCCAGGTCCTAGGAGACACAGGAGAATAAAAACTATCCCTGCCCACAAGGAGCCCATTCTAAAACAGAAAGACAAACAGAACACAAATTATTATAATCCAGTAAGATAATAATAATAATATTGCCAGGCCATAGAATACATCCTAACATACATCTACCTTCTTTTGGTGGTGGTAGTGGTGGTGGTTCTGGGATTATTTTTTGACTACAGACATTTTCTTACCAAAATGGAAGATTACATTCGTGTTTTTGTCTTAAAGTTTTTAATGCATTTGAAGTGTTTACTGAATGTGTTTACAGAGGAGCAAGAAGGGCTTGGATTCCAAATCCAGGCTAAGGGAGAAAAAGAGGCTTGTGTCCATTTTTGCATACACAGGAGTCAGTGTGCTGGAAGATGGCCATGGCTTTGCCTCCTTCATCCAATGCCACATTGAAAACATGTTGGTGGTTGTATTCTCCATCTGATTTGTAGTCAAGAAACAACCCCAGATTCCACCACCACTACCACCTCCACCTGGAGAGAGAGAGTATATGCATTACCCCAGGTCTTTCTATTTATCTTTCAGGGCCAAATCTTAGGTGGAGAGAGGACATGGAGAAAGATACATAGCCCAGTGTTCTCCAATCCTGGTCCCTGGACAAACAGTATCAGCATCACCTAGGAATTTAGAAATATAAATCCTCAGGCCTCACCCAGGCTACTAAACCAAAAACTCCAGGTGGGCCCAGCAATCTATGTTTTAACCAATTCTCTGGGTGATTCTGAAGCTTCCTAAAGTTCCAGCATGCTGATCAACCTTGCAACTCTTAGATGATCCTAATGTTCCTCAGAAACAATTTGCTCTGGGTAGAAGGCAGCCAGTGGGGACCAATCCAGCACAGCACCTAAGTGTTTGGTTAGTTCTTGGGCCAACCTGCCTGGGAATGTGCATGTGAATGGCTGACACACAGAAGCTCTTAGTGCCCACATTATCTGGGCTTCCTAGAACCTTCTGATTCCACTGGCCCTTGCAGTCCCATGAGAATAAGGCCTTGGCTGTGGAGAAGCCAATGGGAGTGCAAGATGACCATCTGGTAGGACTTGTCCCTTTGAGATTCCTCTTAAGAATCTAGGTTTGTAAGAATACAGATCATGATCTGAGTCTCTGGAATTTCTGAATTGGCACATATTATGAGTAGTTTATTAGAATTTGGAAAGACAAAGAGGGGGAGAGCAAAGCACTTCTTCCATATTTGATTTTTCAGAACGTATCTGATACTCTGGGGAGAAAGCCCAAGGGACACCTGGCACCTGTGTCTTCTTGGTGTCAGTGTGTTTCTTGGCATACAATGAGAGTTTCTCTTTGCAAAAATCTCTTGGCCAAAGCCATGTGACAATGTATGTCTCAAGAAGTTGGCATCTGTCCTTTTTCCAAATTTGTCCTTTGTCTTCTCTGTCCTTCCCAATTTTCCCTTTCACCTGGAGCTAGACACTTCAAGTGTCCTCCAGGATGTTCAGACTGATGGAACCAAATTATTAGTTTTTAGTTATGAAAGTAAGGCTAAGGAAGAAAAAGTAATATTAATTAAGTGTCAAGCACTGTACTTGTTGTTTTACATAATTCATCTCCTTGTCCTCTGGCAGCCTCACACACTGTATGTCCCCCACTGTATCAATTAGGAAACGAGTTGGGAGAGTTTGGCGCCCTGCATACTCACATAGCTTTTACATAGGCAACAGCATTCAAACCTAGATCTGACCAACTTCAGAGCACGTGTTTGTTCCTTCTTATGTCTCAGGAGAGTTCCTCTAGGTCCTGGCTCCCTCTCAGCCAATCCCCAGGAAACAGTCCTCTGGCCAAGTTCATGGGCTTAGCCAGTCCTGGCTGGATTTGCCCCTGGCTCACCCCATCAGCTCTTACCTGAATTCTCCCAGCCAGCAGGGTTGTCCACCTTCTGGTTTCCCCTGGTTGTCCAAAGGAAAGAGCAGAGGGAGGCCACAAGGGCTCTGTACAGGTTGCTGTGAGTGTCCCTTCCATCCTGTGTTAACCCCTGCGGCTGGCCCACAGCAGGGAAGCCTTCTTGCCTAGCCCTGCACAGACTGCTCGCTTGCCTGAGTTTGCATTATTTATTTAATGTCTTGTACCGTAAATAATGGTAACTTTATGGTTATTAGGAACGGGTTAAGGTACATGCGGGTAGCACCAGGCTGCCTTCAAAAGGAACAGTCCTGGCATAAAATGTTGCGATAATTGCTTTACTGCTGAGTGTTGGTCTTTATTTTGTGTCTGATTTGTCCCTTAAGCCAGCGTAACATTCTCCCCACGGCAGGAGAATGCAGAGAGCAAATTGAAGGGCTGAGCATGAACAATGCGACATGGCGCACTGCTGGGTTTTTCTTTTTTCTTCTTTCTTCGTTTCTCCCTTGACCTCCCTCCAATCCTCTCCGCTCCCCTCCCCCCATGCCCTGCCCCAGTCTCCGCCCCTCTCTGGTTGGTAGAATCCTTCTCCCCCACCCCTGACACCTCACTGAGGTATCCCATCTTACCCCCTTATTTTGAAAATTAGGTTAGTAGAGCACTCCTTTTCCTTACCTTTTCTCTGGGCAGCAAATAAGACAAAACAAAAGATAATCACATAAAAGACCCAGGCATCCCAGTCCAGGGTCCCTTTCATTTCTTACAAGGAGGCTGTGTCTTGGCACCAGCTGGACATAGCCTGACAGTCCTTTCCAGGCTGGTTGTGCAGGAGGACCTGGTCTGTGGCTCCTTTCTGATGCTGGGAGATGGCAGTGGTCTCCAGGGCTGGCTGGCACTCTCTTCCTCTTCTCTGCTTGCCGTCACACCAAAGCCGGAGACCACTGGCACTGGCCACGATGTGCCACACCCAAGTTCCCCTTCTCAGCGGAGGAAGGGGGTCATCCAAGGCTGCCTTCAAAATGCATCAGCTTTTTGCTTTCCCAGATCCTGGCTTTCTCCAATTGCCCCTGAGGGCCACTTTCAGAGGTACCCCTCAGGCTAAATGATTCAAGGAAAATGAAACCTCTCTCTTCTGGCAGAAAACAGGTCCAGAGTCACCCAGCACAGGTGCTGTGGATCATGCTGGACTTCTTTGGTGTTCCAGGAGTTTGGCCCAGATGAGAACAGGACTCAGGAACCCTGGGCTCTTGTCTTTGTACTCCCTCAACTTGCCCTCAACTGTGTAGTAAAATGGTAGAAACCAAAGTTTCTCGGAAGCTTTCTGCCTTGGTTTCATCTGTAAGATGAAGGCAAAAATACCAACTTGTGGGATTTTTATGATGACCAAAAGAAGGTAATGGGAGAATACAAACTCCAGAACCAAATGTAGCTGGTTTCTGGAGGAGGCTCAGATGGCCCATCGTGCTCTCCAGCCAAAGGCGAGTGACTATTTCCAGGTAAGGAGGAAGAGAAGGCGGGAGTGGGGAGGAGAGTTGGGGTGGCACAAGGAGATGGAGAAGAGGGAGGCGAGGTGCACCAGCACCCTCAGTGTCTGGGAAGGGATCCCCATTGCTCTTCTCCATGGAGGTACGCACAGGGCAACACCCTGACTTCATCTAGGAGGGGGACCTCCTCTTACCCTTACCCTCCAGCCTCATCCCTTCTTCTTGGTTCTCTTCTCTCTTCTCCCTTCTCTCCCCCACTTCTTTCCTTCCTCCTCTAGGGGCTTCTCCCTCTTGGCTACAACAGAGGGGACAACAAAATCCAAGCTAGTTGACAACCAGTGGCTCTAAGCTGTAGGAGGCTGAGGATTTGTATGTCTCCACTTACCCCACCTCTCCAGAGCCTAGTAACTCATCAATAGCGGAAATTTGAACAAAGTGGAGAACCTGGGATGAAAGCAGAAATGCTGTGGTGATTGGGGTGGGGCACGGGGGGGAAGGGGGGATGGCTTTAATTAGGGCTTCTTGGCCTCTTTAGTCCTGGGGCTGGTCGGGGTAATCCAGTTAGAGTCCTAGCCTTTCATCTCAGCTGGCTGGCCTCTCTGGGGCCCTGTCAGAGCCTTTAGGGGGCAACAAGTAGCGGGCAGGCTTGGAGTGGGTGGGGGCTGGTACTGCACTCACTTCCAGCTGGACGCAGAGGGGGGCGCGGAATGAAGCCCAGCCAGGCAGCAGTTGGTGGTGGGCAGTGAAGTGGCCGGTGTGGGCGGCTTGGGCGCTGGGCGGCTGTCTCCTGACACCAGAAACTCTCTTTATGAAAGGATCAAGTCGGGAGCATTGTTCTCTGGGCCAGGGAACCAAGAGCTCAGAATGCTCTTTTGTGTGGAGGTGCCCCCCCCCACCCATTCCCCCTTCTTTTTTCTCCCTTTGAGCCACTGCTGGTTGTGCCTCTGCCCCCATGCTTGGGGGGGCGGGCAATGGAGTGGTGGAGATGGGCTGGGGACAGACAGTCCTGGGGGAGCCATCTGTGCTGGGGTAGGATCCACTGGAGCTGAAAAATTAAACAGCATTTTCAATTAACTTTTCCTCTCTTGTTTGGGGGTGGGCGTGGGGGGGCGGGCTGGTTGAATTTAACCTTTGAAAAGCTGCCTTGGAGAGGAGGAGGAGGGAATGACCTTTCTTTCCTGAGGCAGGGCTGGGTGGGGGTGGGGAACGGTGGAATTGTTTCCTGGAGCTAGACAGGGGACCTTCTCCTGGTGAATATTCCTTGGTGTCCTTAGCTTAGGTGCCATCTGGGGAGCCATCAGGTCTATGCCTGCGTCCCCAGAGCGTTTGCCACAGGAGAGGCAGTGGAGTTGCATGGTGTTGGCAGGTGGGTGAAGACTCAGTGCTGATCAGTAAGAACCTTTTACCCTCTCTGAATGGCTACCTATTTTTGCCTACATATCTTCCCTTTTTCTCCAGAAGTTCTCCTTTTTAGTTTACCCTCTTAAGACTGGGTGCCCAAAAGATGGTTGAACACATATAAAAGGGATTCTGCTTTAGGTGGTGCTTGGCCTACATAGGCTGACTCTACAAGCCTTTCCATCCTTATTCCATTGGCAATGTAGAATAAAATGGACTACAACATGGCCAGAAGTCAGGATCCAAGAGCCCAGTTTGTTCCCTTCTCACCTCCCCAGTGCGGTGTCCCATGGCCTTCTCCCCTTCCCTGAGCTTGGGAACAGGCCTTCCTCATGCTTTTCAGTCTCTTCTTCACGTCACACAGCAACTGCAGGGCCTTCACCTCTACCTGGGTCCTCAGTGGTGGAAGACGTCTCTAACCCGAAGAACTCTGTAGTTTCAGAACTTATGTGAGCCTTCTTTTAATCATAGGGACAGATGGAGAGGATTAATCCCACCTTTATGAGAAGGAAACTTAGACTCAAGAGAAACTGGTTCTGCAGAATGGTCTTCCACCAAATGGCCATCAGCATCACCTAGGGGCCATTTTCAATTTGTCCATCCCTACCCAGAGGGTCCACAGTTCTCACCCCTTTTACTCCTACCTTCACCCCAGAGCAAGGCTCTTTAATGAAATGATATCTTGCAGTTTCCTTTAGCTAAGTACAAACTGACCCATTCATGGGTGAGAAAATCAGGAGGGCCGCTCTGGTTAGCTAAGGCAGAAGAGGAAACAAATCCAATAGTGTCATTTGATTTTTCTCCAGCCCAGGTTTTTCTAATCCCCCCTGGTTTCCTTAAAGCAACTGGGAGGATTAGAAAGTAGACATGAAAATGATTTGCTTCCTCAGCTACTCTAGGGCACAGTGGCACAAGCCCTTCCTTCCCTAACCTGTGACTTGTCTTCTGTCTCATGCTCACATGAGGACACTGCCCGGCCTTCAGCTGGGGCTCTTTTCCCTCCCCTGGCTATGTCAGCCAAACTTCTCCTTCCATCCCCCAATGTGTAAGCTTTCCTCTTCAGGACCTCTGTATGTACTTCACCCAGCTCCGCCAGCCTCCTGTCTCAGTGGGTTGCACTGCTTAAAGAAGTCTTTCTGTCCTCCCAAAGTCAATCCTCTCCTTCCGTTATACTTCCTCATAGCGCTCTGTACTTCCCTGATGTAATGTAACATGGCTTGTAGTTGGGAGAACAGTTGGTGAAGGTTTCTCCTCCTCTAGGCTTAAGCATCACAAGAGCTTGCTATTTAGTTCACTACTCTGTCCCCTGTGCTTATGGAATTCACAGAGGGCCTTAACTCATGCTAAATGAATAGTTGAAAGAAGAAAGGGAAAAGGTAGCAACTCACAGAGAAAATGAGCAAAATGACCGGGCACAGTGGTGCCAGCTTACTGGGGAGGCTAAGACAGGAGGATGGCAAGTTTGAGACCAGCTTGGGCAACTTAGAGAGACCCTGTCTCAAAGTTAAAAAAATAAAAAGAGCTGGGATGCATCTCAGTGGAGAGTATCCCTGGGTTCAGTCCCTAGTACCACCAAATTAAAAAAAAAAAAAAAAAAAAAAGAGCAAACTAAAAACCAAGATTTCCTAGAAGTAAGGGTGAGGATTGGCTATTGATTTGCCATCCAGGAAATTTCTTTTAGACTCCAGAATAGAAGTCAATAGGACTGAATGGTGCAGAGAACACTTTTAGGGCGGGAGGATGAGAGGGTGTAATGGTTAAGGTCGTCTGGGCTATATCCTCGTATTGCAAAGAAGCCTGTCCATTTCGAAGCTGTGTGAAGAGAGGGCTAAAGGAAGAAAATTCAGAACTACAGCCAGTTCTGATGAAGAATAAGGGAAAAGAAAAGGCTTTCCTGTTGGAATAACTTTGAGTCAGGACACCCTAGTTTTCTGCAAAAAAAAAAAAAAGGATAAACTTGAGGAGCCAGGAGCAGATAGATCCTGGGGCTTGTGGACAAGAGGAAGAACCAGAGGAAATGGAGGGAAACTTCTTCTAACTTGTGAAGGGTTAAAGGGAATAAACATGTTTAGCAATAGATTTGAGGGTAAGGTGAAGGAAAAAGTGGGGAAGACCGGTGAGCATAGAGACCGCTAATAAATGAAGAGCAGAGGGAGATTCATCTTGCCTCCTACAGGGCAGAGATACTCAGCTCATTTTTTAGATCAGTCTTTAAGAAGAAAAATGACAAAAAGGAATTTGGATAATTAGGAAGTAAATGCAGAGTGTGCAAAAATCGTTACTGATAGAAAGCAGGTAGGAGAACACTGAGAAAATGTAAAGGTTTCACAAATCAGCAAGCCAGGATGACATCCATCATGAGGTATTAAGGCTAGTGTTCTGGGAACATGCTAAGCGGGGCGCTGATTGAACCACTTATAATTATGTCTGGAAAATCATAGAAAGTAAAAGGGGCCATCAGGAGTCCGGGGAAGTGAAACGGATGTGACTTCTATCTTCTAAAAAAGGCTACAAAGCCCTAAAAATCTTTACCCAGTCAGTGTAGAACTAGATACAATGAAAGTGTGTGTGTGTGTGTGTGAGGGGGGACAGTCTGTCATCTCTGAGAGGAAAATAAAATTGCAAGCCGTGTGTGTGTGTGTGTGTGTGAGTGTGTGTGTGTGTGTGTGTGTGTGTGTGTGTAAGTATGCCTAAGGGCCAAACCACACCAAACAGAATAACACTAAGTGATCAAATTGGAAACAGAAAAACAGATGTGTTGTAATGGGCGTGCCACAAGTGGCTGTTGTTAAAACAGGTTCAGGTTTTCACCGGTGGTGTAGGTATGTAAATGAAAACTGCACAGAAAGGAAAAATCAATAGCAGGGAATCTACTGAGGGAGAGGGATGCCCTCCTGATGAACATTTAACGAGGTCTCCTTTTGGATGAGGAGAGAACAGTTTGTAACTGAAGAAGTTGATGGGTAGGTGTGGCCAAGGAATAATACAGGAACCCAAAGAAGTTACAGACCTAAGCACCTAATTATGGGGGAAGAGGGGAGTTGGAACAGATGAACATATTTGAGGGGGGGGTTTCCCCCTGCATGTTGGAGGGAGTTGTGGGAAGGCCCTGGGTGCTGCCTGGGTGTGGGGGCTGCATGCACAAAATTTGGGTGCAGAGTCCTTGGGGCTGGAAGGGAGGTGACATACTGAAGTGGTTTCGAAAAGTGTGGGGAAGGACCCTAAGGGGACTTGCCCAGAGGGAGTGGCTTCTTGTGGTAACAATCCTAGCTCGCTCCACAGCCCCAGCACCCTACACACTTTTACAAGGTTAAAGCAACAGCTTGAACCTGTATGGGGTGAGCATTTGTTTCCTTTCCAGATTGCCAGCTAATGAGGAAAGATTAAAGGAGCTGAATCTGTTTAGCTTGGCTAGGTGACATGGAGGCGGCGGGAGTGGAGAGGCATGCTGGGCTGCCTGGCTGAGCCAGGGGTGTGATAAGTGTCTGCAGATTTCAGAAAGGTGTGACAACAGGGCAGGAAGAGCCCTGTCTGTCTCAGTGGGTACAGGGAGCCTCAGCCTTCAGCAGTGGGAAGACAAGACAATGGGAGGGCTTTCCAGCAGGGCGCTCATGGAGCAGCCAGGGACCAGGGAAGAGAAGCAAGAAGTGGGGATAGGCTAGCTGAGCCAAGGGAGAGACCAGGCCAGCCACCCAACCCACCAGGCACTGTCCCTACAGGCCAGCTTTCCTCTGCTGCTAATAGCATCTTCAGTGTTCCTGAAGGTCTTCTCCGACCCACTGCCCCACCACAGCCAGTGCCTTAGGGACTTTGGAGTCTAAAAACGGTTACCCCACTTTTTGGCTTGTGATATTCTCAGTGACTGACTTGGGAATTCACAGCCAGGCTGCTCTTAGAGGATGTCTTCACATACATTCCTCCAAGGCTGTGAGATCTGAATCTGTGAGAAGAACTCTGCTAGGGCAGAAAGAATGTCTCCCCAAAAGAAGAGCAAGTGGCAAGGCCCAGGGTTTGGTATCCCAAGGGTCCCTGAGCCTGAGCCCTTGGGCCAGCTACACTGCCTCCCTTGTGCTTCCTGTTGGCAATCTCACAGTTAAACACTTAAACAATCTTTCTTTCTCCTCTTTTCTCTCTCCCCCTCTCTCTTTTTCTCTCTCTTCTTTTCAGAGTTGACAGGGGCCAAATAAAGGCCCTTTTAAAAAAAACACACAAAACAATTTTGTTCCTTCTGAAAGTGATGGAGTGAAAGTGAGTGCAGATTATAGGCCTGTGAGGCGAGGGCCTTCCAGACGGGGGGAGAAGCGGTGACATGATGGGAACCTAATGGCAGTAATTGGCCCCGGCTTTGACAGGGCCCATATCACAGCTCAGGAAAAGAGAGATGTTTAAAGTAAAAATTTACACAAAATTATATGTTTTCGGGGTGAAAAAGACTGTTTGGATTTCATTTTTTTTCTTCCTCTTCTTCCCCCTAGGGCATGTTTCATGGGTCATCCTCTGCTCTGTGTGTGTGTGTGTGTGTACTTGTGTACGCATGCAGGCATGTGTGTGCGTGTGTTTGTGTACGTGTGTATGCACCCACCCCATGCATCTGTCTGTAAGGTACATCCTATACCTGCATCATCAGTGCTTTCTACTTTCTCCCTCCCTCAAATTAGAGGCATTGGTTGGCTTATGAAGTCTCCCTTTAGTAGAAAGAGCCTAAGTAAAGGAGGAGAAGAAGAACCATTGGAACCCTATATTAGGCCACCCTTCATAGGTTCACCCAGTGGAGCTTATTGGGACTCGGTGTGAAGCTGCATGGCATCATGTATTTATCCTTGCAGCACTTAGTCCTAAGTAGAATCAAGCAACAGATTAGGTAATTATATTTGCTTAGTATCTTGACTCCCTCTCCAATCTCAGATCCTCTGAGTACAGGACCCTGTCATCTTGCTCACGCCATAATCCCAGCCCCTAGTCTGGTAGCACCTAGCACAGAGCAGGCTCTCAGTGTTTGTTAAATGAGTGACCTAAAACAAGGAGTCATGTTGGAAAAGCAGCCATGTTAGAAGACCATGTCTTCCTGAGGATAAAATGCTGGGATGCTAGAATATCCAAATAATTGATTCTTGTGGGTGTGAATGTTGGGGGTTCAACCCAGGGCCTTACTCTACCCCTAAGCTACACTCCCAACCCTTAAAAAAAAATTTTTTTTTTAAATTTTGAATCAGGATATCTCTAAGTTGCCCAGGCTGACCATGAATTGTGATCCTTCTGCCTCACCCTCCCAAGCAGCTGAGATTAAAAGCATGTGTTAGTGTACCTGGCCAGATGACTATTTCTTCATAGCTTATTGGAATGTGACCTGACAAGAGTGTTTCAGAGGTGACACAGAAGCTATATTGGATGTTCCCCCGGTTCAGAGTGATAAATACTTTCCCCATGGTGAATGTCACTAGGGGCCCTAGAGTCCATCCCAATTGCCTTTTCAATGATAATGACCCTTCCCAAGGAGAAACCATTTCCACTTGGGGTCTACTAGAGATACTGCACTCCCTCTCTTATCTAGGATTTCAGCGTCATGCATACACTAAGAACTATCCAACTATTAGTCTACTTTTCAGATTTTTTAAAAAGAATATTCTTTGACTAACCTAATAACAAGACTCATAAATGAAACTAAATTGAATGCTTTCTCCACATGAGCCCAAGGGGAAGTAGCAGAGTCACAGAAACTCAGACTGTGGAGTAGCATTGGAGGTTTGAAGTCCCTCCTGTACTAGCTGCATGCATAACCTCTGCAATAACCTCTCACTCTCCAGTTTCATAGATTAGTGATCCAGCAAGGGAGGTGGAGCTTAAAGTCAAGAAATGAGGGACTAGGAACTGGGTTAGTTGTGGAGAACAAACACAGAAAGAAATTCTGAAAGGCAAATCCAAGAGGTTGGTGCAGAATGGAAATGTATAGAAACCAGCAATGGGTCAAGCCAGCAGTCTGTGTCCTTTCCATTTTGCCAGGGTTTGAAGAAAGTCTCAGCCTAGCCAAACCAGGTGGTTCCAAGACCACTTAATGGAGTCCAGAACACTGAGTGGATAATGCTGGGGATGGGAGAGCACAGTGGTGTCAAGAATCATATGGAAATGATGCTCTTAGAAATGTGGCAGTTGCTAAGATCAACTGATGGTAAGGACACTACAACTCAGCAGGTGGTTCTTGAATAATACAAGCACAGCTCATGTGCTGAGTACCACGTTAGCTACAGTAATAGCAGACAAAGTTGCAAGTGATTTATAGAACTGACATGCTCTTGGAGTGGAAAGGAAGAAATAATCACTTATGGTCAGAATACATGTTCTTAAAGAAAAACCTGTGACATTTGGGGTTTTGGAACCATTTATTGGTGCCAACATTCATGGAATATCTACTCTATTCCAGGCATCATTCATGGTCAAGGCCCTTCAGACCTCATATTTAATTTGAGACACCTCTCTTTTATTTTCCCTTTGTATGCTGATTTGAGAGTGTGAATAAAGAAAAGAAAGTGACTGACATTCCATCCATGAAAATCATATAAGACGAGAATGCTCTCTTGGCAACCTCAGGGTTCTCCCAGCTCTACAGATGCTCCAAGAGACTAGGGAAATAGCTGCAGCTTACAGAATTTTCCTCCTTTGGCATACTGATGGTAACCTTGTCCTCATATATTACCTCTGTGTAGGAATATTAAAATGGTAAATTACATGCATTTTCTTAAAATACAGTCCTTTTGCTGTGATCTGAAATAATGACTTGGCTGCAGGTGCCTCTGGGTATCAATCACTTGGCTTGCCAGTCAATGTTGATGAGATGCTAAAACCTTCAGGACCGCCTTCCTTGGATATGATCTTAGCTGCTCGACATACCCCTCCTGAATGAATAGCATAAGAGCCAGGGGTGGTGTTTGCTTAAAATTGTAGAATCTGAACTTTTTGCTTAAAATTATGGAATCTCAGAGACTTACAGGTGATGTAGCGTGTCATCTAAGTTAAGTGCTGAAGATATGTAGGTTTAAAAACAGTTCCTGCAGTAAAGGAATTCATAGTCCACTGAGGAGAATGGGCCAGCCAAGGAGATAATTTCATATACTATGATAAGTGCTAAGACAGACATAAGATGCAGCGTCTCTTAGACGCTCATCCCTCAATCAACTGGAGACCTCAGGGAAAAATTCACAAAGCCAGGAAAGCTTTAAATGAATCTTTAGGAACAAGTTTGCTACCTAGGGAAAGAACAAAGGGAAGAGAGAAGGCAACTCATGATTGCTGAATGCATGGATTCTAAGTCAACTGATCCTGGCTCTTTGTTCCTTAATGTTTAGCAGCTTCTAAGAGAGTGTTCCCCTCACTTTTGTGGCAATTGTGAGAAAAAGAAGGGATTAAGGAACCCTTAAGAAAAAAGATGAGGGCTGGGGATATAGCTCAGTTGGTAGAGTGCTTGCCTCCAAAGCACAAAACCCTGGGTTCAAGACCCAGCACTGCAAAATAAAAAAAATAAAAAAATTAAAAAAAAAAAAAAAAGAAGAAGATGGAAATAAAGTACAGGGAAGGAAGAAGGGAAAGGAAACCAATATTTATTGAGTGACAGGTGGTTTTATGTGATCGAATTTAGTGCTATTATTTGCATTTCATGAATTAAGAAAATGTGGTTCAGAGAGATGACTGGGTTTCTTCTCTCTCACTTCAACTTTTCCTCCTTTGCTGTCCCCCATTCCCACTCTAACTCTACCCTAGACCTCTCTTTGTTGTTGTTGTTGTTGTTTTGGTTCTAATTGGTTATCCATGACAGTAGAATGCATTTTGACACATTGTATACAAATGGAGCATCGCTTCTTATTCCTCTGGCTGTACCTGGTGCTGAGTCACACCAGTAGTGTAATCAGACATGTATGCACATAGGGTAATAATGTCTGTCTCATTCTACTGTCCTTCCCACCCCACACCCACTTCCCTCCCCTCACTCCCCCCTGCACAGTCCAGAACTCTTTTTGAAGTCACCAGTACCTGTTCACCACCACAACTCAGATCACCATCAGACTTTCCGATTCAACCAGTTCAAATGCTGCTAAGAATTTTTTTCCCTGTGCAACTTGCTTGTCCTCCACTTTTCCACGGCACCTCTCTGTCCACGTGCTCCAGGCAGAACACTGGGAATCAGTCTTTGGCCTTTCCTTCTTCCTTAGCCCCATACCCAATGCCCACGGCGTACTTCATGCATTCGCTTCTGCCCAACTTCTGTGGCACCATCCTGAAGGAGGACATCATCATCTGTCCGTCATCCGTCACTGCTAGAATAGTCTATTTGTTTTCTCTCCTTTGCTCTCACCGCCTTCCATTCTGGCCTCTTCCCCTGGCAGAAGATGTATGACCTCTGAAGCAAACCCATAATCCTTAATCCTGCTCCCTGTCTACCCTGAGCCTCACCGCACCTTGGGGTCTTTGTATCCTGTCCCCTCAGGCTCTCTGCCTCCTCACATGGTTGGTTTCTTCTCATCCTGCAGATCTTAGCTTAACTGCCACTTTCTCGGGAGTTCTTGCCAGTCTAGAAAAGATTTCACCTATTTTCCTACTTCTTATCTTTTATCTTTAAAGTATGTATGACGAATTGTAGTTTAACTTTATTTGTATATTTCCTTTTTTAATGTCTGTGTCCTCTGCTAAGGTTAAGCAGGACTAAAGTCAACCCTCCAGGTCGCTGGGATCCACATCTGCACAGTCGACCAACCTCAGATCTGAAATACTTGGAAAAACACTGCCTCTGTTCTGAACATGTACAGACCTTTTTCCTTGTCATGATTCCTAAACAATAAAGTATAACAACTATTTACATAGCATTTACATTGTATTATAAGTAATCTATAGATGATTTAAAGTATATGGGAGGATGTATGTAGGTTATATGCAAATACTATGCCATTTTGTATAAAGAACTTGAGCATCTAAGGATTTTTATATCTTCAGGGGATCCTCGCGCCTGTCCCTCGAGGATACGAAGGGACTGCTATATGTTTTTTCTTCCCTCCTGAATCACCAATACCTTGCACAGCACCAAGCATAGAGTAGACATTCGTAGGTTATATTTTGGCATATTATATACCCTTTGTTAAAAAGGAGTATTGCATGAACCATTCAAGACAAAGAAGAGTTTGATTTAAACCCACTTCTTTCCAGTGTCAGAGCCCCCTTCTTTCCTCTTAACCACAATATCATCCAGTGGGTAAAATCAACCCGGGGCCACCAGGCAGCATGCAGTATTCCTGCAGTTTGTTTCAGAGAAGGGATAAAGAGCCTTCAAAAACTTAATCCTGCTTAGAAAGTGAACTCTTTGAAGCTAGAGGCCATGTCCTCATTGTTTAGTAAAGTGCCTGGCACAGGGTAGGTGCTCAATAAATAATGAATGAATGCACAAATGAACTATGAGAAACTCTCGGCTTGCTAATGTAAGCCAGCGGGCAGAGGCACCAGTTACTGAGGTGGATAGCAGAAAGGAAGAACAGATTTGTTGGCAGTGTGGGGAGGGGTGGGAGAAATGAAGCAAGATTTAGTTTGGGAATGACATGCAGAGAAAGGCACAGTCATCAATAAGCCTGCTGTGTTTTGAAAACAATGAGAAGTCTGTTCATTCAGTCATTTATTTATTTAATCATTAATTTAATCAACAAATAGCTATTTGAAGCTTAGTATATGTCAAGCACTATGCTAGGCGCTGAGCATATGAAAACAAATCAGACAAAGGCAAGAAGGGGAAATGGATAAGAAAACAGATATTAAAATGCTGAGTGGCTGGTGCCATTATCAAAGTAGGCATGGGGTGTTGTGGGGCTTGAGGAGAGGAGCAGCAAGACTTCCTGCAGAAAGCGATGCCTCAGTCACACGCTGCAGAGTGGAGGAAGTAGGTGCTAGCCTGACTAAAAGCCAGAGAAAGAGCTTTGCAAGCAGAGGAAGGAATGTGTGCAAAAGCCCAGCCAGAAAAGAAAGTAAAGTGTTTGGAGAACTGTAAATAGATCAGCATGGTGGGAACGGTAGTGTTGGGAACATGGTGCTCCACGGACAGTAGTAAGAGACCCAAGTGGAGAACCTCCTTGACATCCCTCTCCTCTGTCTTTCCATCCAGAGAGAGTAAGCCAGGTGTCAGTGAGTCATTGTGGCTCCCAGAAGGTGTGCAAGGGAAAGTGAGGAGAGAGTGGAGTTGGATCTTAAACTTGAGCCCCATTGTTAGGAGACTTGTTTACTAGAGTATGACTTCTGGGAGTAATTGGTAAGCACTGGAGATTTTAATTGGTGGTAACATGATCAGATTCATATATTAAACATAACTCATGGTCAGAGTGAAAAATGGGAACATAACCAGAGGCTACCATGTTTTCTGAAACGGCATTCTTCAGAGTGGAGAACAGTAGAATAGTAAGAAAATGCCAAAGCCTAACACTCTGTATGTGTGTGTGTGTGTGTTTCTAAGAAACTATTACATAGGATTCACATCTGACCTTCATGGGTCAGCTGAACACCTACCTCAAGATTGCATGCTTCTTTGCACTGATACATTAAAAAGTCCTTCCTGCCTCTTTCCCATCTTAAGGTAAAACTTTAAATTCAAGCCTGTCCTACTCCTCTTTACCCAGACAGATTTAACAGCTCTGTTCTCTGGGCTTCCAGGTCACTGTGGACTTAACAACCGTGTTAGATTACTGTTCTGTTCATCTGTCTCCCAAACTAGACTCCATATTTCTCAAGGTCTAAAACTGTATGAGCTTCTTGGTGTCTCCAACATCAGTTATAGACCATGGTAAGCAATAGGTATTCAATGATAATAAATAGATTGGAAGTTTTTAGACTAATAAGCTGGAATGATGGAATGATGTGAAACGTAATAAATATGAATTCCTGCACTTGGATCCACAACTTTGGCTACAACAATACAGGATAGGAAATCAACATGATCCATTCAGCAAATATCTCTTGAATATCAAGCACATGCCAAGCAGTTCTCAACATGGTATGTGTTCCCCTAGCAGTGAACTAGGGAGAGACAGTCTTTGCCTTTTGGGACTCACAATCTACTGGGATGACAGACTTTAAACAAGTAACCACATGAAAAGGAAATGCTCCAGAGAAAAATAGGGAGTGCAATGGAGACCTAATCTGGTCTGCACCTTTGAGGAAGAGGAAGTGCTATGTAAACTGGCCTGAAGAATGATGGAGTTTTCTAGCAAAGACAAGGGGTAGAGATTGAGGTGGGAGATGTGTTGTCAGCAAGTCTCAGTTCTATCATTATTTCCTTAGATAAGCCTTCCTTGACTTTCCTAAGGAGGTCACATCTCCTCCAGTAGCAACTTGGATTACTTTTATAGAACTCATCTCTGTTGCACATTCATGTTTATTTCTGCCATTAGTTGATTAGTGTCCATCACCCCAACTAGACTGCATGCACAAGGAAGAGAGCTGTCTGTTTTTCAATGTATCCCCAGTACCTAGTGAGTACCTGGCAGAGAATAGGCTCTCAATTTATGCTAGTGAATGGAAGAAAGAATAAATGGATGAATTAGCAAGTGAATGAATGAAGGGTGGACATTCCAGATAGTGGGAACAAGCACCAAAGACTTCTATGTCCAGGAACACAGTGAAGGGGAGATGTAGTAGTGTCTGAGAAAATTTAAGTGTTTGGTTGACCACCAGCTATATATGAAATAACAAAGACTGTGACCTTAGGTTTTATTATGAAAAATCTTGTCTTTACCCTGCCCTGGCCAGATAATCCTGGGGTGTTTTCTTCTTTCCTGGGGGCCATGCTTTGGTAAATGTTGGTAAACATTTTTCATATGGGAAACTCCACTACCTAATGGAAAGATCATGGGATTTCTGAGTCAGATAGATACGGGTTTACCTGAGACAGGAATTCCAGCTCTACCACTTGGAACTAAATTGAACAAATCACTTAACTTCTCAGAGTCTCTTTTCCTGTCTGGAAAACAGCATAAAGCTAAATGAAATAATATAAAAATTGCTTAACATTGTGCCAGGCACACAGTAGGCACCCAGTATATGTGAGCCCCACATCTATTAGAAAAACAGAGCTCTGGGCTATTTGAGTTACAAAAGGCTTGTTGAAGCAAGTAAAATTTGAGCTGGTCAATTTGACCTGGGAATTCTATTTTACTGAAGAAAAGAGAGACCCTCATTGCGCAGGGCGGGCACTAACTGAGCTTAGCACTGGGTTCTCTGTGTATGGTCAGAGAGAAGCATGAAGAGCCTGGTCCCAGTTCCAGGGACCTTCCATGCCTGATCACATATTCACAACAATAATATAATGCCTAGGAATCATCTTTGACTAGTGAACCCCCTGTGGAAAGTAGGGCACCTACAGCTTAGTTTAGAATTTGCTCCCAAACAGGTAACATCTGAGAGCTTGCACTCTGGGAGCTTGTGTACGTGTGCTCTGCTGATGGAAGTTTGAGCAGTTAAGAGTGTGTGTGTGTGTGTGTGTGTGTGTGTGTGTGTGTACACACTTGAGCACTCAGCAAAGCCCAAACAAAGCATGCTACCCACACTGGCCTTGGAACTTGGCACTAACAACCATAGCAGCCCATCCAGAAGGTAGCCTTGGGTATGGAAGGACCAGGAAGGCCAGCGATGGGGAAGAACATATGTTCAAAAATAAACACTGCCTCCTGCTAAATGGTCTAGAAAGCATCTGTAAGAGGGGCTCTGGGCTGTGGGGTTTCCGAGGATGGTTAGTGCGGGAATGTTTTGTCTGTACAGTTGGGGCTGGGGGCTTCCACATCCTGCCACTGCCACATCTGGGGAAGTCATCTGTGCTGGGCTGATGGCTCCCTCAGCTCTCCTGCTTTAATGGCTCGTGGTGCCGCAAGAAGTGGCCCTGTAATGGCCATTCCAGGCCGCCCTGGGGAAGGTCTGGGGCAGGCCTCAGACAGCCTGTTTGCTTCCCCCCACCCAAGGCCATGCACCACTTTTCACCCCTTCTTGCCTAGGTGAGCGGCTTGTAGGTTTGGGAGCCTCCAGCTGTGAGGACGTCTTGGGACTAGGGGGCGCCGGCGTTCAGAGTGGGGAAGAGACCTGGCCCTGTCCTTACTGTCTCATCCCCCGACTAAGGCCCTGGCTCCCAGGTCCACCCTCTTCTTTCTTCTTCTGATGCAGCTCTGTCTCATCTCTTTGCAAAAGAAGGCGATTCGGGGTTATGGGGTCACTTCCAAGACCAACTGGTGCAGAAAGGGCAGACACAGCACGTTTCGAAAGAACTGCTTTACCCTATGAAGCATGATATTGGAGAGATGGGAAAAGAGAAAGCAGAGAGATGCATGAAGGGCTCTGCCACTGCTGTGTCCCTCAAGGTCCAGAGGAGCCACTCATAATTTCCGCCCTCACAACCCCATGTAGTCCCATCCTAGACAGTCCCTGAGTCTAAGCCTGAGTTTGGTTAACTGCAGGTGCAGACAAACCTGTCACCACTGCACTCTGGCGGGGTGTATTTTAATGGCATAGTTCCCTCACCTTGCTGACAACCCTGGAGAATTACCTGGGAGGCCCGAGAGAGGTGCATTGCATGCAGACCTGCTTGCAGGTTGTAAGGACTAAGCCTTGGGCTGTGACTTCAACGAGGGTGAGAGCCCCCTCATCTGGTGCCCCAGCAGCAGCCTGGCTAGAGCAGGGGCCCAAAAGTGCATGGGGAGAAGCCGGAGGGGGGGGCAGGGCTTGCACTCGCTGCTCACGGCAAGGGCTCGTAAAGCTGCAGGTGTGAGATGTTGTTATTTAGTCTAGAGCCTGGTATGTGACAACCCGGGCCCTCTCTCCTGCGAACTGCCGCCACCACCGCCTCTGCTGGCCAGATAATTAGTCCATTACGACTCTCCCACCTCGGGTGGGTGGGGGCAGGGTGAGAGCCCACCCTCAGTCTCCTTGTAATTCAACTTCCTGTGTTTTATGGAAGCAGGCTGTTGGGGGCAGAGAGTGAAAGGCCGGTCCCTAGGCTGGGCCAGCCCCTTCCTCAGCTCCCAGTCCCCCCACCTCCCGCCACCCATCCTCGGTTGCTGTGGTGACCGAATGTTATTTCCCAGCTTCGTATTCGGACTAATTTGCAAAAGTTTTTTTACATCTCTTACCTGCCTAAAAAAATGAACGCGGGTCGGGCGTATCTCTTCCCCTGTCTTGCTCTGCTGTCTCTTCCTCCGCATCTCTCCTCTGTCTCTCTCTATTTTTATTACACGCTTATCGCCTTTTTCCCTCCTGCTTTTGAAATTGATTTCCTTTCCTTTCTCCCCCTATTCAGGACCTAAACGCTGAATGTTCGATATTTCATTTGAGACCGCTAATCGCATTACTGCCCTTGACGTTTTACAGATATCATATTATGGGCGCAAATTTGGCAAATTATTAGCGCTGTAATGTATAGCTTGTCAGAGGTATTTAAGACGCTAAGAGCCCAAGGCTTATCGGGGTTAGCAGAGAGCCCTCGTTGAGCTTTTGAAATGCAGAGAGCCAGTTATAAAACACACTGTGACTCTCTCTTCAGCTGGGGAAAAAAAGGAAAAGAGAAAAAGAGAAAGAAAAAGAAAAAAATGTCACCCGTCTATCAGAGGCTTCCAGGGCTGATAACAAGCAAAATTCTTCTCTGTGGGTTTCACTGGAAATGTGAGAAGCTTTTAAAACATTTCTCAAGCTGTCTGGAAAAGAAAAAAAAAATCTTTATTGAAAGGATGTAGCAATCTTTTTTACTGTGGCCTATTTATCTCTGGGGAAAAAGCTGTAACAAGAAGATCCCCTACTGGTCATCAGCCGTGTCAGGGCCTGCCTGGCTTTGGTGCCAGGACTTTGGTGTAGGGGGCTTGCTGAGAGGGAGTGGGGCCACCTTTGGCAAAAGGGGGAGAGGCTGCAGAGCGTGGCGCATTCCTCTGGAAGGCAGCGACCAGCACATCTAGACTGGTGCAGTCACATCTCATCAGATTCTCTTTGAATGAATGGTGGATTGAACCAACCAACAAACAAACGGAAAAAATTAACAGAGCCAGGAGACCTGTGCCCGCCTTTGGCCAGCCTGACTGTACCCCGTACCCCTTTACCACACTGGCTCGTAGGAAGTTGCCCTTGCTGGCACCTCTCCCTGCCTACACAGGTGTCCTTCACCCTCACGCGAGCATCCCTGCTCTTTCGAGGCTATGTGATCCTCTCACGTTCTTGTCATTGTCATCTGTTGATGGCATCTCCCCTCTGTTCAGCACCAACTGGACGTTGGCGCTTGGCTCAGGATCCCTCTGTTCAGCCCGATTCCTGCCTTCATCCTGGGAAGTCAATCCTGGGATCCCTCCTCCAGCGCCCTTCGCCCTGCCGCAGTCCATGGGAACACAGCCCCCCATCCCTGACTGACCATCTCCCGGAAGCTCTTCAGCTTGGAACTCGTGAACTCAGAACCTGGCTGTCTAACCAGAGTCCTCTGTCTTTACATCTGGCCTGCTTCCTTGCTCCCACCGAATCAGTTCTTTGACCTCGTTTAGACCTTCAATCTCAGGACTATTCCTAACTTGACAAGCCCATCATTTCTCTCCCAACTTCTCTTCCTTTCCTACCCAAACTTGACCCTCTGATCAATCTCTTTAAAGACTTTCTTCATGCAAGTGCCTTACCCTTTTGCCTTCTGCCCACCTGTTTGCCGACCTCGGACCCCAAATTCCACATAAGCATTTGCTTCCTCCTCTACTCTGGCCTGTGATGCTTGAAGGAAATCACATCCCTGCTCCCGCTGGTGTCACCGCTAGCCAGGCCCTGACTTTCTCACCAGGCTTTTCACTTGACTCATAATCTACTTTCTGTATCATTTCCTAAAACAACTGTTTTAAATCTTTCCCTTTCTTAAAAAAAATTTTTTTTTTCCTAGCCAGGCGTGGTGGCACTTGCCATAATCCCAGCAATTTGGGAGGCTGAAGCAGGAGGATCACGAGTTCAAAGCCAGCCACAACTTAGCAAGGCCCTAAACAACTCAGTGAGACCCTGTCTCTAAAATATATGAAAGGGCTGGAGATGTGGGTTTAATACCTTGTACCAAAAAAAAAAATTTTTTTTTTCGTTTTTCCTCTCCTGTCTCTATTTGTCTTACTACCCACGGACAATTTCATTTCCCACATTTCAGAGTAAATAGAGGGCAGTGGGCTCAACTCCTTCCCGCTCCTCACCTTACTCTTGACCCTGGTGTTCATCCTCACTCCTTCCTGACCTGTGCAGTTCTGACCCTTCCACCTGTGCCCACCACTTCTTCTAACCTTGTGCTACCGTCTCTTCTTCTGTGTCTTATATTTCTCTCCTCCCACCAATGCCTTTCCTTCTGTCTTCAAATACCCTCAGATCTCCCCTTTAAACCCTCTTTTAATCTCAACTTGCAAGCCCATTACTGCCCCCATCTTCCTCTTTCTTCTTACTAATAAACTTGTTCAAAAGCGATGGGACTCTGCCTCCACTCTCCCACCTCCCATCCACTCAGCCGTGGTAGACCGTGTTCTCTCTCATTTCACAGACATTTTGATCCCCTCTTTCTTCTTTAGATTCCTCTTACCTTAGCTTCTCCCACTCATTTCTTTGGCTCTTCTCCTCCCATTCCCTAACTTCCCCTTCAATGTTGCCAATGTCCAGAGAACCGGCTTTCACTTTGGTGCTTCTGCCAGAGGTGAGCTCATGCATCCATGCCTGTGGTTCCACTTGCCATCTAAATACTGATGGCTGCCATGTCCAGAGCTTGAGCCCCAACCTGTCCCCAGAGGTTCATGCCCATATTCCAACTGTCTCCCCAAGAGTTCTTGAAAAGCACCTCAGACTCAACATATTCAAAACTGACATCCCTAGGCATCATCCAACCAAACACATAAGCAGAAATAGGATTCAACCTTTATTGTTCCCCTCTCTCCTTCCCCTTCATCTGTATTCTTTCACATAAATAAAATATAACAATACAAAATCTTAGCAGGTGGGGAGGAGAAAGTTCCTTGTCTTATATAAAAATACATTTAGGTTAATTAAAAAGTTAGCTGCAAAGGATAAAGTCACTGCCAGATCTTTACTAAGTAGCTTGTTGGGGAATGATTTTCTTAGCATAAACACACTGGAAGAAGTCACCAGAATTTTAAAATTATTACGTAACCACAATGAAAGCCTTATATGAAAATAAAAGGCAAATGACACCTGAGAAACAAAGACTTAAAACAAAATGGCAGAACATTTGTGATCCTTAATATGTAAAGAGCTCCTACAAATCAATAAAAATCACTAATAGCAATATAAAATGGACCAAGTAATGAATAAGCAGTTCCTAAAAGAAACACAAAAATCTTCAAATTAATATAGCTAATAAATATTACACAAGTGAGTTAATATTTTTGTCTATACCAATGGGAAACCTTAAAAACTATAAACTTCAGTGCCATTTAGGATAGAGTTAGGTATTCTTATGTACTATTGGTAAAAGCATTTATTAGTATGACCTTTCTAGAAGTAATTTTGTAATATGTAGCAAAAGGTTTAAAATATTCTTGTCCTTTATTTTAGTAATTGCCTTCTTGGAACCTATTCTTTAAAAAATAATCAGAATAATCAGGAATGTGGCCAAGATTTTTTTACATAAGAATAATCATTGTTGTGGGCTGGGGATATGGCTCAGTTGGTAGAGTGTTTGCCTCACAAGCACAAGGCCCTGGGTTCAATCCCCAGTACCACAAAAAAAAAAAAAAGAATGATCATTGTTGTATTATTTATAGTGGGGAAAATCTGAAAACACCCCAAATGTTCACCAATGAGGGAACAGCTAAATAAATTATAAGTATATGGTGAGATGCTGTACAGCTGCTAAAAATCATGATTTTGAAGAATATTTTAGCAGAGATTCTGAACTAATATTAAGATAAAACCCTACATTAAAAAAAAAGAAGAAATTGCACTCACATATTAATAGTAGGTGTTAGAATTGTAGTCACTTATTTTCTGTCTTTAGGGTTCTCTTAATTTTCTAAATTATCTATAATATGTATGTATTGCTTTTAAAATCAGAAGAAAAAAATATTATTTAGAAGAACAAATCTTATCATGGAGTCCTCATTCATCCTTCCCTGCTGTGCTTTCTTTAGTTTCCTTCCACTCCAGTCCTTTTCTTACACTCCCTACCAGTGATCTGCTGAAAACACCAATGTGTCCCTCCTCTTCTTGGATTTCTCCAGTGCTTCCTCTAATCCTCAAGGTGAATTCAGGGTCCTCAATAAATCGCAGTAGCTGCTTCACAATCCAGCCCCAAACTGCTTCTTCGGTCTCACTTTCCACACACCTCATCTGCCCGAAGCATCCCCTCCTTCTTCATGATTTCAGGGCTTCACCCATCTTATCCCTTCCACCTGTTGCACCTTGACTTCCCCTGTTCATCTAGTGAGAGGATTTCTTCAAAACCCAGCTTCAGTGTCATCTCCCTGGAGAGACTCACCCTGTTGCCAGCACTTAGTTTTTTTCTGATGTGGTCTAAAGCAGACCTCTATCATGGTCGTTGACCCCACTGTACTGTAAAAACTCAGAAGCCAAGGTCTTTCCCTCCTTTCTGCATATTTTCTCAGCACCTAGCCCACTGCCTAGCATGCAGCAGATGTTTAATGAATATGTGTAATGAGCAATGAGACTGAGATTTTCAGACTTTTTCCTTGCCACATGATGACAGAGAACAGGAGAAAGAGAGAGAATCCAACAGCTCTGACATTTTAGCATCAGATGGACTCTTAAAGACCATCTGGGGGTGTAGCTCAGTGGGTAGATCACGTTCCTGGCATGCATGGGGTCCTGGGTTTGTTCCCCAGCACTGGGAAAAAAAAAGAAAGAAAGAAAGAAAAGGATGATTATTTTGGATTATTATTATTTTGGAGTCTCAAAGAACGGTGCCTAGACCTAACCTGCTCCAAGTAGCCACACCAGGGTGGAGCAGGGCGAGCCTGCCCTTGCTTTACAAATGTCGTGGAACATGGTCTGAGCTGCTGAAGACCCCTGAGTCCCCAATGCTGAGTCATGTCTCTTTCATCTCATTCTTATACTGTCGGGTTTTTAAATCCAAATTCAGATCTTTACATTTACTGTTATTCTCATCTACTAATATCCATCAGGTCCTCCTGTGGACTCCAGGTAGACACAGGTGTATGCGTATACTGATATCTTTCATCACACATTTCCTTCCTTGTTAAAACTATAGGTGGGCGTTATTATTTTTATTTTATGGGAAGGCAAGTCAAAGCTAAGAAAGGTAAGCAATTTTCCCGAAGTTAAATAGCTTATAAGAAGCAAATTGTTTTCTGACTTCAAAGCCTGTGCTTTTTCTTTTCTTCTTTTTTTAATTACAACAATGTGCCTTTCAAAGGGGAAGAGGGACTAGAACAGTCTGACTGGAGTACTGTTTGTGACTGAGGCCGTGTGAGGAGCATTGCATGCATTATCCCAGTTCATCCCCGTAACGGGCCTTTAAAAGCCATCAGTAAACTTCTTGCTATCCACCTATAGCTCTTGCAGATGGCAACAGCCCAAAGCTAAGAGACTACTGAAGCTTTCTGCTGACGGACCCCAGAAGATCTCAGGGAGCAGAAGGGAGCAAGAGCAGAACTCAGCTTCCTGGAGGGTTAGGAGTGCAGCTACTGACTGTAGGACCAGGCCAGGGGTAGCAGTCCTGAGCCTGATTGGTCTGTACTTATTCCTCTAAGCGGTATACAAAAAAGAAGAGGAAAATAGAAGACAGTAAACTAGAGGGCATTTAATATCACACACTTGGGGGTTGCTCCTTCTTTTTGGTCTTAGAGGGGGCTACCAGGCTTTGAGTGTCTCCAGGGGGCCTGTGTTAGTCAACTTTCTGTTACTGTAACAAACGCATGCAATAATCAACTTATAGAGAAAAAAGGTTTATTTTGGTTCACCATTTGAGAGGTTTCAGTCCATGACCTGTTGGCCCAGTTGCATTTGGTCCTGCAGCAAGGCAGGGAACTCACAGCAGAGCAAAGCCACTTACTTCATGGCCAGGGAGAAAGAGAAAGGAAGAAGAAGGGGCTGGGGTCCCACAATCCTCTAGGGCACATCCCACAAGAACTCCCACTAGGTCCACCTCTTCAGAGTTTCCACATCTCTTAATAACATCAAGTTGAGGACTAATCCTTTTACACATGGGCATTTGGGGGACATTTCAGAGCCAAACGATAGCAGGACCTAATCAGAAGAGAACACTAAAGTCCACTGAAGGATCTAGGTCAGCATAATGGTGTGAGTTTAAAGCCTCAGTCCAGGTTGATTGCCCCAAACTGTGCAATAAGCAAAAACATGTTCTGGTGCTTGCTCTGGGTCAGGCTCTGTGTGAGCAGCTAAGACTACAAAGAATAAGACACCTGCCCTGAGGAGGTTCAAAAGCTGCTGATTGATGCTGACATAGAGGTAAGTACAGGGTTCTTTGGGCACAAAAAGGGTCCCCTAGGGGTGGAGTGGCAGAAAAGGCCTCCACAGGAGATAATGCCTGACCCAGGTTAAGAGAGCTGACTGTGGGAAAGCAGATGGGCCTCCAGGCAGAGGGGTCGGAATGAGCAAAAGCAGAGAGCCAATAAGGAGCATCCTGTGTTAGGACTGCAGGGGCAAAGAGTGAGGGGCCAGACCCAGGAGGTGAGCCCAAAGAAGAAGGGGGTGCCAGGCCCTGGAAGACCCACTGAAGGCCTCTGAAGAGTGTGCACTCGACTGTGTCCTCAGTTGAAATAATGATTGCATCTAAGTCCCCAGAATCATTTGTTCACTGTTGCACTCTGCCAGAGCAATGGTATTTAGTCTGGTGAGAAGCGTGAATCACCATCCGCCTACTGTCCTGTCCTTAGGTTTGGGGACCATCGAGTGTCAGAGTGAGGTGTCATTCCTTCATCATCGCTGCCACCACTACCTGGTGCCATCACAATAGCCCAATGGTAAAGCCTGGAATTGCACATGGGAGAGAAATGCAAACTCCAGCCTAAAGTCTGTGGCACATCAAAGCATGCTTCCAGCATCAGAAAACAGTCAGGTGGTCACCCCTCTGGTCATTCGTTGTCTGATATGGACAGTCATTTAAAAAGTGTAGATAACTAAGCAACAAAGAACACATCTGCCGGGCATGGCAGCTGGGCACACCTGTAATCCCAGCAGCTGGGGAGGCTGAGGCAGGAGGATTGCCAGTTCAAAGCCAGCCTCAGCAGCTTATATCGAGTCCCTAAGCAACTCAGTGAGACCCTGTCTCTAATAAAATATTTTAAAGGACTGGGGATGTGGCTTGGGTAGTTAAGCACCCCTGGGTTCAATCCCTGGTACCAAAACAAACATATCCGGGATGCAAACATAATGCATTTCTATATCCGGGATAGAAATGCATTAAATACACTTAAGCTCTTCAAGGGAAGATGTTGTTCAGAGTAAAAAGGTGAGCTACTGGGCTGGGGTCGTAGCTCAGTGGTAGGGTACCCTGCACGTGTGAGGCACTGGGTTCAATCCTCAGCACCATGTAAAAATAAACAAGTAAATAAAAATATTGCGTCCATGTACAACTAAAAAGTATCCAAAAAAAAAAAAAAAAAGTGAGCTACTGGGTTGTCCAGATTGTACATGACCAGAGGACAGTTCCTGCCTCTCCTGTCAGAAGTGACGCTTTCTGGCTCCATGGAAGAGGCACCTTCGTCACCTTTCCTTCCATGCGAGGTAGGGTTTCAGATACACCACCTCCCCTTCAGAGGCACCTTCCGTGGGAGATTTGTAGGAACTTCTACTGGGGTTGTCTCTCCCTTGTTGCCATTAGGGTTTTGGAAGGAGCTGAGTCCAGAATAGATGGGCTCAAAGTTTGAGTTTAATTTGTGAACGAGCGGATCCCGACTAGATCCCTAAAGCCTATTTAAGATGCAGCCCTGGTCTTGAAAGTGGACCTTCACTTCCTGATGCCCACACCCAGCCCCGGTTCACCAGCAGGGCACAGAGCAAGGGAGAATTGACTCGATGTCCTGCTGCAGGGGCTGAAGCACCGCTCAAGTTGATGTCCACCAACAGGTGTGGGAGGACACGGGACATAGGTGAGGCTTCTGGTCAGAGAGCTCCCTCTTTAAAATGGGCTGCTCCAAGCCTGGTGCCCCTTCCGGGCAGCAAGACCGTGAGGAGCGGTGACGTGAGTGGAAAGGGGCCTTCCCAGGAGAGCAGTGGGCACCCCCCAAGTCCTCTTCAGCTGGGAGGAGAGACCGGCATGGCGCGCGACAGAGCCCTGAGCCTCTTCCTGACTCCTTGCCAGACGGGGGTGCTCTTACAGTCTAACACAGAGAGCCAAGAGGGCCTTCTCTGTTACCATCTCACAGCCTCTCCCGCGTTGGCTGGTGATGACGGAAGAGGGTGACCTTAGGAGGTGTGGCATTGGCTTAAAGACTGCCCCGGAAAGCCAGGGCTTCCCTCACTTACTGGTAGCTTCTCCAGAGCACCAAGTGAGTGGGTGAATTCTAAGAACGACCTGAGGGCGCAGAAGCAGAAACCAAGTCTTTGCAAGAAACACTGGAGCCAGGCGGCCTTCACAAGCAATCACTCAGGAAGAAGCACTTTGGGGGTGAGGCTGTGGGGTGAAGGTTACTTTGAACTGGGTTCCTGGAGTGGAGACCTGGGAAGGTTGGAGCGAGTGGTGCTGATTTGCAGGACCTCACTAAACAGCCCTCGGGATGGACACAGGTTTCTGCACCAGGGACCTGGGCTGCCCTGGAGACCATAGGCCCCATGTCTCCAGGGCCCAGGGACTGCCCCAGTCCCTCCTGCTTTCCTCCTGAGCTGCGGAGATGGGGAAGGACTGAGCTCCTTGCTTCACTCTCATGAAATGGCGCATCAGTAAGTGCTACTTAAGAAAACACATGGTCTGCCCCTCGAAAAGGCCCCCCTCTGCTGCTGCCGCCACCAACACCTTTCTTTATTCCGCCCAAACCTCACCAAGGGGAATTCGAAACAACTGTGGTGATAAATCCGCCTGCAGATAATTGGCAAGAAAACAACACTTGTGCAGTATATAACGTTTTATGGTTGTTTCATGTACTTTATTATAATACTAATGAGCAGTTATATATCAGGAGCTAACTGCACGCCGGATTAGCTTGTTAGCATGATATGAAATGGCAGAGCAAACAGTCCAGGCCCCTCGCTCCCTGCATGCCTCCCCCACCCTCCCTCCCTACCCCTTGGTCCCATTTGCACTCAGTAATTAGTATGCAAATTAGGCCCCGGGACCACACAAGTTCTAGTATATTACAAGGGCTTTATTATGCTCTTGTGAGTACATGATGGAAACGGCCCATGACAGTGTTTATCTCACTACCTCTGTCTTGCCTTCCCCTTTATCTCTCTCCCCTCTTCTCTGCACACATACTCACAACACACCTTCCTTTTCCTGGTCTGCAACCAAGCCCTTCCTGTATCAGACCTCCAAACTTGATGGTGATTCCTCCTTCTATTTGACCATATCCAATGGTGGGGCACCTGCTCCTTCTGGAAGCCAGGGTTCCATTCCAGTCGCCACAACTGAAAGAAAATCCTTCTGTGATTCTTCCTGTGCGTGTGTCCCACATCTCCTTAAGTATTTGTTGAAAATCATAAACTCCCTTCATCAAAATAACCTATGTATTCACATGTACACAATATTTTATATTCAGTTTGGGGGATCCTATATATTCATGTATAAGGGGGTTCATCGACTTCTTATCCCATATGGAGCCAAAATTTACCTTTCTTTAATACTTACCCTGGGATTATAATTCTGTCCTTTGAATTCCTTCAGAGAAAGTCTATTCACTTAACTCTACAACAAACGAGCAAGTATTTAGGAATTCCTATCACGCTTCCCAAATTTTTCTTTCCCTAAATTCCTTGATCGATGATCACAAGTCATGGTTTCAAGATATATTTCTATCCTGACCACATCTGTCCTAGTTATCAATGTCCCCTAAATAATAGGAAGACCGAAGTAGAGCAAAACGTCCCCGCTATGTCTGTGGTCTAACCAACTCTCCTTTGTTCTGCACACTGTACCTCTGCTAATGTGACCAAAGTCTTCATAAGTCTCCCGGTTAATATAAATTCACCGAGAACTTCCTATGAATTCTTCTCCAGGCATAACTCATCCAACCTGCACTCCCAGTATTTATGTTTTTTTAGCTCACATGCAAAACAGTTACTTTCTTTGTTAAATTTCACTTGTATTTCAACTCATAGAAGTGATTTTTGAATCTTGGTTCTACACTCTGTCTTGTTGGTCACCCCTAGTCTCGTCTCACTATAAATATGTTAGCCCAGTTGTTATGGTTCCGAGTTGTTGGTAAAAAGTGCTGAGCAGTGGAAAGGACAAAATCCCATCATAAGTCACTAGAGACCTCTTTTCCAAATGCTGATCAATACACTTTGGGTCTGGTTATCCAGGATCTACCTAACTTTCTTTCCTAACTGAGCATTCTTGCTGAGTCTCTTAAGGTGGCTCCTATTCTTGCAACCTGCCCCTAACCTGCTTTCCACCTGTAGTTCTATCTTCCTTCTTTTTATGCATTCATTTGCATGTCTGTTTATTCAGAGTAAGTGACACTGAGCAACTCTATGTACCATGCACCATATTAGACGGTAAGACACAAGGATTCATGTAGCATGGACCCTGCCTTTAGGGAGCTCAGGCTAAAGGTCACAGGACAAGGTGGTAAGAGCCTCTTCCTCTGAAGGGAGGAGAGGTATGGAAAAGATACTAAAGGAGCCAAGAGAAATGAGTGAGCCACCTGGAGAGAGTGAAATGATTTGGGTAACACTAAAATTAGTCTTAAACTGGTCGTGGTGGTGCATACCTATAATCCCAGCAACTCAGGAGGCTGAGGTAGGAAGATTGCAAATTCAAGACCAGGTTAGACAACTTAACTCTCAAGACCCTGACTCAAAATAAAATTTTAAAAGGGTGGGGATGTAATGTAACCCAGTGGTACAACATCGCTGGGTTCAATCCCCAAGTGCCATTAAAAAAAAAAAAAAAATTAGCCTTAAAGGATGAGTAGGGATTTACTAAACTCTCTCAAAAAATCTCATATTATTGCAACATTCTTCTGAAATTTTCTCATTCCCATTTCCCTCCTTGCTTTCTCTCACTGTACCCCTTCCCAAACTGTATTCCACACTGAGCATGTAGAAAAGTCTTTCCAAAAACACAAATCTGGTTCTTTGTACAATCCTTGATGGTTCCTTTTGCCGATAGGATGAACTCCCAACTCTGGAGCATGGTATACAATTTGTCTTACCAATCTGACCTCTGGCCAGCTTGTCTCTGATGCTTGGCAGGTGGTCTTGTGCCCTATGATAGGGTCTCTCAGTTGGCCACGAGGAATCCAGCATAGAGAAGGCATTCTCCCTCACTGCGGGCACTTGAACTTTGAACAACATTCCTCTTACCCACCTAAGCTCAAAGTCTGGACCTGATGGCCTCCCAAGGATAGCTCTGAGCAGGCTTCCTCCCCAGTGCCCTCATCTCTACCCCAGGCTGCAGCAAGGCCCTCAGCATAAGCAGACAGAGAACAGGACAGCTGCAGTCCACAGGAGAAGATCAGAAAGGAAGAATCTGCAGAGCATGAGCACAGAATAATGGGCTTCATGAATACTTAGCATAAGGAAGAGAGGGGGGAAAAAATCTGTGTAGCAGGCAGTTTTTGTAAAGCGTTGAACTGTACCACACATCACCCCCTGACAGGCCCTGATGTTAGCTCCTGGAATGGATCACAAGAGACTCATTAGAAAAAACAAATATTATCGCACGCTGAAATGATTTATGGAGAAAAATGAAAAATTTTGTGTGGTTGCGTTCCCTCTCACTCACTCCCCTCGCCTCTGCCTTCTTATGGGGAAGTTATTTATGGCTCCAGACCCTTAACAAGAGAACAGCAAAGCTCTGGGCTGATCACTCCTGCAAACTGCCTACATTTGATTTTTATTAGTGACTTAAAGCTTCCTTTTTTTTCTTTATTGTCCTGGGTGAACCAAAATGCATTTTAATGCCTGCTATTCAGGCCAGACAAGAAATGTGTATATGCCTCCCACACAAGCCAGCCATTCAGTGTCTCCGTCCAGAACTGAGGGTGATGAAGAAGGAAGGGAGGAGAAAGACCAAGCTCACGGAGAGGGCCCGTCAGGTGCCGTGATCCGGGGCATTGTCTACACATTGCCCTCGCGTGGGGGCTAGACCCACAAATTGAACCCTGTAAGTTTCAGACATGGAAAGGAGATGGTAATTAACATTTATCACGTTGTTTACAACATGTCTGACATTACTCTAGGTATTTCCCTTAGATTATTTCACTTAATCTTCCTAACAACTAGGAGTTAGGTATCCTTATGCTCATTTTATGGAAGAGGAAACTGAACCTCAGAAAAGTCAAGAAACTTATCCAAAGTCACATAGCTAGAAACCACCTGAGCTGGAATTCAAATCCAGGTCTTTCCCACAACTACTACTCGTTCTGTATCTTCTCCCAGGTTGGATCATGATGTCTCTAGAATCATAATTTCCCAAAGACATATTTCATAGTTCTCTTTTCTTCTCTTTTTTTTTGGGGGGGGGGGGGGGGAGGGGTTGGGGTGGGTACCAGGGATTGAACTCAGGGGCACTCAACCTCTGAGCCACATGCCCAGCCCTATTTTGTATATTTTGACAGGGTCTCACTGAGTTGCTTAGTGCCTCACTTTTGCTGAGGCTGACTTTGAACTCGCGATCCTCCTGTCTTAGCCTCCCGAGCTGCTGGGATTACAGGAGTACAACACGACACCTGGCTCATAGTCCTCTCTTCTAGACAGGTTGTCATCAAGTCCCTGAGAGGTGTTGCTTCTCAAGGCAACTGAGGGCCCTGGGGATCCTCATGACATCCGGGTATCTCCAGGTTGGCCAGGTGTACTTCTATTCCAATTGTCTTGCTATGAAACATTGTAACTATCTGCATCCCTCTTACATTGCATCTCCTCAATAGAGTTAATTAAAAAAAAAAAAAAAAAAAAAAAAGTCTTTCTTTATTTTAAATTTTTTTTATTTTGAGACAAAGTCCCCCTAAGTTGCTGTGACTGACCTGGAACTTGCAATCCTCTGGCCTCAGCCTCCAGAGTTGCTGAGATTGGGGCAGGCACCACCACTCCCGGCTCATAAAATCAAATCTGAGGGAGTTCTCATGAGAAAAATTTTAACTTGCAAAGTCGCCCAGGTGGAGTACTTCCCTTGCCATCCTTGCTGTGGTGCTCAGGACCCACCCTACAGGGATCTGGGCTTTACCAGCAAACAGTGATTGGGCCTGTCTGTCCAGCCTCCATGATCATAGACCTCTGTCCCCATACTCTTTTCCTCTCAGCTCTCTAGTTTCTCTGGCTGCTTCTCATACTTATGATGCCAGCACTGGCCAGGAACAGAGTGGGCACCAGTGCAGGCCCCAGTAGACTCTGAAGGCAGGCGACTATACAGTAACCCTTCTTTTCCTTTTCTTATTTCTATTCTGATTCAGCAGTGGAGTCCTACTGTCAACCAGACAGTTAACAAAGATGCACAAGAAACCTCAGTGAGCAGGAGCCAACCAGGTCTTTCATATGTAATTAGATGTCACTAGTCTAAGGTTGTGGCCTTCCTGTGGACATCCGTGGAGGATTGCAAACTGAGCCTCAAGTGACCAGCCTGGGGAAATGTCCTGCTAATGCCTCTGTACTTTAGGTTGTCCTGAGGGAGTGGGGAGGTGTCATGGACAGATTGGCCACCAGGAAGCAGGGAACTACTAGAGATGGCTTGGGAATCATGGCACAGTCCTAGCTAATCCTAATCTGTACTTTCCTCTCCACAGTTTGTCCCCCAGGGGAGACTAGAGTCCCAGGAAGAGAGGATGGTGTTATTGACTACAAGGAGTGAGGTCTCCATGCAGGCCATGGGGGCTGTACCTCATTGTGACCCGTAACTCACTTTGACATCTGAACAGAAGGAAGGGCTGCTGAGGAAGGAGCAGCCCATCCTCCCTACCCGCCACCCTGAATTTAATTCACAGGACCACGGGGAGCTCAGGGAGCTCGGCCCTGGAACATTGCCAGCAGTTCCTCCCGAACCCCTGAGCTCTTTAGCAAGTTGGGCGGGTCAAAGAACCTGGATGGGGAGCAAAGGAAATCTAGAGAAAGGAGTGGGCACCCTGAGTGGGCCTGGAGTGTGGAGGGGCTCAGTCTCCCCTCCCTGCCTCAGCCCCTCCCAGGCGGGCTCCAGGGCCCAGCCCGCTGGGCCTCATTCCTGGAGGGCCTGTCTCTCGGCAGGGTTGCTAGGTGCGGTGAGCCGGGCGCCTGCCACCGGCTGGTCAAGGCTCTGCCTGGAGACCATTGGGGAGGCTGGGAAGAAGGAGCTGCATTATTTGGTTGATCCCTCCCTCCCTCCCCCCAGCCTCAGCACAGTGAGCTTTCCGGAGGGATGGTTATGAGCCAGCCCATCCCCAGGCCTTCCTCTTTGTGCAGAGACCTCCCCATCAGACCCCCCACCTTCGCTGGCTGCCCCCTCCCCCTTCCCTCCAGTTCAGCAGAGCCAGAGTTAAGCCCGGGGTTAATGCCCAGTGACACCTGCAGGTTGGCTGGTGTTGTTGACATGGGGGTGGGGGGAGGGGAGGGGTGATGGGGGAGATCGTTGGTGGCTTTATTATGGAGAACTCAGCAGGCCTGGGGCCTTCTATTGTCCAAGTGGCAAATAAATAAATAGGAGAAAGTAAGTCTTCCCCATGGCTTACCGACGGGAGGTTAACAGCTGGACATGACATGACAAATTGGGCATTTTTCTTTGGGGACTGATCCTTACAGCAGCTAGCAGGGAGAATGAAAAAGAGGGAGAGAGGGAGAGAGAGAGAGAGGGAGGGAGGGGGGAGTTAGAGAGAGAGAGAGAGAGCATAGAAGGGGCTCCTCACAGAAGTCCACGTTGAAGCCATGTGTGTGTGGCCATGACTACATGACTGGAGGGTACAGGGATCATGACACCATATTTTGGACCTTTAAAAACAAAGCAAAACAAGCTGCTTCTGGAGTAAATCCAAGAGCCTTGGCAGCTGGGTATCTGCCTGTGGGGGAGATGCCCTGGAAACTGTCACCTTGGGCACTTCCCATTTCGGTTTGCCAAATGGAAAACCAAAAGATGGACACCAGTTCCAATCTAAAGAATCCCCTCCCTCCAGGTGGGCAGTGGAGCAAGCGGCCTAACTCAAACCTGATTAGGAGGTCTCTTGCCTTCAGTTGACTAGATCTGGTCCCCATTGGGCAACAGCGCCCTCCACTTGTCTCTATCTGGGTCTGGGAGCCGCTCTCCCCTGACCCTGTACCACCTTTCTCTCACCTAGGCAGTGCCCAGCAAGAGGCCTGGAGGAGCAGAGGAAGTAACCCCTCCCAAACAGTGGCCTCAGTTGCCCCAGCAAGTTGGATTCAGGTGGGAAACAGGAGGGATGGGAGACTGCTCATCTCTGCCAGGGCTCTGCACCTGTTAAGCAGAGGGCTGATGGCCATCATGTTCTGAGGCAGCAAACTGTGTGGCAGCCAATAGCTCCTGCTCTGGAGTCAATAGGCCTGAGATGTTCATCCTGTTCCTCTTGACCCTACAGTTGCAGTAAGCGATTTAACCTCTCTAAGTCTCAGTTTCCTTTAGGTAAAATGGGGATAATACTATACCTTCCACCTAGGCCACTGTGAGGTTTCAATGAGTTAATGCATGTGAGTACTGAGTGCAGTGTGTGACAGAGCCTTTATAAATGCCACTGCTCTGGGGTTACCCAGACTTTTCCTCCTCCATGTTGCCCGGTGCTTTAAGACTAGCGAGAGGACCCTATAGAACTGTCTTGCGGCGTGGGAGGGAAGCATACAGCCAATTCACAGGAAGTTATGTCTGCACCATCTCCAGGCTGAGCATGGATCAGCCCGAGCCCTCATGGAACCTTGCCTGCAAGAACTACCTCCTTCCATTCTTCTTGCCAACACTGATGCTTTCAGCAGTGGCTGCAAGGAGAAGCCTTGCTGGCAATAATTCTGCCCTATGTCCACTCCATGGGGGAAGCCTGGCCAGGGTTCCAAGGATGTTTAGAGGGAAGAAAAGATTCCTGACTTTCAAGAGCTTTTGTTTGCGTGTTCATATTGAAAGCAAACTCTCCGTCCTCCCTCTGGGACCAGAGAAAAACCAAAGGAAAATGGTGAGAAGAAGCTGAATTAATTAATTCATCTAAGAAATGCTTATTGAACATGAACCAAATATCAACACAGCTCTCCCCCTTGGGAATAGAGCCATAAACAAAGTAGCCGAAAACCTCCTGCCTGCATGGAGTGCACACTTCAGTTCTCCAAGACAGCAAATGTATACCTCAGAGTTGTCTCTGTCCCTTACATGGGCTCCTCAGCATGTCCATGGCCTCATGGGATCTTTGTTATTCTTCCTGTTGGATTCAAATCAGGCCTCCCAGGAGAGCTGATGGCAAAGGGGGCCTGGGATATGTGCAGGACAAGAGCACAAGTATGCAGTTACTTTAGGGAGGGAGGGCAGCTGCTGATAATTACTGGAAGCATCACTGGAGGGAAGTTTGAGAGGAAGAGGAATGTGCAGAAAGAAGCTACCATGTATCTCATGCATATTCCACGTCAGAACTGTCAGGCATTTTACATACATTGTCTAATTTCACCCTTGCAGGTACTCTGCAAGGCAGTTAATATTATCCCCGCTCTGTAATAAAGACACTAAGATTCAGAGGAGGAAGGGACTCACCCAAGATCCTTAGCTGGGAAATGTCAGAAACTGGGTTTGAATCCAGAGCCTTTGTTCTTTCCTCTGCCATAATCCCCCATACTGGTTTGCTGGAGAGAGGGAGAGAGGGTACCAGCCCAGGAGGGAGGTGCTGGGAGAGCTGGTCAGAGCCAGAAGTGTTTAAAGTGCAAAGGAGAAGAGAAATCAGGCAGAGGGGGGGCTAAAGATGGCTGAGACCTGGGAGGCTTGCTAAATCAGCATGCTGCCCTTCTTCATTGGAATGCTCCATTATGGTCCCCGCTTTGTGGCAGATCCTACTATAGGAAGTGAGGGGCTATCTGAACCTGAGAGAGTCAGGATTGAGTCCTCTGAAGGTTCTTGTCAGACCCTAGAACCAAAGGGGTGGGAGGTTTAGAGAAAGGTTTGAAAGGTGTAGGACTTTCATATGTGATAGACAAGAAGCTAAGCACACATGAGGTGTTGCATTACGACCAGATGGGCATCTGGGGCAGGTCATGGAGGGAACTGGGGAGTCACTCTCAACCTTGCTTGCTTTGACCATTCAGCCTCCTTATGGCCAGTACTAAAAAGCCAAATCCTGTCCTTCTCAAGCAAGCCCACAGCCTTGGCTCAGTGGCCCCCAGGTCCAGCCTAGAGTTCCCATGGCCAGGACTTCTACCTGGAGAATCACCTGCACCGTAAGGATCTGAGCAGGAGCCACACAGCTTTCTTCTTCCAGGAAGTCCCTTCCCCCAGCCCCTGCTACTCACTCCCCTATATAATATTCCACGTTAGAGCTCATAAATGCTGCTGCGGGTCCCCAGCCTGATTGAATTTGGAAGCCATTGTTTACAGACGTCTGGCTGTACAGGGGGATTTATTGAATTTTCCATGAAATGTTGCTCCCCTAATGCTGTAAAAGGCAAGCAGCCCACATCAGAGGAGCCCTGCGTTACAGGATCATGTTACCCCGAGATGGAGTGCTTGCTTCACAGTCGTCGATGCACCAAGCTCTGGCTCTGGGCAGGCAGGAGAGACTTCAGAATCACACCTGACACCCCAAAGCTGGGACTTCTGAGCCAGTCTCTGCCCCTCCATTTCCCTTCCCTTTGCAGTTAGTTTGAAAACCCTGGAGACACCTTCTCAAACGTATCTCCCAAGGTCACTCTCCTACCCATCCACCTGCTGTTGTTCTAGTTCAAACTACAACATTGCCGTCATCATTGCGCCAGTCTCCCACCTGCAGCCCTTTCTCACCTGCCCCATGCCTGTAGGGCAGACGACACATGGCAGGTGTTCAATAAATAAAGGACCAGAAGGAGGCAAGCTAGAAAGAAAGGAATAAGGAACTGAGGTGTTCATGAGCTTCACAGGTTGGGAGGGAAACTTCCTCCCGATGACTGGCACAAGTGACTGGAATCTATGGACACAAGAAGCCCCAGGACAGGGGACAGCATAACCAACAGCCCCTTGAGAGCCGAAGTGGAGATGTGTTCTTGGGTGTACCGCAAAATGCAACCAGACCAAGTTTTTTCTATGTTAAAAAGCACATTCTTTAAACCCCACACTCCTTGAGCGTCTATCCTCTTCATTGCCTCATTGCTCAAAGGTTTATTTATATTTAACCAGCTCCACTTCTCACCCCCGGCTCGTTTCTGCCATCATCCTTACTCTTTATTGAATCTGTTCTCTTGAAGGTCATTAATCTGAATCCTCAAGTCCATGTTCGTCCTCACCCCTCTCAGCATCTCTAACCCTGTTGGCCACCTTCCTGAACCCTTTTCTCTGTCCGTCTCTCTTGTACCACGTTTCTGGTTCTCCTTGCAGAGGGCTCCTTCTCACTCTTCACCCTCCTCCCACCCTAAATAAAAGGAGGTGTTTCCCAGTGTTCTGTCTTTGACCCTCCTCCCTCGGTGGGCACTTTAATCTGATGAGCTCATCTGTTCCTGCGCTCAGCTATCATCTTTATTTAGAGGACTCCTGCATATAAAACTCCAAATCTGACCTCTTATTGCTCTGCTCCCATTTTTCCAACTGCTTGGTGAATGTCCTCAGTGCTATGTCCCATAGACATTTCAAAATTGAATCTATCCTGTCACCCCCACCCTCATGATAATGCACCTTCAGTAGGCCTTATTTCTGTTGATGACATTATCATTCTCTCAATTACTCAATCATGAAATCTTGAAGTAGTCTTTGGTATAGATGCCCTAGACCCACGTACCCACTGCATACTGAATAGCTCTTAACACAGCCATTAGTACCCCCAGCACACACACATGAACACACAACTTGTTCTCTTTCCTTTATTTCCTTGCTAGCATGAACAGGTCCACTATCCTCCCAGGAACCTAAGCCAAAAACCTAAGCATCCTCAGTCTTGTCTCTTGGCCTCATATTCCTGTGTCCCATCAGTCACTAAATCCTGTGGGTTCATTATCATCCTTTATTTATGACCCTCTCTCTCCAGTGCCTGGTACTTAGTTTGAGTCCTCAATACAGTTTATCTCACTTATATTGTCTAAAAGTCCACCCAGCTGGTGTTCACCATCCAGTCTCTCTCCTTTCCATCCATCCTTCATCCTGCTATTAGCATGATCTTGCTAAAATGCCACGCTAAAATCTGCTTAAGCCTCCAGTGGCTCCTCACTGCTTCCGCCAAAATATCCAAGCTCTCCAATGCCTCTTCCTTTTGCACATGCAATTCCCTTTACTTGGAATGCTCTCCTCCCTTCAGGCCTTCCCCTAACCCCCTTCCTTTATCCAGCCTCCATTTTTTATATTCTCCTGCTTATTCTTTGTTTTTGGTTTGGTTTGGTTTGGTTTGTTTTTTTGTTTTATTTGTTGTTTTTTTTTTTTTTTTTTTTGGTTAGAGGGACTGAACCCAGGGAGCACTAGACGGAGCTATATCCCTAGCCTTTTTATTTTTTTATTTTGAGACAGGATCTTGCTATTTGCCTGGACTGGCTTTGAAGTTATGACCCTCCTGCCTCAGCCTGTTGAGTAGCTGAGATCACTGGTGTGCACCACCCGACCCAGCTCCAATCGTTCTTTAAGACCCAACTCAAAGATCCTACCCTCTATGACACCTTCCCAACACATCCAGGCATAAGTGAGCCCTTTGTTCCACTAAGCCTCTCCCATAATTTGTTTATGCCTCTGTTAGAACAGATGGGATGTCACAGTGTGGTGAGCCATATTCCCCAACCGGACTATGGAAGCCCCGACACCCAGCACAGGGCCTTGCCGGCCGAAGGCTCTGAACAGTTGCTCAATGAAGGTCACAATTAAGGGAAGGAGGCACAGCACACACCAGGAACTTTCCTCTCCAAGTGGGATTCTTTCTCCACAAAAAGGGTAGATTCTATCTTGCCTCACTGTTCCTTGGTTGAGTCCCCGTGTTTCAGCTACACATTCCTCAAGTCGTGGAACTCCCCCTCTCCAAGTTCTGCCTTCCCATTGTAGCTTTCCATCTTCCTCCTTCAGCATCTTAACTGGGGACTCCCGTGTGGCTGAAGGGCCTCAGAGGGAAAACAGTGATGCTCTAGAGAGAGCATGTGTTCCCCACGTTAGGCAAACATGCCAAGCTGCAGGGGCGCCTGAGAAGGGGGAGGAAAGAGTCCCCACACCAGCCTCATAGCTGGCAAGCAGACCCCTCTTGCCCTGAGGAGCGGGTGGACAGTGGCCCCAAAGAAAAGTGGTGGGATGTTGTTTTTTCAGATTCCATTGGTTTATTTATCCTGCGCCTGGGTACCATCTGTACAACCTCCAAAAAGAGAAGCAGTCAGGGCTCCACACAACCACAGGAGTCCTGTCCTCAGCCTGCAGCTCTATAAGGACCTGGAACTGAGCTAAGTTTTGAGTTTCTCCCCTGCAGGGTAAAAATCTCAGACCATGTGGCTCAATTGTCCAGAGATAGACAGAGAGCAAATAGACCAGAAGGAGAGCACAGGTCCAGGCCTGAGCCCTCCCTGCTCCTGCCAGGTGTCCCTCCACAGTTCCCTTGGCAAGGCCAGGAGGTCCAGGAGGTCTTGGAAAAACCAAGCATGCTCCAGAGAAGCCCAGGTTTGGCTCAGGTTTGACTCTCCTATTACTACCAAGAGAGGCAGGTATTGGGTGGAGATGTTTGGGGTCATGGAATCGGTCCCTTGAGAGAACCCACTGTGTGCTAGTCTCTGGGTGCATGTTAGCTGGAAAGTTATTGAGTGCCATGCAGTTGACCATGGTTTTGCAGAGTTCTGGGCAGAAAACAGGGTAAAACTCCTCCCCTGCATGGAAGACTTTGAGGATTTTTTTTACCAATAATGGGTTGATGGGAGGAGTAAGAAATGGGGAAACCAGGAGAACAGGATATTCCAAAGAAATGCAGAAAGGTTGCTTTCCATCCATCCTGAGGAGTAAGAACCTTCCCAGAGAGCAACATCCTGGCAACCCAAGACTTGCTGCAGATTCATACATTACTTTGTCTCAACCCTCAGGTCAGGATGTAGGCGGTGTACCAAAGTATCACAAAGCCAGGTAAAGAATGGCAGGCTCATTCTATTGTTTTAGACATAAGCCCACAGGTGGTTCCAGTGGTGACTCAGAGTCCTGGGGCCTGAGCTGCTCTAAACCGTGCTTCTCTGAGGTCAGGCTGGTCCCCTATTCATCCCATCTCTGTCCCACCCCGGTCTCTTCCCCCCATGTGTGTACTCACCTAGTGTCACTTGAGCTATGGACCTCAGAGCTATGCAACCTCTGAAGCAGGTCTCTCCCTCCAGAGCCCAGACACATCACTCAGGCCACTCAGGACATGCAGATATTCCCGTCACAATAGAGCAGAAACTAAAACCTTGCCAATCTGGCCCCTTCTCCCGCCCTCTGTGTCTCCGGAAGTGGAACCCAAACTTATGTTGCCTTCAGTTCTTGCCTTTATCTATCACCCATATATAATCAGATGGCAAGTCCTATTCTTTCTTTCCCCTATCCTTTTCCCTCCCAAAACTACCTACTAGCGGGTAGGGAGACTCATGCCTGATCCCACCTCCCCAAGATAACCTTTTTAACTGCCTGAGATTGTATTTCTTTTTGCAATGCAAAAATTGGAAAACCACAAGCCTTAGTATCAGGAGTACTTGAATTTGAATTCTGGGGCTCCTGCTTGCAAGCTATATGACTTAGAGCTTCCTTCTCCTCATCTGTGAAGTGAGGTGGCATAGTATTTACTTCATGGCACAGTAGTGAGGATTCAGGGGTTATAGTAAGGAAGGTGCTTAGCATAATGCCTGATGTGTAGCAAGAGTCAAGAAATGTTATCTACAGATTTACAGAAGTTACAAAGGCCATGTAGAGATTCTCCTACACCTCACCCAGCTTCCCCTACTGTGAGCATCTTGTCACTATGACACATCCATCAAAACAAAGAAACTAGTATTAGTACATGTTAGTATTTTACTAAACTACTAGTCACTAAACTGTAGACCATATTCACATTTCCTCAGTTTTTTCCACTAATGCCCTTTTTCTCTTTCAGAATCCAACCCAGGATACTATAATCCATTTGTATCATGTTTTTTCCACTTATCATTTTATTGTGAGCCCTTTCTAATTCCATTAAATATGCTTCCAAAACCCATTTTCTAATAATGTGAAAGCATTTCGCTATGTGTATTTTAATATGTTTAACCATTCTCTCTTGGATGGCTGTTTAGGTAGTTTGTTTTTCTCTTTCTCCTTTTTTGCTACTATTAATAACACACAGCTGAACATTTCTGAACATGCATATTTTTGAGAATTTCTTGAGGTTAAAGTCCTAGAAATGAAATAATTGGATCAAAAAGTATGAACTTTTAAAAAGCTGTTGATACATACTGATAGACAGCCTTCCAGAGAGGTTATATCAATTCACGGTCTCATCAGCAGTGAATGATTATGCCCATTTTCTTAAAACATCATCCACATATCAATTTTTAAATCTTTACTAATTTGATTACTTAAAAAAAAAAAAAAAACTTTCTGCATTATTGCAGCAACCTTCCCATTGGCCTCCCTACCTCCAATTCACTTTGCCACCAGGTTATACATCTTAAGATTCCAGTATTACCATGTTATTTTTCTGCTAACAATCCTTTGGTTCTGCTTTCCTGCTTTCCTGCTATAAACTAGGATTTCTCAGGCTGACATTCCCATAAGCCAAGCCTTACATGTGTCTCCTCCTAACATGTAATTCCATTTTAACCTCTTCACAGGAGAGGGTTGGCAGCCACCCTGCTCCCAGGGCCTGACTCAGAGCCAGAACTGTCTGATCAATGGGTCAGTGGAAGCTATTGCCCTTCTGGTGCTGGGGAGGTGCCATCAAAGCATAGACAGCAGTCTACTGAGAAAGTGTGGAGGCTGTGTGGCTGGTTCTGATAAAGTTCATCTCAGATTATCTAGGGTACTCAGGGGAAAGAGCTTCAGTAGCAGGCTCAGAACTCATGAACGTGGGAACTCCAGGTCTTGGAACGGGCTTCATTCAGCCTTGGGTAAGTGCCCATCTCATCCTGGCCTCATGAATGAAAGTGAAACTTCTCATTCTCAACCTCCTGCCAGATCTGCCCATCCTCTCCTTCCTTTGCTTCTGGTCAATGTCCCCAGTCACCAAAGTGGGAAATGGGAGCACAGCCCAATTCCTCTATCTTCCTCACTCTCCCCAACATCCCACCAGTCACCAGGCTGAATCCTATCAAGCCTTCTGTCCTTGTCCTATAGCAGGCTACTGTAGTAACCTCCAAGACCTCTCCCTACTCCTATCTGCTCCTCCAATCTGTTCACCACTTTACAGCCAGTTACTTCAACACACATCTTACTGGATCCCTTCCCATCTTAAAAACCACCAATGGCACGCCACTGGTCTCAAAGCAAAGTCCAAACTCATGAACACAGCCCAGAAGGCCATGTGTGGCATGGTCTCTACCGCTTTTCCAGCCTAATCTCTCACCACTCTCCAGCCTTGAGCTCCATGCTGAGTTACTGATCTTCAAGGCACCCACCTCCAGCTGCTTGTCATTACACATACTGTTCCCTCCTCCTCCCCACCTCTCTTCCCCTCCACCTCACCTCCCCATTCCCATCAACTCCAGGATCTCCTTCAGATAGAGTCAGATTAGACTCACTTCCTTCGGAAAGCCTTCTCTGGCCACCCCTGGCATTACTTTTGTATATTTCCACGTCACCCTGTACACACCCCTCTTAATAAGGTCATTTAATTATAAGTGCTTGTTCAATCAATTGGTTCTCCAACAAAATTGTGTGCTGCGACCAGGGTTATATTTTGTCTACTGTTTGTGATATCCTTTAGCATAGGATATCTGAATATCGTGTTTCACAAATATTTTCTGACTTGAAGAATGAACAAATGAATGAATGATTGAATGTTCTAACCCAGTCCTGAGATTCTCTGAATCTCAATTTCTCTTTTACTAAAATATGAGGTGACTTCTTTTTAATCATCGTACCCTGTAAAGTTGTTGGAACAAACAGCTATGAAGAGCTATGAGAAGCTGCTTAGGCCAAGGGCATGGGATTAGATTTCTATTCGGTTTCTCCACAGTCTGCCCAACAACTCAGCAGGAAGAGGCACTTATTAACCTAGTATCAAGAGATCCATGGTTGGAAAAGTAAGATGGGACTAAAAAGAACTTTCTAGAATACATATATGCCCAGTTAGTGTCACATCTCTAAAGATGCTAGTCAGGGTTCTAGCAAGAAAGAGAGGTTCTTGCCAAGCACAGTCATGCACACCAGTAATCCCAGTGGCTTGGGAGGTTGAGGTAGGAGGATTACAAGGATCACAAGTTCAAAGCCAGCCTCAGCAAAGCAAGGTGCTTATCAACTCATTGAGATCCTGTTTCTAAATAAAATACAAAACAGGTCTGAGGATGTGACTTAGTGATTGAGTGCCCCTGAGTTCAATTCCCGGTACAAAAAAAAAAAAAGAAGAAGAAGAAGAAGAAGAAGTAGAGGCCCACAAATGGGGTGAACAAGTAAAGTTTAATAAAAAGACTATGAAGAAAAGGAGAAACATCCCAGGGCTTGCAACTGCAGGGGATGTCACCCACTGCAGGGCTGTAGGAACATGTGCCAGATCCCAGGAAGGACTGGGCTATGATCCTGGCTGCAGTCAGAGCTATGACCTTAAGTAAAGGAATGCTAACCCATAGCTGGCAGAGAAGCCAGGGTAATATTTACCCCAGACGCTTTCTAATGTCCTCCAGGTCAGGCCTAACAGGAATCCTGAAGGCAAGGATTCAGGCAACCGTGCGCCATCCATAATTCCTGTTTCAGTAACCTGCTGTCTATACTTGATGGCACCTTCCTGGCACCGGAGGGGCAATTGCTTCCATTGGCAAATAAGCAAGGGACTTGATTGAGGCAGTCCACAAAAGTTAGCTGCCAAGACACAGAGAAGGACAGAGAAGGTGATGTGTGGATTTTGAGGGGCAAAGAGAGACATTCAGCCAGCCACTACCCTTAAGAATAGAGGAAGGATGGAGATGAGAAGGGCTAGGACTCCTTCTCCACTTGGGCTTCACCCAGGTCATAGAACAAGAGCCTCTGAAGAACAAAACCCAGGGTGTGGGGAGGTAACAACCTGGTGAACATCAAGGAGGGACTTGGACAAAAACTGAAACGACTGCTTGGGGGTGTTCTTCTCACCTACCCTTACTCGTTTGCCATCTCATTCCTCCAACTTAGCGTCAATTCCCAAACAAAGTCAGAGGAGGAATCCTGGCAGGCATTTGAAGATTACACTTTCTGATCTATTCATACTCAACAAAGCTGTCTGTTCCCAAAATCTGCCAATAGATTCTTCGGTGTGTATAGAGCAAAAAGTTCCAATGTCAGACCCAAGAACAAGAAACAGTTGGGCTGAAGGGGCCCCCATTGAGCTAGGGCTTGAAATCAACTGAGCAGAGAATAAAGAGGCAGGAAGATCTACCTTTCCCCCAGGCACAGCTCTGGGGATAGGACCTACAGAGTGCAGCCAGCCAGGTGGGAAGTCAGTCTAGGTCTCAGATGCACTTGCATGGCAAGCAGGTAGCTGGCAATGGCCTTCCCAGTTCACCATCCCTTTTGGTCTCTGTCTCTTAGATTTCTGAAAATAGCATTCTAGCTAGTCTCCCTGCCAACAATTTTAATTCATTAGTTCCTCCTCTATACTGTTTTGAGCGTGATACTTCTAAACTGCAAAACTGATCATGTCTCACACCTTTCTTAACAGGTTGTTTTTTTGTTTTTGTTTTTGTTTTGTTTTTTGCCTTTTGCCTTTTGCTATAAGATCAAACCTGGGCTCCTTGGTATAGTATTCAAAGTTCTTTATTACCTGACCTCACAGACCTCCCCAGTCTCAGTCCCCAATGCTCCTCATTGCATACCCTCAATTCCAGCTATTCTGCACTACTTCCTCTGAAGGTGCCCCTCCATGTTTACCTCACCTTTGCACTTACCTTCCCTCTGCCTAGAGGGGCCACAGTCTCTTTATCCACCTGTTGATATCCATCTTCCAAGACCCAGCTCAAGTGACACATCCCTAGAGGGGGTACCCAAGGAGCTCACATGACTGGGCTGAATGTCCTTGCCCACTGAGAACCCCAGGAGGCCGGAAATGGTAACGACAAGCCATGTGCTCATGGGGAGCCATAGCACCTCATTCTCCATCTCCCCAGGGGTTGAGCTGAAGGTGCTTCTTTCTGTTTAGCTCTGAAATCTACCAGTTATTTTGAGTCTTGAATTTAAGAGCTACTGGAAGCTGTCTGCTCCATTGCCTCTCAGGACCTGCCTGTCATTGGATCACGAGAGTGTGCCCTGGGAATTCTGAACTGCCCTAAAGAATAGACCAGATTTCCCTGTGTCACTCGAGTGCCATTCTTCTGTTCTCTTCAGATCTTTCCCTCCTCTCTCCCTCTCTCTCAATCTATCTCTCTCTCTCTCTCACACACACACCTCACTGTACTCTTATCCATACCTAATATGTCCTTCATTTTTTCCACACACACTCCCCAAATCTTAGGAGTTATTCTCTTTTTCTAGGATGCCTTTATTTCCACTTTTACCTGCTAAAAACTACTTCATTCTTTGAGACTGATTTCCAACATCCTCTTCTCCATCCCTCACAGTATTGTTCCCATAGTCACCTGCATTTTTCTTACAGCACTGTGTCCACCCCGTGTTGACAGTATCCTTTCTAATCCCCTTATAAAAGTGTAAGCTTCTAGACAGAAACTGTTCAACTTTACATCCTGCACAAAGCTTTGCACACAGTAGGCTCTCCATGAATATTTATTAGGTTGGATTGAAATACCTTGAAAACCAGAGTCATCCATATTCATTTATTTATTCGCTGAACAAACCCTGATTCAGGAACACATATGACTTTGTCTTCCAGAGATTTCCCCAAATACGTTTCAATTCATTCATGTTTTCTGCTTGGGATAATGAATTTTTTAACTTCACTGGCCACTGTACAAAATAGAAACCCTCTTTATTCATCCTAAATGTGCTCAAATTTCAAAGCAAACCCACTTTGCCTACAGTTTCAGGATTTTGTGAATGAGCCCCCAGTCACCTTCTCTATACCCTTTGAAACTTCCTTTCTGTCCCCCAGTAGCCTTCCCATGTCTAGACTTGAGAGTGAGTCATTCAGTCTTTTCTGCTAAGAAGGTTTTGCACCCCCTGGATCTTCTCCAGGATAGGGCACAACCACATATCTTAGTCCCACAGGTAGGACTGTCCAACTGGACACTTGGAGAAATATGTGCTCCTTCTTCTTTGATATCTTATTCACAATTCTCTTTGCCTCTTGGCCAACAGCCTCGGGGAACTGTCTAAATGAAGAAGGATTTCCAGGTCCTTTGCCAGAACCGTGGCTGACCATGCAGAGTTGAGCACTGGGGAGGGGATTTTGATGTGTTTGTCACAAAAGGCATTGCCTTGCACTTGTCCACATTTAATTGAGTCTGTAGCCTTTTGCCCTGAAATCTTCCTGCCAACTAAATCCAGAAGGAAGCTGGAGAACAGCCTTCCCAGCCCATCCTCCGCCCTATAGATGCCTGCATGCCCAGGGCCATACCTTGGGTGGGGTGCCTGGGGTTTTTCTTTGATATCATGTGAAATATCAGTCTCTTCAATTCTCCCTATCTAATCAGATGGAATGCATAAGACTTTGTCCAAACCTTCAAGAACCTCATAGTAGCCCTGAGGTAAAAACAGACACATATGCTGGTCCTATTTGTGGTAAGGTCTGCTGGGTATGGCACATGTCCTATATGTCAGGTACTTGACATACTTTCTTTATACTGATTGTCAAGTTAAATCTCTACAATGGCCCTGCAAGGCGAGTATTTTAACCCCATTTTACAGATAAAGATATGAAGGTACAGACAGTTTAAAGAACCTCCCCAAGATCTCACGGCCAGTAAATTCAAGAGTTAGAATTCAGACCCAAGTGTGTCTTGCTCCAGAGCCTGTGTCCTGTGCCACTACACTACATGGTCTCAACACAGAACGATTAACACTGCAGGTAATAGCCCTGGTGAAAGTGATTCGTTATTGGACCGTTCTGGTCTCTCCCAAGTTACCTATTACCTGTCCACCTAATCTTTTCACACTTTAGCTTCAACCTCATTTCCTAAGGGAAACTTTTCCTAGTCCCCATCACTCATTCCCGCAACACCTGTCCTTGTCGCCTACAGCCATTATCTAGGCAATTGTTTATATAATATTTTCCTTTCATGAAAAAAAGTTCACGAGGGCAGAGACTGTGACACTTTAAGTTCACTGTTTTGTCCTTAGTATCTGGCCCAGTGCTAACACAGAGTAGATGCTCATTAGACCTTCCTTTCTCAGGATGTCTCCTTCATCCCTCCCCTACTCTCCTGCTTGGAGAAGGACACCCCAGGCCAGCCCTCTCCTGCCACTCCCACCTTGCCTCCAGAACTTCCTTTGGTGGCCATGCATGGCTCCAACATCCCCTCACCTCCTTCCATGAGTCAGCTTTCCAGACTCTTGTCTATACCAAGAGTTTTATTCACACTTCCATTCTGTTTTGTGGAAGCAGGGCTTCCCCTCAGCCCCAGCAGGGCAGGTGCTGACAGGAGCAGCCAATAACCAGGATACCAGGTTTCCCTTTGCTAAGCTTTTTCCTGGGAATGATTTAAGGCCCCGAACAGATAAGTGAAGAGCAAACCCGCAATGAAGTCAGCACTCTGCTTATTAAGTGGAAAAAGCTGTGCTCGGCTTATTGAAATGTTCATTAGACAGATATATAGAGATGAGAAGAAGGGAGGGAGGCAGGCAGCGCCACGGATCCGGCAGGCGAGCTCCAGCGGGAGATGCAGCGGGTGGGGGCAGATTTCAAACTAGCCCAGGAGGAAGGGGGCCACTGGGGCAGGTGGGCAATGCCTGCTGGGAAGAGGGGCCACAGCTCTGACTCACAGAAGGGGGAACGGAAGGAAGGAGGTTGGCCTGGCCCTCGAGGGAGCTCTGCTAGGGGAAGCTCACAGTTTCATGGGACCGTAGATGGAGAGGACTTTGGCCCTAAGGGGTCAGGGCATCTTGGTCTCCTTTGGAGAAGACCCACTTCTCTGTATCAGTGTAGCTCTCTTTATCCCAGGAACATAACTTCTAAAGTTTCGTGACCTAGTTCATTTGTCCGCTTTGAAAGCAGGAGGGTGAACTGTGTTCTGTCAGGAAGAAAGGGCCTATACAAAGCAGCATCACGAAGCCACCCACAACTACCTCTCTGGAGGAGTCGTCTCTCTGACAGAGCCCCCATCCCCTACCTACAGCTCCATGAACCCTGATCTCCCTCCAGGGAGGGCTTTTCCTCTGGTGGGAGTTGAGTCTTGCTGAGGGTCCCTCTCAGCCCAGGCAGAGACTGGCTCCTTCAGCACTCTCCTGGCTCCCTGGCTTTTGACCTTCTCCGTGCCCATCAACGTGGCCCCAGCAAAACTCAGAACTTCAGAGTGGGGTGCTTTAAAAAGTCTATAGCCACTTGATAACGTCACCTTCTAAGAGATGGTGAGAATTCCTCGTGAGTGGGAACTTGTCCTAAATCATCCCATGTCCCCAGTACTAACAGAACCTGACCCAAAAAAGGGCTTCTTATATCTGAGGTTTAGTTAGTAGCTGATTGAGTGAATGGAGATTCTACCCCTCTCTCCATTCAGACATTGGAAGGCAAATGAATGATAATGTCACTGGAGGGGCAGGTCCTGCTTCCCAAACAGGAAAGGTGGCCTCGAGATTTTCCAGTATCTTCCGATTCTTTCTTGCTTCATTGGTTTGGCTCCTGGAGGGTAGAGGTGCTGGTGACTACATAGATAAGGGAAAGGAGAGTAACAGGAAATGTGTGTGAACAGAGCAATCAAGATACTATCTTTAGGGTTTCAAACTGTTTTCACACCCAGTGGTCTCAGTGGCTGGGCTCCTGTTACCTGTCAGGCACTGGACAAGCACTGGGGTCACCCTGGTGAATGAACTGCCCCAATCCTACTCTTGTGTAGCTGTAGCCTTGTGGAATGTAAATGTCATAACAATTCTTCATTAATTCTTTTGTTCAGCAAACAATGATGCCAAACTGGACTCCTGGGGATGGAGAAATGAATCAGACATGAATCCTGCCCTAGAGGAGTTACAGTCTATGAGGTACATGTACAAGTAAATAGATGATCGTACAACAGTGTGGCCAATGCACTGAGCTAATCAGCCCAAGAGGTAGGGAAGCCCTTCCCTAAGGTGTCCAAGTGGGTCCTTAAAAAAGAACATGTGTTCAGGGAGAAGGAATTTCTAGGCAGAGATACATGGATTAGAGGGGAAATTCAAATAGCTCAGCCTTGGAAAGAGAATGGGGAGTAAGAGTGTTTAAGAGCTAGGCAGAGTCCCAATCCTGAAGGCATTCCCATGCCATGTTCAGGAGTTATCCCCTTTCTGAAGGCAACTGGAGGTCATCAAAGGAGAAAGACCTCACAGAAGTGTGGAAGAGGAGTTACCCAGATGGGCTGACCAAATGCATGACTCATTTGGGGGCCATCTCAGTAGCTGCTGTGGTTTGGATATAGTCTGTCCCCCAGAGATTCATGTGCTAGAAGCTTGGTCCTCAAGGTAGCAAATTAAGTAGTGGTGGAACCTTTAAGAGGTGGGGCCTAGTTCACTAGGGCATTGCCATAGGAGGGGATTATTTCTGGTCTTGTGGAATTAGTTGTCACCAGAGCAAGTTTTTATCAAGCAAACCACCCCACACACTTGGCCCCTTCTGCATGTGGCCATTTCTCTTTTCCTTTCTCTGCCACGTTGTGACACAGCCAGAGGACCAATGTCATGCTGCTCCAACCTTCTAATTACCAGAATCATGAGCCAAATAAACCTCTTTTTTAAATAAAACACCTAGCTGCAGGTATTTTGTTGTAGTAACAAAACGAACTAATACAACAGTCTGAGTAAGATGGTGCCATCTGACTAGCTCAGTGGCACTGGGAAGAAGGAAGTAGGAATGGATCAGGTGGCTCAGCAGGAGGTTTGAACATGTCTTGGTGATCTGATAAGCACAGGAAATAAACAAGGAGCTGTCCATTTTACAAGTCAGGGAGAGGGCACAGGAATGCCTCATCTCAGTGGACTAGAGCAGTGTGGGGAGTCCCAGGCACTGCAGGGAACTGTGGCTGCTTAAACCCACGTTGGCAGTCCCTGCCTCTGGTTGCTGACACCTGCTCCCAGGCCTTGATGACTCCATTTCCCAGCCCCCTCCCTCTGCCTTGCTGACTTTGGAGGTGATTAGTAATAAAAATTTAACAAGCATCCATAGGTGCGTCTCCCTGTCACTTTTATGAGGCTATTTCCTGAGCAAAGATATAGGAGCGCCTTCAGTCTGTCCTCGCCATGTTGCTGCTGCCACTGTCAGTCTCGACTTCAGCCTTAGCAGGTCCCAGACAACTGTAGGGGCTCAAAGAAGTACAAGCCAGCAGAGCCCATGTATGCCCCAAAGGGTTCTTTGGCAATTGTCCCTGGGAAGCCTGGAGCCATCTTCATTGCCGGGCCATTGTACATCAAAGGGGGCCTCATATCTTGCCTCCTTCCCGCCTCTCCTCTACCCTGCTGTTCTCTTCCATCCTCATCCTAGAGTTGCTTTTCTGACTCAGTTGAGCAGTGTGTATTTATCCAGTGCCATCGCAAATGAACACTGGGGATCTGCTCCCTGTCCTTGGGGAGCTGGTGACCTGAATGGGACTGAGAACAACAGACACCTATCAAGTGACCAAAACATACTGAGATCAAGTTCTCACAGGCACATATGAAGTGCTATGGTGGGAACCAAGTGAAGCCTTTCATGAAACTGAGGACAGGAAGAACCTGGAAGTCTTTCTCCAAGGAGACAAAGCCTAAAGCTCGTTGAATAAGAACCTTTATGAACTGGGGTGAAAGAAAGGCAGCCCCTTTTTTCCTGGCAAAGTTCTAGGTCCTCAGGGGCAAGTTAGAGGTGGATTTGTGCAAGCTGAGCTTCCTCTTGCTGGGCTGGGCTGAGGCTGAGGCAGGGTCCCCCCCGAGTCATTGGGCCCCAGCTGCAGGACCAGGCCGCAGTGGCACTGTGATTCTGGTAGACAGCAGAAGACTTAGGGTGCTGTTATTTCCTCCCCCAGTGCTTCCAGTTTCAAGGTCTTCCAGGGAATTGGGGCCAGGTGAACAGGAAGAGAGGAGCTGCTTCCTTCAACATTATTAACTCCTCCCTCATTCTTGAAATTCTCTGACAATGTTGTTTCCTGTAGGATGACATAATGCAAAGACACCCTAGCCTTGAGCAGACACGGTTTCCAATCAGAGCTCCTAAATTTTAATCCCCTGATGATACCTCAAGCAAGTTTCACTCTCTGAACCTATTTCTCCATCCGAAAAATAGAGATAATAGTACCTACTGCAGAAAGTTGTTATGCAGCCCAAAAGACTGCTGGGCTGTGTGGGGACAGCCTTGACCTGAAGCCAATTGGTGCTTTAGTTCATTTCCTCCTCCACCCACACCTTTGCTAACCTCTCTGGTTGTTCCTTCCAGCCTTGTTCCAGGGCTCCTTTTCTTCCAAGAGCTCCTTAGTGTCCCTAGAGCGGATATCACTCAACTCTGCAACTTCTCCTCAAACGTCCTTCCTAGGTTGGAAACCCACATCCAAGGCAGCCCACTAGTTCAATCCAGTTCAGCATTTACTAGATACTCATCCTATGGGGCCCAACTGGTACCTGCCTTCAAGGACTTGTTATCTTTTAGAGTTTTACCCATTGGCCTCAGTTTCTTCTATGAAGTTAGAATTGCTAGGAGATTTGGGAATAGGGGATGAGTGGGGGACCAGAGTGGTTAACTACTAAAATAGCTATAAGAGAAATCTTTCTCAAATTCCTCTCTTCTTTCCGTCAGTTTCCACTCACTGTCATCTCTTGCCTGGACTATCGCAATAGCGGCTCACTCAGGGTTTTCAACTGTGGCTGATCATTGAACTCCCCAGGTTGGGCAGGACTTTCCAAAAACTTGATGCCTGGATCTCTGACCAGGGATTCTGATTTAATTGACCTTAATGTGGCCTGGACATTAAAGCTCCCTATTGTGTGACCAAGGTTGAGAACCTCTATTCTGTTTTTCCATCTCTGTTCTCATCCCCACTTGTCAAATGTGGGCAGGGTGAGCCTTATGAAAGACAATTCTGGTTGTGTTGTTCCCTTGTTTATCAGCCTCTTGGATTATAGGTTCCTCCAGAACAAGAACTTCTGGGAATTGATTGTGTCCCCAGCACTTAGCATAAAGCCTGGCCTGTAAAAAGTGCTTAGTCAGCAATCCATGAACCAGTGAACAAATTGACCAACCAGTAACCCACAAATTGACAGATGTTGGTTCTGTGCTTAGGCATATGTTGGTAGATTATAGCAGTTTGCCATGGAATCAGAGAATAAGGCTAGTTGGGTATAGATCTAGAAGCCTGGGGAGAAAGCAGGGGTGGAGGGAGGGCAGGAGGAAAGGAGCAAGAAAGGAGGCAGAGAAAGGTCAGAAAGGCAGAGTTTCCTGAGAGGTGAATTATCAGAGGGACCACCATGGGTCGGGCAAGCACCTCAGCCCAGGAGTAATGGAGTTATGGAGGAAGGCCCAGGCAGAGCCAGCGAGAGCAATGGGAGCTGCTTAATCTGCCCCCAGGAAGTGCAGGCTGGGGACAAGCAGGCAGAAGGCAGCAGGCCCATTCCTCAGCCGCTAATGCCCCCAGCTTAACACAATTACCCCTTCCTTCTCCCTCAGCTCAGGCAAGGGGGAGGTTGCATGGAGGGCAAGCATGCCCCGCAGCTCGGGAGGTGGGGACCCGGCTAGAAATCCAATGAGGAGATCCACTTTGGTATTAGCCTGAGCTCCCCATTTCAGCTGGAGGGTCTTGCAAAGAGGCTGAGCTGGGGCAAGGAAAGATGCTGCTGGGAGATCTGTGAAACCCCGGGCCCTGCCCTCCTGGGGTGCCAATGTCTGGGACATTCCCCTTCCCACCCTGTGACCCCATTCACCTGGCCAACAGCCTTACTACTTCTCTGGGGCCAATTTGATAGTCTTGCGTTCCACCTGGGGCTGGCCCCCATTGCTGCTTCTCACTCCCCACCTCACAGCCTCTCGCCCTCCCTCTCTGCTCCACATTGATATAAATGGAGGCTCCGGCTGCCTTTAAATAGTCTGATCTATCAGAGGGGCACACGCTGCCCATAAATCTGCCGGGGCTGATGGCTCCCTAAGTGGACTGATAGGAGCTATTTCCGGCAAGGTGTTCAGTTACTCTACCCCTCCTATCCCTCCCCCTAGCTTGCCCTTCCCCAGGGGCAGGGACCCTTTTTGTCATCTGGTAATTGGCATTTTTTCACTTGCACTTGGTCCTACAGAGGGCGTGCAGCGCCAGGCCAGCCCCTAACCGGATTAGCATTGGCTTTCAGAGGAGGCCCCTCTGGAGTGACCTTCCAGTTCAAGAGATCAGGATCGAGCTGTTGGCTCAACAAGGAAGGGGTGAGGTGGAAGGCGCGTGCCCAGGGGAGCCAAGACGAAGTGCAGAAGGAGGGGGTGAGTGGAGTCCTCAGCCCCTCTCTGGCTAAGCCTGCCTGTTTCCAAGACACCAGCCTAAGGAGCATGGAAGGGACCATAAGATAGGCTCTGGAGTTGAGGATCTCTATCCTGGCTATCAGAGTCCATTTCCCCCACCCCATCAGGCTGCCCTGGGCTAGCCTTGAGCTTTCCTTTTCTACAAATGACCTAGAGTTAATGGGGGATAGGAGTCTGAGACTGGAGTGAGATTCCTGCACACAAGCAGTATGGATCTGAAACAGAAGCTGGACAAGTTTCAGGGCCAGCTGTTATACATAGAAGGTCTGATGCAGGAGCCAGTACATTACCCTAATTTGGAGGGTAGCTACTAATGGATAGTTTCCCCTGAGGAAGGGACAAAAGGCCTCTGGAGGTTGGGCCCTGCTTGGGGAGACATGGAGATGCCCTTGGAGGTCACCCCAGTGACCCCTGGTCAAGAGGTCACTATGGTCACTGAGAGATCATCACTAACATAGCTCTATTTCCTGTCTCATTCCCCTTTGTTTTCAGAGGGTAGAAAGTTGAGCCAGTGCAGTGACATAGACCTAGGCGCCTACCCCTACCAAAGACTCCTAGAATATTCCACTAAAGTTCTGTGTCTAAAGAGAAGGAAAACCAAGCTGATGGAGAATTATTCCTGGAATGTGTCCATAAGAGCGCTTGTCAGGCTTCTTTCCTAAAATCTGGGTTCTTGAATAAGGATCCAGTGGGTGGGTAATGTTTCTTACTGGGGTGCCAGAGGTGAGATGTTCCTACTCGTGGGTTCTGGTTGGGAGCCAGGACAAGTCCAAAGAGAAGGTGTGAACGAGTGTTATTTTGAATAAAGCAAAAATTTCATATTACAGCCACCCCATTTCTGGCCCAGCTATTGGCAATTTGCAAGAGGGTAAAGGAAAAATCATGGGGTAAGATTCCCAGGTGTGGGATCCTGGGGCAGGGACAAGAGTTGGCCAGATTGCCCCAGTCAGTCTTGGAACTGAAGGAGACCTTTTCTGCTGTTCTAGGGAAGAGGCTGAGCAATGACAGAAGCCCTATGAGTGTTATCAGGAATGTCAACACCATGGAGATGGTTGAGGTCATCAATTCTCAAGCGACTTTCAGGAGAACTGAAGAAAGCCTATCCTTTCTGGGTTGGGTGACTTGAGGGGGAGGATAGCTTTTGTTTAGAAGCAATCCTGAGAAACTCTGGGGCAGCCACCAAAACCCAGGGGTAGCTTCATGGAGTATGAGCAGTTGCTCTACCTCCCTTCCTCCCTCCAGTCATTCATTTCCTCCTTCACTGCATGCTGCGTCATCTTCTGTGTAATCTGCCCTATGCTGGTGAATGAAGTTGGGAGCATATCCAGGCCCAGCTCCCACCCTCAAGGAGCTTGCTTCGGGTAGGGAGAAACAGTTTTATGAGCAGATTACAAAACCCAGAGTGTGAGGCACCCAGAAATCACTGCTGAAAACTAGCGCGAGGCACTCCATCACACCCTGAAGTCCAGCTCTACTGCACTTCTGGGCGTTTCCAGTTTTCTGACTCTCAGACTCCACAAATCCCACTTGTCTACATCTGAACTTTGTCATCATGACTCCAAGTTTGTTCCCCCTTTAGTGTCCCTAACTTAGTGAATGGCACCACTAAGAACTGTCACTGTGTCTGTCATCAGAGCCAGAATTCCAGTTCACCCTCACCCTCTACATCCCACTTGTGATCCATCAGAGTGTCCCTCCTAACAACATAGGTGACACCATGCTGTACCTCTGCTGTGTAGCCGTTGCCCTAATGAAGCACTGTCTAGACCTATAGCAAGCCTAGACAGGAGCCAAGGAGCCAAGGCCAAGTGTCCAAGGCCAACGAGCAATGTGCTCATCACTTGTAGATGCCCCAGCATTTGAGCTGTGTTTGAAAGATGAGGAGGATGCCCAGGGTGGGGCCAGTAAGGATGGGGCTGTAAAGGCAGGACAGGCCTCGAGGCAGTCCAACTCGGAGGCATGCGGAAGGCCACCTGGCAGTGGCCCAGCTCTCCCACAGAACACTATGTGTCATTGCCGTTTATTTTATTTATTTTTTTTAATGGAATAGGGGGTTGTATGGAAAGATTTCTGAGGACCATTCCTACTTGAATTTTCTAGGGTGCTACAAAGACCTCTAGACTGACTGAGTCTGGAAGCTCAGCAAAGGAGCCTGGCTTTGGTCTTGTTGGCAGCACAGTTTCTAGGCAGAAAAGTTTGGCTTCAGAACTTGGTCTATGAACTAGAGGCAAAAACTTCCTCTTAGACCTCTACACAGACCTTGAGGCTTCTGGAAAATTGATGAAGAACAAAGACTTCACTTGCGGGCAGTCTGAGGTGTGTGGAGCTGAAGAGAGGTTGGTTATGGCAAAGGCATCGTCTCCCTGCGGGAGACTCCGGAAAGGGGCTTTTGTCTGTTTTTAGACTAGCTTGTCTCCCTGCCCCACGATCCCCAAAAATTATTATAAAGAATTATTGCCATTAGTACGTCTTTCCTACTGAAAGGAGAAAATCGCCTCATTCATAATTTATACCCTCAATTACTATTAATAAAGAAATATTTCAGCAGAAAATCGCCTGGGAAAATTACACGTAACATTGCATTAACATTCTATTTGAACATTTTCATCACATTTGTTATAGAGTTAATAAGAGGGATACGGTCCCCTGACTTCTTCATGAAATTATGGGCTGACGATGATAGTTTAATCTTTTAGACTTTATATAATATATTCACTTTACTAATTGAGCTATCCAAGGAGCAGTTAGAGATGTTCTTAAACGTGGAGACAGAGGAATCAGGGCCATGACTTTGCTGCCAGAGGCACCGCCTGTCGGGGTGGGGCTGAGGGCGAAGCTTGCTGGCTTAGGCCCTGGCCGACCTGGTCCCCACTTCACAGGCCCAGGATCTTTGTGCTACCTGACAAGGCAGCAGATGCCCCAGCCTTCAGGGAAGATGTATAGCACAGCTGAGAGGGAGAAGGGTGGCCAGGAGGAGATGAGAAAAGGAGACAAAAGGGCTTTCCTCTCTAGACTACTCCTTCAGCCCTCACTTCCTTTAGTTGCTTTCTGCCTGCATTGTCCTGGGCCCCAGGGGAAGTTCATAGCTAAAAGGGGCAGCAGACCCATGATGGTTTATGGGATTACCCTTGGCAGTGTTCTAGATACTGAGAGCTCCTGGAAGAGCTGGATCCTAGGGAAAAGTCTGTGGAAGCCCCCAGAGACAGGCACTGGAAAAGGTGATGCCCCTAAGGGCCTTCCTAGCACAAAAGGAGTTACTTTTTTTTTTTTTTTTTCATGTCTTAATGGAAATGACAGGATATGTTTTGGGTAGTGGGAAGGAGGATGGAGCAAAGTTAAGACAGTCATTCATCACTGCTTTTAGTCTAGCACTGATCCATCAGCAACACCTGGGCAGATTTGGCAAAGGCACAGGTCCCCATCCTGACCTCACCTCAAATGTCACTTTTTCTTACACATCCACTTAGCAATACCCCCTTCCCTTGTCACTCTCTCTGACAGAACCTGCTTGATTTTTCATAACATTTATCACTTGGTAAAAATGCCTGTTTCCCCCTACTAGAACTGATGTTTTCTGTCAGTCCCACTCAATGCGAACTAGTTGCCCAACACCGTGAACAAAGCCCACACATGATGGGCAATCTAGATATATTACCTGGATGAGTGGAAGTGGGCAGGATAATCCGACAATGTGCCTGATACCATGGACTTACCCAGAACAGAGACTAAAACTCCTTTCTAATTGATTTCGAGTCTGAGCATCTCTTTTGCCTTCCTGACCCAATATTTCAACAAATGGGAAGGCAGTGAGACTTCTCAACACCTTCGTTGTCAAATGGTAATGCAGGCTGCCAGGATCCCTCACCTGGCACTAATCTCCCCTCTTTCTTTCTGCCCTCCAATATCTATTCACCCCACAGCAGTCAGAAGAGTCCTTTAAAACTTAAAACAGACTCTATGACCCACCTTGATCCAAACTTTTCCAGGCCTTCCTATTATACATAGAATAAAATCCAGTATTCTTATCTTGGCCTACAGGACCCCTGGTCTGGCCCCTGACTTCCTCCTACCCCTTCACCCCATTTCCTGCCACCCCACTGTGGCTACATCAGCCTTGCTGCTCTTTCAATAGAGGGTCTTTGAACATGTTTCCTGGGCCTGAAACACGCTCCCTTCATCCTCTTCCTCACTTCATTCAGCTATCTGCTCAAATGTCACCTCTTCAGGGAGTAAGTCCCTGACCAGCTGCTGCCCCTCATGGCATCTCCTTGCCCTGCTTCATTTTCTTCATTGCATTTGTCCCTATATGACATCCAACTGTACTTTTATCTGTTGGTTTTCTGCCTCCAGAAGTAGAAGGTAGTTCCGTATTCACTGATATTTCCAGCACCTATAATAGTACTTGGAACATAGTAGGTGTTCAATAAATGTATTGAGTGAAGGGATTAATTTTTGCTCTGCTTTTCTCTGTCATGCTGCATCTGTGTGATCCCATCATCTCCCAGGTAAATGCTTCTCCAGTACTCCAATGGTTTATAAATCTCAACTTCAATCCAAATCAGTTTCCTGAGTTTCCAATTGCTTTGCAACTGCCTTTTGGACACCTCCGCATAAAGAAATCTAAAGTGCAATACATCCAAAGTGGAACCTGAATTTAGTTCCTATTTCACTAAATGGCAGCACAGCAATCTTAGATGCCCAATCCAGAAGCTGGGATTATTTTTGACTCCTCTTTCTTTCTCATCCCAACATCTAATCAATCTCTAAACTCCGTTAATTCTACTCTTATACAACTCTCAGATTAATCCACCTCCGTCCATTTCCAAGGCTCCTACCCAATCCAGACCACTGTCATCATGTCTCACCAAATTACTGCCTGGCCTCCAGCTGGTCTCCCTGCCTCCAGTCTCCTTTCCCTCTAATCCATCCTCTACAGGATGTTTTATGGTTTGTCTAAAACATAAATCTTGGAGTCAGAGATAATATCCAGGCTTCTAGCTTGAGGAATTAGATGATAATGACTCCTATCACATTAAATGGAGGAGGAGGCAGTCTGGGGACATGTGACATTTGACTGCCTTTGTGACTTTTTTTTTTTAACATAGCTGTCTCCTCCCACTAGGTGGCAGAAATCATCTCATTCATCTTTGTATCCTCTGTGTCCTCCGCACCCAGCACAGTGCCTGGCACAGAGCAGGTGCTCATGTTTATTGCATGTTATTCACCCTGAAATTCATTAAGGAAGGGACTATTTTTGAAAGTCATGCTTCATTGGCACCCTGTCACTACTACTAGATTATCAGTATTGGACTGTAATTCCTGTTTGTCTGACTAAACAATGAGCCCCTCTTTCACAGATAAGTCATGAGCACAAAGTAGGTGCTCTGTAATGTCTGTCAAGTGACAAACTGAATCCTCACTGACACATTACAACATCCTGTTTACTGCTCCTTCCTCCTGCTGACCTGCCAGCAAGACAAGCCACTCTCCCAGGCAGATCTCTGGTTCGCCCATTTCTCAACCCTGTTGGTGTCTGTGACTCACTGCCTCAAGGGTAGCTTTCCATCTCTGTCATCAGTTACTGCCACTGAGGATTTAAGTTGTCCCCCTTCTCTTTGATAGTGAGTACGCTGCTCTCTAACAGAAATGTTTCTCTGTAGAATCGTGCTGTTACTCTGCCTGGGGAGAGATGCCCAGAGAAGGGATGACGGAGAGTTCAGCAGGTGAAAGGAAGGGTCCTACAGGTGGAAATCATGTCAGATGAAGTAGACAAAGACATGAAGACTTTAAAGAGGAGTTCTCGAGCTGAGGATGTGGCTTAGTGTAGTGGTAGAGCAATTGCCTGGCATGCACGAGGTCCTGGGTTCCATCTCCAGGACCATACACACACAACACACACACACACACACACACACACACAGGAATTCTCTAGATCCTCAAGGAAGAAAGCACATAGGAGAAGGCACGAAAGAAGACTGAAGAGAAAGGCAGGCATCCAAACCCAGCGTGGAGGTAGTGTATAATAGAATATATGATATAATATAAATTATATAATTATTACAATGTGTAATAATAACTACTATTAATTGAATGCCTAAAATGTCCCAAGCAAAGTTTCAAGTGCTTTACACACATTGTCTTATTTACCCTATACTAGAACCCTAGGAGTTAGGAGCTAGGAGTTTGAATGTCATTTTCAGCAGGATCCATTGAAGGCTTAGAAGGGGAATAGCTGCATGGTTGAATTTGCCTAAGGTTTGCACATGAAATTCTACACCCAGAAGAGAAAGGTGTCAGGCTCAGGACAACTAAGGGGTCATTACTGAGCTATCAGTCCAGGAGAAACCAGACCAGGGAAGAGAAGAGGAGGAAGCTCTCCTCCTTTCTCCACAGGAGGAAGCTAATAGTGAACATTGTGGAAAGCCGAGCTGAACCAGAATCAGAAGCAAGAGTAGAAGGACATTGGGAGAGTTCATACTAGATAGTTTGAGTTTAAAAAGTTTACATCCACTAATAGTGGATACGAGGGTCTGATACTCCCAAGAGAGTTCAAGGGTAAAGATAGACAATCTGGAATCAACAGAATATAGACAACAATTAATTCCATGGGGAAGTGTCCCCATTTAAGACAAAGAACTGGGCTTCCTAGGCTCTTCATCATCTAACCCTTGCTTACCTCTCTAGAATCATCTCAGTGTCCCTTCTGGCTGCTTTCCACTCTGGTTCCACTGTAATACTTGGATTTCCCCATCTGGGCCATGCTCTTCCTCCTGCAAGCCTTTGCCTGGACTCCGCCTTCAATTTAGAACCCACTCTGCCCCCCTTCACTTGGTGGATGCTGACCTCTCCTCTCCTTCATGTCACATTTTAAAATCAAGCATTAAACGGCTTGCTACGGAGACGCACTTCTTGAACACCTCTGTACCTCCCCTTACTCACCTTCATGCTCCAGTTTAACATGCTGAAAAGCATAGAAAAAACTTCCCAGGACTTCACCATGATTTCTTACTAAATTTACAATGGAAGCCAGACCCAGACAGTCCACTGGCCCTAGTACTCAAGAGTCAAAGACCTGGTCCTTCAATAGTATGGGGGACAAGAGAATAAGAGAGCACCCAGGCCAGCCTGCTCCTGCACTGACATTAGGAATTCTGCACATTTATACTTCCTTCATTGAACAAGCATATCATTTGCTGTATCTTAGATGTCAACTGCTTCTAAGAAGCCTTCCCTAACCCCTGGAGTGGGTGAGGTGCCTCCCCTGTGCTATGGCCTCCAGTGACAACCCCTGGGGGGAATCATTGCTCTGTTTTTATTACCCACTTTGCCACTAGTCGGCAAGCTTCTGGAGAATCGTTTGTTTAATAAATGAGATAATTGTGTCCCACTGTGCATCATGCTCTATGATGAGCCCTGTGGCCACCAAGTTGACAGCAGCCCTGCCCATGAGCAACTACCATGCAAGGGACCTGATCTTCATCCCAGGAGATCAGCTATTTCTCTTCAGTGTTTTACCAGAGATCACTTCACTACAGTAACAAATGCTTTTTAAGTCTTCACAGATACATCATTTCCTTTGATTTTCATAGTGGTTTTGAGGGGGAGGGTAGATAAAGCAGAAATTAGTTCCCAGACCTTAACTACCAGGAAGAATGGGGGATGGGGAGGCTACCATTTTTGTTATCACAAGTTCACCACTTGAAAAGAGCAGAGATGGAAGTCATGGGTTTCCAGCCGTTCTCCTTTCTCTGGAGTTTCTAAGGGCTGACATTTGGCCCTGGGACCAGGTCTCAGACCATTCTCACTCTATCTTGAGACTTGTGCTTTCCCTGGCCATTGAGCATGTTGGAACCCTCCCACCCCTATTGCCCCCCAGCCTGAGGTTAGGGAACCCTGGGTCAGGAGAGGCCACTAGCTGGGGTCTGACTGGAGCTCCCCAGCCCATCCAGGACAGGATGGGCCCCAGTGTAAACCGGATTCGCCTTGTAAACAGCTGAGCAGCTGGGCTCCATCTTGGCAGGGGAGCCCCAGCAACAACCCAGCAGGACAGCCCCAGCCCAGCAGGGCATTGTCCAAAGAAAAAGGGGGGGAAAGCTGAGTAAACAAAAGGGACAGCCAATTTTTTAGTCTCTGATCTGTTATTTCAGCCGGACATTTGCCGGGCTGACTGTGGGGCTGTGTTGGGCTGGGCAGGGCTGGTCAAACGGTAGGGGCTGAAGTCTCACTGATCTTCCTCACCTCATCTCCCCTTTTCTCACCTCACCTCTACTCTAGGCTCACTCTGGGAAGGAGCCAAGGTGGGGGCTGCTGACCAGTGGAAACAGGCTCCAGGAGCTGGTGGGTAGGGCAACAATGGGGTTGAGACTGGGTAGTAGTAAATGAGCAGGGTGTGCTGATGTACTGGGAGAAAATGTTAGTACTGGGTCCTTGGCATTTGCCAAGCTTCTGTGCATACACAGAGATACATCCAGGGTGTTGTGAGAACAGAGAGCAAGGGGTGATACAGAAGATGATTTTATCAAGAGTCAAATGGAGAGGCCTCTTGTGGGCCCTGAAACTCCCTAAGATAATGGAAGAAAATGGGGTAGAAAAGTCTGATACAGGTATAAACATTGGAGAACAACCAAGATGACAAAGATAGAAAGTGATAAATGAATGTTCTAACCTAATGGCAAAAACTTGAAGGGAATAAATAGAACAATAATGAAGAGAGAGTCCTTGAGGAAGGGACTACTCTGTACAGGATGATCAGGGAAAAAAACTCTCTGACAAGATGTTTGAGTGGAGAACTCATAGATGAGATGGACTCAAACACATAAAGGTCCTAAGGGAAAATTGGGGAGTGAAAAAGAACCTGATAAGTTTTCTCAGGAGGCTGAGGCAGAAGGATCAAAAATTTGAGGCCAGTTTCAGCAACTTAGTGAGACCCTGTCTCAAAATAAAAATTAAAAAGAGCTGGAGATGTAAAAAATTTAAAAAAGGAACTTGAAGAAGGAGACCAGAGTAATTAGAATTCAGTAAGGGGAAGGCAGTACAAGATAAAGTGAGAGAGGCAGGAAAGAGCCAAGAGATAGAAGGCTTTACAGCCAATGGCTGGAAATGTAGATGTAGTCTAAGTACAGTGGTAAGCAATTTAGAAGTTTTTAAAGTCATTGAATAAAACTGCCTTACCTCTAAAATTTTTGACTCCTCCCTCTCATACCCATGTCCCCTCCCAACAGAGGGGCAGGACAGCATGTGTCAGGCTTCACAATGGTTGGTTTCCAATATGTTTTCATGGGAAATGAATGATCAAATCAATTCATATATAGTTAACTCCTCCTCTTTGACCTCATCAGGACCTCCAGGGTCCAGTTCTAACATTTTCTCCCAGCGTATCAGCACACACTGCTCATTTCTTTACCCAGACTCAACACCATGACTATTCTTATGAACTATTTTCTTATCAGTCCTCCTCACCTCCTCTGCACCTGTCCTTCTATACCACACCGAGCAAAGCGCTGACACTATCGAGCATTGCTACGATCTACTTCAATGTCCATAGCTGAGAACTGTTGAACAAAGTCACAATACTCTGAAGACCAATCCCACAGCAAATGCCTGTTCTCCCAGTCACCTGGTCTCAGAGTTTCCCTCTTCTATGCATTCACTCTCATTTCCTGCCTCATCTAGAAAGTCAGATATCCCTCTGCTTTGAGCATCTTCCTTTCAACTCCATCTGAACCCTTTCTTCCCCTGTTCTCTCTTTCCTGGAGGTCACCTCCTCTTATTCAGAGCTAAATTTCTCTGCCCGTATTTATGTCCCCATATGATCTGATCTCTATCTGTCTTTCCATCCTCATCTCCCTTTATTCTATATCTTAGCCTTTATGAGCACCAAAGCATGGGCTGTATCAAATAGTCAACATAGCTAACGTTGATTAAGACCTTATTATGTATCTCTCTATTCTAAGCACTTCACATATATTAATTCATTACATCATCACCATAGCTGGTATTAAAGAATACTATTCTATATTATACTATACTAGACATATTATGCCACAATTATTCCTATTTTACAGATGAAGAGACCAAGGCACAGAGAGGTTAAGTAGCTTTCCACAACACACAGCTAGTAAATGGTTGAGTTAGGAATCAGATCTTGGCATCTGACTCTGGGAGTTCATGCGTTTTGCTCTTCCATTTCATCCTTTATCTTTACTTATCCAGAAAGACTAAGCTCAGGAATCATACACTCCAGGGAACATTCCCTTACCACCCTTACCCAATCTTTTTCCCAGATCCCTACCCCACTACTACCAAAGTCTACCATGTAGTAGATGCCAATATAAACAATTAAATACCATTATTGAGACCATTCACAAACCATACAACTCATCAAACAATTTAAACTATACAACTTAATGTGATTTTTTTAAAGTATATTCTCAGGGCTATGCAACCACCACCATGATCTAATTTTAGATCATTCTTGTCCCCCCTGAAAGGAGCCCAGTAGCAGTTAATCCTCATCCTTTGTCTCCTCAGCCTCTGGCAACCACTAATCTACTGTCTTAATAAATTTGCCTATTCTGAACATTCATATAAATGGAACCCAACAATATGTGAGCTTTTTGTAACTGGCTTCTTTGATTTAGCAGGTTTTCAAGATCTATCCATGCTTTATCGTGAATCAGTACTTTATTCCTTTTTATGACCAAAGACTATTCCATTGTATGGATTACCACGTTATTATCCATCCCTCAGGTGACGGGCTTATTTCCACCTTGGGTTGCTTCCAATTTGTGGCTATGAGGACTGGTGCTGCTCTGAGCATTCACAGATGTTTTTGTGTGGCTGTATGTTTTCCGCTCTCTTGGATATGTACCTAAACATGTATCCAATTGCAAGTCATATAACTCTATCTTTAATATCTGTAATGAGGTCCAAACTGTTTTCCAAAGTGGTTTTCCACCATTTACATTCCTACCAGAAAACAATGAGTGTTCCAGTTTGTCTACATCCTCACTAACATTGTTTTTATCTTTTTTATTATAGCTATCCTAGTCAGTAGGAAATGTCCTGACAAACTCTTAAAAACTAAATATTAATCCAGTAGTTCTCAAAGGAGATTGACATTGGAATTAGGTCTTGAAGGATGAGAATAAGTTTGCCAGGTGAACCAAGACTGAGACAGCTAGCTGCCAGGCAGAGGGTGTGTTTTTTCTCTACTGACTCTGCAGTGGGGAATTTTTACAAATGACTTAGCATCTTGTTGATGAGATCTGAAGAAGACACCTGCTAGTAAGAAAAAGGACCAAATCAGAATATCAGGTGGTCTTGATTGGTTCAAAGAATGGGTAGACTCTTCCAACCAGATGTCAGCAAGTGGTATAAATACTTGAATCTGAGTGCCTGCAAAGTGAAGGGAAACTAAGCTAAAGAAAAGCTCTGAGGATTATTCGATGATAAATTGAGAAGAGTCAGCAAGTGCCAGAGCCACCCCATATACCTGGTATCATTTGGACCCCAGAAAGATTGAGGGGACAAATAATTCTGCTCCTTCCTCTACTGATCAGACTAGTGATCAACTCCCCTAGAGGACTACATCCAGTCTGGGGAAAAGGCACTGATCGGCAGCTCTAATCATTCACATAAAACATGGGCCTCAATAGTTTGCCAAAAATGACATATTCCTATTACTTAGCATCCATGACCTTCACAGCTGTCCTTGGGAGTAGTATAATAATAATAGCTAATATTTATTGAGTGCTTACTATGTGCCCAACATTCTTTGTTCTCTCTGTATAAAATAATGTAATCCTCAAAATAACCTGGAGGCAGGTAAATTACCTGCATATTTGAAATTAAAAAGAAAAAAAAGGTGCAGGGCCTTAAGTAACTTAAACAAGATCACACAATTATTGAACTGTAGGACCAAGATTCAGACCCTGGGCTACTAAGAAATCTGAGCAAGCAAAAGATATGGAGACTTTATGGGATTCTGAACTAGTGTCTTCAGCAAGTGCTCTTAGGCTGGATCTTAATCCATCTCTGGACTTGGAGAAACCACTCTGAGCTTTATATAATCGAGTTCTGGTGCCATGAGCCGAAGAAGAGAATGGTTCCATCACTGGGACGAGCAGCCTTTTACATGTGGGTTTATTTGTCCGAGCATAAAGGCAAGAATGGGGACAAACTTGTACATACTTGAAGATATTTCTTAAGACTTTAGTTGGTTCTGAACGTTCATCCAGGACAACCAACTATTTGTGGGTTTCTTGGTACCGGGTATTGAACCCAGTGGTGCTTAAGCACTGAGCCACATCTTCAGCTATTTTTATTTTTTATTTTGATACAGGGCCTCACTAAGTTGGTTACGACCTTGCTAAATTGCTGAGGTTGGCTTTGAACTTGCCATCCTCCTGCCTCAACCTCCCAAGTCACTGGGATTACAGACATGCATCTCTACACCCCACTATTTAGGGATTTCATTTACTCTACCTCTCCCCTCTTCTGCTGACCTCCTCGGCTTAAGTAGGTCTCCCCTAAGCTCAGGAAGTAGCACAGTGGCAGAGCACTTGCCTAGCATGTATGAGGCTCTGGGTCCAATTCCCAACACCTCAAACAAAAAGCAGGTCTCCACTGAGGTCTTGGGCTGGCCGTGGACCACATCTGAAGTTATTCCAAGGAGAAAGGTGACCCTTCATTTAGTGTTAGGCTATAGAAAGTGAATCTCAAAAAGGTAAAGGAAGTTATTTAAATTCTTCACATGGCTATTCAAAACTGAGACTAGGATTCTGAACCTTAGGTTTCTGACTACAGAAGACTGTGTTTTTTTCTCCCTTTTTCTATCATGCAATGGAAAATGGGCATGATCTCAGTGGAACAGAACTGGGTACTTGAGTGTCAGAATACTTAAAATCAGGACATATTGGGAATCACTGAATGAACTAGAAAGAATCAACAGAAAGAAAAGGAGACTCTAGGAACCATTCTTATTTTCATATTCCCAGCAGGCTATTGTGTGGGGTTGAGAGAACACCTTTTTTGTTTGAGCCCAAGGGGTTAAACACAGACCAGGGGGTGGAACTTCCAGGAAATAGCTGCAGCTGTGTGTGAATTTTCTAAATAGCCAAACTTCCAGAGCAGAAGTGCTGCTTAGGAATGTCTGGAGTCTCCTGGCCATGAGGTGGTTTAGGTAGACCACTTGTCAGGCCACTTTCCTGGAAGAATGTGGAGATAGGCTGGACCATGAGACCTTTCCAGACTTTCAACTGGGTGGTTTGGGGTTTGGGGCTCCAAGACCAGCCTCTCTCAGCCTTCAGAACTCTGGAAGTCCCTGAGCATTACATCTACTACTTGGCGCACTCTATTTGATTGTGTCCTTCCTTCCCAAAGTGTCCTCCAGCTTCCCCAGGAGACCGAGGAGAGGAGACCAGCATATCTAGGGCCTGTCTTGCTTTTCCCTTGATGTTGGGTGGACCTTCCTAGGGTAGGATGTGGAGTCAGGACCAGTGTCTGGGCTAAGGAAACTTCATAGGAGAAAGGCAAACTGAGGTCTAGGGACGAGCCCTGGCTGAGGGAGGGAGCGTCCGGAAGGAGTAAGTGCCTGTCTGGTGCTGAGGAACGAAGGTTCATTTGATGACATCTTCATTAGGATTTTCCTCTCATCATTTGGACTGTGCACCACACTCACACACATATATAACTATTGGAAAAACGATTTTAATACCCATGGCACATTGTCCTTGTGTGATATAAAATCCAATGACATGTGGCATTTGGAAAAGGTCACTTCTCCCATCAGGATTCATTAGCCTGTTTCAGCCTCTACGCCTGCAGGACGGGTCCCAGCTGCCTGTCCCCTATAGTGGGGGCAGCTGGACAGGTGGAACCCACAGGGACCCTCCCTGGAGAGCAAAGGGACTCCCCGGAGTGCTGACCAGGAAGTCTTTGCTTTTGTCAAGCTCCTCCTCATACATGCTTGGGGAATAAGAAAGAGTGGTATCCAGAGAATATGAAGCCCCTGGGCAGGCAACCATGATTTTGAGGTCTGGGGTACATAGGAAGGAAAAAGACAGAAACAGTGCCTCAGTGTTTTCCTGAGTATCATCCTTTGGGCAGAGGATGGGAGATCTGGGACTCTGAAGTGAGACCTGAAGGACAAGGGTGGATTCTATGAGTAAATCAAAGGCATGGGGAAGACAGAGTCCTGGGAGGCCTCAGTGGCAGGATCCTGGGCCTGCCTTCAGGGATCGACTACAACCTGGGTTCTCCTTGTAGTCTGTTCATTCTTCTTTCAAAGCTGAGACCCACATCTGGTCTTCTGGCTCCACTCTTATGTTCTTTATGTGCTTGGATTTCATTTGTAGTTATGAAGTGGCTGTGCCCACAAGCTAGGCCCCTGGGAACAGGCATTATCTGTCAATGCTGATGGTGGTGCAGCCAAGGGATGGGCCATCCAGTGCCAACATCCATGGCTTCTCCATTTCATTTGTCAGTTTGTGCTGGCATTGGCATCTCTGTGAAAAGCCCAGCCTTACTAGCTTGGGACATTACCATCATACCAGCTATACAGGAGTGGATTCTGCAGATCCTTGTGCTCTTGGCTTGTTAGATGGAAGTCACCAGTAAGTCACAAAAGAACTCTGGTTTCAGAAAACAAGAATGGAGATAGTCAGAGTGTAAGAGAAGACTTTGGAAAGATTAGAGATGAGGCCAGGCATGGTGGTGCACACCTGTAAGACACCAGGAGACTGAGGCAGGAGGATCACAAGTTCAAGGTCAGCCTGAGCAATTTAGCAAGATTCTGTCTCAAAATAAAATAAACAAAAAAGTGCTGGGGATATAGCAGCTCAGAGGTAGAATGCTCCTGTATTCAATCTCCAATACCCACCCCCAAACAAAAACAAAGACTAGAGCTAGGGACCAGAAAGGCAGTGGGCTCACTCGGATAGGGGAACAGGGAAGACACACACCCTAAGACAAAACCTCCAAAGCAAGCAAGCCTCCAAGTGTGCAGTGGGGTCCTGGTTCCTGAGCTACGGTGCCCATCCATTCACACACTCACTCATCCCGTCTTGTCTATTCTTGCAATGGGAAAAAGAGGGGCCTCCAGCAAGAAGAAAAGAAATATCCAGTAAGGCAAGAAGAAGCAGGAGAGGTGGGCACAGAGGCACAAGCCTGTAATCCTAGCAGCTCAGGAGGTTGAGACAGGAGGATCATGAGTTCAAAGCCAGCCTCAGAAACTTAGCAAGGTCCTATAAGCAACTTAGAAAGACCCTGTCTCTAAAAAAAAAAAAAAAAAAAAAAAAAGAACAGGCTGGGGATGTGTCTCAGTGGTTGAGTGCCCCTGGGTTCAATTCCATACCAAAAAAAAAAAAATGAAGAAGGAGGAGGAGAAGGGGGAGGAGGATGATGATGTTCAGAAACCAGGTAAAATAAGGCTTCAAAGGAGACAGCCGCCCTAAAGTTGCTGCCAGCCACGAAAGATGAGGATTTCTGAGACTTACCCTTTGGAACTGGCAAAACAGAAGCCATTGGCAATCCTGACAAGAGCACTTTCAAGAGACAATAGGAAGGAAAGAAGAGAAAATTATGAGTATTGATGTCTCTTGTGGAGTTTTGCTCCCAAAAGCAGATATATACTTTTATACAAAGATTCATTTATTTGTTTGAGAAACACTTGTTGAGACCCTAATCTCCATGAGGTTCTGCACCAGGTACTGTGTATCTCAAGTAAGCAGACTGGTCCTTACCCTCAGGATCTTGCAAAATTATGGGTAAATGAATGAGATGAAACCTCAGTTCTCCCAGCATTTAAACTTCATTTTCTTAACTGTTCAGAGAGCAGTATTAGAAAGCTCCACCCTGTTTATAGAACTTAGAATGTCCCAAATTTACTGTGCCAGTTCCAAATGTTCTGACCTATTGCCATACTGTGAGGTTGTCACACTGGGTTCTAATTTTTGATCTAGCAAATGTGGTTATTGCCAGGAGCAGTGCCCATGAAAGTCTCCTGTGACCTGCAAGTGCTCTATCAGTACAAGTCATTATTCAAAACTGGTCTAGATTGAAGAGGCAGCTTGGCCACTCCTTTCTGTGTGCGTTCAGGATAACTTGTCCATCCCTCCTTCCCAGCACTCATCTCCCTTTATTTTTAATGTGTTGTTAAGTGTGTGCCTCACTCCAAATAGCATCTGACATGGGGCCTGGCATGCAGTCTAATTTCTCAATAAAGATTTATTGGATTTCTGAATGAATGGATAAATGGTGAGCGACATAGACAAGCAAACAGCAAATTATGATTTAAGACCAAATGAAATGATAATTATCATCACTAACATTTACTGAGGACTTACTTTGTATAAAACCTGATGCTGATTTCTCTACATGTCATCTCACATCTTTCTCACTGCTCCTCTAGGAGGTAGAGAGCATCATCTTGCAGATGAGAAGACAGAGGCTCAAAGAGGTTAAGTCACTTGCCCAAGACACAAAAGTTCAGAAGTCCTGAAGTCAGAAGCTGCAGCTCCACCAGTCCAGGGTTATTCACTCTGACCTAGCCAGAGGGTTACAGGAAGAATCATTTGGCCCTTGGGTTGTCCTTCTTTTAGTCCACTCAATGCAGAACCCAGACAATTGGCCATGAACCCACCACTTAAATCTCCCCTCCTTCACCAGGGCAGCCTAACCAGGCTTGTCCTACCCGAGCAGGAGCAGCCACCAGGGAAGGAGCTGAGAGTGGTTCATTCCTCTTTTACAGCCCTTGTCAAATTCCAAAGCAAGTTGTAAATTCATTAACCTCGTAGGGATTAAGCTGTACAGCTTACTTAGCACCATAAACAAGATCATTGGGATGTTGATTTTCCCTTTTTATTGCTTCACTCAAGGAAAGCCTAGCTGGCTCCAGCTCTGGAAACAGGGGTTGGCTTTCCTAAAGCTTGTTGGGATGCTGGGGAAGTCCCAGCTGCTGCCCCCAGGCAGGACTGGGGCTTGGGACTCAGGTATATGTAGCCTGAAAATCTCTCTCCCTGGCTTGTCTTGTCACAGCCAGAAGCAGCATTTCCAAACCAGTGGCTGAGCGTCTGTCTCTGGAGCTGGCCTGGGCATGCTGGGGAGAAGCCAGGGAGAGGAGCTCTGGTGCCTGCCGTCCAGCTCACCCGGCTGTCCTGTCAAGATGGTCTCAAGATGGCTCCACCCTTCTTTCTCTTTGCTCCCCCTTCCCCTGGAGTTTATCCTAAGAAGGCTACCATTGTCTGTGTAACCTGTCTCTCTTCAGCAGAGGCCAGGAACTGCCCCTCTCCTGGGCTTGGGATCCATTTCCTCAGGCCGGGCGCTAGCAGTGATCCTCTCTCCAGGAACTCCAGCTGTCTTCCGTATCTGAAACACAAGACCCTCCTATAGTCATCCTCCAGACCCTGTGCTCCCCGGCAACCACAAGCCTCTCTGTCCTCCCTTCACACTCTGGGATGGGCTGTCCACACTTGACACCTGCTCACACTCCTCCCTCCCTCATTCCTTAAGCTGCTGCAGCTTTACCTACGTCCCTACCTCTTCCTTGACCCCAATTTTACCCAGGTCAACAACTGCTGCAAAGTATCAAATCCAGCAGCAGCATTTCAGTCATTTATCTGTGTTCTTTTGCTCAACAGATGTTTGAGGGCTTCCTAGATGCTGGTGACCATAGTAAGAAAAACAGAAGAGAACTGAGACCTGAGCAAGAGTTCATAAGCTCAGACTATGCTGGCCCACCTGGGCGTTCACCTTGACTCTGCTGCTTACTAAGTTCTGTGAACTTGGGCAAGCTCCTCACCCTCTTTCTCTGGTTTTCTGAGCTCTAAATGGGATAATAATAGTATTGTGTAGATTGCTGTGAAGTTGAAGTAAATTATCAAGGTCAAGTCTTGCAGTCAGTGCATGGTGCCCAGCAAGTGATCGGCTTGATAGCACACAGCTGACCAGCAGCAGGACCCAGCTGTAAACCCAAATCTGCCTGCTCCAAACTGTCGCCCTCTAGTGACATTATGCTAACTCCCTATTCCTACTGCTTCCCACCTCCACCCCATCGTCCTGAATTCTGGGCTTTTCCCAGGTAGTCACCTGGAATGGTTTGCTCAACATTCGTTTAATCAGTGATTCTCTGTTTGGAGAAGCTAGGCGTCTAGAACAATACTTATTTAATGGATAGAAGTGAGACAGAGAAAAGAAAGCCATTTTGAAGAGAAGATAATTATTTCTGATTTCAGCATGTTTCATTTAGGAAACTGTAAAGCATTCAATGGTTATGTCCTTTGGGCAGTTGACAAATTGGGATGGGAGTTCTGGAGAGACGCCCAGTTGGAAGAAGACTTGGGAGTCAAGAGAAGAGTGGTGGAAAGTTGAAGTCTAAGGAGGGAAGAAAATAAATTCTCTGAAAGCAAAGAGCACAGGAGCGAGCCTTGAGTCAGAGGAACTAGGAGGTGGAGACAGTGCTGACTTCGGGACAGCTGAGGAGGAGCAAAGGAGCAAGGACAGCGTGGTGTGAAATGGAAGTGCAGGCGCACCGGGAGAGCCACAGACACTGTGGTAAGGAGCCCCCAGCTTCCCAGGTTCCATGAGCTGCTGAGGATGACACAATGGGAATGACACCAAAGGGACAAAAGCTGCATCCCAAAAAGCCAGGAGATGGGACAACAGGCTCAGGCTCTTGTTCCAGGATGCAGATTAGAGGACAGAAAAGTAGGATAAAGGGTTCAGGAAGTAGCAAGGTTCGGGGAAGGGCTGGGGGTGTAGCTCAGTGGTAGAGCACTCATCTAGCATGCACAAGGCTCTGGGCTCAAGCCCCAGCACCAAAAAAAGGAGAGAGAGAGAAAAAAAGAGAAAGAGGTTGGGGGCGGAGGGTGGGGTTATACTTAACTTGGAAGACAGAAGCAAGAGGAGAGGAAGTACAAGGTCCTCTGCTAATCACAAGTACAAGGTCCCTGCTAGGGAGCCAGGGAATTGGCCCTAGAAGAAAGTGGGCACTAGTTTGGGTGAAAAGGCAGAACTTCTGTAAACTGAGACTGGAAGGAACTAGGTGGAGGCACATGGTGTCAGAACCGAAGAGAAGACTTACCTAAGTCTTCTCAGTAACAGAATAAAAACAATGATAATAAAAGTTTATTTAGTAGCTCAATTTGGGAGATGCAAATCTGAACTAGTTTTGCCTCCGATCTCTACACCTGGTCAAATCCCTTTCCTTGGATGGGTAATTGATCCCTTAACAAAATGGGCAAACTCCCTCCAACCCCACTTCTAGTTACTTCTGATTCTTAAAAGTTTGCACAGTTTGAAATTCTAATCTGAATCTGGTTTAAAGTATTCCTCTCCTTTTATTACCCCTTATCTCCATTACCTGTGCTGAGGGGCAGTTCTGCCTCTGGAACCTTCCCTTGCCCTCCGTTCCTCTTCAAGGAAAGATGGAGGAGGGGTGCTGCTGGTTCCCTGGCCAGCAGCTGGGACGTCAGGGTTCTCTGCAGAGTTGGTCCTCCTGAAGGGCGCATGTGTTCAAACAACTTAAATGCCTGAGCCTTGGTTCGCTTCCTCTTCTATAAAATAAGTAACACTAACTTGGAATGCCCTCAGGATTGGTGTGAAGGATTAGACAAACGCTTGTAAAGCACCTTATCCTCAGCACTTGCTCCACAAATGGAACTCTCATTACTGGAAAGCGTAAGGATAGCTCCTGGGCATGAATGTACATTTGTGTCTGTCAAGATGTGTGTGTGTGTGTGTGTGTGTATACCTGTGTGTGCAAGAGAGAGTTATGTGTGGGCTGGGGATGGGGCACCCTGTGAGTCAGCCTATTGTGTGTGTCATTGCCTACAGCTGACCCCAGGGCTGTAAATCCTGCCTCTATGCCCGCTAGAATGAGCACTTTATAGCCCAAGGTCAGGCCCATGAATCATAAGTGGGGCTGGCAGGAAGCAATCAGGCAGGGCTGGGTGGAGCTGGGTGGGAGGAGACCCCAGGATTCCCACCACTTGGAGAGGAGCCCTGGGTGTATCCTGCAATCCCCATCTCTGGGGCGAGGTTCTCAGGCTACATATACCTGAGCCTCCCACGACGGGCCTTTCCATGCTCCGGGCACCACAACGGTGCTTCAGGCCTTTCTTGGAGGATGTAGGTCCTGAGCCCAGAGCCCACAGCCTGGTGGACATGGAGCCGCCGCCCGATGCTTTTATTTCTTCATGCCTTTCCAATCTGTCTTGGGGAAAGTGGCCCCAATAAGGCAGCCCTTTCGCTCTGAAACCTTTTTATGACTCTAGCCATAATTAACTTGAGTAATAAAATTTTTCAAATCCAAATAGATATAATTAACATTTAATGCCCCTGGTTGGTGCTGGTGGCTGGGCCCATTAAGAGCACAGTATTGATTGAGAAGGTGAGCCAGCTGGGCCTGCTGCTGGGCCAGGGGGCTGAGGTGGCTGGAGCCAGGGCTGCCTATGAGCAGGGCCCTAGCCAGGTGTGAGGAAGGTGGCAAGTGGCCAAACCCCACCCCCACCTGGGTGATCAGGATGGGACTCCCCAGGCTGGGTGAACTTCTTCCTGCTGTCAGTCTCCAGTGGTTCTCCTACCTTCAGGCCCTATGGTCCCCAGAATCTCTTCCCACCAAGCACTTCTGCACCAAATCTTGCACTGCCTTTCTGGTGCCAGAGGCCTGCCTCCTCCCCAGAACTTACCCGGTTTCCCAGGACAAGGTTGTGTCTTCTCCCTAAGGAGTCACCTGACTTTGGGGCACATCTCCTCTCACAGTTCTTCCTGACTTGCACTGCTCCACTATGTAGTCCAGGTTGAGCTCTAAACCATTTAGTCAGAGAAGAAGCCTTATCTATTTCCTGGACAGGTCTTACACCTTTCCAAAACTTTACTTCCCCCAGGGAGCTGCAGAGTGGTACAGTTCAGGGAGTATTCTTTTGAATCCTAGTCCCTCCACTTCCCTGCTGTGTGACCTTAGGCAAATACACAAGCTTCTCTGAGCCCCAGTGTCCTTTTCTAAAAAATAACAAGAATATCCACCTTCTAAAGATGCAGTAACATCAGTCTTACCTTACACATCACAAGAGTCCAAGGTCAGGAATCACTGTCTCCATCTTATATGTAAAACTCAGATGTCAGGAAGGCAAAACCCATATTCTCATGTCATATTTCTCTGTCTCTCTCTCTCTCAAAAGTTAAATTTTATATATATTTGTAAGCATCTAGACTGGGGACTACCTAGGGAACATCTCGCTGGGAATAGGTAATTCTAAGACCAGGACACTGTATGCAGGGTGCTCCTGGTGTGGAGGGGCACAAGCAGGGCAAGGGGGTGCTCATCATAGACTAGTTTAAGTTAAGGCTGCATAGGAGAAGCGTGTGGGCTATGGCCCTGCTGCAAATTAGAATGCAAAATGTTGTAGGAGAAATGGGTAAAGGTCATGAGTTCAAGGCAAATCCAGCTATGAGGACAGAAGAACTGCCAGGGATGAGCAGGACACACTGGGGCTTATGTGTGTAGTTCTGGGTCTGGGACAACGGGGTGCTGGAACAGGTGTGGTCCTCACAGAACCAGGAGTCACCCACAGGGCCAGGTCCTGCTGTGCAAGTAGAGGCAGCTTAGGGGCTGAGTTCCTTTCTTGGTCCATCTTTGCCACTACCCTATCAAATTTACAATCTGCTCTTCACGAAGCTCAGCATTTTCTATCCTCCAAGGGAAGGTGCCTTCCCAGCCTTTAGAAACCTCATTCTTCCTCCAAATTCTCACAACGGGGGTCTTGAATAGTTCTTGATTTAGTCCAGGTCTTGCATTGTATTTAAACTTGACTGAAGTCTCTACTTTGTCTACTGCCCCCTTCCAGGACTGCTGACACGAGCACTGGTGCTAGAAAGGTGAGGTAGGCCCAGTGAGGTGGTGCATACCTGTATCGGGAGTTCAAAGCCAGTCTCAGCAACTCAACCAGGCCCTAAGCAACTCAGTGAGACCCTGTCTCTAAATAAACTATAAAAGAGGGCTGGGGATGTGGCTCAGTGGTTAAGTGCCCCTGAGTTTAATCCCCAAACCAAAAAAATAAAAATAAAAAAGGTGGAGGTAAGAGGGCATTCCCTTGCCCCTCCACTCACTCACTGACTGGACATCACTGGCTGCGCGCAGTCCTGTTGAAGAAGGAGCGAGTAAATATGTAATTACAATTGGGGAAGGCCCAGGGCTAGAGGGCACATGGTGGAGCTGAAAGGCTCAGATAAACTGCTTCTGCAAGAGTGAACCTGGAAGCTGATCTCTAAAACAGTTGTCCAGGCTGAGGGAACAGTGTATTTAAAAGCCCAACAGTGAGAGACGATGGCCCATTAGAGAAACTGAAAGGGTCTGTGGGACCAGAACAGTGGTGAGCAGGGTGAGAAGCAGTAAGAGCCGAGGCTGTCCAGTCCAGCAGTGGCCCACGCCAAACGCCCCTGCGAGACTTGCTAAGGGACTCAGACCCTTTCCAGTCCCAGCTGCATACCTGCTGGTAGTAGGAGTTAGGGCATCTCACTTGACTTCTGAGTCAAATGAGCATAACCTCAGGTACCTGCGCCATGTGTAAATGTCAAACTGCTTCATGCTAGGCCAGTGCCTGGCTAATTAGGTATGGTTAGAGACATGGCCAGGACATATCTTCTGCATAAGACAATTCCAGTCACAAGCCTTAATTCTCTCTCTCTAAATATTGAGGGGGTTCAACGACATGGTCCATATGTCCCACCAGCTCTGAAATGCCTGCAGAACAAAGGCCCAGGGGAGGCCTGCTGATCCTTACTGCAGGGACTCCTCACTCCTACCTTCTCCTTCTCCAAACTCACTGGCCCACTCTTGCCACCCTACCCTCCGGACTTCTGCCACTGCCTCCTCCAGGAAGCCCTCTCCCTCTGAGCCCTGGCCTCATTCTCCTCCTTAGCTCTTCTCTCATCTGCCTCATAGTGGTATCTTGTTGGGCCCAGCCTGGCTTCTGAGCCTGGCCCTCATTCCTCCACACCATCAGAGAATTGGCTCTCAAACTTTGAGGGTGTTCCAGTTCTAAGTTTGGAACAAGCTATGATAAAAAATGAAAGGAGAGAGCATACAGACCAACAGATAGAGGCAAAGGGAGGAGGGCAGTACTTCCCATGAGCAGCCCCAACCTGAGTCCTGGATCCTTCTCACAGCTCTGCTCAGCGTTGGAAACTAAGAACTAGGAGGGCAAGGGAGCCTGGGGCCTGGCCTTTACAGCCAGGGAGCTGCTGCTTACTGCAAGGTTCATTGCGCAGCTGGTAACAGGCTGTGCCTGGCCAGGCCTCCTAGTTGCCCCTCTGTCTCAAGCCCTCTTTGCCACAAACCCCAGCCCAACCCCCCACACAGCTGCCTCCTCATGACACAGGCCTGTGTTGTCCTGTTGACCTCTGACCACTCTGACTGGGGAAGGGCCAGGACTCTGTGGGAGGAGGATCTCCAGAGCCCATGGGCAGAGTCTCCCATGCCCCCAAGTTGTCAGCCCCAACCTCTTGCACTTCCAGGCTCACAGCGGCTCCATGACCCCCATCCCATCCCCACCCACACACAAAGACACACTAAGACCTACTCTGTGCAAGTCCCTCTGCTTGAGGTGACACATACTCATCTCATTCATTTGTTAAGGTGGAAGGAAGGTCAGTGCTGTCCTCAATCTCTACAAGAGAAGAGGACTGGGGCAGAGGACGGCACTGACTCGGACATACATAGCTAGCAACGCCGAAGCTGGTTTCAACACCAGGTCTGACTGACTCTGAAACCCTTGTTCCACACTACCAGGCTCCGTGCCTCACTCCTGTTTCCTGCTTCAGCCCAGCCCTTGCCCTGGAACTCTGCCTGTGACTGAGACACCACCACCAGTGCAGATGCAGGGACAGGGAGTAGCAGGGACCAGTAGTAGTGGGAAACACCAGCGTGGAGAGACTCAAGAAGACACATGCTGGAGGGAAAAGAATGTCTTTGGGAGGACCTGGACTCAGAGCTGCCTTGATTTCTCCCCAACTCTCTCTTGGTCATGGAAGCCCAGGAGTCAGCCCCCAAACAGATACAGGGGCAAAGCCCCTCTCCTCTCCTAAACCATGCCTGAGTCCAGGCCAGCCCACAGAGAACCGTCACTTGCCTAGATTCAATAGGAAGGCGAGGCTTCCTTTCCTTTTTCCTCCCACAGCCTAGACCCAGCAGAAGTAGAGGAAAATTAGACTGATCCTCCTGCCCAGTTGGTCTTTGCTTCCTGATGAGGACTCCTTTGGCCTGATGTTTTCAGTGTAGTAGACAGACAACACAGGACAACAGTCACCCAGTTTTATTCTTAAGCTGAAAATGACTTCAGCAATGTTTTTCACTTTTCCCTATTTCATGAAACTTGCCCTATCTAAAGTGCTAAATATCCCAGGGTTTTAATAATAATAATAGCAAACACCTAACATAAAGGGCTTATATGTGCCAGCACTATTCCAATGACTTTATACATAATCTTGTAAAGCGGGTACATTTATTCTTTCCATTTTATAGATGAGATACAGAGAAGTCAAGTAACTTTTCCGAGGTATTCAAAAGGATCTTTCTATTTCAATGGTTGATGAGACCGTGTAAAATTATGGAGACATGGCCGGCTCAGTGGCAGAGCACTCACCTGGCACGTGTGAGGCACTGGGTTCCATCCTCAGCACTGCATGAAAATAAATGAATAAAATAAAGGTCTATCAACATCTGAAAAAAACATTAAAAAAGGATTGTAGAGACATTTTGTAAATGTGGAGTTACTTTATAAATGCAGAGGTAGTTTTCCTTATAGAGGTGTTTATAAACAGGGAGGGAGGTGCATGCTTTTGAAAGGCAGCAGTGTTTGGTACATGCAGAGGTATTTTTAATTATGTCGTGCCTCACAGTGTGAGAGATGGCTCTTCCTTGACTCCTACACTCCACACCTGAGGAGTGGGTCACAGTGAACAGCCCTCCAGGGCAAGGGCAAATTGCTTCTTATTTTAAATTGCATTCCTGGGCTGGGAGTGTGGCTCAGTAGTAGAGGGCATGCTTAGTGTTCGTGAGGCCCCATGTTGGAGCCCCAGCACTGAAAATTTTATTTTATTTTATTTGTTTTTGTTGTTGCTAAAATTGCATTCCTACTTAAAAAATCACAGACTGTCAGACAGAAGGGGTAAACTCTCACAGCCCAGATCATATAACCTATTGCCCCTGCAGGAATCTCTTTACTGCACAGAAGAGCCAGATGGTAGGCAGGAATAGGAAGGAAGATGGTCCCTCAGAAAGAAAAGCCCTGGAGGGTGCCTTGTCTACCCACTCCCCACAGAGCCCCCTCCTCCCTCCTAACCTGCAGTCAGGGCTGGGCTGATGGACAGCCTTCCTCTCTGCCGAGTCCAGGGAAATGAAGCCATTAGGACAGAGAAGAGCAGCATAGGATTGGGCAAGGACAAGGCTCTCCTATCCCCAACAGCGAAGGACCTTAGAGGTCTGGAGCATGCCTGTTCTCCATGAGGCTACCCACTTGTTCTTTTCTTTTGCTGCACTCCGAGCTGAGTCCAGGAGGAGCTTTGTCCAGGCATGTGTGCCCCAATCCTACTGCCTTACCCTCCTGGCCCAAACTGGCATCCAAAGGAGAGTATGGCAAAGGACCAAGAAGGTTATCAGAGAGTTTAAGAGGGCTTTTGTTTTCAGACTGACTGAAGCCATGTGTGGCCCTTTGGGAACTGAGGCTAATTTGGGAACTAGAATTGGTTTGGTGTTTAGATTTAATTTTAGAACTTGGGCTAAGGGGCAGGGCTGGGTAAGCTCAGAGAATTGGGGTTAGATTTTGGTTCAGAGCGTCTCTAGAAACTACCTGCTTCACGCTGGTCTAGCTAAGTCTGTTTCCAAAAAAGAGGGAATCTGTCATAACAACCCTTGACTTTTAATTCTGAACTTTGTTGAAAGAAATAGGAATAAGGGTGAGGGTTAACTTTTAAAGAAAGTAGAGTCAGTGTCCCTGCACTGGGGAGCTGCTTCATTAGGACTTTGCTACTCAAAGGGAGGCAGACCAGCAACATGGTGTCACCTAGGAACTTGGAAGAAATACCCACTCCAGAGTGGCTGACTTAGAATTCACATCTAAATGTGAACCCCCAAGTGTTCCATGTTCACTTAAAGTTTGAGGAGCCCTGGTGAAGGCTTTCCTGGCAGGAAGGCCTGAGGCAGGGACAGGAGGCCAAGAGACACCCAGTGCCTTGGCCTGCTCCAGGGCCCCTAACACCCCCTCCCAGTGCTGGAGCCACAGTGACACCTACTGGCCATGGGCACCGAGACCACCTCCTCTAGGACGTCTGGGCCCTGTGGTCCAGCCCTGCCTGGCCTGCACCCTGAAGTGAAGCACGCATTCCTGAGTTCTGGCAATCTGGCTTCCCCATCTGGACTGGAGTAGGCATAGGAATGGTGGGCTCAGTGTGGAACAGGGCTGCGTGCAGGCTGGAGCCTAGGGCCTCAGTGGGGAAAGGGCAGGACAAGTAAAGAGGTGTTCCACAGGTACACAATGCTCGGGAAACATCCCAAGCCCGGGCCTTCTCTCCAGACTCAGTAACACTAGGCACATGTTTGTCTGCTCTCTTCACTTAACCCTCAGCCAGATGGACAGCTGGCTTCCCAACCAGTGTCAGGCCCATGCCCTTTGGGGATGGGGTTTGAACCTATGTCTAAATTGCTCTTCCTAGAAGTGGATTTTTAGGAGGGACCATTAAAAAGCACCTCAGGGAAGGGGAGAGGGCAGGATATTTCTGATCTAGATCAGAGGTTGATAGATCAAATTTGATAGATCAATATGTAAGTCAAAAGAAGAGACTGAAGCCAGACGGACGTAAAAAGGTAGGGAAGGAAGCCAATCCACTTCCAAGGCGAGGCTCCTCTGATCCACTCCCAAGGGACCTGGTTTGCCCAGGGCTACCAGGGAGGAGAAAAGGACTTCTTTCTGTGCAGTACTGATCTGTACACCCCACCCCATGCATCATTTCCGGATCCCATTTATTGCTGGATTCCCTCCCTCTAGTCTGCTCTCAGTAGTGAGCAGGGTTTGCCTGAGAACTAAATGAATGTGATTGCCCACCAGTGCTTGCCATTAGTGGTGATTAGTTAAAACATCAGAGTCTAAACAGTCAATTGGTTCTAATAATTAATACTATGGCTCAATGGTGATTGAAAGAGGGAGGGAGAGAGAGAGAATAAAAGTGAAAGGGAAACAGGATTGACCGAGGGACCCTTGCTGTGTAGCTATCATTTCTAGACTTACATCGAGTGATACAGTGCTAGGGTGCATCTAGCTCTGAACCCTGTGCTTTTTGTAAGACATTTTACATAAATTACACCGCGGAATTACCACAACCTCCCTGTTAGACAATGTTATTATTACGTTCATTCTATAGGTAAGAAAATGAGGTGCGGGAAGGTAAAAGCTACTAGTTGCTCAATAACAATTTATTGAATGAGTGGATAAATAAATGAATGAAGTAGCAAGAACTGAAATTCAAACCCAGGTTACCCTGAGGGGGAAAGGGGTAGGGAGAAGAAAATGAGAGCACACACCTCACACACCCTTCTCAGTCTCAGTATACTCATCTCTCTCTCTGTCTCTCTGTCTCTCTGTCTCTCTCTCTCTCTCTCTCTCACACACACACACACACACCCTTCTCTCTCTTACACACACTTTTCTCTCTCACACTATCTCTTTTCTCTCTACACACATCCCTCTCTCTCCCTCCCTCCTCTACTTCTCCCTCCCTTTTCCTCGCACAAACCCACCTCTCTCTCCTACCGTACTCCCCAACCCCACACACACAGGAACCTCCATCATGCCTCCCTGGTGGTGTGCCCTACCCCCACCACGTCCACCCTTCACACACAATGCATCCCTGTCACACATACCCTTGCTCTTGTCCTCTCACACAATCATCTCTCACAAGGCTCTCTGTGCCAGCCTGCCTCCCTCCTGCTCACACTCAGCCACCTTTCCTCTCACCTTCACACACCCACCTCCCTCTGGACCATACTTATTTCTTTCTCACATCCTGATGTGTCCCTCTCCCTCACATGCACACCTGCTCTCTCCAGGACCCTTGTCTGTCTCCCTCAGTGCTGTACCTGTAGTTCTTAGAATGTCACCAACCCCGAGTGCTCACTCAAAGAGTGTTTGGGACACGAAGGAAACACACCTCTCCACACACCCGGCCCTCTCCCTTCCACATGCCATCTCATATCACACACATATACAGCTCTCTTGCACACAGGTGGGCACTCTGGGCCTTATCCCAGAACCAGCCCCTCTGCACCCCTGTTTCTTGCCTCCCCCGAGGAGTCAGGCCCCAGAGGCCTCCCACTGTGCACTCTCTAGTTGCACTTGCTAACCTTTAAACTGTCCCCCCAATCTCAAAGGGCTGAGAGGACTTCCCTGCCTGGGACTGGGGAAGGGATACCTGGCAAGGGGCTGAGCCCAGAGTCCTCAGGCATCCTGGAGCAGGTTCAGTCGCTCCCCACCCCCTCCCCAGGTCAGGAGCAGCAGCAGGAGCAGCAGGAGCAGGATGGCTGTGTGTGCATTGCTATTAATCACCCCTCCTGGTCCGCTAACGAGGCTAATGCGGTAAGTGACAATAGCCCATCTTGGTTCCTGATTTAGGGGCTCGGGACGGAAGCTGGGCTCCTGGGAGAGAAGACGTGAATTCTCCACGACACTAAACCTTCAAATAAATCTCCTCCAGTCAGAGAAGCCCAGGGCACTAAATCCCACGCGCCGGTAATTGAAACCCTTAGAGCTTTCTTGGGTAGGGAAATTGCTGAGAGAGAGCACGCGCAGCCCAGGGGTTCCGGGTGGGGTGGTGGGCCAGGGTGGAGGCCTGCAGAGGGCTCTCTGAAGGGGGAGGTTTCCAGGGCCCTCTAGGAGCACGTGGGCATCTGCCTGTCCTGATGCATTTGTCTGTTTGTCCATGTTTTTAGGCAATTTACTATCTGGCTATGTTCCTGTGGTCACTGCTCACCCATTTCCCACCAGGCCAATGAACACTTGATATTACGGGGCAGGGGATTACAGAGCTTCTCTCTTTTGAGAGCTTCCACCTTTTAAAACTCTTGGGACATGTCACTCTCACTGACCATGAGCAAGTCTTCATTGAAGCAAAAGGGATTTTCAACATTCTCTCCATTGTTTTCTGCCACTTATTCCTGCCTTTCTCACCCCCACACTCTCCCACCCCCATCTCCCACTCTCTTTCCAGAACATCTCCTATAGTCCTTTCAGGTCCTTATCCCATTAACGTGGTCACTGAATCACTCAACAGTCACTAACACAATACCCACTCTCTGCCAGACCCTGTGTGGGTCTTGAGTATACCAGGGTGAATCAGGTAACCTCCCTGCCCTCAAGGGGCTCAGAGCAGGAAAGTGAACACACAATTGCAATATTATATATGTGTAATAACAGGGGTATAGACATATGTAGAACAGAGGGTAAAAAAGAGAGTAACTATGAGGGAAGGACTCCAAGAGGAAGCATTGTCTGAGGGTAGTCTTAAAGAATAAATAAGAGTTACAAGTTATCCATGGGGGCAGATGTCATGGGCATTATTGGTAGTGAGAATCTAGGTCTTATCTGGCCAGAGTGTACAGTACTGCTGAAGGGCATGTGAGGCTGGAGAGGGGTTTGGGTGATAAGGAGTACACAATTTATGCTTTGAGCTTCGGGGGCCAGGGAAGGGTCTTAGTGACTAAATGGTAGGATCTGATTTGTGTTTTAGGAAGTTCCTTTTATCTGTAGAGATGGAAATAGATTAGAGGGGAAAGAGATGTGCTAGGAGACTTAATAGTAATGACTGAAGGTGATGATGAACCAGGGTGATGGAGAAAAGTAGTTCCTATGGGGACTTAGGGGGTAAAAACAGCTAAGATGATTTACTGGATGTAGGGGTCTGAGTAAAGAGTTAAGAGTCAAGAATGTTGATTTAGGGAAGGTTGTAAATGGTGGTCCCACTCACTGAAACAGAAGAGCAGGAGGAGGGCAAGGTAAGTCCCATTTCAGACAGGTTGAGCTTGAAAATCCTACAGGACAACCAAGTGGAGAATCTTCTCACAGTGTTGTATGTGGGTCAGCACTGGAGGTAAGAACCAAGGGAATGAAACCTGAGTAGAGGTCACACACAGAGTGTGCAGACACGTGAAGGATGGCAAGGATAATAGTGACATCAGAGGCAGGAGAGTGGTGACAACATGAAGGCTGATGTTACACTGTCTGGGTTGAAAGTCCAACATAGCCCCTCACCACATAACTATAGGCAAGTTTCAGAACTTCTCTATGCCTGTTTTCTTGTTTATGAAATGGGGATAAATAGTGCAGTGCTTGGCACAGAGTAAGCATGCAATCAGTGTTATGGCTTCCCTCCTCCTCATCTCTTCAACTCCTACCCATCCATCACAGTTCAGCCTGTGTCCCTTCTTCAGGGAAGCCTGTCTGGATTTTCCTGACTAGGGCAAATCTCCATATTATGGGCCTCTGTAGCACTGTTTAACACAACTGCTATTTTACAATTGTTTGTATAAGTATTTTATTATATAGACTGTAAGCTCCACTAGGACATACATCTCATTGTCTCCCGAGAGTCTGGTATAGTGCTTAACACATGAGAGACATGTAACAAGTATGTATGGAATTAGTAGATAATGGATTAACTGGAGTATCCATTATGTTTAGCAAGTGATGATCATCAAGGACCTGATTGGGAGCAGTTTCCATAGAATGGTGGAGATGTAAATCAGTCTGCAGTGGTAAGGAGATAAAAGAGCATGAAGAGCAAGAAAGTCTTTGGAGCATCTTAGATAAGAAGGAGGGGGAAGGAAAGTATGTTCGTTACAGAAGGATGGAAAGCTTGTGGATATGACCGTACTATGGGAGAAACTCAGAGTTTATGTGCTCATGGAGGGAAGCAAGAAGAAAGGGGAGGATGCCACAGAGAGGGGAACCAACATTTTCCCCCAGGGAACATAGGCAGGAATGGAATTCTAAGCCCAGGAGAAGCAAGCAGGCTAAAACAGAAATATGAATACCTCCTTCACTGAGACTGGAGTGGGGAAGGAGGTGAGCTGAGGAGACCTGAGGGAACTCATGCCTAAGGTCTCTCCATTTTTGAGTGAAATAAGAAGCAAGGCCACCTAGAAAGAGAGAGGGGGACAGAAGATGGGGAGGTGACTCAAGATGGTAAAATATTATTGAATTGTCTCTGTGGGAAAGGGGAGTCAGAGCCGACTAAGAACATGTAAAAGGATTGCTTAGTAGTGCTGAGATTGGAAACTGTGAATTTTTATTGGCACATATCTGCGTGGTTTTGTGATTTTCCCCAGCTGCGCTTAGCCGCCTGTGTGTCTGAGACAAAAAGAATAGCTGGATCGTGGCAAAGGCGAAGGAAGAAAAGAGGTTGAGTGTGTTGATGAGAGGGTGTTGGAATGATGCACTGTGGGTCCAGTCTGGCATCCATGAGTAAGTGGAGGCTTGGGAGTGGGGAGACAGGTAGAGGGAGGGGCAAATATAATGGACTCCGTGTGCAAGGCCACGAGAGGGCTTGGGGGAGAGAATGTTCTACCACAGAGCAAGTAAGGTTGTTGACAAGATCCTCCAGGAAGAAGTAGAGTGTAGGAGAAAAGAAGAGGAGCTGAGGAGGTCAGGGAAATGACAGGGCTTGGCTGCGAAAGGTGAGTGTAAAGTCCTGGTGGAATGCAGAGAATGGTGGCTAACAGAGATGAGATGGAATTCAGGGTGGAGACCTCCAAGAGCCCATAGGGTGGAGAAGCAATAGACTGCAAGACACTGGCCCCACTGCTGGCATGAAGAGCATGGAGTTGGGAGAACAACGGCCTACCCTGAAGAGGAGAGTAAAGTGGTGTCTCTAGGGATAAGTCAGGGTTCCAGGAACATGAAGAGAGGAAGTAAAGGGAATATCTAGAACTGAGGATGAAGAGGAGGTTACTGGCATGATACTCATGGGAAGGTGGTAGAGAGACATCAGCTGGAGCCAACTCCAACCCCCATGCCCGCAGCATCCCTCTGGGGGCTGTCAACACACATCTCTAGCCTTCCTTCCTTCCTTCCCTGACTAGATGTCTCTCCTGCTGCTCCCCACTCTACCCCATACAGGCATTCCCCTCCTAATCCATACATCCTTCCCTCCTCCTCCCATACTCCCTCCCCAGTTGTCCCTCCCTGGACCCTTCCCCTGCCCTGCCCCACCCCAGCCGGCCTGAGTGAGCAGGAACCCCTGCACCTTCATTTCTCAGGTCACTGCTTGGCTAATGGGCTATTAATTTGCTCAATCGTCCCCTGTGAGGCAAACTCAATTTCTGCCAGCCAGTCGTCCCTCCCTGTCGACAGCGTGATTGATTGGAGGAACAGCTGTCACCGCCCGGCTGCCTGCTCCCTGCTTCCTTCCCTCAGAGTCCGCACCACCCCTCCTCCTCGGGCCGCCGCCCCGCGCCCACAGAGGCAGTGCACCCCTGCCACCTGCCCAAGGATCTGTCGCCAGCAATGAAAAATGACAGAAATATTTAAGGACAAATAAGGTTTCCCAACGCAATTGAAAATGATTACAGGCAGCTACAGATGGGGCCAATCTGATGCGCAGCAGCAAATCAAATCGAATTTCCTTATCGGCGTATTATTTTAGGCGTTATCTGGCACGTTGATGCAGTTATCAATTCAATTTCAGCCGCCGGGCCGCTGTTTACCGTCTCGCCTTTGCTGGGAAAAGGTAAACATGCTCAGCCCAGCAAATTAATTTCTGGCTGAAGCCAGAGGCAGTAAAGGACTGCTACCCAGGACCCACGGCCTCCACCTTGGCCCTGGGCTCCACAGGGCCAGGCCAGAGCTTGCCCAGGGAGCAGAAGCCCCACTAGCTGCCTGCCCCTGCCCCAAGCAGGATGCAGCGCTCCTAGGAGGCTGAGGTGACCGTTGTTGGCTCTGCTGCTGCTGCCAGGGAGAGGTGAAGGTCTCCCATTAATTCCCAGCTAAAAATGACAAATTCATCTTGGACGACAATTAAATGAAGTCAGTAATTGATGCTAATTGATCTCCAGATGCTAGGGCTCCCCTCAGCCTTAGCAGCACGTGGCTGTCTTGCTCACTCTCCCCACCCGGGCCCTTCTCTTCCTCTACCTCCCTCTACTGAGCTCTCAGTCCTGCTCCTTCCCTAGGGCTTTGGCTCTTTTGACTGCACATGTCTGTGGGAGGCAGCTGGGCTGGGCCAGCAGGCAGTGCCTGAGGCTCCACAGCTGGCCCACTGCCAATCCAGTCCCACAGGCACTTGTCAGTGCCCGGGCTCCACCCATCCGCCTAGAAAGCAGGTAACCCTGCCCTCCTCGGCCATTCAGGATTTATTGCCCACAGCTGTGGAGGTTCCCACTTCATTTTTATAAGCCCATAGTCAGAGCCAGCAGGGGGTAAAGCACACTTGAAGTTACTTGACTTTAAACAGTACAGTCCCAGCATTTGGCTCCATGGCAAGGAAGGGATGGGGAGAGGGAAGTGGGTGGCATGCTGGGAGAATATGTAGGTATATACTCAGGCCTCTTATCAGTGTATGCACTGGAGCTCAGGTGTGTATATGCAGATGTGAAAAAAATACTCTTATGTGAGCACCTGTGTGTCCAAACACTTGGGATGATAAGTGTGCATGTCCATATGTGAATAGTTTCCTGAAGGGGGCCCTTTACTGCAGTTTGTAAAGCCTAATCCCAGGGAACACTGGGAGGCCCCACCTACCCCACCCAACACTGGTCGCCCAGCCCAGGAACTGTCTGGAAGTTATTAGCTCTAGGAGGAGGGGAACAAATTGTAGCTCCACAAGAGAAGAGAAGCTGCAGTTTTTTTAGGAGAGCCAAGGTCAGGGGTGTGAAACAGCTGTGGTCCTGAAGCTCCACCAGCCTCTGAACCAGTTGGCTGGTGCACTTGGCTACAGCAAAGGCTCATGGGGCCAAGGATTTAGTTTCCATGACCAGAACTCAGTGAGCTTGTGTTTTGGCCCAGCACTTCTGGCTTCAACTTGAACCTAAATCTGAGCCTAAACCTGTCCAGAAACTGACCTCCACCTGGCTGTCCTGCAGATGTTTGCTCCTGACCACCCAGGAACCATGTCTGGCTCAATTCAGGCCCCCTCTATTGCCAAAGACAAAAAATAGCATCCATCACAACAGGGGTCAGAGCACCAGCCAGATTCTTGTACCTGAAGCTGGGAGGAAGCCATGTGGAATGGGTTGTGCCAATCTGAGCTTCTGTAGGCAGAGCAGAGGGAGAGGGAAGATAGCAAGGGCTTGCGGGCATGAACTGTCACTCCTCCATATTGGGTATGTATGTCACATGTGAAGAACCTGACATTGTGTGAAAGGATCTATGCAAACCTTTTGGAAAGAAGAGGGAAAGCACGTTAAAAAAATAAATAAATAAAATAAAAAAGCATTAATAGCAGGATAAATGACCAGATTAGGCCAGAGTCAGGGTGGAGACAAGGAACCAGAGAAAGCCCCTAGTCACCAAGGCAATGTTGGCATTGTTGGGGGTCTCAATAAGTCAACAAACATTATTCATTAATTCAGAGACTATTTATTGATTTGTTATTACCATTACTTTCCTCTTTGAGCTATGCCCTCTGCTAGATGCCAAGGCTACAGCCGTGATCAAGTTAACTTTTGCTCTCAAGAAATTTACACTCTAGGGCTAGAGAGATAGCTCAGTTGGTAGAGTGCTTGCTTGTCAAGCACAAGGCCCTGGGTTCAATCCCCAGCACCACCAAAAAAAAAAAAAAAAAAAAGAAATTTACACTCTAAAGACAATTGTAGACACACACAAGCATTAATAACACTGTGTGCCATGTCAAGGGGAGTCAAGGAAGGCTTCCTGGAAGAAGGAATTGTAAGTTGAGTCCTGAAGGATGAGTAAGAGTTAGCCAGCTTGTGCAAAGGGTCCCTGCCTATACTTTCCAGTTGTTTGGCAAGCCCAAAGCAGAGACCAATAAGCCTATTTGGTTCTAAGTGCCCCTGGAACTGCTGAAAATGTCACCTCTGTGACATCTGGCACCTTGAGTGCCAGCTGCCGTCCTGGGGTCTGGGTAAGAGGGAGCACAGCTGCTTTCAGGGTATGCCTGGGCACCAGAAGATAAGTATGGGCCACAGCTAAATACACATCTCTCTCCTGCCTGCCCTACCCCCACCTCCTCGACCAGGGATGCCTATTAATCCTGACAAATGATGACTTACGAACATGTAATGCAAACTGATTCATCATACATTCAAATCCGCCGCCCCGCCCCAGCGGGAGGCCCCAGCCAGACAAGTGTATTACACGGATAATGTATTTGACGTATTAATAAAACCAGCCGCATTGCTCTGGCGCGGGGACTGGGGAATGCCAATATACGATGACAGATCACATATTGATGAAATCCAGATGTTTGGAATCATAGTCTTGGGGCCTTGTTCATATTGACTGAAGGTAAAAAATGCTGTCTGTCAGTGTGTTAACTCTTCCTGTCCCATATTCGACAGAGGCACCAATCACAGTTTTCTGGAGAAAAAAGGAGGAGGAAGGGAATGAGTGAGAGGGGAGAATGGATGAGTAATTATTAGGTGGTTTGAATGGATGACAGATGGATGAAGTGAAGGGTAGAATGGTTGTACTGTGGATAGGAGAGCGGATGGGACACTTTTCATGCCTGATGTTGTTGACGTCTTAGCAGCATTTGACTCTTGGTGACAATCATCCCTGCACCCCTGAAACTCTTCCTTTCTTGATCTCAATGGCATCACACTTTCCCTCTGATCATCTACCCCTTGACTATTCCTTCTTAGTCCTCGGTGACTTCAACTTCCTTCATCTGTTAATCAAGGTTCTGCTCCAGATTCTTCTTAATGTATACTCTTTCCCTAGTTGATCTCACCTCCTCTTAACTTCATTCATTTATTCATTCAATAAATATTTCTTGAGTATTTACCATATGTCAGACCTTGTTCTACGTACAGAGGATACAGTGGTGAACTTTAGTTCTTATACATATGTCAGTGTCTCCCAGGTCTATAATCTAGCTCTAGCTCACATAATCATATTTACTCAGCATTTCCTCATAGATGTCTTAACAGTTCCTCAAACTAAACAGACCTAAAACTGAACTCATTTCCTTCCTTACCAAGCCTGCTGCTGCTCCTCCTGTTTCATAAGTGAGTTAATGGTCTACCTCCTAGTAGTCAAAGGCAGAAATCTTAGAATCATCCTTAACACTTTTCTTTTTCTCTTTTTTTCTGGTGCTGGGGATTGAGCCCAGGAGAGCTCTACCACTAAGCTACATCTCCAGCCCTTTTTATTTTTTATTATAAAACAAGGTCTCACTAAGTTGCTGAGGTTGGCCTCAAACTTGCGATCCTCCTGCTTCAGTCTCTTGAGTATTACAGCCATATGCCACCATGCACAGACATCCTTAACCACTTTCTGTCTTTTAACCCCATCCAATCCATCTGCTTCTGTTCATCCCCATCATCATCACTCTAGAGCAATGTCACCAGAATTTCTCACCAGAGTGAATGAAATAATCTCCTAAGCGACCCTCCTCTGTTTGCTTTTGCCCCTTAGATGATCAGTTACTTTGCAATTAGAATGATTCTTTTAAAATACAAGTCTGACCAGTTGAGTAGTGTAAGGGAAACAAGGGGAGGGAAAAAGGGAAGGTGGATAAGGAGGCACTGGGGACTGAAGGGGAGCAAATTAAATCCCATGCATGTATGATTGTGTCAAAAAGAAGCTAACTATTTTATACAACTATAATGTGCTAATAAAAGCATTTTAAAAAATAAAAATAAAATACAAGTCTGATATGTTACTCCCCTGCTTAAAACTCTCCCAAAGGCTTCTGATTATACATTTAAAAATACTAATAATTACTAAAGTCATTAATGTAGATAAAAAGTCCTCCAGAGGTGTAGGGATGTAGCTCAGTGATAAAGTGCTTGCCTAGCAGGTGCAAGGCCTTGGGCTCAATCCCCAACACCACCACCACAAAAAAAAAAAAAAAAATCCTTCAGGATGTGGCCTTACTATTATCATATGTCACTCACTCTCCTTCAGTCAAACTGGATATTTTTCAACCCCGAGCTTACAATCTCTCCCCTCTGTACCTTCAAACATGCTGAGTTTTTTAAAATCTAGAACACTACTTTTTCCTAAAGTATGACTGGTTCCCTTCATCCTTCAGGTCTTTGCTTAAATGTAACTTCCTTCACCTGCCAGACCAGGAACTAATACTCTCATTAGTTCCATGTATTTTCCTTTCCCTAAGACCACTCTGGGGACAATTATTTAATGTTTCTATCCATAATTAGGCCCAAGTTCTCTGAGGACATTTATTGGGGCTATCTTGCTATTACTGTCTGGTGTCTGTATTAGAGCAGGCCCATAGTGGGCATGCACGGACACTTGTGGAAAGATACTGAATCATGTGCTAGGTGAATGGGTCCATAGGTAGGCAGGTAGTTGGGTATTGCTCAAGTTTGAAGTCAGACAGACCTGGATTTAAATCTCTACAGTTCCCTTTGTAACCGTCATTGCATTATTCTGAGCCTCATTTTCCTTATTAGTGAGATAATAATTCCTACTTCACAGGACTGCCATGAACTTTAAATGAGATAAATTATGTGCAGTACCAAACTACAGCCTAGCATATAATGACACTCAGTAGCATTATTTAACAGAAAACAGATAAATAGACAGAGGATGGACAGATGGATACATTGGCACACAAACCAATAAACAGATTCATGGGTATAAATGGATAGGAGAAAGACTTCCACAGAGGCCAGGGGGCCAGAACCAGTGAGTCTACTGAGTGGTAGATGACCCTGATTATAGCCAGGGGGAAGTTGGATACAGGGTAGGACCAGGTGTCAGGAAATAGGCACAAACACAAATCTGTGCTAGTGAAAGTCTGTTGAATTCTGTTTGAAGTTCTGTTTTTGACTTGGTCACTAGAAAGTGAAAGTCCTCCTATCGGAGGTAGGGAGGGGAAAGGCAGGACCTTCACATGTGTACACACAAAGGTGTGCATGTACCTACATGCATACTCTTAAAAGTCCCAGCCTCCATGGCCATCTATCATTAGGGTCACCCTCACCCTCATTTTAATGCTCCCTATCCCTAGTCAGACACCAGGTATGCAAATCATGCCCTTTGTGGCCTACAAAGAAAAGAAGAGTAGAGGTGGAAATTACTGCTTAGACAAGCAGAGAGGCAAGAATAGAACCACCAGGCAACAGAATTGGGACAAAAGCAAAAGACCAAGCCAGAGAGGCAATCACCTGGTGGGGAGCTGCAAGGTCAGATGTGGGTTACTGATCCAGGGGGAGAAGACTTTTTCTTTGAATGAGACCCTCACCCTCCATGTGTCCAGCCCTCACTAAAGAAGATGGCAGTGAAGGAACAGTGTGTGTGGGTCCAGTTACCTGTTCCCAATGGTCAACAATTCCCAACAGAGGGGGGCAGCAGAGGGCTGATGTAGACCCCCACAGTACCTGAGGCCTTGTTGCAAAACTTGAGAGATGAACAGACTGGAGCCTGGCCTTCTCTACTCAATCAGCCAGTCCCCTTTCACCTTTTACAGACAGCCCATTCCTGTTGGAGCCTTACCGGGACCTGGTGGGGAAGGTAGTACAGCAGCTCAGCAAGGGACAGGGATCCCCTGGAGGTCACTCTGACTAGGGAGCCATCAACTAGGACCTGACTGTCCAGCCTGAGGAGCAGAGGCCCCTCCCTGCTCTTTGAGAGAGTGCCCTGTATAAGGCTGAGAACAGGGTCGGGGGCCCCTCCATGCCCTCCCTCTGCTTGGAAGATACCTAGGCAGGCAGGCAGAGAAGTGGAGGTGGCAGGCCCTACAGCGGCAGGGGTGGTGGGAGGGAGGCGCGGTAATGAATGTGGACGGGAGGCGGAATGAGCGATCCATCTTTGCATGGGAGGGGAGGGGGCTGCGGGCGGTCCCCCCACACACTCACACACTCAATCAGGCGCTGTCAGACCTCCGGCCGCCTGGCATTTTGGTGAAGAATCTCTCAGCTAAAAATTGTTGTCAGTCCCATTTCCTCGTTATCAGTGCAAGGGCTAAGGCAGCGCCCGGGGATTAGCAGGAGCGGCGAGCGCTCGCGCCCGCCATCCACAGCCGATAACACTGGGCCTCCCGCCTCACCTCCCCCATTCATCATCTTTAGCACTGACAGCCCGACCCAGTCCCTGTCCCCATCCCCTCCGCTGCTCCCCATCATGCGGCTCAGCCTGGCTCCTGACCTCTCCAGGGAGTTAGGCCTCCTGGAGAGGGACAAAATTCAACCTAGGCTTATGTGAACTAGACCCACCTGTGGCAAAAGGCCTTGCCCAACTGTTGGGGGAATTGTCAAGGGCAGGATGAGGAACGTTCAAGGAGAGGACGCTTGCTGACAGTCTGCCTCCAGTAGGCTCTGGTGGCTACCAGTGATGCTGCCAGCAGAACTGAAGATGGGATTTCTGTATCGGATGGGTAGTTGGACTAAGGATTTTTAGGGGTCTCCCTGGCCTGAGAAGGACTTCCAGATTTGGGGAACTGTGGAAAGGAAGAGCCAGAGGATGCCTCCACGGAAGCCTATGAAGAGTAGAGGGTTGAGGGCTTCATTCCCACCCCAGCAAGACCACAGCCCCCTCCTCTTGGCCATCCCCAGCGGTTTTATGGCCCATTTTATGGCCACTGTAATGGCCCAGGTCAAAAGCTTCAGGGAGCTGTATTCTGGGAATTATGCAAACGAGGAGCAGGCCCAGGGCCAGAGTATGGATTTTGTCATTAAACCTGGGCAGGCCATGTCGTTAATGCAGTAAAATCCACGTCATGACCACAGGTCTCAATATAAAATTATAGGGAACACAGCGGGGGAGGGGAAGCAGGGGGCTATGGCCATGCTGACACCTGCCACTCTAACCCCTGAGAAAATGAAGGTGGGATGGAGGGCACAGACTATAGAATTCTTCTGCTGATCCCTGTCAGTGTTATTCCGGAAGCTGGGAGCCAAGAAGAAGGCCCATTGTCCCCACAGGAAAACTGAGGCCAAGCTCAGAAAAGCAGACTATCTCAGTGACAGCAAAGCAAACGAAATGAGAGCAGGTATTTGGGAATGCTGATGCCTGGCCTGCAAACATGGAAAGAGGAGTCTGGGCTCCAGGAAGCCCTAAGAGCCAGACTTGTATCCTAGGTAAAAACAGGCCTGAACCCCTGATTTTTCCACCTCAGCTCAGACAGCATATCCTGGATCATCCTCTTACCATCCTCCTCTCTCATCATTTCTCCTTTTATACCCCAGACTCCGCTGCAATGATCTGTTCCCACAACCTTGTCAGCTCTTCCTTACTCATCCTTCATGCCCACTGCCCCTTATACTTACACCTTCGTCCGTGACCCTACCAACCCCTCTCTGGTCCTATCTGCCTCCTGCAGTATCCCTCATAATTCCTGCTTTCCCACTAATGTGTGTTCTCCTAGGGGCCAAGAATTTGTTTTACTTATTCTGAACTCCAGCTTCCTCAATGCTGGACATATAATGGTTGTTACATAAACATTTGCTGAATTAATAAATAAATGAAGCCATGAAATCAAGAGCCAAGTTCAGCAATCCCTTCCAGTTCTGAGTCTCAATTTCCCCATCTGTAGAATAAAGATAATAGCTTTCTAGAGAATTTCTAGGGCCTCACTCACCTCTGGGATTGGAACTGAGACTAGAATCCTCATTTCCCAACTCTCACAAGGGCCACACCTACTTCTTTTACTCAGTTGTCCCCTGAACACCAAGGTACATGATAGTAGGACTTGTTTCCCTCCTCGGAGACCTAGCCACACAGGCTGGGGCTACACCTGTCCCACCCTGACATCCTAGATTTGCAAACCCTATCTGACTTCTAGAACATTCTGCTGGTTATTCACCCTTCTTCCTTCCTTCCCTTCCTCTTCCTCTCTTTTGCTTCATCATTGAATATCTAGTCTATGCCAGGCCTGCTATAAATTGTCTATAAATATACAAATGGATATGAAATGGTTCCTGTCTTAAGGAAATTACAACTTATTTATTCATTCATTTGCTCCCATCCCCTGCCTGGTATACTTCTAAGCTGCAACTTAAACTTCACTTCTTTGGTTAAGCCTCTCTATTTCCACTCCCTGAAACACGCTCAGAATGAATTGTTTCGTCCTTTGAGCCCTCATATGACTCTATTTGGGCATCCAGAGGAGTTGTAATCCTGCTCAGTCTGTGTCAAAGGGAGATAGATTCTTGCACTCAGTCTTAACTGGAAACTTACTCAAGTATCAGGTTGCTAGATTTAGCAAATAAAAATATAGGAAATCTAGAGATAAATTTGATTTTAGAAAAATAAGAAATGGTTTTTAGTATAAATATGTCCCACTCAATACTTGAGACATCCTCAAACTACAAAATCATTTATTGTTTATATGAAATCAAATTTCACTGGGCATCCTGTACTTAATCTGGCGACCCTATCCAGGTGACCATCTTGATCATCACTGGCATGATTTTTATCTCCCCCAAACTGATTTTGAACCTCTCCAGGTACCAACAGGAAGAAACAAGGAGGAAGAACTGGGCTTAAGCTAAAGAAATCCTTCTAAACTGGAGAAGGTGGTACATGCCTATAATCACAGCTACTTGGGAGGCTAAGGCAGGAGAATCACAAATTCCAGGCCAACCTGGGCAAATTACCAAGACCCTGTCTCAAAATAAAGGGCTGGGGGTGTAACTCAGTGATAGAGTGCTTACCTGGCATGTATGAGGCTCTGGGTTCATTCCCCAGCACTGAAAGAAAAAAAAAAAAAAAATCCTTTCTACAACTATCCATGGATAGCTAGAGATGTTTCTAGCTCCTCAACCCTCATGCTTATTAGCAAAGACTGGAAGAGCACTGCATGGGTTTAGACATCCCAAGAACTAGGTGAACTAGGCAACCAAAAGGCTCCTTCCCAACTTGGTTTATTCTGGATATCATTAATGACCAAGCAGGAATAGAGTCCAAGCTCCCAGTTGCCCGCCCCCACACCCCCACAATGTACTCATATATTAGGGATACACAATTTAAAGGGTATGTTGGAGAAAGAAAACTCAGAATCAGTGATACCTACAGAGGTCAATGAAGTTGTTCAAGGAAGTAGTGAGACCTGAATGGAGAGACAATAGATTCCAGGAATGTTGAAGTAGACTGGACAGGACTTGATAGTTAAGTGTGGAAGAGGTGGAAAGGCAAAGGAAGGAGTGGATGGTGAGGCTATTACTGACTTCAGTGAGTAGGCTGAAGAAGGCATTATTTACAGAGATAGGCTCTGCTAAAGGAGGAGCAGGTTTGGAAAGGATGAAGAAGTTGAAGAACTCAATTTTGAATTGTTGAGTTTCAGATATTTCTGGAACATTCAGGCATTGATGTTCATTAGATGTTTGAATGTAAGGATCTCAAGGGATCTGGGGTAGAGATACAGAATCTGCAGTCAATAGGACATGGGTAGGAATTATAGCTATAGAATAAACTAGATCATCCAGCATGCAGAATGAGAAGAGCAGAGGTTGAGGATAGAATCTTGGGGAAAAGTAAAAAAAAAAAAATGAGAGAATTCTACTCTGGAAATCACCTAAGTCCCTGTTGGTTTTTCCCACTTGACCACAAGTCCTCAAGGGCAGGAACTAGATCTGATTTCATTCTAGGATGACACCATTCTGCACATGCCTATTTCAAAGTGAGTATGAGGGAATACTTGTTGAATGAATGTAGAAACGAATCTCCTTTCTCCCTCTCTTTTATTTCTTCTCTAGATCTGGGGCCTATGAAATCAGTGAGGAAAGGAGAGTCAGGAAGGTACTAGATATTCTGGGTGATGGTATGATTAAACATGTGTGAAATGGAGTGATCACATTTGATTGCACAGAGCATTGATTGTATCCCAATAGACTTCCAAGAGAGGCGCTAGCTGAGGGCCATTTATGGCCACAGCATCTGGAGCTACCAAAAGGGGCGATGTGGGCTGGGGAGATAGCTCAGTCGGTAGAGTGCTTGCCTTGTAAGCACAAGGCCCTGGGTTCGATCCCTAGCACCAAAAAAAAAAAAAAAAAAAAAAGAGAAAACCAAAAGGGGCGATGTTTGTGGGCTCTGAGACCCTCAGACTCACCACTCTTTTAGATCAAGAAGCCCTAGGGGGCGGCAGCCAGTATGGCTTGGTTTCCCTCCAGGGACTGGAATAGTTAATGCATGTCTATTCTTCCCCTGCCAGGTAAAAAGAAAGCAGCAGCATTGTTTGACAGCCAGGCCCCGATCTGCCCCATCTGCCAGGTCCTGCTGAGGCCCAGCGAGTTACAAGAACATATGGAGCAAGAACTGGAGCAGCTGGCCCAGCTGCCCACCAGGTAAGTCACTTGTGGGAAGCCTGCACACTGAAGGATTTCACTGAACCTCCAGCCACCAGGTCTCAGGAGCAGGCACCTAGCCACACCCCAGCCTCTAGGGAGAAGCCAGGACCCTGCAGCCATTCTCCACCACTCAGTTTTCAAGCCTTAGATCCTCCAGCTGAATGGTGCTGCCTTCCTTTTCTCTTATTTTTGGGAATGGGAGGAGCATAACCCCTTGGGTCCCAGCCTCAAAGAGCAGAAGAGCTGGAAAGGGGTTAAGTCACTGCCCCACGTCCAGTACTGCCATGTGAGGCTTCAGGGCAGAATAAAAGAAATGGGGGGGCTGGGGAGTTAGCTCAGTCGGTAGAGTGCTTGCCTTGTAAGCACAAGGCCCTGGGTTCGATTCCCAGTACCCAAAAAAAAAAAAACTTCCACAAAAAAGAAATGGGTATGAGACCTGGCAGCCCCATCAGAAGTTCAGCCTAGTCCTGCCTTCCAGGCGGGCGAGCAGTACCATCTCCATCAATCTCAAGGACTGAGAAGTAACAATCTTGAGAATGTGCTTAGGTGTGTTCGACTCCACAAACAGGAGGCTGAGCCTCCTCAAGGACCCTGAGGAGGAGCCAGGACCCTGAGAGGAGCAGAGGAGAGGTATAAAAAAAGTGTCTCAAATCTTAGCAGTATAAAGCAACCATTCCATTATGCTTGTGTAATCTGTGGGGCCAGGAACTCAGATAGGGCACAGAGGAGACAGCTGTGTCTGCTCTAGATATCTAGGGCCTTAGCTGGAAAAATTCAGCGGCTGGGGCCTGGGATCATCTGGAGGTCCCTTCACTCATGTGTCTGGTGGTTGATGTTGACCATCAGATGGGACCTCAGATGGGGCTGGGACCAAAGCACCTGCACGTGACTTTTCCACATGGCCTGGGCTTTCTCATAGCTCTGTACCTTGGGGTAGATGGACTTTGTATAGAGTGACTTAGGGCTCCAAAAGCAAATGTTCTAGTCAATGAGATGGAAGCTGAATCATCTTTCATAACCTAGCCTCAGAAGTCATTTAATGTCACTTCCACTGTACTCTATTGATGAAGGCAGTATTAGCCCACCCGGATGCAAGGGTAAAGGAAAAGTGCCCCTTTTGATGGGAGGAGTGGCAAGGTCATATCATATGGCCTTGTATGTCACACACTGTATGGTCAATATGACTATAAGTGATCATATTTTATGACCATATTGTATGAGAATAGAGGGTACTCCAGTCCCACTGTTTCTTCAGTTCAAGCCATCAAACCTGAATGATCCTTCTTCCTTCTACCCTCCCACCTAACCCCCCATGCAGGGTGCCAAAAGGATCCAAAATCACCCCTGTCCAGGGAAGCTCAGAATATCAGAACACAGAGTCAGGCAATACAAACCCCAAGGAAAAGAACCTACTATATGGGAAAAGCTGGAGTTGTGGGGGTATCATTGAGGCACCAAACCTAGCACAAAGTACAGGAGGCTTCCTGAGGGAGGAGGATTTTTATATGTGTGTGTGTATGTGTTACTAGAGATAGAAACCAGGAGTGCTTAACCACTGAGCTACATTCCCAGCCCTTTTTATTTTGAGACAAACTCCCACTAAGTTACGCATACTGGCCTCAAACTTGTAATCCTCCTGCCTGAGACTCCCTAGTAGCTGGGATTACAAGTATGTGCCGTTGTGCCCAGCTCTGAGGGAAGAATACTAAAGGAAGAAGTAGTAGTTGTCAATTTCTATGTTACAAATTATCCCCAAATCTAGTGGCTTAAAACAACATTTATAATCTCAGTTTCTGTAGGTCATCAATTCTAGTACTCCTTAGTTGAAAGGTTGTGGGTAGTTGTGGCTACTGGTTCAGAGGTCTCATGAGGCTGTTGTCTCAAGATATTAATCAAGGCTGTGGTCATCTGAAAATCTGACTGTAGGATCTGTTTCTAACATGGCTAACTCACATGGTTGTTGGCAAGAGGCCTCAGTTCCTTGACATGTGGTCTCTCTAAGGGATATTTGAGTTTCCTCTGACATGGCAGTTGAATTCCCACAAACATGTGATCCAAGAGACAGGCTAACCAGGAAGCCACAATGCCTTTTCCTAGTCTTCCTTCCCCTATATGCTCTTCTATTCAGTAGAAGCAGGTCACCAAGCCCAGTCCCTCAATGGAGGAAAATTAAGCTTTACAAGCTCTGCCTCTTGAAAGGAAGAATATCAAAAGAGTTTGTGGGTATAGTTTAAAGCCCTCAAAGAAGACTATACTACTACTACAAATAATCCTTGTTGAACACTCACTATGTGCCAAGTACTTCACATTGTCTTAATTTATTTCATCTTCACAGCAACCCTCTGGGGTAAGCGGTACAGCTGTATGTTACTTAACGATGGGGATATATTTTAAGAAATGTGTCCTTAGGCTATTTTTGTCATGCACACATCATAGAATGTTCTTACATGAACTGAGATGGCTACAACACTAAGTGATATAATCTTATGGGATCACTACCACACATGCAGTGGGTCATTGACCAAAACATCATTATGTGGTGCATAACTGTAATTATTACCCCCATTTTACAGATGAGGAAACAGAAAGGTTAAGTGACTTCACTAACATGGCACAGTTAATTTACGTGGTAAAGATAGAATTGAAACTCAAGAAATCTGATTCCAGTGCCCATGTTCTTAATGTCACCTCCCCCAAATACTTACATATCCAAGACTGACCTGCCAGGGGTAGAAAGTGAAAGAAGCATCCTGCTGTTGAGTGCTATATCTCGCTGTCCAGGAAGAGTTCTGTGTAATTTGCTCTCAGTGGAGGGTTTCTCAAGGAAACTGAAAACAGAGGCAGAAATGGAGGGACCTGTAGTAAAGGCAATGTACCCTTTACTGGAGAATGGAACTCTCTTTCTGTCTCCTCAGTGGGACCCGCACACACACCTGCACTGCCTAGGTCCCCCTAGTGCCCAAAGCCGTTCGACCCCCACACAGGACCCTCACTATCCCTCATCCCCCACGTCCTCCCAGGAGCATCCCCTTTATGCACACCCTTACCCCCTTGTACCTTTCCCCACCCCTCATCTGCTCCCTGCCCCTCTGGTTGGTCTTGCGTCCCCAACATCTGTCCCCTCACGTCCGGGCCCTGCCCAGCACCCCCTCCGCCCACGTTACCCTCCACACGTGCACGCCCTCTGCCCCCGGCACGCCCCCCTCCCCACCAGCGGGTGTCTGACAGCCGGACAGCGGGATCTGCACAGCAAGTGAAATTCCCGTCGGATCGATAAAGCCGAAGCGCTGGCGGCGACGGGTCGATGGTTTTATCTGTCTCGGCCCCGCCGCGCCCGGCGCGCTGACAGTCGGACCGGCCGGCAAAGGCGTTCAAGGGCAGCCGCGCCCGCCGCCCCCTCCCCTCGCCTCGCCCGCGCTCCCCTCCCTGCGGCCGCTGCGCCCACCGGACTGCGGGCTGGACCGGCCCGCCGCCGCCCTCGTGATTTATCTGGATTTTTAATTGGAAAAAATTTGCGAATTAATTGATTTCAGGAACTTGCCAATTAACATTGTAATTGGGTGCGTGATAAATTCCCAAGGAGCGTGTCAGCTCCCTCCGGGCTGACGGGCAGCGTGCGTGCGCGGGGCGGGGCGGGTAGCTCGGAGAGGGCCCCAGCCTTGGCTGTCCTTGCCCCGCCCCTGCCAGCTCTCCGGAGGACAGAGGAGAGCAAAGGAGGCTGGGAAAAGATGAGGCACCCAGGCCCCTGAGATATGCACACCCCCCCCCCCCCCCCCCGTTCTTCTCCCCACCACCAGCATTCTGGACAGAGAGGGGCCTTAGAGTGGCCATTTCACAGATGGAGAAACTGAGTTCCGCAAGAGGGCAGAGCCCAAAAGCCGGCATTCTGCATCTAAACCCTGTGGCCAACGCCTCCCCAGCTTTCCAATCCTTCCCTTTCTGTTCTTGGCCTTGTTCCCTCTCTTAGCTGCTTCTCTCTCTTCTTTCCCCTATTGGCCCCTTCCCTGTCTCACCCTGCCTTCTGCCTCTTTGCCCTCCTTGACCCTTCCTCAAACTGGCCCACTCCTAAATCTTTGGATGTTGCTACCAGGGTGTCCTGTATCAACTTGGGTGCGTGCCTCTCCCCCATGTGGCTCCGGTTGAGTAACTCTCCAGGTGGACCTGTTCTGCCTTCAATTCTGTCTACCTAACCCCATAAAGCAGGCCTCTTGGGAACCAGCAGCTATTGTGGTCACACCTAAGGGCCCCCAGGAAAAGTAGGGGCCCTTACCTTTCACAAACACAGGCACAACACATAGGTGTGTTTACAAATCTCATTCCCACATACATAAATGTGCTCACACCCCACCTTGAAAGAACCACCTTCCCAAAGATACACATTCCCACAGGTACACAGGCAGCCAAACCCTCAGAGAAATAGTCGTCAGAACTTCCTTTGGCATAGCACATGGACTTTTCAAAGCATTTTTACATTTGAGATCAGAGACAATGCTCACACACCCTCCCTCATGTCAACCCATCCGGTCTTTCCTCAGTCCTGCACAAGGGCTCCCTTAGACCCCAGGACTTAGTAGTTAGAACAACAAGGACAAAGTTAGGTTCAGGACAGATTGTAGAGGGCCTTCCATTCTGGAAGAAGTCCTAGATGTAGTGGCAGGAATGAGAATATTTGTGAGCCAGGATGAAGCTCTCTCAGAGCAAGATGGGCTGCGAGAGAAATGCTCTGGAAGCCAGTGGCGAGTGTGAACTGGGGGCAGAAGCAGGGAGACAAATAAGGAGGTTGGACCAGGTGCAGAGGATGCCTGAAGAGTCTGCCTAGGACAATGGTGGCAGCAGTGGGGATGCAGAAGAGGGAATGATGAGAGACCTGGAGAAGATTTAGCTGGCATTCTTGGAGAAAGCTTTCCAACCTGGATGATTGAGTGGTGGTGGCAGAGAAATGTCTGAAGACAGGAGGAAGCAACAGGCAGGGCTCTGGGCAAGCTGAGCTTAAGACATCTCTGGGATGGTGACAGGGTAGGAACTACATGTGTACAGAAAGACAAGCAGGACATAGATGGGGGCTGAAGATGGAAGAGCAGGTCCCAGACCTCTCTGTGGTTCTTAGGCAGTAATTTCCACCCAGAGAAAAGAAACAGCCCTGGACATGACAAGACTGTACAAAGCTGAAGGTGCAGCTTGGCTTCTTGGGGCCTGAGCTCAGAGATCTCCTCTGGGAGGCTTCTAGAGCCACTGTGAGAGCTGGCCTCTGGGATGGAGAGCCACCTCTTTGGGCAGAGATATAAGAGGCCTGAAATAAGCCAAAGGGAGGCTGAGTGACTCTGGAGGAAAGGCGGGGTATAGAGATGGCAGTGCCCTCACCCCCACTTAAGCCTTATTTAAGGCCGGCCTCGGTGTTTGGTTGGGTAATGAACTAGATAAACAATTCCCCAAATAGATTAAAACGAAGTGTAACTTACAAAGGCGGCTGGTGATGATGGTTTATTCCCGGGCAGTGCACCATTTCTTTATTTCCAAGGATAATTCAGTGTAAATCACCTTAATTAAAAGTGTCAGCCCAGCCCATGAATATTGTACTTAGGAACGCGTTTCCTGGGTCCCAGTTATAATTTAAAACCCATGGATCACTAGGCAGCGAGTGACTGAGTAAGGGAGGAAATCGTTGAGGGCGGGCTGTGGAAACAGGGAGGGACAGAAGGCAGAGCTGATGGGCTGGGCGGGAGCTAGGCTGCCAACAGCTCCCAGAGCACAGACCTCTCCTTCCAAGGCAGATCCCTCACCAAGCTCCTCAGTCTCTGGGGGACCATGCAAACTTGGAGGCGATGGGGTTGATGGAGAGAAGGTAGGGAGGTGTCCTTGCTCAATGCAAGGGAAGGAATCTGAGCTGGTATCAGTTCTGTGCAAGGAAAGGAAAGAACATTGCTAGAAAAAGATCTAGAACATGAACTTGACCAAGTAAGAGACTAGACATCCTGACCCCGAATGTCTTCAATCAGCAGAGTAAAGTGAAACCCAGGGTCACCAAGGCCCTCCTCAAAGTAACACAGCAAGCAGAGAAGAAAAAACTCAGAATTCTGCTCATGAGCCTGAGCCCTGCATATCCTTAAGGAAGGTGGTGTGGACATTAAAATGAGCACTTTGTGTGAGCATGGAGCATGCCTGTAGTCATAGCTACTTGGGAGGCTGAGGCAGCAGGATCTCATGAGCCCAGGAACTCGAGGCCTCCCTAGGCAATGTAGCAAAACTCCTCCTCCCTATCTCAATAAATAAATAAAATAAAAACCAGCACTTCGGATTTGGTCAGATATAAACTCAAACCCCAAACCCTCCACAGGCTGTGATCACAAAGTTGTCACATAACTGTTAATCAACTTTGTAAAGTTTTTGTGAAGATTCAGTGAGATGAGGCATTCAAAGCCTGTGTCTGAGGCAGGCACAGTACTGCACATCTTTAATCCCAGCCACTCAGGAGACTGAAGGAGGAGGATCACAAGTTTGAGGCCAGCCTGGGTAACTTAGCCGGGCCCTGTCTCTAAAAAGGAGTGGGGGGTGTAGCTCAGGGGTAACTTACCCCTGAGTTCAATCCCCAATATCTACGGAGGTGGGGGGAAGCCTGTATGTATCACATACAGTGGGTGTATAGTGATTGTTCATTCCTTCCTTTTCTGTTCTTATTTGATCCAACTAGATACTACTCATATCCCAGTTGGGGATAGGGCCTGAAAAACAGTGTATACAGGAGATGCCTCATTTTGTAAGCAGAAAGGTGATATGAGTACTTGCTTATTGAGTGAATGGAGGAGTGAAGTAATGATAAAAGTCATGAACTCATCAACTAGATGTTCCTCAAGAACAGCTTAGTTTCCCCTCTCTATCCCCAATGCCTAGATCAAGGTCGGATGTGGACCATTTAAGAATGAAAGGTAATCAAATGGAAACCTTTCTGTCTGTCCTTCTTAGTTCCTATATGTGATAAGACTGGTAGCTCTTTCTTATACTCAGACCCTGGCTTCACCCTACTGCTGAGCCTAGGGCCTCTGCACTGTGGTGTATGGTGTGTTTGTGTGTGTGACCATATGTGTCTACCTCTGAGGGTGCCTGTGAATCTGGGTGTGTGTCTGTGCCTGTGGGTGTTTTTGTCTATGCATGTTTATGTGGACCAGTGTGCATGAGCAGTTTTTCCTCCTGTTGAATTTGTCTGGAATTATGACCCTGCAGCCCTGTGTTGCATGCAGGTCTCCAGGTGTGACTGTGTGTGTCTATGTGCCCATTGTCAGAATTATAGTCTGTGAATATGTGTGTCCCAACCTCAGCACTATTGATATTTCGGGTCAGATAATTCTGTATTATGAGAAGCTGTCCATGATACTGTAGGATGTTTAGCATCTTCTACCCACTAGATGCCAGTAGTAACCCCCCTCTCCCTGGCCAAGTTTCAACAATCAAAACTATCTCCAGGGACTGGGGATTTAATTCAATAGTAGAGCATTTGCCTAGCATGTGTAAGACCCTGGATTTTATCCCCAACACTGCAATACACACACACACAGTGTCAAATGCCCCCTGGACAGGAAAACATCTCCCCCTCATTGAGGGTCACTACTTTATCCAGATCTGCCTATGTTTTGCTTGTGCTTTGGGCGCGTCCACATCGGACTTTGGGGCTGCCTGAGCACATCTGTTGATGTTTCCTGTTTTTTGTTTTGTTTTTTTTGTTTTTTGAGTTCTTTTGGTGGTACTGAGGATTGAACCCAGGGCCTTGTGCATGCTAGGCAAGCACCTGTGGGTATTCCCTGGGTAATGGACTTGGTAAGTCCATATGTGCCGTCCGTATTCTGCATTGGATGTGTGCCTGTCTTTTGTGCCTTCTGGATGTTTCCATGGATGTGCTCCACATGTGTGTCTGTGTGCGGAACCTATGAAAATAGGCTGCATCTGCCTTCATACATGTATTGGCCAGCACTTCTGTGTGCATGTATTTGTGAGTGTGTGTGTGTGTGTACTCACGCAAATGTGTAAGCACAGATGTGGTGAGCATGGCAGGGCAGCAGGCAGGGAGGGACAGGAGCAGGGATATTAATGTTTCTGAAGTGGATCTGATTTGATACGTCTTGTTCCATTGTCAGCATCTGTTTAGCGGGGATTTGTAATACTTTGTGGCTCTGGATCACTCATGCTTAGCACAGGATGTGGCCTTGCATACCAATTTTGTTATTAAACACAGTCCTCGCCTCCCCCACAGCCCATCCATCACCTCCCACTCCGGCCCCCGCCTGCTCTGAGCTGCCCACCATATTTCAGGGCCCAGCTCCCGCCCGCCTGCCGTGCCCGATGCCGGAGGGCCTGGGGCTGACAAATTGAATCAGGGGGAGATCATTCCTGGCCTAACACAGTTTGCAGCGTGTTGGAGGGAGAATTGACAAGAGCCATGTCAGCTTCATCACCCCAATCCCATAGGAGCTAAGAGCAGGCTGGGGACAGGAGGTGGGGAGAAAAAGGAAGCCTCCTGGACAAGCAGAATCTTTAGGACTGATCTCAGGAGTCAGGTAAAGTTCCTTTCCCCAGATCCACTGAGGAATCTCCCGTGCCTGGTGTGTATATCCTCTGCCAGTCATCAGCATGGCCCTTGGCCCCTGATAAAGGCCAAGGTAGGCCAGGCCACTGTGTAGAATAGGCCAGGTAGAACTTGGCTAAGCTGGCTGGGCAAGGCTGGCTAGGCCATCTCTCTTAGGTTCTTCTTACTACTTTACCCTCACATACCCTGGGCAGCGGGTGGAATGATCACCCTGTTTTCTTCTTTCTTGGCAGCAAGAATTCCCTTCTGAAGGATGCCATGGCTCCAGGCACCCCCAAGGTATGTGGTCATTTATGTTTTTCCTCCTGTCCATCCGACCTAGATGTACCCAGATCTGGTTCCTCCTGAGAGAAAGGAGCTCCTCCTGGACACCCAATGTCTTTAGAGTTTGAACATCAGCCTGAGGCCTAGAGCTGCTGTGTTTGTGTTGTGGGGAGGTCTTTGTGTGAGTGAGGGTATGCTCATCTGACTTCCTCCTTTTCCAGCTAGGAGAGGGATCAGAGTCAAAAGTGGCCTGGGGATATGGGCAACCCAAACACTAAGGCTAGGAGACTCAAAGGAGGATGGTGAGCTGTAGCAAGTGAAGAAAAATATAGAATTTGAGTTCAAGACATTCCATAAACTTAGAAGTCAGACACATGCAAAAAAGGAACCAGAGAGGATGCTGGTCATCTAAGGAGACAATTTGCCCCTCTAAACAGACATTATGGGAGAGAACCTTGAAAGGATCAGATGGAGAAAGGAAACATGAAGGGCAAGTACCTGTCTCAAAGGAGGGGCCAGGAAGGCTTAGCACAGTAACATAATTTATACCGAGAACTCGCCACAGAGGGAGATGGTACTTCTTCCCCAAAGGTGATGATTTGGAGGGGTTGAAGACCTGGAGAGAAAGACTAAGCCCTCACCTACAAAGTATCCCCTATCCCCCCACACCCCAGCATAAGGTTTCCCACTTCTTACAAGTTTTCACAATAACCCTCTCTAGTGCACATTATAGGGAATAAGGAGTGAATGTTGAAGCTTGGGGAGTCTCAGGAATCTTGCACTTCCTGTCAAGGTGAGGTTCAGAAGTCTGGGACAGAGACAGAGGAGGGACAGTTAGTATGTTAGGAGGGATACAGGAGAACATGGTATCCCAGGATCTTAAGGAAAAAAAACTTTTGGAATGTTTGGGTGGTTAGCAATGCAAAAGGGAAAGGCTAGTGAAGAGACCCACTGTATTTGGAAGGCTTAAAGTCACTGGTGACCTCTGAGAAGGCAGTTTTGGGAAAAGGAGCCAGAGTGACAGGTATCACCTCTGTAGGGCTGGCCTCACTATTCTGCAGGCCTTTACAAAGGATAAAGTTGAACTTTGTATCTTCATTTAAGAAGTCTCTCAGCTGTATTCAGTTGGAAGAGGAAGAGCAGAGCACCTAGCCCAGCCTTGGACTGGTGCAGGCCCTGGCCAAGGAGACAAAGGCCTGCCAGCCCCAAAGAGAAAGGTGGGAAAGTCAGGTAACTATGACTCGTAGAAGTAGGGAGCCACATTGGCCAAGCTCGGCCCAGCCTGCAGCATTTAATGGTGTGGTTAAGGAAGGTCATGGCAAAACTTCCAGGTTGGCCAATGCAACCAGTGACATCTGACATCTGAGCATGGCTGGCAGGTTTGGGAAGTTGGAACACCAGAAAGGCCTGTATTCTAAGGCCAAATCCTGACAACCTGCATCCATTCCTACCTCCCACATACGCAGACCCATACACACAGCCCAGAATACACACATAGGAAGTCTTAAACTTGGGCACATTCCCACAACCATAGACACAGGCAGAGTTATCACCAAATGAGACAAAAGACACTTGCTCACCCACTTCCAGATATACACTCATACCCAGAGAGCTGAACGGTTCCTGACCTATCCTTGGCCTTGACCTCGGCTTTAGGGAAGGAGGTCATGGGAGAAAGAGGTGGGAGGCAGAAGGTTGAAGCAAGAGACTGGGAAGATAGGGAAAAGGCGGGAGGGAGGAGGAGGAGAGGGCGAGGGGGCCTTAGACAAGATTGATGGCCTCGTTGCCATTAAGAAAAAAATTAGCCGGTGGCGGCTATCATATTAAAGGGTGAAGAAGCCGTGAATTATTTTCTTAAAGATCTTATCGCTTACAATGATAATTTTACCTTCCAAAAGGCCACTTTTAATGAGGCGAAGAGCCAGGCAAAAAGTCATGATTTAATGCCGAGATTTTTTTTTTCAAAACACATTTTACTGCTTTTTGGTCCATGTTTAAAAAGCACCAGTGACCTTTTTTTATTCTGCTTGCCCCAGGTGTAATGCTGAGGCCTCTCAGGGCTTCTAACCCAGAGAAAGAGAGAGGGAGGAAAGGTGGGAGAAAGTGCACACAAGCATGAGCTTTTCATGGCTGGGGGACCCACATTGTTCCCCCTTCTCAGCACTGGGACCAGAAAAGGAGGTCATTGTCTGACAGCACCTATTTTGGGGGCTGGGGCTGAGTCGCCCACCAGGCCTCTTGTTGGGCTTGGGTGGGTAAAGAAGGAGCTCCCAGTTGCAGGGAATCCCACTCCAGGCTCTCTGCAGCCTCCTCTCTGGGCCATGGGCAAGTCAGAGATCCCTGCCAGACCAACAGCTGCCCCTTCCTTTCCCAGGGTCCTTGCCTGAAGATGTTCAACATGGCCACCGAATGCGGGTCACATCCTAAGTCTCAGTCGGAGATGAAGGATAAATGGTTGCTCCATCTTTCCCAAATTGCTTTCTTTGGGCTGTCACTGGCGATTTGGCATGGCTTTCTAGGCTGGGGAGGACTCCTAGGGAATTGTGTGCTTCCTGCTCAGAGCTGTGCGGGCTGGAGAAGGTGGGGGGAGGAAGTATGGATTGCTTTCAAAGTCTCTGGGCCCCCAGTTTGCAGCTGAACAGGCCTTGGCAAGAGCTGGCTCTCAGGCTGAATGTGCCATGTGGTATTTAGAATTGTGGTGCTCGCAAACAATTTAAAGTAGACAGTTTATTAATCTAAACTGCAGGCGTATGTAGAAGAGGCTAGGCAGGATTGACATGGGGGGATTAGTTTTGCTGGGGTTTTTGCTGGGGTCATCACCACAGCACGGGGATAAATGGACCCAGCGTACATCCCTAGCTGCATGCAGGAAACTCATACATACTATTTAATTTACTGTCTCCATAGCGGGGCTGCCATCAGCCTGTATTAGGGGCAGGCAAGGTGCTGGATATGTGGCTTTACCCCCAACCCTTCATGGGGGTTCCACAGTGTCTGCTTTCTAAGGAAGAAAAAAGCAGGTTTTGCCATACTGCTCAGCCCACAGCAAGTGGACTGACAGTGTCAACTCCCTGGGGCAGGGATTAACTGCAGCAGGGGTGTAGGTTTGGACCCTGGGGGAGGGGTCTATACCTAGTCCTAAAATCAACCATTCTCTCCCATAACCATACTCCAGTGCCTGACAATATATCTTCGGAATCTCAAAAGTGGCCTTCTGACCCTCTGCCCTACTTCTTTCTGTCTCACTCCCTAAAGCTCCACAGGACTAGGAACTCCAGGGGACTGACTATAGGTCTCCTTTGGTCTAAGGCCATGTGTCCTTTTTCTTCTTCCAGTCCCTCCTGTTGTCTGCTTCCATCAAGAGGGAAGGAGAATCTCCAACAGCATCACCACATTCATCTGCCACTGATGATCTGCACCACTCAGACAGATACCAGGTGAGGAGCGTGTGGCAGGTGGCCATGAGAGATAAGCTCATCTAGGTGAGAGCTTCAAGGCCAAGCTTGGTGCTAGCTACTCCCCTCATAGGGAGGCCAGGGAAGTGGACTGAATTGTTTGGTTCCCTCTTGTGTCTAGTGCCCTAAGTAAACTCAGAAGGCCCAGGTGTCACTGATGGATGGGTCTTAAAGATGGATGGATCTTAAGGAAAGATGCCAAGGTCCTCTGGGATCCACGGGGCTCAGAGTACCTCTCAAGTATCCTATCCATCAGGAAGCATCCTAGGGAGTTTTGTTTTATAAGAAAGCCAGAGACATAGGCTCAATCACTGAAGATTTCAGACTTCAATAGCAGGATCCCTAGCCAGACACAGTGGTGCACACCTATAACCCCAACAACTCCAGAGGCTGAGACAGGAGGATCACGAATTCAAGACCAGCCTCAGCAACTTAGCAAGGCCCTAAGTAAGACAGCAAGATGTTGTTTCACAATAAAAAGTAATAAAAATTAAAAGGGCTGGGGATTTGGCTCAGTGATTCAATCCCCGCTATGGGGGCAGGGTTGGAGGTGGGGAGAACACAAGCAGGATCTCCTCAGCCAACAACCATTTAATCCTGCCAAAACTTGGTATTGGGCCCAGATAGAGAAAAAGGTAGACATTGCCTATGGGCAAACAGAAAGGGAGTGATCACACAATCCTAAAAGATCAGAGCAAAGGGAGCCTAAGGATAACAGTTTAGCAATAGATGGTGCTTCCTTGTGATAGGAAGGAGAAAGAACTTCCCTCAGAAGCTTTTACCTAAGAAGTGGAGCCCTCCCTTTGGGCACCCCGTATCAGAAGAAAGAAAACAAGGCCCTGCTCCAAGGAAATTTATCTAAATGGCAGGAGGGCTTCCAAGGGATCCTCAATATGAACAGGAAGAAACATCCCTAATCTGATGGAGAGGCAAAACAGTAAAGAATGATAAGCTGGGGTGGAGAGCCAGGGTCCCTGCTGGCACATACCAGGCCTTGGTGAGAACCAGAGAAATGTGTCCTCTCAGGTACCCTGTCCTCCCAGCTGACACAGCCTGGAGAGGTGCAGAGCTTGGAGAATACAGTGCCAAGTGTGGGCTTGACACCAGCCTCCACTGACACCTCCTCCAATAAATGCCTTTGTATGGAGCTTGAACTGAATAGCCCCAAGTGTCAGTGCTGGAGAAAAATCCCTGCCCTCATGAATCCTGGTTTGAGAGCAGCAGCCCAGTGAGCCCCCCAGGAGACATTGCCCTGATCCAGAAAACCCTGATTTGAGGTAGAGAAATGACCTCTTGGTAATCCTGGTCTGAGAGGGAGACAAGGCACTGTCCTGGAGAGTTTCACTGCAAAGGCTAAGCAGAGCCCTGCCTCAGAGGCCCTAATTCCCTCACAACATCAGTCTCACCATCTGCTGAACTAGGAAAAGAATAGACATCAGGCAAAAATCGCCTCAATTCCTTGACACACGCACCCCATTCCTACCCCAAAAATATTGATGTTTCTTTTACTCTCTCCAGAATATGAGGGAAGTTTCTTGCCTGAAAAAATACATATATTGAGCTCAGCAGTGGAGTGCTTGCTTTGCTTGTATGAGGCACTGGATTTGATCCTCAGCGCCACATAAAAATAAGTAAAATAAAGGTATTGTGTCCATCTAAAACCAAAAAATATTTTTAAAAAATACACATATGACCACATACACACCCTACATGCACACACACATTCATATACAGCACCATATGTGCAACTAACTTCAGGAGGTGAGGAAACCTCTAGAGCCCATCCAGATGCCTCTCAGGTTGAAACCCAAGACCCTGTTTACCTCTCAGACAAATAAGATTAGGTGACTTCCTATAAGATAAAGTTCAAGGTCTTCTGCATAACAAGATACCCTGTAATTTAAATTTAACCTGTATTTCCAGCTTCCATTCTTGCTTCTCCCCTACATGAGTCACATGGCCTATGTTCATTGAATCAATGCCACCCACCCCCTCCTTGCCTTTCCTTTCTTGCCTCCTTATCTTTACATAAGCTGCTGCTTCTAACAGTGCTATTTTATATCACCATATCAGATTTCTATTTATCCTTCAACATTCTACCCAAATACCATCTCCTCCAAGATGCCTTTCTAGATTAGTGGTCTCTTCTCATGGACTCTTGTATCTTTGTTATAACCCCGTTACCCTATATTGTGATCAACTGTTTAGTATGTTTCAGTTACCTATTAATGTATAACAAACTATCCCCAAACCGGTTGGCTTAACACCAGTTATTATTTCTTATTTTCTGTGGGTTGACTGGGTATTTCCTCACTTATACAGCTCATTCAGCTAAGGATTATCTAGGATAGAAAGTCCAAAATGGCCTCATGATGTCTGGGAAGTTGTCCTGATCCTCTTCCACATGGCCTCTCAGCTTTTTACTTAGCAGCTTCCTGGAAATGTCTCACCAAGAGAGTGAAGGCAAAAACTACAAGGCTTCTTGAAGCTAAATCTTAACTCATACAACATGACTTCCACCACTTTCTATTAGGCAAGTCACACAGCTAGCCCTTAATCAAGGGATGAGGAAATCCAGCTCTCAAGAGGAGAAGCTGCAAAGAATTGTGGCCACTTTTAATATATCACAATGAATCTGACTTTTCACTCCACTTGGAGTTCCTCCAAGGCAAAGACCTTGTCTTATCCTTCCTTTACTCAAAGGTTTATCTAGTACTGCTCATATTCGGCCCAGTGTCCTTGCCTTCAAAGGGTTAGATTTGCAAATTGATAATTATGACCCAGTGTTTTAAGAGCTATGACATGGGTATAAATAAGTTTTTTTTTTTTAATGGCACTGTGAAAGGAAGGAAAACCAGCAAGTTTCACTTGATGTACAAGGAAGAAAGGGTATTCAGATAAAGGTAATACCATGTAGGAAAAACAAAGTAATATAACATGGAATGATCTATCTGAGGACCTGCAAGCAGTTCCCCTTTTTTTGGAAAGTACACTGCTCACTGTTGGAAAGGGGAACTGGTAGGAGATGAAGCCAAAAGTAACCCAGGAACTAGTTAGGTATCCCCTGCTCTTTACACAATGCCTGGCAAGTAGTAGTTAGAGTTATGCTGGATTTTTAAAATTGTTAAAGTAAGCTAGGCATGGTGGTGCATGCCTGTAATGCCAGTGACTCTAGAAGCTGAGGCAAGAGGGGTACAGGTTCAAGGCAAGCCTCAGCAATTTATCGAGACCCCCATCTCAAAATGAAGAATAAAAAAGGATTGAGGATGTAGCTCAGCATCCGTAGGTTCAATCTCCAAAACCAAAACTAAAAAGAAATTTTTAAAAAATTATTAAGCTAGTCCTTAAAAGTAGCGGGTATTGGTTTCCAGTTTGGATTCCCATTTACTTAACGCCTGCTGAGTACCTAACCCTCTTAACCATTACCTCACTTAGCCTTCCTGGCAACTACATAAATTAGGATTCATTGCCCCCAACTTATTATTAAGGAATCAGGTACAGAGGAGGGAAGGGACTTTTCTGAGAACATACAAATTATGACAAACATCTGGGTATGATAGTGTATGCCTGAAATCCCAGCTTCGTGGGAGGCTGAGGCAAGAGGGTTTTAAATTCAAGGCCATACTCAGCAATGTAGAAAGACCCTGTCTCAAAATAAAAAATAATAACAAAAACAATAAGAACTGGGGATATAGCCAAACTATAGAAGTTTCCCAACCCTGCACTGGGCTCAAGGCTTCCTTCATAACATCCTTCTCCTTTTCTAATGCCTCCTTCGTGCTAGACTTCACATGGGATGACTAGGTAGAGATGACTTTTCAAACAGTGAGAATACATGTGACCAGAGGGAAGCCAGGGAACTACTGAAAACTCGAAGGAGGCACCAAACTCAGACTCCATGGGGGATGGGGAGGAAGAATGACTTGGAAGGAAAAATCAAGCCTTGCCAGTCCTGAAGGATGAACAGTTAACTAAGAAGGGAATACTTGGGGGGCGCAGAGCATGGAGGTATCTACCCCAGAGTGCAGAGCATGGAGTGCTTAAAGAGCTATAGTGTCAGAAAGACAAAAGAAAGGAGTAGGTATGGAAGAAGTGTCTGGAGAAATAGGATAGGGCAGGGCAGACCCATGTTACCTTGTAGATCCTCTAGATGGAAAACTACTGAAGGATTTAAAGAAGGGGAAACAGGGTTGAGTTTGTACAAAAAAGAGACTGGAGACCAAAAGATAAGGTGAAAGGTGCAAATTGAGAAAACTAATAAGATTATAAACTAGAGCAGTGACAACCAAAGTAGGTAGCGCCATTAAAGAAACTCTCAGGGATGTCTTGCCTATGCCAAGCACCATACTGGGCCAGGCTCTGGGTTCACCCACATGACTCATACATGACCTCAACCTGGAGTCGTCAGCTCACTGATAAAAATTTGTACTAGCTATAATGAGGGTACAGAGATGGAAGGGAGGGAGGGAAAGCTTTTTCGATTAGGCCTAGAAGGATGAGTAGGAGATAACACAGGAGGTGGAGATGAGAAAATTCAAGAAATCTTTAAAGGGAGATTCCCGGGATGGGATCTAGAGGAATGATTGAAGGATGGAGAAGGTGGGGGCAAGAGCGATTCTCAAGTTCACTGTGGGCACACCTGAGTAGACTGTGGCATTCCCTTATGAACTGAGAATCTAGGAAGCAAGTGCCTGTTTGGAGAATGCTGAGCTTAGTGTTGGCCATAAGGGCCTCTTGGGGAGCTACAGGGGATGTCCAGCAACAGTGAAATGCTGGGAATCCTCTATCAACAGAACTGGGATGCACTGGGTCTAAGTGGGATAATGTTGGGAGCTTGCGGTGGGATGGCGCGCGGACGATTTCTCCGTAGCAACGCACCTCTTTGGAGCGTATGCCCTAGGGAAGCCGCGCGGAAGGAGGGAGTCTGGGCCGGGCTCTGGGGAGGAAGGAACCCTCGCACGGGGAGGTGCCGTGGGGCGGGGGCAAGGACCTTGCAGCCACTAAAGCTGGGGCCTGCCGGTTCTAGGGGTAGTGGGAGGGACCCGAAAGCAACCCCAGTTGGTGGCTACCAGAGTGCCGAGCGGCTATTTCCTGGTCCCAGTCTGGCCGCCCCCCACCGTGAACTTTCACCCCCAGCGCGCGACGGCGGAGGGTCACGTGATCATGGCCAACATGGCCGCCGCCGCTGCTGGGAGCTGAGGTGCCGCCGCCGCCGGGCAGCCGGGGGGAATCCGCCCGCATCGCCGCCCTCGCCAGCCGGGCGGCAGCGGGGCCCGGAGCACCGGAGGCCGAGGCTGGGGCGGCACCGCGTGGCGGCCACGGGGTCCCGTTAGAGCAGCCCCGGCGGCTATGCCGAGGGCCCGGAGCGGCCGGCGGAGCAGGGGGGCCGGCGGGAGGGAGGAAGTAGGTTTGTTTACGGGCTGTTTGGGGCGGGGCAGGCCTGGACTGGGGTCGTCTGCTGGGGCCGGGGCCAGGCTGCGTCTGACGCTCTGTTTTCTTTTTTTGCATCTGTCCGGGATCTTCTCCCAGACCTTCCTGCGAGTGCGAGCCAACCGGCAGACCCGACTGAATGGTGAGTCCTGCCCGGCCCCTCCCTCCGCCCCACCCCCGGCCTCCTCCTCCACTGCCCGCTGCTCCTGGCTTGCTTGGGTCTCTTCCACTTTGGGGCCCACTCACTTTACAGTCACAGTGCATGGGTATGTCCAAACCAAGGCTGCCGCCCTCGGTTTCCCCGTCCGTCTAATGGAGGTTATGGTTCCCAGCTCTTGCCCATTTCTCTCTAAAGGCCCTGAAGAACCCTGGGGGGCAATAAGTGCCAGAGAATGAGGAACAAACTACATAATTCCACTCCGGAGCTCAGCTTTGAATTTGCAAACTGCTGGGACCTCACTATACAAGCCGGCAGGGCGCTGAGGATGTTTTTCTTCCAGTTTTTAATCAGTGCCCAGTAGTGTGAATACAGCCTCTCTGCTGAGACTTGACAATGCATTGAGATCTGGAGTTCCCACGGCAACAGGAACTAACTCATCCCAGGGCTCTTTGAGTTATCAGTCGGCCCACATTTCACAAAAGTGATCAGCGTGGGCTCGACAGCTCTTAGAGGCCTTCTCTGAAAGCAGGCCATGTATGCACTACCTGGCGGCCCCCCTTTTGGATTCAAACCTCTGGAGCATTCTTGTTTGCTGAACACAATTGAACGATCCTCGCTTTTTGTGCTTACTGGGGTGTGGTTTATGCGTGGGTTGGCTATAAGCTGCTTAGGGTCTCTGGAGTAAGTGAGTGAGGCCATGGACGTTCAAGATCCCCAGCTCTTACCACTTGGTTGCTGTTGCCAGGCTCAGCTTGTCTGAAAAAGGAGAGCATTCATGATGGGCTAGCACCATGTTAAGCACCATCCTTAAATACCTCTGAGATGAAACTGTTACACACATTTTATAAATAAGGAAACTGAGGCTCTCAGATGTGAAAGTGATTTTTTTAAAATCACACAGGCTGGGATGTAATTGAGCCACTATGGAACTGAAATTTGTTTATTTGCAAAGTCTAAGTTTCTATCATACCATACTACTACCTCCTTGGCAAATGCTTTGGCTCTTCCAACTCAGAGGTAGCCTCATGTAAAGAAGACGACTTTGGACAACACTGTAGTAAGGTTAGTTCAGGACTTAGAAGATGGATAGCAAGGGAAAACCCAAATCTGCCTTGCTTACCTGAGACTTTTGAAAAGAAGCCCAGTCCATCATCATAGCTTTCTGAGATTGTAAGGGATCATCTGCTCTCCTAGGGTGTCCTGAGCAAGAAGAGCATCATGCTCTCTATGGTGGTTCATTTCTTTATTCAGTCTTTGGACAGTGTCTGTCATCAGCCCCTTCTTACCCAAAGAGGCATTCCATCAGACTTTTGGCAGGGTAGGTGAGGACCTTTTCTTATTACACTACTACATGCTAGAATTCTTAGGGGCCTTTGCTCAATGCCTTTCTGATGTATTGCATTCATTCTCCATCCCATCCCTGGCTTTAGAGTGTCAAGGTTGCCCGAACTTGAAATTCCAGTTAAGTAGACCAAAACAAAGTGATCCAGATCTTTGTTCACAAAGTCAAAGGGATCCTAGAACATAGTCACATATCTGTAGTGGAAACACAGGTAATTGAGATTGCCTGGACTACAGACCAAGGTTTCTCAAATCCATGCTCAGTTCTGGTGGGCCAGTGGTTTTCCCTTTGGTTTGCGTTTTTATCTAGGGTCATGTTCTGCAATTGAAGAAACTCTTTCCTTGGACCTTCAACAGGCAGGAGTTGCAGCCTAGCACACTCACTGTGATCAGTTTTGTTGCTGCTGCTCAGTATGGAGGACCACTGGGGTAGGACAGCATTCTAAGCAGTGGAGTCAGACCTGGTTTTTTTCTTGCCTTTGCCACTCGTCAGCCACTTTGGCAAGTGCATTGATCATTAAGCTTTGGGTTTCATCTGTTAAAATGGGGGAATACAACCTTAGCTTCAGTATATAAATGTTAAGGAGTCTTATTGTGTAGGGTGCCTGACTTTGAGCCTGACTTGCAGTAGAAGTTCTGAATTATAACTATCATCTGTGTGTTCCCTCCCCTGTTGCATTCACAAGCTTCCCATCAGCACCACCATCCAGGAATAAGAGAGTTCTTCCTGGCCTGGTATGGTGGTACATGCCCTCAATCCAAGCAGCTCGGGAGACTGAGGCAGGAGGATCACAAGTTTGAGACCAGTCCTAGCAACTTAATGAGACCCTGTCTCAAAATAATAAAAAGGGCTGGGGATGTAGCTCAATGGTAAGAGTACCCTGAATTTAATACCTTGTACTACATAACACACAGAAAAAAAAAAAAAAGAAAGAAAAATAGTACATAAATAAGTAAGTTCTTCCTGGCTCTGCAGTGGAGAATCTTTCCCTCGTTGGCAGACACCTCTCCTCTCCCCTCAGTGTCTGGTATTGGAGTGGCCATCTGATCCTTCTGTTGCATCATGGGAGGGGCTAGAGAGAACAGAGTCTCTTGTTTTGACCCCTTCCTGCTTCAGTGACAGGAGAACTGCAGAGAGGGATTAGTGAGCTAATTAGAAATGATTGCATCTCTCAGCATTAATTAGTAGTGCTGTGGGCTTACAGTGTGCACTTTGGAACTGAGCCCCCTACGGGACAGCATGGCAGGCGGTCCTCTGCCTCTGGGGCCTGCCATCCCCTCTGTACTGATTAGAAATGATGGAACAGGTTTGAGATAGGTACATCAAGGGCTGCCATTTCATGGTATCCTGGGCACTTTGACCTGGCCACCCAAGGTCTGACTCTGATACTCTCTCTTTATGATTGGGTCTCAGTCTCCTTTCCTGTAAAATGGAACCAGTGGACATCAGAGAAATTCCTCTTAGAATGATTCTAGTTAGGACTCCAGGGGTTGCACTTCAGGGCTCTTAGCTCCAGAAAGGGTAATTTAATTGATGAGTATACAGTAGGCCAAATCAGGCCCCCGGGTGACCTTGGGTTCTAATCAAGAAATGTTCTCTAAAGTTGTATTTCCTGACACCAAAGAGCCTGTGGTCTTGGCCTTCTGAGGAGAAACCTAACAACATGGAGTGTCTTTACCCATTGGACTCAATGAAAACAGCATATAGGAAGGTATACGTTGAACTTAAGCCACCTGTAGCCAAAGAGTGGACACTTCCTGGCCCAGCACCCATCTGCTCCTTGGTGCTCTTGGCAAATTCTAATCCCCAAAGGAGCAGGAGGCATTGCAAAATGAGGGCCAGATAGGCACTGAACAAAAGGGCTAATGGCTGACAGCAGGTCAGGATGTGTTAGCTCCACTGGGACTCTGTGTTACAGTGATTACTTATTCTGTGCCTTGTTTCCGGTTTCTCCATGCAGCTCGGATTGGGAAAATGAAACGGAGGAAGCAAGATGAAGGGCAGGTATGTCCCCTGTGCAACCGCCCCCTGGCAGGATCGGAACAGGAGATGAGTAGGCATGTGGAGCATTGCCTTTCTAAGGTAGAGGGACCGTCACCACCCTTCTTCGTTCTCCCCTCCCTTTCCTTGACACTAGCTGCTGACTGCCTCCAAATCTGGGCTCTTTGGGTCTTCATGTGATCTCAGCAGCTTTTCCTTTTTGTTCTTTGCTCTTTCTCTTTGCTTTCACTCTTTCTCACTCCCTACTGGGGTTCCCATGGAAAGTTACTGGGAAGAGGCCCCAGTCTTTGACCTCTAGATTGGTTTTATTTCAGAGGAACCCTAGAACTGGGGGCCCATACGGTATACAGGCAGGGGCTAGGGCTGGGCCTTTCTTGCAGGCTCTGGGGAGGAGGTGAGGATGGCTTGGACCCTGCATGATCCTGCTCTGCTTTTCACAGAGGGAAGGCTCCTGCATGGCTGAGGATGATGCCGTGGACATCGAGCATGAAAACAGCAACCGCTTTGAGGAGTATGAGTGGTGTGGGCAGAAGAGGATACGGGCTACCACTCTCCTGGAAGGTGGCTTCCGAGGTACAATCAGCTGACACATAGGCAGTGACACTGGTGGAAAGGCCTCTGCTAGGTATCCAACTGTTAGGAACCACAAGGCCAGGGCTGGTGGCTGGTCATCCATTCCACCACGTGTGAACTGCTGCTGGCGGGGCTCCTTTGTGACCGTGCTGCCTGCCTGTGATGTGCATATTAAAATGGATGTATTTGGGTGGGGAAATGGAATTGTGAGACTACAAGCTAGGAGTGACGAGGGGGGCTCTCAGCCTCGGGTGATGCATTGAAGGTGACAGCCAAGCCGCGTTAGCACCTGCATAAAATATTAAAGGGACGGTTATGCATTTATCACTCCATCCCTCTTAAGGCTGATAAATGAGAATCCAGCAACCTGCTGTACACCTCCAGCACTGGGGGCCCTCAGGGCTTCCAGGCAAACACATTGGATTTTCCTCCTCCTCCTCAGCACTATGTCAGGGAAATCAGTTACAGAGGAGAGAGTGAGTTATGGCAAAATTTGACCTCCCATGAGCTTCATTGGTGAATCTAATTTTAACTCTGATCCTATCCCTTCTCCCTGGGCGCCCTCTGCCCTGAAGCAAAAGGGGCCTGGGCCCAGCTGCTCCCTCTTTCCCTTGGGCTCTCCTCAGTTGCTGCAGAGGAGTCTGCAGGGCTTTCCCCATCTCCATGTCCTCCCATCTCCTTGGAGGGACGTGACTTGCAGGACCCCTCCAATATCAGTTCAGACAGCAGAATTAGTTGGGTGTCCAGGGTCAGTGTCCTCTTGTCAAACTCCCATCTTGGACAGGGGAAAGAAGGAGCTGCCTGCCTCTTGGCCTCCAGCTTTTCTCTCTTTCTGTGCACAAGTACAGCTGGCATTGCAGCTTGTGATCATTAAGGAAGCCAGTCTGCTTCCCGTCTGCTTCCCATTCTCTGGAAACGTCCTTGGGAGTCCCACTGCATATGATCCTTGGGGAATCTCACAGCATCTGGGAAGAGGGTTTTGCCTCCATGGGGCTGTGCTACCTGGGCTCATGTTGAGGATTGGTTTTCCAGTGCCATGCATCATAGACTGGTTGTGTGAAGAGGCTGAGAGCCCAGATGGGACATTATGCCTGTGGGCTTCTCTCATTACCCACGTGTCTGAAGACCAGCCAAAACATAAATCAGGAGGGTTAGACTAAACCATTGCTCTAAGCCTGAGCTGGTCAGCTTTAGTTGCCATTGCACTCTGGTCTTATGCTGGATCTCTGGTGTGTCTGAAGCCCTGGATAAATGAACAGCAGAACCCATGAGCCCAGAAATTGTGCTTGCAGGTGTGTGATGGCAGTGTGTACAGTCATTTCCAGAATGCTTCTCTGGGTTAGCTCTGTTGGCAGCTATAACTATTCATATCTTGTATTGCTGTGGCAGCTTCTTAGGTTTCTTGGCACAGAACTGGACCCAATAGTGTCTGGGCACCAATCGGGGTTTGTGGGAGGTAAAGCTGCACAGGGTTTGCTGTTTCTGTCGAGTCTTTCCCCTGTGCTGGGACGAACTTACAGAGCAGTGTGAGGGGCTTTCAGGCCCTGGGCGGGTATCAGTTTTCCTTAAGTGTTTACACTGCGAGGTTGTTTCTTTCAAGAATTCCTGAGGAGAGTTCAAAGGGGGCTTTTCTTTGAGCGATTTGGAGAGCGAGAATGAGAGTGAGACTTGAAGAGGGAACGGGCCGGAGGTGCCTTTATCTGCAGAGAATTGCTCCAGCTTTCCTGATAGAAGCTGCTGCTGCCTCTTAAACAGCTTAGTGCAGTCAAAAGACAGGCCGACTTGAAAGGCTGTTTTACAGCAAGATCAGCGGGGGCCACGAGGCAGAGAGCGGGGCGCAGTGGAGCGGAGGAGGCTGGGCCTCCTCAGTGGGGGAAGCTATCAAAGGGAGGCCCTGGCTGATCTGACTGCCTCTGCCCCTGAACCCTGTCTGCAAAAGCTGGCCATCTGTCAGCCTACCCTCCCTGGTCGGGACCAATAGGCCCAATTCTTGGGGGGTTGGGTGTGGCCCCGCCAGGCGGGCTGGTGTCAGTGCAGCGCATTGATCGCCCGCCGGGCGGGCCAGGCCGCAAGCCGGGCAGCGCGTGCTTAATGTGATTGAAAGGCAGTTAAAATGGCGGTGACCTTTTCAGGAGGAATTAGATTGCCTGCCAAGACCGGTTAGAGGGAGTGATAACGCCAGCTGAAGAAGCTGCCCAGCCGACTTCAGAGAGAGGGAGGCAGAGGCAGGATGAGCAGGCGAGCAGCGAGGCCCATTTAAGCTGTGCTGTGCGTGCTGACAGAACAGAGATTGCTGTCCTTGTTAGATATGAAAGAATTGAAGAATTGCAGATAAGTTACTGTATCCGATCATCCCCTGTTCCTCCTCCCAGACTAGGGCTTCTTCGTCATTCTAAGCAAAGCTTCCCACCAGGCCCACTGGTAATTGGGCTGATGGATCAGATCAGTTACCTTGAGTGAAATCTGTGGAAGGCAGGAGACAACTAGAGTTTTGGTGGAGACACTTGCTAGGGGGAATGGTCTTCAGGATGGGACTCTGGTTTCTAAGGGAAGGCCCAGATATTTCAGTCCTGGGAGTGCTTGAAATTGGTATTTTAGGACAGAATGAAGAACCAGACAGAATAGAAGAGCATCAAGATAGGCCCAGCTGGAAACAGATGTTTAAAAGACCCAAGAAAATAGGTAAAAACTTCGAGAGAGTAAGAAATTTTTGGTGTCTAGGAAATACTCTGACCTTTGCAGTTCTAGGGGAGGTTTCAGACTGCTCGGCTGCTGATTGCTGTCTTAGAGCTGAGGTTTTTTAACTTGCCAGTGCTGTTTTCATAGAGAGCAGCACACAAAGCCCAGTGCCTTACCTACAAGAGATCAGCAGTTTGGAGAAAAAAGATGCTTTTTCTGGGGTACCCTACAAAACCTGTGCAAAACAGGAGCCTTCTAAGCCAGAGAAGCAAGCCGTAGGAAAGAATCTAGTTATATGACCCTTCAGACAAACCTGCCCCTACCCATAAAAGGAGGTATGTGACAGATTAGTCATGGCACTTTTTCTGTCATTTCCAATTCCAACTACTCTTAGATCCTAGAGAAGAGCCGATGATGGTGAGCTGTGGGCCCTCCCTGATTGTCATTGAGTTCACCTGGCTGGATTAGGGGAACCTAGAACCCCTCACATCTGAAAGGAAGGAACAGGCAAGAGAAAGGACATGGGAATGATTGGTTTCAAATAAGATGGCAATGATGCGGGCACAAGAGTGTTGGGATGGAGGCATTTCCCAGGAGGCTACACAAGAAGTACGAGGTGTCTCCAGCTGTGTCATTGAGCCCTAGGTTCTAGCATTGCTGAAATCCACCAGGAAGCCCCTTTGGATCAAACAGGTGGGTAGGGAGAGGAAAATAAAACATTTGACTGTGCAAGGTTTTCTGCCCTGCCAGATTCTAAAGGAATCTGTAAGAGGCAGTACATTTGCGTTCTTGTCTTAGATTCAGACTGGTTCCAAGCAGCCTGGAATGAGAAATCACAGAGAACTATAAGCAGAGCAGCTTTAGCGCAGTTCTTTGGACCATTTGTTGATAAAACTTCAGCATCAGATTATGGGACAAAGGGCTGAGAGGTGTTGTGAATCCAAGGGCACAGGCACATGGGCCTTGCCCTGGCTGCTGCCTCCATTGGCACGTTACCTCTTAAAAGATGGGAGCCCTAAACACTAAAAATATGCCCAAGTGCAACTATGCTGTCTGCTCTTGTCACTGGCAGTTGTTGGAACAGCACACCCCTGGAAGCAGGCTGGAAATGCAGAGGGCCTCTGCCTTCTAACTCCCCACCACCTTTAGTTATGACTGTCGCCTGTTGGGAGGGGTGAGGAGAGGTGGCAAGGAGCAAGGCACCTTCTGTCCCCTGTGGCGACGGATGGAATTTAATCGCCATTTGGAACACAATTGTTAAGCTGGGACAGAGAGAATCCAGGCAGAAGGAGCAAGTATCAATGGTTTTAAACGGCGTCTGTCTCTGAGCGTCTCTCCTGACGTGAGGCAGTGAAACGCGTTATCGAGGAGGCCCGGAAAGTGGCTAAGTGCGTTTGACACACGCCAACTCCCTGCCTCCACACTGGATAATTGCATTGTCAACTGTTCAGCGAGGTGGCAGGTGACACTGCAGGCCGATTGATTGTCCCGCATCGCAGCTCCCCAGACTGTCAGCTCCCCAATCGATGGCGTTTACACAAGACACCGTAACTGCATCTGTAACTAATTCCAGTGTAAAACTCCCCGGAAGCTGCTGTCCCTGCCCTCCCCGCAGGTGAACATTAGGCTCTGGAGGACCCCCAGACTCCTTTCTCTCTGGGCTCTGGTTTGGTTGAGAGTAGCAGGTGAGGAAATCGATGGCCCCTTTTTTGTGGTTTCAGGTTTCAGGGCGTAACTACCCCCAGTAAACAGGCATCTCCAGTTTCTCAATCGATCATTTGATCAATTGATTAAATTAACACTGATTTTTTTTTTTTTTTCCTCCCTCCTCAATGACCCAGGAAGAAATGAGTTTATGGGAGAAGGGTTGTTTTTATAAAATATACAGTTAGATATCAGTTATGCACTTAACTCTCTCCCTCTGTATTGCTGAGTGTTCACTGGGAAAGAAGAGGGTTCTTTTGTTTTGTTTTGTTTTGTGTTGTGTTGTTTTGTTTTTGTATGCCCACCTGCCCAGGATTGGGCAAACCTGGCTCCCACTCTGCTGGGCATTGCTGACAATCAGACTTAGTTTGCCTGTGAGTGAGCCCTTTTTGCTGCTTTTAGGTGGGATAGAAACATAGCAAGGGCCCCCTCCTGATGACTGAGGTACACTCTGGGTCATCTTGGAAGTCCTAGGGACCAAGTTCCTTCCCTGGAAAGCAACAGCAGAAGTGGCAGCTTGTGCCAGTCACAGTGGCTCAGGAGACTGAAACAGAAAGATCACAAGTTCAAGGCCAGCCTCAGCAACTTAGTAAGGCCCTGAGCAACTTAGTGAGACCCTTTCTCAAAATAAAATACAAAAAGGACTAGGGATATGACTTAGTGGTTGAGTGCCCTTGGGTTCAATCCCTTGTACCAAAAAAAAAAAAGTGGCAGCTTGCCTATTATTCCCTGAGTTTCAGAGAAGAGGAGCCAGAGACTTGGAAAGGAGCTGTCTGTGCCATCTTGCCTCTGAGTACTGGCTTGGGATATTCCAGCAGCTGAGAACATAAAATGACTGTGGAGCCTTCCTCTCCAAGTGGGAGGGGGCAAACTGGCGGGTGTGCTATCTGCATAAAACGTCTTTATGGCCGTTTCTTTTTATTATGATTCTGCCAGAAGTCAGCAAGTGACATTTCATTAAGAAAATAAAGTTTAATGTGCTGGGAAGGAGGTTGGAGCAGGCTCGGGCAACACCAGAGTGAAATTGGCAATGGCAGCCTGTTCTAAACACCTGTGAGGGTAGGTTCCCAACATCTGTCTCAGCTGGGGCACAAGGTCAGGGTCAGAAAAGACTGCTCAGACCAAAGGCAGAGAGGCCTTTTCCTTGGCAAATAAGATGTTGTACTTTCCCTCCTGCCTTACTGGTCAGAGGAACAGAAGGTTGCCACCTGGCTGGGAGCTGCAGTAGAATAGGAAAGCCTGTGTCATGAGATTTTTCTAGGCCCAGCCTTACTTCTGGCGTAGGGCCCCAGGGCTTCATAGAGTAGTGTTGCCAGTACTGCTGTGGTAAGTTGTATGGCACCTGCTCTGAGCCTGGCCAACTCTGCTGGACAATGCTAAGATCATAGCAGTGAGTCACTCTTGAGACCCTTGAACTTTTTGGTCTGGTGAGGGAAAGTAACAGTGGTAATAAATGTGAGTAACAGAAGTTTGGGTAGACACCAAGGAATGGACACACGTATAAGATGTGTAAGTACCTGAGCAAGGTACATCCTCCACTGAGTATTTGGAGGATGGGAAACCAGATCTTGAAACTGTATTTACCACACTGGGCCAGACAGGATGTGCTCCATAAAGGCTGAAAGAATATTAGAGGTGAAGAGTCATTCCTTCTGCAAGGATTTGTAAAGCAACTACTCCGTGTAGGCACTACCAGTTAATGGTAGAAGGTTGAGCTGACTTAGATTTGCAACTGAGCAAGTTGTACTTCATGCCATTTGTTTTGTAGACCTGTAGTGAGAAGGTTATATAGGCAGATGGGGTAGAAGTATCCAGGCATGAAGCATAAACATAGGATTTGGGAGACCACACTAGCCCTGTTCCCATGGGGTATAAGTCCTGGAAGCAGGGTAGGCAGTGAGATTACAGAGGAAAGGACTTCAAGCCACAGGGCTGCTTTATATACTAGGACTTCTCCTGATAGCTAGGGCTACCCTGTCTTTTCTGTTTTGCCAAGGGAGCCATACTGAGCTCAGGAGTGGTGCCAGGGTTCTCTGCTTCTTTTTTGCCCACCCACAAGGCAGGGCTAGGCTGAGCAGAGGATGTGAGACTGGCTGCTGAGCTGCATGTACTTAGAAGAGGGGGGTTGGCAGGGATCGGAGGGCCCAGGCTATAAGTGAACCTGATAGCTACATTCTGATTGATGGCAGAGTTTGTCTCCCAAACTGTCAGAGGGTTTATAGAGGTGCCACTCACCCACAAGGCGGGAATTGCTTGTCAGGACACCTGGCCATGAACAGGAGACAGAGCTGTAACTTGGTGTTTTCTCAGCTTAATGGCCCCACTGCTGACCTGCCTGCTGTACAAGTGTGTCAGTGCCTCCAGGTCGAGGGCAAATGAGGACTGTCAGGGAGGGTGGAGCCTAGGGAATGCCCAGCCTCTTTCTTTCCCTGGTGCTGCTTACCTCTGGGATGAGTGGAATCTTTGAGACCCGAGACTGGAGGAGGATCAGGAAGAAAGTGCTTTTCAGGTCTTGGTAGATGGAGAACACTCCAGATGGAGTGAATAGTGTAAACAAAGGTCTCAATGTGAGTCTGGAACACAGCAAGCAGTCTCCATGTCCATACGTACAGGGCTTCTGGAGTGAAATGAAAAGAGAGTGAGTATAGAGAAGTAGATGCATATAGATCTTCGCAGATCTAACTGAAGAGTCTGGACTTGGCTGTGCACACAGTAAAGAGTCATACTGGTTTTGGAGCAGGAGAACAAAGGATCAAAACTAAAAGGTAGGCAGGATAAGGGAATAGATGAGAGGTTTAAGGACCTATTATAGGACTGTTAACCATTACTCTAATGAGAGTGTAAGTACCTAAGAATGGACAAGAAGACATTTCTGAGATCATTGGGCAGAGTCCCAGGTTGCTTCCTTGCTTCTTAAAGGATATCACTAGCCATAGAATCTTTTTTTTTTTTTGCCCCTGGCCAGCCTGCCATGCTGCTTAATAGGTATGGTCTGAGACCCATAGAGAAGTAGAGATTGGGGGTAGCCATGGGCTTTCAAGAAGGGTGGTCCTGGGAATCAGACACCACCCAGCAGGTGAGCTGGCTTCGTATAGTCTTATTAGCTCACCCTTCCCCATTAGCCAAGAGTCTGCCTGTGGCTTCGTCAAATGAACCTCAAGTGGTCAGCCGCTTGAGGTTCAGCCTGGCCCTTGGCCTGCCCCAGTCTAGCCTGGTTGCTTTCATAGACTGCTTTGAGAGGCAGGTGTGCATGCCTGTTCTCCCTTGTCTGTCCATTCCTAATCCCTTTATAACTACACTTGTCCAGGAATCTGGGCTGCGTGAGGTAGAGATGAATAATTAATGTCAGGCGCTTCAGACACCAAATATTTGAACAGCTGCCTGGAGTTTTTGCTGGCAAGGACCTAGCGGCCAAAATTGGGATGTTGGCTGGGGGTTCCACTCTGTGGCTCTGATTGGCCTTCGTCAGCCTGTTATCTTTGATGGACTTGTCAGACTGGACAATGGGTGTAAGGAAGCCCAGATCCTGGTTAGACTGGGCCAACCTTTTGGACATGGATTTCCCTGCTTTCTTTTTGCTTCTGGAGCTGGAAGACAGATGGATAGCAGGCCTGGGGCAGGGTGTTTCCTTAGGACTTGACAGTATATGAATGGGCCAGTTTATGAACAGAGATCCTGGTAAAGGGACTGAAATGTCAGTCGGGAGCACTTAAGTATCTAGTTCAGTATATCCCAGGCCCAAGTTTCTGTTTGGGCCTCATCTGGACCCCATATCTGATCCCTGCTTAGAGGCAGCATAATGGGCACACTTGGCCTAGTCTTTTGGGTCCATTGCTGTCCTCATACCCTGCTTCCCACAGGCTCTGGCTTCGTCATGTGCAGCGGCAAAGAGAACCCGGACAGTGATGCTGACTTGGATGTGGATGGGGATGACACTCTGGAGTATGGGAAGCCACAGTATCCTTGGGCCTCTATGGGGCAAGATGGGACTGGCGGGGCAGGCCACTGGGAGAAAGAAAAGTAGCTAGCACCTCTAGTACTTGACCATATCACCCCCAGGGTCAGAGACTCAACTTTGGCCATGGGGAGTCCTCCTGAGCATTTAGCCCTCATGGCTTACAGCAAACTAGAATCCATTGTCCTTGACCACCATGCCAGATACACGGAGGCTGATGTCATCCCCTGTACAGGCGAAGAGCCTGGTGAAGCCAAGGAGAGAGAGGCACTCCGGGGTGCAGTCCTAAAGCAAGTGTGGGCACAGGCGTGGGATGCTGGGGTGGAGGGATAGGAAACACAGAGGCAGAGCTCAACCCAGTACCCACCTGCAGGGTTGTCCTGCATGCCATCAGGCCTCACTGTGTTCTTTCTTCTTTCTCTTCTCTAGTGGTGGCCCTCCTAGCACCCGCATCACACCTGAGTTCTCTAAGTGGGCCAGTGATGGTAAGTCCTGACTGAGGTTAGCTATAATTGAGAGAGAGGGATTCCTAGATAGTGGTGACTGACTCAAGCCCAAGCTCTCACCTGTTATCCAATCTGGCCAAAGTATGAGTTGTCCCTCTGTCCCTGCAGAGATGCCATCCACCAGCAATGGTGAAAGCAGCAAGCAGGAGGCCATGCAGAAGACATGCAAGAACAGCGACATCGAGAAGTGAGTGTGGCTAGCCAGGACTGGGGTGGTGGTGGGGGGGGACAGTTGCTAGTAGGAAGGCCTGCTGCCAGGGCTTCTGGCCCTCCCAAGTGTAGCTCAGTCCTGCTGCCCTGGGCGCACAGCCGGCATTGGAGCCCAGCTGGTGCTAAGCGTGACTCTGTGAATTGATCACTGGGCCATGGACCTGGGAGCCTTGGTGGAGGGAGGAGCAGTCCGCCTGCGTGCCTGCCTGCCCGCTGCGGCGGCCTCCACCCGGGGAATGTGATGTATGGCCGCCCAGCCCAGCCGGCGCACTTGATTCATCTCCAGTTTCTGTTTCTTAATCGGGAGCTAAATTGGTTTCATTTTTCTTGTCCCGGGTGGCGCTTGCAGTGGGTTTTAGGCAGGAGCATTGGGTCTCATCACTTCTGGTAGGGATTTTTGGCCAGGGTTTTCCAGCAGGGGAAAAAGGGATCCATTAGTACTTTACCTAGGACTAGGCAGCCCCTCTGGCCTGGATCTCCGGGAGCCACAAAGATTTAATATCAACTGGGCATCTTACTGCCTTTCCAAAAGCGCAGGCAAGGCCAGTTCCGACCCTAGGAGGTGGCATTGTCCAGTCTGGGCTGCCTAGAGCTGCTGCCATTGGCCATTGCTTATCTCCCTGCACCCACCCCACTCCCTCCAGTTATGGGGTAGGTTCCCTGGGGTTAAATGGCAGCCTCTTCATTCTAGGACCAGTGTTCCATCTTGCCTTCTGCCAGGAGAGTGGATTGCAGGCCGATGCAGGGCTGGGTCGGTGGCCCAGGGTCACCTCCCATTTGTTTCCCTCCATTTTGTGTTGTCATAAATTCATTCCAGCCCGTTGTGGTTGATCAGTTTATCTCGGCCGGGGCCGCGAGTGCTGCTGGCATGATGTATGGGCCGCGGCGCAGGGCCCGGCTGCCCATGAATCACTGCAGCTGCTCCGTGTCAGCGCCGGAGCGGGCCGTACAGGTTCGGCGCAACCAGCTTTGGGGGGGAGAAATGACGTATGGATGTTTATTTAATAATTCTCTCCTACTCCAGCTGAGCGGGGCGGGCGGGGCTATAAGGGGCACCCACCCTCGTCTGGAGGGGCTGCTCATAAATCAGAAAGACAAGATCATTAATCAGGGATGGCGCCTGAGGAGGAGGTGGGGGGCCAGAGCCAGTGGCCATCCATGAAGGTGCTACCCACCCAAGACTGGGGGAAGTCCCACTTGTGTGAGCACAGGCTCACAGTAGGCAGGGCTCTTGAGATGAGTTGGGGATTGACTTGCTCCTGTGCAGAGATCACCACTGGGTCTGGGTCAGCCAAGGTTGGAGCCCTTCAGTCCCCATGACTTCTGTGTTCCTCATCCACAGAGTATGGAATCCTGCCTTAGATCTGTTTCATGTTCCAGGAAAGGGAAAAGGCAGGATGCTATGGCTTCCTCCAGGAATCTGGCCACCTCATGCCCTGGAGGGGCTCAGGAATAGCTCACAACCAAGCTGGGTCAGGGGTTGGAGGATTGGGTATTTCACTAGAGCAAAGAGTAGAGGCCAGGTATGTGCTGAGCAAATCTAGGAAAGGTGGGCTTTAGAGCTATATCTTGGCCTGTGATGTGACCTTGGAGTTCTTAGGCATTTGTTTCCCCATCTTTGAAATTCCTAGCATGGGTCTTGGAAAGGAAGGGAACGTAACTCCCCATCCTTGTCAGGAATTTAGCAGCAATTGAGATGGGGATGGTACATACGGCATCAGGCAGAATGCCAGGGAATGAACCAGCTATGCAGCTGCTTGTGAGGGTAGGGGTGAAGACGTCCCAGAGTGAGATGGAACGGACACTCCTGGGAATCAGTACCAGAAGGAACTGGAGACAGCCTTTCTCAGTATCCCTGGAGAGGCAGGGCCTAAAGAATCATGGATCCACAGCTGGTGGATCTAGAGCATTCCCAGTACAGGAACACAGACCACTAGGGAGTTATATTCTATGTTGCTTCTAGCACCCTAAAAGAAAAAGGTCAGATTGAAGTTTGCTGTCTGTCAAATGTTACCACATCCCCCAAGACTACTTTGCATCTAACAGTGATAGGCCACCTCAAGCTTTCTGGACCATTGTCTCTCTCAGGCTGGCAGAACAGGCACCCCCAGGATATTGTCCATGCCCACACAACTCACTGTGTTTCTACCTGTGTCCTCCATACCCCCTTTTAGTCCTGCTTTTCACTTCCTTATTGAATACCTCTTAAACATTACCTGTTTTATCACACCCTTCTTCTAACATCCCCACAACTTCCCATTGCCCATGAGGTACTTCAGTTTCTGACTGGAATTGAGTTCTGCCAGACAAGTCTCCTCTCTCACTTTAGCAACTTTTGCCTACCTACAGATGAGCCTTCCAGCCCAACTGGCTCTTGGGCCTCTTGGTCTTTGTTTCTTCTCTTCCCTTGACCTGAGACCCATCTCCTTATAAGCCAGTATAGAGTAACAGTTAGTCACAGTTGACCACAGGGTCAGTCTGCCACACTGGAGTCCCATCTCCCCAAATCTGTGTGAACACCGGGCAGGTTGTTTAATTTTTCTGTGCTTTTGTTTCTTCGTGTATAAAATGGGAATATTAGAATCTTCTCACAGGGTTTTTATGAGGTGTAAATAGGATAATAATTATCAATCCCTCAGTACAATCCCTGGCATTTAGTAAGTACTTAATAAATTTTAGCTATTTTCTTTATATTATTATCATCCTTATTCCCTACGGCCATCCCCAGTACCATTTTTCTACTCTTCCAGCAGGCATTTTTCTCTGTGAGTAGCCCTGTTCACTTGTTTTAGGACGGGCAGGAGGGATCCTTAAGAGTCTTAGCAATTCCCTGTTCAGCAATATGACCGGTCTTGGAAGAGTCATAGGGACCTTATGGTACAGGGCTTGGACAACAGGCTGAGGCTTACTAGGGTATCAGATGGGCCTAGGAAGAAATAACAAGGAGCCCTTGAGGGAGGCCAGGCCTATGGCAAAGGGACCTAGATTTTATGGGATCTGTCCAGCCCCACATTTCCCTTTCCCTGGAGGTTGGACTGGCTCTTCATTTTACAAATGTTTACTCATGTTCACATGCCAGAAGTGGGGCTTAGGTCCAAAGTAAATACTGGCCAAGTGAGCGGCCTGCCCTTAGGGAACTCAGTCTAGTGGAGAGACAAAGACCTTTGCAGTTGGACTGTTGGGGTTGAGTTGGGTACAGGGTGCCCTGAGAGCCCCCAGTAGTGGTACTGTCTGGGAGCATTGGAAAAGGTTTCTGGATGAGGAGGCAGAGCTGGTGAGTTGGGGGTGAGGAGTTGGGAGGACCCAGAGGAAACAAAATGTGGAGGCCAAGAGAATGGAAAGGGTGGTTTACATGAAGACAGTGACCAGTTTGTATGGATAGAGCATAGTGAATGTGGCAGGGTGCTGAGGGGTACAGGCTGGCAAGGCCAGACTAAGGAGGAGTTTGTTAGAGCTTTATTCTGAGAGAGACATTGAAATGTTGGAGTAAAAATGATCAGATTTGCTTTTACAATGTAAGTTCTAGGTGCTGGGAGAATGGGATGGAGATGAGAGACTGGAGCAAGGAAGCTGTTTACTCAGCTTAGTGGAGTGATCCATAGAAGAGTCCAGGAGGCCCAACCAGTAGTGGTAAGGGTGGAAAGACGTGGAGTGATTCCTCTTAGGACAGGTGGGAGATTTTTTCGAAGTTGAGGATGACTAAGAAATAGTGATTAAGAATGGTTCTCAGGTGTCTGGTTTAGAAATTCATCAGATGAAGATGGAGGAACAGAGTGAGTTTAGTTCTGAAGTAGGGTTTGCAGCTATGGGACGTTGGGGAAGGAGCGTGTGGGGATGTCTAGGAAACGTGGTTCTGGATTAAGGGAGGTATAGGGCTGAAGGTTCAGATTAGGGACACCAGCCTACTACCCATCTGTGCATCTTCTTTACAGAATCACTGAAGATTCAGCTGTGACCACGTTTGAGGCCCTGAAGGCTCGGGTCAGGGAGCTTGAACGGCAGCTATCTCGGGGGGACCGATACAAATGCCTCATCTGCATGGTAAGTAAGAGGGAAACTAGGGGTACCCTTGGTCAGGCTTCAGTGCTCCTGAGGTGTTGGAAAGGGTCTCTGGTGGGCTCTTGGAAGGGTGTTCCTGCCTCAGTGATCCCTTCTCTGCCCACCTTTTCCCTAGGACTCATACTCAATGCCCCTAACGTCAATCCAGTGTTGGCATGTGCACTGTGAGGAATGCTGGCTGCGAACCCTGGTGAGGTGGTGTGGAAGTTGGGGAGTAGGGTGGCTGTTTGGGGGGCACTGCACGGATGTTCATGCCTCTGCTTGTGCCTGCTTTGTGGAGGTGGGGAGTGAAGGATAAGGAAGAACAGGAGCATAGAACACAGCCAGAGCCAGCATATTTACACCACCACTACCTCACCACCCCCAGCGAATCACTGCTTTCTCTGCCCCCCCACCTCAGGGTTATTAAATTCTCCCCTCTATGGACTCACTACATTCTGCTTTCTTCCCCCACCCCCTCCCACCCCCCCAAGGCCCACCACATCACACATTGGTGAGATCCCAGGTCAGGAGAAGGCTGGTGGTGGGTAAGCAGGACCAGGGCCTCGGCCCCTCCCCCTCCCATTACTAAGCTCCTTCTGCTCCTGCCCCTGTTCTTCGCTCAGGAGCAGCCATTAAAATGTCGCCCGGAGACAGCAATAAAAGGCCCGGACGTGGGCTCTGTGTCCTGATCAAAGGCCGCATGTAATCTCGTTAGGGCCGCGGCAGCCACAGCTGGACCCAGCCTTGTTCTCATTACCGGGGCTCCCGCTGCGGGGCTGGCCAGGCGGTTTGATCCTGGCGTCCCCCCAACACAGGAGCGTGCCTGCCTGCTCAGAGGCCGCCCATGCATCCCCAGCCTGGCTGATACAACCAAAGTCCCAGCACACACTAGTGCAGAGAGATGCAGCTCTAGGCCCATATACTCGCATGCACAAACATGTGGCACATGTGTCTGATCATAGCCCTCTTCTCCCTACAGGGTGCCAAGAAGCTGTGCCCTCAGTGCAACACCATCACAGCGCCTGGAGACCTTCGGAGGATCTACTTGTGAGCTAGCCACCCAGGCAGGCCTTGCCTCAAGCAGCCTCACGTGCCCCCAGCCTCTGTGACAGTGACCCTCTCCCCTTGTACATACTTGCACACAGATTCCCCATGTACATACATTCACATGCGCACACACAAGCATACACACACACACAGGACTCTGGAGCCAGAGTGGAGGCTGAGGCCCAGGCCCTGCCTGCTAGCTCCCACCAAGCCTGGGGACCGTACCTATTCTGGCCTCTGTTCCCAGAGTGGGGCAGGGAGGTGGGGGTAGGAGTAGAGGGGCAAGGCTCCTGAGATACAGCTCCCAGATGGACAGACAGACATGCAAACACCAGACTGAAGCACATGTAATATAGACCGTGTATGTTTACAATGTTGTGTATAAATGGGACAACTCCTTTGCCCTCCATGCCCCCACCTTCGGTTGTATGATTTTCTTCTTTTTTTAAGAACCTCGGGAAGCAGTGCCTCCTTCAGGGCTGGCTGGGGGCTCGGCCCATCCGCCTCTTAGAGTACCTGCCTCTCTCCCGTGGCGTCCCTTCCCTCTCCCATGTGCTCAGTGTTCAGTGGTGTATATTTCTTCTCCCAGACATGGGGTACATGCCCTGAGGGACATGACCCTCTCCTTAGTCTTAGCTCATGGGGCTCTTCATAAGAGTTGAGGGTGGGGCAGGAAGAAGGTCCCGAGCTGAAGCAGAAGCTGAGGTTGGAGCTGACTGAGATGCCCCTGGCTGTAGCCTTCTGCTGAGAACCTTCCTGGGAGTAGAGATGCTGTTCCCAGGGAAAAGTTGTCTCCCTGCCCCTCCTGTGGGCCCCATGGTGTGATGCTGTGTCTGTATATTCTATACAAAGGTACTTGTCCTTTCCCTTTGTAAACTACATTTGACATGGATTAAACCAATATAAACAGCTGCTGCCTGTGTGTATGTATGGGGGAATAAGGAGTTGACAGAAGTGGGTGGACTGAGGCAGGTAAGGGGTTAATCCTAGGCAGCAGTCTTGGGAAGAGGACTTAGCTGTAGATCCATGTGAAGCCATACAGTGTTGGTCTGCTTAGGGGCCCTGGAGCATTCCAGCTAGAGTGGGGGTGGGGCTAGAGATCTGGGCTCCTGACTATTGATGGGTAGGGGCTCTAGGTTAATTCCTTATTGATGCAGAATCGTCAGCTCATTAATCATAGAAGAGGTCAGAGCTTGGGGGTACAGAGGGGATGTAAGCTCTATCCCCCAACCTAGAGCAGAAACAGCTGCAGGCTTGGGTTAAAAACCCAAGCCCCAGGTTTCTGTCCTTTTCTAGTCCCCTGAAAGGTGCTCCTGGGATCACAGTCTTGGGTCTTCTGGGCTTTTATTCTATTCATCCTCGTTCCCACCAGCTTGATGTAGTTCCATTTGATCCTCAAATGAAAACAGTAGCAACTCCTACTATCCAAGATGGACCCTCACTCAAGTTAGGTAACTAGGCCTAGCTAGGCCTCTAGCACTGGTGAGGGAGCACTTGTTGGTCACTCCCACAACTCCCCTGCTGCTGAAGTACACCAGCATCCTAGATGTCTCTCAGACAGGTGTAGACCTGTCCTTGCCCACAGCAGAAAGATGTCTTAAGGAAAATAGATGTGTTAAAATTCAAGAGCCCAGAGTCTCCATGACTCCAAACTCCTTGACACATTCTTACTGCCAGGCCTACCTCTCCTTTGCCCAAATCCCCTGCCTTAGACTCCCACTTCTAGAATGCCTGGAGAATCAGCAGGTCTTGGCAGCTCTTGCCTCCTGCACCCAGTGGAAGTGCACATGACAAGCCACCCTTGATTGGAGCCCAGCAAAGGCCTTGCTGTCCCATGCCCAGCTTGGGACAAATACCCTAAACAAAAATCCTGGGGCCTGAGATCACAGGGACTGTATATAGCCTCTAGGGAAGTGAAGCAGTCCCACCGATGGCTGAGGGTCTGTAAAAGAAGTAGGCTTGAAAGAGTGGGCCTACAGGAAGTAAGGGTGATGGCAAAGAAGAAATTCCAGTCAGGCTGACTCCTTTTCTATCTATTCCCCCTCTCTCTGCCTTGGACTCTAGGTCCTTGATAGCTGGTTACCCACACCCTTGAGGCCAAGTGCTCTCTTAATAGGCACATTAACCCACAGGAAGGGCATTCTGCTGAAGCCAGCCATGCTGTTGGATCTTTGAGCTCTCATGGCGCAGGCGGCACTGCCACCTGTTGGCCATGGCTAGGAATGCAGCCACAGCATAGGAATCACAGCAACAGTAATGGGGATTCCCAGAGGACTGATGTCCTGCAGACAGAACTTGGCCCCAGGGAAAGGGAATCCATTACCCCTAAGAATATCAGGGATCAGCTCCAACCCAGAGCTTTCCAGCCTTTGCTTCACTGTCTTCCAAACTTTGAAAGCCCATCCTTGACCTGCAGGCCTCTTGACTACCACAGCAAGTTCATTCAATCAACAAATATTTATTGAATAACCATGTGCCAGCACTGTGTAGCAGTGACTCACAGAATGATATGTGGGACAGATCTGTAAAGCCACTTCCCCTGCCCGTAGAGTATCAAGTGGGTCTCCTTTCAAGGAGATGATGTCATTTCAGTCAAAACTCCCTTTACCCTGGAATTCTGGTCTTTAGGATACCAGAGTTAACTTGCCACAGCTCGCATTGTAACATTGCTGCCTTACTGCTTCCCACTCCAACTGCCCCTTACAAAGACAGCTCACAACTTCCCCAGACCCAGTGGCTTCCTAGCAAAGTGTGGAAGAGCTGGGCAGCACACATCCCTGCATCCTCAGCTAATCTGGCATCCGCCTCAGACTCCTGGGCTGAGGTCAGAGAAGCTTTTCTGAGTGAATGGGCAAGTGGGATTCATGCTTTACCTCCCCAATAAAGCTCATCTCCATTCAGGAAATCTGAATGGAGGTGGCAACAAGTATACTCTGGCAACAAGTATAAAGTTCTAGAGATCTGCTATATATAACATTGCACCTACACTTAACAATAGGGTTATCAGTTAAGTGTATTATACACTTGGAACTTTTTAAAGAGAGTAGATTCCATACAAGGGTTCTTACCACAAATTTTTTTTAAATCAACTCTGAGGTTCATCCTCAACCCTCTCCCCTGCTTTTTTAACCCTTTCCAGCCTGAATGCCTCAGGAATCGGCAGGCTGATTGTTGCACTTGTTTGAATAATCAACTACAAGGCTCCACAGAAACCTGCCCAGGCACTTGTGCCCACTAGGATCACCAGCAGTCCCTCAGGGCAGATGTAAATTGTGGGAGGTGTCAGGCATTTATTTCTGGAGCAGGACCTGAGCACTGGACACAATTGCGCATGAAGTCAACACAGAGGCTTGTGTAGTAAATAGGGTAGTCGCGAAGGTGGCTGACATGTGCAGATGACACAAAGTCCACAGAGCGTACCAGGACCTGGTGAGCCAGGCGTGCTTCCACCATGCGTTCCACATCCCTGGCTAGGACAACCTCATCTGCCCTTGAGTAGAGATAGAGCTCAGGCCAGTGGGAGCCTGCATCCCGTAGCTTGTCATAGAAGTGGGTGTGGAAGAGGGCAGTGAGTGGAGCAAGCAGGATATGGAACAGGACTGCCACCAGGGTGAAGGCCACCAGGAGTAACAGGCGCATCAAGGCAGGCCGATGTTCCAGGATGACTGCCAGGGCCCGTAGGGCCCCTACCAGGTTGCTATCACCAGGACCACTGTCAAAAATGGTGCCCACCACACGCAGATGGCAGAAGCGCTGATGGGTCTGCAGGAGCTCCAGCACGTAGCGGTATAGCATGACGCCAGCATTGCTGAAGACATGGAAGAGCAGGGGCTCCCTCTCGATCTCATAATCAAAGAGTAGCTCAAGCAGCTTCTGGGCCAACAAGCGAAGTGAAGGGATGCCCAGGGACTCTGAGAAGAAGATCATGTGCCATGGGGCTGTGTATCGGATCACGATGCAGCCCTGGGGAGAGGAGAGAAGCCTGGTCAATCCCCGGGGATGCAGTGGGGGTGGTGGGCACAAGCTACATCAGAGAGGCCCAGTAACCCCAACTTCCACAAGGCCAGAGTCCAGCAATGCTCTAGGCCCTGCTTCAACCTGGGCACCAGCTCACTACTCATAGACACAGGTGTTTTCCAGGAGTGGAAGGTAGACTCAAGGCCCATTTGTGGACTCTGCTTAATGCTGATTATACCTCTGGGATGGTACGTGGGGCCTGGAGATGAGCATGCTTTGGAGACGTCGAGGCTGACCAGAATGTCTCTTCATTCCATTTCCCTCTCTGTCCTCACATCCCAACCGCACCCCAGACCTTGTACATTTAAAGCCTCACTGCTCAGCTACACCTTGCTGCAGCAACTTCTCTCCATTAACCCTACCTCCCCGACACAACACCATGCGACCAACTCCTAAGAGAGTCTGCAGGCCCTAGCCTTGACCACCGGAGGCCACTTCTGAGCCAGCCCCCAAGGCATCCATCTCTGGTCACTGTCATCCCCTTTTCCCCACCAAGGACATGAAAGCAAAGTCCATACTGTCTGGATTCAGGAGCGTGACCCCCAAATCAGTCTCATTCCTGAGCCTAGGATCACTCCTTACACTCACCCTGAAATTCCAAATACAGTAAATACTGTTGTTCCTCAAATTCTAAAATCTGGGCCCAAACTCTCTTTAGGCTTCTATATGCCTCACTGCCTGGGCCAGTGTACCTCAAAACCTCCAAAAAGGTCTCCTTCTAGGCCTGTTAGAAAAGGCAGCCAAAGGCACCCTGCCTCAATCTTAATCCCGCTCGTTAACCTGTTCTAGAGACAAAGCGCCCTTTGTCAGGAATCTGAGTTGGCCAGGCTCTGGGGTCAGAGAGGTCTGGGTTTAATTCCTGGTCCCAGCATTTAATAACAGTATGAAAAAAAAAAGCAATTTAGTTCTTTCTGAGTCCCCATCTATTATTGGGATAACACCCATTTCCTAAGGTTATAGTGGAAATTAAATGAGAAAAAAAAAAAAAAAGTATCTCAAGTGACCAAAGCAAAACATGGCACAAAGTAAACTCACGACCAACAGTTGTAACAATCATCAGAGATGGTTATAATAACCAGGAGAAAATTATGTGGGCACAGTTCTTGAATGACCCACAGCCAAATGGATGGTCAGCCAGGTTGCCTGCTATTGCCCCGGCCTGCTAGGTCTGGAGGCTCCCAATACTCAGGTGGGGGCATCACTTAAGGCCACCCACACTCCCAATGGTCAAATCTAATAGAGGCCTCTCAGTCCCCACCACTTTTCTCCTGGCAGCATCTGGAGCTTACACACTCCTACAACTATTGCCTTACAGCCCAGTCCCTCCAGTTAGCCAAAAAAAGGAACATTTTTAATCATGAGAAAGGGGCTGTTCTGGATATAGAGCCTAAGGAACAAAAGAACTAGATACAATGTGTGACCCTAGTTTGGGCAAATCAACTGTAAAGGACACTCAGAGGACAATTTGGGCATCTGAACACGGACTGGAAACTAGATGTGATGAAAATTTATTAACATGAGAAGATGGAAAGCATGATCTAAAAAAAGCAGGCTACAAAATGGCATACTCAGTAGCTCTCATGCAGGCAAAGAGAAGATCCAGAAAAAACCTGGAAGGAGATACCCTAAGGTGTAAACAGAGGTCATCTCCAGGTGGTGGAATATGATATTTTTATTTTCTTTTAAATAATGAAGGTTGTCTCCCTCTGAAGATGGCCTGCATTCTCCCTTGAATGTTCCTCTGCTTTCCCAAATAAACCTTTGTGTCTCTAAAAAGAAATTAAATATTGGCGTTTAGATTGGACAAGTTTCTTCTCTGCACCCATCCTGTCCTCCTCCCTATGAGGGGGTAGAGGCAATCCCCTCCTTGCCTCTATCAGTCTTGCAACTTCAGCCCCTCTGCCTGCTCTAGAATCTTGCTCCATCCATTTTCTCCACACCTTCTGCCCACATAACATCTTCCTTCCTCCTCCTCCAAGGGCCCTGTTTCTCTGTTCTTTCTGTCATGTCCTCCTGGGTTTTCTTGTCCTTCCCTGGCCACTCCTCCTTTCCTCATAGAATTCTCTCCATTTTCTACTTCTTTAAGTTTGTGTTCCTCTGGGCTATCCCAGCCCTCTTCTTTCTGTCTCTACACTCCCTAGAGATCTCATTGACCCTAGAAACTGTGGATTCTCTTCTAGTGCTCCTGTCTCAAAAACATACCTCCCTCTACCCAGAATGTGCTCCAGCCAGAAACTTGGTATGACCCTGGACCCCTTCTAGTCTTTCATGAGCTATCTTTCTACCTCCCCACAAGCTCCTCCACCCATTACTTTCCTTCCACCTGCACCACCAGCCCTAAGGTTCTGACCACCCTGACCTGGGCCACTGCACCCCTTTCCAAACTTCCTTCGGGATTCCAGTCCCAGCACCTCCAATCTTTCCCCCAGTCTGCAGTGAGGTGCTTTCGGATGGCAAATCTAACATCATGCCCCTGTTTAAATATCCTGACAACCCTCCCCATCCCGAGCCTCACCTCTGCACACTTGCACTTTCATTCTCTGTACTAGCACACTCAACCACTCCTATTCCCTCAAGGATCCAGGAGCTGATTATCTGAGGAGCAAAGTAGTCTACAAAAGGCAAAGGCAGAGGGCCACTTTATTGGCTGAAAGGAAGCTTCAAACTCAAAACTACTTTTCTCCCCCAAAGCCTCTCCTCTTCCAGAGGTTCCATGCTGCTCGGGCAGAGTACAGACATTGGTCAGTGGAAGGAGGTCAAGGAAAGGGGCATCAGCTGGTCTTTCTCCCAGGTAACTCCTACTCCTTTACCTGAGCCTTCCATCTGGCAGGTAAGGCTGTCCAATTGGAACCCCTTCCAAAGGCTGCTTTGGGGAGACCTGCCCTGAGGAGGGCAGAGAAGAGCCAGAGACCAAAGACATAAAAGGGAGTTCCAAAATATAACCAGGCCCTCCAAGGGCCCCCTCCAGTTACCACCTCTACAGCCAACTCTTGGTGTAGCTTGAGAAGCAGCATGACTTCTCCAAGAGGCCCTGTAACTCTGGGAATGTGAAAAGGTACCATGGTCAGTCCCAAGACAGAAACTTACCTGACAGGAAAGGAGAAAGTCCTGGGAACAGGAAGTATGCCCAGCACACCCAGCCCTTGCTCCTACCACCCAGAGAGGCATCATCCAGTCAATAGGACTTAAGGCCTGGGGTGACTCCACCAGTGGGGAGAACATCAAGGCTGCCCACTGTAGGATTCAGGAAGAGAAGCAGGTCAAGGGACTGAAGGAGCCAGACTAGGACACAAAGCTGGAAGCAAAGTGAGTGGGGGATAATCCTGCCAAAGTCCCCATGACCCCATCATCTTCCTCACAGGTTGTTCTTAACACTAGTTCTTAGAACTCTTCCTAAGCCTGTCACAGAGTGGGTCAGCCTTCACTGCAGCCCAGAGGTGAGGAAGCCAGAGGCTGGGAGTTCCCCAGAGTAGCCAGAGGTGGCAGGAACCCAACCATCTGGGTATCCACATGCCTGCAGTACTCACCCTTTCATGGTAGATGGCGCTGTACTTGGCAAGGTTCTTGTCCCTGCAGCCACCCCAGCCCAAGAGAATCACCACAGGCTGTCGCGTCCCTGCCTCCTTCCCACCTTGGCTGGGGTCATTCTCTGAAACACAGATGCGAACTATCAACACCCAAGGTAGGATGGGGGTTCTGGTCAACCCAAAGCCAATACCACTGTGCCCAAAGGCAGGGAACCAACAGGTGCCAGGCCCAGGCATCCCTCCAGCCTCTCTGCTCCAGGCTCCCAGGGGGCTCCTGCCCCTGTCCTACCCTGACTGTCTTTCTGCAGACCTCTCAGGAAGAACCGTGGCATCACTGGAAAGCCCTCTTGAGGGCACCTTTCTTTAGTGATTCAAAGACAGTCCAGGAGGGGAAAGTGAATACTTCTCCAGGAAACGTCCCCTTCCAATCCAGGGGTTGGCAAACCATAGCCCAATCAGGCCCACTGCCTTTGTATAGTCTATAGGCTAAAATGACTTTTACATTTTTAAATGGTTAAAAAAATCAAAATAATAATATTTTTGTGACATATGACAATTATATAAAATTTAAATCTGTGTGTTCACAAATAAATTTTATAGGAATATAGCCACACTCATTCAACTTATTTTATTCTCTATGGCTACTTACATACAAAAATAGCAGCACCGAGTAGTTACAGCAGAGACTGTATGGCTCACAGTTTAAAATACTACTGGCCCTTCACAGAAAAAGTTTGCCGGCTTCTTTTTTTTTTTTTTTTTTTTTTTTTTTTTTTTTTTCATGTCATTAATTATTTACAAACATATCCAGGATGCTATGAATCCAAGAGTTTGACCCATTTTTCAGAGATTGCACCTCTTAAAACATTCTTCATATCTGTTAAATGGATGGATTAAAACGTCCCTATTTCTTAAGCAGTTGGTGTCTTACTATAAAGAAAGGTGCAGCAAAACCTGATCCAAAGTATAAGGTCATCATAACCAGTAAGTGTCACTTGTTTTCCACTGAAAATGGCAAATTTTTCCCAGGGCCCTCCTTACAGTGGCTCCAATGGACCACCAAAGTGGTGAACCTCCGAATGCTCTGTCCCAACATGGTACTGCTGGGGTCTCTGCAAAAGCACAGAAACCACAGATGGAAGAAAAGCGTGAAAAGACAGAAAGGCTGCCAGCCTTTTTTCTAATTCCAAGAGCTAATGGAAGAAAAAGGTCTTAAGAGGAGCAATGGAAAGGACAGTGCAAGCAGGGACATGAGATAGAATGACTCTGGCTCCCATCCTGTCCTGCCAGGAAAACACACACCTATATTCTAAACTAAAAGCAGAATGAGGTTAAATGTCTTATCTATGGTCGCAGGAAGAAGAGTGGAGCTGGGAATCTGGCCCCTACTGCCCACCCTAAGCTCCTAGAGCAGCTCTTGGGCCACCGCCCCACAGCGAGGTCTTCCTCGGGTGATGTGCTGGGAGGCATGAGCCAGCTGCCTCTGCCATGGTTGCTGAAGAGGCCTCCTGCAACTTTGGACAACAGGACTCATTGCGTTTCCCTGCAAAGTGAATGCCCACCCCCACAGGAGGACATCTGTGCAAGGATGTCTGAAAGGGCTGGTGTGTACCCTTGCAAGGACCAAGCTACTTGGCTATGCTCAGCTGCCATCCTGAAATTTATGGATGCTGGTGGTGACCTGGCAACAGTAAATTTCAAGCCTAGTTAAGAGGATGGTAAATATAAATCACTAACCTTTGGACAAAAGGAAGACAACAATTTCCTGTGGAAATTAATGTGATTGAAAAGTTCAATGTTCCTGCTCTCTAGGAGTGGTGACTCTGGCCTTCAGAGATTAACTGCCTGCACCCACGGAGATCCTGGGCCAGTTGCTATTCAGGCTGAAGCAGAAATTGCCAGGGTCTCAGTCCCTTGCTGACACCTGCCAGCCCTCCCAGCCACCACTGACACTGGCCTTGACCCTGCTCTAACTCAAGTTGCTCCAAATATTCTCACTGCCTTTCTCAGCCTCATGTCCCCATCTTTTGCCAGGACAGCCCTTCACCTGTGCTAGCCTTTCTGGTGGAGATACCCAAAGTGGGGCCATGAAGCTCAGACTGAGGTGGCCTCTTGGGTAGTAATCAACAGCTACTATTTGGATCTGCTGAATCTCTGAGGTCACACTACTAGACTTTTGAGACCCTGCCTTGGGAGCCTCCCTTACCTCTCTGTGCAGCTACCTTAGAATAGTCTCCCCTTCCCCAACCTATAAAAACCCCTCAAAAGTCCCACCCAAGACACCAGCAAAGGGCTTTGAGATTTATTTCAAATACAGAGAAGGCAGCTAAGGGAGGTCACATTCACCAGTGACTAAAGGATGATAAGGCCAGCCTCCATAAGCAGAAAGGGGCATTCTACATTCACAGAAGGTTTGAGCAGATTCTACTGGGCCTGGCCCTTTCCATTCTGAAATGTATATAACTCTGCTTTGCTCCACTGCAGGTTTTTCTGGCACCCTTGGCAGAAATGACTCTCTACCAGATAAGTATCTCCATGAAGAAACTGACACATTTTGGCTACTTCCAGAGCCCAAGATTTCCCTAGTGTTCTCAAAGAGGTGGAACCAGTCCTTTCACTCTCTGGCCAGGCCCTGGAGGCTGCTCCAAGGGACCCTTCTCACCCTGGGACATCTCCCGCTCCCTTACACATGCTCCTCCCAGTGCCCTGCTCTCTATGCCCATTCCTAACTCAAAGGTCTGTCATGACCTTCTCCCTGCTGGAGCCACATTTGCCCCTTCTGATTCTATACGTGAAGTGTTACAGTCCCAGAAAATCCAATGTGCCTTGGGAATATGTCTGGGAGAGTGATGGTGACCAGGAAAGGTCTCCCAAAGGAACACACATTTGCTGCAGTGGCCTCGAAGGCCCAGTAGGAGTGCACTGGGTGGACAGAGGACATGAGTAGAGCAATGGAGTTGTGGAGATGTTGTAGTCCACCTGAGGCATAGTAAGCAGTCCTGCAGGGCTGGAACCCAGGGGGAGCGAGTAGTAGTAGATGGAAGAGCTGCCAAGAGCAGGACCAAGGCCTGACCCTGCGTAGGAGCCAGGGTTTTATATTCCACTGCAATGAAGAGCAAATAAAGATTCTGAAATGCAGAAAGTGGCATGACCCAATCTGTACGCAGTAATGACTTACACAATTATTTGTTTAATGTCTGTCTCTCTCTGTCCTTAACCAGCAGGTTCCATGAAGGCAGGAAACTCTATCGTGTTTACGGTCATGCCCCCAATGGTCAGCACTGTGGCTGGCCCATCAGGCACTAAGAAGTTACTGGTGAGTGACTAAACACATGTTGCAAATCGAAGGATGGCTCCAAGGAGAAAGAGCTGGCATTCTTCTTGTTCCCCATTGCCCTTTCCAGAGTAATAAAACTCTTGGTTATGGCTGTTGTTTATTGCCACATCCAGACCACAACTCCTCCACCCTCCTGTGCAAACCCCTGCTTCTCTCTTGCTCACTTCACTGGTCATCCCATTCTCTGCTCCTGCTACAGACTCTCCTGGCCTCTGGCAACTAAAATGTAAGGACTGAAGACTTTGGTCCCTGGTTTGGTGTCCTACTCTATTCAAAGACTTGCCATGACCTTGCACAAGCAATCAAGTACAAGTACACTTTGTGCCAAAATCATTACAAACCTCTCAATAAAAAGAGCTAACACAGAGAATATTATGCACCAGGTGCTATTCTAAGAATATGGCATTTTTACCTATCAATTCATTTAATCAACATTTAACCATTTAATCATGACAACCCTAGAAACAAGGAATTCTTATTTTACAAATAAAAACAGAGACACAGAAATGGTAAAATTATACACTTAAGGCTACATAACTAATTTAAGTACTGAAAACTGGAATTGAACTGGAAAGATCAGCTTATATCTACTACCCTATGTGGTCTAAACCAAACTGCTTCAGTTCCAAAACTACACACAGCTGCCTCCTATACATTGGCAGACCCAACACTGACCTCATTCACTTGCTCCTCCTCAGGGACTGGCTGCTCAGATGTCAACATATACTGTTTCATTTGGTCCTGCAACCATACTAGGTGTTAGCTACTATTTCCATTTTGCAGATGAGAAACTAACAGAGAAAGTATGTCCTTTTCCCTCCAAACACACAGCCAGGAAGTGGCAGAGCCAACTTCCACTCTCTTACCTCCACCTTATACTTCCACTACCTCCAGGACCTTACCCATGCTTTTTATTCCCAGCCCAGGATGCTGATGCTTCATGTTTATGCTTTGCTAATGCCCCCTCCACTTACAAAGTCAGCTCGCTTTTCATTTCCAGAAGTCCTCCTCAATGCCCTCCCCAGTGATCAGACTAGTTTAGGTGCTACTTCTCTTAACTGTCCCAGCACCCACTAACACCACACCACTCCTCTTAGCATACTACCTTGACAGTGTTTGTTAGGAAAGGGAGGAAGTTATTAAAACATGCACAGCAAGAGATGGTGAAGGTCAGAACCAGAGCAGTCGAGAAATAGGCAGCAAGGGTAGGCAAACGAGTCACACAATTTTAGGACATATTATCCAAAGTCTCAGAAATATGCAACTTTTGACTTGGCAATTCCACTGCTAAGAAAAAGGCTGACTCATATAGAAATATTCACTAATATGGTAAGCGGATCATAGACATTAATGGAAGATCTAAAATTATAAGTCTCAAAGAAAAAACATTGGAGTAAACCCTTGTGATCTTGAATTAGGCAATAGTTTCTGGAACAAAAAACAAAATAGATAAATTGAGATTTCAACAAAATTAAAAGATTTTGCACTTACAAGAGCACCATTTAAAAAGTGAAAAAAAAGGGCTGGGGAGATAGCTCAGTCGGTAGGGTGCTTGTCTTGCAAGCACAAGGCCCTGGGTTCGATCCTCAGCACCGCAAAAAAAAAAAAAAAAAAAAAAAAAAGTGAAAAAAAACCCCACAGAATGGAGAAAATGTTTGCAAATCACATACATGATGAGGGGCTTGTACCCAGGATATATTTTTTAAAACTTACAATTTAACAACAAAACAACAAACAGTCCAATTTTAAAATGAGCAAAGGATTTGAATAGACATTTCTCCAAAGAAGATATACAAATGGCCAATAAGTGCATGAAAAGATTAGAGAAATTAAAGTCTAACCCACAATGAGGTATCACTTTGTGCCCACTAACATGGCTGTAAAAAGTCAGATAATAGCAAGTGTTGATGAGGAAGTGGAGAAATAAAAGTCTTCATACACTGCTGGTGGGAATGGAAAGTAGAGCCACTTGGAAAATGGTTTGGCAGTTCCTCAAAAAAATTAAACAGTTACTGTATGACCCAGAAATTTCACTTCTAGATATTTACCCAACAGAACTGAAAACATATGTCCACACAAAAAAACTTCCACATGAATTTTCATAGTAGCACTTGACAATAGCCAAGAAGTAGAAATAATTCTATCACCTATAATGAACCATCCATTCAATGGAATACTATTTAGTCATAAAAAAGGAATAAAATACTGACCATACTCCAACATGAAAGAACCTTGAAATCATATGCTAAGTAAGAGCAGTTAGACACAAAAGGTCACACACATATCATGATTCCACATATATAAAATATTTAAGCTGAGCTGGGCTCAGTGGCACATGGCTATAAGCCCAATGACTTGGGAAGCTGGGACAAGAACTGCAAATTCAAGGTCAGCCTCAGCAATTTAGCAAGAGAGATTCTGTCTCAAAATTTAAAAAAAATAAATAAGAAGGGCTAGGGGTTTAGCTCAGAGATACAGCACCCCTGGGTTCAATTCCCAGTACTGAGGGGGGAAAAAAATCTAGAATAGGCAAATTCGTAGAGACAGAAAGTAGGTTAGTGGCTGTCAGGGCTAGAGGAGGAAATGGGAATGACTTCTAATAGGTATGAGGTTTCTTTTTTCTGTGATGAAAACGTTTTGGAATTAGATAATGGTGATGGTCTCAAAAGTCTGTGAATATACTAAAACAGAGTGGATTGTACTTTTTCTTTCTTTCTTTCTTTTTTTTTTTTTTTTGTTTGTTTGTTTGTTTTGTTTTGTTTTTTTGTACCGGGGATTGAATCCAGAAGTGCTTGACCACTGAGTCACATCCCCAGCCCTTTTTGTTTTTTATTTTGAAACAGGGTCTCACTAAGTTGCTTAAGGTCTCACTAAATTGCTGAGGCTGGTCTCAAACTAGCGATTTTCTTCCCTCAGCCTCCTGAGTCAATGGGACTACAGACAGGCAGCAGCGTGCCCACTTTTTTGTGTGTGTGGTACTGGGGACTGAACCCAGGGCTTCGTGCATACTAGGCAAGTCCTCTCACTAAGTTATATCCCCAGTTCAAACTACATGTTTTAAAACGGTAAATTTTACAACATGTGAATTATATTTGTGTTATTATTTTTTAAATATATTTTCTTTTAGTTGTTGATGTACCTTTACTTTCTTTATTCATTTATTTATATGCAGTGCCGAAGAATCGAACCCAGTATCTCACACATTTCGAGGCAAGGGCTCTACCACTGAGCCACAACCCCAGTCCTGTTATTATTTTTTAAATAGTAATACATTAAGTGAAAAAGCAAGTTAAAAGTAGTATCACTACAGACTATCCTTTAAAACATATACACATTATGCATTGAAATATTTCTGAGATCAGAGACAATTTATTTTTCATGACTTTTTTTTACCCATTTTCTCAGATCAATATGGGGCTTTGAATGTACTTCAGTGGTAGAGTTATGGGTTTGATCCCAGCACCACAAAAAAAAAAAAAAAAAAAAAGATTTAAGTTAATATGTATCACTTTTGCAATGAGAGTTCAAATGTTATTTCAAAATCACAATAGGGGAGGTGGTCTAATCTAAGCAGTTCAAGTCAAAGAGGTCAAGGATAACCAGAGCCCCTTAGCAATGGGGAACTTTCTTTTCTATCCTGGGAAACTTTTTTTTTTTTTTTTTTTTTTGGTGGTGGTGGTACTGGGAATTGAACCCAGGGGTGCTCTACCACTGAGCTACATCCCCAGATCTTTTTAGTTTTTATTTTTAAGAAAGGGACTCACTAAATTGTTAAGGCTGGTCTCAAACTTTGATTTTCCTGCCTCCGTCTCCCAAGTTGCTGGGATTACAGGCAGGCACCAGGCCCAGCTCTTCCCTGGCACTACTTGAGCACTCCCCATAACAATTTAGTCTCCCAGGATCCCTGTCATCCACGATTTCTCAACAAATAACACTGACACCAAGAATACAAGAATTACAACTAAGTATATTGTACAACAGTTCCAGTCATAAAACTAAGGCGTGAATTAGATTGTGGATGTCCCGGGGGCATGTGGGGAAGACAAAGGAGAGGCCTGACAAGGCATAAGGGTCTGTGGTACAATATATGCTATTTATTTGCAAGCCAGAAGCAAAATACAAAGAAACTATGTTATTTTTAAATGCAAAGAATAAAAGAATCCTTAATTTTCTCTATTCCCCAGAAAACTTTCTAGAGTCTCACTGCTCCTATATTTAAACCAAATTACTTTATTTTACATTTAACTTTTGAAATAACAGTATGAGAGAGTAGTATAGCATCTAAGAGTACATACCATACAAAACCATATCTGGGTTCCAATCTCTGGTTCTGCCACCTGATATATATGCAACAGAACTTAAGCAAGGGGCCAGGGGTGTGGCTCCGTGATGGGGCACTTGCCTAGCATGAGAGGCACTGGGTTTAATTCTCAGCACCAAATAAAAATATATAAATAAAATAAAGATGCAAAAAAATACAATAACATTATATTTTTAAAAAGGAACTTAAGCAAATTCTCTAAGTTTCAATTTCCATATCTGTGAATTGGGGACAATAACACAAAGAATTCAATATATAATAGTGACTATGGACGGCTTAGAAAAGGGACCTGGCACAAAGAAAGAGTTCAATAAGTAGAAATTATTATTACCTCACCAGTAATGCATGTTCACTGTAGAAAAAGCAGAAAATGAATACCTAATAAAATTGGAATCATACTGTTTGTAATCTGCTTTCTTCCGTTTAGCAATATATTGTGAACATCTTTCCCTGTCAGTTTATATATTTCTACACCATTATTTTTAGTGGCTGCAAAGCAGCTATAGAATGTTTCATAATTTATGGTGACCAATCTCCCACTATTAGACATGATGTTGTTTCCAATTTGAGGCTGTAATAAAAATACTTGAATGGACACCCCTTTCTTTGTGCATGCCCCTTGCTGTTTCCTAGAAATGGCATTGCATTCAGGCAGCCCTTTCTAATGGCAACTGAAATCTGCATGCACAAGATTTGGAGTAAGACTCTCAAGCCGAAATCTGGAATTACTTTGGGCAAGGTACTTCACCTCCCCCATTCATCTGTTCTTCATCGTAAAATGGGATTAAGAGCACTCCTACTTCACAAGATGGTTGTGAGGATTAATAAAATAATGAAAGGCAGGCCAGCATGTGGCTAGGGCATGGACATGGTCAACTGTGTATGAACAACAGAGAAAAAGGCCTGCAAAGGGTGCATCAGGCTTTGACTTCAAATGCAGGGCCTAATACAGCACCTGACATAGAGTGGGCACTTGGAAAGGGAGTTTTTAATGGGTGAAAGAAAAGACAAGAGGATTCAAAAGAAAAAAAAAAAGAAAAGAAAAAAGAAACTCTTCTGGAAGAGGGAGAAGATGGAGGCTGCAACAGCCTTGAGGATCCAAAGATCCTCAAGTCTTAACTGATTCTTCTCCTGGATCTTTTAGACCTGACAGCTCTTGAGGGTTTCAACTCAACTTCCTCTACCCAAAGCTCACCACAGCCTCCTTGCCAGGGCTGCCCCCTCCAGCCACTTCACTCCAAGTCCTCCCTCAGAGTCCTTCTGTACCTTCTCTGCTCACCACAGGTCTGCTCGCCAAGCTCTACCTCCCACCATGGACCCCCAAGGTCATATAGACCTCGGCAGTTTTCCTGGCACTAGTGAAAGCTTCCTTAGAGTTAAGAAGATGGAGCAGTTCTTTGACCATGACAGTGGCTAGCAAAAGAGCAGACTCATAATAAAGTGTAGGAATCTAAAGCCCCTCACCTCCTTTCTCTGTGATCTCCTTGAGGCCTTTGTTTACTCTAAGAGCAAGACCACTGTCTCCAGCCCAGGACCCCAGCCCTATTAATTCTACGAATGAATGACTTTTTTAAATGTTCACTGAACATGAGAGCAGCATGCCTTTAAGAAGGCTGACTGGGCTGGTGTGTAGCTCAGGGGTTAGAACCATTTACCTAGCATGGGAGAGGCCCTGGGTTCCAACCTCAACTCTGCGGAAAAAAAAAAAAAAAGAGGGGACCCGAGTAGGACTCAGTTGACCATTCTCTGGATGGAAGGAGGAATGGCACAGCCCAGTTGGGATGTCAGAGCAGCTCTGGCCTGGACACACAGTGCTTCCAAGTGATTCCAGTCAGCTAGCTTGGCACCTCATCACTGCCAGGCCCTGGCAACAAGAGTAAAACTGTCAAAGGCACTATAACAGGGCGATACAGTGCTATGGGAGCCCCCAGGACACAACCTTCACCCAAAGAAATGAAAGGGAGCTGGGAATTAGGAGAAAAAAGGGATCCTGGTCCAAGAAAATGAAAGGAAGGACAGATCCCAGATCAAAGGCCAGGTAGACTACCCTGGGCACAGGCGACCACACAAACGGGCTGGTGGGATTCCCAGCAGGAAGATCCTCTGCTGCCCAGTCTGGCTCACAAAACCCAGGGCTCTGAATGACTCCAATCTACAGCTGCCTTCCAGATAACGTATGTGCCAGCATCAGCTGCTCACCTCTCTTGTCAGCTCACAGCAGGGCTGGCTCTGGGGTTTGGGTTTCAAATATTGGGGGAAAGTAATTCCAAAACTAAACATGACCATCCTGCACACTTCTCCACTGCAAAGAGAAACAATCTCTGAGGCCCCTGAAGACTGTCACTGTGTGCAGCCATGTCAGCCTGGAGTGGAACACTCTACAGAGGGAACAAATGGATTCAGGGAAGCACAATGTCCTGACATCCTTCTGAGGGGTTCTACAATCTCCAGCTCAGCTGTGGGACATGCACTGTGAGAGGGAAGGATATGAGGAACTAAAGCAGTAGTAGGTCAGCACAATCAGGTGGTAGAGGATCAACCAAAAGCTCTGGAGGTATTTCTTCAAGACAGCTGTCTCTTGAAAAGAGGAACAGAGATTCCCTGCTCTGTGTTATCACCACCACAACAATTCTAGTCCTATAGTGACCATTTCATTTTGAAACCATCTGCTTAAAAATCTTCATTCCCTCCCCACAGCCACAGTTTCCTAAAGGGTGCCTGTATGTGAATCATTTCTGAGGTGGCACCAACTAACCAAAGGCCAGGACACAGCAAATGCTGAACTGAGAGTGGAAATGAGAGGAAGGCCTGTTGTGGTTCCAGAAAGGGAAGTGCTTTCTAACAATGCCAGTTGCCTCCAACAGACCAGGATGTTTGGGGGGGAATGGACCTGCTAGCAACAGAATGCTCTCATGCTGGCAAAGGGATACAGGACAAAATGGCCCCAATGTCTTCCAATTCTAAGCCTCAGCCTCTGGAAACCGTGAGGGGAGGCTTAAGGGAGGAAATGCACCCAGCACCTGCTCTATGCCAGGCACATGCATTCAGTCACTGCCCTGTTAACCCTTATATTTATTTCTATTTGACAGTGGAGGAATATGAAGCTTAGAGGGTTAATAGCTTGCCAAAGCCATAGAGCTAGTAAGAGGTACAGCAGAAATGAGAACCAAGATTTGTCACAGGTTGCACACATCAGCAGAGAAAATTTCTGTCCTCCTCATCATGCGAAGGCCGATACTGCCCTTTATACCTGAAGGATCTCCAAGGATAAAACTATTAACTGACTTAACTTTTCTAAAGTATTTTTACATCTATAAGCTCAATAGCCCTAAGCCAACAGATTTAGTTCTAGAGAAAAAAAAGCTAGTTGGAGCCATGTGATCTTTGGAAGCCTAAGGGCTGACCTCTTAGACTTCAACCAAAGAACACAAGATGCTACAGGATGTATGCACCAATAAAAAAGAAAGAAAGATAAACAGTAACAAAAAAATGGCTACGGGAGGTGTCTGGAAAGACTCTCCTGAAGGAGGCAACATCTAAGCTAAGCTTTACGTGGTGAGCTGGACAAGAGTGGAGGCAGTGCAGGGCAGCAGAGGGGAAAGGGCATTCCAGACAGAGGAAAGAGCAGAAGCAAAGGCAGAGAAGCAAGAAGAGTGTGGAGAATCATAAGCCATTTGGTGTTGCCAGAACATAAAGTTCACACTGATCAGCAGAAGGACATAGTGATCAAAGAAGTAAGCAAGGGCTGCTAAATTATGAAGGACTTTGAATGCCATACTAAGGAATCTGGATTTGATTTATTCCGAGGGCAATAAGGAGCCACTGAAGGGTTTTATGAAAAGCAGTGATGAGATCAAACCTTTGCATTAGGAAGATCACTGTGGTAGCAATATAAGAGGTTGAGCTGCTAGTAGTGAGTCTAGAGACCTAAAGGCAATGCTGGAGTAATGCGCGTCAGACAGACTGGACCCAAGCTGACAGTACGCCCAGACTCCTCTACCACAATTCCCGACGGGGACAACTTTCCTTCCATTCTATAAGCTGCCCAACTTACACTGTCCCATGGACTCAGGCCAGTTTTAAAGGCTACTAATTTTGTGGAGCCTCCCACACATCTTTCTTCAATGTTATGACTGGGGAGCAGGGAGACAACGCTAATCCTAAATGCTGATTACTAAATACACTCCAGGTAGAGGCCCTATGCGAGGCTGTTTACACAAATAATCCTAGTTGTGTGACCAACAACCCAGTGAGGGAGTTTACTATAGTTACCCTCGTTTTGCAAAGGAATACACTGAAGTTCAGAGCGAGTAGCTTACCCAAAATCATCCAACTCCTAAAAAGGAGGAGTCAGGATTTCAACAGAGTTCTACCTGAAGGACGAAACTGGTCTATTAACCACTGCCAAGAAAAGTGGAGAGTGAAGGCTAGCGCTTCTGAGTTCCAGGTTCCTTGGAGGACCAGAGACAACTGGAGAAGAGAGGCGAGAAGCGGGAAACCCGATCCCAAACAAAGGAATCAAAGGGACTCTACCCTAGGCATTCTCCAGCTACTAAGAGAACAAAAAGGGTATGAGCCTGAGAACCACTGATCTGAAAAGCCGAAAAAGAGACCCCGACCCAGCAGACGCAGACGCAGGGAGGGCGGGGCTCTGGAAGGAGGAGCGTTCTGGGTGGGGCCCATAAAGGGGCGGGGCTCTCCGCGCCCCACAAAGTCCCGGACCTGCGGGACCCAGCGAGGGGGCGGGACGCGAGAGGGCGGGGCCGCGAGACGGGTGGAGCTACAGCTGCGCTTGCGACCCTCAGACTTGTTAGGTCACCTCCCCACGACAGGACCCAACCCTCGATCCATACTCTGGCTCCAGCAAGGCTGATCCGGGATCTCGATGGTGTAGTCCAAGTCAGCCCAGGCCATGGTGAAGGTGCCGGCCCTCAGCACGGGCCTACAGCCGGAACTCTGGCTCGCGCGCCCGCGCCTCGTTGGGGCGCCTCCCGGACACCGCCCAGTCCCCACCTCCTTCCCCGACACTGCCCAATCCCTGAGCCGCGCTCTGTGACCTTCCTCCCTAGCAACCCCGGAGTCACTCAGAGTCTCTCGCCTCACCCCTCTAGCAACCATGCCCCGCCCCTCCCTTTCTCTGGCTCTCATCCATTGGCTGACTCTCTTGAACTGGACCGGGGATTGGTCAGGCAGGACGCCGGTCAGGGAAAGCCCCCTCCTCACGCCGCAGTGTAGGAAGCCGCTGGAGAGTCGTTTAGTCGTCTTCTGCGAACCCCGAGAGTCTCTCCTCTCCCTGTCGCGTACGTTAGTATTTGGCGAAGTCATTGCCTTTTGATTTTCATCGTCTGGCTACCTCCACTGTCCACTACCAGCCACAGTTCCGGGGCTGGAGGTAGACAACCGTACAAAACCGCCTAGGCGGCGCGTGCCAACCCATTCTTCACCCAGTGGGGTCGAGGCAGATTCCGGCTGGGTGGGTGGGAGGCGGTCTAAAGTTAATGACTTGAGAAAATGTCCTGTTGGTGGGGGACACCGAGGGACTAGGAAGTACAGCTTTCTTGAATTTATCCACGCATTTAACAAATATTAATACCTCTTATGTGCCAGAGACTGGGTTAAGGTTCCTTGGGTCCTAATTAGGGTCAAGCTTTTGGCCCTAATTTATATGTCTTTTGTGTACATGGGATTTTGTTTTTTGTTTGTTTTGTTTGTATTACTAGAATTGAACCCAGGACCTTGCACATGCTATGCAAGCATTCTATGGCTGAGCACCCTCCCCTTTTTATTTTTATATTTCGAGATGGGGGTCTCCCCAAATTGCCAGGGCTGGCTTCAAACTTGAGATCCTCCTGCCTCAGTCTCCCAAATAGCTAAGATTACACAATTGAACCATCGCTCCTGGCTCCAATTTATATAATTATTGAGAGAGGGAGAGAAACCATGTATGAACCAACTCTAATTCTATGCAGGGGATAAATACTACAGAAGAAAAAGATTTTTAGAAGTTCAGAGCCAGAAAAGGGGCATTTATGGCAGTGAAGATGGTTCTTAAGTTGGGCTTTGAAAGACTCACGGAGATGAAGAGGGAAAAGAACTCCTTGGAGAAGCTCAAAGAAGGGAAAGTGCCAGGTAAGTGCCAGAAATTCCACGAAGCATCTGGCCAGAGGAGAGAATAAGGAAGAATAGGTCCAGGTGCCAGAGAGCATTGGATGCGAAGATCAATGTGAACTTTAGGTAGATCTCGTTGGTGGTAAAAATTTTACACCTATAAGCACAAAGGCTTAGATTTATCATAAGGGCAATAGGGAGTCATTGTCAGGTGTCAAGCAAGGGAATAATGATCCAACATGTGTTTTATTTTCTTAATTTTTTATTTGTTCATTGTATTTAGACATGACAGTAAAATGTATTTTGACATACATACATGGAGTATAATTTCCCATTGTGGGTTGTACATGTTGTGGAGTGTCACTTGTCCTCTATTCATATATGAATAACATGTGTTTTAGAACCATGCAAAGAATGGATTGAGGATTGGGAGAAGGAAGGAGATCAGTTAAGAGTTGTTTGAATGGTGGGGATTATGGTGACCTGAAGTGTGGAGTGGCAGCTGAAATGGAGAGAAGGGAATGGATTCCTTAGACATGTATAGCCAGAAAGACCAGGCCTTGGTGAATACTTGGGTATGGGGAAGTAGGAGAAATGATGGATGACTTCTGGATAGGTGATCTGGGCAAACATGAAGGAGAGGAAACAAGGCTTTTAGGAGGTAGTTAGTTCTGGGCATTGTGAGTTTGAGGTGCCAATGGAACATCTGAGTGAAAGTGTCTAGGAGCTAGGTGAACATGCCTGATGGGAGTTCACAAGATAAGTATAAACTGGAAGTAGGAATATGGAGGTCTGTAGGAAGGACCTTGTACATGGCAGCCACAACAGTAGATTTGTTGAGCTTGCCCAGAGGGCCTAGAACAGAATCCTGAGAACCCAAGATTGAAGGTCTGGCAAAGGAGGATAAACCTGTCCAGGTAATTGAGATAAAGTGACCAAAATTGTAAACATACAACGGGTAATAAAATCTGGTGTCTCAGAAGCCAAGGAAGGAAAGTGTTGAAGGCCAGTGATGAATCAAGCAAAATAAGGTTAGAAAGAATCCACTGGATTTAGAAACAAGGAAGTTGGTGACCTTTGCAAATGCAGTTTCTGTGGAATGATGAGAACAGAAGTCTCATCTGTGACTTGAGAAGTAGACAGGATGATGAGGAAGTGAAGATTGCATTTATAGTACTCTTTCAAGAAGTTTGGGCTGAGGTAGCTCAGTGGTAGAGCACTCACTTAGAATGCAAAGAAATTTGACCATTTAGTGTGGCCTGGTTGCCTATAATTCCAGCAATTTAGGAGGCTGAGGCAGGAGGATCATAAGTTGGAGGCTGGCCCCAGCAATTTAGTGAGACCATCTCAAAATAAAAAGGAACTGGATATAGCTCAGTGGTAAAGCCATCTCTAGGTTCAATCCCTGGGACCAAATCATCATCATAATAATACATAAAAAATAAAAAGGACTGGGGATGTAGTTCCATGGTAGAGTACACCTAGGTTCAATCCTTAGTATTGCAAAAAGTAAAAATAAAAGAAATTTGACCATTTTGAAGAGGAAATAGAGAAAGCAGTTGCTAAAAGGAGACACAAGTTTTCATTCAGATTGGTGAGATGCTATTGACACAGTTTCAGCAAAGAGGAAAAAGATAAAATTATAGAGGAAAGAAGATAACCAAGAAAGTGATACCCAGAAAAAAGAATAAGAAAGAGGTTCCAAAACATTGGTGGAGAAATTCACTTTAAAATGTGGAAGGACACTTGCATTGTGTCAAAGGGAAACATATGTTGAAATGACTACATTGGTGGGCTTGGTGATAGTAAGTTGAAGGAATTCCTATTTGATGGTTTCTGTTTTCTCTGCGAAATAGAGACTTATCAGCCAGTGAGTGTATGATTGGAGATAGTGTGCGAGGTTAACAAGGGCAGAGAAGGGCTGGGGATGTCATTCAGTGGTAGAGCACTCACCGAGAATGGGTGAAGCCCTGGTTTCATCCCAGCCCCACAAAAAAATAAAGGCTTGACAACTTTAACCCCAACACAAAAGGTTTTCATTAATTGAGAGGAGTGTTCATGGTGCATTTTCTGCTTATAAGCAAATCTGCAGTTTAAAAAAAAAAAAAAAAGAGAAACCAAGCAAACCACAAATGGACATACTTCTGAAAAGAGTGACTACTATTCAAGAAAAGCCTCAGACAGGTCCTTTAAGAGGGATTCCAAAAGAAAGCACTTTTATCATAGGAGATGACAGCTCTGTGCATGTTAATGCCCCTGAAGACCTTCCAGTGGGACAAGATGCAGAGGTGGAATACAGTGATACAGTGTTGTTGATCCTGACCCTGTGTGGCCTAGGCTCATGGGTATGTTCATGTCTTAGTTTTTAACAACAGCAACAAAGTTTAAAAAGCAAAAAAAAAGTTTGAATTTTTAAGTGGGGAAAAGCTTATAGAATAAGGCTATAAAGAGAGAAAATGTACAGCTGTATAGTGTGTTTGTGTTTTAAGCTAAGTGTTGTTATAAAAGTTAAAAACTTTAAAAATTAAGTTTATAAAGGAAAAAGAAACAGTAAGCTAAGTGTGTTAGTCTACTTTCCTTCACTATAACAAAATACTTGAAATAATCAACTCAAAAAGTTTATTTTGGCTCATGATTCCAGAGGTTCAGTCCATGGTTGGTAAGCTTCGTTGCTTTGGGGCCTGTGGCAAAGTCGAAATGGTGCGGGATGCGGGTGGGGGCAAGTGATGCAGAAAGCTGCACACCTCATGGAAGCTGGGAAGCAGAGAGAAAGAGAGAAAGAAATGCGTGTCCCAATATCTTTTTCAAGGTCACTCCCTCAAAGACCTAACTTCATTAAACCCCATTTCCTAATAGAACCACAGCTGTCTCAAGAGTGAAAAGCAGCCCTGACTTGGGCTGAGGAGCCAATATTTACAGAAGGGCTATATCGGGGCCTGGACTGGAGGTAATGAGTGCATCTATCTACCCATGAATGAAGATTGAAAGTGAGGAATCAGAGATAGCAACCCAAGGAGAATACCTCCATCTCATTCTGCACATGAAACCTCCAGAAACAGTAGACCTGTCTGCCTTCTTGTCTTTGAGGCCATCTCGGGACAGGATTTGGGCTCCCGTGACTTGGAGGCTTCTTACATATACAAATGTGTTTTTTTGTTTGTTCGTTTATTTTCATTTTTTTAATTTAGGCAGGGGAAGTCCTTTGGGAAAAATTATTTAGAAACAAGACCTATTGACCTCTTGATTTTTCTTGCTTTTTTTTTTTTTTTTTTTTTTTTTTTTGTACTGGGGATTGAACCCAGGGGCTGTTTACCACCAAGCAACATCCCTTTCCTATTTTTTATTTTGAGACAGGGTCTCACTAAGTTGCTGAGGCTGTCTTCAAATTTGTGATTCTCCTGTCTCAACTTCCCAAATAGCCAGGATTACAGGCATGCACCACCATGCCCACTCAACCTCTTGATTTTAATACCTCCCCTCACTTGTTGCTAAGGATCTTTGGCTTAGCATGAGAGCTGGGGTTTTTAAAGATTTTGTGATTTTAGTTTCCCTGCATGAAGAAGAACCATTTGGCTGCTATAGAAATGATTTATGGATGGGTCCAGATTTATTAATCACCTCTGAAGATGGAGAGGAAATTAAAAACAGAGAGTCCACTCTGGGCTGAAGACAACATAGGTTGGTCGTCCTTGCAGAAGACCTTGCCAAGGTCAAAGGCCACAAACAAACCAATTTGGACCAAGGTTTCTAATCTGAATTTTAATTTCATGTGATTTGATTTTTCACACCATTTTCTCTCCAAGGTGAAATAATGACTATTTTAATTGGCTGCCACTTACAGAGAGATTCCAATAAGCATGATGGCATCCGTACATTTTTCTCTGGCATTCCATGTCTGCTCCAGTTCTTATGATCAAGCTGGTGAAGCTGACTTTTACTGCATGCTGCATGCCATGATCAGTTGACTATAAATTAAACCCTCTTTTCCAAAAGCCATTTTCCATTAGTGCTAATTTGTTTGCTTCTCATTTCCACTGATCATTAGAGTCTCTGATCGTGAGCACCAAATTGGAAATAATTTCCTTGACATTTCAAAAAATTTTCTCCCCTTCTTGAATGCCATTTGGCTACAGCTAAAGAACATTATGGTTTGCAGAAGAACAGTTCCCTCCAATTACAGTTTAACTGACCGTTCATGGCACTGAATCCCTGTCCTCAGTGTCCAAAGATGACACCATTGCTGACATTGCTATTTCCTGTCATAGCTGTAAAATGCCTCATAGACTTTGCTCTGGCCTTCTTGGATGAAGATTCCACCACTGTGCACATGGCAGCTTTGGGAAGTTGGTGGTTTTATGGACCTACATATCAGGGACATTCAGATATAACCATGTAAACAGGAGCTGGCTGGTTTCTTCACTCATTCACTCTGTGAGCATTTATTAAACATCTCTTTTATGCCAGGCCTGGGGACACAGACATAAGGAAGATCAACCCCTGCCCTTGAGGAACTCACACTCTAGTGGGAAGGAAAGTTAAATTGTAGAGCAAATAAAGGAAGAGGGGATACAGATGGGACCACGGAACTGAGAGGCTAGTTGTCTCGGAATTTGCCAAAGGGCAATAAGGAATTGCTGGTCATTCCTCATGGCAGAGCAGCCTTGAGATGCAGATGGCCTGAAATGGTGAAAATTCGAGGTATGTTTTAGTGCAGAAGTGACTGGAGATGAGGCTAGGCTGCCACCATATTTTGGGGGGCTTTGAATGCCATATTTGGTTTAGACTTTATCCTATAGACCACAGGGAGCTTTTTTTTTTTTTTTTTTCTTTTTTTCTATCCTATAGACCACAGGGAGCTAATGGAGAAATCTGGAGATGAAAAGGGAAGCAAGTGTAGAAGTTTGAGGAGCAAATAGTCAAGGAAAGTCTTTGTTCACAGTTATATTTAGGTTAGTGGGGATTCAGCATGGATTTGAGAGAAGTCAGAGGAAACTGGGCAGGGTGGTACATGCCTGCGATTCCAACAGCTCTGGAGGTGGAGGCAGGAGCCAGCCTCAGCAATTTAGCAACTTAAGGAGACCCTGTCTCAAAATAAAAAGGGTTAGGGATGTGGCTCAGTGGTTAAGCATCCCTGGGTTCAATCCCCGGTATACCCCCCACCCCCAAAAAAAGAGAGTGAGAGAAGTCAGAGGAGATGGAAAGACTGGAGATGGAAGGGTAGAATCCAGTACTGATATAGTAATGTGAAGAATGGAAGGGAAGGCTGGAGGTGTAGCTCAGGGGTAGCATGCATACCCTGGGTTTAATACCCTGGGTTTATACCCTGGGTTTAATCCCCAGTACCAAGGGGTACAGAGAGGTACATGCCTGTAGTTCCAGTTACTTGGGAGGCTGAGGCTGGAGAATGGCTTAAACCCAGGAGTTCAAAACCAGCCTGGGCAACATAGTGAGAACCTGTCTAAAAAAAAAAAAAAAAAAAAAAAGCCATAAAGAAACAGGAATCAGAATGACATCAGACTTTTCATCAGCAAAAGCAACTAGCTCAATCTAAGGCAAGTTTATTTCTAACATCGAGTTATACACCAACCAGTCCAGCTTGAAGTAAAAAAATATTTTCAGATCTTCCAGAACACACACACACACACACACACACACACACACACACACACACACAACCCTGAAGCTACTAGAAACTGTGCCTCAACAAACAAGGGAGTTAAACCAAGGAGGAAGATGTGGGATGTAACAGAAAAGAATGGCAAAAGGAAATCATCCTAGGTGTTTGTGTACCATACTTAGTGAGCAGTGAGTCTCAACTAAAGGAGAAAAACAGGTCTGGGATCAAAGGTCTGCAGGGAAAAGATGGAACTGGTCAGTTACAGATTGACTATTCGGAATAATTACTGGTAATGTTTGAAACATTTAGAAAAACTTGGCTCTAGGTTCTTAGAACTAAATGATTAAAAACCAACCACAATGATTAACTCTAGGTAAAACCAAGTAGTAAGAACAGAATGTAACATAGTTTACTAATTGAGTGAAGAGTTTATTTACTTGGTCAATAATGTAAACACTATTGATTTAACTGTAAATTGTTAGAAACTGTATTGTGAGGATGGGGGAGTGAAAGCAAGGGTTAGAGTGATACAAAAAAACAAATTCCCCACTGCCAGAATGATAAGTACATATAAATGTATTATCTACAATTGATAAATCAAGTAACAGTGTATTCGTTTACTGAAGCTTCCATAACAATGTACCACAGACTGAGTGGCTAAAACAACAGAAACTTTTTTATCTCCCAGTTCTGGAGGCTGAAAGACTGACCTCAGGTATTGCCAGGCTGGTTGCATCTGAGGCTTCCCTCAGCTGGTAGATGGCCATCTTTTACCTTGTCTTCACATGATCTTCCCTCAGTGTGTGTCTGTGTCCTAATATCTGCATAAGGACACCAGTCATATTGAATACAGGCTCACCTTAATGATCTCATTTTATCTTCATCACCTCTTTAAAGACCCTGTCTCCAGCCAGATGTGGTGCACATCCAAGCTACTTGGGAGGTTGATGCAGGAGGATTGAAATTCAAGGCCAGTCTCAGCAATTTAGTCTGTCTTGTTTTTATCTTTTTCTTTCTTTCTTTTTTTTTTTTTTTTTTTTTTTTTTTTGGGTACCAAGAATTGTACCAGAAGCACTTAACCACTGAGCCACATCCCTAGCCCATTTTATTTTTTATTTTGAGACAGGGGTCTCACTAAGTTGCTGGGGCTGACTTTGAACTTGTGATCTTCCTGCCTCAGCCTCCCGAGCTACTGGGATTAAGGGTATGCACCACCATGCCCAACTCAAAATTTTTGAAAAATGGAAAGGTCTGGGAATGTAGCTCAGTGTTAGAGCATAACTGGGTTCAATCTCCAGTACTCAAAAAAAAAAAAAAAATACACACACACAACAGAGAAAGACTGAGATCCAGACAATCTTTGAAGGGCCATAATGTGAAGCATCCAGCGTAGTGTGTCCTGCCCTTATGTCCTGGAATTGTTGGGTGCATCTCTGTTAGCACTTAGAGCTTTGATCGCAGGGAGCTTGATCCTGAGAAAGCTAATGCTGTTGTTTCAACCCCTCCTGCCTTAGGTCCAGTACAGCCACTCATTCCCATTTTCTTGAAGTCTCTGTGGCTGTGGAAGATGGCCACAGCCTCTGAATGTTATTCTCAGGCTTGGGACTATAATGGCATTCACAATGATGATGGCATCATCTCCTGAGGGGTTTTGGTCATTTTTGTGTTTAGATTGATCCACAGTTGTCCACCCAGTTGTCTTCCTTGCCTAAGCTACGTGGACGCCTTTCCTGGGATCACATATCCAGTGTCCTCTGGGGGTAGTGGAGGTTGGTATGTATGTATGTCTGTCTCAGCATGCCTCAGATTATTGCTTCCTAATAAAATTCTGATAGCTGGGCCCCATCAATATCTCAAATACATGTGAGGAAACGTTAATTTAGAATCAATTTTAGGATGTTTCAGACTGTAAAGTCCTTTTAACTAGATCTCTGGCGAAGATGTAGAAGCACTTTATGGGACTGTAAATTTCATGTTGAACAGTCTTTGTGAAATACACATCTCCCCTACACACAAGCTGTTCTCTCCATATCAATCATGGCCCCTGCACGTAATGTTTCACAAATATTCTGTAAATCACAGAAAACCCCATGATAATGTGAAATATGACTTTCACTTGTCTGTTAGACAAAAGAATCACACATGCCTCTCTCCCATCAGCACTAACATTTGTTATGGATAATAACACTTTCAATCACAACTATTTTTGGAAAACGGGTTTATTTTAAACCTTCCCTCCCCCACTGAAAACACTCTCCCAAGGACACAGGCTCCTACAAACCACAGCCCATTAATCCAACTATGGGATAGGAACTTTTTCTTCCCACTAACTTTTTTTAAAGTTGTTTTGAAGAGTTAGTATAAAAGTCCTAGGTACAAGGATAAAGAACACTTTACCTTAGTTGATTGGCATAAAAGGGGGAGCTGGATCTCTAAATACCCCACATCTCTGACCCTGTGTGAAATCAGCCAGGAGAGAGGTCCAAGTTTTTAGCAAGGACTTTCATTCTAAGTGACATTCTGTGCTCTTTCAGTTATGAGCATCAGCAGCAGGGGAGTCTTTAACTTTGGAACTGGGGATTGAACCCAGGGGCACTTTACCATTGAGCTATAGTCTCAACCCTTTTTTGGTTTTTATTTTGACTTGTTTTTTTTTTTTTTTTTTGCGGTGGTGGGGATCGAACCCAGGGCTTTGTGCTTGCAAGGCAAGCACTCTACCGACTGAGCTATCTCCCCAGCCCTAGTTTTTATTTTGAAACAGGGTCTGGATAAGTTGTTTAGGGCCTCCCTAAATTGCTGAGGCTGCCCTCAAATTTGCAATCATCCTGCCTCAGCCTCCTGACTTGCTGGGATTACACGCTTGTGCCAGTGTGCCTGGCAGGAAGCCAGAATAAATGTTTACCACCTTGATGTTCTTAATTCCTTTACAATGCAGTTAGAACTTCCCTGTTCAAGTGGCAGATGACCAGTTCTAGAGTGGATTTTGCATGTAACTACACTCGTGTGTGACAGAGACTCAGCGGAGAATAGGAAAGCAAAACTCACAAGGTTATCGATTTTCATGGTTCTAAACATTCTGGTAACCTGTTTTCTTTCCCTTTGTAGCCAACCTCAGGACTACTGATTGATCATGACTTCTATAAAAGAGCAGGCAGCAATTAGCAGGCTCTTAAGCTTTTTACAAGAGTGGGACAATGCTGGCAAAGTCGCAAGGAATCACATCCTCAACAATTTCATTCAAACCAACCAAGGCAAGACTTCCCCGGAATTGGAGCAGGAGTTTTCCCAAGGAGCCAGCTTGTTCCTTGTACGCTTAATCACCTGCCTTAGAATCACGTATCCTTTGCTGAACAGGGCAAACGATAACATCAAAAGAAAAGATTGTAAAGAGAGCTTTTCTCTCGATTTTCTCTAATATTAATATTTTGCTAAGTTGCCAAGGTTGGCCTCAAACTTACAGTTCTCCTGCCTCAATTGCCTGAGTCACTGGGATTATAGGTGTGTGCCACTGCACCCAACTTTGGTGCCCCTTTAAATTTGAGATCCAGAGCAAGTACTGGGTCTCCCTCACCTCACCTAGTCCAGCCTGATGGCCACTGATCCTTCTTAAGCTCTCTTCTCCTTGTCCTCCTTCTATGACTGCTTCTCTGTCTCAGCTACAGAATTTCCTCCCACCTCTTAAACACTTTTGTTTCCAAGGATTCTGTGTTCAGCCTACTTTCTTTCTTACTCAGCTATTGCACTTGTGCTAGGCATTGTCATTCTTCACCACATCTCAGGTGCCAGTTATAGAGCGTAATATTTAATGGACATTCAGCTAATGCTTATGGAATGACTGGATGAATCATGCTTTAAATGTACAGTTGTAGATTCAGTTTCTGTACCTGGAGTTATTTATAAATTCCTAACTTTTGGGGGGATACTGGGGATTGAACCCAGAAGTGTTTACTGAGCCACATCCTCAACCTTTATTTATTTATTTTATTTTATTTTATATTTTGAGACAGGGTCTTGCTAAATTACTTAGGGCCTCTTAAATTGCTGAAGCTGGCTTTGAACTTGTGACCCTCCTGCCTCAGCCTCCCAAGCTGCTGGGATTATAGGCATGCACCACTGCCTATAATATTATAACTCATAATTTCCTAACTTTTGTGATCCTGTTATATGACAGAAAAAATAGATCAGCTGAAGTGATAGTGTTTTGAATTAGAGATCCCATGTCTCCTCCCCAGCCCTGAAGTTATAGTGCATTTTGGAGGAAAACAAATCAGTATAGCACTATTATATTTTCCAAAACTGATGACCACATAAGCCTAAACCTTCTTCATTAATCTCGAACTTCCAGAATAGATCAGTTACAACAAAGGATTTATATATTATAATAACAAAATTAAGCTGGGCACAGTGGCACATACCTGTAATTCCAACAACTTAGGAGGCTGAGGCAAGAGGATCCAAAATTCAAGGCAACTTAGTGAGATCCTTAGCAATTTAAGAAAATAAATAATAAAAAGGGTTAGGGGTGTATCTCGTGGTAAAGAACCCTTGAGTTCAATCCTTGGTACTGCCAAAAATAATAATAATGGCAAAATTATTAGTTACCATTTATTGAGTCTTTTTCATTTTCTAGGCACTGAATATAAACATTATCTCATTTGAGCATAACATCATCCTAGTAGGTGACTGTTATTATAGATAAGGAAAAATGAACCTTGAAAAGATTGAGTAATTTACTAGTAAATGGCAGAGATAAGACTTGGAATGGGTCTGTCTGGTCCAACGCCCATAGGCCATCCATTGTACTCCAGGGTCTTGCACTTGGTGGACAGTGCAGACCCAGACCTCCACCTGCAGCACTGTACAGGGAGAGCCCCACCAGCTCCCCATGTCTACAGGCAGAAAGGCCAAGCAGGAAGAGCTTAAGCTCTGAATCATCCTGCCTAGGTTCAAATCCCAGTTCCATCAGTTCCCTTTAGTTACTTCATGTTACTCATGGAGTAAATGGTAATACTGATAGTGCCCACTGGAGGGCTACAGTGAGGATTATATGAGACAATGCAAGCAAAGCCGCAGTGTCTGGAACTTGTCAGCTACTGCCAATATTGTGGCAACCTTCTAGAACTAAATGATGGAAATAATAGGCCAGAAATATGTATCACAAGTGACTATGAAAAAAGACTAGCCTGGGACAGAGAGAAAAGATGGTGACAAAAGTTGATCAGCCTTGTTGGTCACTGAGCAAAAGGAGGAAAATGCACTAAGTCAGGAACGGGGCAGAGGATGGGAACAGGGAGGGGATAATGTAGGAATAAAGAGACTGCTATGTGGCTGATAGCCTGACCCCCAGCTATGGCGGCAACAGGCAGAGGAGCCTGGCTCCAGAGCGAACACTGTTTTTGCAGTAAAGAGCCTTTCCTAATGAGCCAATCTGTCTCTACTTCTATTGGCATCCTGGGAACCAGGGTGCAGCAGAGATAATTTGCCTCATGCCCCCACCCTCCCCGCAACAAAGCACCATTACCTCCAACCCATTACATTAGCCTTTATCAGTCTTGGAAGCTCTCAGTCATCCTCCATGAGCTGCAATAATTTCAGCTAATTTCTTAAGTGTTCTAAGAGCCTGTGATGTGTTATGAGCCTAGTAATTGTTGACTGGTTCCCTTTCTGTTGTGGCTTGATTTCATACCTTGTATCCGAGCTGATGCGTGCTCTGGGTGCTTTATTACGATGAAGCTTTTTGCAAAGGCTCACATTAAAAAATAACATTAAATACTGAGGTAGTTTTAAATCAGAGTTTAATTTTTCTACCATCTCCTGTTATTCTTATTAGGAAGCCATACAATTCTTCATAAGGATAGTGATCTCCAGTGTAAAACTTTGAGCAAGTACACAATTGAGAATTAATGATGAAGCTGATTGTTTTTAGAGAAGTCTAGGAATGGTGCCCAAAATAATGAACTATACTGAGACGCAAGAATGCAATGATCATGGCTTAGAGAGACTTAGGAAATTGACCTTCAGCTTTCTCCATGCACCTTTGATTTATACAAGCATCCTTGCTCCCTAGGGAGCCTGTCAGAACCAAGGTGGCCAAACTACCCTGGAGGAACGAACTTCCTGGAGAACAAGGAACAGCCCAGCATCCATTCTCTGTGTGTTGCCCCTTCCCTTTCAGCTGGTAGATCCTCTCAGGGTAAATGGTGCCCTGCAGCTGCTTGGTTATACTGGACCTGAGGGGTTACCCAGGATCAGGCACAGGATCTGTCCCTCTATGAAAAACCACCCTGAAATATACTCTTTGACTTGTTTGTTGTCCAGCTATATGACTGGCTCATGTTTAGAAAAGCTTCTGAAGTCCATTGGCATCTTCTTATCAGCTGTGGGCAGGTGAGTTCCACTCTAGAGAAATCTTGGAGTCTCAGGTGTCCTTGGCATTCACACCACATGGAATTCTAGGTGTCTGTAGGGCCCAGAAGTATTGTCCACCTGCAGTCTGCTCCCATGGCTCCTCCATCCCTTGTTCCCCATTGGCCCTTTACTAGTCAGTACCCTTTTGACTGAGAATTACAGAGAACTAACTCATACTGGACTCAGAAAAAGGGAGCTTATTGGCTTGCATAACTGAACAGCCCAGAGGTGGAAATACATATTTTAGGCCTGACTAGACCTAGGGGTTCAAATAATATCATCAGTATTTGGTCCCTCCCTCCCTCTTTTCCTCAATGTCTCCATTTGTTCTCCATCTTCAGAGGCCTCTGTGTGCTGAGGTTCCCAGGAGCTCCAGGTAGGCATCCTTAGAGCTCAGTTACACAGATAAGAGACCAGTCTTTTCCATGGGGTCCCAGGAACATCCTGGCTTCTGACCCTCATTGGATGATCTTAGGTTACTTGCCTGGCCCCAAACCAATTTCTGCAGTCAGAAGGATGGCATACCTTTCACCCGTTTACCCCACCAAAATCACATGACCCGTGAGTGGTAGAGACATGATTCCCCAAAGGACAATCAAAGTGTCATTACAAGAAGAGGGGGATGGACTAGAGTTGTGACTCAGTGGTAAAGCACTTGCCTGGCATGTGTGAGGCCCTGGGTTCACTCCTCAGCACTGCATATAAATAAATAGATAAAATAAAAGATCCATTGACAACTAAAAAAAAAAAAAAAATATATATATATATATATATATATATATATATATATATATATAAAGAAGGGGGAGCAGAGGCTGCAAAGCCCAAAATAAGAGTTATCCACTTTATTTAATCCCAGCATTTCCTGCTAGAAGGAAGAATTTCCAAACTATTATATCACTTTACCTATGGACATTTCCCACAGAGGAGGCAAAATATGTGAGAAAAGGACCTTAGAGTCTCTTAGAAGGGTTGGTATCATGGAACTTGTCAAGTGTTTTATTTTAACTCTTCTATTCCCTGGACAGTAATCGGTACCTGATAGAATTTCTTGAGGTTGGAGGTGTCCTAACACTCTTGGAAATACTTGGAATGGAGAAAATCAAGGAAGAGGACAAGAAGGAATCCATCAAGCTACTTCAGCTTATCGCAAATTCTGGCAGGAAGTATAAGGAGCTTATTTGTGAAAGCTATGGTGGGTACTGTGTGTGACAAGGTGCTGATTCCCAGGGTTCCCTGGGAGCCTGGGTGGAATGATGGCAGTACCTACCTCTGCTATGGGACAGATTCATCATAGAACTGATGCACAAGCCAGCATTTCATACAGTACTCAATTAGCTTCTGTCCATAGCACCACCAGAAGACCAGACAAGATTTTCTCCAACTGGGCGTGGTGGTGCACGCCTGCAATCCCAGCAGCTCAGGAGGCTGAGACAGAAAGATTTCAAGTTCAAAACCAGCCTCAGCAACTTAGCAAGGCCGGCCCTAAGCAACTCAGCCAGATCCTGTCTCTAAACAGAAAAGGGCTGGGAATGTAGCTCATTGTGTAAGCACCCCCTGAATTCAATCCCTGGGACCAGAAAATATATATATATTTTCTGATTCATCATTTATTCAAAATTTTCAATGGTAGTTTTAGGACCACTTCATTTTAAATATAGCCCCTTTTACCAGTGGCACACAACTGTAATCCCAGTGACTCAGGAGGATAGGTAGTTCAAGACCATTCAGCAATTTAGTAATACCCTGACTCAAAATAAAAAATAAGAACGACTGAGGGCGTAGCTCAGTGGCAAAGCACCCCTTCAGTTCCATCCCCAGTACTAAAAAAAGAAAAAAAAATCTACATTTTTCATATATCCATTCACCAAAAACTTACTAACCATTGCCTAAAATACTGTTGAAATTGAATTATGAAGGACTTAAGAAATTAAATTATCAAAAGATTGAAAGACTACTGTGTGCCAGAGACATGCAAGGGTACAAGGGATATAAAGATGAATAAAATATAGTCTCCATTCTCAAATAGCAACCTGGTGAGAAAGATAACCATTCAGTAATTTATCAAGTGCACTGTTTGAGAAATGTAAAGAGGATGCCATCACCCACGAATCCTTGTTTCAAGTACTTCCCACACCCTGCACTTTCATCCTTTCTGCCTCCTCCATGACCTCTCTGTGCCTCAGTTTCTTAACCCATAAAATGGGATGAATACATTACTCTCACTGTAGTTTCTGGGGTTAAATGACATAGTATTTGTCAAAATATTTTGCAAACTTCTGAGCACTCAAGTGTTATCATCTACCTGTAAAAATGTGTTTATTGCTGGATGCAGTGGTGCACACCTATAATCCCAGCAGCTCAGGAGGCTGAGGCAGGAGGATGTCAAGTTCAAAGGCAGCCTCTGCAAAATCGAGGTGCTAAGTAACTCAGTGAGACCCTGTTTTTCTCATTGGGTTTTTTTTGTTTTGTTTTTTGGTACTAGAGAATGAACCCAGAGGTTCCTTGCCACTAAGCCTCCTGGTGCCTTGCCCCAACCCTTTTTATTTTTTATTTTGTGACAGGGTCTCACTAAGTTGCTTAGAGCCTTGCTAAGTTGCTGAGACTGGCCTTGAACTTGTTATCTTCCTGCCTTATCCTTCCAAATTGCTGAAATTACAGCCATATTGAAAGTTAAAACATGAATTTTAACTGATCATGGTGGTAGCACACACCTATAGTCCCAGCATTTGGGAGGCAGAGGCAGGAAGATCACTTGAGCCCATGAGTTGGAGACCAGCTTGGGAAACATGGTGACACCCCTGTTTCAAAAACAAAATAAAACAGAAAAAAATTTTTTTTGACCAGGGCACTTAACCACTGAGCCACATCCCCAGCCCTTTTTTTATGTTTTGTTTAGAGACAGGGTCTCACTGAGTTGCTTAGGGTCTTGCTAAATTGCTGAGGCTGACCTTGAACTCACGATCCTCTTGCTTCAGTCCCAAGCCACTGGCATTAAAGGCACGCACCACCCCGCCTGGCCATACAACACAGATTTTAACACACCTATGCTGAAACAAATCCTCTGTCCCCCACACAGCTAAAGGTAAACAAAAGAGAGTGATTCAACATGAAAAAACAGTCTCCATTTTTATTTGATTGAACAGGCTTGGTTGAAAAATTCTTAATTCTACTCATATAATGTAATCTTGAGTGGGTATTGTTGTCATAGACACTTGCGATTTAGCGTTTTCTCCTCTTTGACCAGGTGTACGATCCATAGCAGAATTTTTGGCACTATCTAAGTCCGAAGAGACCCAGGAGGAAGTGCAGATTCTCTTGGATTCTTTGGTTCATGGTAATCCCAAGTACCAGAATCAAGTGTATAAAGGTCTAATAGCTTTGCTGCCCTGTGCACCCCCTAAAGCTCAGCAGCTGTCCCTGCAGACACTCAAGACTGCCCAGGTGAGCCAAGGCTGCACGCTCCTGTGGTTCTGATTCAAATGCAGTGGTCTTATAATTACCTTCCGCAGTTGCACTTCCCATGGGCATGAGAAACAGAGCTCAGCCTCCCACTGCATGTCTGCTATTCAATCAGCATCACTTCCAGAAGGCCAAGGCAGGGCAAAGAGTTCATGTCTCCCAGCAGAGTGATTTGTCATGTTTACTTAAGGATCAGAAAGATGTTGGCAGACTTAAAAATGGTTGAGACAAGAAACAAGGATGATGAAAGTACTGGAGAAAAGATTAAAGGCGTCGATTTGATAGGGAGAGAATCATGGTGCATTTGTAGACAGCATGTGAGTAAAGAGGCCAGATCTCCACTACTTGGAAAACCTCCTGCTTGTTGGCCTCTGCCCTTCTCTCAGTGCCCTAGAATGCAAAGGAAGTCCAAGGTAGGGCATGGTGACCATAAGAAGACACTGTGCCTAGTAAGGAGGGAGACATGATTTTGATATGAGCCATCAAAAGCTGTCAGAACTGTTTCAGATGACGAGCTGGAGGCAGGGAGAAAAAGGAGCAATGGCAGAGATGATAGGGCCTGAATGGTGGCAGTGGCAGTGGGAATAGAGGTGACCAGATTGGCTAGACATTTCTGAGGTAGAAGGTGTGGGGCTAATGGCAGTAAAAAGAAAAGGAATCAAAGATGACTCCCAGCTAGGCACAGTGGTGCACATCTGTAATGCCAGTGACTTGGGAGGCTGAGGCAGGAGGATTGTAAGTTCATGGCCAGCCTCAGCAACTTAGGGAGACCCAGTCTCAAAACAAAAAGGGCTGGGATGAACTTAGTGGTAAAGTGCCTCTGGGCTCAATCCCCAGTTTAAAAAAAAAAAAAAAATGACCCCAATACCACAAAAAAAAAAAAAAAAAAAATGACTCTCAGCTTTGAGCTAAAGCAGCAGAGTGAGTTGTACACCATCAAAAGAGCTGGAGTAAAAAGGAGAAATCAGTTTGACTTGGGAAGAATTAGGTTTTGACCCAATAAAGTTGATGGGCTTGGTAGTTCCCAAGTACCCATCTGGGGAACAGGCCAAGTTGGCTGCAGAGGACAGAATTGGGTCACTTTTTCAAAGAATACTGAACCAGAGCCTCTCTCCCATAGAATCTGACAGCTCTCAGGTAACCCTTGGTAATGCTTCTTCCTTTTAAACTCCCCAAGTGATTCTGATTCCTAATTCGATTGAAGAATAACTGCCCAGAACAGCTGGGAGAAATACCCTCTGGACAGTGAAAAATAACAGTCCAGAGCTCCAGAGCAAGGCCCAAGATGAAGATGTCAGTTTGAATTTCATGAGCAGAGACGTGATAACTGAAACAGGTGTAAATAAGATCCCCAGGCAGGATGCACCAAGTCAAAAGAGAACAGAAGGGACACCAACCCCCAAGACTTAAGAGATGAGCTGAGGGAGGAGATGCAGCAACATGTATCTGGTTGTCATTAGTATTCCCAGCTCCCATTAAGTACCTCCTACTTTTAGGAGTTGATTTACCCTGTCTCTTTTCAGTCTTCACTGTAACTGATGGAGGCAGCATGGTACAAGTTTTAAGAGGTAGAAAAGAAGGGCTGACAGAAGGGTGAAGTTCCTGAGAAAGAGACAATCTTGGTTGAGTCCCACTCCCCCCCGTGTCCTCCCTTCCTCAGCCAAGAGTGCAGACCTTGTTCCTGCACCTGTATCAGGTGGCTAGCTATCTTTGATTCATGTGTCCTGAGCTCCAGGGTTCAGTGGCAACCTGGGCAGATTCTCAGTCACATTCCTGGCTGCCCGTCTCTGCCCCTCCTCTCTGTGCTCCTAGGAGAGCCTAGACCCAATGACTCACCACTGCTGTCTCCCCTGCCCCCCATTCACCCAGGTACCTGGCTATTTGAAAGTCTGCATTTTGTTTCTTCTGGCTGTATAAGATCTAAAAAGCAATCACCCTTTCCTGTTGTCTGTCTTGTCAGTCCATCATCGGAACCACACATCCCAGCATCGTGGACTGTGTGCTGAAGGTGCTAGGCACGATGCACCTGGAAGTCCAGTATGAAGGTAGGGAGGACTCCTCCAAGTGGCTGAAAGTGGCCATGAGAGCTAAGTAAAGTAGCTCTCAAACAATATCTATTAGTCACAAAGAGTCTTATTGCTGAACATCCTGAATAGCCTTGACAGACGGAAGACCCTGGTTCAGTACTAATAAGCAAATTACCTAGAAAATGACAGTCACATCCCATACTTCGAGTCAGCCACATCGTGCCTTAATGGTTATGAGAATGTGTCTGGGTCCAGAGTTGGCCCTTGTTCCTAGTCTCATGTGGAGTTTCCCCTCTGAACAGAAGACTCCCTGGGCGGTGGAGCATAAGAGCCTGGGTTCCAATCCCCAGCAGCACAAAAAGAAAAAAAGAAATCACCCTGGGAAATGTCCTTCTAAGAAACTATGTTGGCTAATGATGAATGCCTCTATGTTTCAGCTACATTTTCCATACATCATTTCATTGAATTCTTAAAATAACCATAAGAATACAAAGCCTGGTATGAACCAGTTTTTCAAATGCTTGAGTGAATGAATGGTAGAGATAGGTGTTTTTTATGTTTTTCAAAATAAAACATACAAGCCCAGAGAGGTAAAGTATGCTTCCTAAGATACACAGATCTGGATTCAAACTAGATCCATCTGATCCTAAAGCTTATGGTTTTGACACAGAGCTCTTGTGCAAGGCATTCAAAGAATCTCATTTCCTTTCCTTTTCCTATCATGGTTCAGAGAAGGGATTCTGTTTTCAATAGGAAGTGTCAAGGAAGAGTTCACTAAGAAGGTGGTCTCTGAACTGAGCCTTGAAGAATGGGAAGGATTTTGGAAGGTAGAAAGGAGCAGAAGTGGGCATCCTGGGAAGGGGAATGGTAGAAACAAAGGCATAAAAATAGGGAAGTACAAGTTGTGGTTGGGGAATGACATCCTACTTAGGGTATTTTCTTGGAGGCAGTGTTATCAATTTTGTGTGTGTTTGACCCCTGCAGGTATGTATGGGTACATAGTTCTTGTATGCTAAGAAGTAATGCTGTGTCAAAATTTACTGATTACCAACTGGAGCAGAGCCCAGCCAGGGGCTGCCAGTGACAGGGGGGAGGGGGGGAGTGGTAGAGGGACCTAAGTAAAGGTCAGAGCCAGCAGGAAGCAGCAAAGCAGCATTGCTGGCCTTGGAGCACAAGAGTTACTGGGCAGTGGAATCACGTTAGGAAGCTTAATCAAACAAACCCAAGGAGAAAAGACGGGGTGGCTCTGAGACCTTACCACCCCACCTCCACCTGGCAAACATGGCCCTCCCTTCATTTCCATTTTCTTCTCTAAGTCCTCCCTAGACCCTGGCTTTAACCCCCACCCAGATGTCAGCCCTCCTCCCTTTGAACCACTCTGCCACCCTGGACTCACCAGTAGTTCCTCCCTCTGTTGGAGCAGTTATCTCCAAAACAGTAACTGCCCTTTACATAGATTGTACACAATTTCAGTGCAACTGTCATGGTTTTTATCCATACATCTAAGCATGTGTTCGGCTCATCCCATACTGGTTGAGTGGGTGAGGGAATGCTGTATATACACACTGCATTCGTGGTCCCCTGAGTGTCCTTCTGCACCAGACCTCTGAGCAACTTCAGGGTAGAAATGAGGTCTGAGTCATCTCTTTTTCAGCTTAAGGTCTGGAATACAATGGGTACTCAAATAGAGGTTTGCTAAATAAATTTATGAAGAAATGGTTAACTTCAGTTATACTGATGAACTCCTCCAGAGTTGGAACTGGACCTGGTCTCTTCCAACATTGGCCCAGTTTAGAGTCCCTCTGCATTTATTCAGTAAGTACTAACACTGTGGCAGAGGCAGCGGGAACATGAGGCTTTATCACTACCTTTTGGATGTAATGTCACCTCATGTGATAACAATGAAATCGGCACCTCAAAATAATTTCATGTTCCCAAACTCATAATAGGTGCTCAAGAAATGTCTGTTGAGCTGGGTGCAATGGCACATGCCTGTAATACCAGAGCCTCAGAGGCCGAGGTAGGAGGATCGCAAGTTCAAAGCCAGCCTCAGCAACTTAGCAAGGCTCTGAGCAACTTAGACCCTGTCTCAAAATAAAAAATAAATTTAAAAGTGTTGGGGATGTGGCTCAGTGGTTAAACACTCCTGGGTTTAATCCCCAGTACCAAAAAAGAAAGAAAAAAATGTCTGTTGATTGAAGAAAATAATCTTTTTTTTTTTAACCAAATACTTTAAATAATATGACCCAAATATAGAGAATGTGCATGTAATCATTGTCCACCAGGGGGAACTATTTCACATGATCAGTGCAGAGTTGAAGTTAGGGAAGATCAGGTGGTTTCCACTGAAAGTCCTTCAAAGGCAGGGAAAGATGGTCTGACAGGTCTTCAAAGTGGTTCTAACAGAGGGTGGCCAGAGAGAACCCATGGTGAATTTCTCATAGTTTGAGGACACCAAATTTCAAAAGCCTGGGGAAGGCCCCCAGGAAGAAGATGACCAAGAGGATGACAGTGATGAGAAGTCAGTGGATGGTATAGGTGAGTGGACTGGCCTTGAAAGGGTCAGGTAGGATTTGTTTTGGTTTTTGAATAAATACATATTAAATACTGGTGGTGTGCCAAAAACTGCCAGGCACTGGGGTTTTGTTTGTGTTTGTTTTAAGAAGGAGAAAAGTGACTGATTTAGAAGGATGACAGTAGGAGGGTGTCTTTCTACCTCCTATGCTGAAAGGGGAGAGGGGAGGCTTGCTGCCTCTGAGAAGGCAACAGGGAAATGGAATTAATTCCCAGGGAAAGGTCAAGCGTCTGAGGGTGCCTGGTGTCTGTCAACCCCACAGTGCATATCACCATGGAGGGGCCAGCTGATGGCCTCAAGAACTCCACCTTCCCACCCCTAAGTCAGCCAACCTCCCTGACCCGCTCTGTGCTCTTCCCTGTTACTATTGCAGCCACCTCTTCTGCTTATTCTCCTGATGCCCATTTCCTCCAGGACTTACGTCCTGCCTGTTAACTCTCCCTTTTTCTCTGGCCAAGAACTCCATTGCTGTGTAAATGTGTTCTGCATCTCTCATCATAAAAAAAAAAAAAAAAAAAAAAAAAAAAAAAAAAAAAAAAACCCTTGGGTCTGATCCAAAGTCCTCCTTGGGAACCTGTAGATTAAAGGATATTTAAAAGGTAGGTCCCATGACAGCACAATTATAGTGTTTGAAGAGATGTACCCTTCCTGACCCCAGCTTCCACTCCAGCTCTTCATTTTTCCATTTTCTTTCTCCTTGACCTCATAGCTGCTTTTGATCCAGTTGACCACTTCTTGACTTCTGTGATGCTCTCTCTTTGTTTTCCTCCTGCCCACTAATTTTTCCTACTTCTCTACCAAATTGTTGGGTCAACCTACTTATCATCTCTTCATCTACACTTTTCCCCCCTCAGGGCCTCACACCTGTTAGGCAAGTGCTCTACCACTGAGCTACATCCCCAGCATTTATTTTATTTTATTTTTTTTTTGTACCAGGGATTGACCGGAGGGAGAGTGACCACTGAGCCACATTCCCAACCCTTATTTCTTATTTTGAGACAAGGTCTTACTTAGTTGCTTAGGGCCTCAATAAGTTGCTGAGGCTGACTTTGGACTTTTGATCCTCCTGTCTCAGCCTCCTGAGCCATTGGGATAACAGGTGTGCATGTAAAACTAAAAGGTGCCTGGCCCAGCACCTTTTAGTTTAAGACAGGGTCTTGCTAAATTGCCCAGACTGACCTTGAACAGTGATCCTTCTGCTTCAGACTTCCGAGTAGCTGGGATTACAGGCATGCATCATTGTGCCTGGCCCTTTATCTACATTTTTTTATCTACACTCGCTCCCTGAGTGATTTTGTCTAGTATAAGGACATATAAATACCAATGTAGAATAGATAGATCTATATCTCTGGCCCATATCTCTCCCTGAAGTCTCCATGTGAATGTCTAATAGAGATCTCAAATTAATGGCTACAACAAACTTATTTTCTTCCCTAAAACTGTTCTTCCTCCTATTATTCTCTACCTCACTAAAAGGTACCCCTCAACCCAGATGCTCAAGTAAAAACTTTAAGACTAATACCAAATCACCTTCTTTCTCTTACCTCACCCCAAGCCATCCTTACCAAATCTTGTAGGCTGTATTTCCACTTACATAAAGATACCATGTCCATCTGTGACTAAAAATATTTTTAATTGGGCTCCAGACAGGAGGTGGTGAAAAAGCAGAACACACAGGAATCAGACATAGAATATAATTGGTCAGGAAGATGTCTGACTTGGTCCTTTCCTTACAACAATGCCAAACACTCTTACTGGTGTCCTACTGGAAAAGAAAGTGTATCTCTGTGGAGGTTGCACTTCTCATATGTCACCAGTAGGTGACAGTCTTGTCTGAAAGTGCACAGTAAGAAATGAGACACCAGTTTTCCAAGGCTCTAGTAAAAAAGAATTACTATAGAACAAATCTCAATAGCACTGCGAGCATCTTGGAAATGGCTGCATGTATAGGCAACTTTTCAATTTATTCTTTTCCCTCTAGACGTTCAATAATTGTAGTTTATAAAATGAACTGACAATAGATTAACAGGGAAAATCCATACATTTTATTATGTACCTAAACACCAGAGTCACTTACACACAATAGGAGGCTCAAGGGATAGGAGGCTCAAGGGAGGAGCAAGATTGCTGAAACTTACATCGAACTAAAGGAAGGAATAGTGGCATTGGCCTATGCCTTTGGGGAGAAAGGAAGTATTAGCAGGTTATGGAAATTGAAGGGAGGAGGCAGGTAGAAAGCAAGCAGAAAAAGTCCTCCAGGCAAGAGGCACTTGCTCCCGTGATGGTTATTGAGGTTCTCTACATTGCTGTCTATCTTTCTTCCTCCCCCTTCTCATTTGATGTCGAACACCCACACACATCTGCTTGCTCATTCTCCCACCCCTTGAAAGACCCAGCACAGTCAGGCTGCATGGCCCTTGCCTGTAGTCCTAGCTATTATGGAGGCAGAGTCGGGAGGCTGAAGCAGGAAGATTAGTTCCAGATCAGCCTGGGCAACTTAATCAAAAAGTAAAAAGGGTTAGGGATGTAACTCAGTGGCAGAGTTCCCCTGGGTTCAAGCTCCAGTTCCACAAAAATAAAAACCCAGGCCCTCTTCCCATGGATTCCTCCAAGCCTAAGGCAGCTCAATTCTGTGGAGCCTCAGCATCTACGGCCTCCTTGCTGGGGAGCTCACTATCCAATACTTGCTCTGCCCTCTTGGGTTGCTCTGTGAGTCGTGGGATCTCACCCTACCCCTCTTTAACCGTAAGCTCCAGGAGGACAGGAATGAGGTCTTACCTTCCCGGCTCACCAGAGGTCTGGAAGTGCTGGGCAGTAAAAGGCACTAGGAAGCGTTTTGGTGAGGACAATGTAAAGGGAAATGACCTTCCCCACCTTGATGGGGTGTAGCCTCCCGTCTCTCCAGTGTCTCTTCCCTTCCCCAGCCATTGAGCTGATAAAGGACCTGGTCAACTTTGACGTGCGCCAGTCGCTGCTCAGGAGCCTCGTGGCACTGCTAATACCATCTGTCAAAGAGATGTCCAAACTGCAGCCCAAGATCCTCACTGGTAGGACGCCCTCGGATGAGGCTGCCTGATGGAGGGAGGCGGCCTCCTTCCTCACGGCCTCTCGCTCCCCTAGACTCCCCGATTCTCCAGCTCACCGCCCACCTGCCAGTGTTCTTGCAGCAGGCCGCGGCCGCCAAGACCATTGGGTAAGCGGGTAGGGGTTGGGCGTGACTGTGGCAAGCCAAGCCTGGCGCTGCTGGCGGCCTGTGTGCCTGGCGGCACCTGAGAACTCAGAGCCTCGCCTAGCACCGCCGCAGCCTGATACCCCTGCCCAGGGTTCTGGCGCGCAGAGACATGAGCATCGCTGAGGAGATGCTGCACATGCGCGTGGTGCACAGCCTGATGGCCGCCATGGGCAACACGGACCATAGCAACAGCCAGAGGCTGGCCTCCCTCACCCTGGAGGTGAGCCCGCGGTGGCGGGGGCTGCGGGGCGGAGGCGCGGGTGCTGGCGGTGACTGTCACGCCGCCGCTCCCACCGTGGCTGCAGTTCTTCGTGCAGACGTTCCCGGTGGTGGAGGAACATGTGCGCAAGTCCATGGGGGAGGAACTCTACCAGCTCTTCCTCGTAAGTGTTCGCATCCTGCCCGGCAGGTTGGTAGTAACAATGGTGCCCACCCATCCCCACAAACAGAATGGGCAGGATTGCCCCTGGCTGGGCTCTTCATCGGCTGTCTCCCCTTCCCTTTGGGACCCTTCCAGTCCGGCTGGGAGCTGACCCCACCTGCAGCACTACTCTGCCCAAACCCAATACAGAAACACACTGCCCTGGTACCATAGCTGTGTCCACCTCATTGTTGTCCTCAGATCCACGGTGAGGACTTGTACATGAAAATAGATAGCATTCAGGCAGACATCTTGGCGGCTAATGAAGTCAATGTTACCAAAGGTGAGCCAGAGCCAGGGGACCTGGAGGAGTGCAGGCACCCTCGCCACCCAGGCTCATGCTCCCCTTTGCTGCCCACAGCTTTGAACCTTTATGGCGCCTCCAACAGCAACTTCAGCGTTGTACTTGACACTGGTGTTCTGAATCAGATGACTTACATCACACACTTTGGGGATGTGGAGGAGGACACTGAAGAGGACGCAGAATCCAAGGAATAACAGACCCCCTGTGGCAAACCAGGAAGGCCAAGGTTGTGTGGCAGGGAAGCCTGGCAGAGGGAAGGAATCGGTGACTCCACTTGGCTCCAGAGGAGGCTGGGGGTTATGCATGCAATGGGGAAGAAGGAAGGTTGCTGGCTGGAAAGAGACCAATAAACAGTCTTGATATCCGCCTTTTGCGTGTTCTTGTGGAAGGGGAAAATCAATGAGAGTTGTAGATGGCTTAGAGTGTTTCTGCTTACTAAGTTAAAAATCAGGTCCTGGGGCTGGGGTTGTGGCTCAGTGGTAGAGCACTTGCCTAGCATGTCTAAGGCACTGGGTTCAATTCTCAGCACCACATATAAATAAATGAATAAAATAAAGGTCTATCAACATCTCAAAATATATTTAAAAAAAATAAGATCCCTGCTAGGCAACCTGGCTCAGGCCTATAATCTCAGCAACTCAGGAGGCTAAGACAGGAGGATTCTAAGTTTGAGATCAGCCTGAGCAACTTAGAAGTTTGAGATCAGCCTGAGCAACTTAGCAAGACCTTGTATTAAAAAAAAAAAAAAAAAAAAAAAAAAAAAAAAAAAAAAAAAAAAAAAAAAAAAAAAACAGATCCATGAGGGAAGGATCACCAACAGCCTGAAAAGTTAAGGGCACAGCCTGCATCATAGAGGGCCCACCTTAGCCCCCTACTCACCCCCCACACTTTCCTCCAGGACATCATATACACCTGTTTTTTTTCCCTACCTCTCTGGTTCCTTCTTATTTTCTTTTGCTGATTCCTCTTCTTCAATCCATCCTCTCTTTCAACTTGGAATGAGGTAAGACCCTAACCTTGAGCCCTTCTCCATTCTCTTTTACACCCTAGTGATCTCAACCAGTCAGGGATTAAATAACATTAATATACAAATGACTCCCACATTTCTATGTCCAGTGGGACATTTCCACCTCATTGCGTCTAAAATTGGACTCCTAGCCAGGTGTGGTGGCACAGGCCTGTAATCCCAGTGACTTGGGAGGCTGAGGCAGGATTGCAAGTTTGAGGCCACCCTCAGAAACTCAGAAAGATCTTTAGCAATTTAACAAGATCCTTTAAAAAGGCTATGAATGTCTCAGTGCTACAGTGCCTCTGGGTTCAATCCCAGTACTAAAAAATTTTAAAAAATTAAAATTGAACTTCTAATCCTGGGCCACCTTCCACTAGTACAACTGATGGTAACTCATCCTCCTGTAACTCTAAACAAAATAGTAGAGTGCTACTTGAACTCTCCTTAACATAGTCTGCTGACTATCTCCAGAACCCAACCATATCTCACTACCTTCTTTGCTAATGCCCTGGGCTGAGCCACTGTCATCTCTCTTTTATTATTTTCTTTACTCTCTATTCTCTCTTCAATACACAGCTAGAGTGGTCCTTTGAAACTTCAGATTGTCATCGCTCTGCTCAAAACCTCTCCAGGCTCGCCATTTCACTGCGAAGGCCTGCGTGGCCCTAAGTGATCTCATCTCCCATTACCTCTCTGAACTTGTCCCTATTTCTCTCTCTCCTTCCTTCAACTCCAGATACACTGGCCTCCCTAGCTAGTTCTGACAAACAAGATCTTGCTTTGGAACTTTTCTACTGGCTTCCACTATGCCTAGGACCTCACCCCTGATAATTATCCACATGGCTGACTCCCTTACCTCCCTTCATCTCTCTACATGAAAGTCACCTTCTCAAAGAAGGCTAGTTTGTTTTGTTGTAATGCTTGGGGTTGAACCCAGGGAATTGTGGATGGTAGGCAAGTGCTCTACCACTGAGCTACACTCCCAGCCCTTATTTTATTTTGAGGCAGATTCTCACTGAATTGCTTAGGATTGAGATAGAAATTGAGTCTCTAAAGGAAAAATATCCCTGTTAAAATATGGAACAAACAATTGGTAAACAACTCCTGAGCCAAAGGAGCCTAAGAGATAGAAAAGGGCCAAAATATAAGGATATTCTAAACATCCCAGAAATTACTTTGTAACTTTCCAGTTTCCTGTAAATTCCTGAAGCAAAATAGGAGCAAGACCTCAATAGAAAGAGACCATTAATATCATGAGTCTAACTTCATGGGCTAATATTTGATTGGACCACCACCCTTTGGCTCAATCACCAGATAGACTGCAGCCAGAGATGTTGATGTGAGCTGAAATCTACATACCAAACCAGATCCCCTAATGAGGAAACAGCCCCTTTGGATTGTACATATCCCACCTACTTATGTACCCTAATAAAAACTTGGCCTCAAAGCTGGCAGTACATTTCACTCTCAAGATTGCCCATATCCTGTTCTGGGAGTATATCTTCAACTTTTGCTCATATAATAGCCCTTCCTCTTTTTACTAAAACCATCCTTAAATTCTATTCTGCAATGGAATCAAACACCTGAAAGGTTGAAATACAGGTGTCCTCCAGACCTCCTCAGATCCCCACATGGTAACAGACTGGCCTCAATTTTTTTTTTTTTTTTGTACCGGTGATTGAACCCTGGGCCACTTTACCACTGAACCACATCCCCAACCCTTTTTTATCTTTTTTATATATTATTTAGAGACAGGGTCTCACTGAGTTACCTAGGGCCTCACTAATTTGCTGAGGTTGGTTTTGAACTAGAAATCTTCCTACCTCAACCTCCCAAATAGCTGTTATTACAGGTATGTGCCAGAACACCTGACTAAGGCTACTGTTTTTTAAATTACAACGAACCCTTCTACTTTCTATATTCACAGCCCCTATTACTCTATTTTTGTAGTATTATTATGTTTGCTTGTTCTCTGTCTTGCCTACCTGAGTGTAAGCTCCATTAGGACAGGGATATTTGTTTTGATTACTCATACATCCCAAAAATTAGGACAATGCTTGGCACGCATGAATGAATAATCAAAGTATTTGAGGTAGTTGTCCCTCTAAGTCAGAGGAAATGAAGTTAGACAGCAGTAATTTTACAGGTTGTCACAAGAGGGCAACACCAGGACTGATATTGTTGATCTAAAGCAGCCCAGCTTTTCTCTATTTGTTCCTAAAGGGTGGAGGAAAAATCAAGCTAAATGGATTTCTTATTTTAAAGTATCATCCTGGGGATGTAGCTTAGTAGTAGAGATCTTGTCTATACATGCATGTATGTGTATGTAGGTACATTACATGTACACTGGTAAAGCACTTACCTATATATGTGCATGTCACAAAATAGCAACCAATTATACTTCAACAGAGGAAGGGGGTTATTTTAAAGAATCTAATTTACAGGAGTGCCGGAGCCCCAAAGAGACTTCTCCGGGTCTTGACAGAGGTGTTCAAACGTTTCTCTGTCAAAAGCATAGAGGAGAACAGATGGACCCCTGCCTGAAATTTTTTTAAAAAAACGTTATTCGAGGCCGGGAACCTCAAATTCGAGTTTATAACTAAAACATCCTGGGGAGAAACAGCGCGCACAGAGTGCAGAAAGTGCTTATGAGAAAAACCGCATAAGTTGCCACAAAACAAACTCGCGAAATAGGCCTATCTTTTTGCACACAGTTATTAGCCCTGCAAGCGCAAGGCCTCAAAAAATTGGGTTAAGACTCAGAATTGTTCCTCTCCACGGAAATCTTTAGTAAAAGGCGAAAGATTTATACGATCTGAAGAGAAACCAGAGTATAGAACGATGCAACCGCGTACAGTCCTCCAGTAACTGTAACTACTAGAACAGCAATGGTAACTATCCACCCAAGAGAGCCGATGATTTCTGTTGTTATCTCAGACAATTCAGTGAAAACAAACGCATTTATAAGAGAGGAAAGAAAGAAAAAAGAAAAAGAAAAGTCTTCCCGTTATAATTTAGGAAATGGCCTATGTGCAAAGCATTGTGGGTATGTAAATGATGAGTCGCCAACCTCCGGTTTCTGGAAACACCGTAGTTCATTAATTTTCTTGCTAGGTGTTGGGCCACCACCAGGGGGCAGAGCAGTAGCCAGATTTATGGAAGAGATTTACAGTGACGTAGAACCCCTAGTCCAACTAAAAGCCTGACTCTTATAATCAAGGCTCAAAGTATAACTTCTCTTCAATTAAAAATACTGGAGGTGTAGTTCAATTGTAGATCGTTTTCTGGAATCGATTTATCTGTTCTCCACAGGAAGGAGATGTCACCAGAAGAACTAGGAAGTAACTGTCTTCTAAATTAACAAGCGAGGACTGGAGTTGTGGCTCAGTGGTACAGTGCCTGGCATGGGCGAGGCCCTGGGTTTGATACTAGGCACCACATATAAATAAATAAAAAAGATCCTTTGACAACTAACGTGTGTGTGTGTGTGTGTGTGTGTGTGTGTGTTAGGGTACACCTGGAATGTAGCCTTTGAATAGCTTCTTTAAAAGCCCTCTGTTTTCCCTTATTTGCAGAATCACTGCCTCTTGGACAGGAGTCTCCTGTGTTTCTCCTTTGTTAGCAAAGCAATTTTTTTTTTCCTTTTTCTCAAAACTATGTCCCCGTTATTAGATTGGCATCAGGGACCAGGACGGAGATTTTGGTAACATGATGAGCATTGTTAATAGACTATTCAACAACACAGGAGCCAAAGAAGTAAGGTCGGGAGGGCATTCTTGGCAGAAGAGAAGGACAACAGTGTGAGCCAGGCGAGTGGCTAAAGGACAGGGACCTAGTGTTTCTGTTTGTTTAGACAGGGTCTTGTTAAGTTGCACAAGCTGACCTTAAATTGGTGACCTTCCTGCCTCAGTGTGCCTCCCCCTGTAGCTGGATTACAGGTGTGTGACACCTTACCCAACCAGGGTCCACAATCTTGTGTATGTGGCCCTAAAATACAGCCCCAGCCCTTTTATTTTTTATTTTGAGGTAGAGTCTCACTAAATTGCCCAGGCTAGCCTTGAGCTTGTGACCCTCCTGACTTCCGTTGCTCAAGTCTCTAGGATCACAAGTATGCATTACCATACCTTACCAGGCCAAGTTAAATCTCAGATTAACCTTGAAGGCAGTCAGAAACCACTGAAAATCTCTAAAGGAGAGTATGATCAAATTAGTTGTGGGTTTTTTATTTGCTTGCTTTTTTGCCCCCCAGATTTGCATTTTTTTTTGGCGGGGGCGGCGGGGGGTGGGGGGCGTTGTTGTGCCAGGGATTAAACTCAGGGCACTTGACCACTGAGCCACAGCCCCAGCTCTATTTTGTATTTTACAGAGTCTCACCGAGTTGCTCAGCACCTCAACATTGCTGAGGCTGTCTTTGAACTCTGGATCCTCCTGCTTTAGCCTCCCAAACCGCAGGGATTACAGGCAAGCACCACACCACCTGGCTCAGATTAGCATTTTAAAGAAGCAGCAGCATCACATAGTATTAAGGGTGAATTGTGTCTCCCCTACCAAAAAAAACATATGCTAAAGTGCACCTGGGGATGTAGCTCAGTGGTAAAACACCCCCCCCCCCCCCGCCCCCCGTTCAAAAAAAAAGAAGAAAGAAATTATAACCATTTTGGCCGGGCACAGTGGCAAACACCTGCAATCCCAGCAGCTCAGGAGGCTGAGTCAGGAGAATCACAATGTGAAAGCCAGCCTCAGCAATTTAGCCAGGCCCTAAGCAACTCAGTGAGACCCTGTCTCTAAAATATTAAAAAGGCTGGGGATGTGGCTGAGTGGTTAAGTGCCCCTGGGTTCAATTTTATCACATCAAATTTTTAAAATTTTTAGTTGTGATGGACAAAATACCTCTTATTTATTTTATTTTATTTATTTATGTGGTGCTGAGGATTGAACTCAGTGCCTCATGCATGCGAGGTAAGCGTACTACCAGTGAGCCACAACCCCAGGCCCCCATCAGTTTCTTTATTGGTTATTAGGTCCATTGGTCTATTCAAGTTTATGAACTTTTTTCTTATGCCAGTTTTGGTAGTCCATATTTTTTAAAGAAATATATTCATTTTAACCTAAAGTTTTCAATTTACTGATGTAAAAATTATTTCTTAATTTCTTAAAAATATTTTAGGGCCGAGCTCAGCATGCCTGAAGACTTTTGTTCAATTCCCAGCTTGAGGAGAAACAGCTTTTTTTTTTTTTTCTTTTTTGGCAGTGCTAGTGATTGAACCCAGGGTCTTGTGTATGCTAAGCAAGAACTCAATCCACTGAGTTATATCCCCAGCCCCCAAGAAGTAGCTTTAATAGATGTTTGTGGCAGGCGAAACCGGGGCCCAGGGTTACGCCAGGTGCATCTAAAGATGGCAAACGCCATCCTAATTATGCCTGGAGAAAGGCAGGATGCGTTTACAATTGGCTGTATGATAATCAGTTCAGCTGCCTAGCGCGTGGACAGATATACTTTACATGTATGCTTGAGCGAGTGATTGCTTGACCTTTAACAGGATTGGATGGACATATCTGGTTACAATTGCTTATGCATGAGACTGCTTATATATTGAGCAGTATATTTGAATAAACGGGAAGCTGCTTCATGAACTTCTGAAGTGTACGTGTCTTTCATCCCGCTGGTCGGGCAAGCGGCGCCGAGCTGCTTGGAGCCGTCAGGCAAAGAAGCCGCAGTTTTCCGTAAGCGGAGCCGCTTGGAGCAGTCCCGGCAGCAAGCAGCGGTTTTCCGTAGATGTTGTAACTATAACAATGCTTTCTTCGTTTGCATTTTTTTTCTTTATATCTCTCACCGGATTTGTGTAGTTTATCCATACTTTATTTTTTATTTATTTTTAATCTTTGCAGGTACTGGGAATTGAACCCAGGGGCACTCTACCACTGAGCTACATCCTCAGCCCTTTTTTATTTTATTTATTTTTTTTTCTTTAAATGTTTTTATTAGTGCATTCCAGCTGTACATGTTTGTTTTAATAATTATAAGGCTCTAACAGGATTTTTAACCTTTTTTATTTTACGTTTTTCAAGATAAAACACTGAAATGTTTAAGTGACATATCATTCATAGAAAGACTGAATGTAAACTAACCTAATATGGCAGGACAAGGCCCTGTTAGGGATTTTTGGAGTTCTTGCTCAAACAATTACTATGAAATAAATTTTAGAAATGAAAAACAACATATAAAGAACTACCACTAGTGAAGGAAAAAAATGAACCAAACAATTTAAAAAGGTCATACGAAAATGCAACTTTACAAAACAGTTTTATATTTATTCTACTTGACCAGGTCTCTTGGGTCCTTTCTCTGGATAAATATTTTCAAGTAGTAAAGTGACTCCAAATGAAAAAAAAGCCACTAAAGTGACAACTATTCTTAGGGCCTTGAACCAGTTGGGATAATGGGGCAAGAGAAAAAGTTCAACCTGTAATGCTATCCCCAAACCTATTATTACTAAGACTATGGCTTCACTGAGTCTTTCAGAAATAAGGAAGGCAAACCATGAAAACACAATAGGAGTTATACTGTTAGCTAAATTAAGGTAGTCTGGTTTGGCTGGACTACCTTCTGGCAGAGAAAAACCCCATCTGACCCCTCCCAAGAAAGATAGGAAACTGGCTCCATAAGCCATCTGAGTAAAAGCTAATACGGGAATATAAGTCTTTGTCATGACCATGACCAATGGTGGAGCAATGAAAGGGATTAGTCCTGCCAGAGTTATATATAATGCTGGCTTTGGGCTATCAGACAGGTAAGTGATGGTGCTTGGTGGCCTGGCTGGAAGTACTGCTTGCTTCTGCTTCTTCTTAAAGCTGCATGGGGATGTATGATACCATCGTGTCTTGTTCATACACCTTGGAAATGATGGGAAAAGATAAGGGGTTGGAAACAAAAGGGATAGGTTCTTTTGAAGAGATGTCTTCAGAGAAAGTGCATCTATTCTTCTGGTTCCCATGCTCATTGTGAATGGGTACTTCAGCATCTTTGAAAATGCTTGAGAAAACCTCTGAATGAAGTGAAGCATACTGGCCCCTATTAAGTCTTGTTCAGGAAGATGCCAAGCAGTTCTGATTACTGTGTGTTTACAGCTAAGTGGAGGGGTTACATCAGAAGCATGCTTGTTATGGTGCAGTTCACTCATCTTTGAAATAAAGGGCCCGGGAATGTAGATCCATGGTAGAGTGACTATCCTGGGCACGGGAAGCCCTGGGTTCAATCCCTGGCATTTTCAGCATCCCACTGGTATATGGCAAGCTGAACTTCAAGGACAGGGATTCCTATTTTATTTATTTTTAAAAATATTTTTTAGTTGTAGATAGACATAATACCTTTATTTTATCTATTGATTTTTATGTGGTGCCAAGGATCAAACCCAGTATCTCACAAGTATTAGGCAAGTGCTCTACTACTGAGCCACAACCGCAACCCTTATTTTTTTTAATTTTGTTATAGCATCTTGCTAAATTGCCCAGGCTGGCCTCAAACTTGTGGTCCTTCAGTCTTAGCCTCCTGAGGTGCTAGGACTTACAGGTGTGTACCAATGAGCTCAGCATCTAGCTTATTAATACTTTTAAATGACTACTGGCCTTTCAGGTCTGCTAGCCCCACCAGCCATTCCTGCCAGTTGTTCCCACCAGCAGTTCAACAGGGGCTCTCTAACAGGCTCTCCACTAAGGTCAAGAACTGGCTCCTGTCCAAGTAAAAGCCTCAGAAGGAGGCTGAGCTCTGTAGCTAAATCCAGGGATTCAAGGGCCTCTCTGTCAGCCCTCACTTCCAGAAGGGGCTGAAGGATTGTCTTACATATATTCATGAAGAAGCTATACCCAAGTGATAGTAGTTGATCGGTTCCCCAAAATAACTTCTTCATGCAGAATTGATACTAGTTAGAAAACCTCTAATTTCATCAGCTGTGTTCTGCTATAGCGGGAACCCTGTGTACCTGTTTGATGCCTGTAACCTATGTGAGAGTGGGAACATGATGCAGGTATAGGTATTTCTTCTTGAGCTGACAGGGGAAACCAAGACAGAGGGGTTACCTAAGGGGCATGGACATTGGTGTCAAGTGCCCAGAGATGCAGAAGTGGAACTTCAATGATGTCATCATGAAGACTGACCAGTATCATGGGGCTGCAGATGGCCCCCAACAAATCGGTCAGCAGATTTGGGTCAGCCAGTTGGGTATGATGGTATATGGTACAGGAGACACCATACAACCCCAAGAAGTATATCCTGCCACCCACAGACCACTCCACTGTCAGCCTCTAGATAGGCTGATAGCAAAAAAAGTACTAGTCAGGTAGGTGTGATGACTTTGGGAACCCAAGCACAAGTGTGACAACTCTTCATGTCCCTGCATATGGGTTAGACATTTATATGCCAACTGGAGTGGTAAGATCTCTTTTTTTCCCACATTTTTTATTGGTGCATTATAATTGTACATAATGATGAGTAGAGTGGCCAGATCTTTGGCCTGGGTCAGTCCATACACAACTCCAAGTACTGCCCACAAGGCCAAGCATCAACTGGGCTCCATTGGGCATTAGCAACTACTGAGCCCAAGGGAGGCCCCCGAGTAATTCCCCTACTACCAAAAGAAGGCCAGCTACTGAGGTGCCTGGGTGTTCTATATCTCTACAGCATTGCCCTGTATGGGTTTGGGGCTGGGTGTGAGGGGAGGGCCTGTGGGGGTTTTTGTTTGTTTGCTTGTTTTTCACATTTTCAGTGCAGTCAATGGAGGATCTATGGCAGCTGTGTGGGATCAGGTCAATAGGGGATGTCTCTCCAATCCTGCCATGATTCCTTCACAGGACTGAACCACCAGGCTGAAAGTAATGGGGGCAAGCCATATTTAAGTGTATGGGGGAACCACTGTCAGGGCACATGTAGGTACTGAAATTCCCAGCTGTGTTGGGGCGACACTGGGACAGGAGGAACAACTAGTCCCAAATGGTTTTCAGTTTCCTTATCTTCCAATTAGTTTGTGGTCACTGTACACACAGAAATTACAGGCAAGTTTAACACAGGAAAAAATAAACTTTATTTTTCAGGGAAATGGAGTGATAATGGAGTGGGGATGCTAGGAAACTGATCCCTTGAGAGAGCGAGCCAGGCCACAGTCATGAACTGTAAAATGTTTTAGGACTGGATTTCCCTTGGAGCCTCAGACTGACAAGCCTGACTCCCTCCAAGGCCCAATGGGGAAACAGACCCAGGCAAGCAAGACAAGGACTTATCCTTGGTTGAGCCAAAGTTAGGCCCCTTCTCTGTATTACCCCCTCCCACGTCAGGGCTCTCAGTAGATTTTCATTTTAGCATGCCTGGTTCAAACTTTCTTTTTAAAAAGTCTTTAAAATCCCTCTTTCAGGGCTGGGGTTGTAACTCAGTGGCAGAGCACTTACCTAGCACGTGTGACACTGGGTTCTATTCTTAGCACTGCATAAAAATAAATAAAGGCATTCTGTCCATCTACACCTACAAAATAATTTTTAAAAAAATCTCTTTCACTGATGCCTGCCTTTATTTTCTCCCTCCCTTCTTTCTTTGGATCTCAACTTGTAGCTCATTTCCAAATTATGAACAGAGCATCAGCTAGGAATGTTTTAACCTAAAGAAAACATGAAAAAAGGTAACTTAAAGAAATAGGTAAATTTTTGTTTGGTTACACACAGCAGGTTTTGTTTTGTTTTTCACACAAGAAGTAAAAAAGTTGAAAAAAAATTTAAAGTATGCATGTAGGTGGTGGCTAGCATTGGTTCTATTGCTCGACCATCAAGAACCCTCCTGGGATCTTCCTGCTTTGCTGTCCTGGATGTGTTGGCTTACCTGATGATTCTCATTTGCCTCATGATGACAAGGTAGGTGTTACAACTCCAAAAAGAACATCCATGTCCAAGGCAAGAATAAAGGGATGACACAAATGAAGCCACCTCTAGGTCATTCCCTTTTATTAGGGAACAACCTCTTGCCCACAAACCCCTCATAACACTCCTGCTTCCATCTCATTGTTGGAACTGTGTCATCTGACCAACTCTATTGCACAGGACTTTGGGAAAGCAAGTATAAAGCCTACTCTGTGTCAATGTGGAGATGAATAAGGAAGGAGGGGAAGTTGGGCATGGCTGCTGGGTTAGCCAACAACCATGTGTGTCACAAACAATTGGATCATTTGTTTTCAATCTTCCTTTTGGAAGGAATCCTCACCCTTCTACCTTTTGGGTGGATCCTTACCCTGATCTCATTGCTCACAATTCCATTTGGGCTGTAACCATTCTGTAATGCAATCCATGAATGGATTTCAACTATTAAAATTTTCAAACCCAGCAATTCCAGTTGGTGGTTCTTGTTTGTTCTTTTCTTATATTAATAATATCCTTCCTCATCTTTTGAAGATATTTGTTATGCTTTTTAAAAAATTGTCAGATCTATTAATTCTGCTTCATCTAATATTAGTTTCTCAATAAGTTATTTTCCCATTGTTGCAAATAGGTTCCCCTTCAAGTTCATATAACCTCGGATATGTCAGTGAAGTTACAGTGGAAGGCTAAAGCCCAGACCCTAAGATATACATGCAGGAGATGGAGCAGTGAAGTTTAAGGTCCACTGGTCTGGCTCTACCTGGCCAGGCTGTGTTGCTGGGATGGTGCTGCTATTTTTCTGCCCTACAGTGGCAACAGGGCAGGTAATGATTGTTAAAGTCAAAATCAGAACACATTTAGTTTTAAAGATGTCAATTGTGGCTGGGGATGTGGCTCTGTGGTGAAGTTCCTCCCTATCATGCGAATCCCTGAGTTCTTGACACCTAGCACGATAAAAATAAATAAATAAATAAAATGTCACTTGCAAGCCAGATGTCTTGGCCCATGGCCCATGCCTGCAGTTCCAGCTACCTGGGGCTGAGGCAGGGGGATTGCTCAAGCTCAGGAGTTCAAGATCATTCGGGGCAACAGAGCAAGACCCCTTCTCAGGAAAATATAAAAGAAAAAAGATGTCAATTGCAATTCTGGAATTGAACAACATATCATTTCATAAAATAGGATAAGTGTTCCAATGAGCTGAGCAGAATTTAAGGATTGGGGATATAGCTGAGTGGTAGAGTGCTTGCCTAGCATGTGTGAGGCCTTGGGTTTGTTCCTGAACACTACAAAAATAAAATAAAATATCAGGGTTGGGGGTGTAGCTCAGTAGTAGAATAAATACGTGCTTAGCATGCATGAGGTCCTTGGTTAAAGCAACAAAAATAATTAAAATATCTATTTAATCAAAATACTCCTTTCCAATCACATTAACCTGTCAAAGGTAAATAACTCTTCTGAATCTTTTTTATCATTTTTTAAAATTTATTTGATTCATTGTAAAAAAATGGAGTACAACTTGTTTCTCTGGTTGTACATGAAGTAGAGTCATATCATTTGTGTAATCATACATTTATTTTCTGAATCTTTTGAACCATTGAGTTATATCCCCAGTTGCTCCCCCACTCCCCAGCTTTTTTTGAGACAGGGACTTTCTAAGTTGCTGAGGGGCTCAATAAATTGCTGAGGTGGGCCTCAAACTTGTGATCTTCTTGCCTCAGCCTAGGATTACAGGCATATCACTTCGTATCTAACTCCTGAATCTTAAGTGTTTATTATTTTCACATGTCTTTATTCTTTTATTACATAAGTACCCATTAATTAAAAAATTTTTTTTTAGTTGTTGATGGACTTTTTTTTTCATTTATTTACATGTGGTGCTAAGAATTGAACCCAGTGCCTCACATGTACTAGGCAAGTGCTCTAGCACTGAACCACAACCCCAGCCCCCAAACCCATTTTTATCTCTCATCTGGCTCTCACCTTCAACACTTCACCAGGGCAGCTCAAAGTCACCACTGGCTCAGACTTTGGGGGGGGGGGTGCTGGGGATCGAACCCAGGGCCTTGTGCTTACAAGGGAAGCACTCTACTGGCTGAGCTATCTCCCCAACCCCCTTATTTGACTTCTGAGTAGCTCTCTACAGTTGCTTCCTCCTTCATTCCCCCAAATGGCTTCCAAGATACCCCACTCCCTGATTTTCCTCATCCCTTCAAACCACCCTAATTCCATCTCCTCTGCTGGCTTCTTCTCCCTTGCCCTACCTCAAAATGTCAGCATGTCCCACAGTTCAATTATGTTCTCATCTCCAACTAAGCCCTCTTCCTGAGAAGCTCATTCAGTTTAATGACTCTAAATAACATCTACATAATGCTGACTGCCAAATCTCTCTGGTCTTGACCTCTCCCTGGGCTTCTAACTTGTATATCCAATTGCTGACTTGAGTCCTCCACTCAAATGTCTCACAGACGTCAGACTCAACACGTACAAAATGAAACCCTTGATTTACTTTCAACTTATTTCCTTTATGATCCCACTCCACCATTTCATAAAATGGCTCATCAGGTATGTAGATTTTCTAGCCAAAAACCAGAAGTCATGATTATCCCTCATTCTTCACATTCAACGCAAGACTTATTTACTCCACCTCCTAAATATCCAGTTCTTTTCTTGTTTGTTTGTTTTCTGGTAGTGGTGATTGAACCTAAAGGTACTTTACTACTGAGCTCCATCTCCAGTCCTTTTTAGTTTTTATTTTGAAATAGGGTCTCACTAAATTGTCCAGGCTGAGCTGGGTGTGGTGGCATACATCTATAATCGTAGTGGCTTAGGAGGCTGAGGCAGGAGGATGGCACCTCAGCAACTAGCAAGGCACTCGGTAACTTAATGAGACCCTGTCTCAAAATAAAAAATAAAAAGGGCTGGGGATGTAGGTCATTAGCGAAGTGCCCCAAACCCCAGTACCAAAAAAGAAAAAATAAATAAAAGTTTTTTAAAATTAAAATAAATAAATAAATTGCCCAGGCTGGCCTTGAATTTGCAATTCTCCTGTCCCTCAGCCTCCCAAGTAGTTAGGATTGCAGGCATGTGCCATTGTACCCAGCTCACAAATATGCACCTTGAATCCATCCATTCCTGTAACTACATTTCCATTGTCACTAACCAAGGCTAGGCCAGGACAATCTCTTGCCTACAAAATGGTCTTCTCACTTCCAGTCTTGCTTCCTTCAAATCTGCTACCCACATAGCAGCGAGCCTGACAGACACACAGTAAAATCTGACTCTGGAGATAAATTTTAATGGAAGTCAGTTTGGGAAGTCAGAGGGAGATCTTGTCACTTCCCTGTCTAAAATTCCTTAATAACGTTTCATTAGAATAAAAGCCAAAACTATTATAATAAGCCAGGAGATACTAAATGATCTCACCCAACCCATCCCTTCAACTTCATCTCATGCTTTCTCCTTCACCCATTACCTTCCAGCCACACTGCCTCCTTTTAAATCTTCAAACACCAAGTTCTTTCATATTTCAGGGATTTTGCACATACATTTATTCTCAAAGCTTAGTCTGGAAGGTTCCCTACCTCCTTCCTCTCCATTTTGGCATGTGTGGCTGTAGACTTAGGTTAAATGTCACTGCAAAGATTTATGTGAGGTACTAGGAGTTGAAACCAGGGTCTCCTGCATGCTATGCAAGAATTATACCACTGAGCTATATCACCAACCCTTTTTATTTTGAAAAAGATTCTAAGTTGCTTAGGCTGGCTTAACTTGTGATTCTCCTGCCTCAGTCTCTCAACTAGTGAGGTCTAGGTTCAATTCCTAGTATCACACAAAGAGAGAGAGAGAGAGAGAGAGAGAGAGAGAGAGAGAGAGAGAGAGAGAGAGAGAGAGAGGAATTTAATATAAAGATGTTACTTGAGCTGGGTGCCATGGTGCACACCTGTGAACCCAGTTACTTAGGCTGAAGTTAGAGGATGACTTGAGCCCAGGAGTTAGAGACCTGCCTGGGCAACATAGTAAGATCCAGTCTCAAAAATAAATAATAACAAATAAAACCAATCTTAGGTAGCTTTTTTCCCCCTTTATTTATTTACATGTAGCGATGAGGGTTGAACTCAGTGCCTCACACATTATAGGCAAGTGCTCTACCACTGAGCCACAACCCCAGCCCCTAGTTGGCTTTTGTTTGCTATTTTAGAATCAAGCAACACTTCATCCCATAAAATAAAATTAGTACGAGCTAAGCAGAGAAGCTAGGGCAGAGAAAGCTGAGGAAATCAGAAAGAACAAGAAGTACACTGTTTCAATCTTACTTTCCCTTGTAAAAGGTTAATGAAAAGGAAACTCCCTCAGCTAAAACTCGCTTGTTTGAGGATTTAGCTATTATCTAACTTCTGATTTCTCTGAAATTTTGTGTGTGTGTTGCTGGGGATCGAACCCAAGATCTCAGGCATGCTAGACCAGCGTTTTACCACCCCAACCCCAAAGAGATTTCAGTTTGGCCAGCGGGGTCTAGTGCTAGAGCTCAGTTCAAACCAAAGGCATATGAATTTTACTTAACACTTGTTACTTCTTTCTGCCCCGTTCTTATAAAAAATATGAGATCAAGGATAGGAACTATGTACTTTGTTCACTACTACTATCTCCAGTCTAACACCAAGCATGCCACATGGTAGGCACTCAATAAATATGAGTCAGTGTCTTAGAAACTTTACATCTAACTTCACTGAGGAAGCATACATGCCCATCGTGCAAAACAGGAAATCTAAGAGTCAAGTTTCTAACTTCTCGATCACTGAACTTGTAAATGAAGAAACAGATTTGAACCCATGTCTGTAAAACCCCAGAACCCTCAGTCAAACATATACAGCTTCCCTGTTTGGAGAACTTGACGACCAAACAGCCAACCCGGCTTTAAGCCGGGAACCCAGGACTTCTGGTCGGCTGGGCTGGTGAAGTCCCAACAGGCACAGCGCTCGGGGTGTGGCCAGACAAATGGGCGGGCTTGTGCGTCGGACAACCAGCCAGAGACTACGTATCCCACAAGGCTCCTCCACAGGGCGTCGCTTATTGGCGGAAGCCAGGACGGCGACAGCGTGATGACGTTACCAGCCGCGCTAGCGCGCGGGATTTAAACTGCGGCGGTTTACGCCGCCTTAAGACTTCGCAGAGTTGTGTTTTCTTGGGAATTCGCTTTTTCTTCACCGCCGACCTCCTTATACCCATGGACTCATCGTTTCCGGCCCGCTTGTTTCCCGGTCTTTCCATCAAGATCCAACGCAGTAATGGTGAGGGGGTGGGGGGGGTACCTAGGCTAAAGAGACCAGGGAAGGATGAGAGGGCTGAGGTTATTGCCCCGCCCCCAAACGGCAGATCCAGTACTCTGTTGGTGATTCCCCTCCTACCCCGCTGCACACACACAGTCCGTATTCCCACACTGGCAATTCCTACACTGGTCTTTCCTATCCAGGGAGAGAACTGCACTGGTTGTGGATCCCTCCCTGCTTTCTGGGAGTAGGCGAGTTTCTTAGTGGTCTTCGGACTTCCCAGGGAAGTTAGGGCCGCTAGATTAACTTTTCTTCCAAAATCTGTTCTGAAACTGCCCTGCCTTTGGGGAACCTCTGCTTCCTAGCCCCTCTAACTTTCCAAAAAATATTGTGTAGTTGCAGTATGTCGGGTGCTGTGATTCAAAATAAAGGAGACAAGATCCCTGCCCTTAAGGAGCGGGTCCTCTGTTTTGGTTAAGCAGGTACTGCAGCTTTGGCAGATCTAATACTAGTGTCATTAGGAGAGTGGCCAGACATGCTCGCCACAAATGAGTAGGAAACCTGCAGGCTCCAGATTCTCAGTGTTGTGTTTAGGAACAGCTCAACTAAGGACTAGTGACTCTTCTAATCAAACATACTTTCATTCCATTGCAAGCTCTCTTTTGAGTGGGTATGAATCCTTATCCTATTAAGCTGGGGTGTTTTCATTTGTTTGGTTTTGTTTTGTGGTGCTGGTGATCAAACCTAGGGCCTTAAGCTCCAGGCAAATGCTCTATCACTGAGCTACTCACCCAACCCCACAGCTGGGTTTTAAGAGCTATTCTCTGCTCACCTTGCTATGGTATGTTCTAAGGGTGAAGCTCCATTAAGTCTATTTACCTCTTTTAGTGTCTGTTTTTTTGTTTTTGTTTTTGGGGTGCTGGGAATCGAACCCAGGGCCTGTGCTTGCAAGGCAAGCACTCTACTGACTGAGCTATCTCCCCAGCCCCTAGTGTCTGTTTTTTAAAAAGGAAAACAAAAAACAAAACAACACCTCATCTGCTCTTACCAGGTAAACTCCACACTGGGAGTCTTTGTGGGATCCTAAACAAGTAACACTGGTCTTTTTCATACTGTAGGCTTAATTCACAATGCCACAGTAAGGACTGTGAACTTGGAAAAATCCTGTGTTTCAGTGGAATGGATGGAAGGAAGTACCACAAAAGGCAAAGAGGTAGGTTTTATGAGAACACTTCTACCACATTTAATACTTTATATGCAAAGGAGCTGTATGGAAATGGAACCTGAGAGCCTAGTTTCTGATGCTGTGCCATCCTCCTCCCCAACCTTAAAAATGTTCCTCTTTGGATGCATTGGGATTTGAAAAAATGTTTTAGCATTGGGTATGTATGCATACCTAGGGCTGTATGCATGCTCGGTAAGTATCATACCACTGAGCTACATTCCCAACCCTTTTTATTTATGTTTATTTTGAGACAGGGTCTCACTCAGTTGCCCAGGCTGGCCCTGAACTTGTGATCCTCCTGCCTCATCCTCCCAAGTAGCTGGGAGTAAGGCATGTACCACCATGTCCATAAAATTGGAATTTTATTTAGTCAGGCCCATTCTAAACTGAAGAAATCCACAGCATGGGTTATGTTTGTGGAAAACAAACTATAGAGAATCCCAAAACGTTGCTCACTAATCTAAGCCAGTTTCTGAGTGTACACTACCTATAGTATCAGTTTGGGTGCAAAATAAGCAGTGTTGAAGAAACAAAAGTATGTTTTTTCTGAAATGTCAAATAACAAGGCATCTTTAATGACTAGCACAGACTGGTAGTGCTGGAAAAAACTTGAGTGGAGACTCTGAGGACGGGCTGGCTTTGGTGCAGCACGAGGGTTTAACTAAAACAACAAGTCAGCACACATAAGGTTTAGGAAAAATTGGTCACAGATAGTGTAGGACTAAGGGACGCTTTGGTAGCAAAAATGCTAGAGAGACTGGAGGGTCTTCATCTTTGGGACCTAAGATGCTTAGATATTCTTCTGTAGGAAGCAGGGAGCTTTGGAATGATTTTGAGAAGACAGATATACTTAAGGCATTATGTTCTAGAGGCATTGTGGTGTTGTGAAAAGCTTACAGGACTATGAGTATAAAAACCCTAGATTCTAGTCTGACTTTGCCTCTGCTTTGTGTGTTCTCAGGCATATTTCCATCTTTCTTAGAAATTTAATTTTTTGCAGGGCATAGTGGCACACACCTGTAATCCAAGTGACTTGGGAGGTGGAAGCATGAGGATCGCAAGTTCAAGGCCAACCTGAGTAATTTAGCAAGACCCTATCTCAAAAAAAAAAAAAAAAAAAAAAAAAAAATGACTGTGGATGTAGCTCAGTGGTAGAGCATCCCTGGGTTCAATCCCCAGTACCAAAAAAAAAGGAATTTCATTTCCTTATCCATAAAATGGAGGCAGTGATAATATCTACCTCAAAGCTCAGATTGAAGATTTATTCAGCAAATGCTTTTGAACTAGTTCCAAAATTCTAGACCATGTGTTGGGTTCTGGGAATATAGAAACAAATAAGAGACACCCCTGGGACCCTTGCTTATGGAGCTTAATGAGGTAACACATGAAAAGGCTTGCTTACAATAGTGCCTAGGGAAGGCATGCAGATATTTAGTTGGTCTGTTTGAGAAATACAAGGATTGAATACTTCCTAGTTTATCTGAGGAAGCAAGAGGTTCCTAAAATTCCTTTCTTTTTTTTTCTTTTATTAATACTGGAAATTGAATCCAGAGGTGCTCTACCATTGAGCTATATCCCCCGTCCTTTACTTTTATTTTGAGACAGGGTCTTGCTAAGTTGCCAAGGTTGGCCTCGAACTTGCTATCCTCCTGCTTCAGCCTCCTGAGTCGCTGGGATTACAAGCATGTGTCACCACATTGAGTTGCTGAGGGTCTCGCTAAGTTGCTGAGGTTGGGCTCCATCTTGCGATCCTCCTGCCTCAGCCTCCCGAGTCACTGGGATTACAGGTGTGCGCCACCACTCCCGGCTCCTAAAATGCCTTTTAACCAATGATAAGCAGTTCCTTGTGGTCTGTTGTTTGTTTAGAAATATTTCTCTTGTTGGATCTCACCCCAGCTCAAATATTGCCATTGGAATAAAGTCCATACTTCTTTTTTCTTCTTTTGTGGTACTAGGGATCACACCCAGGACCTTGTAAATGCTAGGCAAGCACTCTACCATTGAGCTACACCCCCAGCCCAGTTTAATGTGTTTGAACCTGCTGTGAAATTATGCTGGTGAAGTCTGGGTTGTTCCTAAAGTGTTCCAGGACTCTGATGTAAACCTAGAATTGTGACCTCATTGCAGGCATGAGCAGGTACTAGGGGAGGCATGAGCAGGAAGCTGTGACTAGGAAAGAAGTTTCTGGGCCCAATAGAAAATGTAGGTAGACTTAGGGTTAGGTAGTAGCTGTTGGGAACTTGTTCCTGCCCATGAGATCCTGAAGGGCCCTCCATTTTAACTATCACCAGACAGTTCAAACTTGTTTCCTCCTCTGTGTCAGCTAGCAAGAGGTGCTTAGGGGACTGTGCCCAGCAGGATCCCACTACCCAGTAGAATAGCAGGGGAACCAAGTGACCTAGGTCTACTGTGGACTACCTGATTGCCTACCTGCCTATCTGCCTTCCTCTTCACCTCATATCACTGATATCCATCGTTGGCTTGGAAATCAGAAACTCATATCCATCTAGATGGTAAACCATTACTAAGGAATAAATATTTGTTTTGTAGCTATAAGTATTTAGTGGAACTTAAGGTTGGTAAAATCTGAATCGAGGGGTAGCTTTGGTTGCAGAGATATATTTAGATTGAACATTGTTATTTCACTGAAACTCTTTTGTGTTCCTTTCAGATTGATTTTGATGATGTGGCTGCAATAAACCCAGAACTCTTACAGCTTCTTCCCTTACACCCGAAGGACAACCTGCCCTTGCAGGAAAATGTAACAGGCCAGGTAGGTGCCTGTCATCTGACTGTAGCTATGTCCTGGAGAAGTCACTTCACTTAGTAACTCTTTGCTCATTAGTTTTCTGGGACTGGCTGGGTAGCATGTGGACCCAGAATGGGTCCTTGAGAATTGCTGAGAGCCATATGTTGTGGTGGTTTGTTTTGTTTTGTTTTTTTTTTTTGTTTTTCAGAAACAAAAACGCAGATCAGTCAACTCCAAAATTCCTGCTCCAAAAGAAGGTAAATTGATTTCTACTGGCTATTATAATGGCATTTGTGCTAGGATTAATGTGCCTAGAACTCAGACTAGTAGAAATTGTGAAGTAGATTCATTGCTTCAATTTAACAGGTGACTTATATGTGGACTGAGTCCTGCCTTGTATTCTATACATCTTTCTCAGTGAAGAAAAATTCAACCTATAGCCAACCTATAAGTGACTGGTGCACCTTTCCTGTAGAATCCAAAGCCTGGTCCTGGGGAGAGTAGAAATCAGCCACTGGAAGACTTGTTTTCTTTGTTAGGGCTCATCTTCCTCAGGGAATAGTGTGTCTTGGAGTGAGCTGTAAGAAAAGCAGACATCTAGGTCTGGGCTGTTTGGAAGTAGAGTCAAGCCAGGCATAGTGGCTCATGCCTATAATTCCAGCTACTCAGAAGGCTGCAAGTTCCAAGTCAGCCTAGGCAACTTGGCAAGACCTTGTCTCAAAAAGACCTGGGGATGTAGCTCACTAGAGCACTTGCCTAGTGTATGCAAGACCATGGGTTTACTCTCTAGTACTGCAAAAAAGTGATGATAATAATAAATTAAAAAATAAAAGGACTAGGGATATGACTCAGTGCTTGCCTAGCATATGAGGGGTCCTGGGTACAATCCCCAGTACTGAAGGAGAAAAAAAGGAAAAGGAAGTGCAGTCAATAGTGCTATGAAGTCAGGTGAAAGTCGGGGATATAACTAAGTGATAAAGTGCCCTTGGGTTCAACCCTAGTACCAAAAACAAAAACAAAAAAAGTGCTATGCAGATGGGAGATTGGGGTCAGGAGGGAAAACAGCAATGCCTCATAGTCTTGGAAAAAGTTGGGCTTTCTCTGCAGAGGTAGTCAGCATAACCCTGCTTTGGCTACAGTAGACTGTGTTTATAGGGGGTGACTCTAGGCACAAACTGCTCAGAGACAGCTGTACCTTGCAGGTCATTGAACTTGTACAACTGTCCTAGACCAGAGGTTATCACTGCCCTTACATGATCCAACTATCTTAAGAACCTTGAAAATGCTTGGCTGAAGCTTCAGATGCATGGAGGCCAGGATGGAAGATGATGCCTTTGTAAACTTGGACAGGGGCTGGGTCCTATGGTGCTGGCTCCTCTTGCTGGTTGTACCATGAGTCCTGCAGGGGAGATGAGAATGGTAGTCAGTGGTCCCATTCCATGTGTGTAGCTTAAGGACTATTGGCACAACTCCTTTTTTGTTTAGGTGCAGGACTTTAAAGATACTAAGCACATATTTTACCACTCAAACTACATGCCCCAACCCCACAACTCCTTTAAAAAAAACAAAAACAAAAGACTATGAATAGGCATGTTAGTCAATAATAGAAATGAAATATAAGGTTAGAAATCATTTGTGAGGGGCTAGAGTTGTGGCTCAGTGGTAGTTTGCCTAGTATGTGTGCAGCACTGGGTTTAATCCTCAGCACCACATAAAAAAGTAAATAAATAGAGTTATAAAAATATATTTAAAAAAAAATCATTTGTGAGGCCGGGCATGGTGGCACACACCTGTAATCCCAGTGGCTCAGGAGGCTGAGGAAGGAGGATCACAAGTTCAAGGCTAGCCTCAGCAACTTAGCAAGGCCCTGTCTCAAAAATTTAAAAAAGGGCTGGGGTGTTGCTCAGTGGTTAAGCAGTCATGGGTTCTATCCCTACTACCAAAAAATAAATAAAGAAAAATAGGAAAAGGAAATCATTTGTGAAATAGGAAACTTCTAATAGTTCATGCTTTTTTTGAAAGAAATTGGTTATAGATGTTCCTTGACTTACAATGAGTTATGTCCTAATACACCCATTGTAAATTGAAAATATTGTAAGTGTTCAGCTATTAGACCCTGAGTTCAATCCCCAGCACCATAAACAAAAAAAAAAAAACATTGTTAAGTCAAAAAATGCATTTAAACTGAGCATGATCCATCTACTACTCAGGAAACTGAGGCAGGAGGGTCAAAAGTTTGAAGATGGCCTGAACAATATCACTAGATTCTGTCTTAAGATAAGGGCTGGGGTCAAGTGCTTGCCTAGGATGCATTAGGCTCTGGGTTCAACCCCCAGTACTGGGAAAACAAAACAAAAACCTGCATTTAATACACTTAACCTACAGAACATCATAGCTTGGCTACATGGTACATTGTAAAGTATAGATGGTTTGTCTTCTTGATCTCATGGTTACTTTGGAGCAGCAGCTTGCTGCTGGAAAGAGTATTGTACAGAATTTGGCTAACACAGGAAAAAATGGGAGTTCAAAGTTAGTTTTTTGTTTTTCTTGTTTTTTTTTTGTTTTGTTTTGTTTTTTTGGTACTGGGGATTGAACCAACAGGTGGTTTACCACTAAACTATGTTCCTAAGCCCTTTTGAATTTTGAGATAGGGTTTCACTAAATTGCTTAGTGCATTGCTAAACTGCTGAGGCTGCCCTTGAACTTGGGATCTTTCTGCCTCAGCTTTGTAGGTCACTGGGATTACAGGTGTGAGCTACCAAGCCTGGCTCAAAGTCAGTTTCTAATGAATGTATATCACTTTCACACCATCATAAAGTTGAAAAATCATATGTCAAAACAACATAAGTGCTAGGTGCTGTGGTGTACGCCTTATAATTCCACTGGCTTGGAATGCTGAGGCAGGAGGATCACAAGTTCAAAGCTAGCCTCAACAACTTAGGGAGACTCTGTCTCTAAATAAAATATAAAAAAGGGTTGGGGGGTGTGGCTCAGTAGTTCAGCACCCCTGGGTTCAATCCCCAGTACCAAAAAAAATCAAAAGCAAAACAAAGAAAAACAAATTTCATAATTCAGAAACCATCTATACATGGAGCCTTGAGGCTAAACCTGTGACTCAGAAATTCAGTGTAAGTTAATTGTTACATGAGATCGTGTCTTCTCTTTCCAAATTTATAGCTATATTTATGGCAAATTTGTGATGTATTTTATGGATAATAAAGTGTTTCTTACAGAGGAAACTACATAGATTTATATAAATTGATAAGAATTCAGGTATAACTCAACTAATTCTCTCAGTTAAGCATTCTTCAGAAATGATTTCAGATTTGCTCTAAGTCCATCCATTTACTCAAGACAGATGCTCTTATGAGGGATATTTTTGCCTTCCAGAACTCCTAGATATGGAGAATGTACACAACAAATAAGTTTTGGAGTCACTGGTACTTTAGTCTAACATTTCCTTCCTGTGGGTAGAAGGAATGGGAAGTAGCTGGGCTTTTTTCCTCATGGGTATATTCTATCTCACCTTATTCAGAATCTTGGAGGTTTGCCTCTCTGCTCTCTACCTGCCCCCTTTGACCCTCCTGATCATGCAGAACTGATTGGTTTCTGCCTTTGGTTCTTTAGGTCTTCGAAGTCGCTCTACTCGCATGTCCACTGTCTCAGAGGTTCGAATCACCACTCAGGAGAATGATATGGAGGTGGAACTACCTGCATCTACAAACTCCCGCAAGTTTTCAGTTCCCAGTGAGTAATAAACGTGCTTTCCCTGTTTGAGGCACTGAAGCAGGTTCCACACACTGTGCCTGTGCTAGAAGATCCTAGAATTCTTCCATTCTGGATTCAGTACTCTTCTGCCTCAGCTGTATTAACACTGCTTCCTTATCTGGACATAATCTCTTTTATTTTTTATTTTTAGTACCGGGGATTGATCCCAGGGTAAATTTACCACTGAGCCATGTCTCCAGCCCTTTTTTTAACATTTTATTTAAAGACTGGGTCTCACTAAGTTGCTGAGACTACTTTGAATCCTCCTCCTCCTGCCTCAGCCTCCCAATCTGCTGGGATTACAGGCATGTGTCACCATACCAGGGATGACCTCCTTTTTAAAAAAACACAGTTAAGCCAGGCATGGCAGTGAATACCTGTAATTCCAGTGGCTCAGGAGGCTGAGGCAGGAGGATTGCAAGTTTGAGGCTAGACTCAGCAATTTAGAAAGGCCCTAAGTAACTTAGTCTCAAAATAAAAAATAAAAACGGCTAGGAATGTGATTCAGCACCCTTGGGTTCAGTTTTCAGTACAAACAAACAAAAAAAAAAAACCTCAGATGAAACATTGTGCTTTCCCTGTTTGAGGCCCTGACTGTATATATGTATATACACACAATGCAATACATAAAGTACGGTATATATTTCAATGAATTTTCTCAAACTGAATATATTCACATAACTAATACCAAACCAGAGCATTTACCAGCCCTCCAAAAGTCCCCTTCAGACTTGCTTCATTCCTAACCCCTAGAAACCTACAGTCCTGACTTCTGATAGCATAAATTAGCTTTTCTCTTTTTGTACTTTACATAAGTGGAATTTTTAAAATAATTTTTTGTAGATAATATTTTTTTAGTAGTCAATGGGCGTTTGTTTGTTTGTTTGTTTATATGGTGCTAAGGATCAAACCCATGGCCTCACACATGCCAGGCAAGCGCTCTACCACTGAGCCACAATCCCAGCCCCCTAAAATAATTTTTAAGTGAAGTATTTATCAACCTTTAATAGATATGTAAAGTAGATGCAGATTTTGTGAGATGCGCAATCATTACAATTGACATATATCAAAGTTAGCTCTAATAGGTTGAATGTAAATGAAAGGGTCATGACCACGGATGGGGAGGTAATGGGGTATTGTGGATTGAACCTTCTGTGTTGAATCAATATGTTCAGTTGTTCCCCAAGTTCCCTGCTACCCCACATGAGTAGAAAAACCTGGCCTGAGAAGACATGCTTACGTCAGGTCTATAGAGTTCAGGCCTCCATGTTTCTCCCTTCATGGAAAAGTTCATATACCTTAGGACACTTTGATCTTGGAGGCCTGCCCCTGCAGAGAGGGGGTTGGGCTCAGGGTGTTAGCCAAGATGAAGGGAAAAGCCCAAGTTCTGCTTATACTGGAAGGGCTCGGGCCCTTGCTGAGCTGACACAGTAATAGCCTTCCTCCTGTTCCATGACCCACTAGGATCCAAATGAGGACAGCTTTCATGTACCTGCTTGCTTCTCCAGTGACTCTTGTTCCCCCACAGCGGGCCCCCCTAGGCCCTCCTATCCTGCAGTGGCTGAAATACCATTGACGATGGTCAGCGAGGAGGTGGAAGAGCAAGTCCACTCCATCCGAGGCAGCTCTTCTACAAACCCTGTGAACTCAGGTAGACACGTTAAGCTGTCTGCTGTTCTGTTCCTAGTATGGAATGGATCATTAACATCTGTCCCAAACCTGGCCTACCTGGACACCTGAGTTCAAACTCTTTTGTCACCTTGAAGGCATGTTTTCCTGTGACCATGAACTCTTTCACAAGTGGTGAAAGATTGGGCAGTGGCCCTCTGATGTAATTGATGTGTTAGCAGCTAAGCTGTTGACCAATACCTAAAGAACAGCCCAGAGTGACTCAAGACCAAGCAGGGCTGTTTTACCTCTTTGATTGTTGAGAAAATAACCACAGAGGCATAGAGAGAGCTTAAGTCAGACCAAGTGCTATTATCAGTGTTCTGGTCTCATATTAACCAAATCATAACTTCATGGACTTATCTATCCCAAGAGTAAGACCTGTTGCTGCTTCTTGCATAGTGATTTAAGGGTGAGGATCTAGAGGTTTGTTCCTGGGAAAGACTTAAGTCTCAGCAAAACAGTCGAAGAAGAGCAGACTGACCCCCAGGTAAAGGATTGGGCTCCCTTTCTCCCTCTAGTTCGGAGAAAATCATGTCTTGTGAAGGAAATGGAAAAAATGAAGAACAAGCGAGAAGAAAAGAGAGCTCAAAACACTGAAATGAGAATAAGGCGAGCCCAGGTACCTTTCTTTTGGGTGGCTTGGGCAAGTTTGGGGGCAGGTACCCTTTACTGAAGCCCTGTGGGCAAGAAAGATACAGTGGCCCCAGCATTTCTTGGACTTCAATCCTGATATATAGGAATTTGACATTTCTTATCAGGATTCAGAGAACAAATACATTTTTCAGAAGTTTATCTGCAGGCTCTCAGATGAGCAGTACTTGATTCCTGTTGTCCATCGGGAAATTCATCACATGCTCACAGTACGGTGCTGTGCTGGCTTTCCTTCACTCCCTCTACTTTCATGTATTGCAAGGCAGAGTGACTGCAGTGGATTCCCTTTAGCTGGGTTAGCTCTTGGGGAAGCCCAATCTGCTGTTGTGCCTCTCAAGATGTGGAACAGTGGCCCTTGTCCTATTTCCTAGGGTGGTTTGGTACGGGCCTAGGCTCCCTTGTCAGTCTCTGCTCAACTCAGCTATACCTGACTTCTCAGCTTAGAGCCAGGGTGGGGCTATGTCAACTACGAAGTTGATACAGACAGCCATTGTTGCCCCTTAGGACCAGGTCTGAGAGCACCTGATAGTCTGCCCTTTTTACTCTTCTTGTCTCAAACAGGAGTATGACAACAGCTTTCCAAACTGGGAATTTGCCCGGATGATTAAAGAATTTCGGACTACTATGGAATGTCATCCACTTACTGTGACTGATCCTGTAAGTCAATCAAAAGGGCTCCTGCCTCTTTTTCCTGAGTAGTTATACAATTGGGGGACAGAAAATTTGTCTTTATAGAATTGAAAGTATGCTGGACTCTTCACTTACCCTTGGTTCTTTGTTTGTTGGTGCTTGGGATTAGACCCATGGTCTCATCTTTGATAAGCAGAAAATCTACCTCTGAGCTACATCCCAACCCTGTTTTGTTGTGTTATAGATGGACATAATGCCTTTATTCTCCTTATTTATTTGTGGTGCTGAAATTGAACCCAGTGCCTCACACATGCTAGGCAAGTGCACTACCACTGAGCCACAACCCTAGACCTCCTGTTTGTTTTTTTAAATGCCCATTGGTGTGTTGGAGGAGTGAGGCCCAGGTGGGAGGTTCTGATCTGACAAACTGTGTCACACCCCCACGAAAGTAATGCTCAAGCCTCCTGTTTCAGGCAGCAGAATAAGAAAACAGAAAATTCAGTTCTCCTTGTGCTCTAGAATGGTTAACAGGAGAGGCTGGTGTCCTAATGTTAGATACTGTCCACTGGCGGGACCAGGGGAGAGTGTAGACAAGCTTTCTTTTGATATTGCTCTGACCCTTTTCCCTTTTGTTGTCTTCTCTTGTAGATTGAAGAGCATAGGATATGCGTGTGTGTTAGGAAACGCCCTCTGAATAAACAAGGTAAGTCACTCAGTCGTAGGCTTCAGATATCTGAGGGTCCCTTGCATCTAGGGATTACCTCCTGAAATATTCTCCTCCCACAGAATTGGCCAAGAAAGAAATTGATGTGATTTCCGTTCCCAGCAAGTGTCTCCTCTTGGTACATGAACCCAAATTAAAAGTGGACTTAACAAAGTATCTAGAGAACCAAGCATTTTGCTTTGATTTCGCATTTGATGAAACAGCATCAAATGAAGTCGTCTACCGGTTAGTCCTTACCTCTTTTTTCCTTCTTATACCCCCTGCTTTCCCCACCACTTCCTCCTTTTGATGTGGGATATTGTGGTATTATGCTCACGGACATGCTTAATTCTGAGATCCTACCTGGCCTCTTGTATTGTCTTTGGGTCAGCCCTCCAAACTAGGAGCTCTGGCTCCTGGCATTAGGAAGGCCCCATTTTTGGGTCTGCCACATCCCCTTTTGCAACTTTAGTGGCCCATCTTTAAGCATATCGTGACTGAGGTATTATCCATTACATTCTGGGCCTAGGCTGGGCAGGCTCTGGGGTTCTTCCCAGTGTTGTATATAGGCACCCCACTACCTACTGAGCTTAGCAGACTTGGATAACTCCAGATCTTCACTGTATAGAACACACCCAGTAGCCTTATTTAAATCTAAATAAAAGCCAAAAAAAAAAAAATAGTAGTTTTTTCATTACACTGTCCATATTTCATGTGATCAGTAGCCACATGTGGCAGAGGCTACTGTTACACAGCACAAATAGGGAATATCTCATCATTACAGGAAGTTTCATTGGAAACAACACCATTTTAGTGCAAAGGGCAATAGTCTTTTTCATAGGCTAAATCTGACTCATGACTCCTTTTATGGGAGAGAGGGGTACTGGAGTTTGAACCCAGGGATACTTTACCACCAAGCTATAATCCAAGCTCTATTATTTCCTTTGTGTGTACTCACTCTACTGAAGGTTGAACCCAGGGCCTCATGCATGCATTCTACCACTAAACTATATACCTATCCTCCTTTTTAATTTTGTTGTTGTTGTTTTAGTACCTAAAATTGAACCCAGGAGCACTTAACCACTGAGCCACATCCTTTTTTTTTTTTTTGAGACAGTCTTGATGATTTGCTTGGAGCCTCACTATGTTGCTGAGGTTAGCCTCAATCCTCCTGACTTAGCCTCCTGAGCTGCTGAGATTACAGGCATGTGCCCCTGCACCCAGCTGTTTTGAGACAGGGTCATGCTAAGTTGCTGAGGCTGGCCTAAACTTGTGATCCTCTTGCCTCAGCTTCCAGAGCAGCTGGGATTATAGGCATGCACCACTGTGCTCTGCTCTTTGTATTATGTCTTATGCTGCAGGTTGTCAGCCAAACTCAGGTTTTTATTTTATATGTCTAGAGTCAGAGAAGAGGCTGGATGGCTTAGAGTTGGGCCATCAGCTTGCTCCTGGCAGGTCAGTCCAATACTCCCCACATCATTTCAGTTAGCTAGTAGTATATCAGATTTGTTAGTAGTGTTGGGATCAGGTTAGACCAATGAAGCAAGAGAGAAGTACAATGCTTAGAAACAATTGAGGAACCCAGGAGCTCTGTAGTAGAAGGACCATGTTTTAGGGAGCACATTTTGAGAACCCTCTGTATCCTTGGTTTTGGCATCTGTGGATTTGACTCACTGTAGATTGAAAATTTTGGAGAAAAAAAATTGTCTTTACTGGACAGACTTCTTTTCTTGTCATTCTTTCCGAAACAACATAGTAAAAACTTATATTAGGTATTATAAGTAATCTACAGATGATTTAAAGTATACCATAGGATGTGTGTAAGTTATATGTAAATACTGTCATTTTCTGTAAGGAACTTGAGCATCTGCTGATTTGGGTGGGTGCAGTGTGGGGGGTCTTGGAATCAGTCCCCTTGGATATCAAGGTGGTTATACAAACACTTCCCTCTACTCCATACTTTCTCCTAGGTTCACAGCAAGGCCACTGGTACAGACAATTTTTGAAGGAGGAAAAGCAACTTGTTTTGCATATGGGCAGACAGGAAGTGGCAAGACTCATGTGAGTATTCAGGTCTGGCAGGGAGAGCCTTCCTGTGGTACAACACTGGGTCTCTGAAAAGGAAATCAATCAGTTTTTATAGAAAGTCCCCTCAGTGCAGATGCCCCATCACCAGACGTACCATTCCAGATAGGATCTTAGCAAGTCCAGCTCCTGTTTTTGATGTGGTCCCTTGTGGCAGTAGAGCCAGTATTGCTCTGGCCTAGGCTTAGGGCCTTTACCATGGTCATCTACCTCTTCCTTTTGCAGACTATGGGTGGAGACCTGTATGGTAAAGCTCAGAATGCATCCAAGGGGATCTACGCCATGGCCTGTAAGTGTGTTCTGCCACATCGGGGTTGGGTATGGAAAGGCAAGTTGCTCACTTATCCAGGCTCTCTCCCTCAGCCCGGGATGTCTTCCTCCTGAAGAATCAGTCCCGCTACCGGAACCTGGGCCTGGAAGTCTATGTGACATTCTTCGAGATCTACAATGGGAAGGTAGCTGGCAGGGAGCCCCTTTTTAAGATGTGGGGTCCCTGACTTTCTAAAACCTTGAGGTTGGCAAAGGGCAACAAACCAGTTAATTGTCATATTTTTGGGCCATTCTTGATCATGAGGTGGCCGCCAAGTTCAAGTGTAGCAGGAATTCTCAGGGCTCCCTCTAGATGGAAAGTTTGCCTGTGCATGCCCTTTCCTCCCTTGACACACTTCCTTTGTAACCTTTTTCCCAACTTCATTTTTATGTTCATTCCCCCACTCCCTGTATATCTCTTTCTGCCTCTCTACAGCCTCTGCTTTTGCAGAGTTGCCTTTCTAGAGCAGGGCTTAGATAATGAACATAGCTAATACTTATCATTAACAGGATATTATGTGCTAAGCACTTTACTTGTCTCTACAGATGGAAAACAGGCTAGAGTGATTCATTAACTTGCCCAGCCTCATGCAGCCAGTAAAGTAGCAGGGTAGGATTGAACTGTAGCACACTGGTTCAGATCCCAAGTGTAGTACCCTCTGCTGATCTGATACCTATCAGCTAGTATTCTCTCTGCCTTTCCTGCTGCCCACCCTTGTCTAAGCTGGAGCAGACCATTTAGGAAAGAAATGTTGGGTGGGGCATCTGGCACCCATGACTTTAACCTCATTTCCCTGGTCTGGCACAGCTGTTCGACCTACTCAATAAAAAGGCCAAGCTGCGTGTGCTGGAAGATGGCAAGCAACAGGTGCAGGTGGTTGGGCTGCAGGAGCACCTGGTTAACTCAGCTGAAGATGTTATCAAGATGATCGACATAGGCAGTGCCTGCAGGTTAGAGGGAGAGGGAAGAGGTCCACCTTATGAAGCTTGATTCAGGTGATAGTCTAACGCTGAGGCCATTTTCTTTTCCATATAGCATATATTCCCCCCAGCTTGATAAGGACTATGAAAGCCTCTGTTTTAAGGGGTCTCCATGGGACAGATAAGTTAGGGTCAGAGACTCAGCAAAACCAGCTTAAATATAGTCAAGTCACAGTGTGCTTCCTGGCATCTATGGAATTCTTGTTTTCCCTCCCTTTCTGGAAGTCAGGAAGGAGCTGTGGGTCTGTTATGGGCTGGAAGTAATGGGGCCCATAGCTCCTTCCATACAGAAATAGAGAAGCATTGCTGGGTGTGGTGTTGTACCCTGTAATCCCCCCTACTCGGTAGGATGAGGCAGGAGGATCACAAGTTTGAGGCCAGCCTAGGCAGTTCCTTGAGATCTTGTCTCAAAATAAAAAATAAAACAGGATGGAGCTAGAAGTAGAGTGCCTGTTTAAGCCCCAATACCCAAAAAGGAAAGAAGTGCTGGCAGGTGCAGTGGGTGCTGGACAGCTATGGAGGGCCAAGGAGAGGTTGCTCTATGCAGGACCCTCAAATTCAGACAAGTGGTTCATGACAGCACCCTGTGTGCCCTATAGCAGAGGCATCTCCTCCTTCGTTGGGTCCTTATTTGTTCCCAGGTTCACAGCTGGAGAGAGAAATGCCGTCCAAGGAAGGCAGAATGGAAGTATGGGACAGGCAGACACAGGACTTCTTAGAATCCTGACCTTTACTAAAGAACTTACTGCTGTGGACTGGGATGCCCTGGGAGCTTGTGACCCCAGAAGCTCATAACCTTTCTTTGCCCTCCTCTGCCACAGGACTTCTGGGCAGACATTTGCCAACTCCAACTCCTCCCGCTCCCATGCCTGCTTCCAGATTATTCTTCGAGCCAAAGGGAGAGTACATGGCAAGTTCTCTTTGGTAGATCTGGCAGGAAACGAGCGAGGTGCAGACACTTCCAGTGCTGACCGGCAGACTCGCATGGAAGGCGCAGAAATCAACAAGAGTCTCCTGGCCCTGAAGGTAGCAGAGGCTAGCTAGAGGTGGTTGAACTGGAGGGAGGGAATGGGCAGCACAAGAGGAAAGAAGGAGCGAGCCTCAGTTGTTCCTGCCATCCCGCAGGAGTGCATCAGAGCCCTGGGACAAAACAAGGCTCACACCCCATTCCGTGAAAGCAAGCTGACACAGGTGCTGAGGGACTCCTTTATCGGGGAGAATTCAAGGACTTGCATGGTGAGTAGTGTCACTCTGGAAATGATGGAACGAGGAGAATTGCTCTCCAAGGAGATATTTAATATTGTCCCTGAGCTTCCCACTCAGCACCTCGGACTGCCTGTGTTCCCAGGCTCTTTTTGTTTCTGTGGTGCTAGCATTTGAATCACCCAGATCCTCACATTCTAGGCAAATGCTCTACCACTGAACTACATTCCCACCCCTTACTTTTTTATATTTTATTTATTTATTCATTATTTTTTAATTTTTCATGATTTTGGTGCCAGGGATAAACTCTGGGACACTTACCCACTGAGCCACATCCCCAACTCTTTTTTTGAATTTTATTTACAGACAGGTTCTCACAGAGTTGCTTATCACCTTGCTAAGTTGCTGAGGCTGGCTTTGAAATTGTGATCCTCCTACCTCAGCTTCCTGACTACTGAGATTACAGGTGTGTGCCACTACTTTGGGCACATACTTATTTTTTTTTTTTTTTTTTTTTTTAATTTTAATTTATTTTTATTGTAAACAAATGGGATACATGTTGTTTCTGTTTGTACATGGAGTAACAGCATACCATTTGCGTAGTCATACATTTACATAGGGTAATGATGTTTGATTCATTCTGTTATTTTTTCCTCCCCCCCCCACCTCTCTTTTCCCTCTATACAGTCCCTCCTTCCTCCATTCTTGCCCCACTCCCACCCCCCATTATGTGTCATCATCCGCTTATCAGTGAGATCATTCACCTTTTGGATTTTTGAGATTGGCTTAACTCACTTAGCATGATATTCTCCTATTTCATCCATTTGCCTGCAAATGCCATAATTTTTATTATTCTTTATAGCTGAGTAATATTCCATTGTCTATATGTATATATACACCACAGTTTCTTTATCCATTCATCAATTGAAGGACATCTAGGTTGGTTCCACAGTCTGGCTATTGTGAATTGAGAAGCTGTGAACACTGATGTGGCTGTATCTGTAGTATGCTGATTTTAAGTCCTTTGGGTATAGGCTGAGGAATGGGATAGCTGGGTCAAATGGTGGGTCCATTCCAAGTTTTCTAAGGAATCGCCACACTGCTTTCCAGAGTGGCTGCACTAATTTGCAGTCCCACCAGCAATGTATGAGTGTACCTTTTTTCCCCACATCCTCTCCAACACCTATTGTTGCTTGTATTCTTGATAATCGCCATTCTAATTGGGGTGAGATGAATCTTAGTGTAGTTTTGATTTGCATTTCTCTTATTACTAAAGATGGGGAACATTTTTTCATATGTTTGTTGATTGCTTGTAGATCTTCTGTGAAGTGTTGAGTTCTTTATAAATTCTGGAAATTAGTGCTCTATCTGAAGTATGAGTGGCAAAGATATTCTCCCACTCTGTAGGCTCTCTCTTTGCATTGCTGATAGTTTCCTTTGTTGAGAGAAAGCTATTTAGTTTGAATCTATCCCAGTTGTTGATTCTTGCTTTTATTTCTTGTGTTATGGGAGTCCTGTTAAGGAAGTCTGATCCTTTGTGAGTTGAGTTTTGTGCAGGTTGAGAGATAGGGGTTTAGTTTCATTCTGTTGCATGTGGATTTCCAGTTTTCCCAGCACCATTTGGTGAAGAGGCTATCTTTTCTCCATTGCATATTTTTGGCACTTTTGTCTAGTATTAGAAAATTGTATTTATTTGGGTTTGTGTCCGTGTCCTCTATTCTGTACCATTGATCTGTCTATTTTGGTGCCAATACCATGCCATTTTTGTTACTATTGCTTTGTAGTATAGTTGAAGTTCTGGTATTGCGATACCCCCTGTTTCATTCTTCCTGTTAAGGATTGTTTTAGCTATTTTGGGTTTCTTATTCTTCCAGATGAATTTCATGATTGCTTGCTCTATTTCCGTAAGGTACATCATTGGGATTTTAATTGGAATTGCATTGAATCTGTATAGCACTTTTGGTAGTATGGCCATTTTGACAATATTAATTCTGCCTATCCAAGAACATGGGAGATCTTTCCATCTTCTAAGTTCTTCCTCAATTTCTTTCTTCAGTGTTTTGTAGTTTTCATTGTAGAGATCTTTTACCTCTTTGGTTAGATTGATACCCAAGTATTTTATTTTTTTTGAGGCTATTGCAAATGGAGTTGTTTTCCTCATTTCCCTTTCAGCTGTTTCATTGCTTGCGTATAAAAATGCTTTAGATTTATGCGTGTTGATTTTATAGCCTGCTTATTTTGCTGAATTCATTGATGAGTTCTAGAAGTTTTCTGGAGGAGTTTTTTGGATCCTCTAAATAAAGAATCATGTCATCAGCACATAGTGACAGCTTAAGTTCCTCTTTTCCTATTCGTATCCCTTTAATTTCTTTAGTCTGCCTAATTGCTCTGGCTAGAGTTTCGAGGACAATGTTGATAGAAGTGGTGAAAGAGGACATCCCTGTCTTGTTCCCGTTTTTAAAGGAAATGGTTACAGTTTTTCTCCATTAAGAATGATGTTGGCCATGGGCTTAGCATAAATAGCCTTTACAATGTTCAGGTATCCCTACTGAACATTCAGTAGTTCCTAAGGATAGGAACTACTATCCCTATTTTTTCTAGTGTTCTGAGCATGAAGGAGTGTTGTATTTTGTCGAATGCTTTTTCTGCATCAATTGGAATAACCATATGATTCTTATCCTTAACTCTACTGACATGATAGATTACGTTTATTGATTTACAGATGTTAAACCATCCTTGCATTCCAGGGATGAACCCCACTTGATCGTGGTACACAGTTTTCTTAATATGCTTTTGGATACGGTTTGCCAATATTTTGTTAAGGATCTTTGCATCTATATTCATCAAGGATATTGGTCTAAAATTTTCTTTCCTTGATGTGTCTTTGCCTGGTTTGAGTATGAGGGTGATATTAGCTTCATAGAATGAGTTCGGTAGGGTACCCTCTTTTTCCATTTCCTAGAATACTTTGAGAAGTATTGGAATGAGATCTTCTTTGAAGGTCTTGTAGAACTTGAGAATCCGTCTGGTCCTGGGCTTTTCTTGGATGGTAGGTTTTTAATGGCTTCTTCTATTTCATTGCTTGATATTGATCTGTTTAAATTGTGTATGTCCTCCTGGTTCAGTTTGGGAGGAGCATATGTCTCTAAAAATTTGTCTATGTCTTCGGTAGATTCTGTTTTGTTGGAATACAGATTTTCAAAGTAGCTTCTAATTATGCTATGTATCTCAGTGGTGTCTGTCGTGATATTTCCTTTTTCATCACAAATTTTAGTAATTTGAGTTTTCTCTCTCCTTCTCTTTGTTAGTGTGGCTAAGGGTTTGTCTATTTTGTTTACTTTCTCAAAGAACCAACTTTTTGTTATGTCAATTTTTTGAATAGTTTCTTTTGTTTCAATTTCATTGATTTCAGCTCTGATTTTAATTATTTCCTGTCTTCTACTACTTTTGCTGTTATTCTGTTCTTCTTTTTCTAGGGCTTTGAGCTGTAATGTTAGGTCATTTAGTTGTTGACTTTTCATTCTTTTCAGGAATGCACTCCATGCAATGAATTTTCCTCTTAGTACCGCTTTCATAGTGTCCCAGAGATTTTGATATGTTGTATCGTCATTCTCATTGATCTCTAAGAATTTTTTTTATCTCCTCCTTGATGTTTTCTGTTATCATGTTTCATTCAGTAGCATATTATTTAGTCGCCAGGTGTTGGAGTAATTTCTGTTTTTTATTTTGTCATTGATTTCTACTCTCAGTCTATTATGATCTGATAGAACACAAGGCAGTATCTCTATTTTTTTGCATTTCCTAAGGGCTGCTTTGTGGCATAATATATGGTCTGTTTTCGAGAAGGTTCCATGTGCTGTTGAGAAGAAAGTGAATCCGCTCACTGATGGATGGAATATTCTATATATGTCTATTAAGTCTAGGTTATTGATTGTGTTATTGAGTGCTATGGTTTCTTTGGTTGGATTTTGTTTGGAAGATCTATCTAGTGGTGACAGTGGTGTGTTAAAGTCACCCAGAATTATTGCTTGTGGTCTATGTGATTCCTGAAATTGAGAAGGATTTGTTTGATGTACAGGGGTGCACCATTGTTTGGGGCATAAATATTTACTATCATTGTGTCTCCCTGATTTATGGTTTCCTTAAGCAGTATGAAATGTCCTTCTTTATCCCTTCTGACTAACTTTGGCTTGAAGTCCACTTTATCTGATATAAGGATGGAAACCCCCGCTTTTTTACTGAGTCGATGTGCGTGGTAGTTTTTCCCCATCCTTTCACCTTTAATCTGTGGATGTCTTTTTCTATGAGATGAGTCTCTTGCAGGCAGCATATTGTTGGGTCTTTCTTTTTAATCCATTCTGCCATTTGCCTGCCTCTCGCCTGTCCATCGCCTGCCTTACCCCTATCCATCACCCAATGCTCGAGGCTCACCTCCCGATCGTCCGACAACTGCCAGCAGACTGACCGCAGACTGCCAATGGAGAACCAGCTGCCTGCTGCTGCCTGGAAGTTCACTGTTACAGTACCTGCAGGATCCCTCAGCCCGACCGATCACTCTCTGCCTCTGGGGCCCTCACATCAACTGACTGCTCCCTGCCGCCAGGACCCCCAGACCAACTGACGGCGCCCTATCACCAGGACCCCAGACTGACTGATTGCACCCGGCCTCCTGGATCCCACAACCACATCAAACACACCCGACCTCCAGGACCACTGCCTGACCAACTGCATCCCGTCTCCAGGATCTCCAGCTGACCATGTCCACCCCTGAGCTGCAGCTTCCCATTTGCCAACACATTTTGAAGCCAGAGCAGCCATCTTGGATAATCCTGGAAGCCACAGCTCCGATCTTCGGGTGGGGCAAATCCCATCCTGAGACGCCTGCTGGAGGCTTGAAGCTCATTGTCGGGTACCTCTCATACATCAGCCTACTGAACACTGGGAGGTTTCATTAGTATATGACTGTTATACAGTAGATTTTCTTTTTTCTCCTTTTGAAAAAAAATATTTAAGTTTTTATTTCTTTACGCTTCTTGCTTTCTTTTCCTTCTGTTTACCTGTTCCCTCAGAGTCGCTTTCTCCCTTATTTACATGCTAACATCCGATTTCTTTTGATTACACTCTTACCCTTTCGATTTTCTAGAACTTCTGAATATTCTTTTATTATCCCATTAACAGCCATATTCTTCATCCCTCTGCATCCTCTTTGTCCTCCATCAGAAACTGCAGACATTATTGTAAACCTGTTTGTTTTACCGAAGATAACATTTGACCTCATTTTGTTTATTATGGCAATTTTGTTATTGTCCCCATAGGGGCTATTTGGTCTAGGATTGCATAGGGCCTGACTTGGGCACTGCTAATATTGATCTCCCCTTAAAGAAAGGGTTTTGGAAACCTATAGGGCCACTATAAGCCTATAGGGGGAAATCCGCAATACCCCAGATCTGCACTGCTAGAGGGGAAGATACATGAACAACATGAAAAAACAAGGGAAGAAAACGATCCAAACAAATCTAGATTACATGTGGCTGCCGTCATTTTGAGACAACAGCCAGGCCCCATAGGACCCCTGGCCAGACAGACTGAGCCCTGTTTCCAGGATACCTCAGCCCAACCGATCACTCCCTGCCTCTGGGGCCCTCATATTGACTGACTGCTCCCTGCCACCAGGACCCCCAGACCAACTGACGGTGCCCTATCAGCGGGACCCCAGACTGACTGATTGCACCCAGCCTCCTGGATCCCACAACCACACCAAACACACCCGACCTCCAGGACCCCTGCCTGACCAACTGCATCCCGCCTTCAGGACCTCCATAGAATCCAATGACAGTAGGCTAGAAGAAATGTCAGAAAAGGACTTCAGATTATACATGATTAAGATGATTCGGGAAGCAAAGGATGAGATAAGAGAGCAAATGTAGGCAATGAATGATAATACCAATAAGGGATGTCTTTTTCTATGAGATGAGTCTCCTGCAGGCAGCATATTGTTGGGTCTCTTTTTAATCCGTTCTGCCAGTCTATGTCTTTTGATTGAAGAGTTTAGGCCATTAACGTTCAGGGTTATTATTGAGAAATGATTTGTATTCCCAGTCATTTGGCTTATTTTTGGTTTTTAAGTTGGCTTGGTTTCTCCTTTGAGTGCTTTTTCTCTAAGGTAGTTCCTCCCTTTGCTGACCTCCATTGTTGTTCTTCATTTCCTCCTCATGGAATATTTTGTTGAGAACATTCTGTAGTGCAAGCTTTCTATTTGTAAATTCTTTTAACTTTTGTTTATCATGGAAGGATTTTATTTCATCTTCAAATCTGAAGGTTAGTTTTGCTGGGTATAGGATTCTTGGTTGGCAACCATGTTCTTTCAGAGCTTGAAATATGTTGGTCCAGGCCCTTCTAGCTTTTAGAGTCTGCGTTGAGAAGTCCGCTGCTATCCGTATTGGTCTCCCCCTATATGCAATCTGATGCTTTTCTCTCACAGCCTTCAAAATCCTATCTTTATTTTGAATGTTAGGCATTTTGATTATAATGTGCCTTGGTGTGGATCTGTTGTGATTCTGTGCATTTGGTGTTCTGTAAGCCTCTTGTATTTGATTTTCCATTTCATTCTTCAGGTTTGGGAAATTTTCTGATATTATTTCATTGAATAGGTTGTTCATTCCTTTGGTTTGCATCTCTGTGCCTTCCTCAATCCCAATAATTCTTAAATTTGGTCTTTTCATGATGTCCCATAGTTCTTGGAGATTCTGTTCATGATTTCTTACTATCTTCTCTGTTTGGGCAACTTTATTTTCAAGATTAAATATTTTGTCTTCATTGTCTGAGGTTCTGTCTTCCAAGTGGTCTAGTCTGTTGGTGATGCTTTCCATTGAGTTTTTTATTTGGTTTATTGTCTCCTTCATTTCAAGGATTTCTGTTTGGTTTTTTTTGAGAATCTCTATCTCTTTGTTGAAATGATCTTTTGCTTCCTGCAGGTGTTCTTTCAGCTTATTGGTATTATCATTCATTGCCTGCATTTGCTCTCTTATCTCATCCTTTGCTTCCCGAATCATCTTAATCATATATAATCTGACATTTCTTCTACCATACTGTCATTAGATTCTATTACTATAGAATCTAGATTTGTTTGGATCATTTTCTTCCCTTGTTTTTTCATGTTGTTCATGTATCTTCCCCTCTAGCAGTGCAGATCTGGGGTATTGCGGATTTCCCCCTATAGGCTTATAGTGGCCCTATAGGTTTCCAAAACCCTTTCTTTAAGGGGAGATCAATATTAGCAGTGCCCAAGTCAGGCCCTATGCAATCCTAGACCAAATAGCCCCTATGGGGACAATAACAAAATTGCCATAATAAACAAAATGAGGTCAAATGTTATCTTCGGTAAAACAAACAGGTTTACAATAATGTCTGCAGTTTCTGATGGAGGACAAAGAGGATGCAGAGGGATGAAGAATATGGCTGTTAATGGGATAATAAAAGAATATTCAGAAGTTCTAGAAAATCGAAAGGGTAAGAGTGTAATCAAAAGAAATCGGATGTTAGCATGTAAATAAGGGAGAAAGCGACTCTGAGGGAACAGGTAAACAGAAGGAAAAGAAAGCAAGAAACGTAAAGAAATAAAAACTTAAATATTTTTTTTCAAAAGGAGAAAAAAGAAAATCTACTGTATAACAGTCATATACTAATGAAACCTCCCAGTGTTCAGTAGGCTGATGTATGAGAGGTACCTGACAATGAGCTTCAAGCCTCCAGCAGGCGTCTCAGGATGGGATTTGCCCCACCCGAAGATCGGAGCTGTGGCTTCCAGGATTATCCAAGATGGCTGCTCTGGCTTCAAAATGTGTTGGCAAATGGGGAGCTGCAGCTCAGGGTGTGGACGTGGTCAGCTGGAGGTCCTGAAGGCGGGATGCAGTTGGTCAGGCAGGGGTCCTGGAGGTCAGGTGTGTTTGGTGTGGTTGTGGGATCCAGGAGGCTGGGTGCAATCAGTCTGGGGTCCTGGTGATAGGGCACCGTCAGTTGGTCTGGGGGTCCTGGTGGCAGGGAGCAGTCAGTCAATGTGAGGGCCCCAGAGGCAGGGAGTGATCGGTTGGGCTGAGGTATCCTGGAAACAGGGCTCAGTGTGTCTGGCCAGGGATCCTACGGGGCCTGGCTGTTGTCTCAAAATGGCGGCAGCCACATGTAATCAAACCTGCAGGTACTGTCACAGTGAACTTCCAAGCAACAGCAGGCAGCTGGTGCTCCACGTCGGTGATCAGTTTGCTGACTGTTGTTGGACGATCGGGAGGTAAACCTCGTGCATTGGGTGATGGATAGGTGTAAGGCAGGCAATCGACCAGCCAGAGGCAGGCAAATGGCGGATGATAGGCGCCTGACAGGAGCAATCTGCACTCAAAAAAGGCGTCGATATGCTGGCAGACTGCAGGTCATCACAGCAGACTAATGGGGTAAACAGCAGGGGATCGATAAGCAGCAAAAACTACCTCACCAAAAAACAGATATCCTCTGCTTGAAACTAGAGTTACGGCGTGACAAGGAACGCAGCCTCCCTCTAGTCCGCCATCTTGGATCCCCTCTCACTTCTTCCTCTTTAACCACAACTGAATTAAATTGTCCAGTCTTTGCTGAGCCTGGTAAAGTGCTCTTCGCAGATTCAATAACTTTCCTAATTCGTGTTTTTTGTCCCCCTACCCCCGTCCTGGGAATTGAACCCAGGGGTACTTTACCACTGAGCTACACACCCAGTCCTTTTTATTTCTTATTTTTGAGACAAACTCTCACTAAATTACCTAGGGCCTCGCCAATTTGCTGAGGCTGGCCTTGAATTTGTGATTCTCCTGTCTCAGCTCCAGAGTCGCTGGGATTACAGCTGCATGCCACCGTGCCCACCTAACTTTCCTGATGCTTAAAAGTTTAGGCAAGAGAATCCCATTTAACAGACCATGTATGGCTCAGAGAGGTCAGGTATTTTTCCAAGGTCACACACATCTAGCGATTGGTGAAAGAGAATTTGAATCTAGGCGAATCTGGCCTAGAGTGTAGACTCCTATTGGGGCTGTGTACGTAAGAACCTCAATTTCTCGGCCTGACAAGTGCATGGGGAGATGTGAAGGGCCTGTACTTTGAAAGGCCGAAAAGCCCCTGTGCGCCACCGTCCCCCAGGGCAAATAGCCACCGGTCTGTACCCACTTTCCTCACACAGCTGCCTGGGCATCCTTACTTTTTATTTTGAGGCAGGTTATCACAAAGTTGAGGAGGCTGTCCTCAAATCTGCAGTCCTGCCTCCGCCTCCTGAATAGCTGGAATATGTGCAACCGTATCCAGATTATTCCTAGGTTCTTCGCCAGGCTTCCATACCCTGCTTTTCAGCAACAGCCTCCTCATTGCCCACCTACACAGAGAGGAAAGGATTGACACCCTTTACTGTGTTTAGAAACAAGTCTTGGTTTTGGGAAAGGTCATTCCTCCCTCACCTGGTGAAAAAAGAAGTCCAGAATTCAGAGGATAGACCTAAGGAGAGATGAGAGGGAAGTTCTCATCTCTTCCATGGCTTCTTCAGGTTTATTGACTCCCAGCCTAGGAAATAGACTGGAGCATGAGGCCATAGCCTCCAATGACGTGTTATCCTCTTCCCTATTTTATCTCCCAAGTCCTCCTAAGTGAGGACTGCCATCCCTCCTCTCCAAGGAATATTCTCACTCCTCCTCCCTGGGTAGGGGCCTTTTCATGAGGAAGGAGGGCTTTTCTGGGTAAGCTCTACTTTTTTTTCTTCCCAGTACTGAGGATAGAACCCAGGGCCTTGGACATGCTAGGCAAGCATACCTACCACTGAACCACCCCTCAACCCCTTTGACTAAGCTCTAAACTCTGTTCCCTGAGTCATTATCCCATGACCTAGGTGAGCTGAATTTCTGGTAGGGAGCCACAGCACTTTGGGATGTAACCTTGATAGAGGGATAAAAAAGCAAATGACAGCTGGATGTGGTGCACGCCTGTAATCTCAGCAACTCTTGGAGGCTGAGACAGGAGGATCACAAGTTCAAAGACAGCCTCAGCAACTTAGGGAGGTTCTAAGCAACTCAGTGAGACCCTATGTCAAAATAAAACATAAAATGGGCTGGGTATGTGGCTCAAGGGTTACGTACCCCATTACTTAAAAAAAAAAAAAAAGCAGGGTGTCAATTTTTAAAGCACCTTAATTTGCAGTGCCCTGTGGGGAAAGTTGCCTAGCATAGCATGAGTGCTAAATGAGTCCTCCCACCTTACCATGTAGATATCTTGGCATCTACTCCAGGGGCAAGCTGTGTAGCACCTTCACACTGTGATTCTGAACCTCTTAATCACCATTTTCTCTTTCGTAGATTGCCATGATCTCACCGGGCATAAGCTCCTGTGAATATACTTTAAATACACTAAGATATGCTGACAGGTATGAGGACCTACAGCCAGGTGGGATGGGGAAAGGAATGGCATTGATGAGTGGGGAGGAGACTGGAGGAGACTTGGTCTCTGACTCAGTGGGAGGTGGGAGTTGTTAGGTCCATCCCAGTCCCCTGCAGTCAGTGTGTGAGGGTCTTGTCCAGTCCAGCTTCAGGTTATGCCACTTCTTTCTGGCTGAAGGCAAAGTTGCTACTCCATCTGCTTGGAGGCCCAAGCCTTGCAACCTGAGTGGTGCTGCACTCCTGTGGTGAGTATAAGGGGCTGCCATGGGATTTGAGACCTTCTTATTTCCTCAGAGTCAAGGAGCTGAGTCCCCACAGTGGGCCCAGTGGAGAGCAGCCAACTCAAATGGAAACAGAAGAGATGGAAGCCAGCTCTAATGGGCCCCTGATCACAGGCAATAATGTAAGAGGGCGGGTGGGGCCAGGCAAGAGGGAAGGATGACCTGCTGAAGTGGAAACTGCACACTGTTCTTTCTCTCTCTCTCTCTCTCTCTCTCTCTCTCTCCTTCCCTCTCCCTCCCTTTGGTTCATTAGTTCTCAAAAGAGGAGGAGGAACTATCTTCCCAGATGTCCAGCTTTAATGAAGCCATGACTCAGATCAGGGAGCTGGAGGAAAGGGCCATGGAAGAACTCAAGGAGATTATTCAGGTAGGCATGGGCTTTGGACAGGGAAAGAAGGAATATCCATCTGGAACGTGACTGGAGTTCTGCTCCCACAGGTCTTTAAGTTGGGATGATTATAAGAGGCAGCCCTCTATACTAGCATTCCTAAATCTCCACCTGTCTGTCTAGCTGTTCTCTTAAGGCAGCTAATTACCACACCACCCTCTTTTAGAGCCTGGCACATATAGAATTTCCTGCATCGTTATAGCTGGAATTAATCTCTTTCCTCCATGCTCCTGATTGAGGGTTTAAGAGGTCATTCATGTAGAGCTCTTATTTATTCAGTGAATGTTCCAGTTCCTGTACTACAACCATGACCTAAAACATCAGACCCAGGTAGTTCTCTTTTATATGGTATTGAGAATTGAACTCAGGATGCTTTACCATTGAGCTACATACCCAACCTTTTTTTAATTTTGAGATAGGGTCTCACCAAGTTGCCCAGGCTGGACTTGAACTTGTGATCCCCCTGCTTCAACCTCCCAAATCATTGGGATTATAGGCATGTATCACCACACCTAGCTGCTCATAAGTATATTACTGTGGCCAAGGGTGTAGAGTACTTGCCTAGCATGTGCAAGGCCTTCAGTTCATCCCCAGTACTGCAAAAAAAAAAAAAAAAAAGGCTGGGTATATTGGCACATGCCTGTAAATCCCAGTAACTCAGGAGACTGAGTCAGGAGAATCATGAGTTGGAGATCAGCCTCAGTAACTTAGCGAAGCACTAAGCAATTTAGACCCTGTCTCAAAATAAAAAAGGGCTGGGGATGTAGCTTGGTGGTAAAGTGCCTCTGGGTTAAATCCCCAGTACTCCTCTCTCCCCTATCCCGGCACCCCCCCCAAATTTTTTTTTTTCCCATGGGAGAGGGTCAGGAGACAGTGTATAGACCATGGATAGAGGTATGTCATCCTGCACAGTCATCTGCATTGCAGATGGTTGGGCCTCAGAATTTTTTTTTTTTTTTTTTTTTCTAGTTGCAGATGGACACAATGTCTTTATATATTTATTTTTTATTTTTTTAATGTGGTGCTGAGGATGGAATCCAGTACCTCACACATGTGAGGCAAGTGCTGTACCACTGAGCTACAGCCCCAGCCCCCCAGGAATAATTTGCTGAAGTGTTTTGGTCATTATTAAATTGAAAAGGTCCTCCCTGTGTTGTTACAGCAAGGACCAGGCTGGCTTGAGCTCTCCGAGATATCTGAGCAACCAGACTATGACCTGGAGACCTTTGTGAACAAAGCAGAATGTGCCGTGGCCCAGCAAGCCAAGCACCTCTCAGCCCTGCAAGGTGGGTGTGGCTCCCTCTGGCAGTGGTGGCTTGCTGGCTTCTGGGCAATGCAGGGGATGCCAACTCTGCCCTGAGTGAATAGGGGCCTCTAAGACTCTCATACACCACTGCCCTTTCCTTCTAGATGTCATCAAGGCTTTGCGCCTGGCCATGCAGCTGGAAGAGCAGGCTAGCAAACAAATAAACAGCAAGAAACGGCCCCAGTGACAACTGCAAATAAAGATCTGTTTGGTTTCACACCCAGTCTCTGCCCCGCCCCTCCCTTACCCTCCCCAGTCAACTCTGGGCACCTGGTGAGTTGTTCAGGGTTTGAGCTGGGGCAGGTTTTGGTAAATGCTAAGTGTGAGGGCATCCAGCCCAGGGCAGCTGGGGTGGGAAGCACTATACTTTCCTTTTTCCTCAATTGGGAACAGGAGGAAGGTGCTTTTAGTTACCATGTAAATCTGCCCTTCTCTCCCTCAAGATGAAGTGCTTTCTTGGTAGTTTTCTCTGGGGTAGCATCCTGCCTGCATGAACTGGCTGCTGGTAGAGGCTTCCCAGGGTTGTCCTGGCTCTGGAGAAGAGAGGAGCCTTTAGTCCATTTCTCTCTTGGCTTTGGCCTACCTTCCACAACCTTGGCTCAAGCACTTGGATGTCTTGTACTTTAAGAAAAGTATCTGGGGGGACCTCTGCTTTCCTTGCAGTTTTTGAGGCCCAAGAGTATCCCTGTTCTTTTCTGTTTTATATGTTTATACATCGTGTCTAACAATAAAGCAAATAAAGCAAGAGAAACTAAATCAGCCTTTTTTTTTTTTTTTTTCCCCCGGTGCTGGGGATCGAACCCAGGGCCTTGTGCATGCAAGGCAAGCACTCTACCGACTGAGCTATTTCCCCAGCCCTAAATCAACTTTTTGAGTGGTGTGTGGGAAGAGCCTGGGATGTGTCTGAGATTTCTGGGAACAAGTACTTCATACAAACTTTGGCCTCTGGGTAGTGCTGATTCTGTATTTTTCTTAGATCAATCCACATCTAGAGTCAGTGACAGGCAGAAGACTCCAAACTAGCTTGTTTTCAACCTATTACATTTGTACTATAATGGACAGGAACTATAAGTAGGGAGGAGATAGTACTACTCTATGATTGCGCTCAAGTCATGTGCAGAGTCTGACAAGAAAGCACCTGAGCTGGGTGTAGTGATGCGCACACCTGTAATCCCAAGGGTTTGTTCGGGGAAGCCGAGGCAGGAGGATGGCAAGTTCAAAGCCATTCAACAACTTGGCAAGGCCCTACACAACTTAGCAACACTTTGTCTCAAAAAGGGCTGGAGATGTGACTCAGGGGTTAAGAGCCTCTGGATTCAATCCCTGGGGGAAAAAAAAAAACACTTGACTCTAGACAAAAGATCTGAATGGCAACACCAGTTTGGTCCTGGAAAATTGAGAAGTTTGCAAGTTAGACTGAGGGTCCAAGCATAGGCCATGGGCAGTTTGCAAAGTGAAGGACCAAATTCTGTGTCATGGGGTTTGAATTAACTGAATGATAATGAGGTGTCCATAAAGAAGAGTTTTAAACATAGTCAAATGTGTGGTTAGGATGGTCTCAGTAATGAGAACAGGCAAGCAGCATGGACTATGTAGGCTGTTACAAAAGGCAGAGAATGATGGGGTTGGATGGACCTGATCTTGGTCCTCAACCTGGGTGTTTTGGGTTTTTTTGTTTTGTTTTGTTTTGTTTTTGCAGTGCCCAAGGATCCAATCCACAGCTTCATGTGTACAAGACAAGTGCTCTACTACTGAGCAATATTCTTAGTCCCTCCATTTGTTTGAAAAATAGGGGCATTTTCTACCTTGTAATGAGAGAATTGTACACATCTGAGGTGACATTAAATTCTGAATTTCTGGATTCAGAAATTTGGCTAAATCACAAGTGTAACGGAAATGGCACTCTCTGTGGCCTCGATGCCGTGGCACACACCTGTAATCCCAATGGCTTGGGGAGGCCAAGGCAGGAGAATCACAAGTTCATGGCTAGCCTCAGCAACTGAGTGAGGTCCTAAGCAATTTAGTGAGACCCTGTCTCAAAATATAAAAAGGGCTGGCAACACAGTGTTCTTGAGTTAAATCCTGGGCAAAATAACTTTTTATTGTGATACAATTTATATACCATAGTATTAATTAATGTAAAAATGCACAATTCAGTGGTTTTTAGTATTCTGAATTGGACAATCACTTATATAATTCAAAACTTTTTTTTCAGGGGAGGGGTACCAGGTATTTAATCCAGGGACTCTTAACCACTGAACCACATCTCCAGCCTTTTTTATGTTTTATTTTGAGACAAGATCTCACCAAGTTGCTGAGACTGGCTTTGAACTCATGATCCTGCCTTAGCCTCCCAAGGCGCAGGGATTACAGGAATGTGCCACCACACCCACCTGTAGTCACCCTTTATCAGGTCAAGGAAGTTCAATTCTATTTCCAGTTTATTGAATGTTTTTATTACTTAAGCATGTTTTTTTTTTTTTTTTTGTTTTTTCTTGGGGGGCATGCAGTACTATGGATTGGACCCAGGGGTGCTTTACTGCTGAACTACATTCCCAGCCACCACCACCCCTTTTTTAAATTTAAGACAGGGTCTCATTAAAATCCCAAGGTTGGCCTGCAATTTGTAATTTTCCCACTTCAGTCTTCTGAATTACTGGGATTATAGGTATGAGCCACTGCAACCAGCAGGATATTGGATTTTGTCAAGTGCTTTTTCTGTTCTAAAGTGATTGTTTTTCCCCTTTTTTGTATTAATAATGGTATATTACAAAATCTAGGGCTGGGGATATAGCTCAGTTGGTAGAGTGCTTGCCTTGCAAGCCCAAGGTCCTGGATTCAATCCCCAGCACCACAAAATAAGTAAATAGATAAATAAGAATATCTAGGAAAACTGGTGAATACAATATGGTTAAGTAGAAAATTAGATTGTCCAAATATTTGTGTACCATTCAAATATTTATTGTATGCTTACTAAATGACAGGCATTATTCTATGTTTTAGAATTTTAATAGGGAGCAAGTTTCTACCCTCATGTATATTTTGGTTAAGACAGATACGCATGTAAAAACATTAGAGGTAGTATTAGGTAGAGAAAGATGAGCTTTGCTACTTTAGAAATCAGGCTCCAGTTGGATGCAGGTTGATGCACACCTGTAATCTCAACTTCTTGAGAGGTAAGGCAGGAAGATTGCAAGTTCAAGGCCAGCCTCAGCAATTTAGTGAGAACCTGTCTCAAAAAATAAAAGGGGATGTAGCTCTGTGGTAGAGCACCCCTGGCTTAAATCCCCAGTACTGGGGAGCAGGGGAGCAGACTCAGAAAAGGCCTCCCAGTGTGTGTTGGGGGGGTAGGGGAACACTTTGAATATACTTGAATGAAGAGAGGGAGAAAGCCAACTAAGACTTGGGAAAACAGCTTTTCCTGTCAAAGCATTAAGGCCTGAAGCAGGAAAAGCAAGGTCAGTGTGCCTGGAGTAAGGGGGAGTGGTAGGAGATGAGCAGTTAGAGAGATAAGCAGAGGCCTGATAAGGGATTTTTATTTTATTCTGAATACACTGTAAAAGTAGTGGAAACTGAAAATAAAGAAGAGGTAATGTTGAATCTCTTCCAGGAGATGAGATATAGGGCTGGAGATGTGGCTCAGTGGAAGAGTGCTTATCTGCCAAGGAATAAGATGTAATCTGGAGCCAAGTGTAGCTGGACTGATGCATCGGTTTATTCCCTTAAAATACTTTCCCTCTGTTCTGCATTCCTCCTCTTTAGCCACTAGATAATTTATCTTCCTCTTCCAAGTTATTCTCAAGGAATTGTCTACATACTCTTTCTTTCTATTTTTCAACTTCCCATTCTCTTTCATTTTTGATAAAAATGAATCAAGAGGCTGAGGCTGTAGCTCTGTGGCAGAGCACTTGCCTAGCACATGTGAAGCATTAGGTTCAATCCCTAACACCACATAAAAATAAAGGCATGCTGTCCATCTGCAACTACAAAAATTTTTTTTTTTTTTTTAATGAATCAAGGGCTGGGGTTGTGGCACAGTAGTAAAGCGCTTGCCTGGCATGTGTGAGGCCCTGGGTTTGATCTTCAGCACCACATATAAATAAATAAAGGTCCATTGGCAACTAATTTAAAAAAAATGAATCAAGTATTTGCTCGGTTCATTGCACAGGAACTGCTCTTGCCAATATCACCAAGGACTTTCAGATTACCCAACTGAACTGTAACTTTTTAGTTTTTTTTAAATCAATACTAGGGATTGAACCCAGGGGGGTGCTTTACCACTGAGCTACATCCCTGTTTGTTATTGTTGTTGTTGTTTTAAGACAGGATTTTGCTAAGTTTCCCATGCTGGCCTTAAATTTGCGTCCTCCTGCCTCAGCCTTACAGGTATGCACTACTACACCCACCATTAATCTATGACTAAATAGCACTCAGTACACACCACTCTACACTAACTTTGTTCCTGCCACTTGAATTGGTCCTTTGGTCTCCCTTGCCAGCTTACTTTATCTTATCCTGAATTGTTGATATTCCTTAAGGCTTAGACCTAGGCCCTCTTATACTGCTTGATCCAACCCACTCTTTGGTGCTGGGAATCACATCCAGGACCTTGTACATTCTAGGCAAATGCTCTACTACTGAGCTACATCCCTGGCCCCAAGACCTTTTTAAGTTCGAGACAGGGTTTTGCTATATTGTCCAGACTGTCCTCAAACTTTTGTTCCTCCTGTCTCACCCTCAGGAGTAGCTGGGATTACAGGTGTATGCTTCTGTGCCTGGCTCTCATTTTTCTTTTTTTCTATTTTTTTTTTTTTTTTTTTAATTTTACAACAGAGTCTTGCTTGCTAAATTGCTGAGGCTGGCTCCAAACTTGTGATTCTTCTGTCTCAGCCTTGAGTGGTGGGATTATTGGTGTGTGGCCACCATGCCCAGCCCTGTCAAATTTCTCAATGCTAGGGGTTGGCAGACTACTTTGCATTGACAAGGCCCATGACCTAAGAATGGCTTTTACATTTTTAAATGTTTGGGAAAAAATCAAAAGTATAGTGTTTCATGTGTCAAAAGACAAAAGTATAACAAGTGTAAAGACCTTAATTAGCTCTACTTAGAAATTCTAGAATCAGACACACTTCATTCCCTAAAATAGAATGTGTTCCAATACGCTGACGGTGGTGCTATAGACAGAAAAGGGCTTACAGAATAATAGAAAAATAACTGATTGGTTAACATCAGGTTATTTTTTTGTAAGGATTAAAGCAGAAGGAACTTCATTGTGCCAATTTAAACTGGCCTGTTTGGGAAACTTGGCTTTTATATCTTTCAATGTCTTTCAATGTCTCTGAAGGTCAGATTAGTTTCAAATAGTGATGTAGGACTTTAGTATACTAAAGTAGCTCCATTTTAATGTTTGCGATACTGGAGATCAACCCATCGCCTCAGGGATGTTAGGCAAGCCCTCTATCACTGAGCTATATACCCTCCAGCCCTCCGTTTTGATCTTTAGTCTGGTCTGTTAGGGCCTTATTGCAATAGCTTAGTTTAAAAGGATAGCTTCCTACAATTGTTATTTACTAGATAATACATGAAAATTATATGAAATGCAAATCCAAGTATCCATAGATTTATTGGAATGTAGCCACACCCATTCACTTATATTGCATATTGCTGCTTTCACACTACACAGGAGAGTTGAGTAGTTATGCCCAAGGTACAAACTTAATTTTTTTTCTCCTCAGACACACTTTATCATCACTTAAAAATCAGTAGCAGAACTTATTTACTCTTCGTAAGAAAAGTTTGCCAACCCATGCTCTCTCCCTAGATTCTCTTTCCTCTTGTGGCTTTAATTATCCCATATATACCAACGATTCCCAAAGTAACACCTTCTGACTATATCTCTTATCTAAGGATGACCAGAAATGAACATTCAGCTTACCTGTCATTGCCATTTACATAATTCACCCAGATCTCAGACATGAACACTACCTTAGCCTATCCTGTTGTTAAATGGCACCAATATTCATCAAACTGGTCAAGAGAGAAGAAATCTTTGCCGACTCCTCCTTCAATCACCACATTCAACCTATCACCAAACCCTTCAAAACAAAACCGAAGCCTACCATCTCCACTGCCTTCCAGCCTTTTCCAACACAGCCTCGCCCGTACCTCTCATCCTAGACTACTGGAGTAGCCTCTGAAACGAATCTCTCAAAAACGTAAATAGGCGGAGGCCTGTAATCCCAGAGGCTCGGAAAGCTGAGGCAGGAGGAACCCGAGTCCGAGGCCCTACGCAACTTAGCGATCTGTCCCAAAATAAAATATAAAAAGGGCTGGGGCATGTGGCTCAGTGGTTAAGCGCCCCTAAATTCAATCCCTGGTACCAAAGGGGGGAAAAAAAGTCAAAATCACGCTCAGTAGTACCCTAAACTACTGCATTTCTACCGAAACAGCTGCGTGCTCACCCCCCCAATCTGCCTAAGGTCAGGCGGCTGAGAGTACCAGACCCGCAGACTTCAGGCTTCAGTAAAACTCGCACAGACGTAAGTCACGTCGCCCGGAAGAGACGTAAAGGGGGCGGGGCAGGGTCTCACAAACTGGACCGTGAAGCTTTGCGTTTCCTCTTTCCAGCCGGCGCCGAGCGATGGGTGAGTGTTTCCCTGAGTTGGGGCTGAGAACCGGCGTGACCTCAATCCGGTGCCATCCTTCCCCACGGCGAGTTTAGGACTGGAGGCGCCCCGATCTCTGGTCACAAACAACCGCGAAGGGGGTGGCCCACCGGTTTTAGGCTGCTAAGGGCTGGTGGGGGGGGGGTACTACAGGGGCTCCGGAGTGCAAGCTGCATCAACATGGCTGCCGTGGGAAGGAGCTACGGCTGGGCCGCACGTGTATGATGACACTTCGGTAATGCTGCACATTGCTGACTGAGCAGTGGGGAAGCCAACCTTGGAGAGCTGAGCGTGCGGCCCGCCAGGCGAGTGAGGTCTGGAGCGGCCGAGCCTTCCGCACCGAGCTCCAGCAGCTCAAGCTTCCGCCCCCGTTTCCACACACAGGCATCTCTCGGGACAACTGGCACAAGCGCCGCAAGACTGGGGGCAAGAGAAAGCCCTACCACAAGAAGCGGAAGTATGAGTTGGGACGCCCTGCTGCCAACACTAAGGTAGGTGCGTGCTGGGCCTTGCTGCCTGAAAGGTTGCTTTCCCATGTTACCTAGTCGGATCGCTGGTGGTTGTGAATTTTCTTAGGTTCTGATTTTCTTTGGGACTGGACGGTCTCCCTACCTTTATGTGTTGAATAAATACTAAATGAAAGCATGGCCTCTGGATTCGGTCCCCCCAGTTTACGGTCTGGTAGAGACAGATGCGGGCTGGGATTTGATCAATTCCTGGAAGGGTGGGCATTTCTTGTGATCAGGAGGCTGGTCTTTTTGTTTAGTGGACACTTAATTTTTAGTGCTGGGCCGCAGGTTTTTTTCTTAGGAGGTAACTAGAGTGATGAAAAAAGTATCCTTAGGCGTGGTTGTGGCTGTATTGGTCACCTGTGTGCCACTTGCCAATGGAAGGACTTGTCATAGTTACACTGACAGTTGCCTCCTTTCAATCCAGGTTGCCTTCCCTCACTTGTCTGGCCCTCCTTGATAACCTAGTTCCTGTCTCCTTGTATTCTGCAGATTGGCCCCCGCCGCATACACACTGTCCGAGTGCGAGGAGGCAACAAGAAGTACCGGGCTTTGAGGCTGGATGTGGGGAACTTCTCCTGGGGTTCTGAGTGTGAGTGGGACCCATAAGAAGTGGGTGGGAACTTAGCACTTAAGTCTTGCTAAACTTTTGTAAGTGCTTTTTTATAAGGGATTGCATGCTCTGGAGCAAAGCACTTAGACGTGTCTCCTTGCTGAAAGGCCTTGAGGTAGCAAGAGAGTTTTCTCCAGACTGTTCTGCCCTGGTCTCTTACTCCCATAGCCTGAGGGATTGGGGCTGATTTTTAGAAGGTTAGTTGTCAAACACAGGCCCTAGGAAAATATGGAATTGTGGAGGAGCTGATACCCCATGGCTGGGTGAATTAGAGTTCCCTTCTGCTTCTGCCCTACTTTGGGAGGTAAGGAAAGTCCAGTTAATTGACCCTTGGTTTACATGACTTGATTCTGAATTTCTCTTGTGAGTAGGTTGTACTCGTAAAACAAGGATCATTGATGTTGTCTACAATGCATCCAATAATGAGCTGGTCCGCACCAAGACCCTGGTGAAGAACTGCATCGTGCTCATTGATAGCACACCGTACCGACAGTGGTACGAATCCCACTATGCACTGCCCCTGGGCCGCAAGAAGGGGGCCAAGCTGGTGCGTGCCACTCCTGTATGGGTTAGGGGGAGGGCTGCCTGATTTGAGCCTTCTTGTGATGAAAACTCTGTCCAGTTCTGCTGCTGAAGGGAGAGAGATGAATGCCTTTAGTGCTGAGGAGGGCAGGCATTGGGCTGAAGGAGGCTCTGATGGCTTCTCTGAGCTAAGCCATCTGTGTCCTTTTTATTTAGACTCCTGAGGAGGAAGAAATTTTAAACAAAAAGCGATCAAAGAAAATTCAAAAGAAATACGATGAAAGGAAGAAGAATGCTAAAATCAGCACTCTCCTGGAGGAGCAGTTCCAGCAGGGCAAGCTGCTTGGTGAGATGGCTGTTGGGTTGGGGAAATGGGAGTCACAAAGATGCAGTGTGCCCTCTGCATTTTACCCTTCAGTTGATTTTACTTCACTGCCAGGCATGTTTATCTAGAGGGTTCATCAAAGAAGTTTAATGATAGTAGGACATTGGTATGAAAGTGAAATGTGAAATTGCAGGTAGAAAGGGTATATCCACACATCCTTAAAGCTTGACCTCAGATTTAGGGATATTTTGGTAAGCCCAGGCAGTGAGGGGGCTGTCTCAGTGATGAAAATTTTGTCCAGTTCTGCTACTGACTTTTAAGTGATGATAAAGTGTGTCTGAGGAGACAGTGGGCTTCATGCCTGCCCCCAGGGTCCCAGAACCAACATGGACCTTTTTCAGAGGATTATATAGGTATGTGGGGCCTTTTGTCATTCACTAAGAGCCACATGATCTCTTGCAGCCTGCATTGCATCAAGACCAGGACAGTGTGGCCGAGCAGATGGCTATGTGCTAGAAGGCAAGGAGTTGGAGTTCTATCTAAGGAAAATCAAAGCCCGGAAAGGCAAATGAGTTCTCCCTTCTGTCTTAGCTCGTGTAATAAAAGTGTTTATTGTTCTATGCCCTATGTTCATGTTGTTTGACTATTTGGCTTTTTATTTATTTATTTTTGTACTGGGGATTGAACTCAGGAGTATTGATCCCTGAGCCACATCCACAGCCCTGTTTTGTATTTTATTTAGAGACAGGATCATGCTGAGTTACTTAGGGCCTCACTTAAGTTGCTGAGGCTGGTTTTGAACTTGAGATTCTCCTGCCTCAGCCTTCTAAGCCACTGAGATTATAGGCATGTGCCACCATGCCTGGCTGATTTTCCTGTTTTGAGCAAAACTGATAATGATATGTGGTATGCCCCTCTTCCCACCTTCTATCCTAACCTGGTTCTTCCCACTGTGGAGTCCTCATTGGCCTCTTATATCCCTGAAGGCCCAACTTATTGGACTATGTAGACTCTGACTTTGCATAGTTGGGCCATTGTTTCTCACTGGGTTTCAGTGGAAGCTGTATTGGGGAGTTTTTAAGAAGAAATATGTAAATATATGAATATAATAAGTTGGTATGTTTTCATTGTGGACCTGGATTGTGAGGGTTTGATTGTGTGGGATCAAACTCAGGATCTTGTGCATGCTGACCACATGCAATGAGTTATACCCACAACCAATTTTTAGTTTTGGTAAATGGATGGTCTGGAAACCTTAAAATTGTATTCAGAGTGTTTTCTGCATCGCTGAGAGCAGATTAACCCATTATATCTCAGTGTCGTTCATATATAAATATACGAATATAATAAGTTAGTATGTTTTTGTTGTCTTTTGGACTCTGGTGCTGGGGATCGAACCCAAGGCCTTGTGCTTACTTACAAGGCAAGCACACTGCCGAGGCTGACCTTGAACTTGTGAGTGATCCTCCTGTTTCAGCTTCCCAGGTCACTGGGATTACAGGTATGTGTCACACCTGGCTAAAGGACCTATTTTAAGAGCTGAAGAAGCATAAAATCCAAGTAGTTAATCAGCTTGGCTAAGTTCCAGACTTCTGTGAAAAGATGATTAAAAGGTATATCAGGAGATCAGCCTCTTCTGAGTACTGAAACTGCTTTTGAAGACCAAATAAAAAAACTTACTATTGGCTCTGGTGAGACAAGGCCCTGCTTTCCCAGTGTTCATCTTTGTTCACTACCTTAATATCAGCTGATGTTTACTGAGTTCACATATCAAGCATAGTAAAGCAACACTGAGCATTCCCCCTCCTTTTTCCTTTTGCACAGTAGTGGGGATCTAATGCAGGGCTTCCCACAGGTTAGGCACACACTCTACTGACCTACATTTCCAGGCCTGCTTTATTTTGAGACTCTAGCTAAAGTTACCAGGCATTCCTAGAACTTAGAATCTGTCAGCCTCCCAAGTGGTCAGTATTACAGCTTGGTTCTCCCTCTCTTCTATCTCTAATCCAACAAAAATATCTGTTTTTTTCTAGTCTTAAATTTACCTGCTCACCATCTCCACAGCCTCCATAGATGATGATTCTCACCATAGAGCAAGAATATCTCTGAAACCTAAGAAAAAAACCCAGAAGCCTTCTGAATGAATAGCTATCATTGTAGGGTTCTTAAGTCTCCACGTTACAGATTTGGAAACTGGAGACATGCTTGTAATCTGAGGCAAGAATATCACAAGTTTTAATGCCAGCCTCAGCAACTTAGACCCTGTCCAGAAAATGAAAAGGACTAAAAAGAGCTGGGTCCAACCTTCAGTACCTAAAAATAAATAGATTTGGAAATTGGAAGCAGGTGTAGAACTGTTTAGTATTGCCAGGCCTAGTGGCACACATCTGTAATTCTAACTATTAGGGAGGCTGAGGCAGGAGGTTGGCAACTTCCAAGAGCAGCCTGGGGGCTGGGCTTGTGACTAAGTGAAGGAGTGCTTCCCTGGTGTGTGTGAGGCACTGGGTTCAATCCTTAGCACCACATATAAATACATAAATAAAAGAAAGGTCCATAAACAACTAATAAACATTAAAAAAAATAGCCTGGGCAAATTACAAATTAGCAAGACCCTGCCTCAAAAGGATGGGGATGTAACTAACTGGTAGAGTATTCCTCCTGCTAGAATCTCTAGAATTCAAAAAAGATAAAGAAATGTAGCCAGCGATCAAATCTTCCCCTTTCCCCCACTGAATGCCAGGGCAACTGTACACCCCTAGTGCCTCCCTCCTTTGTCTTCCTCCTTTGTTCTGATAGTAGTTCTTCGGTTGTAAAGGCAAGACAGGTTTGTCATTCACCATCTTTAGGTGGAGGCTAGAGCTTGGAAGGAGCCCAGTTTTATAATTCCAGTCTCCATGGGTCTTATCCACAGGGCCTCTCTCCCCTAACTGAGTGCTCCAGCGTTGCAGGCACACCGTGGAGGTGGACGCGTGATTCTACCCCTTGAAGTGTTCTCCCGTTTGGTTGGGAGGACTGCAGGAACATCCAAATGCTGAGGTCTGGGGTGGTGGGTGGCATGTGACTGCTTCTCATCTGAGTTTAATCCTCCATGGCATATTCCCAAACCCTTATTTCATCTGTATCCTACAGTGCACATGTCAATTCATTTTACACAAATAATGAATATATTCTCCTTGTCAACAAAAACGTCACAAAGTTCCCTGGTGCACATACTGACCACGCCTTCCCAGTGATTTAGGTTGTCAGTGTGAGGAAGTTATATCTTTCCAAACATTCTTTAATGCATGACTCTAAAACTGTCAACCCCAGACCAGCATAGCATCACCTAAAATCTTGTTAGAAATACTACCCTTTTGGGGTGTGGGGGGGTGGTTACCACTGAGCTACGTTACCAGAACTTTATTACTTTTGAGACCGGCTCACTAAGTGGTTTATGGCCTCACTAAATCACTGAGACAAACCTCGAACTTGTGTTCCATCAGGCACTGGGATTACTGCTTGCACCACTGTGTCCAGCTAGAAATGTCATTTGATCTATATACCAAATGAAACGCATCAGAAAAGCTAGGTGTGCCCAGCACCACAAGACTTCCAGTGATGCTGATGCTTCCTCAAGTTTCAAGACCACTGGCTCGGGTCTCGGTTGCCAGGCAAGGAGGAATCTAACTTTTGCACCTGGGCTATAGTCCTCCACACCTGGCCTTTATCCTTCTAGCTTCACCTCACCAAGGACCCATCCTGACTGGCTCTTCCCACCATCTTCTCTTTCAAGGATGGTCCCTAAATTCTGCTCAAGGCCCACAGGAAATGTTGCTCTAAGTGCTGACAGGCAGGACACAGCACTGCAGGAGGGAAGGGGGAGTGGCGGGAGGTAGGGGTGGGACAGGCAGAAGGGTCTCAGGGCTCCAGGGCCTCGTCCCCAGATTCCACTGCCTCCTCTTCAATGCGGCCAGTGGCTTCAGGGTCTACTCCCTCCTCGGTTCGGACACGCAGCAGATGCGGGGTCCTCGGGGCGCCACGCACCCGGCCAAAGTTTCGGAGGCTTATGGCAGGGGAGGGTGCTCCTGCACCCAGGAAGCGGCTCAGCAGCGGGGTTTGTGCTGCAGGCACTGGCCGGGCCAACCCTGGAAACGCCTCCACCTGCAGGCTCTGTTCAGGGTCATCGCTCATGCTATGGCCAGGAGGGTGTACAGGGTGAGACTTGAGGCCAGACTGGACCAGGGGCAGAGTAAGGGGTTGGGTATATTAGTGCTCCAGAGGGTGACTGGGGACCTGGCACCAGCCTGCTGGGTCAAGCAAGTCTGGCCTTGGCCAGCACGGGCCACTTACCGCAGGTTGAAGGTGGACCCCAGGAAAGAAGGTCGTAGTGACTCCGCTGCTGTGGCCACAGTGTAGGGTGGCTGTGGCTGCTCCTCATCCCAGTAGGGGTCCTTCTCCGCAGGGGGCAGGTTTTGGTACATGTCATCTACAGAGAGCAGGGAAACCTGGACCAGAAGAGGGGTGGGCAGCAGGTCACAAGGATCCTCCTCTCCTCCCCACACACAGACTTGAGAGATGACTGGGGGAGGGAACCAAAGAATTGACCCCTCAACCTACTCCCACCTCACCTGCAAGTTTCGGTCTATGAGCTGGTTGGTCTCAAAATCATCATCATCTTCACCAAAGGGGTTGATGATCTGTTCAGCCACCTACAGGATGCAGAGACAATGTCTTTTGGGCTTAGAGCCCCCACTCTACCCCAAACATTGGGTTTGACCCGTGCCCAAGCATGGCCATCTGCAGTGCCCACCTTGAGCCAGCCAGCATAGAAGAAGAACTGCAGCAGTGTGGTAAGAGGCACATACATGTCCAGGTCTCCCAGGGCTGGCGCTGCGTTCTGGCCTGGTTCCCGAGGCTCCTGAGGTTTGGCAGCCCCTGCCTCTGGCTCCACAAACTGGCGGCCAACCAGGGAGAGGGCAAAGAAGGAGTAGACAGCTATGGTCACCACCTGGAGAAGGGAAAGCCAGGCCCAGAGTACGGTGCAGTGGCACACACAAATGCATCCCTGCTCCTGAGACCCTGGGGAGTTTGACTAGTAATGAAACATGCAAAGGGGTGGCAGCACCAGCAGGATAGGGTCACCTTGGTGGGGTGGAGGGAGGCTTTGAAGGTGAGCTCTTGGATATTCAGAGCCTCACTGAACAGAATGGGCCCAGGGAAAGGACCATCTCTTAATTCTCTTCAGGATCTCACACACGGCACAGAACATACGATAGGCATGGGACAGGGGAGGTGAAAGCATTTACTTGGGTGTAGACGAGGGGGATGCTGATCCAGTCGTAGTGGAACAGCATGCTGCACTTGGCACGGTACTTGTTCAGCTCCTGGTGGAACAGCAGGAAGAGGAGGTCAGCAAAGGGGAAGAAGGAAGACTAGGAAGAGAACAGGGAAGCCCAGCACAAAGCAGGCCTGGGCAGACCTGAGGCTGGGCCTGCTTTATGATGTTATTAGACTGGGGTGCCTTTGATGGGAAACAATTTATCAAAGTCCTTGCAAGCACAGGCCATGGAGCTAGAAGGTCTCAGAATGAATCCCAGCTGTGCTAACTAGCTGTGTGATTTGAGCTTTTCTACAGTGTCTGTTCCCTCGTTTGTTAATGGGGCTAAAGGAGCTACTATAGGTATGTACTTCCAAAAGTGTGTGTTACTTAGTTGCAGCCATTCAAGTGTTAAGTACCAAAATTAAAGGCAGGAAGACCAAGGAAGCTGGACCTAGATTAACTCACTTCCAGAAGGAGACAAAGAGCAATGTCATCACGGATTCGCCCATCTCTGCGGGCCTGGGCTGCCAGGTTGGTGAACCAGACGCAAGGGACCCAATACTTGTTGAAGTCGGATTTCAGGCTCTCAAACTTTTTCCTCTCTTCCTGGGACATGAACCCTGTGAAGTGGGTGGGTGCAAGACACATCCTTCGCCACCAGGGGAGGCTGATGGTCCACTATGTGGCTGCCCTCCCTTGTGTACACCGGCTGTCTCATCTCACCAAGCTGGGATCCCCTTCTGGGGATTAGACCTTCCTGGAAAGGCCCTGACTTGAGAATCCCCCGGCCTGACACCTACACCCAGCTGGGATGCCAGGCCCACACAGAGGTCCCACAGACCGCGCACCTGAGTCCACCACGTGCTCCATAGTGGGGAAGCGCTTGAGCACGCGCGTGCTCACCGAGCGCAGCACCAGAACTGATGCCAGGTTGGCATAACGTATAAGAGTGCGGCGGAGCAGGCGGCCGTGCTGGTCCACGCCATGCACGCTGGCTGAGATGACGCACATCAGCTGGTCCGGCAGAGGGATGCTTGTGTACTGGGACCACCAGCGGTTCACCACCAGAGTCACATAGAAACCTGGTGGGCCACCATGAGTAGTGGGGGAAAGAGGGAATCATGGAGGAGCTGGGAGTCAGCGAGCCCTGCCTCCCAAGCCAGAGGGTAAGCCTGCAGCCCCTGAACCACAGCCAGGCTGCTGCAAGCAGGCTCCCGCTTTTGGCTCCAGTGAGCCTTGCCTCTTCCTCTGGTTCTACCACCCTGCTGGGCCAGGCCAGACCAGGAGAAGGAAGAAATGCAAATTTCCAAGGAATTGGGGAAGCGAGAGTATAAGGTCAGGTAATGGTTAACTCTGAGACCCACTTCCCATGAGGGTGAGGAAGGGGCTGTCACCTCTTTCCAGCTCCCCTCAACCCAGAGTGGAGTTGTGAGGCCACAGGTGTCTTGTGCCTGTGTGGAGTGAGGGTCCAGCAAGTGTTAGGCAGGGCCTTGCCCTGGAGAAGCCCTGGACCCAGCCCCCAGTCCCCAGCTCTCAGCTGGTGCCTTCTCCAGCTGGCTCTAAGCTGTGCTGCTCAGAGCTGTCAGCTCAACCCAAAGGTTAGAGACCACAGCCAGGGAAAAATAATGGAGCCTCACCCAGTACAAAGGACAAAGGGATGAGGTCCGCAGAGCGGTTGCAGTATCGGGCCACCTGTGCATACACTTGCCTCTGCTCCTGGGTCAGCAGCAACCTTGGGAAGGTCAAGCGTAGGCCTGGGTTGAAGGGAGGTAGACAGACAGCCTCTGCCCCAACAGGCCATCCCTGAGACCCACCCTCACCTGTAGGCGATGCTGAGCACAGCGTAGAGAGCAACGAAGAGTAGGAACTCCTTGTAGAGGAGCTTGTAGATGCTTCCCCTCCAGCGAAGGAGCAGACTGGAGAAGCCACCAAAGCGTGCTTCTGCCACTTTGAGGGTGTATGAAACCGTCATGGTTCTGGGGCCTGAGGCAGGAGGTCACAGAGCTGTCCTTCTCCTTAGCTTGTGTTTCCGTTAGAAGCTTAGTACCCAGACAACCTCCCTTCACCTCTGGTCCATATACATGTGGGCCTTCAGCCTGTCAGTAGATAAGAGGCCAGAAAGCCACAGAGCACACCTAGCACAACCAACCCATCCTCTGCAGAACCTGTACTCACAGGTGAACCAGAATGGAATAGAGCAAAACAGGCTGAGCTCCGTGCCCCCTCATGCATGAGACTTTCCCAAGCTCTTTTATTTTTTTTTAGGTTCCGGAAATTGAACCCAGGGCCTGGAAATGTTCTGAGCAAGTGCTCTGAGTTACATCCCTGCCCTTTCCCAAGCTCTTCTTCCACCTGCAGGGCTTGGATAATGGATTTTGAGCTTCTGGAGACAATCCCCAACTCCAGCCCAGAACCACCTCTCTTGCTCTGAACTCTGATTATCTGGTCTCCCCAGGCCCAGGGCACTTTCACCCACACATACCTGCCTGCCTGCTGGGAGCAGCAGCCTGTGTAGAGGAAGAACAGCCAGCTTTCACTCTGCACAAATTTAAGTACCTGCTAGGACTGAGGTTGTCATTGATGGATTGAAGAATCATCTAGCTTCCCCCGGTCCTGGGAACTGGGTGAATCTCCCTACCCCTGCAGGGCTGGGCTGGCCTTTGAGAAGCAGAAGTACCATTTGCATTGACCCTATCGCTCACACAAATGACACCATGTCCTTCAAGCCAGGATGACAGGGATCACTGTCCCATGCTCCAGGTGAGAAGACAGGAGCAGAATAAACTGTTATAATACCAACTATGGACTAAGGGACAGGTACTAACTATACCAAGAGCACTACCATGTCACTCTTTCATGGAACTCTCATCACAACCCTACAAACAAAGCAGGAACCATCCTCATTTCAAAGATAAGACTCCAAGAGGTAAATGACAGCAAGCATATATGTTAGAGATAGAATTCAAAACCAGAAGTGACAGACTTTAAAGACTAGAAGTAGCCCAACTAGGCCTAGACAAGGACTTGAACTCCAGGACTAGTGTCCAGTGCTAGGGTTCTGAGGGTCCTGGCCAGGATTTTCCCTATTTCCCCACAGGACTGACAAGGTCACAGATCTAGGAACTCAGTACCAGAATGCAGACCCCTTTAAGTCCTGTGTCCTACCTCCTGACTCCCAGAGTCTGGAGTGACCACTTTCAGAGCAAAGCTATTGGTGCTTTGCAAGAAGCAAAAAGGCCTACCTAGTTGGCAGTTTTTCCATTTTCATGTAGATTTTTTTTTTTTTTTCCAGTACTGGAGGTTGAACACAGAGTTGCTCTACCACTAAGCTCCATCCCCAGCCTTTTGATTTTTCTTTATGATCTTTATTTTTGGTACTGGGGATCAAACCCCAGGGCACTTTACCACTGATCTACCAGTCTTTTTTAAGTTTTTTTACTTTGAGATAGGATCTCGCTAAGTTGCTTAGGGCCCTGTTGAGTTGCTGAAGTTGGCCTTGAACTTATGATCTTCCTACCTCAGCCTCCGAAGTTGATGGAATTACGGGCACACACCACCGCACCTAGCTTATTTTTCATTTTAAGATAAGATTTCACTAAATTGCCAAGGCTGGCCTCCAACTTGCAGTCCTCGGGCTGGTGTGGACATGTGAATTTTTAATATATATGCCAAGATATAAACATTAATACAAGTCAAAATGGTTCAGTGAACAAGTTTCAGGAGTTCATAACAGTTGTATTAAAAAAAAAAAAAAAAACTTTTCCTGAACAATGCCAGCATTTGGATTAAAAAAAAAAATATTTAGATGTTGATCTTTACTTTTATTCATTTATTTATATGTGGCTCTGAGAATTAAACCCAGTGCCTCACACATGCTAGGCAAGCACTCTACCACTGAGCCACAACCCCAGCCCAATTTTTTTTTTTTTTTAAACAGTACTGGGAGCCAGGCACGGTGGCATACACCTGCAATCCCAGCAGCTCCAGAGGCTGAGACAGGAGGATCACAAGTTTGAAGCCAGCCTCAGCAAAAGCGAGGTACTAAGGAACTCAGTGAAACCCTCTCTCTAAATAAAATACAAAATAGGACTGGGGATGTGGCTCAATGGTTGAGTGCCCCTAACTTCAATCCCTGGTCCCCCCCCAAAAAAAACAGTACTGGGGATTGAACCCAGGGGTGCTCTACCACTAAGCTCCATCCCTAGTCCTTTTTATTTTTTCAATCTTTATTTGTTCTTTTCACTTACACATGACAGTAGAAACCATTTTGACATATTACAAGCTTCGAATCTATCTTATTCTAATTAGGATCCCAGTCTTTGGATGTACACAATGGTGAGATTCACTGTGGTGTATTCATATATGTACACAGGAAAGTCATGTTAGATTAATTCTGCTGTCTTTCCCCTTCTCATCCCCCTCTCTTCCCTTCACTCCTCTTTGTATAATCTACTGAACTTCTATTCTTCCCTTCCTCCCTTTTTATTTTTTGAGACAGGTTGTTGCTCCATTGCCCAGGCAGGCCTAGAACTTGCCATCCCCCTGTCTCAGCCTCCTGAGTTGCTGGAATTAGAGATGTGCACCACTGTGCCCAGCCAGCATTTGGGTTTTTAAAAAACAAATTTATTGCCCCATGCATGCCTGTAATCTCAGCTACTAGGGAGGCTAATACAGGATAGTAAGATCGAGACCAGCCTGGCCAACTTCACAACACCCTAAAAATGAAAAGAAGGACTGGGGATGTAGCTCAGTGGTAAAGCATCCCTGGATTCAATCCCCAGTACCACAAAAATCATCATCCTTGTCACCCCCACCATCATCATCATCATCATCTTATTGAAGGCAACTAAATGGTGTTTGTAGCATTTTATCACAGAGTCCCTCCATTCACTATGCTTTTCTAAGTTGTTCCATGTGTTTTAAGTATGTGTTGTTTGTCTTCTAAACTGTTCTTGTAAGTTTACTATTATTATTTATTTATGTTTATTTAGAGACAGGGTCTCACTAAGTTGCTTAGGGCCTCACTAAACTGCTGAGGCTGGTCTTGAACTTGCAATCCTCCTACCTCAGCTTCCTGAGCTGCTGGGATTAAAGGTGTGTGCCACCATGCCCAGCTGTTAATTTCTTATTAAAATACATTATACTGCCAGGTGTGGTGATGCACACCTATAATCCTAGCTACTCGGCAGGTTGAGGCAGGAGGATCACAAATTTAAGGCCAGCCTTGGCAATTTAGTGAAACCCTTTCTCAAAATAAAAAAGGGCTAGAGATAGAGTTTAGAGGGAGAGCACCAGTTCAATCCCTGGCACTGCAAAAACATAAAAACAAATAATAATTACAAAAAAAGATCCAAGCCTTGAGAGCTACTTAGCAGCTTAGCCTACTCTGCTCTCTCGGTGTCACCTTTGCTTTCAATAAACCTCTGCCTTGCCAAAAACAAATGAAAAAGATCCAGTTCTAAGAAGCCTCTGGAGAACCAGCCAAGCTCCTTCCCCAAATCACTCCTCAAAGCCCTCAGGTTTTCCCCCTTGCAGCAGTCACTCCAGGCCCCCCAGACAGGATTGGATCTGATTCATCTCAGGAAAGTCAGGGAAGACTTGAAACCCAGCTAGATTCTTTTTCTCTTTCTTCCCTTCCTTTGTAACAATGGTCTGCTTCATGCTTTGAATATAAATAACCCTTGCTGCTTGGTACCAGGAATTGAATCCAGTGGTGCTAACCACTGAGTCGCATTCCCAGGCCTTTTTATTTTTTTATTTGAAGACAGGACCTTGCTAAATTGTTGAGACTGGCCTTGAACTTGCAATTCTCCTGCCTCAGCCTCCTGAATCCCTGGGATCACAGATATGCACCCCCAGGCCTGACTGTGATTTATTTTTAAAATGGACATGTTTCTTTCTCCCTCCTGCCCCCTCACTAATCTGGGAGGGAGGCTGAATGGAAACAGGATTACCTTTCTTCCCCATCCTAGGCAGAGTTACCTGTTATTGAGCACACACCCACTACAAGAATGAAATAATTCTGACTTCAAAATGGTACCAGAAGGGTTGTAGCTCAAAGGCAGAGCACTTGCCTCATGTGTGAGGCACTGGGTTCCAGTCTTAGCACTGCATTAAAACAAACAATAAAGGCGTGTGGTCCATCTACGAATCCAAAAACTTAGAAAAAGATGGCACCAGAAGATCTAAAAAATCGCTATCTCCCAAGTTAACAAGTGAACTACAACTCCAAACAGGGAATAATTGGAATGTGACCTTTTTTAAAACTACCTATTTACAGGCAGTGGCACTCATCTGTAATCCCAGTGGCTGGGGAGGCTGAGGCAGGAGGATCACAAGTTCAAAGCCAGCCTCAGCAACTTAGTCTGTTGACTAACCCTGTCTCAAAATAAAAAATAAAAAGGGCTGGGGATGCAGTTCAGGAGTTAAGCATCCCTGGGTTCGATCCTTGGTACCTAAATAAATAAATAATAAAAATAAAACTTTCCTGTTCTCCATGATGGGCAGAATCATATCTTCTGGGACAGGAATTCCTTGTGCTTTTCCTTTGCTAGCAAAGTAATAAGACTTCTTCTTTTTTCTCAAAACCATGTCCTTATTGGATTGACATCAGGGACAAAGATGGAGCTTTTGGTAACATCTTCATCCCTCCCTTCTTTCTCTTTTTCTCCCTGTTTTAATATGAAAGACATCTGGATTCCCATTCTCATCCTCCCCTGCCTCTTTAGGTGAGATTTCCCTGGTGAGCCAAAGTCTGGAAACTGTCATGACCTGACTGGAGTTGGGCCCTCCTTCCAGGTCCAAGATGAGAAGTCACTGAATAAAGAACAGATCTACGAGAAAGACCAGTACCTCATCCATCTCAGTCACAGAGCCCCTTCCCAAGCTCTAATCTGTGATTTCCCTACAGGCTAGGGACGGAGCTCAGGCGTAGAGTGCTTGCCTAACATGCGCAAGGCCCTGGGCTTGATCTCCAGCATGAAAGAAAGGAAGGAGTGAAGGAAGGAAGGAGGGAAGAGAGGGAGGGAAGGAAGGGGAGAAGGAAGGAAGGAGAAAGGAAAAGAAAAAGAAAGAAAGATAGAAAGAAAAGAAAGCAAGCAAGCTAGCTTTCTGGACCGCTTACCACTCAAAGATGTTCTAATACTTGGGAAGCCAGGCCCAGGGTCTCTCTGACAGCTTTCTCCAAGGCAACTCCTGCCCCCATCCTCAGCCCTCACACTTCTGCCTGTTACTAGCACTCTGGTCTGTGAATTTCCCACAGATCTAGGATGAAGGTACATGACCTAAAGTGTCTGTCCCAGGAAGGGACTGTCACCAGACCTACCCTGCCTCTCCCTCCTGAGTCACATATCTCCCTTCCCACTGCCCAGGTACCCTTCCCCTGGTTTATGATCCAGGAGAGGGAACCATTTAACCTGTAAATCACTTTGCCCCACCCTGCTTGTCAACCTCCTGTACTATCTCCCTTCCTGCTTTTCCTGCCCTCCAGTGCACCCTCCTCCTCATAGTTAACTTGGATGTATGCTGTACACTTAGTACTACAGTGTCTGCAGCTAGGCTTCACCATGGTCACCAAGGTTACCAAGCATCATGACTTTTTTTTTTTTTTTTTTTTTTTGCGGTGCTGGGAATTGCACTCAGGGCCTTGTACTTGCGAGGCAAGCACTCTACCAACTGAGCCATATCCCTAGTCTACATCATGCCATTGAGTGAACCACTTCTGTGCTTAATTTTTCCATGGTGAAATGGGGATAATACCTATCTCATCGAGTTGTTGTGAATATTAAGTGAGTTAATTGTATAAACTGCTCAGAATAGCACAGGAGAAGCACGAAGTATACTCTAGCAATTAGCACATGCTTTAGTTTTTGGCTGTAGCACTCTCCAAAGAACCCTGAAATCTTATTGCTGAATCCTCCAGAGTCCTAACCTCACTTGATATCTCTCATTCTTGGAAGACTGTCCTCTCTTGGCCTCTGACCTGACAATGTCAAGAGACTCCTAGCAGCCAAAGGGACAGGGATATAGGACATGTGCCTAGCAGGGCAGCAGATCTGACAGAATTCTCTGGGGAATGGAGACCCCAAGAGTTTAGGAAAAGCTCAGTTGGGGGCTGGGGATGTAGCTCAGTGGTAGAGTCCTTGCCTAGCAAGCACAAGATCCTGGGTTCAATCCCCATCAGTGCAAGACAAACCCCTCAGTTTTGACAAGCCGTAGGTTATGAGAATCTTGGGGGAGGAGAAGGGGTACTAGCAAGAGGAACAGGGAGCAGTGAGGGAGGAGGACAGTTGCAAAGACAGGGAATGAATGACCCCAGAAAAAGGGCAACTGAATAGTGGAGCCAGACAAACTTGGGTTCAGAACTTGACTCTGCCCCTGGGGAGCTGTAGATGACCTTGGGAAAAGTGTTTATGAAATCCTCCATAAATTTACAATGAGCAATCAACAAATAAGATAAATACCATTTCACAAATGGTGCCTTTTGGCCATCTTCCAGTAATTCTCTGGAAACAAAAGAGACACCCGTGCATGTTGCACTGAATTTCTCCTTTAGAAAACATGGAGTCATTCCTTTGCTCACAGACATACAAGAATTATAGGGGCTGCGGTTGGAGCACCCCTATAATCCCAGCAACTCAGAAGGCTGAGGTGGAAGGATCACAAATTCAAGGACAGTCCCAGCAATTTAGCCTCAAAATAAACAATAAAAAAGGTTGGGAATGCAGTTCAGTGGTAAAGCACCACTGGATTCAATCTCCAGGAAAGAAGAAAGAAAGAGAGAGAGAGAGAGAGAGAAGAAAGAAAGAAAGAAAGAAAGAAAGAAAGAGAAAGAAAGAAGAGAGAGGAATGTCCCACATATGTTACCATGGCAAAACTGAAAGGGTCAACAAAGCACCCAGCATGCTGTTGGTATTGTAAATAATTAAGTTAAGGGCAAGATTTTATTTTATTTTATTTTTTTTAACAGTAAGATTCTTGGCAAGAAAATTAAGGCACATATTGAGCATATTAAGCTCTGTAAGTGCCAAGACAGTTTCCTGAAACATGTGAAGGAAAATGACCAGAAAAGAAGGAAACTAAAGAGAAAGGTACCTGGGTGCAGCTGAAGTGCCAGCCTGCTCCGCCCAGAGAAGAGTGCTTTGTGAGAACCAAAGGAAAGGAACCTGAGATGCTGCAACCTGTTCCCCATGATTTCATGGCACAAGAATGCAAGAATAATTTTAAAAAGACCCCTGGACTGGGCTGGGGATATAGCTCAGTTGGTAGAGTGCTTGCCTCACATGCACAAGGCCCTGGGTTCAATCCCCAGCATCACAAAAACAAACAAACAAACAAACAACAACAACAACAAAAAAAACCCTGGACTGTATAAAAAAATATGTGAATGGGGAGGAGGTTACACAGAGAAGGACTTTCTTAGCATGTATGAGGCTCTTGGTTTTGCTCTGTTTCCTTTGGCTTTGTTTTTGTGGTACTGGGACTTGAACCAGAGCCTTGTACATAATCCACAAGTGTACTATATCCGGGCTACATCCCTGGCACCACCCCCCAACTTTTTTTTTTTTTAATTTTGAGAGAGGGTCTTGTTTAGTTACCCAGGTTAGCCTGGAACTTGTGATCCTCCTGCCTCAGCCTCCCAATTAGCAGGGGTTACAAGTGTATGCCAACCAAACCCAGTTGAAACCCTTGGTTTGATTCCAAGAATGACAAAACAAAACAAAACAAAAATTTACTGTAATCAGGAGGCTCTCCTGATATCCTGGCTCCTGGATATCAAGAACCTTGTTTGTCAGGCATGGTGGTGCACACCTGTAATCCCAGCAATTTGGGAGACTGAAGCAGGAGGATCACAAGTTCCAAGTCAGCCTCAGCAGTTTAGCAAGGCCCTAAGCAATTTAGCCAAATCCTTTCTCAAAATAAAATATAAAAAAGGACTGGATATGTGGTTCAGAGCTTGAGTACCCCTGGGTTCAATTTCCTGTTATCAAAAAAATAAAAAATAAAAAAAATAAACTTTTAAGGGAAGACTACAGTTAAAAAAAAAAAAAAAAAAAAAAAAAAAGTGGACTGGGTATGTTGTTCCCTAGTAGAGCACTCCTGGGTTTAAATCCCCAGTACTTAAAAAAAAAAAGAAAAAAAAAAAAAAAAAAAAAAGCAGGGGAGGGGGTATTTAGCAGCTCAGTAGCAAAGCACTCGCCTAGCATGTGCAAGGCCCTATGTTTGGTCCTTGTCCCTGAGGGGGGAAAAAATGAAAAAGAAAGAAAATAAAAAGAAAAACAGATCATATATGTGAACTCAGAGGAAAAAACATCTATGAGCTAAAGAGGGAGGCCTCAGAAGAATCAAGCATGCTGACATCTTGATCTTGGACTTCCAGCCTCCAGAACTGTGACAACAAGTTTCTGTCACTTAAGGTACTCATTCTGTGGTATTTTGCTATGGCATCTATAGCAAACTAATACAGAGACGTTTTGCCTTGTTTTCCAAATATAAAATTGCAATATTGAATATGCCTTTCAAAGCCGTACACGACTCGGGTCCACTCACCCTGGGGATTCACCCTTTCTAGCCCCACCATTATCATCTCCCCCTGGAAAATTGCTAACCTGTGAGAAAGAGGACCGACTCCTGAGAATGGCACTCAAGACCTGCCTGCCCATTTGCCTTTCCCTCACTCATCTCAAGCTGGTTTGGGTCTCCCTTCAGTGGCCATGAAGGACAAGCTTAAGTAGGCCCCTGTGGGCCTGCTGAAGGATTGGGTGAGATCTCTCTGGCAGCATATGGTGATGCCATAAAATGGAGGTGACAACAAAAGCCAGGAGACCAGCAAGGTGCTGTGGCAGTAATCTGACAAGACAGACTGTGACCTAGACTAGGGTGGGAGGAGAAGATGGATCCAAATGGATACATATCAGAAATATTTGGGAGATAATCTTGGCAGGAATTGGATACAAATAAATACTTGTTGACTTTCCCACCTACTCTTCCTAAAGTAGGCTGTTGGTTTACTCTTGTTTTTTTTTTTTTCCTTCACAGCACTTTTCACAGCCTGCAATTATTTTGTTTACTTACTTATCTATTGTGTTTCCATAAAACAGAATCAAGCAAACTAAATGAGGACTGCAAACCCTTACCAGTCTTAGCTGAGACAATAAATCTGAGGTCTGACTGGTTCAGTAATTGATAGAATGATCCAGAGTGGAAAGAGTTGAAATTGACCATAAGACCGGCAAGTCTGATCCTGGGACCAACACTCCAGAGGTGTTAATATCACACTTCTGCCTCTGGACCTGGGCATTGAAGGGTGGGCATTGAAGAAGGATCTAGGGGTCTAGATGGCCCCAAGAATAGCTGCCCAATTGCCCAACCCCAGCATTTGAGAATATCCAATACCTGTTCTTCACTTTTTGGCCTTCTGGCTGTTGACCCAGGGTAGTAGATAATTTCAGGATAAGGAAAATATGGGACGCTACAGGACCCCGAATCCACCCCTCGAGAGCTTATAAATGGATAGTGGAAGATGCGACCAAAAACATGGTAAAAAGCCTTCAATACCAAGTTGATTTTTTTTTTTTTTTTTTTGTACCAGGGATCTAATCCAGGAGTGCTTTACCACTGAGCTACATTGACGACCCCCCTCCTTTTAAAAATATTTTTTTAGTTGTAGATGGATACAATGCCTTTATTTTATTTATTTATTTTATGTGGTGCTAAGGATGGAACCCAGTGACTCACACGTGCGAGGCCAGCGCTCTACCGCTAAGCCACAACCCCAGGCCCACCGAGCCCTTTTTATTTATATTTATTTGGTAGCTGGGATTGAATCCAGGGGTGCTTAACCACTGAGCCACATTCCCAACCCTTTTTTATTTCTTATTTTGAGAAAGGGCCTCGCTAAATTTTAGAGACTGACTTTGACCTTGCCATCCTCCTGCTTCAGCCTCTCCAGTACCTGAGATTACAGGCGTGTGCCATCACGCCTGGCTAATATCAGGCTGTTTTGACCCCAGAAACCAGCATGGCAGTCCCCAAACGAGGCAAGCCAGGCTCCGAAGTGGGCTTTTCTTAAGTTCCTAAAGGGGGCAGCAGTGGCCTGAGCCTCTGGGCTCTGGTCAAGTGCCTGAGACGCGAAGGGTCCCACAAGCAAAAAAGGGAGTGTTGGTGACGCGCCCAGGAGAAAGAGCACCACCCTGCCTCTCCCTGGCTGGAACGCTGGTCCACCCGGTTTCTAGAAAAACGCCCTCGGATACCAGACCCTCATTCCAATTTCAGCATGTGCTCCAAAGACAGGAAAGAAAGGAGCCCCCATTGGCGGGACACACGGTCACCAGGGAGAAGTGGATGGCAGAGACAAAGGTCATTTGCCCCTGCTGCGGGTCGCACCGCTTGGTGACTAGCACTATAGCGGCTCCTTTAAGGTTAGCACAAGAGGCGGGGCCCCGAAAAGTGTCGGGTGAGAGGAGGAGCTTCAGAATGACGTAAGGCCTGGGAAGAGGCGTGGCTTCCCCCGGACTCACCGCCAGGAAGGGGCGGGGTTCCAAATGACGAGACGCCAGGGAGGGGGCAGGCGTTCATTGATAAAAACGCCGGGCTCCCTCGGGCGCGAGCGCAACGTAGCAAGACCAGGCAGCGCCACGCGCGGCCCGGGCCGGGCGGAACCGAGAGCAAGCCGGGCCAGCGCTGCGACGCGCCGCCAGCATGGAGCCCGCCGCGGGCTTCCTGTCCCCGCGCCCTTTCCCGCGTGCTGCCGCCCCGCCCGCGCCCCCCGCTGGACCGGGGCCGCCTCCTAGTGCCTTGCCCCGAACTGAGCTGGAGATGCTGGCTGGGCCACCGGCGCCGGACCCTGGGCGCCTCATCACCGACCCGAGCAGCGGTCGCACCTACTTCAAAGGCCGGTTGCTGGGCAAGGTGGGCCGGGGGCTGTCTGGGGAGTGGTACTAGCGCGGGTGGAGGGAAGCCCTGCCAGGCAGGGCGGGTGTGCTGGACCCCGACAAGGGAACGTCTGCGGACCTGACCCGGCCCCCACTCGAGCGCCTGGCCTAATACCCCCTCCTCCTAGGGGGGCTTCGCCCGCTGTTACGAGGCCACTGACACAGAGACCCGCAGCGCCTACGCGGTCAAAGTCATCCCGCAGAGCCGCGTCGCCAAGCCGCATCAACGCGAGAAGGTGGGTCCAGGCCCAGCGGGCGAGGGGTGAAGTGGGGTCGATGGGGTGGGAACCCCGGAAGGATGATGACCCCGCATCCTCATCGCAGATCCTAAATGAAATTGAGCTGCACCGAGACCTGCAGCACCGCCATATCGTTCGTTTTTCTCACCACTTCGAGGATGCTGACAACATATACATTTTCCTAGAGCTCTGCAGCAGAAAGGTGAGGGATGGGGATTTCAGCAGGGACCAGGGCGGGGTGGGGTGCGTCTTAAGACCCAATGCTAGGGCCCTGCCTCCCTCAGCGAGCATACATAGAAGGAGACTCAGGAAGGGCGAGCAGGGGCTGAGACAGTGGCTCTCTGCAGTCCTTAGCCCACATCTGGAAGGCTCGGCACACCCTGTTGGAACCAGAGGTGCGCTACTACCTGCGGCAGATCCTTTCCGGCCTCAAGTACTTGCACCAGCGGGGCATCTTGCACCGGGACCTCAAACTAGGTGAGACTCTTGGGTGAGACAGCAGGGTTGGGAGACTGGGGATAAAGGGAGAGAGAAATCTGACATACCTCTCTGTCCCATCCAGGAAATTTTTTCATCACAGATAACATGGAATTGAAGGTGGGAGATTTTGGGCTGGCAGCTCGGTTAGAACCCCCAGAGCAGAGAAAGAAGTGAGTGTTTGAGTGGAGGGGTGGATACAATCTGTGTATGACACAGGTGATGTGTGACAGACAGAATGTATGTGGGAGGCAAGATGACTGTCTGATGTGTGCATGTGATGAATAGGGAAGAGGTAATGGGCTGTTTGTGTACATGTGAAGGTGGAGGTGGCAGCCTTGCTTGCTGGGACTGGTGGGGAGGATGAGGGTCTTATGAACACGGATGGGATAGGTGACTCAGTCCTTGAGACAGATCGGGGTGTAAGGATTCTTGGAGGTGTGTGACTGACCCTGTGTGTGGATGGGGAATGTGACATAGGCCAGGCAATGTGTATGTGAGACAGTGTGGGAATGTCAGGATATGATGCCTTCTGTGTGTGTATGTAAAAAGACCCTCCTGTGGCTACTGTGACTGAGTGTGCATGACACAGATAGCATGTGTAGCAGATGAACGTTTATGGGGGATGTGACAGCTGGCGTTGGTGTGTGTGCAGCACAGACCATGGGAGGTGATCGCCTGATGGATATTTGACAGACGGGAGTGGGGAAAGGGATCAGTGATGGACCCTCTGTGTTGATCCTGGAAGAGGGGACTGGGTTGGGGGGTCAGGGCCTCCCCCTGCCCTGCAGAACTGCTGAGCAGCTGGGCCAGGCGGGTAGGCGGGGACTCAGCTGCCATCTCTGGCATCCATTGTCCCAGGACAAGCAAGAGCTCTCTGGCCTTTGGTGACAAGCAGCTGCTTTGTCTGGACTCACAGCGGGGGCAGGGATGGGGTACTGCTGGACTGGGTCTGAGCTTCCCCTCTCTTCCCTACTCTTTTTCAGGACCATCTGTGGTACCCCCAACTATGTGGCTCCAGAAGTGCTACTAAGACAGGGCCATGGCCCTGAGGCAGATGTGTGGTCACTGGGCTGTGTCATGTGAGTGTTAGAATCAGTGGCTGACAGGTAGTAGGTGCATAGGCAGGGCATTTCTGCCACTTTACTCCTGACCCCCTTATCCCTGCCCCTCAGGTACACACTGCTCTGTGGGACTCCCCCCTTTGAGACTGCTGACCTGAAAGAAACATACCGCTGCATCAAGCAGGTTCACTATACGCTGCCTGCCAGCCTCTCACTGTCTGCCCGGCAGCTCCTGGCTGCTATCCTTCGAGCCTCACCCCGAGACCGTCCCTCTATTGACCAAATCTTGCGCCATGACTTCTTTACCAAGGTCTGTGACTCTCCAGACACCTGAGTTCAGTCTGCATATTCCCAGGGGATTGAATGGGGGCAAGGGACAGAACCCCTGGGGTCTCTCTTCTCTGTTGACATGGCTTCTCGCCCCAGGGCTACACCCCTGACCGGCTTCCTGTCAGCAGCTGTGTAACAGTCCCGGACCTGACACCCCCTAATCCAGCAAGGAGTCTGTTTGCCAAAGTTACCAAGAGCCTGTTTGGAAGGAAGAAGAAGAGTAAGTCTGGGGTGTCAGTGTGTTGAGTGGCAGAGAGGCTTGTGATATTCATTTTGGGGGCATGAGAGTATGGGTGCAGCTGGGTATGGTGGCTCGTGCCTGTAATTCCATCAACTCGGGAGGCTGAGACAGGAGGATCACAAGTTCAAGGCCAGTCTCTGTATCAAAATCAAATATAAAAAGGGCTGGGGATGTAGCTTGGTGGTAAAGCACCCCTGGGTTCAATTCTTAGTACCAAAAGAAAGAAAGAGAGGGAGTATGGCTGCCTGGGAACTCCTGAGGAGAGCATGTCCAGGTACTTGGGAAGGCCTATCCATTGTGTCATCCCTGTGGACAGTGGGTTTGGGCAGAACACTGAAGATTTATCCCCTACCTCCAGATAAAAACCATCCTGAGGAACGGGACGAGGTCTCCTGTTTGGTGAGCGGCCTCATGCGCACATCTATTGGCCATCCAGATGCCAGGCCCGAGGTGAGGTGCTTACATGGGCACTGTCCCCTGACTCACCCCCACCCTAGCAGCTGAGGGAAGCCTGGGATAAAAGGCTGATGAAGCATTGAGCCTCGTGCTGGCCTAATTGGCTGTGTCTCATTAGCCAGCTGGGGCTGACCCAGGGTGCCCTGGAAACCAGGGCAGGGCTGGGCCATGAACTTTCAAGGATTTAGATTCCAGGGCCTATCTCATTCCCTGTTCCTATCCAATTCTTCAGGCTCCAGCAGCTTCTGGTCCAGCCCCTGTCAGTCTGGTAGAGACAGCAGCTGAAGACAGCTCACCCCGTGGAACACTGGCAAGCAGCGGAGATGGTGAGGAGCCATGGAGTCTGAGAGTTGCTAGAACTTACTGAGGCAGAGATCAGGGACCAGAGGGAAGGAATTGGCAGAAGGACATGATCTGGGTCTAGAGAGGGCTAATGCCTAAAACTCAGTGCCCCGTTCCTTACAGGGTTTGAAGAAGGTCTGACTGTGGCCACTGTGGTAGAGTCAGCCCTCTGTGCTCTGAGAAACTGTGTGGCCTTCATGCCCCCAGGTAAGGCAGGGGTCTGGTATGTGTGGATGTTGTTGGAAATTCTTCGACTTGGAGGTTAGGAAGGAGCAGGTCCTTATTTCCTTTTCTCCCTTGACAGCGGAACAGAACCCAGCCCCTCTGGCACAGCCAGAACCTCTGGTGTGGGTCAGCAAGTGGGTTGACTACTCCAACAAATTTGGCTTTGGGTATCAACTCTCCAGCCGCCGCGTCGCTGTGCTCTTCAATGACGGCACACACATGGCCCTGTCAGCCAACAGAAAGTAAGTGCTGTCGTGGGGGTGTTTTCTATCCAGGCCATTGTACTCATCAGGGCTGTACCTTGGCATGTGTTCCCAGGCTCAGGGGCCTACGGTTTCTCAGCAGAAGGGTGTTGGTGCAGGCTCCCTCTGACCTTTGCCTCCCCCAACTTCCAGGACTGTACACTACAACCCCACCAGCACAAAGCACTTCTCTTTCTCTGTGGGTGCTGTACCCCGAGCTCTGCAGCCTCAGTTGGGCATCCTGCGATATTTTGCCTCCTACATGGAGCAGCACCTTATGAAGGTATGTGAGTTCGGATTGAACAAACTGAAGACTAACACATCCTCATTACTTCAAGTTCCCCTTTGATAATGGGACCAGGGGCTCAAAACTAAAGACAACCTGTAAGAAAGGGAGACATCAATGGAGAGGGGCCTGTTTCATGTCAGACCAGTGACCTGCCCTGCTCCTGCTCTCAGGGTGGAGATCTGCCCAGTGTGGAAGAGGTGGAGGTGCCTGGCCCACCCTTGCTGCTGCAGTGGGTCAAGACCGATCAGGCCCTCCTCATGCTATTTAGTGATGGCACTGTCCAGGTAAGAGCCCACCCTGGAGTTGGAGGGAAGGTCTGGGAGGCCTAGGTTGCCGGGAAGAAAATTGGGCTCATGACCCTAGCCTGGGCCCTGATCAGTATCTTCCTTGTATACAGGTGAACTTCTATGGGGACCACACCAAGCTGATCCTCAGTGGCTGGGAGCCCCTCCTGGTGACTTTTGTGGCCCGAAATCGCAGTGCTTGTACTTACCTCGCTTCCCACCTTCGGCAGCTGGGCTGCTCCCCAGACCTGAGGCAGCGACTCCGCTATGCTCTGCGGCTGCTCCGGGACCGCAGTCCAGCCTAGGCCCCGACATGCAGAGCAGGCCATAACCCAAGCCCTAAACCTGAGGCCTGGGCCTGTAAGGCTCTGGCCCTTGCCTTTGTGGCCCTCTCTCTTCCATTGGTGCCTCACTGGGGGCTCTGGGCTGAATCCCCCAGGGAATCAGGGACCAGCTGTACTGGAGTTGGGGGTGGCCCATCCTTACTATTTCTTATCCCCTCTCTGAGATAAGCCTGAGCCTTAGCCCCCAGTTAGGGGGCATTATTTATGGACCACTTTTATTTATTGACAGACATTTATTTATTGGGATGTGAGCCCCAGGGGGGGCTCCTTCTGGGATAATAAACCTTTTGTAGAACTCGGAGGCCTGCTTACTCGCAATAGAGCCCATGGACGGTGGCCACCGCAAAAAGGGAAGCGTTGGTGAAGGCAGCAGAAACCAGCCCGTCGCGTGCTGCATCCCAGAGCGCGCGGCTAACCACTCGCACGCCCTGGCCAGTGCGTGCCCCCAGCACCACGCTGCACACAAGCTTATAGCGTGGTGGGCTGAACTCCCGCAGGCGCACACGCACCTGCTCGCACAGCTCTTGAGTCAGCTGCCCAGCCTCCGCGCCAGAGTAGGAAGCGTCGCGCAGCCCCGCATCCAAGACTGCCTCCAGAGCACGCTGTGCACGGGCAGCCTCCCAACATTCCCCAGGCGCAGGCTCCATGCGGTACGAGGGTGCTACCTGACGGACTGGCGCCAGGGGCAACCCTGAGAAGCTGACCCGTGAGCCTAGAGCGGGCACTGGGCCCAGGGATTGTCGCCGACCTCCAGGACCAGTGGCTGGCCCAGCCAGTGAGTTGCGGCGTGAGAAGGATGTGGCTAGAGCCATCACAGAGCCACGGCGGGAGGCGGGGCCCACAACTGTGGGTCGAGCCTCATCAATGCTGGGCAGGTGACCAGGGGGTCGCACTGGTGGTAGTTTCAGCCCCAAATCTTTGGCAGTCTCCTCCTGGTGTCCTTCCTGGCGTCCTGGGGGTAGAAGCTTGCCAGCCATGGGCCTGCTAGTTGAAAGATCACACTTAGTATGGCCTTCACTGGCCATCCTTTTGCATCACCTAATGTTGGTGTTGTCAGGGGCTTTTATACCTCTGTTCCCTTCTTGTCCACCCCTCTCCACACACACACACGCTGCCTTTTTTTTTTTTTTTTTTTTTTTTTTTTCATTTTTTGAAGTGATGTCGCACCATGTGGCCCAGGCTAACCTTGAACCTATGGACTCAAGTGATTCTCCCACTTCAGTTTCCCAAGTAGCTGGGTCTACATGTGCCTAACTCCCCCATACCTACTTCTTACCTGTGTTTTTGGAACAAGTGGATCAAACAGTCCAGAGATTCGTGGGTTCCTAGGTGCTTCAAGAGTTAAGGGCTGTTAGGGACATAAGCAGGGGAAGAGATGTTACTCAGTCTGTGGTCCTGAGCTAGTCCTTGCCATCCTGGTTTCCACTTTGCTTTGGCACTGTGTAGGTTGGCTAAGTAAGCTGTATTATACTTCCTTTTCTCCCGGCCACCTGACTTCAGCGTAAGGGGGAGATGAAGCTGGCTTCTAACTCAGCCTGCAGAGTGGAAGTGGTGCCTCCAACCCTTAACTAGAAGGGATGGACAGAACCAACTCCCTCTTCCATAGAACCCTCTAGCCCTGGGGATATTGAATCCAGCCACCTTCTACCATTCCTGCTCTAATAGGGTACAGAAGATCTTCCACTACAGCAGGCTGAGACTGGGGGCAGGTGACCCACTGAAGCTCTTTATTCCTCTGCTTTTGTCCTCTGCACCTCCTACAGAATGACTTCTGGGATGGTTGCCCTCCTCTCCCGAAAATCCCTCAGGCACCTGACTCACCTGCAGCCTTTGGTCTTGGCGCTCTCCTGGCTCCACAGCCCTGGCCCAGCTGGCCTGACCTGCAAGTGGGAGGAGGAAGAGCCGTGTTGTGCAGTTGCCATGGGCTGCTGGGGCAAGCACTCCTTCCTCCCAGTGTACCTCCCTCCAGCCTGGCTCTGGAATAACCTGAGTGTTACTACTATGAGCACCTGCTGAGGGTGGGGTGCCCCTGAGTTATTGGCGAGAGGGGCCTATAGGGTCTTGAGCTTGAACATATTACCACCATCGGACAACCAAGGGGCCTGATGTAGAGAAGGGCTCTAGTTAGAAAGCCCCAGGGCTCTTGAACCATTCTCCATTTCTTCCTTTGTGAAATGGCCACATGACTGGCCATTTATGAACAAATCACAGGACCTAGGGTGTGGGAAGGCGTTGAGGCTTCTGGGGTGGCTGCTCAGGAATCTAGGATCCAGGCAGACAGGAAGGAGCACGTCATGGCTCTATCTTCTCCCCATCAGTCTCAACAAGGACAAACATTTCCGCTCCAGGCGCTGAGCTGGGGTGGGGCTTGGATGACTTCCTCATTCAGGGCTGTGTGCGGGGGCGGGGAGGCCCATTGGCTCAGATGGGAGGACCAAGGCCTGACAGCTGTGACTCAGTGGTAAACTCAAGTCCAGTCTCTTGACCCTTCCTGACCCAAGTGCCCTGGGGCTTTTCTCCAGCTGGCCACACCTCTTATGTGCTCCAGTACCTAGATTACCCTGCTGCATTTCAAGGTTACCACAGGCTGCCATGCTTCTGTCAGAGCTGACAATTCACCTGACCCTGGAGGGGATGGGACTACCCCATTTCCAGCAGAAAGTCATCTGGGCTCAGAAAGTCATCCATGGGGTGAGGATTTTCCCTGTGGTGCTGAGGTTCCCCAGGCCTGGTTAATCTTAGCTTAACCTATGACCCTGGGGGAGAGGAGGGGGTTTGAATTCTGATCCTGTGGCAGACCAAGACCAGAGCTAAGGCCCTCAAGACTGTGCTTAGGGCACTTCCACAGGCTAAAGTTTTCCACCAGGCTTGTGGGGAGATGGGCGGGGCCTCCTTTTAGGCTGAGCTCCAGTTTCCATGGAAACCCACAGGCTTCCCACCCCAACGCTGCCTGGGCAGGCTCCCAGCCTGGGCCTCATCCCACTCCAGCTTCTCCCCTGGACTATAGGCGCTTTGGCCTCAGCCTCTCCAGTTCTTCTACCCCTACCCCCATCATATTTATCCCTATTCCTGACCCTCTCTTCATCCTTAAACTTTAGCTTCTCAGTAAATAGGCTTCCCGAACTCTTGCCTCGCTCTCAGGCCTTTCTAGTCTCCTCATCAGCTCTAGGGCCTGGCCAGGCCTCCCACAGACCAAGGAACAGCAGCAGGCCTCCTAAGCCACTGCACCCTCTTTCTCCTTGCCCCACTCCATGCATGGAGACTCCAGAACTAGTTGTGCATGGGCAGACTGCCTCCTTTTCCACAGCACTTCGAAGTCTTGTCAACAACCCCCGATACAGGTGAGGAAGTGGGCCCTGTTGGTGGGTTTTCCCTAGCTGACTTTGCTGAGCCCCATGACTCTGCGGAGGCCCTGGGTGAAGAGGTGAAAAGGACTTGGCCCTCCTCCCTGGCAAACTCAGTCTGCAGGGAGGCCAACTGTAGATGATGGCTACCAGCTGCTCAGTGTCCATGATATCCTGGGCTGCTGTGTGAGCTCAGGCAAAATCCTTCTCTGGATAATGGGCTTCTCTCAGAGGGGAAAAGAGCCTCAGCACTCTGGATACGGACAAATGGAATGTAATTTGACTCCCTCCCATTGAGCACTTAGTTAGGTGTTGGGGCCTCCCTCCTTGAAGAGGCAGAGGAGTACAGGGCCCTATTCTGAGAACTGGGGATTCGAAAGAGGAACAAAGCTCAAGGGATTGAGCCAGAGTTCCAGACAGGAAGTAGTTCAAGGGTGCTAACCACTGTTTGCCCAAAATGCTAGTGGAGTCTGAAACCAGGGATAGAGTTTACTGGGGGCAGGGTTGGTCAGGAGAGCTAAAATGCAGATTTTTGTCCCCACTGTCTCAAATCCAGACTCTTCCTCAAGAGTTAGTAGCTCCAATAACCCTGCTTCTTTGGAGGTTGTATTCTGGTCTGAGTAGTAGGAACCTCAGGACTTGGACTATGGGACTAGGAGGCTCCAAGAAGCTCATACTTTTTCTCTTACCTTCTACCATCTACTTTGTTCAGTGGCCCAGAAACTGGGGCCGGAAGTGATCGTGAAGATGGAAAATGTGGTCTGGCTTCATTATGGTGCATCACTGCCATGTCTGTTTACAGTCAATGCACATTCTGCACCCTACACCCCCCACACCCTCTTGCCTGGAGGACAGAGAGCTGAAAAAAAGCTTGAGTTTGCAGCCAGTGGAGGCGGAGCCAAGAAGAGCTTTCCCTCAGACTGAGGCGAGGTCCGGGAGATGGGATCAATCTTGCTTTTATTAACCCTGGTGCCCCCTTAGCGACCAAGCAGTCACCTCCTCTGAGGTCATGGGTGAGAAACTTAAGATTCAAAGATAGGAAGTCACTGGGCGCAGTGGCACATGCACGTAATCCCAGCAGGTCAGGAGGCTGAGGCAGGAGGTTGCAAGTTCGAAAATAGCCTCAGCAACTTAGTGAGACCCAGTCTCAAACACACACACACACACACACACACACACAAAAAAAAAAAAAAAAAAAACAGCAGGGAGGGCTGGGGATATGACTCAATGGGGAAAACAAAAAAGATAGGAAGTCATTTGCCTGCAATACCATGGATGGAGTTGGGACTGAAACTCAGGTCTGTGTACACCAGACATTCTCCTGGAAGGCTAAACCCTGTCACATAACAGATAAGGAAACTAAGGCCCAGAGTGGGCAAAAGCAAAGGCACAACTGTACTCTAAGTCCTGAACTCCTTTCCTCTGGCTTTCTGCCCCTCTCTTCCACAGTGATGTTTGCTTTGTGGTTGGTCAAGAACGGCAGGAAATATTTGCCCACCGGTGCTTGTTGGCCTGTAGATGCAACTTCTTCCAGCGACTGCTGGGCACAGAGCTGGGTCCTGGGGTGCCTAGTCCCGTGGTGCTAAGCACTGTGCCAGCTGAGGCTTTCTTGGCAGTGCTGGAGTTCCTGTATACCAACAGTGTCAAGCTGCACCGCCACTCTGTGAGCCCAGGGCCCAGGGGCCTGGGTGGGAGAGGATGGGGGTACAAGAGGCAGGAGTCTGCCCATCACACTATGGGTCAAGGGGTAGGGGAAACTCCCTTCTGGTTCCCCAACCACCCACCTTGTAGGTGCTGGAGGTGTTGACAGCAGCTGTGGAGTATGGGCTGGAAGAACTGCGAGAGGTAGGTTTTTGTGCCAGGCCCTGGCTGGTTTCCCTTTCCTCTTGTGGGCCCAGTTCATATCCTACTTCACATACTCTGATCTGGAGGGGGATGTGTATACACACAGAAGTGCGGGTATCTCTGTATGGACAGGGCAAGCATGAGTGCCTGTAGGCACAGGAGCCACACATGCCCCGAGTAGGCTAAGTGAGCATCAGGTGTTGATGAGTGAAGGATGAATCAGCCTTGATCCCTATCTCTAGAGGAGACAGACACATGGAACACTTAACCCTGTGGCATGAGTGTGATACATAGGGTAAATGGTACTGAGGCTGTGTGGGGAAAGAATTCCTGGAGGAGGAAACATTTGTGATCTGGCAGAATGAACAGAATTTTTTCACAGGGGGAGTGGGAAGATGTCGTACTAGTTCCAGAGGTACTGAAGGAGCTAGAGAAACATTTGTGGCTGCATGGGAGTGTGAAAACAGATAGGGGTAAAATAAGAATGAAGAGGATGCCAGGGTCTAGTTCATTCAGGGTCTTCACCCACTTGGCTGGGCGAAGTGGCTCGTGCCTGTAATCCCAGTGACTCAGGAGATGGAGGCAGGATTGCAAGTTTGAAGCCAGCCTCTACAAGCTAGTAAGGCCCAAAGTAACTTAGATCCCATCACAAAATATAGTATAAAAAGAATTGGGGATATGGCTCAGTAGTTAAGTGCCCCTGGGTTCAATCCTTGGTACCAAAGAAAATACATAAAAGAAATAATTTTAAAAAGAATTTAGACTTCTAGATTGGGCATGCTGTGACACACCTATGGTCCCAGTGACTCAGGAGGGTTTGGAGGTCAAGACCATCCTGGGCAAATTAGTGAAAGTCTGTCTCAAAATAAAAAATAAAAAGGGTTAGGGATGTAGCTCAGAGGTAGAACATCCCTGCATTTAATCCCCAGTATTGCAGAAAGAAAAAAAAAAAAAAAAAAAAAGGTGGGGGGAGGTTTAGACTTTGGGTTGGGAGTGCTGGTCAGTTGTACAGTGCTTGCCTAGCCTGGTGAGGTCACACACACACAAAGGACAAAAGAGGATTCTTTCAACCTGGGGACAGTGGAGCTTTACTGAAGGTTTCAGGTAAGGGAATGGGATTTGGATGCTAAGGGGAGAAGGGACTGGGAGAAATGGAAAGAGCTCATCAAACCAGTTAGGAGACTACTGCAGCAGTCAAGTCAAGAGGATGTGGCAAGGATGGGGGTGGCAATAAAAGCCCAAAAGAGAAGTGGGTGGTTTTCAGAGATGAAGTGGAACTGCCATGACCCAGTGCTTTTCTGGGTGTGACAATGAGAGATGTTAAGGATGAAATTCAAGTTTCTGATAAAAATAGAAATGTCCTTGAGTCAGGAAAAGAACAAGTGGAGGAAAATAGCATCCTGAGAGAAGAGTGGAATTTTTGCATGGTTTTATCTGGTCTGATTAGTGGCAAATGTCCTGGAAGGTGTATTTCTGGGCTTGGCTTTGCTGGTCTCCAGTCTCTTGGGCTTGCCAAATCTCAGTCCCTGGCAATTCCAGGCTTCCCCAGCCCTGGTAGGTTAGGATGGTTCTGGGGCTCATCAGAGTCTAGATGGCTAACCTTCAAGCCTGCTCACTGCTTTAGGGTTGGGTCTGGGCCTTGAAGCAGAGACATCACACAATTCAGATTTATTTCTGTTCCCAGCTGTGTCTGGAGTTTGTGGTGAAGGTGCTGGATGTGGAATTGGTTTGTGAGGCTCTGCAGGTGGGTGTTGCTGGATGGGCCTGGGAGAAATTTGGCTTTTGGTATGTGGTACAGGGCTCCTAGGTACCAGGAGTCTAGACCTACTGTGTCTGTCCTGGAGTAACCTAGGTACATGGAAGTGGGGAGGGTTGCACCAAGGATGTTTATGGGATAAATTCTGTGCCTACATAAGTGGATCCAGGGTACACTAGCAGGTCTGATGTAGGAGTAAGGGTTGAAAAGCAGATCAAAGCTGGGGAATGGTTCTCCGCTGGGGAAGGTAAAGGTGGGGTGTGGAGTTGGGAAGCCAAGCATAGGCCCCAGGGTGGGACTGAAGAAGGTGGCGTGCCTCCTTTAGTGTCCACTTGTGTGCACATGCAAATAGGGACTTTCACAGGTTCTAGTTTCCTGGGAGGCCAGAGGCCTTGTCATCCTCCCCAACTAGGGGTAGGGTCAGGCTTGTAGTGAGGATTCCCAGTGTGGAGGGCAGGGCTACATGGCCTCTCCAATCTCTAACGTAACTTCCCTCACTCTGCTCCCAGGTGGCTGTAACCTTTGGCCTGGGGCCGCTGCAGGAGCGGTGCATAGCCTTCATAGAGGCCCACAGCCAGGTATGACTTCCCACCTTCGTACTCCTAACCCCACACACCCCTTTCTGCTTTCCCCTGACCCGTTCGCCTGCCCACAGGAGGCGCTCCGGACCCGCGGCTTCGTGGAGCTGTCGGCCGCTGCGCTGCTTCCCCTGCTGCGCAGCGACAAGCTCTGCGTGGACGAGGTTGAGCTGGTCCGGGCAGCCTGGAGCTGGGCGCGCGTGGGCGCAGTGAGTGGGATCTGGGGACCCCCAGGGGGCTGAAGGCGGCACGGGCAGCAAGAACCTGGCGAGCGGGAGGTGGGGCGGGTGCTCCCGCCACACCCGGGCTCAGTGCTGCCTTTCGCAGGCGGTTCTGGAGAGGCCTGTGGCGGAGGTGGCGGCCCCGGTGGTGCGAGAGCTGAGGCTGGCCTTGCTGGCCCCGGCGGAGCTAAGCGCCCTGGAAGAGCAGAACCGGCGGGAGCCGTTCATCCCGGTGAGAACGCGGGGAACCAGGCTCAGACCAACTCCGCAACGTGGGGGCCCGGAGCGGGAGGCGCGGCCCTGCCCAGCGTCTTCCCGGAAGAGGCAGGGCCCCGCGGTGACCCGCATGCCCTGTAGGTGGAGCAGATCGTGGAGGCGTGGAAGTGCCACGCCCTGCGGAGAGGGGATGCTGCCCCGGGAGCACCGTGCCGCCGACGCAGGGGGACTCTGCCCCGGGAGCACCACCGCTTTCTGGACCTGCCCTTCCGGTGACCCAGTGCCGTGACTTGAGAGGAATTCCGGGCCTGCCCGACCGGACCTGCTCGGAACTGCAGCTCCCGACGTGCTCTGCGGTTGGAGCGGGCTTCCGGGCGGGCTCGCGGGGACGCCGGGGCGCGGGAAGGGTCGTTCTCAGGTGCCGCGCCCTGTGCCCGGGGCTGTGGGAGGAGAGCTGGGCCAGTGCAGTCTCGCCAGGGCACAACCCAAAAGCGAGGGTTTCTTTCACCCACGCCGGGGCACTGTGGTGCACAAGTCTACCCCGATTACTCCCACGTGTCTGTCCCGTTCAGCCTCCGCTTTAATAACAGACCCTCCTCAGGAGCTCCTTCCCTGAGTGCCCCACAGACACCTCAGTGCAAACTCGAGCTCCCCATCTTTCCCCATCTCTGTCCCGGTTCTGTTTCTCATGTCTGTGGGCGCCCACGCCCGAAACCTGGATGTCATCCTTGCCTTATCCCCCTTCCTCACACTTGCCTCAGGTCTCTTTCTGCTTTCTAAAAGACTTTTCCAGAGATTTCAGCCTTCAGTCTATCCTGCCTGTCACATCTCATAACCCTTCTTGCCCTCGCTCCAGCGACCCCTCAGTTGAGTTCCCACATGCAGCTGCCCGATCAGATTATCAAGTCGACTTCCCTTTAGTCCCTCAGCATCCCTGTTACACTTGCTGGGCACTCAAAACTACTGTGGTTTCTGAACATTTAGCAACTCTTCTCTCATCCCTGCTTTTGCAGTAATTCTCTCCTGGGAGGTAGTCAAGATTTGCTCCCTTGTTATTGAGGTTTCTGCTTTTCACCTCTTTCATCTTACATCTTGTCTTCCTGTGGACCTGGATCTTCCTGAAGAAAGATCCCTGGGGCCTGGAGTTAGGCCTTATTGGTTTTTTTGTTTTGTTTTGTTTCATCAGTCCCTGTCACATAATCAGTGTTCTGTAAATGTTAAGTGAATGACTTCATCTTCCTATTTATTCCATAAAGAGTCCTCCTAACCTCCAGTACTGGGGACTGAACTCAGGAGCACTCTACCATTAAGCTACAGCCTCAGCTTTTTTTTTTTTTTTTTGAGACAGTGTCTTGCTAAGTTGTCATGCTGACCAAGAACTCCTCAACAATCCTTCTAACACAGACTTATCAACAGCTGGGACAACAGATGTACATCTCCACAATGGGCAAAAAGTTTTAAAGAAGTTGTAAAACAAGATACCATCAATCTAAAATGAGGGACAATTGACTATTTAGAAGAAAATATTTATATCTCAGGGACTTTATACAAAAATAACTTGCAAGCCAATAAAAATAGTTATTTGTGATACTGGGGATTGAACCCAGGGCCATATACATGCTAGGCAAGGGCTCTACCCCTGAGCTACATCACCAGCCCTTTTGGTATTTTTAATTTTGAGATAGGGTCTCCCTAGTTTCCCTGGCTAGTCTAAACTCATGATCAACCCTCCTGCTTCAGCCTTTTGAAAAACTAGGATTACAGGCATGCACCACTACACCTGGACAGAGAGTGAAAATTGAACATTATCCATTAACAGAGGTCTGGTTAAATCAACTGTGGTATATTCCTACAATGACACAAAAAGATATACATGATCGTCAGTGAAAAAAAGCACACCGCAGACCAAGTAGAGCATTATGCCTTTTGTTAAAAGGGTGGTAGCTGGATGTGGTGCTATATGCCTGTAATCCCAGCAATTTAGGAGGCTGAGGCAGGAGGATTTCAAGTTTGAGGCCAGGCTCAGCAACTTAGTATGGCCCTAAGCAATTTGACCAGGCACTTTCTCCAGGGGCTTAGTGGCTCAGTGGTCAACCATCCCTGGGTTCAATCTGTGGTACAGAAAACAAAACAGAAAAGAGAAGTGTGCTGCTAGGCACCATGGCATTTGCCTGTAATCCCCGCTGCTCAGAAGGCTGAGGGAGGATTGTGGCCAGTCTAGGCAACTCATTAAGACACCTGTCTAACCATGTAGTTCCATGGTGGTGCCCCACCTCCATTCAATCCCAAATCCAGCAAAATAAAATAAAAATAAATAAATCTATTCATTTGTCTCACACGTACTCATTGAGGGCTCATGTTGGAGTCATTGATTTAGCGTCATGGAGTGCATCAGAGAAAATCAAGTCTCTGCCTCAGAGCTTACATTCTAGGGGGAGAAACAAGGACACGTGTGATACAATTTCAGGGAATAGCTCGTGTTATGAAGAAAAGTAAAGCAGGTTAAAGAGATAGTGGCAACTGAGCATATAGCTCTGTGGTAGAGTGTCTGCATGTACAGACCCTGGGGTTCATCCACCGCACAGCAAGAAAGAAAGACGGGTTGGAATGGGATTGTTCCATACAGGGTACTGAGCATAGATTTTGAAGCCTGAATAAACTCACTCTCTTAATTTTCTCTTTATTTGCTTGTAGTCATTTTTTTTTTTTTTTTTTTTTGGTACTGCAAGCTTGGATCATTTCATGATTGTTTGATTGTTTACGTACTACCCTGAAGTCCCTGATCTTCGCTTAATCCCTTTTTCACCCTGGTCCAGACTCTTCTAAGGTTATGTAAAATAAATTACATCTACCAGAACTCCCCTTGGGGGATAAAATATATGAATCTGAAGGAAATATTTCAAAAACCACTTTTTTTATTAAAATATTTTTTATTTTTACAGACACATTTTGATTCATTGTACACAAATGGGGTATAGCTTTTCATTTCTATTGTTGTACACAGTGTATATTCACACCATTCACATCATCATACATATACGCAGGGTAATACTGTCTGTTTCATTCTACAGTTTTTCCATCCCCACCTCCTCCCACCCTTTTTCCTCCACACCAGTCATTTGGGCTTATTTTTGGTTTTTAACTTGGCTTGGTTGCTCCTGCGAATGGATTTTTCTTTAAGGTAGTGATGCCGCCCTTTACCGGTGACGAGTTCTGCTCCTTCTAATGTTGAAGATTGAACACTAGAGAAGCACGCCAAGGCAAGCATATTAAGCAGGTTTTATTTAAAGGTAATGATACAGACTGCTCCCGGCAGGAAGAAGGGGGCCATGGCTGGTGTTCTAAAGTCCCAAGAAGTGAGCGCACCCTACATCTTTTATAGGTTAAAGTTTCTTTTGTTCCAGTTCTCTCCCCCCTTACCTCTCCTTCCTGCCTAAGTGACTCGGCTTGGTTTTGCATTAAGTGAGAAACCATGGGCAGGGGGAGGGCCAGGGTGATTCAGGCAGGTAAGGGCCCAGGGGGCATTAATTAGCAGCTCCATGCTTGCAGTCCTTGATAAAGGCAGATAAATTTGGTAATCAATGGGCTCCGGAGATCCTTGACATTCCATTCTTCCAGGAACAATCTCCAACTTCCAGAGGCAGATGGCTTTATGGCTTCATTTCCTCGAATTCCGATTCCCTATTTCTATACTAACTACCTGTCCTTAATTCTGGCTTCATTAGTTCCTCCCTTTGCTGACCTCCATTGTTGTTTTTCATTTCCTCCTCATGGAATATTTTGTTGAGAATATTCTGTAGCGCAGGCTTTCTATTTGTAAATTCTTTTAACTTTTGTTTATCATGGAAGGATTTTATTTTATCTTCAAATCTGAAGGTTAGTTTTGCTGGGTATAGGATTCTTGGTTGGCAACCATGTTCTTTCAGAGCTTGAACTATGTTGTTCCAGGCCCTTCTAGCTTTTAGAGTCTGGGCTGAGAAATCTGCTGATATCTGTATTGGTTTCCCTCTATATGTAATCTGATGCTTTTCTCTCACAGCCTTCAAAATCCTATCTTTATTTTGTATGTTATGCATTTTCATTATAATGTGCCTTGATGTGGATTTGTTGTGATTTTGTGCATTTGGTGTTCTGTAAGCCTCTTGTATTTGATTTTCCATTTCATTCTTCAGGCTTGGGAAATTTTCTGATATTATTTCATTGAATAGGTTGTTCATTCCTTTGGTTTGTATCTCTGTGTCTTCCTCAATCCCAATAATTCTTAAATTTGGTCTTTTCATGATGTCCCATAGTTCTTGGAGATTCTGTTCATGATTTCTTACTATCTTCTCTGTTTGGGCCACTTTATTTTCAAGATTAAATATTTTGTCTTCATTGTCTGAGGTTCTGTCTTCCAAGTGGTCTAGTCTGTTGGTGATGCTTTCCATTGAGTTTTTGATTTGGTTTATTGTTTCCTTCATTTCAGGGATTTCCATTTGTTTTGTTTTGTTTTTTTTTTTTTGAGAATCTCTATCTCTGTTGAAATGATCTTTTGCTTCCTGCAGTTGCTCTTTCAACTGCTTATTGGTGTGATCATTCATTGCCTGCATTTGCTTTCTTATCTCATCCTTTGCTTCATGAATCATTTTAATCATGTATAATCTGAAGTCCTTTTCTGACATTTCTTCTATCATACTGTCACTGGATTCTATTACTATAGAATCTAGATTTGTTTGGATCATTTTCTTCCCTTGTTTTTCATATTGTTCATGTATCTTCCCCTCTGGCAGTGCAGATCTGGGGTATTGCAGATATCTCCCTATGGGTTTATAATGACCCTGTAGGTTTCCAAAACCTTTTCTTTAAGGAGGAGATCAATATTAGCAGTGCCCAGTTTGGACAGTATGCAACCAAAACCGAATAGCCCCTATGAGGACGTTAACAATATTGTCATAATAAATAGATGAGTTCAATTATTATCTTCAGTATAACAAATAGATTTGCAATAAGGTCTACAGTTTCTAATGGAGGACAAAGAGGATGCAGAGGGGTGTAGGATGTAGCTGTTAATGGGATAAGAAAAGAATATATAGAAGTTCTAGATCATAGAAAGAGTGCAATTATAATCAAAAGAAGTAGGTTGTTAGTATGGAAAAAGGGAGAAAGAGACGCTGAGGGAACAGGTAAACAGAAAAGAGAGTGAGAAAAGTAAAGAAATAAAAACTTAAAATTTTTCAATAAGGAGAAAAAATAAAATCTACACTACAATAGTCATATAGTAATGAAACCTCCCAGTCTTCAGTAGCCTGATGCATGAGAGGTACCTGACAATGAGCTTCAAGCCTCCAGCAGGCGTCTCAGGATGGGATTTGCTGCACCTAAAAATCGGAGCACCAGCTTCCAGGATTATCCAAGATGGCCACTCTGGCTTCCAAATGTGTTGGCAAGCGGGGAGCTGCAGCTCGGGGGTGTGGGCATGGTCAGCTGGAGGTCCTGGAGTTGGGGTGCAGTTGGTGGGGCAGGGGTCCTGGAGGTGGGGTGTGTTTGGTGTGGTTGCGGGATCCTGGAGGTGGGGTGCAGTCGGTCTAAGGTCCTGGTGATTCTGCTCCTTCTAATGTTGAAGATTGAACACTAGAGAAGCACGCCAAGGCAAGCATATTAAGCAGGTTTTATTTAAAGGTAATAATACAGACTTCTCCCGGCAGGAAGAAGGGGGCCATGGCTGATGTTCTAAAAGTCCCAAGAAGTGCGCGCACCCTACATCTTTTATAAAATCTCTTTTGTTCTCCAGTTCTCTCCCCCCTTATCTCTCCTTCCTGCCTACGTGACTAGGCCTGGTTTTGCATTAAGTGAGAAACCATGGGGAGGGCCAGGGTGATTCTGTAAGACCCCCAAAATGGAGATCCTAACTCTGTCCCACAGATTGATGGCAACCCCAATCAACCGCAAGAGGCTTTTATTCCAGCGTGCTGGGACCCAACTCATGACTCACGCAGGAGTCGAGGAGTTGAGTACCGAGCAGAAAATCTTACAAGTTTATAAAGGCAGAAACCACACATCAGGAGGGGTCGCACACGGAAGGGAAAAGGGGAACAAAGCCGCCGGGAAATTCCAAAGGGGGTCTGGGTTTGCTGATAACATACAAAATGTTTCACAATGTTTTACAACAGGGCATAGATTCTGGTCAACAGTTTCTGGTAATCTTATATCCTATATATCTTAACTGTCTGAGCACTATCTTGCTCAATTTACCCTTTTACTCTCTGTTTGGGGCTGTTTCCTGGAACAGCTTTAAGGGCTTTGTTCCCATCACTGGGAGGGAGACCTTAGGGAGTTGAGATAAAACAGACAGCTTAAAAAAATGTCCATTCTTTCAATTCAGGCAGATAAGGGCCCAGGGAGCACCAATTAGCAGCTCCTTGTTTGCAGTCCTTGATGAAGGCAGGTAAATTTGGTAATCAATGGCTTCTGGAGATCCTTGACATTCCATTCTTCCAGGGGCAGATGGCTTTATGGCCTCCATTTCCTCAATTTGATCCGATCCCCTATTTCTACACTAACTATCTGTTCTTAATTCTGGCTTTAATAGGGTGCGGTCAGTCGGTCTGGGGATCCTGGTGACGGGGAGCAGTCAGTCGATGCGAGGGCCCCAGAGGCAGGGAGTGATCTGTCGGGCTGAGGGATCCTGGAGACGGGGCTCAGTCAGTCTGGCCAGGGGTCCTACGGGACCTGGCTGTTGTCTCGAAATGGCGGCAGCCACGTGTAACCAAACAGTACAGGTACTGTGACAGTGAACTTCCAGGCAACAGCAGGCAGCTGGTGCTCCACTGGTGGTCTGCGGTCAGTTTGGTCACTGAACCTTGGGCGATGGATGATGGATAGGTGTAAGGCAGGCGATGGACAGGCAAGAGGCAGGCAGATGGCGGATGATAGACGCCTGACAGAGAGCAGTCTGCATTCAAAAAGGCGTCGATAAGCTGGCAGACTGCAGGTGATCACAGTAGACAAATGGGATAAACAGCAAGGGATCAATAAGCAGCAAAAACTGCCTCACCAAGAAACAGATATCCTCTGCTTGCAACCCAAGTTACGAGCGACAAGGAACCCAGCTTCCCTCTAGTCTGCCATCTTGGATCTCCAACCAATCTTGTAGTCATTTTTTAAAAAAACTGTTTTAGTTGTAGATGGACATGATACCTTTAATTAATTAATTAATTAATTAATTAATTATAAGCGGCAGTGAGGATCGAAGCCAGTGCCTCACACGTGCTAGGCAAGCGCTCTACCATGGAGCTACATCCCCAGCCCTAATCATTTTGTTTTTATCAGCAATTTTAGAGTTCATGAAGCTAAGCACTACTTGCATTAGCTTTGCTATGGGACACACTGGTCACAATGGTAATGGTTGCCTAAATTGTTTTTCAGGAACTTGGAGGTAGCCTAAACTGATTGAAATCCATCAACCCGTCACTTGGGCTTATACACGTCTGACCTTTTGATGTCAGAGGGCCAAAACTCCACCCATGTGAATTTTGCCATTCTCCAAACTTACATCCTATGAAAAGTCATGACATTTGATTACATTTGATTACACTTGCACAGACTACTAATTACTTCACTTTTCCTTACCTCCAATTGCCTTTTCCCATGTCTCAGAGCCTTCTGTTTTTTTTTTTTTTTTTTTTAATATATTTTTAGTTGTTGATGGGCTTTTATTTTCCTTATTTATTTATATGTGGTGATGAAAATTGAACCCAGTGCCTCACACATGCTAGGCAAGCACTCTACCACTAAGCCACAACCCCAGCCCAGAGCCTTCTGTTTCTTTATCCCCATAAATACCCCTAAGTCCTGTTCTAGAGGAGGTAGATTTGGAGAATTATGGTTCGTACCTTCTCACAGTTGGCCATCTCATGAGTAAACCTTCTCTTGCCAAACTTGTCATGTACTGCAAGATGGGCAAAGGGGCCTGGGTCAGTAATGACTTCTGCTGAGATGAGTTTAGAGAAGCGATCTGAAGTAAGCTCTGGGGAAAAGCACTGGAGGGGTCTGTGCAGGAGGATCAGATTTAGCTTTATATATGTATGTATTTATTTATTTGGTACCAGGGATTGAACCCAGGGGCACTTTACCACTGAGCTCCATCCCTACCCCTTTTTGTTTTTTATTTAGAGACAGGGTCTCACGAAATTTCTCAGAGCCTTGCTAAATTGCTGAGGCTGGCTTTGAACTCTTGATCCTCCTGCCTCAGCCTCCCAAGCTGCTGGGATTACAGGCAAGTGCCACTGCGCCCAGCGTGCTTTTTACTTTTTACTTTATTTTGGTACCAGGGATTGAATCCAGGAACACTTTAACCACTGAACTACATCCCCAGCCCTTTTTATTATTATTATTATTATTATTATTATTATTATTATTAATTTTGAGATAGGGTCTTGCTAAGCTGTGTAGGGCCTCACAAAGTTGCTGAGGCTGACTTTGAATTTGTGATCCTCCTGCCTCAGCCTCCCAAATTGGTGGGATTACAGACATGAGTCACTGTGCCCAGATAGATTTACCTTTTCAAGGTTTATTTTATTTATTTATTTTTTAATTTTTGAGATGGGGGTCTCACTATGTTTTGCATGCTGGTCCTGAACCTCTGGGTGCAAGTGATCCTTTTGCCTCAGCCTCCCCAGTAGTTGGGACTACAGTAGTGGGCCACAACACTTGGTTTGGATTTCTTTTTCCTTCCTTCCTTCCTTCCTCCCTCCCTCCCTCCCTCCCTCCCTCCTCTCTCTCTCTCTCTCTTTCTCTCTTTTTTTTTTTTTTGGTACCGGAGATTGAACCCAGGGCACTCAACTACTGAGCCACATCCCCAGCCATTTTAACAAATATTTTATTTAGAGACAGGGTCTCAGGCTAGGGAGATAGCTCAGTTGGTAGAGTGCTTGCCTCACAAGCACAAGGCCCTGTGTTCAATCCCCAGTATGGGGTGGGGGAGGTAGAGACAGGGTCTCCCTGAATTGCTTAGGGCCTCACTAAATTGCTGAGGCTGGCTTAAACTTGAAATCCTTCTGCCTCAGCCTCCACAAACTGCTGGGATTATAGGCATGCACCACCACACCTGGCCATATTTATTTTTGTTTTTAAATTATTGATTGTGTTGGGGATTGGAATGGAAAGGAAGGGTGGGAGAGAGGTAGAGGGAGAACAGCTAGGAGGTGAAGGAGCCCAGAATACTGCACCCTAAAATATGGCACCTTGGTATGCTTTTTTTTTTTTTTAACTTCAGCAGTTTTTTTTTTTTTTTTTTTTACCAGTTAGTTCATTTATTTCCCAACAAAATTAGCACTCATAATTCAGTTTTGATTTTGCCAAAATAACAAAAATTAAACTATACACACAAAGATACAACACTCATATGCCTCTGAAGTTTCATAATATGATGGACTTAAATTCAAAACATTCCATGATACAACAACAAAAAATGAAGTCAATTTCAATTAGTGTGTCCACAGTTCTTGACTTCTCACTGGGAAGCTACAAGATGTCCTTGAATAAGATCCTGAACCCGGGACAGAATAATCTCATTAGAGCTACTGCAATTTTCCGGACCATATGGTGGATCTATGGTCAAGACCCCAGCCACACAGAGAGTCCTTCATGAATCTCCCTGTTCAGTGATGGGGATGTGGTTCTTCTCAAGCCACTTCTTTAGGCTATTCTTTCTCTTTTCCAGATCTTCAGGCTGTAAGCTTTGCAGTCTCCAGACATGAACAAATGCCTCAGTTTCTCTCTCACTCTATGGTCCCCTTCACTCACAATTTCAACAGTTTGTACAGAATGTCCCATAATTCCAGTCACAGATAAGTTGCCATCTTCAAGGAAGTTCATGAGAACAATACTTTGAAAGAAAAGTTTAGAGAAGATTTGCAAAAGAAAAATCAAAAGGCCCATGAAACTACAGAAGAAGCAATGCAATGAGAGGTGGTATCAACCCAAATAAGTCACTAGAATTTAATATTTAATATTAATTCTCTTACCACCAAATGATTTCACTTGTTTGACAAGCATTCACTGAGGATGATAAACATCTAAACATTGTTCCTGACATAAGGTTAATCATTGTGGAATACAATTAATGTATTTTCTTGTTTAAATATTTTTTAGATGTAGATAGACTTTATTCATTTATTTATATGTGGTGCTGAGAATTGAACCAGCGCCTCACACATGCTACCCAAGCGCTCTACCACTGAGCCACAACCCCAGCCCCTACCTACAATTAATGTATTTTCTAAAGCATTAGTTGGGTTGGGGGGTGTAGCTCAGTGGCAAAGTGCGTGTTCAGTATGCATGAGGCCCTCATTGCATTTTATCCCCAATTGGTTTTATCCCCAATACCAAATTTATTTTAAAAAGTTATGCCAGGCACAGTAGTGCACACCTGTAAACCCAGTGAGTTGGAAGGCTGAAGCAGGAGGATTACAAGTTCAAGGTCAGCCGTGGCAACTTAGTGAGACTGTCCCCCCCCCCCCAAAAAAAAAAAAAAAAAAGAAAAAAGAAAAAAAGGTGGGGGATGTAATTTAGGGTTTGCAGAGACTGGATCTGTAGTTAAAAGCCATCCTTTATACTGTTTCTTCTCACTGGCCAGAACTCTGACTTCTTTGTAAACATAGTCTTCCCATTCTAAGGGGTTCTTCATCCATTCACTCATGGTTGCCAGTTGGCTAAATACCACGTGGTGCTTAACGCTTAACCCTGCGAACCAGGAAAGAGCAGCTGGAACGCCTTCCGCCCCCGCACCCCCCGCCGCGACCACTTCAGCAGTTTTTAATCAAAGTCGTAAGACTACTTTATTCCTGCGTCTTCTCGATTGTTCCCTCCTTATGTTTGCCCTTTTCCTTTTCTACTTGCTGAAATTTGGCTTTCTGTGCTAGGATCTTTTTGCGGTCTTCGTCTAGTTTTAGCTTTGCTGGAGTGGATGCCCACGTGGACAGTTGTGCCATTAGCCTTTTCCCACTGCACCTGTTCAATGTTTGTAGTATATTTCCTTCTGAAAATTTGGACTGCTTTGCCAATCTGCTGACCTTTATTTACAGTGTCCTCATACAACCTGAATTTCCTCATCCTTTCAGATTGGTGGAGATCAAACATTGTACTTCTTTCTCAGCTCCTTGGAAAGAGGGAGGAGATAATCTGAATGTGTGACGATGCACTGAAATGCCTTTAATGGGCTGGGGCTGGGCTCAGTGGCAGAACACTGGCCTGGCACATGTGAAGCACTGGGTCCCATCCTTAGCACCACAAAAAAAAAAAAAAAAAAAAAAAAAAGGCAAATAAAGGCATGCTGTGCATCTACAACTACAAAATTTAATTTTTTTTTTTTTTTTTTTTTAAGAGAAATGCCTTTTTTGGCTCTTGCTTAGGTCAAAAGTCATAAAGAGATTGAACTTCATCTGGACCCAACTGCTTCAGTGATGGTTGCACAAGTGAAGAATTTGTTGAGTATTTTCAAAGTCAACAGGTGCTGGAAGAGGCTGTACTCTGATAAACTCTTAGGGGTCGTAAGACTAGACCCCCCAAACTGTGATGTAGCTCAATGAAAGAGCACCAGGCCCCAGAAAGGAAAAGATATTTGCCTTCCATCCCTACCCTGAAATCTCATCTATCACAAATGGCTGAGAAATGTAACTGTGCCTGATGAGACTTTGTTTCATGGTAACTTCTGTCCCTCTGGCTGGAATTCTAAAGCAGCTCTGAGGTTGCAGGTTGGTGGTAGCGTGCTTGGCTAACACCAGGCTCTGGGTTCCACTCCCAGCACTGCGAAAATAAATAAGTGAATGATCTAGAGAGAGTCATTTTACAAGCGAATTTCTGTCTTCAGGTCTCTTAATTCTCCTAATAATCATTTACCCCTCAAAACTGTCACATTCATCTCTCCTTCCCCTATGAAGAAACGTATAGTAATATCTGGACTTCATTGGGTTATTTGGGCAATCTCACTCCTGTGACCCACATTAATTATCAATTGTGTGCTTTTATAAATTTGCTGTCTTTTCTATTTAATCCGTCAGTTCATTCCAGTGAACTTTCTGATCTAGAAGGAACGTCTTTGGTGGCTAAATGCAATCCAGCAAGAGATCTTGGACTAGGATGGTGGCAGTGGAGGTGATAAAATGTGAATGGATGAAATATATGCTTTGAAGTTAAGAAGTCAACGATCTGCTGATGGCTATACATTTGGGGGTTAAAGCTATTAGATAGTATTTACTTAAATCGGGGGAAATAGATAAGCTCCCTTTTAGGACTAAGACCTTGGGACATCCAACTTTTTTTTTAGACTGTCCATACTATCAAAACATGCTTTCTGCCCAACACTTCCTCGAGATTATATGTTATCCGTGTGGAATTGTTTATTTACTCAACTGTTGTAATGCTTGGTTCCATTAGAAAAGCCCTCAGTCAAGTATGGGAGGCACCTATGGTCCCAACTACTTAGAAGGCGAGGCAGGAGGACCATTAGCACCCAGGAGTCAAAAGCCAGCCTTGGAAATTAAAGGAAAACACCTTGTGGGAAGTCTTGTTTCTCCAACATGGAAAATTAGCAGAGTTGAATGGGAAAAAAATTAAAAGTGTGTTGACTCCTACCCCCGGCAGTAGATCGAGGGGTCAGGTGGAAACACAAAACAACCACAGACAACCTTTATTCAGATCATCTCAAATAAAAAAAAAAAAACTCCCGTTATCAGTAAAAATGGTGGGAAAAACCCCACAATTCGGTGTGTGGTAACCCGAAGCGAGAAAAACCTCAAGTGAAATAACGCAATACTAAACACTAAAATAAGCTAAAAAGAAAAGAAAGAAAATTTCTATTCTTGGAACTCTCAAGTTAGGCCTCACAGGGTGAGACCTTAAAAAAAAATTGGGTGATAACTCGCAATTGTTCCTCTCCACGGAAATCTTTAGTAAAAGGCGAAAGATTTATACGATCTGAAGAGAAACCAGAGCATAAGTAGTAGGGCGCGCTTCCAACCTCCCAGAAAGACACAACACTTAAACTACTTATGGTTGTTCAGTGCCTGCGCTGCACGCGTTTCGTGGCTGCAGTTTATTTCATATACGTGTATTTCCCACAGGCGTCGCGTCGTACAATTGTGGAGAGGACCCCTCGGGATGGAACTCTAGCATCGAGAAGCTGTCTTCTCCTGGTGCACCATGGGTATGCAAATTGAGGCAGCTCCGGGCTGGTCCGGGTAACAGCTGTGGGACCTGTTAGGGCCTCCTGCGCCACCGAGGGCCCTGCGGGTCTGCTCTCACTCTCCGTCTTCTCTGTGGTCTGCCTGGGACCGCACTCATCTGCCCGGAGAGGTGCGGGCGTTTCCCGCCGGTTACAGGTGCTTGGTGTCAACTCCCTCACGGGGAGATGGGAATGGTAAATTGATGGTCCCAATCGTTAGGGTTCCATTCTGTTGTTTCTTACCCGCAGGGAACCCCCAGTCCTAGGGAAACAGTAGCTAAAACAGCCAAGCATCGCGCTCAAGGGCAGTGGGAAGCACATTACCACTCCTGGAGAAGATGATATCCAATTCATTTTGAAAGATGGTTAAGGGGCTGGGGAGATAGCTAAGTCGGCCTTGCAAGCACAAGGCCCTGGGTTCGATCCCCAGCACCGAAAAAAAAAAAAAAAAAAAAAAAGGTTGAGGGTTTGGTTAAGGGGAGATGGAACAGTGCTCTAGGCAGAGGGATGGTGAATGCAAAATTATGGAGGCTGGGGTCTGTGGCTCAGTGGTTAAGCACCCCTGGGTTCAATCCCCATGCCGGGGTGCGGGGTGCGGGGGCGGGGGAATCCTGAAAAGAGCCAGGCAGGATTACACACCTGTAATCCCAGCTACTGGGCGGACTAAAGCAGAAAGTATGGAAGTACAAGCCCAACCTGGCTTGAAAACGAGAAATAAAAAGGGCTGGGGGTGTAGCTAAGTAGTAAGTTCCCCTGGGTTCAATTCCCAGTACCGAGGAAGGGAATGAATGAATAAATAAATATAAATAAATAAAACAAAAGCCTTGGGGGTATGGTTCAGGGTGGAGTACTGGAGCCCTTGCCTATCTCCTTTGAGGCCTTGGGTTCAATCCTCAGTATGGGGGAAAAAAAATCTGAATGGGGCTGAGGTATATAGCTCAGTGGTAGCGTTCTTGCCTAGTGTGTGCAAGACAAAATAGGCTCTAATCTTCTGCTGAGGCTCAGGATCAGTAAAGTTAGTCAACTTGTCCAGATTTTTCAGCTGGTTAATAGCACAGTGGGTTGACGTCTTTTACACTATTCTGGCCCGGTGAGCCCTCTCTGCTTCACTCAAAAGTCCCTCCCTAGTGACTTTAACACTACTGGACCCATATCTGGCCTTCATTCCTTGGACATGAAGGATATGTCCTGCACTAGGTTTTAAGCCGACTGCTTCTCCCCGTCACCTCGCTTCTGGTGTTGATTCATCTGCAGTAGGCTGTGTGTGTGTGTGTGTGTTCATGTTTATAACTTTTGGACAGAACATAGTTTTCTGGTTTTGAGTGGGGTGTTAGAAGGCAGTATTCTTGGATGGGATCATTCCTGCCGAGTTCCTGGTTGGAATCCAGGGTTTATATGTGGATCAGCTCAGGGATAAGTGTTCTGAGAAGGACAATAAGAGATCCTGAGCCCTGCTGGGTGAGGCTCTGTACTCTAGCCCAGGGGTGCATCCAGACTCTTCAAGGCCTCTGTACAATGGGGCTGATTAACCTTCACAACACACCTAAACTTCTGATTGTTGCTAGCACCTAAACTTGATAGTTCATGCATCTAGCTAGCTGGTGATCAAATATGCCTCCTTGTTAACTGCTGGCATACAGAGGCTCTGCCTTGAAGATTGCTCTAGGCCCTGGCTCCTATCCCCCAGCTCACAAACCGCCTAAAACATTTTCTTAGGTCCTGTTTCCCCAGCTCAGCTTTGATTGGCTACTTGCCTGATAACTTCTGGTGACTTTACTGGATGTGGCTTTGTCCCTCTACCCCTGCCCCACATGCTAATGATGCAAGAAGGTGAGAAATGAGTGTGGAGAGGTGGGCAGGGTTGGAAAATGTTTCTCTGAAAAACCACACAGTATAACTTAGCACCAAAAATATTATTTTTTGGTAACTTAACCACTGAACCACATCCCCAGCCCTTTTATTTTTTATTTTGAGACAGTGTCTCACTAAGTTACTTAAGGCCTTGCTAAAGTGATGAGGCTGGTCTTGAACTTTCAATCCTCCTGCCTCAGGCTCCCAAGACACTGGGATTACAAGTATGTGCCACCATGCCTGGTGATAGGTGATTCTTCTGGGAGCTCAGAAGGCCAGAATGTTGATAGGAATATGAAGAATAAAGGCTGTTCCCCTCAAATTTCAGAAGGGAATGAGTACTCTATTGGAAATTAGACCAAAGGCCATGCCTGTTACATTTTGGCAAAGACTTTGTCTACATTTTGTTCATGCCCTGAGACTTTGTGTGAGATTGAATTTAAAAATGAGGGAATAGGACTGGGGTTGTAGCTAGTGGTAGCACGCTTGCCTAAGCACATGTGAGGCACTGGGTTTGAGTCTACGTACCACATTGAAAAATAAATAAATAAAATAAAGGCATTGTATCCATCCACAACTAAAAATATTTTTAAAAAATGATGGGCTTGGGGCTGGGGTTGTAGCTCAGTGGAAGAGCACTTGCCTAGCATGTGTGAGGCGCTGGGTTCAATTCTCAGCACCACATATAAATAAATAAATGAAAATAAAGGTCCATCAACAACTAAGAAAAATAAAAAATAAAATGATGGGCTAATTATTCAGGCAGAGGCCCTTTCAAGGGAGGACAGTGTTCAGGCTGTGACATGGGTATTGCTGTTGCTTTTTGCCAGATTTACAGGGAGCAAAAAGCACAATGGAAAGATTTGAAAAACTCATATTCAGCTAGAAAAGAAGCACACATAAGGGGCTGGGGAGATAGCTCAGTCAGTAGAGTGCCTTGCAAGCACAAGGCCCTGGGTTTGATCCCCAGCACCCCCCATCCCCCCCCCCCCCCCAAAAAAAAAAGCAAAAGCACACATAAAATTGTAGTTAAGAAGTGTGTGGTCGCTAAAGAGATTAACACCATTACTGGCCCTGAGGCAATAGGAGAGCTACCTTGAAGGCATCTCAGGCAACACAGGCTCAAGGGAGTAAAAGTGTAAGCTTGTTTAACTTTACTTTGAGAATAACCGCTGGAGTCCTGCTGGAACAGGGCCATGTAGGGAATTTGTTCCTTGGGACTCATTTCCTCATGATCAGCCACCCAGGCATTCAGAGGCTGCTGCACCCATAGTACAAAAAGGCCTGGGTCTGCTCCAGTCAGCCACAGACCTTGACATCGTCCATGTGCTATTTTTTCAGGCATGCAGAATGCAGAGTTAAGGGGTCATAGAGGCTCCTGCAAGATTTCAAAAGAAAACCTGGAAAGAGCAGCCTCTGATAGGGTGATGCATGAAGCTGTTTAACAACGGAGTCAAAGCTGCAATGGAGATCCCAGGAAGTTAGAGATGGCAGGAAAGGGAAACTATGGGCAGTGAGTGGAAAGAACCCACGAAAGTATCTTTGTAAGCCAGCAAGGTTATAAGGGAGAGGCTGCCCAAGTCCTTTGGCACTCACATCATGCCACTTTGTGCCCTAGATGCCAGACATGGAACTGTAGGACTTAATGTTTGCCTCATTTCACTTTGGTCTGATTCCTCTTCCTAATTTCCAATTCCTCCCTTTTGGGATGGAAATGTTTACATGATGCCATTGTATCATAAAGTTATGTAACATACTTTTTGATTTCAAGGGACTCACAGCTATGAGTTTGCCCTTGAGTGTCAGAGACTGAACTTTTGAGCAATGCTGGAACTGTTAAGACTATGGGAACACTTGGAGATTAATCAAATGCATATTGTGTTGAGATGGACCTAAGTCTTCGGGGGCGAAGGGCAGGATGTTAAATGGTTTGGATTTGAAATGTCCCTCAAAAGTTTGTGTTGAAAGCTTGGTGCCCAATGTGGCAGTATTCAGAAGTGGGGTCTTCAGGCTGGGTGTGGGGGTACATACCTGTAATCCCAGTTACTTAGGAGGCTGAAGCAGGAGGATCACTTGCTTAGTATACATGAGGCCCTGGGTTCAATCCCCAGCACCACACACACACACACACACACACACACACACACACACACAAAAGTGGGGTGGTGCCTCATCAGAGGAAGTAGTAGTTTGTAGCAAGGTCTTCCCTTGAAGGGTATACTTGCCCCCCGACCCTTCCTCTTTTGCTGTTTCTGCTTCTGGGTCACCATGAAATACACAACCTCCTCTACTTCATATTTGTACCACCATGATGTTCTGCCTTACTACAGGCCTACAAGTGAGTGGGCCAACCATGGACTGAAACCTCTGAAACCATGAGCCAAAATAAATCTTTCCTCTTTTAAGTTGATTTTCTCAGGTATTTTGTCATAGCAACAGAAAGCTATCACAAGGACCATAGTCATTTGAGATGAGTTCATATAGAATATATTTCACTCTTTAAAAATAAAACTTTCAGAACAGCTAATATCTATATATACTACAAAAATAAAAATCTTCATATAAATAATTTATGTGGTAGGAGGTGAGCAGGAATGTAGAAGAGCCTACCAGGAGTCAACAAGTAGTGAGACACAACTGGCTAAGTGTGCTTGAAGCTCCTTCAGGCTTGCTGGGAGGGCAGCAGTGTGGGGCAGGAGGGGGAAAGGGCTACACTGCAGTCGGAAGTGCTGGCTTTCCTGCCTATCCAGCAGCTATGGGTACAGAAGAGCACCAGTGGCTGGGCTGCTGTCAGCCTAGGGGTGGCTGTTCTATGTGGGTATCAGGGAGGTCTGTGATGGCCGAGTCAGGGAGGGGATGCAGACAGCAGCAGCAGGGCCCTCCAGGGGTCCATCCTGCATTCAGAACCCCAACCACTGCTTCCCAGTGATTTCATGTGCCCAGGTAGGGTCTCTGTCCTTCAGCTGCTTCTTCACTCAGTGGCAGAGCTGTTGGTAGCTGGGGTGACAGCAGGAGACCATATGGGCTCGGTAGAGGCTGGGTGGATATAGGCACCAGGTAGTGGGGGTGGGTGCAAGGCCACAGTCATGGAGGTAGTCACTCTGGCAAAGTTCTGGGGCAGGGTGGGGGTCACCCCCCATCTGAGTGTGCCTCCCCGTGGAGTTGCAGGACTCAGGACCTGTGGGCTCTCCTTATACATCTGTACCACCTGTAGGGGAGATACCAGTAACAGTGAGCCCAGGGGTACTGGGGCTGCAAAGTCCTTCGCACCTATCTGGTGATCAACGTGATTGTTGGTAAGCTGGATCCTCGTTGGTTGCTAGTAGATTATGAGGGCCCACAAGTGCCAAGTTATCAAGGCCTGGGGCAAACCCTGCACCTTGTTCTGGATCCAAGGAAGGGCTAAGGAATAGGAGTGTGGTGTTGGAGGAAAGGCAGATGCTACTACCCTTTTAGCTGGTGGCACATTTTGGGAGGGCCCTTGTGAGCTGGGCCCTCTGTTGAATTCTGGAGACATTTAGTAATTTGTCCTTTCTTATGCTTGTTCTGACCCTGACTGTGGGGCTGGGAGCAAAGGGAGGGAGTGGTCACCTCTGGTGGGGGGCCCAGGATGGACAGTAGCACAGGCAGCAGCACGAGTCCATGGAGGAGACCCAAGAGCGTGAGCACTGTCAGCACCACGAAGAAGTACCTGGTAGAGGTGAGGAGTCAGCAGGGCAGGGCCTGAGACCACTGCAGGAGGATCCCACCTTCTCCAGAGCCCAGCAGTACCTTATGATGAAGTCAAAGTTGGAACCAGCAAGCATGAGCAAGCCCAGCAACGTGGAGACGGCCCCATCAGTCACAGGGGCAAACGTGTGCTCAAGGGCACGGGCAGCCCGCAGGTTCCGACTACCCTGGGTGGTCAGGAAACCCTGGGGGAACAGAGTGGTCCGGAGCTCCTTCTCTGCCAACCATGGCCAGCTCATCTGTGTCCCTAACTACTACTCATGTGTTCTCGGGGCTCACCTATGCCCTTGCCCACTGAAGACCATGTGAACTGAGCTCATGGAAGTGGTCTGGAAGCATGAGTCCATTCAGGTAACACGGCATAGATGTGTCTGGTAACACTGAGAGATGTCTAGAATAGGGTGGGCACATTACAGTCTGTCACCTGTGTCTTGTAAATTAAGTTTTGTTGAAACAGTGCCATACCTGTTCATCAATACACTGTTGTCTATGGCTGCATTTGTACTATGATGGCAGAATTTCAACATTCCCTATGGCCCATCAAGTCTGAAATATTTACTAACTGCCCCTTTTCAACCCCTAGTTGAAAAGAAGGGACACTAAGGTGATGTCACTTCTTACGGTGGCACTTCATAGGATTTTGAATTCCTTCTTGGAATTGTTCTGCACACTGGTTTTTTGGGGGATTATTGGAGACTGAACCCAGGACCACACTTGTGCTAGGCAAGCGTTCCACCACTGAACTACATCCCCAGCCCTTTTGTCCTGTTCAAAGAGCATATATCATTCTTATAATCAGAGTAATAATGGGGTTATGTGGGTAATGATGGGGTTATGTGGGGGTAAAACAAAGGGAGTCGTTTGTGGGCCTGGCTGGGCTTGTGTTGGTACTTCCACTTGGTCGGGGCCTCATTTGTCTGCCAGAGAATGCATGACTTTGAGAGAGGCCTGTGCCCTCCTTGGTTTTAGCATCTGTGGGTTTTCTTCCCCCTTCCTGCTAGGGAATGAACACAGGGTCTCTTCTATTCTAGACAAGTGTTCTTTCCCTAAGCTGTGTCCCTGGCCCTTTTCATTATTTTATTTTGAGACAACAAGGTCTTGCTAAGTTGCCCAGGCTGGCTTTGAACTTTCAATCCTCCTGCCTCGGCCTCCCAAGTAGCTGGGATTACAAACTTGTGCCACCGAGCCTGGTCTAGCTCCGATTCTTAAATAAGTGCCTAGCACAGAGGTGCTCGAAACATGTTTGTTGAATACCGAGTCAGCGGCCCATCCCTCCCCCGTTGCCTGTGCTCACCAGAGCCACGTGGACTGTGAACTCGACACCAATTCCTACAGAGGCCACAAGGATCACCACAGGGATGGCACTCAGCTTGATGCCCAGGAAACCCATGATACCAAAGAGTTCCACAGTCATCATTGCCAGGATCAGCACCTGGGGAGGGCAGGGCTCACTGGGGGCTCTTGGCAGGAGGAACGTCGGGCTGGACAGGGCAGGGCGAGTTGCCACCGAGTCTTTTTGACCCTACCCCTGCAGGTACTCACTATGAGGCCAGCCGTCCAGGGGTTGAGTAGCAGCAGGGCACAGACCAGGAAGGTGCACACCAGCAGGATGCCAACAGCTAGCAGGAAGCAGCGCCGCAGGCCCAGGTACTGCTCCCAGAAGAGGAAAGGGGAGCCGCTGGGGTAGGCGTGCACCCCTGCCTGGCCTGCCTCAGTGCATGCTGCCCGGGCCCCCTTGATGGCCTCTACAAAGTCTGCAGTCTTCTGGAGGCCACGCAGTAGGAAGGGGAACTGGGCAAACTCCAGGGGCTGGGCTGCTGGGACTGTGGAGGAGAGGAGAGAATGGGCAGAGCGAGGCAGACGGTAAGCACAGGAACAGTGGGCAGGGCTTAGGGCCAGGGCCGTGGCTCTAGGTGAGCTCCCCAGCACTCACTGCGAAGGTTCTCCCCAGTGGTGTCATATTTGTCGTGCAGCCATTCAGGAGGTGGGGGGTAGAAGTTGGCCTGTGAGGCTGCCAGACCCAGAGGGTCACTGCTCACCCACACAGTTAACCCCATGTAGAAGAGCTCTGGTGGAATCAGTCCCTCCTTGTCCACCAGCCTTCTTGTGGTCAGCTGTAGAGACAGAGAGGGCTGAAGGCCTGGACCATGGGGTCTAGAGCCCCTCTGTGCTCCCTGACCATTCTAGCCCTCTCCCAACCTGACTGAAATCCAGAGGCTCCTGGGCATTCCCGGTCTGAATGAGCAGCTTGTAGGCCAGGGCCCCATCCTCAGAGCCATTACGGTATGAATGGTAGGTAATGCGTCCAGAAGCCCAGTCCTGGTCAAATGCAGCCTGAATTCCTACAGAATAGGTTAGGGCACAGTTAGCCTGTGGTCAGAGGAGGCTTTTCCCTGCAGCAACACTCCCTGCCAATCTCCTGGCCTCTCACCCTGTAGCCAGTTGCGGTAATAGTGCAGCCAGGTGCGGGGTGCCTGGGTGGCAGGCGGGGGCAGCACAGCCTTGAGGGAACTGAAGCGCTGGTGCAGATCAAAGAGGGCACGTTGGGAGTGAGCGTAGTCAAAGCCACCCTGGGTCACCAGGGCTACTTCGTACAGGGAGAAGTACCTGAGCTGGGCGCTCAGGAAGGCATGTTCCTTGGTGCCCCGAGGCACCACATCTGTCAGGGCCAGCCCATCCTGCACCAAGGTGACTCCATAGAGGCTCAGGCCCAGAAGAGCCCCAAAGAACATCAGCACCATGGCCTGTGGGAAACAGCAACTAAGCCAGAGGCCCAGGGCTGTCCTCCAGTCCTCAGGTAGTAGGTGAGGCCCTTTGCCCTTCTTAGGGCCCACAGATACTAAGCCTCTGCCCTGCCCCACCCAGTCTCACCTTGGCATGTGTCTGGAGCAGCAGGGGTGCAAACTGATAGCGGGCAAAATGGGCAAGATTCCAACGGGCACAGGGTAGGGACTTGCGGGCTGCCTTTGGCCTTATCCCCTCCTCTTGTCCTAGAAGGTCCCGTGTGGACCCAACAGGGCTGAAGAGTTCAGAGCTCAGTGGATCAGAAGGTGGGGGTACCAGCTGGGCTTGGGGAGGCAGGATGGTGACCACGTGTTGGCTGCTGGCTTCACAGTGGGTAAAAGCTTGTACTGTGGTGGTCAGGTGGGCAATGCCCACTGGCACTGTCCTATCCCCCAGCTCCTGGGGCAGAATCTGAATCACTCGAGCAGAACAGGGGCTAGAAGAGGCAGAGAAGGGGGATGACAGGTCGGTCCCTGCCTTGCAATGCCAAGGAGGGGACAAGCTGGGGTGGGTCATGGGAGGATAGGTGTGGGCACGCAGGCACAGTACCTAGAGAAGCAGCAGAGCACATCAAGGCGCTGGCAGTGGCGCCGGTGCAGGTCCAGGCTGAGGACAGCCGGGAAGACGAGCATCACGGCTGTGAAGTTGCAGCCCACTACTATGGCAGCCTGCGGGGGGCAGGAGGGACGAAGGCTGGGTGAAGCACACCTCTGGCCCCATGCCCACCCCAGCCCACCTGCCTGCTTATGAGGCCTCACCTGCAGGGAGAAGGCTCGCAGTGCGGGGATGGGAACTAGGGCAGCCATGAAAAAAGCAACCATGTTGTTGATGGATGTGAGGGCAACACTGGTGCCTGTGCGCTGCAGACACTCGCCCATGCGCTCCTGCCGGAATACAGCAGGGACATGCCCTCAGGTCACTGGAAGGAGAGCCACATCCCTAGCCTTTCTTATTAAAGTTGCTCTCACTAAGTTGCTTAGGGCCTTGCTAAGTTGCTGAGGCTGGCTTTGAACTTGCAATCCTCCTGCCTCAGCCTCCTGAGCCCCTGGGATTATAGGTGTGCGCCACCATGCCTGGTAGACCATGGTCTTTAAGGTAGAGTGAAAGGGAGTCTCCAGAACTTAGATGATAGAGGTGGGGCAATAATACCACAGTGGCTAACATTTACTGAGTACCACGGATGTGTGAGTGTTCTGTACACTCACCTTGAATTCTCACTGATCCTCACAATAACCCTTCGGACACAAGCACTATTATTACCCCTATGCACTAATGGGGAGGCTGAGGCACAAAAAGGTTAATTAGCAGCCCAATGTCACTCAAGCCTAAAGACTCTTAACTATTATGCTGAACTACCTCAGGTGAGCCTGGGCTGAAGGATGGTCTTACCTGGAGAGGGGTACCAGGAGGAGCCTCTGTGAAGGCATGAGCCAGCAGGAAAATGTCATCCACACCAATGCCCAATGCCAAGAAGGGTAGCACCTGGAGGGGCAGAGAGGTGAGCAAGAACGATGCAGCCTGGTGATGGCTCCAAGTCAGCCCTGCAGCCCTGGTGTACCTGAGTAGTGGCAGCATTGAAGGTGATGCCAAGCAGAGAGCAGAGCCCAAGGCCAGAGGCCACTGCCAGGGCCACCAGCAACACCCCAGCAAGGCCCACGGCACCCTGAGACTGGGCACAGTCCCATCGTAGCATGGTTACGCAGGCATAGGCCAGCTGTGGGGGAAAAGGGTCCAATCTCAGACGGGGGCTTCCATGGTGGGTGCTGGGTAGAGGTGGAGCAAGGTGCTAGGGCTGACCCACCATCAGCAGATAGCCTCCCACCACACGGGCCGTGCTGACTTCAGAGAATGCGTGCAGGATGTCATCCAGGGTGGTAGGGGAGAAGGCGTGGATCTGCTGGGATGCGTTCTCAGGCAGGGCCTCCTGAGCCAGCTGGAGAGACAGGGTGGATCTGAAGGGCAGGGAAGAGGGAGTGGCCTGAGGGCACCCTGCCCTGTTCTTGTCCATGCTTACCTGCACGAAGCGCCGTTGCCAGGTTTGCAGCACTTTGCTGGCCTGCTCCTCACTCCAGCCAATGTCATGTGTCTGATAGTCGCCCCTAAAGTGTTCGAACAGCTGGCGGGGACTCATCAGCAGGAAGGTGCTCTGCAGAGCCTCTGCCCTGGTGAGGGTACAGGAGAACTAGGGGTCAGAGGTGGCCCAAACAACTGGTAGGGGTATGCAGCAGACTTTTGCCAGAGCTGCCTGCTGTAGAGTGGATTCCCATGCATGGGGTTCGTCACCAATTCCCAGGGGAGGAGCCTCTACCTTAGCAGCCGTCCTTGGGGGTCTCTGACCATGCCTCCCAACAGCAATTCCTCCTGCCAATGCATGAATTTGTGGGAGAAGCCATGGCAGCCCCCACTCAGCTCCTGAGCCACATTGGGAGCCTGGAGGGGGACAGGAGAAGGGTTTACTGCTCAAGACCCTGCCTGTGGATAACTGTGTGTCCCTGGGCTTCTTCCTCCAGGAACCACGCCTGCCACAGAGCTCAGTAGGTCTGGAGTGTAGGTAACTAGTCTCTTGAACCTCTTCCCTACTCTGTGAGTAAATGGCTAGGTGTCCTACAAATAGGAGGCCACAAGAGGGAGCAGAGTCCTGAAAATAAGCAGTTGGGAGGGGATGGAAAACCTACTTGGGGAGTTGGAAAAAGTACCCCACACAGGGCCGCATAGACACATGGGAGACGAGGTGAAATGTTTGTGTTCAGTTACTGTTTTTAGTGTCCTTGTACAGACTGTTTTAATAAAGTCTAGCTTTAGGCTTAAAAAAGGAAAAGGGATTCATATGTCACTTCAGGGTGTCTTAGGAGAAATGAATGGGGATAGACACTCCAGGGCAAGGTGGCAACATCCAGGAAATAGTGGGGGCAGCTCTCTTTCAGAACAGAGGGACACCTGCAGGAGAGAGACCTGGCTGACCTGGTTGGAACTCACCTGCCTGTTGTGATGGTTGGGGGCACTAGGTGGGCAGTGGAGGTCATCAGGATCCAGACAGGGCCGCCCCACATAGGCCTGGCCCACCTGTGCCTTGTCTAGTAGTTGCCGAAAGCCTTCCAGGGAGGCAAAGGGACCTAGTTCCTCCAGCAGTTGCTCTGGGTCCAGGTTGGTCCACTGGATATCAGGGCGGCCCCTGGGGAGAACCCATGGTTAGTGAGCGTCAGGGATCAATACCCAGCACCTGAGCTGCTGCTGTGGACCCATGCTACACCCCACCCTCCTCTTATGAGCTTATCTGTCCTTCCACATGCAGGGTGTGCAAGGCTGAGCTTCTCAGAGCAACCAGGTTGCGTCAGCCTACCAGGCTGCCGCAGTGAGCTGTGGATGGATATAAAGAGCTGAGAAGCACATTGTGACAGATGTGCTCAGTACATGGGAAGGGCCCAAGAAGCACCCCTGCATCTGCACCAAGCTGCACACCCTCAGCTCTAACAAACCAGAGGGGCACCTGCATTCAACAGGTTTCTTCTGGCTCAGGCAACAGTTTAGCTGGTACCTAATTCCTCCCAGAAAAGTCTCTTTCTGGGGATCTTTTTTCTCCTTTGCTGAGATCTTGGAGAACTGTGCTGTTTTTTCTAAATGAGACAGGTCTTCCTTTCCTTTGAGCTGAGGAGAAGGGGGATGTGGAGCCTTGGGCAGTCTGTGCTTTGGCTCTGGCCTGAGAGGTAACAAGGACTTGGCCAGGTTTTTTTCATCCTCCTTACTCCCATCCCTCCTTTCTCCTGGGAAGTCCCTGGCAGGAGATGAAGTGGTACCCCAGGAGCAGCTGTGCCAGCACTCACGGCAAGTAGGCAGAGCCCCCTTGGAGTTTGGCTCCCTCCCAGAAGCAGTCGAGTGGGGTGAGGATCACACATGGAAACAGCTTCTCAATCATCTGCCAGGGATACCACAGGCCACATCAGTCCTTCCCTGGGCTCCTTTCTCCATGGTCTGTAAGATACCCTCTACAATCCTCCCAAGGTTGGTCCCAACCCCCACCCCAACTCCCATATCTGCCACAGTGTCTCTGGGCCTTCCCACACTGTGGAAAATGTCCCACCTTTGCCCAGTCCACGGGAACAGCCCAGGAGACTCACCCGCTCAATCATTCCATTTTCAATAAGGGGAACTCCCGACTTGTAGCAGATTTTGTTCAGATCCCAGGACCTACATTAGCCAGGGGCACAGGCAATCAGCAGAAAAGGGGGAGTCCCCCTCCAGAACTGCCCCGGCATGCTTTACCCACCAGCTGCTCAGGGGCTTGGCCAGACTCACTTTCCATAGAGTGATACTTGTACTTTACTGGCAGTGAGGGCTGCCTGGAGGTGGAGGCCAAGTGCCTCGGGCGTGAGGATGTTCTCCCCCTCTTGGCGTGGAGTCTGAATCAACATCTGGGAGGTATATGCAGCCTCCTCCCCCAGCTTCTCCTTGGTATAATGCAACTCTTGGCTCACCCGGCTTCCCACTGCCGAGCAAAGAGAGAAAGCTGGGGAAAGGGGCCTTGGACATTCCTAACCTCCTAGGCTCCCAGACAAGGGGGAGACGCATTGCTGAGAGACCCTGCCTTCTCCCCATGGCCTTGCTATGCCCTGGCTGACTCCCAAGCTTCTGCCCCTCTCCTCAGAGTTGAGTCCTGCTAGGGAAGTAGGGAAGCCTTAGCTGCACAGCTTTATGGATTTCTTGTGTGGTTCAGCGTTTAAGCATGAACCAATTTGGTGGGTTTGGGGCAGAAACTTAAAAATGAGAATCAGCACAAGCTGGGACCAAGTTACAGGAGCATCCTGGTAAGGAAACCCTTATTGTCTCTGGTCTGGTCTGCAGGACAAGAAGGGACAATAGGCCAGTAGGGAGGCTGCCAGCAGGGAGGGGTTTCTAAAAGAAACCCCTAGGTTTCTAGGGTCAGGGCTGGTTCTTCGTTCGGGTTGCCCTGCATAGTGATTACACCACACACCTTTCTGTAAACTGCTCTGAAGGGGCAGGAATGGTGGTGTCTGGTAATGATGGGCCACACAGTGGCACAGGTGACAGGGAGGACCAGTCTTTCAGTGTGATGCTGCCACCCACTCAGGCAAGAAGTACACAGATTTGGCTCGTGTGCCCTGGCAGAGGTGAAATCAAAAGTGGGCTGAGGAGTTCGGATCCCTTTCTGCAGCCTCCTTGTGGAGACCATGAGTCAGATCTCCCAGTGCCAGGCCTGCCTCAGTCTCCTTGATCTTAGCATTCTTCAAGTCCCGTCCTGAATTATGCTGGCAAAGGAGTCATGCTGGGGCCTGGGGAAGGTGGGGGCACTGGGAGGGGAGGGGATATGACCTAACTGTGATTTGGAGGAGGGTGAGGGCCGTCACCTGGGAGTTTTGTGGACTTGGTCTGGTCTCAGACCTACTTCTGCTTCCACTTGTCTTGGAGTCTCTTCTTGCTGGTTGCTGCTACTCCTGGGACTAATCATGCTGCTTCTCTGAGACTCTAGCCTCACTTGAGATTATCATGGTCCCCAATCTCTTTTTTAACATTTTTTTTTTTTTTTTAAGAGATAGGGTCTCACTATGTTGCCCAGGCTGGCCTTGAACCCCTGGGCTCAAGCAATTATTCTGCCTCAGCCTCCCAAGTAGTTGGGATTACAGACATGCACCATTCCCCTCCAGTTTCCCAATCTCTCTCTCTCTCTCTTATTTGGGGGGGTACTGGGGATTAAACTCAGGGGTGCTTAACCACTAAGCTACATTCCCTGCGACCCCCTTTTTCATTTTGACACAAGATCTTGCTAAATTACTTAGGGCCTCTCTAAGTTGCTGAGGCTGGTCTCAACCTTGTGATCCTCCTGCCTCAGCCTCCTGAGTTGCTGGGATTACAGGCATGTACCATCATACCACAGCCCAATCTCTTTTTCAAACCCATATAATCTCCTCACTCAGGAAAGTCCCAAACCCTTCCTTGTTAATTTCCCAATTCAGATTTACCCATATGCTCATGACCCTCAACCTGAGTCACACTCTTGGTCCTGTGTACAAATACAGTCTTCTACAGTCATACTGCTCCCCCCTGCTGCCACAGTCCACCCACTCTTTTCTTCCTTCCCTGTTCTCCACTCTGTTTCCAGGCCTGTACTGCAGGATTTATCTCACCAGGCACAGGCCAGAGCTGCCACATGGATGGAAAGAAGGGAGGCTTAGATAAGCTTCCTATAGTAAGGGGGTTGACTGAGGGCGAGAGGGCATGGGAGAAGGAAGAAACTCAAAGGAAAGAAACACTGACAGTTAAAATATATAGTGAGACTAAAGAAATCTCAGTGGGGGTGAGGAAGAGAAAAATGAATCTCAGCTGACCAGGGACAGACATGAGGACAGATGAACTAGGACGTACTGGTCAGGCAGGAAGAGACAATGGGTATATGGAAGAAAACAAAGGGTCTATTTAGACCTGGTTTTGAGCCCTGGCTCCAACATTTATTCTTTGTCTTGGACAAATGACTTATTCTCTCTGAGCCTCAATTTACTCATCTGTGAAGTGGGGACAATGCCTCCCTTGGTAAGATTAGAATCAACACAGGCAAAGCACTTAAGAAACTGCCTAGTTCAGAGTAGGTGCAGATGTGGAGTTGTTAGTCAATAGTTGCCACAAGAGAAATGATGTGAAGAAAAAGTAAGAAAGAACCAGAGAAAAAGAAAATACTGTGGTTAAGTAGGGAGGAAATAGAACAGGGGTGGGAGGATATCAAAATCAACAACAAACTTGGTGAAAACTTTTATACCTTTTCTTTTCTTTCTTTCTTTCTTTCTTTCTTTTTTTTTTTTTTCAGTGCTGGGGATTGAATCCAGGGCCTAGTACTTGCAAGGCAAGCACTCTACCAACTGAGCTATCTCCCCAGCCCAAAACTTTTGTACCTTTACAAAAGGGAAAATACCAACATGGAAAAGGAGTCTATCTGATAGGTAATCCTATAAATATAAGTTAAAATAGCAACCAGTTACTATCCACTTTTTTTTGGCATAGGAGATGGATCCCAGAGGTGCTCTGCCACTGAGCAATCCTGTTTTAAAAAAATTGAGATGGGTGCAGTGGCACACATCTGTAATCCCAGCAGCTCAGGAGGCTGAGGCAGGAGCATCATGAGTTCAGAGTCAGCCTCAGCAACTTAGCAAGACCCTAAGCAACTCAGTAAGGCTCTGTCTCTAAATAAAATATAAAAATGGACTGGGAGAATGTGAAGAGAGAGCCTACAGAGTGAGAGAAAATCTTTTCCATACGCACTTCAGATAGAGCGCTTATCTCCAAAATTTATAAAGAACTTACAAAACTTTACACCAAAAATACAAAGAACCCAATCAATAAATGGGTCAAGAACTGGACAGACACTTTACAGAAGAAGACATACAGGCAATTAATAAATATATGAAAAAGTGTTCAATATCTCTAGTAATTAGAGAAATGCAAATTAAAACAACTCTAAGATTTCATCTTACTCCAATTAGAGTGGCTATTTTTCAAGAACACAAACAATAATAGATGTTGGCGTGAATGTGGGGAAAAAGGCACACTTTTACATTGCTGGTGGAGTTGCAAATTGGTGCAGCCACTCTGGAAAGCAGTATGGAGAATCCTCAGAAAACTTGGAATGGACGCACCTTTTGACCCAGTTATCCCACTCCTCAGTTTATACCCAAAGGACTTAAAATCAGCAAACTACAGTAACACAGTCACATCAATGTTTATAGCAGCTCAGTTCACAATAGCTAGATTGTGGAACCAACCTAGGTGCCCTTCAACAGATGAATGAAGAAACTCTGGTATATATACACAATGGAATATTATTCAGCCATAAAGAAGAATAATATTATGGTATTTGCAAATAAATGGATGGAATTGGAGAATATCAAGCTAAGTGAAATAAGCCAATCCCAAAAAACCAAAGGCCGAATGTTTTCCCTGGTAAGTGGAGAATGATATATAATGGGGATGGGGGGTGTGGAGTGAGAGAAGAATGGGAGAACTTTAGATTATGTTGAAGGAAATGGGGGGGGGTATGAAAAATGGTGGAATGAGACAGACGTCATTACCTTATGTACATGTACGATTACACGAATGGTATGAATCTACATTTTGTACAACCAATCAAAATGCAGTCTGTAAAAAATTAAAAGATAAATAAAAAATAATAATTAAAAAAAAATGGACTGGGGATGTAGTTCAGTGCCCCTGAGTTCAATCCCTGGTACCAAAAAAAAAAAAAAAAAAAAAAAAAAAAATTGAGACAGGGTCTCACTAAGTTGCCGAGGCTAGCCTCAAACTTGCAATCTTCCTGCTTCTGTCTCCCTAGTCACTGAGAGTACAAGTGTGCACCACTGAAGTCCACTAAAAATTTAAAAAATTAATAGCAATTATTTTTGGCTTATAGGAATCCACTGTGGGAGTGTGATTTGGTACTCTATTTGGAGGAAAGCAATATTGCAATATTTATTCTCATGATTTCTGGTCCAGAATTTCACACAAAAGGGCCATTGAGCTGTTGTAGGGACTCAGACATACTCTAAGTGAAATGGGAATCATGTAGGTTTTGAGCAGAGATGTGAGATGATCTGACTTTTTCATCACCTAACAAGTAAGAATTGGCCCAGGGAAGAAGTCAAGAAAAGGTATTCTGGATCCACAATGATCAGAGAACTGTCAAAGGCTTAGAGTTTCCGTACTGTTCAGGGAAGAAGGCTCACAAAGAATGAGTCAGATTATGGAGGGCCTAGAATCTGGGCTAAGGGGCTTATATATGATTCCAGAGACTACAGAATCTGATAGAAATTGATAGAAGGGCTTTAAGCAGGGTACCGCCTTTGTCAGATTTAGACATACCACAGGGGGGTCATATGGAGGTAGATATGAAGGTGAAGTTGACAGATCTTTTACCTCCCTTCCTCCTTTCCTTCTTCCTTCCTTTCTTTTTTTTTGTGTGTGTGCCAGGGATTAAACTCAAGCACGCTTAACCACTGAGTCACATCCCCAATCCTTTTTATTTTTTTAAATTTTGAGACAGGGTCTCACTAGGTTGCTTATAGCCTCACTAAGTTGCTGAGGCTGGCTTTGAACCTGTGAGCCTCCTGCTCAGCCTTCCGAGCTGCTGGGATCACAGTCTTGCGCCACCACACCCAGCTGCCTTTCTCCTTTCTAACAGACCGATTTAACTGGCCATCTCCTGAAAGGCCTTTCAACTTTTCTCCAGCATCAGAGGGTGAAACCTGGTTAATCTAAGAAGCCAATCACATAATTCCATTGCCTTTGCCAAGGAGAGCATTTAGGCATAGGATGCTACCCAGTTTTTGCCAAAGTGCCCCAATGGGAGATCAGCTGGGAGGTTTGTGGTAAATTTTTCCTTCACTTTAAAAAGGGATGCAAGATGGGTGACTTCCTTTTCTTACCACTGCAGCAGCCACCTTAGGATAAGCCTGAGGACAAAAGTCTAAAGAGCTGAAGATGGCAGAGGACAAAGAAAGAAACTGGGTGCTTGGGGATGTCCTTGGGCTGTCGGATTAACCACCCTGGAACTCCTCTGCTGCCAGCCTTCCTGTTATAGAGAATCAATCTTCTTCCTTCCTTCCTCCCCCTCTCCTTCCTTCCTTTCCTTTCTTTCTCTTTCATGTGGCTAAAAGGATCTAAATGACACAACCTGTTTTTTGCAGGAGATTGAGAAAGGCCTCAACTAAAGTAGTGACCACAAGGGTGGAAAGGATGAGTTTGTTGTGAGAGTGGTTAAAAGGGAAGAATTTATTGGTTTAGTAACCATTTAGGTGAGTGAGGACAACTGATGCAGACTCCCAAGGATTTAGTTGTAGATACTTGAGTGGATGGATGGGGGCTCCCTCAATTGACACATGGCCAGGCGCTGCCTTCTAAATAGACTGGCTGTATATTCCTTATCTTCTCTCTCACTCTTTACTGGAGATCAAACCCAACACCTCACACATACCAAGCAACTGCTCTACCATTGAGTTATACCTCCAGCCCTATGTCTTATCTTTGATAGCTCCAATTTCAAACTATGTTTGTCTCATTCCAGTAAATATAAGTTGGTCTACATGCTGTGATTTTTATTTTGGAGAACTATCTTCCTCTGAGCCCTTTAGTTTTAAGGTTAACCAGGACCAAGGGTGTAGCTCAGTGGTAGAGCACTTGTCTAGCATGCACAAGGCCCTGGGGTCCATTATTAAAGAAAAAAAGAAAGTAAGTCGTTCAGGAAAGGTGAACAAGTCACATTCCAAGTCTCACCATGGCAAAACTGGGAAGAACCTTGAACTCTGGTTCAGAACTCTGATAGCCAATGTCCTACTTCTTTTTGGTACTAGGGATTGAACTCAGGAGTACTTGACCACTGAGCCAAATTCCCAACCCTATTTTGTATTTTTTATTTAGAGAGAGAGTCTCACTGAGTTGCTCAGCTTCCCGCTTTTGCTGAGGCTGGCTCGAGATCCTCCTGCCTCAGTCTCCCAATCTGCTGGGATTACAGGCATGCATCACCACTCCTGGCTGCCCTCTGCTTTTTATGTTAGACAAAAGGGAAAGAACGCAAAATATCCTAGTCCTCACTTTTATCAGCTCCTCACTGCTTAGGCATTGAAGGAGAAGTCTTAACTACAGATAAGGCTCAACTACAGATCTATAGAGAAAAGATCACATTACAATTACTTCTTTTACCTTACCCTCAACCAATACAGGATAGAGTGAGATTTATAATAAAGAAAAGAAGTTAAAGTCAGGCACAGTGGTGTACACCTGTAATCCCAGTTACTTGGGAGGCCAAGTCGGGAGGATTGCAAGTTTGAGGCTAGCCTCAATGACTTAGGGAGATCATGTCTCAAAATAAAAAAAAATATAAAGGGCTGGGGGAGATAAAAATGTCTAGGAATTGGCTACCATGCTTTTATAACACTCTTCCTCAAACACCAGCAAAAAACTGTAGTAACTAGCCTTTTCTGTGCTGGAGGGCAGAAGAGAGGATAATGAAACTTGGAAGATCAAGCAGTATTCAGAGGGAGAAGATCTGGGGAACAGAGAAAGAGGAAGAGAAGAGAGACTGCCTCAGTTGTGGCAGGAAATCCAAGTCGTCTGGGACCACCCAGGCAGCAGTGATGTGGGTGGGAGCTATGTGTATGTGCATGCATGTGCATGTGTATCTTGGGGCTGGGGGCAGGCAGGCAGGCAGAAACATCTGCTCTGGACCCCAGGGCTGGCCTAAAGTATGAGTGTATGAGAGTCTGCAGAGGAGCAGGGGTAGGGTGGGGATGGGGTGTGGGAGACCAACAGGCAGGCAGACTCTAAGAAACATCTGCTCTGGATCCTAGGACTTGCCAGCATTTGAAATAACTCAAGGGTGTGAGACTTCAACCTGGGCCCTGCCCTTGGGCATAGGCCAGGGCTGGGGAAGGTCTAGGGGAGCCCACAAATGCAAATTTCTCAGGGAAGAATAGAGCAGAGTTTGACTCTGTCAAAGAGTTGTCATGAAACCAGGCCTTAGGAAAGAAAAGAGTCATGCTAAAAATATTAATACGAAATTATTTTTACCTAATGCTTCCATTAGAAAGTGATCCCATCTGACCTCAAAGGGCAGAGTCTGCTCTGCTTCTTCACTAACTGGTTGCAGGGTACCTGGGTGTATGACCCCTCTCCCCAGAGGCCTGCCAGATGAGTTTACTCAGTTTCCTAGACTTCTGGACCAAATTTCTCTTTCTCTTTCTCTCTTTTTTGTGACAGGATCTCATTATATTCCCCAAAGTGGCCTTGAATTTCTGGGCCTAAGCAATCTTCCTGCCTCAGCATCCAGAGTAGCTAGAACCATAGTACTAACTTTCCTGGTCAGAAGTGACCTCTCTCTGCTTTGTTTGTTTTTGGCAGTGCTAGGGACTGAACCCCGGCTTAGCATGCTGGGAAAGTGCTCTATTTCTGAACTGCATCCTCAGCCCTTTTGTAAAATTTTAGTTTGAGACAGGGTCTTGCCAAGTTGCTCAGGCTGGCCTTGAAATTGAGATCCTCCTGCCTCAGTCTCCCAAATTGCTGGGATTAGAGGTGCTTGCCACCATGCCTGGCTTCCCTGCCTTTCTTCACGCATCATAATCATATTCTGCTTTTAGTACATGTAGTTATCCTAGCACATGTTTTATTTTCCTTGCTACTGAAAGATGGCTCTTATTTTAGTTGCCTTTATACTATAAAAAGATACACATAGAAGGTTGGCAATAAATGCTAAACAAACACACACATAATCACAGATAAATGAATCCAACATACCCAATGAAGGATGAAATTACCTGTATTACCTGTAGACTATGGTATAGGTGTTCCAGCATGCCCAGGTGCACAGGCACTGCTCACAGATTCCCCTCCAGACCCTTGGCCAGGCTGGTTAGGGCTCAGTGGTCAGCTCCTCACCCTGTTCTTGTCTTGGGCTCAATGTACCCAAGCAGCTATAGCCAGTGTCCATAACTCACCTTCTACCCAGAGCTGTTCCAGGTCTGTCTCAATAACGGCCACACGGAGACCCAGCGCCAGGGCCCCAAAGGCCAACAGTCCCAGGAAGAGCACTTTGCCACAGTGTTTTTGGATCCCGCATCCCAGAGAGAAGAGCAGGCCCTGGAAGTAAGCACGAAGCCAGAGTGGAGCCTTCAGGCTCCCAGCTAGGATCTGGGACAGAAAGAGAAAGGTCAGCCAGGTGTCACTGTAATAGCACAAAAACCTTCCTTTCTCTCTTATATACACCCACTGGCAAGCCCATGCTTCTTGATGTAGGGCAGGGAGCACCTACAGAAATAGGCTCAGTTGTTAAGATTTAACTCCATTCCCCTCTACCTTCCCGCAGCACACACTTGAGGAAAGCATAGACCCATTTTGTGAGAACAGGATACACATACACACACACACCTGTAGTCATGTGGACACAGAGGTGAACCTACACACCTACAACTGACACAGCTACGCTAGCTCTCACCTGTCTTCAAACACGAACGCCACTGACACATGACATTTAAAGCCATCATACCCTGCAGAGGTCCCAGTGACAGAAAAGACCCCACTCCTCCTTCTTCGTTTCCCCTCTACTCACCTGAGGTGCTGTGGGTCGAGCTGGGGGTGTGTAGCCAGGTGGCAGCTCTCCGAGAGGTGGTGGCTGAGCCATGCTGGCGGGGATGGGGGGCGCGGGCGCCCCCAACCTGTGTTATCTCGGCGCTCCCATAGGCTAGCCTGGCCCCCTGTACCGCTGGACCCCGCGTGGGGCTTCAGTGGGCCCTCGAGGGCGCGGGCGTGGGTGACGCCGTGGGGTGCGGTGCTCAGGGGCGGCTGTGAGAGGAGCAGCGTGGGGCTCGGCGCGGAGGCCCTCGGGGACGGCCGAAGTGCGTGGGCGTGCAGGCAGAACTGGCGGGCTGAGACGCACCTCGCTGCTCAAGGTGGCGACTGCACTGCCGGGAAGGCGGCTGGAGTCCCAGAAAAAGGGAGCGGGCCGGGGCGACGCCCTCCCATTGGCTAAGGGGCAGGCAAATCACCCAGAGCGGAGCAGCCGGATCCGCTGCTAGGTAACGGCGCCGCAGGGGGCGGGGCAGAAGACCACCCAGGCAGGGCCACCCCTGGCCGGGCCGCGCCCGCCCGTCGGCCCGCGGGGCCCTCCCGGAGGAGAAGGGAGGGAGACCCCGGAGCGGGTAAGCCTAAATTCGGGAGAGGCGGAGGCTGAGAAAGGGCGTCTGCTGGCCCAGTTAGGACCACCCTTTCTTACCGATCAAGCCAAACCCCAAAGACTTCTCCTTTTCATTCTTCCCAGCCTTCATTCCTGCTCCCTTCAGTCCACTCGCCAGGGAGGCCAGAGTCATCTAAAATGCGAATTTGATGATCGCTCCAAAGCACAAGCTCTGCTTGAAGCACAGGGCCCTGTATAAACTAATTATAGTTTTTTTCCTCATGGGTCCTACCTCGCAACCACCCAATGTTTCTTCTACCATGAAAAGTCACCTATAATTTCCTAAACACATCATGATGTTCCCTGTGTTCTCGCCTTTGTACATGTGGTCCTTTTGTCTTGGCAGATTATCTTCAAAACAACTTAAATCAATTACCCCCTCTTTGAAGCCTTCCTTGTCACATCTCCCCCCCGCAGATAATTGCTGCTTTGTGGTCCACATAACACTTAATTTATTTGCTATTGTATTTATGATTAAATATTTTATGTGCAGTACTTGAAAGTCTGCTTTCCTCACTAGACATTAAGTAGGTGCTCAATAATTGAGTGAGTCTCTTAAGAGTTGAAGAAACCAGGGTGTCAAGGACTGGAAACAGGGGAGAAGGGGGTATTTCCTCTATTAAACTTTTAATATCCCATCTGAGTGTGCTGTTTCTATCGGGTTCCTGACTGATAAACCGTGAGTGGCAAAGTAGAGTAAAAATCAATATTCCAATATGTAAAGAGAAAAAAAATCTGCAATAAATTCATTATTCTAACACAAGTACATTATCTCTGGCCAAAATTTCTTGGTCAATTCTTCTAGACTTGTTTATAATTACATCATAAATATTTCATGTTACTACACAGTCATTGTATCAGTCATTTGCAGAATGTCCTCCTGAGGCAATATTCCCAGAAATGGCGTTGTTTGGGTGGAAAAGTATGAATGTTTTCATGGTCATGCTGCCAATCTACTTTTTGGAAATTTGTGTGAACACCCCTCCTGAGCCTCAGTTTTAGGGAACGAGAACCTTCAGGTTGTGGGGGGGTGAACACATAACAAGTCTGCTGCTTCCATTTGTCCATTCAAAATGTGGAGGAACTATTGTCTACAATACTGTTGGCCTAGTGGTAACTGCACAGGCGCACAGTATTTTCTTCCTCCCTGTCATAGAGGAGTGGGTCCCACTGTATACCCCTAGGTTTTTGGAAATAGAAACAGCCTCTAAACTAGGCTGTAGGCCCTTACATTCTCTTGGGGCTGTAAAGACAGTGAATGGTCTAGAATCAGCAATGGACGTCATTAGGACTTTGAGAAGAACTGCTTTGCTTTAAGCAGGTCTTTCAATCTCCTTCCTTCTTACCAGACTCTGCAAGACATAAAGTCCATGGACAAATAGGTTTGTAATCACCTGGGCTTTGGGACTTATTCTGCTTCTACCACTAATAATTGTGGCAAAGTCCAGCATTTTTATGAATGCTTCCAAGGCAGGGCCTGCCTACTGAGAAAATCTCTTGCCAATCAGTCCAAAGAGTAATGTGGAAGGAACAGGTTTGCACTTCCCAGCCTGTCCTGCAGGGCTTAATGCACTATGGCTGCTGCAAGTTCCAAAATAACCTTTCCCTCAACAAAATGATTTCCTGAGTGCAGATGAGCTCAACTACAGGTTAAGCCACAGATCCCAGGTAAACAACAGGAGGAATAAAGAGGCTACTCTTTCCCCGCTGCAAGCAGCCTGCTTCCTATTGAGTGGGCTTGTTCCACTGTCACTTTCACTGGATGAGGATGTGTTTTGGGCCCAAACCAGAGACATTTTCTGAAAAACAAAGGAAAAAAAAAACTAATACATTTATTTATTTATTACTAAGGATTAAATCTATTGATTCATGGGACAAATAAGTCTTGGGGTCTTTTATGTGTCTAAACCCTTTGTGAAGATCTGGAGGCTGTAGGGTATCTTTTTATTTTAAAATTTTTTAAAAAGGAGTTTATAGCCTGAGGGGGAGAACAGAGACCAAGAGGGAAACCACTGTGTATTGAAATAATGAGGGAGTTTTCCAGAAGTGAGAAAAACTGCGAGAGAGGTAGGAGATGACAGTCTAAAAGGAGAAAACATGGGAGTGGGGTTGTGGCTCAGTGATAGAGCACTTGCCTAGCATGTGTGAGGCACTGGGTTCAATTCTCAGCACTGCATGTAAATAAATGGAAAAAAAAATAAAGGTCCTTCAGGAACTAAAAAAAATACTAAAAATAAAAAAATAAAAGGAGAAAACATGGTTCAAGGTCTGAATCTTTCATTTACTGGCTGTGAGATCTTGGGCAAGTCACATTATCTATGACACTGACATAAGGATTAAATGAGATAAGATATAGGGCTAAAGAGATTCTCATATGCAGTGTTGGGGAAAGTGACCAGCCTGGCTTCAGGGGAAGGTCCATGGGGCAGTTAAGGTCCAGGGAGTCAGGGCAGGACTTGGCATTCCTTGGCATTCTCCCAGGTTGCTCATTCACCCTATTCTTTGGCTGGCTTCTGTTTTCTGGGACAGGAAGAGTAAATGACCTTGGTATGTGGAAGAGGAAAGCAGGGGCCCTGGGCAGCCCTCAAACCCACCTATTACATTAGAGATCAAGCCTTGGAATATATGCCCATTCACTTCAAGCCCACAGCATCTATCAAGTTCTGGGTGCCAGAGGCTAATAATCAGAGTTCAGCGAATGACCCTTCATCTTGCGTAAGGGGGAGGGACGTGATGAGCCAAAGCATCATCTCCTCGTTTTCCATGGAAGAACCCTGATGCAATCCCCCTGGGTGGTGGAAGACAGCTCAGGCCAAGGACAGGTCATCCTGGCCTCCAATAGAATGTGTTCTCTGCCCAGCCTCTTTCCCTCCTAGCCAGCTTCATCTTAGCTGAGCTTTCTAGACCTTCTGACTGGGTGGTCTTTCTGCTCTCCTCCCCATCCCTCAGACCCATTTAACTATTTAGTGTTTAATTTTCTTTGTTTGAGCTGGGGTGGAGGTCTCAGCTAAATTGTTCAAGCCAGTCTTGAACTCCTTGGCTCAAGTGATCCTCCTGCCTTAGCTTCCCAAGTGCTGGGAATACAGGCCTGCATGCCAGGTTTACATGTAACTACTTAGAAAACAGCACACAAAGGTCTGATTATGTAACTTCTCAGGGATAGTGATGGCTGTGGACCAATAAAGTACACCTTTGTAACTGTCGGGAAATAGAAACAGCCTCTAAAACTAAGCTGAGTAGGTCTCTAGATTGCTCTTGGGGCTATGCTAAACACAATTTGCCTTCCTCTATACTAGGGATGGGAATGTAGTGAAGGACTGGGAAGTTCAGCCTCTGGCCTTTGAAAAAAACCTGGAGAACAATCCTGGCAGTCAGTTCCCTTAAGGCTCAGGGAGCTCTTGCCAGTAGGCAGGGATGTGTTGACGGGGAGAGGGTTCCTGTAGCAGTAGCCATCACATTTTGTCTGACCAGGCAAGGTCCCAGGACTGTTTCTCAGCACCTCCTCAGAGTCCTCCCTGATTCAGTACCAAAGGCCCCCTTGATCGTTTTTCCTTTCACTTCTTTCATCAAGCATCACTGAGAGAGGCAGGGCAGACCCTATCAACACTTCTACCTAGATGGCTGGCCAGTGGACATGCAGTAGCAGTTGCTCACTACATTTCAGATACAACCTCTCTGTAGCTGCTACCAAAAGGAAACAAAAATCCCTGTCTGCTGGCAGATAAGTAGAGCAAAGAGAAGAAAAATCTAAGCATTTGGGCATCCAGTCAATCCTGAAGTTGTTAGGGACAATGGCAGCAGTGTCCTGAGTTGGGGGTTGCTCCCAGTTGGGTCTCAGACTCAGTGAGGCCTTTCTCTGGGAACTCTTACCTTCTCTGTTTGCTCCAGTTCCCTTCTTTCCTTGGTGCAGGGGTTGCTAGATAGACTTGTGCAATGGGAAGGCAGAGGAAAGGTTTTTTCCTACCTCTCTGTCAGGGGTTCTGAGGGATCAGTGAGAAAGCACAGAAAGGGGCATAGCAGGGCTCTGGGACAGTTCCTTCACCCTACTCTTTCTCCAAACCTATCCAACTCCACCTCTTTCTGTGGTCAAGGTGAGGTTTTCTGACCTCGTAGGCTTCCTAGACCTTAATGGTCAGAAAGATCTGAGAATCAGAAGGGCTGTTAAGTTACTAAATCTAACGCTCTCCTTTTGCAGATGGGGAAACTCAGGATCAGAGGAGACACAGTGATGTGGCTAAAACCATAAATATTACAAAGGCCAAGTCTTCTTCCACCCAGGCCAGGATCATCAGGGCCAACAAATTTCATTTCAGTTCCAAGAGCGATCGTTTGGTGCAGCACATCTCTCTCAGTCCTACTGCTTTTAGCCACTTCTAGGCCATTTTAACTCCTGTCTGATTAGGGCAAACTTTCAGGAACCTTGTCTTAACCAGTGGGAGGAATGTGGAGCTCTGGAGCTCCCAAGAAGGCTGATGGAGGTGGAGCTCCCCCAGGGTAGGAATGCTCATCTAGTCTCTCACAAGTTCAATGAGAAACAGCACTAAGATCGGGCAAGATTACTCAAGTGAACTTGAGAGCCTTGAGATTTTTTAAGTAATATAGAAACCAGTATTTCAAACCATTTTTTATAATTACTGCCACCCACAGTGAGGACATCAAGAGAAACCTTTACTTTGATAATTCTAGGAGGTGAAATCTCACCTGAGGAGCCACTTTTATCTTCCACCAAACACCTGCAGGTTATAAAAGTGGTGCAGGGAGAGAGAAGAGCAGAGAGTTTGGGAGTAAGGGTGGCGGATGGAAGTGTGGCTTGGACTCCAGGGGGCTATGAATATAGAAATCGCATTACTCAATTATCTGAAGCAGGAATGTCTATATGATTAGGACATAAAGGAGTACAGTTAGAGAAGAGTCAGGAAGAATTTTAAACCATGATACTGGTTCTGGGCTCCTCTTTACCAGGCTGAGCAGACCTCACCAAGGGGAGCTGGGAAGGGAGCTGGCTTGGCTTATATCGTGAATGTCCATGCTCCTGCCTCCATGACAACCAGTGGGGATAGGCTGGCTTTCTAGGCATGGTCTGCTCTCCTTCTTGCTTTAAGAGCTTCCAAGAGACAACAGTTGAGGCTGGGAGACTTGGAGCGAATGATGGGGGTGGGTAGGATGGTGGCAGGTGCTGGATATCTGTGTGACAGGTATTGGAGCAAAGAACAGTTAAGTCTAGGCTCAGTTGGTAGAGTGCTTGCCTTGCAAGTACAAGGCCCTGGGTTCAATTCCCAGCACCGCAAAAAAAATTAAAAAAAATAAAAATAAAAAAATAAAAAAGAACAGTAAGTCCTAGGCTGATTGTCAGGCGTGGTATTGCCATCAGCTGGGCCTATGCTGTCTACAAAGAGTTGACTTTAATCAAGTCAGAGACTGAAGTATTTCCATGTCCTTTTAAGTGGAAGATGCTTTATGGCTGGCCAGTCAGAAAGTTGTACTCATAGGAGCTTTATCACTGGACAGCTGCTTCCTCAGCCTGATAACTTTGGTACAAAAGAGTTAGGCTACTGTGTCTATCCTGTACACATACTTCCTCTAGATGGTGTTTACCACATGATCTATGAACACACACTGTGAATACCTGGAGACCACATGACAGAGCCTAGGACTGCTCCACAAATCTCTAGCATGCCTTTGGAAGTCCTTCTTTATTAGGAAATAAATACAGAGTCAAACAGGTGGGCCAGCCAACATCTGTAGTTTTGGGGACCAAAAAGAAGGAGTTTGACTTGATCAGAACTCAGATCTCCATTAGCTGGTCATTCCCCACGATCACCTCGTTCATTCGTTTAGCTACAAAAGAAAAGAAAAAGGTTTTCTGAGAACTATCAGCAAAAGATGTCATTTTAAATCCAATTGCTTCTAATTTTGTGTTCAGAAACATTTGTAGTGTGTTCTGTTCTTGAGGAACTCTTAGGACGGCAACATGCCAAAGGGGCTATGAAAGGGATAGCATTTTCTCACATAGAAGGGCTAATTCTCTATATACCTGCCTTTGGGAAGCGTAAATAGGAGACCTGGAGCTGGCTCTTAAAGAATGAACAAAGCAGGCTAGGACTGTAGCCCAGTAGTAGAGTGCTTGCCTGGTCTGTGTGAGGCACAGGGTTCAATCCTTAGCACTACATAAAAATAAACAAAATAAAGGCATGCTGTCCATCTACAACTACAGAACAAAACAAAACAAAACAAAACAAAACAAAACAAAACAAAACAAAACAAAAAAACCCAAAACAAAACACAAAAGGATGAACAAAGGTGTTTCAGGCAGTGATCAAAGGGAAGACATTCTTGGCTCCTGGAACTGCCTGGGCAAAGACACAGGGATGTGAGAATGGGGAACACGAAATACTGTGGTGTGGTCAGAGGATAGGGAGTAAGAGGAAAGGAGGGAGAAGAAATGAGGCTAAAAGGATAAATGGAAATACTTCATTCTTCCATGGATGCCTGAAATTGCAGATAGCACCAAACCCTATATATATATTTTTCCTATATACATATTGATATACATAGGATAAAGCTTAATTTATAAATTAGACATAAGAGATTAACAATTAGCAATAAAATTGGACAATTGTAATAACATTATAATAAAGTATATAAATACAGTCTTTCTCTCAAAATATCTTATTTTACTGTATTCATCCTATTCCTAAGATGATATGACATGAAAGACATAGGCATTGTGACACAGCATTAGGCTACTTGGTAAGTGTAACTTGAACATAAGCACTGAAATTCTGGGACAGTGGATTTGATAATCAAGATGGTTATTATGTATGAAGGGGGAGTAGTATTTATAGCATGGATATGCTGGACAAAGGGGTGATTCTCATCCTGGGTGAGATGGAGTGGGACAGCATGAAATTTCATCATGCTACTCAGAACAGAATGTAAATTAAAATTTATGAATTGTTTATTTCTGGAATTTTCCATTTAATATTTTTGGCCTATGGTTGGTTGCAGATAACTGAAACTATGGAAAGCAAAAGTGTAGATAAGTGGGGGCAGCTACTATCACTGACTGAAGAGAGTTGTTGTAAAAAGTCAATGAGTTAGCTGGGCATGGTGGTGGTTTCATAGAGTAAGTGTGAAGGAACCTGTAATTTCAGTGACTTGGGAAACTGAGGCAGGAGGATTACAAGTTTGAGGCCAGCCTCAACTTTTGAGGCCTCTCTCAAAATGAAAAATTAAAAGGGCTGGAATGTGGCTTAGTGGTTAAGTGCCCCTGAGATCAATCCCTGGTACCAAATAAATAAATAAATAAGTGAGTGAGTGAAAGGAAGATCAGTAGAGTAGAGGGAAGAAAAAAGGGGTGAGAGGAGGGAAAGGAAAGGATAGGGGAATGGGGATTGAAACCAAATTCCATGCATGTAAGATTTGTCAAAATGAACCCTATAATGCTCTTAAAAACAAAAAAACAGGGCTGGGACTGTAGCTCAGTTGCAGAGTGCTTGCCTAACATGTGTGAGGCACTGGGTTCGATCCTCAGCACCACATAAAAATAAACAAATAAAATAAAGGCATTCTGTCCATACACAACTACAAAAAAAAAAAAAAAAAAAAAAAAAATTAAAAAGAAAAACCCAAAAAACAAAAAACCCATTAGAATGTTAGGTCTCTGGGGCTGGGGTTATAGCTCAGTGGTAGAGCACTTGCCTGGCATGTGTGAGGCACTGGGTTCAACTCTCAGCACCACATAAAAATAAAGTAAAGGCATTGTGTCCATATACAACTAATATATATTAAAAAAAAAAAAAAAAAAAAAGAATGCTGGGTCTCTGTACACCTGCCCTAGAAGATGCTCCTTTTAATGCTTCATAGTCATCTGCTTCCTTTAGTGATGAGGATGGGAAGGAGGCCTAGTTAGTATTCAGACTGCTAAATTCTTTAGGGCTGGTGAGTAACTATCAGGCTCCACCTCCAAGGAAAGACTAACCAAAAAAGAACAAAGGAAATGCTTCTTTGGCTAGTTTTCCAGGGTGCCTTCCAAAGCTCCTTTTTACTTTTTATTCCTCTATAGCTGTAAGTCAGACTCATCACCTCACATACACTCACATCCAGGGACAATGGACTGTTCTGAAGATGGTTTCAGTCTCAATTAACACTTTTCTTGGACCTCAGTGCTTTAGACCAGGGGTAAATGAGGTACCTGGCTGGGGCAGACAACCCCTTCTTCTCTGCCATACTCTAAGTTCTCTTCCCTCTGGTCTATTCTTGGCCTGGGTGTCAGAGAGGATCTTGCTTACTGGGATTCAGGGGAGAATGTATCTGGAATGCTGGGGGTAGATATAATTTCATAGAGTAAGTTTGAGGGAAACCTGCAGGTCTAGTTTTGCTTGACCAGGGTTGGGAGCAGGCTTCAGTAAACACAATGGTAAAGCACTGGGCTGTAATTAGGTTGGGAAAGACCCCAAAAGGAACACTAAAAGGGAGGATGGTAAATTGGGGAAAAATCAATGGGACAGTATATATCACAATTGAAAAGCTGCACTGTTAGGAAAGTAGGAAGGATTCTTGCTAGCCAGGAGGACTTGGCTTATGTCATGTATATATCAAGACTTGGATCTATAAAAGGTCTACTTTCATGGCTGAAGAACTGATTACTGTGATTAATAATGTAGAGATCTAAGTTCCATCACTGACAGTAAGAAGAGACTCAGATGAGGCATCCAATTAGTCTTCCAGGTTTTTTCTTCTTTTGGGGGTACTAGGGATTGAACCCAGAGGTGCTTTACCACTAAGCTGCATCTCCAGCCCTTTTTAAAATTTTGAGATGGCTTTGCCAAGTTGCTGAGACTAGCCTTGAATTTGTGATCCTCCCGCCTCAGTCTCCCAGGTTACTGGGATCATAGGTATGAGCCACCACACTGGGTTAATCTTGCAGGTTTTCTTTTTTCTTTTTATTTTAATTGTCAATGAACCTTTATTTAATTAATTTATTTATATGCAGTGCTGAGGATCGAACCCAGGGCCTCACACACGCCAGGCAAGTGTTCTATCACTGAGCCACAGTTCTGGCTTCCTCTTGCTGGTTTTAACTGTTGGTTGTGGCCGTCTACTGCTTGAGTTGGCAGGATTTTGTCAGAGATAATCACTGAGAGTACTGGGATCAGGTGAGAAAAGCCAAAGTTGTTATAAAAAGGCTTGTAGGGGGCTAGGGTTGTGGTTCAGTGGTAGAATACTTGCCTCACATATGTGAGGCACTGAGTTCGATCCTTAGCACCACATAAAAATAAATAAGATAAAGGTATTGTGTTCATCTACAACTAAAAACAAAACAAACAAACTTATATAAAAGGCCAGGATTTGTTTTCTTGGTAGTGCCAGAAGTGGATAGCAAGGCCTACCCTGTGTTATGAGAGTCACATTTTTGGTGTAAAACATTGCTATGGATGTAATGACTGTGTCGTGAAAATGATTAGAATTTGGAGAGGGGATAGTATTACTTCTTAGGATGAACACTTTTTCCTGTATTTCCTCTATGTGAGGAAAACTGGGAACTTTGTCATCTACTAAGCTCTTTGTTGGTAGATGGTTTTGTCAAGGTCATCCATAGTAACAGTACTCTTTTCTTCTTTTTTTTTTTGGAGGTACTGGTGATTGAACCCAGGGCACTTTACCACTGAGCTACATTCCCAATCCCTTTTATATTTTATTTTGAAACAGGGTCTTGCTAAGTTGCTGAGGCTGGTCTTGAACTTGTTTGTGATCCTTCTGCCTCAGCTTCCTGAGTCTCTGGGATTACAAGTATGCACCACTGTAACCAGCTACAGTAACAGTTCTTGAGTGTTGCACTGGCTAGGAATTTGCTTTTTTTCTTTTCTTTTTTTCAGTTTTGAGGACTGAACCCAGGAGTACTCTACTTCTAAGCTACATTTGTAACCTTTAAAAAAAAATTTTTTTTTAGTTGTAGACGGACACAATACCTTTAATTTATTTATTTTTATGTGGTACTGATGATCAAATCCAGTGCTTTATATGTACTAGGCAAGCGCTCTACCACTGAGCTATAACCCCAGCCCCCATAACCCTTTTTAAAGGGCTCCCAACTTTGCTCAGGCTGGCCTCCAACTTGCAATCCTCATGTTTCAGTTTCCTGAGTAGCTGGGATCACAGACATGTAATCCCAGCCACTGCACTCAGCTTCTAGAGTTTAAACGTTTAACCTCCTGTATATCTAGTTAGTTGCATAGTTGAGATCTGACCCTGGTCTGTTGGATTCTAAAGCCCAAAAGGGAGGCATGTGACTTTAAAAAATGGAAGAGGAAGTCAGGTGCTGTGATGTATTCCTATAGTCCTAGTACTCAGGAGCCTGAGGCAGGAGGATTGTGGGAACACAGGAGTTCAGGACTACTCTGGGCAACTAAGCAAGACCTCATCTTTAGGGGAAAAAAAGGGCCTGTTCACCTGAGAGAAGGAAAATGAGGTGGCTTCTACAGAATTTGCAGGGTTAATTTCTTCAGTAACCCCACTATCCTATCCTACTTTATGTTTAGGAATAATTCCCAAAGCAATCTGCTTTTTAAAAATTGATCTTGAGCTTTGTCTACTTTTGGTTAAAAACATTCAGTCAGGGATGGATGTGTAACTTAGTGTTAGAATGCTTGCCTAGCACTTGGAAGCCCTGAATTCTATTCCTGGCACACTGCGCGTGCGCGCGCGCGCACACACACACACACACACACACACACACACACACACACACAATCAAGCCAAATTATAGGCAATTGAAATTTTCCCTGACCACCTAGTTTCTGTATGCGTCTAAGGCACTGTCAGTCTTTCTACAGAGCAGAGCAAGCTAACAGCACAGTTTACAATATCTTCCCTAAGTAGTTGAGAATGGCTCTCAAGTGTTGTATCTTGTAAACTCTGTCCCAGGTCAGGAATGTAGGGACTACTTGTCTTAAAAACCAGATCAGGCTGAGCATGGTGCTGTGCACCTGTAACCCCAGCAACTTGGGAGTCTGAGGCAGGAGGATTCCAAGTTTGAGGCCAACCTTGGCAACTTAGTTGGACCCTGTCTCAAAATAAAAATAAAGAAGGGTTGGGGATGTAGCTTAGTGGTAGAGGACCACTGCCTCTGGGTTCAATCCCTATTATCGGCCCTTCAACCTCCACCCTCAACAATGACAACAAACAAACAAAAACCCCCACCAGGTCAGATGAAGCACTCATGGACTTCAGTAGGCCAGAACTAGCTAGTTCCAGAGTCTCTGCTGCACTACTGGTCCTGGTTTCATGTCCAAAGAATCACTGTAAAGTATTGGTGCCCATCTGGGCCATTGGATCTATTTGATCTACTGGTATCCTTTCAATGTTTTGGTAGTACAACCACATACGTGTATTTACCTTATTTATAAGATAAATTCTTAGAAATGGAATTAAGTCAAAGTTTAGTAATTTTAAAACAATATCAATTATTCTCCAAATATGGCTTTACAAATTTATACTCTTATCTGCAGTGTATGAGCTTGTTTCCCATATCTCCACTTTGTATTATCTGTGCTAGTATGATAGGTAAAAAATGGCATCTGAGGTGGTGGTAGAGAGCTTGCCTAGCATGCACAAGGTCTTGGGTTTGATCCCAAGCACTTAAAAAAGAGAAAAGAAAGCATCTATGAGTGCAACTTGGGTTTGGTTTACCTTTGGCTTCAATCCTCTGGCCACTTCCAATCAAACAGTCCTTGATGTCTGCTCCCTTCTCGATCACGGCATTGTTGCAGATGACGCTGCCCTGGATGTTGCTTCTGTAACACAACAGCCAAGTTAGAATGCCCTGGACTCTCATCATCATCCTTACTACTATTAGCTGGGGGTTCAGGCTCTTCTCAAAGCCAGACCTGTTAATGATTACATGCTTGAAGTTATCACTGGAAGACAGAATGGCTGACTAAAGGAGACATTGGTTTTAGAGAAGTCTAGAATTGGGATATGCTTAAAATGATCTTTCTCCAAGGTCTAAAAAGAACAGATATTTTCATTTCAGTTCTTTAGAGTACCCCAGACTTTGGGGTTTAAATTGCATCCAACCTCTCTTCCCCTTTCAATCTGCAGGTGGAAGCTCAGGCAATAGGCTTGCTTCTGGGCTGACCCCATCACTCCTGCTTCTTAGCTAAGAATATATGCCAAATTTCATTTGAGATTCAGAAATCATGAATCTTCCTAGGAGATTAATTATGGAAATAACGGGTTCCCCACAGCTCTCACCAAAAACTGGTTAATCAGAACCATAGTCCTTCAGGAAGAAAAAAAAAATTATATATGTAAAATTTTGGAAGTGCTGAGGGATTGAACCCAGGGCCTCACCCATGCTAGGCAAGCACTTTACCACTGAGCTACATCCCCAGTCCCAAAAAGGATATTTTAGAAATCAGCTTCATTTCATAAAAGATTATTCCAGACCCTAAAGTACATGATCTAGAGTAGCAGTGGTTCTTAGCATTTGAATATATTGAAAGAGCAGCTTCCTAGTTCCTGAAGATTAGTAGGTGGGAGAAAAGGTCCTTTTGAAAATCATCACTGACACTGCATTTCTACTCTATGCCAAGAATGTGCTAAAATAAATACCCAATGTACATTAGAGTAATTTCTTTTATAAATCCAGTCATTTCATCTGAAAAATCACCTGGGCAGTGTAAAAAATAACAAATGAAACCACACTCTGTTTTGGGTTCCCATCAATCATTCTGGTAGGCTGGGATAGGAACCTTATGTATTTAATAGGAAAAAAAACCTTCCCAGGTGATTCTGGGTGTGCCATTTTTATCTCTGATGTAGTAAAAACAGCAACCATGTTTTGTAAAGGAGGTAACAAATTTAGAGAAGATAAACCATTCACCCAAAACCATATAACTGCTAAGTGACAGATTCTAATCCAGGTCTGCCTAACTCCAGGATCCAAACATTTAGTCATAATGCAAAACAAAGAAACTAAGAGGAGAAAAGACTGAAACAAGTCTAGATCAGACTGATGTAAGATCTCTGCAGAAAAACCTCTGTCCTAACAGTGAGTATCCCTGAGTTAGAAATGGGAAAAGTCAAAAATGGGGAGTTGGAGGGGAGAAGGAGAATAGGAAGGTGTGAGTACAATGTAAACAAAATGAGTGAAACAAACTAAGAAAAATCTGCAAGCAACCCTGTGGATACATGGGGGTAGGAAAAAGGACATTCCAAGGACTGAAAATACCAATGCATAGGCCAATAAAAAAGATCCTTCCCAAATGCCAAATTCTTTTGCAAAAAGAAATTTTAGCACTTTATGGCATTCCAGACTCTTCCTCAATTCCTCCAGAAAGTTAAAGCCTATGGAAGAGCAGCAAAAGTCAACCACAGCACTTGTTAGAGATGAACAAAGATAAGCACTGGTTTGCTTTTTTGGCATAGACACAGATACACTCAGTACGTGTACTGAAAAGGACCATCTATAACTTTCTAACTTGCCCAACTTCAAAGCAATCTAGTCAACGGTTAGGGTGGTTCCTGCTCCTTGGGGAAAATTCCCCCAAATAATAAGGGTAATAAGGAAATATAGAAAGCCTTAGATGGAAGCTCCTGGGACAGAGCTAGTTTCCAACTAGCTACTGGTTTATCACTGAAAAGTCTCATTTCTTTTTCCAAGGTGTTAGCAGGAGCATGCTTCCTACACAGTAAAGAGCCTAAGAATATATGTTCTGGAGCCAGACAAGAGGTAAACACAGTCAGCAGATAAGAAACAACAAACAGAAACTCAAGCAGTCATAATTAAAGACCACTAAATAGTTATATTGAAATTTAGGATTTAAGTGGGAACCTCTTAGCCAGGCGTGGTGGCACACACCTGTAATCCCAGCAACCTGGGAGGCTGAGACAGGAGTATGCTCTGGGAGTAAAACCTCAGTACAAAAAAAAAAAGGAACCTTTTCTGGAAGGATGAGGCTAGAATGACTGGGGTCAGATTTCTACAGCAATGGACAGTCTGGTTTTCCTTATGTTTAGCAGGTCTGATTAGGGTCTTCAGGAACCTTACATATTGCTTATCTCATCTTGTTTATGCATAACTCTACCTGAGATGTATAAACCACTGTTGAGCCTGTAATGCGATAGGGAAAAATGGGCTGGTTAATGGGAAGCTGGCTCCAGATGAGTGGATCTATGGAAGCCTTAAGATGAGCACCTGAGAACAGATTACTGGGAGTGAAGTTCTTCTCTTTGTCTCCTTAACTGTTGCCTAGTATCACTGGTGTGATCACCAATCACCTCTATTAGCCAGGCTGAGGTACTTTGGAAAAATTAACACAGCATATCTCTCCCTCTGTCCAAGTCCTCTAGATCAAGTTTTTTTTTTTTTTATGGTGCTGGGGCTCAAACTTAGGACCTTGCACATGCTAAACATGAGGCTGTATCACTGAACTACAACCTCAGCCCAAAGATCAAAGATTTTATTTGTGTGTGTCTGCTCATACTAGAGGGGATGGACAGATTAGGGTTATATCAAGCAAGCCCTTTCTAGGTTGCCAGTACCTTTTCTGCTCAGTACTTAAGAGGGAAGGTAAGATTCTTTAGCACTGGTTCCAGAGTTAGATCTGTAGTTTTTGCAACCAAGTTTTAACTCTCAGTTTGGCACTAAGAACTCTGCTCTAGTGTCTAGCTGCACTCTCTAAGATGCTGTCTAGTGATGACTAAGACTAATAGAGATTTGGTCCTCATTTCTCCTTGGTGGGATCATTTTTTTTTTTTTTTTTTTTTTTTTTTTTGATTTTTTTTTTTTTTTTGATCATTTTTTAAAAAAAAATTTATTTGAATACTGAGTATTGAATCCCAGGGTAATTTATCACTGAGCTGTATCTCAGGCCTTTTTTATTTTTTGAGACAGGGTCTTGCTATGTTGTCTAGGCTGAACTAGAACTTTCAATCTTCCTGTCTCAGCATCTTGAGTCACTAGGTCCTACCCGGCAGGTGGATCAAATTTTAATTAAAATTGCAGACCCTGGAAAGTTATCCTGAAAACTGTACTGCATTAGTGAAGAGGAGATTATGAGGAAAAACATACAGATCTATAGTTAAGACCCCTGCTTGGGGGAACTGGGGATATAGCTGTTAATAAGAATGCTTGCCTTGCATGCACAAGGCCCTGGGTTCAATCCCCAGCACCACAAACAACAACAACAACAACAAAACCCAGCAAAGATCCCTGGCATAGTGGCATATACCTGTAATCCTAGAAAGTTGGGAAACTGAGGTAGGAGGATTGTGAGTTAGAGGTCAGCATCCGTAATTTAGTGAGACCTCTTCTCAGCAACAACAAAAAAAGATCCCTGCCTGGCCAGGCATACCATACTATACCATGTCATGGCATAACACATGAAGAAGCCCCAACTGGTGAAGAAAGGGAACTTCCAAATTCTCGATCCTCTTTTGTCTTTAGGTAGTACTTTTCTTCAGTTCATTCCAAGGAAAGAGAACTCATATATACCATATATAGTGTCCACTCCATCTCAGTCATTGCACATAGGACTTCATATTCATTTTGTAGCTTAGTTAGTCCTTTTAGAAAACTTGCAGGGAAGGTGGTATTTCTTTTAATTTTTAGAGAAAATTGAGGCTCATGGAGATTAAACATGTGTCCAAACCTATATACGATGAGTGACTCTCCATCATCATGGGTTCCTGCCTCAGTTGTTCACTAGGTAGTATTTAGTAAGGAGTCAGGAAAGTCCTCAGTAACTCTGACAATAGGCAGATTCTTTTCTTCTCTGGAGGTTAGTTAGCATGTTTTCTAAACCTACTCATAACCCTGGGGGAAAAGCGAATATGGAATTGGAGTTACATATAGCTTTTCTAGGAATGTGACTAAGTTCTGCTTTAAAACCCTTTGGCCCAAAGATTATGGCTGAGTTGCCCACATCTCTCAGGGTGTCTGGGAGCCTACTAACCTTAGCCCAAGGGGTCCTGGTCCAGCTGTCCCTCTAAATGAAACATATTTCTTTTAATGAAATATTTAAGTACAAAGAATACCAGTGTGCCCACAAAACAGCTTAAGAAACAAATAATACAACCTGGTGTGTGTTTCTCTTTGATTGTGTTTCCTTCCCTCCCCCACCAGAAGTAATCACTACTTGTGCTGTTTATGTTCCCAAGCATTTTTACCACATATATCAGTAGACAACATACAGTATTGTTTTGCATACTTTATAATGCTATCATCATGCTAGCATTATAGCCCTGAGACTGCTAACATTCTCTATGTGTTCTTCTTCAATTTGCTTTTTCCCTCTTCAACATCATATTGTGAGATTTATGCATGTAATGAGATACAAAACTTGAAGAAGAAATAGCTCATCTTTTCCCTGCTTCTAGTCATTTTCGCTCTTGGGTCCTTTAATCAAAATGTACTGGCTCCAGTAAGCAGGTGGAAAATTTCCTCCTTTTAGTTCTATGTGCCTTCCTTTGCTACACAAAGGTTTGGTGGTGAAAAATGTCACCTTCCTAAGAAATCTGAGCCTTTATATTCCCTGAGCAGAGGCTAAGAAAAAGAGAGGTTTGGAGGACATCAAAGCAAAGATGTAACAACTTTAGGAAATTAAGTTGTGGAATTCTCCATCTGAGAAGATGGGTTTAGTGCAAATGGTAGGGAAAGAACCAAAAGCCCTCAGGAGCTCCTTAAATTTAGGGTACCTTCCCCACATTGGCATAATCTGGTGTTTTCAAGAGTATAAATGAAGAAATATGGATAGATAACTTTTTTGTGTGTGAGTGCTGAGGATTGAACCTAAAACCTCCACTGAGCTACATCTCCAGTCCTAAAATTCTTTTAATATTTTTCTCTCCCCTCCCCTCCCCTCCCCTCCCCTCCCCTCCCCTCCCCTCCCCTCCCCTCCCCTCCCCTCCCCTCCCCTCCCCTCCCCTCCCCTCCCCTCCTCTCCTCTTCTCTTCTCTTCTCTTCTCTTCTCTTCTCTTCTCTTCTCTTCTCTTCTCTTCTCTTCTCTTCTCTTCTCTTCTCTTCTCTTCTCTTCGTGTGTGTTGCTGGGGATCAAACCCAGGCTTCTCACATGCTAGGCAAGTGCTCTGAGTCACACTCCCAGTCCCTATGCTGTTGTTTACCACTCCCATATACTAAATTTTAGACCTCAAACTACCAATTTGTTAATAGTTTATGTTAATAAGCTTCACTTCTTGCTAGGCTATACCTTTTGCAAGCAGCTTTGCAAAGAGTTCACGAGTGCCACATCTTCTGCACCTAGAAATACATTTGATGTTTTAGGATTCTTAGATTGCAACTTTTACCCCTCTAAATTCTCTAAATGTTGTTTCACTGTTTTCTGGTCCTAAATGTTGCCATGGAAAAGGTCTACCTGATTTTCTCCCTTCTATGCGCTTGAATAGTTTTTCCTTTCAGTTCTATGTGCCTTGATATTGTGCCAAAAGGATGCTGGCCATTCTCCTTTACTTCACCCACATTCCCATTCTTTATGCTCACTGAATCTTGCTTTCTTTGGATTTTATCTAAATTCATTGCATTTGGCAGATACTCTGTAGTCTGTGTATAAGTATGTGATAGTTATCCAGTTTTATTATAGATAAAGATTCCTTCTTTTTAAAAAATATGTATTTTTTTTTTTTTTAGTTGTAGATGGGCACAATACCTTCATTTTATTTATTTTTATGTGGTGCTGAGGATGGATCCAGTGCCTCACATGTGCTAGGCAAGTGCCCTACCACTGAGCTATAACCCCAGCCCTGATTCCTTCTGTTTTTGTTTTTTGTTTGTTTGTTTGTTTTCATTTCATTTTGTTAAACCTAGAGGTGTGAAACATTTAATTCACTAGTTTTTCTTACTTTTTTTCCCCCCAGTGTTGGGGATTGAACATACCGAGCAAGTGCTCTACCACCAAGTTACAACCCCAATGCTGATAGGGATTTCTTGACAGATACTCAGCCAATTTGGGTAGGGGGGGTTAAATCAGGGATCTCCATTTGTCATTCAGTAAATACTTACAAGGTGTATAAAAAGTGCAGTATTAGCTGGGCCATGCACATGCTAGGTAAGCCCTCTACAACTGAGCTACATCCCCAGACTTAAAAAGTATTTTTCTATTTAAGGAATTTATAGTCTGATTGAAAAGAAAGATGCAGTAAGTGTCCCATTGTCACATGAGCATAAATAAAGTGTTTTGGGTGAAGGGGGAACATAGAGGTGGGGGAAATAATTTCTGGCTAGGACATTTTGAGAAGGCTATAAGGATAATTCAAGATTGGGAATAGGCACTGGACTTTGAAAGAGGGGTAGAATTTCTGCAGGTAAAGATCTCTAAAGGGAGGCAATTCAGGCAGAATTTTAAGAATAGATGGGAATGTGAAAATAAGGAATCCAGTGGGTGGGGCAGTCCAGTTAAGTGTAGTAGAAGGGTACACCCTGGGTAGCAATGAAAAGCAGTAATACCTTTGGCTCTGAGGATCTGTACTCGCTAATTGCGGAAAGCATGGAAAACCTAGGAGAAAACCTGACTCTCCGCCTGCTTGCACATGGAGGTGCTATCCTAGATTGCTACATGGGATCATTTGTCTTGGACTAGGGGAAAAAGCAAGAGTCATTGCTCAAGATCAGGGAATTAAACATGCAGACAGAACACAGGACTGACATTCAAGCCTTGACTATAAAGTTTTCACTAAATTTTTGATTCCTTAGCATCAGCTATGATAAAAGTGACAAAATGAAAAGACAGGCAGGAGCTTTTTCTGCATAGTCTCACACCTTCCCCAAGGTGGTCCTATTAGTGTCTCTCAAGCCCTGAGGACCCTGAGCAGGTATTCAGCCTGCTGTCCAGAAACCTCAGCAGCCTACCATTGCTGGTAGAGACAAGTACACCAAGAATATGAGAAATTCTTTCTGGACAAACTTTTGCTCCTAATCTGACACTCAGTACAGACATAAAGGCAGCAGGGTAATCAAGATTCACATGACTGCAATTTAATTAGCTTCCTCAAGTTTACCAAAACTTAATTAAGACTAAATGACCCCCCCCAAAATGGGAAAAATTTTATAAGGGATGCAGGATGTCTGATCTTATCACCAGGAGCTAATTTGCAGGATTGGGTAATCTCTACTGGCCTTTGTAGTCATTAGGCCAGTGTAGCCTGCCTATAGCTTTACATCAACCTTTTTATTTGGAAAAGCAGCAGCAGCAGCTCTCTAAACCTCTTACTATTTCCCCAGCTAGAACCTTACTAGATCATCTAAGATTATGTATCCTTTAACAGCAACTGACTCTGGGATCTGTTAGGCTTTTCCTGTCAATTTCTTCTTTTTTTTTTTTTATTTATTTTTTTTAGTTGTTGATGGACCTTTATTTTTTATTTTTGAAATTTATTTGTATGTGGTGCTGAGAATCGAACCCAGTGCCTCATACATGCTAGACAAGTGCTCTACAACCCCAGCCCTTTCCTGTCAATTTCTCTCACATAAATCAGTAGTAGCTTCTTAGGGAGCCATGAGTTTACTCACAGTTGCTTCATATCAATTAGAACACTAACACTGAACTTTCACATGGTGCCAGAGAACCTGTTCCTTTGTCTGCCCACCCACAGGAGGATTAGGGGAGGCTATTAATTAGAGCACATGGGGGAAAGTTACAGCATTGTCTTTCTTGGAAGGTCTGAGGCAAGATGAGAGAGTAGAAGCTACAAAGCCTCATAAGTTGCAGTGGAACTAGGTGATCAAACGGATAAAGGTAAGTGCAGTTTCAGTTTTCAGAAGAATGGTAGTGTCTGTCAATCTCATGTGGGAGTTTGGAATGGGACATGGAGTAATAGAGGTGAGATGAGAAAAAAGCCTGGAATGCCACAATTTATTTTACTCTGAAAATGAGTTAGATGGCTTCTAAAGCCTCATGTCACTCTAACATTCTAGGACTTATTGTTGGAGACAGATCATGAGAAACCCCTAAGTTCCAATTTTATTCTAAAGTTAATGAGTGAAAACCTGGATGCAGAGCCACATGCCTATAATTCCAGTAACTTGGGAGACAGAGACAGGAGGATTGCAAATTAGTAATTTAGCAAGATCCTTAGCAACTTAGCAAGACTCTGTCTCAAAATTAAAAATGAAAAGGACTGGGGGATGTACCTCAGTGATAAAGTACCCCTTGGATCAGTCTCCAGTATTAAAAAAGAAAAGGTAATGAAAAACCTTCAAAAATTTTTAATGGAACAGACATATGATCTGATATATTCTCTTTTTATTTGGTACTGGGGATTGAAACCAGAGGTGTTTTACCACTCAGTCACATCCTCAGCCCATTTTATTTTTTATTTTGAGATGCCCTCACTAAGTTGCTGAGGCTGGCTCTGAATTTGCAATCCTACTGCCTCAGCCTCCCTGAGTTGCTGGGATTATATGGATGCATTACCTTAGGAAGATACTGGCAATACGCCACCTTTGTAAAGATAAAGTAATTATTAAAAAAAAAAAAGGCAACTATCATTCTGTGTGCCTGTGTATCAAATATTGTTCTAAGTGCTTTATATTTATTCACTCCTTTAGTACTCCCAATAAACCTATGAGGTAGTTTAGTTCTGCCCCATTTTATAATGAGAAGATGGCACAAAGAGGTAAGGCTAATTCTATAAGTGGCTAATAATGGAATTCATGCTCTAATTTGGAAGAGCAATGGTGAGAGAGTAATTTGGAAGAGAAGATGAAGAAAGGAAAATAAGTGAGAGAACACTACTTTATTTCAGAACAGAGACAAAGATTTTTATCACTGGGTCTGAACTCTTCTCTCTCTGTCTCTGTCTCTGTCTCTCTCTCTTTTTCTCTTTTTGGTACCAGGGATTGAACTCAGGGGCACCACATCCCCAGCCCTATCTTGTATTTTATTTAGAGACAGGGTCTCACTGAGTTGCTTAGAGCCTTTCTCTTGCTGGGGTTGGCCTTGAACTCTCTATCCTTCTGTCTTGAGTCTCCCAAGACACTGGGATTACAAGCATGTGCCACTGTGTCTGGCTTCTTTTTTTTAAAAAATATTTTCTTAGTTGTAGATGGACACAATATCTTTATTTATTTATTTTTATGTGGTGCTGAGGATGGAACCCAGTGCCTCACACGTGTGAGGTAAGTACTCTACCACTGAGCTACGGTCCCAACCCACTTCCTTTCTTAAGGTATGTTTATGTTGTATGTCAAAGAAACCTACAAACCCTTATAAACCATATCTTCATGGTCTCAATCTAGAAATACAACAATTCTAATTAACACTGATTTTTTTTTTTCAAATTCTATCATGTACTTACTTTGTCTTCAGCACTGTTAGTGGTAACATAAATAAAATTGCAATAATATACTACTGGCAATGTCAGACAGTGATAATGCTAGAAAGGAAATAAAACAAGCTGATACAATGGAGATTATGGGACAGATTAGGGTAGTCAGGGAAGCCTCCTCTGAAGGGTGACAGTTGAGCTAAAATAAAAATGAGATGTTTTTGGAATGAGACATGCTCTCTCATACTTCACATTCTTCTCCCACCCCATCCCTAACTGAGGATTGAACCTAAGGTTTTGCACACATTAGGCAAATGCTCTACCACTGTGCTACATACTCAACCCCTTTTATTTATTTTAAATTTTATTTTTAATTATTTTTGTGGTACTGGGGATTGAATTCGTCAGCATTCTACTTCCAAGCTATATCCCCAGCCCTTTTAAAAACAATTTTATCTTGAGACATAGTCTCACCATGTTGCCCAGGCTGGCCTCAAACTTAACTGATCTACACCACCTTGCCTGGCTCATAGTTCACATTCTTGAGGCATCTAGAATGTTCCCCTTCTCCAGCTCAAGTGGCTCTACTCATTTTTCAAGATTTAGCTCAAGGGTTATTTCCATCAAGTCTTTCCTGACCCTTTCCTCTTTTGTGACCATTCAGACTTCTATCACAGCATCTATAACATCTTACTGAATATAGTCTATGAATTCCTTGAGGAAGAGATTGAGCCTCATGTAGTTTTACTTCTTTAACTGCCTACCAATCTTGAGCCTAGAGTGGTTTCTTAAGTGTTTGATAAATGAGTAAAAGATTCAGATGGGCTTCTATTAATAGTAGCTTGTTCAAGCTTAGGAAAACTGATTATTAGCACCTGTTCAGTGATGTTGGCCACAGTTGAACAACTTACACTATATAAATTCACAAATGTTACAAATAGGTCACTTTTTCCTTTGAAGAGCTGGTTGTTGACAATTTATTAGCACAATACTTGTAGCAATGTGCCACACAAAACTTTTTTTTTCTGGGGTATTTAAAATTAGTACAGTTGTCACTAGGTATCCATGAAGGACTGGTTCCAGGTCCCCCTGAAGATATAAAAATCCTGGGACACTCACATCCTTTATATAAAAGGACATAGTATTTGTATGTAACCTATGTACTTCCTCCTGTATATTTTAAATCATCTCTAGATTATTTATACTACTTGGTACAATGTAAATGCTATGTAAATAGTTGTTATTCTGTATTGTTTAGAGAAGAATCTGTACATGTTCAGAAAAAAAGTCTGTACAGGTTCACACTGAGTACCAATGCAATTCCCACCCCACACTCCCCCCCCTAATACTGGGGATTGAACTCAGGGGAACTTAAACACTGAGCTACATCCCTAGCCCTTTGAGACAGAGTCTTGCTAAGTTGCTTAGTGTCTTGCTAAATTGCTGAGATTACAGGTGTGTTTCAATGTGCCTAACGCTGTTTTTGAGTATTTTGGATCCTGGGTTGGTTGAATTCACAGATATGGATTAGAGGGTAGACTATAGTTTATATTTTGTGGTGCTGGGGATCAAACCAAGGGCCCTGTGCACGCTAAACACAATACTCTACCACTGCACCACAACCCCAAACCCAGACCCAGACGGAACATTTTATTATGAAAGACAGCAGTTCCTTGCTCCTCCTCTCCTATTCCTCATTTTCTTCTTCCTAGAGACAACTCTTTGAATTTTTGGTACCAGGGATTCATCCCCAACCTTTTTTTTTTTTTTTTTTTGGTGCTGGGAATTGAACCCAGGGCCTTGTGCACGCGAGGCAAGCACTCTACCAACTGAGCTATATCCCCAGCCCCCACTTTTTAATATTTTATTTAGAGACAGGATCTCGCTGAGTTACTTAGGGCCTCACTAAATTGCTGAAGCTACCTTTGAACTTGTGATCCTCCTGCCTCAGACTCTGAATCACAGGGATTATAAGTGTGCGCCACCATGCCCATTATAACTGTATTTTTAAATATTAAGTTTCTGTGTTAAATTTTTTTTTGGGGGGTGGGGTTGCTATGGGTTTTTTTGTTTGAGTGACTTCCAGGGGTACACTACCAGTGAGTTCTATCCTGAACCCTTTTCATTTTTGATTTTGAGGGCTGGCTCAGTGATAGTGTTCACTTAGCATGCATGAGGCCCTGGGTTTTATCCCCAGAACTGCCAAAAAACCCCCAAACAAACAAAACACAACATTATTTTGAGGCAGGATCTTGCCAAGTTGCCTAGGCTAGCCTCGAACTTGTGATCCTTTTGCCTCAGGCTCATGAGTTTCTGGGATTACAGGTATGTGGAACCATGCCTGGCTTTGCAGAAGATTTATATTAAGAAAATGTTTCGAAACCATTTTTCTTGAAATATCCTTCTTTTTTTATACAATCTATGCTTGCATTTTATATACAAACCCCCCCTCATACTCACACAGAAGAAGCTCATTAAATATCATTCAAGTCTTCTCACTCTAAGACCAGACTATTCATAAATTATGATTTTAGGTTACTCTAGTGTTTCCAAATGAGAAAGATCTCTACAATTTGTAGAGGAGCTGGCCTCAAAGGTAGAGTGTGGCTTATATATAAATTCCTCCTACGTTTCTGCCTTCTTCAGGGATGCACTGAGACACTGAGATAAAGGAAGGTGACATTTAGGGTGCAGGGTCATCCCAGCAATGTCAGTGGCTCACTGTGGTGTCCATTTTTATCAAGAATGATACCAAGACAAAAGAAAGCAGCTTTTCCTGGAATCACAACTGTCATAAGTATGAGGAGGGTGCTGAAAATGCTTTTGGAAATCATGTCATTGATGAGGCAAAACCAAGGCCTCAAAGGAAACAGGTGCTACCCCTTCTTTCTTCCTTTTCTTTTTGCTCCTCCTCCCCAAGATGAACTCTTTCTTGGGTTGGACTGGCCTGTAAAGCTTCCTGGGGGTACCAAGAGCCTTGTTTCAAGTGGGTACAAGAAACTTACCCTTCTTCCACGGTGACTGAGTTCATGAGAAGGCAATTGGTAATAGTCACTCTCTCTCTTATGAGGCAGGATGAACCAACAACTGAGCGTTTAATGGATGACTTCTCTCCAACCTGTGTATCTGGTCCGATGAGGCTGTCAACTCCAACCTGTATAAAGCAGATAGAAAACCTTGTTCATCTGTCTCAACCAACTATAAATCACCCCCAGATCACTTGAGTTGGGGTCTAATAGGATCTTTCATAGAGACAGTTTAACAAAAATAACCAACATGAGTGTTTCTCAGGACTAAAAATTCCCATAACCCCTCTGAGACCAACTCAAACCTATATTGAAGCATAGGTTCTTGGCTCTCCCTTGCCAAGAAAACAAATAAAACAAAATGGACACATATGCACATACCATGCATTTGTGTGTACAGATGTGCTCTCTTGAAGAGAGTGCACAAGTCAGGATAAGAAGAGAGACAGAGATTGAAATCACCTACCTAGAATTTTTTTTTTTTTTGGTGGGGGAGACTGGGGATTGAATCCAGGGGCACTTTACCACCGAGTTACATCTCCAGCCCTTTTAACTTTTTATTTTGATACAGGGTCTCACTAAAAGTTTCTTAGGACCTCCCTAAGTTGCTGAGGCTAGCCTAAAACTTGTGATTCCCTGCTTCAGCCTTCCAAATTGCTGGGATTACATGCTAAACAATCATGCCTGGCCCAGGAAGTCTTTTTTTTTTTTTTTTTTTTTTTTTAATGTTTTGTTTTGAGACAGGGTCTTGCTAAATTGCTGAGGTTTGCTTTGAACTCCTGCCTCAGCCTCCGGAGCGGCTGGGATTATAGGTATGCACCCACTGCACCTGGCCCAGGAAGATTTCTTGAGTGAGATTTTATTACTAGAACTCAGATGGGATTTCCCTGGGAGTGAAGAGGTTCAGGGTTCAAGAGTCTCAATCAAGATCTTAAGAATAAGACTCAATGCTCCCAGAAAGTGCCCCATGCCTGCCCTGCTCATGCTAGCACTTACCAAGTGTTTGTTGACAATCTGAGCTGATGAATGGACCGGTGATTCTTCTGGACAAAGAACAGACAGCAATTTGGGCACCTTGAGGAAAGAGATTTGGTCACTAAAGACCAGAAACATACCTAAATATACCTTAGGTAGGACCTGATGCCTAATCAGAGGTAGGGAAAGTTCTCAGTCAAGCTTCCTGTTTAGGTGAGGAAGAATAGAAGGAGGTTGCTGCATTTCTCCTAGGACTAGGATTATTTATATAGCAACTTCTAGATGGCCTTATTCTCATTTTCTTAGCTAAGAGTACTCTTCCCTGAAAGTCATGTTATATCCTTTACCTGGGAGGAGGTGAGGCAAGCCTGTGAGGTTCTGACATGGCACTTCTTTGGAAGAGTTCTGATGGGGCAAGGAACACCATGAGTCCTGATTGTAGTCATCCATTGGGGCCATGCATGTGCTCAGCCTCTTTGGGACAAGACTCCTTACTAGTACTGTTTGCAGACAATTCTCTCTCATAGACATTCCTTCTTTGAGGTTTTGCTATCTGACCACTCTATCCTTCACTTTCTTAAGGAAGCCTCCTCTATGTGTCTATCGAATGATTACACAGTATTTATCTGCTTATTTATCAAGTAAATACTGCACATATTTCCATGTAGAACATAATAGGCAGAAGCTGCTAAACCCAAAGGTTAAAAGTTAGCTTTCCTGGAGATCTAAGCCTTTCCTTAGAGCTACAGAGGCCCTGCCTCTATGGACTAGGACCTCCATTTCCCCTTTTGCTGTACTTGGGCACACTAATCTTCTTCCCTGACCTGTCATGTCTTCGTCAGCCTTGGGAATGAAAGGATTCTGAATAAGTTACTATGTATCTAATGAAGAAATAAGACAAAAGGTTCAGTTTCTAGGGCAGGAACTCCATGAATCCTTTATTTATATTTAATTTATTTATATCTATATATTTATTTATTTTGTAGTGCTGGGGGATTGAACCAAGGGGTGCTTAACCACTGAATCACGACATATCCCCAGTCCTTTTTTATATTTTATTTAGAGACAGGGTTTCATTGAGTTGCTTAGGGCCTCTCTAAGTTGCTGAGGCTGGCTTTGAACTTGAGATCCTCCTGCCTCAGCCTCAGGAGCCGCTGGGATTACAGGCATGCACCATGGCGCCTGGCCCATGATTCTTCTTTTAAACCCATCTTCTCACCTGTCTGTTTGCTTCCATGTAGAGTCCAAGTGTGCTCACTCGAGAACAGAGCCCCTCTTTCATGATGTGGACGTAGCAGCGCACCTGTGATCTGGCCAGGTCATTCCACCGATCTTTTCGACAGGCATTCCAGCAGGCATCATAGGGAGCCAAGGTCAGTGTATTGGCTTCTTTTATAAAACTGTAAATATCTTCAGAAAGAATACCCAATCCAAGCAAATAAATGAGAGAGAGATGACCAAGGGGATACAGATTCAGTCAAGTTTTGAAAGAGGGTATAGTTAACACAGCCCCCTGGGAATTTATCCATGAAATGTGAGCCTGTGGAAATACTAAATCAAATTTAAAGAGGCAATGTATTTTTCTGAATGTTTGAAATATTGTTTGATATAAAAATGCTTAATGGGACAAACCAGGCATGATGGTACACGCTTGTAATTCCAGGAGCTTGGTAAGCTAAGGCAGGAGGATCACAAGTTCAAAGCCAGCCGCAGCAACTTAGAGAGAACCTAAGCAACTCAGAGAGACCCTGTCTCTAAATAAAATATACATTTAAAAAAAGGGCTGGAGATGTGGCTCAGTAGTGAAGTGCCCCGGGTTCAATCCCTGGTACCAAAACAAAACAAAAAAAGTCCACTGAAAAACCAAAAGCTTAGTAGAATGTCCTAAAAACAAGTTTGAGCAATAATCAAGTGCTACTAGGGAAAATAAAATAGATGACTCTGGTAAATCATGAAAGAACACAAGCAAGTACTCAAGTACTCAGGCTTTAGTGATTAGCCATGGTGGCTTTGTGCTGCTAGTCTCTATTACTATATCAGGTAGCTATGTTATGACAGAAAGAGCACATAACTCAGAGTCAGAGTAACTGGGCTCCAGTTTTTCATCTCTCACAACAATCTTTTTGAGAGCTTTTATTTTATGGTAAGTAAATCAAGAAGGCTAAGTAATCTGCCTCAGGTTACAGAGTTAGTAATAGGCAGAGGTAGATTTCAAACCTAGGTCTGTTTAATGCCAAGTGCTGTGATCTTAATCATCATGCTACACTATTTATTTATTTGGTAAATATTTTTTAGTCCCTGGTTGGACTGTAACTATACACTTCTTCACCTTCCTTGCCTAGACAAAAGAGACTGAGTATAATCAGGACTAGGTTTGCACAGACATTGAAGCACCAGGGAACTGAGATATGGCAAAGAGAGTTTAAAGACATAATGGTTTAGTGAAGAACAGCCAAACAGATCTATGAACTAGACAATGGGTCTGGAAGCATGATAGTCTGTCCCTGAAGAACACTGACAGAATCTGCTAAGCGAGCTTACCCAGCGCTCAGGAAGTGGGGTCAGTTAGCCTATATTGCCCTATAGACTAAAAAAAAGTCTGCCACTTGAAGACTAGCTTTTTGGCCTGGGACTTTCTCCAAAGGCATTCTTACCCCTGCCCTTACTGTCCCAACCCAAGCACTGACCTAAGGACTTCAGCTCCTTTTTCTTTAGATCCTCTTCTTTTTCTTCTTGCCCATGTTGTGAGGAAGTTGAGGAAAACTGTTTTCTTACGAGGTAGGGAATCAGTTCACTTCGGATAGAAGTGATTGACCTAGGAAGAAAGAGTGACCAAATTTGAGAAAACAGACTGGATTTTACTGGGATCAAAAACTCTGTACATGGCTGGGGTTGTAGCTCAGTGGTAGAGCTTGTCTTGCATGTGTGAGGCACTGGGTTTGATCCTCAGCACCACATAAACAATTAAAATAAAAGTATTGTGTTCATCTACATCTAAGAAAAACAAAACAAAACAAAACTCTGCATCTGAGGAAAAGTCAAATCTCATCATATCACTTTGTGACTGAAAGAGATCAAATGTGGAATTGATTTGGCAGTTTTGGAGAAGCAGAAGTTCTGAATTCTCTTCTTCTGTTTCATGGGGTGGGAAGGTAGTATACTGAATCTAAGAAAACCTCTCCCTGGTCAAGGCAGAAAAATCTTTCAGGTAATCCATGTACATGATGTATGGAGCATGTGAATGTACATGTGTATGTATGTGTATGCATATGTATTTAAACACAGTTTTCTGACTCCTCATTGGTAACCACCCAAGAGAAGGCAGAATATTCTGGTCTTTTGAAGAAAGCTGTTTTTCAAATATAAACAATTTTTTCCATAAAGGCTAGGCATATCTTCTGTTAGATTAACTCTAACTTTTTCACATTTTGGTTGGTATTTCAGTGTTATTTAAACCACTATTTTCTTCTTGCTATTGTTTTATAAAAATTCAGTTTATTTTTGTATTAGATCTTGTACCCAATTGCCTTACTAAACAATTTTATTGATTCTAATAATTCATCTGTAGATGCTCACAATCATATCAACTATGAAAACAATTTTTCTTCCATTCTAATCCCTATATCTTTAATTTTTATTTATTTATTTCATCATCTTAGTATATCAGCTAAGACCTTCAATACATACTGACTAACAGCACTGAGAGCAGTGTTTTTTTTTTTTTAATTTTTTAATTTTTGAGATGGGGTCTTGATGTGTTGCCCAGGCTGGTCCTGAACTCCCTGGCTCAAGCAATCATGCTGCCTCAGTCCCCTGAGTAGCGGGAATTACGGGTAAGCACCACTGTGCCTGGTTCCTTATTCCTGATTTTAAAGGGAATTTTTCCAGTATTATTTACAATGATGATTGTTTTAGATTTACTGTAGATCTTTTATCAGGTTAAGGAAGTTTTCTTCCTATCTTATTAAGAGCTTTCATCTATAAATGGTACTGAACTTTTCAAAATTAAGTGACTTTCTTTTTTTAAAATAACTTTTTATTTATTTATTTTTTATGGTGCTGAGGATAGAACCCAGTCCCTCCCACGTGCCAGGCAAGTACTCTACCACTGAGCTACTACCCCAGCCCCCCTTTCTTTTATTTCTTTCTTTTTCTTTTCTTTTCTTCCTAACTTATTAAGAGCTTTCATCTATAAATGGTACTAAATTTTCTTCCTTCCTTCCTTTCTTTCCAGGTACTGGGGACTAAACCCAGGGAATGCTTTACCATTGAGTTACACCCCAAGTCCCTTTTATTTTTCCTTTTTGAGACAAGCTTCACTAAGTGCTGAGGCTCACCTCAAACCTGAGATCCTCCTGCCTCAGCCTCCCACGTCATTGGGATTAAGGTATGAGCCACTGAACCCGACACTAAATTTCATTTTTTAAAAATTATTTTTTGGTGGGTGCAGTGACACATACCTATAATCCCAGTGACTTGGGAGGCTAAGGCAGGAGAATCACAAGTTCAAGGTCAGCTTGGGCAACAGAGCAAAACCTTGTCTCAATAAAAAACAAAAAGGGCTGGGGATGGAGCTCAGTGGTAGAGGAACACTCCTGGGTTCAATCCCTAGTACAGGAAAAAAAAGTATTTCTGGCACCTTTGGGGTTTATCGTATTTTCCCCCTTGGATCTGTTACAGTCATGAATTATGTATTTAAAAATTTTAAATATTAACAGTTATGTTAAACAATGACCTTGTTGTGGTAGAATTATGGGTGATTTTTTTTCTTTTTTATACAAATTATCAAAATTTTAAAACTTTAGGTTATTCTTTTTTGTTTATTTTTAAAACAAGCTCTGACACATTTTATTAAAGAAAAATTGAGCATGGTTTACTTTACACCAGACTGTTCTGGCATCCTACTAAAGATATCAAAATCACCTGGACTAATGACAGTGTGCATACTCTGTAGTAGTTTCTGCATACTGTGCCCAATTCAATATTATTGTCACTTTAGAGATGGACATCAGTTTTGGCCAACATGGCATAGTACTCTATTCAGATTTCCTCAAAGCTGGGCAGTTGTTGGCAAGAATGACCAATGTTGCTTTGTCCTGTGTGGTCATTTTCAGAATTTGCTTATACCCCAGCACATACTTTCTATTTTTCATAAAAAGCTGGAGCCCAGAGTTGATCAGCTCTGGAGACTTTCTCTTCTTGTTTGAGGCCACTATCTTCCTGTCTTAGGTGTGAAATGGCCCCCAACCAAGGGCAGCTCCTATGATGACCAGGGACTGACAAAAGAACCTTAAGCTGTTCTTATATGTTTTTTTTTTTTTTTTTTTTTTGCGGACTGGGGATCGAACTCAGGGCCTTGTGCTTGGGAGGCAAGCACTCTACCAGCTGAGCTATCTCCCCAGCCCTTATATGTTTTTTAAAATATACTTTTTAGAAGTAGGTAGACACAATACCTTTATTTTATTTTTATGTAGTGATGAGGATCAAACCCCAAGCCTCAGTGTGCTAGGAGAGCACTCTACCACTGAGCCACTACCCCAACCAGGCCATTCTTAAGTTTCTTGCCTTTTGGTTTTTTCTTAGCTTCTATGGTACTACTCTGCTGGTTTGAGCTAGACACTCTGCAAATTTAAGATCCATTCTAAAGTCTAAGTAGTTCCCAAGGAGACTTTACACTCTTACCTACTAAAAAGAGTGGGTTCCTTTGCATTACAACAGTTGTGCCTATTTACTAAAGGTTATCAAAGAATTCCCACAATGAAGTTAACTTCCATTTACTTTCGTGTAATCATATCAGTGTAGGCTAACTCATAGAAGATAAGATCAAAGACCAATATGTAGAACAATTCCCAGAAAGCAAACAAACAAAAAAACCCCAAAACCTGCACTATTTTTACATTACCCCAATGCAAGCAGTAAGCAATCTTAGTCAAGAGCTTTGGAGCTCTCCATAATTTGGTCTTCTGCATCCCAGGAAGTATGATGCTTCCTGGTGGGTATCAAGACAGTATGTTGGGTCTAAGTGACCAGGAATCTATAACAGGGGAAGAAAGGACTTGATCCTTAGTACAGTGTATATGCTTTTTTGAAAAAAAATTTTGTTTCTGTTTTTTAGTTGTAGATGTACACAATACCTTTAATTTTTATTTATTTATGTAGTGATGAGGATCAAACCCAGGGCCTCATGCATGTGAGGCAAGCACTGTACCACTGAGCTACAACCTCAGCTGGTGAATATGCTTTTGAATTATACTTAGCAAAGGAAACAAAAGCAGTTGGTTGAGGGACTAGCACATGTTTTTCAGTTTCCTCTTTCCACTGCACCTTGTTAGAATTTTAAATCATTGGTTAATTTATTTAGCATTTATCAAGCAACTATTATATTCTAGCTGCTATGCTAGGTTTTGATAATATGCTATTTCTGACTTTAAGGAATCAATAATCCAGGGGGCAGTGGCCTGATGTGTTTAAGGAGAAAGGTGGAAGGAGATAAAGCTGATCAGGTAGCAAGGGAGCCAGATTTTGGAAGTGTTCTCTGGAAGTCTAGAAAATCTAGATTGAGAAGCCAATGGTAGGTTTTTTTTTTTTTTTTTTAGTTATAGATGGAAACAATATCTTTATTTTATTTATTTTTATATGATGCTGAGGATGGAACCCAGTGCCTCACACATGCTAGGCAAGCACTATACCACTGAGCCACAATAACAGCCCAATGGTAGATTTTAGAGAGGAAAGCAACATGTGAGGAAGTCAGAAACAAGGAGACTAAAGATAGAGAAAACCAATTATAATATTCTAAGAGATGAGATAAGAAGGACTGAGAGAGTTAAAATACTGTTAAAGTACTGCTGCACAGTACTTTAACTTCTGCATATTTCCCACCCCCATCCCAACCCCCATTCAAAGAACCTGATTATGCTGACACAAGACCACACAGATGGAGTGTAGGTAAAAAGGCAAGACACAGGAGGCTGAGGAGAGTAAGGATAATTTGAGTCCTGCAGCTACATAGCTCATAGCTTTGTTATTTTCAAAGGATCAAGTCAAACATCTTTGAAAAATTCTGTGTAAGTTGGGAGTTCTTGAATTGAATTTCAGTGTGATTTTTCTCCTGATCCTTTGATGGAGATTAAAAATTTCCATATGAATACGAAGAATGAAACAACTCTTACTCTTAGCTTTTTTTCTCCCCTTTTTAATGCTTCAAACCCAGTGTGGGTAGCAAATGTTCCCTGGCCTCCTCCATTGGAAAATAAGTCAGTTCCTTTTGAAGAAGTGACAAAGCATGGACAGCTGGAGGATTTCAGGGCCATGATATTTACATTATGAACCAAACAGAACTGTCACTGCAAGAGGCAAGCAAACAAGCCTTGGCAAACAGCCCTATCAGCTCAAGGATGTCAGCAATTTGAAGAGGGGATATGAAACTGTTTTGCCAGGACTCACCCGCTTTTGCTGGAGCTCAGCATTAGGTCAATTCCCATAATGCAGTTGGTGTAGCAGCATAGGGGAGGACACAATTGCCCCTCCTGCTTCCTAGTCAGAGTGGAAGCAGCTCAAAGCTGTGCCAAGAAGTTATACAAGGCTAGTATGGACCACTGTGAACATTCTGACTTCAGCCTAAAGGCTGCTAGAAGGATACAAGGACTTGGTCAATCTTCTTTTTTATTTTTTCCCATTCCTTTTTTATTTTTTCTTTTTAGGTCCTGGAGGTAGAACCCAGGGCCTTGTACATGCTAGCAATCTCCCTTCTCTTTTTGTGGTTCTGGAGTTTTAACCCAAGGGGTGTTCTACTACTGCACTATACCTCTCTCTTTTTTGTTTTTATATTGAGACAGGGTCTCACTAAGTCAGAGTCTGACTTTGAACTTGAGATCCTCCTGCCTTAGCCTTCTCAAGTCACTGGGATAATATCTGACTCCCTTCTCTCTTATATATGGTTTTCTCAGAAAGTACCTTCCTTGTTTCATGAAATTACTATATAAGGATCTTGGAGAAAAGGTATCCTTTGAATCCTACTTATAAAAATAGAAAACAAATAACTAATAACAGAATAATAATGCACCTATATAATAGAATATCATATAGGCAAAACTGTGATTATAAAGAATTTTTTGATGACAGGAAAATACTAGTGAAATAATAATGAAAAAAGTAGAATATTTTTATGTGATTTTAAGTGTGTATTTGTATATATAAAGTAAAATAATGGAAATACATTTAATGTTCACAATAGATATCTCATTATTATGAGTGACACTTTCTTTTTATATTCTTTTGAGTTTTCAAATTTTATAGTTATAGGCCATTCCTTAATCTATCTTTCCTTACTTTCTGTGGCATCACTCTCTTGATATGCTCCTATTTCTGATACCTCTTCCTTGGTTTCCCCAACATATCTTGTGTGTTTCTGGATTTTTCTTTCCTTTTTGGGGGGCAGCTCTACCACTAAGCTGTACCCCCAGCCCTTTTTGGACATTTTTTAATTAAAAAAAATTTTGGGGGGTACTAGGAATTGAATCCAGGAGCATTTAACCATTGAGCCACATCCCCAGCCCTTTCTTTTGTATTTTATTTAGAGACAGGGTCTCACTGAGTTGCTTAGCGCCTTGATAAATTGATGAGGCTGACTTTGAACTTACAATTTGCCTGCCTCAGCCTCCTGAGCCACTAGAATTATAAGTGTGCACCACTGTGCTCAGAAAACATTTTGTATTTTGAGACAGGGTTTCACTAAGTTGCTGAGGCTGGTCTTCTTGAAATTCCCCAGCCTCAGCTTTCAGAGAAACTGGGATTACCAGTGTACACCACCATGCCTGGCCAGAATTTTTCTTTTTGCTTATGATTTTTCTTATGATACTTATTTCCCGAGTCAGTTCCCTTGGTGGCTTCTTTGCTGCTGATACCCAAGTCTAGATCCATAGCTAAGACACCTCTCCTTTAGTCTCACATTATCAACTGCCTGATTGGATCCCCCCATTTAGATGACCTACAGGTATGCCTTGAACACAATGTCTAAAAGGAATTCATTAGCCTGGCATGGTGGCACACTCCTAGTTCTAGTGACTCAAGAGGATGAAGCAGGAAAAGTGCAACTTAGCAAGGCCCTGTCTCAAAATAAAAAATAAAAAGGCCTGGGATGTAGCTCAGTGGTAAAGCACCCCTGGGTTCAATCTCCAGTATAAAAAAACAAAATAAAATAAATTTATCATCTTTCTTCCAATCTCTACCACCCACCAATACCCAACATTGGTTTTTACTTGCTTAGTGATATGAAGATCTTTTCTTTTTTTCTTTTAGTGGTGCTAGGGATTGAACCCAGGGCTCATACATGCCAGGCAAGCATTCTACCACTGAGCTACATCCTCAGCCCTTTTGAAGATTCATTTAGTCACCCAAGATAGAAAACTGGTAATCATCCTTTCTTCTTCCTCTACTCCTCACTTTTTTTTTTTTTTTTTTTTTTTTTTGGGTACTGGGGATTGAACCCCGGGGCACTTTGCCACTGAGTATACCTCTAACGTTTTTTTTTTTTTTTTTTATTTTGAGATGGGAACTTGCCAAGTTGCTGGGGCTGGCCTCAGACTTGCCACCCAAGTTGCTAGGATTACAGAAGTGCACCACCATGCCTGGCTTCAACCCCTCACATCTAATCAATCACCAAACACTGCTGATTTTATCCCCTACATCTCTCTCGAAACTGTCAATTTCTCTCCATCTACTGCTACCACCTAGTCCCGACTACTGTCGTTATTGGCATGGATTACTGCACTAATTGGTTTCTCTCCTTCCAGTCTGATTTTCCCAAATCTGTTCTTCATATTGTAGACAGAATACCCTTTCTGAAGGACATATCACTTTTTTCAATCCATCCTCTAATTAAGACATAGTGATCATTTTAAAGTACAAATCTCATCCTATCTCCTTAAGCTTCTTTAAAGCTCACAAGAATGATTACTTTTGTGAACGTGTTGGGTAGGGGGATAGTGACTGGGGGACACAATGAGGAGAGGTTCTGGAATTCTGGTAATATCCCATTTTTTTTTTCTTTTTAGCAATGTTCTGTTTTCTGACCTGAATATATAGTAATTATAAGGGTGGGTTCACTTTGTGAAAAATTTTAGAGCCACAGCATCCCTCTTAAATGCCATGTACTCTTAGAAGTCTTTCATAATACTTATAGGCTTCTATGCTTTCATAGTAAAGATAATTAGGTGTACTTTTTTGACTCCACATCATGTATGTACTATGCTAGGAAATTAAGCATATCATCTCAAATTCTTATAGCAATCCTCATAGTTGATACTATTGTTCTTATTTTATAAATTAGGAAATCAAGGCTCACAATCAGCTGGGCATGGTGGCACATACTTGTTAATCCCTATGACTTGGGAGGCTGAGCCAGGAAGATTGCAAATTCAGGGCCAGCCTCAGCAACTTAGCAAGACCCTATCTCAAAATAAAATTAAAAAAGGATTTAGGGGCTGGCTGTGGTGGCATATGCCTGTAATCCCAGCAACTCAGGAGGCTGAGGAGGAGGATTGCAAATTTACCTCAGCAACTTAGTGAGACCCTTGGCAATTTAGTAAGACCCTATTTCAAGATAAAAAATAAAAAAGACTGGGGATATAGCTCAGTGGTAAAGTGCTCCTGGGTTCAATCTCCAGTACTACAAATAAACACAAAAAGTGGTGGTGGTGGGCATTGGGGCTATGGCTCAGAGATTGCTTCTGGGTTCAAGTGCCAGTACTGGGGGGAAAAAAAAAAAAAAGAGGTTAACTATTTTGTCCAAGGTTAGTACAGTTTTTATTTTTATTTTTAGTTGTCGGTGGACCTTTATTTTATTTATATGTGGTGCTGAGAATCAAACTCAGTGCCTCACACATGCTAGGCAAGCACTCTACCACTGAACTACAAGTCCAGCCCTAATACAGGCTTTTAAATGATAGAACTGAAACTTATTCCAGATCTATGCCAATGCCCATAGCCTTTTCCACTATACCATATGAGTATTCTGTGCTTACATCTGTTTCCATAGGATTTATAATCCTTTGCTTAATAGCACTCTACCAATAAATATATAGTCTGTACTAAATAAATATTTATTCAAATAAATGAGCATATGTGAAAATGATCAAGTATCATCTCTCTAGGCCAGATTCCTGGCAATAATTTATTCTGATTTTTGGATATTAAAAAATAAGAGCTTTCTGGGCTGGGGATATAGCTCAGTCCGTAGAGTGCTTGCCTGTCAAGCACAAGGCCCTAGGTTCAATCCCAGCACCTAGAAAAAAAAAAAAAAAAAATAGAGCTTCCTAGTTGGGCATGGTGGTACATGCCTGCAATCCCAGAGGTTCAGGAGACTGAAGCAGGAGGACTGAGAGTTCAAAGCCAGCCTCAGTAATGGTGAGACACTAAGCAACTCGGTGAGACTCTGTCTCTATTGCCTAGCATGTGTGAGGCATTTGGTTCCATTCTCAGCACTGCATATAAATAAATAAGTTAAATAAAGATCCATCAACAACTTAAAAATATTTTAAGAATCCAATACTTGAAAAAACACATCATTATTAATTCTGGTTATACCTGGTATTTTTAGCATTTTGCCTTTGTCTGAGATTTCATCTTCCTTGTAGACCCAAGATTCCAGGGGAAGCTTAAAATTGAGGTCCATCACAAAGGAAAAATGTGTCCTTGTATACATTCTGGCTTTTTATCTTGTAAGTGCTTTAGTTTGGCTCTTGAATGTCCTTCAAAAGGCCCATATGTTAAGGACTTGTTCCCAAGGTGGCGCTAATGGGAGGTGGTAAAATCTTTAAGAGATGGATCCTACAGAGAGATCTTGGTACAGGGGTAGTCATGTCCTTTAAGGGGATTGTGGGATTCCAGTCTCTTCTTTGCTCTTTTTTGCTTCCTGGCAATACACAAACCGTTTTGTTCTGCCATGCACTCCTGCCATGATGGGCTGCTACCTTACCATAGGCTCAAAGCAAAAGGATCAACCAATCATAGCCTGGAACCTCCAAACTATAAGCCCAAATAAATCTTTACTATTTATAAGTTGGTAATCTCAGGTATTTTATTATAGAAATGGAAAACTGAAACACAGTAAGCAAATCAAAAGAGATTCAAAATCCCCTAAATGTCTTCTTCATCTCAGTTCTTCAAAGATTAGTTAAGAAAGAGGTAGAACATGGGCTGGGGTTGTGGCTCAGTGGTAGAATGCTTGTCTAGCATGTGTGAGGCACTGGATTCAATTCTCAGAGCCACATATAAATAAATGAATGAAAAATAAAGGTCTAAAATTAAAAACAAATAAATAAAAGTCTATCAACATCTAAAAAAATGTTTTTTAAAAAAGAAAGAGGTAGAACAGAAAACCTACTTTTATAGGGCCTGGAATTCAAATGTACAGAGGACTAAAAGCTTGGGGTTTCTTGCCTTTTCTCTTAGCAGAGCTATAATTGGGAAGAAAAGGCAATTGCTGAGTTAACTCTATGCTTTATTCTTAGGCTTAAAAATAAAAACTCACCTGTTTTTTAAACAGATAAGTTTAATATAGTATTTGCTTAATTTTGTTTGTTATTGAAGTAAAGGGCTTACCATGCAATCTCTAGAATATTGAAGGCCAGGAAACAAACTAGCAAATCCACATCAATGTTTGAACTCAACAATAAAGAACTATCTGGCAAGGTGGCACACTCTTGTAATCCCAGCTACTTGGGAGACTGAGGCAGGAGAATTGTAAGCTCAAGCCCAGCTTTGCAATTTAGTGAGATTCTCTCTCAAAATAAAATATGAAAAGGGCTGGGGATATAGCTCAATGCTAGAGCATCCCTAAGTTAAATCCCACTACCACCAAAAACCAAAACTATCAGACAAAAAAACTCCACAAAAAACCCCACAAAACAAAAACAACACACACACACACACACACACACACACAGAGCAAAGCAAAGCAAACAAAATCATCCCTGTCAAAACCAAACCAAACCACAAGAAACAAAAACAATAACCAAGGCAACCATTACCTGTCTCTAATGGTACTACATGGTCCTTTATCTATGCTGTTTATATCTCTTTTGCTTTCCTGTGCTTTCTAGCTATTCTATAACTTCGGCTTGCATGCGGCTTTACTTATCATCCTGATTCTGACCTTGCTGTATGGCTGCCTACCCCGAACTCCTGACTTCACTTTGTGGGGCCCATCTTTTCTTCTCTGTATCCTTACATAGCTCAGGCTAGGAAATTATGACTGTTCTATTATCTTTCCATTTATGTGTGTGCGTGCGTGCGTGTGTGTGTATATCTCTGTAATAGAGATACCTAATATCTGTGGTATATATTGCTAGCAATCAAGTCATCAGTGATGACTGATTTTGTTGAGGCTCTAGTTGTATGATACAGTGGGGCTACAGGGATTAGCATACTCACCATACAAAGTAAGCAGTTTACCACTAAGTTATACCCCAGCAGAAGCAAATGACTTAAGCCTCATCTTCTGCCTCTATAATATGAAGAAGATAATACCTAATGAGAGAACTTAATTAAAAAACTTTTTTTTTTGTGGTGTTGGGGATTGAACCCAGGGCCATGTGCATGCTAGGCAAGCACTCTTGCCACTGAGCTGCACCCCCAGCTCAAGAATTATTTTAAGGACTGAATGAACTGATAATGTGAAAAGCACTCAGTCTAGTAATAGTAGCTGGTACATGGTTGGTGCTGTTCAAGGTAATTTTCTTCTCTCTTTTTTATCTCCCTGCTATGAAGGCCACATTCCAAGACTGTAAGTATTGCACAGCAGGATCTGATTCTAACACTAAAAGAGGTTGATTATAATTTTATATTATTCTGGACAAGAAGGAAGTACTCAATTCTTCCTTTTAAGGTTAATCTTGAGGGTAGAGTAGGGAGGATAATTGATTTAAAAAAAAGATTGATCTTCTCTAGGCACTAGCAGGCCTAGCAGGTTAGGGAAAGGAAGAGAAATACCTTCCCCGCCCCCCCCTCCCGAAATTCTTTACTAAACAGAAATCAGGACTAATCCTGGTATACACTGCCTATTAGCTCAGAAGACAGCATATTGCTTGATTCCTTCATTGGACCAGTGTTTGTCTAGGACCCTGACTCAGGTCTCTATTTTGGTATAACACCTCCTAAGGCAAGCAAAGAACTGGGCCAACGTCTGGGCTTCTAGATCTCCGAAGAGACCAGCTTCCTTAGGCTTACTTCAGCTGACGTTGAAAATGAGGGAGGAACCTTTAGCTCACTACTGAGCATCAAGAGGCATCACTATCACAATACTCAATCTAAGTTCTGCTCTGGTTCTGGATATACATTTTGAATTACAATGTTCAAGAGAATTAATTCTTTGGTACATTCATCTTAATATTTCATTCAGAATTGGATAAAAAAACTTCCACGGGCTAGGAGTGTAGCTCAGAGGTAGAGGTAGAGTGTGCCTGGATGCACAAAGCTCTGGGTTAGATACCTAGCACCACAAAAAACACAAACTTCTTCTTCTTTTTTTTTTTTTTTTTTTTTTTGATATTAGGGTGGAACCCAGGGGCACTTTACGATTAAGCTACATCCCCAGTCCTTTTTGAGAAAGGATCCTGCTAAATTGTTGAGGATCTTGCTAAATTGCTGAGGCTGGTCTCAAATTTGTAATCCTCCTGCCTCAGCCTCCCCAGTTGCTCAGATTTCAAGTGTGCACCACCATACCCAGTCAAACAAAAAAACTTTTAAAACAGGTGTATAGTTCAGTTACTAAACTTCTGGTCTAAGAGGGTACAGATTTTCTTATTCCCACAGGTCTCCCTATAGCTTTTCTGCTTAGTCAAATGCAGATATCTGTGTCTTTTCTTTCACAGATGTACTAAATTACATCTGTTGTTTGCACTATAACTCCTTTCTCCCACTAACCAAGTGTATACTGAATGCCTTGCCAATCCAGGTAAGGTATCTGTTCCATTCTCAAAGAATTTGGATGGGCTGGGTATGGTGGCACATACCTGTAATGTCAGGGACTTGAGGCAGGAAGATTACAAGTTCAAGGCCAGCCTCAGAAGCTTAGCAAGATTCTGAGCAATTTAACAAGACCCTGTCTCAAAATAAAAAGGTCTGGGGATGTAGCTCAATGATAAAGTGCCTCTGGGTTCAACCCCCAGTACCTGCCAAACAAAAACAACAAAAAGAAACCAGAATTTGGATGATTTGGATGGGAGACGTTAACATGTAACAAGAAACAAAAGGTAAACATAATTTAATAGAAGATTTGAAGTTTTCTATACAAGGAACATGGAGTAGAATATTTTAACTTTCTACTAATATTAATATTTTTAGGTGAAATATAACAAAGGATTGTTGAAGCACGACTTTCTTGAAGTTGTATTTCCTAGGTTTACTCTTTCTTTTCCATTCCTAAAGGATTCATCACTTCATGACAAGATTATTATATAAGGACTCCTACTTAACTTGAAGCAATCTCTTTCCCATGTACAATGATCTGTTCCTTCCAGGCTGTATCACTGCTCATTTCATATAAGACCGTTGAGTTGTACTTTTTATTTTTATTTATTTATTTTTGAGACAGGGTCTTGCTACGTTGCCCAGACTGTCCTCGAACTCTCAGGCTCAAGCAATTCTTTTGCCTCAGCCTCCTGAGTAGCTGGACTACTGGTGTGTGCCACTACACTTGGCCAAGACTGTCTGTTTAAAAGTTTGTAACTCCATGCTCAGTCTTCAAGGCATTCTACACATTGCTACCTACCACCAACCTATTTAAATCTCATCTTCCAGAATTTCTCAAAGACCTCCATTATTCTAGCCAAGAATAAAGAATCTCTCTCAAGTACCATTCTAAATCACCCCACTATGACTTTGTAGTTTTTCCAATATATTGAAATTTACCAATTTTTAATGCATGATCTTTAATTTTAGAAACCCTGAGAGGTAAAGATAGATAGGAAAAAGAAAGAGAAAAGTGTCTCTAACAGATCTTGATATGGGAGGTAGATAGAGTTAAGGTTTTGTATCACTCTTTATTATACCAGGCTCGGGGAAAATCCCATTCGACAGAACTTCTGGACAGGAGTGACAGTTAAAACACCCTCAGGCCTATCCTTAGGGCACATATCACTGCACTATATTTGCCAGGTGTGGGAACAGCACTGGTAGTGCCTAAATGAGCTAAAATTAAGCTATAGCAGGCAAGATGAAGCTAGTTTTGGTGCAAAATTGCCTGTGTCTCTGCCACAATCCTATTTGATAATACTAAGTATCATTAGTATTTTTTTTAGAAGTGGTAATGGTACTGAGGTATTTTTTAAAGAGTTCTTATATTTTAAAGATATATACTGAAATATTTAAAGATGAAATTATGAGAGTAGCATATACAAAACAAGATCAGCCATGTGCTGGTAATTGTTGAAACTGTGTGATAGATACATGAGAGTTCATTATATTACTTTCTCTATGTATTGGTGTAAAATTTTCCATAATAAATAACTTTAAAAAGATCACAGTCTCTTTTACTGCTGTATCCCTTCCTATAGCACATGAAGGTTAGGGCCTATTTCATACGGCTTCATTTTCATTTGGGAGTTTAAAAAAAATTCTTCAAAGGTCAACAGTTAATTTCTTTTCCTTTGTCTTTCTTTCTTTCTTTTTTTTTTTTTTTTTTTTTTTTTTTTTTTTTTTTTACTACAAACTGATAACTAGAAAACAGATTTTGGATCACTCTTTAAATCTTGGTAGCAAGTTTCCCTGCTGTTTGAAAGGCACAGTTTTCAAAATCCACCAGAGCTTAGGCTGGACAGGGCCATGTTTGTTTATTCACCATTGATCCCATGATTCATCTACCACCATGCTTCCCTCATAAGAAGTGCTTAATAAGTACATATTGATGGATGAAAAAGAAAACAAGTCAGAGGGGAACAGGGCAACAGTGTTCTGGGAATAGGAAACAAAATGAACAATCTTACTATTAGCTCCTTCCTATAGGAACTCCGCAGGTGTTGAGGTGAAGGCTAGGATACTGCAAGAAAGCTCATACTGAGCACAAAGGAACAATTCTCCTTTCCCTTAATATTCCTGTATGTATCCAAGTCCATCCGCCCAGGGCATTTATACTCAGTTTCTTCGCATCCCTGATCAAGCTGCTCTGAGGGAACTTGCTGCTGTGGAGGCAGAAACTTATCCAGCAGTCATGAGGAGAAACTAGCTACTCTTCTTAATATATGCAGTTATTAAATCTTTTCCTATCTATTCCTCTGAGGACTCTAGTTGCATATTTTTTAATTAAAAATCTTTCAACCAGGTGTCATGGCACATGCCTGCAATTCCAGTGACTCGGGAAGTTGAGGCAGGGTTCCAAGTTTGAGACCAATCTCGGCAATTTAGTGATATGTGGTTTCAAAATAAAAAATAAAAAGGGACTAGGGATATGGCTCAGTCAATGAGTGTCCCTGGGGGGGTTCAGTCCCCAGTACAAACAAACAAAAAACAACTTTGAGATCAGTCAAGCACAATGGCATGCACCTGTAATTCTAGCTACTCAGGAGGATTGCAAGTTTGAGTAACTTAGTGAGACCATGTCTCAAAAAATAAAAAGGGCTGGGTATGTAGCTCAGTGGTAGAGAATCCCTGGGTTCAATCTCCAGTATCACCAATCCTTGAAATCCAATTTCAAAAGAAGGTTTTCTGCAGGGCATGGTGGCACATGCCTGTAATTCCAGCTACCTGGGAGGCTGAGATAGGAAGATTGAAAGTTGGAGTCCAGCCTTCGTAACTCAACAAGACCCTCTCTCAAAATTAAAAGAAAAAGGGTGGGGCGGGGCTGGAGATGTAGGTAAGTGGTAGAGTACACCTGAGTTCAATCAAAAAGGAATTTTTCTCTTTGGAAACCCAAGTTCTGTGATGTACCAGATAAAGTCTGTGGAAAGTATTTAAGGTCCATAAATCTATTCTCAAAGCAAAATAAGAAAAAAATACCAAAATTTGTTTGCTTGCATTGATGACAGTTCACCCAGAAGGAGGTTATTCTCTAAAATTGGTTTGAGACTTGCTGTTCTTTTTCCCTCTTTTAGGGAAAAAAAAGTCTCCAGCCCTTTGTTAAGAGGGCCTATCTAGAGGATAATTGCCTAGGGGAAGGAAATGTTCTTGGAGACAAAACAGCATAAGAGCTGGGAAGCTTACCCTTGTAGAAAGAGGGAAGAACAACCTGAGACTACAGAAAGAGCCATCATGGGTAACTTTAAGTTTTTTTTTTTTGTTGTTGTTGTTTTGTTTTTCCTGTGCTGGGGATTGAACCAGGGGTGCTCTACCTCAGCACAAAATATTTTATATTTTGAGAAAGGGTCTAGCTAAATTGCCCAGGCTGTTTTCGAACTTGGGATCCTCCTGCCTTGGCCTCCTGAGTAGCTGGGATTACAGGTGTGTGCCAGTGTGACTGGTAGGGTAAATTCTAAAGAATTATTTTGCTGGTTTATTATAACACAGGTTTTCAAAACATAAACAAGAGACCCTGCAGGAAGAGTGAAACAGGGGGTTTTGCAATACCAGATCTTCAACTCTACTACAAAGCAATAGTAACAAAAACGGCATGGTATTGGTACCAAAATAGAAAGGCAGATCAATGATACAGAATAGAGGACATGGACACAAACCCAAATAAATACAATTTTCTCATACTAGACAAAGGTGCCAAAAATATGCAATGGAGAAAAGATAGCCTCTTCAACAAATGGTGCTGGGAGAATTGGAAATCCATATGCAACAGAATGAAACTAAACCCATATCTCTCACCATGCACGAAACTCAACTCAAAATGCATTAAGGACCTCGGAATCAGACCAGAGACCCTGCAGATTATAGAAGAAAAAGTAGGTCCACATCTTCAACATGTCGGCTTAGGATCAGACTTCCTTAACAGGACTCCCATAGCACAAGAAATAAAAGCAAGAATCAATAACTGGGATAGATTCAAACTAAAAAGCTTTCTCTCAGCAAAGGAAACTATCAGCAATGCAAAGAAAGAGCCTACAGAGTGGGAGAAAATCTTTGCCAATCATACTTCAGATAGAGCGCTAATCTCCAGAATCTATAAAGAACTCAAAAAACTCTACTCTAAGAATACAAATAATCCAGTCGACAAATGGGCTAAGGAAATGAATAGACACTTCACAGAAGAAGATCTACAAGCAATCAACAAACATATGGAAAAATGTTCCATATCTCTAGTAATAAGAGAAATGCAAATCAAAACCACCCTAAGATTCCATCTCACCCCAATTAGAATGGCGATTATCAAGAATACAAGCAACAACAGGTGTTGGCGAGGATGTGGGGAGAAAGGTACACTCATACATTGCTGGTGGGGCTGAAAATTAGTGCAGCCACTCTGGAAAGCAGTGTGGAGATTCCTTAGAAAACTTGGAATGGAACCACCATTTGACCCAGCTATCCCACTCCTTGGCCTATACCCAAAGGACTTAAAATCAGCATACTATAGAGATATAGCCACATCAATGTTCATAGCTGCTCAATTCACAATAGCCAGATTGTGGAACCAACCTAGATGCCCTTCAACTGATGAATGGATAAAGAAACTGTGGTATATATATATACAATGGAATATTACTCAGCCATAAAGAATGATAAAATTATGGCATTTGCAGGCAAATGGATGAAATTGGAGAATATCATGCTAAGTGAGATAAGCCAATCTCAAAAAGCCAAAGGACGAATGATATCGCTAATAAGTGGATGATGACATATAATGGGGGGAGGGTAGGGTTAGTGTTAGGGTTAGAGTTAGGGTTAGGGAGGGGGGCAAATATGGAGGAAGGAAGGACTGTATAGAGGGAAAAGAGGGGTGCGAGGGGTGGGGGGAAGGGAAAAAATAACAGAATGAATCAAACAACATTACTCTATGTAAATTTATGATTGCACAAATGGTATGCCTTTACGCCATGTACAAACAGAGAAACAACATGTATCCCATTTGTTTACAATAAAAAAAATACATTATTAAAAAAAAAAAAAACAAGAGACCCTTTGGTATGGTCAAAATAAATAACATGCAGACAATACTATTTCGTTTTCAGAACAAAAGTGACAATCAACGTGTAATTTATATAAACTGGTATTTTAACATTAAGAAGGTTTAAGCCTGTAGTGGGGTGGTGATAGTTTAGTGATGTCACCCTTGCCTAGTATGTGCAAAGCCCTGGGTGTGATCCCAAATACAAGGAAGGAGGGAAGGAAAGAAGAAAGTAAGGAAGGGAGGGAGAGAAAGAAAAGAAAGGAAAGGAAAGGAAAAAAGAAAGGAAGAAAAGAAAACAAGAAGTGGGGGAAGAAGGAAGAAAGAAAGTCTATCTCCCACCTTCTTACCTGTTTTCCATTAGGAAATCCACAACATATTTTTTCAAGCAGTAGAGATGGGCATCCACAAGGCCTGTATGGAAGTGTATTCTAGGGAACCTGCAAAAAAAAAAAAAAGGGGGAAAGAAGAGGCTCATAATCAGGTAACAGGGGTTCCATTTTACCATCAGACAGTAGGCATCTGAAAGTGGTTAAGGGCGAGAGGCATGCCACCTACACCCCACCCTGGGGAGACCAGGATGGTGGACACCAGCTTTGATCCTACACATAATAGTTCTCTCTAGAAACCCTCCCCTCATACTCTCAGAGGCTTTAAGGCAATTTGGCAAGACATCAAATCGCTGACGATCCACCTCCTATTCTATCACAAACTCCTACTCACAATTCTTGTAACTAACATTTTCCTGCCTCTCCCTTAATTATTCCACTTTCTGAAGGCCACACTTTAGCTATGTTTTCTTTTACCTCCAAGATCGGACACATATTATTCCATATTCATAGATGAAGCAGAATTCTATGAAAACTCCTAACTCCTTAATCTCACTCACCCAACAGAACTCACCTCAGATAATTTCCTCCAGGAAACCTCCACTTACAATCCAAGTCAGTGCTTCCACAGTACTCAGTGCCTACTCTACCAGATAACTTACCATACAATAAGGGAATAGCATATTTACTTCACTCTCACTAGGCTGAAATGCAGCAGAGAACAGAGATTCATCTTTATAGACTTAGCACTCAGCATGGTGCCTGACAGAATGTCCAATTAAATAGTTGTTGAATAAAGAAATGAATATGTTATATCAAATTAAGGCTTTGAGTTAATTGCTATTTTAGTCTACCATCTCTGATTTCAGCTTTTAAAAAATGCCAGGTTTGCAATATCCCAGGTCATCTTAGTATTTAATGAAAACAAATAGCTCAGGAGAAGTGGGAAAGAGTGGGGTGAAAAAAAAATGGAGATTCCAGTTATAGCTGTCCAGTTGTAATCTTTCTTTTGTGTTCCTGTACTTTGGCTTATAGTTTTAAGGAAAATTATTCTCAAGGGATCTAGAAACCCTGGAAGTACTTATATAAATTAAGGTATACCACTAGGGGCTTTTACTCTTTAGGGAAAAGGGGGCAGAAATATTTTCAAAAGGGTAATAGAAGAGTTAGAGACTTGCGAATCCCACACATAACACAACACACAAGCCAATCAATGTACACAATGAGGGTGAAGGAAAGTAAAGAAATCCTAACTTTCTGAGAACCCCAAATGCTAAAAAATTCCTCAGAAAATAGATTTTTGCAAATTTGAGTGTGGTTGTCTAGTTGTGGACCTTTTAGGTTCATACTCTGATAATTCTCTCCCTTCATCTAACCAATTTGGTTAGTTGCACTCTTTTGTTCATCTCCTATTTTACAATTTTTAAATCATATACTATTATTTAATTCTCACAAATAACTTCTGATATAGATATATTACTCTCATTTTTATTGTTGAGGTCAACTTATACAGCCAGGATAAGAATAACTTAAAAGTGAATGATCACAGTCTTAACTATTATCAATCCCTAGTTACAGATGGCACTAATATTCATATAGCACTTTATCTTTTTTTGATACTGCGAATTGATCCCAGGGGAACTTAACCACTGAGCCATATCCCCGGCCTTTATATATATATATATTTGTTTGTTTGTTTCTTTTTAATTTTGAGACAGGGTCTCACTAAGTTGCTAAGGGTCTTGCTAAATGGCTGTGAGGCTGGCTTAGAACTCACAATCCTCCTGCCTCAGCCTCCCAAGCTGCTGAGATTACAGGCATATGTCACTGTGCCTGACTTAACTGGCATTCTTAAAGATATAGATTTAACTGGTTATAAATTTGGGATATGGTGAAGGAATGGAGATGGGTAATTTGGCGATTTCTTTTTTCTTTCACATTAAATATGTAGTGATTTGGAACTGGGACACTAATGACATTTAAATTGCTAAAAAAAGGAAGTTTCTTTGTTTCATTTTATTGCCTTTGAATAATATTAGAACTAAAGATTTATTTTATTTTTCTTATTTATTTTTGTGGTGCTGGGGTTTGAACTCAGGGTCTCATGCAAGCTACACCACCAGGCCAAGATTGATATTTTAAGCAAAACAAACAAAACAAAAAAAAAAACTTCCAAGATCCACCAGGGAAATCTGGGTAACTGGCTTACTCCCAGGATACTGTTTTGGGTTTGTATATAATAAGGAATGAAACCAACGAATGGAATTAAGACAGTTAGAAATAGTTATGATTGTATATAAAAAAAAATGCCAACATAGAAAAAGTCGCTTGTCATAAAAAGTATCTAAAAAAATCTGTGGGAGTCCTTTCAAAGATAAAATGAAAATAAAAGCACAAAGAAATAGTGTAAACTTCAAAGTTTATAAGATAATTGAAGAGCCCCCCCCACATCTTTTCTCTTTTTCTGTAACAAAAAAAATTTTTATATACTTTAAAAAATATCTACAAGAAAATTAAAAGGAGGTGGTGAAGAAAAGATCTTAGAAAAGCAGAACAGGACAATGGGCAAAGATACTAGTCTAGAATGCCCAGGACAATTTAAGCCATCAGGAACACAAGGAATACCTGTGTGTTATTATTATTATTTTTGGTACCGGGGATTGAACCCAGGATTAACCACTGAGCCACATCTCTATCCCTTTTTATTTTTACTTTGAGATAGGGTCTTGCTAAGTTGCTTACAGCCTCACTAAATTGCTGAAGCTGGCCTCCAACTTGCAATCCTTCTGACTAGCCTCCTGCACTACTGGGATTACGGGTGTGTACCACTGCATCTGGCTCCTCTGAGTTATTTTACAGACATGTTTTTAAAAGAATAAGTTGTGGATTTTAGCATTTGTATTTGTAAAGTTTAAATTTTTGAGGGAAATAAAACACATTTTAAATAGAACAAAACCAATAGGTCAAAAAATTAAAACAACAATTAAAAAATTAGTTTATAGCCTGGTACAGTGCCACACACCTGTCAAACCAGCTACACAGGAGGCTGAGGCAGGAGGACCACAAATCTAAAGTCAGCAGGGCAACTTAGTGAGTCCTTGTCTCAAAATAAAATTTTAAAAAAGGGGCTGGAATGTAGCTCAGTGGTAGAGCATCCTTGGGTTCAATCCCCAGTGCCACACAACACACAAATTTTTTTTAAAATTTATTTTTATTGTAAACAAATGGGATACATGTTGTTTCTGTTTGTACATGGAGTAACAGCATACCATTTGCGTAGTCATACATTTACATAGGGTAATGATGTTTGATTCATTGTTATTTTTTCCTTCTCCCTCAACCCCTCCCACCCCTCTTTTCCCTCTATATAGCCCTCCTTCCTCCATTCTTGCCCCCCTCCCATCCCCCATTACGTGTCATCATCTGCTTATCAGCGAGATCATTCGTCTTTTGGTTTTTTGAGATTGGCTTATCTCACTTAGCATGATATTCTCCAATTTCATCCATTTGACTGCAAATGACATAATTTTATTATTCTTTATGGCTGAGTAATATTCCATTGTATATATATACCACAGTTTCTTTATCCATTCATCAGTTGAAGGGCATCTAGGTTGGTTCCACAATCTGGCTATTGTGAATTGAGCCGCTATGAACATTGATGTGGCTGTATCTCTGTAGTATGCTGATTTTAAGTCCTTTGGGTATAGGCCAAGGAGTGGGATAGCTGGGTCAAATGGTGGTTCCATTCCAAGTTTTCTAAGGAATCTCCACACTGCTTTCCAGAGTGGCTGCACTAATTTGCAGTCCCACCAGCAATGTATGAGTGTACCTTTTTCCCCACATCCTCTCCAAAACCTGTTGTTGCTTGTGTTCTTGATAATCGCCATTCTAATTGGGGTGAGATGAAATCTTCCTGTAGTTTTCATTTGCATTTCTCTTATTACTAAAGATGTTGAACATTTTTTTATATATCTGTTGATTGCTTGTACATCTTCTTCTGTGAAGTGTCTGTTCATATCCTTAGCCCATTTGTTGATTGGGTTATTTGTATTCTTAGTGTAGAGTTTTTTGAGTTCTTTATATATTCTGGAAATTAGTGCTCTATCTGAAGCATGAGAGGCAAAGATATTCTCCCACTCTGTAGGCTCTCTCTTCGCATTGCTGATAGTTTCCTTTGCTGAGAGAAAGCTTTTTAGTTTGAATCTATCCCAATTATTGATCCTTGCTTTTATTTCTTGTGCTATGGGAGTCCTGTTAAGGAAGTCTGATCCTAAGCCAACAAGGTGAAGATGTGGACCTACTTTTTCTTCTATAAAATGCAGGGTCTCTGGTCTGATTCCGAGGTCCTTAATCCATTTTGAGTTGAGTTTTGTGCAGGGCGAGAGATAGGGGTTTAGTTTCATTCTGTTGCATATGGATTTCCAGTTTTCCCAGCACCATTTGTTGAAGAGGCTATCTTTTCTCCATTGCATATTTTTGGCCCCTTTGTCTAGTATGAGAAAATTGTATTTATTTGGGTTTGTGTCCGTGTCCTCTATTCTGTACCATTGATCTACCTGTCTATTTTGGTGCCAATACCATGCCGTTTTTGTTACTATTGCTTTGTAGTATAGTTGAAGTTCTGGTATTGCGATACCCCCTGTTTCATTCTTCCTGCTAAGGATTGCTTTAGCTATTCTGGGTTTCTTATTCTTCCAGATGAATTTCATGATTGCTTACTCTATTTCTGTGAGGTATGTCATTGGGATTTTAATTGGAATTGCATTGAATCTGTATAGCACTTTAGGTAGTATGGCCATTTTGACAATATTAATTCTGCCTATCCAAGAACATGGGAGATCTTTCCATCTTCTAAGGTCTTCCTTAATTTCTTTCTTCAGTGTTTTGTAGTTTTCATTGTAGAGATCTTTTACCTCTTTGGTTAGATTGATACCCAAGTATTTTATTTTTTTTTTTTGAGGCTATTGCAAACGGAGTTGTTTTCCTCATTTCCCTTTCAGCTGTTTCATCGCTTGCGTATAAAAATGCTGTAGATTTATGTGTGTTGATTTTACAGCCTGCTATTTTGCTGAATTCATTGATGAGGTCTAGAAGTTTTCTGGAGGATGTTTTTGGATCCTCTAAATATAGAATCATGTTGTCCGCAAATAGTGACAGCTTAAGTTCCTCTTTTCCTATTCGGATCCCTTTAATTTCTTTAGTCTGCCTAATTGCTCTGGCTAGAGTTTGGAGGACAATGTTGAATAGAAGTGGTGAAAGAGGACATCCCTGTCTTGTTCCCATTTTTAAAGGGAATGGTTTCAGTTTTTCTCCATTAAGAATGATGTTGGCCATGGGCTTAGAATAAATAGCCTTTACAATGTTCAGGTATGTTCCTACTATCCCTATTTTTTCTAGTGTTTTCAGCATGAAGGGGTGTTGTATATTGTCAAATGCTTTTTCTGCGTCAATTGAAATAACCATATGATTCTTATCCTTAAGTCTATTGACATGATGGATTATGTTTATTGATTTACGGATGTTAAACCATCCTTGCATTCCAGGAATGAACCCCACTTGATCGTGGTGCACAATTTTCTTAAAATGTTTTTGGATACAGTTTGCCAATATTTTGTTAAGGATCTTTGCATCTATATTCATCAAGGATATTGGTCTAAAATTTTCTTTCCTTGATGTGTCTTTTCCTGGTTTGGGTATGAGGGTGATATTAGCTTCATAGAATGAGTTCGGTAGGGTACCCTCCTTTTCTATTTCCTGGAATACTTTGAGAAGTACTGGAATGAGTTCTTCTTTGAAGGTCTTGTAGAACTCGGCTGAGAATCCGTCTGGTCCTGGGCTTTTCTTGGATGGTAGATTTTTAATGGCTTCTTCTATTTCATTGCTTGATATTGATCTGTTTAAATCGTGTATGTCCTCCTGGTTCAGTTTGGGAGGAGCATATGTCTCTAGAAATTTGTCAATGTCTTTGGTAGTTTCTATTTTGTTGGAATACAGATTTTCAAAGTAGCTTCTCATTATGTTCTGTATCTCAGTGGTGTCTGTCATGATATTTCCTTTTGCATCATGTATTTTAGTAATTTGAGTCTTCTCTCTCCTCTTTGTTAGTGTGGCTAAGGATTTATCTATTTTGTTTACTTTCTCAAAGAACCAACTTTTTGTTATGTCAATTTTTTGAATAGTTTCTTTTATTTCAATTTCATTGATTTCAGCTCTGATTTTAATTATTTCCTGTCTTCTACTACTTTTGCTGTTATTCTGTTCTTTTTCGAGGGCTTTGAGCTGTAATGTTAGGTCATTTAATTGTTGACTTCTCATTCTTTTCTGGAATGCGCTCCATGCAATGAATTTTCCTCTTAGTACCGCTTTCATAGTGTCCCAAGATTTTGATATGTTGTATCATCATTCTCATTGACCTCTAAGAATTTTTTAATCTCCTCCCTGATGTTTTTTGTTATCCATGTTTCAATCAATAGCATATTATTTAGTCTCCAAGTGTTGGAGTAATTTCTGTTTTTTGTCATTGATTTCTATTCTCAGTCCATTATGATCTGATAGAACACAAGGCAGTATCTCTATTTTTTTGCATTTCCTAAGGGCTGCTTTGTAGCATAACATATGGTCTATTTTCGAGAAGGTTCCATGTGCTGCTGAGAAGAAAGTGTATCTGCTCATTGATGGATGGAATATTCTATATATGTCTATTAAGTCTAGGTTATTGATTGTGTTATTGAGTTCTATGGTTTCTTTGGTTGGATTTTGTTTGGAAGATCTATCTAGTGGTGACAGCAGTGCGTTAAAGTCACCCAGAATTATTGTGTTTGTGGTCTATGTGATTCTTGAAATTGAGAAGGATTTGTTTGATGTACAGGGATGCACCATTGTTTGGGGCATAAATATCTACTATCGTTATGTCTTCCTGATTTATGGTTCCCTTAAGCAGTATGTAATGTCCTTCTTTATCCCTTCTGACTAACTTTGGCTTGAAGTCCACTTTATCTGATATAAGGATGGAAACCCCTGCTTTTTTACTGGGTCCATGTGCGTGGTAAGTTTTTTCCCATCCTTTCACCTTTAGTCTGTGGATGTCTTTTTCTATGAGATGAGTCTCCTGCAGGCTGCATATTGTTGGGTCTCTTTTTAATCCATTCTGCCAGTCTATGTCTTTTGATTGATGAGTTTAGGCCATTAACGTTCAGGGTTATTATTGAGAAATGATTTGTATTCCCAGTCATTTGGCTTATTTTTGGTTTTTAAGTTGGCTTGGTTTCTCCTTTGAGTGCTTTTTCTCTAAGGTAGTTCCTCCCTTTGCTGACCTCCATTGTTGTTCTTCATTTCCTCCTCATGGAATATTTTGTTGAGAACATTCTGTAGTGCAGGCTTTCTATTTGTAAATTCTTTTAACTTTTGTTTATCATGGAAAGATTTTATGTCATCTTCAAATCTGAAGGTTAGTTTTGCTGGGTATAGGATTCTTGGTTGGCAACCATGTTCTTTCAGAGCTTGAAATATGTTGGTCCAGGCCCTTCTAGCTTTTAGAGTCTGCGTTGAGAAGTCCGCTGCTATCCGTATTGGTCTCCCCCTATATGCAATCTGATGCTTTTCTCTCACAGCCTTCAAAATCCTATCTTTATTTTGAATGTTAGGCATTTTCATTATAATGTGCCTTGGTGTGGATCTGTTGTGATTCTGTGCATTTGGTGTTCTGTAAGCCTCTTGTATTTGATTTTCCATTTCATTCTTCAGGCTTGGGAAATTTTCTGATATTATTTCATTGAATAGGTTGTTCATTCCTTTGGTTTGCATCTCTGTGCCTTCCTCAATCCCAATAATTCTTAAATTTGGTCTTTTCATGATGTCCCATAGTTCTTGGAGATTCTGTTCATGATTTCTTACTATCTTCTCTGTTTGGGCAACTTTATTTTCAAGATTAAATATTTTGTCTTCATTGTCTGAGGTTCTGTCTTCCAAGTGGTCTAGTCTGTTGGTGATGCTTTCCATTGAGTTTTTTATTTGGTTTATTGTCTCCTTCATTTCAAGGATTTCTGTTTTTTTTTTGTTTTTTTTTTTTTTTTGAGAATCTCTATCTCTTTGTTGAAATGATCTTTTGCTTCCTGCAGGTGCTCTTTCAGCTTATTAGTATTATCATTCATTGCCTGCATTTGCTCTCTTATCTCATCCTTTGCTTCGCGAATCATCTTAATCATGTATAATCTGAAGTCCTTTTCAGACATTTCTTCTACCATACTGTCATTGGATTCTATTACTATAGAATCTAGATTTGTTTGGATCATTTTCTTCCCTTGTTTTTTCATGTTGTTCATGTATTTTCCCCTCTAGCGCTGCAGATCTGGGGTATTGCAGATTTCCCCCTATAGGCTTATAGTGGCCCTATAGGTTTCCAAAACCCTTTCTGAGAATGAGCTTCAAGCCTCCAGCAGGCGTCTCAGGATGGGATTTGCCCCACCCGAAGATCGGAGCTACGGCTTCCAGGATTATCCAAGATGGCTGCTCTGGCTTCCAAATGTGTTGGCAAATGGGGAGCTGCAGCTCAGGGGTGGACGTGGTCAGCTGGAGGTCCTGGAGACAGGATGCAGTTGGTCCGGCAGGGGTCCTGGAGGTCCGGTGTGTTTGGTGTGGTTGTGGGATCCTGGAGGCCGGGTGCAATCAGTCGGTTTGGGGTCCCAGTGATAGGGCACAGTTGGTCTGGGGTCCTGGCGGCAGGGAGCAGTCAGTTGATGTGAGGGCCCCAGAGGCAGGGAGTGATTGGTTGGGCTGAGGGATCCTGGAGACGGGACTCAGTCAGTCTGGTCAGGGGTCCTACAGAGCCTGGCTGTTGTCTCAAAATGGCGGCAGCCACGTGTAATCAAACCTGCAGGTACTGTGACAGTGAACTTCCAGGCAGCAGCAGGCAGCTGGTTCTCCACTGGCGGTCTGTGGTCAGTCTGCTGGCAGCTGTCAGATGATCGGGAGATGAACCTCGAGCGTTGGGTGATGGATAGGGGTAAGGCAGGCGATGGTCAGGCGAGAGGCAGGCAAATGGCGGATGACAGACGCCTGACAGTGAGCAATCTGCTCTCAAAAAAAGGCGTCGATATGCTGGCAGACTGCAGGCCATCACAGCAGACAAATGGGGTAAAGAGCAGGGGATCGATAAGCAGCAAAAACTGCCTCACCGAGAAACAGATATCCTCTGCTTGAATCCGGCATTGTGGAGCGACAAGGAACACAGCCTCCCTCTAGACCGCCATCTTGGATCTCTCCCCCTCTATGTATTGTCAATTTCACCTTATCCAAAATTCTCCCCAGATTCTACAATTCACCTCCTTTGACTGTGAAAGGTTTATGAAGCTCTAATGCACTTGTAGTGTGATGATGGGTGAAGTGAAGTAGGTATGTACAGGGTGCTGGCTCCACTGTCCCCCTTTTCTCTATAGAGGCAACTCTCTTATTTCTCATTTTCCTCTACCATTCTCATTTTGGCCTCTCTGTCTCCCTATATCCTGTGGTTTTTTTTTTTTTTTTTTTTTTTTTGAGAATCATCTTGAGTGTACCTCCTCCAGGAATCCTTCATTCTCTACCTATTTTATTAAAAAAAATTTTTTGTATTTGTAGATGGGCAGCATGCCTTTATTTGGTTTATTATTATTATTACTTTTAATGCAGTGCTGAGGATCGAAACTAGTGCCTCACACATGCCACTGAGCTACTGCCCCAGCCCTCCACCTATTTTAAATCACACTGAAACAACAGCTCCTGGAATAGATTATGGACTTGGGACTTTATCATTATTTGTTCTTTTCAAATGTATATAATACAATCAAATGGAAAAGATAAAATTCCTTCTGAACAATGATTTTGAAAATCAACATACTTTAGATTCTACCACCACAAACATACATTCTGTAACATTTACTGATGACCTAAACCGCAACAGGCATTGTATTAGAACTGTATTAGAATAAAGAGATGAACGAGACAGACCTGGTTTCTTCCACAGTGCAGTTTAGTCTGTCAAAGTAAGCAATTTCTTCTCATTGCTCCTTAAAAAACAGAATTTCCTGCTCTTTTCTTTCTTCTTCCCTCCCTCTTTCCTTTTGTAGTAAAATATATATAATGTAAAATGTATCATTTAAATAATTTCAAGTATACAGTTCTGTGGCATCAGTACACTCACATTGTTGTATAACCATCACAACTATCCATCTACAGAACTTACTCATCTTCCCCAATCGAAACTCCACCCTCCTGAAACTCCAGTTCCCCATTCACTCCTGCCCTCAGCCCCTGGCAACCACCATTCAACAATCTCTCTCTATAAATATGACTACTTTAGGTACCTAATATGACTACTTTAGGTACCTCAAACAATATCTGTCCTTTTGTGTCTGGCTTATTTCACTTAGCATATCTTCATGGTCCATGTTATAGCAGGTGTCAAAACTTCCTTTTTAAGACTGGATTATATTTCATTATATCTAAATACCACATTTTGTTTTGTTGATAAACAGGTTGCTTCTACCTTTTGGTTGCTGTGAATAACACTATAAACATGACTATAGAAATAGCTATTTGAGCCTTTGCTGCTTTCTCATGTGCACTTCTTGATTTATTTTTTGGTACTGGGGATTGAACCAAGGTACTTTATCATGAAGCTCTATAGCCAGCCCTTTTCACTTTTTATTTTATTTTATTTATTTATTTTTCATTCTGTTATTTTTTCCTTCCCCCCACCCCTCCCACCCCTCTTTTCCCTCTACACAGTCCCTCCTTCCTCCATTCTTGCCCCCCTCCCACCCCCAATATGTGTCATCATCCGCATCAGCGAGATCATTCGTCCTTTGGTTGAGATTGGCTTATCTCACTTAGCATGATATTCTCCAATTTCATCCATTTGACTGCAAATGACATAATTTTATTATTCTTTATGGCTGAGTAATATTCCTGTATATATATATATATATATATATATATATATATATATATACACCACCATTTCTTTATCCATTCATCAATTGAAGGACATCTAGGTTGGTTCCACAATCTGGCTATTGTGAATTGAGCAGCTATGAACATTGATGTAGCTGTATCTCTGTAGTATGCTGATTTTAAGTCCTTTGGGTATAGGCCAAGGAGTGGGATAGCTAGGTCAAATGGTGGGTCCATTCCAAGTTTTCTAAGGAATCTCCACACTGCTTTCCAGAGTGGCTGCACTAATTATTTTGCACCTTTTATTTTGAGACAGGGTCTCACTAAGTTGCTCAGGCTGGCCTTGAACTTATGATCTTCCCCTCTGCCAAGTTGTTGGGATTATAGGCATGTGCCACGAAACTGGCTTAGAATATTTTTTAGTAAGGAAAATTTCAAACACATACAAAATGAGGGATACATTTTTATGCACCCATCAATCAGATTCAACAATTAACATTCTGTCAACCTTTTACATTTTTTACTATAGTTTTATTATGGGTTGAATTGTTTATATCCCTAAAAGATGTTAAAGTCCTATCCCTCACTACCTCAGTGGGTGTGAAATATTATTTGCATATATGGTCTTTGCAGATGATCAACTCAAGATAAAATCACTAAAGGGGTGCTAATTCATTATAATTAGTGTCCTTATAAAAAGGGAAATTTGGACACAAATGCAGACACAAAGGGAAGACAATGTGAAGATACAGGGAGAATGCCATTTATAAGCCAAAGATGCCTGAAGTGTCCAGAAGCTAGGAGAGAGGGATGGAACAGATTCTCCCTGTCAGCCCCAAGGAACCAGCCCTGTTGATATCTTGGATTTTGGACTTCTTGCCTCCAGAACTATAAGACAATAAATTTCTGTTGCTCTAAACTAGTTTGTGGTACTTTGCTGTGGCAATACTGGCAAACTAATACAGTTTATTTATTTTTGCAGTACTGCAAATAGAACCCACGGCCTTCTGCATGCTAGGCAAGTGCCACTGAGCTATGCCCCATCGCCTAACAGTACTTTATTTTATTTATTTATTTTTAATTTATAAAGAAGAGAAATTTATTTAGCTCAGGTTCTGGAGGCAGGAAATACAGGAACATGGTCATGCTGGCATCTGAGAAGGGTTTCCTGCTGTATCATAGCATGATGGAGGGCATTGCGTAGTATGGCCATTTTGACAATATTAATTCTTCCTATCCAAGAACATGGGAGATCTTTCCATCTTCTAAGGTTTTCTTTAATTTCTTTCTTTAGTGTTCTGTAGTTCTCATTGTAGAGGTCTTTCATCTCTTTTGTGAGATTGATTCCCAAGTGTTTTATTTTTTTCGAGGCTATTGTGAATGGGGTAGTTTTCCTAATTTCTCTTTCTGAAGATTCATCACTTATGTATAAAAATGTGTTGGATTTATGAGCATTGATCTTGTAACCTGCTACTTTACTGAATTCACTTATGAGTTCTAAAAGTTTTCTGGTGGAATTTCCTGGTTCCTCTAAATATATAATCATGTCATCAGCGAACAGGGATAGTTTGAGTTCTTCTTTTCCAATTCGTATCCCTTTAATTTCTTTGGTTTGTCTAATTGCTCTGGCTAGTCTCAAGAACAATGTTGAATAGAAGTGGTGAAAGAGGGCATCCCTGCCTTGTTCCAGTTTTTAGGGGGAATGCTTTCAATTTTTCACCATTTAGAATGATATTAGCCATGGGCTTAGCATAAATGGCCTTTACAATGTTAAGGAATGTTCCCACTATCCCTATTTTTTCTAGTGTTTTGAGCATGAAGAGGTGCTGTATTTTATCAAATGCTTTTTCTGCATCTATGGAAATAATCATGTGATTCTTGACTTTAAGTCTATTGATATGATGAATTACATTTATTGATTTCCTGATGTTGAACCTACCTTGCATCCCTGGGATGAAACCCACTTGATCATGGTGCACTATCTTTTTAATATGTTTTTGTATGTGATCTGCTAAAATTTTGTTGAGAATTTTTGTGTCGATGTTCATTAAGGATATTGGTCTGAAATTTTCTTTCCTCGATGTGTCTCTGTCTGGTTTAGTTATCAGTGTGATATTGGCTTCATAGAATGAGTTTGGGAGGGTTCCCTCCTCTTCTATTTTATGGAATACTTTGGGAAGTATTGGAATGAGTTCTTCTTTAAAGGTTTTGTAGAACTCGGCTGAGAACCCATCTGGTCCTGGACTTTTCTTTGTTGGTAGGCTTTTGATGACTTCTTCTATTTCAGTACTTGAAATTGGTCTATTTAAATTGTGTATGTCCTCCTCGTTCAGTTTAGGCAATTCATATGTCTCTAGAAACCTGTTGATGTCTTCGAAATTTTCTATTTTGTTGGAGTAGAGATTTTCAAAATAGCTTCTAATTATGTTTTGTATTTCAATCGTGTCTGTTGTGATATTTCCTTGTTCATTCCGAATTTTAGTGATTTGGGTTTTCTCTCGTCTTCTCTTTGTTAGTGTTGCTAAAGGTTTATCGATTTTGTTTATTTTTTCAAAGAACCAACTATTTATTTTGTCAATTTTTTTGTATTGTTTCTTTTGTTTCAATTTCATTGATTTCAGTTCTGAGTTTAACTATTTCCTGTCTTCTACTACTTTTGGTGCTGGTCTGTTCTTCTTTTTCTAGGGCTTTGAGCTGTAGTGTTAGGTCGTTTATTTGTTGAGTTTTACTTCTCTTAATAAATGCGCTCCATGAAATAAATTTCCCTCTAAGTACTGCTTTCATAGTGTCCCAGAGATTTTGATATGATGTTTCTTTGTTCTCATTTACCTCTAAGAATTTTTTAATTTCCTTCCTAATATCTTCTGTTATCCATTCATCATATAATAGCATATTGTTTAATCTCCAGATGTTGGAATAGTTTCTATTTTTTACTCTTTCATTTATTTCTAACTTCAATCCATTATGATCTGATAGAATACAAGGTAGTGTCTCTATCTTCTTGTATTTGCTAACATTAGCTTTGTGACATAATATATGGTCTATTTTAGAGAAGGATCCATGTGCTGCTGAGAAGAAAGTGTATTCGCTCTTGGTTGGATGGTATATTCTATAAATGTCCGTTAAGTCTAAATTATTGATTGTGTTATTGAGATCTATGATTTCTTTGTTCAATTTTTGTTTGGATCAACTTTTTTGTTCTTTTTCAAAACTGTTTTGGCTATTCTAAGTCTTCTGCCTTTTCATATAACTTTTAGGATCAGCGTGTCAATTTCTGCAAAAATCCTCTTGGGATTCTTATGCAGATTGTATTGAATCTACAAATCAATTTGGGGAGAGTTGCCCTCTTAACAATACTGCGTTTCCCATTCCAGGAACATGAAATGTGTCTCCACATATTGAAATTTTATTTAATTTCTCTTGCAATGTTTTGTAGTTTTCAGCATATAAATCCTGCCCTTCTTCCATAAAATTTATTTCTAATTTTTTTCTTTTTGATGCTATTGTAAATGGAATTGTTTTCTTATAATTTAATTTTGGGGTCATTCAATGCTACTATACAGATATATAACTCATTTTTGTATATTAAACTATATTCAGCAATATAAACCTGCTGAATCTTTTTTACTTGTTCCAGTAATTTTATGGATTCCTTGGCCTTTTCTACATATATGATCATGTTGTCTATTGATGTTAAATGTTCCCAAAGCAGCAGTTGCCTGTTTTCAGCAGATTACTTTTAAATGTCAAAGAGTTGAAGGAGCAAGATGTACCCAAATTTACTCCTACTATTAATATATGTCCTACAAAAAGTATTGTACAAAACAAGTTATCTATAGAACTGCGGAGCTACAGGGGAAAAAATGCAGTTCAGAAAGACACCCAGAAAAAAAAGAAATATGTCCATGAAAGACAAAACTATTACTTTAGAGGTCCAAAGCTCATAAAGAAGCTAAAGAAGGTCTGAGTCCCTTTAGTTAATAACAAGATTTCAAAAGATTTCAGATCCTTATTTCCTTCAAATATACAGAATGAGAGAAAGGTCCCTAGGCTTAGGGCAATGCCAAATGTTCTTGAGGTCTGTTCCCTTCTTCCACTTTCTCAGAATCATCACATGTGTAGGAGGAACTGAGTTGATTTTATCTTGCTCATTGCATAAGGATGGCAAAGGCCAACTGAGTTCTATTCCCAACATGCTCACTGAACAATGCTCAGTTCCTAGAACAGTGGGCAGAAAAGGGACAGTAAGTAAAGAAGCAGTTTATAGTAGTTGCATGTTTAAAAACTGCACTTCTAGATCCTGGATAGTCACACTGTCAGAGTTCTAGCACTGCTGTAAATGATACCTGAAGGATTTCTAGCCTAGTGGGAGAACTGGTGTGCACACTGAGAAAATGCACAGTGACCCAGTGAAGGAGGAAAGGAAACCTCCACTGATCTAAATGGAGTATATCCTAAGAGTTTATATGGCTACACAGAATAGAATGATGTGTCAAACCGAGAGGAGTTCAAAATTTAGGAACAGAATAGCAAGGGGTGGGAATAGAATGAGGAAAACTCAGTTGAACAAAAACTCAAAATATAAGAGAAAATTTATTACAGGCATTTCTTTACATAAATATGACTGTTAACAAGTAAACTAAATGTCACAGATGGCTCCTGATTCAGATCTCAGCTCGAAACAATTAATCAAGCCAGAAGAACAATATCAATGAGGATAAAAGCCTCCTATGATAACTTAGTTATCTTGAAGTGTTCAGTTCAACAACTCCTCTCTCTATTTGAAGACCTTCAGATAATCAATCTCTTCCTACTTTATTTGGTAGTTTTAAACTTGTCCCAATAAAGAAATATCTTCTCTCCCATTAGAAAAGTCAAAGTTAATTCCCTGATGCAGAAATATTACAATTTAGAAAAAAATTAGAGACCAAGAAATGCTTGAAATAACCAAGGTAGCTCAGAACTACAGGAAAAAGAATGACCTACGAAGCATGGTTACTCACTAGCTATCTATAATTCTAATGAGAAATTTTGGGACAACCACATTATCGCATGGCTAGCTGGCACTTGCTGCAATGGAAAGGCACCTGCCATACCACTGTACAAGCATGATTCTGGTGGCACTGTAAGTGGTCAGGAGTTGCATATGGAGTTATCAAATTAGAGACCTGCCTATTCAGCAGAGTGGACTGTAACACTGTGGTACTCAGGCCTTCTCCAAGAAAAGCAGTGCTCTGAAGTGAAAGCCCTTGGACTCAAAGCAGCATATGCTGCTAGAGCTGGAAGCATTCTTAAGAAGTGCTACTCCAAGGGCTACTCTTCACTGTACCAACAGAAAAACAAGAGGAAATGATTTTTGTCCACGTTAAAAGCAGATTTGGAGCTAGGGTTGCAGCTTAGTGGTAAAGTGCATGCTTAGTACATGTGATGCCCTAGGTTTGATCTCCAGTACCAAAACAAATGAATAAATAAAAATGAATAAAATAAAAGCAGATTACTTCATTTCTCTAGGTTATAGTTTCCGACCCATATTCACTGGGCAGCTACCATATGTCAGACACTTATGATTTAGCAATGAACAAAATGGACAGGAGCCCTGCCTGCAGCTTACAGTTCAGTGGAAAATAAAATACTACAAGTGTGTGATAATGTGAAAGGAAAGCACAGAATGCTATGGAACATGTAACAGGGAGCCCAGTGTAGGTTGGAAGAAGACAGAAAGCTTTCCATTTAAGCTTAGACCTGAAGGAAGAAAGAATAGGAGTTAGCCAGGTGAAAGGGTGGAGAAACTGAAATGAGCACTCTGGGTAAAGAAGACAGCAGATACCAAGACCTTGAGGCAGACTGGGGAGAATGAGTCTAAATTCTAAAGGAAGTAGGTCTCAGGTTACAGCTATCTATAGGCAAAGGCAGAAGAACAGAATCATCCTGACACTAATGACCACTTCCACTCTGTGATATCATTGGCTTACGAGTGAGCTAAATCAAAGTTGAAAGGCAGCTTGGTGTAGTAAAAAGAGCACTAGACTAAGAGTCAGGGTTCTAGTTCTGGCCTTGCCACTAAATACAATGCAACCATTCTTCAAGCCAGTTTTCCAATAGAGTCTTGTGTTTCAGAATCCTAGAGTTTTGTTGAGGTGTTTTCAGGTACTGTCTGGAAAGGCTGAACCAGAATAACACTGGGTTCTCTTTTTTATATAGTAGGCCTTCATATAAGATTTAATTTAAAGAAAAAGTTCTACAGCCTTAAGGGAAAGCTGGAAAATTATCATAACTTTTTTGGGGGAGTAGGGATGCTGGGGATTGAAACCAGGGCCTTGTACATGCTAAGGCCATACTTTATAATTGAACTGCACCCCAGCCCCTAATCATAATTTTTAATCTTAGATAATATTAATTTATTGATTCAAAAAGTGTAGAAGAACAAACATGGAGGTCTATCTTATTGCCCATCTATTGCAGAGTTATTAGGATATTTAAAAATTACAGATTTGAAGTGCCTCATATAGTCCATGTCATATGTTAGGCACTTATTAAATCATAACTAATATTATTATCATGGTCCAAGTACCTCATTTGAGATACACAGTTGAAATAAACAGATGTTGCCCTTAGGTGCTTACATGTAGTAGGGAAGATTACGTGCTAAAAAACGTTATAGTATAATGTGGTATATAAAATAATGTATGAAACTGGTATAGAGGAGGATGCAGTGAATTAAGGGAGTGGGCATAAAGCTTTACAAGCTTCAAAAGCTTCATAAGGCTTATTCTAAAAGACAAGGAGAAATTTGCTAGACAGACAAAAGGATATTTCAGATTGAGGGAACAGTATGTACAAACACCAAGGAGTATGAAAAATCAAAACAGGATATGATGATAAAGTCTAAAGCTGGATAGAGAGAGATAGCCAAAGGCCAGGTCATGGACAGCCTTGTAAGAGGTCACATTAAGGAGTTTGGACTGGTGTCTTAGGCAGAGGAAAACCAAGGAAGATTATTGTCTTAAGGAAATACATACCTATGGTATGATGGCTTTGTATGCATTAACTTAATTGATTCAGAATTATGTAGTACCTTCCCTGAATGATTCTGAGTTAGCAAGAGCTATAGGAGATTTAAATTTGTATTTATTTATTTTTTGGATGGGGTCTCACCATGTTGCCCAGGCTCATGTGGAACTCCTGTGCTTAAGTAATCCTACTACCTCAGCTCCCTGAGTAGCTAGGACTATATAGCCTGCAATAAGAGATATTTTGTGTGAGATTTCAAAGCCAGAAATAAAGCTGTATAAAGCTATATAGTCACATTTTTATGCTATGAAGGTCAATGAATGGAGACAAGTACTACGGCAATTTGTATATGACATTATTGATATGCTTGCTCACCTAGTAGGCATGGGACAATACCCAGACCAGCAGTTCTTCCACATTCTGTCAGATATCCTACAGCAACTCTTGAGTTCTGAGCCAAACATTGTGTAGTCCTGTGGTAAAGGATGCTAGCTTTTCCCACTGATCACCCACAATAATGATGCTGAAGGTAGTGAGAGACAAGTGTGTGCTTCAGTTTGTTCTTGTAGGTTTAAGGTGTCTTTGGAGTTCCTGTTTGTTCTTGCTCTTGTCCACATTCAGCTTTCCTTTCTGACTATTGGTCTGGGTTCAATATTAGACAAAGACACAACAGCATGCATACTCTACCAGCTTCCACAAGAGCATAATAAATCCTTTATTTTAATCACTCACAGTGCTTTTGTGTCAAAAATTGCTACTAGGCCAGGTATGGGGAATCATTTCTGTAATCTCAGCTACTCGGGATGACAGCAAGTTTGAGGAGAACTTGGAGAGACCCTATCTCAAAGCAAAAAAAAAAAAAAAAAACAAAAAAAAACAAAAAGGACTGGAACTGTAGCTCAGAGTATTTGCCTAGCATGCGCAAGGCCCTGGGATCAATCCCTGATACTGCAACAAAACAAAACAAAACAAAACAAAACAAAACAAAACAAAACAAAACTCTACTTAAATTTTTCCTGTACTTACAATGCACACTTTCATATCATATTCTTATGTTTCAGAATGCCTGAGTAACTCAGTGTTCCTTGTTTATAACTTTTCCTTTCTGTGCCTTTACTCAACCCACATCCATCCACTTCTTCTAACATGTATGAATCCATAAAGTCCCAGTCTTAACTTTAGTCCAAATTACCACTGTTTCTCACTTGGATTGCCAAAATACTGTCTCTAACCTGGCTTCTCTACATCTGTTCTTACCCAACTCCAATCCACTTTCCATACTACATCCAAAGTTATCTTTTCCAAGACAAATGTGCCATACCATTTTCTCACTTAAAAAATTTTGGTAATTAGGTCTGTGGTAAATTTTTTTTCAAAGCTATAATTATTCCCTTTTCCATACCCATATCCTTTTGTAAAGTGACTTTGAAGCTCTTCCCATCGAGAAGTAGAGTCTATTTTCCCATCCCATGAATCTGGGCTGGCCCTGAGACTACTTTGATCAAATGAACATGGTAAAAATGATGCTGCTACAGCTCTTCCTCTGAGACCCAAGAGTAAAAGGTCTCAGTTCTGCCCATAAAAAATCCACACCAGAGCACATTCAAACACAAGATGACACTCTGGCACCATTAATATCTTCTTCCAACAAACATATTTGGGTCCTACTATATGTTAAGCCATATATTAGACATTAGGATTACAAAGATAAAATATAGTCATTGTCCTCATGTAATGTATTATGCAGAACAACATAGTGTTACAGATGTATCATAGAAATCACCACGGTATACAGGAAAGTATAAAGAAAGAAGCAGAATTCTGCTTTTGCAGGACAAGTTAGAAAAAAAGAAAAGTGATATTTCAGCTGAGTCTAAAAGAAAAGTAGATTTAGCCAGGGAGAGTAGCCACTCCTAACTTTCACTGAAGGAGTACCATTGAATGGTGAAAATAAAAGAACAGAGGAATTAAAAGGAATGTACAAGTCAGAGAATTACAAGCAACTCTCTACTGCAGTATGATAGTGTTGAGTACAGAATTATGTTGGAGGAATAAGGATGGTTAGGTGACCGAGGGCCTTAGGAATATTTCATTCTATAAGCAATGATTAAAAGATTTAGAGGAAAGAGATCATAGAGAACAAGGTTGATGGTTGGGAAGAGTATTGGAAATGCTAATGGAGCAAGGTTTCAGTGGCAGTAGAGGAGAGAGTAAAAGTCATATATAAAAAGACTGGTCCCAAGCTTCTTTCTCTAACGCTACAGGAAAGGAAGTGAAGGTGGATCTGAGTAAGGATAAATTATGCAAGGAGTAGTATGCTGGGGACATCAGTATTAATTAGCTAGAATCTTCCATGGAGGGGAGGGGCTAGGGCCAATTTGTGATATTAGAATGAACAGTTGTTGAGTGATGAGGAAAGCTGGCCTAGGACAGGAGGTGTAAGGATGCAGAGTGGTTCTGAGGGTTCAACTGAGATTGGAACCATGAATTTATAGTGGTGCCAATTTATATCACCAAATAATATTTCCCCTGAAAATCTGAATGGAACCAGCATAATAGTAGACAAAATACATGTTCAAAGTAATCCAAAGTTGAAAGTAATATAGGCAGACATAGCAAAAGGGCAATGAGTGAGGGTATGGAGGGTAAAGCCTGAAGGCATAACATCAAGACTAAATGAAGAAGGAAATGAAGGGAAAGAGAAAAGGAAAGGATGGAAGGGGAATGATTAGAAATATGTAACGAGACTGAAATGAATGCAATGGGGTTTTGAGTAAAGATTAAACACAGGCATTAACTTCTATCCCTTCTGAAAACTCAATCCAATGGCAAAGTTGTCTTGCTTTGTTTTTAAAGACACAAGGACAAAGACATTGAGAAGAGATGACAAACAAAAATTTGGAAGCTAGAAAATAGAAGGATGTAACAGATTTAGTATATCTAAGAAAGTTGAATCCTAAACCAGACATATAAAAAGTTAAGCAATCTTAATTTGTACTATTGAAGCCCTGAAAAGATCAGGAATTGGCAACACAGCTCTTACTCACTCAGGCAGGAAATTAGCCAGTCTATGGCCAGTCCCAAAGAAAGGGCTTAAAAATATCAACATGGGTGTTCTCTCTTTCTCTCTCTCTTTTTTTTTTTTTTTTTTTTTTTTTTTTTTTTTTTTTTTTTTTTTTGCTAGGGATTGACCCCAGAGCCTTGTACTTGTGAGGCAAGCATTCTACCAACTGAACTGAACTATATCCACAGCCCTGACATGGGTGTCCCCTTATAGCCATATACTTTATAGAAATGAGAGTAAAAGTATAGAAAAGTAAGAATAACAGTCTTAGTGCCTACACTGGACAAGATGTCTTGGAAAAAGTTTGTGATTCTGGCTTCCAAAAGTCCTTCTATACGTGAACCCCACCCCAAACAGTGAAAAGTACAGAAAAGTACATTAGGAATTAGGGCTGGTTAGTATCAATGGGGATATTAATTTAGGTAAATAATATTATTAAATTTTCCACACTATCAAGAAAATAATCAAGAGTTTAAACCATGTCTCCTCTGTAGTCACAGAAACAGATATTTGGCCATGATTTTTGAGGTCTTGACCAAAGTCCTTGAAAGTCCCTAGATATAAATGTCTAAATCTTCCAAGATGAGTTTGTGAACATTTTATTCCATTTAAAATTATCTGTTAGAAGCTTGTTTTAATATTTTCATTACCATTCCAGTAAAAAACCTTGACTAGAATTAAAAAAAACACAGCAGAACATTGGAGAAAAGCTACATGATTTTCTTATTAAGTATCTGGCACAAATACCTTTCACTTATGAACTATTAAAAACACATGTCTGTCAGAAATAAAAAAACAGGAATTTTTGAGCTGGGGGGTATCTTTAAAGAACAACTAAGCTGATTTCAGTTGGAGAAACTGAGGCTTAGAGAAACAAAGTGATTTACTCAAGGCCACACAGCTGGTTTGTCTCAGGACTAGACTCCAAATTCCCTGGACTTGAATTTCCAGTACAATGCTCTTTCTACCAGCAATATTCTTTTCCACTATACAAATGCCTGTACAAGTAAGAAAAATACTAATTAGACATGTGAGAAAGGTGCTTTGCTTTTTCCAAGTCTAATGATGTTGTGATTATGTGAGCCCTTTGGAATAAAAAAAAAATTTTTTTTTGGTATCAAAGAATTGAACCCAGAGGTGCTTAACCAACGAGTCACATCCCCAATGCTTTTATTTTGAGACAGGGTCTCACTAAGTTGCTTAGGGCCTTGTTAAGCTGCTAAGGCTGGCTTTGAACTTGCAATAGTTCTGCCTCAGCCTCCCAAGCTGCTGGGATTATAAGTGTGCATCACCAGACGCAGCCTGGTTTTTGTTTTTTTTTGTTTTGTTTTCCTTTGGAATAAAGTTACCAGCACTGCCTGAGGTCTAAGCTTGCTGGGGAGACTGCTGTACCTGACCACAGGCCTAGCAGGACTCTTGCTCCAACAGGAGTCTTACTCTTTTTCACTTTTCAGAACCAAATATGCCTGAGGTCCAACAAAACAATCTCTTTTAAATTAACAAATACTTCTTTCTTTCTCTCAAAGGGAGAAAACATATGGTATATACATGCTATCATTGTTCTTTTCTTCTATAACAATTACAAAAGTAAGAAAAATTTAAAAGAAGAGGTTTCTAGTTCTCTTATATACAAAAAGGTCCTTTCCAAGATAACTCTGGCATTTGCCCAACTGAGACTGGCCCCCATCTTTGGAAATTCATTAAAAAAAAAAAAAAAGGTAGGAAGTAATGTGTTCATATTAAAAAAAATGAAAATCTGAATCTAATTAGCTTTCACCCACCATCTCATTGAGGTAGGAGGAGCACAATATCCCCAGAGGACCATAGGAATGGAGGAAGAACATTTTTACTGCTCATTTATTCAGCCAGCTGCCCTACTACAACTACACACCACAGATCCTGAGTCACTGCGGGTATGGATTCTAAGTTAGAAGAACAGGGCAAAAATCTGTCAAAGCCTTGACACTTTGACAGCACTCACACTGCTACTATAGGAAATATTCTTTTGATATGACCTTTGAGTCCTCTGACACCAGAGATATTAAGAACCCGATGTCTTTTCTGAATGTATTAGGAAGCCAAATATGATCTGAATTTATGAATAACTCTCTTGATAACTCAGAGTTTACTTGTAGTTCCAAACTTAAGCAACATTTAAAAAGTGTGAAATTAAATTATTCCACTGGCTTATTATTACTTCTAAAATCAACCATCTACCAAATCTGGTAGCAAACAAAAATTCTCACACATTATGAAAACTATGATTCTCAAAAAGCCTAACAGTCTAAAATATTTATGTAGTTTTTTCTAATTTGATCCAACAAACAAATAGTATATGTCTACTTTTCTCTTTGACAGAACTGGCCTTATCTCTCTATATGCACTGAAGTTGTCTCAGGAAAATTGTCTCTTTTCAGGAATCCTTCAAAATTCTGGATAATGAAATCCTAAATGATTTACTGGTAGAATAAAGATGATTTAAAATAAGTGCCAACTACAGCTCACGGGATAACTCAAATGTGATATATCCATAAAACAGGATAACATTCAACAACAAAAAGAAATGCATTGTCAGCATTGCCAGAAGAAAAGGAAAAATCCAAATGTTCAACAATATTGATGTGGTTAAATAAATGCCTGTGTGTGTGTGTGAATGCGTACATATATTTATGTCTGTATATATATACAAAATTTGTGTGCAATACCACTGATACCCAGTATCTTTCTTTTTTTGGTATGTGGGATTGAACTCAGGGGGACTTTACCACTGAGCTAAATCCCCAGTCCTGTTTATTTTTTATTTTGAGGTAGGGTCTCACTAAGTTGCTTAGGGTCTTGATAAGTTGCTGAGGCTAGTCTCAAACTTGCTATCCTCCTGCCTCAGCCTCCCAAGGTTCTGGGATTACAAGCCTGTGCCACCACGTCTGGCTTTTTTCTTTTGTAAAAATATGGAATGCTTCAAAAATTCGCATGTCATCCTTGTGAAGTTGCCATGCTAATCTCTGTATTGTTCCAATTTTAGTATACATGTGCTGCTGAAGTGAGCACTCAGGATGTTTGTTTCTTAACTGGCATTGGACATGTTAGTAGTTTTGGGAAAAGGCCCTTGGGAAAAGGCCAATGTGGTTGGCTGCAGCTCACCTTTGTTTAGGTTTGTGCATAAACCTCTATTGCCTTGGAATGAAGGAATCCTTTAGTCCTGCTGCAAGTCCTGTCTGTAAGTCCGTAATAAATTGTGCTTTGTGCAATCCTGGATCTTCCTGCAACTTTCTTCAGGTTGAGGTATCTTCTGACTTTGGCAGTCAGTTCTCATACACCTGCACTGAATTTTTCTGAAATAAAATGTTGATCCTATGCCAGACCAATTAAACGATAATCCCTGGGGGTAGTATCCAAGCACCAATATTTTTTAAAATGCTCATCAGGTTGAGAAGTACTGATCTTGTGAGAAAGGCAGAGAAGAAATTAATGCTTATAGTAGTGAGAGGCTGGAAAGGTATGATTGAATGGATGTACATTTTTTATACTATGATCAGTTAGGAGTTATAAGAGGCATAAACATTATAGATAGTATTCATTACAGTTTTCATATGTGTGGAGACCAATGCAATAAGTTCACCTTCATGGGAAGAAAACAATTTAACCACCCAGGCAGTTTAATTCTAGAATTAAACTATGAACGAGAACTTCAAGAGTGAGAAAACTTGTATCACAAGACAGTGGCAAACCACAGAGAAAACTATGTCATCATGTGTTGAAGTTTGGAGTCTCCAGAAGTACAACATTTTTATTAGGGATTAACATCTGTGAAAGGAGGGAGAGAAAGTAGATTGTGGTAGAAAAAAAGACTGAAATGAGATGCAGGTTCTTTAAAGCTTCAGTCACCCTGGCAGGGAGCTTTGGAGCAAATGTTACCTCTCCAAGTGGACTCAGTGAGGCAGGGGATGCAGGCTGCCCAAGATACAGCAAGACCTCAGACAATGTGCCTTTCTGCAGGTGAGATAAATGCGGGTTGGTGACAGCTAGAAGTTGTCTGCTGATTTTATTCCCTAACTGAGCAGCAAGTCCTTCTCTGAAGGGGGAAGTAGGCAGCATATCTCTATCACATAGCAATATAGCAGTGGACAAGGGGGATAAGAGGTAGATCATTTTTCTAAGGAATCAATTTTAACCCAAGCCTTCTCTAGGAACACAGGAAAGAAGAATTATGAGATTACTTATTGCCAATGTTGAAACAACAGAAGTCCTTGAAGTATAGTAAGACCAAAAGATGACTATCCACTGCTTTAATATTTTGGATAGAACTGGTGATTTATCCAAGACCTCAATAAAGGCATTGTGCTGAGGTAGGATGCATCCCAAATACAGCCATGTGACTTCCTACTTCCAAACTGTATGGGAACAAACTGAGGCTGAAAGCAATGGTGCCATACAAACTTTTTTTTTTTCCTCCAAGATGTGATTCAACTTCAGTGTTTCTAAGAAACTTTTAATTCAAAGCCTACAGGTTTAGAATATTATTAGTCATCTATTACTAAACAACATGTTACCTCAAACTCAGGCTTAAAACAACAAATATTATCTCACAACTTCAGTGCTTCAGGAATCTGAGAGTGGTTTAGTTGGGTGATTCTGACTCAGGACCTCTCATTAGGCTGCATTCAAGTTCTTATTTGGAGCTGCAGTCATCTTGAGGTTTCACAGGAAGAGAATCTGCTTTTATCATGGTTGCTGACAGGTCTAAGAATAACTACTCCACTCAAGGGGTTGCCAGCCTCCACTCATGGCCTTCTCCATAGTCTTGTCTATATCCTCATGTCAATGGCAGCTAGCTTTTCTTTCCCCAAAGCTGAGTTATGACCTAGCAGCTGATTTTCTCAGAGTAAAAGAGTGGATGAGATTAACAGCAGGCACCAAAGACAGAAGTTGCAGTCTTTTTATAACCTTTTTATAATTTTGGAAGTGACATCCCATTACTTCTGCCATATTCTATTTGGTGGAAACAAATCACTAAATCCAGCTTACTCTCAAAGGAAGGAAAATCCACCTCCATCTCTTGAGGGGAGGTGTATCAAAGACACATTTATAAGTGTATCTTTAAAACTCCTATAGCAATTTAATGGAACAGAAAGGTCCAGAGTTCAGTCAGTTTCGCTTTGGCTATTGAGTAAGGAAGAACAAACAATTCAACGAAATTCATTAACTATGTCCACTGCAGAATGCATTCTGAGCAGCCTGACTTCATTTAGCCAAGAGCAAAGACCCTCCCCAGCCAAACTTTTCCCTAGAAGGCATTTGTGCCATGGATACAAAGCCAGGAAAGGCCACTTTCCAAAAGAGCAATGTGTTAAGCCTCTTGACTATATTCTTAGGGTTTTTGCAATTTTTAAAATTTTAAAAATATAGAAAATCATAAATAAAAAATAATCAGACATACTTCAACTTTCCAGAATTCTTACTACCTTCGCATTAAGAGTTCTAGTTTTTTAAAAAACATCCTTTTTTATGAAGAAAGAGGCAGTTAATCTTACAGAATTCAAGGACTACTTTAGAAAATTACTAAGAGTTAAAATAAAGTCATCCTAAATCTTATTTTCCAGGAATGAAATCATTATAGACACCTCTCTATGTATATAAACACAAATAGACATACCACTATAAAAACAGGATCATACTATTGAGTCTATTTTTAAAATGAAAACTGCTCTGGTCAACAAACATATGAAAAAGTGTAGTTTCAACTAGCAATTAGAGAAATGCAAGTTAAAACTACACTGAGATCTCATTTCACTCCAGTCAGAATGGCAAATATCAAGAACAAGTAACAAGTAACAATAAATGTTGGCGAGGATGTGGGGAAAAAGATGCACTCATACATTGCTGGTGGGACTGCACATTGGTGTGACCACTCGGGAAAACAGTAGCTCAATTCACAATTGCTAAGCTAAGAAACCAACCTAGGTGCCTTCTGCAGATGAGAAAGAAAATAAAAGAAAATGTGGCATATAAACACAATGGAATGTTACTCAGCCATAAAAAGGAATGAAATTATGGCATTTGCAGGTAAATGGATAGAACTGGAGATTATTGTGCTAAGTGAAATAAGCCATTCCCAAAAAAACAAAGGCTAAATGTTCTCTCTGATATGCAAATGCTGACTCACAATTGGCTGAGTTGGGGGAGGGAAGTTTACTGAATTGGACAGGACAGAGTACTTTGAAGGGAGGGAGGATGGGAATGGGAAAGACAGTAGAACTACTTAGACATAACTTTCCTAGGTTCATATATGAATATACAACCAGTATCCTAACTCCACATCATGTACAACCACAAAAATGGAAAGTTTTACTCCATGTATATATGATATGTCAAAATACATTCTACTGTCATGTATAAATAAAAAGAACAAATTAAAAAATAAAATGAAAAGTGCTACATTATATTTTACTTGTATTTAACAGAAGAAAAAAAGAAGTAAAAATGAAAGAACAATGAGGCACAGTAATGCACACCTGTAGTCCCAGTGACTTGGGAGGCTGAGGTAGAGGAATTACTAGTTCAAAGGCAGCCTTGGCATCTTAGCAAGGACCTAAGCAACTTAGGGAGAGCCTGTTTCAAAATAAAAAAAATAAAAAGCACTGGGGATATGGCTCAATGGTTAACTGCCCCAGGGTTCAATCCTTGGTACCCAAAACAAACAAAAACCCCCCAAAAGTTGAGAGTTATTAGGTTTTATTAAAAGCTTTCTCATTTTTTAAAACTTCCTACTATTAAAAAAAGCTACTATCGCCTAGACGTTTCTTTTCTCTTCATTCTAATCACATGATTTTTGGCAGTTTTATTTTTATGCTGCTTAGGCTTATAATATCTGAATTATGTTCTATAGCCACAATTCCTACAGTTGTATCAGCATATATAAATGGATTATATGCTGATGACCATAGCTTCTCTATTATTGAATTTATTTTATTCAATCCTTGGTTGCTTTCACTATCAAGAAGTTTTTCTTCAAGAAGGACACATAGGTGATGTATTCTTTTGAGTTTTCATGTTTGAGTATATCTTCCTGCTGTTTTTATATTTGGATGATATCTTTATTGTTTACACTATTCCTGAGTTCTACTCTTTTTCCCTGAGACTTGTGTAGATATTATTTGTCTGACACTGAATCCTGTGTAAGCCCAATTTTTCCTAATTTCCATGTAAGCTTTTTGCCTCTGGATGCTTAAAAAATTCTCTTTATCCCTGAAACTTAATAAGTTTATTTAATCTGGTCAAATTTCCTTGGAACAGAGTGTAATCTGTAGAACAAAGTGAAATCTGTAGATTTTATGAATGAGGTCCTGGGTTCAATCCTCAACTAAATAAATAAAATCTGAATATCTTTACTTGATTCAGAAAATTTTATTATATATTTTTCTTTTAAAAATTAAAATTGAAGTTATAATGTAAAGATGTGAATAATTTTTAAAAAACTTTTAATAAATAAGTTCAGTTGCTTATTCTTTCTTCTACACATTTTCTGTTTCTCTGAAGCACCCACTTTCAATTCTTCTGGAGACCCTTTTAGTATTATACACCCATCATTTACATTCTTATATTGGTGTTTCTTGGTTTTCCCATTTCAGAAATTATCGTGATTTCCCACTGCAGAAGATAGAATTTCACTTATTTTCATCATTGCTATTCCTCCTGTACTTTCTACCTTCCCGATATAATTGGGTTCATTATTTTGGTAAGCTCAATGTCTAGTGCTTAAGTTATTAGGACTTCAGTTCTAGATATTAGTTACTAACTATAGAAGAGTAAGATTTATGTTTTCTTCCCTCATGCCTTCAACATGCTAAATAAATCCTGCCATCATTCCAAAGTAAATATATCATAATTTTTTGTTAGATTGAGTCAGTGATTATATTATTATGTATATATAAACATAAGTTAGGAGTGAATCATTCATAATCAATGATTAATTTTTTCCCCTGAATTTTTGTTGTCTGCCTTGGTGTTAATAATTGCCTTGTTATTTCTTTTTTTTCTAAGGTGCTTATCAATAATTCAATTCCAGTGGGGCTGGGGAGGTAGCTCATTTGGTAGAGTGCTTGCCTCGTAAGCACAGGGCCCTGGGTTCAATCCCCAGCACTGACAAAAAAAAAAAAAAAAAAATCAATTCCAAACAAACCAATAAATACCCAAAATTCCTCTTAAATGTTGAGACACAAGCTGGCTGTAGTGGCACACACCTGTAATCCAGTGATTTGGGAGACTGAGGCAGGAAGACAGCTAGCTAGAGGTCAACCTTGGTAACTTAGTAAGAACTTGTCTCAAAGATCAAATATAAATAAAAAGCACTGGGGATGTAGCCCAGTGGTAGAGCACCACTAAGTCCAATCCCCGGTACCCCCTGCCAAAAGTTGAGATACATCAGGTAGTCTGTCATTTTTATCAGAAGATGTATGATTATCTTTAAGAAATAATTCCTAAAGTTTTCTGACCTATTCCAATCTGATTTTCGATGCCATTATACCATTATAATGTATATATATACATTATAATAACATGTATATAACATGTTATTCTGGAACCTCCTTTCATCATCATCTTGGGGATTCATCTTTGGATGCCCTTTGTCCTGTATTCTGTGCCATTTTCTTAGTTTATATCAGGGTTTGGTGTTATACAGACTATAAGAACTTTCTGAAAACAGATGTATGGAAAGCAAAATGAAAATTTCTTATTTGATTCTCATTCATGATTGATAGTTTCACTAGAGATTAAAATTTGAAGGCATTTCTCCATTTTGTTGTTGTTGTTGTTGTTTCTGGTGTTGCTATTATGAGATTCAAAGCTATTTTAATACCCTTGTGTATGATATTCGCCTCCTCTTTGGGAGTTTGCAGGATCTTTGTTATAAGAATTATAAAATTTCACAATGACAATCTTGGTATGTTTCTCTTCAAGCATATTGCTGGGCACTCAGTTTCCTTTCAGTCTACAAATCCAGCTCCTTTCATTCTAAGATGGACATGATACATTTATGTATGTATATATGTATGTATGTGGTACTGAACCCAGTGCCTCACACAAGCTAGGCAAGCACTCCACCATGGTGCTACAACCTAGCCCTGAAAAAAATTATTGATGATTTCTTCCCCCTGCATTTGTCTCTTCTCTCTTTCTGGGATTCTGTATTAGGAATATTTGACATCTTTGGTTGCTCTTTTAATTGTCTTATTTACCTATTTTACATCAATTTGTCATGGAAAATTTTTCCAAAAATTTCTTCCAACCTTTCTGTTGAGTTTTTCATTTAAGTATCAACACTTGTTTATTCTGTAAATGCGCTTTTTAAAGTACAGCATTTTGCTGGGTGCAATGGTGCACAGCTGTAATCTCAGCAGTTTGGGAGGTTGAGGCAGGAGGATCCCGTTTGAAATCAGTCTCACCAACTCAGTGAGACCCTATCTCAAAATTAAAAAAATAAAAGGGAATGTGGATGTAGCTCAATTCCCAGTACAAAGAAGAAAAAAAAAATCCAAACTAAATTTTGCTTTGCTTTGGGGCTTACAAATGTAATATTCTCTTTTATATCTCAGTGAGGGCAAGGATTTTTTTTTATTTGTTTGTCCATTGCTGCGTCCCTAGCTCCTTGAACAGGGACATATAGATACTCGAATATTTGTTGAATGAATAAATCTTCCTGAGGATACTCATGTTGTCTTTTCTGAAGTTTTTGTTGTATAATTTGTTTCCTTTGAGTTGATTTTTTTTTTCCTTTTTTTTTTTCCCTCTCTTATTTATTTGCTCTGGCTTCCAGAACTACTAATTCTTGGATTTCTGTCCTAAATTTAAGAGTGGCATAATAAACATCTGATTGAGAGCACTGAACATGTGAGGGGGGCCTGTCAACTTTGAAACTGAATGTAGGGTTATTTTGAGGGAACTCCTTGATGTTCATCTTTAGGTCTCTCCTCTTAGATTGTCAGTTACCACAGAGAAGAATCCTCTAATATCCTTGCTTCATGAATGTGGGCCTGGCTGCTAGTTTTAGAAGCCAAGTGGGAGAAGGAAACTGAGGACCTTAGTACGTATATTTCTTATTATCTACTTTCTATCTGTTCCCTCCAATCTCATCTATTCTTGGTGCCCCATTTCCGAGACCTTCTATTCTTCCTTCTTTCTTCTACATTTTTGTGTTGTTATCTCCTTTTTCCTTTTCTTTACCCTTCTGGATTTATTCCTTTCTAAAATCCCATTATTGTTGTTTTGGTGGGGTTTCAGAAGTTTTATTACTTATCTAGTTTTTATATTTTTTGTTTATATTAAAATCATTGAATAAAATTGACAAATGAAATTACTTCACCAAAAAGTCCTTGTATCTTTGAATACATGTTTGGGTACTCTATTTCAGAGATATTAATTATACTGAATTATCTTTGTCTTTCATTTTTATTATATTCTCATTTATTTAACCATGTTCTCCTCTCTCTCTTTCTCCTCCCTTTCTCACTATTTTTCTCTTCTTTCCCTTTCTTTTCTTTCTCCTCTCCTCTTCTTCTCCTTCTCTCTTCCTTCCTTTCTTTGCAAGTACCTCCACCATTGAGCCACACTCCTGAGCCCAACTGTTTTTTTTTTAATCTAAATCACTGAATATCTCAAACTATTTCTGTGTGTCCGTAATTTTCAGCAATGTCTATTCTGTTCTTTGTTATCTTTACAATTATTTAATTAATTCTGTAACTAAGTTTTTTGCCTCAATATTTTTTTAGTTCTATGAAATCCTTGTTTTATCTCAATGTTTTTTTCTTCCTATATCACTGAATTCTTATTTATTCGATTCATGTTTTAATTATTTGTTTTATAGTTGTAAGGAAAATTTCCTACTTCTCAAATTGGTTTTTTTTTTTTTTTCTAGTTTTTTCATGGCATTTTTCTTTTTTTTCTTTTCTTGAACCTGAGTAGCTGGGATTACAGGCATGAGCCACCATGCCCAGCTACAAGGCAATTTCCTTCCTTTTATTTTATTTGCTCTGTATGTTTGTATAGTTGACATGCTAATTCTTTTGGTCTTGTTCATGCTTAAATCATGGTTCTAGTCAGAATTTTATTTGTTTTGATATAACATAGATGAATTTTTATCTCTGAGCCTTCTATATCTGGGACCAGGTACCATATGAGTACTGGCTATTTTATATTCTGTATTTTTTTTATGGCTTCAGGGAATGATGTCGGGGGGTGGTACAAAAAACATAGCTAAGATACTGTTAAGTCTTTGTTAGAAAATTTCTCTTTCCTGAGATTTTGTTAAAGGTTCTTGGCTCATGCCATAAAATTATGAGGCATATTCCATCCCTATGTAGGAAAATTCTCTATCTCTGTATTATTTCACCCATTTGTTGTTTAGACTTAAATATTTCCTTTTGTTCAAGTATCAGTTTCATTTCCCACTTTCCCTTCTTCATCATTTATTTTCCAGTAGCTGTCCCTACTGCTTCAAAGTCAAAGATAAAGGCAAAGATTACCTTTTTAGATTTGGGTATTCAGCGAGAGTTTGCAGGATTTCATTATCATGTCGATATGGCTTCTGGGGAGTGATAACAGGGTGGAAATGGGAAACCATTTTTATTCCTTCTGTGTTCATCACCAGAGTCTTATTTCTTTCCCGGGCTACTAGTTTTTAAATTTTATTGATTTAATTATCCTATTTCCTTTGCTGATCTTGAAACTTCAGAAGCTTTTTATTTCTATTTGTAATTTTCTAATTAGAAACTAGTGGTAGCAAGTTCTGTGATATAGTTTGAATAGCCACTCTAATCCAGAAGTGAATGTACAGTGTTTTTCAATAACTGTTTACTTATTTAGAAATAATAATAATATAATAATAATATAACATTTATATAATATAATATAATATTTTATATTTATATTATATAATATAATAATGTAATATTTTTGGTCACTTACTATGTAAGAAACATTATGCTGATTATTTTACATGTATTACCTTATTTATTCCCCACAATACCCCTCTTATTATCAGTCCCATTTCATAGATGAGACAACAAAGCCGCTAATATAGAACTTTTTTTTTTTTTTTGGTACCAGGGATTGAACTCATAGGCACTCGACCACTAAGCCACATCCCCAGCCCTATTTTGTACTTTATTTAGAGACAGGGTCTCGCTGAGTTGCTTAGCAACTCACTTTTGCTGAGGCTGGCTTTGAACTTGAGATCCTCCTGTCTCAGTCTCCTGGGCTGCTGGGATTACAGGTGTGTACCACCATGCCAGGTGCTAATATAGAACTTTTATCCTTAGAGGTAACGGCCTATTCTGAAGCCAGAGTATAGCTTGATTTCATTAAACAACATACTCTGAAATACCTCTTATTCCTACTGTGCTGAATAGCAAAGGCAAAGAAGAAGGTATTTCTTTTCCCAATTTATTCCTCTCATATTCATTTTACCCAGGCTTCAAACATTCATTAAACATTCCTGTATACCAGCATCAAGCAAAAATTCTAGGTATGTGGCTTCTGGTTAAAATTCCATGCTGGTGTATGTGAATGTATTAAATTACATATATTTTATTGCACATACTTTTCATATTAAGCCATGAAGATATTTGTTATCAGGTGTTTCAATTGATATGTCAGACTTATAAACTACTATTTTTCAGATTTATCAATTTAAAAATCATCCACTCCTGGAAAAATGGAATAACTCTTACTCAAACAGGCAATAGAATTAGAGGTTCTATATCATTTGTTCTATATTTTCCTTGTGATTTGAATGGAATATATTATCATTATTAAAATTTTGCCCTAAAATACCTACAACTCAAATATGCTTGCAGAATCTCATATATGGTATTTGAACATTATGGATATAGAAGTTGGATGAAATTCTAGTCTTAAATATTTCAGAATTATTACAATTCACAGAGATTCCTTAAGATACTGTCTTCTGTGGAAAATTGCTCACACTTAAACTCACTTGAATTTTTTTGAAAGTTTCTTCTTCCTATTCAACAATGCTTCTCTCTCTTGAAATAAATATTTTCTCTGGATTATAAAAACAAAACAAAACAAAAATTCCATGCTGGGTAAGCAATCAATAAATGCTAATTGAAAAAAATGTGACTGGCTGAAAATGTAACTGGGTTGACTATGTGTACCATTGTATTAAAAGTAGGTTCTCAAGGAGATAGTATTACATATCTAGTAAAATGGTTTACATCATAAAAAATGAAAATATCAAGGTCTGACAAGGATGTGAAGATATTGGAACCCTTATGCATTATTGGTGGGACTGTTAAATGGTATAATTATTAAGGAAAATAGATTGAAAATTCTTTAAAAAATTAAAAATAGAACTACTATGTGATCCAACAATTCCATTTCTGGGTGTATATCCAAAAGAACTGAAAGTAAGGTCTCAAAGAGATATCTATATATGAATGTTCATAGCAGCACTATACACAATAGCCCAGGGGTAGAAGTAACTCAAATGTCCAATGGACGAGGAGATGTGCAAAATGTGATATACACATAAAATGGAATATTAGCATTAAAAAGGAAGGGAATACTGTCATATGTTATAACATAATGAATCTTGAGAACATTATAAGTGAAATAAGTCCATCACATAAAGACAAATACAGTATGATTTTCATTTACATAAGATATGTAGTCAAATTAATAGAAACAGAAAATAGAATGGTGGTTACAAGGGGCTTAGGGAAAGGGGGGAAAAGGGGAATTGTCTAATGAGATATGTTATGAAATCATATTTCCAACATGAAAAAGCTCTGAAGATTTGTTTCCTAACAATGTGAATATATTTATTTCTGATTTTGTCACTTAAGAATGATTAAGATGGCAAATTTTTTGTTATGTGCTTTTTGCAAACTTTTTTTTGAGAGGTTCTAAAACACTATCAGAAAGACAGTCCTATTCCCCCCACAGCTGCTTTACCCTATTCCTTTGCAGGATTTGGCTCTACCTTGGCAAGAAAAGACACAAGGAAAGTTTCATGCAGTGAAGAAAAGCCTTCATTCAGTCTCAGGGGGGAAAACGTTCACATACTTTTGTCAATTTCACACAATATAATCCTCTTTCCCATGGTGGGTGGTTTTATTTTGTTTTAAGACAAGGAGAACTGCCAAGAAGGAAATCTCTAGGGCTTACTTCTGCAGGATGGATCCCTTAATGACCAGCTCTTCATCCAAGTCTGCTTCATTAGCCATGAAGAGCAGTCTCTTTCCTGTGTTGTCCACTCCAATGAAGTCACGCTGCTCCACTAAATCATACAAAAGAGGAAAATCAAGTAAAGTCATTTGCCCCATCTTTATGTCTAGGTCAGGGGACAGAGTACCTACCTACTCACATTGCTCATGGAACCAAATGTAAGACTGAGATGGGAGAGGAGCCGTGATGACTGAACTGTCCATAGCACAATCCACAACATTTAAAGCACAAGCACTCAAAAACATTTTTTGTGTATTGTTCTAAAGGATATTATCAAGTTAACTGGTAAAGTTTGAATAAGATATGTGGATTAAAGTATTGTACCAATGTAATTTCCTATTTTAAGAGACTGTCCTTTGGGCTGGGGTTGTGGCTCAGTGGTGGAGTACTTGCCTACCACATGCGACGTGCTGGGTTCAATTCTCAGCACCACATATAAATAAGTAAAATAAAGGTCCAATGACAACTAAAAAAAGACAGATTGTCCTTTGATTGGGGGGTGGTGTTGGTAGGAATATATGTGAATGTATTTAAGGCAAAGGAGAATCAGTAATACTTACTCTCAAATAGTTCTGAAAAATAATTTTAGATATGATGTATTGCCTATGTATATTGTGTGTACTGAATATATATCATAAAGAGAGAGATGAACAAATGTTAAAAGTTTGGGGAATCTGAGTAAAGAATATTATTTGTGCTATTCTTGTAATAATTCTGTATCTGTAAATATGAAATTATTTCAAAAATAAAAAGTTAAGGGGAGGCTGGGGGCATAGTGCAGTGATAGAGTGCTTGCCTAGCATGCACAGGCCCTGGATTTGAGCCCCAGCATTTAAAAAGGGTGGGGGTCAGTCAAGATACTGTTTAGTCAAGTAAGTACATGACTCACAAACCTACTACATGGCACAGAACATACAGCAAGGAAATTCTCTCTGCAAATAATAACCTAGGTCATAATGAAAATTGTGAAACTGAACAGACTGGGGATTGAACAATACTAAGCATTAAACCAGGGGTGCTCTGCCACTGAGCCATATCCCCAGCTCCCCACCTTTTTAAAAAATTTTGAGACAGTCTTGCTAAGTTGCCCAGGCTGGCCTTGAATTTGTGAACTTCCAGTCTCAGGCTCCTGAAGAGCTGGGATTACAGGCCATGCCTGGCCAAATATTAAATAAACTGTTTAAGTTAAAAAAATTAGCCAGGCATGGTGGCGCACACTTGTAATTCCAGCAGCTCAGGAGGCTGAGGCAGGCGGATCTCGAATTCAAAGTCAGCCTCAGCAACTTAGCAAGGTCTTAAGTAACTCAGCGAGACCCTGTCTCTAAATAAAATATACAAAAGGGCTGGGGATGTGGTTCAGTGGTTGAGTCCCCTGGATTCAATTCCTGGTTCCAAAACAAAACAAAACAAAACCAAAAATACATGCTGTCATTTGATCCCCAAAACACATAAAGGAATACTTTAACACTTTTTTTAAAAGCAGAAACTGAAAATTAAGTTCTAGGAAAGATGTTATCTGTAAAGATGAATTTGTCTGCCTTTTATTGACCGAAAATGGCTACTATACAACTGAACAGAATTCACCATTGACTGTAGCTGCCTATATACCTAGAACCAAATATATTTTTCAATTGTATCATGTTTGGCTCAGCTGAATAAAAGCATTAAGACCATCAATCTGCAATGTACGGTGGAGCACTCTTATAGTCCTAGTAACTAAGGAAGCTGAGGCAGGAGGATCATAAGTTTCAGGTCAGCCTCAGTAACTTGGCAGATACTAAGTAAATTAGTGAGAACTTACTTAAAATAAAAAATAAAAAATAAAAAGGGCTGAGAATGTAGCTCAGTGATAAAGTATTCCTGTGTTAAATTCCCAATACCCCCTCCCCCAAAAAAGACTATCAATCAGATGGCTCATCCATCTTATCATACTAAGTGTTTGAATCTGAATAGGAGAAAACAGTTACGTGCCCCCCACCACAAAGAAAATTTATGAAATCAAAGGAGAAAGAACAAATACTGCCAATTTCAAGATAAATTTTGCAGAGAATTTCAAATGCCACACAGCAGCTTTGACATATAGCAATTCATTCATTACATGGAAACTTAACAAAGGTTTAATTAAGAGCAAGTCACTTAGAAACAGAGATGTTATTTTGGATGTAATCTGGACAAGTCCTTAGGCTCACAAAACTCTATGAATCACTGAATGTCCTGGGAACAATAATTTCCAGAGAGCCAATTTTTCAGCTACGTTGCACTTTAGCCACATTTCTCTCCCTCCCAGGCCCTCCTCCTTATATTGCTGCTTTGTGGTTACCATAGTGACCGGGACCTCAGAATGTAATACAAATGATAGAAACTTGGAAAGTCTTTTTCTATTCTGCTTTACCAAAGTGAATTCCACTTTGGGAGAATAGCGAGTAACTTCAGAATGTCCATCCTAAGAAGACAGATGACACAAATAAGGTTAAGGAAGCAGACAAAACTATGAACTTCCATTTATTAAAATTCTGACATATTCAGCTATTCACACCTTTTTTCCTAGATGATTTTTACTTCTCTGACTCCTCTGTTAAAACATCAAACAAAAAGTGAACAAATCAAAACTAACAGAATAAATTGTAGATTTTAAAAGGTCACTAACTTGTTGCAGCTTCTTCCATTTAGAGGTATTGTTAGTTCTATATCCTTTACATCTGTGCTGGCCTTGACTAACAAAGTACAGCTGAAGTGTCATAGTATGTGTTCTGAGTTTAGGGCTCCAAGGACTTTGTAGTTTCTACTCCCATTCTCTTAGAACCTGCTGTTGCTACCATGTGAACAAGTCAGAGTTAGCCTCTTATCTGATAAGAGACTACTTGGAAAGAGGAAACCCAGCTCTCATAGCTGAGCCCTAGTCATAATACTGAGTCATGGGATGGTAGGTAGACTATGAAAAGAAGTTTCAGTAGGGCAGCAGCAGCAGCAGCAGCAGAAGAAGAAGCAGCATTCTCTTCTTAATATGAGCACTATAGGCATTTCAAAGCCTACACAGACATTTAGAGGCAATGGCAGATATTGATATTGAAGCAATGTTTTTGAGGCTCCTTACAAGAAGGAAGAGAAGCTAGGTGTGGTTGCATATTGCTGTGATCTCAGCTACTCAGAAGGCTGAGGCAGAAGGATCACAACAAATTCAAGGCTAGCCTGGGCAACTTAGTAAGACCCTGTCTCAAAAAAGAAAGAAGGATAGAACAAGTTGAGCAGTGCTAATGGCAATGAAGAAGATGCAAAAAGAAGGAAAAAAACAAGATATAGTCTTGAAAGAAAAAGAAGCAAAGTAAGGAATGGAGGCAAAATAGAGCTGGAGAAAGGAAAAGAAAAAGCCTGGAAAGGAAGCAAAGTAGCAGCAAAGGAAGAACCCAGGCACAGTGGTGCAGCCTCTACTTCCAGTGACTAAGGAGGTTGAGGCAGTAGGATTGCAGGTTAGGGGCCAGCTCTGGCATTTTAATCAGATCTTAAGCCTTTTAGACAGAATTAAAGTATGCAGCTCATAATGGATAATGAAATAGGTCAATCTAAACTATGGATTTATTACATTTTCTGACCTAAAATGTGCCAAGAAGGCTTGAAACAACTATGGATTAGATCTAGCAGGAGGGCCAATGAAAGTTGATCATGTTAATGAATGTGCTGATGCTTCTAGTGATAGTTCATTTCTGGACGGTGATAAGTTAGAAGGGCCTAGAAATGACTTGGGAAAAACTGGTCATCTTCAATTAATGACCAGATGCACAGAGGGTACAGGTTTGCAGATTCCACCAGCAGCACAGCAAGCTTTACAAATGAGTGACTCTTTGGCATTTGGTGCTGCAGCAGAATTCTCTTTTATTACAGATCTATAAACAGGACTTTGCCAACAGACTGAAACTTCAGTTTTACCTGTAGCTGCCTCTGCTCAATCACTTGCAACACAGTGTTTTCAATTCTCTAATATGTTTAAACCCCAAAAGAAGAAATTGGATGGGATACAGAGATTAATGATGACATGACTGAAGAATGTAAGAAACATGGAGAAGTTATTCATATTAATGTTAAGAAAGATTCAGCTCAGGGCAACATGTATGTGAAGTATCTGTCAATTACTACAACTATTGCTATTGTCCCATGCATTGCATGGCAGGTGGTTTGTTGGCAAAATAAAAGCAGCATATGTATCTCTTCCAATTTATCATGACCACTTTCCTGATTATATGACAGTAACATAACTACTGGTTCCAAGCAATGAAGGAAGACATAATCCCTTACGTACCCAGCTGTTTTTTTTTTTTCTTTTTCTTCCTTGAGAATTCACCTTGTTGTTTTTTAGATAAAAATAGAGACAGGGATCTGCTGTCACTTGTATACAATTCCCGTTGTCTTGAAAATACAAAAATGTTAACAACAACAAAAAAAGAACGACAGCTATCTCCTGGTCTTCAGTTCCTTATATTTCCCCTCTCCTTGAGTGTAGGCTGGCAACTTGCTTCTAATACACAGAACACAGCAAAGGTGATAAGATGTTACTTTCATAATTAGGTTACATAAGAGTCTGACTTCTATCCTTCTGGAAAGTTCTTTCCCTTGCTGGCTTTGATGGAGTCAGTTGCCACGTTAGAATAGCCCAAGTGATAAAGAAATGAGAATAGCCTCTGCACAACAGTTGGCTAGAAGCAAAGGCTCTCAGTCCATTAGTTCTTAGGAAATTCAAATTCTGCCAACAATCAATTGAACTTGGAAGCAAATCCTTTCTCAATTAATAAGCCTTCGGATGAGACCCCCTCCCCAATCTAGTTAACACTTTGATTGCAACCTTGAAAAAGGTACGCAAATGAGAGGACCAGCTAAAGTTGAGCTTGAATTCTTAACACACAATGTTGTTTTTAAACTTTTAAGTTTCTAGTAAGCATTAATTAATAGATACTAACTGATATCACTTGAACGGAGATGAGCTATCTCACCTATTCCCAGGCCAAAATCACGAACCAAGAATCATAAACCAAGTCATTAATTATAGTTTTAAGCCACTAAAGTTTTGGGGAGTCTTATTATATAGTAAAAACTAATTCCTACTCTAGTGTTAAAGGACAATAAACCATGACTAAGTTAGGTTTATCCCAGGTATATAAAGATGGCTTAATAAAATATGTAATTGTTAATCATCACATTATCAGAGAAAAACAGAGAAACCAGGACTACTTGAATAGATTCAGAAAAGCATTTGATAAAAATTATATATTTATGAAAAGAAACCCTTAATAAATTAATCCTAAAAAGGAACTTCTCAACCTCATAACAAGTACCTATAAAGCCTATAGTATCAGTCTAAGGACTAGGATTGTACCTTACTGGTAGAGTGCTTGCCTGGCATGTATGAAGTCCTGGGTTCAATCCCCAACACCCTCACCTAATCACTTTAAATGAGAGATGTTGAAAATATTTCTTCTAAAATTAGGAATGAGAAAAGGGAGTCAACAAGCATCATTTGTATATACATAACTGTATTAGAGGTCCTGGCCAACACTGTAAGTCAAGCAAAAGAAACTAGAAACAAACACTACCGGGGAGACATTGGTCAAAGGATACAAAATTTTAGTTAGGAGGAATAAATTCAAGAGATCATTGGGGCTGGGGTTGTGGCTCAGTGGTAGAGTGCTCCCCTGGAACACGTGAGGTACGGGGTTTGATTCTCAGCACCACATTAAAAAATAAAATAAAATAAAATAAAGAGATCATTGTACAACATTGTGACTATAGTTAATAACCAGGTATTAAATTCTTGAAAATTGTGAGGGCTGAGGGTATAGCTCAGCAGTAGTGCACAGGGCACAAGAGGCTCTGTGTTTGATCCCATGTACAAGCAAGTTGGTGGGGTGGCACACACCTGTAATCCCAGCAATTTAGGAGACTATCATAGGAAGATAGCAAGTTTGAGGCCAGCCTGGGCAATTTAGTGAGACTGTCTCAAAACCAACAATATAAATGACAGGTCTGGGGATATAGCTCAGTGGCAAAGTGTCCCTGGGTTCAATTCCCAGTACAGGGAGGAAAAAAATAAAGAAAGAAAAAGAAAATTGCTAAAAGAGTAGATTTTAAAAGTGTTCTCATTGAAGAAGTTCTATAAGAAAGAAAGGTTTCATTCAAAGAATCAAGAATTAGAATGAGGGTTGGGGTTGTGGCTCAGTGGTAGAGCGCTTGCCTAGCATATGTGAGGCACTGGATTCAATCCTCAGCACCACATTAATAAACAAATAAAATAAAGGCACCATGTCCATCTACAGCTAAAAATGTATTTTAAAAAAAGAATCAGAATGGTTTTGTTTGTTTCTAGTACTAGGCATTAAACACAGGGATGCTCTACCACTGAGCTACATCCCCCCAATTCTATTTATTTATATTTTGAAATGGGGTCTTGCTAAATTGTCAAGACTGGCCTCAAACTTATAATCCTCCTCCCTCAGCTTCCTGAGTGGCTTGGATTACAGACGTGCACCACTGTCTCCTACTTGGTGTTGAACTTCTTAAAGAAAAAGCTAAAAGACAGTAAAATAACACCTTCAAAATTTTGAGGTTATGTGACTTCCAAAAGAAGTTTCTATCTGACCAAACTATCTAAAGACATTTTCAGATATGTAAAACTAAAAAAATTACTTCTTACAAACCTATTGCTGGAGGTTACCAGAGAATATGTTCCATAAAAAATTGTGCATATAAAACTAGTCAGAAGAAAACATAAGATTCAAGAAATGACAGGGAACTTTGAATCTAATATGACAGCTCCACAGCACAGCAACTAACTCAGATTAGAAAAGTTCAAGAAGTGTCTTCAAGAATTTAAACCTAATGCACTGAAATACAATAAGAAGGACTGGGGTTGTGGCTCAGTGGTAAAGCACTTGCCTAGCATGTGTGAGGCACTGGGTCTGATCCTCAGCACCACATAAAAATAAATAAATAAAGGAATGCTGCCCATTTACAACTACAAAAAAATAAAAATAAAAATAAAAGGGAAATACAGTCAGAAGAAACTTCACATAACTGGGGCCGAAGTTGAATCAGTGATAAATACATAGAAAATGAGCAACCCAAAAAGACAATATTTAGGAATACAGGAGGAAAGAGAAAAGTAATCATACACCACAAAACTCAGCCATGAATACTATTTACATAGTCACAAATGTAAACATGGAATTTTCAGTTAATTGACAATACAGTATCAATAACTGTCTTAGGAAGTTGGCAAACTGGAAGTTTGCATATTTGTAGCAGGGGCAGAGAGTATAGTAAAAGATAACTAAGTCTTTAAGTTCCAGGATGGAAGTCTACAGTTAATTCCTAAAACTAAAAAAATGAAGACACAGCAAATAAAATTAAGTTATTTAGAGATACAGAGTTAGATGCCAAAAAAATTTAAAAATTAGCAAAAGTGTTCAAAGTGCCGGAGTTGGGTGAGGGGATGCTATTTATTCTCACACAATTAATTATATTACCTTGTGAATTATGGGCATATAAAATCGATAAAAGGAAAAACTAAATACAAAAAAGAAATAGGGGCTAGGGATATGGTTCAGTGCCTAGCATGTGAGAGGCCTGGCATAGATTCCCCACACCACACTAAAAAATAAAATTGAAAAAGAAAGAAACAGCACAAGCTGTGGATTCAGAAGTCATGGGTCTGAGATCTGGTTCTACTACTCATCACTGATGTGATCTTGAGTAACTACCCACAACATGCTAAAATAAATGAATAAAAACTTGGTAAATAACAAAACTACTTGACTTCACTCATTGGATTTTAGCTGGAAAGCAAATCTTGATTACCTTTTTTCCCATATAGAATTTTTTTGGTAGGTGGTCAGATAAGTATTTATTAGCATTATTATTATTTAATTCATTGTACACAAATGGTGTACAACTTTCATTTCTTTGGTTGTACATGAAGTACTCACACCATTTGTGTAATCATATGTGTACATAGGGTAATGATGTTTGTCTCATTCTATTACTTTCCTTCCTCTCTTCCCCCTCTCCACTCCTCATTTCCCTCTACACAATCCATCCTTCCTCCATTGTTTCCTTACTCCCCCACCCCCGTTATATATCATCATCCACTTATCACAGAAAACATTCAGCCTTTGTTTTTTTGGGATTGGCTTATCTCAGCATGATATTCTCCAGTTCCTTCCATTTACTTGCAAATGCCATAATTTCCTTCTTCTTCAAGGCCAAATAGTATTCCATTGTATCCATTCATCCACTGAAGTGCATCTAGGTTGGTTCCAAAATCTGGCTATTTTGAATTGAGCCGCTATAAACATTGATGTGATATAAAAATTGATCGCTATAAACTGCAGTATGCTGGTTTTAAGTCCTTTGGGTATAGGAGCTATCCCAAGGAGTGGGATAGCTGGGTTAAATGGTGGTTTCCATTCCAAATTTTCTAAGGAATCTCTATACTGCTTTCCAGGGTGGCTGTACCAATTTGCAATCCCATCAGCAATGTATGAGTGTATCTTTTTCCCCACATCTTCACCATTGCTTCCCATGTAGAACTTTTTAAAGTTTTTTTATTTAATGTTTTAGTTGTAGATGGACACAATACCTTTGTTTTATTTATTTATTTTTATGTGATGCTGAGGATCGATCCCAGTGCCTCACAGGTGCTAGGCAAGCACTCTACCACTGAGCCACAACCCCAGCCCTTCCATGTAGAATTTAACATAGATTTTATACAATAGCATGTCCTGATCTGGGGTTGTGGCTCAGTGGTAAAGCCCTTGCCTGGCACATGTGAGGCATTGGGTTCAATCCTTAGCATCACATAAAAGTACATAAATAAATAAATAAATAAATAAATAAATAAATAAATGTGTCTATCTACAATTTAAAATGTTAAAAAAAGTCAGCGTGTCCTAAATTCAATGCATGCATTAACATTTAATGTAAACAAAACAGTAAAAAAAATTTTTTTAATGTACTTGTAAGACAGGAATTTGATTTCACAAAATCTACTCTGGCTTCACATAAGTAAATTTCTTACCCCCGTATTATCAGATATCATGCTTTTAGGCAAGGACTCTACCACTGAGCTATACCCCCCGCTCTAAATGTCACACACTTTAGAATATAATAAAGAAAAATAATTAGGGCTGGGGTTGTGGCTCAGTGGCAGAGTGCTTGTCTAGCACATGTGAGGCACTGGGTTAGATTCTCAACACCACACACAAATAAATAAAATAAAGGTCCATTGCCAATGTAAAAAAATTGTATTATATTCTCATTGAAATTGAGAAAGAAAGAAATCTTAAAGTTTCTAATGTGCAAAGGATAGAAAATGGACATTAATTATTTTTACACATTATTGTAAATTTAAGAGATATATGGAGATCCAAGATGGTGAACTAGAGGGAGGCTGCATTCCTTGTCACTTGGTAACTCAGGAACCAACCAAAGGAAATACTGTTTCGGTGAGGCAGTTGTCTCTGCCCACTGATCCCCTGCTGTTTACCCCTTCCATCCACTGCGATCACCCTACTACACTAATGGAAAGGTCAATTAAAGGAGAAACTAAGTCAAGATAAAAACCAAAAATAAACCAAACTGACCAGGAATACAAATCATATCTCAATAATAACCCTGAATTTAATGGCCTAAACTCTTCAATCAAAAGATATGGACTGGCAGGTTGGATTAAAAAAAAAGTCCCAACAATATGCTGTCTTCAAGAGACTCACCTCCTAGGAAAAGGCATCCATTGACTGAAGGTAAAAGGTTGAGGAAAAACATCACTCACATGGACTGTGTAAACAAGCAGGGGTTTCCATTCTCATATCAGAAAAGTGGACTTCAAAGTTAGTCAGAAGGGATAAAGAAGGACATTTCACACTGCTTAAGGAAATCATACATCAACAAGAGGTAACAATCTTAAATATATATGCCCCAAACAAAGGAGCATCTATGTACATCAAACAAACCCTTCTCAATTTCAAGAATCTAATAGATCACAACACAATAATACTAAGTGACTTTAACACACCTCTCTCACCACCGGATAGATCATCCAAAAAAAACTAAACAAACAAACAAAAACAAAACTATAGAATGAAATGATACAATCAATGATTTAGACTTAACGGACATATATAGAGTATTTCATTCATTATCAGTGAATACACTTTTTTGTCAGCAGTACAAGGATCCTTCTCTAAAACAGACCATGTTATGCCACAAAGCAACTCTGGGCAAACTGGGCAAATACAAAAAAAAAAAAAAAAAAAAAAAACCACCCTGCATTCTAGAAATCAATAAATAAAATAGATAATAGAAAATACTCCAACATCTGGAGACTAAATAGCATGCTACTGAATGATGAATGAAAAAAAGGAAAAAATAAAAAAAAATACCTAGAGGTAAATGAGAATATCTATACAATACATCAAAATCTCTGGGATGCTATGAAGGCAGTGCTAAGAGGAAAGTTCATCACACTGAGCTCATACATTAAAAGAATAAAAAGTCAACAAAAAAATGACCTAACATTACATCTCAAAGACCTAGAAAAAGAACAACAAATCAACACCAAAAGCAGTAAAAGAAAGGAAATAATTAAATCAGAGCTGAAATCGATGAAATTGAAACAAAAGAAACAATTTAAAAAACTGACAAGTAAAAAAGCGGGGGTTTCCATCCTTATATCAGATAAAGTGGACTTCAAGCCAAAGTTAGTCAGAAGGGATAAAGAAGGACATTACATACTACTTAAGGGAACCATAAATCAGGAAGACATAATGATAGTAAATATTTATGCCCCAAACAATGGTGCATCCCTGTACATCAAACAAATCCTTCTCAATTTCAAGAATCACATAGACCACAACACAATAATTCTGGGTGACTTTAACGCACTGCTGTCACCACTAGATAGATCTTCCAAACAAAATCCAACCAAAGAAACCATAGAACTCAATAACACAATCAATAACCTAGACTTAATAGACATATATAGAATATTCCATCCATCAATGAGCAGATACACTTTCTTCTCAGCAGCACATGGAACCTTCTCGAAAATAGACCATGTGTTATGCCACAAAGCAGCCCTTAGGAAATGCAAAAAAATAGAGATACTGCCTTGTGTTCTATCAGATCATAATGGACTGAGAGTAGAAATCAATGACAAAATAAAAAACAAAAATTACTCCAACACTTGGAGACTAAATAATATGCTATTGACTGAAACATGGATAACAAAAAACATCAGGGAGGAGATTAAAAAATTCTTAGAGGTCAATGAGAATGATGATACAATATATCAAAATCTCTGGGACACTATGAAAGTGGTACTAAGAGGAAAATTCATTGCATGGAGCGCATTCCAGAAAAGAATGAGAAGTCAACAATTAAATGACCTAACATTACAGCTCAAAGCCCTCGAAAAAGAAGAACAGAATAACAGCAAAAATAGTAGAAGACAGGAAATAATTAAAATCAGAGCTGAAATCAATGAAATTGAAACAAAAGAAACTATTCAAAAAATTGACATAACAAAAAGTTGGTTCTTTGAGAAAGTAAACAAAATAGATAAATCCTTAGCCACACTAACAAAGAGGAGAGAGAAGACTCAAATTACTAAAATACATGATGCAAAAGGAAATATCATGACAGACACCACTGAGATACAGAACATAATGAGAAGCTACTTTGAAAATCTGTATTCCAACAAAATAGAAACTACCAAAGACATTGACAAATTTCTAGAGACATATGCTCCTCCCAAACTGAACCAGGAGGACATACACGATTTAAACAGATCAATATCAAGCAATGAAATAGAAGAAGCCATTAAAAATCTACCATCCAAGAAAAGCCCAGGACCAGACGGATTCTCAGCCGAGTTCTACAAGACCTTCAAAGAAGAACTCATTCCAGTACTTCTCAAAGTATTCCAGGAAATAGAAAAGGAGGGTACCCTACCGAACTCATTCTATGAAGCTAATATCACCCTCATACCCAAACCAGGAAAAGACACATCAAGGAAAGAAAATTTTAGACCAATATCCTTGATGAATATAGATGCAAAGATCCTTAACAAAATATTGGTAAACCGTATCCAAAAACATTTTAAGAAAATTGTGCACCACGATCAAGTGGGGTTCATTCCTGGAATGCAAGGATGGTTTAACATCCGTAAATCAATAAACATAATCCATCATGTCAATAGACTTAAGGATAAGAATCATATGGTTATTTCAATTGACGCAGAAAAAGCATTTGACAATATACAACACCCCTTCATGCTGAAAACCCTAGAAAAAATAGGGATAGTAGGAACATACCTGAACATTGTAAAGGCTATTTATGCTAAGCCCATGGCCAACATCATTCTTAATGGAGAAAAACTGAAACCATTCCCTTTAAAAACGGGAACAAGACAGGGATGTCCTCTTTCACCACTTCTATTCAACATTGTCCTCCAAACTCTAGCCAGAGCAATTAGGCAGACTAAAGAAATTAAAGGGATCCGAATAGGAAAAGAGGAACTTAAGCTGTCACTATTTGCGGACAACATGATTCTATATTTAGAGGATCCAAAAACATCCTCCAGAAAACTTCTAGACCTCATCAATGAATTCAGCAAAATAGCAGGCTATAAAATCAACACACATAAATCTACAGCATTTTTATACGCAAGCGATGAAACAGCTGAAAGGGAAATGAGGAAAACAACTCCATTTGCAATAGCCTCAAAAAAAAATAAATAAAATACTTGGGTATCAATCTAACCAAAGAGGTAAAAGATCTCTACAATGAAAACTACAAAACACTGAAGAAAGAAATTAAGGAAGACCTTAGAAGATGGAAAGATCTCCCATGTTCTTGGATAGGCAGAATTAATATTGTCAAAATGGCCATACTACCTAAAGTGCTATACAGATTCAATGCAATTCCAATTAAAATCCCAATGACATACCTCACAGAAATAGAGTAAGCAATCATGAAATTCATCTGGAAGAATAAGAAACCCAGAATAGCTAAAGCAATCCTTAGCAGGAAGAATGAAACAGGGGGTATCGCAATACCAGAACTTCAACTATACTACAAAGCAATAGTAACAAAAACAGCATGGTATTGGCACCAAAATAGACAGGTAGATCAATGGTACAGAATAGAGGACACGGACACAAACCCAAATAAATACAATTTTCTCATACTAGACAAAGGGGCCAAAAATATGCAATGGAGAAAAGATAGCCTCTTCAACAAATGGTGCTGGGAAAACTGGAAATCCATATGCAACAGAATGAAACTAAACCCCTATCTCTCACCCTGCACAAAAATCAACTCACAATGGATCAAGGACCTTGAAATCAGACCAGAGACCCTGCATTTTATAGAAGAAAAAGTAGGTCCACATCTTCACCTTGTTGGCTTAGGATCAGACTTCCTTAACAGGACTCCCATAGCACAAGAAATAAAAGCAAGGATCAACAACTGGGATAGATTCAAACTAAATAGCTTTCTCTCAGCAAAGGAAACTATCAGCAATGCGAAGAGAGAGCCTACAGAGTGGGAGAATATCTTTGCCTCTCATGCTTCAGATAGAGCACTAATTTCCAGAATATATAAAGAACTCAAGAAACTCTACACTAAGAATACAAATAACCCAATCAACAAATGGGCTAAGGAAATGAACAGACACTTCACAGAAGAAGATGTACAAGCAATCAACAGATATACAAAAAAATGTTCACCATCTTTAGTAATAAGAGAAATGCAAATCAAAACTACAGGAAGATTTCATCTCACCCCAATTAGAATGGCAATTATCAAGAACACAAGCAACAACAGGTGTTGGAGAGTATGTGGGGAAAAAGGTACAGTCATACATTGCTGGTGGGACTGCAAATTAGTGCAGCCACTCTGGAAAGCAGTGTGGAGATTCCTTAGAAAACTTGGAATGGACCTACCATTTGACCCAGCTATCCCACTCCTCGGCCTATACCCAAAGGACTTAAAATCAGCACACTACAGAGATACAGCCACATCAATGTTCATAGCTGCTCAATTCACAATAGCTAGACTATGGAGCCAACCTAGATGCCCTTCAATTGATGAATGGATAAAGAAACTGTGGTATATATATACAATGGAATATTACTCAGCTATAAAGAATAATAAAATTATGGCATTTGCAGGCAAATGGATGAAATTGGAGAATATCAGGTTAAGTGAGATAAGCCAATCTCAAAAATCCAAAAGAGGAATGATCTCACTGATAAGCGGATGATGACACTTAATTGGGGGTGGGAGGGGGGCAAGAATGGAGGAAGGAGGGACTGTATAGAGGGAAAAGAGAGGTGGGAGGAGTGGGGGGAAGGAAAAAAAATAACAGAATGAATCAAACATCATTACTCTATGTAAATATATGAATATGCAAGTGGTATACTGTTACTCCATGTACAAACTGAAACAACATGTATCCCATTTGTTTACAATAAAAATAAATTTAAAAAAATAAAAATAAATTCCCTTATGTGAAAAAAAAAAAAAACTGACAACACAAAAAGTTGGTTCTTTGAAAAAATAAATAAAATTGACAAATCCTTAGCCACATTAACAAAGAGAAAGAGAAAACTCAAATTGCTAAAATTAATGATGAAAAAAGGAAATATCACAGCAGATACTACTGAAATACAGAAGATAATTAGAAACTATTTTGAAAATTTATACTGAAATAAAATAGAAAAACTTGAAGACACTGATAAATTTCTAGAGACATATGATCTACCCAAACTGATGCAGGAGGACATACACAATTTAAACAGATCAACTTCAAGCAATGAAATAAAAGAAGTCATCAAAAGTCCACCAACCAAGAAAAGCCCAGGACTAGACAGATTCTCAGCCAAGTTCTACAAGACCTTCAAAGAAGAATTAACACCAATCCTCGGGCTGGGGAGATAGCTCAGTTGGTAGAGTGCTTGTCTTGCAAGCTCAAGTCCCTGGGTTCAATCCCCAGCACCGCAAAAACCACCAATCCTCCTCAAATTATTCCATGAAATAGAAAAGGAGGGAACCTTTTCAAACTCATTCTATGAGGCTAGCTAGAATCACCCTTATGCCAAAACCAGACAAAGCCACATCAAGGAAAGAAAATTTCAGACCAATATCCCTCATGAACATAGACTCAAACATTCTCAATAAAATTCTGGCAAATCACATACTTTTTAACATATTAAAAAGACAGTACACCATGAATGAGTGGGGTTCATCCCTGGAATGCAAGGTTGGTTCAACATATGGAAATCAATAAATGTAATACATCACACATCAACAGACTTAAAGGCAAGAATCATATAATTATCTCAATAGTTGCAGAGAAAGCATCTGACAAAATACAATACCTCTTTATGTTCAAAACACTAAAAAACTAGGGGTAGTAGGAACATACCTCGACACTGTAAAAGCTATGTATGCTAAGTTCATGGCCAACATCATTCTAAATGGAGAAAAAAATTAAAGGCGTCCCCCCTAAAAACTGGAACAAGACAGGGATGTCCTCTTCCACACTTCTATTCAACATCATCCTTGAAACCCTAGCCAGAGAAGACAGGCAAAAGAAATTAAAGGGATATGCATAGGAAAAGAAGAACTCAAACTATCACTATTTGCCAACAACATGATTCTATATTTAGAAGATCTGAAAAATTCCCCCAAGAAAACTTCTAGAACTCATAAATGAATTCATCAAAGGAGCAGGATATAAAATCAATACCCATAAATCAAATGCATTTTTATACATAAGCGATGACTCCAATGCAAGAGAAATTAGGAAAACTACCCCATTCACAATAGCCTCAACAAAAATAAAATACTTGGAAATCAATCTAACAAAAGAGGTGAAAGACCTCTACAATGAAAATTACAAAACACTAAAGAAAGAAATTAAAGACCTTAGAAAATGGAAAAATCTCCCATGCTCTTGGATAGCCAGAATTAATATTGTCAAAAGGGCCATACTACCAAAAGTGTTATACAGATTCATTGCAATTTCTATTAATATCCCAATGACATTCTTAATAGAAACAGAAAAATTAATCATTAAATTCATTTGGAAAAATAAGAGACCCAGAATAGCCAAGGCAATCCTTTAGCAAAAAGAGTGAAGCACGAGGCATCACATTACCAGACATTAAACTATACTACAGAGCCATAGTAACAAAAATGGCATGCTATTGGCACCAAAATAGACATGTAGACCAATGGTATAAAACAGAAGATGCAGAGACAAACTCACATAAATACAGTTATCTCATACTAGACAAAGGTCTAGTCTCATACTAGACAAAAATATACATTGGGGAAATCTATTCAATTAATCTATTCAAAAAGTCTATTCAAAAAATGGTGCTGGGGGCTGGGGAGATAGCTCAGCTGGTAGAGTGCTTGCCTTGCAAGCACAAGACCCTGAGATTGATCCCCGGTACCGCAAAAAAAAAAAAAAAAAAAAAAAAAAAAAAAAAAAAAAAAAAATGGTGCTGGGAAAACCGAAATCCATCCATATGTAACAAAATGAAGTTAAACCTCTAGTCTCTCCCTGCACAAAAATCAGCTCAAAGTGGATCAAAGATTTAGGCACTAAAATAAAGACCATGTGCTTAACAGAAAAAGTAGGCCCAAATCTTTATCATGTCAACTTAGGACCTGACTTCCTTAACAAGACTCTTAAAGCACAAGAAGTAAAATTAAGAGTCAATAAATGGGATGAATTCAAACTAAAAAGCTTGTTTTCAACAAAGGAAACAATAAAAAATTTGAAGTGTGACCCTATAGAATGAGAAAAAATCTTTACTGCACGCACCTCAGATAGAGCACTAATCTCCAAGGTAAAGAACTCAAAAAACTTAACACCAAAAAATAAAAAATAAAAAATAAAAAACCCAATCAATAAATGGCCTAAGGAACTTCACAGAAGAAATATAATTGATCAACAAACATACGAAAAAATGTTCATCTCTTGCAATTAGAGAAATGCAAATCAAAACTGCTCTAAGGGTTCATTTCACTCCAGTCAGAATGGCAATTATCAAGAATACAAGCAACAATAGGTGTTGGAGAGGATGTGGGGAAAAAGGTACACTCATACATTGCTGATGGGGCTGCAAATTAGTGCAGCCACTCTGGAAAGCAGTGTGGAGATTCCTTAGAAAACTTGGAATGGACCCACCATTTGACTCAGCTATCCCACTCCTCGGCCTATACCCAAAGGACTTAAAATCAGCATACTACAGAGATACAGCCACATCAATGTTCATAGCTGCTCAATTCACAATAGCCAGATTGTGGAACCAACCTAGATGTACTTGAACAGATGAATGGATAAAGAAACTGTGGTATATATAAACAATGGAATATTACTCAGCTTTAAAGAAGAATGAAATTATGACATTTGCAGGTAAATGGATGGAACTGGAGAATATCATGCTAAGTGAAATAAGTCAATCCCCCAAAAACAAAGACTGAATGTTTTATATGACAAGCAGATGCTGATCCAGAGTCAGGGGTAGGTAAGGAAGAATGAAGGAACCTTGGATTGTACAGAGGGGAGTGAAGAAAGGGGTGGGGTAGGTGGGGATGGGAAGGATGGTAGATTGAGACAGACATTATTATCCTATATACATGTATGAAAAAAATTTAATAAAAAAAGTATATATATAGCATCAGCAGTATGTCTTTATATTTTTTTTACCATTTAAATTTTGTGAATGCAAAAAATTATGAATATGAGGCTTTCATAAACTTTCTCAAGATCACATTCTTTAATCCAATTTTCCCCATGAGGTTTCAAGTTTCTTAAAATGCCCTATGATTGGAAAGAGTACAATGAACACTTGCCTATCCTTGAGAAAAGGGATATTGTGGGATTTCTTTGTTTTGTGTATCTAGCCTTGGTACCTAGTTCAGGGCTTGGCATGAGCTCAGTAACTGTGTTAAGCTGATTTTTTGATCCATTTACTCAATATGTAATACCAAGCAATAGTGGAATGGTGGCTGAATGCCGATAAGTGACAAGTTTTATATTTCAATAGTGGTATTTACTATTACCAGGAAATGGGGTTTATCAGAGTTTATTGACCCCATTGTGATATTTGGTAGTCTTTAAACCATTCCTATTTTATATGAAATATAAGAAATACACGGGATATAGAATGTTTATGTTATTAAATGTGATTTGTTATGCTACAGGACCAAATGACAATAGGAATTACCATTTATTAAGTATCTATTATATTCCAGGTACTGGATTGAAGGTTTTTTTAATACCTCATTTAATTCTTACCAAAAATCCTGACAAGGTGTGGGGATACAGCTCAGAGATAAGAGTGTGTGCCTAACATGTATGAGGCGCTGAGTTGGCTCACCAGCACAGGAAAAAAAGGGGCAAAAAAAAATCCTTGGGCTGGGGATATAGCTCAGTTGGTTGAGTGCTTGCCTTGCAAGCACAAGGCCCTTGGTTCAAATCCCCAGTACCGCAAAAAATAAAAAATAAAAAAAATCCTGAAAGGATTAGAGTGAAGAAAATGAAGGGCAGGAAAGTGAAGTTTTTGCCAAAGACTACATGGTTTTTGAGCACTGAAACCCAGACAGTTTGAACTGTAGAGTCTGTGCTGTGAACAACCATGCTATAGCACAAGGTGCTTATTAAATAATCTTGTACAAAGTTTCAGTTAGAATGGAAGAATAAATTTTAGTGATCTACTGCACTGCATGGTGACTATAATTAATGTACTGTGTATTTCAAATTACTAAGAATAGATTTTTACATTTTTGCCACAAAAAAATAAGTTGGTTGGGGGGTTTCAAGATGGCGGACTAGAGGGTGGCGGCATTTCATGTTGCTCCAGGACTCAGGATTCAAAAGAGGAGATATTGAGAGACTTGGGACCAACTCAAAGCAGCCAGGTGAGTCTTTCCTGTTGGGGAGGCGTCCCTGATGGGGCAGTAGTCCCGGAATGCAGGGAACCGTGTGAAGTAGAGATGCCCGGCGAGACACCCCTCCCCCTGCTGGAGCAGTGAACTCGGACAACTGGGAGCATCGTAGAGGAGGCCGCTCAGCACAGTGCTTGGACTTGGAGCAACCACTGGGGCTCCGGGCAGCTGCCCAGAGGAGGAGCTGCGAGGAGAGCTGTTTGGACTCAGAGCAACCACTCCTGAACACCGGGGCCTGCCCAGAGGAGGAGGAGGAGGAGTGTGGCGGGTCGCTTGGACTCGGAGCTACTGCACCAGAGCTACAGGCGGCTGCTCAGAGGAGGAGGCGAGTGGTGAGTTGTTTGAACTCAAAGCGAGTGCTCCTGAACACCGGGAGGCTGCCTGGAGGAGGAGCGCAGTGGGTCACTTGGTCTCGGAGTGGCTGCACCAGAGCTCCGGGAGGCTGCCTGGAGGAGGCATGCAGCAGGTTGCTTGGACTCAGAGCGACTCAGAGCAACTGCTCCTGAACACCCAGGGGGCTACCCGGAAGAGGAGGAGGAACGGGGCGGGTCACTTGGACTCGGAGTGACTGCCCAGGGCTACGTGCAGTTGGCGGGAGGAGGAGGCACGCAGTGAGTTGCTTGGACTCCGAGTAACTGCACACATTGGGCGGCTGTCCGGAGGAAGAGGCGTGCGGCGGGTTGCTGGGACTCGGAGCGATTGTATGGGGCTCCAGGTGGCTGCTCAGAGGAGGGGCCGCATGGCCAGGCAATTAGGTGCAGAGCAGGGTACCAGGAACTAGGAGGCTTCTTGGTGGAAGAGCTCCACAGAGACACGCTTAGGGGCAGAGCGAAGGTTCCAGGACTGCGGGCAGATTCTCTGAGGAGAGGCAGCCTAAGGAGACTCATCTGTCAAGGGTGAGGCTCCCAGGCCCAGGAGGTAGGTCCGGGCCCCTGGGAACGTTGCAGAGGAAGGCAGCCCAGCCCAGGCGGTAGTTGTAGATGGAGGGGAACCTCTAGGAGGGGAACTGACCAGCAAGACCTCCCCACCAGGTGAGTCTTCCCTGCTGGGTGAGGTTTTCCCACAAGGACGGTAAAACCAGAGACACAGGCCCAAACAGGCCTTGCCTCAGCCCGCAGCCTAGTTCCCCTTTGGATGACCATTGGTCAACAAGTGGAGGCACCTCTGCCCACTAGCAGGGAATATACCCCACCTGAAGGCCACCACCCCTAGAGAGGCAGCTTCCTTGTGGAGCACCACACTATCAACTTCCTCCAAGACTTCAGCCTACTGAAGGCTAAGAGGGGATATACTAGAAATCTTCAGGGACATTATAAGTCAATAGAGGAAATCTGCAATATCTCAGCGGCCCACTGATACCTGAACAATATGAGAAAACAAGGGAAGAAGATGCCCCAAACAAATCTAGATGTTACATCAATAAAACCCAATGACAGCATGGCAGAAGAAATGACAGAAAGGGAGTTCAGAATGTACATAATTAAAATGATCAGGGAAGCAAACGATGAGATGAAAGAGCAAATGTAGGCACTGAATGATGAGATGAAAGAGCAAATGCAGGCACTGAATGATCACACCAATCGACAGTTAAAAGAGCAAATACAGGAAGCAAAAGATCATTTCAATAAAGAGTTAGAGATATTGAAAAAAAAACAAACAGAAATCCTTGAAATGAAGGAAACAATAAACCAAATTAAGAACTCCATAGAAAGCATATCCAGTAGGATAGAACCCCTGGAAGACAGAACCTCAGACATTGAAGACAAAATATTTAACCTTGAAAACAAAGTTGAACAAACAGAGAAGATGATAAGAAATCAGGAACAGAATCTACAAGAACTATGGGATATCATGAAAAGGCCAAATTTAAGAATTATTGGGATTGAGGAAGGCTTAGAGAAACAAACCAAAGGAATGAACAATCTATTCAATGAAATAATATCAGAAAATTTCCCAAATCTGAAGAATGAAATGGAAAATCAAGTTCAAGAGGCTTATAGGACTCCAAATATACAAAATTATAACAGACCCACACCAAGGCACATTATAATGAAAATACCTAACATACAAAATAAAGACAGAATTTTAAAGGCTGTGAGAGAAAAGAACCAAATTACATTCAGGGGAAACCAATACAGATATCAGCAGATTTTTCAATCCAGACCCTAAAAGCTAGAAGGGCCTGGAACACCATTTTTCAAGCCCTGAAAGAAAATGGATGCCAACCAAGAATCTTATACCCAGCAAAACTTACCTTCAAATTTGACGATGAAATAAAATCCTTCCATGATAAACAAAAGCTAAAAGAATTTACAAAAAGAAAGCCAGCACATTCTCAGCAAAATATTCCATGAGGAAGAGATGAAAAACAAAGAAGCAAATCAGCAAAGGGAGGAATTATCCTAAAGGAATTGTCAAATAAAGGAGGAAACAAGTTGTGTCAAACAAATAAATAAATAAAATTTAAAAAATGAGCCAAATGACCAGGAATACAAATCATATCTCAATAATAACCCTAAATGTTAATGGCCTGAATTCATCAATCAAAAGACATAGACTTAGAGGTAAATGAGAACAAGGAAACATCATATCAAAATCTCTGGGACACTATGAAAGCAGTACTTAGGGGAAAATTTATTTCATGGAGTGCATTTAATAAAAGAAGTAAAACTCAACAAATAAATGACCTAACACTACAACTCAAAGCCCTAGAAAAAGAACAGACCAGCACCAAAAGTAGTAGAAGACAGGAAATAGTTAAACTCAGAGCTGAAATCAACAAAATTGAAAGAATAAAAACAATACAAAAAATTGACAAAATAAATAGTTGGTTCTTCGAAAAAATAAACAAAATTGATAAACTTTTAGCCACACTAACAAAGAGAAGACGAGAGAAAACCCAAATCACTAAAATTCAGAATGAACAAGGAAATATCACAACAGACATCTAATTATGTTTTGAAATACAAAACATAATTAGAAGCTATTTTGAAAATTTCTACTCCAACAAAATAGAAAATTTTGAAGACATCAACAGGTTTCTAGAGACATATGAATTGCCTAAACTGAACGAGGAAGACATACACAATTTAAATAGACCAGTTTCAAGTAATGAAATAGAAGAAGTCATCAAAAGCCTATCAACAAAGAAAAGTCCGGGATCAGATGGGTTCTCAGCTGAGTTCTATAAAACCTTTAAAGAAGAGCTCATTCCAATATTTCTCAAAGTATTCCATAAAATAGAAGAGGAGGGAACCCTCCCAAACTCATTCTATGAAGCCAATATCACACTGATACCTAAACCAGACAGAGACACATCGAGGAAAGAAAATTTTAGACCAATATCCTTAATGAACATCGACACAAAAATTCTCAACAAAATTTTAGCAAATTGCATACAAAAACATATTAAAAAGATAGTGCACCATGATCAAGTGGGTTTCATCCCAGGGATGCAAGGTAGGTTCAACATCAGGAAATCAATAAATGTAATTCACCATATCAATAGACTTAAAGTCAAGAATCACATGATTATTTCAATAGATGCAGAAAAAGCATTTGATAAAATACAGCACCTCTTCATGCTCAAAACACTAGAAAAAATAGGGATAGTGGGAACATTCCTTAACATTGTAAAGGCCATTTATGCTAAGCCCATGGCTAATATCATTCTAAATGGTGAAAAACTGAAAGCATTCCCCCTAAAAACTGGAACAAGGCAGGGATGCCCTCTTTCACCACTTCTATTCAACATCGTTCTTGAGACTCTGGCCAGAGCAATTAGACAAACCAAAGAAATTAAAGGGATACGAATTGGAAAAGAAGAACTCAAACTATCCCTGTTCGCTGATGACATGATTATATATTTAGAGGAACCTGGAAATTCCACCAGAAAACTCTTAGAACTCATAAGTGAATTCAGTAAAGTAGCAGGATATAAGATCAATGCACATAAATCTAATGCATTTTTATACATAAGTGATGAATCTTTGGAAAGAATAATTAGGAAAACTACCCATTCACAATAGCCTCGAAAAAAAATAAAATACTTGGGAATCAATCTCACAAAAGAGGTGAAAGACCTCTATAACGAGAACTACAGAACACTAAAGAAAGAAATTAAAGAAAACCTTAGAAGATGGAAAGATCTCCCATGTTCTTGGATAGGAAGAATTGATATTGTCAAAATGGCCATAGTACCTAAAGTGCTATACAGATTCAATGCAATTCCAATTAAAATCCCAATGACGTACCTCACAGAAATAGAGCAAGCAGTCATGAAATTCATCTGGAAGAATAAGAAACCCAGAATAGCTAAAGCAATCCTTAGCAGGAAGAGTGAAACAGGGGGTATCGAAATACCAGATCTTCAACTCTACTACAAAGCAATAGTAACAAAAATGGCATGGTATTGGTACCAAAATAGAAAGGTAGATCAATGGTACAGAATAGAGGACACGGACACAAACCCAAATAAATACAATTTTCTCATACTAGACAAAGGTGCCAAAAATATGCAATGGAGAAAAGATAGCCTCTTCAACAAATGGTGCTGGGAGAATTGGAAATCCATATGCAACAGAATGAAACTAAACCCACATCTCTCACTATGCACGAAACGAGACTCAAAATGGATTAAGGACCTTGGAATCAGACCAGGGACCCTGCAGATTATAGAAGAAAAAGTAGGTCCAGATCTTCAACATGTCGGCTTAGGACCAGACTTCCTCAACAGGACTCCCCTAGCACAAGAAATAAAAGCAAGAATCAATAATTGGGATAGATTCAAACTAAATAGCTTTCTCTCAGCAAAGGAAACTATCAGCAATGTGAAGAAAGAGCCTACAGAGTGGGAGAAAATCTTTGCCAATCATACTTCAGATAGAGCACTAATCTCCAGAATCTATAAAGAACTCAAAAAACTCTACACCAAGAATACAAATAACCCAATCAACAAATGGGCCAAGGAAATGAATAGACACTTCACAGAAGAAGATGTACAAGCAATCAACAGATATATGAAAAGATGTTCAACATCTTTAGTAATAAGAGAAATGCAAATCAAAACTACACTAAGATTCCATCTCACCCCAATTAGAATGGTGATTATCAAGAATACAAGCAACAATACGTGTTGGCGAGGATGTGGGGAAAAAGGTACACTCATACATTGCTGGTGGGACTGAAAATTAGTGCAGCCACTCTGGAAAGCAGTGTGGAGATTCCTTAGAAAATTTGGAATGGACCTACCATTTGACCCAGCTATCCCACTCCTCGGCCTATACCCAAAGGACTTAAAATCAGCACACTACAGAAATACAGCCACATCAATGTTCATAGCGGCTCAATTCACAATAGCCAGACTATGGAACCAACCTAGATGCCCTTCAATTGATGAATGGATAAAGAAACTGTGGTATATATATACAATGGAATATTACGCAGCCATAAAGAATGATAAAATTATGGCATTTGCAGGCAAATGGATGAAATTAGAGAATATCATGTTAAGTGAGATAAGCCAATCTCAAAAAACCAAAGGACGAATGATCTCGCTGATAAGTGGATGATGACACATAATGGGGGGAGGGGTTAGTGTTAGGGTTATAGTTAGGGTTAGGGAGGGGGGCAAGAATGGAGGAAGGAAGTACTGTATAGAGGGAAAAGAGGGGTGGTAGGGGTGGGGGGAAGGGAAAAAACAGAATGAATCAAACAACATTATCCTATGTAAATTTATGACTACACAAATGGTATGCCTTTATGCCATGTACAAACAGAGAAACAACATGTATCCCATTTGTTTACAATAAAAAAAAAAAAAGTTGGTTGGAAGGTAATGGGTACATTAATTAGCCTGACCACATCTTTCCACAATGTATACAAAGATTAAAATATCACATTGTATCCCATAAATATACATAATTACTATTTATCAATTTAAAAACTGTTGAAACTATGTTAAAATATAAATTGATAATCTAATGTCAATCTGCTAGGTCCATATAGCTAAAATCATTATAAACTGATCAGACATATCTTTAGGACATTATTTTTTTGTGGGTTAGGGTGCACTATTTCTGGAAGTATTGCAATACCAGGGTGATGAGTGGGATGGATGGAGCAAGCTCCTATTCCATCTCCCTGCTCCAAAAATTCATTTAATATCCTGTCCTTAGATATTAAACCTATAAGAACAGATACCATACTTGATCTTATCCAAAAGGCTGAGAGAAGTGATCACATCTTTAGGATTTTAAATTGCTAGGGTTCAGGTCCACCTTCACTTACCTTGGGGTAGGGGCGGGGGCAATAACAGCCATCTTTATAAGCAGGGTATTCAACTACTGACTGCTCACCATGAGCTGTCACTCGGAGTTAGGAATTAAATTAAAAAAACAGATATGACCTCTGCCCTCACACAGCTTACAGGATAATAAAGGAAATAGTAAAGACAAGCCAGCTGCTATGTACAGGCAAAGAAGAAGATATAATTTTATATTAGAAGGTTAGAGAGAGCCTCTTTCAGAAAACAACTGAGGCTAGATTTAGAATACACATGTTGAGGTAAGAAAGGAACTGGGAAGCATTTTAGGCAAAGAACCTGTGTGAAGACCTATAATAGGAAAAAACAGTCTGAAAAGTCCAGACATGAATTTGATCCTGCCCTCCTCAATATTCACATCCACAAATTATCTGAGAAATAAGTGGCAAAGGGAGAAAGTTGATTCCTGAATCATACAGTTCTTAGTCATTCTCCTGAAAGTCAGTAAGAGCACCAACTAGGAAACTTGGACCTAGGGACTCTAGATGATTAAACAGTATCTAGAAACAGTGGACTTTTGGCTATTCTGGCAACACAACAGCAACAAAGAGGCTGATCAAATATATAGTCTGAGAAATTCAGGATTCTTTTTCCCCCTTTTGGTGGTTACTAGGGATTGAACCCCACAACCTCGTACATGCTAGGAGAGCGCTCTACTACTGAGCTATGTTCCCAGCCCTTGGGATTCTTTTAAAAAATGCTTATCACTGAAACGCAAAGCACTTAACAGGAGAAATTTAAAATTTAATTATTTAGGTGAACCTTAGCCTTGAAAGGTAGCAAAATGTAAATAACAAGCAGTTCAAAATTTTGTATTAAAAATGAAAAATCTTAGCTTGGTAAAGATTTGTCCTATTTTGTTTGGGCAACACTGGGGCTAACCTAAAGGGCACTTTAATAAGATAAAATAAAATACTTCAAAAAAGTATTGGGAATGAAATTCAAAATCTTTGCTCTGATCCCTGAATCTTCTCCAGTCCCATGTGCTTCCCTACCATCCCATATTCACATTCTAGCTGTAAGTTACCAGAATATATCATACTTTTTCAAAAAGTTATGGGAGCCAGCTTAAAGGAACTTCTAGTAGTCAAACTGTGATAACTTAAGTATAAAAAAAAAATTAAGAGGATGGATAGACAGAAAATAATTAATGTAAAATATAATTATAATGATACATAGGTGATAAAACCTAATGTGAAAGGTACTAAAAAGTTCTAATGCCAAGAAGAGTAACTCTAATAAGATACTTCATTTTTTACCTGAATGTTATAAAGGAGTACTGATAAATAAAAAAGTCATTAAAATATAATATCTGTTTAGAATGTCTGATTGGATAGTTGTTTCTATCTATGTAAGTAGAAAAGGATGAATACAGGGAACTGTGAAAAGCAAACCAGATCTTGCAAAAGTAGAAACCACATCAAGAACAAAAGGACTGATCAGCATGAGCATCATTATATAATAGTAAGGTAGAAAAAGTAAACAATTAGAGCTGGGAATGTAGCTCAAAGGTAGAACACTTTACCAGCATGCTTGAGGCTCTGAGTTTGATCCCCAACTCAGAACAAAAAAATCACTGTCAAAGTATCCAAAAATTAATCTGTGCCAGTGATCATCTGAATACAAAAATCAACTAGCAACAAATTTAATTGTTATAGTCCAAAATTATAAGGCTGGAGATAAAGCTCAGTGATAGAGCACTTGCCTAGCATGCACAAGGTCCTGGGATCCATCCCGAGTATCACAAAAACAAAACGAACAAAATTATAAATTATCCAAATGCCCTAAAAAGGAGAATTAAAATGACAAACTTGATTATTCAACTTCTCAGAATGGAAGTTCTAAGTGGTTCTATTAATAATACTAAACTATTAGTAAGTTATACATAGATTCTAATAATTAGACTATGCCAATATATTATAATAACAGAATAATAGGTTACATAATACTGGCTAAGCAAAACCTAAAGAATACATCATTTCAGGGAAAAATTCCAAGTAAAAAATACAACATTGCAGGAAAAACTAAAACTCATAAAAAGTGTGTCTTAAAGGGCTTTTTCGTCATAAGTTTGGTCATAAAAAGTAGCTCAGGGGGCTAGGGTTGTAGCTCAGCAGTAGAGCACTTGCCTAGCATGTGTGAGACACTGGGTTCAATCCTCAGCACCACATAAAAATAAATAAAACAAAAGTATTATGCCCATCTACAATTTTAAAAAAATTAAATTAAATTAAAAAGTAGCTCAGTCACAGAATGAATGACTTAGATCTAAGATATTCTGGGAAAAGCATTGAGTTACATATTTCAGCCAAAAATCAACAGGTCAAAAACCCGAATTCTCTAACCTTGGCTGGACTAGAATGGTCTTTCTTTTCTTTTTGGTCTGATAAGATTACTATAGCTCTATGAAGATTAAAAACAAAAATAAGAGTTAGGGGTATAGCTCAAGTGATAGAATGCTCCCTAGCACCACAAGCAAAAAAAGTACTACTAGAATGCTAGAAGATAAGCTTGACTAACAAGTACCATGTTTACTGGCTACTTGGGGTGATTAAAGAAGTTAAAAGAAACATTAAATTTGTAATAGCAATTTTAATTGCTTAAAGGTATCTAATGAAATCTGAAATCGAAGTCTAAATATTTTGTTTAATGTGATTTTAAATTAGATTGTTTTGTTTCTTATGTACAGTTGGTACTCAGTATCTACAAGTTCCATATATAGGATTTAACAAATTGCAGATTGAAAATATTTTTGGGGAAAAAACTGTGTCTTTACTGAACACGTACAAACTTTCCCCCTAATGATTATTCTTTAAAAAGTACTGTATAATAACTATTTAAACAGCATATACATTGTCTCAGATATTATAGGTACTACAGAGATGACTTAAAGTATATGGGAGATGTATATAGATTATATGTAATCTATACCACTTTATGTAAGGGAGCAAACATTAGGATTTTGGTATTGGCGAGTGCACACACTTGTACACATGCATCCCAGAATCAATCCCCCACAAATACTGTGGGACAATTGCACATGCATTTAACTATGTAACCCTTAAATAGAATGCAAATAGTTCTGAATGCTCCTCTCCACATAAAAAACAGCATTATAGAATCTAATTAACAGTTACAAGCATTTTCTTTTTTTAATTTGTTCTTTTTAGATATGCATGACAGTATATTTTTAAAAATATTGCTAGTTGTAGGTGGACAAAGTACCTTTATTTTATTTATTTGTGGTGCTGAGGACCAAATCCAGTGCCTCCCACATGCTAGGCAAGTGCTCTACCACTGAGCTACAACCTCAGCCTAGTAGAGTGTGTTTTGACATATTATACATACATGGAGTATAATTTTTTCTAATTAGGATCCCATTCTTGTGGTTGTACATGATGTGGAGTTTCACTGATGGTATATTCATATATAAACATAGGAAAGTTAACAAGTCAGCAACTATATCTTGTTCAACTTTACATCATTAACTCCTAGCACAGTATCTATGATACATAGCAGGGTCCCAATAAATGTTTCTAAAATGAAAGCATGAATGATAATTATAAAACCAAACTCCAAACTTACCTGTTTTTTTTTTCCCCTTTTGACCTGGAACTGGTTCTAAACTATCTTGGCCTTTTCTCATTAACATGGCAAGTGATGCATCATAAGCTCTGAACAGGTCCACAACCTCATGTAAGGCAACATCTGTTATCAGATCACAGCTCAGGACCAGCACATCTGTCTGTCAAATGAAGAGAAAAATACCTTACAAAGGACAATGGATCACACAAATCATCCCCTGATAAACTTACAATGACTTAGAAGCACACAAACCAGACAATATTTTCAAATATTTTACAACAGCAAAACAAGTAAAATAAATGGGTTGTTCTCATAGAATTGTGAGGCGGAGGATCTGGCATTTCTGCTGCTTCCTTACAAATCTTACTGGGCAGTCCTGAGACACCTCTAGAACCCTGGTCTCTAAGAAACACAGTCTGAAAAGTAGCACAATGTCTGTTTCTATGACTTTGGGATAAATTATTTTTATAGAACAATCACTTTGCTACATAGTACAAGGAAACAGCAAGATGATTATAATATAATGCCCCATTCTCTGGAAACTCTAAATTCTAAGTTATAAACAAGTACAATACATCTCAGTTATATACAAAGCATCCATTTAATCTTATAACAATAACATACAAATACTATTGTTGTTATTAATATTAATAGTCTTTTTTTTGAGATGAGTTCTTTCTATGTTGCCTCAGCTGGCCTCAAATTTTTATGATACTCTTGCCTTAACCTCCCAAGAGGCTGGAATTATAGACGTGTGCCACCATGCATGGGTAATCTCTATTTTTAAAGATAAAAGTGAAGCCTACTACAATAGTACTTGTAACACAGTAGGCATTTAATAATTGATCAATGAGGGGTTGGGGGTACATGTAGCTCAGTGGTAGGGCATACGCTTATTAGCATGTGAGGAACAGGGTTCAATTCCCAGTAACAAAACAAACAAACAAAATGAATGAATGAATCAATCAATCAATCAACGAAGAAAAGATTTGCTCATAATTGTGGTTCTTTTGATTACAATGCTCATAATTTAATTAAAATAAAAACTAATAATAATTAATTTTTACAGACTGCTTATTATTGGCCAGGAACTATGATGACCTTCTGTATGTATCATTTCTATCTTCATAAAACCCCTATGCAATAAGAACTAGTATTATCAGTACTTTACAGATGAGGAAATAGGTATACAATTATAGTAACTTTTTAAGATCTAACAAATAGTAATGATTATTCATATAACTAAAGAATCTGTATTACTGAATAGTGTTAAATTTAGGTCTGTCTTAGGGCTAGAGATACAGCTCAATGGTAAAGCATTTCCTCAGCATGTACAGGTCCCTGGGTTCAATCCCTAGGACCATTCGTGCACATACACACACACACACACACACACACACACACACACACAAACACACACACAATCTCAGGTATGTACAAAGCACTCATTCATTTATTCTTTTTTAAAAAATATTTTCCTTATTTAGTTGTAGATGGACACGATACCTTTATTTTATCTATTTTTTTTTTTTAAATGTGGTGCTGAAGATTGAACCCAGTGCCTCATACATGCTAGGCACGCACATTACCACTGAGCCACAACCCCAACCCACTCATTTACTCTTATAAAATACGATATGAATAGTATTGATATTACAAATATTACTAGATTAGTACTATTTAGGTCTGTTCAGTATTCTATATTGCGGATATTAGATATCAGCTGAAATACCTGATCTTAAGAGTAACCCTGAAGAGCTGGGGATCTTGACAGGCATGCATGTTTGATCCCCTGCACTGCTAATAGATAAATACATAAATTAAAAAAAAAAAAAAGAATTAACCCTGATAAACTAAAAAGTATAAATAAGGTTATCAAGATGGTAAAAGAGCTAGAATCCATGGTAGTTCAAAGAACAGAATATGTTTAGTAGGGAAAAAAAAATTGAATGCATATACATTTGTATAGGGGGTGGGCAGGAGGTAGGACAAGGAGTAGGATTAGGAAAGGATATGCTTCAAATACTTGACAATGTGAAAGAAGAACCAAATTTTATCCAAGTAGTTTAAGAGCAAAATCTAAGAATGAGCCGGGCGCTATGGCACATGCCTTTAGTCCCAACGGCTCAGAGGCTAATGCAGGAGGATCCCAAGTTCAAAACCAGCCTCAGCAATTTAGCCCTATCTCAAAAGAATAAAATTTAAAAAAACAGGCTGTGGGTGTAGCTCAGTAATAAAAGCAACCCTGGGTTCAATCCCTAGTACCCTGCCCGCACAATAAAACCCTAAGAATGATAGGTAAATATGAATAGAAGTGGTTTTCGTTCCTATGTTAACTTTCAGTCAGAGTTAATCAAAAAGAATGATACTGTAAGGTAAGTTTCCAATCATTAGAAGTACTCAAGAAAACACCAGATTATTACTTGCAATGATTAATTTATCCACTATTTATTTATTTATTTATTTATTTATTTATTTATTTATCTATCTATCTATCTATCTGTCTATCTATCTATTTGTTTTTTGCAGTCCTCGGGATTGAACCCAGGGCCTTGTGCTTGACAGGCAAGCACCCTACGAACTGAGCTATATCCCAGCTCTATCCACTATTTATTGAGCAATTACTCTATACCTAGCTAGGCCCTATTATGGAGCTTGAAGGAAACTGGAACTATAAAGTTTTGAATATGAGTGGCTAACCAAGGCTACTTAATTTATTTTAAACCAATTTCTACCTACACATTCTGCCATCATATATATTTATCATAAATTCAGAAAACAAGTTCCAAAACAATAAAGTAAAAGCCAAATTCCTTAAGTTGCAATTAAAATCAATTATATCAATGATTCTCAATAGTACACCTATAATTTCCCAGAGTGTCTGAGGGAAAACCTGGTTCTCACTGCCCTTCCTGAGTCTACCAGGGCAGCTCTTCTTTTATAAATTTTATTTTCTAGGCTTCTCTTTAAGCACTGGCTTTGAAAATTGGTTCTGTAACTTTAAAAAAGTCTGAAAAACACTAAATTATTCCACTCATAGGAATAAAGAGAGTATTTAATACACAGAATTTTTTAAAAAAAATATTTTTGGTTATAGATGGGCACAATGCCTTTATTTTGTTTATTTAGTTTCTTTACGTGGTACTGGGGATCAAACCCAGTGCCTCACGCATGCTAGGCAAGCACTCTACCACTGAATCACAACCCCAGACCCCATGGAATTTTTTGTGATTCTAATTTTCCTAAAATTTTAACTTAAAATCAAGATTCCTGCTTTGGGTGGGTAAATGAATTACTTTAACACATACTCCCCCACAACACAAAAACAACCTTTGCTACAGATGGAACTCAGGGCATGGCACCACCAAGTTGCTCCCTTGGACCTAAGCGCATAGTCTATTTAGAAAGTGAGACTCAACCATCAGAATGCCTTGCCTTACTGCCTGTTTCTGAATATAGAATCCCTATAAATATCATCTTTTCAGGAAAAAAAATTCTTAAGTCTATAACTCATCATTCAGGAACACCAAGCATAAACAAATCAGATCATACACATGCAAAGTAAAGAAGAAAGTCTGCAGAATCTGACAATAATGCTTAGAAAAGCAGGGCACATTGGCCATTATGAAACACATACATAAAATTATTACTACAATGATACAGAAAATGCCCCATTCCATCATAAAGAAAATGATAGTTTCCTAAGGAAAAATCTCATATTTTCCTAAGTTTCTATAATGACCAATTGTTACAAGTTGTTCCATAATTAACTGAATTAATTGTACCTCAAAGTGAAGAAAATGGCTCTAATGCAGTGCCTCTCAAGTGGTGACAATTTTGTCTTGGAAAATAAATGCTGTTATTATTCAATATCTGCAAAAGTGTTTAAATCTGTCAGAAACATGAATGCTGAACAAGTCCTTATAATTGTGAACAGACATGTAGGCTCATTTATTTCTTTGCTTTTAAATGACTTTTGCTAAACTGAATAAAAAATCCCCAAGGATCACAAGGATCAGACCCCTTCCCTCAATGTCTGGTTGCCATCTGTTCTCAGAGTGAAAAGAAAGCATCGGCCTGAAAGAGCAGACCCTGGGACTCAGACAGAGGTGTTGTTCTATCAGTTCCTCTCCTGCCTCTGTCCCAGAGAATATACTATATAAGAGTCAATGAAATTCCCATCCTATATGCAACTCCACCACTTCCAAAGCAAGATCTTTGCTGTCTCATCAATGTACTTGTTTCCAAAGCTGGAAACCCTGGAACAAACAAAATTCTAAAAGGAAAACAAAATCACCTTACACCTTCATAATACCTTCTATCTCTACATTTTTATAGAAGTTATAGTAGAAAAAAATTGACCATTGCTTAGATTTTTATTCTAAAAATACAAATCCCATTCTCAAAATGCAAATGGCCTTCTACTAACTGGAGCCCAGAGAGAGAAATTGAAAAAAGTGATAAGATCCAGAAAAAAGTATTTTTGATGACCACAGCCATGAATAAAAATGAAATGTCTGGATTGTGAAGTAATTGTGTATCTGAAATGCAATCAATATCAATGTTCCCTGAACATGCCAACCCTCAGCTGCCTTGTGTTTCAAGGGAACAGTTCTTTTCTAATACTGATAGCCGGTCTCTTCTGTAGAAACCAACTGAAACCTCTGAAGATCTTCCTACTCACTATTCCTACAGTCCTCATTATGCCTTATCCTAAAACTGCTTCTCTAGAGAAGCCAGGGCATTGTCTAGGGCAAAAGGCATAGCTCTGAAAGTAACAAATGTGCACTGTTGACAGTACAGAAACACACAAGGTCTTCAAGGGAAGGCAACACTTAGCTATTTAGGGAGAAATCAAGACATCCAGGAATTCAAAACAAACTGTTGCCAGTTAGTGTTGACTAAAGCAAACAAATTAAGCTCAGAAAACCCAATTATCAAGCCATGGCAAAGCCCAGAAATCTCTCATTACAAGAACATTTTCCATCAAGCCAAAACCACTGAGTAAAACTACAGGGAAAATAAATGCTAAATCAGAAAACCGGATGTATCTCTGTGTGTGTGGTGGTAGTGGGGGGCAGTGAGGAGAGCTACTGGGAATAGCCTCTTTTCTTTTCCTGGCAGCTGTTCCATGACAGATTGTTATAAATAACACAATCTAGCAAACAATTTCCTACAGCAAGGAAAAAGAAAAACACACTTATTCCGCTGGAAAAAAAAAATAAAAGAAAAAACATCAGGGCATGGTAAACTATGATGCTTTTACCCACCCAGCAGTTCCAAAAACAATGGCTATGATCCAAATTACCACCCTCCATTTGGCCCTGCCCATATGGAACTAATGAATTCAGCTACTTGGCGTGACTGCAAATGGTCACAATTTACATTTTCCTATGTAGTCCAACCCAGTCCAATCCTCAAAAGTAGTTTGTGTGCTTTAATAAACTTCAACCGTTAATTTAGATTTGGTTGAAAATCTTAGAAAAGATTCCCAGTCTGTGGTCCTCAAACTGCACAGCAAAGGACCAAGTGCCACTTTGTTTTCATTGAGGTTGAGGCCCTAGGTGCAGGGAGAAAGGACCAACTCAGTGTGTAGGGAAGCAATGATAATCCTTAGGCGTGAGCTGAATATTCTCCCTGTGTTTCTTAGCCCAGTCATAGAACTACTACCATCTGGGATTAAAGTCGGCTTTGAAGGTGTGGACAGTGACATGCTAGATTTACAATTTTAAAATGGAAGCTCAATATTTATAGTTCCTTCATCTTCAAAAGGAAGTTTTCCACTTCAGTTTAAGTACAAATTCTATTCCTCTGTAGTAGAATTCTATTCATCTTCCAGGTGTGAAGCTAAAAAAGTAACTGAGAATATGTTAGTTAAAATGGTTTCTCTAACACTAAAAACACTAGTCACTTCTCTTTGGGATTTAGATATATACAATATAATTCCTATCCAAATGCATGATTTCAAACATCTTGGAATAGAGAAAAAACAAGGTTTTTTTGTTTTTGTTCTTTGAAATCAGACCTTCACTAAAATAATTTATTAAACCAATTTTAAAAATTTTTTTTAAACAGGGTCTCACTATATTGTTCTGCTGGTATTGAACTTACATGGTCACATATGAGTAGCTACGATTTTGAGCATGCCACCAAGCCTGGCTAAACATATTTAGTGTTCTTTTTTTTTTTTTTTGGTGGTGCTGGGGATTGAACCCAGGGCCTTAATGCTTGAAAGGCAAGCACTCTACCAACTGAGCTATAGCCCCAGTCCCTGGTTAAACAATTTCTATTTTAAAAATTCATATTTTCTCTTTGGTCAGTGACAAATGTCTCACAGGACAAAAATACCATTACTCTCTTAGTAAAAAAAAAAAAAAAAAAAAGAAAGAAAGAAAGAAAGAAAAAGAATAAGAAAACATTACAAGAACATGCTCTTAAAATTATTTACATATTTTTTTGCCTGATTTGAATTTTATCCTGGAGCATGACATAGAAATATTGTCCAGTTTACTCAGACACCATGAAGGTTGGAAGATCAGCAGAGGATGGTTGGGGGCTGTGATTATGGGGACTTTACCACAATGAGAAAAAGACAGCTAACTGGTTAAATAAGTTAAGATAAAATAAAATCAGAGTTTTATCATCCCAAAAGAGCAACTTCTAAAATTTGTTTCTTTTCTTATTAATTTCAAATGGGACCTTCAGTAAGTAAATCCTTCAGGCCTCAGTTTCCTTGCCAACAAGAGGAGAGGGCTACATCATTTCTGAGGTCCTTTATGGTATATGGTAATATTATTACAAGAATCAATCTATTCTCAGTTCTTTATCCAGAGCTATACTCTGGGTTAAAGGGCATTAATGAAGGTGACTTTTAGGTTCTGAGTTTCTTATCAAATTCCATGCATCATCATGAAAGACTTAAACATCTTATTTTGATGCTTAGCAATTTAATCAAGTATGAAATTTTTCTTTCCTTTTTTTTGCAACAGTAGGGACTAAATTCAATAGTACTTGATCACTGAGCTATACCCCCAGCCCTTTTTAAAGTTTATTTTGGAGACAGGATCTTGCTTAGTTGCCCAGGTTGGTCTCATTGTGATCCTCCTGCCTCAGTCTCCCAAACAGCTGGGATTTCAGGTGTGTGCCCCACCATGCCCCATTTAAGCTTGTATTCTTTAAAAATTAATAATCTATGCATGACATATACAGTGATTTTGAGATAATCAGAGAAGTTTGGCACAAAAATCCATAACCAGTTAACTATCCTGGTTAAAAAGAAAGCTACTACTCAAGTTCATTCATTAAAGGCTGTGAAATTTGAAATTCACAGCCTGTGACTTTGAAAACTTTTTCAGCAACATCCTGAGTTATCATACTTTTAGAGTTCTAATATATAGAGATTTCTGTTTGGAACCAATGGCTATACTCTCTCTCCTCTATGAGCTCCTCTGGTTCCCTAAGGCTTTACTGTTTTTAAGGTGAAGGCAAAAACAACTAAACTTGCAGGGCAAAGTACAGAGGTGCAGGCCTGTAAACCCAGCAATTGGAGAAGCTGAGGCAGGAGGATCAAAAGTTCAAGTCCAGCCTCAGAAACCTTAGTGAGACTGTTTCAAAATAAAATAATAAAGAGCTGGGGATGTAGCTCAGTGGTAAAGTGCCCATGGGTTCAATCCCAACCCCTACTCCCCTGCAAAATTAACTTAAAACTGGGCAGCATTTTACTACTTATAGAGCTTTTACACATATTTTTGTTTAATTCACACACAACCTGTTATCAATAATCCATTTTCTTACACACATACACAAAAAACAATGGCTCGGAAACACTATGTGATCTGCTTCTCTCATCATCTTGCCTCCAAAACCAAACTAAAATAAAAATAAAAATAAAAAAGCACAGCTAGCAAGGGCATGGTGGCTTACACTAATAAATTCCAGCCAGCAGGGAGGAGAACTGCAAGTTCAAGGTCAGCCTCAGCAACTTAGCGAGGCTCTCGACCCTCGGTAACTTAGTGAGATTCTGTCTTAAAATAATAAAAAATAAAAAAGGCTGAGGAAATAACTCAGTGGTAGAGTGCCCCTGGGTTCAATCTCCAATAACAAAAACAAACAAACAAAAACAGTACAGCTAAGAATTGTAGTGCTACCTGAATTGAGGACCTCTTTAAATGTACTCATGCCATTAAATTTGGTCAGGCATCTTTTGTTTAAAAACAAATTATATCTGATGAAAAACTAGAAGATATTTGTATTTCAGAGTAACTGTGAAGTACTATATAAATGGAACACTTTTATTGAAATTAATAAATCTCTTGTAATAATGGTCTCCAGATCATAGAATATAACAATATCACTGTGACTTGCAGGGTTCAAATCACACGTTGAAACAACACATTTTGAAAGAGACTGATAAGAGGGATAGAATAGGTTACAAGGGTGCTAAAGTGTTTGCGAATCATTGGAACCAGGGCTACTTAGAGGAAGAGAAGAACCTGGGGGTCCAATAACTGAAAGGCTGCCTCGGGAACAGGAAAATACTGTATTTTGATTGCTCAAGGATTGTATATGAACAAAAAGTAGAATTTAAGAGGCAAACTGATCAGTTCAGCATTAGAAAAAACTTTCTAATGCTTGGAACCTCATAAGAAATCCTACCAAACTAATAGAGGTTTTCAAATATAACCTAGTATAATCTCCATGGGAGAGACTCAAGGTTTTTTCTTCTTCTTTATTTCAGAGCTGGGGACAGTACTTGGGACCTTGTATATGCTAGGAGTGTTTTACCACTAGGCTATATCCCCAGCCCCTCCATGGAAAATATTCAAGAACAGTCTTGTGCAGGGTACAAATGATTCCATTTGATGTCTTTTTAGATATTTTCTAATTCTATGATCCCGAGAGTCTATCGCTCTTGATTTTAACAATACCAAACAACTGTTTTGGATATTTACTCGATCCTTCATTCCCCCAACCAAATGGTCCAAAGATAGAGCAGAGACCCTCTTTGCTTCTAATTATCATTTCAGATAATTTCTTCACAACCTCAGCTCATCTGAAATGCATAACAGGCAATAACACCTATTCCTCCTGATTGCAATCAGCTTCTGAGCTCCGTATCACACCCTCTTCTTCATTAGAGATTTTAACAGTGTCAAGTAAAGACAATATAAATAGACATAACTATTTACTCCCAAAATATTACTGAAATAACAACAAAAGGAGTTTTAAATGAGCATAAGCCAACAAAAACAGGAAGAATCGCTGGACAAGATGTAATCTCAAACAGCTTGGGGTGAGGTAAGAGGATCACATGTTCAAGGTCAGTCTGAGCAACTTAGTGAGACCCTGTCTCAAAATAAAAAATAAAAAGGGGCTGGTGTATAGCTCAGAAATAGAGGGCCCCGGGATTCAATCTCCAATATGGCAAAAGGAAAAAAGTTGGAACAGAGAAGAACAGACATTTAAAAAATGACTCCTAAGTCAGTAGTAGGAAAACTGAAAACCAACTCAAGTTACAGTAGATCCTAGAAGGCTCAGAAACTGATGAAGGTGGAAAGGTAGGGAATAGGAAGTTAAAATAAAGAGGGCTTTTCCACTCTAGGCAGTCCAACTGCTACATAGGTCCCATACTGGCTAAAGAGACTAAAGTAGAGGATATCTGGATTGGAGAAGAATAATCATACTTAGGGGCAGGGAGGGGGAATGTCAGTGAAAAAGGGGGATTTATTAAAGTATACATACAGGTTTCTGCACACTCTTCAACCTATTCATTTCCAAGAATGCCAGCAACCAGGATTTTACCTTTCAGGCAGGGGAATTTAAAAGTTTTTTTCTATGGAATCCAAGGAATTGAAGAGAAAAACAAACAAAACAAACACAAAAACCACCAAAGACATAAATACCAGAGATTCTCCCCACAAAAGAGTGTAACCATATCACCTTACAGAGTAGATCACAGTCAACACACTCCATCCATGACCTATATTCTTTATTCTTTATTTATTTTAGTATTGGGGATTGAATTCAGAGATGCTCTGAGTTACATCCCCCATTTATTTATTTATTTTTTATTATTTTTTTTTTTTTTGTGGTGCTGGGGATCGAACCCAAGGCCTTGTGCTTGCAAGGCAAGCACTCTACCGACTGAGCTATCTCCCCAGCCCCCCCATTTATTTTTATTTTTATTTTGAGACAGGGTCTAGCTAAGTTGCTGAGCTAGCCTTAAACCTGCAATCCTCCTGCCTCACCCTCCTGAGTTGCTGGGTTTATAGGTGAGCACCACCAGGCCCAGCAGGACCTATTTTCTTGAGCAAAAAGATAAAGAAATAGAAAATATGAGAGGAAAGATAAAACTAGAGTACCAGTCTAAGAGATCCATTATCAGAATAGTAAATTGTGCAGGAAAAATAACAACAACAACAAAACAGAGAAACCAGCAAGAATCATCAACAAAATTTGTTTTTTAAAATTTCTCAAAAAAAAAAATTTCTTGAAACTGAAGGACATGAATATCCAACTGAAAAGGTTTGCTGGGGTCATAATTATATGAAAAAAAAGAGATTCTTTTTTCATTTTGAAATTTCAGAACACTTGGAACAAATAGAAGATGCTACAAATTTCTAGAAAGAATTGGTCATAAAAGATTAGCAAGGCATGGTGGTGCATGCCTTTATCACAGATACTCAGAAGGCTAAAATAGGAGGATTGCCAGTTTGAGGCCAGACTCTACAACTTAGTGAGAACCTGTCTCAAAAAAAACAACAACAACAACAACAAAAAAACCCTAATAATAATAATAAAAAAGACTGGAAATGTACCTCAGTGATAGAATGCACCTAGATTCAATTCCCAGTACCACAGAGGGAAAAAAGATTAATAATCACAAAAGCTTAGGACTTCCCAACAAAATTAGTTGCCAAAAACAATGGAACAATGCCTTCAAAATTCTTAGGGATCTGTTTTGAGAATTTTATTCCTAGTCAAACTATCAATCAAGTATAAAGGTAGAATAAGGAGATTTTTTCAGGCATACAAGGTCTCAAAAAATTTAGCTTTAATAAACATTTCTAGGGAGCTCTAATAAATTTTTCACAAATATAGGGGAGTAAACCAAGAAAAAGGGGGATATGGATTCTAGGGAAAACAGCATCAAATTCACGAAAAAGGAACAATGAGTCCTCATGATGATGATACAGGGAAATGAAAGGATGACAGCTCTGCACTTGGCAACCAGTAGAGACTGAAGTAAGTCAGAGGTTCTGGAAACTTCCTTGGGAAGATGAAATTGATAAAATAACTGATAAGGCTAAATATCTTAAGGGGTGACTGGTCAACTAGTGAAAAGGTTGGGATGAATTAATAAATTCATAAAAGATAAAGGAAACAAAAAGATAAGACAATTATTACCTGGCAGGGAAAACACTGTGTGTGTGGGGGGGGGAACTTTAGTTGACCCATGACTCAGTTTACATAGTCAAATAAATACTGAATATTAATCTTTCAAAATTATAATATAACTATATTAGGAGAAGTAAAATTCTCATTGTTCATAGTAGGGAATCAGTAGGTGGTATCTAAAACAAAATTCAAGAAGAATTTAAGCATGTTATTTAGAGACACAGAGATCAGAATAAAAATAATTAGCTAAAAGCAAAAAATATGACTACCTTCACAGATAAAATTATGAGGGGGGCTCCAGCAATTCTGATTCTAATGGGATCCTTAGTCTCTTCATTACACTGATTTTTCACATCTTTATTTCCCGTGGGGCTTCATCTACACAGTGTATTGATTGTCTATCACTATAATCACTCCCTCACATATATCACTGCCCTCTCTGCTACTCTCATCCCATATACATACCAGGTAAAGCCTCACTGTTAATTAAATTCCAACCCTCCCTACTTAACAACTGAACCCAAGAAGTTGAATGTGGTTGGAAAAATTCATGGTAGTATTGGATAAGTCTCTTTTTAAATTGATAATCCAATTAAGGGGAACCTTAGCATTGTCCAGCAACATATTTCCTAGTCAATTCACTCTGACATTCTGAGATTTTATGTATTCTCATCCTTCCTTAAAAGTTCAACATGTCTGTGGCTCAGTGGTGGAGCGCTCACCTAGCACATGTGAGGCACTGGGTTCAATCCTCAGCACGACACAAAAATAAATAAATAAAGGTATTGTGTCCATCTATAGCCTCCTCCCCCGAAAAAAGAATCAATAAAATCTTCTACAATGATGGATATGTTCTTTATTTAAAAAAAAAAAAATTCCAACATACTTTCCCCTCCTTCACTCCCCACTTTTGAGATTCAGAATTGTAAATCCAACTGCCTACTTGACATTTCAACTAGGAAATCTAATGATCAATTCTACAAATTTAATGTCCCCAAATTATCTGGGTTCCCAATTTGCTCTTTCAATAGTCTCCCACACTGCAGTAAATGATAATCACATTCCTTCAGTTCAAATAAAAAAGCTAGAACGCATTGTTTGATTTTTTTCTTCCTTTTATAAATCAAATCTATAAGAAGTCCTGTTAGGTCTATCTTCAAACTACATTTTGAATTCTAACTACTTCTACTACTATTGTTCCAGTGTTAGCATTCTCTTTCAACTGAATTATTAAAATCATCTCTTAATTAATCTGTTCTACTATATCCTTATTTTCCACATAGCAGTACAGTGATTTTTTTTTTTTTTTAAACACAAATCAGATGATGTCACTCATATCCAACACAGGTCTCCCAAAACAATAAAAGCTGAACTCTAAATCCTTCTATGGTCTATAAGATCCTTTATGATCTGATTCTCACCTAAGTCTTGGCCTTGTATATTATCATTCTACTACTAAGTATTATACTCTAGTTACATTGGTCTTCTTGTTGCTTCTCAAACATGCCATTGTCATTTCCACCTGAGGACCTTTACACTTGCTATTCTCTCCACAGAAAAAGATCTTTGGCTCACTACCCTGCATCCTTAGTTTCTTCTCAAATGTTACTTCCTACCTAAAAGGGCTCACTGTTTTCAACCATTCTTTGTCCTCTTACCCTGCTTTATTCTTCTTCTTAGCACTTGTTGTCGCCTGAAATAGTTCCATGTTCATTATCTCTCTATATCCTTACAGCTCTATGAGTGCAGGCATCTTGCTTTATCTGGTCAACCAGAATATTTATAGCATCTAGAATGGAGTGTGACATATATTAGGTATTCAATACATATTTACTGAATAAATTAAAAATATTAATATTTTATAGATGAATTAAATACAAGATCAGAAGGAACTTATAACCTCATCTAGGATTACACAACTAGTGAATGACAGAATAAGAGTTAGAATAGTGGTCTCTTGTCTTTGTGAAAGCCTGTGTTCTTTTCACCATGCCAGCCTACCTCATCACAAAACTAAAATAATCCTTCTAGAAGAACACACTGCGGGGGAGAGGATCAGCCATATCAGTAAACCTGGGGCTTTCTGGGAACTTACAAATGCAAATAAAGTGAACACTAAGCAGCCTATGCCATATCAATTCCTCTGATTTATAATCACTGAAACTCATCCTCAGGCTCACATAAACATTTCTTCTATATTAAATGAGTAAGGAGCTTGTTCCAAATGTTTACAAAGAACTTGCATCCATCTGTGATCCATTCAATTAACAAATACATAGAGAATTCTCTCGGTGCCAGTCTCAGATATAGTTCTGTCCCACGGTCTCATACAGGAAGATGATGATATGACAACTGCAATCTCCTGCACAAGTACAGAAAAATCATACCCAATTCAGTCTTAGGCTTGCTGGGGAAGATGAATCTTAAGAGTCTGAGGGGCTACAGGTAATTTCAAATGAACTCTCTGATCAAGGTGACAGAATACCAGCTTTTCATAAATTATACTGCACCATTCTACTAGTCAGGATGAAGTGTTACTTCATGATCCAGAGTAGAACAGATGGCCCTAATAAGTTTTGAAAAATCTAAGCCATATGGGCTGCTTGATACCCAAAGATGGAAAGTTTGTGATGACAGCCTATGCTTTCTATCACAATTCCTAGCTAGCTCCTTTCCACACTACCCTACATCTCTTCAATAATGAAAAAAAAAAAAAAAAAAGACTCAAAGGAACACAGCTTGAACACAGCTTGCTATATTTTCTGGCTACCAAATGACAATGACATACAGGGCTATAGAAGTACTCCAACCCAAGACCAGAGTTCCAACAAGTAGCAATCTATGAAAAGATAAGAGGAAATCACTTCAATCTTGTGTATATACATACTAGGTTAGTGTACTCATGAGAAAAGTTCCACTGAGATTTCCTCAAGGGAGGGAAAAAGAAGGCTCAAAAAACCCTACAGCCAACTTGTTTCTGCCATTATTCCTTGAGTTTTCACTATGCCACCAGCAGTCTCAAAGAATGCATCATCAGGGATATACTGAGGCTCTCCTGGAAACCACAGCCCACCAAAGAAATCATATGAAGGAAAGGTGCCACTTAATAAAGTCTTTAAGCAAGTTAGGACCAAGTTCTCAGATCCTCCCTTGACCAAACCATACTGACTCTTTCTAAGCAGATAGAAATCTGACAAAAACAAAACCTCAGGCAAAATGAAAGATTCCAGGAAGAATGATAGAGATTTGTAATTTGATAAAGACATCAAACGTTCAAGTGAAAATAACTTGCATTTAGCTTTTTGAACATCTAAAAATAGAATATATGCTCAATCTTTCTAATAAGCTGTCTCCAGGCTGGGGGTTTCAACAGCTATAGTTTGTTCTTTGTTGTAGCATGTTAGCTGTTTCATAAGACATATAACAATAGTCCTTCTTCTACATCAAAGGACTTCAACAACTAAACCTCAAACAACCAGTGTTTTGGCATCATTATCCCTATTTTCTGGGTTGTGAAACTGAGGCAGGCCTGAGGCCAAAGAAAGATTCCTACCTTGATTAAACAGAGATTATCAACTCTGTCATTTCTTCTTTTTTCTTTTTTCTTTTTCAGGATCAAATCTACAGCCTTACCACACAGGCTAGGTAAGCACAATACCACTGAGCTACATCCCAGATCTCAACTCTGTCATTTCTTTCTTTCTTTCTTTTTTTTTAATTAGAAAAAAAATTTTTTTAGTTGTAGCAGACACAATACCTTTATTGATTTATGTTTTTATATGGTGCTGAGGATTAAACCCAGTGCCTCACATATCCTAGGCAAGTGCTCTACCACTGAGCTACAACTGCAGCCCTAACTCTGCCGTTTCTAAATTAAGAGAAGCAATGAGACCTGAACTATAAGTGCTTTACACATAGGTTGCAGGACACTATTATAGATTTAGTCTGCTTACGTCTCTTAAATCAACCTCACTAACCTGCTCTCTAAACATGTATTTAAGAGATAATCACATTCTCTTTCTAAAGCATAAAAACAGCACCAACAGACAGTTACCTTAGACAGTGGAACAGCTGAGGGTGTGGTTTATTGATGGAGGGCTTGCTCAAGGCCCTGGGTTTGATACCCAGGACTGAAAGAAGGAAGGAAGGAAGAAAGAAAGAGAGAGTAAGAGAGAAAGATAAGAAAGAAAATAAAAAAGTAAAAGGAACAGCTCTAATGTGGATCAGGCTCAATGTCAAAGGAGTCAGCCAGGTTTCTTGTTCACATTGCCCTAGATATAGAATAGAAAGTCTTACTTCAAGACCAGAATTCACTCCACTTAGAGAAAGATACCAAGATGCAATAGCTGCACTTTTTACAAGACAAGGACATTGCTTGAGTTCAACTGGAATATTTGCTAGTTTTAAAAAATAAGTTTTACGAAAAATATTTAATTAAGAGTTCTGGGACGTGGATGTAGCTCAGTGGTAGAAGAACTGATCTAGAATGCACAAGGCCCTGGGCTCAATTCCTAGAACCAAAAGAAGAATTCTAAACAGGGCTTGGAGGTAGAGTAGGTCCTTGGCATGCACAAGGACCTGGGTTCAATCCCAGGAACCAAAAATCAAACAAACTCTCTATATAGCAGAACCACTGAACTGTATACTGAAAAAAGAGTTATATACATATATATGTAATTATCTAATCTACACACAAAAGTCTTCAAGATTCTAAGATGTACAAATGCATGACATTTAGCTCTGGATCAGCAATTAATCAGGTGTGGGATTTTGGGGCAGGTTATTTAAGCTCTCTGATTATCATGTTTCTCAACAGTAAAGCAGAATAATACCATTTACCTTTCAAAGTGGATTAGAAATGTAGTATACATAGTAAATATGAAAGCTCTCCCTCATGATCTTCAGATCAAATGTCTCAGGTAACCCCAAGGAAAATAAAAGTTATATCTTCATGATCACAATCAGCTAAATGAACTCCCTAGTTTAGGGCAGTCTCTAAGAACAGAAATTAAAGTTCTAAAGTAATAAATTCTCATGTACTCATTTATAAATCTTTAGCAAATTTAAGTATCATAACAAGTGCTCAACAAACTACAGATAGAAATCTTATGTGAACCATCAGCTCTTATTGCAATGCAAGCTCTGTTGTTTCTCAATACCCTATTATCATTCTGCCATTCCTTCTCTCCTAAATAGTTTAACTTCTAAAAACAATAAATCCTCTGTGAGTCTTGTTCTAGAGAGCCTGCATTCTCTGAGAATGCTTATCTTCACTTTTCACTTTCTAACAAAGCTCTTCCTTTTTGCTTAAGAAATAATAATAGTAATAATCCTCTGATATTTCAGCTTTGTAGAATTCTTCAACTGATAAAGTACAGGTTCTGGACTGGGGAGATAGCTCAGTTGGCAGAGTGCTTGCCTGTGAAGCATGAGGCCCTGGGTTTGATCCCCAGCATCGCAAAAAAAAAAAAAAAAAGTACAGGTTCTTTCAAAAATTTCATGCTTTTTCAAGAGTTATTCTATCCTGTACCCACCAGGAATGTTTATCCCTCCTCACATCTCCAGCATCACAAATTCCTATTTTGCAAGACTCAATTTGAAAAGTCATGTTCATAAAGGGTTCCTCATTCAATAAGCAGATCCAAGTTGTGTTTCCTGATGGTCCTCTAGAGGGCACTTAGTACTCTTCTAAATACCATGTCTCTAACCAACACCACTATTGCACTCTCAAGTAAAAGTTAAATTTCCACTAAAACATGTGCCATCTGGCTGTATCTAGCTAACATTATCCTTCCAATCTTTTGGTTATTCAATGCATTTACTGAGACTTTGGCATCTACAGCATTTTCTTTCAACCTGAACTTGAAGCAAACTAACTGAGCTGAGTCCTACTTTTCCTATTTGTAAAACAGGGATAAAGATTCTATCTACCTCAGTGTTGTTGGGGAGTTAAATGAAATCATGCACTTAAAGAAGTCAGCATGGAGGGTCTGATGTTGGAAAACTGGTGGATTATGATAATACAAAACTTCTGTTACAAACACCTAATAATTTTGGATAAAACACAGCAAAAAATTACTCCAAATACATTCTGAATTTACAAGAAAGAAAGGGAAAATACTAAGTCCAGAATTAAAGAAGGAAGCTAAAACTGTACTGAAAGTTAGTTGTCTTAACTGGGGTTTTTAAGGTATACAGTGGGTCAAAGATGAGGTTAGAAGTTGGTGTGAGGAAGGTAGTGTGAAGCGAACAAACAGGGCCTTAGGCCTGGGGTGAACAATCTACCTACTAGTACAGCCAGCCATCAAGGAAGTTTGTTTCTCTTTGGACTCAGTATAAAAGAATTCTGAGACGATATCTAACCTAGAATTCTATAAAAGTTAACAATGAAGAGTAAGGATGAAAGCAAACATTGCAAACATGGAAATTCTCAAAACATTTATCTTTTATGCATTTTCTTTAAGAAGTCAGTAACAGCTGGACACAATGGCACATGTCTATAATCCCAGCTACTTAGAAGGTTGACAGAGGAGGATCACAAGTTCTAAACCAGACTGGAAAACTTAGTGAGACCCTGTCTCAAAATAAAAAATAAAAAGGGCTGGGGATGTGGCTCTGTAGTAGAGAGCCCCTGGGTTCAATCCCCAGTACTGGGTGGAGGGGATGGGGAGTCAATAGAGTTGGGTTTCTCAGAAATAAGGGAGTATCAAGAAAGGTGAAAACTGAAATCTGGGGATAAGAGCATCTGACGCAGAAGAGAGAATTCCCAAAATGCTAGCAAAGCAAAATCCCAGGATGACAGCATTGCAGCAGGCCTCCAAAGCAACTAGCAGAGAATGGAAAGCTCACAAGAGGGTTGTCTCAAGTGGGAAGAAAAAAACAATGATGGAATACCTGATGTTTTAAATACATATCAGATTAATGTTCTTTTTAGATGGGATGAATCAGTGAGAAACAGAAATCTAAGCAATTTAAAAGTGAGGCAGCTGGGTGTGATGGCATGCACCTGTAATCCCAGTGGCTGGGGAGACTGAGACAGGAGGATTTTAAGTTCAAAGCTAGCCTCAGCAACTCAGCAAGGCTCTAAGCAACTTAGTGAGACCCTGTCTCTGAAAAAAATATTAAAAAGGGCTGGGGATGTGGCTCAGTGGTTAAGTTTTATGGGTTCAGTTCCCAGTACAAAAAAAAAAAAAAAAAAACAACAAAGAGGTAATTAATAACTCTAAGAAACAAACTGTTTTATTAAAAAGGAAGTTGAAACTTGCAAGGGATGACAAAACTGTTCTATATCTCTACTCAGGTGGTAGTTATATCACTACAATATTATTAAGTACATTCAGCATCTGCCTGCCCTACCCACCCTCCCAGACTTCATGATGGAAAGGCACTTGCTGGGGTTCTGCTTTTTACTTTTTTTTTTTTTTTTTTTTTTTTGGCGGTGCTGGGGATTGAACCCAGGGTCTTGTGCTTGCAAGGCAAGCACTCTACCAACTGAGCTATATCCCCAGCCCCTGCTTTTTACTTTTTTAATGTGAGTCTGAGTCTTTGTAATTATGGAATCATAAGAACATTTTTAACAATTTACCTGTCAATAAAGCAGAAGACAGCAATTTTAAAGTAAAAAAAAAGGATATATATATATTTTAAAAATATTTTTAGTTGTAAATGAACACAATGCCTTTATTTTATTCACTTAGTTAGATGCGGTGCTAAGTATCGAACCCAGTGCCTCATACATGCTAGACAAGTGCTCTGCCACTGAGCTATAGCCCCAGCCCCAGTATATTTTTTAAAAAGGGTAAATTTTGCTGTATGGAATGTTATGCCTCAAAAAGCCTGAGTAAAAACAAAATAAAACAACTTTCTGAATTGTACATTTAAAATGTGCATTCTCAGCCCGGGGATGTAGCTCAGTGGTAGAGTGCTTGCCAAGAATGTCCAAATCCCTGGGTTCAATCCCAAGTATTGCAAAAAAAAAATAAATAAATAAATAAATAAAATAAAATAAAATAAAATAATAAAATAATAAAATAAAATAAAATAAATAAAATAAAATAAAATAAAATAAATAAATATAATAAAATAAAATAAATAAAATAAAATAAAATGAAGTAAAATGGGCATACTTTATTGTACATAAGTTGTCTCTCAATAAAGTTATTTTAAAGAAAGGATATACAATATTAGTAGACTGGTTTGATTATATATGTCATCATCACTGATTTAATAAAAAATTATAATGTAACCATTATTGGTGAGAATAGGAAAGAGGGATATTGCCTGTGTACATGAGGTGGGTGATAAGTGAGCTAAATCTTTATCCTCCAGAGTAGAAATTCAGCAGATAGTATCTAGAATCAAAAATTAAAAAAAAAAAAAAAATAGTACGTAATACTTAAAAATACTGAGGGAATTACCAGAAGGAAAAAAAAAAATCCGAAAATAGTTGCCTCTGAGGACCAGAAAGCAGGAGTGAGGATGGATAGTGAAGGATACCCTTGTTCTTCACTTAAGTCTTGTAGAATTTTTGATTTTAAAGTTTTATATATATAGTAAAACACACACACATACAATACATATACATATTAATAAAAAAACACAAACTGGGAATAAATCTAGCAAAAGACATATGCATTTTGTTTTGTTTTGTCTTGTTTTGTTTTGTTTGTAGTGTTGGGGACTGAATCCATGGCCTTGTGCATTGTAAGCATGCAGTCTACCACTGAACTACATCCCTAGCCCTAATCTGCCATTTCTTGCTCTATCTTGGTGGAACCGGGAATCAACCCCAGGCTTTACGCGTGTTAGTCCAGTGTTCTACCACTGAGCTACACCTCAGCCCAAGATTTTAAGAAGTAAATTCTAAAACATTAGAAGATATTAAATAAGACTGAAATAAATGGAGATAAACACTACATATATGACTTTAGGAAGACTCGGTATTGAAGGTGCCCTCAATTTATATATAGATTTAATGTAACTCCAGTGAAAATTCCAAAAGTTCTGTGTAGAACTTATAAGTTCTATAAAAGAACAAAGTATAGATAAGATATTTAAGAAGAACAATGAGGTAAGTGAAGGACTCTACCAGTACTAAGAATTATTATAATATTAGAGTAAATGACTATGGTATTAGTATAGAGAAAGACAAATAGCTCAGTGAAACACAATGCAGTCTCAAAACATACAAATATATACTAGATGTATCCAGGACATCACAGATCAATGGAGAGAATGAATGAATTATTCAGTATAGAGTACAGGACTAGCAGACTATTAATAAATAAAATACAAAATAAAACTGTATAACTATTTTGATACAAACAAAAAAATCAATTCCAGTTTCTGAGGAAGATCTCACCTTTCCCCTTGAAAAACCAATTTCAGACAAAAATTAGAAATAAGATGATAGGCAAATTCCATACAAAGAATTATTAAAAAATAATAATAAAGTTTGGAATAATATTCCTATAGACAATGACAGCACAAGAGAAAAACAAGCCCATAAAACAGATGAAATCTAGAGACTAATACTTCAAAATAAACTAAAGTAAAAAAAATGAAAAAGTGAACCATAGTATAAATATGAATTAGAAAAGTTAGAAGTGAGGTGAATTAGAAATTTTAACAAATCACTTCAGAAATAAATAAAACTAGGAAGAATATGTGTGCAAATAAAACACAATTCACAATGCCTTCAGGGAAATGGAATGTTAAAAGGAATAAAATCCTAAAATTAAAAAAAGAAACAAAGAAACATAAAAAGGGTTTGAGGCAAAATAACAAAAAGAAGAGAGATGCAATTTCAGACGGTCAAATGACTTGAGAGAAAACAAACAGGGACTGTTGGCAACGATTACCAACAATGATTCACCAACAGCTGCTCACATCACAAAATGAAAGGCAACCAGCCTCAATTACATGCCTCCAGATGGAAAACCACACCACCACCTATGAAGCAGTCTTGCCAAAAAAACTCAAACCTGAGTTTAAACAAGCCTCCAGGTCCAACTACCAATTTCCAGAAAATATACAGAGATAAACACTTATTAAATAATATCACAGTGTTGCAATCAACTGAATGCAGACCTGAAAACCACACAAGACAAAAGACCAGTTTCTTTAACAAATACCTGAAAAAAGGAAAAAAAGAGAGAGAAAGAAGGAAAACCTATGAGTTAAGAGGCTTAGGAGACATTTCAACTAATTGTAATGCGTAGTCTTTTTCACTTCTTGAGTTAAATAAACATTAAATAACATGTTTATGTTTATAAAGCAACTGGAAACTCAAACACTGATGGGTATTTGATACCGAAGAATTATTATTTATTTGTTTTTTAATCTTTTTTGGATGTGATAATTTTTTAAAAGCCCTCGTGTTAGCAATATATTCTGAAATATTTACAGATAAGATAAAATAATATGATGTCTGGGATTTGCTTCAAAAGAACATGGGATGGGGGCTAGGTTGGAGCTCGGGGGAAGTGCACCCACCTGGTGTGCATGAGGCCCTGAGTTCAATCCTTGGCACCACAAAAAAAAAAAAAAAAAAACAAAGCAAGTTGTATGGAATAAGATTTGCTATAGGTTGTTAATTTATGAGGCTGGATGATAAATACACGGGCAATGTTCTATTTATATTTAAAATTTTCCATAATAAAAAGTTAAAACAATAAGCATGCCTGGTTCACAACTGGTGTTTATTATTATTATTATACTATGAATACATATTTGCTAAATTAATGAGTTCATATATGAAATACAATAATGGAGAAAATATGAAATCCAAGAATATTTGTCATCAATTCCAGTTGTAAGAATGGAGCTCACTCACCCAGGGCCTGGGAGAATGAATGAACCAATAATCTCTCTTGATAAGTCAGGGAAAAGTTTGGACAGCTGAAATAAAAAGTGAGAACCAGTAAATCAGTAAAATTGTGGTAAGATACAGCAAATGAAGTAGAAAATAGTTTCAGAAGGATAATCCCAAGTGAAATGTGTCCTTTAGTTGAAAAAAATGTTAGCAAATGTGGTATCCAGCTTCAATATTCTATAAGCAAATATGAGGGGGGTTTCTACATATGAGTAGGACTGCACTACATTTAGCAAATGCAAGGTAAAAAGTGATTATAAATTAAAATGTATTTTAGCTGGGTGCAAGGATGCATGCCTGTCTATAATTCCAGTGACGGGAGACTAAGGAAGGCAGACTGCAAGTTTGAGGTTAGCCTTGGCAATTTAGTGAGAGCTTATCTCAAATAAAAAATAAAAAAGAGCTGCAGGGTGGGAGGGATGGGGGGAGGGAAAAAAATAACAGAATGAATCAAATACCATTACCCTATGTAAATGTATGATTACACAAATGGTATGCCTCTACTTCATGTACAGAGAAACAAGATGTATCCCATTTGTTTACAATAAAAATGAATTAAAAAAAAAAAAAAGAGTTGCAAATGTAGCTCAGTACTAGAGCACCCTGGGTGCAATCCTTGGTATCACCAAAAAAAAAAAATGAATATATTACCCCGGTCTTTCTCTAAGACAAGCAAAAAGATAAACAGGATTACTTCACATTAATATTTGGGGAACTCAATTTGAAGGAAGATGGATAAAGATAAAAGCTAATAAACCCCAAACTTATGTTACATAAAATCTTACTGAAAACAGACCAAAAGAGCCTCTAAATGTTTAGGACACTCTCTTGTGGGCAAAGGGAAAGATAAATCAATGGGTTCCAAGGGCCATTTCTTTTAAACCATGGCACACCTTGTGGGTGTAACTTTCTCCTTTAGAGAGGTATCGATGTCCCTTAGCAAACTGGCAAACTGCCTTTGCAGGCTGTCTCACTTTCTTCACCTGTTTATGTGCCTTTCTACTCTCTTCCTAAAAGTTTACATTGATCCCAACCAGATAATTCTGAGTTTGGGCTTAGCTTGGGTTTTACTCTGTTCTTAACAGATATTTGGGAATCTCTACAGGTCAACTTTGTTGCCTTCTATTCCAGGTTGGAAGGTAAGGTGATGTGAAGCCAGCCCTATATAGGGAAAGCCAAGTAAAGATAGCAAGACTTGCTGACCAGAGTCACAGACTGGAAGAAAGCCCAGAGTTAGGATTGTATGTAAGGATGCTGTATAAATTATGTGGAAGTAAAGAAGAAAGCGAGGAAAATAAATGAGACTGGGCACAAGAACTTAGTGAGAATTCTGATATTAGGTGCAAAGGAAAGGGGAAGGAGTAAATGATCAAAAGTGTGAGAAGAGAGCTGGGTGCAACAGCACACACCTGTAATCATGACTCAGGAGGCTGAGGCAGGAGGATCATAAGTTCATGGTCAGCCTCAGCAACTTAATAAACTTAGTGAGACCAGCTCAAAAAAAAGAACTGGGCTGGCTGGGCTGGGGATGTAGCTCAGTAGTAAAGCACCCCTGGATTCAGTGCCCAGTACCAAAAAATTTAAAAATAAATAAATAAGTTGTAAGAAGAGGCAACAACTTTGAGAATAAAATGTCTCTTTGGTAATTCTATTAATAGTGGCTGCTTATTACTTCCCAGTCAAGAGCTAGAGGAATGAAATGATATACCCCTTTGTGTACAATGAATCAAAATGCAGTTTGTTAACAAAAAAAATGCAGTCTGTAAAAATAAAAAAATCAAGAAATAATAAAGAAAAAAAGAAAAGCTAAAAAAAAAAAAAAAAGCCTGAGGTTCGCTCATTCTGAAAAAATAAAAGAAGAAATATTGGGGCAGGGGGAAGAGCTAGAGGAACTCATTTGCATGGAACGCCCAGGATCTCTAATTCTAGACTAGAGGAAAAATAATATTTCTTGGATTTAGGGATTAGAGAGCAAAGAGAGTTTATATCTCCATCCATAACTTTCAGACAGTAGCTAAAATAGACCCCAGGAGGCTGGGGAGATAGCTCAGTCAGTAGAGTGCTTGCCTTGCAAGCACAAAGCGCTGGGTTCGATCCCCAGCACCGCCCAAAAAAAAAAAAAAAAAATAGACCCCAGGAAGATCACTAAAAATCCTAACTCTTTGCAAATCAAAACAAGATACAACTTTGTACCCATTAGTATGGCAACTTTTATTAAAAAAAAAAAAAAAAAAAAGACAAGTAACAAGCATTGGCAAGGATGTAGAGAAACTAACTCCTGTGCATTATTGGTAGGAGTGTAAAATTGTACATTTGTTGTGGAAAATAGTACATCAATTCCTCAAAAAAAAAAAATATATATATATATATATAAATACCTATATAACCTAGCAATTCCATTTCTGGGTACATACCTAAGAGAACTTTCTGAAAGCAGAGTCTCAAAGAAATATTTGAACACCCATGTTCAGAGTAGGAAATTCTTCACAACAGTCAAAACAAGGAAGCATCCCAAGTGTCCGCTGATGGATGAAAGGATAAGCAAAATGTGGCATACACGGTATACAATGGAATACTACAGTCTTAAAAAGGAAGAAAATTCTGTAATGTTCTACAACATGAATGAACCTTGAAGATATTATGCTAAGTAAAATGAACAAGTCATAAAAAGACAAATATTGTATAATTCCACTTGCATAAGGTAGAAAAGTGAGAAATCAAAAAATCATCAAGTAGAATGGTAGTTGCCAGGGGTGAGGGACAGTGAAGTTCAACTGTTTGATGAACACAGTTTTAGTTTTGTAAGACTGAAGGTATAGAGATGGATGGCGATAATGGTTGCATAATATTATGAATGTATTCAATGCCACTGAACTGTACACTTTAAAATAATTAAAATAGTAAATTGTTATATATATTTACCACAATTTTTTAAAAATTGAAAAAAAATCCTAATTTCTTTAATAAAGCTGGAATTAGTTCTTGTGGAAGAATAAAATTCTCTTATTATCCTAAGGAAGCTCCCCATTCCTCCCTAAACAAATAAGCAGCGGCACTCTAGAACTCTTGACTCTTAATAGTATTGGAAATCTTCTCCTTAATCAGAAACACCAAAGCCCATTAGGATGGAAACATATAAATGCAAAAAGAGGTTAAAAAAGTGAGTGGAAATGTCTATATACATTGCACTGGAGGTCCTGGCCAGGGCAATAGGGGAAAAAAAAAAAAAAGCAAAAAGATTAAAACTCATTTTATTTGCAGACAAATGATGATGTATAAAGAAAATCCTAAGAGACTCTATATTATAACAAAGTCACAGGGTACATGGTCAAATTACAGGAAACATCAATTACATTTGATATACAAGCAATAAACAATTGAAAGATGGAATTTTAAAAATACCAATTACAATATCTCTAAAAGTATTTACCTAGGGTTGGGGATACGGCTCAGTTGATAGAATTCTTGCCTCAAAAGAACAGGGCCCTGGGGTCCAATCCCCAGCAACACACACACACACACACACACACACACACACACACACACACACACATATAAGCAAAGCATTTACCTAAATACATTTTTGAATTGGGCACAATGGTGCACACCAATAATCCCAGTAACCTGGGAGGCTGAGGCAGGATGATCTCAAATTTGAGACCAGACTCAGCACCTTAGTGAGACTCTGTCTCAAAATAAAAAAGAAAAATAGCTAGGGATGCAGCTCAGTGGTAGAACATTCCTGAGTTCAATCCCCAGTAATGCAATAAATAAACAAACAAAAATTTACCAAAATGTGTTCAAATCCTCTACACATTATAAAATATCTGAAAAAATTAAAAGAAACTTAAATATACACACACCATGTTGAAGGACTGGAAGATTCACAATGTCAAATCTCTCCAAATTATTCTACAGGTTCAATGCACTTCCAGTCAAAATCCAAGAAAGCTGCTTCTTTTTTTTCTTTTAATTTTTTTAGCTGTAGATGGACACAACACTGTTATTTTATTTATTTTTATGTGGTGCTGAGGATCAAACCCAGTGCCCCACATGTGCCAGATAATCACTTCACCACCAAATCACAACCCAATCCTCAGGAAGGCTCCTTTATAAAAACTGACAAGCCAATTCTAAAATTTACTTGGAAATCCAAAGGAACCAGGATAGCCAAAACAATATTAAGAAAATAATTGGTAGATTTATACTACCTGATTGTATGACATACCGTAAAGTTAAAATAAGACAGTGGTACTGAAGTAAAGATAGACCATAACCAATGGAAACAGAGGACAGAAACAGACTACACGTAAATGGTTAACTGATTTTCAACTAAGACACCAATGTAATTCAATGGGGAAAAGCAAAGTCTTTTTAACAAATGGCACTGATGCAACTGAATATCCAAATGGAGAAAAGATAAATCTTTATCCCTACTCTCAGGATCACTTAAAAATTAAATCAAGACAGGTCATATATCTAAATGTAAAAGCCAAACTTAAAGCATTTTTAGAAGTAAAGTAAAAGAATATCTTCACAAACTTTAGATAGACAAGGATTTCTTAGGACACAAAAGGTAGTAATTGCCAGGTATGGTGGCATATGCCTCTAATCCCAATTACTCAGGAGGCTGAGGCAAACGAATTGCAAGGCTGAGGCCATCTCAGCAATTTAGTGAGATTCTGTCTCAAAATAAAAATGGAAGGGATTAGGGGATGTGGCTCAGTGGTAAAGCACCCCCAGGTTCAATCTCCAATACCAAAAAACAAACAAATAAACAAACCAGGGTACCAGTCACTAAAGAAAAAAAAAAAAAAAAAATCAGTAATAGCTGGGCACAGTGGCACATGTTTATAATCCCAGCAACTTGGGAAGCCGAGACCAGCCTCAGCAACTTAGAGTGGTCCTAGGCAATTTAGTGAGACCCTATCTCAAAATAAAAAATAAAAAGGGCTGGGGATGTGGCTCAGTGGTAAAATGCCTATGGGTTCAATCCAAACCCCCCCCCCCCCCCCAAAAAAAAGGGAGAAGAAGAAAAAAATCGGTAATTTATATTTCATCAGCATTTAAAACTTTTGGTCATCAAAAGAAACCATTAAGAAAGTGATAAGACCAAGCCATAGACTGGCAGAAAATACATCTGGCAAAAGATTTTCAACTAGAATATATAAAGAATTCCCCTATAATGGAAATAGGACTGGGGTTGTGGATCAGTGGCAGAGCACTTATCTAGCATGTGTGAGGAACTGGGTTTGATCCTCAGTACCATATAAAAATAAATAAATAAAATAAAGGCACTGAGTCCATCTACAACTAAAAATATTAAAAAAAAAAAAGAATTCCCCCATAATCAATAACAAAATGGCAAGTGGCCCAATTTAAAAACAGGCAAATGCTTTGAACAGATACTTCATGAAGATATCCAAAAGGTTGATAAGCACATGAAAAGGTGGTTGGCATCACTACTACCAGGGAAATGCAAGTTAAAACCACGATAAGAGGTCACTACATGTACATCCACAAGGAATGATCAAAATTAAAAAGACTGACAGCACCAAATTTTGAAGATGTGAAGCAAATGGAACTCTTATATTGTATTAACAGAAGTGTAAAATAATATAACCACTTTGGAAAACTGAGAGCTTTTAATAAAGTAAACCCTACAATCTAGAACTGTATACTTAATATCTATGCATTTTGCTGTGTGTAAGCTACTCTCAAACAAAATGGGGAACATGTACATATTTGCATTAATTTTTTGTTCTTTAGTACAAAGGTAGGTTAAAAATATTAACACACCTGTTTGCAGTCACCAGAAATAGCAGGAGAAAGTTTGTCCCCCAATTCAAACAATACAACAATATCACAAAATCTGAATTTTTTTCTAAAGGACATCAATTTTAGAACAATTCCATGGTGGATCTGTCTCAGCTTACATACTATAAACCACTGGGGACACTGTTCTCCTATGTATATGCTCCTGTTAGTTTCTTAATAAAAAGAGAGTAAAACTTCAAATATCATGAGAGGTCTCCTCAATGCCTACCCTGAAGTACTGGAAATTAAATGGTAGCAAATGCTTTACTTTCACATAGTAGGCAAATGCTTTAGCACTGAACTACACCTCCAGTCCTTTTTTTTTGGTACCAGGATTTAATCCAAAGGTACTTAACCACTGAGCTCATTTAGAGGCAGGGTCTCACTATGTTGCTGAGGCTGGCTTTGAACTTGTGATCCTCCTGCCTCAGCCTCCCAAGCTGCTGGGATTATGGGCATGTGCCACTGTGCCTGGCACCTCCAGCCCTTTTTAAATTTTATTTTGAGACAAGGTCTCACTAAGTTGCCCAGGCTGGCCTCAAACTTGTGATCCCCCTGCCTCAGTCTCCTGAATAACTACAACTAAAGGTATGTGCCATCATGCCCAGGTCCTGTCTTTTTTTTTTTTTTTTTTTTTTTTTTTTCATAAAGATGTATTACTACTTGAAAACCACAGACTGACAACTAAATGTCTAAATCATAACAAAGAGTAGTTGAAGAGTACATGGGCAGCAAAGTATGTGATGTAAAACCATATTTTAAAAAAATTTTATAAACTGTAATACACTGGGAAAACCATTTATTATTTAATTTCAATAAACATTAAAAGAAATAATTATTCACCTTAAGTTTTGGGTATATGTAGCGCAGAGAATCTGCAGTTCCCATGTCAGCTTCATCAGCAATGCACACAATATCTGGCTTCATTTTCATCTTGAATTCTGTACATAAAACCTTTTGGACATCCCTGGTTGTAACCACAATGACTTCTAAAGTGTGAAAGAAAAAAAGAAGGAAAAATGCAAAACTCATTCATTTAGATAACAGTTTCACTATTTCAATTGGCTGTGGTCTGTTTCTAGGTGTAATAATAACTGCTAACGTTATTGAGACTTTTCAATGTGTCTTACATGCATTCTTTCAATTAATTCTTATAACAATCTCACTTTTAAAATGAAGAAACTTGCCCGGTGTAGTAGCACACACTTGTAATCCCACCTACTTGGGAGGCTGAGAGAGGAGGGAGGATCACAAGTTTGAGGCCAGCCTGGGCAATTTATTGAGACTGCCTCAAAGTAAAATTTAAGAAAAGGGTGTGGGGGTAGGGGGAGTGCTGGGGTGTAGCTCTGTATCAGAGTGCTTATTTAGCATGCATGAGGCCCTGGATGCAATCCTCAGTAACACACACACACACACACACACAAAGAGGAACCATGGACTAAAAGACTTTAAGTGACTTTACTCAGGATGCAATGGAATGAAGACAAATTCAGGTCTGGCTAGGCATGGTGGTGCATGCCTGCAATCCCAGCATCTAGGAGGCTGAGGCAGGAGGATCACCAAGTTCAAAGCCAGCCTCAGCAACTTATTGAGGCCCTAAGTAACTCAGTGGGACCCTGTCCCTAAATAAAATTAAAAAATGGGCTGGGGATGTTGCTCAGTGGTTAAGCACCCCTGGATTCACTCCCCAGTACCAAAGGTAGGGGGAAAAAACCCCTCAGGTCTGTGTGATTAATATCTACTTATACTATATACCACTTTTTGTGGATGTAAAGAATTCACAAGACCATTCAACAAAATATATAAATGTAATCTTAAGTCTTCATTTAGTTCTAATAGTTACCCCCACTTCTTACCAGGTAGCCATTACTGCTACACTAAGGATTAAATGAATCCAAGAAGAACCAATTTTCACACAACAGATATCTTCACCTTATCCATTTATCAATCAAACAATGACAGAAAACCTGGGGTGTTTTCACAGATCTTTGGTGAGATAATGTTACTGATATCTGATGATCTGATTTTGGCATCTCTTTGAGAATTCCCAATGTTCCATCATAGTGCTCCAGATCACAATGATCCCTCCCTTTCACTGGAATCACTCTCTTTGTTTTAAATTTATTTTCTTCCTCTCTTTTTCTTTAAAATCATTTAACCTTCCTTCCTTGATTCCTTCTTTCTTCCTGTTCTCAATTTAGTAACTCACTCTTTTAGCCAACAAATATTAATATATTTAACATGTAAAGGACAAATAAGCACTGAGAATTCAGAAAGGAACTTAACAAGGTTTCTATTCTCAAGAAACTTAACATGGAGCTGGGCAGTGGCACACTCCTGTGACCCAGCTACTAAGGAGGCTGAGGCAGGAATATTGCATGTTCAAGGCCAGACTTGGCAACTTAGTGAGACCTTTTTTTTTTTTTTTTTTTTTTTTTTTTTTTTTGCGGTACTGGGGATCGAACTCAGGGCCTTGTGCTTTCGAGGCAAGCACTCTACCAGCTGAGCGATCTCCCCAGCCCCTCAGTGAGACCATTTTAAAATATAAAAATAAAAAAGGGCTGGAGATGTAGCTCAATTGTAGAATGCCCCTAGGTTTAATCCCCACTACCACAAAAAAAAAAAAGAAAATAAACTGAATATGGAGAAATTATACATGGAAAGATTACCTAAAGAAGGCTTACTAGAAGAGATGGCCTTTGAGATAGGGCATGCATTCAAGTTCAACAAAAATTTCTCAAGTACAGCTGGGTGTGGTGGCAAACACCTATCATCCCAATGGCTTGGGAAGCTGAGGCAGGAGGATTACAAACTCAAAGCCAGTCTCAGCAACTTAGTGAGACCCTAAGCAATTTGACAAGACTGTCTCAAAATAAAAAAATAAAAAGGACAAGGGATGTGACTCAGTGGTAACGTACCCCTGGGTTTATTCCCCAACACCAAAATACATACATACATACATACATACACACATACATAATTATTTTAGTACATACTGTCTGTAAAATGCTGACAATACAGAGATGAATTAGATACAGTATCTGTTCTTAGGGAGATTACAAAGTCTCCCATACCATTAACTATAGTACAAAATAGTCCTTGAGAGGTGCCAGGATAGACTAACAAAGAATCATGGATACATAGAAGACACACTAATTAATGCTGTTAGGGATTTTGAACAGAAGGTAACATTTCCATAGGTTGGAGAGATGTGAAGTACTGTAATGGGAGCAACTGCTACTAACTGCTACTGGGACAGTCTACTAACTAGATCAAGATTCTTTAGTATAGAGGGACACAAAAGTTAAGTAGGACTATGTTAACTTCCCTCTATAAAATCATTAACAATAAGAAAAGAATGATGCTAGGAATGGTGGCATGAGTCTAATCCCAGCTACTCAGGACACTGAGGCAGGAGGCTCATAAGTTCAAGGCCCAACTGGGCAACAGAATAAGACTCCAACTTAAAAAAATGGGGTAGGGGTAGGGGAGATGATGTACCTCAGTGGTGGAGTGCTTGCCTAGCATGTGAAAGGCCTTGGTTTCAAACCCTACCACTGCAATAAAAATAAATAAGACAGAAAGACAGGCTTAGCTATTTAAATTTAAGAATTCTACATTTAGGAGGCACCTCCCCCACCAAATTGTAAGTAAGACTCAATGAGAATTTTCTATGAAGGAGATATTAAATATATTACAAAGCACACCCAAATATGAACTAAAGGTATTGTAAAAGTAAAAAAGTAAAAAGAGTTACAGAAGGCAAATCCATAAAGAGTTACTACAGGAAAGTAAGATATTTTAAACTAGGCTAAAGTGTGTCACAATCACCATCTGTGGGATCAAGCTCTAAAAAGAAAATCTCTAAAACATCTCTCTCTCTCTTTTTTTAAACATATCTCTTAACTTCAATGTCATTTAGACTACTGCACAAAAATGTCTGTGGGTTTGTGTCAGGAATGCAACTAACTCTCATAGCACAATGACCACTGAATCCTGAGGTTGGACCCCAGAATATGGCACCCTGATTTGTTACACCTAGCTGGTATTCTAATCTGTTCTACCTACTCATAGGACACTAGACTCAATGGGCTAAAGCTGAACATTTTTTTGTTTCAAACCTGATGTCTCACATTCCTTTTCCTACTTAATAGCATCAGCATCTATGATACCCAAGCAAAAGTAGAAAGAACTCTTCCCTCTGGTCTTTAAGGTTCTGCAGGGCAGGGCCTGAGATGTCTTTCTAATTCTGTATTCCCATTCTTAATATATTACTTGGCACACAACAGATTCTATTGCTAAGGAAAGTACTGATCGTGAAGTACTTGGAGTCCTAAACAGCTCTTTCTGATAACTTTACAAGGTTTGGCTTGGATCACTGAGACCAGATCTATAACAACAAAACTTAGCACTACTTTCTCAACCTTTGTCACATAGCAGCAGAATACTCCTTTGTTCCTAATTTAAAAGTGGACAGTCTCCAGCAAACTTTGAATCTTCTCTAATCATCCTCTCTCAACCTTATAATGCTAACAAATCACTGGGATGAAACACTCTAAAAGTTTTTTATGAGTGCAGTTCATTGTCATTGCTCACCTTCAAATCCAACACGCTCAAGCAGGTTCAATGGGTACCAAATTAAAGGTTTGTTCCCAACTGGAAGCAGAGGTTTGGGAATACTGGAAGTCAGGTCTGTCATCCGAGATCCCCCACCTACCGCCATCACTACTGCTTGAAATTCCATTTTTTAGAAACTGCAAAGAAACAACAGGAAAAAAAGATGTAACAAAAATCAAAGGACATACAAGACTAACCCATTTTTCTTCAGGTTACTGATACCCACTTATATCAGATGTATCACTTCCAACTTTAGTTACCATATGACTGCAAAATACACACACACATCATCATCATCTTTACCATACTCTAGTCAACACAGATACTCAGGTCTATTATCGGTAAAAGCAGGGGTATATGGATGAAAAATATCTGGCTTGGCCCTTAGGTTGTTCACCAGACAGATTCAGTAAATTACAATATACCACCATCAGTGTCATGGCAGGGATATATCTAAGAAACAATGGACACAGGATGAAGGGAACACCTGGTCTTCCAAGAAAACATAGGAAGGTAATGCTCAAGTTGATTCTGAAGAAGAATTTACTGAAATGATATTTTAATTCTTATTTCGTGAAAACATTAAAAAAAACAACTTCTCACTAGAATTAAAAGTAGAAACACAGGCATGTTAATCTGAAAGGTATAAAACGGACTGAAGATTCCTCTAGTAATTCATCCATATGCTCTAGTCTTCTTATTACCCCTAGTTATAAAAGCTATAAACACAAATGTAGGTTTGTAGTGTTATTTTTGTGTGGTACTGGGCATTAAACCCAGGGGTACTCTACCACTGAGCTACATACTCAATCCTTTTTATTTGTTATTTTTGAGACAGGATCTCAATAAGTTGCCCAGGCTGGCCTCAAACTTGTGATCCTCCTGCCTCAGTCTCTCAAGTAGCTGGCATTACAGGTGTGTACTACTGAGCTGAGCAAATATAGGCTTATATGTGAACCTAGATTTGTAGAATCCAATTACAGAAACAATCTAAGTTGTTAATTCCTTTTTCAAACTCAAGGTAATAAAAAAAGCAATTTTTCACTTGAAAAAGAACCTCTTTATAGCAGCTACCACAGAACAGAGGCACAGGAAAAGGTCATAAATCCTGATGATATAAACTGAAAGATTTTTTAAATATATATATATCTAATACATATATTTTGTAGATGAACATAATACCTTTATTTTATTGATTTTCCTGTAGTGCTGAGGATTGAACCTAGTGCCTCACATGTGGTAGACAAGTGCTCTACTACTGAGCTATAACCCCAGCCCCGAAAGTTTTCTTTAACTTACAACAAATGATGTAATCATGTGCAAACTTCAATGTTTAGAAAAACAATCTAACACCAAATTAGCAAATAATGCTGCACCTTGACCATATACTCAGTCCTGGGCTCCCTACATCAATATCTAAAACCCAGCACTTAACACCCAGTATATCCAAAACATAAGATGAAGATACGGTTCATGCACAAACTTGAAGACATAGTTATTTCCATTTCAACAAGCATTGCTTCATATCAGAATCTAACCTCACTCTGACATTATACAATTTCCATGGCATTTGAGGTTGTGAAAAAAGCACTGAACCCTTAAGAGTCAAAAGATCCAAGTTTAAATTTTGGTTGTGCCACTCACAGATGGTGTGGAGACTGACATTTAAAATTATCACCGGCACCTTCAGTTTTCAGAAGAGAGCCTGGTGGTTAAGTTCACAGATCCTAGAACTCGTAGACTCAAAAGATCCTCCTGCTCCAGCATTTACAGTAGCTGGGGCTGCAGGCACACATCACCATGGCCAGCTGCACTGCTATTTTTGCTTTATAGGTTTCCTTTCTCCCGTGTCTAGTAATCAACTACAAAGCTTTTAAGATTCAGCTCAAGAATCATCTTCCCACAAGGCCATTCCTAACCCTTCCCATGTCTCTGGCAGAAGGGGTTCCTTTTCCCTATCTGCTTCCACTCTACTCACTACAGATTAGCTCAATCTTTACAGGCCTTACTGCACATGTGTTTAATGACTATTTAAAAATGAGCTCCTTGAAAGTAGGGATTGTGTGCTGTCATCATTGTATTCCCAGTCAGATGCCAGGCATGCAATATGTATGGAATCAGGATCCCTGAAACTCACAACAGCCTCAAGAGTCAAGCTCAAACATGCACAGAGTGGCATTAGAACCCAAGTCGCTGGGACCTGAGATTTCTGCTCTCAGTGAGTTTCTGAGTGAAGAATGGTAACCTGGGAAGTAAGAACAGTTATGAATATAACTAACCATGTTAACCAAGCGAACTATCAAATGTTTCAATGTCAAGGCTCTGTGATGGGAACCAAGGCAATGAATCTTCCAGCCTCCCAAGCTTTAGAAGGAGTGTTCCCGGCTTCGCAGACGTGCCTCACTGCCTTCTCCGGCTGGGAACGTAAGAGAGGCCATGGCATCATAACTGAGCGCTGACTGAGGCAGGGACCTTCTTACATCTCCATGTATTTCACTGCTCTGCACCCAAACAACTAAAGGTAGGTTGAATAATTGAAGGTCTGAGGTGGGAAAAGTTCGGGCATGGTGCTCAGGGCGTCTGATACCAGGTCTGGTGTTCGCTCGATGTGAACTCTCCCTCCCCGAAACTCAGTTTCTCCATCTGCTGTACAAAGTAGTTGGCTCGAATCCTCCCCAACCTGCTTCTAGTGTGGACACTTGGCTCCATGGCCGTGTGGAGCAGGGACTCACACTAGTCACTTCAGGGTGCATCACCCCCTTCTGCCCTTTCCAATCCACCTCGACCCAGCTCGGCGAGTCCCTATGAAGAGGGGGTCTCCAACCCGCTTCGCGATGCTCACCCGGCTCAGCTGGCTAGTGCGCGGCCCGGCAGGACAGAAGCCACGGCTTTACCTCAGCTCCCAGCGCGTCGCAACCGCTCCCAGCGCTCCCCACGCTGCCGCTGACTGACAGCCCAAAAGCGCAGGCGCGCAATAGTCGAGCAGATCGATGCTGCTGGGCAGACTCACCGAGAAGAGGCGAGCGCCGAGCAATAGATTACACCCGGGAAGCGCACGCGGCGGAGGAGCGAAGGGGAGAAAAGAGAAGGGGACCGGTGAACACTGGACTGCCCTAGAGCCTTCTGTCCAGTACAAAACGGTGTAGGGTTTCGTCAGCGCTGTCCTCTCGTCCATTAATGTCCAACTCCCAACGTCCACCGAATGTCCCGCCCGGAGCAGGGTTCCAGGAACCCAGGTGGAACAGGTGACAGTCTTTTCCCTCAAGGAGTTCCTATTCTAGGACCTGGCTACCACTGCCACTCTGAAAAGAGAGCTCATTGGATGCCTCAATTTTTGGTTAGCCAGTTGGGGGGAAAAAAAAAAAAAAAACACGGAGTGGCGCAAGCCTGAAATCCCAGCAGCTCCCGAGGCTGAGACGAGGATCGCGAGTTCAAAGCCAGCCTCAGCAAAAACAAGGCGCTAAGCAACTCAGTGAGACACTGTCTCTAAATAAAATAAAAAACAGGGCTGGGGATGTGGCTCAGTGATCGCGTGCCCCAGAATTCTATCCCCAGTACCAAAAAAACAAAAAACAAAAAAAAACAAAAACAAAAACAAAAAAAAACAAAAAAACAAATCCCAGGTTGGGGAGATAACTCAGTTGGTAGAGTGCTTGCCCCGCAAGCATAAGGCCCTAGATTCAATCCCCCAGCACCGGGAAAAAAAAAAAAAAAAAAAAATCCCTGAAGGCCAGGGATCCGCAGGGCTTCTATGTGTGAGACGGCTAACAACCACTCGTGCCAATTTTGGTCATCCAAATAGCGAGTGAGGGAGTCAGCAAAGGCCTCCCTGAGAACGTGACACTAAACAAGAATTCAAAGAGATTTGAATCAGGCGGGTCTTAGGTAACCTTGCAAGCAGACTAGCCAGCAAGTACAAAGACCCTGAGACAGACTACATTCTCAAAAAACAGCAGAGTCCAGTGAGGCTGAAATGAAGTAAGCCAGGGGAGAGCGAATGACTGTAGAAGAGGTGAGAAAGGTAGTGGGAAGAAGGTTGAGAATCCAGATCCTGTGGAGATAGTGGGTTATTTTGAGGGTCTTAAATTTTGCTGTGAATGAGTTAGGAAGCTAACAGATTGTTGAGCACAGGAATATAATATGACAGTGTTTTAAAAGATAACTCTGGTGGCTGTTTTGACAATAAACTCCCTAAATGCAAGGAAGGAGACCACTTAAGAGACTGCAATTGATTGAAGGATACCAAAGGCCTAAGTCTAGACAACTTCCACAATTGTGAGAAATAATAATAAAATAATTGTTGTTCTAAGTACTAAGTTTTGAGGTGGTTTGTTAAGCTACAATAGATAACTGAAACAACGGCTGGTCTCTCCACACGTTCCTGCAATTTCCTAATCTTTTTTCCTATATGTCTCTCAAAACCCAAATTTCTTTAGTTTCCTGCTAGTTAGGAGGCACAGCCTAATTTCTGTAATAAAAATAAAGGCGATTGACTTCATGGACTCAATATTTATTGTCTAATATATGACAAGCAATGTCTTAGAGCTAGGTGGGAATACAGCTGTCAATGAGAAAAATGGGACATGTAATTTTCCCCAGACTTTCAGCCAGAATAAGAGGAGCTCAGGGGAGAGGGCAGAGAGGACTGAAAGGAATAGGAGGTCATTATGAACTGAAATAGAATTCCATGCATGTATGAGTTTGTTGGGATTAACCCAACTATGTGTAACTGTAATGCTCTAATGAGAGAGAGGGGGAGAGAGAGAGAGAGAGAGAGAGAGAGAGAGAGAGAGAGAGAGGAACTCAGCTTAAATTCTGCTAAAACAAGTTTTAAAAATACCTGAGGCTTATATCTACAAAATGGGTTTATCCTTGCCTCTCCTTCACTTTAAGATGCTGGTGATTATTGAATTATTACTCATTTTAATTCAAATACAACAGTGTGTTGGCAAAGAGGAGCTATGGAATAATTGATTCAGCCACAGGAGGCCTGAAACCTGACTACCCCGTCCTTTCCCAAAAGATTGTCTTTGGTATTAGCTCCAACAAGACTCAGAAGTTGAGCTGAAGGTATGGCTCAGTTGGTAGAGTGCCCGCCTTGCAAGCATGATGGCCCTGGGTTCTAATCCCCAGCACTAAAAAAAAAAAAAAAAAAAAAAAATCAGAAGTCTTGGAAATTATGGTATGGGTTTTCATGGGGTATTTGTTTTTGCAGTGCTGGAAAATCAAACTCAGGGTCTTGCACATATTAGGCAAGTGCTCTATCATTTGAGCTACACCCCAGGCTCAGCTACATCCCAAAACCCTACAGCTTGGCTTTGAGCTAAGAACTAATTTTAAAGTAAGAATAGCAGTCAGCCCATATCTGTCATACATTTTAAATGTTCATGTTTAAATTAGTGAATGCCTTCAAGAACTAAAGGGCTTTCTCTTCTAGTGGAGGAAAGTAGTTGAGAGATTACTTCAGTCTATACTTACTTTAAATTACTCCCATAGGATAACAATTCTCAGTTTGATCTCTGGACTCTTTGCACTCCTTAAAATGATTAAAGACCTCAACAAGCTTTTGTATCTATTGATATTTACCATATTAAAAGTTCAAACTGAGGGAAATATTTTTAAGTTGTTAATTCATCTTTAAAAATAAAATAATAAGCCAGGCATGGTGGTGCCTACCTGAACTCCAGCTACTCAGGAGATCGAGGCAGGAGGATTGCAAGTTTGAGGCCAGCCTGGGCAAACTAAGCAAGACACTGTCTCGAAATAAAAAATAATAAGAAAAGAGGTGAGGATGTAGTTCAGAGCACTTGCCTAGCATGTTCAAGACCCTGGATTCAATCCCTAGTACTATCACTCACTCAATCAATCATACGGTAAATATTTTAATAAAAAAAATGTAACCTATCAAAACAAAAAATTTGGCAAGAATATCATTGTTTCATCTTTTTTTTTAAATTTGTTTAACATCTGGTTTAATAGAAAACAGCTGGATTCTCTCTTCAACTGTGATACATTGTTCGGTCGTTTGACCTCACACAGATACAGAGATGGAAAACAGAGGTTTTAATAGCCTTTTTGGATAACTATATGTGTTCATATACTATATTCCACCAAAACTTAATAAGTGGTGGTTTTGTTGAAGGTTAGTTGCATATAAAATCTGAAATTATATCAGTTAGCATTTTGTACTGTTACATTAAAATACCTGCACTTTTTTTCTTTTTTCTTTTTTTTGTGCTGGGAATTGAACCCAGGGCCTTGAGCTTGTGAGGCAAGCACTCTATGAACTGAGCTGTATCTCTAGTACCCCCCCACACTTTTTTTTTTTTTAAAATAACTGCACTTGGAATGGACATTTTACCCATGCATGGTTTTGCGACTTGGCATATTGATCATTTGTAAAATATTGGTTCCCTGAGTTAAGCAGATCTTCCCAAAGATAACTCATTTACACAATATAAAAGAACCACATTTGTTAGTAATATCACCATCCATCTCATCAGAAAAATTCGTAAACACTGAAAGTTGGCAAGCTTCTGATGTGAGATACAAGTTTTCTAAAATTCTAATTTTCTCTTGAAAGCTCAAATATTATCATTGGCAAAAAACACTGGTAGTGGTTTTCCTTGAAATGACTAGCTCACTTTATTTTGATAAATTTTCAGTCAGTTTGTCAGTTGTTCTGACAAATATGTAAATATGTTGTCTGAAAAAAGGAGCCATTCAAATCACAAGTCCGTCACACAAGAGCTTCTGGAGCTAACTACCATATTTCTCTTGTGTGCACAGCAGTGTTATATGCATACTTCCCTCATGAAAGACCCTCTTCAGTGAAACTGACTTTGCTTTATTGTTTCTCATTTTTATTGCAAGTGTGTAGCAGTGAAGAACACAATAACTCTGAGTGCAGTGTTGGTGTCACCGCTTTAAATATAAAGAACCCACAGTTTTACCCACCACTGATTTTGCACTACAGGGCAAATATCAGTGTGATGGCAAAGGGACAAAAATGTTTCAGCATTATAATGAAAATAGTTTTGACCCAACACATGCCCGGAAAGGAGTTGGAGATCCCCAAGAGTCCATGGAGGACACTTTAAGAACTGTGGTATTACGCGAGTTCTTTCTTCCTGGCTCCTACTGCTTCTAGTACTTACATTACGGCACTTACCATAAACAATTATTACCACCTTTTCCAAGTCCTCTCTATCACACTGGAAGACTTTTGAGGATAAGGGCTGTATCTTATTTGCTCCCAGGACCTAGCTCAGGTCTGGGATGTGCTAAGTCAATAATCTTGAATTAATTGAAAATTTCTCCTATATTTTCTTTTAACCTCCCATTTGATGGTGGGAAAACTGGGCTGAAAGCCCAGGTCACTGTCATCTCTTTTGAAGTCCTTCTAAGTCAATCTCTATTATTGCTCCTCATGCCTAGACTCATGCTCATTACTTATTATTCTTTAAGTATACAGGAAGTACTTAATAAATGCTTACTAAATACAGGCTACTTCCTATAATGTTTGTTTTCTATTCACAGTGACTACTTCTCATTTCTTCCCAAGGAGGGGGGAATAAATTAAGAAGGGCAAACTTTCTGGGCATGGTGGTACATGCCTGTAATCCCAACTAGTTGGGAGGATGAAGCTGGAGGATTAAAAGTTTGAGGCAGCCTGAGCAATTTAGCAAGACCTTGCCTCAAAATTAAAAATAGAAAGAGCTGGGGATACACCACTGGGGATATACATTGTACACCACTGGGTTCAATCCCTGATACTCCTCCCCACCAAAAAAGAAGGGCAAACTCTCTGAACTGTGGGAGACAAAAGAAACCTTTCAAAAGTTGGGCCTTGGCTCACAAGTATTCTTCCCACAGTCTGCTAAAGATCTCTTTGGGAATTTCTGGCCACATCATAATATTCATCTATTCCATTTGGCTGTGGACTTGTCAGTGGGACTGGGAATTATTGTTTTTAGAATGCTGAGTGAAAGATAAAAATGAAAAAAAAAACTACTTTGGCAGTCAATTGCAGGTCTTAAAATACTTGCATTTTATTTTTGTACATAAGTTCTGTGAATGCCTAAATGATTAATAATAAGAGAGTGAATGATGCTACATTGTTTAGTATAAAAAGTATGGAAAGAATATTCATTCATTAGGACTTTAATATTTCTCTTCAAGCATATAAAAGTGTCATCATTGGTGTTTTTAAAGGCCAAGAATCTGGCTACTCCTGTTCTAAACTGATGGATCAATTTTTTAAGTAAGTGATTTAATCAATTTGTTGATTCTTCCCTTTATTAAAAACAATAACTTTTCAGATGACTTGCTTTTAAATCTGATAAGTATGGATTTTGGGCCACAATTGCCTTATTCATTTAACAACTATTTGTTCATTGCCTAACTATCAGTGCCTGTTTGGAATTATTCCCTGTCTCCAGTCTCCTTTCCAAGGATAGTTCAGGCTCCTGGCATACAGTTCTGAACAAAAGAAAGATGGAGCTTATATTCTTGCAGAGATAGGCAGGATAAATGTGCTTTTTTTCCTTTTTTTTTTTGCAGTACTGGGCATTGAACCCAGAACCTTACCCTTGGCATTGTACCACTGAGCTATATTCCCAGCCCTGAGAAGGATAAATTATGAAGAAGCTTAAATAATAAACTGACAATATATTAAAAGGTGATAAATACTATTTGTTGCCAGAAGCCTGATTCCAGGGGTTCCTAATAAATCTGGTTGAGCCATTTGTCCCAATAACCAAGTGAAAAAAGTAATTGTGAAAAGCAGGAAAGGAACTTAAATCAATATAGCTCTATTGGGAAGGCAAAATGAAATCAAGCTTCTCAACCTTCTCTTTGGGATACTGACATGAGCTTTACGTTTTTTATTTATTTATTTATTTTTTATCTTGCCCCTTGAGTACAAAACTCTAACATTGTGTGTGATGACATGAGCGGTGTACATGAACTTTTTTTTTTTTTTTCATACTGGGGATTGAACCCAGGGGTTCTTAAACACATCCACAGCTCTTTTTATTTCTTTATTTTTTTGTGGTGCTGGGGATTGAACCCAGGGCCTTGTGCATGCAAGGCAAGCAATCTACCAACTGAGCTATATCCCCAGCCCTCTTTTTATTTTTTATGTTGAAACAGAGTCTCCCTAAGTTGCTTAGGGCCTCGCTAAGTTACTGAGGCTGGTCTTGAACTTGTGATCTCCCTGCCTCAGCCTCCCAAGTTGCTGGGAGCATGAACACTTTTGTTGCATGCCAAAGTAAGATGGCTGTGTCAAGGGAAAGTGCATGTTGTGATTGCTTGAGTTCCAAGTTACACTAGCCCTTTTCTTCTTTGAACACCATTTTTGGGGGGTCATTAGCCTCAGGTTTTTGGTCTCTGCTTCGTCATCTTCTGTTTGCTGTCCTCATCCTCTTCTTCATAACCATCTTCATCACCCCCTAGGGCAGGAAAGTGGTCCTCTCCATAGGCGTCAAATACCCATCCACCCTTCTCTTCAGTGACGCTGCCCACAGCTTCCACTCCATCCTCACCATGAAACTTGGGCTCTGAAATCTTTTGTGTAAACCTCCAGAGACTGAGCTTTAGGTTTAAACAGAGAAAGAATGGGCAGGGGGCTAGAGGTATTCATAATTAAACAGTTTTGGTCAAACTATGGCCTGATTCATCATTGTCTCAGTTTTGGTTCTGCAAGGCAGCTCCAGAGAAGTCCTTACTGCTTGAGGTGGCAAATTCCATTTGCTGCTCAGGCTGTTTATGTAACAGATCTGTGATCCCCAAAAGGGGCAATTTTGTTCCGATGAGACAATTTCTCTTGCTTAGGGGAGCAGTCTTTTCATGAGATGATCTGCCTGCAAGGCTTGCTATTCTGCAAAGGTGTAGGGCAATGGGAACTTTCAGGTGCCACACCAATAGTCTGGAGTAGAACCTTATAAAAGCTGACAGTTGAATGTCCCTGCAAATCTTGAAAATAACTTAGTTATTCTTATCTTGATGTCTTTGGTCTCAAAAGGGAACCAGATAGGTTAGGCAAATATAGGGCTAACAACCTTATATACCAGTTTTTCGATATGTACTTCTTAAATTATTAGCATGCTTATGTGCAGTTAGTAAAAATCTGACCCAAGATTTAAGGCAAAGGGGACAAATATAAAATGAAGGCAGAAATGCCAAACTTTACCCTTCTTTTAATTACCCATCAGGCATCAGCAGTCACAAATGAAATGTCAGTACTTCTTGCAAAAGCAGCTTCTAGTTCACTATTATAGTACTTTGGGCATATGAAAATCATGAGCAGGGAGAATACTATATTGACAGTTGTAAAGTTTTGGAGTTTAAAAGAAGGTATTGAAATTTGGGACTTGTGTTTCATCTAAATCTTTCTACGACTTTGTATCAAATAAATTTAGAAGCAAAAGGAACAGCTGACATTGGTAAAAATGGTGAAGTATAGGTCCTCCAAAAATCCTCTTCTCTCTAAAACAATAAGAATACTATCAAAGATTGCCAAAATCAATTTTTTTTTAAGGATGTGGTTGTTTTTCCTTTTTTTGTACTGGGGATTGAACTCAGGAGTTCTTTACTACTGAGTTACACCCCCAAGTCCTTTTTATTTTTTTTATCTTGAGACAGGGTCTCCCTAAGTTGCTGAGTCTGGCTTTGAATTTTCAATTCTCCTGATTCTGCCTTCTGAATAGCTGGGATTACAGGTGTGTGTACTTGGGCAGGTAGCTTCTTTCAAAATCTGTTGGTAATTGGTCACACAAGGTCTCTTACTCAGTTTATACACAGACAATGAAGAGTATTTGTGTTGCTTCCTTGTCTCCTAGAGATAACCCATGAAACATTTTTCAAAAATAATCAAAAGAAAATTAGTTATCAAAAGCACATCAAAGAAATGAAAAATGATAATGCTGGAAGTGAAGTTAAAAGGGAATGTAAAGGCTGGGGTTGTGGCTCAGTGGTAGAGCCCTTGCCTAGCACGTGTGAGGCATTGGGCTCAATTGTCAGCACAGCATATAAATAAATGAATATAATAAAGATCCATCAACAACAAAAAAAAATTTTTTTTAAAAAGGGAATATAAATGGAGTTGTAGAAGATATAACTGATCATGGAAATGTTGACTCTATTGTCATGAGAGACTATAGTTGTGCAGTCAGAGGAACTTAGTGAAGGTGGAATTTCACCAAGTAAAATTACATTATTTGCAATAACAAGGAAAGAAGTTGTGATAAAAAAAAGTATTTCCTAGGGGAAGCAATGACAGTAAAAACTTTCATATTAAAGAGATTCTCAGAGATTTTTTCATGAGATTGAATATACAAAGTTTAAACATGTTTTAGCAGATCCAAACTTATGACAATTCACTGAGGCTTGGAGATGCTGCTCCATGTTATGGTGTACAAGAAAAAAGATGCAAACACTGTTCTAACTATTCCTTTTTTTTTTTTTTTTTTTTGAGGGGGTATGGATACTAGGAATTGAACCAGGGTCCTTGAGCATGCCAAGCACATGCTCTACAAAAGTTATAATACTGAGCTACATCCCCAGCCTATTTTATTTTCTAGACAGAGTCTCACTAAGTTGCTCAGGCTGACCTCAAACTTGCTGCCATTCTCCTGTCTCAGTCTTCTGAGTCGCTGGGATGGGATTACAGGCACATGCCACCATGTCCAGTGATTATCAATTTTTCTAATGCTTTAGTGTATTAACCTAAATCTAAGTACAATTAAACATTTCTTTTACTATTTTAAAAAAATTTCCTTATAACTTACATTGACAATGAGAATTTTTAATGTTTTGATGAAGAGGTTTAAAGATCATAGAACATCTTTTCCCATAGATTAATTTTTAACCTAAATCTAACCTAAATCTAAGTACAATTAAACATTTCTTTTACTATTTTAAAAAAATTTCCTTATAACTTACATTGACAATGAGAATTTTTAATGTTTTGATGAAGAGGTTTAAAGATCATAGAACATCTTTTCCCATAGATTAATTTTTGTTTTTCAAATACAATTGCTAATATTTTCAGATGACTTATTACAATTCATTAGAAAGATGTAGCAAAGGGTACTGGATATAGGCAATACATTCACACAGCAAAAATAAACTATAAAAATACGGAACGCTTCACGAATTTGCGTGTCATCCTGGCGCAGGGACCATGCTAATCTTCTCTGTATGGTTCCAATTTTAGTATATGTGCTGCCGAAGCAAGCACCCCATAGATTATTAAGGTCTCTTTGTTTTTTTTTCTACTTTTAGGATCATTTGATACAGTCTGAGGCAACTATGCAAAACTCACAATTCTTATTTCTGCTTTTTGTTTTTTTCAGTGCTGGGGATCAAATTCAGGGGCTCACACACAAGTGCTATGGCATTGAGCTACATTCCTGACCCCAAGGAATTCTTATATACAAAAATTTAGCATATAATAAGTAATGTGAAAGTTAATCATTTCAAATCAAAAGTAAAAGGACAGGTAATTAAAAAAACGGAAGCTGAAGAAACTGATTAGGCATTTGGAAAAGATAGACACAAAACATCATCTTCTATGTAAGAATGAATTTCAGCTGGGTGTGGTGGTACACACCTGTAATCCCAGCTACTCAGTACGAGTACTGAAGCAGGAGAATGACAAGTTTGAGACTAGCCTCAGCAACTTAGCAAGGCCCTCAGCAACTTAGTGAGACCCTCTCTCAAAATAAAAAATAGGAAGGTCTGGGGTGCAGTAGTTAAGTCCTCTGAGTTTAATCCCACCAAAAAAATTTACCAACAAAAAATATTAGGCAATCCTGTACCTACTCTTACTGGGAAAGGATTTTAAGAATTCTATAATAATAATTAACATTAATTAATTACCATGTGCAGGTAACATTTTAAAGATTTTTTCCTGAATTAGTTGTCACAACAACCCTCTGAGGGAGGCACGATGATTGTCTTTTATTTTAAAAAGGTGGAATCTGAGGCCCAGAAAACTTAGGCAACTTGCCTGTGGTAAAGCCAGGATATGAACACAGGCAAGTTGACTCCAAAGAATCTTTTTAAAAAGTTGATTCCAAAGAATCTTCTTTTTGAATTCAAAGAATGTTCTCTTAATTATTTTCTTATATTGCTTTCCCATGGTATATATTCAATGTATGGTTTTTTTCATAAAGACACAGGTTCAAGTCAGGTACAGGGGCTTAGGCCTGTAATTCCAACGATTTGTGAGGCTGAAGCAGGAGGATTGCAAGTTCAAGGCCAGCCTCAGCACTTTAGCATGGCCCTAAGCAACTCAGCCAGACACTGTCTCAAAAAAATAAATAAAAAGGGCTGGGGATATGGCTCAGTGGTTAAGTGCCTCTGGGTTCAATCCCTCGTACCAAAAAAACAAAAACAAAAACAAAACAAAACAAACAAAACAACAACAACAACAAAAAAAAACAAAACCAAAAGTTTTCAAGTTCAAAGCTTTGGGACTGGTAGACTACCACCCAAATCCTAGCTTCATCACTTACTACTTCCTCCAGGCAAGTTACTTAATTTCCCTTTGCTCCAGTTTTGTCATCTGGAAGAGTATAGTAATCCTATTTACTTCATAGAGTTGTTGAGATTAAAGCAGTTGACATGATAATATATATATAACACTTAGCACAATACTTTGCACTAAGAGGGTCGTTGATCACTGACTACCAAACTTACATTTAGTACTGTGCAAAAATTGTTACAAATATAAGGGAAAATATAACAAAAGCAATAGAAAAATACTTGAATTAACCATTTTACTATGTTCTCTAACAGTACTGGTATCTTCACTTGTCCTTATAGCTCTTACCCAAGTGTTACTAAAGGCCGTTTACATGATTCTTTGTTTAATATATGTATCTCTCTTCTATAAGTGTTTAAACTCATGAAGGCAAAAATAACCACTACTTGCGCCCTATTTATTCATTGCTAGTGCGGTGCTCAACATCAGTGCTCCATGTTTGTTTGTGGGAGGAATGAATGAATAAATGATTAAGTGAAAAACAAACTACAAAATAGTGTGAGTAAAAGAGGGACCAAGGACATGTGGCTACTACTAGGCACAGAAATGGACTACATTTACTCCAAACCAGACAGGAGCCTGCAGACCAGGCCCTTTCCAGAATGACAGAGAAGGGGAAGAGGTAGAGCTTGCTGGTAGAACTGGGTGGGAGTTGTGGCCTCTGGGGTTCCTGCCTCTTCAGCTCCTTGGGGGAAGGTGTGTGTCTGTGTCTTTTTCTCTCCCGTGGGTCATCCAGAGAAGAGAGATGGGGAAGGGGCAGGATAGGGCTCCCCAGATGGCTGAACTGTGGTGTTAGACTTTGTTCTAACATCATTTGTTCTAACACCTTTGTTAGGCCTTGTTCTGGTGCCACAATAGGGAGAGAAATTTCTCAGCCCAGGCAGTGTTAGAGTGAGCCCTAGAGGACAATGTAGGAAAGAGTTGAGAGAACAGGACCCTTCCCTGAGAAATCTGCCTCCACAGTCATATTGTACTGCCTCAGATCACTGGGCCCCAGGGACTGTGCTTGAGGGTGTGACTGCCCCCTGGTGGGAGGCTGTACCCACATCTCTGTAATTGAGTGCAGACAGGAAGCAGGTGGGGTTGGTAGTGATGCTGCTATTTCCATGTTTGTCAAAATCCTCACCTGGCTGGCCTGTCAGTCAGCCCAAGGATTTGTCCTTTGATGTGACATTCTTCTCCCTACTTGGATCCAGAAGTGGACTTCCAAATCACTATAACTATCCCAGAAGATGCCAGGCCAGCACTGCCACCCAACACATTCCTGGGCTCTTATTTCCTTGCCTCATCCATTCCAGATGTAATGTTTGTCCCTGAGAAGCCCCATCACTCTAACTAGGCATATATCTCCTTGGCTACCAGCAGGGCAATAGCTGGGGAAGGTTCTTCCAAGACATATCAATTCTCTAGGTACTCCATGAGCCTAGCAGACAATCCAATAAACAGACTTCAAGCTCCAAAAACACATTTTGAAGGAATGAATTCATCTGTTTATTCTATTTTCCCATGTGCAAGCCCTTCTTTTGAAGGAGTATCATGGAGGCCCTCAAGGAAGGGAGGACTGGGACAGGGGCGTGCATAGCCCTAGGAGCAAGTTTAAAGTCTAGACTTCATTTTAGAATAGGGTAAAGGGGAGCTATTGGAGATTTTGGAGAAGACATAACTGGTCTTTTACCTGTGCAAAATTTTGGGGGTAAAATAGCAGATGGGGACTCAGGCTGGAGGTGATACAGGAGTGATGAATATGAGGTGGTGGTCAAGAATTAATGCTGAGTGGATGTAGGTTCTGAGTCAGGGAAGGGAGTGGCACCCAGTCAGTTGAGACTGGGTTGGAGCAAGGACAAATCTCACACCTCTGCTATGGAGGGAGAGGAGGAAAAGACCAATATGTGAAGGAAAGGATGCTCAGCTCTGGCTTCATTTTGGGGGATGACCAAGAAGGATGACTATCATTCTTTATCCTTCCTTATTTCTTTGCCTGGGGAGGGACACATACAACATCCTCCAAAGTTTTTAAAAATCTGAGCCATGGCTGAAACCAGAAAAGGAAAAAAAAATAGGTGGAACCAAAAATGGAAGCAAAATCCATGGGGTGGGGAGCTGGATGGCCCCCTTCAAGTAGCTCAGGCCTGGCAGCTTGTGCTGGGCTTATGGAAGAGTCCCTCTCACAGAGGCTAAGTACCTCGAGAAGTAAGCCCCAGCACTGTAGGGCTTGTGTTTCTGCGGGGCTGGACCACTAGTGTCAAGTCACCACCCCTGCTCCAACCCCACACAGGAGCAGGGTTCATTGCAGGTTTCTGGAACATGGCAGCCCTCACCAGGAGTACAGATCCAAACTGGGCAGCGAAGGTGTGCCCTCCTGGGTGAGGGCAGTGGGGCCTGTGTAGGGAGGCCTCACTCCTCCCAGGGGCTCATATCAGTGTCGATGGCCACACAGTTGTAGGCGGCATAGCGGAGCTTCTCCTCGCACACTTTGGCACTGTGGGGGTGGGGCAGGGCTCGGTCAGGCCCCTCCACCACTCCCAAAGGCAAGTAGGCTCCAGTTTGTGCACTTCACTGCCAGAAGTCCTCCCACACCAAGGATGCCACCCCAGGCTGGAGCCTATGAAAACCCACCTGACATAGTGTGGTAAGAAGAGGGTGCTGGAGCAGGTGGAAGACTCAGGCAGCGCATCTGTGGTCTCGTATCTGGGGGTGTTGAGGGGCCACAGATTAGAAGATTTGTAGGGGTGTATGAGTATGAGTATGAGTGTGTGTATGTGTGTAGGGGTGGGCACCTCAGGCTCTCTCTGCTGTATTTCCACTCACCCCAGCTTGTCTGGGTAGATGTAGATCCGTGCTGGCAGGCGGCTGCGGCCTGTCACAAAGCGCAGGAAGCGGCTCCGGTCCTCTAGGTGGAGGAGAAGGAAACGAGGGAGGTTCTACAACTTTTACCCTGCTTCTGAATCTCACAAGTGGATCAGTGCAAGCATCACTCTGCCCTCCTCCACTGACCATTGGTGAAATTGTTCAGCGCCTCCCAAAAATACTGCACCCGCGTGTCAGATGGCTCGAAGTCCTCAAATCGAGCTGGAGGGGACAATGTCAGAATTCATTCTTAGGTCTCACCCTGTCCAGTCCTTAAGCTCCATCCCCTGAGCTTCACTATTACAGCATCTAGAACTCACTGAGCTTGCGCAGAGCATCCACAGTGACCTCTGGGTCCCCACACACCTTCTTCTCCAACTCCTGCCAGGTCAACAAGTCCAGCACAGCCTGCGGCACCACCTTCAGCAGACCTGCCTGCATGGCTGCCACCTGGGGAGGAGGGAAAGGCCTGGCTGGGAGAGAAGGCATGACTCTTAGCTTACACTTGGGGCATCTCTTTACCCCACTGATCAGTAGGAATGTGAAGCAGAGTTATGGTAGGGGCCAAAGTTCTTAGGATTGGTCCTGGTGGCCTATCAGGCAGGGTTTTGGGGACTAGGGGCTGGGGCTCAAGGGGGTTATGGCCCTGGCTACTACCTGCTCCTTGCTCTCTTCTAGCCGTGCCTTCTGCACCAGTTGGATGAAACGACAACGGTCCTCATATCCCACTACGATGCCTGTGCCCCCAGGGATCAGCTCTACCACCTGTTGGTCACTCAGGACGGTGGTAAAGGTTAGCTCCTTCCCAAACTTGAACTCAAATGTCTCCTTGTCCATTCCCTCCATCACTTCCAGGAGCTTCACCTGGGAGTCGGGAAGAAGCAGGGGGGTATTTCATTATGGAGGCAGTCTGTGTTCTTTTCCTCAAGATGCTCACAGGGAAGAAGAGAGGCAGCCAGGCAAGGCAATTCCCAGGCAGCAGGTAACTGGGAGTGAGGGGACCAGTACAGGGCTGTGGAAGCCTTGAGACAATGCTTAATCAGCCTTGAGGCCAAGGAAGGCATCCTGCAGGAAATGGCATTGAGGCTGAGACCCAAAGGATGGCTGGAAGTTGGCAAAGCCACAAGGAAGAGAGAACATCTTGGAGAAAGCTGAAAGAGAAAAGGCCTGAGGAATCTGTTTGGCCAGAGCCTGAATGAACTAAGTGAGTAGAGATACAGGAATCATGTAAGGAAGGCCTTTATAGAGTCTATTCTCCTGATCCTAGGGCAAAGTCATCAGAGGGTTTAAATAAGGAGAGTGAAATAAATTACTTTGGCAGCATGGAAATCAGATGGGCAAAAATGGAGACAGAAACACTAGTTTTTGCAATACATGGTTAGAAAGAAAGGTGGCCTGAACCAGGAGGACAGTAGTGAAATGGGAGAAACAGATTCCAATGAGAGACTTGACAAAATGTTTGGGGTGAGGAAGGAGGAGTGAAAGATGACTTTAAGTACTTTGGCATGGGGAGGGGTGGGTGCTAGTGCTGTTCTGAGCAGGAAGCCCTCAATGGCAGTAAACTGGGGAAAAGATGAAGAGCATGCTGAGCATGAGAAGCCATCTTGAGGCAGATATCCAAGATGCAGATGCATACATGGCCCCAGGTTCAGGAGAGAGGTTGGGGCTGGAGGTCAAGATTTTAGGAGTTACCAGAACAGAGACAGTAGTTGGAACCATGGGAGTAGGTGGGATTGGAGGAGGAGCACATGTACATTAAGAGAAGAAGGTGCAGAGAAGTCCTGGGGAGCACCCATCTTTAGGGGCTGTGTAGAACAACACTGTTTTAGGCCCAACTCACCAGCACAGAGTCCACAGCTGGGAAGTCCTTGCTCCAGCTCACCTCCTCACCAGAGAGCTGCTTCCACACAAAACCAGGCAGAGCCAGGACCTGTGTAACAAACACTCACTACAGTTTGTCTTCTCACCCTGAGCTGCCCAGGTTTGTTGGTGCTTCCTTCCAGGGACCTGGGCTGATCTGATAGTGCTGTGGATCAGGCTACTCACCAGGAACTCCTTACCCCGAAGGGCAGCCCCCATCAGCTGTCCAATCCACTCATACTTGGCAAAATCTCGGCAGGAAGGATTGGGCACATACATGTCCCGGGCCTCACCAGTGCCATTGCCCTGCCCCAGAGACAGAGCTGTCAGCATGGCAGGCAATGGAGCCCACTATATTGCCCCAAACACTCCAAAGGGTTCTCCCGAAATCTTCACTGGGTCCCCTGTATGACCCTTCTGAATATACAAAGGCTTCTCCTTTCCCTGTCTGCCCAACGGCTTTCCTGGGCAGCTCAGTCTCTCTTCTATTCTCTCTGGCACCTGAGAGGTTTGCAGAGATGGGATAGCAGAAACTTGGGGGTGGAGGTGTGGGGGTGGGAGATTACCTGGTTGGCTGTGCGCACAAAGAAGGGCAGAGGCACAGGGGTGTCAGCAGAGCTAGGGCACAGCTCTTCTGACATATCTGCCAGGCTGTCTCGGAAACCACCCCCTGAAATGACAGATGCTCTCAGCTGGGCACATAAGAGTCCAGTCTCTAGAATGTGTTTATAAGCAGTCTTCCTATCTTTATTAGTTGGTGACCCCAGAAGCCTCTAGCACTCTAATAAAGCAACAAGTGGGACCCTTCTCATCCTCCTGAAGGGCCTTACCTTGGTCAATGATGCCTTCTGCAATGAATTTACACTCCCACCACTGGTCATAGCGCATAGGCCACCTGTAAGCAGAAGCAGATCTCTATTATCATGCTGGGTCATGATTCGGCAGCCTAGACATGAGGCAGTAGAAGGGCTACAGAGTGCTGATGGTGAAGGGTGCCAGGAACAGTGTGTGGGTGTAAGTGTGCATATTTCCCTGACCAAGTCCCTTACCCTTACCATACCTGTAGTCCAGGGGCTTTTCATACTTGTCAGAGGGTTTGAGGCCTTCATAAACCTGGGGACAAGGAAAGGGGAGGGAGTTGTAGGGACTGGGAGGGAGCTCTCTGTCAAGGCCTGGCCCTACTCTTGACTCTTGCCCAAAGACATTGTTGCTCGGGCCCCTCAAGGTCAGGCCCTGAGGCCTTTTACTAAACTTCCCTCAGTCTAACCCCAGGTGGTCCAGACCTGGGTGAAGACTGCATTCTTGCACGCAGGGTCCCGAGAGGGGCAGGCACGATGTTCCATGGCAAGGCGACGGTTGATGTACAGGCGTGGCATGAAGCTGGGCTTGCTGCTTTCTGAGTCACGCAGGCACTGGGCCACCAGGCTGGGTCTCTGGCGTGACAGCAGTAGGAACTGCTTCACTTGCTGGAGAAGAGAGGTAGCCAGAACAGGATCAATGGGCAGGCTTTGGAAACTTTCTCTATCCTTGGATTCAGTTTCACCATTCCATCCCAAGCCTAATCCATCCCCTGTCCTTGCCTCCAGTCCCTTCCTTAGTTCAGCTACCAGGGAGAGCTTTCTAAAACAAAAAAAATCTGACATTGTCATTACCTTACTTAAAACTTTTGCAATGACTCCACAGACCTAGGACAAAGTCCCTGCTTCACAGCCTGGCCCTCAGAGCCCTCAGCTACCAGGTCCTGCTTCCAGCCCAGCCCCTCCCAGCCCCATCCCCATATCATACTCACACCTACCTGCATACTTTTCTCAAGTCATATGGAACTGCTGGTAGCTAATGCACACATTTCACACAAGCTTCCCTGTCCCTGCTGTCACCTCTTCTCCCCAGCCCATGTGCATTCCACATGTTCATCTGGGGAAAGCCCCCCAAACACTAAATTTTGATCATTTGTGTCTGGCTTTCTCCTTGGTTCCTGTAACCAGTAAAGACACAGTCCTACAGTAGGTCTTAGGAACTCTGTTGAAGAATGAAAACTATAAAATCAGCAAGGGAGAGTCCACTGACCAGACTAGTGTTGAGTGAGCAGGCTCACCTTAATCTCACTGAAGGTGCCCAGAGTGTGGTCCCATGCAGGTACCAGGTGGTGCAGGACACTGTCTAGGATCTTGATGAATCTGGGATGATGAATAAAGATAATGGCAGCTAAAGAGTTTGGCACAGATGTAAGACCTCCCCGACTCCCCACACACTGGGACAGAAGGTAGCCGCTTTAAATGTCAGAGCAGCTTACACTATAAGACCTTGAGGCTTGGTCTACACAGACATACAAGGCTTAAGGAAGGGGGAAGGGAATGGCCTGCAGGCTCAGGACCAGTCACCTCTGCAGGAGGACAGCTCTGCGGTATAGTACTTCTGGATCAGTGCCTTCTAGGCGTGGATATCGCACCAGACTGGCTGGCTGGAACAGGTCTGCATTCAACCCTAGTTCCCGCTGTCTAGATGACTTGATCTTGACCCCTCTAAGACGAACATCAATGCCATCATCTGGGGAAGGGGTCAAAGTGAGGTCATTTATGGCATTTGCTGCCTTCTTGGCCCTTAGATCAGGGAATGGCTCCTTAGTGCTCAGCCTTTTGTTGCCCTTTTGTCATCCTATAGACTTGGGACCTTAGGGATCCTATTCTATCACCTGGTTCTTTGCTGGTTCCTCTGTTCACCTCTATAATGTTGGTATGCTTGAGTGTCCCAACTCAATTTCTCTTCCAGTTGAGTCCAACCACTCCTATGACTTTAAGGCCATAGGCTTATATGACACCTCTCACCTGGAATAGGCCCCACACCATCAAATCCTGGAGTTAGTCCAGCCATCATCTTCATTTTCCAGGCCCATCCCCTTCTCTCCACACTCACTGTCAGCTTGCCCACATCTATACCCAGGGGCTCCTTTTCCCTTTTTTTTTTTTTTTTAAATACATTTTTTAAAAAATTGGTATAATAAAAGTGGGATTTGTTGTTACATATTTGTACATACACAATATACTGATATAATTTGGTCAATATTGTTCCCCAGCACTTATAGCCTTTAGCCCCACCTCGGCACTCCACAATGCGGATCTCGATGATTGGGAGGTGGACTGTCATGTCCTCCAAGACGCAGACATCCCCGATCAGGGTCCTGAGGAGATGGGTGTGAGGCACTTCAGATACCCTTTGCCTCAGGCCTTCAAGGATTGCTGGGGTCCCACCCAAATTTAAGCATCCAGGTTGGGCCAGGTCCCATTGCTAAGACTGCATCCCATCTCCTACCCCAGGCCAGCCTGCTCACTCGTCAATGCTCACGTCACTCAACTTCTTCAGGTTGTCCCCTTCGCCCCCATAGACAACCACTCGCTTAGGCATAAAGTTGTCATCCGTGGTATCCACTGTGAGTAGCAGCTTCCTGAGGGGTCATAGTGTGTACCTGAGTCTCTATGCACCCACAGACACATGGTTTACCCACCCTGTCCTGCTCAGAGCCTACTCACTTGACAATGGTGCCCTTTTTCATAGTAAGCCGTACCCAGTGCTGGCACTGGGACCCATCGCTCTCCCAGTAAGTATCTGCATTACTGTCTGTCAGGCAAGACACATTGAACTCCTCCTAAGGAGAGACAGAGTGGTAGGGGTCAGCATTTACCCTCACTTCTGCACTGGATAGTACTTTGGGATAGCAAGCAGAAGACAGAAAGCATAGTGGAGTTGGGCTAGAAGGGCAACTGATATGGGGTAAGGGCAGGGTTAGGGTAAGGTAGGAGAGTGTCTAGGGGTTCCTATAGCACTTCCAAAACGGGAGCTGAACTGAGTGTGGCCCTGGTCTGGAGGTGGGAAATCTGGATCTAACCTTGAGGGATGTGACTACATTTTGCCTCAGGAGAGAGGAGTCCCAGCACCCACCGTGTAGGAGGAAACGTCTATGCTCTCCACATACTGCTTCACGCTACCCAGGTTCTCATCCTCCTTGCCCAGGTGGTCATACAAGAAGTGGATCAGGTCCTCGTCGCATTCGTAGGTCCATGTTGGGGGCACATAGCTAAGCAACCCCAAGCCCCTAATTAGGCTGGGCCCAGACTTGAGCTCCCTCCTCCCCATCTGGTACAGCTCACTCACAGTAGCCTTTGTACAGCTTCTGTGTATGCCTCCGCTGGTTGAGGCCTCGATCCCAGGCGATGTGAGTATGTCAGGTCCACCACCTGTTCCCATCTGTGGGCACATAGTTGGGGGTGGGTGGGGAGGTATCAGTGGGCAGCAGGATATTACCTGCAGGACCTGGCACCTTCTCCAGAGTTCTAGCTTCTTGCCTCTATAAGTGCTATGCCAGCTCCCTCAGGCCCTGTTCCTTTTTGCTCTTAACATTACCTCCATTTCAAAATCCTCTCCCCACCAATCCCACCCTGGCTGTATTGGTGGTGTTCCCACCCCCTCGTTGCCAATATCTGATAGCAAGTCCTGCCCCTTCAAGTGCAGGACCTGAGCACCGGTCGGTAGTCCACGCCAAAGAGCTGCTGCTGCCGCTGGAGGTGATCCGGAGTGTCTATGGGTACAAGGCGGGCCCCACCCTCCGCTGGGCGGCATACCAGCAACCAGCCTTCCTCCAGTCCGCAGTCACCCAGGTGTTCAGCCAGCTGCTCCTGCAGGGATCGCCAGATGGGGACAGCCATCAGGGAACTGCTCAGTTGCTCGCCCTGCCCAGTCCAGGGTAAAGGGCACCGAATGCAATGCCAGCTCGACATAGGGCAGGAAAGGGGAACAGGGTGGACGCGGGGAAACGCAGAGATCTTTTGAGGAGCTCCGGGTAGGCCAAAGCTTACCTTGGTCAGCTTTACCCAGAGACCATGGCCATTGCATAGTTCCTCGCCTGTGGTGCGCACGCAGGCGCCGCGCCGAAGCTCGATGCTGTCGCGGGCGGCGCGAAGGGGCCCGGTGGCCGTACCAGGGGCAGGGCCCGTGGCACCCACACGCAGCCCCAGGCCCTCCGCCTCCCACACCGGCAGCATCACGCGGGACGGTCCGGCCGGGTCCTTGTAAAGCTTGTACAGCACCTCTCGCGGCACGAATGCCAGCGCTGCCGGCAACGGTCGCCCGGCGCGGAGGCTTCGTGCTGCCTCCGCCAGGAAGCGCACGCGACCCAGCAGCTGGCGCGGGGACTCTAGCGCCGCGCCCGGGCCAGGGCCCGCCATGTCGAACTAACAGAGGGAGACTAGGGGTAATTCTGCCCGGGAGCACCAGCCGAGACCACAGACAGAGCTTCCCACCACGCCCTGCCCCGCCTTCGGCCAACCTTCGCCGTATGTTCTAGACTAAGCGCATCCTACATTTCTGCCGTATAATCCTGTGTTCTGTGATGGTCAATGCTATTACACCTATTTCTATGTCCTCCCACCCAACCAGACAGACCCCAAATTAGTGGTTTCTACTTGATCATTTTCCCTCTCTCCATCGCTATTGATACTATCATTTTATCTCTCATGCTATTACCCTCAAGCCACAGTCCTTTCTATCCTGTATTTGCCCCCTCACTCACGGTCCTCTGGGCTTTCCGTTTCTGCCTCCCCAAGCCCGACCAGATATTACAACCAGAGGACTTTTGTAAAGTCTACTGGACTGTCTGTCCTACGGATGGTGTAATTAACATCTTTGGGAGAATGACGCCTTCCCCAACTACTGACAGGTGACTTGAGTCATTCTGGATTGATCCTGATTGTAACTGCTAATCCCAGGGTATTTACCATCTTTATCCATTTTAATGTGATTGCTAATTTGTTTCCCCATCAGACTGGAAGAACAGTCTGTCTTTAAAGGCAGGGGCTATCTTGTTCAGCACACTGACCTTATAGGTCATCACATGAGAACAAATTCCTCACGCCACCTGAAAGTTTCAGCGGAGTTCTTTTGGGCTTTTGTTGTTGCGTCGCTACAATGGACTTTACGGTGAAAAATGGTTGGGGTCCTCCAGGCAGCAGCCAGGGCAGCCCCAGACCTGTCAGTGGAGTCCGATCACGTGGCTTTCAACATGGCGATGCCCTTCGTTCACTTCAGGAAGGGGCGGAGCCTGCTCTGGGGGCAGGCTCAAATTCAGGTTTATGTGTTGATTGTGCTCAGTTACTGAGAGTTTACCATGGAGGCGAACGGGTTGGGGTGAGTTCTCTACTGCATGCAGTGTGGCTAGCGAGACTTTCGATCTGTCTTCCAACTCAGTTATCTGTCCCTATACCTCCATTTTCCTGGCGTTCTCCCAATGCGAACCCCAATCGCTGGGATCACGAATTCTCCCAACCATGGGATTTCTGACACCTTCATTTCAGGGGCCGCTTTATTTATTATTATTATTTTAGGAGATGCCCCAGAACTTCTAACTAGGATCTCTATTCTGGGACTGTCTATTCTGATCCTTCTTTGACTATTTCCCAGTCTGGGGATCTCCCAGCCTCGGACCAACCCACTGGCAGCCCCGTCCCTGAGATTCATTAGTGACCCTTCCCTCATAACTATTATTACTGGGCTTTCATACCGACCCCCCGAGTCCCTCCATTTCCTTTAAGCTTGGGAGAGCGGGGAGGGCGTGTTGGAAAGCGGCCCCAGCACGGGCCCTTCCAGAGTCTTGTGCACCATCTGATAGGCAGAGAAGAGGCCTAACACGCGGGGAGCCACAATTTGCGAGCTGGTCTGGAGGAGGCAGATAGCAGTGCCCGACTGAATCCGCTTTAAGAACCCTTGCCTTCACCACCCACCAGCTTAGCATTTGACACCTACCCCCAACCCCACCTGATTGCTAGATCCCAGAGTTTTCCGGAGCTGAAGAATGACACGTTCCTTAGAGCAGCCTGGGGAGAGGAAACAGACTACACCCCCGTTTGGTGCATGCGGCAGGCAGGCCGCTACTTACCAGGTGAGGGTCAGGGCCCAGAATTCTAGATAACTCTGGGGAGTGGGGGTTGGGGTGGGGCACTGGGGGCCTGAAGGTTGAGGTCTGCCTTCCTTCTTTCGGCAGAGTTTAGGGAAACCAGGGCTACCCAGGACTTTTTCAGCACCTGTCGCTCTCCTGAGGCCTGTTGTGAACTGACTTTGCAGGTGAGGGGTCCACAGAGGGAGGTGTTTATGTCCTCAGCTTGCCACCTAGCAACTTGTTTCCATTCCCTACAGCCACTGCGTCGGTTCCCCCTGGATGCGGCCATCATCTTCTCGGACATCCTTGTTGTACCCCAGGTACCCACTCAAAACCGGATCCTGGAATGTGTTTTTTTTTTTTTTTTTAAAAGGAAAGGATTCCTTGGAAATCTTATTAACCCTCCCAAGGTTCAGGATAAGTACTTATCCTAACTGGATAGAGCGAAAACCTAAGACTGAAAGAGATTTGAGTCTGCTTGAGTTTTATTCTCCATTTCCTTTGCTTACTGGCATGGGCTGAGCAGTTTTTTTTTTTTTTTTTAGACAGGGTCTTAGTAAGCTGCTGAGAGCCTCACTAAATTGCAGAGGCTGACCTTGAACTAATGATCCTCCTATCGCAGCCTCCCAAATTTTTGGGATTACAGGTATACTTCAGTGCACCTGCCTAGGATTCAGAAGTTTATCCCCTTCTAGGCACTGGGCATGGAGGTGACCATGGTACCTGGCAAAGGACCCAGCTTCTCGGAGCCATTAAGAGAAGAACAGGACCTAGAACGTCTCCGGGATCCAGCAGTAGTGGCCTCTGAGCTGGGCTATGTGTTCCAGGCTATCACCCTTACCCGACAACAGCTGGCTGGGCGTGTGCCACTGATTGGCTTTGCTGGTGCCCCGGTAATATGGGACAAGCAGGGGACTGGGACATGAGATCATGCTGGAATATCCAGCATAGACAAGGGAAGTGTCAATGTGGCTTCTGCACTGTGACGTCTTTGTATCCTTCTGCAGTGGACTCTGATGACATACATGGTTGAGGGTGGCAGCTCAAGCACTATGGCTCAGTCCAAGCGCTGGCTCTACCAAAGACCTCAGGCCAGTCACCAGCTGCTTCGCATCCTCACTGACGCTCTGGTCCCCTATCTAGTAGGACAAGTAGCTGCTGGTGCCCAGGTGAGTCCTGAGGGAGAGACAAATAGGCTGGGGTTTGGATTATAAGAACCAAAAACAATAGTCCCCTGAACTGGAGAGGGCAGGGATCTTATCTTGGCCTTGATCTGGCTAGAGCAGTCGAGCCCACCCTGACCCTACAAGGTGGGGTGAGGGTTTAATACTTTGAGTGAAGATCAAAGGTAGCATTGGGATCTGGAGAAGGCAAAACTATTTGACTGGAACTGGGTTTACAGGGTCAGGCAGTATCAGGGCTTAGTCACCTGGGAAGTTGAGGCACATTCTGTATGTGGGGCCTGAGGTACTTCTCGTGTGTTATATATTTTTCTTCACCACCCTCTAACTGTAGGCATTGCAGCTCTTTGAGTCCCATGCAGGGCATCTTGGCCCACAGCTCTTCAGCAAGTTTGCACTGCCCTATATCCGTGATGTGGCCAAGCGAGTGAAAGCCAAGTTGCAGGAGGCAGGCCTGGCACCAGTGCCCATGGTGAGGATTGGGATAGGTTGAATAAAGATGGGTCTGTAGCGCTTTCAGGGTAAGTCCTGCATGGACTGAAGTGACCACAGGAGGGCAGCAGAAGTGCAGCCAAGAAAGGTTAGTGGGCACAGCTGCGCCCTATGTGGATTCTCAGATCTGTTCTTTCCTCCAGATCATCTTTGCTAAGGATGGGCATTTTGCCCTAGAGGAGCTGGCCCAGGCAGGCTATGAGGTGGTTGGGCTTGACTGGACAGTGGCCCCAAAGAAAGCCCGGTGAGTGATGAAGGTGTGGATCTTTGAGGTTAAGGCAAAGATTAAGGGGTGGGCAGCTGCCAAATACGCAGTCACCAGAATGTGGTCCTGGCTTTGCTTCTAGGGAACGTGTGGGGAAGACAGTGACCCTGCAGGGCAATCTGGACCCCTGTGCCCTGTATGCATCTGAGGTAATAATCAAGGCCTCTATAGGTGCATGAGTTTGTCTTTCTTCACTCATATGGCTATGTGATAATGTGTCTGATTTATATGTATGTTTGTCTTTCTCCTCTACTCCATACATACAATGTAAGACCCAAGAAGGCAGGAATTTTTGCTGTTGTTCATTTGTGTTTTCTTAGTGTCTGGCTCATATAAAACATCTGATAAATTTTATTGATTTAATGATAAAATAACACTGAGTAAAAGCATGCCTACATATGTATATGTTACTATTATACATAGGAAGGACAGGGGTTTACAAACCTTCTTATAGCCAGTGCTCTTTTGGTCCCCCAGGAGGAGATTGGGCAAATGGTGCAGAAGATGCTTGATGACTTTGGGCCACAACGCTACATTGCCAACCTAGGCCATGGGCTTTACCCTGACATGGACCCAGAACATGTAGGAGCTTTTGTGGATGCTGTGCACAGACATTCACGTCTACTTAGACAGAACTAAGCATATACCTTTTCCCTCAAGTATATGGATGATTGTTTTCTGGAGAATAAAGTTCCATAGTTGAAATCTAGTATGTGATTTTGCTTGTGAAAGATTTGTGCTCTTATCTTCAATTCCTTAAGCCCGCACTCCTTCCCTGGGGCCTCCTCTGTATCCTCTCCCATAAGTCTCAAGGCTCCATTATCAATGAACATGTATTATAGAACTTAAAGTCAGGGTTCACTAGCATTGTATCTTTAGATATCCAAGCCCCAGAGCTACAGGGAGTTGGGTAAAGCTTCCTAGAAATTGGGACTATGACAGTGTATTGAGGGAGTGGATTCCCCACAGCATACAAAGCCCAAATTGATAGGCTTTGTGTCTGGGGAGGAAGGGGAATGCAGATCAAAGAGAGGCACCGAAGTGCCTAAAACACTTCAGGGAATCCTAGAAAGAAAGATGCAATCTAGGTAAGGAGGGAGAAGCTAAGGAACCTTCAACTTTGGCACCAAATGATGGGGAAGACATAAAAGACTCAAAGCTAAGTTGTTTGAGATTTAAGCCTTAGATTACTCATCACCAAGGCAAGAAGCCCTCTGAAGCTAAAGGGCCCTCTGTCACAAAGTGTTGCTTTGTATTGTTTTCTGATCATACCCTTTAATTTTCTCAGGATCTTGGGATCCTGCCCATCACAGTGACACCTCTGAGGACAAGCTTCTGGAGTGCTTGTGAACTCTGGAGAAGAGTCTAGTGTGGCAGGAAATTCTTCATCTGTCATTTTCTACATTCATGTTAGGCCCAAATAGTTCCCTGTCCCAGTTAGAGCAATGCAGAAACAGAGAAGGGCCTCATTTATTGAGAGAACACAAGTTCTACTTTTAGAAAAATGGTTGTTTCTGTGATTCATGATTTATTCATAGAAAAGCACTGTGAATTCACACACTTGCTAAAAAAAGGGCAATCGTGATACAGAAATGGGAGTGGCTTCTCTTGTTTACCAACCCATTGGGCTGAGATGTTGTAGGGGCCCTTGGCTGGAGAGTAACACTTTAGTAGCCACAAACAGCAAATACAACTTTCTGATCAGTTTGGAATAAAAAAGATGACATTTTTCCAAGAGGAAAATTAAGCAAAGCAGGTTCTTAGTTCACACTCTAGCTATATCACCCATTCCCTATCAAACCCCACCCCAACTCAGGAACGAAGACACAAAACAGTAAACACCCAAAAAACTGGTATCCAGTTGACTCTTCTGAATGCCCTTGCTACTTCCTATAATAACTCCAGGTTGAACACAGAGGTCAGGAATGTAGCAGGAACATGATACACTGTGGCGGTCAGTTAGGGCTAAGATAAGGATTGCCCACTTGGTGGGAAAGGGAAAGGCCAAGGGATACCAGCTTTAATCTCCAAATCAGTGACCACTGGGACTGAGACAAAAGCAGGCAGAGGAAGTTTGAGGTAGAAAGGCAGGGTAAGAAAGCAAGTATGGGTGAGAACTGTAGAGCTGAAGTAGCCTATCTTAGGGCAGGGGGACACTGGTGCTTAGAAGCTTATTTGTCAAGAAAGAATGGTGAAGGGAGGACCACAGAGATGGGAACAAATGTTCAGCTGTTGAGAGAGCAGAGAGGAATGGAGAAGAGATATCTGGCACAAAGAGAAGGGACACATTCATACAGATCTTCCAACGTGAATACACAGACATACCCATGTAGAAATATCTTGGTTACACATACAAAGACACAAAGATCCATGGACAGCAGGCATACACACACAGCCATCTATACACTTGTACTCATGTTAGTACACACATGTACTAACTATGCAAACATGAATGCACTTAGTTATGTATTCTCACATGTACACAAATGAAACAATTACCACACAAACCCACAATCCAACACACACATCACATACATAAATTAGAGATGAAACCAGATACTCTAACATAAAGGTGACAGAGTATATGAATATTATGAGCTCAAATGGCTTCCCAGACCTTCATCTTCTTCCTGCACTTGTTACTCAGGAGTTCAGCAGGCTCCTGGAGAGGTTGTGTGAGGCAGGAGCAGGAGCCTCAGTGTCCTCATAGTAAAAGTCTTAAGTCCAGTCTTGGCCTCTCCCTCACCCACCACTGGACTACAGACGCCCTGTCTGCAGGCTGGGGTTTCTGCATAGATGAGACTTGGGATTCATTTTAATGGCCATTTTTCTCCCTGCCACCCCTACTTGTCCACTGCCAACAGCATACACTCTGCAAGGGAAACCTGAGAAATGGTTATGAGTCTCCTCAGAAAACAAGCCTATCCTCCCACCCACAGCTACTTTAGGTGCCCATCAAAGCAGAACCAGAATTATAAATAGTTACAACTTTACAATAATTGGCAACACATATACTATAGTATTTACAGTACCATAAATGCTTCTGTTTCTCTGGTTAAGCAATCCCTGAGACGGAACAGTGTCTGTGTTTGCCAAGGGAAAAAGGGCCAATGCCCAGGACACGCAGGATATAGGGGCGTGAGGTGGCATGTTGTGGGATTTCTGATCGATCTGCAGGGCCCAGCTCCTCCAGGAACAGTGGGCTGTAGTGAGAAGTATGCCAAGGCAGAAACATTGGTTAGAGTTGGACTCTCTCTAACCTTAGCCCTGTGGTCCTTTGGCCTCAGCCACAGGTGCTCAGAGTCCTCCCAGGGCAGACAAAGGCTTCAATGTCCTTGGCCTGACTTGATGGTACCTGGGTGCCCAGGCTGCCCTGGTAGTAAGCTATCTGCTTTTTCAGCCAAAGCGCTCTCGAACCAGCAGCATCAGCTTCTTCTTTCCTTTGTAAATCTGTTTGAGGTTGTCAATGAACTGGGCAAATTGCAAGTGGCCATCCTGGGGCAGCAGGAAGGTTTCCCGAGCCTTGCTTAGAAACTCAATGAACTCTCCATAGTGTCGAGGGCTGATGTGTGTCAGGCGTGAGTGTGTAGTGTTGATATAGGCATTGATGGTGGCATCCAGCAGCTGGCGCAATGGAGCTTTGTCAGTCGACATGAGCTTTCCAGAGCTGCGGCGGCCTGGAATGCCAGCTAGGCCAGGTGCAGTCACTGTGCAGCGCCGCAGGATGTCTGAAAGCACTGTGGCACAGTGTACACTCTTCACCACCAGGGGAATGAGGGCTGCCAACTCATTCTTGCCCAGGGAGTGGCTGAGGGCACAAGCCCAGAGCACATCATTAATGGCTGGGTGGGTGTCCTGGTTGTAGGCCAGGTTAAGATGGCTCATGGCTAGTGAGGCCAGCTTGAAGGCACGTAGCGGGTAGCCACGAAGCTCCATATAGCGGGCAATGGTGAACAGCTGTGAATGGGTCATACCACCAGCAGCAGCATCAATGGCAATCTGGTAGGCTGCCTCAAAGGCGATGTGGTCTTTCTCACAGAGTGTGAGGGCTGACAGGGCACAGCTCTGTGGATCCTTCATAGCACACTGCAGGGCCAGTGTGCGAGCACAACTAGCCAGTTCCTCCCGCTGTGGGTAATCAAGACTGAGGCGCAGGATAGTGGTATGAGAAACAGCTGTAGCAGCTACAATACTAGTAGCCTCGGTGGGGGTGAAGAGTGTGTACCAGCTCTGCAAGATGCTCACCAGGGCCCGCACACCTGTCAGGGAGAGCCTGAGCTCAGCAGTGGCCATCCAGGTCCCGATGCAGGTCTGCCCAGATTACCATTTGGGGTCTGAACTTGGCCTGCAGAGATGAGTTCTCCCTCCTCCACAGCAGCCTTGAGATGATCTGAGGCAAACCAGGGCAAGGGGAACATCCCAGATGGCCAGACCCTGTTTGGGGTCTCTTCCCACCCATTCCTTGCCCAGGTCAGAGGGTTAAAGGTCTCTTAAGTGCAGTGCTCCCAGGGATGGAGCAACAGAGCCTGTGGTTTGCTAGCCCCAAGGCAGGAGTTGCAGGTCCACTTGGGGGTTCTACCTGAAGTGGGCCTCTGGGGGTAAAGTCTTGTGCTGGGGCTTTGGGTTCTAGAAGGGGTCCCAAGTATCCAAGTTGTCTGAGATTTCTCAGAAGCATGGCAGGTACTGGGACCAAACCAATAGGCCCACTACTTCCAAGGGAGCACTTGAGTACAGAGGGCTGAAAATTCATTCTTTCAGACAAGTCTCTGAACAAAGGAGTAAAGTGCTGCTGACATCAGGATATGATCCAACCAGTGAGGGCAGAGCCTGGACTGACTAAATAGAGCCCATTTTCTCCTACCAGCAGCCTTTCCTTTTCTAGGACACACAGAATAGGTATGCGACAGCTCTAAAGATTCATCATCCTGTCCCAAGAGTTGGGTCTAAAAATTTCCCTAGGGATACTAGAAATTTCCTGGGGGGTAGAGGGAGGTGGAAGACTCACCCACTTCTGTAGCACAGGTCACCAACCATCGAACCATTTCCCTGCGCCTCCAGTTAAGGGTTGATAAGGTCATTCGCATCACCTGGGAACAAAAGAGGCATATCCAGTTGGCTAAGCCTGACTATTGTGATCTCTCTCTCCCCATTTCCTTTTGCCATTCATTTATGCAACAAATATTTTTTTGTGCCTTAAACAGTGCTCTTTCCCCTGGTAAGTATGGACAGGTTTAATTTCTGCTTGACCCCTCTTTCTAATTAGATAGGAGGCTTCTCTAATGACCCACAACAAAGAAATTTCCTATACTTTGCTTGACTTGGAGGAATGGAGAGGTGGGGAAAAGGTGGGGATCCCATGGAGCCTAAAGCTATTCTTCTACTGGCCTTAACTTAAAAACAGAACCCAGTTTATAGCCCAATGTGCCTGATGCCTAGCTTAGAATTTGTGTTCTGGGGACAAAGAACCAGACTTGGTCTACATTCAGCCCCCCAGGGTTCTTATCTTCTGCCAACTGTCACTATACCAAAAATCTAAAGTGTGGAGAGTCACTCCTACCCCATACCTGTAACCCTAGCTCCAGGGCTACGTTGAGCAAGGTGCTGTCTGTACCACTATCTGTGGGAGTAGCAATCTTGAATGCATCTTGAGCCAGTTTAAAGATGAGGGAGGAAGAATGGATGTGCTTCTGTATTGCTTCCAGAATAGTTCGAAGTCTCAGAGTATCCCCTGTAGGTGTTGAGAGAAGGGGCAGGGACAGAATTTGCCTGAAAGATTCCCTACGCAGTCAGCTGATCACAACAGGTACTGGTTGAACTACCTGCTATCAATTCATTGAATGCTCCTGAATATACCATCCCTTCTGGGTAGTCAAGCTTCTCCAGTGAACTCACTGGTAGTTAGGTATTCACATGAATTCACTTCTTTCTACCTTTTCATCTTCTCCAACTCTTCACTCACTATATCCTCAGGCTTTTTAGAGGTGAAAATCATTTTCTTGAACACCTAAATGTTGAGACCTCTTATACAGGTGACTGAAAGCCAAATAATTGCGAAAAACAAAAACAAAAACATAGAATCTCCCTAAGTTGCTGATGATGGGTTGAACTTGTGATCCTCCTGCATCAACCTCCTGAGTTGCTGTGATTACAGGCATGCACCATGACCAGTTATGCCAGTCCCATTATTTTCTTTCCTTTCTTTTTTTTTTTTTTTTGGTTTTGGGGATTGAACTCAGCAGTACTGGATCACTGAGCCACATCTGCAGCCCTATTTTGCATTTTATTTTGAGACAGGGTCTCACTGAGTTACTTAAGGCCTCACTAAGTTGCTGAGGCTGGCTTTGAACTGGTGATACTCCTGCCTCAGCCTCCTGAGCCACTGGGATTACAGGTGTGCACCACCATGCCTGGCCACTATTTGCTTATTCTGGAGCAAAAAGTAGCTAGGTGAACTCTTCCTATTCAATAGGCAAGGATTCTATACAAAGTACTAGTACATGGAGTTAAGGAACTATACTACCATATGAAATGACGGTTGTTGTTTGAAAACAGTATAAAAGATTAGTGTATCTTATGAAGTGTAAATATGTGAACAAAAATATGTCTTAGGTTTTGCTTTGCAGTTGTTGATAAAGAGATTTAGGCTTTGGAGTAAAATACACTGAGGACTGAATCTGGCGTAGCCATTAAACAATTCAGTTACTTCTATAAAATGGGAACCATAACCTTTGGGATTGTTGTGAAAATTATAAACAATCTTTACATAGTTAGTAGTCTATGAATATACTATTTTTTAAATAAAAGATAAACAGCAGTGTATACATAGTATATGTGCATAAATATAAATAGAAAATCTCCAGGAATATTTATACCAATGTCTTATCTTTCTCTCCTTTTTAAAATTTTTTAGATGTAGACAGACCTTTATTTTATTCATTTATTTATATGTGGTGCTGAGAATCAAACCCAGTGCCTCACACATGCTAGGCAAGCGCTCTACCACTGAGCCACAAAGCCAGGTCCTGCCTCCCCACTTTTTAAATAGTGGGGTTGGAACCCAGGGACATTCTACCACTGAGCTATATCCCCAGTTCTTTTTATTTTTTGAGATAGCCTCCTGAGTAGCTGGAATTACAGGCATGCACTACAGCACCTGGCTTTTAATAGTTATCTTTGAGTATTAAGATTATGGAAGAGGTTTCCTTTATTCTTCTATTATCTTTTTAAATAATTTTAGAATTAATAGATTATTTTTAGAGCAGTTTTATGTTTATAGAAAATTGAGCAGATAGTACTGAATTCCCATATATCTCCTATTATTAACATCATACACAGTGTGGTAGATGTGATGAACCAATATTGATATGTCAACTCAAATCTTTATGTTAGGATCCATCCCGTATCATATAGTTCTATGGTTCTTACAAATGCATAATGTCATGGATCTACCATTACAGTAGAACATAGAAGAGTTTCACTGCTCTCAAAATGTCCTGTGCTCCACCTTTTCAAACTTTTCCCCACTTCCCCCAAACCTTTGGCAATTATAATGTCTCCAGAGTTTTGGGTTTTTTTAGAATGTACAATTGGAATTGTACAGCATGTAGCCTTTTCAGATTGCAATGCACACTTAAGGTTATTTAAGGGTCATCCTTGTCTTTGTGGTTTGACAGTTCTCCCCCACCCCCCACTTTTTAAAATTGGTGCATTGCAATTGTACATAATGATGTAATTAAAAAATTTTTTTAGATATTGATAGACCTTTATTTTATTCATTTATTTATATGTGGTGCTAAGAGTCAAACTCAGTGCCTAACACATGCTAGGCAAGTGCTCTACCACTCACTGAGCCACAACTCCAGCCCATGATGTAATTTTTGTTACATATTCATACATGCAAAGAATATAGCAATATAATTTGGCTAACACCACTTCCCAGCCCTTAACCTCTACCCCTCTGTAAAGTTCATTTCTTTTTATTACTAAATAATATTCCACTGTAAGGATATACCCATTTTGTTTATCAATTTATCTTTTTAAGGACATCTTGATTGCTTCCAGTTTGGGAAAAATATGAATAAAAATACAGGTTTTAGAATGGACATAAGCTTTCAACTTATTTGACAATATCTAGAAGCATGTCTGCGAGATCATCTGGGAAGACTACAATTTGCTTTGTAAAAAATTGCCAAACTGGCTTCCAAAATGGGTGTACTATTTTGCATTCTCACCAGTAATGAATAAAGATTCCTGTTGCTCCATGTTACTGGTATTTAGTGTCATTGGGATTATAGCATTCTAACAAGTGTGTGCAGTGGTATCTCTCTATTGTTTTTTTTTTAAATTCTTTTATTTATTTATTTTTATTGTAAACAAATGGGATACATGTTGTTTCTGTTTGTACATGGAGTAACAGCATACCATTTGCATATTCATACATTTACATAGAGTAATGATGTTTGATTCATTCTGTTATTTTTTTCCTCCCCCTCACCTCTCCCACTTCTCTTTTCCCTCTATAAAATCCTTCCTTCCTCCTTCTTGCCCCCCTCCCACCCCCCATTACATGTCATCATCTGCTTATCAATGAGATCATTTGTCTTTTGGATTTTTTAGATTGGCTTGTCTCACTTAGCATGATATTCTCCTATTTCATTCATTTGCCTGCAAATGCCATAATTTTATTATTCTTTATAGCTGAGTAATATTCCATTGTATATATATATATACCACAGTTTCTTTATCGATTCATCAATTGAAGGGCATCTAGGTTGGTTCCATAGTCCAGCTATTGTGAATTGAGCCGCTATGAACATTGATGTGGCTGTATCTCTGTAGTATGCTGATTTTAAGTCCTTTGGGTATAGGCCAAGGAGTGGGATAGCTGGGTCAAATGGTAGGTCCATTCCAAGTTTTCTAAGGAATCTCCACACTGCTTTCCAGAGTGGCTGCACTAATTTGCAGCCCCACCAGCAATGTATGAGTGTACCTTTTTCCCCACATCCTCTCCAACACCTGTTGTTGCTTGTATTCTTGATAATCGCCATTCTAATTGGGGTGAGATGGAATCTTAGGGTAGTTTTGATTTGCATTTCTCTTATTACTAAAGATGGTGAACATTTTTTCATATATCTGTTGATTGCTTGGAGATCTTCTTCGGTGAAGTGTCTGTTCATATCCTTAGCCCATTTGTTGATTGGGTTATTTGTATTCTTGGTGTAGAGTTTTTTGAGTTCTTTATATATTCTGGAAATTAGTGCTCTATCTGAAGTATGAGTGGCAAAGATATTCTCCCACTCTGTAGGCTCTCTCTTTGCATTGCTGATAGTTTCCTTTGCTGACAGAAAGCTATTTAGTTTGAATCTATCCCAGTTATTGATTCTTGCTTTTATTTCTTGTGCTATGGGAGTCCTGTTAAGGAAGTCTGATCCTAAGCCAACAAGGTGAAGATTTGAACCTACTTTTTCTTCTATAAGATGCAGGGTCTCTGGTCTGATTTCAAGGTCCTTGATCCATTGTGAGTTGAGTTTTGTGCAGGGTGAGAGATAGATTCATTCTGTTGCATATGGATTTCCAGTTTTCCCAGCACCATTTGTTGAAGAGGCTATCTTATCTCCATTGCATATTTTTCGCACCTTTGTCTAGTATTAGAAAATTGTATTTATTTGGGTTTGTGTCCGTGTCCTCTATTCTGTACCATTGATCTACCTGTCTATTTTGGTGCCAATACCATGCTGTTTTTGTTACTATTGCTTTGTAGTATAGTTGAAGTTCTGGTATTGCGATACCCCCTGTTTCATTCTTCCTGCTAAGGATTGCTTTAGCTATTCTGAGTTTCTTATTCTTCCAGATGAATTTCATGACTGCTTGCTCTATTTCTGTGAGGTATGTCATTGGGATTTTAATTGGAATTGCATTGAATCTGTATAGCACTTTTGGTAGTATGGCCATTTTGACAATATTAATTCTGCCTATCCAAGAACATGGGAGATCTTTCCATCTTCTAAGGTCTTCCTTAATTTCTTTCTTCAATGTTTTGTAGTTTTCATCGTAGAGGTATCTCTCTATTGTTTTAATTTGCAATTCCCTATTTATAAGGTTGGGCATCATTTCATATGCTTGTTTACTATCTGTATATATTCTTTAGTGAGGTATTTCTTCAGATCTTTAGACAATTTTTCAATTGGGTTGTTTTCTTTTTGTTGAGTTTTAAGAGTTATTTGTATATTTGGGATACAAATTCTTTATTGAATGTTTTTCAAATCTTTTCTCACAGTCTGGTTTGTTCATTTTCATTTTTCTTTACACTATTAGTTAATTTTATTTGTTCAAGGGCTCATATTGGAAGCATTAAACCAAGTCTAGGCTTTGATTCTGTGAGCCAATATCACATATTAAGGAAGAGCAAACTATGGCCCATGTATATGGATTAAAAACTACAGCCTCAGGGTTAATCACATTGAAGTTTAAATTTCTATAGTCCAGAACTTAGAAGTCACATGGCTTTTAGGTCCTTCTGGACATTCCACAGGGTATCTGCACTTTCACCAAACTAGGCAAGCTTATCAGTTTTTAGTTAATAATACTAGTTAATCACTGAGCACTGAGGATACGTGGAAAGACTCAGGAAGACTTCATTCTCAATACCATACAGCCTCACCACCACTGTTGACACTGGATGAACTGACTCCTTTATCACTACGTAATGGCTCTCATTATCCCTAACAATTTTCCATGTTGAAATCTGCTTTATTAGCCAGGTATGGTGGTGCACACCTGTAATTCCAGCAGCTTGGAAGGTGAGGCAAGGTTATAGCAAATTCAAAGCCAGCCTTAGCAATTTAGTGAGGCCCTGAGCAACTTAGTGAGACCCTGTTTTGAAATAATGGGGGAGGGGATAAGAGAAGAATGGAGGAAGGATGGATTGTGCAGCGGGATATGAGGGTGGGCAGGGGGCGGGGGAAGAAGGAAAGATAATGGAATGAGACAAACATCATTACTCTATGAACATGTATGATTACACAGTTCGACTCTACATCATGTACAATCAGAGGAAAATTGTACCCCATTTGTGTACAATAAATCAAAAAAATTAAAAAATTAATAAAAAAAAGGGCTAGGGATGTAGCTCAGTGGTAAAGTGTTCTGGGTTCAATCCCCAGTACGAACAACAACAACAACGAATTTGGATGGGAGATATAACATGTAACAAGTCTCTACCACTGAGCAATATCCCTAGTCCAAAAAATTATTTTCTATAGCAATTAAATCAATTTACATTCCCACTAGTACTGTACAAGGATTCCAATTTTTCCAGAGCTTTAAAAAAATTTATGCTTTCCCCTCATATTTTTACTGGTACATTATAATTGTACATAGTGCTGGGATTCACAGTTACATACTCATACATGTACTGAAGATAATTAGTAAAAAAATATGAATGCTTCATACATGTTGTGTGTCATCCTTGTGCAGTGGCATGCTAATCTTCTCTATTGTTTGCATTTTGGTACATGTGCTTCGGAAGCAAACACAATTTCCCCATATCCTTGTTAACACCTATTTTCTGTTTTGTTTCATAATAGCTATCCCTGTGGTTTTTATATGCATTTCTCTAGTGACTACTGACATGAAACTTTTTTTTTTCTTTGGGTACCAGGGATTGAACTTGGGCACTCAACCTTTGAGCCACATCCGCAGCCTAATTTTGTATTTTATTTAGAGACAGGATCTCACTGAGTTGCTTAGAGCCTTGCTTTTGCTGAGAGTGGCTTTGAGCTTGAGATTCCTGCCTCAGTCTCCTGAGCCAGTGGGATTACAGGCACGTGCCACTGTGCTGGCTGGAACATCTTTTTGTGTGCTTATTGACCATTTGCCTATCTTCTCAAAAGAAATGTTTATTTAAGTCTTTTGCCCTTTAAAAAAATAAAATAGAAGGGAGATCAGTGGAGTACGGGAAGGGGAATGAGGAGGAGGGTGGAGGGACTGGAAGAGCAAAGAATGATGGAATGAATCTGACCAAACTTTTCTATGTACATACATGAATATACCACAGTAAATGTCACTTTTGTATATCCACAAGGCAGTAATCTAAAAAACTATAAATAAATAAATAGAAGGATGATCGGTAGCACAGAGGGATTGGGGGGAAGAAAGAGGTAAAGAAAAGGGGAAGTACTAGGGGTTGAATTAGAGCAAATTATATTCCAAGCATATATAATTATGTCAAAATGAACCCTATTATGTTTAACTAAAACGAACTAATAAAAAAACTGTTTTGATTACTGTAACTTTATAGTATATTGAGTTGGGAAGTGTCAGGCTTTCAATTTATTCTTTCTTAAGATTGATTTGTCTATTTTTGGTCTTTTGGGGTTTCATATGAATTGTAAAAAATTTTTTCTATCTTAGTAGAAAGTGCCAGGATTTTGATAGTATTGCGTTGAATCAGTAGATAGACTTGTATAGGCATTTAATCAATGTTAAATCTTCTAATCCATGAATATGGATATTCTCCATTTGTGTTAATTTCTTTCATCAACATTTTATAGTTTTCAGTACACAGTCATCCCTTCATATTTATAGGTTCCATATCCATAGATTCAAACAACCATGGATTGAAAAAATACATATATTTAAAACTGCATCTGTATTGAACATGTACAAACTTCTCTCTTTTCATTGATCCCTAAGCAACATATATAACAACTATTAACAAAGCATTTACATTGAATTAGGTATGCAAGTATTACTTCTTTTTTTGCCCGCTTCCCCCAAGAGATTGCTATGTTGCCCTGGGTAGGCCTCAACTCCTGGGCTCAAGCAGTACTCCTGACTCAGTCTCCTAAGTACCTGAGACTACAAGGGTACACCACTGTGCCTGACCCGCTACTTCATTTTATATAAGAGACTTGAGCATCCTTGGATTTAGGTGTTCATTTGGGGGTTCTATAAGTTCCCAGATACCAAGGGATGATAGATAAGACCCTTCAGCATCAGGGGCCTGTTATCTGTCTGCATCCTTAATTTCCCTCTATCATCTGCTCACATTTTGATCTGACCATAGTGAATTTATCATTCATTGTTAAAGAACATGCCATCTCCTTTCAAACTCAGTATTCCTGAGCACTCCAGGGAGGAAAGGAAATGCTTAAGTACTTATCTGCACAGTATTTCACTTCCTTTGCTCAGTTTATTCCCAGGCCCTTTACTCTTTTCTGTTATATTATAAATGAGATTGTTTTCCTAATTTCCCTTTGGTAGTTCATTGTTAGTATATAGAAATGCAACTGATTTTTGTATGTTGATTTTGTGTGCTATAACCTTACTGAATATATTGGTTATAACAATTTTTTAAAAATGAAATCTTGAAGGTTTTCTATATGTAAGATCTTGTTGTCAGCAAACAACTGACAATTTACCTTTTTCCCTTCTGATTTACATGACTATTATTTCTTTTTCTTACCTAACTGCTTTGTCCAGGATTTCATTGCTATGTTGAATAGAAAGGGTGAGAGTAGCATTGTTAGCAATCGGTCTTTCACATATGGCTTTATTATGTGGAGATAATTTCTGGCTATTCCTAGTTTCATGAGAATTGCTGTTCCTTATTGAATCTTGGAAAATGCCTTTTCTGTATCTACTAAAATGAACAGAGATTTTGTATCCTCTATTCTGTTTATGTAGTGTATCATAATTGATTTTTGTATGGTAACTATAGGCCATCACAGAATTGTTTCCTCAGCCCTACATACATGTTTGGAATCAAAGTTTTCATTAACATGTATCTTAGTGAATCTGTCAATATAATTTTCATCTTCAGGATAGGCATTTTTTTTCATTACAGACTTTCAGATTATTTTATACCATAATGCTGCTTTTTAAAAAACATAATTTAAAATTTTTTACATTTTATACATATTTACCACATACAACATGTTTTGGAGTATGTATACATTATGGAATGACTAAATCCAGCTAATTAACACATACATGACCTCATATAGCTAAAAATTTTTGTGGTAAGAACATTTTACATTCATTCAGCATTTTTCAAGAATACAATATATTATATAATAGATTATAGCTGGGCATGGTGACAAATGCTTATAGCCCCAGCTACTCAGAAGACCCAGATGAGAGGATCACTACAGCCCAGGAGCCGAAAGTCAGAGTCAGCTTGGGCAACACAGCAAGACTCCATCTCAAAAGGAATAAAAAAAAGAATATATTATTAACTATAGTCACCATGTTGTACAACAGATATCTTGAATTTATTCCTCATTTCTATCCGAAATTTCATATCCTTTAACTAACATCTCCCTCAGCCCATAGTATCCACCATTCTGCTATTTTATGTGATCACTTTTTTAAGATTTCACAAATGAGTGAGATAATGTTTTTCTGTGCCTGGCTTATTTCAATTAACACAACACTCTCCAAGTTCATCCATGTGGTCACAAATGACAGGATTTCCTTCTTTTTTAAAAGACTGAGAAAACAACATCCCATTGTGTGTGTGTGTGTGTACATACATGCCATATTTTCTTATTCATTCATACACTGATGGACACTTTAGTTGATTCTCTATCTAGGTTATTGTGAAAAATGTTGCAATAAACAGGGAAGTGCAGATATCTCCTCAACATAAATTTAATTTCCTTTTAATTTATACCCAGTAGGATTACTGTATCTACACCATGGTATATCTTAAATTTCTGCAGTCAATCTTCTGATATTCTGTACTCACCTTAAATGTTTAATCCTTCATGGCATATTCTAGTTTAATGACCAAAAAAACGAAATCAGTGGCATATTCATACTCATTTATTGTTGAATCCATTCAATTATGGTCAAGTCAACATCTTCTCTCTTTTCTCTTTTGTTTTTTTTTTTGGTGGTGGTACTGGGTTTGAACTCAGGGCCTTATGCTGCTGGACAAGTCTTCTACCACTGAGCCCAACATCTTCATTTTTCATCCTCTAAAAATTTTTTCTAGTCTTCATTAGTTTTGGTTATTGTCAACACTATAAAACCTCAACATTGTGTCTATTTTTCAACTTATAAGTGGTATTAAGTCCCACACCATATTCTTTAGTAAGATATCTCTTAGGTGTACTTGATCAAGCTTTTGCATTAACTCTATATTTTGTGCTATTAAAAAAAATGACATGTTTCCTTTTCTTTTTTTACCCACAGGGATATCTTCAATTTTGGGGGCATTTTTAATAAGGCAATTAAATTTAAATTGACAAAACACCACCCCCAACACACAAAAAAAGGGAACACAATATTAGTGAGCACAAGAAGTATCTGTGACTGGTAAATGTTATGAAACAACTAACGTCTCATGCTGGATAAGGTCAGGTTTTAACAGCTGTCTTGAGTATTAAAAAAAAAAAAAAAGTTTGGGTTTCTATAGAGACTCATCTTGACCTGACTGTAGCCATCTTAAGTCAAAACCACCATGTCTACCCCTGAATAATCCTGGTCTGTTTTCTACACAGAGTTCCCCAACATTCTATAAATAAACAAAACCATTAGAAAGGTTATCTGAGTTTCATGACCTGGGCCCTGGTGCTATAAGCTCCAGGAATGTGTCTACTAGCTTGGATGAAAGTCACTTTTGCCCTGACTGCTAAGTAAGCCTCTGACTGAAATAATGGATCCACTGATCTTACTGCTACCTTTGACTATGCTTCTGTCATAAGTCCCCAGTTAAATACACTTTGAGAAATCCTGGATATGCCTTTCTTCAGTCTCATCACATCTTGTGGCTGGTTCTCATACACTGGGATGGTGTGTGTGTGCGTGTGTGTGTTTTGGTATTTTAGCCATTAGGATGCAAATCAAAACTACAAGGAGAACCATCTCACCCCAGTCAGAATGATTATCATTAAAAAATACAAAAAAAAAAATCAACAAATGCTGGTAAGGATGTGGAGAAAAAGGAACCTTTATACTATACTATTGGTGAGAAAGTACAGTCACTATGGAAATCAGTGTGGAGGTTCCTCAAGAACTAAAAATATGACTATTATATGATCCAATTATACCCAAAGGCACACTAGAGAGACATCTGCACTACCAATTTTATCACACAGCACAATTCACAATAACCAAGTTATGGAATTAGTGTAGGTGCTCTTAAATGGATGAATGGATAAAGGAAATGTGGTATTATACACAATGGAGTACTATTTAGTCATAAAGAATAATGAAATAATCTCATTTGAAAGAATATGGATGTAACTGGAGATCATGTTAAAACAAGCCAGACTCAGACTAGTATCACATGTTTTCTCTCATATATGGAATCTAGGGGTAGGGAGGGGGAAGATGACATGAAAGTAGAAGGGAAACTATTAGAAAAGAGGAACGGGATCAGGGGGAGGGAAGAGTAGGGTAAAGAAGGGAAAATCAGGGTAAAGGAAGGTAATGGGTGGTTAGTTATGATCAAAGTATGTTATATGCAGGTACAAATATGCCACAATGAAATCCATTTTCTGTGTACCAATAAAAATTATTAAAAAGTGATGTCTGCCAGGTTTTTCCACTGTCAAGCTGTACATTTTCCCCTTATAATTTGTAAATATTTTGTGGAGAGATACTCTGAGACCACGTAAATATCTTGTTCCTCATCAAGTATTTACCCAATAGCTTTAATATCCATTGATGTCTCTTGGCTGAATATTATAGGTTGCCAAATCCTCATCAGTTGGCATTCCATTATATTTATTTATTCATACCAGTATAAAAAAGATTCATGTTAAAATGAACCCCATTCAATGCATTATAATCAGTGGCTATTATCTGTATTATCACAGTGACTTTCATAGTGAAAGTTCATATTTTTCATCCAGTTCAACATATCAACTTTTAAAAATGTATTTTTAGTGTTAAATCTAAAAAAATCTCTAACTCAAAATGAAAATTACTTTGTCCTAGGTTTTCTTCTAAAAGTTTTATAGTTTCAATTTTTACATTTAGGTCCTTAAATCTGTTTATAAACTAATTTTTGTATGTAGTTTATGGTTTGTTGTAGAAATTTTTTTCAACTGAACTGTTTTTGCCCCTTTATCAAAATAGTCCACAAATGTGCAGGTTTGTTTGGGGACACTATTCTTTTCCATCAATCATTTTTCTATGTTTACACTAATTTCTATGTATTGATTATTATTTCTTTAAATGAGTCTTGAAATCAGGAAGTATGAACCTTCCCACTTTATTCTTTTGCAAAGTTGTTTTTGGCTATTCTAAGTCCTCTGCATTTCCATATCATCACTTTCTACCCAAAAAAGTCAGCTGGGATTTTGAATGAGGCTGCACTGAATCTGTAGGTCAATGTGCAGAGAATCACTATCTTAATACTGAGTCTTTCAATCCATGAGCACAGCATTTATCTAAGTCTTTATGTCTATCAGCAATATTTTACGGTTTTTATTATACAAATCTTGTACATCTTTTGTTAAGATATATCCTCAGGTTGGGGTTGTAGCTCAGTGATAGAGCACTTGCCTAGCATGTGTGAGGAGGCACTGGGTTTGATTCTCAGCACCACATATAAATAAACAAAATAAAGGCCCATCAACAAATAAAAATAAATAAATAAAAGAATTTTAAAAAGATTTATCCTCAAGTATTTAGTATTTTTATGCTATTATAAATGACAATTAAAATTTTAATTTCTGATCATTTCATTGCTGGTATGTACAAATACTAATCTTTGCATATTGACCTTATATCCTGCAACTTTGCTAAACTTAGTTCTAACAGTTTTTGTTCATGTTGATTTCATAGGATTTTCTACACAATCATGTCATCAGAGAAGAAACAGTTTTACTTTTCTCCTTTCAATATAGGTATCTTTTCTTCCTCCCTACCTCCCTTTCTCTTTTTTTTTTTTTTTTGGTTTGTTTTATTTTGGTGGCACTGAGGATTGAACTCTACAACTAGCCACATCCCCAGGCCTTATTACTTTTTATTTTTGATACAGGGTCTTGTTAAGTTCCCAGGATGGCCTTGAACTTGGAATCTTCCTGCCATGCCTAGTTCTGTCTTTTAAACAGCTTTATTAAAATATAACCCATTCATTTAAAGTGTCCAATTTCTTTTTAGTATACTAGCAGAGTTATCACCACAATCATTAAATTAAATTAATTAATTAAATATTCCAGTACTGGGGATTGAGCCCAGGGGTGCTTTACCACTGAGCTGCATCCCCAGCACTTTTGTTTTGTTTTGCTTTTTTCTTCAAAATTTTTTATTTATTTATATTTAGTTTTATGTGGTGCTGGGGATCAAACCCATTGCCTCACATGTGCTAGGCAAACACTCTACCACTGAGCCACAACCCAGCCCCCCAGCACTTTTTATTTTTTATTTTGAGACAAGGTCTTGCTAAATTTCTGAGGCTTGCCTCAAACTTGTTACCCTTCTGCCTCAGTCTCTCAAGTAGCTGGGGTTGCAGGTGTGCACTACCATGCCTGGTTCCAAAATTTTATAACATTTCAATACCCTGTAAGGAACCCTTACATCCCTTACATTTCATCTCTTACCCTCTTCTGTTGCTCCCAGCCCTAGACACTGCACTAATCTTCTCTCTGGCTTATGGACTTGCTTCTTCTGAATATTTGATATACAAATGGTCCCTAACTTATGAGGCTTCTACTTATGATGATTAGACTTAGGGTCTTCAATTTCATGATGATGTGAAAGTATACCCATACAACCATTCTTCTTTTCACTTTCTGTACAATATTGAGTACTTCATTATAAAACAGGCCTTGTGCTAGATGATTTTCTCCAACTACAGGCAAACACAAGTATTTTGAGCACATTTAAGATAAGCTAGGCAAAGGTTATGATGCTCAAAAATTAGGTGTATTAAATGCATTTTTAATTTAAAATATTTCAACGTAAGATGGGTTTATCAGGACATAACCCCACTGTAAATCAAGAAGCATCTCTAAATAAAATCATCCAACATCAATATATGATCCTTTGCGATTGGTTTTTTTTTTGTTTTTATTTATTTTTGGTGCTGGGGATTGAATCTAGAGCCTGTACATGCTAAGCGCATGTTCTACTACTGAGCTACAGCACCAGACATTGGCTTAATCAATGTTTTAAAAAACTTTACTCTGCTAATATTTAACATGACATCTACCTTTTTAATGTTTTAAGGGCATAATACATTATTGTTGACTCTAGATTAAAAAGTATAGCATATATCTAGGGCTTATTCATCTTGCTTAACAGAAACTTTATGCCCATTTTGATTTTCATGAATCTATTTTAGATACCTCATATAAGTGGAATCATGCAGTGTTTGTCTTTTGGTGAATGGCTAATTACTTTCAAGATTTCCTTATTTTTTAAGGTTGAATAATATTCCATTGTATATTGGTGTCTTAGTCAGCTATTTTGCTGCTGTACTAAAAGATCTGACCAGAACAACTGTAGAGGAGGAAAACTTGGAGTGCTCACAGTTTCAGAGCTCTTGGTCTACAGAAGGCCAGCTCCATTCCTCAGGGCTTGAGTTGAGGGTGAACATCATGGTGGGAGAGGGTGGCCGAGGGAAGCAGCTCACGTCATGGTGATCAGGAAGCAGAGAGGAACTCCACTCTCCATATACAAACATATATCCCATAGCCACACACCCAATTAACCACTTCCTCCAGTCATACACCACCTGCCTCCAGTTACCACTTGGTTAATCCCATCAGAGATTAATTCACTGATTACGTTAAGACTCTCAAACCCAATAATTTCTCCTCTGACCTTTCTTGCATTGTCTCACGTGTGAACTTTTGGGGGACACCTCATATCCAAACCATTAACAATTGGCATTTGTATATTGGCAATTATCAAGAATACAAGTAACAATAAATGTTAGGATGTGGGGAAAAGTGCAGACTCATACATTGTTAGTGGGACTGCAAATTGTTGCAACCACTCTGGAAGGCAGCATGAGATTCCTCAGAAAACCTGGAATGGAATCACCATTTGACCCAGTCATCCCATCCTTCACATGTACCCAAAGGACTTAAAATCAGCATACTATAGTGATATGGCCACATCAATGATCATAGCAGCTCAATTCACAATAGCTAAGCTATGGAACCAACCTAGGTGACCTACGGCAGATGAATGGAAAAAGAAAATGTGGTACATATACACATGGAATATTACTCAGCCATGAAGAAGAATGAAATTATGGCATTTGCCAGTAAATGTAAGGAAATGGAGACTATCATGCTAAGTGAAATAAACTAATCCCAAAAAACCAAAGGCCAAATGTTCTCTCTGATATGTGGATGCTGACTCATAATAGTCAGGGTGGTGGGGAGGGAGTGGAGGTTCACTGGATTGGACAGGGGAAAATGGAGGGAAAGGAGGGGAGATGGGAATGGGAAAGACAGTAGAATAACTCAGACATAACTTTCCTATGTTCATATATGAATACACAACCAGTATCCACGTCATGTACAACCACAAGAATTGGGAAGTTATACTCCACGTATGTATGATATGTCAAAATACATTCTACTGTCATGTAAAACTAAAAAGAACAAATAAAATTTTTTAAAAAATTCCATTGTATTTATGTATCACATTTATAAAATCCATTCATCTGCTGATGGACATTTAAGTTGTTTCCTCATCTTGGCTATTGTGATTAGTGCTGCAGTGAACGTATTAGTGCTGATACACTTCAAGATCATGATTTCAGTTCTTTTGGACAAATAACCAGAAGTGAGATTGCTGGATCCAATGATAGCTATATGCTATTTTTTTTTTTTTTAAAAAAGGAATCCCCATGCTTTTTTCCATAGTGGCTGCACCATTTTACATTTCCACCATAGTGTGTCAGGGTTCCAAATTTTCCACTCTTCATTACTACTTAGTGTCTTTTGTGTTTTTCATAAAAGTCATCCAGAAAGGTGTTGAGATGATATGTCACTATGGTTTTGATTTGTATTTTCTTGATGATCAGTGATTTTGAGCATCTTTTCACCTGCTTGTTGGCTATTTGTATTTCTTTGGAGAAATATCTATTCAGGTCCTTAATTCATTTTAAAATTGGGTTATTAAGGTTTTTTACTACTGAGTTTAAGGGTTCCTTATACCTTTTGAAAATTAACCTCTTATTCATGTGGTTTATAAATATTTTTCCCATTCTGTCAGTCTTTTCTTTCTGTTGCATGTTTGCTTTGCTGTGTAGGAGCTGCTTCTATTTTTTTTTTTTTTTTTTTTTTTGGTGCGGGGACTGATGTAGCCCCCACTTACCTATTTCTGCTTTTGTTGACCTTTTATTTCTTCGTATTCAGATGTTTTTCTTTCTTTCTTTTTTTCTTTCCTGGTTCTAGGGGTTGAACCCAAGGGTGCTTTACCACACTGAGCTACATTCTCCAGAACTTTTAAAATTTTGAGGCAGGGTTTCACTAAGTTGCCCAGGCTAAGTCTCAAACTTGCAATCCTCCTGCCTCTTGAATCACTGGGATTATAAGTGATAATTTTGACTTATTCCTGATCTTAGAAAGAAAGCATTCATTCTTTCACCATTACTTATAAGGTTAGCTATAGATAAATCATAGATCCCTTTATCACATTAAGAAAGTTTCTCAATGTGCTAAGTGCTTTTATTTTCATCAGGAGTGGATTTTATCAAATGATTTTTCAGTATTATTGCAATAATCATATGAATTTTCTTTTTAAATTTATTAATATGGTGAAGTATTGTGACAGATTTCCTATTGTTAAACCAACTTTACATTCCTAGGATAAATCCTACTTGGTCATGATTTATTATTCATTTTCTCAAATTCAGTCTGCTAAAATTTTTATTTTCAATTTTTATATCTATGTTCATGAGGGATATTACTCTGTAGTTTTCTGTTCTCATAATGATTTTTGTCTTATAATGATTTTTTGTTGGTATCAGGATAACGTTGGTCTTATAGATTGAGTTGGAAAATATTTTCTCCTTTCCAATTTTCTGAAAGAGTTTATATAGTAATGTTGTTATATTTTCCTTAAATGTCTGGTAGAATTTACTAATGAAACCATTTAAGCATAAGTTTATTTTTTAATCTACAAATTAAATTTCTTTAAAATTCATTCCTACTTAAGGGCACAATTCTGTGGCACTAAGTTGTGCAGCATAATATTGTACTACCACCATTACTTATTCCACACATCAGTATGCAGAGTGACCAGCACCATTACCCATTTTCAGAACTTTAACATCGCAAATAGAAACTCCATACCCATTTAATAATTCCTCATTCTCTCATTCTATGAACTTCTCTATAATCTATTCTTTCCATCTCTATGAATTTATATCAACTGAGACCATGTGATTAAAATGATGTTTATCAAGTTTCTCTCCTCTATGTAAATTGTACTTTTTCCCTTTATGATTGATATTTTGTGGAGAGATAACTTTAAGACTGTAAACATCCCAATCCTCATCAAATGTTCATCTAGTAACTTAGAATCCACTGATGTCTCTTAATTGTGGCTATTCTAATTACTTCATACAGGTGGAATCATATAACAGTTGTCCTTTACTGTTTGGCTTATTTCACTTAGCATAATGTTAACAAGGTTTGTCCATGCTGTTGAATGTATCAGAATTTCATTCCATTTTATGTCTGAATAACATTCCACTGTATGTATATACCAAATTTTATTCAACCATTCATCTGTAGTTAGACATGGGTTGTTTCCAACTTTTGGCGATTGTGAATAATGCTACTATGAACACTAGTGCACATGTAACTGTTTTGGTTTTGCTTTTAATTCTTTGGGATATATACCTCATTCTTTTTTATTTATTTTGAGTGAGCTTTGGCAGTTTGTGGTTTTTTTTTTCAATACTGATTCTTTTTTTTTTTTATATTTATTTTTTTTTATTGTAAACAAATGGGATACATGTTGTTTCTCTGTTTGTACATGGCGTAAAGGCATACCATTTGTGTAATCATAAATTTACATAGAGTAATGTTGTTTGATTCATTCTGTTATTTTTTCCCTTCCCCCCACCCCTCCCACCCCTCTTTACCCTCTATACAGTACTTCCTTCCTCCATACTTGCCCCCCTCCCTAACCCTAACTCTAACCCTAACACTAACCCTTCCCTCCCCCCCATTATGTGTCATCCTCCACTTATTAGCGATATCATTCGTCCTTTGGCTTTTTGAGATTGGCTTATCTCACTTAGCATGATATTCTCCAATTTCATCCATTTGCCTGCAAATGCCATAATTTTATCATTCTTTATGGCTGAGTAATATTCCATTGTATATATATACCACAGTTTCTTTATCCACTCATCAATTGAAGGGCATCTAGGTTGGTTCCACAGTCTGGCTATTGTGAATTGAGCAGCTATGAACATTGATGTGGCTGTATCTCTGTAGTATGCTGATTTTAAGTCCTTTGGGTATAGGCCAAGGAGTGGGATAGCTGGGTCAAATGGAGGGTCCATTCCAAGTTTTCTAAGGAATCTCCACACTGCTTTCCAGAGTGGCTGCACTAATTTGCAGCCCCACCAGCAATGTATGAGTGTACCTTTCTCCCCACATCCTCGCCAACACCTGTTGTTGCTCGTATTCTTGATAATCGCCATTCTAATTGGGGTGAGATGGAATCTTAGGGTGGTTTTGATTTGCATTTCTCGTATTACTAGAGATGTTGAGCATTTTTCCATATGTTTGTTGATTGCTTGTAGATCTTCTTCTGTGAAGTGTCTATTCATTTCCTTAGCCCATTTATCGACTGGATTATTTGAATTCTTGGAGTAGAGTTTTTTGAGTTCTTTATAGATTCTGGAGATTAGTGCTCTATCTGAAGTATGATTGGCAAAGATATTCTCCCACTCTGTAGGCTCTTTCTTCGCATTGCTGATAGTTTCCTTTGCTGAGAGAAAGCTTTTTAGTTTGAATCTATCCCAGTGGTTGATTCTAGCTTTTATTTCTTGTGCTATGGGAGTAATGTTAAGGAAGTCTGGTCCTAGACCAACAAGGTGAAGATTTGGACCTACTTTTTCTTCTATAATCTGCAGGGTCTCTGGTCTGATTCCGAGGTCCTTAATCCATTTTGAGTTTAGTTTCGTGCATGGTGAGAGATATGGGTTTAGTTTCATTCTGTTGCATATGGATTTCCAATTCTCCCAGCACCATTTGTTGAAGAGGCTATCTTTTCTCCATTGCATATTTTTGGCCCCTTTGTCTAGTATGAGAAAATTGTATTTATTTGGGTTTGTGTCCGTGTCCTCTATTCTGTACCATTGATCTACTTTTCTATTTTGGTACCAATACCATGCCGTTTTAGTTACTGTTGCTTTGTAGTAGAGTTGAAGATCTGGTATTGCAATACCCCCTGTTTCACTCTTCCTGCTAAGGATTGCTTTAGCTATTCTGGGTTTCTTATTCTTCCAGATGAATTTCATAATTGCTTGCTCTATTTCTGTAAGGTACGTCATTGGGATTTTAATTGGAATTGCATTGAATTTGTATAGCACTTTAGGTACTATGGCCATTTTGACAATATTAATTCTTCCTATCCAAGAACATGGAAGATCTTTCCATCTTCTAAGGTGTTCTTTAATTTCTTTCTTTAGTGTTGTATAGTTCTCATTGTAGAGGTCTTTCACCTCTTTTGTGAGATTGATTCCCAAGTATTTTATTTTTTTCGAGGCTATTTTGCATGGGGTAGTTTTCCTAATTTCTCTTTCTGAAGATTCATCACTTATGTATAAAAATGCGTTGGATTTATGGGCATTGATCTTGTAACCTGCTACTTTACTGAATTCACTTATGGTTCTAAGAGTTTTCTGGTGGAATTTCCAGGTTCCTCTAAATATATAATCATGTCATCAGCGAACAGGGATAGTTTGAGTTCTTCTTTCCCAATTCGTATCCCTTTAATTTCTTTGGTTTGTCTAATTGCTCTGGCCAGAGTCTCAAGAACGATGTTGAATAGAAGTGGTGAAAGAGGGCATCCCTGCCTTGTTCCCGTTTTTAGGGGGAATGCTTTCAGTTTTTCACCATTTAGAATGATATTAGCCATGGGCTTAGCATAAATGGCCTTTACAATGTTAAGGAATGTTCCCACTATCCCTATTTTTCTAGTGTTTTGAGCATTAAGGGGTGCTGTATTTTATCAAATGCTTTTTCTGCATCTATTGAAATAATCATGTGATTCTTGACTTTAAGTCTATTAATATGGTGAATTACGTTTATTGATTTCCTGATGTTGAACCAACCTTGCATATCTGGGATGAAACCAACTTGATCATGGTGCACTATCTTTTTAATATGTTTTTGTATGCGATTTGCTAAAATTTTGTTGAGAATTTTTGCATCGATGTTCATTAAGGATGTTGGTCTGAAATTTTCTTTCCTTGATGAGTCTCTGTCTGGTTTAGGTATCAGTGTGATATTGGCTTCATAGAATGAGTTTGGGAGGGTTCCCTCCTCTTCTATTTTATGGAATACTTTGAGAAGTATTGGAATGAGCTCTTCTTTAAAGGTTTTGTAGAACTCGGCTGAGAACCCATCTGGTCCTGGACTTTTCTTTGTTGGTAGGTTTTTGATGACTTCTTCTATTTCAGTACTTGAAATTGGTCTATTTAAATTGTTTATGTCCTCCTCGTTCAGTTTAGGCAATTCATATGTCTCTAGAAACCTGTTGATGTCTTCGAAATTTTCTATTTTGTTGGAGTATAGATTTTCAAAATAGCTTCTAATTATGTTTTGTATTTCAATCGTGTCTGTTGTGATATTTCCTTGTTCATTCCGAATTTTGGTGATTTGGGTTTTCTCTCGTCTTCTCTTTGTTAGTGTGGCTAAAGGTTTATCAATTTTGTTTATTTTTTCGAAGAACCAACTATTTATTTTGTCAATTTTTTGTATTGTTTCTTTTGTTTCAATTTCATTGATTTCAGTTCTGAGTTTAACTATTTCCTGTCTTCTACTACTTTTGGTGCTGTTCTGTTCTTCTTTTTCTAGGGCTTTGAGCTGTAGTGTTAGGTCGTTTATGTGTTGAGTTTTACTTCTTTTATTAAATGCGCTCCATGAAATAAATTTCCCTCTAAGTACTGCTTTCATAGTGTCCCAGATATTTTGATATGATGTTTCTTTGTTCTCATTTACCTCTAAGAATTTTTTAATTTCCTTCCTAATATCTTCTGTTATCCATTCATCATATAATAGCATATTGTTTAATCTCCAGGTGTTGGAATAGTTTCTGTGTTTTACTCTTTCATTTATTTCTAACTTCAATCCATTATGATCTGATAGAATACATGCTAGTGTCTCTATCTTCTTGTATTTACTAACATTAGCTTTGTGGCATAATATATGGTCTATTTTAGAGAAGGATCCATGTGCTGCTGAGAAGAAAGTGTATTCGCTCTTGGTTGGATGGTATATTCTAGAAATGTCCGTTAAGTCTAAATTATTGATTGTGTTATTGAGATCCATGGTTTCTTTGTTCAATTTTTGTCTGGAAGATCTGTCCAGTGGTGACAGAGGTGTGTTAAAATCACCTAGTATTATTGTGTTATGGTCTATTTGGTTTCTGAAATTGAGAAGGATTTGTTTGACATACATGGATGAGCCACTGTTTGGGGCATAGATGTTTATGATTGTTATATCTTGCTGATTTATGCTTCCCTTAAGAAGTATGAAATGTCTTTCTTTATCCCTTCTGACTAACTTTGGCTTGAAGTCCACATTATCGGAAATGAGGATGGATACTCCAGCTTTTTTGCTGAGTCCATGTGCATGGTATGTTTTTCCCCATGCTTTCACCTTTAGTCTATGGGTATCTTTTTCTATGAGGTGAGTCTCTTGCAGGCAACATATTGTTGGATCTTTCTTTTTAATCCAGTCTGCCAGTCTATGTCTTTTGATTGATGAATTCAGGCCATTAACATTCAGGGTTATTATAGAGAAATGATTTGGTTTCCCGGTCATTTGGTTCATTTTTTTAAATTTTGTTTATTTATTTGTTTGACACAACTTGTTTCCTCCTTTATTTGACAATTCCTTTAGGATAATTCCTCCCTTTGCTGATTTGCTTCTTTGTTTTTCATCTCTTCCTCATGGAATATTTTGCTGAGAATGTTCTGTAATGCTGGCTTTCTTTTTGTAAATTCTTTTAGCTTTTGTTTATCATGGAAGGATTTTATTTCATCGTCAAATTTGAAGGTAAGTTTTGCTGGTTATAAGATTCTTGGTTGGCATCCATTTTCTTTCAGGGCTTGAAAAATGTTGTTCCAGGCCCTTCTAGCTTTTAGGGTCTGGATTGAAAAATCTGCTGATATCCGTATTGGTTTCCCCCTGAATGTAATTTGGTTCTTTTCTCTCACAGCCTTTAAAATTCTGTCTTTATTTTGTATGTTAGGTATTTTCATTATAATGTGCCTTGGTGTGGGTCTGTTGTAAATTTGTGTATTTGGAGTCCTATAAGCCTCTTGAACTTGATTTTCCATTTCATTCTTCAGATTTGGGAAATTTTCTGATATTATTTCATTGAATAAATTGTTCATTCCTTTGGCTTGTTTCTCTAGACCTTCCTCAATCCCGATAATTCTTAAATTTGGCCTTTTCATGATATCCCATAGTTCTTGTAGATTCTGTTCATGATTTCTTACCATCTTCTCTGTTTGTTCAACTTTGTTTTCCAGGTTAAATATTTTGTCTTCAATGTCTGAGGTTCTGTCTTCCAGGTGTTCTATCCTATTGGATATGCTTTCTATGGAGTTCTTAATTTGGTTTATTGTTTCCTTCATGTCAAGGATTTCTGTTTGGTTTTTTTTCAATATCTCTAACTCTTTATTGAAATGATCTTTTGCTTCCTGTATTTGCTCTTTTAACTGTCGATTGGTGTAATCATTCAATGCTTGCATTTGCTCTTTCATCTCATCGTTTGCTTCTCTGATCATTTTAATTATGTACATTCTGAACTCCTTTTCTGTCATTTCTTCTGCCATGCTGTCATTGGGTTTTATTGATGTAACATCTAGATTTGTTTGCAGCATTTTCTTTCCTTGTTTTCTCATATTGTTCAGGTATCAGTGGACTGCTGAGATATTGCAGATTTCCTCTATTGACTTACAATGTCCCTGAAGATTTCTATATATATCCCCCCTTAGCCTTCAGTAGGCTGAAGTCTTGGAGGAAGTTGATAATGCAGTGCTCCACAAGGAAGCTGCCTCTCTAGGAGCGGTGACCTTCAGGTGGGGTATAATCCCTGCTAGTGGGCAGAGGTGCCTCCACTTGTTGACCAGTGGTCATCCAAAGGGGACCTAGGCTGCGGGCTGAGGCAAGGCCTGTTTGGGCCTGAGTCTCTGGTTTTACCGTCCTTGTGGGGAAACCTCACCCAGCAGGGAAGACTCACCCGGTGGGGAGGTCTCGCTGGTCAGTTCCCTCCTAGAGGTTCCCCTCAATTTACAGCTACCACCTGGGCTGGGCTGCCTTCCTCTACAAAGTTCCCAGGGGCCCGGCCCTGCCTCCTGGGCCTGGGAGCCTCACCCTTCGCAGATGAATCTCCTTAGGCTGCCCCTCCTCAGAGAATCTGCCCACAGGCCTGGGACCTTCGCTCCACCCTAAGCCTGTCTCTGTGCGGCTCTTCCACCCAGAAGCCTCCTAGATCCTGGGACCCTGTTCTGCACCTAATCGCCTGGCTATGCGGCCCCTCCTCTGAGCAGCCACCTGGGGCCCCGAACAATTGCTCTGAGTCCCAGAGATCCGCCACAGGCCTCTTCCTCCAGACAGCCGCCCAGTATTCTGGTGTGGTCACTAGGAGTCCAAGAAACTCACTGCGTGCCTCCTCCTCCCACCAACCACCCGTAGCCCTGGGCAATCACTCACTCCAAGTCGAAGTGACCCTCCCCGTTCCTCCTCCTTCTCCAGATAACCCCCCGGGTGTTCAGGAGCAGTCGCTCTGAGTGGCTCTGAATCCACGTGACCCGCTGCACGGGTCCTCTGGGCAACCGCCCGGAGCTCTGGTGCGGCCACTCAAGACCAAGCGACCCACCACGCTTATCCTCCAGGCAGCCCCCCTGTGTTCAGGCGCTGTCACTTTAAGTCCAAACAACTCACCACTCGCCTTCTCCTCTGAGCAGCCGCCTGGAGCGCTAATGCAGTCACTGCAAGTCCAAACGACCCGCCGCGCTCCTCCTCCTCCTCCTCCTACTCCTCCGGGCAGGCCCCGGGGTACAGAAGTGGTCTGAGTCCAAACAGCTCGCCACGCAGCCCCTTCTCTGGCAACCACCTGTAGCTCTGGTGTAGTCACCCCGAATCCAAGCGGCCGCGCTCCTCTTCCTCCTCCTCGTCCTCAGGGCAGGCCCCGGTGTTCAGAAGCGGTCGCTTAGAGTCCAAACAGCTCGCCGCGCAGCTTCTCCTCTGGCAACCGCCTGTAGCTCTGGTGCAGTCACTCCGAATCCAAGTGGCCACGTTCTTCCTCCTCCTCCTCAGGGCAGGCCCCAGTGTTCTGAGTCCACACCTCCCCTGGGCTCTCCTCGCCACTCCTCCCCTGGGCAGCCGCCGGAGCCCCAGTGGTTGCTCCGAGTCCCAGCGCTGTGCCAAGCGGCCTCCTTTAAGGCGCTCCCAGTTGTCCGCGGTAGTGATAATTTTTATCTTTTTTTTTTAAACCTGATCAGTCTATACAGAGATTTCAACTTTAATTATTTTCACAAAGAATTAGTTTATGTCTCTGTTTTTTCTCCACTGTTGTTCTATTTCATTGATTTTTACTTTGATCTTTATTATTTCTCTTTCTTTTGCTTATTTTAGGTTTCATTTGTTTTTCTTTTTTACATCCAATTCTAGGAATTGAACCTAGGGCCTGTTACCACTGAGGTGGAGCCAAGATCACTGATTTGAACTTTTCTTCTTTTCAAATATAAGCATTTAGCACTAAAAATTTCCTTCAAAGGTGCATTCCACATGTTTTGGCATTTTGTGCTTTTTTTTCCCTTGTGTCTTTTTTTCTTTAGTTCATGGGCTATATAAAAATGTGTAGATTAGTTTCTAAATAATTGGGATATTTTTCAGATATCTTTTTATTATTTATTTCTAATTCTATTGTGGTTGTCTGAAGATAGTTTTTGTTTTTTGTTTTGTTTTGGTACTGGGGCTTGAATCCTGAGGGGGCTCTACTGTTGAGCTACATCCCCAGCCTTTTTTATTTTTTAATTTTGAGACAGGGTTTTGTTAAGTTGCTGAGGTTGGACTTGAACTTGTGACCCTCCTGCCTTATGCTCTCAAGTCTCTGGAATTACAGACATGAGTTTGAAATTTTTAATTTTGTCTTTTTTTTTTTTTTTTAAATACTGGGGATTAAACCCAGGGGAGCTCTACCCTAACTTTATTTTTAAAATTTAAAGAAAAAACATTTTTAGCTGTAAATGGAACAAATACCTTTATTTTTATGTGGTGCTGAGGCTCAAACCCAGTCCCTAACACATGCTAGGCAAATGCTCTACCACTGAGCTACAACTCCAGCCCTTCCCTAGCTTTTTTATTTTTTATTTTGAGAAATGTTTCATAAAGTTGCCCAAGTTGGCTTTGAAATCCTTCTGCTTCAGCCTCCTAAACTGCTGGGATTACAGGCATCTGCCACAGCACCTGTCTTATTTCATTTTTTATTTTATTTTATTTTATTTTGGGGGGGTACTGGGGATTGAACTCAGGGGCACTTGACTACTTAGCCACATCCCAAGCCCTATTTTGTATTTTATTTAGAGACAGGGTCTCAATGAATTGCTTAGTACCTCATTTTTGCTGAAGTTAGCTTTGAACTTGTGATCCTTGTGCCTCAGCCTCCCAAGCCGCTGGGATTACAGGCATGCACCACAGAACCCAGTTTTTAAGTACTTTTAAAGATATTTTTTTCTCAACTGTCTTCTGGTTTACATTACTTTTTAATGAGACATTTGTTGTTACACTTGTCTTCTGTCCTTTGTGGTATGTCTTTTTGTTTTTTAATTTAACTCTAGTTGCTTTTAAGTAAGATTTTCTTTTTTTTTACTACTGGTTTTAAACAATTTGATCATTATGTGCTGGGTATAGTTTTCTGCATGTGTCTTATGCTTGAGGTTCACTGAGTTCCTTGGTTCAGCAGTCATCCTCTTTATCCTGCTAGGAATCTAATTCATGTCAGGCTACCTGCTTTCCTCAAGGTTGCTTATCATCAAATTTGATTTTTTTTTTCCTAATAAGACTAATGAAAAATGTTATCTCTGTGTAATTTTAATTTGCATATCTCAAGTGAGACCAAGGACTTTTATTTTTTAAAATATCATTTGTATCCCTTTTTGGGTGAAATGTAGACTCATATCCTTTGATTCTTCTACTATTTTTTTCATCATCTGTATGTTGATTTATATATATTTTTTACCTTTTTTGCAATGAGCATGAATTTTTTGGCAATAAGAAAATAAAACAAAGTTATTTTTAATTTGAAAAAAAGTTGAGTGTGGTAGTATATGCCTGTAGTGCCAGCACTTGGGGAAGTGGAAGCAGAAAGATTGCTTGAGCCTGGGAATTCAGAATCAGCTTGACACCCATCTCAAAAAACAACAACAAAGCAATACCATATTTCAAAAAGCAACAGCAAAATAAAAACAAAGCAAAAATACTTCAAAAACCCATGCAGTTTCCTGGTACAAAATACTCAGTCCATAGTAGCTGGTATTTTATTATAGCTCTTCATCTCGGTGATTATTTTCATTTCTCTTTGCAGTGATGCCTGCATAGGTGGTATGTGACCTTAAAGGCCTAAGTGTCACACTGGACTACCTACCTTTTGACCAGGTGTACTGGAAAAATTACAAACTCTGATTTGTAAGATACTATCTTGGTCATCATTTCATTACATCTTCCAATGGCTCTGGGAGGCTGATAGGTCATTGACGACGATCCCCATTTTATAGATTCTGAAACTGAGGCTTGGAAAGTAAACTGACTTTATCATATGGAAGGTTATATTTAGATGTTAACTAAAAATAATTTAATTCTATATACTCAGGGTCCTACAATTATAAACAAGGGCAAAGTTTTAGTTTGGACTCAGATGCCCTTTCTAATTAGCAATAAAAGTGAGGATCCCTATCACTTTAAAGTCAACAGTCTCCTCAGGAGACTGCAGGCCAAGCCTTGAACAGCCATGGCTGGGCAAGCACCGTGGGGACACCAGTATCTAAGGTCTATACTTACCTTTGGCAGCAGTCAGCATGGTGGAGGCTAGTTCGCATTGCTGTGATTCCAAATGTCCAAGTGTGAACCAGCGAGGATAACGGCTGGGCACCACAGACACCATATGGTGAGGGTGGGAAGTGTCACCTGCAGAGGCTGAATTTTCTAGAACAGGTAATCTAGAAGAACCAGAAAGAGTCATCAGTCATCATCTAGACCTTGGCTATCTGAGTCACCTTAGAGAAGCTTGCTCTTAACTGGGGAGGAGTTTAAGAGGGAAGGATAAACTAAGAGTTTTGAAGGTTTTCAAACGTGTGGGTCTTTACTCTATGTGAGGTAAGTGACTGAGCACTTGTAGAACTCAAGCTGAATAGTCCCCACTGTACACTGACTTGAAAAGTCAGCCTAGAGCAACAGGGTTGTTTTTAAAAAACGTAAGAAATATACACCAAAGACTTTCCTGTTTTAGGCTTACAGTCTAATTAGTATTCTTCTTCTATATGCTCTGCTCCCTTACAGAAGTCAACATGCCTAACCAAGGATTCTATTCTAGTTTGGAAACAAGATCCCCAAAGCTTACTGTTTTCAAGTCTTGAAGTATACATACTTATTTCTACTTCCCCCAGATTTCTCTGGGGACATGTACTTGGGAACCATGACTCAAGTAAGTTATGGAAGGGCTCCAACCCTTTCTCAGGCTACCTTAATGAATCAAGAATATGGAGACTCAAGTCTTGTGTGTTCCATATCTAATAAATCATAGCATCTCAGGGGATTCCTCAGACAATCTACCATGAGAATAGCTAGGGACTGAAGTGGGTCACAAACACAGAATCCAAATAGGAATCCTAGATCATATGAAAATATCAAAGCCATTTTAAGGCAGATTTGTGGGCAGGCCAACAAAACAAAGAGGGAAAGAGAAGAAAGTAGGATAAACAAAGAGAGAGAGTATTGGAGACTTCTGCTTCGGTAGGGGCAATGGAATGGAAATGGGCTACCCACCTCATGGCACGTAAGGCTAATTTATAGGACAGGTCTGGATCATGAGGCAGTAAAGCTGAGAACAAATACTTGGCAAAGGTATGCATGGGAACACTCTCTCGGTGGATGACTTCTCCTAGGCCACTGAAGGGGCCTCCTGCAGGAAGAAGATAAGCCCAATAGTTTTACTTATCTGTATGCTTCCATTCACCAGGCTAGACTTTAGAGTGCCATGGTCTCATGCATGTTTGCCAGTCATGGGAACCTTCATTACATTTTTTAAAATATATTTTTTAGTTGTAGGTGGACACAATACTTTTATTTTATCTTTATGTGGTGCTGAGAATCAAACCCAGGGCCTCACACATGCAAGGCCAGCGCTGTATAACTGAACCACACCCCCAGACCCCTTCATTACATTTTAATTGTCATAAATATTCCTGTACCTGTGCAGGTAGAGGAGGGGTGTCCAGGGTCACAGGCAAAGACACTGTGACAATATCCCCTTCTCTACTTACCTTCTAGTAGTAAGATGCACTGTTTCCGCAGTGTTTGTACTAGCTCATCATCCAGCTGCAGCTCCTGGAGTTGGCTTAGAAGTTGTTCCTCATTACGACAAACTTTGTCCTGGGCATACAGGCCTTCAGGCATTACCCTCTGCTGACCCATGCCCATCAGAGCAACTTCCAGGGCCAATGACAGGTAGGACTCACTGCTGTTTGGGCAGCCTGTAGCCACAGGTACATGCTGGTATACAGGGAGTCTGCTTTCATTCATATCTGAGGGTAACAGGGTATCAGGTTCTTTAGGACAGGCCTGGTAGATTGTTCTATCCCCCCACACCCTCCCACTTTGGAAAACTGCTTCGTCAATAGTTATTTCAGAAGCTAAATCAGAACCCTAGAGCAGTAATAAAAATGCACTGAAAAAAGATTACACAGAGGCACAAGGTTTTCCACCTCCTTCATAATATATGAATTGTCCAGGCCAGTAGAGAATTACAAAATTGAATACTTATCTTCTGATATCTTATGACATTATGTAATATCATAATTGTCCATCTCTTTTACTATAGTGTGAATACCTTAAAAGGATGAGACTAACTTGTTCCACGTATCTCCAGGGCCTGACATATGGAAGGAGTTAAGTATGTATTAGTAGTGAGCAAATAAACCAATTGCAACCTCAGGTTTTTCAAGCTATAAGTGTTACTGTGCAGATGAAATTGATTAAAGATATTCTGTACACAGGGTATCAGAGGAAAGATAAAGGCAACCCTACCACAGTTTGAGCTAATCCTTTTATTTCTACAGAGAAAAATCTGTATTCAGTTAAAACTCTTACTTTGGTAACACTTGCAAATTCTATGTTATTATTATTTTATATGTTCCACCACTGGGTTCACAATTTCAGGAAGAGAGTATAGGTTTAAAAGTCAAAGTCTTTGACAGGTGTGTTGGTATGCACCTGTGGTTCCCGCCACTCTGCAGGTTGGGGTGGAAGGATCACCTGAGCCTGGGAGTTTGAGACCAGCCTGGATGACACATAGTGAGATCTCTTTTCAAAACAAAAGGCACATGACTGAAATCCCAGCTATTGGGGAGGCTGATGTAGGAGGATTATGAGTTCAAGGCTAGCCTCCACAACTTGTTAAGACCCTGTCTCAAAAGGAAAAAATAAAATGGGCTGATGATGTAGCTTAGTGGTAGAGCACCCCTGGGTTTAATTCCCAGTACTGAAACAAAAAACAAAACAAAACAAAAAAAACAACAAACAAACAAAACCCAAAGCTAAAATCTTGATTTCTTTTCTTTTTTTCCTTCATCTGATAAGTATTTCCAGAAGACTATTAAATGGTAGGTTCTACACTGAGTGTTAAGATCACAAAGACAATTAAGTTATAATTTATCTTTTCAAGTAACTGATAAAATTGGTAAAAGATACTAATTTGTAAACAGATTATAATGCAGTATGCTAAACACTCAAGTAGATATAGGTAACAGTACAGTGGTGCCAGAAAGGAGAGAATAAATTTTGTCTCTATCTAATCCTGGCTACTCTGTGATTCTGTTAGACTATTCTCCTCTATTTCTCATTTATAAAACTGGCACAAAAATATTATGAGGGAGAATGTTTAAAGGAAATCAGAGAGAGTATTATTCCACTCCAAGGGATATATACACTTTTTTTTTTTTTTTTTCTTATAACAGGGTCTTACTATTTTGCCCAGACTAGCTTAAATTCCTGGCTCAAGGGATCCTCCTGCCTCAGCCTTCCAAGTAGCTGGGACTGCACGCAGGGCTGTGCCACCATGCCTGGCTTGATATACCTTTTTGGTGGATGTTCTCTCCCATTTTCAGACTGCCCTGAAATTATGACCTCAGACTCCTGAAATTCTTCTAGCTCTGGGACTACATTCTTTAGCCATTTATGGTAGAGAAATGAGAGAAGCAAGGAAGCTGGCAAGGTAAAATAGACAGGGACAGACCAAAGGGTGGGAAAGGAAAGTGGGAAAGAAAGGAAGCCTATAGACACCTCTCAGGAATGCTCAGTTTGGACAAGATTGAAAAAAAAAGGATACAAGAGGAGTAGAATAGAGTTTGGCAGGGAGGACAGGGCTGCCAAGGACAGTTCTGGCTTGTCTAAGGCTGACCCTTGTACCTGACACTTCCATATAGCCATCATCATTCAGGCGGCAGGCTTCAGTCAAAGTCAGAAACAGGCAGCCAATGGGATCCAGGGGGTGGCCCACCCAGCCCTCCAGGTTTGTGATGGTTGTGGTTCCTCTCTGCAACAGTTCTAGAAACAAGCAGGTTCAAAGTTTTAGATAGTGATAGATACATGTTGCTCTTTTCCCCTGCTTAGCTCTCCTTATCAGAGTCTCATTCTGGGAGTTACAGAAAAGCTTCATTTATTGTCTTGCCTTGGGTTGATAGGATTGGTCACAATCTCATCAGCCAGTTGTTAGGCCATGTGATGTGAATTTAGATTGCTTGCTGGTAGTTCATATGTGGTTACAGCTTTACAGTTTTGAAAGGGTCTTCTAATACAAGACCTTAGTGGGCCTTTCACCTGCAGAGTGAGGGAAGCAGGCAGGCATCATTGTTCCCACTTTACTGCTGAGAAAATTGAGATTTACAGAGATAAAGGGGGGCATTTCACACAGCAGTAGAATTCTTGGACTTCTGTAGCTCCTGCCACACCATGATACTTAATGAAAATTAGGTTCTAGTTCTCATATTCCCTGAGGATCCTCATTAGCATTAGGCCTAAAGAGGTTAGATGACTCCTAAACACCATACCTTTTTTCTGATGCTTGTAGATTTCCAACTGCCGCTGCTGTTGCAACCTCAGAGTATTAATAATGGCCACCGTGAGTCTGAGGGCCTCTTTTGGATAACCATGAGAACGCAAAGCATCAACCCGAGCACAAGCTGTAGGCACATGCTCTACCAGATAAAAAGAAAATATTTTGATCTAGTTAAAGTTTCAAATCAGGATGCCAAGCATGAGGCACATACTGGTAATCCCAGCAACTCCACAGGCTGAGGCAGGAGGATCCTTGAGTTAAAGGCCATCTTCAGCCCCTTAGCAAGGCCCTCAGCAATTTAGTAAGATCCTGTTTCAAAGTAAAAAATAAAAAGGACTGGGGACACAGCTCCGTGGTAAAGCACCCCTAGTTTCAATCTGCCATGAAAAAAAAAAAAAAAAAAAAAAAAAATCAAATCAGGAAAATTCATACTTGACAAAGGGAGTTTGTATTCAGTCCAGTTCCTCAAATTCAACCTGATATCTACTTTTTACCTGAAACTGTTATTTTTTAGATATATATATTTTTTATCTTTAAGGATACAAAAAGTTGAATAAGGCACTATAGCCCAATGGTAGAGCACTTGCCTAGCAGGTGTGAGGCGCTGGATTCATCTTCAGCACCACATACAAATAAATAACTAAAATAAAGGTATTATGTCCATCTATAACTAAAAATATTTTTTAAAAAGTTGAATGAGTCACAGGTGCCACCTTGAGAGAGCTACTTTGCAGCTTCAGGATGGTGGTACAGTGTAAAAAGGGACACATGAGTTGGGTGCACACCTGTAATCCCTGGAGGCCGGGGCAGGAGGGTCACAAGTTCGAAGCCAGTCTCACTCAGCAAAAGTGAGGTGCCAAGCAACTCAGTGAGACCCTGTCTCTAAATAAAATACAAAACAGAGCTGGGGAAGTGGCTCAGTGGAGTGCCCCTGAGTTCAATCCCCAGTAGCCACCCCCCCCCCACCAAAAAAAAGACAACACAACCAGGATGACAAAATACAGTATCTCTTTGTGAACATGTATTATAGGAACCCACTGGAGGTAAGAACTAACTGCCCAATGGGAAAGTCTGTTTCATTTGTCAATCCTATATTTCTTAAAGACCTACTATACACCAGGCAGTGTGCTGAAAGTACAAAGATGAATAAGAAATGGCCACTGCCTTCAAAGAGCCCACAAATGATATATAATCAGTTAATTATAAAACAGTTAATGAAGTAGTCCCATGATAGATATATATGTAGAAAAAATATTTAAGCTGCGCTTTGAAGGACAATCAAGATCATGAATAGGTCAATAAAACAGGGAAGGCATTCTTGGCAAAGGGAACATATAAGAAAAGGCATATAAGAAAAAGTATTCTGTGTAACAAAATATCTTCAGAGTATGGCATATATGGGTAGCTAACATGAAGTTATATGGCTGGAAATAGCCTGGAAAGGTAGATCTGAATTAAAAGGGGTTTGAACATCATTAAGAAGAGTCTAGATTCATCTTAGTGATAATGGAAGATTATTAAAGGCTTATAAATGGGTAAGTGATTATAATAAGCTTTATGGTTTATCCATTTCTTTTAAAACTAACATTAAAGTTACAGAAATAATTACAGCAGATTTTAAAATACAGATAAACAAAATATAAAATAAAAATCAGATAAATACTCATTCCAGTTTCATGTATATTTAATCTATCAATTTTTCACTAAATGGGATATTACAATTGTTTCTTAAGTGGATTTTTTACTTAATAGCACATTATAAATATATATACCATTCCACTGAATATGTGTGCATCCACAGAATTAATCCCATATTGCTGGACATTTAGACTGTTTCCAATTTTCCCATCTGTGCATTATTTATATCCATGCCTAATGAATCTCTTAGCTTTATGCATATCCTGAATTACCGCTCAGGATAAATTCCAAAATGTGGAATTCCTTGATCAAATGGCATAAATGAGCTGGGCATGGTGGCATCCGCCAGTAATTCCAGCTACTCAGGGGGCTGAGACTGGACGATCACAAGTGTGAGGCTAGCATGGACAACTTGGAGAGATGCTGTCTCAAAATAAAATTTAAAATGGACAGGGGATATAGTTCAGTGGTACAGCACTTGCCTGAAAAGTAACAGGCCTGGGTTCAAACCCTAGTACCAAAAAAAAAAAAAAAAGTATTTTAAAGGCTTTTGACAAGGTGTTAGTACAAAGAGGCAATACACATTTAAATTCCTACCTATCTCATGCAATTTCTCACACCCCAGAAGCTAATTATCTTTGTTTAAAAAATTCCTGTCCGTTTGACAATTAAAAATGGTATCTCAGTATTGTTTTTATTTTGGTACTGGGTATTGAACCCAGGGGTGATTAACCACTGAGCCACATCCCCAGTCCCTGGGTCTCACTGAGTTGCTTAGGGCCTCGATAAGTTGCTAAGGCTGGCTTTGAACTTACTATCCTCCTGCTTCAGTCTCCTGAGCCTCTGGGATTACAGGCATGTACCACCATGCCTGCCTTTAGAATTGCAATAATTTATATCTGTTTATTAATGAGGCGTATATTTTTCACATACTGGAGAGAAGAGGAAAGATGATTAGAGGTAATTTTAGGTAGTAACCCACAGGGAGTTTGGCCAAGGGTTTTTTTTTTTTTTTAACAGGGAAATGTAGATTCAATTAGAGCTTTTATGGGGTAACGGATGAAGGAGGGAATTGGGTACAACAATGAAAATCTATGTGATTATTTTAAGACTCAAAAAATGAATATTTTTTAAAAGAATGTTTATTTTGGAATGGGTATTCTGTAATAAAGTCAAGGACAGACTGATTGATAATAAGAATACTATTTCAGAGAAAGGTTTAAACTCAGGATGGAACAGTTATGAAGGTAGGTAAGAAGGTGGGAAAGAAGAAAGGAAGACAGCTTGATGACAAATCAAGATTGTGTCCTAGTTGCCAGCACAGGGTAATTTAAGTTTCAAACTTGGTGTTTTGTTTTTTTTTTTTTTTTTTGGTACTACGGATTGAATCCAGTGGTGCTTAATCACTGAGCCCCATCCTTAGCCTTTTTATCTTTTGAGACAGAGTCTTGCTAAGTTGCTGAGGCTGGCTTTGAACTCACAATCCTCCCGCCTCAGCCTCCTGAACTGGTGTGCCACCACACCCAGGAAATTTGGTGTTTTTAAGCAAAATATATAATTTCAGAGTAGAATATTATGTTACTCAATCACCACTGTCTGAGAAAGCCTGTAAATTGATGCCTAATGGCTTTGTTACACTCTTTGAAATATATTAACTCCTTTATCCTCCCAAAGTTTCGGGGATAGGATACAAATCCTATTTGAAATTACTGTACCTCAACTAAGCACATATACAATGGCTTCAAATAAATATCCCAAATCTCTCTAATAAAGGCCCCAAAAGAGATGTATGAAGACTGTCCAAATTGTAGTTGGTTTTGCCGGTATTTACACAGATGGCTAATTTGGGCTTCATATGAGGTGAGGTTGGGCTCTGAAATTCTTGGAGTAGATGATGGCTGGACTTACCAAGCCACAGGGGCTGGCCATGGGAATTAAAGAGTAGTCGCTCACTTTCTCGCTGGCAGGCAGGAGCTGTATATATATCACTGCTGATAATTCGCTGTAGGTGGCTGTCCTGCCAATGTAACTCACGGCCTTCAATGGCTCTAGTGAACACTGTTCGTCTTGGTCTGGATAAGGAGTCTGGGAAAAGAAAAAAGTGCAGCAGCACAATGTTGGATAATCTGAAGTTCTAATCCCTGGATCTTCATCAAGGTGGGAGGTTAGGCAGAAGAACTGTGTAAGGGCAATGAAAACAACCACTCCACAATCTGGATATTTGTTGTGCTGCTTCCTTCCTGGATAATCATTAGTATGTCTGTGATCTCTATCAGAAGAACCTTATTACAAAGATCTACTCATTGCCTTCCTCCTTTCACAGAAAACAAAATTCTACTGGGACTCAGAGGTACACGAAAGCTAGGAGAGGCAGTGATGTTCAGTTACTCAATCACAAGGATGCAAATTGTTTCTATAGAGGTCAATGGTAGAGAGAAGCAGTCAGGTAATTTCCCTGACTAATCCATAATTTGCTTCATTTGCAGCATGACCCTTAGCAGACTAAGGGCTTCCATGGAATTCATATTAAAAGCTGAAAATGAGTTAAAGTCCTATATATGCTGGTACTTTAAAAAAATCACACTGATATCTACAGACTTATAATCTTATTCCCTATAAGAAAAGCTGATGCTGGCAAAAGAATAACTTGTTTTCTCATTGTAATCTTACCATGTCCTCTCTTTCTAGGAAGAGTGCTCCAGGAAAATGAATTCTATAGATAAAGTAAGCTCATTTCTTAAGGGTAGTATGCAGGTGAATTGAACGGCAGATATGTTGTCATAAACTATCGACTTAGGGGGACTCGGGGAAATGACATTTAAAAAAATTTTTAAAAAGGGATAATTTAGATAATGTTTGCCAGATTAAGAGCAGTTAAAACTATTTGGGATCAACACCTGAACTACACAAATATTTCCAGAGATACCCAAATTAGGAATACATCTACTGATTCTGCACAAAAAAAAATTGTGTGGGAAAGTCAGAAGATTCAGATCGAACACGAAAGAAACTAACATATTCGTCCACGTAGGAAAAGGCCTTGGAATCTGCTCATCTCTTTAAAATTTAATATATCCTACTGGGTATGGGCTCAGATGATTAAAGGGCATTATCATCAGAGTAGCTCTGATAGTATTTATTGAAATTGCTTCTTGTTCAGTCCCTCCATGGAAGCACACTAACTCTTCTGCTGGCTGAAGTCTAACCTCCCTCCTGCTGAATTGAGAATTTGCTAGGGATGTGCTCAGCCAACAATGGGAACTGGGCTCCCAGTATGTCTTACAATTCATTAAATTAGAATATAATACATACCTAAATTATAGCAGTACTTTTCTAGGTGCTGAGGATATACAAAGTCCTTATATTTATAGAACTTTACATCCAAATGGGGAGAGATAGTTCAAATATACTGAATCTCAGATACATTATCTGGTTAGAAGTACTATGGAAAAGACTAAAAAGGCAAGTTAATGTTAAGTGGGGTTTAGTTTTATATAGAATATAAAATAGCATATGAACAGCCAGGTACACTGTTCTGTGCCTGTAGTCCCAGGCACTTGAAAGGCTGAGGGAGGAGATTCATTTGGGCCCAGGAGCATAGAAAGATGTCATCTTAAAAAAAAAAAGGGACACATTTGAATAAAGATCTGCAGGAACAAGGGGCCAGCCTTAGTGACACTGAGGGGAAAACATTCTACATGGAAGACCCAGAAAGTACTAAGTCTTGATGTGGGAATATATCTGGAGTGTTTGAGAACAGTAAAGGAAGCCAGTGTAGTTGGGATGGAATGAACAAGCCGTATGGGCAGTTGCTACAATTATTAATGAGAGATGATGATACTGGTTCAGAGTAACCAGTAGTAGAAATGGTAAGCAGTTGAATTATGGACATATTCTGAAGGCAAATGCAATGAAATTTGCTCACAGATTAGATTTAGTGTGAAAGACAAAGAGAAAAATCAAGAATGACACCAAGATTTTTCAGATAAAGATGCCATATATAGAGACAGGCAAGACTACAGAAGAAGCAGATTTGGGTATGGTTTATGGGGAAAGGAAGCCACTGAGGTGCCTATTAATATATAAGCAGATATATCAAAAAAGCAGTTGAATATACAAGACTAGAATTGAGAGGAAAGGTCTAGGCAGAACAGAAGATATGCATTTGGGAGTTGTTAGCATACAGATGATTATTAAAACAATGCAATCAACAATTTAATATAGGAAGAGAAGTGATGTGATGACTGAGCCCTGAGCACTACAGCATTTTTAGGTTTGGAAGGAGTGGAAGAGACACTTCAGATTTAGAAGAAGGGGACAATGAAGTAAGGGAAACCAAGAGAGACTGATGTCTTAGAAATGACATGACAAAGATGTTTTATGGAAAGAATGGTCAGTTTTTCAAACACTGCTAAAAGGTCAATGAAGATTATGACTGACTTAAAAAAAAAAAGAACAATGTTTAGGGTAATTAAGACCATAGGTTTCAGAAATTGTGGGTTTCATAATTTCTTGCTGAATATGAAGAGGTATTTTACTACCATATGTAAATACCTCAAATTTAAGTTAATTTGACTGTTTTGTTAGCAAAGAACAAAAACTCATGCAATTACCTCAACTAATTTAGAAGTTTTATAAGTTTGTGATGCCTAAAAATAAAAGATTATGACTGACAATCACTAGGTTTAGCAGAAGTTAGCTGTAGTGACCAGTACAAGAGCTGTTTTAGTAGTGGTGGGAATGAAAACCTGACTGGAATGAATCCAAAGAATCAGAGAAGAGGAAAAGGAAATAGTAAGTATATACTGTTATTTTGAACACTTTTTTCTTAATTCTACCACCTCAGAGAAAGAGGTTGGTAGCCAGAGAGCCATGTGGAGAAGCAAGAACGTTTTGGTTTGTTTAAGAATGGGACATAGAATAATGTGCTTGCTACTTATAGGAATGATCCATAAGGAGGGGAAAATTTGTGATGCAGGAGAGATAGGAGCTAATTCCTACAGCATTATTTTGGATAAAAGGAAAAGAATAGGACTTTGGGAAGAAGTGGAGGGCTTGGACTTGGACAGAAGTACAAAGAACAAGGCAAGAGGCAGAGGAGATGGGCCAATACTGATTCTTTGACTCATTAGGTCAGTAACTCTTTTGAACCAACACCACAGAGGTGGTAATGGAGTTTTGGAAACTTACTTCTGATTGCTTCTCTAATGTCAGTGATCAGGAAGCAAAACTCAGCTGAAAGCAAGGAAGAGGAAGAAGTATAGAAAGTTTTAGGAAAAAGATGATATGATACAGTAGTTTAGAAGAGTGAACTGGTATAGGCTAGGAAAATGTAGCAGATGTCCAGAAAACATTAACTTGAAATTTGTGGTCATAAATTTAAAATAAGACCAGTTATCATGATTGTTTCTCTCTAGCCATGGCAAGTTGTGTAGGTGTGAGTATCAAGAAATAAGGGAAATGGAATGAACAAAGTTTAGAGATTTGCTACATAAGTCTAATAAAGGGAAAGAGGGAGCTCAGGGTGTACCCTGGAGAGCAATTGTAATGATGTACCAAGGAATTTACCTGGATAAAAAGGACAATGAGGCTATTAAGACAGTGAAAATATGGGAAGATCAAAATTTCTAGCAGGTCAAATAATTACTGGAATTGGGATATAAAGGAAAATAAGCAAGAAAGACTGGTGATAATAACTGGAGATGTTTAAGAGGGTGTAGTTATTGGTAATTACAAAGTTTAGGGCATGACTTTAGGATTGGATGGTTAAATCATGGTAGAAGATGAGAGAACTGAAAAACGGGGAATCAAAGAACTGAGAGACCACATAATGGAAGGATCATCTCTGTGGCTACTGAAATCACCAAAAATCATGACAGGATTAGTGACAGAAAATAGTATTAGTAAGTCAATGGTTTAAAAAAATCTTCAAGGAAAAAAAAACCTTCAAAGAATGAGCAGTATTGATGCAGAAGTCTAAAGATGACAAAAACAAGAGGATAGGAGTAGCAGATAGTCTAGTTTAATGTCATACAATTTAAAATTAGGAGGTATTTTAGGAAGATGGGAAGAATAATGATGTAGAAATGGCAAAAAAGTTAGTAGGGTGCTTTCTACTTCTCCAGCTCCACTGGTAATGGGATATGAGAGACAGATATCAGTCACAACTTCAGAAGAAAGCAGAGGAAGCAACATCCTCAAAGAAGAACCAGTAACAATGAAGAACCAATATTTATAACAAGGAAGAAACTGCCAGACTGAGGCATGCGTTTGTATGTATTTGACCTTCTCTATTCTATCCAGGGTCAATATTAAAATGGTGGCTTCCTGTGTTGTGCAGGCTAGAAGAGTGCTAGGTACCAGTAGGTTTAATAAAGTGGTAAGATTATAGTCTATTCACAACTCATTACCTTAGTTCTTTTAAATACATTGACAACTAATTATGGTGTAACAGAAGAAGACCAAGCAAAACAATAATTTAAATGGTTTCCTCCTAGAGATTAAAAATATCAATAGCAATTACTTAAAAGGTATCAATTACAAAATCAGTATCTAATAAAATCTCTTACCAATAAAGATTTTCAATGAATTAAAAAAGCAATCAGTTGTCAGTATCAAATAGTCTGAGTTGGGTAAAATAACATTGATGTGAACATTGATACCAAGTAACATCTTTAGGACAGTGGGTTCATAAGACAGATGGTATTAGTATCACTGTCCAGATTTGTCTTAAAATGGGGCAGGAGTCCTGGCAACTTGGAGGATAACCCCCAACCCTAAATATCAGCTATATAAAAATTTGAGGAAAACAGAGAACAAGAAACAGAGTAAGAAATGGCCACTTTTTCCACTTTTCAAAACGTCTTCTGGGTTACAATCAACCACAAACGAAGGCCAAGATCCAAGAGACATAAAGAACCTGAAGGGTAGAGAGGAATCATGATGAGGGTTTTAGGACCTTGTGCTGGGCAATATGTAAGGATACTCTAGATATGAAAAAGGATAACATACCCAAAGTCAAAGACAAAGGCTTACCCTTATTTAAGATTTAAAATGAATAAAAAGACAGACTTTTCATATTTAGCTTGATAATGTGGACAACTAAGAGGCTGTCCAGCTACAACTGTTCTTCAATTTTACCCTCTTACCTTTTCAAGTTCTAAGCACAAAAAAAAAAAAAAACCAAAACAAACAAACAAAAAAAAACCTAAAAGGATACTCAACTCACCTGGGCTGTGATTGACATTCTGGGGAAGTGCATTGGTGATGTTGGGAAGTTCATGTCCATAGTTCCCATCCTCTAGGGGACAGACATCGAGGTCACTCCACTTCTGCAGTTGCTGTAGCCAACAGGATTTTTCCTCCAGTTTGCAGTGTGGATTTAAAATTATGCACACCCATAAAGCCCCTAGAAAAGAAAGCAATCCACATTTTTGATACCTCTCCTTTGATTGACGTATGTGTAACCCTTACTGTTTCAGTTTCATTTTAGGGTGGTAGAGAAAGTTTCCAAAGACACAGTGGCTGCAGGTGTGGCTCAGTGGTAGAGTATGTACTCAGCATGTGCTTAATGAAGTAACAAAATAGTAGCCTTTTTACCACTCATTGCCTTGGTTATCTTAAATACATTGATGACTAATTATGGTACAGTATAAGAAGACCAAGAAGGTCCCCAACACCAAAAACAAACTAAAGGAACCAAGCAACAACTTTTTTCAATTAAAAAAAAAAAAAACTTGATATGATTTTCAAAACTGTCTTATTTTTCCATCTCCAAGTTTCCTTAAAGCAGAGTAGCCAACTGGATATCTGGATCTGTGGGCCTCTGATGATGAACAAGACAGATTTAGAATTGAACACTTAGCTAAAATTTGCAGTCTAACAAATATTTTTTGAGAGCCTTCTATTCACCAAAGTCCTGTACTGGTGAAGAAGGCATTGTTCCTACCCTTGAAAAACTGTTTAGTGAGAGAGACTGATAAATAAATGCAAAACCATTCAGATACATGTGTTAATATAAAGATATGTTCAGGGTATAATAGCAGCATGAAGGAAAAGAATTTAGTACAAAGACAAGGATTGGAAGGAAGGTCAGAAAAAGTTCCATACATTGACTGGTTGGACTTTCTGACCTTTAAATCCCTCAACTGTAAAGTCAGTAACACAAAAATACCTAATCTGTAGGGACAGTATTTTTGCAATTAAATGGGATAACATTTATCAAGGGTCCTGATACAGAGTAGAATTTTAGTAGTTCCTATTTTCAAGGAAAATGATTTATTTGGGACTTAGGTTCTGAAACTGCTGATCAACATGTGATGCCTTAAAACCATTACTTCCTTCAATTTTCTGTTACTGGAGCAGAGTATCACATGTTTCATATAACCAGTGATACTATTTCTTTGACCATATCACCCTCTTTTTAAAGAAAAGCTGCTTCTTTCTTCAAGTCTGGTTATGAGGCTATACCAGATAACTTCTCAATCTCAAGGTAGCAATAACATGGAGTACTGCTTAATTAAACATCTTTTGGGATGGAGTTACCTGCTCCATGGATACATTCAAACAGTATTTCAAAGCTTCTCAAAATCAAACAGGAATGTTTAAAAAGGCCATCTTAGCCTCAATTTCAGATACTAACTGAAAATGAAAGTATATTTTATTGGTTCAACTCCATTTTTAAAATGTGCCATGAAAAAGAAACAATACTATGTAATAATTACAAAAATGGATCATAAGGTGATTATAATAGTAGTAGAATTTATTTTATAGTTTAAGAAGTGCTTTTCATTTATAGTGAAAGAAAGGATTTTCACATTTAATCTTCACACAAGGAAATCAAGACCACAATGAGGCCACTATATTTGACTACTTGAAAGACAGTGATCTAAAAATGGCAAAATCATTAAGACAATAGGAATGGAAAACAGACTGGGTAAGGTGAGAGAGGTTTATGAGGTAAAGAAACAGTATTGATGCTACAGTCACATAGGAGTTCCTATTTCCTCATCATTCAGATATTGAGAAGCCCTAGAAAGTAAGTTTAAGTAGTTTCACCTATAAATTTAAAATGAGCTTTCTGTCTTATTAAGTAGGTCCTTATAATTTTTCAAAAACACTCAGAAACTGTCACATCGCTAAAGACCAAAGCAAGATAAATCCTACAGTTGCCTATATTTAACAGCATTCATAATACTGTTATCAGTATCCAAAAGTATGTTTTTCCTACAACTTAAAAAAAGTGTTGAAAATTCTAAGCAAATGTATCTACTATGGAAGTTTAAATATACATAATTATTATATATTATATATAATAAGAATAGCAATCTTCTATTTCTTTTTATCAGCTAGCTATTATTTTAAGCACTTTATATAGATTATTTTGTTCAGTATTCTTAAACTCTTAAAGATCAGCAAGTCTTGGTTTGGATACAGAAGGCAGAAAATGGGGAACAAAGGATGACTCTTACATTCTCTTCTTAAGTAACTAGATATAGCTGAGCATGGTGGCACACACCTGTAATCCCAGCGACTTGGGAGGCTGAGTCAGGAGGATTACAAATTCAAGCCCAGTCTCAGCAATTTAGCAAGCCCCTGTCTTAAAATAAAACAAAACAAAAACAAATAAACAAAAACGGGTGGGGATGTGGTTCAGTGGTTAAGGACCTCTGAGTTCAATCCCTGGTAACCCCCCATCCCCTGCAAAAAAAAAAAAAAGTCACTAGATACTTCTGATACTGTGTACTGAATGGGGACAACAAAGGGAAAATCAGGTTTGGCAGTGAAATTAAGAGTTCTGTGATGGCTATATTAAGTTTAAGATGTTTCTTAGAAGTGATAGGCAGCTAGACACAGGGGAAAGGGTCAAGGCTAGAGATATAAATTTGTTTTTGTTCCTTTGGGGTATTGGGGATAGAAACCAAGTCCTTGGGCATGCTGGGCAAGCACTCTACCACTAAGCTACACCCCAAACCCTTACATACATAAATTTGTTACTTGCCTTCAACTGGAAACATTTAAAACCATGGAAATCAATGTAATAATTTAGGTAGAAAATGTAGGCACTGTGGGATACTCAGTATTTAGAAGCACTGGGGGAAGGTGGAGGAGGCTGCGTATGGGACTGAGGAAAAAGCAGTGAGGAATATAGGAAGAAAACCAAGAGAGTGTATAGGTATAGAAACCAATAAAAGAATAAGTTTCAAGAAGAGTATGGTTAATTTTATTGAAAACTGCTAAGTGGTCAAATAAGATGAGAACTGAGAATTGATGATTGTATCTAGCAATATGAAAGTCACTGGTGATTCTGACAAGAGTGACTTTAGTAGAGTGAGTGCAATGACAATGGAAACCCAACTGGAGTTGCTCAAGGGAGAATGGAGGTAAACAAATGGAAACAGTAACCACAGATAACTTTTTTTAGAATATTACTATGAACAGAAAATGAGAAATGGGGTAGGAGTTGAAGAGGTTGGCTGGAACATCAAAGAAACTGTTTATTAAATTTGAGATTCAAGATATCAGAGCATAATTGCACATTGATAGGAATGATATGCGTGCATGTGTGTGGGGGGGGAAGGAAGAGAGAGAAAGATAGTAAGAGAAATTAATAATGTTAGAGAAAGGAGAAAACTACAGGAGCAAAGTTCTTGATAAAAGGAGATAGGATGGAATCCAGAGCAAAAAAATAAGGATTGGTTTTACATGGGAACATATACACTGAATTTTAAAAGAAGGGAAGGTCAAGCATATGGGTACAGACATGGATGGGTAAATAGATTTGTAGGTGGGAAGGTGAGGAATCATCATTTCTGATTGCTTCTATTTTCTCTAACTCAGGAACTAAAAGTAGTGAGCTTATTTTATTATACTGGTAGTTCCTACACCCCTGCCTAGACCCTCCACAGGTGAACAGGCCTTATGAATATTTTCTTATATATGAAAATGTCAGAAATGAAAATTATTCATAGTGAACACAAGTATATAATAAGAGCTTTAAAAACCCTGTGAAACAGTTCTGCTTACTTCCTCACACCTACTTTTGTCCCAAAGGCCAAGCCCAAATCCACATCTCAGTCCCATGACTGGCACAGAAATTACTCCATGACATTCAGGACTCAGATGAAACTCTCTGAAGAAGGCTAATTTCAAATTCTCAAGCAACAAAGGACATAAGATAGAACACAGGAATGTTTGACTTAGAGTCAGGCAGAGCAGGCCAGTGTTAGAACCACCACTCATGGTGTGTGAATCTGAAGAAAATACTTAAATTTTTTGAGCTCAGTTTTCTTATCTAGAAATATCTTACCCTGGAAGGAATTTCATGTCTAAAATACCTTTCAAGGGAATAGTTTAGAAGCAGTTTCTAACTTTCCATGCTTTGTGTCATAGAGTCCTATAACTCTGGATACAACTGGTTGACCAACAGTTATAGACTGTTGTAACATTGTTGTAATAGTGTAACATTCTTAAACTCCAAAAAGTGTGACTATGTCACAGCAGATAGACTTTATCTATAATCCCTTATTTTATTCTGTATGAAGCAATAATCAGATCTGTTTCTTTGCAATAAATATACAAATACCTCATAAAGTTATTATGAGAATTAAACAAAATATAGCACTGAACACAGAGACTAGCACATAACAATAATGTACCTATTTATTATTTTTTATTAGAGCTTTATGGTTATAGCTTTGGGTTCATCCCAAAAAACTCATACACCCATTGAAATTGATTTCAGTTCTTTTTTTTTTTTTTTTTTTTTTTTTGTGGTGCTGGGGATCGAACCCAGGGCCATGTGTATGCAAGGCAAGCACTCTGCCGACTGAGCTATCTCCCCAGCCCTGATTTCAGTTCATGATCCCCCCTTTTCCCTCCCCTATTTGTTACTAATAAGAACTGCAAAGCCATTACTACTCTAGGTTGTATCAAAAAGCCTCACCAGGGATGGAGTTGTGGCTCAGTGGTACAGTACTTGCCTCACATGTGTGAGGCCCTGGGTTCAATACTCAGCAGCACATGTAAACAAGTTAAATAAAAGATTAATTGACAACTAAAATAAATATTTTTCAAAAAAAGCCTAACTACCCACTCTGAAAACCCAGGCTTACCAGCCCCCAAACAACCAAGAATAGTACCAAAGTCATTAAGCCATAACCCCTGACATATTCAGAGCTAGACTATCAAACATAGGCTTCATTCTAGAACTCACTAAAATCACAAGTTGGCTGCAGTAATTTCTTGTGATATTTTGTATGAGTGGGAAGTTTGTTTTCTGGGGCAGGGGACATATTAGAACTTTAGAATATACCATATGAGAACTTTCTCAATATAACCCCCAAATGGGGCTAGAGTTGAGTGATGAGTTCAGGGTATGGAAGATTCTGCCAATAGGGATAGGAGCTAAGTATTAGCATTGTAAAACTGGCCTTGGAGCAGGGAAATGAAAAAGATAAATGATGACCAAAGGGACTTCCTTCATTAGGGAGAACCAAGAACAAAGAGGCCATTCAGGAGGCCACAGTTCAAATCTAATTTAAAATTTCTAATGTCCTCTACCAGACTAGTGGTGATGGGGAATAAAAAGTGAGACTGGACATTAAATGCATTTAAAGGTTAAGAAATCAAATGAAGTTGGAGTCTGGATGCAGGGAATTAAAGAAAAATGAGTGCCTGACAATAAATTTGGTAGAGTAAGCAATGGAGTCAATGCTGACATGGGAACCTATTTTTGTAGAAGGCCCAAGTTAATTTGGAATTCCCAAATGGCAAGTAGGTAGCCTCTTACCATGGAAAGAAGGTAAGGGTGAGATCTACAAGTAAGCTCTGAAGTCATGATATTTAAAAAAAAAAAAAAAAATTCTTAAGGGAGTATGGAGAAAGAATAGTAATAGCCCAAGTCTAAGTCTTGGAAACTGTCTTATATATACAAGTTCTGGCTATGAGTGATACAGAAGAGTAGATTCAGAGAAAGCAGCAGGGGCGAGGTTGACAAATACTTGGAAAACTAGGCTAGTGCTATACAACAAAATCTAAGAGAAGAGGTGTTCTTTCAGCAAGGGCTTTTATGTGGGTATTATATGGAACAGAAAGCTAATGTCAATAGCAATGCCGTAGAAGCAAAATTGTAAGTTCAGAGTTACTCTGATTTGTTGCTGTAGAACTTAAATATTCCACCAGTTAGACTTAGCAAGACCTATGCAATAATTGATAGCCAATGATCACTAATGTCGCCGGAGGGTGAGCTTGTTGGACATAACACTTCTCTGAGAGATGGAGACTTACCTAGTTCATCCCAGAGTTGCCTGCACTTGTCTGTCATGCTTGTTCCTTGCTGCCTCCAAAGTGTGAGTCGTGGGTCAGCCATAAACTGCTCAGTTATAAGTGTCAGCATCCTGGCTCCATTAGAATCTCTCATCCGCAACATCTCTCGAACCTGACACATAAGGAAGGGCAAGAGATGATGAATACAGAGAATAAAAGGGTAGGAAAGAAGGAAGGGTAGTAGGTAAGGTGATGTATTTGAGCACAACATATCCGAAGAGCCAGAAAGAAGCAAGGCCTATCAGCAAGGTGTCTGCATGTGCCAAGAAAGCTTGTTGTGCATAATGAGATACCATGCCACATCCACTAGGATGGTTAGAATCAAACAGTCAGAAAACAAGGGCTGGCCAGAATATAGAGAAATAAGAACCACATATATTATTGGTAAGACTGTAAAATGATGCAACCACCTTAGAAAAATGGTCCACAAGGGAACTTGTACAACAATCTTTATAGAAGCATTATTTGTAATAGCCAAAAGGTAAAAACAATCCAAATGTCCACATCCATTTATCTACAGGCAAAAGGATAAAGAAAACGTAGAGTATCCATACCATGGACTATCATTCAGTCATTAAAAAAGGAATAAAGTATTGGTTCATGCTAAAACACAGATTAACCTAGAAAAAAACTAGGCTAAGTGAAAGAAGCCAGTCACAAAAGACTATATGTAATATGATTCTATTCATATGAAAGTCCAGAATAGGGAAACCTGTAGAGAAAAAAGTAGATCAGAGGTTGCCAAAGGCAGGGGTAAAGGGATATGGAGGATAAGAGTGAGATAGGCAAGGGTATGAGGTTTCTTTTGAGATGATGAAAATGCTGATTTTGATGATAGCTGCATGTATCTGTGAATATACCAAAAACTATTGAACTGTGTATTTTAAATGGATGAATTGTATGGTATATGGGTTACATTTCACTAAAGGTATTAAGGGGGAAAAAAGAAGAAAGCAAGCTGGTTGTGAGGGCCCCCAGTTTCAAAACACTGACTTTCATGGATACTGTTGAAACTAGTTTTTGAGGGTTCATCTAGCAACCTTAGGTTCAAAGCAGAGAGAAGATGGTTTCCACATAAACGCCCCCAGTAATGCTAGCTCATTTAGAAAAAAGAAACAGGACTACCAGGGTAAGGTTGCAGGGCTCCCTGGATGTAGCCTGCTCAGAGCTGCTCTGCTTAACCCCTCCCACTAGGTTTCAGGCAGTCAGCAGAGCTAAGTCAAGTGAGCCAGATTTAATGCATGAAGACAGAAGTATAGTGAGCCAAGTTTACTTAAAAGTTTAAAACAAATAAGCCTTTTCATATCTTACCTTGGCAAACATAGAGTTGAGCTGCTTTCCAGAGCCATAGTAACCACCCTGGGAAAGAAAAAGCTTCACTTGTTCTTTCACCTGTTCTTCATCCAAGTGCCAACAGTTCTCATCATCAATGCTGGCCCCAGCTGTGGGATCAGGGGCACCTGTGAGGAATGGGAACAGTGAAATGAATCCCTGAGTTCATATGCTACACACTCAGCTACAGGCAGGTCGTAAGCATATTCAAACACAGATGAGTTATCTTGTTTTTTGGGTTTTGTAAAAATAAATGTAAGAGATTTAATACTAATTTCAGGTTCACATAAATCATAGTTGTATTTCTTCCAAGGACACAAAACCACTGGGGGATTAGTCTATCAGAAAATATACATGTGATATTATGAAAAATAAAACATAGGTCTCTGTCTTATGTCCTGGCATACAGCTTCTAAAATTCTTGGAATCTTCAAGGTGATAAGCGTGACTTTCAGCCCTATACCCCAACCTCCAAGGAAGGGACAGGGGCTAAAGGTTAAGTTGATCACCAATGGTCAATAAATTAATTAATCATACCTATGTAATGAAGATGCCATAAAAACCCAAGGGGACAGGATCTGTAGTTTCCAGATGGCAGAACATGGGGAGGTTCCTTGAGAGTGGCATACCTGGAGAGAGTATGGAAGCTTGGCTGCTCTTCTCATATACCTTGACCTGTGCATGTTTCCATTTGTATCTTTTGTAACATTCTTTATAATAAACTGGTAAATATAAGTAAAATGTTTCCCTGAGTTTGGTAAACCACTCTAGCAAATTAATCAAGATTGAGAGGGGAGCCGGGCATGGTGGTGCACACCTGTAATCCCCAGCAGCTCAGGAGGCCAAGGTAGGAGGATTGAGAGTTCAAAGCCAGCCTCAGCAAAAGTGAGGCATTAAGAAACTCAGTGAGACCCTGTCTCTAACTAAAATACAAAAAATAGGGCTGGGGATGTGGTTCAGTGGTCAAGTGCCCCTGAGTTCAATCCCTGGTACCCTCCCACCAGCGGAAAAAAAAAAAAAAAAGATTGAGAGGGGTGTTGTGGGAACCTCAGAAGCACAGCTAAAACAACTTAGGGCTTTTTTTTTTTTTAAAGATATACATGACTGTAGAATGTATTTTGGTAGAATATACATACATAAAGTATTAACTTATTCTATTAGGTTCCCACTCTTATGGTAGCACATGATGTGGAGTTACCCTGGTCAAGTATACAAATACAAGGCTAGGAAAGTTATGACCAATTAATTCAACTGTCTTTCCTGTCCCCAACTCCCTTCATTACCCTTTGTCTAGTCCAATCTATTTCTATTATTCACCCCTCCCTCCCTTGTTTTGGGTTAGCACCCACAAATCAGAGAGAACATTGGCCTTTGGTTTTTGGGGACTGGATTATTTCACTTGGCATGGTATTCTCTAGTTCTATCCATTTACTGGCAAATGCCATAATTTCATTCTTCTTTATTTGATGATTTTATATTTTTTTAATGAATGAGCTCAATGCAATAAACTTTCCTCTTAGAACTGCCCTCATAGTTTCACCTGGGGGCTTTCTGACTGGCATCTGAAATGGCGTGGGGAAAGACTGAACCCTTAGTTGTGGGATCTTAAGCTATCTTCAGGTTGATAGTGTCAGAATTGAATTGGTTAGAAGACAATCATATGCCAGCTACAGATCTGTTTGTGTAGTTTGTGGGGGAAAATCCCCACATTTTTGGTCACAGAAGCATTCTGCGTTGTGTTCAGAAGGTATGGTAGGGGAAACTGACTTTGTTTTCTCAAAACACAACAGGAGAATAGAGATGTATATTTTTCCTAGTAATTGACATTTTTTCTCCTTTTTGCTCTTCTATGAAATTCAAATATGTCTTAATGTCTATGTAGTATTTTAAAACACTGACTCTCGTAAAACATAAAAAAGTCCTATTTTAAAAGTTCACTATAAAACTGCTTTCTCTAGCACAGGCAGAATTGTTGCCCTCTTCCCTAGTAGGCTGTTAGCCCCTTGCTCAAAGTTGAATCAATAACAGCATCAGCTATAGCATGTAATGTGACAGGCATTTTAGAAAAGTTTTGGGGATGAAAATTGAATCTTCTCTCACTGTCTTACAGATGGAGTCCCATGACAAGTTTTTAGAAGCCTGCCTCCAAGTGATAACTGACTGACCCTAAGTCAACACTCTGTAGATATAGTCATGCAATAGGTTATAAATATATATCACATTTTAATAAGTTAGTATACTTATTTCTCTATGTCAGAGCCCTGTTTAAGTGAAATCTGGGTTTGCACAACAAAGTTACTCTTCTGCTTAGCTTTTTTACACCATCTTACTCTCCAGGGAATTAGGATGGTTCACATTCATTCATTCCACAAATGTATGATTAACTCATATCATCTGTCAGAGCACAGTAACTCCTGTATGCTATATTTCTTCAAATGTTTTATTCAAAACATAATTCTAATTGTATCACTTCCCTGATCCAAAGTCTTCAATGATGCGCTTACTAAATTAAGTACCAATGCCTTAGTTTGGCATTCAAGGTCCTCAGTTTTGGCCTTATCTTTCATTTCTGGCCATGTTTTCCTTACACTTATGTTTCAGGCAAACAGTGTTCCTAGAAGTCAACCATTATATCCTTATGACTTTAATTTCCCATTTACTTCCCTCCTATTTCCTCTAACGTGTTCTTTGGTTAAAAAGAAAAAATTCAGGGACTGTGATTGTGGCTCAGAGGTAGAGCACTTGCCCACCATGTGTGAGGCACTGAGTTCAATCCTGAGTATCACATAAAAATAGATAAAATGGAGGTACTGTATCCATCTACAGCTAAAAATTTTTAAAAAAGAGAACACTGTTCTTTCTAAAAAAAAAAAAAGAAAAAATCAACTATTCTCACTGTCAATATTATTTCAGCTCTAGAATCAGGACTGCAATAAAAAACACAAACTATAAGTACCCAGCAAGGCTAACATTGCTGAAGTTTATGTACTGCTTAGTTCACTTGATAGGGTAGACTCTTTCTTTACCTCCTCACTAAATTAGTTGTATAACCCACTGCCACCTGCCAAAAGTAGGCCCAAATTATTTTCAGTATAGAAAGGCAAAACACTCTTCATAGCACTCATTATTATTTCTGTTACATTTTGTTTTATGTTAAAATTGTGTGGTGGCACACACCTGTAATCCCAGTGACTTGGGAGGCTGAAGTAGGAGGACTGCAAGTTCAAGGCCAGCCTCAGCAACTTAACGAGGCCCTAAGTAACTTACCAAGACCCTGTCTCAAAATAAAAAATAAAAGGGAAGGGGTTGGGGTGCAGTTCAGTAAATAAGAGTCCCTGGGTTCAATCCCCAGTGCCAAAAAAAAAAAAAAAAAAATGTGCATTTTTCATATTTCCAACTAAATTGAAAATTTTAAAAAAGATTCCTTTTTGTACCTCACAGTGCCTAGTTCATTATAGTACCAAGTCAACATTTACAGAATTTATAGTATTGAGTTAATATTTATAGAATGAACAAATATGTCTCATTGACCATCTAGACATAAGTTCTAGCTTGGTAAATACTCTATTGTATTATACGTCTGTATCCCAAAAGTGGTAAAGTCAAATCCCTTATCCTTATTTGTTAATTACCATTTACTAATGCTTCCTATATGACAGAAGTTAAGCACTTTTTATACACATATGTCTACTAGAATGTGTGCTCAGGGCAGAAATTTATGTTTGCTGATATATTTGCAACATGTAGAAAAGTGCCTGGTATATAGTAGTGGTCAATTAATATTTGTTGACTAAGTTTCAAGGAACCTTCATAAAAAGGTGGTATTATTATACTAGTCTTAAAAATAAAGAAACTATAGTTCAGATAGGGTAAGTTAACATACAGAATATATCTAAGGCAGGATCTGTATGTAGATCTCTTTGGTCTCCAGTTGTACACTGCCATGATCTACCAGTTGGTTTCAGGCCCTTTGTATAAAGCTGATGGTGTGTCTGAAAAGAGCCAAATTCCATTCTTTCTTGGACTACTTTACTATACAAAATATGGAATTAGTCGGAATAATGTACTTTTTTCACAGGATAAACAGAGTTCTCAAATGTTAATATAAAGAATAACTATCAGAGGTTTGTGTTTAAAATGCAGATTATAAAGTCTCACCTCTAAGGATTCTGGTTTTCAATAGCTCAAGAGAAAATGGACTGAAATAAACTAAGTTAAACCAAGGACTGGGCCTGGAACAAATTATGGGGGTAAGAAAAGAAGAGCAATGGTGTTCCAGCAGCAGAGGGCAAGGATGGTTTGAATACTACTTTTCATCCTTGTGTGATCTGATCAGGATGTGAAGAAGCAGGATTAGGATTAGGTCACTGATCCTAATGGCCTTAATCAACTGGTTTGGAGGCATGGAGTGACATTCCCTCTAAGGATGTGAAGGAATATGGAAAAAAGTGGAGAATACTTGGGACCCGCATGGTGGTAGTCCTAGTACCTATGGAAGAAATAAGGTACAATTTATAAATACCTAGTACGATCTATAGAAACCTGTGAGGATAGGGCTAGGAAAAGGCAAAGCCCTTGAGAATCACTAACAGAAAATTTTCACCTAAAATTTCAGGTTTTGCTTATTTTATTTTATTTTTGGTACTGAAGATTGAACCCAGGGGTGTTTTACCACTGTGCCACATACCCAGCCCTTTTATATTTATTTTTATTTTTTTAAGTTTGGTTTTTAAAAAAAATTTTTTAGTTGTAGTTGGACACAATACCTTTATTTTAATGTGGTGCTGAGGATGGAACCCAGTGCCTCACACATGGAAGGTAAGCACTCTACCACTAAGCCACAATCCAAGTCCTTTATTTTTATTTTGAGACAGGGTCTCACCCAGTTGCTTAGTGCCTCATAAATTGCTAAGGTTGGTCTTGAACTTATGATCCTCCTGCCTCAGCCTCTTGAGTCGCTGGGATTATAAGTGGTGCCATTCCTTTCAGTCAGATATGCTTATTTGGTAGGAGAGAAAGGAGGTTAAATGATGTAAATGTTTACTGGTCTACAATGGACCCAGGAAGTGAGAAACTAAGCTGCCAACATGGGTGGTTGCAGCAAAAAAAAGGAGTAAGTCAATTTTGGGGGATCTAATTAACAAACTACAAGTTGGTGTGACTGCTGAAACAATCAAAGTCATCTGAGAAGAGCATGAATTGGCAAGAGGACTCAGAGGATTTTCAAAGACATTTTTACTTATTCATCCAAAATTTATCAAGACCCTGAAATGTAACAGAACCTCTGCCAAATACTGGATATACAGTGTGTTGGGTTAAATACTAATCAGCGCTGAGGAAAGCTTGCAGTGAGGTGAGAAGGACTCTAAAAGAATGTGATAAAGAAGAAAAAGGAGAGAATAAGCTGGTCACTCTCTTCATCTCCAATCTTTAGGTGAGTATCTAAATAGAGTGACACTGATTGTAAAGTAAAGGAACGTACTCATAAAATATCTGAAGAAATCCACCTGCACAGTGAGCATGCAACCTATTCAGTATATTCCTCCTGCTTGTAGGTACAATGTGGTCCTCCACTGTATCCTGGTCTGCTGCTGCCAGACAGTGAGTGAGTAATAAAATGCCCGAAACCTCTCCATTGAGTCTTCCAAGTTCTTCCTTTGGGATCAGTAAACAGAATTGGGACATTTATAGTCCTGAGGTTGAAGGTTCCTGTTCTCATGGAGCTTACAGACTAATTGGGGAGGGAGACATTAAGCAAATTATCACATGTACACTTTTCTTTCTTTCTTTTTTGCTTTGCTGGGCCTCAAACCTAGGGTCTCACATATGCCAGGCAAACACTTTACCAATGAGCAACTTCCTCACTCCCCCACATGTACACATTTTTTTGTGTAGAAAGACAAATGGGTCAAACTGAGGCTTTCCCTGAGAAAGTGACATTTAAGATGACACCTAAGGAATGCATAGAAATTAGTCTGGCACAGAGTGGGGGAAATACTGAATTTTTTGTTTGAAAACAGCATTAAGTCATAAGTCACTCTGTTCATTAAATGTAACCATAGTAAGTGGAATGGATAGAAAGAGAGGACAGAAAGGAGGATATTCTCTTAAAGAAAAAGTATATCATGTGAAAATGAAGACAAAAGCCAGATCATGCAAGGTTTTATAGGCTACAGAATTTTGAACTTTATTCTAACAGAAAAAGGAGGCCACTGAAGGATTTTAAATGATAAATGATATGACAATATCTGCAGTTACAGAAAAATCCCTTTGAATGGCTATATAAAAAAAATGGAACAGAGAGGAACAATGATGGATATGGAAAGATCAATTACAAGGTTATGTGGCAATCCAGATGAGAGATTATTGTGGATTGATTTAAGGAGATGATAATATCAATAAAAGTACAAAATGATGAAATATATTTAAGAGGTAAAATTAACAGATCTTGCAGTGTAATGCATGTGCAATACAGGAAAAACGATGCTAAGGTTAACTATAAGGTTTCCATCATGATCTAATAACTACAAAGTAGTGCGAGTTGTTGAAATAGAGAATACAGGAAAATAAGCAAGTTTAGGGAAGAGGATCATAAATTCATATTTGGATATGTTGATCTTAGGATGTTTATTGTTTAACATCACAGAGACATCCTAAGATAAATTAGGTGGATATAAAGTCTACAGCTCAGAGATCTGGGCTGGGGAAATAAATCTGTCATCCTTGACATCCGAAGTCAAGGATGTAGCTGAGATAGTGATCACACAAAGTAAAAAAGGGAGAAAATGAGATTAAATAAGGAAAGTCAACACTCAAAGGTCCAGATAGAAGAGAAGGGGACAATATTTAGGAATGAATGAACAAGACCACAGGTCATTTTACCTAGATAAACTAGAACTGGAGTTCAAAACTGGTTTCTTCGGTTCTTGTTCTTCACCAACTTCCAGCTAAAAGCTTTTAAAAAAATCTCTTGATTTAAAATTAAAATTATAATGCCCCTATACTGCTTCTGGTTAGAATATTTTAGCCTTTTCATAAAAGTAGATGAGAATGAAACTACTTACCTTCCAGTAAGTGATAAAGTGAGCCTACTAACTCTAAAAAAATATTTTATATTTTGAATTTTCTATACTGGTTAGAATATTTTAGACTTTTCATAAAAGTAGATGAGAATACCACTTTACCTTGCAGTAAGTGGTAAAGTGGGCCTAATAAATGTAAATAGTATTTTATATTCTAAATTTTCCTCAGAGTTAATTGAGAAGTGGTGATAAGTGAAGACAAATTAGAAAGGATGTCATTTATAAATTATCATGAAACAAACCATTGTATGGGTTGAGGTACCAGGTTAACATTAGGTTCTATAGTGATGAGACCTATCCTGAGAGGAGTATTAAATCTAAGGAACCAAATATTCTTTCATTCTTAAACATAAATGTTCTTAGTAAATTATAAAAATAATACATACTTATTGCAGAAATTACACTAAAGCATCAAAAACTCCACCTATAATTCTACTATCCATAGATTACCATTGTTAATATTACAGTTAATTTCCTTCCAGTCTTTTGCCCTCTACATATGCATACAAACAGGTTTCAATTGGACTGCTCTAAGAAACTATGAGTTAAACACAAGAGTTGTTTGGACAGAATGAACTGTAAGGTTAAATGACTACAATTGCCGATATATCTCAACATCTAAAAATGCAATAAAGCAATATGGTAGAGAGAAGAGGGTTGCTAGTGACAGTGGTGGTGAGCACAACCATTTTTAGCAAGAAAAAATATTATACAATTACCATTCACTTGGTTGATTTCTGAATTGGAGGACAGAATCTCATCTGCCAGTTTTTGTGCAGTTGGAAGAACTTCGGTGTGGTGTGCTGTGATTAAATATTGAATAAACTTCTGTAGCTGGTCCCTATTCATCTGGAAAAGGGTTTCCGAGATAGGAAGACGCAATTTGACTTGGTCTGGTTTACGGATCCTGTAGAGTGAGAGTGCTACCACATGAGCACAGTAGAATATGTCTTTATTCCCACAGCCACATGTCACTGAAGTGATTTTGCATCGATCAAAACTGATTGCAACTTTGTAAGTCACTGCTGGTTCTGAAGCAGTGGCTGGCTCAGTTACTGTGCCACTCAGATGAAAGCCTAAGGAAAGAAAAATGAAAGCCTGTTTAGAGATTCCATAGTGAGAAACAAATTTTAAGAGTCTCATTTTCATCAATTTACAAACAATTTAATGAGTATCTCCTACATATGCAGTAGGTTTTGCTACAGACACAGAGGCCAGTAAAACTCAGGTACTGCTCTGAAGAAACACACAATCTAGAAAAGGAGTCCACAAACCTCCTGAACTAATATAAAAACTTTTATCTGTACATATGTACCTTTTTAATTTTTAAATTTTATTTTATTTTTAAACAATTTTTTTAGTTTTAATATTTTTTTAGTTGTCAATGGATTTTTTTATTTATTTATATGTGGTGCTGAGTATTAAACCCAGTGCCTCACACATGCCAGGCAAGCACTCTACTACTGAGCCACAACTCCAGCCCTTAAATTTAATTTCTTAAAAATGTTTGTTTATTTTTGGAAGTGAGGAATGAGCTCAGGGGATGCTTTAGCACTGAGCCATATCCCCAGCCCTTTTTATTTTTTAAGACAGGGTCTCACTAAGTTGCTTAGGGTCTTGCTAAATTGCTGAGACTGGCCTCAAACTTGCACTGCTCCTACCTCACCCTTCCAGATTGCAGGCATTACAGGTATGCTCTACTCCACCTGTCCATATGTACATTTTTCAGTGGGGGGGCATAATTCATAGCTTCTATAATAGTCTCAAATGGCAAAGAAGGAAGCCCCATAAAGATTTCCTGTAGATTTTGAGCTCTAGGTGGTAGTTTTTTAAAAATAAGTCTACAAATAGTATTAGTACCATCTAGAATAAAAGGAATGCTATAAATGAAAATAAAACCAAAAGAATGCCACAAGGGACAGGAGGAAGATCAAGGACAACATTTATTCCTTAAATCATACAATTCCAGTGCTGGGTACAAGGGCACACACATGTAATCTCATCTACTGGGTAGGCTGAGGAAAGAGAATCACAAGTTCAAGGCCAGCCTTAGCACTTTAGTGAGAACTTGTCTCAAAAAATTAATGATGGAGCTGAGTGGTAAAGCCCCCTGGGTTCATTACCTAGTACTGGAAAAAAAATACATAATTCCAAAATGGGTGACAACATGGAATATCTGAAAGGCAAGAAAACTTCTAAGATATGGAAGGCAGAGCCTGGTGCAGTGAAACTACTTAGTATTTCATCTCTACTCAAGAGACACAAAGCATCAATAACTTTGACATATGAGAGAAGACATTTTTAAGTTACAACTAAACTGAAAAAAGTAAGATTAACAGTGAATAATTCTATTATTTATTCTTTATATATGTGTATATATACAATATATGTAAAATTCTTCTCCTTTGACAATATGCAACAAAAAACAAGGATAATATCAAATATTTGTTAAGCACCTACTACATATATATTTAATATATCATAACAACCTTAAGAAGTCATTTTCTTCCTTCCTTCCTCCCTCCCTCCCTCCTTTCTTTCCTTTCCCTCCCTCCTTCCCCCCCCCCCTTTCTTTCTTTCTTTGTTTTTCTTTCTTTAGCTGGGGATTAAACCCAGGGCCTTGTGCCTAGCACTCTAACAACTGAGCTATATCCCCGACCCAAGAAGTCATTATTTTTCTTATCTTAGAAGTATGTAAACTGATGCTTGAAAGTTTAAGTAATTTGTCCAAGACTCTAGCAAGTGATAGATGTAGGATTCGGAATCAGATCTAACCAATATTACAGTTCATTTTCTTTTCATTATATTGCACTGCTTCTACAAATGATGCTGTACAAAGTCCTTATCTTCAAAAATCACAAACATATAAGTAAATGATTACAATGTGATGTTCCAAATACTATAGTGAAAGAGAGGTGAGGCTAATTTAATTGGACTGCACACTGTGAACCAGAAAGAAGTCTTAAATAGTCTTTATTCATTGGAGAAATATTTTCCAAATAATAAAAGATGCATATGTAAAGCTTTAGAGCCACCATTACGATTAGGTGAAAATTTAAAAATATAGAGAAAACTTTATAAAGATCAAGTTTCAGACAATTATGTTAATTAAAATGAAACCAAAAGGTTCATATGTTAAAGAGATGGTACTACTAGAAGGTGGCTGTGGATCTTTAGGAGGTGGGGCTTTTCTGGATTATTGAAGGGTATTCTCTCAAAGGAGATTGTGGAAACATGATCTCTCAGGTTCTTGCTGCTTTCTGGCTCATGATGTGACTGGTTTGTCCTGCCACACACTCAAGCTATGACATATTGCTCTTGCCAAAGGCCTAAAGCCATGTGGTCACTTGATCTTGGATTGGCACCTCCAGCATTGTAGGCCAAAATAGATCTTTTCTAAGTTAACTGCCTCAGGTATTTCCTTTTATTAATGTGAAGCTGACTAACACAACCACTATTCAAAAAAAAAAAAAAAAAAAAAAAAAAAAAAAAGTTACGTAGAAAAAAAGATTGAAACTCACCTTTCTCGATTTTGAAATGAGAGGCTTGTCTACAAGCCCATCAAGGTTCACTCTAAGTGCAGACATGATTTTATAGTGATTATCACTCAATCTCCCACCATGTTGGGCCCAGAACTCTGCCTAATATAGGTGCTTAATAAATGTTAGGTGATGTTATACAGCAAAACTCTTTTTAAATTTTATTTTTATTTGTCCTTTTTAGTTATACATGACAGTAGAATCTATTTTGATATATTTATACAAGCATGGAATCTATCTTATTCTAATTAGAATCCCAGTCTTGTGGATGTACATAATGTTGAGATTCACTGTGGTGTATTCATATATGTACACAGGAAAATTATGTCAGATTCATTCCACTGTCATTCCTATTCCTATCTCCCCTCTCTTCCCTCTCCTTTGTGTAATCCACTGACCTTCTATTTTCCTCTCCAACCCACTGTTATGGGTTAGCATCCACATATCAAAGAGAACATCTGACCATTGGTGTTTTGGTATTGCATGATAGTCTCCATTTACTGACCATCCATTTACTGACAAATGTCATAAATCATTCTTTATGGCTGAGTAACATTCCATTGTGTATATATACCACAAATTCTTTATCTGTTCATCTATTGATGGGTAGCAAAGCTCTGTTACTTGTCCTTTCTGAGTGCCTAATATGTGTTAGGCTCTGTTCTGAATGCTTTGTATACATTAATTCATATAATTAACAGTTTTATGAATTTATAGGTATGATGGTTAGTTTTATGTGTTAATCCGACTAGGTTATAGTACATAGTCATTAAAATACTGCTCTAGGTTTTGATATGCAGGTACATTGTAGGTGTTAACCACACCTACAAAGGAATTTGACTAAATCCTTGATAGTGTGGGTGGGCCTCATCCAATGAACTGAAAGATCTTAGAAGCAAAACAAATTTCTGAAGGGAAAGAATAAATTCTGCTTCAAGACTATAATATCAGAGAGAGAGAGAGAGAGAGAAAAAAAAATTAAAGCAGTTGTGTAGGTTAAAGGGGGAAAAAAAAAAAGCAATCTTGTAGATTTTAAAAAAGAAAAGAAAAAAAAAGACCACAACATTAGAGCACAAAAGTTTCCAGTCCACCCTACAGATTTCAGACTTATCAGCTCCCCAGAACAGGCTAATTCCTCAAAATAAATATTAATTTCTCTCTCTCTTCTACTTCTATGCATGTCCTACTGGTTCTGTTTCTCTGGAAAATTCTAATTATTATTATTTCCACTTTATGTATTAGGAAATACAAACAGAGAGGTTTAATAATTTGCTTAAGGTCATTCTGCTAGTAAGTAGCAAAGTCAGAATTCACATACAGGCAGTCTGGCTCTAAAGTTCACTCTTAATTATTACACCATACTTTGTCTATATAATACTATATTGCATGGCAATGAATACCATATTTAACTAATTGAATTATAAACTATTAAACTGCAACTAGAAACATTGGAAAATTACTTTCAGGTTTATTAAAATTCTAAAATTTGGGAAAGGGGATGTGGTTCATTGTTTGCCTAGAAGGCATAAGACCCTGAGTTCAATCCCCAGAACCACAAAAAAACAAAAAAAAAAACACTAGAATTTCAATCTTAACAGCAGTGATAATGGTTTGAGCCCTCTAGGATAAGTTAGAATTTGAGACAAAATGTCAAGTATCAATTTAGATTGTGTCTCTACAGAAGGTCAATGTTAAAACAACTAAAAAACTTTATGCAAAATATTTTTCAAAAGCTAATTACATATAGCTTCCTATTGACTTTGGCTAAGGCTCATGATGCTCTTGGGAATGTGTTCATTTCAGCTGAGTAAATGTTTGGGTTCCATCAACTGTGTTAACACTGGTATAGTTCAGGCTCCAGGACGAGGCCCAGATGAAAGGTAGAAGGCTCTGCCTGGCTCTGTGAAAGTTTCCTTCCTGGTAGTTCCTTTTCCCCATCATATCTCTTAGAAGGTAAACTGAAAGTTGGTTTCAAATATTCATACTTCTTGCTTTATTGCAACCTAGCAACATTGTTTAAGTATAATTACTCCTGAGAATAAAGCTACATAGAATAGGTTCAACGAAATGGTACTCATTGCAAACCTAACAGCTATAATCATGTCCATCAATAACCTACAATTTAAGAAAACACACAGAAACCCAATTTTTAAAAAATCTTTGATTCCAGAATGCATTTACTAAGTACAAAGTGTGTTCTGACTTTTTACTATTTAACTTTTAATTAAGTGTTTAAAACAAACAAAATCAAAAAATATATGGAGAACAGTATGAGTCCCCATGTATGTTTATCACTCAGCTTCAACTGTATCAACAAAAGATAAATTTATTTGATCTTTACCCATTACCAACTCCCAATCTCAATACAATCCAAATCTCCCATGGATTATATTGAAGCAAATTCCAGAAATATGGTTTCTTTGGTAAACATCTCTGTGTGCATTACTAAAAAAGAGGAATTTAAAATGAGTAATAATTTTTTAAAAAATTTTTAAGATGTTGACAGACCTTTACTTTATTAATTTATTTACATGTGGTACTAAGAATCAAACCCAGTGCCTCACACATGCTAAGCAAGGGCTCTACCACCGAGCCACAACCTCAGCTCATTGTAATAATTTTTTAACATCAAATATCCAGTATTAAGAGTTCCACAGTTGACCTTTAAAAAAGAAAAAAGGAGGAAAGGAGATGTGTTCAAATCAGGATGCAAACAAGGCTCAGATATTTAATGTGGTTGACATGCTTTATGCTGCAAGTTCCCTTTCTTCCCCCATATGACAATTATTTATTGAAAATAACAGTTGTAGAGCTTGATCAGATTGTTTATTTGTTGTTGTTGAGAGGGAGTACGCAGGCATAAAAGGAAGCAATATACAATGTTTGCTTCACTAGAGGCTTTAGCAGGCCATAAGGGTCAACAACCATACTTCCTTCCTTCCTACAGCCTGCCTTTTTGGGGTGCAAAACAGTCAGGGATAGAAGACCTGGTAGAGACCTGGTTTTTTTTTTGTTTTGTTTTGTTTTTTTTAAAGAAAATAGGCAATCAAGGAGCAGTTCCTCTTGTGGCCCTATTACTTCATACACAAGTTCAGAAAGAAAAAAAAATGAGAGCTGGGGTTGTGGCTCAGTGGTAAAGCTGGTTGCCTAGCACATGTGAGGCCCTGGGTTCCATACTCGGCACCACATAAAAATAAATATAAATAAATAAATAAATAAATAAATAAATAAATAAATAAATAAATAAAGGCATTGTGTCCATCTATAACTAAAAACAAATATTAAAAAAAAAGGAAAAAAAAATGAAAAAAGCTCTCAAATGCTTTAATACTGAACAGACCCAGAATAAAGTGCCGAATACTTTCAAGGAGTTCTTATTTAGTTTTTGCAAGCAGTGTTCCATCCTCAGCCCCAAATCACAAAGCAAGGCTTGCCCTGAGAAAGAGATGCTTTGTTTCAACTATCTATTCTGTGGTTTAGACAGTTTCTCTTCCTGATCTCTCCACTGTGTTTAGAAATATTGCAATAAAATCATTCCATAGCTCCTTGATTACATATCACAATGGCTCTGACATCTCAACTTCTAGGAAAATTCCTCTATAAATACCTACTATGATGTGAGCCTCTATCAGCAAGTCATGTTTAAGTGTGTCATGCTTTCTTTGCCTTCAACATGCTCTATGTGCTACTTGGGTAAGATTCAAAAATTGTGCCACTATGGCTTCACAGGGCTCAAACAACCAAGTGCTTTGCAGGAGGTTCCTTGCTAGAGATTACCATGCATAAATATGCATCAAGAGCTCTGAGAACCTCAAGATTAGGAAGAAACTGTTTAAAACCCATGAGTGGTTCAAGGCTTAAAAGAATTCTGATTCTCTTGACTTTTAGAAAGAACAGCAACACAAGAAGCAATGGAAATTAACTGAAATTGCTCATTAACAATTTTCCAGCATTAAGGCTGGGGAATCCAAGGCATAGGTTGGATGGAACCATGGATTGAACAGAAAGTACTGAGGACCATTTGGACATACATAAAAACATATATGTTATATATAAACATATAATATACAAATATATACAATGTAGTATGTGTGTATGCTTTTCCAAATAAGGAAATCATATTCTTCATGGCTTAGTTCAAATATTATTTTCATATGAAACTACCTGGTATCTTAGCTGTTAATCATATTAAATAAAGACACTTTAATATTTATGCCTGTGAAGTTTATATTCATTTAAAAGGAGAGATTCTACTCAGAATCAACAAAGATCCTATGAGTTAATCATTTCATAGATGAGGAAGAAGCTCAAAATAGTTATATGATTTGTCCTAATTTCATTGCATGATTATAGTCATGAGAATAGAAATTTAAATGATCATGATTTCACGTTCTCAAACAACTCGGGCTATAAAAACTAGGGAAAAATAATATTATAGTTTTTCTTTCAAGATAAAGAAATAAATTGCTTCTTTTAATCAAAAAGTAAAATAAGAAATTTTTAAGCAGTAATTTTTTAATACTATCCATGCTAGGTACTTTCTTACGTATGTACACCCTTTTATGTATATTTAATCATTACCACAATATTATGTGCTTCGTGTTATTATTATTTCTATTCTTGCTGGTAAAGAAACTGGCACAGAGTTAGGATTTGAATCTAGGAAATCTGGCTTCAGAATCTAAGCTTCTAACAATCCCATTTTATTTCCTAAAATGGGGTTTCTAAAATTTATTTATGTTTCTAAAATATCAACCTTATTTTCGCAGATTAGGAAAATCTGAGTGATGCCTGGTATTGCTTATTGGAAAAAAAATTCTAAAATTAGAACATTGCTAAATCATACTAACTAAATTTAATCTTTTTTTATATATAGCCTGCTACTATAATACTCATTCAATTACCCAACAAACAGAAAAATGGAATCGTAACAGAGACAAATGGCAGAGAATATTCAACATGCAGTTCCCTGTTCAGATTCAATGTGGTAATCAAAAACTCAACAAATGTCATTCCCTTTGGAACTATAGGAAATATAAAGAGACAAACCCAGAAACAAGTTAATCTTGGCTCATGTGGGGACAGGGTCTTGCTAAGTTGCCAAGGTTGACCTCAAACTTGCAATCTTTCTGTTTTAGCCTCTTGACTAGCTGGAATTGCAGGCTGTACACCACTATACATGGCTCTTTTTCCTTCTTTAAAAAAAAATCTTAAATCAAGGCTAATATATTCCACTAATCATTATTTAATATTTACTATGTATTAGGTCTCACATACACATTTATTGAAAAGACTTGATTTCTGGACTTATGGCATTTATATTCTAGTTGGGGAGAGAGATATTAAACAACAACTTCTGCAAATAAAGAAGTACAGAATGGGGGCTGGGGTTGTAGCTCAGTAGTACAGCACTTGCCTAGCACATGTGAGGCACCGCGTTCATTTCCCAGCACCATATAAAAAAAAAAAAATAAACAAAATAAAGGTATTGTGTCCATGTATAACATATATATACAAAGAAGTACAAAATGATAGGATAGTATCCAACAGTGGGTACCTGACTTGATTTCAGGGCAGAGGTGATGAGTTCCTTGAGGAAATAACATTTTGATAGAACAAGTAGAAATTAATTATGTGAAAGGATGGGAAATGGCAAAGTAGTGATACAGAGGACTACAGGGAGAGGGAAGAGGGTAGAGAGAGGAGATGAGAATGAATATGCAGAGGTGCAGAGGAAAAGGGAACAAAAAATAAAATTGGAATACCAATAGGAAGGGATGGAGTGGCATGCCATAGTCAACAGAGACAAGTGGGAGCTTTTGCTCTGGGATTTATTTTCAGCTTCTCTAGTTCCACATCCAAAATGTCACTAAATCCTGGGATTCTGTCTCCTAAGTATCTTTCCACTCCAGTCTTTTTTTTGGGGGGGTGGGGGGGATGGGTACCTGGAATTGAACCCAGGGGCACTCCACCACAGAGTCACAACCCCAGCCGTTTTTTTTTTTTTTTTTAATTTAGAGACAGGGTCTCACTGAGTTGCTTGGCCCTGCGCTGTTGCTCAGGCTGGCTTTGAACTTGTAATCCTCCTGCCTCAGCCTCCCAAGCTGCTGGTATTTCAGGCACCCACCTGTTATCCACGTCCAGCTCCATTCCTACCTTCTCTCTTCAACTCCCCTAACAGTGCCTCAACTCAAGATCATAGTAATGTCTTGCTTGGATTAACTAATCTTCCTGCCTCCAAATCTTATTTCGGCTACTCTTCTATAACATAACAGAATGACCTATTCAAAAGAGAATGAAAATCATGTTATTCCCATAAAATTGTGACCTATCTAGCGTATATTTCTGGTATCTAACAAAGAGTGTGGCACAGAATTAACATTTATAAAAATGTTTGAATTGAATTGCTTTAAGTCCTTCAATGGTTTCCCAATGATTATATGATAAAGTTTATTTTTCTTATGATGTGGCTTCTATTTCTTCAGACTTGTTCCCCACTACATCTCAACACATGAAACACATGAAAATACCAGCATACTGTGGTATGTTTTCTCCATTTTTTTAGCCTCTATACCTTTGTATGTGAAGTTCCCTAGAGTAGGCATGGCGTTCTCACCTCCTTTTCATTCTGAATTCTTGACTTGAATACTACCTACTCTGAGAAATCTTCCCTGATCTCTGGACAACTAGTTAGGTGCTTCTTCCTAAGCTTTCATTTTTCATCAGTTGTCTCCATTAAAGCACTTGACTATCAACATAATAGTTTTTGTTTGCCTTGTACCCTTTAGATTGTGAACCTCTTGAAATCAAGGATTATGTCTTTTTCATTTCTATAGTTTCATTAGACATACTGTAAGGGTTTAATAAGTATCTGTTTATAGATGAAAATTAAGTATAAATGAACACTGTTTAGAAATGAACACTAAACTGAATCCTTAATTTACATATTCATTTCTGTAATCCAGAGAGGACTGCTGATTTTGGATTAAAGTCAAATGAGCAAATAATTAAGAATTTTATTGGGATGGTGAGCAAACAATTTATATATGTCAATAATATTGATACACCAAGATTATTTTTTGTAATTTATAATTGTGTCTCTGTTTCTGCCATTCCCCCCCACCAGTACTGAGGACTGAATCCAGGGATTCTCTTACCACTGACCTCCACCCCCCTCTCTCTCTTTGTTATTTAATTTTGAGACAAGATCTCCCTAAATTTCCCAGGCTGGCCTCAAATTTGCAATATTCCTGCCTGAGCCTCCTTAGTTGCTGGGATTACAGGGATGTGCCTGCCACTGTGCCTGGTTGTTTTTCTCTGCCAATTTTTATAACCGGTTTTTTTTTTTTTTAAGTTTTATTTGCTAACATTTACTGGATACTTACTACATGCCCAACAGTATTCTAAATGCTTTCCATGTATTAACTAAGTCCCCACAACTACTCTATAGGGTAAATTCTGTTATTCTCTTTTTCGGAAAAGGAAACAGGCTCAGAGAGATAAAAGAACTTGTTTAAGATCATATAGACTGCAAAATGTAGTCAGGATTTGAACACAGATTGGTTCCACAGTCTGTTAACCACTTTGATACAGTGAATATGATACTATTCATTTAAATTACTTTATACAAGTAATTAACAAGTACAATTCTATAAGGACAGAGTCCTGAATTAATAACAAGTCAGTAAATTCTGACATTTGCCTGGTTTCCTGAGTAATTATTCAAGGCGATTGAAACTCACAATTGCTTTGTGATCTCTCACAGTTGGAATGAAGATGGGCTCAGCAACTTATCTGTGTGTACTAGACAATGTCTCACCATAGTAAGTGAATCATCTGCTTAGAGTTTTAAAGGAAAACACTTTCTCAGTACAGCCCTCTGACACCATTCAAAGTCTTTGTGTTTCTGAGAGCAAGAAAAGCTCTAGCAAAGCCTGGGCAATTAAAACCACTTTGCTCACTGCTCTTTTGATTCACTAGGCCCCTAGGCAGGTGCTAATGCATGAAAATGAGTGTCATTTCTGCCAATGGCAGGGAAAAGGAGAACTGTGGTTTTAAAAAATATGTATTGAGGGGGGTCAGTTTAAAAATAACATGTATACTCATATATATAATATATATGCAAATACACAAACCAAGGAACTCCACTGAATGAGAAGGCTTCCTTTTAAATAATTTTGGTTTTGATGAAACTGCAGAGTAAATTAGACCTTCTAACTTAATTCCTGTTTTCTGGAAGGCCATGGCAATATATCAGCAGAAAATAAAGCTCTCTTTTAAAGCTCTCTTTTTCTTCTCTGTTTTTTCTTTTCTGTCTTTCTTTTTTCTTTTTTTAATGCAGTTCTAGGGATTGAACCCAGGGCCTTGCACATGCTGGGCAAACACTCTACCACTAGCTACACCATAGCCCTTCTTTCTGTCCTTTCTGTCACCTAGCAAAACAGTAGCCAGGAGAAGGATTAAAATTCTGAGGGTACATTTACAAAATCAGTAATTTCCTTTCCAAAAAGTTTTATTCAAATGCTGGGTAGCTAATGCCTAAACTGAGAGCACTGGAACGGCTCTGTGGACCATTAACAAAAAGATTAAGAATCAGAATGCTTCAGTTGTAATTCCAATATCCCTCAATTCTATTTTGCCTCAGTTTCTTAATTATGCAAATGAACATAACACTCATCTGCCTATCCGATTCAAGTGAAAGTAATCTGTAAACATTACATTTTCCAAAGATATCATTCAATGGTAGTCCCAAGTAGCAAGGGCCAGGGTCAGGGCCTATATACTTTCACAAGAAGCAGATGGTGCCCACACACTGGGTAAGGTGTAAGTGATTGCAAAGTGAGGGACAGTATTGTTATTAGGGAATACAAATGATACTCCCCCATTACCCTGGGAGCTACTTGGTTTGTTTGTATTAAAGAGGTCACCCTAAGCAGCTGAGTAAGCTGGAGGGCCCTTCTTGCCACCATCTGCTCCCCTTCCAGACTTCTCTGGCAAATCAAGAGTTTTTCCTTATATTAACCTCTGAAGAACAGCTATGGCACTTCTCAGCACTCTTTTTTCAGCAGGCAATGGTCTCTGCTCTCCATCTGTGACACCAACCATAGTTAAAGAACAATGAAGCTTCCCAAGACCATTCACTTACAGAGATAACCTTGTATTACGTAGTTTTCCAGTATTCTTGTACTTGGAACTATAGAGGAATTACGTGTGTGCTTTAAAAGACTGAGAATTTTTTTGTTGTTATTTTAAAAATATTTTATGTTAAAAAAAAAGAAATGGAAGACTTTGGAAAGTTCATTAAAAAATTTAACATGCATGAAACAATTTTAAAAAATAGTAATTTCATTTTTCTGGTATCATTGTGATGCATAAGACTTAAGGTAATAGTTATTCTTGTATATTGGTAGATAATCAATCTATTTGGAATTGCAAATCAGATGCCTCATTTTTAGTTTATAGATGTGAATATAGATTGGAAAAAATATATAGCATATTTCTCAGGCAGTTCTCTGCAAAAATAGGGGGCACATATACATGTCACATATGTTGCCAAAATGGATGTTATAGGCCAATGCTACTACCACCTGGGTTCTTGATTGAAACAGAGAAAAGGGTAATGTGATTATGAGGTTCTTTCAGAAACTACTCTGCTTCATTCAGTAGCCTATACATACCAATGGGGTAGAGAAGACAAAAATGACAAATTGTTTTTCAAAAGGAAAAGGATATACATAGCTAGTTCTGATCAACCATAATATTCAGTGATCAACTATTTATTTTTGTGTCTTCAAAAATAGTATTTGGATTTACTTTAAAGCATTAAAAAAACTACTCAGACACCCTTTTCCGGAAGGAAAAATATTTCCTGGCTAATTTTCTGAGACTGTGTACACTGAATCAAGTCATGTGAATATACTGAAATCATATTTAAATGTGTGTATATGTGCGTGAGTGTGTGTGTGTGTGTGTGTGTGTGTGTGTGTGTGTATGCATGTGTATATAAATATAGCTTAGAATACTATCTGGCATACCACCAGGTTCAAAATGATATTATGTCAGTGTTCTCACCTATAACTCTTGCTGGCTAGCTTTTGAATTTGGAACTCAGTTTTTCTTGTTTCATTTTGTTTTTGCAGTGTTGAGGAATGAACCAAAGGCCTCACACACATGCTAAGCAATCACTTTGCCACTGAGATGCAGTTCTAGCTCTAGTTGGCTCCCTTATTCCAATATCTAAAGACTTCTTCATTTCAAGCATAGCCTAACCTCATATGATCTAAGAAAAATGCTGGGGTTGGGATGTGGTTCAGTGGTAGAGCGCTTGCCTAGCATGTGTGAGGCACTGGGTTCAATTCTTGGAACCATATACATACAAATAAGGTTAATCAACAACTAATACAAATGTTAAAAAAAAAAAGAAAGAAAAATGCCTATGCATAAAAATTATATGAACTGTAATCAAATTCTTACAGTAATCAGAAGACTAATTTTCAGGCAATCTTAAGCCTCATCTTTTCTAAACTCCATGACATTTTATTTTCAACATGGCCTTTTTAATATGGAAATGAATTCATATCCCACATAACATACTTTACTTACAGGCTTCATATTCTAGCAACAATGCCATTCCTAACAATTACCACATTTTGGTCAATGCCTCATATTACTCTCTAGCTCTACTCTTTTGTTTCATCTTGCAACATGACCTGTGTGGGGCAGCAAGAATATCAAAACAAATTCAATTAGGACAATGCTTTTCATTCTGTTTAGAAACTGGAGCAAAACCATTTTTTCCCATATTCTACAGTAACTTGATTTCATAAAAACTCCAAATCAGAGAGAAGATATTCCCATTAAGTCTTCACTCAGGGTTCTAAATACATTCATATATCATCCTTTGGATCTGAGGAGAAGTTCTTCATAGAAAAATCTTTATAGAGTCGGCAACTCTTCTGAAAAAAATTCAATTAATGTATAATTCCCATTAATTGGCCAGCATCTCCTTATGTTCTTACATGTCTTAATTCCTTCTTACTCTAATTCCAAAGGCAGTGAACAAAATTGCTATATAGAATGCTCCTCCTCATAGAATGTTTCTCTTTAGAAAGTTTCTCTGAACACCTTTAGAAAATCTAAATTGTAAATTATGCATTTATAGGTTCTCATGCTCTGGGTAATATAATTTTTTAAACCAAGTTTAAATTTGTTTATAAAACAGTCATGATTTGAGCTAAAGTGAAATTTACTCTGGCCAGATCACAGAATTAAAACAGACTAGAGCTCTGAAAATACACAGACATCAAGGGAAAAAAGAAAAAGACCTTCCTTTTGTGATTTTTTTTTTTTTTACAGTACTATGTATTGAACCCAGAGGTACTTTACCACTGAGCTATATCCCTATAGCTCCCATTCACCTTTTTTTTTTTTTGAGACAGGGTCTCACAAGTTGCAGAGGCTGACTTGGAACATTCTAGAATCATCCTGCCTCAGCACTCACCCTTCCAGTAGATGGAATTACAGGCATGTGTCACTACCCCTGGCTCTTCTGTGAGTCTGAAGACTCAAACTTGCATACTGGAGTGTAGACTGAAGAAACAAAAAGATAAATAAAGTTTTCTCCCATCTTATCCATCTCTAGATTCAAGAGTTCCTCTGTGGTTGATGAAGGGGCTCTCAAGACCAAGAATGTGGTAAGGAGGGCTCTGGGATGTTTTTGCAGGCAGGAATACGCAGAGTGCAGGAGGATGGATAGACATACTCTTATTTGAGAAGTAGCTTACAAAATAAAAACCTAAGAACGAAACAAGTTTCTTTGGTTCAAAGGTCTAGGACCACACAATAGAATTCCAGTCTCTGTTCTAAAACATTATGCCAAGTAAAGTATTTTAATTTTTCTCATGCAAAATTGGTGGGCAAAAGAAAAAGAACCATGATATTACTTATGTAAATAGTGCTAAAATTTAACAATTATTTCAAAGAATGAATGCTGAAAGTGATAAATATCTCATCGGCAGCACTAGAGCTCCTATAATTTTTATGGTGGCCATGTGAGCTCATTTTCTTATTTTTTGTACCCTAATGGGGAAAAATTATATTTTCAATTCGGGATGAATATAATATTCTAATAACAATTCCAAAAATAGAATCCATTCATTCATCAAATATTATTTATGCCCTTACTGTGTGCAATATACTAAGATGAGTACCAAGAATATGATGATGAGAAGAAAGAGTGTCTAGTTGCAAAAACAGACAAGTAAACATTTATAATTAAGGGAGTAAATCTTAGGACAAAAATGAACAAGTGGTATGTATTATTAAGTGATATTTGAGTTAAATCTCTCCCTCCCTCTCTCTCGGTCATGTTGGGGATTTAACCTAGGGTTTTGTACATGCTAGGCAAATGCTCTACTACTGTCATACTCCTGGCCTCTGAATTAAATCCTGAAAGGTGAGTAGAAAGTAGGGAGATAGATATGTAATATTTGGCATGCAACAGAAGTAATATTACTGAGTAAGATCAACATAGAGGTGAAACAACCAATGCACACTAAGAAAGGCTATCCAGAAATGGGGAAAAGAGGCAGAAGATTTTATAAAGAAGAAAAACAGCAGTGAGAAAGGCCAGCAGCAGAAAATATAGTATGGTTTAGTGATTTATATTAGTTTCCTATTATTCTTATAACAATGATCACAAATTTGGTGGCCTAAAACAGCACAAATAATTTATCATCTTACAGTTCTAGAAGTCTAAAATGGGTCTCACTAGGCTAAAATCAAAGTGTTGGCAGGGGTGCACTTCTTCTTGAGGACTGAGGGGAAAATCTGTTTTCTTTCCCTTTTCCAGCTTCTTGAGGTTGCCTTTATTCCTTGGCTCATGGCCCTACCTCAATCGCGAATGCCAGCAATGGCTATGTCTCACATTGGGTCAATCTGATATTGAATCTCTGACTTCCCTCTTTCATTTATGAGAATTCATAAAGCTGTACTGAACCTACCCAGATAATCCAAGAAAATTTCCCCATCTCAAGACCATTTGATTAGTAGTAAATTTAATTCTCTCTTGTCTTGTACTATAACACATTCACAACTACATTCTGATGTTTAGGATGTGGACATCTTTGGAGAGCTATTACTCTATCTAACACAATGATTAAAAGCGTACATGCTGGATTCATATTGCCTGGATTCATGTTCTGTACCTCAGTATCCTTATCTGTAAAATGGGTTAATAACTATAACTACCTCATTTTATTGTGTGTAGTGAGGAATAAATGAGTTAATATGTGGGTAGGTAAATGGAGACCCCTCAATATGAGACTTCAACTTTTGATTAAATATTTAACTATGTACCCCTGAAAGCCTGACAAAGGTAAAACATCAACTATGCTCCTAAATTAAGAATTATTTCTGGGAATGGGGATGTAGCTTAGTGGTAGAGTGCTTGGCTAGTATGCATGAGACCCCCAGTTCAATGCCCAGCACTGAAAAATAACAACAAAGGCAGCAATTCCTGACTGGTAAGAACTATAAATACTTAGCTTGAAGCCTAATGAGTATGGCTTGAAGCCTAATGAGTATGGTAACTCAAAACTTAGCATGACCCTTACAAGGACACTGGATACTACGCCTGTGGAACTCCTACAAGAGATACTGTCTCCTGTGGTATAGGAAGCTTTTGAGTCAGGATAACTCCTATATACATTAAATGTGGATCTCATTTCTTTGTATCTGAGCATCATGTGGGGAAATGGAGGCAAAGAAGAGCTCCTGGACAACTAGGTACACAGTTCTATGAACAGCTATAAGGTCTCACTATAGAAGAATGCCTGATGCTGTTTTGCTGGCAAGCCTTGGTCCCTATTCCTATACACTTTTGAGTAGACTGATGTTAAGTGTGGCCTATTATGGTCTTATAGAGTCTGAATGTTTAAACGAACTTAAGAAGACTCCCCTGGTTGATGTGGCAAAGTGTAAAGTTTTGTAAAGTGTAAAGCTTTACAAAAGTGTAGTGTAAAGGGTAAAGCTCTTAGGTGATGCTACATGGTATGAACTATATTTTTAGCTATTATCAATAAATATAAGCTGCTTAGAATAATGACTGGCACAATTCTAACACTCTTCAAAAAATGCTGCTATTAGTAGTATCACTACCACTCCATTGCTAATACTACTATAATGGTGGTCCATAAGTGGTCATAAATGGCTACAGGGTAGAGCATAAAGAAGAGAATAGCAGAGATGAATCTGAAGAGACAGAGAAGGCTGAGATTATAAAGGAAACAGGTAAAGAGTTGGTGGGTGCTTGTTTGTTTTGGGGTACCAGGGACTGAACCCAGGGGCAACTAACCATTGAGCAACATCCTCAGCCCTTATTTTGTAGGGTTGGTATGGGGGACTGAACTCAGGAGCACTCAACCACTGAGCCATAACCCCAGTCCTATTTTTTTTTTTTTAGAGACAGGGTCTCACTGAGTTGCTTAACGCCTTGCTTTTGCTGAAGCTGGCTTTGAATTTTGTTGAGGCTGCCTCAGCCTCCCAAGCCATTGGGATTACGGACGTGCACCACCACATCTGGCAGACAAGAGTTTTGATTTTCTTCTGAAGACCAGTAAAAACTATTTAAACGTTATTTTAAATACAGCATTATCATGATCACATCTACGTCTTAGAAAGATCATTCTTGCAGGAACATAGAGAATGGAATGAAAGAGAGGGTATATGGTATAGAACTAGGTTAGTCAGGAGGCTGTAACAGTTATTTATAGAAAAGAAAATGATGGTGAAACTAGGATAGTTTCAAATAATTTCAATGATTACTTTTTGCTAGTAATACCCAAAAGGACGTCTAGAAATCTAAGTTCCAGACCCATATTTCCAATTGCCTGCTGGAATCTCCTAAGTTACTTTAAACTCACTGTGTTCCAAATTGAGCTCTCATTTCTCCAAAGAATAGTTTTCCTCCTGATTTCCCATGATCTATTCAAGAAAGCATCCTGGTCACTCAAAGTGGAACTTTGGTTTTAATTTCTGTAACTGGTACTCTTCCTTGCCTCTCACATATACAGGTGACAAGTTCTCAGAAAAAGATTCTATACGCTACTCATTCATTCACTCAGCCAATCATCCTGGCAATGAAAATAACATCTTTGGAACTGTGCTAAAGTTGAGCAGTGAGGATATATGTATATCATAATCTGAAGAGACATGTAAACAGTTAATAGAATGATTAAAATGAAGTTTCATGATAGCATTGTATAAAAATTACAGCAAATAACAAAAGGAATGGCGGAAATACAACTTGCATCCTACTTCCTTTTCTAATCCTACCAAAACTACTTTAGCTTAGGTTCTCATTACTGCTTATCTAGATTACTACTCCCAATGCTCTCTAAGCTTCTAGTCTCTTTCCTCCAAACTAACCAGCACTTGGGCACAAGTAGAGATAACTGTGGTAGAATGAAGAGTATGCTATAATTTAAATCAAAAGCCATCTTAGTTTGGGTCTGGCTAGTCACTGCTAGTCAGTGACTAGCAAACCCTAATCAGGAAGCTACTCCTTTCATCATACTGTCCTTATCTTTAATGATATTAATTGGTTTATTTTACTGTTTACAATGAAACTCAAATAAGTGAATGGGTAAACTGAAGTGTAAATGGTCAAAAATAAGCTGTGCTGATGCAATATCCTAGAAGGTTCCCAAACATCCAAATCCCAGACACCAAAATCTCAATTAGGAACTTCAACCAATTCTAGGTACAAGTCTTTGTATGGATATATGCTTTTATTTCTTTTTAATTACTTTTTAAGAGTAATTACTCTAGAGTAATACCTAAAGAAGAGGAAAGATTATATCACAAGTGTTTAACTTTTAAAAATACAAATATTATTTTTTAGAGCAGTTTTAAGTTCATACCAAAACTGAGCTAAAAGAAATGAGCTATCAAGCCATGAAAAATCATGAAGAAAACTTGAATGCATTTTACTAAGTGAAGGAATCCAGTCTGAAAAGACTACATACTACATGATTTCAACTGATATTTTCAGGGATAGGGGTGAGTGGTAGAGCTTGTGCTTAGCTGGTATAAGATCCGGGGCTCAATACCCAGTATCTACTGCCCCAAAGTTACCCAACTATAACTACTTTCTGGAAAGGGCAAAACTATGGCAACAGTAAAAAATATCATAGTTTTCGTTGTCAAAACTATGGAGACAGTAAAAAGATTAGTGGTTGTCAGGAGTTGGGGCAAGAAGGATTTAATAGGTGAAGCATGAAGGACTTTAAGGACAGTAAAAATACTCAGTATGATATTATAACAGTGGACATATGCATTATACTTGTCAAAACCCATAGAATATACAATACCCAAAGTAAGCCTTGATGTAAACTATGGACTTTACATGATTATGATGTATCAATGTAGGTTTTTCAATTGTAACACTCAGATGGGGAATAGTGAAATGGGAGGCTATGTATGTGCAAGAGGAGGAGGTATGTGGGAAATCTCTGTACTTTCCTATTAATTTTGCTGTAAATCTAAAACTGCTTGAAAAAAACCCAGTCTTTGAACAAATAAACTGACCACACAACATGCAGGTCAATTTTTGGACTCTCCATTTTTATTTCACTGATATAATACCATACTGCCTTTTAAAAAAAAATATTTTAGTTGTAGATGGACACAATACCTTTATTTTATTTACTTTTTTGTGGTGCTGCGGATTGAACCCAGTGCCTCACATCTGCCAGGCAAGTGCTCTACTACTGAGCCACAACCCTAGCCACATTTATACCATACTGTTTTTTTTTTTTTTTTTGTACACATTTAGTTTTATTGTAACAAAGCAACTTGTACACTTTTAACGTTTAAAACTGAGCATCATCTTTCCTTTCCAGTGAAAACAAAAAAGAAAATTTAAAAATAAACAAACAAAATTACAATAGAGAATGTCAATTCCAAATAAGATCCTACAGGTTCTGCTGATTCTCCCATCGAGTGGCAGGGCTCAAGTCATCATTAGGAGAGAATTTTATTTTAAAAGTGTCATCTTAAACTGCAAGGATGTCTGTTAACATCACAATTAAACATGCCAAAGGAGAAGCCATGTTGTCAAAATGCCCACTTAACCCACCCAAACATCTCAAACCCACCCTTTGCTGACCTTCTATAACCCCATTTTTTTAAGTTTTTTTTTTTTTTTCTTTTTTTAAACAAGAAAAAGTAGACAGATACATGTTGGTAATTGCTAACTGTCCATATTCACATAGAGACACAGTGTAATCTCTGAGCCCAATATACAGAGAAAGGAGGAAAAAAGCTAGAATTCTATGCACTACTACACAGGGGCCTAGCACCCTCCAGCTTCCAGCAGAGTGAAGGGAGCAGAAGATTTTTCTTTTTTCCCACAGAGCACGGTGGTGTTGATTCCATACAGTTTGTTTTGAGACAGGAAGGGATAAAAATGAATTCAGAACAGAAGGGTGTAGATTCTTTTCCCATTATACTCTGCTCAAGGTACTTCCCCCCAAAATAAGTTGAGAACCATGGTTTGAGAAAAGAGACCTCAAGAACAGGGTGACTGAGCACAAGGGGGGGAGGGGGGAAAGAAAGGAAAGGGGAAAAAAAAAAAAAAAAAGACTGCAACTTGCTCCCAGGGACTGAATTAAAAGAAAAAAAAAAAAAAAAAAAAAAAAAAAAAAAAAAAAAAAAAGGAAAGAAAAAGAAAACAACAACAAAGAAAAAAATAAAAAAAGGTTGGAATCCATCAGTGTTCAATTAGTCATCTTCTCCATCTTCTCCTTCATCCTCTCCTTCCTCCCCTTCATCATCATCTTCATCCTCATCCCCTTCTTCATCAATCTTCCAATCCTTCTTCTTCTTCATCATCATCATCATCTTCTTCTCCTTCCCCTTCTTCATCATCCATATCAGGAACCAAGTAGTACTGCAATGGATTTGGCCAAATATCGTCTTTGATGACCTCTCCTAATTCATCTGCACCTGCATCAGAATGGTCAGTAAACCAGGTAAAGAAGCTCTCTGGTTCTTCACGCTGCCTCTTCCTGCTGGCTTTATTCTGCGTTTGACTTGAACGTTTCGTCAAATCCTTTCCAGATTTCCATTTGATTTCAGTGGACTTTGAAGATGGATCACCACTCTCATTCAGATGAAATTCTTTGGAGAGAACTTTATTTTCGAAGTAAGGATTTTCATCAAAATAAAAATCTATTCTGTAACCTGATTTGATATCTTCAAATTCTGTCACTTCAACTCTGGTCAAATAATGCAGCGCCTCTTCATCTTCCTCCCCAAGCAGTGCAGACACTTGTGGATGGTTGACAAATGTTGTTACCCAAAAATTTGGGATTTTGGCGATCAATTCTGACCTCTTCTGAAAAAATGGTTGGCGGAGTTTGTTATATTTCTGTTCTACTTTCAATATCTCCTCACTGGCTTGTTCATTAAGTCTGTCTATTTCATTTTGTACTTCATCAATATGTTCAATTGTTTCTTGTTCTTTTTCTGAGGTCTCGCTGGCCCCATCCTGGTTGGAGTTGAGCTCCTTTTTACTGACTTTGGCCGCTGGCGCCGACATGGTGCTGCTCCGCGGTCGGGGGCGGGGAAGGGGAGAGAAGGGAAGGCGAAGGGGGCGGGCAGGCGGCTTCCCCTCACGCCACACGCGCGGGCACCCGCTCGGTCCGGCCGCCTCCTCCCGGCGCTCGCTCGCTCGCCCTCCCCCTCGCTCGCTCGCGCTGCCCTCACGGCCTGACGACGAGGGAGGGGCAGGGGCGGCGTGCCGCCTCGGCCGGGGCTCCTGCTCGCGGAGGAGAGGCGGCGGTGGACGGCTGGGCCCCCTCACTGGCGCTCGCGCTCCGGCTCGCTGCTCGTTCTCCCCCAGCCGCCTCCTCCTCCACCTCCTCCTCACGGCGAGGGGCGGGCGGCCTACCATACTGTTTTGATTACACTAATTTAAGTCTCAATTTCAGGTCATTTTAGTCTTTTAATATTGTTTTTCTCCCCAAAGTAATTTTAACTATTCTAGGTGCCCTGAACTTCCACGGAATTTTAGAGTTAGTTTTATCAAGAAGTTTGCCAAACTTCTGAGATTGTATTAAATCTATGTATCAACTTATGAGAATTAAAATCTTAACAAATACACTGTCTTCCGACTCATAAAAACAGCATCTCTCTCCACTTACTTAGGCCTTCTTTCATTTATATCAACAAATATCCTGTGATTTTAACACTGTGCAATTCTATTTTTTTATTTTAATTAAAAATCATAAATTTACATAGGGCAATGTTGTTTGATTCATTCTGTTATTTTTTCCCCTTCCCCCCCACCCCTCCCACCCCTCTTTTCCCGCTATACAGTCCTTCCTTCCTCCATTCTTACCACCCTCCTTATCCCTAACCCTAACACTAACCCCTCCTACCCCACCCTTATATGTCCTCATCCGCTTATCAGCAAGATCATTCTCCTTTAGTTTTTTGAGATTGGCTTATCTCACTTAGCATGATATCCTCCAATTTCATCCATTTGCCTGTGAATGCCATAATTTTATCATTCTTCATGGCGGAGTAATATTCCATTGTTATATATATGCCACAGTTTCTTTATCCATTCATCAACTGAAGGGCATCTAGGTTGGTTCCACAATCTGGCTATGGTGAATTGAGCAGCTATGAACATTGATGTGGCTGTATCTCTGTAGTATGCTGATTTTAAGTCCTTTGGGTATAGGCCGAGGAGTGGGATAGCTAGGTCAAATGGTGGTTCCATTCCAAGCTTTCTGAGGAATCTCCATACTGCTTTCCAGAGTGGCTGCACTAATTTGCAACCCCATCCCATGTATGAGTGTACCTTTGCCCCCACATCCTCTCCAACACCTATTGTTGTGTTCTTGATAATCGCCATTCTAACTGGGGTGAGATGAAATCTTAGGGTAGTTTTGATTTGCATTTCTCTTATTACTAGAGATGTTGAACATTTTTTCATATATCTGTTGATTGCTTGTACATCTTCTTCTGTGAAGTGTCTGTTCATTTCCTTAGCCCATTTGTTGACTGGATTATTTGTATTCTTGGTGTAGAGTTTTTTGAGTTCTTTATAGATTCTGGAAATTAGCGCTCTATCTGAAGTATGAGTGGCCCTGCCCTTTTATACTTCAATTGGATCCATGCGCTGCTGAGAAGAAGGTGTATTCGTTCTTTGTTGGATGGTATATTCTATATAAATCGGTTAAGTCTAAATTGTTGATTGTGTTATTGAGATCTATGGTTTCTCTATTCAATTTTTGTTTGGACGATCTATCCAGCGGTGAGAGAGGTGTGTTAAAATCACCTAGTATTATTGTGTTGTGGTCTATTTGATTTCTGGAATTGAGAAGGATTTGTTTGACGTACATGGATGAGCCAATGTTTGGGGCTTAGATGTTTATGATTATTATGTCTTGCTGATTTATGCTTCCCTTAAGCAGTATGTAATGTCCTCCTTTATCCCTTCTGACTAGTTTTGGCTTGAAGTCCACATTATCTGAAATGAGGATGGATACTTCAGCTTTTTTGCTGTGTCCGTGTGCATGGTATGTTTCTTCCCATCCTTTCACCTTTAGTCTATGGGTATCTCTTTCTATGAGATGAGTCTCTTGCAGGCAGCAAATTGTTGGATTTTTCTTTTTAATCCATTCTACCAGTCTATGTCTTTTGATTGATGAGTTCAGGCCATTAACATTCACAGTTATTATTGTGATATGATTTGTATTCCCAGTCATTTGACTCATTTTTGTTTTTTGATATGATTTGGTTTCTCCTTTATTTGGCTATTCCTTTAGGCTAGTTCCTCCCGTTGCTGATTTGCATCATTGTTTTTCATCTCTTCCTCATGGGATATTTTGCTGAGAATGTTCTGCAATGCTGGCTTTCTTTTTGTAAATTCCTTTAGTTTTTGTTTATTATGGAAGGATCTTATTTCATCGTCAAATCTGAAAATAAGTTTTGCTGGGTATGATTCTTGGTTGGCATCCATTTTCTTTCAGGGCTTGGTAAATGTTGTTCCAGGCCCTTCTAGCTTTTAGGGTCTGGATTGAAAAATCTGCTGATATTCTTATTGGTTTCCCCCTGAATGTAATTTGATTCTTTTCTCTCACGGCCTTTAAAATTCCGTCTTTATTTTGTATGTTAGGTATTTTCATTATAATGTGCCTTGGTGGGTCTGTTGTAATTTTGTATATTTGGAGTCCTATAAGCCTCTTGTATTTGGTTTTCCATTTCATTCTTCAGATTTGGGAAATTTTCTGATACTATTTCATTGAATAGATTGTTCATTCCTTTGGTTTGTTTCTCTAAGCCTTCCTCAATCCCAATAATTCTTAAATTTGGCCTTTTCATGATATCCCATAATTCTTGTAGATTCTGTTCATGATTTCTTACCATCTTTTCTGTTTGGTCAACTTTGTTTTCATGATTAAATATTTTGTCTTCAATATCTGAGGTTCTGTCTTCCAGGTGTTCTATCCTATTGGTTATGCTTTCTATGGAGTTTTTAACTTTGTTTATTGTTTCCTTCATTTCAAGGATTTCTGTTTGTTTTTTTTTCAATATCTCTAACTCTTTATTGAAATGATCTTGCTTCCCGTATTTGCTCCTTTAACTGTTGATTGGTGCGATCATTTAATGCCTGCATTTGCTCTTTCATCTCCTCCTTCAATGCCTGCATTTGCTCTTTCATCTCCTCGTTTGCTTCCCTGATTGTTTTAATTATGTACATTCTGAACTCCCTTTCTGACATTTCTTCTGCTGTGCTGTCACTGGGTTTTATTAATATAGTATCTAGGTTTGTTTGGGACATTTTCTTCCCTTGTTTTCTCATATTGGTCAGATGTCAATGGGACTTTGTGATATTTCAGAATTCTTCTATTGGCTTATATTGTCCCTGTAGATTTCCAGTGTTTCACCTTCCTGCCTTCAGTAGCCTGAAATCTTGGAGTAATTTGATAATGCAGTGCTTCCAAGGAAAGCTGCCCCTAGTCCTCTACTGGTTCCAGGACTTGGAGCTGGCTCTGTGTGGAAAGGCTCTCACTGGGGGGGTCTGCTCCAAAAAGCTAGCCTGGAAAGGCACTTCTCGCCGGAGGGGGCCGGGCTGCGGGCTGCTTGGGGAAGTCCCTGGCTGCCCTGTCCTGGTCCCTGAAGCAACCTGCGGGCAGGAACTCGCTGCCCTGGTTCAGGGACTTGAAGCTTGGTTCTGTGCAGAAAGGCTCTCACTGGGGGGCCTGCTCCAAGATGCTGGAGAATCTGGCCCTGTGGGAGGAGCCCACCGCCGGAGTGGGCAGGGCCGCCTGGGGAGGACTCTAGCTGCTCTGCCTTACTCTAATAAGCCACCCAAATCCGGGCCTGCCGCCCAGGCAGCGCTTCACCGCTTCACCGGGTGGGGGAGACTCACCCCGAGGCTCTATTTTAGTCTGAGTCTCTCAATGCCTCCCCTTCTTGGGTTCTGGAGCGACTGGAGATGCAGTCACCCTCTAGTCCGCCATCTTGGATAGCCTGTACAATTCTTTTGCCAAATTTACATTCTAGGAATTTCATGTGTGTTGATGATTATAAATGGTACTGAATTTTTAGTCTCAACCTCAGATTGTTTGTGGATAGCAATAGATATATAATTGATTTGCTTTTTGTATATTGATCTTATATCCTGAAACCTTACCAAATATACTTTTAGTTCTAGTAGATTTTTCTAGATTCCATCAGATTTTCTACATAGAAAATCAGATCATCTGCAAATGTTTTACTTTTTTCTTTCCAATTAAAAGTCTTTCCCCTACCCTTGCCTTATTACACTGGCTAGAACATCCATATAATAAACAGAAGCTGAGAGCAAACAACCTTATCTTGTTCCTGTTCTTGAGGAGAAAGCATTCAGGTTTTCAACACAATGTTAGCTTCAGGGTTTTTGCAGACATTCTTTAACATGTGGAGGAAGTTCTATTCCTAGTTATTTGTTGTTTTCTGTTATTATTTCTCGAGTGAGAAAGATTTAAATGAAGACGAGATGCTAGATTTTGTCACATGCTTTTTCTAAATTTACTGAGAACATCACATGGGTTTTCTTTTTCAGTTTGTTAATATGGTGAATTAACTAAATTGTTAATATATTATTATTTGGCTTATGATTTCTTAATTCTAAACATATTTTACTGAGATGAAATTTCATATAAAATTCACATTCAAACTGTATTCAGTTGTTGTCTATTTTCTGTTTCAATGAATTTATGAATTCTTGACATTAGTTATAATTGGAATCATACACTATGTGGCCTTTTGGGTATTTCACTTGGCAAAATGTCAAGACTCATCCTTCTGTAGCATGTAACAATACTTCATTCCTTGTTTGACCCTTTAAATACATCTATTTAAATATTTTTTCACTTTTTGGTACTGGGGATTGAACCCAGGGGCACTTTGCCACTGATCTACATTCCCCAGTCTTTTTTATTTTTTATTTTGAGACCAGGTCTCACTAAGTTGCTCAGGGCCTTGCTAAATTGCTGAGGCTGGCCTTGAACTTGCAATTCTACTGTCTCAGGCTCCTGAGTTGCTAGGATTACAGGTGTGTACCACAATGTCCAGTTAAATAAATCTATTTTTTGATTGGGGTAAAGTTCACACAACATAAAATTAACCATTTTAAAGTGAACAATTTTGTGGCATTAAGAACATTCTCAGGGGCTGGGGTTGTAGCTTAGTGGTAGAGTGCTTGCCTGGTACATGTGAGGCACTGGGTTTGTTTTTTTGTTTTTTTTGGGGGGTGGGTACCAAGGATTGAACTCAGGGGCACTCAACCACTGAGTCACAGCACTATTGTGTATTTTATTTAGAGACAGGGTCTCACTGAGTTGCTGAACACCTTGCTTTTTCTGAGGCTGGCTTTGAACTTTCAATCCTCCTGCCTCAGCTTCCTAAACTGCTGGGATTACAGGCATGCACCACTGTGCCCAGCTGATCATGTGTTTTTAATTTTATTCGGTAAGTACCTAAGGGGTATAACTATAGGTCATTAAATAATTTTTAAATATTAAATTGACTTTGCATCCCTGGAAGAAACCTTACTTAGTCATAATACAGTATTCTTTTAACATACTGTTAAATTTAATTTGCTAAAATTGTTTAGAATTTACATATCCACGCTCATGACAGATATTGATCTGGAGTTTTCTTTTCCTTTAACATCTTTGACTAATTTTGGTACAGGATATTGCTGGTTACATAGGATGAATTGCTAAGCAATCTCTCCTTTTCATTGTTTTGGTTTTTATTCGGAAAGGATTGGGGATTTCTGTCAAATTATCTACATCTACTGAGTTTTGTTAATTTGGTGAATTATATTTATCAAAATTTCAAATGTTCAATCTTTTATACCTAATAAAAATCCCATTTGGTTATGATGCATTATCACTAGATTTGCTAAAATATTGTTTAGAATTTTGGGGTCTTTGGATATGTTTTTATGTCCTTGGTTGTAGTTTTCTTGTAATGTCTCTGTCTAGCTTTGGTAGCAGGATAATTCTAGCATTATAAAATGAGGTGGAAAATATTCTCTTCCAATTAAAAAATATTTGTATGGACTTATTTGTGTAGAATTGGGATTATTTCATACTTAAATATTTTTTTAGGATTCATCAGTTGAGTCATCAGGGCCTGGAATTTTTTAGTAGGATGATTTTTAACTATTAATTGAATTTCTTTACTAGGGCTAGTCAGGCTAGCTACTTCTTTCTGTAGCACCTATTACCTGATACATTCTTGTTTATTACTTATCTCCCCCGTAAAACATGCACTCCATGAATATAGAGTAGTATTGTCTCATTTATTTATTTATTTGTCCGTGTGTGTGTTTTACTGGTGAGTGAACCAAGGACCTCATGCATGCTAGCTAGGCAAGCACTCTACCACTGAGCTACATCCATAGTCCTTTCTTTATTTTTTTCATTTTTATTTTGAGAGGGGGTCTGCAAAATTGCCTAAAATGGTACTGAAATTGTTATCTCCTGCCTCAGTGTCCCAAGCAGACAGAATTACAGGCATGCAGCACCATACCTGGCTTAGTTTTAACTTTTTAAATTGTCTTTGTTTTCTGATGTATTTACAGTCCTTAGTGCATGACACAGAATTAAGTATTCAATATACTGGTGAATTAAATTATAAATGAGTACAAAAATGTGATTACTTTATCATGTTTTCTAATGTCTTCCAAATACTTAAGCATTTATATGTTGAAATATATCATTATAAATTATAACTTTTGCTTTACATTATTGTTAGGATTTTTTTTTTAAGAAATTATGTGATTGGCTGGGGATATAGCTCAGTAGTAGAGCACTTGCCTAGCATGTCTAAGGCCCTGGGTTCGATTCTCAGCACTGCAGAAATTAAAAAAAAAATAAATGATGTGATAAATTATATTGTATTTATGAGTTTCATTTAAGGAAAGTAAAGGGGACCCTAAGTTTTTCATAAAGGGCAATACTATATTTGGTCAAGAATAACTAACTTCAATCATATTAATTGATGTGAGAATTATACAAGGGTTCTTGCTCCAGAAGTCTATGAAAGAATTGCTTTCCTCTGATTTTAAAAATATTCATCTACACACTATCAGTACGTATTCTGAAACAAGGTAGATGGTGGAGAGGAATAAGTTATAAGGACCTTAGTATCTTGAATGTATGAGTTATAGATGGGATCCAGGAGAATTCCTACCTTGTCTTCAGGAGGTGTCATTATGGAGAACTTTCCCATAAACAATAGAGAAATCTTCAAAAGCCACTAAACAGCCTTGAAAGTAAAGATATAGGTGGAGTGTTAGTACTCCCAAGACTTGAGGTTTCCTTTGATTGGAAATATCTGTACTCCCCAGGTACAGAAGAAAAAAACTCATATAATCAAAGACCTGCTTATCTAGGCTTATGCTGAAGTGGTCGTAAGTTCAAAGTCAAGAATGTTCAGAGGATCATGTGTTGCCAGCATCAGGAAAGAAATCAACCTAAATAATTATCTCTGCATGGAAGCTTGAGAAGATGATTCTTCATAGGGGCAAAAATGCACCAAAACATTCTAAGGAGACTAACCAGCATACTTGGTATAATTTGGGTTTATGCCCATTTCCCCAGTGTAATTATGAGGAAGCTGCTGTGGTTATAAAAACAAAGTAGACTAAGGAGTATTACTATGGAAAGAAATTTCATAATGATAGAAAGATCAACATTATCTGCATATACACTCAATTACAGATTTCCAATACACAGGAAGAAAAGCTGACAAAATTGAAAGAATGCACAGGTAAATTAACAATTTTATTTGGAGATTTTAGTACTCCTTTTTTCAATTATTGAGAGAACAAGAACAAATAATTCTGCTATGCTCTTTTTCAACTGACAGATGATCTTGCATACAGCAAGTTTGTATTCCATATCTTCTTTCCATAGCCAAAGATATTAATCAAACTTGTATCATTCTGTTTAATGATGTTCTGTATGCTATTGTATTTATGAGTTTTACTGCTTTCATGACTTATAAAATTGGACATAAGAAACTGATCTCAATTCTTCAGATTTTTCTCATAAGAGAAGATTTTAATCAACACCTGGCACTTGAACTATCAGTGTGGTAATCAGTTTTTTTGACTTGAGAAATTCCTGAAGAGCAATCTCTATTCTCCTAACTTACCAAGTGCTTCATTAAATAACACTGGTTCAGAGCCTGAAGCTTGAAGTACAGATAGCAGACTGATGAAAAACAAATAAAACCACTTCTAGCTTTACCAACACAGCTTATTTTCAGTAATGCTAAAGTGCAGAATAAACATCTCTTATCAGAATGGCTGGAATACAACTGAAGGCAGGCAGATAGGGCAGAAAAGCCAAGGGACAAATAGTCTAACTTCTGAAAATAATAAGCAATTACCTTGGGCAATAAAAATATTTGACTATTAAATTTGGTTATCTAGGACTACTTTTTAAAAAGGATGAGGTTATTCAGTGTGATCAGCAAGAATGTATTTGCTTGGTAACAAAGAACTCCAAGGAATGGTTAGAAATTCAGAACACTATGTTACATTTGTTCATCACCTCTGTCCACACACCCCTTAAATAGGAAAGAAAGAACATATATAAAACAACTCTGTTTTGAAGAACTAATTAGTATAGGCTGTTTATAATTTTAAAATCAAAGATAACAAATCAAATCGTTTGAACACTGAGAAAATTCAAGTTATTTTATTATGTAGTAGTTGGGAGATCCACATAAAGGCCAAAGAAACTCAAAAGATAGAAAAAGTGACTGGATTTTAATAAATTTGATAACTAATCCTCATGACTAAGATCCTAATCAGAAGGAGCATAATAAAAAAGAAAAGGGTGTTTAGAGGAAGGCAGGACAATGATTGAAGTGGAAAATGTAGCAAGAATGTTTTATTTAATCACTGAGAAACTGTCCTTCAACTGTAAGTGAGAATCATTAGCAGAGTATAATAAAGGGATCAAGTCCTATAAATCTTGCCCTGGTTAAATGATTATCCAGTTAAATTCTCCTCATAAAAGTAGTTTGAGATTCCACCTTAATCATCTATACTAGTTTATAAATGAATAGGTCTGGGTTATATAATTGCAAAATGACTATGTAGTATACAGAGATTGGATGTTATAACTTCAGTTGCCTTGTTTAATTCAGCAAACATGGCAGGAAATAGCTTTTATGAAAGGGAGTAGCAAGGTGTTCTTTCATAAAAGTTGATAGGAATCATTCAGAGATAGACTCTGAAGTCTAAGAATAGGTTATACAGTGGCTTTGATGGGAGTGCAGGTGGAAGGTAGAGGGGCTAAGTAGTGGTGGTGGAGGGAGTATCTCCATCAATTACAAAAGATATGCAGATGTGTGCAATGGACTTTAAGGCAATTACTTAAGCAAATATCTCAAAAGGTTTGCATAATGATACCATTAAAATCACTACAAATGTGGTTTTTGTTGTTGTTTTGGTACTAGGGATTGAACCCAAGGAAACTCTACCACTGAGCTGTGTTCCCCAACCTTTTTTATTTTTTATTCTGAGACAGGGTCTTGCTAAGTTGCCAATGTTGGCCTCAAATTTCTGATTCTCTTGCCTCAGACTCCCAAGCTACTGGGATTACAAACATGTGCCATAGTGCCCATCTCTATAAGTGTATTTTAAGGAATACTTTAGGGCTGGGGATGTAGCTTAATCTGGGGCAAAGGCCATATTGCTCACCTGTTTTTTCTCTAAGTTTATAGTCCTTCTGTTTACCTCATTATATATATATATATTTTTTTTTAAATATTTTTTAGTTGTAGATGGACACAATACCTTTTACTTTATTATTTTTACATAGTGCTGATAATTGAACCCAGTGCCTCACAAGTACCAGGTAAGCACTGTACCACTGAGTCACAACTCCAGCCCCTACCTCATTATACTTTCTCACCAGTACCTTCAACCCCTTGTTCTTATTCCAAACCTTTCTTATAAAAATCATTCTTTGGTCACAGGAGTTTCAAATTGTGAAATAGTTAAATAATCCATCCTTTATGCTACTATATTTTAGCTCAAAGCTAAGCACTCAGGCTTATCCTTCACTTTACTCTCTTCTGAACATTATATTTTAATTTTGAAAACTCCTTTAAAGTGCTTAAGGTAACCGTGTAGCCTCATTTCAAGTGCTCTTAACTTAGTGGGTGAGAAGAGCCAATTTGTTCAGTTTCCAGCAGGCCCTGGAAACATGTGGAAGAAGTATAAACTTTACTCATCAATTCATCAGTTTATACTATCAAAAATTCATGATTTCCAATCTTAGTTTGAAAAATTCTGCCTCTTTCACTTACCTTGAAATGTACCCTTCTCCCACCCTTTTCAGCAGCTGTCTCAACTGCTGTCATACCACCCTATTAGTCACCAAAGAGTGTGAGTTGTGCTGCCTTATTTAATATTTGCCTTTATATCCTCCTACCTTGAACACGAGTTGGGCAGTGACCACTCAGAATCTCAAAACTTCTCATTTTCACTTTTATTCTGATAATCTCACCTCTTATTTTCCAGAGAAATTAGAAGCTAGCAGTCATTTCCCAAATTCTATCCATAAAAATACCTCAGCACATCCACACTTCTCTAATCACCTCAGTTCTCCTTTATATGACCATTCTTTCATTTTACCCAATGGCAGAATCCCAATTATAGATGAATCTAACAACCTGTCCTTTCTAATTTTCTGGAGTTGCTGAACAGTGATGTACAAAACTCACACAACTGTACAAAATGACACTAAAATATTAACTATAGCTACCAAACTGAAATCAACCCTCTTTTCTCCATCACTGTTTTCCATATTCAGCTCTCTATTCTATGCCAAAGCGGTTATTTCAAACACTTTCACACTGTCTTCAAACCTCCAACTCCTCCATCTGTCATCTCACTTGCAACAAATGACATTACAAGAGAAACAGAAGTCACTGGCTCTTTGCTTCTAAACATGTAAATTGTTCTCTACTCCTCACCCTCCTTTTTATTAAAATACATGTGTCTCTCCTACCTTAGGGTAATCTTTCCATCTCTGCTCTGAATACTATGACCTCATCTTGGGTCTTTGTATTATTTCCTCTTACAAAGGTGTCAGTCTTCACTGGCTGCTTCTCAGTCTCCTCTACACGTTCTTATTTCTCTACCAATCACTTTAATATTCCTTAGGATTCTGTCCTAAGTTGTCTTCTGTTCTTTTCTCTCAGGATCCATGACTTCAATTGCCATGAATCTAGTCCAAATTCATGGAACCAACTTAATCACTGCTATGGTTTGAATATGAGTAATGTCCCCTAAAAGTTTGGTGCACACCTACTGAGAGTTGCTGTGAATCTTATAGTAGGTGAGGAGGCCTTGTGGGATGTCCTTAGGTCATTGAGGGACTCCCTCAATGAGAACTGTGATCTCTGGTCACTTTCAGGTTCTCTTGCTTTCTCTGCTTCCTAGCTCAAGCGATGAGTGGTGTGTTCCAACACACACTTCCTGCTATTGCCTCACCAGAGGCCTGAAGTTATAGGGCTGCTCAGTCTCCAGAACCGCTAGTTAAATAAACCTTTTCTCTTTATAAGTCAGAACATGAAGTTGGCTAATAAAATTAATCACCACTTGAATTATTCAGAGACTTAAGTTTAATGTCTAAAACTGAACTCTGCTTCCTCTTCACCTAAACCTTTTCTTTTATCCACTTATTTAACAAGTAGGAATCTCTCTCTTGTGTTTGTGTATGTGTGTGTGTGTGTGTTTATGTACACGCATGTGCACATGCTTTCACATATGAGCCATGTGCAGGTTGGGAATTGAACTCAAGATCTTGTGCACACAAGGGAAGCACTCTACTACTAAAGCTTGCATGGTCCCAAGAATCCCAGGAATACCAGAATGCCTCTTTTTCCTTATATCTACCATCCAGTTAACATGTCAACTCTCTCACATCTGACTTCTTTCTATTCTCACTGCCACTAATCTAATCCTGGTTGTCATCATCTCTTGCTTGGATTACTTTACTACCCATCTTCTAATGGTCTTCTGGCCTCTGGTCTTGCTTCTCTCTATTCTACTAACCTCATTTTTTAAAAGGAAAACCTGATAATATCAGTCTTTTGCTCAAAAACCCCCTCTGTGAACCAAGTCCAAGGACTGGTTTAACAGTTGCAAATGCCTGACCGTTTTCTAGCATCTTCTCATATCACTCCCTCCCTAAAATTCAGTATTCTATCTTACCTAACATTTTCTAATTCCCCAAAATCCTATTTTTATATTGCTTCCAAGGGCATCACACAACCTGTTTCTTCCCTTGGAAAGTTCTCTCTCTCCCACTCCTTTCTCTGGCTAGCTCAAACTAGTTCTTCAAGACTTAGCTAAATATCATTATTTTGAGAAGACATATCAGTAACTTAGATAAAAAGAGTTGTTCCTACTAACTGCTCATATTGAAACCTGCACTTCTACTACCATGGAACTTTGTATACTTTATAATTGCATTTAATTGTCAGCCTTCAGCCCTACCATCCAAGCAGCAGTAGACTGCTAAAGGCAAAGAGCCTGTCCACTCATGGTTGCAATCTGGAATTTATTCTAAATTTCTATTCCCCTTCCCTCCATGTCCAATCTTTGAAGTTGTAAATACTTCTCCAATCTGCCCTCTCTTCTCCCTCTATAATTTTACTTCTCTAATAGAATCACTCATCACCTTTTGCTGAAACCACAGTAAGTCCTTAACTTGGTCTTCCTTGCTTCCTAAAGTCCATTCTTCACAAAGGCACCTAAGTGATTTATTCAAAACACTAATCTTGCTAATTTGTTGTTCGGCCTATGCATCTTCATTTCTTGCTGCTTGCTTTAATGTCCCATCAACACCTGCTTTCAGTTTTTCCATATAATGAATCCATGTTGTTTCTTGTCTTTATATCTCTTTATTCAGACTGCCCCTTTTGCCTAGAACATTCTTTCTTCTTTTCTTTACTTTTCTATTTCCTATTCAATCTGTAAAATCTAGCTTGGTGTCACTTCTTCCTGGAAGCTTTCCCTGAATGCTTCTCCCCTCCCTTCACCTGCCCAGAGTTCTACAAAATGCCTTGTGCATCTCTATTTTTACATTTCATGCTGCTTTAAAATGATCTAATCTTGTCTATTTTTCCAAATAAACTGTGAGCTACTTAACAGCAGGAACTATATTTCATCTCTCTTTGTATCTCCAAGGCTTAAAATAGCACCTATTGTATACTATTTTAATGAATAAATTAAGCTTCTTAAATTAGTACTCTATGTATAATGTCACCAATTCTTTACCTTGCCTCCACTTCTCAATCAACTATAATTTGGCTTCTACTCATCCCACTCCACTGAATTTACAAGAGTCACTAACAATATCTCTTTAAAAAAAAAAAGTGTTATTTTCACAATCCTTATCTTTGCTGACCTGTCTGGCATCTGATAATGTTACCAACCCCCCTCCTTTGTAACTTCTCTCTTCCCTAGATTTCCATGATAATGTTCTCACCTAGTTCTGTTTCTTCATCTTTGACATTTTTGTTTTTCTTACCATTATTCTCTATTCAATCTTTAAACACTTCTTCCCATTTTGTCCTTGCATCTCTTTATCTTATTTTACTCCCTCTTTTTAGGTCATCTTATCAAAACACCCATATGTGCTGATATCTCAATGAAACAGACCTCTCAGTTGAGCTACAAACCAACATAGACAACTATCAAAAGGGCATTTCCTCTTAAATATTCCTCAAGTATTTCATACCCATTCTCATCGTCCTTACAAATGAACTTGTTAGTATCCTAATGAATCATAAAACTGGTAATTTCATATGGTTTGGCACTGTAATTTTTGCATTAGTTGGCAAAACGAGCATTCATTCAGAATCCTGCTAGCCATTCTATGTTCCTTTCTTGTCATTCATCCCCAGTAACTAATGGATTACCAAGTCTCTTAACGCTATCCTATTAAATACAAAGTTTGCAAACCTCTTCTATCTATTCTCTCTATTCCCATCACTACTAGCTTGGTTCAGGCTCTGACTTTTTTGTATGGAATACTTCAATAGCCTCCTAACTAGTCTCTAAATCCTGAGTTTGCAAATGGGAAATACATGAAACCATGTTACCACTCTCCCCTCCTGAAACCAAACAGAGCTTCAGAATACATTTCAATCTAGCACTCGTTGTAGTCAACACCATGTTCTCAAAGTTGACACACGTGACAAAACATTACTTTCCTCTAGTCTTCTGTACTAAAATTAAGGTGATGATCATGTAATCTATGGGTCTAAATTCCTTCTGTGGCTCTTCATAGCCATAAGGTCAAATCTGAGCTCATTAGCATAAAATAGTGATCTGCTCCCTATTGGCTTCTCAAAGCTTCTTTTCCTTCCACTGATCTATAAGAGAAGAAAATAAATCTGCTTAATTTTCTTCAAATACATAACACTATGTCACACATGACACTTTGCTTTTGCATAAGATATTTCCTCTACCTAGAATGTCCTCCTTCTTCAAAAATTGCAATCCCCTATTAATTCCTTTTTGGTTCTTTTTAGTTATACATGACAGTAGAGTATATTCGGACATATTTATACAAACATACTGGCTACTTCCACTTTAGCACTGTGTATCTGTGCATGTATTTTGTATGTTATAGGTATATATCTATTGGAATCATTGTAATATATTTCTTTTCACAAGGGCCAAGGTTAGAATGCTTCTTTTGCTAGTATAAAGCCTGAATAAAGTAAGTAGGTCTTTAGTAAATGTCTGTGGAACAAATAAAGGAATAAATGTCAATGACCTCACTTTAAGATTTCAACTGAGTCTTGAAGAATGGAAAGGACATGAATTGATATAGTAAACAGTTAAGAAGGGTAGTGAGGAGGCTGGCTGTAGTTCAGTGGTAGAGCGCTTGCCTAGCATGTATGAGGCACAGGTTTGATCCTCAGCACCACACATAAATAAATAAAATGAAGGCCCATCAACAACAACAACAACAAAAAATATTAAAAAAAGAATGGTGGTGAGGTTGGGGGTCCACAGACTATATTATTTCTACCTTTATGGCTGATCATATTAAAACTATCCCTTGTTTTCCTCCATCTATTCAAATTCAGTTCATCCCTCTTGACCAATTCAAATTCCACTAACTCCAAGCTGAATTGAAGATTTCAACTTATGTTGATTTCTCCCTTTGGTAATTTGTTCACCATTTATTATCTATAGTACACAATTACATTCAGCCTTATTTATTAACTGTACTTAGTAGTTTTAAATAATATCATATATGAGGCTGATACCCAGAAAAACAGTATTACAAAGTGTTAAGAAAAACAGGACCTAGAAAGACCTGGGTTCAAATGCTGACTGACACTCAGCATCTGTATGTCTTAAGAAAGCTGCTTGACCTGTCAGTACCTCAACTTCCTCATATGCAAAATGGTGATAAATCCATATTTCATATGAGGATTAAATAAGCAAATATATACAGAACAGTTATGCTTAGCACAAAGTGAACACTCATTGATAATAACAATAGTTAAAATTTGTATAACAACCATGAGAAATTCCTGCTTCTAGGAAGATGGAGCATATTCTATTTCATATTCTTCTCATGAAGTACATAAACACCCCTTGAAGATTATATATAAAACAAATGTAAGAAGACTGTGAAAAGCGGACAGCAGAGAGTCAACTGTCTAGGAACATCTGGACTCAAGAAATGACAGGGCTAATTCTCTGAATTTTCTTTTTCATGTATTTCAGACTTGGAAAGAAACTGACAACCCAGAAGAGCCAACAAGTACAGACAAAGACAAAACAAACACAAACCCAGTCCAACAAAAGCCTACTCTCTACCCAGGATCAGGAAAAGAGCAGCCTAGTAAAACAAAACACTTTCAGACAAGAACCACTATACTGATAAATAACAGTGAGAAAACCATAATCCTATCCCTCACTAAGGTCAGCAATAGCTGAGTGAAGAGCATTCTACATCCATTAGGCTTTAACAAGGTATCCCTCATGTCTTTCTCTCCCCACTAAATTGGTATCAGATAAAGCTTAGTGGAAAGTCAGGACTGTCACCAGTGATGAGATCTCTACCATTCCACCCCTGGTATCGATAAGTAGAGGCCATGCAGCAAACATTCGTAGTCCTCTAAATCAGCATGTCAGAAGTCAAGAAGAGAATCAGAACTTCAACCTCCACCTGGCACTAATAAAAGTAGTGACAGCAGGGCTGGGGATGTAGCTCAGTCGGTGGAGTGCTTACCTCGCAAACACAAGGCCCTGGGTTCAAACCCCAGCACCACAAAAAAAAAAAAAAAAAAAAACCAAAGTAAAGTAGTGACAGCAATGTCAGAAGAAGCCAGCTAAAACAGAAAATTTAAATAAAATCCAGAGTCTTGACTACTCAGTGGTAGAGTGCTTACTTAGCATGTAAGAGGTCCTGAGTTCAATTCCCAGCACTGCTAGTTAAATAAATAAATAAATGAATAAATAAAATTAAAACATTTTAAAATCTAGAGTCTTACAATGCCTGAATGTTCAGATTTCAATTGGAAATCAGTTAACATACCAAAACCAGGGAAATTTCAACTTGAATCAAAAAGACAATTGGTAGATACCAACATCAAAATGACAGAGATGATAGAATTATTTGACAAAGATTTTCTTGCTTCAACAAGAAATCATTAACACACTTGAAACACATGGAAAAAAACAAATTCTCAATAAAGAAACAGAAGATTTAAAGAAGAATCATGGAAATTTTAGAACTGAAACCACAATAAAAAAAATTCAATGGATGGATGCAGAACAGATAGGAGAGAAAAGAATCAGTGAGCTTGAGGACAGAATAATAGAAATTATCCAGTGTGAAAAACAGAGGAAAAATTGACTTACAAAACGAAATAAAATGAAACAAAAAGTAATACCAAACAGAGACATGGGAATCTGTAGAAAACAGCAAACGAACTAATATCACTGCAGCCCTGGAAGAGGAGAAAAGAAGGCAGGGTTGAAAAACAAATTCCTGAAATGCTGTCTGATCACCTCCAATTTCACAAAAGATGTTGACAGTCCTTTATTTTATTCATTTATTAATATGTGGTGCTGAGAATTGAACCCAGTGCCTCTCACATGCTAGGCAAGCACTCTACCACTGAGCCACAACCCTAGTCCCACAAAACTGAATATTTAGAAGCTTAGTGAATCACTAAAAGGATTATACACGAAGAAATTCACATCAGGATACATTAAAGTCAAATGCCTGAAAATTAAAGACCAAAAAAACCCAAAAAACCAAAAACTTCAAAACAACAAGAAAAACAACACCTTACCTATGGGAGAAAAACAATTCAAATAACAGTGGATTTCTTATTAGATAACACAGTGGCCAGAGTAAAATAGCATGCTTTTCAAATGTTGAAAGAAAACAACTATAAACCCCAATTTTATATCCAGCAAAAACATCCTTAAGAAATGAAGAGGAAATCAAGATATTCTCAGAAGTAAAACTAAGGGAATCTATTGACTGCCCCAAAAGAATGGCTAAACTAAGTTTTCTAAAACAGAAAGGAAAACATAAAAGGAGAAACCTTAGAACACCAAGAAGAAAAAGGCAGCAAGCAACAATATGGGTAAACAAAACAGGCTCTCCTCCTACTGAGTTTTCTAAATTATGGTTGATACTTGAATTAAAACTTGTAACACTAATCTGCTTCTAAACATATGTCAAGGAGATATTTAAGACAAATATTATATAAACAGGGAAAGTAAAAGTATAAAAAGAAAATTAAGGTTTCTATACTTCACTTGAAGTGGTAAAACATCAAAATTAGTAGACTTATCTATGTGTATATAAACTGAACATGTGGTACATGCTAGTAATCTCAGTGTCTTGGAAGGCTGAGATAGGAGGATCACAAGTTCAAGGTCAGCTTGGGCAACTTAGCAAGACCTTAGCTCAAAATTAAAAAAAATAAAAAACAAAAGGGTTGGGGATATAGCTCAATGGTAGAGTGTCCCCAGTACTGTGCATGTGGGTGTGCACGCACACACATACACATACACACACACTTTGTGTGTATATAATATAATACCTAAAGCAACTACTATACAAAACCATAAAAACAGATATTCTCAAAACCAATACATACAGAATCAATTTCTTAAAAACTGTTCAAGTAATCCATGGAAAAAGAAAGGCAAAAGAAAACAAACAGAAAACAGCAAGAACAAACAGAAAACAAAAAAAGTGACAATTTTTAAACCAAAGAATAAAATAGGAAGAAACAGTCTACATTACTTCAAGAGTTGTTAAACAGATATAGTAATCAACACTGTAGTGCTGGAGGGATAAGCACATAAACACGGAATCTAGATACAGACCCACATAAATATGCTCAACTAATATTTACTTATGCTTGTTTAAAGTACATTAGTCATCAGTTTATATTTATTCTTTTTTAAAATATTTTTAGTTGTCAATGGGTCTTTTATTTTATTTACTTATATGTGGTGCTGAGTACTAAACCCAGGGCCTCACACATGCCAGACGAGTACTCTACCACTGAGCCACAACTCCAGTCCTAGGGCTCATTCTTTATGTTGTATGGGTCCATGAGTTTGACAAATGCATAATGTCATATGTCTACTATTACAGTATCATACAGAATAGTTTCACTGCTCTAAATGTCTTCAGTTCACCACTTATTCATTCTTTTCCTATTACCACTTGACAAACTCCTAGCAACCACTGATTTTTTTTAACAGTCTCCTAAATTTTACCTTATCTAGAATGCTATATACTTGGAAATACAAAGTATGTAACTTTTCCAGAGTTGCTTTTTTATTCAGTAATATGAATTCAAAATTCATGTCTTCATATCTTGACAGCTCAATTCTTTTTAGGACTGAATAATATTCCACTATCTAAATATACCATAGATTATTTGTCCATTCACCTACTGGATTCTTAATAATACTGAGTCTCCATTAATTCATTTTATTTCTTTCATAAGAGTTTTATAGTTTTCCAAAAATAGACCTCATATATACTTTGAAGAGTTATGTGTAGTTATTTCTCTTTATTTCTATCATTTTTTCCTTTCTTTTCCTTTTCCTTTTTTTGGGCTAATGTAAACAGCATTCTTTAGATTTCAAATTCCAATTGTTCATTACCAGTATTCAGGAAAACTGCTTTTTGTATATTAACTTTGTTTTCCTTAACCATGCTACAATTCTAAATTTTTAAAAAGGTATAAAAGCAGTACATTAAAGTCTTAAGAAAAAAATAATACAACTGGATATTCATAAGCAAATAATGATATTAAATTTTGATTTAAACTTCACTCCCTATATAAAATTTAACTCAACAAGGACTCAAATGCAAAATGTAAACCTATAAAACACTTAGGAAAAAAAGAGAAAATCTTAAGGATCAGGAGCTAAGAAAAAGTTCTTAGACAACACAAAAAGCATAATGCATTAAAAAATACTATAATTAGATGTCATCAAAATTACAAATTCTTGCTCTGTGAAAGAACCCATTAATAGGCTGAGAAGATAAGCTACAGACTGAGATAAAAAGATTTGAAAACCAGCTAGAGTAAAATAAAGAAAAGGGGGAGGGAAGGATAAGATTACATAAAGAATAAATCAAATACAAATTAATAATCAATCAATAATCATTAGAATCAATAAAATACAAAGCAAAACTAGTCTAATAGAGTAAAGGAGGAGAAAGAGGGAAGGGAAGATGGGAGGGAAAAGGGAGGATTATGAACTGCAATCAATTTCCCTGCATGTATGAGTTTGTTGGGATGAACCCAACTACTATGTATAACCATAAAGCTCTAATGATAATAATTTAAAAAACTAGAAAAAAATTGAAAATCATATCAAATAAAAGATTAGTATTTAGAATATATAAAGAATTCTTGGGGGTGAAGTTGTGGCTCAGTGGTACAGCGCTTGCCTGGCATGTGTGAGGCCCTGGGTCCAATCCTTATCCCTGCATATAAATAAATAAATTTTTTAAAAAAATATCTACTGACAAATAAAAAATATTTTTTAAAAAAAAGCTGCTTCTTTTTTTTTTTTTTTTCTGGTGGTGGTACTGGGAATTGAACCAAGGGCCTTGTGTTTGCAAGGCAAGCACTCGACGAACTGAGCTATATGCCCAGCCTGCCAAAAAAGAATTCTTAATACTAAAAAACAAACCATTTGATTAACAAATGGGCAAAAGACATTTCACCAAAAAGGATACACTAATGGCAGGTGAAAAGATATTCAACATCATAAACCATTAGAGAAATGCAAAATAAAACCACCATGCAATATCACTTCATAATCTATCAGAATGGCTAACACAAAAAATAGCAACAACCATTAAATACTGGCGAGAATGCAGAAAAATGGAATCATCTGTAAGTTGATGACAGGAATATAAACTGGTACATGATGATGGAAAGCAGATTGGTAATTTCTTTAAAAACAAAACAAAACTGAACATTTGAGTCTGAGGTGTAACTCAGTGGTAGAGTACTTGTCCAGCATGCATGAGTTCTGGGTTTCAACCCCTAGCACTTAAAAAAAAAAAAAAAACTAAACATACAAATACTATATGACTTAACAATTATACTCTTGGGCATTCAGAGAAATTAAAATTCATATTCATACATAATCCTGCATATAAGTGTTCTAAGTAGTTTTATTTGTAATAGTTAAAAACTGAAAAAATACAGATGTCCTCCTATGGATGAATAGTTAAATCATAATGTACATCTATACCATGGAGTACTATTCCACAATTTAAAAAAAACAACATTTGATAACACATAAGAACAGTACACAACTTGCATCTCCAGAGAATCATGCTGAATAAAAACAGCCAATCTTGGGATTCAGGGAGGATGGTGAGTGAGTGGCAGTTAATATAATTTGAATTGGATCACCAGTTTTGAATTGGATCAAGTGGTGCAGCTTCACCATGAGATGGGGGAGCAGAGCTATATGCCAACTTACAGAAGCAGTAATCAGCTGAAGCCCAGGAATAATGTTTTTGTTGTTGTTATCATTTTTAGATAATAAGAAAGAGGGAAAAAAAAGTCACAGTAATAGATTACAATGGTGCTAGGAACATGGCTGCCCAGTCGGGGAAGGGAAATTCCCTTCTAGAGTGTTGGGGGAAAGAAGAATCAGAACAATTTCAAGAGTTACAGATTCCACCACTGTGCAAATAGCTTGAGCAGAAAGCAGTTTCAAATACAGCACCACAAATAAGCATCATTCAAAAGCAGATCTGCATTCCTCTCTGGAGATGTATTCACAGTTACAGGTGATATTCACGTTCCCTTAAAAGTGGTATAACAAATTGATCAAAGCACCAAAACCACACTGACTGGGTCCTTTGACATAGAGATAGACCCTGTGTTGAACACACAGTAAAGTGAGAGAAGTCTACTAAAAGTCCTCAAGACAACAGTGGGACAGAAGATGAACAGAAGATGAACAAATCTCAATGCAGAAATATAGGAAACATGAGAAAGCAAGGAAAGAAGATATCTCCAAAATTCTATAACCCCTCAATAACTGAATTCATTGACATCAAAGTGGATGAAATCCCAAAGGATTTTAAAGTTAATGGTTAAAATAATCAATGGACTAAGATAAGATCTAAGGAATGAACTAAAAGAGAAAATACCAAAGATGAAAGACCATTTCAATAGAGAGAGAGATTCTGAAAAAAGAGACAAACAAGATATCCTGGAAATAAAAGACTCAATAAATCAATTTTAAAATGTAGTTGAAAGTATCATCAATAGATTAGACCATGTAGAAGATAGATTTTTCAGGCCTTAAAGATAAGATACATTATCTTGAAAACTCAGTAAGCAATCAAGTAAAGATCATTAAGAGACCATTCAGGAAATCTGGAACATCATCAAGAGACCAAAGTTAAGAATTACTGGAATCAAAGAGGTTCAAGCTAAGGGCATGGATAACCTTTTCAGTGAAATATTATTAAAGCTGGGCACAGTATTACATGCTTGTAATCCTAGCCACACAGGAGCTGAGGCAGGAAGATCACAAGTTCAAGGCTAGCTTGGGCAACTCAGGAAGACCCTATCTCAAAAAAAAGGTGTGGGGGGAGGTGAGAATATAGCTAACCCCTGGGTTCAATCCCTAGTACCACAAAAATAAAACAAAAAATATTATCAGAAAAATTCCCAAACCATGTGAATGAGATGGACATCCACATTCAGGAGGCACTGAGAGTCTCAAATAGACAAGATAAAAAATAATAATAACATCTCTATGACACATTATAACTAAAATGCCTAGCATTCAGAAAAAGGATAGAATTTTAAAAGCCTCAAGAGAAAAATATCAGGCCACATTTAGAGGTAAGCCAATAAGAATCAATTCTGACTTACAGCACAGACTCTAAAAGCCAAATGAAAGAAAATAACTATCAGTATTGCTATAGCCAGCAGAGCTGTCCTTCAGAATTGAAGGAAAATAAACATCTTCCAAGATCATCATAAACTAAAAGAATTCATGACGACTAACCCATCACTACAGAAAATACTTAAGGAAATACCATACAGGATAAATTAAAAAGGAAATGAAAAACTTCAGAGTTTGAGAGTGGAAGCATCTCATGAAAAGGGTAATCAAAATAGAATTATAACTGAAAAAAAATCAAAAATAAATAAAAATGGCAGGTAATATAATATCACTATAATAACACTGAATGTAAATGGTCTCAACTCTCCAATTAAAAGTCACGGACCTGCAAAATGGATTAAAAAACAAGACTGTTATATGCTATTTCAAGAGACTCATCTTTTATTTATTTATTTATTTATTTATTTTTCCTTTACAGTCCTGGGAATTGAACTCAGGGGCACTCTATAACTCAGGTACATCTCCAGTTCTTTTTATTTTTTTAAATTTTGGGACAGGGTCTTGCTAAGTTAATAAGGCTGGCCTCAAAGTTGTGATTCTTTTCACTGGAATCACAGGTGTGGCCACTATGCCTTGCAAAAGATTCATCTTACAGGCAAAGACATCCATAGTAAGAAAGTGAAAAGTATAGAAAAAGATATTTCCATGTAAATGGAGATCAAAGACAAGCAGGAGGAGCTACTTTCATATCTGATGAAACAGACTTCAAGTCAAAATTAATCTGCTGAGCTAAAAAGGATCACTTCATATTAGTTAAGGGAAAAATTCAACAAGATATGATGCAGACCATATTTTAGGACACAAATCAAGTCTTAGCAAATACTATAAAACTGATATAATCCCTTTCATTTTATGATATCACAATGGAATGAAATGAGAAAGCACCGGAAGAGAGAGAGAGAGAGAGAGAAATCAACAGCAAGAAAAACCAGAGGAATTACATAATTACAGAGACTGAACAATATACTTTTGAATAATGAATGGCTCAAAGAGGAAATTAAATTTAAAAATTGCTAGAATCAAATGAGAATAGAGAGACAGTATACCAGAATCTTGGGACACCATAAGGTAGTCCTAAGAGGAAAGTTTACAGGTATGAGTGCCTACATTAAAAAATCAGAAAGAGGGGCTGGTGTTGTAGCTCAGTGTTAAGAGCACTTGCCTAGCATGTGTGACGAACTGGGTTCAATACTCAGCACTGCATATAAATAAATATAAATAAAAAGCTCCGTCAACAACTAAAAAAAATTTTTTTAAATTAGATCCCAAATAAACAACTTAGTGATGCATCTCAAGATTCTAGAAAAATAAGAACCATTTCCAAAAACCAACAGAAGGAAATAATTAAGAGCTAAAATTAATGAAATAGAAAAAAAAATTTAAAAGGATCAATGAAATGAAGAGTTGGTTCTTTGAAAAGTAAAACAAGACTGATAACCCCTTAGCTAGTCTAACCAAAAGAAAGAGGGATAAGACCCAAATTAATAAAATTCGAGATAAAAAAGGACATATCACCAAAGATAGATCTGAAATCCAGAGGATCATTAAGGACTACTTTGAAATTTTATATGACAATAAAAGGCAAAATGAGAAATGGACTGATTCCCAGACACATACAACCTACCAAAATTGTATCAAGATGATATAGAAAACCTAAACAGACCAATAACAAGTAATGTGATTGAAGCAGTAATTAAAACCCTTCCAACAAAGAAATGCCCAGACCACATGAATTCCCAGCTGAATTCTGCTAGATCTTTAAAGAAAAATTAATGTCAGTGCTTCTTAAATTATTTCATGAAACAGAAGGGGGGGAGACACTCCCAAATTCATTCTATGAAGCCAGTATCATCCTAATACCAAAACCAGATAAAGACACATTAAGCAAAGAAATATGCCTGATGAACATGCATTTTAAAATCCTTAGTAAAATATTTGCAATTCATATTCAAAAACACATTAAGAAGATTGTACATCACAATCAATTTGATTTCATTCTAGAGATGCAAGAATGGTTCAACATACCCAAATCAATAAATTTACTTAAACACATAAACAAAAGTAAGGACAAAAAAATATCTGATCATCTCATTAGATGCAGAAAAAGTCTCTGACAAAATCCAGTACTCATGCATGTTAAAAACATGGAAGAAATTAGGAATAGAAGGAACTTAAAATAAACATATTTTATTCATAAAGGCAATACGTGACAAACTCAAAGACAACATCATACTAAATGGGGAGAAACTGAAAGCATTTCCTCCAAAATCAGTAACAAGACAAGGATGTCCAACCACTATCACCACTGCTGTTCAATACAGAACTTGAAATTTTTAGCCAGATCAATTAGATAAGAAAAAGAAACAAAAGAGATACAAGTAAGAAAGGAAGAAGATAAATTATTACTGCAGATGATATGATCCTACACTTGATCCAAATAATTCTGCCAGAAGACTTCTAGAGCTGATAAACAAATACAGCAATGTAGCAGGACACAAAAGCAACATACAAGTATCAACAGATTTTAATACACCAATAATGAACCTATTGAAAAAGAAATCAGGAAAACAACTCCATTCACAGTAGTCTTAAAGAAAATTAAATACCCAGGGAAAAAAAATCTAACCAAAGAGGTAAAAGACTTCTACAATGAAAAAAAATTATAGAGCAATTAAGGAAGAAATAAAGAAGATACTAGAAGATAGAAAGATTTCCATGTTTCTGAATAGGGAAAATTAATATAGTCAAAATTATATTACCAAAAGTGATATATAATTCAATGCAATCCCTATCAAAACACCAATGATTGTCTTCACAGAACTAGAAAAACACTGTTCTAACATTCAAATGGAAGAATAAAGACCCAGAATAGCTAAAGCAATTCTGAGCAATAAAAGCAATGCTGGAGATATCACAATTCCCAACTTCAAATTATACTACAGAGGGCTGGGGTTGTAGCTGAATGGCAGAGTGCTTGCCTAGCATGTGTGAGGCACTGGATTCAATTCTCAGCATTGCGTATAAATAAATAAAGGTTCATTGACAACTTAAAAAATTGTTTTAAAATTATACTACAGAGGTATAGTAACAAAAAATGCATGGTACTGTCATAAAAACAGACATGTAGACCAATGGAGTAGACTAGAAGACAAAGACAAATTCACACAGATATAGTCAGTTGATCCTTGACAAAGGCACCAAAAATATATGTTGGAGAAAATACAGCCTCTTTTCTTTTTTTTTCAGCTAAGAAAAAATTTATTCCAGATACAGAATTGAATTTTTATATTATTTTCTATTTTTTTTTTCTTTTTTTTTATTGTTAACAAATGGGACACATGTTTCTCTGTTTGTACAAGAAGTAAAGGCATACCATTTGTGTAATCAAAAATTTACATAAGGTAATGTTTGATTCATTCTGTTATTTTTTCCCTTCCCCCCACCCCTCCCACCCCTCTTTTCCCTCTATATAGTTCTTCCTTCCTCCATTCTTGCCCCCCTCCCTAACCCTAACTCTAACCCTAACACTAACCCCTTCCACCCCCCATTATGTGTCATCATCCACTTATCAGCGAGATCATTCGTCCTTTAGTTTTTTGAGATTGGCTTATTTCACTTAGCATGATATTCTCCAATTTCATCCATTTGCCTGCAAATACCATAATTTTATCATTCTTTATGGCTGAGTAATATTCCACTGTATATATATACACCACAGTTTCTTTATCCATTCATCAACTGAAGGGCATCTAGGTTGGTTCCACAGTCTGGCTATTGTGAATTGAGCCGCTATGAACATTGATGTGGCTGTATCTCTGTAGTATGCTGATTTTAAGTCCTTTGGGTACAGGCCAAGGAGTGGGATAGCTGGGTCAAATGGTGGTTCCATTCCAAGTTTTCTAAGGAATCTCCACACTGCTTTCCAGAGTGGCTGCACTAATTTGCAGTGCCACCAGCAATGTATGAGTGTACCTTTCTCCCCACATCCTCGTCAACACCTGTTGTTGCTTGTATTTTTGATAATCGCCATTCTAATTGGGGTGAGATGGAATCTTAGGGTGGTTTTGATTTGCATTTCTCTTATTACTAGAGATGTTGAACATTTTTTCATATGTTTGTTGATTGCTTGTACATCATCCTCTGTGAAGTGTCTGTTCATTTCCTTAGCCCATTTGTCGACTGGGTTATTTGCATTCTTGGTGTAGAGTTTTTTGAGTTCTTTAAAGATTCTGGAGATTAGTGCTCTATCTGAAGTATGATTGGCAAGGATTTTCTCCCACTCTGTAGGCTCTCTCTTTCACATTACTGATAGTTTCCTTTGCTGAGAGAAAGCTTTTTAGTTTGAATCTATCCCAGTTGTTGATTCTTGCTTTTATTTCTTGTGCTATGGGAGTCCTGTTGAGGAAGTCTGGTCCTAACCCGACGTGTTGAAGATCTGGACCTACTTTTTCTTCTATAATCTGCAAGGTCTCTGGTCTGATTCCGAGGTCCTTAGTCCATTTTGAGTTTAGTTTCATGCACAGTGAGAGATATGGGTTTAGTTTCATTCTGTTGCATATGGATTTCCAATTCTCCCAGCACCATTTGTTGAAGAGGCTGAAAATATAGCCTCTTTAACAAGTGGTGCTGAGAAACTGGATATACATATGTAGAACAAAACTAGATTCCTATCTCTTAATCCTGAACGAAAGCCAACCTAAAGTGGATCAAAGACCAATAACTTTACAACTGCTAGAAGAAAACCGGCTCAATACCCCATCATAGAGGAGCAGGCAACAATTTCCTTAATAAAGTTCCTTAATAAAGTTCCTTAATAAACTTAATGATGTTTCCCTAAAACTCAGGAAATAAAACCAAGAATAATTGGATGGCATCAAATTAAAATGCATCTGCACAGCAAAGGAAACAAGAACTTGAAGAACAAGTCTATAAAATGGGAGAAAATCTTTGCTGGTTACTGTTCTGACAGAGGAGTAATATGCAGAACATATGAAGAACTCAAAAAACAACAATAACCCCAAAGAATCCAATCATTAAATGGGCAAATGAACTAACTAGACATTTCTCAAAAGAAGAAATGTGTGTGGCCAAAAAGTTATGAAAAAAAAATGTTCAACATCTTTAGCAATCAGGGACATGCAACTCACAACTACATTGAGATTCCATCTCACTCCAGTTAGAATAGCAAACATCAAGAACACAAATAATAAATGATGGCAAGGATGTGGGGGAAAAGGAACATTTACATACTTCTGGTGAAACTGTAAATTAATATGGAGATTAGTATGGAGGTTCCTCAAAAGACCAAGAAAGGAACTATTATACCACTCCTTAGTATTCATCCAAAAGAATTAAAGTCAGAATACTATAGTGAGACACACACACACACACAAGTTTATAGCAGTACAATTCACAATAGCCAAACTTTAGAACTAACCTAGGTGTCTATCAAGAGTTGGCTGGATAAAGAAAATGTGGTAAGCATACATAATGGAGTTTTATTCATCCAGAAAGAAGTTAGATCATTTGTAGGAAAACAGATGTAACTGAAGAGCATTGTGCTAATTAAGATTAGCCATACTCAAAAAGTCAAGGGTCATGTTTTCTCTCATATATGGAAGCTAGAGAGGAAAAAAAAAAGAAAGAAAAGGGACTTTATAAAAATAGGTGAGAGACCAGTAGACTAGAGGAAGGGAATCTGGGGTGGGAGGAAGGAAAGTGAGTACAAGGGAATGAGACAGATCAAACTGTAAGTTGTACATATGTGAATGTATCACAATGATCCCATTATTATGTAAAACTACGATGTACCAACAAAATTAAAAATAAAATAAAACAGCCTATGAAAAAAACTTACATGTTAGGGCTGGGAATGTAGCTCAGTGGTAGAGCACATCCGTAGCATATATGAGGCCCTAGATTCAATCCCTAGCATCACAGGAAGGAAAGTGCTACATATTATAACATTTTAGAAATTATAAAATTATAGGAACAGAGAAGAGATTAGTAGTTGCTAGGGGCTAAGGATTGGTAGAGAAAGGCATGTGGGAGGAAACTGAGTAAGGTTATAAAATGGCAACATGATATAACTTTGTGATGGAAACAATTTAAATCTTAACTGTATCAATATCAACATCCTGGCTGTAATATTCTATTATAGTTGAGTTGTTACCTTGAGGGAAATTAGGTAAATGAATTTTCTTCAGATTAATTACTGCAACTGCATGTGAATTTACAATTATCTCAAAATAGAAGTTTCAATTTAAAAAACACATAATGCTTTCAAAGATGAATAATATATGACATTCCTAACCTTAGCTGATGAACTTACAGACCAGTGAGAAAGACAAGCATTTAAGTCAAAAATCACAATTCATTCATGACAATAATAACCAATTATACAGCATTTACTATGTGCCAGACACCACTGTCATAGCTTTTCATACATATTTTATCTTCACAACAACCCTGAGGTAGGCGGCATCATCATCATCATCATCATCATCATCATCATCATCATCACTGTTATTATGGATGAACAAACTGAAGTACTGTATAGAGATGTTTTGTGATTAGCAGCTAATAACTAACATGAAAATTATTTACAATACATATAACAGAAATTGGAGTGATCAGCTAAATTGATGGGGGTATCAGCTGACAAAGTTTCAGAGAAGAACTGCTTATCAAATATTCTAAGCAGAAGTATCAACATATGCAAATTTTGTAGTAACCATTTCACTGTGTGTTTATAAAACAAAACATCATGTTGTACACCTTAAACTCACACAGTGAGAAAAATGTATAATTTCATTAATATGAGATAAGAAGAATTTACCAAAAAAGAAGTCATTTAGCTTCCTGGGCTCTCCATTTTCTCCTTCATAGCAGTTTGGACTATTTACCTCTCAAGTCCCTTCTGGCTCACACACTCTGTTTAAGAGTAGAATTAAATCATTGGGGCCCCTGTAGTCCTTGTTTCTGTGCAATACTAGAAGAACTCACAGGAAAATATATCCCTGTGCCCTAGAAACAAGAGTATAACCATGGTCAATTATAAATGAAATAGCTTGTGATACAAGTTGATAACACTCTGAAGTTTGGTGGGGATATCAAACCACCATTTATAATGTTTCTATAGTAAAATAACTTTTAAACTAAATATGGCATATAAAGCATTTGTTTAAAAATTGTGCATGTTCTACTCAAATATGTTGTAAAATGTCTGTTCAGAAGAAAGCAATGGGTCCCTTAAAAATATTAGACTCAGGCTTGGAAGGAGCTGTGGATCTCAGAAAAAAGTTAATGAATAATCTTTTGTGTCTGATGCCAATTAGCTTTTATAACAGTTCAGCCTTCAAAGAACAGGAAGCGGCAGAGAAATCAAGAGAGAACTTCCATCCAGAGTGGAAAAAGCAGCAGAGGATAATCCCAGGAAAATAGTGCCTATGTAAGCAGAATCATTTCCTTTCCTTTAGAGTTAGAATGGGAAAAAGCAGGATGCTGAAAGGTGCTGGGAGGCAAGTAAAACCAGAGCTATGATAGCAGAATAGAAACAGCTTCTACGAAAGTCAGTAGTAAAAGAGCCACTACGAAAACAATGCTTGCCTAGCATACATGAGGCCTTGAGTTTGATCCTTAGCACTGAGAGAAAAAAAAAAAAAAAAAAAGCAGTACCTTCTCTTAGTTTTTCATTACTACAATAAGTAGAACACTTAAGAAGAGTTATAGGGCTGGGGAGATAGCTCAGCTGGTAGAGTGTTCGCCTCACAAGCACAAGGCCCTGGGTTCAATCCCCAGCACCGCAAAAAAAAAAAAAAAGAAAAAAAAAAAAGAAGAAGAGTTACATTCTTGCCAGGTGGGGTGAAACACACCTATAATCCCAGAGGTTCTGGAGGCTGAGGCAGGAGGATCACGAGTTCAAAACCAGCCTCAGCAAAAGCGAGGCACTAAGCAATTTAGTGAGACCCTGTCTCTAAATAAAATACAAAGTAGGGCTGGGGGTGAGGTTTAGTGGTCGAGTGCCCGAGTTCGATCCCCAGTATCTCTTCCACCCCCACAAAAAAGAAGAGTTATATCTCTTATAAAACCAAGGATAAATCACAATAGTAGAAATTTTGTTATGATTTAGTATGTAAGTATGTTGAAGTGTTTCATTCAATTATTCTATTAGTTATGTGTTTTATACTTAAGTCCCAGATTGTATGCTATTTCAAAAGTTATTTATGTTTATAGTTCAGGATACTTCCTAAATTGAAATTATTATATTTAAATGCCTACTTGATGTCACCATTTGGATGCCACATGACCATATCATACCTAATACACATATACTTTCTATCTCAACCAGGTACCTTACTCTACCCTTTTTCCTGGCATAGCTTCCCTCCAAATCTGCTCCTTCTCCAATCTTCTCCATCTAATTCCAAAAATACTGTTTTGCTCCTTTCACTTTTTTCCATTGCCACTGCCAAGCCCTGATCATCTACTGCTTAGACTATGAAAAAGGCTTCTAACAGGTTTTCCCATTCCTACTCTTGTTATAGTTTATAGTGATACAATTTATATTAAGCAGCCAGACTGCTCTTATTAAAACATAAACTAAACTAGATCATGTCAACAACTTATAAAATGGGAGAAAATATTTGCAAATCAGATATCTGACACAGTTGATATCCAGAATATATAATGAATTTCTACAACTCAACAAGAATGACCCAATTAAATCACAGAAAAAAGATGAATAGCTAATTTTCCAAAGATATTTAACAAGTATATGAAAAGATGTTCAACAATACTACCATAAGAGAAATTATAGTGAAAACTTCAATGATTTATTACCTCACACTCAAGTGACATTCACCATCAAAAACCAAAAAATAACAAGTGTTGGTAAGAATGTAGAAAAATCACTATAGAGGTTCTTCAAAAAAACAAAAACAGAATTTCCATATGATCCAATAATCCTACTCCTGGGATTAATTCAAAAGACTTCAAAGCAGGATGTCATTTGGGAGGATTTCAAAGTAGTCAGAGATGGATGTAATTCACATGTCCATTGACATACGAATGGATCAAAAAAATATGGTATATACATACAATGGAACATTATGTAGGCTTTAAAAAGGAAGGAAGTCTTGTCACATGCTATAGCATAGATGAACCTTGAGGACACTAGGCTAAGTGAAATAAGCTATCCAAGAAAGGACAAATACTGTATGATTCCATTCCTATGAAGCAAACAGTAGAAATGGGGTTGCTAAGAAATGGGGGTTGAAGGAAGGGCAAAATAGTGTTTAATGGTTATAGTTTGTGTGTGGCAGAATGAAAAATTTCTAGGGAACTGCTGCATAACAATATGAATACACTTAACACTACTGAACTATTCACTTATTGATTAAGATGGTGAACTTAATGTTTTTTTCCCCACCAAAATATTAGATCATGTCACTGATATAAAAAGAACTTAGTTTTATAGGAAGAACTTACTGGAATTATTTGCCAAATCTTAGATTTAACTATTTAGGCTTAGAGGATAACTTAACAGCTTGAACTGTGTGATTTATAATCTACAATTATACGCTGACTTAAATACTTTTGAAAAATTGTCTAAGAGATGTATGTCCACTAAGAATTAAGATTAGTGAATTTAATTATACTGATTTAAAAAAAACTGAACAGACTATAAACCACTTTAAAGAACTGGAGTTAGTGAATTTAGTAATACTGATAAAAACTGAAAAGACTATAAACCACTTTTTTCTTTGACTTTTTTTTAAATCATTTTTTTAGTTGTCAATGGATCTTTATTTCTATGTGGTGCTGAGAATTGAACCCTGTGCTTCACACATGCTAAGCAAGCGCTCTGCCTCTGAGCCCCAGTCCCCCAATTTTTTTTTTTTTGGCAGTGCTGGGGATTGAACCCAGGGTCTCGTGCTTGCAAGGCAAGCACTCTACCAACTGAGCTGTATCGCCAGCCCTTGACTTTTAATCTAAGATCACAACAACCAACTTTCAGTATCCCACAGACACAGAACTACTCCTTTCAGTCATTTACTTTCTTACAGTAAACATCTGTCAAAAATTTACTTATTTAGGGGCTGGGGATATAGGTCAGTTGGTAGAGTGCTTGCCTCATAAGCACAAATCCCCGGGTTTCTAATCCCCAGCACCACAAAAAAAAAAAAAAAAAAAAAAAAGGAAGAAGAATTTACTTATTTACTTGAACAGGAAAATTTAGCAATATACTAACCTAGGTTTATTTTCCAAAAATTTATTAAATCATATGCATTCTACATTTATAAGTAACCCTTGATTATGCCAACACTCAGGACATAAAAGCATATTTCACAAGGAGGCATCATGGGTCTACATAAATCATGCTTTTCATTAACAGTTTATAAAGAGAAGTTAGAGTACATCTCTAAATTATGATATTCCATCTAAAAAGTTCAAACATGCTATAGTGGGAATTCATATATAAATATTAGTTCCTCCATTGATCAACTTTTACTAAGTTTGAAATTAGCCATGTTTAATGAGAGGACATTTTGAGAGATAAAAGTATTAGCAAACGTCAAAATAATCATGTAATCTAAATTAGATGAATTGTTGGAATGAGAGGGAAGACTCTTCATCATGACAGTAGTGTTATTTTGAGTTTGTCCCTTGATAATAAGATACTATCAAATGAAATAGTCTACAAAATATGCTCCTGTGTAAAATATACTCCTAGATAGATGATAGATGAGAAAAAGAAACCTTTTAGATAATACCTTCAGCTAAGTGATACACAAAGAGGGGGTGGAAAAGTTAAGTCAAATTCCATTTATTGGCAATATTAAAAACAAGAGTTATGCATTACTGATGACAGGCGAAGTCTATTCCATTCTTATTCAAGAACAGTATAGTACTGATATTTTCTGATCAGAAAAAATGAAAGATAAGTCACAAATATCACTGAAGCCTTTCTTTTCTAATTGGAAATTCAAATGCCCTACTTCTATAATAAAAAAAATTGTCACCTCTGCAAAGAATAATAGCAAATACTGGAAACTGGCAATTATAAAAACCTAACTTTAGCCATCAGTCTCAATGTTCTTTCTTATTAAATTCCTGAATACAGCTGCTGAACAACAACAAAAACTGTTCAATTTAATTTTCATTCTCTTTTTCTGCTCATTCTTTTCTGGGAAGTATGAAGTAGGCAAAGAGTAAACAATGGAAGAAGGGAAATAAAAGTAGAAACAAGTTACTTGGGTAATCCATATATTGAATGATCTGATCTCATCTAATCTCATCTCATCAAGACTGAGATGATTAAAAACTGGGCTTCAAATCTTTTTAATATTATGCTGGTTGCTCTTACTTCTAGGGTTCCAAACACCTGGAGTGTTTCCTGGGGGCCTATCCATAGCAACTCTAATTTTTGTTCTTCTAGTGCCATGAGACTGTTAATAGTTCCATTCAGTTTCTCACTCTTTCAGCCACTGATTTTGGAAACAGTAATCACCTGAATGAAGTATTCCCAAATGTTGGGTTTGCCTTGCTGGCTTCTCATTTTTACCAAACCTTAGCACCATGAATCTGTCTTGGTACTTTTTGGTGCCTTCAAACAGATTTTTTTAAAATACTTTATCCATTTCTGTGGAGCTTCCACTTTAGTAGGAAGATTAAATTAAAAAAATAAATAAATAAGTAAACCATGGTACACTAGGAGATAAGTGCAATAGGAAAAAAGAAAAGAAAAAGACCACGGTTGGGCATAAAGAGCTATAAAGTTGAGTTGTAATTTTAAGTATGGTGGACAACAGAAGCCTGCTTCTTTGAGAAGGTAATAACTAAGCAAAGATATGAAGAAGGCGAGGGAATTTGCTATATGGATAACTGAGACAAAAACTGTTAAAGCAAAGGAAACAGAAAATATAAAGATCCAAAGACAAGGACATGTCCAGTGTGATCAAGGAATAGCAGGGAAACCACTATGATTGGTGCAAAATGAGCTGGTAGGGCAGTAGTAAGAGAAGTCAGAGAAGTAACAGAGGGGAGGGAATGATAGATTAGGTAGAGCATTATAAACCATTGTATGGAATTTGCCTTTTAAACTGAGTGGAAGGAGAGCCCTTTGCAGGGTCTTCAACAGACCATATCATTCTGGTTGCTGTGTGGAGAATATACTGATAGAGAATATACAATATGACTGCTATAATAATTCAGGTGAGAGATCATGTTGGCTTGGATTGGAGAGGTTAACAATGGAAATAGTCAGAAGTAGTTCCTCCAACACTGGGTTGTGGGTGGGTATTCTTTTTTTTTTTTTTGGTATTGAACACTCAGGGCCTTATGCATGCTAGGCAAGTGCTCTGCTTCGAACCTCCACCTCCACCTCCACGGGTTTGTTTTCTTACCAATCTCATTTCTAGGAAATATATGAACATATATCCTCACAAATATGAAACCAGTATAAGGTTATTAACTGAAGTATTACTTGTAATAGCAAAAGAATGAAGACAACTCTACTATTCATCAATAGGTGTGGTACATTTTCCCCAAATCTCTTTCCTGCCTCGGATCTGGGAAGGCCTTCTGACTTACCAACTGGATCAGTTTTAGAGCTGACATTAACAGGCTTCCACTTTTCTTCTCTTGGAATGCTGCCCTGACTCAGTCATGTAAGGAAGCTGGAACAGCTTACTGAAGGATATATCCCACACTCGGCTATAACCAACTTTCTGACGCATGACTGAAACCACTGTGAACCTTCCAGCCTAGCACACTCTAACTGAATTCAGCTATGTGAGTGATCCAAGTGATCAGCAATGAAATCATTCAGGCAACAAACAAAATTGTAATAAATGTCTGAGTATGGCTTTATAAAATTATATTTTTGAATGTGTATATACAATAAGATGAAAACTTGAAACAAATACCTACCAGTGTATCAAATATGTACCATAATAAGTGACTTTTAAAAATGAATTCTTTCTGTTTATCCTTAGTAGGATAAGCTAAGGAGAGAAGAAATTCACAGAGATTACTCCTAAACCACATAATATGCTTTATGGTTGGAAGTAATTTAAATTTTAAATGCTGTTTTATGTATATTACAGATAAAGCAAGAATTAAACATTAATGTTTTTAAGAGTCAAATTTTTCTATGCAAAAGAAATATGAAGTTAGAGAAATTAATGGGAAAACTGTAATATTGAATTTAATTTGGAAACATTTTCCTATCTCATTGAAAAGACTTAAAAACAATGGCATCATTATGATGATAAACACAGCACACACATCTTGGTTTCTAAAAACTATTTTTCACTACTAAAAGTATTAAGAGTTCCTTAGTGAATTCTAGGTCTAAACAGAGAAGGTGTCTTTTTCCCCCCTCAATTACTGACTAAAACCGAGGACACACTCAAAGACAGATATTAATACACACACACACACACACACACACACACACACACACACACACACACACAGCTGGAAAGGGCTTCCACTAGTTAAATTAGGGACAACTTCCATAGAAAAGCATGGCTCTACTACTTTATTTATTTATGCTGGGGGTTCTACTACTTTAAATCAAGTAGTGCAGTATAATAATACTTGAAAACAGAAGGTTTTAAAGCTATAATCAGAGATTTGGAAACTATGGCCTGCAGGCCAAATCTGACCTGCCACCTTTTTCATAAATAAAGTTTGACTGGGACATAGCCACAGTCATTCATTTACCTGTTTGCTCCTGTGCATCAACAGCCGACCTATACTTACAGCAGAGATAGTGTAGTCCACAAAGACTCAAATACTTACTATCAGAACCCATATAGAAAAAGTTTGCTGACTCCTGGTACATTCTATTTACCATCAAACTGACACAAAAGGAGGTACAGTTAATATGCCAACAAATGAGACAAAATGAAATCATAAAAGATAACCAAAAAGAAAGCAGAAAAGTAAGAAGAGACTGAAAGGTAAATGGAGGCTGGGTTTATAACTCAGTGGTAGTGTGCTTGCCTAGCAAGTATGAGGCACTGGGTTTGATAATCAGCACCACATAAAAATAAATAAAATAAAGGTATTGTGTCCATGCACAACTAAAAATATTTTTAAAAAATCAAAATGCAAATGGAACAAATAGAAAACAAATAGCAAGGTAGTAGATTCAAACAATCATATCAAAAATCATACTAAATGTAAATGGTCTAAACAGTCCAATAAAAAGGCAAGGTTATCAAAGTGGATAAAAATCAACATTTAACCATATGCTGCTGTTGTGGTCTGCCTCTAAAAATGCCCCCCCCCCAAAAAAAAAATGTTATGAAAGCATGATCACCAATGCAGCAAGGTTCAGAGGGGTGGCTTTTAGGGCAATGATGAGAGCTAAAACTTCGTCAATGGATGAATCCATTTGATAAATTAATAATTTGAATAAACTACTGAGTGGTAACTGTAAGCAGGGGTGGGCATGGCTGGAGGAAGGAGGTCACTGGGGACATGTGTTTGGGAACTATATCTTGTACATTGTTCCTTATATGTGCATGTGCACACACACACACACAGCACCCCCCCAAACGCCCCACCCCTGCAAAACCTCCCTGTTTTCAGGCTGCCATGAGCTGGGAAGCTTTCTTCTACTACCCTGTCAGCTATGACCTTCTGCCTCACTTCAAGCCCAGAGCAACTAACCATGGACTGAATACCTGAAACTGTAAGCCTAACATAAACTTCTCCTCCTCTAAGTTGTTCTTGTCAGGTATGTTGGTCACAGTGAAGAAAGACTAACTAACATAGCTTCCTACAATAAATGTACTTAAGATATAAAAACACGAATAGGTTAAAACAAAAGAATTCAGGTTCTAGAGCTGGGTAAGATGGGGAAAACACACTTCACTCTATCTTTCACAATAAGGAAAGCTTTAAAATCCAAATAGTATGCATGCAGTAGTATTTGAGAATTTTGAAAAGACATTAGTATAAGCACATTGAGGAAGAAGACTAGAATTTGAAGTGCACTAAAGCAGTAGTGAATTTTTCCTCTCCCCTCACCCCTGTATTCGCAGTTGGAACTCAACATTTAAAAAACAAAAAACAAAAAAAACCCAGTAACGGGAAAGCTCCAGAAAAGGCCTTTCAAGGAAAATCTTAATGTTCAGAAATAATATAAAAATTCCCCACTTTTCTTCTTTGTTTTCTCCATTCCCCTCATACTCCAACTCCCAAGCGAGTCTGAAATGATAACACTGTAGGCAGTGGCTGCAAAATCAGTGGCAAGTCATTCAAAGTCAAAAATCTGAAAGACAGAGATCATCCTCTCTGTTTAATAAAGCTGTAGTTCTAAGAGGGCATGGCCAATGCCCATTGTCCTTTTTCTCTTTCTTTTTCTTTTTTTTTCTTCTTCTTCTGTTTTATTTTACTGCTTCATGGATCTAGATATGGAATTATATAGAAGAAAGGGTTAACTAGAGCCATAATTTTCTGGCAAGAGAAGGGGAAAAAAATTCCCAGAGCACTGAAAAGTACTGGGGAAATCACAGAGATAAAACTCAGAGGGTAGCCCCATAAACTTGTTTATGAACTCCTGGGCTCAGCCCAAGTTAAGGACCTGTGGACTGGATCCCATTCAGCATACTGAAGACTTTATGAACTAACACAAAGACCATTACCCAAGTACCAAGGTGGTCACTGAGCACCAAATACACTGGCTTAGAAAAGAGAACTGACATTGTAATCAAACTTGGGGTCTGAATCTTATCAGATAGATTTGCCTGCTAAAACTTAAACTATCAACATCCTCCATAAGATTTATCAAAAACCAGCTGACCACAATAAAACTCATTTCAAATATAATGATATGGATATGTTAGAAGAAAGAGAAGGGAAAATACATATACTATGCAAACACTAATCAAAATAAAGTTAGAATGATTTTAGTAATAAAAGACAAAGTAGACATCAATTTTAAAAACACAGATAAAAAATACTATGTAATGATAAAAGGGTCAACTCGCCAATAAAAAAATTAACAGTTCTAGATGTGCATTTCAAAATACGTGAAGCAAAAAATGAGAGCTAGACAAAGACACATTATGACTGGACACTTCAACACTCTTCTATCAGTAAGAAATAGCACTAGTAAAGAGAAAATCACCAGTGATATACACAATTGTGCAATATCATCAACCAAATGGAGGAATGGCATTTATATAAAATGAATCAACAACAGCAAAATATACATTCTTTTGAAATGCATCAGGAATATTCACAGAAATAGTCCATATCCTGGATTACAAAATAAACCTTAATAATTTTAAAGAACTAAAATTATACAAAGTATGTTTTTAGATAATAATTGGATTACATTAGACACAGAACAGGAAGAAATGAAGAAATTGTAAAAATCTCTAAACTTTGAGAAATTAAACAATATATTTCTAAATAATTCAAAGATTAAGGAAGCCTCAAGGGAAATTAAAAAAATATGAACTTAATAAAAATGAAAATTCAACAAGCTGAAGTGAGTGATGCAGCTAATGCAGTGTGTAGGGGAAATTTACAGCACTAAATGTTTCTAAAAATATAAACAGAATGACAGCACAATAAAGTGGGCTTTCTTCTGTAAATGGAAATCTGGTTCAATATTTGAAAATAAATTTATGTAATCCATTATATTAACAGTCTAGAGAAGAAAAATATGATCATACCAATGAACATGAAAAAATACATTTGATAAATACAATAATCATTCATTTAAAAAAAATCTCTTAGTAAACCAAGAATAGATAGGGAAATTTCCTCAACCTGATAAAGAGTATTGACCAAAATCCTAAAAAGTGAAAGACCAAATTCCTTCTTCCTAAGATCTGGAAGGTGGCAAAAAATGCATTATTTTCATCATTCCTATTCAATATTACACTGGAATTTCCATGCTGGTACAACATGGGAAGAAAAAGTAACAAAAAGCATACGGATTGGAAAGGAAGATATAAAACTGTCCTTAGTCAAAGTTAACATCCTGGACAGGCGCAGTGGCACACACTTGTAATCCCAACAGCCCAGGAGGCTGAGGCAGGAGGATCACAAGCCTCAGCAATGGCCAGGCACTAAGTAATTCAATGAGACTCTGTGTCTAAATAAAATACAAAATAGGGCTGGGAATGTGGCTCAGTGGTTGAGTGCCCCTGAGTTCAATCCCCAGTATCCTCACACCCCACCGCCCTGCCAAAAAAAAAAAAAAAAAAAAAAAAAAAGTGTGGTAAAGGTGAAGGGGTAAACATATAAATCAATGAAACAGAATAGGGTCTAGAAATACATCCGCACACATCTAGCCAAGTGATTTTTCATAACAATGCAAAGCCATTCAATAAAGAGGATAATCTTCCCACTAACATTTAATACTGAGCAATAAACATCCATTAAAAAAATAAACCTCAACCTAAATCTTACATTTAATGCAAAAATTAACTTAAGATGAATTCCAAACTAAAGGCAAAATGTAGAAGTATATAAAATGTTTAGAATAATACACAGCAGAAAATCTTTGTTACCTGGGATTAGGCAGAGTTTTTAGATATATCATGAAAAGCATGGTACATAAAAGAACTGATAAGTTGGATTTTATTAATATTAAAAACTTGCTCTACTAAAGATACTGTTAGAAGATTGAAAAAAATAAGCCACAAACTGGGAGAAAATATTTGCAAGACACATATGTAACAAAGGACTGTATCCTAAATATACAATGAACTCTCAAAACTCTAAATAAGAAAACAAACATCCCAATTTAAAATTAGGCAAAAGATGTAGATACTTCTCCAACAGAATATACAAATGGCACATAGAAAGATGTTCAACATCATTAGTCCTTAGGTTAATTTAAAATTTGTATTTTATAAATTAAAACCATGGCGAGATACTACTATACAGCTATGAGAAGGGGTAAAATAAAAAATATTGGCAATACTGACTACTGGTGATGATACAGAATGACTGGAACTCTTGAGCATTACTAATGGAGACACAAAATGATACGGGTATTCTAGAAAAATATTTGGCAGTTCTGTTTTTTAATAAAATTAAACATACACATTATATTATATAGCAATTCTACTCCTGGGATTTCTCCCTAAAGAAATGAAAATTATATTAACACAAAACCTGGTTATCAATTTTTATAGCAGTCCTACTCATAGTTAGAAAAAAAAACTAGAAACAACCTAAACATCCTTTAGGAGGAAAAACAATTTTGGGTATATACATATAAAAAGAATATTATTAATATTCTTAAGATATCTTAATATTAATTTGTAGTTACAAACTACAAATACATGCAACAACTTAGATTATCAAAGGCATTATGCTGAATAAAGGAAACCACCTAGAAGGTTACATACTGTGTGAGCCCATTTATGTAACATCCCTAAAAAGGCAAAACTATAGTAAGAGAACAGATAATTGTCTGCCAGGTGTTAGGAATTTGATTATAAAGGGACAGCATGAGGGAGATTTTCAGAGTGACAGGTTACTGTTCTATAGTCTAATTATGGTATTCGTTACATGAATTTATACTTGTGTTAAAATTCATAGAACTGTACATCAAAGGAAAAGAGTCAGTTTTACTGTATTTTCAAAAATACTATTTTTAAAGTTAAGAGGGAGAGAAGTCAGAAAACAGGAAAAATGAGCCAAGGACACTGACATGGAGCTACCAATGAGGTAGGAGGAAAACTGAGTGTGTTACTCTAGAAGCCTTGTGTAGAAAATGAATTAAGGAGTGATCAACTATCAAATACTGCTGCCAAGTACAGAAGGACTGGGAAATGGTCATTAGCAAGGTAGAGGTCATTGGTGACTCTGATGAGATTTGGAATAGTATGGTAAACACAGGTTGAAATAGGTTTAAGAAGAAATAGGAGAAGAGAAACTGAAGTTAACAAGTATAGATAATTCTTGAAGTTTTGCCACAAAGCATAGTGAAAAAATAGGACAACAGGTGACAGAAGTAGAATTGAGGAGTTTGTTTGGTTTGGTTGGTTTGGTACTGGGAGCTGAACTTAAGGCTTCACTGAATTACATACCTAGCCCTGAGAAGACTATTTTTAAAAAAATTTTTTAGATGTTGATAGACCTTTATTTTTATTCATTTATTTATATGTGGTGCAGAAAACCGAACCCAATGCCTCACACATACTAGGCGAGTGCTCTACCACTGAGCCACAACCCCAGTCACTGAGATTTTTTTTTTTGTTAAGAGGCAAGAAATAAAACTATGTTTGTAAGCTAATGAGAATACCCAACAGAGAATGAAAGTTTGATGTGTCCAAATTATTCTGTATACAGCTTTTTTTCAGCACTTATACTACAACTATTTGCTAATATATATACCTGCCACAGGGTAACTATAAAGTCTGGCAAAAGTGAAAGTAACAAAGGATTTCTTTCATCTGAAAAAACATATATACTTACTATATATATGTATACATATATGTCTATTTATAGACATATATACACATATATGAAGTCATCTGTTTCCAGACTTTATAGACACCATGCACACTAACTGTATATACACATTTTCATACTGACAATAAGATCCTTGAAGACGCTATCATGTCTTATATATCTCTGTATTTCTCTTACCTAAGAATGTATGGAACACAGTCAGCAATTCAATTAAAAGAATCTGCTGACAGGCACAGTGGTGCATGCCTGTAATCCCAGCTACTTCAGTGGCTGAGGCAGGAGGATCACAAGTTCCAGGCCAGCTTGGATAACTTAGTGAAATTGTCTCAAAATAAAATTGCATTTTATTCTTTATTTATATGATAGGTATTCTTTATTTATATGATACCTAGTGTTGCTATTAAGCTTTTCTGCCAATATCTCTTTTTTTTTAATAAAAATGAATGATTTGGGTGGAAAAAAATTATTTTGGAAAGGGCTGGGGAGCCAGGAACAGTGGTACATGCTTGTAATTCCAGCAACTCAGGAGGCTAAGGTAGGAGAATCACAAGTTCAAGGTTACCCTGGGATGGAGCTCAGGGTATAGTGCATTCTTAATATGCACAAGGTCCTGTGTTTAATCCTCAATATCTCGAAAAAAGTTTTTAAAAAATCTGCTCCATGGCTATAATATGTAAAAAGTCAGACTTTAAAAAAAAAAAAAAAAAAGCTAAGCCAGGTGCAGTGGCACACATCTGTAATCCCAGAGGCTCAGAAGGCTGAGACAGGAGGATCATGAGTTCAAAGTCAGCCTCAGCAACAGTGAAGTGCTAAGCAACTCAGTGAGACCCTATCTCTAAATAAAACACAAAATAGGGCTGGGGATGGGGCTCAGTGGTTGACTGCCCCTGAGTTCAATCCCCAGTACCAAAAAAAAAAAAAAAAAGACTCCTTACCTCCATTGGCCAGTTCTAGGATAAAACAACTTTTCTCTTAATACCTTTATAGCACAAAGTAACTTGTAATTTCCTGCCTACTCCTAACCTACCACATCACCATGTTTCTGGTGTTAACTATGAGCATACCAGAATCTTTGAAAGTTTTACTACTGAGAAATATAGTCCTTTTATTATAAATGTTCCATGGTTCCCTCATGTTCCAATGGGCACAAATGACATTTTCTGGATAATAAATGTCATCATCTTTAATAAAAATTATCAACATTTTCAACTTCAAAAAGGGCTAAAATTATGCCTAAAAACTTATTTTTTGGCAGTGCTGGGGATTGAACCCAGGGTCTCACACATGTCAGGCAACTATTCCACCACTGAGTAACCCAAATTCAAATTGTTAAAAGTTAGAAATCCTAATTCAAAACATGGCTAAACTTCTTGTAGATCGCAGTTTAGATGAAGTGTCATATTAATTCAAGAAACAACTTTACTACAAAACCTCCTTCAATTATCACAAAGTATATTTGTGTGTGTGTGTGTGTGTGTACACACGTTTATATACAGCAACTTGCCAGTATCACTTGTAAATGTACAATTACCATCCAGGAAAGGTTTTTGCTTTGCAGAACTCAATAGTGAATTCAAAAAGAGTTCTAAGAAAGGCCTCTAATTTATTTCATTGTTAGTCAAGTGGTTTATACTTGCAAGAAAAAAATCAGACATATATAATATAGAAAGGAAAAAATGGGAATAGGAGAAATCATCTCAACATCTCTTTTCTCCTTTCTAAAAAATACCATCTTATGCCTCCTTTTTCTCTTCTCCTCCCTCCCCCTCCCCAAAGAGCAGGATCCTTGCCAAACCCCACAAAAAAACCTTTAGGCCCCTCTCAAGCATGCAAATGTAATTTTCTACCCAGACAACACACTCCCTTTTTAATGAACTCCAAAAACAATCTGTGAATACCCGAAGAAGAGAAAAGAGGAAAATTGCAATGAAAGAAAATACAAACAGAGAGATGTGGGGGAGGGTCAAGATAGATATGGCAAGTCCAGAGTTTAAATAGGCATAAAAGATAATGAAGGTAAAGGGATTGTAATCAAACAAAATGGTTTGCAGGCTGTCATTTCATACAAATTAGAGTCAGAGAAATATATGAATATTCACTTGAATAAAAAAATCATTCATTACAGAAGTGGTCCTTCAAGTGAAAGGATCCCTGTCAAGGCCCAATGTGGCTGTCATTCTTTGTTCCATTTTGTAATTTTAAACAACAACAAAAAATTGTGTATAGATGAAAAAAAAGAAAAAAAATGTTACATATGCAGGAACCCCAAAAACCATCAAGAGCAGAAACAAGTTTCTTCATGATATAACCAAATACTATGTCAAAATTAGACATTCAAAGAGTGTCTAGTAAATGACAAGAGACACTTCAGTCACATGATTCAGGATTGCTCCAGATGCACATTATGATTCAGATTTGAACAGTAAACAGAGTAGGCCACAGGGTAGGATGGGAGGACTTAAAGAAAAACACAATGCAAGAAAGGTCATCAAAATGAAAACTGTCTTCTTGCCTCACAATTTGAAGAGAAGTTTTATTGAAAAAAAAAATAGCTGTAAACCAATTTAGGCTGAAATAATTACAACATTTTACAATCTAACCTCTCAATGATGAATAGAATTCTTCTCCCTGCTTAAGGATCAAATTGGTTGGGCTCTACACTTGTCTGGCACCATGCTGTGGGCTATTTCCTTTAATATATAACCAATCAAAGATGTATTCAGGCTTTTGTGAGATCCAAAGCATTGTAGCTGCATATTCTAGAGCATCATGAAGTTTCTCTAAAAGGAGCAAAGCTGTACACAGCGATAGCCTCCCTTGGGTAGCTAATATTCAGTAGTCCCTCATTTCTCAAAGGCAGACATTGAACTCTTTCATAATATACCAAATACAGATATTTTTCCTTACAGCAGTTGTCCTATAATATTTATACCATTTTTATCCCTTTAATTTTTATGAACATAGCACAAGATCACAGCTGCTTAGGGGGGAGACAACAGCAACAAAACCTCTTCAAAATACTAATTTTTATAAACAGTAAAATAACCCATAAATATTAACTGAAAACTAATAGTACTTTATCAGGCTTAATGATAAATGTGATCAAGTAAATATACAACATAGCATAGATCTTTATGGAACTGCTATGTCATGTAAGGCATATATAAACACTATAGCATTGTTAAATTTATAATTTGTAGGTGAGAGTAATTTTACATATTGGCACGTGTTAAACAGCACTATCTACACTATCTAAATTGAAAACAGTCTTTAAAAAATGTAACAAAATGCATTAAGGCAACCAAGTTAAATCAAGGATTTAAGGGTGAAAAGACATACAAAATAACATTATGAGAGGTGAGTTTTGCTTTCATTTATTTACAAAAAGCTCGTCACCTATAATACCTATGGTAGTGCAGAATACAAAGAGAGCTAAATATTTCTTTAAATTGAAAAATAACATGTATCTTTATGACAAACCTATTTCACATTTATTGTATTCTTTCTAAAACAATGCTTTGTTCATTCGCCCCTATAAATCATGTTTTTAAAAAGTTAGGTGCTGGGATTGTAGCTCAGTGGCAGAGCACTTGCCTAGCATGTGTGAGGCACTGGGTTCAATCCCCAGCACCATATAAAAATAAAAAGTTAATTGTCTAATAACATTAAGATTACCATAGAAAAGCTGCTATGAAGAAGAAATAACAGCCACGTACTATGGTACACGCCTGTAATTCTAGTTCTTCAGTAGGCTGAGGCAGGAGGAACCCAAGTTTGAGGTCAGCCTGGGCAACTTAGCAAGACCCTGTCTCGAAGTAAAATAAAAAGGGTTGGGAGGTTGGGACTGTGGCTCAGTGGTAGAGTGCTTGCCTGGCATGTGTGAGGCCCTGGGTTCAATCCTCAGCACCACGTAAATATGCATAAATAAAATCCAAGTATTGTGTCTGTCTACAACTAAGAAAAAATTTAAAAAACCTCATTTATTATGAAAAAAAAAAAGGGTTGGGAATGCAACTCAGTGGCAGAGCACTTGCCTATCATGTGTGAGGTCTTAAGTTCAGTTCCCTGGTACTGAGAAAAGACATAAAATACAAATGGCCAATAAACAAATGAAAAAAAATTAACATCCTCAATAATTAAGAAAATGAAAATCAAAACCATGATGAGGTACCACTTCATACTCATTTGGATGTCTATTTTATTACAGTCAACAGAAAACAATAAGTTTTGGTGGGGTTGTGAAGAAAAAGGAACAGAAACCCTGTACATTGTTGGTGGAAATATAAAATGGTTCAGCTACTGTGGAAAACAATCTGGCAATTTCTTAAAGTTGAACATAGAATTACAGCATTACCCAGCAATTCTACTCCTAAGAATATACTCAAGAGAAATGAAAATGTCCACACAGATATTTGTACACAAATGTTCACCACCACATTATTCATAATAGCCAATAGGTAGAAATAACTGAATGTCCATCCACTAATAAATGGATAAACAAATTCTCATATATCCATACAAAGGAATATCATTTGGTCATAAAAAGGAATGAACGGGGCTGGGGCTTAGCTCAGTGGTAGAGCACTTGCCAGTGGGTTCGATCTTCAGCACCACATAAAAATAAGTAAAATAAAGTTATTGTGTTCATCTACAACTAAATTTATAAAAAAGGAATGAAGTATTGATATATTCTACAACTTCAATGAACCTCAAAAACATTAAGCTAAGAGAAAGTAGTCAGACACAAAACATCATATATAGTATGATTCCTTTTATATAAAATATTAAGAAAAGAGACAGCAGATTAGAGGTGGCCAGAGGATGGGTAAAGAGGCAAATGGGGAATAATTACTTAATGAGAATGGGGTATTCTGAAGTGATGAAAAAGTTTTAAAACTAGAGCCAGGTGGTATATACGTAACATTGTGAAAGCACCAAATGACACTAAATTGCATACTTTAAAACAACTATATCATGTGAATTTCACCTTGATTAAAAACAAAAACAAAAACAAAGGGAAAGCTGTTGTAAATTTTTAAAATTAGGACTTAAAATAAGATGTAATGTTACATGTTCTGGAAGGAAAAGAGAGAGAGAAAGTAGAAAGTAAAATAAGATCATTGACTATGGTAAAGGTAATAGGAGATTCAAAGGATATCATTTGAAAGTGACAAACCACAGAGCAAAAGGTTAAATTTTAAAAAGATGATTGTGGGCATGATAAAAGGTATAAACATAAAACCACTAGATCAGAAAAACAAAAACAGACCTTCCCACATATCAAAATAAATTTTAAAAGGATTAGGGGGGAAAGACCCAGGAAATACAGTTAGTAATGAAAACATAAAATAATACATTAGCATTTAGAGCAATCATGTAAGTACATTAATAAATGGAATAGGCTTATTAATTTACCTAATTAAATATTTTCAATTGGCTCATAAGTTAAATTTAATTCTTCTGCATATAAAGGTTACACCTAAATTGGAGATTTAGAAAGGTTTAGACTAAAGGAATTAAAAAAGATATATCTGACAAATGAAAACAATAAGAATGTATTCCTGATATCAAACATAATTAGGCCAAAATGAAACAAAGGATATTTTGTACTGCTAAAAGACAAATTTAAAAGTGACTATGTAACAGTTCTCCACATCTATACATCAATAAGACAAAAATCACCCATATGAAGCAGAAACAATAGGAGGTGAAATAAGAAACTGATAGAAACTACTAATAACAGGAAGCTTTGACACACCACTATTAGTAAAATATAGGTTAAGTGGACAAAAATAAAAATATAGAAAAATATAACAAAAAGATTTTGTGGATATATAAACACATGTGCACCTCGATTTGGAAATTCAGTATATGACAAAGGTGGTATTTCAAATGACAAGGGCAAAGATGAATTTTTAAATAAATGGTGATTGGAAAATGGGATAGCATTTGTAAATAAGATAAAGTTAACTCCACTCTTCATACCATACACATAGACTTAATATGAATCAGAGATCTAAATGTTAAAAAGTTAAATTATACAAGTACTAGAAGAAAACCTGAGGTTCCTCTATAACCTGGTTGTATAAGCTTTCTAGTTATGTTCCAAAGTCCGGACAAATTAAAGAATATTAAATATGACTACAAAAAAATGAAAAAGAAAAAAATTTTCATGACCCCAAACACCACAGTCAAAAGACAAATGACAACTGCTAAAGAATTTAAGAAAATCAAGAGGGAAAACAAACAAAAACTGAAGATTCTCTTAAAAATTGAATTCTTTAAAATGTTGAGAGGAAAAAAATTTGGAAAGGACATAAACAGACAATTTACAAAAAGAAAAAAAAGATTTGATTTAAAATGTTATCAGGGTTTTTTTGTTTTATTTTGTTTTGTTTTTTACATGTGTGTGGTACTGGGGACTGGACCCAGGGTCTTGCACCCACGAGACAAGTTCTCAAGCACTGAGCTACATCCCCAGCTCAATGCTACATCCCCAGACCAATACATTCAATTTAAAAAAATTTTTTTTAGTTGTAGATGGACATAATACCTCTGGTTTTATTTATTTATTTTTATGCAGTGCTGAGGATCGAACCCAGAGCCTCACAAGTGCTAGGCAAGCATTCTACCACTGAGCCCAATACATTCAGTTTTTAATGATCCTTAAATACACAAAAAGACGTTCAACTTCACTCAGAATAAGAAAAATATAAATTAAAATTATTCTGAGTTACCATTTCTCACCCATTAGGTTGGCATAAGTTTTAAAGTATGACAACTTACTCTCTTGATGAGTAATTTGGCAATATCTAACAAAGTTACACTACGGTTTAGATAAGATGTGCCCCTAAAATCTCATGTTTGAGACAACAATAAAGTTTAGAGGTGAAATGATTGGGGTATGAGAGTCTTAGCCTAATCAATTCATTTATTCACTTGAATAGATTAACTGGGTGGTAACTATAGGTGGTAACTATAGGGTGTGACTGGTCTTTCGGATACGGACATTTTTTTTTTTAATATTTTTTAGTTGTCAATGGACTTTTATTTACATGAGGTGCTGAAAATTGAACCCAGTGCCTCAGACATGCTAGGCAAGTGCTAAGCCACAACCCCAGTTCACTGGGGTATATATTTTGTCCCTGGTAAGTGGAGCTCTTTCTCTGTTTCCTATCTGCCATGTCCTGAGCGGCTTTCCTCCTCCACACAAATATGCCTTAATGTTCTGCCTTGCCTCAGACCCAAAGCAATGAGGCTGGCCTTCTATTGGCTGAGACTCTGAAACCATGAACATCTAATAACTTTTTCTCTTCTAAAAGTGTTGTCAAGTCTTTCAGTCACAGCAGTGAAAAAGCTAACTAAAGCATACTACACACACAGTTTTATCCTTTGGTCCAACAATTCCACTTATATGAATTTATCCTGCAATAATGTCAAAATACTCACATGCAAGGCTATTTGCTGTGTGAAAATATTGAAAACTGCATAAATATCAAATCAGGAAACTGGTTGAACAACACTATAATATTATACATATACTCAATGAGGTACTACGCAGTGGTTAAAAAACAAAAACCTTCAACTGATATGGAGTGATTTCTAGGATATATAGTAAAGTGAAAAAAGCAAATTGCAAAAGAGTATATAAAGTATGCTATTCTGAATATTCTGATAAATACATTTTTATTACTGATTAATAATTCCCTATATAACTGTATCATAGTTTATTTAGCTATTCCTCTGTTGATTTTTCATCCTATTGACAATATTTCCAGAAGTCTGCTAATATACATGTGCTCATTTATCTTGGTAAAAACTTATGAGTAGAAGTGCTGGATCATAAGTAGGTTGTATGTGTAGTTTGATTAAAAAAAAAAAAAAAAAGACCTTTTTTCAAAGTGTTTTGTACCATTTCCAAAAACAAGCTATTAAAGGTCTAGTTGCTTCATATCATCATATTCAGTGGTGTCATCTCTATACTTTTCTTACAACTTTGCTATATGTTTTAAATTATTTCAAAACAAAGTTAAAATAGAATTTATCTATATTTACTTTGTGCCAGTTCCATCCTAATAGAAAAGAAATAGTCACTATTGTTATTATTATTTCACAGCAACTTATCCAAGATCACAGATAATTCCTGGTATTATCCACTAACCCATCTCTTTATTGGTCTCACTGACCCACAACCTTCTACTCACTAGAAGTCAGTGCCATTAGGCTGGTTGTCTTCAGTCATGTGCATAACCAATCAACAACTTGCCTCTAAACTTTTTCCAGTTTCATATTTCCAACAGTTTTATTCTATACTTCATTTTAGCTACATACTTTCTTGGCTATACTTTTTTTCCCACAATTTTTTTAAGAGAGTTCTATAGACAAAAGCACTAACAAGTTGGACTAAAAGATAGTGTCAGACACTGAGACTGTCTGAGAAGTAGAGACCTCTGCTTGTTCACATTTTATACCTCAGCATCACCCCAAACTTTTCCACTTCTGAAATCACTAAGTCTCATATCCCACTCTCTTCTAATGCCTTTCCTTCTTTGGTGTTCAATTATCCCATTACAGTTGTGTTCTACCTCACTTGAACTTCCAGTCATCAGTCCATTAATTTTCTTATTCTTCACAACTCTCTTGGGTACTTAGTCTGTAGTAATCATTTAATAAATATAGATAAATAAAATCAGCAGCAGCATCCAGCTTAGATTCTGTGGTCCATTATTTTAATTACTCTGTTGTCTAAAACCTATTCCTCAATTCTTCATTTGAAAACTACCTGGCAAAACCTTAAGTCTAGAACTATCTCCCTTCTCTTTGTTGACACTCAAACTAGAAGGCACTGTTGAATAAAATCATACAATGCAACTAACTGATGCTACTGAGAATTCAGGTTCACCAATTTTATTTTGGTCCATAAGTATTATCAGACATTCTTATTATGTTTTCTTCATCAATTTGGTCTTTTTGCTCAACAACAGCTATATCAAATCTCTTCCTTTTTTCAAACTCCACTTGTTATCTACACTTTGATGTCTCACAGACATTTTAAATTCAACATGCTGAAGACTAAATTCAACATCTTTTCCATGGAACACAACCCCTAACCATCCAAATACATTTGTTCTCTTTCTCCAGTCCCCTCACCTTGGTAAATGGCACCACCATAAGGTCAGATCTAGCAATCATCCTTGTTCCAACTACTGCCTCACCAGTCATCTTCCCAATATTTAATCAATCAATAAGTCATGTTGACTACTTCCTAAATATGCTTACAACTGAACCACTTTTTTCATGGGTACCAAGTATTCCAGATCAACATTTTCTTTTTCTTTTTTTTTTTTTTTAATGGAATGCTTAGTGAATGAGTATGTGTGTTGTCCATGCACAGGGGCCATGCTAGTTTTCTCTGTATGCTTACAATTTTAGTATATATATGTTCTGATGATGTGATCACTCAACATCATTTTCTAACAACTACAGTTTTTGAAACCCATTCTCCTGGCTTCCACTCTAAGCATAATTCTAATTCCTTCTCCAAATTTCAGAGTTGGCCTTCTAATTGGCTTAAGACCCCTACTAGGCCCTCTTTGATATGACACTAGCCAAACTCTATTAACTTTATTAAATTTCTTTTAGTCTCAAACATGTCACTCTCACCCATAGAACTACATTCTCTATATAATTCAATATTCTCTACCTAATTGATTTCTCTATACCTCAACCTGGCTAACTCTTACTCAAACTTCATGTGTCAAATTAAACATCACTTACTTTTAGGCTCTACCATATTTTCCAGAGTAAGTAAGAGCCCAAATTCATACATTAGTAGAAACAAACATAATATAAAGTGATACTTACAACATATGAGAAGTAGTAAAAAATTTTTAAAGTCCTTTTTTCTGTCAAGAATCACAGAAAAGGCAACATCTATACAGTTTTCAAGGATGAAGTGAGCTCACTCTCTCGACACATACAAACACACACACAAAGGAATGAAGTAAACCAAGTGTCCAGACAGATACACAAACACATGCATGTGGCAAAGCATGAGAGAGAAGCTTTAAGGAGAGGAGAGGAGAAGGAGAGGATCAGAGACAACTAATCTGGTGTTATAGTGAAATAAAGCACAAGAGAGTGATAGATCCTCTTCAGTACTTAACAATGGTGATCTGCAGACCATCTATTTCAGAATCACTGGGCATTTCAAAAATATGCTCAGGCTAGGGTTGTGGCTCAGTGGTAGAGTGCTTGCCTGGCATTTGGTGAGGCCCTGGGTTCAATTCTCAACACCGCATATAAATAAAAAGGTCCATCAACAACTGAAAAATGTTCAAAAAAATATGCTGATCTCAAGGCTTCATGCCAGATCTAATCAATCAGAATCTATGGAAATGTGAGCCCAATAATCTGCAATCTTACCAACAGCTCAAGAGATCTTATGCACATCAGTTTGAAAACTGTAGGTGAAAATATTTTTAATAGAGGGAAACTGACTTTGGTCCTAAAAGAGGTCATGAAATAGTTTTATTTTCTATATAAATATTATAAAATTTCCTGTTTAGTCAATAGGGGTTAACAAAATTCTCTAAGACACTAGAATAAACACCACACCTTAGATCCCTCCCTCCCTGGTTTACAGGGATGATTTGACTGACGCAAACCAAGGCAAACCAGGGATCAACAAAATATGAAAGTTTTTGAAAAGAAAAATAGCTTATCCTTGGGAGAATCTCATAGGAAGACACTATTTGCAGGGTCTGCAATGGGAAGAAACCCAAACTCAGCTAGGTACAACTCTTCTGCAACAGCAGCATCTTATAAAAGAGTGGACTGAATTGTGTGCCTGAAGCAACCAAAAACTAAAAGTGTACAAAGAGAGATACCCTGGGTCACCTGGAGTACTGAGAAAGTTAGTTGTCCATGGAGTCTCCATTTAAAAAGAACTTACTGGCCTTTACCAAAAGCTGGACGAGTGAAATATTGCTGTCTTGGGGACCAGCAGCACCAGACAGCTGAGATAAGTGTTTGACTCTGAACCATCTGGCAACAAAGAACAGTAGTAACTTAAGTCATCAAGATTCTTCCCTGTTGACAAGTGGAAATCAGATATATATTATGTTTAGAAAGAATAAACTCTCTGAAGTTTTCAGACAACTGCAGGGGAGGGGAAAATGCCTGTATTTCAGACAACATATAGGAAGGGATGACATTCATCTCTCTGATTAATACAGCATCTAGGGACTTGGGTTGGTTTTGATCTAAATTAGAGAAATAAGAAATGGACTACATTTTCACTCATAAGTGTTAAGAAGCAAATCATACCAGTTGCATGATAATGTGTGTAAACATCTAGCACAGTGTCTGGCTCATTGCAATTAATCTATAATACATGGTACTCAACTGTTATTCTTTTAGAGGGAGAGATGTAAAAGTGGTTAAAAGGTTTTTAGTCTGAACATTAGGGAGAATGGTAACCAACAGGAAGAAGAGGAGGAAGATCTGAGTTTGGAAAATATTTGTCTTTAGGCATGCTGATTTTGCACTGAAGAAAGATATCCAAATAGAAACATTTGCTTGCTTAGAATACATAACCTATCATTTTTACTTATCCTTCTTCTACCACCTTCCAGCTCCCATTTCTATCATACCCTTAACCCTTTGCAATTATTCTTTTCTTTGATCCTTCAGTACTTTTATATTTCTACAATTACATTGTTTTATATATTATAATTATTTCTCTACACATTTGTCTTGTCAAGAAGACTGTGTTACTTTAGGGAAAGGAGAAACTAAAGTCAGGTAGATTTTTGTTTGTCCCATAGGATTGGGCCCACAATCAGTACTTAGTAAATCTATCAGCAATGATCAAGGGAAAGACCCAGACCTCTTTATGAACATAAATAAGATCACTTAAATAATACCATCTGCAGAATAAACAAAAGGAACCCAGGATTCTGTTGATCTGGCAAAATCCCTGATCCTCCCTACCCCCTTGCTCAACTTGTACAGCTTTACTAATTGCCTTCAGACTCTCTTAATACCTTTTATGCCCAGTTAACTCCAAAAAGTTCAGTGCTCCCAGGTCATTCCTCAATGCCCAGATTCTAATGCTTATGTGTCAATACGAGCAATGAGACAAATACTCCACCTATCTCAATACTACTTATTCCATCTCCTTGCTTTATTTTCTTCCATAGCATTTACTATCATCTGATTGTGGTACAGTACCCAGCTTATGGTATGGCTCAAAAGATACTTGCACAATAAGTAAAAATGAATACATATCTCATTTTTAATGCGGTCAACAAATATTGAGTGCCTATAATATATTTGAAGGACACATTTGTAAACAAGAATGGCATGATTTGTATCTTAATTTAGATTCTACGATAAGAAAAAATATTAAACCCTATGTAATTATGCATAATTATGATAAATGTTGTCAAGTAAAGGGTAGGATTTATAATAGGGAGACCTGACCTGAGAAAACAGTAAGGAAGAGTCCAAGCCAGACACTGAGGAAATACATTTAAGCAAAGACTGAAGAATAAATAGAAATTAGGTGAACAATAAAAGGCGAAAATTTTCAGACACAAAGAATGTGTCAAAACCCTAAAAAGGGGGGCTGGGGCAATAGCTCAGTCAGTAGAGTGCTTGCCTTGCATGCACAAGGCCCTGGGTTTGATCCCGAGCACTGCAAAAAAAAAAAAAAAAAAAAAAAAAGACCCTAAAAAGCAACATAGATTTTGTTTAGCATCTTTATTGAGAAAAAGTGATATGCAATAAATCGTATCAATTTAAAGTGTACGACTTGTTAAATTTTGATTTGTGTTAAGTTGGATATAAGTTTAGACATACATATATGAAATCATCACCACAATCAAGAGAATCAATGTTATCTGTCTCCATCTTGGCATATAATTTGATTTCTTCTTGTTTTTGTTTTGATTTAGTGTGTGTGTGTAATTGTACAATAAACCAAGGGACACTCTACCAACCCTTCTAATTTTTTGAGACAGGATCTTGCTTAGCTTCCCAAGCTAGCCTCAAACTTGTTATCTTCCTGCCTCAGCCTCCTGAGTAGCAGGGATTATAACTGTGTGCCACTACACCCAGTAATGTGGAATTTTTATTTATTCAATGAAGATTTATTGGTACCTACCATGTACATATTGAGTATATATTGGCATATGATCCCTGCCCTTTTTTTTTATTAAAAATCATAAATTTACATAGGGCAATGTTGTTTGATTCATTCTGTTATTTCCCCCCCACCCCTCCCACCCCTCTTTTCCCTCTATACAGTCCTTCCTTCCTCCATTCGTACCACCCTCCTTATCCCTAACCCTAAACCTAACCCTAACCCTAATGCTAATCCCTCCTACCCCCCTTATATGTCCTCATCCGCTTATCAGCAAGATCATTCGTCCTTTAGTTTTTTGAGATTGGCTTATCTCACTTAGCATGATATACTCCAATTTCATCCATTTGCCTGTGAATGCCATAATTTTATCATTCTTCATGGCGGAGTAATATTCCATTGTTATATATATGCCACAGTTTCTTTATCCATTCATCAACTGAAGGGCATCTAGGTTGGTTCCACAATCTGGCTATGGTGAATTGAGCAGCTATGAACATTGATGTGGCTGTATCTCTGTAGTATGCTGATTTTAAGTCCTTTGGGTATAGGCCAAGGAGTGGGATAGCTAGGTCAAATGGTAGTTCCATTCCAAGCTTTCTGAGGAATCTCCATACTGCTTTTCAGAGTGGCTGCACTAATTTGCAACCCCACCAGCAATGTATGAGTGTACCTTTTCCCCCACATCCTCTCCAACACCTATTGTTGCTTGTGTTCTTTTTTTTTTTTTTTTTTTATTGTAAACAAATGGGATACATGTTGCCTCTCTCTTTGTACATGGCGCAAAGGCATACCATTTGTGTAATCATAAATCCACATACAATAATGTTGTTTGATTCATTCTGTTATTTTTTCCCCTTCCCCCCACCCCTCCCATCCCTCTTTACCCTCTATACAGTACTTTCTTCCTCCATACTTGCCCCCCTCCCTAACCCTAACTCTAACCCTAACACTAACCCTTCCCTCCCCCCCATTATGTGTCATCCTCCACTTATTAGCGATATCATTCGTCCCTTGTCTTTTTGAGATTGGCTTATCTCACTTAGCATGATATTCTCCAATTTCATCCATTTGCCTGCAAATGCCATAATTTTGTCATTCTTTATGGCTGAGTAATATTCCATTGTGTATATATACCACAGTTTCTTTATCCACTCGTCAATTGAAGGGCAAATAGGTTGGTTCCATAGTCTGGCTATTGTGAATTGAGCAGCTATGAACATTGATGTGGCTGTATCTCTGTAGTATGCTGATTTTAGATCCTTTGGGTATAGGCCAAGGAGTGGGATAGCTGGGTCAAATGGAGGGTCCATTCCAAGTTTTCTAAGGAATCTCCACACTGCTTTCCAGAGTGGCTGCACTAATTTGCAGCCCCACCAGCAATGTATGAGTGTACCTTTCTCCCCACATCCTCGCCAACACCTGTTGCTTGTATTTTTGATAATCGCCATTCTAATTGGGGTGAGATGGAATCTTAGGGTGGTTTTGATTTGCATTTCTCTTAGGACTAGAGATGTTGAACATTTTTTCATATGTTTATTGATTGCTTGTACATCTTCTTCTGTGAAGTGTCTGTTCATTTCCTTAGCCCATTTGTCGATTGGATTATTTGTATTCTTGGTGTAGAGTTTTTTGAGTTCTTTATAGATTCTGGAGATTAGTGCTCTATCTTAAGTATGATTGGCAAAGATATTCTCCCACTCTGTAGGCTCTTTCTTCACATTACTGATAGTTTCCTTTGCTGAGAGAAAGCTTTTTAGTTTGAATCTATCCCAGTTATTGATTCTTGCTTTTATTTCTTGTGCTATGGGAGTCCTGTTGAGGAAGTCTGGTCCTAGGCCGACATGTTGAAGATCGGGACCTACTTTTTCTTCTATAATCTGCAGAGTCTCTGGTCTGATTCCAAGGTCCTTAATCCATTTTGAGTTGAGTTTTGTGCAGGGTGAGAGATATGGGTTTAGTTTCATTCTGTTGCATATGGATTTCCAATTCTCCCAGCACCATTTGTTGAAGAGGCTATCTTTTCTCCATTGCATATTTTTGGCACCTTTGTCTAGTATTAGAAAGTTGTATTTATTTGGGTTTGTGTCCGTGTCCTCTATTCTGTACCATTGATCTACCTGTCTATTTTGGTACCAGTACCATGCCGTCTTTGTTACTATTGCTTTGTAATAAAGTTGAAGTTCGGGTATTGCGATACCCCCTGCTTCATTTTTCCTGCAAAGGATTGCTTTAGCTATTCTGGGTTTCTTATTCTTCCAGATGAATTTCATGATTGCTTGCTCTATTTCTGTAAGGTACGTCATTGGGATTTTAATTGGGATTGCATTGAATCTGTATAGCACTTTTGGAAGTATGGCCATTTTGACAATATTAATTCGGCCTATCCAAGAACATGGGAGATCTTTCCATCTTCTAAGGTTTTCTTCGATTTCTTTCTTTAGTGTTCTGTAGTTCTCATTGTAGAGGTCTTTTACCTCTTTTGTGAGATTGATTCCCAAGTATTTTATTTTTTTCGATGCTATGGTGAATGGGGTGGTTTTCATAATTTCTCTTTCTGAGGATTCCTCACTTATGTATAAAAATGCATTGGATTTATGAGCATTGATCTTGTAACCTGCCACTTTACTGAATTCACTTATGAGTTCTAACAGTTTTCTGGTGGAATTTCCTGGTTCCTCTAAGTATATAATCATATCATCCGCAAATAGGGATAGTTTGAGTTCTTCTTTTCCTATTCGTATTCCTTTAATTTCCTTGGTCTGTCTAATTGCTCTGGCTAGAGTCTCAAGAACGATATTGAATAGGAGTGGTGAAAGAGGGCATCCCTGTCTTGTTCCAGTTTTTAGGGGGAATGCTTTCAGTTTTTCACCGTTTAGAATGATATTAGCCATGGGCTTAGCATAGATGGCCTTTACAATGTTAAGGAATGTTCCCACTATCCCTATTTTTTCTAGTGTTTTGAGCATGAAGGGGTGTTGTATTTTATCAAATGCTTTTTCTGCATCTATTGAAATAATCATGTGGTTCTTGACTTTAAGTCTATTGATATGGTGAATTACATTTATTGATTTCCAGATGTTGAACCAACCTTGCATCCCTGGAATAAAACCCACTTGATCGTGGTGCACTATCTTTTTAATATATTTTTGTATGCGATTTGCTAAAATTTTATTGAGAATGTTTGCGTCAATGTTCATTAATGATATTGGTCTGAAATTTTCTTTCCTCGATTTATCTCTGTCTGGCTTGGGTATCAAGGTAATATTGGTTTCATAGAATGAGTTTGGGAGGGTACCCTCCTCTTCTATTTCATGGAATACTTTGAGAAGTATTGGAATGAGCTCTTCTTTAAAGATTTTGTAGAACTCAGCTGAGAACCCGTCTGGTTCTGGACTTTTCTTTGTTGGTAGGCTTTTGATGACCTCTTCTACTTCATTACTTGAAATTGATCTATTTAAATTTTGTATGTCCTCCTCGCTCAATTTAGGCAATTCATATGTCTCTAGAAACCTGTTGATGTCTTCGAAATTTTCTATTTGGTTAGAATATAGATTTTCAAAATAGCTTCTAATTATGTTTTGTATTTCAGTCGTGTCTGTTGTGATATTTCCTTGTTCATTCCGAATTTTGGTGATTTGGGTTTTCTCTCATCTTCTCTTTGTTAGAGTGGCTAAGGGTTTATCAATTTTGTTTATTTTTTCGAAGAACCAACTATTTATTTTGTCAATTTTTTGTATAGTTTCTTTTGTTTCCATTTCATTGATTTCAGCTCTGAGTTTAACTATTTCCTATCTTCGACTACTTTTGGTGTTGGTCTGTTCTTCTTTTTCTAGGGCTTTGAGCTGAAGTGTTAGGTTGTTTATTTGTTGATTTTTACTTCTTTTATTGAATGCGCTCCATTAAATAAATTTTCCTCTAAGTACTGCTTTCATAGTGTCCCAAAGATTTTGATATGATGTTTCTTTGTTCTCATTTACCTCTAGGAATTTTTTAATTTCCTTCCTAATATCTTCTGTTATCCATTCATCATGTAATAGCATATTGTTTAATCTCCAGGTGTTGGAGTAGCTTCTGTTTTTTACTCTTTCATTTATTTCTAACTTCAAACCATTATGATCTGATAGAATACAAGGTAGTGTCTCTATCTTCTTGTATTTGCTTACATTAGCTTTGTGGCATAATATATGGTCTATTTTAGAGAAGGATCCATGTGCTGCTGAGAAGAAAGTGTATTCGCTCTTGGTTGGATGGTATATTCTAGAAATGTCCGTTAAGTCTAAATTATTGATTGTGTTATTGAGATCTATGGTTTCTTTGTTCAATTTTTGTTTGGAAGATCTGTCCAGTGGTGAGAGAGGCGTGTTAAAATCACCTAGTATTATTGTGTTATGGTCTATTTGGTTTCTGAAATTGAAAAGGATTTGTTTGACATACATGGATGAGCCACTGTTTGGGGCATAGATGTTTATGATTGTTATGTCTTGCTGATTTATGGTTCCCTTAAGCAGTATGTAATGTCCTTCTTTATCCCTTTTGACTAGTTTTGACTTGAAGTCCACCTTATCTGAAATGAGGATGGATACCCCAGCTTTTTTGCTGAGTCCATGTGCATGATATGTTTTCCCCCATCCTTTCACCTTTAGTCTATGTGTATCTCTTTCTACGAGGTGAGTCTCTTGCAGGCAACATATTGTTGGATCTTTCTTTTTGATCCAATCTGCCAGTCTATGTCTTTTGATTGATGAGTTCAGGCCATTAATATTCAGGGTTATTATTGAGATATGATTAGTATTCCCGGTCATTTGGTTCATTTTATTTATTTATTTATTTGTTTATTTATTTATTTATTTATTTTGAGACGACTTGGTTCTTCCTTTTTTTTTTTTTTTTTTTTTTATTGTAAACAAATGGGATACATGTTGTTTCTCTGTTTGTACATGGCGTAAAGGCATACCATTTGTGTAATCATAAATTTACATAGAGCAATGTTGTTTGATTCATTCTGTTATTTTTTTCCCTTCCCCCCACCCCTCCCACCCCTCTTTACCCTCTATACAGTAGTTCCTTCCTCCATACTTGCCCCCCTCCCTAACCCTAACTCTAACCCTTCCCTCCCCCCCATTATGTGTCAACCTCCACTTATTAGCGATATCATTCGTCCTTTGGCTTTTTGAGATTGGCTTATCTCACTTAGCATGATATTCTCCAATTTCATCCATTTGCCTGCAAATGTCATAATTTTATCATTCTTTATGGCTGAGTAATATTTCATAGTATATATATACCACAGTTTCTTTATCCACTCATCAATTGAAGGGCATCTAGGTTGGTTCCACAGTCTGGCTATTGTGAATTGAGCAGCTATGAACATTGATGTGGCTGTATTTCTGTAGTATGCTGATTTTAAGTCCTTTGGGTATAGGCCAAGGAGTGGGATAGCTGGGTCAAATGGTGGTTGCATTCCAAGTTTTCTAAGGAATCTCCACACTGCTTTCCATAGTGGCTGCACTAATTTGCAGCCCCACCAGCAGTGTATGAGTGTACCTTTCTCCCCACATCCTCGCCAACACCTGTTGTTGCTCGTATTCTTGATAATCGCCATTCTAATTGGGGTGAGATGGAATCTTAGGGTGGTTTTGATTTGCATTTCTCTTATTACTAGAGATGTTGAACATTTTTCCATATGTTTGTTGATTGCTTGTAGATCTTCTTCTGTGAAGTGTCTATTCATTTCCTTAGCCCATTTGTTGACTGGACTGTTTGAATTCTTGGAGTAGAGTTTTTTGAGTTCTTTATAGATTCTGGAGATTAGTGCTCTATCTGAAGTATGATTGGCAAAGATATTCTCCCACTCTGTAGGCTCTTTCTTCACATTGCTGATAGTTTCCTTTGCTGAGAGAAAGCTTTTTAGTTTGAATCTATCCCAGTGGTTGATTCTAGCTTTTATTTCTTGTGCTATGGGAGTCCTGTTAAGGAAGTCTGGTCCTAGACCAACAAGGTGAAGATTTGGACCTACTTTTTCTTCTATAATCTGCAGGGTCTCTGGTCTGATTCCGAGGTCCTTAATCCATTTTGAGTTTAGTTTCGTGCATGGTGAGAGATATGGGTTTAGTTTCATTCTGTTGCATATGGATTTCCAATTCTCCCAGCACCATTTGTTGAAGAGGCTATCTTTTCTCCATTGCATATTTTTGGCCCCTTTGTCTAGTATGAGAAAATTGTATTTATTTGGGTTTGTGTCCGTGTCCTCTATTCTGTACCATTGATCTACCTTTCTATTTTGGTACCAATACCATGCCGTTTTTGTTACTATTGCTTTGTAGTAGAGTTGAAGATCTGGTATTGCAATACCCCCTGTTTCACTCTTCCTGCTAAGGATTGCTTTAGCTATTCTGGGTTTCTTATTCTTCCAGATGAATTTCATAATTGCCTGCTCTATTTCTGTAAGGTACGTCATTGGGATTTTAATTGGAATTGCATTGAATTTGTATAGCACTTTAGGTAGTATGGCCATTTTGACAATATTAATTCTTCCTATCCAAGAACATGGAAGATCTTTCCATCTTCTAAGGTGTTCTTTAATTTCTTTCTTTAGTGTTGTACAGTTCTCATTGTAGAGGTCTTTCACCTCTTTTGTGAGATTGATTCCCAAGTATTTTATTTTTTTCGAGGCTATTGTGAATGGGGTAGTTTTCCTAATTTCTCTTTCTGAAGATTCATCAATTATGTATAAAAATGCGTTGGATTTATGGGCATTGATCTTGTAACCTGCTACTTTACTGAAATCACTTATGAGTTCTAAGAGTTTTCTGGTGGAATTTCCAGGTTCCTCTAAATATATAATCATGTCATCAGCGAACAGGGATAGTTTGAGTTCTTCTTTTCCAATTCGTATCCCTTTAATTTCTTTGGTTTGTCTAATTGCTCTGGCCAGAGTCTCAAGAACGATGTTGAATAGAAGTGGTGAAAGAGGGCATCCCTGCCTTGTTCCAGTTTTTAGGGGGAATGCTTTCAGTTTTTCACCATTTAGAATGATATTAGCCATGGGCTTAGCATAAATGGCCTTTACAATATTAAGGAATGTTCCCACTATCCCTATTTTTTCTAGTGTTTTGAGCATGAAGGGGTGCTGTATTTTATCAAATGCTTTTTCTGCATCTATTGAAATAATCATGTGATTCTTGACTTTAAGTCTATTAATATGGTGAATTACGTTTATTGATTTCCTGATGTTGAACCAACCTTGCATCCCTGGGATGAAACCCACTTGATCATGGTGCACTATCTTTTTAATAGGTTTTTGTATGCGATTTGCTAAAATTTTGTTGAGAATTTTTGCGTCGATGTTCATTAAGGATATTGGTCTGAAATTTTCTTTCCTTGATGAGTCTCTGTCTGGTTTAGGTATCAGTGTGATATTGGCTTCATAGAATGAGTTTGGGAGGGTTCCCTCCTCTTCTATTTTATGGAATACTTTGAGAAGTATTGGAATGAGCTCTTCCTTAAAGGTTTTGTAGAACTCGGCTGAGAACCCATCTGGTCCCGGACTTTTCTTTGTTGGTAGGCTTTTGATGACTTCTTCTATTTCAGTACTTGAAATTGGTCTATTTAAATTGTTTATGTCCTCCTCATTCAGTTTAGGCAATTCATATGTCTCTAGAAACCTGTTGATGTCTTCGAAATTTTCTATTTTGTTGGAGTATAGATTTTCAAAATAGCTTCTAATTATGTTTTGTATTTCCATCCTGTCTGTTGTGATATTTCCTTGTTCATTCCGAATTTTAGTGATTTGGGTTTTCTCTCGTCTTCTCTTTGTTAGTGTGGCTAAAGGTTTATCAATTTTGTTTATTTTTTCGAAGAACCAACTATTTATTTTGTCAATTTTTTGTATTGTTTCTTTTGTTTCAATTTCATTGATTTCAGCTCTGAGTTTAACTATTTCCTGTCTTCTACTACTTTTGGTGCTGTTCTGTTCTTCTTTTTCTAAGGCTTTGAGCTGTAGTGTTAGGTTGTTTATTTGTTGAGTTTTACTTCTTTTATTAAATGCGCTCCATGAAATAAATTTCCCTCTAAGTACTGCTTTCATAGTGTCCCAGAGATTTTGATATGATGTTTCTTTGTTCTCATTTACCTCTAAGAATTTTTTAATTTCCTTCCTAATATCTTCTGTTATCCATTCATCATATAATAGCATATTGTTTAATCTCCAGATGTTGGAATAGTTTCTGTGTTTTACTCTTTCATTTATTTCTAACTTCAATCCATTATGATCTGATAGAATACATGCTAGTGTCTCTATCTTCTTGTATTTGCTAACATTAGCTTTGTGGCATAATATATGGTCTATTTTAGAGAAGGATCCATGTGCTGCTGAGAAGAAAGTGTATTCACTCTTGGTTGGATGGAATATTCTATAAATGTCCGTTAAGTCTAAATTATTGATTGTGTTGTTGAGATCTATGGTTTCTTTGCTCAATTTTTGTCTGGAAGATCTGTCCAGTGGTGAGAGCAGCGTGTTAAAATCACCTAGTATTATTGTGTTGTGGTCTATTTGGTTTCTGAAATTGAGAAGGATTTGTTTGACATACATAGATGAGCCACTGTTTGGGGCATAGATGTTTATGATTGTTATATCTTGCTGATTTATGCTTCCCTTAAGCAGTATGAAATGACCTTCTTTATCCCTTCTGACTAACTTTGGCTTGAAGTCCACATTATCGGAAATGAGGATGGATACTCCAGCTTTTTTGCTGAGTCCATGTGCATGGTATGTTTTTCCCCATCCTTTCACCTTTAATCTATGGGTATCTTTTTCTATGAGGTGAGTCTCTTGCAGGCAACATATTGTTGGATCTTTCTTTTTAATCCAGTCTGCCAGTCTATGTCTTTTGATTGATGAATTCAGACCATTAACATTCAGGGTTATTATAGAGAAATGATTTGGTTTCCCGGTCATTTGGTTCATTTTTAAAATTTTGTTTATTTATTTGTTTGACACAACTTGTTTCCTCCTTTATTTGACAATTCCTTTAGGATAATTCCTCCCTTTGCTGATTTGCTTCTTTGTTTTTCATCTCTTCCTCATGGAATATTTTGTTGAGAATGTTCTGTAATGCTGGCTTTCTTCTTGTAAATTCTTTTAGCTTTTGTTTATCATGGAAGGATTTTATTTCATCGTCAAATTTGAAGGTAAGTTTTGCTGGGTATAAGATTCTTGGTTGGCATCCATTTTCTTTCAGGGCTTGAAAAATGTTGTTCCAGGCCCTTCTAGCTTTTAGGGTCTGGATTGAAAAATCTGCTGATATGCGTATTGGTTTCCCCCTGAATGTAATTTGGTTCTTTTCTCTCACAGTCTTTAAAATTCTGTCTTTATTTTGTATGTTAGGTATTTTCATTATAATGTGCCTTGGTGTGGGTCTGTTGTAATTTTGTGTATTTGGAGTCCTGTAAGCCTCTTGAACTTGATTTTCCATTTCATTCTTCAGATTTGGGAAATTTTCTGATATTATTTCATTGAATAGGTTGTTCATTCCTTTGGCTTGTTTCTCTAGGCCTTCCTCAATCCCAATAATTCTTAAATTTGGCCTTTTCATGATATCCCATAGTTCTTGTAGATTCTGTTCATGATTTCTTATCATCTTCTCTGTTTGTTCAGCTTTGTTTTCAAGGTTAAATATTTTGTCTTCAATGTCTGAGGTTCTGTCTTCCAGGTGTTCTATCCTATTGGATATGCTTTCTATGGAGTTCTTAATTTGGTTTATTGTTTCCTTCATGTCAAGGATTTCTGTTTGGTTTTTTTTCAATATCTCTAACTCTTTATTGAAGTGATCTTTTGCTTCCTGTATTTGCTCTTTTAACTGTCGATTGGTGCGATCATTCAGTGCCTGCATTTGCTCTTGCATCTCGTCATTTGCTTCCCTGAGCATTTTAATTATGTACATTCTGAACTCCCTTTCTGTCATTTCTTCTGCCATGCTGTCGTTGGGTTTCATTGATGTAACATCTAGATTTGTTTGCATCATTTTCTTTCCTTGTTTTCTCATATTGTTCAGGTATCAGTTGACCGCTGTGATATTGCAGATTTCCTCTATTGTCTTATAATATCCCTGAAGATTTCTATTATATCCCCTCTTAGTCTTCAGTAGCCTGAAATCTTGGAGGAAGTTGATAATGCAGTGCTCCACAAGGGAGCTGACTCCCTAGGGGTGGTGGCCTTCAGGTGGGGTATATTCCCTGCTAGTGGGCAGAGGTACCTTCACTTGCTGATGAATGGTCATCCAGAAGGGAAGTAGGTTGTGGGCTGATGCAAGACCAGTTTGGGCCTGTGTCTCTGATTTTACGGTCCTTTTGGGAGAACCTCACCCAACAGGGAGGAGTCACCCGGTGGGGAGGTCTCGCTGGTCGGTTTTCCTCCCAGAGGTTCCGTTCAATTCACAACTACCGCCTGGGCTGGGCAGCCTTCTTCTGCAATGATCCCAGGGACCCGGACCTACCTCCTGGGCCTGGAAGCCTCACCCTTCACAAACGAATCTCCTTCGGCTGCCTCTCCTCAGAGAAGCTGCCTGCAGTCCTGGAGCCTTCGCTCCGCCCCTCAGTTTGTCTGTGGGGCCCTTCCACCAAGAAGCCGTCTAGGACCCTGCTCTGCACTTTTCGCCTGGCTATGCGGCCCCTCCTCTGAGCAGCCACCTGGAGCCCCTTACAATCGCTCCGAGTCCCAGTGACCCGCCACACGCCTTTTCCTCCGGCAGCCACCTGTTGTTCCGTGCGGTCGCTCTAAGACCAAGTGACCCACCACGCACCACTTTCTCCACCAGGCAGTCACCCAGAGATCTGGTGCGTCACGAGTCCCAAGAACTCACTGTGCACCTTCTTGTCCCGACTGCCTCCCGTAGCCCTGGTGCAGTCACTTCGAGCCCAAGCACCCCGCCGCGCTCCTCCTCCTTCTCCAGACAACCCCCCTATGTTCAGGAGCGGATGCTCTGGGACCAAACCACTCACCACGCTGTTCCACCGGATAGCCGCCCAGAGCCCTGGCGCAGCTGCTCCAATTCCAAGCGACGTGCCGAGCCCGTATTTCTCCTTCTCCTCTGGGCAGCCCCCTGTGTTCAGGGGTGGTCACGTTCAGTCCAAACAGCTCACCAAGCACCTTCTCCTTTGGGCAGCCTCCCAGAGCGCGGGTGGGTTGCGCCGAGTCCAAGCGCTGTGGTGAACAGCCACCTCTTCAATGCTCCCAGCTGTCTGCGGTCACTGCTCCGGCGGGGGGAGGGGCGCCTCGCCGGCAGTTCTACTTTGCAAAGATCCCTGCTTTCGGGGCTACCGCCCTGTCCGGGGGCTACCGCCCCGTCCGCCTGCCCAGTGGGAAACACTCACCCGGCTTCTTTGAGTTGGTCCCAAGTCTCTCAATATCTCCTTTTCTTGAGTCCTGAACCCACGCTGCTCCTCCGGATAGCCGCCCGGAGCCCTGGCGCAGCTGATCCAATTCCAAGCGACGTGCTGAGCCGGTATTTCTCCTTCTCCTCTGGGCAGCCCCCTCTTCAATGCTCCCAGCTGTCTGCGATCACTGCTCCGGCGGGGGGAGGGGCGCCTCGCCGGCAGTTCTGCTTTGCAAAGATCCCTGCTTTCGGGGCTACCGCCCCGTCCAGGGCTCCTGCCCCGTCCGGGACGTCTGCCCAGTGGGAGATTCTCGCCCGGCTGCTTTGAGTTGGTCCCAAGGCTCTCTATATCTCCTCTTCTTGAGTCCTGAGTCCTGGAGCAACACGAAACGCAGCCACCCTCTAGTCCGCCATCTTGAATCCCCGCTTGTGTTCTTGATAATCGCCATTCTAATTGGGGTGACATGAAATCTTAGGGTAGTTTTGATTTGCATTTCTCTTATTACTAGAGATGTTGAACATTTTTTCATGTATCTGTTGATTGCTTGTACATCTTCTTCTGTGAAGTGTCTGTTCATTTCCTTAGCCCATTTGTTGACTGGATTATTTGTATTCTTGGTGTAGAGTTTTTTGAGTTCTTTTTAGATTCTGGAAATTAGCGCTCTATCTGAAGTATGAGTGGCCCTGCCCTTTTATACTTCAATTGGTATCTAATTCAAGGAAGTAAAAGAAGGACTGGGTAACTATGTCTGGGGAAGTAGTATCCTGCAGAACCTTACACACCACATTTTGATTTTTATAAAGAGTCACAGAAAGTAATCAGGTCAAGTCATGCTTAACTTGAACAGTTAGCCTTAGAAGGTTTTAAGTAAAGATATGACATGATTATATTTGTATTTTCAGAAAAATCATACTGACAGAAAGGTGAAGAACAGACAACACAAAGTCAAGAGTGGTTTCTGAGTGAACCAGTTATGAAAGTGCAATAATCCTGGCAAGAGATGATGGTCATTTGGCAAAGGTTGTTGGTGGCAGAGAGCACACGTTTTACAATGATTCAAGAGATAATTAAGAAGCAGAACCAAAAGGACTTAGTGTTGGGTTAGATATAATTAGGCTAACCTTGCATTTGTGATCCTCCTGTCTCAGACTCCCAAATCTATGGATTATTGGTGTGTGCCATCACACCTGGATGATTCTTAGTTTACTTACTAAACAATTATTTGAATGTGATGTCATTCCCAATAAAGAAGACTTTAGAGGAAAAAAGGCTGGTGGAAAAGATGAGTTCAGTCTTAGATATAACAAGTTTGATGGGTTCAAAAGATATCCAGAAGTTAGTTAATTATACAAGGTTGGGGAGACTAGGAACAAGAAGCAAAGGTGTTGAGAAAGGCTACTTAAGCAAATAAAAGAAATAGTAGGTAACCAAACTGGAAAGAAGTAAAACTACTATCACTATTCACAGATGACATGATCTTGTATATACAGAAAATCCTAAGGAATCCACACAAAACTATAAGAGGTAATTAAATGTTCCGCAAGTTTACAAGGTTCAATATTCAAAAATCAGTTGTACTTATACATCTAATGATTGATACAAAAATGTAATTAAGATAAGTTATAGAATTTTATCATTACTCCAGAAATATCCCTCATGTCCTTACCAGTTAAATAATCTCCAGAGACAACCATTGTTTTTTTTAAACCACTGATTAAAATTTTATTTTAGAACTTTGTATAATAAAATTATTAAATATATACTCTTGTGAGTAGAGATTTTTCCATTCAGCATTTTTTCAAGATATATTAATGTTGTGTACATCTGTAGTTGTAGTTTGTTCTTTTAATTAATGAACAGTAGTAGTTCATTATATGAACATACTGGTTTATTTAACTATTCTCTTGTTCAAGTACAACTAGGCTGTTCCAATTTGGAGATCGTATGAGCAAAGTTACCATGAACAATCTTGTACAATGGTTTTTGTTGATACTGTTGAAATGTACTTTATTTAACTTGGGTAAATATTTAGAAGTAAAATTCCTGGGTCATAAAATAAGTATATGAGCTGGGCACAGTGGTGCACACCTATAATCCCAGCAGCTCGGGAGGCTGAGGCAGGAGGATCTCAAGTTCAAAGCCAACCTCAGCAATGGCGAGGGTGGCTTTTAACTCAGTGAGACCCTGTCTCTAAACAAAATACAAAATAGGGCTGAGGATGTGGTGCAGTGGTTGAGAACCCCTAAGTTCAATCCCCAGTACCTCTCCCAAAATAAAATAAGCATTATGTACAGATCATTTTCCAAAGACGTTAAATTATTTTATATTCCTAATAATAATATATATCTGAGACTTTATTTTTTACTTATTGATTTTTGGTGGTGGTACTGGGAATTGAACCATGACTTCACACATGGTAGGCAGCAAGCACTCTATCACTGAGAACATCCTTACATCCTTAATAATATTTGGCTTTTTAATTTTAGTCAGTCCAGTGGGAATGCTGGTTTCAATTTACATTTCTCTACTGATTAAAGAAGTTGAAAGCTATTTCATGTGTTTATTAGCAATTTGTGTTTGTGTTTATTTATTTGTAGTGCTAGAAATTGAACCAGGAGCTCACATAAGCCAGGCAAATGCTCTATCACAGAGTTATACTACTAGCCACATATATAATCTTTTTTTGGGGTGGGGGGACTGAACCCAGGGGTACTTTACCACTGAGCTATATCCCGAGTCCTGTCTATTTTTTATTTTGAGACAGGGTTTCACTAAGTTGCTGAAGTCAACCTTGAACTTGCAATCCTCCTGCCTCAGTATCCCAAGTTACTGGGATTACAGGTATGTGCTACTGTACACTGCCAAGTATAAAATCTTGTGAAATGTCTGTTCACATCTTTTGTCCATATATTATTGGGTCATCTTTTTCATTATTAAGTTGTAAGTATTCCTTAACTTAAATACCAATCTCTTGTCAAATATATAGCAAATATTATATTTGAAGGACAAGTATTTATTGAATTAACTACTTACAAATTTTTAAGTAATCCTACAGAACTTCTCTCTTTGAAATTAGAGACTCAGATTCAAAATTGTCAGAGTTTGAGGAAGGTATTTAACTTTCTTGGGCATTTTCTTGCTTCTATAATATAAAGACAGTACTGCTCTTCAGAGGGTTGTAATGATTTAGACAATGAATTTCAATGTATCTACCACATAGAAGGTCCTCAATAAATGTTAGTTCTGTTCTGAGTTTAGTTCTATGATAATATGGCAGTTTCTGCCTTAAATAGCTAAATTTCAATTCTTAAGTCTGCAACAGTATAAAATTTTAAATTTTCACAATGGTACAAATCATTGAGATAAAAGATCATAAAAAATTAGGGCTCATGGGAAGAGATTAATGCTTTTATTCTAATTCAGTAGCATATGCAAAATAAGGCTAAACCTAAACATAGTCAAATCTAATGAAAATCAGTTGGAAGCAAAATTGAAAAGAAAAATGTGAAGAATTCATATTCTACTGTGCTAAGAATTATCTGCTATTGCACTGGGAAATTTTTAGTGACTCGTTATTGCACAAACAATTGTACTAAATCCTACATATTCTAGATTAGTTGTATTTCATCTCTTACATGAGAGATTCACATAAAAAATATTTTAATCCACTGGTGCATCTGGAAGCAGAGGCAGGAGAATCACAAGTTTGAGACCAGCCTAACAACACAGCAAGACCCTATCTCAAAATAAAGATTTTAAAAAGGGTGGAAATGTATGCTCAGTGTGCATCTGTAAGGGCCTGTGTTCAATTCCTGGGACTGTGCAAAAAAAAAAAAAAAAAAATAGGCAGGGAGTATATAGCTCAGTAATAAAAGCGCCCCTGGCTTAAATCACCAGTAAAACAAAAATAATAATAAATTTAACACAACTGCATGTTTATGGTGACAACTTCAGCTTACTAAGTAATATTTTAAGTAAGTTATACTAATAAACAGTATAAAACTAGTATAAGTTATAGTAACAACTATAAGCTGAACAGTACAAAGCTTTTTTATTGTTTTTTGTTCCTATATTTGTTGTTGTTATAAAAAATTTCAGGTTCTGCTGAGCATGGTAGCATATGCCTACATTCTAAGGAACATGGAAGGCTGAGGCAGGAGGACACAATTTCAAGGCCAGCTTCAGTGATTTACTGAGATACTGTCTCAAAATTCAAAAATAAAAAATAAAAATAAAAAAGTCTAGCAGTGTAGCTCAGTGGTAAAGCAGTCCTGGATTCAATTCCAAGTACTACCACCAAAAAAAAAAAAAAAAAAAAATCCAAATTTGGTCCTCTTAAGTAGTCAAGTTAATTCTCCTAGATGTCAACTCTTTCATTTGTAAAGTGGAGATATTATTGATTGTATATCACTCCACTGTAGCTCAAATGAGATAAGCTTATAAAGTCCTTATTTAGCATAAGCCTAATAAAGTTTATAAAGTCCATATTTAGCATATAGTAAATGCCTACTAAATATTAATTATTTATTGTTCTTAAAGCATGTTAATCAAGATTTTTTAAGATTTTTAGTGACTAGTTATGGCTTCCCATTTTCTAATCTGGAGAAGCAACTGAGATATGATTACTATTCATTTTTTAAACTAACTGGAAATCATTGATAGAGATCCTTCAGATCTAGCTTAAATGTCATTTTTAAAATTATTTTTATTGTAAACAAAAGGGATACATCTTGTTTCTCTGTACATGAAGTAGAGGCATACCATTTGTGTAATCATACATTTACCTAGGGTAATAGTTTTTGATTCATTCTGTTATTTTTTCTCACCCGCCAATGTCATTTTCTTGAAGAGATTTACTCTTCATATGTTTTAATTTCTAATACAGTAAATATCAATAGATATGAGTTATATAAGTAGATGTTCCTTGGGGGTCCTCAGTAATTTTTAACAATGCAAAGGGGTTCTGAGATCAAAATTTTGAGACTGATATAAAGCACTGATTTGAAAATATCTACTCTGCATTTAAAGCATATTATGGTCTCTCAAACTTCTGGATGGCTTATTCTCTTCAGATACTTCAGATACGTAATCTTCTGCAGCTGAAAAACACCCTCCCATAAAAGGAGCTATTGAAGATTGCTACAAACCTTTCTCTTACAGCATGGCCTCATAGCCTTACCAGGACCTCTAAGATCACAGAGTTTACAACAGTTATGAAACAAACACAGTTAGATTATAACCATCATAGCAAATCATTCTTAAAATGAGTTTTATAAACCAGTCTTGAGTAAAACTTCCAAATGTTGTACTTCTTTTCTTCCCGTGTTAAAACTGACTGCTTTTTACCAAACTCCATAACAGAAAGTAAGTTGAGAAAATCTAAAACTTCTGTGGGACAGATCATAAAGACAAAGAGAAAAATAAATAAAATCACCCCATTTATTATAAAATTTCCCCATTTACAAAGTTGTTTGGTTTTTCTACCTATATCACAAAGTAAATTATTTGTGTTAAAATGTATAACCATCACCAACTTAAAACATCTCATACTACAGAAAAAAAGGTTAATTTTACACAAATGCTTAATAAATTCACAATATATGAACTGAATACATTGACCTCAACTACAGAGTAATTGTTCTGATACAGTACTTGCTAGCCAGTTACAATGTCTGTGCATTAAAGATGTGATATAAGCCGAGTACCTATAATCCCAGCAGTGAGGAGGCCAAGGCAGGAGGATTTCAATTTCAAAGCCAGCCTCAGCAAAAGGGAGGTTCTAAGCAACTCAGGGAGACCCTGTCCATAAATAAAAAATAAAATAGGGCTAGGGATGTGGTTCAGTGGTTGAGTGTCCCCGAGTTCAATCCCTGGTACCCCACTCCCCCCAAAAAAAGATGTGATGTAAGAGAAAATGAGAATGATGGATGTTATTAAGATGACACACAAAACCTGTATGAAGTTTTTATTTACAGACAGGAAAGGAAACAATTTCACTATATAATATTTTCCTTTTACTGATTTTTCTTTTGCCCTTCTCAAACATTTTTCAGGACTTGAAATTGTTCATTTATTTTTCACTATGCAAAACTGAATACAGCATAATTTAGAAAGAAGAGTCAGACTTTCTGTGAGACAGAAAGAAGGGCTTTACGTTCCCCAAGAGGTACTTTTACATTTTTTTTTTCTTCCATATTTGACAGCCACAGCTGTCAACACCTCCCCCACTAAGAGATTTACTTTGGTTGTGGTACTTTGGGTCATGGCAACTACCTCGGATGACTCCACCCCCTTTGCAGCCAGATATTCCCACTCTAGACTGTGAGAATCCCTTCTCTTCCCCAAAACTAAGCAGAAAATTTGCAGTAAGCTGCAAGATACTATATGTATATAAGCAGTCTTCCCCTCACCTTTTTTTTTTAATATTTTTTAGTTGTAGATGGGCACAATATCTTTATTTTTTTATGTGATGCTGAGGATCGAACCCAGTGCCTTACACATGTGAGGCAAGTGCTCTACCACTGAGCTATAGCCTCAGCACTCCCCTCACCCTTACTGAAACAGTTTGTGTACTGCTTCCCCTTATACTGCAGTGTAAGTCCTAATTAAGGCCTCTTTCAGAGAGTTTTATTTAGTCTATTCATGATTCCTATCTTGAGCTGGTTTGTACTGAGCTGGTAACATGAAAGGCTCCTGGCACTGAAATCAGCCAGCAGTCAAGGATGGTAACACACTGAGGGGCCTAGCAGACAGAGAAATGGCAGGGAATGATGGAAAGCTGCTGGCCCTGCATGCAGTAAGATTTCCAAAGAACTCTTACTGGCTTTAGCTGCTGGCTTCAGCTGCTAAGGTTAAGTGGGGAGAGCTGCTAACACTAAGAACTGAGAGCCACTGGCATTTAAAGCTCAGAGCTGCTAACACTGAAAGGAGCTACACTTTGCCTATTTGTGATTTCTTTCCAAGTTGAACAAAAGAACACACAACAGTTTGGTAACACCAGGGTTCTAACTCAAGTTCTCCCACTTAACCAGCTATATGAATCTGGACAAGTTTTGTTTTTGTTTTAATCTGGGTCTCATTTCCTCATCTGTAAAACTGGGAGAATTAACACTACATACCCCAAAAAATGAGGATTAAATAAATTAAAACTTGTTAAACAATTAGCACAGTGCCTGGCACATAGTAAATACTATGTGTTAGTCTTTAATACTGTTGTTGCCATATTTATGTAAATAAAAAGTAAATTAAACCAAAGTTTTAAGACTTAGAAAACTATAAGTTTATATAAATAAAAACAACATTCACTGTTTTAAAAAGCCTCAAAATTTTACCTTGTAATTTAAATAACCAAATATTTAAAATGAAATTTAAAATTATACATTTGTACTGTTAATTTAAACATGAAATTTAAAATGAACACGAAATAAAACTAAAACATCCAAAAATGAATTTTATTCAAATAACTACAGATCTGAAATGTTAGCTAAGGAAAAATTTTCTAAAATAACTCAAAGCAAACAAGTAATGGAGTAATTAATTCAAGATTGAATACCACATTTATTCATTTTTATTTTCAATCTTAAACTTGCAGGAAAAAAAAAGTTGCCAAACACAGTTCCAATAATTTTTTATGTGTCATTTGGGAGTAAATTGTCAACATGCTGCTTCATCTCCCTATAGTTTCTGTATATTTCCTTCAAATGAAGATATTCTTGGGCTGAGACAGAGATCAGTGATAGAGGGCTTTTCTAGCATATGCCAAGGCCCTGGGTTCAATCCCCAGCACCACAAAACAAAACAAATCCAACAAGGACATTCTCCTACATGACCATAAAAAAAAAAAAAAAAAAAAAATCAAAATCAGAAATCAACACTGAAACATATAATCCCCACAGACCATATTCAAGTTTTGTCAACTGCCCCAATAATGTCTCAAGAATGATCCATTGCAAAAGCAGTGTGGAGATTCCTTAGAAAACTTGGAATGGACCCACCATTTGACCCAGCTATCCCACTTCTCGGCCTATACCCATAGGACTTAAAATCAGCATACTACAGAGATACAGCCACATCAATGTTCATAGCTGCTCAATTCACAACAGTGGAACCAACCTAGATGTCCTTCAATTGATGAATGGATAAAGAAACTGTGGTATATATATACAATGGAATATTACTCGGCTATAAAGAATAATAAAATTATGGCATTTGCAGGCAAATGGATGAAATTGGAGAATATCATGCTAATCTCAAAAATCCAAAAGGCGAATGATCTCACTGATAAGCGGATGATGACACATAATGGGGGGTGGGAGGGACTGTATAGAGGGAAAAGAGGGGTGGGAGGGAAGGAAAAAATAGAATGAATCAAACATCATTACCCTAAGTAAATGTATGATTACGCAAATGTATGCTGTTACTCCATATACAAACAGAAACAACATGTATCCCATATGTTTACAATAAAAATAAATTTTAAAAAAATGATCCATTGCAAAGTCACACTGCATTTAGTTTTTATCTCTTCAGGCTCCTTCGATCTGGGATTTTCTTAGTATTTCCTTAACTTTTATGACCTCAATACTTTTAAAGACTAGTTTGAAAAATGACCCCAATAGTTGTCTGTCATTTCATCATGATTAGATACAGGTTATACAACTTCAACAGAAATATCACAGAAGTGGTGCTATATTCTTTCTGTATCCTATCAAATGGCATACAATTAGGATTTGGCCTATTACTGGTGAGGCTAATTTTGCTTATCTGACAATAGTGTTTGCCAGGCTTTCCTATTATAACATGTTACTCTTTTTTTCCACTTATAGTTAAAATATCTCATGGAAAGCTACATTCATATTATACAAATATACACACCAAATTCTCAAACTACTCATTTTTTATAAATTTATAACACAATGATCACATGGATTTCTCTTTTACTAATTGGGTTATATCCATTACTATCATAATTTGATGCTCAATTTGTCCCATATTTGGCCAGTGGGAACCCCCCCCTCCCATAAGCTACTTTTGTGATCTTTTGACATACTGCCATTATTCCCTGCTCTCTGGCACTAGAATATATTCAAGGCTCATGTGGCAGTTTCTCTGCCTCAACTCCTAGATTCAGCCAGCTGTCCACAGAGCTCCCATTCTTTTAGTTGAGAATAGCACTTAAAACCAAGATCTGAACATTAGGTATGATTACTTACTGAGATAGCACTGCTCCCAGGTCCTCTCAGAGAACAAAATTATACACATACATTTTACACACACATACACACACACACACACACACACACACAATTATATATATACATATATATACATAAACATATACACAAGCATACATACATCTCACAAGTTAACATAGGTATCTCCAATTACAATCCAATACCTCAAGGTTCATTCTAATTTGTCTCCCTATCTGTATTTTAGCACCCTTCTGACAGTGAGAAGCCTAGTTTTTGTTGGCTTTTATTACTATTAGTTGACCAATACTAAAAAAGTAACCTATCTTCCATTGCTACCACAGCCCCCTTCCTTAAGGACACACACACTCTCTCTCTGTTCATATACAACCTACACCACCCACTGCTGCCACCTCCTGTCATCCCCTGCTCACCCCACTTGAATTCTACCACCCCACACCTTTATGGTCTCTCACATCTCTATGCAAGTCATCCTCAACTCTTTCAGACTCCATGTAGATACTCTTCTTATTCCAGCTAAGCTTTAACACCTACACTAGGCCACTGTTCCAGCTGGAGTCTAATACGCTCTTGAATTCAGGTGGCTGCCATTCTCCCTTCTCCTCTGTTGCTTTTCTTTCTTGTTTTCCCAGGAATGTACTGAATTTTTCGGGAAGGGAAGTCAGAAAGAAGGGCGAATGGTTAAGGGTTCAGGGACGAAAGAGAAGAGGGAAGAGAACAGATATCATTTATGATAACTTAAAGTTGGCTACTTTGCTACATAATGATTCCTTGTGTTCCCCAAACCTATGCAGAAAATAAGGAATAAAAAATAAAAGAAAAAAATAGGAAAGAAAAAAAGAATATAAGAATATGATTCTGAAGAAAAAATATTTTCTTAAACATATTACATTCTTGTTTTTACTTATGTATCCAACCATTAAAAACTGTCATAGCTTTGGGTGGGAGGGAGGCAAGAATGGAGGAAGGAGGGACTGTATAGAGGGAAAAGAGAGGTGGGAGGGGTGGGGGGAAGGAAAAAATAACAGAATGAATCAAACACCATTACCCTATGTAAATGTATGATTACACAAATGGTATGCCTTTATGTACAAACAGAGGAGCAACATGTATCCCATTTGTTTACAATAAAAATAAATTTAAAAAAAAGAACTGTCACAGATTATAATAAGGCTCTAAACTGTGGCCTCTTTTTCCACCTGCTAATTGAGGAAACACACACACACACACACACACACACACACACACACTATACACACAGGAATTCAAAGTTCCTAAGCTGTAGGAAATGTAGAGTGGCAACAGCAATACAGCAATCCCTTTGACCCTACAACCCAAACTGTAAAATCAATAATGGTTAAAATTAGAGAGGGTTATATTTCATTAGCAAAACTTCTCTTAATTATGAATCTTGTTAAGTGGGAGAGGGGAGTCTGAGGATATTCTCTCTGCCCTTCTATGAGATAATTCAGGGAGACTGGTCAGTTACTACTTGATACCAAATGATAACCAGCTCTATAATATACCTTTATATGACCTCTATTTGTTCCCTGTCTCAGTACATTTTCTCTGACTCTTGCTTGCCTAGAGTTGCATTCCCTAATGACACAATAGCACATTTTAAAAGTATTTCCCAATTCGATGCAAGTAAAACTATTCTTTAGTTCAATGCATTCTATGGCACACAACAACACTGAGTTTTGACACCTGATAAGGATGAAGGGTTCCAGATTAGAAAGGAAGATGAAATTTTACTTTATGAGAAATAAGATCAGCAAGGTTACAGGCACAAGTTCAATATACGAAAAGCAACTTTATATATCCTAGCAATAAATAATCTAAAAATGAAATTAAAGAAATCATTTCATTTACAATACCATGTTTTAATGCCCAGAACCTGACAAAAGAGACTTTACATACATGAGCAAAGTTCTTAAGATATGAAGATTATCTAGATTTTCTGAGTATTTGTAAGAGGAAGTCAAGAGACAAAGTCAGAGAAAGGAAATGTGGCAATGGAAGTGAAGGTTGGAGTGATATGATATGAACAAGGAGAAAAGGGCCATGAGCCAAAGGATGCAGGTGGCTTTTAGAATCCAAAAAAAAAAAAAAGGCATGGAAAGAGATTCTCCCCAAGAGCCTCTAGCTGCAACCAGGCAACAAAAGAAAAATAGATTAATTGTACTTCATCAAAATAAAACACCGTGCCTCAAAAGACACTATCAAGAAAGGCAAAAACGACAATTTGCAAATCATATATTTCATAGAGGACTCATATCCAAAATAAATAAAAGAACTCTTATAATTCAACAGTAGAAAGACAACTCAATTTAAAAGGGGGCAAAAGATCTGAATAGATGTCTCTCTGAAGAAGATACACAAATGACCAAAAGAAAAGTGCATGAATAGATGCAAAAACTCACTATTCATCAAGGAAATGGAAGTCAAAATGAATCACAATGAGAAACACTCCCCCATGCACACAGGATAGCAATAATCCAAAGCAAGTTATGAAGAAACTGGAACACTCATACATTGTTGGTGGGATTATAAAATGGTGCGGCCAACTTGTATAAATGGTTTGGCAGTTTTCCAAAATGTTAAGCATAGTAATAATATGACCCAAAAATTCTACTCATACTACAATCATTTACTCAACAGAAATGAAAACACATATCCACACAAAAGCTTATAGATGAATGTTCACAGCACCATTATTCATAATAATTAAAAGGAAAACAACCCAGGGTTGGGTTGTGGCTCAGTGGTAGAGTACTTGCCTAGCATGTATGAGGCACTAAGTTTGATTCTCAGCACCATATATAAATAAATGAATAAAATAAAGGTCTATCAACATCTAAAAAATATTTTTTTAAAAAAGGAAAGCAACCCAAACATTCAACAACTAATTAATAAACAAAATGTCTTATATCCATGTAATGGAATATTATTCACCAATAAAAAAGGAATGCAGTACTGATACAGACTACAACATAGATGAACATTGAAAACAATGCTTAAGTTAAAAGATGCCAGTCACAAGACTATATACTATGATTGAATTATTTATTTATTTTTCTTTTTAGTACTGAGGATTGAACATAGGGCATCTTACCACTGAGCTACATCCCAAGTCCTTTTTATTTTTATTTTGAGACAAGTCTCACAAAGTTGCTGAGGTTGGCCTCGAACTTGAGATTCTCCTGCCTTAGTCTCCCAAGTCACTTGGTTTTCACGTGTGTCGTCATGCCCAGATGATTCAATTCTTATGAAATGTCTAGAACTCCATAACTCAGGTTTTAAGCAGAGGAAAATCTGTTTCTCTGTGACACAGTCTTTGCTGCTCATCCATCCCCTGCTGTTTACCCCATTTGTCCACCTCAATCACCTGCAGCCTCCCAGCATATCAACTACTTTTTGAGTGCAGATGGCTCCCTCATTGCCATCTATCATCCGGCATTTGCCTGTTTGCCTACCTCTTGCCTGTCCATTGCCTGCCTTTCATCTACCCATCACCCACCATCCAAGGCCCACCTGCCAATCATCCACCAGCACCCTGCAGACCACCCACACACTGCCTGCTGTTGCCTAGAAGTCCATTGTCACAGTACCCACAGGTTTGGTTACATGTGGCTGCCGCCAACAATCAGGACCTGCAGGACCCCTAGCCCAACTGACCGCACCCTACCTCCAGGACACCTCAGTCCTACCAACTATGCCCCACCTCCAGGACCCCCAGCCTGACTGACTGCACCCCACACATTCTGCGCCCATTCCCCATGCTGCAGCTCCCCATTTGCCAACACATTGGGAAGACAGTGCAGCCATCCTGGATTATCCTGGAAACAGAAGCTGCCATCTTTAGGTGGGGCCAATCCCATCCTGAGATGCCTGCTGGAAACTGGAAGCCCACTGGGAGGTACCTCTCATGCATCAGGCTACTGAAGACTGGGAGGTTTGAATAGTATATGACTATTCATATACTATAGTGTAGATTTCTTTTTCTCCTTTTAGAAAATTTTTAAGTTTTTATTTCTTTATTTTTCTCACTCTATTTTCCCTTTGTTTACATGTTTCCTCAGAGTCTCCTTCCTTTTCTCATGCTAACAACCAACATCTTCTGATTCCACTTTCACTCTTCCTATGATCCAGCACTTCTATATACTCTTTTCTTATCCCATTAACACCATTAACAGTTACATCCTACACCCCACTCCATCCTCTTTGTCCATTAGAAACTATAGACCTCATTGCAAATCTGGTTATACTGTAGATAATAATCAAACTTATCCTCTCTGTTTATTATGACAACACTGTTAACATCTTCATAGGGGCTATTTGGTATAGGGCTGTATATTGTCTGTACTGGGTGCTGCTAATATTGATCTCTCCCTTAAAAAAGAGGTTTTAGAAACCTGTAGGGTCACTATAAGCCTATAAGGGGGAAACTAAAATACCCCAGATCTGCACTGCCAGAGAAGAAGACACAAAAAAACCAAGATTCTATATTAATAGAATCCAACAAAATGGTAGAAGAAATGTCAGAAAAGGAGTTCAGAATATACATAATTAAAATGATTTGTGAAGCAAAGGATGAGATAAGATAGGAAATGCAGGCAATGAATGATCACTCCAAAAAGCAGTTGAAAGAGCAACTGCAGGAAGCAAAAGATCATTTCAACAAAGAGATAGAAATTCTCAAAAAACAAACAAACAGAAATCCTTGAAATGAAGAAAACAATAAACCAAATCAAAAACTCAATGGAAAGCATCACCAACAGACTAGATCACTTGAAAGACAGAACCTCAGACAATGAAGATAAAATATTTACTCTTGAAAATAAAGTTGATCAAACAGAGAAGATGGTAAGAAATCATGACTGAAACCTCCAAGAACTATGGGACATCATGAAAAGACCAAATTTAAGAATTATCAGGATTGAGGAAGGCACAGAGACACAAACCAAAGGATTGAACAACCTATTCGATGAAATAATATCAGAAAATTTCCCAAACCTGAAGAATGAAATGGAAAATCAAATACAAGAGGCTTACAGAACACCAAATGCACAAAATCACAACAGATCTACAAGGCACATTATAATGAAAATGCCTAACATACAAAATAACGATAGGATTTTGAAGGCTGTGAGAGAAAAGCATCAGATTACATATAGGGGAGAAACCAATACAATTATCAGCAGATTTCTCAGCCCAGACTCTAAAAGCTAAAAGGGCCTGGAACCACATATTTCAAGCTCTGAAAGAATATGGTTACCAACCAAGAATCATATACCCAGCAAAGCTAACCTTCAGATTTGAAGAAGAAATAAAATCTTTCCATGTTAAACAAAACTTAAAAGATTTTGCAAATGAAAAGCCTGCGCTATAGAATATTTTCAACAAAATATTCCATAAGAAGTAAATGAAAAACAACAATGTAGGTCAGCAAAGGGAGGAACTACCGAAAAAAAAAAAAAAGTGGGGGTTTCCATTCATGCTATTGAATGAAGCATGGATAACAGAAGACATCAAGGAGGAGATTAAAATATTCTTAGAGGTAAATGAGAACAATGATACAACATATCAAAATCTCTGGGACACTATGAAAGCAGTACTAAGAGGAAAATTCATTGCATGGAGCACACTCAAGAAAACAATAAAAAATCAACAATTAAATGACCCACCATTACAGCTCAAAGCCCTAGAAAAAGAAGAACATAACAACACCAAAAGTAGTACAAGGCAAGAAATAATTAAAATCAGAGTTGAAATTGAAACAAAAGAAACAATTCAAAAAATTGACAAAACAAAAAGTTGGTACTTTGAAAAAGAAAACAAAATAGATAAACCCTTAGCCACACTAACCAAGAGGAGAGAGAAAACTCACGTTACTAAAATTCATGATGAAAAAGGAAATACCATGATGGACACCATTGAAATACAAAACACAATTAGAAGCTACTTTGAAAATCCATACTCCAACAAAATAGAAAATCTTGAAGGCATCAACAAATTTCTAGAGATATATGATCTTCCCGAACTGAACCAGGAGGGCATACACAATCTAAGCAGATCAATTTCAAACAATTTCAAATAAGATCAAAAGACTACAAAACAAGAAAAGCCCGGGACTACACAGATTCTCAGCTGAGTTCTACAAATAAGAAATTCACAGAAAACTTATACCAATACTTCTCAAAGTATTCCATGAAATAGAAAAAGGAGGGAACCCTTCCAAACTCATTGTATGAAGCTAGTATCACTCTGATGCCAGACATTACCAAACAAAAATGCATCAAGGAAAGAAAACTTTAGACCAATATCTCTGATGAACATAGATGGAAAAATCCTTAACAAAATTCTGGAAAATCGCATACAAAAGCATATTAAGAAGATAGTGCACCACGATCAAATGGGGTTCATCCTGGGGATGCAAGGTTGGTTCAACATCCAGAAATCAGAGGGGGATTCAAGATGGCGGACTAGAGGGTGGCTGCGTTTCGTGTTGCTCCAGGACTCAGGACTCAAGAAGAGGAGATATAGAGAGCCTTGGGACCAACTCAAAGCAGCCTGGCAAGAGTCTCCCACTGGGCAGCCGTCCCGGACGGGGCAGGAGTCCTGGACGGGGCGGTAGCCCCAAAAGCAGGGACCTTTGCAAAGTAGAACGGCCGGCGAGGCGCCCCTCCCCCCGCCGGAGCAGTGATCGCAGACAGCTGGGAGCATTGAAGAGGGGGCTGCCCAGAGGAGAAGGAGAAATACGGGCTCGGCACGTCGCTTGGAATTGGATCAGCTGCGCCAGGGCTCCGGGCGGCTATCCGGAGGAGCAGCGTGGACTCAGGACTCAAGAAAAGGAGATATTAAGAGACTTGGGACCAACTCAAAGCAGCCGGGTGAGTGTTTCCCACTGGGCAGGCATCCCGGACGGGGCGGTAGCCCCCGGACACGGCGGTAGCCCCGAAAGCAGGGATCTTTGCAAAGTAGAACTGCCGGCGAGGCGCCCATCCCCCCGCCAGAGCAGTGATCACAGACAGCTGGGAGCATTGGAGAGGTGGCTGTTCACCACAGCGCTTGGACTCGGCGCAACCCACCCGCGCTCTGGGAGGCTGCCCAAAGGAGAAGGTGCTTGGTGAGCTGTTTGGACTGAACGTGACCACCCCTGAACACAGGGGGCTGCCCAGAGGAGAAGGAGAAATACGGGCTCGGCACGTCGCTTGGAACTGGAGCAGCTGCGCCAGGGCTCTGGGCGGCTATCTGGTGGAACAGCGTGGTGAGTGGTTTGGTCCCAGAGCATCCGCTCCTGAACATAGGGGGGTTGTCTGGAGAAGGAGGAGGAGCGCGGCGGGGTGCTTGGGCTCGAAGTGACTGCACCAGGGCTACGGGAGGCAGTCGGGACAAGAAGGTGCACAGTGAGTTCTTGGGACTCGTGACGCACCAGATCTCTGGGTGACTGCCTGGTGGAGAAAGTGGTGCGTGGTGGGTCACTTGGTCTTAGAGCGACCGCACGGAACAACAGGTGGCTGCCGGAGGAAAAGGTGTGTGGCGGGTCACTGGGACTCGGAGAGATTGTAAGGGGCTCCAGGTGGCTGCTCAGAGGAGGGGCCGCATAGCCAGGCGAAAAGTGCAGAGCAGGGTCCTAGACGGCTTCTTGGTGGAAGGGCCCCACAGACAAACTGAGGGGCGGAGCGAAGGCTCCAGGACTGCAGGTAGCTTCTCTGAGGAGAGGCAGCCGAAGGAGATTCGTTTGTGAAGGGTGAGGCTTCCAGGCCCAGGAGGTAGGTCCGGGTCCCTGGGATCATTGCAGAAGAAGGCTGCCCAGCCCAGGCGGTAGTTGTGAATTGAACGGAACCTCTGGGAGGAAAACCGACCAGCGAGACCTCCCCACCGGGTGACTCCTCCCTGTTGGGTGAGGTTCTCCCAAAAGGACCGTAAAATCAGAGACACAGGCCCAAACTGGTCTTGCATCAGCCCACAACCTACTTCCCTTCTGGATGACCATTCATCAGCAAGTGAAGGTACCTCTGCCCACTAGCAGGGAATATACCCCACCTGAAGGCCACCACCCCTAGGGAGTCAGCTCCCTTGTGGAGCACTGCATTATCAACTTCCTCCAAGATTTCAGGCTACTGAAGACTAAGAGGGGATATAATAGAAATCTTCAGGGATATTATAAGACAATAGAGGAAATCTGCAATATCACAGCGGTCAACTGATACCTGAACAATATGAGAAAACGAGGAAAGAAAATGATGCAAACAAATCTAGATGTTACATCAATGAAACCCAACGACAGCATGGCAGAAGAAATGACAGAAAGGGAGTTCAGAATGTACATAATTAAAATGCTCAGGGAAGCAAATGACGAGATGCAAGAGCAAATGCAGGCACTGAATGATCGCACCAATCGACAGTTAAAAGAGCAAATACAGGAAGCAAAAGATCACTTCAATAAAGAGTTAGAGATATTGAATAAAAACCAAACAGAAATCCTTGAAATGAAGGAAACAATAAACCAAATTAAGAACTCCATAGAAAGCATAACCAATAGAATAGAACACCTGGAAGACAGAACATCAGACATTGAAGATAAAATATTTAACCTTGAAAACAAAGTTGAACAAACAGAGAAGATGGTAAGAAATCATGAACAGAATCTCCAAGAACTATGGGATATCATGAAGAGGCCAAATTTGAGAATTATTGGAATTGAGGAAGGCTTAGAGAAACAGACCAAAGGAATGAACAATCTATTCAATGAAATACTATCAGAAAATTTCCCAAATCTGAAGAATGAAATGGAAGATCAAGTACAAGAGGCTTATAGGACTCCAAATATACAAAATTACAACAGACCCACACCAAGGCACATTATAATGAAAATGCCCAACATACAAAATAAAGACAGAATTTTAAAGGCCGCAGGAGAGAGGAATCAAATTACATTCAGGGGGAAACCAATACGGATATCAGCAGATTTTTCAATCCAGACCCTAAAAGCTAGAAGGGCCTGGAACAACATTTTTCAAGCCCTGAAAGAAAATGGATGCCAACCAAGAATCTTATACCCAGCAAAACTTACCTTCAAATTTGATGATGAAATAAAATCCTTCCATGATAAACAAAAGCTAAAAGAATTTACAAAAAGAAAGCCAGCATTACAGAACATTCTCAGCAAAATATTCCATGAGGAAGAGATGAAAAACAAAGAAACAAATCAGCAATGGGAGGAACCATCCTAAAGGAATTGTCAAATAAAGGAAGAACCAAGTCGTCTCAAAATAAATAAATAAATAAATAAATAAATAAATAAAATGAACCAAATGACCGGGAATACTAATCATATCTCAATAATAACCCTGAATATTAATGGCCTGAACTCATCAATCAAAAGACATAGACTGGCAGATTGGATCAAAAAGAAAGATCCAACAATATGTTGCCTGCAAGAGACTCACCTCGTAGAAAGAGATACACATAGACTAAAGGTGAAAGGATGGGGGAAAACATATCATGCACATGGACTCAGCAAAAAAGCTGGGGTATCCATCCTCATTTCAGATAAGGTGGACTTCAAGTCAAAACTAGTCAAAAGGGATAAAGAAGGACATTACATACTGCTTAAGGGAACCATAAATCAGCAAGACATAACAATCATAAACATCTATGCCCCAAACAGTGGCTCATCCATGTATGTCAAACAAATCCTTTTCAATTTCAGAAACCAAATAGACCATAACACAATAATACTAGGTGATTTTAACACGCCTCTCTCACCACTGGACAGATCTTCCAAACAAAAATTGAACAAAGAAACCATAGATCTCAATAACACAATCAATAATTTAGACTTAACGGACATTTCTAGAATATACCATCCAACCAAGAGCGAATACACTTTCCTCTCAGCAGCACATGGATCCTTCTCTAAAATAGACCATATATTATGCCACAAAGCTAATGTAAGCAAATACAAGAAGATAGAGACACTACCTTGTATTCTATAAGATCATAATGGTTTGAAGTTAGAAATAAATGAAAGAGTAAAAAACAGAAGCTACTCCAACACCTGGAGATTAAACAATATGCTATTACATGATGAATGGATAACAGAAGATATTAGGAAGGAAATTAAAAAATTCCTAGAGGTAAATGAGAACAAAGAAACATCATATCAAAATCTTTGGGACACTATAAAAGCAGTACTTAGAGGAAAATTTATTTAATGGAGCGCATTCAATAAAAGAAGTAAAAATCAACAAATAAACAACCTAACACTTCAGCTCAAAGCCCTAGAAAAAGAAGAGCAGACCAACACCAAAAGTAGTAGAAGACAGGAAATAGTTAAACTCAGAGCTGAAATCAACGAAATTGAAACAAAAGAAACAATACAAAAAATTGACAAAATAAATAGTTGGTTCTTTGAAAAAATAAACAAAATTGATAAACCCTTAGCCACTCTAACAAAGAGAAGACGAGAGAAAACCCAAAACCAAAATTCGGAATGAACAAGGAAATATCACAACAGACACGATTGAAATACAAAACATAATTAGAAGCTATTTTGAAAATCTATACTCCAACAAAACAGAAAACCTCGAAGACATCAACAGGTTTCTAGAGACATATGAATTGCCTAAATTGAACGAGGAGGACATACAAAATTTAAATAGATCAATTTCAAGTAATGAAGTAGAAGAGGTCATCAAAAGCCTACCAACAAAGAAAAGTCCAGGACCAGATGGGTTCTCAGCCGAGTTCTACAAAATCTTTAAAGAAGAGCTCATTCCAATACTTCTCAAAGTATTCCATGAAATAGAAGAGGAGGGTACCCTCCCAAACTCATTCTATGAAACCAATATTACCCTGATACCCAAGCCAGACAGAGATAAATCGAGGAAAGAAAACTGCAGACCGATATCATTAATGAACATTGACGCAAACATTCTCAATAAAATTTTAGCAAATCGCATACAAAAATATATTAAAAAGATAGTGCACCACGATCAAGTGGGTTTTATCCCAGGGATGCAAGGTTGGTTCAACATCCGGAAATCAATAAATGTAATTCACCATATCAATAGACTTAAAGTCAAGAACCACATGATTATTTCAATAGATGCAGAAAAAGCATTTGATAAAATACAACACCCCTTCATGCTCAAAACACTAGAAAAAATAGGGATAGTGGGAACATTCCTTAACATTGTAAAGGCCATCTATGCTAAGCCCATGGCTAATATCATTCTAAACGGTGAAAAACTGAAAGCATTCCCCCTAAAAACTGGAACAAGACAGGGATGCCCTCTTTCACCACTCCTATTCAATATCGTTCTTGAGACTCTAGCCAGAGCAATTAGACAGACCAAGGAAATTAAAGGAATACGAATAGGAAAAGAAGAACTCAAACTATCCCTATTTGCGGATGATATGATTATATACTTAGAGGAACCAGGAAATTCCACCAGAAAACTGTTAGAACTCATAAGTGAATTCAGTAAAGTGGCAGGTTACAAGATCAATGCTCATAAATCCAATGCATTTTTATACATAAGTGAGGAATCTTCAGAAAGAGAAATTAGGAAAACTACCCCATTCACCATAGCATCGAAAAAAATAAAATACTTGGGAATCAATCTCACAAAAGAGGTAAAAGACCTCTACAATGAGAACTACAGAACACTAAAGAAAGAAATCGAAGAAAACCTTAGAAGATGGAAAGATCTCCCATGTTCTTGGATAGGCCGAATTAATATTGTCAAAATGGCCATACTACCAAAAGTGCTATACAGATTCAATGCAATCCCAATTAAAATCCCAATGACGTACCTTACAGAAATAGAGCAAGCAATCATGAAATTCATCTGGAAGAATAAGAAACCCAGAATAGCTAAAGCAATCCTTCGCAGGAAAAATGAAGCAGGGGGTATCGCAATACCCGAACTTCAACTTTATTACAAAGCAATAGTAACAAAGACGGCATGGTACTGGTACCAAAATAGACAGGTAGATCAATGGTACAGAATAGAGGACACGGACACAAACCTAAATAAATACAACTTTCTAATACTAGACAAAGGCGCCAAAAATATGCAATGGAGAAAAGATAGCCTCTTCAACAAATGGTGCTGGGAGAATTGGAAATCCATATGCAACAGAATGAAACTAAACCCATATCTCTCACCCTGCACGAAACTCAACTCAAAATGGATTAAGGACCTTGGAATCAGACCAGAGACTCTGCAGATTATAGAAGAAAAAGTAGGTCCCGATCTTCAACATGTCGGCCTAGGACCAGACTTCCTCAACAGGACTCCCATAGCACAAGAAATAAAAGCAAGAATCAATAACTGGGATAGATTCAAACTAAAAAGCTTTCTCTCAGCAAAGGAAACTATCAGCAATGCAAAGAGAGAGCCTACAGAGTGGGAGAATATCTTTGCCAATCATACTTAAGATAGAGCACTAATCTCCAGAATCTATAAAGAACTCAAAAAACTCTACACCAAGAATACAAATAATCCAATCGACAAATGGGCTAAGGAAATGAACAGACACTTCACAGAAGAAGATGTACAAGCAATCAATAAACATATGAAAAAATGTTCAACATCTCTAGTCCTAAGAGAAATGCAAATCAAAACCACCCTAAGATTCCATCTCACCCCAATTAGAATGGCGATTATCAAAAATACAAACAACAGGTGTTGGCGAGGATGTGGGGAGAAAGGTACACTCATGCATTGCTGGTGGGGCTGCAAATTAGTGCAGCCACTCTGGAAAGCAGTGTGGAGATTCCTTAGAAAACTTGGAATGGACCCTCCATTTGACCCAGCTATCCCACTCCTTGGCCTATACCCAAAGGATCTAAAATCAGCATACTACAGAGATACAGCCACATCAATGTTCATAGCTGCTCAATTCACAATAGCCAGACTATGGAACCAACCTAGATGCCCTTCAATTGACGAGTGGATAAAGAAACTGTGGTATATATACACAATGGAATATTACTCAGCCACAAAGAATGACAAAATTATGGCATTTGCAGGCAAATGGATGAAATTGGAGAATATCATGCTAAGTGAGATAAGCCAATCTCAAAAAGACAAGGGACGAATGATATCGCTAATAAGTGGAGGATGACACATAATGGGGGGGAGGGAAGGGTTAGTGTTAGGGTTAGAGTTAGGGTTAGGGAGGGGGGCAAGTATGGAGGAAGAAAGTACTGTATAGAGGGAAAAGAGGGGTGGGAGGGGTGGGGGGAAGGGGAAAAAATAACAGAATGAATCAAACAACATTACTGTATGTGGATTTATGATTACACAAATGGTATGCCTTTGCGCCATGTACAAAGAGAGAGGCAACATGTATCCCATTTGTTTACAATAAAATAAAAAATTAAAAAAAAAAAAAACATCCAGAAATCAATAAATGTAATTCATCACATCAATAGACTTAAGGTTAAGAATCATATGATTATTTCAATAGATGCAGAGAATGCATTTGACAAAATATAACACCCTTTCATGTTCAAAACACTAGAAAAAATAGGGATGGTAGGAACATACCTCAACATTGTAAAGGCTACTTACGCTAAGCCCACAGCCAACATCTTTCTAAATGGAGAAAAATTGAAAGCATTCCTTCTAAAAGCTAGAACAAGGCAGGGATGCCCTCTTTCATCACTTCTATTCAACATCCTGCTTGAAATACTAGCCAGAGCAATTAAACATACCAAAGAAATTAAAGGAATAGAAATAGGAAAGGAAGAAATCAAGCTATTGCTATTTGCTGATAACATGATTCTAAATTTAGAGGATCCAAAAAAACTCCACCAGAAAACTTGTAGACCTCATAAATGAATTCAGAAAAATAGCAGGATATAAAATAAACACACATAAATCTAATGCATTTCTATTCATAAGCAATGAATCCACTGAAAGAGAAATTAGGAAAACAACTCCGTTCACAATAGCCTCAAAAAAAAAAATACTTGGGAATCAATCTAACAAAAGAGGTGAAAGTCCTCTATAATGACAACTACCAGAACGCTACAGAAAGAAATTAAAGAAAATCTTAGAAGATGGAAAGATTTCCCATGTTCTTGGACAGGCAGAATTAGTATTACCAAAATGGTCATACTTCCAAAGGCGCTATACAGATTTAATGCAATTCCAATTAAAATCCCTATGACATTCCTCATAGAAATAGATGCTAAGCAATCATGAAATTCATCTGGAAGAACAAAAGACCCAGAATAGCCAAAGCAATCCTTGGCAGGAGGAGTGATGCAGGAGGTATCACAATACCAAACCTTAAACTTTCTTATAGAGCAATAGTAACAAAAACAGCATGGTATTGGCACCAAAATAGATAGGTAGATCAATAGAACAGAATAGAAGACACGGAGACATACCCCATAAGTACAGTTATCTCATACTAGACAAAGGTGCCAAAAACTTACAATGGAGAAAAGATAGCCTCTTCAACAAATGGTGCTGGCAAAACTGGAAATCCATATGCAGTAAAATAAAACTAAACCCCTATCTCTCACCCTGTACAAAACTCATCTCAAAATGGATCAAGAATCTAGGAATTAGACCTGAGACCCTTGACCAAATAGGAGAAAAAGTAGGTCCAAATATCCATCACATTGGCTTAGGACCAGACGTCCTTAACAAGATCCCCATAGCGCAAGAAATAAAAGAATCAAAAAATGGGATAAATTCAAACTAAATAGCTTTTTCTCAGCAAAGGAAACAATCAATAATGTGAAAAGAGAACCTACAGAGTGGAAGAAAATCTTTTCCACACATACCTCAGACAGAGCACTATAGAACCCAATCAATAAGTGGGCTAAGGAACTGGGCAAACAGAAGATATACAGGTGATCAACAAATATATGAAAAAGTGCTCATCATCCCTAGTAATTAGAGAAATGCAAATTAAAACGACCCTAAGACTTCATCTAACTCCAATTAGAATGGCTATTACCAAGAACACAAGCAATAACAAGTGTTAGCATGAATAAGGGGAAAAAGGCACACTCATACATTGCTGGTGAAGTTGCAAATTGGTGCAGCCACTCTGGAAAGCAGTAAGGACAGTTCTCAGAAAACCTGGAATGGACCCACCTTTTGACCCAGCTATCCCACTCCTCAGTTTATACCCAAAGGACTTAAAATTAGCATACTACTGTGATGCAGCCACATCAATGTTCATAGCTGTTCAATTCACAACAGCTAGTTTGTGGGACCAACAGAGATGCCCTTCAATTGATGAAAGGATAAAGAAATCATGGTATATACACACAATGGAATATTCTGAGCCATAAAGAATACAATTATGGGGACTGGGGTTGTGGCTCAGTGGTGGAGCGCTTGCTTAGCACGCACAAGGCACTGGGTTCGATCCCCAGCACCATATAAGAAAACTAAATAAACAAAATAGAAGTAATGTGTCTATCAACAACTAAAAGTGTTTTTTAAAAAAAAAGAATAAAATTATGGCATTTGGCTGGTAAATGGATGGAGTTGGAGAATATCATGCTAAATGAAATAAGCCAAGCCCAAAAAACCGAAGGCCAAATGTTTTCTCTGATAAGTGGATGATGATACATAATGGGGGGGGGGGGTGGTGTGGGGAGAAAAGAGAAGAATGGAGGAATTTTAGAAAGTGTAGAGGGAAAAGGGGCGGGAGGGGGTGGGGAAAGGAAAGATAGACTGAGACAGACATTATTACCCTATGTACATGTATGATTACATGAATGGTGTGAATCTACATTGTATACAACCATAGAAATAAAAAGTTGTACTCCATTTATGTACAATGAATCAAAATGCAATCTGTAAAAAAAAAAATGTAGATTACTGATTGCTGAAGACTAGCAGGAATAAGACTGTGGAGTGATAAACAAAAGTATAGGGTTTCTTTCAAGGTACTGAAAAATATTCTAAAATTGACTTTGATGATGGTGTCCCATATCTGTGAATATACTAAAAACTACCAAATCATACACCTTAAATGGGTGAGCTGTATGGCATATTAAGTACCTCTTATTAGAGGTATTGTGGGGAACTGCTTTAAGAGTCCCCTGTTCCAACATATAGTCTCTTCAGGGACACTGCTGTCCTCAAGGTTTCATTAGTCAGCCTCAAATTCAAAGCAAAAAGGAGGTAGCTTCCTTACTAAAATTCCTCAACAATGCTAACTTGAGTCTATGGTCTGATAGATGACATATTTATCATACAGCTATATAATATAGCAAATCAAAATCCAACATCTCAGCTAGGAGTGATGGTGCACACCTGTAATCCCAGCAGCTTGGAAAGCTGCGGCAGGAGGATCCCAAGTGCAAAACTAGCCTCACCAACTACCCTAAGATTCCATCTCACCCCAATTAGAATGGTGATTATCAAGAACACAAGCAACAATAGGTGTTGGAGAGGATGTGGGGGAAAAGGTACACTCATACATTGCTGGTGGCACTGCAAATTAGTGCAGCCACTCTGGAAAGCAGTGTGGAGATTCCTTAGAAAACTTGGAATGGAACCACCATTTGACCCAGCTATCCCACTCCTCGGCCTATACCCATAGGACTTAAAATCAGCATACTACAGAGATACAGCCACATCAATCTTCATAGCTGCTCAATTCACAATAGCCAGACTGTGGAACCAACCTAGATGTCCTTCAATTGATGAATGGATAAAGAAACTGTAGTAAATATACAATGGAATATTACTCAGCTATAAAGAATAATAAAATTATGGCATTTGCAGGCAAATGGATGAAACTGGAGAATATCATGCTAAGTGAAATAAGCCAATCTCAAAAAACTAAAGGACGAATGATCTCGCTGATAAGCAGATGATGACACATAATGGGGGGTGGGAGGGGGTCAAGAATGGAGAAAGGAGGGACTGCATAGAGGGAAAAGAGGGGTGGGAGGGGTGGGGGAAAGGAAAAAATAACAAAATGAATCAAACATCATTACCCTATGTAAATGTGTGATCACGCAAATGGTATGCTGTTACTCCATGTACAAACAGAAACAACAGGGGGCTGGGGAGATAGCTCAGTCGGTAGAGTGCTTGCCTTTTTAAGCACAAGGCCCTGGGTTCGATCCCCAGCACCCAAAAAATAAATAAACAAACAAACAAAAAAAACCAGAAACAACATGTATCCCATTTGTTTACAATAAAAATAAATTTTAAAAAAAACCAGTCTCACCAAATTAGAGTGGCCCTAAGCAACTCAAAAAGACTCTGTCTCTAAATAAAATACAAAAAAGGGCTGGAGATGTGGCTCAGTGGTTAAGTACCCTTAGCTTCGATCAACGGTACCCTCCCCACCACCAAAAAAAAACCCAACATCTCAATGATCAATTCTAATCTCAAATAGGTACTGGAAAACCACTCACTACTAAATAAAGTTCTAAATGAAACTACATTAAAACAAAATATGAAAACATAAGACTTTGGTTAAGTACTTTTGTGGTTAATTATTCTGATGCTATATAAGTATTTGCAAGAGAGAACAAATAAGGTAAAAATCTACAAAACTCTGCAATTAGTACTTCAATAATGTATCAAAAACCATCAATAAAGAATATTAAACAATGTTATAGTTGATGTCAAAATCTACAATGATAGACCTGATTTTAAAAAAAATTTAGTTGCAGATGAATACAAGACCTTTATTTTATTTATGTTTAAAACGTGGTGCTGAGACTCAAACTCAGTGCCTCATACATGCTAGGCAAGCATTCTACCACTAAGCTAGGACCATAGCCCCAATAGACCTGATTTTAATGTCACATAATTTATTATTAACTTAGCAACAGATGGTATCCATGAAACAAAGCAAATCCACCAACACAGGAAGAGTAACATCAGGGAGTAGATCACATTTAGCATCTAGGTTATCACTGGGGCATGTCTTGGTCCTGGCCTAATGTTGGCAGTAAAGAACAGATACAGTGGCCAAGGCCTGAGAAAGGACATGGTAATAAGGCACAAACTCCTTTGAGAAGACAGTTAACCCTCTTTCCACCCCACAGATAAACCACCAGACGAGTGAAGATTCTAGCCAAGAATCTACAATAGAGACAGTAGGAAGCAGACAATATTATATTATGAAGACTAACAGCAGTAGCAGAGGTTGCACTTTGTCCCCTAATTTTACTCCTAAAGTTTTCGCAGAAAAAGAGACTAAACAGAATTCTGGAGGCGTTGTTCCCATACAGGATGGATTTACTAAATGAAGTGAATCCACCAGTCACAGGAAATACATCGATTGCCCGTATCCTTCCTTCAAGACCAAAGCAATCAAAACTAACTGCCTGGAGAGTTGGCTGCTGGCAGTTCACAGTTCCTCCAACACAAGCTACCCTCGAACAAAGTATCATAGGTTAAGTTCTCTGAAAGCAAACAAGATAAAGTTCAGGATGCAAGATACTTATTAGGGATCAATGTCTGGGAAACAAAGGCAGCAGAAGCAGGACTGAAAAGAGAAAGAAGTAAAACTGCAACACAGTCCTGATGAAAGCTCAGTCAACCAGGTATGACTCCCTGACTCAGGTACTGCCTGTCAAAGAAGTCCCTGTTAGGCTGAAATAGCTGTGTAATGTCAGACTTTTATACTCCCACCATGCTCAGTCGTCTGCAAGCTGACTTTAAAAAAGTATAACCTCAGGAGAGGCAGATTTCACAGGTGATGTCTGAACCAGCTGACAGCTGGAATCTGTCTGATGAAAGCACTTTCTAGAGCTGGACAGCAAGCAGTTCCTAGAAGAGGAATTGTGGGGTTAATTCCATCTCTATCACAGAAATGAAAGTGCTCCACCCAAAGTATGCCCATTCCCCCTCAGGTCAACCCATATTCATTCCAGACAACTCTGAAATGCCATCCCAACTCCAGAGCTCTATTTAGGACCTGCCAAAGTCTCTCTTACAACTATATCAATTCAATCTCTCTGACCTCCTAATCTTGCTTCCTTCATTCCCTTCTAAGTGTTCATGATCCTAAAAGCACTCCCTAATGTATCTTTTGTGAGCAAATTGCCATCTCGGAGTCTGTTTCCCAGGGAATGCAACAAAAACAAAAAACAACCACCACCACCACAAAAAAAAAAAAAAAAAAAACAGATTCCAAACGAAGATTCAATAAAGAAGAGTAGGTAGGGAGGGCTGGGGCTGGGGTTGTAGCTCAGTTGTAGAGCACTAGCCTAGCACATGTGAGGCACTGGGTTTGATCCTTATCACCAGATAAAATAAAGGTACTATGTCCATCTACAGCTTAAAAATACATTAAAACAAAGAAGTAGACAGGACCTACTCTGTTCTGTAGTTTCACAGGTAGTATTTTACTTGAGCTAATGAAAAATCATGAAAGCTCAGGAGACTACGGCATAATGTCAGGTCATCCTTATGTCAAAACAATTTAAAAAAAAGTAAATTATACAACTGCATTTGGATTAAGTAGCAGAAATAAATACATCAGAAATTTCAAAATTGAAATATTTAACCAGGAAAGTAACGAACAGCAGAAATATGTTAATCTTTATAAAAACTAAACAACTTTTCTGTTCATAACCAGAAAATAGGTACAATAAAAAGGTTAATGGATCACTTTCATCAACATTATATACATAAAGGCTCAAAGGCAACAGAGGAATTAACTGCAGAGTTTTCATCAAATTCAGTGAATTCTTATTCTCCTACATAACTTACTGCTTTCTGAACTTATGTGGGACATGAGTATCAAATTAAAGTATATACTATCTTGTATGAAAAATGTCCACATGCATTTTGTAAAATCTGAAAATAATTTCAGAGTTTCATGGATTCAAGAGCCATTAATAGATGTGAGGTTAAAGAACCCTTTATAAAGATAATATCATTGTAAACCACAACTTGAAAGTCAAAAGATGCCTTTAACAAAAATTTTGGCTAAATAAACCATATTGTCTTTAATTTACTTTTATTACTTTGTTATACATGAAGTGCATGAATAGGTTCACACCATAAAAATAATTCAAACAACGATGAAACTAAATTCCCTCTTAGCCACTACCCATTCCCACCTTTCTTCAGAGATTTTTCACTAGTTTGACATAAATTCTTTCAGATTTTTCAATACTTTTTCAAAAATAAACATAGCTATTAAAATGTACAAATTGTTTTAGATGAATTATGTGTTAAGAACTAGTTTTTTGTTTTGTTTTCTGCAGTACTAGGGATTGAGCCCAGGGGCATTCTACCACCGAGCTACATCCCCAGTTCTTTTAATTGGAGACAGGGTCTCACTAAGTTGCCCAGGCTGGCCCCAAACTTGCAAACTTCCTGCCTCAGCCCCTGAGTCAATGGTCAATGGGATTACAGGCATGTACCAGCATGCTGGGCAAGAGCTAGCATATAAAAATGACAAAGGATGGATACAATAATAACTAGTGATTTTCAAAAATATGAACAAATTATATTTGAGATTAGTAGCTTTTTCTTATAAACTCTTTTTTGAATCCAGTCTATCCATTTTAATTCAATTTGACCCACAAGTTCCAAATTGGTTTTAAACAATCTGGAGTCTAAATAAATCAATTCAACAACATTTTCTAAGTTCATTATAATTAAGTCACTGTGCTAAGTGCTATGGAATAGTGGTTCCCAAGCATTTAAACATGGGTTAGGGTGGTAGCTCAGTAGTAGAGTGCTTGCCTAGCATGTGTTCAAGACACAGTATTGAATTTTTTTTTTTAATTTAAAAAAACAAACATGGAGAATCTGTCGAAAATACAGGTTTTTGAACCCCAATTCCAATCTTGATAGCTAGAATTTCCAAGGGTAGAGTCTCTGGATCTGGTACCAAATCTCCTCAAGCAAATCTATAAAGCAGTCAGGGCTGGGGATCACTATTAAGAAAATTATACAAATGAACAGAATAATGTTCTTGATTCATTTCAACAAAGACCTCTTTAAAGTCTATTATGAAGTCTTTGGGCGTACTTCAGTGGTCAAGCACTTGCCTAGTATGCAAAAGGCCACAGAAATCAAAAAGGAAAAAATAATAATAAAGGGCATTATGAAACCTCCTAGGTAGAGTGCTGAACAAATTACAGGATACAATCCTTGCCAAGGAAGAGACTGGAGACTGGGAAGGAGTATAACACAATCAGAAGATGCAAGTGCTCCTGTCTACTGCCTTGTAAAATGTACGCTTCATGAAAGCAAAAATTTTGTCTTATTCATTTCTAGAGCTTCAGTGGGTAGATCAGAGCCTGGTGCATTGGTACTCAATAAACAATTGTCAAGTAATGCATACAACTAAATTGAAAGGGAATTTTAATTTCAACTAAGTAGATATGAAAATGGCACTCTGTACAAAACTCACTATCTCTCACTCTGTACAAAACTCAACTCAAAATGGATCAAAGATCTAGGAATTAGACCTGAGACCCTTCACCAAAGAGGAGAAAAAGTAGGCCAGAATCTTCATCATGTCGGCTTAGGACCGGACATCCCCAGAGCACAACAAATAAAAGCAAGAATCAAAAAATGGGATAGATTCAAACTAAAAAGCTTTTTCTTAGCAAAGGAAACAATCAATAATGTGAAAAGAGAGTCTACAGAGGGAAGCGCCTCTCTAGGCTAGCTTCCCGGGGCAGACCGCCCAGTGAGAGCCTCTCGACGCAGAGCCAGCCACAAGTCCCCAAGCCAGCGGAGATATTCGACACGCAAGCAGCTTCTGGGACCAGGGCTGGGCAGCCAGAGACCTCTCCAGGCAGCATTGTCCCCCTCCAGCTGCAGGCTTTTTCCACGGGGCGATCCAAGATGGCGAACTAGAGGGTGACTGCATCTCCAGTCGCCCCAGAACTCAGGATTCAAGAAGGGGAGGCATTGAGAGACTTAGACTAAGATAGAACCACAGGATGAGTCTCCCCCACCCAGCGAAGCTCAGCTGGGTGGCAGGCCAGGATTCGAGTGGCTTATTAGAGTAGGACAGGGCAGATAGCGTCTCCCCCAGGCAGCTCTGTGCAGTCTGGTGGTGGGCTCCGCCTACAGGGACAGATCCTCCAGCCTCTCGGAACAGGCCCCCCAGTGAGAGCACTTCTGCACAGAAGCAGTGCGGCCAGCTCCGGCCCGCCCGCAGGTTGCTTCAGTGACCAGCACAGGGCGCCAGGGAATTCCCCAAGCAGCCCAGCCCCCCTCCGGCGGGAAGCGCCTCTCTAGGCTAGCTTCTCGGGGCAAATTGCCCAGTGAGAGCCTGTCTACACAGAGCCAGCCACAAGTCCCCAAGCCAGTGGAGACCTCCGACCTACAATCAGCCTCTGGAACCAGGGCTGTGCAACAAGAGACCTCTCCAGGTCTCTCTCCCTGGAACCAGTAGCGGGCTAGGGGCAGCGTTCTTCGGAAGCACTGCATTATCAAATTAATCCAAGACTTCTGGCTACTGAAGGCTGGTAGGTGATACACTGGAAATGTACAGGGTCACTATAAGCCAATAGAGGAAATCTACAATATCACAGAGTCCCATTGACATCTGACCAATATGAGAAAACAAGGGAAGAAAATGTCCGAAACAAACATAGATACTATATCAATAAAACCCAATGACAGTACAGCAGAAGAAATGTCCGAAAGGGAGTTCAGAATGTACATAATTAAAACAATCAGGGAAGCAAACGAGGAGATGAAAGAACAAATGCAGGCATTAAATGAACGCACTAATCAACAGTTAAAAGAGCAAATAACATAAGCAAAAGAGCATTTCAATAAAGAGTTAGAGATACTGAAAAAAACCAAACGGAAATCCTTGAAATGAAGGAAACAATAAACCAAGTTAAAAACACCATAGAAAGCATAAACAATAGGATAGATCACTTGGAAGACAGAACCTCTGATATTGAAGACAAAATATTTAATCTTGAAAACAGGGTTGACCAAACAGAGAAGATGGTAAGAAATCATGAACAGAATCTACAAGAATTATGGGATATCATGAAGAGGCCAAATTTAAGAATAACTGGGATTGAGGAAGGCTTAGAGAAACAAACCAAAGGAATGAACAATCTATTCAATGAAATAAGATCAGAAAATTTCCCAAATCTCAAGAATGAAATGGAAAACCAAATACAAGAGGCTTATAGGACTACAAATATGTAAAATTACAACAGACCTACACCAAGGCACATTATTATGAAAATACCTAACATTCAAAATAAAGACAGAATTTTAAAGGCCGCAAGAGAAAAGAATCAGATTATATTCAGGGGGAAACCACTAAGAATATCAGCAGATTTTTCAGTCCAGACCCTAAAAGCTAGAAGGGCCTGGAACAACATTTACCAAGCCCTGAAAGAAAATGGATGCCAACCAAGATTTTATACCCAGCAAAACTTACTTTCAGATTTGACGATGAGATAAAATCCTTCCACGATAAACAAAAGCTAAAGGGATTTACTAAAAGAAAGCCGGCATTACAGAACATTCTCAGCAAAATATTCCAGGAAGAGATGAAAAACAACGATGTAAATCAGCAACGGGAGGAACTAGCCTAAAGGAATAGACAAATAAAGGAGAAACCGAATCATGTCAAAAAACAAAAATGAGTCCAATGACTAGGAATACAAATCATATCACAATAATAACTGTGAATGTTAATGGCCTGAACTCATCAATCAAAAGACATAGACTGGCAGATTGGATTAAAAAGAAAAATCCAACAATATGCTGCCTCCAAGAGACCCATCTCATAGAAAGAGATACCCATAGACTAAAGGTGAAAGGATGGGAAGAAACATACCATGCACACGGACACAGCAAAAAAGCTGGAGCATCCATCCTCATTTCTGATAATGTGGACTTTAAGCCAAAACTAGTCAGAAGCGATAAAGAAGGACATTACATACTGCTTAAGGGAAGCATAAATCAGCAAGACATAACAATCATAAATATCTATGCCCCGAACATTGGCTCATCCATGTACGTCAAACAGATCCTTCTCAATTCCAGAAATCAAATAGACCACAACACAATAATACTAGGTGATTTTAACACACCTCTCTCACCGCTGGTTAGATCGTCCAAACAAAAATTGAATAAAGAAACCATAGATCTCAACAACACAATCAACAATTTAGACTTAACTGACTTATATAGAATATACCATCCAACCAAGAGTGAATACACTTTCTTCTCAGCAGCACATGGATCCTTCTCTAAAATAGACCATGTTTTATGCCACAAAGCTACTGTTAGCAAATACAAGAAGATAGAGATACTACTTTGTACTCTATCAGATCATAATGGACTGAAATTAGAAATAAATGACAGAATAAAAAACAGAAACTTCTCCAATACTTGGAGATTAAATAATACACTATTATACGATGAATGGATAACAGAAGACATCAGGAGGGAAATTAAAAAATTCTTAGAAGTAAATGAGAACAAAGACACATCATATCAAAATCTCTGGGACACTATGAAAGCAGTACTGAGAGGAAGATTTATTTCATGGGGCGCATTCAACAAAAGAAGTAGAAATCAACAAATAAACGACTTAACACTACAGCTCAAAGCCCTAGAAAAAGAAGAGCAGACCAACACCAAAAGTAGTAGAAGACAGGAAATAGTTAAAATCAGAGCCGAAATCAACGAAATTGAAACAAAAGAAACAATCAGAAAAATTAACAAAATAAATAGTTGGTTCTTTGAAAAAATAAACAAAATTGATAAACCCTTAGCCACGCTAACAAAGAGAAAAAGGGAGAAAACTCAAATTACTAAAATTCGGAATGAACAAGGAAATATCACAACAGACACGAGTGAAATACAAAACATAATTAGAAGCTATTTTGAAAATCTATACTCCAACAAAACAGAAAACCTCGAAGACATCAACAAGTTTCTAGAGACATATGAATTACCTAAACTGAACAAGGAAGACATACACAACTTAAATAAATCAATTTCAAGCAATGAAATAGAAGAGGTCATCAAAAGCCTACCAACAAAGAAAAGTCCGGGGCCAGATGGGTTCTCAGCTGAGTTCTACAAAACCTTTAAAGAAGAGCTCATTCCAATACTTCTCAAAGTATTCCATAAAATGGAAGAGGCGGGAACCCTTCCAAACTCATTCTATGAAGCCAATATCACCCTGATACCTAAACCAGACAGAGATACATCGAGGAAAGAAAATTTCAGACCAATATCCTTAATGAACATCAACGCAAAAATTCTCAACAAAATTTTAGCAAATCGCATACAAAAAATATTAAAAAGATAGTGCACCACGATCAAGTGGGTTTTATCCCAGGGATGCAAGGCTGGTTCAACATCCAGAAATCAATAAATATCATTCACCATATCAACAGACTAAAAGTTAAGAATCACATGATTATTTCAATAGATGCAGAAAAAGCATTCGATAAAATACAGCATCCCTTCATGCTCAAAACACTAGAAAAAATTGGGGTAGTGGGATCATTTCTTAACATTGTGAAGGCCATCTATGCTAAGCCCATGGCTAATATCATTCTAAATGGTGAAAAACTGAAAGCATTCCCCCTAAAAACTGGAACAAGGCAGGGATGCCCTCTTTCACCACTTCTATTCAACATTGTTCTTGAGACTCTAGCCAGAGCAATTAGACAAACCAAAGAAATTAAAGGGATACGAATTGGAAAAGAAGAACTCAAACTATCCCTGTTCACTGATGACATGATTATATATTTAGAGGAACCTGGAAATTCCACCAGAAAACTCTTAGAACTCATAAGTGAATTCAGTAAAGTAGCAAGTTACAAGATCAATGCTCATAAATCCAATGCATTTTTATACATAAGTGATGAATCTTCAGAAAGAGAAATTAGGAAAACTACCCCATTCACAATAGCATCAAAAAAAAATAAAATACTTGGGAATCAATCTCACAAAAGAGGTGAAAGACCTCTACAATGAGAACTACAGAACACTAAAGAAAGAAATTAAAGAAAACCTTAGAAGATGGAAAGATCTCCCATGTTCATGGATAGGAAGAATTAATATTGTCAAAATGGCCATACTACCAAAAGTGCTATACAGATTCAATGCAATTCCAATTAAAATCCCAATGATGTACCTTACAGAAATAGAGCAAACAATTATAAAATTCATCTGGAAGAATAAGAAACCCAGAATAGCTAAAGCAATCCTCAGTAGAAAGAGTGAAGCAGGGGGTATCGCAATACCAGATCTTCAACTCTATTACAAAGCAATAGTAACAAAAACGGCATGGTATTGGTACCAAAATAGACAGGTAGATCAATGGTACAGAACAGAGGACATGGACACAAATCCAAATAAATACAATTTTCTCATACTAGACAAAGGGGTCAAAAATATGCAATGGAGAAAAGATAGCCTCTTCAACAAATGGTGCTGGGAAAACTGGAAATCCACATGCAACAGAATGAAATTAAACCCCTATCTCTCACCCTGCACAAAACTCAACTCACAATGGATCAAGGACCTCGGAATCAGACCAGAGACCCTGAATCTTATAGAAGAAAAAGTAGGCCCAAACCTTCAACTTGTTGGCTTAGGAGCAGACTTCCTTAACAGGACTCCCATAGCCCAAGAAATAAAAGCAAGAATCAACAACTGGGATAGATTCAAACTAAAAAGCTTTCTCTCAGCAAAGGAAACTATCGGTAATGTGAAGAGAGAGCCTACAGAGTGGGAGAATATCTTTGCCAATCATACTTCAGATACAGCGCTAATATCCCGAATCTATAAAGAACTCAAAAAACTCTACACCAAGAATACAAATAATTCAGTCAACAAATGGGCTAAGGAAATGAACAGACACTTCACAGAAGAAGATGTACAAGCAATCAACAGATATATGAAAAAATGTTCAACATCTCTAGTAATAAGAGAAATGCAAATCAAAACTACCCTAAGATTTCATGTCACCCCAATTAGAATGGCGATTATCAAGAACATAAGCAACAATAGGTGTTGGCAAGGATGTGGGGGAAAAGGTACACTCATACATTGCTGGTGGAGTTGCAAATTGGTGCAGTCACTCTGGAAAGCAGTATGGAGATTCCACAGAAAACTCGGAATGGACCCACCTTTTGACCCAGTTATCCCACTCCTTGGTTTATACCCAAAGGACTTAAAATTAGCATACTACTGTGATGCAGCCACATCAATGTTCACAGCTGCTCAATTCACAATAGCTAGATTGTGGAACCAACCAAGATGCCCTTCAACTGATGAAAGGATAAAGAAACTGTGGTATATATACTCAGCCATAAAGAATACAATTATGGGGACTGGGTTTGTGGCTCAGTGGTAGAGTGCTCACCTAGCATGCATGAGGCACTGGGTTCGATCCCCAGCACCACATAAGAAAACTAAATAAACAAAAGTAATGTGTCCATCAACAACTAAAAATGTTTTTTTAAAAAAGAATAAAATTTGCTGGTAAATGGAGTTGGAGAATATCATGCTAAGTGAAATAAGCCAAGCCCAAAAAACCAAAGGCCAAATGTTTTCTCTGATAATTGATGATACATAATAAGGGGGGGGGGGGGTGACACAGGGAGGTAAGAGAAAAATGGAGGGATTTTGGAAGGTGTAGAGGGAAATAGGGTGGGAGAGGGTAGGGAGAGGGAGGAAAGGAAAGACAGACTGAGACAGACATCATTACCCTATGTACATGTATGATTACATGAATGGTGTAAATCTACATTGTGTACAACCACAGAAATGAAAAGTTGTATTCCATTTGTGTACAATGAATCAAAATGCAGTCTGTGAAAATAAAAACAAAAAAGGGGGAAAAAAGGAATAGACAGAATTTTTAAACACTGGGAAGGGGAAAAGAGAATTAATATTCACAGTACCCCTAACAACATGTAAGATATTCTAAGCAGCTTTCACATACATTCTCTCAATTATCACATCAATGTTTTCCCCCCTGGAGGTACTGGGGGCTGAACCTAGGGAGGCTCTACCACTAAGCTATACTTTCAGCCTTATGTATTTTTTATTTTGAGACAGGGTCTCTCTAAGTCACCAAGACTGACTTTGAACTTGCAATCCTCCTGCCTTGGACTCTCAAGTTGCTGGTATTACAGGTATGCACCAATGCATCCGGCTACCATATTAACATTTATTTCCCAATTTTACAGAGCAGGAAACCAAGGCTGAAAAGTTAAGTAGCTCATTCAAGGTTACATGCTAGAAAGTGGCCAGTCTCCGAATATAATGCTTAAATTTAGACCTCATTCCCTATGAAACAACTTTGAAGGTTTTCCTTTCTTTTTTGAAATACTTGCTTTTCTAATAACACCATGTTGCAATAGAATTCATAAATCAGCAGATTCACCCTTTTAGACCATACTATTCTGGCTGGGGATGTGGCTCTGTGGTGCAGTACTTGTCTAGCATGTGCAAGGCTCTGGATTCAATCCCTAGGACCACAAGGGGGAAAAAAATAAAAACTTACAAGTCAGTGTATTTAGCATATCTATAAGTTTGTGAGAATTTAGAACATTATTATTACCCCAGAAGGAAGCCCCACATCCATCAGCAATTACTTCTCCTATCCCCATCTTCTGAAAACCATTAATCTACCTTCTATTTCTAGGATTTGCCTATTCTGGATATTTCATATTTTATTGTAGTAAAATACATATGACTTACCATTTTTAAGTGTACAGTGCAGCAGCATTCACCTGGTTGTGCAACCATCACCACTATCTCCAGAATTTTCAATCATCCCATACTAACACCTTGAACCCAATTAAACAATAACTTTCCATTCCTCCCTTCCCCCAAACCAATAAACTTTATCCTACTTTCTCTAAATTTGCCTATTCTATAAAATTATGGCATTTAAAGGTAAATGGATAGAGTTGGAGAATATCATGCTAAGCAAGATAAGTCAATTCCCCCAAAAAACAAAGGCCAAATGTTTTCTCTAATAAGTGAATGCTGATACATAATGGGGGGGTGGGTTGAGGTGGAAGGGTAAGGGAAGAATGGAGGAACTTTGGATTGGGCAAAGGAGAATAAGAGGAGGGGAGGGGGCAGGGGATGAGAAAGATGGTGGAATAAGATGAACATCATTACCCTGTCTACATGTATGACTGCACAAATTGTGTGACTCTACATCATGTACAACCAGAGAAATGAAGTTGTACTCCATTTGTGTACAATGAATCAAAATACATTGTCATGTCTAACTAAACTGAATAAATAAAAATTTTTACCTATTCCAGATACCTCATTTAAGTGCAATCAGATAATATTTGTCCTTTTGTACCTGGCTTATTTTAATTATCATAATTTCTTCATGTTTCATCCATGTTTAGCACAGTATTCCATTCTTAAAGGCTGAAAAATATTTCATGGTATGCACATACCACATTTTGTGGACTCATTCATGTGTCAACAAACATTTGAGCTGCTTCCATCTTTTGGCCATTGTGAATAATGCTGCTGTAAACATGAGTATTTAATATCTGTTCAAATTCCTCTAATTTTCTTCTAGATTATATACCCAGAAGTAGAACTGCTGAATTACATTTCTGCTTAATATTTCTGAGGCCCTACCATGTCATTTTCCATAGCAGTTTCATAATTTTATCCCCACAAAGGGTTCCAATTTCTATACATCCTTGCCAACATGTTATTTTCTGGTTTGGGAGGATTGTTTTATTTTTAATAGTCATCCTAATGGGCAGCAAATGTATCTTATTGATATTTTTATTTCCATTTCCCTAATGATTAGTGATGTTGAGCATCTCTTCCTGTCCTTATTCTCTGTATAACTTCTTTGGAGAAATGTTTATTCAAGTCCTTGGCCTGTTTTTGAATCCAGTTGTTTGTTTTTTGTTGAGTTGGAGTTCTTTATATATTCTGGACATAAACCCCTTATCAGACATGTTCATTTTGAGTGGCTAGTAGAAAATCTATTTAAAAATCTTTCCAGGCAAATATACATGCTGATCTTGAACTCCAGGAGAAGAACCAAAGATAGAAACTTTGTCATCAAACACAGGGACATTTATAAAGTAATTTCAAATATATTGACTTATTTAGAATCTCACAAAAAATGACAGTTCTACAGATGAGAAAACTAAGGCATATTTCCTGACTCCAAATCTCAACATTATTAGGAAGTGCTTCAGAATTTCAAAGGGAGGAAGTAACTGGACAAGATGATGGAGTTCTGGGCTCCTTCACAGTCCCCAAACCAGTTCAGGTTTTATCTGCTGAAAAAATTGGGATTCCATCAAAGGTTTCTTTCAAAACTGTTTAAATGTTGCTTTAAACAATTTTAAGTTCCTATATTATACCATGATATCTTATGTTTGTAAGATACTAACTGAAGTTGTAGAAGTAAATTAGACTGCTATATTAGAACACTTGAAGCAAGAAGGTACATCCTACTTCTGTGGGATAAGAGAATAAAGGTAGGAAGAAAACCACAACAATGAAGTAAAACAAAAATCTAGTAATGAGTTTCAAGAGGAAGGTGCAGCAGACCACAGAGAATTCTATACAGAGCTCAGGAAGAATGAGAACTGGAAAAATAATGCTGTGATTGACAACCATGAGATCACTGGAAACTTTTAGGAAATCAATTTTTTTAGTTTTGTGAGTGAGAACACAAGTCAGACGGGACAGGGCTTCAGAGGTGGTATGAAAGTTATGGAAGGGAAGGTAACAAATATTGAATACTCTTAACAACCTTGCTAAACAATATAATAAGTGAATACTTACACTTAAAATGTGGTGGGCTTCATCCTAAGTGCTTTATATATTGACTAATTTAATTTTCAAAACAACCTGTGAAGTAGGTCCTATCATCCTATCCATTTACAGCTGAGGAAACTAAAACATAGTAAAGAGACCAAATTACACATTCACAACACATACACACACACATATACATAACAGTAAAGAATACAATAATAAGAGTTAAAAGATTAACAAGATAAGGAGTTTTTCACTCTTATAATGTAGGGAAGAATTTTTTATTACTAATAACCCGTATAAGTTGCTGGTGCTTACCAGTCATGTTAGTTTATCAAGTGTTTATAGAGTATAGCAAAGTAAGAACAGGCTGGCTCTTCATGAATCTATTAATGCTGCAGGCTTCCTTCAATAAAACCATGAATGAATAGAGGGAAAGATTTAATTATCACCAAGACTTTCAAAGACACAATACATATGCTTTCAGACCACATGATAATGAAAGGATAGACAAAAATCTATTTTACTGATTAGCTTCATCATACTTTGTACTTAAAAGAAGCAACAATTTTTTTAAAAGAATAAAAGGATTAGCTGAAGATAACAAAGCTATTATAGAGCCAGAAATGTGTAAAATTTATTGAGAAAAAAAATTTTGAATCTGATATTTCTGTCATTTTTCTGCTTGTCAGAATTATCCCTATGAATCAACTATGAATTAGAGTATTATAGAGCATAAGCAATGTTCATATAGAAGGAATCTCATGAAAGGTTAATAATCTAACTTGTAATAATAAAGTGTTCTCAACCTTTATTGTAATATTAGATACAATTTTAATATTTCTTAAAATTGGAATATTAAAATAATATATCCATTTGTACCCATTTTCTCAGTTAGTCACTTCCTACTGTTTGCCTTTATAGAAAGTACATCCATTATTACAAAACACTGCAGTAAGTGCTATTTTATATGTCCATCCTATACTAAACTGTGTACTATTTATAAAATAGGAATTAATTTCTATTTTATAAGGTATGTTAAAAACATAATTCTTTTTTGTGGTACTGGGGATTAAATCCAGGGCACTTACCCACTGAGTCACATCCCCAGTCCTTTTTTATATTTTATTTAGAGACAGGGTCTTGCTAAGTTGCTTAGGGCCTCACTAATTTGCTGAGGCTGGCTTTGAACTCAAAATTCTCCTGCCTCAGCCTCCAGAGATGCTGGGATTATAGGCCTGTATCTCTACACCTGGCAAAAATAGAAAATTTTATAAATGAATGAATGAGTGAACAAGCATGAAGGAAGTTACAGCTTGGCTCTATATTTTGATAATTTAATGATGGTACTATAACAATTTATATACTTTAAAATAAGACTTTCCAAAATTGAAACATATTTAAGTGGTAAGATAATAATTCTCCTTGAAATCCATTAATAAACCAAAAGATAGGTGAAATAGAATAGTCATAGAAAATTGACATGATTCACATACATGTTTTGATTATCAACAAGTTTATAAACAGTAATAACACTAATAAAGGCAGTCATTTTTCAAGAGCAAAATTTCTCAACCTTGGTCAGATAGCAAACTACCTTGGAGCTTTTTAAAAATTCTGAAATTTGGTCCTCATTTTCAAGAGATTCTGACATAAATGATCTGGGGTGAGTTCTGATGTTTTTTTTTAAATCTCCCCAGATGATTTTAATGTGAAACCAAGACTGGAGCCCACACTTTTTCCCCAAAACCAACAGAGGTCTTTTATTGCATCATTAAAATATCACAATCCAGGATCTTGTTTCTGCAGCTGGACAACCCTTAGATCTCATTCATCATCCTGTTGAACTGATCCTTTTTCAGAGACACAGACACCATCCAATTTTTCTGATATCTTTAGGGTGTGCAGTGCTGGTTATTAAACCTGGGGCCTCAAGTTACTGGGTAACCACTCTGCTGCTGTCAACTCAATTCTGATTTACTTGTTTTTTAACTGTTGTGCCTTGCTAAATCAAAAGAGCTATGTTTTTAACAAGCTAAGTGTTGTTTCCTTTAAGGATTAACTCATCCTTCAGAACTTGAACTACTGAACAAATAACATCTAGCATCATCTAAATCCTGTGGATATATTTTTCACCCAAGAAATTTTGGACACGAGAGATTTTTCCACAGTGGCAGCACCATTTTGTATTCTCACCAGAAATGTATGCAATGTTTGGGAGTTCTGATTGATCCATATCCCTGTTAGTGCTTGGTATTGTCAGTCATTTTTCTAACCAGTTTGTGTGTGTGTGTGTGTGTGTGTGTGTGTGTGTGTGTGTTTTGTAGGTATTTCCATGGGCTCTAATTTGCATTTGCATTTCTCTAAGTACTAAATGATAATAATTATACAGACAACTGTTCTTAAGGCAAGAAAATCACTTGGGAGAAAAGCATGTCATCTTTAGTTCTGCGGGGAATCAAATCCAAGGCCTCATACATGGCAGGCAAGTACTCTACCACTGAGCTATTACCCCAGTTCTCAATAGTCTTTTTTTAAACAAGTAACAATGTTATATTGCTCTCAGTACCACACTTATCACTCCACTATAAAGAGAAAAGATGACCAAGAAACAAGTGTACACAGAACTTTTCAAAAAGTGGTTTTAGAGATTCTTAGAGTCAAGTACCCACTGAGTTTATAACTGCTCACCTACATAAAAATAGCAACAAAAAGTAGTCCAGGGACTGGGGTTGTGACTCAGTGGTAGAGAGCTCACCTAGCACGTATGAGGCACTGGGTTCAATCCTCAGCACCACATAAAAATAAATAAATAAAATACAGGCACTGTGTCCACCTACAACTAAAATAAAAATTTTTTCAAAAAAAGTAGTTCAAAAAATGGCAACATAATGTTCTTAGAAACTTTAGTTTTGGTGCCCAACCTGGATTTGTATAGGACAGGAAAATACCAAGAATTTTTGAAACATTTCCACCAAAAACAAGTGAAAAATATTAATTCATTCATTTGGTAAACACTTATGAGCACCAGTTAGGGCAAATTACATTACCCATTCTAAGAGAGAGAAGAGTTATGCTGAAAACCAAAAAGTAATCTGTGGCTGTGAAAAGTATGATAGAATAACTCAGCATATGATCATATCATGCTAAAGTGAATATCAAAATGAATCTGATTTCCATAGTATACTACCTCAAAATAGGCTAAAGATGCCCATAAAGAATGCATGCTGCCTATATCAGAAAAGAAATGTGCATATGAACAAATTATAAGGTAGAAAAAACACATAAAAGTAATCTGGAACTACCTCCCCCCCCCGCCCAGTGCTTGGGATTGCTTTGGGGGCCCCATGCATGAGAGGCAAGACTTCTACCTCTGAGCTATACCCACAGCACTGAATTACTGTCTATTTCTCATATCAAACACTGACTTTCTTTGTTGTACAGTTCTATATTTAACACATGTATATGTTCATATTACCCTCACCATGATAGGATATTGAGATACTGACAGTTAATGCCTTGATTTTTCATAGCTATTTTTGAAATGAGAAATAACTTGTTCCACATAGATATAAGTAAATTTACAGCCTTTTCACTTCAAAATTTGGGCTTTATACTCATACTTCAATACTATTAAATTTTTTTTTAATTTCTAAAGGAGAGACAACTTACTAAAATAAAATCCACTAGCTTTACCCATTATCTTTAAATCTCTATCCTTGAGGTCACCTTTATAAGAATTCACATACATTTCTTACATTTGAAGAAACTGATAAATCACCATTCTTCCACAAAACAGATGGTCAACATAGAAGACGTACCCATGTTGTAACACTCAAACTACTTAATGCTATCAGGTTATTGTATGCAGAGTCTGGAGTTTTCTCTGTATCTTTCAATGTCAGCCTCATGGGATGAGGGTGTAGCTCAATGGTTGAGTGTCTGCCTAGCACACATGAAGCACTGAGTTCAATCCCAAGGAAAAGGAAAAGAAAGAAAAGGAAAGGAAGAAACAAACAAACCACTCATGTACTGTTTAAACATGCGGGTTCCAAAAAAAAAAAAAATTCAACCTTATCTCCCCCCCCTCCCTTCATTCATTCATTGATTGGCTAGCGGATGTTTTGTTCTTTGACATAGGGTCTCATTATTTTGCCCAGGTTGATCTCAAACTCCTGGGCTCAAGAGATCCTCCCGTTTCAGCCTCCCAAGAAGCTGGGACCACAGGTACACTGGCATCCCTTCAGTTTCACAACATTGAGAAGTCCATTCTTAACATTCATTCATTCAACAATCACTTATTAAACATTAAGATGTATACATATGATGTACTGGGGTGTAGGGGAAGAAGAGAATTCATTGCTTTAAAAAAAGTCATTTAAAGAATTTAAAACTTAATAATTCTATATTTTAAAAAAGTTAGTACTTACCACTCAAAGGAATACAGCTGCCGTTTGTGATGAAATATCTTTTAAATATAAATTAGGTCATTTTTCCCCCATACGAAATTTTATTATGATTTTATCTATTCTAATTTATACCAAATGCCATAAAGCTTTTTAGGTATATATGTATCTCTTTTTTTCCTCCAAACAATATAAATGAAAACAAATTACATGTAAAAATCAACAACTGGGGGAATTCAGATATATAGCTCAGTGGTAGAGCACTTGCCTAGCATGTACAAGGCCCTGGATTCAAGTCCCAGCACTGCAAAAACTGTTACACTTGTGACTGCTGCAGTTCACAAAAATTACACTACATAAAAACTTCACAGACATGTTTATTGATGATACACAAATGCACTTAACTATGGACTTGATGTTTAAGTTATGGATAACTTCCTAAAATGGACCTCTTTTTACTAGAATTATTAACTTTGTACTTCTTCAAAATAACGCGGTATTTAGCACTGTGGTCCTAGTCTTGAAGACTATCTAAGGACAAATAATGTATTTATCTGAAAATGTGTAGACAAAAAATACTGGGATTAGATGAAGTTGCCTGTGAGAATCTATGGAAATTTTCTGCATAAATATTTATATAATTAAGTTATACCAGGAATAGAAGGCCCCTCCATGACTTTATCCAATTTTTAAAACTCCAAATAAATAGTTGTTTAAGAAAGAAAAAATACTAATACTTCTTTTCCTTTAATCAAACTGACTTTCCTGAGAAATTTCCCTCCCTTAAGTTTTATCAAACATGAGAGAAATTAATTTAAAACATAACAGCAAAAAAAAAAAAAAAAAAAATCCAAATCTTAAAACTAAAAGTAAATTAAGCCAGGCACAGTTGTGCATGCTTTTAATCTCAGGGACTACAGAAGCTGAGGCAGGAGGATCACAAATTCAAGATAAGCCAGGCAATTTAGTGAGACCCTGTCCCAAAATAAAAAATAAAAAGGGCTCGGGATGTGGCTCAATGGTAAAGTACCTTTGAGTTCACGCCAGCGAAAAAAAAAAAAAAAAAAAAAAAAAAAAAATCTACTGAAGCAGTTTCAAACTTACAGATATCCATGAAAAGACTAATTTGCAATTTTCGCTTTTTAAAAGGAACAGCATTTCTGATTTAGTTCTGTTATATAAAAGAAATGTATCCTTTAAGCATAACAAACCTATAGTTCTCCCAGTAGCTGATATCAAGGTGGGAAGTTTTAGTTCTGATTCAAAATCTGTTGTTTTCCACTGAGTCCACTGATTTCCCATTACTGATTCAATGCAGAAAATAATCAAAAGTTACAAAATAGTCAGAAAAAAATAAAGATTATAAAGCTCATGGTTCCCAAACAGTAATAACTAAAAATGATTCATTCTTTCTCCTATCTTCAAAGTGAATCACAAAATGTTCAAATGTGTTTTTTCCCAGGGACCCTGAAACTATGGTACAACAGTCCATCATTTCATAAGCACATCAACTATCATACCATAAAAGAGAAATATGTGATTGAAACATGACCACCCACAAAATCTCATTTCACTTAGAACTTGACATTTTAATCACTTTAAAACTAGATATCTCTTTCATTTGCCCCCTCAAATTTGAAAATTTGACTCTTTTCAATTTAAAATATTTTAAATAAGAATCTTAAAAGTTAACTGATCTAAAGTCATTGGAAGATTAAAGTTTATAGATTTGATTTTAAATACCTATATTCACTTTCATGTTTTCAATATTTCAGTTTCAAAGCTATACAACTTAATTACCTGCTTATTCAATTCATTCATTCTAAAATATACACAAATGTACAAAGGCCTAACCTCTTTAAAATAAGCAAAACTTTCCCAATCTACTATCAACTGTATTCTGGCACAGAATACTTAACATTTCACATTTTCAAAACAAACTGTGATGCTGTGGTTCTAATAAGAAATTCTGGATTCAGTGATTCTCAATAACCCGAAGCATACTGCTCTATATAAAACACTGGGATGTATTATTGTTCAAAGGAAAAAAATTTCAAATATGTTGGTTTTACCTGAGAAGAGAGCTAGATATTTGGGGGGGGGGGGTGCGCACGCGCGCACATTTGTGAAACAACCTCCTTTCAACTCTATTCAAAAACCAATATTTTCATCAATAAATACAAGTATATACAATAAAATGCATAAAAATAATGTGTACTTCCAGAATGCTATAACAATCCAAATAGAAAAAAATAGTGTTTTAATTTTCCACATAGCAAGTCAATGTTAAACAATGTCATTTTTTTCTTTCACCCTAACCATTCCATAAATCAGGTGTACTGTATTTATATGGTTAGTAAGACTAACTAACTGACTAGAAGCTCCAGAGGAGTTAAAAAAAAAAAAAAAAAAAAAACTCCATTTTCGCACAAACAAAAACATAAAACAAAAGCAAATGTGAGGACTTGTTAAATGAGAAGCATTTGAAAACCCCAACGTGACCAGCTTTTGATTTACTCCAGTCTGACATGGAAGACAGACCCCACCCCCACTCCAGATTGTGTGTGTGTGTGTGTGTGTGTGTGTGTGTGTGTGTGTGTTTTTCCTTGGGTGGGGGTGTGGAGAAAAGAAGCTGTCACATTTCCATCTTCGGGTATTGTTAGTTCTCAGCCTAGATTCCCAAGCATCACTGGTCAGGGGGAAAAAAATATTAAAGCAGACAATTAAAATCGTCTAAAATACACAGTATTTTGGGTTTTTTTTTTTTTTTTTCAATGTTAAAGTTAATTACACTCAGATTCAATCTGCTAGGACTATAGATTGGCTGTGACAGCCTGTCCCTCTGACACTCCAAGACCGCTTGTTCCAGATTCACTAACAATCCTCTCCTCTCTAAACTTAAAATTAGAAGAACACATTTCCGAAATTATTGAATGCAAAACCTCACACCTCCCTATCTTTTTACCTTCGATGTGGGAAAGACCATGAAGAGTGAAAAAGAGAGACCCATTCGCTCTTCAAACAAAAAGAAATAAGGGCAGAGGGCCAGGGGAGAAAAAGAGCAGAAGTGGACCTGCATGAAATGTTGAGAAAAGTTTTTTATGTGACTTGTTTGTCCTACGGTAGGGGTGCAGGACTTGGGCAGAAAGCCGCGGTCTCGATTCGGAGCTCCAGTAGAGACGAAGCACCTGCAGAAGAGGAGGCTGGGGACCATAGAGGGACGGGACTAGCACCTACCGACTTGCAGCACGTTCTCCACGGAGCCGCTGTCCAGCAGACGGATGCCCCGGCGGAACGGCAGACCTTCGCCGCCGCTACCGCCGCCGCCGGCTACGCCAGTCCCAGTGCCCAGCCCCGGGGATGCCCCTGCCGAGGCGGCCCCGGGGGCGGGGCCGGCCGGAGCAGCGGCCCCGGGGGGTGGCGGCGGCCCCTCCTCGGCGGGCGAAGCCCCCGTGGCGCCTCCAGCCGCGCCGGCGCCGGGGCCGCCCCGGTACTGGAAGCTGGAGTACATGCAGATCTCCCGCTCATTCCGCGGGAAGGACCAGTAGACGATGCGGCGCTGCACCGGCTCCGGGATCCTCTCGAAGCGCTCCTCCACCCGTTCGTACGCCCACTTTTCTGCCACCGTCTTGGCGGCGCAGTCCAGCAAGGACTCCGGCTGCAGGTGGGGGCGGGCCCCGGGGGCCAGGCAGCTGCTGCCGACACCCCCCACCCCTCCGCTGGCCGCCCCCGGCGAACCGCGACGGTGGCGAGCCTGCGGGCTGGGCCATGAGCACAACCGCTTGGCCGGAGAGACCGGTGGCGGCGAGAGCAGCTCCTCTCGCTCACCTCCTTCCGCCATTGCTGGGGACTGACTGACTGACTGAGGCGGCGGCAGCGGCGGCGGCGGCGGCAGCTCGGGCTGCTGCGGAGACCCGGACCACGGCCACGCGCCCCGCGCAAGCGCCCAGCAGCGGCGCCGGGGGGCGGGGCAAACGAACCCACGAGCCTGCCCGCCCGAGTGGGAAGCTGGGGCCGGCCCCGGGCGCGCGCCGCGAGGGCCGACACGGTTGTCCTGAGGACCAGCGAGAGGCGGCGCGCGCCGTCCGGGCCGCCGCGGGCGCGAGGAGGCACGGGAGCGAGCGCGGGCCCCCGGCGCGTTCCAGGCACAGACAGACCAGAACGCGCGCCGAGCGCTTGTTCTCGGCTGCCTGCCCGCCGCTGAAGAGCGAGGAGCGTCGGGCATCCTAAGCGCCTCCAGGCCACCTGCCTCCGGGCCAAAGAGGAATGAATTGTGACCGCGCGAAATGATCCGGCCGCGAGCAATCTGCGTGAAGTAATAGGTTTGCGGTGCACAAGGAGAGAAAAACTCCAACTCAAGCTTCAGCAGTAGACTGATGTGACAGGAGACTGTCACGGCCAAGGGGAGGATCTGGCAGAAAGACGCTGGGAAGAATAAAAATCAGAAAGTGCAAGTGATGAAAACTCTTCAGGCCACGGCAATGTAGAATAAGGTCGGTGCCAGCCCCGCCCGGCGCTCAGAAACACGCTAAGTCGCATCAGCACGGTCCGAACAATGGGACGCTGTACTCTCCTGTCACTTTTTGGAGGGTTTAGCACCTTGCATTCTAGGAGACAAAACACTTTTTTATGTAGTTTATGATAGAAATCTCTGAGCGTCTGCTTCCGGTCTAAATTAGGTCTTTCGTGTCTTCTTTACTAGGATGTCTTCTACTCCTTTAAATCATTTATCACAAATTGTATACATATTTTTATTTATTTGTCTAATGTCTGACGGCCCAAATGACAGAGACCATGTCTGTTTTCTTCACTATGATTTATCCTCCGCCAGGCACATTAGTGAGTGCTTAAGAATGACACCTTCAACACTAAGTCCATAAACAGTCACGGGATTGTGACTGTGTCTCTTGCTCAAATTTTAGAATTTGCTGATGAACTAATCACGACATCTTTATAATGTTCCAAGAACTATATTTGAAGTTTCTATAACTGAGTACATCCTTCAAAGTGAATAAGTTCAAGGGCTGGGGTTGTGACTCAGTAGTGGAACACTTGCCTAGGATGTGTGAGGAGCCCTGGGTTCGATTCTCAGAACTGCATATACATAAATGAATAAAAATAAAGGTCCATTGACAACTAAAAAGATATATCAGAAAATAATTTTTAAAAGTATATCTTTTTTTTTAAAGTGAACGAGTTCAAGAGTAAGAATAAGAGAGCTACATAGTTATGTGTTCCTGTAATCCCAGCAACTGGGGAGGCTAAGGCAGGAGGATGGCAAGTATTTCAAATTAGAGGCCAGTTTGGGCAATTTAGCAAGGCAATTTAGTGAGATCCTGTCTCAAAATTAAAGACTTTGGATTCAATCCCCAGTACTGCAATAAAAAGAAGAAAAAAAAAAAAGTTCAAAAAATAAAGAACTAGGGATGTAGCCCAGTGGTAAAGTACCCAAGTTCAATTCCCAGTACCAAAAAGAAAAAAAGAAGAGAGTAAATGATTGGAGAGAGGCTGGAGCCAAAGTAGTTTGGTTTTGCAGTCATCTCAGAATTAGAGAGTACAGGCTATAAATTAAAAGTGGATGTGAATCATTCTTGCTACTTTTGTGATGTTAATCATGACTTGGTTAAATCATTTTTAACAGGGAGCTAATAATAATGCCTCTACATATAACTGTTGTAAGAATTAGAAATAATTTAAGTCAAACACTTAGTGTAGTCAGTACTCAGTGAATATTTGAATATATCTGTAAAACAATCTATAATTGGATTACTATGAATTAACATACTCTCTGATCTCTGAATTATGGTACCACAATTATAGACTTTTATGACACCCATTCTTTTCCTTCCTAGGATTTATCAGTGTTTATTTTGGGGTGAATATTCCTCCCTGACTAGAATATGAGATTGGTAAGGGCAAAAATCATTTCTACGTAAGGGCCTATCCCTAACAGCTGCCATAGTGTCTAATATGTAAGACATTCAAAGAACATTTCATTCTGAGGGGGCTGGGAGTATAGCTCAGTTGGTAGAGTGCTTGCCTCACAAGCACAAGGCCCTGGGTTCAATTCCTCAGCACTGCTAAAAAATAAAAAACTCATTTTGAATCAATGAATATGTTACTCTGATTTAATCATTTTCTAGTAAACAGTTAATAGAGGTTCTCATAGGAAGAAATGTTACTTAAACATTGTTTGATGATTATGAATTTGATTTAATTTGAGGCTTTTTAAAAATTTCAAGGACATTAATAATAGGTACAAAGAATAGCATATCTACAACCATATTCTCACAATTAATCATTTTACCTACATCTGAAGTCTACATCAACCATCTTTGTTTAAATCCTCCAGGAGCAACTACAACCTGAGTTTAGAGCCTATTTTTAAATTATGGATGTATATAACATTCTTTTGTATATTGTTTAGTTAAATGATATCACACTGTCTACCCTCATACTGGTGTCTTGCTTTTTTCTGTGCATACACCAAGAGCTCACTCATTCTTAAGTGCCACAAAATAGTCCATCTTAGGACTGTATTACATTTTATTTCAGAGTACAACACCACTATTGTTAGCTACATATATCTTACAGAAGCGACTTAAACCCTATATGCATCAGCTTTCTAATTTGTAAAATAGAGATAATAAGAGTACTTACCTAATAAGGTTGTTTTGTAATTAACATATGTGAATTGCATGGAATAGTACCTAGCACATGGTAAGTACTCAATAAATTGTGTAATTTATTTATGCTATTATTTATGTATTTATTTATTTCACCAATGATGGACATTTTGATTGTCCTTTTTTATTTTTTTTTACTTCTTATTACAAACAATACTTCAATTAACATCTTTGTCTGACTTTCCTTATATGCATATATGCTAGAATTTCTCCTGGGTATATAGCTAGAATGGAATTGCTATTTATAGGCTATAAACACTTCCAGGTTTTTCTAAATGCTGTCAATTTGTGTTCCAATGTAGTTCTAACTGATGTTTTAGTTATCTAGTGCTAAGTAAGAAATTGCTCCAAAATTTAGCGATTTCAAACAACCATAGCTCTCACAGTTTTTGAGTAAGGCATGTAAGAGCAGTTTTGCTGTGTGGTTGTGGCTCAGGATCTGGCATCAGATGTTATCTGAGGCTGCAATCATCCGAAGGTTTGACTAGGACAAAAGGATCCTCTTCCAAAGTGGCTCACTCACATGGCTGGTAAACTAGTGCAGACTCTTGGCAGGAATCTCAGTTTCTCTCTGCATGAACTTCTCCAATTGGCTGCTTGAGTGTCTTCACAGCATGGCTAGTTTCCCCTAAAAAGAATCAAGAGAACAAGATTGCAGTGCCTTTTATGACCTATCCTTAAAAGTCATACATCATCACTTCTACTATATTCTATTCTATCAGGCCAGTCCTTATTCAGTGTTAGAAAAGACTGTAAAGGCGGCAAGGATTACTGGAATCATGTTGAATTTTGCTTACCACAACCAATTCCCACTAGCACTGAATGACTACTATTTTCTTCATATCCTCACCAGTATACAATATTGTCGGAGGGAGTTTTTCATTGTCTGGTACACAAGATTTTTTTTTCGGTTGAGCAGCATTTTATACATTTTTAGCCATTATATATCCTCTTCTGTTAATTGCCTAATTATATCATTTTTTTCTACTGATTGTTTAACATTTTCTTGATTTGTAGTACTTTTTTTGTTATGGTTACTAGTTCTTACATGCATTGCAAGTATCTTCTTCCAGTATGTCTCTTGTCTCTTACTATATTTTGCTATACTGAAGTTTTAATTAATTTATTTATTTGTTTATTTATTTATTTATTTATTTTTGGTGTTGGTGATTGAACCCTCACACATGCTAAGCACCACTTTACCACTGAGCTATGTCCCCAGCCCCTGAAGTTTTAATTTTGCAGGGGGGTGGTTACCAAGGATTGAACTCAGTTGCACTTACCCTTTTTTGAGACAGGTTCTTACTAAATTGCTTAGGGCATCCTTAAATAACTGAGGCTGGCTTTGAACTTGCAATCCTCTTGCCTCAGCCTACAGAGTCACTGGGATTACCAGTGTGTACCACAGCACCTGGCTGAGGTTTTAAATTTTGATGAGGCAAAAACGCCTAATTTTTCTTTGTTTTGCACATATTGCCTTATTCAAGGAAGTCTTCCGTATTCTATAGTATCTTTTCTGTTGTTGTTTTTTGTTTTTTGTTTTTTGGTACCAGGGATTGAACTCAGGGGTACTTGACCACTGAGCCACATCCCCAGCTCTTTTTTGTATTTTATTTAGAGACAGGGTCTCACTGAGTTGTTTAACGCCTCATTAAATTGCTGAGGCTGGCTTTGAACTTGAGATCCTCCTGAATCTAATTTTAATCTTTTCTATAGGAAGACCTATTACTTGTACAAAAACTAGTTGTTGAATATTTCAGGACCAACTTGTCTTATATGCATAGGTTTGTTTCTGGTATAGTCTTTCTGTTTCACCTTCATTTTCATTTATTTTTAATTATTTTATTTATTGATTGATTGATTGATTTCAATGCTAGGGATCAAACCCAGAATCTATGCATGCTAGACAAGCATTCTACCACTGAGCTACATCCCCAATTGTTATTGCTGCCGCTGCTGCTGCTACTGCAGCTTCTTTTGTTGTTTTGTTTTTGTTTGTTACTTGTGAGCCATATCCCCAACCCTTTTTGGTTTTTACTAAATTGCTTAGGGCCTTGCTAAGTTGCTGAAGCTGGCCTCCAACTTGCAGTCCTGTTGTGTCAGCCTCCTGATTTGCTGGGATTACAGGTGTGTGCCACTACACCTGGCTTAAAACTGAATTGTGTATAATCTTTTTTTTTTTTTTTTTTTTTTTTTCACCAGTGCTGAGGATCAAACCCAGGGCTTTGGGAACTTGCATGAGCTCTACCACTAAACTACACTCCCTGCCCTTTGAATAATCTTAAATGCCAAATTAAGGAGTTTGAAATTGAATGTACAATATAGGCAATGGGGAATCAAGGCAGTGAAGGTTATGATACATCTATGTAGCACTGCAACACCAAATATAAACTACTTTTCATATCTTTTCCCCTATTAGTCTGTGCTTTATATTTAGCACATAAAGATCATCATCCTCAATGAAAAGAATCTAGTTATGATGTGGAGAATCTATTTGAAGGCAAGAAATAGGAGACATAGAAACCACTTAGGAACCTATTCCAATAATCTCTTCATAAGTTGTTAGTGGCCTCAATTCAGATGATGATAGTAGGGAAAGAAAAATTTGCCTGAATATAGTGCTTCTACTAAATGTGGTGGTGCATCCCAGTGACTCACGAGGCTAAAGTAGCTGGATCACAAGTTTGAGCCCAGCCTCCACAACTTAGCAAAACCCTGTCTCAAAATAAAAAAATTTTAAGGGCTGGGGATGTGGCTCAGTGATAGGGTGCCCTAGGTTCTAGCCCCATTACCAGGTTTGTGGGTGGAGGGGTGCCGGATATGTATATATCTTTTATCCTACTGTTTCTAAAAACTGATTTGGTGAGTATTTGTTAATTTCATCACTTTAACTTAAAGTAACAGGGTGAATTTTTTTATAGACTATGAAGCTACAGTACATGTTCTCTAAAATGCCATTTTAAAACAAGTACAAATAACTACTATTTGTGAGGCACTGTAAGTTATACATTTTGAAGTTTACTAAGTTGTTTTAGCCTATCTGGGCATTAACAATGGGGAAAAAAACTTATGTAGGGTTGTTCTGGGACTGGAAATTGATACAGAAAAAGTTGCAGAAAGATAAGGAAGCAAGGACACCTAATAATGATACATAATACTTAAAACTGGTACAGTTTCACAGTTTTAGCTGGAAAATAAAGAATTGCTGAAGAAAATTCACTAAATTGTGCTAGCCAAAAGTACTACCATTTTAATTTCAGTTGGATGCTAAATACTGCTTAGTAACCCTATCATTCATCCCTACTTGATTAGCACCTTTACAATTTTATATCTAGCTCAGAAAAATTGTATCTTAATGAGAGCCACTAGCAAGTGAGTGACAGAACCAGGACTCACATCTAGTTTGTTGAATTCTGAATCCAGTGAAATTTCCTTTCTAAACCATAGTTGTTTTTTACAGGAGCCAAAGAATTTTTTAAGAGCAGTATCGAAGTAACTGTATATTATCTCTTCTGGACAGGAGGAAAAGAAAAAAATTCTCTGAGTATAATGCTTCCATCCTATTGTTCCTAAAAACTGATTCAATGAGGATATGTTAACATCAGCAGTATGACTTAAGAATAACAGGGTGATTTTTCTAATCAACTATGAAGCTGCATTTTATGTTTTCTCATATATTTGCCATTTTAAACAAATATAAATAAACTACTATTTGTGAAACACTGTGAATTATATGCATGCATTGACCAGGAAGGGCTATTGGTTTGATTAACTTAGAAGGAGATGACCAATACTTCATTGGGAAACCATTCTATAGTCCATAGTCAAATAGTAAAACTGGAAGGAAAAAGAAAAAGACAAAGAGAATAAGAGAAAGGAGAAGGAGAAAGAGAATCAGAAGGAAAGGAGAAGCAGTAGTGACTTGTGGTTAAGAACTCTTGAAAATATCAGCAGGTGGGATAATGAAACTCAAAGTAAGACCTTGTTGATGTGGCTTGTGTGGAGTAAATATGGAAGTCAAGAGTGTTATTGAGAGCTATGTGGGGCCAGCTCTTTTCAAGATCAGCCTAAACACTGGCTCAGATTAAAATAATATCAGTTAGTTGGTGTTACCATTATTGTTCTCATGCTTTAAATATAAAGGTCAGCATACAAACAACATGGAGCATTTGTTTAATGTCTGTTTCTGGAACACATAAATATAAAAATACAGATGGTAATAAAGTGACATGTAAGTTGTTTGGGAATATACAGGTGTGACTGATAATAGAAAATGCACTAAATTGATTGGACCACAATGTTTGTGGTAAGAAGTAGTGAGAAAGACTGTGAGGGAGACAGGAGACACTGTGAAAAGCTTTAAAAAACAAAAAAGTTATATATATATATGTTTTAGTTGTAGATGGACAAAATACCCCCATTTATCTTCCTCACACATGCCAAGCAAGCACTCTACCACTGAGCCACAACCCCAGCCCCTGTGAAAAGGTTTCAAATGCAATTTAAGGAATCTGAATTTTCTCAGTTTGGTGAGAGAAGCTAATTAAAGGTGTTTTGGACAGGAGAATAACAAAAAAAAAAAAAAGACAGCATTTTAGGAAGATTAATCAGGCAGAAGATGAGTTGTAGGCTACAGCAACAGTGAGAGAAGGTGATAAAAATCTGTAAAGTTCTTAGGACACAATGACATCTAGGTACAGAGCAAATAGGGGCTGAAATCCAGTCTACATGCCCCTTGCCCCTCCCTGCCTCTACAGCATTACATCTGGGTGCCTTTTTCTAACTCTCGCCAAGGGACCATACTGACTAGCAATGACTTTGTTTGGTCTCTGTCCTCTAGTGAGAGAACTGACCCATTTTAAAGAGACTGTGAGAGTCTAAAGATACATCTTTAACAACATTGCAATGTCCAGGTGAAAACACAAATAGGAACACACAATGCCTTAAAACAGCTCTTTTAAAGCTGGAAGATTTTAAGCCAATATTAGAAACAAATCTTTAAAATTGCATTTGCAAAACATCATCAAACCCTTAGGATGGCATGGAAATCAGTGAGAAGATAAGGGTGAGTATTAAATGAGGCTCAGAGATGAGAATTTAGTATTATCTGGCAAGCAAACTGTGTGCAACTCAGTCATTTATTTAATGAAATTTATTCTGACTTGCATTTCAGAATATAGAAGACACACCTATTCTTCCTTTGATTGGGTATATCCTAAACACTGGATGAACTGGAGATGGGGAAAGATAATGGGACATGAAAAGGAAGACTATGGTTAAAATGATATTGAGGGGGCTGAGGTTAAAGCGTTTGCCTTGCACGTGTGAGGAACGGGGTTCAATTCTCAGCATCACATAAAAATAAATAAATAAAATATTGTTCATCTACAACTAAAATATTTTTTTTAAAAAATGATATTGATGAGCTGGAGTATAAGCCCAGCATGTTCAAGGCCCTGGTTTCAATTCTAGTACCACCAAAAAAAAAAAAAAAAAAAACAGAAGACATGGAATTGATTGAACTTAGTACACAACTGTGCCATTAATAATATCTTGTAATAAGCTTTATGGTTGCTTCCCTTAAATCCATTACACTCCTCTCCAATTGTAGAGCAGCCATAAAATTAGAGGAATGTAACTCCAAGGGTAAGCCCCAACTTGTCTAATCAATGGAAGTAATCCATATACCATTCTGAAGTGATTTATTCAGGAATAGACAAATAAAATTCAACCAGTGTATGACACAACCCAACTGACCAATGAGATATGTAGTTTGTTAGCAATTTCTTGAAAAGAAGAAATATTCTCATACTTTCAAGAGAGTTTGTGAAAGCAGTTCTCTTGGCATTTTTGTTTGTTTGTTTTTTTGGAACCAGGGATTGAACCCCGGGGCACTTAACCACTGAGTCACATCCCCAGCCCTTCGTATTTTTTATTGTGAGACAGCATCTGCTAAGTTGCTTAGGGCCTCCCAAAGTTGCTGAGGCTGGCTTTGAACTTGTGATCCTCCTGCCTCGGCCTCTCCAACTGCTGGAATTACAGTTGTGTGCCACCATGCCCAGCTCTCTTAGCATCTTGACAAAGGAAAAAGATTGTTGGTAGCATGTGGTGAATACCAGGGTTAGCCAGGCTTGGGTTGAAGTTGACATATCAGAGGCTTATAGGATAGAAGGAAAATTATATTTCTAATAATATTGTTGAATATCTGAATCACACCTTCTTGAAGCCCTCTATGTCTATAAACATCCAGTTACATGGAACCAATAAACTCCCTTTTTTCAGTAATTTATCAAGGTAAAGGTTTTGTTGTTGTTGTTGTTGTTGTTTTGGGGGTTTTTTTTGTTCTTTTTTTTTCTTTTTTTTTTCTTTTTTTGCCGTGCTGGGGATTGAACCCAGGGCGTTGTGCTTGTAAGGCAAGCACTCTACCAACTGAGCCCCCCAGCCCTCAAGGTATAGTTTACATGCATTAAAATGAACAAATCTTAGATGTACTTTCTAGGTATATATATACCCATGAGGTTACCACACAGGTCAAAATATAGAACATTTCTGTTATTACAGAAAATTCCCTGTATCCCTTTCCAGTCAATACCCATGCCCCCAAATGTATCTGTTATTCATTTAAATGGAATCATATAGTATGAATTTCTTCTGTCTGGTTTTTTTCCACTAAGCATAATGTTTGTGAGAGTCATTTATATTATTCTATGGCAACATGCTATGTTTTTATTCTGAGTGGTACTCCATGATATAAACACAGTAAACCTTGTTTATCCATTCTTCTTTGATGGACATTTGGGGTATATATTAGTCCAGACAGGATAGGGAACATGGGAAGAAAGTTAAGAGCCATGGAAGACTCTGAAACTATGAGATTTCAATGAAGGCGAAAGAAAAAAGAAAGGAAGTAGGGTTGAGTGTAAGGACCTTAGATTGTAGTAAGGTTCTAAGAAAGTTCAGCAAGACCTTGCCCATCAGAAGAGTCCTGCATCTCCCAAGAATGGGTCTTTCTTAGTACTCCTGCATTCAGTCATTGGTGGGAGCAGCTTATAGAAAGCACGGCCTCTGGGTAAATTCCTGAATGTGTTGGACAGAAAAGTAGTTAAGGTGGTGAGTGAAATATGATCCCCACAAAAAAGAACATTTTCATGGATGCCACAATCCATCCTTGCATCTCACAGATTTAATTTCCCATTCAGGATCAGGGAGCAGATCTGTGGGGAACACTCAGAATAAGAATATTAGTGGGAAGAACTATATTCGGCATTGCTGCAATTGGTCTTGGGGCCCACTACTAGCACTCACCTTCCTTTCCTCCACTATTTGTTCTGAATTCCACCACCCTCAGCCCTTACCTCAGGAGGTCTTGTAGCTTGTTTAGTGGTGTGACCCAAGCCCTCAATCCTTGGAGTTCTGAGTCCTTAGTAACGATACCTCCCCAGGCCAGAATTGTTTCAAGTGTCTGTTCAGAGTGGGCCAAGGAGGCACGCAGGTAGAACTCCTGGGCTCTACATGTATTCTTCCCTGCCCTCACTGTGTAAAAGGAACACAGTCTCCTGCTGAAGGATCAATGACTCTTGCCAATGTGTTAACTCTTCTTTTCACCTGCTAGTCTCTGTATACAGGGAGTCTCTGGTTTGCTAGCAGCAGCTGTAATTTTGAGTGCAATGGATCCAGGAAAGTTAATCCTGCAGAGCCTACAGTTTTGGGGACAGAAAGTACAACATCTGCCAGGTTATTGGCAATGAGGATAAATGAGGTCACTCCTTTTTCTCCTGAATTTCTGGACCAATGTTCACTTCCTTTTGGAGACACAGCATCTATAGAGGTTCCTAATTTAATTCATACTTATACTTATTATTATCTTGAAGGATGGCACGTCATCCCTCCAGAATATTGTCTCCTAACTGAGCACTTTAGTTGTGCCTATAGTGGGTCTTCTAGTAGTTTATGAGGCTGACTGCTCCTGAAGAACACATTTTGTAATATGACCAATGGATTCCATATTCATCCCAGCTGACTTCCACACATCTTTTGTTATGAAGTGGGTCCCCTGGTTGGATTCTATTCTATGTAGAATTCCATGCCTGTAGATTGGGCGTTCCATAAACCACTGGGTACTAGTGCTCTCTAAGGTCTAAAGAGGAAAGGCAAACCTATATGCAAGTATCTATCCATTTGAAAACAATCTCCTGTCCCTTTTAGAAAGCAAGGGGTTGATGTACTCTATCTTCCAACAGAGATCAGTTGGTCTCTGAGGAGCAGTGTTATATCAGGAGCTTAGTTGTTCATCTGGGTTGCCAACAGTCTGGACATTTGAGTTGGCGACAGCTAGATTAAAATGGGTAAGAGGGAATACCTGTTGTTGGGACTGTATGTAGCCTCCACTTATGCTACCATGATTGCTCTTTCATGTCCCTGTCATATCAGTTATGGGATAGCCAATGACAAAGGCTGTTTGGCACCACCTGGCCAAGTCATTTTGTCTGTTCAGTGTCTCCTCCAAGATGGATGCTCTCTGGTGGTCAATTAATGTGTAATATTAAGTCCTTTTCTTTATCAGTTCCTCATAAAATGACCCAGGTCTAGGGCACTGCACAGGAATCTAATATGTTTACCTCACTAGCCATTTCTCCCTCATTCACACAGTGGACAACCAGGTGTACTGCTCTTAGCTCTGCCACTTTAGATGATTTTTCCTCTACATGTCCACTGCTGAATATGATTATAACAGAGTTGCTACTCATTTTTGGCTTGCACTCACATTCCAAACAGATCCACCTACAGACCAACCTCATGCTTCTTATTCTTCTTTTAGCTACTTTATCAGAGTCTTTCCTCTCTTACAGATAAAAGCACAAGCTGAGGGAAGAGCAATAGTGTAACTATGGTAGGTGATATGGGGTTTTGGACTTCCTGCTTATGACCTCTGTGCCTCCTTCAGGTATTTACAGTCTTAGACATTCCATTTACAGCTTATGACAAATGCTAGGTATGTCTGAATTTATGATTTGTTAGGTCCAACCAAACCCAGTTCATATTAGAAGGTTCCATGCTCAAAAACACATGGTACCCCATAGTCAGGTGTCACATCTTGACCAAGACCAGTAATGTACAAGGAGCTATTGCTCATAGGATATTTAATCCTCTCTTGCAAATAGCATGACCATGCTCCAAAATCCCAGGACCTGCATTTTGATTTTTCCACAGAGGCTTGTCATAAACTCCACATTGCATCTTTTCCCACCACTGACACCTCCAACTGGATCTGTTAGATCATACAACCCAGTGTCAAGGCTGTCTATCCTATAGTGTAGATTTGTTCAGATCCCTTTCCTGTTCTAGACCCCACAGAAACTGACAACATTCTGTATTACTTTAATATATGGAATACAGCAATAGTTCTAGGTGTGGACTGTTATCTTCAGAACCTAAAGAGGCCTAATAAGCACTGTACTTCACTCCGTGTGTTAGGTGATGCAAGATGCAGCAATTTTGTCTTCTGCTTTGGACGGTATATGCTCGCATGTCCTGAAACTGAACACGCATACATTTTACCAAAGTCTCCAACTTATTTATCTCCCACCCTGTGAAGTCTATGTATCTTACCAAGGCCATCAGCACTTGGTAGCCTTTTGTTTGCTCTATTCAGTCAGCTCGATGTCATCAATCTAATTCACTGATGCAATGCTCTTTGAGATAGGCAAGATCAAACTGCATTATGAAGGCAGGAAATTTAACATAATCCCAAGGCAAAACTGTAAATAACTGCGGTGGCAATTTTATGTGTCAACTTGACTAGGTGGCCAAACATTGTTCTACGTGTTCCTGTGAGGGCATTTTGGGGTGAGATTAATACCTAAATCAGTGGTCTGAGTCAGATTGCCCTTCCTAATGTGTGTAGGCCTCAACCAGTTTAAGGCCTGAAGAGAACAAAAAGCCTGGTCCTCCCCAACCAAGAAAGTATTTTCCTGCCTGAATTGAGACATTAACATTTTTCTTGCTTTTAGGTTACAACTGAAAACTAGCTTTTCCTGAACTGAGTTTCAGGCAGGAACTATACCATCAACTCTCTGGTTCTCAGACTTTCTCCTGGATCTCTAGGTTCCCAATTTATACTGCAAGTCTCCTCAGGAGAATCCTACTACAGAAATTATGCTCCATTTGAATGTAATTCTTTATTATACTTTTACTTTATTAGAACAAGAAAAAATGCATTTGTCAACTAAATGGCTATATACCTATGTACCTTATCAATCGAATCTAGCAATGATACCAATGCATTTGTAATTGGGGCTGCCCTTGTTTGAGCTTATGGTAATCTACAGGCATCCTTTATAAAACCTCTAGATTCTGCAGGGACCACACTGGCAAATTAAATGGAGTTACAGGAGGGATCACCACCCCCTGTATCCTTTGCATTCTTTTGATCTTTAAGCATGAAACTAACCTCCTTCATTGCCCCTACCCAGCTTCTGAGGATGAATGGGAGTGGGAAATTTTCAGAAGCTTCCATTTGGTCTTCTCCAGCGTAACTCTTATCTATTGGGTCAAGGGCTCAATGCAGGGGTTATTCCAAATGCCAAGTATGTAATCCTTGATCATACATTCGAGGACCAGGAAAATGGCTAGTGAGTAGGTCCACATCTCCTATGGGTCTACTGTAATCCAGACCTTGTCCAGGATCCATGCATCCCCACCTTAACATGAGGATCATGATGACAACTCATGTCTCTTTATATGAATATCAATTTAAACAGTGTATGAAAGTCCACAAAATATCTGGGTATTCCCTTCTCCCCAGTATGAGGTTTCTCAAGTAAATGGTGACACATTCCTTTGAATAATACATGGGGATCATTATCACATATATTTCTGTGGTATTGCAGGGTCCTTTTCCCTGGTAACTCAGCCACCTTAAATCAACAATTTCCAGATCTGAAAACTGGTCCAGGTCTAGAATTACTTTTCACCAAAATGACTTCTTTCAGCAACTTACTCATCCATTCTCACTCCTTTCTGTGTAGGTGTGTTATTGAGAATTGAACCCAGGGGTACTCTACCACTGAGCTACATTCCCAGCCCTTTTTATTTTGAGACCAGATCTCACTAAGTCACCAAGGCTAGCCTCTAACTTGCAATCCTCCTTCCTTAGCTTCCCAAGTCACTGGTATTACAGGTGTGAACCACACTGCACCCAGCTCATTCATACTCCTTTGACCAACTTCTCCACAACTTTCCACGGCAGGTGCCCTGGCTGCCACTCCAACTTTACTGGTCATCATGGTATATACAACTCTCTGGCAGTTAAATGCTGCCACATGATCTCTATTATTCGAAGGACCCTATCACCCATTTTTAACCAGGGATCCAAGTTTTCAATAGCCTCTACTACTGTCATCATTGGCTTACAGAGGAGAGACACCATTAACTTCTTAGCAATGCTGGGGCCCCTCTACCAGCACATATAATGGTTGGTGAGTAGTGTATCCCTTGGTCTTTCTGTAGAATATGACATTCTGGTGGGTTTTCTAGCCTCACATAACATACACTGCTCACTTCCTTGAGCCTGTCAGTTCCTTCTTCCACTGTCTGCCATAGCAAACCAAGAATTTCATCCTTATTCTGTATGATTATCTCTTCTTCCCAGGTTTCTATGATCCACCCTAGCAGTATGGTTGCAGTATCACCTGGAGTCCCTACCAGAGCATTGAGATCCTGAATCTGGAAAGAATACCCTTAAGTGAATATATTTCCTCATTCTATCATGTTTCAACTTCCTTGATGAGCACCCCCAGATTCCAGATTCATGGTTACTCCCTGGCCAGTATATGCTTGCGAAGTCTACTAGTTTCCTTTGTGATATAATCCATATCTTTACTTAAGAGGAAGAGCACACTCCTTGCTAGGTTATACTGCCACTTAACCCAGATTATAGGTCCAATGACCAAGAGAGTAAGTGGGACCAGTTCCTGCAGGGGTGGGGCACTTGTTTAGCTTGTGAGGAAAAGACCACTGTATTGTTTTCTCACATAATGAGAACGTTGGCTCTTAATTTTTTTGTTTGTTTGCTTTTTTCCTGATGGTACCAGGAATTGAACTCAGGGACTTATACATGCTATGAAAGCTCTCTACCACTGAGCTACACCCTGAGTCCCTTTAGCTCTTAATTGGGAGGCATGGGTCACTTCTGCAAACTCAGAGTTTCAGAGAAAGTTGGAAAGGCAAATCTTCAAAGATATTCAAATATCTCTATATTTTTACCTTTAGGGTCACAGGTTTTCCCAAACATACCCCAACTTTGAAAAGAAAACAAACAAACCTGCTTTGGTTGAGTATTTAATCATCTTCAGAGTTCAGCCATTACCAAATCCTATGCACGATCTTCAATCTTTTCTGCTTAACCACTCCACGAGATGAGAACACTTTATAAGCCACCAAAGAAGCTCTCTAGCCCTTGTATTGAGTTTCAGTTGTTTGCTAATTGCCCTCTGTTTTTCATTATTTGCGTGAAGGGCATCAATGCAACTTAGAAGCAACCATTCCACTTCCATTGTCCTTGCGTGTACCTTAGCCCCATATAGTTCATTGTAGTGTCCAGTGTATTCCCTTCTACCTGCCTACCATCCCAGTCCACCACCAGGGTAGGTTTTAACAATGAACTAGTCCTTTGTGTGTGGAGCTGTCTTTGCATCACTTACCACCAAAGATAGAGTCCTCGTTATTATCAGCAGGGTGGTAAGTAAGCACATCTTCATCTTATTTCCTGCTTTGTTGGACTACTTCTGGTAACAACTGTCACAGCGGTTCTCTAGGGAGAAAACATCAAGACAGAGCTGGGAGTAAAAGAGATTTCTTGGGGCTGGGGATATAGCTCAGTTGGTAGAGTGCCTGCCTTGCAAGCACAAGGCCCTGGGTTCAATCCCCAGCACCGCCAAAAAAAAAGAGATTTCTTGATGACACCATAAAAGGAAAAAGGAGGGATTGGGCAGGCAAAATTATCAGACCACAATACCAACATAATAAGGTCTCTGCCAGCCCCAAAGAAGGCTCCAGGGCAAAGATTCCCATCAGGGAGTCCTGCATTAAGCAGAAATGGCAAGATACTGTGCAGTCATTGGCTGGAACATGCCCTCAGCTCACACTGAGGTGGACCCTGTGAAGTTAACAACCAGAAACTTAGCTAAACGTACTCCTTATGAGTATGAGCAGAAAGTCTTCTCAAATTGGTATATGAGCAACACTGTTGTGTCTTCTACTCTTTCCTCCCTTCCTATACATCCACCCTATCAACTTTTCCAGGTACCTAGAACCTCCAAGTCCTGGGTTTCTCTAAGGTTTACAATGTAAACAAGTCCTCTTCTTTGTGGTTCCCCCCTTCCCGTGAATTCTCCTGGGCTTCTTTCATTCTACAAAATCAGTTGCTCATCTGTTTTTCACCTACCAGGTTGTTTTGCTTTGTTCCTGCTGAGGATCAAACCTAGCACACACGTTTGGCAAGTTCTCTACCACTGAGCTACACCTCTAGCCCCCCGATTTTTAAAAAATGTTGTCCTCTCCTCTATTCTTTCTACATTCATGGTTTATACTTTTCCATTATCTAAATCAGAGGCTGAAAAGTTTTTTCTATAAAGGACCAAAGAGTATATATCATAAACTTTTATGCAAAAACAGGCCATGACTGTAGTTAGTTGATCCACTCTAGTGTGGATCTAGAACCTTACTACTCAAAATGTGATCCACAGACCAACAACATCAATATCACCTATGCACTTGATAGAAATACAGAATCAGGTCCCACCCCAGAATTGCTGGATCCATGTTGCATTTTAATGATCTCCCAGGTCAATTCATAAACATTAAAGTTTAAGAAGTAATGATCAAGACTGGTTTGGGAACAGGAGCAGAGATAAACACAAATGTTTAACCCCTTACATTTAATCAGAAGTTCCTTTCATTAAAACTGGTTTGAGTTGGGGTTTCTAATACTTGCAATGGAAGATGTGCTAATTCTTATCTCCTTGGTGATGCAGCTTATGTAAATTACTTTAATTTTCTGGACCTTAGTTTCTTCTCCATAATTAAATGAATAAACATGATGATCTTTAAAGCCTTTTCTAGCTCTCAAATTTCATGACCCTGCATCTCTGGTCTTGAGGAGAGACTGTACCCCTAGGCAGAAAAATAAAATAAAATAAAGGGTACTCAGACATAAAAAGGCAAAGACTCAGGTACTGGACTTTAAAGATTGGAAGATTAGGTCCCTGAAAAAAAATAGATATACCATGAAGCTAATGAAATGAGCTTCATGCCCCCTCACTTGCATAAGTCCCTTTTAAATCCTTGTATGTACTTTGATTCTGTACTTAATTTTATATTCATAATTGTGTTCTTTTTCTTAAAGAGAGCACCCAAGATTGCATAGGTTTCTGGTTTCAGAAAACTTGGATCTGCCCCCATTTCTAAAAACTAAGAATAATAATTATCAGAACCATATGCAAAAATATCAAGAACAAGATTTTCTAGACCTGAGTCAACAAGTTCCTAGCCAGAGCTGCTGATATGATTATATCTAGGAACAGGATGAGTCCCACGATCTGGAATGCAGGTGAACCACAGTTGGATAAAGGAAATTCTAGTACATGAACACATAGGAGGTAAAATAAGTAGAAAACACCTTAGCAAAGTCAGATCAGTTAGTTAAGACTCTGATATAGTATTAATAATACTGAGTAGCCTTTATTGAGCCCTTTCCATGAGTCACACAGTATTCTAAGCACTTATTATTTCATTTATCAAACTTATCAGTCCTCTGGGTTCAAACACATTTTGTCTTTTACAGAAGAGAAACTGAGGTTTGGGTTGGGCGTGGTGGTGCACACTTGTAATTCCAGCTACTTAGGAGGCTAAGGAAGGAGGGTTGCAAGTTTCAAGCCAGCCTCAGCAATTTAGTGAGACCCTAAATAATTATTAAATTAAATAATTTTTTAAAAAGGGCTCAGTGGTAGAGGGTCTCTTGGGTTCAACCTCCAATAGGTGTGCAGGGGTTGACCAGTCAAAACTCACACAGTTCAAGTGCATTAAAATTCAAAACCTCCTGATTGTGTTTGTAGCTCAGTGGTAGAGCACTTGCCTAGCATGTGTGAGGCACTGGGTTTGATCCTCAGCACCACATAAAAACAAATAAATGAAGGTTTAAAAGAAAAAAAAAAGAATTCAAAACCTCATGCTTTACTCTAAGTCCTTGCCTATAGCTACCATATATTTTCCCAAAAAATATTTTTCCTGCAGAAAAAACTGTTGTGAGATATCATAGAGTATAGAAGACTTTTACTAAATTTCCCCTGCTTTCCAGCAACACTTAGCATCACCTCAACCACACTGTGATTGAAAGCTTCACTGCAATTTGAATAGTGGTGGATCTGTGACACCATTGTTTAAAGTCAATCCAAGAGGGCTCTGAATGAGACTGAATATCATTAAAGAATTTCTATGCCAAATTTTCACTTATTTACTTCAAGTTCAGTTTCACAGACTGAATGACATTCTCCTTACTCAGTGTTATTATAGTGAGGGAGGGCTCTGTTCGCTGAGAAGTCTCCTAAAAATGCAGCAGGTCAGAACACAATGCAGGTCAGACAGAAAATCCAGGATGAAAGAGAAAGGAAGAGATCATATCAAAGGCAAAGAACCCAAAGTTAGCTGCTAGTCCAGGAAAAACCAAGGATGCTGTCTTGTCTGTTGCCTCTTTCCTTCATGGTGTAGTCAATAACCAAAGAATTTAGGTCTCAAATTTCTTTATTCTTCTGTTTATTCAGCCAACATCTCTTATATAGCTTTACTTACTGTTCTGGATTACCTGTGTAAGGATAGGATCATGCTTTCAGTAAGAGAACGGGAAGAACTTTCACAATAGTTACCATAGTCAGGTTTTCTCTTTAAAGGTGGCAATGGGAATAGAATCTTCTATATTTATGTTTTTATTTTATATAATCAAGAAATTTTGCACAAAAAAACATTGTTTATCACAAACAAAGTTTATCGAACAGACTGTATACCCAGAAAAAAGGACAAGGGGATAGCTGTTTGGACTTTGCGAGGGTGCTATTTGAAAATGAATATCCACTTGGAATACAAAATGAAAAATGTGTATAAATCCAAGGTGTAGTATATATTACAATGATTTATCAATTCAGCTCAAGGTATTCAGTGTGCAATCAAATATATATACAATACTTTAGAAGAGCTCAGGTATAGTAAAATTAAAATTTATTATAAAAATAAATTTACAAGCTTTTGTGTTTTTTATTTGTTTGTTTTGTTATTGTTGTTTTGGTACTGGGGATCGAACCCAGGAAAACTTTACCACTGAGCTACATCCCCATCCATTCTTTTTAAAGACAGGGTTTCAGTAACTTATGAAGTCACTGAGCCTGGTCTATAACTTGTTATCTTCCTGTCTCTGCCTCCTCAGTCACTGGGATTATAGGCTTGCGCCACCAGGTCCAGCAGACAATCTACTTTTAATCTAATTATTAATAGAGTTGAGTTTAATAATCGGCATCTTGCTAAAAGGAAAAAAGAAATTCTGCACAGATATATAAGCAGAAACTCCTAACACCAATTTCTACCTGAAATATATCTTTTAACTTGATTAATTCCCTGATCTACTTCTCACAGTGGCTGTTCTAAATTTTCATTGAGACTCTAAAAGTTCATTCTCATAAGATCCTTCCTATCCTACCCAAAACAAAAAGCCACTGGTTTACACCCCACCCCCACCACCTCCATCTCTAAAGACTGCAGCCTCCTGCCTGCCTTTCATTCTGCTTCCTACCAAGCGTAAGCTCCCTGCCTTTGCTCTCCATCTTAGCTTCTCTGGCTCCTTCAGATCTTCCTGTAATAACTGGTTCCTCTTTTTCACGCATTCTCAATCCCTCGCGCCCCACCTCTGGATTTTACAGTCTGCTTTTCAACATGTACAGACTTTTATTCTGGGGGAAAGGGAGCCTCCCATTTGACTTCTCAGTTATGACTCCTCTGTTATATTTTACACTGTTTTTTCATTTCACCTTCTTGAATAAGTAAGTGCTTTACCCTTAAAGGATTACATCTCCCGACCACTATCTCCTTATGGTCAGGCACTAATGAAAACTGGTAGCAGCAAGTACCAAAACCAGTCCTGGAGGAGAGTGGCAAAAATAAAGACTGGAAGTGATTACTTTTCTAGGTCTCATTCCCCACTTCCAGATAGTGGCAGAACTGACCCTTTTTCACCACAGTAGAATTCGGGAAGTTGGGCTGGGGCTGTAGTGCAGTGGCTGAGCACTTGCCTAGCATGAGTTTGATCCTTAGCACTGCATAAAAAATAAACAAATAAAATAAAGGCATGCAGTCCTTCTACAACTACAAAAACTAAAAAAATTAAAAAGTCAGAAAGCTGATTTTCTGGAGAGGATGTGATAAGGACTGGGGGATGCCAGATATAAAGTCTTAGATATCTTGAAAAAACAGGAAGCTCAAAGTACTATGTATGTATGTACATACATATATATGGAGAGAGAGAGAGGGCTATGTAGATATATATATAATAATATAGATAGATATAAAATTAATATCTATATACATAAATAAATACATATATATCAGAGAGATATAGAGAGAGATGATTTGTGTACATTTGCTCAGAGACTCAAAATCAATAACCCAACTTGTGTTCAAGATTCCAAACAGTTCTTCAACCTCTCCTAAGAAGACAACCAAGAATTCTGCCTCTGAAGAAAGCCTCTAACATGAAAGACATGGGTCAAAGCAAACAGACAACAAATAGGAAAAACAAAACAAAACAAAAAAAAAACATATATTGGGGAAAACAAAGCTTCAGCAGGGAGAAGAAAATTCTGCAGAGAGAAGAGAGACTAACACATCCATAAAACAAAAATAGGATGTCATTAATAAGTGAACAAATAAAAGGAAACTTCAAAGGGGAAAAAATGTTGAAAATTAAATGCATAATAGCAGATATTCCAATATTAGTAATGCCAAAGAAATTTTCTAAAGTAGTATAAAGTTACTTAAAGCTGGAAAATAGGAGAGAAAAGATGAGAAGATTTGATAGTTAGTCAAAAGGGTATCATTATCAGAATAATAGGAGTCCCAGGAAAAGCAGAGAGGAGGGAATCATTAATGAAATAATTCAAGAAAATTTCCCAGAGTGAGGTACATGGAGTTTCTAGATTTGAAAACATCATGGCAAAAAGTTTGAAGTGACTGGAGTATGAGGAATTTAGGACCACCTGGTAAAGAACTTTTTAAGCCATTCCAAGGAGCGGGAGTCAGCAGAGACTTTTAAGGAGAAATGACTGCTGAGGTGGTGTATGGAGTGCCGAGGTGCTGACCACAGGACCCTAGCACTCCTTCCCAGAAATCTCTAGCCAACTGGTTACTCTTACTTTGTAGTTATGTCAAATGCAGTTGCAAGCAGTATTTGTTGTTGTTGTTGATTTTTTTTTTCATTTTTGCTTTTGTACTGGGCCTCATACATGCTAAGCACACACTCTACACACTTAGCTACCCTCCAGCTCCAGCAGATTCAGTTATTTTTCATGCCATGAGTTCTATCAGAATCAATATTTTAAAATATAGGAAATTTATTGGTTGAAGTCATATTTCAACCTAGAAAAAAATTACTGTCTTCCTTCCCAGAAACAAAAACTAAGAGCAGGTAAAAATCTTAGCTTTGCTGCCAGAGGGGTGCTGATTTCAGCATAAAGGCATCCTTCAGTTGAGAGGCCCTGCCACCCATCCATGATGTTCACTTTGGTTAATTAGAAGTACTAAACAACATGGGAATGATTTTGCTAGCCTAAAAGAGCATGAATAAATTATATAAAAGCCATGAGTAAACGGAAGATTCACATTAGCTTTTCATAATGGTTCCTGTCTCAACTTCAGACTTGAAAAGACTCCAACGTTCAATGTAATGGAAAATCAGAAAAAGAGTCAACTGGGCCCTACCACACTTCAGATATACAACTAGCTCTCATGTAACAGCATACTGTAGGGATAAGGGATCAGTTTTGTCAAAATATATTTTGGCCATGTACTTAAATGGAAATAAGGGGTAAATTTTTGGTCAAGGATTCAGAGTGCCCTCAGAATAAATTATTTTCCCTCTGTGACCTATTTCAGAGGTCAGAGGTAGGATCAGGGAGACAACAGTAAACTACCCTTCTTTCAGGTACAAGAGGGATAAAAAAGTAGCCATTCTCTCCGGAATGAACATTTCCATAAAAGGAAGAACAAAACTGTGTTAATATGCTGTTTACCTCCTTTCCTAAGGGAACAATCACATATCTGGTCAGGGCTGTTACCAGAGTATGCAGGCTTTTTTTTACTGAGAGAAAAAAAAAGTTTATAGGACTCCTGTCTATATAAATAATTTAATTAACTCAAAATCAGGATGTCAGCACAATTCCAGTAGCTCAATATCAGGCAATTCCATGAAAGAAATACCTTGCTGGCTAGGGAGTTTCCAAACCCTGGGACACATTTCTGAAACTTAGAGCCAGCCATGGGACCCTGTATGACCTCACAGCATAAGTTCATTGTTCCCCAAAATATCTGATCAACTTCATATATATGATAGAAGTAAAAAATTAGCATATGAGAAGTAAATAATTAGCAAAATGGTTCAAGTTTCAGTAGCATCAAAAGCCATGAAATACTGAGTAATAAATTTAACAAAGTGTAAGTAAATAACAAAGCTCCATTGTAAAAGTCCCATTGAAAATGAAAAAAATATTTTAAAAAAGACTATGTGGAATTGGCATAAGAATAGACATAAAGATCACTGAAATTGAATAGAGAACCCACAAATAGACTCATATGTGTATGACAATTCAAAAGAACCAAAGAATCTAATAGGAAAAGGAAATTCTTTCACCAAATAGTGCTAGAATAGATGAATGTCTCTATAAAGACAATGAATGTCAATCCCTTTCTCACACTATATGTAAAAATTAATTCATAACGGACCTAAAACTATAAAACTTAAGGGGTAAAGGGAGATCTAAAAGTAGACAAATTTTCTTAGATGTAACACAAAAAGCAATAACCATGAAAGAAAAAAGTGATAAATTAGACTCCATCAAATTAAAATTTCTGTCATCAAACAATATCAGTAAGAAAATGATAGGCAAGCCACAGACTGGAAGAATATATTAGCAAACCATATATCTAACAAAGGACTTATATGCATAATATATCAAGAATTCCATGGGCTGGGTTTGTGGCTCAGTGGTAAAGTGCTTGCCTAGCACATGTGAGGCACTGGGTTTGATCCTCAGCACCACACAAAAATAAATAAGTAAATAAAATAAAGGTATGGTATTAAAAAAATAATTCCTAAAATTAATATTGAAAAACAAATTATTTGAATAGGTACTTCACAAAGAATATATGAAAGACCAATATAATATGAAAAACACTCAAGATCATTGCTCATCAAGAAAACAGTCACCATTCAACACTAAGTAGGTTGGCTTAAATTTTTAAAATTAGCATCACCAAATGTTGGAAAAATCCTTTAGGCTGTAATTTGGTTCCTCGGTATATATCCAAGAGAAATTAAGACACATATTTACAAAAAGATTTGTATAATTATGTTCATGTCAACTTTATTCACAATAACACAACACATCAAACAACCCAAACATTCTTCAGCAATCGAATGGATACACAAATTGTGGCATATTCTTGCAATTGAATAATTATTAAAAAATAAAAAGAAATAAACCATTGATAAATGCATTAACATGGAAAAATCTCACAAACAATGCTAAGCAAAAGAAACTATTCATATATACATATATATATATATATACATATACATGTACAATTGCATTTATATGAAGTTTTAAATCAGGCAAAACTCACCTGAAGTGAAAATAATAATCAGAATAGTGCCTGGGAGTCAGAGGGAAGAACTGATGGAGAGAGGACACAAAAGAGTTTCCTATATCATGATAAGAATGTGGGTTATAAAGGTGTATCTTCTTGTCAAAATTATACAATTAACTTTTTCAAATTTCAATATATGCAAATTTATTTATTTATTTATTTAAAAATAACTGCAAAAACAAAAATATAATGATAATTGGGGGGCTAGTGGATGGAGACAGATAAAACGAAAATGGCAGAATGTTGATAATTACTAGAGGCAGGTGACATTAAGTTCATTATATGATTCTGTTTACTTCGTGCTTGAATTTTTCATAATAAAAAGTCTTAAAAATCAGGGCGGGTTTTTGCCCCCCACATTTTTTATTGGTGCATTATAGTTATACATACTGATGGGATTGGTTGTTACATATTTGTATGTGTACACAATACAATAGTATAATTTAGCTATATCTACAGGGTAGGTACATGCCTGTAATCCCAGCTACTTGGGAGGCTGAGACAGGGAAACTACAAGTTTGGGGACAATCTCCAAAACTTAGTAAGACCCTGTCTCAAAAATAAATAAATAAGTAAATGAATAAATACATAAGTTAAAAATCAGCTGAAACTGCCATATTTCCTGGTTAGACCATGTGATTCACCAAAAAGTTAATTTTCCCATTAAAGATTATTTCAAATCTCCTCTTCCTCTCACCTCAACCCTTCCACCTCCTAAAACTATTTTTCTCAGAAGATGACCTGGTCTCCTATGTCACACAGAAAATAGTCATTGGATAGGAACTCTTTTAGTCTCTAACCACTAAATTTAACAGACATTTGCATGCACACCTTTCTCCTTCCTGTTCCAAAGAAAGGGAGCAGCAACATTTCTTTTGTCCAATATCAGTCCCTCTACTTAGACTCTAGAGCTGCCCTCTTACCCCATTCCACTTTCTCAGAGATCTTTGTCTTCATACTTTTTCCTGTTCTCCGCTAGCTCCTTCCCATTAATATCCAAACTTCCACAAGCAAATTTCTTTTTCTTTTCCTTTCTTTTTTATTTGTGTGTGAGGGCAGTACTGAGGGTTGAATCTAGGGACACTCTAGCACTTAGCTATATCCCTAATCCCTTTTATTTTTTATTTTGAGACAGAGTTCACTAAGTTGCCCCAGCTGGCCTCAAACTTGTGATCCTCCTGCCTAAACCTCCCAGGTAAGCTGGGGTTACAGGTATGAACCACTGTGTCTAGCTACATTTTCTTTAAAGAACTTTAACACTAATTGTCTCAAGTTTTTCCCATTTTATTCAATGTTAGGCACTTTGATTTCTACTTCTATCACTTCATTGAAATGGCTCTTACCATAAACACCAATTTTTCAGTTCTTGCCTTGCCTCAACACCTGACAGCATTTAACATCCTCTCCTTATCAAAAGCCCTTTCAAGATTCCTATGACACTGTATACCCCGACCTAAGTCTCATTTGCTAACCTCCCCAGTCAGAACCTTCCTTACATGCTAGAGTGTCCTATGTCAATGTCTTAGACCTCTCTCAACACACCGTACCTCTCCTAGGTACTCTCATTTCCACTATCCTTGTGCTGATGGCTCCCAAATGGACATCTCTACCCCACCCCTCTCTTTAAACTCCAGGACTATATATTCAACTTCTACAGTGTCCTTGGATGTCCTGTGGGCATCTCAAACACTGCATACACAAAGCTGAGCTCTTGGGTCCCCCCATATGCCTGCTCCCATCTAAGACTTCCTGAATCAGCATCTGGCACCACTTTCCATACAATTGCTCATGCCAGAGTTCTAGTTCTAAGCATCCATGGTTTTTACATTTCCCTCATCACTCACCAAATTTTAGAGATGCTATCTCTTAAATAGTTCTCAAATCTTGTCTTTGGTTCACCCTACTCTAAGCCACCATCCCCTCTTTTAGTCTCTAGCTTGCCTATTGACCTCCCTGCCTTCAGTCTCAGACTACTTCAGTCCTTCCTATGCACAACAGAGTGATATTTCTAAGTTTCTATTTGATCGTTTTCTCTATCCCTTAGTTAATATCCACATACCAAAGGAAGAATTGAAATTACAATGTCTTATCTTTTATTCACTCCTCAGTTTACTTCTTTTAGTTTAATTTACTTATTCTGTAGTGGTGGGAAAGTGTTGACAAAAACCCAGTAACATTTTCAAAGAAGTTTGTATTGCCTTTATAAACTCTCCAGATTTTGGGAAGATTTTAATAAAGTGTTTTGGCATTTCTCAGATTTCTTAGTGCCTTCATTTTAAGCATTTCTCCTTAAAGGGTCTCTGGACACCTCTCACTCCTTTTTCTGGCCCTGGAGTCTTTGTTCTATATTCTCCCTCTTCTCCTAACTAATGGGACATCAAAAAGAATCTTTGTCAGAGCAGATCTCCAACAAAGAAAGGATATAAGGGAGTACCTTGTATATATTTTATAGAGGAAGACACCAAAGAGTAAGACTCAGTCTTCAGTCCTAAGAGCTGGGTCTGCTGTCCAGCAGAGGTGATAGCAAAGCAGGACAATGAAACAATAAAGAAGCATGGTTACTTATGAAAGGTCTGTTGTGGAGTCTCCAATTATTCTTCTAGACCCCTGGTAAAATGTCCATTCACCTGACACACTTGTGAAATGGTCTTGCATCAATATTGAGAGCATGCTATCTAACACTGAGATTACCTACTTGTTCATGCTTGATATAGTAGAAAATGAAAAGAAGTATCATAATATTTAGAGTAAATGCTATGTTGTAAATATATGAAACTTGTTTTTAGAACTCAATTTTTGAGTTGCTATGAACATCCAGAAACCTTTGTCAGTTATGAGTCCACGAAAACAACATTAGTAGAAATCAAAGAGATAGAAAAATTATTCTTAATTCCACCATTTCACCAATCGAACTCTTCATTGTTTCCTGTCCCATGTCTTTGCCCGTATACATCTACCAGGCATTTCAGTTGCAAATGTCTAAGTAAGAAAGAAATTGCGGAAAAGTCTACTTGTAGGTCTAGCTTCAGATAAGGCTTAACCCAGCTGTACAAACTAAAACACCAAGTACCAGGTTTCTCTCAGCTCTTCTATTCTACTTGTCACACGTTGGCTTCATCCCTGTACTCCACAGGGTTGCCCTACGCAGAGTTGCAAGCTCAAGATAAAAATTGTTTGTTGTTTTTGTTGTTGTTGTTCCTGTTGTTTCCCCTCTACTCTCATGCTCAGCACTGTACACTTTTTCCCATGCTACAAGCGATTCTTCAGCAGACACCAACTGGGAATCCTATAATTCAGTTTAATGACAGATTCCACAGGTTGAGGGCTCAGTTACACAAGAAGAGTGCTCCTACTTCTGACACCAGTAGCCCTCTCTCACATTCTCACACATCACCAAAACAGGGAATTCTCTTTGGGACTCCCACAGAACTGAGAGGAAGTTTTTCTTTCCCAGAAACCCTAACGAATAGGCTCTAAAGGGTTACCTGCTTATCTAATTTGGCCAGGAAGAAGTTCAGATTGACCTGAATCATCAGGACTCCCTTCCATGGCTGAAAAATAAAGAAAGGTCTTTTCTTCTCACACAAAATCTACATGATTTTAGGGAAAAAAGGAAGTGTGAATGCTTAGTAGTATGAACAGTATGTGCTTGTTACCAGGTACCAACTCAATTTGCTTTGCATCATTATAATCATTACTTAGTTGTGATTTTATATTGTTTTTTAAATGTAATATTTCATAGAATTATATTTCAAAGTGTGAGACTGATAGTATGCATACTGTCAGTGTTGTTACATTTATATCATTTCTGTGATTCTGTCATCATTTAAACTTGACTCTGAAACATGGTTGACACAAATAAAAATTCTAGTAACAAGTTGTTCAGATAATATGAGCAAGTAAAATAAATATCTGTGGAAACTGGTGTATCATAACAATGATCATAACACATCTTTGGTGCACTGGAATGTTTAAGGCCAAGAATTTAATATTCAACAACTGAGTTATTTGTTTATTTAACAGACATTCAATGAATGCTCACGTGTGCCTTCATGTTCTAGCTGTGGGAAATACATAGATGTATTAAACCTGGTTCCTAACCTCAAGGGTATGCCTGGGTTTTATCAGCATGTTCCCAAAATTTCATTGCTTCATAATCATATTTTCAGAATGTTTTACTTTGATGTAGTAAAATTAAGTAATAAGCTGGGAATGGTGGTGCACACCCATAATCCTAGAGACTCAGGAGGCCAAAGCAGGAGGATCACAAGTTCAAGGCCAGCCTCAGAAATTTAATGAGGCCCTAACAAACTTAGAAACACCCATCTCAAAATAAAAACTGAAAAGGTCTGGGAGAGTGGCTCAGTCATTAAGCACCCCTGGGTTCAATCCCCCCCACCCCCCAAATTCAAAATAACCTCAAGTTTTATATCTCTGATAATTTTTCCTCCCTGGGACAGCCTGGACATTATTTCAGTCTTCTTCAGACTGTCAAGCCACAGGATTTGGGTGTCTGACTATAAAACAGATCCTCCCACACCTATGCTTCCAGAACTTAATTATCAGCACATAATTATTCCTAGAAATATAAAGGAAGCCTTGACTAGATGGAGATAAATACCATACTCCCGAATACCACTCCTTCCCAAGTTAATATATTTTTGTGTGTGTGAATTTGTTTTCATTGGGGTTTAGAATATGGGGTGAGAAGTTCCCTTGGCAAAATTAATGTATTGTTATATGCGATTCTAATCAACTGTCAAATTAATTTTGTGTAACATAATTTAAATATAATTTAAATATCTTCTAGAAGTCTACAAAAACAAATTAAAATGAGTGGAGCCAGGTACACTGGCGCACACCTGTAATCCCAGCAGCTCAGGAGGCTGAGGCAGGAGGATCCTAGGTTCAAAGCAGGCCTCAGTAATTTAGCAAGGCGCTAAGCAACTCAGTAAGACTCTATCTCTAAATAAAATATAAAAAGGGGTCTGGCTCAGTAGTTAAGTACCCCTGAGTGTTCAATCCTCAGTACCAAAAAAAAAAAAAAAGAGTGGCTTAGCCTTTTAAATATGTTATGAAACTATAACTAAAACAGAGGTGAATCTTCTTTCAGAAGAATTCATATCATACATGTAGATAGTCTCAGCTTTAGGCAGTGGGGTTGAGGCTTAAAGGAGCTGCTTTGAAAGTGGGTTAGACATAGTAACTCTCTTTGAAAGGGTAGAGCAGGGACAGCAGAAAATAGCAACTTTATAGTGGAGAAACCTGACAAACAACACCTTAACCAAGTAACCAAAGCTAACCTCATGGGTGGTGTCATGTGGATTCCATCTATCCCCCATGGGATATCATGAAAAGGGCACTTCTCCTCCGTGATAGTCTTTCCCAAAACCTGTAAGCTCCGTCTAATCATGATAAAACATAGGACAAACCCTAATTAGTAAGCATTCTACAGAATATCTTGCCAATACTCCTCAAAACTGTCAAGGTCATGAAAAATAAAAAAAAAGACCAAGAAACCTTCACAGACCAGAAAGACTGAGAAAATACGGCATTTGAATGCAATGTGGTACCTTGCATTGGATCCTGGAACACTAATGGAAAAACTGGAGGAACTCAAAGTCCAGCACTTACGATAATTGTCATAATAATGTAGCAATATTAATTACTTAACTTTGGCAAATCCACCACAGCAATGTAAGATGTTAACGAAGGAGAAAACTGGGCAAGGGACTTGCTGTATGCTCTTTGTAACTTTTCTATAAATCTAAATTACTTATCAAATTAAAATGAAACCTCATTTAGATATTTGTTGAACACCTAATATATGCCAGACATTAAGTTAGGTATTAACACTGCCCATGTTCTCAAGGTGCTTACAATTGATAGGAAATGAGACGGGTGCAGCAGCATTCCATCATTAAATGGAAGTGAGAGATATTTCTTTGTCCCTACCACATTTATGGGAACAATCTCGACTAGTACTGAAGTATAAATGAGTTGCATGAGCAAGTGACTCAGATATCTATGATACCTGTTCTTGCTGCATCAACACCTGTCTTTCTACTTATACCTATAGCCTATGACCAGTTAAATGAGGGAGAAAAAATCCAGGCCTGATTTTCTAACAAATCTCTCTGATAGTGTCGTGGCAACACCTTAAAGTGAGTGGTCACAGTACCACAGCCATACTCAGAGGTGGTGCTAAATGAATAAGGAATTCTCCCATGTACATAACTTTAAGCAGTGAAACTAGTTGTTCACTTTGCCTGGAAAGACAGATAGCCAGAAGAATGCATTCACACTAATTTAAGGACACTGTTAATGAGTAGATGGTGACTTGAAAAAAATGAGCTTGGGGCTAGGAATGTAGCTCAGTGGTAGACCACTTGACTAGCATATGTGGGGCCCTGGAAAAGAAGATGGAAGGAAGTCTGAGGAACACATAATATAAGACTATTTGTATTACAAGTGAATGCCCACCAAATACAACCATTTCAAAAAAGGCTCTTAATCAGGTGAACAATGTGACATATGCTGTAGATGTCAGTCAGCATCTTTCTCCAGCACCTACCTACTGGCAATCTTGCTTATTACCCTCAAAATGACCCTGGAGGCAGGGATAGAAGTCATGCATGGGGTTATCAATATTGGCTTCCCCTTACCAAGGTAATAGTCATTGATGAGAATTAAACTACTCAACAATAGAGACCAACATTAAACCTTTGATATGACACTATTCTCTGGAAAACCAGCCAACCACTTTATGGCAGAATAGTTATATTGACCCCTTTTTTTATAAAAGAGCAGAAATGGATTTTTTTAAATTTATTTTTATTGTAAACAAATGGGATACATGTTGTTTCTGTTTGGACATGGAGTAACAGCATACCATTTGCGTAATCATACATTCACATAAGGTAATGAGGTTTGATTCATTCTGTTATTTCTTCCTTCCCCCCAACCCCTCCCATCCCTCTTTTCCCTCTATACAATCCCTCCTTCCTCCATGCTTGCCTCCCTCCAACCCCCATTATGTGTCATCATCCGCTTATCAGTGAGATCATTTGCCTTTCAGATTTTTTGAGATTGGCTTCTCTCACTTAGTGTGATATTCTCCAATTTCATCCATTTGCCTGCAAATGCCATAATTTTATCATTCTTTATGGCTGAGTAATATTCCACTGTATATATATACCACAGTTTCTTTATCCATTCATCAATTGAAGGGCATCTAGGTTGGTTCCACAGTCTGGCTATTGTGAATTGAGCAGCTATGAACATTGATGTGGCTGTATCTCTGTAGTATGCTGATTTTAAGTCCTTTGGGTATAGGCCGAGGAGTGGGATAGCTGGGTCAAATGGTGGGTCCATTCCAAGTTTTCTAAGGAATCTCCACACTGCTGTCCAGAGTGGCTGCACTAATTTGCAGTGCCACCAGCAATGTATGAGTGTACCTTTTTCCCCACATCCTCGCCAACACCTGCTGTTGCTTGTGTTCTTGATAATCGCCATTCTAATTGGGGTGAGATGGAATCTTAGTGTAGTTTTGATTTGCATTTTTCTTATTACTAAAGATGTTGAATACCTGTTGATTGCTTGTAGATCTTCTTCTGTGAAGTGTCTGTTCATATCCTTAGCACATTTGTTGATTGGGTTATTTGTATTCTTGGTGTAGAGTTTTTTGAGTTCTTTATATATTCTGGAAATTAGTGCTCTATCTAAGTATGAGAGGCAAAGATATTCTCCCACTCTATAGGCTCTCTCTTTGCATTGCTGATAGTTTCCGTGGCTGACAGAAAGCTATTTAGTTTGAATCTATCCCAGTTATTGATTCTTGCTTTTATTTCTTGTGCTATGGGAGTCCTGTTAAGGAAGTCTGATCCTAAGCCAACAAGGTGGAAGATGTGAACCTACTTTTTCTTCTATAAGATGCAGGGTCTCTGGTCTGATTTCAAGGTCCTTGATCCATTGTGAGTTGAGTTTTGTGCAGGGTGAGAGATAGGGGTTTAGTTTCATTCTGTTGCATATGGATTTCCAGTTTTCCCAGCACCATTTGTTGAAGAGGCTATCTTTTCTCCATTGCATATTTTTGGCACCTTTGTCTAGTATGAGAAAATTGTATTTATTTGGGTTTGTGTCCGTGTCCTCTGTTCTGTACCATTGATCTACCTGTCTATTTTGATGCCAATACCATGCTGTTTTGTTACTATTGCTTTGCAGCATAGTTGAAGTTCTGGTATTGCGATACCCCCTGTTTCATTCTTCCTGCTAAGGATTGCTTTAGCTATTCTGAGTTTCTTATTCTTCCAGATGAATTTCATGATTGCTTGCTCTATTTCTGTGAGGTACGTCATTGGGATTTTAATTGGAATTGCATTGAATCTGTATAGCACTTTAGGTAGTATGGCCATTTTGACAATATTAATTCTGCCTATCCAAGAACATGGGAGATCTTTCCATCTTCTAAGGTCTTCCTTAATTTCTTTCTTCAGTGTTTTGTAGTTTTCATTGTAGAGATCTTTTACCTCTTTGGTTAGATTGATACCCAAGTATTTTATTTTTTTTTTTTTTGAGGCTATTGCAAATGGAGTCGTTTTCCTCATTTCCCTTTCAGCTGTTTCGTCACTTGTGTATAAAAATGCTGTAGATTTATGCGTGTTGATTTTATAGCCTGCTATTTTGCTGAATTCATTGATGAGGTCTAGAAGTTTTCTGGAGGAGGTTTTTGGATCCTCTAAATATAAACTCATGTCATCCGCAAATAGTGACAGCTTAAGTTCCTCTTTTCCTATTCGGATCCCTTTAATTTCTTTAGTCTGTCTAATTGCTCGGGCTAGAGTTTCAAGGACAATGTTGAATAGAAGTGGTGAAAGAGGACATCCCTTTCTTGTTCCCGTTTTTAAAGGGAATGGTTTCAGTTTTTCTCCATTAAGAATGATGTTGGCCATGGGCTTAGCATAAATAGCCTTTACAATGTTCAGGTATGTTCCTACTATCCCTATTTTTTCTAGTGTTTTCAGCATGAAGGGGTGTTGTATATTGTCAAATGCTTTTTCTGTGTCAATTGAAATAACCATGTGATTCTTATCCTTAAGTCTATTGACATGATGGATTACGTTTATTGATTTACGGATGTTAAACCATCCTTGCATTCCAGGAATGAACCCCACTTGATCATGGTGCACAATTTTCTTAATATGTTTTTGGATATGGTTTGCCAATATTTTGTTAAGGATCTTTGCATCTATATTCATCAAGGATATTGGTCTAAAATTTTCTTTCCTTGATGTGTCTTTTCCTGGTTTGGGTATGAGGGTGATATTAGCTTCATAGAATGAGTTCAGGAGGGTACCCTCCTTTTCTATTTCCTGGAATACGTTGAGAAGTATTAGAATGAGTTCTTCTTTGAAGGTCTTGTAGAACTCGGCTGAGAATCCGTCTGGTCCTGGGCTTTTCTTGGATGGTAGATTTTTAATGGCTTCTTCTATTTCATTGCTTGATATTGATCTGTTTAAATCATGTATGTCCTCCTGGTTCAGTTTGGGAGGAGCTTATGTCTCTAGAAATTTGTCAATGTCTTTGGTAGTTTCTATTTTGTTGGAATACAGATTTTCAGAGTAGCTTCTCATTATGTTCTGTATCTCAGTGGTGTCTGTCATGATATTTCCTTTTGCATCATGTATTTTAGTAATTTGAGTCTTCTCTCTCCTTCTCTTTGTTAGTGTGGCTAAGAGTTTATCTATTTTGTTTACTTTCTCAAAGAACCAACTTTTTGTTATGTCAATTTTTTGAATAGTTTCTTTTGTTTCAATTTCATTGATTTCAGCTCTGATTTTAATTAGTTCCTGTCTTCTACTACTTTTGCTGTTATTCTGTTCTTCTTTTTCGAGGGCTTTGAGCTGTAATGTTAGGTCATTTAATTGTTGGCTTTTCATTCTTTTCTGGAATGCGCTCCATGCAATGAATTTTCCTCTTAGTACCGCTTTCAGAGTGTCCCAGAGATTTTGATATGTCGTATCATCATTCTCATTGACCTCTAAGAATTTTTTAATCTCCTCCCTGATGTTTTTTGTTATCAATGTTTCATTCAATAGCATATTATTTAGTCTCCAAGTGTTGGAGTAATTTCCTTTTTTTACTTTGTCATTGATTTCTACTCTCAGTCCATTACGATCTGATAGGACACAAGGCAGTATCTCTATTTTTTTGCATTTCCTAAGGGCTGCTTTGTGGCATAACATATGGTCTATTTTCGAGAAGGTTCTATGTGCTGCTGAGAAGAAAGTGTATCCGCTCATTGATGGATGGAATATTCTATATATGTCTATTAAGTCTAAGTTATTGATTGTGTTATTGAGTTCTATGGTTTCTTTGGTTGGATTTTGTTTGGAAGATCTATCTAGTGGTGACAGCAGTGCGTTAAAGTCACCCAGAATTATTGTGTTGTGGTCTATTTGATTCTTGAAATTGAGAAGGATTTGTTTGATGTACAGGGATGCACCATTGTTTGGGGCATAAATATTTACTATCGTTATGTCTTCCTGATTTATGGTTCCCTTAAGCAGTATGAAATGTCCTTCTTTATCCCTTCTGACTAACTTTGGCTTGAAGTCCACTTTATCTGATATAAGGATGGAAACCCCCACTTTTTTACTGAGTCCATGTGTGTGGTAGGTTTTTTCCCATCCTTTCACTTTTAGTCTGTGGGTGTCTTTTTCTATGAGATGAATCTCTTGCAGGCAGCATATTGTTGGGTCTTTCTTTTTAATCCATTCTGCCAGTCTATGTCTTTTGATTGATGACTTTAGGCCATTAATGTTCAGGGTTATTATTGAGAAATGATTTGTATTCCCAGTCATTTGGCTTATTTTTGGTTTTTAAGTTGGCTTGGTTTCTCCTTTGAGTGGTTTTTCTCTAAGGTAGTTCCTCCCTTTGCTGACTTCCATTGTTGTTTTTCATTTCCTCCTCATGGAATATTTTGTTGAGAACATTCTGTAGTGCAGGCTTTCTATTTGTAAATTCTTTTAACTTTTGTTTATCATGGAAGGATTTTATTTCATCTTCAAATCTGAAGGTTAATTTTGCTGGGTATAGGATTCTTGGTTGGCAACCATGTTCTTTCAGAGCTTGAAATATGTTGGTCCAGGCCCTTCTAGCTTTTAGAGTCTGCGTTGAGAAGTCCACTGCTATCCGTATTGGTCTCCCCCTATATGTAATCTGATGCTTTTCTCTCACAGCCTTCAAAATCCTATCTTTATTTTGAATGTTAGGCATTTTCATTATAATGTGCCTTGGTGTGGATCTGTTGTGATTCTGTGCATTTGGTGTTCTGTAAGCCTCTTGTATTTGATTTTCCATTTCATTCTTCAGGCTTGGGAAATTTTCTGATATTATTTCATTGAATAGGTTGTTCATTCCTTTGGTTTGTATCTCTGTGCCTTCCTCAATCCCAATAATTCTTAAATTTGGTCTTTTCATGATGTCCCATAGTTCTTGGAGATTCTGTTCATGATTTCTTACCATCTTCTCTGTTTGGGCAACTTTATTTTCAAGATTAAATATTTTGTCTTCATTGTCTGAGGTTCTGTCTTCCAAGTGGTCTAGTCTGTTGCTGATGCTTTCCATTGAGTTTTTTATTTGGTTTATTGTCTCCTTCATTTCAAGGATTTCCGTTTGGGTTCTTCTGAGAATCTCTATCGCTTTTTTGAAATGATCTTTTGCTTCCTGCAGGTGCTCTTTCAGCTTATTGGTATTATCATTCATTGCCTGCATTTGTTCTCTTATCTCATCCTTTGCTTCGCGAATCATCTTAATCATGTATAATCTGAAGTCCTTTTCTGACATTTCTTCTAACATACTGTCATTGGATTCTATTACTATAGAATCTAGATTTGTTTGGATCATTTTCTTCCCTTGTTTTTTCATGTTGTTCATGTATCTTCCCCTCTAGTGCTGCAGATCTGGGGTATTGCAGATTTCCCCCTAAAGGCTTATAGTGGCCCTATAGGTTTCCAAAACCCTTTCTTTAAGGGGAGATCAATATTAGCAGTGCTCAAGTCAGACACAGTGGAATCCTAGACCAAATAGCCCCTATGGGGACAATAACATCATGTAAATAAGGGAGAAAGTGACTCTGAGGGAACAGGTAAACAGAAGGAAAAGAAAACAAGAAATGTAAAGAAATAAAAACTTAAATATTTTTTTAAAAAATGAGAAAAAAGAAAATCTACCGTATAATAGTCATATACTAATGAAACCTCCCAGTGTTCAGTAGCCTGATGTATGAGAGGTACCTGACAATGAGCTTCAAGCCTCCAGCAGGCGTCTCAGGATGGGATTTGCCCCACCTGAAGATCGGAGCTACCGCTTCCAGGATTATCCAAGATGGCTGCTCTGACTTCCAAATGTGTTGGCAAATGGGGAGCTGCAGCTCAGGGGTGGACGTGGTCAGCTGGAGGTCCTGGAGACAGGATGCAGTTGGTCCGGCAGTGGTCCTGGAGGTCGGGTGTGTTTGGTGTGGTTGTGAGATCCTGGAGGCCGGGTGCAATCAGTTGGTCTGGGTTCCCGGTGATAGGGCGCAGTCAGTCTGGGGGTCCTGGCGGCAGGGAGCAGTCAGTTGATGTGAGGGCCCCAGAGGCAGGGAGTGATTGGTTGGGCTGAGGGATCCTGGCCAGGGGTCCTACAGGGCCTGGCTGTTGTCTCAAAATGGCGGCAGCCACGTGTAATCAAACCTGCAGGTACTGTGACAGTGAACTTCCAGGCAGCAGCAGGCAGCTGGTTCTCCACTGGCGGTCTGCAGTCAATCTGCTGGCAGCTATCGGACGATCGGGAGGTGAACCTCGAGCGTTGGGTGATGGATAGAGGTAAGGCAGGTGATGGATAGGTGTAAGGCAGGCGATGGACAGGCGAGAGGCAGGCAAAATCAAAATATTTCCAGAAAGACCAGGTTTCTGTAGTTCTCCAACATCACATCTCTGTATAATTTCTGCTGAGCCTGGTCCAGGCATCCTCATTCTTCTTGAGAGAAATCAATAGCCACATCCATGAATGTCAACGGTTTCATTTCCTGGTCTTCACTCTGCCCCGTGTTCTCCCTCTGAATCTCTCCTTCCCTCTGTTGCACAGAAACCTGGGGCTCCTGAGCACAGGAGGAAAAGCCAGAAGTCTAGTATGCTGATTTTAAGTCCTTTGGGTATAGGCCAAGGAGTGGGATAGCTGGGTCAAATGGTGGGTCCATTCCAAGTTTTCTAAGGAATCTCCACACTGCTTTCCAGAGTGGCTGCACTAATTTGCAGTGCCACCAGCAATGTATGAGTGTGCCTTTTTCCCCACATCCTCTCCAACACCTATTGTTGCTTGTATTCTTGATAATCGCAATTGTACTTGGGGTGAGACGGAATTTTAGTGTAGTCTTGATTTGCATTTCTCTTATTGCTAAAGATGGTGAACATTTTTTCATATGTTTGTTGATTGCTTGTAGATCTTCTTCTGTGAAGCGTCTGTTCATATCCTCAGCCCATTTGTTGATTGGGTTATTTGTATTCTTTGTGTAGAGTTTTTTGAGTTCTTTATATATTCTGGAAATTAGTGCTCTATCTGAAGTATGAGTGGCAAAGATATTCTCCCACTCTGTAGGCTCTCTCTTCACGTTACTGATAGTTTCCTTTGCAGCAATTGATTTTAACTGAAATAGATAGTTACTCTGAACATGGAATTGCCTTCCTGGCCTGCAGTGCTTCTGATGAAACCATACTCCTTGGACTTATGTAATTTCGAATTCACTAGCATACTAGTTCACATAGTACTTCTGGTCAAAGAACTTATCTGTAGCAAATGAAGAGCATCAGCGGGTTCATTTCCATCATCTTTAAGCAGTTTAGTTAAAAGAATAGCAAGAATGGTCTGCTGAAGACTAAGTGATATGCCAACCAAATGACATCTTGCATGGTTGGGATGCATCTCTCAGGATACGGCACCTGCACTAAACCATCAGTCAATATATTCTGTGTTTCCCTTGTCCAGAACATATGGGCCTGGAATTTAAAGGGTAGAAGTGAGTGTGGCTCCTATCACCATCAGTCCTAAAATTTCATTTGAAAATATTTGCTCCCTATACCTATAATTGAGATCTATAGGTTTAGAGGTAGTAGTTTCAAAAGAAAGGTATACTATACTAGAAAGCAAGACCGTGCCTGATTATTTTAGGTCTCTCTGAACTAATAGTAAATCTACTGTGAATAATATTGGTTATCATGGGGAAATAAGATAGTTAATACACAATAGGAATAGAAAGGGATATGCATGGAACCCATAGGATCTCAAAGTACCTCTCAGTACTCTGATACTCAGGGGGAAAGTTAATGAAAAAGATATAAAACTGAATACAGGGAAGATCACTGCTGACATCAATCCTTCATTCAGGAATGAATTTTTTTTAAAGAATTGATTAGTCAGACTAGTCAGTTATTTTTCTAATTTTTTTTTAGTTGTCAATGGATCTTTTTTTTATTTATTTCTATGTGGTGCTGAGTATCAAACCCAGGGCCTCACACATGCCAGGCAAGCGCTCTATCACTAAGCCACAACTCCAGCCCCAGGAATTAATGCTTTTGTCACCTCATCAAGTAATAGAACCACAATTAGCTGAAGTGACAACTGAAGACAAAGAGAAATGGAATAGGTAATGAAAAAAGAAAGTTAAAAATACCAACTATGGCTCCATAACCAGTTGTAAAAACAAGAACTATACTTGCCATGCATTTTGTGTTTCTTGTTTCCACAAATATAATTTTATAACTATTAACCACTTCTTACTTACCCTTTTCTCATTTTCTTCTATTTAATATAATTTACGTTAATATTGGTTATATCATTTCAGGATACAAAAATGATATAGAGTAGAAAAGTTATAGATATCACCCAGAGGTGACTAAAGTGGGATTTTGTTCCTTCTCTTTTGGGGAGAGAGTGAGTATACCTTTGCTATGAGGGATAGTTGTATCATGCTAGAAAGAAGTATAATGATTTTTTGTTGACAATGTTGGGAATTTCTGAACCCAGGACCTCTCACATACTAGATAAGTTCTCTACCATAGACCTACACCCCCAGCCAATATTGTTATTTTTATTTGGAAATTAGTTGCAGGTAAAAGGAGTGTGATATTTGCTGAATTGACAGTACATAGATTTTAGCAGTTCTGTTATCAACTCAGCATTACTACTACCCTCTCTCAACCCTTATGTATCACAGAAATAGAAGCAAGGAACCACGTTTTCCAGATAGTCTTTTCTGTTTGATTCCAGGTTATAGTTTGCCAATAAAATGCACTTGGGTGAGATTTGGAGAGTAGAAGAGAAGAGGCCACTGTTTTCTAGAGGTAGTTCCAACCATATATGTGGGCAGACATGAGAGCCATACACTTTTCCAGGAGCTCTTGAAAGCTACCTACATCCACACTCTGCTTCAGACTCTTAAAGACAACTGGTGGAAGCTTCTCAGGTTCTTGAGATTTGTGGTGCCTTTATAGCAAGCTCTTTTTTAAAAATATATTTTTAGCCATCAATGGACCTTTATTTTACTTATTTATATACAGTGCTGAGAATCGAACCCAGTGCCTCACACATGCTAGGCACTCTACCACTGAGCCACAACCCAACCCCTGTAAGCTCTTGAGAGCCACTCATTGGTGTTTCAGAGTGAGATATTCAGTGGCACTTTCCTGTTCTTCTTCAGCTTTTACTCCCCTGATCTTCCAATGGTTGGATAAGTTCCTAATTCATATATTTGATCTCTCATATCTGGGAAATAAAGAATGGTTTCTGTTTTCTGATTCATCCATGACTTAGAAATCTTCAACTTCACTAGATTTCCAAGTTGTTATACTAATTTATGCTATTGACAGTTTGGGAGTCCTCCTTTATGAATTAGCCATTATTCTTATCATTTGCTCACTTTAATGTTTTTTTAGTATAATGGTTAGTTTTATATGTCAATTTGGCTATGCTATAGGATACAGTTTTTAACTCCAATACCAAGTGTTGCTTTGAAGACATTTTATAGATGCAGCTCACATCTATATTTGGTTGATTAAGAAAAGGATATTACCAGTCAGGCACAGTGGTACACACCTGTAATCCCAGTATTAGGAAGGTTTGGATAGGAGAATTGCAAGTTCAGGACCAGCCCAAGCAACTTAGTGATATCCTGTCTCAAAAATAAAATTATAAAAAGGACTGGGGATGCAGTGCATTGGTGAGTGTTTCCTAGCATGCATGAGGCCCTGGGTCAATCCCTAGTACTTCAGAAAAAAGAGAAAAGGAAAGGAAAAGAAAATATAGTACCTTTGATAATGTGAATAGACCTCACCCAATCAGTTGAAAGGCTATCGGATCAAAATCTGAGGTTTCCCAGAAAAAAAAAGAAATTGTCTCAGCATTATCTATCCATCTATCCACTACCCATCTACCTATCATTTATTAGTGCTTCTGAAAAACCCTCACTAATACAGATTTTGGTATCAGGAAGTGGAGTACTGCTGTAACAAATAGCTAAATTTAGACCCAACCATATGCTGTCTCCAAGAGATTCACTTCATAGGCAAAGACATCCACAGACTGAGGGTGAAAGGATGGGAAAAAACATATCACTCACATGGATTGCATAAACAAGCAGAGGTTTCTAATCTCATATCAGATAAAGTGGACTTGAAGTCAAAGTTAATCAGAAGCAACAAAGAAGGACATTTCATACTGCTTAAGGGAATTATACATCAACAAAACATAACAATCATAAGTTTTTATGCCCCAAATGATGGAGCATCTATGTATATCAAACAAACCCTTCTTAACTTCAAGAATCAAATAGAAAACAAATGGGTTTTAACATTTTTATCCATATATATGAATATAAATATAAAAGTATACATGAAAATATTTAAATGGATATGGATTTGTATATAGTTATTTTTCTTTTGAGATGAATATTTATAATTTTGGTAAGATATAGGATATGACTATGTTACTGAATATATAGAAAATTTATGGGTAGGATTTTAGTTGCCATTATGGTACATACCTATATATATGAATATATATAAACATACATGGGATATATATATGTGAAAATTTATATGGATATTCAAAGTAGTAATTATAACTTTTGTTTAAAAGGCACATGATTATGGGTTGAGTTAGGTTTAGTTTTGAGTTATGGCTTTGGTTTGGGGATGGGTTTCATTTGGATCATATATATGAATATAAATATGAATATACAGGTAATATCATATATCAAAATGTATATATGTATATATTTTTATCTGTGGATATTTTTAAGGTAAGCAATATTGTTAAAAAAATACCTAAATTTATGAAAGTAGCTTTGGAATTGGGCAATGAGTAGAGGATGGATGAATTTCAAGGCACATAAAAAATTTTTTTCTAGATCTGTTGGAAATATGGAGATTAAGATGCTTTTGATGAGGTTTCAGATGGAAATGAGAAACATATTATTGGATATTCAAGAAAAGATGACCCTTGTTATAATGTGGCATGCTTAACTTTCATTAGTAAGTGGAAGTAGAAACTGGAACAATGAACTTGGATATTAAACTCCAGGAGATTTCTAAGAAAAATGTGGAAGGTATGACTTGATTTCTCTTTGCTGCTTATAGTAAAGTGTGAGAAGAAAGAAAAGCTGAGGAAGGAACAGCTTTTGGTGATTTGGAAATGTCTGAGCCTATTTAGATAGTATGCTCTGGAATCAAAGCCAAGCAAGGAGCAGGACAAACTTGCTGAAAAAAATTTGCTGTGTGACTTATGTATCTAATCAACCATGTCAGCAGAAGCTAGGAATAGAGATGAAGTAATTCAGGAAGGATCTATGGAGAACTCTCCATGGAATGGTGTGAATTCCCTTAACATACTGGAAGATGAACAAGGCTTTTAAGAATGTTCTATCAGTATAAATACTGACATCTCTGACTGAAGGGGACAGAGACAGAATTAAATGAAGGAAAGCTGTCAGACTTCAGGGATTCTACAGGCAAGAAATAAGCTGATACAATTACTCAGATACACATATATGATATGATTCAATAAAAAGGAAGAATTACTCTGAGGCAGAAGACAGAGAGGCAGCCCTAGGGGCAGGGACCAAAGAGGCACCCCTCAGGCACAGAGGGTTAATCAAATTGCAGAAGATTATTCTCAGGTCTTGAAACCTAATGGAATTTGTTCTGCTGAGTTTCAAACTTGCTTGAGACCAGTGACCCTTTTATTCCTTCCATTTTCTCCCTTTCAGTGTGAAAGTGTCCTACCATTATATTTTGGAACAAGACAACTCAACTGGTTTTATAGTTTCACAGGTCCACAAATGAAGATGAATTTTACTCAAGAACAGACCATGAAAAGTGTCTCATGTACATTTGATTAGGTAATTAGATTATGAAATTTATATTTTTAAGTTGATATATAGATGAGATGTAAGATTTAGAGTTGATGCTGAAATGAGTTAGAACTTTTGGGGATGTTGGGATAGGATTTTGTGAATTTGAGGGGTCAAGGCGCAGACTATATGGACTTGAACAATATCCCTCAAAAATCCATGTCCACTAGAACCTCAGGATGTGACCTTATTTGGAAACAGAATCTTTATAGGTGGAGTCAATCAAAGATTAAGTCAGACTAGATTAGAGTGGGCTCAAAATATGATTGGTGTCCTTGTAAGAAGTTCATGATGTATCATCCTTAAAGAAAATGGGAACAGGAAAACACCGTGTCCCTGAATGTCCCCTTTCTGTTCCCAAAAATGTAGCCAAGTTAAAGGAACAATGATAGCAAGCCTGGCCTAAACTGTCCAGATACATATTATCTTGAAGGACACTGCTTTGTTTTATACACACTGGAAACTAGGGCAAACGGGTGTTATCTGTAGAAAGCAACTTTCTTGCAAGTATTCCAGGACAGTTATTCCTTGGGATGCTGGTCACACAAGCAAACTAAGCAAGCTAAGGCTGATGGTGTCATTACTTCTGCAGCCCCACATACAAAGCTCTGCTTTCAGTGGTTATTGGAAAGGGTATGTGTCACTCACTGGTCAGTTGGTTGCCGCTGTACAAAATGCCGTGAAAAGGAGGAGGCACAACTTGGTTGGTAAAGCACCTTAAAGGATGGAGGTTCTGTTCAGTCTATTTGCCCTGAACTCTTCTTACATTGGTCATTGTTCTCTTATAAGCTTTTTCCAGTAATTCATGTGTCCCACATGGGGTCTCCAGGCACTTTCTTTGGCCTTTCAGGAACCTACCCCACTGCCCTGGAACAACTGAGCTGTGACTGTGACATGTAGAAAGTCTCAAACAGACACACAGGGGAGAAAGCCATGTGAAGACAGAGGTAGAGTTTGGATAATAGAGCTGTAAGCCAAGAAACACCAAAGATGGGAAGCATCTTATAGTAGAAGCTAGCAAAGAAACACAGAATGATTCTTGCTTAGAGCCTTCAGAAGGAACCAGTTCTGGGGACAGTTTGATTTTGTACTTTAGCCTCCAGAACTGTGATATAATAAATTCTGTTGTTTTAAGCCATTCACTGTGTGGCAATTGTTACAGTAGGCCTAGGAAACTACATTGTAGGCATTTAGTATTGATTGATACTTCTTTGCTGTAGTCTAGATAGATTTTTTTAAATATCTGGGTCAGAAATAATTTCTTTCAATTCACACTTGGATTTTCACTTTGTCAAACAATTTTGCACTGTTGGTAGAACTGGAAATTAGTACAACCACTATGGAAATCAGTATGGAGGCTCCTCAAAAGACTTGGCATGGAACCAACACATTACCTAGCTATAACACTCCCTGGTATTTATCCTGAAGCATTAAAGTCATCTTACTACAGTAATACCTCACACCCAGGTTTATAGCAGCACAGTTCACAATAGTCAAACTATGGAACCAGCCTAGGTATGTTCATCAGTGGATGAATAGATAATGAAAATGTGATTATAATATAATTTTATTCAGTTACAAAGAAAAATGAAATTATGGCATTTGCAAGAAAACAGATGGAACTAGAGCCCATCATGTTAAACAAAGTAAGTCAAACTCAGAAGGTAAGGGGTTGTGTGTTTTCTCTCATAAGCAGAAACTAGAGAAGAAAAAGAAAAAGAAAGGTGGGGGTATATCTCCTAAAAATCAAATGGAGATCAGCAGAGGAAAGGAACTAATGAGTGGAAGGGAGGGAGGGAGGGGGAAGTGCTGGGGAGTGAAATTGACCAAATTATATTGTTATATTGTGTGCTCATATGAACATGTACAACAAATCCTCTCAGTATGTACAACTATAATGCACCAATAAAAAATGTGGGAAAGGGCTGGGGTTGTGGCTCAGTGACAGAACACTTGCCTCACACACGTGAAGCACTGGGCTCGATCCCCCGCACCATATAGGTATTGTGTTCATCTACAACTAAAAATATTTTTAGAATGTGGGGAAAAAAAGATTTTCACTTTGTCTATGATACCACTGATGTATGCTGCAGATTAAACCCAGGGCCTTGCACATGCTAGGCAAACGCTCTGTCCACTGAGCTATGCCCCCAAGTAATGTATACAAATTTGTTGTTGTACTTGGGATTGAACCCAGGGATGCTCTACTTCTGAGCTACATCCCCAGTCTTTATTTTTCATTTTGAGGCAGGGTCTTGCTTAGTTACTGAGTGTCTTGCTAAGTTGCTAAGGATTTAGTTAAGTTGATCTCAAACTTGTGATCCTCCTAACTCAGCCTTTCAAGTTCCTGGGATTATAGGCAAATGCATGGTTGGTGTATGTAATTTTTTATGTAAAATGTATAAAATATCATCCTTCATGTTTTGTGCTTTTTGTGTCCTATTTAAGAAATTCTTACTCTGAAACAACAAAGATATTTTCCCCTACTTTCTTCTAAAAGTTTCTATGAATGGTATGAGATAAGATTGTATTTTTAATCAATTATGCCAGCATTTAGTAAATATCCCATATCTTCTACCTTTATCATATATCACATTCCATATATGCAGGGGTCTGTTTTTAGCTTCTGTCTTCTATTCCATGGGTCTATTCATCTATCCTTATACAATAACAGATTCATTGCTATTACCTGGTAGTTGTGGTTCTTGATCAGAGGCAATTTTACCTCCTATGGGATGTTTGGCAATATGTGGAGCATTTTTGACTGGCAGTAGGGAGCAGAGAGTGCTACTATTATCTACAGGGTAGATGCCAGAGGTGCTGCTAAACATCCGACAATGCATAGAACAGTTCCCCAGAATAAAGAATTATCTATCTTAAAATGTCAATGGTGTTAAGGTCCAGAAACCCCATTTTATAGTAAGAATTGGTATCTGGGAGAACACTGTATTGTCTACCTGATCCTAACAATAACTCTACATGATATGTGCCATTACTAGCTTCACTTTACAAATGGGACAACTGAGGCTCTAAGAGGTCAAGTAACTTATTCTACGTCATAAATTTCTTTTTTTTCTTTTTTATTTGTTCTTCTTACTTATACATGATAGTAGAATGTATTTTGATATATGAAACATACATTCCCATCCTTGTGGTTGTACATGATGTGGAGTTACGCTGGTTGTGTACTCATATGTGAACGCAGGAAAGTTACGTTCGATTCATTCTACCGTCCTTCCTATTGCCATCCCCACTCCCTTCCCTTCGTTCCCCTTTGTCTGATACATAATACATTTCTTAATAATGATTGAAATTAAGTACAAACTTAAGTAAAACTCCCCATAAAAAGATAGTTCACATGATGTCCTAAGATAGGGATTCCAAGTCCCAGCAATTTTCATATCGATTGACTGATTGATTTTAAAGAAATCTCACTGTGTATCCTGTATGTGCCAGCTCCTAGGCTGAACTGTGGAAATGCCCAGCAAATAAGCCCAAGCTCTGGCCCTCATGGAGTTCACAGCCTTGTGGGGAGACATAATGGGAACAACCTACAAGTGCTATGACAAGGGGTCACTTTGATTTCTTATCACAAGGCAATGTTTTAAAATCTTCAAGGATATTGGTCATCCTACATATTCCCAATTTTTGTTTAAAATATAAATTTTAATATATGATGAAAGGGGTTTGTTAAATAAGCTTCAACTTTAACTCATCTCTATTCAAATTATTATAAATACCCAATAAGCTTACCAAGTAGAATTTTACTATGTATAGGGGCATGTAAATTGGTGGAAATGTTCGTAGAAATTAACCATTTCATCTCTTTTTTTGTTTGTTTTGAGAAAATACTTATCAATTTTATCTGAATTAATAGCTGGAACTCTGATCAAACAGCAGAATGAAAGCACCATTTAACCTCCCTCTGCTTTTCAGAAGTTTGGAATGAAGACCTGAGGGGTCATTAAGTTCTCTCTGTGGTAGCAGGATGGATGTGTTAGTCTCAAACCATCCATAATAGATGGGTGTCTAGTCTAGCCTTAGAAATCTACTCACATGATGATCGCTCCATAGCCTCCCTCAGCAGTTCTTAAGTGTTCTTAGAATTTTAATGTTTATTAAATCAAACCTCAAAAACTTATTTCCAAAGCCCAGACAACGGTAGGCGGAATCTGTCGTAATTGATTAGTCACCTGTCCCTTCCTTGCCAGATGTTCATCTTACAGCCAGGCACTTTCCAATGTTGAACTACTTCCTAATTGCCAGACTTTCTCCTATTTAGTCTTACATCACCTCCCCATTCCACATCCTTCCCTTCATATCCTCCCTCTTCTTTTCTGGCTGCTTGACTCTCAGTCTCCTCTAAAATCAATTCTGGGAATACTTGAAACTTTTCAGTTACTCAGCTTGCTTTTTCTAAACAGTAATGCTTTAGTCATCGTAATCCTAAACATACTAACCATACTAATTGCCTATTACTGTACCTGCCCAAGAGAAATGAATGCCTATATTAAAATATTACATTTATGGAAAACAATATAGATTTGATGCTCACATTACCTATTTAGGTAATGTCATATGCCATTTTTAGTATATATTCTTTTGGACTTAAGTGAATTGACAAAGAAGACCAACTTTCCTTAGGATGGTTTGACCGTTGTTTAGTTGGAGAGTCATGAAAAAAGCAATTCAGAATGGACCGGACCCACCATTTGACCCAACTATTTGGTTTATACCTACAGGACTTAAAATCTGCATACTACAGTGATGCAGACACATCAATGTTCATAGCAGCTCAATTCACAATAGCTAGATTGTGTAACCAACCTAGATGCCCTTCAGTTAACGAATGAATAAAGAAACTGTGGTATATATACACAATGGAATATTACTCAGTCATAAAGAAGAATAAAATTATGGCATTTGCTGGTAAATGAATAACATTGGAAAATATCATGCTGAGTGAAATAGGCCAAGCCCAAAAAACCAAAGGCTGAATGTTTTCTCTGATAAGTGCATGACAATATATAATGATGGGGGGTGATGGGGGAAAGAGAAGAATGAAGGAACTTTGGATGGTGTAGAAGAAAAAGGGGAGGGAAAAACAGTAGAATGAAACAGACAGTATTACCCTATGTATATGCATGATTACATGAATGGTGTGAATCTACATTGTGTACAACCATAGAAATGAAAACTTGTACCCCATTTGTGTACAATGAATCAAAATGTGTCTGTAAAAATAAAAAATATTTTAATAAAAAAAGTAGCAAAATTAAAAAAATTTTAAATCTTCCTACCCTGAGCATTCAACTAACAAGTTCTCATGAACACCTGCTGTGTTCCAAATACTGGGTCTTCAGCGTGACTAAGACTCGCACTTGGTCTTCCTGAAACTCCTCTCCTCAGTGGGATGTCAAGTCATTTGACTAGTAATTATAAGATGTAATAAGGGTTTTAAATGTCATGGGAGCCTAGTGGAAGTCAGCTTGGTCACGAAGAATTTTGCATGGCTCAATCTGACGCAATCACTACAGAGAGGGGCTACAATTGAGCCATATCTGGTAACTACCCTCGGGAATTCACGGTCTAGTGAGGAAAACTGAATGGGGCATATTTTGTTTAAATGCCTTGAAATTTATAAAAAAAAAAATGCTCAGCTGAATCTTGAAGGATAAGAAGACTGTGGAACAGAGAAAAGTAGAAGGAGGAACTCTTCCAGGTAGGGTAAGAGTCAGAACAAATAAAGAGGCATCACCCACAGGGTATGCTCAAAGAACCAGAGGCCATTTGGTACTCATAAGGGTAAAGAATAAGCCTAGGAGTGATAAGAGATGAGACCAAAGAGGGGAATAGGGCTGGGGGTATAGTTCTGGGGTATACCACATGCTTAGCATGTGTGAGGTCTTAGATTCAATTCCTGGCATGCACATGCTCATCATTGTTGAAGGTGAAGATATGGGGCACACAGGAAGTAATAAAAGGGATATGAAAAATTCATTTTGGGATATGTTATGGTTTGGATGTGAGGGGTCCCCCAAAAGTTCATGTGTGAGACAATGCAGAAAGGATCAGAGGAGAAACGATTGGGTTGTGAGAGCCTTAACCCAATCAGTGATTCAATCCCCTGATTCAGATTAGCTGAGTGGTAACTGAAGTTGGGTGGGGTGTGTCTGGGGGAGGTGGGAATGGGGGGCATGGCTTTGGGGTATATATTTGTAACTGGTCAGTGGAGTCTCTCTCTGCTTTCTGATCACCATGTGAGCTGCTTCCCTCTGCCACACTCTTCTGTCATGAGTCCAGAGGAATGGAGATAGCGTTCTATCAACTAAGACCTCTGAAACTGTGAGCTCTCAAATAAGCTTTTCCTCCCCTAAAATTGTTCTGGTCAGATCTTTTAGTCATAGTGGTGAAAAAGCTAACTAAAACTGGATATATTAAATTTGAAGTGTCTCTGAGATATCAAGGGGGAAATAGCAGAAACTTGAATAAATTAAGTGGAAGATCTGAGGAGAAGTCAGGACTGGAAGAGATTTGTGAGTATTCAGCTCTATAGATGTTAGTTAAAACGGAAGAAGTGATAGGACCAAATATTCCCAAATAGTATAATATTAATGGGGGACTGGAGTTGTAGCTCAGTGGTAGAGCGCTTGTCTGGCATGTGTGAGGCACTGGGTTAGATCCTCAACACAACATAAAATAAATAAATGAAATAAAGGTATTGTGTCCATCTACAACTAAAAAAAAAATATTCTTTTTAGAAAAGTAATGCTGATTTAAGATAATCTTCATGTCAACAGATGATAACCTAAATTGCAATAATATAATTTTCCCCATGGTATTTAATGAAGTTTCATTAAGTTTTCCATTTTGTTTTATTATATTTGTTTTTTTTAATGCAGCAGGAAAGGAATAGGAAGTGGGAGCAACTTTATATTGAAGAAACCTGTCAAACACCAACTTAGCCATGTGATCAAGGTCAACATCATCAGTAATAAGCCATGCTAATAGCATGTACCCTTGATATGATATGAAGAGAAATAGCATGTTACTTCTGTGATGTTTCTCCCCAAAACATGCGATCTCCATGTAACCATGAAAAAAATGTCAGACGAACTCAAATTGAGAGACATTTTGAAAAAAATGAAAATAACAATAGTAAAACTCTAGTTAATGCATCTTGAAACTGTCAAGGTAATCAAGGGCAAGAAAGGATGAGAAACTATCGCAGACCAGAAGAGGATAAGGAAACATGATAACTAAATATAATGTGGTATCTTGGATAGGATCCTGGAACAGAAAAAGAACTTTGGGAGTGAGGGAACCAGTGAAATCTTTTTGTTGTTGTTCTTTTTAGTTAACATGACAGTAGAATATATTTTTACATATCACACATACATGGAGTATAACTTCCCATTCTTGTGATTGTACATGATGTGGAGTTTCACTGGTCATATGTTCATATATGAACATAGGAAAGTTATGTCCAGTTCATTCTACTGTCTTTCCCATTCTCATCCCCCCCTGCCTTCTCCCCATTCCCCCCTATCCAACTGGATAAGCCTCCACTCCTCCCTCTCCCCCACCAGTGAAATTCTAATAAGTGTTCAGTTAATAGTAATGTACCATGGTTTTTTAGTTTTGATACATGTACCATGATAATATAGAATGTTAACAATAAGGGAAATTGGGTGAGGGGTATTCAAGAATTCTTTGTACTATCTTTATAAATTTTTTGTAAATATAACACTATTCTAAAATAAAAAGCACTTTTAAACAAATGTATTCAATAAACTTTTTTTCCTTGAACCAGATTTTAGGGAAAAACTGTTTCTCTCCATGGTGCAGATAGAGAAAAGCTGTGGACAGAGAATGATCCAAGGAGTAAACCAATATTTATAAGGCAGTTAGAGAAAAAGGAATGACAAGAGCTGAGATCAGGAGATATAATGTCTAGGTGAGAGTAGGGAGGACTCAATGCTAAGGAGTGTAGTAAGATAAGGGTCTAAATGTCTACAAGGAAATAGAATAAAAAGCCTAGAAACAGATCTGAATCTAAGGGAACTTGATAGATTCTGCCACGGTTATGAAACTAAATCAGTGGTAGAAATGAATTACTTAAATGATTTGGGGGAAATTAGTTACCTAATTTTTACCTAAAATTAGTTACCTAATATATTGAAAGATACAATATATTCCTATTTGTTATGATTTGGATCTGGAATGTCCCCCAAAAGCTCATGTGATGAAGATTTGATCCCCAATGTAACTGTGTCCAGAGGTGAGGCTTTGGGGAAGTGATTGAATCATGAAGCCTCTAACCTCATCAGAGGATTAATTCATTTTATAGATTAATAAGTTGAATGGACTACTGACAGGAGGTGGAAACTATCGGCAGGTGGGACATGATTGGAGAAAGTAGGTCATAGGAGGTGTTTTAGTCACCTTTTTCACTGCTGTGACTGAAAGACCCAACCAGCACAACTCTAGAGGAGGAAAATGTCATTTGAGAGCTCACGGTTCCAGAGATGTCAGTCCATGGACAGCAGGCTCTGTTCCTTGGGGCTCAAGATGAGGCAGAACATCAAGGCAGGAGAATGTGGCAGAGGGAAGCAGCTCACATGATGATCAGGAAGCAGAGAGAGATTCCACTTGCCAGATACAAATACATACCCCAAAACCACGCCCAATTCCTACCTCCTCCAGCCACACCTACCACTTCAGTTACCACTCAGTTAATCTCTACCATGGCATTAAATCACTGATTGGATTAAGACTCTCACAACCCAATTATTTCTCCTCTGACCCTTCTTGCATTGTCTCACACATGAGCCTTTGGGGGACACCTTCTATCTAAACCATAACACTCAGCAAGGTGAACTTTTCTTCTGCAATAGGGCATGCTACCAAAGAAAATCCAGCAAGCAAGCACACTTGGGCAGGCAGTCCCCCTGTTTTTATCCCTAACACATCTCAGCCCCTGGTTCTGATAGGATGAGCTTGTGATTAGCTAATTTTAAAACCGGGGAGGGCAAAGGGAAGAGCTACAGATAGTTAAAATGGCTACAACTGGATCTTACATCCCAATTAAGGCTAAATATTATATTCTGAAAATGACCATTGAACTTTCTATTTCTCACAGCAGGCAAAAAGCTTGAACTAGAGGAATGTAGCTAGGAATAGAGGCGCACACCAGTAGTCCCAGCACTGGGCAATATAATAAGACCCTGTCTCAAAAAACAAACAGCCAGGTGCAGTGGTGTACGCCTATAATCTCAGTGGCTCTGGAGGCTGAGACGGGAGGATCACGAGTTCAAAGCCAACCTCAGCAATTTAGTGAGATGCTAAGCAACTCAGTGAGACCCTGTCTCTAAATAAATTACAAAAACAGGCTGGGGAATGTGGCTCAGCAGTTAAATGTCCTTGAGTTCAATCCCTGGTACCAAAAAAAAAAAAAAAAAAAACAACTCAGAGAAATGTACATCAATATATAGATAGATCTCAAAACTAGAATGTTGAACAAGGAAAAAAAATTGCAGGATAAATAGATGCCATTTATATGAAGTTTGAATATATGCAAATATATGCAAAAAACACTATATTAGGGTACTACAGAATTTATTTATCTATGTACGTATGTATTTATTTATTATGGGAATTGACTCCCATGTTTATGGAGGCTGAGAACTCCCATAGTCTACCATCTACAAACTGGACAGCAAGAAAGCTGTTGCTGCCATTTAGTCTGAGTATAAAGGCCTAGCAATCAGGAGCACTGATATCCAAGTAGGAGAAGATGGATGTCCCATCTCAAACAAGAAGCAAATTCACCCTTCCTCTATCTTTTTGTTCTAGTCAAAATCTCAACAGACTGGATGATGCCCACTGTCACTGGTGAAAACATCTTCTTCAATCAATGTACCAATTCACATGCCAATCTCTTCCAGAAACACACTTGCAAATACACCCTGAGATCATCTATTTACTATTATATATACAATATATATATATAAAGAGAGAGAGATATGCATCTATGTAGTATGTTTAGTGTATGTATGTATATATACTAAACATTCTATTCCATACATACACACATATGTGTATATATACGTATGTATACATATATGATATGAATATAATATATAAATTATATATATAAGCTGACATTCTGTGACAGCCTGCTGTAATCTAGGCCACTATGTATAGAACACCTACTATAAGCAAGGAACTTTACAAATATTATTTTACTTAATCCTTTGTTTCTTTTTTAGTTGGTGCTGGGGAATAAATCCAGGGTGTTATAAATGCTAGTCAAATGCTTGACCACTGAGATATTTTATTTTATCCTATTTTATTTAATCCTGACAACAGACCCATGAAGTAAGCTTTGCTATTCTTATTTCACAAATAAGAAAACCGAACTTAGATATCATGTTCAAGGTCACTCAGGAAATGGTAGAACTGAGATCTGAACCCAGGTTCATCTGACCCTAAAATGTGTTTCCATCTCAGTATCCTGGCCTGCCCTTGCCACTCTGTCTCCACCACACCTAGCTTCTGTTCCCGAACAACTCAAAAGCCTACTTCTTCATATTCTTATTCATAGCTATTCATTCACTCATTTATTGAGGGTGAAGTAGAAGGTATCGGTGCCCTACATGTAGCCTTGGCCTAGCCCAGAGGACACCTGTAGCTTCTAAGAACAGTGGATGGCTTGTGTCTCAAACACTAGCATCTCTTGGCCTGAGGACTTCATCTGCTGCAGGAGGATTCAAACCCCCTTCCCTCCTAGATACTAAACTCCTTGGTTGCTCAAGTTTCTTATATGAAATGGTGTAGTATTTTCATGTAACCTCTGCATCTTCCTATATACTTTAAATCATCTCTAAATTAGTGTAAATGCTACATAAATAATTGTTATACTGGGTTGTCTAGGGATAATGACAAGGAAAAAAGTCTACATTTTCAGTACAGATGCAATTTTTTTTCAAATACTGCAATTTTTTTTTCAAATACTGCATTTGTGTGGTTGGCTGAATTGGCAAATGCGGAACCCACAGATGTGGTGGGCTGATGGTGATTTCTGCTTTTTAATAAAAAGAAAATGCATTGTTGAAATGAAGACAAACAGACTGGTCCAGGACCCAGAGCTATCTAAAGCAAAACAGGCCCCATCGTTTTTTAATGAGGTGCTTTTGTGAGACAGCATAGAGTATACAAGCACATAGATTTTGAAACCAGGTTACTTGTCTTTATCTTGGCTCTAACACTTACTGCCTAGTATGTGACCTGAAACAATTTACCCCACCCTCTATTTCTTAGTTCCTTAATTATAAAATTCTGATAATAAAAATACTTACCCCATAAGATGGGGATGGGGATGATGATCTGCTGTTGTTGTTGGCTCATCCCTGCTGACCTCTCATTGTCATCTTCTTCCTCCTGCTCCATCAGAGAGCATCTTATTCTCTGCCTGTCATTCCTAACTTCCCTCCTCCTTCTGTTAACCAGCCACTTTCTCAGCTCATCCCTCTTCCTTTACTACCTGGGTTCAGGCCGGTGTCTTCCTCCCTCATTGACTTGTGCTCTGACCCCTCTCCAGCATTCCATACCTCCCTCTGTCTCACTTTCTTCTCCAGTTTCAGGCATAGGTCTATAGGAGAGCTGTATTTGTAAGTCTAAGAAATGAAATGAAAGTTCAAGAAGACACAATGAGAACTAAGGATGTAGCTCAGGGGTGGAGCACTTGCCTAGCATGTGCGATGCCCTGGATTCAATCCCTAGTTCTGCCAAAATAAATAAATTAAAGGTCATCAGTGATTGACGAGCAAGGCAAGGCAGGAAGATGGGGTCTGTTGAGGGGTTGTATTGAGCAGGTGGGATAGAGAGTTAGAAGGTAAGGTAACCTCGTGAATGGGATTTATTCCAAGAGTCCTTCAGAGGGGAAGCACTAATATTGACCCCTTTTCTTCCTAAGGCAGTACTTTTTTTGTCTTACTCAGGGCCTCAAGTGTACTCTTAGTCCAGGTGTCTGGAAGGAGTAATTGAACTAGAGTCACCTGTCTCTCTTCCAGATAAAGGTGGCAGGCTTGTTGCTTCTGAAGAAAATGTCTTAGGAGAGGAGCTCAGCTCCTCTGGTTTTTAGCCTGCCCAATCTTACAGTATCATCTTGGCTATATCTGGAATGTGGGAGATAAGATTATTCTGCTTCTTATCTATAAAACATTGGCTCTCTGGCTGTAGATCTAATTTAGATTACAATCTTCTAGAATCACATCCAACAGTGCTGCATAGAAGAAAACATAAACTGTAGTGTCAGAAAGATATGAGTTCAATTTTCAGCTCTGCCACTCACCAGCCATATGACTTTGAGTAAGTCATTTAACCACTCTGAGCCTCAGTTTCCTCAAGGAGATTAAAATATCTACCTAAGAGGTTTTAGGAAGAGTTGGATGATATAGGAAATCTCCATAATACCATGAAGGGTGAAATTGTGACAATTTGCTCATCATTATTGTCCAATGCCAGGCACGGATTATGCCCTCAATTGAATTAATATATAGGTATCTAACAGACTGTAGCCAGGTATCCCTTTGTCCAGGGGATGTTTAGTGAGGATGCTAGCTAAATGGAATCGCACTGTGTGATTATATAGTAAAAAAAAAAAAAAAAAAAAAAAATCACTACCTCAAACCCAAGGCTAGTGGCACGCTAACGTGTCTGGTGTACTGCATATGCCCCACAGGCTAACAGAGGTTGATGTGAAATGAAGTTTCAATAGTATTAATTGTGCCCACTGAGGAGTTTAATACACTGCTGCTCATACGTCAGTTTGTCTCTGAATCACCTGGGGATCTGGTTAAGAAAACAGGTTTTCACTCAACAGTTCTAGATGGAGGCTGACATAGTGATGTCAGGTGATATCAAGGTGATGCTAAAAATGAATGCATACTCTGGGGTGTGCAACCTGGCTGAACAGACTTGCCTTAGGATTTGGGTATTGAGTCTATGAGGTCCTACCTCAGTCTAAATGAAGAAGAATGAAACTATTTTTTTTTAATTCTGTGGATTGGGAAGCAGAGAAAGTTAGCAATGAGAAAGAATGGAGGAGATACACAGAGAAAAATAAGGATGCTAGCTGGGTTCTCGTTAGCACTGAATTCCTTGGTTCCAAGCCATTCCTGAGGTCCAGATTCATCCTGCCCTTGAATTCTATGAGATGACCTGTATCCTTACATAAATTCGTTTTTCTTTTAAGTCAAGTAGAATTCTGTTGCGTGAAAATCATAGTCCCAACAGAGTTAGCAAATAGTGCTTCAATAGAATTCAAATTTGGTAGAATTGTGTGTGTGTGTGTGTGTGTGTGTGTGTGTGTGTGTGTGTGTGTTTCTTGGGGCTGAACACAGGTGCACTCTACCACTGATCTCCATTCCAACTCTGCTGCCCCCTTTTGTGTTTCTTTTGAGACTGGGCCTCACTTAGTTGCTGAGGCTGTCTTCACTTGTGATCCTACTCCCAGCATCTCAAGTCACTAGAATTACAGGCACATACCATCATGCCCAGCAGTAGGTTCTTTTTCTAATTGACTTATAGATTGCTGAAGGAGTATGTAATTTAGTTTGAAACTGAATCTCTCTGACAATTGAGCATGTGAAATTTCATAAATATTAAATTGTACCTGTGTTCCAATGATCTACATAGTAATAAATCATGTTGTCAGTTGTATAGTAACTCCTAGCCCCTAGCTTTGGTTAGGATTCAGTTCAGAGGAAAAAAAAAAAAAAAACTTACTCCTTTGTATTTATTGAAAGGTATCAAATGGATTCCAATATCATTAGATGGGTTGAAGAAAGACTCTAGGGTGACCTTCCAGGAGCAACTATCCAAGTCACACTGCGGAACTAAGTTTCAAGGAAGCTGTTATTCTTGCCAAGAACAAGAACTACCAGCTGAATCAAATTAACCACTAGCAGTTACTACCTCTGGAATCATGTCACCTCCTTCACATCAGGAAGCTACTTGACAAATTAGCAAACCATCATCTGCTTTTCAAGTACCAGACAAAACTGCTCTATAACCATCAGGATTAGCAAGATATGATGCCTCAAACTCTGTTCTCTCCCCTTTCTGCCTAACTTGGTTCATTTTCAGGGCCCATGTGAATGCATTTGTTTGAAGGAACCTACATCTCCTTCATAACTCTAATAGCAAAGAAGTCTGGAAAATGAAGTTTTAAGATTTTCTGCCTATGCATTCCAGGAAGATACACTATAGTGAGGCTGGAACAGATGTGGAATGAGCTAGCCCACAGAACAAGCCACACCCCTTATTGACCACACAGTTGTAAAACAAAAATCATATTTTTGTGAAGAAAATGTAAACATGAACAAACAAATGATAACACACTAGATAACTATTCTTGTTGAATTGATGCTACATAATTCAGACTTTCCCCATTTCTGCCAAATAGTGTTAGTTTTACATTCATTACTACTTAGACAACTGGAATAGCATTTAACATCTGAATGATTATGATGAATAAAGAGATTTATTCAATCATTCATTTATTCAACAAATACTTTTTGGACACCTGCTGTGTGTGTGCCAAGCATTACTTCTGTGTTCTGCTGCAACAGGGAATAACAGATGCAGTTGCCTCTTACCAGGTTCCTATGAAAATTCTCTCCTTGTTTTCTGTGAAGTTGAAAGAATTCAGGGAGTTCTACTGACAGGCAAAGACAAAGCTATTGCAGTGGTTGATAACCCTTAAATATTTGACTTTTTTACACCTCAAAAGGTACAAATGTTTGGTCAACACATGTAATAAAATGTAAGTCAACTTTATTGCCTTAAAGACTGTGCAAAAAACATACACTAAGATTTGGAGGGTTGGGGTCGTGGCTCAGTGGTTGAGCACTTGCCTCTCATGTGTGAGGCGCTGGGTTCGATTCTCAGCACTGCATATAAATTAATGAATAAAAGGCCCATCAACAACTAAAAAAAAAGTCTGTAAACAACAACTACTGTTGGCCAAAATTTTACCTGTGATTTGATGATCCTTAAGAGTTTTGCCTCATCTGCCAACTAAACTTTGGCAGTGTGTCGTGGAAGAGCAAACAAAATTAATCTTTCGTCATACTGAAATCACTCAACCAAACACACTCTTTCAAGAGTTAATTGTTTTTTATTCCAATTCATATGAATAACAAAGTATACAAACTAAAATGCGGAGAAGATGCAAAAGAAAATTTCAGACACTTGTTAGAATTATTACTGATGTAATTACTGATTCATGCCAAACCAAAAGGAAACAAAAAAAAAAATTGTTCATGAATTTGCTGATTCATTGAGTCATTCAGTAATCATTGAAAATGTGTCCCATTATATCAGTTATCTACTGTTGCATAACAAATTACCCCAGAACTTAGAGGCTTAAAACAATAATAATCATTTGTTATCTCATAAAAGGAGCAACTTGACAGGGTGGTTCCAGCTCAGATTCTCTCATAAGGTTATAGTTACATGTCAGCCAGATCTGTAGTCATCTGGGGGCTTGAATGGGGCTGGAGGATCTACTGTCAAGGTGGCACTCTTTGTTGTTGGTGGTGGGAGGCCTCAGTTCTTTTCCATGTGCTCTCTATCATAGGCTTTCTCCAGTGATCTCAAAGTATGGCATGATCTCCCCCAAAGGAGTGATCCAAGAGTGAGAGCAGATGTGATGGCTGTGACGTCAGTCACCCCACTGATTTCCAGGGCTGATTTGACTGATCTGGCTAGCTATGTGAGTGTCCCTTCCTCCTCTAGCTAGCTCCAAGTGTGTCCCTTTGGAAACTGCATTAGATGGAAGAAGATGACATTCCCCAATAGAGAAGTTCTGTTCTGACAAGGGTACACAAGAAGCTGTGCTCCTGTTATGGCTGAGATCTGGAATGTCCCCCAAAAGTTCATGCATTGACAGCTTGGTCCTCAGTGCAGCAATGTTCAAAGGTGGGGTTTGGGGGAAGTGATTGGAGCATGAGGGTACAGACCTCACCAGTGGATTCATCTATTGAGGGATTCATACTTGTTGGTATTATTAACTGCAGGCCAGTGGAGCATGGTCAGATAAAGTAGGTTACTGAGGGCATGCTCTGAAAGGGTATTTCTTGTTCCTGGCCCCTTCCTCTTTCTGTTTCCTGACTGTCATGAGTTTCATGAGCGGAGCAGCTTTTCTGTGCCATTCCCTTGACGCTGAGGTTCTGCCTCACCTTATCACAGGCCCAAATCAATGGAGCTGGTCCACCATGGACTGACCATGGACTGGAACTTCTGTAACCATGAGCCAAAATAAGTCTTTCCACCCTTAAGTTGTTTTCTCAGCTATTTTTCACAGTGACAAAAAGCTGACTAACATAGTTCCTCTGTTAGAACCTCCAAATAAGTTCTCAAGACTGAAAAAGCACCAGGAAGGAGCTGTATTTTTTCTATAACCTAGCTTCAGACATCAAATGCTGTGGAGCTGATGGGTGGCTTAGTGGTAGAGTGCTTGCCTAGCATGCACATCCCCAGAACCACCGAGAGAGAGAGAGAGAGAGAGAGAGAGAGAGAGAGAGAGAGAGAGAGAGGAATCAAACATGGCATAATTCACTTTAATCACAATCTATTTGTTAAAAGGAGTCCCTACATCTGACTTACCTTCAAGACAAGGAAAATTAGGTTTTAGTCTTTGAAAAGGAGAGTGTCAAGGCATTTTTTGATATATTTTTAAACTGCTACATTCATTATGTACAAGTATAGAATAAATGCTGAAAGACCATGTGTATAAAACAGTCATGGTCCTTGTGGAACTAAAGACAGAGGAAGAGAGAGGTTTTTAATAAATCAACACAAAAACAAATGCAAAATTACAACTGCAATAAGCTCCATTTGGAAAGATATATATCATGTGATAATGGATAATGATAGGGGGACCTCAGAGTTGTCAAAGAAGTGGTATATTGGTCAAGATCTGAAGAATGAATAACACCATTCCAGGCAGAGAGCAGAGTATGTGCTTCCTGTGACAAGGAAGAACATATGGCAGGACAGAGGACCTAAAAGGAAGTTCCAGCATCTGGAACAGGAAATATGATGAAGCTAAAGAGGGAGGCAGAGATTTGCTACAAGTCAGACTCTGGGTGGTTCATGACTGTTTCACATGAACCTGGAGGCAGATGCCCCAGGCTACCCCCTTGCGGTCCTAGGCTTCTGGCTGGCATACTCAGCTGGGCAGTACACATTTTACTCTGATAGGTCACATCCTCACTGATACGACTTTTATGGGCTCCTTTCTGTATACTTTTTGTTTGTGGTGCTTGGGATGGAACTCAGGGCCTCATGTATGTTAGGCAAGCACTGTACCATTGAGCTACCCCCTTGTTGCACGCTGCTCCCTGATGTGAAGCTACATGCACCATGGAACCCTGTAGTTACCAAATCACCACAAGAAATTCCTCATTTAGGCTATGTATACCTTTTTCATCAAGAACTTCTTAGGGGACTGTGGTTGTAGCTCAGTGGTAGAGCACTTGCCTAGCATATGTGAGGCACTGGGTTCCATCCTTAGCACCACACAAAAATAAATAAACAAAAGAAAGGCATTGTGTCCATCTACAACTAAAAAATACACAAACAAACAAAAAAAGACAAATCCCATTAAAAGAAGTCACCTTCCCTTTCTAACTTTCCTTGCAATTCTCTATTAGTTTTATACATCTCTCAACTGACCCAGTCCTTCTTTGCCCTGCTCTTCAATCATTCCTCTGTATTCCCCTGAGCTTCTACTCAGAGACCTATAAACTTCTTATATGTCTACATTCCCAAGCTTTTGTTAGACTGGAACCTCTACCTTCTGCCTAAACTAAATCTTAGATGGGCATTCTGGGGAAATAGCAGAGTGAGAAGAACCAGGAATCCATCTTCCCATCTAGACAACAATTGCACTGACAGAATCTGTCTGTTGTAACTAATTTGGAAATATGAAGTCTATTGAAATCTTGTATATTAATTCATTTTCCAATACTATAACACACAACATGAGCCTAGGTGCTTTATAAAGAACAGAGGTTTATTTAGCTCACTGTTTTGAAGACTGAAAATACAAGATTGGCAGCCCCATCTATTTGGCCTCTGGTGAGGGCCCCATGGTAGATTTTATAGTGGATGGCATCACGATAGCAAGAGCACATACAGAAAAGATTACATGGTGATACAGGAAGCCAGCAATATTTAAGGACCAGGCTTACTCTTTTCATAACAATTCTCTCATAGGAACTAACCAAGGTTCGCAAGAACTACATTAATCCCTGCAGCAGGCAGCACCCCCAGTGACCTAATTACTATCCATAAAGGCATCACCTTTTAAAACTAAACAGTTACTGGGCATGGTGGCATATACCTGTATTCTCAGCAGCTCTGGAGGATGAGACAGGAGGATTGCAAGTTCAAAACCAGCCTCAGCAACTTAGCAAGGTCCCAAGCAACTTAGCAAGACCCTGTTTCAAAATTTAAAAAATAATTGGGTTTGGTTCAGTGGTTAAGCTCCCATGGGTTCAATCCCTGGTACAAAACAAAACAAAATAAAACACTAAATAGTAAACAAAAACAGTAACAAATTCTAGCAAACTCTGAAGAATAAAGAGACTCTCATTTTGAGTTACAATATTGTTGAGAACCAAGCTTCCAATACATAAATCTTTGAGGGACACACTTAAACCATATTCAAATCATAGCAGCTTGCAATTTCCAGGGGAAGGCTTTGATGATGAACTGCAATTGACTTTAGTCAATTTCCTCTAAAATGTGTAGCACAGGAGCAGTTACACATTCCCTATCCTTACCATGGCAGGCAAATGTGCTCATGTTCCTGGAGCAACCTATACAAATCTTGTAGGACACAAAGTGTGCAAAAAGGACTCTGTCACTAAATATTGGGGATCTGATCACTGAGTGCTACTTCTAATCACAAAGATGCAAAGAGTCAAACAGCCGTTGTTATTACATCTCTCTCCATTGTTCCAAGCCCCTTCCCTTCCAACTGAAGTGACTTCAAGAGGATTTTAAGGACTGGCATTCTTTTCTTCCCCCTTTTATTTTTCTCTTTTACCCCTTTTGGGAGTCAGAAATTAAAGACCAAAACATTTTTTAAAAATACAGGGAAAGGGCCGGGGAGATAGCTCAGCTGGTAGAGTGCTCGCCTTGCAAGCACAAGGCCCTGAGTTCGATCCCCGGTACCGCAAAAAAAAAAAAAAAAAAAAAAAATACAGGGAAAATTATATTGGTGTAAGATCAGAAAAGCCTTGAAAAGACTGAGTTTATGCTTCAGTTTCGCGTATAACAATTAAAATAATCTAACAATAAGCAAAAATAGTAACAAATCTCAGTAAACCCTGAGGAATTAAGAGAATCTGATTTCCAGATTTACCATATTGTGTTAAGTTCGAATGTGCAACAACAACAACAAAAAATCACACAGTATATAAAGAAAGAGAAACTATGGCCAATGCAAAGGAAACAAAATAAATCAAAAGAAACCATCTCTGAAAAAGATCTGAGGCTGATCTACTAGACAAAGACTTTAAAACTATCTTAAAGATGTTCAAATAACTAAAGAAAGATGTGGAAAAAGTTTTAAAAAATGAATTAATAAAGCAGAAACAACAATAAAAAATAGAAACAACAATAAAACTTAATAAGAAATTGAACAAATTATGAAGCTGAAAGGTGTAATAATCGAAATGAAAAATTTTATAGAGGGATTCAAAGGCAGATTTGAACAGAGAGAATAACATGAAGATAAGTCAATGGAAATTATTGACTCGGAGGAATGGAAAGATAAAAGATTGTAGATAAATAAAGAACCTAAGGGACCTGTGGGACACCATCAAGTGGACCAACATACATGTTTTGGGAGTTCCAGAAGAAGAAAAATGGGAGGTGAGACTACTTAAAGAAATAAAGACTAAGAAGTTGGGGGTGTAGCTCAGCTGTAAAGCGCATGCTTAGCATGTGCAGGGTCCTGAGTTGAATCTCCAAGACCACATAGGAAGGAAGAGAGAGAGGAAACTTATACATTTGTTGAAAGACATGAATATAAAGATCCAAGAAGTTAAACAAACTCCATAAAGAAATTCACACTGAGATATATTATAATCAAACTTCCAAAAGACAAAGACAAGAAAGAATCCTAAAAACAGTAAAAGAAAAGCCTGTAAACAGGAAAAGAATATGATTAAGTTTACAGTTTGTAAAGATTCTTCTGAGGACAGTGTAGATAAAAGATTTCAGGGAGAGTGAGATGCAGGAAGACCGCTGGCAATCAGAGCAATAGTCCAAGCAAGAGCTGTGGTAATATAGATTAGGACAATAGTACTGAAGACAGGAAAGAAAAGAAGCGAATGATTTCAAGAGCATATAAGAGAGGAAACTGACAGCATTTGGTGACTGGATATGGATATGGAATGAGGAAGAGATTGAGGTTCCAGGTTACTGGCTGGTACAACTAGCTGGGCATTTCACTCTGATAAAGGACACTAGACAAATAAAAGATGTTGATCAGGGGGGTGGGGATATAGCTCAGTTGACAGAGTGCTTGCCTCTCAAGCACAAGGCCCTGGGTTCAATCCCTAGCACTGTAAAAAAAAAAAAAAAAGATGTGGGGAAACTATGTGTTCAGGCTTAGATATGTTAAATTTGAGGTAAGACATCAAGTAGAACTATCCTAAAGGCAGTTGGATATGAGAGTTTGAAGGATATGCAGGTCAAAAAGAGAGGGGTCAGGTGGAGATCAATATTTGAGAGCTATATCCAGGGCCAGCCTGTCCACTGGGCACATTAGTACCATCAATACTTTAAAGACTCACAAAAATGCTTTAGTATCCTTTAAAATCACCACCAAAAACCCAACTTTTTAAGTCAAAGGAGATGTTTTAATATATAGTATTAATATACTCATCTTTATGCCAATTCAATCAAAAATATATAATTTAAAAAATCTGGGGGTACTGGGGTGATAGCTCAATGGTACAGTGCTTGCCTAGCATACATGAGGCCCTGAGTTCCATCCCAAGTGCCACAAACAAAGAGTATACAGAAAGGGGCCCATAAAAGTCATATCAGTGAGGATGTGACCTATCAGAGTAAAATGTGTACTGCCCAGCTGATTATACCAGCCAGAAGCCGAGGACCACAATCTCTTCCTCATTCCATACGTATATCCATCACCAAATGCTATCAGTTTTTCCTTTTATATCAGTAAGGATGCTTTTTCCTACAAATAATAGAAACCCCACACTCCAACAGTGACCATGTTTAATTTCCCTTGCCCAAGGAAGTTTGAGTGGCCTTCTGGGGACAGATATTCCTTCCAGCTCTCTATACCACCATTCCTGTTGCTGGCTCCATCCTTGTCTATTAGCAAAACAGCTACAAGCAGTTCTAGGCACTTCCAGATTTGACAACATTCCCAAGAAGAGGAAGCCATTGTTGCTTCCACTGGTTCTCCCCGAGGAGTGAGGAAACCTATACAGAAGCTCCACAGCAAAAGTCCTTGTTAGAAACTAAATGTTTGTGTCTCCCAAAATTCATATGTTGAAATCCTAACCACCAAGAGTATGGTATTAGAAGATGGAGCATTTGGGAAATAAAGGACAGAGCCTTCATCGATAATATTAGTGCCCTACAAAAGGGATCAGAGAGTCTCTTAGTTCTCTTTCCACAATGTGATATTCCATTGAGAAAATAGCTATCTATGAACTAGGAAGCAGGACCTCACCAGACACTGAATTTTCCAGTGCCTCTATCTGAGATTTCCCAGCCTTCAGAACTATGAAAGATAAGTAATTATTGTTTAAGTCACCCAGTCTATGATATTCTGTTACAGCAGCCTGAACTAAGACAGTCCTATCAGTCTCACTGGGAAGAAACAAAGCATACCCTCATTCCTAAACCAATTATTGGCAGGAATGATCGAATAAATATGTCAGGTTCAGACTAATCATCGAAGGATCCAAGATGGCGGTCTAGAGGGAGGCTGCGTTCCTCGTCGGATTCAAGCAGAGGATATCGGTTTCTCGGTGAGGCAGTTTTTGCTGCTTATCGATCCCCTGCTCTTTACCCCATTTGTCTGCTGTGATGACCTGCAGTCTGCCAGCATATCGACGCCTTTTTTTGAGAGCAGATTGCTCACTGTCAGGCGTCTATCATCCGCCATTTGCCTGCCTCTCGCCTGACCATCGCCTGCCTTACCCCTATCCATCACCCAACGCTCGAGGTTCATCTCCCGATCGTCTGACAGCTGCCAGCAGACTGACCCCGGACCACCAGGGGAGAACCAGCTGCCTGCTGCTGCCTGGAAGTTCACTGTACAGAACCTGCAGGTTTGATTACACGTGGCTGCTGCCATTTTGAGACAACAGCCAGGCCCTGTAGGACCCCTGGCCGGACTGACCAAGTCCCATCTCCAGGATCCCTCAGCCCAACCAATCACTCCCTGCCTCTGGGGCCCTCACATCAACTGACTGCTCCCTGCCGCCAGGACCCCCAGACCAACTGTCTGCGCCCTATCACCGGGACCCCAGACCGACTGATTGCACCCGGCCTCCAGGATCCCACAACCACACCGAACACACCGGACCTCCAGGACCCCTGCTGAACCAACTGCATCCTGTCTCCAGGACCTCCAGCTGACCACGTCCACCCCTGAGCTGCAGCTCCCCGTTTGCCAACACATTTGGAAGCCAGAGCAGCCATCTTGGATAATCCTGGAAGCCGTAGCTCCGATCTTCGGGTGGGGCAAATCCCATCCTGCGACGCCTATTGGAGGCTTGAAGCTCATTCTCAGAAAGGGTTTTGGAAACCTATAGGGCCACTATAAGCCTATAGGGGGAAATCTGCAATACCCCAGATCTGCAGCGCTAGAGGGGAAGATACATGAACAACATGAAAAAACAAGGGAAGAAAATGATCCAAACAAATCTAGATTCTATAGTAATAGAATCCAATGACAGTATGGTAGAAGAAATGTCAGAAAAGGACTTCAGATTATACATGATTAAGATGATTCGCGAAGCAAAGGATGAGATAAGAGAACAAATGCAGGCAATGAATGATAATACCAATAAGCTGAAAGAGCACCTGCAGGAAGCAAAAGATCATTTCAACAAAGAGATAGAGATTCTCAAAAAAACCCAAACGGAAATCCTTGAAATGAAGGAGACAATAAACCAAATAAAAAACTCAATGGAAAGCATCAGCAACAGACTAGACCACTTGGAAGACAGAACCTCAGACAATGAAGACAAAATATTTAATCTTGAAAATAAAGTTGCCCAAACAGAGAAGATGGTAAGAAATCAGACTAATCATCAAGAGCAGAATAAAAGATAGGGAGTTAACCATATTCCTTCTTTAAAAGTCTTCCTCCAGGAGGTAGGAACTGAAGCTGAAAATATGGATAACCATATTTTATCTGGGGTGTAGCTCAGTGGTAGAGGGCTTGCCTAACATGTGTGAAGCACTGGGTTCAATCCTCAGCACCACATAAAAATAAGATAAAAGATATTGTGTCCATCTACAACAAATAAATAAATAGATAAATAAATAAATAAAGGATAAACCCAGAGAGCGGTCAGAGAGAGAAGCACAGGAGAAGACAGGAGCTTCAGTACTCTGAGGAGCAGAGATTGAATAAGCTGTGGTTCCTGCCACAGAGAGGCCTCCTACCTAATGGAAGAGACACATCATTAAACAACCAAGAATTGGGTGAGCCTGTGAGAGCAGGTGGGGTTGGAGTCCCCATTATGTACTAATAACCAGGCAACTGGGACAGGTTACTTAAACTCTGTGACTCAACTTTGTCCCCCATAAACATCTTACACGTAGTAAGTACAATAAATATCAAATAAAATCAGATTTAGGTGGTGGAAAACCATTGAAAGGGATTTAAGCAGAAAAAGTGTCCTGATCAGATCTCATTAGATGGCTTGGGCAATCTGTTCTTTGTCTCTGCTCTGGGTTGCCTCTTCCCTATGTCACCATGAGCAAATCTTTCCCCTTCATTGAGTTTCCTTCCTGCTACCCCCATAACTGAGCCACACCACACCCTGCAGGCCCAAGTAGCAGCTTCACAAAATCTCTCTGCTGATTTTAGCTATGCTCCTGTGCCTTGGAATCAGGATAAATTACTGTCTCTCATTTCACCCCTGTCCTCTTGCATTGTTGCTGCTCAAAGAAATTAATCAGGTTTATTAAGCATGACCTCTCTTGTGAGCCCTGCTCCCAGTCTGCTGATCTGTACCTGTCTGCTGATTTCCTAGCTCAGTTACAATCAAAGGCCGCTCAGCCTCCATTAGTGCTCTGATGGGGGCAGGGACAGCCAGCCGGGTGGCCACATCTTTTGTTGTTTGTAGAGACTGATGCACCCACCAGGGCTGGATGGGACAAAGACAGGATGCTCTGCTATAGAGAATGCAAGGCCCTTTGTTGCCATGGCTGTAGACAAAAATAGGAAAAGGATAAATGTTGCATCCAAATATGCTAATAATTAACACTTAGCTCCATGAATATAAAAAGCACTTAATGCTAAATTACAATGACCATTAATAGCTATTCTTTATTCAGCCCCATTCCATATGGCCCCATGGCTTGGTAGCTCACTACATGTAGGCTGAAGCCTAACATCCTGGGTCTAAATCCAAGCTATTTAACAGCTCTGTGACCTTGGGCAATTTAGTCAAGCTCTCCAGTCTCAGTCTTTGCATCTATAAAGCAAAGATATAGTTTTTACAGACAATGTAAGTATGCAACTCATAAGATCACATGAATTCAAACTGTTTATAAAGCACTTAAACATGACCTGCCACACAACAAGCACCAATGAACATATTTTTATATACCAAATTTGGGGATTTATCTGTATTGGTTAGTAGATTTAGACCTCAAAACAAACTTGTGACATAGACATTATTATCTCCATTTATTGGTTGAGGAAATCCAATTATTATTTCTATTTATTGGTTAAGAGGTTGAGTAACTTTCCTAAGGTCACCTAGCAAGAAAGTAGCAGAATCTAATTCTGTTTGACTCTAAAGTCATATACTTTCTACTACATGAGATCACTGTGCTCCAGGAGCCCCTGGCAAAAAGTCCTGTATCAGTGTAATGGTAAATGGGTAGTGATTGTCTTACAAATCCCTCCTTGCTTTAGTCAAAGTTGTAACATCCTAGACATTTTCAGAATGAAGGATAGAGGAGTCCTGTGTTTAATTAATGATTTCCATTCTCTCCAGCCCTACATAATGCCTAGGCCCTCAAAAACTGCCCTAGAATGTGCAATGTGCAATTCTCTTAGCTCAGGTAAGAACTTGCTAATGCTCTACCTGTCTGTGAACTTGCTGGCAGAGTGGAGTCACAGGGTAGAAACTAGTTACAGGGTAACAGGTTACACCAGATGCTGGGGTTGGACAGGTCTAGGACCAAGGCAGCCCAGGACAGGTCTTTCACCCTGAGTCTTTGGATCCCAAAAGAAATAAGTGAAATCATATAGCTCAAAGCCCACTGCATTTGGATTGCACTTTCTTGTAAGAGAACTTAAGATTCTTAAGGGAGCTGGGCACAGTATTGCACGCCTGTAATCCAAGCAGCTCAGGAGGCTGAGGCAGGAGGATCCCAAGTTCAAAGCCAGTCTAAGCAATTTAGCGAGGCGCTAAGCAACTTAGTGAGACCCTGTCTCTAAATAAAATATAAAAAGGACTGGGGATGTTGGCTCAGTGGTTAAGCATCTCTGGGTTTAATCCCTGATATAGAAAAAAAAATTCTTGAGTGATGTTTGAATCCTTTTTAATATGAATGAATCCAGAAGTAGTCTAGTTTATTACACCTCCCATGGACAGGGTATCTTCCTGCCAGACCAGTGTGTGCCCATCAGGATCTGATCCCTCCCCATCTCAGTCAGGTCTTAGTCCTTACCTCTACACAAATCTTGTTCAGTATTCACAAACAGCTTTACTCCTAGATGAGCACTTGGATAAAATAAAAATCAGCCTCCAATATCACTGTGAAGGAGAGGAGCCGAGCCATATCATTAACTGCAGCAATTCACTGAAACTAAATTTTAGGCAAGGCATTGTGCTTAACAAGACCCTTGTTCAAGTCCGTACATATCTTTCCACCCCTCACTTGTCCCTCCAGATCACAGCTAGCTCCTAGTAACTTTTCCCTTTGCCTCTCCCATATTCAGATGAATCAGATAAGACCTAGGTGGGTTCATCACAGACTCTGAGAAACACAGTCTAGGCTTCTTAGTGGAGACACAGACTGGTGTCAGGTTAATGGCCCTGAAGGGCCTTCTCTGGATGTCCCAAAGGTATGTTCATATCCAGCTCAGGGCAGCAGAACCCACTCATGTGCAGATAGGCAAGCTGTCGGTGCTATATGCCCCCTACAAAGCCCTGATCACATGTCCTGTTCCTCAACCCTTCCACCTGCATCTTCCTCATGCCTCCCACTCTTCCCTAAACTCCTAAAGGAAGACCAGAGTAGGAGGAAAATGGTCAACTGAAGATTCAGTAAAAATAGCAGGAGCTCTGTAGGCAGACAAACATAGGTTTGAAATTCACCATGCTGTGCGACTTAGGCTAGTCACTTAACCTCTCTGTCTCCTCCTCTCTCCGCCCCCTCTGTCTTCTTTTTTGTACAGGGGTTTGAACCCAGAGCCTGATGCACATACTCCACCACTGAATTACACCCGTAGCCAGTTTTCTCACTTCTGAAAAAGAAAATAATCTGTTCTCTTGGTTACGGAAACTAGAAATAGGCTAGAAATATTATGTACAAGGGTCATGCCTAGTCGCACTAAACAAATGGTAGCTACTATCAGACATAGGCCAATCTCTTTATATTTATTTAAAGTGTATATACTTTTCCTAAATTTTGACAACCGCTAGGCTGCATGCAGTGCCCATTAATGGGTGATAGAGCTGGGAAGGGCTTGGTTGGGGTGGAATTAAGTTCTCCTATTGGGCCTAGTCCTTGGCCTGGGTAGACTTAGGGTTTTTGGCCCTTCTGTCTGGGTGACCAACCCTTCCAGCTGAGATTGTCCCAGTTTTAGTACTGAAAAGTCCTTGCCCTTTGAGTACTGAAAGTTCAGCCCAGGAAAAACTGGGATGGTTAGTCACCCTATCGAGACAGTTAGCCAGATCAGATGGAAGTGTCAGACCAGACAGAAAAGTCTGGGTTTCCCATAGCCCTTCCCAGCTTCTGGGTCGATAGAATGGCATTCCTTCTGGGTCCCCAGCCAAGACCTTATTAAACTGAGACCAATGGTGACATCTAGCGGTCATATTAAAAATGGCACTCTGGGAATCGCTTGACCCTTAAGGACTTGGTTCATTAATAAATATTTACTGAGCTCTCAAAACATGCCAAACCTTGTGTTATGCTCTGGGCAAAAGTCTTAGGGATTGTGGGAGTAAAATTTTTACTGAGGTCTACTGACTGAAAAAATGTTAGCCAGATCAAGGCAGGGGGGAAAGAAAGAGTATTCCAAGCAGGAGAGAACAGCTGTGAGTGGGAAAAAGGAAGTTAGGGGTGGGAAAGAACATGAAATTTTCAATAAACTACACATTATGGAGGAGGAGGACAGTAATGACAAAAAAGTTGGAGAGTTTAACAGTCTCATGACCACAGGAGATTTTTCTGTCATGACCTTAAGAATAGTTCAAACTTATTAAAGGGTTTTAAGCAGGACAGTAACATAATTAGATTTGTTAATGCTAACCTTGGCTACATACTAGAGACTGATTTGGAGAGTAGCAAATCTACTTTCAAGAATTTTGTCTACAAGGCTGGGCATGTTGCTTGGTGGTAGAGTTTGCTTAGCATGTGCAAGATTCCCAGGTTCAATTCCCAGCACCACACAAGAAAATAAATAAAAGGAAAAAGAGATCAGTCTACAAGAGTACTTCACATGTGCACAAAGACCTATGGCAAGACCTATGTTTATGGTGGTACTTATAAACAGCTAACATGGAATACAACTTGCATGTTCATTAGAGAGTGCTCGTTAATGTAACTATAACACATGCACATATCAGGAAATTACATAGTCCTTATAAATATCATGGAAGATTTATTTGTAAAGATATGAAAATGTGTCCAAGACTGGACACATTACAAAAAACAGATAAGGACTAGGGATATAGCTCACTAGCCCTGTGCTGGAACCCCAGTAACACACACACAGACACACACACACAGAAGGAAAACAAAGAAAAATGGATAGCTATATATATATGTTTGTATAAATGCATAGAAAATGATTTTTAAAAGGATGCATGAGAAACTCTTAGTAGTGGTGACCTCTGCTAGGTGATCAGAGAAGAATAATTATCTACATTTTCCTATGCTTATGTTTTTATTTTGAGCATTTTTAAAATATTTTTTATTTGTTGATGGACCTTTATTTATTTATATGTGGTGCTGAGAACTGAACCCAGTACAAGCACACTAACACTGAGCTACAACCCCAACCCTTATTCTGAGCATGTTTAATGAACTTTTTATAATTTGTCTATCTTTAAAACCTATTTTTGCTCAGCATGGTGGCAAACACCTGTAATCCCAGTGACCAGGGAGGCTAAGGCAGGAAGATTCCAAGCTCAAGGCCAGCCTGGACAACTTAGTGAGTCCTACAGCAACTCAGGAAGACACCGTCTCAAAATAAAAATAAAAAGGGCTGGGGATATAGGTCAGTGATAAAATGCTCCTGGCTTCAATTCCTGGTACCAAAAAAAAAAAAAAAAAAAAAAAAGGTGAAAGAAAGAAAAATATGAAGAATTAATTTTTAGCCAGGCACAATGGCATGTGACTGTAATCCAGCTACTTAGAAGGTTGAGGCAGGAAAAATTCAAGGCCAGCCTAAGCAATTTAACAAGACCCTGTCTCAAAATAAAAGGGCTGCAAATATAGCTCAGTGGTGCCCCGAGTTCAATTCCCAGAATAAAAAAACTAAATAAAAACAATAATTTTTAGAAGTCTGACTGTGGAAGTGAGAAGAAAGCTTAGAAGTAAAAAGGACAGAAATAAAGATTTTTTTAAAGTAAGGGAGACCTCAGAATCTCTTTTAAGAGTGAGAATGAAGATAACGGAGAGAGAAAATCAGTAAAGTGGGCTCATTGATAAGTGAATTCAGGGAATATTCAGAGCCCTGGTATAGTCTTAACCAGGGTGATTTTCTTCCTGAAGAAAGGGTGTTATCAGCAAATCTCTAAATCTGGTGGCAGTAGGAGAAAGTAAATCCTAACTGATGGTTCCCACTTCCACATTTTGAAAGTTCTTTCCCCTAGGAAAACTTCTCTGATCCTCCATACTGTTACAAACAACAGCCTCCTCACCCATCTCTCTATTCTATGCTTGCTCCCCTCCAGTTGCAGCCAGTAAGTGGGTTTTGGATTCCATCTCCCGCACCGCCGGCCCCGCCTCCCTGCGGCCAATAATTTGATCCACTTACCCCTCTGCTCAAAACTTTCTAATGAACTATCTCACTGACAGTAAAGCCTAAATCCTAATGAACTGCAAGATTTATCCAAGCACTTGCAGGGAATGGGCACTTCGGTAATCCTAGCTACTCCAAGGCTGAGGCAGGAGGATCCCAAGTTCGAGACCAGCCCCAGTAATTTAGTGAGGCCCTAAGCAATTTAGCGAGACCCTGTCTCAAAACGCCTCCCCCAAATCATAAAAAAATAAAAAGGGCTGGAGATGGAGCTCCGTGGTTAAGAACCCCTAGATTCAATCCCTAGTACCCCACCCCAAATAAACTTATTTATACTACTTTTCTCCCTTTCTATTTTCCTTCAACATTGACCTTTGATGACACACACCAGTCACATTCCTGTCTCAGGGTTACTAGGCTTGTTCCTCTGCTGAGAAGGACCTTGCCTGGAGAGCCACCAGGCTCACTCCTTCACCTCCCACAGGGCACGACATTGAGGACATTATGCTAAGTAAAATAAGTCAGTCATAAAAAGACAAATACTGTATAATTCCACTTGCATTAAGTTCCTAGAATAATAAAAACCAGAGACAGTTGAAAGGTGGTTTCCACTGGGAGGTGGGAAAATGGGGACCCACTGATTTGGGAGTACGGTTTCAGCTGGGGAAGATAAGAGTTCTGAAGATGGACCGTGGGATTTCTCGCACAATATGAATATACTTAACACCACCAAACTATGCATTTACACATGTTGCTAGTAAATAGTATGTTAAAATTAAATTGCCACACATAAAAACTTAAATGTCATCTCTGAAATTTTCTAGGCCACCCCCGTAAAACAGTCTCCACAACTGCAGTGGGACAGTCACGAGAGTGCAGGCACGGGTCCAAAAAGGCAGGAGCTTGCGGGACTGCTTCCGGCGGAAGAAAAGATGGAGGATCTCCGGGTCAGAACTGGGAAGGGCGGTGAAGGGGCGGGACCAGAGCGGGCGAGCTTCCGGGTCTCCTCGAGGACCGGCAGAGCTGGGGGCAAGGGAGGGGCACGCAGCTTGGGACACTCTTTCCCGGGCTGGGAGAGCTGAGAGTGATAGGATTTGGGAGCCAAACGGACGGTGCCCCTGCTAGCTGTTAGACCTAGGCCGAGAGTTGCAGGAAGGACGTGGCTCCACCATGTGGCTTCCTCAACCCTCCATAGACCTCGCCACCACCTCTGTTGACCAAGTGGCCCGGGAAGGCAGAGTTAGCAGCAAACGCCTAGCAGCGCCAACAACTTTCCCTTTGGCCGGGCGCGCCCTCCAGTGGCGCCCTCCGGTTCTCTTCAATCTCAAGCTGCATACCTACCCTGAACACCTATAGCCGCAGCAGGAGGACAATCTTAGCCTTGCGAAAAGCCCGACAGGATCCTGACTGTAAGGGAACAAAGGGTTCTACGTGGGCCATGGTCTGGACTCCAGTAGAGTTGCAGGAAGTGGACTCTGTCTCGGAGGGAAACCAACATCCACAACCACCTCTACCCTCAGCCCTTGAGAGTCCAGTCTGGGCCCTGGGTCAATGTCAACCACAGTACACTCGCAGAGCACCATGCCTAGTAAAAATCACCCTTATCTTTCAGACAGCCCCTGCTTAGCCTCCACAAACCTTACTTTTCCCCTCTGGAGCAGGTGGGAAATGAATGACCAAGGGTCCTGTTTCTGCTGTCTTTACCTGGGACTCTTGAGTGTAAACTCCTGAGGCTGGGCCAAAGGTCTGGAGACTCTAAAGCTGCTCATTTGGGGCCCAGACTCTGAGGGGTCAAGGTAGCCCATTCTGTCCCAGCCCTTCCAGAACCCTATTCCCAGGACTCTTTATTCAGACTCCACAAAAATCAGAGCCCCACAGACAGCCAGGTTAGAGCCACCATCAGTACCATTCCAGGCCCTGACCAATTCAGAGGGTAAAACCTAGGTCTCTTGCCCAACTGTAATTCCCTGGTTGCACTGTACAACCTGAGAAATTCAGCACAGTCAAGGATCTAGCAATGGGGATACTTTTGGCCAGGAGAGACTACCAGGCTACTGTCTTTTATTGTTTCTGCGATCATTCAAGGCTTAAGTACAAGACCAAGGTTCAGTATTATCCTGTTCACCATGATATATTCTGGGAAGGAAGCTGAGTTGGTATTATGCAATCCTAGTTGGTATTATGCAATCCCATGTGGGAAGGCTGTACATTACTCAAGGTCATGTAGTAAATTAGCAATAAAATGGGGCCAAACAAAAGATAGGGACCCTTCTCCAAGGGTAGACCCTATACTTTCCACAGAGCCTGGAGCTAAGGAGAAGTCTTATTGGGATGAGGATGAAGAGGGAAGGATAGGGATTAATGCTACCCAGGACTCCTTGGAATGAGCCAAAACTTTCTCTGGGTCATTATTGACCTACTTGTGACTAAGCTGCATGGCTTTTGACCCATTGCAGTTCAGTGCCTGCCACCTTACCTCTAACAGATCACATAATACCCTCTGGGAGGTGCCATGGCATTGTATAATAAGATAGAATAAAACAATACAGTAATCACAATAGCAACTGCTACTATTTACTGAACACTTGCTCTACCTCATTTCATAACAACCCTATGAGGTAGGTACTATTGAGATAGGCATCTGGAAATAAAGGGAGATAATAAGTCTTAACGGAAGTGCCCATAAACCATTGAAATGCAGAAAGCAGCCATGAAAAACTGCAACCTCTGAGAGACATGCCCTTTACCCACACCCTTTACCCCTTCCCATGTGATATGAGGACGATGAGGAAGCACAGGGAAAACTGGCACAAATTTGTGTAGCTCTACCCTGCCTCCACCTCTAGTCCAGACCCAAGCACCAGCCCTCTACAAATATTAGCACCCCACACCAACAGGTTGCTATCTTTCCTCTGGAAATAGCCACATTCTCCCCTTGAATGTGTATTTCTTTCTTTTTCCCAAAGGCCTGTCCTGCCCTTGATTGCCCCCGTTACCCTTTGAATATGTATCTACTTTCCTAAATAAACCTCTGTCTATGCCTCTGACTGACAGTGCTAAAAATCTTTTCTGTCATGTATGCTAAGAACCCTGCTGGTCCTGAGTCAAGTTCCCCCTTCTTACTGTTAACTCCTTGGACCGTTCTTCAGAGATATCTTCTCCCATGACACTATCATTATCTCTATTTTTGCAGATGAAGAAACTAAACCTCAGAAAAGTTACACTCACCCAAAGTCTTGCTAATAAGTGCTAGAGGTGGATTTCAAACTCAGGTTTGTCTGACTGTGGAATTCATGTTCTCACATTCACTGATCTGCAGAGTAACACCCAGTGCCTTTCAGCAGCACTGTCCAGCTTCCAGGTACTATCATCCTGCTTACAATTCTGAACACCCAGCCAGGCCTATTTCTAAGCCCTGTCCCCTCGTAATAAGCTCCTTCTTACCAGTGAATCCCTATAGAGAAGGCTTCCTGACACAGGAATTTGTTGCATTGCCTCAAACCATGGTGTCTATCCCAAATGCCTTCTCAATGCTATTTCTCCCCTAAGAGTTTATCTTAATTCTCACTAAACTTTTGCTTATGCCTTTTGCCCTTCTTGAATGCCCTTCCTTAACCCCTCATGGGTCACCCAGTGGAAGTACCAGATTTTTAATTTCCTCCCTCCACTGATCCTACACAATTCTGGGTCTCAAGGCCAGAAACACCCTAATCTCCCACCCCCAAAAGCTTTGGCCCAAGGTCAATTAGGAAGCTTCAAAGCACAAGGAGGCTTGAGTTCTAGTCCTAATAGTGTGGGGCACAGCTATTCTTTTCAGGAACAACAAAACAAAGGATTTTTCCCCCCTACAATTCTCGGGACAAGGGAGCAAAAAATGTTGAGAGAAGTGGGCTTGAAGAGAAATGTGGCTGAGAGGTTGCTCAGAAGACAGGAGAGATATGAAGGTGCCATACTGGTGGTCTGTCTTCCTATTAATTTTTCTGGACTGGGGGCTGGGGTTGTGACTCAGTGGTACAGCCCTTGCCTAGTATGTGTGAGGCACTGGGTTCGACTATCTGCACCACATATAAATAAATGAGCAAAACTTCTAAAAAATTTTTTAAAAAAATTTCACTGGATCGTTTAGGGGAATGAAAATCTTTTAAACATTATAATATTTTAAAAAGCATTTACAGGTACATTAGAACTTAAAGGAAAACTCCTGAATTGTGAAGAAAAAACCTGAAACTGCTAAGAAATCATATGTTTGTGAAGGGAGAATTCAGGCTTCTTCACCAACAAGGGCTGTGTCCTTTGCTTTGAGGTCGCTGGTACAGTGCGAACCCAGTGCCTGGCACCGAATGAAGGTGACTATTGTGATCTCCTGGACCCGGAAAGAGAGATTCAGTGCCCAAGGGTGTGACCCCGCTTGAGGCCCTGGGAAGGAGCAGCCTGGCGTCCCCACTGTACCCTTGGCTACAGGTCTGGAAGAGAGGAAGGCGTGTCAAAGGCGGAGTCACAGGCTCTCCTCCTCCGTAGCTCCGCCCAGTAGTGGCTCCACGTGGTCTCACAACTCGCCTTTGCAGGGAGGGTGGTCCCCAGGCAGACCCGCGTTAGAGTGACACCGTAAGAACCAAGCTCCCAAGGCCACCCAGCTTAAGTTCCATATTTTTAGTTTCCTCCCCGGAAAAAGAGCTAGGAACGCGACCTGTGGGAAGAACTGGAGTCCACCGGTTTCCAACCGGCTCCGGAGGACCAGCCCAGGACCAGAAGTCTTGGGAGTTCAGAACACGACAAGTGAGCTGCCTTAAAAGGACAGGCGCGTAATGGCCGCACACGCCCGCCGTCTGTGTCATATCGCCTTCCACGTGCCGGCCGGGCAGCCACTGGCCCAGGACCTGCAGCGTCTCTTTGGCTTCCAGCCCCTGGCAGTGCGGGAGGCGGGTGGCTGGCGACAGTTGGCCCTACGCAGCGGAGACGCAATCTTTTTGGTGAACGAGGGCGCGGGACCCGGGGAGCCGCTGTACGGTCTGGACCCGCGTCACGCTGTGCCCAGCGCCACGAACTTGTGTTTCGACGTAGACGATGCGAGCGCCGCCGCCCGAGCGCTGGCCACCCGGGGCTGCCGGGTACCGGTGCCCCCAGTTAACGTGCGGGATGCGCAGGGCACCGCCACCTACGCTGTAGTCAGCTCGCCGGCTGGCAACCTCAGCCTGACGTTGCTGGAGCGCGCCGGCTATCACGGGCCCTTCCTGCCAGGCTTCGGACCCGTGTCCTCCAAGGCCGACTCCGGTTGGGTCAGCCACGTGGACCACTTGACCTTGGCCTGCATGCCCGGCAGCTCCCCAAAGCTTAGGCGCTGGTTCCAGGACTGCCTGGGCTTTCACCACTTGCCGTTGAACCCAGGGGAGGATCCCGAGCTGGGCCTGGAAGTGGTAGTTCAGTCGGGGCATGGGGGGCTGCGACTCACCGCCCTGCAGAACCCATCCGGCAGTGTTGTTCCCACCCTTGTGCTGGCCGAGTCTCTGCCGGGAGCTACCAATAGACAGGACCAGGTGGAACAATTTCTGGTCCGGCACAGGGGGCCGGGCCTGCAGCATGTAGGACTGTACACACCGAACATCATGGAGGCCAGTGAAGGGATGGCAGTGGCCGGAGGCCGGCTCCTGACACCTCCCAAAGCCTACTACCAACAGCCAGGCAAAGAAGGGCAGATCCTCGCTGCAGGGTTCAAGCCTAGCCTTCTGGCCCGACAGGGAATCCTGCTAGATGGAGATAAAGGCAAGTTTCTGCTTCAGGTCTTCACTAAGTCCCTCTTTGCTGAGGATACCTTCTTCTTGGAACTGATTCAGAGGCAAGGGGCCACAGGATTTGGCCAGGACAACATCCGTGCACTATGGCAATCGATGCAAGAGGAAGCTGCCAGGGGCCAGAAAGCCTGACGAGGGCCTGAGCTGGGTGCAGCCATCAGTCTTGTAGCCTAAGACACATCCAGAGGAGGCCCAGCTATTGAAGAGCTTTGCCCTCAGAGGCCAGGTGTGACCTGCTTCCCAGTACCAGTCAGCAGTTAAGTCTCATACTGGGCTCCAAAGAAGTGTTTTTTTTGTTTGTTTGTTTGTTCATTTGTTTGTTTTGTTTTTAACTCTAAAACCTTTCTTACAGTTTAATATCTAATACATACACAAGAAACAAAGAACAATAAAAGAATTACATGATTAGGTCACAGAGCTAATACAAGCTTTTGTGTTCCTTTTTTTTTTTTTTTTTTTTATGTGGGTAGGGCTAATGGACACCTTGTTTTTTGCAAGGTGGGGATTGAACCCAGGACCTTGCACATGCTAGGCACTCCTACCCCTTTGTGTTCCTCTATGATAGCACTTCCCTCTCTGCCCCCAAATTTTGTGATTTTTTTAAAATCCTTTGCATTTCTGTATTGTTTCACTGTATGTGAAATGTATCCCTAAATAAATGACTTAGTATTTGAGGCAGGTAATTAAGACAATACATTCTTTTGTGCTTCCCTTCTCTCTAGGGAGCAACTGGTACAGGTAAGGACAGGCTGGTTCAGGATTAAGCCCAACTACCTGCTCTAGAATGACACCACTGCTCCAATCAGAGCCAACCTGAGCCCTAGAAAATGTTGGGTGTCGGCTACTGGCAGGTGCTCTCTGCAGCTGCCTTCCATCTCCTGGGGAATGGAGAAAGGACAGATTACTGTGGACAGAACACACCCTCCTCCCTCTGCCTAAGGCTGGCTGGGAGTTCAGCCAGTGGGAGTCAGGACCCAATACTTTCTGGGTCCCTCAGAGGTGTGGAGTAAAGGGGCTAGGGAGAGGATACAACCTTCCCAAAATGACTATAAAATAAACACTTTATTAAACAACAGGATTCTCAGGGAGGACTTCCAGAGACATCACTGGGCTGCACTGTTGAGGCTAGGTGTGTCAGTGGGGATATGAGGCCGAAAGAAACTATCCAGTACTTGCTGGCCCCTGTTGGGCTTTTTCCGGCTGGATGGAGAGGACAACTGGGGCCTTTTGGAACCCTGCACAGAAATCAAAGAAGGGAGGTACTGAGGAGAGGTCGTCATAGCATTCTTTCCATCCAGCCCCTCTCTATTGATCTAGCTTAGGTTCTATCCTGAAATGTAGTGCTGCCTCCAAGTATCTTATCTGTCCCTTTCATCAACTCTACACAAAGCAGCCTGAGAAAATCTTCCTAAGATACAAATCTGGCTCCTCTCTTTCACCTAAAATGCTCCCGCACCTTGGTTAACATGGCTGACCTAGGTGGGCTCTGCCAACCTCTCTAGCTAACCAAATGCTCATGGCTCCTTTGGCACTGCAGACTGCATGGTACCTTACCTTTGCACAAACATTTCACAGATCTGAGACACTGTATTGCCCTCATTATTTTGCTCTTGTCCCCCTACCCTATTCCTTACACTGTAAGGTCCTTGGATCAAGAACTATTTGTCTGACCCCATGAAAGCCTGGAGTAGAGAATGTTCACCCAGACATGTACCAGATGGGGAGACAGATGGCTGGGTGAGGGCCATGAGACTCACCTTACAGGTCCCTGGCTGATAGTCCTCATACACACGGAACACCTAGCCAAGAAAAAGGGGAAAGGACAGGGCTGGCATCTTCTCCAAAAGAGCCAAACCTCTATTTTCTGCCCTTGACTTTATGCCCCAGTACTTGTTTAAAATGTTTTTTTTTTTTTTTTTTTGTTTTGTTTTTTCTGTTTACACAGGTTCATATAGACCATGTAGGAAACACACAAAAAAGGGACCCTGAAGACAAAGGTGGTACCTTTTTCATGGCGGTAGAGACAGCTGCAGTGTAAAATTCCTCTCGGGTCAGCCACTGAGCGCCAGGTGGTGTGGTCATTGGGGTCTGCCCTTCCAGAGCCAGTCCATATACTTGATATGTCAGCTTGATATGAGAGAAAGTGTGGCTCACCTGGGAGGAGGGTCAAGGGGCTGAAATAGGACTGTGAATGTGACCATAGAGGTCATCAGTCCTGGCGCCTCCACTGTTTACTTACCTCCCCAAGGTACTGGAGGTGGGTAGCAGGGAGGGGCCCAGCCCAACTCTGCAGTTTCTGCAGCAGGGCCTTGCACTGGTGCTGCCCTGAGGGCTCCACGGTCACGGATGGGAACTCCCATAGTCCTGCCAGAAGACCTGAAAGGGAGGAGAGCCAGTATGGGGTAGGCCTCAGCACTGACTCCTCTCTCTATTCCTTCCTCTCTGTTGACTGTGCCACTTCACTCTCAGCATCCAGGTACCTGAATTAGGCCTCTGCACCAGTAGAATGCGGGCACCACCAAGGGCTCTAGGCTGCTCTAGAACACAGGTGGCAGAGTACTCCTCCCTGGGGGGCCTGCGACTGGCCTTTCTGGGAAAGTTGATGACTCCTAAGGTGTGGTTCCAGGGTTCCGTGGAAGGCAGGCACAGCTGGCACTTTCCAGTGTTGGGAGCTGGGAACAGAGATCCCCAAACCCTGCTTAGCTCAGGAAGGCTTAGGTGCCAACCCCAGAAAGCAGGCTTGGCCTGGCTCAGCAGAATCTTACTGGTTCGGAAAGAACTAGTATGAGGCTATACAGGCAGCTCCCTGACAGGGCCAGGAGAGGGCGGGGTTGGGGTTCAGGCTGCACTCACTGCAGTTCTCCACGTCAGGACTGCCTTGCAGGCTCCACGAGGCTGAGAACTGCTCCTGCTCCACCTGAGAGACAGGGTGGGGTATCATGGGACAAGAGTCATACCCTAGGACTCCTGACTGCTCCCTCCCCAGTAGGCTCACCCTCTGGCGTGCCCGGCACAGGCTCTGCACAGGGCACTGGCTGCAGAGAGGTCGCTGTGGGGTGCACACTGTGGCTCCCAGTTCCATGGCTGCTTGATTAAAGTCTCCAGGTCGGTTTGGATCCACTAGCTGCTGGGCTAGGCTCCTACAAGAAGGGAACACCTCTGGGAGATAAAGACCCTTTGAGGATACCCCTCCCAAACTCCCCCATTATTCCAATATCATACCAGAGCTGCTGAGAGACAAGAGTGCTCCTGGGATCAGCACCAATGGCTCGGACACGGCACAGCACCCGTACTACATTACCATCCACCACACCGGTTGCCTTACACAGAGAAGTTCAGGACTTAGCCTTAGCTGGGAGGTGGCACACATAAAGTGTGGGTGGGCAATGGTCTCACCTGACCAAAGGCAATGGAAGCAATGGCTCCTGCTGTGTACCGCCCCACACCAGGCAGGAGCTGCTGCAGGGTCTCTGCTGTACGGGGCATGTGGCCCCCTAGCTCCTCCACCACCTGATCAGGGTGAGAAGGTTTAAGGTTATGAAACATCCGAGGCCCTGGTCTTTTACACCCTGTCCCTGCCAACCCTTTACCTTCCGAGCTCCCTCCTGTAGTCGCCGGCCTCGAGAATAATAGCCTAGGCCAGCCCAAAGTTGGTTCACTTCCTGTGGGTGGGGTCACAGGTCAAAGAGATCTGTGGTCAGCCCCTCGGTAGTCCCCATTCTCCCTACCCAAGGGTGGCTTTTACCTCCAGAGAAGCATTGGCCAGGTGCTGCAGTGTTGGCCACTTCTACCGTTCCAAGGCAGAAAAGAAGAAAAGAGATCAAGGGTTAGCGGGGCGGAGGAAGCCTTCTCTAAACCCATCCCAAAGTACAGGCTCTTTTCTGGGGCCTGACCCAATGCTCCCCTCTTTTCCCTGGTGTCACCTGCATCCAACGGGTATAGTAGTTGATCACCGTGGCAACCTGGGTCTGCTGCAGCATAACCTCTGACACCCACACTAGGGGAGAGGGGTTGGCATGAGAGTACTGCTAACCTGCCTTGCTTCTAGCCCATAGCCCCCAGACCTGTACACTTCCAAGCAAAGCACCCCTGCTTTCAGGAGATATACTGACCAGCATACGCCCGCCTGTCCAGGTCCGCTTCATCCTCTGCCTGTCAGTGCAAGCCCAGGTGGAAAGTTAGTGTGGAAGGTCCTGGATGCCATCCTCCTGCCCAACCTTCCTTGTCCCTCATCTGCTTACCTGTCTTCTCCAGGGTAGGTCCCGCTTCTCTCTGTCATACCAGCTCAGCAGGCTTTTCCGGAAGGCTGTTATTTCAGTTCTATTTTTGAATAGATGGTACGGGGAGACAGAGGCCTGCAACATCTCTTCTTCCTGCTGACTGGCTAGGTCTGCAGGAGATCCAGGACACTCAAAGATCTTCCCTGCATAGGATATGCATCAGGAACCCAGGACACAGAAGCCTATGGTAGTGTACTCCTACTTAGGACCTCCCCTACTCCCAGTCCCGTGCTTAAGCTTTGAAGCAGGAGTCAGACCAGAGTTCTCTAGTTGTATGTAGCCTTGGCCCAATTTATGGCTTTAATTTTCTGAGTAGTACTGCTGGCTTTGTTCTCTGGGCCACAGTGAAAAGCCACTTGTTTTAGTCAGATGCAATATATATCTATGCAGGGCTTCCCTGTTTACAAAACACTTTCAGGCTTATAAACTCATTTGATCCCATGAAAGTCACATGAGGGAAGAAAAGCATAGGCTACTGCTCCATATTACTGGTAAAAAAAAAGTAGCCAATCAGAGCAATTATCCCAAAGTCACACAGCAACACAGAATTACACCCTTAATTGTTTCTTAATGCCTTAATTTATACCAGGATCCCCTCTCAATCCAAATCTGCCCCCTTTCACAGCCAACGAAACCAGCCTCTGTAGGCTTTGGTTAGGACCAAGCTCCTTACCCTTAGGAACAGAAGGCTTGGCCTGGCTACTGTTGGGGGCACGTTTCTTCCTTCTCTCCTGGCCAGCTGCCTGCTTTCCCAGGCCACTTCCCACAGTTGCTCGAAGCTTCCTCATGATGGCCTGGAACAGAAAGACCCAGACAAAGTAGTTGATCACAGTGAGACTGAATCTTGAGGCCTCACAGTAGTCAGTCACCTTTTTCCCTATATCACTCATATAATATCTAGCTTTTCTCAAGCACTCCAAAGACACCTGTGGGTTTGCTGTTGACTGTCTGTGGCACTGAGGTATGACCAGCACAGGGGCACTAACATGAGAATTCAGAGTAACAAGCCAGCACTAGTATGGACCAAGGACCAAAGTCTTCTGTTGAGGAGTACTTATGGGTCCCTGATGCTTATCATGTTGTTGTTGTCTTAAGGTGTCTGGGAGCATGGGGGTAGGTGGAAAGTTTCTCCACTTAGAGATATATCATGGTTGCACTAAAAGAGCCACTTTTGTAGCCATCTAGTCCAAAACCTTTGTTTGATAGAAAGGAGAAACCAAGGATCAGAGAGGGAAAAAGATTTGCCTAAGAGTAGAGATGGCAAATCAGTGGGAGGATAGAGATGAGTTACTTTTATCCTAATCATTTCCTGATCTAGCAAATTCTTACTGACTGGCCATTAGCAATAAGAAAATGCATCTGGTTGATCTTCACTGCTCTGAATGTTCTGGCTGCCTTTTCTCAAGTAGCAAAAAGAAGCTAACGCTTAGTGTTTACTGTAGGCCGGACCCCATGAAGTACTTCAACTTCCTGATGGCTCCCCAAGGTAGGTATTACCATCGCCTCCATTATATTTATTTATTTATTTATTTATTTTCTTTCTTACTTATTTATTTATAGTACTGGGGATTGAACCCAACAGTGCTTAGCCACTAAGCTTCATCCCCAGCCCTTTTTATTTTTTGAGACAGGGTCTCCCTAAGTTGCTTAGGGACTTGCTAAGTTGCTGAGGATGGCTTTGAATTTGTGATCCTCTTGCTTCAGCCTCCCAAATCACTGGGATTACAGGCATGTACCACAGCACCTGGTTTACCTCCATTTTAGCTATGAGAAAATGGAGGCTTGTAGAGATTAAACTTGATTTTCCAAACTGAGTGTGCACTCTTATATTCTGCTGTGCTGCAATCCCAAGCCTATTTCAAACTCTCACTTCAAGGTTTCAACTTCACCATCTAATTTTCATCAAAATAGCTTGCTTCCTGGGGCTGGGGTTGTAGCTCAGCATTAGAGTGCTTGTCTAGCACATGTAAGGAACTGGGTTCAATTTCAGCACCACATATAAATAAATTAAAGGTCCATCAACAACTAAAAATAATAATAAAATAAAAAGAGCTTGCTTCCTCCTTCAGAGAAAAAAAAAAAAAAAATACAAACCTCCCTCCATTTGCACTGACCTCCTTCTTTCCCCTTTTATGTGAAGAATGGGGTCTCTCTTTTTCCCATGGTCCTGCTCCTCCAATCTTCTAACCACGACTCATTCTCCTCCCCTACATGGCCAGACTTCCTTTACCAAACTCACTTACTTCCACAATTTATTCTACAATCCATTTCCAAAGAGGAAAGTGACCTTTTCAAGACATGATCATGTCAATTCCTTACAAAAAACCTTCAATGGCTTCTCATTAATTCCTTAAACACATATTTATGTGTCAAGCAGTTTATTTCAGTAAACAAAACATCAAAGATCCTCATGGAACTTATATTCTAATGGGGGCAGACGTACAAATACACATAAGTAAATTATACGGGATATTAGAAGACAATAACTATTAGCATAAATAAGAAAAGTAGAGCAAATGAAGAGTTTAAAATGCCAGGATAGTAACAGAACTTTGCAATTTTAAAGAATGTGCAGAAGGTAGGCCTTATTAAAGTAATATTTGGGGCTGTGGTTGTAGTTCAGTGGTAGAGCGCTTGCTTAGCATGTATGAGGCACTGGGTTTGATCCTCAGCACCACATAAAAATAAAAATAAAATAAAGGTATTGTGTTCATTTACAACTAAAAAAAAAAGTAATATTTGGTTGATGATTTAAAGTTAGATATGTGGATACCTCTAGGAGGCATTCAAAGAAGCTAGAGCAAAGACCCCAAGAGGGGTGCTTGGCACGTTTGTGGTACATTAAGCAGGCCAATGTGGTTAGAATGGAATGAGTGAGTAGTAAGAGATGAAGTTAGAGAAGGAGATGGGGAGGTGGGATAGGATCACTAAGTACCTTTTGGAGGGCTTTGGCTGTCACATCCCTTGCTCTTAGAATGAGTCAGTCCTCTTAATATAGACTTGAAGGTTCATGTATCAAGGCCTTACTTGTTTCAGCCTCTCCACTTACTTTGCTCAAGCCACATTTACCCGAATTTAGTTGCTTAAATCCCCAAAGTTGTCCACTTCGAGGCCTCACACGCTACATTTCCTCTGCTTGGACAGTTTTTCTATGTTCTACCTAATATCCAACCATATTTTAGGTTTTGGCTTAAATGTCCAAGTACTTTACTCTCTCAGGTACTTCTCCATTATAGCTCTTCACTGTAATTTCACATTTACTTGTGTTTCTTCGACTTAGTGTCTGCTTACCTTCCTTGACTGTAAAAAACAAACAAACAAAACCTCCATGAGGACCAGGACTAGGTCTCTTCTGTTAAAAATTATTGTTCCCAAAGCCAAAGCCAGGTAAACTGTACACCGTAAATGTTAAATGAATTAATGGAATGGAGAAGCGTGAAGGAAGGTGTTCCTTTTTTAGAAGAGGTAACCCCAAGCAACTGAATAATGACGAAAGACTCAGTAGGGGGAGAAAAGTTAAAGATGCCCTAGAATCAAGCGAATAAGCAATGAGAAAGGATTGCTGGACCAGGGAATGAAACTGGAGCCCCTGGGAAGAGACTGTTCTCTGGTAGGGACACCTCCCTCAGAGTAGTAGAAGTCATGCTCAAACACCCTTTAAGTTAATTACACTTCCTATTTGCTTTACAAATTGTCCCTTCCTCACCATTCCCACTACCGGAACCTTAATTCTAATCCACTTTATCGCTTGCTTGAAGTTTTTCAAAAGTTTCCCTGTTAGTTGGTCGTTTTATCCCTCAGCATCCTTGTCCTGTGGCATGCTCTCCGCCTGCACTTATCTCTCCATCCTTTCTGAGAATTTGCCCATACTCAGAACACCTTTCTCCTCCTCCCGACACCCTTCTTCTGGCCTAACTCCTAAGCATATTTTATGCTCAGTTTAGGCAGTGCACCCTCTTCTGGGAATCCCGCCTGCCCACCCAAAGCATCTCGGAGCTGTGCGGACAAGGACCGCACGCTCACACTCGCGCGTGTACTCCCACACTCTCGCAGCCATGGGTGGAGAGACGAATTACCTCCTGCGCCGACTCCCGGGACTCCGAGGGGCGTGGCTCCGGCCAATCCAGGAGGGGGAGCCCGCAGCACCAGCCAATAGTCTCTCAGCGCGGGCCGGGCCCACTTCCCCGCTCAGGGCCCGGGAGGTCTGAACGGAAGTCCAACCCAACTGCGACCCCGAGCGCGACACCCCGCCCCTTTCGCGGCCGCCCGGGTAGAGCCTGGAGACTAAACGGAAGTCCTCCGTACCCGGAGACAACTCAAGCGAGGGACGCGCGGCACGCGCGGCGTCATGGCTGCCGGCAATGACGATGGCGCAGCTTCAGCTCCGGCGGCCTCAGACGGTGAGCGACTTCCCAAGGGCCACCCTAGAAGCTTATACGCTCCGGGGGAGGGGAAGACCTCAGGCGGGTGGGTGGAGACAGACCTTCAGCTTTAGAGAACTCCTTCCTTCGGAAGCATCCACGAGCTCCGCGTTCAGCTGCAAAGCCTGGGAGTGTTGGGAACACAGAGCTGGTGGGGGCCTTCGGGAGATGTGGTCTTGATGGAACTCAAACTTATTGTGATTCGGTTAAGTGGGGCATGCACACTGTGGTCCAAAGGAAGTAGAATGTATTGAGAGCTGTGGTGTGGGGCATTATCAGTTGATGGGGCATGCTAAGAACTGTTGCTTGTGGCTGCTGGGGCACCATAAGAACAGTAGTGTGGAGCCTTAAAGGAGTTGAAGGGACTTGAAATCCTCAAGCCCTGCGAAATATCGCCTGCAGGGGATAGGAGAAGAGGAACCTCAAAAGCCATGTTTACTTTTCTACTGATTGATGCTGAGGAGGAAGTAATCTCCCAAAGTCTTACTTAAAGTCACTGGAAGACTCTCCAAATTCAGGGCACTGTCCATTCCAAGGGCAATGTATGAAGCACATTGGATACACAGGTTTAAGAGAAAAGCTATCATCGGAACCCAGCTCCTTTGGCCTAGCTTGGTGTCTGTGCCCCTGGGACCTTACCAGAGCATGAACATCCATCACTGTTCTTATCCCCAGGTGGTATCAACAAATGCACAAAATCTGGGGATGGTTTAGTAATCCAGGTTCCTGTAGTGGATGTGCAAAGTGACAACTTCAAGGAGATGTGGCCATCCCTCTTGTTGGCCATAAAGACAGCTAGCTTTGTGGCTGTGGACACGGTAAGAGATGCAAAACAGGGAGGACAGGTGGTTTTGAAGGAACTGGTACTGGGGGCCAATCACAACCCTTCCTTTATCCACCCATAGGAACTGAGTGGGCTTGGAGACAGAAAGAGTTTGCTGAACCAGTAAGTATAAGTCTGTTCTTTAGTTCCAGCCCTGGCAGGAGGGGCAGACCTCAACCCTGGAATGTGTAGGGGAGTCATAGTCCTGGGTGTTTGGTTCTTTCGTGAAGTAACTCAACCACAGCTGCCCTTAAACCCAACCCCAAGGTGCATCGAGGAACGTTACAAGGCTGTGTGTCATGCTGCTAGGACCCGTTCTATCCTCTCCTTGGGCCTTGCCTGCTTCAAGCAGCAGCCTGACAAGGTATGAGCTGTCTCACCCCTGTCCCAAGTCTGTGGCTATGGGGAGGAGGGTTGAGTTCCAGAGGAATATCGGGTGTGAGGTTTTCTTCTTCCAAATCTTGATGTAGCAGATGTCCTTCTTTCTCAGGGTGAACACTTCTACCTGGTCCAGGTGTTCAATCTCACCCTGCTCTGCATGGAGGAGTATGTAATAGAACCAAAGTCTGTGCAGTTCCTGGTGCAGCATGGCTTCAACTTCAATCGGCAGTATGCCCAGGGCATACCCTACCATAAGGGCAATGACAAGGTAGGACTTCACCTTCCTTAACCTCGAGTCTGGCGCTCAAATGACTTTATTTCTTCCTATGCTACTAGACTATACGCCAGAGAAGAATCTGCTTATGTGAGTATGGGAAATCACTAATGACAAGACTGGGAAAATAAGACTAATTAATACAAGGGTGGGTAGTATTGGGTTAGATAACAAGGGAGAATTTTCCAGGTGGGGAAACTTGGGATAAGTGTCCTGTAGAAGAGGCTCTCTGACCCCTTCCCTTCCACCTAGGGTGATGAGAGCCAGAGCCAGTCAGTGCGGACACTGTTCCTGGAGCTAATCCGGGCCCGTCGGCCCCTTGTGCTGCATAATGGCCTTATAGACTTGGTGTTCCTGTATCAGAACTTCTATGCACACCTGCCTGAGAGCCTGGGAACCTTCACTGCTGACCTGTGTGAGATGTTCCCAGCAGGCATTTATGATACCAAATATGCTGCTGAGTTTCATGCCCGCTTCACAGCCTCCTACTTAGAATATGCATTCCGGAAATGGTGAGGGAATGGTTGAGGGAAGGGGTGGGGCCTAGTATGAGTCTACTTCATTCACTTAAGATGTTTATTTAGTACTTACCATGTGCCAGGCACTGCTTTAAGATTTAGCAGACAAAAATCCCTGCTCTCATGGATCTAGTGGACCAATACCCTCTTGCACTTTTGTAGTGAGCGGGAAAATGGGAAGCAGCAGGCAGGTGGCAACCCACACCTTGCCCTGGAGTTCTGCAGCTATCCTTCAAGCATGAGCGCCCATATTGACTACCGTTGCTGCATGACTCCTACAACTCACCGTCCTCATCCCACCAGTATCTGTGACAACTTCTCGGTGAGACCACTTGCCTACTTGCTCATTTCCTGGGAGAGGGGAGGTTCTGCTATCTGGAACTCTTTGTAAGCCTGTTTCCTACCTCTAGGCCTATGGCTGGTGCCCCGTGGGACCACAGTGTCCTCGGTCCCATGATATTGACCTTATCATTGACACGGATGAAGCTGCGGTAGAGGACAAGCGGCGGCGGCGACGTCGTAGGGAAAAACGTAGGAGGGCTTTGTTGAGCCTGCCTGGGACACAGACTTCTGGGGAAGCTGAGGATGGTCCTCCCACAAAGCAGGTCCATGGGGACAGTCTCAAGGCTGAGAAAATTGAGCAAAAAGTGGCTGAGGATGATACGAAGGAGCAGCCTGCCTCTGATCAAGATCACAAAAATGACCTGGAGAAGGAGCTTAAAGCAACAAGGTATGAAACAAATGACATGGCTACCTCAGAAGTGCCAGAGTGCCAAGCCAGTCCTAACCCAGTGCCTGGGGATGGATTGCACCGAGCTGGTTTTGATGCCTTTATGACAGGTTATGTGATGGCCTATGTGGGAGTGATCCAGGGACCCCAGCCCTGCAGCTCTGAACCCTGGCTACCTGAATGTCACAACAAAGTATATCTGAGTGGCAAAGCCGTCCCCCTCACAGTGGCCAAGAGCCAGTTCTCGCGTTCCTCCAAAGCCCACAATCAGAAGATGAAGCTGGCTTGGGGCAGCAGCTGACCCAACTTATATATGATATTCAGCCCAGGAAGAAAAGCTGAGAGTAGAACAGAGTTGTTTGGGTCTCTGTAGCCTTGAGTGTCACTCAACTACAAAGAGTTAAGGTGGGAGAACCAGATACTGCTGCACTGCCCCCTGGACCTTTTCCTTTACCCCAAAGGCTGAGGTATGAGGGTACAAGTAAGAAGGCTGACCAGCATCTGCAACACCAACTTTATTTTTAAATCTGAAAGTGTCTTGGGAAAGTTTTACAAAAAAATCAACAAACGAGTTATGAAAATATTTGACCAACTTCATTCTTTGGTTATTTCTTATTGCGGCTCTGTAAGGACAGACTGTTCCCGAAGCTGCAGCTATAGCAGGAAGGGGGAAAAAAATCAGTCCAAGTATAAACCATTTAACCAACTGGGTGTTTATCACCTGTTGATAACATAGAGCAGGCCCTAGGGCCTACAAAACCAGCCCCACTCCCAACCACAGGGTTGAAAGTCTTAATGAGGCAGAACATTAAGACTCCTTTATAAATATGAAAATAGATTAATCAACTGGAATGGTTCTTTGAATGGGTTAGCTAAGAGCCATGACCACCACACTGCCTTGCCCTCCCCTTGCATAGAAATGTAGTGATGTGGTCTGACCATGCAGTAAGTGCAAACAGCAATTATTCAAGTGTCTTAAGACATACTGGCAAGAAGCACTCCAGTTCTCAGCCCTTTATGACCTCCTGATCAGCTCCAAGTTCCATCTGGTAGCTTATATGCCCCCAAAAAGGGCAACAGAGTCTTGGGATGGGAGAAGAACCAGGGTAATACCACCTGCCAGCTCAATCTAGAACTAGGAGTTCTCTGGTCCTGTCTTGGGAAGTATACTTGAGTCAGGTAGGAACTAGAGCTTCTTGCTAGATTTCAGAAGCTTAGTATCAGCAGTTGGCCCTAACTAGGAAGGCTCTCAACTGCAGCCTTCCCTCTCATGCAGCCATTGGGTATTGGGAACCCAAAAGTTGAACCTGGCTTGACCTAGCCTTCCTGCTCTTAGGGCTCCAGGGAAGTCAAGGGTGTGCACCAAGGGGTCCCTATGGCTTCAGCTGAAGGTCTATCCCCAAGGTGAGGCAGGGACTAACCGCCCCCTCACCCATCCTGTTCTCCCTGGATTTGCAGGCCTATGCCTGAGACAGAGCAGGGGACTGCAGCCAAGTTTCTTGGCCTGCCTTCTTCTACCTCCATTTCCTCAGAGGCACTTCTGCAACATGGGCTTGTCTCCTGGGGCTTGGGCCCAAAACCGTTTTCTTCCTGGGGATTAGAGCAGTCCATGGCCTCATGGGCTGGAGCAGCTGCCCGGAATGGTGGGATCTCTCTTACCCTGTACTTGAGACTACTGAGTCGTGGTGGGGGCCCATCAGATAGTGATTCTTCATGGCACATAAATGGGCAGGCCTCCTGACGCAAGAATTCTGGTGAACCAGGCAAAGAACGCCAACGGCGAGCAGGTGGGGCCAAGGGCTCCTGCCAGTCAGCCAGGGGTGTAGTTCTAGGCCCTGGTGCATCTAGGTCAAATACCAGGGAGATGACAGACTTGCTGGGTAGGTCAAAGAGCTTGATCTTCCCACCCTTGAGGTCCTGACGAGCACTGAAAGGGTTGACTTTGGGGGTGCGGGTAGCACCATCTCTTGGTGGCTGGTAGTATGGGTCCAGGACACTCACGGTACGTGGAGGTTTACGAGAAAAGATGTCTGACTGGCTTCGAGACAGCCAGATAGTACGTCTTGGACGTGGTGACTTGTGGGGGATCTTGTCATCCAGTGAGCTCAGCCGCTTCCCCGCAGGTACTTTCTCTAAGAGTCCTAAAGAACAGTGAGTCAAATCTGGGTTCTCAGTAGTCATAATCAATAGAAGTACCTACCACTTCATCACAGTATTTTCACTCAGGAAAGCAAAGTAGGACCTGTTGTCCCATTTCAATAATTAGGAAACACTTAGAAGAATTCAGTATGTCAAGCCACAACTCTTACAAGAGTCCAGAACTTTTTTTCCCCATGATCTCCTACCCCTCTTCCTTCTAGACCCAAGTTCTTGCCATCACAACCCTGGAGGGGAAGATCCCATAGACTAATTTTCTCTGTTGGGATCAAGTTGGGTTTGTCTGATCTAATCTGCTCTCTTACCCTTTGCTGTGGGCTGCAGTTTCTTGTCCCTCTCCAGCTCTTCTTCCTGTAGGCGGTTCATAATTTCCTCCAAGGTCTTCTCAATCTCCACAAAGGATGGACGCAGTTTGGGGTCCATCTGTAGGCATCCACGCAAGCCATGAGTACTGCCCTCCCACCCCACGAGTGAAATCTGAGTATATTTCTAGCATCTTTTAAGAGCCAGATGTGCAGCTTTGAGGTTTTCCTGAGGCCCTAGGCCATGAGAGTGATTGCCAGGGATAAGGCAGGGAAGATGGCTACTGTCTTCACCTTTACTATCTTAGTTCTTTTTGTGTGTGTATCTTGTCCCCTTGCTAAGAACACTACCCTCTAAAAGTGTATACTCACATTGAGTTCTTCTGTTTTTCCTTGAGTTCTGATACTGATGTGTCTTGGGGAGTTACCTGAACAAAGCTTAGCTACTCTTTGGTCCTAACAGATCTAGCCCAGCCCAGAGCTGAAAAAAAGGAAGGCCAACAAGCGCTTTCCCCATGTGCCTCAGAACAGGCATAACCCACAGTCCCAACAATAAAACCTATCCAAAGTTCTGTCAATACCCAAATACAAGAAGTGGTAGGTCTGCCCTGTAAGCTGAGGATTATTGGGTAATACAAAGCTGTTTTTTCTTCCCTTGGTCCAAGGTTCTAGAGAGCCTGGCCAAGCCCAGAAGAGGAAGTGTGGTTTGTGTTACACACCAGTGAAACTGTATCCCCTCATGAGGCTAATCAGCTGCCTCTCCCTATGGTCTTAACCAGGTGAAAAGGATTCAGCCAGCCCCTGACCAAAGTCACAGGGAGAAGGACACTCACATTACAGCAGTTGAAGGTGAGCTGCAGAAAGTCTGGGGGACAGTCTCCCACCATGTGCTGGAAAGCGTCATAGTCCAGCCCGAAATTCTGTGGATGGGTATGGTGGGGAGGGTACAGGGACATGGGTAGACAGGTCATTAATCCCCCCACCTATCCTGGCCTGCTCAGAAGAGGAGGCTGGGAGCTGCCTCTCAGAAGTAGCCACAGAATGAATACCAGCAACTCCACCCCAAGGACAAAATAGTTCTATAAGCTCAAACCAGCCCCATCCCAGTAGCACTGGGCCCCAAGCCTGCAGCTCACCTCTGTGCGGGGAAGATAGTCTGGATCGGCCTGGATGCGGGCGATGATTTCACAGAGGATGATACCATAAGAGAACACATCTGCCTGGTGGGTAGTCAGACCTCAGTTGCTCTCTCAATGACAAGAGGATTGGGGTATCTTCCCCCATGTCTTAACGGCCCAGACCTAGGACTTATAGCCCATATTTCATCTATGTAATTCACTGGGAACTGCTAAGTGCCATCCCCACTCTGGGCAGAAAAAAATGTAGATCTTCACCCTGAACATAAAGGTGGACCCCGAGCACCTTCTTTTAAGAGTGGATTCTAAAGAGAACTGGGTCTCCAGATCCTCCAGACTTACTTTCTCATTATAGGGCTCATCTCGGAGAACCTCAGGTGCCATCCAGAAGGGTGAACCCACCACAGCCAGCTTCTCACTCCCTATGCTGTGGGTGAGATTATAAGGAAAATGAGTTCACTGCTGCCTGGCACACTGGGGAGTTTTTGAATGTTGGAAATTCCTCTCTCCCATGGACGGTACAGAGTAGGACTGATTGAATTCAGGGAGTAACACCAAACTGTTGTGATCGAGTCCTAGCCTCTGGGAGGAAGCTGGACTTTCCCTTAGCTTTAACCCTCTCTGCAGCCCTAGCATCCATTAGGACTACTCACCTGGCATCAGGGATCTTCTCAGCTAGGCCAAAGTCAGCCACCACTGCAGAATAACCGTTCTCATCTCTCTTTATCAGGCAGTTCTAGAGGTCCCAAAGAAGAGAGATTGCTCACAAGTAGGAATCAGTGAATAGTTATCGCCAATACCTCCCTACAATAGGCCATCTTGTCCTCTGCTTCTTGGGTGAACTACATTCTTAGACGGACTTCAGTGGTCAGAAATGGAGGCTTTAAGACAGCCATATGAAATGAGTTAGTCCTGGAACTTGAGTGACTACCTTAGGTCTCACTTCAGGCTCCAAACACAAATATTTACCCTTGATTTTTATGTTCTTGGCATAGTCTTAAGTGCCAGAGATACCTCGATAAACAAAAAGGAAACTTTAGTCCTCTTGAAGCTTATAGTCTAGGGTAGGACAAACTTATCAGGCCCTTGGCCTCCTGGTCCCTGCCTTAACTTGCCAAGTAAGTTAAGTCCAGGACAAGTACTCATGCCTACATTAACTTTCACTGCCCACCAGACTATAAGCAACCTCATTCCTGGTATGAAAAGTCTCATCTGGCTGTGAGTATAGCTCAGTGGCATTGTATATGCTTAACGTGTGGGGCCCTCAGTTTGAACTCCAGTATTGCAAAAAAGATCTGGCTCCTCCAACTGGCCTGCCTACCTCTACCTGCCACCTCTCTGCTCCTGGTACTCTTATGCATCCCCGATCCTATTTGTAATAAACAAGCTTGACTTCAAAACTGAACAAGCCGCCAGATGTGGTGGCACACGCCTGCAATCCCAGTGGCTCAGGAGGCTGAGGCAGGAGGATTGCGAGTTCAAAGCAAGCCTCAGAAAAAGCGAGGCACTAAGCAACTCAGTGAGACCCTGTCTCTAAATAAAATACAAAATGGGACTGGGGATGTGGTTCAGTAGTCAAGTGCCCCTGAGTTCAATCTTTGGTACAAAAAAAAAAGAAAGATTGAACAAGCCCTCCAAATCTTTACCTTTGCTTATACCATTCCCTTCCATTTGGAGTAGTCTCAATTCATTCTTTCTCATGTGGTGCCAGGGATCAAATCCAGGATGCTGTGTGTGCTAAGCATGCATTCTACCACTGAGCTATACCCCCTAGCCTCACTCAGTTCTCCTAGTTCTTCTTTCTTTCTAAGAAGTTTTTATGTCTTTTCAGGCAAATTGCTTTTTCAATCCTGACCTCTTAAGTCATCATCTTTATGTCTCCCTTTTAATCTCAACTCCTTTGGCTCCTGTATGCTACTTCCTCTTACAGTCCAGCAGAAAGGTTATGAGCACCACAGGAGCAGGTTCTGGTTTGGGCCTTTCTTCCTCCCAGTATTCGATTCATAAGACAAACTAAGGATATGTTCACTGAACAAATGCTGCTATCTGCAGAGAAAGAGTGTATTCAGATGACCTATAAATAAACACAAAGCAACAACCAGCTCTCCCCAAATAGCTGCATTCAAAATAGCCCTATGCCACTCTGACTCAGGAGGTATCTCCACCCCACCCCTTCCTCAAGAGGCAGCAGAGTTCAGGAATCCTTGGCTTACAGAAACTTCTGGGGCCAGTAAGGCCCTATCGGACCCAACTAGCCCCCTCTCCCTTGCCAACCTTGGTATTTAGTTGCTAAGACATTGTCAAGTCACCTTTTGCTTATTCAACATCAGGTACACATTAGTTTGTCCTTGATGTGATTACACTAGTCTTCCTCAAGCGGGAAGCAGCCTGTGATTTCACCATATCTCCCCTGGATCCAAAGTAGACATGCATTGTCTGGCTTCCAAGAAGGACTGTTCTTGTGCTTGTCCTGGCTTTGACACTCCCATCGGTCCTGCCGAATCAGCATCCCAACTCCCTGACTTTGTAGAAGAAATGGGCCCTAGGCCAACCTATATTAGCCAAAGCCATGGGTAAAGAGCACTATCCTATCATCTCTTTCTCTTCCCTCTCCCTTCCCTTCCCAACAACTTGAAGACTCCTGTCTCCAAAGCTTGGTCTAAAGTCCTATTTACTATTTGCTTTATGGTACTTAGAAACAACCCTTTTAAAGCCAGCTTGGGAGCAGCAGGTGAGGAACAGAACTTGGCCACAGTGTACCGTCCTTGTCAAAGCTATTGGGTTTCTACCCCATCTTCATATTCATACAGAGGCCTGCTCACTTTCTGCAAATCACCCATCCAGTAGAAAGTAATTTCTGAGTAGCATATCCAGAAGCAGCCAAGAAATGTCTAAGGCAGGGATGATCATGGGCTTACAACGTGGAGTAAGGCTGTTTCTCTGAGGTTTCTCTATAGCCAGTAGCTGGTCATTGAAGTCAAACAGGAAAACAGGAGAATGAAAACCAAAAAAGTTAAGAGTCTGCATCTGAGGTGATAAGAAAAATGGGAACTTGACCAGGATTAACCTCGGATTTCCTGTCCTTTAAGAGATCTAAGCTAAACCAGGCATGGAGGTGTACACTTGTAATCCCAGTGACTCAGGAGGCTGTTTGAGGCCAGCCTCAGCAACTGAGACATTGTCTTAACAAAAGGGCTGGGAATATAGCTCTGTGGTAAAGCATACCCGAGTTCAAATACCAAAAAAAAAACCCCAAAAAACAACAACAAAAAAACCACTAAGCTAGCCAGGTTTGACTTGTAATACATTTATTTTTTTCCCCTTTTTTCCCACTCACTGACTTCTGCTGGAAATATTTTCATTGAAGATCCCAGTGAGTTCCCTAACAGCTCAATAGACAAAAACAGTTCTTAGGCTATTTGATATTTCTGTTCATGCTATGGCTAATTACTTTCTTCAGCTACATATGATTCAGGAATTGTGTTAGTGTTGGGTGTGTACAGAATGTGGCAGTCAGAGCCATGGAGCTAAGACTAGCATTAGCGTCTAGTTGGAGGCTATTCCCACTACCTTTTTATTCTCACCTGGTTTCTATGATTCTGCAGTTTTGGGTTTCCTTCTCTACCTTTGGCTATTCTGCAAGGCTCCAATGGAGCCTCTTCTTCCTATCCCATATGGATGACGCTCTTGGACCTAACAGCTCTTCTTGTTCTCCATTTTGGAGACTGTTCCACATTTCTAATTACCACCTCTGTGCTGATGACGCAAATGTACATCTTGAGCCCTAGATTTTTTTTTTCCTTTTTCTTTCTTTTTTTTTTTTTTTTTTTAGTTAGCATCAGAGTTGCATATCTAATCTACTTCTGGACATCTCCTGGATCACTCATGAATTCCATTCATGCAAACCTGAACTCATACTCCTACCCCTCCCCCCCAAAAAAAAACCCCTAGTATTTTACTCAGAAAACTTTGTTTGTACATATGTGCACATGTATGTTGGTAAATGAAACCAGGACAAGCATGCTAAGCACAGGCTCTGCCACTAAGCTACACCTGGTAACTCCCTAGCTATATTTTTATGTCTTATGATATTGGTACTTTCTACCCAGTTTACTAAACTAGAAACCTGGGATTCATCCTAAACTTTTTACTTTTACTCCCACCAGTTTTAACTTCTAAACGTTTTTCAAACTGGTGTCTCTCTTTTTATTCCCATTACTATTGCCTCATCATTCCTCCCCTGAATGTTGCAATACTCTGCTAACGGGTCTGTGTGCTTCCAGGGTTGGTCTCCATAACCCATCTTCCTCATTCCTGTCAGCATTATCTTCCTAAAATGTGAATCTGAGTTCCTTCCTACTTAATAGCAGATAATGACATACTATATGTTCCGTTGACATGAAATGTCCAGAACAAGCAAATTCATAGAAATAAAAATTAGATTAGTGGTTGCCAAGGGCTAAAAGGAGAGAGAAACAGGGTACAAAGTTTGTTTTCAGGGTGATGAAAATGTTCTGAAATTGGATAATGGTAGTGGTTGAATATACAAAAACTTGTGATATATATACTTTAAATGAGTGAATTTTATTGTGTGTGCAAAATATCTTAATAAAGCTGTTATTTTCAAAAAGCTGGCAATGATTCTTCCTATCTGTAAAATAAAATCCAAGTTAGATAGTATGATATGGTCAGACTTTTCTCTGTCAACCTTATCCTCTGTCATCCAGCCTCACAGTACACATTACATTGTTTATGATCAGTACCTTTGTTTATTCTATTCCTTTTGTCTGATCTGTAATCCTATTCTTTCTCTACCATATACTTATTAAAGTAAATTCAATTTTCAAAATGCTCAGTCATCATCTCTTCTCAGAAGACTTCTCTGCACCTGTAGGTTGGGTTAAATATCCTTTCCTCAAAGCATCCTATGCACGCTTATTTCTCCTATCTTAACATCTGCCACGTTATAATGAAAGTGTCTATGTTTCTATAGTCCCTTACCCAACTAGACTTGATAAGTTTTAGGAAAGTGGGAATATCTTAGGAGGGAAGTGGACTAGAAAATACTTTCTAACCCTTTGGGTAAGTGAAAGATTGCCTGATTCTGTGTGGTACCTTTTTCACAGGCATAATTCCATTTATCTTTCAAAACAATACTATCAGAAAGGCAGATCTGATATTTTTAAGTTTAATGATAAAGACCCTAATCTCCTGATTCTAAAAGGATCTCACCTAATTCTTTGGCCTCTTTAGAGGGTCAGATTTAAAAGCTTTCTGCTGGAAATGGCAGGAGCAATATATACTTATGAAAGCAGCAGGAGCCAGGGTCTACGAAAAAGACATACTGTTTGTGGAGGCAATGTCATAAGACCCCTTAATGGGAACCTAGTCCCTACCTTCAGTGTTGTTTAATTCTAGGACATCTAGTATAATGCTTGTATTTCTCACTCAACTGCGGCTACAAAATATGCAATGACAAGAGGACCAATTTTTAGGCTGTGTGGTGTGCAATGCCACTACACGAGAGGATGAAGACTTCTGAATGAGGTAATCTTGCCTAGAGAAGCAAATGCATAAGAGGCCCAGCCAGTGAGGTGAGAGGTGACCTTTTCAGGTTCAAAAAGCAACACACTGCCTGGTGCCAGTTCCTCTTTGTCCTGACCCCTTAGCATAATACATCACATTGCATCAGAGCGCCCTACATGTTTACCTTTTCAAGAACAGGGGATGATCTCATTCATCTCTCTATCGCTAACCTAGCACAGGCATACAGAAAAAGCATGGTAAAAGTCTGTTAAATGAAAGTGGTCCACTGACTGAAGCATCAAAAGCATGTGCTAGGCTGGATGTGGTGGCACATGTCTGTAATCCCAGTGGCTCAGGAGGCTGAGGCAAGAGGATCGTGAGTTCAAAGCCAGCCTCAGCAAAAGTGAGGTGCTAAGCAACTCACTGAGACCCTATCTCTAAATAAAATACAGATTAGAGCTGGGAATGTGGCTCAGTGGCTGAGTGCCCCTGAGTTCAGTCCCTGGCACCCCCCCCCCCAAAAAAAAAAGCATTTGCCAAATGCATGCATTAATCATGTATTCAACTCTCCATAATGGAGACTGAGTTAACAAGGGTATCAAAAGTATGGCCATGAGTGCATTTTTTGGAAACCTACCACTTTTTCAGAACTGGACCCCACTAGATATTTGACAGAAATTCCTGAGATGTCCTGGAACAGCGGCACAGTTTGGCATTGAATAAAACCACCTACATGGAGAAATAAATACCAAGCCTATTTGCAGTGTTAGCTTTAGGCAACAATAATAATAATAATAAAGGCTCTCAGTGTGCCATCACCTGTCTCCTCACCTCAGCAAACTCACTCCAAAAACCTAGCTATGTTCAGACAAAAAAGAACTTATTTTACATCTCAAGAAAGTTTAAGCAGTCACAACGAAGGAAAATCAGAGAATGAACTGTCCTCCTAAACACTTCAGGGATTGCTATAGCCCAGGTCTCTTAAGTTATCTGTTTTAAGTGGGTGCAGTGACCCACATGCCTGTAATCCCAGCAATTCAGGAGACTGAGGCAGGAGTATTGCAAGTTCAAGCAACTTAGTGACTGTGTCTTAAAATAAAAAAATAAAAAGGGCTGGGGATGGGCTGGAGTTACAGCTCAGTGGTAGAGTGCTTGCCTAGCATGCCTGACGCACTGGGTTCAATTCTCAGCATCACATATAAATAATATAAAGGTTCACTGACAACTAAAAAAAAAAAAAATTTAAGGGGGGTGAGGGCCTAGGGATGCAGTTCAGTGGCAGACTGACCCTGGGTTCAATCCCCAGTACTGGGGGAGAAAAAATCTGTTTTGCTGTAATATGTTCCATCTCTTGCCTGCCATCACACCATGTGATCCCAAATCTTTACCCCTAGTGCCTATGTAATGAATGACCTGCTCTGACATCTATCTCCCCAATTAGACTAAGAGCCCATGACATTGAACTCCAGTTATTCCTGTGTCCCCAATACTGTGTCCTCTAATAGAACAGTATAAATGGTTCCCAGAAGCTGTTGACAGTTCTTATTACAAAGAGTAACTCCAACCTGGCCTGATGGTGCACACCTATAATCCCAGGAACTCAGAAGGCTAAGGTGGGAGGATCAAAAGTTCAAAGACAGCCCTAGCACTTAGTGAGGTCTTGAGCAACTTAGCAAGACCCTGTCTCAAAATAAAATATAAAGAGGGCTGGGGATGTAGCTCACTGGTTAAGCACCCCTGGGTTCATTACCAAGTACCAAAAAAAGAAAAAAAAAAAAAAAAAAGTAACTCCAGGATGTCCTAAAATCCCTCCAGCATTCACATTCATTTCTTTCTTCTTTCTTTCTTAGTTTTTTCCTATCTTATTTATAGTGCTGAGGGTTGAATCAGGGTCTCATACATTACAGGCAGGTGCTCTACCACTGAGCTGCATCCCAGATCTTATATTCTTTTTTCTTTCTTTTTTTTTTTTTTTGTGGTACTGGGGATTGAACCCAGGGCCTTATGCTTGCAAGGCAAGCACTCTACCGACTGAGCTATCTCCCCAGCCCCGATCTTATATTTTCCATTTTGTTTTGTTTTGTTTTTGGTACCACGGATTGAACCCAGAGGTGCTTAACCACTGAGCCACATCCCAGCCTTTTATATATTTTATTTAGAGAAAGGGTCTCACTAAGTTGCTTAGGGCCAGGCTGGCTTTGAACTCAAGACCCTCCCACCTCAGACCTCTGAGCCATAATTATGGTGCAACAAATTATGCACCATAATTTGTTGTTGGTTTTTCAAAAATATTTTTAGTTGCAGATGGACACTAAATACCTTTATTTATTTATTTTCATGTGGTGTTAAGGATCGAACCCAGTTCCTCACTTGTGCTAGACAAACACTACCACTGAACTACAACCCCAGATCACCATTTGTTCTTAATTCATGCTCTTTACTCTAAAATTGGTATTTTCTGTTCCCAGCTGTGTGGTCTAGACCATAGGTGGATAGGCTTTTGGAGGAATCAACAGGTTGACTTCAATGAAGTCAACACTAATACCCCCGACAAAAGAACAATAATCACCAAGAGCTAGAGATACAATTCACAATGCATAATCTCCCAAGGGTAACCACAGATATTTATTTTTTAATGTGATCAAGAAGCGTCAACAACCATACACAGGCTTTTACCAGTAGCTCCAGTAGCAACCAGTAGAACTCTACATGAGCATTGGCTCTTTAGGGTAGCTAAGAAAACAGTTTCTGCTTAATTCTGATGCCAGGCAGTATGGTTGTTGACGCTTCTTGATAGAGGGCATGAACTAAATATTTTTAAAGCCACACCATCAGGCTGGGGTTGTGGCTCAGTGGTAGAACACTTGCCTGGCACATGTGAGGCACTGGGTTTGAGCCTCAACACCACATTAAAAAATAAAGACTGTAAAAAAAAAAAAATCCACCTGTAAAAAAAAGGGGGGGGCATTGTGTCTATATACATACATACATATATATATATATATATATATATATATATATAAAATTAAAAGCAACACTATATCCCACTTCTTTCTAAATACTTAGTGTTGCCACTACACAAATCTATTTTGGGCTGTTTCTTAGAAAAATTAGACTGAACCAGCCACATCTGACAGACTTTTCACTCTTAAAGTAGTAGTGCAATAACCCCATAAACATGTGAACCTTACAAAGGTAATACTGCTTTTAGGAGACACTAAGAAACTAGGATTCCTTTTGGGAGAAGGTATTTGCTTTTCTGTCCTGCTTTTACCTACTTAGAAAACATCCTGACTACTTTAAAATTCTTCTGTTATCTCTAACCTGAGAATCCTGAATTGATTACTACTGCAAGGTCAAGGACAGAATCTATTTTTTCAGATAGAACACTAAGGTCTCAAGGGCACTCAAGACATCTGAAGAGAGGGAGCAAATGTGGGCCTGGAACCCCAAATCTTAGTTGTTGAGCAGATGTTTTGGCCTCTCTGCTATCAAGTCCCTTCCCTGAAATGGGCAGAAAATATTTACAAAGACAAATAAGAGGAGTATCTGAGAAACTTATATATTGGGGGAGACATAGGCACAACAGAACAATCAAATACTATGAAGTGTAAACCATAAAAATATAAGTAAACCTTAGGCTGTCCTTAAAAGAAAGCTGACTCAAACCCAAGGTTGATAATGAAGATATAATTTGAAAACCTCAAAGCCCTTTAGACTTAATTCTCCCTTGGAGATTTTCATTCTTATAGTCACTGTCCCCCACCATACAGATGTCCTTGGTGGGGCTGGTCTAGGCATGAACATACAATTATCCCCCTAATCTTTGTAATACAGTTACTATGATGTTGGAGTTCAGGCAAAACTTTCCCAGAAAATATTCAGAGATGATAAAAGGGCTCTGATAGCATTTTAAATTGGATGGTCTGGTTTATCAAGAGTGATTATCTTCAATTTGAGATCTCCTACAATGTACTTCCCAGTCTGCCAGTAGAGCTTTCAAGTCATTTGTTCTCACCACCTAGGAGAACCCTCAACATCTCTAGACCCAATGAAGCATAGCCCAAACACATGGAGTTATTTCTCCTAAGTTCCTAGTATCTCCTTTCAAGTCAGATGACACTGGAAATACCCACTTCCTATAAGAAAAAACAAAGAATGGTGGTCTTACGCTATAGTTCAAAAAGTTACTTACTTTTATAATATAACACAGCAAGCACAGACAAAACCACACTTGGACAAAATGCCTTCAGGGAACAGAAGAGAATATAAAGAACTCTTTACAGAATAGGTGAGCTTTCCTCCAAGAAGCCTAGCCCTGGTCTAGAATGATCTCCCCTGCTCTGAAAACCTACAGTGTATGTAGCTGCACAATTTTATTTATTTATTTATTTATTTATTTATTTTGAGAAAAAGGAAAAAGAAGTTTTATTGCTTTGCTAGCAAAGGAGAAACACAGGGAACTCCAGTCCCAAAGGCTGTGATTCTGCCCATCAGCAGAAACAGGAGACGTTTAAAGAGGTGACTCAAAGACTACATTCTCTGTTTGGAGTTGTCACTTGTTAATTTGGAAGATAGTCATTTGAGATCTTCTGCTACCATTCCCAAAGTCTGGATTACTTCATCCTATGGTGGGTGTGTACTCAGGGACAGATGACTCTGCCTAGGAAGGGGAAGAAAGGTAATCCTGTTCCCCTGTCAACACTCAATTTTAAAATGCTGTATACTATTCTTTAGTTATTTTCCAACAAAACTATAAATTCTCTAGGTCAGAAATTCTTTTCTAATATTCTTTCATCATGGAGCCAGGTATAAGAGACACTCATGTAGGTGTAGGGGAAATATCTATCTGTATTATTGATGAATAACTTGTTACAAATTGCTTGCTTAAAAGAAATTGTAGTCTATGATTAGGAAGCAAAGATTTTGTTTTTACTGGATGCCTACAGTAAGAAAATTGACTTAAGACAATGTCTAAAGTGTCCCTCCCAACAATTTGCCTGGAATATGTGCAGTTTTCTTAGACTTGATTTTCTAAAACATTCTGGAGGGGAAAATGGCTAAGGAAGGGATAAGATGCTGCCTTTCAGGACCAAACTGACCAAATATTCAATTCTTACAGGTACTAATATAAATAAAGGGCTCCTCATAATAAGGTATTTGTTCCCAGTTCCTACTTCCTATTCTTGTGTTCCTTTAGAAACAGTACAGCTCCAACAAAATAGAAAATTTCGAAGACATCAACAGGTTTCTAGAGACATATGAATTGCCTAAACTGAACGAGGAGGACATAAACAATTTAAATAGACCAATTTCAAGTACTGAAATAGAAGAAGTCATCAAAAACCTACCAACAAAGAAAAGTCCGGGACCAGATGGGTTCTCAGCCGAGTTTTACAAAACCTTTAAAGAAGAGCTCATTCCAATACTTCTCAAAGTATTCCATAAAATAGAAGAGGAGGGAACCCTCCCAAACTCATTCTATGAAGCCAATATCACACTGATACCTAAACCAGACAGAGACTCATCAAGGAAAGAAAATTTCAGACCAATATCCTTAATGAACATCGACGCAAAAATTCTCAACAAAATTTTAGCAAATCGCATACAAAAACATATTAAAAAGATAGTGCACCATGATCAAGTGGGTTTCATCGCAGAAATGCAAGGTTGGTTCAACATCAGGAAATCAATAAACGTAATTCACCATATTAATAGACTTAAAGTCAAGAATCACATGATTATTTCAATAGATGCAGAAAAAGCATTTGATAAAATACAGCACCCCTTCATGCTCAAAACACTAGAAAAAATAGGGATAGTGGGAACATTCCTTAACATTGTAAAGGCCATTTATGCTAAACCCATGGCTAATATCATTCTAAATGGTGAAAAACTGAAAGCATTCCCCCTAAAAACGGGAACAAGGCAGGGATGCCCTCTTTCACCACTTCTATTCAACATCGTTCTTGAGACTCTGGCCAGAGCAATTAGACAAACCAAAGAAATTAAAGGGATATGAATTGGAAAAGAAGAACTCAAACTATCCCTGTTCACTGATGACATGATTATATATTTAGAGGAACCTGGAAATTCCACCAGAAAACTCTTAGAACTCATAAGTGAATTCAGTAAAGTAGCAGGTTACAAGATCAATGCCCATAAATCCAACGCATTTTTATACATAAGTGATGAATCTTCAGAAAGAGAAATTAGGAAAACTACCCCATTCAAAATAGCCTCGAAAAAAATAAAATACTTGGGAATCAATCTCACAAAAGAGGTGAAAGACCTCTACAATGAGAACTATACAACACTAAAGAAAGAAATTAAAGAACACCTTAGAAGATGGAAAGATCTTCCATGTTCTTGGATAGGAAGAATTAATATTGTCAAAATGGCCATACTACCAAAAGTGCTATACAAATTCAATGCAATTCCAATTAAAATCCCAATGACGTACCTTACAGAAATAGAGCAAGCAATTATGAAATTCATCTGGAAGAATAAGAAACCCAGAATAGCTAAAGCAATCCTTAGCAGGAAGAGTGAAACAGGGGGTATTGCAATACCAGATCTTCAACTCTACTACAAAGCAATAGTAACAAAAACGGCATGGTATTGGTATCAAAATAGAAAGGTAGATCAATGGTACAGAATAGAGGACACGGACACAAAACCAAATAAATACAATTTTCTCATACTAGACAAAGGGGCCAAAAATATGCAATGGAGAAAAGATAGCCTCTTCAACAAATGGTGCTGGGAGAATTGGAAATCCATATGCAACAGAATGAAACGAAACCCATATCTCTCACCATGCACGAAACTAAACTCAAAATGGATTAAGGACCTTGGAATCAGACCAGAGACCCTGCAGATTATAGAAGAAAAAGTAGGTCCAAATCTTCACCTTGTTGGTCTAGGATCAGACTTCCTTAACAGGACTCCCATAGCACAAGAAATAAAAGCTAGAATCAACCACTGGGATAGATTCAAACTAAAAAGCTTTCTCTCAGCAAAGGAAACTATCAGCAATGCGAAGAAAGAGCCTACAGAGTGGGAGAATATCTTTGCCAATCATACTTCAGATAGAGCACTAATCTCCAGAATCTATAAAGAACTCAACAAACTCTACTCCAAGAATTCAAATAATCCAGTCGACAAATGGGCTAAGGAAATGAATAGACACTTCACAGAAGAAGATCTACAAGCAATCAACAAACATATGGAAAAATGCTCAACATCTCTAGTCATAAGAGAAATGCAAATCAAAACCACCCTAAGATTCCATCTCACCCCAATTAGAATGGCGATTATCAAGAATACGAGCAACAACAGGTGTTGGCGAGGATGTGGGGAGAAAGGTACACTCATACACTGCTGGTGGGGCTGCAAATTAGTGCAGCCACTCTGGAAAGCAGTGTGGAGATTCCTTAGAAAACTTGGAATGGACCCTCCATTTGACCCAGCTATCCCACTCCTTGGCCTATACCCAAAGGACTTAAAATCAGCATACTACAGAGATACAGCCACATCAATGTTCACAGCTGCTCAATTCACAATAGCCAGACTGTGGAACCAACCTAGATGCCCTTCAATTGATGAGTGGATAAAGAAACTGTGGTATATATATACAATGGAATATTACTCAGCCATAAAGAATGATAAAATTATGGCATTTGCAGGCAAATGGATGAAACTGGAGAATATCATGCTAAGTGAGATAAGCCAATCTCAAAAAGCCAAAGGACAAATGATATCGCTAATAAGTGGAGGATGACACATAATGGGGGGGGAGGGAAGGGTTAGTGTTAGGGTTAGAGTTAGGGTTAGGGAGGGGGGCAAGTATGGAGGAAGGAAGTACTGTATAGAGGGTAAAGAGGGGTGGGGGGAAGGGAAAAAATAACAGAATGAATCAAACAACATTACTCTATGTAAATTTATGATTGCACAAATGGTATGCCTTTACGCCATGTACAGAGAAACAATATGTATCCCATTTGTTTACAATAAAAAAAAAATGAAAAAAAAAACAAAACAAAAAAAACAAAACAAAAAAACAAAAAAACAACAACAACAAAAAAAAGAATGAGCAATCTATGATCATAAGGGAAATGGATGACATTTTCACATTTACTGAATAAGAGGTACCAGACAAAATTTTTATGTTTTACTACTCATTAAATAAAGTTTAAAAAGTAAAAAAGAAAAAAAAAAAAAGAAAAAAAAAGAAACAGTACAGCTGAATATAAATGGTTCTGCCATAGATAGAGACCTTGTAATCACCTCCTTAAAGCAATTTTCTTTACAGTAGTTTTTAAGACAATGGTTAGGGTCCCTTAGGAACAGTACTATTGTTTAGAACACCAGAATCACTCCAATGTGAGGTAGCCAGGAACTTAACTACTGTTTTAGGTCTTACTGACTCTGAAAGTACAGCTACTTTTTTTTCTTTTTTGAAAGTTTTTTCTTACAACAGAAAGGTTTAGGAATATGTAAGCGTGCATATATGTTATGTGTGCATATGTACATGTTGGCATAGGGAACGAAGTAACAGCTATTCTTGGGCAGCTACAAAACTCCTGAAAGACTTTAATTTTGCTCTTGTGCAGAAGTCACATTAGGTATATTAGATGACCTTATAGTTCCCCCATCAATGACCAAAAATATTACTTATATCCCTGGTCATGGTGATATCCTGTGCTATTTAACCCTGAGGTACATGCTTTGTAGCCTGGACAACTTCTAAAAGCAACTTTTTTTCTAGCCTGTTCAGAGAGCAATTTGGACAGCAAGAGACTACTACACAGACCACTTGATGCCAAAAAGGAATTGGCAGGGTGGCAGAAACTTAATCACACAAACAGAAAATGGGTCAGTACATTATGACCTACTAAGTACTCAAAAGCTGTATCAAGCTGGGAATGGTGGTGCACATCTGTAATCCCAGGGACTTGGAAGCCTGAGGCAGGAGAGTCATAAGTTCAATTTAGGGAGACCCTGTCTCAAAGTAAAAAAGGACTGGGGATGTAGTTTAGTGGTAGAGTATCCCTGGGTTCAATTCCCAATACTGCCAATTTAAAAAAAAAAAAATTTAAAGAACAGTGAGATTAAATCTACAAGAAATTTCCATAATTCTAAACTCATTAATAATCGGCTTAATATGGTTTTCTTGGTAAAACAAAAGGACAGTGTCTCTTAAAATTTTGTGAAAGTAAAGCTTTCATACCTTTGATGTGAGGTCCCGATGGAAAATGCCTTTGAAATGAAGGTAGCTGAGGCCTACTGCTATGTCATAGGCCAGTTTCACCCTCACAGTCCAGGGCAAATGCAAGTTACTATCTAGCAACTGCTCCAGGTTCCCAGAGTTGATATACTGTAAAACAGAAGAAAAACCAACTATCATTTATCAGAAATGTTTAGGCTGGGGGTGAAACCACTGGAGAGTAAATATCTAGAAAATAGAGGCTACATATTTATTTAATTTTAAAGAAGTTACCAATGGCTTATTCTGCATCCAAATACTTGGTCAGTGCTGCACACGAAAATATTTTCCTTTAAAGAGATCACGATTTATTAAGGGATACAAACAAATAATATCAAGGGGTAAAAACTAAATATAGGTATGAACAGGTATGAGAGTACCATGAAGTGCCGAGGATAAACTTATTTAGTCTGTGCATATCAGAGGAAATAAAGGAATTAGAAGGAATGACCTGCGTAGCATGAAAGAATAGTCCACACAGAAGAGAGCAGGACATGAGTTATAGGTTAAGTATGTGGTGCATTTAGGAAACTAATTTACTCAATGTGGCTCTAGGGAATAAAAGAGACATTTCAAGCAGGGGAGCAACTTGGTCATATTTATTAACTTTTTTTTTTTTTTTTTTTTTTGGTGGTACTGGGGATCAAACTCAGGGCCTAGCTGAGCTATCTCCCCAGCCCCATATTTACTTTTTAAAGAGAAGATCATTTTAGCAATGACATGATAGGTGGATGAGAATGCAGAGAAGGGGAAACAGAAGAGTACTGTAATAATCTCAGTGAGAGAAAGACATCTGAGTTAAAATGATAGAGGAGGCATTAGAACAAGGCAAGATTCAAAATGTATTTACATGGCAGGATTAAACAAAACAAAACCTTCATGCTGGGCACGGTGGTGCTCACCTGTAATCCCAGAAGCTCGGGAGGCTGAGGCAGGAGGATGGCAAGTTCAAAGCCAGCCTCAGCAACTTAGCAAGACCCTGTCCCTAAGTTAAATATTAAAAAGGGAGAGGGATGTGGTTGAGTGGTTAAGTACCCCTGGATTCAATCCCTGTTACCAAACAAAAAAACCTTCATGATTGCCTGGATTGGGTACAAGGACAATGAAAAGCTCTAGGATGATCCCAGTCTATTGGTACCTGGATATTATTATTAAATATCCTGAATATAGGGAGAGGAATAAGTTGTAGAAGAAGCAAGGTTAAAAGATAGTGAGGTTAGGGGCTGGGGTTGTGGCTCAGTGGTATAGCATTTGCCTAGCACGTGTGAGGCACTGGGTTCAATCCCAGGTACCACATACAACAAAATAAACATATTGTGTCCATCTACAACTCAAAATATTAAAAAAAAATAGGTCATCTGGGCCATGTTGAATTTAAGGTACCTGTAGGGCAACCAAGGTAGCAATGGCTTTTAAAGAGTCAGTTTAAAGTTGAGAAAGTATGGGCAGGAGATTCACATTTAGGAGGCAACAACATTAAACTGAAGCAGTCACTGATGCCAAGGAATGCAGCACACTGTCCAGGGTAACACATAAGGTAGGAAATTAGAATCCTGTGGCACAAGAAAATTTAAAGTAGCAGCAAAAAAAGAAAAACCAAGGAAGAAACTCAACTCAGAAGACAAATAAGAACATTCCAAAAAAGAAATGACCAACAATATCAAATACTATATATCAAGTAAGCTGTACTTGAAAGAGTTTACTAAATTTGCAACTAGAAAGTTACTGGCAACTATGGTCAAAGCAGTTTCCATGAAACTGTTAGGACCAGTGTAAGACCAACGTGAACTGAGGAGCAAGTAGGAGATACCTCTATGTAAAAACTACATGAAGATGTACTCTTTCAAGCAATCTGGTTGTACTGGGCACGGTGGCACATGCCTGGCTCAGAAGGCTAAAGCAGGAGGATTGGAAGTTCAAGGCCAGCCTTAGCAACTTAGCAAGGTCCTGTCTCAAAATGAAAAATAAAATAGGCTGGATATGGCTCAGTGGTTAAGTGCCCCTCGGTTAAATCCCTGGTACCATGCCTGTGCACCCCCCACACACAAGTAACCTGGTTATTCTTTGTCATTCCTACATAGCCATGAAGTACTTCTTTGATTTTTAAAAAAGCACTTCTTTGATTTTTTTTAAAAAAGTAAGTATATTTACACATAAATAATAATAATAGCACTTTTTTCCTGTGGTACCATGGACTGAACCAACACATACTCTACCACTTAGTTGTATTTCCAGCCCTTTTTATTTTTGATTTTGAGATAGGACTTGACTAAGTTTTCTGAGGCTGGTCTTGAACTTTCAATCCTTCTTTCTCAGCCTCCCAAGTATCTGCGATTACAGGCATGTGCCACCACACCCAGCAGCAGCAAATAATTTTTGCAGCTAATATTTATATAGTGCTTATAATGTGTCAGGTACTATTCTGAGAACTTCACATATATAATCTCATTTAATCTACACAACAAATGTATGAAGTAGTGTACTAACAGGCTAAGTACCCCTTACCTGCAATGTTTGGGACCAGAAGTTTTTCAGATTTAACAACTTTTCTAATTTTAGAGTATGTGCATAGTGTTTATCCATATTACTCTCATTTTACAGAAGTCATTTAAAGGTTGAGCAACTTGTTCAAGGTTACCCAATTATTAAGTAGCAGAGACAGGAAGACAAATACAGTCCAGCTCCAGAGGAAAAGCTCTTTACAACTACTTTGCATTAAAGAGTTAAAGACCCAATCAACTGAGTCAGAGAGCTTCATGCACAACATGAATTCAGAAAATAAATAAATACAACCCTAAAAGATGTATTGTTTCCACTGTTCTTCCAAAGTAGAAAAAGGGGCAAATTCTTCTAACTGTAAAATTCATCTCTAAGGGCTGGGATTGTAGCTCAGGGGTGGAGTGCCTAGTACGAGTGAGGCACTGGGTTTGATCCTCAGCACCATATAAAAAATTACAATAAAAAGGTATTGTGTACACCTGCAATTAAAATTTTTTTAAATTAATCTCCAATACTTTCAGGGTGGGGGTGATATTGAATTTACAAAGGAGTAGGGAACATAAAAGGATTTATTTGAATTCTAGTCTAATTTTGCCTCCTACTAGCCCCATTTAACTCTGGACAAATCAACTAAAAGGCTGTATTTCCTTAAGTCTTCCTACCTATCAAGCAGGTATGATAACCTCTGATCCACCTAATTCAAGAAGTTATTATGAAAATCTAATAATTTTTCTGATGTGGTAACGTAAGCACCAAAAAGAACCAGCTGGGGGCAGCATCATGCAGCACATCTGATTCCTGTAAGAGGAGGATCAGATTTGGCAGGGCGGAGAGAATGACTAAAAATATACCTTCTTACTTCTCAAAAGGGAAACCTGTCCATCTGCTTCATCCTGTTTGATAACTCAACTTTAAAAATCTTAAAATCATGTGTAAGCACAATGCCTTTTCTTCACTCTAGCTGAATCTGCCCAAGATTTTGAATTTGTAAAGTCCAAACTATTTTGGGGACAACAAAGCTGACATCTAATCATGCAGTCAAATATCTTTAACTCTAAGAGTCGAAATATCTGAAGAGGTAGAGGTTCACTTCTTTGGCACAGTGAGAATGTGACACAGAAGGCTAGTTTTCAGGAAACACTCAGGTTTCTCCACTGAGTGTTAACACTGTATGTGCAGTGATAAGTCTCTCTTGAAGGCCTGGTGAGGCCAGGACTCTTGCTTCTGGTTCACAGAAACACATGTCTGTTCAACTATGTCTCTGAAAATCTAAGAAATTCACAGACTAACCTAGAAGGTAGAGAGCAAAGAAAATGTCAGGGGACAAGATGAGGAAATTTACTAAAAGACTCTGGCCTTTCCAGGCAAGATGGAAAAAGCACAAGGCAGGACCAGAGAGGAAAACCAAATGAAGTTTATTTTTATGACCCATTTCTCTTGCTTGCCTGTGATGAATACACTGGTGGAACTGATAAGCTTTGGGCACTCAGAAACCACAACTTCTCAACTTCACAATGTCTCAAGATCTTTGTATATATGAGGAAAGGAAGTTTGCAATCTGCCAACAAGGAAGATTTCTAGGTTGCTACACGCTATGTGCCTATTAGTTGGAACATTCCCTTCCCAGAAGCAACTCCTAGTGCAGACTCAGCTGTGTGGCCTCTAAACAAAGCCCTCAGTGAGAAGCAAAGGTAAGAGCAATTGCACTAGCATATTCAGCTTTCCCAGATGGGGATAACAGATGCTCAGCTTTTGTTTTCTTCCAGACTACTCCCTCCCGTGAGCAGCCTTAAGAAACCTTGGCAATTAAAAAAAAAAAAAAAATCAATAAGTAATTAATTAATTTTATTTTTGCAGTACTGGGGATTAAACTCAGAGGCACTCTACCACTGAGTTCCATCCCTGCCCTTTTTATTTTTTTATTTTGAGAGGGTCTTACTAAGTTGCCCAGGCTGGCCTCCAACTTGTGATCCTCCTGCCTCATCTTCCTGAGTCTGGAATTATAGGTATATGCTGTCACATCCAGTGTGCTGGTAATATTTAAATAATTTAGAGAAGTTTTAACATTTTTTATTATTGTTTTATTTTAAACTTTAAATTCAGAAAACCTTATCAGTTCATCAAATGTTATAGGTACTTCGGTGTATCTCTACGTCTTCATAACTGTATCTATCTACCTATACCAACTTTACCTAAACCAAAACCTGCCTCTTCTCCTCCTTGGTCTAATGAAATATTATAATAGAGTTTCTTCAACTTTGTGTTTAATACCTGGCTTCATTAAAGATATCTTTTCCTAGAAGGCACTCAATAACCAAATGTGTGTTAATTAAATGATGTAAATAAATTACTAAAAATGTAAGAAATCATATGCCAATGTCCTAAAAATAATCACCAGAAGGAAAGGCTAAGTGAACACTGAGTTTTACACTTAGGAATATAAATTCAGGGGCTGGGGAGGTAGCTCAGCTGGTAGAGTGCTCGCCTTGCAAGCACAAGGCCCTGGGTTCAATCCCCAGCACCGCAAAAAAAAAAAAAAAAAAGAAAAAGAAAAAAAGAAAGAAAGGAATATAAATTCAGGTTATTTCTAGAAAAACTTTTGTTTTTTTGAGACAGGGTATTACTATGTTGTCCAGGCTTTAAACTCACGAGTTCAAATAATTCTCCCACCTTGTAAGCTTAGTCCCAGGCACGCACCACAACATCTGATTCATTAAAAACTCCTCCCTTACTCCACCTCCATATGAGAATAAGAACCTGTCTGTTTATGTGAACACTGTATCTCCCTGTGTTTAAATAGTGCCTGGCACATAGTAAATGTGGGTATATAAAGATAAATAATACTTGGTTTATACCTTTAAAAAGTTCAGTAAGAGACACATGGGTAAGCAAATACCACCAACAATTCTACAGAAGTAAACACTGAGGGTATGAAGATGGAGACTAACTCTATCTAGGAGTTTAAAAGATTTCAAAGAAGAAACAACATCTGTGTTGGATTCCATAGGATAGTTAGGAGTTTGTACTATGGACTAAATGTTTGTATTTCCCTGCCCAAATTCATATGTTGAAACCTAATGCTCAAAGTGATGGTATCTGGGTGTGGGGCCTCTGAGAGGTCAAGAGTCATCAGGATGATGAATAGGATGAGTAGGATCATGAACAGGATCAGTACTCTAATTATTAAACAGGAGGAAGGTGAGGAGACAGCATGTTGGTGCACCTAGAATTCTTTAGTATCTTCAATTATCTAAGGACACAGTGAAAGGCTGGCCATGTATGAACTAGGCGGTGGGCCTTTAACAGAATCAAATGTGTCAATGCATTGATTTTGGACTTCCCAGCTTCCTCGACTATGGGAAATACACACTTCTGTTGTTTATAAGCCACCCAGTCTATGGTATTTTGTTATAAGAGCCCAAATGGACTAAAATAGTTGTCTAGACAGAAGAATAAAGGTTCTTTTGACGTATTCCCAGTAAGGTCTGGTGGGTACCAACTCAGGCAGCACAGGCAGACACATAAACATGTCCACGCACAGAATATTCTAGAGCAGCTCTAGGCAATATTCACCTCCCCTGAGATAATATTCATTACACCCAGGATTTGTGTTCCTTGTTCTTGCAGGTTTTAGTCAGCAAGACTAGTAGCCTCACCTAATTATAACCAACCAGAACAATGAAGATAAAATGGTAGCTTTTTTTTTTTTTCCACTTTGAATTATCAGTGTACTGATACCTGTAACCAATCAAGCTTACTTCTGACCAATGGTTCAAAGGTGTACAAACAGGGTTTGAAGAAAATATCAACTGTAAGAATTATTCCTTGGCTGGGAATATAGCTCAGTTGGTAGAGTGCTTGCCTTGCATGCACAAGGCCCTGGGTTCAATCCCCAGCACAGCAAAAAAAAAGAAGAATTATTCCTTTTTGAAAAACACCCAACTGGACTGCAGCTAGAGCACTTACCCATGGTAGATAACTGCTGTAATTCACATAGCAGAGATCAATGCTGCCACCTAATTTGCAGAATTGAGCTAAGGAAGATCTATCCATCCCTCTATCTACCTACATTAACACTGAAAATCTGCGAGGTAAAAACACAAAGATAAGCCAGGCCAGTCTCTGCCCTTAGTTCACAGTCTAATCCAGATCATATCTAGTAGAGATGATGCATTATCAACTAACATTCTTTTCACACTTGCGAATAACATGATCAGACATTTTACACAGAAATATCATTTTAATATTACTGTAAAACCTGTATGGAAAGGCCAGGAAGGAATTGAGGCTGAGGGAACAGTTAGGAGGCTTCAGGAATCATCCAGGTGGGAGGTAACAAAGGCCTGAATAACACAATGGCAGCAAGAATGGAAACATTAATGCCTGAGAGACATCTCAAAGGTAGAAGCAATAGGATTTGGTGTTTGGTCAAAGGCAGGAACTAATTTTAAAAGAAAGGTACACAAAGTTAAATCCAGCACAATGCTCAGCTTATAGTACACAACTCATTATCCCCACCATAAATATCTTACATCATTATTCTCTCCCTTAGGATATTCTATTAGCTTTCTAACTAATCCTTTGCCCCCCCCCTTTGCATCTTAAATAGATTTAATCCTTAATTCCAATTCATTTTTCACCATATAGCCAAGATAATCTTTCTGAAATGCCAATCTGAAGCCACTCCCCTGTAAAAATTATTCAACGATGTTCTCTTAGGATAAAACAATTCTGAGCATATCATACAAAGCCTTTCACTCCTGCTTATGAAAAGTCTCATCCAGTTTACCTGCATGTTTGTCCACATTGCTGGTCCCTTTACCTGGAACGCCCTGCCCCCACCTACACCTGGTTAATATTCACTCATTCTTGGGGATTCAGTTCCATTTCATGGCAACCCATAGGCAGGGTTGCAGGTAAAAAAGACATTCTAGGCCAAGCACAGTGCATTCCTATAATCCCAGCAACTTGGGAAGCTGAGGTAGGAAGATTACAAGTTTCAATCTAGTGATACCCTATCTCAAAAAATAAAAAGATCTGGCTGGGTACAGAATTACTTGCCAGTAATTCCATGGGTTCAGGAGGCTGAGGCAGGAGGATCTCAAGTTCAAAGTCAGCCTCGGCTATGGAAGGAGCTAAGCAACTCATTGACTCGATCTCTAAATAAAATACAAAATAGGGCTGGGGATGTGATTAAGTGGTTTAGTGCCCCTGAGTTCAATACCCAGTACTCCCTCCCCCGAAAAAAGATGGGCAATTTAGTACAGTAGAGAAGTCCACAGAATACAGATTTAGACTACCTAGGATTGAATCTCATCTCTGACTACTACTAATTAGGTGGATTACCAATTTCTTTAGTAGACTTCTACAAAATGGGAATAACCAAAGTACCTAATCCATAGCATTATTGTGAAGATTCAAGGAGTTGATGTATATAAAAGGTGAAGAGCAAAAGGTAAGAAGTTTATATATATATAAAAGGTGCTGTGCTGGGGATCAAACCTAGGGCCTTGCATATGCTAGATGAGTACTCTACCACTGAGCCACACCACAACCCTGTTATTATTATGTTTATTATTAATGTAGAAGTTCTAGAATACCAAAATGAAGCAGAGAGTGGAGGCTACTTGAAAATTTATAAATAAACGTATAACATGATCTGATGAGGGTTGGATGTCTCCTAAAAGGATATGCTGAAGTCCTAAACCCTGGTACTTGTAAATATGACCTTATCTGGAAATAGGGTCTTTGTAGATGTAATCAAGGTAAGATGAGGTCTGCAGGAGTAGGATGGACCCTTAATTCAATATGACTGGTAGCCTTATAAAAAGAGGAAGGAGAGAGACACACATGAGGAAAAATCTCATGTGATGACAGAAGTAGAAAATGGAGAGGAATGTTCTAAAGGATTTAGCAAATGGTGGTAGATTTGCCAACTGAGGAAAAAGGAGTCAAAGGCAACTCAGAGATTCCAAAATTAGATGTTCAGAGCATCAGTGAGAAGAGATCCCAGAATCTTATCTTATTGTGCCACAGTAAGCCAGAAAAACTAACATCAGTGTCAAACAGCTAAATCAGTGGTTTGGCAGATCCTAGCTCTGTGGCTGGGTCCTCTACAGAGGAGGGCCTGGGTCCTGACCTAGTTTTCACTGTAGCCCAACAATGCCTTTGTGCTGGCCACTGTATGTTTGTTGGTCAGCTCCAAATACAAAGACTAGCAGACATCTCATCCTGCTGGTTTGGTTTAAAGAAAAGAAAGCTTTGTTACTTCCCTGGGTAATTCCAGGACAGGCATCCCAAGAGCACCCTGTGGGAGGCTTGTGCTCCAAAGGATCCTCCTGTTCTCAGTTGAGAATCCACAGCCACAGTAAGTATACATCTGCCAAAGTCTAAGTTTGCCATGGTATATTAGCATTCCTTCTAGGTGGTTCACTCAGGCCTGCCCCACTGAAATAGTCAGTAATAATGAGGTGACAAAAAAGAAAAGGGGACATTAGTTCTAGCTACAAAGTAAAAGGATTTTACTAACACAAAATGTTTCAGAATATTTAAATGTTTCACTCTTTCTGACTTCCTATATGCTTTTCTACTGCCCAGGATACCCTTCTTCCCCACTGTAGCTTTTCTAATTTCTTTTCTTTTAACTGAGGATTGATCTCAGGAATGCTTTACTACTGAGCTACATTCCTAGCACTAACCTCTCTTTATTTTTAGATTTTTTTGGAGACAGGTTCTTGCTAAGTTGCTGAGGCTGGCCTGGAACTTGCAATCCTCCAGCCTCAACCTCCTGAGTTCTGAGAATTAAAGACGTATGACACCACTCCTGACTGCTTTTCTAATTTTTATCCATCCTTCCAATCCCAGCTGAGACCTCTTATTCTGGAAAACATTCCCCGATACTCCATTCCATATGTTCTGCCACTTCTGTATCTCTATTCTTGCTTTGTTTTGGGGGGTGGGTGGGTGGGGAGGTACTGAAGAATCAGCCCAGGGATACTTAACCACTGAGCTACATTCCCAGCCCTCATTATTTGAGACAGGATCTCACTAAATTGCTGAGTCTGGCTTAGAGCTCTCAATTCTCCTGCCTTAGTCTCACAAGTCACTAGGGTGATAGGTGTGCACCACTGTTCCTGGCTCTATTCTTCCTTATCATGTACTATAACTTTGGTGGTAGGGATTAGGTCTCAACTTTGTAAGCTCAGAATCCACTAAAGTGAACAATAAACAGTTGAATGAACAAAGGTATATAATAAAGTGCATTTAAATAAAAGGTTTTAAGTTTCTTTTTTTACTGGAATCCCCTCTAGTTTAGTCATTAAAATGTGATTTATGGGCTGGGGTTGTGGCTCAGTGGCAGAGTCCTTGCCTACCATGTGTGAGGCACTGGGTTTGATTCTTGGCACCGCATATAAATAAATAAAATAAGGGTCCATTGCCAACTAAAAAAAAATTTTTTTAAATGTGATTTAAGGGCTGGGGTTGGAGCTCAGTGTTAGAGTGCTTGCCTAGCATGTGTAAGGCCCTGGGTTCAATTCCCAGAACTGGGGGTGGGGGGGGGGGGGGGGAGAGGGTAAGATTTAAAAAAAGAAGTATGTATAGTAGGAATTTTCTGATAAAATTTCATGTAAAAACAAATATTTGATAATGCCTTCTATATGGCAGGAACCATGGTAGGCACTGGATATAAAGTGATAAAACACTGTGTTTGGCCAATCAGTGATACAAAGTTCGAAGAACACTTTTACCATTACCCTATCAGCAGACTCCTCAAAATAGTCAGAATCACATGGAAAATATAACTGAGATCTGCTTTTGGAAATTATAGAAGATAATTCTTTTATCAATTGTTTCTAAAAGACAAATAGAAGTCAGACATAGATATCTCCCCTCTTCACTTATACTTCTCACATTCAGACACTGAGTATGAATCATTCACCGCTAGTCTTTGTGTTTGGAGTCAACCAACAAACATACAGTACCCAGCACAAAGACACTTTTGGGCTACAGTGAAAACTAGGTCTTATGTTTGTTCAGTATACCTAAAGTAGTATATGTATTTTTCTATGTATTTAAGCAACTACAAGAAAAGATGCATAAGATTAAAATATATATAGATAGATAGATAGATAGATAGATAGATAGATAGATAGATAGATAGATAGATAGATAGATACACATATATGACTGCTGGCTGGAGATATAAATCAGTGGTAGACTACTTGTTTAGCAAGCACAAGGCCCTGGGTTCTATCCCTAACACTGAAAGAGATTGCACTTTCCCCACAGACTTTAACTCTTATATCAAACATCTCACAATCAAAATTTAAAGAAAACTTGTTAAAGTAAACATTACAAGATAAACCTGCAAATTGAACCTCCAAGAAATAAGCCAGCAATTGATGGCTTATTTAAACTAATTCATTTTTCTTTCTTTTTTTTTTTTTTTTGGTGCTAGGGATCAAACCCAGGGTGTCACGTGCTAATAAGCATGCACTCTACCACTAAGCTACACTCCAACTTCTAGACATGATTTCAATCAGATCAGATCTCCTGACTACTCCATTCAATCTGCTTTTCTATCTCAAAATCTAGGACAACTTTATCAGCAACATACCAATTGCAATCATGTTCTAAAACAGTTTCCTCCAGTGCTTTAGAACATGTACCTCACATCTAAAACCTTTGTACTCTCCCTGGGTCAAGATAGGAACCTTTGACATTAACTCAGTACTGGGCTCAGAATGAACGAGGCAATCTGTTAAGGAACACAATGTACCCTGACCCAGCCACAGCAGATCTGAGGAGTAGGTTCTTGATAGTAGTTAAAATGAAAAGAGAAACCAAAAGAGGTTAAGTTTTTAATTAAGGTGATTTATATCAAAGGAGACCCTGTCCCCAAATGAACTAATCCTTTCTTCTATCTCCCCAGCTACTACTTGGCTTCTGTTTAAGGAAAAAGTCAAACAAAAGTTTTTAAAAAGCTGGAGCCTGGTGCAGGTGGCGCATGCCTGTAATTCCAGTGGCTCGGGACGCTGAGGCAGGATTGTGAGTGAGTTCAAAGCCAGCCTCAGCAATTCAGTGAGGCACTAAGCAACTCAGTGAGACCCTATCTCTAAATAAAATACAAAATAGGGTTGGGGATGTGGCTCAGTGGTCAAATGCCCGAGTTCAATCCCCAGTATCAAAAAAAAAAAAAAAAAAGTTAAAAGAAGTAAACTTCAAACACAAATGGTATTTTCTTATGACAAAAGGTAGGTAGAGAGAGGAAAGAAAGATTTCCAATTTGCCCTGAAAAGATCCAGCTTCCCAGGACAGTAGTCCCTATAGGCAGGCAGAAATTTCCTCTGAAGACTAAAGGTAGGTAACCAAATTCCCTCATGTTCACAGAAGTTCAAAAAGACTACTTGGAATTATCTACTCAAATCAAAGAGGGGAACAGAGAACCCAGCCATTCCAGTTCTACAGCACAGAAAACAAATTTCAGGTCTGAGGCAGACATAAATATAAGGGCCACTTATATTCTAAAGGAAAAACGAAGAGTCTTTTCTTTTTGGGTTTTTTTTTTTTTTTTTTTTGGTACCAGGGATTGAACTCAGGGACACTTAACCACTGAGCCACATTCCCAGCCCTTTTTTGTACTTTATTTAGAGACAGAGTCTTACTGAGTTGCTTAGCACTTCAATAAATTGCTGAGGCTGATTTGAACTCATGATCCTCCTATCTCAGCGTTCTGAGCCACTGGAATTACAAGCATGCACCACCACATCCAGCAAAGAACCTTTTCTTTTACATAGTTTCAGACCATCTCAATTGTCAGAATGAGAGAATAAATTAGTAAAACCAGATAGATAATTTTGTTTGTGGGTATGGTACTGGTAATTGAACCAAGGACCTCACACATGCTGGGCATTCAAAGCTACACCTCTAACCCCTAATAAATAATTATGAATGCAATAAATCTAGATTTATTTTACAATTTTTTCACAATCGACCATCTCTCTACTTTTTTATTGTGGTGGTGGTGGTAACTGGGGACTGAACCCTGGGGTGCTCATGATTTCCATGATACAATCTGTATTTTAAAAATAGCACTTTGGCTGCTCTGTTGAAAATACACTATAGAGGGCAAAAGTGGAGGCAAGTAAACCACTTAGGAAGAACTTGATTTAGTTCTGATGAGAGATGAGGTAGCTTGAACAGGGGTGGTGTCTGTGAAGATGCTTAGAAATCTGTTTTTGGAGATAGGAATGTAAGGTCTTGGTAGTGGACTTTGATAAAGAGAATGTGGAATGAAATTATTCCATTGCATCATCATTCACTGAGATATGGAAAACTGGGGACAGTATAGCTGAAATACTTTCCTCACTTAGCAGTGTGTTCATTCCCTGGAAATTATTATTTTTTTAACATTGTAATCAGCACAGCCTCTTCATTATAAAAAAAACAGATTCAGCCTTTGTCTGAGTCTTTCAATGACAGCACAGCACTGCATTTTAAGGTCCTTCCTTGGGACAAGATCTTCCTGGGTGTGAGATAGGTGGTGAGAAAAGTATTTATTATCAGGCACTGATCTACAAATGACATGGAATCTTAGTGAATTCATGACGTGAAGGTATTTAATTGTATATTAAGACCTTCTGAATTTACTTGGAAAGGGTTTCCAAATTCAGTGGCTAGGAGCATTCCCTGCTTCTAGTCATTTAGAATTTTTTTTTAAAATAATTTAACTCGAATACCCTAAACCCTTTTAGTGACATAATATCCAGATCTGCTGCTTTACTTGAACTGAAAGTTGGTCTTGTGGTTAGGGATATAGTTCAGTGGTAGAGGACATAAGGCCCTGGATTCAATCCCCAGCAACAAAAAAAAGAAAGTAAGTAAATTGTCCCTAGCTGCTTCCTAGAAAATGCCAGCAGCTGATAAAGGAAAGATAAAAAGTAGATAAATGGCTGGGTTCAGTAGCACACACCTGTAGTTCTAACTGGAGGGGCTGAGGCAGGAAGATTACAAGTTCAAGGCCAACTTCAGCAATTTACCAAGACTCTGTCTCAAAATAAAAAATAAAAGGGTCAGGAAATGTAGTTCAGTGGTAAAATACCCATAGGATTGAGCCCCAGTATGAAAAGAAAAAAAAAAAAAAAAAAAAAAAAAAAAAAAAACCCAAAACCATCCTTGATACTGGGATATTGCTTAGTTGGTAGAGTGCTTGCCTAACACTCTACTGGTTCAATCCCCAGCACCGAAGGGGGAAAAAAAGAGAGAGAGAGAGAGAGAGAGAGAGAGAGAGAGAGACTGCCAAGTCAATAAATTATTGGTTAAAAAGTACTTTCTCATCCAAAAATCTTAGTCTGCACTTAAAGAGTTAACAAGTAACATGTTAGTGTGTATAAGTGTATCTCCAAAAGCTCCAGCACTTGTTTTGTTCTTTCTGAGTATACCAGAAATGTGTATTTGACTAACCAGAATTAGTTACAAAATCAACAGATGAGAAAGCAAGAAGTATTACAATTGAATAATGCAAAATCCGTTTAGAAATTATTCACGAGGCAAAAATTCAAACCAATCATCTAGATACTAAAAAGCATTAGAAAATTTACCTCAGCAGGATATAGTGGCACACACCTATAATTCAAGGAACTTGGGAGGCTGAGGCAGGAGGATTTCAAGTTTAAGACCAGCCTCAGCAATTTAGTGAGACTCTGTCTCAAAATAAAAAATAAAAAGGGCTAGGGACATGACTCCATGGTTAAATGCCCCCAGATTCAATTCCCAGTACCAAAAAGAAACATGTTATAGCATATGTTTTATTAATTTTCCCCTATTTGATCATTCAGTCTGTGTGTGTGTATACATAAAAATATATGCCCATATATATGTATCTGTGTGTGTGTATATATGCACGCAAGGGGGGCAGGCAACTAAATATGAAGTATTGCTGGGAGAGCAGGAGTATACAAATGAGTAATGTTATCCTCACTCTCATATAAGATAAAATAACCAGCAACTAAGTGGTTTTACAAATCATCTTCACTACCTCATTTGGGGCTGGGGCTTAACTTGGTTGGAGAGCAATTGCCTGGCATGCACAAGGCCCTGGGTTTGGTCCCAGCACCACAAAAACAAAAACAAACAAACATAGATAACTCATCCTTTTTTTTTCTTTTTCTTTTTAATAAACATGGAAATCAAGCCCAGAGAATTTAAATGACCTGTTGATGAATGTTAACTAGAAAATGGTGAAGCCAGGATAGGTACCCAAGCTCTCTGACCTCAAAACCTGGGTCCCTCCTACTTTAAAACTTTACACTTGTGTAGGGAAGCTAAAGCAAAACAACTTCAATACATGAAAGAATATATAATAAAAACAGTACAAAGATATTATAATAGGAGAAGATAAATGAAGTGAAATATTATGACTAAATAAATGGTGGGGGAGGAGGACTGGGGGAGGGAAAGAGAGACAAAAAAAGGATCAGGAATCATTTTCTGGAAGATAAGTGTCTTTGAGCCAGGTGTGTCTTTGACCCAGTGGTACTCTACCATCAATACTCCCACTCCAACCCAATGCGCTGTCAGCCCTCCTTTTCTTTTTTTTGAGACAGGGTCTCGCTAAGTTGCCCAGTTTAGCCTCAAACTTGAGATCTTAAGATTCTCCTGCCGTAGTCTCCTGAATTGCTGGGATTACAGGCATGTGCTACCATGCCCAGCATGTTTCTACTTTTTTTTTTTTTTCCCAAGGAAATTCCATACTGTTTTCCATAGGCTATAATAATTTATATCCCTACCAACAGTGTATAAGAGTTCCCCTTTCTCTGAAACCCAGGCCAGCATATGTTATTGTCTTTTTGGTGACAGTCATTCTAATTGGGGTGAGATGATATCCCACTGTGGTTTTGATTTGCATTTCCTGGTGTGATCAATGATGCTGAACATTTTTCATATAGCTGTTGGCCATTTGTATAACATCTTTGAGAACTATTCAGGTTTTTTGTCCCTTTTTTTGTTTTGTTGGTACTGGGGATTGAACCTAAGAGGCATTTTTGCCACTGAGCCACACCCCCAGCCCTTTTTATTTTTTTTATTTTGAGAAAAGGTCTTGTTAGATTGCTTGGGGTTTTGCTAAATTGCTGAAGCTGACTTGGAACTTGTGATCCTCCTGCCTCAGCCTCCTGAGTTACTGGAATGAAAGGTATGTGCCACCACACCAGTTTTTTTGCCCATTTAAAAATCATTTTTATTTATTTATTTATTTATTTATTTATTTATTCCTGAATTGAGGTTCCATATAAATTCTGGATATTAATCTTTCAATGAATGAATATTTTGCAAATACTTTCTCTCTTTCTGTAGGTTGTCTCCTTGCTGATTGTTTCCTTTGCTATGCATATTATTCATTTATTCAATAAACAAATATGATAAACAGCTACCATCTGTCAGGCACTGTGCTAGGAATCAATGCTCTCAAAAAATTTCCACATATAAGCAAATGATCAATTGAAATCAATGATAAAAACCACTGTATTATAGGAGTATATAGGAGAGATGCAAAACTAATCTTGAGAGATCAAAAAAGGCTTTCTACTTGGTACAGTGGTGCATGCCCGTAGTCTCAAGAGACTCAGGAGGCTGAGGAAGGAGAGTCACAAGATTAAGGTCAATCTCAGTAACTTAGTGAGACCCTGTGTCAAGATAAAAAGTAAGGGCTGGGGTTGTAGCTCACTGGTAGAGTACCTGCCTTGCATGTGTGAGGAACTGGGTTCAACTCAGCACCACATATAAATAAATGAATGAATGAATGAATGAATGAATAAAAGAAAAATCCATTGATAATTAAAAAATAAAAAGGGCTGGGAATATAGCTCAGTCCCCAGTATGGAAGGAAGGAAGGATGGAAGGAAAGAAGGAAGGAAGGAAAAATCCATTGATAATTAAAAAATAAAAAGGGCTGGGAATATAGCTCAGTCCCCAGTATGGAAGGAAGGAAGGATGGAAGGAAAGAAGGAAGGAAGGAAAGAAGGAAGGAAGGAAGGAAGGAAGGAAGGAAGGAAGGAAGGAAGGAAGGAAGGAAGGAAGGAAGAGAAAATAAAGGCTTCCTATGGAAAGTGGTATCTAAGCAGGGTCCTGAAGAATTGATTGGACCAAGAGGAGATGAAGAGGTGTGTTCCAAGCAGAGGTGAAGAGCTGGTGCAGGGGCCCAAAGGTGGAAAGGGTCACTTCTTTTTTGTGGAACTGAAAGAGGTCCAGTACAGCTATATTTCATAGTTCATACCAGAACAGAGAATAGAAGTGATCAGTGAGACCCTGAGATAAGTAATAGTAAGATCAGATGTTTTGACTTTATTCCGAGGGTGATGAAAAGTCTTTTAAGACTTTATGGTTTATGCAGAAAGAATCTTGAATCAGAGCTGCTATTAATGACCTGTTGCCCAAAAGAATGCAGCTTAAACAACATTATGGAACTTTCAAGCCTACATCATAATAAGACTTGCAGTTTCCATCTGTGTGGCTTGTACCACTCACCTGTCAACCTATTTCCTATCCTAAGATCATCATGCTATACCAAGTCTAAGCCATATGGAAATGATCTAGACAGTAAGACACCATGTGGAAAAAGTGGAGGAATCAAAGAATACCACAGGACTGGACATATAAATGAAGAAATCATCTTGAAAGTCGGTCCTGCTGGGTATGGTGGTGCACACCTGTAATCCTGGTGGCTGAGGCAGGAGGATCACAAGTTTGAGGCCAATCTCAGCAACTTAGCAAGGCCCTAGGCAACTTAGTAAGACCTGTCTCAAGACATAAAGGGCTGGGGATATAGCTCAGTTGGTAGAGTGCTTGCCTTGCAAGCATAAGGTCCTAGGTTCAACCCCTACCACCTCAAATAAATGAATAAACAATTAATTAATTTAAAAAAAATAAAGAATAAAAAGGACTGGAGATATGGCTCAGTGATAAAGGACCTCTGGGTTCAATCCCCAGTACCAAAAAATAAAAATAAATTTATAAAGTGCATCCTCCAGTTCAGCCACCCTCACTGATAGAGATGGCTTAAAGATCTTGTAAAGCCCTTCCAAATACCTGACCTAGGAAATCACATGCAAAATAAAATGGTTGTAAGCCACTAAGTTTTGGAGCAGTTTGTAATGCAACAATAAGTAAGGGAAACAGGAGTCTTTCTTATCCTAAGGTTCAGAGATTAGCAAAGTGCCTAGGCCCACAGGAAATTCACTCAAAGTAATATGTGTCAAGTGATTTTTTTCCCTTGTTTCTAAATCATGTACGTATCAAGTGAATCTCTTTTTTTCCTTGTTTCTAAATCATATTTTGTCATTTCCCCCCAACCTTAACGGTCTTTTAGGAAATCCTGAATCACAGAGGCAATCATTATTGGTTCCTTAAAGGCATTCTCTTTACCTACCATGGGGTAATAGTAGTCTCCCCACACTTGAAAATAGGTATGTTTCTGCTGCCAAATTAACGCAATGCAGGGCACCAGGCAACTTTGCATCTGGCTTAAGGTAAATTAGGCCAAAAGACTACTTTGTACTGGGCCACACACACAAAAAGGAAAGCAGCAGGCACAATCAATAGCAATATCACAGCACACCAAGAAATTGGAATCAGGGTTTGGCTGCTCATTTTTATAAATAATGCATGAGTTTGGTCACTGAACCCACAGAGTTTCCTTTCATTATAAGCAGTCTGATTATATAAGGCTTCTTATAAGTCCAACAAAACCAACTCAGAAACAACACTTATTAACCCACATAAACAAGAAGTTCCCAAAGTAATAAAGAAAGAAGGTGTATGGTGGGGTTCAGCAGTCCACAGAATCGATTCACTCCATTTCCTCATGAACTAAAAGCATTTCTTCAGTATATCTGCTTGACTGACATGTTTGCTGTAAAGAGACAGGATCACCTCACCAGGCCAAAGGAATATTCTGCAATTTCAGAATTAGTTGAGTGGTTCTTGTTGCCCCAGTGGGGAAAAAGTTTCTCAGTGGCAGAAAAGGCAAGAGATATGTGCCCCGCCCCAACCAAGCACAAAATGTTCTACCCCACCAACCAATTTTTTTTTGTTCATTCCTTTGACTAGGAGATCCCACAACTATATACCCAACCCATTCCCCAAATCTCCAGTCTTCTAGTCATTGAGAGATTCTGCAATAATAGGTCCCCAAACTGCTTGACTGTAAGGACATTTTTGTGCTTCTCTTAACAAGCTTAAAAGGAAAAACTAAAGAAATGGCACATAATCTGTCTAGAAGCATCTCTTTCTTTTCTCCCTACCCAGATATAGATACTTTCATCCCACCCCACCCCTCACCCATTTTGGACACAGAAAACATACACCATGCAAATTGGTGGAAGGTTGTTTTTTTGTTTTTGTTTTTGTTTTTTTTTTTGTCTTTTTTTAATTTTTATTTTTTGTGCTGGAGACTGAACCCAGGGCCTTGTGCATGCTAGGCAAGTACGATACCACTAAGCCACTACTACTATCCTCAGATCCAGGCACTACTTTTTTATTATGAAGGACAGCCAACTTTAGGATGATGTTGACAATGTAAAGACAGAGCACAGAGATATAGAGAGTACAGTCTCTATTTAGCTACTGTAATTAAACCAACTCTTAACCTAGTAAAGTGCTGAAATTTCAGTTATATGAGTTTTCTGTTTTTTAAGGCCACTTAACTATTTTCTGTTACTTATACCGAATACAACCAATAACTAGGAAATATCTTTTTCAAGTAACCCAGAATACATAAAAAGTTCGAATTTAATTCTACAAATACTACATATGCTACACAAAGCCCTGATGCTAAGCATTGTAGGGAATATAAAAATGAATTCAGACTAGTATATAATGGGAAGCGTATGGACTTTGAAATCAGACAAACTTGTATCCAATCATATTTTGGGGAAGTCACAAATTTCTTTATTTCTCAGTCGAGTTCTATAAGACCTTCAAAGAAGATCTCATTCCAATACTTCTCAAAGTATTCCAGGAAATAGAAAAGGAGGGAACCCTACCGAACTCATTCTATGAAGCTAATATCACCCTCATACCCAAACCAGGCAAAGACATATCAAGGAAAAAATTTTAGAGCAATATTCTTGATGAATATAGATGCAAAGATCCTTAACAAAATATTGGCAAACCGTATCAAAAAGCATATTAAGAAAATCGTGCACCACGATCAAGTGGGGTTCATTCCTGGAATGCAAGGAAGGTTTAACATCTGTAAATCAATAAACGTAATCCATCATGTCAATAGACTTAAGGATAAGAATCATATGGTTATTTCAATTGACGCAGAAAAAGCATTCAACAAAATATAACACCCCTTCATGCTCAAAACCCTAGAAAAAATAGGGATAGTAGGAACATACCTGAACATTGTAAAGGCTATTTATGCTAAGCCCATGGCCAACATCATTCTTAATGGAGAAAAACTGAAACCATTCCCTTTAAAAACGGGAACAAGACAGGGATGTCCTCTTTCACCACTTCTATTCAACACTGTCCTCAAAACTCTAGCCAGAGGAATTAGGCAGACTAAAGAAATTAAAGGGATACGAATAGGAAAAGAGGAACTTAAGCTGTCACTATTTGTGGATGACATGATTCTATATTTAGAGGATCCAAAAAACTCCTCCAGAAAACTTCTAGACCTCATCAATGAATTCAGCAAAATAGCAGGCTATAAAATCAACATGCATAAATCTAAAGCACTTTTATACGCAAGTGATGAAACATCTGAAAGGGAAATGAGGAAAACAACTCCATTTGCAATAGCCTCAAAAAAAATAAAATACTTGGGTATCAATCTAACCAAAGAGGTAAAAGATCTCTACAATGAAAACTACAAAACTACAAAAAAAGAAATTGAGGAAGACCTTAGAAGATGGAAAGATCTCCCATGTTCTTGGATAGGCAGAATTAATATTGTCAAAATGGCCATACTACCAAAAGTGCTATACAGATTCAATGCAATTCCAATTAAAATCCCAATGATGTACCTTACAGAAATAGAGCAAGCAATCACGAAATTCATCTGGAAGAATAAGAAACCCAGAATAGCCAAAACAATCCTTAGCAGGAAGAATGAAGCAGGGGGTATCGTAATACCAGAACTTCAACTATACTACAAAGCAATAGTAACAAAAACGGCATGGTATTAGCACCAAAATAGACAGGTAGATCAATGGTACAGAATAGAGGACACGGACACAAACCCAAATAAATACAATTTTCTCATACTAGACAAAGGGGCCAAAAATATGCAATGGAGAAAAGATAGCCTCTTCAACAAATGGTGCTGGGAAAACTGGAAATCCATATGCAACAGAATGAAACTAAACCCCTATCTCTCACCCTGCACAAAAATCAACTCACAATGGATCAAGGACCTTGAAATCAGACCAGAGACCTTGCATCTTATAGAAGAAAAAGTAGGTTCAAATCTTCACCTTGTTGGCTTAGGATCAGACTTCCCATAGCACAAGAAACAAAACAGCACTCCCATAGCACAAGAAATAAAAGCAAGAATCAACAACTGGGATAGATTCAAATTAAATAGCTTTCTCTCAGCAAAGGAAACTATCAGCAATGCACAGAGAGAGCCTATAGAGTGGGAGAATATCTTTGCCACTCATACTTCAGATAGAGCACTAATTTCCAGAATATATAAAGAATTCAAAAAACTCTACACCAAGAATACAAATAACCCAATCAACAAATGGGCTAAGGATATGAACAGACACTTCACAGAAGATCTACAAGCAATCAACAAACATATGAAAAAATGTTCACCATCTTTAGTAATAAGAGAAATGCACATCAAAATTACACTAAGATTCCATCTCACCCCATTTAGAATGGTGATTATCAAGAATACAAGCAACAACAGGTGTTGGAGAGGATGTGGGGAGAAAGGTACACTCATACATTGCTGGTGGGGTTGCAAATTAGTGCAGCCACTCTGGAGAGCAGTGTGGAGATTCCTTAGAAAACTTGGAATGGACCTACCATTTGACCCAGCTATCCCACTCCTTGGCCTATACCCAAAGGACTTAAAATCAGCATACTACAGAGATACAGCCACATCAATGTTCATAGCTGCTCAATTCACAATAGCCAGACTGTGGAACCAACCTAGATGCCCTTCAATTGATGAATGGATAAAGAAACTGTGGTATATATATACAATGGAATATCACTCAGCTATAAAGAATGATAAAATTATGGCATTTGCAGGCAAATGGATGAAATTGGAGAATATCATGCTAAGTGAGATAAGCCAATCTCAAAAATCCAAAAGAAGAATGATCTCACTGATAAGCGGATGATGACACTTAATGGGGGGTGAGAGGGGGGCAAGAATGGAGGAAGGAGGGACTCTATAGAGGGAAAAGAGGGGTAGGAGGGGTGGGGGAAGGAAAAAATAACAGAATGAATCAAACATCATTACCCTATATAAATGTATGTCTATGCAAATGGTATGCTGTTACTCCATGTACAAACAGAAACAACATGTATCCCATTTGTTTACAATAAAAATAAATTAAAATTTTAAAAAAATTTCTTTATGTCTTAGATTTCTCACCTATACAGTAGAGAACACACGAAGGTGACAAAAACATACATGGGAGAAAAATAGCCTCTTCAACAAATGGTGCTGGGAAAACTGGAAATTCATATGCAGCAAAATGAAACCGAACCCCTATCCACCCTGCATAAAACTCCACTCAAAGTAGATCAAGGACCCAGGAATTAGCCCTGTACCAAATAGAAGAAAAAGTAGGCCTAAATTTTCATCATGTCAGTTTAGGACCAGATTTCCTTAACAAGACCCCCAGAATGCAAGAAATGAAAGCAAGAATCAATAAATGGGATGGATTCAAACTAAAAAGCTTTTTCTCAGCAAAGGAAACAACACTGTGAAGAGAGAGCCTACAGAGTGGGAGAAAAATCTTTACCACACACACTTCAGATACAGCACTAATCTCCAGAATTTATAAAGAACTCAAAAAACTTTACACCAAAAATACGAATAACCCAATCAATAAATGGGCTAAGGAACTGAGCAGACATTTCATAGAAGATATACAATCAACAGATGTATGAAAAATGTTCAAAATCTCTAGTAATTAGAGAAATGCAAATCAAAACTACCCTAAGATTTCATCTCACCCCAGTTAGAATGGCTATTATCAAGAATATAAGCAACAATAGGTGTTGGTGAGGATGTGGGGAAAAGGTACACTCATACATTGCTGGTGGGATTGCAAATTGGTGCAGCCACTCTGGAAAGCAGTATGGAGATTCCTCAGAAAACTTGGAATGGACCCACCATTTGACCCAGCTATTCCACTCCTCAGTTTATACCCAAAGGAATTAAAATCAGCAGACTATGGGCTGGGGATATAGTTCAGTTGGTAGAGTGCTTGTCTTGCATGCACAAGGCCTTGGGTTCAATCCCCAGCGCGCGCGCACACACACACACACACACACACACACACACAAAATCAGCATACAACAGTGTGGCAGTCACATTAATGTTCATAGTAGTCAATTCACAATAGCTAGATTGTGGAACCAACCTAGATGCCTTTCAACAGATGAATGGATAAAGAAACTGTGGTATATATACACAATGGAATACTACACAGCATAAAGAAGAATAAAATTATGGCATTTGCAGGTAAATGGATGGAGTTGGAGATTATTATACTAAATGAAATAAGCCAATCCCAAAAAACCAAAGGCTGAATGTTTTCTCTGATAAGTGGATGCTGATACATAACAGGGGAGAGGGGTAAGGGAAGAATGGAGGAACAATGGATTGTGTAGAGGAAAATGAGAGGTGAGGAGTTAGTGGGGGAAAGGAAAGATAATGGAATAAGACAAACATCATTATATGTATATGTATGATTATATGAATGGTATGACTCTACATCATGTAAAACCACAGAAATGAAAAATTGTACCCCACACAATGAATAAAAATAAATACATAAAAAGAAAAAATAGAGAACACATAGGACTATAGAATTTTTAATTTTAATTTAATATTTTCCCTCACAGTACTGGGGATTGAACCCAGGGGCACTCTACCTACCAATGAGCTACATCCACATTCCTTTTTACTTTTTATTTTGAGACCCTGTTTCAAAATAAAAAATAAAAAGGGTTGGGGATGTGACTCAGTGGTCAAGCACCCTGGGGTCAAAATAAAGAAAAAGATGAGAGAGTACAAAAAAAGAAGAAAAAATGAGAGAGAAAGAAAGAGAAAGTATCTACCCTCAACAGGAATACAAAAGAAAAATTAATTATGATCTATTCATTAGGATATTTAGAGTATAGGAGATTGCTCTCAAGAGTTTCAATTCTTCGCCCTTTAATGAATCCAAGCCCTTTGACATGTAACACTGCAATACACTTCTAAAGTAGGCAAGGCATAATTCCCATTCCTGGGCTCAAGCATGTGACTTGCTATGCCTAACAAGATGTTTGTTAGGCAAGCACATTTGAACATGAACAGAGTTGAGTAACACAGTTGGACATTCTTGCTGTCCCAAAATCATCCCTAAAAGGGTATGTTCAAGTTAGATTATTGATCTCAGAAGGAAGAAGAGAAATAGCTAAAGCAAAGCTACTCCAGTAAATCCCAGCATAGAGCAGATCATCAGCTGGCCTACAGATGCATGAGTAAGCATGTGACCAGGAGAACTGTCTAATCTAGCCAACTGGACATGGTGGTACACCCCTGTAATCCCAGCAGCTCAGGAGGCTGAGGCAGGAGAATCTCAAGTTCAAAACCAGCCTTAGCAATTTAGTGAGATCCTGTTGCAAAATAAAAAATAAAAAAGGGCTGGGGATGTTGGCTCACTGGTTAAGTACCCCTGGGTTCAATCATTTGTACAAAAAAAAATTATAAACTCACTTCTGAGTAAAGACATACACACAAAATCTTTCTTGTATTCCTTTGGAAAAATTTAGTGAGCTATATTTTTCGTATGTGTGTTTTTTCTGTTATAACTCAGTAAAAAGCTTTTTAAAACTTCAATGACATTAACAGCAGAATAGGAAAATATTGACAATTTAGAATTCAGAGGAGGGACTGGTCACTGTTAATAATTAAAGTTGAAACAGTTAACATGTTTTAAGCAATCGCTATATGCCAAGCACTGTGCCAAATGAGCGTTTTACAATTCATACAGCATCCTTGCGAGGTCATCATTTTATCAGCAGCATTTGTCACAATTAATTATTCCCTCCTCCTGGAAACTCCTTTCTTTCCACTCCAAGTCAACATGCTCTTCGGGTTTTCTTCCTACCTCAGTAACCATTCCTCAGTATTAACCTTCTCCTTATACTTTAAAAGTAAATACTCTAGTGTTCAACTCTTCTCTACACATCATGAAGCACGTACTATTATTCTTCTTTGCATTTGACAGATTAAAATATTGAGCACAGAGATTCAAACCTAGGTAAATCAATCTAGACTTCAGAAGTCATGCTCTTAACCTCCTCACCACTCCATCTTTTTTTGGCCTTCCAGATAAGAGGCAGGATATAGTTATACACATTTTGCATTCCAGTGCCTTTAGTAACTGAGGAAAGAGGCACAGAGTGAAAGCATATAGGACTTTCCTTCAAAATATATTAAGGAGTACCAGACAACAAGTCAGCAGGAAATTAATACTCATACAAATTACTGGTAGTTACTGGTAGTTACTTCTCAAGGAGGAATGTGAAAACATTCTAAAACATATTCGCAAATCTATATTCTTATGAGAATGATCTCAGGAGGGGTGGGGATACAGCTCAGTATCATTTGCTTAGGGGGTGCCAGGTCCTAGGTTCAAACCACAGCATGGGGGCCGGGGGAGGGGAACCAACCAACCAATCAATCGAGAGAGCTTTTAAATAAACAAGTGGGAATGGATGTAGTGGTGCAGACCTATTTTAATCCCAGCTACTTGGGAGGCTGAGGAGGATCAAAATTTAAAGATCAGCCCAGGCAACTTAGCAAGACCCTGTCTTAAAATAAAAAATAAAAATGGGGGGGGGGGGGGGAAGGGAAAAAAAAACAGAATGAATCAAACAACATTACTCTATGTAAATTTATGATTACACAAATGGTATGCCTTTACGCCATGTACAAACAGAGAAACAACATGTATCCCATTTGTTTACAATAAAAAATAAAAATAAAAAAATAAAAAAATAAAAATGACTTGGGATGCAGATAAATGGGAAAGCACTTCTGGGTTCAATCCCCAGTACCAAAAAAAAAAAAAAAGGAACAGGGGTATAGCTCAGTACTATAGCACCTACATAGGATGTACAGCACCTACATAGGATGTACAACGCCCCAGGTTCAATCCCCAGTAATGCAAAAACTAATTTAAAAAATTCAGATGGAACCGATGCACCTATTAAACCTAGAAGATTCCAAGAATCTGTGTATCCAAGAAACTCAAGCATATATTGAAGCTCATAACTTGGTACCTGACTTTGGGACACCTTTGCTATAGAGAGGAATTCTGTGGTCCTCAGAAGGTAAGCAAGGACTATCACATATTCATCTAACAAAGATTGGAAATGAAATGAGAATGGAAATGTAATCTGATATCAATAAATAATAAGACCAATCAGTAAATCAGAGCAGTGACTGTGGAATTCTAGAGGACAACACCAATCATTTCTCAGATGATCTGGGAATTTGTTGCCAGGAAAGAGTTCGGAGTGATGCCTCCATCCCTCAGCTTAGAAGGGAACAAGGACAAGTTTAACACTTTAACAGTCATATTCTCTTAGTACTCACCAACTATTACAAGGGAACATAAGAGTGTTAAGAGATATGACCACTGTCCCAAGGGATTAGAAGGAAGCATTGTCAACGCTGTCATTCTCTCTCACACACACACACACACACACACACACACACACACACACACACACACGGGATTGGACCAAGACGTGCTTGACCCACTGAGTCACATCACCAGCCCTTTTTATTTTTTATTGTGAGACAGAATCTCACTTAGTTGCTGAGGCTAACCTCACACTTGCAATCCTCCTGCCTCAGCCTCCCCAGTTGCTATGATTACAAGAAGTACATCACCACTATACCTAGCAATATTGCCATTTTTGCATAAACATAAACACACATATATTTTGCTTACATACACAAGTAACACTTACTATACAACCATAAATGCTGTAACTAAGGCAAAGAAGTCACTTCAACACACTTATTAACGTCTTACCTCTGTAAGTGCATGCAACTGTCCTTGATGTACACATACACCCAAGTACCTGAAAAATGAAACAGATTTTTAAAAATAAAATGAAAAGAACATGAACATAAATTCCATATAGAGAAACTATCTGAGTTACCCATGTATCAGAAACAACCCAATACCTGTGAAACACCTTGGTTCCTGTTCAATCCCATAGCCTCTTAATATAAATATCTGGTTTTAGCAATATATATATATATATATATATATATATATATATATATATATATTTTTTTTTTTTTTTTTTTTTTTTTTTTTTTTTGTGGTGCTGGGGATTGAACCCAGGGCCTTGTGCTTGCGAGGCAAGCACTCTACTAACTGAGCTATCTCCCCAGCCCTGGTTTTAGCAATATTTAGTATTAAAAAAATGATGGATATAACATAACCAAATTATCTTGCTTCTTGGTATTTTCCCCTAAGATGTAAAATTGGCATACTATAGCAATACAGCCACTTCAATGTTTATAGCAGCACAATTCACAGTAGCTAAATTGTGGAATCAACCCAGGTGCCTGCCAATAGGTGTATGCATTAAGAAACTGTGGTATAGGGGTTACAGTTGTAGCTCAGTGGTAGAGTACTTGCCTAGTATGTGTGAGGCACTGGGTTCAATCCCCAGCACCACGTAAAAATAAATAAATGTATTGTTCTCATCTACAACTAAATTTTTTTTAAAAAAAGAAACTGTGTATACATAAAATGGAGTTCTACTCAGCCATAAAAAAGAATGAAATTATGGCATTGCCAGTAAATGAATAGAAATGGAGAATTTCATGCAAAGTGAAATAAGCCAAAATCAGAAACTCAAAGGCCAAATGTTTTCTGTCATATGCAGAAGGTAGAATAAAATAAAGGAAAGAGGGAGGCAAAGTATAGGATATAATAAAGATAAAGGGAAGACCAGTAAGGTAGAAGTTGGAGATGGAAAAGCAGAGTGGAAGAATGGGTAAGAGGAAGCAATGCAGAATGAATTCTTAAAAAATCATGTCATGTGCATAAAGAAATACACCACAGAGAATTTCATCTTTATGTGTAAGTAAAAAGAACCAATCAAATATAAATAGTCAAAGTGTATTCTATTGTCATGTATACTAATTAGAACAAATAAAAAAATCTAAAACAATTCAAGTAGACAAGCATAAGCAAAGTCTAGTAGAGTAGAGGAAGGAGAATAGGGGAAGGAAGGGAAGACAGAAGGGAAAAAGGAGGATCATGAATTGAAATTGAATTCCATGCATTCATTTGTCAGGATGAACCTATAAAGCTCTAATAAAAAATTTTTTCAATACTTAAAAAAAACAACAACAACAACAATGGTGAACCAAGTGTGGTAGCACATATCTATAATCTTAGCTACTTGGGAGGCTGAAGCAGGAAGGTCATAAATTCAAGAGCAGCCTGGGCAACTTAGGGAGACATTGTTTTGAAATAAAAGACAGGGGCTAGAGAGGTAGAGCATCCCTGGGTTCAATCCCCACCAACACACACATAACAATGGTGGAAAAGATGGAAGAGACAGTAAAGTAAGCAAGCATTACAAATAACATTATGATATAATGGACAAATCACCAAACTGCAAGTAAGAAAGCTTGATACTGGTTTCAGCTCTGCCACCAGCTGATACATACATACACATTCACACACTCAGAAAGGTTAGAAAAGAAAAAAGTCAAAAACCTATTTAGGACTTTGTTTAGCCATCTAAAAAATAGGTAAATTGGAATATCCAATTTGAAGGTTCATAATTTATAAACAACAAAGTGGGGGAGAAAAACATTTGATGGATGATAAAGAACTAACTTCTTTAACTTACAAAGAATTCTTCCAGATATATAATTTAAAAAAATAGAAAAACAAGCAAAAGGTATATACGTAATTTATAGGAAAATTATATAGTAAATATCAAAATGTGGTCAAATTCATCTATAACTAAAGAAATGAACACTAAAAAATGAGATACCACTTTTTTCAATGATCAATATTAATTTTAATAAAACCATGATAATAATTGATGTTAACTAGCACTTACCTACCACTTGCTATCTGTCAAAAACGTGCTTATCTACTTACACAAAGGAGATCACTTAGTCCTCACAGCACAAACTTAATTATGTACAATGATTATCCCATTTTCCGATTAAGCAAATTAAGGTGTGGAGAAGTTTGAGCAAATTTCCTGTGGTCACCCCTAAGTGTGAAGCAGGGCATGAGTAGGTTGCATGGTCGAGGACTTCAGCAGATCTTTGATTTGGGCATATTTTTTATGACTTCACTTTATCCGGAGTTTATCTCTAGTTCACAGTTTCTCATTGAGATACCACTTTTTAAAATCTATCAAATGAACAAAGGTTAAGACTGATAATGTTTAGTATTGACCAGAAGGTGAGGAAACAATTTTATACTTTTGCATTCTTGGTGCAACTTTTTCAAAGAGTAATTGATCATACACAGTAAAATGTTTAATTGATCCAATAGTTCCACTTCCAGGCATTTATCTTGCAAATATGTTTAACTCAGGTGACAAAAATACTTGTAAACATATGGTTTGAATGTTTGTGTACCCCTAAAATTCATATATTTAGACTCAGTCCCAAGTATGACCATATTAAGAGATGGGGTCTTTGGTGGTTGAGTCAAAAAGACTGCACTCCTGAATGGTATTAGTGCCCCTATAGCAGATGCCCAAAGGAGACTGCCCTTCGCACAATGTCAGGATATAGCAATGAAGCACTATGAGACAGAAAGCCCTCATCAGATACCTTGATCTTGGGCTTCTCAGCCTCCAGAACTGTGAACAATAAATTTCTATTGTTTATAAATTATCCAACCTAAAGTTTTGCGTTAAAGCAGCCCAAATGGATTAAAAGAAAGGACACCTACTTCAATAGTACATATGAATCTAAATATTTGTGAAGCCAGCTTAAGTACTAATGATATATTCATAGAATGGAATGCTATATAGCCATTACAAGTACCAAAGTAATATTTATATACTGATATGGTGAGATACTGAAAATAGGGTTAAATGAAAACACTGAGATGGGAGCAGTGGTCCATGCCTGTAATTCCAGCGACTTGTGAGGCTGAGGCAGGAGGATCACAAGTTTGAGGCCAACCTCAGCAAATCAGTCAGGTCCTAAGCAACTTAGAGAGACTGTCTCAAAATATAAAGGGAATGGAGATGTGGCTCAGTGTTTAAGTGCTCCTGGGTCCTAATCCCAATACAAAAACAAAACCAAAAATAAAGAACAAAAAACAATTCTATGCTGGGCACAATGGTACACACCTGTAATCCCAGTGATTCAGAAGGTTGAGGCAGGAGGATCAAAGCAGGCCTCAGAAATTTAGTGAGGTCCTAAGCAACTTAGCAAGATCCTTGTCTCAAAATTAAATAAATAAATAAATAGATAGATAGATAGATAGATAGATAGATAGATAGATAAATAAATAAAGGGCTGGAGATATGGCTCAGTGGGTAAGCATTCCTGGGTTCAATCCCTAGTACCAAAAAACAAAACAAAAAGAAGAGTTTACATTCTCTATCTACATTTCTTTAACCTTCATTGATTCCTAAACATTATAATCTGCCATATCAGTCTTTTTTTTTTTTAACTTTCCTCATTGTGGAAAATCCAGTTTTATTTATTGCTGCATTTTTAGTACCTAGTACAGTAAACTCTCAGTAAAGATTTACTGAATGGCAAGAATGATTCTTATTGCCGGGCTCAGTGGCGCATGCCTGCTATACCAGCAGCATGGGAGGCTGAGGAAGGAGGATGGTAAGTTCAAAGGCAGCCTCAGCAATGGCAAGACACTAAGCAACTCGGTGAGACCTTGTCTCTAAATAATCCCCAGGATCAATCAATCAAATAAATAAGGGCTGGCAATGTGGCTCAGTGGTTTAAGCATAGCTGGGTTCAATCCCCCAATACCAAAACAAAAACAAAAACAAGAATGATTTTTATTACCTGGAAATTTAGCTGAAGTTCTTCCCTTGAGTTGGAATACTAATATTTGACTAAAAATCATCCTTCCAATCAGCTAAAATTTCCTCTCAGCAAGGGATCTCCCAGATGTCCTCAGCATTAATTCCTTCTTTCTCTTTCCCTCCCTTCCTTCTTCCTATACCCACAGCGCTGCTAGCACTTTTCACCTTCCTTTGAAGGACTGCTAATTAGCATTAAGTGAGGCGACCTGGGTCTTAAGTCAGATCTGCCTGGATTCAAATCCTGGTTCTGGCCACTTCCTGATGACCTCTGTATATTTCAGTTTCTTCATAAGCATAATGGGAATATTAACATTACCTAACCCATATGGTCGTTGTAAAAATAATATGTGATAACTTGGGTTCCTAGAACATAATAAATACCAAAAAATGTTACTCCTCCTTTAACAATTCTGATTCTTGATTCCTTTCCCAGTCTGGAATATAAGTAAGGTTTTTAAGGGTACAGATCTTATTTCATTTATTTCTACATACAGTATCTGATACAAAATCCTACTTTAATAGGACATTTAAAGAGCACTTACTGAATGAAGAAATAATAGCCACCACATTAGCTTCATACTGCAAATATGTCTTATAAGAAAGAACATTTAGAGTCAGGTAAATACTAGAAAGCCAAGAAGTATTTGATTTTATTTAATCCAATATTTGTAAAGAAGACAGGCACTAGGGTTCTACTATAAAAACAATGGCTACATTGTAAAATTAGGGGTCTTCTAGAAGCTGAAAAGATCTGGTTTGGGTGTGATATATACCCTTGCTTCTCTTCCTCCCAGGCCCATCATCACAGAAGTGTCACAGATTACACATATGGGCAAACATGACAACATGACTGTTTGCTGTCTACATTCTTCCCCATCCCCTACTGAGCACCCTACATCACAGTGCTATCACACAATTCCACTTCTATGTGCAACCATTCTGCCTGATCTTCCCTACCTCATTCCTTACACAGACAACCATCACCATCATATCCAAAATGGTGTCATACGGTTGGCAAGCTGGGACAGGCATCAGCTTTATGGTGGAAGAAAAGTTTGAGCAGAGTTAATCACTTCAGTTGCTAACGACAGAGTATATTTTAAAGGGAAAATATTACTCATCCTTAACAAGGAAGTGATATGTGCCTAGAAAAGTACATAATATCAGCAATAAGTTTTTCTGAAATTGTCATTGCTAATTACGTCAAAATCTAAGTTGTGCATGAAGTCTTAAATCTTTCTTAGTACAAAACAGGACTTAAAAAATTACACTCTAAATGATTCTTATTCCCATTCCCCAAATCATGTCAGCTAGAATTACTTAGCTCAGAAATGGAGTACTTTTCCTAATGCATGCTTTAGAGTGATTATTCAATTTTACTATTTTTAGGTTTTTATTTGTTTTATTTGTTCTTGCAGTATTGGGGTTGAATCCAAGGGCACTTTATTACTGAGCTACATTTCTAACCCTTTTTGAGACAGGGTCTCACTGAGATGTTGAGGCTGGCCTCAGACTTAACAATCACTGTGCCTCAGCCTCCTGAGTAGCTGGGGTTACAGGCATGCACCACTTTGGTAGTTTCATATTACATACACACTCACATTGAGAAGTAAAGAGCACTGCTTTTGTATTTTTAGATCAGCACTATCCAAATTTTATTTTTTATTTGTTTGAGATGGGGTTTTGTAATGTAGAGATGGTTTTGAATTCCTGGACTCAAGTAACCTCCTGCCTCAGTTTTCTGGGTACTGGGACTATAGACATGTGCCACGATACCGGGCTTGCCTGCTTCCCCAATTTTAATATGCAAACAAATCAACAGAGGATTTTGTTAAATTGCAGGGGCCTCAGAGTTTTCGTTTTTTATTTTTTTCCAGTACTGGGGATTGATCTTTATTAGCATTGCACATGTGAGGCAAGCACTCTACCAGTGAGGTACATCTCTAGCAGCCTTCTATTTTGAGACAGGGTCTTACTGAACTACCCAGTAACTGGGGATCCTCCTGCCTCAACCTCCAGTTGCTGGGATTATAGGCATGAACGAACCACTGTGCCTGGCTTGAGAGTATGAATTTCTGGGACTTAGGAGGCTGAGGCAGGATTGCATATTCAAGGGCGGCCTATGCAACTTAGAAAGAACTTGTTTCAGAATTAAAAATAAAAAGGGTTGAGCATGTAGCCCAGTGGTAGAGCAACCCAGGGTTTGATCCCTAATATGGAAAAAAAAAAAAAGTCTGAATTTCTAATAAGCTCTTAGGTGGATGCTGTCCATGGATCACATATATTGAATAACAAGGTTCATCACTGCTCTAAAGTTAGAAAAATCAACAGGAAATTTTCAGTTCTCATACTACTGGTAAACTAGATTTTGGCCAAATAGTTAGTTTGCCTCAGTCTTTCCTGTAGTTTAATTTACTATTACCCATTGATTACCATGCTTTTACAAACCTCTGTCTTTTTCAGGCTGTTCCCACTAGGAGAATGACCTTCTCATTTCCCCATAGTTAGTTTCTACCCATCCTCAAAGGCAAGTCAAATACTTCCTTCCCACAAAACAATTTATGAGAAGTGATTTCTAAACCAGCATGCTTCTGAATTACCAAAGTACTCCATCTACACCATGCTATTTTTCTATAGCATCATTTCCTAACTCTATATTTTATCATATGCCTTATATCTTTTCTACTAGAGCACAGTTTTGTTTTTATTTTTTTAGTACTGGGAATTGAACTCAGGGGTACTTTACCACTGATCTACATCCCCAGTCAATTTTTTATTTTGGGATAAGATCTCACTAAGTTGAGGGTCTGCTAATTTTTTTTTTATTAGTTGTCAATGGACCTTATTTTTATGTGGTGTTGAGGATCAAACCCAGTACCTCACACATGCCAGGCAAGCGTTCAACCACTGAGCCACAACCCTAGCCCCCAACAGTTAACTCTTAATGAACACATACTTTGCAGGCACTGTTGTAAGTGCTTTACAGTATCTTATATCATTCAATTCTCACAATAATCCAATAAAATAATTATTATTATACAATCATACCAATAAAGGGGCAGAGAGATTAAGTAACTTGCCCCAAGTCACATTGCCAATGGCAGGAAAAGCAAGGAATCAAACTCAGACTGTGGGTTGCAGAGTTTATGCTCTCAAATCATGTGGCATTACATTTCAGTATGGTTATAAAGAGGATATAAAGATGAACAAGACACAATCTTTCCCTTACAAAGCTATTGGCTGCTCCAAAACCTTTTATGGCAGATCTGCATGTTCCTGATTAAAGTTCAAATTCCTTAGCATCTTATCCAAAGGTCTAAATTATCTGACCCAAACCTCTCTTGCCTGATCTTTTATTGTACCTACCTGCATTCCCTATGCTTTAGTCATACAACCTGCCACTCCTAAAGATGTCCTGAATGCTCCCACTTCCATTTTGTTTCTAGAATGAGTCTCTGTCTCAGAGCTCTACCAATTCTTAAAAACTCAACTCAAGAATATCTCCAAATAATAATAAACATTTATACAGTAAATAGTTCACCAGGGAACACCACATCTCAAGGCATTAAATTACCAAAATTGCCCTTTGAAGCTGATTACAATAACCTCTGATTCAGAGATATCATTTCAAACACTTCTCTGATCTTTCCAACCAAAGTTAATTTTCTCTTCCCTATACACTCATGTCAGTCTATTTCGAAATCTATATTACAGTACCAATCAGGCTTGCCTTCTACATCAGGTTTTCTCTACACCTAGCTCTTTCACTAAATTAGAAGGTCCTTGAGGGCAGGGATCCTGTATTTGGAGGAGAATCTACTTGTTTGCCAAACTGTTTACCTTTTCCTTCTATATTTCTGAACACTGTATTTCCCAGTCTTCATTACAGTTGATTTATAACCATAACACTAAGTTCCAGTCAGTGGTACGTAGGTGAAGTGTCATTTTGAGGAGTGTCCCATAAAACTTCAACTATTATCCAGCAGTTTCCAACATGGAGAATGAGCAAGAATATCTATTGTGGTATAGGGAGAAAATGAGAACTTTTACTTACTTTTTATATATAAAAAGAGAAATTTGGCTTTAATGATATTTAATTATTAGTTACTAGCAGCACATGAAAAAGGGAAGAGCCTTTAGAAAGGAATGTAACTCAATTAAAATCTTGATTCTACCCCGGTGAGACCCATGTCACACCTCTGACCTACAGAACTGCAAGATAATAAATTTGAATTATTTTAAGCTACTGGGTTTGTGGTAATTTGTTATGGCAGCCACAGAACACTAATAAAAAGTACATAATCAAAAAAAATTTTATGGGCTACTATCCTGTGTTATAATGTCCTCAGAACTAAGGTAGTCTTTGGGCTTTGACTCTTTCTAAACAAGCACAAGGAAAATAACATTAACACATTCCTCAGTGGCATTTATATTCAGTTAGTCAAATATTTATTGAGCTTACAGTTCGATATAAAGTTCAGAGTTAAACATTAAAAGTTTAAATGTTGACCCTCCCCCAAAAGTTTATTACCTAAACAGAGAAGTGAAGGGTGAGATATGATAGCAGTCTAAAACACATCAAGCCATGCTCATTTCAATTCAAAACAAAAAACAAAAAAACACTGACATTACTGCCACTACTACTAGACTTGAACCTCCTCAAGACTGAATAGCAGCACCTAGAAGGAAGAGTCCACTGTGTTGAAGTTGTCAAGAAAATTACTACTTATTGCTTCACCTATAAAATACCTGGAACCTGAATTAAGTGATCTTTATGTATCACCTGAGAAGAAATTACTTCCCTATTATCATCAAGGAAAATGAGTTTTAGAGTATTTACGTGACTTGATAAAGGTTGGAAAGGGCATTAGAATCTGGATGTTTGGCTCTGGAGCCTGTATTTTGCTCTGTGATAATGAATAAGTTAGAAAAAAAGGCCATTTGTTTAATAATAACTTCATTTTTTATTCATTTTAAAAAATGTTGCTGGATGTGGTGGCATATGCCTGTAATCCCAGTGGCTCAGAAGGCTGAGGCTAGAGGGTCACAAGTTTAAAGCCAGCCTCAGCAACTTAGCAAGGCCCTAAAGCAACTTAGTGAGACCCTGTCTCTAGAAAAAAAAATATTTTTAAAAGAGCTGGGGATGTGGCTCAATGGTTAAGTGCTCCTGGGTTCACTCCCCAACACCAAAACAAAATAATAAATCCCACAAACAAATGCTTATCTATGAACCAATGAAAATCTAGCTGGATTGCTTTATAAGCTTTTCTGCTCTCAGCTTTGAGCAATAAGCAGCATCCATACTGCTGGAGTTCTTCTGACGTGTACTGGTCTTCCTAGAAAAATAGTTGACTCTAAAGATTATGGTAGTAACAATTAAGAGACTTCAAATAGCCCTATAATAGAGCATTAAAATGTGGGCATAATTTTGATACAAAAATGCTTTCCTAAAGACCTATATCCAAAACACTGAAACCTATTTAGACTGGTTTATTTTTTTTATAAAAGGTGTTTTTCTAAGTTTTGATATATTTTTATTCCATTTCCTCATATAATCGTAGAAAGGAACCTACAACATACTTCATTAGACTCTACTAAAAGCTTTAACATGTGGCACTAAAATGAACTCCTTTGCATTTTACTCCAAATAAAGATACCATGACTCTCTTAGACTATAAAAAAATTACCAATATCAAAAAGAAGAAAAAGGGGCAATAACAGGGAAAAGAGAGGACAATGCACAGATCTCAAATCTCACAAGAATTATAAATCTAGCTTGGGAGGCTGAGTTCAAAGCCAGCCTCAGCAAAAGCAAGGTGCTAAGCAACTCAGTGAGACCCTGTCTTTAAATAAAATACAAAAGAGGGCTGGGGATGCGGATCAGTGGTCTAGTGTCCCTGAGTTCAATCCTGGTACCAAAAACAAAAAGCAAATTATGAATCTAAACACTTGAAAAGGCAGTAATATCCTTAGGTAAGGCTTACTGTAGTTCAAAATGTTTTAAAGGTATTTTACCAGGGAATACTGGTTGTGCTGGGGCCTAGATCTGAGAACTCACAAGGAAAATTCAGCTGAACAGACATTAATCTTCAGTCTCACATCAGGTGATACTAGAGAGCTGGCTCAGTCTAGCTTTCTCTTTTCTGACCATGATTTTACAATCCAATTTTATCATAGCCACAGGCATAACAAAAAAACATTGCTCAGAAATCAAATCATGTCAATAGTACCTCACATAATAACAAAAGGACCAATCAAGTTTGTGGTTTAATTTTATTTTTTCGTAGTTGAAAGCAATACAAAGATTTAAAAAGTGAAAATTAGGACCAAGAACATAGCTCAAAAGTACAGTACTTGCCTAACATGAATGAGGCCCTGGGTTTGATCCCCCGCACAACAAAATAAATAAATAAATAAATTGAAACAGCTTAATAAAAATAAAAACTCCTTATATTTCTAGGAGGAAAATATCCTCTATCTTGAATAACAACTGAAATTAAACTCAGGCTAAGAATGAATTCATTTTGCAAGTACTTTCTTTAACAAAAAATTGCTCAAAGCTGCCATGTAAACAGCAAAATTCCAAGTCTCCTGACAAAGGCAGAACTATTAATACAGATACAAGCAGTGAGTTTAATATCTGTTGAAATGCCTTTTTTTTTTAAATTCAGGAAGTTCAGAAGAGAAATAATATTCACAAACTCAAGGATCTAAATTGTGTCCATAGATGGGGCTAGGGGTGTGGTTCAGTGGTAGAGTGCTTGCCTAGCATGGGTGAGGCACTTAGTTCAATTCTCAGCACCACATAAAAACAAATAAATAAAATCAAGGTATTATGTCCATCCACAAAGAAAAAAAAAGTTTTTTAAATAAATTTTGTCCCCAGAACCAGGTGCTCATGCCTGTAATCCCAGTGGCTTGAGAGGCGGAGGCAGGAGGGTCACTAGTTCAAAACCCAGCCTCAACAACTTATTGAGGCCCTAAGCAAATTGGTAAGACCCTGTCTCTAAATAAAATATTTTAAAAGGCTGGGATATGGCTCAGTGGTAAATCAACCCTGGGTTCAATTCCTGTTACCTAAATAAATAAATAAATAAATAAATTGTGTCCAAGTCCTGAAAAAGCTTCTACCTCCATCCCAAATTTATCCTGTATTCTAAGATTACTCATAAACTCACACACAAAAAAATACATACATATAAATACAGACTTCAATTTATGTGTGCATACTTCTGAAATAACATTCTGACAATGATCTATTTCTTCTCCCTCTCCTAATGTACTGAGAAAAGAATAATTCAATTTAATCTAACAAGCATATATCATGCAATTATTATGTGAAAGGTGTTACTCTCTATTAAAATGCAGAGCACTTAAATTTGTTTTTTCTCCTTGCAGTGCTGGAGATTGAACCCAGAAGCTCACACATACTGGACAAGTACTCCATTACTGAGCTACATGCCCATTTTTTTTTTTTTTTTTTCAGTTGCTTCTCAAATATACTAAGCACAGTGCCTGGGCAAAAGTGATTAAGAGGGGTCTATAAAAATAAACATTATGGCCCCTTCTTCAAGTTCACAAAGAATGATGGTGATGTAAGGAACATTTACTGAGCACTTAAAGATGTGTCAGACACAAACTTTTACAGGGATTACCTCATTTAATCCTCATAAAAACTACATAATAAGTACTATTATAATTTCTACTTTTCAGATAAAGAAAATGAAGACAGATTAAGTGACTTGTCCAAGGGTTCACAAGTAGCAAATGACAAAGTCCTGTTTGGAACTTAAAGCTTTACAGTCAGGTGTGGTAGCACATGCCTGTAAACCCAGTAACTCAGGAGTCTGAGGCAGGAGGAACACAGGTTGGAGGCCAGACTCAGCAATTTAGCAAGACCTTGCCTCAAAATAAAAAATAAAAAGGGATTGGGGGATGTAGATCAGTGGTGAAGTACCTCCAGGTCAGTTCCCAGTGTCAAAAACAAAAACCACCAAAAGATAAAAGCTTAAGGCTTTACAGCTTCAATATGATGCATCAGATTATTATAACAGTAATAATAATAAATAAATAAAAATAATACTTAAGATTTGAAGAGGGATAAATTTATTTTTTTGGTCCTAGGGATTGAATCCAGGGGCATTTTACCACTGACTGAGCTATATCCACAGCCCTTTTTATTTTAAGACAGGGTTTTGCTAAATTGCTCAGGCTGACCTTGAACTTGTGATCCTCTTGCATTTGTCTCCCACATTGCTGAAATTATGGGCATGAACCACTGTGCCCAGATTGCACTAAGATAAATTCATTATTTCACTTAATCATCCCATCAAGCTAGTATGGTAATACTAATTTAGAGATGAGAAAATTAAGTTTATAGTGGTTACACAATTTGTCCAAGGTCCCCTAATTATTAATAGGCAAACCATCCTGAACCTCTCCTCTGAATTACAGATTTGTTTATCCAACTGCCAACTTGATACTTCCTGATCTCCCATTCTCAAAACCAGTCTCCATGGTTTTCCCCAGTACAATTACTGGCAATTCATTTCTTCCCATTATTCACGGAAAAATCTAAGTAAAAGTTATTCTTGATTCCTCCTTCCCTTGTGCTAATATCCCACACCCAAATCCACTAAGAAAACCCATTGCCTCTTTCAAAAATAAACAGAACCCACTGGGTTGTGGTGATGCATACCTGTAATCCCAGTGACTCAGGAGGCTGAGGCAGGAGGATCACAATTTGAGGTCAGTCTTAGTAACTTAGTGAAGTCCTAAGCAACTTATTGAGACCCTGCTTCAAAATAAAAAATAAAAAGGGCTGGGGATATGGCTTAGTGTAAGTGTCCCTGGGTTCAATTCCTAGTACCAAACACATACACACAAACAAACACACACACACTCATACAGAATCCAACTACTATTCTACATCCATTGGTATCACATGGTCCCAGCCATCATCAACTCTATCTGAATTATTTCAATAGCTTCCTAACAATTTTCATCAGTTACATGCCTCCATAGCTTCAAATAGGCATGTAATGGAAATCAGCAGGCCCCTACACTGCCCAAACCACAATGAATCCTATCCACAGAAAGAACCACTTTTAATTTTTTTTTTTTTTCAGGAGACAGTTTCTTCTATTTACCTTAGCACATTTGGTTAAAATACTTAAACTGCTATTTCTGACCTTATCTATGACTTGCCAGTGTATAAGCTGAGGTCGTAGCAAACTATTTCTGTTCCAATGTTGTTATAAGACAAATTTGGGTAAGATCAATATTCAGGGAGGAAAAATCAAGACTCAGAATTTACATGATTGTGACTATAATCACTACTAGGTCAATTACTATATTATATTTTATTTCTTTTACAATTTTTTTGCCTCACTTTTCATTTGCTTAGTTACCATTAATTTTTCCCAAAGTCTCCAATGGAACTGTAAAATTATTCTGAATATGAATTTCTACCCTGCCAAACATATCATGAAATCTCTAACTTCTTTCTTCAACCCCCTCATCTCCCCAGTATCTCTCCCGGAATCTATAATTCTTCTATGCCAATTTGGACTACCTATTCTATGGACTGTTACATAGGAGACTTCTTGGTTACCTGCTTATTCTCCTTTCTAAATCTCATGGCTTCATTTTTTACTTTTTACTTTGCTGTTTTATTTACCACTTTGTTTTGATAGAACACATCCTCCAGTAGCTTTGTGAGAAGGAGGCACATGAGAAGCAAATGTTTTGAGACCCTGTCTAAAAATCTTTATTAAAACTACCAATCATATTTGATTGGTAGTCTGGCTGGACATAGAATTTTGAATAGGAGGCTGGAGGTGTACTTCACAGGACAAATGCTTGCTCGGCACATGCAAGGACTCGGGTTCAATCCTTAGGTGGCACTACACACATTTGCAGCCACACATAATTCTAAGCAAAAAATTATTTTCTCTCAGAAAGCACTGTTTTATTGGTCTACTTTGACAGCCGATATTGAGGTATAATGCCACAGATTTTTCAACTCTTGTGTGGAATCTAGTTTTATTTCTCTAGAATCTTCCTCTTATTATCCATATTCTAAAATTTCATAATGATATGCCCTGGGATGGGTATTTTTTCATTTATTGTATTGGGCACTTAGTGGACTCTTTCAATCTGAAAGTCTGGAAATTCATGCCCATTGGTTTTAGAATATGTTCTCTTATTAATAAAAATAATAGACTTTCTAGGTTGATCTTTTCATTTTCTTATCACTTCTCTTATTTTCCATCTTTTATTTTTCCCTATAACAGAGGACTACTTCAATTTTTAATCTCAACATTGTATTGAAATGGTTTCATTATATTTTCATTTATTTATTTGGTGCTAAATAAGTAAATAAATTCAGGATAAATTCCCAGATGCATTCTACCACTGAGCTACAACCCCAGTCCTTTTAATTTTTTATTTTGAGACAGGGTCTCACCAAGTTGCTAAGGCTGATCTCAAACTTGTAACCCCCCTGCCTTAGCCTCCTAAGTCACTAGGATCACAGGCATGCACCACCATACCCAGTCATATTTTTAATTTTTAAGAACAGTAATTTTGGGGCTGGGGTTGTGGCTTAGTGGTAGAGCACTTGCCTGGCAGGTGTGAGGCACTGGGTTCGATCCTCAGCACCACATAAAAATAAATAAATAAAGGTATTGTGTCCGTCTACAACTAAAAAAAATATATATATTTAAAAAAAGAACAGTAATTTTTGTGGTTCTCTATCCATATTTTATAGTATTCCATTCTTGTGTCAAGAATGCAGTATAATCTCTAAACTCCTAAGAGATAATAAGGTGGGGGTTTATTTGTTTGTTTTGTTTTGTACCAGGGATTGAACCCAAGGGTGCTTTACCACTGAGCCACAACTCCAGCCTTTTATATTTGTATTTTGAGACAGCAAAATAAATTAAGTTGTTTAAGTCCTCACTAAGCTGCTAAGGCTGGCTTTGAACTTGCAATCCTCCTGCCTCAGCCTCCTGAATTGCTGGGATTATAGGCATGCACCATCATTCTGGCTTGTTTTTTAATTTTTACTTTTAAAAATTGTCTTCCTTGGGCTGGGGTTGTAGCTCACTGGTGGATTGCTTGCCTAGCACCTGTAAGGCAGTAGGTTTGATCCTCAGCACCACATACAAATAAATAAATAAAATAAAGGTATGATGTCCATCTACAACTAAAAAAATTTTTAAAAATTGCCTTCCTTTTCTTTGAAGCTATTCATTTTCTCCAGGAAAAATATTCACCAATTTCTTGACAGGTGGTAGGAATGAAGATAGGATGTCAATAATTCCTGCATGCCTGGGAGGAAGAAGACTAGAAGTTTCATAAGCCTCATCACTTTGTATGCAGTTGTTCACCTCAGCTCCCTCTTTTCATTATGGCATTCCCCTCTCATCTTCTGTTATGTCAGATGCTTCTAGTAGGAAGCATTTCTGTTTGTTTTGTTTTGTTTGTGGTGCTGGGAATCAAACCCAGGAGCATTATACCACTGAGCTAGATCCCCAGCCCTTTTTATTTTTTATTTTCGTATAAAGAAATTCTGGAAAAGGGGAAGAACGAAGTGGGAAAAACTCAGTGTGTTGGATAAACAAGAAGGCTACTCATGGTGGTTAGAATGGTGTAAGAAAAGGAAGGAATGATGGGAAAGAAGATCACAGGTAGGTAGGCCAAATCATTTAAGGTCTTGTAGATCAAAGTTTGGATTTTATTTTAAGGATCACCGAAAAAAAAAAAAAAATACAGAAGGAAATTCAAGGAGATGACATGATCTGATTTACCTTTTTAAAATTAAATCTGGTTATTGTGGGGTAAGGAGAAACCAGAAGATCAATTGGGGGGCTGGCCTAGGGTAAAAGATGTGGAGGTAGTTAAGATGTAGTCAGATTCAGCATTTTTTTTTTTTTTGGTCAGGGGATACTAGGGATTGAACTCAGGGGCACTTGACCACTGAGCCACATCAGGACATATTTTGAAGATAATGATGAACTAGATGGTTTGAAATGGTGTGTAAGAGAAAGACATTAAGAATGACTTAGGGGGCTGGGGCTGGAGTTGTAGCTCTGTGGCAGAGCGCTCACCTAGCACATGTGAGGCACTGGGTTTGATCCTCAGCACTACATAAAAATAAATAAATAAAGGTATTGTGTTTATCTACAACTAAAAATATATTTTTTTATAAAAAGATGACTTAGTTTTTTGGCCTAGGTAATAGATGAATGGTCGTTTTATTTACTAAAGTATGAATGGGAAAAAAATGGAGGTAGGACAGGAATTGATCAATAATAATCTCCAAATGGTATTCAAAAACTGGAAGCCATTTTTATATTAAACCATCTCATTTCTGAGTTGTGATATTTCACTCACTACCCGCAATTACATAAATATTACTAAACCTTATTTCATATTTTCTTTTACAAAATTTTTCTGCCTCTATGAAATTAGAACTTAAGACTCAAGTTCTAAGTCATTGGAATGTCTACCTTAGCACAGTGAAGAGAAAAAAAATGTTAAGAACCCCTTACTAATATGCTAGTGTTACAAAAAATGCTTTGAAAGCTCCCATTCTCATGACACTCCCTTACCTAGTTACTAAGATTACAATGTTAAAATCAGGAAGATCAACTTCAACCCATCATTTTAAAACACTATTTATTCTGAAACACACACACACACACACACACTCCTAATACAATATATTTTAAGAAGCTCATCAGTTACTATACCGTGCGGTGGCACATACTTATAATCCCAGTGACTCAGGAGGCTAAGGCAGAAGGACCACAAGCTCAAGTCCAGCCTCAGCAACTTAGTCAGACCCTGTCTCAAAATGAAAAAAATAAAAAAGGGCTGGGGATGTAGCTCAGTGGTAGAGTTCCCCTGGGTTCAATCCCCAGTACTGAAGAAAGGAAATAAACTATACAATTAGGGCTGTGTATCAGGAGTTTAAAGGGGACGGGGGTCCTATAGATGAGGGAAATAATTTACTCCAAGTAAAAGTGAAGAGGGCTGAACTACAGCAGATACATAAAAGAACGAACAAATGCAAAAGTCTGAAGATATAGAATCAAGGCTTAGCTTTTCACTAGAAGGAACAAAAGGCATACTAAAGATGACTGGGATTTTTCAGGATAGGTAACTGGAAAGATGTCTATCTTAATAACTGAGCCTGAAAAAATATCCTGCCATATCCTCATGGCACTAGCTAATGCTATTCTGTACATTTTAATCTTTTTCTTCTTTTTGGTGAAGATGGAACCCAGGGCCTTCTGCATGATAGGAAGGCACACTACCACTGAGCAACACTCCTAGCCCCACCTGTGTCTTACATGAGTAGTTTGCTTCCTAAGGAGACTGGAAGACAATAGGCCTATGCTTTTTATATTCATCATATTACCTAGCACAGAGCTAGACTGGGTAGTTCCAAGTAAATATTTGGTGAATTGAAGGGTATAATCTCCATTTTAACAAAATGGTGATCACATTGTTGCAAATGGATTTCTGAAGAAAAGCTAAAATTTTTTTAACAAAATTAGATCAGAGTGTGGCCCCAAAATAAAAATAAGCAAGAGAATGTGAACAAGGAGTCTAAAAGAAATATTAAATTTCCCATGGCATGAAGAACAACAAAGAGGTATGAGAACAAATCCTGGTGCAGATCCTCAGAAAGGCCATTGGGGAATGGAAGTGAGCAGGGCATGGAATTGGGTTACAGATCCTGAGCACAAGACTTCCTGGCATAAACAACCTTATTCACAGGAGGTCTGATCCATCAGTCTCTGCATTCAACCAAGTACTTTGTTCTTTTTTTTTTTTTTTTTTAACTGATAACTTAAAGCAACTGAAAACAAAACAACCATTTTTTACTGTATCTGTGTATAAAAAATGCATACATACGTGCAAAATTTACATACCTACCACTTTTATGACTTTACCAATCCCACTCTTTTTCTTCCAAATAAAATCTTAGGAGGGAGAAAGATAAGAAAAAGGAAAGTAGGGAATGAGGGTCAAGAAAAAGAGAAAAAACTGCAAAAGTTTGGCTCACTCTCTCCTGCTGGGCACATAATAGCTCTTGCAGCAGAGGATGAAGGCATGGCCAGAGTATTAGATGCCCACCATCTGGCAGGTCAAACAGATAGCCTTCTTTCCCAAGTAGACTTTCCAGATCACTAACACAGATATTTTCAACTACTTCTTCTTTCTTCCTTCCGTTTTTTTTTTTTTTTTTTTTTTTAAAGCAGGAAACCCTTTCTTCAAACTCTTACACAGAAGTTCAACATAAAACAGACTAAAAGGCCAGTGCTGTGGCACACACCTGTAATTCCAACTACCTCGGAGGTTGAGGCAGGATAGGAAAATCTGAGCCTACCATCAGCAACTTAGCAAGACCCTGTCTCAAAGTAAATAATAAAAAGGGCTGGAGATGTACCTCAGGGATAAAGCACCCTTGGGTTTAATCCCCAATACCTGCACCCCCCCAAAAAAAACAAAAACGAATCAGAGAAAAAGTGGAGCTGCTCTGGCTAGATGAAGCCAAGAGGGGAACAGAAGTCTCATCAACCTCCCTCCAAGGACCAGCTTCTAAAAAGGTGCATCTGTGAAAATTGCAGGATTCCAAAGGGATGGGTTCTTCCCAGTTTCACTCTAATAATCTCACTTTAGGGGAAAACTGGTTCATATTTTTGTGTCAACAGAAGTGAACTTATAGTTTGAAAACAGAAAACAGACTAAGAGATATATTAACAAATAGCTAGAAAAATTTAATTATAAGTAAAATGTTAACAATAAATTGCTAAGACAATTAAAAAGCATTTAGGAATACAAATTCTAAGAACTCAGACTAGATTATAGTCATGCTTAGTTTGTTTTTTCTTTTTCTTTCTTTTCTTTTTTTCTTTTTTTTTTTTTTTTTTTTTTTATGCCAGGGATTGAATCTAGGGGCCCTTACCACTGAGTCTTATCCCTAGATCTTTTTATTTTTTGAGACAGGGTCTTGCTAAGTTGCTTGGGGCCTTGCTAAACTGCTAGGACTGACCTTGAACTTGGTATCCTCCTGCCTCAGCCTCTGAGCTACTGGAATTACATGTGTGTGCCACCACACCTGGCACTTATTTCTTATAATAGTCTAAGGAGCTAATGCTTCTATATAAAGACAGAAAGTTTCAAGTAAACAGCATAATTTAATTCCATAACTTAGTATCACCGACCAAACATGTAAGCCATACATGTAAGCTATGATTTTTCTCTAGTCCAACAGATATATAAAAATTAGCAATAAATGACCCTAAAAAATAGCACTTTTTTCAAAAAAACATTTTTTTAGTTGTCAATAGACCTTATTTTATTTATTTATACATGATGCTAAGTATTGAACCCAGGGCCTTGCACATTCCAGGCAAGTGTTTGACCACTGAGCCACAACTCCAGCCCCTGAGAATAGCACTTTTTTTTTTTTTTTGCTGTACTGGGGATCAAACTCAGGGCCTTGTGCTTGCAAGACAAGCACTCTACCAGCTGAGCTATCTCCCCAGCCCGAGAACAGCACTTTTAATATTCCAAAGCATCTTACTCATAAGCTCTAAATAAATATATATACAATTAAATTGTCTTATTTGGTCTCATTTGGAAATATACTTGCCTCACTTAAAATCAAGAGGAATATTCAGATAGTGATTACCAGAAAGTAATAAGTAGATAATTATATAATCTTATATATAAAAATAATTCTCAAAGACAAACTGTGGGCTGGGGTTGTAGCTCAGTGGTAGAGCACTTGCCCAGCATGGGTGAGGCACTGGGTCAATTCTCATCACTGCATATGAATAAATAAAGGTTCAATGACAACTAAAAAAATAAATAAATATTTTTAAAAAGTTACAAGCCATATCTTCTTGAGTGAGTGCTAAAAGTTTAGGGTGGAAAGCTTGAGGGCGCAATTTTGTTTTTATTTTCATTCACTGATTTAATTACAGTTCCTCATAAAGTAATCAGGAAAATTAAATAACTACATAAAGACAATTTTCTTCTCTTTGATAAGTTACAAATTAGCAATAGGAAACAACTTCTCTCATGAGCTACCACTAATGTTCTAATGAGAATAAAGCAACTTCAGAGACAGAAGAAGTTGCCCTCCTAAATGCTGTTAATTACCAGGAAATTAAATCTTAACAGGGAGAAAAAGACCTAGAGAACAGTTCAACTCCACCAAGAAAGATTCAGCTATATACATCCTGATTTTCTCTATTTAGCTATCAGTATTGTTCTAGCAAGCTTCCAATAATGTTTCAGGTTTCTCAATGATCCCCCGAAGGAAGGAAAAGCCATTACCTAAGAATGTTGGGGTGGGAAAGTCTATTCATGAGCTGTACTTCTTTCAGCATATTTGCCCGGTTACTGCTTAATGTGTTCATCTTAAGTGCCATCACTTGACCAGAAGCTCGGTGGCGCACCTATGAAATTAAACAGAGGAAGAAAAGAGGGTCAAGGGCAGCATGAAAATTCTGTTTTACTATCAGTTTAGATAAAATAACTAATTACACTAAAGTCTCACTTCCATTAATATAGATGAATTATTCCATCCAAGACCAAAATTGTTCCATTCTGAGTTATTAACAGAAAAACACTTAATGATACCCCAAGAAACCATGTCTTGTCAGGCGCAGTGGCACAAGCCTATAATCCCAGCAACTCAGGAGTCTGAGGCAGGAGGATCACAAGCCCAAGGCCAGCCTCAGCAATTTAGTGAGACTCTATCTCAAAAAATAAAAAAGGATTTGGGATGTAGCTCAGTGGTAGAATATTCTGGGTTCAATCCCCAGTCCCCACACTCCCCAAAATAAAAAGAAAGAAAAAAGGAAAAAGAAATTATGTATTTTTAATACCTTAAAAAAAAAAAAAGATAGGAGAATTTTTAAGGTGAGTTCTTTATAGGTGACACTAGTAAGTCAGGATGCCAAGAGGAAAAAGTCACATCAGTAGAATTTTCAGCATAATCAGAAGGATGCATGGGTGAGTTTTATATAATACTTAATGAACTATAAAACTATCTTTATAAGACATAAATTCACGTACTTCCAGTCTCCCCACGCACCATAAAATATACCTATAAGATAAAAGCAGGGACTTGGGGTGTAGCTCAGTGGTAGAGCAACTGCCTAGCGTGCACAAGGCCCTGAGTTCGATTTCTAGCCCTCAAAGGAAAAAAGAGAAGTAAAACAAAAAAGCATTGCATACTAAAAATAGAAAGAAGTCACTGAAGCTTTTAGAGATAATATTGTAGTAACTTAACCCAAAGCACCTTATAATCATGTGTAAACAAACTGAAGTTAGACACAACAAACACAGACCATACTAATCAACTATTATCCATGTGCACAGAGGAAATTCCATTTCCAAAAGCATTCACTCTCTAGCGAATTTGATCTATCTTATATGTGTAAATATTATTTTCAAAGCACACTTCACAGATCCTAAAAGCTGGTCTGGGGTTGTGGCTCAGTGGTAGAGTGCTTGCCTAGCATGCATGAGTCATTGGGTTCAATTCTCAGCACGACATATCAATCAACCAATAAATAAAACGAAAACCCATCAACAACTAAAACAATTTTAAAACCATAATACTTTACTTGAAAGAATATTATTTTCACCTTCTAAATGTGATCTTGATAGTAATAAAATGAGACCACCAGTTCAATTATTCACTGAGATGAGTTTCCTGCTAAGGAATTATGAATAAGGCAGCAGAAAAATCATAAAGCCCTAAATACATCTTTACTAGCACTCTGTTTTTTAAAAAATTTCATTTCATATCTTATACAACAGGGACTTGCGATGCAAAAGTTATCATTCTATGAACTTTAGGAGTATTACTTCAGGGCTGGGAAGATAGTTGGTAGAGTGCTTGCCTTGCATGCACAAGACCCTGGGTTCAGTCCCCAATACTACCAAAAAAAAAAAAAAAAAAAAAAAAAAAAAGGAGTATTATTTCAGTATGTTATATGCTTAACCAAGTAGGAATTCCAGTAGAAAATATGAAAATCTACTACTACTAAACTATTTAACCTTGAGTAACTGTACTGATAACAGCCCCAGAAGTTTAAGGTATCTATTAAAACAGGACACTCATCATAGCTTATCTTAGAACTAAAAGCAACAATGTTTGAGAGTGGCCACACAAGAGAAAACACCCAGAGCCAAAGAAGCCCTGATCAGAAAAAAAAACAAGACAGGAGCTAGGGATGTGGCTAAGTGGTACAGCAGATGCCTAGCATGTATCAGACCAGGCTCTGGGTTCAATCCTGGCACCACCAAAAAAAAAAAAAAAAGGAAAAAAAAAGAAAAAGAAAGAAAGAAAGAAAGCACTTCTAGATCACTTTGTGAGATCTGGAACTCAACTGTCTTCTCAATACATCAATGATTCTGTTGTCACAGGCCTCGTGATTGATGAAAGAGAAGTGGCTTTCCTTTTCAGATCTTGCATGGATAAGTTAAAAGAACATTTGTACACAAAGAACTTGCCCCCACAGGATTTTTCCACCTCTATTTACAGAAGACATCTGTGTTTTAATAAGGGCTCTCCATCTGAAAGTCACTCTTATTTTTTTCTTCCATCATTTGAAAACTGTCACTGAGTTTTTAACAAAATGTTCATTTCTAAGAAAGTTTGATACTGAAAGCATGTAAAATTCTGGAATAAGCAATCTGTATTTCATACTAATCAGGAAAAAAAAGCCTAGTCTTTAAATAAGAAAAGATGTTGAATTTGTTCATAATTCATTTCATTTTGTACTTCATCTGCATATAATTTTCTTTCCCTCCTTTCCTCTAGAGTAGCTAACATAATAAGCAATTACAGGAGTGTACCACCTGGCCCACTTTCTCTTTTCCTCTAGTGCTCCCTCAAATTCTACCTATCTTTCAAGGTCACACTCATATATACCGGCCTCTGAAGCCTTCTTTGACTCTCTAGGAACTTTTTATGGTTTCTTTTGTTATAATACTTCTGGACTACTTTCATAACACTAATATAACACCCATCACAAAGTTGTGTACAAAAACATCATCTTACTAGGCTATTAAAAGCACCTGGATCTTGGGACTGTGGCCACACCTGTACACCCAGCAACTTGGGGAGCTGAGGCAGGAGGATCTCAAATTCAAAGTCAACCTCAGCAATTTAGCAAGGGCCTAAGGTCTTAGTGAGATCCTGTCTCAAAATAAAACATAAAAAGTGGGGAGAAGGCGAGGGATATGGCTCACTGGTTAAGCACCCTGAGTTCAATCCCTGGTACGTACCAACCAACCAACAAACAAAAAAAAACAACCACCAGAGACCAGAATCTATATTGAATCTACCATTAGCTTGTAGTGCTTAGAAGGTTTGACACAATGTTGTAAGGGCCCAAAGAAAACAATGATGACAATGTTAATGACCTTCTAACATACTTTCTATGTACCAGTGAATCATTTGTTTATCCATGTGTTTTCTGACAGAGTAGAGCACCTGTCTTTCTTTCTTTCTTTTTTTTTTTTTTTTTTTCCTTCTATTTCTTTTGGGTAGAAGAGATTGGGGGAAGGAGTTACAGAGAAAAGTACTATAAAATCTGTACACCTACATTCATGGCAGCATTATTCACAATAGCTAAAAGGTAGAAGCATCACAAATATTTACTGACAGATAAATGGATAAATGAAATGTGATATAACAGAATATCATTTAGCCTTTAAAAGGTGGTGAATTATGACACATGCTACAATATGGATGAATTTTGAGGACATTTTTGCTAAGTCAAAAAAAGGCAATCACAGTAGGACAAATACTGTATAACTCCACTTATACAAAGTGCTTAGTTGAAATTACACAGATAGTAATGGTGGTTGCCAAGAGATGGAGAAAGAAGAATGGGGAGTTCTGGAGACTGCTTGCATAACAATGGTATACTTAATACTACCAAACTGTACACTTAAAAATGGTTCAGTTGAATATGGTGGTACAGGCCTATAATTCCAGCTATTCAAGAAGCTGAAGAGGAAGACTGCAAGTTCAAGGCCAGCTTAGGCAACTTAGCAAGATCCTGTCTCAAAAACAAAACAAAAGGGCTGGGGATGAAGCTCAGTAGTAGAGTACTTGCATAGCATGTATGAGGTTCTGGGTTCAAGTTCCAGTACCAAAAAGAAAAAAGAAAGGAAGAAAAAAGGTTAAGATGGCAAATTTTATGTTATGTGTATTTTAGCACAATTAAAAATGAACAGATGAATATATGAAAATCACCAAAGTTAGAAAACGACTCTTTGATTGGGGGGAGGGGATTAAACCCAGGACTTCATGCCTGCTAAGCACATACTTTTTTTTTTCAGCAATCATCAAAATTTTTTTTGCTTGCATACCTTCTAATACACACATACTTTTACCACAGAGTTACATCTCCAGCCCTCCTTGACATTTATTTTATTATTTTTACGGTACTAGGAATTGATACCAGGGGTACTTTACCACTGAGTTACATCCCCAGTCCTTTTTATTTTGTATTTTGAAACCGGTTCTTGCTAAATTGCTGAGTCTGACATTGAACTTGGGAACCTCCTGTCTCAACCTCCAGAGTCGCTGGGATTATAGGTCATACCACTGTGCCTGGTCCTCCTTGATTTTTTTTTTTTTTTTTTGTTATCATGAATTAAACCCAGGGGGCGTTTAACCACTGAGTCACATCCCCAGCCTTTTAAAATTTTTATTTTGAGACAAGAGCCTTGCCAAGATGCTGAGGTTGGCTTTGAACTTGCAATGCTCCTGCCTCAGCCTTCCAAACCACTGGGATTACAGGCATACACCACAGCACCTAGCCGCCTCCTTCACTTTTAAATTCATCTGATAATACAACAGCATCTCCAAATCCAGTATCTAAAGAATGGTATAGGAAAATGGTAAGGTGCTTCAGATTTGGAGCTAAAAAGTCTGGATCCAAGTTTTAAAATTTAAATTGTTAAAATGAGTTCACTTTGAAGTGTTCTAAAATGAAGAGTATAAAAGTATCTCATATAACTGAGGATAAAACTAGAAAAATGAGACAATCTGTTATGGTTTGGATCTGAAATGTCCCTTAGCCAAAGGCTAATGTATTGAAGGCTTGGTCCTTGATGCAGCAATATTCACAGACAGGCCTTCTGGGAAGTGATTGGATCATTAGGGCTCATCAATGGATTAATCCATTGGTAGGTTCATAGCTCATGGCATTATTGGGAGGTGGTGGAAACTGTAGGGGGTGGGGCCTAGTTGGAAGAACATCTAAAATATAGAATACCTAGAAGACAATTGGATGTTATTTTTCAACATGTTATAGAGAACAGACAAAATGTAGGGGGGAATAGTCTAGCTTTTAAAAAAATTTACCCAGTACCGCAAAAAAAAAAAAAAAAAAAAAAAAAAAAAAAAATTTACCAACATAACCATCAAAAGGCAATAAGTGAAAACTTGGATTGTGGGTCAAAAAAAATTTGGGAGACAAATGGAGAAAATTTAATAGGGTCTGATATGAAATTATTTTACTGAATTAACTCAGTGGTAAGCAAAGCCTAGTGTGCACAAGCCCCTAGGTTCAATCCCCAACACGAGAAAGAAAAAAGGAGGAAAAGACAAAAAAGCAACATAGCAAAATATTAATAATTATCCCAGCAGCTCAGGAGGCTGAGACAGGAGGATCAAGAGAGTTCAAAGCCATGTGGGGAAAAAGGCACACTCATACATTGCTGGTGGAGTTGCAAATTGGTGTAGCCACTCTAGAAAGCAGTATGGAGATTCCTCAGAAAGCTTGGAATGAGCCACCATTTGACCCAGCTCTCCCACTCCTCTGTTTATACTCAAAGGACTTAAAAACAGCATACTATAGTGATGCAGCCACATCAATGTTCATAGCAGCTCATTTCACAATAGCTAGATTGTGGAACCAACCGAGATGCCCTTCAATTGATGAATGGATAAAGAAACTGTGGTATATATACACAATGGAATATTACTCAGCCATAAAGAAGAATAAAATGATGGCATTTGCTGGTAAATGGATGAAGCTGGAAAATATCATACTAAATGAAATAGGCCAAGGCCAAATGTTTTCTCTGATAAGTGGATGACAATACATAATGAGGGGGGTTGGGGGGATAGAAGAATGAAGGAACTTTGGATGGTGTACAGGAAAAAAAAAAAAAGAGCTCAAAGCCATCTTCAGCAAAAGCAAAGTGCCATGAAACTCAGTGAGACCCGGTCCCTAAATAAAATACAAAATAGAACTGGGGTGTGTGGTTCAGTGCTGAGTACCCCCGAGTTCAATCCCCAGTAACCTCCCCCCCAAAAAATTAAGGGCTGGGGCTGTGGCTAAGTGGTGAAGTACTTGCTTGGCATGCATGAGACCCTGGGTTCAAATCCCCCAGCACCAAAAAAAAAAAAAAATTAATAATTAGTGAATCTAGGTAAAGAAACTACAGGAGTTTTTATATGATTCTATTTTCTAGATACAAAAAAGTTACAGGGCTGGGGACTTGGCTCACTGGTAGAGCACTTGCCTAGCATACACAAAGCCCTGGGTTCAAAGTCCCAGCACTGGGGGAAAAAAAAATCCAAAAAGTTTAAATAAATAAATAAAATCTTTTAATTTCTCCCATAAATGTGACAACAGGAAAAAACTATTTTTTAAATGTGGGAGAAAATTCTTCACATGGCAATATATCCAAGCCTATGTTAAAACAGAAAAAAAAAAGTAGAAGCTTAAATATTAATAGTGCTTAGTAGTGGTTAATACCAGTAAACCTATCAATCATTTTTCTTCATTTTCCAATTCTTTTACAAGGTACTCATTTTAGTCTCCTAATAGAAAACAAAGCTTTACAATTTTAACTCATATTTCTTTTTAAATGATTAATATATATTTTCTTTGTAACACATTAAAACAATATAAATAAAACTAAAGTCCCTTTTTGACTACCAACTAAATTAATCCCAATCTTCTGTTCCCATTCCCAGAGATATTGTCCCAAAACATGATAAGTACCCTTCCAGGCCTTTTAAAAAATGCACTGTCACATAACAAAATACTGACACAAGGATACATGTTATAGTATGATTTTAAAAATATAAATATGACTATATCTCATTTATACTTTTTTACTCAAAGATATCCTTAAAATCTTTCCAAGTGTTATTGTTTAGATATTGTGTGAAACGATGTAAGAAAGTTTAAAGGTGAAATGATTGGGTTATGAAAGCCTTAATATAACCAGTGAATTAATCCCCGGACAGGGATTAACTAGATACTAACTGTAGGCAGGTAGGGTGTGGTCAGAGGAGGTGGGTAACTGAGGGTGTGCCTTCAGAGTACATACTGGTTTTTTGTTTTCTGAATCCAGGAGCACTCCACCAGTGAGCTACATCCCTAGCCCTATTTTGTATTTTATTTAGAGACAAGGTCTCACTGAGTTGCTTAGGGTCTCACTAAATTTCTGAGGCTGGCTTTGAACTTGGGATTTTCCTGCCTTAGCCTCCTGAGCTGCTGAAGGGTGTACATTTTGTTCATGGTAACGGGAGCACTCTCTCTCTCCCCTCTCCCTCCAGAGCTGCTTTTCTCTACCACGTCCTTCTGCCACTATGTTCTTCTTTATCTCTAGCTCAGAGCAATGGAGTTAGTCATCTATGAACTGAGACCTCTGAAACTGCAAGCGCCAAATAAACATTTTCTCCTCTAAAATTTTTCTTGTCTGGCCTTTTAAAATTTTTCTTGTCTGGTTGCAGGAGCAGTAAAGGTGACTAAAACACCAAGTTAATATTAAAAAATGTACTCATCTACCTCAACAGAAGCAGACTAGTGATTGCTTATACTGGGGAAAGGAAGAAGCACAGGGGTAGAGATCAACTATTTTGATTAATCTAATTTAAAATTAGATCATAGCGATGATTACATAACCCTAGAAGTACAAAAAACATTGAATTTCACACTTTAAAAAAGTGACTTACATACCAACTGTCTGAATAAAACTGTTTTTTAAGTCATAACAGCAACACTGGTCAAAATAATTGAAAAAGTTTTAATTCTGTTAAGCAACATGTTATTCAATATGATAATAGGTGAGAAAAAAAAAACCTAAATAGATAGTTTCCTTTAAAAAACTGATAAGGATTGGGTGTAACTCAATGGTAGAGCACTTGCCTAGCATGTGTGAGGCTCTGGGTCAAGTCCATGGCACTGGAAAGAAAAACACAAACAAAAACCTGAGAGTATGGAATCCAACCTTAAAGGAAACAAAAGTTCTACAGAATAGAGAATTCTATTCAACATGCTCAAAGTTCAAATACCCCGCAGGTTCCAGGGAAGTTTCAGCAGTACCACCAAAACAAGCAAAGAGAAGCCAAAAATACCATCAAAGGACAATACTAAAGTCACTAGAAAAGTCTTGGCAAACAAGTGTCTCTGCCAGCATGGTAGTATCTAATAACTGTATTGTACTGCCAGGCATGGTGTTGTACACCTACCTATAATCCTAGCTGCTTGGGAGGCTGAGGCAGAAGGATACCAAATTCAAGGCCAACCTCAGCAACTTAGGGAAACCATGCCTTAAAATTTAAAAATAAAAAATAAAAAGGCCTCTGGGTTCAACTCCCAGTACAAAAATAAGATAATTTTATTTTTTTAAAAAAGTCTGGGAATGGGGCCAGGATATAGCTCAGCACTTGTCTTGCATGCACAAGGCCCTGGGTTCAATCCCCAGCACCACAAAAAAAAAAAAAAAAAAAAAAAAAAGACTGATAAAGTAGTAGCTCAGTGGTGGTAAAGAATGCACTTGGGTTCAATCCACTATATTCAAAAAAAGAGTATTAACAACGATAATAATTTTACCCTATCATTCCAAATTCCTCTGGACAGTCTGAACAAAGGGAAGAAAGGAAGAGGCCAACCAGGAGAAAAAAATGATATAAAGAATAATCAGAAGTCATGAATCACTAATTAAAGTTACTGATCACAGTCACCAAAAAAAAATATAATGTGACATTAGATAGACATCAATCAGGAAGAGTTTCTCCATTAATCAAAGACTTAGAATACATCCCAAAATTAAAACCAGAGTTGAAAATAACAAAGATCTGCAAAAACAGCCACAAACCACAACTAAAGGCATGCCAATTGTGTGCATGCAGCTTGGAAGTGACTGATAATCTTTCGTTACTATTTTCAGTTCCATTTCAAATACTAGCAAATATCATCTTTTATATACAAGGCATTGTGCTAGACACTGAGAAGACTATACATCAACATGAGACATTAGTTTATCAGATCTTCCAGCAATTTCTGCCTCAAATTACCAGGTTATCTTCTTGTTCTGCATCCTAAAAATCTTCAATGGCTCACTAATTTGGGGAATAAAGTCCAAATTTCTTGGTTAAACTAAATTCATCAACTCTTCCCTATAATGACTCACACCATTTAAGAAGTCACAGTGTATCATAAACAGCAAATTGGTATAGCAACATTAATATCAAGCAAAACAGTTGAAAGTAGTTTTTAACAGAGATTGTAACAGTTACTCAGGAGGCCTTTTAGAAATGTTCAGGTGAAGTGCTCTGACTATCACAATGATTGGGGGTGAGAAGTGCTGCTGGCCACAGATGGTAGACATTCTGTAAGGTAGAGAATAGTCCTACACAAGAAAACATTATTTCATGTGCTATACTGCATTCAAATATATTACCAGACATTCATATAAATGAAAAAATATTTATAATTGCCTGAGTTGGACTGAATTCCATTTTACATAAAAACAAAATCATCTTGCATGGTTTTAATAAATACTGAATTTTCCAGGAGTACAAAAATGAGGGAGGGGAAAATTTGTTTTGTTTTGTTCATAACATCAGTAAGGACTGGTCTATATTTCAGAAAATCATACCACAATGATACTCCTGGCAAATGAATTCCAATACAACACACCTATATCAGAATCCATTTGTAGCTTTTATTTTTTTTTCATTTGTAGCTTTCAGAGTCATAATAATTTATTTAGTCTTTATTTCAAAATACCAAATATAAATTAAAAAGTCTATTTTTATTTTACCTGCAAAGAAATTATCAGGTTACTCTGTCAACTTTTTTCCCCTAATGAAATATTCAAAATTAAGTAAAACACTGATAAAACTGACAAAGATATATCATATATCCTTATTTTTCTCTCCTTCATTAATCTAATGTCTTGGCAAACTATCCTTATTACAATTGAAGGTACTTTCTCTTATCACATACAACAAAAAAAAATCTAGTCTGTTAATGCATTTTTATTCTAATAACACTGTAATCTCTGCTCTTTAATTTTCCTTACTGCATAGTTTCTAATCATTTTCTCTTAAATCTAAACTTAAGTCATTTGTAAGAGGGCAAAATCAACTAATTACTTCAGTATGTCTTCTATAATAGGACCAAAGTTTGAATATTAAAGTCTATGTTTTTATTAATTTAATTTTCCTTTATTTTTCCTTTACCATGTATAGTTAGGGTATCATGGTCATCTTTTTAAACTTATGAGCAATGATAACCTAAATTACATGTCAATTTCATTTCAGAATAGTTAAAAGCATGTTAAATGTGTTATAAAATACCCTTTTTACTTTATTTATTTTTGTTGTTGTTGTTTGTTTGTTTTTTAATGTGGTGCTGGGGATCAAACCCAGTGTCTCACGCTTGCTAGGCACACGTTGTACCACTGAGCCTCAACCCCAGACCCCTTTTTACTTTTTGAGACAAGATCCCACTAAATTGCCAAGATTGGTCTCAAACTTGGCAATCTTCCTGCTTCATTCTCTGGAGTAGCTTGAATTATAGGGGAATGCCACTCTGCCTGGCCATTTATACTATTTGCTATGTACTAGATTTTGCTGTGTAATTGCTTAAAATATATTAACTTATCTAAACCTCAAAATAATCCTCTGAGGCAAATATTAATATCCCTGTTTTATAGTTATAAAAACGAAGGCATACAGTGATAAAATAACTTTCTCAAGATCATACACCTAGTAAATGGCAGTGCTATTATTTTGAACATAGACAAAGGAGAGAATATTAAGCCTGACAGGATTGAAATAAACTGATCTAAGGGGAAAAGCACTGTGTGGACACACAATTATTCTGTTAAGAAATAATTGTCAAAAAAAAAAAAAGAAATAATGGTCATGATCATATATATATATGTTGTTAGATAGATATCTAGATATATCTAATAACATAGCCTTGTAATGCAGAAAGCAGAAACTGACAATATCAAGCAAATCTGACAAATCCAAGATCTTTATGAGACATTTTAACACACCTTATGGAAATGAGTGAGGATATGAAACATTTTTAAAAGTATTTTTAGTTGTAGATGAACACGATATCTTTATTTTTTTTATGTGGTGCTGAGAACCCAACGCAGTGCCTTACACGTGTTGGCAAGTGCTCTGCCACTGAACCGCAACCCAGCCCAATATGGAACATTTTAATAATAAAATTAGCACACTTGATCTAATCCTGCTTCAAGAAAGGCAGACTTTTTTTTTTAATTGAGAATATCTGAAACACAAACACAGGAACTACATCATAAAGAGATTCTGAAAAAACTTCAAAGCAAGTCAGGTGTGGTAGTATACACTTATAATACCAGTGACTCAGGAGGCTGAAGCAGGAGGATCACAAGGGCAGTCTCAGCAACTTAGTGAGGCCCTAAGCAATTTATAGAGATTTCAAAATAAACAAAAAGGGCTGGGGAGGTGGTTCACTGATTAAGCATCCCTGGGTTCAATACTCAGTACCAAATAAACAAAGAAAAACAAAAAAAAACACATCAAAGTGATTCGAGAACCGCATTTCCAGAACACCAGAAAATAAAACTTGACAAAAACAATTAAAAAGATAACCGTCTTTCTAGCATCTGCAAGACCCTGGGTATGGTCCTCAACACCACCTAGAACAAAAGCCAAAAAAGATAACTGAAAATAAGTTTATCTATTTGGAGACTAAAAAATACACTATTAAATAACTCATGGGTAGGTGAGTGTAATTGTGTGCACCTGGGTCCCTCATTTGAGCCCAGGGGAGGATAGAGGGCAACCTGAGCAGCATAGCAAGACCCCATCTCAAAATAAAACAAATTAAGAAAAACACAACGAATTATAAAATATTTAGAAACTGATCGACAAAGCATGTACATCAAAACATTAGTACTAACATGGTACTTAAGAAGTACTTTATGGCCCTCGAACCCTGAGCTACATCCCCAATCCTTTTTATTTATTTATTTTTATTTTAAAACAGGGTCCCACTAAGTTGCTTAGGGCTTTGCTGAATTTCTGAGGCTAGCTTCAAACTTGCAATCCTGCCTCAGCCTTTCTAGTGACTGAAATTACAAGCATGAACCACAGCACCCAGTTGAACCCATCCATTAAAAAACAAGCAGAATAGGTAATACTAATTATCTACCCAACATCTATTTCTTTTTTTCTTAACTGATCAAACCTCAAGTGGCAAGTTCCTCAATTAAAACACTGAATCTGTGTTCACATCACATCAGATAACCCAAAAAACAATAAAAACAATCTCAATCTTCCTGGCAGCCTGGAGAGTCCACGTAGCACAGAGAAGAGAAGATCCAAGTAGGAACTGCCATGTGAGGCTTCTGAGAATGTCATTGTTTCTTGATGAAATTGTTCTTTTTCCTTCCTCTTTTTTATAGCCTGAAGCAAAGATTCATGATATCTACATCAGGAGTGGTTATCTTGTGCTATGGTTTGGATGTGGTTTGTTTTCCAAGGATTCGTGTGTTGGGGCTTGATCCCTAGTGTGGTGATGTGGGAACAGTGGAACCTTTAAAAGGTGTGGCCTAGTGGGAGGTCTTTAGGTCATAGAGGGCATACCTACAGAAGGAAGGAATATAATAGCTCTCAAAGGACTCCTTAGTTCTCTCAAGAGCATGTTGTTAGCCAGGCACACTGAGCTCCTCTGTAATCCCAGCCACTCCAGAGGCTGAGGCGGGGGATCACAAGTTCGAGGCCAGCTTGGGCAATTTAGCAAGAACCTATCTCAAAATAAAAATAAAAAGGGGCAGGGGGTGTAATTCAGTGGTACAGCACCACTGGGTTAAATCCCTAGTATTGCCACACACACAAACACAGCAAGTTGCTATGAAAGTCTAAACCTGATCTGAATAGATGCCTGTAATATCAGGAGCTCAGGCAGGATTCCAAGTTCAAAGCCAGCCTCAGCAACTTAGCAAGGCCCTGAACAACTTAGTGAGATCCTGTCTCAAAATGAAAAATAAAAGCTGGGCATGGTGGCACACTCCTGTAATCCCATCAGCTCCAGAGGCTAAGGCAGGAGAATTACAAAGTTCAAGGCCAGCCTCAGCAAAGTCAAGGTGCTAAGCAACTCAGTGAGATCCTTCTCTAAAAATACAAAAAGTAGGGCTGAGGATGTGGCTCAGTGGTCGAGTGCCCCTGAGTTCAATCCCCAGTACCCCTAAAATAAAAAATAAATAAAAATAAAAAATAAAAAGGGTTGGGGATATGGCTTACTGGTTAAGCACCACTGGGTTCAATCCCTGGTACCAAAAAAAAAAAAAAAAAAAAAAGAGAGAGAGAGAGGGAGAGAGAGAAGACCCTGATCTGTGAATCACTCTCTGCTTTCTGTCTGGTGATGTGATCTCTTTCTCCCCAACGCACTCCTGACATTATAGTACCATCTGCTATGAGCCTTCACTAGAATCAAATTGATGCCAGTGCTATGCCCTTGAACTGTGAGCCAAATAAATCTTTTTTCTTTTTCTTTTTCTTTTAGGGGGAGGTGAGGGGCACTGGTGATTGAACTCAAGGGTGCTTAACCACTGAACCACATCCCTAGCCCCATTTTGTATTTTATTTAGAGACAGGTTCTCACTGAGTTGGTTAGCACCTTGCTTTTGCTGAGGCTGGCGTTCCCCCACCCCCGAGGTTGGCTTTGAACTTGCAATCCTCCTGTCTCAGCCCTCTCAAGCCACAATAAATCTCTTTTCTTTATAAATTGGCCTGCCACAGGTATTTTGTTACAAGAATGAAAAATGAACTAATGCATCTTGTACCCAAAAGGACAAAGGCCACACACTAAAGATAGAAGAGGCAAATACTGGGCACAATGATGCATGCCTACAATCCCACCTACTGGGAAGGCTAAGGCAAGATTACAAGTTTGAGGCTACCCTAGGTAACTGAGTAAGACCCTACCTCAAAATAAAAATAAAAAGGGCACCCCTCAGTTCAATCCTCAGTATCACACACACAAAAAAAGCAGCAGCAGCAGCAGCAGCTTAGATTGTAGATAACTCCCTCAAAAAGCTACACAGCACGAGCAACAACAGGTGTTGGCGAGGATGTGGGGAGAAAGGTACACTCATACACTGCTGGTGGGGCTGCAAATTAGTGCAGCCACTATGGAAAGCAGTGTGGAGATTCCTTAGAAAACTTGGAATGGAACCACCATTTGACCCAGCTATCCCACTCCTTGGTCTATACCCAAAGGACTTAAAATCTGCATACTACAGAAATACAGCCACATCAATGTTCATAGCTGCTCAATTCACAATAGCCAGACTGTGGAACCAACCTAGATGCCCTTCAATTGATGAGTGGATAAAGAAACTGTGGTATATATATACAATGGAATATTACTCAGCCATAAAGAATGATAAAATTATGACATTTGCAGGCAAATGGATGAAATTGGAGAATATCATGCTAAGTGAGATAGGCCGATCTCAAAAAGCCAAAGGACGAATGATATCGCTGATAAGTGGAGGATGACACATAATGGGGAGGAGGGAAGGGTTAGAGTTAGGGTTAGGGAGGGGGGCAAGTATGGAGGAAGGAACTACTGTATAGAGGGTAAAGAGGGGTGGGAGGGGTGGGGGGAAGGGAAAAAATAACAGAATGAATCAAACAACATTGCTCTATGTAAATTTATGATTACACAAATGGTATGCCTTTACGCCATGTACAAACAGAGAAACAACATGTATCCCATTTGTTTAAAAAAAAAAAAAAAAAAAAAAAAAAAAAAAAAAAAGCTACACAGCAGGGGCTGGGGTTGTAGTTCAGTGGTAGAGCACTTGCCCTGTACATGTGAGCCATTGGGTTCTAACCTTAGCACCACATAAAAATAAATAAAATAAAGGTATTGTGTCCATCTACAACTAAAAATTTATTTGGAAAACAAAAAACTACACAACACAGGAATTTTTTCCAAGATTTCTTCAGAAAAATTAATCTCTAGTCAGGCGCAGTGGTACACACCTGTAATCCTAGCAATTTGAGAGGCTGAGGCAGGAGGATTTCAAGTTTGAGGCCAGCCTCAACAATTAAGCAAGACCCTGAGCAACTTAGCAAGACCCTATCTCAAAATAAAATCTAAAAAAGGACTGGGGATATAGCTCAATGGTCAAGTGCCCTTGGGTTCAATCCCGAGTACCACAAAAAAAGAAAAAAAAATTAATCTCTTATTTGAATAAACCTCTGTGTTCATGTTTCTGTAACATACTGCCAAAGACAATACTAACTCATTTGCAAAACATTAGAAACAAATGGGTTAAAGGTCAACTACAATGCTAGAAAAACAAAAGATTAAACCTAAAGAATGTATACTTATAAAGATAAAAGCAAAATTATGAACTAAAAAGCAAAGAAACTATTAATAGGGAGGTTCGACAAACCAAAAGCTAATTTGAGGGAGGAAAAAATAAAATACAGAACCATAACTCCAAATGACTCTGATCAAGAAAAAAACAATTATCTTTTGGTCCTTACCTACCCTGCCAGATTCATCACAGGTCTGCCACTCCTTTATGTGCACCACCAGGCTTTTCTTACCATTCCTGGAATATTCCTTACTCCTTTGTGCCTCTATGCATTTTTTCACATCTGTACAGTACACCCTTTCCATGTTCGTTCTGCCTGAAAAGCTTTTTCTTTCTCTTATCCTTCAAGAAAATGCAAAGGTAATTTTGTCTGGACATCCTTCTCTGACCTCTTCAAACAAGGTTTGTACCGGCACCTTGTGCTGTACCTAGCACCCTATCCAGATTTTCACACACTTACTACCAACTATGTGTTGTGCAATTTCAATTCATTACCAAACATTCTGTTTTAGCAGATACTACATTTTAAGAGGATTTCCTGTCTTCGACCCTAAGCAAGGAACTCTTCCAGGGCAGGACTTTTATTTATTTTTCTATTCCAAATACCTAGCTCAATATCTTACACCTAATAAGCATTACCTAAATATTTATGGAATAAATAAGAGAACAAATAATTATAGTGTTTATTACATGCTAGAATAGATGTGTCAGCAAACTGCTGAGATCACAAAGCGCAAGCAACCAATCAAGCAAGTAACCTCAATGCAAAATAACTCACTCTAGAATCATCTTTTTGTAGTTATGGTTCACATGTTTTTATATGTCATTTACAGAAAGACTTCTAAGCACGGAATAAATCCAACGTTTACATGCAACTTGGTATGATTTCATTTTATGTTATTCCAGTTTAATAAACAATAAGGTGAAGGATCTTGGGAGATAATTCTGCACAGCAATACTGCACACAGTAAAATTTGCTGCTAGATAAATAAATCTCTTGATGTCAACTAGTGCTGAGCTTAGCCCACAAGAGGCATCTACAAAATTCTTTACTCAAACAGGAATCGGCAAGTGCTCCACCACTGAGCTCCATCCATCCTTAGTCAGGAGGTCTCATTTAAACACAGCAATTCAATTCACACACCCCAAAACACTGAACCTCTCCAGAAAGGCTTCCTCCCTGAAACCCTTGTACCTCAAGGGGGTTGCAAAAAAAAAAAAAAAAAAAAAAAAGCAACAGGGAAAACAATAGGAAATTTAGCAAGAAGCATCTTTGAGAAACAATAAGAACATGAAACAAAGACTGAATCTAAAGTGCAAAACCCTAAGAAGCACTGCACTGTTACCATCCTCTTCCTCCAAGCTATTAATTAATGCTAAACTCCTTTAAATAGAGTAGTGGCTTCAGTCCCATCAATTTATAGATTTGACAACTTCCCTGATCTTTAGGGATCTATTTCTGACTTCTGCTTGTCTCTCTTGCTATTTTTTCCCCTCTTCTCCACACCCTCCCCCAAATAAAGATATTTCTCAAGGATCAATCCTTGCTGCTCTAGTCTTCTATATCCATATTTTCCTTAATTAATTCTCACATCCAAAACATTTTTAGCTTTAGTGGTTAAAAATGTGTTATTAATATGGTTAAAATTTTATGTTACTCGTAAATAACACTGTTTTGATGTCAGAGTAATACTGTACAATTAAGGATTTTTCTCGACACTTGGTCTTCCTTCCCATTTTTGATTTTAAAGGTTACCTTAATTTTCTGACTTCCTCATACAGTTCAACTCTGAAATAGATGCTTTAATGCAACAAAAAAAGGCATGCCTGAGCACATGCACACACACTAGTGTGTGGATATTTTGGGTGTTGGGGATGGTTCTGATCAATTCTACAACGTACCACTTTGTTTCACACTTAGCCTTGGAATATTTTGACATCTCAGTCAGAGCAAACCTTCTGAAAACCAATGTGGCAGAAATGTCTAATATGCTATCTCCTAACATTTATTTCTCATGTAGAATATGTACTGCTTAGCCATTTTACATTGGTGTTTTTTGGCAGGGGGCATGGGGTACCAAAGATTGAACTCAGGGGCACTCAAACACTGAGTCACAGTGTTTAAATATTTTATTTAGATACAGGGTATTTTATTTAGAGACAGGGTCTCACTGAGTTGCTTAACACCCCGCTTTTGCTGAGGCTGCCTTTGAACTCGAGATCTTCCTACCTCAGCCTCCCAAGTCACTGGGATTACAGAAATGTGCCACTGTGTCCAGTAACATTTGGTTACTAAAACATACAAAAGCACTGCATCTTATTAGAACAGTAGCACACAGTGTTTATGAAAGAGAGGCACATGGAGAAGCACAAGTACAACCATATAATAAAATACAGACAATTTAAGAAAAATCCTTTATAGACTCAGCCTGCAACAATTATTACATTTAAAAGACAAAGATTCACTTTCTTGCAAATTTTACAAGTCACAATTTGAGAGGTTAAGAAATATTGATTATGCTGGGTGTGATAGTGCATGTCTTTAGTAGCAGCTACTTTGATGGCTGAGGCAGAAGGACTGCTTGAGCCCAGAAGTTGGATGCTAGCCTAGGCAACATAGAGAAACCCCATTTAAAAAAAAAAAAAAAATTATCATCAGCTTTTGGTATAATTGGGACACCAAGTCACTGCAACAGCACTATTATTTTGAAACTCCTTGTCTAAATTCCCAAAGCTATCAGATAATATAAAACCTTCACCCTCACCTTCCTAAGCAGAAAAATAAAACATCCCAGAACAAAATAACATTCACTTGTTAAAAATAAAACCACAACTGTTGATATTGCTACAGATTCAAAATTCTCATGACAAACTACACATGTACTAAATAGTAAATGCATAATCATGAACATAAGTCAAATTTTCAGTACCAAAAAGATGGCAAATATCAGGCTCTTTTAGTTTATAAATTTATTGTTCCTTACAGCTTGGCATTTCCAGACACGGTATTGCCAGTATAGAAAAATATACCAAGGGGTGGGTCAGCCTCTATCTTATAACTAGTTATATACTTACAATGCAAAATTAATCAGGCTGAAGCCAGGCACAGTAACACATGCCTATAATCCCAGGCATGATGCAGGCTGGAGGCTGAGACAGGAGGACCCCAAGTTTAAGACCAGCCTTGGCAATTTGCCAAGACTCTGTCTCAAATTAAAAATATAAAGGGGATGTAATTCACCTATGGGTTCAATCCCTAGTACCTTATATACACACAAATCAATCACAGTAAACTCTATTTTTTAAAAGTGGAAAAAAAAAAAAAAGCCAGGTGTGGTGGCACATGCTTGTAATCCCAGCAGCTCAGGAGGCTGAAGCAGGAGGATCACAAGTTCTGGGCCAACCTCAGCAACTTAGCAAGGTCCTAAGCAACTGAGTGACACCCTGTCTCAAAATAAAGTCATAAAAAGGTCTGGGGATATAACTCAGTGGTAAAGTAGCCCTGGGTTCAATTCCCAGTACCAACTAAAAAAGAATAAAAAAAGTGAAAAAATAATCAAATTTACTATCTTCCACAAACAGTGTAGATAAAAATTATCAAAACAGCCTGTTTCCTTCTTGTATATTGAATCAATATTAGGTTAAATTTTTTGTTCATAAATTAGGTAGAGAGGAATTCAAATCCTAACTGTACCACTTACTTGTTATGATATTTGGCAAGATACCAAACCTCAGTTTCCTCATTTATAAAATGCAAGTACAATGACTTACAGGATTGTTATAGTTATTAAACAAGATAACATATACACATTCTTAACAGAATACCTAGCCCAATGAAAAGAACTCAGTAAATCTTAGCTGCCTACATAGCAGAAATAATAATTAGCCCCTAAATAGGGCTGTTATGTATGGACATTAATCTAAGTGCTTTACATATATTACTTCATCATATCTGTATAAAATAGTTTTTCAACAAAGAAATGAAAGAGAAGTCAAGTAACTTGTCCATAGTTAGAAAGTTTATAAATGGTAGCCAAGATAAACCAAGATAGTCTATGTCCAGAATTGCTCTGCTATCCTCACAATGTGTTCCTGTACTATACACACACACACTTATAGGTAAACTACATGTATAATTTTTCCCTCATGCAACAAATATTTAGTGAGTGCTCTCTATGTAGCAGAATCTGTGCTACAAAAAGTTTTTGTTGTTGTTTTTGTGGGGTGTTTTTTGTTTTGTTGGTATTGACGATTGAACCTAGGAGCACTTTACCACTTAAATACATTCTAGCCCTTTTTATTTTTTATTTTGAGTCAAGGTCTTGCTAAGTTTCTGAGACTGGCCTCCAACTTGAGATACTCCTATCTTCAGCCTCCCAAATTGTTGACATTACAAGTGTGTCTACTGCTACTATGCCAGGCTTATATTTTATTACGTGTGTATGTTTGTGGGTGGGTACTGGGGATAGAAGCCAGGATCCTATACATGCTAGGCAAGTGCTCTACTACTGAACTACATGTCCAGTCCTCTTCTATACTTTGAGGCAGGGTCTTGTTAAATTACACAGGCTGGCCTCAAACTTGCAATCCTCCAGCCTCAGTTCATCCCCCAAGTAGTTGGGATTATAAGTGTGCACCACTATGCCTGGCAATAGCTTAAATCATTTCACTCTTCTCCATCTCCATTGCCTTTCCACCCTCCTCACTTTTAATATATATAAATTATATCACATCTTTCACCTAGACCACTGAATATGGAATCTAATTCTTACCCTCTCCAATTCATTTGATGTCTTACAGTCAGAACAATCCTTTTATGAAGTATATCAGAACACAGGGCTGGGGATATAGCTCAGTTGGTAGAGTGCTTGCCTTGCAAGCACAAGGCCCTGGGTTCAATCTCCAGCCCCGCGGGGTGGTGGGGCAGGGGTTGTATATCAGAACACAACAACCTGCTTCAAATAAAATCCTGTAAGATAAAGTCCAAAATACTTATTTCTGAGCACGTCTGTGGATTATGAAGTTCTCGACATTAAACTTTTACTTACCTCTGCAACATCATTTCACCTCTTACCAGTTTCCCTGGACCATTTTCTCTAGCCGTTCTAGACTTTTCAGCTCTTCAACTCTACCCAAGACTCTACCAATCTAGGCCTATGAATGGACTATGCCTTCTGCCTGGAATTTTTTATTTCCAATCTACTCCTTACCTGGCTACTCACCCTTCAGGTCTCAGTTTAAACCTCACTTTCCCAGGAAGATCATTCTGCTTCCCCAAATTAGATTATGGCCTTCTTGTATTCCTACTGTACTCTGTGCGGTGACCAAATTTAGATGGCCCTCATGATCCCTGCCTCCTAGGGTTCAAACGCCTGTGATCCCTTTCATAAACAGAATCTATGACTTCTAACCAATACAGTATGGCCAAAGTAACTTTAACCTAATTTATATCTAAAAAATAAAAATGGTTGGGGAGGTAGTTCAGAGGTAAAGCACCCTGGAGTTCATTCCCTAGTACTGAAAAAAAAGAAAAAAAAAATAGCCACAAGTTGTTAATTTATATGTGATTCCATTTGTATGAAATGTCCAAAATAAGTAAATCTATAAAGGCAGGAAGCAGATTAGACATTGCCAGGAGCTGGGGAAAGAGAAGAATGGAATGAAGAAAGACTATTGAGAATAAGTCTTCTTTTTAGAACAATAAAAACATTCTAAAATTAGACAGTGGTGATGGATGCACACAGCCTTGTGAATATATTAAAGATCGCCGAATTGTTTGTTTTAAATGAAAGACTTTTCAGAATGTAAATTATTTCACAGTAAAGTTATTTATATATATGTGTATGTATGTGTGTGTGTGTGTGTGTGTGTGTGTGTATATATATATATATATATTTTTTTTTTTTTAGTTGTAGGTGGACACAATACCTCTAGTCCATTCATAGGCTTAGACTGGTAGAGTATTGGGTTCAGTTGAAGAGCTGAAAGAAGTCTAGAATGGCTAGAGAAAATGGTCCAGGGAAATTGGTAAGAGGTAAAATGATGTTGCAGAGGTAAGTAAAAGTTTAATGTTGTCATAATACCTTTATTTTTATGCAGTGCCTGAGGACCAAACCCAGAGCCTCACATGTTCTAGGCAAGTGCTCTACCACTGAGCCACAGCCCTAAAGCTGTTATTTTTAAGAATTTACATTGGTACTATATTGTGGAATGGGATTCCAGGTTTTACAGTTTTCACAATGGATACTAAAGAGTTATCCCATGGAATAATAAAGCATACTTGAGTTATTATAAAAGACTAGAACAGCCAGACACAGTCAAACATGCCTGTAATATATATACGCCTGTAATACCAGTAACTCAGGAGGCTGAAGCAGGAGGATCACAAGTTCCAGTCCAGTCTGAGCAACTTAGTGAGACCCAGTCTCAAAATAAAAAAATTCAAATGCTGAGATGTTACCCAGTGATACAGCATCCCAGGGTTCAATTCCCAATACTGTTTAAAAAAAAAAAAAAAAAAAAAACTAGAACAATCTTTGCTTTCCAAGATTTTAAGGAATGAAACTATTACACTCTCAAAGAAGACAAGGTCTGGTATAAAAAGAAAGCAATAACCTACTGTATCCCAATGGATGCATGCTTAATTTCAGTTTGTCAGCCACAGCTACACTGGAGCTGGATCAATTTTCCACCTACCAGAGAATGAGAGGCTGGATCAATTATGACATTTGATTTTACCTATTTCTCTCTTACAAATGTACAATAAACTGAGTCACTCCACTTACACAACCCCAGTTTTTCCTTAGATTTCACTAACATCCAAAATGTTGTAATTTTCTTAGAAACACTGAAATTATCCCCATCTCAGTTTCATGGTTTAAAAAAAGGGGGAAGGGAATATTAAGTCAAAGGAAGCTGGGCACAGTAGTGTACACCTATAATACCAGATACTAAGGGTAGGGGCAGCTAAGGTAGGAAGATCACAAGGTCAAGGTCAGTGTAGGAAACTTAATGAGATTCCTGTCTCCAAATAAAAACTCAAAAAGTCTAGGAATGTAGCTCTGTGGTACAATGTCCCCCTGAGTTCAATTATCAGTACTAAAAAATATGTATATAATATATATGTATATATTATATATAATGTATATATATTATATATATTGTATATACATATTATATATTACAATGCAAAACTACCCACCCACAATATATATATGTATATACACATGTATATTATATGTATATATTATACATAACAAATGTCTGTATAACATCTAAAGTTAAATATGACAAAAACATCTACATATATGTTAAAATATAATTTGATACATATATTAGCTATATATGTGATATATATCATATATATAAAAAATATATATTTATAGGCACAAACTGAATCTAGCAGCATATGAAAAAGTATCCTTGGATTTTGTATCCATGAATTCAACCAATCATGGATCAAAAATATTTGAAAGCAAAATTACTTGTGTCCTGATAGACTCTTTTCTTGTCATTATTCCCTAAACAATGCTATAAAACAAGTATTTACCTAGCATTTATACTGTATCAGCTACTAAAAGTAATCTAGAGATGATTTAAAGTATAGGAGAACACATAGGTTTTATTGCAAATATTATATCATTATAATTATATAAGGAACTTGAGCATTCTCTGACTTTGGTATTCTTGGGGATCTTGGAACCAAACTCCCATGGATACCAAAGGCTCTAACAAAACCTCAGTAAGGCTGGGCGCTGTGACACATGCCTATAATCCCAGCTACTCAAGAGGCTGAGGCAGGAAGATCACAAGTTTGAAGTCATTCTGGGCAATATCGTTAAGACTATGCATCAAAATTTTAAAATGAAATAAAAACGGCTGGGAATGTAGCTCAGTGGTAGAATGCCCCTTGGTTCAATCCCAGTACTGAAGAAGGAAAAAGAATCAAAGAAACCTCAGTAATTTAGACTCTGGTAAATGGTTCTTACTGAAGATAGGCCTTTGTTAAGAACAGATGAACTTCACACATGATAAGCAAGCACTGAACCAATGAGCTGCAAACCCAGCCCTATTCATTATTTCTAATGGCATGTTTGGAAATAGCTCAATATTCATAGGAAACTACTTAAATAAATTATTAAACATCAATACAATGTGATACTTTGCAAATATATAAAGGATTGAGAAAATTCTTAAAATACTGTATGGAAAGACCTCCCTGCCAGGCGTGGAAGTGCATGTCTCTCATTCCAGTGGCTCAGGAGATTGAGGCAGTCGGATCTCGAATTCAAATCTAACCTCAGCAACTTAACGAGACCCTGTCTCTAAATAAAATATAAAAAAAGGGCTGGGGATATAGCTCAGTGGTTAACAGCCCCTGGGTTCGATCCCCAGTACCAAATAAAAAAAAACAAAGAAAGACAGACTTCCCAGATAAAAGTTGAGAAGGCAAGGTTTGGGATTGGGGGTGTAATTCAGTAGTAGAGCACTTATCTAGCCTATAAAGGCCCTAGGTACTATCCCCTCCTCCTGAAGGAAGAGAGAGAGAAAAAGAGAGAGAGAGAGAGAGAAAATGATTCAGAGTGCCACGTATGATATGCTTCATTATGTTTTTAAATTTTAATTGTTCTTTTTAAATATACATGACAGAATAGTATATTGTGACATATTGTACATACATGGAATATAACTTATTCTAATTAGAATCCCATTCTTGTGGTTGTTTCACTGGTGTTGTATTCATATGTGAACACAGGAAAGTTATGTCCAATTCATTCTACGGTCTTTCCTATTCCCATCCCACTGCTTCATTATGTTTTTAAAAAAGAGGGAGAAATAAGGAATTGTATTTGATGGTATATTCATAAAGAAACTGTGAGGATACATAAGAAAGAACACTAGCTATTTGTGGAGAGTGGTGGTGGAAACTGGGCAAGTTTTTTGTTTTCATTTTTGTTTGTTTGGGGGTGTTTTGGTATTGGGGATTGAACCTAGGGGCACTTTCACATTGAGTTATATTCTCAGCTTTTTAAAGTTTTATTTTGAGACAGAGTGTTACTAAGTTGTTTAGGGACTCCTAAGTTGCTAAGGCTGGCCTAAAACTTGGCAATTCTTCTGCCTTGGCCTCCTGCAGGCAAGGTTTGTTGTTATTGTTTTGAGACAGGGTCTCACGCTATTGTTCAGACTGTTCTCAAACAATTCTGTCAGCCTCCTGAGTACTTGGGTAAGGTCTACCACTGAGCTACATCCCCAGTAAGTTTTATTTTATTTTGAGACAGGGACTCTCTGAATTGCCCAGGTTAGCCACAAACTTGCAATCCTCCTGCCTCAGCCTCCCTAGTAATTGAGATTACAGGCATGTGCCACTGCAGCTGGCTCTATTTTTAAATGTTCTTAAAATCATGTATCTCAGTGGTAGAGTGCTTGCCTAGTATGTACAAGGTCCTGGGTTTGATCCCCAATACTGCCAAAGGGGGAAAAAATCAGAGTAGGTATTCTCGCATAGATTTTCTTCCATATGAATTTAAAAAACCAATCAATTAAATTGCACGAAAATTCCTCTAAGATTTCTATAGAGAATATATTGATTTTAGAATTAATCTGTGGAGAATTGGCATATTTAACATACTGAATCATAACATGTTTATTTTAATCTTGTAAGTCCATAGTAGACAACTATCAATAGCTTCTGGACACTGTTCATTGTAGTAACCAGACCCAGCTGAGTTATCTACCCCACTTCCTTACAACTACAAGTGGCCATATGAACACAGTTATTTTTCATTATTTTCTAGTTGTAGGTGCACACAATACCTTTATTTTACTTTTTATGTGGTGCTGAGGATCCAACCCAGAGCCTCACATATGCTAGGCAAGCCCTCTACCACTGAGCCACAACCCCAGCCCATGAACACATTCTGACTATTGAAATCTACTGGGACTCTAGGAAAGATTTTGTCCTTCCTGACAAAAGGAAAAGATGTAACTGTTGATGCTCTTTCCTCTTCTCCCTGCCTTGGAACTGAAGTAGTCATCTGGTGACTATAAGACTGCCAAGGTGAGGAAAAGTCTAAGAACTGCAGAGAAGCCAACCCTCACGTCAATGGTGGAGTTGAAACAATGCCCAGGAATCCTTTATCTCTGTGCTTTTGGTTTTTGTTTTATAAGAAAAATAGCCCCTATTTTTATTTAAGGTATTGATCAGCCAGATATAAACTCTAACTTTGAAATGAATGTATTTCTAACAGGCTGAGTGAAATTCAATCAAGTTTTATGTTGGGTTTTTTTGTTTGTTTGTTTGTTTTTGGTACCAGGGACTGAATCTGGGGCACTTAACCAGTGAGTCACATCCCCAGCCTTTTTTATTTTTTGTTTGAGAAGGTCTCACTAAGTTGCTGAGGCTGGCTTTGAACTCAAGATTCTCCCGCCTCAGCCTCCCACGTTGCTGGGATTACAGGCATGCACCACTGCATTTGGCAACAAATGCTGTTTGAAATTAAAAACACATCACCATTTAAACCAGCATTCCCCAAAATGAAACAGGTATAAATCTAACAAAATATATCAAAGATCTATATGAGGAACACTACAAATTCTGATGAATAATATCAAAGAACTAAATAAAAAAGAGATATTCCACATTCATAAATAAGATGACTCAACTTTGTCAAAATGTCAGTTCATTTCAACTTGACCTACAAGATTCAACACAATACCAATCAAAATTCCAAGTTATTTTGTGGATATAGACAAAATGAATCTAAAATTTATCAGAAGAGGCAAAAGAGTCAGAATAGCCAACTGGCTGTTCAAGAAAAAAAAAAAAAGTTGGAGGACTGGCACTAACTCACTTCAAGACTGATTATAATGCTGGAGTAATCAAGACAGTGTGATATTGGCAAAAATAATAATAATAATAATTTTTAAAAATAGATCAATGGAATAGAGTCCAAGAATAGAGAAACCTATATTAAGAACTAACCTAGCTGGGCGCAGTGGCACACACCAGTAATCCCTGTGGCTCAGGAGGCTGAGGCAAGAGGATTGAGTTCAAACCTAGCCTCTGAAATTTAGTGAGGCCCTAAGCAACTCAACAAGACTCTGTTTCTAAATAAAATGCAAAAAAAGGGCTGAGGACGTGGCTCAGTGGTTAAGTGCCCCTGGGTCCAACTCTCAGTATCCAAAAAATAAAAAAAAATAAAAAATAAAAAATAACCTAATCCTTAACAAAGACGACAAGGCAATACAATGGAGCAAAGAAAAGAACAGCCTTCTCAACAATGGTACTAGAACAGCTGGACATCCACATGCAAAAAAAAAAAAAAAAAAAAAAAACAACTAGGCACAGATCTTATATACAAAAAGTAACTCAAAAGTAAACCAAAGATCTAAAGGTAAAATGTAGAACAACATAGGAGAAACCCTACAGGGCCTTGGGAATGGCAATTTTTAATTACAACGCCAAAGGCACAATCCTTCGAAGACATAAGCTGGACATAACTGATAAGATGGACTTGATTAAAATTAAAAACTGAGGGATAGCTCAGTGGTAGAACACTTGCCTAGAATGCATGAGGTTCTGGGTTTGATCTCTAGTACAAAAAAAGAAAGAAAAAATTAGAAACTTGTGTTCTGTGAAAGATAATGTGAAGAAAATGAGATGCTCAGCCACAGTCTGGGAAAAAATATTTGTGAACAACACATCTGATAAAGGACTAATTGCCCCAGGGCTGGGGTTGTGGCTCAGTGGTGAAGCACTCGCCGAGCATGCATGAGGCCCTGGGTTTGATCCTCAGCACCACATAAAAATAAAATAAAGATACTATTACCACCTACAAATAAAAAAAAAATTTAAATTTAAGAATTTTAAAAAAGACTGTTTCCCCAAACATACAAAAAAAAGTCCTTAAACTCAACAATAAAAAAATTTTAATGGGCAAAAGATCTGAAAGACATCTCACTAAATAAAATATACAGATGACAAGTAAGCATTTAAAGGTTTTCAGCCTCATAAATGCTAAGCACATGCTCTACCACTAAGCTACAACCCAGCCCTTTGGCGAATGATATATTATTCAACAAATTTTTTTATCTTTTTTTTTGAGATGGCGTCTTGCTGTGTTATCCAGGATGGCTTCACAATCCTCCTACCTCAGCCTCCTGATGTGAAAGAAGACAATCTGAGGAATGAGAATGTAGCTCAGGGTAGAGCACTTACCTAGTATGTATGGGGTCCTATTTGAACCCCCAGCACAACTCACACTTACACACGTGTCAATCTGAAAAAGCTGCATACTGTATGATTTGAATGACATTCCAGAAAAGCAAAATTATAAGGACAGTAAAAAGATTAATGGGTTGAGGATATAACTCACTTGGCAGAGCACTTGCCTAGCAAGCACAAGGCCCTGGGTTCAATCCTCAGCACCACAAAAATAAAAAGATTAATGATTGCCAGGGGTTAAGAAGTGGAATGGATAAATCACAGAAAATTTTTATGGCAGTGAAACTATTTTGTATGGTACTACAATAATGAATGCATGTCATTATTAATTTGTTAAACCCACAGAATGCCCAGTACCAAGAGTGAACTCTAATGTAAATTTAAACCATAATGTACACTATGGACTTAGGATGACACTGATGTTAATAAAATTCCATTGAGGGCTGGGAATGTAGGTAGTGGTACAAGCATGCATGAGAGGTCTTTGATTTAATATTCAGCACTACAAAAAAAGTCATTAAAAATAGTGTGTATGTATATATATATATATATATGTGCTGGGATGTAGTGGTAGAACATGTATGTGTATGTATATACACACTGAAATAAACTCAAGATGAGTTATTTTTTTATTTACTTTTTTTTAGTTGTAGATGGATACAATATCTTTATTTTTTAATTTTTTTGTGGTGCTGAGGATCAAACCCTGTGCTGCACACATACTAAGCAGGTGCTTTACCACTGAACTACAACCCCAGCTCAAGTTAAATATTTTTAAAAACTATTTATTACATTTCATCATCTCTAAGTCATTTAGGGGAGGGAGCACTAGGGATTGAACTCAAGGGTGCTTTCCATTGGGCTACATCCCCAATCCTTTTTATTTTTTATTTTGAGACAGGGTTTCACTAAGTTGCCCTGAACTTACGAACCTCCTCTCTGCTTCCAGAGACTCTGGGATTACTGGTATACACCACCACCCATGGCTAAAACCTTTAATATCTGATTTTTTTTTTTTTAACCGAGGGCCTTGAATACCTTGAAATTTTGATGTCTTAAAATTACTTTGAGACCAGCATGGTAGCACACATCTGTAATTCCAAACTTTGTAGAATGTGCAGGAGGAACAGGGGATTCCGAGAATTTAGTTCAGTTAGTAGAGTGTGTCCTTACCATGTGTGAGGCCCTGGATTCAGTCCCCAATCTCCAGCACACACACACACACACACACACACACACAAAGTAGAATAGGTGTCAATGTTTAAACACCTGTATACAATAGTGCAGGAGCAGTCCTTTAAGAAATTATGCAGGAGGAAGAAGCAAGATGGCGCACGTTCCTTGTCACTCTGTAACTCAGGTTTCAAGCACAGGGTATCTGTTTCTTGGTGAGGCAGTTTTTGTTGCTTATCTGATCCCCTGCTGTTTACCCCATTTGCCTATGGCAATCACCTGCAGTCTGCCAGCATATCGACTACATTTTGAGTGCAGATTGCTCACTATCTGGTGCCTACTATCTGCCATTTGCCTGTCTCTTGCCTGTCCATCGCCTGCCTTTCGCCTACCCATCACCACTGCCTGAGGTTCACCTGCCAATCTTCCGACAGCAGCCAACAGACTGACCACAGACCACCAGTAGAGCGCCAGCTGCCTGCTGTTGCCTGGAAGTTCACCATCACAGTACCTACAGGTTTGGTTACACATGGCTGCCACCATTTTAAGAAAACAGCCAGGACTTGTAGGACCCCTGGCCGGACTGACTGAACCCCATCTCCAGGATCCCTCAGCCCAATGGACCACTCCCCGCCTCCGCAGCCCTTGGACCAACTGACTGCTCCCCACAGCCAGGACGCCGAGACCGAATGACTGCACCCTACCACCAGCACTCCCAGACCGACTGACTGTGCCCCACCTCCAGGATCCAGCAAACAGACCACACCCTGATTCCAGGACCCCTGCCTGACCAACCACACCCTGCCTCCAGGACCTCCAGCAGACCACACCCACACCCCAAGCTGCAGCTCCCCATTTGCCAACACATTTGGAAGCCAGAACAGTCATCTTGGATAATCCTGGAAGCCATATCTCCCATCTTTAAGTGGGGGCAAACCTCATCCTGAGACACCTGCTGGAGACTGGAAGCTCATTGTCAGGTACTTCTCAAGCATCAGGCTACTGAAGACTGGGCGGTTTGAATACTATATGATTGTATAGTGTAGACTTTTTCTTTCTTATTGAAAAATTTTAAGTTTTTATTTCTTTACTTTTCTTGCTGTATCTTCCTTTTGTTTACTGTTCCCTCACTCGCTTTCTCCATTTTCGCATGCTAACAACCAACTTCTTTTGATTATACTTTCACTTTCTACAATCTAGAACTTCTACATATTCTTTTCTTATCCCATTAACAGCTACATCCTATACCCCTTCCCATCCTCTTTGTCCTCTGTTAGAAACTGCAGATCTTATTGCAAATCTATTTGTTATACTGTAGATAATAATTAAACTCATTCTGTTTATTATGACAATATTGTTAACATCCTCATAGGGGTTATTTGGTTTAGGGTTGCATGTTGTCTGTACTGGGCACTGCTAATATTGATCTCCCCTTAAAGAAAAGGATTTGGAAACCTACAGGTTCATTATAAGCCTATAGGGGGAAAACTGCAATACCCCAGATCTGCACTGCTAGAGGGGAAGATACATGAACAACATGAAAAAACAAGGAAAGAAAATGATCCAAACAAATCTTGATTCTATATTAATAGAATCCAGTGACAGTATGGTAGAAGAAATGTCAGAAAAGGAGTTCAGAATATACATAATTAAAATGATTTGTGAAGCAAAGGATAAGAGAGCAAATGCAGGCAATGAATGATCACACCAATAAGCAGTTGAAAGAGCAACTGCAGGAAGCAAAAGATTTCAACAAAGAGATAGAGATTCTAAAAAATAAAAATAAAAAAACCAGAAATCCTTGAAATGAAGGAAAGAATAAACCAAATAAAAAACTCAATGAAAAGCATCACCAACAGACTAGACCACTTGGAAGACAGAACCTCAGACAATGAAATAAAGTTGTCCAAACAGAGAAGATGGTAAGAAATCATGAACAGAATCTCCAAGAACTATGGGACATCATGAAAAGACCAAATTTAAGAATTACAGGGGCTGGGGATATAGCTCAGTTGGTAGAATGCTAATCCCCGGCACCACAAAAAAAAAAAAAAAAAAGGATTATCTGGATTGAGGAAGGCACAGAGATCCAAACCAAAGCATTAAACAACCTATTCAATGAAATAATATCAGAAAATTTCCCAAGCTTGAAAAATGAAATGGAAAATCAAATACAAGAGGCTTACAGAACACCAAATGCACAAAATCACAACAGATCCACACCAAGGCACATTATAATGAAAATGCTTAACATACAAAATAAAGATAGGATTTTGAAGGCTGTGAGAGAAAAGCATCAGATTACATATAGGGAGAAACCAATACGGATATCAGTAGATTTCTCAGCCCAGACTCTAAAAGCTAGAAGAGCCTGGAACAACATATTTTAAGCCCTAAAGAACATGGTTGCCAACCAAAAATCCTATACCCAGCAAAACCAACCTTCAAATTTGAAGACAAAATAAAATCCTTCCATGATAAACAAAAGTTGAAAGAATTTACAAATAGAAAGCCTGCACTACAGAATATTCTCAACAAAATATTCCAAGAGGAGGAAAAGAAAGACAACAATGTAGGTCAGTAAAGGGAGGAACTACCTTAAAGGAAAAACCAATCAAAGGAGAAACCAAGTCAAGTTAAAAACCAAAAATAAGCCCAAATGACTGGGGATACAAATTATATCTCAATAATAACCCTGAACAATCATGGCCTAAACTCATCAGTCAAAAGACATAGACTGGCAGATTGGACTAAAAAGAAAGACCCAACAATATGCTGCCTTCAAGAGACTCATCTCATAGATAAGGACATTCACAGACTAAAGGTGAAAGGATGGGAAAAAACCTACCATTCACACGGACTCAGTAAAAAAGCAGGGATTTCCATCCTTACTTCAGAAGATAAAGTGGACTGCAAGCCAGAGTTAGTCAGAAGGGATAAAGGAGGACATTTCACACTGCTTAAGGGAACCATAAATCAGGAAGACATAACAATCATAAATATTTATGCCACAAACAACAGTGCATCCATGTACATCAAACAAATCCTTCTCAATTTCAAGAATCAAATAGACCACAACACAATAATTCTGGGCAACTTCAACACACCACTGTCACCACTGGACAGATCTTCCAAACAAAAACTAAACAAAGAAACCATAGAACTCAATAACACAATCAATAACTTAGACTTAACAGACATATATAGAATATTCCATCCATCAACAAGCGAATTCACTTTCTTCTCAGCAGCACATGGAACATTCTCGAAAATAGACCAGATGTTATGCCACAAAGCAGCCCTTAGGAAATGCAAAAAAATAGAGATACTGCCTTGTGTTCTATCAGATCATAATGGACTGAGAGTAGAAATCAATGACAAAGTAAAAAAAGGAAATTACTCCAACACTTGGAGACTAAATAATATGCTATTGAATGAAACATGGATAACAAAAAACACCAGGGAGGAGATTAAAAAATTCTTAGAGGTCAATGAGAATCATGATAACATATCAAAATCTCTGGGACACTCTGAAAGCGGTACTCAGAGGAAAATTCATTGCATGGAGCACATTCAAGAAAAGAATAAAAAGTCAACAACTAAATGATCTAACATTACGGCTCAAAGCCCTCGAAAAAGAAGAACAGAATAACAGCAAAAGTAGTAGAAGACAGGAAATAATTAAAATCAGAGCTGAAATCAATGAAATTGAAACGAAAGAAACAAGTCAAAAAATTGACAAAACAAAAAGTTGGTTCTTTGAGAAAATAGACAAAATAGACAAACCCTTAGCCACACTAACAAAGAGAAGGAGAAAACTCAAATTACTAAAATTCATGATGAAAAAGGAAATATCACAACAGACACCACTGAAATACATAACATAATGAGAAGCTACTTGAAAATCTATATTCCAACAAAATAGAAAATACCGAAGACATCAATAAATTTCTAGCGACATATGCTCCTCCCAAACTGAACCAGGAAGACATACACAATTTAAACAGATCAATATCAAGCAATGAAATAGAAAGAGCCATCAAAAGCCTACCAACCAAGAAAAGCCCAGGACCAGATGGTTTCTCGGCAGAGTTCTACAAGACCTTCAAAGAACAAATCATTCCAGTACTTCTCAAAGTATTCCAGGAAATAGAAAAGGAGGGAACCCTACCAAACTCTATGAAGCTAATATCACTCTCATACCCAAACCAGACAAAGACATCAAGGAAAGAAAATTTTAGACCAATATCCTTGATGAATATAGATGCAAAAACCCTTAACAAAATCCTGGCAAACTGCATCCAAAAACATTAAGAAGATAGTGCACCACAATCAAGTGGGGTTCATCCCAGGAATGCAAGGTTGGGTCAACCTCCGTAAATTAATAAATGTAACCCATCATATCAATAGAATTAAGGATAAGAATCATATGGTTATTTCAATTGATGCAGAAAAAGCGTTCAACAAAATACAACACCCCTTCATGCTCAAAACACTAGAAAAAATACCTCAACATTGTAAAGGCTATTTATTCTAAGCCCATGGCCAACATCATCCTTAATGGAGAAAAACTGAAAACATTCCCTTTAAAAACTGAAACAAGACAGGGATGCCCTCTTTTACCACTTCTATTCAACATCATCCTTGAAATACTAGCCAGAGCAATTAGATAGACTAAAAAAATTAAAGGAATACAAATAAGAAAAGAGGAACTCAAGCTGTCACTATTTGCTGATGACATGATTTTCTATTTAGAGGATCCAAAAAACTCCTCCAGAAAACTTCTAGACCTCATAAATGAGTTCAGCAAAATAGCAGGATATAAAATCAACACGCATAAATCTAAAGCATTTTTATACATAAGCGATGAAAATCTGAAAGGGAAATGAGGAAAACAACTCCATTCACAATAGCCTCAAAAAAAAAAAAAAAAAAACTTGGGAATCAATCTAACCAAAGAGGTGAAAGATCTCTACAATGAAAACTACAAAACATTAAAGAAAGAAAATGAAGAAGACCTTAAATGGAAAGATCTCCCATGTTCCTGGATAGGCAGAATTAATATTATCAAAATGGCCATACTTCCAAAGGCACTATACAGATTTAATGAAATTCCAATTAAAATCCCTATGACATTCCTCATAGAAACAGAAAAAGCAATCATGAAATTCATCTGGAAGAACAAAAGACCCAGAATAGCCAAAACAGTCCTGGGCAGGAAGAGTGATGCAGGAGGTATCACAATACCAGACCTTAAACTCTACTATAAAGCAATAGTAACAAAAATGGCATGGTATTGGCACCAACATAGACAGGTAGATCAATGGTACAGGATAGAAGACATGGAGACATACCCACATAAGTACAGTTATCTAATACTAGTCAAAGGTGCCAAAAGCTTACAATGGAGCAAAGATAGCCTCTTCAACAAATGGTGCTGGCAAAACTGGAAATCCATATGCAGTAAAATGAAATTAAACCCCTATCTCTCACCCTGTACAAAACTCAACTCAAAATGGATCAAGGATCTAGGAATTAGACCTGAGGCCCTTCACCAAATAGAAGAAAAAGTAGGCCCGAATCTCCATCACGTTGGTTTAGGACCAGACTTCCTTAACAAGACCCCCATAGTGCAAGAAATAAAAGCAAGAATGGGAGACAATCTTTTCCACACGCACTTCAGACAGAGCACTCATCTTCAAAGTTTATAAAGAACTTAAAAAACTTTTCACACAAAATACAAAGAACCCAATCAATAAATGGTCTAAGGAAATGGGCAGACACTCCACAGAAGAAGATATACAGATGATCAACAAATATATGAAAAAGTACTCATAATCCCTAATTAGAGAAATGCAAATTAAAACCACCCTAAGATTTCATCTAACTCCAATTAGAATGGCTATTATCAAGAACACAAGCAATAATAAGTGTTGACGTGGTTGTGGGGAAAAAGGCACACTCCGTACATTGCTGGTGGAGTTGCAAATTGGTGCAGCCACTCTGCAAAGCAGTATGAAGATTCCTCAGAAAACTTGGAATGGACCCGCCATTTGACCCAGCTATCCTACGTCTCAATTTATACCCGAAGGACTTAAAATCAGCATACTACAGTGATGCAGCCACATCAATGTTCATAGCAGCTCAATTCACAATAGTTGGATTGTGGAACCAATGAAGATGCCCTTCAATTGATGAATGGATAAAGAAACTGTGGTATACATACACAATGGAATATTACTCAGCCATAAAGAAGAATAAAATTATGGCATTTGCAGGTAAATGGATGAAGCTGGAAAATATCATGCTAAGTGAAATAGGCCAAGCCCAAAAAAACCAAAGGCCAAATGTTTTCTCTGATAAGTGCATGACAATATATAACGATGTGGGGTGGTGGGGGGAAGAGAAGAATGAAGGAACTTTGGATGTTGTAGAGGAAAATGGGGTGGAAGGGGGTGGAGGACAGAAAGATAGTAGAATGAAACAAACAGTATTACCCTATATATATGTATGATTACATGAATGGTGTGAATCTACATTGTGTACAACCACAGAAATGAAAAGTCGTACCCCATTTGTGTATAATGAATCAAAATGCAGTCTGTAAAAATAAAAAAGATTTTAGTAAAAAAAAAATTATGCATCACTGAGACACCATAGGAAAAATAAGTAGGAAAGAGACAAAATAAAGGAAAAAAAAAAAAAAAGAATGAAGCCTCATGCTAAATTTCTACATACCTTTCCTCCCTGAATCAGTTCTCTCTCCCAGACCTGTCAACCTACCTAAGTTAGTTCTCCCAGACCTGTCACTCCCAAATTTATGGGAAATCTGTAAATAACATAGTTAATATAAAGTCACTCGCTTATAAAAATCACCTACAGCATTATTAATTAGCCTATGTAATAAACAGATGAAACAAAGAGAGCAAATATTTTAAGAAATCTATAATCTAAGGTACTTTCCAATCTCATCTACTGATCAGAAAATGGAGACTACATCAGCCTAAGGATCCTGAAAATGGCCAGACCACCATAAACCATTTTGTGAACATCAAGCTGATATTCTCACGTACCTTCCCACGCCCTCCCCTCACCAATTTTCCTTTAAAAGAGGAGCTTGAGAACTATAATAGCATTTCTCACTCAAGATAGACTACATTCTCCCTTGAATGTGTCTATACTTTTCTAAATAAATCTCTGTGCCTCTGACACAGCCTTAAATTCATTTCGGCAACATGTGCCAAGAACCCTATTCATCCTGAGCTGAGGTCAGGGAACTTTGGGAAATCTCAGAACTCCTTCAGTGACATCATCAAACTCACTCCACAAATGAACCATGCCCTCCAGCCCACCCCGCCTTTTTTAAGAGAAAGGGTCCCACTATATTACCCAAGCTGGGCCCAAATTCCTAGGCTCAAGAGATCTGCCTGACTCAGCTTCCAGAGTTAACAGGGACCATGGGCAAACACCATCACCCTGGCTTAATCACCATACCCTCGATGAAAGAAAGCACAGTATTATATGAAAACACACAGATATTAAATCCTCTGAATCAGAAAAAAAAAATGTGGGCGGCAGTTATATTCTGAATACAAAAAGAATGTTCTAGGTAGTTATATTCTGAATACAAAAAGAATTAAGAATGCTTTAATCAATTTTTTTCTACTGCACTTCCTTTTTATGAAACTATAACATGAAAAAACTGTTTGATCAAGTCTATAGGAAATCTTTAAGTACAAATAAAACTTACAAGAACAGTCATAGTTTAATTGACTACAGGCATGTTTTATATTCAATGGTATCTTAAATTCAATGAAGTATGTCATAAAAGCTTTAGAAAAACAGTATTTTCAAAAGCTTGCAATGAGGAAGGCTGTTTTAGGCAATATATAAAATCCACAAGTGATAAATAAAAATACTGATAGCTCTAACTACACAAAAATTAAAAAGAAGCCAGCCACCATGATGTAACTTTGTAATCCCAGCTACTCAGAAGGTTAAAACAGGAGGATTATCTAATTCAAGACCAGCGTTAAAGCCAGAGCATGGTGGCACAGGCCTGTAATCCCAGTGGCTCAGGAAGCTGAGACAGGAGGATCCCAAGTTCAAAGCCAGCCTCAGCAATTTAGTGAGGCTCTAACTCAGCAACCCCTGTCTCTAAATAAAATATAAAAAGGGCTGGAGATGTGGCTCAGTGGTTAAGCACCCCTGAGTTCAATCCCCAGTACTGCCAAAAATAAAATAAAATAAAATAAATAAAATAAAATACCTAGAAAGACAAAGACAGGCAGAGAGGAAATATTTGTAACACCTAAATAAATATAATAAATTACTAACACAATATAAGTACAACATTCAATAGACAAAGATAGTAAAGAATATAAATGTACAGGTTATATAAATGACTGATAACCAAAAGGACTTCACACTTACAGTCAATTGACATTTAACAAAGATGTCTTTACAACACATGGTTATAGGAAAAGCTGGATGTTCATATGCAAAAGAATGAAATTGGACACTGTCTTACCACCATATATATAAATTAATTTAAAGTGATCAACAATTTAAATGTAAGAACTAAAACTACAAAACTTTTAGAAGAAAATGTTGGTGAGCCTAGGAGTATACAGTTCAGTAGCAGAGCACTTGCCTAGTTATTATCAGCATGCACAAGGTCCTTGGTTTGATACCCAGCACATAAAAAAAAAAAAAAGAAAAAAGAAAAAGAACAAAGAATACTTGGGGAAAAACCTTCACAACACAGGATTTGGTAATAACACTCCCCAAAAAGGGATATATTAAACTTAATCAGGATTTAAAACCTTTGCACAACAAAGGACATGATATCAAAAGAGTGAAAAGCCGGGCTGGGGAGATAGCTCAGTTGGTAGAATGCTTGCCTTGCAAGCACAAGGCCCTGGGTTCAATCCCCAGCACCGGAAAAAAAAAATTAAAAAAAAAAATAAATAAAGAGTGAAAAGCCAAGAACAGTAGTACATGCATGTAGTCCCAGTTACTAAGGAGGCTGGAGGCAGGAGGATCACTTCAGACCAGAAGTTCAAGACCAGCATGGGCAACATAGCAAAGAAGGTGGGGAACAGTAAAAAGAAAAACTAGAAAATGGAGAAAATACTTGTAAATCATTTATCTGATAAGAGATGTAAATATTCCTTATATATGAAGTACATAAACACAATTCAAAAACACACGAAGGTCAGGCATGGTGGTGCACAACTGTAATCCCTGCAACTCACAAGTTCAAAGCCAGTGTCAGCAATTCAGCAAGATTCTATCTCAAAATAAAAAGGGATGGGGATTTAGTCCAATGGTTAAGCACCCCAGGTTCAATTCCCAGTACTTCCCAAAAATGCACAAAAATCTCAAATAGACATTGTTGGGACTAATGACACGTAACTAACTCAAACTGACTCCTTACTCCCTGGCGAGTGAGCAAAATCAAGGCTCAAAGGAGGTTTCAATGGTTCATGAGATAAACCGGACCACCATCAGGGATTGGTTAACAACAGTTCTGCAAAAGTGATCAGCTTGTGCTTGCCATATAGTCCAATGGGACTCTCGCCTGCGTGAACCCCCCATGCCTTGCTGACCTTTAAGCTGATTGGTTCCCGCCTAGCCCCCACCCTACATAAAAGCTGAGTTCCTGCTGTGACGGGTCTTCCCTGAGCCTCTGATTGTCCTCCCACCGGAGGGCTGGGAGCAGTCGGCCCTACCTATCCCAGTCTGACCTTGTTGGGGAGTGTCCCCTTCCCATGTCGCTGGTTGAGAAGGGCAAAGGGGGACTTAAGACCCTGACAAGACATTTCTCCAAGAAGACATACAAAAGGTCAATAAGCACATGAAAAAAAGCTTTGCATGCCTAGTCATAATCAAAATAACATTTTGCTCACTAATTTAATTTCTGCAGTACTGAGGGTTGAATTTAGGCCCTTGAGCAAGCTAGTCAAGCACTCCACCACTGAGCTACATTCCTAGCCCATTTTATTTTGAGACAGGGTCTCACTAAGTTACACAAATTGGCTTCAAACTTGCAATCCTCCTGCCCTAGCCTCCTAAGGAACTGGGATTACAAGTGTACACCACCATGTCTGGCTTAAAGAAAAACAAGTGTTGGTGAAAATATGGAGAAATTAGAACCTTATGTGTAGCTGGTAGGGACATAAAATGGTGTAATTACTACAGAAAAAAGTTTGGTGATTCTTCAAAAAGTTAAACATAGACAATGAAATAAAGCAGTCACAAAAAGACAAATACTATGTTTTCATTTATTGAAGTTATCCAGAATAGTCAAACTTCATAGAAACATAAAGTAGGATAGTAGTTGCTAAGGGCTGGGGGAAGGGAGAAATAAGGCATAGACTATAATGGTATAGAGTTTCAGTTTTGTAAGAAGAAAAATTCTGGAGTTTGGTTGCACAACAATGTAAATATATTTAACACTACTCAACTGTACACTCAAAAATGGTTAAAACAGCTGGGCACAGTGGCGCATACCTGTAATCTCAGCAGCTCAGGAGGCTGAAGCAGGAGGATCACAAGTTCAAGCCTGCCTCAACACTTAGCAAGGCCCTAAGCAACTCAGCCAGACCGTTTCTAAATAAAATATAATAAAAGGGCTGGGGATGTGGTTCGGTGGTTAAACAACCCCAGGTTCAATCCCCGGTACCAAAAAAATAAATAAATAAAAGGTTAAAACAGAAAATCTTATGTTATATGTATTCTACCACAATTATTTTTTAAAAATTAAACATAAAATGACCATGTAACTCGGCAATTCCACTTATGGGTTAGAAAGAACTTAAAGCTGAGACCCAACTCAAAGCAGACTCAGATTTTTTTAAAAAAATATTTTTTAGTTGTCGATGAACCTTTATTTATTTATATGTGGTGCTGAGAACTGAACCCAGTGCCTCACACACGCTAGGCAGGCACTCTACAACTGAGCTACAACCCCAGCCCAATCTCAGATATTTGTATGTCAATGTTCACAGAAGCAATATTCACAATAGCCAAAAGGCAGAAACAACTTAAATGGCCATAAATAAATGAACAGATAAAGAAAATGTGGTAACTACGTGTAATACATTATTACTCAGTCATCAAAAAGAATAAAATTCTGATACAGTATATAACATGGATAATCTGAAACATAAAAAGTAAATTAATTCGGGGCTGGAGTTGTGGCTCAGTGGTAGAGCACTTGCCTAGCATGTGTGAGGCACCAGGTTCGATTCTCAGCACCACATATTAAAAAAAAATGAATAAAATAAAGGTCTATCAACATCTAAAAAATATTTTTAAAAAAGTAAATTAATTCTAATACAAAAGGACAAGTATTGTACAAATCCACTTATATGAACTGTCTCCTATAGGCAAAGTCAGGAGGGAAAGGGAAAACAATAGGGAATTATATTGGACAAATTATATTATTATACTGTGTGAATATATGAATATACAGCAACAAATCCCACTATTATGTACAACTATAATGCACCAATAAAAAATAGGAAAAAAAAAAAGAACAGGCAAAATCACAGAGACAGAAAATTAGAAGGGAGGTTAACAGGGGCTGGGAGTAGGGGGAAATGGTGAGTTAATGTTTAATGGGTACAGAATTTTTGTTTGGGATGATAAAGTTCTGAAAACAGACTGTGGTAATCAATGCACAACACTGTGAATGTAATTTACACTACTGAAGTGTAAACTTAAAAATGGTTAACAAGGAGCCAGGCACTAAGCTACTTAGGAGGCTGAAGCAGGAGAATCACAAGTTTAAGGCCAGCCTTTAAGTCTTTTGACTTAAATAAAGTCAAAAGACTTTATTTATTCCCTTAGGAGAACATTTTTTAAGATAATGATGGGAATAATTATCAGAGAGTAAAAATATTACGTAGGAAAGACTGGAGAATTTCTTAGGTCATTTTGGTAGGTAAATGGAAACAGGAATTAAAATACAAAGGAAAATTAAGAAAGGGCTGGGGAGCCTGGCACAGTGGCACATGCATATAATCCCAGCAGCTTGGGAGGCTGAGGCAGGAGAATTACCAGTTCAAAGACAGCCTCAGCAAAAGTGAGGCACTAAGCCAATTAGTGAGACCCTGTCTCTAAGTAAAATACAAAATAGGGCTGGGGATGAGTGGCTCAGTGGTTGAGAGCCCCTGAGTTCAATCCCTAATACTGGGGAAAAAAAAAGGGGGGGGGGGGGGGGCTGGGTAGCTCACTGTTAAAGAACCCCCGAGTTCAATTTCCAGCACTATTGGAGGTGCGGAGAAAATTTATGTTTATATATATATATATATATATATTTTTTTTTTTTTTTTTTTTTATTACCATAATAAAACTAAGAGAAAAACTAGCAGGAAAAGAACTGGAGACACTAAGTGGGCACAATTCTATGGAGTTATTTTGATCCAAAAGGGAAGAGATAGAGAAGGAAGTATAGCTAGAGTCAAAAGACTTTATTTATTCCCTTAGGAGAACATTTTTTAAGATAATGATGGGAATAATTATCAGAGAGTAAAAATATTACGTAGGAAAGACTGGAGAATTTCTTAGGTCATTTTGGTAGGTAAATGGAAACAGGAATTAAAATACAAAGGAAAATAAGGAATTAGAGAGGAACATAGTTAGTTCTTCCATAATGACAAGGGTAAAGGTTGAGTAAGCATATAAACATATGGGTTGGAAGAAGCTCCCAAGAGCTGGGTATGGTGACTCACCTGTGATGTCAGCTCTTCAGGAAACTTGAGGCAGGAAAATCCAAGTTCAAGGCCAGTCTGGGCAATTCAGCCAGACCCTGTATCAAAATTTTTAAAAATCTGGGCTAGGATAGAGTACTTGCCTAGAATGTACAAGCCCTGGGTTCAATTCCCAGTACCAAAAAATAATAATAATAATAATATATATATTATCATACTCATATATATATATATGAGTTGGTAGCTTTTTGCAGTGATGGGAGTTTGTGCAATTTCTCTTTTGCTTGCTTCAATTTTCTCAGCAAATTATAGGAGATCATCACTGAGAAAGAACTAAAGAGGAAATATTGGGATTTGATGAGAGAAGAAAAGGTACAAAATAATCTTCTAGGAGAGAGAATAAATCAAGGAAATAGGATTTCTTGGGAGCCTTAAAATTTCGATTTTTTTTTTTTTTTTTTTTTTTTTTTTTGCAGTGCTGGGGATTGAACCCAGGGCCTTGTGCTTGCAAGGCAAGCACTCTACCAACTGAGCTATATCCCCAGCCCTAAAGTTTCAATTTTATCAAAAATAAGTAAACAAGCTGAGTGAGGTGGCAGGTTGCCTGTAGTTCCAGCTACTTGGAAGGTTGAGGCAGGAGAATCACCTCACACAATAAGTAAGACTCCATATCTCTAAATAAAAAAAATAAAGCTAACAGAGACCGAGAGTAAAACTCAATAGTAGATAGAGCACACATTTATTACACATAAGCCCTGGGTTCAATCCCTAACACAAAAACAAAACAAGCAAAACTAACATGTAGTTTTGTTATTTATTTTGTTTGCGCAATGTTTTGCCTATATACATAATTTTATATATGCATGTATACGGCACAGAAAATGGTATAAAAATTCATACATCAAATGGTTAAAAGTGGTTATTGGAGACTATACGTATACTTTTACATACGTGGGTAGGTCAGACAGGAGTGGGAGAAACTTTTATATTCTTTGAACCTTCGATTATCACGTATTATTTTCATAAATAAAGCAAATAAAATATCTTACAAGTTAATAAATAGCTTGAGAGGGGAGTTTAAAACTGCTCAAAATGCACAATACCCTGACTAGACAAAACCTTTGGCCTACTTAAATATCAGCCCTGCACTGAATGTGACCATCAGCAAAACAACATGAAACTGAGGGATCACTCACCTTGAACACTTCAGAGAAGAAACCAGATCCTATTTTTTCACAGGTGAAGTCATCCAGACGTGTCAGTCTGGAAAAGGCACTTATAAGAGCTCTGTATGAGGATGGCCAAACTCTTCCCACCTGAGTCATGTTTCCATCCCCTCCACCACCACCACCTTCAAACTCTTCAAGACGTTCCACACGTGGGGGAAATCCTGCAATTGAATTCCGTTTGCTCCGATCCATAGTCTCAATAATCACTTTCTTCTATTAAGAAAGAACTCCATACATAGTATTTGTTGAACTTTACTTCTCTTCCAATTTGACACTAAACAAGAAACCAGAAAAATCTCATTAAAATCATTAATCATTAATGAATAAATATATGCAAATAAATTTTACTTCAATGCAAAATTATTTCCTTTCATATGCACCCCTCTCCCCATACCGGAATTGAGTCCATGCATACTATTCCACTGATCTACATTCCCCAGTCCTTTATTATTATTATTATTTTTTTTTTTTTTTTTTTTTTAAGACAGGTCTCACTAAGTTGCCGAGGTTGTCCTGAAACTTACAATCTTCCTGCCTTAGCTTCATTAGTAGCTGGAATAATACGTGTGCCAGTTCACCCAGCTCCTTTCACATTCTATCTCCTGATTTTCAGATCTAAAAAATACTTTTATGTCTTTACCTTCAAAAAACATTGATAGGGCTGGGGAGATAGCTCAATCGGTAGAGTGCTTGGGTTCGATCCCCAGCACCACCAAAAAAAAAAAAAAAAAAACCACAACATTGACAACAGCCAGGTGTGGTGGCAAATGCCTGTCACCCCAGAGACTCAGGAGGCTGAGGCAAGTCACAAGTTCAAAGTCAGCCCCAACAACTTAACAAAATAAAAAGGACTGGGATTGGGGATTTGGCTCAGTAGTTAAGTGCCCCTGGGTTTAATCCATGGTACAGGAAAAAAAACAAAAAACAAAAAAAAACTCACTGATATATTTAAAATCCAAGATGTACTCACTCCTTTAATATGAGTAGAACATAAGATAATCAATTACATTCTAAGTAACAAAATAACAATGATAGTATCTATCATTCATTAACCACTAACTTTCTAGGAAACAGTATAAAAGCATGGGCTGGCCTGATAGCTTAGTGGCAAAAGCATGCACTTAAGAGCTTCTACCTACCTATATCATGTCATTTCATTCTCAAATAATTCATAAGAATTTTCATGTTCATTTCACAGAGAGATCACGTAACCACAGAGTCACTGCCTGGTAGAGATAAAATTAAAATCCAAGACTAATTCAAAAGCCTGTGCTCCTACCAATTCTCCTTGCATCATCACATAATTTTATCTTAGTTTGAAAAATTAAGTCCAAATAGATAAAAGACAACAAATTTCAAAATTGTTATAATTTTAAAAGAAAACTATATCCAAAAGCAATCTTAAATTTCAATATTGATTATACAACACAGTACAGTAGAAATGACAACAGAAGACTCCATTCCACCTGGCATATACATAACTAAGAAAAAAGCACAAGCTCACTTTTTCTTTTAGCCTGCTCGCCATACTTTCACTTTTTTCCCCATGAGAATAGACTATAAGGGTTCTAAACAAAATACAAAATTGCTTTTGTGGTTTTATTTTTGTGTGTGGGGACGGTCTTCTTTGATTTTTATTGCAAAATACAACCTTGTGAGTATCCAATTAGTGAGATGCTTTCATAAATATGATGAATACCTACCCAGCCTACTTCCTCCACCTTCAAATATGAGAATCATGGCAGGGGTCCCAAGGCCATCCTTACAACATGACCCTAACTGTCTTGCCATAACCAGAAACAACACTCTACTCAATATGCACCATTCACAGTTGTTTTATGGCAATTTGGAATTGGAATTAACATATTCCAGCCTCAGTTTGAGTGCTTTCTAAAATGGAGACTATGTAAAGTCAGGCACTATTGGCCATAGTTGTTTTCTACCATGCAGCCTGGAAGGCAGAAGATAAGTTAAGAAATTATTGAGGCCAACTTACAAAGAGAAAAAGAGAGAGAGAAATTTGATTTTCCTTATTGTGCTATAGTCCCCCAATTCCTGAGACTTAACTGCATTGTGACAAGGTTCCATGAAATATTCCTGTATTCCTAAAATAAATTATTTTTGCTTAAGCTAGTTCTACCAGAGTGTTCAAAGAAGGAAGAATAATCCAAGTACTCAAGGAATAAAAACATTTCAGTATTACCACCATTGAACCTTTGCCAAAAAGTGACATCAGGACCAACAAATCAGAAGTTTAAGGTCACAAGAACAAAACTTTTGGGTTATAAGGTCAACACTTTTTAATTTTTATGCATTGGGTATGGTGGCACACACCTGCAATCCAGCAACTAGGGAGGCTGAGGCAGAAGAATCACAAATTTGTGGCCAGCCTTAGCAACTTAGCAAGACCCTGTCTCAAAATAAAAATTTTAAAAAGGCTACAGATGTAATTCAGAGGTAAAGTGCTCCTGGGTTCAATCCAAAAAAAAAAAAAAAAAAACCCAAAAATGTTTAAATTTGACAGTCAATAGAGATCATCAAGTAATCATTCATTTTATACTTGAGTAAACACAAGGCCAAGAAAGTAGAAGTTATAAGTAAAAGCTATAAACTGTTTATTAACAAAGCTAGACTTGGAACCAAGGAACCAAGGAAATGCATTTCTCAAAGAATGTCTGTTGATCATCTGCTTCAAAATTACCTGAGGAGCTTGTCCTCACTCTTGACCTACTAAATCAGAATCTTCTAGGGTGAGGCCTGGAATTTAACCAAGCTCCATAGTGAGTCTTTATGTACACTAAGAGTTGAGGATCCTGTATAGCATAAGAGGGAAATGTTAACAGTTTTTTCTTTGTTTTTGTTTTGTTTTGTTTAAGCTCCAGGATTTTTACTAACATTTTCTCATTTAATCCTTAAAACACTCCACCAAGGTATTTTACAGACAAGAAAAAGAAAAGTAGACTCCAGAGATTAAGTAACCTATCTAGCATATACAGCTAGCAGAACCAGAATTGGAACCAAGCTCTATTCAGCACCAAAGCTCAAAATTTTTCCATTTCATTACTCCTTAGGTTAGTGTTTTTCCACTATAAAAGATGTAAGGAGTTAATTAGTCATCTGGATAGAAAAGACGACAAAGACAAATATAGAGGAAGGCCCAGCCTATTGCAAATGGGAGAGACAGAAAAGAAGGGGGAAAAATGTAATTTTAGAAAAATAAGCCATAATAACAAAAAATAGAAAAATGAAAGAAAATAAGTCATATTAAAGTGAAATTGAATATATAAAACATAATTGTGTACTAAATTAACTAACTGATTTGACAGGTTTTCCATCTACTGACTTTTACTTGTTTGAGATATATTTCATTTTTAATGAAATACAGTATTCACCTCTTGTGCCCTCAGGGTTCTTGGGGGTGGCAGATCATAGTTCTCTATACTAAAGCATGAAAGACAAAAATTGCTTTTTGCATCTCAACAGGTCTGGTTTTATATTCTTAGCTAGGTAGGAGGAGGTAAGGAATTGTTAACTGCAACTGAGCTGGTCTGATAGAAACCCTGTTACAAAACTTTACAATAGCACAATAGACTGGCATTTTTTTTTTAATTTCAGTCTTTTTTTTTTTTTAAAGTACTTTTAGTTGTAGATGGACATAGTACCTTTATTTATTTATATGTGGTACTGAGGATCAAACCCAGTGCCTCACGCATGCTAGGCAAGCACTCACACTGAGCCACAATCCCAAACCCAATTTTGATATTTTTATTTTGAAAAAATATGTTGTATCTTTGCTCACAGCACTCTCCAAAAGGGAGAAACTGTTATTTTTATTATATACTTAAGAGAAACTCATATATAAATACAGGAGACCTGAACAAGAATTTTCATTTCATTTTACCATTCTATGTAATAAGGGGAAGGGAAGAGATTAACAACTGAAAGTTAATCTATAAGAGCAATAGAAAAATTATAGCATATTTACCAGTAAACTATACAGGGTTTACATAAATTGTACCAAGCAATGTAAGTATAATTCAAAAGCAATGTTGAGTAGGGTGAAAGCAAGTTTAGTTAGTGATATCACTAAAATTTCATTCAAAAAAGTTTCTAAGTTACAAAAAAAATTGGACGACCACCCCCTACAGTATATCATTTTTATTTTTAAAATGCATTTTTAAAAACATACAAAATAATATATACTTATATTATAGAGAGACAGGACAGTACAGTAATGAACATTATGGCCTATAAAGCAAACACCTCAGTTCAAAGAAGAATTTAACTTGCACAACCAGGAATGGTGGCACATGCTTGCAATCCCAGCAATTTTGGAGGCTGAGGTAGGGGGATCAAAAGTTTGAGGCCAGGCTGGGTTTGTGGCTCAGTGGTAGAACTCTTGCCAAGCACATGTGAGGCACTGGGTTCAATCCTCAGCACCACATTAAAAACAAATAAAAGTATTATGTCCGTCTATAACTAAAAAAAAAGAAAGTTTGAGTCCAGCCTCAGCAAATTAGCAAGACCCTGTAACAAAATTTAAAAAAGAACTGGGGATGTAGTGCAGTGGTAAAGCACCCCTAGTTTTTTCCCCAGTACCACCACAAAAAAAAAAAAAAATTTAACTTGCAGCTGTATGAATGTGGACATGCTATTTAACCTTTCTACAATTTCGACTACCCATTCATAAAATGAAAGTAAAGAGAGCAGCTACATTAATTTATATATATTTTTAAATATATATTTATACATAAATATATATAATAAATAAATATATATATATATAAAAGCTCCTTTAATCCTTATAATAACAATAGGACTGTTGATTAGATGAACAGTCCCTGGCAAAGAGCAAATATGCAATTTCTATCAAAATATTAAAGGTAAATAAATAGACTGATTTATAGTGAATATCTAAAAGCATGAACTAGAAAGACACTAAATTTATGATAGTAGTTGCCTTAGTGAGGAAAAAAGAGAAGAAAGGAAAACAAAAGACTTCAACTACCGCAATAATGTTGTTTCCTTTTCTTCAAAAAATAAACCTATAACAACACAAAATAATGTTTATTATTTATTTTTTGAAACAGTAATTCTAGGTGGTATTTATTATTATTGCATTCTTTTCTATATTTAAAATGTTTTCATTTAAAAAAAAGTTTAACAGTTTTTCTTTTCCCTTAAGTCTATCACTAATACAACAGCTATGCAGTATGCTTAAGCCAAGAAAACTGAAAATAATTGGGCAAATAAATAGCATTCCAGTGTACAAGCCAAGTCTTCAGATTTTCAAACTATTATTCTCCAACAATTCCACTACACTTTTTAGTCCAGGGAGTATTTATAACTGGGAAATTTTGGATAGCTTCACTTGCTCAAGTCATAAATTTAAAATGTTAATAGAGTGCATAATAAATATTGGTATTTAGTGTAGAACCCCTCTTACATGCTAAAGTAACACTAATTACTAAAAAGCCAAAATGAGGGGTAAAAAGTACAGTGCCCTTCACAGGAGAAGAACTTTATTAATAATTCATTTTGGAGCTGTAGTAAGCAATAGAAAATTTCTAAACCATGACTCCTGTTCCCTTGGCCAGTATACAAAATAACCATATTTTAAATGAAATCAACTAAGCTATAAATGGCTTTCAATGTAATCTGATAAATTTTAATCAGCCATAAAAGGCAGCATAAAGGTATGAACACACTCTAAAACCACACCTTATTTTTTTAATCTGAAAATGTATTAATTTAAAATCAGAAAATTGAAATTTGTGAGATTTTAAGATATCTTCTGCATCTAGATTACATCTTTTGGTCTTATTTATGGACTATTATCCTTTGATTTAATTGTGCTTCTCAAACATTTTTGGGAACAGAAATAGTTACTCTTACATTTACTAAAAAAATACAGTTGGAGAAAAAATGCAGTTTAACTCCAAAGAAGCTAGTTGGTTCAAAAGATCAGACTTTATTATCAAGTAAGAATAATTTTTTTTTTTTTTTTTTTTTTTTTTTTTTTTTTTGCGGTGCTGGCGATTGAACCCAGGGCCTTGTGCTTGCAAGGTGAGCACTCTACCAACTGAGCTATCTCCCCAGCCCAGAATAATTAATCTTAAGCCTGTAAAACTTGGATTTTTAGAAGGGTATGATGGCATACACCTGCAACCCCAGCAACTCAGGACTCTGAGGCAGGAAGATCACAAGTCTGAGGCCAGCTTCTGCAATTTAGTAAGACCCTACTTCAAAATACAAAATAAAAAGACCTAGGGATGTAGCTCAGTGGTAGAGTTCCCTTGAGTTCAATTCCCAGTACTATAAAATACTTGGATTTTAAAAATGAAAACTGGTAATATTTGATCTGCTTCACTAAAAATATTTTAGGTGGAGTCCCAGTGGTTCTCAAGTAGGAGCATGTAAAAATTTCTAGGGTGAGAAGGGTTGTCTTGTTAGGGAGGAGCTATTGTTACAATGGCAGGAGTGTGGGATGGGAAATACTGGTATTTTAGTGGGCTGGGACCAGGGAAACCAAATGTCCTACAATGCACAGAGCAGTTCTGCACAACAAACAATTGCCCTATCTTAAATGCCAGTAGTGCCCCAACTGAGAAATACTGTGTTGGAAAAGTTTAATCATTCTTAAACTAGGAAACAATCTGTAGTAGTCTTTCAAAAAAACCAAACTTTTGTGGCTTACAGGGACACACACAGATAATTTTTTAGTAAATGTGGACTTTTTTGGTTACCAGGGATTGAACTCAAGGGCACTCAACCACTGAGCCACATCCCCAGCCCTCTTTTTTATTTAGAGACAGGGTCTCACTGAGTTGCTTAGCACCTCAACATTGCTGAGGCTGACTTTGAACTCACGATACATCCTCCTGCCTCAGCCTCCCGAGCTGCTGGGATTATAGGTGTGCGCCACCACACCCGCTAGTAAATGTATTTGCAACTTCGATATTTATAAATGTAGAAATTTAAAACTTTGGACTGGGTTTGTAGTTCAGTGGTAGAGTGCTTGCCTAGCATGTGTGAGGCACTGAGTTCGATTCTCAGCACCACATATAAATAAATAAAGATCCATCACAAATTAAAAAATATTTTTAAAAAATAAATTAAAAACTTTTCTTTTACATAGGCAGTTTCTTTTTAAGGTTACTTTTAATTTCTGTTGGGGTTTGGGGGTTGATTTGTCTTGCACCAAGAAGGTACATTAAAAGCTTTGGTTGAAAGGACAAGTTTTCTCTGATATATGAATGCTGATTCATAATTGGGGGGGCAGTGAATGGAGGAACTTTGGATTGGGCAGAGGGGAATGAGGGGAAAAGTGGGCAGGAAAGTGGGAAAGAAGGTGGAATGAGATTGACATCATTAACTTAGGTACTTGTATGATCGCACAAATGGTATGGACTCTACATCACGTACAACCAGAGAAATGAATAGTTGTGCTCCAGTTGTGTACAATGAATCGAAATGCATTCTGCTGTCATGTATAACTAATTAGAACAAATTAAAAAAAGGTTTGGTTGAATAAATTAGTATGAAAATGTACCAATTAAAAAAAAAAAAAGTTGTCAGACATGGTGGGGCACACCTGTAATCCCAGAGATTCAGAAGGCTGAGGCAGAAGAATCACAAATGCAAGGCCAGCCTCAGGAACTTAGCAAGAAACTTGTCTCAAAATAAAAGAAGAAACAAAGGACTAGGGATGTAGCTCAGCGATAATGTGTTCCTGGGTTCAATCCGCATTACAAAAAAAAAAAAAAAAAAATTAAAATAAAATAAAAAGTTAGTTAAATAGTCTATGACCAAAGGCTGGGGTTGAGCACTTGCCTAGCATGTGTGAGGCACTGGGTTAGACTGTCAGCACCACATATAAATAAGTGAATAAAATAAAGGTCCATCAACAACTAAAAATAAATTTTAAAAAATAGTCTATGACTAATATTATATATTTAATCTTTTCAAAGTGGGAATTCCTCAAATCATTTTCCAGAGAATCAAGGAAGCTTTCAGGACTCTCAGATTATACTACTGTGTACAATGCTTCGGAAAGGCTGGAGATATAGCTCAGTGATACAATGCTTTCCTACTATACCATGCCCCTGGATTTGATTCCCAGTACTGCCAAAAAGAAGAAAAAGGAAAAGAAACCTTAATGGTTTTAAAGTGCTTTGAATAATAACTGCAGCCACCCTTTACTATGGCCTATGCATTCTACAAAGCATTTATGTATGTTACCTCTAATCTTTGTGACAACTCTGTAAAGTAGGTATTATCATTTCCAACGTAAAGGGTTTTGAAAAACTTAAGACCCTGAGAAATCAAGACTTGATCAAACACAAACAAGTGGCAAACTTAAGATTCAAATCTGATCATTCCCAAATCTAAGCGTTTCCCACTACAGACTATCTCCTCCAGAATCATAGCTAAATTTCTATGAAAAAATATTTGCAAATTAGCTATAGAAAGCCACTACTATTCTCCACCCTTCCTCAACAGAGAGACTAAAAAGTGCACAGATGATAACTCATCAGCCTCTAAGACAAAAGCCTTTAGTCATTTCAGACATAAAAATTAGCATTAATTCAAACAGGCTTTCTAAAAAATGGATGACAAAGTGACAGGAAAAATATAATAACTCAAAGTAGATGAAACTTCACTGTAGAGTAGGCATAAAGTATAATCCTGAAAACCTATCAGTCACTGAAAAAGTATCAACCACAGAAGCAGATAGCAGGATATTGTACTATCAACCAGTAACCAAAATTCTTCCATCTAACTATCATGGTGTACAGAATTGATAATGAAGTTTCCCCCAAGTGAGGAAAACAGATTTCTGAGTTATCAGTGGATTTTTATATCCTAGGTATAAAAAATAGAAAAAGAATGCAAACACAATATGCTAATATCCTAAACATACTTTCTTTCTATAATCATAAAATCCCCTAAATAATCCAAATGAAATAAGGATTTGTTAAGAGTGATATGCAGCCCAGGAAATTGTTCATTAATTTCTAAGAACAGAAATACTGACAAGCATATTAGTTGTGTTTCAAGACCAAACACATGGCAAATCTACATGACAGGTCTGCTCAGCTGTTATCTTTTCTATGAACCAACGCAGCAAATACAGACACGTTTCAGGATGACTGCCTAATTAAAAATAAAAGCAATACTGCTGAGTTTGCCATCCTGCTGTGAAATAATAAGTTGCGGTTTCCATTCAAACGAAAGGCATTCAAGCATAAAAACTGGCATCCCCTATTTAATTAGCCACGAATATACACAATGGCATATGTTAGTGCCAGACAGATCAAAAGCCAGTTCTTAAAAGTGCATTAGCTCTTTTGGATAAGCATTATATTTGCCACGTAACTAGAATCCACCAATTCCTGGGCCAAAGGTTAAGCCATGACACAAAACAGAAATTTAGGCTGAAAGCTGTAGAGGTACTTAGAGGTTAACTAATTCAATCTTTTGATCGATTCAGGAATCCCCTCTATTAACTCAATCAGATGTTAACTGGGTTCCCATCAGGTGAAATACTAATATATAGGTGCTTATATATTAACATTATAGATGCTATATTTACTCAACATTTATTATAACCCAGGAACTTTTCCAAGTGCTTTATATTTAATAATCACAACAGTCCTATAAAATAGATACTATTCTTACCTCACCTTACAAATGTGGAAACAAAGGCATAAAGGAATAAGATAACTTGTCCAATCTCATAGAGCCAGGATTTGAGCCCAGAGCCTGTACTCTTAATCACTATACTAATACTGCCTCTCTCTGGGAGGAGGATACAAAACAGAATAAAACATGACTGCACTTCTCCAAGAGCTTAGTCACCCAGAAAGACACAATTAACACAATACAGTGCAATAATTGCTAATGAAAGATTAGAAGAAGGGTTAATGTCACAGCAGTGAGGACAGAGAAGTGAGAAAGAAGATAAATAACTTTAAAAAAGAGATCAAGTGGGGCTGAGAATACAGCTCTGTGGTACAGTACTTGCCAAGCATGCACAGGAGACCCTGGATTCAAACCCTAGCACTGCAAAATACAATTTTTTTCAAAAACTCATTTAATTGCTGTCTGATAATCAAAGACCCTTCAAAATATAATAGCAAAACCTGGACACAGTGTTGCACACCTGTAATTCCAGTGACTCAGGAGGATGAAGGAGGAGGATTGCAAATTCCAGGTCAACCTGGGCAATTTAAAGATATCCTATCTCAAAAAATAAAACAGACTGAGAATGCAGCTCAGTGATAAAGCATCCCTGAGTTCAATGCCCAGGACCAAAAATAAATGATTAATAGCAAAAATAGATGCATATTACATGTATGATATTCCTAGGGCAGAATTCATGTATGACTATGGATTGTTTTGCACAAACTAGATACAAATAATATAGTTTCAGTTGTGTACAGTGATGCACCCCCTGTAATCTCAGCTACTCAAAGTTGAGGCAGGAAGACTTCAAGTTTGCGGTCAGCCTCAACAACTTAGCAAAACAAAAAATAAGGGACTGAGAATTTAGTTCAGTGGTACAGTGCCCCTGAGTTAAATTAACAATACCACAAAGGGAAAAAAAAAGAATATAGTTTCAGAGGGCACAGTAATCCCAGCTACTCAGGAGGCTGAGGCAGGAGGATCACACAAATTCAAGCCTGGGTAATTTAGCAAGACCCTGCCCGAAAACAAAAATGAAAAAGGCTGGGGATGGAGCTTCCTGTTTTCTCTATAACTTTATATGCTGAAGCATGAAATGACATGAAACATTAGACTCCAAGTGATCAAGTGCTTAGGGTTATGTGGATTTCTAGGTTAATATCTCTTAGTTTACATTACAAAGGCTTAATAAGAATTGAATAAAAGGAAAGACAAAATTAATAACAAAGGATTACCTAAAGTTTAACAAATAATTTTTATTCAACCATATTTTCTTTCTCAAATGTATTATTTCTGTTAAGAAGAATATTTTATAGTTATTAAAATGACAATTGGGGGGTCAGTAGTGGAATATGTGCTTAGCATGCATAAGGCCCTGAATTCAATCTCCAGCATTCCCCTCAAAAAATCAAAAAAGACAGTTACTGTAAGTACACAAAGATATATACACCAGAGTACTAATTTACACATTTTTGTTAACAGAGAAAAACTGGAGATAATCCAATGTCCTTCAATAGGGATAGGTTAAATAAATTATAGACATCCATATAATTTAACATTATGTAGTCATTAAAAGAATGAGGTAGGGCTGGGAGTATAGCTCTGAGCTACACTGGTAAAGAGCCTGTCTAGCATTCTAGGTTTAATACTCCAGACTGGGGGGGATAAAAAAAAAAGGGAATCAAAGGAATGAAGTAAATTGTAAATTCTATACATACTGACATGGAAAGATGTTTGAGTCTCTCTTAGACAATAAAAAGTGACAACAGAAAGTGGCAAAGTAGAATGCAAAGTGCAATCCTTATTTATTTATGTATGTATGTATTTATTTATTATTGGTACTGGGGATTGAACCCAGGGGTACTTAACCACTGAGCCACATCCCCAAGATCTTTTTTTTAATTATTATTGTATCATTTTTTAGTTGTATATAGACACCATTTATTTATTGTTATGTGGTGCTGAGGATCAAACCCAGTACCTCACATGTGCTATGCAATAGGCAAGCTCTCTACCACTGAGCTACAACCCCAGTGCACACCCCTCTTCCCCATTTTTTATTTTTCATTTTGAGACAGGGTCTCACTAAGTTGTTGAGGCTGGTTTTAAACTTGGAATCCTCCTCAGCCTCCTAAGCTGCTGGCATTATAGGCATGAGCCATTGTGCCCGGCTTGTTTTTATTTTCTTAAATAAATAGAAAATATTAGTATAACCTAGAAAACACACACACACACACACACAAACTGTCATCTTGGTGGATTTATAAGAGACTCCTTTATTATACAATACATTTCTATGAGGTTAATAATTTTTACAATTATCATGCATTACTTTTGTTTTAGATGGGGTGGTCTTACTATGTTGCTCTAGCTGGTCTCAAACTTGTCATCCTCCTGCCTCAGCCTCCCTAATCATTGGGATTACAGGCATGCACCACAGTGCCCACCTACTTTTTCTTTTTTTTTTTTTTTTTCTTTTTTTTAGTTGTAGGTGGACACAATACCTTTATTTTATTTATTTATTTATTTATTTTTATGTGGTGCTGAGGATAGAACCCAGTGCCTTACACATGTTAAGCAAGCACTCTACCACTAAGCCACAACCCCAGCCCTTTTATTTATTTTTTAAAATTAAGATAAAAAAGTTAGAACAAGGGCTGGGGATATGGCTCAGTGGTAGAGTGTTTGTCTAACATACACAATTCCCACTATCACACCCACCCACCCACCAAAAAAGGGTTAGAAAACAAAAAAAATCCTTTTTCCTCCTATAACAGTAATTGAGACGATATAGTTACATGAGATAATTTATATATTAAATGACAAAAGGGAGGGGCAAAGAACATAAAAATTGAATAAACAATTTTAAGTGTATAAAAGTATGCACCAAAAAAATAATTACACTAAAGGGATCATTTATTTTGGAGTGTAAAAATTATGATTTATTCTGTACTCTTATTCTGAACTTTCCATAATGGTACACTCCATCTATAATCATAAAATGGAACATCAGTTTATTAAGAAATGTGGGGCTGGGGCTGTAGCTCAGTGGTAGAGCACTTGCCTAGCACATGCTTGAGGCACTGGGTTCGAGCCTAAGCACCACATAAAAGAATAAATATTGTGTCTAAAAAAATGTGGCACAGTGCACATAATATCAATGAATAATAATCCTGAGTCTCTTAAAACACTCAGTTATGACTATACAGAAATACAAATGCAAAAGACGTAACCATTAAAAGGATTTCATATTAACTGCAGCCTACTAGCTGTTGTTTCCTCTGATGGGGGTTTGCTTTCTTTACATATTTTCTTTTTGATGAAAGTTTAGGAAAAACAAACAGTTCCAATTAGAGATCTATTCTATAATGTAGTTACGGAGTTTCTGTTTGGTTTTGGTAGTCCTATGGGTCAAACCCGGAGCCTTCATGATAGGCACTCTACCACTGAGCTATACCTCTCCAGCTCTAATTATGGAGCTTTAAGAGAGCTTTTAATATGATTTTCCTGAACTTTTGACACTGCAAAGAGAACAGAGATTTATCATGCCAATAGAGTTATGTGGTTTTTAAGAATCAAAAGGAATAGCTAGGTACAGTAGCCACAATTCTAGCTATTCAGAAGACTGAGGCAGGAGGATCACAAATTCAAGATCCATCTCAGCGATTTATTGAAACTCTGCCTCAAAATTGCAAAAAAATTAAAAAAAAAAAAAAAAGCCAGATATGGTGGTGCACACCTGTAATTCCAGTGACTTGGGAGGACCACAAGTTCAAAGCCAGCCTCAGAAATTTAACAAGCCCCTGTCTCAAAATTAAAAATGGAAAAAAAAAATGGTTAGGGATGTGACTCAGTAGTTAAATACCCTTGGGGTTCAATCCCCAGTACCTGGGATTAAGTGGTAAAGGATAACTAACATGCAAAAGACTCTGGGTTCCATCCCCAGTAACCCCACCACACACACACACAAAGAATTCAAAGGAGATGAGCAGACACTTCTGTTATAAAAGTTTTCTTCACACAGTGCCTATTTTCACAGACCTTTTATACATATATAAATATTTATACACATACTCCTTTTTAAATTAAAAAAACGTTTTGGAAGTACTAGAACTTGAACCCAGGGGTGCTTGCTCTACCACTGAGCTACATCCCAGTCCTGTTTTGTTTTGTTTTGTTTTTTGGGGGGTGGGGGTGGCGGATTACCGGGGATTGAATTCAGGGGCACTCCACCATTAAGACGCATCCCCAGCCCTATTTTGCATTTTATTTAGAGATTTAGAGAGAGGGTTCCACTGAGTTGCTTAGCACCTCGCTGTTGCTGAGGCCGGCTTTGAACTAGCAATCCTCCAGTCTCAGCCTCCTGAGTCGCTGGGATTACAGGTGTGTGCCACCGCGCCCGGCAATCCCCAGTCCTTCAATTTTTATTTTTCGGGGGCAGGGTTTCACTAAGTTGTGCAGCGGGTCTTGAACTCATGATCCTCCTGCCTCAGCATCCTGAGTAGCTATAATTACTGGCATGCACTACTATGCTCAGCTTAAATACAATTTTCGCGGGACATGGTGGCGCACACCTCTAATCCCAGTGTCTGGGGAGGCTGACAAGAGGCAAGAGGATCAGGAGTTCAAAGCCAGCCTCAAAAAGAGAGGTGCTAAGCAACTCAGTGAGACCTTGTCTCTAAATAAAATACAAAAGAGGGCTGGGGATGTGGCTCAGTAGTTGAGTGCCCCTGAGTTCAATCCCAAGTAACCCCCCCCCAAATTATAATTTTCTTTAATTGTATTTCCACTAATTCATAGGAATGAAATATTTCAACAGCATTTCAGACTAACCACAATCTAAAATGGTTTTCACATAATACACGATAATTTAAAATATAGAAAGAAATCTGTTGCTTATAAAATTCCTTAGCTGCCATTCAAGGACATGACTCCTCTAAAAATAGGCAATCATTATTTATAATCCAGACTTAGTCCACCTTTCTAATGCAGGACTCCCTTCCCACCTCAGCTTAAGTGATGTTCACCTCATTTTAGCTCTTGTAGTACATTTTAACTATACTTACATGGTATTCACTAATGTGTTTTTGTCTTCCTACCTCCACTCATACCTCTTCCAATATATCCTCTAGGCTAAGCAAACTTTGGAGAACCCATCATGTGTCATATACTCTTCCTCATTTAACTCCTACACACATCTCCAACCTCATCTATTTCTTTTTCTCCACCCATAGACACAACCTACTCCAAATATAGAGTTTTTGTAAGGCCCTGCTCACACTTCAGTGCCTATGCGTGTAATACTCTTTCTACTTGATGTGTTCTTCCTAGCAGCTTCAACATGGCTCTCTCAAGTAATCATCTCATGTGGGATGTGCTCTATGACCCCTCAATCTCCTTTTTCTGTGCTTTTATAATGCCCTGTACAAATCTGTTATCACAGTTATCATACAGTATTTTAATTGTAGTTTATCTGTCTTTCACTGGACTATGAGCTCCAAGAATTTACCTTCAAACTAATTGTGGCATAGAAATTATAATATAATATAAATCAAAATACTCAGTGGAGAAAAAAAAGGACCATTAATATTACATACTTTCTATATTAAAAAAAAATTAATTCTTAGTTGGGTGTAGTGGTGCACTCCTATAATCCCAGTGACTCAGGAGACTGAGACAGGAGAATCACAAATCAAGGTCATCCTCAGCAATTTAGAGGCCCTAAGCAATTTAGCAAGACTGTCTCAAAAAATAAGACAGGCACAGTGACACACTCCTATAATCCCAGTGGCTCAGGAGGCTGAGCAGAAGAATCAAGAGTTCAAAGCCAGCCTCAACAATTTAGCAAGATGCTAAGCAACTCAGTGAGACCCTGTCTCTAAATAAAATACAAAAAAGGACTGGGGATGTGGCTCAGTGGTTGAGTGCCCCTGAGTTCAATCCCTAGTATCAAAAAGTACACACACACACAGAGTATGAATTCTGACAGGACATAGCCCAGTATGTTAACACTGGTTATTAACTTGTTCAATCATGAACAGATTCTGAGGAATTTTTATTTTCTCCCTTGAAATCTTTCCAATTTCCCAATTCTTCCTTAATAAATATGCATTACTTTGATAATTACAAAAAATATTTTAGCCTTCCCAAATTGTAAATCCTACCAATCGGTAGGTTTGGTACTAAAACTAAATAGTATGTAAATTTGTGAACCATAGCTAATATGAGTGAAACATATTGATAACTTTCAGTCAAATTCTAATACAAGGAACAATAAGACTAAAATATGCAAAAATATTTCAGGATTTCCACAGTGAAATCATTGTGGAAATCATTTTGAAAAATATCCCATGCAAATTATCCAAGGGAAAACATTAACATAATATCAATACCATCCTAGTTTTCTATATTGCAAATGATAATTATATCATTCTATTCTATTTAAGTGAAAAGATGACAACTCTGTACAACTTGTTCAAAAGACAAATTAATAAATAACACCATATTTCATCTGTATAATGATTTACAGTTTACAGTTCACAAAGCACTTTGACCTTCACAATAATTGTTTTCTTGTGCCCACTGGATAGATAAAAAAAACTAACAATTGAAATGCAGAGGGATTCTCTTAATTATAACTCAAAATCCAAAAGCCATAAAGAAAATATTGATAAATAGCCTACATAGAAATCAAAAACTTCCATGTGGAAATATAACAAAACAGAAGACAAATATCAAAATAGAGCTAGGGTGTAGCTCAGTAGAAGAGCATGCTCAAGGGCCTCAGTTCAGTCCGGAGCTGGCGGGGGGAGAGCCCCTAAAAATCAATAGGAAAGAGATATATGACTCAACAGAAAAACAGGTAAAAGACTTAAACAGGTAGTTAATGAAAAAGGACTCAAAGAGAACTCAAAGAGAAAAGAAATGACTCAAACATATAAAAAGGTACTGAACCTTAGCATTAAAAAAAAAAATTAAAACTACGCTGACATATCATTTCTCCCTATCAGATTGGCAAAATTTCAAGTTTGATAACAGCAAAGCATAATACTAACAACATGATCCTAGAGCCAGAGTGCTTAGTTTAAACTTCTACAGCTTAATAGCTGTGTGATGTGTGATCATATAAATTTTCTATTCCTTAATGTATTCACCTGAAAAACAGATAATAATAGCACCTACCTCAAAGGAATCTCACTAAGATTAAATGAGGTAATGTATGTGAAGCACTAATAACAGTACTCATGCATATAGTAAGTACTATATTAATAGCTACATTACAGTCAATGTAAGTGCATGAACAGGCAATGTATATGGGAGCAATCCCTAAGGAAAAAAATTTACCAATATATTTCATAATGATAACTGCATTTATACTTTAACCTAGAAATTCTACTTCTGTGAATTTATCCCATAAATCCTCTTGAACGCACGTAAAATGACATGTTCAAAGGTCTTCAATACAACATTGCTTGAACATTTAAAAACTGAAACATAAATGTCCATAGTGAGAAGCCGGGCACAGTGACGCACACCTGTTCCAGCAGTTCGGGAGGCTGAGGTGGGAGGATGGAGAGTTCAAAGCCAGTCTCAGCAACTTCACAAGATGCTAAACAACTCAGTGAGACCCTATCTCTAAATAAAATACAAAGAAGGCTGGGGATGTGGCTCAGTGGTCGAATGCCCGGAGTTCAATCCCAGGTACCCAAAAAAAGAAAATGTACATAATAAGGAACTAGTTAAATAAACTATAATAAACTATGATACATCTATTTCATGGAAATCTATTAGATACTATGCAAGTGTTCAAAAACAAATACTAATCTATGCATTGATCTGAAAAGGTCTCCAATATACATTAAGTGAAATGGCAAGACTGTATGCAGTTGGACAGCGTGCAGAACAGTGGGGAACCACAGTATTCTGCATGAAAAATGAGAAAAATAAAATTATATACCCATGTTTGTAAGCATTTGTCTCAAGAAAGTCTAAAAGAATGTAAAGACAGGGAATGTTGATGCACTTTCAGCTGAAAGCGGCAGAGAACTTATCCAGCAAACAAGAGGCCCTGAGTTCAATAACCAACACTAGAAAGAAAGATCATGACAAGAGAATAAGGAAATGGGTAGACAGGGGGAAAGGCATGGGATGAGACTTTCTATATATATAGAATATATAAATATTTACATATAAATATTTTTATATTTAACCACACAGATATATTATCTATTCAAATATCAGTTTTAAAAATGAACCAAAGGGCTGGGATTGTGGCTCAGTGGTAGAGCACTTACCTGATATGTGTGAGGTGCTGGGTTCAATTCTCAACGCCACATAGAAATAAATAAATAAAATAAGGGTATTGTGTCCATCTACAACTAAAAAAAACTTTTTTAAATGAACCAAAACCTATAGAGGGTGAGTCATTTGCCTATAATAATATAGTTAATATAGAAATTACCAGGGTTCATTACAATTAGGACTTTCAATATTTTTCCTTTGATCATTCTGCCTTTCTAAAATATTCAAGAATGTCTGGCATGATGGCACATGCCTATAATCCCAGAAACTTGGGAAGTTGAGGCAGAGGATCACCAATTCAGTTCAACCAGTCTCAGTAACAAAGACCCTGTCTCAAAAAAAATTTTTATTATTTGTATTTTTGGTATTGGGTATTGAACCCAGGGGTCCACTGAGTTATATTCCCAGCCCTTTTAATTTTTTCAGACAGGGTCTTGCTAAATTGCTAAGATGACCTTGAACTTGTGATCCTCCTGCCTCAGTCTCCCAAAGGTTTACAGGTGTGCGCCACCATGCCAGGCAATATTTTTGATGTGTGTGTGTGTGTGTGTGTGTGTGTGTGTGTGTGTGTGTGCGCGTGTGTGTTGGGGATAGAACCCAGGGCCTCATGCGTGCAAGATAGGCACGTTACCACAGAGCTATATTCCTAGCCCTCAAAATAAAATAAAAAGGGCCGGGAATGTAGCTCAGTGGTAAGGCACTCCTGGGTTTCATTTCCATTATCGCAAAAAATAAAATAAAATAAAATGTTCAGGAATGGAAGGTTTAAAATTCTAAGGTGGGGGCTGGGGATACAGCTGGTAGAGTGCTTGCCTCTACCAGTTGGTAGAGTTGGTAGAGTGCTTGCCTAGCAAGCAGGAGGCCCCGGGTTCAATCCCCAGCACCAAAAAAAAAAAAAAAAAAAAAATTCTAAGGTGTTTTTTTCTCTGAAACAACTGTTCCTGAAACAACCACTCCCTGGGTGCTTAGCAAAAGTAACACTAGTGAGACCATACTGAAGTCATCTCCATTTGATGACTTGCAAAACAGTATAATACTAATTGTTGGTCCAAAACATTCACCATTGCTCACACAATACAATGTAATAATTGGGTTTCATCAACTATAAAGAGATGAAATTTCCATAATAGTCCTTATCATAGATTTCAAATTCAAACACATTTATTTTGTACAAATAAAATGTATGACATTAAGAATATATGCATAAACACTTTCACATAGGGAAAAAAACTAAAAACAAGTCAACTTTCTACTCTAAACAAGGGAATGAGCACGTGTAAATGTGAATGTTCGTTTTACAATTAAATAAAACTACCCAAGCAGGTGGTACACACTTGTAATCCCAACAACTCAGGAAGCTGAGACAAGAGGATCACAAATTCAAGACCACCCTCAGCAATTTAGGCTCACCTGGGGATAAAGCTCAGCGGTACAACACCACTGAGTTCAATCCCCAAACCAAGAAAAAAAAAAAAAAAAAAAAAGACAAAAAGAAATTCCCAACATTATTTCCTAGGTAGACTTACCAAACAACCTACAAAATTGTTTCACCCATATTAAAAAGATATACATGTCAAAAATCTGTAACACCGATTTCAGAATTACGTAGATCTTGTTCAAATTCTTGCCTGTAGGTAACCATATTTTGCAAGTGCAGGGATCTATAATTTCTTTCTTTCTTTCTTTTTCTCCCCCCCCCCCCCCCCCCCAGTGGTGCTAGGTGCCTGGGCAGTCTTCCAGTGAACTACATATCTAGTCCTTTTTATTTTGAGACAAGTTCTCACTAAATTGCTGAGGCTGGCCTCGAACTTGAGATCCTCCTGCCTCAGTTTCCTGAGTCTCTGGGATCACAGGTGTGCACCACCACACCTAGCTCTATAAAGCATCTTTATGGTACATGGCATGTAGTATAATCTCAATAAAAACTAGTTTCACTACCAGTAGCTCTCCTTCACAACCACTTTTTTTTTTTTTTCCTTGAACTGGGAATACTTAACCATTGAGTCACATTCCTATCCCTTTTTATCTTGAGACAGGGCCTAACTAGGTTGCTTACAGCCTTGCTGAATTGCTGAATCTGACTTTGAACCTGCGATCCTCCTACCTCAGTCTCCTGAACTGCTGGGATTATAGGTGTGCACCACCATGCCCAGCTATAACCACTATTAAAAGAGTAATTCTACCCATTTACTCCTCAATTAAGAGGAGTCAGATAATTTACCATGAACTGACTACTGACATCCTTGCCATTGCCACACTATCAAAACTGCCTTTCAAAGGAAACAAGTAACTTCCTAGTTGCTAAATTTGGTGGCTTCTAATTTTTATTCCACTTGAACTCTGTAACACCTGACACTGATGGTCATTCCCTTCCCTCTTGAAATTCTTTCTTCTTTTGGCCTCCACAATAATGCCATTCTGTTCTACTGCTTGTCTGATTCATTTAATTTCTCTTTTTCAGTGTCTCTTATCCTTCAAACAATGATGCTCCTTCTGGTCCACAGCCCCTTTTTTCCCTCTTCTTTCAGTATTACCATTCCATACTAAGGCTTCAAATATCAATATATTTTCTCTTTTTAAAAATTTTTTTTAATTGTAGATGGACACCATACCTTGATTTTATTTATTTCTTTTTATATGGTGCTCAGGATCGAACCCAGTGCTCAGCAAGCACTCTACCACTGAGCTATAACCCCAGTCCAATATATTCTCCCTTGGTTCTTCAATTTATGTATTCAGTTCCAATCTTTCTCCCCCAACTTGAAGACCCAAATTTCGTTACCCACAGTGTATCTGGAAACACATATACATACACCTTGAACAACTTGTCCAAAAACGAATTCATTGCCTTCCCTCAAAGTTGTCTTTTTCTTTCTTTTCTTTTTTTCTTTGATTAGCAGTACTTAGGATTGAACCCATGGTGCTTTACCAGTGAGCAAATTCACCAGCCCTTTTTTTATTTTTTATTTTGACAGGGTCTCATTAAATTGCTGAGGCCTGGAACCTGTGATAGTCTGGCCTCAATCTCCGGAGTTGCTGGGATTACAGGTGAGCAGCACCCTACCCAGCTACAGTTACTTCTTTATATTCTATATTTCTATTAACGACACCAATTCATACCATAAGTTACATCAGAATCCGCCCCTTAAAAATAAAAAATCAACAAAACCCCTCAATTCTATTTTGAAACCTCCTGGAATTGTGTGCTATTCTCATTTTCCTAACACCATCCCAGTTTATCCTCTCCCATCAGATTAGCACATTAGTTTTCTGCCTACCTAGGCCTTCTGCACTTTCAATACTTCCTGCACATTTTCACCAAAGATAATTCAATCACATCAAACTCCTGGTCACAAACCCTCTATATTCCCCATGCCTACAGAAAGTCCCAATTCTTTAGCGAGTTTTTCTCAGGGGTATAAATTGAAAGGTTTTTTTAATTGAACAACCAGGGTTTCATTTCTGGCTAAATCTGAAGAGTGGATTATTCTACAGTCTTCAAAGTGAAGGATAAAAGGCAGAGGGGGAAAGGGAGAGCAAAGAAGATGGGAGAAAGGGGGTGGCAATGGCATCTGAGGGGAGGGAAGTATCTTTCGAAGGCAGAAGTGGGCGATTTCAAGGCAAGAGCACGTTTGAGGGAAGTACAGTGAAGCAGTACAGACTCGAGGCAGGAGCGGGTTCTGAGGGAGGCTCTCTCAGTGAGGAACTGGAGGTTTCAGAAAGTTTTCCAAGGAATCGAAGGATTCCCGAATCTTGAAAGTGAGGAAGGTCTCTGACATGAGAAGACTTCTAATGGGTTCCTGGCCTCCAAGAAGAGAATGCGGGAGACCCTGAGAGAAGCAAGACTGGAAAGCAAGGGGCCAAGAAGGGGAGTGTCCCTTGCCACTGCGAGAAGGACTTCTGGGAAGCCAACGAGTCCTGCTGCGTGCTAAGCGACCCGTGAGTAGGGGGGCGAGGAGTAGTAGCACCCGCGCGTGGGCCGGTATGTCCCGGGTTCGTGTCTCACGCATCTCCTGAGTTTACCTGAGACGGACTGAGCAGCCGGAGGGTACCTGCGCGGGCGGGAGGGGTAGGCGGCGGCCAAGACAGAGCATAGTAGTCCTCACAACTCCGTCAAGGCAGCGGCTTTTTAGCCCGCGGAGGCGGTGGGGGTCCTTCGCGCAGTTGCGGGCGATTCCGCGAGGTTAGCGGCAACGGAGGACGAGAAGGTTACTGCCATGACCCCGCAGCCGGGGCGTCTACCCCAGCCTATTTGCCGGGGCCAGGACGATCCAAAAAGCGAGACCCAGAGGGCAGCTGGAAGCTCCACTGAGCTCTCCAGCAGCTAGCGACTGAAACGCCTGGGGGGGCACGGGGTTGGGGGCGGTGCCTCAGTTAGCCACGCCCATCTCCTCGGGCCCTCCCTCACAGCAGCCAATCAACTGCCAATCCTTGATAAAGGAGCTGGTGCAATTGCCCAATTAGCGTTAGGGATGCCACGTGGTATGAGGGTGGGCACAATGGGCGTCCAGAGAAGCCAATCAAAAGCTCTAGGCGCCAACTCTTGGAGGACGAAGGGAACCAATAGAAAGGAAATGGAGGTAAAAACAGAAGAGGCAGTGTGTTGGAAAGGCGGAACCCAAGAAGGGAGAATACACCTGGGGGAAATCCAAGTCCAGGAGCCTCTCAGGGCGGGACAGTAAACACAAGATGGACCAATCAAAATGCCAAAGACAGAAGAGACTGGTAATTGATAAAGCCAATTGAAAAGGAACTTGAGTGGTGCGGCTTTCGGGTTGATCAAGGCGTAGCTGAAAAAGTAAAAGGAAAAGCTATATGAACGGGGCGACCTGCAGGATCTCGGTATAGTGAGAGGGAAAAACTAATGCTTGGGTTAGTATTAGCGAATTGAGACAGTAAGCGAAATTAGTAGAGCTGAACAAAAAATTGAGAAGACAATTCAACTGGACTAAGAGATGGATTCGGTGAAGGCTTAGAGCAGATAATAATGGAGAGAGGCTGAACGTGGCTTGGGTTTAAATTCCTATTTGTGCTTTGTTTTTTGAGCTATTCTTGAGCAGGAGTGTGATCTAAACATGGCATTGTTTTAGTAAGATTAATTAGTAGCTCACAGAATCTGAAAAGAAAAGAGATCACCCTAATTCAGTGCCTCTAGCCCAAAACCTCAGTATCATTCTCCTGGCAACAAATCATGTGCTGCCACCTGGTGACAGTTCAAATACCACAGTTCCACATTGTTATTTAATATTTCTGTTGTGAAAGAATGGTCAACCTTACAAGCCTGTCTCCTACAGGACTTGATGCATAGAGTACTGGTAACAATCAGAGTTAACGTAATCATGCCAGATGAATTACCTGCCAGTGGAAGATGTAAAAGACAGGGGTTCTTTGCATCTGCTTCAGCAGGAAGGTGAGGCTTGATGGAAAGGTTTTTTGTTTTTTTAATTGGTCTGCTGGGTCTGAGTCAGGTCGTACTATATCACTTTACTCTCAGCAATCCCTCAATGCTGAAGGGAAAGAACTAAGGACAGCTGACCTCTAAATATTCAGATGTCTAAGGCCCTCTCCCTGTTGACCTGTCTCCTACTTAGGTCAAAGTCATGAATGTACATATAATTGAAGGTAATTTGTCCTTGTCCTTATTCCATCTTTTTTTTTTTTTTTTTTTTTTTTGGTACTGGTGATTGAAACCCAGGGGTGCTTAACCATTAGCAACATCCTCAGTCCTATTTATTTATTTATTTTGAGACAGGGTCTCGCTAAGTTGTTGAGGTTGTTAAGTTGCTGAGGCTGGCCTCCAACTTTCGATTCTCTTGCTTTGGCCTCCCAGGTTGCTGGGATTATAGGTGTGCAGCACCACCACCAGTTCAACTCAGCCTTTTATTATGCTTTTAAATCAGTAGTTATCTCCTCTGTCCACCTACACTGAAATAAGAGTTGAGATCCACTGCATATCTTAGCTCAGGGAATACATAATGAAACTGTTCTCAAAAAACATCCATCTTTCAGGCGTGGTGGCACACACCTGTAATCCCAGCAACTCAGGAGGTTGAGGCAGAAAGATCACAAGTTCAAATTCAGTCTCAGCGACTGATTGAGACCCTCAGCAACTTAGAAAGACCTTGCCTCAAAATAAAAAATAAAAAGCACTGAGGATGTGGCTCAGTGGTTAAGAGCCCCTGGGCTCAATCTATGGTATCAAAAAAAAAAAAAAAAAAAAAAAATCCACTTGGGGGAAGAATAAGATTATCTTTTAACTACATTTAGCAATGGAAGAGGCTTTGATAGGTGCTACTTAGAAAATCTTGGACTGTACTATCTAAAACATAAAGCCCAGGTAAGAAAAAAGTAAAGTTGCCCTTAGTCACCTAGGAAAATATATTTTCCAGAGAGCAACCACATGGCAGAAGAACCAGAATCATTAGACACAAGACACTTTTTTGTTTGTTTTAATTGGAGTTTTTGAGACAGGATCTTGCTATATTACCAATGTTGTGCAGGCTGGCCCCAAACTTGCAATTTTCCTGCCTCAACCTGCTGAGTAACAGGGACTACAGGTACACACCACAAGGTCCAGCAACAAAGTACTTTTTTAAAAAACTGAAACCTAACAGAAATGAGCTAGAGGTATAGTCCAGTGGGATAGGATTTATCTAGAATGCATGAGACCTAGGTTTGAACCCCAGCACCACAAAAATAAATAATGTGTCAAAAATTTTGGATAATGAAATTTTTGTTTCAGTTAATAAATATGCACATGTATATTTACTAGGTCTTACTGGAAGTCCAATCAAAACATTCTGCAGGCCACTAAATTAGTCAAACTGACAGACCAGGAAGAATGCTACTGTAGAAATGCAGTCGGGGATGCTGAGGATAAGGAGAAAGCTTCAAGAGGCAGATGCTGCCCAGACATAGTACTGCATACCTATAATACCAGTAACTTGGGAAGCTGAAGCAGGATCACAAGTTTGAGACCAGTTTCAGAAACTTAGTGAGACCCTATACCAAAATAAAAACTAAAAAGGACTATGGATGTAGCTCAGTGGTAAAGTAACCCAGGTTCGATACCCAGTACCAAAAAGAAAAAAAGAGAAGAAAAAGTAGCAGCAGCAGCAGATGCTGGGGGCTGGGGATATACCTCAGTTGGTAGAGTGCTTGCCTTGTAAGCACAAGGCCCTGGGTTCAATCCCTAGCACCTCAAAAAAAAAAAAAAAAAAAAAAAAAAAAAAAGCAGCAGATGCTGGATGGAGATAAGAATAGGCAGCCTTCTACTGCACAGATCCATGGCCCACCAGAATATCTCACCCTCCTCTGTAACCCCACAGCACTACTGCCCCAGAGCAGTGTCGTACTTCTTTCTATTCACCAGAATGGGAGTTTTTGTATCCTTCCAGTTCACCTAAGCATGTACTCAGAAAGTACAGCTGTAAGCATCTGTGAACTCAGATTTCAGAGATAAATGTCACAGAAAACAACTAAGAGAAAGAAGAAAGGGTACAACTGAGTCTATCCCATGTGGGTACTTTTTCACAGAAAACACTGTAGGGAGAATTAAACCATTTTATTGCAGTTGGGGACAGGAACAGGGACAGGTGGACATTGAGGAGCCTCACTAGAAATGTCATATGCCAACTAGATCAGAAGGGGATCAGCAGGCTACCCAGAAATCTAGGAGGGAAGGGTGGTCAAAAAAGCCTTCATCTCACTATTCCCAAAAAAGTCATTGCAGGTCACTCAAAAGTATCTTGGGACCCTGAAGGAAGAGGTTCTCTTGCTTAGGACTGGGCATGGAGTTGGGAGATACTCAGCATCAGGTTGGAAATGATGCTCCTCTGGAGATTTAGGAGAAAGGGAAAAGGAAGAGAAAAACAAATCAGCAAGCACTGTTATATACATAGAACTACGCCCTGGGCCTGTCTGATGTAAAGGGACATATAGGCCTGATTTGAGATAAAACAGTAGTTGATGGATTTACAAAGAAAAAGGCAGACTCCATTTTACCCAGTGCCAAACATCCAGGCACCATTCAGATTCAGCCAACCCCAGAAGTAGGATCCCTTCCCTCATCCATACCTAGTTTCCTTGAAAGTTCCCAGTTACTGTTACTGTCTAGAAGACTGATTTCAGAGCTAACTGAAGAAAGAGACGTGGTGAAGGTGGTGGCCAGGGGCAGCTTAGATTGGAAGACATCAATGGAAGTCCTAGAAAGAACAGAATCAGAGGCAGAGATGGTGATGATTCTCCCAGCATAGAACTATCCTACTTCCTTAGGCCTTCATTCTCTCCCCCTTTATCATCCATACATATAAAGATATCTCAGTGATTCTGTATCAAATAAAGAATGCCCAATACTGACCTTATGGACTGCAACACAAATACTCAGTCTGTCCCTATCAGTCCTGGCCAAATTTAGAATAACTGAACTTGCCCCAATGCCTGACCTTGGTGAGACAAATCCCCTCTACTGCCATAGCACTCACACCATCTGACCTGAGGAAATTATGCTCCTGCTGGGCATCCTGGGACTCTATCCTGGCAGCCTCCAGGGTGTGACTCTTGCTCTCCTGGCCACTTCGTAGCTTCTCCAACATCTGCTAGACCATGGGCCCAGTTAGGACCAAACCTCTCTTCCTCCAGGAAGAAATCCCCTCCCCACAATTGATCTCTTTAGCACACTTGGAACCTTCATATGAGCAAGGACAGTTTCTCATGGCCTAAAACAAAGGAATTAGAAAGAAGAGCTCTAGAGAAAGTGGAATCAACACAGGGAAAAGAGGGATAAAAATGGGGATAAGACAGGGTATCCTGGCCTATCTGCAGAATGGGAAAAACAGAAAAAAGAAAAAGATTTCTCCATGGGGAAATATGTGGAGATAGGTCTAATCTTCATTCTACCTTCCAGCTGCGGGCCTGAGCCTGCTGCCCCTCAGTCATCTGTTTCAGCAACAGCTCCTGATGCTGGCCTGCAGATGAAAGAGAATTTAAGGGTGCTATTCTCTATTTTTTTTTTCCTTCTCCTTCATTGCCTTATGACCAACCAGGTGCTGAAAGCTAAGACAAAGTATTCTGGTCTAGCTATTAGAAGCGTCCAAGCTGACTGAACAGACAAAACTCATACCATGATAGGCAATGAGCAAAACAAAATACTTTGCCAGATTTCTTAATAGGTCAAACAGGTAGAGCTTGACCATTTACTGGGAGAACAAGAAGGCCTTCCAAAAGAGGGGACAAGGGAACACATACTCACCCACAATTTTTTACTTACTTAGCTGGTTCCGCAGCAACTTCAGTTCTTCTCGCAGAATCTCTGACTCCTTCCACAGGACTTGCCGCCTACAGAAGTAACAGCAGTCATTCTACAGTCAACCAACAGACCCAGAGCAAGGAAGCAATAAACCTCCTGGAATACCAAGAGTTCAGATATCTCAAGAAGGTGAAGCCTGTCACTTACTCAGTTTGGAGCTTCTGGTGAAAGCCACTGGTAGAACTGTATTTTCCTCGTATTGTTTTCACTTGGGCTTGAGTCTGCTCCTGTACCTGATTCTGAAGGCTTTGCAGTTCCCTTCTGAGCCCCTCCAGGTGTTGTTCCAGGAGAATGGCTCGCCCTTCTGGGCCCCCCTGCAGCAATCTTAGTGAAGCTATTGTGGGACAAATTCAAGGATAGCCCTTCTGAGACCTTCACATGGGTCTAGACACTACTTGCAAATCATGACCCTTGCACAATAACAGGTATGCAGCAAAATCATGTGCACACATATAAAGCTATGCATATGAGGAGCTGGGAGTTTAGCTCAGTGGTAAGAGTGTTTACCTAACAGAGCAAGAGGCCCTGGGTTCAATCTCCAGTACTGAAAAAAAAAAAAAAAAAAAACCGTGTGTATGAAAAATTGAATTGATACCTTCCAGAGCACTGATCTTGTTCATCTGCTGCTCTTGCTCTTGCAGCAATCTCTGAACAGATTTCCTTAGTGCCTTAGTTACCTACCCAGGCAGAAAAACACATGAGCTACTGCATAAGAGACTTTCCCACACAAACACATATATACGCACCTAGCATTCCAAGACTCACCTGATCCTGAGATTGAAGCTGGGATCGGAGAATAGTAACTTCATTCCAGAGAGAAGATGGGCTGTAGGTCTCAGCCCAGTTCAGTGTCTCTCGGACAGTGGGAGTCTCTAGAGCCCAAGGCTGTTGGGCTTGGGCTCCTGACTGAGGAGACAAGTGATGAGAGGAAATCCAGGATCCAGTCAGGTCCCCTGCCAAGGGAATAAGGGACAAGGGCAGAATCTGTGCGGGATAACAGAGTTCAGAAAAGTAAAAAGTTGGAATTTGGAAGGAATAGTGGATAGTAAAAGCACTGGAAGAAGGCAAATCTTGGAAAGAGAAAAGGCTGAGGAATGAAAAGGGCAATACTTACCTGAGGAGTAGACCCCAAGGGGATACAGCCTCTGCTACGAAAAAAACAGTTGCACAGGCCAATGAGTTCAGTTTAGTTTAACCTGACACCCCTTCCAAAGAAGAAGAGGAGGAGGAGGAGGACAACTGGGAAACTGGGAGCCTCGGTGTCACCTCACCTTAATGCGGGTCACATGTCCATCAGTTGCACGCAGAAGCGTATCAAGCTCGTCAGACCAGCTTAGGCTCCTACTCATATCCTGTGACTGGGGGTCTGGTTCCCTGCCCACTCTTGTCCTTGCTCGCCCAGCAGGGGATATCCGAGGAACAACCACACCGTTAGCTGGAAAGAGGAGAGTGAAGATGCAATACTAGGGATAGGGATGCGATATCAGACCAAAACTTTAACTCTGACTCTTGGCAGGAGAGCAGCGTTTTGGGGGAAACGGAATACCCTGATACACTGATATCAAGTGGGAGTAGAAGGCTCCAAATCTTGGTCGAAATCCAGGTCCCAACTCCAGGACGCTGCCGCCATCACGCCAAATCTGTCAGCGACTGCTGCAGCTGCTAAATTCAAACCCTCCAGTAGGCGGAGAATGTGTGGCTTCAGACTGAGCGCCGAAGCGCCACTCGGGAAACAGTCCGCCTCTAACCGAGGCAATTTGCTACCGAAGTGGCCGAACTACGTTTCCCTGAAAGACAAATGCGTTCACACCCGCACCGTGAAGCTTGTCGGGACACCGAGTTTTTCGGATTCTGAGGTGGTGGACTCCAAGGACCAAACGAACTACGCGTCCCGAGATGCATGCAACTTTGTCGGGCTGCTGGTCCCAGTAGCTCCTGGGAAATGAAGTCCAAGCTGCCTCGAAACCTAACGGCACAGTTATTCTTTAGACTCCATTCCCCAGCAAGCTCAGCGTGTAGCGGGCGGTATGGAGCCTCACGTCGCAGAACTGAAGCTGAAGATTGAGGACACGTTGTGTCCTTTTGGCTTCGAGATTTACCCCTTCCAGGTTGGTTTATCCCTCCTGCGGTTCTAAGAAGAAGTGTAAAATTGGCCTTGGTGCAGTCGGCGTGAGGCCCTCTTATCCTCCCCAAGCTCGTCCGGCCCGGCGTCCATCTGACGACTGGGACAGGGTGTCACACGTTTGTCCTTTTACCCCGATATAATGCCAGACCGATGGATGGAATTCTGTAACCTATTCGGCTTTGTTATCTACATAATTTACAGGGGGAAAAAATGTACCCATGCGCCTGGAATCTCCTTGGAAGCTTCCTAAAGCAGTTAGGAAAGAACAAGGCATGGAAGGTTTGCATGACTATGATTTAGATCAGCTGAGGAGAGGAGGACATTCCTGGTGTTGAATAAGAAACAGTAGGCCGTTTTGTTCCATCTACCAACAGAAGATAATTCATGATGCTGCCAACGATTGGTGCTGGATATAGAAATTATGGGCACCCGCCTGGCACAGATGTCTCCTCACCCCCGCCTCCCCCGCCCCCACATTTTACATAGTATTTTCTTTTTCTTTTTTTCTTTATATATTTATATATATACATACATACATATTTTGATACTGGAGATTGAACCCAGGAGCACTCTTCCACTGAGCTACATCCCCAGACTTTTTTTTTTTTTTTTTTTTTTTTTTTCTTTGAGACATGATCTAAGTTTGCCATCCTGGCCTTGAACTTTTCCAGCCTCGGTCTCCCGAGTTGCTGGGATTACAGGAATCTGTCACCACATCAAGCTACATAAATCCCATTTCCTCACATTAGTGCTTGGTGCACTGAGGGTGCTTAAGTCACAATGTTAAAGACATAAGTCAACTGCTTGAGTCCTTTGCTCAAGCAACTGCTTGATGCTTAAGAGGCAGCTTATGTCCCACTAATTGCACGGAGACGTCCATAGCAATGTTGAAGGAAGGATATATATAGAAAAAAAAAAAAAATAGGTTCGGTCTATCTTGAGAAAGGATTGGCTAGAAACAAATGAAATTGAAGGCTGGGGATGTAAGTCAGTGGTAGAGCACTTGCCTACCATGCATGAGGCCCTGGGTTCATTGTAGACACTGTAAAAAAAAAAAAAAAAAGAAAAGAAATTGCAATGTATATGAAAAGATGTATTGGAAGAAGGGAGGATTGTATACATCTAAAATATGAGCTTGAGTAAAAGCATGGAGATAGTGATGGACAGCATGGGGGGAGCATAGTGAGAATGCTCTAGCAAACCAGGTGGACCTGGGTAGTGGGAAATATTGTACTGAACAGAGCTAGCTGTAGCCCTGCCAATCATCCTAAGCTGTTGATCACCTTGTCACCCCAACATCCAATCAGCCATCAATTCTTTCACCTCCTGAGCCTCCCAAGTCCATTGTTTTCCATTTCCCTGCTCTATGCTCTAGTCCAAGTCACCATTTATTATTGGATTACTTAATAACCTTGCAGTCATCTTGCCTCCACACTACAGCCAGATCTTTCTAAAACTGATGTCATTTTATTCTTTAAATCTTCAGTCATAACCATCCTCTGCTATGGCTGTGACCTTCTTTAACTGGGTGCTGTGGTGCACACCTGTAATCCCTGCAACTTGGAAAGCTGACGTAGGAGGATCTAAAGTTCTAGGCCAATCTCAGCAATTTAGCAAATCCCTAAGCAACTTAGCAAGACCCAGTCTCAGAAAATAAAATGGGCTGAAGATGTAGCTTAGTGGTAAAGCACCCCTGGATTAAATCTCTGGTATTTAAGTAATTACTTAATTAATTAAAAAGGGCTTGGGGTGTAGCTCAGTGGTTAAGCATCCCTGTGTTCAAACCCCGGTACTAAAATAAATAAATCCCTGTCAAAATCAGATGAGATGACTATACAATGTAATATACATACATCACACAGCAAAAGTGAAAATTTGTTGAAGGAGTTGGAAGATGGAGCAAAACATGAGGCTTTGAGTACAGGTGAGGTGTGGGCTGGCTAAGGCTTGCGTCAGCTGGCTAGCCTGGCCTGAACTTTCTGTTTCAGGTGGCATGGTACAATGAACTTCTGCCTCCAGCCTTCCACTTGCCCCTACCAGGACCTACCCTGGCCTTCCTGGTACTCAGCACACCGGCTATGTTCGACCAGGCCCTCAAGCCCTTCTTGCAGAGCCACCACCTCCAACCACTGACTGACCCTGTGGATCAGTGTGTGGCCTACCACCTGAGGCGTGTTACAGAGGTGAGCAAGGTTCAACTCCCCCCCCCCCCCCTCCAGCTCCCAAACACCCTTGCTCCCACCTCCTCCAAACTCAATACAAGATCTGGACCTAAGGCTGGGCTCCACCTCGCATGTGAAATGATATCCTAAAACCAGCCTTGACATTGTGATTTCTCCCTATTCTGCCTATTTACATCCAGGTTCTATCATCTTCATTTAGCAGACCCCCAGTCTGAAGTTTGTCCACTCACCCTACAGTTTGTCCACTCATCCCCTACAGGTGGATGGGGCTGGGGAGTAACTACATGAACTTCAGGCCAGACTTGGCCTTCATGTGAAATAAGGATGAGCCCAACATCCTTCACCGCTTTTGTCCTACAAGTTTTATGCAGTCTTTGGGACCTTCTGAGGACAGAATATGTCCTCATAATAAATTTAAATATACACATACATTTGAACACAGGGTAGATCTCCCCACACTGATATTCTGAAGGACAACACTAAAATCACTCCTCACAATGGAGATTTCTGAGCAAGTCCTTGTTTCGCTTCATACTTGGGCCCTCTTTAGAAAGAACCATAACATTCCTCACTTTGGAGCTTCCCAGGTTAAGGTCACGTTTCCCCTTCAAAACATGGACATTAACAAACACACAAATTAGGGCTCGCTAGGGTGAAGTCACAACTCCCCTCATGTTGACAGGAGCCTCTTAATTCTGTCCCAGAGCCTCCCAGAGCTGCAGATGGAAGTCATTGCTGACTATGAGGTACACCCCAACCGGCGCCCTAAGATTCTGGCACAGACAGCAGCCCATGTGGCAGGGGCTGCTTATTACTACCAACGCCAAGATGTGGAAGCTGACCCATGGGGAACTCAGGTCAGAGAGCAAGTGTGGATGAGTAGGGACTATGAAAGAAAATGGCAAGGCTCTCATACCCTTAGCAGGTTCCATATTCCTCTGCCTCCCCTAAAGTTGATAAAACCACCAAGCACAAAGCAGCTATGTCCTGGCCAATAGGCCAGCCCCATACTTTCTAGAATTTACCATTCTAGAAATGTATCAGAGCAGAAAAATCTGATCTGTTTTTAAAAACCTGTCTCTTATAAGGCTCTCAGAATGGAAGAGGCAGCATAGTGATCAGCACACTAGTGGTGAGATTGGGAGCTTATCAAGGGAGGGAAAGAGGTTTATATTTGGCATCAGTGTACACTTAGTGGGAAATAAGTGAACAAGGATAGCTTACAATGGTGGTACTTGTGCCAAGGTGACCTCCATGACCTTGTTTTTCTTCACCCACTCCCCAGCACATAGCAGGTGTGTGCATACACCCCCGATTTGGGGGCTGGTTTGCCATTCGAGGTGTGGTGTTGCTGCCAGGGGTAGAAGTGCCGGATCTGCCACGGAGAAAGCCCCCTGACTGTGTACCTTCAAGAGCTGCCAGAATTACCCTGCTTGAAGGCTTCAATTTCCATTGGCGTGACTGGAGTTACCGGGATGCTGTGACGCCCCAGGAACGTTACTCAGAAGAACAAAAGGCCTATTTTTCTACCCCGCCTGCACAACGCTTAGCCCTGTTAGGCTTAGCCCAGCCCTCAGAGGAGTCTTGTATTATATTCCCTGAGCTTCCCTTTACCACACTCACCAAGAAGCCCCAGAATACCAGAGCCCGGAGCTGGCTCAGCCCTAGCATCTCACCACCCATATCCCCTGGCCCTTGATACCTTCCTCTTGAAATCCCTGTCATGATGGTACTTGCTAGGACTTAATAGAATTGGCAAAGCAAGAGATTTTATTTTGGGTACAAAATGACCATTTCTTGACAGATTTTCAATAATAAAAAGATTCAAGGAAGATTTAGTCAAGGCAAATAACAGAAATCTATGGGATTCTTGTCTGTTAAAATTTCTACACAGTGCTCCAAGGAACTCCCCAAACAGTACCAACCCAAATAGTCATCCCCAAATAGTACCCACCCACTAAATAAATGTAACATTTTGAAACAGTGCCTGGCATATAGTAAATGGATAATGAAGGCCCTAAGAATCCTGTTCATAGATCCAATGCTATTTCTGAAGGGGTGGCTGATAAGACAAGTATGTTATAGACACTTCTGTCTATACTGTGGATACTCAGTTATGAATCTGCCCTAACCTGAAGGGTCTAGGAGAAACCTAACTTCTCCCTGCTGAGTTTCCCTTAGGACAGTGATATGGATGAGGATCAAAAAGGACTACCCTAAAATCATGGCTAGAAACCAGGGAAGGTGAAAAGTGATCAGCACTATTTCTGCTACTATAAGCCCTACCCAAGGGCACCACCAGCCTTGTGTTTGTCTTCTCCCCTTTTGACTTCCAAAGGGACCAAAGCCAACAAAGCAGGTAAACAAACACGTTTTAACTAAAGAGGCCAAATTTCTGATTCCCAGGCAGCCCACTCTGTACACTTAGATAGTAAAGTTAACCTCATTGGGACCATAACCTTCAACCCAACCTACTGTATAAATTGCAGTGCCCTGGCTAACACTATCACAGGGTTTGCTCTTCTCCCCCAGATGTAGTAAAGCAAAATGTGCACTTGTATCAATTTACTGGGTCTACCTGTATTTACCCTCAATATACTTTTAAGGCAGCTCTCCTTATTTTTCTCCTAAAGATGGAAAGCACAGAAATGTAAATTCCTCTTAAAAATCAAAGATTAGTATCTCCTCTAAAAATGAAGAATCATCAAGGTCTCAGTTCAAGTTTAATAGAAACTACAAAAGATCAATGGGCCGATGCCCCACTACTGGTACATCATATACATCAGATGGCCAACCCCACAATATAGCTCAGGTCATTCCCCCACCAACAGAAGAAAGGCTGGTCTCTCCAACCCTATAGGAAAGTTATGTCTTAGGCATGGGAAAAAAAAAAAAAAAATACAAAAGAGATTTTGTTCTCATGGGTGCCCAGTGCAGCCTGGCACTAAGATGGCCCAGTGATCACTTCTGCTTGGAGAAATATTCTTTGCTTTTTTGGACATCAGGCTTGATGGTATCACTGCCAGGCTTCCAGCCAGCAGGGCACACTGCAAGAGAAAGGTACCACTAATTAATTACCGACTCAGTGGTATACACCATCCTCCTTCCATGGACAAGAAGTTGCCTCAAAACCAGAGCCCTACAATCTGAATACACAGGCACCAGAAAACTTACCTGCAATCTGTCAGTAATCCAGCCGTCTAGCTAAAGGCTAACTACTGTACAAACATTAATATAACTCACCACAGCACTAACACTATTTTACCTAATTCATCTATAAAACACCTACAAGTTAATTAATGTAACGCTTCAAGTATGCTTCTAAAACTAACCAATCTAAAAAAAATGTGGCAAAACATTAAGATCTGTTAACGGTAAATAGTACATAGTCATTATGTTCTGCATAGTTTTATGTATGCTTCAAATAGTTTTTTCTCTCCCCATACTGGGGATTGAACCCAGGGGTATTCTACCATTAAGTTACTTCCCCAGTATTTTAAGACACAATCTCACTGAATTGCTCAGACTACCCTCAAACCTGTGATCTTTCTGCCTCAGCTTCCTGAGTCACTGGGATTACAGGTGTACACCAGTGTCCAGCTCAAATATTTCTTTTTAAAAAAGAAGTTTTATAGTCAGGTGTGGTGGCACACACTTGTTATCCCGGCAATTCAGGAGGCTAAGGCGAAGGATCACAAGTTTGAGGCCACTCTCAGCAAATCAGCAAGACCCAAAGCAACTTAGGGAGACCCCATCTCAAAAAATAAAAGGGTTGGGGATATGGATCAATGGTTAAGCACCCCTAGGTTCAGGCCCCCTGAATTGGCCTGTAAACAAACTACTCTGAAGCCTGGGGAAGGAGGATAGCAAGTTCAAAGTCAGATTGGGCAACTTAATGAGACAATGTTTAAAAATAAAAAGGGGGGCTGGAGTTGTCCCTCAGTGGTAGAGCACCTTCCTAGCATGTGAGGCACTGGGTTTGATTCTCGGCACCACATATAAATAAAAGAAAAAAATAAATGTCTAGCAACATCTAATAGATATATTTAAAAATAAATAAATAAAAATAAAATGGACTGGGGATATAGTTCAATGGTAGAGTGCTAACTTAGCATGCACAAGGTCCTGGGTTCAAACCCTAGTACCAAAAAAGAAGGGAAAAAAAAAAATCAAAAAACAAAAAACAAAAAAATCTTCATTTCTCTTTATGGTAGAATAGTTTCATTGTTTCTCCATTCATTTGGGTTGTTTCCACCTTGTGGCTATTTGTGAGCAATACTTCTAGAATATTGGTAAACAAGTATCTGGTGGCAAACACTTGTATATGAGTCTTTGTAGCCAATTCTTTTAGGTATAGTCCCTGGGAGTGGGATTGCTGGGTCATGTAGGAATTCCATGTTTAGCCCCCCCCCCCCCTTTTTGTGGGGTGGGTGCCTGGGAATTTAACCTAGGGGTGCTTTCCCGCTGAGTCACATACCCAGCCCTTTTTGTTTTTTGAGACCTGGTCTCACTAAGTTGCTTAGGGTCTAGCTATGTGATCCTCCTGCTTCAGCCTCCTAAATCACTGGGATTACAGGCACATGCCACAACACCCTGTAGAAATGAAGTTCCAATACAGGTTACATGGATTAAGTGTAAAAACATCATGCTAACCTAGATGCCCCTCAATTGAATGGATAAAGAACACACACCATGGAATATTACTCAGCCATAAAGAATAATAAAATTATGGCATTTGTAGGCAAATGGATGCAGTTGTAGAATATCATGCTAAGTGAGATAAGCCAATCTCAAAAAAAAAACCAAAGGACGAATGATCTCACTGATAAGCAGATAATGACACATATAGAGGGTGGGAAGGGGGCAAGAATGGAGAAAGGAGGAACTCTATAGAGGGATAAGAGGGGTGGGAGAAAAAAATAACAATGAATCAAAAACTATTACCCTAGGTAAATGTATGATTACACAAATGGTATGCCTCTACTTCATGTACAGAAACAAGATGTATCCCATTTGTTTACAATAAAATTAAAAACAAAAATAAAAATCATGCTAACTGAAAGATGCCAGACATACAAAGGGACAAATGATGTTTTCACTTATATTAACTATCTACAGGCAAATTCACAGGGGAGGAATGGTTATTTAATAGTTACATATTCTGATGAAAAAATTCTAGAAATAGTGGCAAGGAATATGCATTATACATGTAATTAATGACAAAAAAGTTGTACATTAAAATGATTATATTGTTAGCAGAAAAATATTAATTTAAAAAAAAAAAACAAAAAAAAAAACACCTGCTGTTTCCCTCTGGCAATCATAGAGATTTGAAAGCAATGATCTCATTTGGACTCTTCAGCAGTGTTTAATTCTGCTAAACTACAAAAGGGTAGACTTGATTCATGACAACTGCCTTCTACACCTTGTTAAGCAAAAAGAGGGACTGAATCTTTCACACACTTATGCAGAAAGGATAGCCTTCCATCTTTTCCTAACAATTATAAACTAGCAATGCACCTTGGACTAGCCTGAGGAAAGTGAGGCAAGGAGACCAAGCTGATATGTCCACTTCCTTTTGCTGTCACCTTCTAGAAGATATGTATTCACTGAAGTCTGATAAGAGAATGGAAGAGTCTCTTTTGCTCAAGTGAGAGAAGCCCCTTTGGTCCAAGGATATTTGGGCTTCAGATGTCAGATTATGCAACCAACTTTCTGGGAATAGGTAACAATAACTAAATGGGAAGCCTGAAAATTTCCACCTGACGGTTATACAGCTATTGCCTTTAGTGGCACCAAAAGGTTAAAATACATGTCCAATTTTTTTTTTTTTTTTTTTTTTTTGCGGTGCTGCGGATTGAACCCATGGCCTTGTGCTTGCGAGGCAAGCACTCTACCAACTGAGCTATCTCCCCAGCCCGAAATGTCCTAATTTTAATTACCATAAGAAAAAGTTTTAATTTGAATCTCAATTCCACCATTTACAATGAATAAACAATATTTTAAGCATCTACTGATTTACTAGCCCTTAAAGAACATAGGATTAACACAGCCAGGTGAGTGTGGTGGCACATACCGTAATACCAGCAGCTCAGGGGCTGAGGCAGGAGTTCAAAGCCAGCCTCAGCAAAAGCGAGGCACTAAGCAACTTAAGTGAGACCCTGTCTCTAAATAAAATACAAAATAGGGCTGGGATGTAGCTCAGTGGTCAAATTCCCCTAAATTCAATCCCCGAAACCATAAAACAAGGAATGTATGATTAACTCAAACATAATACAAGTACCTAGGCTAGTGTTTTGACATTCACAGACTCTCAAATGTTTAGTACAAAAATGGCTTCAGTGATACATGCCTGTAATCCCAGCAGCTCAGGAAGCTGAGGCAGGAAGATTGAAAATTCAAAGCCAGCCTCACCTGGGGCTGGGCTCAATGGGTTCCCTGGGTTCATTCCCAGGTACCACCCCTCCCCCCAAAAACAGGGATGCAGAGAGTTGTTCTTGTTCTAGTGAGATGAGAATCAACAGACACCAATTCAGAATTAAGGAGGATTGTGTTCAAGAGTTCAGCCTATGGGCTGAGGCTGTAGCTCAGTAGTAGAGCACGTGCCTAGCATGTGTGAGGCACTGGGTTCGATCCTCAGAACCACATAACAATAAATAAAATAAAGGTATCATGTCCTTATATAACAAAAGATATATATATTTTAAAAAATTTAGTCTAGCCAAGCATAGTGGAACACACCTGTAATCCCAGGCTGAGGAGGCTAAGGCAGGAGGATTCCAAGTTCAAAGCCAGCCTCAGTAACTTAGTGAGAACCCATCCCAAAATGGAAAAGGGTTGGGGATGTGGCTCAGTGGTTAAGCGTCCCTGAGTTCAATCCCTGGACATTTGTCCAGCCTATACACAAAGTCCTAGGAAAGTCAATAAAAGGCAAGTATATCGTGCTACTCCCTGCTCCTTCTGAGTGCTAAACCTCATCCCCATCCAGAGGGCAGTCTGAGCAGCTATGAGCAATTAAGCTGTGGCTAGCTTAATGCCTGCACACGCTACTACAAATGGTGCTCACTGATTGCAAGTATCAGTCCTCCATTCTAGTCAACCACCAAAAAGGTCTCCCAAACGCACATAACTAATCCAGACTATAATAATTTTACCTTCTTTAAATCATAAAATCAGAGCTAAAATGGGCCTTTTAAAGCTCATCTGAGGGGCTGGGGTTATGGTTCAGTGATAGAGTGCTTGCCTAGCATGTGTGAGGCACTGGGTTCAATCCTCAGTACCACATAAAAATAAAGGTATTGTGTACATCTACAACTAAAAAAAAATAAGGAAAAAAAAAAAAAAAAAAGCAAGTTCATCTGATAGCAGAGCATGGTGGCATGCACCTGTAATCCCAGCTACTCAAAATGTTGACCAGGAGGATCACAAGTTCTAGGCCAGACTCAGCAACTTAACAAGACTCTTACAATCTAAAAAAAGGTCTGGAGATGCAACTCAGAGGTAGAGAATCCCTGGGTTCAATCCTCAGTACTGGGGGGGGGGGGGGGGGGGGGGGGGGAATGAAAGCTAACCTGAATTATTTATCTACCAAAGAAAATGAGATGTAGGAAGGAAGAATGCCCAAATTCACCTGTGTCCTTGACTAGATGTCAGCAGCACTTGATCAGAATTATCTTATCCTCAATTACATTAAGTCAGAGAGGGGAGTTAAAGTTCCCTATTCTCCCAAATACCCAGAAGCTGCTGTCTCACTAGCTTAGCTCTTAAAAACTAAGTTAGGCCAGGCAATGACCCACACCTATAATGCCAGCAGCTTGGGAAGCTAAAGCAGGAGAATCACAAGTTCAAAGCCAGCCTCAGCAACTTAGTGAGACCCTATCTCTAAAATATGAAAAAGAGCTGGAGAATGTGGTTCACTGGTTTAAGTGGCCCTGGGTTCAATCTCCCGTACCAAAAAACCAAAACTAAAAAGGAAGTTAGGAACTACGGGTATAGCTGAGCTGTAAAGTGCTTGCTGACCAAGCCCAAGGCCCTCGGTTGGATCCCCAGCACCACACACACAAAAAGCCCACTAAGCTAACTCTTGGTTGAGATAATGTGGTCCCCTTTTGGCAATAACCACACTCAAAGAGTGGGGAAAAGAAGAAAAAAAAAAAAAATACAGTTTCACAACTCAAAAGCCAGGATATATCAAACAGACGGACTCACACATACTATGATATACAATCTACTATTAAGTTACACACCCAGCCTGTTTAACGCTTTATTATTATTTTTTTTTTTTTGATTCATTGTACACAAATGGGGTACAACTTTCATTTCTGGTTGTACACGAAGTAGAGTCACATCATTTGTGTAATCATACATGTACATAGGGTATGTTTGTCTCATTCTATTACCTTTCTATCCCCCTGCCCCTTCCCCACTCCTCTGTTTTTTTATTTTAACACTACAATGAGAAATAAAGGAAAAAGTAACCAGTGATGGGGTGACAGGAAGAGAGACTATACTCCAGTAAATACTAGATTAAAACCCAAAAGGTAGATGTGCCCAATGATGTTTAGGTTTTACAAAGACAGGCTTAGAAAAGCATTCTCTTTGAACTTGAAAATTTCAAGGAAGAACTTTGGATGTTATCTGAAACCCTCTAGTCCTAATCACAACTCCATCCTCTGCTTTTAAAAAGCTATTTTAGTTTTGTTTTGTGGTACTGGGGATTGAACCCAGAGGCACTCTACCATTAAGCTAAATCCCCAGTTCATTTGGGGAATAAGCTACATTTCCAAAATAATAAATTAATTAGGGCTGGGGATATAGCTCAGTTGGAAGTCCTGGGTTCAATCCCCAGCACCGCAAAAAAAATAAAATAAAATTATTTAAAAGGGCTAGGGAAGTAGTTGGTGGTGAAATGCCCCCAAAGCCCAAAGGTTTTTTGTGGTGCCCAGCGCCTAATGCCTGTGAGGCAAGGACTCTACCAACTGAGCTATATACCCAGCCCAAACGTGCTTTACTTCTATTGCTCTATTACATTTATGAGATCCTCCTACATTTCACTCAGATCTGCAGCAGTGAGTGATTCTAAAAGAGCAGGGTGAAAGTGGAAAGTATGCAGCTGGAACAAAGAGTATTTATATTCTCCTCAAGCTTCTCTATTATTCCCACCTCCACAAATCACTATAATCCAGATCTCAATTTTTAAACTAGACATAATAATCACCCTTTTCTTATTTGATAACCTTTGTTTCTTCATCTTTCCTAATGGCTTACCTTCCCCATGTTTGTCAGTGAACTGAAAAGCCTGAACTAGTCTCAGAGTCTCATCCACAGAGCGGCCAACAGGAAGGTCATTCACAGTGATCTGGCGAAGGATACCTTTATCATCAATGATAAAGAGGCCCCTGGGAGAAAGAGATTGAAGGATGACAGAGAGGCGATACAGGTTTAAAATTTTGCTCAAAAAAGTTAAAAGTCCCAAGGAAATAGGCTGGTCTCCAAGACTTATTTAGATCAGCCTTGCCATTTAGTGAGGTTCCCCCAAATAAGGAAAACATCTTTTTCAAATCAGAGCTGCAGCTTTCTTCAATTAAATTCTCCCGATGAATGTCAGCACTCCATCCCAATTCCAAAAAGTACGTACCTGAAGGAAATGCCTTCATCAGCCTTTAAGACTCCATAATCCTGAGCAATAGTGCGCTTGGGATCTGATATCAAGGGAATGTTCATGGGTCCCAGTCCTCCTTGTTTCTTGGGTGTATTGATCCTACAGAAGGCACATACAATCACATTCATTCATTCATTCTTTTTTTTTTTTTTTTTTTTTTTTTTTTTTTATTGTAAACAAATGGGATACATGTTGTTTCTCTGTTTGTACATGGCACAAAGGCATACCATTTGTGTAATCTCATTCATTCTTGTGTAGCAAGAATATTAACTATACCTATTCCTAGGCTTCCCCATATTCTCAACCCAACTTTCCCAAAATACTTGAAACTTTTCCCAGCAGTGAAGTGAATGAGAACAGCAAGGCTGGTCACCAATTTACACTAGCTGCAACTCAAGCTGCTTCTCTTCTGCTGCCAGTTAGAATGATAAGAGGATCAGTCATTGTATTCCCTTTGGTGAGGAGTCAGAAGCCAATACTTGAGAAAGTCTATTCCAAAGCCTCCCAGGTGCTGTTTAAGATGTCCACGTGCCAAATATACATCAAGAGATTTACCATGCCAGATGACAGAAGTGAGAATCCACAGAAGCACCAATCACTTGGCAGTTGAGTTTCTTAAATTCTTCTGCCCTGTCACTAAAAGCAATGATCTCCGTAGGGCACACAAAGGTGAAGTCGAGAGGGTAAAAGAAGAACACTATATATTTTCCTGGTCAGGGGAGAAAGTCACAGGTTAGCTATGAAACAGACTTCCTTGCTTTATAAAAACTAAGTAATAGGGACTGGGGATATAGCTCAGTTAGTAGAGTGCTTGCCTTGCAAGTACAAGGCCCTAAGTTCAATCCCCAGCACCAAATAAGTCAAGCTGGACAGTGGCACATGCCTATAATGACAGTGGCTTGGGAGGCTGAGGAAAAAGGAGCGCAAGTTCAAAGTCAGTCTCAGAAACTTAGTGAGGCCATGTCTCAAAATTTAAAAAAAGGGCTGGGGATGTAACTCAGTGGTTAAGAGGTCCTGGGTTCAATCCCCAATATCCCCACCAAAAATAAAATTCCTAAAGAAATAGGTCTCTTTAAGTAATGACAGACCTAGTCTCATTCTAAGGTGTCCAACATGTCTCCAAGCAGCAATTTATATAATCTATTATAGTCGGAAGGCCTGAATAAGAAACAGCTCCTTCTATTTCCATACTTTATTCTCCTCCCTCCATGTTCTTACCTGCCAGCTACAGAACAAACACAATTCAATCTAATTTCAATCTTCTCTGGGGCTGAGGCAGTGTAGCACAATGGCAGTCTGGCATGAGCATGATCTTGGATTTGATGCCCAGCACCAAATACACACAACATAAAAAACAGTAACTTCTTTCTTCTCCAGATGGCTAATATGAGCATAAATTCCCATGTTCTCTAAGGAAATAAAACCAAGGATGCAATATCTATAAGGCCTAAAGCCAATGCTTAAAAACAATGCCCAGAAAAAGATTACTACTTGGTGGATTTTCCTCCAGAGACATGTGGTAAAAGACCAACAAAAGAAGTCAGAGCCTTTGCACTTCCTCCAACATGAACCACAGTAATGGGACAGAAGGTATTTGAATGCTTTTATTTGTTACTGGGGTTTGAACCCCAGGCTATGCTATGTGTGTGCTAGGCAGGACAGGAAGGTTTAAAGTCATCTCATCATGAATAACAATAAATGTTTACCTAACAAACCTGACAAGACCCAAAAGAATTTTATAAGCAAAAAAGTTCCAAAAGTACTAGTAGGTAACCGGAATTCTAGCTACAATTTTACTTTAGTCACTGACATTACCACCAATTGATACACCAACGATATAGCCAGCCTCTCACCGTACCTAATGGTTGCGGAACTATGGAACATTTCCAAATATTCACTTATTTCCAAAAGCAAGCATCCTTTGATTCATCTAAACAATCCCTCATGGCTTTGCCTAACAAACACTTTGAAGCTTCAGAAAGTCAAACCCTACAGAGCAGACAATAGTTCCACAACCACATGCCTATACTTTTGGGTCAGGGTCAAGATGCTACTTGCCAGAAAGAAAATCTTATCCCAACAACAAAGCGTAATATATCAGAAAATCTAAATGAAAGTTCTAACCAAAAGCTAACTCCAACTGGGCACAGCATGCACCTGTGTCCCATCTCCTAGGGAGACTGAGGTGGGATCACTTTAAGTCCAGCCTGGACAACACAGTGAGACTCCCATCTCAAAAACAGCTGATGTCAGGAATTAAAACTACACGACCCAGGAAAGGTACACTTGACAACTGTTATTTTAGGTTTGTAAATTCTAAGGACTCTATAACCTCAATTGTTCCAGGAGACCAAGCTGCTCTGGGACTTCAAGTCAAGAAAGGAAGAGTCTCCATAGAAGTGCAAGAAGACACTCTATGCAAGTGTCTGCATAGAACCATGACAACAGAAAGAGGAGTTGTTCCAACTGCAACATCAACTCTTCCTTGGGGGCAAAACAGTGAAGAGAATGTGCCTAAGACCTCTACATAATAAGGTAAGAGCTGTGAGGCAAACCTTTCACAAACTGAACAGGCAAAATCACAATTCCAAAGAGGAGCTCTCAGACTAAATATAGAATTCCTCTTATACAAGATATACTTATGAATGTTTCCATTAATATAACTGAGGAAGGACACTGAAAAGGTAAGTGGGCTAACATGTCCAGACAAAATGAAGCATGCTTTCTCCGGAGGCATAAAGGTCTGACTTAAGGTTATCTATCCTTATAACTTCAACATGAAGGCAACAAACAGCCTTTTGCTCTGAAGACTGTCCTAGGAGACAGAAAACATTTTATAGTCACACATAGCAGACACAAATCTAACAAGTCATCCCTAGACCATAAAATGATTTCATTTTAGTGAACCCAGTGTAATTTACTCTTACCTTTGTAGTCAGATAGGCTAATATCTTTGAACTGGCCATCTGGCATCACAGCTGTAGCTTTGAAGTTGGGGGCAGGGTGCCCGATTTTGGCATTTCCTGAAGACATCTTGCTATCAGCTGGAAAACATTACAAATTAGAAACAAGTCATACTGTTCTACATAGCCAACAGCCTTCACTAACAGAAACTTAGCTACAGATCAATCCAAGAATTGTCCAGTGGCCCTGAATGTTAAATTTTATAGTAGTAAGAAGCAGAAGCTAGCAGTCAAGAATCACAATAAAAGCTTTCCAACTTTTAAACCCAATACAAGACTCTGAATCTCAGCCTTTGTTTTCAGTTAAAAACAGTTCAGCAATTTCTTTAAAAGTCACTTCTAGCACCCTCACTGAATCATCATTTGTTCAATGGCATTTTGTTCTGTACATTCATTAGAAACAAGGAAGGAGGTAGAGCTTCAGACCAGAACCCAAATGGCACAATGCCACAAACACTAAATGCCTGGCTCCCCAAGAGTCATGTTGTCCTTTCTTTGAACTGTGCCTACATTTGATTTCATGATGTGGAATGTACACTTGTCCTTTCTCGGGGTAGATTTGTCCAACGGAGCACATAATCTAAGCCTAATCCAGGGCCGGGGCATAGTTTAGTGGGAGAGCCCAGGCAAGCATGGGGAATGACAAAGTTACTTTTCCTGCCACCACTAAAACAAATAAAGTCAACTTTTTAAAAGGCAAGGCCATGATAATGGCATCTACTCAGTTTCAAATATTTAGGTGTTGTGTTTAAGCATAAGTTCTTTAAAAATTAGGTTTCTGACCTTGGGACCAAGATCCTGGGGTCAAAGTAAGCAAACAAGATTCAATTTATTGCTAAAACACAATGCTGCACTGGATTCACCCAAGTCAGAACTAAGATAAGTTGTTGAAATTCAAATCACTAAGTCATTGGTCTGAAAGCCTCAAGAAACTAATTTTCCAAGTCCCAAAGTTTTTCCTTCATAATACCATAATAAAAAGAAACGTCACCTGTAATCCCAGCTACTCCGGGCGGAGGCAATTCAAGGCCAGTCTAAGCAACTTAGAGAAACACTGCCTCAAAAAAGGGTGGGGAGGGGGGTTGGGGTTGTAGCTCAGCGGTAGAGTGTTTGCCTAGCATGTGTGAGGCACTGGGTTCGATTCTCAGCACCACATATAAATAAATGAAATAAAGGTCTATTAACACTAAAACAAATTTAAAAAATTTTAAAAAGTGGGGTGGGGGCAGGCTAGGAAGATAGCTCAGTTGGTAGAGTGCCCGCCTCACAAGGAAAAGGCCCTGGGTTCAATTCCCAGCACAAAAAAAAAAAAAAAAAAAAAAAAAGAGGTGGAGGCCAGAAGCGATGGTCCACGCCAGTAATTCCAGCAACTCAGGAGGATGAGGCAGGTGGATTAAATTCAAAGCCAGTCTCAGTAATTCAGCGAGGCCCTAAACATCTTCACGAGACCCTGTCGCTAAAAAAAAAAAAAAAAAAAAAAAAAAAAAAAAAAGAACTGGGGATGTGGCTCAGTTTAAGCGCCCCTGGATTCAATCCCAGGAATCAAAACAAACAAACAAACGGTGGGGGATGTAGCTCTGTGATACAGTGTCCCTGGGGTTCAGTTCTCAGTACTGAGGGGGAAAAAAGAAAAACAAAAGTTGTGAGCTTCTATCATCGCAAACTTTTCACTATTTTATAAAAGAAATCGGGGCTGGGGTTGTAGCTCAGTGGTAGAACGCTTGCCCAGCATGTGTGAGGCACGGGTTTGATCCTCAGCGCCACGTAAAAATAAACAAAATAAAGGTATTGTGTACATCTACAACTAAAAAAAATTTTTTTAAATAAACTTTAACACTTTTAGCAAAAATAAAATAAGGTACGCAACAACTTAGGGAGCACCTACAGGGTGTGACCCTAACATAAATGGCCTTCTCGACCAAACATTCTTTGAACGGTGGCCTGCATGTACAAAGCCCAACCAACCCGGGAAAAGGCAGACTTCCGGCCGGTACCGGGCGCCTTCACCGAATCTGCTAAGAACCCTGGCCAGGACCGTGGGCCAAACTCTACTTCAGATATTCCAGCCACCATCACCGGATCCTAACACTTCGGAAAACATCCACAGACCAGCAGAGTGCGCAACGAGGTTGAACCCTCCTGGAAGGAGGGTATTATCGAAAAGACTCCACAGCCAGCAGTGCGCCACGCCGCGCCAATCAGCGCCCTCTGTTCGGGCTGCCGGGATAATAGGAGACTCGGGTTTCCACCAGGTCCCGGCACCCACCGAGGGGTCCACGTGGGGAGTGCGCGTAGCGCCTGAGCACCGTCCAGCGCTAGGCCTTGCCTTGCGACCTCGCCCCTAGAGAAGCACGGAGGCCCAGGAAGAAAAGGGGGGAAAGGCGATGAGCCGGGTGTGAAACGCTACACCTGGCTTCACCCGGGCTGCACCGCCGCAGACTCACCAGTTCCGACACGAAAGTTCCCAAGACGCAAGCAACCGCGACCAGAAGGGAAGAGGACGTGCGAGGCAAACGCGGGGAGCTCCCTTTATAGCTAGCAGGGCTCTCGCGAGAGTTGAAGCGGGTCGGGGGTACGGGAGGAGGAGAGAGGAGGGGGATCCGGCCGAGTCCCGCCTGCCGCAGCTGCCCCGCCGGATGACTCAGCTTATTTTGTGCTGAGGCGTCTTTGGGCCCAGAAAAGTACCTGTGGCCTCTCCGCCTGGGGTGACCAGGGTCTGAAAGCGAGGTACCCTCTTGACCGCGCTCTCCTTGAACCAGGAATCTCTGCGGGGAACCGGAACTCTTTACTTCCAGTACCCTGCACGATGTGTCCTTACCACTCAAACCAGGGTAAGGGCCCTCGTTTTTGCACACGGAAGACCGCGTCTGACCATACTAAGTTCTGAGAACAGTCTACCCAAGTGTTTCTCAAGTCGGTCGCGGTCCCCAAGCCTCTGCCCTATGCTGGTCCTAAATAATCCTGACTGCTTAGACAGCCTCCTACATTGTTTATCGCAGGGATGCTTCTCTCTCCCACCCATCCCTTCCACTGTGGTTGAATGAAATCTTTATCAATCTGATCATGTTACTCCTTTGATTTGTGGTTAAAAAATCTGGGGCTCTGTAACCTATTTCCTGAGTTAAAACTCACTCTCATAGGTTGAGTTTGGACAAGTCCCTCTTAAGCCTTATTTTCTCACCTTTAAAATGGGAATAATAGGTTTTCAAAGCATCTCTGAGCCTGCGGAGTAGACAGTATGAGCAAAGCTCGCCCTCCCAAGCTGAAAAAATTTATGGACAAGAAGTTATCATTGAAATTGAATGGTGGCAGACATGTCCAAGGAATATTGCCGCGATTTGACCCCCTTTATGAATCTTGTGATAGAGGAATGTGTGGAGATGGCAACTAGTGGACAACAGAACAATACTGGAATGGTGGTAATTCGAGGAAATTGTATGTTAAAAGCCTTGGAACGAGTGTAAATAATGGCTTTTCAGCAGAGAAATCCGTGTCCCCTTTCCAGAGGGCCTGTTTATGTCATAAAAATCGGGTTATGTACATTTTCATATTAAACTTTTTGTTAAATAAACTTTTTAATAACAAATAAATAAATAAAATGGATCAGACTTCATTGAGATAGTCTATAGCTTTTGTAGCACAGCACCTAGTTCCTAACTATGCATTAGAAATGTTAGGTATCATTACTACTATAACTTTTCCGTCTTCCTCACATGATAACACCCCAAACTTGTAACTGTTTCAAGACTGTAGGCTTCTATTCAAGCCAGGGTAACCCATGACCCCTAGTTGACCTAGAGAAAACATGTCTTTAAAAAGACTCAGCTGAGCTGGTGCCAGTGGTGCATGCCTGTAATCCCAGTGGCTCTGGAGACTGAGACAGGATCCTGAGTTCAAAGCCAACCTCAGCAAAAGTGAGGTGCTAAGCAACTTAGTGAGACCCTGTCTCTAAATAAAACACAAAATAGGGCTGGGGATGTGGCTCATGAGTGCCACCTCTACTTTAAAGCTGTTTCTGACTTTGCTTATACCCAGACTTAGTCTCAAGTTGTCATTGACCTTCACTCATTCAGAATTGATCCTTACCTATTTTATACCCAAACAATACTTTTGATGTATTTTGTTTACATGTCTGCTTCTCCACTAGACAACATCCACTTCTGTGTCCCCAAGTCACAACATGGCATCTGATATAAAATAGGAGGAGCTCATACTGTTCTCCAGGAGGGAACATGTTCCCAGGACCCTGCTCTGCCTTAGAAGGCATTTTCCACATGGCCTAGCAAGAGTTGCAATTAAAGGAGCATGTCACTTAGGTGAAAGAGAACAGGGAAAGGCCATAAACAAAGATTTGTGGTTTATTTTGTATTTTTAAAAATAAATACACTTTAGGGTTGGGGTTATAGCTCAGTTGGTAGAGGGCTTGCCTCACATGCACAAGACCCTGAGTTCAATCCCCAGCACCACAAAAAAATTAATAAATAAATACACTTTAAAGAAAAAAATAGGAGCTCAGTCTGTTAGCATTTTAAAAATAGTAATAAATAATATTATGTGCTTGATCTGTCCCCAGGTCCTACTAACTCCCTCTGCCCTTAAGTAGTATAAGAAATGAGGAAGTGCTGTGTCATGCAGACAAAGCATCTCAATTTTTTGGTATTTATTATCCTTGCTCACAACAGTAGTGATTTTTCCCCCTCCTCTGCATGAGGATGAGCAGATATTTGGTATTTTTCATTTCTTTCTTGAGTAGGCAGGGACCAACCTAGAAGTTCACAGCTTAATGGGTGGTTATTATTCTGGGCAGGCTAAACCAGTAATACACAATCTTGCTTAAGTCCAAAAACATTACCATCTGTTGTATTCATCAAGTGCCAAAGCACTGGGCTGGACACTTGTGCTGTGCTTATTTGTCTCGTTTAAGAACCAAGAGTGCTGGTAATCTAATCCCAGCTACTTGGGAAGCTGAGGCAGGAGGATTATGAGTTGGAAGCCAGCCTGGACAATGTGGCAAGACCTCACCTCAAAAAAGAAGAAACAAAAAAAGTGACTCATTGGTAAAATGTTTGCAAGTCAGGTATGAGGCCCTGAATTTAACCCCCAGTATGAAAAAAGAAAGGAAGGAAGGAAGGGAAAGAGGGAGGAATAAAAGAAAATACAGATTTTTTGGAAAGAACATCTGTTGAGCACTTATCTAAACAAATGATCCCCACGGAGATCAGTGAAGATTTTGGGAAGAGGCTTTCTCAAAGGGCCTGCTAAATACCTCTAGCTCTATTTCAACACCTATGCCATTGTTTTCTCCTCACTTGTTCATGGTAATCTTGAAAAATTCTTCCTGTTTTGTTTATCTTCATAGTACCAAATGTAGTATAGTAACTGACTTAAGAGAGCTTAAGAATGTATTAGAATGTACTGAAGATTTTTTTTAATAGATGGACAGAACACTTTGTTTATTTTTATGTGGTGCTGAGAATTGAACCCAGTGCCTCATACATGCTAGGCAAGCGCTCTACCACCGAGCCACAACCCCAGCCCCTAGAAGATTTCGTTGTTGTTCTTCTGTTTAGTTATACATGACAGCTGCATTGAAGATTCTTGAGATGTGGAATTATTTTAACTAAGATTGGTTTGGTTCTGGTACTGGGGATTGAACCCAGAGGCACTTTACCATTGGGCTGCATCACTTGCCCTTTTTATTTTTTGAGACAGGGTCTCGCTAAATGCTGACTCTGACCTCCTGCTTTAGACTCCAGAGTCACTGGGATACAGGCGTGCGACCGTGCTGGGAAGGAAAAACATTCTTGAGGATCCCCAATGTTCGTTTAATTTATTTAAGTTTCATTAATTTTATTTGAATTTTTTCTGAAACTGATGTTTTAATAGGTTTCTCAGAAAGCAATAGTGAAAAAAAATACCATCTCAGGAAAATATTCTCCTTGTTAATGACTACTACCCTTGTTGTTGTTCAATTGTTGAAACTTGAAATATACAAGGCAAGGTTCATTCATACAAGCAGTATGGTCCATGAATATGACCCTAACTGCTACTCTGGGGTTTTACATACCTATCCTGCCTACGCCCTGGGATAGTAATTTAGTTTTCCCACCACTTTTTAATTTGTGAAAGGTTACATGAAACCTTTGTTCATAGAGTTCTTTGACATCATCTGGCCTTCACTTAACAAAGCAGTAATTATCTCACAGCACTAATTTGCTGTGACAGACAGTTACCTGACTCATCAATAGCTGTTGTCTCTTCTTCATAGTTAACAGGTAAGGCAATTCAATAAATGAGTTTAAAGCAAGGTCCTAAGGCAGCAATCATTTTAACATTAAGACTTGCTAAACTAAATACTAGCCTACCATAAAGTCATAAACCATTAAAATTAAACCTATAAACCATTAAAGTGAAATGTTTTCATGTAATTATAATAAGTGCAAAATAAAATCAAGTAAACCAAAGTAACAGGAAAGCACCCACTTATGAGGTTATCCGAATGATTTGGAATCTTTTCATGTTAATTTTTTTTAGATTATCACTGAAAGAAAAACATAAGTTCTCAGAGAACACTCAGATCATTAAATTTTCAAAGATTCAATGTATGAAGTTATATTTGAACCCATAGAGGTTTATGAATAGCAGTTTGAGAAACAATCAAGGGATGATATATTTGTTAGAATAGACTGCAGCTTAAAAGTAACAGGTAAATTCAAATAATAAGCTTAACCAAATAGGGAATTTTTTCCATTTAACAAGTAGTTAGCCAGGCTCCATGATGCACACCTGTAATCCCAGCAACTCAGGAGTCTGAGGCAGGAGGATCACAAGTTCAAAAACAGCCTCAGAATTCAGCAAGGCCCTAATCAACGTAGTGAGACCCTGTCTCAAAATAAAAAATATGAAAATGGGTGGATGTAGCTTAGTGGTTAAGGGCCCCAGGGTTCAATCCCTGGTACCAAAAAAAAAAAAAAAAAAAGCAGTCCAAGGCAGGTATGCTCATTCCATACTGCTATCAAGGACCCAGACCTCTAAAATTTTCTGTTCTTAAATGCAGCTTTTGTTCTCATGATTACCCTATAGGCACAAAATGTCTGCTCTACTCCTAACTTTATGCCTACATTCCAGGAAGGGATAAGGAAAAGGATAACCAGAAGAGTAGAACTGTAATAGGAAAACAAACCAGTCCAGAAATCCTCAGTTTATATATCCTTGGCCAGATCTACATAAATAGCTACTCTTAGCTGAAATGGGGGTGGGATGGGAAATTTTGTCTATAGTTAGGCATATTAACCACTCCTACCAAAATTTGAGACTGGATTAGGAAGGAAAGAAGAGAGGAAATACCAAGAATAATTGACCTTGACTGATTTTGTAAGAGTAAAGGTTGAGTATGGGGTCTCATCTGTAGTCCCAGTGACTGGGGAGGCTGAGGCAAGAGAATCACAAGTTCAAGGTCAGCCTCAGCAGTTTAGCAAGACCCTGTCTCAAAATAAAAACTTAAAAGGGATGGGGGTGGGGTTGTAGCTTAGTGATAAATTGTTGGGGGCTATGCTGTGCAGACTGGGCACATCCAGGTGATTTGTCATTGGCCGTATTCAATTAAGCCCAGGCACACAACAAGTGCACAGGTGTTCCCGAGTGCTCCTGATCTTGCCTGCTTGTTTTTTGACCTTTACCATGATTGGGCAGCTAGCTCCTCACCTAATCTTTGCATAATTGGCATCAGCCCTACCCTTCACCTCCTGGAGGGGATATAAGCCGGCTCTCCTCGAGCGCTGGGGTTCGAGGTTTGAGGCCCCAGGTTCAAGGTTGGAGGTTCCCAGGTTTCCTGATTCATCAATAAACTATTCTGAATTCAAGAGCCTCGCTACTTTTTTGTCCCCTGCGCCAAATTGACTCCACTGGACAGCGTCAAATGGTGGCCCGTACAGGGAATTCTGAGTTCATCTCCCCTCCCGAGAACTCAAACGGTGAGTAGCGAGGTAAGCTGCAGCCCTATCTCTAAGGCAGTTAGATGCTCAAGTTAGCTGGCCAGGTAGTGAAGTGCAAAAGTGCGTGTATTTTGTGTTGCTTGTGTGTTTGTCAAATTCAAGAGTCTTGCTACCCATTTGTCTACCCAAACGGTAAGTAGCGAAGTAAGCTGAGGCCCTGTCTCTCTCTGAGGCAGTTAGGTGCTCAGGTAAGCTGAGACCCTGTCTCTAGGGCAGTTAACCCCTGTCCCTAGGGCAGTTAGGTACTCAGGTAAGCTGAGACCCTGTCTTTCTAAGGCAGTTAGGCACTCAGGATAGCTGGCCAGGTGATGAAATATAAAGGAGCTCCGGAGTGTGTGTATTTAGTGTTGTTTGTGTGTTTGTACTACTGTTAGTGTGGTCTTTGTCCTGTATCAAATTTATTTATTAGTAAAAGATGGGTTCAGAAATATCACAAAATCAGTCTGAAGGGATAATTCAAAAAGGAGGCATAAAGGCTGGGGAGATAGCTCGGTAGAGTGCTTGTCTTGCAAACACAAGGCCCTGGGTTCGATCCCCAGAACCGGGGGGGGGAAAAAAAAAAAAAGGAGGCATAAAAAAAATATTACAAGAAGGAGAAAAAGTGCTAGAAGAGATTGAGGAGGAAGTTAGCTGGAGTATCCAAAAACAAGGAGGTTCTGAGGAGGAAGGAGATACTGGGGAGGAACTAGAAAATAGGCGAGTTAACACTGCAGAGTTGCTAAAAGTCAGGAAAGATCACAAGATAATTACTCCCTCAGCTCCCCCTTATGATAAAAGGTGAGAGGACCCGACATTTTGTGGGCACTCTTGTCGGCCTTTGGTGGTGGAGTCCCAAGTGTTACCGGGGATCACTGGGACCCTGTGGAAGGCCCATTAAGACTGTCCTGCCCAGTCTTGGCGGACAGTCAGGGGCAGTGATTTCATCAGGCCCTAGAATTTAAAACAGTAAAAAATCTTAAAGAGACAGTCGCTACTTATGGGCCCCAAGCTCTGTTTACCGTGAGTATGGTGGAATCCATCGCAACACTTAATCTGACTCCTAGTGATTGGGCGAGTATGTGTTGAGCAGTTTTGCATGGTGGACAATATTTAATGTGGAAAGTAATCAATCAAGAGCTCTGTGCAGAGACAGCTGGTAGAAATGCAGCCACAGGTTTCCATCAACAAAACCTGGATATGTTGCTGGGACAAGGACCATACGCTGAACAACAGCAACAAATTACGTATGATCCAGTGGTCTACCTTCAGATAGCTACCGCCGCTGTTAGAGCATGGAAAACATTACAAGGTCGTGGGGACTTGCAAGGGCAATTATCCAAGGTTATACAGGGTTCATATGAACCATATGCAGAGTTTGTAGATCATCTGTTACAAACAGCAGGCAGAGTGTTTGGGGATTCAGAACAAGCAACGCCTTTAATAAAACAGTTAGCATATGAACAAGCTAATAAATGGTGCAGGGAAGCAATTAGGCCACGAAAAAATAAGGATCTCAATACCTATTTAAAAATATGCAGAGATATTAATGAGTCAGCTATACAGGGTCAAGTACTAGAGCTGCTGTCACTCAAGGAGTAGCTCAAGCTATGAGGGCCAAACCCAAAAGCTGTTTTTCATGTGGACAGCCAGGACATTTTAAAAGGGACTGTCCAAACCCAAGTCATAGTACATACAAAAAAATACCCGGAGTTGTTGGGGGCTGTGCCACGCGGACAACACCAGAACGGCGCCTGATCACATCGGCATTGAGGACGTTAATTGACATAAGCACACTCAGCTGATTTATTGTCCATGCACCCAATGCATGCATGTGTTTTTGAGCACTCCTAATCATGCCTGCTCGGACATCTAGCTTCTTGCCTAATCTTTGCATAAGAGGCGTGGCCCTACTCTCCGCCTCCTGGAGGTGATATAAGTGGGCATAGGCGGAAGGCGGGTGTGACAGTAAGGAGCAGCAGCAAGCAGAAAGAGAAGCAGCGCACCTTTAGCACATACTCCTAGCACGCACCTTTAGTTCACAGGATGCAGGATGCACCTTTAAGAAGAAGCTGCAGAAGCCTAAGAAGAAATAGATCTCTGATAAACGTAGAAGCCTTTCTTTCTCTGTTTTTCTCAGTCTCTCTCCCCTCAAAGATTCTTTCTTATGCAAAGTCTCTCTCTCTCTCCCCCTAAGAAAAGCCTTTCTTCCTAAATAGCCCAGGGAACAAGCAAATAAGCGAGAAAGCAGCCCACTAAAGAAAGATAGTAAAAGTAGTTTGTTTCCAGTTCACCACCCATAAAGACCCGCGCAAATTGTTGCTGCAGGCGGTGACAAATATCCGCGGATTTGGTACCGCAAAGAGCCAGCGACACAGAGTATGTCCAAAATGTAAAAAAGGAAAACATTGGGCAAGTGAGTGTAAATTTGTAATTGACATTAAAGGAAAACCACTCCCAAAAAACGAGATGAGGGGCCCTCGGGCTTGGGCCCCACAAATATTTGGAGCCCTGAAGGAAGGACAGCCAGTGGCGGATCCCATCAGAATGATCCCTTGAACCCATTATCCATTAATTCCCTCATCAGACATACAACAGGAAGCGCAGGATTGGACCTCTGTGCTGCCGCCAGAATAGTATTAACTCCAGAAATGGGGGTTCAATTAATACCTACAGGTATCTATGGACCTCCTAAATCAGGAACAGTAGGTTTACTATTAGGGCGCAGTTCTTGCTGCCCTAAGAGGACTCCATATAACACCGGGAGTAATTGATCCAGATTATGAGGGAGAGATAAAAATAATGGTCAGTTCCCCAAAAGGTATTTCTGTTATAAATCAGGGGGATAAAATAGCACAAATACTGGTGATACCCAGTGAACATGACAAATATTTAGCAAAAAAGAATAAAAGAAATAAATCGGGGTTTGGATCCATGGGGGAACCTATGACCATGCTTGCCTTGGATCTAAACACTCACCCCATGTATACTATAAGAATAAATGTCAAGGAATTTAATGGGTTATTAGACACTGGAGCTGATCTTAGTATCATAACATTGATCCAATGGCCAAAAGATTGGCCTCTCCAAAAGGCTGACCAGACCTTATGAGGTTTGGGGGTTGCCTCAAACCCACCCCACAGTGCACAGTTATTGAAATGGACAGATACAGAAGGAAATTACGGTACTTTCCAATGGGTCTGAAGAGATTTACCCATTAATTTGTGGGGGAGAGACATATTAAGACAATTACAGATCAAGTTGACTAATGAACATACGCATATTAACCTGATAGCTTATAATATCTCAGTGAACCAGGGATCTATACCTGGAAAAGGACTGGGAGCACATTCACAGGGAATAACTGGACCCGTCCAAGCTATGAGGAGGAGTAATAAAGAGGGACTGGGTTTTCAGAGGGGGCCACTGAGCCAATAAAAATTACATGGAAATCACAAAAGGCTGTTTGGATACCTCAGTGGCCCCTCAATGTTCAAAAGTTACAAGCAGCCAGGGAGTTAGTAAGACAACAACTGGCCTTAGGCCATCTATAACCTTCTATGTCTCCTTTCAATACACCTATCTTTATAATTTAAAAGAAATCAGGAAAGTGGTGACTCCTCCAAGATCTTAGAGCAATTAATAATCAAATGGTAATAATGGGAGCAGCTCAATCTGGCCTTTCTCAATTGTCTGCTATTCTGAAGGATTGGAGAATTATAGTTTTAGACATAAAAGATTGCTTCTTTTCTATACCACTTCATAAGGAAGATACCTGCAGATTTGCTTTTACTGTACCAGCTACTAACCACGAAGGACCTGATCAAAGATATGAATGGACAGTATTGCCGCAAGGCATGGCCAATAGCCCCACTTTGTGTCAGGTCTGTGTAGACAGAGCTTTATAACCTATTAGAAAATCTGATAAAGACCTAAAGATCTATCATTATATGGATGATGTCTTATTAGCTCATCCTGATCAAGACAAACTTTTTAGAGTATATGATGGGCTGATCAAAAATCTTCTTTGATTCGGGCTAGAGATAGCAGAGGATAAATTACAGAGTTCTTACCCCATTACCTACCTTGGTGCCGTTATTGACAAAACCTTAATATGACCCCAAAAGGTTACCTTTAGGATGGATAGATTAAAAACATTAAACAATTTCCAGAAACTTTTGGGAGATATAAACTGGGTAAGACCATATTTAAAATTAACAACTGAAGACCTTGGACCATTATTTGATATTCTTAAGGGAAGTGGTGATCCCGCCTCGCCCTGGGAAATTACCACAGAAGCTAGAAAAGCATTGCGTAAGGTAGAAAATGCCATTACTAAGACACATTTAGATCGGGTAGATATAACTAAGCCTATATTACTGATAATCATAGCCACCATAGGAAGTCCTACAGGAGTGTTCTGGCAACAAGGACCTACTTATTGGATCCATCTTCACTATAGCCAAAAGATAACTCTAGCGAGTTATCCAGAATTAGTCGGAAAGTTAATAAAAAAGGCAATAACTAATGCTATAGGAATTTTTGGCATTGTTCCAAGAAACATTATCACTCCTTATAAACCAGAAACTATAATTGAGCTTGCACAATAATCAGAAGTATGGGCTACCATTATATGTAATTATAATCCAAATTTCAATAACCACTACCCCGGGGACCCGATGATCCAAATGTTCATCAGACACCCATTCATATTTCCTAAGGTCACCAGAAAAGATCCCATACCAAATGTTATAACTTACTTTTCTGATGGGTCCAGTAATGGAACAGCTGCCAACACAGACATTTACTTTTCTTTAACCTTCACAGTCTGCCCAGAAGATAGAGCTTCTGGCCGTTTGTCAAATTTTCCAAATGTTCCCAAATCAGCCATTTAATCTGTTCTCTGACAGCAAATATATAGTCAATGCTCTAAATATCATAGAAATTGTACCAAAAATATCCTCAGCATCTACCATTCATTCTTCATTATCTACAATTCAAAAGTTAATTTGGAGTTGTCACCTTTTTTTTTTTTTTTGCGGTGCTGGGGATCGAACCCAGGGCCTTGTGCTTGCTAGGCAAACACTCTACCGACTGAGCCATCTCCCCCGCCCGCTCAAAAGTTAATTTGGGACCATAAGGAACCATTTTTTGTTGTACATATTAGGGCTCATACCAGGTTACCAGGACCTCTCAGTATGGGTAACACTTTAGCAGACTTATCTACTAGAGACGTGCATATTTTTTCCACGTTCTTAGAAGCAGAAAATTTTCATAAAAACTTCCATGTTAACACTAACACTCTTCAAAAATGTTTTAGATTAACTAAGGAACAAGCTAGAACTATTGTCAAAAATTGTCAACATTGTGTCACTTATCTCCCAGTACCTCAAAATGGTGTTAACCCTAGAGGATTACAAGCCAACCATATATGGCAAATGGATGTTACTCATATCCCAGAATTTGGAAAGATTAGTGTTACTCATATCCCAGAATTTGGAAAGATTAGATACATGCATGTGTCCATAGATACTTATTCAGGATTTATTATGGCCTCCTTACAGTCAGGTGAAAAAACAAAAGATATTATAAATCACTGCCTATATACCTTTTCTATTCTGGGCATTCCAAAAATAATAAAAACAGACAATGGTCCAGGCTATACATCCTTAACCTTTAAACAGTTTTGTTCTACATTTGGTATATATCAAGTCACAGGTATTCCTTATAACCCCTAGGGACAAGGAATTATAGAAAGAGCTCATCTAACTATTAAGACCTTATTAATAAAACAAAAAGAGGGAATAGGGGCATCATATTCACCGAAGAACAGATTATCCATAGCCCTTTTTACCTTAAATTTTTTGAATTTGGATAAATCAGGAAAATCAGCGGATCGACATGCTGCAGTTGACACTGACATAAAGCCACAAGCTTTATGGGAAGATGTTGTAACAGGAGAATGGAAAGGACCTTCCCCAGTCTTGATTTGGGGAAGAGGGCATATGTGTGTATTTCCACAGGAAGAAAAGATGCCAATTTGGATTCTGGAAAGGCTAGTCCGAGCAGTAAAGACGGTTCATCAAGATGTAGCCGGGCCCTCTGGGTATCCTGCTGCTACTGATGATGGTGGTGAGTTTCGTCCAGGGTGAACAGTTCTGGACAATAGTCAGGGTATTGCCTTGACTGGTTCCAGTCTCTCAAGGTGGTGCAGTCTTTCCTCAGTTCTTTTCCACTAATGAATCTACTGGGCAAGTTACCCTTAGGTACACACCACCACTGGACTCCAACTTTACCCTGGATTTATCACTAGAGAATGCATTATGCCTTGGCTTTGGCAGTGGCACACCTTGTGTGTGCAGTTGATCGATTGTACTTTGGCAGATACTACCTTAAATAAAGAAAACAACTCCAATATAAATGTCACGGGTTACATGCCCAAAGCTATTAGTAATAAGACTGATTTTCATATCCATTAGTATGGCCATTGCCAGTCCTTCAAAAAGCCTATTATTTGGCCTCCCTTATGGGAAGCTTGTGGACCTGATAAAAAGGTCTCCAGTAATCTGGCTTTTGGACCTTGGTATTTACCTAATCAGATATATATCACATCTTAAAGTACAAAAGATTTTATAGAAAATTTGGAATTTAAGGTAATTCCAACGCCTTATCCATTTGGTCCTTATGCGGGCCTAAGGCATGTATGGATATAAGCCCCCTGGCTTTTGTAAAAGGAGGGTCTATAAGTAAAGGAAAGTGCACTGATCAAAAGGTTAACAGTTAATACTTGAAATATGTAGAGAGAGTGAAACAATTACTTTTTCATATACTCCTGTGTGCCTAGCTTTCCCTTTCCTTTTTGTGACTTCTAATGAGAACTTCTCTAGACAGTTATTTTCGCAGATCGCACAACAATGGATGGATGGATTCGACGATGGATCCATTCAATGGATGGATTGGTAACAAGGCTTCGAGGGCAGATCCTCGCCGTGAATACCACTAAGGTGGAGGTCAAACCGGGAGGGCTTATCACGGGAGCATTAGATAAACTAACACAATTTGGCACCAAATTTGGGGGACTCTTAAGTCCCACACTAATAAGCTTGGGTATGCTTGTGTTGATTCTATTCTACATCTACAAATGCCTCAAAGCCAGTCAACAGGCTCATAATGTGATCATAAAATAGGCCATGGCCACCCTTGAAGCGGGACAATTTCCCAGTATATGGCTTAGTATGCTGGATCGGTAGTCAAAGATGGGTAACCACGGGAAAACGCTATACCAACCTAAGACAGAAGGGCCAACCCCGCTTTGGTATCTTTGATGACGGGTAAGGACAGGATGTTGATTCCCGGGACCTAAGACAGACATGATCCCTGCCAGCTTCCTTTTCATTTCATATAAGGAAGGGGGAGATGTTGGGGGTATGCCCTGCGGACTGCGCTGGGATGGCGCCTGGCAGTCAGCCAGAGGTTGCTTTGATCACATCGGTGGTGAGGAGGTTGATTAACATAAGCACACCCAGGTGATTTGTCATTGGCCGTATCCAATTAAGTCCAGACACACAATGCGTGCACAGGTGTTCCCGAATGCTCCTGATCTTGCCTGCTCATTTTGACCTTTACCATGATTGGGCAGCTAGCTCCTCACCTAATCTTTGCATAATTGGCATCAGCCCTACCCTTCACCTCCTGGAGGGGATATAAGCCAGCTCTCCTTGAGCGCTGGGGTTTGAGGTTCGAGGCCCCAGGTTCAAGGTTGGAGGTTCCAAGTTCGAGGTTCCAGTTCCTGGGTTTCCTGATTCATCAATAAATCATTCCAAGTTCAAGAGCCTCACTACTCTTTTGTCCCCCACGCCAAATTGACTCCGCTGGACGGCGTCAATAAATTGCCCCTGGATTCAACCCACAGTACCAAAAACATACAATGATTCTGACTACAACCAAGTAAGCATGTTGAGTCATTTGAAAAAAAGATACTCAATTTTACTACATGGTTGTGATTTTTTTTTCCCCCTTTTTCCAAGCCTCATTAGAGTGCAGAGACATGTTTGGGTAGCCCTAGGATGGTGGCTGGTGTTGAGCCAAGAGGTGGCGCATAATTAGTGCTAACACGGCGTGATCTACTTTTGCCTGATTAGTTAATGTCTCTTCTGCGCTAGTGGTCAACAGATATTCCTCATTCTTTCTTGATTGGTAACGTGGTGCATGCTGCAACCATGCTACTTAATCCTAAACTGATTGGCTGCCTTAGGTATATAAGACACACACCTATAGGAAGCACTCTGATAAGCAGCAACTCTGATAGATTGCAGAAGGCAGGATGAAGAAGACAACTCTAGGTCGCAGATCCCAGAATGAAGATCACAGAACGCGGGGGTCGCAGGTTACAGATTGCAGAATGCAGATCGCAGAACGTGAGGGTCCCAGGTCGCAGGTCACAGAACACAACGCAGGCTGCAGGCTGTATGCCACACGCCGCACCCCACACCTCCAAGAAGCGACCCACCTTTAAGAAGCACCTCTGATAGAAAGCACCTCTGATAGCATGCACCTCTAGCACACACCTTGAGGACGCAGGATGCAGGACGCACCTCTAAGAAGAAGCAGTAGACGTTTGATAAGTGTAGCCTCTCAGAAAGAGTAGCACCTCCAAAATTAAGCAAAGTCTTTCTTCCTCTAAGCAAAGTCTCTCTTCCTCTAAGCAAAGTCTTTCTTCCTCTCAAAGCCTCTTTTCCTCTAAAACTAAAAGTAAGCAAAGCCTCTTTTCCTCTATAAACTAGCAAACAAGCAAGGAAGTAGCCCAGATAAAGATAATAGAAGTAGTTCAGTTCCAGTCCACCTCCGATAAATTGCCGCGAGATTGTTGCTGCAGGTGGCAACATTAGAGGTAGCAGTTTGTTTTATTAAAATTACCTTGAGTTGGGCACAGTGGCAGGTACTTACTGCTAGCTACTGAGAAAGCTGAGGCAGAATTGCTTGAGCCCAGAAGTTCAAGGCCCGGGAACCCCTATTTAAAAAAAATTTTTTTTTTGTTTATAATAAAACTTTGTGTTGCACAGCATCAAGGCATGATATTCAGGGTCTGAAGATGTAGCTCAGTGGTTGTTTTAGTCAGCTTTTTTTCACTGCTATGACTAACAGGACCCAACCAGAACAATTGTAGGGGAGGAATAGTTTATTAGAGGGCTCACAGTTTCAGAGTTCTTAGTCCATAGAAGGCCATCTCCATTCCTTGGGGCTCAGAGCTTGAGGTCTGGTACCAAATGGCAGAAGAGTGTGGCAAGGGGAACTAGCTTACATGTTGATCAGAAAGCAGAGAGAGACTTCACTCTCCAGATACAAATCATATATCCGAAAGCCGCCCTCCGATTCCCGTCTCCTCCAGGCACTCCCCTCACTTCAGTTACCACTCAGTTAATCCCTATCAGGGGATCAATTAACTGATCAGGTTAAGACTTTTACAGTTCAATAATTTCTCCTCCAAACCTTGTATTGTCTCACATGTCAGCTTTTGGGGGACACCACATCTAAGTAGAACACTTGCTTAGTATATGTGACACCCTGGGTTCGATCGCCCACACCACAAAAAGAAAAAAAGGCCGGGTGATATTTACATCACATTCACTGTGAGTAGTGTCTCTGGAATCCTGTAGCACAGCAACCCCATTTGTAGTAATGTTTTGGTGTTACCTTTCAGGAGATGATATATACCTCCTAATTACTTGTACAATTACATATTTACTTATCAACCCTAACCTCCTTGAAAAATATAGAACCCTAGAACCTCAGATTCCAAAGGAATCCTAATCAACAAGCTCAACAAGTAGGTTCCCACTATGTGAAGTACATTGTTCTAGGCCTAGCCCTCTGTACTCTGCACAGAACATGGAGTTTCACATTTAGTTGTCTACCCATGACTGGAATCCTTTCTTCAATGGCCTGACAGTCACTGGCCTTGATACTTCAGTGATAACCACCCCTTCTGTCTAGATCACTCTCCTCCACATGTTCATAGTAGTGTTCTCTGGGCTGTCCATGGCCCCTAGAAGTGGGTTGTAACTTAGCTGCATAGGACTGTGGTGCTACACATCTAGAATACAATGGAATTGTCTCCCTGCCTTGACATCCCACCAAGTTTTCCAACTTGGGATCCTCTTGCCTCACCCTCTCAAGGAGCAGGGATTACAGGCATGCACCAATACACCCAATTGAACAATTTCCTTTTCTTTGGCAGTGCTGGAGATTGAACCCAGGACCTCATGCAACCCAGGCAAGTGCTCTACCACTGAACTACATCCCCAGCACTATGTTGATTTTTTTTTTTTTTTTTTTGATGGCCTGAAATCATGGGTTGAGGTCACATCAACACATTTTTTTTTTTAATATGGAATGCTTCACAAATTTGTGTGTCATCCTTGCTCAGGGGCCATGCTAATCTTCTCTATATCATTCTAATTTTAGTATATGTGCTGCTGAAGTGAGCACAAATCAACAAATTTTTATAGGGGTTGGGGGCATAGCTCAGTTGGATATGTACAAACATAAATAACACATCCCAAGTAATTTTTCTTAGTCTCAATTTGCTTCTAATTAAAATGGTTTGATAGTTATTTCTGGTACAGACTAAGTATTTAACACAAGATAATTACTACCACCATCATCACCATTTTGTGTGTGGGTGTACATGTATGTGCATGTATGCACAATACTGGAGATGGAATCCAGGGCCTAATACATGTTAAGCATACACTCCACCACTGAACTACACTGCCCTCCTTACCTCCACACCCATCCCTGTCATCATCATCATCATCACTCTCTGTACTAAATTTGTTCATTTAGCTTCAACCCACTATTTCAGTCCATCAAAAAATCAATGTAAAGATGGCCTCAAACTTGCCATCCTCTTGCCTTAACCTCTCAGGTAGCTGGCATTACAAATGTATGCTACCAACACCAGATCCTCTCCTCCAGTTTTAAGAGATCTACAATAAATATACAGAAACAGTTCAGACCATAATAGTAAAAGGGACATGCCCAAACTGGATCAACCATGGATAGTTGTGAGCCAGACAAGTAGGGGATTCTTAGCTTAAGTGTATAGAATTGAAGTTGGTTTTGCTGGGTGTGATAGCAGACACCTGTAATCCTAGTAATTCGGGAGGCTAAGGCAGGAGAATTGTGAGTTCAAAGCCAACCTCAGCAACAGTGAGGTGTTAAGCAACTCAGTGAGACCCTGTCTCTAAACAAAATACAAATTAGGGATGGGGATGTGGCTCAGTAGTCGAGTGCCCCTGAGTTCAATCCTGGTACCAAAGAAAAAAAAAGATGGTTTTACCTCAACCATCTGATGGGCCAGGGAATAGTTAATTCTCAGATTCATTTTCACAGAACCAGATCCCTGTAAACATAAGCATTTTTTCAGTTATTTTTCAACCACAGCATTATTGATATTTTAGATCTGATAATTCCTTGTTAGGGGGTTGATCTGTGTATAATGGGATGTTTAGCAATATCCTGGCCTCTGTCCTCTAGATGCTAATAGTACCCCACACACACATTGCCAACTTTCCCCTGTGGTACAAAACCACCTCGGATTGAGAACCACTGAGCTAGAGAAAGTCAAATAAATGACTGGTGGACTTCTATTCTATCTAACCTTTTGACCCATTTATCCTGGCTAGCAGAATCACCTCAATCTGAAATCAGGAAAAAAATCCATTACTTTTTTTTAATGCATTCATACTTTACTTGTAACCATTGTCCCGGTCAGAGCTTCTGGAAAAGAGTGCTTTGCTTGCCAGAAGCACTGCAATTAGGAGAAAGATGATTTGGGGACTGTAATATCTCTTTGGTTTGACAGATGGGAGAAAACAGAGATAAATCACAAAAGGTTTTGAGAAAGCACACAGATGGAAAAGGAGAGCTTTACCTCTGGGCAAGAATACTTCATTCTGATTCACTCCTAACTCCACCACACCTCTAACCACAGCTGTGATCTGACCTTTCACAACTTCTTTAGTCATGATCCCTTGGCTGATTGTAGGCCATAATTCTGCAACCAGAGGCATCTCTACATTCTCTCCTGCCATCACCAGAGGAATTTCAGGGCAGTCAGATGGACCGTATTTGAGAACTCTTAAGACCAGAGTGGGTTCAAAAATAGGGTTATCCCATATTGATGAACAGATGTGGCAAATAACAAAAAATGCTAGTAGAGGTCTGATAACCTACCCCTAATCTGCTTGTCATGTACAGCTCACCAAACCTAGAGAAAAGTTGGCCCTTTGCTGGGAGTGGTGGCACATGCCTGTAATCCCAGTGACTCAGGAGACTGAGGCAGGAGAATGGTAAGTACCAAGCCAGTCTCAGCAATTTAGTGAGACCCTATCTCTAAAGAAAATATAAAAAGGGCTGGGGATATGGCTCAGTGGTTAAGTGCCCCCCGGGTTCAATCCTTGGTACAAAAAAAAAAAAAAAAAAGAAGGAAGCAAGGAAGGTAGGTTGACCCTTTCTAATTCTGAAATAACAGATTTTAAGTCTGTACATGCCTGAAACCAGATTTATTTCCCCTAACTCTTCTCTTCCTCAACTTAAACATCCCAAAGTGACATGATTTCCAACCCCTTCTCACTGATACCTCCTCATAGCATTTGGCTTAGCATAAAATTCAGTCTCCTTGTTTGGCTTAACACACAAGGCCTTCTATAACCTGATCCTTGTCTCTCCTCCCTCGCATACACTTCATGCCACTCTAGCCGTAAAGCACTATTTGCATGGACTATGATATTGCAGATCTCTGTGCTGTCCCACATTCTGTTCCCTGTTTGCTTAATTCCTGCTTGTCTCTCAAAACTGAGATATTACCAGTTCTAGAACACCTTTTCTGACAGCCTCCTCATTCCCAGTTTGATTTTCAGTGTCCCTTCCTCTGAATTTCCACTATACTCTCTATATATTTCTGTCATAGAAAGCACTTATAACAACATGATCATAGTGAGTCAAGGTTATGATGTCTATAAGTACCTCAGAGCATTGAACAGGAATGAGTTGAGAACCATTATATTGAATTATCTATTCCTGAGGGCTGGGCCACAGCCTCACTTCTGTATCCCAGCACCCAGAACATGTCCTAGAAGCAGCTGGTGCTCAGTGAATGTGGAAATGAATGCATGAATGCTTCAGAGAGAAGGTGATTTCTCTCAGTTGGTATATTAGTCAGTTTTGTTTTTTTTTTTGTTTTTTTTTTTTTTCCCTGTAATTAAATACCTAAGGCAAGCTAACTGTATAAAGAAGAGACAGCAGCCGGGCATGGTGGCACATGCCTGTAATCCCAGTGGCTCAGGAAGCTGAAACAGGAGGATCGAGAGTTCAAAGCTAGCCTCAGCAATGGTGAGGTGAAAGCAACTCAGTGAGACCCTGTCTCTAAATAAAATACAAAAGAGGGCTGGGGATGTGGCTTAGTGGTAAAGTGCCCCTGAGTTAAATCCCCAGTACCAAAAAAAAAAAAAAAAAAAAAAAAAAGACAGCCAGAAGCAGTGGCACACACTGTAATTGCAGCAACTTGGGAAGCTGAGGCAGGCGGATCATAGTTTGAGGTCAACCTGGACAATTTAGCAAAACTCTGTCTCAAAAAAGGAAAAAGTCGGGGATGTAGCTCAATGGCAGAGTTACTGAATTCAATCCCCATAGCGCAAAAAATAAAAATTTTTAAAAATTAAGAGATTTATTTAGCTCACAATTTTTAAAAAATTTTTAAGTGTTGATAGATCTTTATTTTATTCATTTATCTATATGTGATGCCGAGAATTGAACCTAGCACCTCACACATGCTAGGCAAGCACTCTACCATTGCACCACAAACCTGTGATGGGCTGACAGATCTGGCTCCATGAGAATGTTATAGGCCAGACTGTAAGGGAAATGACTAAACAGACTCCATTTTGCTCTAAGACTCCATGTTATGTAGGAAATAAGCTTCTCCCATGGGAACACCCCGCCTCTGTGCCCATCATCAGGTACTTGGTGTGACATGTTGAATAATATACAATGGCAACTCCTATGTAGTAAAGAATTGCTCCCTTTTGATTCCTATTGCTTTTAACCAATGTACCATGTAAACGGTAATTGTGTGGATGTTAGCAACCATTCTTTAGTTTGTACTTAGGTAAGGGTCATTTTGACCCACTTCCCCCTCTGTTGATGATCTCATGATGTTAGTTTGTAATTTCGAATCATAGCAACAGACACTTATGATTGATGTGATTTTTGGTATAAGAACCCCTACAACCCTGTGGTCGAGGCTGTTCTCCCAATAGCCATTTTTTTGGGCATTGTGTGAGACAGTCAGCCAGCCGGCTTAATGAAGACTCTCAACTTTGGACTTCTCAGTGGTGATTGGTCTGTTCTTAAGTTGCGTCCCATAACAAAACCCAATCCTAACTCACAGTTTTGAAGACCAGAAGTCCAAGCAGCATGGTGCAGGCACTTGTGAGGGCCTCCTCTAGCTGCATCACTTCATTTAGAAAATGACCTCCTCTCTCTCTCTTTCTCTTTTTTTTTTTTTTTTTTTTTAGTTTTAGATGACCCAATATCTTTTTTTTTTTAATTTTTATTTTTACAGACTGCATTTTGATTCATTGCACACAAATGTGGTACAACTTTTCATTTCTATGACCGTATACAATGTAGATTCACACCATTCATGTAATCATACATGTACATAAGGTAATACTGTCTGTCTCAGTCTACTATCTTTCCTTCCCCCACCCCCTCCCACCCCATTTTCCTCTACACCATCCAAAGTTCCTTCATTCTTCTCTTCCCCCCCCCCCCTCCCGCCCCGCCACTTCCCTTGTTATGTACCGTCATCCACTTATCAGAGAAAACATTTGGCCTTTGGTTTTTGAGGCTTGGCCTATTTCACTTAGCACGACCAATATTTTTATTTTATTTATTTATTTTTATGTGGTGCTGAGGATTGAACCCAGTGCCTCACAAATGTTAGGTGAGCACTCTACCACTGAGCTACAACCACAGCCCCAAAATGTCCTTCTTGCTGGCAGAGTCCCCAGGTGGCCCAGGGCATCACATGGCAAAAGACAGGTAATGTGTGTCTTTGTTTCTGGCTTCTATTAGTCTTCTTACAAAACCACCAGCATTCAATAATGAGTGTTTTACCCTAATGACTGTATCTAAATGTAATCATTTTCTAAATGCTCCACCTCTAAACATAAAAGTCAGACTAAGGTTCCATCCTCTCAGTACTATTAGAATATGACTTTGGGGATTAAACTACTGCAGGCATTCCAGGGGACAAAACATATCTAAACCATAGCAAGAGGTTAGCTACACGTTTGATGATCTTATTTTTGAGTGTCATGAGAATGCAAAGAAGACTAACTTGGAGCTAGAAGACTGACAGAATCTTCTCATCCCATCCATCTGTATCTGTTATGAGTGTGCAATTCTATTTTTATGTCAGATACAGAGAAGGTGCTGATCGGGTATTTACTGAATTAATTTCTCTATTTCCCCACTTTCAAGGACTAAGGTACTTGCTTCCTTCCCATAGGCTAGCAAGATTAAATATAAAATAAAAAATAGTTCTCCTAAGTATTTATTGTTTTCTGAGTTCACTGGGGGCAGACAGCATTGTAAATCACCTTCCACTTAAATTTAGCCAACCACAGACACTTTGGTCTAAATGATGGTCCAGAATTGCTGACAGAAGAGAACTTTACTTAGGGACAACTAACCTAGGCCTGAGAATCTGTGACTTCTGTTCTTTCTTATAAGAAAAGAAAATGAGCCAGGCATGGTGGTGCACGCCTGTAATTCCAGCTACTCAGGAAGCTGAGGCAGGAGAATCACAAGTTCATAGTCAGCCTTAGCAACTTAGTGAGGCCCTAAAGTAACTTAGCAAGACCCTGTCATATAAAAAAAATAAAAAGAGCTTACTGGCTCAGTGGTAAAACACCCCTGGGTTAAATCCAAAAACACAAAACAAGAACATTTGTAAACTTAAAAACAATAAAATAAAATATCTATATCTATATCTGTATCTATTTTAGTGATAGATGGACACTATACCTTTATTTTATCTTATTTTTTTATGTGGTGCTGAGGATTGAACTCAGGGCCTCACACATGCTAGGTGAGCACGCTACCACTGAGCCACACAATTCCAGCCTATAGGCTTTTTTACATGAGAATTGGACCTTAGGTGGAACAACCCAGTGTAGAGCTTTCTTTTTTTTTTTTCTTTTCTTCCTTTCTTCCTTTCTTTTTTACCTTCTTAAATGTGTGTGTGTGTGTGTGTGTGTGTGTGTGTGTGTGCTGGGAATTGAACCAGGGTCTTGTACATGCTAAGTACATGCTTTACTACTGAGTATACCCTCAGCCCCCAGTGTGGAGATTTTCACTGGAGAATGTTTTTGATCAGAGTTATAAACTGAATGTACTGTTTTGGATCTCAAGAGGATTTCCAGGCAGGGCCTGGCCAGGGACTTCCAGAACCCTAATTAACTACTAATTGGCCACTTAAGTAATAATATCTCAGTTTGTCCATTGCTCAGATCCTAAAGGATTTTTATCTAATGAAGAATCTATTTAGCCTCCTAAGATTTTACTGGAAGCCCAAAGGCTTATGTGACATTTTAATTAGTGTTAATCAGATGCTTTCTGTTTTACTTCTTAAAACCCTGCAATTTTATGATCCTTTTGCCCCTCTGAAATAGACTGATTTATCTTTCCTGCAATTGGACAAGAACATATCCACATAGCTGAATATACTTGGTCTTTCAATAAAAGGGCAGCCTTATAACCAAGGCTTATTGCTGAATTCCTAGAAAAAGGAGATGAAGTTCTGAAAGCCCAGCACCAACAGAGTTCAGAGATCTCAGTTTATGACCCTAATAAGTAGCCATTGATATATACTTGGAGTTGTATCCTTCGTCTATATTCTCCCTGGAAAAAAGAAATGAAGGCTCCAACACAGGGCTGTGGCTCCTGGGCTGTGTCCTGGTTGAGACAGAGTTGAAGAAGAAATCCCCATACACACCCCAAGCTCATGACCAGCCTCCTCCCTCATCTTGCATAATCTTGATCCAGGGACAGGAACTAGCACCCTGGCCTTTGGAAGCCCTAAAGGACTTTGATCCTTGGAGCTGAGTAAGCTGAACATAGCTAAAGCCAAACCCTCTTTTAACCCCATAGTTGATTTTTTTTTCCCTCCCCATTAAACAATGTATCATGGACATTCTTCTACAACACTTATATATGTATTTTATCTTTGTTGTTATTGTATGGCTTTTTATTTTATGGATACACAATATATTATTTTGCCAGTTCCCTTCTTGTGAGTATTTGGATAATTTTCCTTTCTTCTAAACAACACAGTAAACTTCCTTGTCATTTTTCTAGTATTTAGTTCTTTGGAGTAAATTTTTTTTTTTTTTTTTTATACTGGGGACTGAACCCAGGGGCACCTTGCTACTGAGTTTACATCCTTAGTCCTCTTTATTTTTATTTTGAGACAGGATCTCACTAAGTTGTTGAGTATTTCCCTGATTGTTAATGCTGGTCTCAAACTTGAAATCCCACTCTCAATCTCCTGATTAACTGGGATTACAGGCACCTGCCACTGTGGCTGACATAAAATAAGATTTGATGCCAGACATGGTGGCACATACTTGTAATCCTAACAACTCATAAGGCTGAGGCAGGTTGCACATTTGAGGCCAGTTTGGTCAATTTAATGAGCCTCTGTCTCAAAATAAAAAATAAAAAGGACTGGAGTTTTGGTTCAGGGGAAGAGCACCCCTGGGTTCTAGCCACAGCACTGCAAAAAGAAAATAAATAAATAAATTGAACTCTTTGAACATTAAATATTGCAAATTATTTTCATAGTTTGTCATTTGTCTTTTAATCTGTTCTTTTTTTCTTGCAGTACTGAGGATTGAACCCAAGGTCTTCCACATGCTAGGTGAGCACTCTACCAACTAAGCTACACCCCCAGCCCATCATATTAATTCAACTTTATTTATTTATTTATTTGGCAGTTGTAAGGATTGAACGTAGGACCTTACATGCTAGACAAGCACCTCTACCACTGAGCTACATCCCTATTCCTTTATTTTATTTTATTTTGAGACAGTGTCCAGTTAAGTTGTCCAGACTGGCCTGGAACTTGTGATCTTTCTGCCTCAGCCTCCCAAGTAGCTGGGATTACAAGTGTGTACTATTGTGTCAGTCTTTGTTTTTTACTCTTGTTTAAGATGTTTTATGCTGCACAATTTTCAGTTTAATGAAAACTGTTAATAATGTTCTTTATATTTTCTGGCTTTAGGTGACAAGTGAAGAAAGGCCTTCCCACCCTACCATACAAATATTCTATTTCTTCTTTTAGTTCTTTCTTTCTTTCTTTCTTTCTTTTTTTTTTTTTTTTATATATATTCAAACCTTCAAACCTCTAAATCTTTTGAAATTTACTTTGGGCCTAGTGTCAACCTAGATAACAGAGATTCTCCAAAAATTTGGAGTAAATTTGGGAGTAGCATTGCAGTGGATATCTGTAAACCATAAACTGTGTGCATATTCAAGGAGACTGAGGTTAGGGGAAGTTTTTAAAGGCAAAATAGCTAGGCAGTGCCTGTAATCCCAGCAGCTCAGGAGGCTGAGGCAGGAGGATTGCAAGTTCAAAGCCAGACTCAACAATTTAGCATGGCCGGAGGCAATTTAGCAAGAACTTGTCTCAAAATACATAAAAAGGGTTGGGGATGTGGCTCACTGGTTAATTGCCCTTGGGTTCAGTCCGTGATACAAAAAAAAAAAGAAAAAAGAACAAAAAAAAAAAAAAAAAAAAAGGACAAAATAAAGAGGATTATATAAGATATTCTGAAACAATAATAATAATGCTTGACTCTAAGAATCAATAACAAGGGCTGAGGATATAGCTCAGTTGCTAGAGTGCTTCTCTCACATGCACAAGGCCCTGGGTTCAATTCCCAATACCATTAAAAAAAAAATTAATAATGAGGTTGGTGCCAATCCAAGAATAATTGGTTGAATGTCCATGCAGAAACCTTTTCTGCAGAAGGTTGCAGTGACCTTTGTGTAAAGTTGTGGTTTTAGCCGTCTTTTTATGATAGTTCTTATTATCAGGCATATAAGTATGACATCTCCCAGCTTTGTTTATCTTTTTTTTTTTTTTTTTTAGTTAGGGCTTGACACAAGTATCTCCATTTTGATTCTGACAACTTTCAGAATAACATGAAGTAGAAGTATAATTTTTTCCCTTAAATTGTTAATGAATTATCTAAACATATTTATGTGGCATTTAAGGTTCATCCTGTATTATCCCCCTCCTACCTCTCCAGTTTTAACTCCCACTTTTCTTCTTCGAACTCTAGGCTTCCTTCTTATTCCTGTAATGTAATATCCTGCTCCATTCTTCCAAAACTTGACACATATTAGTTCCTCTGTCCAAATTGCCCGTCCCCAGCTTCTTTTAACTCAATGACCAACAACTACTTTCCTTCCAGAAAGCTTCTGGGAAGTGATAGATATCATTAAAAGTCTGTCAACTGAATGAATAAATCAATCACTTCTACCCACTTTTAACACACAGCAACATCTGTGGGTTATATGTGCAATAGAAGGATGAAAATTAGGAAGTGAAGTTGACAGGGGAAATCCACACTGCCATATGATTTAGGCCATCTACTTCCTTCTGTGTTTCTTCCTTTGCCTTGCTAGCCCTGCCCATAATACTCACTCTTTCTTGTTATATGCAGGACTTCACTATCCTGATGAACTCAGAAGAGCTGCCTCCTCCTTTTGACTTCAGGAACAGACAAGGATCATTTGCCCAGATGTCCAATTTTTCACCATCTGCCTGCGTTTTTTTTTTTTCCAGTACTGTTCATTAAACCCAGAACCTCGAACATACTAAGCAAGTACTCTACCTCTAAACTACATGCTCAGTACCAAATTTTCACCATCTGAAACTATTTTGCCAGGCTGGGGATATAGCTCAGTGGTAGAACTAGCACGCATAAGGCCCTGGGGTTTTTTTGTTTCTTTGTTTGTTTTTTCTTTGTTTTGTCTCTTAATCAGATTTTCCTCTAATAAGACAGTTTAGCATGTCAAAGTTCTGCATTCTACAGTCTTACAAACTTAGTAACTTAGTTATTAGCACTGGAAACACAAAAACATTGCAAGACCTCAAAACACAAATAAATACCAAATAAAATCACATAAAATATACTGTAAGCAAAAATACAGAACATAATAATGCTACTGGGAAATCAGACATGTTGCTAACTCCTAACAACAGGATTATTGCTGAGTAATAACTCACACTGTTTCTTAGAAAAGCAGAGGACATGGGTGGGATCACTGGTCACAATCACCTGGACTGTCAAGAGAGTCTTCCCAGTGAGTGCACTACAGACAGCAAGTTTTAAAGCAGACAGATTAAAAATAGAGAGTCAAATGAGAGATTGAAGGCCCTGGTTTTAATCCCCAGGATTGCCAGAAGAAAATAAAACAAAATACAGAGTATATAAAAGTAATTTTACCTTATTCTAGTAACAAAGTACCCCCCTAATTCAGACTCTTATTACACAGGCTTTAGCCTGCTGCCATCTCTTGATTCTTGACAATTACCCTGTTTAATTCTCATATTTTACCCGATTAATTTTCTTATACAATCCTTTTATTATGTTGTCATGGTTTTTTCAGGGCCAAAGACTGAACTCAGGGCCTTGTGCATGCTAGGCAAATGCTCTGCCACTGAGCTAAATCCCCAACCCCTTTCATTATGTTTTTGTTTTTTCCTACTTAGAAGCCTTAACTGTGGCCTGGCACAGTGATACACACCTGTAATCCCAGTTATTCAGGAGGCTGAGACAGGAGCTGAGACCAGAGACCCAGCTTGTAGTTCATTTACCTTGTAATTCTGCACAAGTCATTCAGCCTCTTCTTTCACTGTAAAAGTGGAATACTAGTGATTCTTACTTCCCAGGATTGCTGTGACAATTAAATAAAGTAATCTCTGTGAAATACTTAGTACAGTGCCTGATGCATATAGTGAAAGTCCAATATTAACTATTGCTTTACTATCAAAAATAGTAGCTAAGCCAGGTGCGATGGCACATGCCTATAATCTCAGCAATTTGGGGAACTAAGACAGGAGTATCACAAGTTCAAAGCCAGCCTCAGCAATTTAGCTAGGCCCTAAGCAACTTAGTTAAACCCTGCCTCAAAATAAAAAAAGGGCTGGGGATGTGGCTCAGTAGTTAAATGCCCCTGGGTTCAATCCATGGTACCAAATATACACACACACACACACACACACACACATATATATACATATATATAAATATATATATACATATATATTTACCAAATATATATACATATATACAAATATATATACATATATATTTACAAATATATATATTCATAAATATAAATATTTTACACATATTTTTCAAACCCCAGCACCAGCCAGGTGCTGTGACGCATACCTGTAACCCCAGTGACTAGGGAGACTGAAGTAAGAGACTCTCAGTCTTAAGGGTAGCCTCAGCAACTTAGTGAGATCCCATCTCAAAATAAAAAATAAAACATCTAGGGATGTAGCTCAAAGGTAAAACATCTCTGGGTTCAGTCCCCACTACGATCAATCAATCAATCAATCAATTCCCAACAATAAAGAAAGAAGAAAAAATGTAGCATAGGCATATTTCCTAAATCAATATCTGCCCTTAAGGAGAGTTCTAAATCCCATGTGTAAAGTGCACAAGCAGTTCACAGTGAGATACAATACAGAGGAATCATGTGCAAGTGTACAGGGGGAGAAGGAGAGGATGGAAGCTCAGATCTCACTGGATGAGGTAGTTGACTACATGGTATAACCCCCAGGGACCTGGTAACACCCTTGTTGGCCCTCAGCAGGAATCTGAATGGGTCCACAGGCCACAGAGGGAGAATAATGCCTCAGTACACAGGCCCAAGGCCATTCCCAGTGACTACCTGGGAACTGTCACCATATGGGGGGAAATTAGCCAAGTCTTGTCAAGTTGGTTTTATTCTTTCACTACAGAAAAGTTAACAGTTAACATCCTGCATTAAAGGCTGATTTCTGAGCCCAAATCTTTCAGTGTGTCCTTGGACTACCCCCATGTTTCTGGTCAGAGTTTAGGAATAATTTTGTCCTTTACTGACATTCATTGATTGGAATAAACTCCAGCTTTCCTTAAATATGTTACTATCCTCCCTTAAATATGTTACTGCCCACTCTGTCACTAGAAAGTCAAATCATGAAGTCAAGATCTTGTTCAAATTATTCCCCAACAAAATATCTAGCACATAGTAGGTGCTCAGTACTAGTTGAATAAAAAACAAAACACTACTAAATGAAAAGACACTACTGTGAGCTCCTGGGAGTGAGTCTGGGTTTAAGGTCTCCCTCTCCTTCCAGGAGTACTGGCTACTGATGAAGGGTCTGAATCTTGAGTCTGAGTGTCCCTGATGGGGGCCAGGCTAAAGGGTATGGACCAACACCTCCCTTCACTGTCTGACCTCAGGTTCCTTTCATGAAGGTAAGGGTCATGGCCATGAGTCTCTGGGATGGTCCCCTTTCACTATGCTTTGCACATGGGTCTTCTTGGAACCTAAACTTTGTTTTTCATACTCACTCCTAGCCTGGCCTAGGCTAAGCAGGAAGTGCCGGCAAATAAAACATAGGGATAGTCCAGAGACACACTGAAAGACTTGGGCAAAGGGACTTGGACAGAAAACATTTCCTCATGCCCTCTGACCTGGACATGATTCCCTCAGAGGCTAGAAACGTTTTCCAAATGCTGAAATGCACAGGGAGGAATGCTGAGAACTTGTTCTTTCCTTCTTTCCTTCCTCTCACCTACTTGTCTTGAAGGGGTATGCCCTCTTCTTTCTTAGGCTACTGGCTCAATTTTCTGTCACTTTCTACCTCTTCATTTGTTTTTTGTTTGCATGTGTGTTTTGTTTGCATTTTGGATTTATCTTTTTTGTGTGTGTTTTTTTATTTTATTTTTTGGGGGGCAGTGCTGGGTATTGAACCCAGGGGTGCTTTGCCACTAAGGTACATCCTCTCACATTTTTATTTTTTATTCTGAGACAGAGTCTTGCTAAGTTGCTGAGGCTAGTCTCAAACTCCTGAGCTCAAGCAATCCTCCTGTCTCGGCATCTTGAGTGCTGGGACTACAGATGCCTGCCACCATGCCTGCCTGGTTCTTGGTAATCATTCTTATCTTTCTTTCTCTCTCCACTCATTATAAAAGTACATAGTTTTGGCCTGTTTCCTTAGAAAAAAACAGAGCTCAGGGCAAAGTATACATGCTAAGGCTTTAATGAAAGGTATAATCTCTGAACAACAAAAAGTAAAGAAAAACAGAAATGAGCCAGTAAAGAAGGGAAAAAAACAAAAGTGGTGTACTACAGAGCTTGTTAATTGCTCTGTTATATAAGATTGAGAGGCTAAAATCACTGCATGATGTCTAGAAACTTCCTTAAGGAAAGGAAGAACAGAATATCTCCTGGCTCTTTCCTTCTCTCACTGGTCAGTTTCCTTATACCCAATGAGACATTGACTCTCCTGTACTTCAAGGTTGCTTACCTAGCTCCTTGGGGCAGCCTGAGATTGATCCCAATTTCCACAGCAAGTACTTCAGCTTACTCTGAAAGTGATGGAAGAAATAAGATTCTCTGGAGGTCTGGTTAAGTGGGATCTCTGTGCCATGTCTTTAAGGTACAGATGTCTGGTTCACACTCTTGGGTAGGCTGAAATGTACTGCATTAGAAGAGGGGACAGTAATGGTGATGGCTCTCCACTAGGTCAGTGGCTGAGGGCTGAAGCAGGTTGATTCACGTGAATCTGGAGAGGTACCAAATTGGATCTGATCAACATAATAGCATTTTTAAAACTTCATGAATACCTATATTTCCACTAAGCAATTGCAACTGTTACAGTTTGGTGCATTTTCATTCAATTTCTTTATTTTGGTGCTGGGGATTGAACATGAACCCAAGGGATGCTTAATCACTGAGCTGTGTCCCCAGCCCTTTATTTTATTTTATTTTGAAACAGGGTTTGACTGAGTGCTTAGGGTCTCACAAGTTGCTGAAGGTGGACTTTGACTTTCAATTCTCCTGCCTTAGCATCCTGAGTCACTGGAATTATAGGCATGTACCAGTGTGCCAGGCTCCTTTTAAAAATATATATATTTTTAGTTGTTGATGGACCTTTATTTTACTCATTTCTTTATATGCAGTGCCGAGGATTGAACCCAGTGCCTCACACATGAAAGGCAAATGCTCTACCACTGAGTCACAACCTCAGTCCCCAGAGTCCTTTTTAATAATTCTCTGTGATTTACTTCTTCTTATTCTTCTTTCTGAAGCATCTAATACTATTTTCATTCCTTTGTGTGTGGGGGTATGTTTTGTGGTATTGGTGTGGTTTACCACTGTACCATATCCACAATTCTTTTTTATTTTTCATTTTGAAACAGGTTCTCACTAAGTTGCTGAGGGGCTTGATAAATTGTTGATATTGGGCTTGAATTTGTGATCCTCCTATCTAGCCACCCAAGTTACTGGGATTACAAGTACTCGGCTCCTTTGCGTTTCTTAAGGGTCTTCTGTTTCAAGCAACAAAAAATTGACTCTGTCTTACCAAAGAAAATGTGAGTTTTTGGAAGGCTAAAGAAAAACTTGCAGTACAAAAGGGAAGGGAGGGTACAGATAGGTGGGAATCAGGTGGCTACAAGGGATCCTATAGCAGGGATTCACAGTCTTGGCAGGGTGCTGATGATGAAATTCATGAAATCTAGCTGGGTTTAGTGGTTATATTCACAATTCAAACACCAGGAAGAAACCATTCAATTGCTATATCTTGGGTTATTTTCCTACTCATGGGCTAGAGGACAGTAGGCACCTAAATTAGATCAAATGGGAAACTTAAAAAGTCCTCCTAAATAGGGATGAATGGACATTGGGCAGAGAAAAACAGTAAATCACCACTACCTCTCCTTCCACAACCACTCTTTTCCCTTGGATTCTGACACATTCCCCTGGTGTTCCTCCTTTCTGACTTTCTTTTCTGACTCCTTTTTGGGTCTTTCTCTTCTTTCCACTCCTTTAATATTGGTGTTTTCTTGGAGCACAGTCCTGGGCATACAACTACCTAGAGAAAGTGAGGCTGATGTTGAGAATTAACTGCAAGTCCTCAGCCTTTCTCAGAATTTGATGCTTTCTTTTTTATGAGGTCTGGTATTTCCAGGCCTATTTAGTTTAGAATATTGTGGTTCTTTGGCTTAGTGGTACTTTAGGTGAGTGAAAGCAACCAGAAACCACTCCAGACTCAGGAACTCACGCAAGAGATTTTATTAAGTGGACTGGCAGAGTGTCTACCTGCAGGGTGAGAGAGGGAGGGAGAGAGGGAGGGAGGGAGAGAGGGAGGGAGGGAGGGAGGGAGGGAGGGAGAGAGAGAGAGAGAGAATATGAGAGCGAGAGAGATTAGAGAGATTATGTGAGAGAGAGAGAATGAGAGAGAGAGAGAGAGAATATGAGAGAGAGAGAGAACGCGGGCAAGAGCAGGAGCAAGGGAGAGAGAGAGAAAATAGCAGGGGAGCTATTCTTAAGTAGTGGAATTTCGTGGGCTAATAACAATGGACCAGTGGTTGGCAAGGAGGTTAGAGGGCTAACAATCTAGGTTGTAAAGTGGGGAAGGGGAAGGAGAATAATGGCGACAGCAAATAGCAGATTTTATGCCAGTAGGGAGATTAAACAACCCCTTCATCTTCTTAAGGTCCCAGCTGGGCCTGATAATTAATATAGTAAATATAAATATAGTAACAGTACAAATTTACCTAAATTTTAAGTGGCATGGGACCCCTCATAAGGAAATGAAGACCCAAAGAAGCAGTTAAGAGTCAACCATAGGGGCTGGAGAGATAGCTCAGTCAGTAGAGTGCTTGCCTTGTAAGCAAAAGCAGGAGGCCCCGCGTTCAATCCCCAGCACTGAAAAAAAAAAAAAAAAAAAAAAAACCATAGGGCTGGGGTTGTGGCTCAGTGGTAGAGTGCTTGCCTAGAATGTGTGAGGCACTGGGTTCCATCCTCAGCACTACATAATATTAAATAAGTGGAGATATTGTGTCCACATACAACTAAAAAAAGATTTTTTAAAAAATGAGCCAATCACATGTATACTGATTTGGGCAAAGAATAATAAATTATGAAATGTGATAAGGTCGGGGCTTGGGCTAAGGTAGTGAATTGGGTAGAGAAGTGATTAGGAAGATAAGGCTTAATTTAACCAAGTTTGTATAGATTTACCTTGGCTCCCATTTCCTCTCCTTGATGGTAAGAATGTTGTTTTCTGTTACAAGGAAGACACCTTTCATATGGGAATTTCATTTTCCTCTATGACCCAGGCCCCTTCACTTGGTGGGAATCGAACCCAAAGCCTCCTGTAGGTGAGGGTGAGGAGTACTGGGAATGAACCCAGGAGTGTTCTGCCTCCAGAGGTACATCCCCAGTCCTTTTTTAAAAATTTATTCTTGTTTATGCCTGTAATCCCAGCAGCCTGGGAGACTGAGGCAGGAGGAAGGATTGCAAGTTCAAAGCCAAACTCAGCAATTTAGTAAGGTCCTAAGCAATTTAGGGAGACCCTGTCTCTAGTTAAAAAATTAAAAAGGGCAGGAGATGTGGCTCAGTGGTTAAGTGCCCCTGGGTTCAATCCCTGGTACCAACCAACCAACCAACAAACAAAACAAAATTTGTTTTGAGAGGGTCTCATTAAGTTACCCAGACTGGCCTCCAGCTTGAAATCCTCCTGCCTCAGCCTCCTGAGTAGCTGAGATTATAGGCAAGATGCCTATAATGTGCCTAGAATATGTGGGCACTGGGTTCCATCCTCAGCACTACATAATATTAAAGATTATGCACTACATAATTATTAAAGATGCCTATAATCTCTGCACATCACAATTTAGCAAAACCCTGTTTCAAAATAAAAAGGAAGCTGGGCATGGTGGTACAGGTCTGTAATCCCATAATTGAATACAGGGTGTTCTACCACTGAGCTACCTCCCCAGCCTTTTAATTTTTATTTTGAGATAGGGTCTTGCCAAACTGCTTAGAGTCTTGCTAAACTGCCAGGGCTGACCTGGAACTTGAAATCCTCCTGATTCAGACTCTTTAGTAGTTGAGATCACAGGTGTGTACCACCTCATGACTTCAAGAGTTTTTTTCTAGTAGCCGTGAGATTTTTTTTTTTTTTTAATTTTCCTTTAGAGGTTGATAGACCTTTATTTTATTCATTTATTTTTATGTGGTGCTGAGAATTGAACCCAGTGCCTCTTACATGCTAGGCAAGTGCTCCATCTTGGGATTTTTTTTTTTTTTTTTTTTAACCTCTTGCGGTGCTGGGGATTGAATCCAGGGCCTTGTGCTTGTGAGGCAAGCACTCTACCAACCGAGCTAAATCCCCAACCCCAAGATTTTCACATTGGAGCAACACACACTGGCTAAGGGGCGAATCTTGTGAAATGGGAGGATGATTGTGAAAGGAGTGGTGTGTTTTCAAGCAGATTAGTTTTAGAAAACAATACACCTTCAAGTTGATCAAAAAACAAAAAACAACAAAAAACCCATGGGGCTGGGGCTGGGGCTGAGTTGTAGAGGGCTTGCCTTGCATGTGTGAGGCACTGGGTTCGATCCTCAGCACCACATTAAAAAAAAAAAAAGAATAAATAAAGATATTAAAAAAAACAAAAACAACAACAAAAAACTGTTGGAAGGTTAGGGTTGAACTTTGCCTGTAACAATTCCTATACCTAGAACCAAGAACAGAAGTTGAGTTCCTCCCAGAGTTGAGGAAGGAGGAGTCTAGCTTACAGCAATGACTCAGCAACTCATCAGCTGGCAAGGTCACTAAATATTGCACCTCAGGCTTTTAAGAAGTCAGACTAGAGTGGGTGGGAGGTTACAAAAAAAAAAGTCAGACTATCAGGGGGAAAAAACCGGCTCTATCATATCTTGCAGAAAATGGTATACATAATATGTGTCTCTTGATGGGAAGTTTTCTGGGATAAGATGTATTTGGGGGATCCTGAATTCTGATACTACCAATTGGAAGCTGTGTGTTAGGATAGTTGTGGTGAAATGAACATTTGGTATTGGTGGGGAATAACTGGTGGGGGGAAAATGAAGAGGCACCAGGGAAGTAGAGGTGGGGGAGGGGAAAGACAAAAAGCTTCACTTGGACAACCCTTCATCTTGCCAACTCCTGCCACAGAATAAAACCTAAATACAAGTCACCTCTCCGTCTAACGGGGTAGTCTCTAATCTGTAATTTAATAGCTGTGTGACTCTGGGCAAATTAGAGTTTTAACCTTGCTTAGTCTGTCTTATCTGTAAAATGAATCGTGAACACCTTCCCTGAGAGGCTACTATTATGTTGGTGACATCTGTACCTTCATCTGGATTGATTACAGTGCAAATCAGACATGTATACATCTCATATTTATGCAATTTTTCTATATATATGCTATACTACAATATAAAAAGGCGTATACAAAAAAAATAAGCTAGGCGCTGTGGCATATGCCTGTAGTTCCAGTTACTCGGGTGGCTGGGGCAGGAGGATCACTGAGCCCAGAAGTGTGAAGCCAACCTGGGCAACATACAGCATAAAAAAAAAAAAAAAAAAAAAAAAAAAAAAAAAATCCCGTTCCAAAGTTGTGAGAATTCGATAGGATCATAGAATCATACTTATCAAGTCTTTGGTACAGTGCCTGGCAGGTAAAGTGCCAAGGTCTACACTTAGATCAGGAACTTTCTGGAGTATGCAGTCTGGAGGTCCAAGGTCTTTGCTGTTCTGGTCAACCTTTGTGGTGTAGTTGCTCTGGGCCTCAATTTGCCAGAACTAATAACAGGGTCAAATTTGGTGAACTCTGGGAATACAGCCAACCCAGTCCTGGGGAGCGAACCGAGGGTGGGTCAGAAGAAGCCGCCACTTGGCACCAAGGATCTTCCTTCCCTCGGAGGAACAAGACCTCGCCGCCTAGAGAAGGAGCCCGCGGTGCACTGTGGGCCAGGCAGAGGCGTGACCGACCCCCAGGCCCACCCGCGTGGCCGGCGCGCAGGCGACACTGCGCTTGCTGCTCTCCAAACTCCCGCGGTGGAGTGAGAGTCCCAGTTCCCGCCAGTCCGACTTCCAGCAGCCAGGAGAGGACACGTGCAGCCTCCCAGCTCTGGCTTCCCTCCCCCCTCAGCTCCTTCCCGGGGAAGTGGAGGGCGGGTCCACCCTGCGCGTGATCCTCAGTGCCCGGCCTCTGCCCCTCCCTCCGGGTGGAGCTTCCTTTTCACAGCCAGACTTAAGCTGAGGCCTTTTGGGTCCCTAGCGAGGTGCAGAACCGAGCCCAGGCCACGCTGGGCTGTCGCTGTGTTCTCGCTGTGTGCTCGCGCCAAGGTGAGTTTCTCCTGCTGTTGGCCCATCCTACTTCCAGAGGAGGTAGGCTCGATCCTTCAGGACAGTGGGCCCGCTCCCGGGATTGAGCGGGGAGCCATCAGGTTTAGTTTCGGATTTGAGCTCCTCTTATTCTGTGCGATCTGGAATAATCCCCGTTCCTCTGAACTTCTGTTTCCTCAGTGGCAAAATGAGTAGGAATATCAGTGCTGTAGAGAGAATTGAGAAAAAACTTTGAAAGCGCCCAACACATATTTTGTGCTCTGTAAATTTTAGTTGCCATCTCCTTTTTTAATTTTTTAAAAAATATTGTTTTAACACAAATGGTATGCCTTTGCGCCATGTACAGAGAAACAACATGTATCCCATTTGTTTACAATAAAAAAAATATATTGTTTTAGTTGTCAATGGACTTTTATTTTATTTATTTATATGTGGTGCTGAGAATCGAACCCAGTGCTTCACACATGGTAGGCAAGCACTGTACCACTGAGCCACAACCTCAGTCCCGCCATCTTTTTGTTTACTCAGCTTCACAGTTTTTTCAGGTGCTCTTGCATTCCAATGGAGATGGAGGAGTGCTCCTCTGAAGTGGTGGGAAGGAGAACTGGAGTGGGGTGGGGGACTCCCTTGCTTAGGCACTTGCCTTGTGTCTGGGATAGCCAGAACATGTTCTGTGTTTCTGGAGCCCTGTTAAAATTAGAATCGGATCTGACCCATCATAGGATGGGCCAACTATTAATTAACTCTTATGTTCAGACTATCCATACTCAAGGTTGCAGGACCTCTCCAGAAAAGTCTTGATAATTCTTATCAAGCCTGTTATTTCTCCAAGATAGCTGCAAGGTGCATGTGTGAGGCCCTGGTTTCCATCCCCAGCATCAAGAATAAAAAATAAATAACTAAAATGCTTTGACATTCTCCAGAGATGATCTTTATAGGTTTCTCAAGAATAAAGAAGACTGGGTGCAATGATTTGAACACCTGTAATCCCAGTGGCTCAGGAGGCTGAGGCAGAAGGATTTTGAGTTCAAAGCCAGCCTCAGCAACATTGAGGCACTAAGTAATTCAGTGAGACCCTGTCTCTAAATAAAATACAAAATAGGGCTGGGGATGTGACTCAGTGGCTGAGTTTCCCTGAGTTCAATCCCCAGTACCAAAAAAAAAAAAAAAGAAAAAGAAAAAGAAAAAGTAATAAAGAAGGTGAGGGAGATAGTGACTTCCTTTAATGCCCCAAACCCCAACCAAACTCCAGTTGTCTCCCATTAGCCTCTGTTTGTGTAGTAAGGGCAAACAGATGACTCAGGATTGTGGGGGAAACCTTTATGTAATCTAAAAGATGCTCCTATGTGCACACACACAAAATGCAGTGATACGCTAAAGTGATAGTAAATTTCTGGGAGGAACCAGAAATTAAAGTACTAAAGGATGAGCAGTAGTTAGCCAGGGTGAGGTTTAGGAAAGGAAAATGTGCAGAGGCCTGGAGTCAAGTAAATGGTGCTAGTTCTACATAGGCTGAACTGAAGAGGTGGGGAAATTAGGAAGTTGGGAGCCAGGTTTCTTTCCTTTTTTGGGGGGTACTGAAGATTGAACCCAGAAGTGCTTTATTACTGAGCCATATTCCCAACCCTTATATTTTGAGTCACTAAGTTGCTTAGGATCTTGCTTAGTTGTTGAGGCTGGCCTCAGACTTGAGATCCTCCTACCTCAGCCTCTGGAGTTGCTGGGATTAGGGCCTGGTGGGACCCAGGTTTTTTTTTTTTTTTTTAAATTCATTTTTATTGTAAACGAATGGGATGCATCTTGTTTCTCTGTTTGTACATGAAGTAGAGGCATACCATTTGTGTAATCATACATTTACCTAGGTTAAGAGTTTTTGATTCATTCTGTTGTTGGGACCCAGGTTTTGAAGAAGTTTGAACTTTATCTCTGGGGGTAGGGGAGAACTGCTGAAGAGTTTGAGCCTGGGAGTCACATGGTTGGATTCAGTGAATGGATTGTGGTTAAGGGACTCACACTGGAAGCAGAGAAATGCCTGGATTACTAGCTCCCTCACCTTCTTTATTACTTTTTCTTTTTCTTTTTTCTTTTTTTTTTTTTTTTGGTACTGAGGATTGAACTCAGGGGAACTCAGCCACTGAGTCACATCCCCAGCCCTATTTTGTATTTTATTTAGAGACAGGGACTCAATGAATTGCTTAGTGCCTGGATGTTGCTGAGGCTGGCTTTGAACTCAAGATCCTTCTGCCTCAGCCTCCTGAGCCACTAGGATTAGAGGCATTCAAGGGATTTTAGTGATCAGGGCTAGGTCAGTGGAGTGGAGATAGATGTGGATGGACTACAGAAAGATTCAGGAAATATACACAAACAAACACATACATATTTATTTAATTTGGGTGGGATGCTGGGGATTGAACTTAGGGCCTTGTACATGCTAGGTAAGAGCTCTACCACTGAGCTACATTCTCAGTCAAAAGTATATATTTTTAAAAACTTCTTTTTACATACATGAACAAGTACATGAGAATAGTACCCAGCCACTTGGAAGGCTGAGGTGGGAGGATCAGTTTGAGTTCATGAGTTGAAGACTGTCCTGGGTAATGTAGACTCCCATCTTAAAAAAATAATAAATCTTTGGGACTGGAGTTGTAGCTCAGTGGAAGGACATTGCCTACATGCTTCAAGCCCTTAGTTTGATCTCAGCACTGCAAAAAAAAAAAAGAGAGAGAAAGAAAAGAAAAAAAATATTACTGCAGTCTTAGGTTTTACATTATCTTTTAAAGCACTTATTATCTCTTTATATTTACAAGTATTAACAGGATTCTTTTAACCCAACCAAACAGAACAAATCTGGGCTCACCTTAAATTTTTTTTGCGGTACTAGGTATTGAACTCAGGGCCTTGTCCTTGCGAGGCAGGCACTCTACCAGCTGAGCTATCTCCCCAGCCCCTCACCTTAAATATATAAGGTAGTTTTCCAAGCTGGCTTCTTTAGAAGTAAAGAAGATGTGCTTCTCTCCTCAACTACCTATCAAAGCAATAACCTGATACTCAGAAATGCCTCAAAAGAACTGTAAATACTTTCTTTACATGACTTTTTTTGCTTGCAGTTTTGGAGAATGAACCCAAGGCCTCTCACTTACTAGGCAAGTACTCTAACATTCAGCTATACTCCTAGCCCAGATTTTTTTTTTTTAAAGCAGACTTTAAGATAATTGTAGATTTATAAGCAGTTGTAAGAAATAATATAGAAAGCCAGACTTGGTGGTGCAGGCCTGTAATCCTAGAGGCTTGGGAAGCTGAGATAAGAGGATCAAAAGTTCAAGGTTAGACTCAGAAATTTAACAAGATCCTCAGCAACTTAGCAAAACCCTGTCTCAATAAAAAGTACTGAGGATTAAAAAATAATACGGAGGGGGCTGAGGTTGTGGCTCAGTAGTAGAGCACTTGCCTTGCATGTGTGAGGCACTGGGTTCTGTTCTCAGCATTGCATATAAATAAATGAACAAAATAAGGGTCCATCAACAAATAAAAAAATACTTACAAAAATACAGAGAAATCTATATACCCTTTTACCCTTTTTTTTTTTTTTTTTTTTTTTTTTTTATTGTTTTGTTTTGTTTTTTTGGTGGTGGTGCTAAGAATCAAACCCAGGGCCTCACGTTTACTAGGCAAATCCTCTACCATTGGGCTATATCCCCAACATCCCCTTTCTTTTTCTTTTTTTGATGGCAGTGATCAACCCCAGGCTTTTCACATTAAAGGCAAGTGCTCTACCACTGAGCTACATTCCTAGTCCTTTTGTTATTTTTTATTTTGAGACAAGGTCTCCCTAAGATGCCCATGCTGGCCTCAAACTTGAGATACTTGTGCCCCTCCTGAGTCACTGGGATAACCTCCGTACTCAGCCTTAAATGAAATGCCTTTTTTTTTTTTTTTTTTTTTTTTTTGGAGGAGGCTTCTAGGGATTGAACCCAGAGGCATTTTAACACTGAGTTATACCCCAGCCCTTTTTATTTTTTATTTTGAGACAGTATTTCATTAAGTTGCCTAGGGCCTCACTAAGTTGCTGTGGCTGGCCTTGAACTTGTTGATCCTCTTATTTATTTAATCATTACTTATTTATTTAATTATTTATTTATCAAATTATTTATTTATTTAATTATTTATTTAAGTTGTGGATGGACCTTTATTTTTATTTTTATTTATTTATTTATATGCAGTGCTGAGGATCTAACCCAGTTCTTCACATTCTAGGGAAGTGCTCTATCACTGAGCCACAACCCCAGCCCTTGTGATCCTCTTGATTCAACCTTTCCAGTCGTTAGAATTACAGGCATGCACCACTGTACCTAGTCTTAGATGGTTTTTAAAGTCCCTGTGATAATACTGAGAATGCATTTAGTTTCCTTTAATGCTTATTATCCAGGTCCTGGGTCCCTGATGAAATAGAATGTATAGAAAGAAGAGAATGGGTCAAGCTCTGTGCAAAGTGATTTAGATATAGTTTCTTTTTGACAGTGGAGCTGACATTCAAACTCAGGTCCGTGCAGCCTTAGAACCTAAACTGCTACTTTGGTGCTCTGCTACTGGATTCGTTGAGCATAATTTTGGACATATTGACATGAATAGGATATGTTGGTGTAAAGGCCAGGGGAGCTAAATGTACAGAACTAGGTTGGGAAGAGTCAGGACTTAATGGTAACTGAAGACATAAACTTGACTAGGGAGTGAGAAATGGACTGCGGACAAACCCCTGAGCGACACCAACTCTTGTAGAAGGTGGAGAAAAGGCCCACATAGCCAGAAAAAAAAAAAGTATTGCTCCCTCAGTCCTGTGTACCCAAGTTCCCTGCATCTAGGCAGCAACTGTAGAGCCCTCCTCTGAGAAGGGAAGACTAAATCTCATAGAGAAGGAACTAGGGAACTGAGCTGGTATTAATAAAACTCAAGTCCTGAAACTTCCTTCTTCCTTCTCTTCCTGCACACCCAGATTCTCTCTCTTACACCTCAAGATAATATAAGGATGCCTGAGTGCTGCCAAAGGTCTAGCTGGTTACTTCCTGACAAGCTCAGAGCCTGGAATCTGTTATTTTAGGCCCAGATTAGAAAGCAGTTGCCTTAGGAAGAAGATCTGGAAGTCACAGGCTGGCTTAGAATGACTTTCTATCTTAGGGAAAAGATCTTTGGCTGCAGCCACTCCCTTCCTCCTTTGGGAGCTCTTTTTTTTTTTTGGGGGGGGGGTGGGGATCGAACCCAGGGCCTTGTACTTACAAGGCAAGCACTCTACCAACTGAGTTATCTCTCCAGCTGATCATGGTTGGGCTTTTCTACTTCTTTGATCCTTGCCATTCATACCCCAGTCCCTTAGGTTTTCAGTTTCATCTGCAAAATAAAGGGAGAAGATTCAGGTTTCTTTTTTCTTTTCCAGATTGGCCAGGCTTTTGTTCAAGCTCCTACCCCAGATGTAATTTCAGAGCCCTCTTGTGTACTGGCAAATCTGGGAGGGGCCACCAGGTTATTGTTTGAACATCAAGTCCAGGAATCCAGACTTAGACTCTGGTGGTAGTCTGGTGACAATTTCCTCCCATGGAGTCCATGCTGTTTGCTTGATTGCTGTGAAGTTTGTGTCCCTGAAAAGTTTTGGTTACAAATACTATTTCCCTCAGCAGTCTGTGGTTTGCTGCCCAGAAAGAAATGATTTCCATACCCAGGTTATATCAGTCTATAAAATTCTTCCTCGGTCAGAAGTATTAGGAAAGGCTGGGGGTGGTGGCACATGTCTATAATCCCAGTGGCTCGGGCGACTAAGTCAAGAGAATCACAAGTTCAAAGCAACTTAGCAAGACCCTGTCTCAAAAAATTAAAAGGGCTGCAGATGTGACTCAGTAGTTAAGCGCCCTGTGTTCAATCCCTGGTACAAAAAAAAAAAAAAAAATATTAGGAGGGCTGGGGCTGCAGGTCAGTCAGTGGTAGAGTGCTTGCCTAGCATGTGTGAGGCACTGGGCTTGATCCCTTCAGCACCACATAAAAATAAATAAATAAAGTATAAGAAATTTAAAAAATATTAGGAAAGACAGTTTTTACTCACAACTTGTGTTATCACCTGTCCTACCTTATGTGTTTCACAATTTGGAAACAAAGGTCATGTTTATAAAGATATTGTTGGCAATGAAATCAATCCCAGGAGAGTAGCATTTATGATATTGATAAAATAAAAGGAAAGGTTATTTCTACTTCATTGATTCCTTGGGTGAACATTCACTTTCCTTTGTCTTTCACTTGAATAACTCCTGTTTTTTTTTTTTTGCTTGCATCCCCAGTCCTTTATTTTGAGACAGGGTCTTGGGTCTTGCTAAATTGCTAAGTGGGACCCCACTAAGTTGCTGAGATTGACCTCAAACTTGTGATCCTCCTACCTCAGCCTCTAGAGTTGCTGAGATTATAGGTGTGAGTTATCACACTTGGCTGTTCATTCTCTCTCTTTTTTTTTTTTTTTTTTTGTGGTGGTACAGAGATTGAACCCAGGGATGCACTTTTTATTTTTTGAGACAGGGTCTTATTAAATTGCTCAGACTGGCCTCAAATTTGCAATCCTCTTGCCTCAGCCTCCCAAGTTGCTGGAATTACAGGCGTGTACTATTGTGCCCGACTGCCCTGCTTTTTTAAAGAACTGATTTAGGTATCATGTTCAAGAAGCCACCCTTTCCTGTAGTCCTTCTGTGGCCCTTGTGCAGATTTTGGTCAAAGCTCTTAAGATGTCGAACTGATATTATCTGTCACTCCCACCAAACTATAAACAGAAAGGTGGGCAGGAAACCTATTTAAATGTGTCTCAAGATCTGGAACTTTTAACATTTGCTGACTGAGTATTCATTTGGCTAATTTTCATAGCTTTCCAAATGAGAAGGCTCCAACTACCTGCTTTGTGAGGTTAGTTTTTTTTTTTTTAATGCTGTGTTTTGAACCATGGTCTTGTGAATGCTAGGCAAGTGCTGTCACTGGGTTTTGCTACATTGCCCAGGCTGACCTCCAACTCGTGATCATCCTGCTTCAGCCTCCTAGGTAGTTTGGATTATAGGTGTACATTATTGTGCCCTGCCAGTTGGAAGTTTTCTTAGATTTACAGTTCACTTCTTTTTTTCTTTTTTTTTTTTAATGTATATATTTTTAGTTGTAGGTGGACACAATACCTTTATTTTATTTTTTTGTGGTGCTGCAGATTGCACGCAGGGCCTCACATGTGCTAGACAAGCACAGTATCACTGAGCCACAACACAAGCCCAGTTCACTTCTTTTCTGCTGCATTGAAGTCATGTGTCCAGTTTCTTTTTGGAAAGACTGTTCCCCCTTGACTCAGAATTTCTTTCTTTTCTTTTTTCTTATTTTTAGTTGTCGATGGACCTTTATTTTATTTATTTCGATTCAGTGTTGAGAATTGAACCCCGTACCCCTCATACATGCCAGAGAAGCGTCTGAGTTGCTTATCACCTTGCTAAGTTGCTGAGGCTGACTTTAAAAATTTGTGATCCTCCTGCTTTAGTCTCCCAAGATGCTGGGATTACAGGCATGCACCACTGGGCCCTACAGTCCCATATGTTCTTTTTTTTAAAACTAGGTATTTATTTATTTATTTATGTGGTACTGAGAATCGAACCCAGTGCCTCACACGTGGTAGGCAAGCTCTATACCATTGAGCCACAACCCAGACCTCATTACATTCTCAAAAGTCAATGTCAGTATGCTTGGGTCCCTGCTGTACAAAATGCACTTCCTTTTCTATAGCACACCATACACAAGTCTATTAGGCATATATTTTTATAAGTCTTTGTTTACCTCCCCTTTCCATTAGCTTCTCCTTGGATCCTTGATTCTGCTACTTCTTAGCTGTTAATTTTGGGCAAGTAACTTCCTCTCTCAGTCTATTTTCTCATCCAAAAAATGGTAAGTGGTATATTTCCCTTGTAGGATCCCACTCAGGCCTTCCAGATTGATTGGTCTGACCTCTGGGAGAGGGATTTAAGGTGTCTCTGTAGTCCTAACCATCTCCTGGGAACATTTATTTCATTCTCAGACAAGTGACTCTTTTCTGGGTTTATTCTGTTACCTATTTGTTTTTGTCTCTTAATGGCTTTTACCTGTCTTTGTTTTTGGGGGGTGGGTACCAGGAATTGAACCCAGGGGTGCTTAATCACTGAGCCACATCCCCAGCCCTTTTTTATATTTTATTTCGAAACAGGGTCTTGCTGAGTTGCTTAGGGCCTTGCTAAGTTACTGAGGCTGGCTTTGAACTCGGGAATCTTCCTGCCTCAGCCTCCTAAGCCCCTCGGATTACAGGTGTGCGCTACCACACCTGGCTGCTTTTGTTTGTTTTACACTGACTTGAGGCCTTATTTAGTCAAGGCTGGTGCTTCTGGAGAGCCATCATACCTTTTTTTATTTTTTTGTGGTGTTGGGGATTGAACCCAAGGTCTTGTGCGTGCTAGGTAAGTGCTCTGCCACTGAACTACACCCCTAACCCCAGATATTGGAGCTCTTTAATGTAGATCTTTTCACCTGGTTGAGGGAAGGACAACCAGGTGGTGATCCCTTTAGTGTTCAAGCAGGAGATACTGACCGTGGTTAGTTTTGTACAGTGTCTCCACTGCCTCTGCTCACAGGCACATTCACAGGCACACATTTATTCCCCACATCTGTCTCCCTCCTTCACCCTCCTGACCAATGTTTTGCAGGGTTCTTGACTAGTGGATGGCTGAGGCCCCAACAATAGTGCTAACTCCTTCATCATTCTCTTCCTATCTTTGTTTCAGGGGGTGATGGCAGCTCCCTTTGTCCTTCTGCACACTGGGCAGAAGATGCCCTTGATTGGTCTAGGCACCTGGAAGAGTGATCCTGGCCAGGTGAGAGATGGGAAAAAGGAGAGAGCCTCTGCTGGGGAGATTTGGAAGGGGGTTCCTTCATTTTCCTAGTAGTCCCACCTCTGTATTTCTGGTGAGGATGAACCTAGAGGGCATTCAGAAGAGATGAGGGAGAAAGGGACAGAGTGAGCCCTTGGTTTTCACAGCTGACTCAGAGGAGGAACTGATGGGCCCAGCAGGACCAAGGGCATAGGAAGGATACTTTTGTCTAACTGCATCTGCACTGAGTGCTATGGCAGGCATGTGGCCTGTTTCCAGCCCTGTGCTGCTATGAGTCCTAATATGTCTCCTAATACCTTATGCTGTTATAATGTCTCCTCTCCTCTTCTGCTCCTTGAAGGCTGGGGCCTGCCCTAGCATACAGTCTAAAGTTAAGCACGTAGCAGGTGTCGAGGTTTAAAGAATAATTACTAGGTCAACTGTGTAGAACAAGGATCAGTAAACTTTTTCTTAATGAACCAAATGGTTAATATTTTAGATTTTGCTGAGCAGGATTCAAAATGAGGTTGAGTATATTCTTATATAACCATTTAATTGCTAACCATTTAAAAATGTTAAAAGCTGTAGCTAGGCATGATGGTACATACCTGCAATACCAGCTATTGGGGACACTGAGACAGAAGGATCATGAGTTTAAGGCCAACCTGGGCAACACAATGAGATCCCACCTCAAAAGAGAAAAAAGATATAGCTAGCTAGCTCCAGGACTGCTTAAAAAAATGTTGATAGTTTATTGACCCCTTGTATAGACCCCTCTCAGTCAAGGGAAAATTGGAAATGGATACCTGCTTTCTTAGTGCTGACATAACTTTGAGATTCAGTCCCATGCTGGCAAGGGGGTGGCATTTCCTTGTCTTTTAGAAATCTGAGTCAGAGTTAAAAGACAGGTTTGAAGATTTCATTTGGAAGAACAGCCTCTTCTGACTGGTATTTAGGCTTGCATTTATGGCATGGTTGAATGACCTCTGCCCTTTTTTCCTTTGCTATCTGTCCTATAGCTACCTAGGACCCTGAAGCCAGGGTCCCTGTGCTCCAGACCAGGACTTGACATAGCCTAGGGACAAGGAGCTGGGTTAAGGGAAAGGGTGGAATCTAGAGCCAGGGCCAGGTAGGAGCATGGAGCAGCAGGGATCTAGTCAGGTTTAAGGTAAATACATCTGAGTAATAAGAGCTGTACCCAGATAGAAATTTTGAATGCCATGCTAGGTACCCACAGCAAGAGCTTTGGGTGCTTTGTGGCAAGGGCCTGTTACTCTTGTTTCTGTATCTGATACCACGTTTTTAGTTTGGTATTTAGCAGACTGACTGACTCATCTCCCTACTTGATGCCTGCTTTCTTCTCTCCCATCAAGGTGCTCTGGACTCAGCTTCTGTCTCACCTTTCTGCCTTCCTTAATACTCTCACACCTCATCTCATTTGCTCTGCTGAGATCCCAGAGTCAGGCTGTGACTCTAGAGGTCTACTTGATTCCCTGATGGTCCCTCTCCCTGTGTGGCCTTGCTCTAGAAATTTTTTTCTTATATCATATTTCTCTAACCAGCTTTTCATTATTAGGAACTTGTCTCTATGATGTACGTGTCTGTCTTTTGCCTATATATCCATCTATCTTCCAATTCAAAAATACTTACTAAAGCCTTGTTTTTTTGGTACTGGGGATTGAACCCAGGGGTGCTTAACCACTGTGCCACATCCCCAGCCTTTTAAAAATATTTTATTTAGAGACAGGGTTTTGCTGAGTTGCTTAGGGCCTTGCTAAGTTGCTGAGGCTGGTTTTGAACTTGTGATCCTCCTGCCTCAGCCTCCCAAGCCACAGGGATCATAGCCATGTGCCACTACACCTGGTTACTAAAGCTTCTTCATGTTGGATCCTAGGAACTTGTTAATTTTGGCTGATCCTTGCTGAGATGACTTGGGTAGAAAGGAACCTTGGAAACTGGTAGGATTGAAGAAGGATAAAGAGTGTGGGGCCTATGAATAAGCTTCTGGTTCTCATTCTTGCCTGCTTGAATGGCCCTGGTATATTCCTGTTCCCTGTCAGTGACCCTTGATGGCCAGACTAATAGAGCTGAAACCTCTGTTCCTTTTACTTGGCAGGTAAAAGCAGCCGTTAAATATGCCCTTAGTGTAGGCTACCGCCACATCGACTGTGCTGCTGTCTATGGCAACGAGACTGAGGTTGGGGAGGCCCTGAAGGAGGACGTGGGACCAGGCAAGGTGAGGACTAGGGTTACAGAGAGGGTGGGGTAAGAGAACTCAGAGGCTGACCCTGGGGCTGCGACCAGACTGAGACCATCAGCTTTCTTCTAGTTCTCTCCGTAGAGGTTAGGGTGGGTGAGACTGCCTAGGACTTTTCTCACAATGGGCTCTGCCTCTTCACCAGGCAGTGCCCCGGGAGGAGCTGTTTGTGACATCCAAGCTGTGGAACACCAGGCACCACCCAGATGATGTGGAGCCTGCCCTCCGGAAGACACTGGCTGACCTTCAACTGGAGTATCTGGACCTGTACCTGATGCATTGGCCTTATGCCTTTGAGTGAGCCTTTCCAGACTCTTCATCTGGAAGTTGGGAATTGTTTGTGGTAGTGTCAGTAATCTGTTGTAAGTCACAGTAGCAGAGCAGGAAGGAAACACTAAACCGTAAGCTGAGGACCCCCTTTTTTTTTTCTTTTTATTTTTGTACCAGGAGTGCTTAACCACTGAGCCATATCACCAAACCCTTTTTATTTTTTATTTTGAGACAGGGTCTTGTGAGTTGCTTAGGGCCTCATTAAGATGCTGAGGCTGAACTTGAACTTGGAATCCATCTACCTTAGACTCTCGAGTTGCTAGGATTACAGGTGTGCATCACTGCCTGGCAAAGTGAGGAGCATTATTATTGTGGGATCCTAGACTTTTCTACTAGAACAACTAGTACTTTAGCTACAAAAAGGAGAACACACAGTGTATATTCTAGGAATACATGAGTGGTTCCTCCTGCCCCATTATTCATTCAGAAAATGTGCCGACCCTTCTACAGAGTAAGTCCCAGCAATGAGGTGAGAAGAGTCTCCCATCAGCATTGTGCCCTGGGCTAGAAGGTCAGAGAATCCTCTGAGGAGGAAGGAATTAAGGAAGACTTCCTAGAGGACAGAAAATAGAATTTGGGCCTAGGAAAATGAGAGAGGGGAGTGGCCCTTCTATATAGACTTAATACCTGGGTCATGATCTGGAAGGGTGAGGAAGTCTGGCTCTACCTTTTATTTATTTATTTTTTTTCGAACTCAGGGCCTTGTGCTTACGAGGCAAACACTCTACCAGCTGAGCTATCTCCCCAGCCCCATGGCTATTCCTAATTCTTGGCACTTTACCCTCTCTGGGCTAGGGGTATGGGATATAGATGGGCTCAATGGGCAGCCAGGGCAAAAGCTTGGCATTTGTGCCCACACTTGGGGGTTTGTCTCTCACTTAGACGGGGTGACAACCTTTTTCCCAAGAATGCTGATGGGACTGTCCGCTATGACTCCATCCACTATAAGGAGACCTGGAAGGCTATGGAAGCTCTGGTGGCAAAGGGGCTGGTACGAGCTCTGGGTCTATCCAACTTCAACAGTCGGCAGATTGATGATGTACTCAGTGTGGCCTCTGTGCGCCCGGCTGTCTTGCAGGTGAGCACCGCAAGCAGAATAGTGATTCGGGAGATTGTGTGTGCAGAGCATGATTGAGCAGGTTATGGGTCTTGTTTTGTTTTGCGGTACTATGGTGATGGGTCTTCTTTTAATGGAGATGGCTGGCAGATTGTCAGAAGTGTTGGTACAAAAGTCCTTTGTGTAAAGGTAGGCATTGAAGCCCTAGTTGAGAATGAGGTCACTGGTCGAAAACGGTGAGAACAGTGTTCTAAGTAGTGGGGAACTGGTCCAGACATGCATATCTGAAAGGGGCCAGGCAAGCTGGGTGTGGCCACCCCATGGTGATGGATTATTCCTTGGCTCAGGTGGAATGCCATCCATACTTGGCTCAGAGCGAGCTGATTGCCCACTGCCTTTCACGTGGCCTGGAGGTGACTGCTTATAGTCCTTTGGGTTCCTCTGATCGTGCTTGGCGCCATCCTGATGAGCCTGTTCTGCTTGAGGAACCAGTGGTCCTGGCACTGGCTAAGAAGTATGACCGATCTCCAGCTCAGATCTTACTCAGGTGCGGGGTATTCTTAGGGAATGGGACTCTGATAGGGGAGAGGACCCCAGATTGGGAGGCAAGAGTTGAGGAATTCCTTATCTGAGTGCTTGGAAAAGCCGAGTGCTAAGGATCTTGCCATGTGATCTTGAGGGAGGCCTCTGAGACATGTTCCTTATTCCAGTGGGGCTTAGGTATTCCAGGAACTTAGGGAAGATTCCATGGAGGACAAAACAGTGCTTCTGAATATTGACTCTTCTTTCTCATCTACCTTTATCCCTGACCTTAGGTGGCAGGTTCAGCGGAAAGTGATCTGCATCCCCAAAAGTATCACTCCTTCTCGTATCCTTCAGAATATCCAGGTACTTGGTCATGGGTTCTGTTTTCTTTTACTCAAGAGGACACATTCTGGCCCCAACTCTGCCTGGCTAAGAAGGCAGTGTTGTGGAACCTCACTTCCATTCACAAGGCTGACTTTCCTGTCCTCTAGGTGTTTGACTTCACCTTTAGCCCAGAAGAGATGACACAGCTAGGTACCCTGAACAGAAATTGGCGATATATTGTGCCCATGATTACGGTAAGGATATATCATTTCCCAGAGTCCCAGAGGAATGGGAGATTTGGGCTGAATTCTAGGAGGAGGGTCAGCATATTTTTCAGTGGGATTGCTGTCCTGGATAAAATGATCTCTTCTTTTTCTTGAGGTTAGAGAGTTAGTGTGTGGCTCAGGGGTAAGGCATATTATATTGCCTATGAATCCCAGACTTTCTCATATCAAGTTATTTAACTTCTCCAAGTCAGTCATATGATATCATTTCAGTAAAATAATGTGAGAGAAGCCTAGAAAGCATTCTGGACTTTATTAAAGGGGTTGGTGGAATTGAAGTCAGCTGTACATAGGGAAGTAAGTAGATCCTAGGCACTTGATCTCAATTGAGATGGGAAATCTTTAGGGGCAAAGTCAGATATTATGGGTTTGGTGCTAGCTGCTGTTGATACTGTGGCTGGGGTCCTAGGCACTACCATCTGGTGTAGGGCTATACTTGTTGAGGTTGAGGTTGTTCAGGAAAGTTTGGGGGGAAATGCCCTGGGTCTTAGGATTGTCAATTCCTGTTAATGAAGTCATCTGTATGTCTCTCTTTCCAGGTGGATGGGAAGAGGGTCCCAAGAGATGCAGGCCACTCTTTGTATCCCTTTAATGACCCATACTGAGACCACAGTTCCTGGCTTCCCTTCCAGCTCTCCAGCTATGAGGTTCTGCCTCCCACCCCCAAAATAAGGGAGTCAATAAAACCATTGAACCATGCACACTGCTTGCTTGACTTACTTGTCTGGTGAGGCTTGGGATGGAAGCTGTTTCCCTCGAGATTGACAAGCCCTAGGACTGCTGAATGTGACCTACCCTTGAAGCACACACTTAATTTTCTTGGTTCTGGAGGGATTTGCAGGCAGCTGTAGTCCATAACAGGTAGTGCCATCTGGTGGCAGTTTATAGCACTCCATGCTTCCCTAGAAATGTTTTATCACAAGTGCCCAAAATCTCATCTCTGGATTGAGTTGTGGGCAGTGATTGTCCTGTGGTTCCAAGGAAATGTTGGGCCTGGGCCTTGAATTCTCACCTCTCTGCCACAGTCAGTGCCTCAATTTAGGAATATGAAAAGCCTAACTGTATGCTCAGAAGTTTAAGCTAGGTGTGGTAGCACATGCCTGTAATCTCAGTAATTTGGGAAGCTGAGGCAGGAGGATTGCAAGTCTGAGGCCAGCCTTGGAAACTGAATGAGGCCTTGACTCAAAATAAAAGATAAAAAGGACTGGGGATGTGACCCAGTCATAGAGCACCAATGGGTTTGATTTCAAGTACCAAAAAAAAAAGAAAAAGAAAAGAAGTTGGAGGATTCCAGGTTGCAAATTATGAAAGCTGCAGACAGGCACTTAGGGACTTTTTTTCTTAAACACTATAGTTGTTGTGCTCATGCTACCAGAAGGAGGCAGGATCAGGCCCAAAGATTGTCAGTCTGCACCTAAGGCCCTTTATCTTTTAAAATTTTCTTACTTTTTTAGTTGTCGATGGACCTTTATTTTATCTATTTATATGTGGTGCTAAAAATTGAACCCAGTGCCTCATACACCTTTATTTTATCTATTTATATGTGGTGCTAAAAATTGAACCCAGTGCCTCATACATGCTAGGCAAGTGCTTTACACTGAACTACAACCCCAGCCCCTAAGACCCTATCTATTAGAGGCCACCAATAAGCAGGTTTTAGGAAGGACTGGCAAATGACTAAGCTGGTTGTAAACCCTAGCTATACAGTACTCATTTTATCTGTCAAACCATTGCTCTTAATTTATTGGGCACAATGCTAGACCCTGGGGATATAGCTGTAAGTAAGACATAGAGGTCCCTAGAGTTACTTGAGGAGACAGACTTTAAGTAATTCCATAATTACTTTAATTACAGTTGGAAGAAGTATTGGGTGAGACGCTAGTTATTTAATCAGCTGGTATCTAAAGGATGAATAGAGATTAGTTAAGAGAGGTGAGAGTGGTAATAGCATTCCATGCAAATTTGGACAGCTTAGGAGAAAAGCTTTGAAACTTGGAAGAAACTATTGGAAAAACATAAGAAAGATTTGTGTGACAAGCATAGCAGGGCATAGGAGTGAAGGGTGGCAAGAAATCATGCTTAACATTGTTGACATCTTTAATCACTGGACAGTACTCTGCACTTCTGCAAAGTGAAATTGCAAATCCGTGAAACCAATCCGTTAAACAAAAAGTCTGTTTAAACCAGTATTTCCTAAACTTACAGTTTAATTGACCAAAATTGTATACATTTAAACAAAGAAAAGAGTGAGGATTTTACAGTTAACCAAAAAGGAGAATGAAAGATGAGAACACTAGCTGGGTGTCATGGCACACACCTGTAATCTCAGCTACAGGAGAAGGCAGGAGGAGCTGGAAATATAGCTCAGTTGGTAGAGTGCTGGTCTTACAAGCACAAGGCCCTGGGTTCAATCCCCAGCACTGCAAAAAAAAAAAAAAAAAAAGAAGGCAGGAGGATCACAAGTTTGTAGGCCAGCCTGAGTAACTTAGGGAGACCCTGTTTCAAAATAAAATAGTCTTGGGTTGGGGCTGTAGCTCAGTGGTAGAGTGCTTGCTTGCCTTGTGTCCATGAGGCACTGGGTTTGAGTCTCAGCACCATATAAATAAAAGGTATTGTGTTCATCTACAACTAAAAAATTAAAATAGTCTGGGATTTGGGTCAGCAATAGGGTGTTTGCTTGGCTTGTGCACAAAAAAAAAAAAAGAGGAAGAAGAAAAAAATGGTCTTTGGAAAAACTATGAAGTCCTCAAGTATTTCTGCAAAAAATGACTTTTTTTTTTTTTGGGGGGTGCTGGGGATCTAACCCAGGGCCTTGTGCTTACAAGGCAAGCACTCTACCGACTGAGCTATCTCCCCGGCCCTTTTTTTTTTTTTTCTTCAGTGCTGGGGGTTGAACCTAGGGCCATACATATGGCTAGGCAAGCAATCTATCACTGAATCACATTCCCAGCCCCCGAAGTGATTCTTCTTGTGATTATTGTTTTGAACGAAAGCCCACAGACAGAATTTTGAGACAGGGTCTTGCTGTGTTGGTCAGGCCTGCACTCTTAAGTCACTTTTCTTTCTCACCCTCCTGAGTAGCTGGGACTACAGGTGCAAGCCACTGCACTCACCTCAGAATTTGAAAATGAAACCTTTAAACTGGGCATGGTGGTGTACACCTTTAATCCCAGCGACTCAGGAGACAGGCAGCAGGATTGCAAGTTTGAAACCAACCTCAGCAATTTAGCAAGACCCTAAATAACTTAAGACCAAGTCTCATAATAAAAAATAAAAAGGACTGGGGATGTAGCTCAGTGGTAAAGCTCCTCTGGATTCAATCCCCAGTACTAAAAGAAGAAAGAAAAGAAAACCTTTATAAAATTACATTTTGTGGACTGTGGGCATGACTCAGTGGTAGAGTACTTGCCTAGCATGCAGGAGGCCTTGAGTTCAATAAAACTACATTTCAGGAAGAAATGAAAGAATAGTTACCAGCCAGAGGCTAGTACCACTATATCCCAATTTTTTTTTTAAGACTTTTTTTTAGTTGTAGATGGACACAATGCCTTTATTTTTATGTGGTGCTGGGGGTTGAACCCAATGCCTCACATTGGTGCTAGGCAAGTGCTCTACCACTGAGCTACAAGCTTAGCCCATATATCCCAAATTTTTTACATCAAAATTCCTCATACACAATTACAATCTTTTTTTAAAATATTTTTTTAGATGTTGATAGACCTTTATTTTATTCATTTATTTATATGTGGTGCTGAGAATTGAACCCAGTGCCTCATGCATGCTAGGCAAGAGCTCTACCACTGAGCCACAACCCCAGCCCAGGGCTGGGGATATAAGCTGGTAGAGTGCTTGCCTTGTATGAGGACCTGAGTTAAATCCCAGGACTACAAAAAAAAAAAAAAAAGACCCTTTTCAGTAACCCTGTGTGACCTTCAAGGGAGGAGGGGCCTACCTTATACTGGCTAGGAAAAGTGAGACATTGTGACTTTCTGTAGGGGAAGGAATGTGAACTTTGTAAGTAAAGGTTGGTAAACTTTTAAGAAGGCTACTTAAGATTGATAACATACTTGAAAGAGGTCATAGTATTTGCCCAGGAAAATATGATCTATGAAGTTGTTCTGACACATGCCTTCTTTTGCGGAGGTAGTGCTGGGGATCTAACCAATGCCTTAGACGTGCCCAGCAAGAGTTCTACCACTGAGCTGTACTCCCAGCCTCATACCAAGTATTTTGGGGTTTTTAAAAATTTTTTTTTATTTTGACTTTTGTTTGTTTGTTCTTGGTCTTCCATTATAGTAAGGTTGCATTTTCCTACCCACATGGAGTTAGATGTAGCCGTATGACTTTTTATTGCCAATGAAAAGAGAAAAGGTGACTTATGTTAGTTACAGGTTAAGAGCTGTCAGAGTAAGTATAAGGTGTGGGGATGTAGTTCAGTGGTAGAGCACTTGCCTAGCGTGTATGAATATCTGGGTTTGACCCCCAGCACTGCAAAAAGAAAAAAAAGAGTAAGTATGAGTTCCAACATATTATCTCTTTCTCTCTGAAAAATGACAGTGTTCTGTATTCTGTGTGGTCACCCTTCCACCAAGAATGAGGATAACACAGAACTGAGCTTTCAGCTGACTTGGTATAAAGCTACAGTATGAATAAAAACTAGACTTCATTATATGAAGTCATTGAAATGTGGAAATTAAGCTGGTGCATGCCTGTAATCCCAGTAACTATGTAACTAAGGAGGATGAGGCAGGAGGATTGCAAATTTAAGGCCAGCCTTGGCAACTTAAGAGAGACCTTGTCTCAAAATAAAATATGAAAAAAGACTGAGGATGTCACTGGTGAAGAACCCCTAGGTTCGATCCCCCGTGCAAAAAGATAAAATAATTGGGGTTGTTATTGCTGCAAAATTTAGTCTACACTAATTGGTGCAGTTAGCAAAGATTTTTGTTTAGAACATATGTAACTATTCATAAGTAAAAGGCCCTGTAATTTCATTTTTTCATATTTTTTTCATTTTGGAATCAAGACCATATTAGTAGGCCTGGGGATATAGCTTAATGGTAGAGCATATGCCTAGAATGCACAAGGCCCTGTGTTCATCCCCAGCACTGGAAAAACAAAACAAACAACAACAACAAAAAACCTAAAAGAAGCTCCTTTAACTGTGAAATTTTTTCTTTTTTCCTGTATCTGGAAATATTTCCTGAAAATGTATTAATTTTACTTATAAAGTGATCCAGCCATTTTAGCAGAATTGTGAGAGGTCTTTAACTCCATTTAATTGTTTTTATTATTTATTGTGCATTTCAGATCCTGTTTCTACCTGGTACGGTGGTGTATACTTGTAATCCCATTAACACTGGAAACTGAGGCAGGAAGATCACAAGTTCAAGACCAGCCTTAGCAATTTAGCAAATTCCCTAAGCACATTAACAAGATCCTGTCTCAAAAATTTTTTAAACAGGGTTGGGTGTGTAGCTCAGTGGTAAAGTGCCCCTGGGTATAATCCCCAGTACCATTAAAAAAAAGATTCCTATTTTTTGGAGCTGGGGTTGGGGGCTCAGTGGTAGAGCACTTGCCTAGCATGTGTGAGACACTGGGTTCAACTCTCAGCACCACAAAAAAAAAAAAAAATAAGAAAATAAAGGTTCATCAACATCTAAAATAAATAAATAAATACTGTTTTTTTCTTATGCTTATTGCTTATTTTGGCATTTTATTTTTTTCTAAGGCTACTTCATTAGGTTTTTCAGATTTATTTGCACAGAGCTATTTTGCTACTGTTATTTAAAATTGTGTCTATAGTTATTTCTTCAGTATTTTCTTTTCTTTTCTTTCTTTTTTTATCTTGTGGTGCTGGGTATTGAACCCAGGGCATTTTGTATACTAAATATGTGCTCTACCACTGAGCTATATCCCTTACTCTCTTCTGTATTTTCCTTTTTGCATTTTCTATTCATATATCTTTTTTCTATCTATATTTTGATCTTTTCAAAGAATTTAGTTTTGTTAATCTTCTCTTTCTCTCTCTCACTCTTATTTTTTTATTTTTATTTTTGGTACTGGGGATTGAACCCAGGGGCACTTTACCACTCAGTTACATCCCCAGTTCTTTTTATTTTTATTTGAAGACAGAGTTTTGCTAAGTTGCTTAGGTCCTCACTAAATTGTTGAGGCTGGCCTTGAACTTGAAATCCTCTTGTCTCAGCCTCCCTAGTTGCTAGGATTATGGGCACGTACCATGGTCCAGAGCTCTTCTCTCTCTCTTTCTTGATTTCTCCCCTATTTTCCTTTATTGTCTCCCTCTTGTTTCAGATTTCTCTATTACTCTTTTTCTAACTTCGTAAGTTTAATTCTTGGATGCTTTATTATTATTTTAGTTCTAGGGATTGAACCTAGGCCTCATGCATGTTAGTATGTGCTCTATCACTGAGCAACACCCCCAAGCAAAGCTGTGATTTTTTTATATAGATACAACTTCATCAATGTTCTATGAATTTTGATATGCAGTGTTTTTTTTTTTTTTTTTTTTTTTTTGCGGTACTGGGGATCGAACCCAGGGCCTCGTGCTTGCAGGGCAAGCACTCTACTGACTGAGCTATCTCCCCAGCCCAATATGCAGTGTTTTTATTACCACTCAGTTCTAGGTACTTCTTAATTTCTTTCATGATATTTTGAGGTATTTATTATATTATTTATACTAATATGCTATATGTCAATACTGTAATGCAATAAAACTTTACGGTTAGAGTTTATATGATAATGATGATTCTTTGGAATTTATTGAAGCTTTTGTGGGGCCTAATATTTGTCACATTTATAAGTGATTTATGATGTTTGAATATAATGCACATTTGCTGTTTTTTTTTTGGGGGGGGGGGGTACCTGGAATTGAACACAGGGGAACTCAATCACGAGCCACATCCCCAGCCCTATTTTGTATTTTATTTAGAGACAGGGTCTCACTGAGTTGCTTAGTGCCTCGCTGTTGCTGAGGCTGCCTTTGAACTTACGATCCTCTTGAGCTGCTGGGATTATAGGCATGCGCCACCGCTGTTTTCTTTTCTTTTTTTTTTTTTGGGTGCTGGGGATCTACAAGGCAAGCATCTACCGACTGAACTATCTCCCCAGCCCCTGCTGTTTTCTTGAGTATAGGTTTCTGTGTAAATTTAGTCACTTGAGCATGTTAATAATATTAATTATGTCTTCAATATTTCTGATTATTTGTTATTTATAATAATTTCTAAGTAGCATGTGTAAAAGTTTCTATTACAGGTATTGATTTGTCTCTGTCTCTTGCAATCTTGGTAGTTGTTGTTTGATATATTTTGTGTTTTAAAAATATATATATATAAAACCAGGCACAGTGACACATTGCTGTAATCCCAGTAACTTGGGAGGCTGAAGCAAGAAGATCACAAGTTCAAAGCCAGCCTCAGTAACATAGTGAGACCCTGTCTCAAAATAAAAAATGAAAAGGATTGGGGATATGGCTCAGATGTTAAGTACCCCTGGGTTCAATCCCTGGTACCACTATATATATATATATGCGCGCCTGGGAGTACAGTATGCCTGTAATCCCAGGTACTTTGGGAGACCGAGGCAAGAGGGTGACAATTTCAAGGTGAGCCTGGATGACTTAATGTGACCCTGTCTCAAAATAAAAAGGGTTTAGTGGCAGAATGCTCCTGGATTCAATCCCTAGTACTTCAAAACAAACAAACAAATAAATAATATTACTTATATAAAGTAAATATACATAAAATAAAACTGGACATAGTGGTACACGCCTTTACTCATAGCTACTTAGGAATATGAGGCAGGAGGATCACTTGGTCCAGGAGTTTGAGACAAGCTTGGGTCACAAGGTGAGACTCCATTTAAAAAAAAAAATTAATTAAATATAAATAAATAAATATAATAAATATATCTAAGAATTTTTTTTTCCCTATACAACATGTTGAGAGTAAGCCATTCAGATCTGGTATGATGATTTCATGAAGCTAGACTGGTCCATGGAAGTTGCCCAGGCTGGTCTCACTGCTTTGTCATTCCTGGAGCATTTCCCTGGCTTACATGTCCAACATGGTTCATCACTTTGATTTTTTTTTAATGTTGTGGGTTTTTTTTTTTTTTTTTTTTTTTTTTTTTTTTTTTGGTTTGGTGTTTTTTGTTTTGGTGGTTTTCGTTTTTTTTTTCCTTTGATTTTTTTTTTTTTTTAATTTTTTGCAGTACTGGGGATTAATTTAGGGCCTTGCACATGCTAGGCAAGTGCTTTACCACTGACCTATATCCCCAGCCCACCACTGTCTTCTGAAAGACAGCCCCTTCCCATTGATATCTCTATGTTGAAGTTGCACTCATTACTTCCATTTATCTCCCATTGATTAGAATGCCATCAGGTGAGCAATTCTTGCTCCAAGGAACATTAATAGGTTTGGTTTCCATTCTGTCAACTATGCACTTAAATAAATACACAAATAAAAATCAGGGTTCTATTACTGCTATAGAAGTAGAGAAAAATAAATATGGGAATACAAACAACTAGCAATGTCACAGGTCTTAAGATTTCATATGTAAATATTTAATTCCTCTCTTTTCAGTATCTTATTCTACCCTTAACTTTCCTTTATTTATTTAGAGTTTGGGGTACCAGGGATTCAAACCAGGACCTCACACAAGCTAGACAAGTGCTGTACCCCAAAGCTACATCACTAGACCCTCTTTGCCTTCTCCCACCCCCACTTTTTCCCCCCCAATACTGGGGGTTAAACCTAGGATCTGACATTTATGAGGCAAATGTCCTACAACCGAGATACATTTCTAGCGCCCTCAGCATCCCCTGTTTTTTCTTTTTCTTTTTTTTTTTTTTTTTTTTTGGTATCAGGAATTAAGCCCAGAAGTGCTTAACTACTGAGCCATGACCTCACCCCTTTTTTAAATTTTTATTTTGAGACAGGGCCTGACTTAGTGGAACCCTGTATCAAACCCTTACCATGTGGCTCAGTGGTAAAGTGTTCCTGAGTTCAATCCCTAATACCAAAACAAAAACATAAAGTCTCATTTGTGTCCCCCCACCCCTTTCTGCAGTGGAACCTAGGGCCTCCCACATGCTAGACAAATGCTCTACCACTGAGGTATGTGCCCAACTCTGTTCTCATTTGCTATGAAAGCTTGGTTTCTATTTTAAGGTTTTTTTTTTTTTTTTTTGGGGGGGTGCTGGGGATCGAACCCAGGGCCTTATGCTTATGAGGCAAGCACTCTACCAACTGAGCTATCTCCCCAGCCCCTGGTTTCTATTTTAAGTCTACATTTTGTGTGAACTTTTTTCCCAGTTCTAATTATGATTACTCCATGATTATTAATTTATTCATTAAAAAGTTCATTTTGAACACTTAGTCCAAGTCGGATTGGTTCTGTTGAATGTATTGGAAATATAAGGCAGAAAAAGTGTATTGGTATATTCCAAATAAAAAATACAAGTAAAAAAGAACTTTAGATTTTGTTTTCTTATTTTTTGTATTGGAAATTGAATCCAACAATTTACCACTGTTACATCCCTAGCCTCTATTATTTTTTGAGACAGGTATCGCTAATTTTTTTTTTTTTTTTTTTTTTTTTGTGATGCCAGGAATTTGAACCTAGAGTCTTGTGCATGCAAAGCAAGCACTCTACCAACCAAGCTATTCCCCAGCCCTTGCTAAATTTCTTAAGGCCTTAATGAGTTGCTTTGAACTTGCAATCCTCCTGCCTCAGCCTCCCGAGTTGCTGGGATTACAGGCATGCACTAGATGCTAAGCCAGAACTTTAGATTTAATTAAGTATCATGGAAGAAATAAACAAGGGGAAGCTAATTTCAATTACAAGGTCAGAGAAGATCTCTTTGGTTACCGAGGTTGGCTTTGAATTTGCATTCCACCTGCCTCAGCCTCCAGGGTCATTGGGGTTACAGGCATGCACTAACATGCCCCGCCAGGGAAGATCACTTTGGGAAGTAGCATTTGGAATGAGGTCTAAAGATGTATAGGAACAAGTCATTGAGAGTATTGGAAGGAGAGCTTTCTAGGTAGAGGGTCACAGATATGAAGGCTCCTCAATGTGAGAAAGTATGTGGGTATTCTGAGGAACAGAAAGGAAACCAGTGTGGTTAGAATATAGCAAATGGAGGGAAGTAGTATACTATGAATTTGGAGGCATGAATTGGAAACAGATCCTGTCGGACCTTGTAGGTAATGATAAACAGCTCAAAATGTCTTTCAAGAGTAATGACAATCTATTCAAAAGAATATGAGCTGATTTACATTTTAAGAAGATTTTGTTTTCTGGAGAGTTAAACAGAGACCAGAGGATATGAAGTAGTGCAGGCAAGACATAATTGTTCCTAGGCTTGAATGAGAATGATGATATTAAAATGGAAAGTAGTGGGTGGGTTTAAAATAATGGTTGTTATATAACATATGATGGACAAAGCCCATCAACCACTAGTACCAAAAAAAAAAGGAAAGTTCTCAAACTGAGTTCCTTGTTGGGTGTGGTGGTATATGGCTGTAATCCTAGTGATTGCGGAGGCTGAAATAAGAGGTTCCTAAGTTCAAGACCAGCCTCAGCAATTTAGTGAGACTATTTCAAAATAAAAATAAAGAGCTGGAGATATAGCTCAGTGATAGAGTGCCCTTGGGTTAAATCTCCAGTACCTCTCCTCCATCTACAAAGACTGAGTTCCTCAAAGCCAGAGGCTGTTGTCCCTAGGATCTAGCACAAAACCTTGCACATCATAGGTTCTCAGTGCATAATAGTTTAATGGATAAATGAGTCACAAAAGTAACTGGAATGGAGTTCCCAGGCCCTATCCCTGGCTGCAAGGACTCTGGAGAGATCTTCCATTCTCTCACCTCAACCCTCCAGTCACCGTGATATCAGATGGAGGTAGCCATTTAATGAGTGCTTATTGTGCACAGTGCTAATCACTTGTAATTTTCACAACGTCCTTAATGGTGAATACTAAAATTGTTCTCATTTTAATTTTACATTTAATCTTGAAAGCTTCCATGTCTTGGCTGAGGTCTTCCAGATAATAATGGGAAAGTCCAGTTCTCTTTATCACAGGGATTGTCATTTTCGGGTCTGGTTCTATATCTCCAAAGATTTCAACCTGCCTGGGCCTTGAGAGAGGGTAATTAAAATTCTCCTGAGGTATCTTTCCCAGTCAATGACCTGAACCTGGACGCTAATAAAACTCCCTGTTCTGAACATTGTAGGCTGTGCCATGGTGGAAGGGAAAGGTTGATGCTCCAGGAATGCAGCCTTTTTCAGCCAGCCAGTTATCTTTCACTGAGTCGGTTGCAGGAAATGAGGTACACTGCTTTTCATAACCCATTAGTCTTGCTACTTTCTGAGCTGGTCAGACCTTTCCTTAACCTTTGTTTCTTTTTCTATGAAATGGTTGATAACACTGATCTAATTAGTATTTTCGTTAAGATTAAATGTGATTGTTAACAGCTTTAAACATTTAAGCACAGTGATCCCAATGTAGCTGGAACTGAGATTGCAGCCCCAAAGGCTCTCATCAGAGTTGAAGTAGTCGGATTTGAAGTGTAGGCAGGGTCTAAGAGATGGCACGAGCGGATTGGGTCAGCCAAAGTGGGGCGTGTCCGGAGGGAGGAGTCAGCCTCATCTTGCCGCAGCCCTGAACTTTGAATTAGGCGCGGTAGTTTCAGCTGTAGCCAATCCTAGAACAGCATCCTCTTCCGTCAGTAGTTGCTGAGGTCCAGAGCCACGCGTCTCTCACCGAGGTCAGTTCTAGCCGTTACTGCTGGACCCGTGCTGCGCTCTTGCGTGTTTATCCGTTAAGAGTGAGAGGACGGAGAGACACTCAGTCGCTTTCTCGGGTATCGGGGCCAGAAGGAGAGAGACCCTTGGCTACTCGCTCCACACGTGCAGAGCAGCTCCGGCCTCACTTTCTGTAGAAGCCGTAGACTGACACCTTGTCAGGAGTTGTAGTATCAAGATTCTGGTTCTTCTTACGCTACTTACTATAGAAGCAGGAGTTACTTTTTTGAGGGAAAGTGGGCCAGGGAGGGAAATTACCCCACAGAGTCATACTGCCAGGGTGGGGGTGTCCTTGGGATAGAAAGAGGTTGAGTCCTGGCCCTTTAAACCTGGGGGGGAGGATCCGGAAGTGGGTGGGCGGGGCAAGGGACCTGGTATATAGGAGGGCCCCAGTCGCGCGGGGTCCCTAATCTGCCATTTTCTGTCCCCTAATAAGTCTGGCGTCCAAAATTCCCTGTTTTCCTCACAGGTTTCATTCCGCTCACTGGTCCACCACTTGAGGGGAACGATGGCCTCAGAGTCCACAACCACTGCTGCCATCGCCGCGGAACTGGTTTCCGCCGACAAGTAAGCGGGACTATGGCGCGCTTGAGGCACTAGCCAGTCCGCGGGAGAGCTGGTGGATGGGGGCTCCGTGGGAGGATAGATCATTGGGAGGGAAGATTGGCCTTCCACGAGCCACTGATGTTCAGGGAGGCCTGAGCAGCGGAGAAGCCCGGCTCTTGCTGTGAGCCCGCTCACTAGCGGTAACGGCTGGTGGCTGGCGCCCCCTGCCCCGCTTTTTGCGGCCGCCATCTTGCCGGGGGCAGCGGCGGCTGTCTCCATCGTCTGCCCCTCTCCTTCCTCCCTTGGCTCGGGGCTGCTTGTGGGGAGGCGGGGCCGTGGCGCGCTGGTCTGCCCTCACACTCCTGCTGTCACCTCATTTCAAGCTTGGTCCCTTCTGTAGTGCCCCTGGACAAACCGGGAATATAACCAATGGATTTGGCGCAAAAAAAAAAAAAAAAAAAAAAAAAAACCTTTGCACGAGGAGGCAGGACCTAAGGGGTCGGTGGGCGGAGCCTCGCGGAGGGCGGGGCCTTGGGCGCGTGCGTTCGTTTCCCTCCGCGGGCTCTGGAGAAGGGGCGGGGCCTTGAGGAGGCGGGAAAACTCCATTGTTTGGGGCTACAGCGGCCGGAGCAACAACCTTTGACTTCCGCGGTGGCTGGCTGTGAGGGTTTCCGGCCAGCGGGCTTTCTCACCTCTTCCGCTCAAATACTGAGCGACCGATACTCAGCGAGCCCCGGCTTGTGATGGGAACACCGTGGTTCTTCAGACTTTGGAGGTGTAGGCAGGAGAGTTGGCTTTTTTAGGAGACATCCGAATGCGTAGCGTCTTCACCTGGCGTTGGGTAGAGCTTTCCTTATCAGGGTTTAGTTGCCAGGTGAATAGACCGTATGCAAGTAGTGTAGTGGGAGGACCGGAGGGGGAAAAAGGTATGATTTCTTTGAAAACGGCACAGTGCCTCAAAGGCATAAACTATTTTGTCACGAGGGGACAGAAATGCTCCATCAGTTCGAGAAAACGAGTTTTTCATACAGTAGGTTCTGATTTCCTCCGGTACTTTTTAGTGACCTGTTTTTTTTTTTTTTTTTTTTTTGTCTATTTTGTGCACTTAGAAGTTAGTTGCCTCACTTGCAAAAGTAAAGATTGCTGTGAATTTTTTACGATTTATCTTTTCTAAAGGTTTACACTTTGATAAACGGATCACTTTGATAAAGTGATCAGAGATTTACTTCTCTCTGCTACCCTACCTTGGTTCATTTCCTAGTGGGTTTATGAAAAGCAGGGGTTCTTAAACCACCTTCAGTATCAGTTAGGAACTCCAGTTTTAATTTTAGACTCTAATTGATATAAATTTTCGTCTACTTATTTGTTTGTACTAGGAATCAAACCCAGGGGTGCTTAACCACTGACTACATCCCCAGCCCTTTTATTTTTCATTTTAAAACAGGGTCTTGCTAAGTTGTTTAGCACCTGCCTAACTTTGAGGATGACCTCTAACTGGGGTTCCTCCTGCCTCCCTTCCCAAGTAAGTGGAAGTATGCATGCTTGCCCTAACTCTCCATTATTTGACAGAGTCAGAATAGATGGGGTTTGGAAGTTAACATCTGTTACAAAAATAATCCCTTTTAATGGAGCTTACCGGACACATCAACCAGCATTCCACTTACAAGGCTCCTCACCCCTCCAATACTAGTTGTGGGTGGGTTTTTTTGGCAAGGGGGGGTTGTGGGGGCGGGGAGAGGGGAGGGAGAAGGAGAAGGGAGAACTGCCTAGGAAGCAAAGAATTGAGTATGCTGCTGTGCAAACTCTACCACTGAGGTACAGTCCCAGTCCAGGTATGTGTTTTTCTTGAGAGGTAAGAAGTATGAAGAAATTTCTGTTGCAGATATTCAGGTGTCATTTGTGTCTAGTCAAAGTAAGGTTATTAGTGAACTCCAGTCTCCTGTTAGATTAACCCAGAAAATTTATGTATGTGACCCTGGGTAGGGGGAAACACGTTTAAGTGTTTTATCACCAGCAAGTTTGAATTGCAAACTAAACTGAGCAATTCTGTTTTTTGTATTTTTTTTTTTTTTTTTTTAGTAAAGCATTATTTAATCCACATAATGTAATGTGAAGTAGTTTCTATCTCCTTTCTGTAGGTGAGCCAACCAAAGGTGAGAATGGACAGATTATTTCCAAATTTAAGTGGCAGGGTTTGGGTTAAATTACAGAACTCCAATTTTCATTCCCTCTTCCCCTACCAAAAACATGACCTCACAGGAAAATATATGACAGTCGAATTAGTCTGAGAGAACAATGAAGGCAGTATACCTTAGTTAAGTTGGTGGAGCTGTTTAGTCATAAAACTTCTAAGAAACTCTTGTTCAATGAGAGTATAAAAAAAGTGACTTTGATTCGGACTTTAGATAAGAATGCCCATTGTTTATAACTTTAGTATGTCACCACTGGGAGAATAGAATAAGTATAACTTCTAAACAAGTAGAGACAAAAGAAAAAAAAATGGGATGAGAAATCTCAATTCAGAATTGGGTTTGATACCATCTTCATTGCCTGAGCAGTGATGTTGGACCCTGGTCTTCTTATCTTTAAAAACCCTGAGTTGAATCAGGAACTGTGGAGCATGCCTGTAATTCCAGAAGCTCAAGAGGCTAGCCTCAGCAACTTAGGGAGGCCCTAAGTAACTTAGTGAGACCCTGTCTCTAAATAAAATATCAGGGCTGGGGAGGGCTGGAGCTGTAGCTCAGGGGTAGAGCACTTGCCTCACATGTGTAAGGCGTTGGGTTCGATCCTCTGCAACACAAAAAGATTTCACTCTGCCCTCCAAAATACTTTTTAAAAAAGGTGGGGTGTTCTGGGGATGTGGTTCAGTGGTTAAGGGCCCCTGGATTCAATTACTGGTACCAAGAAAAGACTTCTGTCCCATCATGCCATTTAAATACCATTGCTTAAAGTAATCAGTGATTGTCTAAATGCTAAATTAATTCCTGTCATTTAAGCTTTCTAACTAGTTCTGGCACAGGCCTATAATGTAATCACAGCAGCTCCAGAGGCTGAGGCAGGAGGATCACAAGTTCAAAGCCAGACTCCGCAAAAGTGAGGTACTAAGCAACTCGGTGAGACTCTGTCTCTAAGTAAAATACAAAAAAGGGTTGGTGATGTAGCTCAGTGGTTAAGTGCCCTTGAGTTCAATCCCCGGTACCAAAAAAACCCTTTACATTAAGAAAATACATAGTTTGTATTTTATTTATATATATTTTATGTATGTATATTTATTTATATATATTTTATTTATATATATATAGTTTGCATTGTAGTGGTAGGGAGGAATGAGAACTCAAAGAAAAGTCTTATGTAATGCATTTGTTTTTTATTTAGTTGTCTGGTGTCATAATTCCTGTGCTGCTTTTATTTTACTTCAGCGGAGAAATCATCTAGATAAAAATTTATTTAGAGCAGTAATCTTGGGAGTTTGCCATTTCTATTTCCACAAGTGGTTTGGTCAGTCTTTTTTGTTTGGTACTGGCATTGAATCCAGGGGCACTTACCCCCAGCCCTTTTTATTTTTAAAATTTTTTATTATTACTTTTGTTGTGCTGGAGATTGAATACAACACCTTGTGCATGCGAGTCAAGCCCTCTACCAGCTGAGCTATATTCCCTGGTCCCCTTTTTAGTTTTTGAGACAGGGTCTCACTAAGTTGCTTAGGGCTTCCCTTATTGATAAGAATGGCTTTGTACTCACCATCCTTCTGACTCAGCCTTCTGAGTTGCTGGGATTGCAGGCCTGTGCCACTGTGCCTGGCTGGTTTGTTTCATCTGTTAGGGTTTATGATAATGCTTACTAATATGCTGGTGGGATTTTTGCTTGTTTTTATTGGGGCACTTTACTACTGAACTAAGCCTTCAGCCCTTTTTTATTTTGAGATAGGCTCTCACTAAGTTGTTTATGGCCTAGCTGAATTGCCGAGGCTGTCCTTGAACTTGTTTTCCTCCTGCCTCAGTCTCCAGAGTTGCTGAGATTATAGGCATGTGCCACCATACCTAGTCGATTGTGCTGTTTAAAGAACTGTGAAGCTTCATGTGATTGTGACAATTTAATGTCATTGTAGTAGGGATGAAAGATTTACCTGGGTATGTGTTTTGATGGGGTGGAGCACATTATATTAACTTGATTGTGTTAATGGGGAGAGGGTGGGGATTGGTGGACCTGCATAAAAATTATACTAAGAAGATTGTGTTCAGTGACTTGATACTGGTAATCTCAAGGTGGGATTTTAGAGGTAGGAGTAGGAAGTAGGGCAGAAAACCAAATGGAATAAGTATGCTAGAATTATATCTGAATATGGTAAGTCTAACCTTTAAAAATTTTTTAATTTATTTTTTTATTCTTCGTAAGTACACATCAGTTTGATTTGGGAACAGGAAAACCGAACATTTTAGAGTAATCTTAGTAAAGTAATATGTGGCATTGAAAATTTTTTCATTCTTTTTTTGACAGTGATAAATATTTAAAAATTTTTTTTTCATACATGTACATAGGGTAATAATGTCTGTCTGAATCCACCATCCTTCCCATCCTCACTACCCCACCCCTCCCCTCACTCCTCTTTGCATAATACAGTTTCTTCATTCTTCCCTACCCATGCCCCACTGTGGATCAGCATCCACTTAGCAGAGAAAACATGGCCTTTGGTTTTTTGGAATTGGCTTATTTCACTTAGCACGATATTCTCCAGTTCCATTCATTTACCTGCAGATGCCATACTTTCATTCTTCTCTAAGGCTGAGTAATATTCTATTGTGTATATGTACCACATTTTCTTTATCCATTCTGTTGAAGGGCATTTTTTAGGTTGGTTCCACAATTTAGCTATTGTGAATTGTGCTGCTATAAACATTGATATGACTGTGTCACTGTAGTATGCTGATTTTAAGTCCTCTGGTATAAACTGAGTGGGATAGCTGCAATTTCACCAACAATGTGTGAGTGTACCTTTTTTCCCACATCCTCGAGAACACTTATTATTGCATATATTCTTGATAATTGCCATTCTGACTGGAGTTGAGATGAATCTTAGCAATTTTGATTTGCATTTCTCTAATTGCAAGAGATGATGAACATTTTTTCATATGTTTATTGATTGTATTCTGTGAAGTTTCTGTTCAGTTCCTTTATTGATTGGATTTTTTTTTGGTGTTTTTTGAGTTCTTTATATATCCTGGAGATTGGTGTACTATCTAAGGTGTGTGTGGTAAAGATTTTTTTCCCATTCTGTAACTCTCTCTTCACGTTGTTTCTTTCCTTTGCTGAGAAGAAGCTTTTTAGTTTGAATCCATCCAATTTATTGATTCTTAATTTTACTTCTTGCACTTTAGGAGCCTGTTGAGGAAGTCAGGTCCTAAGCTGATGTGATGAAGATTTGGGCCCTGTTTTTTCTTCTATTAGGCATAGGTCTCTTCTAGTGCTGAAGTCTTTGATCCACTTTGTGTTGATTTTTTTTTTTTTTTCTTTTTTTTTTTTTTTTTTGTGCAGGGTGAGAGAAAGAGGTTTAATTTTTTTTAAATTTATTTTTATTGTAAACAAATGGGATACATGTTGGTTCAGTTTGTACATGGAGTAACAGCATACCGTTTGCATACATAGAGTAATGATGTTTGATTCATTCCGTTATTTTATCCTCCCCTCCCCCCCTCCCACCTCTCTTTTCCTTCTATACAGTCCCTTCTTCCTCCATTCTTGTCCCCCTCCCACCCCCCATTAAGTGTCATCATCCGCTTATCAGTGAGATCATTCCTCTTTTGGATTTTTGAGATTGGCTTATCTCACTTAACGTGATATTCTCCAGTTTCATCCATTTGCCTGCAAATGCCATAATTTTATTATTCTTTATAGCTGAGTAATATTCTATTGTATATATATATACACCAGTTTCTTTATCCATTCATCCATTGAAGGGCATCTAGGTTGGTTCCATAGTCTGGCTATTGTGAATTGAGCCGCTATGAACATTGATGTGGTTATATCTCTGTAGTATGCTGATTTTAAGTCCTTTGGGTATAGGCCGAGGAGTGGGATAGCTGGGTCAAATGGTAGATCCATTCCAAGTTTTCTAAGGAATCTCCACACTGCTTTCCAGAGTGGCTGCACTGATTTGCAGCCCCACCAGCAATGTATGAGTGTACCTTTTTCCCCACATCCTCTCCAACACCTATTGTTGCTTGTATTCTTGATAATCGCCATTCTAATTGGGGTGAGATGGAATCTTAGTGTAGTTTTGATTTGCATTTCTCTTATTACTAAAGATGTTGAACATATTTTCATATATCTGTTGATTGCTTGTACATCTTCTGTGAAGTGTCTGTTCATTTCCTTAGCCTATTTGTTGATTGGGTTATTTGTATTATTGGTGTAGAGTTTTTTGAGTTCTCTTTGGAACTCAAACTATTCTGGAAATTAGTGCTCTATCTGAAGTATGAGTGGCAAAGATATTCTCCGACTGGCTCTCTCTTTGCATTGCTGATAGTTTCCTTTGCTGAGAGAAAGCTATTTAGTTTGAATCTATCCCAGTTATTGATTCTTGCTTTTATTTCTTGTGCTATGGGGTCCTGTTAAGGAAGTCTGATCGTAAGCCAACAAGGTGAAGATTTGGACCTACTTTTTCTTCTATAAGATGCAGGGTCTCTGGTCTGATTTCAAGGTCCTTGATCCATTGTGAGTTGAGTTTTGTGCAGGGTGAGAGGTAGGGGTTTAGTTTCATTCTGTTGCATATGGATTTCCAGTTTTCCCAGCACCATTTGTTGAAGAGGCTACCTTTTCTCCATTGCATATTTTTGGCACCTTTGTCTAGTATGAGAAAATTGTATTTATTTGGGTTTGTGTCCATGTCCTCTATTCTGTACCATTGATCTACCTGTCTATTTTGGTGCTAATACCATGCCGTTTTTGTTACTATTGCTTTGTAGTATAGTTGAAGTTCTGGTATTGCGACACCCCCTGTTTCATTCTTCCTGCTAAGGATTGTTTTGGCTATTCTGGGTTTCTTATTCTTCCAGATGAATTTCGTGATTGCTTGCTCTATTTCTGTAAGGTAAGTCATTGGGAGTGTAATTGGAATTGCATCGAATCTGTATAGCACTTTTGGTAGTGTGGCCATTTTGACAATATTAATTCTGCCTATCCAAGAACATGGGAGATCTTTCCATCTTCTAAGGTCTTCCTCAATTTCTTTCTTTAATGTTTTGTAGTTTTCATTGTAGAAATCTTTTACCTCTTTGGTTAGATTGATTCCCAAGTATTTTATTTTTTTTGAGGCTATTGCAAATGGGGTTGTTTTCCTCATTTCCTTTTCAGCTGTTTTGTCGCTTGCATATAAAAATGCTGTAGATTTATGCGTGTTGATTTTATAGCCTGCCATTTTGCTGAATTCATTGATGAGGTCTAGAAGTTTTCTGGAGGAGGTTTTTGGATCCTCTAAATATAGAATCATGTCATCCGCAAATAGTGACAGCTTAAGTTCCTCTTTTCCTATTCGTATCCCTTTAATTTCTTTGGTCTGCCTAATTGCTCTGGCTAGAGTTTCGAGGACAACGTTGAATAGAAGTGGTGAAAGAGGACATCCCTGTCTTGTTCCCATTTTTAAAGGAATGGTTTCAGTTTTTCTCCATTAAGAATGATGTTGGCCATGGGCTTAGAATAAATAGCCTTTACAATGTTCAGGTATGTTCCTACTATCCCTATTTTTTCTAGGGTTTTGAGCATGAAGGGGTGTTGTATTTTGTCAAATGCTTTTTCTGTGTCAATTGAAATAACCATATGATTCTTATCCTTAAGTCTATTGACATGATGGATTACGTTTATTGATTTACAAATGTTGAACCATCCTTGCATTCCAGGGATGAACCCCACTTGCTCGTGGTGCATAATTTTCTTAATATGTTTTTGGATACGGTTTGCCAATATTTTGTTAAGGATCTTTGCATCTATATTCATCAAGGATATTGGTCTAAAATTTTCTTTCCTTGATGTGTCTTTTCCTGGTTTGGGTATGAGGGTGATATTAGCTTCATAGAATGAGTTTGGTAGGGTACCCTCCTTTTCTATTTCCTGGAATACTTTGAGAAGTATTGGAATGAGTTCTTCTTTGAAGGTCTTGTAGAATTCGGCTGAGAATCCGTCTGGTCCTGGGCTTTTCTTGGATGGTAGATTTTTAATGGCTTCTTCTATTTCATTGCTTGATATTGATCTGTTTAAATCATGTATGTCCTCCTGGTTCAGTTTGGGAGGAGCATATGTCTCTAGAAATTTGTCAATGTCTTTGGTAGTTTTTGTTTTGTTGGAATACAGATTTTCAGAGTAGCTTCTCATTATGTTCTGTATCTCAGTGGTGTCTGTCGTGATATTTCCTTTTGCATCATATCTTTTAGTAATTTGAGTCTTCTCTCTCCTTCTCTTTGTGTGGCTAAGGGTTTATCTATTTTGTTTACTTTCTCAAAGAACCAACTTTTTGTTATGTCAATTTTTTGAATAGTTTCTTTTGTTTCAGTTTCATTGATTTCAGCTCTGATTTTAATTATTTCCTGTCTTCTACTACTTTTGCTGTTATTCTGTTCTTTTTCTGGGGCTTTGAGCTGTAATGTTAGGTCATTTAATTGTTGATTTTTCATTCTTTTCTGAAATGCGCTCCATGCAATGAATTTTCCTCTTAGTACCACTTTCATAGTGTCCCAGAGATTTTGATATGTTGTATCATCATTCTCATTGACCTCTAAGAATTTTTTAATCTCCTCCCTGATGTTTTTTGTTATCCATGTTTCATTCAATAGCATGTTATTTAGTCTCTAAGTGTTGGAGTAATTTCCTTTTTTACTTTGTCATTGAGTTCTACTCTCAGTCCATTATGATCTGATAGAACACAAGGCAGTATCTCTATTTTTTTGCATTTCCTAAGGGTTGCTTTGTGGCATAACATATGGTCTATTTTCAAGAAGGTTCCACGTGCTGCTGAGAAGAAAGTGTATCTGCTCGTTGATGGATGGAATATTCTATATATGTCTATTAAGTCTAGGTTATTGATTGTGTTATTGAGTTCTATGGTTTCTTTGGTTGGATTTTGTTTGGAAGATCTATCAAGTGGTGACAGTGGTGTGTTAAAGTCGCCCAGAATTATTGTGTTGTGGTCTATGTGATTCTTGAAATTGAGAAGGATTTGTTTGATGTACAGGGATGCACCATTGTTTGGGGCATAAATATTTACTGTCGTTATGTCTTCCCGATTTATGGTTCCCTTAAGCAGTATGAAATGTCCTTCTTTATCCCTTCTGACTAACTTTGGCTTGAAATCCACTTTATCTGATATAAGGATGGAAACCCCCGCTTTTTTACTGAGTCCATGTGCATGGTAGGTTTTTTCCCATCCTTTCACCTTTAGTCTGTGGATGTCTTTTTCTATGAGATGAGTCTCTTGCAGGCAGCATATTGTTGGGTCTTTCTTTTTAATCCATTCTGCCAGTCTATGTCTTTTGATTGATGAGTTTAGGCCATTAACGTTCAGGGTTGTTATTGATAAATGATTTGTATTCCCAGTCATTTGGCTTATTTTTGGTTTTTAAGTTGGCTTGGTTTCTCCTTTGAGTGGTTTTTCTCTAAGGTAGTTCCTCCCTTTGCTGACCTTCATTGTTGTTTTTCATTTCCTCCTCATGGAATATTTTGTTGAGAACATTCTGTAGTGCAGGCTTTCTATTTGTAAATTCTTTTAACTTTAGTTTATCATGGAAGGATTTTATTTCATCTTCAAATCTGAAGGTTAGTTTTGCTGGGTATAGGATTCTTGGTAGGCAACCATGTTCTTTCAGAGCTTGAAATATGTTGGTCCAGGCCCTTCTAGCTTTTAGAGTCTGGGTTGAGAAGTCTGCTGCTATCTGTATTGGTCCCCCCCCATATGTAATCTGATGCTTTTCTCTCGCAGCCTTCAAAATCCTATCTTTATTTTGAATGTTAGGCATTTTCATTATAATGTGCCTTGGTGTGGATCTGTTGTGATTTTGTGCATTTGGTGTTCTGTAAGCCTCTTGTATTTGATTTTCCATTTCATTCTTCAGGTTTGGGAAATTTTCTGATATTTCATTGAATAGGTTGTTCATTCCTTTGGTTTGTATCTCTGTGCCTTCCTCAATCCCAATAATTCTTAAATTTGGTCTTTTCATGATGTCCCATAGTTCTTGGAGATTCTGTTCATGATTTCTTACCATCTTCTCTGTTTGGGCGACTTTATTTTCAAGATTAAAATTTGTCTTCATTGTCTGAGGTTCTGTCTTCCAAGTGGTCTCTAGTCTGTTGCTGATGCTTTCCATCGAGTTTTTGATTTGGTTTATTGTCTCCTTCATTTCAAGGATTTCCGTTTGGGTTCTTCTGAGAATCTCTATCGCTTTTTTGAAATGATCTTTTGCTTCCTGCAGGTGCTCTTTCAGCTTATTGGTATTATCATTCATTGCCTGCATTTGCTCTCTTATCTCATCCTTTGCTTTGTGAATCATCTTAATCATGTATAATCTGAAGTCCTTTTCTGACATTTCTTCTAACATACTGTCATTGGATTCTATTACTATAGAATCTAGATTTGTTTGGATCATTTTCTTCCCTTGTTTTTTCATGTCGTTCATGTATCTTCCCCTCTAGCAGTGCAGATCTGGGGTATTGCAGATTTCCCCCTATAGGCTTATAGTGGCCCTATAGGTTTCCAAAACCCTTTCTTTAAGGGGAGATCAATATTAGCAGTGTCCAAACCAGACACTATGCAATCCTAGACCAAATAGCCCCTATGGGGACAATAACATCATGTAAATAAGGGAGAAAGCGACTCTGAGGGAACAGGTAAACAGAAGGAAAAGAAAGAAGAAACGTAAAGAAATAAAAACTTAAGTTTTTTTTTTTTTAAATGGAGAAAAAAGAAAATCTACTGTATAATAGTCATATTGTAATGAAACCTCCCAGTGTTCAGTAGCCCGATGTATGAGAGATACCTGAGAATGAGCTTCCAGGATTATCCAAGATGGCTGCTCTGGCTTCCAAATGTGTTGACATATGGGGAGCTGCAGCTCAGGGGTGGACATGGTCAGCTGGAGGTCCTGTAGACAGGATGCAGTTGGTCCGGCAGGGGTCTTAGAGGTCCGATGTGTAATCAGTCGGTCTTGGGTCCCGGTGATAGGGCGCAGTCAGTTGGTCTGGGGGTCCTGGCGACAGGGAGCAGTCAGTTGATGTGAGGGCCCCAGTGGTAGGGAGTGATTGGTAGGGCTGAGGGATCCTGGAGACGGGACTCGGTCAGTCCGGCCAGGGGTCCTAAGAGGCCTGGCTGGTGTCTCAAAATGGCGGCAGCCACGTGTAATCAAACCTGCAGGTACTGTGACAGTGAACTTCCAGGCAGCAGCAGGCAGCTGGTTCTCCACTGGAGGTCTGTGGTCAGTCTGCTGGCAGCTGTCAGACGATCGGGAGGTGAACCTCAAGCGTTGGGTGATGGATAGGGGTAAGGCAGGCGATGGACAGGCGAGAGGCAGGCAAATGGCGGATGATAGACGCCTGACAGTGAGCAATCTGCTCTCAAAAACGGCGTCGATATGCTGGCAGACTGCAGGTCATCACAGCAGACAAATGGGGTAAAGAGCAGGGGATCGATAAGAAGCAAAAACTGCCTCACCGAGAAACAGATATCCTCTGCTTGAATCTGGCGATGCGGAGCGACAAGGAACGCAGCCTCCCTCTAGACCGCCATCTTGGATCCCCCAACATTGACCTTTTGAAGAGGCTATGACTATTTGTTGTATAGTGTCTCAAATTCTGAATTGATTCCTTGAATTTTTAATTTGGGTTTATGTTGCCTTCATTTTGAGGAGTTCTGCTTGATTCCTTTTTATAATCTCTACCTCTTTATGGAAATGATCTTTCACATCCTCTATTTTCTCTCCAAAACCAGTCTTTATTTTTAAGATCAATCTTACTCTGTATTTTCTAAACTCCTGACATTTCTTCTACTGTGTTACCTATGGATCCTATTGTTGGAACATCTTAGTTTATGCCTCAAACAAACCAAGATGTGTATTTTGGTTACATTCCGAGATGCAGTTCTTTGGAAATAGTTCAAAAATTTTTATTTTATTTTATTTTTGGTCCTGTGCATTTAGCCCAGGGGTGCTTTACCACTGAGCTACACCTGCAAACTTTTTTTTTTTTTTTTGTACTGGGGAGTGAATCCAGGGGCGTTTAACTCTGAGCCACATTCCCAGCCCTTGTTTGTATTTTATTTAGAGTCAGGGTTTCACTGAGTTGCTTAGGTCCTCCCTAAGTTGCTGAGGTTGCTTTCTACCTTGTGATTCTCCTGCCTCAGCCTCCTAAGCTGCTGGGTTTATAGGTCCCCCACGCCTGGTTTTCAGCTTGTTTTATTTTATTTTATTTTATTTTATTTTTTTAGTTTGAGATGGGGTCTTGCAAAGTTGCTGAGTTGTTTACTGAGTTACCAAGCCTGATTTCCCAACTTGGAAGCCTCCTGCCTCAGCCAATCACTGGGGTTACAGGCATACTCTTATTATGCCTGGCTAGTTCAATCCTTTTGAGGCTTGTTTTACTGGGAGGCTTTTGCATACTATGCAGATTATCTACCACTGAGTCCTACTACCACCCCCCTGTGTAGTTTTGTTATACATTAAGCTGATTAGCACCTGACCTAGGCCTGAAGGAACTCTGCAGATTTCTGCAGCTGACTTTTTAATTCTAGCTACCTTGGGGCTGCCCCAAATTGTCTCCTCAGTTGGGTGCATCTATTAGATTGTTTGAGTTTCTTCTGTGTTCTAGCTGAAACTCTTCCAGGCAGGCACTCATAAGGCTCATCTTGTTCTCCTTAGATCATTGTCTAGTCTGAAAACTGATAATCCATGTATTTCAGCCATGTTTTAAATTAATTGAAATGGAAGGGAAGATACAGTCTCTTACTCCTGTCATGAATAACTGTGAAAGTTAGTATTGTACGAATGTGCAGCTTTAATAATGTATTTTTGCTACACAAACTTGGGTCTAGTGTTTGTTTTTGAACTACTAATGGTATACAGAGATAAGTACAAACCATTGGAATATATTCAGAAATACAAAGCACTTTGACATTACCCTGACATTTCTACTGTGTTTTACAAAACTCCATTTCCTTAAAAAACTTAGTCCCTCAACAGTTGTTTGAGAAGCTCTGTGCTAGGCCATTTGGTTAGAATAACCCTTTAGTAAAAGACTGAGAATGTAGCTCAGTGGTAGAGCATTTGCCTAGCCTGCCTGAGGCTTGGGTTGGGGATGGCAGAGTTTTCAGATAAGGAACCAAAGTCATTCTAGGACTCTGGGCAGATAAACTGTACTCCAGCTGTGAAAGTTGCTGCTTATTTTTAACCCCTATGTATTGAATGGCAGAGATTCAATTTGACAGTATAATTAAATCAGTAACACTTGGTCCTTTTTTTTTTTTGGTGCTGAGGATTGAATATAGGACCTCGTGCATGCAAGGCAAGCACTCTACCAACTGAGCTATATCCTCAGCCCAATATTGGTTCTTTTTGGGTCTTTAATAAATAACTTTAGCAGTACTGGGAATGGGATCCATGGGTATTTTGCCACTAAGCTGCATCTTTAGCCCTTTTTATTTTTTATTTCAAGACAGGGTCATGTTAAATTGCCCAGTCTGTGATCCTCCTGCCCCAGCCTCCCTAGTCATTGGGATTACGGGTGGGCACTGACACATCCAGCACATGACAACTATTTAATCCTTTGCGTTTTCCTAAATATCTAGGCTTAAAATAGTCTCCATTTTAATTTTTTTCCCCCTTTATTTTTCATTGTAGAATTGAAGATGCTCCAGCTCCTTCTACCTCTGCAGATAAAGTGGAGAGGTAAGATTATTTACATACAATTAGATTCATATCTGGAACATAAAATAAGCTGCATAACCTGAGGAAAGCTAGTTTTATTTTATTTTACCATGCTGAGGATTGAACCTCAGGACTGAGTGGTGGCACGTACCTGTAATCCCAGCAACTGAGGAAGCTGAGGCAGGAGGATCACAAGTTGGAGGCCAGCCTTAGCAATTTAAAGAGGCCCTATACAACTTAGTGAGACCCTGTTTGAAAATAAAGAGGACTGGGGATGTAGCTGGTGGTAAAGAACCACTGGGGTTCAATTCCTGGTACCAGAAAAAATATAAATATTGAACCTAGGACTTCATGCAAGTGCTCTACCACTGAGCTATATCCCCAGTCCCAGCTGTATTATTTTTAATAGGTAACAAGACTGAACATTTAGATACTTGGTATTGTAAAGAGTCTTGACAATATCATCTTCAGAATCTTTGCATTTGATTAAAATATTAGAATTGTCTAGGCACAGTGGATTATACCTGTAATTCCAGCTACTGAGGAGGCTGAGGCAGGAGTACCACAAATTTGAGACTAGCCTTAGCAGTTTAGTGAGTCTTGAATAAAAAAAATAAAGGGCTGGGCATATAGCTTGGTGGTAAAGTGTTCTTGGGTTCAATCCTAGTACCACACAAAACAACAACAACAACAAAAAAGAATTGGAAGTCACTTAGTTTTTGCTCTTGTCCTCACTCATGCTTAACATATTTTTTTTGGGGGGGGGTGGAGGGAGCCGTACCAGGGATTGAACTCAAGGGCACTTGACCACTAAGCCACATCCCCAGCCTCCCAAGCCGGTGGGATTACAGGCATGTATCCCTGTGCCCAGCACATGTTAAGTGTGTTTTAACAAGCAAGTTTTTCACTTTAATGGTCTAATTTATTGATTTAAAAAAAATAGTTTGTGCTTTTCTCTCATGGTTAAGAAGTCTTAGCCAAACCCAAATTCATGTATATTTAAGTTACAAGGTTTTAACATGTTAAATTTAATTTTCAAGTTAATTTTTTTATTAGGGTGTGAGATAAGAATTGAGGTTCACTGTTTTGCATGTGGATAGTCTTTCTAGTACCATTGGTTTAAAGGATTATTCTCTATTGAATTGCCTGGCACCTTGGTCAGAATTTTAAATTGGCAGTATATGTATTGTATATGTATGTATATGTATAGTATATGTTTTTATTTTCTGTTTTATTTGACCTGTTTGCCTTTCTTTATACCAATCTCACTGCCTCTTGTCCTATTTACCAAAGCCTTTTTTATTTTAATTTTTTTTAAGCTAGTACAACTTGTACGAATTAATGGTTCCTTTGATTCTTTGTCAGTTAATTAATAAATATATAGTAACATGCAGGGTATGCTTTGTGAGTAGCTAAACCTTTAAAATATTCTGTCGAAACCTCAGAATTTGGAAAGGTTTCTTTTGGTTTTGGAGTGATAAATGTGAGTTAGCTAGATCTTACTACAGGATCAAAATGAAAAAAAAAATACTTATGGTTTAAGTGTAGCAAGTGTTCAACAAATGTTGATTTGAAGAGTATTTGACACTAAAATCTTTTTCTTGCAGCCTGGATGTGGATAGTGAAGCTAAAAAACTATTGGGATTAGGACAGAAACATCTGGTGATGGGAGATATTCCAGCAGCTGTCAATGCCTTCCAAGAAGCAGCTAGTCTTTTGTAAGTATGCTGTGTTTTACTATATGTAATGTTATGTTCCGAATAATCCTTAAAGTTGTTTTAGCACAAGGCCCTGAGTTTGATTCCCCAGTGGCACCATCACAGGAAAAAAAAAGGAGTCGTTTTTATGGGGATAAAGAATGAAGAGCAAGGGCTGGTTTGTAGCTCAGTGATAGAGTGCTTCCCTAATATACAGGAGGCTCTAGTTCAATTCTCAGCTTTGCAAAAAAAAAAAAAAAACAACTGATTGTTTTTCCTGTGGGAGTTTATTCCTGTAAGTATAAAACCAAATATTACTGAGGAATTTCAGCCTTTGATTTTTTTTTTTTTTTTTGGCAGTGCTGGGAATTGAACTCTGCCTTCTGCATACTAGACAAGTCATCTCCCACTGAGCTACATCCATAGCCCTATTTTCAGCCTTTGAGTTTTCTTATAAGGTAAATTGTATTCCAGTCATGATTAATTAGGGGGACCAACTTGTTCTGGCTTGTTCAGGACTTTACCCAATTATTACTATTTTAAATGGTGCTATGGATCAAACCAAGGGCTTGCACATTAGGGAAGTACTCCTTTCCCAAAGATTTTTTAGTATTTTTTTTAGGTTGTCAGTGGACCTTTATTTTATTTATTTATATGTGGTGCTGTGAATCGAACCCAGTACCTCAGGCATATTAGGCAAGTGCTCCACCACTGAGCTAAAACCCTGGCCCAACATTTTTTTTTCCGTATATGCATATTTATTTATTTTCGATATTGAAGATTGAAACCAGTAGTGCTTTACCACTGAACTACATCCCCAGTCCTTGAGTAAGTTCAATCTTTAAGTAACACCCTTTACCCTACAACTTGGTTTGAACTGGTTTCCTCTAATACAGTATTATCAATAGTAAGCGAAGGTCAGTCATGTTTCCTAATTAGTTGGTTACATTTCATTCAGTTTTTGTGAAGAAATCTTCCTCATAAAAGAAATAGTTATGGGGCTGGTGATGTGACTCAGTGGCTTGCCTAGCATTTGTAAGGCCCCAGATTCAGTCCCTAGCACCAGAAAAACAAAACAAACTCTACAAAGAAAAAATGTGGAGAGTTAAGAAACATTTATGGGTTTCTTTTTTTTTTTTTTTTTTTTGATACCAGGGCTTGAACCCAGGGACACTGAACCACTGACCACATCCCTATCCCTCTTTTGGATTTTATTTAGAGAAAGGGTTTAGCTGAGTTGCTTAGGGCCTTGCTAAATTGCTTAGGCTGACTTTGAACTCTTGATCCTCCTGTTTAAGCTTCCTGAGCTGCTGAATTAACAGGCAGTGTGCTACCATGCCCAGGTTTCAGATTTGAAACTCACTTTTTCCCTAGCCCAGTTCCTCCCAACATCCAGAACAGAGTATTATTCCTGGAGGTTCACAGTAATCTCTTGTCTGGTCCCTGACCTCTGACTTCTTCGGTCATCTCTACCTGGTATTAACAAATTAAGGTTCTGGTATTTAGTGGTGCACTAGGGTGGAACCCACCTTTTTTCTGATAAGCATTTAGATGTTTTTATGTTAAAAATGTGTGGGTTTTTAAGATTAAGTTCATTTGTCCTAGATTCCTAGAGAGATCTATGAAAAGATGATCTTGCCTTGAATAGAAATATCTCTTTCTTCCCATTCAGCATACTTGTGTATGCTTTTTTTTTATTCCAGGAACTGAACTCTGGGGTACTTAACCACTAAGCCACATTTTCAGCCTTTTTTTTTTTTTTTTTTTTTTTTTTTTTTGGTGGTACTGGGGATCGAACTCAGGGCCTTGTGCTTGGGAGGCAAGCACTCTACCAGCTGAGCTATCTCCCTAGCCCCTTCAGCTCTTTTTGTATTTTATTTAGAGACAGTGTCTCACTGAGTTACTTAGTGCCTCAGCCTCTCGGAGCTGCTGGGATTGCAGGTGTGGGCCACCTCGCCCAGTACACTTGCGTGATTTCTTCCTTACTTCTTTCTTGTCTAGATATTCTTAGCTAAACCTTAAATACAGTGCTGTATATTTCTAAGCATTATTTTAAACGTTTTTATGTGCATTAATTCTATTTAGTGCTTACAGTAGGTCTTTGAATAGTTAAGTACATTCCTATTTTACAGTCTCATCTTTCTCAAAACTAAGGCACTGAAAATGAGTAATTTGTCTAAGATTGTACAGCTAGTTAATGGTTAGAGGTAAGCTTTGAACTCAGGCATTCTCACTCCAGAGATCAAGTTCTTTATACCATGATGCCTTTCCATGGTCTTCTCTCATCATCTAGGTCCCAGTCATATCCCCCCTGCCCCAGGGGCTGGGGGTTTGAACCGTGGCCCTTGCGCATGCTAGGCGAGTGCTCTCCCACGGGAACTATTTCTTCAGCTCCCCAAGGTCATATTAACTCTTCTGATTCATTATCTTGTGACAGGAAGAAAACCTATTAATGTAATTTGGCTGTTTTTATTTACTAACTACAGCAAATTGATATCACTTAGAATATACATTATATATAGATGTAACATTAACTGCTCGCATTGTTAATAAGTTCAGATTTTGGCTCTCTATTTTTGGTAGAGGTAAGAAGTATGGAGAAACTGCTAACGAGTGTGGAGAAGCCTTCTTTTTCTATGGAAAATCACTATTGGAATTAGCAAGGTACGTTTTTTAAACCTCAGCTTATAAGTGGAATGTGTTACATAACTCTGGTCTATTTAAAAATGGAAGTTTCCTTGTTTGTTAAGATTGTTTACTAGATTTGTGATTTTACATGAAAAACGGGTTATAAAAGAACTTGGAATATTGATGAAAATTATAACTGGTACTTGATTTAAAGAATAAAATTATTGAAGTTTGACTTGTGATTATTAGAAGCAAAGATCTTTTTATTAGTGAATGTGTAATAATTCATCGAAGTTCAGTATAGAAAAATGAATCCTTAAGCACTGAGCTAGCTCAAACAGTCACTGAACAAGGACTGATTGGAGTTTGAAATAAGTAGCATGTGAGAATATCTAGTAAATAATAATCCCAAGTAATCTTTCTGTTGGAAAGTTCTTGAATATTATTCACCAGAATTTATTAGCTAGAATAAAGTATATTGAGGTTATATAAACTAGCAAATGATGCTTCATTTTTTAAATTTCAGTTCTGGTAAGTTTGTTGATCTTACAATAATTAGAGCACTCTGATTTGCTGTGAAACTTTTGGCAGAATGTTAATGGTTATCTAGAGAAGGTGGGAGTATATGGAAGTTTGGGAACTATGGCTCTGTTGTAAAAGAATGAATAAAAAAAAAAAGAATGAATACAAGTCTTATTATTATTATTTTTTGTGGTGCTGGGGATTGAACCCAGGGCCTTATGCTTGACAGGCAAGCACTCTATGAACTGAGCTATACCCAGCCCATAAGCCTTATTCTTTTTTTTTTTAGTGGTACTAGGAATTGAACCCAGGGCCTTATGCTTACGAGGCAAGCCCTCTACCAACTGAGCTATCTCCCCAGCCCTAGTCTTATTCTTTTGACAAGAGTCATTAATGCTTTTCAGGTTGGCAGGATGAGCAGTGTGCTTATTTCCTTCAGCATTCTTTTTTAAAATTTTTTTGTTTTAAGATTTTTTAAAAAAATTTTATTTGGCAATGGACCTTTTTTTATTTATTCATTTATTTATATGTGGTGCTGAGAATTGAACCCAGTGCCTCACACATGCTAGGCAAGTGCTCTATCACTGAGCCACAACCCCAGCCCTCCTTCAGCATTCTTACAGCTTTAATTTATATTAGAAGTTTTGATGTTTGCTTTTCTTCCATGAATATGTAGTGTTATATTCCTTGTGCTTGCTTACTCTTCTGTTGCTTTCGTAATGTAGGCTACACTGTTAAGTTGTAACTGTTATTAAACCTTTGGTGCTTTCTCCTCTTCTCCTAGAATGGAGAATGGTGTGTTGGGAAATGCCTTGGAAGGTGTGCATGTGGAGGAGGAAGAAGGAGAAAAAACAGAAGATGAATCTCTGGTAGAAAATAATGATAACATAGATGGTATGTGGAGTTTCATGTGACATTCAAGAGATGCGACGTTTTGTATCTTATATACAAGTGATGGAAATAGGGCTGTCCCTGCCCTGACTGGTCTCTCCTAAGATGCTTGGGATGATACCTGCATCTAGTAGAGATTGCAGTGGGTGTAGCGCATTACTGAAAGTGACAGTGGGCTTTTGTGAGAGGATAACTTAATTTATGATCCTTTAAATAGGTGTTTTAAATATTAAGACATTAAATGTATATATTTTTAAAAATGGTTTGTGAATTTCAATTAATAGTAATACTTTTGAAGCCCTTTTACATTTCTGTGTTTAAGAAAAATTAAATATTTTTCAGCTAAGTTTGGCTACTAGCATTTTACAAATCAGGTAGATGTTTATATTGTTTAAAATAGAATGAAAAGCTTGGCATTTCTTACCTAACTGGTAATCAGAATGCTCACAGCAAAACAATAGAGTATCCAGTTTAAGGTGCTTTGGTTTCTTTTGCAGTAAGTTCCTCTGCTAGCTGAGACTCTTTCCTTTGCTTTTCTCAAAGGGGCAGATAATTTTTAGGCCATCTGCTAAATCTTAGGCCATTTGAGGGTTTAAGGGAATGTGTTTTTAGTTTCCATTTATGCTTTTATCATTAAACTCGAAGACATGTTTATGCTTAATGTTCTTTAACCATGTAGAGGAAGCAAGGGAAGAGTTGAGAGAACAGGTTTATGACGCCATGGGAGAAAAAGAAGCCAAAAAAACAGAAAGCAAGTCTTTGGCAAAGCCTGAAACTGGTAAACAACAGGAGAATGAAATGGAGAAGGGTGAAAGAGAAGATATGGATATAAGTGAGCCAGCAGAGAAGTTACAGGAAAAAGTTGAATTGACTCCAAATCAGTTAACTGAAACTTTTGAAGAGGCAAAAGAAGCAGCAGCACCTGAAGGACTGAAGGAACCTGAGGTCACTTCTGAGGAGCCAGAACAGGAAGCATCAGGTGCTGAGGAAGGAAAATCAGTTTCTGGAACTGAAGTCCAGAAAGAAGAGTGCAGAGAAAAAGGAGATCAGGAGAAGAAGGGAGAGGTAATTGTGAGCATAGAGGAGAAGCCAAAAGAAGCTTCAGAAGAGCGTCCTATAGTGACTCTAGAAAAGCAGGGCACTGCAGTGCAGGTAGAAGCAGAGTCTGTAGAGCCAATGGTCAAGCCAGTGGATGTGGGTGGGAATGAAGTAAAAGAGCAGATAGCTACCTCTGAAAATGAGCCAGGAAAGGCTGTCCTAGAACAACTGGTAGAGCAACAAGTACCTTCTGCTGAAGAGTCAGACTTGGTGACAACAGAGGCTGCAGAGGTCTCAGCTGCAGGGGCTGGATCAGAGGTCTCTGAGAAATCAGGGCAGGAGCCCACAGTTCTCTCTAAAGATGGTGCATTCAGTGAACTGGCCGCTGCAGGAGATAAGACTCCTGTTGAACCACAGACTTCTGCAGAAAGATTGACAGAAACAAAAGATGGCTCAGATCTAGAGGAGAAGGTCAGGACAGAGCTAGTTCCTAGCCAGGAGGATACTAAGCTGCCTGTAGAAGAGTCTGAGGCAGCTGGAGATGGGGTTGAGACCAAGGTAGCCCAGAGGGCTACAGAGAAAACACCTGAAGACAAAGTTAAGATAGCTGCTAATGAAGAGACAGAAGAGAGAGAAGAACAGATGAAAGAGGGTGAAGGTAACCGGGATATGCAAGAGCTGCAGTGGGTGGAGTACATTCTGGATTTGACTCACTAATAATAATGGGTAAAAGTCAGCCTTCCATTCAGGATTTTCCGTCTGCCTTTGGATTAGGAAAGGGCTAAAATGAAAATGGGAGTAGTTTAAGAAGGTTGGAATAAGTTGAGCGAGTTAAATCAAAAGCAGCAAGTCATCTTCAGCTGGCTTATAAACTAACGCTTTTACTAACTGCAACATAGGTCTTTTACTGTGATTTCTGAAATTTGGCTAGCTATCAGTAACTTATACCATACTAGCCAATTAAAGAATGGAAAACGTGGATGAGGGGGTGGAGTAGGTAAGGAAATAGTGGACTAGGCTGGCAGAGAATGCTGAATGGATGTTCACTTTGCATGCCTTTGGATTTTTTAATTTACTGTTCACAATTTACTGTTCACATGGTTTCTTTTCTCTGCTTTTGGAAGCAGGAACAGCAGTAGAATCCACTGAATTTGGTACACTTAAGCAGGCGTGCCATTTAAATGAGGGCAGTTAACTTTGAATGTTCTACCACCAGAGTTAAAAAAAAATTCTGGTGTCCCTTCTGTAGTCCTCTGGAAATGTTTAAAGATATATTGACATTGTTAAAACAGTCCCCCTCCCAGCCAAAAGAAACAACAAAAAAAACCTAGCTGTTAGCTTTCTTGCTGCTTTCTCCCTTCATTTCATGCTTGCTTTGGCTGCTAAACTGAAATTTTTGTTACCTAGAATGTTATCAAGTGTGAATGTTTTTTTTTTTTTTTTTTTTTTTTTTTTTTTTTTTGCAGTGCTGGGGATTGAACCCAGGGCCTTGTGCATGCGAGGCAAACACTCTACCAACTGAGCCATATCCCCAGCCCATGAATGCTTTCTATAGTGTTATTAGTGTAATTGTGATTCAATCTCATCAATATACATATGCCTCTCTAGTAATTGGCATGTCTGACTTAAGTTGTATTATTATTTGAGGATTCTGCTGCATTTAAGGTTCATCTAACAGTGGTATTAATAACTACAGGTATATTCCAGTTAATTGCTAATACTCAGTAAAATTGCCAGACTACTTTGGGAGTTCTCTTTAAGTTGAAAAATTTCAAAGTCCTATCTTTTAATTCTTGGAGATCACTCTGGTAAACTACTTCTACCTATGTGCAAGCCTCTGCACTCCAACCAGCACAGGCATAGTAACCAGAAATGAATTGGCTAAATGGTAACACCATTGGGCTTCTCTCTCTCTCTCTTTAAAAAAATTTTTTTTCTGATACTGGGGATCAGGATGCAGCACCTCACACGTTAGCAAGTGCTGTACCACAGAGCTAGATCCCCAACCCTTTTCGTTTTTTTGAGTTTTATTGAGACAGTTTTGCTAAATTGCCTGGGGTTGGTCTCATACTTGAAACTGCGTGCCTCAGCCTCCCAAGTAGCTGGGTTATAGTAGATTGCCAGGGCTCTGTTTGGCTTCTTTCAAGGTTTAGGAATTCTTTAGGGAAAACGTACAGAACTGAATTCCTTAATTCTTAAAAACTTCTCAAGTCTTGATCTTTTTCCTTCCTTCCTTCCTTCTTTCCTTCCTTCCTTCCCTCCCTCCCTTCCTCCCTTCTTTCTTGGTGGTACTGGGGATCAAATCAGGGCTTCACATATACCAGGCATATGCTCTTCCGCTGAGCTGTAAATCCCTAGTCCTTGATAGTACTGAACAGACATTGAAAAGCTTTTCTACTTCTCTTATGTTGGACTTTGATAATCTACAAGTAGAGATGTTGCATTTGCCCACAGTTGGTTCAAAATCCAGTTGGTTTGTAAGTAACATTATTATAACTCTCATTTTTTTCTAATTCTAAAATAATACTATATATCTTCAGTTTTCATTTCTTCTAGTCCTGGGATTGATCTAAATCTCTAGCCCACTCTTAATTTTGGGACAGAGTTTCACTAAGTTGTGGAGGCTGGCCTTGAACTTCGAATCCTCATGCCTCGGCTTCCTGCGTAGCTGAGAGAGATGACAGGCATGCGCCTCTTCACCCTAAAACACTACAACATAATAGAGAATACTACACTAGTTATAGTGAAGGTCATATGACTTGTTTATGGTCAAGATAGTAACTCAATATTAAATCTAAAACTAGGTCTGCCTTAAATATACTATTCTTTCCAAACTATTTCATATTGAGGAAGGCAGCATTTACCCCTTCTCTTCACCCTAACTCTTATCAGAAATATCATGGTCACTTATTTTTAAAATTCCTTCAAAAGTCTCAGGCAAGTATTTTAACAACTGAATCATACCCCGTCACCTCCCCTTGGTGTTACAAGATGGTGTTTTAGTGATTGTTTGGCAGATAACTATTATAAATGACAGTAAAGTCCCATATTTTATAAATGAAGAAATGGGAGAAGGAAGTTAAGTAATTTGCTCTATCGTCATTAAAGAGGAGACTGGATACTCAGCTTGGCTTTAGGGTCCAGCTATTTTCTGTGCTTCGTTCCTCTTTATGTGAGGATACTAGTCCACAGTTTTTTTTAAATATATTTTATTTTAGTTGTAGTTGGACCCAGTACCTTTATTTTGTTTATGTGGTGCTGGGGATTGAACCCAGTGCCTCACACTTGCCAGGTAAGCACTCTACCTCTGAGCCACAACCCCAGTCCCTAGTCCACAGATCTTGAACTGGATTTTTCTTCACTTAAAAATTTAAAGCCCCAAGGGGGCATGGTGGTGTACACCTGTAATCCCAGTAGCTCAGGAGGCTGAGACAGGAGGATCACAGGAGTTCAAAGCCAACCAGCCTTAGCAACAGCAAGGCGCTAAGCAACTCAGTGAGACCCCGTCTCCAAATAAAATACAAAATAGGACTGGGGGATGTGACTCAGTGGATGAGTGCCCCTGAGTTTAATCCCTGTTCCCCACCTACCTCCCCCCAGAAAAGAAAAGAAAGCCCCATTTCCTACCATATCTTGACTTTGCCACCTCTTGGGGTTTTCATCTCCCTGATAAAGACAATTGGTCTCTTTCCTAATTGTCATGTTAGATGTGGTTGGTATGTAAATAAAAGTTTAAATTGTAGTCATAAACTTGGTTTTGGGGTTGGGGATATAGCTCAGTTGGTAGAGTACTTGCCTTGCAACCACAAGGTCCTGGGTTTAATCCCCAGTACCACAAACAAAACAAAACAAAACAAAGAAACAACAACAAAAAACTTGGTTTTGTTCAGATGATTCTACTGATCAGCCTGTGGTGGGTACTTCTGTGGGAGCTCTAGAACAACCAAGAATTAACACCTTTTTTGTCTTTATTCTTCTGATTTGTACTCTGTGCCCATAATGTTTTGAGAATGCTACAAGGTCAGAAAAATTATATAAAATAGCATTTTCCTTTCTTTGAAGGATGCATTATACATATCACAAATAATGTTCCATTTTCAAAGAAGTTTGAAAGATTTGTTTTTTAACAAATTTGTCTACTGAGGATATCAGGGCATTGCCATTAGTATTTGGGCATACATCACTGGGTTGGGTAACATTTTACACTATTAATTTTCTCATTAATCTAGTTTATAGCCAGGCACAGATTACAGAGTCTGTAATCCCAGTGACTCTGGAGTCCAAGTTAGGAAGATTGCAAGTTTGAGGCCAGCCTCAGCAGTTTAGTGAGACCCTGTCTCAAAAAACAAAAAGGAGGGCTGGGGAGATAGCTCAGTTGGTGGAGTGCTTGCCTTGCAAGCACAAGGCCCTGGGTTCAGTCCCCAGCACCAAAAAAAAAAAAAAAAAAAAAAGAAAAAGGACTGGGACAGTTACAAAGTGCCCCTGAGTTCAATTCCAGTACCAAACAACACAACCTAGCTCCTACCATTCCATAAAGGTAGCTGTGTGCAGGTTTCTCAAGAGTTACTTAATAGTTGTAAATTCTAAGTAATTAAGGTATTTTTTGCTAAATTAGATGTTATAGCATGCTGGTATGAGTAGGAACATAAAATTTTTAAAAAGTAACAATGTTATTTTAATTTCTCTGCAAATTGGGAAGATGAAGTTTAATTGTTTGAGTCAATGATAACAAATTTGTAGCTTTACTTCAGTGGTCTTGGATATTCTGCTGGAGGATGGGTAGAGTCAGTAAAACCACTATGTACTCTAAACTTAGGGAAGTAAACCTGCACCCTTGTGGAGGCTTGGGCATGAAACAGTTAATGGTGTGTGGTGGTGACTATATTTTAGATACACTAAATTATGTAGTGAAAGATAAAAAGTGAGCCTCAAGATTAAAATAGGGTTTGCTGTTAACCAAGTTGTAATGTGCAGCTATTAGAGGACTTCAGTTTGTCCCAATAATTTGTAATATATAAGAATTTTCTGTGCCTATTTCCATCATGAAGCACTGTTACTTTAGACAAAACTCCTTTAACCTGACTTCATGACTCTAAGGCCTAATTGCTGTATTTACTTTTCCATAATAGGTTATTAGGAGACAATACTTGAGGTCTTTTGCTGGTGTTAATGCTTAATTGGGCATGTTGGAATGGGCGTGTAATCCTGGGTACTCAAGAGGTGATGCTATGAGGATCTCTGAGCCCAGGAGCTTGAAACCAGCCTGGGCGTCATAATGAGACTGTTTCTTTTAAAGAAAAAGAAAACAACTTAAGATGAAAGATGGGTTAAGCCTATCATGAATTGTACCAACAGAAAGTCCATTCTAATCACTTAACATTTTGAATTTTAAGTTGTCTTATCACTGAGAATGTAGAGCTATTCATGCCTGTCCTTTATGTAGTTGACTTGTTAGTGTATTTCAATTAAGAGGAAATAGGGTTAATGTGACTACAAATTTAAATGATTAAAATACCTGGTTTGCTCACTTAAATGCGTGCTAGAGCTGGCTGGAGTCTGTGGCATGCTCATTGGCGAGAGTTGGTAAGGGCTATGCTTTTTTCCTCCACAGCTTTATTGTGGGAAAGCTAGTCTCTTGCATATTTTTGTTCTGAATGAGCTGGAATAATTTAACTTGTATTTCTGAGCTTAACTAGTATTGTCTAATGAATCACATAAAGACCTCAGAGACACTGAGGCATCCATCTGCTTTTGACTGAGTAAATTGGAGCTTCTAGCCAATGAATAAGAGACAGTATCTGAACCAGTCTCATTCGGAATGATTTAGCTTAACTTTTACAAGAAAATGTTTTAGACTTTTAATTGCCAAAGATCTGACCTGTACATTATAAGGTTACATATTCTAAGTCTAGATTAAACTTGAACTAGATTGTAATCACTGACTTTAGAATCAGATCAGATGTTAATTGGATTAGACTCTAGCCTAACCTGTCTCAAAATGTAGGTTGACTGATGTTTACTGGAATCTCTGACTAGTCAGAAGGTACTATTAGTTACTTTCTCAATACTGAGGAATTCTTGCTTGTAGAAACTGAAGGCTCAGAAGAGGATGATAAAGAAAACGACAAGGCAGAAGAAACACCAAACGAATCAATTCTTGAAAATAAGGTAAGGTGTTATTTGTTTGATAGTGTAATCTGCTCTTATTGTGGGAATGTAGTTAACTCCTGTAGGCATGATTATCATCGATAGCCTACTCCTGGTAAGGAACCAGGACCCTTTATTCATACTTAGAATGGACAGATCTGAGTTGGGTGCCTAATGACTCAGGAGTCCCAATGACTCCGGAGGCAAAGGCAAGAGGATTCCAAGTTTAAGGCCAGCCTCAGCAAATTGGCTGAGGGCCAGTGGGATGTAGCTCAGTGGTAGAACATCCCTGAGTGAAATCCTCAATATTCACAATCCTCCCACCCCCCAATGGACAGATCTTTTGGCTCCTAAGGCTTCTTGTCTATTAGGACAGTATCTAACATATTACTGTTATATTTCACTGACATCAGGAGACTCAGGAGAAGACTTCATTAGGTACTCATTCTGTAAATTTTTGGGGAGAAAAACCTAAATTTTGAATTGCAAATAAGGGTTTTTAATTTTCTCAAGTCATAATAAATTATACATTTAGATTTGTACTCTAGAAACATGTTTGTCTTGTACTTCTGCCTAATAATGATTTGGATATATAATCTCTTTAGGAAAATGAAGAAGAGGAGATTGGGAACCTAGAGCTTGCTTGGGATATGCTGGACTTAGCAAAGATCATTTTTAAAAGGTGAGACTCTTGTTGCTTCTTAGGCTGGGAGTTTGGTTGAAAATAAATAGAAAGCAATTAGGGTTAGGGAAGCATTATTAAGATTTCTAATCAAATTTCCTTCTTTTAGGCAAGAAACAAAAGAAGCCCAGCTTTATGCTGCACAGGCACATCTTAAACTTGGAGAAGTTAGTGTTGAATCTGGTAATACATTTTCATTTTACTCACTCCTCCATTCCTCCTTTAGTAGATTCTCTAGAATTCAGATTGATTATAGTGAGGTGGTTAATGTTGAAAAGATAGTAGCTTTGAGTTTCCTATGTTCCTAGAACATTGAGCAATCTCTAAAGTAGGATTTTGTTTTGTTTTGGTGCTGCAGATCAAAGCAAGGACCTCACACATGCAGAGCACATGCTTTTCCACTGGGCTACAAGCCCAGCACCTGTCAGGTTTTTTAAAAAGCCATTTTGTCATTCTACATAGCTAAGGATTCTGTAGATAATAAAAACAAAAATGAAATGTAAAATGAGTACATTCCTGCAGAACAGGTTTGAAATCTGCAAGTATTTCATACATGTGTGGGCATCTCTTGTTCTGTTTCTCTCTTAGAGAACTATATCCAAGCTGTGGAGGAGTTCCAGGCTTGCCTAAACCTGCAAGAGCAGTATCTAGAAGCCCATGATCGTCTTCTTGCAGAAACTCACTACCAGCTGGGTTTGGCCTATGGATATAACTCTCAGTATGATGAGGCAATGGCACAGTTCAACAAATCTATTGAAGTCATTGAGAAGAGAATGGGTGAGTGAATAGTAGCTGCTTTCAGCAACTGACCAAAACAAAAACAAGAATCTTTTATGGTAATTTTACTGATCGCTTTAGCCTATTCTTTGTAGCTGTACTAAATGAACAGATGAAGGAGGCTGAGGGATCATCTACTGAATATGAGAAAGAAATTGAGGAGTTGAAGGAATTACTACCTGAAATTAGAGAGAAGATAGAAGATGCAAAAGAGTCCCAGCATAGTGGGAATGTAGCTGAATTGGCTCTGAAAGCTACTCTGGTTAGTTCATTTTCTTTTTAAAGTTTTCATAATAGCATGTATGGTATTACAATGTTCCTTTTGCAAGGAACTTTTCTTCTTTTCTTGGTTTCCAGGTAGTTGGTAGTCAAAGAGAATGTGAGAGCTCACCTACTTATTCCTGTCAAGCAGTACAGTAGTTAGCCAATATTCTGGAGCCAGACCGTCCGGGTTGGAACTGTCTGTTTTGGAATTCCATCTGTGCTACTTAAGTTTGTGTGACCATTGTTGATTTATCTCTAAAAATGGGGGTCATAGCTCCTAAATGTAAAGTACTTTTGATGGTCCCACAAAAATAGCAATTGCTTAGTAAATATAAGCTATTTCTGTCTCTGAGGTGACACTGTATGGATAAGTGGCTTTTAACCCCAAATATGTGTGTGTGAAAGATCTTGCCTGCTATATGGCTATCACTAGGATTTCAGGTCTTAATCAGTGGCTGAGTGGCCTGTGTTCTCTCCGGGAACCTACTTGAATTTGTCATCTTTCACACAGGTGGAGAGCTCTACTTCAGGTTTCACTGCTAGTGGAGGTTCTTCAGTTTCCATGGTGGGTATTCAGGCATTTTTTTGTCACTTAATATTAGGCCTCACTGCTTGTCTCAGTTTGTACATTGCTAATAAAGCCTTCATTTTTTTTTTTTTTTTTTGCCAGATTGCCAGTAGAAAACCCACAGATGGTGCTTCCTCATCAAATTGTGTGACTGATATTTCTCACCTTGTCAGAAAGAAGGTAAATTTTCATGGGAATGTTTACCTCAGTTAGAAAACCCATATGGCCCAAGGACTAAGGATTAGTCAGATGAGTACATTTTTGGAAGCCAGAAGGTTTTGTCAGAACTTATTCATCAGAGACTAGATACATAAATTCCTGTCTGCCTTCTTCTGCCTGTAGGTTCAGTAGTTCTTTCCTCTGGGTGGAGGGAGTGTCTTCACTCCTGCTTTGTTTCCTGGCTCATGTACTGGAATTTGTACACATTTCTCCCTCTCCTTTTGTGTGTATGGTGCTAGTGATCAAAACCAAGGCCTTGCATATGCTAAGCAAGTTGTCTTCCACTGAGCTATATCCATTCCCAAATATTTACACCTTTGTTCCTCACCCCAGTCCACGCTACTGTTCCTTTAGTGGAGAGGCTCAGTTAATATGTTGTGACAGACCAATTTATTTTGCACAATAGAGACTGGTGTCTGTGGCTAGGTGGAAAGAGACAGAGCTGTGAGTCCTGGTGTTCAAAATTTGCACCACAGGAGTTATGGAAATATTTTGCAATTGTATTTTTTAAAAAATTAAGAACATTTCTGAAGTCTTTACAATTATATCCTCAGAGGAAACCAGAGGAAGAGAGCCCCCGGAAAGATGATGCAAAGAAAGCCAAACAGGAGCCAGAGGTGAATGGAGGCAGCGGGGATGCTGTCCCCAGTGGAAGTGAAGTTTCTGAAAACATGGAGGAAGAGGAAGAGGTGGGCAGTTAAGCAGGGATTGGCCTCTTGCTTCATCTTCTTTTCAAGGCTTGGGGACACCAGTGCTCCCAAGTGCATGCTTCCAACCTTGATCCTGCCAGCTAGACCATTAGATCATTTCTGCTTGATCTTTTCCATGCAATGTATGATTATTGGCTTTGTCAGCCTTATTACAGATAACCTGTGTTCACTTCCTCTTGACTGAAACCTGCTTTTGTTTAAAATGGATTGGTTTTATACCAGGGTCACTTATGCCCAGGCTCCCCATTTGTTTTTCAGGCCGAGAATCAGGCAGAAAGCCGGGCAGCAGTGGAGGGGACAGTGGAGGCTGGAGCTACAGTTGAAAGCACTGCATGTTGAGAGAGGGAAGAACCTTCCTCCCAAGAGAAAGTGTTTTTGTATATAATGTATTTTTTCACTTTTGGGGATTCTTTTTGTATAACTTCAATAAAGATTGTAAGTAAAGGTTGAGGCTTTGGTGGCTTTTTTCTTAAATATTGCCTTGGGGTACTCCAGGTTTTATATTATAGTGGCCAAAGGTACTTTTCTCCCCACTTCTGTATTGATCTGTTGGAATTTCTAATGCCAACTCCTATGTGATGTGAAGGTGATTTAAGTGATTATAGGCCCTTTGTTTCCATCGGTGCTATATTTATGAAGTTATTCAACTGAACTCAGTGTTCTTGCAAACTTTGTGGTGCTGTTCCTGGATGGAGGCTACAAAAAAAAGACCTGGTGAAGATCTTGCTGTTTGGTGCTGAAAATGGATGATGGACTTTGTCAGTCAGGCCTGAAGACAAGTGTGGTACCTGTCTTCAGTTTACCTCACCTCCATCTAGGGCCATATCTTATCCTGGAAAAAGAACTCTGAAGAAAACTTGGGTGAGAAAAGTGATCCCTGAGGAAAATGGTGTAGTTAACTGTAGAGAACTGCGGTCTCTGGAAAAGGGGCTGTGACTGACATAATGGACATGTTATGGTTGGAAAAATGTATGTGTGGGGGAGGCTGGCTGGTTTTGGGGTTTTGTTATTTTCTGTATAGAAAGGTTGAAAAATATCAAAACTTGGAATTGTTATACTGCCTGCAGCCGACTTCTCAAAATAAAAATGCTGATAAACTCCTGGTCTTATATTTTTCTTGAAGATCTTATAATGGGGTCCTGAGCTGCCTTGAGCTTTTCAGTATGAGATATGGGGCTAAAGAGCTAAAAACTGGCTCAGCAATTTGAGGATCCTAGTTTTGGGATTCCATGAATGCTGATGGCCAGGGCACTGAAAAATGTAAGCCTGTTATCCAGGGTATAGGGCTTGTGTGAGTGAGAAAGTTAGCTGACAGCCCTTTGTTTAATAACCTGTTCTGGACCAGGCTTCATTTAGATGTGAATGCTAAATAGTGCCTGCACACTTTGCTGTAGTAGTTAGAATCTGCTGTTTTTAACAACCCAATGTCAAAAGGCAGAAGGAGCTGTATGATCCCAGGAATACTTAACCACTGAGCTACATCCCCAGCCCTTTTTATTCTGTGATAGGGTTTTGGTAAGTTGTTTAGGGCCTAGCTAAATTGCTGAGGTTGGCTTTGTACTTGCAATCCTTCAGCCCTCCTGAGCCACTGATGAGTTTTTCTTAAGAGAGAATGTTTTTCTGTGCTAGTCATTAACTCAGGTTGGCAGAATCTGGCTTAGCCTGACTGAATTTCTCTCTTAGAGATGCTTTTGTGTTGTGTGTTTAGGTCTTCAAGGCCCAATATAAAGTTTTCTCTATACTCAACTGTTAACTGTTGCCCTGGGGGCTTAACCTGGAATCTGTCTTCAAAGATTCAGGAATTTCCTCTTTATGGGGCTCTCTAGAGCCTTGATGGAAAATTAGACATGCCTGTCTATAGTCCTGACTATTTGGAGGGCAGGAGAATTGCAAGTTTGAGGCAGGCTTGGGCTATTTAGCGCAAAACCAAAGGGCTGGGGGTTTAGCTCAGTGGTAGAGCAACTCCAGGTTCAATCCCCAGTACTTTAAAATAAACAACGATGAATCTGTGATTTGTATGAAATTTAGCATTAAAGTTGGCTTTTTACAAATACTAAGTGCCATGCAATACTGTAAATACCTGACTCATTTAATACTCAGTAATCTGTTAACGAAAGAACAGATACAGAAAGGTCAACTACTTGCTGAAGATAATACAGGTTTGGTTAGAATTCACAGTTCATTTGCTTCTAGACTACATAAGAACATGAAGTAGTAAAAGCTGCAGGTCTGGGAATAAGCCTCATGTTCATCCCAGCTTCCCCAGTAGGGGTGGGTCAAAGCCCAAACCCTCATCTTTTTCCTTTCTGCCAAAGGACTCTTCTGCAGGAGGTGGTGGGTCAGCAAAGCCAATCTTAAGGCTGAGGGAACTGGTTTCCAGTGAAGATGATATGGATGCCTGTGGAAAGTAAAGGTTTTTTAGCAATATTGTAAAAATAGGTAAAGAGGATAGGTTCTGGAGTCGAACTACCTTAGAGTCAACTTACTGTGAACTAAAAGTTGATGCTAACTTAGTAAATTCTTGCTTTGATTCTTTTGGTTACATTGCATTATCTAATGGAAATGTGAGGATTAAGCTCCAAAAGTAATTGGCAGTGACTGGCACATAGTGGTCAATAAAAGTTGGCTATGAACCACCCAAGTACACTTGTATATATAGCTCTAGCTGTAACTGGACCCTCACCGGTGGTGGGTACTGGTATTCGTGGGCACTTGTTGGATTAATCTCTGCCAATGTCTGGACATCAGCATCTCTTGCATTCACCAGTCGCAGAAAGAGCTCAGTCTGACCTGCCTGGAGAGAGATGAAATGGTATTCTATCAGTACCTTGGAGTTCTATCTGTACCTTGGAGTAGATCCTATCCCCACCCTCCACACTGACCTGGGGTATCCCATTCAGCTGCTCAAAGCTGAGGCTGGGGTCCATAGGAAGGGCCCGAAGTGGGAGGCGCCAACGGCCACTTAGCACACGCTGATCCCGGTCAAATAGCAGCAGTGAGGCCCAGGCCTTTGGCTGTGGTGCTCTAGCCCATGCCAACCCCTGCCAGGTGTGTAGCTCACACACCAAAGATACTGATGGCGACGGGGGTAGCCTGAAGAACAAAGTGTCAAGAGGCCACAATTAAAAGTCTCTTCCTAAAAACTTCCAGGACTTGACCCTCAGAGCAAATAGCCCCTACATAGAGAAAACTTAGAATGATGGTCAAACCTCAATTGTGGCAAAGAATACCAAAGTCATAAACCCCACTTAGCTGACCTGGGCACTGGCTGCCTGCTGGCAAGGATGGCACAGTTTCCCATGGGTCCAGGAGCTGGAGGTGGGGGCAAGCAAAAGGCTGGGGGCAATGCTGTGGTCCCTCCTGTATTCTGTCCATTTCGGGCCAAGCCAGTCAGTAGTTGCACCCAAATCCAAGAAGCCTCAAGGCCTCGCAGGAAGTCATAAAAAATGTACAGGCCAGCCCTAGGGGATACAAGTCAAAATATACAAACACCAAACTCCTCTTACCCCATCTCTACCCGCCTTTCACCCTCCGTCTACCCAGTCTACTGAACAGCCCTCAGAGTTCTCATTAGTCAAGTGAAAAGGGCTGTCCAAGGAGGGAGCAGGCCTCACCCAGGGTCGTAGGGTGCAGGGCCCAGCACATCAGATGTGGGCAAAAGGAAGTGTGGGTCCAGACTCGGGTTCTTGGTCATGGTTCCAGGAAGTGGTGGCTGCGGGGAAGTGAGCTGACTTCTCCAGAAAATCTGCAAGCTACCTATGCTCCCCTGACCACACAGAGCAGAGCCATCCCCCAACTCCCCCTCACCCCATCCTGGCATCCCTGGGTCCTCACAGCCTTTTCTGCACCACCCAAGAACTGGATGTTTGTGGAGCTTGGAAGTGGTGGCAGCGGGGGTGCCACCGGTGGAGGGAGGAGAGGGGGATCCCCCTTTCCCCATGGACGTGTGCAGGGACCAGCCAGGAGCTGTGACTCCCCAAGCCCTAGGAAGAGAGGAAGAGTTAGTGTGCCACTGCGTTGGAGGAAGCAAGTAACTGCTGAGAAGCCACAGGGACACACAGAGACAAATAGAGATGTGATGACCCGTACTGAGGGGGCACAAACTTAGGTTTCACTCCCCATGCATCACCCCTCCACTCCTTCTCCTAAGTTAGGCCTGCTGGAATGAAGTTGGGGTGCTCACTGACCCAAGAGAGTCTGGGTCTGGAATCTCTGCATCCGCAAGGCCAGGATATTCTCTAGGCGTCGGTTTTCTGCGTCCAATACCAGAAGCTCTGCCGAGGCTGCAGTTGCTTTTTCTGCGATGAACAAGTCTCACCTGTTACCTTTGACCTCTGGGGCCCATCCAGGTCCGCCTCTGAGCAGTTCTTCAGCGTTTAGGGATTTCTGGACAAGTCTTGACTTTCAGCTCACATTCTAGCTACTGTCACAAAGACCACCCAGGATTTCTACACCTCGGGGCTTTTGTTCAGGTGGCTCCCACGCCAAAGACGTCCTCCCTCACGCCCTTTTCTCCTCCCAGGTCTAAGACCACCTCTGCGGAGAGGCCCTCCTGGTTGACCCCTCTTGTTCACCCCTGCGGTTCCGCGACCGCTGCAGTTCCAGTGCTGACGCCTCCACTTGTAACTGCCATATCTTGCCCAGAACACCAGGGTCCCGGCCCCCGGCTCTCAGGTAGGCCTCACGCACGGCCCTAGGGAGCGGGGGGGTGGGGAACAGAAAGATAATAAGACAGTTTTTCCTGGATGATCACCACTCCGCCCCATGCCCGTCCAGCAACGCGGACCTCACTCGATCTCCGCAGCTAAGGTTCCTGGGTTGGCTTGCAGCACCCGGCAATTCAGCTCAGCTTCCGGCCAGGCGTTCGGCCAAGTCCTGGCGCCGGGAAACGACGTCACGCATCCGACAGGGTTTCCCGCCGCCCCGCCCTCGCCTTGCGCTTCCAGAACGGGGTCCGAGAGGTCTCACCCTGCCTGGGGCTGAAGTTCTTGAACGCGCGTTTTCAACATCTCTAGAGCTTCCCGTGTCTGTCCGGCGACTGCCCGGAGTTCTCGAAGTTGCCGTTCCAGGCCGAATAAGCGGGACATTCCGCCCGGAGCCCCACCTTGGAGGCGCCTGTTTAGTTCTGAGGGAGTAAGGGACCGAATCGGAACGCGTACGAACCCAGCGGCGAGGGGCGGGGCGTATCCCAAACCCCGTCTCTTCCTCACCCTGGCCGCGTAGCTCCAGGGTTCGGCTCTGCGCTTCCGTTTCTGCCACGCGCCGGGCGCGGGTCCTGTACAGCGCCCGCATTCTCTCGCGGGGGGTCCCTGCAACCTCGGAGGTGGGGCCCTCTGTTATCCAGGGTCCCATTTTCTGTATGGACAGCCGCAGCCACTGCACCTGGAGGTAACAGTGACCCTCGATCTTTGTAGGGATAATCGGCCCCATGTATGGTCTAAAACTATGAAGGGGCGTTACCTCCTCTGTTAACCTGTTTAGAGCAGATTTGTTGGCCTCCTGGACCGAGCCGCACTGGAGTTCTGACACAACCTGGGAACACAATGTAAAATGAGGAGTTTTGCGGGTCCAGCTCTCGGGAATATCCATCCCCCTCCGGAGGCGGTCCTTACCGCGGTACCCGGTGATTCCGTAGCTACTGAGGGCTGTGTTCCAATTGTCCCTTCCCGGGTCAAGCGGCCAATGCAAAAGCGCTGAGTGTGGGTGGCCAACAGGGCCCCGGAGCGGAAAACCATGTCACAGGACTCACAGGGCAGGAGCTCTGGCTCCTCAGAGTTGGAGGCCATGTAAGGGAACGGTCTTCCCGACACCAGCCTAGTCCTGCAGAAGGGGCAGAGAACAGGGGCACGGCAGAGGCAGAAGGGAAAGCTCAGATCTTTTTCAGGTTTGTTTGGGGAGGAGCCTTAGTTCCCTGGGCAGCAATTACAGGCCCGGGCAGGTTAGGAGAGTGGGTGGGGTAACCTTGCCACTTTTGGGAGAAGCTCTAGGCTTGGAAAAAAAGTGTCAGTCAGTTCCAACTCATTGCTAACATTGCATCTTGGTTTCCCTGCTTATGTTATTAAAGGGAAACAAACTGATGCCTTCTACACTAACCAGGCCCTTATGACTTACTCCATCTTTGGTTATTTCATAGCCTCAGACATGCAAGTGTATCTTTTTAACAGGTGTACTCCAACGTGGATATAACACAAGTTAACTGCTATTTGTCAGTCCAGGGAAAACCCGGGAAAGGTGGTGTTCTGTCAGGAAACCATCTTTTCCCTGAAATGAAAAGTTCTTTCTAGTAACATGCCTCTCTGAAGCAACCACAACTTTTGCACAACCAAATCACACATGGGCAGCAGTCTCCCTAACTCCCATCCACAGCTGTAGAGGGGGATAATGAGCACAGTCCAAGCAATGAAAACTGCCAGAGAATGTAATAAATCAGATGAGAATCAATTCCACAAAGAAATCCCTTCACCCAAGGACTAAGCTGACTCTTTTCTAGCCGGTCCAATTATCCTCCCCATTCCCAAACCTCCCCATCCCCACAGTTTCAAAGAAGCCCCCCTTTCTAGACAGGTAGTTAAGGTATCTCCTCCTATATAATGTTTCAAGTATGTGATCTCAGTTCAACTTAATTCCAACAGATTACATTTTTAGAACTGTTGTAAAAGCTAGTAAATGGCAAAGCCCAAATTTCAACCTACTCTTCTATTTTTTATTCATTCATTTTTTTGGGTACCAGGGACTGAACTCAGAGGCACTCAACCACTAAGCCACATCCCCAGCCCTATTTTTTTTTTAATTTTTTTTTAGTTGTTGATGGACCTTTATTTTATTTATTTATATGCTGTGCTAAGAATTGAAACCAGTGCCTCACACACGCTAGGCAAATGCTGAACCGCAACCCCAGCTCCCCAGGCCTATTTTTTAGGGACAGGGTCTCACTGAGTTGCTTTTTGCAATTCACTGTTGCTGAGGTTGGCTTTGAATTCACAATCCTGACTCAGCCTCCAGAGCTGCTGGGATTACAGGTATGCACCACCCCTGAGCTGGGCAAGCATAGCATTTTGGCTACAACATTTTTTTTTAGTTCATTTTGTATATTTCATTGATATTTTAATTTAAAAAAAATTGGTTTTGTAGTTGGAGATGGACATACACCTTTATTTTTTATGTGATGCTAAGGAATGAACCAGTGCCTCACACATGCTAGGCAAGCACTCTCCCATTGAGCTACAGCCCCAGCCCTATTTCATTAATTTTAAGATGCACTTTTTTTCATATTACAACAGTGATGTCAGGATTCACAATTAGAGATGCTGGGACTGTGGGTGCGGCTCCATGGTAGAGAGCTTCCCTAGCACATGCAAAGCCCTGGGTTCAATCCACAGTCACACACACACACACACACACACACGATGCCATCTTACATTCAATGAAATATGATAGCCAATAATTCTTATTAGCTCTATCTCAGCTGCCTTCACCAGTTTGCATATGGATCATTCTACTAGCTGTGGGCACTGTAATACACCAGTAGGTTATCTCCCTCCCTGGCCCTTAGAATCTAGCCAACATCCAGCTGATTACTCTGCATCTACTCTCTGTCCTCTGACCCAGAGCCCACTCTATAAGTTATCTGTCTAATATGCAATCAGGCTTATTACTCCTCTGCTTGTCTCCTATTAGGGTATGATATGGGTCCTTTATCTATTAGGGACAAAGTACTGTAGGGACAGCAAAGAGTGTCAGATGCTGCTTTTTTTTACTTCTATTTGTCTATCAAATCTTTGCCTAAAGTTTCATTTTTTTCTGAAACAGCTATTTATTCTCTCCCCTACTGGGCCAGGCACTCCTTGCAACCCTTGTCTTGCATAATGCCTGGGACATAAAATAGGGCTTGGGAAGTATTTGTTCAATGAAAAAACCTTCTTCCCCAACTGGTCACCTAGCCAGCACAGGATCTTTAGGAGGAAAACTGAGGCAAGAACTTTCTTTAAAAAAAGCACACTGGTAAATACATGGGCACGTAAATGGTTTCAGGGAGGAAAATCTGGTTTCTGACTTTATTACACATCCACATCAAAAAATATCTGCTAGGGGATGTAGCTTAGCGGTGGAGTGCTTCCTAATTTTAAATAAAACATACTTCTTACACAAGAAATCTAAACTGATGCAAAATATTTATTCCAAGTTAGTTATTTTATGCAGTAGTTTTTCCCCTCAACAGACTTGTGATAACCACATCTTTTAAATCTGTAAATAATGTTATCAAAATAATCTTAATCTTTGAAATCTCACAAAAATTTATATTTTACAATCCACCCTGAATATCAAGGCTGCAAGAATAACACAACATTTCCTATATCCAAATATTTTACAGCTGTACCCGAAAAGGAAAAAGAAAACAAAAACAAACAAACAAAAACCACATATGCTTTGTTAAGGGCTAAAGTTACCCGAGCAGCCAAAAATAAAATAAAATATCCAAATTATTAGCATTAATTTAATACAATTATAACTTCAATAGTCACTTTGTCATTGACAATGATTGCTTGAGCACGGGGGTGAGTGCCCCAAGGGCTGGTAGTAGAAGCTGTTGCTGCAGACCAGTGTCTCCTCTCTGCATCTCTGCACTGCCAGCTCCCACCTGTGCATCGCCCCATATGTACTGTGTGTGTGTATTTAAAAAAATTCCCACCACACAAACTTCTATTAAGCAGGTAACAGGGAAGAACAACAACAAAAGCTAAACAAGCCAACTGCTCTTTCTTTGGGATATGATTATTTCCCTTGTGCATGAAGTATTCAACAACATTAAGAAAAGGAAAAGGAAAAAAGAACGATTTCTTCTGTATATTCCCTAAACACACAAGCTGAGTTTACTGGGTCAGATTAACTGTGAGCATTTATATGCCTACTTCCAGGCATCATCATCTGATGTTTCACTGCTACTCGTTTCTGTGTCTGAGTCCTCGAACTCTGCTTTGCAAGTGCTTCTCCAAGGGGAGAACAGGCTGGAACTGCGGCTCTGCAAGAAGCCATTCTTTCCAAAGCCATTTCTTCTCAGCTGTAGTTAGTACAGGAGAGAAAGAAAACGACCCATCAATGACAACACTGGCCTGTGGGACACAGGAAAAACCCAGGCCTCAATTTGACTGGAGGTAGAATGGGACATGGGGGAACCTTAGATCTCTTAAGATCTTTGAAGATATCTCACAGTAGGGCTTTTCAAACTTTAATGTACAAATAATTATCAAAGGATGGCTTTTTTTGTATTTTTTTGGTACTAAGGTACTGGTAATTGAATCCTGGGGTGCTTTTACCACTGAGCTACATCTCCAGTTCTTTTTATTTTTTGAGATATGGTCTAAGTTGCTTAGGACTTAACTAACTTGCTGAGGCTGGACTTGAACTCATAATCCTGCTGCCTCAGCCTCCTTAGTAGCCAGTAGGCATGTGCCACCATGGCAAGGACCTTTTCAACATGCAGATTGTGATTCAGTATGCGGAGGTGGGATTTGAGGTTTTCTGAGTTTTGAGTGGTACGGTCTTATGTTAGTTTGTATGTTTTCCTTCTGTAGGACTTATCCAATTGTCATTTATATTTTAAATGTATGTCAACAGAATGTAAACTCAAAGAGGTTTACAGAAGCTTCATTTGTTTTGTTCATGGTTGTAAACCTAAGGATCTGGCAGTTTTTTTTTTTTTTTTTTTTTTTTTTTGCAGTGCTGGGTGCTGGGGATTTAATGCAGGGCTTCACCTATGTAAGGCAAGAGATCTACTAGTGAGCCAAATCCCTAGCCTCTGGCAGTGTTTTATTCAGAGAAAGTGGCCACACATTTGTTGAATAAATTCACATGTCTTTTGGTTTCTTAGTTCTCACCAGAGCACCAAAAGGACTATAAGGCTGAGTATAGAGAAAGTTCTGGCTGCTTCATAAACAGAGCTCAGACCTTTGGAATACAATCTTGAGGTTCTGATAAGGGGTTAGAGCTGTGAGGATGAAAGAACATGTTATCTTCTGGAATCTGCTAGTCACTGGCCTCGTTTATATATCTAACACTGGAGATTCTTTTGCTCAGGCAGTTTGATGCTCCTTTATACTTCTACTAGGATAATTATTTTATACTTTCTTTTTCAAGGTCTCTATCTCATTTAGGGCTTCCTGAGGGAAAGGACTGTCCTGACTCCTTTCTTAGTAGCTAACTGGTCTCCAGGGAAGATTTATGACATACCTGCTCTGTCTTCATGTGGAACTCTTTTAGCTCTTCCTCTGTGAGAGGAAGGCAATTCTCATCATTTTCAGGATATTCCTGCCATCCCATTGCTTTCAGTAACCTGGTGGAGGCAGAAGAACAAAGAAAATATGACAACAGTAAGCCTAAGTGGGAAGTCTACAGCTTTTCACAGAAAATTGGGACATTTTCACATGTACCTAAAGGTCTTTCAATTTCATGGGATTGTGGCCTCTCTCAGAACCTAATCCTAAAGTTCCTCTGGAACAAGAGCCTTCTTTAGGAAAATACTGCCATACTTGGCAGGCTCCACATGCTATTAGCTGTGCCTAAGAAAGCTGGCTACTTTATGTTCAAAGGCCTCATTTAAGCACCAGGCTCCATGTATCAGGGTTTCAAGCTTTCCAAGGCTCCTTGAAAGGGATTTTATGGTAACTGCTGACTTGGGCCAGCACCACAGTCCCAGGAAACAGATTCTCATTTCTCTCCCTCTCTGACTGCAGCCACAAACTGAGTCTGAAATTAAATGACAGGAAAACTATGGCTAGGAGATAGTGAAAAACTTGTCCAACTCTGTGAGAGAATACCCAGTTGCCAATAGGTCAATCTGGAATAGTAAAAAAGTTATAGTGCTCAGTTCAGTGCTATCCAAGATGTCTTAAGAATTTCAAGGTCTTAACAGGTCACACACAGCATTCTTTGTGATCTTGTACTCACCTGTGCTCTGCTTCCAGAGAGTGTGACAAGACCCCCCCTTCTTCTACCACAGGGAGAGAAAGACCATTCTGAAGACAGCCTTCCTCTCCATTTTCCTTTGGTTCAGGTGTGCTGTTGTCCTCCAACTGCAATAAAGAAAAGGAAGGACACACTTGATTTAGTGATCCTTTTTTTTCTTTCAGTGCCACGGATTAAAGCTAAAGATGCTTAATTACTGAGCCACATTCCCCAGCACCCCCCCCCCCCCCCGCCCTTTTTTGTGGTGCTGGGAATCTAACCCACGGCCTTGTGCTTGCAAGGCAAGCACTTTACCGACTGAGCTATATCCCCAGCCCTCCCCAGCCCTTTAAAAAATTCTAAAATTTGAGGTTGGTTTCAAATTTGTAATCCTCCTATCTCAGCCTCCAGTTACTGGGATTGTATGCATGCACCACACCCAGCTTAATGATCCTTTGTGATAAGCAACTTATAAAATCAAGGAGTCAGAACCCAGGAAAGTGCTTTCTGAAGAAAACCCCAGCCCACAGGTTTTTCCCTCTTAAAAATGGGGACCTGCTATATAAAAAATGGAGTCTCAAAGCCTATATGGAGGTGCTGGGGATGTGGCTGTGTGGTAGAGCACTTGCATAGCATGTGTGAGGCACTGGGTTCGATCCTCAGCACCACGTAAAAATAAAATAAAGGCATTGTATCCATCTACAACTAAAAATATATTTTAAAAAATAGCCTATATAGAATGGCAAAAGATCCAGAATAGCTGACACGATATCTATTGAAAGAGAAGAACAAAGTTGGAAGACTGATATTACCAGTCATTAAGGCTTACTGTAATAGCAAGAATAATTAAAAGACAGTGTGGTTATTGCAAAATAGACAAACAGCAATGGAACAGAGTCCAGAAATACATAGTAAACTGATCTTTGAAAAGGGAACAAAGGTGATAAAATGGAGAAGACAGTTTTTTCAACAAAGATAATGGAAACAATTGGACATCCACATGCAAAGAAAATGAGCCTAACTGAAGACTTTACACCCTTCACAAAAATTAACTCAAAATTATAGCTCTAAATTTAACTACAAATCCATAAAACACCTAAAAATAATATAGGAGAAAATACAGATGACTTTAAATATATCAATGATTAGTCTACATACAACATCAAAGGCATGATCTATAAAAACTGATAAGTGGACTTTATTAAAAACACATATAAAAAATTTTCTGCTCTGCAAAAGACACTGTCAAGAAAATGAAAAGACAAGCCACACAGAGGGAGGAAATGTTTGCACATGAGATATCTGATAGAAGGACTGTTATCCAAACTCCACAAAGAACTCTTAAAATTCAACAATAAAGCAACCTGATTTAAAAATAGGCAGAAGATCTGAACATAAAATGTAGATGACAAATAGGCATGTGAAAGGATGTGCCACATCTCATATCATTTAGGGAAATGCAAATTAAAACAATCAAGATACCATTATATACATAGAAGGGTCAAAATCCACAACATGGATAACATAAAATTCTGTTATGTGGAGCAATCGGAACTCTCCTGCATTACTGGTAGGAATGTAAATGGTACCCCTTTGGAAGACAGTTTGGTGGTTTCTTACAAAACTACATATGCAACCAAATACAGTGAGGCATGTCTACAATCCCAGTACTTGTGAGACTGAGGCAGGAGAACTGTCAAGTTGAAAGTCAGCCTTGGCAATTTAGCAAAAGACTGTCTCAAAAAATAAAAAGGGTTGGAGATGTAGTTCAGTATTAAACTGCCCCTGGGATCAACTGCCTGTACCCAAAACAAAAACAAACCAAACCCCTCATCCAAACCCAAAACCCCTCAACGTGCTCTTACCTTAAAATCCAGCCAGCACAGTGGCTGGTATTCACCTAAAGGACCTGACAACTAATGCCCATATAAAAACTTGCACACAGTTGTTTATAACAACTTTATTCATAACTGCTAGAACTTGGAAGCAATTAATATATCCTTCAATAGATGAACCCAGTGATCATTAAAATAAATCCTAATTTGAATTTCTGATGAACAATGAATTAAACTCACTTTACTAAAGGTTCTAGAAGGTCGATACTCTTACAGATACTATATACATTTTAAAATCTTGTCACTTCTTTCACTCTTGAAGGGTGGTGGTGGGGGGACCACCCACATATAACAAAGGAAAATACCTATACTATCCCAGAAAACCCCTATGCTCTTACATCCTCCAGCTTGTCGCAGTCTCTGTTCTCTGTAAAGTCTCCATTCCGGTCATCCTTCAGAGTCTTCAGGAACTCACTTTTTCTGTCAGTGGTTCGGCGGGTCAACTTGGTCAGCCGAGAGGAGCTGATCTCAATTGGAGGGGTAATGCTGGAGGGACTCTAGGCAAATATCACAAATAGGTTGCTCCTGACAGCAAAGAGCAAGCACTGGGATTCTTTAGATTATTTCTTACATGGCATGGTTTCCACAATTTGGTAGCCCATTTAATACTCTCACCTTTTACCAAAAAAATAATCCTTTTATTTAACAACTTATTTTTGCAGGGTTTTTATAGTTAAGACTTGCTGGCCTATATAGCACCTTTTTGATCCTTCTACAGACACCAGAATGCTGGGGTAGGTCTATCACAGAACATTTACCCTGCTCAGCTATTGCCCACTTTTGGATGCTCATAATGGGAGACAATAGCAAAGAAATAATTCTCAGTTAAGTAAAATTACCAAAGAAATGGCATTACAGCCACATAGTCATGCTGCCTATCTTAGTGTAAGTAAGTGGGAAATGGCAACTTTAGAAAAGTGTGTCCTGCATCATCCTCACTCACCTCTTTGGGAGAGCTGAGAACTGCGCCACCAGCCAGTACCACTGGTTTGGTAACAGAGATTGGATTGGTAAATGCAGACTCCCGGCTAGAGGAAAGGGATCCTGATTTGTGTTCCATTCTGCTAGATTTCCATGCATTGGGCTACACAGGAATAAATATATCAGTCAAAATAAGCACATAAACAGGAACTCAGCTTGTAAAATCATAAAGCAAAGAGTGAAATGTTATTTGGGAATGTAATTTCCCAGAGCTTACCTGTCTCAACATGTTTGGGAGGTGTGCAAACCCTTTCTGAGGTTAGACACTTGAAGGATAAAGGAAGATGGGAAACAGAGGAGCCATATGGGATGTTAACAGGTATTTCTCAAAAGAGCTCTCTACTTCAATCAGCCTGAGAGGTGCTGGGGTGATCAAAGTTCAATGGCTCTCATTACTGTGCTATTTCTCAAAGTGTTTAAATGCACAGATGAATTTGACAAGATGTCCCATTTTACCCAATTTTTCTTTTATGATGTTATTAACTTCCACAAAACACATCAGGAAATGCTGTTTTCTAGGAACTTTGAAGGCAAGAAGCTACTTCAAGGCTATCCGGGTCTTGTCAATAGCTGGACAATCCTGTTTTAGTCAAGAGCCCCCTCCCTCTTTTGGTACCAGCAACTGAACCCAGGGACACTTAATCACTGAGTCACATCCCTAGCCGTTTTTTTTTTTTTTTTTTTTTTTTAAAACAGGGTCTTGCTAAGTTGTTGAGGCTGATTTTAAACTTTCAATCCTCCTGCCTCAGCTTACTGAGCTGCTGGGATTACAGGTGTGCACCACTGTACCTAGCAGAGGCCCCTTTTTTTCTTAGCTTTGAGGTCTGGTCATAACCCCAACTGTGATGACAGCATATATCTGGAATGCTTCATTTTTTGAGTCAGTGACACTGAGACCAAGGAAGACGAAGCAGGTCAATGGAACAGGGCTGAAGCAAGAGGAAAATTTCTACTTATTTTTCCAGACTAAAATATTAGAATCAAGAGATTAAATAATTCCTTTCTTGGGTTGAGGGCACTATAGATGACATAGTAACTTTACAAAAGGAATTAATTTTACTGAATATCTACCAGGGGCTTGCCATATAATTTTATTCTTAAACACATCAGGTATAATCAGTATTATTTTTGTGGGATCAGGGACTGAATTCTAGGGTGCTTTACCACTGAACTACATCCTCAGTCTTTATTTTTTGAGACAGGGTCTCATTAAGTTGTTGAGGCTGGCCTCAAACTTGCAGCCCTCCTGTTCTGCCTCCAGAGTCATTAGGATTACAGGTATGTGCCACTGCCCAAAGCTTAGGTAAATTATGTTGATTTTACTTTATGGAGAACCACACTTACTTGAGTTTCTGCTACAGTAGTACAAAAGGTTTACCAGATAGTCTTACATGTAATAGAATGCCTGTATCTATGCTTAATTTTATTCCAACTTAATCTTTAGTAACTTAAACATATTTTGTTCCCTGCAATACTTACCTCTATCCCCATTTTTATAAAACGGCTCTTTCATAAATAACCAAAAATCTTATCCTTACATTACAAAGGATAGCTTTCAAAAATATTTCTTTGGGGAATGATATATTGCTCACTGCCAAACTTTTCTAAACCTATCTCTTCCCTTTCTGGAGTCCCTGATTCTCTAGGTTTTGTTCTTACCTCCTGAATTCCTTTCAGTCTTTTCAACTGATACAGGAATTCTATAGTTTTCTATGCTCAGTACTTTTTTTTTTTTTTTTTTTAACCTTTGTTTTATTTATTTTTATGTGGTTCTGAGGATCAAACCAGTGCCTCACACATGCTAGGTAAGTGCTCTACCACTGAGCTACAACCCCAGCCCCTGCTGTTATCTTTTCCTAGGTGACTTTCATTAGAAAAACTAATTCTGTGGAACCATTCAATCGGTTTAAAATAAAATTATGTAGATAATTTGTAAAACTGTATCTCTACCCCCAGCCTTTCCCCTTTTATAAAGGCCTACCTAAAGTCTTCTTTGTCCATCACTTCACTCATACCAGCCACACAGAATCACTTGCCTCCTCCCAAACATGGCATGTTCTGCCTCCATTTTTGGGTAATGGTTCTTTTTGCCTAGAATGTCCCACCCATTTTATTTGGTCTCTAACAAACTCATACTTTTAAAACTTTCATTTACTGAGCAATTAGGATGAGTCAGGAACTGTATTTCAGTATCTTTAAAACTTTAACTTCATTCTTTCACAATTATGTGACAGATATAATTAACTCTTTAATTTTTTAGGGAAAAGTTAGAAAAATTAAATAACTTCAAGATACTAGCCCTAGAGAGTGATACAAAGATTCCAACTTAGTCAACTTTTAACTCTGAAGTCTGAATTCTCAACTTCTTTTCTATTCTTCCTTCAAGATGGGAGGCATTCTGGAACAGTACCAAGAGGCCTGCTGTTAAGTTAGACCTGGTTTAAGAGTCTTGACTGTATTTTTTTTGGTACAGGGACTGAACCAGGGGCTCTTAACCACTGAGCCACATGCTCAGCCCTTTTTTGTATTTTATTTAGACAGGGTCTGAGTTGCTTAGGGCCTCACTAAATAGCTGAGGCTGGCTTTTAACTTGAGATTCTCCCGCCTCAGCCTCCTGAGCCATTGGGATTACAGGCGTGCACCAACACACTGGCCTGAGTCCTGACTCTTACTACTAATTAGTTATTGAATCTCAAATTACATAATTTTTTTTACCTCCCAGGACTGAGAAGTAAATGTGCTAATATGTGTAAAAGGCCTCACAAAGGTCTTAGAACACAGTAAGATGCCAACAGACAGTTCTTTTCCCTTTACCACATTTTTTTTTGTTCCCCCACAAATGGGGATTGAACCCAGGGCCTTGGGCTTACAAGGCAAGCACTCTACCAACTGAGCTATATCCCCAGCCCCCCTTTACCACATATTTGAACTCAGTTAGCTACAAAGATTTTAAGAACCCTCCCCAAGCAGAATATAATTAAAAAAACAAAACAAAACAAAAAAAAACTGTCTTTTATTTTGTGCTTCTAGTGACATAGTGCTTATTTATTTAGATACTGGGGTTTGAATACAGGGGTGCTTTACCACTGAGTCACATTCCCAGCCCTCTTTTGGAGACAGGGTCTCACTAAGTTGCCAAGGTTAACCTTGAAATTGCGATCCTCCCACCTTGCGCCCCCAAGCTGCTGGGATTATAGGTGTGTGCACCATGCTCTGTTGAGTATTCAATATATAAATACTAAATTTTAGTAACAATTGCTAATAACCAGATAAAATACATAAATGGAAAAATCAACATCTACCTATTAGTCATCTCATTTCTGCCTTCCTTTAACGTTTCACATTCAGGGTACACAAAAACCATACTCATCAATTTTCCTAAAAACTGATTTTCCATAGTTAGCCCAGTTTTTAGGTAAGAATGCTCAGTGTACTCTGCTTTCTTTCTCTAATATTCTTACAGTGTATTCTGTTTTCCCACTATAGGTCATTACCACCTCCCTTCTCTGTGAACTGTCATCATCCTGTTCAGGCTTCGTAATCTTCGAAAAGGACAGTAATGACACCTTTACATAGTTTTCTCTTCACTTTGCCTAGAACAGGACTAAAGTAATGTTATGCTCTATATCATGATTTTTATCCTTGAAGACAATGACATTGTCTTACTTATTTTTGTAGTTTCTATGGTCTTAACAGAATGCTTGCAGACATCTCAAATGAAATAACTTATTAAAACTCTCTATATACTCTTAGGGATGGGACAAACATTAAGGTATATTGACATGCTGGTAACAGGTACCATTTATTGACATTTTACTATGTGTCATTTTAAGTACTCTATTACTTAAGTCTCATTTACTCCTCACAAAAAACTTAAAAGGTGGGTATTATGTTTATAATACCCTATTTTATAGATGAAGAAACTGAAACCAAGAAGTTACAAAAACTTGCTTAAGGTCATACTACAAGAGCAAAATGGGATTTATTTATTACTCCAAAGCCCTGCTATTAACTTCCATTATAGAGTGTTTCTTCATAATACCTGCTCTCTTCACTTGAATTAACATTCTTTCTCTTCTACATCAGAGGAGTAAGTATCCTAAACCCTTTCAAAGATAATTCATACTGTTTAGATTTGAAAAGTCCATTAAAGGTAATGTGTTGAAGGACTGCTTTCCAGACCATGGGGCTATTGAGAAGTGGTGAAATTTTTAGGAGGAATGGCCTAGTGAAAGGAAGTTCAGATCATTAGGGGTTTCCCCTTGGAGGGAATATTGAGACCCCAGCCCTTTCCTGTCTATCTCCTTGCTCTCTGGTCACCTAGAGTTGAACAGTTCTCCTGTGCCACACATTCCCATCAGTCATAATTGATGCTAGACTTCTTTGTATTGTTCATAAGTATCAAACACAGTGCTTGTGCACAATGGTAAGTGAATTAATGCTCACTGGTTCTTCTTTTAAGAACACTAACTTTTAATTGTTTCCTTAGGCTATAATTCATTCAAGAAATTATGTGCTTATATAAAGGTGATAGGAATATAAATATGAAGAGGATTCAAAGCCTGCCCTTAAGGAGGTTATACATAGTTGTAAAAGAAAAAGACTTATAAAGAAGTTGGCATGACCTTGAAGAGAAAAGAAGAGAAAAAAGGGGCAGTAAGATGAAAAAGATAGAAGGCACTTAGGTTATGAAGAATTAATTATACTTGTGACCACTAAGTAGTTCGAACACTGAATTATCAGGTGAAAAATTGACAACTACCATCCTGAAGTGTTTTTGTATGGCTCAGGAGCTAATTATTTTTACATGTTTAAAGGGATACAAAGTAAGATGTAATACATAACAAAGACCATATGTAACCAGAAAAGACTAAAATATTTATTATCTGGCTCTTCATTAAAAAAAAAAAAAAAAAAAAAAAAAAAAAAAAAAAAGTACCAATCCCTGCTATAAATGGTTTAGAACCACTGAAAGGATTTAGGAAGGGATATGATATATTCAGTTTTTCTTTTCTTTCCTTTCATTATTTTTTTTGGGGGGTGGGGGTGGGGGGAGGATGGAGTCTATGTTGCCCAGTCTGGCCTCCAACTCCTGGGCTCAAGTGATCCTCCTGCCTCAGTCTCCTTAGTAGCTGGGACTATAGGTGCGTGCCACCGCGCCTGGCTGTATTCAACTGTTTTAGGATGATCATTCTGGCAGTTCTGTGGAAGATGAATATAGGAGAGATAAGAAAATAAAAGAGTACACTGCAACACTAAATGTGAGATGACAAGGTCTTAAACAAGAACAGTACAGAGGGAATCACTGATAGGGACTTTATAATTACTTGGCTGAGGGGAATGAGTGAGAAGGGTGAGGAGGAAGAGGAAAGATGCAGCCAAGGTAGTCAGCAGAGTGATCAAATGAATGTTAATGCTACTGGTGGAAAAGCAAACTAGGAGGAGTAGGTTTATGAGATGAAGCTAATCCAGCTGGCAGCTGCAGAGAGTCTGGAGATAGTACAATGCTACATATAAGGTACTGAATGAATGTCTGATGAATGATGTTTGATAGGAAAAAAAAAATTTACTAAAATGTTTTCTGATTTACTCCCAAACTTATGTTGTACAGGTTCTTACACTGATTCCAAATTATACCTTGGAAGGAGGTGGTGCAGGCTTAGGAACCAAGTTCTTATAAACACTTGGAACCATGGTTGACAATTTGTTCCCATTTGCATGGTGAGATCCTGGTGAGGTGAATGCAGCAGAGAAGGCAGCAGCAGGATCCTCTTTGGAAACTTTTTTGATAACTAGCATCTTGGAGGGTTGCTTGGCACTAGGTGGATTTTCTGTGAAATACAACAGTGGAGACATAAAAGAATATCACACTTGTTGAGTAACATAAAACATGGTTTATACCAAGGTCTCACCTTCAACAAATAAGGTGAGAGTTGAGACCAAGAGGCAAACATTTCCTGGTGTTCACTTAAAAGATATTCTTAAAAGCAAAACTACTTGGGAACTATAGGGAAAATGGCAGCATATGAAGCATGTGGTATTAAATTCAAAAACCAAACAAAAAGCACAAAGATGTTAGCAGTCTTAAGAGACAAAATTTGTCTACTGTACAATGTTATCAGTCAGACAAGGACTATATAAGAATATATCCAAAGATAGCAGCTCCTGACAGCAAAGGGAGTGAAGAAATGAGGTAACTGGGGAAAGAAGTCTGCCATGGAACTCTGTGGTGAGCAACAATAGAGCAAAGTCATACACCCCTAACAAAGAAGAGGTACAGCAATCACTCTTAATTCTATAATACTGGATTCAAACCCAGGATTTAGATATGGAAAGTCTTCCTGAATAATACACCTGGCTATACACAGAACCCATCTCATGAAGGGGCCAAGAGAGTTCAATTTGTAAATGTCAAAGGTTACAATGCCACAGATCATGTTTTGAGATACCCCGATTCTTTTTTCTTTTTTTGTGGTGCTGGGGATTGAACCCAGGGCCTTGTGCTTGCAAGTCGAGCACTCTACCAACTGAGCTATCTCTCCAGCCTTACACTGATACTTATTTCAATTTTTTGTGTATTATTATTCACCCAAAATACAAATAAACACATGCACTTATCTTTTCCCCTTGCCCTACACATTTATAATTGCCAAAAACTCAGCAACTGGAACTGAGATGCACCGGATGTGGTATTATACCACCTTTCAAAGAATTCTTCTTTTTAAACTGCTGAGGATTGAACCCAGGGCCTTGCTCTTGCCATTGAGCTATATCCCTAGCTCTCAAAGAATACTTCTGAAGTGTATGTAGTAATATGGTGGAATATTCAAGATTATACTGTTATGTAGACTCACATATATTTATGAGATATTCACAACACATAAATATAATAACAAAAAATAACTATTTTAAATGAATTAGCAATGCTAACTTTAAAATTACTTTTTATGACTTTATATTATTATTCCTTTACTTAAAATCTCCTTCCAAAATAAAGGTTCTAAAAGCTTTCAATTATCTGTACTCTGATTACATTTCAATGGTATTTTGAGGGGCAGAGTAATCTGCTATTCTTTTAGACACTTAAATTAGTGAAGAACTAACAGGAGTTAGTTACCAAGGGCAAATGGATGAGATGAGATGAGAAGCAAGAGATAAAGAAACAAGAAAAAGAATTTTTGCTCCTCTCCCTGGTAAGAAAAAATTTAAAGTTTTGCCTTTAAAATGGCAAAATCTACCTACCCCACACTCCAGAAGGGGTCCCAATAGGTCTGCATGGCTGATTCTGTTTGCCAGCTTCTGGATTCAAAGAAGGCTAGGAAAAAAGGGATATGAATGGTTGATATAAAAAGCTTATCATTTTGGGACTTTTGCAAAGTAGCCATCACCATGGAACCTATCAAATAATTACAAGTTATTAGCACTAATTCAATGTTGTATTTAAAATTATAATAAGTGTTGAAATGCAAAACCAACAGGTGTTATGTTGTATTTAGGCTCTCTTGAGTTTTACTTACTCTGATATAAGTGGGATTTATTTTGTATATTAACAGACTAAACGTCTAAGTTCCCACCTTCCTATGATAGGTACTCTACATAAGGAGGCACAGAAAGTTGAACAAATAAGGATGTGGGATCATCTTTCACAGATTTAAGGAAGATAATCTGATCAGTGAAATGCATAGTATTCAATGCACTTCTAAGACTCCATTACAGTGAGGTCAACCATGTGCCAGGTCTGGTCAGTGAAATGCATAGTATTCAATGCACTTCTAAGACTCCATTACAGTGAGGTCAACCATGTGCCAGGTATTGCTAGGAATAAAAGGCAAAAAAGGGCCTTTGTCAAACCTCACAGTTACCATATCACTATAAAGATAAACTTGTAGACACAAAAGTACCATAAAAGGTTCCAGAAACTATGATAAAAATTTGCATTAGGGAAGGACTGCTGAGGGAGGAAAGGATAATTCCACTTGAAAGAGAAATGTTGTCAGAAAAGGTTTTGTTTTAAGTGAGAACTAAGAAGAGTCTTAGATAAATTCCAAACTGGAAAATGGGTGATTCAAGGACAGAAAGTGCAATGACATACCAAATAGGAAAGCATGAAAAAGAACAGTGTATTGAGAGATCTGCAGTTAGCTAGCATGATTAGTGCTACGGAATAAAAGGAGGTCTTCTACAGGAAAACAGGTATCTGGCAAAACTGGCAACAGCTGACTTGTGGGAGCATCTTTTAGGGAGATTGTTTTATTCTATAGTAATGGGGATCCACTCTTCAGGCACAGAGTTAACATGATCCAATCATTAATTTATAAGTCACTGTGGTAGGAGCTTGGAAAGATGGCTGTAAACATTTAGTTTAAATATCGAGACTATTAGGAGACCAACTGCACAGCCTGGAAAAGTAATCAAAGCAACAGGAGTAGAGGAAGAGATGAGGGGAAAGACAGAAAAGAATTAAGAATAATAGACTGGATTGTATGTGGGTATGAGGATGACACCAGTGTTCAAGACCAAACTTTACAATGTGGTAACAGGGTAGGAAAATATCTTTCCAACACAAATGCCTTTAGAATATTAAAGAATAAAAAGACACTCAGAGGGCTGGGGAGATAGCTCAGCTGGTAGAGTGCTTGCCTCACAAGCACAAGGCCCTGAGTTCGATCCCCAGCGCCTCAAAAAAAAAAAAAAAAAAAAAAAAAAAAGACACTCAGAATCTAGTAGAAAGCATCTAAGCCAGAACCTCTAGAACAGTCAAGAGAAATAAAATAAAAGTTGTATCCCATTTGTGTACAATGAATCAAAATAATAATTAAAAAAAAGTTAAAAAAAAGAATCTCTAAAGGTGGGGTCCCAGCTGGAATATATTCCTTTGTCAAGGTGAGAACCATTAGAAGTACAAGCACAAATACATGTGACCTAGTGAACATCGTAACTTAGTCAAGCCTACCTAAAAACACTGCTTACAACACTTACATTAGCCTACTCCTACAGCCAGGCAAAATCAATATGAAGCCTATTTTATAATAAACAACACAGTCTATTTTATAATAAAATGTAAATATCCTATGTATCCTAAGTGTAAATATCCTATGTAAAGTGTCAAATATCCTATTCAGTAACTTACGTTACTTACGTTACTGAATACTACGCTGAAAATGAAAAAACAGAATGGTTGTATGGATATGCTTTTGCATCACTGTGAAGTTAAGTGGAACCATCAAAATTGGGACCATTTGAATTAAAAGATAAACACCCCATAATTTCTCTTTTAACCCTATTTGGTTTTGATTCTACAATTAATCACTTTTCACTGCTGAGTGATGCTTGAATCCAGGGCCTCACATAGACCAAGCACTCTACCACCAAGCTATACCTGCAGCTATTGACCACATATTTAATATTTACCACCATTGTTTTTGTTAGTGTCTTTCTGGTTGTCTGAAGTTTGTTCTTTAGTAACTTCCTTAGGAAAAGCAGTAGGAAAAAAATCCTGAGTTCTTACACATTGATGTTTGTGATCTTTATAACTGAGAAAGTTTCATAGAATATAAACCCTTTTTTCATATATTCTAACTCCATTTATTTTTGTTATAAAGTTTTGCTGTTGAAGCACTCTACCACTGAGCCACAACCCCAGTCCCAATATTTTTTTTTGTCTTTTTAAAAAATTTTAGTTGTAGGTGGACACATTACTTTTTTTTTTTTTTTTTTTTAATTTTTATGCGGTACTGAGGCTAGAACCCAGTACCTCATGTGTGTTAGGTAAGTGCTCTACCACTGAGTTACAACCCCAGCCCAGTCTTTTAATTCTTGAAAAATGTGTTCATTCTTTTGTATCCCTTTTTGCTGAGTCTTTTTTCCCTGGAATCTTTCACTTCTTTCCAGAGATCTAGTACCATAAGCATTTCTGGATTATGTTGTTCTTTACCATTTTTAAAATATCATTTAAAGTTTTAAGAGAATAAGTTACAGTTCTTATCTGTTTTGTGGTTATGTCCTACAGGTGTACTTTACTTTGTTAGGATGTTACTCTTTTAAAAGAAATTTTTTTTTTAAATAATAAGGTAGGGGCTGGGGATGTAGCCCAGTGGTAGGGTGCTTGCCTAGCATGTACAAGACCCTGGGTTCAGTCTTCAGCATATCACACACGCACGTGCACGCACACACACAGATACACACACACACACAAAGGTAGAAAAGGAATTTGACCTTGATTCTTTCATGTTGCTCATTTATATGTGATTAGCTTCTGTGGATGTGGTTCTAGCTAGCTTTTCATGCTCTTGTTTTCATAGTGTTCAAAAATATAGTAACTTGCTTTTCTTTAATGCTGGATGTTCTGCCCCTCCCCCCCTTTTATGTGAAATTTCCCTTTCCTTTGTCTATTATGTGTCTTTGCACAGCTCAGTCTGGATTATATTTCCAACAACTGGAGACTTTGTTGTAAATAGGAATATCAGGGGGCTGGGGTTGGGGCTCTGTGGTAGAGTGCTGAGGCACTGGGTTCGATTCTCAGCACAAGAAAGATTCTCAGTACTTCCCCCCTCAGAGAAGCACCTCAACAATTGTTCTGCCATTCTGAGAGCTATAGCTGAGTACTTTCAAACAGGGTCTGAACACATTTAATAACAATAGCAGTGACCATTAAAAAAAAAAAATCTATGTGTCATCAGGTATAGTGGCACATGCCTGTAATCCCAGCAATGTGGAAGGCTGAGGCAGGAGAATTTCAAGTTTGACCCTGTCTCAGTAAAATAAAAAGGGCTGGGGAGAGAACTGAGTGGCAAAGCATTTCTGTATTTAATCCCTAGAACAAAACAAAAACAGAAAAACCCAACTATACGTCAAGATCTGTACTAAGTGATTCACATACATTATTTAACATACATCATAGTACAATATTGTAAGGTATGCATACATTACTATCTCTACCTAATAATTCAGGGACAATTACAACAATTTAACTTGCTCAAGGTAACAATATAGGACTATTTTAAAACAAAAATAACTTTTTATTAATGTAAAGTAATACAGAAAACCAGCTCTGAACAATTCAGTCCCCAAACACCTTAAAACCTATAAACAGTGCCCCCTCACCACAGGGATTTGGGGATTGAACCCAGGGGCACTCTCCACTGAATTACATCCCAGCCCTTTTCATTTTTTGGTTTTGTAACAGGGTCTTGCTAAATTGCCCAGAGTGACCTCAAACTTGCAATCCTCCTGCCTCGGTCTTCTGAGTAGCTAGGATAGGCAGGTACCATAGCACATGGCTAATTTGTAATTTGTATATTACTCCTCTTTCTTGATATATCCTTTTCTTCTTTGGCTAATCACTTTCAGTTCACCTTATTGCTATTCCACAGGTTCTGCTCTAAGCCATCTCCCCCTCTTACTAATATATTACGTTCCTTTAGTGAGTCTATCTGCCCCAAACTGCAACTGTTATTTCTATTCCAAGGGCACATCCTTCTCACTTATCTCTTTGGCATAAGTTCTATTACCTTCTCCCACCAATTATGCATTTTCTGTTTTTCAAGTTAATTACATATCAGTCATAAATTCACTTTGGATAGATTCCTTACTTTTGACTCTTCCTTCTCCAATTACAATACCTCAGTTCAAGTCCTCTAGATTTAGCCTCCAAAACAAGGGCTTTTACAACCTAAATGTCCATCAACTAGAAAATGGATAAATACAAATATATTTACATAATAGGGTATTTACTACATAGTAATGAAAAAAATCCAGAGCAAGTTCTTTCAATCATGGTACTAATGACCTTTTGGGGTGGCTATATGTTTTTTATGGGATGTCCAGGACATTGTAGTTGTTTAGTAACATCCCTGATATCTACACCCTAGATGTCAGTAGCACTAATTCCAGGTATAACAAACTGCCTCTAAATATTATAAATTGTCCCTTGGGGGCTAAAGAGTCCCAGGTTGAGAACTACCAAACTGGAACCATATGTATCAACATATATAAAAGTCGAACAATTTTATACAATTGAAAAGAATTATAGTATGAACTACTATTCATACACAGTTCATAAACAGTTCCAAAGTTTATGGATGTATATGTACATGGTATGATTTTATCCAAACGTGCCTGAAGAAGTTAAAACAGTGTAATTAAAACAGTCATTACCTCTAGGAGGACAACAGAATTAAGGAAGCCTTAACTGTGTGCCTAGTATCTTGTCTTTTTCTAAAAGAATAGTCTAGAACAATATTTGGCAAAATGTCACTATTCCAGAGTTGAGTGATATACATAGTGGGTAGTTTTTCCCTCATATTTTTTTGTGTCTTTATTGCATAAAAATGTAAAAGCAAAGTAATTTGCCCTTATTCGTCTTTTTTAAGGTTAGATTGACAGCAAACTTCCCTTTAAATCACTTAACAGGTGAAGACAATGTCACCTTAATAAAAATTTTTTCCTGATGTCAATTAGTTTCCCAATAGGAATATTGAAGGTCTAATACAGAACTGAGTTTAAACTTCAACTCATGTTATTTCTTTTTTCTTAATATTTTTTTTAGTTGTAGATGGACACAATATCTTTATTTCGTTTATTTATACGTAACGCTGAGAATCAAACCCAGTGCCTCACACATGCTAGGCAAATGCTCTACTACTGAGCAACTCCAAGTTCCTGCATTATTTCTTGTTTGTCACAATCTTCTCTTTTTTACCAAAGCACAGATGAAATTAAAAGTACTGGGAATTCAAATAAACTTGTTTTCTATATGCTCAGTCAGCTATGGTTATAAGATGTATTTTAAACATTTTAAGTCAGATATAAATTATGTCATCATCGTGGGCTCAATGAATTATGTGGAATAAAAGCATAAAGGAAAGTTATATAAAAGCAATGTAATGGGGCTGGGGTTGTGGCTCAGTGGTAGAATGCTTGCCTAGTATGTGTGAGGCACTGGGTTCAATCCTCAGCACTGCATATAAATGAATAAAATAAAGGTCTTTCAACAAACAAACAAAAAAAGCAACATTAAGGGCTGCGACTGTAGATTGTAACTCAGTGGTAGAGCGCTTGCCTTTTGTGTGTAAGGCATTGGGTTCAATCCTCAGCGCCACATGAAAATAAATAAAGGTATTGTGTCCGTCTACAACTTAAATGCAATGCAAAATTTTTTTGTTGTTAAAGTTTTTGTTATTGGTTTGAAGGGAATTTCACAATTCCCTTAATTATGATGAGCAATTAAGACCATAGTCATTTCCACAAGTCTTTCTTGTATTTCCTCATAAATTTAATGCATAAGTAATGAAAATTACAATTTGGTCTTGTAGTAATTTGTATGCTACTGGATATCTGGGTCATTCTGGATAAACACGCAAGAGTTTGTCACGGAACTATAGACTTCCAAAGATAAAAGTTTTGAAGGACTTCCTGGAGACAGGAATTAATATATAACATTTACATCAAGGACCCTAGGACTTTCAAGACTTGGGGAAGAGAGACTGATGTTCAAACTTGACTTCTCTTTAGTTAATTTTTTAATTTTTTTGGTGCTGGGGATTGAACACAGGACCTTGTGCTTTGACAGACAAGCGCTCTCGTCACTGAGCTGTAAGTTCCAACTTAATTAGTTGACTTTATTGTTGAAGGGCTGTAATGGAAGTTTCTGGTAACTCAAGATACTGAGGCAGAAGGAGTTCAAATCTGAGGCCAGCCTCAGCAACTCAGTAAAACCCTGTTGCAACATAAAAAATAAAAAGGTTGGGGATGTAGCTCAGTGGTAGAGCTAGGTTCAATCCCCAATACCAAAAAAGAAGTGGTGAATGGTTAATATGCTACTTGAGTTGTACTATTTAAATAACTACATAGTTGCTACATGTAGTCATTAAGCACTAAAATGTACCTACGATCTATGCTAAGATGTGCTATAAATATAGAAAACAAAGTAAAGACCTAATACAAAAAATAATGCACATTATCTCAATAATTTAAGGATAGAGTACATGTTAAAGTGATAATATTCTGGATGTATTTGGTCAAATAAAATATTTTGTTAAATTTTAAAAATGTACTCTTAAAAATTCCACTTTTCATTAGATGCCAAAAAGTATATAATTCAACACGATTGCATTAAAATCTTATTGAACATATGTAACAGCTTAAACACTCAAAATTGCATATTCCTAAAAATTACTATAATTTTATATAATAGAGAGCAACATTGAAAGGAAAAAGTCTCTTATGATAATTTATGTTTAGATACCAAACTTTAGAAAACTTAAGGAAAATTATAATTTTTTTTTAACATTCCAAAAGTCTAATAGTGAAAAATGTAATAAGATTTGCCCTAAGTCACACAGGAACTTCAGTCATCATCTTCAAAGTAATCAACTCAACTCCTTTCCTTTAAAAATAAACCTAATAGGGACTCCCTTTTCTGTCATAGTACTAATAGAGTCTTGTATTTAAGACCTAATTTATTGGGTTTTAACTACAAACCTAGGGCTTCATACTTACAAAGTCTTCCTCTTCAAACTGCAACTTATCCACCTTGTCTTCTTTCTTTTCTTCCCTAATCTCTGTAGGTGGCTTTTCCTGAAAGGCACAGCCTTTCCGGGAGTGAAAGCTGCCATTCCAGTGTCGATGGTTCCCTGTGCCACCTCCACTACGCTGGCTCATGCCATCATGACCTCGGGAAGAGCTGTGCCAACCAGATAGGTTCCCTGTGATTCCAGCATATGCTCCCTTAGAGACACCAGAGTCCACAGAATCATGGCGGAACAGGGAGGGCTGGTGCCAGGAATCTAGAATAGTAAGAAAAAATAACACAGCAGATTGTTTGATTCCTGGAAATTCAGAAATTGACTGGGCCAGATGCTTCCTGATCTGGTTTATGGTACTGCCAAAAGGCCTTCAGCTGTTCAGTAAAAAGTCCATACAAAGAAACCACTAGATAAATCTTTTGTCAGACAAGTTCTAAATGAATTCTTGAACTAAAAAGATGATTAATGAGATCATAAAAGTGTTAGACCTAGGGATGGGGTTATGGTTCAGTGGTAGAGCACTTGCCTGGCCTGTGTGAGGCACTGGGTTTGAGTCTCAGTAACACATATAAATAAATAAATAAAATAAAGGTCCATCAACAATTAAAAAACTACTAGAGGAGCTAATCAAGAATATGGTCACAAAGGATTCTATTTCTTAGATATAGATACGCACTAAAGCCTGGGCTTACTTGTCCTGGACTATATAGTTTATATATAGTCATGTAAGTTGGACATAGCTCACCTCCTGTAGTTCGTAGGGGCCCATTGTTAAAAAAGCCATCAGAGGAATTGTGTCGGCGACGGCTCACTCCAAATCTACCTTCTCCTCGGGATAGGTGCTCTCCGTGCTTTTCAAAGGTGGATGTAGGTGACTAAGACGATAAAGTACAGAGAGGCAAATAGGTAAGTAAATTAGTCTCTTTTGATATTTTAATAGGTTTTGTATCAGGTGTTCAAAAAATAAGTAATAATGGTGGCAGAAACCTGCATTATGAGTATACAGATCTTAGGAGTACCATAGGACTCAAAATTAATTTAGAGAAGTGCTAGGTTACTTAAGTATTAACTCACTACCTTCATCCCAAAAGGGGAGAAAAGGTGATCACTTATTTGCCTAAGAAGGGGGGGTCATCAATATCCCTAAGTAATAAGCCCCCAAATTTTATACTTACAAATATTAATCTTATGATAGAGTAAGAGAAAAAGCAAGATGCCTGCCTTGAAAATAATTCTGAACAGTTTTATTAATTCTATAAATTAATCTAGAATTAGAGAAAAAGCAATGGTTCAAATATCACTTTGGTAACCATTAACATCTACAAAGTTTTATCTGCAAAGATTACTTAACAATAACAATTTTTGCATTAAAACCCATTTTACATATGAGAAAATAAGTCAGGGAGATTAAGTCTTTGAATTTATATAACTCAAAGAAAGCAGTTTGGCAAACATTATAAATTAACTCATATTCATTCATATTTCAAAGAACTGAATTCTATGGCTTTTTTTTTTTTTTTTTTTTTCCATGCTGTAAATGATAGTTTGTGATGGTTGATTTTAGTTGTCAACTTGTGAAGGGATGCCTAGAAAATGGGTAAAGCATAGTTCTAGGTGTGTCTATAAGGGTATTTCCAGACAAGATTTGTGTTTGGATCAGGGGACTGAATAGGAAAGACCCACCCTGAACATGGGTGGCACTGAGGGGCCTAGATAGAACACAGAAGTAGAATAGGGAAGCTCTCACTCACACTTCTTGAGCAGGTGTGGTTTTCTGCTGATATTGCTACTGCTTCTAATTTTGTGGCTTCCTGCTTCTTAGATGGAGCAGCTACCAGTTTTCCTGGCTCTCAAGCAGGCAGATGGCCACTGTGGAACTATTGAGTCTCTCTGTGTGAGCCAATAACTTCTTAGAACTATACATTCTTGTTGCTTTTATTTCTCTGGAGAAACCTAATACTATTTAGTCATGAAAAATATGGGTAGGTTTGACAATGACTTATAGAAAAATTACAGGCAGGAGCACAGACATTTTTACATCTATTTTCTTACTATCAATATCCTTAACAATACTTGCTATTGTCAGTCTTTTACCCATTCCAGTGGGTTACAAAGATCTTTTCCTATGATTATGTCCTAAAAGTTTTACTGTTTTAGTTTGTTAAATTTAGATTTTAATCCATTTCAAGTTAATTTTTGTGTAGATAGAGGTTGCAGTGCTCCACCTCACCCAGTTATTCCAGGACCATCTGTTAAAACAAACAAAAAACCAAGCAAAAACAAAACATCACTTCCCCATTGAATTTTTACCTTGGCAATTAAGTCAAAAGTTAACTGACATTATATATACAGGCCTATTTTGCATTCCCTATTACATTTCATTACTTTTTATGTCTATCCTTAACCCCAAACCATATAACTTTGCTACTGTACCTTTATTGAAAGGGTTGAAATAATATCTTTAAAATCTGTTATTTAGTTCATGGTTCTAAAACAATTATTTGCTTTTTAAAGTGTTTTTCTGGATCTAACATCCCTTCCCAAAGACTTCAGACTAGACTAAATCATGAGATTTTGGGAATTTTAAGAAGACAATTCAAAATGAAGTTCTGAACATAAGGTTTTATGCCTAGAGGAGACCAGAAACATCTTCCCCAAAATTAACATTTAAAAAAAATTGACCATTTAAAAAATACTGCTTATTAATTTTTTTCTCCTTAATTAGTTGGCAAAATGGAAAGCACTTTTAATTTTACTAGATTCACAACGGTTTCCTTTATCAACAACCCAGGATTTCTTCTGTGTCCTGTGAGTAGGTCTGCTTTAATCATATGAACTGGTTGTTCCATTTGTCTTTACCCCCAATACAAAACACATTTCCTTCCAAATGATTAATGCCTCTAAAAAAATTTCAAGGATTTTTTTTTTTTTTTAATTTCTAGGATTTAATATGAGAACCACCTAGAAGCTGAACAATCAATGTCTACCCCCTTTTCCTCCTCCTCTACTATCATAGTTGAATGTGCATTCATGCCAAAGTTCTATTTTCCCAAGGGTCATTTCCCTTTTACCTCTGCCTCTTTGTCAAGTCAATGGGTTAGGAGGTATATTATTACCAAAGTTTGCTGCAGCTAATGCAAAAAGGCTTAAGGGTACCATGTAATGATGCGAACTGCCTATTTATATGCTGTTTAAAGAAAGGTAATGAGTCTATGAAAACATTTTTTAAATCTTTAGGCAAGACTGAATACATATTAAAAAACAAGCAAAGACAATCTATGTTTTACAAATTATATCCTAATAAAGTATGTTAAAAAAGAAATCAAAGGCCTGGGGATGTGGCTCAGTTGGTAGAGTGCCTGCCTCCCAAGCACAAGGCCCTTGGTTCAATCCCCAGTACTGCCAAAAAAGAGAGAGAGAGAGAGAGAGAGAGAGAGAGAGAGAGAGAGAGAGAGAGAGAGAGAGAGAGCGCGCGAGAGAGAAAGAGAGAGAGAGAAAAAAGAAATCAAAAACCAAAACCAGTTTGAGTCTGTAAAACAGAGGCCACAGGCCAGGAAGGGAAGAAAGTAACTGGTATTTGAGTATATACTAGAGGGATGGAGATGAGTACCTTAGCTGACTGTGGTGTTGAGAAATTTAGCCAAGCAGGAACAAAGTCATGCTGCGCCATTTAGGTCCAGTGTCTTTTCAGCAAGGTGAGGCATCCAACCTCATGGCCAGGATCTGAAAATGGGAAAACTCAAATCACTTACGCTTTTAAGACTCTGATACCAGATTATAAAGTAATCTGTGATTAACCTATGATCTTTCTTTATAGAAGCCCTGTCCTCTGAGACTCTCTATAGAACCCTCTAAGGGTTCAAATTTCATAGAAGCTATAAACAAAGCAATGGTCTGTAAATATATGACCATGAAAAACATATAAACAGAAAACTATGATATAAGTTTGGAAGGTCATATGAAAGAATCTAATGCATTCTTGAGTTACAAGAGAAGAACCTGAAGAATAAATACCTGAACACAAAATAGATACTTATGAAAAGAGAACAACTTGATTCAGTCAGGTACTTGGATAAATTCTGACCAAAGAAGTAGAAAAGCTCTTCCTAGAGAAGGAATATATAACCTCTCAAGAACTTTTTCACTTAGTTCACATTAATTTCCTCAAATACCCACTAGTACCAGTCTTCCAGAGATTTGTTGTTTGAAATCCTATTGATATTCTCCAAAATTAAATACTGCAGAAAGCAACGGATATTTTTCACAGCACACATACAGCTTTCTTCCAAAATTAACGCGTCCGGAGAATATTTACCCCAGAGTGAAACTCTGTGGTCCTGTTTTCCGAATTCCTTGACGCTACCAGTTGGCTCCCTCACGAGGTCTTCTTGTTAAAAAGGTGCTTAAGCAGTCTGGTCAGCAGCACGACTTGTGATGAAGCACAAAGAAGCCTGGCTCTATGTGGCTCACTTTCTGAGTCCCTCTAATTGCTCATCCTAAACTACCTAGTTCCTGACTCGCTTCCAAAAAGGGGAAGGGGGGAGGGGAAGGGGGAAGGGGAACATAAAAAGTATTTGTTACATTTAAAAAGGGGGGTAAGGGGAAAGAGCTATGTCTATGTTCACCTCATTCAACTTCCTTGAGTAATGGCACTATGATGATGCTTAAATAGGTAATACATGGACATTTGCACAGTGAGTGCGAACTGTTCATAACAAGGTCATAGCTACACAGGTCGCCTCATGTGTGGGCAAGTAATGTCATCAAGGTGACAGATCAAAAATATAATATTAAAGCACTATAAAAGATCTGAGTAATCAACTCCAGTGGCAAATAAACACATAACAAAGCCCTTAAAACATAAATGTCATTATTCTTACACAACTGCTAAAAATAGTGTGCAGATATGTATTTATATTTGTCTTAAAGTTTAAAATCTATACATATATGAAATCTTGTTAAAAAAAAAAAAAAATCAGACAGGAACTTGATATACTTTTCCCTCCAAGAATAGCAGCTTTCAAGGCAAATTTCTTGGTATAAAGCTCCTAAATGTATATTCTATTTCTTTGGTCTTCAATATTTATAAATTCAGAACAAAATTTTAAAAAGTAGAAAGACAGGGGGTAAGGAATAGTCAAGAAGTTCCAAAATGAGGTTTTCTTCTTTTTCAGTTTTCCGTATTTCACTTGTTTTGCTTCTTCCCCAAAACTGAATTCAGCTACTGGAAGGTGATATGAAGAATCTTCTACTGCTTTGGTAGAGAAGTCACTTTTTATTTTGGATCCATTTCCATCATTACTCAATCATTAAAAAGGCCACATGAATCTACCAATCTGTAAAAAGAAAAAACAAAATAACACATACACTCTCAAGAGGAAAAATCACTGTCATACACAATTGCTGAAGTGAGACACAAATGGAGGCTGGGGGGTGCATTCTGGCAGAGGGACAAGGCTAAGCAGACTGAGGGGCTTACATGCAGCAAGATGCCTTGGACAGGTGTTGCAATCTAGGTGTGGTGAGAAGAGAATCCACACAAGAGATAGGTGGTAACCAGAGGTTGATTACATACTGGGAATTGATCAAAAACAGTAATAAGGAAAAATGGGAGCCACATTTCTTACTGTAGAAGAAAGGAGACAATGCTAAAATTTCAATACTTAAATGGAATCACAATGAGTAAATCTGCAAAATAACAAAAGCAGTACTTAACTGACCTAAAGCATTCTTTTTTTTTTTTTTTTTTTTTTTTTGCAGTTGAACCCAGGGCCTTGTGCAAGGCAAGCGCTCTACCAACCGAGCCATATCCCCAGCCCCTAAAGCATTCTTATCAATAAAATGGAAAAAAAAAAGAAAAAGCAATAAAGCAAACCTAAAAAAAGAGGAAAGGGGAGGGGAAAGAGGTAGCAAAAAAGAGAGAATAATAAACATAATTATTTCAAAAACAATAAAGATTATTTTTAAAAAGATAAATAGGAGGGAAGCTGGTAAAATGATTAAGGAAAAGGATACAAAATAAGGACAGCATGAAAAGGAGGAAATAAAACAACAAATTAAGAAATACCACAAACAGCTGGGTACAGTGGTGCATGCCTGTAATCCCAGGAGCTTTGGGAAGCTGAGGCAGGAGGATCAAGAGTTCGAGTCAGCCTCAGCAAAAGTGAGGCACTAAAAAACTCAGAGAGACCCTGTCTCTAAATAAAAATACAAAAAAATAGGGCTGGGGATGTGGTCGAGTGCCCCTGAGTTCAATCCCCAGTAGCAAACAAACAAACAAACAAACAAAACAATCAAACAAACAAAATGGAAAATCTTAAACTAAATAAATCTCTATGAAATAGCAAAACTGGCCCAAAAACATAAAACCTGAATAGACCGTAAATGTTATTATATACCCCCATGGACACTGAAAGGTGAGATAGAAAGACCCTCCTCCCTAAAAGGACCCAGGTAAAGAAGCTAAAAGTTTACCCTATAGTTTGCCAAATGGGTGCCAGTGCTGAGACAGGGAAGGGTTTATACATTGACCCAGAACTGGAGTTCTAGGCTACCCTATAGAAATAACAGCTAGTAATAATAGAGGTTCTGTGGTCCAGTCTATAGATTTTTATCAAAACTTATTGTTAAGATAGACTCTGCACAAGATCAGATTTTAATATAGACAGATTTTTAAAGTCAATTCGTAAAATATTTAGAAAAAAGTAAAACCAACAGGACTTGCTAACAGATGAGACATTGGGGGTAAAAGAGAAATATTGGTTCTACTTTCTAGCTTGTTCAACTAGGTTACAGTGTTCACTGATATATGGAATAAACAGACTGGTTATTTATTTTTTTTCTTCAGTATATTCAGTAAAAAATTATTATTCCCAAGAAAAAATGATAATACTGTCACTATAATTCATTTATTTGGGGAAAATATCAATCAAATCAAGTTTCTAATGGAAAAGACATAATTAATTGTTACATACTTTTTGTCATTAAGAACTCTGGTTGAGCCAGGCATGGTGGCACATGCCTGTAATTCCAGTGGCTCAGGAGGCTGAGGCAGGAGGATCTCAGGTTCAAGGCCAGCCTCATCAACTTAGCGAGGCTCTGTCTCAAAATAAAAAAGGACTGGGGAGGGGGCTCCGTGATTTAGCACCTTGGATTCAATCCCTTGTACCCCAAATAAAACAAAAACAAACAAAAAACCTAAGTTGAAACCACAGAGAACCTGAAGATCAAGGTAAGGATGTGACTCACCCATTAGACACAGAGAAAATGCAATACTGAATTCAGACCATTTCTCCTTTTAACACTACTTAAGACATATTCTGGTTTTCCAGTTGACACATACCACCTTTTCAGTTCTTTACATAATTCTGAGTTTGCATAGCCAACTGATGCAGTGATTGCAAAAGAAATACTGACTGGCAATGCTTTGCTACTGGTATGAAAATTCTAAAGTTGGTATATATCCCATTAATAACTACTTACCTACCACTCTCATTATACAAACATATATACATTATACATATTATACAACAGTATGATCTATGCATTCATGTGCAGAGTATGTGATGGGAGGGAACACATAAATCAGTGTTTAGTGGAAAGAAACTGCTGTAATTTGGATGTTGGAAGTCCATGTGTTAAAGGCTTGGTCCTCAGGGTGGCACCATGGGGAGGTAGTGGAACCTTTAAGAGGTGGGGCCTACTGAGAGATCTTTAGGTCGCTGATCTTTAGGTCACTGGGAGTATGACTCTGAAAAAGACTGTGGAATCCTGGCCCCCTCCTAGCTCTGCTTCGCTTCCTGGTCCAAAAGGTGAGCAGTTATGCTTTGCTCTGCTCTCCCACCATGATGTGCTGCCTTGCCACAGGCCCAAACAGATCATGGCTGAAAACCTCCAAAACTGTGAGCCAAAATAAACATTTTCTCTTTGGAAGCTGATTCATTTCAGATATTCTGTTACAGTGACAGAAAACGGAGGAACACAAGAACAAATAAAATAAGATGAAAAAGGAAAGATAAAAGAAAAATTCTTGTTCTGGAAGTAAATGACTAAAAAGAAACATGCCAAAATGTCAATAATGGTTTTATTAGGAGTCAGAATTGTGGGCATTTTGCTTTATGTTCTTCATCAGTCAAATGCTTTTTAATAATAAAATTACTTTGCTCTGCAAAAAATTTTAACAAAAGTTTGTCATTTTTCTTTTCTTTTTTTTAACTAAGGATTGAACTCAGGGCATCACAAATGCTAGGTAGTGCTCTACCAATGACCCACATCCCTAGCCCTTTTTGTTTTGAGATAAGGTCTCACTAATTTGTCCAAGCTGGCCTTAAAATTGCTATCCTCCTGCCTCAGTCTCCTGAGTAACTGAGACTAGAGGTGTGTACAACCTCTAGTTTACTTGCCTGGCAAGTAAAGTTCTTTTGGGGATGTGGCTATTTGTATACAGTGACTAACTGGAGAGTTTATGCTTATAACCGAGAATTTAAAAAAAAAAAAAAATACATGTTTTTAGTTGTTGATGGATACAATATCTTCATTTTTACACACACACACACACACACACACACACACACACACACACACACACACACAGTGCTGAGGATCCAACCCAGTGCTTCACGTGTTATACACCTGCTCTGCCATCAAGACATAACAACAGCATGATTATTACTGAAAATTTTTGAGAAAGAAAAATACACCACTTAAGACTATCTTAGAACTTTAAAAAACCATGAAAGACTAGATAGGAGGGGTGATTAAGATTCCTTTTTTTATTTGAACATTTGAAAAATGAGATGTCAAGCATGTGCTCTGGAGCTCAAAGGACAAGTCTGTTTTAAAGGTATAGTTTGGGGAATTTCCAGTGTTTGGTAGACAATGTAGTAAGTCAGAAGAGATGAGACTGGGGACAAAAAGACTACAAAAAGAAAAATTCTCAAGCCTGTTTCATTAATTTTCCATGTCTATCTGTCACTCTTCTGTCTCCAATGACAACTCAAAAAATTAACACTTTTACAAAAGCTAGTTTTTTAGGTACTAGCCTAATCTATCAGCTGACATTCTTTGTTTCTAAATTCAGGATCAAATTATATTACTATGGTGCTCAGTAGTGCCTGGTTTTTCACCAGCAATAAAATAGAATTTAAAAACATGACAGACAAGAAATAAACTTTACCACCTCTCAAGAATAACCTAAAGTCATGTCTAAGATCCCAGTGACTCAGGAGGCAGAGTCAGGCTGGCAAGTTTGAGGTCAGCCTCAACAACTGAGACCCTGGCTCAAAATAAAAAATAAAAAGGGCCAGGGATGCAGCTCAATGCTAAAGTGCCCCTCTTGGGTTCAATCCCCAGTACTAAAAACAAAAACAAACAACAATAAAAAAAATAAGCCCAGTCTCCTCTAGTTCTCTATCTAGAAGATATCTCCCCCTCTGAAATCCTAAAAGTACTATAATTATGCCTTGTAGGGCATAAACTCTTGCTCCTTTCAGAACAGTTATAAATATTTGTCTAAGCTACATGTAAGCCAAAAACTTCTAAGAATCCTGCCCTTGGCCTTCTTTGAAATGCACACAGCCTGTAACTATTGTGGTACTTCATATATGTTCACCAACAGATGAACAGATCTATCAAACACAAACACAGTATAAACATACAACAGACTATTTAGCTATAAAAACGAAGTACTGATTCATGCTATAACACGAACCTTGAGAGGGTATGGGTGCTTATAACTTAAGAGGTTTCACTTTAGTGTAATAAAAGTTCTGGAACTAGACAGCCAGCGGTGTCACGCAACACTGAATGTACTTCATGCTACCAAACTCTATAATTTAAAAATGGTTGCAATGGTAAGCTGTATGTATTTTTCCATCACTTAAAAAAAAAATTATTACACTAGAGATCTAACCCAGGGCCTTACACAGTGCTAGGCAAGAGCTCTGGTCACTGAGTCACATTCCCAGCCTACTAAATGGTTTTAATAAGGCAGTTATCATTAAATAGAATCTATACTTTAAAATATAGACAATGTACTACATCATACTTTTTTTCAGGTTTTATGTTTTTGATCCCTCCCTATGATGTGCATATAGAATCACGTGTACCTGAATACTTGATCTAGCTATTTATATTTGCTAAATACTTCAAAACCTGACTTTTCTGGTGTTCATATGTTAGGAATGTCCACAAAATATTTAATTAATTTAATAGCCTACACTGCTAGGAAAGGAGGTCCCTGTTATTTCTTCTACCTTAGGTTTCCTTTAAAATAGGTTATCACTCTGCCTCTACTCCTGAACTCAAGCACTTTAATTTTCTCCAGTCTCTGGTGTCACCAGTTACTGCTTCTGGTAACTTCAACCTCTATCTGCACTGGTTCCACCTACGCTAACAAAAAAACTCACTTCTCTCACAACATAAAACAAAATCCTTTCTAGAGCCTGTATTTTCCTCTAGGTATCTACAGTCTTTTCTCTTGGGTTTTAAAAATGCTACAGAGAGCCAGGCCTGGCAGGGCATGGCTTGGGAGACTGAAGCAGGAGGATCATGAGTTCAAAGCCAGTCTGGGCAATTTAGTGAGACCCTGTCTCTAAATAAGATACAAAAAAAGGACTGGGGATGTGACTCAGTAGTTGAGTGCCCCTGAGTTCAATCCCTGGTTAAAAAAAAAAAAAAAAAAAAATGTACAGAGGAAAGGCTACCTAACTGTCTTCATTTTCTCTCTCCTATTCCTCAATCCATAAAAAATTTAAAAAACTACTTTCCTTCCACAACTCTAATGAACACTGATATGTCCTAATTTCAAAACAGTCTCATTAAGTTACTGTATTAAGTATATGATAGGAATGAGTAACTGGGCAAATGTTTGATGACTGACAATATAAACAAAGATTTGCACTTAGGTAAAAAAAATGAATATAGATTTATAGTGTTTAAAACATTATGGGAAAAATATATATATGAAAATACTAAAAAATATTCCTAGCAAAGTAAATTAAAATGCATTTTGGGGGGATAACCAGGGACTGAACCCAGGAGTGCTTAACCACTGAGTCACATCTCCATCTCTAGCCCTTTTTTTTATATTTTCTTTAGAGACAGGGTCTCACTGAGTTGTTTAGGGCCTCTCTAAATTGTTGAGGCCGGCTTTGAACTTGTGAGCTTGAGATCCTCCTGATTCAGTCTCCCAAGCCGCTAGGATTATAGGTGTGTGCACTGTACCATGGCCCCTAAAATGTGCTTTTTCTAAAAAAGATTTTCTTAGTTGTAGATGGACACTATATCTTTATTTGTTTTTATGTGGTGCTGAGGCTTGAACCTAGTGCCTCATACATGCAAGGCAAGCACTTCACCACTGAGCTACAGCCCTAGCCCCTAAAATGCACTTTTTTTAAATTCTCAATTTTTATTTGTTCTAATTTGTTGTACAATGCAGTAGAATGCATTTATACATTTTGATAGATCATACATAAATGGAGTGTAATCTCTCATTTTTCTGATTAAACATAATATAGGATCACATCAGTCATGCAATCATATATGTACACAAGGTAACAATGTCTGTTTCACTCTAATATCATTCCTACCCCATACCCCTTCCCTTCCCTTCACTGCCCTCTCCCTAATATAAAGTAACTCTATTCTTCCCTATCCCCTCCCGGTACTTATGGTGAATTAGCATCTGCAAATCAGAGAAAATACTGGGCCTTTGGTTTTCTGGGTTTGGCTTATTTCACGTAGCATATTCTCTAACTCCATCCATTTACCATAAAATGCACTCTTAAAAACAGAATTACAAATATTCTTGAAAGGCAATTCAGGATGCAATGTGCTGTCTTTGAAACAAACAAAAAAACCCTTTTAATTCTTCCTTGTAGATAATGTAAACCATCTTAATTGTCGAAAGCATAATTTTAACTACATCTTCAATCATAAAATAAAATTTCTATTCTACAAATGCTATATAAAATAATTGAGAAGTGTTGTCTCTGTAATGCTGTTGCAGTGTGGCTGGAATATAGAGATTTTCCTCTTAATATACTATGGAAAAATAAAAAATATGCCAAGTCTGACTTTTAACCAGTCTTGTTTAATTTTGGCTCCATAAAACGTGCTTTTAAGTACAAGAGTAATAGATTCAATTTGGTCACTTGATAAGACTTCTTTGGTACAAGTTTTTGGGTATACCCCATTAAACTGAGAAGAGTTAGTTAACTAATCATTTCATCAATCAGGTAGTTTACAATCTCTGTAACCCACAGAATGGAAAAAGGATATGATCCAGTTCTCAGCTAAGAGATTATCGAAACTAATTGACAATGGTTCATGAAGTATTTGTCAATAAAAGGACTCAAAGAAGTGCATGGTACATAAAAATAGTATATTGTATAATATAAAGGTGAAAAACATGAAGTTGATTCAATATTAATTTTTTTTTAAACTAGGGATTGAACCTAAGTACTTTACCACTGAGTTTAGCTTATTCTTTTTATTTTTTGAGACAGGTCTCCCTAAGTTGCTGAGACTGGTCTCGAACTTGCGATGCTCCTGCCTCAACCTCCCAGATCCCTGGGACTACAGGTACGGGCACTGTACCCAGCATGTATTTCTTTTTATTTGCAAAATACATAGTTACTTTTGTTGATATTTCTTACTTACCTGCCATAAGAGAATACAATATACTGACCCTTTGATTATGGGTTAGAAGTATCTTCCTCCCTCTTCATGGGCTTTTTATTTATTTATTTTACTGTATTTTTTAATGAACCAAAGTTCTTAATTTTAGTCAAAACTGTACATTCCCTTTATGATTCTCATTTCTGTGCCTTATTTATAATACCCTTTCTTTTCCAAAGTCAAAGCATTTACCTATAATGTCCTCTTGGTTTTATACTTTTGCTTTTCACATTTAAGACTTCAAACATTTGGAACTGATTTATATACAGTTTAAAATCCATGTGAAATTTTATTTCTTTCCCTTTTTGTTTTTTGGTATCAGGAATTGAACCCAGGGGTGCTTAACCACTGAACCACACATCCCCAGGGCTTTTTACTTTGAGATAGGGTCTCACTAAGTTGCTTAGGACCATGCTAAGTTGCTGAGGTTGGTTTTGAAACTTGCAATCCTCCTGCCTAAGCCTTCTGAGCCATTCAGATGATAGGTGTGCACCACCTTCACGAAATTTCATTTCTTTACATGTGAGTAAGCAATCATCCCAGAAGCATTCTTTCTCCAATTACTTACAAAGCCAGCTCCATCATAAATTATTTCTACATATGTATGGGTCTATTTTCAGGATTCTGCTTCATTGGTCTTTTAATCTGTTCTTCCACTACTACCATTTGTGTCTTACCTACCTTGGTTTTATAATATTTTGTTATATAGTAGGACAAGGCTATTCCCCTTGTTCCCCATTAGTATACTTTTATTGAAGGCCTCAGCTAATGGCTTTCTCATATAAATCTTTAAATATCAGTATCAAGTTTGAGGGGGAAAATCTGTTAAGACATTTCTTAGAATAGTAATGAATCTAGATCAATACGGGAGAACTGACATCTCTATAAATCCTCCAAGATATATATGCCATCTTATATATAAAATTTAAAAATTTTCTCCATAAAGATCTTGCACACCTTTAAAATGATTTATTCTTACTTTTTTTTAAAAATAAAAGCCTTTGTTTTATGTTTTTTACATATTTTAACTCAATTTTTTTTTTTTTTTTTTTTTTTTTTTTTCCCCTGGAGGTGCTGGGATTGAACCTAGGACTTTGCACATGCTAGGCAAGTATTCTACCACTTTACTACTCCCCTGGTGCAAAAATGATTCTTTATATGATTGTTGATGAAGATGTGGTGCAAACAAGGAATTCCCACACATTGCTAGCAGAAGTGTTAAATGGTACATGACCACTTTGGAAAATAGTTTGGTGAAGGGGAAAAAAAAAAAGCTGAAGTGGTGAAACTTCTGTGACCCACTGTTTTAGTCCATTTGTTCTGCAATTATAAGATACCCGAGAATGGATAAGTTATAAAGACCAGAGACTTATTTCTCATAGTTCTGGAGAAATCGAGGAAGTCTAAGTTTGAGAGGCTGACATCTGGAGAGAACCCCTATGTGTTCATTGTCCCATGGTAGAAGGGAAAGAACATGGAAGAGAGGGAGAGGAAAAATGAGGCCTGAACTTATCAAAACAACTAATGCACTCCAAAGAAAAAGAACACTTAATTCATAAGGACAAAGCCCTCATGACATAGTAGCCTCTTAAAGGTCCCACCTCTCAACACTGTTGCCTTGGGAATTAATTTCCAACAATTTCCAACTTTGGGGGAATATATTTATAAACAGTAGCACTCACCAGTCTTAATCACACAAGGTCACAAGAAGTACTGAAGCATACTACAACATGGATGAACCTTGAAAATATTATGCTACATGAAAGAAGCCAGATACAAAAGACCATGAAGTATATGCTTCTGGATAGATGAACTACAATAGAGTACAAAAGATAGAAGAGGGGCTGGGGAGATAGCTCAGTCGGTAGAGTGCTTGCCTTGTAAGCACAAGGCCCTGGGTTCGATTCCCAGCACCCAAAAAAAAAAAAAAAAAAAGATAGAAGAAAGTAGATTATCAGCTGCCTAGGGCTGGAGAAAAATGGGAGGTAACTGCTAATAGCTATGAGATTTCTTACTGGGGGCAAGAAAAATGTTCTAATTAGTGGTAATCAGTGCACAATTTTGTAAATATCCTATGTACACTTTAGATGGGTGTGTTTAAAAAAATTTTGTAGTTGTAGATGGACAGCATGCCTTTATTTTGTTTGTTTCATTTTTATGTGGTGCTAAGGATCAAACCCATTGATGAATTCTGTGCGTGCCTCACACATGCTAGGCAAGCGCTCTGCCCCAGCCCTGGGTGTGTTTTGTTATATAAATTATAGCTCTGTATAATTTATAAATATTTACATAAATTGTACTGTTATATAAAACTGCCCTCCTCCCCAAAATCACGCTAATGACAAGTGATTGAGAATTCCCTTAGTGCCAAATGCAACACAACACAAATTATTTGTTGCAAAAGAGGAAGACTCTCTGCCTCTCATGGATCAGACTACCATTACCTTAACCGAGAATCAATCCTAGCATTACTAAAGTAGGTCAACCAGATATTATGTGTTTTATTATATGAGTAAAATGAGAAATGGTATATTCTAGCCAAAAATGTTCAAAAGTAACTACTACTTCATGCCATTAACTGTCAACTGCAGCCCCTCTTCAGTTCTGGGAATTGAACCCAGGTATACTCTACCACTGAGCTACATCCCTAGCACTTTTTTATTTTGAAGTAGATCTCAATAAACTGCTAAGGTTGACCTTGATCTGGTGATCCTCCTGCTTTAGCTTCCCAAGTGGCTGGGACTATATAGGCATGTGCCACCATTCCTTGATGACCTGTACTTAAGTTTAGAGAAAAATACAGGAATGTAAAAGGAACAAGTCACATGATGCTATAAGGATGCACTCACACAACTTTCTAAAATAGCAAGTTGATTTCATTTTAATAAAATAAAGATAGAAACCTGCATTGTGCTTAGACAATGATCTAGAAAAAATGCAGTGTTAGTAGTAGTTTCTGTAGAGGAACTATCAGTATTTACCTTTGTGTATATATACATTTTAACATCACATACTACATATACACTGCTCGTAATACAAGAATTATTACAGCAAATAATCATGTGGGAGCTTTAGTAAAACACTGATGCTCAAGCCTTACTTCAAACAAATTTTAAAAGGTTGAAAACTCCTGCTTTAAGAATTGGGGTAGAGGCTGGGGTTGTAGCTCAGAAGAGTGCTTGCCTAGCACACGTGAGGCACTGGATTGGATCCTCAGCACCACATAAAAATAGATAAAATAAAGGTATTGGGTCCATCTACAACTAAAAAAAAAAAAAAAAAAAAAAAGAATTAGGGTGGGACAGGCACAGTGAGACCCTATTAGAAGATAAATAAAATGTAAAATGGGTTGGGATGTAGTTCAGTGGTACAGAGCCCCTGGATTCAATCCTTAGTAACTAACACACACACACTGGGGGAGGATAAAACAAAAATTATTATCTATGATTGGTCTGTTAAAAAAACAAGGAAGGGTGGGGATATAGCTCAGTTGGTAGAGTGCTAGCCTCACAAGCACAGGCCCTGGGTTGAATCCCCAGCACCGTACAAAAAACAAACAAGACATTTTCAACTTATGAGTTAGGAGACAATCCTAAACAAAAGCAGTAACAAATCTTTCCAGGAATAGCAAGCTTAGAGGAGCAACATACAAATGAAAATAGACTTAAGATTGCCAGTTAATTGCAGTATTTGGGACCTGGATCCTAACTCAAAGTAGAAAAGTCAACAATCATATTCCCTGGTTGAAAATAACAATATTTAGGTAGTCTAACAAGAAAAGGAATTTATCAAAATACCCACTGAGAGTTCAAAGAATGAATGAGAGGATCCTTGACTTGGCAAATATGCAAAAAACCAAGGGAAGTGAAGCAGTCAAAACCAATGCCAAAGCTGCAACACAGGAAGAGCCTGCTCAGGAAACTGGCCCAGCTAGCAATGTCACCATCAACTGGAATGAATTCCAAACTGTCATTTTTTTTGCATCTTACTTCAGATGCACATTCCCAGTCAAGTGCATCTGATTGGCACAGCTTGGGTCACACAACCCAGCTTGGCTGTCGCGGGGGTTCTATACGTTATGTATACACAGTCTTTCCAGCTCCTCTCCCACAAAAAGAAAATAAAGGGGGTTAAAATGATAAGACAAAAGAAGTAACAAAGATAATTTTAAAGCCCAATTAGTACAATGTCCAACACAGGAATCCTGCTAGTCTTGCCACTAATAATAAACTTTAAACATTATGCTTTCTTATGCTTTACTGTGCCAACAAACACTTCCTGAAAAGTAATTTCAGAAGGTAGTAAATAATATTTATGCCTTCTCCAGGTAATCTTCTTTCTAATATTCTGTAATTCAAAGGTCATAAGAATTCACTGCCACCAAACCTAAATACTCATTATCCCACAATGTTAAAATAAAAAAAGCAATCTATTTAAATTATACAACAGTTCCAACTAAGAATGGCATGCTAAAATAAGACCAAGATAAGGTTAATTATATCAGAACCCAGGTTATTAAACATAAAACAGAAGTATATTTATTACCTGATGCAATCTGACCCATTAAATTCTGAATGTAAGATTCAGAAAACTAAACCAACGACATTCATACAAAATCCTGAAAACATAGGTTTTGTTTGTTTTGCAGCACTGAAGATTGAACCCAGTGGCAGTCCACCACTGAGCTGCATCGCTAGACCTTTTTCTTTCAAGACAGGTCTCACTAAATTGCTTAGACTGGCCTTTAACTTCCAATCCTGCTCAGCCTCCTACATGGCTAGGATTAAGGCACATGTCACTCACTGTGCCTGGTTAACTGCAAAGTTTTAAGACAAGCAAACTTGTTTCGATGGCATTTGCTCTGAAGTCACTATATCAGGCACACTACAAACAAGTAAGTCTTTCAGGAAAGATAATTTTTATTAAACAGTTTCAACTGCCCTGACCTTGAAAGGGGTGTTTCCTATGAATATAACTAAATAGACTATTGGTGACATTTACAAAACTACACAGTTTTCTTAACTGGTTTAACAGGAGTGACTACTATGGACTTGGGAGATTGGGGCAGGAGGACCACAAGTTCAAGGTCAGCCTCAGCAACTTAGCAGGGCCCTAAAGTAACTCAGCAAAACCCCGACCCAAAATAAAAAAGGGCTGGGGAGGTGTAGCTCAGTGGTAAGTGCCCTTGGGTTGTTGTTTTGTGTGTGTGTGTGTTTGGGGGGGGGGGGGAGTGTTTAAAGCCAACCTCGGCAATTAGCAAGACCTTGTCAGGGTAGACCCTCAGTGGTAGAGGGTCTCTGGGTTTAATTACCAGTTATTCCCTCTACGGTTTCACCCTCCAACTATTAGCAATTTATCCCCCCACTCCAGGGATTGAATCCAAGAGCACTTTACCACTGAACTACATCTCCAGTCCTTTTTATTTCTTCTTCTTTTTTGTGGTGCTGGGGATTGAACCCAGGGCCTTGTGCATGTAAAGCAAGCACTCAATCAACTGAGCTATATCCCCAGCTTTATTTCTTATTTTGAGATAGTGTTTTGTGAAGTTGCCCAGGATGGCCTGGAACTTGGGATTCTCTTTCCTCAACTTCCTGAGCTGCAGGGATTACAGACATGCAACACTATACCAGGTTCAAAAAATCCAATTTTAAGAAATTTTTAGACCAAATAGGTTTCGAGAAAACTGATAGCCAAACCAGGAAATAAAGCCACTGCAAACCTATCATAGTTGGTTCAATTTTATAGTATACAACCAGGAAAAGAAAAGAAGAAAAAAAAAAAAAAAAAAAAAAACAGGCAAACAAACTAGCTGGGAAAATTAATATTGAATTGGGCAGCAAAAGCAAACCAAACTTTTCACTTTACACAGCATATCAGAGGATAAATAACCAATACAATTACTCTATGCTGTTCAATGGAAAACTGCAAGGAAATTATATAGATGAGAACCACTGAATAAACTAGGAAAAAAAAAAAATACCCAAATTCACAGAATCACCTACACTCCTTCCCAACCCCACATCAAATTGCAATCTAAGCCTGTGTATCAACTACCAATTTACAGGAAATCAGGAAAATCTAGAATGTGAGAAACTCTGCAGAATAAATGACCTGGTTTCTTTAACAAAGTGCAAGGGAAAAAAATGAAAAGAGGTTTAAAAGTACGTTAGCCAACTGAAGTATCTGGGAACCTGGATCCTGACTCAAATTAGGAAAGTCAATAGAAAAGTAACATCTAACAAAGAAAAACTACTCTATGTGCCAAGATATCACTGAATTTCACTGGAATGATATGCAAAAGGTTCATTAATGACAATATTATCAAATAAATCATGAAGTTCTTATCATGATGAGACAATGTTTTAAGAACTCTACAAATATTACTATAACAACAACCCTAGGAGAAGGTACTATTTTCCCTACTTAACACAAGAAACACGCATAGAATCTTATCTAAGTAACTCTTCTAAGGTCACAAAGGTGTACATGATGAAGTTGACATTCAATCCCAGGTTCTCTACAAAGTTGGTGCCTTTTACTACCACATTATCCCATCTCTCTATATGATGTGGTGAAAACTGTCCTTCTGAATCACACAGAAAACTGCCCAAATCCTCATTTCTCACCATGTTACCAGATTAATTGCCTTCTGGAAAAATGTATATAAATCTGTAGAAGAGTTAATATAATTGATTTTAAACAATGTTGAAAGGAATGAGATTATGAACTGGGCTTATTTTATAGCATCTAATATGAGGTCCACAATAAATGGTTCCCACTGCTCTACCTACCATAACAAAGTAGAATAATTCATCAGGAGAATGAAAAGAGGAATAGATGTAACTTTGTGAGATTAAATCCAGGATGTCCTGAATGCTAAAAAAGTGCTCTACCTGCAAGCCAGCTCTTTGAATTCATCAACTGAAAAGCCCCAAACCAACTTTTCTGCATACTTATAAACTTCAAGGACAGCAATTACTTACAAGTTTTTAATATGCTGAAATTTAAATTTAAAGAAGCCAAACAAGGGTTTGCAAGTTAAATTTAAAACATACACTTTTTTTCCCCTTGATACTGAGGACTGAACACAGGGGTAATACTTTACCACAGAGCTATATTCCCGGTCTTTTAATTTTTGATTTGAGAGAAGGTCTTGCTAAGTTACTGAAAGAGCTTTGCTAAATTTCTGAGGCAGGACTCAGAAGTTGTGATTCTTATGTCTTAGCCTCCCCAGTCACTGGGGTTACAGGTGTGCACACCATGCCTGGCAAGATACAATCTTAAGATTTTTCTGGAGAAAAAAAAAATTTTTACTCCGCTATAATAAAATTATCGTCCAACTTTTGTGTGAGTGTGTTGGTGGAGGGGTTCTGGGGTTTGAACCCAAGGGCACTATACCACTAAGGTACCTCCCTAGTTCTTTTTATTTTGAGACAGGGTCTCAGTAAGTTGCTGAAGCTGGCCTTAAACTTGCAATCCTCCTGAGTAGTTGGAATTGTAGGGGTGTGTCACTGCCACCAACTGTCCAACTTTTTTCATTGTGGTAATTCTCTATACAGAAGTGTAGATTAACATGAGTCAATGTGGTTTTATCATAGAAAAAGAAGTGAACTTAATGAGCATATTAAAATTAACTTTTCTAAGAAAAGATGGTTGGGCTAGGGAATATAGCTCAGTGGTAGAGAATGTGCCTAAAATGTGCAAGGCTTTGGGGTAGAGCCCCAGCAACAACAACAACAACAAAAGACATGGTGTTATCCTGTAAATATTATAATGCTTAATACATTAAACTGTAAAGTTCTTCGGTGGAATAAATGTTTTATATTCATCCAAATATTCCTGGCTTCTAGTACACGGAAACTGCCACGAAAGTACAGTCTCCAGTGTTTCTTAAAAGAATGACTGATCTCTTTTGCTGAAAAGTGAAAAGTTTGCCCAATAGTGCAATTAAAGGCTGATTATTTGCTTTAGTAAAGGAAAACAACAGACACCTTTAAATACTTCTCTAGTATAGCCGAAATTACCTATAAAGATTCAATTTACATTATATTAGGTATATATGTTGCTTATTAGTTAAGGTATACCTATGGACAAAAGTAGTTCAATTCCTCTTACTGAATTTTTTTTTTTTTTTTTTTTAAAGTTTAAATATAGGCAGTTTCGTTTGGGGCAGACTTAGTGGGAAAAAAAAAATCACTGATTCAGAAGTAACGAAGCATAAGGTCTCCAACAGCATAATCACTAAAATACTAAAATACAGACACAACCAACTATAAGAACTTCTGAGGGGCTGGGGAGATAGCTCAGTCGGTAGAGTGCTTGCCTTGCAAGCAGAAGGCCCTGGGTTCGATTCCCAGCCCCCCCCCCCCCCAAAAAAAAGAACTTCTGAGACAGCAAGCATGTAATCTGTACCGTTACCTAGATTCCAACAGACCCTCATCTGTCTGAAATGTCACAAACCAAAATTTGCCCTTTTTATGAACTACTTTTTAATTTGGGATTCCTGAAAAAGATTTTTTGTTTTGTTTTGTTTCTCATCTTTCCAATAGTCTTACTTTTATGTTTAAAGGCAGCAGCCATAGGATCAAGCACAGTAACTAAGAGGTTTCTGAAATGGCATCTGTAGCTCAGAGGTAAATGGCACAGTCCTGGGTTTGATACCCAGCACTAAAAAGGAGTAGAAGGAGTAGAAGGAAAAACAAAACAAAGCAAAAAACAACAACAAACCCACCACATTGCTTAGGCTCAAATATGGTCTTCTACCTACTAGCTGAATGAATCTCGCCTCATTCTTCTCATCTCTAAAATGGGAGAATAAAACAGTATCTGCCCATAGGCATAAAAAAGTTATAAAAAGAACTTTGAGCAATAGTTTCAGTCCCGCGTACATTAGACAACAACCATAAAACCAATATATGCAATCTACTGAAATATGATTCAGAAATGTCTTATCTTTAAGCATTTAAAAATGAATTATAGGCTGTGGTTATAGCCTGTGCTTGCCTACTATGCACAAGGCCCTGGGTTCAATTCCCAGCACCATAAAAAAACAAAACTAAACAAAAAACAAACAAAAAAACCCTCATATATAAACAGAAATGTACTCTCACATTTCTCATCATTCCATATTTATTAAAATGGATGAACATGCCCTCCTCAGTTAAGATTTTTTTAAGGTTTATTGATTTATTTAAAAAAAAATTTTTTAGTTGTTGATGAACCTTCATTTTATGTATTTATTTGTGGAGCTGAGGATTCAACGCAGTGTCTCACACATGCCAGGCAAGCACTCCACTGCTCAGCCACAACCCCAGTCCTCAGATAAGATTTTAAAACAGCCACTGGTAAGAAAACTTTTGAATTCATTCAAAATAAAGGCTTCCCATCCCCCACTCCCAAAGTTTCAAGAGCTCTGATAAAAAAAACTATCCAGAATCAACTGAAAGAATATTTTTATCAACATGTTCAGTTTTGGGTACCCTGTAAGGTCTCACCCAAGTACAGTAAACACCATGTCAAAACACAAAGCAAATAATTTGTCATTTTTATAAAGAACTTTAAATGATTTTGTTGTAAAACCACCAAAGAAAGAACAGAAAAATTGCTAGGGGGATTAACAAAATAAATATGTTTGAAAGAATATATAAAGATATGGAAATTGACTCCTAAGGAAGAGGACTGTTTTACTACTAACTTAGAAGTTCTCTTTCACAATAGCATTTTATTTTTTAAAAGAGCAACCTGAAACTCAAGCTCCTTTCCAAATACTGAAATTTACTGTTTCTTGTTTCCAATCTATTAATTTTTTTTTTGCAGTTAAATTTCTTAATCTACTTTTTTGTTGGTTTTTAAAAAGTAAACAAAACGACAGTCTGTTTTAAAAGGCACAACAATCAGGTGCTACAAATCTAAACTGTTTTCACTCAAATGTCTTACACCATTGTAAATGTTCCGAATTTAACAGCACCCGATTTCAAGTATAGATAATCCAACAAATTATAAATTTAAGACTTTCACGTCATTTTGGGATGTAATTTATAGAGGCAAGTACGTTGTTATTAAACTGAAACACGACGAACTATTAACTTCCCGTTTTCCTGGTAAGCAATAAATATCAAAGTTAAAAGCAAGTATTTCAATAAATAAGCCAACCTCAGAACGACGATAGCAGATAAAACTGACACTACAGCACAATTTAAGCTATAAGCAATTACCAAAATAAAAAAAAAAAACAAAAACCGCACCCATTCTTAAGTAAACTTTTGGAGTAAGCAAACTTTCTGAGCCCTACCTTTGTTTCCACCTAATTAAAGTCTTCAGGACACCAATAATAGAAAACAAGAACAACTAAAAGAGCAGAAGATCCAGTCAATGTTCCATAGAGAAAAACGACTAAAATGTTACGACATGTTAACAAATTTAAGTTATCCAAGAACAGGGTACAGGGTACTTCCCCTCGCTACAGCCATTTTAGATTCAGCCTTTCTTTTGGATTCCACGAATTAGAGAGTAGATTTAAAACCGGGGAAAACACTGATTCGAAGACTTCAGGATCCACCAGCTTTCTCTCTCCGGGGGAGGAGGCTTGGCAGACACTGGAAAAGACAATCTAAATGAAAACACCCTCCTACCACGGAGAACCGGGACAGCGGACGTGAAAGTTCCTCTTTTCCCCTCAGATATTCCACATCTGACTCACACGACTTTTTCCTTTAAGGTTTTCCTTAATAGGAAAATAAAAGCCTTTGGCTCTCATTCTAAGGAAAGAAAAAAAAAAAAATGTAAACCAAGCCACTTCACCGCCACCAAGCCTAACGCCTGGAGAGTAAGGAGCCAAAGAGCCGCAGGTGAGCGTTCCGACTCAAGACCAGAGTGAAGTAGGCGCGCTCTCGCGGCGACGCTCGTGTGCAAAGCTCCACGCGCGCGGGGGAGGGGTGCCCGGTCCGAACTACGCGACCCATGGGTTCCGCTCGCCTCTCCTCCGGCGGACCTGCGCTCAACCACCTGTGAAAGACCTTCCTCCAACTAGTTTTAATACACGGGCCGGTGAGGCACCGGGCGGAGCCCCGAGCTGAGAAGGTATCAGGGTCCCCTACTGCTCCGTTGTCCGGAACTCCCACTCACCGAGCAGCGGCGGAGCTACAGCCAAGGACGAGACGCGGCGTCTAAGGACGCGTCCCTGGTTTCTTGGCCCTGCAAAGGTGACTAGCCCACAACCATAACAAAGCTCTTCCCAAAATGGCTGCCCGGCCCACAAGGCCCAGGAGGGGCAGAGTGGGTGGAGGAGGAGCGACAAACCAGCTCGGTCCTCCCCCACTCTCTCCGACTCCGCCTCACACACGCCCACCTGCAGGAGCGCATGCGCACAGGACCTCCTCCGGGGACACTGCCGGGGACCGAAGCGTCTCGGGCTGTCAACGTTCGGCCGAGGGAATGGCGGTTGTTCCCTGCCCCGCCCCCAGCTCCCTTCGGCATGGTTCAAGGAGGTGCACGGTCGCTCCTTCTCCTGTGCAGAGTAGAATCCTTTGCCTTTCCTCGTGCTGAAGGGCAGAGACCAGCCGAATTTAGTAGTCTTCCTTTGGATCCCCCGAGCCAACACTCGGGCCTGGGCGCGTGTGAATGAGTGAGAGCGCATGTATATGTGTACCCGGTCTTCCCCGCCCATTCTTTTATCAGCCTCCCACACCCAGCCGCTGGGCTAGCTCGCATCGCCAAACTACCTCAACCAGAACTAGGAAAATGATATTGGAGAGGCCTGTTTCCCGACCACTGCCCACCTTCCGCTTCTTCACGTGTGCGCGTCCTTGAGACTCCAGCCCCCAGCGGGCCTCAGGGCCCTGCTCCACAGGCCTGCGAGGGTCGACACGGCGCACTACCCGCCGGGAGCCGTAGTTCCTGGGTTCCACAGCGTCGCGCCCCCGCCCCAGCGTAGACCGGGCCTGCGCCTTTGCCAAAGCGAAAAGCCGTTTCTTCTACCCGACGTCTCATTGGGTATCGCAGGACGGGAAGGGGCGGTGCTACCATGACAGAGAACGAAACAAAGTGAAAACCAAGTGGACTTGAAACAGTACACGTAGAGTTTACTGAGGTCCTGTTCTGCACCGGTAGCTATCGGAATGATGGTAACCAAAAAGGTGGACAAGCCAGAATCCGGAGGAATGGAGGAACTGCCCGGCGTGGGCATCTAGACAAATGAGCTCTCCAAACTGTCTTCGGCTTTATCCTTACAGACGGAAGGACGCTCAAGTTGTCTGGTATCATTTCCTTTGACAGATTGATATAGAGACCCAGAGAAGACAGGGAACTTGCCCGAAATCACAGAGCCAAGAAATAAATTCAGGCCGAGGGTGGCAGGAGGAACGATATGACTTTATGGATCAGCCCCCAAACCCAAGGTTCTTAACGCTAACCTTAATTCTTGGAAGTGAAGATGCTGCCTCTTTGTGCCCTTTATTCCTTAGTGAAGTTTCTAGGTCCTAGGAAAGAAAATGGAAGTAAAAACACTCCCTTCCCAACAGTAGTAAAGAACTATAACGCGGAGTAAAATGTGTCCGGTCGACTCAACCCCGTTATTTTGCAAAGTAAAATTAGTTCCGGAGATGGCAATTTGGCCTAAACTCCAAGTCGCCTACCTTCCTCCACAACTGAGATTGTTTTAGTAGCTGTACTCTACCTTCCCGAACCCTGCAGGCAGATTTTGTTAGCTTGGAACCCTGGAAGAGAGAACAGATACCCTGTTCAACTCGATGTCAACTAGAATTAAGAATAACTTCAAGACAGAAAGTCAAGCGTGGGAACCAGTTAGCGCAAAGTCAACTTCCCACCCGGACTCATTTTTTCGGGTTCTAGGATGTGGGGAGTGGATAACTCCATTTTCCGGAAATGTGCTTTTCCGCTAATCCCTGTCCTTGAAGTTCAGCTTGCCATATACCAGCGGGACGCTGAAAAGTAAGTATCTGGGCCACGAGGGTGCACGTAGGGAACGCAGTCATCAAGGGATTGGTAGTAAATAGAAACGGGTACTCTTAGCCCCGATTTCCCGAAGATCCTTGCGTCCAAGCTCCTCCTCTTTCATAAAATGTCGGCTCGAGCCTTGCAGTTTGCACTTTTTCGGTGGAGGAAATGGGAACATTTGAAAGTTTTCACCTGAATTGGAGCCGTACGCCGTGGCAAACGCCAGCAGCTCGGGAGGCTGAGGCAAGAGGATCACATAGTTGAAGCCGGGCTCAGTAACTTAGTGAGTGAGGCCCTAAGCAACTTAGCAAGACCCTGTCTCAAATAATAAAAAGGGCTACAGACGTTCAATACCGGTGCCGAAAAAAAAAAAAAAAAAAAATCTCACCCGAATTGGGTAGATTAGTCCTGGGGTCTTTGTCCTTTATCTCCGTAGTGTCATCGGTCGTCTTTAGGCTATCAGTCTTTGCTTTAATACTCAAGAGTTGGAAATCAGGTGCCACAGTGTTCAGGGAGTTCCTGAAGGTGAGGGGAGGGTTGAGATTTTAAATGGTATGATTTGGAAAGTCCAAACTAAGAAATTGACTTTGAGCAAAAGTGAAGGAGTGGGATGTCGAGGTGTGGGTGTTATCCAAACTACTTGGAAGCCAGTGATTACTGGAGCTTTCTATCCTCCTGCCTCAGCCCCCTCAGTCACTGGGAATACAGGCCTGTGCCTCCAAATCTGGCAGTTTTGTTTTTTGAGACATCTCGTTTTTCAAGAATGGGACTGTCAGGGACTGGGATTGTAGCTCAGTGGTAGAGTGTTTGCCTAGCATGTGTGAGGCCCTGGTTTTTATCCTCAGCACCACATAAAAAAAAGTTATCGTGTCAAAAATCACATTGTGGGCTGGGGATATAGCTCAGTTGGCAGAGTGCTTGCCTTGCATGCACACAGTCCTGGGTTCAATCCCCAGCGCCACCACCACCAACAAAAAAATTTTTTAAAAAATGGGACTGTCACACCTAGATTCATATTTTCACTCAGTCTCTTACTGGTTGCTTAAGTTAATCAGGTGGTTAACCAGTCCCTCCAGAGTAAGGCAAAAAAAAAAATTTTTTTTTTTTTTTAATCCGGGATTGAACCCAGTGGTGTTTAACCACTCAACTATATCTCCAGACTTTTTGTATGTCTTTTAAAGACAGGGTCTGACTGAGTTGCTTAGAGCCTTGCTAAATTGCTGAGGCTGGATTTGAACTCCTAAACCTTCTGTCTTAGCCTCTGGAGCCACTGGGATTACAGGTGTGTGCCACTGCACCCGGCTTAAGAATAACTGTTATTATTGAGTGCTTACTTTGTGTTAGATAGTTCACAACTATTACATTTATTAACTTACTAAATTTTTATAACCAACTTACGAAGTAGCTGTTTTTACTCTTGTTTGTTTTTGCAGTGCCAGGGATTGAACCCAGGGCTTCCCATGCCCAGGACAGTCACTCTACCATGGATCTACATTCCCGGGCCCTTTATTTCAAAGATGAGTGAACTGCACCATAACAAGGTTGAGTAACTTATCCACAGCTAGTAAGGAGTGGAGCCAGGGTTCCAACCTGGATTGTTTGGCACCAGAGTATACCCTCTTAACAGGTCAATCTCAGTATCAAGTCAATGAGGTTATTCTGAACAGTAGAGTTAAAGCATATAAAACATGTAGTTTTGGTGCTTGACTCACAGCTAAACTATTTGTTGCTGCTATCATTATTTTGCCCCTGTAAATGTTAAGCCCCAAAGTAGATAACTAAGATTACTAAAAGGAACAGAGAAGTTCTGACCTTCAGTTTTAAAGATGGGACTCAAGAAAAAACTGTGACCAACAATCACACAACTAGGGAAGTGGCAGAGGTGGTGTAAAATTCAGATCTTCTGTGTCTCTGTGCATTACTCCTGTTAAACCGAACAGCCAAAGCTAAAAGAACAGTACAGGGGAGAAAAATATGTGTTGCTGATTCTTTGAAAATGTTCTTTTTTTTAATAAAAAAAAATTTTTTTTTAGAGGTTGATGGGCCTTTATTTTATTTAATTATTTATATGTGGTGCTGAGAATCGAACCTGTGCCTCACACATGCTAGGCAGTTGCTGTACCACTGAGCCACAACCTTAGCCCCAAATGTTGATTCTTTTCAAAGGAAATTCTATTGTATGGAAAAATTCTCATGAGTTACTACTTTTTGAAAGTTAACGTATTAAATGGAACGTGATTGGTACATATCTGTAATCCCTGTACTGTGGAGGCTAAGGCTGGAGTGTGCAGGTTCAAGGCCAGCCTCAGCAACTTAGCAAGACCCTATCTCAAAAATTAAAGGACTGGGAGTATAGTTCAGTGATAGAGCGCTTATGTAGTGTGCAAAGCCCTGGGTCAATCCCCAGCACCACATACACATAAAATAATAAAAATCAAAAAGGGGTGGGGATATTAGCATGCACAAGTCCCTGGATTCATTCCCAAGTACTGAACAAAAAATGTGTAAAATGAAAACTGATATCTTGTTTTATACACAGCAGCATGCTTCTGATGTAACCCCTCCACTTAGCTGTAAACACACAGTAATCAGAACTGCTTGGCATCTTCCTGAACAAGACTTAATAGGGGCCAGTATGCTTCACTTCATCCAGAGGTTTTCTCAAGCATCTTCAAAGGTTGGTTTATTCAGCAAATATTAAGCACTGTTTGCCAAGAACTGCTGTGGCTGAGGCAGTAATAGTAAAAAAGACAAAAATCTTTATTTTTGTGTATTAAATGGGGGAAGAATTGGATAATATACAAAGTAAAATATTTAGTAAGTCAAGTGGTAAGTACTATAGAGAACTATATAGCAGGAAAAGGGAATAAGGAGTATCAAGAATAGTGTTGCATATAGAGGGATCAGAAATGAGGGAATGGACCATACACATAGCTGAAAGAAGAGTATTCCAAATGGATACAAAAAGGGGAAAGATCCCAAGATGGGTCATTCCTAGTGTGTTTGAAGAACCATCAAGATTCTTAAATAACTGTTAACATTTTTTTGTTTCATTCAACATTTTTATATTATTGTTGTTCTGCTTAGTTGAAGTCTAGCATCTGCTTACGAAATCACTGAATAAGAAGAAAAGGTTATTACTTTGGCTATGTACCTTTAAAGGCAGTGAAGAAATATGGTCCTATTTCTCAAATCTAGTGAAATGACAGTTAACACATAGTTTTCATTCACTGTGAGAAGAATTTTTGAAGTTTGCATAGATTTACTATAGGAACCTAAAATCAGACTGGAGAGAGGTTCAGGAAAGCTTACAGACAAATTTTGAGAGATGAGGTGTAAATAGTAGGAGCTAGAACTCTAGGCAGAGACATGTATAACGGCATAGAGCTATGGAAAGTATGCAGTGTTCATAAAGCTAAATTGGAAGGTAGGTTTTTTTGCATAAAATAGCCTTCTTACAGTAATCAGCATTGCTTCTTTTGCAATTTATAAATAGAAGAGGCAGTTTAGAAGGGCTAATGCTAGAGACCTAATCTTTACCTGCTCCTCATATAGGTATTTCTCCATGGAATAAAATTAGTGGTAGGTCAAAATAGACCACTGGTTCTATGTGCTAGTTTCTTTTGCAAATTGTATAGCAATTTCTGTGTTTCAGTAAGTTTAATTATTACATATTTTTAATTTTTAGTTGAGAGTAATAATACATGTTTATGGGATATAGTATATACCTGTTTAATACCAACAGGAGACTGAGGCAGGAGAATCACAAAAAACAAAACAAAACAAAACAAAAACAACAATAACATTACTCTAGCAACGTCATGAGGGAAATTTCTAGTCAGTTAAACCTATCTGTAAAGTTGGATGTGCTAGTAGAAAGTGGGCGGTAGGGTGGGAATTGTTTGCTTTTTTGTTGTTGTTTATTTCAGATTGGAATTAAATGAGAAATCAGGTGCATTTCTTTTTTTGTCTGTTTTAATTTTGTTTTCTGGTTCTATTTTCTTTATAGATGCTGAAGTACCCATTCACAATGAGCATGGGAACCAGAAGAATAGATGCACTTTCTCTGAAGACATCTCTTCAAAAGAACCTATCCCTTTTGTTTCCAACCCCTTATATTTTCCCATCATTTCCAGGGTGTATGAACAAGACACGATGGTATCATACATCCCCATGCAGCTTTAAGAAGAAGCAGAAGCAAGCAGTACTTCCAGCCAGGCCACCAAGCACCATCACTTACCTGCCTGATAGCCCAAAACCAGCATTATATATAACTCTGGCAGGACTAATCCCTTTCATTGCTCCACCATTGGTCATGGTCATGACAAAGACTTATATTCCCGCATTAGCTTTTACTCAGATGGCTTATGGAGCCAGTTTCCTATCTTTCTTGGGAGGGGTCAGATGGGGTTTTTCTCTGCCAGAAGGTAGTCCAGCCAAACCAGACTACCTTAATTTAGCTAACAGTATAACTCCTATTGTGTTTTCATGGTTTGCCTTCCTTATTTCTGAAAGACTCAGTGAAGCCATAGTCTTAGTAATAATAGGTTTGGGGATAGCATTACAGGTTGAACTTTTTCTCTTGCCCCATTATCCCAACTGGTTCAAGGCCCTAAGAATAGTTGTCACTTTAGTGGCTTTTTTTTCATTTGTAGTCACTTTACTACTTGAAAATATTTATCCAGAGAAAGGACCCAAGAGACCTGGTCAAGTAGAATAAATATAAAACTGTTTTGTAAAGTTGCATTTTCGTATGACCTTTTTAAATTGTTTGGTTCATTTTTTTCCTTCACTAGTGGTAGTTCTTTATATGTTGTTTTTCATTTCTAAAATTTATTTCATAGTAATTGTTTGAGCAAGAACTCCAAAAATCCCTAACAGGGCCTTGTCCTGCCATATTAGGTTAGTTTACATTCAGTCTTTCTATGAATGATATGTCACTTAAACATTTCAGTGTTTTATCTTGAAAAACGTAAAATAAAAAAGGTTAAAAATCCTGTTAGAACCTTATAATTATTAAAACAAACATGTACAGCTGGAATGCACTAATAAAAACATTTAAAGAAAAAAGTATTCAGTGGCTACCCCATCATTTGTAGTATTAAAATAAAACTAGGAAATGGGGCACTAGGGATTTATACATAGGCATAAACACATAAGTTGAGCAAGGAAGTAAGTGCTCCAAATGTGTTATAGTGGTTTCCTCTTAGGGGTTGGAGAAGGTCCTTGTAAAGTCCTTCCTTACATGTGAATTACCTGGCATTAATGATGAACTGCTTCTGGGCCTGGACAGTGGGTATTTTATTTCAAAAAAATTGACTTTGAATTTATTGACTTTGAACTATATGTTTACATTTTCATATACTTCAGGGCAGAAATTTCCCAATTAAAAAAAATAATATTAAAACATAACACATATTCTCCCATTTCACAAAGAAAATGTGCATCTGTGAGTGCCTAAAAATAGGTGTTTGTATGGCATTTTCACTGCAGTTGCCCCTGGGAATTTTATGTCCAAGCTTATTTTACCTGGTATAACCTTGTTTTATGAGCTAAGAGGATCTGTGGCTCTAGAGTCAACAGGGAACAATATCATGAGGGAGAGCTATATTTAAAGAAGAGATGGATACCTACCAGTTTTTATGAGGCTGGGCATGGTATATATAGATGCAACTTTACCTCTTTAACACCAAACAAAGCAAAAAACAAAATCATTATTACATATAAATGATAAAACTCAAGTATAGCCATTTTAGTATTCTATTGTAGTTCTACATCTTTTAATTGATAGAGAAGCTTTAAAAAAAAAAAAAAAAGCAAAAGCAATACCTTGGATTTTAATTTGAAAATCTAGTCTTGAATTTCTAGTTTCACAAGAAATATGTGGTGTTAAGGACAAATCAGAAAATCATATCACTTGGTGTGTGCTATCTTTGTATAATACAAGTAATTACCAGTTAACATAAATTATATGATTTCTGTTCCAATGATTCCTACTGTGAAGAGATATATTAGAGCAGTAATTTTGTTTACTTTCTTATGGGTTGAATTGTGGGTTAAAGTCTCCTTAATCCCCTTAGCATGTGACTTTACTCAGAGATAGGGCTTTTACATAGGGAATAAGGTTAATCTGTAACTCAGATTCTATTCAGCTCCAGTATTTAGATGAGGAACTTCTTTGCTTCTAAACTGCATGCATACAATACTGAACTTTTCCTTAGTTAACTATGTTAACTTCCAAAATATGAACAAGTCATTTTTAAGATAACTGCCTAATTTCACTTAAAAATTGCTATTTTACAGGTGAATTAATGTATTCCTAAAACTGATTTTTAAGTACATTCAATTAAGTACATTGGACAGGTTGGGGGTTTTTGTTTTGTTTGTTTTTTTCTTTTGTAGTACTGGGGATTAAACCCATGGCCCAGAACATGCTAGGCAAATGCTCAACCACTGAGCTATGATGTCTCTAGCCCTTTTTATTTTATTTTGAGACAGGGTCTTGCTAAGTTGTCCAGCCTGGCCTTGAACTTATTTCTTTTTGTTTCAGCCTCCTGAGTAGCGGGGATTACAGGTATGTGCCATTATGTCTGGCTTTTTATTTTTTTTCCTCATCAGTACATTTATTGTACTTTTTATTTGTTTACTTGCTTATTTATTTTTACCCCCAAGATACAGTGTCACAAATGTTGTCCAGGATGACCTCAAACTGTTGGCCTAAAATGATCCTTTGCCTCAGCCTCTGAGAGTAGCTGAGACTACAGGCATGTGCTACTGTGCCTGTACTAAACAGGGTATTTAGAAGCATACTGAATTGTCAAATATTTTGAAGAAAGACTATTTTTAAAAAATATTTTCTTTTGTTGTTATAGATGGACACAGTGCCTTTATTTTATTTATTTTTATGTGGTGTTGAGGATCGAACCTAGTACCTCACACATGCTAGGCAAACTCTTCCACTGAACTACAACCTCAGCCCCAAGGAAAGACTAATTGTTGCTCATAAAATGGAATTAAGTGTAAAACTAAATATGTAATCCTACACCAGTTTGGAAATTCAGAAATGCAATTAATAAACTAATAAGTAATACAAGGAAAAGAAAAAAGCTAGATACTTTATTAGTACATTTTTTAAAAAAATCTGTCATTATCTGGGAAACAATAAGCATGTTTTACACATAACTATTTTCAGTAATCTGGACCTGTTAAAGCTAAACACGAATTGTTTTGATATTACATTTCTGCCATAGCAGTGTAAAACATCTCTCTTCATAGTGCCATTTTAGGTAGGTTAGTAGGCAATAATGAGAATGAAACTGTAGGAGTATTTTGTAAATCTGCTTTGAACCAGAAGGTAGATTTTCTATAACTAGAAATATTAAAGGCATGCGAGTTAGGGCTTATGTAGTCTACAGATCATCTTGATACTTATTCTTTGATATCTTACAGATTCCAACCAGGCATCTGTGACCCTTCAGACTCCCAGGATACCTAACAGAAGGGGACACAGGCTTCTCTCTACATAAGCTTTTCCTAATACAAGAATTTAAGTTATAAAAGAAAATATCCTTGTGGGCTAAACCAATACATTTAGAAATTAATGCTGATTAATTTCTGATCAGAGTCTTTAATGCTGATCAAAGGTTTTCTGTCTAATTAAGTTTTCGATGCTTCTAACAATATATGGAAGACCTTAGTAAAGAAATAGGAAATCAAATCCTTGAATTAACCTTAATGTATGCAGAACTTCTAATACATATGGCGAGTAGGAATAAAAGTGATTATCCATAAACACGATAAATCTTCAGAAATGAAAATAAAACACTTCTTTAGAATGCTTCTCAAGGGAAAGGAAGAAATTTTGAGAACAAATTTTGGAGGAGAAGGGTGTTTCAGCTTATGAGTCATTATCTATAAAAACTCACAAGTACAAGGTTGAGTATTCCTTATCTGAAATGCTGGGGACCAAAAGTGTTTCAGATTTTGGAATATTTACATAGATTTTACTAGTTGAACATCCCTATCCTGAAAATCTGAAATTAAAAATGTTCCAAAATCCAAAACATTTGGAGCATTATGTTAGCATCTCAAAAGTTTCTGACTAAAGATTTCAGATTACGAATTCAGCCTTCTCCAGGCAATAACTTGGTAGTAAACTCATACTTAGGCTTGTCTAAGTACAAATAAATTTCACAAAGCTTGATAATCTAATAAAAGTCCCTCTTCCTAAAGCCAAGCAGATAATTTTGGTGACTATCTAGAAATTAAGGAAGAAATATCTAGATGTGAAATATGCCTTGCTGTGCTCCATCACCCATTATAACATCTATTTCAATCAAAGACTGTCACTAAGGACCTCCTATCAATTACCTACTTGCATTCTCAGACTCAAAGCAAAAAATGAGGAGGTAAAGGCTTTTCTTAGGCTATCAACAAGCAAAAATTTACCTATTTAATAGCTACACACCTTCCTACTATACCTGCTGCCAATAAAATGTTTGGGGCTAATGAAAACTGCCATCAAATAAAAGTAGGAACTTGTTTCACAAGCTTTTCTCTGCAGGTTAAACTATGGCCATGGAAAACCATGCTCTGCATTGAATCAAATCTTTAAACTGTCTCATGGATCTTATTCCTACATAATGTACAGATTATGTTACAATTTGAATTGCACTGGAAAAACAGCCAACAGGGCCATTTTTCAGAAGCTTCTAGCAAACAATTCTTACAATTAGGACACTTTTAAAAAAAATTTGTAGATGGATACAGTACCTTTATTTAGTTTATTTATTTTTATGTGGTGCTGAGAATTGAACCCAGTGTTTCACATGTGCCAGGTGAGTGCTCTACCACTGAGTTACAACCTGAGCCCTTTAGGACACTTTTTAATTGGACAATTTCAGAGCATAAACAGCAATTCTATTGTTGGTAAGTCTGGCAATTTTGTGTGAGTTCTTTATTAATTTAGGATATATTCCATATCCTTTCTCATTCACATTTTTAGGAAAATTACTCTTCAGTCACTTATCTAACCAATACATGTTAAACTCATTAGAATGAAAGGTCCTATAACCAAATATATGTTTGATTTGTAAAAGGTTAGATCATACATTTTCAAAATGTTCCTTGTGCTCTTATGCCTCATGTTTCATAGTACAGCAATACCCCCTTCACAACGACTAGTGATCATGTTACCAATTTCTGTCCAGGTATCTGAATGAGGGTTATAAACTTCAACTGAGTCCAAGGTACCTGGGGCCAAGAAATCATGACTAGAAGAGCGACCTCCAGAAACGTACAGAAGACCATTGACTGCCACAACACACATGCCTGCTCTAGGCACTTTCATTGAGGCAACTTCAACCCACTTTTCCTGGTTAAAAGAGAAAAATATAAATGTTAGTGGTATCAGAAAATGGTAATAGAGTACCTCTCTTAAGAAGTCAGTATTCTGGTTCTTCTTAAATCTCAAACACATTTAAATCTCAAACTCACAATACAGGCAGATAAACATTTAGAACATTTTTAAATGAATGAGTAGGCATGGACAAAATAGTGAATTTAGAGGAAAATAATGGAAAATATGTTTGATTAAAAATTGTGATCAGGCCTCCTCAGGTTGTGGCTCAATGATACAGCACTTGCCTTGCACATATGAGGCACTGAGTTTGAGTCTCAGCACCACATAAAAAAACTAAAGATATTGTGTCCATCTACAACTAAAAATATTTTTTTAAAATTATGATCAGGAGATGATCTAGAAATCATATATAGGATGGAGTTCTGAGAAAGTAAGTCTATGGAATACAAGATTACTAATGTCTTACTTCAGGAAAACTGTCTATTCCAAAAAAACAGAAAGCTAATGATTAGGGCAAGTGGCTAGGTAACAAAGAATAGGTTATCTGTAAATGAAGTATACCATGAACTCATTTTTTTAAAAGCATAAAAGTGAACATTGGTGGTTGGGGTTGTGGCTCAGTGGTAGAGCACTTTCTTAGCACATATGAGGCACTGGGTTTAATCCTCAGCATCACATAAAAATAAATAAATAAAGGTATTGTGTTCAATACAACTAAAAAAATTTTTTTAAAGTGAACATTGATGCTAAAAATGAAATTTTTGGTAGAGATTCAATGAGCTTTTCACCTTAATACCCAGTTCAGCATCAACATATTACAGACAAATCAGAACTTCAATGAAATTCTGAAATACCAAAACCAGGGATAATTCTTTGAAATTGAAGGATCATATTAAATTTGAAAGTTATGATCACCTATAATTATGGAACACATCACAAAGCTAACAAGGCTGAAAAAACTACATCTTAACAGATAGATAAATGCACAAAATACCCATAACTGATTAATATAAATTAGGATGCTTCAGGGTTAAGTTTATAATTAGAACTAACGTTTACGCTCTCACAAAATGCCCCCAGACCCGAACGAAGGGACCATGAGGTTCGTTCTGTACTGCTGTTGTTTTTTTTTCCATTTCTATTTGTGTAATAGAACATCTGCTTTTTAGTCCAAGTGATCTCAAAATAAACTTTGTAAGACCAGAAGCATATTATATATCTTTAGGGTTTGGATCTATGGTGTAAGACTTTAGTAGATAGCAAATAGCAATATAATTTCAGATTAATGCATTAAAAAACCAAGGTAACTTATTGAAAAGGAATGATTTTAGAACTAAAACCTATTTATTTCACAACCATACAGAAAAATTAGCAACAGAAAATATCCTCAAAAAAGTTCACTTTCTATATTACATAGAGCCAAATGAGATCAATGTAGAAGGTGAAAGTTACTTGAATTATCACCAAAGTTTGAAATTTATCATAAATGAGAATCAAAATCCTTATTCTTTACAAGATATGGATGCCCCATTTTGCCACTTCTATTCAACATTGTAATAGAGGTTCTAGCAGGGAAATTAGGAAAGAAAATTAAATAAAAGGAATCTAGATTTAACACAGATTTACAAAGTAAAACAATATCTATTAATGGATGATGTAGTCTTGTATACAGAAAAATCCTGAGATACACACACACACACACACACACACACACACACACACACACACACACATATAACTCTATTAGGAATGGGTTATCTTAGTGGTACAGCTCTTGCCTAGCATGCGCAAGGCCTTTGGTTTGATTTCCACAAAATAACCACCACAACAAACTACTAACCTACAAAGACAGCAAGGTTGTCATCAACAAGATCAATATCCAAAAGTTACCTGCATTTCTACACACTTAAAATGAATTTTTGAACATGAAAATAAGAAAACAATTCAGTTTACAATAGCATCAAATAAAAGGGCTGGAGTTATACCTTAGTAGTAGAGCACTTGCCTTGCATGTGTGAGGCACTGGGTTTGATCCTCAGCACCACATAAAAATAAATAAAATAAAGGTGTATATCTACAACTAAAAAATATTTTTTAAAGGAATAAAATACTTTGGAATAATTTAAAACAACAAACTGCAAGGAACCCTCTAAAACATTGTTGAAACAAAATGAAGAAGACCTAAATAAAAGGAAAGATAGTCCATGTTTATGAATTACAACTTAATATTGTTAAGATGACAATACTGTCCAAATTGATCTCAGGTTCAATGCAAGCCCCACCCTCCCACCAAAAAAAAAAAAAAAAAAAAAAAAAACTCATCTGGCTTCTTTGCAGGAATTGATAAGTTGATTCTAAAATTCATATGAAATTCAAAGGATACTCAATTTTTTAAAAGAAGATAAGGAGGATTCACATTTTCTGATTTCAAAAGTTATCATAATGTTGCAGTACTCAAGACATATGTTCAATCAATTTTCAAAAAAGACATCATGACAATTCAATGGGGATAGAATAATCTTTTCAATAAATGGTACTGGCACAATTGCCCAGAGGTGAAAGAATAAAGGTAGATCCCTACCTCACACTATATATAAAAATTAAATCAAAGACCTAAATACAAGAGCTAAAACTATGGGACTTTTAGAAAAAATATAGGTGTAAATTTTCATGACCTTAGATTAAGCAATTTTTTAAAAATTACAACACCAAAAGTACAAGTAACAAATGAAACAAACATACTGAACATCAAAATCTGAATTTGTGGTCCTAAAAATACCATGAAGAAAGTAAAAAAACCTTTGGCTGGGTGAGGTAGTGCATGCCTGTAACACCAGCAGCTTCGGAGGCTGAGGCAGAAGGATGGAGAGTTCAAAGCCGGCCTTAGCAAAAGCAAGGTGCTAAGCAACTCAGTGAGATCCTGTCTCTAAAAAAAATACAAAATAGGGCTGGGGCTTTGGCTCAGTAATCGAGTGCCCCTAAGTTCAATCCCAGTACCAAAAAAAAAGTAAAGAAAATTCTTAGAATGACAGATTTTTTTTTTTTTTTTTTTTGGGTGCTGGGGATCAAACCCAGGGCCTTGTGCTTACAAGGCAAGCACTCTACCGACTGAGCTATCTCCCCAGCCCCCAGATTTTTTAAAAAAATCTTTTTTTTTAGTTGTAGACAGAATACCTTTATTTAATTTATTTATTTATATGTAGTGCTGAGGATTGAACTCAGTGCTTCCCACATGCTAGGCAAGTGCTCTACCACTGAGTTACAATTGCGGCCCCAAGATAATTTTTTTTGCAACATCATATATCTGATAAAGGACTTGCATCTAGATTATATAAGGAACTCTTACAACTGCATAATAAAAAGATAAATAATCCAATTTTTAAATGAACAAATTAAGTAGATATTTCTTCAAAGAAGATATAATAGTGACCAATAAACTCATGAAATGCTGCTTCAAATCCAAAATGAGATACCAATTCACACCTAATTGGAGAGCTATTAAAAAAAAAAAAAAAAAAAAAAAAAAAAACAAGCCTTGGATGTGGAGATACTGGAATCATTATATACTGTTAGGTTATGTAAAATAGTGAAGTTACTTCATAAAACATTCTGGCAGTACCTAAGAAGGTTAAAGATATTTACCACATGAACCAGCAATTCTACTCGTAAGTATATACACAAAAGCAGTGAAAAACATGTCCATATGAACACTTACTGTACCTGAATCTTCAAAGCAGCATTGTTCTTAACAGCCAAGAAGTAGTAACAACCAAAATGCTGAATTATTTCCCAATAAAGCTGTTAAATGCCGGGTATGGTGGCACACACCTGTAATCCCAGTAGCTTAGGAGGCTGAGGCAGGAGGATCACAAGTTCAAAGCCTGCCTCATCAACTTAGCAAGGCCCTAAGCAACTCAGCGAGACCCTATCTCTAAATAAAATATAGAAAAGGGCTGGGGGGTGTAGATCAGTGGTTAAGTTCCTCCAGGTGTAATCCCCAGTCTCCCCCCCACAAAAAAATCAAAAATTGGAAAAAGTCTCTCTAACCTACAAGTCTAGGGCATAACAAATCTTGTACTTCATTGTACTTCAGTATCCTAGCATTTAAAGTGTTTTAATGTAATTGTCTATTTACTTCTCCATATTCCTCATTACAGTGTAGCTTCCTTGAGAACAGTGGTCATATATGTTTAGTTTGTTCTTGTTTCCAGGCACAGTGCCTGATTCCTATTTACATACTGTGAAATCTGTAAGTATTTCTGAGTGGATAGATACACCCAACCTTTTCCTGTCTTTTTCTTCTTTTCCCTTCCAGCCAGTAACTGAGAGCATGGAGGGAACATGGACAGTACAAGACAGGTAATACATGGAGGTGACAGGTAGAGAAGGCAGAGTATGGTAGGGAGATTGGTTTCATTTAGTAAATAAACTGAATGAACAAATAAATATATTTATAATAATAGGAGCCAAATTTTTAACTGACAGAGAAGGTAGTATATAAAAATGGAAAGGAGGAAGGGAGGAGAGAACCTGAAGTGTACTGGAATTAAAACTGTCACTAGGAGCTCATGGTTTTAAAATACAAAGGCACAAAAACATATATTCGGAGTTATGGAATAATATATGCCTGAATATGTACACACACACATACATACATATAGTTCCTAGCTGTGTTTACTGAGTGCATAGAAGGAACTCCTCAGGAACAGTTAGGAACTGAAATCTGAGTTCTAAATACTGTTTTTCACTAAGAGGAGCTGGGGCTTCTTGGAAAAATGGCTGATTCCAGGGTTAGAACAGAAAAAGTATAAGATGAACTTAAAAGGTTTTATTTTGACAGAAAGTAAAGAAATGGTCAATGGATAATGGGAATATATCAAAAGTACACAGGAAGGATTTCCACTTTCAGACATGATAAATTGTTATCGAACATGCCCTCCTACCATTAAGACCTAGAAAACTGGACAAAACAAATGAAACAGTACTTTGACACTGGATAACTGGTAACATAAATCTGTGATCCCTGAGAAAAAGGAAAAAGTAAGGCAATTTTCACACCTGGGGATGCTTTTTCAACAGTAGCACAAGAAGGGGATCCCAAGTGGAGCATGATAGTCAAGATAGCTTAGGAGACAAAGATCAGTTTTAGAGAGTCTGAAGCACCTGAAATTTGCAAGTAACAGTGCCAGAGGATAGAAGTCCCTAAAGTCTTGGACTAAATACTACTCATTGGTGCATGGCTAAGGTGAGACTCCATGAGAATAAGCAAAGACAACTAATGGCAGGTGTGTGGCTGAACAATTCTCACAGCTCATACAAGGCTGGGTGATGTTACAGTTCTAACTAAAGCAAAGAGAACACCTGACAACATGTATCCCATTTGTTTACAATAAAAAAAAAAAAAAAAAAAAAAGAGAACACCTGGCTCATTCAAAAGAGGCCCAAGAAGGGTTATGCTTTAGTATTAAGCTTAAATTAAACCTGAAGGTTAGGCCATGCTAGACCTTCCCTATGAAGTTTAAGAACAAGTCTCAAAAGGATCGATATGATTTGCAAATAATTAAATTATGTACTGAAACTAAACACTAATGGAAGAAAACAAAATCCAAACATTCAGCAACATAACATTCACAATATTCAGCATCCAATCAAAAGTTACCAGATGTGTAGAAGCAGAAAAAATGTAATTCAAACCAGGAAGAAAAACAATCAATGGATACCCCAAAATTATAGAAATAAAGAAGTTAGCAGATAAGGACTTTAAAACAGGTATTAATATGCTCAAGGATCTAAAGGAAAACACCAATGTGATGGAGAGAGTACAGAAAAAAAATCTTATAGAGCTGAAAAAACATAATATCTGAAATGAAATATTCTATAGATAGGATTTGACATTGTAGAAGATTAATGAACTTGATGACAGAAGAAAAGAAATGATCCAGGCTAAAGCAGAAAGAAAAATGACAGGGAAAAAATTGACAGAGGCTCAGTGACTGTGGGACAATATCAAGTGGTTTTATATACAAATAAATGGAATCACAGAAAGAAGGTTGGAGAATATTTGAAGAAATAAGACAGAAAGCATTCTCACTTGATGAAAGCTATAATCCCAAAACTTTGAGAAGTTTAATAAATTCTAAGTCAAATATCAAACTCAAACAAATCACATCATAATTAAGTTACTAAAAAACCATGATAAAGGGAGAGTCTTAAAAGATGCCAACAAAAAAAGACACATTACATGTGGGGGAACAAAGACAAAAATCAATATGGACATCCCATCAGAAACAATGCAAGAAGAAACTAAACAGCATTTTCAAGGTGCTGAAAGAAAAAAAAAAATCAACCTAAAATTCTACTCAACAAAGTATCTTTCCAAAATGAAGGCAAAAAAAAAAAAAACAAAAAAACAAAAACAAAAACAAAAAAACAATAACAACAACAACAACAACAACAACAAAAAAAAAAACAGGAAAAAAAGGTCAGAAAATGAAAGTTCAGAGAATTCATTTCCAAAAGATTGCACTAAAGTATCCTAAGAAATTTTTGAACTGGGGATATAGCTCAGAGGTAGAGTGCTTGCCTATCATTCAGGAGGTCCTGGGTTCAATACCCAACACTGCAAGTTCCTGGGACTAAGGGAAAATGAAACAAAATCAACTCTTTAGAAGAATGGATAGAACTGGAAATGATAACTATATGAATAATTATAAAAGACTCATTAAAATTTTTGAATTACTTAAAATATATCATGAGACTTACAACATACAGAAGTCAAATGTATAAGAAGAGCACAAAGGAGGGCTAGAATTCTGGCTCAGTGGTAGAGTGCTTGCCTAGCCATGTGTGGGGCACTAGGTTTGATTCTTAGTACCACATATAAATAAATGAATAAAATAAAGGTCTATCAACATCTAAAAAAATTTTAAAAAAAGAATAGCATCAAGGATGGGAGGGGGAAATAAAGATACATTTTAGTAAGTTTTTTATATTACAAATAAAGTGGTATGTTACTATTTGAAGGTAGATTTGATACATTAAAATACATAACGCGAACCTGGAGATATATAGCTCAGGGGTAGAGTATTTGCCTAGCATGAGCAAGGACCTCGGTTCAATCCCAAGTACCTAACAATAATAATAATAACAACAACAATAACAATAATAATAACATAAACACTGAAGTATTCATTAAGAAAACAGTGAAGAGGCTGGGGTTGTGGCTCAATGATGGAACACTTGCTTAGCATGTGTGAGGCACTAGGTTTGATCCTCAGTACCACATAAAAATAAATAAATATATAAAATAAAGGTATTGTATCCATCTTTTATGACCAGAAAAGTATCAATTCATCAAGAAGATACAATAATCTCAATGTGGGGCTGGGGAGATAGCTCAGCTGGTAGAGTGCTTGCCTCATAAGCACAAGGCCCTGAGTTCGATCCCCAGTACCACAAAAAAAAAATAAAATAAAATAATCTCAATGTGTACATATCTACTAATGGAGTTTCAAAATATGTGAGGAAAAACCTGACAGAAATGAAAAGAAAAACAGACAAATCCACAAATACTGATGGAGATTTCAACATTCCTTTCTTGCTAACTGACAGAACGGTAGGACAAATCAGTCAGACTAGGGAAGACTTAATAACACTAAAAACTAACTTTACCTAATCTACATAGGAACTCTACACACAACAATGTGAGAATACAAATTCTCTTCAGGTCCACATGGAACATATCAAGACAGAATATAAAATATATTCTCTGATCAAAATGGAATTAAATGAGAAATCAATAACAAAGAGATATCTGAAAGATCCCTACACATTTGTAAATTTGATAACACATTTCTCTTTTTCTTTCTTTCCTTTTTATTTTTAATTTTTTATTTTTTTGGTGCTGGGGATTTAATTCAGGGTCTCACACACTTTACCCCTGAGCTATACCCTCAGCCAAATAACGTACTTCTCACTAGTCAAAAAAATAAATTACCAGGGAAATTAGGAAATATTTCAAGATGAATACTAATCAAAACATAACATATCAAAATGTGTGGAATACAATTAAAGCAGGGCTTGATAAAACATAATTTTAAAGGCTCATTATACAAAAAAGATCAATCATCTCTGCTTCTACTTTAAGAATCTAGAAAAAGAAGGGCAAAATCCAAATAAATCAGAGAAAGGAAAAAAATAAGAACAGAAATCAAGGAAAGGGAAAATGAAAATCAATAGAAAATAAATCAATGATACCAATGTTGGTCCTTTGAAAAGAAAAAAAAATAAATAATCAAACTCATTAATGGAATAGAGCACATCATTACAGATCTTATGGATATTAAAAAATAAAATAAAACCAGGTTCTAAACATTTGAAATCATTCAACCTACCTCTTCAAAGGAATATTTTTCTACAGTATGAAGAGCATCTTGTGTCTCATTCCACCCTCCAATAGAATAGATGCAGTCATTGAGGGCAGCCACCCCAAGATATGCTCTCCTGGTTCCCATCGGAGGAAGTGGAGACCAACGCTTAGAAAGTGGATCATAAACTTCAAAAGAACGAAGCTCTATTCCTTCATTGCTGATTCCCCCAATTACATAAATTAAACCTGGAAATGGAATGTTTTTGCTCAGATGCTATAGAAAATAAGATAAAACAATGAAAAGTAATGGTTTGTTTGCTATGCCAGTGCTATATTTAATTCCAGGGCTTACTATATTATTTTTTTTAAATCAACTTCAGTCTAGATTTTCACCTTCACATTTAAGCAGGTTGCAAAAAATTAGGGATATAATTTAAAGTGACATTGAATTCTCAAAGGACCCAATGATATTATAACAAAATAATTTGTCAGACAAGGATTTTCTATTAAATTGTCTGCTTGATGATCTCAGGTTCCAGAACCAGTGCTACCACCCATAAATAAAAAAGGAAAGGGACATGGAACACTCCCCAGCAAATGGCATGCTGGGAATGACATTGCCTTTTCAACAACAGCTTACCTGTTGCTCAAATGGATATAAAATAGAGACTTTAATTTAGAATAGTTACATATATAGGTAACAGGATCAATTACTAAAGTACAATAGAATGAATTTACAGAGTTCCTTATTAAATTTGACTTCAAGTTTTAATGGTTCTGATGATCCGAAATTATTTTTGAGTTCCTAGTGTTATTTCTCATGATCTAAACTGAGGAGCTATAAGTTATAAAAGAATGACACCTTAAGAGAACAGATTAAATGTTAGTAAACTTGGGTTTTAGCTCCAGCTTTGCCAGTAATGACCAATGAGAAAAGACAACTCACAACTTTGCTCATCTTCGGCTTTCTCATCTATAAATTAAAAGGGTTTAAATAGGTATAATTCCCAAGAGCCCTCTTTAATTTTAGATGGTAAGATAAAATATATTAAATACAATCAGAGAATACTATAATGTTAAATAATAAAAATGTAGTCTGATCATATAATTTGAACATTTAAATGCTGGTGGAAATCAGAAAAGGTACAATATCCACTAAGCAGAAGGAACATGAATTATAAACTAAGTAGGCTGAGCTGTCATACAACAATGGGAAAATTGCTTCCTACTCCACATATACATATAATTTGCTCTCTAACCTTGAACAGAATTGGGTTCTCTTTGTCAGTGCTTGCTACCTACCTCTTAAGAGTAGACAAAATAATGTCCATGCACCATTTTAATATGTAACACAGCTTTTTTTTCAAATCTGTCATAGGATTATATTCTGTGTGGATTGAATTGTGGGAAAAAAAAAAAACTAAACAAGTCTGTAAGTAGAAACCATGAAAATTGTTCTTTGGTTTTTTCATTTGTTTTTTTGGTAACAGGGATTAAACTCAGGGGCACTTTACCACTGAGCCACACCCCCAATCTTTTTTTTTTTTTTTTTTTTTTAATTTTGAAACAGGGTCTCCCTAAGTTACTAAGGTTGGCCTCCAACTTACAGTCCTCCTGCCTTGGCCTCTAGAGTCATGGAGATTACAGGCATGTGCCACTGTGCCTGTGGTGAAAACTGTTTTTGATGCTATCTCCCCAACTTTATTTTTTTTTAATTTTTATTTTTTTGGTACTGGGGATCGAACCCAGGGCCTTGTGCTTGCAAGGCAAGCACTCTACCAACTAAGCTATCTCCCCAACCCCTCTCCCCAACTTTAAAAAACTAACTCGGGTGTTCATAGGAGAGAAAATGATAATAATGGATGACATTTGAAATGCATAACCAGGTATGTCTGCCTATCTGGAATTTTTAATCTAGCTTTGTTTATTATAGAAAAAAATAAATTGTTTTGGCAATACTGAAATAAAGGTCAATAATATGAGGTAAAATATTGAACTTCTATACTCCTAATGTCAATCATTTAATACTAACAGATCTAAAATATATCATTATGAAAATAAAGCCCCAAACTCACATAGTTTAAAATATGTGTATGTGTACAGACACAGGCACGCATACACACACACACACACACACACACACACACACACGCATACACATATTTCCACATATATCTCAGGGAAAAATAGTTTATAAAGTTATTACCTTGCATTTCACAGCATCCAAAGTAGTAGCGTGACACAGCCATGTTGCCAACTACTTCCCATTTATTTTCGTCAGGATCAAATCGTTCAATGGTGTTCCCTATCTCAGCTCCAATCCATCCACCTGCAATCAAATAAAAAAAATGTTTATTTCTGGGATAAAGGAAGTTTATTTATCACCAGGACTTTAGAAAACATCTTATCTAACTACCTCACATTATGGATGAGTATTACATGAACGGGAGAGGTAATTTGTCCAAGATGACATGAAGTTAGAAAATGATTACAAGTAAAACTCATTCCCTATCTAGTCTTCACTAGACAGTAAAACGAAGCAAAAAGTTCAACATATTGCAAAGGAAATAAGGTATTTTGTAAAAGTGCCTTTCAAAATGACTTCTGCAAATTCAGAATGGTTATACTAATCAAGGCTAGTTCTAAGCCTAATCCGAGCATAACTGCCTATTTAGCATGAGTTTAGGAGCTTCAAAGAGGCCCTCATCTCCCAAAAGTATTTTCTTATCATTCTTCAATTTTTAAAATTAAAAATGTTCTTTTCTGTTATTTGAGGTATAATTGTAAAATGAAAGTACTTATGGGAGTGATAAAATATAATGGACTAAATTCACATTGAGGTAACTGGTATCTTTTCCAGAATAGGTTTTAATGGTGAGGTAGGGGGAGGACACTGAGTTCCATACAGTGAATTAAAGAGTAAATGACAAAGAAAAAAAGGGGAGACTACTATACAGAGTGCTAGAAATGTCATATACTGAATTAAAATCATGAGATTTAGCCAGTCAGCTACAGTGCTTCTTTGGATAGCTCATCTATATTTTATCTCTATCTCCTTTTAAAACTTTATACTTAAAATAAAAAAGAAAAGGTCAAAAGGAGTGATAATAGAGAAGCCCAGTAAAAACAAATCAAAACAAGGGCTGGGGTTGTGACTCAGCGGCAGAGCGCTCACCTAGTGTGTTCTAGGCACTGGGTTTGATCCTCAGCACCACATAAGAATAAATAAATAAAATAAAGTTTAAAAAAATTAAAACAAAATAAAACCCCACATTTGACAATATTCTTCAAGTAATACAAATTTGAGAATAGGAATTAATAGTTCTGAAAAGATACACATTTTTTATTGGTGGGAAGGAACATCTGTAAAGTAACCAGAATCTAAGAATTCAAGTAATATTGGTTATCCTTAAACTGAACAGCATAATTACCTAAAGCATAGATAGCCCCATAACACACACACACTCCCAAGCCACAGCGAGGGTGATTCATTGAAGCTACAGTTGTCCACTGTTTAGTAACTGGATCATAGCATTCAGTACAGTCAAAAATCATTGAATCCTTTTCACCTGGTTTAAATAAGAGACACACATCAAAAGGTTTAATAATGCTAATGGACTAGAATATTGAATACAATATTCAATAACATTCTGTTTTCAGCAATTTAACCATTATGTCTGATTTTAAAATATTAATTTCATTTGCCCATCAAGCATTACTTTGAACCTACAGCACTGTCATTAAAGCCTATTTATAAAACAAAGACACAATTTTCTCATTTTAATTCTACCACTCAAACAATCCATGTAATTTGAGGGGTGGGTACTAGAGATTGAACTCAGAGATACTTTACTTCTGAGCTATATCCCTAGTCCTTTCTATTTTTTATTTTGAGACAAAATCTCACTAAGTTGAAGAGCCTGGCCTGGAAATTGTGATTCTCCTGCTTCAGCCTCCTGAGTGGACAGGATTACAGCTCTGTGCTGCCACACCCAGTTAATCATGTAATTTTGAGGACACAATTTACATTTCAACATTACTATATTTTTTTCAGGTATTAGTTTGGGTAGCTGGCCCGGTACAATTTTTGGTTTAATGTAACCATAATCCTATGTAGCAACAAACAAAGAAAATTTAGAAATACATACATAAAATAGAATTTTAAAATAAATACTACACTTAAAAGTAAGTAGCTCAGTGGTAGAATGCTTGCCTAGCATATGCGAGGCACTGGGTTCGATCCTCAGCACCACATAAAAATAAATAAATAAAATAAAGGCATTGTCCATCTACAACTAAAAATGTTAAAAAAAAAAAAAGGTAACTCTAGGGGCTGGAAGTTGCTCAGAGTAACAGCATGTGCTGTGTACACATAAGCTGTGGGTTTAATCCCCAGCACCACAAAAATAAATAATAAATGAAAATTTAACCAAAGATTGTACGAGGCTTCAATACGTAAGACTTATCAACTTTATTTGGATAAAAATTTAAAGTAAGGAACATGTAAATAAATGAAGAAAAGTATCATGTTCATGAATTATATGTCAATATAAACATGATAATTATGCTTATTGAGCATAACTTCTTGTTGAGCACCGAATATATGCCAGATAATAAAAAGCTAAAAAATGGGGCCATGAGCAGTGGTGCATGCCTGTAATCCCAGCAATTTGGGAGGTTGAGATTGAATGATCTCAGGTTCAAAGTCAGCCTCAGCAAAAGCAAGGTGCTAAGCAACTTAGTGAGACCCTGTCTCTAAATAAAATACAAAATAGGGCTGGGGATGTGGCTCAATGGTCAAATGCCCCTACATTCATTCTCTGGTACAAAAAAAAAAAAAAAAAAAAAGGTTCATTTTGATACAAAAAAATGGTTCTTGGTTAAAAAGATCACAACCACCTGGGCTGACAAGAATCAGTCAGCAAATACTATAAGGCTAAATAGTGAAGTACTACATAATCATACTGTCAAGTGCTTTGGGAATCCTGGGAAGATAATCGTGTTCTAATCTCCTGAATTCAGTCAGGATAGAGAGAAAGAAAACTTATTGTTGATGGACTTCTTATCTATGTTTAAGAAAGTACTGAAGCAAACTCATGATCAGAGGTCCAGTTTTTAAATAAACATATTGTTTTTTCTAACTGGTAGAAAAGTAGTACAAATTTCACAAACGTAGGTCATGAAATATTTCTCAAACGTGAATTCTATAATAAGAGCAAATTTATCATTCCACTTAAAATTGCAGCCACCACTGAATATTTGAATAAGTTTTATACCATCTTTCTTTTACAACTGAGAAACGAAAACAATTAAACTAGAATTCAGGTAACTTTTCCAAGAGAAAGGCAAGAGGGACAGTGCAGTTAAACATGAAGGGAAGAATGGTAGAAGTGAGATATAAGAGCTTTGAGAGCTAGACAAAAACCAGATATCATGTAAGGGCCTTGAAGGATATGATAGACTGGATTTGATCTTAAAAATGAACAGGAAAGTTGGGCACAGTAGTCCATGCCTATAATCCCAGCAACTCAGGAGGTGGAGAAAGTAAGTTCAAGGCAGTCTGGGCTGGGCAACATAGTGAAACTGTCTCAAAATAAAGTAAGAAGGGACAGGGATGTAGCTCAGTGGTAGAATGCTCCTGGGCACAATCCCAGTACTGGGGGGCCTGGGTGGGGAGGAAGTGAACAGGAAGCCATTTCAGAGTTCAGAATATGGCAATGACATGATCAGACCTGAATATTAGAAGAATATCACAGGCCATAATGTATAGAATAGATTTAGGGAAACAAAAATAGCATCAGGAAGCTAAGGTATAGCAATGAAGAGTATACCTGCCTATATTTTGGTGAACTGGATATGGGATATAAAAAAAAGAATGGCATCAAGTATGACTGAATGTTTGTCCTAAGCCACTAGATAAATCTAGATGGTAAACCCTGGGAAACAAACAGATTTAAGACATGAGGAAATCAAAGAATTTAGTTTAGATATGCTAAGTCTAAAGTACACATTAGACATACAAGTAAAGTTCAAATAGATGGCTTACTACATTAAACAACTTTTCATTAAAACTAAACCTAAGTATTCTGTTTTGTGAAAAATCACAGGATCCCTCTGACATTCAGCAAATTGTGTTTTCTTTCTTTCTTTAAGCAATTCAATTTAAAAAATTTACTGAGTGTAACTATATCTATGTATACCACACAGCACCTAGCATTTATATATTTTTATATATATATATATATAAAACATGTAAGAATGCAGTGAACTAGGGGTTAGGGGAAGAGGGTGCTAGTAAAAAAATGTAGCCGACTAGATTAGTAAGTGAAATAAGACATTTTTATTACTACCTCCAATAGCATAGACCATCCCTCCCAGGACAGCTACTCCTAGTCCACATCGTGCCTGATGAAGTGAAGACACAGTGGTCCAGTACTGGCTAAAGGTATCGAAACGTTCTACACAGCTGAGGGCTCTGCTATCACTCCAGCGTCCCCCCTGCAACCGTGTATATCCACCTAAACAAAAGAAAGAAAGGAAGTAAACAGAAAATCCTTTACTACTCAATATGGGAATAGCAGTAATGAGAAAAATCTAGCCCCCTACTTCTAAATATTTAGTATAACTCTTATGTACCAAGAAATAAATGCTTTATTTATGCTGCCACACATAAAAAATAATATAAAAAAATGTATTATCCTTAAATGTGCCAAGTCATGAAAGATTGTGGCTTAAATGCATTGAGAAGGTTGACCAGTTTGATAATAATAGAATGTTAGATAAAATATAAATCTAGGCACTGATTAACTATTTAGTTAGGAAATTTCACTATGACTTCCATTAGTGTCTTTTTCAACCATAAATAGTAGATTGAAATCCTTGTTTTGACTGCATATTCCATCAGTAAAAAATGACAGCACGCACTCCAACAGTGAAAATTTATGTATAACATATAAAATTATACATAAATTATATGCAATTATAAATTATACATAAAGTACTTACATAAAACTATATTATGTATATTGATGTGGAAAACATTTCACTTATATGTTAAATATTTATCAGGTTTAATGCTTTTAAATTAAAAAAGAAATTTAGTATGTTCCTCAGGTATTCTGATGGATCATACTGCACGTGATACTGGAGACCACTGGTTTCTATTGTTCTCAAATGTCTATCTATGACAATATAAATAGTTCAAAATTTTGAAATTTATTCTCCTCATTTTTCACTTGAATTCAAAATTTTAACTTTTAAAGCAAGGTTTCTTTGGTCAGTCATTTGATAACTGGCTAATCCAAGAGCCCAAACGTTCAGATCACAGAATAACAGATGTCAAAATAAGTACCTATTTATTTTTAGATGTATTTACTATATTATACAAATACAATTTACAAATCTGTAACCTAAATGCAAAATTAAATATGCCTCTGACACACTTGCAAATTCTGACATGTATGTTAATAACAACAAAATATTAAAAAGTTCTTCCTGAAAATAAAGATAATTTTTGTTACTTTTTAAAAAGTTCTCACCTACTGCATACAGGTACTTTCTTGCTTTCTTCCGAGGTCGGATCTTAGATGTTTGCAGAAAACTACAAAACTTGTTCTCTTTGGGAGATTTGCACACCTCACAATACTCTTTCAAAAGTGTTTGCAGTGCAACACGAAGATTAAAATCAGATACTCCTAAACCAATATTTAAAAAGACAATGTTTCAAACAACTCTTAAATGCTATCAAAAAGACACATTTCTATAAAAATAAAATACACCTTACAATCAAATCATCATCAAATGTTGGTGTTTACTTTCTACAACGTCAAATATTTTTCTCATTGCTACTGAGGAATATGCTTTCTTTAAATCAAAAAATTGTTTTAAAAATATGCTTCAGAGTATCAAATTTGAAAACTCATGTATGGGGAGTTCCAAATAAAAATGCAAAGTGTAAGGTATTACAATTACTTAAAAAATAGTAAAAAATTATATTTTTCACCCCAATAACAAAAAACATACAAAATCATGTCACAAACTTTAAAAAATGTTAGACAAAACAGGAAACAAAAATTCTGGCAGAATGTGGACCATCTCTCTAAAAGGCTCTTGAGTATGACTGGGTAGGTTGTCCGTGCTCAAGGGTGCTTAGCTGAGGTAAACTAAGGATGAAAGTCAACCTGTCTTATTTGCCAACTTTTAAGACCTAGCCTCACTAAAAAAGCACTGTTCTCTAATTTGAACAAGGTTCTATATATGCTAGTAAGGAACTCTCTCCTAGTTTGTTCCTATTTCCCTAGCCTTATCTCTGTTTCCCAGAAGCACTTTGAGGAAAAGAAGGTCAATGAATAAAATCTGGAGAAGCCCCACCAATAATTAAAAGTTTGGAGAAAGGATGAAATGAAATGAAAAGACACATTTCTATAAAGAAATGAAATAGCAATGAAAACCAATGAAAAAGCAAAACTCAGAAAGTTGAGGAAACTAAGCCATTAAAATAAAAAGTCTTAGCTGGCAGTACTGTAGCTCAGTAGTGAAATGTTTGCCTAGCAGGCACCAGGACCTGGGCTGAATCTCCAGTATGGTGAGGGTCTTAACAAGACCATACTAGTGGAATATATTTCTAGGTAGGTGAAGTAGGCCTTGACTCAAGATCAATAATAAGACCAAGATAGCGTGAAGGAGGCGACCAGTTGTTTCAAAGTATCTCTGAGCCTGCTGAATAGACAACAAGAGCAAAGCTTAATCTCTCCGGCTGAAAACATTTATGAACACGTTATCATTGAAATTAAATGGTGACAGACATGTTCAAGGAATATTGTAGGGATTTGAACCCCTTATGAGTCCTGTGATAGATGAATGGATGGAGATGGCAACTAGTGGGGAACAGAACAACATGGAATGGTGGTAATAACAGGAAATAGTACCATCACATTAGAAATCTTGGAACAAAATACCATTAAATATCAAAAAAAAGAAAAAAAAAAACAACCTTGGAACAAGTATAAAAATGGCTGTTTAGCAGAGAAATCTACATCCCCTCTCCAAAAGGTCTATGTAGGTATGATGTAAAAATCAGGTCATGTACATTTTCATATTAAACTTTTTGTTAAATAAACTTTTTAATAGTAAAAAAAAAAAAAAAAGATCAATAATAAGACCTCAAAAGAGAGATAAGATGCCAGGCAGGATGGCACACACATGTAATCACAGCAGCCAGGGAGGCTGAGACAGGAGGTTTGAGGGTTCAAAGCCAGCCTCAGCAAAAGCAAGGTGCTAAGCAACTCAGTGAGACCCTGGCTCTAAATAAAATACAAAAATAAGGCTGGGGATATAGCTTAGTGGTTGAGTACCCTTGAGTTCAATCTTCAGTACTAAAAAAAAAAAAAAAAAAACGAAGAAAGAGAGGGAGAGATGAGAGATAAGAGCCCAAGTTCCCAAACAAGAACATTAGCCCTAGTACCCTAGTAGATCTCTATTCTACTATTTTACCACCTTCGTATTTCAGGCTAGAAGGAAGTGGTCAGAGACAACATATAGTCCTTAAATTTTAGATGGAAGAAAACAACATAGCAACATAAAGGTAAAAAGAGCGTAAAGGAGAATTAGCTTTTTACACTATCAACTCAAACACAGGATGAGATGCATTGCTAAGGAAACAGTGAAAATTGAAGCAACAAGCTGGGCACAATGGTGCATACTTGTAATCCCATCAACTGTAGAGGCTGAGGCAGGAGGATCACAAGTTTGAGGCCAGCCTCAGCAATTTAGCAAGGTCCTAAACAACTTTACAAGACCCTGTCTCAAAATAAAAAATAAAAAGGTTTGGGGAAGCAACAGTATTGCAAACTGAGTACATTAGAAACAAACACAACAGATATGACTGAAAATCAAATTATCAATTGGAGGAGAGGCTGAGGAAGCAATTGTGACTAGAGAGAAAAAATATTATAATATTAGAAGATGATAAATATGAAAGTAAGTTCCAATAAAAGGATGAAGACAACCAAATGAAACGTTTAAATATTCAGAAATTTTGTACAGGAAAATTTCCCTAAAATGGAAGAAAAATTGAAAATTTAAAAGGAAAGAGTATATTGTAGCATCCAATGAAAAATAGCAAACTTCAAAACAAATCAAAAATAATGAATGAGAGCCCGACAAGGTGAGGCACACCTGTAATTCCAGCTACTTGAAGGCTGAAGCAGGAGGATCACAAGTTTCAGTACAGTCTCAGTGATTTACTAAGACCCGTCTCAAAAAAAAAAATTCAACAGGGTGGGCTGGAGATGTAGCTCAGTGATAGAGGGGTTCAATCACTAGTAGTACAAAGAAAAAATAAGAAAGAAGAAAAAAATGAGCTGGAGATATAACTTAGAGGTAGAGAATTTGCCTAGCAGTATCAGCCCTGTGTTCAAACCATAGGGAAAAAATTAAAAAAAAAAAAAAAGAAGAAGAAGAAGAAGAAGAATAAAAGAGAATTCTTTAGGCATCCAACCAGAGAAAGTAAGTCTTTTTTCTTTTCTTTTTTGGTACCAGGGATTGAACCCAGGCTTAACCACTGAGCCATATCCACAGCCTTTTTATTTTTTATTTTGACACAGGGTCTTGCTAAGTTGCTTAGGGCCTCACTAAATTGCTGGGACTGGCTTTGAACTCTTGATCCTCCTGCCTCAGCCTCCTGAGATGCTGGGATTACAGGCGTGTGCTACCATGCCTGGCAAAAAGGCAAGCCTAAAAACAAAAACAAGAACACTATGTCTTACAAGGTTTAAGGGGAGCGGGGAGAAAGATTACATCATCGTAATCAAAAAATAATATGCCCAGCCAAATATAATTTTATTTAAATTAAAAAACAATACACAGAAATTATCAAACTTGAAAGAATTCAAGAAATATACTAACCATGAGTTTTTCTTGAAGAAAGTACTTGATGAAATCTAATCAAACAAAACAGTGAATAAAAAAAAAATACAGAGATATAAACACCATGGTTGAAAAACTGGTGGAAATCGTCAAACTCATTTAAGTACAGAGATAGAGAAAAAGGCATAGAACTAAGGGAATCATGATAGCAAATATCTATATAAATAAAGGCTATAAACCTTAACAGAGAGAGTAGGAGGAAAGAAAAATAAAAATGCTAAGTACCTCACTTTTCTTACCAGAGTTGATAACTGTTTAAAAATGGAACTATGATTTCATCTTTAAATAATTTTGCCCTTAATTTCATATGAACCTTTAAGATTATTTCTTGAAATGGAGAAATAGTTATCTGAAATTAATCATTGCTTCTGTTTCTTCTTTTAACTTTTAGTGAAACTTAACTAAATTTTTATATTATAAACAGTATATATAGGATTCTTATTCTTACTAAAATTTTTCTTCTGTTCATCCAACCATCCACTTATCATCAATCCTCATTTATAGAAAATTTAGAATGATATTTCCTATATGTGAATTAAAATTGGCTATTTCTAAGTGATTTAATAAATCACTTTGGGTGATTTATTGTTTTATTTTGCAGTGCTGGGGATCAAACCCAGGACCTTGCTCTAACATTCATTCTACCACTGAACTACATCCACAGCCCTTGTGCATATGTATATATATATGTGTGTGTGTGTGTATGTATATATATATATCTATAGATACACATATACATATATCTATACATACATATCTATACATACACACATATATACACACACATATTTATGTATATGTATATTTTTATGTATATCTTATGTATATGCCCCAGCTGGTCTCAAACTTGCAATCCTCCTGCTTCAGCCTTCAGAGTTGCTGGGATTACAGTTGTGAGCCACTGCAACCAGTTCCTGTTTGTTGCTTTTTATATATTTGTATTACCTACACTTTTTATAACAAGCATGTACCATTAATTAGGGAATAATAACTACACATTCACATAACATAATTTAACTACTTAGGTTAGTATTTTGCTCCTTCTCTGAATTTTGTGTTGTAGTCTTCTTGTTTTTCTCTAATAGATTACCCATATTTTCTCCAATATAATCAAAGTTTCAAAGTTGAAAAATATTAATGTTGACTTTTTTTAAATCCTCAATTTCAGCCCAGCATGCAGGTGTACACCTGCAATTCCAGAGGCTAAGGCAAGAGGATCACAAGTGAAAGACCAATCTGGGCACTTAGTGAAACCCTGTCTCAAAATTAAAAAATTAGCAGGGCTGCAGAAGTAACTGAGTGGTGAATCCAGGTAGTGTTCCTGGGTTCAATTCCCCAGACAACACACATACACACACAATCCACAATTTACCTCTCCCTGACACCTTTAACTTTTTTCTCCAGTAAAATACCTTTATGTGATAACTACTGGGCCTGCTTAAAAAACAGTGGACAAGCCCAGCATGGTGGCACATACCTGTAATCCCACTGGCTCAGGACACTGAGGCAGAAGGACTACAAGTTCAAGGACAGCCTCAGCAACCTAATAAGGCCCTAAGTAACTCAGCAAGACCCTGAATTAAAATGAAAAATAAAAAGGGCTGGGAATGTAGCTCAGTGTTAAAGCACCTCTGGGTTCAAACGCCATTACTAAAAACAAAACAAAACAAAAAACAGCGGGAGACTTAATTTTAATCCTAAAAAGCTGTAGGAAAATAAGCCCCAATTATAGGGAACCCTGACTTGTTCCTAGTGAAGGAATTTGCCCTCAGCACTCTGTATCCTGGGCACTTGGGAAAAGCCAACTCAGACATAAAAACCTTTATCCATTCCTAAATTCTCACAAGACTCATACAAAAGTATGTCTGGGTAATTTTTCTCCCTTGTTTTAGCATTTAAATATGGTCAATCCTCATTATTTGAGGATTCTCTATTTGTGAATAACCCTTATTCACTAAAAAGTAGTTTAACCCCAAAATTAATATTTGGAGTGCTTTTGCAGTTATTCATTGACATGTACAGAACGGTACCAAATCGGAATCTTCTTACATGTACTTTCTGGGTGAGGTCGAAGAAGGCTTCACTCTTATTTTAGCTCTCATACTGTTAATAAATACCCTTTTCAGTCTACTTAATGCCATGTTTTTTGCATTTTTTCTTCTTTTTGTTGATTTTCCTGTTTAAAATGGTCCCCAGCTGTAGTAGTCAAGTGCTACCTAGTGTCCCTACGTGCAACAAGGCTATTATATGTCTCACAGAGAAAACACAGTTGGTCCTGCGTATCTGTTATTTCCATATCCACATTCAACCAATGGCAGATAAAAATATTTGGGAAAAAATATTATCTGTACTGAACATGTATAGATGTTCTTCTTGTCATTATTCTCTAAACAATACAGTACAACAACTATTTATATTGCATTTACATTGTTTAAATATTATAAGTAATTTAGAGATGATTTAAAATACATGGAAGGACTGTGTAGGTTATATACAAAGACCATTTATATAAAGGACTTAAGTACGTGTGGATTTTGGTATCCTTGAGGGTCCAGGAACCAATTTCCCCAGGAATCTGACAGATGAGTATTTGTATTAGGTAAGCTTCATTCAGGAATAAGTTATACTGCTATTGGCTATGAGTTCAATGTTAATAATTATTAACAATATGCATTATTTAAGGCATTTTTTGATTAAAAACACACTTAAAATACTCCAGGCTTTGTACTGACTGGAGAACACAAATGTAACCAGAGGCTTGTAGGAAGCTAACCCTACATATCGTCTAGGAGAAATAGCTCAGTATTTGTTAATTTAGTGTTTGTGGCAACCTAATAGAAAATAACTATTGCAAGTAACAATTAACACTATATATACTAATAAAAAATATCACTCAGAAAAACCTACAAAATTCTCTTAACACTGCTAGGAGTGGAGGAAAAACTAGTAATCTATTATTCAAAATAACTTCTTCATAGAATTACACCTTAGATGCTTACTAGCGCTATTTAATTTGTAGGAAGATCATCTGTAATTGTTAAAACCTAACATTTCTTTTTTAAAAATACTTTCTTAGTTGTCAATGGACCTTTATTTTATTTATTTATATGTGGTGCTGAAAATCAAATCCAGTGCCTCACACATGCTAGGCAAGTGCTCTACCATTGCACCACAACCCCAGCCCACAACCTAATATTTCAATGCATGACAACAGTAAAAGTATCAAATTTTTAAACCATACCTAAAGAAGTTTTTTAAAAGAAATTTAAGTTTTATAATTTTCTAATACACAGATTAAAACCTACTTTATACTATGGTACAAATATTTTCAGAAAGAAGCTTAGAATTGGTCTGGGAATATAGCTCAGTGGTAGAGCACTTGCCTAACATGTACAAGGTCCTGTACAGGAAAAAAAAAATTCAAATTTAAAGATGATTCAAAGGTTACTCAGAGGCTATAATATTATATCAATATAAAATTCATATTATAATGAGAGGCAATTATTCAGTTTTGATTTTGTTTTTAGTGTATACATTTTCTTCAAATGTTGAAAATTTCAGAATGGCAAGAGGAAATCTTGCAGTGAATAATTAGTACTATCAACAATAGCAGAGCAGTGTTAGTTTTCTCAGTAACTTTATAACACTAATCTATCTTATTAATTTCAAGAAAGATACATAAGAATTTCATTAAAATAGGGAGTAGAAATACTGAAATACTGTTTACTCATCAAAGTTGTATCTTATAGAATCATTTAGTAGATGTTACTGAATCAAAAAATGAAAACATTTCAGAGAAAAAGCCATTTGATGGTCAATTAACTTGATATACAACAAGAAAGTTACCTTCTATATACTTTAAAAGCCTCTGAGGAGGTAATAAAGGGAATCTAATTGGGTCCAGCACTTCCACCACATGTTTTCTTCTCTTTCCCAGATCTTTCAGAATCCATTGCATTGCAGCTAAGAAGACCTGGTATTCATCCTCAATGCTAAGCTCTTCACTTCGTAAAATTTTGATTAGCTGATCTTTTGTAAGTGCCAGGAACTCTTCCCCATTATGAACCTCCAAGAAATGAACATGGATGTAGTTTTCTGTGAATTCCAAAAGATCATGGCAGGCAATTTGCTCAGAGAACTGAAAGATCCCAATGCAGTTCAATGGATCAATTTGTCCTTTGAGAAATTCACAGCAAAGATTAACAACTTCAGTCAACTGTAGCATGTCCGCTGCAACAATCAACTCCTGAACATTGTTCACACCTATGTTTACTATACCTGGGGAGTAGGGAGACAAAATAGCCAAAAGATAAAAACAAACATTTTATTTAACACACTCAAAAATATTTTACTTGACTACATTAAGAGTTTAATGTGGGGCTGCGGTTGTAGCTCAGTTGTAGAGCGCTTGCCTAGTTGGTAAGGCACTGGTTTTCGATCCTCAGCAGCACATAAAAACAAATAAATAAAATAAAGTTTAAATTCTAAAAATAAAAAGAGTTCAATGTTGGCAAAATAGAAGTTTAATAAAAAGGCAACAAAGGATTTTTGGAATGACCACAAAACTTAAATTTTAACACTTATGAAATACAGTGAACCAGACACAGTATTAATTCCTTCATACACTTATTTAACCTTCACTACGATTCCATATGGTAGGTATCTTTTTTCTTATTATTGTACTAAGGAAACAGAATCAGAAAGTTTAAGTAACTTTTCCCCATCTTACATAGCTAAGCAAGTTGCAGGGTAGGGACTGACATCTAAGTCCATGTTTTTGGTTTGCTGATTTGCTTTTGATTTTGCAGTACTGGGAATCAAGCAAGTACAGTGCTTACCACCACATGCTAGGTAAATGTTCTACATCCCTGGTCCTTTTTAAAAAGTATAATTTTTAAATAGGGTCTTGATAAATTGCCCAGGCTGGCCCTCGAATTTTTGATCCTTCTGCCTCAGCCTCCTGAGTAGCTGGGATTATAGACCAGAGCCACTGAGCTCAGCTGAAGTACATGCTTTTTACATAAAGATGCAGTTATGTAATAAACATCACTAAGGGACTAGGGAAAGTAAGATAAGGTCTTTACCTCCAATTATGATAAAGTGTTTTAAGTTATATAATGACTTTGGGAGGACATCAAAGAGCCAATTATATTTAATGGGGGGGGGGATCAGTGTAATTCTCCTACCTAATAAGAATAAACTCTTGGGACTGGGGTTGTGGCTCACAGGCACTTGCCCAGCATATATGAGGCACTGGGTTCCATCCTCAGCACCACATAAAGAAAAAAGAAAGAAAAGAAAAAAGTAAAAAAAAAAAAAAAGAAGAAGAAGAACAAACTCTCCATTCCATCTTATACTTTCCTTTTATTGTCTGCCTTTTATTATAATCGCTTCACCAAACTTCTTGCCCAAATTTTGTTTTCCTGATTAGATTTGTAAAGTCTGTCAGGACAAACCTTGCCTCCTCTGTATTCCCAATGCCCAGCACATATTATGGTGGTGCACAGCTGTAATTCCAGCAGCTCCAGAGACTGAAGCAGGAGGACTGCAAATTCAAAGCCAGCCCCAGCAACTTAGCAAGATCTGTCTCAAAAAATAAAAAGGGCTGGGAATGTGGCATGGTGGTAAAGTACCCCTGAGTTCAATCCCTTGGTACCAAAAAAAAAAAAAAAATTAAATGAAAGAATGGCCAAAAAGATTAAGGTGAGAGGAAGAATATGGCTCACAGAATGTAAACTGGAACTTTCCCAAAAGTATAAAAAATAAAATACAGCAAGAGGGGGTAGGTGGCAGTGGCTACAAAGAAAATTGGGTTAGACTACTGGAATGAAATGGGAATTCACTGCAAATTTGGATAAGATCAGATCATGGGTGACTGCTAGTAGATGGATAATACCTAGAGTTGCTTGAAAATAAGAAAAAGAATGCTCTTTAACTTAACAGAACTTTATAGGTTACTAAGAGCTTTCATGTTTCCTAAAATTTATCTCATTCAACCTTTACATGAACTATAAAGTGCTATGATCTTCACTTTATAAATAAAGAAAAAAAGATTCTCACAGACTTATTTCTATTTTGTAAATACCTAATCTGCACATCTATAAAGCTCTGTTAAGGCAGAGACCTTGTCTCATTTACTGTCATATTCTTAGTGCCTACCTCAAAAAAGTATTCAACAGATATTTGTTAAAAGAATGAATGATTGACTAATGTTAAATGAAATGTCTAGTATCACACAGTTAATTAGTGCCAGGGTTAGATCTCAAACTCAAATCAGTAGATTCCAAGTGAAGTGCATAAAAATCTAAGATGAGACATATACATTAAGACACGTTAGAACTGTGAATGGTTAATAAAGAAAAACAAGGCCAAAGGAGAGATAAATAGAATAATAGGTTTTGTGGTTCCCCACATCCCCAAAAAGGAAATGGTATTACAATGAAAATAAAAGAACATTATAAAGACTAATTGTGCCAATGGACTTCAAATTTCCCTGTCTAATAAATACTCAATATGCATTTGAATTTCATCCTTACTAAGGGAACCTTGACTTTGTTTTGGGTGGCAAGCATGCCCTGCTGAAAATTGCAGATAGGTGTGAAACTTTAAAAAAGTATGGCCCTCAGGATACAGGCAGTAGTTGTTGGTAAGGATTACCAGAAAAATCTTTAAAAAACATAGATTCTTACACTGGCAGGCCCTTTTATGTTTCCCCCTTCCTCCCTCCTGGCTGGAGTTCAGTGGGTAAGAGAATGGAATTTATAGATAATGAAGCAAACTACGAGAATATTGGGACACTAATGACATTATAAAGCCACCACAACAGCCTTGGAATGCCTACTATGTATTCATTTTTGTGGAAAAATAAACTCCTATATTATTAAGCTATTTTGTCTATTCCAGCAGTTATATGCTGTTCTTAACCGATACTGATTTTACCTCAAATGTCAATCCTCTACAATATTATTTTACCCCAATATGATCAGTAGCTTTTAGTTCTCAGCATTTTACCACCTTTAACTTCTTTGATGGAAGTGCTAATCACCAGCAATATGGTGATGAAGTCATGAATGAACATTCTTTAACTATCTTGTTTATCTGCTTCAGACAACAGAAGCAGAATAGACCACTTCTGACATTTCTTCGGTTTTTATATAGTTCAATACTAATTTCATGGGTTAATCTGGGTTGAGTCATAGTTTTTTCAAATAAATGAAGCAGGAAGAACTTAGGAATCATTTGGAGTAGTGAGTTCAAAATTCTCTCAATGTAAGAACTGTATTGTTTTTAGCAAATAAAAGATAATTAAGATTATCACTGTTTTCTAAAATTTCCCCAAAAAGGAATATGAAACAATAAAGAGAAAAGAAGTCACTTTTTGTCATTTTCCATATTTAAACACCATGCATGAAAAAAACAATACCTTCCTGGGCCACACAATTATCTTCCACCAATAGTCTCTTAAGAAGAGCATAGCACAGTGGCACATCCAGTGATTTTGGAGGCCAATTCAGGAGGATTCCAAAGAGCCCAGCCTCAGCAACTTAGCAAGGCCCTAAGCAACTTAGCAAGACCCTGTCTCAAAATAAAAAAACCCTAAAAGGTGCTGTGGGTGGAGCTCAGTGGTTAAGCACTCCTGGGTTCAATCCCAGTACCAAATCAAAAAAAAAAAAGAAGAGCATAGTATATTGTCAAAACTAGCCCAAATAAACAGGTGTTGTTTTCAAACTTTTTTTCCCCCTGATTTTAGGAGTAATATATATTCACTGCAGAAAAAAGTTTAAAACAGAAAAGTATAAAAATAAAAAGGAAAATCACATGTTTTCCACACACATACACTGTATTAACAATTCAGTGTATTTCTTTCAACACTTTTTTCTATGCATACGTATGTTGCATATTCTTTAAGACTATACATAGTTCTTGTATGCATGTCCTAATGTCATAGAAATGCTTCAAAATGTTTTAAAAATAAAAGTTTTGACTAAAATAATGCATGCTGATTATAAACAATTTGAGGGAAAAGGATAAAATAATCTTGCATATTCAACCACCTGTTGATAAACACTATTAACATTCTAATCTCTTTCTCATGCACAAATACACAAGTAGCTTTTTGTTTTTTTGCAAAACTTGGGTTGAATTTATATTCTGATTTTTTCCCTTTAGTATATTATAAACTTCTCCCATGAGACCATATTTTTAAAAATTATCTGAAATTTCTAAGAAATAGCAGGGTGTGGTGGCACATGCCTATAATCCCAGCAGCTCAGGAGGCTGAGACAGGAGAAATGCGAGTTCAAAGTCAGTCTCAGCAATGGGGAGGTGCTAAGCAACTCAATGAGACCCTGTCTCTAAATAAAATACAAAACAGGGCTAGGGATGTGGCTCAGTGGCTGAGTGCCCCTAAATTTAATCCCTGGTACCCAACCCCCAATAAAAAGAAATATGCCATTTCACATACACACATACACACACACATACACCATGATTTATTTAACTGTATAACCCACTGAGGGACAATTACCTTGTGTCCAATTGTATATTACTATATATAATGTTAAAATAAAATTGTGGTTCACAAAAAAAATGTGGTTCACAGATATTTGCCTGTATCGTTAGTCAATTCCTTAGGACTCCTAGGAAAGGAGCACTGGGTCAAAAGAAAAGAATTTTTGCTGGACATGATGTGTACTTGTGGTCCTCAATACTCAAGAAGAGACCTCATCTCAAAAAAAAAGGAACTTTATAAAGTTTACTAACATCTTTACTAAGTTACCTTTCATATTAAGTTAGATCTATTTTTGTTCCCACCACAGTGTAAGTGATTGCATCATTCTTCACTCAAAGTAACAGGCTCATGTAACATACCTGTGTAAATGAAATCTAAAAGTAGTTGAAAGATTCCAGCTTCAATTCCTAGAATCTGTACCACATCTTTTGAGGACTCTCTCATTCCTCCAGTGAACAAAGCTGCAAAATATGGACTACTAGCAGCCAAAACTAGTCGATGAACATTAAAAGTCTCCTTCCCAACTTGCAACTGCACATCGCAAAAATGCTGTCCATTTCTCATTTTATTGATCTGGGCCAAGATGAGTTGAGCATGTTTATCTGAAGCGAATAGATTATCACCAGCCTTGGAATGGCCTTCATTGGCCATGATGATCACAGATTAATTAAAAGGACTATTGCCCATAGTCTTCTCTTACCCTGAAAAACAAAATACAAAGAGATCCAAAAACATGTTTTTGTATTTAACCTTCCTTATGCTTACAATTTATTTAGCAACGTAAACTACACACAAAACAAATAGGACTAAATTGTATGGTACTACTTCCAATATGGTTTCAGAGAAGGGAATAAATCATGGGGGCTAAAACAACCAGGGGGTATCTCACAGAAGAAATGGGACCTGAATTGGATATTAAAACATAAACAGCATTAAAGTATGCAAAGAGGTCATATGCCCCTCTGGGTAAAGAAAATAAGGCACAACAGCAGAAAGTTTTAGCACACTGCAGTAAGGAAGCACACATCACAGCCAGAATGAACTTTCAAAAATCAATTGTGATCAGTTCAAATGTCTATTTAAAATTCTTCAATTTGAATGTTTCCCTTAACACACAAAGCCCTTTTTGATCTTTGTTGTAATCTAGCCTCCGTTCACATTTAACTTTCTACCGGAAGACTTCCCTGTCCCTCTCCCCTCTGAGTTTGGTGATCACCTTAAGTTTACACCTGTTTTACAGTCCATGTCTCACTCTACCTTGTCAGACACCCTACCATTCTAATCCCAACACACACACACACACAAAGTTTCTTGAAAGACAGTTCCTTAAGGGTAGGGAATGATCACCTTTCATAGCTCTAGTACCTATCTCAACATATATATTAGCTTTTCAAATGTTTGTCAAATGAATGAGAAACAATGAGAAATAATAACTTATGTTGGTTTTTGGTTACTGTTAGCTTCTTTACATACTAATTGCAATTCTCACAATAATTAAGAGGTGAGAAAAAAAGATAATCTTATCTAAGATGAGAGAGGAGGAAACTTTATGAAGCTCAAAGTTTCCCCCAGGATATAGTTTTAGTATAATGACTGTCTCAGTATCTGAATCCAGGTCTTTTCCCACCATATCACAGGACACAGAATTTATTAGACCAGGTTATAGAGAAAGGGCCTTGAAACTGAAGCATAGAAATTTGGACCTGAGTTTTTATAGGTTTAACAAGAGCAAACATGATAACAGCCATATTTCAGAACTGTTTGGGTTTTCAGAGGCATGATCTAGGGGATAACAAAGTCCTATTAAATGGTATTTGAGCTTCAGTAATGAGAGTCAGAGGGATAAATTCAAGTTACTTTTTGAATAAAGAAGTCATAATATCCTATAAGAGATATAGATATGGAAAGAAAGCACAGAGGAAACCTAAAATGACTAAGGTTTTGTGATTTAGGTATCAAGCAGAATTGGTAATGAGATTTAAAGAAATGATATGGGCTAACATTAGATAAAATGGTTACATTTATAGCATCTAGTCAAATTTATCAAAGTCAAAATAACTAAGCTGATTATCATGACTATCTAGGAATTAACTTATTGAGAAATCTGAGAGGTACTAAGGTAGCTACTAAGACTTCACATCAGCATATACATTTAACTAGCATATAAACACATTGTATTTGTCCCTTCGTAGATATTCAACTAGCAGATATTATTAAACATGACAAGGTTGTCAGACTTTTCTCTGGCTTTAGATTTCTCCCTGTCAGTAGATTTTGGATTCCAGTGGTACAGTTACAGGGGAACCCCTCTGTCCCCTACTTCAAGGCATCAAGCACAGTCACTGAGCTAAAATGTTGCCTCCTGCTACCAGAAAGAGTTTGCTGAATAACCCACTCGGGTAGCAGACAGCAGAAATCCTAGTCTGTTACTACTCTTCTGAGTAACTGCTGGTACAGCCAGTGGAGTACCTCACTGGCAGGCGGAGTGATCGTATTTCCAAATGAAAAGAGCAGGATTCTGGGACATTGCAGAGGGGTGTAAGAACATGCCTCAAGTGACCCAAACTTGAAAGGCAGATTAGGAAGTGGACACAATCGGAAAAACTAAATAAGACCTGTGTTTACTGGCCTTGGATGCACTGTTGAGAGTATCTGGAAGCTGCTTCAGCAAACGGTGTCAGAAAGAATTCTGGACGACCGTCGGAGAAGAAAGTGGAGGGAGGGAGAGAGGGGAGGGGAGGGAGAAAGAAGAGGGGAGGGGAAGGAGGGGGAAGGGGAGAGGGAGAGAGAGAGAGAGAGAGAAATAAAAACCAGAAAAACAAAACTGAGGTTCTTTGTTCTTAGTTTGAGTGCTGGACCTGTAGAACTGCCCATAAGCTCCTGCAACACTAAAGGTGGATAAGCAATCCGGAGCTACTAAAAGGGCAGGGAAGGGATCTCAGACAACTGAGGGGACAGCAGGGCAGCCAGGGACACGGCCCTCGTTTTCTCGAGTGGAGCGGGGAGAGCAGAGGCCGCAGCTTTCCAGATAAGAGGACGCTCCAGTGAGGGCGAAAATACTGCCTGTGGCAGCAGGACAGAAGAGGAGAAACCAGTTCCTAAGCTCCTCTCCGTCTACTCCTCCCGAGTCCCCAGAGCCGGACACAGCCGGACACAGCCCGACACAGCAGAAGAGGAAGTTCCCAGGCCCATCACAGACGCATCCCGGACGCAGGGCCTTCTTACCCGCCGCTTCCCCTTCCCGCCGGCGCCCGCTCAGGCCCTGCGCGCGCAGTCGTGACCCGCACAGGCGCGGAGAGGGCGGGGGAAACCCGGCGGGGTGACGGGGTGGTGCGGTCCCCAGAGGGCTGGCAGACAAGCCAGGCGGGGTAAAGTGTCTGCGGAGCTCAGCGGGTCTGGCTTTTCTCTGCGCGTGCGCCGGGCTCTTCCGCTCGCGCAGAGCCCTCTGCCGTGGCCCTGTGCCTGGGCTCGCCTCCCGCCGGGCGCGCGGCGGGGTTGCCAGCCTGCGCTGCTGCTGGCTGGGGCGGGCCCGCTCGCCCTTTCCATTCCGACCACGCTCCTGTGGCGTCCCAATCAGAACGCAGACCTCAGTGTTGCCAGATAGAAATTGTGCCTCTCTACCAGCCCCAGATCATTTTATGAGCCTCTGCTTGACTGCGCCCAGCACTGAAAGAATACCTACTTGAGGGAAGGGAGAACTTGGAACGCCTAGTTCTTTTTCACTGTTGAACCTCATAATCTGTCATATTAGTGACTTTCAAACTTTTTAAAATCCCAGCCCATGGTGAACAAAGCCGATTTATATCAAATCCAATTTTCATACAAACAAAATTTTCATAAAACTATCTTTACACTTACTACCCGCTATGCACTAAATTTCTTCTATTTCGTTACCAAAATTGTAGGAAATGTTGAGGACTTGGAAAAAAGCAAAGATTACCGAGTGCCTATTGAGCGTTAGACTGAGCATTATCTAGCAGAGACTAGAAGGATTTGAATCCCTAGGGACCCCTGGTTTTCTAGTGACTAAGCTGATTTATAGGAAAACCGATAGTATTTAAAGTAACTCATATAACAACATTACTTTTTTTTTTTTTTTTATTGTTAAGTAGCAGACATGAGCAGCTAGTCATGAGTTTCAGAAAATACATAGTACAGAGCAAATCAGTTCACCAACAGCCCTTTCTCGGAAGGTCTGGCAAAATAGGTATATCAGGACCCTTGTCTGATCCTGGCCCTATAAAATATTCCTCTTACAACAGGAGGAACATAGATAAATTTAGGGAAGGCAAAGATGTTTGCTCAGATGGATTAATCACTAAGACATCTTTAACAAGATCCTACACAAACAACATAGACCAGAGATTTCCAGACCTAGGAAAGCAGGATGATTAAGACTGGAGCCACCAATCATAAATTCTGTTAAACCAGTTCCAGTTAGGACTGGTCAGCCAGGCCAAGATGACCAAGACATGCCCTTGTTGTTAGCTAATCTACTCTGTCAATCTAGAGCCAAGAGGTGAGACCTTCTAACAATCTCCTTCCTACCAAATAAAAGCTGGGATACAGAAGTCAATTGTTGCTCTCCTCTCTGAGAGGACACACTTTCTCTTGAGAAGTGTTTCCTCCATCCCCTTCTTCTTTCTCTTCTAATAAACTTTGGTATACCTTCACCAAGTCCTATGTCTTGCTTGAAATCCTCTCATTTGAAGATACTAGAACTATGAACACAACTCAATCTCCAGTAAGATCTTATCTCAGGTATGATCTTATCTCCATTATCAATATTAAGATGCTTTTGCTCCTCTTCACCCATCCATTTCAACATTTCTGACTTTTAGTAAATTCATACAACATTCCTGTAACATGCTGCTGGCTCTCCTCTTAAGGGGATAAACAAAATATTTGCTATTTGTTTATTTTATATTTGAGAGTCATGATTTTACTTTTCAAAAAAATTAAGCCTCAGCACCACGAAAATTAATTTCACTATTACTATTTTACTTTTACTTACTATTGGGTTGGACTTGCTGATTTGAAAAACTATTTCTGGGTGTATGCCTAGAAAGAGAATTGCTGCAACATAGGATCTGTGCATCTTTTTTTTTTTTTCTGTGCATCTTTTATCTCACTAGAAAATACTTCTTTTCCAAACTCTCCAATCTACATTCCCATCAGCAGTGAATAGAGTTCCTTTGCTTTGCATCCTTGACAACATTTAATATTGTTAGATGTTTCAATATTATATAATCTGGTAGGTGTAAAATGGTATTTCATGTTTATTTTAATTTGCATTCCCTAATTATTAATGAGATTAAGTTGTAAAAAAGATGTTTATAGGGTGTTACAGACTGAATTGTGGCCTCTCTCTGATTCACATGCTGAAGCCCTAGCCCCAATGCCATAGTATTTGGAGATGGGGCCTTTGGGAGGCAAACAGGGTTAAATGGGGCTGAGAGTGGGACCCTCACAATGAATTTAGTACCCTTATAAGACCATAGAGAGCTCTCTCACACACACAAATACTTATAGGAGGTCATGTGAACACACAGTGAAATGGCAGCTGCCTATAAGCCAAGAGAAGAGGTCTCAGAATGAAATCTACCTTTGTGAGTGTGGTGGCACATGTCTGTGATTCCAGCAATTTGGGAGCCTGAGGCAAGAAGATTGCAACTTTGAGGCTAGATTCTGCAATTTAGTAAGGTTCTAAGCAGTTTAGGGAGAACTTACTTAAGATTAAAAATAAAAAGAACTGGGGATGTGGCTCAGAGGTAAAGTGTCCCTGTGTTCAGTTCCCAGTACTAAAAAACAAAATGAAATCTACTTTGTTGACACCTTAATCATGGACTTCCCAACCTCCAGAACTGTGAGGAATAAATTTCTGCTATTTAAATCACCTAGTCTATGGTATTTTCTTATGGTTGCTTGCACAAATATAGGCCAATTGAGTATTTTTTTCTTCAAAATAACTACTCATGACTTTTACCCATTTTTTAAATTGATTTTTTAATTGATTTGTAGGAGGATTTTTTGCATGGGGAGTTACTAGAGATTGAACCCAGGAACACTTTACTACTAAGCCACATCCCCTGTCCTTTTTATTTTATATTTTGAGACAGGGTCTCACTAAATTGCTGAGAGTTTTGCTAAATTGCTGAGGTTGACCTCAAACTTGCCATCCTCTTGCCTCTACCTCCTAGATCACTGGGATTATCATGCCTGGCAAGGATTTTTTTTTTTTTAATCATATGTGTTGTCAATATTTTCTCCCCATGTGGTTTTATTTATTGTATCTTTTGATAAACAAGAGTTTACAGTTTTACCAATTTATTAAAATCATTTATTTATGTTTCTCCTATTCATTTATTTTTGTGATACCGGAAATTGAACCCTGGACAGCCACATGCCAGGCAAATGTTCTACCACTGACCTACTTCACCATAGCCCTATTTTGCACTGTTGAAGTGTGTTTAAGAAACTTCTGAGCAACTTAGCAAGGCCCTAAGCAACTTAGTGAGACCCTGTCTCAAAATAAAAAATAAAATGGTCTGGGGATGTGACTCAGTGGTAAAGCACCTCTGGGCTCAATCCCCAGTACCAAAAGGAAAAAAAAAAAAAAAATAGAAACTCTTCCTTCACCATATCTTGTATTTTCTCCTAAAAATGTTAAAATATCTCTTTTCATATTTAATTCTTTAAATCATTAGAAATCAGTTCTTGTGTACCAATTGGTATAGAGATTCCATCTTTCCCTACCACCACCATATATATAACTAATTGTCATATATTGAATCGTTCTTATTTCTCCACTGATCTGCAATGCCAGCTCCCTCCTATATTGTATTTCACTTTGGTCTGGGATTCATTCTCATTCAATTTCATTGGTCTATTCATCCCTCCCTCACTGTTTTAATTACTGCAGCTTTTTGATAAGTCTTTACAATGAGTAGATTAACTTTCCCCATCTTGTTCTTCAGTACTGTTTACTATTTCTGGTACTGTTGATTCCTCTATACTGATTTTAGAATCAGTCTGCTTAGTTACACACACACACACACGCATATACATGCATATACATACACACACAGAAGGTGAGGCTCTTTTTAGGGTTTCAAGAACTCTGTGGGACAATTTGCAGAGAATTAACATCTCTATAATATTGAATATTTTCATTTAATAAAATTAAATTCTAGAAAATTTTTAGGTTTTATTTTATCCAGAAGAATTTTGTATCTTTTATTAAATTTATCCTGAGAGCATGTGCGTGTGTGCACACACACACGTGCGCGCACACACACACACACACACATATATATATATATATATATATATATTTTTTTTTATACAGGGTCTCCCTAAGTTTCTTAGGGCCTCACTAAGTTTCTGAGGCTGGCCTCAAACTTGCAATCCTCCTGCCTCAGTCTCCTGAGTCCCTGGGATTACCGTGCCCAGCCATTATCTTTTTAAGAATTGCATTTTATGCTTATTGTTGGGATATAGAAATTAAATTCACTTGAATATACTGATTTTATAGATGACCTTGTTTAACTCCCTTATTAATGTGATAAAATTGTCTAGAGTTTTTCAGATTTTTCTATGTGAATAAACATATCACTGCACATGACAGTTAGTCTACAAATCTTTTACTGTATATTTTCTTTTCTTGCCTTACTGCTGGCTAAGATCTCTACTGTGAGATTAATTACAGGAGTAGCATACTGTCAGAATGAATGCATAAACTTTGGAGCCAAATACCTAGGTCCAAAACCTGGCCTTACTACTCAGAAACCTTGAGAAAACTGCTTAAATTTTCTTGTAACTCAGATTTTTTCTAGTCAAATTATGTGTAATTCATGTAGTTTGTTGTAAGAATTAAATTAGTTAGAAACTGATTGCCGACCGCCAGTGGAGCACCAGCTGCCTGCTATTGCCTGGAAGTTCACTGTTACAGTACCTGCAGGTTTGATTACACGTGGCTGCCACCATTTTGAGACAACAGCCAGGCCCCATAGGACCCCTGGCCAGACTGACTGAGCCCCCTCTCCAAGATACCTCAGCCCGACAGATCACTCCTGCCTCTGGGGCCCTCACATCAACTGACTGCTCCTTGCCGCCAGGAGCCCCAGACCAACTGACTGCGCCCTATCACCGGGACCCCAGATCGACTGATTGCACCCAGCATCCAGGATCCCACAATCACACAAAACACACCAGACCTCTAGGACCCCTGCCAGACCAACCCGCATCCCGCCTCTAGGACCTCCAGCTGACCATGTCCACCCCTGAGCTGCAGCTCCCCATTTGCCAATACATTTGGAAGTCAGAGTGGCCATCTTGGATAATCCTGGAATCCGATCTTTGGGTGGGACACAACCCATCCTGAGACGCCTGCTGGAGGCTTGAAGCTCATTGTCAGGTACCTCTCATGCATCAGGCTACTGAACACTGGGAGGTTTCATTAGTATGTGACTGTTATAGTGTAGATTTTCTTTTTTCTCCTTTTTAAAAAATTTAAGTTTTTATTTCTTTACTTTTCTTGCTCTCTTTTCATTTTGTTTACCTGTACCCTCAGAGTCTCTTTCTCCCTTTTTTGCATGCTAATATCCAATTTCTTTTGATTACACTCTCACCCTTTCTATTTTCTAGAACTTCTGTATATTCTTTTCTTATCCCTTTAACAGCCACATTCTACATTCCTCTGCATTCTCTTTGTCCGCCATTAGAAACTGCAGACCTTATTGCAAACCTGTTTGTTTTACAGAAGATAATACTTGAACTCATTCTGTTTACTATGACAATTTTGTTCTTGTCTCCATAGGGGCTATTTGGTCTAGAATTGCATAGTGTCTGATTTGTGCACTACTAATATTGATCTCCCCTTAAAGAAAGAGTTTTGGAAACCTATAGGGCCACTATAAGCCTATAGGGGGAAATCTGCAATACCCCAGATCTGCACTGCTAGAGGGGAAGATACATGAACAACATGAAAAAACAAGGGAAGAAAATGATCCAAACAAATCTAGATTCTATAGTAATAGAATCCAATGACAGTATGTTAGAAGAAATGTCAGAAAAGGACTTCAGATTATAAATGATTAAGATGATTCACGAAGCAAAGGATGAGATAAGAGAGCAAATGCAGGCAATGAATGATAATGCCAACAAGCTGAAAGAGCACCTGCAGGAAGCAAAAGATCATTTCAACAAAGAGATAGAGATTCTCAAGAAAAAAAAAAAAGAAAAGAAAACCAAAGGAAATCCTTGAAATGAAGGAAACCATAAACCAAATAAAAAACTCAATGGAAAGCATCACCAAAAGACTAGACCACTAAGAAGACAGAACCTCAGACAATGAAGAAAACATATTTAATCTTGAAAATAAAGCTGACCAAACAGAGAAGATGGTAAGAAATCATGAATAGAATCTCCAAGAACTATGGGACATCATGAAAAGACCAAATTTAAGAATTATTGGGATTGAGGAAGGCACAGAGATACAAACCAAAGGAATGAACAACCTATTCAATGAAATAATATCAGAAAATTTCCCAAACCTGAAGAATGAAATGGAAAATCAAATACAAGAGGCTTACAGAACACCAAATGGACAAAATCACAACAGATCCACACCAAGGCACATTATAATGAAAATGCCTAACATTCAAAATAGGATTTTGAAGGCTGTGAGAGAAAAGCATCAGATTACATATAGGGGGAGACCAATACGGATAGCAGCAGACTTCTCAACCCAGACTCTAAAAGCTAGAAGGGCCTGGCACAACATATTTCAAGCTCTGAAAGAACGTGGTTGTCAACCAAGAATCCTATACCCAGCAAAACTAACCTTCAGATTTGAAGATGAAATAAAATCCTTCCATGATAAACAAAGGTTAAAAGAATTTACAAATAGAAAGCCTGCACTACAGAATGTTCTCAACAAAATATTCCATGAGGAGGAAATGAAAAACAACAATGGAGGTCAGCAAAGGGAGGAACTACCTTAGAGAAAAACCACTCAAAGGAGAAACCAAGCCAACTTAAAAACCAAAAACAAGCCCAAATGACTGGGAATACTGTAAGGCCCCCCAAAAAGGAAACCCCAACTCTGTCCCATGGATGGACGGCAACCCCAATCAACCGCAGGAGGCGTCACTTGATGCAAACCGCAAGAGGTGTTTATTCCAGCGCGCTGGGACCCAACTCCAGGAGTCGAGTCCCTAGCAGAAAATCTTGTAGGTTTATAAAGGCAGAAACCACACATCGGGAGGGGTCACACATGAAAGGGGGAAAAGGGGGAACAAAGCTGCCAGGAAATTTCAAAGGGGGTCTGGGTTTGCTGACAACATGTTTCACAATGTTTTACAACAGGCTGTAGATTCTGGTCAATAGTTTCTGGTAATCCTACTGTTTGAGCACTATCTGGCTATCTGGCTCAATTTACTCTTTTACTCTCTGTTTGGGAACAGAGAACAGCTTTAAGGGCTTTGTTCCCATTACTGGGAGGGAAACCTTAGGGAGTTGAGATAAAACAGACAGCTTAAAAAAATGTCCATTCTTTCATTTCCCCATTTTCTTTTCTGGTAAGTTCTAATCATGGAACTTCTGTCTCTATATACTCTTCTCCAAAGCTATTTCCTTGGCGGAGGGACTGGTATTGTTGCCTAAGCATTAGTACCTATACAGCACTTACTCTTTCCCTGATGAAGGTGACTAGGTGATTTCAGGCAGGCAAGAGCCCAGGGGGCGGGCCACCAATTAGCAGCCCCTTGTTTGCAGTCCTTGGTAAACAGTCCTTGATAAAGGCAGGTAAATTTGGTAATCAATGGCCTCCGGAGATCCTTGACATTCCATTCTTCCAGGGGCAGTCTCCAACTTCCAGAGGCAGATGATTTTATGGCCATTTCCTCGATTTGACCCGATCCCCTATTTCTACACTAACTACCTGTTCCCAATTCTGGCTTCATTCCCCCCTCTAATCTCAGGAACTCCATGCTGCTGGGGAAGGAGGTCGATGACCGCTCTAGCTTCTTCGAGCTGGAAGTGGGTGGCGTGGGGCAAGCAGCTTGGAGTTCCTTTTCTAAAAATTGGGTCAATCAAGGGGTCCCAGGAAGAAGCCTGGTTGGGGAAGAGCAGGTTGTAAAGTCATCTGGGGGCGGCTGCTTCTATGATAGAAGAACAAAAAGACATGAGTACTGAAATGAGATTAGCACAAAGTAAATGTTGCAGCATCTGAAACCTGCCACTGAGTATCATGAAAATGGCAGAAGTTAATCTCTCACCAGGAGGTGGAAGAACTGAGAAATTGTTCCCATAACTAGGCCTAGCAAAGGCTGGAGAGAACAAGGCCTTTATTTGGGGACTTTAACATTGTCATAGATGTCCCCAGAAAATATAGTTAAGCTACTTAATGTCATCTGATTTTGTAAAATATCCCTTTATTGGTATAACCTGTGTTTACTAGAGATCTCTATACTTCTGTTACTTAGGAATAGATAATCATACTAGCAAACATAGATTAAGTCTACCTGTGTAGCTTAGGAAGGTCTTAAACTGACTAAAAACTTCTGACTCTGGCAGTTTCTCTTGATAGTTATCAGGCATATTTGCTGAAGAATCTTTCTTTCATTTGTAGCTTCCAGCCTTTATTCTAGTGGGCTAATACAAGTGTACATCTTAAGTTACATTTAATTATTATTTCCTTTAAATGCCCAAGAATGGCTATATTTTGGTTTTAACTGTTTTGCTGGGTATCTAAGATCAAGTTGGTCAAATTGACCTGGTTCCTGTCTTGTTAAAGAGTCAGCTGAGTTCCCACAGGGGTCACTCGTACAGAACTTAAGAGCGGCTCCTTAGCTCCACCAGTGACTTTGATTAGGCAGGGTCTCTTGATGAGGTGACTTCCTTTAGAAACATCAAGGGATGTTTCCCCTTTTCCATGACCCTCCTCTGCAGCAGATGCACTGGATAATTTTTCATCCTCTAGTCTCAACAATCTCCTTGATCAGGAGGTTGTGTGACCCAGAGTTGCAACGCTCCTTAGAGAAGTTCTCTTACTCCCTGGGTTCAGGCTAACGTTGAGGGCAAGACCCAAATATGGACTTTTCTTGACCTCTGTATTTAACTCCAATTTCTAAGTTTGATCTTAATTATCCAGCAAGCCAGTCTCACCAGTCATAAATTAAGAGTAATGAGCTTTAACTTTAATGTCCATAACTTTACAGTTATTTACCCTTTTATCTAACTGGAGTCTGCATTAGTACTGGAAGTTACCACTATCTATTCTATAGGTGATGGCTTATTATCACAAGTTACCTAGGTTGTTTGTTCTTGGAGCAGCTACTTCTGCAAAACATTAACAGATAACAGTTTTACAAAATGAAATTAGCAAGAGTAAAAATATATTCAGCTTGTATAAGAGCTATCTTGAATTTTGATTGAGAACTACATTCTATCCCCTATTTGAGATCACAGTACTTTTACAACAAGAACCAATCTTTTGACTATAACTTTAAATAAGCTGAAGTCTGGCTTATTTTGGAGCTATTCTACACACAGTGAGGTGGGAGGCAGAGCCTTATCTCAGGTAAGGCATGGCTCTTTACAGATCTTAAGTGTTCTAATTCTGATGTTGATCTTTGCTTCTTTTCCTTAAATACCATTAAGTAGTTTACATATACTGTTTCCTGAGTCTATATAAACTTTATAATTAACACAATTTAACATAGTATCTAAAACATGAATCAAAGAAAGGCTGAGAGAGCTTTTAACTTTCCTTTTGTGTGATTAAGTGGCAAAATGTTTTCATGTTTCTTTCATATTTCACAATATTAACCTTTAAACAAATCAGACTCTAATGTTTAGAAATACATTTACATTTGAAATTCTTTATCCCAGTGTAAAAAGTAACAAATTTTACACATACCCTATTGATAGCAGGTCCTATAATAGAACATTAAATGATAGAAATAAATCCCCAATAAAATTTACTCTTTATAAGTTTAAGATTACCATTACAGACAAGTTTAATCTGGAGGATAGCAGAGCTTAATAAATTCCTTGCTTTAAAAACTTGTGGTCCTGAAAAATGTGAACACATTTAATATACAACTAGTGACCCTTTCACAATTACCTTGACACTTTTATCTTACCAAATTGAGTTTTTAAAGAGAAATGTAGACTCTGTAACAAAGTACAATACTCTATAATAGTTGTTTAACCATAATTGTATACACCCCAATTTTTAAGACTAATTGTTCTAAAGAATAAACTTAATAGACACAAAGTTAAGAGTAAATTAGTGTTTCAAATCCTTGTCATTTTACCATGTCATTTTACCATATAGATTAAACTTTGGTTTATATCAGAACGTTAGTATTTCACCTTAGGAAAAACCTTCAATAGTTTTAGCTGTCTCACATACATATAACCAACTTAGTTACACACAAACTTGTTGAAACTTGCCCTTTACTTACACAGACTTTCTTAGCACTTACTTAGACCCTCATGTATTTCATCACACAAGCACTTTCTTACCCAGAAACACTTCCTTTTTCCTTTTACTAAATATATTTCCATACCCAGAACCTTTTATTTTCTCTTTCCTATTCATTGTCCCCTTTTTGTTCACATTCTGAAACAACTCTTATGAAATTTCTGAATTTAGATAAATTACTCTATTTTAATAAGATTAAATATTCTGTTGTTTATAGTACTCTAATTGAAACACAGTTGAAACTTTTTGGGACCCTTTGTATATAGAATTGCACTTGTTAGGACATAACTCTTAGTAACCTTGTTTTTAGTTTAGTGATGACACAAAACAAGTTTAAACCCTTTTATTTACCAACCTATGAAAACACCAATAATGTTTAAGTATGATACCCCATGGAATTTAAGGAGTTAAAAGTACTCGATGTTATTTAACAATTAGCATTTTAACTTTGTAAATTAATCAGATGTCTCTACAAACACATTAGAGTAATCCCATACATGTTAACTCTAATTCACTTATTCTGTAAAAAAACCAAGATATCAGACAAGTGTCCTGAACAGTATTTGCTGTCTCTTCCCTGTTGAAGAAAAGTCCTAGAAACAATTGATATTAGACATTTTATTAACATCAATATTTTATTAGCTTGACACCTAGAGACTTGCAAGTTATTTTCAAAGACATTTTACTTTTATTAGTTTACCCAATTTGAACCCTTTTTAAATCACGTGAATTAAAAGTATCTGGATCCATTTTTAAATTTTAATTTTAGGAGCGCTCAGTTTTGATACAGACAAAACATGACATCAGACAGCACAACATACAAATAACACAAAATCAAGCCCTTGTAACTTTATAGGTGAATCTCCATTGCAGTGTAACAGATGTTCAAAAACTCTAGTTGAATAAAAAATAGAACTGATCAAAAAATCATGAGCTCAAAAAAACATATAATTAAAAATATAGCATTTACTTTGCTGGAGTTTTAAAGACTCTTTTTACCTTTTCTTTCCCTGGGTTTGAGACCGGTCTCCTACTGAGCCTTTAGGCTTCTTTTATTTATATTTCAATGTAAGCCTTGACTGAGATCTGGAAGGATCTAACAGGTTTTAACAGAAACTCTGTGTCTAAGGCATTTTAGCCACCTCATCAGGACAGGTTGGATGTTAAAATTATGAGACCTTATTTTTCATTACTTTTGAGACTGAAGCTACTTTGCTAAGTTACCCTTCAGGGCTGTCGGGAGGGGGAGTCCAGAGAAGGAACCTTTGGGGTCCACCCGAGAGTAGCCCGGGGTGAGAACCCCGCAGTTGTTCCAACCCTTCCTCCACCTCCGCCACAAACACACAACAGAACCAGATACAGACGGGCGCCAATCTCTGATCCACCAATTGAACCCCATCAGCGCCCTTACCGACGGAGACTACCAGGCGTCCCTGGCTCTCCTTCCACCCTTAGGGCGTCCCCCAGGGCTGCAACCTGTGGCCCCCCAGGCACGTCTGCCGGCCACTGTTCGGCCACTCTCACGATCACCGAACGGCTGCCACCGAAACCGAAAGCGCGCTCACAGAACCAGACCAACTAGCAAAACACAAGACAAAGACAGACAACTTCGGGGTACCCCTTTTTACCTCCAAGGTCGACTCCGCGGATGAGGGGGGCCATCTTATCCCGGACGAGCCCCCAAATGTAAGGCCCCCCAAAAAGGAAACCCCAACTCTGTCCCATGGATGGACGGCAACCCCAATCAACCGCAGGAGGCGTCACTTGATGCAAACCGCAAGAGGTGTTTATTCCAGCGCGCTGGGACCCAACTCCAGGAGTCGAGTCCCTAGCAGAAAATCTTGTAGGTTTATAAAGGCAGAAACCACACATCGGGAGGGGTCACACATGAAAGGGGGAAAAGGGGGAACAAAGCTGCCAGGAAATTTCAAAGGGGGTCTGGGTTTGCTGACAACATGTTTCACAATGTTTTACAACAGGCTGTAGATTCTGGTCAATAGTTTCTGGTAATCCTACTGTTTGAGCACTATCTGGCTATCTGGCTCAATTTACTCTCTTACTCTCTGTTTGGGAACAGAGAACAGCTTTAAGGGCTTTGTTCCCATTACTGGGAGGGAAACCTTAGGGAGTTGAGATAAAACAGACAGCTTAAAAAAATGTCCATTCTTTCAATACAAATCATATCTCAATAATAATCCTGAACGTTAATGGCCTAAAGTCATCAATCAAAAGACATAAACTGGCAGAATGGATAAAAAAGAAAGACCCAACAATATGCTGCCTGCAAGAGACTCATCTCATAGAAAAAGACATCCACAGACTAAAGGTGAAAGGATGAGAAAAAACCTACCACGCACATGCACTCAGTAACAATGCGGGGGGTTCCATCCCTATATCAGATAAAGTGGACTTCAAACCAAAGTTAGTCAGAAGGGATAAAGAAGGACATTTCATACTGCTTAAGGGAACCATAAATCGGGAAGACATAACGATAGTAAATATTTATGCCCCAAACAATTGTTCATCCCTGTACATCAAACAAATCCTTCTCAATTTCAGGAATCAAATAGATCACAACACAATAATTCTGGGTGACTTTAATGCACCACTGTCACCACTAGATAGATCTTCCAAACAAAAACCAAACAAAGAAATCATAGAACTCAATAACACAATCAATAACCTAGACTTAATAGACATATATAGAATATTCCATCCATCAACAAGCGGATTCACTTTCTTCTCAGCAGCACATGGAACCTTCTCGAAAATAGACCATATGTTATACCAAAAAGCAGCCCTTAGGAAATGCAAAAAAATAGAGATACTGCCTTGTGTTCTATCAGATCATAATGGACTGAGAGTAGAAATCAATGACAAAATAAAAAACAGAAATCACTCCAACACCTGGAGACTAAATAATATGCTATTGAATGAAACATGGATAACAAAAAACATCAGGGAGGAGATTAAAAAATTCTTAGAGATCAATGAGAACGACGATACAACATATCAAAATCTCTGGGACACCATGAAAGCGGTACTAAGAGGAAAATTCATTGCATGGAGCGCATTCCAGAAAAGAATGAAGAGTCAACAATTAAATGACCTAACATTACAGCTCAAAGCCCTAGAAAAAGAAGAACAGAATAACAGCAAAAGAAGTAGAAGACAGGAAATGATTAAAATCAGAGCTGAAATCAATGAAATTGAAACAAAAGAAACTATTCAAAAAATTGACAAAACAAAAAGTTTGTTCTTTGAGAAAATAAACAAAATAGACAAACCCTTAGCCACACTAACAAAGAGAAGGAGAGAGAAGACTCAAATTACTAAAATACATAATGCAAAAGGAAATATCACGACAGACACCACTGAGATACAGAACATAATGAAAATCTGTATTCCAACAAAATAGAAAGTACTGAAGACATTGACAAATTTCTAGAGACATATGCTTCTCCCAAACTGAACCAGGAGGACATACACGATTTAAACAGATCAATATCAAGTAATGAAATAGAAGAAGCCATTAAAAATCTACCATCCAAGAAAAGCCCAGGACCAGACAGATTCTCAGCCGAGTTCTACAAGACCTTCAAAGAAGAACTCATTCCAATACTTCTCAAAGTATTCCAGGAAATAGAAAAGGAGGGTACCCTACCAAACTCATTCTATGAAGCTAATATCACCCTCATACCCAAACCAGGAAAAGACACATCAAGGAAAGAAAATTTTAGACCAATATCCTTGATGAATATAGATGCAAAGATCCTTAACAAAATATTGGCAAACCGTATCCAAAAACATATTAAGAAAATTATGCACCACGAGCAAGTGGGGTTCATCCCTGGAATGCAAGGATGGTTCAACATTTGTAAATCAATAAACGTAATCCATCATGTCAATAGACTTAAGGATAAGAATCATATGGTTATTTCAATTGACGCAGAAAAAGCATTTGACAAAATACAACACCCCTTCATGCTCAAAACCCTAGAAAAAATAGGGATAGTAGGAACATACCTGAACATTGTAAAGGCTATTTATGCTAAGCCCATGAAACATCATTCTTAATGGAGAAAAACTGAAACCATTCCCTTTAAAAACAGGAACAAGACAGGGATGTCCTCTTTCACCACTTCTATTCAAAATTGTCCTCGAAACTCTAGCCAGAGCAATTAGACAGACTAAAGAAATTAAAGGGATACGAATAGGAAAAGAGGAACTTAAGCTGTCACTATTTACGGATGACATGATTCTATATTTAGAGGATTTAAAAAACTCCTCCAGAAAACTTCTAGACCTCATCAATGAATTCAGCAAAATGGCAGGCTATAAAATCAACACGCATAAATCTACAGCATTTTTATATGCAAGCGACAAAACAGCTGAAAGGGAAATGAGGAAAACAACCCCATTTGCAATAGCCTCAAAAAAAATAAAATACTTGGGAATCAATCTAACCAAAGAGGTAAAAGATTTCTACAATGAAAACTACAAAACATTAAAGAAAGAAATTGAGGAAGACCTTAGAAGATGGAAAGATCTCCCATGTTCTTGGATAGGCAGAATTAATATTGTCAAAATGGCCACACTACCAAAAGTGCTATACAGATTCGATGCAATTCCAATTACACTCCCAATGACTTACCTTACAGAAATAGAGCAAGCAATCATGAAATTCATCTGGAAGAATAAGAAACCCAGAATAGCTAAAGCAATCCTTAGCAGGAAGAATGAAACAGGGGGTATCGCAATACCAGAACTTCAACTATACTACAAAGCAATAGTAACAAAAACGGCATGGTATTGGCACCAAAATAGACAGGTAGATCAATGGTACAGAATAGAGGACACGGACACAAACCCAAATAAATACAATTTTTTAATACTAGACAAAGGTGCCAAAAATATGCAATGGAGAAAAGATAGCCTCTTCAGCAAATGGTGCTGGGAAAACTGGAAATCCATATGCAACAGAATGAAATTAAATCCCTACCTCTCACCCTGTACAAAACTCAACTCACAATGGATCAAGGACCTTGAAATCAGACCAGAGACCCTGCATCTTATAGAAGAAAAAGTAGGTCCAAATCTTCAGACTTAGGATCAGACTTCCTTAACAGGACTCCCACAGCACAAGAAATAAAAGCAAGAGTCAATAACTGGGATAGATGCAAATTAAATAGCTTTCTCTCAGCAAAGAAAACTATCAGCAATGTGAAGAGAGAGCTTACAGAGTGGGAGAATATCTTTGCCACTCATACTTCAGATAGAGCACTAATTTCCAGAATATATAAAGAACTCAAAAAACTCTACACCAAGAATACAAATAACCCAATCAACAAATGGGCTAAGGATATGAACAGACGCTTCACAGAAGAAGAGCTACAAGCAATCAACAAACATATGGAAAAATGTTCACCATCTTTAGTAATAAGAGAAATACAAATCAAAACTACAGTAAGATTTCATCTCACCCCAATTAGAATGGCGAGTATCAAGAATACAAGCAACAATAGGTGTTGGAGAGGATGTGGGGAAAAAGGTACACTCATACATTGCTGGTGGGGTTGCAAATTAGTGCAGCCACTCTGGAAAGCAGTGTGGAGATTCCTTAGAAAACTTGGAATGGACCTACCATTTGATCCAGCTATCCCACTCCTCGGCCTATACCCAAAGGACTTAAAATCAGCATACTACAGAGATACAGCCACATCAATGTTCATAGCTGTTCAATTCACAATAGCCAGACTATGGAACCAACCTAGATGCCCTTCAATGGATGAATGGATAAAGAAACTGTGGTATATATATATACAATAGAATATTATTCAGCTATAAAGAATAATAAAATTATGGCATTTGCAGGCAAATGGATGAAATTGAAGAATATCATGTTAAGTGAGATAAGCCAATCTCAAAAATCCAAAAGAAGAATGATCTCACTGATAAGTGGTTGATGACACATAATGGGGGGTTGGAGGGGGGTAAGAATGGAGGAAGGAGGGACTGTATAGAGGGAAAAGAGAGGTGGGAGGGGTGGGGGAAGGAAAAAATAATGGAATGAATCAAACATCATTACCCTATGTAAATGTATGATTATGCAAATGGTATGCTGTTATTCCATGTACAAACAGAAACAACATGTATCCCATTTGTTTACAATAAAAATAAATTTTAAAAAATTCATTAACATATGTACTTAGAGCAGCACCTGGTTACTTCTATCTTTTAAAATTATTAATTTTAAAAAAACTATTAATAGCAAGTATCCTTCCATAGTTCTTGGCTTTAAATAATGTTTTGCCATTAAATGTAATATTTGCTGTATTTGTTTTGTAGATACTCTTATCAGATTAAGGAAGTTCCCTTCCATTCTATATAATACTACTTAATACTGTAGTAGTCTTAGTGCTACTACAACTAATAATAATCAGAACACCTAACACATTTATTTATTATGATTTGTGTGTGTGTGTGTGTGTGTGGTGCTAGGGATTGAACCCACAGCCTTGTGCATGTAAAGGCAAGCACTCTACCAACTGAGCTATATTCCCAGCCCTATTATGATTTTAACCCCTATATTTATTGCATCTCCTGAGTATTTCACAAATGATTACTGACTCTTAGCAAATGTATTTTCTTATGTATTTGAGTGGTCAGATAGTCTGTTTGACGCCATCCTGCGGAGTCAATTTGGCGCGGGAGACAAACGGGCAGCGAGACTCTTGAATTTGAAACAGTTTATTGATGATTCAGGAACCTGGAACACCGGTGCTCGAGGAGAGCCAGCTTATATTCCCTCCAGGAGGCGAAGGGTAGGGCCAATGCTAGTTATGCCAAGATCAGGCAAGGAGCTAGCTGTCCAATCACGGTAAAGTTCAAATAGGCAGGAGCAGGAGCACTGGGGAATACATGTGCACACGTTGTGTGCGTGGACTTATTTGAATACGCCCAATGATAAAACATTTGGGTGTGTCTATGTTAACGGACTTCCTCACCACCCATGTGATCAAAACAACTTCTGGCTGGTTGCCAGGCGCCATCTTGGCGTAGTCCGCATGGCATAGCCCCCAACATCTGTTAATATGCTAAATTACTTTAGTAAATTTTTAATGTCAAACCAATCTTCATTTCTGATGTAAAGTTTACATGTGTCCATTATTTATTTTACATTGCTGGATTTGCTTTGCTAACTCTTTGCTTACAATATGTGCATCTGAATTAATAAGTGAGACTGACCTTCAATTTTCCTTTATTATATTATTTAAAGAACTAACTTTACTGAGGTATATTTGATACACAAAAACTGCATATGTTTAAAATGTACAATTCGTCAAATTTGGACATATGCAAACATCTGTGATACCATTCCCATAATCAAGGTTATAGACATCTCCAACTCGTCTCAAAGGTCCCTTATATCCCTTTATTTGTTTTCTTTTTTGGTTTGTTTGCTGTTGTTGTTATTTTGTGGTAACAACAGTTAATATGAGATGAATTCTGTTAAAAAATTTTTAAGTAAACAATACCATATTGGTATGTATTGACATTGTGTTATACGGTAGATTTCTAGAACTTATTCATTTAAGCATAAGTAAACTTTGTACCCATGGAACAACTAACCTCCTAACATGGATTTGGGGGCATTTCTTGTCTTTTGTTTGCTGTATGAGTTTGATTAAGACTGAAAGATGTCACTCAGCCATAAAGAATAATAAAATTATGGCATTTGCAGGCAAATGGATGCAGTTGGAGAATATCATGCTAAGTGAGATAAGCCAATCTCAAAAAACTGAAGGACGAATGATCTCACTGATAAGTGGATGATGATACATATAGGGGGTGGGAAGGGGACAAGAATGGAGGAAGGAGGGATTCTATAGAGGGATAAGAGGGGTGGGAGGGGTGAGAGGGGTGTGGGGGGGAAAGAACAGAATGAATCAAAAACTATTACCCTAGGTAAATGTATGATTACACAAATGGTCTGCCTCTACTTCATGTACAAACAGAGAAACAATATGTATCCCATTTGTTTACAATAAAAATTAATTTAAAAAAAAAGACTGAAAAATGTTGAACTCACTTAAAAAACTGTGTGAGTCTATTGCTTCCTTTATGTAGAGTTTTTTGTTTTGTTTTATTTTGCTTTTGCAGTACCAAGGATTGAGCCCAAGAGTGCTTTACCATTGAGCAACATTCCCAGCTCTCTTTATATTTTATTTTGAGACAGGGTTGCTAAATTACCTAGGTGGGTGTCAAGCTTGCAATCCTCCTACCTCAGTCTCCCTAGTCGCTGGGATTACAGGAGTACACCTCCTGTACTGGGTTTATGCAAAGGTTTTTAACTGTTGATATAGTCTCTATAATAGCTGTAAAACCATCATGTTTTCCATTTATCCTTGGATCCATTTTGCTAATTTACAGTTTTTAAAAATTTGTCCTTTTAAGTTAAATTTTAAAACTCAATAGCACAAAATGAAAACAATATTATTTTAAATAATATTCCTAACTTTTAATTTCTATGATATCTGTAGTTATTATTTCTTTTAAAATATTATTTGTTTTTGTCATCTCCCTTTGTTTCTTTTTTTTATTGTAAACAAATGGGATACATGTTGTTTCTCTATTTGTACAAGATAAGATTTTTTTTTTTTTTTTGCGGTACTGGGGATGGAACTCAGGGACTTGTGCTTGCAAGGCAAGCACTCTACCAGCTGAGCTACCTCCCCAGCCCTGTTTCTTTTTTTAAAATTCTTCTTAGTTGTAGATGGACACAATACCTTTGTTTTATTTATTTGTTTTTATGTGGTGCCAAGGATCAAACCCAGTGCCTCACACATGGTAGGTAAGCACTCTACCACTGAGCTACAGTCCCATCCCTATTAATTTCTGTTCATATGCTTATTATTTTTTCATTTTGTCTTTCTTGGATTTGTTCTGTTTTCCTTTTTTTCAGTTTCCCAAATTTTCAGTTGCTTCTTTTCTGACTTTTCAGCATTTCTTCTTTTCTAAAGCTATAAATATCCCCACTAAATATTGTTTCTAATGTGGACATGAATGGTAGGTACCCTTGGGAGTCAGGCAATAAGGTAGTCCTATTGGTGATAGTGTAGTCAGTGAGAAAGATAGAGTTCGTTAGGAGAACATAAGTAAATTACCCATCAATAGTGACTGAAAGCACAAGCTCTGGAGTTGCAATACTTGAAATGAAAATTCAGACTGTCTCTCACTAGCGTGTGACTTAGTTACCTAACCTCTCTCTATGCTTCAGTTTCTTCATCAGTAGTGGAATGAATACCTACCTTATAGTAGTGTTATAAGTATCAAATAATGCTGCAGACTGAAAGAGCATGCTCCCCACCAGATTCCTATGTTGAAATTCTAACCTCCACGGTAATGGTTTTTAGAGATGGGGCCTTAGAAAGGTCATGAAGGTAGAGACCTCATGAATGAAATTAGAGCCCTCATGAAAGACATCCAAGAGAGTTCCATCTCCCCTATAGTAAAGTTTAACTTATAAATTAGGCACAGTAAGAGAATAACAATAATTAATAATTAAATAGAATAATTATAACAATATACTATAGTAAGATATTTAAAATTTGTGAATTGTTTATTTCTAGAATTGTCCATTTAATATTTTTGGATTATTTTTTATTTTGAGACAGAGTCTCAGTAAGTTGCTAAAGGTCTCACTAAGTTGCTGAGGCTGGTCTCGAACTTGCCATCTTCCTTCCTCAGTCCCTTGAGTCATTGAGATTATAGGCATAAGCCACCACACCTGGCTTATATTTTTAGCAGTGCTGGGGATCAAACCCTGGGCCTTTCACATGCAAGGTAAGCACTCTACCACTGAGCTGTATCTTCCTTTTCCTTTTTCTTTTTTTCTTTTTTTTTTTTTTTTAGGTGCTGGGGATTGAACCCAGGGCCTTATACATGTGAGGAAAACACTCTACCAAATGAGCTATATCCCCAACCCTTCACTGGGATGAACTGAGGAAAGAAGTGGAAGGTGACTTGATAATGGTTTCTGGAGAAACATTGGTGAAAAGAAGGAGGAGTCACAGGATATGAAAACATGCTAAGAGCAGTATCATGTAGTGCCTTGGTATGACAGGAGAAGGGCTTTGGCTTCTGAGTGTAATAACTATGTTATCAGTGTGTGCATTTTGTTTTGTGTTTGTGGTTATTTGTTGTTTTGTTTTGTTTGAATGACAAATGGATCATACACATGTCAGCATATAAAAACTCAGTGGAGTTGTCTGAGGTCACAGTCTATTGGTCCTTCAAGAACTAGATGTACCCTCATGATCTGCCTGTTGAGCAGAGAGCACAGGCACACTAGGGCCAGCTTCTCTTCTTAGCTTAGGCACTCTTCTCCAATGTCTTGATCTTTTATCTGTCCCTTTTACTTATATTAGTTGTAAACTTCAGTCCTTAAGACATTTGTGTCCCCAGTCAATTCTGAAATACCAGGACCACAGATTTGGGTAGTAGCTGAGCGAATAAGTTGTAAGATTAGGTGGATGTGGTCATTGTGGGATGTGGAGCTTCAGCAGTTCTAGGTGGCAGTCTGGCCTTGAAAGTGAATGCTTTATGTAGAGCAGAGAATCTCATCTGTTGTTGATAAATGTCTAAAACTCACATAACATTTAAAAGTCATTTATTGAGGTATGGTAGTAAAATTTGCCCTTTTGGGGCATATAGTTATGAGTTTTGCTAAATGCATTGTTATTCCAGGTTATCCTGGAAGCAGATACCAATATGGTACTAAACATGCAAAGTTTTTTTGTTTTGTTTTGTTTTGTTTTGTTTTTTGTTTTTTATAGAGAAAACACTTGTGATAGAAATGAGGGCAGATCCAGGAAAGGCTAAGAGAGTCATATGACCACAATGCAAACGTGATCCTAAGTGATCAGAGAAAAGTGTAGGAGTGTACCTAAATAATAGGAAATCTAAGAAAAGTTTGGTGGGTGAGGCCATTGGGATTTTTCGAGCTTAAGTCAGTTTTCCGAGGCACTCTCAAAATAGATCCGTCTTGGTATTTTTGCTGTCACTAATCACTGTCTGAAAACATCCCATTGAATTATGCCATTGGTTCAAATGTACTGATAGATTTCTGAGCCAGGAGGCAAAGGCACTAAGTCAGTTATATTCCCTGTAGTTGAAAATCTTCAAGGCACAGTCATAAGATCATCACAAGTATAATGTCATGTAACCTACCATAATCAAGATATAAATTATTTCCATTACCTCATAGAACAAATCCAGGACTTTGTGCAACCTAGGTAAGCACTCTGTTGCTGAACTATAACTGCAACTCCAAATAAATTTTTTAAATTAACACAGTATACGTGTACATATTCATGGAGTACAGTGTGATATGCAGACAGGTGTACAATGTGCAATGAACAAATCAGGGTAAATAGCATATAGATCACTTCAAATATTTATCATTTCTTAGTCTTGGAAACATTAAAAATCATCTCTTCTCATTATTTTGAAATTTATATTAAGTTATTGTTAATTCTAGTCACCCTACTGTGTTATAACACACTAAAACTTAATTATTCTCTCAAATGGTATTTATTTTTCAAGTTTTACTTTTTAAATTTGTTCTAATTGGTTATACATGACAGTAGAAAGCATTTTGACACATTGCACACAAAGGGAGCATAACTTCTCATTCCTCTGGCCGTGCATGGTGCTGAGTCACACCAGTAGTGCAATCAGACATGTATATAGGGTAATGATGTCTGTCTCATTCTTCCATCCTTCCCATTTCCACTGCCCCACCCCTCCACTCAATTCCCTCTGCATAATCCAAAGCTCCTTCATTCTTCTCTACCACCCCCAACAATGGATCAGCATCCACTTATCAGAGAAAACATTCGGCCTTTGGTTCCATCCATTTACCTGCAAATGCCATAATTTCATTCTTCTTTAAGGTTGAGTAATATTCCATTGTGTGTATATGTACTACATTTTCTTTATCCATTCATCTGTTGAAGGACATCTAGGTTGGTTCCACAATCTAGCTATTGTGAGTTGAGCTGTTATAAACATTGATGTGGCTGCGTCACTGTAGTATGCTGATTTTAAGTCCTTTGGGTATAGGCCAAGGAGTGGGATAGCTGGGTCCAATGATGGTTCCATTTCAAGTTTTCTAAGGAATCTCCACACTTCTTTCCAGAGTGGTTGCACCAATCTGCAGCCCCACTAACAATGTATGAGTGTACCTTTCTCCCCACATCCTCGCCAACACTTTTTATTGCTTGCATTCTTGATAATTGTCATACTGACTGAAGTGAGATGAAATCTTAGTTTTGATTTGCATTTCTCTTAATTGCTAGAGATGATGAACATTTTTTCATATGTTTGTTGATCAGTTGTATTTCTTCTTCTGTGAAGTGTCTGTTCAGTTCCTTAGCCCATTTATTGATTGGGTTATTTGTTTTTTTGGTATTAAGTTTTTTGAGTTCTTTATATATCTTAGAGATTAGGAATCTATCTGAAGTGTGTGTGGTAAAGATTTTTTACCATTCTGTAGGCTCTCTCTTCATGTTATTGATTGTTTTCTTTGTTGAGAAGAAGCTTTTTAGTTTGAATCCATCCCATTTATTGATTCTTAATTTTACTTCTTGCACATTAGAAGTCCCATTAAGGAAGTCAGGTCCTAAGCCGACATGATGAAGATTTGGGCCTACTTTTTCTTCTATTAGGCACAGATCTCTGTTCTAGTGCCTAAGTCTTTGATCCACTTTGAGTTGATTTTTGTGTAGGGTGAGAGAAAGAGGTTTAATTTCATTTTGTTACATATGGATTTCCAGTTTTCCCAGAACCATTTGTTATATATGCTATCTTTTCTCCAATGTATGTTTTTTGGTGCTTTTGTCTAGTGTGAGATAACCTCAAATGGTAGTTTTGTATCCATTACATTTAACATAACTTTTGAGGATTCATTTCCCTTTTCTCCTAACCACAAGTATTTTCATTATCTCTAAAGTCCTTTTGCAAATTGCTTGGTATACTTCTGGGACCAATTATTATAGTCAATCTCAACAACTTAAAATATGGTTTCCATTAATAAATGAATTCATCATACCAAAGAGGCAGCTCCTTACTCCCAGTGGACAGTTTAGAGAGTAGGATATTTGTATCTAGTGTATAGAGTACTTTTAGTTATAGCAAATATACTTTTATACCCTCATACCAATTAGTCATTGGTTTCCAAGGGTTGCCCATCATTTAACCTCTCCCATATCTCTGAGTCATGAAACTAATGTCAAAAGTACAATTGTAAACCAATACCTGCATGAGCTGGGGGATGATTTATCAGGTTACAAGCCTAGTAAAGAAGATCTGAGAAGGACACCAACATTATCTGCCATGCTCAACATCACATTCAACTGTTGCAAAGTTCTATCTAGAGAGTTCTATCCCTTATTTTAATTTATTTGTTTATTTTTTGCAGATTGAACCCAGGGGTCCTCTAACTCTGAGCAACATCTCCAGCCTTTTTCATTTTTCATTTTGAAACAGGGCTTCACTAAATTGCCCAGATTAGCCCTGAATTTGTCATTCCCTGCCTCAGCGGGCCCCCCACAACTCCCCGACTGCCACGTAGCTGGGATTACAGGCAGGGCACACTTACAGGCATGCATCACTGTGCCCTGCCTCTCTTTAGTTATGTAGCAAAATAGGCTAAGTATAACCTACAATGGTTAATTATACATTGCAAAATTTGAAAATTCCTGATATATAGAAATGATAACATGAGAAGATGGAAATGCTAATTAATCTGATTTGATCATTTTCATTGCATACATATATTGAATTACAATACTGTACCCCATAAGTTGGTACAAATATTATATGCCAATTAAAAATAAAAAATTTTAATAAATTTAATAAATTTATTAACCCATAGACTTCATTTTCATTGTTTTCTTTTACATTTTCCACAGTGAACACTTGTTTACTAATTAGAGAAACTAATAAAAAAGTAAAAATACATAACACCATTATGAAATATGCTTATGTCATGCCAAACTGTATACTAAGCACTTTATATATGTTATTTCATTTATCCTTTGAGGTAAATACAAATCCTATGAAGAAAGTACTATTATTATCCCCATTTTAAAGATGAATGGATGTAGTTTAAACAAAACAAAAATATCTTCATCCAGTAATTTTATTAGATCTGATTAAATTATTTTCTAACATTTAACTAAACAGCAACCACTTAAAGTGAAAAATAATCTAAAAACAGAGCCTCAAAGTTCAGACTTAGACTCTGAGTTCAGATTCAGAGAAAGAGAAGGAAGAGATTTGACTATGATCAAATCAGGACACTGATAAATTGGAGATTTTGTGCCACACCTTCTAGTTTTCCTGATGTGAGCAGGAATTCTGAGACCCTTACACTGAACTCTATGCCATTTATAAACTGTGAAGGGAAAATGTTCTTTTCTAGGGGATTACACCAAGGTATGTTTAAAATTAATTAATTAATTGGTGCTGGGGATTGAATCCAGGAGCACTTAACCACTGAGCCACTTCCCCACCCCTTTTTATATTTTATCTAGAGACAGGGTGTTCCTAAGTTGCTGAGGTTGGCTTTGAAACTTGCAATCCTCCTGCCTCAGGCTCCAGAATCGCTGGGATTACAGACGTGAGCCACCTTACCCGGCTCAGCATACCTTTTAAATCAAGTGTCTCATTTTGTAGCCTTTTTTTTTTTTTTTTTTTTTTTTGGTGATGCTGGGGATTGAACCTAGGGCTTTGTGCACGTGAGGCAAGCACTCTACCAATTGAGCTATATCCCCAGCCCTCATTTTGTAGCCTTCTTCATGGAAAGGAATGCCCCATACTGCAGTCATTGGAACATGATTGATTCACGGAAGCCCTTTGCACCACACATTATTGTTTTAAACATATACATTCTTTCGCTTGACTCTGACAGGTTGGCATATTCTCTGTATAAAGTGAAATATTCTCAGCCTTCTGGACGTGTATTCTCTGCTTGTTGTGATCCAGCCAATGATGTGTCTATCATCTCAGTGCTTCCAGCAATGTGCCTGGATGCCAATGTCTCTGGTAGCCATGACGGAAGATGATGATTGCCTGGCAGAGAATCACCTGGAAATGTATTAATTTGGCAAAACCATCAGAAGCTAGTTAAATCACTACTCAGTTTAGCTGGGGTAGGCTTGAAGAAAACTGGGCTATGTGCCCGCCAAGTAAAAAAGGGAACCGAGCTGCTGGTGGAAGGACCTCCCTGCAGTCATGCCACCCAGTGGATGCTGCTCAGGTGCTTCGGCCTCTGGAGCTGGTCCCTGCGCGCTGGGCCAGCAGGCGGCAGGGGATGCTGAGGCACATAGCACGGAACTCCCAGCTACCACTGAGCCCAGGCCACTGCCATAGAGTCCTTACCCCATAGACTTTGACATTATTCAGAGTACTGCATTTGTGGCTTCCTAGACATACAGGTGTCATAGCAAAAATATCGTAATCGTAACTGAATTAGTGTATTTGATGTAAATGTGGTTTTAAAGTAAAAAAAAAAAATGCTTAAACTTGATTTTAAAATAATTAATGTCCTTAAAAATAATTTTAAAAATAAATGAGGCTGGGGTTGTAACTTAGTGTTAAAGTGCACACCCAGCATATTCAAGGCCACAGATTCGATTGACAGTACTGGGGGAAAAAAAAAGTTGTACCTAAGAACTGTAAGACATGGTAGACAGAAAACGAAGGTAATATAAACAAAAAAAATCCTGTGTTCATGAATCAAAAGACTTGATCTTGTTAAGGTGGTAATACTCCTTAAGCTAATTTCAGTTTCAATGAAAACCCTATAAAAAATCCAACTGGTTTCTTTGAAGAAATTGGCAAGTTGATCATAAAATTCATATGGAATCCAAGAGACTCATAGTGCTAGACCAGTTTTTAAAAAGAACAGACTTCCAGTTTCCATTTCCAATTGCTTTGATCTGAATGTGTCCTTGAAAAATTTACAAGTTAAAATTGAATCCCTGGGCTGGGGATATGGCTCAGTGGTAAAGTGCTTGCCTGGTGTGCATGAGACCCTGGGTTCAATTCCCCAGTATACGGTGGTGCACTGCCCCCCAACCCCCATTGAATCCCTGATTTGTTGGTATTGTGCAGTGAGACCTTAAGGAGGTGATTGGGTCTTGAATGATAATTTTGCTCTTATAGAAGAGGCCTGATGAAGCACTTTGCCCTTCTTCTGTGTGAAAATGCAGCCAAGAAGGCACCATCTGTGTAGCTGATAGCTTTCACCAATCTTCACTCTTAAAATTCGCTAAGACTCATCTGCAACTATCCTCCTCTGACATCTCATTTCTGAAGGAACTCTCCTCCACATGTGAAGGTGAAGACAGAGAGACTGTAGCCTCCTGAGGAGGAGAGATAAGAACTTGGTCTCCTATTTGAAGAGGTTGAGCCAGGGGGCCAGACAAAGGTTTAGGCAGGGAAGGGTCAGCATAGACTCATAGAAATGCTCAAATGTGGTTTAGGAGAGGAACGGATATACGAGAAGGAAGAAGGGAAGGAAGGAGCACTATCCCAGCAGGAAGGATAGGACGACCGTACATCAGCTCGAAAGGGGAAATATTAGCAGTTTTCTTTGAAGTGAACGAAGAAGAGCAAGAGACAGGAATTTAACCCAGTCAAGGTGATGTTCTAAAGAGAGCTTGGTTAAGACATTTTTAAGAGTTCAGTTGCTCTTTCTACTTTACCTGATGACTTTGGGTGAAAGGGAATGTGGAAATGCCAAGGGACCCCAAGGGCCTTGGCAAGTGGGGAAACTTGGGAAATGAATTCAGGCCCATTATCTGACTGGAAGGAAGTACGTACTCCAACATGAGGAATGATTTCATGAAGAATGAAGGTAGAGATGGTTAGTGCCCTTTTGTTGGAGGTGGGGATGGCTTTAATCCATCCTGAGAAGGTATCTACCATAACCAAAAGGTATTTAGACTTTCTTACCGTGGGCATGTGAGTGAAATCAAGTTGCAAGTCTACTCCTGGAATGGTGCCACGGGCTTGGTGAGTTGGAAAAGTGGGGGGTTTGACAGCTGTAGAATTGGTTCGTAGGCAAACTTCACATGTGGAGAGTCCCTTCAGTAATGAGATGTCAGAGGAGGATAGTTGTGGATGAGTCTTAGCTAATTGTAAGAGTGAAGAAAGGTTGGGGTGGAACAAACAGTGGAGGTAGGAAAGTATCTCCCTGTTGGGGGGGGCAGTGAAGATAAGGGATCATGGAGAGTCAAAATGGGGGATGGCATGGATGACAGGGCAGCCCTTTTAGCCTCCTCATCTGCCTTGTTGTTGCCTGAAGAGATGAATGATTGGTCTGTCTGATGGACTGGGCAATGTACAAGTAGGCCTATGGTTGCTGGGAGGCAAATAGCCTCAAGGAGGTTTAGGATGTAGCTAGAACTGGTGATGGAGTTCCCTTTTGCAGTAAGAAGGCCTCTCTCTTTCCAAATAGCAGCATGGGAAAGGAAAATGTGAAAAGCAAATTTGGAGTCAGATTGTGAGGGATTCTCCCTTTGCGAGGGCGAATGCGCGGTGAGGGCAATTAGTTCCACCTGTTGGTTGGTGGTGTTGTTAGGTAGTGGTCCTGACTCTACAACCTTTTCCAGAGAGACAATGGCATATCCAGTTCATTGGATCCCTTCATGGAGAAAAGAGCTTCCATCAGTGAACCATATGAAAGTAGGGTTGTGTAAAACTCCCTCCTGAACATTGGAGGGACATGGGAGTAACTCCTCCAGAGTCTCAAGGCAGCTATGTTGTAAGGCAGGGGTAAGAGGCTGGCTGGATTTAAAGGAGGACATGTTTTAAAGGAAATGGAAGAATCCTCAATAAGAGTGGTTTGCAAGGCTAACACCCGACAGGGTGGTAGAGTTTGCAGACCCTTATAAGTAAGAAGCTTGGACAGATGATGAGGTGAGAGCACTTCAGTGGGAGCCCCAAAGGAAAATTTCTTTGATTCCTGGATTAAGACAAATTCTGCAGCTAATACTCTAAGGCATTGTGCCCAGTCTCTTATGGTGGGGTCTGACTTTTTTGATAGGCATGCCACTGGGCCAAAGGGGACCAAACATGTGTCCTAAGACCCCCAGAGCGAACCTACTTTTCTCAGAGACAAACAGGTAGAATGGACTGGTTATGTCAGGGCCTGGTTATGAAGGAGGGCCTTAGGGTCTGGAAAGGGGCTTCCACTGTGTTGAGGAGAGGTTCAGTGGGAGTGCCCTTTGAAGCCTCATATAAGGGAGTTGCCAAGATGGAAAAATTTGGGATCCAGGATCATAAATATCCTGCTAACCCCAGAAAGGATTTCTTCCTTGGTGGATGGAGTGGGCATGTCCTGCAGCAATGCTTTTCTCTCTATAGTGATGGCCTTAAGTCCAGGTGAAATGCTAACTCCTAAGTAAATAAACTGAGGCTGGGAAAGCTGCACCTTTGCTGGATAGACCCTATACCTCCTGTCAGCCAGAAAATTTAGAAGCTTAACTGTGTCTCTTTGGGAGTCCTTGAGAGAGGGACTACATAGAAGAAGATCATCAACATACTGTAAGAGGGAGGAAGAAACGAAAGTGAGAGAGGCAAGATCCTGAGACAGTGTTTGGCCAAAGAGGTGAGGGCTGTCTTGGAATCCCTGTGGGAGAACTCTCCAGGTTAGCTGAGAAGAAACTTGAGTGAGAGGGTCAGTCCAGGTAAAAGCAAAGAGATCCTGTGAATCAGGGTGAAGAGGGACATTGAAAAAATGCATCCTTCAAATCTAGCACTGAAAAGTATGCGGTGGAAGAAGGGATAGAGGAAACCAGAGTGTAAGAATTGGACACAATGGGAAAGATGGGGACCACTGCTGAGTTAATGATGCGGAGGTCTTGTGCTAAACGGTAAGATCCATTAGGCTTCCTAACAGCCAGGATGGGAGTGTTATAAGGTGAGTTGGCAGGGCGCAGGAAGTCTTTCTGCCTTAAATCCTGGATGACTGGTTGAAGTCCTAAGAGGCTTCCTTGGGAAAGGGGATATTGGGCCTGGGCTGGGTAGGATGTTGGGTCCTTGAGGCGAATGAGTACAGGTGAGCATTTGGTTACGGAGGGTGTGTGGGTGTCCCAGGCCTTGGGGTCAACAAGGGAGGGAGGGAGGGGATATGAAGACTCAGTTTGAGTTGTATATTCCTGCAGAGTCATAAGGAGAGGAATAGCAGAGGAGTCTTGGTGGAGGCGCATGGTGGATGAGAAGGAAATAGAGGCACCCAATTTGGTTAGGATGTCCCTTCCCAGGAGGGAAATGGGACACATAGTAATTATCAAAAAGGAATAAGTGAAGCAGATTTGTCCTATGTGGCAACTTATTGGAGGGGTTCATTGCGGGTGGTATTGTTTTCCCTCTACCCCAACGATAGAGGATTTGGCAGGGGAAGTGGGCCCTCAATACTCCCACAACACTGAGAAGGTGGTTCCAGTATCTATAAGGAAAGGGAGCTGCTTGCCTGCCACCATTAAGGGACACCTGGGGCTCCTGAGCGGTGATGGTCATCAGGTGTAGAAGTCCTGGGCCCCTTCAGTCATCCATTGCCAATCCTAGGAAGTCACTCTGGGGAGGGAGCAAGGGTGACCTGGTACTTCTCTGAGCACCAGGGCAATCCACTGCCCAATGTCCCAGTTGGTGGCATTTTGGACAAGGACCTGGGGGCTGCTGGGGGTTGGGGCAGTCTCATGCCCAGTGGTCCTCTTTTCCACACTTGAAGCATGGGCCTGGAGGTCTTCTGGGAGCTAGGGTCCCCTAGTGGTGGCCAGTTGGGTAGGTCTAGCTGGCTGAAAAGCTTTGGCTAGCATTTGGTATTTTAATTTTTTTTTTCTTCCCTTCCATTATAAACCTTGAATGCTACTGCTAGAACCTCTGACTATGGGGTAAGGGTTCCCCTATCCAACTGCCTCAATTTAGCCTTTATGTCTGGGTAGCATTGGGAAAAATAGTAAGTCATAAGCAGCTGCCGTCCCTCCGGAGTTTCAGAGTCCTGATTAGTATATTTGAGCATGGCCTCTGTGAGGCAACTCAGAAATGCGGATGGGTTTTCAGTTTTGTCCTGTATTACTTCCTGAAGTATTATAATTAATGGGTTTAGAGGCAGCTTTTCGGAGACCTGCCAGGACACAGGTTTGGAAATGGTCTCACTGCCATTACCTGGCCCCCATGTTATAGTCCCACTGGGGCTCCCTATCTGGTACTGCTTCAGCCCCAATGGGGTAGGCCGGGGTCAATTGGTGAACCTCATCTGCATAATTGCAAGCCTGTTCCCAGACTCTCCTGCGCTCCTCGGGGGTCAAGGTATTGGACATAATCATGTAAACGTCATGCCAAGTAAGGTCATAAGATTGGGTAAGATATTGAAATTTCTTAATGAAGGTCATGGAGTCAGAGGTGAAGGAGCCTAGCTGCTTCTCTATCTGGGAAAGATCGGAGAGTAAAAAAGGAACATGGACTCTTATCACCCCTTCCACACCGGCAACCTCCTGTAGGGGGACTAGAACTTGTGCTCAGGACTGTGTGGTGGGTGGACTGGGTGGAGGGGCAGAAGGAGAAGTAGAGTGGAGCAAAGGAGATGGAGAAGCAGGAGCTAGAGGGGCTTCCTCTGCAGGAGACCGGTATGGGGGTGGTTCAATTGCCAGGTCGAACTCAGAAGAGGACGAGGGATCAAGAGAGAGAAGAAGCAGTGGAAAGTGAGGGTTTCATTTCCAAAAGGAGGTGGTCAGGCTTGCAAGAAGAATAAAGATCAATTTTAGTGAGCAAAAAAGAAAAAAAAGAATATAAGGAATCTCTTTCCATTTGCCCAATTGCTCACAGAAGTTGTGTAAATCCTGTAAAATATCGGGGTCCAGGGAGCCATTTATTGGCCATTTGGATTGACTATCTAAAGGGTGCTGTGGCCAAATATCATTACACAAACAAATAAGTTTTGATGGCTTTAGGCTGGGGGTCAATGAAGGGTTCTAAAGTTGTCTAATAGACATCCCAGGGGTGAATCTGCTGGAATGGAGGATCCAGATCCCATGGTGGAGACCAATAAACAGCCAAGTCAGTGCCTGCGGTGTCCTGAGGTTAGACTAGTTGGCTGAAGATGAGAAGGCAGCACAGTGATGGGGTCGTCACCTAAACATCAGTGTGTGTGGGGCAAAAGCCGAGGGGGTTAAGGACCTGGTGCCAGGAATTTCAAGAGGAAAACTGAGAAAAGGAGCCTCAACCCCGAGAGGGAATCTCCACCATAAAGATCAGGAACCCACCCATCAGATAAGACCAACTAAGGGGGCCACTGTAACTATAAAAGTCTTGGCTAAGGGTACCCCCACTCCTTAACTGCCTCGAGGGCCCTGGATACTCAACGGTCACTTCTCAGGTCAGCAGAGAGTGTTTAAGTTGGCCTAGGGGAACTCGCCTAGGGAACCCACCAATCTGAAGACAAGTGATAGATGCAGAACGGAGCGTCCAGGTGAATGAAAGGTGAGGCCGTGTCCGGGGCACTGGGGCATCAGATGGGGTTCCACTTGCCTCAGTGGGAGAGCCCATCCAAGTCACGGCACCAATGTAAGAAAAATGCAGCTCAGTTCGGGTCCCAAGGCAGCTCAGGCCATTGAATCCAGGGGAGCAAGCACTCTGGGGTGCCCGGTCTGAGTCGTGGTCCAACAACAGCACCCAGAAAGACACTCCAGACATGGGAACTCACACCAGAGATTTTATTAAGCAGATGACCGTGTCTGCTCTCAGGGCTTGGGGAGAGAGAGAGAGAGAGAGAGAGAGAGAGAGAGAGAGAGAGAGAGAGAGAGAGAGAATGGTGCAGGAGCTTCTCCTAAGTAGTGAAATTTCGTGGGCTAACAATCAGGTCAATTGCTGAGAAGGGGGCTTGCAGGCTGACTAGTGGACCAATAGCTGACTAGGATGTTCACAGACTGACAATCAAGGTTGTAAGATGGGAGAGGGAGAAATGGCTGCAGCGTAAAGCAGGGAGCAGTTTTATATTATACTGAGTAAGAAATTTCTACTGTTTATAAACTACCCAGTAGAAGTTATTTGTTATAGCAGCCTGAATGGATTAACGCACACATATGAATTGCTTGGAAGTCACCACTCTATCTTAACAACTTATGAAAACAAACAAATGAACAGACAAAAAAAACTTAAAAAGCCAAAAAATCTGAAAATGTGACAAGTGAAGTCACAGAGCAAACAGCTGCCCCCAGAATTGGAGAGAATCTCAATATATTGGAGCAGAAACATCCTTGAGAATCAGTATCAGTATTGGAAAACCTGAATTATAATAGACAAACTGCTTAAAAGTAGGTGTGGAAAAGTTTGAGAACGAGAACTCTGGGGGTGGGGGGCACCTACTTTGCTGAGTTCAACCCCCAGGAGTTTGACCTGCTTCTCACAGTAACCATCAGAGAAAAATCCCCTATCTTCCAGGATGAGGAATAGAAAAGGAACCACATTGAAATAGTCAGGTCTGCCTTTAGGAGAAACTAGTTAATCAGTATCTAACAGGCTGGGCTTGTATCAGAACCTAAGTGACCTTAGAGGAGGGGAATACCCAACTCCAGCTGACTCTGGCCTTCTTATCCCCTCCAAGAGGGGAGAAAAAGACTGAGAAGCACTTGTGAAGTTCATAGTTCAGAGGCATAGGCTCACTAAAGATTGAGACATATGATTACTGAATGTTTTCCCTATCTCCACATCTCACCACCATAATATTAAAGGCCTATTTATAATAGTGCCTTTTACCCAGAATATCATTTCAATTTATCAAGAACAAATTATAAGACCTATTTAAAGGCAAAAATTTTGAAGAGAGAGCGCCAGAAGCAGTAAAGCACAAATATTAGACTTATCAAGCAGGGCATTTAAAATAACTGATTAGTATGCATACAAAAACAGAAGGGTAAAGTAAGCAGAGAGTCATAAATGCAGTAATGGTAAAGACTAAAAACACCATGACAGAAATAAAGAATACCTTTGATGGGCTTATTAGTAAACTGGACATGATTAAGGAAAGAATCCCTGAGCTTGAGGATATATGAATAGAAATTTCCAAAACTGAAAAGTAAGGAGAACAAACTGTGTGTGTGTGTGTGTGTGTGTGTGTGTGTGTGTGTGTGTGTGTGTGTGTGTTTCCAATATGCCCAAGGACTGTGGGACAACCTCTGAAAGATGTAAATATACTTAATGGGAATTTCAGGAAAAGAATGAAAGAAACAGAAGAGCTATTTAAAATAATGATCACAGAGCTGGGGAGATAGCTTAGTTGGTAGAGTGCTTGTTTTGTAAGCATAAGGCCTGGGGTTCAATCCCCAGCACTGAGGGGGGAAAAAAGTGATTATGACTGGTAATTTCTCCAATTTTATGTCAGTCACTAAACCACATTTATAGGAAGGTCAGAGAACACCAATTAAAACAACAACAACAACAACAAAATTGCCAGGTGCCATGGCATATGCTTGTAATTCCAGCAAGTTCAAAGACAACCTCAGCAATTTAGTGAGACCTTGTCTCAAAATAAAAAATAAAAATAAAAAGAACTGGAAATGTAGCTCAGTGACAAATGTCCCTGGGTTCAATCATTAGTACCAAGTAAACAAACCACAACAACAACAACAACAACAAAACCCCCCAACACCTAGGCATATGATTTTCAAACTAAAGAAAATCAAAGATAAAGGAAAAATCCTGAAAGAGAAGAAACTTATAATCTGCTTCTCCTTGGAAGCCTTGCAAACAAAAATAGGTGAAACATTTAACATTTTGAGAAAACACAACCATCTACCTAGAATTCACTATAAAACTATACACTATACACTATAAAACTCTCCTTCAGAAATGGAGAGAGCTGAGAGCTGGGTGCAGTAGACTAAGACTATAGTCCAAGCTACTTTAGGAGATTAAGGCAGGAGGATTGCTTCAGTCCAGGATTTTGCAGCAAATCTAGGCAACATAGTGAGAAATCATCTCTTAAAAATTAAATAAAAGGAATGATACATGATGACCAAGGATGCAAGGTAAGAATATGGAGGTTACTCAAAAAACTAAAAATAAAACTATAATATTGTTATGGTTTGGATGTGAGGTGTCCCCCAAAAACTCACCTGTGAGACAATGCAAGAAGGTTTAGAGGAGAAATGATTAGGTTGTAAAAGTATTAACCTAATCAGTGAATTAATCACTGATGGGATCAACTAAGAGTTAACTGGAGGCAGGGGGAGTGTGGCTGGAGGGAGTGGGTCATTGGGGGCATGGCTAAGCCGTATATATTTCGTATCTGGACAGTGGAGTCTCTCTCTCTCTCTATGCTTCCCAATGATGCAAGCTGCTTCCCTCTGTCACACTCTTCTACCATGATGTTCTGCTTCCCTTGAGCCCTGAGGAATGGAACCAGCCTTCTATAGACTAAGACCTCTGAAACCATGAGCCCTCAAATAAACATTTCCTCCTTTAAAATTGTTCTGGTCAAATCTTTTAGTCACAGAAGCTAAAAAGCTGACTAAAACAAATATGATCCAGCTATCCCACTCCTGGGAGTACATATTCAAAGGAAATGAAATTAAAGTAAAAATATGATACTTGTATACCCATATTTAAGCAGAACTATTCACAATAACTAAGATATGAAATGTGCTTGAGTATCCATCAACAGAAGGATACAGAAAATATGGTAAATATACATAATGGAGTATTATTCAGTTGTAAAGAAAAATTGAAATTCTGTTATTTGCAGAAAAGTGGAAGGAAATGGAATATCTCATGTTAAGCAAAAAAAAAGCCAGACACAGAAAGACAAGTACTGCATGTTTTCTCTCATATGTGGAAACTGAAAAAAAAAAAAAAAAAAAAAAAAAAAAAAGAGGTAAATTCAAAAGTAGACTAGTAATTACTAGAGACTGGAAAGTGTTCTGAGAAAGGGCCAAGAAGAGTGCATGGATATGATCAATGCACACTGTATACATGTGTGGAAATATCACAGTGAGGCCCATGAATGTGTACAGTTAGTAGGTGTTACTAAAAATCTTAAATCAAAAAAATCACATGATCCTATCAACAGATGCAGAAAAATCACTTTACAAAATTCAACACTACTTCATGATAAAAATAATCAGCAAACTAGGAATAGAGGGGAAATTTGTAAAGAACATTTACAAGCTGAGTGCTGTGATGTACACCTGTAATCCCTGAGACATAGAAAGCTGAGGCAGGAGGATCGGGAGTTCAAAGCCAACATCAGCAAGTTAGCAAGGCCCTAAGCAACTTAACAAGACCCTGTCTCAAAAGGAAAAAGAAAAGGGCCCGGGATGTGGCTCAGGAGTTAAGCACCCCTGGGTTCAGTCCCTGGTACCAAACAAACAAAAAAAGAACATTTACAAAAATTATAATTAACATTTTATATATTTACTAGGAAAAATTTCACACGAAGTTCAGGAAAAAGAGGAGAATGTCACCTTTCCAACATATTACTGGAAGTCATAGCTAACACAATAAAACAAGAAAAGGAAATAAGAGGAATACAGATTGCGAAGGAAGAAATAAATTATCTTTATTCCAAGATAACATGATCATCAGTGTAGAAATCCAAAAGAAAAAAAATAACAAAAACTTTCTGAAACTAATAAACAATTATAGCAGCATTGCAGGATACAAGGATAATATGCATAAGTCCTATATACCAGCAATGAACCAGTGGTATTTAACACCAAAAACATACATTAGTACCCCACCATAAAGAGAAATACTTAGGAATAAATCTCACAAAATAGATTCAAGATCTATAAGAGGAAAACTACAAAATCTCATGGAAGATATCAAATATAAGTAAATTAAATGATATCCATATTCATGGATAGGAAGGCTCAATATTATGAAGATATCAGTTCTTTCATACTGCATCTACAGATTCCATACAATTCAAATCAAAATCCCAGCAAGTTATTTTGTGGATATCAACAAACTGATTCTAAAGTTTGTATGGAGAAGCTAAAGACCTGGAACACTAACACAGTATTGAAGTAAAAGAACAAAGTTGGAGGACTGACTGACACCACATGACTTTCAAATTGACTCTAGGGTTAGGGATGTGGCTTAGTGGATAGTGCTTGCCTAGCATGTGTGAGGTCCTGGGTTTAATCTCTAGCACTGAAGAGAGAAAGAGAACTATAAAGTTGCATTAATCAAGACAGTGTGGTATTAGTGAAAGAATAGACAAATCAATAAAATAGAATATAGAGCTCAGAAATAGACCCACGAAAATATAGTCAACTGATCTTGAACAACAAACACAATACAATGGAGAAAGTTATCTTTTTCAACAATTAGTACTGAAACAACTGCATCTACATGCAAAAAATCTTATACCTGTCACAAAAAGTAATTAAAAGTAGATAATACACTTAAATACAAAATTACAAAACTAGAAAATAACATAGGAGAAAATCTAGATGACCTTGAACTGGTGATAACATTTTAGATACAAGACCAAAGTCATGATCCATGGAGGAAAAAACTCAAGTAGGTTGGATTTCATTTAAAATTCCCTATCAAGAGAATGAGGAGATAAGTCACAGACTGGGAGAAAATAATTCAAAAAACATCTGATAATGTACTGTTATACAAAATATACAAAGAACTCTTAAAACTCAACAATAGGAAAATAAGCAATCCAATTAAAAAATTAATCAAATTTTTAAAAGGGTGAAAGACTTTAATAGATGGTTCACCAAGTAAGACATACAGATGATATGGCAGACACTTAAAATACTAATTCTTGAATGAAAGAAGCTGTATGGTTTGGTATGGTGTGTCTCTCAAAGGTTCAGTGCTGGTCTCCAGTGTGGTGGTATTGAGGAGGCAGGACCTAATGGAAGGAATTGGTCATGGAAGTTCCATTCCCATGAATGAAATAATGCTGTCTCAAGAGAGTGGGTCTGTCTCATGGGCCTAGATTAGTTCCTATAAAAATAGGTTGTCATAAACCATTCCCTCACCTTCCCTGCATTCCTTTCATACATCTCCCGCCATTTTGATGCCATCTGCCTGAGGCCCTCACCAGAACCAAGCAGATGTATGTATCATACTGTTGAATCCCAGAACAGCGAGCTAAATAAACCACTTCTTTACAGCCTTGAGTATTTTGTTAGAGCAATATAAAATGGACTGAGACAAAAGTGAATCTGAAAAAGCTACATACTATGTGATTTCAACTATATGAGTTTCTGAAAAATGAAAAACTATGGAGATGGTTAAAAAAAAAAAATCAGTGGTTGCCGGAGATTTGTGGGGAGAGATGGATGAACAGGCAGAGCACACAGGCTTTTAGGGCAGTGAAAATACTGTGTGATACTATCATGGTGAATACATGTCATTATAAATCTGTCCAAAACAGCAGAATGTACACCAAGAGTGAACTACCAGGGGCTGAGGTCATGGTTCAGTGGTAGAGCACTCACCTACCATATGTGAGGCCCTGGGTTCAATCCTCAGAGCCACATTTAAAAAAAAAGTGAACTACCATATCAATGTATCAATGATGTGTCAATGAAAGGTTCATCAGTTGTAACAAAAGTATCACTCTGGGAGGGAATGTTGATAATTAGGAGTCTCTCTGCATGTGTGAGGCAGACAGTATATGGTTTATCTCTGTACCTTCTCATATCTATGATCAACTGATTTTCAATAAGGGTGCTATGATAATTCAATGAAGAAAGAATAGTCTTTTCAAAAAATGGTTCTGGGACAATTGAATATTTATATGCATAAGAATAAAGTTGATGTTATAAAATAACAAATGTTTTTATATTTGGTTCAACTCATAGCAATCATTATTATTTTTGATACTTATCCCATTTTTAGCTGGTGGGAATTCCTCTCTGGTTGACTCCTATATTATTTTGATGTAACCCAGTAGTCTTTGTTAGCTTTCTTACTTTCAGGCACACAAAAATAATTTCAGACTCATCTTGTTATTTCTTGCCCCAGACCTGAAATCAGCCATTGCTCAAAAAAGTTGTAGATCCCTTTTTAATGGAAAAAAAAATGGTATTTAGAGACCACAATTTGGGCACCAGAGGGGACTAATTGCTACATTGTTAAATACATTATCTTAAGCAGATTCTGTGTTGTTAATATACAGTTTGGATAATAAAACTTTTCCTTGGGAGGTTATGATAAAGACTAGAGAATGGGAGGCTTTCCAATTAGGCAATATATTTCACAAAGAAATAGTCTAATTATATTAATCAAAAAGTGAATATTATGTTAGCACACAAAAAAACTGAGACAGATGCAAACTTTATGAATGAGCTTAGCTTTTTTATTCAGGAACAAAATTTCACACAGGATCAGGGGATACAGAGATGAAATTGCACCAGCGAACTCACTTTTCTGTTGGAAAATGAGCTCCAAATAAAGAAAGGGATTATATTCGAATGAACCCATATAATAAAACATAGGGATTTAATACACATGCAGTGAGGTAGAATTCTTTATAAAGGCTTATATAGGTTATCCTGAGAGGTGGTCTAGTGAGCATATCAGTTTTCTTGGGCACTCAGAAATTTGGGGTCTGTTTTATTGCTGAATGAATGTGTCAGTTTGAGTGCTCAGGAATTTGAACTTTTTGATTTGGGGGGTCTGGGTTCCACATCTGGAGAGGATTTACTCTGGGGGAGGTCACTGCCTCCCAGTGCCTCCCAGAGACTGTCACTTTAGGTGTGATGAAACACCTCCTCCCCACCTGCAGCCAGCATCTAGAAAACATTTGTCTTGTGAGATGAAGGCCGTCAGCACGTGGCTTTCTCTTTCACTCCCTTTTCTTAAGCCTCATTATTTTGGGGGGTTTGTCATTTTCCATATCTAATATTCCAGACTCTGAAAGGAAGAAATGAATTGGATGACGAAGTCTCTAGCTTCTTCCTGCTGGGAGGGGACAACATAGTAAGGTTGTCTTTCTTTCAGCGTCCTGGAAATGGATATGGTGGGCATACCAAAGGGGACGTGTTGGGGAAGTCCTGAGGTCTTTGTGAGTTATGTTAACCCCTTTTATGCTGCTCCAGGAGATCAGGCAGTAAGCAATGGGAGGAGGGATGTTCTGGGATGTTTCTCAGCAGTTGCAGCTGAGATAACCACTTTATTAAAACCAACCAACCAACCAACCCTGTAAAACTAAAAATAGGGAGAAGAAAAACATTATAGTAATATGTAAGATTAACTAGTTTTTTAGGTTAAGGGAAACAATTGTAGCATACAGAATGAAAACTAATTAGCTTACTAATATTAAGGGTATAATTCTAGTGTAAAAGTCTAATTTGTCAGTGCTAGGAAGATGATTTTTGCATGTAACATAATTGAGGGCTTTCTTATATTTAATCATGGCCCAATCAGATTTGGGATGTTTTCCCATGAGTTCATGGACTCTGTTCTTTGGCGTATAGGAAGCATGATTAATCTTGGAACCATATTTTCCTGGTGATTTGGCAGTTTTTCATCTTGCTCAACAAATTGCATAAAATAAGGCCAGGATAGTATAGTTAAGTATAGTATATACTTAACTATATATAACGTATATAACTAGTATAGTTAAGGCTAGTTATCCAGCTACATATATGTGTAGAAAAATACTTAAATCGGTTAAGGGAAGATATCCTTTCAGCTAAACTGCTCCAAATTTCTTCATTATCAAAGTAGGTGTTTGGGCATTAACCATGACCAGGACCCGAAACTGTAATTTTAAAACATCCAAAGTAGCATTATGGAAAGGATCAAGTCCCATTAAATGATTACATACACTCTGCCATTGAATCTCAGTGTCATTGTTTGGAAGTCTAGTAACACAAAAGTGAGTAATAATGAGTATAACAAGTAATAATAAGTGAGTATAATGACCCTGAAGTCTCTGAGTCCACCATAAATCTTGTACTTGCTCTCTTAGCCATATAACAGAGTCTTTCAGTTGCTAAACCTCACTTAGAATTTCCTAACCAGTATGTACTTGATTTTGCTGGTTTAAGTATAATTCTTATGAAATTGCTGAAGGTAATGTGTGGTTTGAACCTCTTGGAGTAGGGCCCCTGCTGCTGTGGAGGCAGAGGCAGTGAGGTCAGTCAATCTAACAATACGAGCTACTCCAGTGTTTAAAATGGCTTAGCAACTCTTGCATGAATGCTACTGAAGGTGTTTTCTACCACGGTTCTTTTAATTTTACAGGGAGTCAGATAGCTACTGGCCTTTTAAGAATCATAACAGTTTGTTCTGGGTTCTGCCATATGGTTGTATTCATACAGTGCTGCAACATAACAGTTTTCACATTCAACATAATATATATTTTTGTGAGGCATTATATTTGAATGAGCCAGTATAATAAAACATAGGGATTTAATATACATGCAGTGAGGTAGAATTCTTTATAAAGTGAAGAGTTAGGTAAATAAGTTTTTGATTTCCCATATTGAGACTCACCATTCTAGACCCAAAAAGGCTCCTGAGTTTCCATATTCCAGGTGGTCCTGGAGTCATTTAACCTTATCTCTTACCATTCCTGATTGGTTTACCTCCATCACTGGTTTTGTAGGATGACAGATGCTAAGGAGTCCAATTGATTTTGTAAAGTTAGTACCCAATCAGTGACCTGTTGGATATCTACAATAACCTGTGCTATTTTTATAGTGAATAGAGGTTTCTAATCCCACTGCTCCTGCATTAATCCTGAATGTTTCTAACCTAATGAGTAAGGGAATAATTTGGGAGGTTATCCTATTTCTGAGGTGTGCTGTTATTAGAATGGGTAGGCTTTGGTTTTGGGGTTAAATGTCAATTTGAGGAGCAAGGAAAATCAAGGTACAGAGGCTAGTTTAATTTTGGTAGATGGAAAAATATGAGCCTCGCACAAACCTCTGAAATTTGGGGGCATCAGGACTGTGGGACTGACACAAGTGTGCATCTTAAGTTTTATTTAAGAGAACTATTGTTTTTCTTCTAAATGCCCAGGTATGTCTTTATTTTGGTTGTAACTGTTTTTGCTAGGTGTTCAAGACCAAGTTGGTCAAACTGACATTGTTCCTTTCTGCTGTTAAGAGTCTGCTGAGTTCCCATTGAGGTTACTCTTGGGGAAGTTGAGAGCAACTTCTTAGCTCTTTTATTGCCATGTGCTAGGTTTGGTCTCCTTGATGAGGTGGCTCCCCTTGGAAGCATGAGGGATGTCTTCCTTCTCCAATGACCCTCCTCTTTGCAGCAGGTGCACTGATTGGCTTTCCATTCTCCAGTGGTCTCATTGATCTCACTGGTCAGGAGGTCATGTGGCCTAGAGTTGCAAAACTCCTTTCGGAAGTTCTCTAGTTCTCTGGGTTCAGATTAACTCAGAGTGCAAGAGCAAATATTGGTTTTCTTGGCCCTTTATTTTAACCTCAGTCTTTAAGCCTTGGTGTTAAACATCTAGCAAGCCAGTCTTACCAGTCTTAAAGTAAGAATACTGGGTTTTAACTTCAGTGTCCAAAACCTTACAGTCATTTACCCCTTACATTTAACTGGGGTCTGTATTAGTACTAGAAGTTAACCTTACAATCTATCTGTCCTGAAGGTGAAGGCTTATTATCTCAAATTAATTCAGGTTGTGTGCCCTTAAATCAGTACCTCTGCAAAACACTAACAGGCAACAGTTATAGAGTTTACAAGGAAAATACAAAACGAAATTAACAAGAGTGAAAAGATGTTCAGTTTGTGTAATAGTTATTCTTGAATTTTGGCTGCATTACACATCGTATCCCTGTTTGAGATCACAGTAATCTTTACAACAAACACCAATCTTCTGAACACAACTTTAAATGAGCTAAAGTCAGGTCTATTTTGGAGTCATTCTAACATGCAGTAAGGTAGGAGGCAGAGCTTTATCTTAGGTAAAGTGGGGCTCTTGACAAATTTTAGGTAAAGTGTTCTAGTTCTGCAGCTGATCTTTGTCTCTTTCCTAAATGTCATTTTACAAAGTTTGCATATGTTGTTTCTGGAGTCTACATGAACATTAGTTAACATAATGTAACACTGTACTTAAAACATGAATTAAAGAAAGGCTGAGAGAGCTTTTAACTTTCCTTCTGTGTGAAAAAATGGCAAAATACTTTTATGTTTCATGATATTAACCTTTAAACAGATTAGGTTCTTATTATCCTTTAGAAATACATTTACATTTTTATCCCAGTGTAAAAAGTAACATAAGATTTAGGTTCAGTTACAGAATATTAAATGATATAAATAAATCCCCAATAAAGTTTGTTATTTTCAGAAGTCTAAAATTACCATTATAGACAACTTTATTTTGGAGAACATCGGCTTGGAAAAAATGTCCTTTTAACCTTTCTAAGACTTGTATAGTTGGAAGATATGAACACATTCATTATACAAAGAACAGTAATAGCACCATAATTATGTTTTTATATTAACCAAGTTTAGCTTTTAAAGAAAAATCTAGACTCTGTAATGTAGTACAATACTCTAAACAGTTGCTGTTTAACCAGAGTTGTATAAAACCTTAATTCTTTGAAAACTAGTTGCTCTAAAGAATAAAACTTAACAGACATAATGTTAAGAGTGAATTAATGTTTTAAGAAATCCTTGTCATTTCAACATATAGATTAAACTTGGTATATACCAGTACATTAATATTTAACCTTAGGGAAAAACCTTGAATAGATTTAACTGGTAGTTCCACATACGTATAACCAATTCAGTTGCACATAAACTTGTTGAAATTTGTCCTTCATTTACATAGATCTTCTTATCACTTATTTAGATACTCAGGTTGTTTATTTCATCACACAAAGACTTTATTATCCAGAAACATTCTTTTTCCTTCTACTAAATATATTTCCATACCCAGAACCTTCCAATTTCCCTTCCTATGTGTTGACCCTTCTTTTTGTTTGCACTCTGAAACAACCATTATGAAATTTTTTAGATAGATTACTCCATTTTAATAAGAAGTACTTTAGGCTGTGGTTGTGGCTCAGTGGTAGAGTGCTTGTCTAGCATGTGTCAGGCACTGGGCTCAATTCTCAGCAAAGTAAATAAGGGTTCCTCAACAACTAAAAATATATATAAAATGTAAAAAAAAAAAAACCAGTGGAAACTTTTGGACACTGTACATCTATGAAAACACAAGCAATGTTCAAGTATATCATGCCATGGAATTCAAGGAGTTAGGAGTACTTGATGTTATATTTAACAGTTAGCATTTTAACTTTGCAAATTAATCAGATGTCTCTAGCAAACACATTCATGATTAATCTCATATGTGTAAAACCTAATTTATTAATTTTACTGTAAAAATCAAGGTATCAGACAAGCATATAAAACAGTATTTGCCACCTCTTCCTTATTGAAGAAAAGTCCTAGAAACAAATGATATTAGACATTTTATAGACATCAACATTTTATTAGTTTGACCACCTAGAGAGACTTGTGAGTTAAGTAACTTTAAAGACATTTTACCTTCATTTGTTTACCCAATTTAAATCACACCTTTTTAAATCACGTGAATTGAAGGTATTTGGATCCATTTTTAAAATTTTAATTCATAAGCACTCATTATCTACATACCAATTTTGATGTCACATACATGATATATGAACACACATATATAGACAGACAACATGATACACACATCACACAAAAGCAAAGGCTTGTAGGTTTTTGTAGGTGACTCTCCATTGCAATGTTATAGGTATCTAAAAAAACTCTATAATTGAATAAAAATAGGACTGATCAGAAAAACATTAACCTAGGTATGTAGAATCAAAATCATGAGCTCAAAAAAAAATATGGAATTTAAGAGAAAACAAGAGTCCTAGATAAAATTACATGGCCATTAATCATTTTAGTAAAGCAGCATGAGAGTGACAAAGAGGAAGGGAGAGAGATGGATGGTACGAGAGAGAAAGAGTCTTGGAATCAGTTTTTCTTTTCTTTTTCTTTCTCTCTCTCTCTCTCTTTTTTTTTTTTTTTTTTTTAAGAAAAGTGGTTTCAGCTTTTCTCCACCTTGCACTGCTGCCATCTTGTACAGCCTTACCTCAAGCCCAAAGCTGCAGTCATTCTGAAACCTCTGAATCCATCATTATTATGCATCCTGCTCTAGCAGTGGCTTCCAGGAATAGCCCTACTACTTTGGGGCCAACTTTTCTTGGGTCCTGACATCAAGCAGCAAAGCCTGAGGTTGTGCTGAAGTATCTCAAGGAGTAGTCTGATGTCCAGTGCCAATGGGTCATAGAAGAGAAACAAGACTGGAAGTGGACATTGTCAAAATTTTCTTTTGGAAATGGAAAACTAATCATCAGGCACATAATATCATAATTAGATTCTGTTCTCATCACCACTCAGTCAAAAACATTTTTTCCACTTAAGCATATGCTTGATAGTGCAGCATATCCCAAGTAGTGCAACATATTCCATTGTAAATACACCTTGCTTTTTTCTTTTGTGATGAAAAACATACAAAATAGTTTGTTGGAATTCCTTGCCTGGAGGATCTAGCCCAGTGCCTGACCCATGTGGATCTAGTATTGCACCCCCACACAGATGTGCTGCAGCTCCCCATCTATCATCACATTGGGACACCTCTGCCACCATCTTGGATTATTGCTGCTGTCACCACCATCTTTCGTTGGGGCAGCTTTCTATCTTGGGACACCTGCCAGAGACTAGAAGCTCATCATCAAGGTACGACAGGTTCATCACTGCTGCCACCACCAACTTGGGACATGGCCACTTACATCCAGGGAATAATAGCCAGAACCTGAAAGATCATCACCAAGGGCACTGCAGGTTTGGTTACATCAGAGGTATCCCTTCTAGGTGTGCTAGTAGCCACCATCTTGCTACAGAGGCAGGAGAGAGCCCTGCAAGGGGTTGGTAGATGGGAAAAGGGTGTGAGGGCATATTGATCTCAGCTCGTCCAACCAACCAGCTCAGCACCCACCCAGATCCCAGAGACAACTTGGGCAGCACTTGCTGGGACCCAACATCAGCCTGGTCCACAACTCCACCAGTCACCTGTTCCACCAGTTTGGTAATCAACAGGACCCTCTGGTTCCTCAATTCTCAGGCTCCCAATCATCCCTTAGCCACCAATCCAGCTTAGCACCAGCAGCTGTATGACTGGCCCACAACTTTCAACACCTAATTCTCATTTGCCAATACAGAATAGCTTTCAGAGACAGGCTCACAGGTCCTAGCACTTAGCCCTCAGGACCTCCAGAGAGAGAGAGATTCCTGATTGGGAAGTCAAAAGGACAGGGCAGGAGAGATACAATTTAGAAACTAAATTATAGACCAGGAATTGTGGGGTCCACAAGTGAAGGAAGGGGCTAAGCCTGCTCCTGTGTCACACCAGTGAACCCCCAAAGGAGAGTCCTGGGGTTCAGTCTTTCAGAGGGATTGGCAATTGCTACAACATGCCTCCAGGAGTCCAGCCTCCAAGTCTAATCCTCCCACTTTAGTAGCTTTCATCATCCTGAGTGTGGAGTTACCAGCAAACTGCAGACAATACCACCTATCAGAAGAGGAGGGAGGCAGAGAAGATATTAAACGCCAACAGAAACAATTGTTCAATTTTCCTTCTAGAATCTTTTTTCCCCCTATTTTTTGTTTTGTTTGTTTTTTGTTTCCCACTCTCACATCCCCACCATCTTTGAAATCAAGTACTTTTCATGCATCAGGCTATTGAAGACTGGGAGGTTTGAATAATATATTACAGTTTTATTGTAGATTCTTTTTGTTTTTTTTTTTTGTTTGTTTTACTTACTCTATTTTCCTCTTATTTATCTGTTTCCTTGGAGTCTCTTTCTCCCTTTTCTCCTGCTAACAACCAACTTCTTTTGATTCCTCTTTGACTCTCCCTATGATCTAGTACCTCTATAGTCTTACTTCTTACCTCATTAACATCATATCCTACACCCCTCCCTGTCCTCGTTTTGTCTACCATTAGAAATTGTGGACCATACTGCAAACCTATTAATGCTGTAGATAATAATCAAACACATCATCTCTGTTTATTATATCAATACTATTAACATCTTAATAGGGGCTATTTTGTTTAAGACTGTGTATTGTTTGCATTGGGTGCTGTTATTATTGATCTCCCCCTTAAAGGGAAGGTATTGGAAACCTGCAGGGACACTATAAATCTAAAGGGTGGCGGCTGTAATACCTTGGATCCACAATGCTGAAGGGGAAGATACACAAACAACATGAAAAAACAAGGGAAGAAAGCACCCCAAACAAACCAGGATGCTACATTCATAGAATCCATTGACAGCATGGTAGAGGAAATGTCAGAAAAGGAGTTCAGAATGTATATACTCAAAGTGATCCGAGAAGTAAAGGATGATTTAAGAGAGCAAATGGCAGCAATAGAAGATCACTTCAATAAAGAGTTAAAAGAGCAAATGCAGGGAATGGATCCAAGATGGCGGTCTAGAGGGAGGCTGCGTTCCTTGTCGCTCCACAACGCCGGATTCAAACAGAGGATATCTGTTTCTCGGTGAGGCAGTTTTTGCTGCTTATCGATCCCCTGCTCTTTACCCCATTTGTCTGCTGTGATCACCTGCAATCTGCCAGCAAATCGACGCCTTTTTTGAGAGCAGATTGCTCACTGTCAGGCGTCTATCATTCGCCATTTGCCTGCCTCTCACCTGTCCATCGCCTGCCTTACCCCTATCCATCACCCAACGCTCGAGGTTCACCTCCTGATCGTCCAACGCTGCCAGCAGATTGACCGCAGACCGCCAGTGGAGAACTAGCTGCCTGCTGCTGCCTGGAAGTTCACCGTTACAGTATCTGCAGGTTTGATTACATGTGGCTGCCGCCATTTTGAGACAACAGCCCCAGGCCCTGTAGGACCCCTGGCCAGACTGACTGAGTCCCGTCTCCAGGATCTCTCAGCCCAACCGATCACTCCCTGCCTCTGGGGCCCTCACATCAACTGACTGCTCCCTGCCGCCAGGACCCCCAGACCAACTGACTGTGCCCTATCACCGGGAACCCAGACCAACTGATTGCACCTGGCCTCCTGGATCCCACAACCACACCAAACACACCCGACCTCCAGGACCACTGCTGGACCAACTGCATCCTGTCTCCAGGACCTCCAGCTGACTGCGTCCACCCCTGAGCTGCAGCTCCCCATTTGCCAACACATTTGGAAGCCAGAGCAGCCTTCTTGGATAATCCTGGAAGCCGTAGCTCCGATCTTCGGGTGGGGCAAATCCCATCCTGAGACGCCTGCTGGAGGGTTGAAGCTCATTGTCAGGTACCTCTCATGCATCAGGCTACTGAACACTGGGAGGTTTCATTAGTATATGACTGTATACTGTAGATGGAGGAAGGAGGGACTGTATAGAGGGAAAGGAGAGGTGGGAGGGGTGGGGGGAAGGAAAAAAATAATGGAATGAATCAAACAGCATTACTCTATGCAAATGGTATGCTGTTACTCCATGTACAAAGAGAAATAACATGTATCCTGTTTGTTTACAATAAAAATAAATTTAAAAAAATAAATGAATAAAAAAAAAGAGCAAATGCAGGAAGCAAAAGATTATTTCAATAAAGAGATTCTGATAAAGAAACCAAACAAAACCTTGAAATGAAGGAAACAATAAACCAAATAAAAAACTCAACAGAAAGCATCACCAACAGACTAGATCACTTGGAAGACAGAACCTCAATGAAGACAAAATATTTAATCTTGAAAATAAAGTTGACCACACAGAGAAGATGGTAAGAAATCATGAACAGAACCTCCAAGTATTGTGGGATAACATAAAAAGACCAAATTTAAGAGTTATTGGGATTGAAGAAGGTATAGAGATACAAACCAAAGGAATGAACAATCTATTCAATGAAATTATATCAGAGAATTTCCCAAACCTGAAGAATGAAGTGGAAAATCAAATACAAGAGGCTTATAGAACACCAAATGTACAAAATTAAAACAGATGCACACCAAGGCACATTATATTGAAAATTCCTAGCATACAAAATAAAGATAGAATTTTAAAGACTGCAAGAGAAAAGTATCAGATTACATATAGGGGAAAACCAATATGTATATCAGCAGATTTCTCGACCCAGACCCTAACATCTAGGAGGTACTGGGACAATATATACCAAGGTCTGAAGTAAAATGGATGCCAACCAAGAATATTTTTTTAAATATATGTTTTAGTTGTATATGGACACGGTACCTTTATTTATTTATTATTTTTATGTTGTGCTGAGGATCGAACACATGCTAGGCAAGTGTTCCACCAGTGAGCTACAATTCCAGCCCAGCCAAGAATCTATGTCCAGCAAAACTAACCTTCAGATTTGATGACAAAATAAAACCTTCCATGATAAACAAAATTTAAAAGAATTTACAAATAGGGGCTGGGGATATAGCTCAGTTGGTAGCAGGCTTGCCTCGTAAGCACAAGGCCCTGGGTTCGATCCCCAGCACCACACACACACACACACACACAAAAGAATTTACAAATAGAAAACCTGTACTACAGATTATTCTCAGCAAAATATTCCATGAGAGGAAAATGAAAAACAATAATGAAAGTCAACAAAAGGAGGAACTACATTAAAGGAAAAGCCAGTCAAAGAAGAAACTAAAATTCATGATGAAAAAGGAAAAAACATAGCAGACACTATATAAATACAACACATAATTAGAAGCTATTTTGAAAATCTATACTCCAACAAAACAGAAAACCTTGAAGACATCAACAAATTTCTAGAGACATATGAAACAACCAAAGTGAATCAGGAGGACATACCCAATTTAAACAGATCAATTTCAAGCAATGGAATAGAAGATGCCATCAAAAGTCTATCAATCAAGAAAAGCCCAGGACCAGGTGGATTCTCAGTTGAGTTCTACAAGACCTTCAAAGAGAATTAATACCAATACTCCACAAAGCATTCCATGAAATAGAAAACGAGGGAACACTTCCAAACTCATTCTATGAAGCTAGTATCACCCTGATACCAAAGCAGACAAAGACACATCAAGGAAAGAAAACTTCAGACCAATATCCCTGATGAACATAGATGCAAACATTCTTAACAAAAATCTGTCAAATTGCATACAAAAACATATTAAAAAGATAGTGTACCATGATCAAGTAGGGTTCATCCCAAGGATGCAAAGTTGGCTCAACATCCTCAAATCAATAAACATAATATATCACATCAATAGACTTAAAGTTAAAAATCATATAATCATTTCAATAGATACAGAAAAAGCGTTTGATAAAATGTAGCATTGCTTCATGTTCAAAATACCAGAAAAAAAAAAGGGGGACAGTAAGAACGTACCTCAACATTGTAAAGGCTATCTATGCTAAGCCCACAGCCAACATCATTCTTAATGGAGAAAAACTGAAAGCATTCCCTCTAAACACTGAAAAAAGGCAGGGATGCCCTCTTTCACTTCTATTCAACATTGTTCTTGAAACTCTAGCCAGAGTAATTAGACTAAAGAAATCAAAAAGAAGAACTCGAACTATCACTATTTGCTAATGACATGTTCCTATATTTACAGGATCCATAAAACTCCACCAGAAAACTTCTAGAACTAATATATGAATTTAGCAAAGATATAAAATTAATGCTCATAAATCTAATGCATTTCTATTCATAAATGATGAATCCTCTGAAAGACAAATTAGGAAAATTACCCCATTCACAATAGCCTCAACAAAATAAAATAAAATACTTGCGAATCAATTTAACAAAAGAGGTGAAAGATCTCTACAATGTGAACTACAGAACACTAAAGAAAGAAATCAAAGAAAACTTTAGAAGATGGAAATATCTCCCATGTTCTTGGATAGGTAAAATTAATATTTTCAAAAGACCATACTACCAAAAAGCACTATACAGATTCAATGCAATTAAAATTCCAATGACATTCCTCATAGAAAAACAGAAAGCAATCATGAAATTCATTTGGAAGAATAAGAGACCCAGAATAGCCAAAGTGATCCTTAGCAGGAAGATTGAAGAGGAGGTATCACAACACCAGACCTTAAACTATACTACAGAGCAATAGTAATAAAAACGGCATGGTATTGGCACCAAAAGAGGCAGGTAGATCAATGGTACAGAATAGGGGACACAGAAACAAACCCACATAAATACAGTTATCTCATACTAGACAAAGGTGCCAAAAACATACAATGGAGAAAAGATAGCCTCAACAAATGGTGCTGGCAAAACTGGAAATCCATATGCAGCAAAATGAAATTAAACTCCTATCTCTCACCCTGCACAAAACAGAACTCAAAATGGATCAAGGACCTAGGAATTAGACCAGAGACCCTGCACCAAATAGAAGAAAAAGTAGGCCCAAATCTTCATCATGTTGGCTTAGGACCAGACTTCCTTAACAAGACTCCCAAAGTGCAAGAAATAAAATCAAGAATCAATAAATGGGATGAATTCAAACTAAAAAACTTTATCAGGAAAGGAAACAATAAAAACATGAAGAGAGAGCCTACAGAGTGGGAGAAAAATCTTTACCACATGCACTTCGGATAGAGCACTAATCTCCAGAATTTATAAAGAACTCAAAAAAACCCAATAATACAATGATTCCAATCAATAAATGGGCTAAGGAATTCAGCAGACACTTCATAGAAGATATACATTCGATCAACACATAGATGAAAAAATGTTCAACATCACTAGTAATTAGAGAAATGCAAATCAAAACTACCCTAAGATTTTATCTCACTCCAATTAGAAAGGCTATTACCAAGAATAAAGCAACTATGGGTGTTGATGAGAATTTGGGGGAAAAGGTACACTCATACATTGCTGGTGGGGTTGCAGATTGGTACAGTCACTCTGGAAAGCAGTATGGAGATTTCTCAGAAAACGTGGGTTTTGACCCAGCTATCTCACTCCTCAGTTTATACCCAAAGGACTTAAAATCAGTATAATACAGTGACACAGTCACAGTAATGTTTATAGTAGCTCAATTCACAATAGCTAGATTGTGGAACCAACCGAGGTGCTCTTCAATAGATGAATGGATAAAGAAACTGTGATATATTTACACAATGGAATATTACTCAGCCATAAAGAAGAATAAAATTATGGCACTTGCAGATACATGAATAGAATTGGAGAACATCATGCAAAGAGAGATAAGCCAATTCTAAAAAACCAAAGGTCAAATGTTTTCTCTAATAAGTGGATGCTGGAAAGGTGGGGGGTAAGGGAAAATCAGAGAACTTTGGATTATGTAGAGGGAAATGAGGGGGGGAATGGGTAAGGGGTAGGAAAGATGGTGGAATGAGACAGACATCATTACCCTATGTACATTTATGATTACACGAATGATGTGATTCTACATTGTGAACAACCAGAGAAATGAAAAGTTGTACTCCATTTGTGTACAATGAATCAAAATGCACTCTGCTGCCATGTATATCTAAATGGAACAAACAAAACCTTTTTCTTTTTTTTTTTTTTTAATTTTTTTTTAGTTGTCAATGGACCTTTATTTTTTTTTATTTATTTTCAAGTGGTGCTGAGTATCAAACCCAGTGCCTCACACATGCTAGGCAAGCACTCTACCACTGAGCCACAACCCCAGCCCCCACCCTCCCAAATCATTTTTTCTGTGTTACAGGCAGGGAGAAGTTAAAAATGACATTTTAATTTTATTTTTTTCCTTTAGTTTCAGATTGGTTCCCCAACACCCCTTGCAGTTTACATTCCAATGCAGGCTTTAAAGTGGCCTGGCCAAGGAAATTGCTGCCTAGGATTTTTAACCCTTTTTCCCCAGGTTGGTAATTAGGCCAGGTTCAGATGCAGAAAATTATGAAACATTATCTCCCATTACTTTTAAGAATGAGGACTGAGATATGTTGTGCTGGTTAGGGTTATTTTTCCTCTCAGTGATAAATAGGTTAAATTTTTGTTCCCAAGGGCTAGGGGTATAGCTCAGTTTGTTGAGTGCTTACCTTGCAAACACAAGGCCTTGGGTTTAATCGCCAGGACTGCAAAAAAAAAAAAAAAAAATTTTTTTTTTTGTTTGCTCCCTAGGTAAGCTGAGGGTAGGAGCATGATTTTGGGCTGGGACCTCGCTCAGAATGGAGGATATTAATTAACCTTTTGATAATTATTTTAAGTTAAGGGAGGACATTGACTAGCTGTTGTGCCCTTAAAAATCTCTTCAGAAGGGGACTATTTGCCTGCTGCTTGGCTGTTCCTATAACCTAGGGCTCCTCAGATATATTAGAGGACTTGGGATCTGACTGCACCGAGGGGAGGGATGATTTTCCCTGGGGACAGTCCACCTTCCAGTGTCCCCACTGCCCATATTTGGGACACAACTTGGTGGGGGGCCTTGGATTCTGACAAGCTCTTGCCCAATGTCCAGTTTGCCCACATCAGAAACAGGGCCTCAGGGTACTTTGAAGGGTCCAGTGAGGTCATGAGCTATGGGGGTATTAAAAAGTTGGGTTGGGACATAAGCCATAGGGGCTTTCTTTGGACCCTGAATTACAGAGGCCAGGAGGTGATATTTAACTTTAAGATGCTTCTCTTTTTCCTTTTTGGCCTCATCCTCCTGGTTGTTAAAAATTTTGAAAGCTTTTAAATAATGGTTGAGAACACTCAGGACCTCTCTCTAGCTGCCTCAGTTTCTGGAGGATGTCAGGTGTAGACCCGCTGATAAAGTTAGAATGTAGAAAGAGATTGCTACCAGGACTGTTGACATCCAAATTTGTATATGTGATGACTGCCTCAGTAAGTTGGTCCAAAAATAGGGCAGAATTTTCATCAGGTCCCTGGGTAATTTCCTTTATCTTTTCCTAGTTTACTTGGGTGTGAGAAAGAATTTTTGACATTCCCTCATGGAGACAAGGGACCATATCCTGTAACCTGATACCCCCGGGGGTCTTGAGGTTGGTATGTTCAATCGGGTTCAACTGCCGGGTAGATTCTGGGGTTTTGGCCATGCAAGAGATCTGCATGATCTCTAGTAGCCTGCCAGATTTGGGCACGCTCATCATTGGTTAGGGTGCAAATTAATATACGATATACATCTGCCCAAGTAAGATATGCCCAAGTCAGATGAATAAAGTCCTTCCTACATTTGGCAGCATTTTCTGAAAACGAGTCTAATTTGTCTTCGAGACATGTCTGCCATAGAGAAGGGGACATGAACTCAGATGATCCCTTCAACCCCAACCATCTCCTGGGGAGGGAAAATATATTTTACTGGGAGTTTTGACAGTGTACGGGAAGGGGATGGTAAGGGAGAAGGAGACTGTGAAGTTTGCAGAGGGAGGTCTGCTGGGAGAATTGTAGGACTTTGGGGAGGAGGGTCTAATGGGGGAGTGGTGGGGCTTTGGGGAAGGGGATCTGTGGAGAGGAAGAGGTCTCAGGGGAGGCCATGGGGCCCTGGGATCTGTAGGGAGGGGGTTCCTCAGCTATCTTCAGGGCTGTGAATGAAGAAAAGGACTGTGAGTTTGTAACTAGTAACAGCAAAGTAGTGCAAGGTTGGTATAGGGAGGGGTTGGAGTGGAGGAGGAAAAAGGTCTAGAGGTATGGGAGTTCTAAGTACTTGCCATTTTGGATTAAATATTTTTTCAAAGCCTGAAGAATTTCTTGACTGAGAGTTCCATATTTGGGCTATGTGTGCTGACTGTCTAATTTGTATTGTGACCAAATTTTCAGTACCTAACCTAATGAGGCATTTAATTCAGATGTCAGTATGAAAATAGAGGGTTTTAAAATTGGCAAAGAAATAGCCCAAAGGGGTTGTCTCTCTGAGAATTGACTGAGTAGTTCCCATCTTTGGAGAGGCTAGACGAAAACGGTGACAATAGAGGGCAAAGCATCCGCTGCACTCTTTATGCCACTGATGTGCCAGTCCTGGACTGTACTTCTCCCGAGAGGGACTGGGGAAATGTCTTTCTCTCAATCCCAGTGGTAAGGGACAGGTTCCCAGTTAGCCTAGAGATGGAACGAATGAGGGACAGGTTCCTGATTAACAAATGGGGTCTTACCTCTCAGAAGAGATGAGAAGGCCACTGGTGGATGCAGAAGCAAAATGGCAAGTAGATCCCTGATTTGTGAAGTTTGCTTACTCTCAGTTCCTGGTCAGGCAACCAAAATTGTTAGCACAAAAAGACCAGGATGGTTGCAAACTTGAAAAATCAGATCGGCTCTTTTATTCAGGAATGAAGTTTCACATAGGAACAGGGGATGCAGGGATGAAATGGCGCAGCTGGTGGACTCACTTTTGTGGTGGAAAATAAGCCCTGAACAAAGAAAGGGACTGGGCTTATATAGGTTATCCTGAGAGGCAGGCTAGGGGCATGTCAGTTTTCTCAGGTACTCAGAATTTGAACTTTTTGGGGCGGGGAGGTCTGTGTTCTGCATCTGGAGAGGATTTACTCTGGGGGAGATCAGTGCCTCCCAGAGATGGTCACTTTAGGTGTGATGAAACACCTCCTCCCCACCTGCAGCCAGCATCTGGAAAACATTTGTCTTGTGAGATGAAGGCTGTCAGCATGTGGCTTTCTTTTTTACTTCCTTTTATCAGGCCTCATTATTTTGGGGGGATTGTCATTTTCCATATCTAATATTACTCTTTTTTTTTTTTTTTGTGGTGGTGCTGGGATTGAACCCAGGGCCTTGTGCATGCAAGACAAGCACTCTACCAACTGAGCTATTTCCCCAGCCCTCTCTTTTTTTCTTGAAAAATAATAGTTTGGGCTGGAAATGAGGAGTAAAGGCAAAAGACAGTTTAATAAAAAGAACCTGCTTTCAGGATTGAACAGAAAAATTGCTGTAGAACTAGCAGAGGCAAAGACCACAGAATTTTTTTTTTTTATGTTAGCCAAAGAAATATATAACCTTGAAATGCAGGGGAGAAAGAAAACCATGCAGTGGTTCCTTAAGAAGAGGATTAGAGGGTTGAGGATATAGCTCAGTTGGTAGAGTGCTTCCCTTGCAAGCACAAGGCACTAGTTTCAAACTGCCCCCCCCCCCAAAAAAAAAAAAAAAAAAGGATTAGAGAAGGAAAGAAGAGACAGTAAATTACATAGTGTACCCACTGCTTGTTTCTGGTGTCCAGTCCAGGAGTACTCAGTTACTCTGCAGAGTCATTGTATATTACTAATTTGGCAGGCAGGCAAATTAACAGAGAATCAAAAGATAAATAAAGTAGCTTATTTACGCACCAGAACAGAACTGAACTCAAAGTTCAGTCCACCGTTGTCCCTACTTCCCTCCTAACCCAGAACTTCTTGAATCTTGGTTGAGGACCATATTGCATTTAAAACACATGTTGGTTTTGATTTTTATCTAACACTCATGGTTTTATTTTGGTTAAGAGGAAAGAGGTGGATGCCAGCTGAACACCTTGTGATCTGGATTGTATTTCCTTTAGGGGTCAGTTTCAGGGTTTCCAGGAGTTGGGGTTAGCCAGAGAAGCACTCTCCAAACAGGATGTTTTTCCAACTGGGCCTTTTTTCACAAAGTACTTTCCAAAGACAAATTGCCTATTTCATAGGCAGAAGTTTGCAACACTGGCCGTCTATTAGAATCATCTGAGGAGGTTTTAAAACAAGACTATGCCTAACCCTAGGAGATACTGATTTAATTGGTTTGGGGTGAGGCACAGGCACCTTATGTTCTAAAAAATTCCCAAGTGATTCTAATACTGTATTCAACTAGGGATGAAAACAACTGTTCTAAATAGTGGAAAAACCTGGAGGCTTTTGATAATAGGGTGGGGGGGAAAAAGATATAGAGAACAGTATATGCCAACTTGTTTGATTATATATCCCATCGGTAAAAAACATTAAGTGCCTTTGTGTTAGTTATATGTAACACAAACTATAAAGCTAAAAGATGATAAATCTAAACTTTTAAATAGTTTTATTTTATTTTATTTTTAGTGGAATAAAAACTCTTAAAGGAATGGGGGTGGAGCTTAATGGTAGAGTTCATGTTTATTACGTGGGAGACCCTGGGTTCAGTCCTCAGTACCTCAAAAACAAAACAAAACAAAAAATCTTTTTACTTTTTTGCTATTGGGAGCAATGAGACAGAATGGGATTCATTCTTTTAAAAACTTGCTTTATGGCCTGGGGTTGTAGCTCAGTGGTAAAGCACTTGCCTAGCACACGTGAAGCACTGGGTCTGATTCTCAGCACCACATATAAATTAAAAAAAAAAAAAAAAAAAAAAGGTTCATCAACTACTAAATTTTTTTTTTATAAATCTGCTTTAATATCGTGTGAAAGTAATTTGAACGTATTTTTCTAAATTTAATTTGTTTCCATGCTTGGTTTTAATGGTTATTATAGTTTGAAAAGACAATTCTGAAAAGGTCCATAAGTCCTTTCAGTCTTTACACTAAATGATGTGAATAGTTAAGTAACTGTATTATCTATTTAGTGCTATGCAGCAATAATACTACAAACTTAGTGACTTAAAAGAAAATATGCTGGGTGTGGTGGCACGTTATCTGTAGCCCCAGTCTTCGGAAGGCTGAGGCAAGAGGATTACTTGAGTCCAGGAGTTAGTAACCAGTCTGTATGGTAGAGTGACATCCCAACTGGAAACAAACCAACCAACCATATTTATTGTCTCAGTTTTGGTGAGTCGGGATTCTGTATATAACTTACTTTGGTCCTCTGCTTCAGGGTTTCACAAAATCATAATCAGTTTATCTGCCAGGGCTGCTGTCTTATTTGAGGCTTGACTGGACAAGGATTTGCTTTTAAGTTCGTGGTTGTTAGTAGCATTCAGTTCCTTGCAGGGTACCGGACTGAAGGCCTCTGTTTCTTGCTAGCTGTCAGCATGAGGCTGCCTTTGGCTCTTTGTGAGTTTTTTTCTCCCTGGGGTAGTTCACAAAATGGTAGCTTGCTTCTTCCAACCCATCAAAGGAGAGAGAGAGTCTCTTATATAATATTGTGATGGCAAAATGAGTCTTGGTTGTGAAATGAAATTATAAAAATCTTATGGTAAAACACCAGTGCCGCTGGGTATATAGCTCAGTTGCTGGGGATATAGCTCAGTTGGTAGAGTGCTTGCCTCCCAAGCACGAAGCCTTGGGTTCAATACCCAGCACCGCAAAGCAAAAAAACCAGTGCCTGTGGATGGAGTCAGTTCCTCTCCCCTCTCAGCCTTTCTCCAGGAAGCCTGATTGACCATGGGTTCCTACCTTTTGGATTGTAGATAACTTCCCCTGGAAGTCTGACTACTCCCCTTTGAAGTGTAAATGCACCTGTGGAGGCTTCAGGCCCAAAGCTACAGCGTTATCTAAGGCCTTGTAAGATGAGCCAGTTCTTCCCCTAATCACACTGTTTCTGTAAACATGCTTCCCACTAGAAACTCCATGCGCAACCATATATCGAGTACACTAGGAAAATTTATGACACTAGATAGCCTATAAATGTTGTGAGAAACTGTGGATCAGGTCTCAGAACATGGAATTTTGTTTTCCTCTGGGCCCGCCTGCGTAAAATAAACTTTGGAGTTCTCCTTCTCTCTGAGAGCTGCTTGCTGCTTCTCAACCAGTCTGTTTCCCACAACAATATTAGTCACATATAGCTATTCACATTCTATTGGTTAGGAACAAATCATGATCCCACTCACATTCAAAGGGAATGAACTACATAAGGTAGTAAACACGGGGAGATGGGCTCTTCGAACTGCCCTAGAGTCTATCATACTTACCAAATGCCTAAACACATTAAGAGGAAAAGGAAAAGCTATTTTTCATGGTTGCAGACTAATGATAAATGTAGAAGAACTAATAGAAGATCACTAGTTTTTAACTATCATAGTAGATTATATAAATAAGAATGAACAGGTATGGGGTTTGTGGTTCAGTGATAGAGTGCTTGCCTAGCACGTGAGGCACTGGGTTCGATCCTCAGCGCCCGTAAAAATAAGTCAATAAAATAAATGTATTGTGTCCATTTACAACTAAAAAAAATTTTAAAAGAATAAACAATTATACTAAAAGATTAATAAAAATGTTGACAGATATTTACATAATCTAGACCTATCTCCTCACAGATTTTCACTTCTACCCACAAGTTAACCTCTGACATAAAGCATCTAACAAACTAGACAAAATATTTGAAACAGCACTTTTCAGATGCTGAAAAATAAGTTACACAAGAGAGTGATCTCGAGAGAAGGGGAACTAAAGAGGTGAGTCTTGGTTGCCTCAGCTTACTGTGTGGAAAGAGTATCTGGCCAGAGTTGAGGGAAGAACTCAGAATGCAGCATTCTCCTAGAGTTCAGGAGACAGGTAGAGAATTTGAGAAAGTCAAGAACAGGATTTTCAAGGCAAAGTACCAGAAAGGAGAGAGCAACCTAGAGAAGACAGAGCTGGACATAGAGAGCACTTTGGAGATCTTCAGAAGATTCCCAGAGGAGTACTGATGAGAACAAGGGTGCAAAAAAATCTATGGAAAAATTCTGACTTCGCATAGACCAGAAATACGTCATATTCTCAAGAGGCAAAGTAGATCATCAGGTATGGTCAGAATGCTCAGTACTTTTTAGTAGTGCCTTAGTGTTGCAAATTTAGCCTCAGACTAAAAGGTGCTCTGGTTCCACTTAAAGCTGAAAAACAAAACTTGAAGGATCAGTTTTCTAGAACAAAGCTCAAGAATATTTATAGGAATCCAAAAATATCCAGCCCATAACAATTGGCAATGCAAGGCATCCAATAAAAAAATTACCGGGCATGAAAAGAAACAAAGAAGAGAGCTTATAATGAGGAGAAAAATCAATCAGTAGATCACATACCCAGAAATGACACAGGTAATCAAATTACTACACAAGAACATTAAAATAATTGTTATATCTCTATTTCATATGTTCAAGACCATAGAAAGAAGCTTGTGCCTGCTTAAAGGGATACATGGAAGATATTTTTTAAAAAACAAATGAAGGGGGCGGGGTCGCAAAGATCCTGCAGATGAAGCTGTGTGTGTCTCCACGGGTGAGGGCTTAGGGGACTGCGAGCTCCTTTTCCACTCGGCCACACCCCGCGCCCCGTGACCCTGGGCGGGTCCCTGCACTGTCCAGTGTCTCGGGATCACCCCTTCTGTGTCAGTCTTTGAGGAAAATGAGTTCTTTTCAAGGGAAGTCTGTCAAAGAACCCCTTACGAAGTTACCAGTTGGTTGTTTCGATGCACCAGAGGATTCCCGTTTAGAGAAAGAACTACTGAAAAAATTTCCAGATGATGTTAATCCAGTCACCAAAAGGTGCACCTAGGGTCCCAGAACCTCCCCGATATGGAGATTGGGAACGAAAAGGACTCGATTTTTAAGTCACATATTTAACCCCAAAAGGATACTGTTGATTTTTAAGTCACATATTCTTTAACCTCACTATCATTTTCTAAATCTGTATATCTGAATTACTTATTTCAGATTATTTTCTTTCTTTATATCCTTTAAATTATCTAATTTTCTTTTTTTGGTGGAACTGGGGATCACACCCAGGGCCTCACATTTACTAGGCATGCACTCTACCACTGAGTTAACATCCCCAGACCTAAGTCATCTTAATTTCTTGACTTTTGTAATGTGTGTGTGTGTGTGTGTGATGACTTTAGATAAAAAATATGCTGCTAAAAATTAGGAAAGGGAGGATATTTTTACATTGGCAAATAATTAACTTTAACTTATTGGGGTATATAAAAACATAATGTAGTTATAAATCGTCATTTTTGACTTAATCAGTTATTTGTAAAATGTATGTGTAAGTGAAACAATTTAAAAAATGATCGTAATGCAAAAACAAAAACACGAAACTTAGACAAAAAAGTAATGAAATGAACAATACATTGACTGGAACTAGCAGCAGATTAGATCCTGCAAATCAGTTAACCTGAAGACATAGTGATAGAGACTACCCCAAAGGAAACATGGAAAGAAAAAAAAATCCCAGAAAAATAATGACAAGTTGGAGCCCACAGAATGGACTGTGTTAGGAAACCTGGGTCAGTTCTCATTTTCTCCTTGATAGCTTGTGTATTGGAGGAAGCCTTTAACAACACCATCAACCACATGACCCAATTGACATTTATAGAACTCTATACATAACAACAGGAGTAGATATTATTTTGAAATGCACATAGAACATTTACCAAGATAGACTATACTCTGGGTTTAAAAAAAAAAAAAAAGTCTTGATGAATTTAAAAGGAGTCCTATGATACAAAATATGTTTTCTGATCACAAATGAAATTAAACTAGCAATCAGTACTAAAAAGATATCTGCAAAATTCCCTACTATTTGTTAACTAACACACTTTCAAATTACACATGGTTCAAAGCAGAACTCAAAATTCAAATTAAAAAATAATTTAGACTTCATGAAAATGAAAACAAAAAACCTCAATATATCAATATATGTGAGATAGAGCTAAAAGAGTCCATAGGAAAGTTTATAACACTAAACATGTATGTTAGATAAGAGGAAATTCTTGCTTTCACTGGGAATTAACCATATTTTCTCTTTAAAAGGTAGGATAAATGTTCATTTCCCATTAATTACCTATTTTCAGAATACTGTATATAAATTTACTTTCAATTATTTTTTTCTTTCTGAGAATCACTATGAAATTGTTTTATCTATTTGATATTTTATAATCATAGTCATCCTTATTTTATTTCATTTTTGATTCTCAATTATACCAAATTTGGTCAATGAGAACCCTTGTGCTTGTGCTACTTTATTAGTCCTTGAGAGCTTCCTTGTTTTAGGGCCCAACAAGATATCCTCCAATACACAAAGTATCCGGCTCACCTATACTTTCCCTGCCCTATACCTTTCATAAGTTATTTTATTTTAGTGGAAAAAAAATTAGGAAATCACAATATGGGTGCTAATCATAGATTGGAAGACTTCATTTAGACTCTCCTGAAAGTAGACCCAGAAACAAGGTAGTTTAATTGGAAGACATTCTTACAAGCACAAAATAGGAAGTGGAGAAATGAATCCGGGAAAGGAGAAAAACCAGTGAAGTACATGGTAATAAACAGATTACTGTTATAGATAAATGGAGCTAAATCCCGCTGGAACCTTATAAGGAACCATTGAGAATGTGCCCCTGGCTGGGTGTGGTGGCGCAAACCTGTAATTCCCGTGGCTCAGAAATTTATGGAGGCCCTAAGCAACTTAGTGCGACCCTGTCTCTAAATAAAATATTTTAAAAAGGGCTGTGGATGTGGCTCAGTGGTTAAGCACCCCTGGGTTCAATGCCTGATACAAAACAAGCAAACAAATAAATAAACAATTAAATAAAGTGCCCCTGAACTGTCCCACCATGAACAGAAATGTTGGAGTATTCATTTACTTGTTTTCATCCATCATTGTTTGAGAGCTTTCCTAGACTATTAAAAATTCCAGCATCTCCATCAGGTGACTGAATTGAAAAGTAGGCACTGAAACTGATCCCCACAGCTTCAGGTGAACTTACAGCCGGCATAAAGGGATAGAGTCTACTACAGTTTGCCATAGCTTCCAGGTGCTTTCAAAAGATCATGATGGGATTAGCCTGGGGTGGTGGTGCACATCTGCAATCCCAGTGACTGAGGAAACTGAGGCAGGAAGATTTGCAAGGTCAAGGTCAGTCTCAGCAACTCAGTGGGATCCTGTCTCAAAATAAAAAGTAAAAAGGGCTGGGGTTGTGGCTCAGTGGTAAAGTGCCCCTGGATTCAATTCCCCTGTACTAAAAAAATAAAATCATGATGCCCATGAATTTTTTAAAACTGCAGTTCATATTAATATTTCCAATTCAAAATAAATACTATAGAATTTTCTTTAATTTAAAAATTTTGCATTTCTTTTTATATTGAAAAAAAATTTTTCCTTCCTCAGATCCTTTGTTCCATCATACAGGAAAATTTGGACTCTTTTTCAAATTTATTTATTTAAAACTTTTTTTTCATTGTTGGTAGCTCTTTATTTATTCACTTATTTATATGTGGTGCTGAGAATCAAACCCAGTGCCTCACACATGCTAGGCAAGTGCTCTACCACTAAGTCACAACCCCAGCCCTCAAATTTTTATTTATTTATTTTTTACTTTCTTAAATATTTTTAATTGTTGATGAACCTTTATTTTTTAATTTATTTATATGTGGTGCTGAGAATCAAACCCAGTGCCTCACAAATGCTAGGCAAGTGCTCTACCACTGAGCTACAACCCCAGCCCTCAAATTTATTTTTAATTTAAAAATTTTTTGTGGTACTTTAGTCCATCATACATATTCTAGTTTCTCTTCAGATCTTATAAATCTTCCACCTTTTACATAGTCTATTATGCATTTACACAAAGGATACTAATAGTACATACACAGTTACAGTTTTTGTTTTTGTTTTTTTAAATATTTCTTAGTTGGAGATGGATACAATAACATTATTTTATTTATTTCTTTTTTATGTGGTGCTGAGGATAGAACCCAGCGCCTCACACATACTAGGCAAGGGCTCTACCACTGAACCCCAACCCCAGCCCCACAACTACAGTTTTTAATCAGTGAGTAATTACACACACACACACACACACACACACACACACACACGGGAAAAAAAAAAAAAACTTGTGCACAAATATTTATAGTGAAATTATTTGCAATAATCACAAAGGAAAAAAAAACCCAAATGTTCATCAACCAATGTTGAATAAATGAAATGTTGTATCTCTGTGTAATGAAATATTATTCAATCATAAAAAGGAATGAAATATTAATTACAACATAAATGAACCTTGAAAACATTATGCTAAGTGAAAGAAGTCAGTCACAAAAGACACATTTTGTATGTTTACATTAGTAGAAAATGTCCAGAACTGGCAAATTCACACAGCCATAAAGTAAATTAGTGGTCACTGGGAAGTGGAAGGAAGGGGGTCATGTGGAACAGGAAAATGGTAAGTTGTTGCTAATGGATTTAGGGTTTATTTTTAGGAGGATGAAAATGTTCTAAAATTAAGTAGTAGTTATGGTTAAACTGCTCTGTAAGTGTACCAAAGCTGCAGCATTGTATACTTTAAAAGGGAAACTTCTGCAGGATGTTGTTATATCTTTAAAAAGATTTTTTAAAAAAGTTTTACTGACTTAAGGATGTATAAAGTATTATCTTCAAAAGGCAAATGAAATAATTTGTTGACAATTTTATTAGACTGTTAATTCATTTGTTTTAATTTATTTTAAGTTTGGAGTTGCTTAGTTTGTTTGTTTGTTTGTTTTCATAGTACTGGAGATTGAACCAAGGGGTACTCTACCATGGAGCTACATCACCAGCCCTTTTCATTTTACATTTTAAGACAGGGTCTTGGTAAGTTGCTGACGCTGGCTTGAAACTTGCCACCCTCCTGTCTCAGCCTCCAGAGTAGCTGAGATTACAGGTGCATGCTACCACACCCAGCTCTGTTTTTTGTTTTATTATTTTTGAATCATACCATATACTGACTTTTTTTTTTTAATTAAAAATGAATTTTGCCAGATATGGTGGCACATGTCTCAGCTTTTCGGGAGATGAAAGCAGGAAAATGACTTGAACCCAGGAGTTTGTGACCAGCCTGGGCAACATAGTGAGTCCCTATCTTAAAAAATTAAAAGGGTTTTGAGGTGAGAACACTTGAGATCTACTGTCTTGGTGAATTTCAAGTACACAATTCATTATCATATATATAATGCATAGTTACCATGGTGCACATTAGATCTCTAGAACTTATCAATGAAAATGTATACACTTTTATCAATACCTTCCTTTTCCTCCACCCTCACAGGTTCTGGTAATTACCATTCTACTCTCTTTACTATGAGTTTGACTTTTTAAAAAGATTCTACAGATAAGTGAGATCATGACATATTTGACTGTGTCTAGCTTTTTCACTTAGCGTAATGTTCTCTGGGTTTATCCGTATTGTCACAGGTGGCAGGAATTCCTTATTTTGAAGGCTGTTTGATGGTAGTGGTGGTGGTGAGTGTATATATCACATTTTCTTTATCCATCCATCTGTTAACAGGCACTTAGTTGTTTTCATATCTTGGCATTGTAAATAATCCTGCAATGAACAGAGAGAAGTACAGATCTCTCTTCAACATATTGATTTCATGTCCTTTGGATAGGTAACCAGAAGTACGATTGGTGGATCATGTGGTAATTCTATTTTCTCATGAAACTCATGCTGTTTTCTGTAATACCTTCTATAAGTGGAATCATACAACACTTGTCCTCTGATGACTGGTTTATTTCACTTAGCATAATGCCTTTGGGATTCATCCATAGCATAGACTCGTCAGAATTTCCTTCCTTTTTAAGATTGAATAATGTTCCTTTGGGGGCTGGGGTTGTGGTCAGTGGATGAGTGCTTGCCTAGCATGTGTGAGGTGCTGGGTTCCATCCTCAGCACAGCATGTGAATAAATGAATAAAATAAAGGTCCATCAACAACCAAAAAATAAAAAATAAAAAAATAATAATGTTCCATTGTACCATGCTTTGTTTCTGTTTGTCCACACTTGGGTCCTTCCATCTTTGGCTACTGTAAATATTGCTGCTCTGAAATTGAGTATACCAATACCTTTGAGTTCCTACAGTCAATTCTTTTGGGGATGTAACTAGTAGTAGAATTACTAACCATCCTCATTTTTTCTTTTTTCTTTTTTCTTCCAGTACTGAGGATTGAAATCAGGGACAATCTACTACTGAGTTACATCCCCCAGCCCTTTTTTATTTTGAGACAAAGTCTCACTAAGTTGCCTAGACTATCCTTAAATTTGTAATCCTTCTGCCTCAGCCTCCTAAGTAGCTGGGATTATAGGTGTATGCCATGGTGCATGGCTCCTCATTCTTTTTGTTATCACTGCAAGAGCTAAGGGATATATTATAGTTTAAGTGATCTCTTGGTGAATATTTTGGATGATTTCAAATTTTTGCTATCATACATATTATCATAGTGAAAATAACTGTGTGTGCCAGGTGCAGTGTGTGGCTCATGCCTATAATCCCAGTGGCTTGGGAGGCTGAGGGACGAGGATCACAATTTCAAAGCCAGCCTCAGCAACTTAGCAAGGCCCTGAGCAACTCATTGAGACCTTGTCTCTAAAAAAATACAAAAAAGGGTTGGGGCTGGGACTCAGTGGTTAAGTGCCCTGAGTTCAATCCCTGAGAAAGAAAGAAAGGGGGTGGGGGGAGAGGGGAGAGAGAGAAAGAAAGAAAAAAGAAAAATGAAAAGAACCGTGTGCTTGTGTTGTGCCCATATTATTTTATGTTCACGGAGGCATGTGGATTGGTCATTCATCATTCTAGTCACCCTGGCTCTTTTAAGTCAGGCCTCTCAGATCACTCAAAATTTATTTGAGATCATTATATTGTTCTCCTAACTTTCTGGGGTCAGAAGAAACTTGGTGGAATTTTTGTAATCATTTACCAGTTCCATGCCACTCCTAGGAGTGCAGGAATCTGATTATTGCCCCTTGATACCCTGGGGTTTAGGAAGCTCTGTGAGGAGTCTGCAGACTTGTTTGCCCAAGTACACTGCCCAGCCATGTTCGCTGTTGGACTTGCTGCCTTTCTGTGCCCTCTACTTACTGCTTCCAAACTGAAGTTTCTGCCATGACCACATCTCATCAGTCAAGTCCAGGCTCAATCCCTTCTCCATCCTCTTTGCTTTCCCTCAACTCTTCTCCCCCACCTCCACATACCCCAAGCCAGTCTGAGCCACAGGAAACATGCTTTTCTGTCATATATAGCTAAAGTTTTCATTCTCAAAGCCAAGAAACAATATTTGATCTGCCATGTTATTTCTTCCCAAAGGTTGTAAGACAGTATAAATAAGCTCACCGAATTGTGGGAGAAAAAAGGTATAAGAAAATACAGAGGGATAGTCTAATTTGCTTATTCTCTTGCAAATCGGGATCAACATTTTTAGTAATCTAGTAATCTTTTAGAAGAGAATTTGCCATTTTCATGCTCAGGAAATAAAGGCATCCAGGCGTCTTACTGGTGGGGAGGGATATGCCCTGATTTTGATGTACGAACCCCAGTAGTACTTCTGCCTTCCTCTGCTTTGTTTGAGCTGAACCAGACCCAGTTGCATACACTGAGCAAAGTTTTCTAACAAATCTGGAAATGTTCTGAAGCCTTCAGCTCCCTTCTTTTCATACAAGTTTCCATAGGTGAATTGACAGGAAGAGCATCGTACCTGAGCTGTGGATCTTATCTTCTTGAGGACAACCAGGTTCTTGAACACAATGAAGGGGACCCCCTATTTTTCCAGGGAACCCCATGTGTTCCCACCAAAAGAGCATTGAGGAAACAAATTTAGGGAAGAAAATAGAAGAGGCAAAATTTTCTAGCCTTGGAGATAGTCAGTATAACTGTGCCAACAGTCAATGTAAATATGCCACCAACCAGTTATATGACCACAGGAAAATCACTTAACCTTTAAGCTTATATCACTTTATAAAATGGGTATAGCATTACCCCCAGAGGACTCAAAAAAGGCTCAAGTGTGATAAAATAGTTAAAGGGTCTCATACACTGTTTGTCCCTATGTAAACAGACAGCATTGTTATTGTAAGAATGATTGCTTCCTGTATGGCCAGATTAGCTAATAGATTTCCTGTGCATGGAGTATGCATCTGCTCAGGCTCCAGCTGCTGTGGTGCATCTAGGGTAGCCAAGCTGAGTTTCCTCCTTCATCCAGTTTTTTTATGACTTGATCTGGATTTAGTTTAGGCTGGCATGGAACAGGTTCCATCCAGGAAGTGCTGCCTGGCCAACCTAAATGAGCATCCTGAGGTAAGAGGTTGGAAAATTGTACAACCTGGATCCTGTACATCATAGATAAGGACCTCTCTGTTCTTGGCTCTTAGCTCCAGGTTTTGAGCTCCCACATCCCACTCCTTCCTCACCTCTCCCTGGTTTTTCTGTTTCTTGTTCCTTCTTCTCTGTTCCTGTTAGTAGATGTGTTCTTTAGGCTCAGACCCAAGCTCTGACCTAGGCTATGCCTGCCTAGACCATCAGGCATCTATTTAGCTCAATCATCTATTTAGTGATTTACCCAGTTTCTATGAAGCTGATCCCAAGAGTAAGGCCTGTCTGAATAATTTCCCCTGTAATTTCTCTCAGATCCAGAATCACAAGGCACCTTTGAATGAGAAACCACTAGGATTGGTCAAAATTATAGAGGAGAACAGGGCAATATCACCCCTACTCACGCAGACCAATACACATGCCCTCAGACATGCACACACTAATACTTACTCATTTCACACATATATCATAGACACACAAAAAGACATGCACAATTGTCATTGTTACACACATTGATACAATATATACACACAAATACACACTGACATGCACACACCTTAGGTCAGAAGATCTAGATGAAGTAAGGAAAGTGATTGATTCCCTTTCACTCCCAAAATCTAAGACAAACAGGTAACAACTTTACATGGATAAGGACTTAGGAGCTTTAGGAATAGTTCCTTTCTGGTTTTGTTGACTCTTGCATTGACTAAAATCACAAAAGTAACAAAAGCTTTCTTTTATTGAATATGACTCTGTGCCCAGTGCTGCCTTACCCGCTTAGTATATTCATCTCATTGAGTTTTCACCATAACTCTGTAGAATGAGAACATTCCCGTCCTCACTAGACTGTGAGACCATCTTAATATTAATGTCTAACTACACAGTGGTGTTGAGTCCCCATCTGCTCATACAGGACCTCAGTTGCCCTCAAAATTCTCCCCAGATATTTCAAGGAGTACTCAGGGGTGTCTCTTGGGAGTTGAAGGGAAATAGTTTCTATTCCTATGTCTTTCTTTTGATATTCAACCTAAATAGTTTTGTATCAGCTGTAGCAAATCATTAGAAATGTAATCATTCAATTGTTTAAGAATTGAATTAATTGTTTTTGTATCTAACTGACATTTTGTACCATTATTGAAAGTTTTGCCACTAAATGGAAACTTAAAATCTATTTTCTAGATTTTAGTTAGTATATATTTGTTTAATAATAAACTAACATAGAAAGCGAAAAGTCATGCTTAAATCTGATTTTTAAAAAAGCTTGTTTGCATAGAAAAGATAAATTTTGAGGTTAGAAAACCAAATGTTAAAACATTTGTTGTTTTGTTTTTGTCCTTCTGTAACACACCACTCACATCTCTTGTTTCATAAATTATAGTCTGTTCTTTTCAGACAAAGACATCTATCTCCAAGCTACCTCCATGTGATGTACTGGGTATAATCTGTTGAAGTCAAAGTTCCTCACCTTTGGCATGCACTAACTCATTTTGTCATTGTTGTTGTTTTTGTTTGTTTGCTTCTTTGTTTTTTGGAACCAGGGTTTGAACCCAGGGGCTCTTAACCTCTGGGCCATTTTATAAAATTTTATTTTGAGACAGGGTCTCACTATGTTGCTTAGGACCTCACTAAGTTGCTGAGGCTAACATTGGACTTGTGATCCTCCTGCCTCAACCTCCCGAGCTGTTGGGATTACAGGCCTGTGCCACTGTGCCCGGCACTAACTCTGTATTCTACACAATTTCCCAAGGAAAAAGTTTCTCCCTTAGGTTAAGCTCCAATCTCAATGACAGCTGGCTTGATAATTCATTCTTTATTGACTTCTTTCTCTTCCCTTTTTCACTCCTCACTTCTTCCCAATGTTTCCTGCACTTCCTAATAAACTGCTTACTTTTAAATCCTTGACTTGAGGTCTGTTTCTAGGGAATTGTTTGTTAAAACAAACTCTTCAAGGAGAAATCAGTCCCTCTGGTAAATACAGGGATTGAGTGATGATATTCCCTTCACTCATCACATTTTTTTTGAGAAAATAAAAAACTTTATTTTAAAATGAACCAAAGACCTGAACAGACATTTTACTACAGGGGCTACTTACAGATAGCAAATAAACAAATGAAAAAGTTGTTCAATATCATATATCATTAGGGAATTAATACACTCAATTCTAGTGAGGATGTGGAGCAACAATAATTCATTTTTGCTGATCGGAATGCAAATAGTACACCACTTTGGAAGACAGTTCAGTAATCATACCTTTCTGTATCATCCAGTAGTTGTGCTCCTTGGTATTTCTCTGAAGGAACTGAAAATTTAGGTACACACAAAAACTTGCACATGGATTTCTATTGCAGTTTTATTCATAATTGCAAAATGTGGAAACAACATAGATGCCTCTCAGTAGGTGAATAAACTGGTGCATGCAGACAATAGAGCAGTAGTAATTAAAAAAAGAAATGAACTATCAAGACATGAAAAGACATGGGAGAATTTTTTTTTCTGGATCTTGACTTTTTAAAAGTTTTAAAATTTATTATTTTTAAGTATACATGACCGTAGAGTATATTTTGACATATTTTATATCCTTGGAGTATAACTTCCCATTCTTGTGGTTGTATGTGATGTGGAGTTACTGGTCATGTATTCATATATGAACACAGGAAAGTTATGTCCAATTAATTCTACTGTCTTTCCTGTTCCATTCTCCCTTCCCTTCATTCCCCTTTGTCTAATCCAAAGTATTTCTATTTTTCCCTCCCCACCCCTTATTGTGTGTTAGCATCTGCATATCAGAGGAAACATTCAGCCTTTGGTTTTAGAGATTGATTTAACTCACTTAGCATGATATTCTCTAGTTCCATCCATTGACCAGCGAATGTCATAATTTCATTCTTTTTTATGGCTGAGTAATATTCCATTGTGTATATATGTCACATTTTCTTTGTCCATTTTTCTGTTGAAGGGCACCTGGGTTGGCTCCATAGCTTAGCTATTGTGAATTGAGCTGCTATAAACATTGATGTGGCTACGTCACTGTAGTATGCTGATTTTAAGTCCTTTGGATATGTGCCCAGGAGTAGGATAATGGGATCAAATGGTGATTCCATTCCAAGTTTTCTGAGGAATCTCCACACTGCTTTCTGTAGTGGTTAAACCAATCTGCAGACCTACCAGCAATGTATGAGTGTACCTTTTTCCCTACATCCTCGCCAACATTTATTGTTGTTTGTATTCTTGATGATTGCCATTCTGACTGGAGTGAGATGAAATCTCAGTGTAGTTTTGATTTGCATTTCTGTAATTGCTGGAGATGTTGAACATTTTTTCATGTATGTTGATCAATCATATTTCTTCATCTGTGAAATGTCTGTTCAGTCCCTTAGCCCATTTATTGGTTGGGTTTTTTTTTTTTTTTTGGTATTAAGTTTTTTGAGTTCTTTATATATGTATGGAGATTAATGTTCTATTTCAGGTGTAGGTGGTAAAGATTTTCTCCCATTCTGTAGGCTTTCTCTTCATATTATTGATTGTTTCCTGTGCTGAGAAGAAGCTTTTTAGTTTGATACAATCCCATTTATTGATTCTTGATTTTACTTCTTGCACTTTAGGAATCTTGTTGAGGAATTTGGTTCCTAAGCTGACATGATGGAGATTTGAGCCTTCTTTTTCTTCTGTTAGGCGTAGGATCCCAGATCTAATGCGTAGGTCCTTGATCCACTTTGATTTGAGTTTTGTGCAGAGTGAGAGATTGGGGTTCAATTTCATTCTGATACATATGGATTTCCAGTTTTCCCAGCACCACTTATTGAAGAAGCTATCTTTTCCCCAATGTATGTTTATGGCACCTTTGTCTAGTATGAGATAACTGTATTTACATGGTTTGTCTCTGTGTTTTCTATTCTGTTCCACTGGTCTTCATATCTGTTTTGATGCCAATACCATGCCATTTTGTTGCTATAACTCTGTAGCATAATTTAATGTCTGGCAGTATGATACCTCCTGCTTTACTTTTCTTGCTAAGGATTGCTTTGGCTATTCTGGGCCTCTTATTTTCCCAAGTGAATTTCATGACTGCTTTTTCTATTTCTATGAAGAACATCATTGGAATTTTAATAGGAATTGCTTTAAATCTGTATAGCACTGTTTTAGTATGGCCATTTAATAATATTAATTTTGCCTATCCAAGAACATGGGAGATCTTTCCATCTACTAAGGTCTTCTTCAGTTTCTTTCTTTAGTGTTCTGTAGTTTTCATGGTAGAGGTATTTCCCCTCTTTTGTTAGATTGATTCCCAAGTATTTTATTTTAATTTTTTGAGGTTATTGTGAATGGAATAGTTTTCCTAATTTCTCTTTCAGTTGATTCATCATTGGTATAAAGGAATGCAATTGATTGATGGGTGTTAATTTTATATCCTGCTACTTTGCTGAGCTCATTTTTGAGCTCTTGTGGAGTTTTTTGGGTCTTCTGTAGAAGTGTGTTGTTGGCAAATAGGGATAGTTTGAGCTCTTCTTTTCCTATGTGTATCCCTTTGATTTATTTCTTTTGCTTAATTGCTCTGAGAGTTTCAAGAACTATGTTAAATAGAAGTGGCATCACATTTGTGTGTGTGTGGCTAGGGATGGAACTCAGAGCCTCTCACGTGCTAGGCAAATAGTCTATCATTGAGCCACATCCCCAGCCCCAGCCATCATTCTTGTCTGTCCCTGGGAACCTCCTGAGGTGTGTTAACTCATACATGAATAGAACACACCAACACACTAATTCTACCACAAGTCAGACTCGGAATTTAGTTTGGGTTTATCTGGGGCATCAATGCTACTCCTGCAGGAGGAGGAAACTGAGGGTTAGAGGAGGAAAGAGACTCGCTTTGTGCTGAGGTTTGGTACATCTGGACTTGGTTCAGGGCTAAGAGTTATTTATAGTTGCTCTTGGTGGGGGTTTGGATGTGGAAGCTTAGATGAATTACTGTATCACAATGCTGCTGTTAGTACCAGCAGCATGGGGACATGAGGCTGAGGCTTTCAAAAAGACTTTACTAAAGACTTGAAGATGACATGGGAAATAAACACAGAGTAAAATGGTATCAGATCACCTGTCTTGTGAATTATTATCTGTTCTTTTCAACAAAGGCATCCATTCCCAGTCTATCTCCAAGTTACTTCCATATGGTTCTCTGGACATAATCTGTCGCCTTCTAACCTGCCTAAGACTGGTCTGCAGAGTTTCCATCTTCTGGATAGAGGAGTTATGTGACTATTTTTCTAGTTCATGGGCTTTGAGTCTTTATCAAAATATCTATTAACTCAATACAACACATAGCCTCAATTCATCTGAAAAAAATGGAGACTTTTTTCCTCAAGATGACACTTCACACTTCAGAAGTCTGCTTTTCTTTTTTTTTTTTTTTTTTCGATTCAACTACTTTGCCAGCTTTGCACATAGTGGGTATCTAAGAGGCCACTCTGACCCTTCCTCTGCCTTGCCTACAGTCTTGTCTCAGTTCCCTTTCACTATCATTGACCCAATACCTAGATTTTACTTTTTTTTTTCTTCCTTTTATTTTTGGTACTGGAAATTGAACCCAGGGATGCTCTACTGCTAAGCTACATCCCTAGCCTTTTTAAATTTTTATTTACTTTTTTTTTCAAAGTCAGAGCCTCACAGAGCAAGTGCTGTACCACTGAGCTATATCCCCAGTCCCCTTATCTTTTATTTTAGTCAGTGACAAAAGGACCTGGCCAGAACAACTGTAGAGGAGGAAGAGTTTATTTGGAGGCTCATAATTTCAGAGGTCTCAGTTCACAGGAATGGACAGCAGGTTGCATTCCTTGGGACTCAAGGCAGGGCAGAACATCATGGCAGAAGAGTGTAGTGGAGGGAAGCAGCTCATATGATGATCAGGAAGCAGAGAGAGTGATTTCACTCACCATATACAAATATATACCTCAAAGCCATGCCCTGAATGCCCACTTCCTCACCTCACCTGCCTTCTATTACCATCCAATTATCCCATCAGTTCATTAATTCACTGGTTGGGTTAAGGGTCTCATAACCCAATCATTTCTTCTTTGAACCTTCTTGTATTATCTAACACATGAGCTTTTGGGGGACACTTCACATTCAAACTATAATAGGCAGGGTCTTGCTAAGTTACCCAAGCTGACCTCCAACTTGTGATTCTCTTGCCTCAGTCTCCCAAATTGCTGGAATTACAGGCATGTACCACCCTACCCAGCTAATACCTGGATTTTTTAAGCAAACCTATAATTAGTTAAGCATTCCCGCCTATTCTGCCTTTCATCAACCCCAGGGCTTTTGGAAAGATGTTGCAGCATAACACTTGAAGATTGCAGAATAATCTTGTCTACCCTGTAAGGTTAGATAGGCTAAAGATTGCATCTTGAAGACTAGCTGGTCAACTGGTTGCATTTATAAACTCCTGTCACACATAGAGCAAGAGCAGGCTTGAGAGTCTCTACTGAATCCTGAGAAGATCCTAGAGAGAGTATATCCCCATTTCAAAGCACCCAAGATATTGTAACTCTCATTACCTTATTACCCAGAAATCATTTGCAGTTGAGGAGTGGCTTGCTCACTATAGCCTGGGGGAATTGATTTTCTTACTTCACCTAGCAATAGAACAGAATAGAGATGAAGAAGCCCAGAGGAACTCTTTCTTCTGCTTTACTAAGAAGCCATAGTTCTCAGAGACTTGAGCAAATGACATTGGACCTACCTTATTATTGATGCTCTTGCTAAGTATTGAAGAAAAACTGCCAACAGGTAGCTGGTGAAGTCAGAACCATCCAGTCTCGGGTCAAGGTGCAGGTTGATGAAGTTATATATTCCATTTCCAGAAAAACACAGCCATATCTTTTCTAAGACCCAAATTCTTTAAGTTAGTTTATTTATTTATTTGATTGAAACGGATGTACTGTATTTTTCTTATGACTGAATTAGAAAAAGGGTGGGTGGATCAAGTTGCCTGGAAACTATACCTGGTGTATTAGTGAGGGTTCTTAGAGAAACAGAAACAATAGAGGACATACCTATTGGTATGATGAGGATGCCTAATCTGAAAATCTGAAACCCAATATGCTCCAAAAATATGAAACTGTTTGAGTGTCAACATCATGCTCCAAGTGAAAAATTCTACCCCAACCTCATGTGAGAGGTTGCAGTCAAAAAGCAGGCATATGAAAAATATTTTGAGGGGCTGGGGAGATAGCTCAGTCAGTAGAGTGCTTGCCTAGTAAGCACAAGGCCCTGGGTTCGATCCCCAGCACCAAAAAAAAAAAAAAAAAAAAAAATTTTTTTTTTTTTGAAAAATTACCTTCAGTAATTTTATGTATATAAAAAGTATATGAAACATAAGCAAAATACATGTTTGTATTTTCCAAGATATGCAAATACTCCAAAATAAAAAAATACTCAAACTCTGAAACATGTCTTGCTCCAAGCATTTTGGATAAGGGGTACTCAACCTGCAGGTAGGTAAACAGATGAATGAGAGGGAATTTGTTAGAGGAACTGGCTCCCATGATTATGGATGCTGAGATGTCTCACAATAGGCCATCTGCAAGCTTAAGACCTTAGGATGCTGGTAGTATGGCTCAGTCCAAGTCCAAAAGTTTTGTATCAGGGAAGAAGATGGTATTTTTCTTAAGTCCTAAAATTAACTCTCATACCTGCTTAAGTTATTCTGCGGACTTAATCTGGTCAGGTTGACATCTGCAATTCAAATACTTGTAGGCTTCTTAAAATTTTTAAAGTTGCCCAATGTAGTTTATGGTACATGTCAGATGTTTAATAAATTGAATGAATTTTAATTTCAAGTCTCTCCACCCCTTCTCTCTTTATGTACTGGGGATTGAACCTAGGGGTGTTTTATCACTGAGCTACATCCACACATCCACAGTCCTTTTTATTTTTTATTTTGAGACAGGGTCTTGCTAACTTGCTTAGGGTCTCACTAAGCTACTGAGGCTGACTTTGAAATTGCGATCCTCCTGCCTCAACCTCCTGAGTCGCTGGGATTACAGGCATGTGTCACCATGCTTAGTTGACAAGTCTCTTTTAAAAAGTGAGTAGAGAGCTGGGCATGGTGGTACCTGCCTATAATCCCAGAGGCTGAGGCTGGAGGATCACAAGTTTGAGGCCAGCCTGGGTAACTTTGGGTAACATGTCTCAAAAAATTTTGGGGGGATATAATTCAGTTGTACGGCACTCGCCTGGTGTGTGAATACTAAAAACAAAAACAAAAACAAGGTGGGTGGGAGAAGAAAAAGAAAAAAAAAGGAGTGGAAAATGGCTAAAGGAAAAGTGAATTTGAAGGATCAAGTCATCATTTGGTGAATGAAGTAGGTCAAATAAATTAAGTCTAACTGTGTTTTGGTCTCAAAACAAACCTAGTTGCTTGGGGACTGATGAAGATTTTGTCTGGGCCTGAAATTTCCTCTCTCCCAACATCAGCTCTGAAGATGTGGTAGTGGAAACAGATGTCATGAACATCCTGTCAATATTTTTTCTTTTCTTTTTGAGATAAGGTCTGTCCATATTGCCCAGAGTATTCTCGAATTCCTCCCACCTCAAACTCCTGAATAGTTGGAAGTACAAGAGTGTGTCACCATGCCTGATATTATTAATATTAATAGCATAAACCATTATTAATAACCATAATTATTATTATTGCACAGTGCTGAAGACTGAACCCAGGAACTCATGAATTCATGGATACCACTGAGCCACAAGCTCCATTCTCTCAATTATTTTTGAACAGGCAAGGTATTCAAGACTTGACTCAAGAGCTATGTTTTCTCTCAGAGAGTTGAAAAGCCCAAGATCTTTGAATTCATATCCTCAGGGCATAAGAAAGCTGTCTGTGTAACACAGTGTTTAAAGGGTTAGAGGACAGTCTCCCTTGAGAGACAATGGTTTTGATACTTTACAGTTATGGTAAATAATGCTGTTTGCTGCCCTTGAAGCTTTCTCAACCCGCTTATTTGGGTGACAGAATTTGCTTCTCTAGTCCTAGGATACATAACTCAGGCATGGACTACTTTAGTGTTCCATCTCCCTAGCCTTTGATTTTTCTGCAGGTGACATGCCAAGGTAGAGCTAAACAGAGTCCTTTCTTGGCATTATCTATAACTTGTGGGAGAGTCTCCCTCTTTGTGTATGTGTATACATACGTGCTTGTGTGTGGTGCTGGGGACCAAATCCACAGCCTCAGCCATGCTAGGCAAGAGCTATAACTACTGAGATACACCTCTAGCACAAAAGTCTCCTTTTTGACTGAAGATTTTTTTTTTTTTTTAACCTGAGATAATGTAAGACTAGGGCTGCTAGCTACCATCTTTCATGTAGTGGAAAGAAACCAAGTGGCACAGTATTAAATAGTATAAATGCTTAGCATTTAGTAGATACTTAGAAAATGTTAGTTTCCCTTCACCATAAGCCTTGTAAATCCAGTCCTCACTTAAATATCTTCTCGTTCTGTAACTTTTTGAAGGACAAATGTTCTTTCTCTGGCCTCTACTCTACCAATAGTCTCTAATTTTTATTTACCTTACCCGGGGAACTAATCAAAGAGGGTTGGAGGAAATAGTAACTATGCAAGTCTAGCAGAGGAGTTTCATAGAACTTTGAGGACTCAGACATAAACAAAACAGACACAGTCTCTGTCCTCAAGGAGTTGATACTTTAGGGGTAGATATTCAAAAACACGAACAATGACAACATAATATGCCAAATGTCATGAGAGAATTGTGTACTGGGGCTGTGTTGTGGGAGAATTGGTGAGACCTCATAGAGGGATGCAGGGTTGGGGAATGAAACTTTGGTCTGTACAGCTGCATTCTCCATCTACATCATCAGCACAGGTAAGTTCTCTAGGCGGCTGATGGTGCTGCTAATGCATATAAGAGCCAGCTTCTGTCCTATAGTACACACTGCTGCAGTCTTGAGTCCTACTAATGGGGACTTCTGAACTTTCTCCACAAATACTCTCTTTCCAGTACACAGAACGGAGAGACCAGAGCAACCAAGACTTCCATCCTATTGTAGCTGTGGCTCCTAGGGAGGAGGAGAGGACTAGAAAAACTGGTGGCAGAATAGGGTGTTGAGCCAGGCAGGAGATAGCAGTGACCGGAGAACAGGATAAACCGGAAGACACACAATAGCTCCAGCGGCCCCATTCATTACCTGTTCAACCAGAAAGTCTGATTCCTCAGCCAGATAAGGGAAATCCTCGTTGTCTTCATGAAGGAGGTGGAAGAAATCACAGATAGCTCAGTTCTATTCATAAAAAGTGCCAGGGGCTACAAACATCTGAGAATGCTCAATCCCACCACTGTGTTTTTTTTTTAAATGTCAGTTAAAGCAAGGAGCCTGGCACACTGGCGCACTGGTGTAATCCTAGCTACTTAGGAGGCTGAGGCAAAAGGAGTGAAAAGTTCAAGGGCAGTCTGGGTAACTTGGTGATACCCTGTCTCAAAATAAAAGAGAGAGAGAGAGAGAGAGAGACAGAGAGAGAGACAGAGAGAGAGACAGAGAGAGAGACAGAGAGAGAAAGAAAGAGAGAGAGAGAGAGAGAGAGAGACAGAGAGAGAAAGAGAGAGAGAGAGAGAGAGAGACAGAGAGAGACAGAGAGAGAAAAAAAAAGAGAGAAAGAGAGAAAGAGAGAGAGAGAGAGAAAGAGAGAGAGAAAAAAAGAAAGAAAGAAAGAAAAAGAAAGAAAGAAAGAAAGAAAGAAAGAAAGAAAGAAAGAAAGAAAGAAAGAAACTCTCTTCAATTAGCTCCCTGGCTGAGGAAAATAAAAATTAGAGACTATTGGTAGAGAAGAGGCCTGAGAAGGACCATTGTCCTTCAAAAAGCTACAGAACAAGATAATAATTAATTGAGAACTGAAGTTTCAAGGAGGATGGTGATTTTTTTTAACAGGATGTAGCTCAGTGGTAGAGTACAACTGGGTTCAATCCCCAGTACCACGAATAATGACAACTGCCAATTTTTCCCTTTCAAATTAGTGAAACATCACATCTTCCATTTTTCAGAGTTAGAAGGGTACAGGCAAGTAGAAACTCCCAGGGACTACAGGTGAAAGAGTAGATTGGAAAGCAATTGGTTTAAAATTCACACAGCACTTGACCTAATGATTCCACTAACATGCTCGTTCTAAAAAGGGAAATTGACAAATGGAGACCATAGTAGACATCTTTTGGAGTGTCCTGCCAGCACCCAGTGTTGCACTCTTTTCTGAGAACATTGGGACTTATACATGTTGCCACCTTCCTCATTTCAGCCTCAGAAGTAGAATCTTGGTCTATTGACCACTGTCAATTGGACTGGGATAGATACCTGACCAAACCAGATCAATTATATTGTGTTTTTCACTTAGGAATTCTGGTTTAACTTGGGCTATCTTGAATGAAAGAAGTGTAAAAATTCAGCAACTATGTCAGGACTATTATCCTCCAAATGGACAGAAGAAAAGAAAAAAATCAGTCTGCAGAGAGAATAGAATAGGGCAGAGTTGAGGAGAAAACAGAGATAAAAGACAGAGACAAAATATTCCTTTGAGCATTCCACTGCACATTCTAATCACTTTCTGCATTCCTACTTCTGCATTCTGTGATGCACTCTAGTATCCTTATAGCTAGTATCCTTTATAGCAGTTTATATTTTTTCCTAAGTCAACTTGGGTGGGTTTCCATTACTTATATCCCAAAGCTTATCATAGCTTTACTGATAATAAAGGGATGGCTAGGTAAGTAATTGTATATTGTGTGTACAGTACTGCCATGAAAAAATGTCTTAGAGGACTGGTGAATGACATGCAAATTGCTTGAAACACAACGACAAAAGTATCAGGGTATATAATTTTCCAAAAAGTTTGCAGACACACAAAACTTTCAACAATAGTTACTTTAGGGCAAACTTTCATTTTTTACTTCATTTCATCCACTTTGGTTTTATCTGAATTTATACATGGAGTATTGCTAATATAATTAAGGCTGTGTGAGAAATATTTTATATGTTGATATACATATTATTATGTTATTATATTTTAATTATATTTATTAATATATAATTTATATGTTGATATATATATATATTTATGTTTGTTGCTGTATACAGTTGTTGCTGTATATATTATTTATATATATATATATATTTTTTTTTTTTTTTCTCTACTGGCAATAGCACCCAGGGTTGCTTTATCCCTGAGCTTCATTCCCAGCTCCACCTGCCTGTTTCTTGAAACAGGATCTTGCTAAGTTGCTGAGACAAGCCTCAAACTTGTGAACCTCCAGCCTCAGCCTCCAGAATTGCTGGGATTATACTCCTGAACCACCATGCCTGGCTGCTACTATACATGTTTTAAAAATATATATCTTTATTTTTTATATTTATTTATTTATTCCTTCTTTTAAAAATTTGTTTTAGTTGTAGATGAACACAATGCTTTTATTTATTTTTATGTGGTGCTGAGGATCAAACCCAGTTAGCTCACATGTGCTAGTACCTCACATGCCCTCTACCAGTGAGCTACAAACCCAGCCCCTTATTCATTCATTTATTTTTGTGGTATGGGGGATTGAACCCAGGGCTTCAAGCATGCTAGACAAGCACTTTACAGCTGAGCTGTAATCTCTAGTCCTTATATACTTTTTTTTTTAAGAGTTTAAACATTTTTTTTTTTTTTTTTTTTTGCGGTGCTGGGGATCGAACCCAGGGCCTTGTGCCTGTGAGGCAAGCACTCTACCAACTGAGCTATCTCCCCAGCCCTATATACTTTTTAATTGCTGTAATTTTAATGATTACAGAATTTTGTATTGTAAAACTGTTAGGATATTTTGTTTTGTTTTGTTTGTGCTAGGGATCAAACCCAGGATCTTGGGCACACTAGGCAGTTATTCACTCTACCAGTGAACAACAACCCCAGCCCTAGGCCTAGGTTTTTAGTAAGTTTTACTATTTTAAGGGATACTATGAAAAGATGTCTTTATTGCATAAAGCTTTCTTCTACATCTTGCATTATTTCCTTAGGCTCTTTTTTAGTTGTGGAATCATTAGAGTGGAACATTACTATGGATCATGAATAATTTTGACCACAGTGCTTAGTTTAAAGGCTGAGCCTACTTCCTTTGTCATTTGAAACACAGGGGAATGCCCAGGTCAAGCACATTGCCTCAGCAGCCAGCTAGTTCATTTTTGTACCTCCCTGGGATATAACATGAGCAGACATTCAAAAGAATTGAAGTTGTTGAACTCAAGATTAAACACTGAGTGAGAATATTAGGGGAGGGAGCACACCTTCTGGTTCTGTAGAGAAAATGTGTGGAAAACCCTCTAACTCACTGCTTCAGGAACCCCTGAGCCTCGGTGCTCTCCTTTCTCCTACTTTGATGGATGATTGAATGGCATTAATTCTCATGGTTTATATGCACTACTTAGATTAATTATATAGGTCAGGGTCTAATCAAAGAAACAACCAATTCCATGTCATTAAATGGAAGGAATTTTATATAAGGAGCTAGTCACAAATGGGTTGGAGGTGAAACAGAGCATGGGAAAGCAACTCAGAAATTAGCAACAGCAAGAAGTCTCCACCTCTCCTAGGGCTGGTGAATCGACTGAGGAGATGGTGTTAACAGAACCCATGAGTAAGGACCATTCAATGTGAACTGAAACTACAGAGGGAAAGATTGCCCTGTGGGAACTGAAATAGAGAGAAAGAGACTCCGAGGAGATCTGAAACCATGGCAAAGACATGGTCAGCGTTAGAGGTGCTTCCTGAAGTAGAGATTGGCCAATCCCTCCCATTAGCTAAAAACAATCAGTTTACAGAACTCTAGAAATATAACTTGTATGAGTTCATCCCCTGTAATATAGAAGAGAGGAACAGCAAAAAATGAATTTGAGATTGCCACAATTAATAATGACTGAAGTTTATGAATCTGTTCTCAAGTCTATTAGGATTTTAAAAAATCTAACCTTAAGCTAGCACAGTGACACAGGCCTCTCATCCCAGCAATGCAGGAGGCTGAGGCAGGAGGATGCAAATTCGAGGTCAGACTTGGCAACTCAGTGAGATCCTTTCTCAAAATAAAAAAATAAAATAAGTCTGAGGATGTAGCTTAATGGGACAGTGCCCCTGAGTTCAATCCCCAGCATCACTGATAAATAAATAATAAAACCAATGCCGTACAGAAAATAAATTGGCAGAGTAAAAACTGAAATGGGGATTCCAATGAGAAGGTTATTTCATGATGAAGATTTGGACCTACTTTTTCTTCTATAAGGTGTAGGGTCTCTGGTCTGATTCTGAGGTCCTTGATCCATTTTGAGTTGAGTTTTGTGCAGGGTGAGAGATAGGGGTTTAGTTTCATTCTGTGGCATATGGATTTCCAGTTTCACCAGCACCATTAGTTGAAGAGGCTATCTTTTCTCCATTGTATGTTTTTGGCACCTTTGCCTAGTATGAGATAACTGTATTTATGTGGGTTTGTCTCTGTGTCCTCTATTCTGTACCATTGATCTACCTGTCTATTTTGGTGCCAATACCATGCCATTTTTGTTACTATTGCTCTGTAGTATATTTGAAGGTCTGGTATTGTGATACCCCCTGCTTCACTTTTCCTGCTAAGGATTGCTTTAGCTATTCTGGGTCTCTTATTCTTCAAAATGAATTTCATGATTGCTTTCTCTATTTTTAGGAGGTGCATCATTGGGATTTTAATTGGAATTGCATTGATTCGTATAGCACTTTTGGTAGTATGGCCATTTTGACAATATTAATTCTGCCTATCCAAGAACATTGGGGGATCTTTCCATCCTCTTCGGTTTTCTTTAATTTCTTTCTGTAGTGTTCTGTAGTTCTCATTGTAGAGGTCTTTCACCTCTTTTGTTAGATTGATTCCCAAGTATTTTATTTTGTTGAGGCTATTGTGAATGGGGTAGTTTTCCTAATTTGTCTTTCAGAGGATTCATCGCTTATGAATAGAAATGCATTAGATTTATGAGCATTGATTTTATATCCTGCTACTTTACTGAATTCATTTATTAGTTCTAGAAGTTTTGTGGTGGAATTTTTTGGATCCTCTAAATGTACAATCATGTCATTGGCAAATAGTGATAATTTGAGTTTTTCTTTTCCTATTTGTATCCCTTTAATTTCTTTGGTCTGTCTAATTGCTCTGGCTAGAGTTTCAAGGATGATGTTAAGTAGAAGTGGTGAAAGAGGGCATTCCTGCCTTGTTCCAGTTTTTAGGGGGAATACTTTCAGTTTTTCTCCATTTAGAATGACGTGGGCCATGGGCTTAGCATAGATAACCTTTACAATGTTGAGGAATATTCCTACTCTCCCTATTTTTTCTAGTGTTTTGAGCATGAAGGGGTGCTGTATTTTATCAAATGTTTTCTCTGCATCTGTTGAACTAATCATGTGATTCTTAACTTTAAGTCTGTTGATGTGATGAATTACATTTATTGATTTCCGGATGTTGATTCAACCTTGTATCCCTGGGATGAAACCCACTTGATCATGGTGCACTATCTTTTTAATATGTTTTTGTATGCAATTTGCTAAAATTTTGTTAAGAATTTTTGCATCTATGTCTAAAGTTTTCTTTCCTTGAGATGTATTTTTGTCTTGTTTTGGTCCCAGGGTGATATTAGCTTCAGGGAATGAGTTTGGAAGGGTCCCCTCCTCCTCTATTTCACGGAATACTTTGAGGAGTACTGGAATGAGCTCTTCTTTGAAGGTCTTGTAGAACTTGGCTGAGAATTCATCTGGTCCTGGACATTTCTTTTTTGGTAGGCTTTTGATGACTTCTTCTATCTCATTGCTTGAAATTGATCTATTTAAATTGTGTATGTCCTCCTGATTCAGTTTGGGTGGATCATATGTTTCTAGAAAAGTGTTGATGGAATCAGACCAGAGACCCTGCACCTTATAGAAGAAAAAGTAGGTACAAATCTTCATCATGTCAGTTTAGGATCAGACTTCCTTAACGTTACTCCCAAAGCAAAAGAAATGAAAACAGGAATCAACAATTGGGATAAATTAAAACTAAAAAGCTTTTTCTCAGCAAAGAAAACAATCAACAATGTGAAGAGAGAGCCTACAGAATGGGAAAAAATCTGTGCCACACACACTTCAGATAGAGCACTAATCTCCAGAATTTATAAAGAACTCAAAAAACTTTACACCAAGAATACAAATAACCCAATCAATAAATGGGCTAAAGAAATGAGCAGACACTTCACAGAAGAAGATAACTGATCAATAAATATATGAAAAAATGTTCAACATCTCTGGTAATAAGAGAAATACAAATCAAAACTATCCTAAGATTTCATCTCACCCCAATTAGAATGTTATTATCAAGAATACAAGCAACGGTAGGTGTTGGTGAGGATGTGGGGAAAGAAGCACACTCATACACTCCTGGTAAAGTTGCAAATTGGTTGCAACCACTCTGGAAAGCAGTATGGAGATTCCTCAGAAAACTTGGAATGAACCCACCATTTGACCCAGCTATCCCACTCCTTGGTTTATACTCAAAGGACTTCAAATCAACATACTACAGTGATGCAGCCACATCAATGTTCATACTTGCTCAATTCACAATAGCTAGATTGTGGAACCAACCTAGATGTCCTTCTATTGATGAATGCATAAAGAAACTGTGGTATACATACAAAATGGAATAAAGAAGAATAAAATTAGGGCATTTGCAGGTAAATGGATGCAGTTGGAGAATATCATGCTAAGTGAGATAAGCCAATCCCAAAAAACCAGAGGCCGAATGATCTCTCTGATTAGCAGATGATGATACATAATGTGGGGTGGGAGGGAGGCAAGAATGGAGGAAGGATGGATTGTATAGAGGAAAAAGAGGGGTGGGGAGGGGATGGGGAAAGGAAAAAAATAACAGAATGAGACAAACATCATTACCTTATGTACATGTATGATTACACAAATGGTGTGACTCTACTTCATGTACAACCAGAGAAAGAACTTGGTACCCCATTTGTGTACAATGAATCAAAATAAATAAAGAAATAAAAGAAAAAAAATGTAAGTGAGAGGCAGCAAACAAAATATGGAAATCAAAGCATGAAAACTGATTAATATCAAAGTATTTCCTTGGCCCAAAATTTAAAAATCTAAAAAATTAAAAATATTTTTTAAAAGAAGGTTATTTCAGTCATGCAAGTGGAAAATGATCATGGCCTGGAACAGGAGTAGCAGTAGAGATTAGCGTTTTCTTCATTGATAGACCCAAGTGGATTTGGTGATTGATCGCATGTGGAGAATAAGGAAGTCAGTGGCATAGGGATGACTTCTAGGTTTCTGGTTCAAGGAGCTGGATAGATGGAAGTGCCGTTTATCAGGTGTCAGATAAGTAAAAAAGTACATCAGGAAGGAGGAAATGGGTTAATTCCAGGTTTGATGCAGAAAGCATACAGGATAATCCTGGGACATCCTCTTTTCCTGAATGCAAGGAAATTACCAGACTATTGGGGTTTGTCAAAAGAATGAAAAGACACAGGAACCAATCTAAAGGCACTCCTACTGGTCAAAAATAAGGTAATTGAACATCAAAGGATGAAGACTAAAATGAATTGAAACCATGAGTCCATAAACATCTTTAAACAACAACAAAACAAACCCTGCTGATCTCCTTTGGAGATGACAGGGCACTCATTCTGAAAATTGATAAACAGAAAAAGAATTGAGCACATGTTTTGGACTTTCTGTTTGATAAAATATTTGACTTAGGTTCCCTAATGAAGTAATATATTTAGGCAATGGTCATCATGTCTGCTAAAATCTTAGGTGAATGGTTAATGGGAAAATCTATAATAAATGGATCAGGCTAATAATATATGAACCTACTCATAAGTCTCATCACCACTGAAAGTGGAACCCAAGTTATCATGTGCTTCCTGATATGGTACAAAGAGAAGTACATAGCACTGTGCATGAGGTATTCTCTAAAGAATATGAGTCTGAATCTCATCAGATTCCCAGAAATAATTGTCAATTTACTAGGGATAGGGCAACATGTTGAATGACATCATGAGATCCAATCAGCTAAATGGAGAATGAGGGAAATCCTATAGGATAAATGATTTGGTATTTTCAGTAGATAAAATAACATAAAAAGGCAGGTTGGGAAGGGAATTTTTCTTCTGGAGACAGTCACCAGCAAGACAAGATAGATACTTAAATCTGGAGGCTGAGGCAGGAGGATCTCAAGTCCAAAGCCAGCCTCAGCAACTTAGGCCCTAAGCAACTTAGTTAGACCCTGTCTTTGAATAAAATATAAAAAAGGGCTGGGGATGTGGCTCAGTGGTTAAGCACCCCTGGGTTCAAGTGCCAGTACCCCCCCCCCCCAAAAAAAAAATACACCCAAGAACTATGGAGGAGAATCAGTCCAGTGTAATGCATATTTTTTTTGAAAGTCTATTGCTGGCAGTAACTAGCTCTCTGCCCTCTACAGGGCCCCTACCCAACTACACACGTGGCCTGATACAACACACGTGGCCTGATAAAACACACAGACTGGCTTACAAGGATCACTTGCAAGGTTGTATCAGATACATGTGTGAAGTGGTAGCTGCAAATGCCCACTTCTTATGGGTGCAACCTATGATAAGCCTATTCATCATGGTGTTAACCGCGTAAGGTTTTCTAAGTTCAGTATGTTTGCCTAGGAGTGAACCGCACACCACTGCTGAATGCCACTATAGGCACTGAGAGTCCTGAATTCTTACTAGGTCGATGCAGATTCCACATGCAAATTCTTTAAGGTTATCCTCATTGATCCATTCCATGACACTGTCTGGAGAAATCCTGATATCCAATGGATCACCAAACCAGTTCACAAGCCTTGCAAAGAACTGCAAGTTCCACCACAACATGGATGGTTTTTGCTATATGACTCAAAGAAAGTCCAGTATTTTTCTGCTCCAATTTATTAATCATATAAGCGAGCTCTAACAAACAATTTAAGACAGCTATGTTTTCCTAAAAGTATTCTTTAATTTGTCTGTTAAAACTAGCTGTCCATACATTGTTTCATGAATGCATCGTCAAACTGCAAAAGTTACAGAATGATGTTTGAAGACTTGAAGTAATTGGTATATCTAGTTTCAAATAAGATAATGTTATTGCCTTTGCTTTATTGTATTAGGAACTTAGATATCAGTGTTTAAAATGACATATTGTGTGATATAATATGTGTAAAATACATTAATTGAAAGAGGAGTTCTGAAACTAGCCCTGTAGATGTGTTTGCTGCACGTGATGAAACCTATAGCTTTATTGGGGAGTATAGCAATACTCCTCTGGGCTTTTTTATTTTTTATTTTTTGTTTTTTGTTTTGGAGTTTGATAAGGATAAACATTTTTTTTTTCTTTTTGCAGTGCTAGAGATGGAACCCAGGGTCTCATGCCTGCTAGGCAAGTGCTCTACCACTGAGCTGTATCCCTAACAAACATTTTAAATTGGATTTTTCTTGGAAATTTGTAGGAGAAAGATATCCCTAATCCTTTGTTGTAGTCATATGCAGAAATAATGGAAGATAACTAGCATCCACATTTTTGGATTTAATCTCGATTCCTATTATATAATTTCTGCTTCTGAAAGGAAAAAAGTTTGAAAGAATGCCATCACTTTTAGAAAAATTAAATAAAGCTATTGCAAGAGTTCTCTTAAGAATTAAATAAAGCTTGGTTAGCCTAAAAAAATTGCCTTGGTATCTACAGTAAAATTCACATTAAAGGTTCTGGTTCTTCAACCTACATGTCCTTCAATTGATGAGTGGATAAAGAAACTGTGGTATATATATACAATGGAATATTACTCTGCCATAAAGAATGATAAAATTATGGCATTTGCAGGCAAATGGATGAAATTGGAGACCATCATGCTAAGTGAGATAAGCCAATCTCAAAAAATTAAAGGATGAATGATCTCGCTGATAAGTGGATGATGACACATAAGGGGGAGGGTGGGGGGAGTTAGTGTTAGGGTTAGGGTTAGGGTTACAGTTAGGGAGGGGGACAAGAATGGAGGAAGAAAGGACTGTTTAGAGGGAAAAGAAGGGTGGGAGGGGTGGGGGGCAGGGGAAAATAATAGAATGAATCAAACAACATTACCATATGTAAACTTATGATTATACAAATGGTATGCCTTTAACCCATGTACAAACAGACAAACAACATGTATCCCATTTGTTTACAATAAAAAAAAAAAAAGGTTCTGGTTCTTGCTGAATGTGGTGGCACTCACCTACAAGCCCAACAACTTGGGAGGCTGAGGCAGGAGGATTGCAAGTTTGAGACCAGATTCAGCAACTTAGTGGGACCCTGACCAACTTAACAACATTCTGTCTCAAAATAAAAAATAAAAAAAGGGCTGGGGATGTAGCTCAGTTGTAAGAGTGCTCCTGGGTTTGATCCCCAGTATCTAAAAACAAAAATAAAAATTGGTCTGGTTCTGTTCCATGGTTGCATGGAATCTACAGAACCCTGAATTTGAAGCACAGTAGTCAATACTGGTATTTACAATGGTATGCATTGAAACTGATAGAAAATGAAAATTAGGTAAATGAGAAGGGCACAATTATGAAGCTTCTTGTTGCCTCATGGGCAAAAATATGACTGGATTAACTTAAAAGTACATCATTGCTCAGTCCAATCAGTCTTTCAGATTATCTTCAGATAAATCTAATTTTATCACTTTCTTAAGGCTACTTGAAAGTCAGACAGTTGGTATCAATACAAATTCATAGTTTCCTACCTAATCTTAGGTGTTATCTGTAGTAATTTTTCTCATCCTTGGTCAGTCTACCCTCAAAACCTTCACCATTCCACAAAATTGCTAGACCATCTTGTGCCCACCTTAACTTTAAGCACACTATCACATTCTGTTGTATTAATTCTGATTGCACCATGTCCTTCTGTAGACAAAACTTCTGTTTCCCAGGTGAATATGAGTGTGTAGGAAATACAGAAAAGGAATTGCTCCAATTCTTTGAAATTCTGTATTCGCTGTCTTAAGAGTAGGTAATTAGATTTCAAAATGTAATTGCTGGTTTCCTGAAAGAATCTTTCTCCTATTTTATCTGGAGGTTTCAAAAGGTTAACAGATTTTCAGAAAATATTGTAGCAGGCTCATGAAAACTCTTAAGACTTAAACTTCTTTCTACTGAGACAAACCAGAACAAAACAAAACCACCTTTAACCATATATTAAAAGGGGGAAAAGAGAATCTGTTGTAGATTAAAGGAGACCTAGGAGACATATCCACCAAATCAATGTACAGATAGTGTTAAAAATAACTTGCAGAGGATGTTTTGTGACAAGAGCAGAAAATTGATCACAAACTCTGCATTAGGCACTATTAATAAATTATTACTTTTGTTAGGTATAATGCTATTATGATTATGTTTTAAAGGTCATTATCTGTAGATATAAAATTATCTGTGGAAATATTTGCCTGCCTAATGCCTACTCATCTATTTCATTAGCTTAACTATGACTTCTTCAGGGAGTGTTATCTAGCACAGTGCCTAACATGAAAGACTCAATAAATGTGTAGTTCAAAGAAACTCCCCAGTGATTCTACTGTGGCTGCTCTTCTAGGTCAATGTTTTGCAACTATCTAGAACTTAAAAAAAAAAATCTCTGATCATATAGACTACTTTTATAAAATGTAATAAAAACAACCAGAAAAAAATAACACAACAGATGTAACTTTTTTTTATTATTGGTACACACACAAAATTACTCTGCCATATTGATGTAAATGATTTTTTTAAGGGCTTGCTCTCAGTTTCTTTATTTACTGCTTTATAGACTAATAGCAGTTTTATGATTGGCTCAGTGTGGTTTGGGGACCATACCTGGGGTAGTTCTATTCCAGATGATCTCTAAATTTATTTATGCTCTTAGGAGTCAAGAATGTTTTGTTTTAGGATGGTGACCTTTTAAAATCTGTATTACATTATTTACATTTGATAAATATCAAATTATTGATATAAAAGTTACTTTTTATAACATTTATATATGTATATGTGTATATGTGTTTGTTTTGTGCATGCACCTTTTGCTAATAAGGGTGTTTATAGTTTTTGGTTCTTTCATTAACCTCTATAATGATAACATTTTCTTTTTTAAAATTTATTGCTTAGTTGTGGGTGACACGATACATTTATTTTATTTTTATGTGGTGCTGAGGATTGAACCCAGAGCCTCACATGTTCTAGGCAAGTGCTCTACCACTGAGCCCCAGCCCCAGCCCCACGATAACAATTTCTGATATTTATAACTCTCCACTCTCAGCAATAACAAAATTACTATTCTTCCACTTCTTCCCACCCCTTTCCTTCTCCTTTAACATGTAATTGTAGTTAGTGACAAATGTTACTTAAAAAATTCTTCTTAATATTATCTTTATACCTTATCCTTTAAATAAACATACCTTTATTATTTTAAATGATACCTTTTGACCTCCCAATAATGAAAGATGAAGAAGTCCACTTTCTTTACCTACTTCCCAACTTCTATTAGTTATATTGTTATTTCATATTGCCACAGACTATAACGTTTATACTATGCTCTGAAATTACAAGGCCTACAGTAATTTTTGTCTCAAGCTGCCATATGTTTGCAGTGATGTGATGTCTGTGAGTTTAAGATCATTTTGGAAGCTGTAGGCCTCCTCACTTTTCTTTTTCCTTCTTTCCTTTCATTTGTTCCTTCTTTTCTTTTGCAGTACTGGGGATTGAACCCAGAGCCTTACCCATGCTGGGCAAGTATTGTATCACTGAACTACATCCCCAGCTCTTTTTATCTCTTATTTTTAATTTGAGACATGGTCTTGCTAATTTTCCCAGGCTGGCTTCAAATTTGAAATCCTCCTGCCTCAGTCTCCCATGTAGCTAGTGCCTGCCACCGTGCCTGGCTGGCCTCCTTACTTTTCTTGATCAAGTTTTTGTCTACTCTCCATACCTTGAATGTTGTGTTCTACCATAGACACCCTTAATGTTTTTTTTCTTTTTTTTCCTCAGGGAAGCCCCTGGGGCTCTGACCTAGTCCTCCTAGGATGACCTTAGGTGGTGTATGTGTGTGCTGAATGCATTTGCCTCAAACCTGAGAACCCTAACCCTGCCACCAGACTCAGCCTCCCACCCCCACCTGTCTTACCAGCTATCTGTGTCCTTTGCATCTTTGTCACAGGAGATAGTGGACTGGTTCAACACCTTCTGTGTAGCCTGTCTGTAATACTTAAAAATAGCCTACCCCGAGCCTGAGGTGAGTTAACTGTAGACCTAAACTTCTAAGTCTCCTCTCTGCCACCCCATCTCCTCATCTGCTGATCCCTGAGACCAGACTAGGTTTGTTGCAGGCAAGGCCTTGAAACTGGGGGGTTATGCACCACAGAGGGAAGTCAAAGGCTTTTTCCTGGGGGGGCTGGAGGATTAAGGACAAAATGGACTCTAAAAATCAGGTCAGTTTCTGCCCTTTAGGACACCTGGTGTCAAGGGGCTCAGTCTTTGGGCATCTCTTTCTGACCCCTTCTTCCCCTAAAATGTGCAAATGATCCCTACCTACTGTTTACCAAAATGCTTTGAGCCCATTTTATCTTGTAATCCCTTTTATCTGTTATTGCAGTCAGTTAGACAGGGTGAGCATTTCCATTTTACAGATGAGAAATGGAGTCTCAGGAAGGTCAAGTGAGTAATAGAAGGTGCTCTTCCTGTGCTAACATATGCCCTTTTCCCTACATACACCCTTTTCCCTATGGTGCTCTGGACTCAGAAGGCCTTGGGATCTTCCCCACTGCAATGTAACAGGAGAGGTCTGCCTGCAGTGGCCAAGGTAATGGTGAGTCTGAGAACTTCATTTGCATTGTCCTTAGGCTTGGCTGGGGTAGCCCGTGTGGCACAGGGCAGAGGATGTTGCCTTGAGCCAGGAGGCCTGGTCCCTCATGGATACTCTGTCACTGACTTGCAGGTCATAGCACCTCTCTGAGCATCTGTTTTCATATTGGATGGATAAGACTCATCTTCAGGATCTTATCCAGTTCTGAGGTGCTGTGGTCTGGTCCCTGTTTTAAGCTTTCCTCTAAGAGGAGTTTTTAAGTGATAGAGGTAGAGAGACCTGTTAATCCTGGGCTTAATAGTTTTACTATGAGTAAATTTTGTGTGTGTGTGTATATACATATATATATATATATATATGTATATACACACACACACACACACACACAATATGATAACGAATGTAATCATTCAAGGTATGTAGCTAAAGTTAAATTATCTAACAATTTTTATCTATATGCTTTCAAATTTATATGCAACTCTTAATGAATGGGGGGAAGGAAGTATGACTTAATCTCTGCATAGACTCATAGAGAAGTACACAGTTTAGCAGCCAAAAGTAGCTTCAAAATGGTACAAGTCCATTACAGGCATTGCTTGCGAACTGAGAAGATTTATAGAAATGCTCATTACAACTCCTCCTTTCTCGCCTACTTCCCTCACATACCCCAGTCATCCCATAAAGTTTTTTCTTTTTCGCTCTGCTTTCCTACCTCCTGTCTTCTACCTTTAATTCTTTCCTCTCCTCTTATAGCTCTTTCCCAAATAGGTCAACTCAGCCTCTTGGACTAAGTTTTGTTTTTGTTTTCTTTCTTTCTTTTTTTTAACCCTTCAGTTATTGTTTCTATTCCTGATTCTCCTTATTCTACATTCTCAAAGTTCAAAGAAGCATAAAATAGAACTCTCTGTCATAAAATAGAACTCTCTTGGCTAGGTGAAGACTCAGGAAGGAGAGAGAAAGTTGTGGGCATTTACTTGATAGTGATTTTCATTCTGTCACATCCATTTCTAACTGAGAACTCTCCCTAAACTTGAGTTCAAGATATCCATCTTGTATATCTTACAGGCACCACAAAATCAACATGTCCCCAAACTGCGCTCCTTTGTAATGTTCAGTGGGTGTGTTTAATATTTCTCTTCCTTGTAAGACTAAATACTTGTTGAGTGGGTGAACAAATGAGTGAATGAAATAATGATACTTGTTCTTCCTTCAGTATTCCATTGGACAATGAAAAATATCACCATCCATGTGGTTATTTAAGCCAGAACCCTGACTCTTCCCATTTGTTCATTTCCCATACCTGGTGATTCATCAGTTCCTATAGGTTTTACATTATTAATATTTCATCTCTAACTTCCTCTCTAGCCCTACTATAAGACCCTGACAAGTATAGGATCATCTTTTACGTGTTCTTTTGTAATCGACTCCTATGTGATTCTTGGTTTTGCTCTTATTCTCCAATATATCTGTTACTAATTGTTCCAGATGAGTCCACCATCTCCCATTAGCCCCATTAAGGAAAATGAGCCCCCACATTTTTCTGCCAAGGAGTGGTCATAGGCAGTCATGTTCTACATCACATTATACCACATTCCCAACTCCTAGACATTGCTGATTGGAAGAGGATGGAATACTAACTTAGTATGTAGAACTTAATATCAGTGTAGGTTCCCCAGCAGCTATTGAAGTAACTTGACAAGTAAAGCTTAACCAAATGGCTTCTCATCCTTAGGTAAGTGAATTTAGGAAGTAGGGAATGAATCATACATTAGAGGTAAGAATTGAAGCTTTAAAAATTGCATAGAAAGGCCAAGTAGTAGAGAAAATGCTTTCATTAAGACAGTTTTGGCTGAGTTGTGAGCACTGGTAGGTGGAAGTGATGCTATAAAACAAAGATATAGCAGAGTAGGTAAAGGTGCTAATTGATTTTGGGAGTAAAAACAAAAAGATACTTGAAAGCCGAACACAATGGTGTGTGCCTATAGTCCAGAGTTCTCAGAAGGCTGAGGTGGGAGGATCACTTGGCTCAGGAGTTCAAGGCTAGCCTGAGTGATATAGAGAAACCCTGACTTGGGGGTGGGTGGGGGGAGAGAGAGAGAGGAAAAAGACATATGAATTAAAACAGAGACCTGGAAAGAAACTGATCATGATAAAAAGAACATAGAGTAATGTACTTTAAACACTTGCCACTGAAGGGTCTTATAGAAGCTTCCAGTTTCAATTTCTCTGAGGTCAACTGCACTTTTATTCTGAGATTTCCCTGAGATCCCTGTTTTCCTTTATTGCCAAGTATATCCTAATGTATTCAGTATGGTTTTGTTTTTCATCCGTAGCTGGTGTCCTGCTCAGGATTAAATCTGTGATCCACCAGCTTCTCTAGAAAAAGAGATACCAGAAAGAAATCACCACATTTAGCAGTACAATAGAGATTTGGCTACATGTAACACAAACCCAAAATAATAATGACTTCGACAAGAGAGAAGTGTATTTCTCTTTCACTTAATAGTACAGAGGGCACCTACCGTGCTTCTGTTCTATGAGTTAATCTAGAAACTCTACATTATCTCATTGTTAGACCTAGAATTTTTTTTCATCCTTGTGGTTCAAGGTAGATTTTTACCATGACACTTTCTGAGCAATAGGATGGAAGAAGGAAGAAAAGAAAGAAAGGGAAGATGAACTTCTTCTCTTTAAGAACATGATTCAGAAGTTGCACTCAGAACCTATACTCCCATGTCATTAATTTCAGTTTAGTCTCATGGCTATACTTAGCCACAAAGGAGGCTTGAAATTTTGTTTTTATTCCAAGTAGCCATGTGTCCAACAACAGGAAGAAGGGAATGGTTATTGGGGGACAACTATCTGTTTTTGTCATAATGATAATATACAAATCCTCAAAGCTGAGTTTTAGAAGAGGAATCTGGGCCTCTTTGAATCACCTAAGGCGTTTTAGAAAAGTGTAACATGTTAGAAGCACTGAAAGCAGCCTTCTCCTGGAGAGTTTGTGTAGATTCCCCAAACCTCTAGAAACACTGAGATCAACCTCCCTTCACAGGATTAGCAAGTAATCATTGCCTGGGGAAAGGAAGCATAATTATCCCTTTTATAGTAAGCATTTAAGAGGCAAGCTGAAGGCCTCTAGGATGTGGATTCCTTGGGGAACTTGCCTTGAGGCTGCCTGTTTCCCTGGGTTGTGGCTGTGCTATGTATGGAACCTGAAAGGGTGAGGACTAAGAGGTTCATTTGTGGGAACTCTGGCCTGGACATCTTTGACTAAGTTTAGCACTGAGGAAATAGAATTGTCTTCCCTGAAAAAAATCTCTTTTGGATTGGGAGGACCTTTCCTTGAAGGCCATGTTGTGCAATCTGTATTAGTCTGTTCAGGCTGCCACGACAAAATACCATAGACTGGGCGACTTAAACAACCGAAACTTATTTTCTCACAGTTCTGGAGTCAAGATGTCCAGGATCAAGGATTCAGACAATGTGACTTCTTGCTGCCTGACCTGTAGATTGCTACCATCTCACCATGTCTTCGCTGACCTTCTCTCTTTTCATCTCCGGAAAGAGAGTGAAACTTCTGGTGTGTCTGTTTATAAGAACGCTAATCCTACAGGATTAGGATCTCATCCTTATGACCTTATTTAATTTTACTTCTTTGAGTTACCATTTCCCAATATAGATGCTTCTCAAGTTGTGATAGGGTTACCTCCTGATAAGCCTATCACAGGTTGAAGACATTCTAAGTTGAAAATGTACCTAACTACTAAACATCACACCTTGGCCTTGTCTATCTGCAATTGTGGTCGGAATACTTACTTTATCTTACAATTGGGCATATAATTTATATTAGATGTAACATAAAAACTATTTTTCTAGTAAAATATCTCCTGTAATTTGTTGAATACCTAGAGCCAAACTTTGGCAACACAGTAAACTGTAGAGTATTAGCTATTTCCCCTTGTGACCACATGACTGATGGAGCAGCAATTCAGTGCTACTGCCCAGCATCATGAAAGAGTATCATACGGCATATCACTAGCCTGGGAAAAGACAAAATTCAGAATTCAAAGTACATTTTCTACTGAATTCATATCATTTTCAAGTCATTGTAAAATAAGGAAATTGTAAGTCAGATCATCAGAATTCAGGGACTGTCTATAAGGTCATAATGGGGGTTAAGATTTCAACATGCACATTTTGATATGACACAAATATTCAGTCCTGAGAAAGGAATGATGTTAACAGGCTTATCTAATTCTAGCTGGACTAGGCTATGGAAGATAGATTGATTTTTCTAAGTAGATTTCAAAGATAGTCACAAATTCTTTCCTGCCCTGAATGCACTCCCCTTTGCCATGTAACTTTGGTCCCTTCCCATACTGATTTGCTTTGCAATGTGGCAGCAACAGAGACTTGACAAGTGCCTTGCAGTTACTGTTCCTTTGTTCTTGGGAACCCACTACTGCTGCTGTATAAAGAAGTCCAAGAATGCCTAATGGATGATGTGGTGTATAATATGGCTTTTTGGCTCCCATTTCTACGGCCAGTAGCCTGCCAGTTGCTACATGTACAAGACACGGCATTCACTCAGATGGTCTAGTCACCAACCACATTCATACTCTGAGGTTATGGAACAGCTTATATTAGGTACACATCTGAATAATTGTGGCCCTCACTTATGATCTCTAAAGCAATTTAATCAATAGCTTATCTTCATGTGGGTATTTCACTGGCATTTCAAAGAAAATATATCTAAAGTAAAATTAACTATAATCTCTTACAAACTTTCCTTCTCCATTCCCCTACCTCAGTTGCTCAAGTCTGAAACTTGGAAATTATTCTTAAGTATTAATTTCCCTCTCCCTCTCTACCCAGATGTAATCAACAGGTCCTGTCGTTGGGCTTTTTGTTCCTACAATCTACCTACTTTCTTTTATCTCTAGTATCATTGTCTTAGTACTAGTCACCATTTCCCGGTTAATATAATATCCTAGTCATTTGCATAAAATTTAGTAGCGGAGTGGATGTGAAGTACGTGAGAAAGAGAGTACTCAAGGATCATTCGGAAGTTTTGGCCTGAGCAACTGAAAAAATTGACTTGTCATTTATGGAGCTGGGGAAGATGGGAGAAAAAGTAAATTTTGGCCAGATTGGGTGATCTGATCACCTCTGGTTGATGGGAGACTGAGAAAGCATTTGGCTTGTATAAATTTTTGTTGCTGTTTTTTGAGCTGGGTCTCATTGTGTTATCCAGGCTGGCCTCAATTTCTGGGCTCAAGTAATTCTCCTGAGTAGCTGGGACTATAGGTGCTTGTTACCCAACTTGGCTTGTATTAATATTTTAATGCTATGTAATAGAAATTTATTTACCACAAACTTAGTCTCTCAAGATAACACACCTTATCGTACTATTTCTGTGGGTCAGGGGTCCAGGTCTGTCTTAGCTGAGTTGTCTGTTTCAGGTTTTCACTACTCTTCCCTCAAAGCATCAGTTGGGTTGTGTTCTTATCTGGAGACTCAACTGGAGAAGGGCCTGTTTCTGAGTTCACTTTATTGCTGGAAGAATTAATTTTCTTTTGTTTGGAGCACTGAGCACTTGGGGTTTGTTTTGTTTGTTTTGCTGGCTCTTAGGTCAGTCTGCCTTCAACTCCTGGAGGTAGCCAGTTTTCTGCCACATGGTCCTCTCCATAGGCACTGGATTTGGAACCTTCTTCAAGTTCATCATGAAAGTGAATCTTCTAGCAAGACAGAGTATTATATGATGTAACATAATTACAGAAGTGATATTGCAACATCTTTGCTGTATTTTATTGGTTAGAAACAAGTCACAGGTTCCACCTACATTCAAGGTAGGAGGGTATTACACAAAGGTGTAAATACTGGGGAGGGGATGTATTATGCCAGCGATGCTAGAGTCTACTGCCACCCTGACTTTTCCAGTCCCAATAGTGGAAGGTGAAAAGTCAAATGGGGTTCTGGTCCATAAGTGACCAAGGCTGAGTCAGTGGATTCTACTGCCAGAGACTGAATCCGGAATGATCATACAATTATCAAGAGAGGGTTAGAGTTCCTTTGCAGGGTGCTTAGTAGCAGTGTAGAAAGAACATTGGTGGTAGTAATAACAGTGTCCTGAGATTGTTGTCTATGTGCAATCTATCGAGCTCTTTGTTTCTGCCTATCTGCCTATTTCTCTAATCTCTGGTTCTATGATCCCTTCTAAATAGCTTTCCAAATAATTCCCTTGTAGACTTGGGATGATTGGAGTGTGTTCCTGTGGCTTGTAACCAAGAATATGGCAGACGCTGCATATGTAGTGTCACAGCATGGGTTGATGAGAGAAAGGTAGGCAGAGACTGGGTTTTGAATGGCCTTGCCACCCATAGTAAGTTTTAACTCCCCCCTCTTTTTTTTTTTTTTTTTTTTTGGTATTGGGGATTGAACCCAGGGACACTTTAACATTGAGCTACATCCCCAGTCCTTTTTTATTTTTAAATTTTGAGCCAGGGTCTTGCTAAGTTTCCCAGGCTGGTCTCAAACTTGCAATCCACATACTCATCCTCTGGAGTAGCTAGGATTACAGGTATGTACCCAACTTCATTTAACTGTTTTAAAGCAAGGGAATGATGTTATATAAAGATCCTTGTGAGATCTTTTTGGAGGATTGATTTGAAGAGAATGAGACTGGATACTGGTGAACCAGTAGGAAGGCTTTCCCAGGCAAGTAGGTGAGTGCCTGGGATTTGGCTTGAGGAAGTGCCAGTGGCTTGGAAAGAAGAGGTAAATTGGAGAGATGGTGGGGTTACAGAAGCAACTGCACTTGTTCATTAATTGGATGGGAGGAGGGAATACAATGAAGGAGACCAGGATGACTTTGAGGGTTCTGCTTGAGGCAGCTGAATGGGTGGTAAGGAACTGGGGCAGGGAATGTGGGAACAGGTTGGTGACAGGCTGTCAAGTCCTTTATGTGTGTAGGCTCTGATATCAGACCTCTGTGTGAGTCCTCACTCTGCACTTATTAGTTGTGTGATACTGAGCACAATATGTGACTTGAACCTGTTTCCTCATCTGTAAAATGGAATAGTACATCTTATTTCTTGTTTGTATATATGTGAATTGAATGCAGTGTCTGGTATCCAGGAGGCCCTCCACTATGATAGCTATTATTATTCTTTAAAAAGGGTTCAGGGAGAAGGCCCATGATAAATGGGTGAAGCTTACAGGAAAGGCTTCTGGGAATGAATTCTTTTTAAGTCAAACAGGAAAAATACAGCATTGCAGTAGACCAACTGAAACCAGGAGGCCAGGCAGGGCTGAGTTGCCTCTGCATGTTGCTGAGCAGATGAGTCGCTTGGAGGCTGCAGGTCAGGCTGCCCAGAGCGCCGCAGGCTAGCCTGGGCTACACGATGACTTCACTCAGTGGGAAGTCCTGGTGATCATTCCGTAAAGCCATTTTTGTTCCCAGAGAATTCATCACTTCTTCCTCTTTCATAGGAGTTTTCACGCTCCTGCTGCCTGGAAGGAACAGGAAACGGTATAAACGGGATATAAGAGCCAGAACTTGTCTTGTCTAGGTCGATCCCTGATTTGCTGGGTGACCTGGTAAGTTTCACTTCACCTCGGTTTCCTTATCTGTAACATAAGAATGAGCAGATTCGCCTTCCAAGTGTTATGTGAGAATTAGGGGAGAGTTGGCAGGAACTGAATAAAAAGACATGCATTAGCATTCTACTCGCTAATTGCATATTTGGTCTCCTTCCTGCTCCGGACCCTCTCCCTCTCCTGCTGGAATTCATTTTTGGATTTCCAGCACCGAGCTTGGCGCGGCACATAGACTCATGAATGGATGAATGGAAGAATCAATGAGCGTCCGCAGCCGCACCCGCGAGCCGGGAGCCCCGCCCGCTTCCGCTGCCCAGCGCTCAGCGGGGCCACGGGCGGGTCTTTCGCGACCGTTCGCTGGCGCGTGCGCGGGAGGCCGCGCGCGTTCGGTGGCGGCGGGCGGGCTCCCCGTGCGCGCGCGCGAGGGGCGGGGCCGGCCGGAGGCTGGCTGGCGGGCGGCTGGCTGCTGAGCCGGCGGCGGCGGCGGGTGGCCGGCCCAGCGTGTGCCGGGTGGGAGAAGACGGTGGGGTGGCAATGCTGCCGCCTGCGTGAGGAGCGCCGAGGAGATCGCGGCGCTTGAGCCTCCAGAAAGCGCGGAGGCGCTGCGGGCCGGAGTCGGTGGCTTCGGGAGCCCGCCGGGCCATGGTGGCCACGGGCGGTGGTTGCCGCGGCAGCGCTGCGGCCCGGGGCTGTGCGAGGCCGGGACAGTCGCGGTGCTGACGCCCTCGGGGCCCAGCCGGAGACATGAAGCGGAGCCGCTGCCGCGACCGACCGCAGCCGCCGCCGCCCGCCCACCGGGAGGATGGCGCTCAGCGGGCGGCAGAACTGCCCCAGTCCCAGCCTCTGCCCCCGCGCAGGCGAGCGCCGCCCGGGAGGCAGAGACTGGAGGAGCGAACAGGGCCCAAGGGACCCGAGGGCAGGGAGCAGGTAGGGAGGGTTGGGGTCCGGGGTGGGAAGGATGGGGAGGCGGAACCTGAAAGGGAGCTGTGGGGGAGGGGACCTCGGCGAGAGGACCCGAGCTGGAGCATTTGAGGGGCGTGGGGACTGAGTAGTTTGGGAAAGGAGGTGGGAAGTCTAGAGACCGAAAAATTGGGAGTGGTGAAATGGACGTGGTGGCCTGGAGTTGAATTGGAAATGGGGGAATAGGGAAATGATAAAATGGTCCTAGGGGCGTTTGTAGCTAGGGGTTCTGCTACATGAATAGGCTGCAAAGAGTAGGCTTACTAAAGGAGTATTGAGCTATCCAGAGGGGTAAATATTGTAAGAAAAGGAACGACAATTTGATAGTGTTAAACTGTTTTTTTTTTTTTTTTTAAAGAGATTGTCCTCATGAATTATAAAAATGGGACATTCCTAAACGTTTTCAGATTTGATCATCATTATGCTTTTGTACTAGTGTGTTCAGAATCATCCTTAACATTCTCCTCGGAACCATCTACTTCATGAGAGACCACTTCTTATAACACTTGCACATGTGCAATCCCAAGCCCAGTGCTAAAAACATAATCACTTTGCCTTCTAGTTTACCACTGAAAATACCTTAGTGGGAAAACACAGATAGAAAGCCATGTAAAAATATTCGTGGGTTTCTAAATGGACAGAATATGCTTATGTAATTTATTAGACAATAGTAGGTGTATTTATGAGTAGGGGATAAAGGTCAATTTTATCAGGAAGGAAAAGCTGCCACTGGTAGCTTAATGAAGTTCAGTGAAAGGAAAATATGTGATCCTTGATTTTGTTGGATTTGCAGAAAAATGTTCTATAGTCATGAACTCCACTGACAACTTTTCTTTTGCACAGCTCCACTCCAGATCCCAGTGACGTTGTCCTTGAACCTTCTAAGACTTTTTATAGGTCTCCCGCCTTTTTTCCCCTCAGTTAAATAAGGATCTTCATTAGACATCACTATTATATAGTTTCAGTGATGCTCATAATAGCTGTTGGATTTTTTTCTGAATTTTGTTTTTCCACTTCTTATTCTTCATTAAGCCCTGAGTCAACTGCACCCTTGGCTATCTCTGCCATTACTTCTAGGCTGCTGAGCATTATCTTGTTGCTGTAATCCCCTCCCACCCTATCCTTATCTTTTATGTCCTGGGCAGTTCCTATTTAAAACTTTTAAAATGTACAGTCAAGTCCTGATCCTTTCCTGACTCAGTTTACCTGCTACAGTTGATCTTAGTGTATACTTCAATCAGGAGTTCAGTATTACTTGACTTTTCTCTTTTCTCTTAAGAATTTTTGTTTACTCATTTTTAGCTTTAGTCTCAGAGAAAAAAAGTGTTCATCCTTCTCTGTGAGGCTAATTCCTGTACTTATATTCTTCCTCTCTTGTCTGCTAAGGACCCTTGTTATGTATGTTCTGTTTTATATATCAACTAGAAACAAAACAACATAATTTACCTGAACTGTGTAACCCATCCAAGCTACTTTATTTCTTTTTTATTCACTAGCAACCTTTTGAAAAAAGTTTGTATTCACTGTTTCAGCTTCTTTACCTTGTATACATTCCTAATATCTTGGTATGTCTTGTACACTTACACATTCCCAAAATTGTCTTCAGAGTCATTAGTAACTACTATTTGGTTTACATTTTCATTGAGGTTTGTCTTAGAGTGCACAAATCAAAGGTTCATTTAGCTCATGCATTTTTAAAAAAATTTTATTTTTTAGCTCATGCATTTTTACAGAACAGATACACCCATATGACCATTATTCAGATCAAGATGGAGTACATTTCCAGTACCCCTGATGGCTCCATTGTTTTTTTACTACTGTCCTCCAGAGTAACTTTTCATGACTATCATCATAGATTAGTTTTGAACTAATACTTTATATAAATGGAATCATTCAATTTGCTCTTTAATTACTAAATTATTTCACTTGGATCATGTCTGTGAAGCTCACTTATGTTGTTCTTTAGAGAAATAGTTGTTCTTTTTAATTGCTGTATAATTTTCCATTTTGTGAATATGCTGTGAAGGATACAAAAATTTGTTTTTCAAATTAAAATATAGTGCCTGCTACTTGTGAAAAGCTTCATTGTGAAAGAGTTACACAGAGAAATCTGTAGAAGTCCTGGGGACCTTTGTATGACAAAAATCTCAGTTTTTCCCTAGTCTCCATACTTTCTGACCTGTGTTTGTCACTGTTGACCAGGTGTTCCTTCTTGACATTTTCTTCTCTTTTGTCATAATCCATTCCACTGCTGCTTTCCTGACTGCTCCCTTGTGTGTCTCTTTTCTCTTCTTGTTTTCTAAAATGTTCCTTGAGGATATGTCCTCTGTGCTTAGTTTTTTCCTTTATCGTATGCTATTCTGTAGCAGGCTTACTCTATTTGTGGCAAGTGCTTAGGATGTGGAACAAGGATCCTAGTCCTCTGTCAGTGACATTGTTACAGAACCTTGTAGAGTCTTCTGAGTCTTTAGACCTAACCTCTTTTCTTTATTCTACATTTCTGTTTTTGGGTTTAATATTTCTACTATAGACTTAGCATATGTGTTCTTTTGTGTGTGTGTGTGTGTGTGTGTGTGTGTGTGTGTGTGTGCTGGGAATTGAACCCAGGTCCTCAGCATGCTAGGTGCTGTCTCTGCCACTAAGTATATCCCTAGTCCTGTGTTCTTAAATTTGTGATTTTTATGACTTGATAGTGACTCTGAAAGTCTATAATTTGTAATAATTTATGATTTTGAAAGTCAAAAACTTCAGTTGTGTGTGTTATGAGGCTGGATGGATTCTGTTCATTGTGGTGGTAAATGTTCTCCATTTTTATGACACGGAATAGTATTTTTTTATACTTTATATTATGCTGGTATTTATGAAAAAGTTCTGATGCGCATGCAGGACTTGAATCTTCGGAGGTCAGTGGCTTCTCCCTATATCTTTCCTTTTTGTCAACAAACTTGACATTGCACACGTGGTATTTGCCTTGTCATTTCCCTTGATTTCCTGGGCTAGGGAAATGTTAGGTTATACAGATACTACCTTCACAACATCTTTCAAATCTTTATTCCCACTGCCACTTTATAAATTTAAGCATTTTAAAATTTTATTCTTGATTGTTAAAATACCTTAGCTGCATTTACTCAGTGTTTAGGCCTTTAACCTATAAAATATTCTGTGTTTTATTTAAAGACATTGGAACTCATTGTTCACCTAACTAATGCTAAATTCTAGATAAATATTTGTTCAGAGATCATTTCTCTTTAAAAATTTTTTAGCCTTATTTCTTTTTTGAATTAGTACATAAAAATTGCACATATATGTGGAGTACCATGGAGTTTTTGGACATATATATACACTGTGTAATGATCAAATCACGGTAATTTAACCTGTTCATCACCTTGTTTACTCCTTTTTTTTGAGGAGGGGGCACCAGGGATTGAACTCAGGGGGACTCAACCACTGAGTCACATCCCCAGCCCTATTTTGTATTTTATTTAGAGACAGGGTCTCACTGAGTTGCTTAGTGCCTCTCTGTTACTGAGGCTGGCTTTGAACTCGCCATCCTCTTGCCTTAGCCCCACCGAGTCACTGGGATTACAGGTGTGTGCCACCATGCCTGGCCTCTTTTCCTTCTTTGTGGTAAAACATTCAAAATTGTCTAACTTTTTTTGAAATATACAATGTGTTACTGTTATCTACAGTCACCCTATTGTGCAGAACACCAGAACTTATTCATTTCTCTATTTTCAGAAACCTGTTTTTTTAAAAAAATATATATTTATTTGGGGATTGAATCTTGGGCCTCATGAATGCTAGGCAAATGGAAAGTCTTCTACCACTTAGCTATATCCCAGTTTACTCCCCCACCCCTTTAAAATTTAGTTTATTTTAAGATAGTCTTGCTGAGTAACTCAGGCTGGCCTTGAACTTGAGTTCCTCCTGCCTCAGCCTGCCACTCCACTTGGCTTTAATACTTTCCACTTTATTAGAAAAATCAGAATTAGATTTTCTTTTTCTTTGTTCCTTAGGGTCCTTGCTTTTCTTCATCATAGCTTGGATTTACTGAGATAATTTTGTCTCTTAGTAAGTTTTTTTGGGGCCCAGGCTGTTTAATTTACTGTTGTATAACTAGGGTGAATTTAGTACTTGAAGCATAGTTATTTGTCTGAATATTTTTTAGAGACATAGATATTTGGTCAATAAATATTCTAATTGACTGTTAATATCTCCTCAGAAAATGAACTCCTTAGTGACCTGTCTCATTCATTGTGTCTCCAACCTTCTCATAGTTTAATGCATTCATTAAATATTTATTGTTAGGCATTTGCATATACTTATTTAATTATTAGTCTAAAAAGCTCTTTCTTCTTGCCTCTATTAAAATTCTGCCCAAGTTGTAACTCAAACTCTTCTGTGAAGGATTTCCATGTGAGATCCTTATAGAATCCTTAATTGGGGTTCAAAAAAATCTGTTAATCTCCTAAAATTCCAGTTCTCAAAATTCTGTGATCCAAAAAGTAAGAACTTGGGTTCTAAGATGTTAAATGAAATAGTGATTAAGTTCATGGTTAAATAGATGCTTGATAAATATTTATTCCTGGGGCTGGGGTTGTAGCTCACTGGTAGAGCTTTTGCCTAGCATGTGTGAGGCACTGGATCCAATCCTCAGCACCACATAAAAATAAATAAATAAAATAAAAGTATTGTGTCCACCTACCACTAAAATTTTTTTTAAAATTTATTCTTAGCTTTCTTTCTGTAACACATTCTTTAATCCATTCCTATGTATATATAGGTGCTGAATAAAAACTTGCTGAATGAGTTGGTGGATCAGTGTTTTAGTACTTTTATCCTTTTGTGTTCATTTATATTATTTATTTATTTATTTATTTATTTATTTATTTATTTATTTATTGTTTTGGTACCAGGAATTGAACCCAGAGGCCCTTAACCACAGAGCCATACCTCCAGTCCTTTTTATATTTTATTTAGAGACAGGGTTTCACTGAGTTGCTTAGTGCCTGGCCAAGTTGCTGAGGCTGACTTTGAACTCTCGATCCTCCTTCCTCAGCCTTATGAGCTGTTGGGATTACAAGTGTGTGCCACTGCATCTGGCTTATTTTTGCTTTTAATGTGCAAATTACTAAAGGTCGGAGCTATGACATCATTTTATCTAAGATAATGCCTAGCCAGGAGTGTTCACAGTAGATGCTAAGTAATAATTTATTGAATGAATGAATGAATCAATAGAAAACTATGCAAATATTTTGAATTTGGGTGATGTGAATAATAATGATAGTATATTAGAAATAGACAAGTAAAGGAAATGGAAGATTTTGGGGGATGGGAGAAGATGAGTTCAATTTTAGTGGTTAGAATACCTTTAGTACTACTGAAAATTAACAAATGGGCTCATCTTTACCCTGCATTACAGTGTTAGTACATTGCAAAAATATAGGACAGGGATGGAGTTGTGGCTCAGTGGTAGAGCACTTGCCTGGCATGTGTAAGGCCCTGGGTTCTAGCCTCAGGACCGCATATAAATAAATAAATAAATAAAAGATCTATTGACAACTAAAAAATATCTAAAAAATGTATAGGACAGAAAACACACAAGGGAAGGTGCATAACATGTAGAGAACTAAATTACTTTGAATTACTAGAGATTGAAATTGAAGACATAGTTGGTAAACTAAGACTCAAGGAACCTCTATTGAACCGAGTGCCTCACACATGCTAGGTGAGTGCTGTGCCGCTGAGCCACAACCCCAGACCCTAGTTTTGTACTTTCTTGGTAAAATCCCAGTGGTTACCTTGGTAATTATTAGTTTTTATCAGTAAGTATTGTTTTTCATTATTAATCAACACTTGGGGTTCCAAAGTAGTTTGAAAGCTGGAGCTGTTGAACCAAGGCTTAGCCTGAAGGAAGAGGAAAAAGTTCTTAGGAATGGTGGAACTGGGAGGGGAAGCCGAGACTGGAAGTCAGGAAAGTTGGGCTTACACGGAATGCATTGTTAGTGAGACATAGTTGACCACCATTTTTTTTATCGTACCTCATTGTTAACTTTGAATACCTTTTCTTTGAACTAGATACATGTATACAGTGAATGTACAGTTGGTGAGAAAAAATTGACATAAACTTGAGCCTCCTGCTGTTGTCTTCACTAGATACACTATCAATATTTGACTACTTCTAAACTTAGTTTTGGGCTTGCCACAGTCTGACCTTCACATTGTCTCCTATCTCTCTAATTCATTCTCCTTTTAGGATTTTTTCTCCAAAAATTGGTCAAACTTTTTGGAACTTCCAGCCATTGATTTTATTTCAGAGCATTTATTATTAATTAATTAATTAGTTTATTTTTACAATGCTGGTGATTGATCACAGGGCCTTGTACATGCTAGGCAAGCATTCTACCATTGAACTATACCTCAGCCCTCCAGTCGTTGATTTAAAAAGCATTTTTTTGGGGGGGTTACCAAGGATTGAACTCAGAGGCACTCAACCACTGAGCCATATCCCCAGCCCTATTTTGTACTGTATTTAGAGACAGGGTCTCACTGAGTTGCTTAATGTCTCACTATTGCTGAAGCTGGCTTTGAATTTGCGATCCTCCTGCCTCGGCCTCCTGAGCTGCTGAGATTACAGGCATGTGCCACTGCACCTGACTTGATTTAAAAAAAAAAATTTTAAAAACTTTTTTATTGTCAGTTCATGCCTTTACTTTCTTCTGTATCCAGCTTAACTTTTCATGGACTATCAGAATCATTCCCACCTCTCACCTCCCTTGTCTCTTTTCCCTCAGTCATACCTGCCTGGCAAGCCCCTATCCTTGATTAAACCAACTTTTCTACCTATTCTGCACCTGAATGTGACTGGAAGAAAAAAACCATACTGATATCTAAATATGTGTTCACTAACTTCAGGGAACCTGTCAGCAGTGACAGTCAATCTTAGGGCATTTCACTAGTCTATTAACTTTCCTACTCTTTTTTTTTTTTTTTTTTTTAATGTTCAAAAAAATTTAAGTTGTTGATGGGCCTTTATTTACTTAATTTATTTATATGCAGTGCTGAGAATCAAACCTACTGTCTCACACTTGCTAGGCAAGTGATCTATCACTGAGCTACAACCCCAGCCCCAACTTTCTTACTTTTAAATGATAGTTTAACTTTTCTTTTCCCCTGAATCTTCAATACTCTTTCTGTCCTTTACTTCCTGTTTCACTGAGGGAAAATAAAAAAGAAAATCAGAAGAGAGATTTCATAAGCTCACCCTATCACTTGGCTTATGTGTATGCATACCCATATTCTTTGCTTTCCCACCTATTAGTGTGGGTCATCTGTTCCTGCTCCTATCTTAAGGCCGACTCCTAATTAAGAGTTGCATGTAATTAAGAGTTTTGTTTTTTCAAAACTGGAGGAATTAATAATATTTGACTTCAGAATATACTAGAAAGCTATACTAACCAAAACAGCATGGAAAAATGCTCAGCATCACTAATCATCAAGGAAATGCAAATCAGAATCTCAATGAGATATCACCTCACTCTAGTTACAATGGCTGTTACCAAAAAGATAAAACAAGTGCTATTGAGGATGTGGCTAAAAGAGAACACTTACATACTGTTGATAGGAATGTAAATTAGTACAGTCATAATAGAAAACAGTATAGTGGGTTCCTCAAAAAATTAAAAAATAGGGCTGGGGAGATAGCTCAGCTGGTAGAGTGCTTGCCTCGCAAGTGCAAGGCCCTGAGTTCCATCCCCAGTACCGCAAAAAAACAAAAACCAAAAACAAAAAAACAAAACAAAAAAATAGGTTAGGGGTATAGCTCAGTGGTAGAACATGTATGTAGCATGTGCAAGGCCCTTGGTTTGATCCTTCTGCCCAAAACAACAGCAGCAACAACAACAAAACTAGAATTAACATAAGCAGCAATCCCAGTGGTATGAAATCAGTATGCTGAAGAGACATCTGTACTGCCTTGTTTGTTGCAGCACTATTCACAGTAGTCAAGATTCAGAATTAACCTGTTTGTCAATAGATAAATAGATAAAGAAAATGTGGGATGTATATCTATATCTATATCTATATACACACACGCATATATATATGTATGTATATATACACATAGTATTTGTGTACACATGCACACATACTAGAATACTATTCAGCCATAAGAAAACAAAAACTTATTGTTTGCCACAACACGTAGAAACCTGAAGGGCATTGTTAAGTGAAATAAGCCAGACAAGATAAATACTGCATGGTGTCAATAATATGTAATCTAAAAATGTTGATGTCATAAAAGTAGAGAGTAGCATAGTGGTAACCAGTGAAGGTGGAAGGAAGAGGGGATGGGGAAATGTAGGCAAATGGGTACAAAGCTGCAATTTGAAGGAATAAATTCTGGTGTTAATTGTTCTGTAGGTTAACTAGTTAACAATGTATTGCACATTTCAAAGATTTTGAATGTTTCACCACACAAAGTTTGAGTTGGTGGATATATTAATTACCTTCATTAGATCATTACAGTGTATACATGTATTGAAACATCACATTGTACCCCGTACATTTGCACAATTAGTTTGTATTGATTAAAATTTTGAAAAGCTGGGCATAGTGGCACACACCTGTAATCTCAATGACTGGAGACTGAGGCAAGAGAATTGCAAAATAGAGGACAGCCTGGTAATTTAGTGAGACCTTGTCTTGAAAAAATAAAAAATAAAACAATTTTCACATCCAAACAGGCTGGGGATGTAGCTTAAGTAGTAAAGGGTAATAAAACAACAACAAAAGGAGGGCTGGGGTGTAACTCAGTGGTAGAATACTAACCTAGCACACGAGAGACCTTGGGTTCTGTCCCCAGCACAGGAAAAGAAAGTTCTGTTCGTGTGATCTTTTCAGGTTCTGCATCATTAATTTTTCTTTTCCATTGATTGATTCTTGTCATTTGGTGTCATTTTTCCCATCTTAAAATATCTTCATTAAGATTATAACTCCCTTATCCATTCATTTGATTCAACAAGTTTCTTTGTTCGTTTTTTGAGTACTGTGGGGTTAGGCAGTGAGAAAGGCCAACAACAGTCCCTTAGGAAATTTCATATAACTTGACCTGGTGTGTTTGACATGGTTGATCATTCCACTGTTTGACTTTTGGGATCATGCTCTGTTGATTTTCTTTATGTCTCATAGGAAGTGCTTCAGGGAATTCAATCTTTGATCTGCTTCTGTCTTTATTCTTTTTATGTGTTCTCCTCACATTTTCTTGGTTTTTATTCCATCTGTGTGTTGATGATTCCTGCATTTGTTTCTCTGTTCTTGACCTTTTTCCTGAGTTCTAGACTACTGTTTCTAGTTGCCTGTGTAACATTTCCGTTTGAGTAGTTCAGATCTCTTAATCTTAATATATCTCAAAACAGAACTCTTGATGTTCACTCGCCAGTCTGCTGCTTCCCCACCTTTTCCCATGTCAACAGATGGTTCTGCCATTCATTCATTCATTTACCCAGACCAGAACTTGAAACTCTTTAATTCTTTTCTTAACTTCACATTCCACATTTAGTTTTTCTGGCCTGTTTGGTGTTTCATTCAAATTGCATGAGGCGTTTCCCCACCATCTCCACCACTATCCTAGTCCTATCCTGCATCATCTGGATTACTGTAAAAGTCTCCTAAATGTCTTCCTGATTCTATTTTTACCATCCTCTTTACCTCTCTGTGATATTCATCACAATTTAGATCAAGATCCAAAATGTTGACTTTATCCTACAAGATTCTTTGTGATGTGATCCTGTCCTTTTCTAAACTTGTTTTCTCCCATTCTTCCTCTGCCCACCAGTTCTAGCCACACCTTAGTAATTCCTGAGTATGTTAAGCATGCTTTTACCTGAGGACATGAAAAAATTACTATTTGAGGACTTTTGCGCTTGATAGTTTTCTTTACCCGAGGTGCCCTTTTCCAGATGGATATATGGCTTTCTCATTTCATTCAGGTCCCTGTTTAGATATCATCTCAAAAAGGCCTTTCTTGACCAGCCTTTCTAAGGTAACTCTCTAGGTCACTCCTTCTCCTCTTTGTAGCCATGTCCTTTATTCATGTTATTGTCACATATTTGTTATTTATTTTATTTCACATTAGAATAGATGCTTTCCTGATGGAAGGAATTTGGGTCTGTTTTTCTCACTTCTGTATCTCTAGCCTCTCTAATTATACTTTATATATAGAAAGTACCACCAGGTGCAGGGTCACACACTATAATCCCAGTGGCTTGGGAGGCTGAGGCAGGAGGATTGAGAATTCAAAGCCAGCCTCAGCAATTTAGTGAGGCCCTAAGCAACTCAGTGAGACCCTGTCTCTAAATAAAATACAAAAAAGGGCTGGGGATGTGGCTCAGTGATTGAGTGTCCCTGAGTTCAGTACCCCATACCATAAAAAAAAAAAAAAAAAAAAGAAGGTACCAAACAACCTTTCACCCCCTTATTGGATTGAACCCAGGGCTTTGTGCATGTTTGGCAAGTGCTATACCACTGGGCTACATCTCCACCCCTTAATAAGTACTTCTTGCCTGAATACATAGTGAATGAGATTGAGTCAAATTCTGATTTCAGATTCCAACTCTGTGACAAGTTACTTAAGTTTTCTAAGCCTTAATTATCCCATATGTAAAGTGGAGATCATATTATTACCTATTTCATAGCATTTTTGTAAGGATTTAATAAGTTAATCTCTTTGAAACATGACAGCCTGATATCAAGAAGCTCTCAATAGTAGTTAATTATCATGTTTCCAAGATACATGCACAGAATTTAGTAATATAGAGTTCATATTTTTTTTTGCTATTCTCAACTGTTTTTAGAAAGACATACAATAGAAAAAAATGTCTTGACCTTTGATTTGATTAGTGTTATTGACCTATTCTTACTTTGTTCGGCTTGAAAGGGAGACATTAATTTGTGTAATTTTCCCTTCAGAGAAAATTTCAGATTTCTTTATTAAGTAACTGGCGTAGAAGGAAAGCATAGTCTCCTTAGGTTTTAGAATATAATTAAGAACAGATTAAGCCCAGGGGACCCACATTTTAAAATTTTTGATAGCATCTCAGGCATGCCAGCTTCAGTATAGCAGTGCTCCTTAAGGGAGAAGCTGAGTAGCATGTAAACACATTCTTTAACCCTTAATTTGTTGGTATTATAATGTTGTCAGGCCTTCTGTTAGGAACTTAGGAATGTTTTTAAAAGCAGTTTAGAAATAGTTGGTAATAATTTTAAAAAAGCCCTTAAGTAATTTCAAAGGAATGTTACCAAGATAGTTTTGTTTGGGTAACACAGGAACATTTTAAGTCCTGCTTTTGATCAGTGAAAGAAAAGGAACACTGTATATTAGCTCAGCTTTTGGTCTTTATTTTAGTAAAGAACACTAGGTGCTACCAGAGGTGTATTCAAAAGAACCTAATTTGGTAGAACCTAGACTTCATTTTTTCTACCAAGGACTTATAAGACCACCTGAGGAAAGGGCGGACAGGCCGGACTGGAAATGGCTTAATCACCTCCACCCATATTTCTTTCCCAGAACTAAGTTACAGGGCCATGTAGAGTGCTGGAAAATGTCATGTAGCTTGTGCCCAGAAGGACAGAAAATCATGTTTGGTTAACATCTAGCTACTCCGTGCTATAGCCCTGAGAACTATATTGAGCCCCAGTATAGTTCTTAGCTAGAATGATACAGATATCCTTTATTTTGGTTATAGAAAACCTAAAATTATAGTATGCTTTTATTCCTTCTAGGCCCATAGTTTTGGGTGACAACCATTTTGAGTGCAAGGAAAGTCCTTTCCTGTGCATGGAAGAAGATCTGAAAAGCTTGTTTTCTTTTGCCTATGGTAGAAGCTGATCTTTGGCAACCCCCACTGTCCTTCAGGCCTTGACATAAAACTGACAGTGAGAGCTGTCTTTAGACTCTCTCACTTTGTTAGCCCAGCCATGTAGAAGAGGACAAAAGTCAAAAGAGATTAAAAAAGAAGCCAGAGAAGCCAGGTGACTGGTTCCTAGCTGTTTTTACATTAATAGGCTCTTGGAAGGATGTATGACCTAGACAGCCTAATTATAAAAGTGCTTAGACTTTTCAATTTTTTAAGTTATGGTGAAATACATTAGGCCTGGAGCTTATCATTATTGACATTGAGTACATTCAGAGGTTGTGTATTCTTCACTACTGTCTAGTTTCAGAACATTTTTATCACTCCAGAAAGAAATCTCCTGCCTTTTAAGTAGTCATTCCCAGTTTATTCCTTCCCTAGTCTTTGGCACTAATCTGTCTTTTGTCTTTATGGGTTCTGGATATTTCCTATAAATAGTACATAATATGTATACTTTTGTGTCTGGCTTCTTCCACTTACTGATGTTTTTTGTTATTAATCACATTGTACCATGTATTAGTACTTTATTCCTATTTGTGGCTGATTAGTATTCCATTTTATGTATATTACATTTGGTTTATTTGTCAGTTGATGGACATTTTTGTTTTTCTGTTTTGGTGATTGTGGTGCTATGAACATTTGTATGCAAGTTTCTGTTTGACTATCTAAATTTTTTATTTTGAGACAGGGTCTGTTAAAATTGCTTAGGGCTTCTTCACTAAGTCACTGAAACTGGCCTGGAACTTGGAATCCTTCTGCCTTAGTCTCCTGAGTTGCTGGGGTTACAGGTGTGCACCACTGCACCTGGTTTGGTAATTCTTTATTTAACTTTATTTTTTTTTTTCTGTATACTGGGGATTGAACCCCAGTTCTTATTTTATTTATTTATTTTTTCATTTCAAGACAGAGTCTTGTAGTGGCTGAAGTTCTCACTAAGTTTCCTAGGCTGGTCTTGAACTTGGGATCCTCTTACCTCAGCCTCCTGAGTTGCTGGGGTTATAGGTGTGCACCACTGTGCCCAGCCTTTATTTAACTTTTTGAAGAACTGCCAAACTGTTTTTCACAGTGGATAGACCATTTCGATATTCCCCTCAGCAATATATGAGGATCCTAATTTCTGTGTTTTTGCTACACTTGTTATTTTCTTTTGTGTAAAATTATGGCTGTCCTAGTGGATGTGAAGTGGTATTTCATTATCTTTTTGATTTTAATTTCCTTACTAGGTAATAATATTGAGCATCTTTTTATTTATGTATTGACCATTTGTATATCTTATTTGTAGAAATGTCTAAGTCTTTGTCTGTTTTCAAACTAGGTTTTTGTTGTTGAGTTGTAAGAGTTCTGTAACTCTGCAAGAGTTGCTGAGGCTGTTTTTGAACTTGTGATTCTCTTGCCTCAGCCTTCTGAGCTCCTGGAATTATAGGCATGTGTCATCCCACTGGCTTTGGTGTTATATTTTCTAAATGAAGTCTTTGAGTGTCTTGAAAAAAGTACTTGATCACGTATACCTAAATACCTGTCTTATGTCTATATTTTCTCTCTCTCTTTTTTTCTTTTTGGTGCTAGGGTCCTAGGACCTCTGCCACTGACTTATATTCCAAACCCATGTTTATAGAATTTCTTTTGCCCCAGTGAAAAATTAAATTCTTACTTGGTAATCAGAAATGGATATTTTAATTCTCATTTTGTTAAAAATTGTTTGATTATGAAACATTATAGATTTATAGAAATGTGCTTTAGACACTATGTACTTACTGCCTAGGGTAAATAGCATTTATGCTTTAGAGATTTTTTAGAAGTAAAATGTTAGAGGTACCATTAGCACCCTTTTTCTTCCCCTTCTTCAAGAGGAAACAACTGTTCTAAAGATAGTGTGCATTAAATGTTGTATTGGGGGAGGAGAGAGACCTTTTTTACTAAAGATATTTATCTATAAACAAGATGTAGCAGTATTTGTTTTTAAATTTTATGTCAGTTATGTCATACTATATGAATCCTTTTATTCTGTTGCCTTTTTTTCCCCTCAACATTTAAAAAAAAATTTTTTTATATGATGCTGCTGAGGATTGACCTAGTGCCTCACATGTGCTAGGCAAGCGCTCTGCCACTGAGCCCTGGCCCTCAACATTGTTTTTGAGAATTACGTGTGTCGTAGATGTGCAAGCATCTTCTGTAAAGGATCAGATAACAAATATTTTAGGCTTTATCATACTGTATTTGTCACTATTACTCAATTATGCTATTATAGTGTGATAATATCCATAGGCAATATGTAAATAACTAATTGTGTTCCAGTAAGTTTATGCTTAGAAACTAAAATTGGGATTTCATATAATTTTTGTATTCTTCATATTAAGGATAATATTTCATGAAATGTTATTTTGATTTGTTTTTCAACCACTTAAAACAGAAACATTATTTTTACCTTCTTGACTGGATATAACTGACTACAAGTGGAATTTGGCTTGCCATTTGTAGTTTGACAACTCCAATCTATGTTAATACATTTAAGTCAGTTTCATTAATCATTAACTGCTATGTAGCATTATTTTGAATAAATGACAATTTATTTTTATAGTAATGGACTCAAGTTATTTCCATCTTCTCTATTATAGTGCTACAGTAAATATTACCTTATGAATATCTCCTGCATACATATGCAAGAGTTTTTCTTGCTAGGTGAATTGTCAGATACTTTCTAAAGTGATTTATGCCAATTTGTATTTTGATCAGTGATGTTTTCCTGTGTTTTTGTCAACTCTTGTTATCAGGTTACTACTTTTTGTTCATTGAACTTTTTGTTAATTAGATTTCAAAGGCATATTAGTATTTTAAATAAATTTCCCTTTTTGCTAATGAGATTCAGAATTCTTTCATTTAAACCTGTGCCTATAATCCCAGCGGCTTGGGAGGAGAGGCAGAAGCATTGAGGTTTCAAAGCCAGCAATTTAGCAAGGTCCTAAGCAATTAGTGGACTCCCATCTCAAAAATAAAAAGGGGGATGTAGCTCAGCGATTTAGTGTCCCAGGGTACCAAAAAAGAAAAAAAAAAAAAAAAAAAGAAAAGAAAAAAGAAAAGAAAAAAAAGTCTTGTTTGTATTGGATCTTTACTAAGTATTATTTTTAAAAATATAGTTTTTAGTTGTAGATAGACATAGTACCTTTATTTTATTTATTTTTATGTGGTGCTGAGGATTGAACCCAGTGCCTCACACATGCTAGATGAGTGTTCTGCCACTGAGCCACCACCCCAGCCCAATATCTATGTTTTTTATTGTGCCTATTTTTCTCTACTATACATTTTTGTATGTCAGAATATCCCTTATTTTTGTAGCAGAACATGTATTTTTGTGGTTCCTCCTTTCCCTTTTAAGACCTGTTTATTGTAAAAATATAAGAAGTACAGAAAAGCACCAAAAACGGATACATGACTTAGAGGATTATAAAATAAACACATCCTTAGAACCCCTAACTGGGTCAAGAAGAACTTTGTTGGTCATTCCAAAAACTCCTCTCCCTCTGCCTCATCCCATCACAGCCCCTTTGTCCCTTCAAAAGTAATCATTACCTTGACTTAAAAAGCGATCACTGTCTTGCACTTCTTTATAGTTTGGAATGTAGTTAGAATATCCATGCATTACTCATTTTCTTTATTATCTATTAAATATGCAGCAGTGTCCAGTGGCAATACTATTACCTCTAATAATGTTTACTGAAAACTGCTCATTTTTTAATATGCTGTCAAAATTCTCTCTCCACCCATGTTTTGTGGTTGACCTATATCTACATTGTCAGATAATACAGCCATTATATATTATATGCATTCCCTTTTAATTTACATTTATTTTTAATTCTACAAATAATTATATAATTCTAATCAGTATACTGAAGTGACTCTGGTGACTTTAATTGTCTGAATCTTGTTCTTTAGCCTGTCGAAACAATATTCCTCAAGTTATTTCACATTGATAATAATTTGGCTGTATGTTTTACCTTGAAAGTGAGTTTTCCTGGATATAAAATCCTTGGCTTACATTTGCTTGATATTACCTTAGATATGTAATTCTATTTTCTTCTGGTTATAAAGAATTGCTGTTAAAGTCTAATTACAATCAACATTTCTTTTAAGTCACATGTTCTTTTTTTAAATGATCACAGGATTTTTTTTTCCTTTAAGGTCCAAAATTTTACTAAAATTTATTCTGATGTTGGTCATTTGGATCTTTATTCTCATGTACATGGTTGGTTCTTTTAGTATGTCGTTTTGCAATTTCTTTTAAATTTCAGAGAAATAATTTACTTGTGTTTCTAGTATTTGTTCTGTTGCCTTGCCTTGATTTTTTTGTTGTGGGGGGGCACCCGAGGATTGAACTCACGGGGCACTCAGCCACTGAGCCACATCCCCAGCCTATTTTGTATTTTGTTTAGAGACAGGGTCTTGCTGAGTTGCTTAGGGCCTCACTAAGTTGCTGAGGCTGGCTTTGAACTGGTGATACTCCTGAAATAACCTCCTGAGCTGCTGGGATTAGAGGCATGTGCCACTGTGCTGGCCTTGCTTTGATTTTTAAATAATATTTTTAGTTGTAGATGGGCACAATACTTTGATTTTACTTACTTATTTTTATGTGGTGCTGAGGATCGAATCCAGTGCCTCACACATGCTAGGCAACTGCTCTCCCACTGAGCCACAACCCTAGCCCCTTGCATTTTTTTTTTTTTCCTGGAGAGTGGAGAGATTCATCTGTATTGAATTGTCTTTGCCTCTCTTCATATAATTTTCTATAAAGTTTTTTTTAATTTCTTCATTAAACAAATACAACTCCCATTGTATTTAAGAAGTCTCCTAAGATATTGTCTGTCTTGTGTTCTTTTGAGTTTAGTCTTTCTTAACTGATATTTTCTTTTAATTTTTTTCTTTTCACCTCATTTGTGAAATTTTCTAATTTCAATTCATGTTTTGTGTTGTAAAATATATTTTAAGAAGTTTTAAAATGTTATATAAGGAAAGTTTAATGTGTTTATGTACATTTCTTTCTGTATCCTTTCTTTTAGATTTCCTTTTGTTTAGAGAACTTTCTTTAGCCTTTCTAGTAGGTTAAATCTGCTGCCAATAAAGTCTCTCAGTTATCTTTCCCAAAATAATTTCCTCCAGGTATATTGCTTCTTGGTTCTTTTCAACACATGATAAATATTGTGCTACTTCCTCTGGACTTTGTGGTTTCCAATGAGAAATTTGTCATTCAAATGATCTTACAGATTGTTATTTTTCCTCTGCTTTCATTTTTTTCTTTATGATTTTTCAGAATTTTAATTATGATGTGTCTTGTCAGGTATTTCTTTGGGCTTATTTTATTTGGGGTTCATTCAGTGTTTTTTTTTTTTTTTCCAGCCTCAGTTTGTTCTCAGAGCAACAAGCATGGCATGGGGTTTGGGGGCTTGTGTCTTGGAGACAAGGGCAGGGTTGCAGGTCTGTCTTCTTGGCCTGGGAATATTTGGGGTCCCCCAGCTGGGCCATCCAGATCCCCCTTCTGGAATCGCCAGCTCTCTCCTCAGTGGACAGGAGGGTGGGTGGGAGGGCAGCTTCACCCTGCGGGAGCCACCATCTCCTCTCCTCAAAGCTGTAGAGCAGTTTTACTAGGTAAACTTTGAACTTCTCTGGCATTTCTGCTGTGTTGTCAATGGAGTCTACAGTTGGAGCATCCTGGTTTGTTTGGAGTGCTTTATTCCCTTTTTTTCATTCTGTTTGTGTGTCTTCCCATCTAGCCGTGGAGATCTGAGGCAGTACAGTTTCTACCCTGTAGACTTATAGTGTCCCTGAAGGTTTCCAGTACCTCACAAATCTGGGTTTCAGTTTCCATAGGCTCCACCACACTGCAGTCCCAAGATGGCTCCTGGATCGCAGGCGATCGATCTCATTCAGCTTTTTGAATCTGTAGATTTATGTCTCTTGACATACTTAGCAAGTTTTTAGTCATTATTTATTTTAGTACTTTTTCAGCCTTTTTCTCTTTCTCCCTTCCTTTTGAGACTTGGATGACATGAACTTTAGATCTTTTGTCATTGTTCCACAGGTTCTTAAGTCTCTGTTCATTGTTTTCAGTCTGTTGATCATATTGAGTGATTTCTATTCTTCTGTCTTGATTTTCACTGTTTCCTTCTTTGGTCCTCTTCTTTTTGCTGTTTAGCCTATCCACTGAGTTTTTAATTTTGGTCATTGTAGTTTTTAGTTTGAAAGTTTCCATTTGGCTTTTCTTAAAAAACTTGTTTTATTTCTTTGCTGAGACTTTTTAATTTTTCACTTGCTTCAAGAATGTTTGTAATTATTGAAGCATTTTCTTTACATATGTTTAATACACTTCTTTCTCTCACTTGCTCTGTTACTTCTGTTGTGTTGATTCTTCTGTAGAAAACCATTTTGATTTTCTTCTCATTTTCTTTTGTGTATACTTCTTGGATTTTCTTTTTGATTGCCATGGAGACTACATGTAACATCCTAAATTTATTATAGTCTGATTTGAATTGGTACCAAAATAAGTTTAATTGCATACAAAAACTCTATACAACTCCATTTACCCTATTTATTTATTTATTTTGTAATGGGAATTGAACTCAGGGGTTGTCTACCAGTGAGCTGCATCTCTAGTTCGTTCCTTCGTTCTTTCTTTCTTTCTTTCTTTCTTTCTTTCTTTCTTTCTTTCTTTCTTTCTTTCTTTCTTTCTCTCTCTCTCTCTCTCTCTCTCTCTCTCTCTCTCTCTCTTTCTTTCTTTCTTTCTTTCTTTCTTTCTTTCCTTTCTTTTCTTTCTTTTCTTTCTTTTCTTTCTTTTTTGTGGTGCTGGGGTTTGAACTCAGGGCCTTGTGCTTGGGTTCAGTACTACCTGAACTATATCCCTAGCCCTCTTTTTTTATTTTGAAACAGGGTTTCATTAAGTTGCTAAGGATGGCAATTGAACTTGAAATCCTCCTTTCTCAGCCTCCTGAGTTGCTGGGATTATGGCATGTATCACTGCACTTGGCTTGTATGTTGTTTTTGTGATACATCTTCAAACATTTGGTGTCTAGTAACATAGATTTATCATTTTTTAAAATGCTTTTGTCTTTAAATCATACAGTAAAAAAAGTATAATTACAAACCTAAAATACAATAACACTGGCTTTTGTATTTGCCCATGTAGTTGCTTTCATTGGAATTTTTTTTTTTTGTCATATGACTTGAAGTTTTTGTTTAGTATCCTTTTATTTTGATCTGAAGCACTCCTTTTGGCATTTCTTATAGGGTAGGTATAGTGTTAACTGACTCCCTCAGCTTTTGTTTATATGGTAGTGTTTTAATTTCTCCCTAATTAAAAAAAAATTTCTTTTAGTTGTTGATGGACATTATTTTATTTATTTATTTACATGCAGTGCTGAGAATTGAACCCAGTGCCTTACACATGCCAGGCAAGCACTCTACCACTGAAGTACAACCCCAGCCCACCTCCCTAATTTTTAAAGGACAATTTTACTAGGTAATAGAATTTCAGGTTAATAGTGTTCTCTTTCAGCTATTTAAATGTGCTGTCTTGCTTCATTCTGGAGTCTTGTGTTTTGGGGAGAAATCAGCTGTTAGACTGATAGGGATTCTCTGTATTCCATAAGTTTCTTCCCTCTTGCTACTTTGAATACTGTAAACTTACTGTTGGCTTCAGCAGTTACATATGTCACTATGTGAATTTCTTTTAGTTGAACTAACTTGAAGTTTATTGAGCTGGGACATGAACTTTCATGTCTTTCATTTTTTGGCCATTATTTCTTCACATGTTCTTACTGCCCCCTTCTCTCTCTTGTTCGTTTCTGGAATTCCCATAATTCAGACATTGTTTCACTTGACCATGTTCTTCAGTGCCCTTTAGTTCTATTAATTTTTTAAAAAAATCCTTTTTCTTCTGCTTCTTGGAATTTATAATTTTAGTTGTTGATTCTGTCTTTGCATGCTCAAATCTTCTGTTAAATTCCTCTATTGAGTTTATTTTAATTACTTTCCTTTTTGTCTTTAGAGTTTGTTTTTTAAAAGAATGATTTGTCTTTTTGTTGATATTCTTATTTTGTTCATACATTAGTTTCCTGATTTCTTTCTGTTCTTTGAATGTATTTGTGACAATTGATTTAAGTCTACTACTAAGTCCAATGTCTGGGCTTCTTCAGGGATGGAAGTTTGTGTCAATTTATTTTGTTACTCCCCACCCCCCGTTTTTTTTTTTTGAAGGTGTACTCTTGCTCTGTTGCCCAGGTTGAACTCATGGGCTTATTAGGCAGTCCTCCTGCTTTAGGCCCTTTACCCCCTGAAATTGGGACTGCATGCATATACTTTGACACCTTATTTAATTATTTTATTGTGGTTTTTTTTTTTTTTTTTGCCATACTGGGGAATCGAACCCAGGGCCTTCTGCTTGCGAGGCAAACACTCTACCAGCTGAGCTATCTCCCCAGCCTTATTTTATTCCTTTGAATGGGCCATACTTTAATGTTCTCTGTGTGCTTTGTGATTTTTTTGTGGAAAATTGAACATGTAAATATTGGTAACTTTGGAAATCAGCTTCTTTCTATTTACTTTCTAGTTTCTTTTGATTATTGAAGACTTTAGTAATCTGTGTAATGCATTTTCCCTATCTTGTTTGCAGAAACTGTTCTTTTCCATGTTTGGTCATTAAAGTCTGTTTCTTGTCATGTTTAGATTTTCTTGATCACCAGGAGTTGTCACCACACACACACACACACACACACACACACACACACACACACACACACACTTCTGCCAGTCTTATAGCTTTGCTTTTTGCTGGGACTTTATTTCAATACTCAGCTAGATTTGCATACTTGATCCTGAAGAACACTGTGAAAGATCTTTCCTGAATATACAGTTTACCTGGACATGCATGTGACTTTCTAAATTACCTAGAACACACAGATATTTTTGATTGCCCTAATTTTCCAAAGAAGCTCTTCCCTGTCCTTGCTGACATTAGGTGGTCTGTTTTATGTCTCAGTTATAATCTTTTGCTCCAGGTGGCTTTGGGTGTTTGGATTACCTTTCATTGTTTTTGAGTATTAGCTGCACCTTTTCCACTTTGATCAGATTCTCAGGTGTAATGAGAAGAGCACGTCTTGCTCTTTAGGTGGTTCCTTAGACAAGTTATATCAACACAACTGCCAGTCATGGTGGTGCACACCTGTAATCACAGGGGCTTGGGAGGCAGAGGCAAGAGGATCAAAAGTTCAAAGCCAACCTCAGCAATTGACTTCTCGATTAAGCTTTCTCTTCGTTACTGTAAACCTTTGACTATTTTCAGAGTTCTGATGAAGTTGGTTCTGTCAGTTCTGCTTGTTTTTTGGTGTTTTTGTGGGAGGATAAGAATTTGGAATGGTAGTATACACCATTTTGCTGGTGTTATCTCTGGTTTTATTTAAATTTGTGTTTCCTTAAGAAATAATGTTGAAGATTGTTTCATGTATTCAGTTGCTGTACATTGTTGAAATGTCTCAATTTTTTGTGCATTTTTTTACTCTTACATATCTTTTTTAAATTTATTTTTTCATTAACTTTTTTGGACAGTGATAAATACTTAAAATTTTTTTCATACATGTATATAGGGTAATAATGTATGTCTCAATCTAATGTCCTTCCCATTCCCACCTGCCCACCTCTCCCCTCACTCCCCTCTATACAATCCAAAGTTCCTTCATTCTTCCCTACCCAATCCAACTATGGGTCAGCATCCACTTATCAGAGAAGACATTCAGCCTTTGGTTATTTGGGATTGACTTATTTCACTTAGCATGACTTCTCTAGTTCCATTCATTTACTTGCAAATGCCATAATTTCATTCTTCTTTAAGGCTGAGTAACATTCCATTGTGTATATGTACCACATTTTTTTAATCCATTCATCTGTTGAAGGGCCTCTAGGTGGTTCCATAGTTTTGCTATTGTGAATTGAGCTGCTATAAACATTGATGTGGTTCCATCTCTATAGTATACTGATTTTAAGTCCTTTGGGTATAGGCCAAGGAGTGGGATAGCTGGGTCAAATGGTGATTCCATTTCAGGTGTTCTGAGAAATCTCTATACTGCATTCTAGAGTGATTGCACCAGTTTGTAGTCCCACCAACAATGTATGAGTGTACCTTTTTCTCTACATCCTCACCAACACTTATTATTGCTTGTATTTTCGATAATTGCTATTCTGACTGAAATAAGATGAAATCTTAGAGCAGTTTCAATTTGCATTTCTCTAATTGCAAGGGATGATGAACATTTTTTCAGATGTTTGTTGATCAGTTGTATTTTTTCTTCTGTGAAGTGTCTGTTCAGTTCCTTAGCCCATTTATTGATTGGGTTATTTGTTTTTTTGGTGTTAAGTTTTTTGAGTTCTTTATATATCTTGGAGATTAGTGCTCTATCTGAGGTGCGTGTGGTAAAGATTTTTTTCCCATTCTGTAGGCTCACTCTTCAAATTGTTGATTGTTTCCTTTGCTGAGAAGAAGCTTTTTAGTTTGAATCCATCCCATTTATTGATTCTTAATTTTGCTTCTTGTGCTTTAGGAGTCTTGTTAAGGAGGTCAGGTCCTAAGCCTGATGATTTGGGCCTATTTTTCTTTTTTTAGGTGCAGCGTCTCTGTTTTAGTGCCTAAGTCTTTGATCCACTTTGAGTTGATTTTTGTGCTGGGTGAGAGATACAGCTTTAATTTCATTTTGTTACATATGGATTTCCAGTTTTCCCAGCACCATTTGTTGTGTAGGCTATCTTTTCTTCAGTGTATATTTTTGGCACTTTTGACTAGTATGAGATAACCGTATTTATGTGGGTTTGTTCTGTGTCTTCTATTTTGTGCCATTGGTCTACATTTCTATTTTGGTGCCAATACTTGTCATTTTTTGTTACTATTACTCTGTAGTATAATTTAACGTCTGGTAGTGTGATGTCTCCTGCTTCCTCCTAAGGATTGCCTCGGCTATTCATTTTTCCAAATGAATTTCTTGATTGCTTTTTCTTTTTGTATGAAGAGTGTCATTAGGATTTTAATAGGAATTGCATTGAATCTGTAGAACACTTTTGATAGTATGGCCATTTTGACAGTATTAATTTTGCCTTTCCAAGACATCGGAGATTTTTCCATCTTCTAAGGTCTTCTTCAATTTCTTTCTTTAGTGTTCTGTAGTTTTCGTTGTAGAGTTCTTTCACCTCTTTTGTTAGATTGATTCCCAAGTATTTTATTTTTGTTGACGCTATTGTGAATGGGGTAGTTTTCCTAATTTCTCTTGCAGTGGATTTGTTGCATATATATAGAAATGCATTTGATTTATAGGTATTGATTTTATATCCTGCTATTTTGCTGAATTTGTTTATTAGTTCTAGAGATTTTCTGGTATAGTTTTTTGGATCCTCTAAATATAGAATCATGTCATCAGCAAATAGTGATAGCTTGGGTTCTTCTTTTCCTTTTCATATTCCTTTTTTTTCTTTGGTCTAATTGCTCTGGCTAGAGTTTCAAGGACGAAGTTGAGTAGAAGTGGTGAAAGAGGGCATCCCTGCCATGTTCCAGTTCTTAGAGGGAATGCTTTCAATTTTTCTCCATTGATGTTGGCAATGCGCTTAGCATAGATAGCTTTTACGATGTTGAGGTATGTTTTTACTAGCCCTATTTTTTCTAGTGTTTTGAACATGGAGATGTGCTGTATTTTGTCAAATGTTTTCTCTGCATCTATTGAGATAATCATATGATTCTTGTCTTTAAGTCTGTTGATATGATGTATTACATTTATTGATTTCCATATGTTGAACCAACCTTGCATTCCAGGGATGAACCCCACTTGATTGGGTGCACTATCTTTTAAATATATTTTTGTATGCAATTTGCCAGAATTTTATTGAAAATTTTTGCATCTATATTCATGACAGATATTATTGGTCTGAAGTTTTCTTTCCTTGATGTCTTTTTCTGGTTTTGTATAAGGGTGATATTAGCCTCATAGAATGAGTTTGGAAGGGTTCCCTCCTTTTCTATTTCATGGAATAATTTGAGAAGTACTTGCGTTAATTCTTCTTTGAAGGTCTTATAAAACTCAACTGAGAATCCATCTGGTCCTGGGCTTTTCTTGGTTGGTAGGCTTTTGATGGCTTCTTCTATTTCATTGCTTGAAATTGATCTGTTTTAAATTGTGTATGTCCTCCTGCATCAGTTTGTGTAGATCATATGTCACTAGAAATTTGTCAATGTCTTCAATATTTTCTATTTTATTTGAGTATAAATTTTCAAAATAGTTTTTCATTATCTTCTGTATTTTAGTAGTATCTCTGTGATATTTCCTTTTTCATCACGAATTTTAGTAATTTGAGTTTTCTCTCTTTGTTAGTGTGGCTAAGGATTTATCAATTTTATTTATTTTTTCAAAGCACTAACTTTGTTTTGTCAATTTTTTGAATTGTTTCTTTTGTTTCAATTTTATTTTCAGCTCTGATTTGAATTATTTCCTGTCTTTTGCTGCTTTTGGTGTTGATTTGTTCTTTTTCTTGGACTTTGAAATGTAATGTTAGGTCATTTATTTGTTGACTTTTTATTCTTTTAATGTATGAGCTCAATGCAATGAACTTTCCTCTTAGCACTACCTTCATAGTGTCCCAGAGATTTTGATATGTTGTATTGTTGTTCTCATTTACCTCTAAGTATTTTTTTAATTTCCTCCCTAATTTCTCCTTTTAGCCATTCATCATTCAATAGATGCTATTTAGTCTCCAGGTGTTGGAGTAGCTTCTATTTTTTATTTTATCATGGATTTCTAGTTTAATTCTGTTATAAGCTAATAGAATGTAGGGTAGTATTTCTTTTTTTTTTTTAATATTTGCTGAGAGTTGCTTTGTGGCTTAACATATGGTCTATTTTAGAGAAGGATCCATGTGCTGCTGAGAAGAAAGTGTATTCACTCAGTGATGGATAAAATACTGTATATATTGTCTAAATTATTGATTGTGTCATGTAATTCTATAGTTCCTTTGTTTAGTTTTTGTTAGAAGAGCTCTCCAGTGGTGAGAGAGGTGTTTTAAAGTCACTTAGTATTATTGTGTTGTGTTCTGTTTGATTCTTGAAATTGAGAAGGGTTTGTTTGATGTACAGAGATGCTCCATTGTTTGGGGCATATATATTTATGATTGTTATGTCTTGTTGGTGTATGATTCCTTTAAGCAATATGAAATGTCCTTCTTTATCCCTTCTGACTAACTTTGGTTTGAAGTCCACTTTGTCTGATATGAGGATGGAAACCTCTGCTTGTTTACTCAATCCATATGAGTAATATGTCTGTTCTCAACCTTTCACCTTCAGCCTGTGGGTGTCTTTTCCTAGGAGGTGAGTCTCTTGAAGACAGCATATTGTTGAATCTTTTTTATTTTTTTTTTAAATCCAATCTGCCAGTCTATGACTTTTTATTGATGAGTTTAGGCCATAAACATTCAGGGTTATTAATGAGATATGATTAATATTCCCAGTCATTTTGGTTTAACTTGACTTAGTTTTTCCTTTGATTGACATTTTCTTTAGTGTAGTTGCTCCCTTTGCTGGTTTTCATTTTGTTTTTTTTTTTCTATTTCCTCCTCATGGAATATTTTGCTGATAATGTTCTGTAGTGCAGGTTTTCTAGTTGTGAGTTCTTTTAACTTTAGTTTATTGTGGAAGGTTTTTATTTCATCTTTAAATCTGAAGCTTAATTTTGCTGGATATAAAATTCTTGGTTGGCATCCATTTACTTTTTCTTTCTTTCTTTAGTTGTTGTTCGACCTTTATTCATTTTTATATGGTGATGAGGATTGAATTCAAGTGCCTCACACATGCTAGGCAAGCACTCTGCCACTGAGCCATAACCCCAGCCCATTGGCATCCATTTTTTTTCAGAGCTTGATATATGTTATTCCAGGACCTCCTGGCATTGAGGGTCTGGATTGAGAAATCAACTGAGATCCAAAGTGGTTCCCCCATACATAATTTAGTATTTTTCTTTTGCAGCCTTTAAAATTCTATTCTTAATCTGTATGTTAGTCATTCTCATTATAATGTGTCTTGGTGTGGGTCTGCTGTAATTTTGTACATTTGGGGTCCTATAAGCCTCTTGTACTTTATTTTCCATTTCATTCTTTAGATTTGGGGAGTTTTCTGATATTATGTTATTGAAAAGGTTGTGCATTCCTTTGGTTTGTATCTCCATGCCTTCATCTATTCTGATAAATCTTAAATTTGGTCTTTTCATGTTATCCCATATTTCTTGGAAGTTTAAAAAAAATTTTTTTTTAATTGTCAGGGACCCCTATTTTATTTATTTATGTATGGTGCTGAGGATTGAACCCAGTATCTCACACATGCTAAGCAAGTGCTGTTTCCACTGAACCACAATCCCAGCCCTCTTGGAAGTGCTGTTCATGGTTTCTTACCATCCTCTCTGTGCAGTCAACTTATGTACATATTTTGTCTTCATTGTCTGAGGTTCTGTCTTCTAAGTGGTCTAGTCTGTTGTTGATACTTTCCATTGAATTATTAATTTGCTTTATTGTTTCCTTCATTTTGAGGATTTCTGCTTGATTCCTGCTTATAATCTCTGCCTCTTCATTGAAGTGATCTTTCACTTCCTGTAATTTCTTTTCAATACCATCCTTTATTTTGAAGATTGGTCTCTGTGTTTTCTAAACTCCTTCTCTGACATTTCTTCTACTGTGTTGTCTATGGATTCTGTTGTTGGAACATCTTAGTTTGTTTGAGGCACTTTGTTCCTTTGTTTTTTCATGTTGTTTGTGTATCTTCTCATCTAGTGGTACAGAGCTGAGGCAGTACAGATTCTACCCTGTAGTTGTTTAGTGTCCCTGAAGGCTTCTAGTACCTCACCTTTAAGGGGGAGACCAATATTAACAGTATCCAATGCAAATGATGTACCACCTTAAACCAATGACTCCTCTTAAGGTGTTATTAACAGTAGTGTCACAATAGACAGAAATGAAGGATTCAATTATTGTCTACAATAAAAACAGTAAGTTTGCTAAAAGGATTTACTGTTTTAAATGATGGACAGTGAGGGACCAGAAGTAGTGTAAGATGTGATGTTTATGAGGGCGAGGAAGAAAAGATGGGGTAAAAATTTATAGTAAGAGTGAGGGAAGAATTAATAGAGGATGGCTGTTAGCATGAAAGAAATGAGAAAGAGAATCTAGGGAGACAGATTTTTCTTTTTTAAAGTAAAAATAGGGACTGGTGTTGTGGCTTAGTGGTAGAGCGCTTGCCTAGTATGCGTAAGGCCCTGGGTTTGAGCTTCAGCACCACATAAAAACAAAATAAAGATATTGCATCCACCTACAACTAAAACAAAATATTTTTAAAAAAGTAAAAATATAGGAATACCCCACAAAACTGTCATATACTACTCAGACATCCTATTCCTCAATAAATTGATGTATGAAAAATATTTGGATTCAAAGATGGTAGTGGTGTGAGACAAATGGTGGGAAAAAAAGAGGAAAGTCTTAATGGAAAATTGAGTAATTGCTTCCGTTGGCTTTCAGAAGTGTTCTCAGCTTCTCTTCTCCACCGATAGGTGGGGTTGTCTGAAGTTTGATGCTAACTCTAGTCCAGAGGGTGCCCGGCCAGTTGGGTGGGTGAGCTGATAGCAAGATGCCCTCACACCCTCTTGTAGTTTTCCCATCCGTTGTAGCTGGCCCCTTCCATCCCTGTACACTTCAGGACTCACTGAGCTGGAGAGAGCCCAGTTTTCTCTAGTTTTGTCCACTTGTGCTCCCCCGAGGGAATTTGCTCCAAGTCTCTGGCTTTCCACAGGCTTTCCATACTCAGACTGGCCCGCACAAACCCAGCTGCAATCTAATGGACCTGGACTTCAGCTTCCCTAGACTCTATGTTGCTGCTGTCCCAAGATCTCAGTGCCCTTTCAGCTTGCAGAGAGATCCCCAAGGATGTGCTCACACAAAGGAGTGACCTTGCAAAGAGAAAGCCAGATGGCAACCACTATCACACCAAGCAGAAAAACCTCAGGTGCAACCAGACCTGCAGATACCCCAATGTATCTTCAGGCTCTGGCCTGAGTCGGGTCCTCAGACCCAGGTGGCCACACCCTGAGATGGCGGTGGCTGGGCGGCAGACCTGCAGTCCTTGGCTGTTGCCCCAAAATGGTGGCAGCCATGTGTAACCAAACCTGCAGGCACTGTGACAGTGAACTTCCAGGCAGCAGTGGGCAGCAAGCGATGGGCTGATGATCTGCAGGTGGTCTGCAGATTAACAGTGGATAGTCAGTGGGTGAACGATGGGCAGTGGGTGATGTTAGGTGAAAGACAGGTGATAGGCAGTCAAGAGACTGGCAAATGGGCAAATGGCGATGATACGGCGGCAGTCAGTAGGCTTTGTGCTGGCAGACGGCGGATGATGGTGGTGGACGAAGGGGTTAAACAGCAGGGGATTGGTGAGCAGCGAAGACTGCCTCACAGAGAGACAGTATTTCCTCTGTTTGAATCCTGAGTTATGGAGCAGAGTGACAAGGAATTCAGCCTCCCTCTAGTCTACCTTTTTTTGCATGTTTTTATTGGCTTGTGAGAGATCTCTATATATACTGAATGACTGTTCTTTACCAGGTGTGTTTTGGAAATATTTTATCCTTGTTTTTGATTTCTTTTCTTTTTTTTTAAATGTATTTTTTAGTTGTAGGTGAACACAATACCTTTATTTTTATTTTATGTGGTGCTGAGGATCAAACCCAGGGCCTCTTGCTTGCTAGGCGAGCATGCTACCGCTGAGCCACAACCCCAGTCCTTATTTTCTTTTTTTAAGCCTTTTTTGAAGAGCATACATTTTAAAATTTGCTGATGTTTAATTTATAAAGTCATTCTTTTAAAAATTGTACTTTATGTCCTAAGAACTTTACCCACCTCAAAGTTAAATATTTTTTAAAATTTTTCTTCTGAAAGTAGTTTTATACTTTTAAGTTTTCTTTACAATTCATTTAGAGTAATTTTTGCATGTTGTGCTGATATGCTTGAATTATGGGTCAAGGTTCATTTATTTTGCATGTAGATATCATTGAGAAGCTTTTTAATATAGATTAAGAGAATGGACTTTGATAAATGTGGTGGCATTTGACTCTTGGCAGGGTAGGTTTTGCCACAGATACAGAATTCTCTTTACCAATTGGATTGCTAGTCATGTGGGAAAAGTCAGCTTCCAATGAGAGTTAACCCATTTTTTTTCAACCTGGTAAGTTTTTAATGTGTATAGTCCTATTTTCAGCTGTGAATCCTTTGCCTACTTGGAATCCTATCCTTAAGAGCATAATATAAGTATATTGCTAGTCTTGTGGGTAAAATTAGTCTGAGATTTGAAGGAGGGAGATGGTTCTGAGCCAACGGGTAGGGAAGTCTGTGAGGACTACCTACAGCAATAGGAAAAATATCCATAATTCAGTAGTCTCGAGTTAAAAGAGAAAGAAATAAACTCTAAAGAGTTGAAAGGAACATGGAGAGATTGAATAAGCCTAGGAGTTTCGTTTTTGAATAATGGATACTACAATGGAGAAATATAGGTTATATATAATTCCTGCCTTGCTACCTCCAATTCCACTTTAGAAAACATCTCACTTCAGAAAGAATGTTATCAACTGGGCATGTGGCTCGTGCCTGTAATCCCAGCAACTCAGAAGGCAGAGGTAGGAGGATTACAGGTTCAAGACTAGCCCGAGCAATTTATATAGGCCCTGAATAGTTTAGCAGGACCTTATCTCAAAATAAAAAATAAAAAGGGCTGGGAATGTAGCTCAGTCATTAAGTGCCTCTGGATTCAAACCCCAGTTAACTCCCCTCCCCAAATAAAAAGAATATTACCGTACAAGTGAACTGACTTTTATAGGATTTACCTGAAGCCTGAAGTCTTAATGTATTTGGGCTGCTATAACAAAATTCCATAAACTGGGTAGCTTATAAACAATATAAGTTTATTACTTACAATTTTGGAGGCTGGGGAATCCAAGATCAAGGTGCTGGCACATTTGGTCTCTGGGGAGAGCTACTTTCTATTTCATAGATGGAGCCTTCTTGCTGTGTCTCTCGTGGTGGTAGGGTAAGAGATGTCTCTTGGGTCTCATTTGTAAGGACTGTAATCTCATTCATAAGGGCTCTGTTCACATGACCTAGTCAATTCCCAGAGTCTCCATCTTTTACTACTGTCACCACGGGGGTTAGGAATTCAGTATATGAATTTTAAGGAGACATAAGCTTTAAGATCATAGCACTTACATTCATTTGATTTGGAAAGTAAACTAGTTGCAAACTTGAATACTTGATTATCAATTTCAAATTTGTTACAGAGTCCTCACAGTTGATCAGCCTCTGTGGTGGCATCGTATAGCAAGTTGTTGATTTATTCTTATTGCTGTCAAACTTTGGTGTGCTTCAGAATCACCTGGATGGCTTGTTGAAACAGATTTCTGGACTCACCACTGGAATTTTTGATTTTGTAGATCTGATATGAGGTCTGAGAACATGCATTTTTAACAAGTTCAGTTAAAAATGAAGTTATGCTAATTTGGGGAACCATACTTTTAAAATCACTGTTTTAGCCAAGAAGAGAATTATTCATGTCTGATTTGGTTTTCTTTCTTTTGGACTCAACATTTATAGTTCCCTAATGGTTGTTGGAAAACTACTGTGCTTTGTAGTTTTGCTAATATTTACTATTGCCATAGCAGTGTTTCATTTGTAAACTTGTTTTTTTTCTCTTTTTTTAAAATTAATTAATTAATTAATTTTTTATTGTAAACAAATGTGATACATGTTGTTTCTGTTTGTACATGGAGTAACAGCATACCATTTGCATATTCATACATTTACACAGAGTAATGATGTTTGATTCATTCTGTTATTTTTCTCCTTCCCCCCACCCCTCCCACCTCTCTTTTCCCTCTATACAGTCCCTCCTTCCTCCATTCTTGCCCCCCTCCCACCCCCCATTACGACTCATCATCCGCTTATCAGTGAGATCATTCTTCTTTTGGATTTTTGAGATTGGCTTATCTCACTTAGCATGATATTCTCCAATTTCATCCATTTGCCTGCAAATGCCATAATTTTATTATTCTTTATGGCTGAGTAATATTCCATTGTGTATATATACCACAGTTTCTTTATCCATTCATCAATTGAAGAGCATCTAGGTTGGTTCCATAGTCTGGCTATTGTGAATTGAGCAGCTATGAACATTGAAGTGGCTGTATCTCTGTAGTATGCTGATTTTAAGTCCTTGGGTATAGGCCGAAGAGTGGGATAGCTGGGTCAAAAGGTAGGTCCATTCCAAGTTTTCTAAGGAATCTCCACACTGCTTTCCAGAGTGGCTGCACTAATTTGCAGTCCCACCAGCAATGTATGAGTGTACCTTTTTCCCCACATCCTCTCCAACACCTATTGTTGCTTGTATTCTTGATAATCACCATTCTAATTGGGGTGAGATGGAATCTTAGTGTAGTTTTGATTTGCATTTCTCTTATTACTAAAGATGGTGAACATTTTTTCATATGTTTGTTGATTGCTTGTAGATCTTCTTCTGTGAAGTGTCTATTCATATCCTTAGCCCATTTGTTGATTGGGTTATTTGTATTCTTTGTGTAGAGTTTTTTGAGTTCTCTATATATTCTGGAAATTAGTGCTCTATCTGAAGTATGAGTGGCAAAGATATTCTCCCACTCTGTAGGCTCTTTCTTCGCATTGCTGATAGTTTTCTTTGCTGAGAGAAAGCTATTTAGTTTGAATCTATCCCAGTTATTGATTCTTGCTTTTATTTCTTATGCTATGGGAGTCCTGTTAAGGAAGTCTGAACCTAAGCCAACTAGGTGAAGATTTGGACCTACTTTTTCTTCTATAAGATGCAGGGTCTCTGGTCTGATTTCAAGGTCCTTGATCCATTGTGAGTTGAGTTTTGTGCAGGGCGAGAGATAGGGGTTTAGTTTCATTCTGTTGCTTATGGATTTCCAGTTTTCCCAGCACCATTTGTTGAAGAGGCTATCTTTTCTCCATTGCATATTTTTGGCACCTTTGTCTAGTATTAGAAAATTGTATTTATTTGGGTTTGTGTCCGTGTCCTCTATTCTGTACCATTGATCTACCTGTCTATTTTGGTGCCAATACCATGCTGTTTTTGTTACTATTGCTTCGTAGTATAGTTGAAGTTCTGGTATTGTGATACCCCCTGTTTCATTCTTCCTGCTAAGGATTGCTTTAGCTATTCTGGGTTTCTTATTCTTCCAGATGAATTTCATGACTGCTTGCTCTATTTCTGTAAGGTGCATCATTGGGATTTTAATTGGAATTGCATCGAATCTGTATAGCACTTTTGGTAGTATGGCCATTTTGACAATATTAATTCTGCCTATCTAAGAACATGGGAGATCTTTCCATCTTCTAAGGTCTTCCTCAATTTCTTTCTTTAATGTTTTGTAGTTTTCATTGTAGAGATCTTTTACCTCTTTGGTTAGATGGATGCCCAAAGTATTTTATTTTTTTTTTGAGGCTATTGCAAATGGAGTTGTTTTCCTCATTTCCCATTCAGCTGTTTTGTCGCTTGCATATAAAAATGCTTTAGATTTATGTGTGTTGATTTTATAGCCTGCTGTTTTGCCGAATTCATTGATGAGGTCTAGAAGATTTCTGGAGGAGGTTTTTGGATCCTCTAAATATAGAATCATGTCATCCGCAAATAGTGACAGCTTAAGTTCCTCTTTTCCTATTCGTATCCCTTTAATTTCTTTAATCTGTCTAATTGCTCTGGCTAGAGTTTCGAGGACAATGTTGAATAGAGGTGGTGAAAGAGGACATCCCTGTCTTGTTCCCGTTTTTAAAGGGAATGGTTTCAGTTTTTCTCCATTAAGAATGATGTTCTCCATTAAGAATGATGTTCCTAGTTCCCTATTTTTTCTAGTGTTTTGAGCATGAAAGGGTATTGTATTTTGTTGAACGCTTTTTCTGCGTCAATTGAAATAACCATATGATTCTTATCCTTAAGTCTATTGACATGATGGATTACGTTTATTGATTTAAGAATGTTGAACCATCGTTGCATTCCAGGGATGAACCCCACTTGATCGTGGTGCACAATTTTCTTAATATGTTTTTGGATACGGTTTGCCAATATTTTGTTAAGGATCTTAGCATCTATATTCATCAAGGATATTGGTCTAAAATTTTCTTTCCTTGATGTGTCTTTTCCTGGTTTGGGTATGAGGGTGATATTAGCTTCATAGAATGAGTTTGGTAGGGTACCCTCCTTTTCTATTTCCTGGAATACTTTGAGAAGTATTGGAATGAGTTCTTCTTTGAAGGTCTTGTAGAACTCGGCTGAGAATCCATCTGGTCCTGGGCTTTTCTTGGATGGTAGATTTTTAATGGCTTCTTCTATTTCATTGCTTGATATTGATCTGTTTAAAAAATAGAGATACTGCCTCCTGTATGTCCTCCTGGTTCAGTTTGGGAGAAGCATATGTCTCTAGAAATTTGTCAATGTCTTCGGTACTTTCTATTTTGTTGGAATACAGATTTTCAAAGTAGCTTCTCATTATGTTCTGTATCTCAGTGGTGTCTGTCATGATATTTCCTTTTGCATCATGCATTTTAGTAATTTGAGTCTTCTCTCTCCTTCTCTTTGTTAGTGTGGCTAAAGGTTTGTCTATTTTGTTTACTTTCTCAAAGAACCAACTTTTTGTTTTGTCAATTTTTTGAATAGTTTCTTTTGTTTCAATTTCATTGATTTCAGCTCTGATTTTAATTATTTCCTGTCTTCTACTTCTTTTACTGTTATTCTGTTCTTCTTTTTCTAGGGCTTTGAGCTGTAATGTTAGGTCATTTAGTTGTTGACTTTTCATTCTTTTCTGGAATGCGCTCCATGCAATGAATTTTCCTCTTAGTACTGCTTTCATGGTGTCCCAGAGATTTTGATATGTTGTATCGTTGTTCTCATTGACCTGTAAGAATTTTTTAGTCTCCTCCCTGATGTTTTTTGTTATCCATGTTTCATTCAATAGCATATTATTTAGTCTCCAAGTGTTGGAGTAATTTCCCTTTTTTATTTTGTCGTTGATTTCTACTCTCAGTCCATTATGATCTGATAGGACACAAGGCAGTACCTCTATTTTTTTGCATTTCCTAAGGGCTGCTTTGTAGCACAACATATGGTCTGTTTTCGAGAAGGTTCCATGTGCTGCTGAGAAGAAAGTGTATCCGCTCGTTGATGGATGGAATATTCTATATATGTCTATTAAGTCTAGGTTATTGATTGTGTTATTGAGTTCTGTGGTTTCTTTGATTGGATTTTGTTTGGAAGATCTATCTAGTGGTGACAGCAGTGCGTTAAAGTCGCCCAGAATTATTGTGTTGTGGTCTATGTGATTCCCGAAATTGAGAAGGATTTGTTTGATGTACAGGGATGCACCATTGTTTGGGGCATAAATATTTACTATCGTTATGTCTTCCTGATTTATGGTTCCCTTAAGCAGTATGAAATGTCCTTCTTTCTCCCTTCTGACTAACTTTGGCTTGAAGTCCACTTTATCTGATATAAGGATAGAAACCCCCGCTTTTTTACTGAGTCCATGTGTGTGGTAGGTTTTTTCCCATCCTTTCACCTTTAGTCTGTGGATGTCTTTTTCTATGAGATGAGTCTCTTGTAGGCAGCATATTGTTGGGTCTTTCTTTTTAATCCATTCTGCCAGTGTATGTCTTTTGATTGATGAGTTTAGGCCATTAACGTTCAAGGTTATTATTGAGATATGATTTGTATACCCAGTCATTTGGCTTATTTTTGGTTTTTAAGTTGGCTTGGTTTCTCCTTTGAGTGGTTTTTCTCTAAGGTAGTTCCTCCCTTTGCTGACCTCCATTGTTGTTTTTCATTTCCTCCTCATGGAATATTTTGTTGAGAACATTCTGTAGTGCATGCTTTTTCTATTTGTAAATTCTTTTAACTTTTGTTTATCATGGAAGGATTTTATTTCATCTTCAAATCTGAAGGTTAGTTTTGCTGGGTATAGGATTCTTGGTTGGCAACCATGTTCTTTCAGAGCTTGAAATATGTTGGTCCAGGCACTTCTAGCTTTTAGAGTCTGGGTTGAGAAGTCTGCTGCTATCCGTATTGGTCTCCCCCTATATGTAATCTTATGTTTTTCTCTCGCGGCCTTCAAAATCCTCTTTATTTTGAATGTTAGGCATTTTCATTATAATGTGTCTTGGTGTGGATCTGTTGTGATTCTGTGCATTTGGTGTTCTGTAAGCCTCTTGTATTTGATTTTCCATTTCATTCTTCAGGCTTGGGAAATTTTTTGATATTATTTCATTGAATAGGTTGTTCATTCCTTTGGTTTGTTTCTCTGTGCCTTCCTCAATCCCAATAGTTCTTAAATTTGGTCTTTTCATGATGTCCCATAGTTCTTGGAGATTCTGTTCATGATTTTTTACTATCTTCTCTGTTTGGAGAACTTTATTTTCAAGATTAAATATTTTGTCTTCATTGTCTGAGGTTCTGTCTTCCAAGTGGTCTAGTCTGTTGGTGATGCTTTCCATTGAGTTTTTTATTTGGATTATTGTCTCCTTCATTTCAAGGATTTCCGTTTGGTTTATTTTGAGAATCTCTATCTCTTTGTTGAAATGATCTTTTGCTTCCTGCAGGTGCTCTTTCAGCTTATTGGTACTATCATTCATTGCCTGCATTTGCTCTCTTATCTCATCCTTTGCTTCGCGAATCATCTTAATCATTTATAATCTGAAGTCCTTTTCTGACATTTCTTCTAACATACTGTCATTGGGTTGTATTACTATAGAATCTAGATTTGTTTGGATCATTGTCTTCCCTTGTTTTTTCATGTTGTTCATGTATCTTCCCCTCTAGCAGTGCAGATCTGGGGTATTGCAGATTTCCCCCTATAGGCTTATAGTGGCCTTATAGGTTTCCAAAACCCTTTCTTTAAGGGGAGATCAATATTAGCAGTGCCCAATTCAGACACTATGCAATCCTAGACCAAATAGCCCCTACAAGGACAATAACAATATTGTCACAATAAACAGAATGAGTTCAAATATTATCTTCAGTAAAACAAACAGATTTGCAATAAGGTCCGCAGTTTCTAATGGAAGACAAAGAAGATGCAGAGGGATGTAGAATGTGGCTGTTAAAGGGATAAGAAAAGAATATACAGAAGTTCTAGATAAGAGAAAGGGTGAGAGTGTAATCAAAAGAAATCGGATGTTAGCATGCAAAAAAGGGAGAAAGAGACTCTGAGGGAACAGGTAAACAAAAGGAAAAGAGAGCAAGAAAAGTAAAGAAATGAAAACAAATTTTTTTAAAAAAGTAGAAAAAAGAAAATCTACAGTATAACAGTCATACACTAATGAAACTTCCCAGTGTTCAGTAGCCTGATGCATGAGAGGTACCTGACAATGAGCTTCAAGTCTCCAGCAGGCGTCTAAAGATGGGAGCTATGGCTTCCAGGATTATCCAAGATGGCTGCTCTGGCTTCGAAATGTGTTGGCAAATGGGGAGCTGCAGCTCAGGGGTGGACGTGGTCAGCTGGCGGTCCTGGAGACGGGATGCGGTTCGTCCAGCAGAGGTCCTGGAGGTCAGTTGTGTTTGGTGTGGTTGTGGGATCCTGGAGGCCGGGTGCAATCAGTCAGTCTGGTGTGCCGGTGATAGGGTGCAGTCACTTGGTCTAGGGGTCCTGGCAGCAGGGAGCAGTCGGTCTATGTGAGGGCCCCAGAGGCAGGGAGTGATCGGTCGGGCTGAGGGATCCTGGAGATGGGGCTCAGTCAGTCTGGCCAGGTGTCCTACAGGGCCTGGCTGTTGTCTCAAAATGGCGGCAGCCACGTGTAATCAAACCTGCAGGCACTGTATCGGTGAACTTCCAGGCAGCAGCAGGCAGCTGGTGCTCCACTGGCGGTTGGCGATCAGTTTGCTGAGTGTTGTCGGACGATCGGGAGGTGAACCTCCTGCGTTGGGTGATGGATAGGAGTAAGGCAGGTGATGGACAGGTGAGAGGCAGGCAAATGGCTGATGATAGACGCCTGACAGTGAGCAATCGAGAAAATGATATCCTCTGCTTGAATCTGGCGTTAGGGAGCGACATGGAACGCAGCCTCCCCCTAGTCTGCCATCTTGGATCTCTGTAAAATTGTTTTTCCTCTGTATTCTCTTACTGCCGAGCATACCACCCAAGGCAGAAAACTGCCATCCTTGATGCCTTCTTCTCCTTAACTCCCTATTTTAAGAATCATTTGACTATAGAAATGATAGAAAACAATATAACCTAATTTAAGCAGAAAGGAAGAGATTTTTAAAAAAATTTTTGATTCATTGTACACAAATGGAGTACAACTTTGGTTTCTCTGATTGTAGACAAAGTAGAGTTACACCATTTGCATAATCATACATGTACATAGGGTAATAATGTTTGTCTCATTCTGTTATTTTTCTTTCCCCCCACCTCCTCCCACCCCTCATTTTCCTCTATACAATCCATCCTTCCTCCATTCTTGCCTCCCTCCCCAACCCCTTTATGTATCATCATCCACTTATCAGAGAAATCATTTGACTTTTGGTTGTTTGGGCTTGGCATATTTCACTTAGTGTGATATTCTCTAATTCCATCTTTATGGCTGATGTTCCATCTCATGTTCCATTGTGTATATATACCACAGTTTCTTTATCCATTCATTTATTGAATGGCATCTAGTTTGGTTCCACAATCTAGCTTTTGTGATTTGAGCTGGTATAAACATTGATGTGACTGTGTCACTGTGGTATGCTGATTTTAAGTCCTTTGGGGATAGGCCGCGGAGTGGGATAGCTGGGTCAAATGGTAGTTCCATTCCAAGTTTTCTAAGGAATCTCCATACTGCTTTCCAGAGTGACTGCAGCTATTTGCAGCCCCTCCAGCAATGTATGAGTGTACCTTTTTTCCCCACATCCTCACCAACACCTCTTGTTGTTTGTATTCTTGATAATTGCCATTCTAATTGGGGTGAGATGAAATCTTAGGATAGTTTTGTTTTGCATTTCTCTTATTACCAGAGATGTTGAACATTTTTTCATGTATCTATTGATCAGTTGTATATCTTCTTCTGTGAAGTATCTGCTCATTTCCTTAGCCCATTTATTGATTGTGTTATTTGTATTCTTTGGTGTAAAGTTTTTTGAGTTTTTCATAAATTCTGGAGATTAGTGCTCTATCTGAAGTGTGCATGGCATAGATTTTTCTCCTATTCTGTAGGCTCTCTCTTCACATTGTTGATTGTTTTCTTTGCTGAGAAAAAACTTTTTAGTTTGAATTTATTCCAGTTGTTGATTCCTGTTTTTATTTCTTGTGCTTTGGGAGTCATGTTAGGGAAGTCTGGTCCTGAGTTGACATGATGAAGATTTGGACCTACATTTTCTTCTATTAGGTGCAGGGTCTCTGGTCTAATTCCAAGGGCCTTGATCCATTTTGAGTTGAGTTTTGTGTGGGGTGAGAGATAGGGGTTTAGTTTCATTTTGCTGCATATGGACTTCCAGTTTTGCCATGATGAAGAGGCCATCTTGTCTCCATTGTATGTTTTTGGCACCTTTGTCTAGTATGAGAAAACTGTATTTATGTGGGTTTGTCTCTGTGTCCTCTATTCTGTACCATTGATCTACCTGTCTATTTTGGTGCCAATACCATGCCATTTTTGTTACTATTGCTCTGTAGTATATTTGAAGGTCTGGTATTGTGATACCCCCTGCTTCACTTTTCCTGCTAAGGATTGCTTTAGCTATTCTGGGTCTCTTATTCTTCAAAATGAATTTCATGATTGCTTTCTCTATTTTTAGGAGGTGCATCATTGGGATTTTAATTGGAATTGCATTGATTCGTATAGCACTTTTGGTAGTATGGCCATTTTGACAATATTAATTCTGCCTATCCAAGAACATTGGGGGATCTTTCCATCCTCTTCGGTTTTCTTTAATTTCTTTCTGTAGTGTTCTGTAGTTCTCATTGTAGAGGTCTTTCACCTCTTTTGTTAGATTGATTCCCAAGTATTTTATTTTGTTGAGGCTATTGTGAATGGGGTAGTTTTCCTAATTTGTCTTTCAGAGGATTCATCGCTTATGAATAGAAATGCATTAGCTTTATGAGCGTTGATTTTATATTCTGCTACTTTACTGAATTCATTTATGAGTTCTAGAAGTTTTGTGGTGGAATTTTTTGGATCCTCTAAATGTACAATCATGTCATTGGCAAATAGTGATAGTTTGAGTTTTTCTTTTCCTATTTGTATCCCTTTAATTTCTTTGGTCTGTCTAATTGCTCTGGCTAGAGTTTCAAGGACGATGTTGAGTACAAGTGGTGAAAAAGGCATCCCTGTCTTGTTCCAGCTCTTAGAAGGAATGCTTTCAATTTTTTTTTTTTTTTTTTTTTTTTTGGTATTGGGCATTGAACTCAGGGACATTTGACCCCTGAACCACACCCCCAATCCTATTTTGTATTTTATTTAGAGACATGGTCTCACTGAGTTGCTTAGTGCCTTGGTGTTGCCGAGGTTGGCTTTGAACTCACAGTCATCCTGCCTCAGCCTCCCGAGCCACTGGGATTACAGTTGTGTGCCTCTATGCCCAACTAGGAAGAGCTTCTTATGAGAGTACAGTGGCATCCCATTGAACACAAAACAAAAAGGTTTGCTAGACCTTGTAAGGTATTAGAAATGTAGAAAACTTTAAGAAGTATGGTTGGAAGTTAGTAAGGAAGTTCTTATGTCCCTTTTCTTTCTCTAGGGTACATGTGGTTCTGCCTTACTTGCTTTGTTTTCTAATCCTGTCCTCTGATTACTTCTGAGTAAATTCAGTAATGCTCTGCTATTTTAAAAAGTTCATTCTAGGGGCTGTAGTTGTAGCTCAGTGGTAGAGTTGCTTGCCTAGCATGAATGAGGCACTGGGTTTGATCCTCAACACCACATAAAAATAAATAAAAGAAAAGGTATTGTGTCCATCTACAACTAAATTTTTTCTTTTTAAACGTTCAGTCTAATTGAACAAAAGAAACAAGGTGCAAAAGTGTTCATTTTGAGGGATTACATTCATATCAAGTTTTTGTACTTATTCTGTTAAAAGCCTGAGATTCCTGGGGTTGGGGGGATATCAGAGATAGTGATTAGAAGGAAGCACAAGGGGGCTTTCTGGGATGCTGATTGTCTCTCTCTCTCTCTTTTTTTTTTTTCCTTCCTTGCAATTTAACTTTAAAGCTCAGCTGTCTTTTTAACTTTTCTGAAAGTATATTACTTTTTGCATAGATACACACATACAAAAGCATGTAACTCAGTAAATTTTCACAAACTGAACATACCCATGTACCTAGCATCAAGATTAAAAGAAAGGACTGGGGTTGTGTGGCTCAATGGTAGAGTACTTCAGGTGCTGGGGAATCGAACCCCAGCCCTTGCGCGTGCTAGTCAAGCATGCTACATGATGGACTATGTGGTCAGCACCTGATTATATCTCTTTTAATCTTTTTTTAAAATGTATTTTTAGTTCTGATGAACCTTTAATTAATTAATTAATTGATTACTCTTTATGTGGTCCTGAGGATCGAACCCAGTGCCTCACACATGCCAGGCAAGTACTCTTTGCAGCTCTTTGTAGTGGGTTACTAGCACTGTTGCCCAAACCCAGCTTCTTTCCATGATTTCTCCTTGATCTATAAGAACTGTTTCATTCTTGACACACCAAATGGTAAAAGTATAGGTTGCTTTCTTGCTACATTTTTGCATCATTAACTATTGTTTTCAATTTTCCTTCCTCACTACTCACTCCCATTACAGTTACCTGGATACATAGGTTACTTTGATGAGTCAGTGTCTCGACTTTCCCTTTATCCTTGAATCCATTTTTGTGTTTGAACATTGGCAAATTATGTTCTGGATGGTCACTACCAACCAATATTAGGATTTTCCCATTTAATGAACTCATAAATCAACATATGACCTTAGAGAGTTTCTTCTCTTTTATCTTGTCTCAGAGAAGTGGACATTTTCCCCATTTTTTTCCTTTGTGGCTTTTAGTATTCCATGGTGCCAGTTACTTAGTCTTCCTTTCTTCCTTCCCTTCCTTCCCTTCTTTCTTGCATATTAGGTAGGCACTACACTGCCAGTCCTGAATCTTGTTTTTCAAGTGCTGAATGATATAGGTATTAGTTATTTCTTCTTATGCTTCTTATTTTGTCCCTATAAAATCCAGATTAGTTTGATACACTACTTATGTGTTTGTTATAGCTTCTAAAATAGTCCATCTTATTTTGCTGTAACAAAATACCCAAGACTGAGAACTTTATAAAGAAAGATGTTTATTTAGCTTACTCTTTTGGAGATCTAAGATCATCTGCTTCTTTTGTTGAGGGCCTTTGTCTGCATTATAGCATGGTGGATGGCTTCATGGTGGGAGTACTTATGAGAGGGAGATCACATAGTGAAATAGGAAGCCAGAGAGAGTTAGGGGCCAGTCTTGCTTTTTTCATATTAACTCTTTCTTGAGCAAACTATCCAGGATCTTTGTAGATCCTTCCTAATGGCAGGAGCACTCCCAGGAACCTAATTACCTGCCATTTGTCCCCCAACTCTTAAAGGTTCCACTACTTCTCAGCATAACCAATTGAGGATTAAGCTTCCACCATGTGAACAAACCACAACCAAACCATAGTAGCTACCTTCCTGTTAATACTATTAATTAGGTGGACTTTCCCTTAAAAACATCTACATCTTGATGATGTTGTATATTGTTTACTGAGTGAGGAAGAAGAGGCATTGAGGTGGAGTGGGATGAACAAGACTAAAATGAGGCAAAAGGGAAACACTGTCAGTGTTTCATATTATCTATGTCTTCTCCATAGTATTTTTATACTTTTTTTTTGGAAAATGTGCTTGGCTTTTATTATAGGCACATGGATAAAGCTCTGAGTTTTAATTCAGGACTAATTGGATGCTAGTGGTATTTCTAACTTTATAAAATAGGTAAAGGAAGGTTTGTTATTTGATGATTTATTTAAAACCTAACCCAGATGTCACGGCCTGTGCCTATAGTCCCAGCTATTTGGGAGGCTGAGGCTGGAGAATTGCTTGAGCTCCGAAGCTCCAGGTCAGCTTAGGCAACATAATAAGATCCTGTCTCAAACAACAACAATAACAAACCCAAAAAACTTTTCTTTTCTGGATATAGGAAGAGTGTGAATAAAAGGAGAAAAGTAAATAAATAAATATAACTAAAAGTGTATTCATTATGAATAAATATTTTCTATCAAAATGTCTTATGTCATCTTGTGAGCCTTCTCTATTTTTCCTTTGGCATTTTATAAATATCCCATGTCCCAGTGGCTCAGGAGGTGGAGGCATGAGGATTGCAAGTGTGAGACTGGCCTGAAGAACTTAGTGAGACCCTATCTCAAGAAAAAAAAAAAAAAAAAAAAAAAAAAAAAAAAAAAGGCGGCTGGGGATGTGGCTCAGTGGTTAAGCATGCCTGGGTTCAATCCCTGGTACAAAAAAAAATTCATGTCCTCTCATAGTTTACCAAACTTTTATTAAGAACTACATTGTTTCTGGGTTTAGCTATGGCATGGAAAATATAGAATGTTGACACCTTTTACCTGATGAATGTTGTGGAAATGTTCAATGCAAAGTTCTTATACTTCAGAAAAGTCACTAAAAACTAATATTTTACTCTTTTTTTTTTCTTTGAAGGATGTGGTAACTGGACTTAGTCCCCTGCTCTTCAGGAAGCTCAGTAATCCTGACATCTTTTCATCTACTGGAAAAGCTAAACTTCAGCGACAACTTAGTCAGGATGACTGTAAGTTGCGGAGAGGAAGTCTGGCCAGTTCTCTGTCAGGTAAATACCTGATTTTGTTTAAAGGTGGGAGACTGGGGGTGTCATTGAGTGGTAGAGAGCATCTTTCCTTGTGTGAGATCCTGGGTTAATCCCAACAACAACAACAACAACAACAACAACAACAACAACAACAAAAGAAAACAAACAACAAATAACAACAACCACAAAACAAAAAGAAATGTGGGACTGTATTGTTAATATTTAAAGTTGTATCAACTGACGCAGCATCTTTTTAAAAAAATTCTTTTTAGTTATAGATGGACACAATAGTTTATTTATTTTTATGTGGTGCTGAGGATCAAACCCAGTACCTCCCATGTGGCTAGGCAAGCATGCTACCACTGAGCTAGGACTCCAGCCTCCTCAGCATCTTTTGTGAAAATTTTTAATTTGTTCTAATTGATTTTACATGACAGTAGAATGCATTTTGACACATTGTACACAAAGGGAGCATAACTTCTCATTCGTCTGGCTACGTACGTGGTGCTGAGTCATACTAGTAGAGTAATCAGACATGTATGTATATAGGGTAATAATGTCTGTCTCATTCTACTGTCCTTCTCATCCCCACTACTCCAACTGTCCCCTCACTCCCCTCCACATAACCCAAAGTTCCTTCATTTTTCCCTCCTCACCCCCCACTATGGATCAGCATCTACTTTTCAGAGAAAACATTCAGCCTTTGGTTATTTGGGATTGGCTTATTTCACTTAGCATGATTTTTCTCCAGTTACATCCATTTACCTGCAAGTGCCATAATTTCATTCTTCTTTAAAGTTGAGTATTTTGTATATGTACCACATTTTCTTTATCCACTCATCTGTTGAAGGTCATCTAGGTTGGTTCCATAGTTTTGCCATTTTGAATTGAGCTGCTGTAAACATGGATGTGGCTGTATCACTATAGTATACTGATTTGAAATCCTTTGGTTATATACCAAGAAGTGGGATAGCTGAGCCAAAAGGTGGTTCCATTCCAAATATTCTAAGGAATCTTCATACTGCTTTATATAGTGGTTGCACCAATCTGCAGTCCCGCTAACAATGTATGAGTATGCCTTTTCCCCCACATCCTCGCCAACACTTATTGTTTGTATTCTTGATAATTGCCATTCTGACTGTAGTGAGATGAATTCTTAGTTTTGATTTGCATTTCTCCAATTACAACAGTTGATAAACATTTTTTTCATTTGTTTGTTGATCATTTGTATTTCTTCTGTGAAGTGTCTGTTCAGTTCCTTAGCCTATTTATTGATTTATGTTTTTTTTTTTTTTTTGCAGATGGACATAGTATCATTTATTTATTTATTTATTTATTTATTTATTTATTTAATGTGATGCTGAGGATCAAACCCAGTGCCTCACAAACCAGGCAGGTTCTCCACCACTGAGCTGCAACCCCAGCCCCTCGTGTTAAGTTTTTTGAGATCTTTATATATGCTGGAGGTTAGAGCTGTATCTGAGGTGTGGGGTAAAGATTTTCTCCCATTCTGTAGGCTCTCTCTTCACATTATTGATTATTTCCTTTGCTGAGAAGAAGCTTTTCAGTTTGAATCCATCCCATTTATTGATTCTTAATTTTATTTTGTGTGCTTTAGGCTGACTCAGCATCTTGACAGTCTCTTTGCTAGTCTTGTAGTCTTGTATGGAACACTCTTAGTTAGGTAAGGCTGTTTTCTCTTCTTATATCTTCTTCTTGGACTCTAAATGCTAACCACCTGAACTGATAGATATTTCTTGGATAACTGGTGCTTCTGGCTACATTCCCCCTCGATCTGATTTCCCTCTCCTCCTATTTTGTAGATTTCACATCCTTTCCTCCTTTTGATTCTTTTTCTCTTCATTCCCCAAACCTAAATCCATAGGCTTCCCAATATCTTCCAATGAAAAGGCAATTTAAAAATTCAAGGGAAATATTATACAAAGAAGTGTTGGTGTAAAGAGAAGGCAATTAAGATGCAACATGATTTTAGTCAATTAATAGAGTATGAAAAAAAGAGTATATACTTTGACCATAGCTAAAAATGTTGGTTAAATAGAGAAGAAATATAATCCTATCATACTCCTTTGTTTAATGGTAAAAATTTTCAGTTTTTCTTTTAGTTCCTTTCAGGGTTATTCCTTTCTTATCTTCTCATTCTTGTACTGAAATTTTTACTTTGCCAGTTATGTATTTAATCACATATAGACAATTCTTATTTGCTGTTCTATAGAATTCTGTTCATCTTTTAGAGATGCAATTATCTTCTAATTGTCCATGAGTGAATAGATTTTTTTAATTAGATTTTTAAAAGTTTAAAAAAATTATTAGATGCATTTTGACACATTGTACACAAATGGATTAAGTCTTTTTCCTTTGAGCACCTAACAACCAGAATCCAGTCTTTTAATCTGAAATACTAAATCGTGTTTATCCTGTGAGGTAATTATATGACTACTAGGTGATATATTGTGGAAATGTAGTTGGGTTTGACTGTTCTGTCTATAGAATTTGCATGTAATCTGATTTCAGCATTGTGTCTTGCTTTATGCCTTCTTAAGTATTATTCATAATAAGTTATAGCTTGTACCTTTCCAGTTTCATTGGTTCTGATCCACATATTTGGTTTAGGTTCTTCTCCCCAAAAGAAAACAAAATATGAAAACAAACTAAAACAATCACTCCTTCAAATTTTGTTTTTTATATGTATTTTATTTGTTTTTATATTTTATTTGTTTATAAAATTGTTTGTTTTGTTTTGGGTGAGAGGTGGTACCGGGGATTGAACCCAGGGCCTCGTGTGTGCTACACATGTGAGCTATGCCCACAGCCGTTTTTAAAAATATTTTCACCTCTAAATAGTCAGTCTCTGTTTGTTTTGTTATGGCCTGGAGGACCAAAGATAAAAGCATGTGCTCACTCTGCTACATTTTTTTATTTTTTACTTTTTGGTGCTGGGGATAGAACCCAGGTCCTCATTATGCTAAGCATGTACTTTTCCATTGAGCTACACCCTCAACCCTCACTCTATTATCTTTAATTGGGAGTGTTTTATGCAATAGCTTTTTGAATTATTCTAGGAATAGTAATTAGGATTTTTAAAAGATTTGTGTGTGTGTGTGTGTGTGTGTTATTTGTTTTACTAAAGGGCTAGTTTCTATTTATACATAATATTTCCTCATTTTATGTTGTTTATTTTCCTCAAATTCTTGGCAGTTGGGGCTTAGTGGTAGAGCACTTGCCTAACATGTGAGGCACTGGGTTCTATCCTCAGCACCACATTAAAAAAAAAAAATAAAGTTATTATATAAAAAAATTCTTGTCAGTTATGCTTCATGTTCTTACTGGTGTGTACTCAAGTTGGGCTTTTAAGTTGTATGAACCTTTTTACCAAGCAGGCTCTTACTTTGAAGAGGGATATGATACTAACCTTTTCTGTGTGGGTAGGATGAATCAACAAGCTCTTTTTCCTTTAGAATACATAGGTGAAAAGTAGGCAGGTTGTTTATTGGATTGTGTAAGATTTGCAAAATGAAGTAAAGAAGGCAGGTATGCAGGCTTTACTAGGCTTGTGAAAATTTTAGTTTTTGATGTTGGGGATTGAACCCAGGTCTTGTGCATACCAGGCAAGTGCTGTACCACTAAGCTATGCCCAGTCCTAATATTATGATTTTTGTGAGAATTTTATGGAAAGGCTTCCCAGTAAAGGGTACACTTGAAAAGAGACTTGAAAGATAGCTAGATTTAAAAAAAATATATATAACATTTTTCTGATTAAAAAGTTAAACAGACTCATTGTAAAAAAAATTGAGTATAAAAACATTGATAATGGCAAAGTGAAATCCTTAATCTTTCTTCCACATCTTAGTTGTTTATGTTCACTTTCACTAAATTGCTGTCCAAATGAGTTATTTCATATTTTGTTTGCAGCAAAAATAAGAAAACTCTAAATAACTAGGATTTTGCTGGCACAGGAAGAGTTAAGTGAATTAGGTGGTTAAGATTAAGCTAATTGAAAGTACAAGGCATAATGCTGAAGTTGGGCGAGTGAATGGGTGTGAAAGAGAGTGGAAGGAGATGAGACCAGGAAGTTAATCTTGATCTATGGGGGTCTTTTAAAATGTTAAAATGTTTGACTTAATTCTTTAAACAGTAGTTTAAATGGAAATTTTTAGGGAAGGAAATGACACCACTACATTTATTTTGGTTAAACTAGCAGCAGTGCAAAGAGTGTTGTGAAGAAAGTGGGAAAGTGGGGCTTGCCCCTTAGCTGGAAAGTTACTGTGTTCTAGACACTTAGTCTTTTTTGTTGTTGTTGTTTTATAGACACTTAGTCTTTACAGGTGACTTTCATTAATTTTGAATGAGATTAAGGCAGTCAGTAAATCTGGATTGAACACATGGCGTCTTCTAAGAGCAGTATAGATTGTTTGCCTTCTGAATCCTAAGGGCCAGACTTGTTCAGGAGAATTTGTCTGCACCACTCAGGTTGCACTGAGTTGGTGAGAAACCAAGTAGGTTGGAAGGGGTTGGAAAACTCCCATACTGATGGTGGGTGTCAAGGTGGGAGGTTTGCACGGTGTTGAATATTGAAAATAGTTCATTTCAGTGTCCTGCTTGCAATTCTCATCACCACCAAGACATTTGGAAATTTTAATGTACTGTAGATTATAAAATGGATAAGGAAGATCTTATCTTGTATTAATGTGATTTTATCCATTTGACATCATTGCACCTGTGTTTTTTCACTCATTTATCAATAAATAATTACATATATATTTTTTGGCCCTTGTGTTTGAAGGTAAGCAGCTGCTCCCTTTGTCCAGTAGTGTACACAGCAGTGTGGGACAGGTGACTTGGCAATCTTCAGGAGAAGCATCTAACCTGGTTCGAATGAGAAATCAGTCCCTAGGACAGTCTGCACCTTCTCTTACTGCTGGCTTGGTAAGTGGTAGTAAAATGTTGGCTTCCTTTGGGAACAAATGCTTGATCCTCATTTGTCATTGCCACATAAGTTACTTGTGGAACTTCTCCTTTCCCCAACTTTTTATTTTGAAAAATTCAAACTTACAGAAAAATTGAACAAATGATACAGTGAACACTCAAATAAACCTTTACCTGGATTGACCAGTTGTAAACATTTTGCCCTTTTGTTTTATCTGTATGTTTAATTTTTTCCTGAAACATTTCAGAGCAAGTCAGACATTGTTATATGGTATCCTTAAGTATTTTTCCCTAAGATGAAGGACAGTCTCCTAAATTACTATAGTATGTTATCAGAAAGTTTAACACGAGTTTAATAATAGTATCTAATATAAAAATCATATTCAGATTTCCCAATCTGGTCCCAACTTGTCTATGAAAGCCCTACCCCCTCTTGTTTAGTCTTTGGAACTTAAAAAAATAAATGATGGGATTGCACTCTCATAAAGTCTAAGGATAGTTCTAGGCATCTGCATTTTCCTTAAAACTATTATAACTAATTCTATAACACCCCTTTTAGAACTGTTGCCACCTAGGTAAAGTTGAGTGTTTGATTTTAATGTTGTGTGTCATGAAGGAATTCCTAGACTAAAGTTGTTGGAGTCCTACCCAAGGCCATGTGAAGTAGAGTACAGTAGTCCTTAGTATTTGTGGAGGGTTAGTTCCAGGAACCCCTCAAATACCAGAATCTACAGATTCTGAAGTTTCTTATATACAGTGACACAGTAGTTACATATAATTTATGTATAGCCTCCATATACTTTAAATCGTTTCTGGATTACTCATCTTTTATACAATGTAAATGTTACATAGACGATTGTTGTATTGTATTATAAACATGTTTTAAAGGATAAAAATAAATAGATAGGGAACTACATGATATCTGGAAGGGTCCTGAGTGCAGGAGCTTCCTGCCCTGTGAGTTGGTGCATGCCATCTTCCTGGTATGTGGATGAATTCCCCTTCCTATAAACCAAGCTTCCATGTGCTTAGCTTTCCAGGAGCACTCTAAACCCTGTTCCTTGGCTTCTCATGGAGATTTCATTGTATATGCATGACTGAAGCATAGACAACTGTTTAGAAATGTGATTGAACACAAAAGGCATTGCCTAATGCTAATAGGCTGAGTGGGGAAACCCACAAGCAAGGCTAGTCTGTTTACATTCTTCTTGGCCTCTCTGTGCAGCATTCCTTCTTCTTAGGTATGAGACCAGACTCCTTCTGAAATGAGGGTCTTGCACTCTCAGATAAGATAAGACAGAGAATTTCTTCCAAGATAGAAAGGTGTATGTGTGTGTGGGGGGGGTGGGGTGTAGTTTCTGTGTCCTGCCTTGGGGAAGAGAAATTCTAGTTTCTATGGACAACTTTGGGGTGGGGGGGAGAGGATGTGAAAGAAGGGCAGGAGAAGGTCAGCTTTTGCTTTCTGAGGCCCAAAAGTGTTCCAACATTATAACAAAAGACTATTTTTCACCTTTATCACTCTGAAGCTGTTCTGAAACTGCTTCAGGAACTAAGGACACAAAGCCAAATATTTTTACTTTACTGTTTTAGTCACTTAGAAAATAACAGGGCTATGTGAATTGTGAGTTAGGTAACATGGGACAAAACCTTCCATCTATCTATCTATCTATCTGTCTCTCTATCTATCTATCTATCTATCTATCTATCTATCTATCTATCTATCTATCTATCTATCTATACACACACACACACACACACACACACACACACACATATACCGTAATATCAGAAGGTGAGATTTATATAAAATGAAATCAATCATTTTAGAGTGTACATGTTAATACATTTAGTACATTCACAGCTTTTGCAGCCACCACCTACATAAAGTTCTAAAACATTTCACTACTCCAGAAGAGAACTGTCTACCCATTAAGCAGTCATTCCTTATTCTACTCTTAATCCCAACCATGGCAACCACCAATCTACTTTCTGATTCTAGGAATTTACCCATTCTGAATATTCATATAAGTAATGTCCTACAATATGTTACCTTTTGGGTCCAACTTTTTTTTTTTTTTTTTTTGTTACTGGGGATTGGATCCAGAGGTATCTAACCACTGTGCCACATCCCCAGCCCTTTTTATCTTTTATTTTGAGACAGAGTCTCACTAAGTTGCTTAGGGCCTCTCTAAATTGCTGAGACTGGCTGCTAGTTTGCGATCCTTTGGCCTCAGCCTCCCTAGTTGCTAGTGACCTTATTCATTTATGTTTTTAAGATTTTTCTATATTATAGCACACATCAGTACTTTATTTCTCTTTATGGCTGAATAAGATTCCATTGTATGAATCTACAATAGTCCTCCCCTTGTCTGTACTTTGACTTTCCAAGTTTTAAGTTATCTGATGTCAATAGTAGTCCAAAAATAGGGAATTTCCAGAAATAAACAGTTCATAAGCATTAAATTACATACTGTTTCAAGTAGCTTGATGAAATCTTATACCATCCTGCTCTGTCCTGCCTGAAATGTGAGTCACCCCTTTGTCCAGCCGTATATTCTATCTGCCTGTTAGTCTCTTGGTAACCACGTTAGTTATCAAATCAATTGTTCTGGTGTTTTAGTGCTTCAAGTTACACTTATTTTACTTAATAATAGCTCCAAAATGCGAGAGCAGTGCTGTTGACAGTTTACACAGTATGTATCATTATTAGTTATTATTTTCATCTTACTGCCTAATTTACAAGTTAAGCTTTATCATAGGTATGTATATTGCTATGGTTTGGATGTGATTTGTGCCCTGTGGCTTTATGTATTAGAAGCTTTGTCCCCAGTGTGATGATGTAAGAGATGGTGGGACCTTTAAGAAGTGGAGCCTTGTTTTAGGTCTTTAGTTTAGGTCATTGTGGGTGCTGCTCTGGGAAAGGATATAGGCAGTTTTGTTGAGACTTTGTTAGAGGGTTGTTTAGTTCTTACCAAAAGAGTCTGGCCCCTCCTTTCTCTCTTGCTTCTTCCCTTGCCATGTGCTCCCACCATTGTAAAGCATGATGTGATGGAACCAAGCGGGGACCTTCACACAGGCTGAATTGATGAGAATGCTTATCTTAGCCTTTGAACCTCCAAAACTATGAGCCAAATAAATCTCATTTCTTCATACATTATTTAGCCTCAGGTATTTTATTTTAGCAGCAGAAAACTGACTAATAAAGATGTATAGGCAAAAACATAGTATGTACGATGTATTTGTACTAATCACAGTTTCAGGCATCTGTTGGAGGTCTTAGATCATACCTGTTGAGGATAAGGAGGAACTGCTGTACCACATTGTATTTACTCATTCATCAGTTGATGGACTTTTGGGTTGTATTGTGAATAGTACTGCTATGAACATTTGTGTATATATAGTTATTTTTTTGAGTATCTGCTTTTAATACTTTTGGGTATATACTTAAGAGTGGAATTGCTGGGTTATGTGGTAATTCTATGTTTAACTTTTTGACGACCCACCAAATTTTTGGTTTATTATACCATTTTACATTCCCACCAATAAAATATGAAGGTTCCAATTTCACTATAACCTTATCAAAACTTTTTCCCCTCCTCCTCCTTCTTTTTGTTCTTCTCCTCCCACTCCTTCCCCCCTCCTCCTTCTATTATAGCCATCCTAGTAGGTGTTGAGTTGGTTGCTCATTGTGGCTTATTATGTTTTTAATTTAATAATATTTTGAAACTTTGAGGTGACACATGGTATATGCTTTTAAAGGAAATAACAAAAATCCAAGATATTCCTTAGAACCTTTTCCATCATTCTTTTTGAAAAAAGTTATTATTTTAATTTACAGATGATTCCATCATTTTTTCCAATAATTTTAGTTGTCAATGGATTGTTTGACTTTTACACACACACACACACACACACACACACACACACAGAGCGCTGAGGATAAAGCCCAGGGCCTCACATATGCCAGGCAAGTGCCTCTACCACTGAGCTACAACTCTAACCCCAATTTCATCATTCTTAACTTTTATTTTTTACTTAATTTTCACATGATTTCAGAGGAAAACCCCACAGATATTTGTTTCACCTATTTAAGTATTACAAAGAGATTACAGACTCACCTACTTCCCCTTTCATTCTTAACTTTCTTAAATTGTGACTTTGTATTTTCTATTGAAAAAGTCTCTCTCTCTTTATGTGTGTGTGTGTGTGTGTATCTCTATATCTCTATTTCTTATCTCTGTCTCTTTTTTTTTTTTTTTTTTGTGGTGCTGGGGATCGAACCCAGGGCCTTGTGCTTGCAAGGTAAGCACTCTACCAACTGAGCTATCTCCCCAGCCCATCTCTGTTTCTCTGTATGAACTTTATTTAGACAAAATTTTTACATAGAATTTTGAGTGTTCAATTTGATGACTTTCGGCAGGTGTACACAGGTGTGTTACCACCACCATAATCATAATACAGATAGGGAATAATCATGGTATGGAATGAATGTTATCCCCCACACATTCTCTCATGTTGTTTGCTGTTCATTCTCTCTCTCCAACCCAGGCCTTTGCAACCAGAGATCTACTGTCACTGTGTTTTTGCCTTTTCCAGAATTTAATAGAAATGGAATCATATAGTATATAGTGTTTTGTGTATTACTTCTTTCACTTAGGATGATAGTTTTAAAAAATTATTTGTTCTAATTGGTTACACATGACAGCAGAATGCATTTCGACAAATGGATTGTACACGATGCAGGGTCACAACATTCATACAATCATATTATGTACATAGGGTAATAATGTCTGTCTCATTCCACCATCTTTCCCACCCCTATACCCTCTTCCCTCCCCTCGCTCCCCTCTGCCCAATCTGCCCAATCTAAAGTTCCTCCATTCTTCCCTTGCATACACCCGCTCCCATTATGGATCAGCATCCACATATCAGAGAAAACATTTGACCTTTGGTTTTTTTGGGATTGGCTTATTTCGCTTAGCATGATATTCTCCAACTCCATCCATTTACCTGCAAACACCATAATTTCATTCTTCTTTTAGGCTGAATAGTATTCCATATTGTATATATACCACAGTTTCTTTATTCATTCATTTATTGAAGGGCATCTAGGTTGGTTCCACAGTTTCACTGTTGTGAATTGAGCTGCTGTAACATTGATGTGGCTGTGTCACGGTAGTATGCTGCTTTTAAGTCATTTGGGTATAGACCGAGGAGTGGGATACCTGAGTCAAAAGGTGGTTGGTTCCATTCCAGGTTTTCTAAGGAATCTCTATACTGCTTTCTAGAGTGGTTATACCAGTTTGCAGTCCCACCAGTAATGTATGAGTGTTCCTTTTTCCCCACATCCTCGCCAACATTTATTGTTGTTTGTATTCTTGATAATTGCCATTCTAACAGGAGTGAGATGAAATCATACAGTAGTTTCGATTTGCATTTCTCTTATTGCTGGAGATGTTGAACATTTTTTCATATATTTGTTGATCAGTTGTATTTCTTCTGTGAAATGTCTGCTCAGTTTCTTAGCCCATTTGTTGATTGGGGAGTCCATTTATTGATCAGGTTTTTTTTTTTTTGGTGTTAAGTTTTCTGAGTTCTTTATATATGCTAGAGATAAGTGCTTTATCTGAGGTGCTTATGGTAAAGATTTTCTCCCATTCTGTAGGCTCTCTGTTCATGTCATTGTTTCTTTTGATGAGAAGAAGCATTATAGTTTGAATCTATCCCATTTATTGGTTCTTCTCCCCCCCCCCCCCATTTATTGATTCTTGATTTTATTTCTTGTGCTTCAGAAACCTTGTTAAGAAAGTCATGTCCTAAGCTGACATGATGAAGATTTTGGCCTACCTTTTCTTCTATTTGGTGCAGGGTCTCTGGTCTAATTCCTAGGTCCTTGATCTACTTTGAATTGAGTTTTGTGCAGCATGAGAGAAAGGGGTTTAATTTCATTTTGCTGCAGATGGTTTTCTCAGCACCATTTGTTGAGAGGCTATCTTTTCTCCAATGTATGTTTATGGTGCCTTTGTCTAGTATGAGATAACTATATTTAGTTGGGATTGTTTCTGTGTCTTCTAATCTGTTCCACTGGTCTTTATGCATATTTTGGTGCCAATACCAAGCCATTTTTGTTACTATAACTCTGTAGTATAATTTAAGTTCTGGTATTGTCATGCCTTCTGCTTCACTCTTCTTGCTAAGGATTGCTTTGGCTACTCTGGGTGTCTTATTTTTTCCAAATGAATTTAATGACTGCTTTTCTATTTCCATGAAGAACATCATTGGGATTTTAATTGTAATTGCAGTAAATCTGTATAATGCTTGTGGTAGTATGGCCATTTTGACAATATTAATTCTGCTGTTCCAAGAACATGGGAGATCTTTTCATCTTCTAAGGTCTTATTTATTTATTTTTTCTCTAGTGTTCTGTGTAGAGGTCTTTCACATCTCTTGTTAGTTTGATTCCCAAATATTTTATTTTATTTTTGGAGGCTGTTGTGAATGGGGTAGTTTTCCTAATTTCTCTTTCAGAGGATTCATCACTGATGTATAGAAATGCATTTGGGTGTTGATTTTATGTCCTTCTACTTTGCTGAATTCACTTATTAGTTCTAGAAATTTTCTGGTGGAATTTTTTGTCTCCTTTAAATACAGAATCATGTCATTGGCAAATAGTGATAGTTTGAATTCTTCTTTTCTTGTTCATAGGATAATACTTTTGAGATTCATCCACGTCATTCTGAGTATCACTAGGTTCCTAATCTTTATTGCTGGAAAGTGTTCCATTGGCACTCTTATTATAGCCATCCTAGTGAGTATTAATATGGTATCTCATTGTGGCTTTATTATCTATCTATTAAATATGCAAAAATTAATTGTATTTATCCATACTAAAAATGAAAAATTAGAAATTGAAATTTAAAAAGGAGTATTTTATATTTATAATATAGTTTAAAAATGCAAATTATTTAAAGGTAAATTTCAGAAGCCATTGGTATAATACCAGTACATTGAAAAACAAAATTACAGAGAAATTTAAAGAAGACTTAGGGCTGGGTGCAGTTTCTCTTGTGTTGGGCTAGCTCATATGCGGGGTAAGGGCGTGGAGTCAAGACCCCAGACTTCGGGAGTTGGATGGAAGCAGGCTTGTGGCGAGCAGCCTGCAGACTTGTTTATTGCGGAAATAGCTATACATTTTATAGATTTCTTGCCCAGTCACAATGTACCGCGGGGGATCAGACCACCATGTTCCTATATGGGTTCCCTTTGTAACACTGAGTCAACTTGGGGCAGTTGTTTACTTTCGTAGGTAAGAGAAGCGGAGCGCTCCTCCCTGCAAGTTTACACACTTGAGACATTCACTGCTGCCAGCCAAGAACTAGGATTTCTCCCAACAGCTGGGGATGTTGTTTAGTAGTTAAGTACCCCTGGGTTCAATCCACAGTACAAAAAAAAAAAGACCTAAGCAAATGGAGAGATATAATATGTTCATAGATTGGAAGACTCATATCATTAAGATGCAAATTCTCCCTACTGATCTATAGATTCAGTGCAATCCCAATCAAAACTCTCAAGTAGTCTTTTTCAGAAAATGACTAGTGATTTCAAATTTATTTTGAAGTACAAGGACCTACAATAACCAAACCAATATTAAGAAGAAGACCAAAGTTGGAGGACTACTCAACCTGATTTTATGACTTAGTATAAAGGTACAGTAATAAAGATAGTGTGGGTGCTAGGGTTGTGGCTCAGTGGTAGAGTGCTTGCCTAGCATGTGTGAGGCACTGGGTTCAATTCTCAGCACTCATGTAAAAAAATGAATTAAATGGAAGTCCATGAACAACTAAAACTATGTATGAAAATTTTTAAAAAAGATGTGTGATATTGCTATGAAGATAGATTTAAAGATGAATAGAATAGAAAGTCCAGAAATAGAAAAATGGACTAAGGTAAACAACAAATGGTATTGAAACAGTTCATATAAATAAAAATGAACCTTGATATTTGATATTTGAATACTCATGTTGTATTCACAAGTTAACTTAAATTGTTAATGGGACCAAGTGTAAGAGCTTAACCATGAAACGTGTAGATGGAAACATAGGAGATCTTTATGATTTTGAGTCAGGCAGAGAGGTTTCTTGAAACACAAAAAGCACAACCTATTCTTTTAGCTTTTAAGAAGAAAAAAATAGACTATCAGAAAAAATATTGTTCTCGAAGATTTATTTTTTAATGGGATAGGGACAAATTCAAGTGTGTCTACAAGGGGTTGGAATAGGAAGTATTGTGCTACATTATTAAACTTTTAAAGAGATATTAACAGGTTTTGTTTAAATTTGGATTTTATAAATACAATTGTGTTAATCAGTCTTCCAGTGCTGTGAAATGATACCTGAGAGAATTAACTTAGAGGGGGAGAATTTGTTTTGGCTTATAGTTTCAGAGGTTTCAGTCCATGGTTTGCCAGTTTCATTGGTTTTATAAAGGCCTGTGGTGAGACAGAAACAATTTTGTGGTGGAGGAAAACTGCTCACCTTATGGCAGCCTGCAGCATGGGGTGGGGGTGGCTGGGATGAGGGAGGAAGGGTTCAGGCATAAAATAGGCCCTTCAAAAAAGTACCTCCTGTGGCCTCTTCCACTTAGGGCCACCTCCTAAAGTTTCCACTGGCTTCCCAGTAGTGCCATCAGCTGGGGACCAAGCCTTCAACACATGAGTCTTTAGGGGACATTCTTGATCCAAACTGTAACAAGCTACCTTCTATCTTTGGAGCTAGAGGTCTGGGAGTCATGATGAATGATATTTCCATCAACCTCTCTGGTCCTACCCATTCATTTATACTTTTTTCATCCTTACTCAAGAAAGTATGTTTGAATGAGATCATTGTGAATGCCTGCTACTTTATGAATACAAATTTAGGCTGTTTGCCTGTGTTCTGAATCCTTACTGCTGCTACTTAGCAACATGGCCCTGGACGAGAACTCTTTAAGCCTCTGTTTTCTCATTCTTTTTTTTTTTTTGCCACTGAGCTACATCCCTAATCTTTTTAATTTTTTATTTTGAGACAAGGTCTCACTAAGTTGCTTAGGGCTTCTCTGAATTGCTGAGGCTGGCCTTCAACTTGTGTGTGCTCTTCTTGCCTCAGCCTCCCAAATTGCTGGGATTACAGGTATGCACCACCATACCCAACCGTTTTCTCATCTTTAAAATCAAAATAGTTATAAGACTTTCCTCATGGAGTTGTTAGGATGAAATAATACAATCCATATAAAATAATATAATGCTAGGTTTGTAGTAAGTATGAACGAGATGCCTCCTCTTCCCTGCTTGCCTGTGTACTTTTAATAGTATCTGTGGTGCAGTAAGAAATAGATTCTTGTTTTTTTCTTGATTCCTGACAGAGCTTCTAAAATCCTTAGAGTTTCCTGATTAGCTGTGTTGATAGGAATATCTTTTGTTATTCATAACAAGCTCTATTGAGCCATTCCTGAATTTATGCTAATAAAGTGACTCTTGCTGGGCTACTAGATAGCTTAGGAGGGCTGGTTGATAGAGGAACCAACCATGTGATTACAACTTCAGAACTTTCAGGCATCCCACAGAGAGGGGAGATGGGCTATGAATCAAATGAATCACCAATGGTAATGATTTAATCATGCCAACATAATGAAATCTCCATGAAAACCTCTAAATGGTGGAGTTCCAAGAGCTTCCAGGATGATTAACACGAGATGCTAGTAGAAGTGGTTGACACAGAAAGGTCATGGAAGCCTCTTTCCCCTTAGCCTGCTTGTTGTTCTATATATCTCTTTCATTTGAGTGTTCTGAGTTATATCCTTTATAATAAATTGATAATATTTTCCCAAGTTGTGAGCTGTTCAAGTAAGCTTTCAAACCCAAAGAAGGGATTATGGAAATGCCCGTCTTATAGCCAGTGGTTGAGAAGTACTGGTGATAATTTGGCACTTGGAAATAGTGTCTGAAGTGAGGATAGTCTTGTGAGACTTAGTCTTTAGCTTGTGAGGTCGGTACCAACTTCACAGAGGTAGTAGTGTCAGAATTCATTTGAATTGTAGAATACCCAGTTGGTGTATAGGGAATTGAAGAATTGATTGGTGTGAAAAAAAATACCCATTCACATTTGATGTGGAAAGTGTTGTGGCTTATAGTAGTACAGAATTGCAATTACTTGATCTTATACTAATGGGAAACTGTTAGACTGGATAAAAGAGAATCTTAAAAATAATGAATTCCTGTTTTTTTTTTTTTTTCATATTTTTTATTGGTACATATATATATAGTTGTACTTAATGGTGGGGTTTATTGTTAACATATTTGCACATGCATGCGATATAAGAGTATGATTTGGCCAGTGTCATTCCCCAGTATTTCCCCTATCCCTCTACTTCTTCCTACCCTGGGCCCTTTCCTCTCTTCTATTGATCTCTCTTCTGTTTTCAGGGGACCTTCTCCCTGCTCCTTTCTTTTCCTTTTTCCTCTCTAACTTCCACATATGAAAGCAACCATACAACCTTTGACCTTCTGAGTTTGGCTTATTTCCCCTTAACATAATGTTCTCAAGTTCCATCTGTTTTCCTGCAAATGACATCATTTCATTTTTCTTTAAGGCTGAATGCAACTCTATTGTGAATATATACCACATTTTCTTTATCCATTTATCCACTGATGGACACCTGGGTTGGTTCCATAGTTTGGACTATATACATGGGTATGCATGTATCTCTACAGCATGATGACATTAATTCCTTAAGATAAATACTAAGTGATATAGCTGGGTTATGTGGTGATTCCTTTCCCAGTCTTTTGAGGAATCTCCATACTATGAATTCCAGTTTTCTGCTTTGAAGAGTAGATCATGACACATCTAACTGAAATAGGGATTACAGGAAAAGGAGCAGGTTTTGAGGAAATAAATAATGAGATTGATTCTCAGCATGTTGATGACATGTTATTATGGTTTGGATATGTGGTGCCCTCCAGAAGCTCCTGTTAATACAGGAGTACTCAGAGGTAAATAATTAGATTATGGGAGCTATAACCTCATCAGTGAATTAGTTCACTTGATGGATTAATAATTTTAAAATCTTACTGTACTGGGTGGAACTATAGGCAGGTGGGGCATGACTAGAAAAGGTGGGTCACTGGTGGTGTGCCCTTTGGGATTATATCTTGTCCCCCTGTCTCCTTTCTTTCTTTTTTAACTGCAATGAACTGAGTAGTTTTCTTCCACCATTCCCTTCTGCCATGATGTTCTGCCTCACCTCAGGCCCAGAGCAATGGAATTAGTTGACCATGGATTGAGACCTCTGAAACTATGAACCAAAATAAACTTTTCCTCCTCTAAGTTGTTCTTGTCAGGTATTTGGTCTCAGCAATGAAAGGCTGACTAACACACGTCATCTGATGTAGATATTCTTTAAAAAAGTAATTTAGAGTTGAGGGTATAGCTTAGAGGTAGAGTGCCTGCTAAGCATGCATGAGGCCCTGAGTTTGGTTGGCAGCAACACACACACACACGCAGTTTATTGAGATGAAATCCATACATGAAATTAACCAATTTAAAGTGAATAATTCAGTGGTGTATTAGTTAACTTCATGTCACTATAATGGCACAGGCATTATTTTACTATAAAGTAAATAAAGGTTATTTTGTCACATGGTTCTGGAGATTCAAGTTCATGATTATGTAGCTCCATTGATTTGGGCCTATGAAGAGGCCTGTGAATGGAAATGGAAGGAACATGTGTTGTAATGAGGGGTCACATTTTGAGCCAAAAGCAAACCGAAGATTTCATTCTTCACCTAGTCCCTGGGAACCACCAATCATTATTTTATCTCTATGGATTTATATCTCCTGAATATTTCATATAAAGAGTATCATAATACGACATATGACCTTTTGTGTCTGGCTTATTTTGCTTAGCATAATGTGTGGATGTGCAAATACATTCTAGCATGTAGTGATACTTCATTACTTTTTGTGGTTGAATAATATCCCACTGAATGTGTTCTATATAACTTGTTGATCTATATATGGATATTTGGCCTATTTTTGCCTTTTAATACTGTGAATAGTGCTATTATGAACACGCACACATATTTGAGTAACATTTTTCAGTTCTTTTGGGAATGTTTGTAGGGGTAGAATTGTGGGATCATATGGTGATCTAACTTCTTGAGCAGTTAGTAAACTGTTTTTCGTAATGATTTACCATTTATGGTCTTACCAGTTATGTTTGAGTGTTCCAATTTCTCTAAATCTTTGTCAAAATATATATTCACTCCTGCCTTTTATTATTATTATTATTATTATTAATTTATTTATTTTTGCAGTGTGGATATTGAACCCAGAGCCTTGTGCTTTCTGGGCAAATGCTCTACCACTGAGCTGTACCCCCAGCCCTTGCTTATTCCATTTCAAATAATAATTATTTTTTATTATATGGTGGGTATGAAGTGACACCTCATTGTGGTTTTGCTATGTCTCTCCTTAATGACTAATGATATTGAGCATTTTGTTTCGTACTGGGGATTGAACCCAGGGGTGCTTGACCACTGAGTCACATCCCTAGCCCTTTTTTGTATTTTTTTTTAAGAGACAGGGTCTCACTAAGCAGAGGCTGACTTTGAACTTGTGTTCCTCCCGCCTCAGCCTCATGAGCTGCTGGGATTACAGGCATGTACCACTGTGCCCCTGACTTGAGCATCTTTTTCTGCCATTTATATATCTTCTTTGGAGAAAGGTGTATTTTGCCTCTTTAAAAAAAAATTGTTACTTTTTTTTGTCATTAAGTTTTAAGAGTTCTTCACAGTATTCTGGATACTAGACCAATCAAATATATGATTTGCAAATATTTTATCCCATTCTGTATGTTTTCTTCATTTTATTGATAGCCCTTTGGTACATATAAATTTTTAATTTATATCAAGTTGTCTTATATATCAAGTTTTCTTATATATCACATTTTTTCTTTTATTGCTTGTGTCTTTGGTGATGAATCAGAAATCCATTGCAGATCCAAAATCATGAAGATTTGCCTATGTTTTCTTCTTTGTGTTTTATGGTTTTAATTCTTATATTTATTTTACTGTTGCACTTTGAGTCAGTTTACATATGGTGTGAGGTAGAGGGTCCAGCTTCATCCTTTTGCATAGCTACTTGTTAGATATCCTTTTAAGAGTTAGAAACAGTAAAAGAGGACAGTTGAGAACTATAGATATGTCTGGAAGCTGTGAACTAGGTTGCCATACAAGAGAGTGTAAAGAAAGAACAGGAATACAGGGGAGCATGAAATTTATGTGTTAAAGGGCAAATAGTATCAGTTAGTGAAGAATCCAACTTAGTAAGAATTGGGAGTTTAGATATAATTCATGCACTACCTATTAACTTGAGAATTATTTTCCTTTCTACTCTTGGTTATTCTTTTTGTTAAGAGGAACATGTTTCTAATGCCACCTAGTGTCTTTTCCAGGGTATATGAATAATGTTTCATAAGAGGTTTTAAAACAAAAATTGGGAGATTTAATGAGATTTGGATAGCATATTAATAGTCTAGCTTACTTTGAGAAGCATCCCCCCCTTTTTTTTCCTGGCAATATCAGAATTCAAGCCCAGGACTTTGTGCATGCCAGGCAAGCACTCTACCACTGAGCAATAACTTCAGCTCAGGCATCCTTTCTCAAAAAGCAAAGGAACCATTTTATCTGAACAGATTTGGAGCCGAATTTTACCTTGGATTGTTAAATATTTTTATCTATTCTGTGATGATTTGTAAAGAATTTAAGGCATATCATCCTAATATAGTGACCTCTATATTTTCTAAAGAAAATTAAAATTAAAAAAAAATTAAAGAACAGTTGGTTGTCTAATTGATATCTTAGTTCATTTTGTGTTGCTATAATAGAATACCTGATTGGGTAATTTATAAAAAGTAGAAATTTATTTCTCACAGTTCTATAATCAGAGAAGTCCCAGATCAAGGCATTGGCATGTGGTGAGGGTTTCCTTGCTATATCCACAGATGGTGGAAGGTGGAAGGACAAGAAAGTATACCCACTTTTATATAATGGCATTAATCCATTAATGCAAACCTTTTATATAATGGCATTAATCCATTAATGGATTAATGAAGGAGACCTTATAACCTAAACACCTCTCCAAAAATCTATCTCCCCACTCCTGTTGCATTGTTTCCAGCATATATATTTTGGGGGATACATTCATACCATAATGTAATGAATTCTTAAAATTTTTTGTTTCCTCAGCATCCATTTCAAACATATGTTGATTTTTTTTCCTTTTTAATCAGAAGCAGTGCCTAGTCACCCTTGAATTTCTAGTTCTATATCCCCTCCCAATTCTTTGGTGTTGTCAGTCCACACTTGTGTCTCATACAGCTGCCTCCTGGTGACCACCAGGTGCATGGGCTATGCAGATATGCTGATGTGATTCCCTGACAGTCACAATGTAACCTATTGGAACTTGTGTCTGCTTGCTTTAAATTCACTAGTTAAAACTCCCCAAGGAAAATTTGTTTGGATAACTCCCTGGACCCTAATAAGTTGGCTTGGGGATCTGCCACCCCATTCTCTGATGTGTGTGTGTGTGTGTGTTCTTCCAAGTGTGCCATGTACTCCTCAGGGCCTTAAGTAATAAAATCCTGATTTTTATCTTATGTTTTTCCTTGCCATTGAAGGAGTGCTCTCCACCTTAAAGATCTTAAAGTACCATAACAATTGGAATTACAAAGATATCTTATTGAATTTGATGGTTAGAATACATGGGAAAATATTTGTGCAAGTTTTGTGGTCATCTCAGATTTACATTAATGGTGGAGATTAAAGATTGTTTTATGTTAGTTATTTTGTGAAAAACTTGCATAAACTTGTCAAAGAGAATGATATTAAATCAGCAGTTAAAAGTTAAACCAGTGGGTTTTGTTTTGAATCTTCTATAGAAAGTGTCAGTACTGGCTTTTTAAAATTTATTTATTTTTTTATAGGCTTTCCTTTTAATCACGATTTAAGAGTTAAAGTCACCGGTGCTTGTTATAAGGGACCTTTCTTCTGCAATGACTGCCTGGTTTCATCCCAGGGTTTAATCTGAAAATTTCCCTTGAGTAAAAGAAATATCACCTCATCTACTCCAAGATTCCTCCAACACCGCTCTTCCTCTGCAGGTGTTTCCCAGTGACGCCGAATACTTCCTAGAATCTCAAACTGCTGGGTCTCTCCAGGCTGGGGGGTTTTCCTATCGCCCCGGCCCTGGCTTTTTTTTTTTTTTTTCTTTTTCTTTTTGTACCAGGAATTGAACCTAGTACTAGCTTTTTGATTGGGCCTTTATTGTAATGTAATGCCCTTTGTGTGTGTGTGTGTGTATGTGTGTGTGTGTGTGTGTGTGTTTTAAAATATTTTTTTAGTTGTCAAAGGACTTTTATTTTTTATTTATTTATGTGCCGTGCTGAGAATTGAAACCAGTCCCTCACACATGCTAGGCAAGTGTTCTACCACTGAGCCACAACCCCAACCTGCATTGGTGTGTTTAACAGTCCTAAGCAAAGATTGAAAAGCAGTGCCATTAGTGTGTTTTGTCACATAAGCAGGTATTTGAATTGTGATAGAGAACTAGTTTTTACTAAATGTTAGACCTAGGTTCTTTTGCATATATTTTTCTATATTTCTCAGCCATATTGAATGTATTGTCATCTCCCCATTTTTGGAATCTGTCATGTCTATAGAATGTCTAGGGAACAAGAATGATTTTAGAGTATGCAGACTGATATCCTTAAAAGAGGAGTGTTAAATAGTAGTTGTAGAAAATAGTTAACATAGTAGACCTGAGATTGCAGTTCTTTAGCAAGCCCTTGTGCAAGGTTGGCTCTTAGCTGATGTCTGAGAACTTGAGTTCTTGTTTATGTATTTATTTTGTGGTACATACTAGGCAAGCACCCTATCACTGAGCTACATCCCCAGCCGTTGGGAACTTAAGTAGTAAACAGTTTCCTACACTGATAAAACTTTTCCTTGAATGGCAGGAGTGACTCTGTGCCTAGACTGTACAAACTAGGTAATTTATGCTAAATACTTGCTTTCCTTTTGTGAGTCTGAAATTTTGTAGGTAGAGGGTGCCATATGACTAGCTCCATTAAAAACTTGAAATACTCAGTCTCTGGTGGTGACCGTTCCTGGTAGACAAAGTATTTTATGTGAGTTGTCACAATTTGTTGCTGGAGGAATTAAAGTGTGCTTTGTGTGATTTCACTAGGAGAGAACTCTTGCAGGTTTGTACCTGATTTCCGCCATACTGCCTTATTTGCTGATTTTGATTTGTATTTCTTTCACTGTAATAAATCTTACTCATGAGTCCTATATTTACTCCTAGAAAACCACTGAATCTGGGGGATGGTCTTGGTGATCTTTGACATGGGGAGTCTTTGCAGGTCTTGTAGAAGTGGTTAAGAGTCATCTTCTCAGATTTACATTATGGTGGAGATTAAAGATTGTTTTATGTTAATTATTTCAAGTTGGTTCATAGCTCCTGATCCATCTTTTTCTCTGCCACTAATTACTTAGGGAATGGCATTGTTTGCCTTGTCCTTTTAGGATGACAGTGCTTCTACCATAACCTCTTTGTGTGCTTTATGACACATAAAGGAAGTAAAAAGAGCAGGACTCTTTATTTTCTTAGTCTGTTAACTCCTTGTATTACATCTTATTTTCATCTTGTTTTTATTATTTTTGTTCAGTTAATGTTATTTATGTGTCTACTGTGTAATGCTGGGACTGTAGGTGATACAAAAGAAAATGAGGATACACATCTCTTAAGCTACCTAACCAGCTGTTTATTTTTTTCCCCTATACTTTGTCCATGCTTAATAAATCCTCTTGTTTTCCCTTTTTCTTCTTCAGGATTTCCTGATTGATATTTTAAGTTTGTAAATACATTTAATAGTTAGTTTATGTACTTAAAAAAAAAACTGTTTTAGAATGTTCATCTTATATCCCATACTTGCAACATTGTTTCTAACCTACAACATGACATTATTTGGAGCATATACTCTGGTATGGGTGTGTATGTGTGCATACATATATATGTGTGTGTTTAGTAATCACAATTTATTAGTTTTGAATGAGAGAGTTATGGGAAGACTTTTGACTTAAGATATTCTGTCAGTATTTCACATGTGGAATGTATGCAAAAAATAGCTCAATAATAATGCAGCTCTAATATTAAGGTTAAATAGAGTCTGTGCAGTCCATTTAGTTCTGTGATCCATTTGAAACTAATTTGTAAATTTTCAGCCTAAACTGCTCACATTGAGGTATTTACATCTATTGCAGGACTCGGGAATTAATCTTGCTATAATGTTGTAAAGTTAGTGGTAAATTAACCAATGGTAGTCTCAGTTCTTTGGACAGAGAGGTATAAAACAGAAGTGACATCAGAAGAGTTATACTTTTGAGCATAATACTAGATTTGTGTTTAAATTAGGGTCATAGTATCTCTGGACTGTAGGACCCTTTCCTAAATTGTGTCTGGTTTAAGTAATAAGAAATATTATATCCATATATATGTATTTCTGTATTTATCTATCTATATCTGTGTGTGTGTGTGTGTGTGTGTGTGTGTGTGTGTGTGTGTCTGGAGTTTTATTTATTCATGTAGTAAACATATTTCAAGTTTTCATTGGGTTGCCAGGAATTGTCATGATTGTGGGAGAAAAATAAATGTATAAGACACTGTCTTTAATTGTAGAGAACTAGTAATTGCTATGTGATTACTGTGTGAGGCATATTATGGTCACAAAAGAAGTGGTGATAAGTTCTGGATGTGGGTGGGTATTAAAAACTTAATGGTAATGCTTGAACTGGGTTTTAAAAAATTGGTTGTGGGGTACTAGGGATCAAACCCAGGACTTCATACGTGCTAGGCAAGGCTTTTTCCATTGTACTATATCCCCAGCCCTTTTTATTTTGAGATGGAGTCTTGCTAAATTGCCCAGACTGACCTTCATTTTGGGATTCTCCTGCCTTGGTCTCACCAGTGCTTGGGATTATAGGCATGTGCCACCATGCCTGGCAGAGAGAGGTCATAACCAGAGTCAAAGGGCAGATAACAGTAATAAGCAAGGTGTTTCTGTGTGTGGAGATCACTATATATTATTTAGAGAAAGTTTTTTTTTTTTTTTTTTTTGACAGAATGAGGGTCTTTGCCTATGTTCTTTACTCTCTGTGTACATTTATTTGTTTTCCTCGTCAGTTGTCTTATCGTTGTCCTCTTGATTTACTTTATTTAAAAAAAAATTTTTTAGTTGTAGAGGAACACAATGCCTTTATTTTACTCATTTATTTTTTTATGTGATGCTGAGGAGCTAACTCAGTGCCTCACATGTGCTAGGCAAGTGTTCTACCACTGAGCTATAACCCCAGCCCCTAGATTTACTTTAATTCTGGCCCTTCTTTTTAATTGACTTATTTATACAATATATTTTAGATTACTTTCTGGAATTAAATATCTATTAATTATACTTTGTCTAGAAACCTCTATAGGTCATACTTTTAATTACAAGGAGTTGATGGGGATCAGAATGATTCCATTAACCAAAAGATAAGAATATGGGAGTCAGAGTAGACCTAGGGATTGAATGATTGTCTAGTAAACAGTTGTGTATAGAGCTCAGGAAATTTGTGCTAGAGATATAGACTCAAGTGTCAAGATTCATCAGTATGAAAATAGCAGTTGAAAGTATGAATGTGGATGATGAGTTCATTTTAGGACGAACACGGAAAGATTAAAACTAAGGACAGGGGGCTGGGGCTGTAGCTCAGTGGCAGAGCACACTGCCTAGTATGTGTGAGGCCTTGAGTTTGATCCTCAATACCACATCAAAATAAATAAATAAAATAAAGGTATTATGTCCATATACAACTTAAAAAAAAAAAAAAAAACAACTAAGGACAACCTTTGGGAACCCCTCTTTTGTTAGGTGGTCAGGCATCTCTGTTAGCATAGGGATCGTGTCTCTGAATTTAATAGACCTTTTTGGATTGCTTTTTGCCAGTTTCTCTACCAGGTGCTGGGTGTACATAAAATAATAAAATATGGTGTTTGTGCTTAGCACAGTTCTAGGCTTTCAGGAGAAGGGGAGATAGATGTGTAGAAAATAGTGGGAAGCAAAACATGCTGTAAGGAAAGGAGAAAAACTGTTTAACTTCAGTAACTATCCCATTACTACGTCACTCAATATGATTAGGTAGTTAGGGATTTTGCTAATCTTTTGCACCATGATCAATTTGTGGAATGTTTTATATTGTTGTGCTTAAAGAAAACAGCTAGTCCTTTCAACAAATTAGTTGCTTTAAATATACATATATATGTATATATATGTGTGTGTATATATATATACATACATATGTGCATATATGTGTATATATATATGTTGTCTGTGATTATAATTTTTCTGTAGACTGCCTGTATTAAATGGGATAAAAGATGTTTGCTGCTTTGCTTTAAATAAAGATCTTAGAGAATTAATTATAAGTAGAAAGATTTATATTGAAACAAACAAAATTGTTCTTAAAGGGTGATAAGAATTGATCCTTTAGTAAATATTAATATTTCTTTTACTAGCTTATATAAGTGGCACTGATTATAGGGGGGTGGAAAATACAGACATAGTTCTTGTCCTTGTGGAATTTAGAGCTTCATGGTGGTGACATACACTGGTAAATTTTCAGAGAAATATATATATATATAATTTAAAAAAATTTTTACAGACTGCATTTTGATTCACTGTACACAAATGGGGTACAATTTTTCATTTCTTTGGTTGTACACATTGTAGATTCACACCATTCATATAATCATACATGTACATAGGGTAATAACGTCTCAGTCCACTATCTTTCCTTCACCCACGCCCTCCTGCCCTTTTTCCCTCTATACAATCCAAAGTTGCTCCATTCTTTTGCCCCCCCCAACCCCCCCCCCCCCCCCCAGTATGTATAATCATGCACTTATTGGAGAAAACATTTGGCCTTTGGTTTTTTTGGGCTTGGCTTATTTCACTTAGCATGATATTTTCTAACTCCATCCATTTACCAGCAAATGCCATACTTTTATTCTTCTTTATGACTGAGTAATATTCCATTGTGTATATATACCACAGTTTCTTTATCCATTCATCTATTGAAGGGCATCTTAGTTGGTTCCACAATCTAGCTATTGTGAATTAAGCAGCTATGAACATTGATGTGGCTGCATCACTGTAGTATGCTGATTTTAAGTCCTTTGGGTATAAACCAAGGAGTGGGATAGCTGGGTCAAATGGTGGGTCCATTCCAAGTTTTCTGAGAAATCTCTGTACTGCTTTCCAGAGTGGCTGTACCAATTTGCAAATCTACCAGCAATGTATGAGTGTGCCTTTTCCCCCACATCCATGACAACACTTATTATTGCTTATGTTCTTGATAACAGCTATTCTAATGGGAGTGAGATGAAATCATAGGGTGGTATTAATTTGCATTTCTCTGATTATTAGAGAGGATGAGCACTTTTTCATATATTTATTGATCACCTGTATCTTCTTTTGTGTAGTGTCTGTCCAGTTCCTTAGCCCATTTATTGATTGGGTTCTTTGTATTTTGGGTGTAAAGTTTTCTGAGTTCTTTATAAACTTTGGAGATGAGTGCTCTCTCTGAAGTGTGTGTGGAAAAGATTTTCTCCCACTCTGTAGGCTCTCTTTTCACATTATTGATTGTTTCCTTTGCTGAGGAAAAGCTTTTTCGTTTGAATCCATCCCAATTATTGATTCTTGCTTTTATTTCTTGTGCTGTAGGGGTCTTGTTAAGGAAGTTTTGTCATATGCCAACATGATGAAGATTCGGGCCTACTTTTTCTTCTGTTTGGTGAAGGGTCTAGGTCTAATTCCTGGATCTTTTATCCATTTTGAGCTGAGTTTTGTACAGAATGAGAGATAGAGGTTTAATTTCATTTTGCTGCATATGGATTTCCAGTTTAGCCAGCACCATTGTTTAACAGTCTATCTTTTCTCCATTGTATGTTTTTGGCACCTTTGTTTAGTATGAGGTGACTGTACTTATGTGGGTTTGTCTCTGTGTTCTCTATTCTGTATCATGGGTCTACCTGTCTATTTTGGTGCCCATACCATGCCATTTTTGTTATTATTGCTTTTGAGTAGGGTTTAAGGTCTGGTATTGTGATACCTCCTGCATCACTCTTCCCGCCCAGAATTGCTTTGGCTATTCTGGGTCTTTTGCTCTTTCATGTGAATTTCATGATTGCTTTCTCTATTTCTGTGAGGAATGTCATTGGGATTTTAATTGGAATTGCATTAAATCTGTATAGCGCCTTTGGACAAATCATTTTGATAATATTAATTCTGTCTATCCAAGAACATGAGAGATATTTCCATCTTCTAAGGTTTTCTTTAATTTCTTTCTTTAGTGTTCTGTAGTTCTCATTGTAGAAGTTTTTCACCTCTTTTGTTAGATTGATTCCCAAGTTTTTTTTTTGTTTTGTTTTGTTTTTTTTTTTGAGGCTATTGTGAATGGAGTAGTTTTCCTAATTTTCAGAGGATTCATCACTTATGAATAGAAATGCATTAGGTTTATGCATGTTGATTTTATATCCTGCTATTTTGCTGAATTCATTTATTAGTTCTAGAAGTTTTCTGGTGGTGTTTTTTGGATCCTTTAAATATAGAATCATATCATTCGTAGATAGTGATAGTTTGAGTTCTTCTTTTCCTATTTGTATCCTTTTAATTTCTTTCTTCTGTCTAATTGCTCTGGCTGGTATTTCAAGCATGAGGTTGAGTAGAAGTGGTGAAAGAGGGCATCCCTGCCTTGTTCCAGCTTTTAGAGGGAATGCTTTCAATTTTTCTCCATTAAGAATGATGTTGGCTGTGGGCTTGGCGTAAATAGCCTTTACAGTGTTGAGGTATGTTCTTACTATTCCTATTTTTTCTAGCATTTTGAACATGAAGGGGTGTTGTATTTTGTCAAATGCTTTCTCTGCATCTGTTGAAATAACCATATGCTTCTTAACCTTAAGTCTGTTGATGTGATGAATTACATTTGTTGATTTCCAGATGTTGAACTAACCTTGGATCCCCGGGATGGAAGCCACTTGATCATGGTGTGCTATCTTCTTCATATGTTTTCTTATGTGATTTGCTAGAATTTTGTTAAGGATTTTTGTGTCTACGTTCATCAGAGATATTGATCTGAAGTTTTCTTTCCTTGATGCGTCTTTGTCTGCTTTTGGTATCAGAGTGATGCTAGCTTCATAGAATGAGTTTGGAAAGATTCTCTCCTTTTCTGTTTCATAGAATACTTTGAGGAGTATTGGTATTAGTTCTTCTTTGAAGGTCTTGTAGAACTCAACTGAGAATCGGTCTGGTCCTGGACTTTTATTGGTTGGTAGGCTTTTGATGGTGTCTTCTATTTCATTGCTTGAAATTGATCTGTTTAAATTGTGTATGTCCTACTGATTCAGTTTGGGAGGATCATATGTCTCTAGAAATTTATTAATGTCTTTGAGATTTTCTGTTTTGTTGGAGTATAGATTTTCAAAGTTGATTGTGTTACTTAGTTCTATGGTTTCTTTGTTTAGTTTTGGTTTGGAAGATCTATCCAGTGGTGACAGCAGTGTGTTAAAGTCTCCCAGAATTATTGTGTTGCGTTCTATTTGGTTCCTGGAATTGAGAAGGATTTGTTTGACATACATGAATGTGCCATTATTTGGGGTATAAATATTTACAATCATTATGTCTTCCTGATTTATGGTTCCCTTAAGCAGTATGAAATGTCCTTCTTTATCCCTTCTGACTAACTTTGGCTTGAAGTCCACTTTATCTGAAATAAGGATGGAGACCCCCACTTTTTTACTGAGTCTGTGTACATGGTTGTTTTTTCCCATCCTTTCACCTTTAGTCTATGGATGTCTTTTTCTGTGAGATGAGTCTCTCGAAGGCAGCATATTGTTGGGTCTTGCTTTTTAATCCAGTCTGCCAGTCTATGTCTTTTGATTGATGAGTTTAGACTATTAACATTCAAGGTTATTGTTGAGATATGATTTGTATTCCCAGACATTTTGGCCTATTTTTGGTTTTTAACTTGACTTGGTTTCTCCTTTGATTGGCTTTTCCTTTTGGGTAGTTCCTACCTTCGTTGACTTTTTCATTTCTTCCTCATGGAATATTTTGCTGAGAATGTTTTGTAGTGTAGGCTTTCTGTTTGTAAATTCTTTTAACTTTTGTTTATAATGGAAGGATTTTATTTTGTCTTAAATCTGAAGGTTAGTTTTGCTGGGTATAAGATTCTCAGTTGGCAACTGTGTTCTTTCAGAGCTTGAAATATGTTGTTCATGCCCTTCTAGCTTTCAGGGTCTGGGCTGAGAAATGTGTGCTGATATCCATATTGGTTTCCCCTTATAAGTAACCTGATGCTTTTCTCTTGCATCAGAAAATTTTATCTTTATTTTGGATGTTGGACATTTTCATTATAATGTGCCTTGGTGTGGATCTGTTGTGATTTTGTGCATTTGGTGTTCTGTAAGCCTCTTGTATTTGATTTTCCATTTCATTCTTCAGGTTTGGGAAATTTTCTGATATTATTTCATTGAATAGGTTGTTCATTCCTTTGGTTTGTATCTCTGTGCCTTCCTCAATCCCAGTAATTCTTAAATTTGGTCTTTTCATGATATCCCATAGTTCTTGGAGGTTCTGTTCATGATTTCTTACCATTTTCTCTGTTTGATCAACTTTATTTTCAAGATTAAATATGTTGTCTTCATTGTCTGAGATTCTGTCTTCCAATTGATCTAGTCTGTTGGTGATGCTTTCCAATGAGTTTTTTATTTGGTTTATGGTTTCCTTCATTTCAAGGATTTCTGTTTGGGTTTTTTTTTTTTTTTTTTTTTTTGAGAATCTCTATCTCTTTGTTGAAATGATCTTTTACTTCCTGCAGTTACTTTTTCAGCTGTTTATGGGAGCAATAATTCATTGCCTGCATTTGCTCTCTTATCTTATCCTTTGCTTTGTGGATCATTTTAATTATGTATATTCTGAACTCCTTTTCTGACATTTCTTCTACCATGCTGTCAATGGGTTCTATTAACATAGAATCTTGGTTTGTTTGGAAAACTTTTCTCCCTTGTTTTTTCATGTTGTTCATGTATCTTCCCTCTAGCAGTGCAGATCTAGGGTATTTTAGTTTCCCTCCTATAGGCTATAGTGAGGTCTACAGTGTCTAATGGTGGACCAAAGGACGGGGAGGAGTGAAGGATGCAGTTGTTAATGGGATAAGAAAAGAGTATATAGAAGTACTAGATTGCAGGAAGAATGAAAGCAGAATCAAAAGAAGTTAGTTGTTAGCATAAGAAAAGGGAAAAAGAGACTCTGAGGAAACAGGTAAACAAAAAGAAAATAGAACAAGAAAAATAAATAAAAACTTAAAAATTTTCAAAAAGGAGAGAAAAAAGAAGAATAGTTATATACTGTTCAAACCTCCTAGTCTTCAGTAGTCTGATACATAGAGGTACCTGACAAAGCGCTTCCAGTCTCTAGGCATCTCAGGATGGCATGTGCCTTACCTGAAGATTGCAGCTTCCTTTTCTAGGCTAATCCCCTATGGCTGCCCTGGCTTCCAATCGTGCTGGCAAATGGGGAGCTGCAGCATGGGGCATGGGTGCTTAGTTCATGTGGGGTACAGCTGATTGGTCTGGGGGGTCCTGGAGGCGGGGCGTGGTCAGTTGGGCCAAGGGTCCTGCAGGTCCTTCCTGTTGACCCAAAATGTCAGCAACCATGTGTAACCAAACCTACAGGTACTGTGACAATGGACTTCCAGGCAACAGCAGGCAGCAGGTGATCTGCTGGCAATCTGCCAGCGGTCTGCAGGGTACCAGCAGAAGATCGGCTGGTGGACCTTGGGTAGTGGATGATGGGTATGTGAAAGGCAGGTGATGGGCAGGGAAGAGGCAGGCAAACTGGCAAAGGGTGGATAATAGGTGGCAGTCAGTGAGTGATCTGCATTCAAAAAGTAGGAAATATGCTGGCAGACAGTCAGTGATTGCTGTGGATGAATGGGGTAAACAGCGGGGGATCAATGAGCAGCAAAGAGTGCCTCACAGAGAAATGGATTTTCCTCTGCTTGAAACCCCAGTTACAGAGTGACAAGAAATGCAGCCTCCCTGTATTCCACCATCTTGGATCTTCCTACTATTTTGTATTTTTAGAGACAGGGCCCCACTGAGTTGTTTAGCGCCTTGCTTTTGCTGAGACTGGCTTTCAACTTGAAATAAGTATATTATTCTTAGTCAGCATTGATGTAATTATAGCTATAAATGGCAATGAAAGATTAAAGTTAAATCAATAGTTTGAAAGAACCACAGTGTTCGAAATACATTTTAATATAAATAAAATGAATATGTATGTTTTGTTAACTTGGTTTTTCAGTATGAAATCATACTCCGTGTCTTCTATATAGTGACGTTGGAGCTGCATTAGAAATATCTGTGACAATCAAGCAACAATTGCCCTATGTAAATTTATTATTTTTAATAACAAAAAAAAAATAGTAAAATACAAAAAAAAAAGAAATATCTGTGACAGCAAAACTTTTTATGAGACATTTTATTGTGTTTTCTATAGTTTAGTTTAGGTTCCTAATTATGAATGCAATTGTAAATTGCTGTAGTGTGCCTGTTAAAGATATTGATGGGCATATGATCTAGTCTTTCTGACTTTGAAGGAATCTGGATTTCAATATCAGCTTATGGTGGCAGTCTGTTAGCTGTATTGTATTAAAGGGCCTCTGCTGTTTTCCCTTCAGCATCAAAATTGTTGATGTAAATAATTTGCATTTCTCTAATTGCTAGTGATGTTGAATATTTTTCATATATTTGTTGACTGATTGTATTTCTTCTTCTGTGAAGTGTCTATTCAGTTCCTTTCCCCATTTATTGACAGGATTATTTGTTTTTTTGTTAAGTTTTTTTTTTTTAATTCTTTATTTATCCTGGAGATTAATGCTCTGTCTAAGGTACAGATGACAAAGATTTTCTCCCATTCTGTAGGCTCTCTCTTCACATTTTGTTTTCTTTGCTGTGAAGAAAATTTTTACTTTGATACAATTGCATTTTTTTTTTCTTGATTTTACTTCTTGTGCCTTAGGAGTCTTGTTGAGGAATTCGGTTGCTAACTTGACATGATGGAGATTTGGGCCTACTTTTTCTTCTAGTAGGCACAGAGTCTTGGATCTGTTGCCAAGGTTCTGGATCCACTGTGAGTTGAGTTTTGTGCAGGGTGAGAGATCGGGGTTTAATTTCATTCTGCTACATAGGGATTTCCAGTTTTCCTAGCACCTTTTTTTGAAGGTGCTATTAAGATAATCATGTGATTCTTTTCTTTAAGTCTATTGATGTGATGAATTATGTTTACTGATTTTTATATATTGAACCAACCTTGCATCCCTGGGGTGAATTCCGCTTGATCATGGTACACTGTCTTTAATATGTTTTTGTATTACACAGGAGTATTTAGTCCTCTCCTGCTTTTTCTGTTTTGACTACTCATGTAATACTTATTAGGTTAAATAATATTTGCAGGTAATTTATGTTCCATGTAAAGAAACACACAAAATAGAAATGTATTAAAAGTATAAGAATGGATGTCAACATGCCAGTGTTAAAGAGCAAATAGGGAACTTCTACAAAAACAGTGGACTAGCTTCTAGAGCCCTCCTTCTGGTCTAACTGTGTAGAACTGCTAGAAAATGTAGTATGTATGTGTGTATGTATGTATTTGGCACCAGGGATTGAACCCAGAGGACTTTACCACTGAGCTGCATCCTCAGCAAAACTACCCACCCTTTATTGTTTGAGACAGGGTCTTGCTAAGTTGCTTACAGCCTCACTAAATTGCTAAGGCTGGCTTGAACTTTTGATTTTCCTCAGCCTCCTGAATTGCAGGGATTATAAGCATGTACCACCATGCCCAGCTGGAAAAATATATTCAAAATAAAACAGAAACCCACAGCTGAGCTTAGTTAGAAAGAACAAAAGGAAGAGAAAGAAAGAATGAACGAAAAGAAACTCCCATCTGCTAAAGCTAAATGGGGAATTGAAAACCAGAGTAATAATTTCATTCCTTAGTAGATCATCATGTATTTGGACCTATATATAAGTCTTAGTGTTTGGAGTTGATTAAAAAATTTCCATATAAAATACATGTTTTAAAAATGTTTTTTAATGGTATAATTAATGTGATAAATTTTACATATTTAAAATTTATACATTAGTAAGTTATGACAGATGTATATATCTGTGTAACCATCACTACAACCAAGATAATGAATATATCTTATCATATTAAAATTTTTCTTGGTGCCCTATATAGAATCTTTCCTTCCTATACTTGCCTGCCTCCTATAACTTTCTCCCTCCTACCTCCATACCCAGGCAACCACTGTTACAGTACACTAATTTCCTATTTATAGGTTTTTAATATAAATGGCATCATATAATATGTACTGTTTTTGTTTGCTTTCATTCAGCATAATAATTTAGAGATTCAAGTTGTTGCATGTATCACTAACCATTCCTTTTTATTGTAATGTAGTGTTCAACTGGCTACTACACCTTTTATTCCATTGACCTCTTGATGGATGTTTGGGTTGTTTCCATTTCTTTTCTTTTCTTTTTTTAAATATTGTTTTAGTTGTTGATGGACCTTTATTTTATTTATTTTATTTTTATGTGGTGCTGAGAATTGAACGTAGTGCCTCACACGTGCTAGGCAAGCGCTCTGCTACTGAGTTACAACCTCAGCCCACTGCATTTCTTGACTATTGAAAATAAAGATGCTGTGAACATGCCTATACTGTTATTTGTATGGACATACAATTTGTTCTGTCAGATAAATACTTGAGTGGAATGGCGAGATCATGTGTTAGGTATTCGTTAAGTTTTTAAGTAGCACCAAAGTGTTCTGAAGTAGTATACAATTTTACATTTCAACCAGAAGTGTATAATAATTCCAGTTGCTCCATGTCCTTGCCAATAGTGACTATTAAATTTTAGCCATTTTAATAGACATGTTATAGAATCTCATTCTGCCCTTAATTTTTATTTTTCTAATGACTGGTGATGCTGAACATCTTTTCATGTACCTGTTTGCCATACTTATAACTTCTTTGGTGAAGTTGTTCTTTTGTTTGTGTTTAATTTTTTTTTAATTGTTGAGTTTAAAGAGTTCTTTATATATTCTTCACATATTCTGGTATCAAGTTCTTTGTTATATATTTGACTTGCAGGTGTTTTCTCAAAGTCGGTGGCTTGTTTCATTCTCTTAACAGTACCTTTTGGAGAACAGAAATTCCTAATTTTGCATTCAAACTTATCATCTTTTTCTTTTGTGGATTTTTTGTTGCATCCAGAAATCATTTGCATAACGGAGAACCCAAGGTTTACTTCTAGTATTGTTATAACTTTAGGTTTTGTATTTAGGTGGATGGTCTATTGTGAATTGATTTTTATATATGATATGAAACATGGATTTAGGTCATATTTTCTGCATGTGGATATCTAGTTGTTTTAACACAGTTTGTTGAAGGGACTATCCTTTTTCACTAAATAACTTTGCACCTGTGGTCAAAAGTGAATTGACCATATGATGTATGGGCCTATTTCTGGACATTTGTTCATTGATCTATTTGTCTATTTTTTTAAAAAGTATTTTTTAGTTGTAGATGAACATAATATCTTTATTTATTTATTTATTTATATGTGGTGCTAAGGCTCGAACTCAGTGCCTTGCATGTATGAGGCAGCTGATGTACTACTGAGCTACAACTCCAGCCCCTATTTGTTTATCTTGATGCCAGCATCAGGCTATTTCATTATCGTAGCACTATAAAAGTCTGGAAATTATAGAATGTAAGACATCTAAGTTTGTTCTCTTTCAAAATTGGTTTGGCTGTAGGTCCTTTGCATTTTCATAAAAGTTTTAGAATCAAAATGTCAGTTTCTGCAAAGAAAAGAAAAGTCTGCTGGGATTTTGATTGGGAGTGTATTGAATCTCTAGGTCAGTTATGGAAAAATTGACATGTTAGCAGTATTGAGCTTTGTGATCCTCTCGGATATGTATATTTCCATTTATTTAAATCTTCTTTATTTTCTCTCAATAATACTTTATTAGTTTTTGGTATATAAATCTATGTACTTTTCTCAGATTTATCTCTAGGTCATAGGTTTTGATGATATTGTGAATGTTAATTGCTTTAAAATTCTGAGTTTCTGATTGCTTATTGCCAGTAAAAATAGACTTCTTTATATCAATCATGTATCCTGCAACTTTGTTAAACTCATTACTTCTAATAGCTTTTTTCTCCCATTATATACTTTTATGTAGATGATCATGTTACTGGTGAATAAAGATAGTGTTGAACTTTTCCTGTCCAATTTGGAAGAAAATTCCAATTCTTTCTTGCTTGCTTTATTGCTGTGGCTAGAAGCTCCAGTTCAGGTTGAATAAAAGTGATGAGAGTAGGCATTCTTGCATTGTTCTTGATCTTAGGGAGAAAACATTCAGTCTTTGATCCTTAAATATGATGTAAATTCTAGGGTTTTTGTATATGCCCTTAGTCACATTGAGAAAGTTCCCTTTTTTGCCTTTCTTGATGAGATTTTTACCAGAAATAGATGATGTATTTTAGCACGTACTTTTTCTGCTTATAATGAGATGATAAGATTTTGGGGGTATGCTGATTTGATGAGTTATATTAACTCCACACCCCACACCACTGGTTGATTTTTTAAGTGTTAAGCCAACCTTGAATTCCTGGCATACACGGTGCGTGGTCACAATGGGAGTTAACATCTTTTTAGTGTATTATTGAATTTGGTGTACTAAAACAATTACATCTATGTTCAAGAGGGACATTGGTCTGTAATTTTCTTTTCTTACTATGCTTTTTATCTGATTTTGGAGTAAGGAATGATAATGCTGATCTCATAAAACGTGTTGGGAAGTATTCCCTCTTTGATATCTGGGAAGTGTTTACATAGGAGTATGTAGAATTAAAAAATTATTTGTTCGGAGATCCAAGATGGTGGACTAGAGGGAGGCTGTGTTCCTTGTCGCTCTGTAACTCCAGTTTCAAGCAGAGGATATCTATTTCTTGGTAAGGCAGTTTTTGCTGCTTATGGATCCCCTGCTGTTTACCCCATTTGTCTGCTGTGATGACCTGCAGTCTGCGAGCATATCAATGCCCTTTTTGAGTGCAGATTGCTCACTGACAGGCGCCTATCATCCGCCATTTGCCTGCCTCTCACCTGTCCATCGCCTGCCTTACACCTATCCATCACCCAATGCACGAGGTTCACCTCCCGATTCTCCGACAACAGTCAGCAAACTGATCGCCGACCACCAGTGGAGCACCAGCTGCCTGCTGTTGCCTGGAAGTTCACTGTTACAGTACCTGCAGGTTTGATTACACGTGGCTGCTGCCATTTTGAGACAACAGCCAGGCCCCATAGGACCCCTGGCCAGACTGACTGAGCCCCCTCTCCAGGATCCCTTAGCCCGAACAATCACTTCCTGCCTCTGGGACCCTCACATCGACTGACTGCTCCCTGCTGCCAGGACCCCCAGACCAACTGACTGCGCCCTATCACCGGGACCCCAGACTGACTGATTGCACCTGGCCTCCGGGATTCCCCAACCACACCAAACACACCCGACCTCCAGGACCCCTGCCTGACCAACCGCACCCCGACTCCAGGACCTCCAGCTGATCACGTCCACACTCTGAGCTGCAGCTCCCCATTTGCCAACACTTTGGAAGCCAGAGTGGCCGTCTTGGATAATCCTGGAAGCCAGAGCTCCCATCTTTAGACGCTTGCTGGAGACTTGAAGCTCATTGTCAGGTACCTCTCATGCATCAGGCTACTGAAGACTGGGAGATTTCATTACTATATGACTGTTACACTGTCTTTCTTGTTATACTGTCTTTCTTGTTATACTGTTATACTGTAATTCTTTCTTCTCGTTATTAAAAAATTTTGTTTTTATTTCTTCACTTTTCTTGTTCTCTTTTCCTTTTGTTTACCTGTTCCCTCAGAGTCTCTTTCTCCCTTTTTTGCATGCTAACATCCAATTTCTTTTGATTACACTCTCACCCTTTCTCTTATCTAGAACTTCTATATATTCTTTTCTTATCCCTTTAACAGCCACATTCTACATCCCTCTGCATCTTCTTTGTCTTCCATTAGAAACTGCAGACCTTATTGCAAATCTGTTTGTTTTACTGAAGATAATATTTGAACTCATTCTGTTTATTGTGACAATATTGTTATTGTCCTTGTAGGGGCTATTTGGTCTAGGATTGCATAGTGTCTGAATTGGGCACTGCTAATATTGATCTCCCCTTAAAGAAAGGGTTTTGGAAACCTATAAGGCCACTATAAGCCTATAGGGGGAAATCTGCAATACCCCAGATCTGCACTGCTAGAGGGGAAGATACATGAACAACATGAAAAAACAAGGGAAGACAATGATCCAAACAAATCTAGATTCTATAGTAATACAACCCAATGACAGTATGTTAGAAGAAATGTCAGAAAAGGACTTCAGATTATAAATGATTAAGATGATTCGCGAAGCAGAGGATGAGATAAGAGAGCAAATGCAGGCAATAAATGATAATACCAATAAGCTGAAAGAGCACCTGCAGGAAGCAAAAGATCATTTCAACAAAGAGATAGAGATTCTCAAAATAAACCAAACGGAAATCCTTGAAATGAAGGAGACAATAATCCAAATAAAAAACTCAATGGAAAGCATCACCAACAGACTAGACCACTTGGAAGACAGAACCTCAGACAATGAAGACAAAATATTTAATCTTGAAAATAAAGTTCTCCAAACAGAGAAGATAGTAAAAAATCATGAACAGAATCTCCAAGAACTATGGGACATCATGAAAAGACCAAATTTAAGAACTATTGGGATTGAGGAAGGCACAGAGATACAAACCAAAGGAATGAACAACCTATTCAATGAAATAATATCAAAAAATTTCCCAAGCCTGAAGAATGAAATGGAAAATCAAATACAAGAGGCTTACAGAACACCAAATGCACAGAATCACAACAGATCCACACCAAGACACATTATAATGAAAATGCCTAACATTCAAAATAAAGAGGATTTTGAAGGCCGCGAGAGAAAAACATAAGATTACATATAGGGGGAGACCAATACGGATAGCAGCAGACTTCTCAACCCAGACTCTAAAAGCTAGAAGTGCCTGGACCAACATATTTCAAGCTCTGAAAGAACATGGTTGCCAACCAAGAATCCTATACCCAGCAAAACTAACCTTCAGATTTAAAGATGAAATAAAAACCTTCCATGATAAACAAAAGTTAAAAGAATTTACAAATAGAAAAAGCATGCACTACAGAATGTTCTCAACAAAATATTCCATGAGGAGGAAATGAAAAACAACAATGGAGGTCAGCAAAGGGAGGAACTACCTTAGAGAAAAACCACTCAAAGGAGAAACCAAGCCAACTTAAAAACCAAAAATAAGCCAAATGACTGGGTATACAAATCATATCTCAATAATAACCTTGAACGTTAATGGCCTAAACTCATCAATCAAAAGACATACACTGGCAGAATGGATTAAAAAGAAAGACCCAACAATATGCTGCCTACAAGAGACTTATCTCATAGAAAAAGACATCCACAGACTAAAGGTGAAAGGATGGGAAAAAACCTACCACACACATGGACTCAGTAAAAAAGCGGGGGTTTCCATCCTTATATCAGATAAAGTGGACTTCAAGCCAAAGTTAGTCAGAAGGGAGAAAGAAGGACATTTCATACTGCTTAAGGGAACCATAAATCAGGAAGACATAACGATAGTAAATATTTATGCCCCAAACAATGGTGCATCCCTGTACATCAAACAAATCCTTCTCAATTTCGGGAATCACATAGACCACAACACAATAATTCTGGGTGACTTTAACGCACTGCTGTCACCACTAGATAGATCTTCCAAACAAAATCCAATCAAAGAAACCACAGAACTCAATAACACAATCAATAACCTAGACTTAATAGACATATATAGAACATTCCATCCATCAACAAGTGGATTCACTTTGTTCTCAGCAGCACATGGAACCTTCTCGAAAATAGACCATATGTTCTACCACAAAGCAGCCCTTAGGAAATGCCAAAAAATAGAGATACTGCCTTGTGTTCTATCAGATCATAATGGACTGAGAGTAGAAATCAATGACAAAATGAAAAACAGAATCACCCCAACACCTGGAGACTAAATAATATGCTATTGTATGAAACATGGATAACAAAAAACATCAGGGAGGAGATAAAAAAATTCTTAGAGATCAATTAGAACGACGATACAACATATCAAAATCTCTGGGACACTATAAAAGCGGTACTAAGAGGAAAATTCATTGCATGGAGCGCATTCCAGAAAAGAATGAAAAGTCAACAACTAAATGTCCTAACATTACAGCTCAAAGCCCTAGAAAAAAGAAGAACAGAATAACAGCAAAAGAAGTAGAAGACAGGAAATAATTAAAATCAGAGCTGAAATCAATGAAATTGAAACAAAAGAAACTATTCAAAAAATTGACAAAACAAAAAGTTGGTTCTTTGAGAAAGTAAACAAAATAGACAAACCCTTAGCCACACTAACAAAGAGAAGGAGAGAGAAGACTCAAATTACTAAAATACATAATGCAAAAGGAAATATCACAACAGACACCACTGAGATACAGAACATAATGAAAATCTGTATTCCAACAAAATAGAAAGTACCGAAGACATTGACAAATTTCTAGAGACATATGCTCCTCCCAGACTGAACCAGGAGGACATATACGATTTAAACAGATCAATATCAAGCAATGAAATAGAAGAAGCCATTAAAAATCTACCATCCAAGAAAAGCCCAGGACCAGATGGATTCTCAGCCGAGTTCTACAAGACCTTCAAAGAACTCATTCCAATACTTCTCAAAGTATTCCAGGAAATAGAAAAGGAGGGTACCCTACCAAACTCATTCTATGAAGCTAATATCACCCTCATACCCAAACCAGGAAAAGACACATCAAGGAAAGAAAATTTTAGACCAATATCCTTGATGAATATAGATGCTAAGATCCTTAACAAAATATTGGCAAACCGTATCCAAAAACATATTAAGAAAATTGTGCACCATGATCAAGTGGGGTTCATCCCTGGAATGCAAGGATGGTTCAACATTCTTAAATCAATAAACGTAATCCATCATGTCAATAGACTTAAGGATAAGAATCATATGGTTATTTCAATTGACGCAGAAAAAGCATTCGACAAAATACAATACCCTTTCATGCTCAAAACACTAGAAAAAATAGGGATAGTAGGAACATACCTGAACATTGTAAAGGCTATTTATGCTAAGCCCATGAAACATCATTCTTAATGGAGAAAAACTGAAACCATTCCCTTTAAAAACAGGAACAAGACAGGGATGTCCTCTTTCACCACTTCTATTCAACGTTGTCCTCGAAACTCTAGCCAGAGCAATTAGATAGACTAAAGAAATTAAAGGGATACGAATAGGAAAAGAGGAACTTAAGCTGTCACTATTTACGGATGACATGATTCTATATTTAGAGGATTTAAAAAACTCCTCCAGAAAACTTCTAGACCTCATCAATGAATTCAGCAAAATAGCAGGCTATAAAATCAACACACATAAATCTAAAGCATTTTTATATGCAAGCGACAAAACAGCTGAATGGGAAATGAGGAAAACAACTCCATTTGCATTGGCCTCAAAAAAAATAAAATACTTGGGTATCTATCTAACCAAAGAGGTGAAAGATCTCTACAATGAAAACTACAAAACATTGAAGAAAGAAATTGAGGAAGACCTTAGAAGATGGGAAGATCTCCCATGTTCTTGGATAGGCAGAATTAATATTTTCAAAATGGCCATACTACCAAAAGTGCTATACAGATTTGATGCAATTCCAATTAAAATCCCAATGATGTACCTTACAGAAATAGAGCAAGCAATCATGAAATTCATCTGGAAGAATAAGAAACCCAGAATAGCTAAAGCAGTCCTTGCAGGAAGAATGAAGCAGGGGGTATTGCAATACCAGAACTTCAACTATACTACAAAGCAATAGTAACAAAAACAGCATGGTATTGGCACCAAAATAGACAGGTAGATAAATGGTACAGAATAGAGGACACGGTCACAAACCCAAATAAATACAATTTTCTAATACTAGACAAAGGTGCCAAAAATATGCAATGGAGAAAAGATAGCCTCTTCAACAAATGGTGCTGGGAAAACTGGAAATCCATATGCAACAGAATGAAACTAAATCCCTATCTCTCACTCTGCACAAAAATCAACTCACAATGGATCAAGGAGCTTGAAATCAGACCAGAGACCCTGCATCTTATAGAAGAAAAAGTAGGTCCAAATCTTCACCTAGTTGGCTTAGGTTCAGACTTCCTTAACAGGACTCCCATAGCATAAGAAATAAAAGCAAGAATAAACAACTGGGATAGATTCAAACTTAATAGCTTTCTCTCAGCAAAGGAAAGTATCAGCAATGCGAAGAAAGAGCCCACAGAGTGGGAGAAAATCTTTGCCACTCATACTTCAGATAGAGCACTAATTTCCAGAATATATAGAGAACTCAAAAAACTCTACACAAAGAATACAAATAACCCAATCAACAAATGGGCTAAGGATATGAATAGACACTTCACAGAAGAAGATCTACAAGCAATCAACAAACATATGAAAAAATGTTCACCATCTTTAGTAATAAGAGAAATGCAAATCAAAACTACACTAAGATTCCATCTCACCCCAATTAGAATGGCGATTATCAAGAATACAAGCAACAATAGGTGTTGGAGAGGATGTGGGGAAAAAGGTACACTCATACATTGCTGGTGGGACTACAAATTAGTACAGCCACTCTGGAAAGCAGTGTGGAGATTCCTTAGAAAACCTGGAATGGACCTACCATTTGACCCAGCTATCCCACTCCTTGGCCTATACCCAAAGGACTTAAAATCAGCATACTACAGAGATACAGCCACATCAATGTTCATAGCTGCTCAATTCACAATAGCCAGACTGTGGAACCAACCTAGATGCCCTTCAATTGATGAATGGATAAAGAAACTGTGGTATATATATATACAATGGAATATTATTCAGCTATAAAGAATAATAAAATTATGGCATTTGCAGGCAAATGGATGAAATTGGTGAATATCATGCTAAATGAGATAAGCCAATCTCAAAAATCCAAAGGACGAATGATGTTGCTGCTAAGCAGATGATGACACATAATGGGGGGTGGGAGGGTGGCAAGAATAGAGGAAGGAGGGATTGTATAAAGGGAAAATAGGGGTGGGAGGGGTGGGGGAAGGAAAAAATAACAGAATGAATCAAACACCATTACCCTATGTAAATGTATGATTATGCAAATGGTATGCTGTTACTCCATGTACAAACAGAAACAACATGTATCCCATTTGTTTACAATAAAAATCAATAAAAAATATTATTTGTTCTTTTTAGTTTTATATGACAGTAGAATGCATTTTGACATACTACGTGGAGTATAACTTCCCCTTCTTGTGGTTGTATATGATGTGGAGATTCACCGGTCATGTATTCATATATGAACATAGGAAAGTAATGTCTGATTCATTCTACTGTCTTTCCTATTCCCATCTGCCCTGCTTTCCCTTCTTTCCCCTTTGTCTAATCCAAAATATTTTTCTTCCCTCTCCCCCACCTCTTATTGTGTGTTAGCATCCTCATGTGAGAGAGAACCTTCAGCCTTTGGTTTTTTGGCTTATTTCACTTAGCTTGATAGTCTCAGTTCCATTCATTGACCAGCAAATGCTGTAATTTCCTTCTTCTTTTTGGCTGAATAATATTTCATTATGTATGTGTACCACATTTTCTTTATCCATTCATCTTTTGAAGGGCACCTAGTTTGGTTCCATAGTTTAGCTGTTGTGAATTGAGCTGCTATAAACATTAATGTGGCCACGTCACTGAAGTATGCTGTTTTTCAGTCCTTTGGGTATATGCCGAGGAGTAGGATAGCTGGGTCAAATGGTGGTTCCATTCCAAGTTTTCTGTGGAATCTCAACACTGCTTTCCAGAGTGTCTGCACCAATTTGCAGTCCCACCACTTCCTCGCCAAGATTTATTGTTGTGTTGTATTCTCAATAATTGATAATTGCCATTCTGACTGGTGTGAGATGAAATCTGATTGTTTTAATTTGCATTTCTCTAATTACTAGTGATGTTGAACATTTTTTCGTTTATTTGTCGACTGATCGTATATCTTCTTCTGTGAAGTGTCTGTTCAGTTCCTTTACCCATTTATTGATTAAGTGAATTTTTTAAAAAATTTAATTCCATGGTTGGTATTGAACCCAGGGGCACTCTACCACTGAAGTACACCCAGCCCTTTTGTCTTATTTTTGAGACAGGGTATGGATGGATTGCCCAGGGATTTCTTAAATTTGCAATTCTCCTGCTTTAGCCTCCCTAGTAGCTGGGATTGCAGGCACATTGCACCTGGCTTGTCCTTTCTAATTTCTTAAGGTAGAAGCTGAGGTCACTGAATTGAGACCTTTGTTTTTTAGGATATATAGGGGATTAGTAGTGTACATTTCTACATATTCTTAGTGGCATCCCACATGTTTTGACATGTATTCTTGTTTTCATTTAGTTCAAATTACTTTATTTCCCACTTGATTTCTTTGAATCATGAATTACTCATAATTGTATTAATTATTTTACACATTTTAAGAGAGTCTTTTTCTATCTCGTTAGTAATTTCTATTTTACATCCATTGTGGTCAGTTACATGTATGGAAACCTTTTAAAATTTATTGATTCCTGTTTTGTGGCCCTAAATATGGTCTTTCTTGGTAAATGTTTTATGTACACTTGAAAAGAATGTATATTCTGTCATTATGTATTTTATAAGTGTCACTTAGGTTGTCCATGATGTTGTTTAAGGTTTTGTCATTCTTACTGATTTTCTGTCTGCTTGCTCTATCAGTTGTTAAAAAGGGTTTTTGGGAATCTCAGGAGTGACTGGATGTGCTTCTTCAATTATGTTCTCATTTTTAAATTTTCTTTGATTTTTTTTTATTCATTCAAATATTCATTGAGCAGCTAAGGAGATACAAAGGTGATTAAAACATGGTCCAAGAGATGATGAGGCATATATGCATAAGTAAGAGAGCAATATATAAGGTTTGTAAATCGGATGATGGCCAAAAAGGGATCAGACCAAAAGCAACTAAACAGAACTTTATGGGATCAGCTCTTGGGCAAGATTCACCAGTCCACCAAGGTAAAGGGCCCTATGGCTTGGGCGGGGAGGCCTTTTTGTAGTCCAGGATAGGTGGGGGAAGGCTTGAGGGTTTAGTGTCCCTGGAGTTGGCGGAGATCCTGCAGGGACTTGTGTTCCTCTGGGATTGACTGGGGACTCTGTTGATTGACTGGTGGTTGCAAGATGCCACTAGGTTTTTTCTGTTGTCATTTGATTGGTTGTTCTTTGCCCTTCCCCATCCAGCCATCTCAGACCACTCTAAAAAGGTTCACTGAATTCACAGCAGTCAAAAGTGCTTTAGGAAATCAAGAGAGATTGTTTCCAGCCTGCAAGTGGGTGTGGGTGGCAAATCAGGAAAGGGAATTGAGATTAAAATAGAAGACTTAGCCTGAATTGTTGATGATACTCAATATGGACTATATTTGCCTCTCCTTTTCCTTTCTCCCCATCTTTGGGCTTAATTTACCAGTAGTGCCCAGGACTGTTCAATGTGCTTTTTCTATACGTGCTTGCATTTTTGCTTTAATGTCTTCTATAGAACTAGGTCCTTTTGGTGTTTAAGGAGTTTTTTCCCGTTTTTTTTTTTTTTTTTTTTTTTTTTTTTTTCCGGAAGGATTCTTGATCTTGGTGTTGATGGGTTTTGATGGTTTTGAGTCTTTTCCATTCTGGTTTGATTTTTGTGCATTTTTGGCTGGCCATCTTCAGTTTCCTCATCATCAAAATCATCATCGTTGCCTTTATCAGCAGCAAGTTTTACTCTTTTGGAGAACCTTGCTACCACCTCCAGGGGCAGATTGCTTTCCAGATACACTTAAAAGAGTTTTACATCCTCCTCCTCTTCTTCTCCTGACTCTGCATCTTCCTCCACAGCTACTAAGTGCTGCCCACCAATATGCACAGGCCCTGAACTGCATTTCAACCTTGAGACCACAGGTGGTGTGCAGACATTTTCAATGTTGCAATGTTACTTTAATTGAACTGCCTTCATGATTCATTACCTCTGCTTCAACAATGTGCAATTCATCCTTTGCAACAGCCCCTAAACTGACCATTCTTAACTATAACTGGTGCTCATTTTCATCATTATCCACCTTAAAGTGATAATCTTTGTCAGCCTTTAGCTCACAACTGAAAAGATAGTTCTGGGGCCTCAAGAGGCTCATGCCCATATCTATAGAGTCTTCCTTGGGGTGGTAGCACACACTTAGGTGGGTGAGAAGGTGGATAGAAAATAGACTGCTGCCCTAGAGAAGAGACTTGCAGCCGAATCATGAAAGGGCTCTAGCTTTGATTTTGCACTTAACCACTTTAGTAGTTTTTACAATGCAACTCATTTTAAGTTGTTTTCCTTTAAGACAAGGAAGATTGGGAGGAATTAGAACTTAATGATAGGATTTCAAGTTTCTATTAAAAGTTTTGAATCATTTATGTCAGTATTTGAATTAAAGGAATTCCTATGTCTTTTTGGGTTTGCTTATTGAAATATGAATGTGTGTCTTTTATTTTTATTTATTTATTTCAACTGGGGGTTGAACCCAGGGTATCTACCACTGAGCTACACATCCAGTCTGAGATTTATAGGTTTGTCCTATTTATCTCTTTATAAGATTTTAGTTTTATCCTTTAAAAAACAAGGGGGAAGATGAAACCTATTTTTGAAGAAGAGTACAAAAGGATTTTTCTACTTTTTTTTGGCTTTGAGACCTTTTTTTTCTGTTTTAATGGCATAAAATTTACATTATAAATGAAAGACAGGAACATGCTATTGATTCTACATTCTGTAATCGCTTATAAATTTTGCACAGATTTTTAAAAAATGGTAGTAATTTTTGTAGTTTCATCTCACTTCTCTTTTTCCGTTTGACCTCTTAATTTTCAGCCCCACTTGAAATGAATTACCTGAACCGGGGGACTGAGTTTGCTCCTGGCAAACAGAATTAATGGATTATTTTTCGAAAGGGGCAGAAAACTCCAACAAAAAAGTGTGTCTTAGATGCGCAGGGCTTATTGAGAATAAAGGAAAGTGCATTTGTGGGGAGAGGGTAAAATGAAAATGTAAGAATGTAGGCTTGTTTGTTTGACTTTTTATTTTGAAATAATTATAGATTCACAGGAAGTTACAGAAATAGCACCGAAGTGTTCTATTAACCCTTTACCCAGTTTTTTCCAACATGTTATGTTATATGCTATAGTATCAAAACCTGGAAATTGATAATTGTATAGTATTTAAATTGGATAACAGAGCATTTTTGCTGTTTTGGAGGATGGGGAGTGGGTACCAGGGATTGAACTCAGGGTCACTTAACCACTGAGCCATATTCCCAGCCCTATTTTGTATTTTATTTAGAGACAGTGTCTCACTGAGTTGCTTAGCACCTCACTTTTGCTGAGGCTGGCTTTTAATTCTCAATACTCCTGCCTCATCCTCCCGAGCCGCTGGGATTACAGGTGTACACCACTGTGCCTGGCACTTTTTTGGATTTTATATATACTTGTGTTTGTATGTTTGTGTGTGGGTGTATGTAGTTTATATAACTTGATTACCTGTGTAGGTTTGTGTGCCAACCACCACCACAATCAACATAAGAACTGTTCCCTTATTATTAAAGAAGACCCTTATGTTATACTTGTGTATTTGCATTCCACCTGTCCTTGTCCCCTTGCAACCATTAATCAATGTTTTCCTTCTTCATGTAAATATTACATAAATGGAACCATATAGCATATAACCTTTTGAAATTATCTTTTTAAGGTAAACACAGTGCTTTTGAGCTCTATCCAAATTATTGCATGTGCTGCTGGGGGTGTAACTCAGTGGTATTCACTTGTCTAGCATGGGTGAGGCTACTGGTTCAATCTGTAGCATTAAAAAACCCCACAAGCAGACCACAACAGCAACAACAACAACAACAACAAAAAACCCACACGAATTATTGCATGTATCTACAGTTCCTTCTCTACTTTGTTTTGTGGTATTCCATTGTAGGACTATGCTATCATCTGTTTATCCACCAACATGCTGATAAAATGGATTTTAAAAAAGAAAGTTATTAAAGTTTTAAGGCTTCTGTATATATTCTAGATACAAATGATTTGTTGGATATGTAATTTGCAAATATCTTTTCCTAGTCTGTTCTTTGATTTTTAAATTATTTTTAACTGGGTCTTTTCCAGAGTAAAAATCTTTAATTTTCATGTTCATTTTATCATTTTTTTTTTCTTTTAGATTTGCTTTTGGTGTCATCTCTTAGAACTCTTCATCTGTCCCTAGGTCTTAAAGATTTTTTCCCCTATATTTTCTTATAAGAAATATAGTTTAATATCTTTCTTTAAATCCATGATCCATTTTAAATTACTTTTTGCATATGGTGTGAGGTATAGGTCAAGATTTATTTATTCAGCCTATGGTTGTGCAGTTGTTCTAGAATAACTTACTGAAAAGTCTGTCCTGCATTGAATATCTTTAGCATTTTTGTTGAAAATCAATTGGACAGAGCTGGGGTTGTAGCTCAGTGACAGAGGGCTTGCTTAGAACATGTGAGGCACTGGGTGGGGCACTGTGTCCGTCTACGACTAAAAAAAATACTTTAAAAAATCAATTAGACATATATGTGGTGGTTTGGTTCTGGTTTCTCTTTTTTGTTCCATTGACCTAGGGGATTACCATTTTGCCAATACCACACTGTTTTGATTACTGTACAATATTTTAAGTCTTACCATCAGGTATAGTGATTCTTTACTCTTTATTTCCATCAGGTAAAGTGATTTTTTATTCTTTATTTCCAAATTGTTTTTGCTACTCTAGTTTCTTTCCCTTTCCATATAAATTTTAGCCTAAGTTGTTTAAATCTGCAGAAAGTCCTTTAATTGTTTGATATAAATTGTATTAAGCCTATAGATAAGTGTAATAGGAAAAACAAAATTGCTTATCTTACTGTCATATTCACCACAACACAGAACAGTTCTGATGAAGATTTTTGGGGGGTTTTCCTAATATTCCAACTAACTCTCCAGGATTGGACACTAGCTGAGTGGCCTAAAATTTAACTCAACTGACACTGGCTACCTAGAGTTAGCATTAAATCCCACAGGTTAAGGCCCAGTTCAGGATTCTCTACTTCAGATGCCAATCTCAAGCCTCATGACTCCCTCCTTGAGTTTGATAATTTAGTAGGATGGCTCACAGAACTCAGGGAAACATGTTTTTTTTTTTTTTTAATAGGAAAAAAAAAAATTTATTGTATAAGATTGCTATTTAGGGACTGGGGTTGTGGTTCAGTGTTAGAGCACTTGCCTGGCATGAAGGAGGCACTGGGTTTGATCCTCAGCCACATTAAAAAAAAAAAAAGAAATAAAGATATTGTGTATTAAAAAAAAAAAAAAAAAGATTGCCATTACTATCTCCCTAGCTGCCTACGTCAGTGACACTATCCACAAACGAGCTACTTACTGACAAGAACTATTATCAAAGTATGTTAAAAACAGGCCTGATGAGTAACTATGAGAACAAAGCTATTTAAAAAGGATGTTTTAACAATTTATTGTCTACAGCAATTAAAAATCGTCAAGCATGTATTTTTCCACATAATTATTGTTTATCAATATCAAATAAAATTTTCAGTTTGCTATTCCTTTTCTTGAAAAACTCTTCATTTTTTCCTTCCACAATGTTGTATGCCACACCTTTGAGGAAAAGATGTATTTCTGAATACCATAGCAAAAGGACTGGAGCGTTCACTGACAGGTACCGTGTTACATGTCAAATGCGATCCTAGTTTTCTGCAGTCATCTTCTATGACAAGGTTTTGGAAAGCTTTTGTTCCAGTGACCTCCATACATCTTCAAAACTCACTGGATATTGCACCTCGAAGAACCCGGCAACGGGCACGCGAGCTCTTCTGCCACCCGACCGCCATTTCGAAACGCCTTCCACTCTCCGCGGCTGCGCGGAAAGGGAAACATGTTTACCAGTTGTTTTATGAAGGATACAGCAACTGACAAAGAGGCACATAGAGTGAGGTATGGGGAAGATTGTGGTGCTTTTGTGCCTTTTCTGGGCACATTATCCTCTAGACATTGCTGTGTTCAGCATCCCCAAAACTCTCTGAATCCTTCATGGATTTTTATGGAAGCTTCAGTCATGTAGGCATGATTGATAATTAACACAGTCTCTAGCCCCCTCTCCCTATCCTGGACTGGTACCCAGTCCCCATCTAGAAGCCCAGAAAGAAGCACTTTATTACAACAAAAGACATTTAGCACGTCAGGAACTGGAATGAAGACAAAAATAGGTATTTCTTATTATAAATCACAATACCACAGTAAGTTTTGGGAGAATGGTGTTTTACTCATAAGCACAGTATGTCTCTCAATTTATTTAGATTTTTTATGGACACGTTATAATTTTCAATATGTATGCCTCGTGTATGTTTTGTTAGATTTCTACCTTTTTCTTCTCCTTATGTTTTCTGTTCCTTGCCAGGAGAAATCTCAGTCCCTCAGCTTTGGTAACGTTTTCAGATGGGGCTGAAAATTAAGAAGTTAAATGGAAAAAAGAAGTGAAATGAAACTTTTTTGAGAATTATAAATGGTTTTATATTTAGTTTTCACTTGTTTGTTTTTAGTACAGAGAAATATGGTTCATACTGTGTGTTGATCTTATATCCTGTGTTTGCTAATAACCCCATTTGTTTAGAAGTATAGATTCTTTGAGATTTCTACATAGGCAATTATATTATCTTCAAAAAGGACAGTTTTATTTCTTCCAATTTGTATGCCTTTTTAAAATTCTTTACCTACTTTATTGCTTTGGCTATCACTTAGTTTTTGTTTTGTTTGTTTTTGGTACAGGGGATTAAACTCAGGGGCACTTGACCACTGACCACACCCCCAGCCCTATTTTGTATTTTACTTAGAGACAGGGGTTCACTGAGTTGCTTAGCATCTTGCTTTTTCTGAGGCTGGCTTTGAACTTGTGATCCTCTTGCCTCAGCCTCCTGAGCTGTTAGGATGATAGGTGTGTGCCACTGTGCCCAGCTTTACTTAGGTATTTTTAAACACTGAATTTTTATTTTGATGATTGTGACTTCATGAGTTCTATTTGGTACTAGCAATGCTTGCTTTACTTACCTTATCTTTGTGGTTGTAGATGTTTGGTCTCTCTTGGGCTTTGGTTTAAGTTGGATTGATCTTGAGTATGGTTCTATATTTTCCTGAAGACAGGAAAAGCTCTCTTTGTCTTCCAAGCATATACACAATGTAATATAATTATTGTGTCCCCCCTGCCTCCTTCTTCCTTGAGGAGGTAAGCTTCTTGGAAGAGGAGACAGTTCTGAGTATTACACAGCCTGGTTCACAGTAAACTCCAATTGATGTTTGTTGAACAAAATTGAAATGACTAAATGGAACCAATATGTGGCTTTTTCTGTAAGAAGTCTTGGGAAAACCTTTTCTGATGAGTAATACTGTAACTCAAGTTGAATCAGTAATAGTGAGGCTGTTGTGGTTGCATGTGCAATTGCACATGTGATTTTTGACATCAAACATTTTTGTTGATTTTCTTTTCTCCTTTTAATTGTACTGCTCTAGATTCATGTTTATTAACAAGATACTTTATTATTTGAACATTACATGTAATTTGGTTTGGTTCGTTTTGCTTCTGGATATAAAAATTATGCTCTTTTGAAAAGATATCATTATCTTACTGGTTTTAATTTAAGAGAATTCTAAATAGACCAGAGTAAAATAAATGAACAGTTACATTGAGGAGGAGCACAGCAGAATCAGTCCTGGAACAATGTTCTGTATGTTAGTGGGGGAAAAGTTAGCCTCTGTATCTTGTTCTTCATTTGAGTATGCATCAATATGTATGTTGTGGGAACAGTGGACTGGGCTGTGGGGGGAGATGTGCATCATATGTAAGGAATAAACAGGTTATTTATTTTAGATAATACTTAAAATTTTTTTTAGTTGAAAATGGACACATTATGTTTATTTAATTAATTAATTTATTTATTTGGTACTGAGGATAGAACCCAGTGCCTTACAAATGCTAGGCAAGTGCTCTACCACTGAGCTACAACCCCAGCTCTTAGATAATACTTTAGGAAGAGACTTAGTACCTTTTTCTAAGTATTAATTTTATCTTAGTATTAACATAGCTTTTAAATCAATGTATTCAGTGTATTATATATAAAATTTGCATGAAAAGTTTCCGTCAAAATTTTGTTCCCTTATTTATTTAGTACTGGGGATTGCACCCAAGGGTGATTTACTACTGAGCTACAACTTCAGTTCTTTTTTTAAATTTTGAGACAAGGTCTTGTTAAATTGGTGAGGATCTTGCTATGTTGCTGAGGCTAATCTCAAATTTGCACTACTCTTAACTCAACCTTCCAAGTTGCTGAGATTACAGGTGTGTGCCAACCTCACCCAGCCCTGCTTTTTTTTTTTTTTTTCCTCATTGTATTTAAGAGTTATATCTCCAGAATCCCAAATAGCACCTGGTAGGATACTTAATTTGTGGAGCAAGTGACAAAAGTAGGATTACTGTTAAAATATAGTGATTTCCTATGTAATTGAGTAATGACTCTTAACCAAAAGCCTGTGCAAATTATAGAAAATGGTTCCTGTAGGTTATCAGGAAAATCATTGTCTTTTTACCCTGAGGAGCATATTTGTTCTGTATAAAAAGGCCTTCCTATTTGGAAGAAATTTTACTTGACTGATTGAGTCTCTATTTAAGTAACACACAGAAAATAATCTTTGTTGAGAAGATCCAGGTTCTGTTCTTTGGGCTGCGTGCACATGCCATCCTAGACTATGAACAAGCCTGGGAAAATCTCCCTGAGATTGACTACCTCAAGATTTAGGTTTTGTGGAGCCTGGGTTGTAGCTCAGTGGTAGAGTGCTTGCCTGGCATGTGTGAAGACTGGGTTTGATTCTCAACACCACACGTAAATAAATAAATAAAATAAAGATCTATTGACAATTTTAGAAATATATAAAAAAAAGATTTAGGTTTTATAACAGAAATTAACTTTCTCATTGTGCTTACCTTGGCTTGTTTACCATGTAAAAATCCTTAGGACTTTCTGCATAAGGTTACTTATAAGACATTTATTCATGATGTTTTTGACACACAGAAGGAGAATATGTTGAGAAGTATGTAATTGCAAAGTGTTCTGAGAATGTAATTTATGCATATGTTCTTCTATGTTTTAATCTAGTTCTTGCCAAATAGTCCTCTTAATACTAAAATAATGTATAGTAGAAAATTGATGAAAATGCCTGGTTTACTTATCCTTCTTGAACAGGAAACCCTGCTCCATCTGTTGTATTTAGTTAAAACTGCATGTTTTAATAAAAGTATGTGTTGTGGTTTAGATATTAGGTGTCCTGCAAAAGCTCATGTGTAAAACAATGCAGGAAAGTTAAGAGGTGAAATGTTTGGATTATGAGAGTTTTAACCTAATCAGTGCGTTAATCCGTAGAGGGATTAACTGGATGGCAACTGTAGACAGGCAGGTGTGGCAGGAGTAGGTAGGTCATTGGGGGTGTGTCTTTAGGGTATATATTTTGTCCTTGTTGAGTGGAGTTCTTTGCTTCCTGGTGCCATGTCCTTCACCATACTCTTCCACCATGTTCTGCCTCACCTCTAGCCCCAAGAATCAAATTAACCTTCTATGGACTAAGCCCTCTGAAACCATGTGCCCCCAAATAAACTTTTCCTACTCTAATTGTTCTTGATAGGTCTTTTGATCACAGTAGTGAAAAAAGTGACTAAAATAACATAGGTTCAAGTTTCTGTTATACTGACAGGTTACTTTTCCTTCCTGGGTCCTAATTTATTTAGTTATAAAATAGGGGATTTCAGGTAAATTAGCACATCCTCTTATAAATCAGATTTATTTGAAGCAAAATTCACTGGCCCATTAGAATAATTATCAGTCCTTATGTCTAAAACCTCTTCCTGGCTGCTGTGTCTGCTAACCTCCTAATTATTCCATCTGTTTTATGTGAGATTTTGTCCTCAAGCATAAATCGTGCTATTCCTCCTACCTCCTGCTGTTAGCTTTTTTTGTCTTTATCTTTAGCACCACATGGATCTTTCCAACATCCTTGCACAGTTGTTGGAACTCATCATTTCTAGTCCACTTAAGTTCTATGCCTTGTCATTCCTTTGAAATGTTATGTCTTAAAATTGTAACTCTAGTGCCTCCTCACTACAATCTGGCAGTTTCTGTTTCCTCATTTAATTATCCTTTAAATATACCTGTTCTCAGGCTTACCAGCCCCTGTTAGATCCTTCTCCTTCGTTTCTGTCCTTTAATTTTTGCTTCCCCCCTTTTAGCTTAGATTCCATGGTCTGTGAAGTTTTACTTTTTAGTCAGTGTCATAATCTTTTGCCCCATTTTTTTGTTAATTCACATCTGTGTGGCAAAACTTTTTCCTTTGCCTCACTATGATTTGATGAAGCAGATTGGTGGCTCTATAAAATTATAGTGAATGATCTTAGTCATTTTTCACCTCTGTTCATGAGTCCTACTTCTTCCTTAATATATTTTCTAGTTCCCTACATTATCTTTTCAGTTTTCTTTTCTCTTAGTTTTCAGTATCCTTGCTGTCTACTGATTTCCTTCTTATTTCATAAAAAACAACTGCTATGATTTGGAAGCTTCTTTCACTGAAGTTACAGATATTTTGTAACTTGTACCTGTGGGTTTTTTTAAATATATTTTTTAGTTGTTGATGGACCTTTATTTATTTACTTATATGTGGTGCCAAGATTTGAACCCAGGGCTTCACACATGCTAGGCAAGCGTTCTACCATGGAACCACAATCCCAGCCCAGTACCTGTATTTTCTTATAAATATTTTTCCTCCTATCTCTGTTCATGCTCTGAATTCCTTCCCTTTTTTAAAAAAATTTTTTTTAGTTGTTGATGGACTTTTATAAAATTTTTTATGCGGTGCTGAGAATTAAATCTAGTGCCCCTCACACATGCTAGGCAAGTGTTCTACCACTGAGCCACAACCTCAGCCCTTCCCTTTTGTGAAGAATAAGTTTTTGGAGAAGTTTCACTGTGAAGGTAGGAAAGAGTTAAATGGAAACTGGAAGAGTTGTTTAGATTCACTATCTTAATTTCCTGATCTATTCATTCTGCAACTCACTGCCCCTGGACTTCTGCTCCTACCACCCACCCATCTCTAAAGCTGCTCTTAAAAGGTCACTGGTGACTTACAAGCCAGTAAATTCATGGGACGTTCTACGGTGATGGGCCTCCAGGCAGCATTTGTTGCCGGTCAGCACTTCCTGACCACTCTTTTTTCTTGACCTCTTTGATAGCACTAGTTGTCTGGATTTTCCTCCTACCCCTCTTTTAACTTTTCTTGAGTCTCCTGAAATTTAGTCAGTATTTACAAATATTATTTTAAAATTAATATTAAATATTTGCCATATTAGAAGAATGCAAAATTTGTATGAATTTTAAAAACAAAATGAGAGTCTAAATAGTCCAGGTTGTGCAGAAAAGTTTGGGCAGAGAACACACTGCTGTGTCAGAGATCCTGAAAAGGTGAAAATGCATTGATATTTGTCATCTAAATGACTCTTCCAAGCAATCTTATAAAGTAGCCGGCTGTATTTCCTGCTTAGCCACAAAGGATTTGAGGTGAGGAAAGATAGAATTATGTTCAGGAAACAGTGCATTGTTCTTTCTGATTGTAAAGCTAATTTACAGTGAGGTAGTAAAGATAAAATCTATTCTGTGTTGTGGGTGTCCTGAATGCCAAGGGGAGAAGTGGTTTTTTTTTTTTTTTTAATTTGGTTTTTGAAATAGTTAGGACTGGTTGAAGATTTTTAAACTGTGCATAGCACTTTAGTAAAGGGAACCTGTCTTGGCCAGGAGCTGATAATCCTGAAATCCTTAATTTCTGTGACCAGATGGCACTTCCCTGGAAACTTTTCTGCAGTTTTCCCAATGTAACAAATGGAGCCCTCTTCAACATTCCTGTTAACACTTTGTCATACCTTTGATGTGGAACCTCTTGCATTGTATCATCATTACTTGTTTGTATTTGGCTTCTTCATTGGATTTGATCTCTTCTAGGATAGAATTATCTGATTGTGTGTAATGTTGAACTTGGTATTCCTTCTTCACTCCATCTTAGTGGTTGCATAATAAATGGTCCCTGAATTAGTAGATGAATAGTTTGAATTTTGAATTCCTGGTCAGAATGGCTTTTGAAAATACACATTTCTACTGATTATAGGATTGAATGAATTAGAGACTACTCTTGCTTTTCATGTTTTAGTTAATAAAATTATCTTGATACAGAGGTTCTGTGGCTTTAAAAGCCTGTGACTTTGCAGTCACTAATTATACTGTGTAGCAAACCCTATGCAAACCAACTGTCTGTTCAGGTCTTGTTTGTTTTCCCCATAGACATAATCCAGCCGTTACTTGTTTAAAGCAGCAGATGGAGGAAGGAGTCAGGGAGATGTGGATTTATTAGCTCTCACAATGAAAGATCACACTGGTTGTGCTAAGGATTAAAAAATTTCTGCTGAATGAAAGGGAGATGGGTCTTGCTTTCTCTGCTGTTTTCAGCAGTGTGGCTAACTCCTTGTGACTGTAAGTTGTAAGAAGACGAGAAAAAGATCTTGTAAATAGGCCTTCCTTCAGGTTCCAGACCATTGGTTGCAGCTGTCATAATTTTAAGAGGGGCAGCTTTTCTTCATGTGTGCATACCAAATCTGACCCACAGTTACTGCTGTATTTATTTCTTAGGGAATATAACAGGCTAATTCAGGGTTCTTATACATCCTTTATCTGTCAAATTAGGAAATTTGGATAAATATTTCCTCCTTTGCAGAATTAATATTTTTTTGCAGCATGTCCTATAGTTTGAAAAATAATGATTGTGAGTTAGAAGATAATGTATGTAATCCTCTTCCTAAATCACAGTGCTGCTTTACTAACAGTTTTTCTTGTGACTTGTTAGAAAAATCACCAACTTGCATCACTTTTCCCTGGTGTTTACTAGGATTCTGACAATTACTATAGAAGTTGGAAAGTTTAAACATGACTTGTGGATGTGTAAGTGATAGAATCATAATATGAGAGCTAACCTTTCTATCTTGAAATATAAAAAAGTATCTGTTTTTGAACCATGAATTAAAGAGACAAACATCTTTAAACTTAGCTGAAGTCCTACTTTGAAAATGGCAGCCAGTGACCAAAGAAAACAGTTCCGAGATGATTGAAGCTTGAGTGAAATAGGCTTTTTCATGCTGTGCCCTTTCAGAAGTCTGGTGGAATGGGTCGCGTTTCCTGTGACAGCACTGTCAGCGATGAGTAGATGAATGAACCCGTCCATGCTCAGATCTCACAGCACGTGTACTGCCCTCCAAGGACATAAAAGAGCCGCCAAGCCGATCTCAGCAATGATCCAGGCTCCTGAAGAAAGAGGCTTTGGTGCTGTCCAAGATGTGAAGACCAGCACGTCTAGCAATAAAGAAACAAAAGAGCCTGTGACAGTATCGAAAGAATCTGACATTTGCTTTGTCTGTACAAAGGATGAAAGGAATTTTGCCGACTTAGTCAAAACAATAACTGGTTTTGAATCAGTTTGAGCCTAAAAATAGGCATCAGAATAATATATTTTTCTTTGTATTTCTGAAGAATTGTTATCTTTTAAAAAACCTGTGTGGAATGGTTTTGTTTTGGAAAGGAAGACGTGACATGGATTTTATAAGCTTAGTAGCTGTAGGTGGAGACTCTGTTGTTTTGTTTGCCAGCTTTTTTTAATAAGCAGTGAAATCAGGATATCAAAGATTGGAATTTTCTCTCTCTCTTTCTCTCTTTTTTTTCTCCCAGGAATATTTGTTCTTTTCTTACTATTTTGAATAATTCCAGCCAGAGTCATTTGTATGGAAAAGGAAAACAAATGCAAAGTATTTCCCCTGTTTTGGGCAGTGATTCTGATGAGATCTTTCTGTATCTCCTGTGAAGGAAGATGTGGCTCTGATGTGAGGCAGTGATGTGGGTGGTGCTAGCTTGGTTTAGTAGAGTAGCGGCTTAGTGGGCACAGCCTGGTGTGCTGAATGGACTGTTTGCCTCTTTATTCAGCATTGAAGTAGGCACTACTAGTTGGCTGTCTGGGGAGTGGCACTTTTTTTTTTTTTTGTCTGATATCTGTTATGGATGATTCCAGTATTCTGCGAAGGAGAGGATTACAGGTGAGTAAAAGAAAGCCTTTTTGACTGATCTCCTTTTTATTGTCTTGAAATGTACTGAACATATTGTTGCAATTTTGTTTAGTTCTTTTGAAGCAGGATGTAGTGCCACTGAGTTCCTCTTTATCCTATCATATATAGTTATAATTAGAGAATTTGTTTAAGATCTTGCTTCTTTGATGGAAAAATACTGCCTGGGCTTCCTTACATTTTACCAAGTGAGCGGATCAATTAAATTAGACCTATGTGGGATGCAAGCCTAATTTGAGGCATTAGACATAACTGCTGACAGATTATTTACAGTAAACGTATTCTGTTCCTGACTATAGTGCCTGTGCCTGTATGCGGCATTTATTTGATTCTACATATAATTTTAAAAACTTTTCTAAATTGTCATGTTGCATGTATACAGTCTTTCCATCCATCTATATACTCCTTAAGTCTTAGAGGTAATTTGGCTCATGAAGAGCTTAAGTGAGGTGTTAGCAATGAGGAGGAATAGACTGATAGACAACTTTGAACCGAGTTTTAATGAATACCCTTAGCACTAAAAGAACACATGCTAAGTTTTTAAAATTTGATTTTTTTCATACTTTATAAATTAGTTCATCTTGCCTTAGTCTTATTTGTAAAGAACAAGTCAGCTTCTATTTAGTACATCACTGAATGTTTTTAAGAATTGACACAATAAAGATTCCAGTATAAAGCACTGAGCTAATCACACTGTAAAGATTTAGTCAGGAAATGTAGCTGCTCCTTTTGTTTCTGTTCTATGTATTTGTTATTTGTGAAGCCCTCTTTCTGTGACAAAGCACCTAGGGCTTTTTAAATTGCCGTGAATTAATGTTATTTTGGTTTCTTTAAAGTGCTCAGGAAGAAAATATTAGTGAATTTAAATAAAACATCATAAATCAATTATGATATTTATAGTTATTATGATTTGTATGTCTTATTAATGGTATTGTAAACATTCAAAGCTCACAGGGAACACTCACTGAATCTGTAGGAATTGTCCAGTGTGCTTTGGACTTTAAAAGTCAATATGAGTCTGGGATTGTGGCTCAATGCTAGAGTACTTGCCTAACATGGGTGAGGCCCTGGGTTTGATCCTCAGCACCACATAAAAACAAATAAAGATTAAATTATTTTTTTAAACAGTCAATACGATATAGGGCTGGGGTTGTGGCTCAATGGTAGAATGCTTGCTTAGCATGTACGAGGCACTGGGTTCAATTCTTAGCACCATGTATAAATAAATGGATAAAATAAAGGTTCGTCAACATTTAAAAAATATTTTTTAAAAAGTCAATATGATAAACTACCATTCCTTATGTTGTTTCTTCTATTACTACAGTTGGTTTGATGAGATTTTGTACTTGACTTCTTGGGGGGGATTTTGGGACATACTTAAAAAGTGCTCAGAAGACCTGTCATATATACTGATGTATATTCAAGTAGCTGCTAATAATTAAAAATGGCTGGTTCTCACTATTTGACCCAGCTATCCCACTGCTGGATTATACACAAAGGACTTAAAATCAGCATACGACAGTGACGCAGCCACATCAGTGTTTATAGCAGCTCAATTCACAATAGCTAAACTATGGAACCAACCCAGATGCCCTTCAATAGATGAATGGATAAAGAAAATGTGGAACATATATACAGTGGAATATTACTCAGTCTTAAAGAAGAATGAAATTATGGCATTTGCAGGTAAATAAGTGGAACTGGAGAATATGCTAAGTGAAATAAGTCAATCCTAAAAAACCAAAAGCTGAATGTTTTCTCTGAAAAGTAGATACTGATTCATAATTGGGGGTGGGTAGGGAAGAATGAAGGAACTTTAGATTATGCAGAGAGGAGTGAGAGGAGAGTTGGGGTGGGGGGATGGGAAGGATAGTAGAATGAGACAGACATTATTACCCTATGTACATGTATGAGAATAATTTTTTTAAATTAAAAAAATGTAGCTGGTTCTATAAGCACTTTTAATTGCATTGCCTTTTTATTTCTCTTCAGTTGCCAGGATTTGGAAATGAAATTCTATTTGTCAGATGGGGAATATTTTCAGTTATCATGCCTGATTTGTGTAAATCAATTATTTTTTCCCACTTGTGATTGAGTCAGTCTCCAGTATCTTCTACCCTGTTCACTGATGCTCTTCCTACTTTTTAAAAAAAAAAATATATTTTAGTTATAGATGGACACAGTAACTTTATGTGGTACTGAGGATCAAACCCAGGATCTTGCACATGGTAGGCAAGCACTGTACCTCTGAGATATACCCCCAGCCACTGCTTCTACTTTTGAAGCATCTGTAGCAAGAGACATTATTGTTGAAGTTCCTTGTGAACTGAAGAAGATACATTTTTATTTTGTCCTATTTCCCAGGCAACTTTGCGAGAAATTATTTTGTTTTAATTCAGAACAGTCAACTGACTAGCTACCATAAACACATTTTTTTTCAGATAAATGAAGGTGTTTATTTAAATATTTATACAAACATGGCCCTAGAAGCAGTAGATATACTTCCCAAAGGTTGTTGCTCCCCTAAAGATATTGCACAATAGAAAATATTTAAATTCTTGTTAATTCTCAAAATTAGATTTCAGCTATACTTTAAGCTATGTCATTTGTATATATGTCAACCATGAATCTTACTAGAGTCACAGTGTCATCCAACTTACAGCCAGAGAAATCAAATTGGTAAGAACATTCATTTTAAAAATCAAATAGAGCTCATAAACACATTTTTAAAAATATTTTTGGTTGTTGATGTACACAATACCTTTATTCATTCATTCATTCATTCATTCATTCATTCATTCATTCATTCATTCATTCATTCATTCATTCATTCATGTATTTATTTATTATGTGGTGCCAAGGATCAAACCCGGGGCCTCACATGTGCTAGGCAAGCACTCTACCACTGATCTACAACCCCAGCCCCATAAACACATTTTTGTTATCAGCTTTCTTAGCACCATCATTTCCACATTAATTGTTTGCCCATACGGCAGATAATCTTCACTGTATACAGAGCCCAGTTTCCCATCTACACTGAGAATATTTGTTGTGTTGCTATTGCTATTATGCAAAAACTAAACCCTCGTGTTTATCTCCCTTCTTTTCTGCCTTTGCTATTCAAAAGTGAGAGTGCTTAAAGTTCTGTTGTTCAGAGGTACTTAATTATTTTGGAGGACACATAACAACATGATGTGTACTGGGAACACTATCGTTGACAGAGCTGTCTTGGATCTTTTAATTTTGAAAATCATGATGCCTAATAAATTATGATCATCTTATTAAATACTATTTGATTTAGTTTTTAGTCCTTAGAAACAAAATCTCCAGGAACCAGGTAGTTAGTTTTCAAGTGTCCCAGTTTTTCTTGAAATCAATTTTATTTTTAGAAGAATGATGCCATATGGATAAAACGTAACCCAATCATCTGCTTTTCCTTCTTCTTTTTTGTGGGAAATTTGATGAAAGTGAAGGAAGATTTTCAGTTTGTACTCATCATTCTTTAGTACCCTAAAATAGTCACAGGCAGTGAGTGTCGGTTTTTCTTGTGTGTGTTCATGCTCCTCTCTGCCACATATATTCTTGATTTCCTTGTAGCCACACTTGTCTCTTGCTCTCCCCCACCCCAGATTTCATTCTTTTCTGGCATTTTCCCTTGCCAGAGTATCAAGGGTATCTCTCAACCTCTGGTCATCTCCGTGCAGTTAAGACCCAAATAACCTAATTTTTAAATCTTTCTGACATCATGGATAATTTCAACATATTTGTAGATGAGAATAATTAGTCTAGCTTCAGATCGTTAGAGTTCCTCTGCCACCTGGACTCCTTTAATAGCACATGGTTTCATATTTGTATACGGAGTTGTATCATGCAACAATCTTAGTTATCTAAAATTATGTTCTCTTGATCACTTCTGAATTAAATTCTTATGTTCGCCTGTGTATGTTAGGATCATAAATTGGATGTCTGTGAACTTCTTGAAGGTATATTTTATTTGGTCACCTTTGGAGAGTTAAAGAAAAACTGACTCATGTAGTCCCCACCAGTTCCCTCTTTTGTTTTGTACTCTCCTCCTTCACATCTTTACTGTATTTCTAAACCATTTTTACTTTTTAATTGCTGTGAATTTTGATGTGTTGCTTTTGGTCATGTGGTATACTTTAAGTGAGAGTGCTTGTTTTTGTTTGCATTTAAAATTTCTTTCTGGTACCTAAAATAATGCTATCTGGCAAGTTTCTTAAATTTGATGAAGTACAATGACCCATGAAGGCATTTGAGTTTGAAACATTTATGTCTCACTTGAAAAACTTCTACCTTTTTAGCCCTTCCTCTTTCTTTTTCTAATGTCTTGAAGATCTCCGTCCCCTTAATTCTTTTTTTTTTTTAATCACTTGGTAACTGTTGAATGTACTCTCCTTATGTATCATTTGAGATTTTTGTATTTTTTCTTCATTAATTTGTTTGAGGTGTGTAACACTTACGAGTTCTCTTTTGTATAAAAACTTTTTGCATTTGAGGGTTAAACCCACTTGGGCATAAATGTATTATTCAGTTTTGTAAAATGGCTGTTGATATAATATATACTTCCTGTTTTTCATCTTAAAATAGTTTTGGTAAGGAAAGTATTTTTAGGAATTTGTCTATTTTATCTGTTATTTATTGAGAAAAATTGTTTTATATTATTTGTTTGCACTTTGGGCTCATCAGCTCTCCCACTTTGCTGAATTTATTCTCATATTCCTTTTCATATTTCTTGTATTGGGTGTTTATGTTTTCTTTTTTCATGATCATTATCAGTGAAACTTTGTCTTTTTTGTTAGTTTTCTAGAAACCAGCTATCTCTGTCTTTCAGTTTTTCCATATCATTTTGTTTTTGGTGTATCTTTTGCAAGTGGTATACAGTAAATTTTTCATAAAATTATCTATTTACATTTACTATAAATAATGTTAAGTTTGAACTTGTTCCTGCCATATTCTTTTATTTTGTGTCTCACATTTCTGTGCCTTAGTTTCTCCGAGCACCTTTTTCTTTTTCTTTTTTTTTTTTTTTTTTTTTTTTGTTCTCTGAAGCAATATTTTATTGTGGTATGAAAAAGTAAGCTGTTTCTTTTTTTTTCCATTTTTTAAAAATTCATTTTTATTGTAAACAAATGGGATACATCTTGTTTCTCTGTTTGTACATGAAGTAGAGGCATACCATTTGTGTAATCATACATTTACCTAGAGTAATAGTTTTTGATTCATTCTGTTTTTTTCTTTCTTCTCCCTACCCCTCCCACCCCTCTTATCCTTCTATACAGTCCCTCCTTCCTCCATTCTTGCCCCCCTCCCAACCCCCATTATCATCTGCTTATCAGCAAGATCATTCGTACTTTGGTTTGTTGAGATTGGCTTATCTCACTTAGCATAATATTCTCCAATTTCATCCATTTGCCTGCAATGCCGTAATTTTATTATTCTTTATGACTGAGTAATATTCATATATATATATATATATAAATATATATATATACCACAGTTTCTTTATCCATTCATCAAATGAAGGACATCTAGGTTGGTTCCACAATCTGGCTATTGTGAATTGAGCAGCTATGAACATTGATGTGGCTGTATCTCTGTAGTATGCTGATTTTAAGTCCTTTGGGTATAGGCCAAGGAGTGGGATAGCTGGGTCAAATGGTGGTTCCATTCCAAGTTTTCTAAGGAATCTCCACACTACTTTTCCAGAACGGCTCCAGCACCCATTTTTATTATCATTTAAAAATACTGATTGAGCCTATTTTCTATTTCCATATCTGATGGTGGGGGGGCAAAAGAAGAATGGAGGAACTTTGGGTGGTGTTGAGGAAAATGGGACAGGAGTGGGTGGGGGAAGGAAAGATAGTAGACTGAGACAGACATTATTACCCTGTGTATATGCATGAGTACATGAATGGTGTGAATCTACATTGTGTACAACCATAGAAATGAAAAGTTGTAACCCATTTGTGTACAATGAATCAAAATGCAGTCTGTAAAAATTTTAAAAAAAGAACAAATCTAATGGTATGCTAGACCAAATATAAAATTTCAACTCTTTCCTTAATAACACAGGACTCTTTATGTCTAGATTTACATGCTATTTATGCCCAATATTTTAGTTTTTTCCTTAAAGAAACAATAAATTAGATATTTCTATTCTTACTATTTTGTATACTCATTTTTTAAATTGAGATTTTTGCATGTTTACCAGTTTTCTAGCTCATCCTTTATTTTTAGATCTCAGACTTTCTTCTGGGAATATTTTTCTTCCTAAAGCATATTATTTGAACATACTTTTAGTATAGGTAAGTTGCTAGTAAATGCTTTTATTTATTCATGTCTTTATTTTGCCTTTGAGCTTGACAGATAGTAGCCATTTTTCTCACACTTTACTAAACATGTTATTCAGCAGTCCTTTATTTCCATCATTACTATTGAGAATTGTATTGCCAATATAATTGTCATTCCTTTGAAGTGTCTGAATCTTAGACTCTTTTTAAGTTTTTTTTTTGTGTGTGTGGTGTTTTTAGTATTATTGTTACCTACCTGGTCTAGATTTTTTTTGTGTTTAGTACTCTAGATGGAATCCTGGGGCACTCTACCACTGAACAACATACCCAGCCCTTGCTATTTTTTATTTTGAAACAGTCTTGGTAAGGTTGTTCAGTCTGACCTTGAACTTGGAATCCTCCTGTTTCAGACTCCTGAGTTGCTAGTATTATAGGTGTGTGCCACCATACCTGGCTAGACTTAGAAAAATTAGTTCTTCTTAGGTTGCATTATGCCTCCTATATATGTGTATTTATTTCTGTCATCTGTTTTGAGAATCTCTTAGCCATTCTCTCATCAAATATTATAATTACTCCATTTAGTTTTTGCTTTCTGGTATTTGAAATAGACATGTTGAACACAAATACTACATATAAAAGATCATATATTGTATATTCGCATTTTAATTTTGGAACAGCAAAACTGATCTATAGAGTTAGAAATCAAGATAATGGTTTTCTTGGGTAGTGAAGGTAGTGACCAGAAAAGGGAATATGAGAAAGCTTCTGGATTGATGGTAACATTTGTTTACTTTGCTCTGGCTGTTTGTACTAGTCTGTTCTATTTGGGAAAATTTCAGTTGTGTGCCTTTGTACACTTTTCTGTGTTTATATTGTATTCCAGTAAGTAGTTTTTTTGTGTTTAATCTGAAGTATAAGATAGCATTGAGCAGCATTTATGAAAAGTGATAATTTGGACTAGACTCATAGTAGACTCCAGCAGACCAAACCAGCATGGAGTCACTCATCCTAAGTGCCAAGTAATCAAACTGAACTGTGAAACAGGTCAGTTTTCAAAAACAAACCAAAACAAATAACCTAACAACCAGTTGGAAGTGGCCTAGTTTATCTGACCTGGCATGATGAAAAAGGTTCCTTCTTTTGGCTTTCTCCATTCCTTTTCTGCCAGAAAGTCAAATCCCTCTGCTTGGCTTAGCAGAACACTCTATAGAATGAGATATTGCCCAGTACTAGAATAAAATAAAATTGATCTTTAGGCTATACTTAAATCATTAAATAAAAGCCAAAATTGATCTTTAAACCAAGTTTGTTGTAATTTTGTCTTTTGGCAATGGTGTTGTTGTCAGCAGTGTATTCTGGTAGGTTCTAGAATGTTGTTCTCCATTCTGAGTCTCACCTCAGCAGTGTTATTTATGTTGTCACATGATGTGGATTTAAAAATGAGTATATAAAAAGATACATAGTCTTTTAGTCACTCCTTGATTTTAATTGTTGGTTATTTCCAAAACCCAATCCTCTCTCCACTTCTAATAGAGTAGAAGATTGAGTTATATTTCTTGGAGCTGGTTCTTTTCCTTTTTTAGAAAGAATGTGCCATTGCAGGAAGAAGAGGAATGGTTAGGAAGAAGATATGTATGAGTGAGAATTCAACAGAAAGTAAGAGGCGGGATCAGGGAGGGAGTTGCCTCAGGGAAAGACAGCTTTAATCTACATTTGTGTCTATACTGGTGACTGTGAACATAAAGCACAAACACCAGTCTTGTGACTTTGTGATGCTTGGCTTACATTTTTACTTGAGGGGGTAGTGGTTATTGCCTTTGGACACTTGAGGCCTTTGTCTTTACTTTAGAAATATTTTATGGGTTTAGTCATTGTGAATAAGTGAGGAATACATATAGGCAGGGATTCCTTATGAGTCTGTATGAATAACACTATTTCATTTGTTATGTAAACTTTAGAAGTTTGCTTTATGGACTAGTGAAAGGGAGCGAGTGTTTATTTTTCTAGAATTTTGTGTATGTGGCTTTCTTCATACTTTTATAGTGTAGTTCTTAAAATGTTTTATTTTTTTCAATATAGTCAAATAATTGTTTTATGGGTAGTGTCATCTTCAGTAGGAAGTATCAAAGTGCATAAATTTGAGGGATGCAAAATGGTAATACCATTTTGGAGACATAAAATGATTTATTCATGATGGTTGTAGATGCAGTTAGTTGAGGGTTAGGGGTGCAGTTAGTTTTTAAAGAATAGCACTTTATCCATTGGCATTAGATCTTTTTTGCTGCTGAGATAGATTAGAAAAATTCAGTCTCATCACTCATAATAATCCATAGTGTCTAACCTTAAACTTTATATATTTTCACATTCTAGCCTTGGAATTACTGTGTGATAGAGTAGGTATCTACTTGTGTAATAGAGGTGTGCAGAAAAGAAAAATGGAGTTTAGAAAGGTTTGATGACTACTGACATTTAATAAGGCAAGTAACAATTGTTTAAAAATATATATGCATATACATATATATGTATTTTAAACTCTGAACCCTGGGTTCTTTATACCATGTAGAAATATCTTGTTACTATCTCCAAACTGTCTTTACTGTTCCTGAAACTCATATGAGAACAACTCATCTACCATTTATAAAATAAAATACTTTTTTATACATTATTTTATTTGACTTTTACAACCACTATAACTAAGCAATTTGAAGTAGTTGAAATCCCAGGTATGTTATGATATGAACTCATTTTCTCAACTTCACATTTTTTGCTCTTTCCTCCCGTTCTTAACATTATTGTATAATGTAAGCACACCTATATTGCAGCTTGTTCTTAGAGTGATGCCATGGGTGTTTAGTGGAACAAGCAAATGGTTGAGAAGAACAAAGTACGATAGAGTTTCATAGGGATGTCATAACTGAATATACATAGGTTTTTGCCTTGGCTCCTGACCTCAAGATAGGCTTGCACCCACTTGTAAATATGTGAAGTGAACCTCCACAATGCCCAGAGCAGTAGTAATGGTAGATTTCACTGCATGGAAAAAGCAGACTTTTATGTAGACCAAAAGATTTATTTGCTGTCAAAGTTGACAAGATGTTTATGTTTGGAGTAAGGGTTCTTGAAAAGCCAGTTAATAAAAGGTATTAAAGAGAATTTCCTTAAGGTAATATGTCTCCCTCCTGAAAGCATTATTTTTTACTCTTCCTGGAATAACTAACAGCCAGAAGACTGTTAGTGAGTAATACAAATGGTAACTCAGTAGAGCATCTTGATGACTTTATTGTAATTGCTAATTTTCATCAGTGTAACTCTTGGCAGATGAGACCCTGTTGTGAACCCTAATATGATGATAAAGATAATAGCAATACTATTTGATTAATTCATTCATCAGATATTCATTTGGTGCTGTAATAGTCAGCTTTCCATCACTATAACAAAATACCTGAGATGATGAACTTATAAGGAGGAAAGGTTAATTTTGGTTTACAGCTGTGTAGGTTTTAGTCCATGGCTGGGTGAACCCATTGCTTTAGGTCTGTGTTGAGGCAGTATATCATGGGAGGAAAGCATGAGGTGGAACAAATTACTCACCATGATGACCAGGAAGCAGAGAGAGTGTGGCAGGGAAAGGAGGAGCCAGGATTCCAATGTATCTTTCAAAGGCATGCCCCCAGTGACCTAACTTCCTTCCACTAGGCCCCACCTCCTAAAGGTTCTACCACCTCCCAGTAGCATATGGCGGCCTTTGGAGGATATTCAAGACCCAAACTGTAGCAGAAGACTATTAGGCTAGGTATTGTGCTGAGAACTAGGAATATCATTGTGAATAAGACTTATCCCTGCTCTTTTGGAACTAATAGTTAAAGAAAATAGACATTTCAACAGATAATTGCAATAACAAGTAAAGTAGGTATGATTGAGGAATTAAAGGATATTTGGGAGACTGAGGAAACTATATATAAAGGAATATTCCACAGGAAATGAAGTTTAAACTAAGAACCAAGAATATATAAAAAGAGGAAAAAGTATTCTAGGCAGAGAGAATAATACGTGTGAAGACCTGCAAGAAAGAGCACGACATGTCTCAGAGACCAAAATTGCAGAAAAACTGGAGAGTTGTGCACATGATGCTGAAGAAGGAGGTGGCCTCAGCAACCAAGCACAGAAAGGCTGTAGGCTACAGAAAGGATTTTCCATTTTATCCATTGGTGAGTTTAAAGAAGAGAAATGACCCACTTTAAAAATATCTTTTGACTTCATTATTTGTTATATTAAACCTACTTGGTATCACTCAGAAAACATTAATTACATGATATGAAGAATAAATAGAAATAGAAATAACTTAAAAAGAAACCAACTAAAAGGATGTTACAGTGTGATGGTAGTTGGTACTGGAGAACATGTCTCTGGAGATAAAGGGAATTGACAAGGTTTCTGATAAAGACAGATATCTTGGAGATAGAATTGACAGTGATTGATGAATAATGTATGTGAAGGGTAAAAGAAAGTAAGGAATCAAGAATGATTCTAGGCTGGTAGTGTACACCCATGATCACAACATATAGTAGGAACAAGACTGAGTAGAAGAATTGAGTTTTAGACATATTAAAGACACAAGGTAGTTGTATACATAAATACAGAACTCAGGAAAAGTAACTAGGCCACTGGAGATACAAACTTGAGAATCTATTTGTAAAATGTATTTAGAGAAGGGAATGGGCAGAACTTTTAAAGCAATTAACATTTAAACAGTTTATTAGGGTTAGGGATAAGGAGGGTGGTAAGAATGGAGGAAGGAAGGACTGTATAGAGGGAAAAGAGGGGTGGGAGGGGTGAGGGGAGGGAAAAAATAACAGAATGAATCAAACAACATTGCCCTATGTAAATTTATGATTTTTAATTAAAAAAAACATTTAAGCAGTTTAAATAGTTTGCACGGATAAGAAAAAAACAGGAGGTTATGGCTTCATGAAAAGTGTTTAAAAAGGTAGAAGTGTGTACTGTCAGATGCTTCTGATCAGTCAGACAAAAAGAAATGGTGGCTTACAAATACATGAAGGTTCTTTACCTGGAAATCATTAGTAACTTGGCAAATATGGTTCAAACAGAGTTGTAAAGTCTAAGTGTATTTGCAGTGTGTTACAGAATGAGTAGGAAGTGAGAATTTGGAGATGGTGGATATAAATAACTAATTCAAAGTGTGGCTGTGGAGAGAGACATAACTGATAATGCAGAGGTTAAAAAGGGATGGATAGTAATGAAGGAGTTTTCTTTTTCTTTTTTTTTTTGAGGTGCTGGGGATTGAACCCAGGGCTTTTGTGCTTAACAGGCAAGCACTCTACCAGCTAAGCTATATCCCCAGTCCTCTTTTTTTTTTTTTTTTTTTTTTTAATCTCAAGATGGGACATGCTTCAATGTGGTCAGCCTGTGAATTGGAAGATTGTGAAGAATATGGAGCATTAAGGAGTGACTTGTAGATAGAGAAGACTGGGACAGGCTTTACCTTGTAATATTACCAGCCTCGTTTCTAAGAGAAAATGATGAGTCAGAGAATTTATGTTTTTTGTTTTTTGGCTTTTTTTTTTTTTTTTTTTTTGGCTAAATGGGAAGTACTATAAGCTCATCCTGACTTCCTGATTATGTAGCTTTCCGCCCTAACTTGCTATGAATATTCCTTGGGAAAGGAAGGATTGGGAAATCATTGCTCTTTGGCCTGTCTTTATCTGATTGGAGGACATTTTTTGTTTCACTAGGTCATAGGCATGTTCTTATGGTACAGAACTTGGTACAGAATGTACTGATCTGGAACCCTGGGTGTCAAATGTAGGACTTTGTGTAGTTTTAAGGAATGGGTAAGGAAGACAAAGGGATGGATTCCCCTGAATGCATTTTCATAGACACATTTTTTCCTGCCTATAAAGAGATTTGAAAATGAGCACATATGCATTTTATGGAATTTTTTTTTTTTTTTGGGGGTGCTGGGGATCGAACCCAGGGCCTTGTGCTTACAAGGCAAGCACTCTACCGACTGAGCTATCTCCCCAACCCCCATTTTATGGAATTTTTGTAGTGCAAAATTATAATCTATCATGCTATCCATTTAAACTGTTAAAACTCCTCAGAATTGTTATGTAGATTTGAAGAACAAATAATTCCAGTTTTATAGATTGTTTCCAAAAGTAGAAAAAAAAAATACATTTTCCCAGCACATCTTATGAGTGTCATGTTCCATTTGTGCTGCTATAACAAAATACTTTATTTTTTAAATTTTTTGTTCTTTTTAGTTATATGTGGCAGTAGAATGTATTTTGATATATCATACATACATGGAATATAACTTTCCCATTTTGTAGTTGTACATGATATAGAATAAGACTGGGAAATTTATGAAGAACAGATATTTTTTCACAGGTTTGGAGGCTGGAAAGTCTAAAATCAACACGCTTGCATGTGGTGTCTGGTGAGGGCTTTCTTGCTGTGTCCTCATGTGGCAGAAGATGGAAGGGCAAAAAGGGATCCTCATGACCTAGTCACCTCCTAGAGACTCTACCTTTTAGTGCTATCATATTGGAGTTTAGGTTTCAACATGAATTTTGGAGGGGCTGCAAACATTCAAACCATAGCAATGAGCATAGTATAAATATGATATTAAAACTGGAGAACAGTTTGAGAAGGGAAAGGTCTTAGGCCTGTCTTACTTACATGGATACAAAAATCCTAAGTGAAAGCTTCCAGGCCTCAATGATTTCATTAGTGAAAACTTAATTTTTTTTTTTTTTTTTTTTGGGGTGGTGCTGGGGTTTGAACCCAGGGTCTTATGCATCCTAGGCAAGCACTCTACCAACTGAGCTATGTCCCCAGCCCCCAAAAACTTAATATTTAAGGAAGAAATAACACATCTTACACAGATTCATTCATAAAATAGAGGAACATCTTCCAGCCAGTTTTAGGAGACCAGCACTGTTGTGATACCAAATTTTGACAAAGACATTATAATAGAAAACTAGAGACTATTACCCATTGTGAAAATAGGTGCAGAAGTCATTAATGAAGTATTAGTAAATAGAATCCAGGAAAGTATTTTATGAAGTGTGTTTAACTCAGAAGTGCAAGGTGAGTTTAATATTAGAAAATTAATGACTGTAATTCTCCATATTAAAAGAAGAGAGAAACCATAGGAGCATTTCAGTAAATGCAGAGAAAGCACTTGACAAAACAGCTCAGTGGTAAGTGCTGCCCTAGCATGTGTGGGGCCCTGGCTTCCATTCCTAGTATGGGGGTGGGGGAGGGACAGAACTTGAAGCAAATTGGGAACAGAAAAGTACTTTTATCAATGTGATAAAAGTTATACATGAAAAACCTACTAACACAATATTTAGTAGTAAAATATTGAATACTTTCCTCTGAGATCAGATGAGAAATCAAGCAAAGATGTCTACCACTTCCATTCAACATTTCATAGGCAATCCTAGAATGTGGAATCTCCCTAATGATAAACTATATGATTATTTATATAGAAAAGTCCTAAGGACTGTACAGAAGAGTTATTATGATTAATATAATGGCAAATTCAATAAAGTAACAATACACTGTCAATATATAGAAATTGATAGCATTTGTATACTACATGCAAATAATTGGAAAGTGAAATACTTTTTTTATTTGTAATAGTTTTAAAAATGTGTCCTTAGGGGGATAAGCTTTAAAATATACAAGATATTTTTATAAAAACTGTAAAACATTGAAGAATTAATTAAAGAAGAGCTAAGTACAGAAATACTATGTTCATGGATTGGAAGACTTGCTATTTTGAGATACTGCAGCAGGCTTTCTAGTAGAAATTAATAATCTGATTCTAAAATTTATGTGAAAATACAAATAATCTAGAATATTCTCAGCAGTTTTGAGAAAAAACTGTTTGAAGAGCTATACAATTTGACTTGAAAACTTAATATAAAGCCACAGAATCAGAAGTACATTTTTTGCTATAGTTTGATTTTCAAAAACAGCACCATAGCAGTTTGTTAGGGAAAGTGTAGTGCTTTCAATAAATGGTGTGGAATTGAGACTCTCTTTAGGGTAACACAAAAACAAAAACAAAAAACAAATTTTAAGCTCACTTACATATTATCTCAAAATAGGTCATATGTAAATAATGAAAGCTAAAACCATAAACCCTCTGGAAATAAAATGTAGGAAAATATTTTGTCAGAGTGACAGAGTGGGCAGAGTTTCTTAGACTATATACGAAAAGCATTAATCATTTTTAAAAAAATGACAAATTGTCGGGGCATTGTGGAGCACACCTGTAATCCCAGCAACTTGGGAGACTGAGTCTGAGGCCAGCATCAGCAACTTAGTGAGGCCCTAAGTAATTTAGTGAGACTGTCTCGAAAATAAAAAGGACTGGGGATGTGGCTCAGTGGTTTAGTGCCCCTGAGTTCAATTTCTCATACCCACCCTGCCTCAAAAAGAGAGAGAGAAATTGACCACCAAAATGACAAATTTGTGCTTATTAGAAGACAACTTCAGAAAGGCAACCCACATATTGGGTGAAAGTAATTCGCAAATATATATGACAAATAACTTGTGTCTTGCATATATGAAACACTCACAAATCAATAATAAAAAAAATATTAAAAGAGGACAAAAATTTTAAGATACTTCATAGGATAATGTATACTCATAGTTTATAAACACATGAAAAGCAGAAGATATATGTTCAATGCCATCAGTCATCAGAAAAAGGCAAATTAAAGAAAGCCACAGTGAGATACCAGGTACCAGATAGCTAAAAGACTATATTCATTGGCATAAATGAAGAACAATTAGAACATTCTTTTATTTTTAATGTGGGTGTAACAAATATTAGCTAGAATTTGTAGCAATTGGAACTCTCATGCATTTGTGTTTTTTTGATTTTTGTTTTTTGTTTTTTTTCTTTTGGTACTGGGGATTGAACCCAGGGACACTTAACCACTGAGCCACATCCCTAGCCTGTAGGGTGTGCCAGGGTAGCTCAGGTGCAGGTAAGAGCCAATGGAGCCATAACCCAGGCCCCGGGAGTTGGGTAAAAGCAGGCTTGTGGCGAGCAACCTGCAAACTCGTTTATTGCAGGAAAACCCATACATTTTATAGACTTTTAACCCAATCACAGTGTGCCATGGGGGATCAGACCACCAGGCCCCTATACAGGTTCCCTTGGTAACACTAGGTAATTTGGGGGGCAGTTGTTTACATTCTTAGGTGGTAGAGCAGAATGCTCCTCTCTGCAAGTTTACACACTTGAGACATTAACTGCTGTGGGCCAAGAACTAGGATTTCTTCCAACACTAGCCCTTTTTTATATTTTATCTAGAGACAGGGTCTCCCCGAGTTTATCAGTGTATCGCTAAATTGCTGAGTCTGGTTTTGAACTCATGATCCTCCTGCTTCAGCCTCCCAAGCCACTGGGATTACAGGTGTGTGCCACTGCTTGGCTCTCATGCATTATTAATGGAAATGTAACATGGTCTACTCACTTTAGAAACAGACATGCTAGTTTGTTTTAAAAATAAACATATATCTGCCTGTAACCAGGTAATTCCAACTCATGCATACCTATGTATATAAACAGTACAATTCACAAATAGCCAAGTTTATGGAGCCAGCCTAGGTGTCTGTCAACAAATGAATGGGTAAAGGAAATGTGGTTAATATACACCATGGAATTTTATTCAGCCATGAAGAAGAACAAAATTACATCATTTACTGGAAAATGGGTGGAACTGGAGAACATCATGTCAAGCAAAATAAGCCAGATTCACAAAGTTAAAGGTTGTATATTTTATCCCATATGTGGAATTAGAGAGAAAAAAAGGAAAGAAAAAAATGTGAAAATAAAAAGGAGACCATTAGAACAGAGGAAGGAAGGAGATGGAGGGAGACAAGGAGGGGTTTGAAGGATTTTTTTTTTTTTTTTTTTTTTTTACATTTAACCTAAGTTTATTCGTGCTTTCTTTGGGATGGGGACTAGCTCATTTGGTAAAAACATACAGTAGAAACAAAAAATGTCTTATCATGTACAACTTTTAAACTACAATAATGATGTACCTTAATTACTTCCATGCACACAGGTCTAACATTACAGTATTTTTAAAAAATAAACACAATTAAGACTTCTAGGAGCATTTTATAATAAAGTAATTCCTAATTTTCTTTGTAGATAGATCAAGCACCTCCAAAATACAAATTCCTATGCACAGTGAGTACTTTACTTAAAATGAACACTTAAGTAAATTAAGTACATGGACAGCCTTAGGATAAGCGGATATTATATATTCAGCTAGGCAGGCAACAAACCATAGTGCCAAATGGAAAAAGTGCAGTTGCAAATAAAATCTTAAAACTAAGTTAATTTTATAATTAAATACAGAAAATATACTGATTTGCTAAAATAAGATGTGATGTATTAACACTTCACTATAAAGAATGAATACCAGAACATTTATAAGGGTTGAAGGATTAAGTCAATCAGGTTGTGTTATATATATGTATGAATGTCACAATAACTCCCACTATTTTGTATAATTATTAGGGACCAGTAAAAAAATTTTTTTAAAAATCCTACTATCCAGAGTTTTAGTCTTATCTGAGGTGGGGAAAGGCTGTGGAGATGGAGTCATTTTTGGTAGAAAGAACAGTTCCTTTTTGGCCACGTTGGCCTTGAGATATTGAATACATAACTAGTTGTCCAAGTGTTTGGAATTTGGGAGACAGATCTGGGAAAGAAAAACACTTGTAAAGTATTGGGGGGTGTAAATTGATACAGTGGTTTTGGGGGGACAGTTTGGAATATCTGATACTTTATGACTTAGTGGTTCTACTTCTTAAGTGTATGCTTCCAGGAAACTTTTTATATATGTGCACTAGGAAACAAGTACAAGAGTATTATTTTTGATAGAGAAGAAAAACATTGCAAGAAAATTAAATGTTCATTTATTGGAGGGTGGATAAATAAATATTGGCGTATTTATAGATAGGACTCTTTCTAAAAAGCTGACACATGGGCGAATTTACCTTTTTTTTTTTTTTTTTTTTGGTGGTGCTGGGGATTAAACCCAGGACTTTGTGCATGTTAGGCAAGTTCTCTACCACTGAACCACATCTCCAGCCCAGGTCTACCCATTTTTATTGACTAATATCACTGATGTCAACAGATGAATACATATACGAAACAATGTGTATATAATTTTAAAACATGCAAAATAATACTAGTCATTATATACAAATATATATGATAAGTGGTAAACACATAAGGAAAAAATAAGCCACAAATTAATATAGTTGTTAAGAGGGTACTGATGAGTGGGCTTTTGGAAAGCAAGACACAACAGACTCAAGCAATAAGGGTGATTTTTTTATGCTAGTGGTAATCATCTTTTTGTTATATATTTTCTATATTTATTTGTCTGAATATTTCTGAATTAACTCACCCTCTTCCCCCAATTCCATTTCATTTCTTTCATATCTCTGCTACTAAGGATGAATCCTGTACAGTTATGAGCAGTTCATGCCAAAGAGACTCTACACTGGGGAGATGGTTCCATCTAGTGGGAAAAATGTTGCAAGTGTTCTATGAGACATTCCTTTTAGGAAGGAAGAATAAAGAGATAATTCTGACTGTTTTTTATTTTACTAACCTTTTTTTTTTTTTTTTCACATAAGGGAATTTATTAAGCAATCAGAGTATCTCCGTGCAGGGTAAGAGAGAAAATGAGAGGAAAAGAGAAAGGAAAGAGAAAGGGCTCACACTAGAGAGAGTGGAAAGCCAGGAGGAGGAAAAGCAAGTATGTAGGAGAGAGAAGCAAGAGAGGAAAGATGGCGGTTGAATTCCACCAGGGTAACAGGGGACCAATATCAGAGAAGGATACTTGCAAGCTGACTGATGAACCAATAGCTAGCTAGGATGTTCACAGATTGACAAGTGGTTGGGAGGCAGGGAAAATGGCTGCACCAGAAAGGGCGGGGGAGCAGCTTTATACATTACATTCCCCTGTTTCTGTTTTTATAAGAAAATCTTTTGCTCTCCAGTTCTTTCTGAAGCCTTCTGTCTCCTTCCTGCCTAAGTGACTGGGGCTGGTTTTGCAGGTGAGATGTAAAATGTCCATTCTTCTTCCAGACTTCCAAAGGCAGATGGTTTTCATGGACTTCATTTCCTCGATTTGACTGATCCCCTATTTCTACACTAACTGCCTGTCCCCAATTCTGACTTCATTTACCCCTGTAATTCTGGGAACTCCTTCACTGCTGTAGGGAAAGGGGGTGATGACCAATCTGGCTTCTTCGAGCTGGAAGGGGACAGTGTGGGGCAAGCAGTTTGGAGTCCCCTTTTTAGAAATCGGGTCAATTGAGGGGTTCATGGTAGAAGTCCGGTTGGGAAGAGCAGGTTGTAAAGGCATCTGGGGATGGGTGCTTCTATGAGAGAAGAACAAAAAGACATGAGTACTAAAATGAGATTGATACAATATAAATGTTGCAGAATCTGGAACATGCCAATGAATATCATAAAGATGATAGAAATCAATAATTCCTCACCAGCGGGTAGAAGAACTGAGAAGTTGTTCCTATAACAAGGCCTAGCAAAGGCTGGGAGAGGATAAGGCCTTTATTTGGGAACTTTAACATTGTTCAGGTTATCAGGAATGTAAACACAACATTCAGTAGAGATCTCTATACTTCTGTTTCTAGGAAACATAGATTAAGCCTACCTGTGTCTGTAGGCTTTAAACTGACTAAAACTTCTGACTCTGGCAGTTTCTCTTGATAGTTATCAGGCATATTTGCCTAAGAATCTCTTTTGTAGCTTTTAGTCTTTATTCTAGTGGGCTAACACAAGTATACATCTTAAGTTATATTTAAGTATTATTTCTTTTTAATGCCCAAGAATGGCTATATTTTGGTTTTAACTGTTTTGCTAGGTGTTAAAGATCAAGTTGGTCAATTTTACTAACCTTTTAGAGACAAAAGGAGAGGTTATCATTTAGAAATATTTGGTCTTTTGCCTTTACTATGACAATGCTATAAATCTCCTATGACATTTAGGCAGACCTACAGACTCAGGTGGGCCCTGTTTCTAACTTGTATATGTTTTGTTTTTCAGAAAGAGTTGAGCCTTCCAAGAAGAGGCAGTTTGTAAGTAGATGATTATTACCATTATGATTGTGATTATGATGATCTCCTGCTTAGGAATCCCTCTTGAGGAACTGTTCTCAGTATCCCTTGGAAAAATTTCATTCAAAAGTTATTTTTTTTCTTTGACTTCTGTCAGGGATCGAAAAGTCAGTGGGCCAGCTGGCTTATCTCTCCAGGTCAGAGCCTCCTCTCTTCACTTCAGATCCCCTTTTCTTTCTCAATTTTTGCCGACATTTTTGATAAACTTTCATTAAATATTCATCATAATCTAATTCTTGTTTTGGGGGATTTACTGACTTTTGGTAGACTCAAGATAAGAAGGCGAAGTTGTAAAATTGATATTCTCTTATCTGGATCTGTCCCACAATGTGGTCCTAGGTGGAGACCAATCTTTCTGACAAATTGAGCAGCTAAGTTTGGATATTAGGTTGAAGTAGTTCTTTGGCCTTTATATTTTATTGGAAAATAGTATATCCCTGGGTTTTAATTTCTTACTTTTTCTTGGTCTACTTTTTCTCCAAGAATTCTGTTGGAGCAATATTGTAGATCTGGCTATCAGAATCATCTAGAATGCTTGTTAAAAAGCACAACATATGGCTAGGGATGTAGCTCAGTGGCAGAACATTTGCTTAGCTTATGTGAGGCCCTGGGTTCAGTCTTCAGCACCACAAAAACAAACAAACAAAAAAATAAAAACCTGAATGTGAACTTATTGAATTATACTGTCCATGTTTGTATACCTATACCATATACTCAGACCCATCATGGGTCAAAGCCAAGTGTGGGAAATACTAAGAAAAGAGAGCTTTTATAAGATGACCGAAACTTTCTCAAGGAACCATAGGAGATAAAATTAAGGAAGAGGATACAATGATATTCATACTATTTCATTAATTAATACTTAGTGTATGCATCATGTGCTTTTAAAAAATGTATGAAACAGTAATTCTTTCTGTTAATTTCATTTTAGAATTTTGATTTGATTGGGTTGATTTGATCCAATGATTAAATTGTTCTCTTTTGTAAAGATTAAATTAAATTTTGTAAATGATTAAATTGTTCTCTTTTGTAAAATGCTTTTGTAAAGCATTTTTGGCTAGTTTATGGAAGCTCATTGTGGTTTGATGTAAGGAGACTCTAGTCATGAGTCAGAAAACTTGTGGGGTTCAGTCTTGGTTACATCACTTAACAAGCTTTGTAAATCTAAACAAATCATTTATCTCCTCAAACGTCAGTTCCCTTATCTATGACATGAAGGCCATGACCCCTGCTTTTCCTTCTTATTAAAGCTGTTAGAAGGATCACTTAATATTATATAATAGTGCCTTGCTACTTAGTTTTATTCTAAGATTTGTTTTTAGAATTTTTATAAACTTATGAGTTCAGTTTGGATAAATTGTTATTTAAGGGGCACATTTCTTTTTTTAAATTCAGTTTTAAGAGTGGATTTCAGTTCTAGTTCTTCAAGTGTCCTGACTCTCCTACAAGCTGGGCAAGGTAAGTGCACTACCAGAACTCTTAGTGGGGTAATGCACTGAGTAGGTTTGCTCACCTGAGAGGGAGTGACTTTTCAGCATTGTATTCAGCAAATATTTGTACTTGATCACTTTCCTACTCCTGACTTTTTTTTTTTTTTTTTTCATTTGGTTCCTTCTATTTGGAAGCTCCCTGAGATTTTCCTTAAGATTAAGTGAATCTGAGGCACTTAGCTTCTTGCAGGAATGTGTGCCTCCAGTGATTGGAATTTCTGGGAAAAAGGAGGAGCAGAAATATTTGGTACTGGAAGAATTTTTTGGTCATGTTAGCTTTAAACTGGAGAAATTTTTTTTGGTAATTTTAATGCTCTCTAAAGTTAGGCCTACTCCAGCTGCCTTAAAATGTTTAATTAAGAAGGATCAAAAATGATCTTTTCCTCCTCTTTTTAATAACAACTCACATTTAAAAATTGATCATCATTGAATATCCACTTATACCTCTTGTATGTTGGGAACTACACTAAATTCTGAAGTTAAAGGATTCAGTTAGATACATTCTTCTCTTTGGAGGAGCTCATGGTTAAATAAGCCAAAAGTTCTTCAGTTCTTCAATACAAACAATATCTATTTTATTTTTAAAATTAGAGACAGAAAAAATTTTGTTCAGAGGAAGAGGGGACACATGAATATTGTTTTTAGTGTGTTTTATGTTGCTATAATAGAATATCTGAGACTGAATGATTTATAAAGAATAGAGGTTTATTTTAGTTCATGATTTTGGAACTGGGAAGTCCAAGAACATGGTACTGGCATCTGCTCAGCTTCTGGTGAGGTCCTTGTGCCATTCAACTTAGGCAAAGGGGCATTTGTGGAAGAGGCAAAATAGGAGAGTGAGCTTTGCCTGTAGCAACCTACTTTCAAGGTAACTAATCAAGTCACACTACAGACATTAATCCCTCATAATCTATTTACTTCTAACATATATATACGTGTGTGTGTGTGTGTGTTAAAGGTGAACACAATACCTTTATTTTATTTTTATGTTGTGCTGAGGAGCAAACCCCAGGCCCCAGGTGAGCTGGGCGAATGCTGTACCACTGAGCACAATCCCAGCCCCTGTCACTTCTTAAAGCCTCCATAACCTCTCAGTACTGTTATTTTGGAAATGAAATCTCAACATGTGTTTTGTAAAGGACAAACCATATTCAAACCGTAGCTGACACTAATCTATTACCATTAGCAAGTTATATATGCCTTTAAATAGGAACTGTCATTATTAGACTTGAATTGCCTTACATAAAATGAGGGGATTGGCTGCTTGGTCATCTCCCCCACATAATCAGAACTCCATGGAACTTCTCTCTTTTTTTTTTTTTTTTTTTTAAATTGTTCTTTTTAGTTACACATGACAGTAGAATGTATTTTGATATATCATACATACATGGAATATAACTTCCCACTCTTGTGGTTGTATATGATGTGGAGTTACACTGGTCATGTATTCATATATGAACAAAAGAAAGTTAGGTCTGATTTATTTTATTATCTTTCCTATTGCCATTCCCTGTCTCTTTTCCACACCCTGCTGTTCCATCCAGTGAACCTCCACTGCTTCCTCTCCCCACCTATTGCATATCAGAGAGAACATTCAGTCTTTGTTTTTTTGGGATTGGCTTATTTCACTTAGCTTGATAGTCTCCAGTTCCATCCATTTACTGGCAAATGCCATAATTTCATCCTTCTTTATGACTGAGTAATATTCCATTGTGTATATGTGCCACATTTTCTTTATTCATTCATCTGTTGAAGGGCACCTAGGTTGGTTCCATAGCTTAGCTATTGTGAGTTGAGCTGCTATAAATATTAATGTGGCTATGTCACTATAGTATGCTGTTTTTAAGTCCTTTGGGTATATGTCGAGGAGTGGGATAGCTGGGTCAAATGGTGGTTCCATTCCAAGTTTAATGTGGAATCTCAACACTGCTTTCCAGAGTGTTTGCACCAATTTGCAGTCCCATCACTTCCTTGCCAAGATTTATTGTTACTTGTATTCTTGATAACTACCATTCTGACTGAATTGAGATAAAATATCAGTGTCTTTTTAATTTGGATATCTCTAATTACTAGTGATGTTGAACATTTTTTCATGTATTTGTTGACTGATCGTATTTCTTCTTTTGTGAAGTGTCTGTTCAGTTCCTTTCCCTATTTATTGATTGGGTTTGTTTGTTGTTGTTGTTGTGTTTGGTGTTAAGTTTTTTGAGTTCTTTGTATATCCTGGAGATTGGTGCTCTATCTGAGGTGCAGGTGGCAAAGATTTTCTCCCATTCTGTAGGCTCTCTTTTCTTGTTCTTGATTGTTTCTTTTGCTGTGAAGAAGCTTTTTAGTTTGATACAATCCCATTTATTGATTCCTGATTTTACTTTTTGTGCTTTAGGAGTCTTGTTGAGGACATCAGTTCCTAAGCCAACACGATAGAGATTTGGGACTACTTTTTCCTCTAGTAGGTGCAGGGTCTCCGTTCTGATGCCTAGGTTCTAGATCCAGGTTTGAGTTCAGTTTTATGCAGGATGACAGATAGGGGTCTAACTTCATTTTGTTACATGGATTTCCAGTTTTCCCAGCACCATTCATTGAAGAGGTTATATTTTCTTCAATGTGTTTATGGCACCTTAGACTAGTATGAGATAACTGTATTTATGTGGGTTTGTCTCTGTGTCTTCTCTTCTGCATCATTGATCTTTGTCTGTTTTGGTGTCAACACCATGTTAATTTTGTAGCTCTGTAGTATAATTTAAGGTCTGGTATTGTGATGCCTCCTGCTTCACTCCTCTTGATGAGTATTTGCTTTGGCTATTCTGGGTCTTTTATTTTTCCAAATGGATTTCATGACTGCTTTTTCTGTTTCTATGAAGAACATCACTGGAACTTTAATAGGAATTGCTTTAGATCTATATAGTGCTTTTGATATAGTATGACCATTTTTTTTTTATTGTAAACAAATGGGATACATGTTGTTTCTCTGTTTGTACATGGCGTAAAGGCATACCATTTGTGTAATCATAAATTTACATAGAGTAATGTTGTTTGATTCATTCTGTTATTTTTTGCCTTCCCCCCACCCCTCCCACCCCTCTTTACCCTCTATACAGTACTTCCTTCCTCCATACTTGCCCCCCTCCCTAACCCTAACTCTAACCCTAACACTAACCCTTCCCTCCCCCCCATTATGTGTCATCCTCCACTTATTAGCGATATCATTCGTCCTTTGGCTTTTTGAGATTGGCTTATCTCACTTAGCATGATATTCTCCAATTTCATCCATTTGCCTGCAAATGCCATAATTTTATCATTCTTTATGGCTGAGTCATATTCCATTGTATATATATACCACAGTTTCTTTGTCCACTCATCAATTGAAGGGCATCTAGGTTGGTTCCACAGTCTGGCTATTGTGAATTGAGCAGCTATGAACATTGATGTGGCTGTATCTCTGTAGTATGCTGATTTTAAGTCCTTTGGGTATAGGCCAAGGAGTGGGATAGCTGGGTCAAATGGCGGGTCCATTCCAAGTTTTCTAAGGAATCTCCACACTGCTTTCCAGAGTGGCTGCACTAATTTGCAGCCCCACCAGCAATGTATGAGTGTACCTTTCTCCCCACATCCTCGCCAACACCTGTTGTTGCTCGTATTCTTGATAATCGCCATTCTAATTGGGGTGAGATGGAATCTTAGGGTGGTTTTGATTTGCATTTCTCTTATTACTAGAGATGTTGAACATTTTTCCATATGTTTGTTGATTGCTTGTAGATCTTCTTCTGTGAAGTGTCTATTCATTTCCTTAGCCCATTTGTCGACTGGATTATTTGAATTCTTGGAGTAAAGTTTTTTGAGTTCTTTATAGATTCTGGAGATTAGTGCTCTATCTGAAGTATGATTGGCAAAGATATTCTCCCATTCTGTAGGCTCTTTCTTCGCATTGCTGATAGTTTCCTTTGCTGAGAGAAAGCTTTTTAGTTTGAATCTATCCCAGTGGTTGATTCTAGCTTTTATTTCTTGTGCTATGGGAGTCCTGTTAAGGAAGTCTGATCCTAGACCAACAAGGTGAAGATTTGGACCTACTTTTTCTTCTATAATCTGCAGGGTCTCTGGTCTGATTCCGAGGTCCTTAATCCATTTTGAGTTTAGTTTCGTGCATGGTGAGAGATATGGGTTTAGTTTCATTCTGTTGCATATGGATTTCCAATTCTCCCAGCACCATTTGTTGAAGAGGCTATCTTTTCTCCATTGCATATTTTTGGCCCCTTTGTCTAGTATGAGAAAATTGTATTTATTTGGGTTTGTGTCCGTGTCCTCTATTCTGTACCATTGATCTACCTTTCTATTTTGGTACCAATACCATGCCGTTTTTGTTACTATTGCTTTGTAGTAGAGTTGAAGATCTGGTATTGCAATACCCCCTGTTTCACTCTTCCTGCTAAGTATTGCTTTAGCTATTCTGGGTTTCTTATTCTTCCAGATGAATTTCATAATTGCTTGCTCTATTTCTGTAAGGTACATCATTGGGATTTTAATTGGAATTGCATTGAATTTGTATAACACTTTAGGTAGTATGGCCATTTTGACAATATTAATTCTTCCTATCCAAGAACATGGAAGATCTTTCCATCTTCTAAGGTGTTCTTTAATTTCTTTCTTTAGTGTTGTATAGTTCTCATTGTAGAGGTCTTTCACCTCTTTTGTGAGATTGATTCCCAAGTATTTTATTTTTTTCGAGGCTATTGTGAATGGGGTAGTTTTCCTAATTTCTCTTTCTGAAGATTCATCACTTATGTATAAAAATGCGTTGGATTTATGGGCATTGATCTTGTAACCTGCTACTTTACTGAATTCACTTATGAGTTCTAAGAGTTTTCTGGTGGAATTTCCAGGTTCCTCTAAATATATAATCATGTCATCAGCGAACAGGGATAGTTTGAGTTCTTCTTTCCCAATTCGTATCCCTTTAATCTCTTTGGTTTGTCTAATTGCTCTGGCCAGCGTCTTAAGAACGATGTTGAATAGAAGTGGTGAAAGAGGGCATCCCTGCCTTGTTCCAGTTTTTAGGGGGAATGCTTTCAGTTTTTCACCATTTAGAATGATATTAGCCATGGGCTTAGCATAAATGGCCTTTACAATGTGAAGGAATGTTCCCACTATCCCTATTTTTTCTAGTGTTTTGAGCATGAAGGGGTGCTGTATTTTATCAAATGCTTTTTCTGCATCTATTGAAATAATCATGTGATTCTTGACTTTAAGTCTATTAATGTGGTGAATTACGTTGATTGATTTCCTGATGTTGAACCAACCTTGCATCCCTGGGATGAAACCCACTTGATCATGGTGCACTATCTTTTTAATATGTTTTTGTATGCGATTTGCTAAAATTTTGTTGAGAATTTTTGCATCGATGTTCATTAAGGATATTGGTCTGAAATTTTCTTTCCTTGATGAGTCTCTGTCTGGTTTAGGTATCAGGGTGATATTGGCTTCATAGAATGAGTTTGGGAGGGTTCCCTCCTCTTCTATTTTATGGAATACTTTGAGAAGTATTGGAATGAGCTCTTCTTTAAAGGTTTTGTAGAACTCGGCTGAGAACCCATCTGGTCCCGGACTTTTCTTTGTTGGTAGGCTTTTGATGACTTCTTCTATTTCAGTACTTGAAATTGGTCTATTTAAATTGTTTATGTCCTCCTCGTTCAGTTTAGGCAATTCATATGTCTCTAGAAACCTGTTGATGCCTTCAAAATTTTCTATTTTGTTGGAGTATAGATTTTCAAAATAGCTTCTAATTATGTTTTGTATTTCAATCCTGTCTGTTGTGATATTTCCTTGTTCATTCCGAATTTTAGTGATTTGGGTTTTCTCTCGTCTTCTCTTTGTTAGTGTGGCTAAAGGTTTATCAATTTTGTTTATTTTTTCGAAGAACCAACTATTTATTTTGTCAATTTTTTGTATTGTTTCTTTTGTTTCAATTTCATTGATTTCAGCTCTGAGTTTAACAATTTCCTGTCTTCTACTACTTTTGGTGCTGTTCCGTTCTTCTTTTTCTAGGGCTTTGAGCTGTAGTGTTAGGTCGTTTATTTGTTGAGTTTTACTTCTTTTATTAAATGTGCTCCATGAAATAAATTTCCCTCTAAGTACTGCTTTCATAGTGTCCCAGAGATTTTGATATGATGTTTCTTTGTTCTCATTTACCTCTAAGAATTTTTTAATTTCCTTCCTAATATCTTCTGTTATCCATTCATCATATAATAGCATATTGTTTAATCTCCAGATGTTGGAATAGTTTCTGTGTTTTACTCTTTCATTTATTTCTAACTTCAATCCATTATGATCTGATAGAATACATGGTAGTGTCTCTATCTTCTTGTATTTGCTAACATTAGCTTTGTGGCATAATATATGGTCTATTTTAGAGAAAGATCCATGTGCTGCTGAGAAGAAAGTGTATTCGCTCTTGGTTGGATGGTATATTCTATAAATGTCCGTTAAGTCTAAATTATTGATTGTGTTATTGAGATCTATGGTTTCTTTGTTCAATTTTTGTCTGGAAGATCTGTCCAGTGGTGAGAGAGGCGTGTTAAAATCACCTAGTATTATTGTGTTATGGTCTATTTGGTTTCTGAAATTGAGAAGGATTTGTTTGACATACATGGATGAGCCACTGTTTGGGGCATAGATGTTTATGATTGTTATATCTTGCTGATTTATGCTTCCCTTAAGCAGTATGAAATGACCTTCTTTATCCCTTCTGACTAACTTTGGCTTGAAGTCCACATTATCTGAAATGAGGATGGATACTCCAGCTTTTTTGCTGAGTCCATGTGCATGGTATGTTTTTCCCCATCCTTTCACCTTTAGTCTATGGGTATCTTTTTCTATGAGGTGAGTCTCTTGCAGACAACATATTGTTGGATCTTTCTTTTTAATCCAATCTGCCAGTCTATGTCTTTTGATTGATGAATTCAGGCCATTAACATTCAGGGTTATTATAGAGATATGATTTGGTTTCCCGGTCATTTGGTTCATTTTTTAAATTTTATTTATTTATTTGTTTGACATAACTTGTTTCCTCCTTTATTTGACAATTCCTTTAGGATAATTCCTCCCTTTGTTGATTTGCTTCTTTGTTTTTCATCTCTTCCTCATGGAATATTTTGCTGAGAATGTTCTGTAATGCTGGCTTTCTTTTTGTAAATTCTTTTAGCTTTTGTTTATCATGGAAGGATTTTATTTCATCGTCAAATTTGAAGGTAAGTTTTGCTGGGTATAAGATTCTTGGTTGGCATCCATTTTCTTTCAGGGCTTGAAAAATGTTGTTCCAGGTCCTTCTAGCTTTTAGGGTCTGGATTGAAAAATCTGCTGATATGCGTATTGGTTTCCCCCTGAATGTAATTTGGTTCTTTTCTCTCACAGCCTTTAAAATTCTGTCTTTATTTTGTATGTTCGGTATTTTCATTATAATGTGCCTTGGTGTGGGTCTGTTGTAAATTTGTGTATTTGGAGTCCTATAAGCCTCTTGAACTTGATTTTCCATTTCATTCTTCAGATTTGGGAAATTTTCTGATATTATTTCATTGAATAGGTTGTTCATTCCTTTGGCTTGTTTCTCTAGGCCTTCCTCAATCCCAATAATTCTTAAATTTGGCCTTTTCATGATATCCCATAGTTCTTGTAGATTCTGTTCATGATTTCTTACCATCTTCTCTGTTTGTTCAACTTTGTTTTCAAGGTTAAATATTTTGTCTTCAATGTTTGAGGTTCTGTCTTCCAGGTGTTCTATCCTATTGGATATGCTTTCTATGGAGTTCTTAATTTGGTTTATTGTTTCCTTCATGTCAAGGATTTCTGTTTGGTTTTTTTTCAATATCTCTAACTCTTTATTGAAATGATCTTTTGCTTCCTGTATTTGCTCTTTTAACTGTCGATTGGTGCGATCAATCAATGCTTGCATTTGCTCTTTCATCTCATCATTCAGTGCGTGCATTTGCTCTTTCATCTCATTGTTTGCTTCTCTGATCATTTTAATTATGTACATTCTGAACTCCTTTTCTGTCATTTCTTCTGCCATGCTGTCACTGGGTTTTATTGATGTAACATCTAGATTTGTTTGCAGCATTTTCTTTCCTTGTTTTCTCATATTGTTCAGATATCAGAGGACCGCTGAGATATTGCAGATTTCCTCTATTGACTTACAATGTCCCTGAAGATTTCTATATATATCCCCCCTTAGCCTTCAGTAGGCTGAAGTCTTGGAGGAAGTTGATAATGCGGTGCTCCACAAGGAAGCTGCCTCTGTAGGAGTGGTGGCCTTCAGGTGGGGTATAATCCCTGCTAGTGGGCAGAGGTGCCTCCACTTGTTGACCAATGGTCATCCAAAGGGGACCTAGGCTGTGGGCTGAGGCAAGGCCTGTTTGGGCCTGAGTCTCTGGTTTTACCGTCCTTGTGGGGAAACCTCACCCAGCAGGGAAGACTTACCCGGTGGGGAGGTCTCGCTGGTCAGTTCCCTCCTAGAGGTTCCCCTCAATTTACAGCTACCGCCTGGGCTGGGCTGCCTTCCTCTGCAAAGTTCCCAGGGGCCCAGCCCTACCTCCTGGGCCTGGGAGCCTCACCCTTTGCAGATGACTCTCCTTAGGCTGCCCTTCCTCAGAGAATCTGCCCGCAGGCCTGGAACCTTCGCTCCGCCCTAAGCCTGTCTCTGTGCGACTCTTCCACCAAGAAGCCTCCTAAATCCTGGGACCCTGCTCTGCACCTAATCGCCTGGCTATGCGGCCCCTCCTCTGAGCGGCCACCTGGGGCCCTGTACAATCGCTCTGAATCCCAGAGACCCGCCACAGGCCTCTTCCTCCAGACAGCCGCCCAGTATTCCGGTGGGGTCACTAGGAGTCCAAGAAACTCACTGCGTGCCTCCACCTCCACCAACCACCCGTAGCCCTGGGCAATCAATCACTCCGAGTCGAAGTGACCCTCCCCGTTCCTCCTCCTTCTCCAGATAACCCCCGGGGTGTTCAGGAGCGGTTGCTCTGAGTGGCTCTGAGTCCACGTGACCCACAGCACGGGTCCTCTGGGCAACCGCCCGGAGCTCTGGTGCGTCCACTCAAGACCAAGCGTCCCACCACGCTTCTCCTCCAGGCAGCCCCCCTGTGTTCAGGAGCTGTCTCTTTAAGTCCAAACAACTCACCACTCGCCTTCTCCTCTGAGCAGCCGCCTGGAGCGCTAATGCAGTCACTGCGAGTCCAAAGGACCCGCCGCGCTCCTCCTCCTCCTCCTCCTACTCCTCTGGGCAGGCCCCGGGGTTCAGAAGTGGTCTGAGTCCAAACAGCTCACCACGCAGCCCCTTCTCTGGCAACCGCCTGTAGCTCTGGTGTAGTCACCCCGGATCCAAGCGGCCCTGCTCCTCTTCCTCCTCCTCGTCCTCAGGGCAGGCCCCGGTGTTCAGAAGCGTCGTTCCGAGTCCAAACAGCTCGCTGCGCAGCTTCTCCTCTGGCAACCTCCTGTAGCTCTGGTGCAGTCACTCCAAATCCAAGTGGCCACGCTCCTCCTCTTCCTCCTCATGGCAGGCCCCGGTGTCCTGAGTCCACACAGCTCTCCTCGCCACTCTTCCCCTGGGCAGCCGCCGGAGCCCCAGTGGTTGCTCCGAGTCCCAGCGCTGTGCCGAGCGGCCTCCTTTACGGCGCTCCCAGCTGTCCGAGTTCACTGCTCCAGCGGGGGGAGGGGCGTCTCGCCGGCAGTTCTACTTCACAAAGTTTCCTGCGTTCCGGGACCACCGTCCCATCCGGGATGCCTCCCCAGGGGGTGAGAGTCACCGGCTGCTTTGAGTTGGTCCCAAGCGTCTCAATATCTCCTCTTTTGAATCCTGAGTCCTGGAGCAACATGAAATGCAGCCACCCTCTAGGCCGCCATCTTGAAACCCCCCAGTATGACCATTTTGACAATGTTGATCCTGCCTATTCAAGAACATGAGAGCTCTTTCCATCTTCTAAGGTCTTCTTCAGTTTCTTTCTTTAGTGTTCTGTAGTTTTCATTGTAGAGGTCTTTCCCCTCTTTTGTTAGATTGATTCCCAAGTTTTTTTTTTTTTTTCTCTGAAGCTATCATGAATGGGATAGTTTTCCTGATTTCTCTTTCAGAGGATTCATCACTGATTCATAGGAATGCAATAGATTTGTGGGTATTAATTTTAAATCCTGCTACTTTGCTGAATTTTTTTATTAGTTCTAGAAGTTTTCTGGTGGAGTTTTTTGGGTCTTCTAAATATAGAATCATATCATCAGCAAATAGGGATAGTTTGAATTCTTTTCCTATTCATTTCCTTTTAATTTCTTTCATCTGTCTAATTGCTCTGGCTAGAGTTTCAAGGACTGTGTTGAATAGAAGTGCTGAAAGAGGGCATCCTTGTCATGTTTCAGTTTTTAGAGGGATTGAATTCTGGCCATTTAGAATGATGCTGGCCTTGGGTTTAACATATATAGCTTTTACAATGTTGAGGTGTGTTCCTACTATCCCTAGTTTTTCTAGTGTTTTGAGCATGAATGGATGCTGTATTTTATCCAGTGCTTTTTCTGCTTCTATTGAGACAATCATGTGATTCTTGTCTTTTAAGTCTATTGATGTGATGTATTATGTTTATTAATTTCTGTGTGTTGAACCAACCTTGCATCCCTGGGATGAACCCCCCTTGATCATGGTGCACTATATTTTTGTATGTTTTGTATGTGATTTGCCAGTATTTTTTTTTAACAATGTTTGTGTCTGTATGCACAGGGATATTGGTCTGAAGTTTTCTTTCCTTGATGTGTCTTTGGTTTTGGAATCACGGTGATACTAACTTCATAGAACGAGTTTGGAAGGGTCCATGGAACCTCTTTTATAGAGAGCTGGACAAGTGTTACAGGGAGTATATAGTAAGAGACAATGAAATTCTTAGAATTCATAATAGAGAAGCTAGGTGCTTGTTCCAACATGTGTTTGAATAAGTTGAATCAATACTTTAAAGTTTGGTAAGTGTAGAGTAACTGATATCAATAAAACCAGTGACCTGCCATTTGCCTATTGTTTCTTGTTTTTGTAGCCTAGTCTGGAAAGTTTTAGAAGTTTTTATAACTGTTCTCTGAATCCTGGTCAGAAGGAGAGGGATGTTATATTTGTGTTCCTGTTTGTCATCTTCCAGAGTGGCTCCTGTAAGAGCAGATTCTGTTCCCCATTCTAGGTTTAAAATCCCTAAACATTCCTTTGGCATATTTTCTCAAGTATATTTTATGGGCACAAAAATTTAGAGACTGCAACTAGTTCTTGTCCTTTAAGAACCTCATTTTCACTTAATTAATTTAGCATAATTTTGAAATAACTGGGCAATATAAAATAAATGAAGATCAGTAATTTTGGAGGCTCTCACTTCTTATGCTTTTCCTTGTAGCTGCTTTCAGATGGTAGGACTGTAAAATGGATTTTCTAGACATGTGATATCTTAACATTATGTAAAACATATACTCTTCCAGCCAGACATGGTGTTGTATGCCTGTAATCCCAGCTACTTTGGAGACTGAGGCATGAGGATCACAAGTTTGAGGCCAGCCTTAGCAACTTAGCAAGATCTTTCTCAAAATAAAAAATAAAGAGGGCTGGGATGTAGCTCTGTGTTAGAGCACATCTGGATTCTGTCACAAGTACTGTAAAATAAATAAACGTAAATGTAAGCATAAATATAAATATATGTGTAGTTCCTCCAGTGTCTCCAAATTGATAAGTGAAGTATAGCTTAGAAACAAAGAGCTTGGACCTAAAAATCAGGCTGACCTGGGTTTGAGTCTTGGTACTACTACTATTTATTAGATATTTTTTGGTAAAACAAGTGCTACTTTTTGCCTCCATCTGCTTTTTCATTTACTCAAATTTATCCACCCATCCACCGTATTATATTTATGCAATTCTAATTGTGTACAGACATTACTCTAGATATTAGAGATACAGTAGTAGTGAGTAAAGCTGACAAAGTCCTGTACTCATGGAGTTTCCATTCTACTCAAAAGAGTCAAAAACAAAAACATACATGGTAGGTCATGTGGTAATGAGTCTTAGGAGGAAAAATAAAGTCATTACAAGATACAGGGTGTATGTTAATGTGAAGTAAACATTTCATTTTTAATTTGGATTGTACAGAGACTGCTTTTCTCCTTAAGGGGACATTTTTGAGCATAGGACAGAGTCCGGAGTGTGTGTGTGTGTGTGGTGGTGGTGATTAGATCACCACAAGGAAGGGAGCTATTAAATTCCAGTGTGAGGAATGAGAACATTGTCCATGCCTGCCATACTGATAAGGGCATTGTTGGGATGAGTTATGAAATTTCTTTTGGCCTGTCATTTCATTTATTTTAAACTTATCTTCCTGAAATTAAATCATTCTCATTTTTAGAAAGGTATTTATATTTAAACATCTGGGTTTTTAAAAAATGCATTAAAAATCTAGTGCAGAGTATCACACCTCAAGAAATTGATAACCTTGTTCTAAGTGTACATATCTGGGAAAAAAGAATTTGAAGTTCTAAAGTTGTTTATATTTGTTTGCCCAAGCCAGAGGAATATTGTATTTTCTTTTTTCAACATTGAAATGGCTCTGAATGGCTTCCTTTGTGCAGTTCTGTGGAGGGGACCTCTTTTTGGCAATACCTTTCATATAGGATTATTTGTTTTGTTTGTGAATTTCAGCACTAATACCTAAGCCCTGCCAGTGGGAGTTCCCTGTGAATATTGTTTGTATTATTGGTTACCTAGAAAGTCAAGTCTTTCTAATATCATTTTCTTTTTTTTTTTTTTAATAATTAAAAAAATTTTTTTAGTTGTTGATGGGCCTTTATTTATTTACATGTAGTGCTGAGAATTGACCCCAGTGCCTCACACATGCTAGGCAAGCACTCTACCACTGAGCCACAACCTCAGTCCCCCTAATACCATTTTCATATTAAGGTAGTTGACCTCAGATTTCATAAAATGTCTTTCATTATTCCTTAGAGGATATCTGCTGTCAGTGGAGGTAAGGAGTGAATTTAGGAGTGAAGGAGGTAACTGTCACACCTATCGTGTGTGTGTGTGTGTGTGTGTGTGTGTGTGTGTGTGTGTGTGTGTCTGTCTGTCTGTCTGTCTTGCTGGCATTTATTCTTAGAGCCCTGAAGAGTTCCTGGAGTTCAAGGATGTAAGGTGTGAAACTTTGCCTCTCTGAAACTGACACATTGTCATGTACTTCCCCACTGTGATATAAATCGATGCCTGGATCAGTGCTTCTGGGATAATATGCTAAAAAGAGATATCACCTGATACATAAGTGTAATAAACCTGTGAGGTATTGATGATGTTTGATGTGGGGCATTAATTTTTCTGTGGGGCTTGGAAAAGTGGGTAATTTTTGGTAACTTTAAGCACTGTGAAGGCAGAGTTGGTAACTTTGTTTTCCATTTAAGAACCTGTATTTTCAGAAATTGGTCTTTTGTAGAAAATCTCACATACGTTCTCTACCTACCTGGTGGGAAGGCAGGTATTGGCAGAAGTTGGCAGGGGTGTTGCAGTAATTACCACTAATTTCTTTACAGAAATTATTTTGTTGTTAGAAAATGGACAGAGTTGTTACTGAGCTATAAGTACATGGACATAGAACCTGAAAATCCTTGAGAGCTCAATTTTTGTTATTGTTTATGTTGAAAGATCTCATTGTTAAGTTCATAATCCTACATTTATATTTCTAGACCTCACAACTGTCAATTTACTGTAATCTTGGATATTGCAGCGACATCTCAGCTTCCTTCAGCATTTATGAAACTGTAGTCATTGTCTTTCTCAAAAAACAGCTTTTCTCTTATTTTCTAGCTTACTAAATAGTACCACTTCCTCAAGATGGAAAATTTAGTGGTTCTTGTTGGATTTCTCTTCCTTATGCTCATAAGTCTTGTCTTTTATCCCTCTAAAGTCTCTCTTCCTTTCTTTTTCTTTTTTAAAATTCATGCATTATATATGTAATAAATGTATATATGTAATTCGTTATTACATTTTGTACATGCATAGTGTCTCATATCTAGAAAGTAGGCATTAAAACACTATTTCAAACAAATAACTACAGTCTTCTCTCTTCAGTTCATTCTGTTCTCTATATTAACGATCGTTTCACTGAATCTTAAGTAGCAGTCTGCTTCTCGACTAAAGAGTTTTGGAAATTCTGACTCAGTCCACTGGAATGTTCTGGAAATTGTCCAGTAGTCCAAGTGATGCCACTAGAAGCCTGTGTGTATTCTTTGACATGTCAGTGGTTTTAAATACCTGCTGTAGTCCTTTCCCTGGATCTCTGAGTACTTTTTGGTTAAGACATAGATTCTGACTTTTGTTTGATTGCAGAACTTTCAGACAGGATCAGCATAAGACAGCATCTCTGTAGATGACAGAGATTTAAATACTGTGGTTAATTTATTACTGATTTTCAATGGTGAAAGTTCAGACAAATGTTCATAATAAAAATAATGCAGCTAATAAGGGAATTAAGTTGTTTCTGTGGCATGCTAAATAAGAATAGTAAAGCCAATCCAAAAAGTTTTAACAAAATGTTTCTAAGAGAAGTTCTTTTCAAACAAGATACTGAATGCTATATCTGACTAGAAAACATAAACATAATTTTTACAGAGAAAAAATTCTGGTTGTATAATATATAGTAATCTTGTGATACCATCTGCATACCAAGTAAACACTGAGAATATATTGGGACTATCAAGTAAAGAGATACTGTAAGTCTGGAGTAAATCCTAGGTATCTGTATTTTTATAAAATTTCATTGACCTAGAAGATAGTAGATGCAAATTTTAAAAGTAAGGTCACTAACAAATAAACATTTTACATAACTGAAATTAATACTGAAGACAATAAACTGTTGTTTCCTAAAATCTGGCAGAGCACTATCACTCCTGTGACTATATGGTAATATATAAGATTTTTTCCAGCTAGTAGATTCACCAGAGACTGCCCATACTGGTGTGGTGAAGGTAGTAAGCAGCCATGTTGGGAAAGCCCAGGTGAATAAGAACTTCTAGTAGCTTCTAGGAACTGATAGCGAGAAGTTAGCACCCTCTGTCCTATAGCAACAAGGAAATAATTTCCCCCAACTACCTGAATGGGCTTAGGAGTGTGTTCTTCCTGAGTTGGGGATTTAGCTCAGTGGTTGAGCACTTGGCTGGCATGTAGGTCCTGGGTTCCATCCTCAGTACTGCCCCCCACCCCACTCCATACCTACAAAAAAAGAATTCTTCCTGAATCAAGTCTCCTAATGGAAAACAGCCCATGTTACACCTTGATTGCAGCCTCCTGATACCCTTAGCAGAGAACCAGCTAAACTGTGCTTGAATTTCTGACAGAGAAACTGTGAAATAATAAATATGTGTTGATTTAAGTGGCCAAGTTTGTGCTCATGTGTTATGCAAAAGAAAACTATAAATCATGCAAACCTACTTTTTTTCCATTTCCTTGCTTTTAACTTACTTACATTTTATTGCAGTGTCATTTTTGTAATATCTTATATGTGAAAATTATTTTGACTAAAATATTTTTAATCCTTTTAAAAAATTGAAAGAGCCAAAGTTAGATTTCAGACCCCCTCTTCTGTCAAATTGTAAATGATGTCTATCTTTAATTTTATTAAAATACCTGCCATACAATTTTCTAAAATTGTTATACCATTTTATATTCCCACCAGCAATGTTGAGATTTCTAGTTGACCGACACTTGTTATTGCTAGATTTCTACATTTGAGCCATTTGAGTAGGTATATACTGATATCTCATTGAGGTTTTAACCTGAAGTTTGCAGATGAATGATGATGTTTTTCATGCCTTTATTGGTCATTGTAAATCTTATTCTGTGAAATAAGTGTACATATCTTTTGCCCATTTTGAAAAAATTAAATTTTTAAAATGATTATTGAGTTGTAAGAGTTACATGTGTAATTCCACATACTATACACTTTTCTATAACAGAGAGAGACTATTTGCTCCTTGTTTATGGCTTACTTTATCCTTTTTGGAATACTGTGTTTCAAAGAGCAGAAAGTCTTAATTATTATATTGTTTAGTTTGTGAGTTTTCATGGTTAGTACCTACTCATGTTTTGTCCAAGAAATCTTAGCCTATCCCAAGATCATGAAGATTTTTGCCAATGTGTTCATCTAGAAGTTCATTATTTTACCTTTTAAATGTGTGGGTCTTAATCCCTTTTGAATTAAGTCTTAAAGCTTTAAAAATTGTGTCGATATATATAACAAAAATTTTAGTATAAATATTTAAAGGTATAAATTTCCCTCTCAGCATTCTTTTAGCTGTGTTCTATAATGTTTGGTATATGTATCTTCATTATAGTTTAATCCAAAGTATTTTGCAGTTTCCTTTGTCATTTCATATTTGACCAAGATTATTTAGAAGTGTATGATTTACTTTCCAAATACTGGGGTATTTTATGGTAATTGATTTTTTTTGGTTAGGCAACATAATTTATAGGATTTTAATCTTTTGAAATTTCTTGAGACTTCTTTTATGGCCTAATATGTTGTTTTTCTTGATGAATTATTAATGTCTGTTTGATTCGCTTCCCTGATCTCTAACCCGTACCTCCTCAGCTTTGCAGATCTACTGTGCTCTGTTTAAATTCTAGTTCTCTGTGTCATTGTAAGAAATTTGTTCCCAAGCAGTTTGGAGCAGCTCACATTTTGAGTTTGCTTTCTGTCTGGATTTGTATTTTTGTATTACCTGTTTCCCAGAGCCTGAAAACTGTTGCCTTATGGATTTTGTCTAGTCTAGAATTTGGTGGTTTGTTGTGGAATGGCTAGTTCTGTTCAGTAATGTTATAGTTACACATGGAAATTTTCTAGTCTTTTAGGGCAGTACCTAAAACTGAAAGGTTTTTCTTTGGTTCTCTCAAGTCAAAATCTATATTTTTTACATCAAGTCTAAAGCTAATGAAATTCTCATTCATTTTTACTTCCTTGTTTTCATCATCAGGTAACTCAGTAATATATATATTATAATTTGATGTCTAATATGATTTTGTTCCTATTATAATCTATAGAACTGAGTAATATTTTACTTTAAAAAATGTTAGGCATGATTTTTGTCTCTAACTTTTAATACCAGTTAAGTTACTGATTTTATTTAAGTCTTTATTCTATCCAGTGACCATTTGTTTTACCATTTTTTAAATCATCTTCATTTTAACATCAAATTTCAAAATCATTTACATTAAACCTAACTTCCCCATTTTTTTATGATTGTTTTAAATCATGGGGGGGGGTATCTTTGTATTTGACTAAATTCTTGATAGTATTCTTTTGAAAAATAATCACACCAGCATTCTGTATTGGTGTTTACTTGTCTGTTTTGAAGATCATGGTTTATTTTATTTTAAAAATTATATATATATATATTTTTTTCTTTTTAGTTGTTGATGGACCTTTATTTTATTCATTTATTTATATGTGGTGCTGAGAATCAAACCCAGTGCCTCACACATGCTAGGCAAGTGCTCTACCACTAAGCCCACACCCAGCCCAAGACCAAGGTTTATTTTCTGTTAATTCACTCTTTCTTCCAGTGCCAATAATTTTAGGTGTGCCCTTTTGTAAACTGTAGGTAAAATCTATTCACTTTTGTTGTTAGCAAGTGTTTTTTTTTTTTCCAAATTTAAGATGAACAACTTGTTTGTAAATTTTCTTTTTTCTTTGCCAAGCTCTACTTCCTTATTTTTCCCTCTGTAGTGAGCACAAATTGTTTTCATGTTCAGTGATCTATAGGATTTTAAAATAAGATGCAGTTGTATTCAGAGAGTACCAAAAATATAAATTAAAGTGAAAAAAAGGAAAATTGTCATACTTTAAAAATTATTTTTCTTTTTAAATATTCAAAATTACTAAACTTTAAGTTCAGCTAAATTAAATAATTTCTAGTTACTTCTGATATACCTTTTATAAAAGTAAATTATGACTCTAGCATTGTTTAAACATTTGCCAGTATAAAATGTTGGCTTCTTACCTTACATATGTCTGAACAAATATTTACTAGTAATATAATTCCTTAATTCTGTAAAATGTTCCTCAACTGCTGTGTGTAATTGTTATGCATACTGACCTAAATTATGAGTACCTTCAGAACCATGAATGTAAACAGAAGAAAATCAGGTAAGTGGATGTTTGACTCTAGTAGGAGTCATTAATTTTCTTAGGCAATAAATCTGTTATATTCATGTTATCTAAGAAAGATTTGACAGGTTGTCTTTTCACTTCAAAGACCCTGAGTTTCCCAAATATTTCATACTCTCAAGCAGAGTTTTCTCTGAAATTCACAGTTTTATAACCCCTCAAATTAAATTCCAACAGAGTTGCCTTTTTTTTTTTTTTTTTAAGGATGTAGGAATGAAAAGGATATAGGAATGAATGATATAGGTGTTTTCCTGGAATCTGAAGAGTAAATTACAAGAATGGGTTCCATTTTGTTAGTGCAGAATGCTATATCTCAGGCAGAGGCATCCCCATTTCTTTAATGAATTTACTTTTAGTGTTTGTGTTATTTCACAGAATCTCTAAATTGAGTGATTCATGGCAGAGGCCTTTCTTACCTGGCTTTAAGTTTGCAATCAGTAAGTAGTTGTATACATGAATAAGAAAAGGTAGACATTTCAATTGCAATACTACTAAGTGTTGAGCCCTGTCTTGAGTATTAAAGAACTCGAAAGAATTGGAGAATACTAGGTAGAAACTTAGAGCCCTACCATAATTGCAAACCTCAACTGTGGATGGGATAACCTAAGACTGGGGCTTTTGTGACTGACCTTGATATCACTGTGAGGCTCTCCAAAGTGCAGTACTGAGAGGTGCGATATATCTGAGAGAGTTTGGTTATCTTTAGGTCTCATGGAGAACAGAAGCTGTGAGAGATGAGGAAATGGACTAATATGTGGGGAGGAAATGTGAGTGCCTATAGATACTAGGTGTGGTGAATTTGCTTGGGTGATTAAACTAGAATAGTGAAACTGGTGCATTGGTGAACGCCTATAATTACAGCCACTTGGAAGTTTAAGGTAGGAATATCACAAGTTGGAGGCCAGTCTCTGCAACTTAGTGAGACCCTGTCTCAAAATAAAATTTAAGAAAGGGCTGGGGATATAGTTCAGTGGTAGAGCACTTGCCTAGCATGCACAAGGCCCTGGGTTCAATTTTTGAGTACTGTAAAAAAACAAACACCAAAAGGAACAGTGACTTTCAAATATTTTAAACTCTCACTTTTAATAACAAATAGATTTTGAATTGTGACCCATGATGCATGTTTGCATATATATATATTTTACATTATTTCAGCAATAGTTGTGAGAAACACACGTTTCACGGAACATTGCTTAACCTTACTATGTATGAAGCTCTTATATTTTCTTTTCTATTTCTATGTTCCCTTTTTTAAAAAGTTGATCTTGGTTTCATGATTTACCAAAGAGCTGTGACCTGCAGTTGAAAAAGCATGGTTGTAATATGAATTAATCCTTTGAATTTTACTCTAGAAAACAGTTTAACAATCTCTGCCATCTCGATGAATGAGAAGAGCCCATGGGCATTAACTGGGTCCTCTGCATCAGGGTCAAGACTGTTGCTTATCTTTTAGCTGCTGGTCTCTAACTCACAGTTTACTTTGATCCCTTGACTTTCTCCAGGCTAGGCTTTTTTTCCTCAGATGATTTCCTATGTGTTTAGACAGATGCCCTTTAGATTAGGAGACAGCTCCCAAACATGAAGACCTGTAGTAACAGCTTAACACTTTTATGGTGCTTTCTCTGCGATAGGTACTTCACTACACCCTTAATTATCTTCATTTCACAGGTGGAGAATCCAAAGCATACACAAGTTAAGTATCTTACTTCAATAAAGTTCTACTACAGCTTACCTTAAAGTCTTATACAAAGTCTGCAATATAAATGCTTTCATTAATGGTTACTGAATGAAATTAAACTAGTTTCTGGGCTTATTTTCTTAACTTTCCTTTTGACTTTTCTCATCACAAGGTTTTTTAAGTGATTAGAGAGTAATAGAAATTGAATAATAAATGGTGTCAAGCTTTCAAGGAGTATGAGTTACTTAAATTGGTCAGAATCAGAATTTGAATAAGACCATACTTTGAGCCCTAATGTAAAAGCCCTGTCATCCTCCACTAGGCCTGGGAATGATCAGTGTTGCAGAAATGCCCACTTATTCTTAGTTCATTATTTTACCAATTTGGGATCTGTAATACGCTATCTTCCAGTCCCCAGCTCACTACAACAGCTGCTGTAGCCTGGCCCACGTCTCCTGGGTTAACAGTACTTCTGACACAGTGTGAGTTTTCAAGTTGGTATGCACAGTTTCTGCCAGGGTCTTTACTGCTGCCAAGTCTGAGTTGGAGGTTGCAACTGATTTGTCGGGGAGAGAATTTGGTGCTTGTCACTGACGCAGGAACAAGGTGCTTTCTGGAGCTCTGATTTGCTGTACACTGAGTGTGAATGATGTCAAGCAGATCAGAGGACAGCTGATTCATTTGGGATCTGAAATTGACTCTGTCTCACTACTGCCTCCTGGGCTCTTAGGTCTTGTCTTGTTGCAGCAGCACCAGCGGGGTGGGGGGGATTCTGAATATCATGGTTTTGGAGAAAAGTTCTTTAATTTTCACTGTAAGTTTAGGGAGCCTTTGTAAATTTCTTTTGGCTGATGTATCCTTTGTGTGAGAGAACTTCCTGCCAAGAAGGGCAGAGCTTGAATAGCCAGGAGAATGATGAAACGGAGAAGGGAGAGACTGGGCGCACCGTGCCTGCGGATTCAGTAAGGAGGCTGGGGTCTCTGACTGGAAGCTGGAAAATGTCAGGAAAAGAACTAATGCCAACTAACACACTTCATTTGCTTGGATGAAGACTGCCTTGGAGATGCCTGTCGGGAAGAGGGCTGAGCTGGCTTCAGTAATTCAAGGTCAAAGCAGTGGTCCCTGTCCAGGGCTTGTGTAGTTTCCAGTTCTGGAAACTTGAATTGGATGTAATTTTAGGAGTTCCTAGGTACTAGGGGAACTGGGATAACAATGAAAATAGTTTGTTCCTTATCTTGAAAGCAAATGCTAGTTTAAAGTTAGTGTCAGAGCTGCAAATACAAGCCCCAGGAATGTGAGAAACAGATGGAAATAAAAAGTACCTCCTCTGACGAGAGAGAGTGTTGCATTTCTGCCCCTGGCCTGTCAGCTTAGACCCTCAGACCTGCCTTTTTAGAGCCAAGCTGGGGATCCTTTAGGGTGTGCCTTGAATTTTATTTCTCTATAGGTTAATATAAAAACACACTTTATTAGGTGAGGATTTCAAGGCTAAGGAATGAGGGAAGCCTCCACTGCAGGGTGGCATTTCCAAGAGCTTCTGAGGCTTATTTAATGAAGTGCTGAGGGAATTGATGAGTAAGTTAGAGAACCAGTGGAAGAAGAGTCCTGCAGTCCATTTCACCTCAAACTGCCTTTGCTTAACTCACAGGGTGGAGAGAGTGCACTTAAGATTTTCTTCCTGGGTGTTAGTGCTTATCCCTAGACATTATGACTTAGTCAGATTTCTTCAGATTTCCTTTGGGCTGATACCTTTTAGTGTCTGTTGATGTTCATTGATTGAATTACTAATTCTACCAGACCCTGAAAAACAGCACTTGTTTGAAGAATATAATCAGGACATTTTAATCCCATGTCAAGACTACCAATGTAAATTGCCCTAAAAAAAACTTCATTTGAAGATGAGTTGTTAGCGAAGTCAAAATTTTAAATGTAGTTTGTAGTTTAAGAAAATGTAAGTGGTCAACAGTCATGCTTTTTGAATATTGGTGCAGTGGTATTGGGAATCCATGTATCTGTCTTAATGAATAAATTTGGAAAATAATACCTGAGGAGCTAATAAGCAGTTTATAAATTACTTTTCCATTTTCAAACACAGCTTCTTAGATTCAAGCCCCATCATATAATCAGTTTTCAGAGTGGTAATTAGGATTAAAAAGGAAATGAAATTTGGTTGTCATAAACTTTTGTAATCACAATAATATATTCATCAAAATAGTTAAATTTCATTTTATGTGATAAGATTTAAGGCTCTCAAACTTTATAAAAGCGAGATTGTTCAGGCTAACAAATATTAAATGGCCTATTGTATGTTTAATTAGCTCTAAATTACTTATACATAAAGGAATATATGTTGGGTTTGTGGAAATTTTGGCATGACTGTAATTTTAAATAGTTGTCTACCTTCCCCTTTCCTATTTTATCATACCCCCCTTTGGCTTACTTACCTAAGAAGTAAGCCAAAGTCATTTCAAGGTTTAATGAGAAGGAAGGCAAAGATTTCCTCTGAATATATGTAATTAGACATGAGCAGAAGATAACCATATCCATATTCTAAATAGTCAGCAGTAATAACACAGGAAAGTAATGTTATTTTGAAACAGGTCAGGTGCTTTCATGATACTTAAGTAATTTTTTACCTTTTAATTAAAATATTATAATTAAATATTATTATATATACACACACACATTCATGTCAGTATGGTAGCAAATTAAATACTGTGAATCTTATTTATTTTTCATCATCTGAGTCATATCTACCGTTGACAACAAATTAGAAATCTGTATCACCTGTTTTCAACCTACTCTTGGTATTTAATAATCTTCAGTAGGACTGAACAAATTAGGATGGCTAGATTGTTTTCAGGGAGAAAAGGAACGCAGAAATTTAAATTTAAAATTAAAATAAAGCAAATTTAAGCAGAAGCAAAATTTATTATGCAGAATTAAATGACATAATTTAATATACTCATTAGGAAAAGTTAGCTAAATAATTGGTGTCATCGTAGATATAATCAATAATTTATAAATTTTTTAGAATGTTTTACTTTTGTGGATATACACATTTCTTTAGGAAGTTTTAGTCATTGAGCATGAACTATTACCTGTTTTTTACTAGTTGATGAGTTGCAAATTTATACAGTGTTTAGTTTGTCCCAAAGTCAATTCTAAATATTTTGAATAGCTAAAGCTTAAACTTTCAGCTGTAATTTTATGGATTACGTTTTAGTCCATCATTCTTTGCCAACACTGATACTGAAGTAGAATATTTAAGAATGATTTTTGACCACTTACTTTTCTTGATTCCTAAACTAACTATTTTTAATATGTTCTTTTTGGTTGATAAATTATCACTGACCCTGTTTTTCCTACCGTGGTCCTTCTCAGAATCTCTACTCTTTGCCGAGGAGCCGATGTAAACCATCACATGTTCCCACCCTCATCAACTCCAGCTTTCTCCCTTGTTAAAATCCCGTTTAGTGCTGATTGTGTTTTGGCTACTTCTCCTCTTGCCTTTTTCCTGAGCCCACAAGCCCACAGCAGTCCTGGCAGTCCCTGTTCCAGCTGCCCACTGCAGTGGAGGTAAGGAAACCTGCTGTGATGTGAATGTGGGTCTTGGTGATTGCTTCTGACCTTGTAGATAAAATCCATACTTTACTCCTTAATAATGGGAAGAAACTGAGTAAGAGTTAAGTCCTTCCAGAGGAGAATAAAGGGAATTCACAGTTATCTCCTATATTCAGATTTTCAGGAAAAAAAAAATAGATTAGTACATTAACACTAAGATAGTTTATGTGCCCATCCTGACTACTGGGCTATCAGTAAACTGTGACCACCCCAGAGCAGGACAGAGTGCTAGAGATCTTCACATCCAAACTCCACATTTTATGCAACAGGAAAATTCAAGTCCAAAACGGGTTAAATCATTTAAGTTGATTAAATAGCCTCCTTCTATTTCTTTCTGCCTTCCTTTTTAATATTCAACATTATTTGAAGGCATACTATGTTCTGGACACAGCCTTAGGCATGGAAGACAAAATAGTGACCACAAAGTGATAAAGTCCCTATTCTCAGGAAACTTAGGTTCTAGGGAAGACAGACAAGTTAATGAGTAGATAAGTGACTTAATCAATGGCCAGAAAGTGCAGTAAGACATGGGGAGTAGGAAATGTGAGGGCCAGGCAGAAGCTGACATTTTCTATAATGGTCAGGGAGGTCCTTACTGGTTAGTTAGTTGAAATACGAGAAAAGATCTGAAGGAAGTCATGAAGCCAGAATAGAAGGATCTGAAGGAAAAGTATTCAGGCTGATGCAACAACAGTAAGTGTCAAAGGCCTGATTTAGGAGCTTGCTTTGTGTGTAGTGTGTGCAGCAGAGAGTTCCATGAACCAGGCATAGAAGAAATTAGGTGGTGTGTGATGGGAAATCAAGTCTGAGGTATAGTGGGAAGGCAGATTAATAAGAACTTTAAGTGCTATTATATTTATTTTTATACTGAGTGAGGTAAGTAGCCATTGGATAATTAAAAGTCAAAGAATATCCTATCAGAAGTTAGAAGGCAGATTAAGAGGCAAATGGTTGTTTGAGCCTATGATGGTGCAGGTGTAAGGAATGATTAGATTTGGGACATGTTTTGAAGGTAAAATTGATAGGATTTACCTGCAGGGTTTGTGAAAAAAGGGAAGTTAAGGATGACTAAAAATTTTGGACTGAACAGCTAAAAATTTGGAGTTATCATAAACTAAGCTTGGATAATAGTGATAGCTAATTATAAATTCAAGGTCTAGGTTACAGGTATATAGTTAGAAATTGAGAGGATATATGTGATCTAATTCATTAGATTTATGGGTTCATACAGCAAATGACATTTAATGGAAATGTCCAAGGATTGAGTCCTGGGGTAATTTGACTTCTTGAGGTTAGGGAAATAATGATGAACCAGAAAAGGAGAAACCAGAAAGGAGTAACTGTTCAAGAAGAACCAAGAAAAGGTATCTTGGAAGCCAATTGAAGGTTCCAATCACACAAGGAAGGTGTGATTGATCAATAGGTATTGGTAAAGCTTTTTGTTAGAAAAAAAAAAGTAACCTAAAAAACTAAAAAGTGGAAGCAAAATGCATTATTCAACTTTGGATTACAGAATTTGATGTAGGAGCTCAAATTCTGAAGACAACTTGGGATAGTGTTAGACTGACATAGAACAGTGTCAGGGGCTAACTCCTCCCTGAAGGCACCCTTTCTGGAGGAACTGATCTTCTTGGTATGAGTCTGAGAAAGATAGTGAGTTGATTAGCACCTACGACCTAAGGTGTGCCCACTCTTTGCACATGGCTTGAAATAGTAGTATCTCTTGATGTCTGTGGTCCTAGAACATACAACCTAGGGCAATGTTTTGCAGTATTGGGATAAAAACTTTTTAAATTTCATGGTTTTCCCCTCCCCTTAGACTTGTTCACACGTTTGATTGGTGCTAAGTATTTCATTTCATTCTTCTTTTATATTTGTTCCATGCAAAATACCAGTTCAGTGATATGACAAGGTGACTTTAACTTGTTTGCGGAATATTTTTACATTCCTTTAAATAATCTTGAGATTCTGGGATTCAGTTATTTGGAAATAGTTTGGAAACCAAACTATTTCCAAATAGTTTTGAGGACTACTTTTAGGTTTTGTTTGGGGGATCAGAGCACCATTTGTGACTGATTTTTCCTTTCTACCAAAGCAATACTTTCTGAGTTCTCCACCTGATGCCTGTGTATTGTTTTTTTCCCCCTTGAGCTGATGGGAACATAAACTATCTGGTACTGTGTGAGCTTTGGAGAGTGTACCATCTGCTCTTTTTCTTGGACAATTTTCTTTTTCACATGTGCTGATTGGTACTTGACTAAAAACTCAAAGAGGAACTTCCTGCAGAGTTTTTTTTTGTATAACTCTCTGCTCTCTGATACTCTGTCTCACAAATTCTAGCCACCTTAGCCTCCCCACATTCTCAATTCTGTTCCCTAACTCAGGGAAGACTGCTGGGCTCTTTTTGCTAACCATTCTCGTGTTGGCAGGTTCTCCCTACAGTTACCTGGGGCGCAGTCTTAGGGCTTACTTTGTGTGTTCCCCTTCTGTCTAATACCTATAGTTTCACATATTTTATATGATTAGGGGTTTTGCAGGGGAGGTATTTTAAGGATTTTTTTTTTTTTTTTAAATATAGGCTCTCACTACAGTGCACAGCTGACCTCAAACTCCCTGGATCAGGTGATCCATCCTTGTGCCTCAGCCTCCTGAATAGCTGGAATTATAGGAGTACACCTCCATGCACAGCTGATATATATATTTTTAATTTTAAAGGCACAAGGTAAATCTTATCTCTGCTTCCCCTTCTTGGCAGGGAGAAGTTCAATAAGGTCATGTTTCTATTATCAGAGATTATTGGTTGACTGATTGACATGTTAGATAAAACTTGTAGAAATAGAATAAGTTCTTTTTATTTTATCTTGCCTATGGAAGAAAATTGAGAAGTGAAACAAACTGAAGATTAAGTAACATTTGCTGAGCATTTATTGTACTAAACTTTTTTCTAGAAGATTTATATGCATTGTTGATTTGTTTAATCCTTAAAAATACTCTCATTAGGTTAACAACACAAGTTCATTTTATTTATGAGGTAGGTAATCCAAATAAATCAGTTTTATAGGTACAGAGAGGTTAAGGAAGTTATTCATAAACAGTGGAATTTGTCATTCAGTCTCAAAGCTTCTTATATCAATATGTCTGTGGTCTTAACCCCTTTATTATGTTTCTGATAAAACATATGGAGTTGAGTAGTATTTATTTAATAAGTTAACAAAAACCAAGCACTTAATAACTCCTAGTCACAGTTTTAAGAACTTTAAATTTGTAGGTGATGGCAGTTCTCACACACTGATTCCATGAGGGTAGATTTTATTATTACTGTTAATTTCATACATGGGGCATCTGGGGTACAGAGAGATTAAATAAATTGCTTAAGATAATATAGTTGGTAAATGGCAGAACCAAGGTTAAAACCCTGGCAATCTGACTTTAAAGACTGTTCTTAACTATAGTGTTCTGCGTCTCTAAGATACTTCCCATATGCAGTATAATATGTTCTGAACCAAAATAATTTTTGCAGCCCCAGGTCTTCATTTATCCCAAGGTGACATATTTATAACATTCTTTAATAAACCCCCCTATACTCTGGGATGAGAATTGGTATTCTCATAGTCCATGGTCACTTCCAGGCCATTGTTTTTATTGCCTGCTTTAAAAAACATGTTTTCCTCTATGCTTATATCATTTCATTTTGTTACCTTTTAGCCCTGCTCCTTGGTATTCCCCACCAATCAGTGTGTTCTCTGTATTCACATTTCCAATCTAGGACAGAAACAGTGCTTAGCGCACACAGTGATAGATTTCTACTCTATACAATCCTTTACCCATGAGCATGTGCCTATTGAACTTTATTGTTATTAAGCAAACGAGCAAGTAAAGTGGAAAGAAGAGGAAAATGGTTCCAGCAAATAATGTGAATAAGAAGTAAAAGTTGAGAGCTACTGGCAGTGGCTTTGACCTCTGTATTGAATTAAATAACCTCCAGCCTGTAGTCAATTTGTAGATCTTCTAAGACTGTGATTCCGTCTTATTGCTTGGCACTCAAGCATGGGTAGTATTGCATTTTTTGGAATGATTCTGTTTTGAAAGATTGTTGGAGTCTGTGGTGTTAACTGGTATCCCTGAAGAAAGAGAGGACTTGGCTGTGTTTCTGGCTATTGTCCCAGCTGTAGGTCTGCTGGGGATAGAATTTTGATGGTAGCACCTTCCTGGAACATAGAGTTAGTTTTGATTTGCGTAGACTTCATCATCCTAAAGTAGGAGAGTTTGTAGCAAGAAATCCTTAGGAGAGTGATCTGTGTATTGGAAGGATTCTAGCTTTAACCTGTTTTCCTACTGCATAGTAATACCTTCCATATAATGCCTAACAACAAGCTATTCAGCCCTTGCTTGAATTTCTTTGGCAACAGGGAGGTCACTGTTGAAACTGGGAGCCATTGGTGCCAGTTAGCCCTCTGGCCCCTCCTGTGTCTCATGTGTGAGGCTTTTTGCAAACTTGTATGGCAAAAGGACAGGTGTTCCTTTGGGCCGCCTCCAAAATGAAGCAGCCTTTGAACCCTCTTTGGGGTAGCGTCAAGATTATTTCCTACTAAACAGAAACCCTGTTTTCATTTTACCAACACCTGCTTTTCTTGTCTTTCTTCTTTTAAACAACTGCTTTTCAAAATAATTCCAGAAGAGGAACATCTGCAGAACTTGTTCTTATCCTGACCCTACCATATACCAGGAATAGACAAATAGCTTCCCTTTTTTCTACCTCAGTATTCTACATCATTAAAACGGGGATAATAACACTACAAGGATTACAGTAAGCATTAAACAAGTTAATACATGTTACATTTAGACTAATACCTGCCGTCCTCATCACTTCATTTTGTTTCCATTAAGTTTCTCATGTTCTGACTTTCCAGTGGATAGATTTAAGCATCCCTTACCATGTGTCCTTACCATGAAAGCCTTTTTCCTGACTGAGTAAAGGCCATGGCGATTAGGTACCTATTACCTTATATGGAGCTTACTAATTTTTGCCTCTGAAGATACCCTTTGGACTTGCCAAGACAGAGGCAGAAATGAGAAACACTCTGAATTACATTCTTTTAAAAGGACCATTATGTGGTAGTGGAAGTCATCTGAATAGTTTTCAGGTGTTCATTTTTTCTTCTGTGTCAGGGAAGGGGTAACTTCAAAGTATCTTCAGGAGAAATGATTCCCTTATTAGGGAAGGGTACACTGTCTTTTGGTTTTTGTCTTTTTAATGGAAAAGTGAAGTAATGAAGAATGCTAGCTGTGATTTAACCTCAGGAAACCTTGTATGGGGAGAGTTTTTCAAAGACCCTGTCTTCACCAGACTCTGAATAAACATATAACTGTAAACATCACTTTTCTATTCAGCAAGATACCAAATGCTTGCTCCTGGCTTAAAAGCATGACGATGATGCTTTCTATAATATTTCTGTTTCTGAAAGTAGGAAAATTTTGTTATACTGAATATAATGTTGTATAGGGGGAAAAAATCTCAAGAGCATTCCAGAGAAGAGAGGGAGAGGTATTATAGTCCCAGTGTCTACATTATCAGGTCAATATTATCTATATCCCCCCCAAAAAAAGAATATATATATATATATATATATAATCTTATATATATATATATATATAATCTTATATATATATATATATATATATATATAATCTACATCCCCTCCTTCTCTCTTTTTTTTCTTTTTTGATTATTTTAAAGCAGATCCCAGACTTCATGTTATTTTATGTATAAACATTTCAGTTTGTATCACTAAAGATAAGGAATCTTTAGGAGAATAACCATGGTATGTTAGCACACCTAAATTAATAATTTATCAATATTGTCAAATATCTAGTTAGTGTTCAAATGCTTTATATATTTTTTTTTGGGGGGGGGATAAGTAGTACTCCTGTCTCCCCCTAACCCCCTTTGTGGTGCTGGTAATCAAACCCAGGGCCTGCACATGGTGGGCAAGTATTCTGCATCTAAGCTACAACCCCCAGCCCGTGCTGGGGTAACAGGCCTAAACCTAAACTGTCATGGACAGTATATCTGGTGACTTTATGTCTTCTTTAATCAAGGGTTTTCCTGCTTTCTCTCTCTCTTTTTTTTTTTTTTTCCTACTTATAACTTAATTTACTGTAGAAACTGAATTGCTTATTAATGGAGTTTTACCATGTTCTGAATTTCTCTCATTGTATCCCTGAAGGGTTAACTATTCTTATGACCCTATATTTTCTATAAACTGGGAGTTTGATCTGATTGTGATGGGGAGAGTTACTCAATAATTTGGTAATATACATCTGTCAGGAGACAGGTCATGCAAGATTTTTTCCTTCATTTTGATAGTACTGGCCCCCTGATAATTATCACCTAGATCTTAGGAGTTATTAGAAGTTTTCAGAAGATGATATTCCCATTCCCATTCTATTAACTACAATGTTATACAAAAGGAATTCTCCCCTCATTATTTACTTGTCTACCCTGAGGTGCAGTGGCGTACCCTTGAGTCAACTCAGATTTTTTGTTTGTTTGTTCATTTTGTTACTGGGGATTAAACCTAGGGGAACTCTACCACTGAGCTATATTTCTAGTCCTTTTTATTTTTTGTTTTGAGATAGGGCCTTGCTAAGTTGCAGAGGCTGACCTCAAACTTAAGATCCTCCTGCCTCAGCCTCCCAAGTTGATGGGATTACAGGTGTGTGCCACCCTGCCTTGCTTATCTAAACTCTTTACTGAGCCTTCAGCCTAGAGCCTAAGTGTCACCCATTCCTTTATCAGTGATTCACACCTGCTACCTTCTGCTTTGTAGTGAAGGTGATTTGTCCAGAGCACTGTAGCCAAAGGAATGTGTTATAATGTCCATAATGCTTGTTGTTTAAGTAACTAACCAAATGTTCAGCTAAGGAAAACTTTGTAAAAAGAGGAAGTGTGTTTAGTAATCATCTTGGGGCAGGTTGCTATAGACTGGGGCACAGAGCTTGTCTTTCATGTCCCTGGATGATACAGAAGAAGGATCTGATACCAGTACTGATTACCTCATTTTATAGATAGGGTGGGTTCATGGAGAGAGAATCAACTGTTAAGGAACTAGTACACAAAGAGTAGAGTCAGACAAGTAATCTTTATGACAGACCCTTGGCATAGAAGAACTAATTTTTAATGACTTTAGTTATTTGATAATGCATATACAGTCAGGCACAGAATGACTTTTCCATCAGTGATGGATCACATATATTATGGTAGTCCCATAATATTACAATGAAACTGAAAAATTCCCATTGTTTAGTGATAAAGCTATTATGACATTGTAGCACAATATAAGGTATAAACAAATGTACTTGCACTACCAAACATAAAAGTATATAGCACAGTTATGTATAGTCGGTTATGCTTGATGATGACAATTAATGACTATATTACTGATTTATGTATTTGAGTATACTTTTAATGGTTATTTCAGAATGTACTTATATAAAAAAGTTAAATATAAAGCAGTATGCTGTGTTAACTGACAGCAACCTCATATCTCAAGTTTACTCATATGTGAGAAAATAATTGCACCATTTTCTCTTGATTTAATTTCATGTTGTTTTATTCATCATGGCCCTAGGAACAATAGGCTATAACACATGTATATGCATGATATCCTTGGTATGTGAACTATACAGTCTAGGTTTATATAAGTATACTTGATGTGTATACAATGACAAAATCATCTAACAATGTGTTTCTCAGAATATACCCCTGCAGAAGACATGTTTGGGTAACCCTAAGATGGCGGCTGCAGCAACAAGAGGTGACGCATAGTGTTAAAACGGCGTGATCTAATTTTGCCTGATTAGTTAATGGCTCCTTTGTGCTAGTGGTCAACAGATATTCTTCTTTCTTTCTTGATTGGTACCGAGGGGCATGCCTCAATTGTGCTAATCCTAAGCTGATTGGCTGCCTTAGGTATATAAGACACACCTATAGGAAGCACCATGGATAACCGGATAAGCAGCTAGTAGAGAGGGATAACTGGATAACCGGATAAGCACGGATAAGCAACGGTTAAGCAACACCTCTGAATGATGGCAGAACGCAGGTTGCAGATTGCAGAATGGAGAAGTAAAGCCACACCTCTAGATAGCAGAGTGAAGGACGCAGGATGCAGGATGCACCTTTAAGAAGAAGCAGCAGAACTAAGAAGATATAGATCTCTGAAAGTGTAGTCTGTCTCTCTTAAGCAAAGTCTCTCTCTCTTATGCAAAGCCTCTCTCTCTCTCTCCTTCCTCTCAAAGCCTTTCTTCCTCTATAAGCTAGGGAACAAGCAAATAAGCAAGAAAACAGCGCACTAAAGAGAAAGACAATAGAAGTAGCTCAGTTTCCAGTCCACCTCCGATAAATACCAGCGCAATTGTTGCTGCAGGCGGTAACAAATATCTACGTGACTGTTGCTGCGGGTGGCGACATACCCCTATCATTAATGTGTGACTGTATATTTTCATATTGTTGGAGGTATATCTTCAGGATGAATTTCTAGAACTGGGATTGCTGAATCAAAGGATAAAAGTATATATAATTTTATTAGGTGTTGTCCAGTTAATGCCATTTTGGATTTTCACCATTGCTCATAGTCTTGCCCATGGAAAGTAGTGTCAAACTTTTGAACTTTTGCCAATCAGGTAGGTAAGAAATGTTATCCCAGTGTAGCCAACTGAAAAGTCATATTAAAGTGTTCCTTACAAATGAAGAATTTATTTCCTAACATTATGTGAAGGGAATTTGTTTTCCTGTCCTTGGATATTGAGATTTCATATGTCTGTCCATGTGTCCATCCACCCACTTAGTAGTAGGACCTCTAAGCAGGAGAATAAATCCAAATGGGCAACAGAAATATTCCTAGCATCGGGTAGAATGAAAGATTCTTTTTATCTAGTAAGCTTTCAGGTTTAAACTCTATTGCAACCATTCACAAAAATTTTCTAGTAATTTCTCTGGACTGCAGCAGACTTCCCTCTGCCCCCACATCCAGTTCTAGGGATTGAACCTAGGGACACCTGCCGCTGAGCTACATCAGCAGCTCTTTTGTATTTTAAAATTTTGAGACAGGGTCTTGCTAAATTGGCCAGGCTGACCTGGAATTTGCAGTCCTCCAGCCTTAACCTCTTAAGTTGCTGGAATTCAAGTGTGCATGACCATGCCTGGATAATTAAAATTAATTTTAGAATTCTTAGAATAGTTAAAACAGACTTTTGCTCACAGCTATGGGTCAAGAAAAGAAAACCCATATGTTTGTATAGTCCGCAGCTGAAGATGAATGTTAGTTGTTTTTAGAGGTTTATAAAAAACAAGGAATATGTGACCCAGACCACATGTGGCCTACAAAGCCTAAGATGTTTATTACTTACCCCTTTACACAAAATGTTTGCCAGCCCCTTCCTAACCCATTTGAAAATTAGTTCCTGAACTTATAGCCCATCACCCCTGAATGTATACTTCCTACCAATATTCTCATAATCACAATAGTCATTAAAATCAGAAAATTAACACTGATAAATACTATCATCTAATTCATAAACTTAATATTTCACCAAATGTCCTAGTAAAATCCTTTATAACAAAAAGATCTGATCTGGCCGGGTGCTAGAGGCTGAGCCTTGGGAGGCTGAGACAGGAGGATCATGAGTTCAAAGCCAGCCTCAGCAAAAGTGAAGCACTAAGCAACTCAGTGAGACCCTGTCTCTAAATAAAGTACAAAATAGGGCTGGGGATGTGGCTCAATGGGTGAATGCCCCTGAATTCAATCCCCAGAACCCCCCCCCCAAAAAAATCTGATCCAGTATAACCCCAAAAGCACAGGCAATGAAAGCAAAAATAGGCAAATGGGATTTTATCAAACTAAAATGCTATTGCACAGCAAAGGAAACAGTGAGTGAGGAGGCATCCCATGTATTGGGATTGGGAGAAATTTTTTCTAACACTTTTTATTAGTGACCTTGTTTACTTGCTCTTTTTGTGGTGCTAGGGTCAAACTTGGGGCCTCGTGCATGCAAGGCAAGCCACTCTTCCACTGAACCACAGCTCCAGTCCCTAGAAGAAAATAGCTGTAAATCATACATCAGATACGGGGCCAACATAAAAAAAATATACATAAGTAACATAACTTCTCAATAAAAAGAAAACAAATAACCCTATTAAAAATAGGCAAAGGAGAGCTTGGTGGGTAAGCACCTCAGTGGTAGAATGCTTGCTTAGCACGTGAGAAGTGCTGGATTTGATCTCCAGTGTCAGTCATTCATTCAACCGATTTAAAAAAAAAAAAAAAAAAAAACTGGCAAAGGACTTGAATAGACATTTCTCAAAAGATATGCAAATGACCAACATACATATATGTAAAAGATTTTTAATGTTTAACATCTTTGTCAGAGTAATACACATTAAAACCATAATGAGATACAGCCTCCCACTTACTACATTGACTATTATCAAAAAGATGAAGAAGGAACAAGTGTTCACAACAATGTGGGAAAAAGGAAACCCCTCATGTACTGTTGGTAGAAATATAAATCAATACAACTGTTTTAAAAAATATTATGGATGTTAATTGAAAAACTAAAAAGAGTATCTTATGAGCAATGCCACCGCTGGGTATATACTAAAGGAATTGAAATTAGCATTCTGAAGAGATATCTGCACTCCTGTGTTCATTGAAGCATTAGTCACAATAGCTAAAATAAGAAAATAACCTAAATGTCTGTTAATTGATGAATGAATTAGAAAGATATATGTATACACAATTGTATACTATTCAGCCTTTAAAAAAACAAATGGGTTGGGACTGTGGCTCAGTGGCAGAGTGCTTGCCTGACCCATGTGAGGCCCTGGGTTTAATCCTCAGCATCACATAAAAATAAATAAAATAAAGGTATTGTGTTCATCTACAAATAAAAAAAATAAAATAAAAACAAACAGAAAACCAAGAAGTTCATCCATTTGCAATAAAACGGATGAATCTAGAGCACATTATATTAAGTGAAATAAGTCAGATACAGAGAAAGATACCATATGATCTCACTTATATGTAGAATCTAAAAGTCAAATTCATAGAGAACAGAATGGTGGTTACCAGAGGATGGGGAGGTAGATGGGAAAAGGGGAGATGTTGGTCAACAGGTTCAAAGTTATAGTTAGATAGGATGGATCATTGACAGCATAATGACTAGTTTGTGTACTGTATATTTCAAAGTAGCTCAAACAGAGGCTATGAAATGTTCTCACCACAGAAAAAGTACAAACATGAAATAAAGGATATACAATAAAGGATATACTAATTAGTCTCATTTGATCATTGCACAACATATATGTTTCAGGACATCGCATTGTACATCATAAATATATATGATTTTTTAAAAATCCGATTCATGATCATGAACTTTCTAGGCTTCCCTTACCCACACTTTAGTGCTGGGGATTGAACCAAAGGCCTCTCCTTTCCATGTGCAAGACAAGCACTTTACTCCTAAGCTCTGCCCCCATGCCTCAGATGTTATAGAATGTCATTGTTATTTCTCTTTAATCTCCTATCTGAGCAACTTTGTAGAATTTTTCAACTTTTATAACCTTAACACTTTTGAAAATTATAAGCCAGTTATTTAGTACAGTGACCCTCCATTTCAGCATGTCTATTCAGGTTTGCATTTGGGGCAGGAATATCACCAACTGGATGTTACTTTCTTTTTATTGTACCCAATCAGGTGATATAGGATTTCATTTTGTCTTATTAGTATGAAGTTAACCTTGATCACTTGATTTATGGTGGTGCTTGCTGGGTTTCCTCTGTAAAGTCACCTTTTTCCCCCCTTTTTAAAAGTGTTTTGTGAGTAGAAATGAAATTATAAAAGTGTCCTATTCCTCCTGTTTTTAAAAAAATTTCAATTATTCTCCCCAAATTTCAACCTACTATTTTTAGTGTCCATTAATATTTTGTGGCTATGTAAGTATACTACTCTGGTTGTAAAACAGTACTTTTCTAATTCCATTGTTCTTTCTTTACTCATAAGTTACTACATTGACTCTTATAAATAAGATGAAGGAACAAGTGTTCATAGTACAGTGAACACAGTACAGAAAGCTCTCTGCTTTCCCTATTCATTTTTTCACTCATTATACCACATGAACCCTAAGGATTCCTATTTTATCTAATGGCTTAAAATCTGTTAATATCATTGTATATTTTGTTGCTCATACTGTACTGTTTTATCAAGAGGAATTTCTTCATGCTGGGTTCTGGTCTCTGTCATTCTTTGAATACTTTCTAACTTTCTGACCGTGTAAGATATTCCTGTCTGGCTTATTTTGAACCCTCCCATGCCTGTCCTCTAAATAGCCATTTCTTTAAGGAGGGTAGTTCTTTTTGGTGGAGAATATTATTAAAAGTCAAGTTATGGATAGTAGATGGAGTTGCTGGTATTTGGGTTCACTGTTCCCAGGGAATGTGTGTATGTATCACACATATATCTGGTTTTACAATTTTTTATTGGTGCATAATAGATATACATAATAGCACCATAACATAAACTGATCAATTCCATTCCCCAGTCACTCCCCTTGAGCTCCCCTCTTTCTTCCCCTTTATTCCCTTCCTCCACTTTAATGGTCTCCCATCTGTTTCTATGAAATCCTTTTGTATTTTTTTAATACCCTTTGTTTGTCTCTAGCTTCCATGTAGGAGAGAAAACATATGACCCTTGAGTTCAACTTATCTCACTTAACATGATGCTTTCCAGTTTCATCTCTTTTCCTGCAAATGACATAATTTTGTATTTATGGATAAATAAATGTATATACTACACTTTATCCATTTATCTGTTGACAGACATGTAGGCTGGTTCCATAACTTGGTTATTGTGAATTACAAGGATATCCATGTATCTTTGTAGTATGCTAGCTTTAATTCTTTTGGATAAATACTGAGGAGTAGTATAGCTAGGTAATATGGTGGTTCCATTCCTAGTTTTTTGAGGAATCTCCATACTGATTTCCACTGTGGTTGTACTAACTTACAATCCTATCAGTAGTTTAAAAGTGTACCTTTTAACCCACATCCTTGCCAGTATTGTTACTTGTATTCTTTTTTTTTTTTTGTACTGGACATTAAATCCAGGGGTGCTTAACCACTGAGCCACATCCCCAGCCCTTTTATATTTTTTATTTTGAGACAAGTTCTTGCTAAGTTACTTAGGGCCTCACTAAGTTGCTGAAGCTGGCTTTGAACTCGGGATCCTCCTACCTCAGCCTCCTGAGTTGCTGGGATCACAGGCATGTGCCACGGCACCTGGCTCGTTACTTGTATTCTTGATGATTGTCATTCTGATTGGAGTAAGACGGAATCTCAGTGTAAGTTTGATTTGTGTTTCCCTGGTTGCTAAAGAAGTTGAACATTTTTTCAGACATTTGTTGGCCATTTGTACTTATTCTTTGGAGAAGTGTCTGTTTAGTTGATTTGCCCATTTATTGATTGCCTTTGTGTGTGTGTGTGTGTGTGTGTGTGTGTGTGTGTGAAGGTTTTTTTAAATATACCTGCCTATACTGTTGGAGTGTTGCCTTTGTTTTATTCTAGCAGTTGCAAAGTTTCTGGTGCTATTCCTAGCTAGGTGTTTGACCCATTTTGAATTGACTTTTGTACAGGATAAGAAGTAGAAATCTAGTTTCGTTCTACATATGGACATCTAGTTTTTGCAATACCATTTGCTTAAATCACTGTTTTTTTTTTTTTTAACAACATGTTTTTTAGTGACTTTGTCAAAGATCCAATGACTGTATTTGTGTGGGTTTGTCTTTATGTCTTCTTTATGTCCCATTGGTGTACATGTATATTTTTATGCCAGTATCATGCTGGTTTTGTTACTATAGTTCTATAGTGTAATTTGAAATCCAGTATTGTGATGCCTTCAGCATTGCTCTTTTTTACTCAGAATTTCTTTGCCGTTCTGGATCTTTTATTCATCTTATGAATTTTAGGACTTTATTCTAGTTCTCATTCCTAAAGTTTCAAAATTTTTCTGCTGTTCTTTCACTGAATAAGTTGTCAGTATCATTTGCCCCTATCTCTACTCCTCTTTTGATGCCAGTGAGTCTTAGTTTGGTGTCTGTGTTTTCTTAGAGTTCTTGTATATTTTAATCAGTTTCTTTTTATCCTCCTTTAATACTCTCTAAATATTAAAGATCAGTTACCTTGTTTTCAAACTCTGAGATTCTTTCTTCTTCTTGATCTTCTTGATCTAATCTATAGGAGAGACTTTCAGCTGAATTTTTATTTGATTTATTGAGGATTTCATTTCCAAGATTTGTTTGATTCCTTTTTGGAATCTGTTTATTGAAATGCTTATTCACATCCTGTATTTTCTCTTAGTTCAGTTCTTAGAACCTTTTAATTCATCAATTGTTTTAACAATCAACTTTTTGCATTATTCAGTTGTTGGGGAGGTTATAAACTTGAAGGCATCTTTTTGGTCATTTTTCTCATGTTTTCTGAGATCCTTTATTTGTACATCTGTTGTGATGGGTTTGTTTCTTTCTTTTATGTGAGGATCTCTAAGTGAGCAGCTATCCCTTTACAGGAAGCCCTGGACTGGATGTATATCTTATATCTTGATCAGTATAATCAAAGTGCTAAGTTCAACCACCAGTACCACTTTGACAGGAGAGAACAACTGCCTGTACCACTACAAATTTCACTGTAAACCATTGTTAGTAATGATCTGTACAACTATGTTAGCCAATAAGAAGAGCGAATAAGAAATACCATAGGACAGGCCGAAAAGATTAAGGATGAATGATAGTATACTAACTTGAATTGGAAGAAGGGTTAAAAATAGAGAAAAGAAGAAAAAGGGAGAAGAGAGGAAGACAAGATAAAATTAGGGAAAGGATGGAGAGGGGAAGGGAATGGAATGAGAAAGAAGCAAAGAGGTGTTACAAAGGATCCAATTAATTGACAAAATATGTCTAATGAATTGAAAAAAAAACAATGATGGAAGACACTGGGTGTCACTTTATATAGAGCAGTTTATGCAGTAGTACTCATTAAAAATTTGATTTTCTTCTTGCTGAGATTTTCTAAATGGAGACATTTCTTTCTGGGATTTTGATTTTAGAATCTCCCAGCTATGAGGATGTTTGTGTGACTGTAATATCATGCTATTTGTTTTCAGCCATGACACAAACTAAATATCTTAGGGGAGTCTATGTGCTAAGCCCCACCCACTCCTTGCATGGCAGCAAATACTGGGGAAGCGTTGTCCAATTCAGAGCAGAATTCACCCTCAGTATGGCTTTGTTACTATGACTGAGATAAGAGTATAACTTTGGCAGGCCTACTGGCTAGCCCTCTCACCCCTGCAGCCTGTGGACTGATCTGGATTGTGCCTCACCCCTCATTCTGAGAAACTCAGTGCATGTTCTAGGGGAAGGTTTGTGCATCAGCCTATCCTCCAGACTTTTCTGGGTTTGGGGGAGGTAGCAGGGTCCATGGTAGAATGTTATGGGTTCATCACTTTATTCCTGACCCTGATCTGCTCCATTTTTACCCTCTGTCAGCCTGGCTCCCTGTCAGAGTTCAGACTGATAGTTTCAGGGGAAAGAACCTCTCACACTTCTACAGACAGAAGATATAGACCAGCAGCCCCTGTGATTACTCAGAGCTTTCCCTAAGTCTGTGTTAGTCTCACTCCTTCATCCAGATTGACTCATAGCTTGGGCACCTATCAATCTAGTAAAAGTGAAGCCTCCGTGGCTGTAGGTCCTTGAGGACTTAAAAACAAAGTACCTCAAGAACAAAAGAAAATAAAATCTAAAAAAAAAAAGCAAGAAAAATGAAAAACTGAGATAAACTGCAGAGATGTCTAATCTCCTGCTTAGAAAGTCCAAAGTTTTCACTGCTTTCCCGCTTTCTTTAAATCTGCTGGAAAGGGCTGGGACTCTCCTGAGCCAACTGACGTCTCAGTATCTGAGCAGATTTTCTGCTCAGATTTTGAATTTGCTGCACAGTGGCATCTGCTTTCTCAAACTGCCTGGGAGAATTTCCTTCAGCTCAGTGAAGGTATACTTTTCCTCCCCCCCAGTGCCACTGTGTGCCTAGCACTTCCGTGGTATGTTCCTTTTATTAATTCTCTCTCTATTGTAGAAACTGATATTTCTGGTTTTCTCCTGATTGATAAATCTCTGAGTTGCCTGATGACCTTTTCCCACAGCCTTCTCACCTCAACTTGCTGATGCAGAACTGTTATTTGATTCAGTCTCAGAATGCAGCTACCATATGGTGTAGGTTTCTCTAATCCGCCATTTTTTCCTCACACATGTATCTTAAAGCTATATACTCACATTGGTACCTCTATTTCAATTCTAGTTCAGTCTAGTTTTCTCTATTTTCATATTTTTAATTCCCTTCTTTGACAGTAAGAATGCTGGCCCCCATTATCTTAGCTTCTCTGTGTGTGCTCTCCTCACCTTGCTGGGTCTCGACCATTCCATGCCTGTCTGACACTACTGTTCTCTCTAAGCAGACAACTTTCTTACCCACCATCAGTTTCTGACATCAAAAGGGTTAAGGGATCAATTTCCAGTACCAAAAAAAAGTTTTATGAGAGATAATTAACATACGTAAAATTCACCTATTGTGATTTGATGTTTTTACTAAATTTATAAAATTGTCCAATAATCACCATAATCTAAATTTAGAACATTTCTACCATCCAAAAATTTCCTCGTGCCCATTTGGAAGTTAATTTTACTCCTTCTATTCCCAATCCTAGGTAATCACAGATCTGCTTTTTGGCTCTGTAATGTTGCTATTTCTGAACATTTCATATAAATGGAATCATATAATCCATAGTTTTTTGTTCTGACTTCTTATTTTATTTCTGACTTCTTTTACTCAGCATGTTTTTGAAATTTATCTATGTTGCTGCACATATTAGTAGTTTGTTCCTTTTTATTGTTGATTCCATTGTTGTGTAGACCATATTTTGTTAGTGTATTCAGTAGTTGGTGGACATTTGGATTGTTTCCATTTTGGGCCTATGATGTGTGATATTCCTGTGAACATTTGCATACATGTCTTTGGGTGGGCATATTTTTTCTCTCTCTCTTGGGTAGAGTCCTAGGAATGAAATTGTGTTGCATGATTAAGTTTATGCTCACTGGTTATGTGGGGGGGGGGATTGGGGGGGTGCTAGGGTTAGAACCTGGGGTCTTACAAATGCTAGGCACATTCTAGTGAGCAGATAGTAATAGCTCATTATGGTATTAATTTGCATTTCCCTAATGACTAGTGAGCATCTTATCACATTATTAACTATATCTTTTTCATGTAATATATTAAAATATTTTGTGCATTTAAAAATTGGATGATGATGATGATGATGATTTTGTGGGAGGGAATCTGGGGATTGCACCCTAGACCTTGCAAAGGTGTGTGGCACTTCACCCAGCTCTGATACTTCTCATTTTTTATTAGAAAAGTTACATGCCCCTTCTCTTGGTTCATTAGGGCCTTCTGCTTTTGTGCATCACCAGCATAGATTACTGAAATTGTTTTGCCTCTTACTTGGTAAGTTCTTTGAGGACAAGACTATTTAATTTACTGTTGTATACCTAGGTAGTATAATATAATCAGTATAATATAGAATATTCAGACATAGTTACTTGTCTGAATATTTGTTAGAAATGTACATACCTGGGGCTGGAGTTGTGGCTCAGTGGTAGAGCGCTTGCCTGGCATGTGTGAGGCCCTGGGTTCAATACTCAGCACCACATGTAAATAAATAAAATAAAAGATCCATTGACAACTAAAAAAATATTTAAAGGAAAAAAAAAAGAAATGTACATACTCAATAAACATCCTTTTTGGGTGTCAGTATCTTATCAGAGAATGACTCTTTAGATACTGCCTCATTCATTTTTTTGTTGCCCAACCTCTAGTGTTCTAACTATGACATAATGTGCTTTCAGTAAATATTTGTTTATTGTTAGGCATTTTCATGTAATTATTGTCATCCTGAAAAGCTTTCTTCTCTGGGTCTGGTTATTAGAATTCTACTCAAGCTTTCAGCCACCATACTTGGCTTCATCTATGTTCTTAACATTGGATTTTGAGCTCTTTGTATGACAGATACAGCTCTATTTGATATATGCTTAGCAAATATTTTCCCCCTGTCTGTGGCATGTCTTTCCTTATTTTTAATGGTGTCTTCTGAAATTTTAATTTTTATTTTGTGGATCATGCATTTGGTATCATATCTAAGAACTACGTGCCTAATCCAAGGCTATGAAAATATTCTTCTTTTTCCTAGAAATTTTTTGTTTTTAGTTTCTAAATTTAGTACTATGATCCGGCTTAGTTTATTTTTATGTATGGTATGAGGTAACAGCCTTGTGTGTTATATGTGTTTGAGACTGCCCATTTGTTCCAGCATAATTGTTGAAAGGCTGCCCTTTTAATCATCTTAGCACCTTTGTGCAAATCAGTTGATCACAAGTATTAATGGATTCTCACTGGACTATCACTTCTGTTCCATTAATATTTATGCCTGTCCTTGTACAAACCCCATATTGTCTTTGAGTAATGTGGTCTTACATGAGTTTTAAGGTTTTTTGTTTTTGTTTCTTGGTGTTGCTGTGGGTGGAGCTCAGGGCCTCATCCATTCTAGACAAGTGCTTTTAACACTGAGCTATACTCATAGCCCTTAAAGTAAATTTAGAAATCAGGTAGTGTAATTTCTTCAGCTTTGTTCTTCATTTTCAAAATTGACTGAGTGCTTTGTGTTTCCATATAAATTTGAGGATCAGTTTATTGGTTTCTGTAAAAAGGCCTATTAAAATTTTGATAAGGATTGCTTTGAATCTATGGTTCAGATTGGAGGAGAATTGCCACCTTGCTAATAATGACTCTTTCAATCCATGAACATGTAATGTCTATTTATTTAGCTCTTTTTAATGTCTTTTAATAGCATCTTGTAATTTTCAGTGTACAAGTCTTGCACTTCTTCTTTTTTTTTTGGGGGGGGGGGGCAGGTATCAGGGATTAAACCCAGGAGCACTTAACTACTGAGCCATATCCTCACCCTTTTTGCATTTTATTTAGATACAGGGTCTCTCTGAGTTGCTTAGGGCCTTGCTAAGTTGCTGAAGCTGGCCTCAAACTTGGGATCCTCCTTCTTCCACCTCCCAAGTTGCTGGGATTACAGGCATGGGCCACTGTGCCTGGCTTCATTCATTCATTCAATTCCCTCCTTCCTTCCTTCCTTCCTTCCTTCCTTCCTTCCTTCCTTCCTTCCTTCCTTCCTCCCTTCCTCCCTCCCTCCCTCCCTCCCTCCCTCCCTCCCTCCCTCCCTCCTTCCCTCCTTCCTTCCTTCCTTCCTCCCTCCCTCTTTCCCTCCCTCCCTCCCTCCTTCCCTCCCTCCCTTCCTCCCTCCCTCCTTTCCTTCTCTCCCTCTCTCTCTCCCACTCTCCCTCCCTCCCTAATGCAGTGACTGCAGCCTCCAGTAGAGTATCGAGTAGAAGTGCCAGAAACAGACATACTTGCCCTGTTCCCCCTCTTTGGGAGGAAAATATGCAGTCTTTGATCATTAACTACTTTGTGTGGTTTTACATATGCCCTTTCTTGGGATATTCTCTTAACTATTCCTAGTTTCGGCTTCCAAGATTATCCAAGATGGCCACTCTGGCTTCCAAATGTGTTGGCAAATGGGGAGCTACAGCTCAGGGTGTGGACGTGGTCAGCTGGAGGTCCTGGAAGTGGGGTGTGGTTGGTCAGGCAGGGATCCTGGAGGCCGGGTGCAGTTGGTCTGGGGTCCCAGTGATAGGGCGCAGTCAGTTGGTCCGGGGGTCCTGGCAGCAGGGAGCAGTCGATGTGAGGGTCCCAGAGGCAGGGAGTGATCGGTTGGACTGAGGGATCCTGGAGACAGGGCTCAGTCAGTCTGGCCAGGGGTCCTATGGGGCCTGACTGTTGTCTCAAAATGGCAGCAGCCACGTGTAATTAAACCTGCAGGTACTGTAACAGTGAACTTCCAGGCAACAGCAGGCAGCTGGTGCTCCACTGGCTGTCGGTGATCAGTTCACTGACTGTTGTCGGAGAATCGGGAGGTGAACCTCGTGCGTTGGGTGATGGATAGGTGTAAGGCAGGTGATGGATAGGTGAGAGGCAGGCAAATGGCGGATGGTAGGCACCTGACAGCAATCTGCACTCAAAAAAGGCGTCGATATGCTGGCAGACTACAGGAGGTCACAGCAGACAAATGGGGTAAACAGCAGGGGATTGATAAGCAGCAAAAACTGCCTCACCAAGAAACAGATATCCTTTGCTTGAATTATGGAGCAACAAGGAACACAGTCTCCCTCTAGTCCACCATCATGGATCTCCCAACTATTCCTAGTTTGTTGAGAGCTTTTAGCATCAATGTGTGTTAGAGTTTTATCAAGTATGTTTTCTGCATTTGTTGAGATGACCCCCCCACCCCCTGGCCACCGTTTTTGGTTCAATTTTAAGTCATTTGTGCATGGCATACATTCCATGGTATATAATCCCTTTCCCTCTCATTCTGTTTTCCCTATCCCTTTTTTTACGGCTTTTAAATATTCTTATTTTTATTGTGCTTAAATATACATAACATAAAATTTGCCATTTTAACTTTTTTTTAACTATACAGGTTTGTGTCATGAAGTACATTCATGTTACGTAACCATCATCACCACCCATCCCCAGAAATTTTTTATCTTTCCCACCTGAATCTCTGAATGCTTATTACTCCAACCTCTGACAACCATCATTCTGATCTATCTTTATCAATTTGACTACTAGGTATTTCATGTAAATGGAATCATACAATATTTTTCCTTTTGTTACTGGCTTATTTCATGTCATATGTCTCCAGAGTTCATCCCCATTGTAGCAAATATCAGAATTTTCTTTCTTTTCAAGGCTAAATAATCTGGGCATCGTGGCGCACACCTGTAATCTTGGCTACTCAGGAAACTGAGGCAGGAGGACTGCAAATTTGAGGCCAATCTCAGCAGTTGAGCAAGACCTTCTCTCAAAAATAAAATTAAAACAAAAAAAAGAAGAAACAAAAAAATGGCTGGGGATGTAACTCAATGATAGAGTGCCCTGGGTTCAATCCCAAGTACTGGAGGAAGGCAGGGGGAATGAATCCATAAAACTAAAAGAGAGAATAAGCTTTCAGCAAGGAAATTCACTCAAGAGAATTTGAAATACATGTCAAAACAAAAACTTGTACACAGATGTTCATAGCAGCAATTACACTCTGACATGCCCAGAATAGGTGAATCCATAGACAAAGACAGTTCCTTAGTGACTGGAGGTGGCAAGAGGCATGGAAAGAGAAATGAATGCTAATGGGTACAAGGTTTCTTTCTTTTTAAATTTTTTTTTTTTTTTGGTAGTTGCAGATGGACAGAGTGTCTTTATTTTATTTGTTATGTGGTGCTAAGGATTGAACCCAGTGCCTCACACGTGCTAGACAAGTGCTCTGCCACTGAGCCACAACCCCTGCCCCAAGGTTTCTTTTTGGGGTGATGAAAATGTTCTGGAATTCGGTGGTGGCTATGCTTGTATTGCTTCAGGAATATGCTAAAAACCACTGAATTGTACACTTGAAAAGAATGAGTTTTATATTGTGTGAATTATATATAAAAGAGTAAAAAAAGTTATTGGTTTAAAAAAAGGAACCAGGGAAAAAAGAAAAATTAACTACAAAGGAACATCAGTCATGCTAACAATAAGCTTCTCATCAATAACATCATGAATCACAGGACAGTGGAATAGTATCTTTGAAGTACTGAGAAAAAATTCACTCTGAACAATACGTGGAAGCATTTTATTCCTACTAAGTTAACATTGGAAGCGAGTATGCCATGTTAAGACATTTTCAGCAACTTAGTGAAACCCTGTCTCATTAAGGGCTAAGGACGTGATTCAGTGGTTAAGCGCTCCTGGGTTCAAGCCCGGGTACCAACAAAACAAAAGACCTAAAATTGAGAAGGTTTGTTCTCTCATCCTTCCTGAAATAATTGCTGTGGGATATACAAAATTGCTGTGGAATATTCAAAGAGAGTGTCAAATAAAGAAATTAGAAAATATGTAGGCAAAAAAGCAAGGAGTTATTATGAAAACAATAACAATAATCACTAATTTGGCAATTTTTTTATTATTTTTTGATTCATTGTACACAGGCCACAACTTTCATTTCTCTGGTTGTAGAGTCACACCATTTGTGTAATCATACATGTACATAGGGTAATGATGTTTGTCTCATCCCATTATCTTCCCCCCACTCCTCCCCACCCCTCTTTCCCTCTATGCAATCCATCCTTCCTCCATTCTTCCGTTAACACCCCTCCCCCGTTATGTATCATCATCCACTTATCAGAGAAATCATTCAGCCTTTGGTTTTTTTTGGGCTTGGTTTATTTCACTTAGCATGATATTCTCCAACTCCATCCATTTACCTGCAAATGCCATAATTTTACTCTTCTTTATGACTGAATAATATTCTATTGTGTATATATACCACAGTTTCTTTATTCATTCATCTATTGAAGGGCATCTCAGTTGGTTCCACAATCTAGCTATTGTGAATTGAGCTGCTATAAACATTGATGTGGCTGTATCTCTGTAGTATGCTGATTTTAAGTCCTTTGGGGATAGGACAAGGAGTGGGATAGCTGGGTCAAATGGTGGGTCCGTTCCAAGTTTTCTAAGTAAGTAATCTCCATACTGCTTTCCAGAAGAGCTGCAGCAATTTGCATTCCCACCAGCAATGTATGAGTGTACCTTTTTCCCCACATCCTCGCCAACACCTATTGTTGCTTGTGTTCTTGATAATAGACATTCTAATTGGGGTGAGATGAAATCTTAGGGTAGTTTTGATTTGCATTTCTGTTATTACTAGATATATTGAACATTTTTTCATATATCTGTTGATTGCTTATAGGTCTTCTGCGAAGTGTCTGTTCATTTCCTTAGCCATTTATTGATTATTTGTATTCTTGGTGTGAAGTTTTTTGAGTTCTTTATAAATTCTGGAGATTAACGCTCTATCTGAAATGCATGTGGCAAAGATTTTCTCTCACTCTTTAGGCTCTCTTCACATTGTTGAGTGTTTCCTTTGCTGAGGAAAAAAAAAAACTTTTTAGTTTGAATCTATCCCATTTATTGATTCCTGCTTTTATTTCTTATGAAATGTTAAGGAATCTGGTCCTAAGTCAACATGATGAAAATTTGGACCTACTTTTTCTTCTATTTGGTGCAGGGTCTCTGGACCTAATTCCTAGGTCCTTGATCCATTTTGAGTTGAGTTTTGTGCAGGGTGAGAGGGGTTTAGTTTCATTCTGTTGCATATGGATTTCCAGTTTTCCCAGCACCATTTGTTGAAGAGGCTATCTTTTCTCCATTGTATGTTTTTGGCACCTTTGTCTAGTATGAGAAAACAGTATTTATGTGGGTTTGTCTCTGTGTCCTCTATTCTGTACCATTGATCTACCTGTCTATTTTGGTGCCAATACCATGTCATTTTTGTTACTATTGCTCTGTAGTATATTTGAAGGTCTGGTATTGTGATACCCCCTGCTTCACTTTTCCTGCTAAGGATTGCTTTAGCTATTCTGGGTCTCTTATTCTTCAAAATAAATTTCATGATTGCTTTCTCTGTTTTTAGGAGGTGCATCATTGGGATTTTAATTGGAATTGCATTGATTTGTATAGCACTTTTGGTAGTATGGCCATTTTGACAATATTAATTCTGCCTATCCAAGAACATTGGGGGATCTTTCCATCCTCTATGGTTTTCTTTAATTTCTTTCTTTAGTGTTCTATAGTTCTCATTGTAGAGGTCTTTCACCTCTTTTGTTAGATTGATTCCCAAGTATTTTATTTTGTTGAGCCTGTTGTGAATGGGGTAGTTTTCCTAATTTGTCTTTCAGAGGATTCATCACTTATGAATAAAAATGCATTAGATTTATGAGCATTAATTTTATATCATGCTATTTTACTGAATTCATTTATTAGTTCTAGAAGTTTCCTGGTGGAATTTTTTGGATCCTCTAAATGTACAATCATGTCATTGGCAAATAGTGATAATTTGAGTTTTTCTTTTCCTATTTGTATCCCTTTAATTTCTTTTGTTTGATTGTTCTGACTAGAGTTTCAAGGACGATGTTGAGTAGAAGTGGTGAAAGAGGGCATCCCTGTCTTGTTCCAGTTTTTAGGGGAATGCTTTTAGTTTTTCTCCATTTAGAATGATGTTGACCTTGGGCTTAGCATAGATAGCTTTTACAATGTTGGAGTATGTTCCTACTCGTCCTATTTTTTCTATTGTTTCACACATGAAAGGGTGCTGTATTTTATCAAATGCTTTTTCTGCATCTGTTAAAATAATCGTATGATTTTTAATTTTAATTCTGTTGGTGTGGTGAATTACATTTATTAATTTCTGGATGTTGAACCAACCTTACATCCCTGGGATGAAACCACTTGATCGTGATGCAGTGTCTTTTTAACATGTTTTTGTATGCAATTTGCTAGAATTTTGTTAAGAACTTTTGCATCTATTTCATCAGGGATATTGGTCTGAAGTTTTCTTTCCTTGATACTAGCTTCATAGAATGAGTTTGGAAGGGTTCTCTCCTTTTCTGTTTCATGGAATACTTCGAGTAGTATTGGTATTAGTTCTTCTTTGAAGGTCTTGTAGAACTCAACTGAGAATCTGTCTGGTCCTGGACTTTTCTTTGTCTGGTCCCAGGCTTTTCTTGGTTGGTAGGCTTTTGGTGGCTTCTTCTATTTCATTGCTTGAAATTGATGTGTTTAAATTGTGTATGTCTTCCTGACTCAGTTTGGGTAGATCATATGTCTCTAGAAACTCTTGTTGTAGTATAGATTTTCAAAATAGCTTCTAATTATGTTTTGTATTTCAGTAGTGTCTGTTGTGATATTTCCTTTTTCATCACAAATTTTAGTAATTTGAGTTTTTCTCTTTTCTTCTCTTTGTTCGTGCAGCTAAAGGTTTATCAATTTTGTTTATCTTTTCAAAGAACCAACTTTTTGTTATGTCAATTTTTTGAATTGTTTCTTTTGTTTTAATTTCATTTGATTTCTGATTTTAATTATTTCCTATCTTCTCCTTTTGGTGTTGATCTGTTCTTTTTCTAGGGCTTTGACATGTAATGTTAAGTTGTTTATTTGTTGACTTTTTCTTCTTTTGTTGAATGTACTCCATGCAATGAATTTTCCTCGTAGTACTGCTTTCAGAGTCCCAGAGATTTTGATATGCTGTATCATTGTTCTCGTTTACTTCTAAGAATTTTTTTTATCTCCTCCCTGATGTCTTCTGCTATCTGTGCATCATTCAATAGTGTATTATTTAGTCTCCAGGTATTCAAGTAGTGTCTGTTTTTTATTTTATCATTGATTTCTAATTTCATTCCATTATTATCTGATAGAATACAAGGTAGTATCTCTATTTTTTTTTTTGTTTTGTTTTTACCAAGGGCTGCTTTGTGGCATAATATATATTCTATTCTAGAAAAGGATCCATGTGCTGCTGAGAAGAAAGTGTATTCACTCATTGATGGATGGAATATTCTATATATGTCTCTTAAGTTTAAATTATTGATTGTGTTATTGAATTCTGTGGTTTCTTTGTTCAGTTTTTGTTTGGAAGAGCTATCCAGTGATGAGAGAGGTATGTTAAAGTCACTTAGTATTATTGTGTTGTGGTCTGTTTGGTTCCTGGAATTGAGAAGGATTTGTTTGATGTAATAGATGCTCCATTGTTTGGGGCATAAATATTTTTGATTGTTATGTCTTGCTGATTTATGCTTCCCTTGAGCAGTATGAAATTACCTTCTTTATCCCTTCTAACTTTGGCTTGAAGTTCACTTTATCTGATGTGAGAATGGAGACCCCTACTTTTTTACTGAGTCCGCGTGCTAGGGAAGTTTTTTTTCCATCCTTTCACCTTTAGTCTGTGGGTGTCCTTTTCTATGAGATGAGTCTCTTGAAGGCAGCATATTGTTGGGTCCTTTTTTTAAAATCCAATCTGCCAGTCTGTGTCTTTTGATTGATGAGTTTAGGTTAGGTCATTAACATTCAGGGTTATTACTGAGATATGATTTGTATTCCTGGTCATTTTGACTTATTTTTGGTTTTTAACTTAGCTTGGCTTTTCCTTTAGGATATTTCCTCCCTTTGCTTACTTACATTGTTGTTTTTCATTTCTTCCTTGTGGACTATTTTGCTGAGAATGTTCTGCAGTATAGGCTTTCTACTTGTAAACTCTTTTAACTTTATCATGGAAGGATTTTATTTTGTTATCAAATCTAAAGGTAAGTTTTGCTGGGTATAAGATTCTTGGTTGGCATCAGAGCTTGAAATATGTTGTTCCAGGCCCGTCTAGCTTATATGATATGAGCTGAGAAATCTGCTGATGTCCATATTGGTTTCCCCATATGTAATCTGATGCTCTTCTCTCGCAGCCTTTAAAATTTTATCTTTATTTTAAATGTTAGGCATTTTCAATATAAAGTAAGATAGACCTCACATACTAGACTGCAGTGATATGAGAGTTGAAAGTGGGTGGTGGGACTGGAATTAAAGTGTCTAAGATATTTTTATTTTGTTCAGAAAGATGGTCAAGGTGCTGGTTAATTTTTAACTTTAAGACAAGAATGCCTGTTAAAATTTCTGTAACTGGAGCTACCTTGGTGGTGATGGTAGTGGGGACACGATGTATAATATACAAACCAATGGGGCAGAAATTTTAAAATACTTGATTAAATCAAAAAGAGCTACTACTAGCCTTGGAGGAAAGAATTTGGTTTATAGCAAAGGCTTCTTCCTGATTCCTCCAGTGCCTGGTGCCCTTAGGGAGTTTGTCTCTATGGAAATGTATTCATTTGATCAATAAACACTGAGAACCTACTGTACTCTAGGCAGTATTTCTAGATGATTAGAATATCTCATAGACCTTACACTAGGGGAAAAAAAATAACCATTAATCATAATAAATTCATTAATTTGTGTAGTATAAGGTCATAAGTGCTACTTGGGGAAAAAAAGGTAGAGAAAAGGGGGTTTGGGGAGATGATCAGTATTATAGGGAAATTGGAAAGGTGACATTTGAATGAAGTCTTAAAGGAGTAAGGAATTTTTGCCATTAGATAGCTGGGGGAAGGACCTGGTAAAGGGAAAAATTAAGATAGGGAGGGGTCCTAGCTAGATTTGTCTATGTGAACTTAGCAGAGAAGTGAAATCATATGATTTTTGCTTTAAAAAGATCACAGTGGCTGCTTATGTTAAGAATAGGGATAGGGCTGGTGTTGTGGCTCAGTGGTAGAGCACTTGCCTAGCAAGTGTGAGGCACTGGGTTCGATTCTCAGCACCACATATAAATAAATGAATAAAATAAAGATCGATATCAACATCTAAATAAAGCAGAAGAATAGGGCTAGGGATAAGGGTAAACCAGAGAGATTAGTTGAAAGGATAAAACCAAGTAAGAGATGAATAATGGATCAATAATAATAATATAATGGGTAAGTAATAATATCCCCTTGATTGGCAAGAAAGCATGTATTTTCTCACACACTGATCTCTTAATGGGAACATCATCTTGGATGTTACTGTAAAATAATATCTGGAAGTGCTTGACCTTAAGTGGCTCCAGGTTCTTCTCTATCTTGTTTACACTTAATGAGGCAGAATTAATCTTTTCTTCGTTCTAAATTATAAAAGGAATTAGCCAGTCACCAAGTGCTCATGTTCCTAGGAATAGCTAGACCTCTAGATTGGGAAGTTGGAGAGGACTAAGGGATCTACAGTTAGGCACCCTGCTTCATATCCTATGTTGCTTCAAGCTGGGAAGCAGACTTCATAAGTAAATTTATGGCAGCTTTTGCAGGGGTCAGACTTTATAAGTGTCTTTTAGTTACCAGATAGTTAGTTAAAGGATATTTGAAAACTTGGCCAGAGACCCAACTTTAGGCATTCCAGCGAACCAGGCCCTGCCACTCACCCCAATCGAACAACCAGGAGACACATGGCAAGGGCAGGAATTTATGCTCAGTGTGGTTACACCAAGAAGAAAAACAGCAATCTAGTGCCTGAAGATTTCTCAGAGGTGCTAACACTTGGGGTTATGTAAGGAAGGAACAAAAGTGAGTGGGTTGTGGGGCAAGAAACACGCATCATCAGTCTAGGATAAACAATTTGGTTGATCATTATCTCAGGCCTGGTTCTGCAGGTGTCTTGTCACCACCTGGGAGAGGATTGCTTACAAGGCTCCATGTGCCTGGAACTTGAGATAAGTTGGAGAGGAGAGATGACTCAGAGCAGGTTAGAGGAACACAAGGGAGTTAGTTAGGACAATGACTGGGACCTCCTTTACATTTAGGAAGTTGACCAAAGACTTTTAGGTGCCACTTTGGTGGTCTGGAATAGGACCTTTGAAAGCTAGTGGTTGAGAAGTAGGTGAAAGTTCTCTACAATGAAAACTATAGAATAAATATATATTGGTGGTGCTGGGACTTGCACCCAGTGCCTTGTGCATGCTAGGCAAGCCCTCTAACAACTGAGCTAAATCTCCAGCCCCCAAAACTATGGAATATTGAAGAAAGAAATTGAAGAGATTCAAGAAGATGGAATGACCTTCCATGTTCATGGATAGGCATGATTAATTTTGTTAAAATTGCCATATTACCAAAAGCAATATATAGAGTTAATATCAAAATCAAATATCAATATCAAAATCAATATCAAAAATACAAATAACATTCTTCACAGAACTAGAAAAACTGCCCTAAAATTAACTTAGAAAAATAAAAGGCCCAGAATAGTCAAAGCAATCCTAATCCTAAAAAGCATCTGGAGGCATCACAATATCTGACTTCAAATTATACTAGAGAATTATAGTAGCAAACACTGTACTTTGCTGACATAAAAACAGACACAAGACAAGTGAGACAGAATGGAAGACGGAGAGACAAACCCACACAGATACAGCCATCTATTGACAAAGATACCAAAAACTTTGGAGAAAGGACAGCCTTTGTAACAAATGGTGCTGGGAAAACTGGTTATCCACATGTAGAAGAATGAGACTAGCCCCTTATTGCTCACCCTGCACACAAGCCAAGTCAAAATGGATGAAGACCTAGGAATTCAATCAGAAACTCTCAACTCCTAGAAGAAAATGTAGGTTCAACACACCAGCATATAGGTTCAGGCTTTCTCATTAGTAACCTAAAGCTCAGGAAATAATGCCAAGAGTTAAAAAATAGGATAGCATCAAATTAAAAAGGAAACAATCAAATTAACAAAGGAAACAATGAGAGAAATGCAAATCAAAACTACCCTGAGATTTCATCTCACTCCAGTTAGAATGGCAGCCATGAAGAATACAAACAATAATCAAAACTGGAGAGGATGTGGAGGAAAAATAACTTTTACACTGTAGGCAGGATGGTAAGTTAGTATAACCACTTTGGAAATCAGTATGGAGGTTCCTCAAAAGACTAGTCATGGAGTCACCATATGATCCAGCTATACCATTTTGGGTATTTATTCTAAAAAATTAAAGTCAGCATACTATAGTGATATGCATACCCATGTTTATAGTAGCACAATTCACAATAGCCAATCTATGGAACCAACATAGGTGTCTGTCATTGGGTGAATGGATAAATATATCACGTTTCTTTATCTATTCACCCATATGTACATATATATATATATGAATTATGTAATTCATATGTGTACACACACACACACACACACACAGAGTGAAGTTTTAATTAGCCATAAAGAGCAATGAAATTATGTCACTTCCAGGAAAACTGATGGAACTTGAGACCATTATGTTAAATAAAATCAGCCAAACTCAGAAGGTCAAGGGTCACATGTTTTCTCTCATGTGGAAGCTATAAAGGGAAAAGGACAAGAAAGGTGTATATGTTGGAGTCTCATGAAAATCTAAGAGATTAGTAGGATAGAAGGGACCAAGGGGGAGAATACAGGGTAATGTTATTGGCCAAATTATATTGTTATATTGTGTGCACATATGAATATGTAACAACAAATCCCACTATTATGTACAACTATAATGCACTAACAAAAAATATGGGAAAAAAGCTGGTGGTTGATAATCTGTGGATTATGATGTCTCTATAGTCTTGAAAACATCTTAGTTGCTCTTATCTTGGTACCTTCAGCCTTGAAAGGGGAGGAGAGTGATTAGTTAATTTAGGTCTAATCTACCTTGTATTACCAACTTTTTGCAAACAGTCCTTAAATGATTAACCTGTGTGCAGAGTCACCTGATCTAAAGTTCATCCCATTTTGTCCCATCATACCAGCTATGGAACACATATGGAAAATTAAATTAAGCAACAAACATACCCCTTATGCTAACTTTAAAATAATTACACGGGGAGCAGTAGTACATGCCTGTAATCCCAGTGGCTTGGGAGGCTGAGACAGGAGGATTGTGAGTTCAAAATCCAGCCTCAGCAACAGCAAGGTGCTGAGCAACTCAGTGAGACCCTGTCTCTAAATGAAATACAAAATAGGACTGGGGATGTGACTCAATGGTCAAGTGCCCCTGAGTTCAATTCCTGGTACCCCCCCCATAATAATAATAATAATTATTATTATTATGTTTGCCATATTGAAAGTTTGGTTCTTAATGGGTTAAGATAGCAAAAGGAGACAGAGATGCCAAGCTTTTATCCTAATTTTAGCTACCCATTGGATACCTGCAGGCTCAAGTGAAGAGTCAGTGCTTTTAGCAAAAGCAGCTTTCAAGTCCTTATATCAATTCAGCAGTGCAGAGATTGTGCAGTGTGCCTCAGCCCTTACTCCCACTATCCACTGAGGTGGCCATGGAGAGACCTGAAAGAACAGACAAAATGCCAGGGCTCTCTCTGAGAGACCAAACCTTTGCAGTTGGCAGCACAGAATTAGCTCAGGGACTTCCAGGTTATCTCCCATCAGCTGAGTTGTTGTGCCTGACTGCAGCATCCATCCAGTACTTTTATCTTACTGGGATGAATGAATGAAGGCTTAACCTTCATCTTCTTAGGATCCTGGGGAAATGGCCAGAGCCTGTTGAAATGTACAATTAGCCATTTCCTTGTTTTGGATCTCAGCTGAGTCATGGCATCTGTACCAGAGCTTCTGACCTTTCCCCCCCCTTCCTAGGGCAGCTGTTACAAATTTGCCAAGTGAGATTATGTGTACCTTCACAAAAAGGCATGTGGACTGGAAATATGATCTTTAGTATTTCGGATTTTATTTTAAAAGTTTTAATAAGATCATGGCAAACGAAGTCAGAATCAACTATCTGTTGTTGAAATTTCAAAGGATTTTCACTTTCATACACAATGAGTTTAGAATATAATAGTTTGATATGCCTTATATTTGCCAGGTAGCCTCTTTATTTTAATCCTTGTAACAGATATTAATTGGGACCCACCATGTGCCTGGCAGTGTTGTAGTCATTAGGAACAGAGCAGTAAACAAATTAAACAGAAACCCCTGCCCTTTTAAATCTTGGATTGTAATGGGAAGAGAGACAACAAAATGAAAGTGCAGAATACATAGCATGTTAGATAATGGCAAATACTGTGGAGAAAAATATATCAGGATGTGGGGAGAGGGGTGTTTGGTCAGATGGAAATTCTCTGAGATCATACTTGAGCACAGTCCTAAAGGAGGTGAGGGACCAGGCTTTCTGGGGGAAGCATTCTAGGCAAAAGGAATATTAGTTGTAAAGCTCCGTGGCAGTGACATGCTGGGCTTGATCCAAGAAAAGTGAGGCCAGTGTGGCTGGAGAGTGAGCTAGAAGGGGAGGGGTGGCAGAGATGCAGACCATGTGACAGCGTCTTGAAGAACATCCAGAACACTGTGAGAGCCGTGTTTTACTCTCTGAGATAGGGAGAATTCTAAGTGGAAAAGTGACATGATATTATTTAATAAAAACTTTTAAAAATGTAGTTTTATTGAGGTATGGTTGAACCCTAATAGACTATACATGTTTTACATGATGAGTTTTGGTATACAAATACATTTGCAGAACAATCACAGTGGTTAAGTATATGAAGCTGATCATGAGCATGAAGATAATAAATATATCTATAACTCAAATGTTTTCTCAAACTTTAAAATGCATTCTTACCTCTGGTTAGTCAACTACCAGTCTGCTGTCACTACAGATTAGTTAGCATTTCCTAGAATTTTATGTAAGTGGAATCATATGATATATCCTCTTTTCTACGTGGCTTCTTGATTTCAGCATAACTATTTTTGAGATTCATCTGTTGTGTGAAATCAGTAGTTTATTCCTTGCTGATGATAAGTAGTATTACATTGTGTGGAATGGTTTGTGTACAGTGATTTGTTCATTATTTACCGGTCAGTGAACATTTGGGGTGGTTTCCAGTGTTTGGCTGTCACAAGTAATAATTGCCTATATTTAGAACATTTATATTTAACACAGTTATTGGTGTGATTGGGTTTAAATCTATTATTCTTGCTATCTAACTCAACTGTACTTGTTCTTTTCTTTTTCTGATTTCTTTTTGACTGTTTTTAATGATTCCACTTTATTTCCTTTATTGGCTTAACTTTATTTTGTTTTTCTTCTTTCTTTCTTTGAGTAGTTGCTTTAATTTATAATAAATTTTTAACTTCCCTCAGATTACCTTCAATTAATATCATACCTCATCATATTTAATATAAGAGCTTTAAAACAGCACACTTCCATTTCTTCCCTCCCAGGCTTGGTGCTATAGACTCCATAGTGAATTATATTTTTTAAAAATCAATTATGCTTTAAAACTTTTTTTAATATGTGGTAATGGGTATTCTACCACTGAGCTACATCCCCAGTCCATTTTTATTCTTACTTTGAGATTAAGGATGGCCTTGAACTTGCAATCCTCCTGCCTCAGCCTCTCATGCATCTGGGACTAGAGGTGTGCACCATCACTGTGCCTGCAAAATTACCCTTTAAAGATTTTTTTAAAAATTTTTTGCAGTACTATGGATTGAACCCAGGGATTCATGCATGCAAGCAAGTGTTCTACCACTGAGCTACATCCCCAGCCGTACTTTAAAGAGAATTTAAAAGTGAAAACAAGACCTGTAATCCCTGCTACTCAGGAGTTGAGGCAGGAGGATAGCAAGTTCAAGGCCAGCCTGGGCAATGTAGGGAGACCCTACTCGAAATAAATTTTAAATGGAAAACAAGTAAAGGGCTATGGATGTAGCTCAGTGGTAGAGCACTTGCCTAATTTGTATAAGGCTATGGGTTCAGTCCCTAGTACTGCAAAAACAAAATGAAACACCAAGAAATTTCTATTAATGTACATATTTACCATTTCAGGTATCTTTTTTCCCTTTGTATCTAAGGAGAGATTTCCAGATTTCCACCTGGTATCATTTTCTTCTAAAGGGCTTCTGGTGGTGGTGTTCTACTGGAAATGAATTATTAGAGCTTTTGTGTGTCTGGAAAAGTCTTTATTTTGACTGTTTTTCAAAGAATTTTTTGCTTGGTATTGAAGTCTAGGTTCAATACTTACATGATTTTCAGTGTCTTCTGTTTTGCATTTTTTTTTCAGCAAGTAATGTCATTTTCTTTGTTCTGTGTCATATAATTTTTCTGTTTGTTCTTAAGATTTTCTCTTTATTATTGGTTTGAGTAATTTGATTATGATGTGCTTTGGCTTACTTTTCTTCATGTCTTGTCCTTAAGGTTCATTAAGCCTCTGGGATTTGTGGGTTTTAGTTGTCATTAAATTGGAAATATTTTGGCCACTCTTTCTTTAAAAAAAAAAAAAAACTTTTTTTTTTTCCTATTCCCTTTCAAGGATTCTAATTTCTAATTACAAATAGTGTCTGCTTAAAGTTGTTCCACAGCTCATTGCTTCTTTTTCCTTCCAACATTTTGATTATGCATATTTAAGATATCCAAAATGATGCTATGAGAATACATTTAAAAAATAGTAAAAAGGTGATTTCTGTCAAGCAAATTAACATACCCAAAATCTCACATGGTTACCCATTGTTTGTTGTCTTTCTTTCTTTTTTTTTTTTTTTTTTTTTTGGTGTGTCACAAGCAGCTAAAATCTACTCATTTAATGTGAATCCCATATATTGTACAATTTTATTGCCTATAACCCTCATGTTGTACATTAGATCTCTAGACTTATTCTTCCTATATATCTGCCACTTTGTATCCTCTGATACATCTCTTGATTTCGTTCCCCTATCCCATCCCATCCCATCCTTGGTAACTGTTGTTGTACTGTTGTGTTCATTTCCATGTTTTTCTTTCTTTCTTTTTTAGTTGTAGGTAGACACAATACCTTTATTTTATTTATTTATTTTTATGTGGTGCTGAGGATTGAACCCAGTGCCTCACATATGCTAGGCAAGTGCTCAACCACTAAGCTACAACCCCAGTCCAATCTGTTTTTGTTTCAGATTCCACTGGTAAGTAAAATCATGCAATATTTTTCTTTATGTGTCTTGACTTCTTTCACTTAATATAATGCCCTCCATTCTCATCCATGTTATGATAAATAGCAAGATCTCATTCTTTTTTAGGGTTGAATATTATTCCATTTTATGTATGCACACAGTTCCTTTATCAAATTAAGCTGTTGATGGACACTTAGACTTTTTTATATCTTAGGTATTGGGAATAATGATGCAATGGTCATGGGATGAGGTGATAATTTCATTTCCTTTGAGTATATATGCTCATAGGAGGGATTGTTGGGTCAGATGGGAAATATATTTTTAATCTGTTTAAAAATATACTTTTAAACATACTGTTTTCCATCATAACTGAATAATCTACATTCCTACTAGCATATTAGAGTTCCCTTTTCTCCGAACCCTTGACAACATTTTTTTGTCTTTAATAAATAACGAGGGAAGAACTGAATTTTGACATGAAAAAGAGGTGAAATTGGGCCCCATCTTATATCATTACACAAAATCATCTCAAAATGAATAAAACTCCTAAATATGTGGCCAGAAGCCATAGACTTCATAGAAGAGAACACAGGGAAATCTCCTGAAAATTGGCTTTGCAGTGACTTTTTGGAAACATACCAAAAGCTTGGGCCACAAAAGCAAAACTAAGTAAATGGGACTACATTAAATTAAAAAACTTCTGCACAGTAAAGGAAATAATCAACAAAATGAAACAATATCCTACAGACTGGGAAAAAAATATTTGCAAACTATATATCTGATAAAAGGATAATCCAGAATTTCTAAAGAACTCATACAACTCAATAGTGGGAAAATAACCCAACTTAAAAATAGGCAAAAGACCTGAAAAGACATTTCTCCAAAGAAGGCATAAATAATACCCAAAAGTTATATGAAAAGGTCCTCAATATCATTAGTCATCAGGGGGAATGCAAATAAAAATTTATATTAGATATCACCTCATACCTGTTAGTATGACTGTTATCAAAAACGCTCTTTCCATTAAAAAATTCCTTTATATGTTTAATTTTTTAGATACTTTCTCTTGCTGTGTCTTCAGGTTGACTAATCTTTGCTTCTGCAGTGTCTAATCGCCTGTTAGTGCCATCCAGTTTAATTCTCATCTCTGGCTCTGTTTTAATCTCTGGAAGTTCAGTACTTTAAATGTATCTTATATAATCTCTCCTTAGCATGGTCATGTTTTCTTTTCCCATACCTTTCTGAAAACATGGGATATAGTAATGACTTTGATGTTTTTCCTATTGGTTCTGTCATCTGTATCATATCAGTCTATTGATCTTGCCCCAACTTTGAATCCTGTTTTTCTCCTTTTTTTTCCATGCCTCATAGGTTTGTATTATATAGCAAGCATCAAATTTCACCTTGTATGATACATATTTTTTGTATTCCTTTAAATATTTTCAAACTTTCTTCTAGCTTACAGTTAAGTTTCTTGGAAATAGTTTGATTTTTGTTTTTGAGGATTACTTTCAAAATAGCTTCTGTGAGTCCAGAACAGCATTTGGGGTCATTTTCCTTACTGCTGAGAAATCACTTCTGAGTACTCTATCCAATATCCTCTGAACGATAAGGTTTCGCCTTTGTCTAGTCCCAGTCTGGTGTGAGCACCAAGAGGGAGTGTTCCACCTGTTCCTTTCCCTGGGTGTTCCCTCCCCTAGCATTAATCAGTACTCAGCAGAAAACTTTAGGGAAACCTTGTGCAGGCCTCCAGAGCTCACTGTGTCACACTTCTACTTACTATAGCTTTCTTCTCTCTGGCATTCTCTCCTGAAATTCCCAGTTACTTCAGCCTCCCTGGGTTCTCAACTCTTGCATCTTTGACTCAGAGATTATCAGGCTCTGTGTAGGATTATCCCTTCCCATGCTGGTGCTGGGAAGCAATCACGGGACTTGCCTTGATTCCCTTCTCTTAGCAATCTCCCTTCTGCATTGCTTGTTGCCCAGTGTCTGAATATTCTTTCAGGTTTTTCTCTGGTTTACTAGATAGCAGAGGGACAACAGTGAAAGCAGAAATACCAATGAGGAAGTGATTTCAGTTTATTCAAATAATAGATGAGTGGAAAGAGAAATATTCACAAATGTTCTGCAGGCTTGGGTAGTAACAGGGATGTAGGTAACGAGAATTGTTAGGACTCAGGATATATTTTTTTTTTCTTTTTTTTCTTTTTTTTTTTTTTATTGTAAACAAATGGGATACATGTTGTTTCTCTGTTTGTACATGGCGTAAAGGCATACCATTTGTGTAATCATAAATTTACATAGAGCAATGTTGTTTGATTCATTCTGTTATTTTTTCCCTTCCCCCCACCCCTCCCACCCCTCTTTACCCTCTATACAGTAGTTCCTTCCTCCATACTTGCCCCCCTCCCTAACCCTAACTCTAACCCTTCCCTCCCCCCCATTATGTGTCATCCTCCACTTATCAGCGATATCATTCGTCCTTTGGCTTTTTGAGATCGGCCTATCTCACTTAGCATGATATTCTCCAATTTCATCCATTTGCCTACAAATGTCATAATTTTATCATTCTTTATGGCTGAGTAATATTCCATTGTATATATATATACCACAGTTTCTTTATCCACTCATCAATTGAAGGGCATCTAGGTTGGTTCCACAGTCTGGCTATTGTGAATTGAGCAGCTATGAACATTGATGTGGCTGTATTTCTGTAGTATGCAGATTTTAAGTCCTTTGGGTATAGGCCAAGGAGTGGGATAGCTGGGTCAAATGGTGGTTCCATTCCAAGTTTTCTAAGGAATCTCCACACTGCTTTCCATAGTGGCTGCACTAATTTGCAGCCCCACCAGCAGTGTATGAGTGTACCTTTCTCCCCACATCCTCGCCAACACCTGTTGTTGCTCGTATTCTTGATAATCGCCATTCTAATTGGGGTGAGATGGAATCTTAGGGTGGTTTTGATTTGCATTTCTCTTATTACTAGAGATGTTGAACATTTTTCCATATGTTTGTTGATTGCTTGTAGATCTTCTTCTGTGAAGTGTCTATTCATTTCCTTAGCCCATTTGTTGACTGGACTATTTGAATTCTTGGAGTAGAGTTTTTTGAGTTCTTTATAGATTCTGGAGATTAGTGCTCTATCTGAAGTATGATTGGCAAAGATATTCTCCCACTCTGTAGGCTCTCTCTTCACATTACTGATAGTTTCCTTTGCTGAGAGAAAGCTTTTTAGTTTGAATCTATCCCAGTGGTTGATTCTAGCTTTTATTTCTTGTGCTATGGGAGTCCTGTTAAGGAAGTCTGGTCCTAGACCAACAAGGTGAAGATTTGGACCTACTTTTTCTTCTATAATCTGCAGGGTCTCTGGTCTGATTCCGAGGTCCTTAATCCATTTTGAGTTTAGTTTCGTGCATGGTGAGAGATATGGGTTTAGTTTCATTCTGTTGCATATGGATTTCCAATTCTCCCAGCACCATTTGTTGAAGAGGCTATCTTTTCTCCATTGCATATTTTTGGCCCCTTTGTCTAGTATGAGAAAATTGTATTTATTTGGGTTTGTGTCCGTGTCCTCTATTCTGTACCATTGATCTACCTTTCTATTTTGGTACCAATACCATGCCGTTTTTGTTACTATTGCTTTGTAGTAGAGTTGAAGATCTGGTATTGCAATACCCCCTGTTTCACTCTTCCTGCTAAGGATTGCTTTAGCTATTCTGGGTTTCTTATTCTTCCAGATGAATTTCATGATTGCTTGCTCTATTTCTGTAAGGTACACAATTGGGATTTTAATTGGAATTGCATTGAATTTGTATAGCACTTTAGGTAGTATGGCCATTTTGACAATATTAATTCTTCCTATCCAAGAACATGGAAGATCTTTCCATCTTCTAAGGTGTTCTTTAATTTCTTTCTTTAGTGTTGTATAGTTCTCATTGTAGAGGTCTTTCACCTCTTTTGTGAGATTGATTCCCAAGTATTTTATTTTTTTCGAGGCTATTGTGAATGGGGTAGTTTTCCTAATTTCTCTTTCTGAAGATTCATCACTTATGTATAAAAATGCGTTGGATTTATGGGCATTGATCTTGTAACCTGCTACTTTACTGAAATCACTTATGAGTTCTAAGAGTTTTCTGGTGGAATTTCCAGGTTCCTCTAAATATATAATCATGTCATCAGCGAACAGGGATAGTTTGAGTTCTTCTTTTCCAATTCGTATCCCTTTAATTTCTTTGGTTTGTCTAATTGCTCTGGCCAGAGTCTCAAGAACGATGTTGAATAGAAGCGGTGAAAGAGGGCATCCCTGCCTTGTTCCAGTTTTTAGGGGGAATGCTTTCAGTTTTTCACCATTTAGAATGATATTAGCCATGGGCTTAGCATAAATGGCCTTTACAATGTTAAGGAATGTTCCCACTATCCCTATTTTTTCTAGTGTTTTGAGCATGAAGGGGTGCTGTATTTTATCAAATGCTTTTTCTGCATCTATTGAAATAATCATGTGATTCTTGACTTTAAGTCTATTAATATGGTGAATTACGTTTATTGATTTCCTGATGTTGAACCAACCTTGCATCCCTGGGATGAAACCCACTTGATCATGGTGCACTATCTTTTTAATATGTTTTTGTATGCGATTTGCTAAAATTTTGTTGAGAATTTTTGCGTCGATGTTCATTAAGGATATTGGTCTGAAATTTTCTTTCCTTGATGAGTCTCTGTCTGGTTTAGGTATCAGTGTGATATTGGCTTCATAGAATGAGTTTGGGAGGGTTCCCTCCTCTTCTATTTTATGGAATACTTTGAGAAGTATTGGAATGAGCTCTTCCTTAAAAGTTTTGTAGAACTCGGCTGAGAACCCATCTGGTCCCGGACTTTTCTTTGTTGGTAGGCTTTTGATGACTTCTTCTATTTCAGTACTTGAAATTGGTCTATTTAAATTGTTTATGTCCTCCTCATTCAGTTTAGGCAATTCATATGTCTCTAGAAACCTGTTGATGTCTTCGAAATTTTCTATTTTGTTGGAGTATAGATTTTCAAAATAGCTTCTAATTATGTTTTGTATTTCCATCCTGTCTGTTGTGATATTTCCTTGTTCATTCCGAATTTTAGTGATTTGGGTTTTCTCTCGTCTTCTCTTTGTTAGTGTGGCTAAAGGTTTATCAATTTTGTTTACTTTTTCGAAGAACCAACTATTTATTTTGTCAATTTTTTGTATTGTTTCTTTTGTTTCAATTTCATTGATTTCAGCTCTGAGTTTAACTATTTCCTGTCTTCTACTACTTTTGGTGCTGTTCTGTTCTTCTTTTTCTAAGGCTTTGAGCTGTAGTGTTAGGTTGTTTATTTGTTGAGTTTTACTTCTTTTATTAAATGCGCTCCATGAAATAAATTTCCCTCTAAGTACTGCTTTCATAGTGTCCCAGAGATTTTGATATGATGTTTCTTTGTTCTCATTTACCTCTAAGAATTTTTTAATTTCCTTCCTAATATCTTCTGTTATCCATTCATCATATAATAGCATATTGTTTAATCTCCAGATGTTGGAATAGTTTCTGTGTTTTACTCTTTCATTTATTTCTAACTTCAATCCATTATGATCTGATAGAATACATGCTAGTGTCTCTATCTTCTTGTATTTGCTAACATTAGCTTTGTGGCATAATATATGGTCTATTTTAGAGAAGGATCCATGTGCTGCTGAGAAGAAAGTGTATTCACTCTTGGTTGGATGGAATATTCTATAAATGTCCGTTAAGTCTAAATTATTGATTGTGTTGTTGAGATCTATGGTTTCTTTGTTCAATTTTTGTCTGGAAGATCTGTCCAGTGGTGAGAGCAGCGTGTTAAAATCACCTAGTATTATTGTGTTGTGGTCTATTTGGTTTCTGAAATTGAGAAGGATTTGTTTGACATACATAGATGAGCCTCAGGATATATTTTGAAGCAACAGAAGTTTCTGCTTGTTTTGGATGTGGGTATCAGAAAAAGAGTTAAATCAGTGAAGATTGTGGTTTTTACCAGAGCATTAGGAATGGTAATGCCATGTCATGAGATAGATACAAGATAGGGAGGAGTAGCAGGTATTAGAGGAAATTTAGGAGTTCTGTTTCAGAAATGCTACTTGAGATGTCTTTTAGACATCCAGGTGATGTCAAGAAGGCCCTTGGATATGAATCTTGCACTAAGAAAGAGAGAGCACAGAGCTAGCAATGAATTGCTGGATATCATCAATATCTACATGATCTTGAAAGCTGTGAAACTAAAAAAAAAAAAAAAAAAATCAGGGAGTGAGAGTTAAGTAGAGAAGAAATTATATTTCAGACCTGAGCCCCACAGCACCAAGTCATTTGGAGGTCAGGAAGAGAAGGAAGCAGGAAAAGAGTATGAAAAATGAGCTGCTAATGAGAGAGAAGGAAACCCAGGAAAGCAACTTGTCTTGAAACTAAATTTTAAAAAAGTCTCATGACCTTAGGAACAAAAATAAGCCAGATATATAGTATATAATTGGATTTTTATGAAATCTAGCAGCAAACAAAATTAAGACATGGTGATGAAAAAAGGTGGTTGGGGATGGGGGTGTGGGTAGTGAGTGGAAAGAGTCACAAGGGAACTTTCCTGGTTACTAGAAATATTCTGTCTATTGTTTGTAATGTTGTGTATGGGTACCTTCATCTATCTAGTATCATTGAATGAATACATAAGATCCATATATTTTATTGAATATAAATTTTTTTAAAGAAAGGAGTTGTGACTATCAAATGATAAATTTACGTGAGAACTACCCTATGTGCATATGTGGTTATATGACCTGTGTAACTCTACATCATGTACATCCAGAAGAATGAGAAGTTATATTCCATTTATCTAGAATGTGTCAAAATGCAGTCCACCATCAAGTATAACAAACAAATATTTGTAGAACAGATAAAAAATAATTTAAAAAACAAAAAAAGATCAAGGTTTACATACATTAAAAAAAAAAGAGAACTGAGAATTAACCATTTCCAGTATTGACCTTGATATCAGTAGTTTCGATGGTAAAATGGGAATATGTGTCTAGAGTTGGATAAAGAGAAACCATGAAATGAAGAAGTCAATACCCAAAACAAAGGCTCCTATATGGGATTTTTCCTAAATAGAAGAAGAAAGATGTGAACAAGATGAAGGGAGATGGGGTTATCTATGCAAATTTCTTTCCTTTTTAAAAAATGGAATACGTGTCAGGATGTCTTTATTATGATATGAATGATACAGTAGAAAGTAGAATTCATGGTTCAGGAGGCAGTGGGGGAAGATTGAATAGGGGCGTCAGTGGAATTGAATTGGATCTTTCCTACTGTAATTTCAGGTGGGAAAGGAGAGTATATGGATACAGAATCAGGTGGGCTAGTAGATTTTTTTTTGTAGTTGCAGATGAACCACATGCCTTTTTTTTTTTAATTATTTTTGTGTGTGGTGCTAAAGATTGAACCCAGTGCCTCACATGTTCTGGGCAGGTGCCACTGAGCCACAGCCCCACCCCAGCCAGTAGGTTATTATAAGGGGAATATTTAGTACTTTATGTTGTTTTATTTTTTTCTCCCAGTTAAATAAAAACCAGAGTTGGCAAATGGTGAGATTTGGGAGAAGGGCATTAAAGGTTTGAGATGATGTCAGTTAGTTTTCTTGGAGAGGACATAAATACATTAATAAGTAAATGTAGTAAAGTTGGCAGGTGGTAACAAGGACCCACTTGATATTTGTCACTGTAAATATAAAGAGACACCAGCCAGCATGATTCTGTGTTTTTTTTAAAATCACCCTTAATCTATGGTTACAGTTGCAAAGTAAATGGACAGTTGGGTTTTAAAGGGTCGGGATTTCACCAGATGCATAAACGATACTTGAATTTATATGAAGTTCAACAACAAACAAAATCTTGCTACCTCCTAAGGACACCATGAGAGGGTGATATGGTGTCCTTGGGGAACAACAAGATTTCATTCAGAGCTTGAATTTAAAATGAACCTTCAGAAAATAAATTTAAGAGGTGGGTGCTATGGCACATACCTGTAATCCCAGCAACTTTGGAGGCCGAGGCAGAAAGAACTTCTGCCACACACTCTTGACCTCTTTACTCTTTCTTGAACATACCAAATTTGTTCTTATTTCAGTACCTTAATCTTTGCCTTTCCCTTTGTCTCCCACTTCTTATGTGGCAGTTCTTCAGTCTTTAAGATTTTTGATGAAATGTCATCTCCTTGGTCAAGCCTTTTCTGCCAATCCCATTCCTGCCTCATTCTCTTACCTTTCTGGTCTTCTGTCCCCTACTTCTCCCTCTCTCACTTTTTCTATGTTTTCTCTCTTTTTTCTTTCTTTTCTTATAGCACTGTTCACTCTAGTTATAAGGACAGACTTTGACCTATTTCCTGCTACTTCTTAGCATGTGCAACAATGCCTTGTGCACAGGAGATGCTCAGAAAATATTTATTTGGAAGAATTATAAATGGAAAACTTTTCTAATGTCTTTAAAATATAGGCTGACTTTCAAATGAATTCATGCAAAAATTTCAGTAACAGATCTTGCATGAAATGGGTCTTCATCATGATCTGGTTTTCTCCAACCATAGAAAAAAAACCTAAGGCATTAACAAATAATAGAAATCCAGTTTTATAGAAGAAACCCAGGCCTGTTCAGAAATTTATGATAAAATGAGATTACTTACTTTACTGATTAAACTGTTCTAAAAATAATAATTTCATAATTCATAGATTAAGTTAATATTTCCATATCTTATGACAAGAACATTAATTTTATGAGATAGGAGATTTATTTATTTATGCATGCTGGGAATCAAACCCAGGCCCTTACATGTTAGGCAAGTACCCTACTATTGAACCCCAAGCCTTGATAAGAAAATATTTTGATTTGTGTTTGTTTTCTAAATAAAATTTGCTTTTTTTTTTTTTTTTTTTTTGGTACCAGGGATTGAATCCACCAGGAGTGCTTAACCACTGTGCCACATTTCTAGTTCTTTGTTTTTTTTTTTTATTTTGAGATAGAGTCTCACTAGGTTTCTTACAACCTTGCTAAGTTGCTGAGGCTGGCTTCAAATCTGCAGTCCTCCTGCCTCAGCCTCCCAAGCCTTTGGTGTAACAGGCATGTGCCATGGTCTTTCCTCATTAGATATCATTTAAAACATGGTTGTTGGGCTGGGGATATAGCTCAGTTGGTAGCGTGCTTGCCTTGCGAGCACAAGGCCCTGGGTTCAATCCCCAGCACTGCAAAAAAAAAAAAAAAAAAAACATAAAATATGGTTTTTACTCTTCGAGAGCTTCATGTTTGTTTAAGAAGCAACCCAAAACATTGGCAAAGTGCAGTGGCAATACAGGACAAAAGTTAAGACAGCAAGAAAAATTATTTTAAGGTAGAACACACTGAATTATGTAATCTAACTGGTAAAAGCAGTAATTGCTGACCAGGTGCAATTTAAAATGGTATACTGCTCAGCCCATATAACAGTGTCACTCTTTTGTTCCACCATGGCTACTCAAGGTCTCTAAGCTCATGGTGTGGCCCTGTTATAACTGATTTTTTGTTTTCGTTGCAGTTGTCGGACAAGTAACCGCAAGAGCTTGATTGTGACTTCTAGCACATCACCTACACTACCACGACCACACTCCCCACTCCATGGCCACACAGGTGAGTGTTTGGAAGTTAAGAAAGATTGAATGAAAGAGTGTCCACAGAAGCCAGATTTGTATCCTACTTACTTTGTTCAGGTTCAGTATATTACATAGTCACATCACTTAAGTAAAGCTTACAGAGTTTATGGACTGGCTTTCTCTCTAAGAGAATGTGTTCAGTCTGCTTTTGATTCTTAGTTGCTTCTTCCCTTGTTCTCTCAACATTCCTTTTAGTCTTGTAAATTTTTGGGCCACGTGTATAACCTGGGTCAGTGGCCTCTGTTCTAGTGTTTTCTACTGTGTTATGGCTCCAGTCATCTTGGGCCATGTAATGAAGGTCCAGTAACATTTCATCCTACCATGCCCAAGGATCGAGGCTTACAGAAAGAAATCTGGTTAACTTTCTCCCTGTTACATTAGAAGTAAACAAAAGTAAGAGGAATATTTGTTTCAAATTTATTTTATATATTGCAGACTCTCTTCCATCTGGAATGTACTTTCCAGACAATTTAAAGACCAATTTACGTGCCTCTGACAGAGGAATATATAAAAATGATAAGATTTACATTAACTTAGCCACATACTACTTATAGGGGAGGGGCAAAGACCTCATTTGAGGAGTTAGCCATGTGTTTCCATCTAGACATATTCGTGTATCCTATGGGAGCCAGATCCAGCTTTGTTGGAAGGACTACTGTATTGCTACATTGTTCTTTGCTACAGTTTGTAGTAGAAATTCTAAACCTGGGACTAATAGAAATGAAGCACTTGGCACCATAGAAAACTGTTCAGAGATTGCAGCCCAGATTTGGTAATCCATGTGTACTATACTCCTAAACCCGGACCCTCTCTGTCTTTGGGCAATAAAAGGGGGATAAAAAAGTTGTGGAACAGGTTGGCATTAAGTTGAATAAGATAGGTCTCTTTCTCTTGGGTTCCTCTTCTTGCTCACAGTTTACTGAGCCTTTGAAGGGAGAAAGAGAGAATGTGTATGGATTAGTTGTCAAGACTCTCAGAGTCTGGGAATTGTGAAACTGAACTTTGTCCTTGGAAGAAGAGTCTCATCTCAAACACTAGCTGTCACTTTATAAAATACCACCAAGAGCACAGAGTTTCCAAGGAATTGGAGATATATCTGAACTTTAAAGTAAAGCTCTCATTCTGCTTAGGTACTTTCATCCAGAAAATTGATTGGGTTCTGGACTAGGTCAAATAGCTTCTCCTGCTTTTGTAAAAATTCAGCATGCATTTGACCTGGCCTTGGCATCATATAGAAATAAATTTAGCTTGTCCAAATTTGTACATAGTTTCACAACTGTAATGTGAGTACTGGACAATAATTACTACTGGCTGCTCCTCTCTTGAGATGATTATCTCTTTATTTAGATTCCTGGCAGCCAGAGTTCATGACTAAATCTTACCTATTCAAGTGGCTTTGATTGAGAACACCACCTGGCCTTTTCAGTCTGCCTGGGTCTATGGATGTAACTCTTTTGAGTTAATATGTGTAACATGCTTAGAATTTTATACTTAGAACTTCATAAATGTTAGGGTCATCTCAGCAATTCACTGTAGAAAGTCCAGGGAAGGGGAGGAATTGACATTAAAAATCCAATCCATGGCTGTAGACTATATTTAATCAGCTGTTGAGAAAGACAGCACTGATTGTTCCTTACAGATCAAGTTTGACATTAGATTATATTCTCAAATCTTACACATCCTGAAATCTGTATTCACAGGATGTTCTGAGACTCTTTAATTTCACTCTTAAATATGAATCTGTTGAATAATATGAGGTCTGTTAATTTGAAAGTAGGTTTATTTATTCCATATAGTTCAGTGCTTATATATTATTAAATATGTACATAAACAGCTTTCAGCTTCAATAAGATCAAATCAGTAGGTACTCAGTCATTTTGAAAATAGAAATTTCCTAGTTCTTTTTGTTTGTTTTCTTGTGGTTGATAGGTGGTGCTGAGGCTCAAGCCCAGGGCTTCATGCATGTTAGGCAAGTATTCTACCTCTGAACTACACCTCCAGACCTCTCTAATTCTTCCTCCCTTCCTCTTTCCTTCCTTTCCTCCTTCCTTTCTGTAAGCAAAAATGAAGACTATACAGAAATACACTATGTGCTTCCTTTCCTGACTCATGTATAGGCTTCTCATTATTAATATCCCCACCAGAGTGGTACATTTGTTATAATTGATATGCTTACACTAATAAATCATTATCAGATGGTCAGTAGTTTACATAGGATTCACTCGTAGTGGTATACAACTGTGTATTTAGACAAATTTATAGTGACATGTATTCACCATTCAAGTAACATAGAGTATTTTCACTGCCTTAAAACTACTCTGTTCTCTGCCAGTTAATCCTTCTCTCCCTCTAAACCCTGGTATCCATCAATCCTTTTACTGCCTCTACAGTTTTGCCTTTTCCATAATATCATGTAGTTGAAATTATACAGTATCTTGCCTTTTCAGATTAGCTTCTTTTACTTAATAAAGTGTATCTATTGGCTCAAGATTCAAGCAACAGGAGTACTGCTTCTCACTGAGGTGGGTGAAAGAGGGAATTCACTGAAATTCAATATTGTAGAGTCAGAGTCTTTTAGAGGCTCAGAAATTCAGGGCCAATAATCAAAGAACAAGAGTACGTTGGAGCCAAGCCAGTTAAAGCAGCAGCAGCACTGGATAAACACAAAAGGGAACAATAACAGAGAGAGAAACACACAGTGGACAAATTTGGCAAGAAAAAACCTGTAAACTAGAAAAGCAGCCTGAATTTAGCAGATCCAGATGCTGTTCAGTGAAAAAATGTACCATATTTCTCCCCCTCCCCATTTTTATAATAATTCTTTTGAATTTCTTATCTGTTATTTTATCTACTTCAGTATCTTTGGGGTCAGTTTCTGGTGAATTAAGAACTTAAGTAAGTGGTGTGCTACCTTGTTTTTTCATATTTCTTGTGTTCCTATGTTGGGTTTTATGCATCTGTTGGAAGGGATTTCTATTCTACTCTTATATGTAGGCTTTTTTAGGACATGGTCTTCACTTGGCAGTGTCCTAGGGTGATCTGGACTGAGTCCCCTTTGTAGGTGTGGTTCCCACAACCTTTGTGTTAATTTTCTGTCCTTGCTGTAGGCCCACCCCTAACTGTTTCACTTGGGGCCTGGTTCATAGTTTGTATTCTTTATATTAAAGTATAACTGAAGATTGGGTATCATTAATTTGTGGGTGGAGCAAAATCTGCCATCTTTTGGTTGAGCTTAGTTTAGCAGCAGAGTCTCTACCCTGTGAACTTGTAGTGTCCCCGGTAGGTTCCTAACACCTCACCAAATAAGGGGAAACAAACAATAGCAACAACCACAAACGGTGGGGTCAGCAACTGTCAACAGTAAAAACAATAACTATGAACTAGATCTGGCTTTAAAACAAACAATAGATTTCAATTATGTCAGACACAGCAGTAGTAATTGCGTTAGCATTAACGGTGGGGACAGGATTTATATTAACCAATTAATTCTAAAAGATGGTAAAAAATACTGTTAATTAAGAGAAAAGAAAATGTGACAGAAAGGTAGAAAAGAGTTTATAATTTCAAAAAGTGAACAGAGAATGCAGAAGAGATGTAGCAGGTGATGGTTATTAGTAGTAAGAAGAGAAATTAGGAGAAACAAAAGGGAGGGGGCAGTGGATGAAAGCTAGTGGACTGAGACAGACATCATTACCCTGTGTACATGTATGGTTACACAAATGGTGTGAATCTACATCATGTACAATCATGGAAACAAAATGATGTACCCCATTTGTGTACAGAATCAAAATTCAGTCTGTAAAAAAAATTAAAACAAAGTAAAGGGAGAGAGAAAGAGAGAACAGGAAGGGAGAGTGGAAGAGAGAAAGAGAAACAAATGAAAACAATATGAAACAAAACAAAAATATACAAACCAAAAACCCTAACCCTCAAAAGACAAAGCAAGGAAAAATAACTACATTTAAAAAATACTAAAAATGAGGAAAAAAAGAAACAAATATGTATACATGTATCCATGAACAAATCAGTGCAACAAACACATTGGCACACACAGAGAACCAGCTGAAAAGGAAAAAAAGAAAGAAGCATTTCCACAGAGGTGATCAAAATAGTTGATGAGAATGAATGGTCATTGTCTATACCTGACTGTCTTTCTGTTTCTTCTTGAGCTACGTACTGAGAGTAGGAACAAGGGCTGGGGATTGTTAACTCCTTCTTTTTGTGTTGCTTTCCAAGCTGCCAGCTGGAGTGGCCAGGACTAAGCCACCAGTGTGAGGTGGGATGGAATGGGAAGTACTGTCAGTTGGAATTTTGTCTGCACAGACCAAATTGCTGTATTTCCAGGGTAGGGCTGCTACAGAGTTCTATGAGTGGAGTTCTGGTGGGTGGGGCTTAGATCTGATCAATCCTCAGGGACTTTGTTGGGTGGTATCTGCTCTGGAAAAATTAGATCAACACACCCTGCTGCTGCAGTGCCACAGCCTTAAGATGGCTACTGCCTCCACTCTCTGCAGCCAGTTGAGAAACTGACTGCATTTTTCAACACCAGTATACACTGGAGCCCTCAGGATCGGCTAATTTCAGACTGCTTTTTTGAGCTGAGGTTTTTTCCATACCAAATCCATGTTTCCATCTGTGTTCTCCTTTGCTCTGTAGTGAACCAGTGCTGCTACCACTGCTGCTACCTTTATTGCTGCCACAGCCAACTTGGCTTCAATATACTCTTTCTTCTTTGTTTAGTGTACCCAAATTTCTGAGTCTCTAAGACATTCTAACTATCCAATATTGAATTTTAGTGAAGTCTCTCACTTACCTCCTTAGAAGCATACTCCTACTGCTTGAATCCTGAGCCACGGAGCAGCTAGGAATGCAACCTTCTTTATTCCACTATCTTGAATCTCAGTGTTGTAATTCTGAACTGGCAATCAGGCAGGAACCATCTTGAAAAGGCCACACTACAGTTCACTGGGGACTGGGGATCTGGCTCAGTAGTTGAGTGCCCCTGAGTTCTATCCCCTGTAGGAATCCAGAAGTTCACAGCAAGCATTGCTATACTGTCCCAGCAAGTGCCTACTTTATGGCCTAGAACAAAACTCCAATAGACAATTCTTCCCATTCCATCCTACCTTCTACTGGTAAGAAGGGAATAATGAAAGCTATTTCAATGCAGCTGAGAGTTCAGTGAGTAAAACAAAAAAAAAAAAAGGAAGGGGTTAACAGCTCCCAGCCCTTGCTTGTGTTCTGGCATGGGCATGTTTTGTTTTTCTTTCTCAGTACATGGCCCACAAAGAAACTAAAAGGACAGTCAGGCATAGGCAGGGACCATCCATCCTTGTTGACAGTTTTGACCATCTCAGTGGGGAAGATTTTTATTTTTCATTAAGAATCTTTTCTCCCCTGGGCATGATGGTGCACACCTTTATCCCAGCAACTCAGGAGGCTGAGGCAAGAGGATGACAAGTTCAAGATTAGCCTCAGCAACTTAGTGAAGCCATAAGCAACTTAGAAACTTAGAGAGATGCTGTCTCAAAATAAAAAATAAAAAGGGCTGTGGATGTAGCTCAGAGATAATATGCCCCCAGGTTCAATCCCCACAGCAAAAAAAAAAAAAAAAAAAAAAAAAAAGAATCTTTTTTTCGTGTGTGTGTGTGTGTGTGCTTGCTGTGCTAGTTGGCTCATTTTTTCCCCTCATTTTTAACTTTGTTATGATAATTGTTTTTCCTTGTCTTTTGAAGGGTAGAGTTTTTGATTTATGTTTTTGTTTCTCTTTCTCTCTTTCCCACTAACAGCCATATTCTCCTATTCTTTCTTTCTCCCTCTACATTATTTTCCTAATTTTTCTCTTCCTTCTTTATAACCATTACTTGCTGCATCTCTTCTGCATTGTCTCTGTTCACACCTTGAACATTCTAGATTTTCTTGTATCTTTTGATTGCATTTTCTTTTCTCTTAATGAACTACATTTTTACCATCATTTAGAACTATTTTGTTTGTATAACTCCTGCCCCCATCACTCACATTGTTGCAGTTAGTACTGTGGATGACAGAGTTAGCACCTGCTTTTTACTTTAAATGCAGGTATAGTTCATGATTATTGTTTTCGCTGTTGGCAATTGCTGCCTCCCCATTCCTGTCTGTGGTAGTATTATAGATTTAATAGTAGGAACCAGGTAATTCATTCATTTAATTCTGTATATTATTTACTTGGGTTGTTGCTGTTGTTTGTTTCATGCTTTTCTGTGAGATGCTAGGAATCTATAGGGACACTACAAATTCATAGAGTAGAGATTCTGCTGTTGAACTGTACTCACCCAAAAGTGCACTTGGCTCCACACAAATTGACCACATTCATATTAACCACACTCAAACTTCAGCAATACTTTAATACAAAGAATAGAAAAGCATAAAATTCCCTAATGATCAGGCCCTAAATAGAAATGTCTAGGTGGAGGGAACCCTCAGATCCCACTTGTGGACCCACTCCTACAGCAAAAACAGATTAACACAAAGACTCTGGATACCACAATTAATTGGCAAGGGGTCTCAATCTATTATGAAAAAACAAGGTAATACAGTGCCTCCTAAAGTTCATAATTTACTAACAACTGACTCCAAAGCTGTTTAATGGATGAAATATCAGATAAAGAATGCAAAAGAAGGATTATAAAAATAATCAGTGAGGAAGGGCATGGTGGTGCACACCTGTAATCCTAGAGGCTCAGGAGGCTGAGGCAGGAGGATTGTGAGTTTAAAGCCAGCCTCAGCAATAGTGAGACCCTAAGCAACTCATTGAGACCTTGTCTCTAAATAAAATACAAAACAGGGCTAGGGATGTGACTCAGTGGTTGAGTGCTCCAGAGTTCAATCCCCCGTACCCCGCCTTCCCAAAAAATGATCAGTGAATTCCAAGAGAATACACACACACACACACACACACAAAGAAACTAAACTAATTCATGACTACTAAGCTGGCACTAAGCCCAGATGCAAGGATGGTTTAATATATATAAACCAATAAATATAATTGATTACATAAATAGAACTATGGACAAAAATCCTTTTAGTCATCCCAGTAGATACAAAGAAGGCCTTCAACAAAATTCAGCACCCATTCATTATAAAAACACTGAAAAAACTACAGATAGAAAGAACTTACTTCAATATCACAAAGGATATATATGACAAACCCAAAGCAAACCTCATAGTGAATGGGAAAAAACTGAAAGCATTTCCTTTAACATCTGTAACAAGACAAGGATGTCCACTCTCACCACTCCTATTCAACATAATACTATAAATTCTAGTGTTACAAATCAATAACTTTGCTATACACTAATGATGAATCTGCTGAAAACCAAAATCAGGAAAACAATTTCATTCACAGTAGCCTCAAAGAAAAGAAAAGAAAAAAGAAACAAAACAAAACCTAGGAATAAATCTTACCAAGAAAGTGAAAAACCTTTATGGTAAGAACTATAGAATAGTGAAGAAAGAAATTGAAGAGACACAAGAAGATGGGATGACCTTCCATGTTCATGGATAGGCATGATTAATTTTGTTAAAATGTCCATACTACCATAAGCAATATATAGAGTTAATATCAAAATCAAATATCAATATCAAAGTCAATATCAAAATACAAATAACATTCTTCACAGAACTAGAAAAAAATGCCCTAAAATTAACTTAGAAAAATAAAAGACCCAGAATAGTCAAAGCAATCCTAATCCTAAAAAGCATCACAATATCTGACTTTAAGTTATACTAGAGAATTATAGTAACAAACACTGTACTTTGCTGGCATAAAAACACAAGACAAGTGAGACAGAATGGAAGACGTAGAGACAAACCCACACAGATACAGCCATCTATTGACAAAGATACCAAAAACTTTGGAGAAAGGACAGCCTTTATAACAAATAGTGCTGGGAAAACTGGTTATCCACATGTAGAAGAATGAGACTAGCCCCTTATTGCTCACCCTGCACACAAGCCAAGTCAAAATGGATGAAGACCTAGGAATTCAATCAGAAACTCTCAACTCCTAGAAGAAAATGTAGGTTCAACACACCAGCATATAGGTTCAGGCTTTCTCATAAGGAACCTAAAGCTCAGGAAATAATGCCAAGAGTTAAAAAATGGGATGGCATCAAATTAAAAAGCTTCTGCCCAGCCAAGGAAACAATTAAAATGCAAAGAGAGAACCTAAAGAAGTGGTAGAAAGTCTTTGCTGGCTAGTCTTCTGACAGAGAATCAATTTCCAGAATATATAAAGAACTCAAAAAATTAAACAATAAAAAAAAGAATGATCCTATTAATGAATGGACCAAATGGACCCTTCTCAAAAGAAGAAATGCAAATGGTTGACAAATAAATGAAAAAATGTTCAACATCATTAACAATGAGGGAAATGCAAATCAAAACTACTCTGAATCAGCCAAGTGCCTCTGCACCTGCCTATAATCCCAGTGGCTCAGGAGGCTAAGGCAGGAGGACTCCGAGTTCAAATCCAGCCTTAGCAATTTAGCGAGGCCCTAAGCAACTCAGCAAGACCCTGTCTCTAAATAAAATATAAAAGGGCTGGGAATGTGACTCAGTGGTTAAGTGTCCCGGGTTTAATGGCAGCCATGAAGAATACAAACAATAACAAATAATGGAGAGGATGTGGAGGAAAAATAACTTTTACACTGTAGGCAGAATGGTAAGTTAGTATAACCACTCTGGAAATCAGTATGGAGGTTCCTCAAAAGACTAGGCATGGAGCTACCATATGATCCAGCTATACCACTTTGGGTATTTATTTTAAAAAATTAAAGTCAGCATACTATAGTGATATGCATACCCATGTTTATGGTAGCATAAGTCACAATAGGCAATCTATGGAACCAGCCTAGATGTCCGTCAGTGGATGAATGGATAAAGAAAATGTGGTATATACACACACATGAACAATGGAATTTTAGCCATAAAAAAGATTGAAATTATGTCACTTGCAGGAAAATGGGTGGAATTCGAGACCATATGTTAAGTGAAATAAGCCAAACTCAAGGTTAAGGTTCACATGTTTTCTTTCATGTGGAAACTATAAATGAAAAAGGACAAGAAGGGTGTGTGTGACAGTGTATCTTATGAAAGTCTAAGGAAGATCAGTAGAGTAGAGGAAAGGGTCCAGGGGGAGGGAAGAGGGAAGGAAATGGGGAAATAAAGGGTGTTGTTATATTTTGTTCACATATGAGTAAGTAACAAACCTCATCATTATGTACAACTATAACGAATCAACAAAAAATATGGAAAAAAATAATGATATGTATTTAAGTCTTACTCTATGGGCTGGGAATATAAATCAGTGGCACAGCACTTGCCTAGCATGGGTGAGGTCCTGGGTTCCATCCCCAGTACTGCCAAAAAGGAAAGTTATTCCATGTCTTTCATGCCTTAATAACTCATTTCTTCTCATTTCTTTTTCTTTTTCTTTCTTTTTTTTTGTGGGGGGTGTCGGGGAGAAGGGAAAAGGGCGCTGGGGATTGAACCCAGGGGTGCTTTACCACTGAGTACATTCCCAGTCCTTTTTGAGACAGGGTTATACCAAATTGCTGAAGTTCTCACTAAATCGCAGAGGCTGATCTCAAACTTGTGATCCTCCTGCCATAACCTTCTAAATCACTGAGATTATAGGCATATGCTACCATACACTACCATGCCTGGTTGATAACTCATTTCTTCTCAGCATTGAATAATATTCCATAGTCTGTACCACAGTTTATCTACTAACCTAGAGGAGGGCATCTTTGACAATTATGAATAAAAGTCCTGTCTCAGCTTCCTGAGTTGCTGGCATTATAGATATGGGGCATTGTTCCCAGCAAGAGTACATTTAGTTTTGTTTAAAAATAACAACAACAACAAAAAAAAACTGTTAGTCTTCCAAAGTGTTTGTACCATTTTGCATTCCTACCAGCAGTGAATTAGTGTTCCTATTACACCAGATCCTCACCAGCATTCTGTGTTGTCTTTGTTTTGAATTTTGGACATTCTAAATCAGTGTGTGGTGGTATTCTCTAATGATATATGATGTTGAACATCTTTTTATATGTTTACTTATTGTACTTTCTTTTTTAAGATGTCTGTTAAGTCTTTTACCCATTTTTTGAAATTGAATTGCTTATTTTCTTTTTGTTGAATTTTAGAACTTTTTGTATATTTTGCATAACAGTCTTTTATCAAATAAGTTATTTGCTAATAGTTCTCTCAGTTTATGACTTCTCTTATTTTCTTAACATTGCCTTTTGCAGAGCTGAAGCTTTTAATCTTAACAAAGTCCAGCTTTTCAATTATTTCTTTCATGGACCATGCTTTTGGTGTTGTCTCTAAAGTCAATACCTTACCCAAAGTCATCTTCCAGGTTTTCTCCTGTTAATTTGTAGGCGTTTTATAGTTTTTGTCTTTCGCATTTAGTTCTCTGATTCATTTAGAGTTAATTTTTGTGTAAGTCTGTAAGATTGTTATTTGCCTTTTGTAAACTGGCATATACTTTGAATATTATATAAAATGTTATAATTTTTTAAAAAAGTTGTGCAATTTAGCAAGACCCTGTTTTAATTATTAAAAAATACATAAAATTAAAAGGGTTCAGGATGAACCTTGGGTTCAATCCCTAGTACCACCCACCAAAAATTGTTGCCTTGAAGTTTATGATATAATTTGACAATTAATCTAAATCTACTTTCAAATACCAGTATACTACTTCACCTTATGATAACAAACTTCATAAAACCAAAATATGCTTAAGTCCCCCCTCTGCTCCCTTGTGTTGTTACTGTCCTTCATTTTACTTACACACACACACACACACCTCTAACTGAATTCTTTGTTGCCATTATTATTTTGAATAAACCATTACCTGTTAAATGAATTTAGGATGACAAATAAGCAGCTAGGTACAGTGGCACATTCCAGTAATCCTGATAACTCAGGTGACTGAGGCAGGAAGATCACAAATTTGAGGCCAACCTTAGCAACTTAGCAAGACCCTATCTCAAAATAATAAAACATTAATAAACTGGGCGTGGTGACGCACCCTTGTAATCCTAGCGGCCAGGAGGCAGAGGCAAGAAGGATCACGAGTTCAAAGCCAACCTCAGCAATTTAGTGAGAACCTAAGCAATTTAATGAGACCCTGTCTTAAAATTTAAAAGGGGGAGGAACTGGGGATGTGGCTCAGTGGTTAAGGGCCCCTGGGTTCAATCTGAGGTACCAAAATAATTAATAATAATAATAGGACCAGGGATGTAGCTCAGTGGTAAAGCACCCCTGGGCTCAATCCCTCAATCCCTAGAACAAAAAAGAAAAGGGGAGACTGGGTGTGGTGGCGCACACCTGTAATCCCAGCAACTCAGGAAGCTGAGGCAGGAGGATGGCGAGTTCAAAACCAGCCTCAGCAATAGTGAGGCACTAAGCAGCTCAGTGAGACCCTGTTTTTAGATAAAATACAAAATAGGACTGGGGATGTGCTCAGTAGTTGAGTGCCCCTAAGTTCAATCCTCTGAAATCCCTCCCCACCAAAAAAAAAAAAAAAAAAAGAGGGGAGGGGAGCAGAGGGAAGTTTTATTTTACTTTCACTTCTTTTTCTTTCTTCCCTTCCATTCTCTCTCTCCCTCCCCTGTCCTGTAATTGAGCATTGAACCAGGGGCAAACTACCACTGAGCTACATTCCCAACCCTTTTTATTTATTTTTTTATGTTGAGGCAGGGTTCATTAAATTGGCCAAGCTGGCCTCAAACTTGTGATCCTCCTGTCTGCCTCCCTAGTAGCTGAGATTGCAGGCATGTGCCACTTAATCCTTTTCTGACCCTCCCTCACTCTTTATGCAAGGCTTAGTTTCTCAACCTTTTTAATTTTTCTTCTCTCTCAATTTCTTTTAACATTTCTTGAAAGGCAAGGCATCAAAATCCCTTGTTTTTAGTTTGAGAAAATGTTTCTTCTTCACTTTTAAAGAATAATTTACATAAGGTGCAGAATTTTAAGTTGGTCTTTCTTTTCTTTCTCTTTTAGCACTTTAAATAGTTCTCTGCACTGTCTTCTTGCTTACACAGTTTCCAAGGACAAGATGAATATAATTCTTGTCTATGCTCCTCTATAGGTAAAGTGTTTTTTTCCCTCCAACAACTTTCAAGAGTTTTTTTACTATATGCCTCCATATCATGTTTTCAAAATTTATTCTGCTTAGTGTTTTCTGAGTGTCCTAGATCTGTGGCTTCCTACCTGACATTAATTTTGGGAAAATTTCAATTCTTATTCCTTCAAATATTCTTCTGTTCCTGACTCTCTCTCTTCTCCTTCTTACAGTCCCATCACATGTATGTATGCCTTTTGTAGTCCACAGTTCTTGGATATTTTGCGCTTATCCACTTTTCCTTTGCTTTTCAGTTTTGAAAGTTTCTATTGTCATGTCCTCGAACTCAGAAATTCTTCCCTCAGATATGCCCAATCAGCTAATAAACCAGTCAAAAGCATTTTTCAGTTTCATTATAGTGAGGTTTTTTTTTTTTTTTTTTATCTTTAGCACTTCCTTTTGATTCTTAGACTGTCCTTGTGTTTGCATACATTATCCATCTGTTCTTGCATGCTGTTTACTCTTTCATGCAAGCCATTAGCATATTAATCATAATTTTTAAAAAAATTGTTAGCTGGGCTCAGTGGGAGGTGGGAGGTTTATGAGTTTGAGGCTAGCCTGGGAAACTTAGCCAGACCCCATCTCAAAAACAAACAAGAGAGGAGCTGTAGGACGGCTGGGGCAGCAGTGTTTTGCTGGCCCAACGACCATGGCAGTGTTTCACGACGAGGTGAAGATCGAGGACTTCCAATATGACGAGGACTCCAAAACGTATTTCTGCCCCTGCCTGTGTGGGGATAACTTTTCCATCACCAAGGAAGATTTGGAGAATGGGGAAGACGTGGCAACCTGTCCTAGCTGCTCTCTCATTATAAAAGTGATTTATGACAAAGATCAATTTATGTGTGGAGAAACAGTCCCAGCCCCTTCAACCAACAAAGAATTAGTAAAATGCTGAAGAAACCTTCAGAAATCCACATCCTGAACAGTTAAGAATGAGCCCAGATGGAAATATCAAATGCAGAGAAACTGATTTTTTTCAAGGGGACAGCTGTTTCGTGGATTGCCATTCTGTTTTCATGTGTATCTTTTCACCAACTGCTGAGTTCATCTTCAAATAGAGAAGTGAGCCCCAGACACACCATACCCAGATTTCATGTTTAGAACATTGAATTGGAAGCATACTTAATTATCCACCTGAATTTAAAGGAAGATAATTTTAAATCAGTGCTTTCTTTCCCTTAGTTATCATTTTTATACCTTAAACCTAATTCTGTATCTGATAACAGCATCATGTACCTCAGTCATTAGGATTTCTTAGTTAAAATGAGATTATATTTTTAATCAGTTTCTAAGATGGTTAAAATTAGCCCTTTCTTTGAAATTTGAATCAGCTTTATTATTCTAACTTAAAGAAAATCTATTGCTTTATCAGTACTGCACTCCGGATTCCCTCACCAAGCCAATTTCTCCAGTCTTGCCATTATTCGAATGTACATGTTCTGTTTAGCATGTCATTTGTGTTACACTTCATGCACAGAGTTCCAGTAAAGAGAAAAGATGGGCTACAGTTTCTCCATCACTACAAGTTAGTGAATAAGGAAGAAAAGTCTAAAGTGAAATGGTCAAAGAAGTGGCAATTCCTTATGTTGCTTAAAAATCATGACAAGATAAAAAAAAAAAAAAAGGAAGCAAAGTTGTTAATGAGAGGAGTTAAACATGCCAACTTAGTAAATGAATGCTTTAATTATTTTACCAGATCAGAGCAGATATTTTTGTATCTGGATTTTTGTTTATTTTTTGTTAAAGCTAATGAAATTGTAGTTCATAGAGGGGTTAATGCCAAGTCCCTGTGACTGGTGCCAGTGCTTTTAGCCTATCACAATATTGGGTCACTACTAAAAAGTAAAGCATCTACAGTGGAGAATGAACTTGAAAATGGGAGGCCTGTTCTGAGTAAATACATCCATATGGACACATCTAATAAGCCTCTATAGCATGCAACCAAACCAAACGTGCACTCCTACAGAGAAATGTTGCCATGAAGAAGAGAAATACATGAAGATAGACTACTGGTCTTCCTTTGCTAGAGTGCTGAGAGTAGCAAGAAATTAGAATCATGAGAAAATTGGAAAATTTCCATGATAAACACAACTTTGCTGCTTATATGAAAATGCACTGATAACTGGCAAGTTGTTTTGGGTGGTTCCTGTAATTAGAAAAGCATACTAGAGTATCGTGTTCTACACTGATTGATAAATGAACTACACACTCTTTGGAAGTTTAAATTAAAACAAGTGGATTTTTTTTTTTAATCCTGCAGCAGCATGGCTATATGCAGGCATTAGGTTGAGACATAATAAATCAAAATTGTATGCTAGATGTAATTGGTACATTATATGGTGTATTCATGATACAATGAGGAATCTCATTGGCTCTTTGGAACACTGTTAGCCCAGAAATAATCCACGCTCTTTGAAAAGCAAAGTGACTGCTCAGATGAACAGAGCAGGGTACAGGTTGATTCTCGTGGCAGCAACCTGCAAAGAGAAATGAACTGTTCCATGCTCATCATAGATGGTGCTAACATATAAACTTTCTCTGCTGCCAATGAACAGATAATCTTGATGTAGGTCTACTGTGAGCATAGACCAGAAAGAAAAGTTGCCCAAGTTCAAACATCCCAGGAGAAAAGAAATATAAACAGCTTTAGCAGTCAGTGATTGTTGATATACTGCAATAATAGAATGATTTTGTTTTAAAGCAACCGTGTTAAGTTTGAGAAAGAACATACCAGGAACTAATCCTATAGTAAGCAGAAAGTAAAACCAAGGTTTTTCAGGTATGACTGGAGTTCTGAGTGATGCTTGTGCCTTATTTAGCCCCACAGACATTTGTGGAGCCCCTCTGTGAACTGATTTAACCCAGTCTCTGGTTAGTTCTGGAGTCTGAGGCCAACCAGGCTGGTGGATCCCTCACCTGTACAGGTATAGGAGATGGGGTCAGAAGGTTTTCAGTTGTCAGTTCTCATTTCAGGTGTGCAAGCTTACTGGAATGGAATGGGTAATTAAAACCTTTATAAACTCAAAACTGTCTGAATCATGAATTACAGGAAATGGGAACTCCAGTTTTCATCAGTGACTTGATGCTACCACACTTCTGAGTTTGAAAATTAAGTTGGCTGTTTAAAGGATTCTGCGTATACTTTACATTCAGAAGCATTTTCTTAGCACCAAACATTTTTATAACTGTACATATTAATTTATTACCAGGATAAATTGTATTAGCATGCTAAATAAAATCTGATAATTTCAGTTCAAAAAACAAAACCAAAAAAAAACAAAAACAAAAAACAAACAAAAAGTTTCCTATCCTGATAATTTCAACATTCCTGTCATATCTGACTGTAGTTCTGATGCTTGTTCTTTTTAAACTATTTGTTGCCTTTTAGTATGCCTTGTAATTTTTTGTTGACAGGTGGATATGAATAAAATAACTACAGTAAATAGTAATTCACTTACTATTTATAAGGTGTAGGGAAAGAGGAAGTATTTTATAGTCCTGTGATTAAGTCTTCGTCTTTCATCATGTCCTCAAGCTCAGAGATTCTTCCCTCAAATGTGAACTAGTGCTTGCCAGTCTCAGTCCCCACCTTAGGTGGTAGAAAGGCTATGGGAGGCAGGTGCTGGGTATTGCCCTTTCCAACAGGTTAACACCAGTAAAATAGCCTCTTCTGAGGATAGGCCTTGTTAAGAACAGAGTAGTGACTTTTTCTCTCCTACTAGAATTATAAGGTTTTCTTCAATATTCACTGTGAAGACCTGGTAAATCTCCTGTGGATAAAACTTATGAACAAGTGGGAGACTGGCTGTGACTGGGTCTCTCTGGAGTTTTTAACTCTCATCATAGTCCACATTGAACCTTCAGCAGTTTATCAATTACAGTTGAGGTTTTCCTGGTTTGGCACTGGTTTCCATGGAAGTTTTTGCTTGTGAGTTTCTGATTCAGTAAGTTCTGATTCTGTTTCTGCCTCTCTGTCCCTCCAGTTTGGTGAGTGGTGATTTGTCCTGTAACCTCATTTTGCAGACAGATCTAAGAGTTGTTTTTTCAGTTTGTTGAGCTTTTTACTTGTTAGGACAGGGTGGCAACTCCTAACTTCTTTACATACCAGACCAGAAACTGGAATCAGTCTATTTTTATTATATGGAAACTATTCCATTGTATAACTAAACCACAAAATTTATGTATTCATTTTCTCATTAATGTCCATCTGTATCTAATTAGGAGTCAAAAACCAGACAGTAATTTGAACAGGTGAAACTATAAAACTGAAGGAGAGTATCCAAGGAAGAACAGACTTGGAAGGAGGTCTCTCTAGGATAGATTTAGACCTCTTCTGTGCCAGATATAGAGGAACTTGGGAGCCTGAAGCAGAAGGATCACAAGATGAAGGCCAGCCTGGGCAACTTAATGAGGCCCTAAGCAACTTAATGAGACCCTATCTCTAAATAAAATATAAAAAAAGGACTGGGGATGTGGCTCAGTAGTAAAGCACTCCTGGTTTCAATCCCTAGTATGCCCCCCAAAAATAAAAGAAGTTTTAAAAGGGTGAATTTTATATGTGAATTATATCTCACTTTTTAAAACTGTATGAGAGATATCCAAACCTTTAGCGATGCATTCTTAGTTGGTAAAACTGTAAGGAAATACCTGTTATAAAAATCAAGATAATGTTGACCTTAAGTGGGGAATGGATGGGGTTTTGACTGAGAAGATTATATATAGGCTTTGGAAGGTGGAACTGTTATTCTGGGTGCTATTTACACAGGTGCTTGCTATATAATTGTATTCCTTTATAACTAAACTGTGTCAGGGGAAGCAGCTGTTTCAAGGGCAATCCTCCAGTTCTTGTTTGTTGTTTCATTACAGCTTATTTCTTCGGGGTTCATGATGTCTTGCCTTTGAACTGTCTCCTCCATCCACTAAAATGCTTGATGAGTTTGAAAAGCCTACATCCTGGGCTGCTAGGTTTTCTGTCACATTTTTTTGTACTATTGAGCCACTTCTGGCTATCTTAAAGAGTTCTTCTCACTGATGTGATTTTTCTGGGGATAGAACTGGAAATGTAAGACATTAAGAAGAATTGTTTTAAATTTTTTATTTTATCTATATATATGTGGTGCTGAGAATCAAACTCAGTGCCTCACACTTGCTAGGCAAGTGCTCTACCATTGGGCTATAACTCCAGCCCTTAAATTTTTTTAAAATATTAATATTTTAACATCTTACACTCTTCCCCATGATAAAACCAAATCAAATGATTTTTATTCTGCCATAAATAGTAGCAACTTTGACCTTTTTAAGGCAAAGTAAATATTGAAGAAATAAAGGTAACATATTTTTAGGACTCAGCATCTGTAGTATGATGAAGAATTTCTGTGCTTTTTGTTCCAAGTTCCCGGACACTTCTAAAAGCTTTTGAATTTTCTGAGACTTAGTAGTGTTGCTTTGCTAATGAGGTGACTCATGGTGGGCCCCTAGGTAGTTTCCTCCTGAGGGCTGGTCACCAGAAAGACTAGCCATATAATTAGAGGGATGTGACTTTGGGCCAACCTGCCCTGCAGAAAGGGATAGTGGTCTAAGATTGAGTTTAACTATGTAATGAAATCCCAATAAAAACTCTGGACACCAAAGCTCAATAGAGCTTCCTGTTTGGTGAACACATTAATGAGTGGGAGGATGGCACTCCCTGATTCCACAAGGCGAGGACCCAGGAGTTCTACATTTCCTCCCAGACCTCACTCTCCCTACGTGTTCCTTTATAATAAAACTGTAATAATAAGTATAGTGTTTTCTTGAGCTCTGTGAGTTGATCTAGTGAACTCTTGAACCTTGGGAGACTATGAAATTCTCAATTTTATGACCAGTCAGAAGTATACGGGTCTCAGTGGCTCTGTACCCCCAAGTCTTAGGGTTAGTGTTGGAAGTAAGGCGGTCATATTGAGGACTTTGCTCTTAACCTGTGGAGTCTGCACTAAGGCTGTATGCTTGCTGTTCACCCAGTTGGAAGTTGTGTTAGAATAGATTTCAAACATCTACTGGGAACCTGGCCTGGAGGAAGGAATGCTCATTTGTTATCTTCTGGGTTGCCAGGTGGTAGGAATCCACCATGATTTCCCCTTGCATACAGAGGCTTTTTGCTAAAGATTTCAGTCTTCAGTCACATACACAATGACCTGTTTTTGCCTATATCCAGGCAACAACTGTGAAACTTGGAAACTATTTCCTTTCCTCCATGTTGGCCATATTTGGTATATAAAATGTTGAATTGTGAATCAACTCTTAAAAATTCTTCTGAGTAAATTTAAGAACCTTAAAAATTGATAAATTAAGAAATACTTATTAACACTATAATAAAGGTATAATGTATGATGGCTTTAATTCTGTAGGTGTAATCAAGGATTCAATTTAAGATTCAGAAAAAGCCTTTGATATAGAGGTGATTGTAAACTAATTCTAGATGAACACATTCGGATTTTGACCTTATGTAGTCCCTAATCACTTTTCATTTGGATTGTTGAACTTTTGGAGGTGGACACTTTTTCTAATGTATCACATTGTGCCTGTCATTCTACTAAGAATTTGTCAGTAACAACATTGTCCAAAATGGTTCTCTAAAGATGATTAATTGAAATGTAGGAGAAAATATTAAAACACTTGTATCATAAAATATAAGAATTGCATTTGGCTTTACAAATACTTAAGGTATGGGTTGACACTGGTTATTCCCATTAGCTCCATATGTCAGACTGTGTCATAAGTTGTACATGACATAGCATGAACAAAAAGTGGAGTTCCACAATACATCCTCAGTCATTCCTACCCTTCAGCATATCATAACATATTACAGTATTGCATTTTTACAATATTTTGTAATGGGCATGGAGGGGGTCTTTGAAAATGTGGTACAATAAGGAAATTAACTGGTTGTCTTGTAGCAAATTAAATTAATGGCCAAACTAAATGATGTAATATGGTTTTTAAAAATAAAATGTCCAAATTTTCTGATCTTTTCTATGCTAGCTAGTGATTTTTATAGTGTGCTATTTAAAAGATATTGGGGAAAGTTTAGAGCAAATATTCTTATCTGTCTTTTTAGAGTGAATGTGACATTTTAACATTGATTGGGAAGTGTCTACATTTAAAAAGAAAATTGTGCCACAGAGAACACATTTTGAAAGTGGAAGTTTACAAATATTTCCAATCTATTTGTGATTTTTGTTGACCAAAACATATGGTATCTATAAAAACTGATGAAACTGCTATTCTAAAACATTAGAAATAGACCATTTCTAGCCTTCCAAATGTAAGGTGAAAATATAAAACTATAATCTGTTTCTAAGAACTGCTTGTCATCATAGAAATATATCATCCTTTAAATGGAATTGAAAAACAAGTATCATGATCTAATAAATAGATTGAACAATGCACTTCTGTGGAAGCTACATGTCTCTGCAAGGTATATTTTTAATCTGTAATAAAACCAAGTCACAAAATCTAAATTTAAAAACCAAACCACAGGACTGGGGGCAAAGCTTAATGGTAGAAACTTCAACTAGCACGTGCAAGGCTCTGGGTCTGATCCCCAGTAACACGCATGCACACACACACACACAACCCCTAAGATTTCTAAAAATATTAGCCAACTTAATCACATTTCACTCTAAAGAAGAAAAAAGAATTTTGTACGATGGATAAAATATCTTAAATATTTGTTTTATTGATTTGTATTTAAACAGATTTCACTGAGACATATTATACAGTATTCAAAGTATACAGTTTGATAACAATATATGTAGATATACATCCATGAAACCATCACCACAAAGTAGTGAATGTATTTATCATCTCCCAAAGGTTTCCACTTAACCTTTTGTGACTCCTCCCAACTCTAGGCAACTACTCATCTGCTTTCTGTCACTTATAGACTAATTTGAATTTTGTAGAAATTTACCTAAGTGGAATTATATAGTTGTTTAACTATATATATATATATATATATATATATAGAGAGAGAGAGAGAGAGAGAGAGAGAGTTGTCCTTTGCATTTCCATATGAATTTTAAGATCAGATCATCAAAAAGGTTCTTTTGATTGGCATTGTAATTTGTAACTCAGAGAATTGACTTAATAATGTCAGATCTTCTGACCCTTGAGCATGGTTTATTTTTCCATTTATTTAGATCGTCTTTAATTTTTCTTGACAATGTTTTGCATAGCTTTTTACATCTTTTGTCAGATTTATCCCTAAGTGTTTCATAGTTTTAGGCAGTCCTAAATAGTAATTTTATTTTCAAATTCTGGCTATTCCTAATATGCATAACTATAATTGATTTTTGTATATTGATCTTGTATCCTGAAGCCTTGCTGACTCACTTATTGTAGTAGCTTCATTGTAGATTCTGTCAGATTGTTTACGTAAACATCCCTGTTGTCTATGAAGAAAGACAACATGCCTTATTCCACTGGCTGAATCTCCAGTAGAGTTTTGAATAGAAGATATCTTTGCTTTGTTCCTGGCTTAGAGCATTTTCATCTTTACTATTAACCATGGTATTAGCTGTAGTAATTAGTGCAGTTGCTGGATTGTGGTAAGACTGTGTTAACTTTATTAGAAACTGCTAACCTGTCTTACAAATGGCTATACCATTTTGTTTTCCTACCAACAATAACAAAAGTTTCCATTGTTCCCCATCCTCACCAGCACTGAGTATTGTCAGTTTTTATCCATGTGTATGATAAGTCATCGTTCAGTATATCTTCTTTGTGAGGTGGTTGTTCAGATCCTTTGCCCATTGTTCACTTAGGTATATTTTTTCTTATTATTGAGATTTAAGATTTTTTTTTTTTGTACACTTTGGATACAAGTCTTTTATCAGATGTGTGTTTTTACAAATTTTTTTTGTAGTCTGTGGCTTATCTTTTCCATTTGCTCAATAGTATCACTTGTAGAGCAGAATTTCTTAATTTTAATGCAGTTCAATTTGTCAATTTTTTCTTTCATTGATTGTGCTTTTGGTTTCATATCTAAAATTTCAGTGCCAAACCCAAGGTCACCTAGATTTCTGTTATCTGCTAGAAGTTTCATAGTTTTGATTTCATAGTTTTGTAGATCAATCTTACATCAGGATCATTTACACAATCCATTTTGAGTTTATTTTTGCAAAGTTTGGATTCATTTGCTTACATATCAGTATTCAGTTACTCTAGCACCATTTGTTGATAAGACTGCCTTTTCTCCATTGAATTGCCTAGTTATATTTCTGTGAGTCTGTTTCTAGCTTCTCTCCTCTGTTCCACTGCTCTGTGTTTCTGATCTTCCACTTACACCATGCTTGATTGCTGTAGCTTTATAGTGAATCTCAATATTGGGCAGTTCCACACCTCCAGCTTTATTCTTCTTCAGTATTTTGCTGGCTATTCTGACTATTTTGCCTCTCAGTATAAGCTTTAGAATCAGTTTGTCAATATTCACAATCTAGCCTGTTTGAATTTTCATTTGTATTGCATTTAATCTATAGATGAAATTGGAAAGAACTAACATTTTAGTAATATTGGATATTCCAAATCATGAACATGCAGTAATCTCTTCATTTATTTAGATCTGTATATCCTTTTTTTCAGTACTTGGGATTGACCACAGGGCACTTTACCACCAAGCTACATTCCCAGCCCATTTTTTTTTTTTTTTTTTTTTTTTTTTTTTGAGACAGGCTCTTGCTAAGTTGTCAGGTCTGGCCCCAAACTTGCAATCCTTCTGACTTAGCTTTCCAGGTTGCTGGGATTATAGGCGTGTATTACTGCACCCAACTTCAGATTTCTTGAGAGTTTTATAATATACAGCATATAGAGTCTTAAGCATATTTTGCTAGATTTATTCATGAGTATTTCATTTTTTGTTAATGATGTTGTAGTTCACCCCTCCTTTGGTACTGGGAATGGAACCCAGGAGAGCTCTACCACTGAGTTATATGCCCCTGCCCACCCTCTGCACAGTCCTTTTTAAAAATCCTTTGTTTTGAGACAGGGTCTCCCTAAGTTGCTGAGGCTAACCTCAAACTGGCTAACCTCCTGCTTCAGCCTCCTGAGTAGCTGGGATTAGGGGTATGCATCACCCTGCACAGCAATGATGTTTTTAATTTCAAATTCCAGTTGTTCACTGCTGGTATCAAAGAACACAGTTGATTTTTTTATATTAGCTTTGTATCTGCAGCCTTATCAGACTTGCTTCTTAGGTCCCTGAGCAGTATTTATTGATTCTTTAGGATGTTCTACATAGACTTCTTTAAAAAAGATAAGTTTTATTTTCACTTTTCCAATCTGTTTACCTTTTATTTTCTTGCCCTGTCTTATTTCACTAGCTGGGACTTCCAGGATGAATCATTGCCTTGTTCCCATTCTTAGAGGAAAAGTATTCAGTTTCTCATCATTAAGTGTGATGTTAGCTATATGTCTTCCTTAGATGTTCTTGAATTTCAGGACATTCTCTGTTCCTAGTTTGCTGACTTTTTATCAGAAAAGTTCTTAGTGGGTGTTAGATTTTTCTTTTAATTCTTTTTCTTTTCTTTCCTTTCTTTCTTTTCTTTTCTTTCTTTTTTTTTTTTTTTCCTTTCCCCACCCCCTGCAGCACTTAGGACTGAACTCAGGGCCTTGTGTGTGCCTCAGGGTACTCTATTACTGAGCTACATACCCGGCCCAGTCAAATGCTTTTTCTCATCACTTTTTATAATAATATGGTTTTCTTCTGTAGTCTGTTGATAGAGTAGATTGTATTAATTTTTCAATGCTAAAACGGCCTTACCATACCTGGAGTAAATTCTACTTGGTTACCATATGGTGTTTGTGGGGTTTTTTTGTTGGTTTGTTTTTGTTTGGTACTGGGGGTTGAATCCAGAGGTACTTTACCACTGAGTTACATCCCCAGTCCTTTATATTTTTTAGAGACAGGGTTCACTAAATTGCTGAGTGTCTCACTAAGTTGCTGAGACTGGCCTCAAACTTGTGAGCCTCCTTCCTTAGCCTCTCAAATTGCTGGGGTTAAAGGTATGTGCCACCAATCCTGGCAGTACATACTTTTTATGCTTTGTTAGATTTGATATTTGTAACATGTTACTGAGTTTTTAAAAATTTTTTTTCTCTGTGCCAGGAATTGAATCCAAGGCCTTGTGCATGCTAGGCAAGTACTCTACCACTGAGTTACATCACCAGCCCCTAACATTTTTTTACATCTATGTTCATAAGAAATATTGGTCTGTACTTTTCTTTTCTTATAATATTTTTATTTAATTTGGGCATTAAGATATTACTGGCCTCATAGAATGAGGTAGGAAGTATTCTTTTTATATAGTGTCAGATCTCACAGATTAAAGGTTCAGTACCCAAGAATGCCTCCCCTAGTTTAGATACCAGTTGCAAGCAACAGGTTGTTTTATCTGTGCTTCTTACTTACTGACTCTCAATTAAAGTCAGCCCCCTCCTTCGGTTTGATTAATTTTTTGAGCAGCTCACAGAACTCAGGGAAACATGTTTACCAATTTATGTTAAAGGACCTTTTAAAGGATACAAATAAGGGATGCTTTAGGTGAAATGTGGGAGAAGGAGCATGGAGCTTTTAGCCCTCTTCAGCCATGCCACCCTCTAGAAATTTCCCACCATAATCACCTGTCCAGAAGCTATCCAAGTCCTAGGTCCTGTGGGTTTGTATGGAAACTTCATTGCTCAGGCATGATTGCTAATTGCTTGGGTAGGGAAGACCAACAAGGCCTGTCTATTCAGATTCTTCTTGGCTTGTTGGGGCCACACTCCATCCTTCAGAGTATGGCTTAGGACTCCTCTAGAATGAGGAGGATCTTATAACTTACTATCAGACAAGGTAGTGTCAAAAAATTCTTATATCATCAGTTTCAAAACAGAAAGGTGGGACAAGATTAGACTTATCCAGGGGAAAAGAAATTCTGGTTCTTATGGTCTGTTTAGGGAGGTAGTTATGAGGCAGGAACCATAGACAAAAACAACAACAACAAAAAATACATATATATGTGTGTGTGTGTGTATGTATATATATATATATATATATAAAATACTACACCATTTTATAGACTTTATTGGTTTGTGGACTGTAACTCTTTGTTGTTTAGTGGTTGTATTAGCATTTGTAGGATGTGTCTCTAACCTATCACTATCTCCCTTCAAATAATATTATATCACTTGGCATAAAGTATATCTTCTGTTCTCTCTTCCTACACTTTGTTATTATTTTTAGATTTTTAATTCTCATGTTATAAATACCATACCACCATAATATTATTCTGCTTAAGCATTTATTTTTATTATTACTATTATTATTATTATCATTATTATTGGTAGTGTACTGGGGATTGAACCCAAGGTTGCTCTACCAATGAGCTACATCCCCAGATCTTTTTATTTTATTTTATTTTTCCATTTTGAGATAGGATCTCCCAAAGTCGCCCATGCTGGCTTAGAACGTGTGATCCTCCTGATTTCTTAGCCTCCTGGCTTAGCTAGGATTACACCCAGTTCATTTAATTTTTTTAAAGAGATTTGAATTTAAACAAGTAGTAATAAATAAAACCTTACATATTTTCCTATGCAGTTCACTTTTCTAGCTCTCTTCATTTTTATGTGTGTGTGTATCCTTATTTCCACCTGGTATCATTTCCCTTCTGCATAAAGGACAGTTTTTAAACTATTCTTATAGTGTGGTTGTTGAAGATATCATTTACCTTTTTTTTTTTTTTTTTTTTTAATCTGTAAAGGTTTTTAATGACTTTGAACCCTTACTACCAAAATTTGACCAAACTTTAACCTATGTTAAGGGCCCAGTCCACCATAAAATTGCTTCATTTTAGACACCAGTCACAAACTTGGGGGGTTCTCAGGCCACATACTTCTGATCAACTCTGTGTGTCACTGTTATAGATGTCTCTGAAGAAGGGTCAGATGAGTTTCCGGAAGAAAGGGGAACTTGACTCAGGACCGGTGGTGGAGTTCTTGGAAAAGAATTTCAGCACACACCAGTCAGAGATATAATAGACAGAGGTTTATTCAAGGAAGCAGAGGCACCTTCAAGGGAGAATGGGGGCTATCTCCAGAAGGAGAGACAGCAGTGTGTTGGTGTGGGCGTTAATATTCACAGAGTAGCAGGGGCTGGGCTAGAGGAGTCAGGGCAGAATTACACAATTCAGCACCAGTTTTTCCAGCACTTAACACATTGCTTCATGTTACTTTTTGAAGACCAAGGCATGGGTCAAGGGCACAGGCCTCTGGTCTAGACTGGGTTGCTCAGGATTTCCAAGGGTTCATGGGTGTTTCCTGCATTTCAGTGGTTTATGGATACATCTCTTGAGACAGTCTATCTTTCCTTTTCTGTATTCCCAAATTCCTATCTCTAATACAAATTAAACATTTCCCACTATGTCTCAGGTTCAGTAATTCACTAGAATGATTCTCTTTAAAGCTCAGGTAAGCACTATACTGACCATTACTGTTTTATTACAGTAAAAAAGATACAAATCAGGACCAGCCTAAGAAACAGATATATAGGGTCCCAAATTTGAAATTTCCATTATTCGTTCTTATAAAGTCTGAATCTCATCATCCTCCCAGCATATTGATATGTAACAGCACACAAAGATTATTAACCAAAGACGCTCACCAGGGGTTTGTATACAAGTATTTACTGGGGATTCATTGCATCTGCATGATCAATTGAACCTGATTGAACTCAGTCTTTGACCTCCTTCCCGCTTCCAGGACCTGGTGTCAAGTAGCTCAGAGTCTTAACCTGATTTGGCCAGCCCCCACCCTGAGTCCACCCTGAGCCGTCTCATTAGCATAAAGCATCTGGACCTGCCATGAATAACAAAGATACTCCTATGACTTGAATTTAGAGGCTTCATCCCTGGAACTGGGAACAGAAGCCAGTCAAATTCTTCACTCCCCCGAATATAAGAACTCTCATTTGGCAGAATTCTTTTTTTCTTTTCATAATTTAAAGATGTTACTCCACTGTCTTCTTGCATCAATTCCAATGAGAAATCTCCTGTAATCACTTTTGTTCATCTATATGTATCTTGTCCCTTTTACCCTACCCATGACTCCTTTTGGAGTTTTTTTTCATTAATTTGAGTTTTAAGCTCTTTGATTATGATGTGCAGTTCTTGTGTAGTGTTCTCTTTCTTTCCTCTCTTGAGGTGCTGGGCATTTGTGCATGCTAGTCAAATGCTTTACCACTGAGCTATACTCCCAAACTCTCTTATACTTGGGTTTCTTGGAAATTCTTAGATGTGTCTTAAATAGTTTTCATCAAATTTGAAAAATTGCTGGACAGTATTTCTTCAAATATTTCATCTGTATCTCCTCTTTTCTTCCCACTTGAAGTTGTACTACAGCTTAGTGATGCTCTATTTTTTGCCATTTTTTCCCCTTTTGGTGTTAATTATTTCTGATATATGTGTGTTTTATGTATTGCCAGCTTTCTTAAGAGCGTCAGGGAGATTCTTTGTGCCTCTGTGTATTTTCCCCTATAATCAGTACCAATCAGACCTGGTCCTGGGAAGGTTAGTCATTGTAGGATACTCAGGTCCAGGGATTTTCTTGTGGCTTTACGTGGATAGTTTGGGGAACCCACCAAGAGCAGTTAGCATTAAATGTCAAGTGTCAGGCTATGGATATAGATAGGGCAACCCTAATTAGAAAATCTAAAATGCTCCAAAAGCAAACTTTTTGAGCACCAACATGACAATTCTAAGCATTTCAGGTAAGTAATGCTCAACTTGTACTTGTTAATCTTTGAGATGACGTATCCAAAAAGCATAGGTGTTTTGTTTTGTTTATTTGCTTGCTTTCATGTTTGTTTGTTTATTTCTTAAGGCCTTAATATTTTCTGAGAAGGTCTGATCCTTATTAAGTCCTGGCTAAGGAAGCAACTACTCAAGATCACTTACTTTTCTTGTACCCAAGCAGCCTCTTGTGCCCAGCAGAGGGGAATTATCATAAGGGATTGCCCTAGATAGAGAGCATGGAAAACTCAGAGCTAATTGTATCAGTGGGATAGGTTTCCTGAAGAGGTAGGTCCTCAAGGAGAAGTAAACCTCAGTTCAGGTCACTGGAAGGGGCATAGGTTCTTGAGGTTTGCTACAGAAAGGAATTTAAGAAGAGGCCAGAATGAGAGACAAGATTAATATTATTAAGAGAAAGCAAGAAGTACACGATCTGAAAGATAGAGTGGACTGTGAGCTTTAAAGAAGATTTATGCATTGATTTATCTTAGTATGGAAAATATGTATGTGTAAAATCTATATTTTTTTGTTTTCCTTTGTGTAGTCACTTTTTAACATGTTAATCATTACCTACTGGGGGTGGGGTTTTTTTTCTTTCTTTCTTTCTTGAAAAATTTTCTTCTGAAAAATCTCTCTTGATATCCCTATCTGGGGATTTCATCAAACAATGCTATGTTTGTGTAGCATTGAGGGTTACTATGGGTATTACTTTTTATTTGTTCTTTCTGGTTTTTCATGACAGAAAGTATTTTGACATATCATATATACATGGAGTATAATTTCCCTTTTTTATGGTTGTACATGATGCGGAGTTACACTGGTCGTGTATTCATATATGAACATAGGAAAGTTATGTGTGATTCATTCTGCTGCCTTTCCCATTCTCATCCCGCTCCTTTCCCCCAACTCCCCTATGTCCAATCCAGTGAACCTTCCCTAACCCCAACCCTAACTCCTATCGTGGGTATTATTGGAAATATGACATATGTATGGAGTAATCAGAACCCAAGATTACAGAAAAATCCATTTGTTGAGCAAAGCATTTTGGGGCCTGTTTAGGCCCAATTCAGGAGATAAGTTGTTTATGGACCTGCAGGTAAGGTCTGATACTGATATTCTGCCCATGTCCTGCATGGGGAGGGAGTGGGTAATCGTCAGAGATGTGGGCTAGCTGGAAATAAAAGCTGGAAAAGTAGTATTTAAAAATAAGATAGGGATAGTAGGAACATACCTGAACATTGTAAAGGCTATTTATGCTAAGCCCATGGCCAACATCATTCTTAATGGAGAAATACATTCCCTTTAAAAAACGGAAACAAGACAGGGATGTCCTCTTTCACCACTTCTATTCAACATTGTCCTCGAAACTCTAGCCAGAGCAATTAGGCAGACTAAAGAAATTAAAGGGATACGAATAGGAAAAGAGGAACTTAAGCTGTCACTATTTGCGGATGACATGATTCTATATTTAGAGGATCCAAAAACCTCCTCCAGAAAACTTCTAGACCTCATCAATGAATTCAGCAAAATGCAGGCTATAAAATCAACACACATAAATCTACAGCATTTTTATACACAAGCGATGAAACAGCTGAAAGGGAAATAAGGAAAACAACTCCATTTGCCTCAAAAAAAATAAAATACTTGGGCATCAATCTAACCAAAGAGGTAAAAGATCTCTACAATGAAAACTACAAAACATTGAAGAAAGAAATTAAGGAAGACCTTAAAAGATGGAAAGATCTCCCATGTTCTTGGATAGGCAGAATTAATATTGTCAAAATGGCCATACTACCAAAAGTGCTATACAGATTTAATGCAGTTCCAATTAAAATCCCAATGATGTACCTCACAGAAATAGAGCAAGCAATCATGAAATTCATCTGGAAGAATAAGAAACCCAGAATAGCTAAAGCAATCCTTAGCAGGAAGAATGAAACAGGGGGTATCGCAATACCAGAACTTCAACTATGCTACAAAGCAATAGTAACAAAAACAGCATGGTATTGGCACCAAAATAGACAGGTAGATCAATGGTACAGAATAGAGGACACGGTCACAAACCCAAATAAATACAATTTTCTAATACTAGACAAAGGTGCCAAAAATATGCAATGGAGAAAAGATAGCCTCTTCAACAAATGGTGCTGGGAAAACTGGAAATCCATATGCAACAGAATGAAACTAAACCCCTATCTCTCACCCTGCGCAAAACTCAACTCACAATGGATCAAGGACCTTGAAATCAGACCAGAGACCCTGCATCTTATAGAAGAAAAAGTAGGTCCAAATCTTCACCTTGTTGGCTTAGGTTCAGACTTCCTTAACAGGACTCCCATTGCACAAGAAATAAAAGCAAGGATCAATAACTGGGATAGATTCAAACTAAATAGCTTTCTCTCAGCAAAGGAAACTATCAGCAATGCAAAGAGAGAGCCTACAGAGTGGGAGAATATCTTTGCCACTCATACTTCAGATAGAGCACTAATTTCCAGTATCTATAAAGAACTCAAAAAACTCTACACCAAGAATACAAATAACCCAATCAACAAATGGGCTAAGGAAATGAACAGACACTTCACAGAAGAAGATGTGCAAGCAATCAACAGATTTATGAAAAAATGTTCACCATCTTTAGTAATAAGAGAAATGCAAATCAAAACTACACTAAGATTCCATCTCACCCTAATTAGAATGGCAATTATCAAGAATACAAGCAACAATAGGTGTTGGAGAAGATGTGGGGAAAAAGGTACACTCATACATTGCTGGTGGGACTGCAAATTAGTGCAGCCACTCTGGAAAGCAGTGTGGAGATTCCTTAGAAAACTTGGAATGGACCCGCCATTTGACCCAGCTATCCCACTCCTCGGCCTATACCTAAAGGACTTAAAATCAGCATACTACAGAGATACAGCCACATCAATGTTCATAGCTGCTCAATTCACAATAGCCAGACTGTGGAACCAACCTAGATGCCCTTCAATTGATGAATGGATAAAGAAACTGTGGTATATATACACAATGGAATATTACTCAGCTATAAAGAATAATAAAATTATGGCATTTGCAGGCAAATGGATGAAATTGGAGAATATCATGCTAAGTGAGATAAGCCAATCTCAAAAATCCAAAGGACGAATGATCTCACTGATAAGAGGATGATGACACTTAATGGGGGGTTGGCGGGGGGCAAGAATGGAGGAAGGAGGGACTGTATAGAGGGAAAAGAGAGTTGGGGGGGACAGAAAAAAATAACAGAATGAATCAAACATCATTACTCTATGTAGATATATGAATATGCAAATGGTATGCTGTTACTCCATGTACAAACAGAAACAACATGTATCCCATTTGTTTACAATAAAAATAAATTTTAAAAAAAGCATCCAATAGAGGGTTTTTCAAGATGGCGGCCTAGAGGGTGGCTGCATTACGTGTTGCTCCAGAACTCAGGATTCAAGAGAGGAGATATTGAGACGCTTGGGACCAACTCAAAGTAGCCGGGTGACTCTCACCCCCTGGGGGGGCATCCCGGATGGGACGGGCGTCCCGGATCGCAGGAAACTTTGTGAAGTAGAACTGCCGGCGAGACGCCCCTCCCCCCGCTGGAGCGCCATAGAGGAGGCCGCTCGGCACAGCGCTGGGACTCGGAGCAGCCACTGGGGCTCCGGCGGCTGCCCGGGGGAGGAGTGGCGGGGAGAACTGTGTGGACTCAGGACACCGGGGCCTGCCCTGAGGAGGAGGAGAGGAGCGTGGCCACTTGGATTCGGAGAGACTGCACCAGAGCTGCAGGCGGTTGCCAGAGGAGAAGCTGCGCGACGAGCTGTTTGGAATCAGAACGACGCTTCTGAACACCGGGGCCTGCCCTGAGGACAAGGAGGAAGAGGAGCGGCCGCTTGGATTCGGGTGACTACACGGGAACTACAGGCAGTTGCCAGAGAAGGGGCTGCGTGGCGAGCTGTTTGGACTCTGACCACTTCTGAACCCCGGGGCCCGCCCGGAGGAGTAGGAGAAGGAGGAGAAGGAGCGCGGCGGGTCCTTTGGACTCGCAGTGACTGCATTAGCGCTCCAGGCGGCTGCTCAGAGGAGAAGGCGAGTGGTGAGTTGTTTGGTCTTAAAGTGACAGCTCCTGAACACAGGGGGGCTGCCTGGAGGAGAAGCGTGGTGGGACGCTTGGTCTTGAGGGGCCACACCAGAGCTCCGGGCGGTGCCCAGAGGACCCGTGCAGCGGGTCACGTGGATTCAGAGCCACTCAGAGGGACTGCTCCTGAACACCCGGGGGGTTATCTGGAGAAGGAGGAGGAACGGGGAGGGTCACTTCGACTCGGAGTGATTGATTGCCCCGGGCTACGGGTGGTTGGTGGGAGGAGGAGGCACGAAGTGAGTTTCTTGGACTCCTAGTGACCGCACCGGCATACTGGGCGGCTGTCTGGAGGAAGAGGCCTGTGGCGGGTCTCTGGGACTCAGAGCGATTGTTCGGGGCCACAGGTGGCTGCTCAGAGGAGGGGCCACGCAGCCAGGCGATTAGGTGCAGAACAGGGTCCCAGGATCTAGGAGGCTTCTGGGTGGAAGAGTCGCACAGAGACAGGCTTAGGGCGGAGCGAAGGTTCCAGGCCTATGGGCAAATTCTCTGAGGAGGGGCAGCCTAAGGAGATTCATCTGCGAAGGGTGAGGCTCCCAGGCCCAGGAGGTAGGGCCGGGCCCCTGGAAACTTTGCAGAGGAAGGCAGCCCAGCCCAGGCAGTAGCTGTAAATTGAGGGGAACCTCTAGGAGGAAACTGACCAGCGAGACCTCCCCACTGGGTGAGTCTTCCCTGCCTGGTGAGGTTTCCCCACAAGGACGGTAAAACCAGAGACTCAGGCCCAAACAGGCCTTGCCTCAGCCCACAGCCTAGGTCCCCTTTGGATGACCATTGGTCAACAAGTGGAGGCACCTCTGCCCACTAGCAGGGAATATACCCCACCTGAAGGCCACCACTCCTAGAGAGGCAGCTTCCTTGTGGAGCACCGCATTATCAACCTCCTCCAAGACTTCAGCCTACTGAAGGCTAAGAGGGGATATATATAGAAATCTTCAGGGTCATTGTAAATCAACAGAGGAAATCTGCAATATCTCAGCGGTCCACTGATATCTGAACAACATGAGAAAACAAGGAAAGAAAATGCTGCAAACAAATCTAGATGTTACATCAATAAAACCCAATGACAGCATGGCAGAAGAAATGACAGAAAAGGAGTTCAGAATGTACATAATTAAAATGATCAGAGAAGCAAACGAGGAGATGAAAGAGCAAATGCAAGCATTGAATGATGAGATGAAAGAGCAAATGCAAGCATTGATTGATCGCACCAATCGACAGTTAAAAGAGCAAATACAGGAAGCAAAAGATCATTTCAATAAAGAGTTAGAGATATTGAAAAAAAACCAAACAGTAATCCTTGACATGAAGGAAACAATAAACCAAATGAAGAACTCCATAGAAAGCATATCCAATAGGATAGAACACCTGGAAGACAGAACCTCAGACATTGAAGACAAAATATTTAACCTTGAAAACAAAGCTGAACAAACAGAGAAGATGGTAAGAAATCATGAACAGAATCTACAAGAACTATGGGATATCATGAAAAGGCCAAATTTAAGAATTATTGGGATTGAGGAAGGCCTAGAGAAACAAGCCAAAGGAATGAACAACCTATTCAATGAAATAATATCAGAAAATTTCCCAAATCTGAAGAATGAAATGGAAAATCAAGTTCAAGAGGCTTACAGGACTCCAAATACACAAAATTACAACAGACCCACACCAAGGCACATTATAATGAAAATACCTAACATACAAAATAAAGACAGAATTTTAAAGGCTGTGAGAGAAAAGAACCAAATTACATTCAGGGGGAAACCAATACGCATATCAGCAGATTTTTCAATCCAGACCCTAAAAGCTAGAAGGTCCTGGAACAACATTTTTCAAGCCCTGAAAGAAAATGGATGCCAACCAAGAATCTTATACCCAGCAAAACTTACCTTCAAATTTGACGATGAAATAAAATCCTTCCATGATAAACAAAAGCTAAAAGAATTTACAAAAAGAAAGCCAGCATTACAGAACATTCTCAACAAAATATTCCATGAGGAAGAGATGAAAAACAAAGAAGCAAATCAGCAAAGGGAGGAATTATCCTAAAGGAATTGTCAAATAAAGGAGGAAACAAGTTGTGTCAAACAAATAAATAAACAAAATTTTAAAAATGAACCAAATGACCGGGAAACCAAATCATTTCTCTATAATAACCCTGAATGTTAATGGCCTGAATTCATCAATCAAAAGACATAGACTGGCAGACTGGATTAAAAAGAAAGATCCAACAATATGTTGCCTGCAAGAGACTCACCTCATAGAAAAAGATACCCATAGATTAAAGGTGAAAGGATGGGGAAAAACATACCATGCACATGGACTCAGCAAAAAAGCTGGAGTATCCATCCTCATTTCCGATAATGTGGACTTCAAGCCAAAGTTAGTCAGAAGGGATAAAGAAGGTCATTTCATACTGCTTAAGGGAAGCATAAATCAGCAAGATATAACAATCATAAACATCTATGCCCCAAACAGTGGCTCATCTATGTATGTCAAACAAATCCTTCTCAATTTCAGAAACCAAATAGACCACAACACAATAATACTAGGTGATTTTAACACGCCGCTCTCACCACTGGACAGATCTTCCAGACAAAAATTGAGCAAAGAAACCATAGATCTCAACAACACAATCAATAATTTAGACTTAACGGACATTTATAGAATATTCCATCCAACCAAGAGTGAATACACTTTCTTCTCAGCAGCACATGATCCTTCTCTAAAATAGACCATATATTATGCCACAAAGCTAATGTTAGCAAATACAAGAAGATAGAGACACTAGCATGTATTCTATCACATCATAATGGATTGAAGTTAGAAATAAATGAAAGAGTAAAACACAGAAACTATTCCAACATCTGGAGATTAAACAATATGCTATTATATGATGAATGGATAACAGAAGATATTAGGAAGGAAATTAAAAAATTCTTAGAGGTAAATGAGAACAAAGAAACATCATATCAAAACCTCTGGGACACTATGAAAGCAGTACTTAGAGGGAAATTTATTTCATGGAGCGCATTTAATAAAAGAAGTAAAACTCAACAAATAAACAACTTAACACTACAGCTCAAAGCCTTAGAAAAAGAAGAACAGAACAGCACCAAAAGTAGTAGAAGACAGGAAATTGTTAAACTCAGAGCTGAAATCAATGAAATTGAAACAAAAGAAACAATACAAAAAATTGACAAAATAAATAGTTGGTTCTTCGAAAAAATAAACAAAATTGATAAACCTTTAGCCACACTAACAAAGAGAAGACGAGAGAAAACCCAAATCACTAAAATTCGGAATGAACAAGGAAATATCACTACAGACAGGATGGAAATACAAAACATAATTAGAAGCTATTTTGAAAATCTATACTCCAACAAAATAGAAAATTTCGAAGACATCAACAGGTTTCTAGAGACTTATGAATTGCCTAAACTGAATGAGGAGGACATAAACAATTTAAATAGACAATTTCAAGTACTGAAATAGAAGAAGTCATCAAAAGCCTACCAACAAAGAAAAGTCCGGGACCAGATGGGTTCTCAGCCGAGTTCTACAAAACCTTTAAGGAAGAGCTCATTCCAATACTTCTCAAAGTATTCCATAAAATAGAAGAGGAGGGAACCCTCCCAAACTCATTCTATGAAGCCAATATCACACTGATACCTAAACCAGACAGAGACTCATCAAGGAAAGAAAATTTCAGACCAATATCCTTAATGAACATCGACGCAAAAATTCTCAACAAAATTTTAGCAAATCGCATACAAAAACATATTAAAAAGATAGTGCACCATGATCAAGTGGGTTTCATCCCAGGGATGCAAGGTTGGTTCAACATCAGGAAATCAATAAACGTAATTCACCATATTAATAGACTTAAAGTCAAGAATCACATGATTATTTCAATAGATGCAGAAAAAGCATTTGATAAAATACAGCACCCCTTCATGCTCAAAACACTAGAAAAAATAGGGATAGTGGGAACATTCCTTAACATTGTAAAGGCCATTTATGCTAAGCCCATGGCTAATATCATTCTAAATGGTGAAAAACTGAAAGCATTCCCCCTAAAAACTGGAACAAGGCAGGGATGCCCTCTTTCACCACTTCTATTCAACATCGTTCTTGAAACTCTGGCCAGAGCAATTAGACAAACCAAAGAAATTAAAGGGATACGAATTGGAAAAGAAGAACTCAAACTATCCCTGTTCGCTGATGACATGATTATATATTTAGAGGAACCTGGAAATTCCACCAGAAAACTCTTAGAACTCATAAGTGATTTCAGTAAAGTAGCAGGTTACAAGATCAATGCCCATAAATCCAACGCATTTTTATACATAAGTGATGAATCTTCAGAAAGAGAAATTAGGAAAACTACCCCATTCACAATAGCCTCAAAAAAAATAAAATACTTGGGAATCAATCTCACAAAAGAGGTGAAAGACCTCTACAATGAGAACTATACAACACTAAAGAAAGAAATTAAAGAACACCTTAGAAGATGGAAAGATCTTCCATGTTCTTGGATAGGAAGAATTAATATTGTCAAAATGGCCATACTACCTAAAGTGCTATACAAATTCAATGCAATTCCAATTAAAATCCCAATTGTGTACCTTACAGAAATAGAGCAGGCAATTATGAAATTCATCTGGAAGAATAAGAAACCCAGAATAGCTAAAGCAATCCTTAGCAGGAAGAGTGAAACAGGGGGTATTGCAATACCAGATCTTCAACTCTACTACAAAGCAATAGTAACAAAAACGGCATGGTATTGGTACCAAAATAGAAAGGTAGATCAATGGTACAGAATAGAGGACACGGACACAAACCCAAATAAATACAATTTTCTCATACTAGACAAAGGGGCCAAAAATATGCAATGGAGAAAAGATAGCCTCTTCAACAAATGGTGCTGGGAGAATTGGAAATCCATATGCAACAGAATGAAACTAAACCCATATCTCTCACCATGCACGAAACTAAACTCAAAATGGATTAAGGACCTCGGAATCAGACCAGAGACCCTGCAGATTATAGAAGAAAAAGTAGGTCCAAATCTTCACCTTGTTGGTCTAGGATCAGACTTCCTTAACAGGACTCCCATAGCACAAGAAATAAAAGCTAGAATCAATAACTGGGATAGATTCAAACTAAAAAGCTTTCTCTCAGCAAAGGAAACTATCAGCAATGCGAAGAAAGAGCCTACAGAGTGGGAGAATATCTTTGCCAATCATACTTCAGATAGAGCACTAATCTCCAAAATCTATAAAGAACTCAAAAAACTCTACTCCAAGAATTCAAACAGTCCAGTCAACAAATGGGCTAAGGAAATGAATAGACACTTCACAGAAGAAGATCTACAAGCAATCAACAAACATATGGAAAAATGTTCAACATCTCTAGTAATAAGAGAAATGCAAATCAAAACCACCCTAAGGTTCCATCTCACCCCAATTAGAATGGCGATTATCAAGAATAAGAGCAACAACAGGTGTTGGCGAGGATGTGGGGAGAAAGGTACACTCATACACTGCTGGTGGGGCTGCAAATTAGTGCAGCCGCTATGGAAAGCAGTGTGGAGATTCCTTAGAAAACTTGGAATGGAACCACCATTTGACCCCGCTATCCCACTCCTTGGCCTATACCCAAAGGACTTAAAATCTGCATACTACAGAAATACAGCCACATCAATGTTCATAGCTGCTCAATTCACAATAGCCAGACTGTGGAACCAACCTAGATGCCCTTCAATTGATGAGTGGATAAAGAAACTGTGGTATATATATACTATGGAATATTACTCAGCCATGAAGAATGATAAAATTATGACATTTGCAGGCAAATGGATGAAATTGGAGAATATCATGCTAAGTGAGATAAGCCAATCTCAAAAAGCCAAAGGACGAATGATATCGCTAATAAGTGGAGGTTGACACATAATGGGGGGGAGGGAAGGGTTAGAGTTAGGGTTAGGGAGGGGGGCAAGTATGGAGGAAGGAACTACTGTATAGAGGGTAAAGAGGGGTGGGAGGGGTGGGGGGAAGGGAAAAAAAATAACAGAATGAATCAAACAACATTGCTCTATGTAAATTTATGATTACACAAATGGTATGCCTTTACGCCATGTACAGAGAAACAACATGTATCCCATTTGTTTACAATAAAAAAAAAAAAAGAAGAAGAACAGAACAGCACCAAAAGTAGTAGAAGACAGGAAATAGTTAAACTCAGAGCTGAAATCAATGAAATTGAAACAAAAGAAACAATACAAAAAATTGACAAAATAAATAGTTGGTTCTTCGAAAAAGTAAACAAAATTGATAAACTTTTAGCCACACTAACAAAGAGAAGACGAGAGAAAACCCAAATCACTAAAATTCGGAATGAACAAGGAAATATCACAACAGACAGGATGGAAATACAAAACATAATTAGAAGCTATTTTGAAAATCTATACTCCAACAAAATAGAAAATTTCGAAGACATCAACAGGTTTCTAGAGACATATGAATTGCCTAAACTGAATGAGGAGGACATAAACAATTTAAATAGACCAATTTCAAGTACTGAAATAGAAGAAGTCATCAAAAGCCTACCAACAAAGAAAAGTCCGGGACCAGATGGGTTCTCAGCCGAGTTCTACAAAACTTTTAAGGAAGAGCTCATTCCAATACTTCTCAAAGTATTCCATAAAATAGAAGAGGAGGGAACCCTCCCAAACTCATTCTATGAAGCCAATATCACACTGATACCTAAACCAGACAGAGACTCATCAAGGAAAGAAAATTTCAGACCAATATCCTTAATGAACATCGACGCAAAAATTCTCAACAAAATTTTAGCAAATCGCATACAAAAACATATTAAAAAGATAGTGCACCATGATCAAGTGGGTTTCATCCCAGGGATGCAAGGTTGGTTCAACATCAGGAAATCAATAAACGTAATTCACCATATTAATAGACTTAAAGTCAAGAATCACATGATTATTTCAATAGATGCAGAAAAAGCATTTGATAAAATACAGCACCCCTTCATGCTCAAAACACTAGAAAAAATAGGGATAGTGGGAACATTCCTTAATATTGTAAAGGCCATTTATGCTAAGCCCATGGCTAATATCATTCTAAATGGTGAAAAACTGAAAGCATTCCCCCTAAAAACTGGAACAAGGCAGGGATGCCCTCTTTCACCACTTCTATTCAACATCGTTCTTGAGACTCTGGCCAGAGCAATTAGACAAACCAAAGAAATTAAAGGGATACGAATTGGAAAAGAAGAACTCAAACTATCCCTGTTCGCTGATGACATGATTATATATTTAGAGGAACCTGGAAATTCCACCAGAAAACTCTTAGAACTCATAAGTGATTTCAGTAAAGTAGCAGGTTACAAGATCAATGCCCATAAATCCAACGCATTTTTATACATAAGTGATGAATCTTCAGAAAGAGAAATTAGGAAAACTACCCCATTCACAATAGCCTCGAAAAAAATAAAATACTTGGGAATCAATCTCACAAAAGAGGTGAAAGACCTCTACAATGAGAACTATACAACACTAAAGAAAGAAATTAAAGAACACCTTAGAAGATGGAAAGATCTTCCATGTTCTTGGATAGGAAGAATTAATATTGTCAAAATGGCCATACTACCTAAAGTGCTATACAAATTCAATGCAATTCCAATTAAAATCCCAATGACGTACCTTACAGAAATAGAGCAGGCAATTATGAAATTCATCTGGAAGAATAAGAAACCCAGAATAGCTAAAGCAATCCTTAGCAGGAAGAGTGAAACAGGGGGTATTGCAATACCAGATCTTCAACTCTACTACAAAGCAATAGTAACAAAAACGGCATGGTATTGGTACCAAAATAGAAAGGTAGATCAATGGTATAGAATAGAGGACACGGACACAAACCCAAATAAATACAATTTTCTCATACTAGACAAAGGGGCCAAAAATATGCAATGGAGAAAAGATAGCCTCTTCAACAAATGGTGCTGGGAGAATTGGAAATCCATATGCAACAGAATGAAACTAAACCCATATCTCTCACCATGCACGAAACTAAACTCAAATGGATTAAGGACCTCGGAATCAGACCAGAGACCCTGCAGATTATAGAAGAAAAAGTAGGTCCAAATCTTCACCTTGTTGGTCTAGGATCAGACTTCCTTAACAGGACTCCCATAGCACAAGAAATAAAAGCTAGAATCAATAACTGGGATAGATTCAAACTAAAAAGCTTTCTCTCAGCAAAGGAAACTATCAGCAATGCGAAGAAAGAGCCTACAGAGTGGGAGAATATCTTTGCCAATCATACTTCAGATAGAGCACTAATCTCCAGAATCTATAAAGAACTCAAAAAACTCTACTCCAAGAATTCAAACAGTCCAGTCAACAAATGGGCTAAGGAAATGAATAGACACTTCACAGAAGAAGATCTACAAGCAATCAACAAACATATGGAAAAATGTTCAACATCTCTAGTAATAAGAGAAATGCAAATCAAAACCACCCTAAGGTTCCATCTCACCCCAATTAGAATGGCGATTATCAAGAATAAGAGCAACAACAGGTGTTGGCGAGGATGTGGGGAGAAAGGTACACTCATACACTGCTGGTGGGGCTGCAAATTAGTGCAGCCGCTATGGAAAGCAGTGTGGAGATTCCTTAGAAAACTTGGAATGGAACCACCATTTGACCCCGCTATCCCACTCCTTGGCCTATACCCAAAGGACTTAAAATCTGCATACTACAGAAATACAGCCACATCAATGTTCATAGCTGCTCAATTCACAATAGCCAGACTGTGGAACCAACCTAGATGCCCTTCAATTGATGAGTGGATAAAGAAACTGTGGTATATATATACTATGGAATATTACTCAGCCATGAAGAATGATAAAATTATGACATTTGCAGGCAAATGGATGAAATTGGAGAATATCATGCTAAGTGAGATAAGCCAATCTCAAAAAGCCAAAGGACGAATGATATCGCTAATAAGTGGAGGTTGACACATAATGGGGGGGAGGGAAGGGTTAGAGTTAGGGTTAGGGAGGGGGGCAAGTATGGAGGAAGGAACTACTGTATAGAGGGTAAAGAGGGGTGGGAGGGGTGGGGGGAAGGGAAAAAAAATAACAGAATGAATCAAACAACATTGCTCTATGTAAATTTATGATTACACAAATGGTATGCCTTTACACCATGTACAAACAGAGAAACAACATGTATCCCATTTGTTTACAATAAAAAAAAAAAAAAAAAAAAAAAGAAGAACAGAACAGCACCAAAAGTAGTAGAAGACAGGAAATAGTTAAACTCAGAGCTGAAATCAATGAAATTGAAACAAAAGAAACAATACAAAAAATTGACAAAATAAATAGTTGGTTCTTCGAAAAAGTAAACAAAATTGATAAACTTTTAGCCACACTAACAAAGAGAAGACGAGAGAAAACCCAAATCACTAAAATTCGGAATGAACAAGGAAATATCACAACAGACAGGATGGAAATACAAAACATAATTAGAAGCTATTTTGAAAATCTATACTCCAACAAAATAGAAAATTTCGAAGACATCAACAGGTTTCTAGAGACATATGAATTGCCTAAACTGAATGAGGAGGACATAAACAATTTAAATAGACCAATTTCAAGTACTGAAATAGAAGAAGTCATCAAAAGCCTACCAACAAAGAAAAGTCCGGGACCAGATGGGTTCTCAGCCGAGTTCTACAAAACTTTTAAGGAAGAGCTCATTCCAATACTTCTCAAAGTATTCCATAAAATAGAAGAGGAGGGAACCCTCCCAAACTCATTCTATGAAGCCAATATCACACTGATACCTAAACCAGACAGAGACTCATCAAGGAAAGAAAATTTCAGACCAATATCCTTAATGAACATCGACGCAAAAATTCTCAACAAAATTTTAGCAAATCGCATACAAAAACATATTAAAAAGATAGTGCACCATGATCAAGTGGGTTTCATTCCAGGGATGCAAGGTTGGTTCAACATCAGGAAATCAATAAACGTAATTCACCATATTAATAGACTTAAAGTCAAGAATCACATGATTATTTCAATAGATGCAGAAAAAGCATTTGATAAAATACAGCACCCCTTCATGCTCAAAACACTAGAAAAAATAGGGATAGTGGGAACATTCCTTAATATTGTAAAGGCCATTTATGCTAAGCCCATGGCTAATATCATTCTAAATGGTGAAAAACTGAAAGCATTCCCCCTAAAAACTGGAACAAGGCAGGGATGCCCTCTTTCACCACTTCTATTCAACATCGTTCTTGAGACTCTGGCCAGAGCAATTAGACAAACCAAAGAAATTAAAGGGATACGAATTGGAAAAGAAGAACTCAAACTATCCCTGTTCGCTGATGACATGATTATATATTTAGAGGAACCTGGAAATTCCACCAGAAAACTCTTAGAACTCATAAGTGATTTCAGTAAAGTAGCAGGTTACAAGATCAATGCCCATAAATCCAACGCATTTTTATACATAAGTGATGAATCTTCAGAAAGAGAAATTAGGAAAACTACCCCATTCACAATAGCCTCGAAAAAAATAAAATACTTGGGAATCAATCTCACAAAAGAGGTGAAAGACCTCTACAATGAGAACTATACAACACTAAAGAAAGAAATTAAAGAACACCTTAGAAGATGGAAAGATCTTCCATGTTCTTGGATAGGAAGAATTAATATTGTCAAAATGGCCATACTACCTAAAGTGCTATACAAATTCAATGCAATTCCAATTAAAATCCCAATTGTGTACCTTACAGAAATAGAGCAAGCAATCATGAAATTCATCTGGAAGAATAAGAAACCCAGAATAGCTAAAGCAATCCTTAGCAGGAAGAGTGAAACAGGGGGTATTGCAATACCAGATCTTCAACTCTACTACAAAGCAATAGTAACAAAAACGGCATGGTATTGGTACCAAAATAGAAAGGTAGATCAATGGTACAGAATAGAGGACACGGACACAAACCCAAATAAATACAATTTTCTCATACTAGACAAAGGGGCCAAAAATATGCAATGGAGAAAAGATAGCCTCTTCAACAAATGGTGCTGGGAGAATTGGAAATCCATATGCAACAGAATGAAACTAAACCCATATCTCTCACCATGCACGAAACTAAACTCAAAATGGATTAAGGACCTCGGAATCAGACCAGAGACCCTGCAGATTATAGAAGAAAAAGTAGGTCCAAATCTTCACCTTGTTGGTCTAGGACCAGACTTCCTTAACAGGACTCCCATAGCACAAGAAATAAAAGCTAGAATCAACCACTGGGATAGATTCAAACTAAAAAGCTTTCTCTCAGCAAAGGAAACTATCAGCAATGCGAAGAAAGAGCCTACAGAGTGGGAGAATATCTTTGGCAATCATACTTCAGATAGAGCACTAATCTCCAGAATCTATAAAGAACTCAAAAAACTCTACTCCAAGAATTCAAACAGTCCAGTCAACAAATGGGCTAAGGAAATGAATAGACACTTCACAGAAGAAGATCTACAAGCAATCAACAAACATATGGAAAAATGTTCAACATCTCTAGTAATAAGAGAAATGCAAATCAAAACCACCCTAAGGTTCCATCTCACCCCAATTAGAATGGCGATTATCAAGAATACGAGCAACAACAGGTGTTGGCGAGGATGTGGGGAGAAAGGTACACTCATACACTGCTGGTGGGGCTGCAAATTAGTGCAGCCACTATGGAAAGCAGTGTGGAGATTCCTTAGAAAACTTGGAATGGAACCACCATTTGACCCAGCTATCCCACTCCTTGGCCTATACCCAAAGGACTTAAAATCTGCATACTACAGAAATACAGCCACATCAATGTTCATAGCTGCTCAATTCACAATAGCCAGACTGTGGAACCAACCTAGATGCCCTTCAATTGATGAGTGGATAAAGAAACTGTGGTATATATATACTATGGAATATTACTCAGCCATAAAGAATGATAAAATTATGACATTTGCAGGCAAATGGATGAAATTGGAGAATATCATGCTAAGTGAGATAAGCCAATCTCAAAAAGCCAAAGGACGAATGATATCGCTAATAAGTGGAGGTTGACACATAATGGGGGGGAGGGAAGGGTTAGAGTTAGGGTTAGGGAGGGGGGCAAGTATGGAGGAAGGAACTACTGTATAGAGGGTAAAGAGGGGTGGGAGGGGTGGGGGGAAGGGAAAAAAAATAACAGAATGAATCAAACAACATTGCTCTATGTAAATTTATGATTACACAAATGGTATGCCTTTACGCCATGTACAAACAGAGAAACAACATGTATCCCATTTGTTTACAATAAAAAAAAAAAAAAAAAAGCATCCAATAGAAAAAAAATAAAAATAAAAAAAGGACTAGGGCTGGGGATATAGCTCAGTGGGTAGAGTGCTTGCCTTGCAAGCACAAGGCCCTGGGTTCAAACCCCAGCACCGCCAAAAAAAAAGAAAGAAAAAGAAAAAGGACAAAAGAAGAGAATTATATATATATATATATATATATATATATATATATATATATATATATATTCAGAGCAGGGGCATGATGGGTGGAACAGACCTGATGGGTCTGATCCTCACAAAGAGAAAAGCCGTTGTATGCTTTATTTATAGTGGAACACACTACAGTGATTCAATAATGAGTTTCTTCAGGAAAACAGATTGTTGGAGCTTGGCAGGTAACACCCATCTTCCAGTGGCTGTGTTTGAACCTAGAGCTATGAGCTAAGGCAGGGCGACTGTACGATCTGGACTTTCTTGAACTGGGGAATTTCACCCAGGAGTTCCCAGAAAAGCAGCTTCCCTGCCTTAATGACTCAAACAAATCCATATTTCATATACAGCTTCCAACACTGATAATTGATTTAAGAGCATTGTTTGTGAGCAGAGTATGTAGAGGTAGAGATTAAATCTGGAATTTAAATCATGACCACTCTTTATTTTGTTCCACATGTTTCTTCTACCTATCCTTATACTTTCTATCATACGTTAGTACTAGGTTGAGAGCAGATCCAATAGATAAGGCTGTGCATCTTGTGCACCTGGGAGTGAGAAGAAGCTGAGACTGCCTCTTTGTAATTAGTTCAACCAAAGAGAGTGCCTTTTATTACTGATATTGCTACATAAATGATGGAGCACTGATTGAGAGACTGGTTCTTACCAGATCAGGACTGAATGACACTAAGTGCTATCTAGGCCCTGGTGGATAGAGATTATGGGAAACCACAAAGCAGCTTCATGACACATTGGAAAATCCATAGATTACACAGGAAACAAACTAACTGAGAAAAAGACAGGGCACATGAAACCACTGGCCCCAGGTAGCTTCAGTTTCTCATAGCCAGTGTTGATTCTCAGAAGTAGGCACAGAAGTGGGAAAGTGACCAGGCTTTATAAGGTTTATGAAGTGTTAGCACATCATGAAATTTGGTGCTTACTTCAAAGTGCCTTTCAGGTAGAAACAGATAGACAATTCTGCCAAGTATTAGCCTGAGCTGGAATACAGACCAGAGAAGTATGGCAGCCTTAGGTTCAAGAACTGTTGTGACTAATACAAAAGTAAGCACATGGTTTTGTTCAAAGCTTCTGAGTTTTAAGTTAGCAAGTTACAGGGGACACATGAAGCATAGTTAGGAGATGATAGTAATTCCTACACCATCAGAAGGTTGGATATGCTTTGTAGACTTGGAGGCTTAAGTATGAACTGTTTTAAGATACAGTGCTGTCCTGAGTCCCCACCTGAGAACTTCAGCTCCTCCTTAAAGCACATAGTCTTCTGGTTTAGTTTGTTGGATGCAGTGTGCAGAGATGGATGTGCAAAACTTTGGATTCGGAGTCCTGTTGCCCTTGGAGAAATGTTTAAGCATTTGCTGTACCATCTGCACTAGGGGAGCTCTCAAAGCCTTTGGAAAATTGGGTTAACTTAACAAGGCAGATTGGAACCTGAGGTGTTCCTAAAAGGACAGGAAATAGGTAAGTTGCTGCTGGACCTAGAATGGATATCTGAGAGATGTGTTTTGTTATAGGCAACATGGGAACAAGAGAAAAAAAAAAAACCTTTGGGCTGCCAAACTTTTACAAAAAGGAGATTGTAAACTAATGGTGGCCTGAAAAAATAACAAGATATGCTAATTGCCAATGGTAAAGGAAGATTACTTGCCTAAAAATCTTGTCAACACTCCTCAAAGGGGAATCTCTCAGAGGTTTTTTTTTTTTTTTTTTTTTTTTCCTTATTCCATCCACAGGTAACAGTCCTTTGGATAGCCCCCGGAATTTCTCTCCAAATACACCTGCTCACTTTTCCTTTGTTCCTGCCCGTAGGTAAGTTGCAAGAAAACTTCTTCTGTGACTAACACCTGTGACACACTTGCTCATGAATGTTAGTTGAATATCAAATTCCTTCTATAAGTCAGTGCACTTTCAAGTGAGTTACCTCGGACTACCAGCCATCAAAATCCTTCCCTGCTTTTCTCTCTCAGATCATAATATCTTGTTCAAGTATTTGCATTTGAATGTTGGAATGGGAGAATAAATTTAAGAAGTGAATTTATTTTTATAATTTTTAATCACAAGTTCCTGGTATCCTAAAATTATGTACCAAAGCACTATACCTCAATTGATAGATGTCCTACAGTGATCAATAGAAAAATGGGCTCTCTCCCTGGAGGACCCAAAGGTATACTCTTGTTCCTCTAACCCAGAGAGTTCCAGGGAACTGGAAAGGCCTGACATTCCTCTCTCCTCAGCTTTGAACATCTGGCCTACATGTGGGCATAGAAAGACTGTAGGGTCTTCACTTATTGTTCCATGAATTAGAAAGATTTGTTATATACAGAGCTGTGCTTATATTCTTCCTCCCATTTATTTCCTCACTCAAAGTGCTATAAGCCTGTCTGTGGCCCAGAGTAACCATCTTGACAGCTTCACCTATGATTAGGGTATCACCTGACCTCTATAGAAGTCCAGGTTGACAGAATCCATCCAAACTGTGTGCAAAGGATACACACACAGAGTTTTTTCAGAACTTTTTTTAAGATTCTATTTTGACAGAGTTTAAGTTCTTGTTTTATTTATTTATTTATTTTTGGTATCAGGAATTCAACCCAGGGGCATTTAACCACTGAACCTCATCCTCTGCCTTTTTTTTTTTTTTTTTTTTTTTTTTTAAGTTTTACATTTTGAGACACGGTCTCACTAAGTTTCTTAGCGCCTTGTTATGTTGCTGAGGCTGACCTTGAATTTGGGCATCTCCTGCCTCAGCTTCCTGAGTCACTGGAATTACAAGCATGTACCATTACACCTATTTCAAATTTTTAAAAAAATTTTTTAAGTTTTTTCCTGGCTAGAGTCTTAAGTACCAAAGACTAAGTACTTCAATTATGAGTCCAGATTTAGAACTATTAATGGATGGAGAACATAGTACACCTTGAGACAAGAGCAGTTTTAATACTTACACTACTTTTTAAAATGACATGACAAAAAAACAGACTTCTGGAAATAGCATTTACTCACTATTCAAATGACAACCTAGAAGAAATACATCCCTTCTTCTCCAGGATTCTGTGTAGTTGAAAAGGACTTGAGCAGGGAGAAGTTTGATGACTGACTTGGGTGCCCCTCCTGACCCCTACTTTATTTGAAAGAAACTTTATTCAGATGTGTTCCCTGGACTCATCTCTCCTACTCTATAATTTCCAATTACTTAACTAGGAATTCAAGTAGTGTCACTTACAATATAAGAATATGTTGGATTGATGTTTGTTTTTGCAGAACAGCTGGAAAGACTTATCCCAGACTTTCTGCCTGGACTGTATATGAATTGTAGCCTCAGATTAAGTATGAACTGGGACATTAGGACCTGTGACCAGATCCCCAGAGGTGGCATTAAGTCATTTTCCATTCATTCAATAAATTTTTACTGAATTCTGACTTTTTTACTGAGGCTGACACTATGTTGAGTGCTTAGTTTTACATTGATAACAAAATAGACATAGTCCCTACTTTCTTAAAACTAGATAAGGTCTGTGTACTTGTTTCCTTTCTAAGGAATGCTCTCCCCTCAGATCTTCACTTGGTTAATTCATTCTTGTCATTCCTATCTCATCCTAAATGTTATTTTCTTAGAGAAACCTTTCTTAACCACACAATCTAAATCATCCAATTTTATTTTTAAACTATACTTTCTAATATTTATTTTCTTTAATTTTTTTTAGCTGTTGATGTACCTTTATTTAATTAATTAATTATGTATATGCAGTGCTGACAATCAAACTCAGTGCCTCACACATGCTAGGCAAGTGCTCTACCACTGAGCCACAACCCCAGCCTTCTAATATTTTTAATATTTTCTTTTTGTCATGTTTTTTTCCTCTCACCTCAACAAGAATCAAGTCACCTTTAATACCTTAATCTGTTCAAAACTGTGTCTCCTAGAACATAATAAGCATCAATGCTTATTGATCAAATGGGTGATGAGGGAGACAGACAATAACTGAACAAGCAAATATTTAGCTGTAAGCTCTGACCACGAAGGGAAAGAACATGATGCTGCATGAAAGAATAAGAGTGGGGCTGGTGAGTCCCCACTGGTGGTCACATTAAGCCACTCTGAAGGTTGAGAAGCAGCTGCCATGTTAGGTTTAAGGACATAAGTATGGGGACTATCCTAGGTTGAGGGAATAGCAGGTTCCATTGTTGCCCTTATATCTACTTGATTTAGGCTTCAAGAGTAGAACCAACTAGGAGGCTTTGGAGCCTGATATTATCACTGACTCAAGTCTGTCCTAGGACACATGACATTTGAGTCATGTACATGCAATAGAACCTTGGGCTGTCCTCCTAGTAGGAAAAACTGCTAGTTATTGATGGGATAGAGAGGAATGCCTCAACCATGCCAAAGAGGATATCAGAAATTGTTGGTTCCTAGTTATTGAGGTCATTTTACCTTCCAAATGCTACACATTCATAAACAGAAAATTTGCCTTTGTCAAGCTAAACCAAATGCTGGGGGTCAAACAGATTGCTCTCTCTGGTTCCCTTTGGTGCTCACTGTGTTGTACATCTTTTCACTGCAGCCATGGCCACAGAGCAGACAGGTAATAGTGGGTATGATGGGGAGAGGGGCTGGACCACTGCTATGCATGGCAGGATAATGTGGCTTGTGATTTTGTGCTTGGTGAGAGAACTGGTTATGATGATTCTTCTCTGACTATGGGTATGAACACTGGGCCTTGCATATTTATCAAAGAGGCCTCATAGCATCCCCCACTACCTGCTGGAACCAAGGCTTAGAGCTCATATGCATGGAGGCAGGAACTACTGAATAGTTCCAAACTTCTGAGCCTAGGGACAACTCACCTGCAATCTTACAACTTTCCTTAGTCTCCCAGTAAGGAGACCAGACGAAGGAACTGGAGACATCCTATGGTGGCATTTCATTCTGTCTCTGGTGGCCCCTGTTCTTCAATATACAGAGAAGTGGCTGTCATGCATTTGGTTTCTATTTTTATCTAACAAGGCCGTGAATTCAATCCCCAGTACCAACCCCCCCCCAAAAAAAGTAAAGGATTGAAAATCACATGTGAAAATGTGTGTTTAACAGGACCTTAGAAAATCCATTTCTGAGTTACATTTCTTTGCTGAGCTCTGTTTTCCTGTGATTGAATGGCTTTCTTATGTAGAGCATCTAGTGCCTAGCAAAGAGTTAGAACATCATGTTTTATTACCCTCCTGGACATTTCTTTGCTTCAGAGACAAGGTTCCAGCAGAGTTCTGATTTATATGTGCTGGCTGCCTGGGTAGCATGAAGTTTGAGTCATGTGCATGTGGCATGAACACTAGGCTCTTCCCTTATAGAACACAGTAGAAAAGCTGCTCTGTATTAGTAAGGGTGGGGAACAGTGCTTCAAAAGGAGAAATCCTACCAATATTTATTCCTCTTTTCTCCTTCCTCCTCCACTCCCCATCTCTTACTGTAACTATGAAGCCCAATCTCATCCCAATCTCTGGGTCTCAGAATTTTCTCTGCAAATTATAGTAAGAATTTAGCTTCTAAAAGTCTTCAGTTGCTGATATTCTAAGATTCTATGGGTAGCAGTGAAGAAATTTTCATACAGCTTCAACTTCAGCAGGCTGTGTACCCCCAAGCTTCACAGGAAACAATACTTTATGCCATTTTCCACAGTCCAGGCAAACAATCACGTGTTCATGGTTTAAAAGCTTTAATTCTCTGCTATAGTAAAGCACATAATTGTGGTTATTTGAGATGAGAACTTTGAGGGCCATACTTTTGAGGAGGCATAAAGCCTCCTCCAAAGTCTCATATAAAGCCAAAGGTATGTCACCTCCCTCCTCTTTTTTAAGGTTACTGTCACTCTTTGGCAAACTTTCTCAGAGACTGATTTTATGTCCTGATGGATCATAGGTGGCCTATAACTATTTGCCATCTATTGATGTTCAGTTTAGATCCAGATTGTGGTCCACTTTTTCCTTACTGTCAACCCAGTGTCCTGGGGAAACCAAAGAGCCCTTCATGTAGTCTTCAGAAAGGAAATAAAGCTAGGTATGGTGCTTCATGCCTGTATTCCCAGCTATTCTTGAGGCTGAGGCAGGAAGATTGTTGGAACCTAGGAATTTGAGACCAGCCTGAGCAACATAGGGAAACCCCATCTCAATAAAAAGGATATAGCTTATTTCAGTGTCAATTTTGTCCTTAGATGATGCTTTTAGGTAGAGTCCTCTCCTGTTGCTTCTTTCTAAAAGTGAATGAGTTGAAAGTATTAAAATATTTATTCCAAAGCCACAGCATGATATAGCAGATGCTCTTATTCAAAGCCACGGGTTCCCTCGTCGTCAGAAGTGTCATCTCTGAAGTGGAGAACATACATCAATAGGCCTCTTGTAGGAAAGGGCGTGTGCTGGATGAAGCTGTGCTGTTCTGAGATGAGGAGAAACCCTCCAGCAGATCAACTGTCCAAACTTGCTGATGGACATAGCCAGACAGGTCCTGGGCTCAGGGTAGGGACCTGTAGGAACTACCTGATATTCTTCTTCTTACATAGGACTGATGGACGGCGCTGGTCCTTGGCCTCTTTGCCTTCTTCAGGCTATGGAACCAACACCCCTAGCTCTACTGTCTCAGTAAGTAGCCATATCTGTGACCATACCTCCTTCATTCTGATCCATACAGCACTATCTAGTACTACAAAATGATTCTTAACTTTTCCTTTAAAGGCAAATTCAAATAGCTTGGTTGTGGGTAGGGCTGAGTAGGGCAGAAGTTTAGTGAACCTTCACATACATAGTGAGATCCATAAATACCTTTGGAACATTCCCTCCCCTCTCTGGTGGTCAGTTCTTCCTAGGAGAGTCAGAGAAGGGCTTGAGAATGCACTTTTGCTTTGCCAGTGAGGCTGGGCCCGAGGACTCCTAAGCATGGCTCCCTTGCCCACCCACCAACCTTATTTCTAGAACTACAACCAAGAGCAAATCATCCCTCCCATGTCACAAAGCCCTGACAGACCTTGTGCCTCCTTTTTTACCTTTTATTTTCCCAAAAGGAAGGAAAGAGTGTGATGTATATTAACAAAAGACTAAGCCTAACTCTAAAATTTTACTTATATTTCTTTTAAAGAAGGTTTTATCCAAAAATGCAACTGAAACACTAATTGCTACCATGTGCAATTGACCCTAAAATGAATCCTTCTTTTTATTAAAGGATGGCAGGGTTGACCAACTTTGTAAAAAGCTAAATACTAGGATTTTAGGCTTTACAGGGAGTAGACTTGATGACCCTATCCCCAGTTCTTCCACTGTTCTTCAAGTCTTCTCTGACAGGTTTGTCTACAGTCCTGAATCCCAAGCACAGCAAAGGATTATCATTTTCTTCTGTGACTAGATAGTACTGTTAAATTAATCCAAAGGTCTTATTGATCTTTGGCAGCTAAGCTTAAATACCCATTTTTCCATAACCTTTTACTCAAGTGATTTTTTTAAACCCAAAGTAAGAGTCATGTGTGTGTGTATCCTACATATGTATATGTATACACACTATACTATATATATATATTTTTTTATCTGTTCAGTAAATTTATCATACTCAACCCATTGCTCCAGCTTATTGGAATATTTTAAAATACCAGATTTGTCCACCATAATGTATTGCCTCACTAGCTTTGTGTTAATTGGGTGATAATTCTTTTTGCAGCCTGATCCATTCATTTATAAATATGTGGCCAGGACAGAGCCCTATGAAGACACCGCACTAGCTATTTACAATTTTGTGCACTATAACATTCCATGAGAGAGACACACTCTATTAGCTCCCCAAAAAAAGTGTTTCTCACTTGGTGTTGACCCTGTAGCATCAGAATTCCCTCTGTGTGGTGCTGCAGCTTTGACTCTAAATGGATTCAGATTTTTTTTAGTTGTTGACAGACCTTTATTTTTATTTATTTATATGCAGTGCTGAGAATTGAACCCAGTGCCTCACACATGCTAGGTGAGTGCTCTACCACTGAGCCACAACCACAGCCCTGGATTTAGATTTTTTAAATTGGGCCAGTGGTGCTAGACTTGCCTGTTCTCTTAGCCGGTCTTATAGGATAGAGGAGAATCTCTGATTCTGGAGCCATGTGGATTGCTGCAACATAGGTATTTGTGGGCTTCCTGCAGTGATACTGGTTCACTTCCTCAAATGGTCTGTTGTGATTGGCGAACATTTTGTCAGGAATCTTCAGTCACTCAGCCATGTTTAGAGTTCATGATTGTTTTCAGATCAAGTCGAATCTTAGGTCCAGATCTAGAAGTAATTTTCTTCTCTGGTGTATTTTCCTGCCTCATGTTGTCCCTAGCATCTGGACATAGCTTCCCAGCCTCAGCAAAGCCAGTTTTCCTTTGCATAACAGCTGAAAGGAAGCTTGGGTGAGCTGTCCCCTTGTTGGCACTCTCAAGGTTGTGAAAGGGAAAACTTAAGGGGATATCATTTGCAGCGGAACATACCTAGAACGTTTCTTGAGCTAGGAAGCATGCTCTATTAATTGCTTACCATCCCAGTTAGCCAAAAGCCTCATAGAAGGCAAGTGGTCCTTGCAGAGGATCTGCTTTTTATTTCCTCAAAAGGCTCCTAGGTGTGGGGCCTCATGAAGGCCTGGATCCAACTCCAGCACAGCTCCTGAATGACTCCAGTGTCTTGGCTTGATCAGGACTGAGACCTCTGAAGGACTCATGGTGAACAGAATCGTGCCCAGTCCAGGCTATAGGGAGCCAGGAAAGGAGAACCTGCTTTGTGTTCACATTGGCGAGGAAGTCCCTGAGCAGTTTCAGTCCTTGTCCCCTCTTGAACCGTGATTGATCCTATCTTTAATCTTGTTTTCCCCCATAGTCATCATGTTCCTCACAAGAAAAGCTGCATCAGTTGCCTTTCCAGCCTACCGCTGATGAGCTGCATTTTCTGACGAAGCATTTCAGCACAGAAAGCGTGCCAGATGAGGAAGGACGACAGTCCCCAGCCATGCGGCCCCGCTCCCGCAGCCTCAGGTGAGGGGTGCTCTTGCCCACTGTCCCAGTACCCGTGGACCTCTGATTGCTACATACCACAGGGGATGGCGTACATCTCCTGTAAAGGGCCAAGATATTGAATATTTTAGGCTTCACAGGCCATATGTCTCTGCCACAACTACTTAACTTTGCTGTTATAGTGTGAAAGCAGCCACAGGTAACATAAAAGCTTTGTTTAGAAACACAGGTAATAGGCCAGATTTGGTCTGCTGGCTGTGGTTTCTAACCTCTGGTGGAGCATATTGGCCAGCTTGAGTAAATCAAGTCCAGTTGATGTTCAAAACTGTTTTGTCTTCAGGTTCATCTCAGCGTATTACTCAAAAGCTATCTGGCGATGCTGTCAAGCGATCTTTCTCTATTTCCCTTCCAACTCCATTCAGTAAAAGAAAGTAATAGTATTATCAGTTCTTATGATAACCTGACTTAAAAACCATGGGATTCAGAGTGTATGAGCCAGGCCAGCTGGAAAAGTTGCTGCTGCAGACACAAGTGACTGACTTGGGGAAGGAGCCCAATTTAAAACAGAATTAAATGCCCATCTGAAGCTGAGTACAGCAGTACCCACCTGTAATCCTAGTGACTTGGGAGACTGAGGCAGGAAGATTGCAAGTTCAAGGCCAACCCTGTCAACTCTGCAAGACTCTTTTCTCAAAATAAAAAGGGCTGAGGCTGTAGCTCAGTGGTAAAGTATATCTGAGTTCAATCCCCAGTGCTGCAAAAATTAAGTGAAATAAAAAATGCCTATCCAAGTCTATCTTCATCAAACTAAACAAACCTTAGCAGCTACTTTTTCTGAATTTCCCCGAGTTGGTGAGGGGGGAATACTGAAGTTCCAACCTAGGGCCTTGCACACGCAAGGCCAGCACTCTACCATTGAACTGCACCCCCAGCCATTAACTGCCCATACTCTTTGGTACTAGCTGGTAAATCTGTGCCAACATTCCAAGTTAAGGGAGAGGGTAGAGAGTTAAATTAGCTCAACTTCATGACTTCCCAGGGTCTTTGGGAAGTAAGAAATTGTCCAACATGCACAGGGTGATGTCCCAAGGGAGCACTATCTCCCAGAAAGATTCCCCTAAGGTAATGCTGGCACTGTGAGTGACAGGGAGTAAGCTGGGCCAAACTGATTTAGCTTCAGAAATTGGAGATGATGACTGGTACTCAAGTACAAAGGATCAAGAATACAAATGAGTGAGAGTAGATGCTAATGACTTTCCTTGTCTCATAGAGGAACACCCGTATCTTGGTAATCTCAGCAACTTACACAGAGTAAAGGGTACCTCTTAGGACCCAGAGGACCACAGTGACACTCAGGGAAGTCCCTCTTGTAGTACCCTTAAATACTTGGTCATGTGCATCAGTGAAGCAGACAGAACAAGGCTCACTCTGAGGAGAAAGGCAAAGAGGAAAAGTTTTGAACCTAGCCCAAGCCCAGCTGAGATCTCCTGTCAGGGCACTAAGTTAGGCAGAACCTAAAATTTGTATTACTCAGAATTTTAAATTCTTTAAGGAGATGTAACTGCATGTGGGCTAGAGGGGAAGATTTAGGTTACCAGGGAAGGTAATAAATTAAGACTGAAAATACTGTTGTTCCCTTCAATAGATGACCCAGACTTACAGCCAACTACAGGCTAGATTCACCTCATTCATCTCTAGGTCAGAGGTCAAGTTAATACTGTTGGCTACAGTTTGTTTGGAAAACGAAATGGGTGTGTAGAGTCTTCCTTTGGTTGCTTTGGAGGTTGGTCAATTTGATTTGATTCCCAGACACCACTAGCCAAGCTACAAGGACACAGAATCTTGTTCTGGGGAGGTCATCCTAGAAAAGCCACCAGTGCACTCAGAAGTAGGCTTCTCCTTTCTCAGCCTTTGCATGCTCAGGCAGGAGTTCTTTGTGAAAACCATGCGTTTTTCAGGAAGATAACCTAGCACCAGATGGCATTGTTTTTGAACCTTACATGGTACCCTGGGAACTCTAGGAATAAGGAAGGCTCTGGAACTCAGCGTGTGCATATTCACCCCACCTCCACTTCTATCTTTCTCCCCACCCCCACCTCACTTATTTTATTGGTACTGGGGATTGAACTCAGAGGTACTTTACCACTGAACCATATCCCCAGCCCTTTCGACTTTTTGAGACAGGGTCTCACTAGGTTTCTTAGGGCCTCACTAAGTTGCTGAGTCTAGCCTCAAATTTATGATCCTCGTGCCTCAACCTCCCAAGCCACTGGGATTACAGGCGTGCAGCCAGCTCTCATTAAGATGGAAATGTGGGAGGTGCTGAAATGAGTGGGAGGGCAGGGTTTCTGGGGATGGCTGTCTTTCTCTCTGAGAGTTTCATAGTACTAAAATAACATGATTATTTTCTTTCTTATTCAGTCCTGGACGGTCCCCAGTTTCCTTTGACAGTGAAATAATAATGATGAATCATGTGTACAAAGAAAGATTCCCCAAGGTAAGGATTCACTTAAAAGAAGTCTGATAATACCCTAAGGATGGCTGCCTACTGCCAGTCCAGTAAGAAACTCTGGGGCGAAGGGTGAAGTGCTGCCTCCAGAAGTAACCAAGAAAAGGAGCAGAAAGGCTCTCAGAGAAGGAGGAAGACACAGGCATGAGGGCTTCCAGACTGCATGAGCAGCAGGAGGCAGCAGGGTCTGTGAGTTCACGGGCTGTATTTGCAGAGCCTCTGTCTGTCCACTCCCCAGAGGGACAGGTGACTAGAAGGAAATGTCAGAAAGGTATACTACCTAATGTATTAAAGGAGAAGGAGCAAACTGGGGGCCTGAGTTTTCACTGTGCATATCAGGATCTGTGAGTCATGGTGCCCCCATGACATGATTAGCTCTCTAGAATCACCTACGTTTGGTACATATTTCTTAAGCAGGCCCCAGACAGTACACAGAAAGATGCTGTACTGGCAGGAAGAAGGCCAGAGGGAGCAGTAGAATAGGAGACAAAGGGCACAGAGTTGCTTACTAACATTTGTATTTGTGTTTTCAAGCGGGAAAATGTTGATGGAAGAAAATAGGTTGTTATCCTGAGATAGCTGAGAAATAGCATTCACACTTGTCTGCAGGACCTAAGACCTTGCTTCCCATTTGCATTTCTGTTTGAACACCACTCTGATCTGGCCTTCCTGCAGAAAGTATCCAGCTCTGTCTGAGAGGGAGCAGTAGACTGACAATGTCCTGGGATGCCCAAGCCTCATTCTTCATCCTCTGTTCACAACTCCTGGGGCTGTTTGTCTCTGCCTGGGGTATGCACTGTGGGGGTTGTGCTCCTCTTTGAGGCTCTTCCTCTAGACTCAGGTATACTCTCTGTGTAGATATGATGGCTGAGGGAGGTGGTAAACCCCTTGTGCTTTTCCCTCTTGATGTGTACAGTAAAGCATAGTAACAAGGAGCCAGACTGCCTGAACTGAAATCTGCTCCTACTGTTTACTAGCTGTATGACCCTGGACAGATTATTTAATTTCTCTGGACTTCATTTCCCTCATCTCCAATTCAGAATAATAAGGATGTCTATCTCGTAGGGAGTTTGTGAGCATTAATGAAGATTACCTAGATATTCTATGTACCTAGAACATAGGAAGCGCTCAGTAAGTATTAGCTATTATTTTTCTATTTAATCTGTGCCTTGTGGGTCTGTGCTTTCTAGTCTGGGCATGGGCACTAACAAGAGCAAAGAAGGGGCAGAACAAGCAGCTTGGAAATCATCTTGTTGTACTTTATAATGAAGTTCCAGATTGTGTAGTGTTGAGAGATGCATACCATGTGTTTGCTTCTTGTATGTCAGCTATTGTGTTGTCATTCTAGCACTGTATGTTGGTTTTCATAGACATTTCTCCAGTCCTTCATGTAAGATGAACTTTTGCTAGAGAAAATACGTTGACTCCTTCACTTCCTGCTCTCTTTCCCTTTCTACACACATGTATATATATATATGTATATATTTGCCTAAACACATACTTAAAATCAGAAATCACCACCTAGTGACTAAAGAAAGAAGTTGGAGTCCTAGAGAGGCAGATTGGAACTTGCTCAGTGATGTATATTTGTCATTTTGACATGACTGTACAATTAGGTCCCCAAGAAGGCTCTGAGCCAGGCCTCCATTCTGTTCTGCTGAGATCCAGGCAAGAGTCATGTTTCTATCCACAGCCCTTCATCCCAACTTGGTATCTGAGACCAGACAAGTTCACAACTTCAGTAAACATTCTCCGAGTACCTGCTTAGCTGTGTCCAGCAGAATCTCTGTTAAGCAGGTCCTCAGGTTAAGTAAGAGGATCCTGAAATGATAATATTGTCTCTGATTTATAGAACTTCCCAGTCCAGAGAAAGGCTTAGAACTCGACAGTGTCTGTGCACTATGTGTATCCAGTTGGAAGGCCAGTGGATGAAGCACCGAGGAAAGGGAACTCTTGTTTGCTAGGGGAAAGACTTCCCTGAGGAGACGTGGTGTTTGAGTGAGATGAAAGAACTAACAGGAGCTTGGGAGGCAGACCTGGCAGGGTGAGAAGGCCACAGTCAGTGAACAGCATAAAAAAAGTCAGGCATGATATGCCAGGGTAAAGGAGAAGAGCAAACCTTCTGTGTCCCCAGACAAAAGAGCATGCGCTACAGGACAGGCAAATTCAGGCAGTAAGAGGCCTTTGAATATAGTGCTGGAGCATTCTGACTTGACTTAAAAGTGATCTTCTCGTGTCTTCAGTCATTAGATTTCTCAAATGCAACATCAGGAAACCAGGCTCACAGGGAGCCCATCCTTAGCTGTTATCATGTCCTTCTGGCTTAGCTCCAACTGAGCTAGGACTAGAAGGGAAGTGTCATTTTTCTTGCTTTTATTCCCAGGCCACCGCACAAATGGAAGAACGTCTAGCAGAGTTCATTTCCTCCAACACTCCAGATAGTGTGTTGCCGTTGGCAGATGGAGCCCTGAGCTTTATTCATCATCAGGTGATTGAGATGGCCCGAGACTGCCTGGATAAATCTCGGAGTGGCCTCATTACATCACATTACTTCTATGAACTTCAGGAGAATTTGGAGAAACTTCTACAAGATGTGAGTGACTTGGTGCTGGGGCGATGGTAAACCTTGCGTGGTAGGCTGAGATCAGGAATTTGCAAGTTCCCAGTCTTCCCAACCTGCAGGCACCACTAGCTGTCCTTGCCGATATGCAAGAACCACCTCCAAGTGCGGTGCTGATGGACTTAGATCCCGTCCTAGTCACTGAGTAAAGCCTGCATGGTATCAGTGAACTCAGTTCCTTAAGTCCTTTCTTCTCTACATCCAAAGCCATATTACTCTGCCTGAGGCTCTAACATTGTAGATTCATAAGTTCTTTGACTAAGAGATTTGTTATCCAAAGCCAAAAAGTGGCCCCAATGGATGTGGTAGGCTCTCTTCTCAAAATAATTAGTTTAGGGGATGAGATTGTAGCTCAGTGGTAGAGCACTTGCCTAGCACAGGTGAGGCACTGGGTTTCATCATTAGCACCACATAAAAATAAATAAATAAAATAAAAGTATTGTTTCATCTACAACTAAAATAATAATAATAATAATTGGTTTAAGCAGAGCCTCCCAACTGTTTCTCCTCAGCTCAGAGGAAGCAGGGCCAAGGCTTAACCTGTGGGTTTATCCCCTTGCTGATGTTCCTCTGACATGGTAAGAAGTGCTGTAGTAAGCCTTCTGTGTTTAGGGATCTGATCCTTCACAGTGTGAAAAAAATCCCTATGAGGCTAAAAGTAAAGTAATCCAGAGACAGTCAAGACCAAGCCTGTACTGCTTCATGTTCCAGCGCTTGTTTTGCTGTCAGCCTCTCACATCACAGTTGCCCCATGTTATAACATCGGTAGTTTGTGGGAGAGGGGATGCACCTATCTGCAGGGCTCTTCACGTCACTATAGTATAACTTAGTTGAGAACTCCTTTTTGCCTCTAGATCCATGGAGTCTAATGATCAAAGAAGAACTTCCAGGGATTTAAAAAAAAATTAGGGAATAGTTGACCCTAGAGATGGATGACTGAAGATGCTCGTGATTATTGCTGTTAAATACTGGAAGGCCTTTATATGGGAAAAATAACAGATTTTTCTCACACCTTTAAAGACATAACTAGCCCAGTTGGGCAGCAGTTACAGTGGAAAACACCTATTGCACCCCCCTTTTTTTTTAATTAAATAAGTGAAAAGTTCTTCCTTCTATAAAAATATCTTTCTCTGTTTCAAAAGCATTACTTAAATTCAAACACTATATGACTTTAGAAAGCCAAATTCCCATGAAAAGCAGCTATTTGTTTCTACTCAGGAGTAACTTTCTAATAATTTTCCAACAATAAATGGGGTGCCCCAGAAACATTTAGGAATCAGGATATTGCTGAATGATTTCCAGGATTCCTCCTTTTTAAAAATTTTTCCCACTTGAGATGGGTTTCTCTATGTTGCCTTGCTGGCCTTAAACTCATGGGCTCAAGGGATTCTCCCACCTCAGCCTCACGAGTAGCTGGGACTATAGGCAGGCACCACTACACCCAGCTTCAAGGTTCTTTCTGAAACATCTGAGATTGATCTTCTGAAATGACAAAATCAGAGTCTTACCCAAAACCTCCAGGCATTTTCTCAGACTGACTGCCCCTGGAGTTAGTGGTTGATGTAATAGGAAGACCACTGAATGTGTAGCCAATTTGTTCCTCTCTTCCCTGATTTGTTAGGTCCTTGGAATGCCAGGGAAAAATTCTGTGTAGACTCCCATCTGAGGGAATTTGCTGTTGACTAAGGTTATAGACCCACCAATATAAACTTACAGTAAAAATAACAGCTTTCATTAACAATGAGTGCTGTGTGCCAGACAATGTCTTCCATTTATTATAGTACAATGTGATTGACAAGACTATTTATAAAGGTAAATTCTGAGCACAGAGGCGGATTCGGCATGGTTCGGAGAAAGTAGAATCTTGGCAAGTAGTTAGTTCACTAAGCCTAGGAAACAGTATAAACAATCTCTCAGAGGTGCAAAGAAACTTGTTGCATTCCAAAAACTGCAGATGAAGTAGTGTGGCCTGAGTAGAGTAAAATGATGCCTGCAAGAAAAAGTTGGTAAGTTTGAAGAATTAGACTGGTGACCAGATGTTGAAGGCCTTGGGAGGAACCCAAGCTTAGATTTTTATCATAAAGTCAATGAAAAGATGGCAGTCATTCAGTGGTGTTTAATCAAAAATCTACATTGTCAGCTTTTTGTTTAAAATAATAAAGATCACTAACATTTACAGAGCACTTACTGCATGCTAAACACTACATTATCCCATTTAATTTAATCTACACAACCCTGTAAGGAAGGCACTATTATTATTCCCAAAATTTAAAGATAAGTAAACTGAGGTTTAAAAGGACTGATTCATCCCAATAATTCATTTCTTAAGTTGTGTGTGTGTGTGTGTGTGTGTGTGTGTGTGTGAGAGAGAGAGAGAGAGAGAGAGAGAGAGAGAGAGAGAGAGAGAGAATAGGCGACAAGGGTGCTGGAAATGTAGCTCAGTGGTAGATTGCTTGCCAAGCATGTGCCAGGCCCTGGGTTCAATCCCCAGCACTACATTTGGGGGGAAAAAAAAGGAAAGAAAAATTTCAAATGAGAATAGATAGATAGATAGATAGATAAATAGATAGATAGATAGATAGAGATATAGATATATACATATATTTAGAAGTCCTTATTTGCAGTATTTCTTTTCTTGTATTCACTAGTCAGTCTTCTGAGTGTCCCTCAGATTCCACTAAAACTGTTCAGACAAGAGCAACCATGGAAATAATTGACTAATTACCAAATCCTGTGACCTCTTTCAGTCCTCATCTTTCTTCACCTCTCTACAGGACACAGTGAATACCTCTTGAACCTTAGCTCTCCTTATCATCAGTTTCCTGTTCTCTCCAGTCTTGCTGCCTTTTCATAAGTTCCCACTCTACCCACTCTAAAATGCTGCTGTTTTCAGGGCACTGTCCAGAGTGTCTGTTTCCTCTTTTCCCTTTCTTCATCCTGTGCTAATGAGCCTCTTCTGCTCCCAGGTCCCCCACTGAAGACTCCCACGTGCACCCTTGTTCTCCTAAACTCCAGATCAGTAACCTACACTGACTTCCCCAGATTGGTGCATGTTCTTTGGTCATAAGTAATAGAAATAGGACTCAGAGAAGTTTTAACAGTAAAGGGAAACTAATGATAAGGCCAGGTTTTGGAGAACTGAGGATATAAATACGTCAGACCTTAAGAAGGGACCAGTATCAGCAAGCAGAAACTGACAGGCTCTGGAAGTGCTCATTCTCCTTTTCTCAGCTGTTTTTCTCTGCTTTTCCTCTAACTCTAAGGTTAGATGTATAATCTACACACAAAGATTATACAGTTCATCTATATAGATACTAACTGTTGTCTTTCTGAACATCTTACAATTCCCAGGAAAGCAGTCCACACTGGTCAGCTGATGGAGGTGGGAGAGAAGGTGCAGCCATCCAGTATCAGTGTGGCTCCTAGAAGCCTGAGCAGTTTTCAGAAGACAAGAAAGAGGCTCCTATGCCCAGCAAATACCAAGGGTGTCTATGCAGGCACCTCAAACTTGACTAGCCTCAAACTAAACTCACCTCTTCTGCCTCACTGCTCTTTTCTCTAAAGCCAAACAACGTGTTTTTAGCCTATTCTCACCTAAACTACTTATCTTCTTATATAGTTCCTGTTTCACTTATGGGTTCAATGAACTTTCCCTAAAAATGAAGTTGCAGTAACCTTCTCTTCTACTTCTGCCACCTCTCAGATCTACCTCAGAAATGGCCCAAGGCTGTGCGCTCATCTTGGTTTTTACTGCCTAATTCTGCCTTTTTCTTTGGAGTTATTGCATTTGATATTAGTTGGTTTCCCTGATTTTAGGCTTGCCATCTTTAGTGCACCCTCTGCACTGCAGCTAGTGGTCTTTCTGAAATACCTCTCAGGTCATGTCACTCCCCAGCCTTGAGGTCTTTTGTTCTGTAGAGTCTGTCTGGGGTACAAAGTAAGTATCTCTGAAGGCTCTTTTGAGAGTTGCCCCTTGAGATGGGGTGTGGGTAGTAAGTGAAGCTTGTTGGTTGGAGGAGCAGGTAAAGCTGTGCGTCTGCGTGACATTCCTTGGTGTCATATAGTGTTCTTAGGCTCAGTGGTGTCTCATGGGTGAGCAATTTCTTCCCTCTCACAACTGACCAGCCTTCTTCACTGTGTTTTGTGGGGGGGAGGGTTTGTTTTTTGTTTTTTGTTTTTTCTTTGCTTTGCAGAGCTCTCTGTACTACCAATTATTTCTCCCTATAGTCAGTTCTGCCCATTCCAGTTCTGCTCAGCCCAGCCACACCACTGGACCAATAGCTTGCTTAAGTGACTTTTGTCTTCTCTGTAGGCTCATGAGCGCTCAGAGAGCTCAGAGGTGGCTTTTGTGATGCAGCTGGTAAAAAAACTGATGATTGTCATTGCCCGCCCAGCTCGTCTCCTGGAATGCCTGGTAAGTGGACTCTGGGAAGATTAGATGGGGAGATGGAGGTTGGGGCTGTAAAGGAAGTATCCTGCCAACAGCAACACTGGCAGCACAGCACACTGCCATCTCTGTTTTTTAGATCTATATTTAAAAATGATCTCTAAGCAGTGGGGGACTAAACTGGTTCCTTTGAGGACAAATGAATGGTCCTGATGGGAAAAGTATTAATCTGACCCCTTCCCACACTGAGCTACCTCATACCTGCTTAATGCTGGACACTGGAAGTACAGACATGAATAGAACAGAGTCCCTGATCTCAAGATACTTCTTCTGTAGTGACATTAGCAAATATAAGGCATGTGGATATATAAATAATAATTGTAATCAGCAGAGTTTCAACTCAAGTGCGTACAAGGTGCAGCAGAAACCTGGTGAAGGAAGTGCTTTAGTCCTGCATAGAATGGATGTTCAGTGAGCTTCCTGGGGGAGAAGAGGCCTATTCAGTGACCTAAATAATGAATGCAAGCTTGCCAGGCAAGGTACCTGGGGTAGGAAGACAGGGTGGATTTGATGAAGTAGTGAGGGATGAAGTTGGAAGGCAGGCCACGCAACATGATGCAAGGTGTTGTGTTCTCAGCTCAGGAGTTTGCATTACCCTTAAGTCTACTTGCAGCTACCACAAAGTTTAGGTTAGAATGTGGCATGGTCAGATTTACTATTTTCTTAACCAACTTTATTAAGATATAATACATATACTATAAAATACATCCTTTTGGAGTATGCGGCCTATTGAGTTTTAACAAATATATACCTGTATAATTACTGTCATCATTGAGATTTTTCTGTTTCCTCAAAAAGTTCTCTCATGCCCCTTTGCCATCAGTTCTTTGCCCCTCCTGCTTTCAGGCACCACTTAACTGCTTGCTTTTGCTGTGGATGTTTGCCTTTATAGAGTTTCATATAATGAAATTCGGTTCTGACTTCTTTCACTCTGTATAGTATTAATTTTGAGATTTATACAAGTTGTTGTATGTATCAGTACATGGTTCCTATTTATTTCTGAATTAAGTATTCTATCAGACTTAGTTCTAAGAAAGATTACTTGGGCCTCAACATGTATAGTGAATTGGAAGAGAGGGCAGGTGAGCCAGGGAAATCAGACAGAGGCACTTAAAGCAATTAATGTGGGATGGCATGATTTGAATTAGGGCAATGGTAGGGAATAAAGAAGAGGTGGATTAGAGAGGTATTTATAAGGTAGATTTCTGAGATGGGGCTGAGAAAGAATAAGAAGTTAAAAGGACTTCCAGGTCAGTCTTAGATTATATCTGAATTGGTAAGGTAATTCTCCAAAATGGAGAGACTAGGTGGAACAAAACAAGCAAAGCAGAGGCTGGAGAGCATCTCCATCAAGAGCATGAAGTCTGTGGCAGAGCAGGACTTGGATCCAGGCAGGTTTGCATGCCGGTTTTCCCTTTCCACCTTTGTGACCAGGCATTCCTATGAACCTTGATTTCCTCACCAAGGACAAAGAGTTGTTAGGAGGATTTAGCTCAGGGTATGGCACTTGGTAGGCACACAGAAGCAGACAAGGACTATGCTTTGGTTGGCATTGGAGCTTCCACCCTTTGCACACAGGAGGAGCTCAGTGATTGTTTGAAGGTGTGTTTGCACCACTGTGACTGGGAGCTGCAGCTCTTATAAGCTGCAGTTGAATGTGTGCCAAGACAGCTCTGGACTGGGCACCTGTATACACCTGGCAGTATCATCTGACCAGTGGAAGGCTTGGAACCTGGTTGACAGGCTGAGCTCTCTTAAAACCAAAAGCTCTTGACCTTATTGATAAGGAGATGCTTTGTCCCCATTTTTTGTGATTCCTGAATCATGTTGTTTCTGGGTCTTCAGAGGGTGGGGTGTCTTATCACAGAGAAGGACTTGGTATTCATCCCCTTCTGCTATGTGCTATAAAACCAAAGAGATCAACAGCATTCACTTGTATCTTTCACCAATCACCACCTCTCTCCTCTGGTACAGGAGTTTGACCCTGAAGAGTTCTACCACCTATTAGAAGCAGCTGAGGGCCATGCCAAAGAGGGACATGGAATTAAATGTGACATTCCCCGCTACATCATTAGCCAGTTGGGCCTCACACGGGATCCCATAGAGGGTGAGCATACTGCCTGGGGGCTATAAAGAAGAGATTTAGCCTGGATGTGGACATAACATGGCATTGGGGGGCCTTAAGACCATAGGAGACACCCTGTCATATCTTGTCGTAAAACACCTTTTCCTTTGGAATTACTCTTCATATCTGCCTATTGTGTCCCTACCTGGATTGTCTTGGGCCCAGCTGGCCACCAATAAAGGATGATAATCACATTTTTTATAAATGATTGTCTCTTCCACATACTTTCCTATCCTGCCACCACCTTACAAATCCTCCTGTCTTTGGAGTGGTCCAGCTCAGGGCTTCAGAGGATATCTCCATTCATCTGGACTTCACACTGAGCCCCTACATGAACTGTGGGCTACCATATCCTAATCTGTAGTTGTTTTGCTCCTATCTTCCCTGCTTTCCAGCCTCATCCATCAAAGCAGTGTTGGCCAGCGAAATGGTCCAGCCTTAGGCCCTGTTTGCCAGAAAATGTCCCAAGTTTGAAAGAAGTTTTTGTAGAATGTGTCAGGCCTTGTGAATGGCACTGGGCTTGTAAAAATAGTGGTACAATAGCATTTGACTTATTTCCTGATCCAACAACTGACTACACTGAGCCACAGGACTGGATTTGCATTCCAGGCCAATGCAGAAAGCATTAATGCCTACCACATATATACCTGTTCTGTGACCTAAGGGTACTGCTGTGATGTCTGACAGTGCCACACACGCTTTTCTCTTGTTTCCTTGCTGTGTTTCTAGAAATGGCCCAATTGAGCAGTTACGACAGTCCTGACACTCCAGAGACCGATGATTCCATTGAGGTAAAGACCCTGAACTCCCAATCCTGGACTCTGAGCCCTATGAAACAAGAACTGCGAATTCTCTTTAAGAGAGTTCTGAAGGAGAGGGGGGAATTGGTGACTGCAAACACTAGAAGGCATACTGCTTCCAGGGAAGAATGGACAGAACACCGCAGCTGGGCTGAGCTGAGCTGAGCTGGTGCTGGGGCCCAGCTCTCCCTAGCACATGGACTCTGAGAAGCTTCACTGTCTCCTGCCTTTTGCCTTGTCTTCCAGGGCCGCGGGGCATCTCTGCAATCTAAGAAAACTCCCTCTGAAGAAGACTTTGAAACTATTAAGCTCATCAGCAATGGCGCCTATGGGTAAAGGCAGGGGTCAAAATGTGGCCAGGACTAAAACTGAGTCAGCCCTTGGTCTCTCCCTTCTGGAAGCAAATGATTCCCAATCACTGAGCAGCAGATACCTCAGGGTCCCCAGGACAGATCCTCTCACTCCCTAAAGCCTCTTGGAGAGGGAGGAATTCGTTTTCCTCTGACATCTGAACATTGTTAATTTCTCAGGCAAAATGCTCATCCCTCTTGGTAGCATTCCTCCTTTGCCTGAGCTCTGGAAATATTTATCTGTGTCCTTGGGACCTGGTCTATCGGGAAATTTGAGTTGTTTGGGCCAGAGCGCCTAGATCCCTTTCATTAATATGCACATCCCTGCTCCCTTGTTCTGTGCATGTATAAGGCATGAGGAGGTAGTTGGGGTGGCAGAATGCACAGCTCTGGTGCTGACAGCCCTTGGGGGCTGAGCTGGGTTGCGTTTCTCAGGGCTGTATTCTTGGTGCGGCACAAATCCACCCGTCAGCGCTTTGCCATGAAGAAGATCAACAAGCAGAACCTGATACTACGGAACCAGATCCAGCAGGCCTTTGTGGAGCGTGACATACTGACTTTTGCTGAGAACCCCTTCGTAGTCAGCATGTTCTGCTCTTTTGAGACCAAGCGCCACTTATGCATGGTGATGGAGTATGTTGAAGGTACTGAAGGCATCAGGAGAAAGATGGCTTGGTGTAGAAGCCAGGGTACAACCCAAGACTTAAACCTAAACAGAAACCAGTAACTTCATATTATGTAGGAGGACAGTTTTAGAGTGAGCTTCCAAGCCCTTGTTGGCACTAGTTTCTGCCTCAGAATCTCAGGGTCCATTTGACCACAGGGAGCACAAAGCTCCTTGTCTCACAGTGAGGCTTCCTGTGTCGGGTACAGTGAGAGGCAATCTGAGACAGGATGCAACAGCCCTGCCGCTATAGAGTTCAACTCCCCAAAGCCTGCATCAGACAGAACAAAGGAGGTAGAAAAGTTGCAGAAGCCTAGCATGGGATGCTGGGAGGATTGCATACGGCAAGCCAGTGCTCTGGCTGATGGCTTGTGAAGGGGACACTCCTTACAGCTACTCAAAATGCTCTGGGATTGGATGAGAAGAGCCCCATGGGCAGAGTTCTGAAGAGGGACAGCAACTTTCAGCAACTCTCCCTCCCCAACTTTTCACTGAGTGTAAGGTTCCCAAAGATGTTTTCCCTAAGACTTGAAGTTGAGTCTGAACAAAACTGTGCTTTTAATTCAGTAGGTATATGCTGGGCATTTATAGTATTATTTTACTCAGAAGCTAAAGGAAAGCATAAAGGAAGGAAATAAATAAACAAATGCTAAAGTCTAAATCATATGTGCTCATAGGACACAGTGTTCTCATCCTAAAATAACTTAGTTTTATCCAAGCCCTCTTTGGCCCAGGTTTCTACCTCAGGATCTCAGAGCCCATTTGGCCAGTGAGCACAAAGCTCCTCACCTCATTGTGAGGCTGCTCATGTCAGGTGCAGCAAGAGGCAATCAAAACTAGGATGTAACAGTCCAGTGGCTATAGAATCCACTCCTCAGAGCCATAAGTCATTATGCAGGCATAGAGACCTGAGTTCCTTTCCTCCTTGGTCTAAATAGTGACCTTGACAGCCGTTGGCAGATTCACTTCCTTCCCACTCATCTCCATACCCTATCTCCCACCCACGCCAGCAGCAGAGGGCTAGAATCAGTCTCCAGCACCAGGGTTCCCTATGAGGCCATCTTCTCTGGGACCTCAGGGACTCTAAACCTGGGAACTGGCTAGAGCAGGGAGCTGGATGCTTCTCTCATGATCATCTGGGCTTGTTGCAGGAGGAGACTGTGCCACTCTGCTGAAGAACATTGGCGCCTTGCCTGTGGACATGGCACGTCTATACTTTGCGGAAACTGTGCTGGCCTTGGAGTATTTACACAACTATGGCATCGTGCACCGTGACCTCAAGCCTGACAAGTATGCCCACAATCTGGGTTCATTGTTCATGGTCTCCCTCTTGAGTTTCTAGATAAATGGAGGAAACACTCGTATCTGAATCTGTTCTAGAATGGCTGCTAGGAGACAATGCTCATGTGTATGTCCTTCTAGGCCTAGTATGCCAGCCACTTGACCATCCATATGCTAAGACCATTTCCACAAGATCTTGCAGGAACATCATAAGACTTCAGTGACATGAAAGAGTCACTGAGAAGCTCCCCTGAAGAAACCAAGCAAGAACAAAGGAATTAGCATATCTGTAGATGGCTGAATGAGTGTCCTGACATTTACTGACACCTACTATGTGCCAAGCACTATATTCTGGGTTTTAAATATAGTCCCTGAACTATATTTGGACTTAAGTCTAGTGTGGGTGACAGATAATATAAGTGTATAAGGCTACTCCCTGGAGGGCTTTGGTCTGGTAGGAAAAAGTAGGAGGAGCTTTCTAAAGCAAGGGAGCAAAATGTATAAAGATACACAGGTATAAGAGAACATGATCCATTCAGGAGCTACAAATGGTACAATATGTCTGCAGCTTAGGTGGTGGTAGGTCAGAGAGGAGAGAGAGAGAAAGGCTAAAGAGGAGATGCAGGAGCTAGATCATCAAGGATCCTTTCAACTTTGGGTTTTCTTTTGAGGGACATCGAGTCTTTAAAGGACTGTTGACCAAGGTATGATAGACCATGTTCAGATTTTGGTTCAGATATAGAAAGATCACTCTGCCAGTGGAAGAAACAGGCCACTTCTAGATATCAGGCTAATGACAACAGTGCCTACACCAGACCAGAGGGACAAGATGGAGGAGGGAATAGTGTAGGGAAATAGAAAGGAACAGTTAATGTTGGGCTTGGGGTGGAAAGGGAAGCAAGGAAGCAGAGGGAGACTGGGGTACCTTACAGATTTCTAGCATGAAACTGGTACAGGGTGATACGCCACTATGATAGAAAGTAACCTTCACATAAGATAGACTTGAGTTCAAATGACCACTCGTGTTTGTTTAACTCTTGTTTGTCTGTTAATTATATTTACCCCTTTCTAAAATGAGAATGATAATACCTTTGATGTTTTGGTTATACCAGAAAATCAGGGGCCATATTTTGTACGTGTATGTTTGCATGCATGATAGGAATTGAATGTAGGGCCTCATGTATGCTAGGCAAGCATTCTTTCACTGAGCTACATCCCCTACCCCCAGAATATTTTTAAAAGTACATGTCACAGAGCTCAGTAATTGACATAAATTACTGTTTTTTCATTGAGAAGAGGAACCAATTGGGAGGCGTGCCTTTGTTTTGAACAGTTTGAGTTTGGTGTCTGGGAGATTGGGTAGGTGTGGAACTTGTGACAGAAGTCAAAGCCAGAGACAGTAATCTGGGAATCACTGGAATAAAGGGGTGGCAGGGTGAAGCCTTTGGCACAAAGCAGAGTGTGTTAACAGAATCTGATTTCTAGTTCCTCCCAACCAGTCCTCCTTATGAGACAGCCATGGACATGGAATAAGATTATGTGCCCCTTTCCTTTCTCCCTGAAATGGAGATGGTGAGGAGATGGGTTAGGAATGTCTAGAGTGAATAGCCTTAGGACAAGTCCATCTCAGCTTTATGGGAGAAAGTCTCCACCTCTTGACTGGTGGTAATCTGCTTCCAGTGGCAATCATAGGTGGAGCAACAAAGAGAAATGTAGTCATGGGACTGGGTGGAAGGCAGGTTAGCTATTTGTGTAGAATACAGCACATTTCCCCACCCCCACCAGGAAGTAAGGAATTTTAGGGCTTTATTCTGCAATATGGAGGAAACATACTTTGTCCACCTTGTGGAGCATTTTTCAAAGCCAGAGCTATATATTTTTTCATAGCTGCCTGTCTCTCTGCTTATGTCCCACAGAACCCCACAGAAGCCTGAGTAGGAAAATTTGGCAAAAAATAAAATCACCACTTGTATAAAACCATGAAATAACTCCATGATTTTGTTTCTGTGGCCTCCCAGCCTCCTGATTACATCTATGGGGCACATCAAACTCACTGACTTTGGACTTTCTAAAATTGGCCTCATGAGTCTGACAACCAACTTATATGAAGGCCACATTGAAAAGGATGCCCGGGAGTTCCTGGATAAGCAGGTAAGGAAGGATAGGTGAGACCTTGGAGCTGAATTCCAGGCCTCAGAATTAGGTCTTGGAGCCACATGCTTGCTTGTGGCTGGATGTTAAGACTAGAAGCTCCTATCTTTTCTACCTTTTGGTCCCAGAAGCAATGAAATAGCACATTTGAAAAACAGGATGGGCCATGAGAATCATATGACTATAAAATCCAAAGTCATCTTTCTCCTCTGGGTTTGGAGAAAATAAGTCATATAACTATTAATATAGTTTCATATGAGATCAGTCCTGAACCTCTGACCTGAGTCAAGAGCAGACCTCTCCTGGGGCCTGTTGTTCTTGGAACACAGCTCCAAATTCCACTGGACTAGGGCCCAGTTCCCTGAGAGTTGCCTCTGGATGTCCCCTGATTTGACATTTCAGGTTGTGTTGTTCACAAGTCCCTGTAATAGTCACCTGACTGATAGGTTCTGTTCTTTGGGTTCTGTTCTTTGTGCTGGAGGGCAGAGGCCAGTTGTAGGACCAGATAGTGGTATTGTAAGCTCAGGGAGAATTAGACATTGTGATTAATTAGGAAATACTTTAAAAAACACCCCACCAAGAGTTCCAATTCTGGTTCCCTGAGACTCCTGTTTATTAACCATGGTAAACTGAGCCTTTGGAGACTTCTCTAGGGTAGGAACATCCCCACTCCTCCAGCCATCATGCCAGTGAGCTGCTTCAGGATGCTGAGCCAGCCTGGCTTCTCTGTGCCCAGGTGTGCGGGACTCCAGAGTACATAGCGCCTGAGGTGATCCTGCGTCAGGGCTATGGGAAGCCAGTGGACTGGTGGGCCATGGGCATAATCCTGTATGAGTTCCTGGTGGGTTGCGTCCCTTTCTTTGGAGACACTCCGGAGGAGCTCTTTGGTCAAGTGATCAGTGGTAGGTACTATCACCCTTACCCAGTGAGGAGTCAAAATCTAGATCCACAAATAAGAATTATGCATGCCCCTGTTGAGGCTATGGATCTCTTGTTCTGAATCCAAGTGTATGTATTTGGCATGCTTGCTTCTTAGCGGTATGTGTACATGCACGCATGCACTGAGTCCCCTGGGACCTATCCTGTGAGTGTGAACTGTCTTAGCACATAAAGCAGGGTGAGCTGGAGCTACAGGACAGGGGAAGTCACTGTTTTTACAATTCCCACCCTGGGTCAAAAAGCCAGCCATGATCTAAGGAATGTGATTCCTGCTGGAGGGGAGGAACCTGTAGAATTTAAGGAATTGGGGTCCCAGATGGGGCTTTTTAGGGGGCTCTGGACTGGCCCTTATTGCCTCCCTTCCTTAATACTATACTGGGGCCTTCTGCATCTCCCCACAATCTCTCCCTTTCTCTCTCATCCCTGATGACTTCAGATGAGATTGTGTGGCCTGAGGGTGACGATGCACTGCCCCCAGATGCCCAGGACCTCACCTCTAAGCTCCTCCACCAGAACCCTCTGGAGAGACTGGGCACAGGTAGGCCCCACTCTTCCTTTCTCATCACTTGGAAAAGGGGGAAGGGAGACCGAGTCCACATACCCTGAGGTTCAGGCTTCAGGTGTGGACAGTCCATCTGGATCCTGAAATTCTACCCTGCTTAATACAGGCAGAAAAGGAAGGGTGTTTGAGCTGAGGCTTCCAGGCCCACCTTCTCCAGGTCTGGCTTCTTGCTTGACTTGCTGGCCTGGACTCTACACAGCTCATCCACCTCTTGCCCAGGTAGTACCTATGAGGTAAAGCAGCACCCATTTTTTACGGATCTGGACTGGACAGGACTTCTTCGCCAGAAGGCTGAATTTATTCCTCAACTGGAGTCGGAGGATGATACCAGCTACTTTGACAGTAAGGCCACTGGTGGGTGAGGTGGAGCCTGGGTCCTATCTGTTGCTCAGAAGTGCCTATGCGCACTTGCATTGGAGCCACTTCCCAGGACCCTGCTGAGGCCTGATAGGGTTACAAGGATACCAGCAGCAGGGCCCCTGAAGGGAAATGTCCTGTGTGTCTGACCCAGCCCGTTCAGAGCGATACCACCATGTGGACTCAGAAGATGAGGAGGAAGTGAGTGAGGATGGCTGCCTTGAGATCCGCCAGTTCTCTTCCTGCTCTCCAAGGTTCAGCAAGGTGTGTCCTAAAAGGCCCAGATCAGAGGGTTGGGAGAAAAGGACACACCAGGGGCAGGCTCGGGAGTTGGTAATAGGACCACTTCAGAAAAAGAGGAGAAGGCAGGGACTGCGTAGAGTAGATGCTTCTAGAACAACTCTCTGATCCCTGACATGAGTGATGTCGGGGTGAAGCCAGGTCAGTAGAATAAGTGCTTCCCCAAATATTAAACTGGGATGTGGGGGAAGGAAGGGAAGGACTCAAATTCCAGTTTCAGGTGCCAAGGATATGATTTGTCCTTTGGGAGATGCAGCGGTCATAGTGTCCTGTGCCCACAGGTGTACAGTAGCATGGAACGGCTCTCACTGCTGGAAGAACGCCGGACACCACCCCCGACCAAGCGCAGCCTGAGTGAGGAGAAGGAAGACCGCTCAGATAGCCTGGCAGGACTAAAAGGCCGAGACCGGAGCTGGGTGATTGGCTCCCCCGAGATGTGAGCACCCAGGGCTTGCCAGGGTGGGCAGCACAGCCAACCTCCCTCACTGTCACACAGATCACGGGAGAGATTCAGATGCTGGGGAGATGTGCCTGTGGTGGTAAGGTGGCATTCTCAAGGCAACCCTGGAGAAATGTCTGAGGAGAAAAGTTCTGTGACAGTAGCTCTGTGTACCCCTAAAGAAGCTTTGGTTGGAGGAGGGAGACTGCCTGGGTCATCTCACCCCAGGCTTTATGTCTCATAGATTACGGAAGCGGCTGTCAGTGTCTGAGTCATCTCACACAGAGAGCGACTCAAGCCCTCCAATGACAGTGCGACGCCGTTGCTCAGGCCTCCTGGATGTGCCTCGCTTCCCTGAAGGCCATGAAGAGGTCAGCAGCACCCCCAGGAGGCAACAGCAGGATGGTATATGGCTCCTAACACCCCCTTCTGGAGAGGGAGCATCCGGGCCTCTCCCTGAACGGCCAGTGGAGCGGCGACTAAAGGTGGATGAGGAGCCTCTCAGCCAGAGTGGTGCTTCCAACTCAGGTGTGGCAGTGTGTGGTCAAAGGGCCTCAGCTGGGGGACACTGCTGGTAGGGAGGCTCAGCTGTATTGTGGGTCTCACTGTTCACTTGGGCCCATAGCCATAGAAACCCGAAGCCGTGGGACCTCACAGCTGTCTGAGGGAGCCGCAGCCAAGGCCATCAGTGACCTGGCCGTGCGTAGGGCCCGCCACCGGCTGCTCTCTGGGGACTCTATAGAGAAGCGCACCACTCGCCCTGTCAACAAAGTGATCAAGTCTGCCTCAGCCACCGCCCTTTCCCTCCTCATTCCTACAGGTGAGGCCCTAAAGAGCTAGGGTAAAACTCATAGACAGGACCTTGTAATCCCTGTGGGCCTGCAGCAGGGGCCTGCATGTAGCAGGTGTGTATGTGTGTGTACCTCTTGAGGAGCAGGTATCTGAGAAACTGTGTCCCTGTGTTATGAAAATGAAAGTCTCTGAAGGTGTGCATCAGTGTCTCGAGTTGTGTGTATGTGTGCCAGAGGGCAGGACAGCACTCTGTCACAAGTGTAGGCTTTGAGGCAAAGATCTAATATTCAAATCTTGGCTTCATCATTAAAGGCTTTTGGCCTTGGAAAGTTGTTTAATCCTTTTAAGCCTTAAATTCTTCATTAAAAAATGTGGATATTAATAATGGCTAGCTCATAGGGTAATCATGATGTATGAAGAGTTTATATAGTCCCCATCACCTGCACCTCCACATCACGCCTGGGAAACTCTGAGCAAGTGAGAGGGTTTTGTGGATCATGGGTTGTGGGGAAGATGTACCTGGGCTCAGGCTCTGTCTATGACTAGGGCTGGGCAGGAATCAGTAGAATGGAAAGGAGGCCAGGCTGGGAGCATGGCCAGGCCAAGGCCTCTGACCCACTAAGTCCTGGCTTCTCCTCCTCCAGAACACCACACCTGCTCTCCATTGGCTAGTCCCATGTCCCCACACTCCCAGTCGTCCAACCCGTCATCCAGAGACTCTTCTCCAAGCAGGGACTTCTTGCCAGCCCTTGGCAGCTTGAAGCCTCCCATCATCATCCACCGAGCTGGCAAGAAGTATGGCTTCACCCTGCGGGCCATTCGTGTCTACATGGGTGACTCAGATGTCTACACTGTGCACCACATGGTGTGGGTATGTCTGGCCATCTAGACCTGTGGTCTTCTCAGCTCCGTCACTCTTCCACTTTCCCCTTAGTGAAGCCTGTCTGTCCTTTCTTCTGTCTGCCCATGCTACCCACAGGGGTCAAAGGGTGTTGGTAAATGGGGTCACAGCTTAATGATCAGAATAGGCTCTGCACTTCCTGCCCAAACTTCAGACTAAAGATCCTCTCTTCTGAGGCAGCATGTGGAGGATGGAGGCCCAGCCAGCGAGGCCGGGCTTCGTCAGGGTGACCTCATTACCCACGTCAACGGGGAGCCTGTGCACGGGCTGGTGCACACAGAGGTGGTGGAGCTGATCCTAAAGGTTAGTGCTGTGAATGCTGCCCACTGTAGCCAATGAACAACAACAGCCTTGTGAGTCTGGACCAGCCAGAGAGGAGTGGGAAGGTTGGGCACACATACATGAGCATGGATTTCAGGGTCACACGGAACTTGGGTGGCACAGCAGAGTTTTCTCCAGAAGACAACAGCCTCATTACCCAAAGCCCAGGGATTCTTCTGAGCCATGTGTAGGACTGGTGAACAGGGCAGGGGAGCTTCTTCTCTATCTTCCCATCCCTAGACCACTCTGGACACCAATGGAAGCCATTTCCTAACCTATGAAAGGGAAGACAGGCCTTATTTGGACATGTTGGCACAGGAGTAAAAGCTGGAGTTGTGGTATAGCCATGTGCAGGAGTAGGGGCAGGACCAAGAATATGGCCACTGTCTTAAGTTTGATCTCATGCTCTTCTCTGCTTTGCTCCCCAGAGTGGAAACAAGGTGGCTATTTCAACAACTCCCCTGGAGAACACATCCATTAAAGTGGGACCAGCTCGAAAAGGCAGCTATAAGGCCAAGATGGCCAGAAGGAGCAAGCGGAACCGAGGCAAGGATGGGCAAGAAAGGTGAGCCAGACTTAGTCCAGTGGTCTGCTCTGAGCACTTGCGTACTGGCAATGTGTCAGGTGGCTTGGCCCCAGGCCTAGAGTGTGCTGTGCCCCATGCACCGACTTGGCCTTGGACCTTTATCTTTACAGCAGGAAAAGAAGTTCTCTGTTCCGGAAGATCACTAAGCAGGCCTCCCTGCTGCACACCAGCCGCAGCCTTTCTTCCCTTAACCGCTCCTTGTCATCGGGGGAGAGTGGGCCAGGCTCTCCCACACACAGCCACAGCCTTTCTCCCCGATCTCCCACTCAGGGCTACCGGGTGAGCCCTGATACAGTGCACTCAGGTACAAAGGGCTCCCTGCAGGTAGAGACAACCCCTTGGGAAATAGGAAGCACCTGGGCCCTCTGCTCCCCGCATGTCCACTCTTGGAATCTCTTGTCAGCCCAACTAAAGATTCAGCAGCCTTGGGAGGAATTGATGTGGGAAGGGAGTGACTTTATTTCTATGGCCTGGGTACTGGTTCTTTGGTAGGGCAACATTGACAGTCCTGGAACATTCCAGCGGTGAGCCCTACTTTGCCCCTCAGTCATTTCTCACGGATAACATTGCCACCTTTGTCTCTCTGTCTGTTTGTACAAAGTAGGGGGGAATTCATCGCAGAGCAGCTCCCCCAGCTCCAGCGTGCCCAGTTCTCCAGCTGGCTCTGGGCACACACGTCCCAGCTCCCTACATGGTCTGGCACCCAAGCTCCAACGCCAGTACCGCTCTCCACGGCGCAAGTCAGCAGGCAGCATCCCACTGTCACCACTGGCCCACACCCCTTCACCACCACCAGCAGCTTCACCTCAGCGCTCCCCGTCGCCCCTGTCTGGTCATGGAGCCCAGGCCTTTCCCACCAAACTTCACTTGTCACCTCCACTAGGCAGGCAACTCTCACGGCCCAAAAGTGCAGAGCCACCCCGCTCCCCCCTGCTTAAGAGGGTGCAGTCTGCTGAGAAACTGGCAGCCGCACTAGCTGCTTCTGAAAAGAAGCGAGCGTCCTCTCACAAGCATAGTCTTGACCTGCCCCACTGCGAGCTGAAGAAGGAGCTACCACCCAGGGAAGCCAGCCCTCTGGAGGTAGTCGGGACCAGGGCTGTGCTGTCTGGGAAAGGGGCACTGCCAGGGAAGGGAGTGCTGCAGCCTGCTCCTTCACGGGCCCTAGGAACCCTTCGGCAGGACCGAGCTGAACGACGAGAGTCACTGCAAAAGCAAGAAGCCATCCGCGAGGTAGACTCCTCAGAGGACGACACTGATGAGGAGCCTGAGAACAGCCAGGGTGCACAGGCATCCAACCCAGAAGTGAGCCAGGATCCACCCACCAGAGGAACAGGAGAGGGTGGGGAAGAGGACACCTTCTTGCCCAGGGACTCAAGAAACCAGGGTCTGGTGGTCTCGGGCCTGTTGACAGGGGTCATATTAGGGCCTCCCAGAATAGAAGGTGCTAGTGTCCCCCAGAGGCAGCTTGGGAGTCCACAAGCCTTTGAGGAGGCTGTCAGCTCCTCCTCACCAGCCCTCAGCCTGTGTAGGTCTGGACCCTCAGACCCGACCCCCACTGAAGGTTGCCGGAAGGCCCAGCACCTCCACAGCCAGGCATTAACAGCACTTTGTCCCAGCTCTTCAGGACTCATCTCTGCTGCTGCCTCCACCTCTGGGGAGCCAGGTACATGGTCCTGGAAATTCCTTATTGAGGACCCAGACAGGGCATCCCCAGGCAGAAAGACAACAATGGAAGGTGGGCTAGCCAACCCCCAAGATTTGGAAACCACAGCTTCAGCTCACCCTAAGAACCCATCTCCCAGGCAGGAGAGGAAGTCACAGCCACCCAGTACCCCTGGGCTGGCTCACCCACCGTGTGAGATTCCAGGCCAAAGCTGGCTGTGGGAGTCTGAATGTGCAGAAGTAGAGAAAGAGGAGCCACCCTTGAGCATCACCAAAGTGCCTGATGCCTCGGGTGACAGGAGGCAGGATGTTCCATGCAGAGGCTGCCCTCTCACCCAGGAACCTGGGCCCAGCCTGCTTTGGAGGAGCCGAGGACCAGGGGGCAACTCAAAGCGTCAGGATTCCACATTAGCACCGGATGAGCTTTTAAAACAAACATAGCAGTTGTTTGCTATTTCTTGCACCAGACCTGTGTAATACATGCTCCTGGAAACATCTTTGTGTTTTGCATGCTTCTTTCCTTCAGTCATCACACATGTAACTCTAGGTCTAGGTCCTGTGTTGCTGCTGGGAATATGGCTGTGGTTAAGACAGTTTCTATCCCCAGGGAGGAGCACTTAATCTAGTTTCACTTCTCAGGGACAACAGGGGTTCAAACATGAAGAACTGGTGAACAGGTAGTTTTGCTGAGGGAGGGTTGTCAAACTGCAGCATATATACAATATACCTGGTATGTTCAAGGAACCAAAAATAATTCAAACTGGAAGTGGGTTTGCAAATTAAGCAAGGGCCACATCTAATTGTCTTCTGTGGTGTAGGTGATAACAGAGCTGAACCAAAGAAGGCCACGGGGCAACTAATATTCCTACTAATGGATAAGAAAACTTAGGCTTTTCTGTCCCAGGTAGAGTTGGGATTGAACCTACATCTCTCTTGACCATAGAGCCCACATTCACCTTACTTGGAGGGAGGGCCTCTTAGTCAGAAAGGAGGAGAAAAGGTACTAGTAGGTGAGGAGTTTAACTTTGGATATTTTTGTTTTGGTTTGGTTTCGGGTTTTTATTTGGGTACTGGGGATTGAACCCAGGACCACTAAGCCACATCCCCAGCCCCTTTTTGTATTTTATTTAAGACAGGGTATCACTAAGTTGTTTAGGGCCTCGCTAAGTTGCTGAGGCTGGCTTTGAACTTGCAATCCTCCTGCCTCAGCCTCCCAAGTCACTGGGATTACAGGTGTGCACCACTGTACCCAGCTACTTTGGATGTATTTAATTTGAGCTATTTCTGGGAGATCCAGAAGGTAATTGAGTGCACAGATCTGGAACTCAGGAGGGAAATCGACACTAGGTAGAAATGAGCCATCAGTGTATCAACAGTGATATTATTCAGGAACAGTAATATTTAAGGCAAAGAGGGGAGACTCAACAGCAACCAGAAGAGAAATCATAAAATCCAAGAGAGGAGTTTCAAAATGGAATAGTTACTTGATAAAATGCTGAGTGGTCAGGTGAGATGAAAATAGAAAACTTAATCACATTTCAGTGACAAGTTCGTAAGTGTTTGTAGCCAGCAGACCCTTCCAGGACTCTCGTCAGGTATGCCCCAGCACTGGGGGTGGGCATTGCTACATGCATTCTTCAATGAGTAGAGCTATACTTTGTGGGTAGTGCAGAAGAAAAGGAAGGCACGTGTGGGTGTATGGGGAGTCAGGAGGTGGCACCACAAAGCAGGCAATGTGGCCTGGTGGAGTACCACGGCTAGGAGTGCCCCTATGGTGACGCCATACTTGCAACGCCATCGTGCTCTGATGTTGTACTGACTGTCCCACAAGCCAATGCCTAGGTCTCGAGAGGGGTCAGGAGACCTGGAGGACGAGACAACCTTTGAGCCACTGACTGGATGGGTGCCTCTTGTACCCTGCAGCCCTTTGTCGTTCTGCATGGGGAAGGTGGTGGCCACCAGAGGGCGTGCTCTACCTATCTGTGGGGACATTTTAACCTTCCAGTCCTCTTGATTTCACTTCCTCCTTCCTTCAGTTATTTACAGACAGCAAATCATGGGCTGCCTGCACTGGGCACTGGGATTGCGGGATCCAGGAGGATGGCTGGGAGATGAGTGCCCAACACGTCGGGATCTGGTCGGATCCTATGTATGGTGATACCATACACAGGTGAAGGGGATGGGAGGAAGCAGGGTTTGCAGTTTCATGAGAACTGCCTTCCTGTGGGTTTGGAAGTGAGAATGGGAGGAAGCACTGGGACCCCAAGCACTGTGTAATGCAAATGCATGGCGCCCCTGCCCCAAGTGTCAGTGGTGCTTTCCTTGAAAAAAACTGCTGAATTATCCCAAAGGGAGTGAGGAAGTTCTGAAGGGCAACTTCACCTGTATGTTTTAGGAAGATCACTGTAGCTGCAAAACAGACCGCCAGAGACAGCATGATGCAGTGGCCCATTAGTGATCTGAACTAGGACAGCAACAAGGAATGTGCAGAATGAAAAGCCCCCAAACTCTGGGATTAGTTGAGGGGATGGAGCTGAAAAGAGAAACAGGTGGGAAATGAGGTCTGCTACAGCAGGGTACAGTGACAGGCACCTGCAATCCCAGATGCTTGGGAGGCTAAGGCAGGAGAATCACTTGAGCCCAAGAGTGCAGGGCCAGCCTGAGCAATACAGCAAAAGACCCCATCACTTAAAAAAATTTATTTTGTGATTTACCCTAGAAACAGTTGAAAGTTACTTATGTTTTACACAGGTGAGTTTTGTAGTTTAAAAAAGATAACTGGTTGCTGTAATGAAAATGGGTTTGAGGAGGAAGAATGGAGGGAGACCTTCTGGTATTAGGATTAGACTCAGTAGCAAAGCAATTTAGAGAAGTGATGGTTTCACTGGTGTTTAGAAGGGAAAATTAATATGGGTTGGTGAAGGGTTTTATATAGATATGGAACAAGGCTATCAAAGATGTTGATTACATTTCTGACTTATGCCAAATGAGCCAGATTTCCATTCAGTGAAATATGAGACAATGGAAGAGAACCAGGGCTAGAAGGTGACCCTGCACGTTCAGTATCTGGCAGGAGGAACAGATGCAACTGGCCTCAAGATGGTAGGTGGATTCATGGATGTGGAGAAAACTGTTAGGTTAAAAAGGCTTATGTCAGAGGAAGGTTGGAGTCCAACAAACTTAAAAAGAACAGAAACATCAGAAAAACTAGCTGAATGAATTGTAATGAAGTCAGTGAAAGAGTTTTCCATGAAAAGTCAATAGTAATGGATACTGAAGACATCAAAGTAAGCAGTTTCAGGTAATGATGGAACCTGTACTTAAATGCTTCAGGTGATGAAATAAACACATTTAGGCAACTCTTTCAAAAGGTGTGGCTTTGGTAGGGAAAATAAGAAAAAGAATATGGGATTGAGTACAGACTAGGGACATAGAATCAGAGAAAACCAAACAATAATGAAAAGAATGGTCATTGATCATGGGAGCCAGGCATGATGGCCAGAGTTATAAACCTGTAACCACAGCTACTTGTATGAGAGTTCCCTGAGAAGGTGGGAGAAAATAGAATCCAAAATACATGCTGAGGGATTGACTTTTGTTGGAAGGTAACCATCTTTGTAATTAAAGATGAGAACAAGAGGACTTTTGTGGATACAAGGAAGTTGTCAGTTTGGTGGTGGGAAGTCAAGGGAATTCATGGCCAACCACATTTTCTCTGTAAAGTAAACAAGTTTGAAGTGCCTGTGGGCCACTCTAGTTCCCAGTGGAAATGTCCAGATGGCAGGTACAGGTCAAAAGACAGGCCTAGGCAGGAGATAGGAATTTTGAGTGTGGGAACAATTTAGGTTTAAGGGAATCGTCCACAATTCAAGTGGTAGCCTTGAGGGTGCTATGTATAAAGTACAGTGGGGAGGAGGACACATGCAGTCACGTAACAGACCACTCCCTGCCTAATCAGATTTTGTAACTGGTTGATTACATGAGTAGGTGAGGCCTGAGAGACATGGATGAAAACTACGATGTACTGTGTGACAAGACTGTTGTGTTTGCAAATAGGAACCTTAACCAAGTGCCTTGAAGGACAACAAAAGACCCTAAGATTTGATGAGCTTATTAGGAGTGGGTGAAATGGGGAGGAAATGGCCTTCAGATTTAATTTTCTCAGTATCTGAATCTCCCTGTTCTGGGTGGACAGGACTCGTGGTAAAGCCTGGTAGGGTCAACTTGCTTTTCAGGGGAGGAAAAAGAGTATCTTGTAGCCCCCAATTCAGCCTCAGGACTGGTCTTTTGGTGTTTATTAGAAGGACTGGGAGTTTCACTGATTTTTTCAACACCCTAGTCCTCTTACCTTGGCCCTGCCCCACCCTGTCCCAGCTCACCCTTCCACAGCATCAAGACAAAAAGGTCCTTTATTGCAATGTCTTTATTGCATTACTGCAGCAAGTTGGCCAGACTATCCCCTCTTGGGGAAGGTAAAAAACAAAATCCCCAAATTATCTCCCTCACCTTCCCCCCACCCTCACCCACAACTGCACAGCAATGTCTGAACACATTTGGTGACAAGAACAATTTGCAAAAGTGGTCTAGGAACTACATTATGAATTGTCCCAACACAAGACACACAGTTGGCTTGTGAATCAGATATTTGTATGTAAACTACATGAATTTTGACTACATCAAGGACAACAGAATAGGCTTTTCACAAATAACAACAGGGCACCAAAGTCACATGCTGGAATTTGTAAGGAAATAAGGTTGTTTGTCACAAGTGGCTGGAGCTAAAGCAAGGCTGAGCAGTTGGCAGCTGGGGGGCCAGGCAGGTCTCTTCTAGACCCTCTGGTTTCTATGGCCATTGAAACCCCACAGACGCCTACTCTGGGGTCTTAATGGGCAGCAGAGAAAACATAGAAACCAGGAATTGCCCAAATGTAATTCTTGACTCAAGAGACTGCACAGGGCTGGTTTCCTTTCAGCAAGGAGACCCAAAGAAGACACCAAGTTGATTCGCAGAGCTTCTTCAGAGTACATGAGGTCTAAAGTAAATGGGAGAGCCCATCAAGTCTTGGAGAGGGCAGAGTAGAGGTATTAGGAAGTCTTTATCCTTGGCCAGATCAATGATAAGGACACAGGCAACCTATCCAGGCCTGAACCATGGCCAAGGTTTGGCATCTAGCCAAGTAGAGAAGAGCACTGTTCTGTGATGAAAGCTCCACCTGGAGATGGACCTTGGACTTATGTCCAGCCAGCTGCCAAGCTGCCTTCATGTTGGTGGCTGGCTCAGCTAGCCAAGAGAATAACGGGCCCCTCTGGTCTTGGTTTGTCACTTTACCCTCTGCCTCACTGACAGGACAGGACACAGAACTAGACTCATGAAAAAGACCAAGACCTGCTCCCAAGTCATGAGTAAGCCTGCTCCTCCACACACTGGGCCCAATGGTTAGCAGACCCTATGCCATTTCTGCTGGCTTAGGATCAAGCAAATCATGTGGCAACTAGTCAGAAAAAAATACCTTCAAATTTCTCAAACAATCCTAGGTCTCAGATCCCACAAAATAATGAATTCAAGAATGAAAAAAGGGGGTAGGGAGGAATGTAGGACTGAAAAACAGCAGTCCTCCACAGTCAACCCAAGTGTAGATAGTAAGATGGTGTTTTGCTCTCATCCTGCACACACTCCATTTCTGACCAGCAAGGTACAACACTACTCTGATACATTGTTCAACACGGTTTGTGTATCCTATCCCATTTTGGTTTACTGTAAAAGAGACATTCAGACACACATTGAATTTTAGTACCTGATAGGAGGGACTCCTTGCGCCCAATCTAGAGCACACAACCACTTGAGCAGGTTCAACACCAGATGCAGGGCCACCCTGGGGGTGACCAGCAGCAGCAATTAGCTTCACATTACTCAGTAAAACTTTCAGCAAGATTTCAATCTGGCAGTTTGGGGAAAGGATGTGCTGGCTATCAGTTAAGGGCTTAAGTGACAGTGGAGGGACTTCATTTGTCTCTAGCTCAACCCAATCCTGAAACTACAATATAAACAAGGAAAAGCCAAAAGATATGCCCTTTCCTTCCTATCCTCACTGTTAGTAATTCTGGAAGTCCTTACAAAAAACTTTATGTCTGTCTACATCGTACTAGTCCATTCTAGACACTGTCACCAAGATAATGCTCAGGGAAAGTAATATTTATTTTTCAGCCCCAAAAGTAGAGCTTTCCTAGCTATAAGCCCAGGAACCAAGACCCAGGTAGTAGCTCAGCCAGGATGCCTGACTACACAGCTCTGGACTCAAAACAGCTGACTCACACTGAGCCCATTATGGTTCCAGGATTGGCTCAGAGGCAGCTGGACTCTATTTGTCAAATGAATGCTGACTGGTGAGTGTGGGGCAAAATGGAGGCAGAAGTAGATGCCTGCCCTCTACTCAGTTCGCCTAGCTTCACTGAGCTGGAAGGCTTAAGCCACATGGAGCAGAAGATTCCTGGCCTAAGATTACAGCCACTGGAGCATGAGGGCAGACTGTGCACATTGCCCTAATGGCAGGATCACAAAAAAAGGCAAAGACAAAAGCTTCCAGATGGCTTATACTAACAGTCTAAACTCCAAGCCATCTTCTCCCTGCAAAAGCTTCAGAAACCACTATATGGAAGCACATATGTAATGTGGCATGACCCTCACCCTGGACACCAGGGATTCTGGGTGTGTGAGATCCCTGACCACAATCTGATTCCCCTCCTTAGCCACATAGGCTCCTAAGCCTTACCAGCAAAGGAGCGGTAGAGGAAAGGAAATTAAACCATTTACAGTATTTTTGCAGGAACTTTAAACTTGGGGAAGCACACATAAGAATGTTGTTCTATATCATTATTTGGTATATCAAGCCACCTAAAAGCACTGGATTGCACCTTTTCTTTACTCATACAAACAAGTTACAAAGGTTTCAAACAACAGATCATTCTTTAGGCTAATGAAACACCACACAAGTACCAACTTTGTTTTATGATTCAAAGCTCACTATCCCCACAAAAAGAACACTTTCTCATCTGAGAAACAAGGACAGGGCAGAAGGAAATACACTGACCAATTTTAGTGTTTGCTAAAACTCATATTTCTAGTTTTCTTATTTTCAAGTTTTGGTAGAGAAGTAGTATGCACTTTCTCCCCTTAAACCTTAGTCTGGCAACAAACATTGTTTTGCTGGTTTCTAAACATAACGCTTCTTTAGAGGGAGGAGATAGTGAGATGCTGAAGCCTAAATTATGTTGGTAAGAAATAAAATACCTTCAGTTGAAGGGGTTTTTTTAACCCCTTGCTTAGATTCTTTAAATGAAATCCCAAATCTCCCTATCTTCCTTTGGTTTTTTTGTTTGTTTGTTTTCTTTTAAACCAAATCCCATTCTACCACAGAACCAAAACAGTCTTCTTTTCGGGGCAGGAGAGAAGAGACACTGCTAGAGCAAAACTGAACTCCCAACAGAGCCATGTCTCTGCTGCATTCTCAGAGTTGAAGATCAAAAGAGGACATGGACTCTGCAGAGGTTTCCAAGTACAACTCCCACCCCTTACCCCATCAAGCCTAGTGTGTTCTGCTGAGGGTGCCTGGCTAAATAAAAACAAAAACCCCAATGAAACAGACTTCCCCCAAAACAACATCTGCTTCCAGCTTAGTATGTCAGTGCAGTGGCACAGCTGAGTCCCAGAGACCCCAGGTCCCTGATGCCCCCATCCTGGCCAGCTACTGCTCGGCCTCTCCACTTCACATTCACAGAATCACTTCTTGTGCAAAACAAGCAGTCTACGTAGAAAGAATGCCCTCATCGTAGTCTAATAAAAACTGTAGAAAAAAATGCTAGAGAGCCACCTCTCTTCCCACTCCCTCTTTATCTGCAGAGTGAAGGCATCTGTGCATGAACAGGATAGGCAAGCCTGACATTGAGGGAGTCGTTGTGCTGAACCAGGGATGTCTGCCGGTAATGGAGCACTAGCTCCTTCAGCGAGCTGTACAGGTTGTAGGGCTCTGCGAAGCCATATCCCCGAGCAGTGCTGTAGATCACACAGTGTTTCACTTCCCCATCCGCACTGCAATGAGACACCACAGGAAAAATGTTAAGGCGGATAACAATAGATAAAAGGACAATAAATGGTCAGAAGTCTGAGAGTGGTTGTTAAGGAAGAGACCCATAAGTGTTTGGTCAATCAGACAAAGCTTGTAAAATTGTGTTCCCCTCACCCTCTTATAGATTTGGCCACAGATAAGACATACTGAATGCACAGTTTATTTCTCAACTCTCAATTCTATTCATTGATCTACATGTCTACCTTTGTCAGTACCACACAGTCTTGATTAATATAGCTTTGTAATAAGCAATTAAATCAATGTGTGACTTCTCCAACTTGCTTCTATTTTTTGAAGGTTATTTTGGCTACTCTTGGTCCTTTGCATTTTCCTACGAATTTTATGAGCATCTAGTCAATTTCTGCAAATATCCAGCTAGGATTTTGATACATTTATGCTGAATGCATAGATCAATTAATATTAAGTATTCTTAACATATAGTATATCTTTTCACTTATTAAAGATAGGAAAGGGTGAGGAATTGGGCTACTTAATGTCTTCCTTCTTGCTATTATTCGTTTTTAAAATTCTTTTTTAGTTATATCTGACACTAGAATATATTTTGACATATTTATACAAACATAAAGTATGTCTTACTCTAATTAGGATCTATTTTTCTTAAAAGATTCCAAATCTTGCAAAAACTATTCTCCTCTGTCATTTCCATTCAGATAACTTGAGCAGCACAGGTCAAAGAGAAATGAAATGTTGCAAGTAGTTCTATCTTTAGATGACAGTAATCCAGTGCACTTTACAATGCCCCCCTTGCCATTTTTCTGCCTATAGACAACCATTTATCCTGTCAAAGTCCAGCCCCAACCTTCTTTTTTTTCATCATAATTAACAATTCTACATGTGCCCAACCTACTAGTGACACCTATTTCATAGTGATTTTGTTTATCTTGGATAGTTTATGAAATGAAGAAAGCCTGGTGTAATTGAAAAATGTGGTTTTTTGAAACCTGACAAACTTGGATTCAAACACTTGACTTCATGACAAAAGTAGACTACTGAAGGCAAGGTGATCAAGTATAGCAGAAAGCACCCAGCACTCTGCTAATATGAACACCCTTTGTATATCCTTACTTTCTTTGAGGGCACAATAACTTTGTCATCTTTGTCTTCTGTCATACCCAAGAGCAGCAGGTAACATTTACTCATTATGTTCCAGCCCTATTTAAAACATATTACATTGTATATATATATGTAAATATAATATATATATAATTTTTTAATATTTATATATAAAGTTATTTAAACCTTACCAAAACCTCAAAGTAAGTATTGTTCTTATTACCCTTATTTTACAGATAAGGAAACTGGGCAAAGAACACTTAAGTAATTTACCCAGGATTACACAGCTGATAAGCAGTTGGAGCCAACATCTTAACCCATTATATCTGGCACCAAATCTTTCCCTCATAACCATCATATCATTCTTCTAAGTACAGACTGTGTCAAAGAAGATATTTGCCTTCTTAAGGAATATATATATACTCAGGCAAAGTTTGATTAAGATATAATTATCTCTAAATTTCACTTTCCATTAAAAACAAAATAGACTTTTCCCAAAAGAGTCATAAGATCATCTTAAGGAAAAATGCATCCACATTTTATATCACTACCAAACAAACTATTATTTAATCAAAAATTAAATTAAGCATACAAGACTACTAAAGAATTTTTTTTCCCACTTCAAGGTCTCACAGATACTGGAAATCCAATAGCAACACCACAAGGCCTAATCTGTTTATCATGTAAATGAAAATCCCCAAGATAACTTTAGATATCATTTTTTTCTAAAACTATTTTCTTTGTACCAATATTAATGGTCTAAGGAAGGCATGAGTCATTATTATTATATATTAACTAATTTCATCTGAATTTTATGAGTGGTTGGTTTTCTACTAATAAATGTGTAAGAGTTCAGAAGGGCATCTCCACTGAGAAGACTTACACAACAGAACAGGCATAGCATCCTTTCTTGCTACTCTCACGAATTAAGAATGCACCATCAGGTTTCCCATAAAGCAAGTCCTCTGCTTGTACACGATTGATATCTTCAACAAACCAGGTTTTCTCATCATAATGTGGCAGGTTTTCATCTTCCTCATTGATAAAATAGGTCCTAAAATTTAAATATTTAAAATATTATTCTAATAATCAGTTTACTTATATCTAAAAGCAACTTTCATGAATAAAATAGTCTTCTAAATTTTAACCATAAAATGATAAATCAAAATTTCAACTAGTCGAGTTGGTGGTGTTATTTTTTGTTTTTTGCTATACTGGGGCTTGAACCCAGGGGTGCTCTAGCACATCCTCAACCCTTTGTATTTTTTATTTGATCTTTTTTCTTTTTTTCTCTTTTCTTTTTTGGTGCCAGGGACTGAACCCAGGGGCACTTAACCACTGAGCCTCATTCCCAGCCCTTTTTAATATTTTATTTAGAAACAATCTCGCTGAGTTGCTTTAGAGCCTCACTAATTTACTGAGGCTGAACTTGTGATCCTCCTTTCTCAGATCCTCCTGTGTCAGCCTCTTGAGCCACTGGGATTATAGGAATGTGCAACCACAACTGTTATTTTTTATTTTGAGACAGGGTTTCACTAAGTTGCCTAAGTTGGCCTCAAACTTGGGAACCTCCTACCTCAGCCTACGAAATTACTGGGATTACAAGCATGGCTAGTTAGGTGGTTTTTAACAAATTCATTACTTGCTTTGGTACAGAAAACACAGAATTCACATGTCTTATCCAATAAGCTAAAACCTAAATATCTGAATAACAGTACTTATGAATCCAGGTTTCTGAACTCAAGTGCCTATAGGATACGCTTAAGACAATTCAATTAAAAAGAGATTCAAAGTTCTTGATTCAATATTCTCAAGTGACAGTGAGAACCAGTTTTTAGCATGATAAGAAAGTCTATGCCTTATACTAGGAACAAAGCCTCTGACAGAAAGGTTTAGAGACAACTTACTCATCAGCATCCTCATTCTTGATTCCCAGCCAGGCATTCAGGCGCTTCTGTCTCACTCCTTTGTGATTGAGCCATCTGTCAAAGGGACGAAACCATGTCAGAATTTATGCAAACTGCTTAAGACAAAGTAGATAAATCCAAGGCAACCAAATTTCCTGATTCTAGGAACCTCTTATTTCCCCTAACATCACAAAGAATAGCCAGAGGTTTCCCTAAATGAGTCTCTCCATTACTTTTCTTTCAACTATACCATGATGAATTAATCTTTTATGCAAAAGGCAGAAATACGGAAAACAACTTGAAATTAGGCATATCTCTCACTTTTCATTTTTTCCTTTTCTTGAGGCTTATGCCACTCAAACACAGTGGCATATTTATTTCTGAAATCATTATTTTGGTGAGCATGGTATCACTAAGCCAGAAGACCCACTTCCTGTGTGGCCTACTGAATTGAGGTTAAGATTCTAACCAGTAATTTCAAGATCCATTTTTGTATCTAAGTAGACCATAAGAGATTCAGGGTGACAAACTGAGCAATTAATTGAGTTTATCACCAAGCAAATCACAGTATTTTAAAATACCAACATTTAGATACAAAATGATATAAACCATCACATTGATTTCCTTTCAGATGGCCAAGAGTCTAAAACTGAAGTAGAGAATAAATACTTTCATTCATCATGCTTAAAATAGTGTAAGCACAGGGATATTCAGATATTGAATTAATATACAGTAAATATTTGCTGGTGGATTGTTTTTTGTTGTTGTTGTTGTTGTTGTTTTGGTGGGGGTGTGAAGCTGTCCTGGGGATTAAACACAGGGATGCTCTACCACTCAGTTACATCCCCAGCCCTTTTTAATTTTTGAAGTTTGAGACAGGGTCTAGCCAAGTTGCCCAAGCTGGCCTCAAACTTAAAATCCTCCTGCTTCAGCCTCCCAAGTCACTATGCTACCAAGCCTGACTAGTGGGTTGCTTTTAAGAAAACCTTCACAATTCCAGGATCATCTTCTATCTGTCTCTGACCCCAAGTACCTTACATAATCTGGAATCACACCTGATTTTTTAAAGTTCTTTTAAAATTCTTTCAGACAGATTTTACAGACTTTCTCAGGAAGACTCACCCTTTAGTTTACCAGACTTCATTTTAACAGTTAATGAAGCTGGAAAATAGATAATATGTGATTTTGATAGAACCAATTTAATAACAACCCCACACTACCACTTCTAATAAAATATCTCAAGACTCTCCTGTAAACATTCTTATTAACAAAGTTTTCTATCCTTAAAGAAACAAGTACACTGGATAAGAAGTCTGAACTGAAAAAACCATACTATCATTTCTCTTGAACCCCATTTTCTTTAAACCACCAATCACTTTACACTGAGCCTCCCATTCTGGGAGGGAAGTTATTAGCACACCCAAGAAAGGGCAGAAGAAAAGGGGAAAAAAGAAGAAATGTTTCTGGTCCACCTTCCATTTATGAAACTTTCTCAATCGTCCCAAAATCTACTTGAAAAAATTTTATACAGTTTGGAGTCCTATTAACAATGCCAAAAACTGTTTGACATTTTGAAAAAGTTCACGTTACTTTAGTTCATATGTAATTCACATTTAATTTATTGTTATTAATACTCTGATCACATGTAAAGGCAGCAAATTCCATAGGAAATATCTGAGGCATCAGAAGACCTATTATCTAGTTCATTTTTAATTTTGATTTTTTAGAGCTGATTCTAATTGTGTGGTCTCAGACTGCTCTCTTTGTGCCTCAGTCATCTCTTCTTAAATAAAAAAAAAAAAAAGGGAAATTACTACTCTCATAGCTTACATTGAAATTATCTTAAGAGAAGAAAAATAGCTAATGTTAGCATATCCTCTCCTTACCCCTGGCCCAGCAAGTGGGGCTGCGGGTGTATACGGCATTCTTTCTAAAGATTTACTTGGCTTTATAACCTGATTGCCACACTTGAAGAGGAAAATAGTTTGTGTTTCTGTCTCCAGTGATCAAAAGAAGTAAGCTAGGAAGTCACTGAGAGAGGGGGACAGGAAAAATATTTTGCAGCTAAAGCAGTAGTCGATAGACACAGCATAAATAGGAAAGGGGTGACCCAAGTGAGTGGCTCACACACAGGCACCCTGAATGGAGCACGAGAAGGCTTTAAGATACAGTCTATTAATAGTCAAATAGGAGATTATTGTGAAGGGCACCTCTGATTTTTCTGGAACAGAAGTATTTAACCAGATGACAGGGCCCAAAGACTAGGAGCAGAGGATGTACCTAATGATAGCAATCAGGCCAGGGAGGAACAAAGGACCTTGTGCTTCCATAATTTTCTGGCAGGTGGGATCTTGGAAAAAATTGATTTGGTTTTCCTCTGAATAGCCTTTATTTCTTCTCTGCTTTTTTTTTGGGGGGGGGGGGTATTTTATTTATTTATATATTTTATTATTTTTATTTATTATTTTATTTATTTATCTGTAGTGCTGGAGCTTTGAACACAGGGTCTCACATTTGCTAAGCAAGCACTCCACCACTAAGTTACACTCCAGCCCTCTTTTTCAAATTTTTTATTGGTGTATTATAATTATACATATTAGTGGAATTAATTGCTATAAATTCATACATGTACACAACATAGTCAATTTCACTCCCCAATAAGTTGGTTTTAATTTAAAGAAAAAGAAGAATATGACTTGTCTTGCACCAAATTTTATGGAGAGAACATCATACTCCCCTAAATAAGAAGAAAATGAGCCGGGCATAGTGGCACACGCTGTAATCCCAAGAGGGATTCAGGAGGCTGAGACAGGAGGAAGCAAGTTCAAAGCGAGCCTCAGAAATTTAGTGAGGCCCTAAGCAACTCAGCAAGACCCTGTCTCTAAATAAAATATAAAAAATGGCTGGGGATGTGGTTTAGTTGTTAAGTGGTTCTGGGTTCAATTCCTGGTATCAAAAAAAAAAAAAAAATCCAATGTCCATCAATTAATGATAGTTAAACTAAATGTGGTATATCCATCCATACAGGTCATAAAAAGAAATGGAGTGCTGTAAACAGCTACATCTTACATGGATAAACCTTTGAATATCATGCTAAGTTGAAGAATCCAGTCTTAAAAGACTATGTGGTGCATGCCTGTAATCCCAGCAGCGTGGGAGGCTGAGGCAGGAGGATTTCGAGGTCAAAGCCAGTCTCAGTAACTCAGTGATTAAGTACCCCTAAGTTTAACCCCCAGAACAACAACAACAAAAAAGACTATGTATTAAATGTTTCCACTTATATGAAATGTCCTAAATAGGCAAATCCATAAAGACATAAAGTAAATTACTGGTTACCTAGGGTTGGGGGAATAGGGTGGTAGGGATGATAAGTAAAGGGTACAGGATTTTCTTTTACTATGATGAAAATGTTCTAAAATATATGGTAATGATTGCAAATACCTCTGATATACTAAAAACATTGACTTATACACACTTTTTTTCCTAAGACAGAATCTTTCTATGTTGCCCAGGCTGGTCTCAAACTTTTGGACTCCAGTGATTCTCCCACTTCAACCTCCCAAGTGGTTGCAGCATATACCACCACACCTGACTTTAAATTACACACTTTAAATGGATAACTTGTATGGGATGTAAATTATATCTCAATAAAGTTTTTTTTAAAAAACAGAATATACCATCCTCCGCAGGACTCTTTTAACTGCAAACTCCCCAGTATATGTTACTCAAAGCTCATCATTAATGTATCTATATTGATTGTTATGGCAAGGTAATCTTTTTTTTAGATTTATGAATACCAAAAAAAGTAAATAATCATGAAAGCTAACCTTGACTCATAATGAAAAAGAACTGCTCTGACAATATACAATTCCCTTTTTTTTGGGGGGGAGGGATAGATTGAATCCAAGGTACACTACCATTAAGCAACGTCCCCCAATCCTTCCTTTCTTTTTAGTTTTGTTTTGTTTTGTTTTGTACTGGGAATTGAACTCAGGGGCACTCAACCACTGAGCCACAACTCCAGCCCTATTTTGTATTTTATTTAGAAACAGAGTCACACTGAATTGCTTAGCCTCCCTTTTGCTGAGGCTGGCTTTGATCTCATGATCCTCCTGCCTCAGTCTCCCAAGTCCTGGGATTACAGCTGTGCACCTCGGTACCTGGTAATCCTATTTTTGAGATGTGGGTTTCACTAAGTTGCCAAGGCTGGCCTCAAAATTAAGATCCTCCTCCTTCAGATCCCTGAGTAGCTAGGATTACAGGTATGCACCACCACAACTGGTTCAAATTCCTTTTTTATTCAAAGAAATTTTATAGGATTTTTATACCTAAGAAAAATTTTAGTGTACTTACTGAATTCTAATACACATAAATTGTGTTAATCTTACATGCACAGATTGATGAATTTTATATATGTATAAACTTACATTCCAATTAAGATTCACAACATTTCCATGTCATTTTCTCATCAATACCGCAACATAAGTAATCACTATTTTAAAATCTATCACCATAGATAGGCCTTCCCCATTCTTACTATTAAAGTAAATGTGATTATATTTTATTCTTTATTTTAAAAATCAAATTTTGTATTTAAACACTCTAGAATATCCTAGAAATAATACATCAGGATCTCAACAGAGAATCTCATAAAATCCTTATGGGATATGCAGTGGGAAATCAGGGATATATTCACACCTAAAGGGATCAATGAACAAATGACAATCTCTAGTTACAAACTACAGAATTCCAACCTATTTCTACTTCAAAACAGGATCAATGAGAGATCATACTCAGTATCATGCAATGCTACCAATATGCAGCACGTATTTTACAACCAATTTTCTTCAGGCCTGACTATACAAATTTCAGCATTGAAACACATCAAATTCACCAAGCCTCAAGATAGTTCTCTGTTAGAAACATAAAAGTGTGTACTATGGAATACTGGACTACCCTCTTTGAAGAAACCCTTCCAAAAGAAACCATTGCTGTCTGTGTCTCCCTAAACGTCTGAATTGTCTTTACTAGCAGGTCATGGTTTTGTCATCCATGTTATCTAAACTCTTATATTTAGCTTATACAACTCATTAAAGGGACTTTCAAGATTTGGTTTATCACAGTCGATAGTCTGAATGTTTGTGTCTTCTCAAAATTCAATGTTGAAATTCCAACCATCAAAGTCATGATGTAAGGAAGACGAAGGTGGTTAGGTTAGGAGTAGAGGCCTCATGAACAGGATTAGTGTCCTTATAAAAGAAGCCTGAGAGATACCCCTCACTCCTTTCACCATGTCAAAAATAACTAAAATGTGCTATCTATAAAACAGGGCAGGCCCTTACCCAGCACATAATCTGCTAGTGCCTTAATCTCAAGACTTCCAAGACTTCTAATCTGTAGGTGATTTCTGTTGCCTATAAGCTACCCAGTTTATAGTATTTTGTTAAAGCAATCTGAATTAACTAAGACACCACGTTTATTCATGCCCTTTGGGATGGTATATTTCCTAACACCTTTATTGCTTTTCAGGGCAAAGAAGTATTTCCATTCACTCCTTTGATCCATGGCATAGCCTTCTTGGCCTTTCTTCAACTTCGTGACATGACTAGAACTACATAAGCATCCCAAGAGCAGACTCTTATCTTATTTACAAAGCTCTTCTGTATGCTATATATACTTGCTTAACTTTTTTGGGCCATGTCAGCAAACTGAAATAATCCCTTAAGATACGTATTATTATTAAAAACTACTCATCATGGTTTAGTTTTATTTGTTTATCTCAAAAATTATTATCTAAGTTTTCCCCTACTGAAACTCATTTGCTACTGTTCCCATCTCCAGGCCTACATTTTATTCCCTCCCCTCTTTTCACACAAAGAAACCCTGAGGTCTCTGCAAAAACCAGAATAAAAAGTCTTTGCTCTTTTTTTCCAACTAGGAATTTGAATTGAGTGGTATTATATGCATAAAAGTGACCCAACACATAAATTTCTTAAGTGTATTCATTACCTAGAACTAAGCCTAATGTATTTTCTCTTCTCATAGATTCTCTCCCTCTATAAAGCAGTCATTTGTCCTTCTAAAAATCTGATCACATTTTGTTTGATTATATTTGGATAATATTCCCATTATGCCTATATTTGGCTAAACTATACATCTTACCCTAATATTAAAGAATTGGGTTTCACTACTCAAATTATCTCAAGTACCTATGATAGACACCTTTCTGTTATTTAAATACAGAATTTCAGTTCTTTTTTTAAAATTTTTTTTAGATGTTGACAGGCCTTCATTTTATTCATTTATTCATATGTGGTGCTAAGACTCAAACCTAGTGCCTCACATGTGCTAGGCAAGCGCTCTACCACTGAGCCACAACCCCAGCCCCAGAATCTCATTTTTTGAGTATAAAAATCCTTTAAGAGACCGTTCTGTGTACTTTTTTGTGTGCTCCCATTGTTAGTGCCTCTGAGGGGCAATTTCTATTTCTGTGGTTCTACCATGTAATCAAAGATTCCAGTTTTTGTGTTTTAGGCAAACATTAACCTTTATTTTAAAATCTATATCACTTTGTGATGCCACAGCCACCCTGAGATTTCCAAGGCATTTGTATAAAGTAGAGTTCCATATCCTGGTTTGTCCCACTTTGGGACCCCCTACTACTAACAGGGCTATGTTCCTAAAATCTTATAATTTTCCTGTCCAGTTAATGCTAGAATCTCCCTCCCCAAATAGCCCCAGACTACTTACACAAGATGCTGATCTCGGATCTTGCGCAGCTGTATCAGATCAGGTTTGATACTGTTCATTTTTTTATCTATTTCCCGGTTGTCCGAAGCTTGTTTCTTCAAATCCTGCTCTAGACGCATTTTGCTATCATGAATCTCACCAAGACGTGATTTCAATTTATCATAATTCATCATAATTCTGTGAAAATATTTGACATATTAATGTTAAAACAACAACAAAACAGAGAGATCCTATAGTGTGAACATGGTCCTCAATCTTTTTTTGATCCTAGGGATTGAACCCATGGTGCTTAATCACTGAGCCACATCCCCAGCCCTTTTTTATATTTTATTTAGAGACGGGGTCTCACTGAGTTGCTTAGGGCTTCACTAAGTTGCTGAGGCAGGCTTTGAACTTGCAATCCTCCGGCCTCAGCCTCCTGAGCTGCTGGGATTACAGGTGTGTGCCACCACAGCCGGCTAAAATATTTGTGTTTTTAAGAGACAGTCCTTGCTATGTTGTCCAGGCTGGTCTTGAACTCCTGGGCTCAGGTGATTCTCCTGCCTCGGGCTCGTTGGTACTGGAACTATGGGCAAATGACGCCATCCTACTACTGGCTACTATCCTAATGTCATAAACACGATGGGCATTTGTTGTTTTTGCCTGTTCCATTCCTAGTCTTCTGGGATGGCATCCTGATGTTCCTTATAGGTGAAAGTTCTCTATCCCCATCTCAGATCCAGGGGTAGACACACACACAGCCCAGGCTGGCCAATAAGAGCACTCTATGTCATCCTATCCCCACCCTCAGGTCATAATGACTGGTTCAGTAATTAGAATAAAACCCCAGCTGACCCAGTGAGTCAATTCTAGGACTTTTGCCAGAACTATTATAAAAGAAGAGATTCTCTTTTTCCACTGGGGTTGCTAAGTTATGAATACGTAATCCTAGGATTCCCAGCAGCTATACTGCCAACTCACAGGGAAAAACTGCTTAAGGAAAAAGCCAACTCAGGGAAGAATTGAGCCAAAAGACAATGTAAAAAGAAATCCAAGAGGTTGTGGCTCAGTGGTAGAGCACTTGTCTAGCATGTGTGAGGCACTGGGTTCAATCCTCAGCACCACATATAAATAAATAAATAAATAAACTGGGTGTGGTGGCACACACCTGTAGTCCCAGCAGCTCTGGAGGCTGAGGCAGGAGTACTGCAAGTTCAAAGCCAGCCTCAACAGAAACAAGGCACTAATAAGCAACTCAGTGAGACCCTGTCTCTAAAGAAAATACAAAATAGAGCTGGTGATGTGGCTCAGTGGTCGACTGCCCCAGAGTTCAACACCCGGTGTTCCCAAAATAAGTAAGTAAGTAAGTAAGTAAGTAAATAAATAAATAAATAAATGTATTGTGCCTGTCTATGACTTAAAAAAAAAAAAAGAATCCCAATGACCTTGTCTGGGCCCTGGACTCAACCATGGCTGAACAAGTAAAGCTATATGTATGACATTTTAAGAGGTAGCACAGCCCAGCAATTCAGAACAATGTCTTTGCAATTAATATACCTAGGTTTAATCTCTGCCCTACCACTTACTGTGGGGCTGTGGGCAGATTAATTAACTTCTCTGAGCCTTCATTTCCTTATCTGCTTAAATGGATTTCTACAATAGTACTTACCTTCATTAAATTATTATGATGATACATGTAAAGGGAATACAGAACATTGCTTGGTACATCTTAATAAGCACTCAAAAGATGATGACTATAATGTTTTCCAACACAAGAAGTTTGAACTGAGAGGCACTTTACCACTGAGCCACACCCCCAGCTCTTTATTTTTATTTTTTATGTTGAGGCAGGGTGGGGTCTCATTAAATTGCTTAGGGACTCATTAAATTGCTAAGGCTGGCCTCAAACTTATAATCCTCTTCCTCAGCCTCCCAAGTCACTGTGCCCCTGCGCCCAGCTTACCTATAGTCTCATTACACTCCGATTTATGCTTAGACAGCTGCCAAAGTTGACTTTCGGTTCAAAAAAAATTCAGTAAGTACCCATTATATACTCCAAGGGACTATATAAGTGTTGAGGATATATCAGGGAAAGTGAGCCACCATGCCTGCTCTCAATGAGTTTGCAGTTGAGTGGGGATGGCATTCAGTAAATAAAACACTAGGAATCGAGACCACACACTGTAGAGACAATGACAAAAGCCCCTAAAATAGACTGGGAAATCAGGGAAGATTTTATAGGAAAAAGTCAAGTCTAATCTGAGTCCTACTTTGGAATTTTTTTTGGCAATACTGGGGATTGAACTCAGGGCCTCATACATGCTAGGCAAGCACTCTGCCACTAAGCTATATCCCCAGCCTTTAATCTGAGTCCTAAAAGATGAATCTAACATTTTGGGGTTGGGGAGTGGAGAAAGAACGCAGAAGAGAAGAGGTTCAGTTTGGTGCCATTAGCATAAACAGCAAGTAGTTCACTATAATAGGAATGTGTAGTTTACAGGGATGAAATCAAACAAGGTAAGAATTATTGGGAAAGAGAACAAATTTTATCTCACTGATGTACTGGGGAGTATTACATACTTGATGCACTTGCAGAGAGACTTACCGTTCAATCTCCTTTTCATTTCCCTCTCTGCGAAATCGCTCAATATATTCTTTGCTGTGTTGTTCTTGTGTGTGACATTGCTCTTCAAATATTTTAATTGTTTCATTAAAAGCTTCAATTGCAGTCCTTTTCATCTGTATTTCCTACAAGAATGAAAAGAAATGACATAGATCCCATTATCTTTATTATTTTTCATAACCTTGGTCTTAAATCCCAAAGTTCTAGTTATAATCACATATAAAACCCAATTAAGATGGCCAGAACAAGAAGCTTTATTCAACTCCTACCCTATTACTCATACACAAAAACATCATTCAAACTGTAAAAGAAAAAGAACCACTACCTGAAATAAGACTAAGAACCACAGAAAAGTCTCCAAGCTGCCAAGAGACTGACCCTGAACACCTGACAACAGGATCAAGTTCTGCCTTTGCACCTATTTTTGTGTTGACCCCCCAAAAGGTTCTCAAGAAGTGGATGGATAAAGCCGAAGAGCCTATGTACCAAAGTGCAAAGTCTCATTCCCAGTAGAGTCCTACAGAGTCTATTTATTCTTACTTTCATGTCTAAAGTACATACTTAGTTTTCCAAACAGGTTCATTAGTAAATTAACCTGATTAGGAGCAAAGAATGAAAAGGGTAGAGAATAGCTGCTAAAGGTAGATTCACTAAGAATAATAAGATGAAAAACCAAAAACTCCACAAAACAGACTTAACTACAAAAGTTCAGTAAGTTAAGCCCTTTAGCATCAGGGTAAATAGTCCTCTATATTTCAACAAGTTCTAAGGACTTCAGTGAATGTTAGTGTCTGAATCAACATTCCCCTAAAACCTTCATAAAAGGTGGGGGACTACATTTTATTCAGTCTACTTTTTAGAAAGGCAATAAATCTGCATAAAGGTCTAGAAAGACTATCCTAAACACCTGCAATTCTAGCAGTTTTGATACTGGTGGGATAATTCCTCAACTATACAACTTTTACTAATTTAAACTAATGATTACTGAAAATCACTATATAAAGTCCCAATGAGAATAAAGAGATTCTTGAAACATGAAGCATGCCTTCCAGGACTCAGAATTCCCTGGTGGAACAGATCTCTGAACCCTAACAAGGCTTGATTTCAAGTCATGACATGGAAACCAGGTGAAATTAGCTAGTTAATTATTATTTTATGGAAGCTTCACAAGGAAGTGACATTTGAGCTAAGTCTTAAAGAGTTAGAGTATATAGGAAGAAAAGGCAGTCCTGCACACAGGAGACATGGTATGGAATATACATTAAATAACAGGGTATGTTCCAGGATCAATAATTGCTCAGTGGGACTGGCTGATAAGAAGATTGGCAGATGAGGAAGGCTGGAAACATGATGGTCCATAGAGCTGCATGTACATCATACATATTCAGATAATACTGAACACTCGCTGGAATGTCCATATCTAAATATCTAGCTGCAGATTTCACAATTCTTGAATTATAGTTAACTCTTTGATTATGGAGGGTTCTTGACTCCCTTCTAAGATTAGAAATTACCCATGAAGTTCTGGCCCTGAATCTTCAAAGAAAACCCCAAACTTTTGACTCTACTAACGCTAACATAAGTATTGGTAAGTAGGGAAGCAAAAAGAAAAGTATTTGAAATCACAGTCAAATCAGCAGCTCCCCCATACACAATGCCTCTACACCTACCACCAAAACTATAACTCTACCTGTATCTGTGCTCCTCCTCCATCTTCCCCTGCCTTTATCTACATGTGTATCTCACCTCTTGCTCAGGCACTTCATTCTATCACATCAGTCGGCCCCTCTTACATTAACTTTCCCGTATAATGGTTCCTTCTCATTACCATACAAACAAGTTCTGGTAACACTTTTTTGGGGAAAAAAAAAAAAATCTCTTAATCCTAGATTCTCTTGGAGTCCCAGTTAAGCTCCTGAAAGAATTGTTTATATGGATATCTCTCTCTGCTCACTTCCCATTCATACCAATTCATTCTGTCTTGGCTTTCTACCAGACTACTCTTTTCAAGGTCACCAATGATCTCTTCATTACCCAATTCCTCTCTCTTTTCCCAATCCATCACTGTTCTTCCCAATGACGAGTAATCAGGATGGAAAATATGCCGTCTATTTCCACCCTAAATCAACTGTGCATACCATCTCTTTTCCTTTGTTTTGTTTTTGTTTTTGTTTTTGTTTCTTTGTAGTACTGAGGCTTGAACCCAGGAGGCCTATACAACTAAGCTATACTCCAGGCTTTTTTCTGAGACATGGTCTTGCTAAATTGAACTTGTGATTCTCTCTTAGCCTCCCAAGTAGCATGGACAACAGGTGTGCACCTCCATACCCAACTTTTTCCATTCTTTGGGAAGAATTCACTTAGCCCAAAGCAATCTAGATTTTATCTATTTTACAGAAAAAAAAGAAAGGAAGTCAACATCAATTCTTTAGCTCCCTTTAATATTTATTTCTACAGCATACTTCGTGTACTACTAATCACTGGGTTCCTCTTTTCTCCTCCCCATGTCCTTCCAAAGTTTTAAGCCTCTTCCATGGAACTTCTCTGCCCAGTCTTGCTCCCAACTCTCACACAGAGAAATTTAGCACCCCTTCCACCAGTGGCTTTTGTGGTTGCCTGCATCTACCCCCTGTGAGCAACTCCCCAACTAAAAGGTTCTAAGTCCAGCACTGAGCCTCTAATCAGCTGCTTGAAATCCTTTTCTGCAGTTAAATCCTCCAATACTGCCGAACACGTGGGCAGAATGCGGAGAGTTCTCTGCTTTTAGCCATGGTAAGAAAGCAGAATGCAGCTCTATACAAAGTCAAAGCCACATGCAAGAGGAGCCATTTTTTTCTAGCCTCTGAATAGGAAGGTTAGCCCTTTGCTAGACCTCACTTTATTAAATAGGTCTGACTCCAGGCCTCTACCAAGAGTGAAGTGATTATAGTTTATTATCTTGCATAAATTCATTCAACAAATAACTGAACATTAACCATATCCCAGGCATTATTTGAAGTATTTGGGATATAGAAGCAAACAAGCTTAGATTTCTGTCCTCCTGAAACTCATACTTTAGGGGTCTATATAACAGACAATAAAAAATGGACATAATAAGTAAATTACCTAGTTTTTTGAAAAGTGAGATTTATTAAGAAGAAAGAAAAGCAGACTGAAAAAGGAGGATAAGAATGCAAGTTGTAATTTTAAATAAAGTTTGACAGGTAGGCCTTAATGAGACAATGACATTTAAGCAGACTTAAAAGGAATGAGGGAGTTAGCCAAGTGACTGTCTGCAAAAAGAAGTGTTCCAGGCAAATAAATAGTATGAACACTTGAAAGTGGAAAGTAGGTGTAGCATATTAGAGGACCAGCAGGGAGGCTAGTGGAGATGCAGTACAGTGAGTGAAGAAGACAATTATAAGAAAGGAGGTCAGAGAGGAAGAGAAGCACAGATCATGCTGGGCATTACAGAGAGTAGTCTTCCCTTCACTCTGTGTAAAATGTACAACTAAAGGAGGGTTTTAAACAAAGGAGTGCTATGACATGACCTACATCTACACTCTGGCTGCTACGCTGAGAACTGATTGGAGGGAAGGAGGCATAGATAACGGCAAGAATGTCAGTTAGGAGATATCTGTAGTACATCTAGGTGTTATGGTTTAGATCTGGAACGTTCCATAAAGGCTCATGTGTTAAAGGATTGGATGCCACCCTGCGGCACTGGGAGGCGATGAAGCCTAGTGGAAAATAGGTCATTGGGGGGTGTGCCCTTAAAGAAAATATTGGACTCTGGCCCCCTCCTCACTCTCTTTTTGTTTCCTGGCTTCAAGGTGAAGAGCCCTCTTCCATGTGCCCCAGCCTTGATGTAATATGCTACTACAGGCCCAAAGCAACAGGTCTAGCAACTATGAACTCAAATCTCTGAAACCGTAGGCTCAGATAAATCTTTCCTCCTTAATAAGTTGATTATCTCAGGTACTTTGTCACAGCAACAGAAGGTTTACTAACATACCAGGCAAGAAATTATAGTATAGAAATATACTATAGTATAGAAATATACTATAGTATATTATAGTATAGTATTAAACCAAAGTATTAGCAGTGAAGGTGGTGAGAAGAGGTTGGGTTCTGAGTTTATATCAAAGAAAAAAATTAACTGAACTTCATGATGGATTAGACATAAGGTGTAAAAGAAAGAATCCAGGATAACTCCAAGGCTTTAGACCTGAGGAAAAAGAAAGATGTGATTGTTCTCAATTAATATATGAAAAGGTCTGAGATATAACAACCTTGAGGTAGACTATCCGTGTTCTAACTGAAAAAATTGTGGGATTGCAATGGCCAGAAATGTGACAGTCCATTTTCCTATGGGGAATATTTTATCTCATTGTATTTTCAGGTTTTCCTTTTTCAGTTCTTCAGAATTATTTTAATGACCTTTTTTTCTTTCTACCTGATACTTGTGCTGTGTCTGTGGTCTACCTATGTGTGTGTATGTTTGTGCACAGGTACATGTATGTTTAACTTCACATTTCAGCTTCTCTTTTTTAGTTTAGTACTTCCAGATGAATTATCTGTGATGGGACCAATGTTTGGGAGTAGGAAGATGAAAAACTTACCAGGTCATTCTTAGACTGAATCAACATAAGTGGCCAAAATAGGTGGATGATGCAATGGTCATATATACAATGTAATGTTATATAGCTATTAAATTTGTTGCTTTGTTTTCAGGACTGGAAGTCAAACTCTAGGCCTTATACATACTAGGTAAGCAATTTACCACTGAGTTATACCCCCAGTTCTGCCTCTTTTCTTCTGTATGATTTAAAAGTTAAATGCATAAGAATATAGCTCAGTGACAGCACTTGCCTAGCATGTATGAGGACCTGGGTTCAATACCCAGTACTCTCCCCGAAAACACAAATGCATGAAATAATCATTATAAATCTATGTTAATAGGTAGAAAATGTATAAAAACTTAATCTTTGATAATAACAATATAAAGGAGGATGGACAGAGCTATGAAGGAGCAGAGCGTTTATATAATTTTGAAAAGGTTTTGAAAAGTAAGTATTATTCAAACTAATTTGGTATGAGGTTAAGATACTAATTTTAAGCCCCAAGATTTCATTAAGAGAAACGTTACAAAAAATACATAACAAGAAAAAAGGCCTCAAAAAGGTACATTACAAAAGATAAATTAAATTCCAAAGAAAGGCAATAATGGAAGAACTGAGGAACAAAAAAAAAAACACAAGATAAACAGAAGCCCCTCCTTACCAGCAACCAGTAATTATTCTGAATATAAATAGGTCAAATTCCCCAACGATAAAAGAGGCACAGGCAGCAAATGTATTAAAAAACAAAACAAAGCAAAACCATGAGCTATCTATATCCTGTCTACAAGAGACTTACTTCAGATACAAAGACATAAAGAGTTTAAAATAAGAGGATAGAAAAATAAATTCTATGCAAATAGGAACCTTAAGAGAATTGTGATGGCTTACTATCCGACAAAACAGATTTTAAGTCAAAACAGCTTATGAAAAACAGAAAACAACATTATATATTGATAAAGTTTTAAGCATCAAGAAAATATAACAATCATAAACACATATGTGCCTAACAACAGACCCCAAACCATACAAAACAAAAATCAATGGAATTGAAAAAATTAAGACAGTTCTACAATAGGAGTTAGGCTTCATTACCCCACATTCAATGAGAGATAGAAATACCAGACATAAGATGAATAAAGAAATAGAGGACTTGAGCCAGGCGTGGTAAAAGATGAATAAAGAAATAGAGGAGCATGGTGAGCTCGGTGTGGTGGCACACACCTGTAATCCCAGAAACTCAGGAGGCTAAGGCAGGAGGATCACAAATTTGAGGCCAGCCTCAGCAACTTAGCAAGGCCCTAATCAACTTAGTGAGACTGTAAGCAACCTACTAAGATCCTGTCTCAAAAGAAAAAATAAAAAGGCTGGGGACATGGCTCAGTGGTTAAGTGCCCTAGGTTTCAATCCCTGGTACCAACAAAAAAAAAAGAAGATTATAATCAACTCATAATAAATGTCAATAAATTAATGGATTAAGAAATTGTGGTCTACACACACACACACACACACACACACACACACACACGCATGCACAAACAAACACAATGGAGTTCTACTCAGCCATAAAAATAATAAAATTATGGCATTTGCCAGTAAATGGATGGAAATGGAGAATACCATGCTAAGTGAAATAAGTCAAACTCAGAAATTCATAGGTCAAATGTTTTGTCTTACCTGCAGAAGCTAGAAGCTAGAGTAAAATAAAGGAAAGAGGTAGAAAAGGATAGGATAACAAAGCTAAAAGGAAAATCAGTAATGTAGAAGAAGAAGATCAAGAGGCAGAGTGAAGGGATAGGTAAGGGGAGGCAATGCAGAATGAATTCTTAGAAAATCATTTTATGTGTATATATAAATACATGACAGGGAACCTCGCCTTTATGCATAGGTAGAAAAAGTCAAGCAAATATAAATTAATAGAGGAGTGAAAGGAAGGAGAGTAGAGGAAGGAGAATGGGAGAGGATGGAGAGGACGGGAGGGAACACAGGGAGGAAAAAGGGGGGATCATGAACTGAAATCAAATTCCAAGCATGGATGAGTTTGTCAGGATGAAGCCAACTGCTATGTATAATTATAAAGCTCTAATTTTCAAAAAAGATTATAATACTACCCAAAGCATTACACAGATTCAACACAAATCAAATGAGAAAAAACTTACTCTCAAATTCATAAAGAATTGAAAGGGGCTGGGGATAAAGCTCAGTTGGTAGAGTGCTTGCCTCCCAAGCACAAGGCCCCAGGGCTCAATCCCTAGTACCGCAATAAAAAAAAAAAAAAAAAAAAAAGAATTCAAAGGACTCAGAATGGCCAAAATGATATTGAGGAAGAACAAAGTTGAAGGACTTACCTTCCCCAAATCCAAAGCTAATTATAAAGTTACTATAATCAAAACAGTAGGGTTAGTGAAATAAAGATAGACATAGAAGCCAAAAAGAACAGAACAGTGAGCCCAGAACTAAACCTTCATATCTATGATCAGTTTATTTAACACAATTACTGAGACTGATGGGGGAAATGCTACCTTCAAAAAAAACCATGCATGGAAAATGGATATCACACGCAAAACAATGAAGGTGGATCCTTACACCACATAATAAAAATTAACTAAAAATGGATGGAAGAAAAACACTGAAGAAAGCATGACATCGGATTTGGCAATGATTTCACAGAAATTACACCAAAAGTTTATGGCCGTACCACCCTGTACGCGCCCGATCTCGTCTGATCTCGGAAGTTAAGCAGGGTCAGGCCTGGTTTGTACTTGGATGGGAGAAATTACACCAAAAGCACATACAACAAAAGAAAAAAACTAAAATTATAAATATTGGATGTACATTTTACCACATTTAATAAAGAAGGAACGAGGAGCCAGGCGCAGTGGCACATGCCTATAATCCCAGTGGCCTATAATCCTGCTGAGGCAGGAAGATCATGAGTTCAAGCCAGCCTCAGCAATTTAACAAGGTTCTAAGTAACTCAGTGAGACCAGGTCTCTAAATAGAATACAAAAAAAGGCTGGAGATATGGCTTAGTAGTTAAGTGCCCCTGGTAATAAATAAATAAATAAATAGGGAACAAGGAGGAGAAGAAGAAAGAAGAGGCAAAGGAGGAAGAAGAAAGAGAAGAAGAAAGCAAAATACATACATCATATCAGGTAAATGAAGGCTGAGGGAATTTGCTGCCAAATGATCTGTCCTACCAGAAGTATTTTAGAGTGTTCCTCAGGCTGAACGAAATGATACCAGAGGTAAGCCTAGATTTATAGGAAGGAAGAATTCCAGAAATGGTAAATAGTGAGTAAATACAAAAAAACTTTTTTCCTTTTCTTTTTTCTAAATCTTAAAAGGTAATGAAATGATTAATGAAAATATTAGAACAATAAATTATGGGCTAACATGTAGTTGCAAAATATGACAATAATAGGAGGTGAAAATAGAATTACAATGTTGCAAGATTCTTACATTTACATGATATGTGGTACAATATGAATTCTAAATAGACTGTTAAGAATGTATATTGCTATCCCTACAGCAACTAACTTTTAAAAAACTAAAGAAAGGCCTATACCTAAAAACTCAGATGCAGAATCTAAATGGAATAAAAAAAAATTTGGTCCAAAAGAAGACAATGAAAGAACTACAGAACAACAACAACAGCAAAAACCTGAATTATGCAAATAAAATATTTAATAGCAAAATAGTAAACACAAGCCCAGCCATATGAACAACTGTAAGAAATATAAACAGCTTATCACTCCAACTAAAAGGCAGAGGGTGTCAGGCTGGAATTTTTTAAAAACCCAGACCCAACTACAAATGGGCTATAAGAGATGCATCTTAAATATGAAGATAAAATAGACTTAAAATATATATCATGCAAAGCAGCAGCATATGAAAGCTGGTGGAGATAAAGTAAACTTCAAGACAGGAGGATTATCAGATATAAAGAGGAATATTTCACATTGATAAGGAGGTAAGCTTACCATAAATGTGTAAGCATCTAATAATGACAGAATTTCAATATATATAAAGCAAAAGTTGACAGAACTAGAAAGAGGAACAGACAGACCTGCAATCATAATTGGAGATTTTGAGACCCTTTTTCAATGACAGATAAACAATTAGGAAAAAAAAAAATCAGTAATGCTACAGAACATCTGAATGACACTGTCAATCACCCTGATCTAATTGATATTTACAGCACACCATACCAAAAATTACAGAACATACAGTCTTTGTCAGTACACAAAGTTTATCAGGAGAGGCATATGCTGGGTCATACATCAATAACTTATTTTCTTTTAGTTTGTTCTGGGAATTGAATCCCAAGGAGCACTTCACCACTGAGCTTCATCCCTAGAATTTTTATTTTGAGACAGGGTCTCACTAAATTGTGGAGACTGGCCTCTAGCTTGTGATCGGCCTCTCAAATCACTAGGATTACAAGCATGTGCTACCACACACCCAGCCATCAATAACTTTGAAGACTGTAACTTTAATAAGTATGTTCACTGAAAACAATGTTAAATTTAAAATAAATAATATCTTAAAAAACTCAAATACTTAGAAATTAAATAACCCATGAACCAAATAAAAAATTACAAGGGAAATGAGAAAATATTTAAAACTGAATGAAAATGAAAATATAGTATAATAAAACTGAGGAGATCCCTAAAGAATTGTTTGGGAAAATTCATACCTTTAAATGCTCATTTTAGAAAATAAAAAAGTTTTTAAAAAACCAATGAACAAAATTTAGACTGAAAGAAAGTAGAAGAAATGAATAATAAAGAGCAGAAATTCATAAAATAGAAAGTAACCCTTCAAAAATCCATTATTGTTACCTATTAGAAAAGACCCAGGCAGGGCTGGAGTTGTGGCTCAGTAGTAGAGCACTTGCCTAGCACACGTGAGGCACTGGATTCAATCCCCAACACCACGTTAGAAAAACAAAATAAAGGTATTTGTTCATCTACAACTAAAAATATACATATAAAAAAGACAAGACCCACACAAGCTATTATTGTGGGGAGGATTCACTTGGAGTTCAGTAAAATAAAACAGAGTAATGCTTCTATAAATCATGTGATGTTCAAAGTAAAGATCTTGTGTTTCAAGAAAATATGCAAAACAAATGCAGTTAAATATATTTTCCCACAACACTACCAACACAAATACTACAAAGTATGAACTTCCTTGAAGACCCACGCCTTCATCAAAATTCCCAACACCTTGGTGAGGATGTGGGGGAAAAAGTACACTCATACATTGTGGTGGGACTGCAAATTGGTGCAACCACTCTGGAAATCAGTGTAGAGAATCCTCAGAAAACTTGGAATGAAACCACCATTTGACCCCAGTTATCCCACTCCTTGGCATTGACATGACCACATCAATGTTTATAGCAGCTCAATTCACAACCAACTAGGTGCCCTTCAACAGATGAATGAATAAAGAAAATGCAGTACATATATACAATGGAATATTAGTCATAAATAAGAATGGAATTATAGCATTTGCCAGTATATGGGCAGAACTGTGGACTATCATGCTAAGTGAAATAAGTCCATCCCAAAAAACCAAAGGCCAAATGTTCTCTCTAATATGTGGAAGCCAACTCACAATAAGCTGCAGGGAGGGAAGAATAGAAGTTCAGTGGATTAGACTAAGGGGAATGAAGTGAAGGGAAGGGGAATGATGTGAAGGGAAGGGGAATGGGAATAGAAAAGACAGCAGAATAAATCTGATCAAACTTTCCTATGTACATATATGAATATGCCAGAATGAATCTCACCATCATGCATATTCACAAGACACTAATTAAAAATTATATATAAGTAAAATAGAAAGATCAGTAGAGCAGAGGGAAGGGAATAGGAGTAGGGCAGAATGGAAGGAAGGGGGAACTACTGGGGACTCATTTGGAGCAAATTATATTCCATGCTTTTATAACTGCATCAAAATGAACCTAAAGCTATGTACAATTAAAAAGAACCAATAAAAAAATTCCAACATCTTTTATGTACTATGTAATGAGTTAGGTCAAATTAAAACAATCAAGTCTAGCTTTAAAAAAAAAAAATCAAAGCAATACAGAAATATTAAGTTCTACGAAAAGAACTAGATTATTATACAGAAATTTGTTCTATATCATTGATATGATAATTAATTCTGATTATTAAGGTACTCACATTCCTCTAATTTCCCTTTATTCACTTCTACCTCAGTAAACACCTAGATGTTAGTTTGGCACACCTGATCAAATAAAGACTACATTTATCTGTCTCTCCTGCAGCTAGCTGTACCCTACAGATGAGTGTGACCAGGCAGTAAGTTCTAGCCAGTGGGATAAAAGTGAAAGCAGTATGTACTCCTAGGAAGTCAACTTAAATAGGTAAACTTCCAGCTAGGTGTGGTGGCACAAGTTTGTAATCCCAGGAGGCTGAGACAGGAGGATTGGGCAAGTTTAAGGCCAGCATCAGTAATCTGGCAAGGCCCTAAGCAACTTAGTGAGACCCTATCTCAAAATAAGAAAAGTAAATAGGTAAACTTTCTCTTTCCTTTCCTTTCTTCCTGTTTAATAGACTATAGAAGTGATATTTGAATAAAGCTAAAGTATAGCAAAGCATCAAGATAGCTTATAAATCCTAGCAACTTAGGAGTTGCTACAACTCCCCTGTGCTGCCCATATATATATGAAAGAACAGTAAAAACTTCTATCTGGTGGGAAAGAATGAAGGAACTTTGGATTGTGCAGAGGGGAGTGAGGGGAAGGGAGGGGTTGTGGGAATGGGAAGAACAATGGAATGAGAAGGACATTATTACCCTATATAAATGTATGATTACACTACAGGTGTGACACCACACCATGTTCAACCAGAGGAAGAAGTTGTGTTCCACTTCTGTACAATGTGTCAAAATGCATTCTACTGTCATGTCCAACTAATTAGAACAAATTATAAAAAAAAAAACAACTCCTATCTGAAGACTTTGTTATTCAGTTTTTGTTTTTGTTTTTTGGTCACTTACAACCAGTTAATACTTAGTAGTTAGCCAGACACAGTGGCATTTGCTTGTAATCCAAGCTACTTGAGAGGTTCAAGCAAGAGGATCACAAGTTCGAGACCAGCCTCAATAATCTGTTGAGACCCTGTCTCAAAGTAAAAATTAGGAAGAGCTGGGGAGGTAACTGAGTGGGTTCAGTGGTAGAATACCCCTGGATTAGATCCCCAGCACCAAAAAAGAAAGAGAAAGATAGAGAAAAGAAAAAAGGGGGGAAAGCCATTATTAATACTAACTCAAACAAAATTATATCCTTAACCAATAAAAAAGCAAATTATAAAAGAAGGGGTTTATATCATCAAAGTGTCAAAAATGCTGTTTAAGATAATAAGTCAACTGAAGATCATCAAGTGAATTATAGAAAATATGATGTAACTCTATCACTGTATACCCATTAGCTTAAATAACAAAAATACACTAACCTGGGATGTTCTGGTATATTCTTCATATAGCCTATCATACTCTTTACTCTTTTCCTGATACTGAGAGTGGTACTCCTGCAGTTTTTTACCTACTGCATCAATGTTATCTTCTTTTACCAACTGATCCTACACAGGGAAACAAAAGAAAGAATATTAACAATTCTGACAGTTTCTCCATGTCTCTGTTTTTAAATTATATTTTAGTTTTAGAAGTTCAAGTCACTGTTCAAATTACATTAAGATCAAGCATATAAAAGCACTAAATCCTTTTGCTAACACTAAGATCAGCCTTTAAAACACGTAAACATCATTAGGACTTTAAAAATTAAGTAAATAGAATAAATTTTAAATTTTTTTTTAAAAAGAAGTAAAGTATAAATGGGAAGCATATAAAGTTAATAAACACATGTAATAAGTTATTATGGAATGGTAGACACAAAATAAGTTTCAAATATATCTAAAAAATATCTAAAACCTTAAGTAGGAAACTTTAAATGAGTAGATTTTCTTTTTTTTTTTACTGATAAATAGAATCAAATGATGTTAAATAATGAATTTCTCAATAGCTATCAAGAACTTCTATAATCATACCTGTTGGTATCTGGACACTGGGTACATAAGCTTCACATCAAGTTTGGGATTGTACTGAGCAAGAGATTCATGATGATAGTGGTTAATGAGCTCCACCACAGAATTAAATGTCAGAGGATCAGAAAAGCCATATTTACCATCCCGATGATAAATCTTTATTAACTTATTATTGCCTCCCTTCCTGTGAACAACAAGACAACATCTGTTGATTTTTTTCTTAAAATTCTACTGAAATATTACTTTCATAGGGAAATAGAAAGTTTGGTTCACATAATAAACAAGTTTTACTATGTTCATAAGGCTGGAGGCAATGAAAAGGCATACACATAATTATGTGTGTGAAAGTATATATAATATTATTTTCAGATCTATTTATTTTTACCCAAAAATACCTTGGTTGTTACAGATCAACCTATCTATACAGATTGACCTACCTGTACAGCATTCAGTATCAACAAAGTTAGCCCCAAAAAGTCACTTAAGAAAAATAATTGTATCTTTTGTTTATTTTCTGAATGAATCTTCCAATTTAAGTTCTATCAGGGATTACATATATAACTCAGTGGTAGAGTGCTTGCCTAGTATACCAAAGGCCCTAGGTTGATCCCTGGCACAACATATAAAAAAAATTAAAAAGTAATCAAGTTCCACCAACATTTTTTCAGAGAAGACAGAGACAAACTCTTTTGGACCTGTTTTTTTTGGGGGGGGGGACAGGAGCCATCTCTATATGAAAGGGATAATAATCATTTGTCACATAATCACCAACATATTCAAGTTTTTTGTTAATGCACAAACATAATTAAACTGCTTGAATGATTTATGGCTGGGTAACTGATCTAGCACCTTATATTATCTTTTATACTTGTTTATAATTCTTGAAAATGAATACTTATTTAGGCTATCACAACATGTAAATGATTTAAGTTATTCAAATATTTCACAAAGCACAGCTTTTGAAGAGTCATGTATATTACAGATGTAATTTGGGGTTTTTAAACAAATTTTTTAGTTTTTGATGGACCTTTATTTTTATTTATTTATTTATATGCAGTGCTGAGAATTGAACCCAGTACCTCACACATGCTAGGCAAATGCTCTACCACTGAGCTACAACCCCAGTCCTACAGATGTAATTTGAATCGCTCAGACCATCTTTATTTACTGAGTCATATCCAAACGGAACCTCGAAAGACAATTTATAAAACAGCAATGTTTTACAAGTCCCATATGGCATACTTTAAAACCACAGCAGGTTGATACATTATAACACAGCAAAATACTGTACCATTCCCATTCAACTTAGAGCAGCATACAAACCTAATGGAAAAAAATAATGCCTCCTTATCTGTTTAAGTCATGCTATTTCTTATACATGATAAACGAGGCACTGGAATTTGTGAATGGTCAAATACAATAGGTTTGAACTTATGGACTAGTTTAAATTATTGCTTAGAAAGTAATATTTAGAGGGAATACATAATCATACGTAGTTACTCTAGGTGTGTACACTCATGTTTACTCACAATAAACACAAGCTGGTCTCCCCATTAAAGTTAAAAGGCACTCAATCATTCAAAAAAATGGATTTAACATCTACTATTACCAGAAATTATACAAAGCACTGTAGATACAATGACAAGCCAGATATAGTCCATGATCTCACGGATCTTGAGGAACATAGATCCATCTTTCATTTTATCAAAGATTAAACAATCTTCAAAATAAAACATAAAAATGACAAGTAGATATATCAAATGTTAATAAGTCTTATGGGAAAAAATTAAGCAGACTAAAAGGAGAGAGAGTTCTAACAATGAAGGGGATGCTATTTTTTATATGTTGCTCAAGGAAAACCTCTCTGCTAAGGTGACATTTGAGCAGAGATGGAGCTAGCATGTGCAATATTGGAGGGGACAAAAGTGCAAAGCCCCTGGGGAAGCAGCATGTTTAGTATGTTTGAAGAGTAGCAAGGAAACCAGTGATGCTGGACCTGAATGAGCAGTACAGAGAGTAGCAGGACACAAGGGAGAGATGCAAAAGGAGCTTAGATCATGTAACCATAGCCTGTAGACTACTATAAGGCTTTAATTTTGTTGAGTAAAACAGGAAGATACAAGAGGGCTTTGAGCACAAGATATAATACATTTTGTGGCTTAAAAGGCTCAGTCTAGTTGATGAGTTAAGAAGAAACTGTTCAAAGTAGGGTAGAAATGGAAAGACCAACTAGAATACTATAATAATAATCTAGGCAAAAGATTTCTCATTATTCCTAGACAAGTGAAGGAAGAGATAGCTAACAGAATTTGCTGATGGGTTTGATATGGGTATGAGAAAAAGAAAAAAGATGACTTCAATGTTTTTATCTTAAATAATTCAAAAAATGAAACTGTCATTTATTTATTGGCATAAAGTTACATAAAAAGAACATGTTTAAAGGGGGAGCCCGGCTTTCGTCTTCCTCTTCCGGGGACGGTGTCTAAAGGCACTCACAATGGTCCAGCGTTTGACATACCGTCGTAGGCTTTCCTACAATACAGCCTCTAACAAAACTACGCTGTCTCGAACCCCTGGTAATAGGATCGTGTACCTTTATACAAAGAAGGTTGGGAAAGCACCAAAATCTGCATGTGGCGTGTGTCCAGGAAGACTTCGAGGGGTTCGTGCTGTGAGACCCAAAGTCCTTATGAGATTGTCTAAAACAAAAAAACATGTCAGCAGGGCCTATGGTGGTTCCATGTGTGCTAAATGTGTCCGTGACAGGATCAATCGTGCTTTCCTTATTGAGGAACAGAAAATCGTTGTGAAAGTGCTGAAGGCACAAGCACAGAGTCAGAAAGCCAAATAAAAAATGAAGCTTCTTTGAATAATAAAAAGTCAAAAGGCTAAAAAAAAAAAATAATAAAAAAATAAAGGGGGAAAAGGTTTGATTTGAGATGCCTACTGAACATTCAAAAGCAGATGATACAGCAACCTTCTTAAAAGAGCCTGAAGTTCAGAAGTAAGGTCTGGACTAGATAATTCAGGAGTTTTCAGCCTGTGGGTGTTATCTAAAAGTGGTAATAGCTGGACATATGAAGAGGTACAAGGTCTAAACCCCAGAGTACACCAGTGTTTAGAAGTCAGGGATATGAGAAAGAACAAGCAAAGGACCAAGAGAATGACTAATGAAATAAGAGGAGAAAAGGATGACATCCTAAAAATCAATTTTTTAGTTTTTAGTTTTTCACTTTTTCACAAGTTTATGTAAAAATCTTACTCCCCTCTGTCTAATCAAAAGTACCTCTATTCTTCCCTACCGACCCCCAACCATTGTGAATTAGCACCCCCAAATCAGAAAAAACATTTGGCCTTTGGTTCTTTGGGACTGGTTTACTTCGTTTAGCATGATGTTCTCCAGTTCCATCCACTTACCAGCAAATGCCATAATTTCATTCTTCTTTAAGGCTCAGTAATATTCCATTGTGTATATATACCACAACTTCTTTATCCATTCAACTTTTAAAGGACACCTAGGTTGGTTTCATAATTTAGCTATCGTAAATTTAGCTTCCATAAACATTTATGTGGCTGTATCATAACAGTATGCTGATTTTAAGTCCTTTGGTTATATGCCAAGGAATAAAATAACTGGGTCAAATGGTGGTTCCATTCCAAGCTTTCTTAGGAATCTCCACACCGCTTTCCAGAGTGGTTGCACCAATTTGCAGTCCCACCAGCAATGTATGAGTGTACCTTTTTCCCCACATTTTAACCAACATAAAAATCAATTTTTGAAAAAGCATTTCCACAAAGAGAAAATTATAAACAGGTCCAATGATCACTGAGTGTGGCAATAACTAAGTGACACTCACAAAATGGTTTTAGTAGAATGGTAAGGATGGAAAGATGACTGAAATGAATTCAAGAAAATGAAAGAAAAGGAAGAATAAATACCCGCAGACAACTATCTCAAGGAATACTGCTGCAAACAAAAGAGAAATGGGGAAGTGGTTGGAAGGAGATATATGGTCAAGGGAACTTTATCTACTTATTATTCTTAAATAAGGATAATATACCATATTTATATGTTAATGGGAATGATTCAGTACAGAGACAAAAAATGTTGATCCAAAAAAGAAGACAAGATCATTCCTAGAGTGAAGTCCTTGAATGGAGTAGAGGGATGGGACAGGATCCAGTTCACAAATACAAATGTAGATCCTGAGCCAGGAATAGCAACAAGCACGCTTGATATCCCAGCGATTCAGGAGACTGAAGCAAAAGGATCACAAGTTTCAGACCACCCTTAAAAAACTTAGCAAGGCCCTGTCTCAAAATAAAAAATATAAACGGTTAGGGATGTAGTTTAGTAGCAGAGTGCCCCTGAGTTCAATCCCTAATACAGCCAAAAAGAAAGAAATGTAAACCCTGAAGAAGGACAAGAAAAATCATCCACCAGAACAAGACAAGAGCCGATTATTCACATTAACCTGCAAATAGGTTTGATATCAAATGGCAAAAGGAGTATGAGGGAGTTCTATTCTGACTGTGTCTATATTCTCAATGAAAGAGGAAGTTAACTTCTTTAATTAAAAGAGAAGGAAGAGTTGTTGATTTAAAGAGAAAAAAAGAACATGTGAGATTGTCATCTAGGAAAGTGGGAAGATGAATGCATTAAGGAAATGCAGAAATTAAGCTGGGTAGTACTACAGGCCTACTTAGGTTAGCAGTCAAGAATTCAACGTGAGACCAGTCAGTATGGTTTTGTTTTTTCCTCCACACTGAGTTGTCCAGGTAGAAGCAGGGAATATACAAGAAGAGTTGAATTTAAGTACGAGAATATGACCAGGTGACTACAATGGAGGGAGTGAGGAGCAAATTTTTGAGAATACACTCACAAAAGTAATTTTTTGTTTTGAGACAGAATCTCACTGTTACCCAGGCTGGTCTCAAGCTCCTGGGCTCAAGAGACTCCTCAGCCTCCCAAGTAGCTGGGACTACAGGTGTGTGCCACCACACCCACAGCTTTCAACAAGAGTAATTTAAATAATGGCCCATGGACTGTAAGCAGAAGAGGAAAGAAGAGAAGACATGGAGGAATTAAGAAATAGTGAATTTTTAATTATATGTCTGTCTGTCTCCACCCCCACCTCATTTCAATCTTCTTGAACAGAGGAATATATTGCTTCAGGTATTCAACTATCTGGCCCAATGCTTAGCAGTTAAGACATTCTTAAAGATCCATATTTTCTATAATGAATACTATTTACTGATTTAAACAATAATCGTAACTGAGCTGAAAAACTTCCTCATTACCCATTCTCTGTAGTCTGATTTCACTTATTCTTTTTGTTTATCATCAATGACTTTTGCTAAATCCACACTCTATTCCCTAAACTCCCGGCCTTTCCCTTCTTAGTATTTCCTTCTCCCATGACTTTTTTTTTTTTTTTTTTTTTTTTGGTACCAGGGATTGAACACAGGGGCGCTTAACCACCGAATCACATCCCTGTCCTTTTTTATATTTTATTTAGAGATAGAGAGTCCCACAGAGTTGCTTAGGCCTAAGTTACTGAGGCTGGTTTTGAACTCTAGATTCTCCTACCTCAGCCTCCTGAGCTGTCCCATGACTTTGATGACACTATTTTTTGCTTTTGACTTCTCAAACTATTCTTCCTCTTTTTCCTGAGCCAAACACCATTATTCCCTCCAAAAAAAATTTTTTTTCCTTCAGTCTCTATCCTATTTTCCCACTACACACTCTTCTTAAAATCACGTTTATGGGGCTGGGAATGTGGCTCAGTGGTAAAGCGCTTGCCTAGCATGTGTGAGGTCCTGAATTCAATCCCCAGCACTGCCAAATAAATACATATATAAATAAACAAGTAAATCCCATCTATTCTACATATTGTATACCTGGTTCTTTTTATGGTCCTATACTCTTTCCTAAGCATTAAACCCACATTTCTAGCTATATCCTTAACACATTTTTACCTGGCAATTTTGGAACAGCTAAACATCAACATATATCCCTTCTTTTTTAATAGAACAACTGCTCCCAACTTTCCTATTTCTATAAATGGCACTTTCATTCAAAGCCTAGCAGCTTCTAACCACAGTCATCTTCATTCTATGGCCAAACTCCTCTCTTTTGGTCTGAACTCCACATTGGCTTTTAAGTCCTCAACTCCTTTCCTTGAGCCACTATCCTATAAAATTATGCATTCAATCATTTGATCATATCTTTCCTTTGTTTGAAACCCTTTATTTGTTTATTTATTTATTTATTTATTTATTTATTTTTATTTATTTATTTTGCACCTAAAAATACAATTCAAATTCTTTCCCATGGCTCATTAAGCTTTCTAAGATCTTGCTCCCTCTTACCTTCAGCTTCATCACCTACTACTCTCTGGTTCACACTGTGAAACAACCACAAAATTGTCTTTGTATTCATGTGATCTATTAAACTTTCCAAAATCGGTGTCTTTGCATTTTCTGTTCCCATTCCCCGGAACGCTTTTCTGGCTGACTCTTTCTATTCATTAGTTCTCCCCTTATGCCCTCCTTCAACTCCTTAACCCCATATTCTCTGTACATGTGCTCCCTATATTGTGCTTTATATACTACGAAGTATTCTCTCTCCCCCTGCCTCTTTTTTGGTGTGTATGTCGGGGTACTGGGGACTGAACCAAGGGGCGCTTTACCACTGAGCTACAACCCCAGCCCTTTTTATTTTGACACAGGGTCTCAGTAAGTTACCAAAGCTGGCCTCAAACCTGTAATTCGTCCACGTTTCGCTCCTAAGGCACCACTGTGCACAGGTCATTTTTTTTTTTTTTAATGTGTCTCCTTTGTCTTCTCAGCCCTCTTTCCCCACTAAGAATATACACACAAGAAGAGAGAGGCCACCTCTGTCTTGTTCATCATTTTCTTTGTCTAGTGCCTAGAACACTGTGGGTACTCAATAACCATTAAATTATTAAAGAATAAATCCTATTCTGAATCACCATTATCTCTCAATTTGTAACAGCCTCCTAAATCTTTACTAGTACCAATCCTCTTTTATTTTTTTATTAAAATAGAGTGATTACAACTTCCCTGCTGAAAAAAATGAAATAGTTCCTCCCTGCCTACCTATAATATTAAATACAAACTCCAAGTTTTAGAATTCAAGGTGCTTTTCAATTTGACCCCTTTCCAATCTTCTAACCCCTACCACTTCCTCCTCCTTATGAACTTTATCCTCTAACTAAATGGGTCTCTATCTCAAAAAATATGTCGGCAATTTCCATATCTTTGCTTCTACTGTAATTTATTCCTGCAACTCCTCTCCTCTTTTCTCTATGTCCAAATCTTTCCCCTTCTTCAAGCTACAATGCAAATCCAATTTGCTCCATGGAGGTAACCTTTCTATATTCTCTTAACAAAATAAATCCTTTTCTTCTTTCAGTCCCCAAAACATATTGTTTGAATCTCTGCTATTAGTGTAGTTCATTCAAAGCAGTTTTCTTATTCCCTTTGTCCTCACTAGCCTATGTGATCCTTCAGACAGTTTTAATTCATTGTTAGATGCCCTGCAGAGTAACAAGTACTGAGCTGTAAGCATTTATTAAATTTGGTTAAGACTATCCTTTTCTTCCTAGCAAAATCTATCAAAACCCCCTTCGACTGTTATTTTCTCTGAGAAACCCTCTTTGTCTTATTTAATCTGTCCATTCAGATTATTTACTGACCACATACTATATGTCAGATGTTATGCTAGATATGTGAAAATCTTAAAACATTCTTAACTGATAAATAAACAAAATGTTTATAGACATATAATAAAATATTATTCAGTCTTAAAAGTAATGAAATTCTGATATGAGTAAACCCTGAAGATACTATGCTGAGGAAATAAGCCAGATATAAAAGGATAAATATTGTATGAGTCTACTTATATAAGCTACTTTGAATAGTCAAATTTGTAGAATAATGATTACCACACATTAAAGGCAGAACTCTGATATAATACTTAGCATACTGCATTAAAGTACAGTGTATTTGTCTTCTATTCCAATATTACACACTTGTATTATAAACTCTTAAACATAAAACTTTGCCTTATACAGATCCATATTCCCAATCCTTTCACAGTAATTAGTATAAAGATAACCCTCTATATTTTACACCTGATCAACAATAAAATGACTGCCTCAAAAGAAAGATACTAGCTCCCCATATCCAGAAGATCTTATGGCTCTTTTTGAGAAAAACTAGTCAAGGAATTTCTATATCCAGAGAAAGCCAGTTGAATTAAATTAATCCCTTCCAATTGTAGAACTCTAGCATAAAATTTTCAAGGTAGCTCAAGACTAGAGAGCAGTGAGGAAGATCCTTTTCTTGTCTTTATTCCCAAGGAGTACTATAACTTCAGTTGTTGTATAAACTCTGCAGGCTCTTTTTCTCATCCATAGATATAAAATTGTTGCTTTTAGTTATGTGTAATTAGGAATCTAGATGAAAAATACCATCTTTTTTTAAAAATATTTTTTCTTTTTTTTTAATTTATTTTTATTGTAAACAAATGGGATACATGTTGTTTCTGTTTGTACATGGAGTAACAGCATACCATTTGCATATTCATACATTCACATAGAGTAATGATGTTTCATTCATTCCATTATTTTTTCCTTCCCCCCCACCCCTCCCACCTCTCTTTTCCCTCTATAGTTGTCAATGGACCTTTATTTTTTTTTTAATTTATTTATTTGTGGTGCTGAGAATGGAACCCAGTGCTTCACACATGCTAGGCAAGCCTTCTACCACTGAGCTACAACCCCAGCCCTAAAATAGCATTTTAATGTGATATTTAAATCATTTTTCAAAACTTTTTTTAGGCAGACACAGTGCTATACACCTGTAATTCCAACAGCTCAGAAGGCTGAGGCAGGAGGATCATTAATTCAAAGTCAACCTCAGCAACTTATCAAGGCTCTAAGCAAGAACCTGTCTAAATAAAATATAAAAAAGGGTTGGGGATATAGTTCAATGGTTAAGCACTCCTGAGTTCGATCCCTGGTGCCAAAAAAAAAAAAAAGCCTTTTTTTAAAAAAACATTTTCCAAAGCCAGGCACAATGGTATGTATCTGTAATCCCAGCTACTGAGGAGGCTAAAGTAAGAGAAGCACTTCAGCCCAGGAGTTTGAGGTCATTCTGAACAACAGAAAAGAACTTGAGGTATGGCTCAGTGGTAGAATACTACAGTGCAAAAGGCCTTGGATTCAACCCCCATCATTGCTAACAAAATAAATAAATAATACATATTATAAAAACAAATTACAAATCTTTATTGCAAATGACTATTTTAATCGTTAAAGTTAAATATGGATATAGAGCTAATGCAGTTTTTTTTAACCTCTGTTTAATATATATCCTATCTCTAGAAGTGTAAAAAGTCATACATTTACCATTTAAGAGATTCTAATGTACCCACATGGAAGGATGGCACCAGCTGAGAATTGCTTTATCTTCTACATGTATTTATTCATCAGCCAAAATTATATTGAGTTCCACTTTCTAAAGATTGTATTAAGGGGCTGGGGTTGTGGTAGTGTGCTTGCCTAGCATGTGTAAGACACTGAATTTGATTCTTAGAACCACATATAAATAAATAAATAAAATAAAGGTTCATCAACAACTAAAATATATACATATGTATAAAAAAGACTACATTAAGGAAAACAATAGGATTACTGGAGAGATAAATCCATTAATAACCTTAGGCTATCCCCATGACTTCTACACTTTGTTAATAAGGTCAACTGTATTCTTCTTATTCCCATATTAGGGATTTTAGCCTTTTCATTTTTTGCTATATAAAAAATTTGCCATTTTTACTACCCTAAGACTTCATCTCACCCCAATTAGAATGGCAATTATCAAGAACACAAGCAACAATAGGTGTTGGCGAGGATGTGGGGAAAAGGTACACTCATACATTGCTGGTGGGGTTGCAAATTAGTGTAACCACTCTGGAAAGCAGTATGGAGATTCCTCAGAAAGCTTGGAATGGAACCACCATTTGACCCAGCTATCCCACTCCTTGGCCTATACCCAAAGGACTTAAAATCAGCATACTACAGAGATACAGCCACATCAATGTTCATAGCTGCTCAATTCACCATAGCCAGATTGTGGAACCAACCTAGATGCCCTTCAGTTGATGAATGGATAAAGAAACTGTGGCATATATATATAATGGAATATTACTCCGCCATGAAGAATGATAAAATTATGGCATTTGCAGGCAAATGGATGAAATTGGAGAATATCATGCTAAGTGAGATAAGCCAATCTCAAAAAACTAAAGGACGAATGATCTCACTGATAAACAGATGAGAACATATAATGGGGGGTAGGAGGGGTTAGCATTTAGGGTTAGGGTTAGGTTTAGGGTTAGGGTTAGGGATAAGGAGGGTGGTAAGAATGGAGGAAGGAAGGACTGTATAGAGGGAAAAGTGGGGTGGGAGGGGTTGGGGGGAAGGGGAAAAAAATAACAATGAATCAAGCAACATTGCCCTATGTAAATTTATGATTTTTAATTAAAAAATTTGCCATTTTTATATAAGATATTCAAATATTACTGTACAGAAATAAGATTTTTTTGTGGTGCTGGGGCAGAATTAAGATTTTTAAAAAAGAAAAAAGCCAAACAACTGATAATTACATATCTGAATTAAATAAAAATATGAAAATAGGCTTATGAATACTTAAATAAAATACAGAATTCTCCATAAACCCTGAACTAAAATAATACTAGGAGAATGCTAGCCAAAATGTACTTACCTCAAAGTCAAAGTATAATCTCCCTGCATTTTTGTTGAGGCATCTCGGACCAAGAAGGTACCATCTGGCATATCCCGTAATTTGTCATTTACCTCCTCCCTGAAGAACAGAATTACAGGATTTACAGGAAAAATGAAAACACTTAAGCATTAGTTGTGTTCATATGATATTACCAAGATGTGGGGCCAGGGGAGTGGGAAAGATGGTAGAATATGACTGACATCATTAACCTAGGTACCTGTATGATTGCACAAATGGTATGAACTCTACATCATGTACAACCAGAGAAATTAATAGTTTTGCTCCATTAGTGTACAATGAATCAAAATGCATTCTGCTGTCATGTATAACTAATTAGAATAAATAAAAATTAAAATTTAAAAAAATGAGTTTTTAAAAAAACTGCACTCAACCAATCATGATGGTGAATGCTTGTAATCCCAGCAACTCAGGAGCTGAGGTAAGAGGACTGCAAGTTCAAGGACAGCCTCGGCAATTTAGACAGACTGTCTGAAAAAAAGAAAAAAAAAAAAGGACTGCAGATGTAGCTCAGTCATAGAGTGCCCCCTGGATTCAATCCCTAGTACCCCCTCCTCAAAGAGAAAAACCTGCTCTCAACTATAGTAAAATTCTAGTTACCTGGAAATATCTCCCCAATACCATTCTGCATCCTGAAGAGAAATGGAACTGTCCTTCATTCCATTTGTAACTGCTGAAGTCATTGGCTTAGGTGGCTTTGGTGGAAGAGCTAGAAGAGAAATGAATATCATTTTGCGTATATAAATTACTATTTGTTTTCTCATTTTTTCAGTCAGCTTTTTCTGGGTATAGAACCCAGGCACACTTTTACCTCTGCGCTACATCCCCAGCCCTTTTTCATTTTATTTTGAGACAGGATCTCAGTAAATTGCTCAGTTGAACCTGAAATTTGGTATCCTCCTACCTCAGCCTCTCAAACTGCTGGGATTACAAGCCTGTGTCAGCATGCCCAGTTCAGGAGCAGTTCCTTAACCAAAAAATATTAAGATTGAAATAGTTTCTCTCACCCTGCACAAAACTCAACTCAAAATGGATCAAGGACCTCAGAATCAGACCAGAAATCCTGCATCTTACAGAAGAAAAAGTAGGTCCAAACCTTCACCTTGTTGGCTTAGGATCAGACTTCCTTAACAGGACTCGTATAGCCCAAGAAATAAAAGCAAGAATCAACAACTGGGATAGATTCAAACTAAAAAGCTTTCTCTCAGCAAAGGAAACTATCAGCAAGGCGAAGAGAGAGCCTACAGAGTGGGAGAAAATCTTTGCCACTCATACTTCAGATAGAGCACTAATTTCCAGAATCTATAAAGAACTCAAAAAACTCTACACAAAGAATACAAATAACCCAATCAACAAATGGGCTAAGGAAATGAACAGACACTTCACAGAAGAAGATGTACAAGCAATCAACAGATATATGAAAAAATGTTCAACATCTCTAGTAATAAGAGAAATGCAAATCAAAACTACCCTAAGATTTCATCTCACCCCAATTAGAATGGCATTTATCAAGAACACAAGCAACAATAGGTGTTGGCGAGGATGTGGGGAAAAAGGTACACTCATACATTGCTGGTGGGGTTGCATATTAGTGCAGCCACTCTGGAAAGCAGTATGGAGATTCCTCAGAAAGCTTGGAATGGAACCACCATTTGACCCAGCTATCCCACTCCTTGGCCTATACCCAAAGGACTTAAAATCAGCATACTACAGAGATACAGCCACATCAATGTTCATAGCTGCTCAATTCACCATAGCCAGATTGTGGAACCAACCTAGATGCCCTTCAGTTGATGAATGGATAAAGAAACTGTAGCATATATATATAATGGAATATTACTCCTCCATGAAGAATGATAAAATTATGGCATTTGTAGGCAAATGGATGAAACTGGAGAATATCATGCTAAGTGAGATAAGCCAATCTCAAAAAACTAAAGGATGAATGATCTCGCTGATAAGCGGATGAGAACATATAATGGGGGGTAGGAGGGGTTAGCGTTAGGGTTAGGGTTAGGGTTAGGTTTAGGGTTAGGGTTAGGGATAAGGAGGGTGGTAAGAATAGAGGAAGGAAGGACTGTATAGAGGGAAAAGAGGGGTTGGGGGGGAGGGGAAAAAATAACAATGAATCAAGCAACATTGCCCTATGTAAATTTATGATTTTTTATAAAAAAAAAAGATTGAAATAGTTAACTTGGTGCAGCAGTTCACACTTGTAATCCCAGAGACTCAGAGCAGGAGGATAACTAGTTCAAGGCCTCAGCAATTTATTGAGACTTTGTCTCAAAATTAAAAAATAAAAAGGGCTAGGGAGGTAACTCGGTAGTAGAGCACCCCTGGGTTCAATCCCCAGTATCAGGGTAGGGGAAAATTTTTCAGACAATTATCAATCAAATTAAGTGTTATTTATGTTTAATGCTATCCAAAGAAGGAGTCATTTCGGAACTCTACCAATAATTGCCTAAAATGTAAAAATTTCAAGCTATTTACATTTTTTCCTCCTTATAAAAGTGACCTTTAATTCAATAAAACTGTACTATGGTCCAAAAACACAGTAAAGCCCCTTCCCAAACAATTCATTCAAAAGTTACTAAGTAGGCTGGGCATGGTGACATTCACCTATAATCCCTGCAACTCTGGAAGCTGAGACAGGAATATCCCAAGTTCCAGGTCAGCCTCAGCAACTTAGTGAGACCCTGCATCAAAATAAAATATAAAGGGCCGCAGATGTAGCTCAGTGGTAAAGAGCCCTGGGGTTCAATTCCCAGTAAAAACAACAACAAAAACACTACCGAGAAACAAAAAACAATGGGAGAAAATTTTTGAAAATAACATCTGATAATATATCTGTAAATATTTTTTAAAATACAGATAAGAAACCTCTCTAAAATACCTGAAGAATTCTTGAAACTCAGTAATGAAGAGCAAATGACCCATTTTAAAAATGGCCAAAGGATCTACATAGATGATTCTCTAAAAGAAGATATACAGATGGACAACAAGCTGTGTAAAGATGCTCAACATAATTAGCCATCAGAGAAATGCAAAACCACAAGGATACCAGGTCACACCCAGTAAGATGATTTTAATTTAAAAAATACAGTAATAACAAGTGTGAGTGAAGATGCAGAGAAATTGGAACTCTTATACACTGCTGTTGGGAATGCAAAAATGATGCAATTTCTTGGAAAAGCAGTCTGGTAATTTCTCAAAAGGTTAAACAAAGAGTCACCATATGACCCTCCAATTTCACTCCTATGTACATATCCTCTAAAATGAAACATACATCCACAAAAATACTTGTACGTGAATGTTCACAGCGGCACTACTTATAATATAAAAAATGGAAATAATTCAAATGTATCGACAGATGAATTAATGATATAAAATATGTACACATTAGAATATTATCAATAAGAATTGAAGTACTAATATATAATACAACATTGATAAAACTGAAAACATTACACTAAGAAGTCACATATTATATGATTCTACCATCTAAAACAGGCAAATCTATAAAGCTAAATTAGATTAATGTTACCTAGACTAAGGGGCTAAGAGGGAATAAGACATCACTATCAACATATACAAGATTTATTTTAGGGTAATGAAAATGTTCCAAAATTGGTTGTGATGATGATAGTACAACTCTATGAATATAATAAAAATCATTACATTATACTATGTGAGTGGACTATATGTTAAGTGAATTATATATCAATATAGTTGTTAGCCAGACACAGTAGAGCACTCAGATAATCCTAGCTACTCAGAAGGCTGAGATAGGAGGATTGCAAGTTTGAGACCAGACTGAAGAACTTGGCAAGATCCTGTCTCAAAAAAATAATAAAATAAAATAAAAGAAAAAGAAAAAAAACAAGGGCTAGTGGTATAGCTCAGTGGCAGAATATTTGCCTAATATGCACAAGGTCCTACATCTGATCTCCAGTATGACCCCCCCAAAAAAATTAAGAATCAGATTTAGGTACTTAATTAAAATCAGGAATTCATGGCAGATCTCAGCCCTCATACTCTTATCCTGGGATTTGGGCGTAAATATTTTGTCTCCAGTCTGGCTGGGGCACACCTAGTTTTACAAATCAAAGGCTCTCTCTGAAATATAACCCAAACTTTGTAGCACTTTCTTTGAAGGGTGTTCATTTTCCCACACCTCCATACTCTGGGCCTCTTAAGCTCTGAGTTTCCCTAGATGGACCTCTCTTTTCCTTTACCACACCTTAAAATTGATATTTCCTTGTCTCTCTTTTTTTTTTTTTTCAGGTTTTTTTAATTTATTTTTATTGTAAACAAATGGGATACATGTTGTTGTTTTGTTTGTACATGGAATAACAGCATACCATTTGTGTAATCATTCATTTACATAAGATAATGATGTTTGATTCATTCTGTTATTTTTTCCCTTCCCCCCACCCCTCCCACCCCTCTTCTCCCTTTATACAGTCCTTCCTTCCTCCATTCTTGCCCCCCTCCAACCCCCCATTATGTGTCATCATTCGCTTATCAGTGAGATCATTCACCTTTTGGATTTTTGAGATTGGCTTATCTCACTTAGCATGATATTCTCCAATTTCATCCATTTGCCTGCAAATGCCATAATTTTATTATTCTTTATAGCTGAGTAATATTCCATTGTATATGACAGTTTCTTTACCCATTCATCAAGTGAAGGGCATCTAGGTTGGTTCCACAGTCTGGCTATTGTGAATTGAGCCGCTATGAACATTGATGTGGCTGTATCTCTGTAGTATGCTGATTTTAAGTCCTTTGGGTATAGGCCGAGGAGTGGGATAGCTGGGTCAAATTGTAGGTCCATTCCAAGTTTTCTAAGGAATCTCTACACTGCTTTCCAGAGTGGCTGTACTAATTTGCAGTCCCACCAGCAATATATGAGTGTACCTTTTTCCCCACATCCTTGCCAACAACTACTGTTGCTTGTATTCTTGATACTCGCCATTCTAATTGGGGTGAGATGAAATCTTAGGGTAGCTTTGATTTGCATTTCTCTTATTACTAAAGATGGTGAACATTTTTTCATATGTTTGTTGATTGCTTGTAGATCTTCTTCTGTGAAGCGTCTGTTCATATCCTTAGCCCATTTGTTGATTGGGTTATTTATATTCTTCATGTAGAGTTTTTTGAGTTCTTTATAGATTCTGGAAATTAGCGCTCTATCTGAAGTATGAGTGGCAAAGATATTCTCCCACTATTTAGGCTCTCTCTTCGCCTTGCTGATAGTTTCCTTTGCTGAGAGAGAGCTATTTAGTTTGAATCTATCCCAGTTATTGATTCTTGCTTTCATTTCTTGTGCTATGGGAGTCCTGTTAAAGAAGTCTGATCCTAAACCAACAAGGTGAAGATGTGGACCTACTTTTTCTTCTATAAGATGCAGGGTCTCTGGTCTGATTTCAAGGTCCTTGATCCATTGTGAGTTGAGTTTTGTGCAGGGTGAGAGATAGGGGTTTAGTTTCATTCTGTTGCATATGGATTTCCAGTTTTCCCAGCACCATTTGTTGAAGAGGCTATCTTTTCTCCATTGCATATTTTTGGCACCTTTGTCTAGTATTAGAAAATTGTATTTATTCTCTTCTTATTCTATATACTCATCTACTCCCATAGCTTCAAACAATTTCTAACTTCTGGATCTTTTCTAGATTAGTGTTTATCTAACAGAAGACACATGAGGTATTCATTCGATAAAATATATTTTGAGCACTTAATATGTATCAAGTACTGTCGTACATCAAACCAGTGAATTAGACCAGTGCTTCTCACATTTTAATATGTGCTTAAATCTTTCAAGGGCTGGGGGAGGTCCTATAAAATGCAGAATACGATTTGCTAGGTTTAGGTTGGGGCCTGGGAGTGCATTTCTAACAAGCTCCCAGTTGATACCATTGTTGATAGAACGTCTCTTTAGACGGCTTCTTTAGGGTGAAGAAAAAAAAAATCATTCAGGTGGAGTACAGTAGCTAAAATATAGTACATACTTGTAGTTCTTCACTCCCTCTGTAAATCACTCCCAATTAACAATAAAATACATTTTTAAAGGTATAAACACAATAACAAAGGAATTAGGAAACAACAGAAAATAGCAACACAACTTTAATACAGGAAATGCAACCTGATGAATTTGACTTAGTAGAATGCAAAAAATGAAACCCAAGCCTAAAGAGAGAAAATCCAATCAAAAATAATCTGTTCATACCACTGCACCCTGAAAAGACCAGGAAATGAAGGCACAATATAATTTTGAAGAGAGGATTGAGGGATGGAGCTGAAAACAGAACTAGCTGAGAATATTGAAAGAACAGTTAGGCCCTCAGTTTTTCTCCCCAACACTACCAAGCAACCAAGCAGCTACCCGTTTCTCACTAGACAAAGGCTGCCTGTCAACGCACAGAAAAACAATGAGAAAAAGTGAACTCAGGGAACACCAACTACAGCTAAGAATAGGGGTGAGCTTTTTATTGACAACAGCATAATCAAGGAAAAGTCTACCAAAGAATAGGTGCCTGAAGCCTCTTTTCTTCCCCTGTTCTCTGAACAATGAGCTGTCAAGTTACATCCCAGGCAGAAGTTACTGAGATTTTTCTCTCGAGAAACTGACAGGACCTCCAAAAAAGACCTAAAATATTGATATTTTGGGATGACCCAATGAAAAAGGTACTCATCATCTTATCACCATTCAGCAAAAGGCAAGTTAAGAAGTTTTACGCTCTTGCATGGAGCTTCAAATCTGTTTAGTGTATATCATTCTTAAAAAAGAACAAACCTCTTTAAAAGAAGGAAATTTTGACACACTGTACTGCATGGATGAACCTTGAAGACATAATGCTAAGTAAAATAAGACAAATACAAAAAGCAAAATATGTGATTCTTCTTACATGAAGTTCCCAGAACAGATCAATTCATAGAGACATAAAGTAATGGCACTCGCCAGGGGCTTACAGGAGCAGTGACAGGAGTGTTTAATAGATACAGAATTTCAAATGGAGAAGATGAAAAGTTCTGGAGATGGATGGTAATGATAGTTACAAAACAATGTGAATGTACTTAATGCCACAGAACTTACACATTTAAAAACTGTTCAAATATCATGACCCTAAGTACATGTATGAGTACACGAATGGTGTGAATCTACAGTGTGTACAACCATAGAAATGAAAAGTGGTATCCCCATTTGTGTACAATGAATCAAAATGCATTCTGTAAAAATAAAAATATTTTTCACATTGGCAAAAAAAAAAAAGTGAAGACAGAGAAGACTCTGCTGTGAAAACAAGATTTCTGGAATTTGAATAAATTTGTCAAATGCGAAAAAATAATAAAAGTTGTTAAAATGGTAAATTTTGTAATGTACATTTGCCACAAAAGAATAAAAATAATTTTTTTTTAAAACACCAGACATTTGAGGAAGACAGAAAAAGAGAAAGAAAAAGTACTTGGAAGTAAACAGTCAAGGAGAAGAAAACTTCACAAATACACAAAAATGGTATAATATCTTCAGATATATAAAAGGAAATACTGCATCTATAAAACACACAAAAATCGATAATGAAGTACAAAGAATGAGAGCACTGCCCCCCCCCCCATGGTGCTGGGGATTGAAACCAGAGCCTTGAGAGCACTTTTTTAAAAAATATTTTTTAGTTGTAGATGGACACAACACCTTTATTTTATTTATTTATTTTCATGTGGTGCTGAGGAAGGAACCCAGTGCCTCACACCTACTAGGCAAGTGCTCTACCACTGAGCTACAACTCCAGTCCACGAGTACTTAATATATTAAAGTTATGGCAGATTAAAAACAACAACAACAAAAAAACCTCAATTGTCAAGCTGACAAATAAAGTGGAAATCTCCCAGGAAGTGGAACAAAAAAGAAAATAATGAAAAACAGGAGAATCAGGATGAAAAATAAGAGAGTTAGAAAATCAACCCAGAAAATCCAATACTAAACTAACAAGGAGTTCTAGAAGACAGGAAGCAAAACACTTAAGATAAATAAGAGAAAAAAAAATTCAGACCTGAAAAACATACATTTTCAGAATTAAAATGCCCACACAATGAATAAAAAAGACCCAAAACAAGGCATAACCCTGTGGAATTTCACAACATGAAGGAAAAAGAGAAGCCCTGGGCTTATAGGTATGTACCACCAGGCCTGCCTCTCCTACTTTTACTATAAATTTTGTTGTACTCTTTCTAAACTATAAACTCAAATTGCTTTGATAAACATCAAAATTAAATTAAAAGAAACCTATGGTTTATTCTGGGTCTACCACTTAAATCAGAGTTAGTAAAACATCTCACCTTTCTAAGCCTTAGAAATGGTATATTGAAACCCGTAGGTTACTAAGTCCTGATTATGTTTACAGGAATTTTGCAAGCCATTGTCATACATAGTTATCATTAAAAACTAAATCATAAGTTCATAATTAAATACATTTTATAAAAAATAAAGGTAATAAATACTCAAAACTCATCATTTCATTAATATTTTGCTATATTAAATTGTACCACCTATGCTTTTGAGGTTATTTACATCTGATGAATTTATATAATGGAAATATTTTGTGCTATGGGGCATCTCTTTGAAAATTTGCTTTATGTATGCTGCACTGGTAATTTAAAATCTATTACAGTGGGAACATTTGTACTTTGGAAATCAGCAAATGTTGCACATCAGAGTTTGACTTATTATTGTATTGCTTATTTACCAGGGATTGTGATACTTTTTGCCTATTTTTGTAAGACGAATACAATGGTCTTTAGATCTTTAAATGGTTGTAAACACACACACACACACACACACACACACACACACAGAATACACAGAATACCCACCCCTCCCCCCAGCTTATCAGGTGTGGTGATCATACCTATAATCCCAGCTACTCAGAAAGCTGAGGCAGGAGGAATCCCAAGTCTAGCCTCGACGACTTCATGAGACCCTATCACTAAATTAAACAAATAAGTGAAAAGGGCTGGGGATGTAGCCCAGTGGTAGAGCACCCCTGGGTTCTCTCCCTAATACCGAGCAAAATTTTAAAAAATGAAGCATTAGAGACCATGCAAGGCCTGTGAAGGCTAAATTATTTACTCTCTGGCTCTTTACATAAATGTGTCCATCCCATATCTAGACTTAAGAAAGTGATGGAGGAAATGGAGGAAATGTTAATCCATTGTAGTAATATTCACTTCTCTGAACTTGATGGTTATAGCTTCAGTGCAAAAGCAAAGTAGATGGTGGTCAAAACCAATCCATATTCCCTCACTTATTCCCACCTACCCTATCCTGACAGAGGGCATCACTATGCATTTGTTAAAATTCACAGAACTGTACACCAACAAGAGTAAATTTTGCTGTATGTAAATTTAAATTTTTTAAATTTTGTGTGGAACTTTTCTAACAATGATACCTTGGCCCAAATCCCTGGAGATTCAGATTCAGTCAATTCAAGATGATACAGATAATGCTGTTGTTGTTATTTTTAATACAACTGGTAATTCTGATAGTATACTAGAATGAGAACCTCTTTCCTAACCCACAAATGTATTCTTTTATCTCTACATCTTTCTCACTCCAATTCTCCGACCATTCTTTCACTTCATTGAGATGTCCATTACTCAGGACTTACGTTTTTATTCTATGCTGGTATTTATCCCTAACAACTTTCATCTCTTTTGCCTCTCTTATCCTCCCAACTGCACCTGCCTGCCAAGATCCCAAACACACAGATCATTGTCATACTTTTCCACTCTCTCCCTAGCTAGGGAGTTATACCATCTTCAATTTGGTTTCACTAGTAGTCTCCAACCGAAGTGGACCCTCAACACAATCCACAGTCTTTCCCTAATTTTCTACTCTCCCCATTCTTCATTATGGCTACTTCAAACCTCTGCCTTTTCAAACATCATTTTACACTTTCCTCACTCATCTTTGGCAGACTCAGCTCACATCCTACATAATAGAGTGTGAGCAGAGTTACTTCAGTTTCCTATAATTCACCTATAAATATATATGCCTCTACTCCCATTTTTTTCTTTTTTATCTAAATTAGTCCCTCTACCAATGGTTCTAGATCTCATGTCCTTTCTACCAGAGGGATTATAGTCCTCTAGTACCCTGAGATCTTTAGACTCTCCAGTTTTACTGGATCCTTTCCCAAAAAGTTATAAATATGCCCAAATCACTTAATGTAGTCCCCCTGAGACAAGTGATTCTTTGGGGTTATAAACTCCTTTTGAGAACTGATGAAAAAAGTTTTAAGTCTTCTCTCAAAAAAATTGCATATACACAAAAATGAGTATATTACACGTAACACTGGAGAAATCTACAAATCTCAGGTTAAGATCCACACTTCCTCTACTTCCTTCATACCCAAGCTTTTCGCAAAGAGCTGAACGTTGCCTCTTTGCACTTTAATTCCCTTCTGAATTCACTGCAATTCTGCCTCCCAACCCCAAACTCTGTTCTTGCCAAGGTCACTGACCGTGTTGCTAAATTAAGAAGACATTTTTCAGTCATTATCTGTAATATTTGATACTGAAACACTCTCTTTACTCAGTATCGGAGACCCTATTCTCTTTTTTTAAAAAATATTTTTTTAGATGGACACAATACCTTTATTTATTTACTTGTATGTGGTGCTGAGGATGGAACCCAGTGCCTCACACATGCTAGGCAAGCGCTCTATCACTCAGCTACACCCCAGTTCTGACCCTATACTCTTTATAGTTTTTCTACCTCTCTGGGTCATTCTTTCATAGGCTCCTTTCCCCAGGCAAGTTGGAGTATCATTGGGAATTTATCTTGGCTCCATCCTACCCCTCCACTCTATACTATACCCATCACAAACTAGCAATTCACAGGGCTGATTTTAGTGGTCATACTATACTGTTTTGACCTTTCAGAGGGTACTGTCTCCCCATGCCCAGAGTATTTTGATTTACCAACATTCAAAAACTGGGGAATTCCACCAGGCATGCTCATCCAAGCAGCTCAAGAGGCAAAGGCAGGATTGTGAGTTCAAAGCTAACCTCAGCAACTTAGTGAGGTCCTAAGCACCCTAGTGAAATCTTGCCTTAAAAAAAAAAAAAAAAAAAAAATTAAAAAACAAAAACAAAAAAACAGGGATCTGGGGATGTGGCTCAGTGGTTAAGGTCAATCCCTGGTACCAAAAAAAGGAAAGAAAAAAATTGGGGAATTCCACATCGAAATTCTCATGTTTGGCTTTTCTTTCCAAAAATCTGGCTGGGGTAGCGCACAACCATAATCCCAACTACTTATGAGGCTAAGACAGAATGATCACAAGCTCAAGGGCAATGTGGGCAATTTAACAAGACCCTGTCTCAAAATAAAAAGGGCTGGGGATGCAGTTCAGTGGCAGAATGCCCTGGGTTCAACACCAATACCACACACTCTCACACACATACACAAACCTGGAAGATCAGGATGACCTGAACCCATACTGCCATAGGTAATAATTACTCCCTATAGTCTCCCACACACCTACCTACAGATAAGTATCAGTTGCCATTTTCATTTTTTGGTGTAGCATTTTTTAAAAACATTCAGCCTGTTTCACAGTCTTCCACATAAACTTGCAACACAATATTTTATACATTTTTCTGAGGTGATTTCATGCTGAAGACTTCCAAATTTTATCTGCAGTCACCCAGTCCCCACCTGGCTAATTCCTACATGTAAGTCATGCTTCAGTATCTTTTCAGGGAACCTTTTCATATGTCTTCTCCCCCAGCAAGACTGAAGTGTCCCACTTGATTTTTTTAAGATATTTTTAGTTGTAGATGAAAATAACTTTATTTTGTTAGTTGTAGATGGACACAATACCTTTATTTTATTTATTTTTATGTGGTGCTGAGGATGGAACCCAGTGCCTCGCACATGCTAGACAAGCACTCTACCACTGAGTCACAACCCCAGCGGTCCCCATTTGATATTATAAGCATTTCCTGCTTAACCCTACTGTTGTACTTCTCAGTCTATACTAAAATAACCAACTTTGTCTACATCCTCTACAAAACCACCAGCTCCTAACAAGCAATGTATATTACATTAGGTACTGTAACCTTAGTACCTCCCTATACATGACAGAATCTCTCAAGTATTTTGTTGAGTTAGTAATGAAACTCCCAAATGTATTTACCCATCTTAAGATTATCAAACCAAATAATATTGTCATACCAGGCTTAGTAAAAAGATTGCCACCAATATTCCTCCCTAGTGAGGGCACATAATAACCAACATGTATGCTTACTTATATGTCAGGCACTGTTCTAAAGGCTTTATATATATATATTAACTAACAATTCTCACAACAACCTTCTAAAATAGATACCATTATATCTATGTTACAAATGGAAAATCAAGGCACAAAGAAGTTAAGCAACTAGCTTTTGTTCAACCTCTAAGGGCTGGAGCTATAAAAGGAACCCAAGCAGTCTTGTTTTGCTCCAGTCTGTCCTCTTAACCACTTCTCAAACTATCTCTCACTTGTACAGAAATGGATGATCCTTTAATAAGAAAAAAAAAAAGTAAATGTTTGGGGAGATGCTTTTGAATGAAAGTAGTCATAAGTCAATAACCTAAAGAAATAAAATAATTAGGGAAATGCTCATGCAGGAGCAGAATGAAGTTTTGATACTGTAAGCATGCCATAAGCAATTCTTGAGTGGCAAGTAAAGCCTTACATGGGGGCTGGGGAGATAGCTCAGCTGGTAGAGAGCTTGCCTCGCAAGCACAGGGCCCTGAGTTTGATCCCCAGTACAGGAAAAAAAAAAAAAAAAAAAAGGCCTTACATGGAATGCTGTATATATGCATAGTCAACATATACTTTTAGATTAATTTAGAAACCTTTAGTTTAAAATAAACATCCAATAAATTCTTCCAAGTAATAGAGAATGCTGCTTTAAAGCAGTCTTATTAAATTGTGACAACTAGTAAAATTGAAAATTCAAATTGAATGAACTGGGTATTCTAAAAAAAGAAATTCATGGTTAGAATGTAACAAATTCTATAAAAATGGGCAAAAGTACTGGCCCATGAATCAGGGACCTGGGTTCTAGTCCTGGATTTGCCAAAACAAACTATAATTAAGTAGGGCTTTGGAACAAATGGTACTTTTTGTTTTAGTTGGGGTTTTTCTGAATATTGATAATCCATCTCCCCTTCTTTGGTAATAGTATCCCAACTTCAGGTAGATTAATCTTCCCCATGTATACATCTCAGCAAATCAAAGTTCCCTTCTATTCCCTGGACCGAGAGACGAGAGCAAATCTAAATGCAATTTGGGTCTTTTCTATGGAACTTTGAATTCTGAGCAAAATGATGCAAATGACAGAGCAAGACTCAAAGTTCTAGCCAGAAAAATTAGGCAAGAAAAGGGAATAAAAGGCATCCAAATTGGAAAGGAAAAAGTAAAACAATATTTGCAGATGATATGATCTTATATATAGAAAGTTTCACTGAACAAAAATAAAACAAATACTACTAGAGCTCATAAACAAAGCTGTAGAGCTTCTTCACCTCTCAGCCTTCACAGAATTGAAGAGTTAAGGACTTGCTCTGATTAGCTTTGGCTTAGGGAAATGTCATAGCTGGTTTGATCTTCTATCCAGAACAGTAAAACTTTCTCCATACCAACAATAAGGTTGTTTTGCTTTCTTATCATTCATGTGTTTGCTGGAGCAGTACTTTTAATTTCCTTTAACAACTTTTCCTTTGCATTCACAACTTGGCTAACTATTTGGTGCAAGAAGCCTAGCTTTTGGCCTATCTCATCTTTCTTAACACGCCTTCCTCACTAATGTAATCATTTCTAGAATTTGATTCAAAGTGAGAGACATGTAACTCTTTCATTCACTTGAAGCTTAAAGGCCATTGCAGAGTTATTAGTTAGCCCAATTTTAATGTGGTTGTATTTCCAGAAACAGGGAGGCCTGAGAAGAGGAAGAAAGATGGGAAAAGGAAAGACAGTGGAACAGTTAAAACACACACAAAATACGTATCAATTAAGTTCAGTTCTATATGGGCAAGGTTTATGATGCCCCAAAACAATTTTTATAAATACATATTTTTTTAATTGTAGGTGGACACAATACCCTTATTTTATTTTTATGTGGTGCTGAGGATCGAACCCAGGGCCTCACGCATGCTAGGCAAGCGCTCCACCACTGAGCCACAAACCCAACCCTGCAAAAATAATTTTAACAGGGTTGAGAGGATAGATCAGTGCTAAAGCATCCTTGGGTTAAATCCCTAGTACCAAAAAAAAAAAAAAAAAAAAAGTTTTTCAACACAGGAGGTTGGGATAATTGGATATCCATATGTGAAAGAATGAAATTTTACCCATATGCCAAAACTGTATCAAACTGGATCAAAGATCTAAATACAAGAGAACTATAATCTTTAAAGAAAATATAGGAGGAAAATGTTTATGACACTGAATTTGACAATTTCTTGGATTTGACCCCTAAAGCACAGACAACAAAAGAAAAGGTAAATTGGACTTTATCAAGTTTAAAAATGCACATGTATCAAAGGACATTATCAAAATAATGTTAAGATGGACTGGGTGTTAAGAAAAAGAATTTTAAAAACAGTGAAAAGACAACCAACAGAATGTGAAAAAATATTTGCAAATCATATGTTTATCCAGAAAATATAAAGAACTTCAACAATTAAAAAAATTCAAAACCTGGCAAAGGACTTGAATAGACATTCTCTAATAAAGATATGCAAATGGTCAATAACTACATTAAAAGATGCTCAACATCATAAGTCTTTAGAGAAATGTAAATTGAAACCATGAGTCACTACTTCATACCCAGGAAGTATGGTATGAAGTATGGTATGGTAGGAAGGTTATTATCAAAATAATGGAAAAAAACAAGTGTTGGTGATGATCTGGTGAAATTAGAACACTTGTGCCTTACTGGTAGAAATGTAAAATGGTGCAACTACTGTGGAAAACAGTAGTTCCTTAAAACATTAAGCACAGAATTATCATATGGTACAGCAATTTCACTTATAGGTATATTCTAAAGAAATGAAAGTAGGAACTCAAACAAAAAACTGTATTCCAATGTTCATAATCTTATTCACAATAACCAAAAGCTAGAAATAACCCAAATATCCATCAACAGGAAACACAAAAGTTAAGATTTGTATGATTCCACTTATATAAAGGTATCTAGAATAGGCAAATTCATAGAGACAGAAAACAGACCTTACCAGGGACTACAGGGAGGGAGGACTAGGAGAATGGATAGTTGCTATTTAATGGGTTCTAAGTTTTTATTAAGAATGATTTTTTAAAGTTCTGAATATGAATGGTTAAGAACACTATGAGGGCTGGGGATATAGTACAGTTAGTAGAGTATTTGCTTCATAAGCACAAGGCCATGAGTTCAATCCCCAGCACTGAAGGAAAAAAAAAAAAAAAAAGAACACTATGAATATAGTTAATGCCAATGAACTGTGGCATTAACCATCAACCCCTGAGCTACATTCCTTAAAAGAATGACTAACAAACTATATTCATACTTAGATTTTTAGCAGACATTTTCCATGAAAATAAAATAAGCCTATCATGTTATAGAAAACTATAGACCATATTTGTTATCATCAATAAAATCAAACTTTCAAGAGAAAATTAGAATTTTGAAAAATTTGAAAGCTTTGCATTAACTAATTTTTTTCTGATAATTGGTAATAAGGGTTGAGTACTCCTTATCAAAAATGATTGGGACAAGAAGTGTTTGGATATCAGGTCTTTTTAGAATATTTGCATGTATATAATGAGATCTTCTGGGATGGGTCAAATCTAAGGATGAGATTCATTTGATTCATATACACCTTGTACACACAGTCTGAAGATAATTTTATACAATATTTTGAGTGCACCTGCATTTTGGCTGTGACCTGTCACATGAGGTCAGGTGTGGAATTTTCCACTGTATTATCATGTCATTGCTCAAAAAATTTTTGATTTTGAACATTAGAGACTTTGGATTTTTAAGAATAGAACTACTTGACCTGTAGTCATATGATTGCTTAATACTGCCGAACAAAATATGAAAATATTTATAAGATTTACATAACTTAGTCAAGCAGTATTTTCAAATATAGTTTTTATAACATGATTTATAATGTTTTAAATACATGATTTTATAACATCATGCATTGGTAAGAGATACATACAAAATAGAAGACAGACCAATGAATCTTAATGTAACAGAATCTGAAAAGTTCCTTGATATGGTTTCAGATTCCACATTTCAACTAACCTTTAAGAAACTTGTCAAGTTTTGGTATTAACTATTAATACCAATTAGTATTAAAATACTTCCTCCAGCTGAGTGCAGTGTCACATGCCTATAATCCCAGCGGCTTGGGAGACTGAGGCAGGAAGACCACAAGTTCAAAGCCAGCCTCGGCAACTTAGCAAGGCCCTAAGCAACTTAACAAGACCCTGTTTCAAAAAATAAAAAAGGCTGGGTATGTGGTTCAGTAGACAGAGCGTCCCTAGGTTCAATCCATAGTAACAAAAAAAAAAAAAAAAAAAGAAAGAAAAGAAAAAGAAAAAATGTTAAGTAATACCACTCTTTTAACTAAATTTGTTTTACAAATTATTTTTTCCTTAAAAATGTTATTTATGAAGGTGGGATGTAGTTCAGTGGTAAACCACTTGCCTCCTAAGCATCAAGCCCTGGGTTCAATCTCCAGCACTAAAAAAAGAAAAGAAAAAAAAATGTTATTTATGTTATATGTTTGCCATTGTTATCATTTTTGTTTTATTTTGTTTTGTTTTTACAGTACTGGGGATTGAACGCAGGGGCATTCTAACCAATGAGCCACATCCCTAGCCCCTTGTATTTTATTTTGAGACAGGGTCTTCCGAAATTGTCCAGGCTTCCAACTTTCAAGAACCTCCAGCTTCAGACTCCCAAGTTGCTGGGATTATAAGCAATTGCCAAAACACAAACTCCTTTTATTTATTTTGAGACAGGGTCCTGCTAAATTGTACACTGGCCTGGAATTTGCAATCCTCCTGTCTTAGCCATCCCAGCTTGTTATTGTTATTTTTAAATGAATAAAAATTAACACAGAAATTGTCAGTTTTAATTTCTAAATTGGTTCATATCAATAATATAACTCACACAACTCAAATAATCAAAAACTCTTTAGTCTCTGATAATGTTTAAGAGTGTAAGGTGTAGGGTTGAGTATTTAGCTCAGTAGGTAGAGTGCTTGCCTCACAAGCACAAGGCCCTGGGTTCAATCCCCAGCACCGCAAAAACAAAACAAAATAAAGAGTGTGAGGTGTTTTCAAAACAAAAAATTTGTAAGGCCCAGTATATATATAGCTCAGCAGTAAAGCACTTGCTTAGCATGAGCAGGGTCCTAGGTTCTACCACTTGCACAGAAGGCATTGAAGATCACTGATCTACTCAGACCTATGTTTCAGAAAGGGATTTTTTTTCCTCCTCATTATTGCCCTGTTGTCCAGGTACAAAATGGGTTTTTAGTACAGGCTAATTTATACCCTGAAAAAATGAGAGCTAAAATGAAGAAGAGGCTCATAGCCTGATCCTACACTCTTTTCCAAAAGCCTATTTGTTAAAGAACAAAACACTGCTCAGCAAAAGTAACATAGTAGGCACCAAAAATATTTATAAGCCAATCACAGGATATTTCAGTTATCACTAAACCAAATTAAAGTAACATATACAGAACTAAAATGAAAAACAAAATTAGTCATTCCTATATTTGGAAAAGAATCTCCTGTACTTTAGCTTAGCTGGCTACTGTTGGTTGTTTAGTATAACTATAGATAGCAAAGAAGATCAGAATTTGTCTTAAAATTTCATTAACAAAGGAAAGAGAAAAATCAACTAATTCATGTTTCCTTTTTGCAGTTAAGCATTTAAGTTACTTATTTGAATCAATTAATTAAAAAAAAATAGGAATTTACAATGCCCCCTTTATATCTCCCTTTCTCAACTCATTTTAAAATTTTTATTTATTTTATTTTATTTTTGTACTGGGGATTGAACTCAATGGCACTTAACCGCTGAGCTACATTCATAGTTCTTTTTATTTCTTATTTTGAGTCAGGGTCTTACTAAGTTGCTTACAGTCTTGCTAAATTGTTGGGGCTGGCTTTGAACCTGCAATCAACCTCTCAAATTCACTAGGATTACAGGCACGCTCCACTGTACCCAGCTCAACTCATCGTTTTTTAATTAACATTTATTCTCCAAATAGTAAATCCTTTCTTCTACAAATATCCTTGATGTGAAAATTCTTGGCTTAAGAAAAATGTTTCCAGGATGGGACTGTGGCTTAGTGGTAGAGCACTTGCCTAGCATGTGTGAAGCACCAAGTTTGATTCTCAGCACTGCATATAAATAAATAAATAAAGATTCACCAACAACTAATAAAAATATTTTTTTAATTTTCTTTAAAAAAAGGAAAATGTTTCATTCACATAAACCTTTGCATATAGTACTGAGAATACTTAAATACTAAGAACATAAAAATATTATCTTGTTAAACATTACCAAAGACAAATGGTGCTATCAAAGAGAAGCACGCAAAAACCTGAAATAGTTCATCAGCTGACAAATTCTGACTATCTAAATAGAAAGTTTTAGCCACAGTACTATAACTGACCACATTAGTAGAAAGGTATTCTCAATTTCTGGAAACCTTAGACCAGCTGTTACTTATTCCTGTTAAGGAACCAAGAAACAAGAAGAATTCCAGTACATAAATTTATGAATAGGGACTGGGGATATAGCTCAGTTGGTAGAGTGCCTGCCTCGCAAGCACAAGGCCCTGGGTTCAATCCCCAGCACTGCAAAAAAAAAAAAAAAAATAATGAATAAACAGATATTATAAAATACTCAAAATGCAGAATAAAATAACTTCTAAATATACTTCCTAAAGCTCACAAATTTATTTCATTTTAGAGAAATAAAAATCTAACAAGTTAGAACTACCCAGGATGTTAGTGATATACATCACAGATGGAGAAACATACTTAGAAAAAAATGACTGGCTCATTAAGCTACCCAAGGGCAAAGAAACACTACTTCAGGAAAAAAAAGAAAAATGCTATTTTAATTTTTAAAATCTCAATTTTTTGAACCCTAAAAATAAAGTTATGGAAACAGAAGGAGAGAAACAAAAAGCTTTCCATCTTTCTGAAATACAAAATAAGACAGCTTTTACCAACTTCTTTTAAAAAGATAATGATTAAACAAAATTTCTCCCCAGCATCAGTGAACTGCCACATTCAAATCCCGACTTCACTGACTATTTGGCATGCAACACTGAATTACGAACAGTTTTGCTCATGCATGGATAAATGCGATTTTTCCTCACTGGAATGATTTCTCTGTAGCATGCTCATTAGTAACACTAACCCTTTCCTATGGCCCAACAACCAGTTTGCTTTGTGAGCTAAATCCCAATCCCAAATCAGATGTTGTTGGCAAAACTAATCTCTGAATGAAAACAGTATAACAGCCAATCATTACATAGAATCTGGATCGTATGTTACTGACGTCAAGACAGAAAACTGTGCAGTTTCCAGCAGGTAGTTTCAGTTGAGCTTCTTGGCTCAGCAAAATTAAAAGTTATGATTTTATCTTTGGAGATGCATGCATTCTCTTTAAATTATACTACTGCTTTTTTAAAAAAATAGAATTTTCTAAAAGACTGTTTCACAACCAAAATGAACAATGATTTTTTTGTGTGTGTGAAAAACTTTAATTAATTTAAGGTTAAAATAGGGAATGTGGATGCGCCTCAGTGGCAGAGCACATGCCTACCTTTAGATTGATACACTAATGTGGATTTTTCTCCCTCTGAACCTCTCCCAAGCTACAGTTGCTTCAGATTTCAATTCTTTTATTTTTTACTCCTCCCATGCCTCCCAGTACTGGGGATTGAACCCAGGGGTACTCTAGTTACCTTCCTAGTAACTATTTTTATTTTTTAATTCAAGACAGTCTTGCTAAGTTGCCCAGGCTGGCCTCAAACTTGTGATCCTCCTGCCTCAGTCTCTGAAGTTGCAGGGTTACAAGTGCACACCACTGTGCCAGGCTCAATTCATTTTGATACTACCTTTTTTGACCACTCATGTGACCATTATAATTTGGCTTCTGTTAAAATTAACAGCCTTGAAAACTCCAAAAATATCCATATTACTACTAATAATTTCCTCCTTGTAGCAATAAATTAATTATATATCAATTAATATATGTTGAAGGACTTCTCCAGTTGGGAGTACAGGATGATTAATCATGATATATTTTAAACACTCCACTAATATAAACAGAACATTGTTTCTTAGCATTGATCACACATACACAGATGGAACTAAAACTTTTTCCCTAAACATATCCTTTTTACAGATTACTAATCATTGGTATATGAAAATTACTGGTCTAAAGTAAAATCTCCTGGCTCAGTCATAACCTAGAAATGTAACTTTAGATAATCCTCTTAAACTGCTTCTCTATTAACTACCTGATTGATTGTAACTACACAGTCTCTACCATCTCTAGTTTTTATGGGCCTTTTTATCTGGCCACCAGAGAGACATAGTACCCTCAACAGATTTCACTGGAATATCAGAAATTTCATCAATACTTTGCCGGGGTACTAAAAGTCATTCCCAACTGGTAAGTTAAATTCAGTTATGAATATCATAAAATATTTATATGGGTTTTTAAAAATAACCAGAACAGGTAGGTGCAGTGGCACACACCTGTAATCCTGAATCGAGCTACTTGGGAGGCTGAGGCAGAGGGATCCTAAGTTCATGGTCAGGCTGGATAACTCAGCAAAACCTTGTCTCAAAATAAAATTTTTAAAAAGGGGGAGGGTGGGGTGGGGATGTAGTTCAGAGGTAGAGTATTTGCCTAATATGCAGAAGGCCATCAGTTCAATTCCCAATATCACAAAAAATAAAAATAAAAATAACCAGAACAAAAAATAGCATTAATATATTTTAAAAGTCAATAGTCAATAACAAAACTGAAGTTAACCAGGATTAGACCTATAAGAGAAAGGAGGTATGGATCACTTCTCAACTCATTTCATGAGACCAATTTCTGATACCAAAGCCAGCAAAAGACAACATAAGTAAACTATAGACCAATATCCCTATGAACACAGACACAAAAATCCTCAACAAATACTAGCAAATTAACTCCAACAATATATAAAAAGGATTATATACCATAAGCAATTGATATTTATTCCAGGAATTCAAAGTTGGTTCAATAAACAAAAACCAATCAAGGCAATAAACCATATTAATGGAAGAAAGGACAAAAACCTGTATCTCGACAGATACAGAAAAAGTATTTGAAAAAATAAACACTTTCACGATTTAAAAAAATATTCAAAAACAAGGACAGAAGGAAATTTCCTCAACCTGCTAAAGAACTTCTATAAAAAGCCTACAGCTAATACCGTATTTACTAATAAAAAACTGAGTGTTTTCCCCTAAGATCAGGAACAACAAAAGGATATTTGCTCTCACTACTTTATTCAACACTGTACTTGAGTTCTAGCCAGGGCAATTCATGAAGTGAAATAAGTAAAGGCATCCAGATTGAAAAGAAGTAAGAAAAGAAGTATGTCTATTTCCATACAGAAAATCCTAAGGAACATACAAGAAGCTATGAGAATTAATAAAGGAGTTCAACAAGATTGTAGGATATAAAAATCAATATACAAAAATCAATAGTATTTTTACATAAGGACAATGAACAATCCAAAAATGAAATTAAGAGAATAACCCATTTGCAATAGTGTCATAAAGAATAAAATGCTGAATAGACAGTCCAGTGAAGATACACAAATATTCAGTAAGCACAACTAAAAATGCTCAACCTCATAGTCATTAGGGAAATATGAATCAAAACCATAGTGAGATAACACTGCATACTAAGAAGACTCTAATCAAAAAGATAATAACAAGTGTTAGTGACAAGTACAAAGTGGAACCCTCATACGTTGCCATCAGGGATATAAAATATTACTCAGCAATTCCACTCTTACGTATATACCCAAGGGAAATGAAGACACATGTTCATACAAAAATTTGTACATGAATGTTCAAAGAGTTATTATTCAAATTAGCTCCACTTGATAGGTAGAAAAAAATGTATAATAAGTATGACTTGTTTAGGGTCACAAATTTGGTAAATGGCAGAAAGATACCTATTATATTTATTGAATAATTACTATGTTCAGCATTGTTTTATCTATACAGTCATATATTTTCCTTACATATTTTCATTTCATAGTTGAAAATCAGACTCGGACTCAACAATAACAAAAGTGATAACTAAATATCAAAAGTCATTACCAACAAGTACTAAATAGAAGTTTAAGAGAAAGGGATTGTGGTAGGTTTGGGTAAAGAGAGATTGGAGACAATACTATTTGAGCCTGGCTGGATACCAAACATTTTGTATTAAGGAATCTTCAAGACATATCAGGAAGGATTTAGTAAGAACAACTGCATCTTACTCAAAGTTAAAGTAGGGATTTCCATGTGTGAATTTATTACTCATCAGTTTTTATATTTTGAGATGCCTATAATTGCATTAATTACATTAATTTCTACAAGAAATAGTCATCATTCTAATCTGTTTCATTTGTAGGTAAGTTCCCACTTCATGGGTTATGACTTCAAATGGGTATTTGATACTTCTTGATTGGACCTATCTGATAACTATTAAGAATTAAATATAGGGGCTGGGGAGATACCTCAGTTGGTAGAGTTTTTGCCTTGTAAGCACAAGGCCCTGGGTTCGATCCCCAGCACCCAAAAAAAAAAAAAAAAGAATTAAATATAAAAAAATTTAATGACCTGTTGACAAGGTAGTTTCTGAAACTCTGTACCCATTACATTAAACAACTACTCATCTTTTGTCCCATCCCTCAATCCTAGTAACCACCATTTATTTTGTTTTTATGAATTCAGCTAACTACTTTAAATATCTCATAAGTGGAATCAAATAGTATTTGACTTTTGTGATTGGTTTATTTCACTTAAAATAATGTTCTCAAATGTTGCAGCATGTGACAGGCTTTCCTTCCTTTTTAAAAGATGAATAACATTCTATTATATGTATATACCACATTTATTTATCTCTTCATCTATTGATGGACATCTTGGCTGCCTTCACTTCTTAGCTAATATGAGTATTGTTGCTATTAACATGAGGGTACTAATGTAAAACCTCTTTGAGACCCAGCTTTTAGTTCTTTTGGATAAATAACCAGAAGTAGGATGCTGGATTATATGGCATTTATTTTAAAGACATTTTTGGTGCAGGTGAGATGTTATTTTTTATTCTAATTAGAGTATTCTATTATATATATGTACCACATTTTATCCATCAGTTGTTGGACACTTAAGTTGTTGCTATTTCTTGACTCTTGAATAATGCTACAGTAAACATGAGGTGCAGATAGCTCTTCAACACACTGATTTCATTTCCTTTGGATATATATCCAATAGAAGGATTGTTGGATCATATGAAGGTTCTATTTTTAATTTTCTTAGTAACTTCCATACTGTTTTCCATTATGACTGTACTAATTAGCATTTCCACAGCAGTGTTCAAGGGTTCCCCTTCCTCTACAACCTTGCCAGCACTTATCTTTTGTCTGTATGTGTGTACATGTATGTATGTATACATGTATGTATGTGTATGCATATGTGGTGCTGAGGCCCAATTGAACCCAAGGCCTCTTCACACATGCCCATGCAACTGCACTATTGAGCTACATCATCTTTTTGAGAGTAGCCATTCTTATGGAGTGAAGTAATAATTCATTGTGGTTTTGATTTTTATGTCCCTGATGATTAGTGATGTTAAGCTATGTGTGTGCATGCGCCCGTATGTTACTAGGGATTAAACTCAGGGCCTCACACATGCTAGGCAAGCACTCTACCACTAAGCTACATAATCTGCCCAGTTTAAAAAGTCTGAGTCAGTGTACTGCTAAATTGCCCAGGCTGTCCTCAAACACTCAACCTTCCTCCTCAGTCTTCTGAGCTGTATTTTTATAAAACTAGTTTTTTTATATGAATGCATCATAATTCATTGAAATATTCCCCCAGTGTTGAAAACAACCACTCTCTTGCCAGTTATCTACCCACTTCCTTGTTGCTTTTTTGCCACACAGTTACAATAAATCCCTAAACCATGTGGAATCACTTCCACCACCTGCTTCTACTACTTCCATTCCATAGCTGCTCAGTTCTGCTGAAGAAAATTACAACAGCTTGGGAATTCATGCCACTGTAAACTCTCTCGTCTTAACTGAGGTTACCTTCCTGTTAGTAATTTATCCATATGCCTCTTTCCAGTGACCTTTTCCATTACACAGTCATCAGTGGCTACTCTACATCTTAAGCCCAACATTTTATACAGTAGTCCCCCTTATCAACAGGGGATAACAATCCAAGACCTCCGGTGGATGCTTGAAACCACAGACAGTACTAACCCTTATATACTGTTTTTTCCTATATATACACACATACCTCTGACAAGGTTTAATTTATAAATTAGGCACAGTAAGAGATTAATAATAACTAATAATGAAATAAAACAATCATAACAATATACTATCACTAAAATTATGTGAATGTAGTCTCTCTCAAAATATCCTACTGTAATATACTCACCCTTGTGATGTGAGATGTGTGATAAGATGAAGTGAGATAAATGATTTAGGCATCGAGATGTGGTATTAAGCTACTCTGTAATAGTTACTTGAACACAACCCCCAAGATACCACAACAGTCAATCTGACAAACCAAGATGACTACTAAGTGGGTCTACCCTGGACAAAGGGATGATTCACATCCCAGGCATAAAGTGGAACAGTGTAAGATTTTATCACACTACCCAGAACAGTATGTAATTTAACACTTATTAACTATTTATTTCTGTTATTTCCCATTTACTATTTTCAGACCACAGTTGACTACAAGTAACTGGAACTATGAAAAGCAAAATCTTGGTAATGGAGAACCACGGTCTACCTCATCTCACAATTGTTCTTTACCAAGAAAAAAAAATCTGACTTCATCCAATTATCCAACCTACATTCTTCAAGCCCATGTTCTTCCTTCTAGGTTCTTCCTTCTAGACAAAGGTTTGTCTCCTCCTTCGCTGACCTAATAAACTTTTCTCACCTTCAAATCCATCACCTTCCTATTCCATCAAATCATACAAACCAGCAAGAATCAATAAATGGGATGGACTCAAACTAAAAAGCTTTTTCTCAGCAAAGTATACAATCAAGAATGTGAAGAAAGAGTCTACGGAGTAGGAGAAAATCTTTTCCACACACACTTCAGATAGAGCACTTATTCTGAAAATATATAAAGAACTTACAAAACTTTACACCAAAAATACAAAGAACCCAATCAATAAATGGGCCAAGGAACTGGACACTTTACAGAAGACACACAGGCAGTTAATAAGCATATGAAAAAGTGCTCAACATCTCTAGTAATTAGAGAAATACAAATTAAAACAACTCTAAGATTTCATCTTACTCCAATTAGAATGGCTTTTATCAAGAACACAAACAATAATAGATGTTGGCGTGGATGTGGGGAAAAAGGCACACTTTTACATTGCTGGTGGAGTTGCAAATTGGTACAGTCACTCTGGAAAGCAGTATGGAGAATCCTAAGAAAACTTGGAATGGACCCATCTTTTGACCCAGTTATCCCACTCCTTGGTTTATACCCAAAGGACCTAAAATCGGCAAACTACAGTAACACAGTCACATCAATGTTTATAGCAACTCAGTTCACAATAGCTAGATTGTGGAACCAACCTAGATGCCCTTCAACAGATGAATGGATAAAGAAACTCTGGTATATATACACAATGGAATACTATTCAGCCATAAAGAATAATAATATTATGGCATTTGCAAATAAATGGATGGAATTGGAGAATATCATGCTAAGTGAAATAAGCCAAGCCCAAAACACCAAAGGCTGAATGTTTTCCCTGATAAGTGGAGAATGATATATAATGGGGGTGGGGGTGGGGAATGAGAGAATAATAGGGAAACTTTAGAATATGTAGAAGGAAATGAGAGGGAGGGGGTATGAAAAATGGTGGAATGAGACAGACATCATTACCCTATATAAATGTATGATTACATGAATGGTATGAATCTACATTGTGTACAACCATAGAAACGAAATTATGTACCCCATTTGTGTACAATGAATCAAAATGCAGTCTGTAAAAAATTAAAAGCTAAATAAAAATAATAATTAAAAAATTATTTTAAAAAACATACAAACCCATATATTCAATCTTATCTCTACTTAAAATCTCTACCAAAACAGAAGAAATATACAACTCTCCTATCTTTAAAAAAAAAAAATCTGTTTCTCTCTAGCTACCTTTCACATTTGTTTCATAGCAAGTTTTCTAAGATTGGTCTATATTTGCCATTTTTGTTTCACCTCACATTTACTTTTTTACTTTTTTTTTTTTTGTCATAGATAGACACAATACTTTTATTTATTTATTTTTATGTGGTGCTAAGGATAGAATCCAGTGCCTCACTTGTACTACGCAAGTGCTCTACCACTGAGGTATACCCCTAGCCATCACATTTACTTTTTAATCTATTATGATTTGACTTCTACCCCAAACACTAAATACATGCCTCATTAAGGTCTTCCCAATAGAAAAGTTTAGATATCTCACATAATCACTTTAGATTTACACTGGTACTCATTGTTTCTTTTTCAAAAATCCCTGCCTGGGCTTCCCAGAGACCAATCTCCTGTCTCTTTTCCTACCTTCTCTGCTTCTTTTGAGTCTCAAATTGAATCATACTGGTTTAACATACTATGTTTCAAGAGTTCCCCACTATATATAGAATAAAGTCCAAACTCTTCAACATGGCATATAAGAACAAATGTGATCTGAATTTTGCTCAGTCTTCCAAGATCATTTTTCTGCTTCTTTCCCACAGGTACCTTTTACCCTAAACACACCAAAACACCCACAACTCACGTACAGTTAACACTTTTTCATATCTTTCTTTGTATGGTTCCCTATACTTCCTCTTCTTTAACTACACTCCTTTTTCCAGCTAGCATTTTAAAAGACTCTCATGTCATGCATAGTTTTCTCCATGAAACTTCTCATATCCCATACCCTTGATTCTACAGAGCTTTTCTTAACTCTCTAATGTAAGGCTTATTGATTATAGATTGGCTATTGATAGGAGAGCCAAGAAACAGATTTTTTTTTTTAAAGATAGGAGAGCTGTTTCAGTACTAAGACTATAAGCTCTTCGAGGCCCCACATTTTCTTGTTTGTCCTTTTATCTCCAGTGCTGAATGTCTGACTGATAAAGGGCATTTGATATTTATTCAATTATTGCATGAGATGATCAGTATTTAAGCTTACCATAAAGAGGAAGTGAAGATCCAAGATTAGTTATGCTGAGAGAACAACAGTGGAATTTTACTGAAGGGGGTTGGGGGGAAGGTCATCCTAAAGACACAAAAAAATTAAATTTTCCCATAGTAAAAGTTAAAATGAGCCCCAGAAAAAGAACGGTCATCAGCCACATTGTTTCCCTTGTCCCCAAATTTTATCTATCCTGATCATAGAGCCCAATACACATTAAACACAGATAGCCTCTAGCAAGTACAGCTACCTTTAGCAAAATCTCTAGCACAAGCCCTTCCCCTTAAGCTAACATTTCTCTACCACTGTATCAGAAAGAAAGGTAGAGTACCAGCTATGTGCCAGATAAGGTAAATATTATTTCATTAGATGTACATGTATGTGGTTTTTTGGGGGTTTTTGTTTTGGTTTTTTTTGTTTTGTTTTGTTTTTTTGCAGTGCTGGGGATCGAACCTAGGGCCTTGGGCTTGCAAGGCAAGCACTCTACCGACTGAGCTATCACCCCAGCTCTAATGTATGTGTTATTATATTATTTGTATATGTGTGTATACACATATATTGTATATTTTGTAATTCTTATAAAAATCCTTCCAAGTTAACCATTATTCCTATTTTACAGATGAGAAATGTTCAATGTCACATAGTTGGTAAACAGATCAAATCAAACCAGTCTCCTAACAAAATACAATTCTTTTTCCTCTCAAGGCAGCAAGTACACAAAAAATATGACTTTAAAAGTTTCTAATCATGTTTTGGGCATCCCTCACATCAATATCAATCCCAAACTATTTATGGCAGATATCAAAGAATTCAAAAAACATTCATCAAGCGCATTCTCTCCTAGTTAGGGCTCTCTTACCTTTTATTTTTATTTCCAAGTCTTCACTACATCCAATCCTAAGAAACAGAGTGGGTAAAACTTTATTCTCAAATTTAGAGTCTGCGGTACACAGAATAATTGCCCTCTAAAGAACTGCTGGGATCTGTAAATACATTACATTACAGGGCAAAAGGAACTTTGCAGATGTGATTAAGATAAGAATGTTAAGATGGGGAAATTATCTTGAATCATCCAAGTGGACCAAAGTACTCACAGAGGTATTTATAAGAGTAGGAATGTCAGAGTCAGAAAAGGAGAAATAATGAAGGAAGCAGAGAACAGGGCAGTGTTGGGGGGGCGTGTTTTGAAGAAATGACAACCCTACTGGCTTTGACATACGAGTAAGGTGCCAAGAATCAAGGAATGTAGGTAGAAAGGTATGGAATGAAGCTAAAAAAGGCAAGGAAATGGATTTTTCCCTAAAACCCTCAGAAGAAATGCAGCTCAGCCAATATCTTGATTTTGGGTCTTCTGATCCCCAAAACTATAAGATAACTTGTATACTTTTCTTTTTTTTTTTTTTTCACGGTACCAGGGATTGAACCCAGGGCCTTGCACACACAAGGCAAGTGAGTCACAATTTAGATAACTTTTAAGTCACTAAGTTTATGGTAATTAGATATGGCAGCAATAAGAAACTAACACAAGTCCCACTTATTAATGCTTCAAGTAATAAGCAAGAAGCAGCTCCAACCTTATCTTTATAAAGAATAAATTTTTCAAACTTAACTTTAGTCTCTATCTGTAAATCTGCTCTCTTTTTAAATATAACAAATCTAGGTCAAATATTGTCCATGATCCCATAATCAAATTGATAGATTCATTTATTCATAGTACTTTCTACATCCTTTTGTTCAACATGTACTATTTTGTTTGTTTATTTTGCTTATTGGTGCTGGGGACCAAACCCAGGACCTTGTACAAATGCTCTACCACTGAACTATACCCAAATCTCAATATTTTCTATTTTTACATATTTGTAGTCATATCAAGGAATGAATTTTTTAAGTTTCTTTTCATTTTACTTCATTTTATTTTTTCTGAGATCTTTTTAACCACCCCCTTTCCAATCTCAGATAAGAATCTTTTGCAAGTCTGGCACTGTGGTACACGCCTGTAATCCCAGCAACTTGGGAGGCTGAAGGAGAATTGCAAGTTTAAGACTAGCCTTAGCAACTTAGCAAGGCCCTGAGCAAATTAGTGAGACCTTGTCACTAAGTTTTTTTTTGTTCTGTTTTGTTTTTTTTAATAAAGGGCTGGGCATTTGCTCAGTGATTAAGCACTCCTAGATTCAATCCCCAGTACTGGGAGGAAAAAAATCTTTTGCAGCCTCTGCAACATCTCTAAAATACTCCTACATGTTCTGTCAGCTCCAAGTCAGCCCCAGATCACCTCCACTGACCTGGGCCCCTACGCGTGTGAGATTTCCACCAGTCCAGTGGGATACAGCAATAGCTCCTGGGGAAGCTGGACAGAGGAGAGAGGCTGAATCTCCATCCTAGGGAATACCTGGAGAGTCAGACATGGGACCAAGACAGGTATAGTCATGACATGGCTAGCCATGACCAGATGTTATAGGGCTTAATAGGGCCCAGGAATTCCTCAAAGTCTGCTCTTACTTTGACTGGAGAGAAGAAATTAGGAACCTAGAAGATGCTGTTATACATGTGCAAACACTCCTAAGGCTTTTGGGAAACAATTTTGTATGGATAATAAGATTGGAATACATGAGGCTTGGGTTATGGCTCGTAGTAGAGCACTTGCTTAGCATGTGTGAGGCACTGGGTTCGATTCTCAGTACCACATATAAATAAATGAATAAAATAAAGGTCTATAAACATCTAAAAATATTTTTTTTTTTAAATATTGGAATACAAATACAAACAGAACTTTTCTTTAAGTGCTGTTGTTAGACTCCATGATCTGGTTGGAAGGCCTACACCTCATGGGTACTGCTATGGTTTGAATATGTCCCCAAAAGGCATGTGGTAGAAATTTAATTCATTCTGTCTCTCCTTTTTCTCTCTCTCTCTTTTTTTTTTTTTTGGCGCGTGTGTGCGCGTGCGCTGCTGGGATTTCAACCCTGTCCTCAAGCATGCTAGGTCAGTGCTCTACACTCCCAGCCCATCAGATACATAATTCTCAATCCAGCAGTAATGGGCGGTGTGTCATGAGGGCCTGCCCCCATAAATGGATTAATGCCAGCTATAAAAAGGGTTTGAAGTTGGATGCAGCATCCCACCTACTTGGGAAGAATTGATTGCAAGTTTGAAGTTAGCCTCAGCAACTTAGAAAGACTTTGTCTCAAAAAATAACAACAGTAACTAATTTTTAAAAGCTGGGGGCGGGGGGGAGCTGAGGCTGCAAGTTTGAGTACTTGCTCTCTTGTTCATCTCCCTCTGCCATGGAATGACAAAGCAAGATCCTCAGCAGAGTCAGCACCCTGACTTTGAACTTCCCAGTCTCCAGAACTGTAAGAAATAAACTTCTTTTATAAAATACAAAATTTTAAAAATCCTCCTAGCCAGGCATGATGGCACATGTTTATAATCCCAGCAACTTGGAAGGCTGAGCCAGGAGGAATCCAGATTCAAGGCCAGCCTCAGCAACTTAAAGAGATCCTGTCTGAATATTTTTAAAAATTAAATAGGGCTGGGGAGATAGCTCAGCTGGTAGAGTGCTTGCCTTGCAAGCACAAGGCCCTGAGTTCGATTCTCAGTACCACAAAAAAAAAAAAAAAAAAAAAAAAAAAAAATTAAATAAAAAGGGCTCAGGTTGTAGCTTAGTAGTAGAATGCCCCTGGGTTCAATTCCCAGTAACAAAATGAAAAACCAAAAACAGAATTTTTGCCTTTGAGTCTTAACAATTCCTATTCAAACTATAATACCCTTCATTGGCTATCCCTGTGACTCACTCCTTCACTTCAAAATGTCATCTTAAATGTGAGAAAATACTTGCAACATATGTAAGAGACCAAGAACTTTCTGAAAAAAGAGAGAGACACACCAAGGACTGAAATCCAAAATCTATAACTGCTACAAAATCAGTAAGACAGGGAAAAAAACAAAACAAGGACAATCTAATAGAAAAATGGGCAAAGACATGAAAAGGCATTTCATGAAAGAGGATAACCAAATGGCCAATACAATGAAAGTTCAATCTCATTAACAATAAGAAAAATGCAAATGAATTTTAAACCGCAATGAGATACCACTATAAACACTTAAGATTTATAAAAATTTAAATGTCTACCAATATTTAGGGTTACTGTAGATGTAGAATAACTCCCAAATACTGTTACAGAGGAAAACAGTTTAGCATTCTCTAAAAGGGATAACACGTATTCGATAAACCACAATTTTTTGAATCCTAGACATATGCCCTATAGAAACATGCTGATATGCAGCAGAGCATATGTATAAAAATGTTCATAACAACACTGTCCGTAATAGCCAAAAGCTGAAACTACCCAAATATCTACCAGTAGGATAAAAAGTTGATATATAATAAAATACTTTATGGTAATAAAAAAACAAATTTCAGCTACATGAAAATATAGACAATATAATACAGAAGGAAAAACATAAGAGAACATATACTGTATAATTACATATATATCGAAGTCAAAACAAACAAAAATAATATATATCATTTAGGGATACAACCATAAACAAAAGAAAGGAAGTAATTACCCTAAAAAGTCAATAATTACCTCAGGCAGAAAGAAGGAAAATATAATTTGAAAGGGGCACACTTCAGGCTTTTAGACAGTTGGCTTCCTTCAACATCTTTACCTCAGTGATGATTTTTCATTTTATATGAAACCTGTAAACTGTGTATTTGTTTTATACACTTTTAAGTACGTATTATATTTCACAATAATAAAGTTAAATTACCATATCAGATAGTGAGGCCTTCTCTGGCTACTCAAAATAAGACAGCAATTCGTTTTCTGCCCTCTATCCCCGTTACCCAGTGGTTGTTTCTGTAGACTACTTATCTCCACCTATCATACTATACATTTATTTCTTAATTTGCATACTGTCCTATTTTCTTCCACACATGGCAAAGACTATTTCATTCACTGCTACAGTCTATTGGAAAAGTGACAAAAAAGCACCTTTCACAACTTTCTCCATGTTCATATAATCCTAAACAAAGATGTGAAACACAGTTTTTATTCTATAAAAATTCAAATCCAAGGACACTCTACCACTGAGCTACATTCCCATCCCTTTTTATTTTGAGACAGGTTCTCACTAAGTTGCCACCAAGTTGCCACAGCTGACCTCAACTTTGGGATCTTCCTGGCTCAGTTTTGGGAGTCACTGGTTACAGGCATGTGCCACCATATCTGACTAAGAGTTAAACTACAATGCATCAATTTTAAAAATGTGGGGAAGAAGAGTTAATTTTCTGGGCTGGGAGTGTAGCTCACTGGTAGAGTGCTTGCCTATCATGCCTGAGGCCCTGGGTTTAATCCCAGCAAGGCAAAAAAAAAAAAAAAAAAAAAAAAAAGAAAGAAAGAAAGTTAATTTTCTTATCATTTATACCCATTTGCTTTCAAAAAGATGAGGTGGCTTAAAAATTACCTTAGCAACTAATACCCTGGAAGCATTCAGGTCCCTTGGTAATCTCTCCTCCACCCATGGGAAATCAGTAATATCTGATTTACTACCATCTGCTCTATGTCCAAATCAAGAAACAGTAAAAACCACTCTCCTTTCCTCCATAAGTAAAACCTAGAAGAAAAAGAAATCACCAAAAGAAAAAAACTTGGTCCATTTCACCTCTGCCTCAATTTTATTTAGAGGCTTTCTGATCCAAACCTGTCTTTCATCCTTAAATTGCCTCCCTTAGTTTATAGTACCAACATCTCCCAAGCAAGAAACTAAAAGGAATCTATTAGAGATTCCTTCATTTTCCTCAGGATAATCTCTAAGCCCCATCCATTCTACTTTTTACACAACTCTCCTATTTATTCTTATTGCTACTACCTTACCTTGGGCTTTCATAACATCTTTTGTCTATACTGAAATAACTTCCTAACCAGTTTCTCTTTTTTTAAAGTTTTAGTTGGAGATGGACACAATACCTTTATCTTATTTATTTATTTTTATGTGGTGCTGAGGATTGAACCCAGTGCCTCACATGTGCTAGGCAAGTGCTCCACCACTGAGCCACAACCCCAGCCCCAGTTTCTCTTCTTTAATCTTACTCTCCTCCGTGTTTTTCATTTGCAGCAAACATATTCCGTTCCCTACTTAAAACCAGTTAGTGCTATCCAATTCTCTGTGGGTAATGTCCAACCCCTAAATATATTTCAGGGCCTTTCACAATCTGGAACTCACCTACCTGTCCAGATTTATCTAACTCCATTTCCCACCTCAGGGCATTTACACAGGCCATTACCTCTCCACTACCCCATCAATTAACCAATTATTCCTCCTCTGTGTATATATTCTTCTTTTACCATAATTCAAACATTCATTCAACCAATATTTATGACTACTTTCTGTGTGTCAGAGATAGGACCAAGTATGGGAGAACCAGCAATTAATTATGGACTCTCCTTTTCCTGATGGAAATTGATAATCTAATGAGACCTAAAGAAGTTGAACTACTAAGAGTAAATTGTAGTTAAGAATTACAAAGGATCCCAGTGGCTTGGGAGGCTGAAACAGGAGGATTGGAAGCAAAGCCAGCCTCAGCAACTTATCAAGGTCCTAAGCAACTAGCAAGACCCTATCTCTAAATAAAATACAAAAAAGGGTTGGGATATGGCTCAGTGGTTAAGTGCCCCTGGGTTCAATCCCCAGTACCAAAAATAAAAAAAGGAATTACAAAGGAGCCAGGCATGATGGTACATGCCTGTAATGCAGCTTGGGAGGCTGAGGCAGGAGGAGCCCTGGTTCAAAGACAGCCTCAGTAACTTGGCGAGGCTATAAGCCACCTAATGAGACCCTGTCTCAAAATAAAAATTAAGAAGGGCTGGGGATGTGGCTCAGTGGGTAAGTACCCTTAGGTTCAATCCCTGGTACCAAAAAGAAAAAGAAGAAGAAGAAAAAAAAAAAAAAAAAGAGAGAGAGAATTACAAAGGAGATAATAGAGTAGAGTATAATGAAAATGTAGTCAGATGTGGTGCCCTCCTGTAATACCAGCAACTCAGTAGGGTGAAGCAGGAAATTGCGAATTCAAGACCAGCTTTACAACTCAGCAAGACCCTCAGCAACTTAGTAAGACCCTATGTCAAAATAAAAAATAAAAAGGGACGTGAATGTAGTTTATGGTAAAGCACCCCGGGTTCAATCCTCAATACCATGGGGGGGATGTATATTACGGATGGCCAGAAGAAAGGGAAAGTTACAAAGAAAAAAAGTATGCACCTGTTTACATGCAGTTCTTCCTTTATTACAGAATAAGCTCCTTGAAGACAAAGATTGTCATCTTCATACCAATAGCCAGGATAGTAATAATCATGTACATTGACTATCCTAAAAAAGATCTCTCCCCTATTCACCTCTGAGCTAATTACTAACCCAGGCAAGTACTCTTTTTTGCCCAGGCCTGGGTCATGTGCCCACCCTTAAACCAGTGGATTAGGTCAACTCCATTCAAGTCACATTGAATATGAGAAGAGGGAGAATGTGCAAGAGGGAGAAGTTTGGTTCTAAGAGAAAAAAAAAGAGAAGCTAGACAGGCAAAAACTAAAAACCAGCAGTTCTCTCTTTAATGAACATTGCCATTAACTCCCCAAAACATATCTTATGCCCTGACCATGCTGTAAAGAATTTAGGTGGAACTGACTTTTTCCCCAACTCCAGGCATAGACCCTGATTTGATACAGCAGTGGTTCTTGAAGTATGATTTGTGCCCCAAAAGTAAGTAACATCTGGGAACATGTTACAAACACAAATTCCTGGAACTGAACCCCAGATTTACTAAATCAGAAACTTTGGGAGTAGGGCCTAGAAATCTATGTTTAAAAAAAAAAAAAAAAAAACCCTGGGTAGTTCTAAGGTACACTCAAATTTAAAAGCCACTTGTCTAGACAGACAAAGCTACCCAGAGTTTAAGTCAGTGATCCTTTGGAACAAAAGGATGGTTCAATTAGTCAAGCTCAGGATTTTTGTTTTATATTCATGGAAACATCATCTTTCTCTCCCAGGAATGAGGAATCATACAATCCCAGAAGCCAAAGGCAGCCATCTTGTACTACAGGAAAGTCAGCCTGAGAAAAGAGCTGATAAAGAGTAAATCCCAGAGAATTACAGAAAAACAGGGCCAAAGCCCAACAGCCTTGATGAAATCTTTTCAATTACAAAGATCTTCTTTGTTTTAACCAATTTGGGTTGGATTTTTCTACTATTGAGAGTGAAAGGATCCTGATATCTACTAGATCAAGTTATAAATATTCCTAAACGCAATACAAAGAAAAAAACTTTTGATGTTGTATGTCTCAAATATTATATGGGACATATCATTTTATCTGGCAACTGTAAATTTCCATGGCTAGCCTTAGAAATCAGTCCCAGTCAGGCAGATGTGACAGCAGTGCTTATATTTCATGTTTATTAGGATAAAGACTAAAACCCAAATTCTGAATTAATGTCCTGCAACAAGCCTAAACCATCTGATTGTCCTTTTAAAAACCAAACAAACTTCTTCCAAAAGTCAAAATGTGTTATACCCTCTAGGGCAGCCAAGTGTGACAGAAACAAAGATGGTGCTATATGAGAATTTATAGCTTCTTTCCTCTCTTAGTTCCAGATTCTTACTGCATAGTCAGAGTAATGAAATGGGCAAGGGAGAGAGTTTAATGGAAGACAGGTGCTCCCGGACAAGAAACTAATAGTTGAGAAAGGAAGGAAAAAAAAAAAAAAAAAAAGAAAAAGAAAAACAGAAAAAGAGAGAGAGAGAGAGAATGTGTGTGTGTGTTATGAGAGAGTTTGGCAAATTTTAAGAGAGAAAAGGAAGTCTGGGATTAACCATGCAAAGATATTGATCAAAGATGAAGAAATTGGATTTTTGGTAGTATTGCAGTATGCTGTGAGTGTAATTCCCCCTTTGGCACTTTTGAGAGGATGGAATAAAAATATAAATTACTTTTAAATTTTAAATGGACTACTAGGCTGTTTATTCCTCTGTGAGGGACACTGTAGATATGGGCCACAAAATATCCCAACTTAATAACAATAACAATAATAAGAGATACCTGTCTTAAGTGTCTTACATCTACTATTTCATATAATTCCCACAATTACCCTACAATGGGGTAAATATTCTTACCCTTGCTATACAGATTAGGAAACTGTCAGGGAGCACAAACTAGAAACAAACAGCTAGAACTGAAAACACCAGCAATCTGAATCTAATAGTCTTAAAACACTGAACAACATAGCTGACCATGGTAGCACACACCTCTAATCCCAATGACACGGCGGCTGAGGCAGAGGGATTCCAAGTTCAAGGCTAGTCTTACTGAGGTCGTAAGCAATTTAGTGAGATCCTATCTCAAAATAAAAAAAGAAAAAAGGGCTGGAAATGTGGTACAGCAGTTAAGTGCTTTAGGTTAAATCCCTGGTACCAAAGAAAAACCACTGAATAACAGATACTTATTCCATTTTTATACCAGTATCAGGCACTTAAGCATTACACTCATAAGAGAAAAAAAAAATCTATATTAATTATACCAACAACTTCAGCACATAACATAAAATGAAACATGTATGCCATGGCTTCCTTAACTTCTCACCTTCATAGCTCACCAAAGAAACAAAGAACTTCAGGAAAATTTTCTTTCCTAAGATACTTCTGAGCTAGGTCTGGTGGCACATACCTGTAATCCCACTTACTCTGAAGGTTGAGGCAGGTATTTCAAGTTCAACACCAGGTTAAGCAACTTGGTGAGATCCTATCTCAAAATTAAAAATAAAAAGAGTAGGGTGTATAGCTCACTGGTAAAGTACAATCTCCAGTACCAAAAAAAAAAAAAGCTACTTTTAAAAGTAAATCACAATACAAATCTAGATCTATACAGAATTGTTTATAAAAGTAACTTGTGACTAAGCCTGCCTCAAATAACTATGGCCACATATACTTCTACTTAGCAACCAAATGTCAGAGATCAGAATTTTAACACTTCAAAACAAGAGAAAAATAAGCAAGTCACAGTGGCACGTGCTATAATTCCAGGGAATCAGGAGGCTGAAGCAAGAGGCTTACAAATTTAAGGCCACCCTAGGCAATTTATCAAGACCATCTCAAAATTTAAAATAAAAATGGCTGCCAGGCATGGTGGCACACACCTGTAATCCCAGCAGCTGGGGTAGGCTAAGGTAGGAAGAAGGCAAGTACAAAGCCAGCCTCAGCAACTTAGTAAGGCCCTAAGCAACTTAGCAAAACCCTATCTCAGAATTAAGAAAGGGCTGGGGAGGTGGCTCAGTGGTTAAGCACCCCTGGGATCAATCCCTAGTACACAAAAAATGAGATGGTGGGACAGTGCTAAGGATGTAGCTCAATGGCAGAACCCAAGTTCAATCCCTGCCCTCACACCTACCATGAACACACTCCCTGTCCAGACCCTCTCTATCCACCCAATTAAAATAGCAATCTTCACACACACACTCACACACACACACAAACTCAGCCCTCTCTATTTTTATTCTCTGCTTTTTCTTCATAGTATTTATCACAATCACTATGTATTTTACTTATGGGTTTGATTATTCTCTGCTCTCCTCCCTCTCTCAGAAATGAACACTCCTGATATCGCTGATAAGTGGAGGATGACACATAATGGGGGGGAGGGAAGGGTTAGAGTTAGGGTTAGGGAGGGGGGCAAGTATGGAGGAAGGAACTACTGTATAGAGGGTAAAGAGGGGTGGGAGGGGTGGGGGGAAGGGAAAAAATGACAGAATGAATCAAACAACATTGCTCTATGTAAAATTATGATTACACAAATGGTATGCCTTTACGCCATGTACAAACAGAGAAACAACATGTATCCCATTTGTTTACAATAAAAAAAAAAAAAAAAAAAAAAAAGAAATGAACACTCCATGAAGACAGATTTTTGCTGTTTTGTTCACTGTTGCTCCTAGAACAGTTTCTGGAAGCCAAACATTTGTCGAAAATCTTGAATGTACTAATACACAAAAATACGGGCATTTAATATGTTCCAGGCACAATGCTTTACGATTATTAATTTACTAAATCTTCTTGAATGATCATTATCACACTCATTTTTTTAAGTGAGACACACAACACAAAAAGATAAGCAAATTGCCTAGTGACATCCTAGGAAGTGGCAGAGACACAATCTAAACTCAGGCAGTCTGGCTGGGGATGAGTTCAGTGGTAGACAGAGCTTGCCTAACATGGGTCCTTTACTATAGGTTATTTTAAAACAGTATCCTAATTTTTAAGGCTAGCATTCAAATCATAAATCATTCCACGGATTCCAAGTTTACTTAATTTACTAAACTTGAGAATTTGAACATTGTGGTTTTGCAAAATCCTCTCACTCATTCACTTGCTATACTATGCTGTATTCCAATGCCTATGTTTCTCAAAAAAGAAAAGTGCTAGAGAAGTTATTTATCTCTTTCATCTTCTGGTAAGTTAACTAACAAGAAAGACAGAAAAAGGTCTGTCATATATTTAACTCTTAATAGCATGCGACCCAGTGAATTCCAGCTTAGAAAATGAAAATTGGTTTCCAGGTGCCAGTCTTGAAAAAGGAATAAAATAAGTTGCTATTGTTTTTTTTGGAGTTTTGGTTTTTGCAATATTGAGGATGGAACCCAGAGGTGCTCTACCACTGAGCTACATCCTCAACCCTTTCCATTTTTTAAATTTGGAGACAGGGTTTCATTAAGTTGCCAAGGGTCACCTAAAACTTAACAACCCTCCTGTCTTAAAGCTCCAGAACCACTGGGATTACCAGTGTATGCCACCACACCCAGCAGCTCATATATTTTATGGACAAACACAAAGACAAGAATTTTGAAAAGAGGTATGGTTTAGCCAGCCACAGTGGCACGCACGTGTAATCCCAGTGATTCTGGAGGTTGAGGTGGGAGGATCACAAATTGGAGCCCATCCTGGGCAATTTAGCAAGACCCCGCTTCAAAATAAAAAATAAAAAGGGCAGGTGATACAGCTCAGTGGTAAAGCACCCCTGGGTTTAATCCCCAGCATGGGTTCTCCAAATTACTTTCCAGGGTATGGACTGTTCACTGTTCACCTAGCATCCATTCCCTCCTTCTTCCCTTTCTAATAGACTCCTTCCCCTATATACCATATCCCCCCAGGAGAAGTCAAACAAACACCATTCCAGATTCAGGCACATAATTAGCCTAAAAGTAATCACAAGTGATTGGTTCAAGAACTAGCATAGGACTTAATTCCAGCCAAAATGATGTAAAAGAAGTCAGCTAGAGGTTTCTAGAGAGTTTTCTCTCTCCAAAAACAGAGGCATACAAAGGGACATCTTCTTTCAGAATGCATTGTATGGATATAATGTCTTGAATCACTGCAATCATTTTGCTACCATCCTAAACATGAAGCCAATCTCAAGGATGACAGATTTGAGTAATATGGGTTAAACAAAATATGAACTTTTTACTGCCATTGTTGAACTGCTGAAATCAACCAACCCTGTAGCCTATAATATGAGAAGATAAAATTTCTTCTCCAGCCATTTTGAATTAGGTTCTGCTGAATGCAGTTGAAAATAACTAAATACTTTTTTGTGAAATATATCTCAGAACTAATATAAGGGGGAAAAGTTTGTGGTTAATTCTATAAATGCTTATGAGAACCTCAGCATGAATTATAACATACCAAGTGACCCTATTATAGAAATGAAAGTCAAAAGTCTAATATACACCTATAATCCCACTGACTCAGGAGGTTAAGGCAGGAGGATTGCAAGTTCCAGGCCAGGTTTAGAAACTTGGTAAGATACCCAGCAATTTAGTGAACCCTGTCTCAAAAAATAAAAAAGACTGGGAACGTAGCTCATTGATAAAGTGCCCCTGGGTTCAATTCCCAGTACCAGGAAAAAAAAAAAAGTCTATTAACATATGCAAGAACAAACTCCAAAGCAATATATTTCTAGCACAAACAATTCCTTCTAGTAAGATTTTTTTTCCAAAATAATTTCAGATTTCAAAATTTTGATTCATGATTGAACTTTTCTTAAGTTTAAATAAAAAACTGTAAGTATTTAAGATTACATAACCATAAGCTGTGGATTTGTTGTCACATACCCTCAGAACATCAAACAGGATATCCAAGGCTGATTAATGGTGGATGGTACTGACTTTGCCTTTGTGTTGGCTCATCAATACCAGGTCACAGTATTCATATTGACATGACATGTACAAAATGGTACAATCTGGCAGGCTGGACCTAGACCACTGTTTCTAGATAACCTGGGTTGGGTTTGTAACTCAGTGGTAGAGCGCCTACCTAGCATGTGTGAGGCACTGGGTTCAATTCTCAGTACCACGTATAAATAAATGAATAAAATAAAGGTCCATCAATGACTAAATATAGGGGCTGAGGATATGAGGATATAGCTGCTCAGTTGGTAGAGTGCTTGCCTCACAAATACAAGGCCCTGGGTTCAATCCCCAGCACCACACACACACACACACACCAAAAAAAAAAAACAAAAAAACCTAAAAATATATGATTTTTTTTATATTTGTAGGTTCACACTTTATATGAACCTACAAATATATACAAGGTATAACATGCTATATACAAGCTATTTGGAAACTGATCTTTAATAAGGTTTAATGGCTAACTTTACCTTGATATCACATGTCAAGTTCTACACATTCTAAAGTTAATTGGCATAATAACACATTGGGTAACTTAAGTCTCCACTTGGCCCTGTGCTGTGTAAAACTAACATAACAGCTTTGAAAAACTTACTAATTCTTCCAAGTTTCAAAAACTAATAACAACATTAAACAAAATCTTGCTAATATTAAGTATTGCAAAATCTTGCCAATAACAACATTAAGTATTGCATCTTTTTACTAACCCCTATATTTAAATATAATGGTCACAGGCTGACAATAATATCAACATTTTATACTTTAGTCAAAAAATGAAATTGGCTGGGTCCACCAGCCTAAGTTTTAACAAAGTACTTTGGTACTGGATATTCAGAGAAAAGAAGATACATGAGAAATATGGAAGCCAGGCTCAGGAGGCTGAGGCAGGAGGATCAGAAGTTCAAAGCCAGCCTCAGCAACTTAGCAAGGCCCTAAGCAACTCAGACCCTGCCTCTAAATAAAATACAAAAAAGGGCTGGGGATGTGACTTAGTGGTTAAGTATCCCTGGGTTCAATCCCTGGTACCAGGAAAAAAAAAAAAAAAAAAAAAAAAAAGCAGCAGCTTATCTTTTTGGGGAGATAAATTACATTCATAATTAAATATAACACATGATTCCATCCCAAAATAACAGACCAAAGACCATAGATATAAAAGGGTGCACTACTAGAATTTTTGGAGAAAGTTTTAAGAAGCAAGGGGGGACTAGCACAGAATCCTGATTTGAAGATGGGGATGGGATGAGTAGCTTCTACATAGGAAGCAGTGTAAGCAAAAGCTTGGAGATAGGAATAAGCAAGATATATTGAGGATACTAGACTAGAAGGAATAGGATAGAAATTTGAGAATAAAGGATTAGTAATAAAGTTATAAACATGTAAGTCAGTGCCATATTACTGAAGATCATGTATACCAAGTTTAAGAGTATATCCTCTGCTTAATAGAAACAGAAAGGGCTGGGGATATAGTTCAGTGGTAGAGTGCATAGCATGTAAGAGGCTCTGGGGTTGATCCCCAGCACTGAGGGGGGGGAAAAAAAAAAAAAGAGGGAGAGTTTCCTTTTTGAAAAGTGGGGTAATGAGGTAATACTGCCTATTTTATAAAGTTTTTGTGGGCTGAAAGTAATAGTATATATGAAAACATAACATACTGCTTGGTCTATACTAATTATTCAAAAAATGTTATTGACTATTCATTAAAAATCATTTCAAATATGAGGTGATAAGGATGAGAAGAGCAAAAGAAACTAAGAGGAAAAAATGACTTGGAACAATATTTCCAGAGACTCATGAGATATTATAAACAGGAAAGAAAGAACACTTAAAAAATAAAATGGACAAAGCATGGCCCCAGTTTAAATGCTGAGGATGAAGAAAAGAAGGGTGAAATAGCTCAAAAGTTTTGACTTCAAAGAGTACTCAAGAGTTAGACGAGATTTTTTGTTTGGTTGTTTGAGGTTTTTTGTTTTCTGTGAGGTATTTTTTGTTTTGTTTTGGGGGTTCTGTTTGTTTTTGCAGTACCAGGGACTGAACCTAGGGGTACTTTACCACTGAGCTATATCCCTGACCCTTTTTATTTTTTCGGTGGAGACAAAGTCTCACTAAATCACCCAGACTGGCCTCAAACTTGCAATTCTCCTGCCTCAGCGTCCAGACTAGCTGGGATTGTAGACATGCAACACAGTATGTGGCTTTAGACTTAGGATAATTATATCTTATCAGTAATAAGCTTTAAAATGTTAATTTAAAATTTATTAGGTATACATCATGTACCAAACACCATGCTAGATAATGATATTGTACAACTGATCCCCACAACTCTGCAAGGTTTAATTTAATTTTACAAAAAAGAAAATGGAGCCGGGCATGGTGGTACATGTCTATAATCCCAGTGGCTCAGGAGGCCAAAGGCAGGAGGACCACAAGTTCAAAGCCAGCCTCAGCAAAAATGAGGCACTAAGCAACTCAGTGTGACCCTGTTTCTAAATAATATACAAAATACAGCTGGGAATGTGGCTTAGTGGTTGAGTGCCCCTAAATTCAATCCCTAGTACCGGGAAAAAAAATGGATGCTCAGAGAAGTTTAGTACTAACCACATAACCTTGGGCAGGGTAAAAAACAAAGCTAGTGTTGAAACCCATATCATCTCTGTATTTGTTTGTTTGTTTGTTTGTTTTTTGTGATAACTGGGGATTAAACCCAGAGGCACTTTACCACTAAGCCACATTCCCAACCCTTTTTATTTTGAGATAGAGTCTCACTAAATTCCCAAGATGGACTCAAACTTGCTATCCTCCTGCTTTAGCCTCTCAAACTGCTGGGATTACAAAGTGTGCACAACTTAGTCTCTACTCCTTCTACTCACTTAGACTGCTTCCTCCTTCAAAATCAAAAAAAAGTTATGTCATATCACATATACATATCTATAATTCTTTTCTATCTACCTTGTTAAATATGGCAACCATATACATATTCTATCCTTAGTATATTTTAAGAAAAATATAAAGGTATTCAGTATCAAAACAGAGCTGAAAGTTTAAAAAAGCATTAACAAAAGGGAGAAACCTCATAATGAAACAAGGTTGAATAAACTACAATAAACAAAAGCAATGACTAATTTTTTTCAATAAGATGTAAAACTATTTGGTACAGTTTTTACATTGTTTGATTATATTAACATTACCCATACTACAGGATATTAAAAAATGATACCTAGATCATAAAACAAATATGTGACCAAACACTGAAGAAACAGTTATATCAGATGAACCTATCAAATGTTCAGGTTAAAAAGAAAAATTCAATCACAGAAATAGGATACCCAACTTGCTAACAGTAAGGACTACAGAGTAGCAAATGATCTATTTCTTCAGTGTGGGCTCAGCATATTTTCCCCAACCACAGGAACAGTACACCAGCTCTCCACCATAATATTACTTAATCTAAATTTTACCAGGGTGAAATATCAAGCATACCAGAGAAAGCTAATAGGTTTCCTTAAACTACCTCGCTTCAAAGTTAGAGATACTTTACCAGGTTGGTCACCACACTATGCAGTCAGGGAACTGAAATAGCAAGAATTCACAAGATTCTTTCAAAGTCAAAGAGGTCAAAATATTGTCATAGTACTACATTATTAAGACATTATTTGCCTTTCTCATTCTCATTCTCTCACAACAGTACAGTGGAGTTTTCCACATGCTATAATATGTGGTATCTCAATAGGTTGAATGCAGGAGCAAATGTGGAAATTTAGATGTCTTCCATGAAGCCAGCTATTAAAGATATTTGCAAAAACAAAACCATGCCAGGCACAGTGGCTCACACCTATAATCCCAGCAACTCAAGAGGCTATGGAAGGAAGATTCCAAGTTCAAGGCCAGTCTGGGCAAATCTGTAAGGCCCCATCTCAAAATAAAATTTAAAAGGTTGGGGGTATAGTTTAGTGGTAAAGTGTCTCTAAGTTCAGTCACCAGTACTAGGGACAAGGGGGTTAAAAATTCTACTGTTCTAATTTTTTTTTTAAATATGGCTATTTTTTCATTTTAAAATTATGCTAACATGTAATCCTTTCATTATTTTGTAAATCAATTAAGTACTTTTTAATTTCTCAGCTTTATTTTAACACAGTAAATATCAATAGATATAACCCATTAAAATAGAAGTTCTTTGGTGTAATTTTTAGGAATCATAAAGGGATAATGAGAACCACTTCTCTAGAATATACTTATATTTTGACAAATAACTAAAGTTTTTTTAATTTTCTAATTATCTACTGAGATGTTGCCACCTAAAGATAATTTCAGAAATTTATCTTGATGAGAACAAAAACAGTCTATAATTCTAAAGAATATGTCTATTACTTTCCAAAAAGGAATTATTACATTTTCCCCCATATCAGATCAATAATGTCAAAACTTAGATGCTGAGCTAAAAGTCCACTATCTATAAGTTTTGTGCATGAGTTATATCAGTTATGCAGAGTTAACCTTTCAATACCTTCTAAACCAAAGGTGGGACTCTGAGAGGCCTATCCAGTAATTGCTTTGCTACAGAATAATCCCAATTCCCAAATTCACAGAAAGAGTAACCAAGATGCTTACAGGTAATTGTCAGCACCACAATCTTAACATTTCTAAAATAAAAAGTTTTATGTTTCATCTAAAGAGTTCAATAATTTCAATAGCTGACAGAAAATACAGAAACACTAAATTCCCATTTGAACTCAATTCTTACACTGTCAGTTTAGAAACCTTCAGGATACAATGTAATGATAGTTACTGAAAGATAGGCTGGAGAGAAACAACTTTGACAAATATTTTTTGAGGCCACTTTAGAAGCAATAACACAAGAACTAAGCATACATATATGGTTCAGTCTAAAATTAAGATGAAAACTGTACCAAAAAAATGGCACTATTAATAATTAAAGGCTCTAAGTAAACAAATGTCTAACTCAAAAGTTATTTAACTAACCCTAGGCTATTGCACTAGCCAAGGAATGAGATGACCAAGGACTTTAAGTAGAAAATACCTAAAGGCTAGGAAAAAAAAATTCCTTAGTTTATTTATTAATTCAACATATATTGATTCAATGTCTAATACTTGCAAGACCCTGAGCAAGTTAAGAAGCTTCCAACCAGGTGGGAAGACAATTCTATAGGGACAAGTTCCATAAACACAGTAGCTACTCTCAACAGAATGAAAGAAATTCCATCTGAGAAGTGCTGTAAGAGGGATGAAAAAGGAAGGAGAAATGACTTCTAACAAAAGGGATCACGGAACATATATTCTGGCAAAAAATGTATCTGACGTGGATTCTAAACATGTATATACAATTTCAACAAGTGAATACTGGGAGTGAAAGGCATCCCAGGAAGAAGATAAAAACATACATTCAAGGAACAGCAAATAAAAAATAGCTTCTACAAAAGTTATGATGCACTCTAGAAGAATGGACTAGAAAACTGGTTAGAAATAAAAATAGAGGAACTTTAATGACAGCTGTTTGGCATTTTTTTGTTTTTAAGTAGGCAAAAGGAAGCCACTGGAAGGTTTTTAAACTCACTAGAAGATTTATCATTGGAAGGTAAATCATCAGATAATACTTTTAACATTACTGTACACTGGACAGAGTAGAGTCAGGAAAACGTTTAGTGTGTTATCACTCCAGTCCAGGCAGGAAATAATATGAGTTTGATTCAGAGTAGGAGCTAGGAAAAAATAGATACAAAACATGCTGCAACCACTTCACTGATGATTTACTTATAACTTTAAATGTTTCAAAGCTTAATTAATCATACAAGGTTGCTATGCACATTATTTCTGTTAAAAATTTCATTGGCAATATTTCAACATATTCAAGTATGGTTCCTTTTTAAAAAGCTAATGGAAGGCTGGGGTTGTGGCTCAGTGGTAGAAGGCTTGCCTGGCATGTGTGAGGCACTGGGTTCAATTCTCAGCACCGCATATAAATAAATGAAAAAAATAAAGGCCTATCAACATCTAAAAAATATTTTAAAAACGCTAATAGGAATAACTAACCATATTCTATATTAAGGATGCAAAATGAATAATGAAAAGCAGCATGTACATATTTTCGGCATCTCAGTATGCACAATTTCATTCAAGGATGAAAATTTTAAACACAAAAGTTTATTTCCACAGAAAACAAAGTTTGGATCAGAATTTTCTATAATCTTATAAGACCATATCTTTACATAGTTACAATAGTCAACTTTTCTTAAAAATTGTTTTTGGAAAATTCAACTCAACTTGGCCATTATTTTTCTACTAGGCTAATATTTTTCAACCATTAATGCCTTCATTTTCTCTCCTCCTCCCTACTCACCTCCCCGCCCAACATATTCCCTTTGTACGTCTCCAAGGCAAGATACTATATGATACAATACAATTCTAAGGCAGAATATATAATTCTTACAATAACAGAAATCTAAAATTATTAACCTTACTTTTTACAAAAAAGGTTTCAGTGATGCACTAAAATTCTTAGCATATGAATGACAAATGTATCTAACAGAAGTGAAGCTTTACCATTAGGGGGAAACAAAGGGGGAGACACACAATAGATGGGTGGCAAATCTTACAAACTTTACAAAACACCAAAAAGCAGTATCTGTATTGCAGTCACAATTATAAAAGCAAATAAATAAGGCTCTAAAACAAAAGAAAAAAATTCTGAGTGATCATTAAGAGTGAAAAAGGTTTATTCAATATTAGTAATTAGTTTTTAATACAGCATCATTTAACATCATTACTAATTGAAAAAAAAGGAAAATTCACCATTCAAAAGAACACAGAAATAATTTCTACATACCTTCTATAAGACATTCATACTTCATTATATTTGCATGGGCTTAAATCCTTTCAAACATTTCCAAAAATATATAATCTTATAATAAACCAAGTTCCCAGTGACATACAATTTATTCTATAGGCTTAGTTATAACATTTTTAAAAAATATAATGAATTCATCCTCAATCAAAGCAAGGAGTCATAAAGGCCTTCTACTTATTCAAAATCATTACATAAAGCACTGTCTGTAATTGCAAACAAGGTTTGAAAATCTGACGGCTAATAATCATAACAGCAGAATTTTAAGGAAAAAAAAAAAACTTTTTCATTTTTCCCTCCTTTTCCTTCCCTACCAAATACACAGACTGCCTGTAAAGGCCTTGGATAAAGCTCTAAAATAACACTGTATGTGTATATGTTAACATGTATATCGGAACCCATCACATATATGTACATATCACATATTCACAAGAAAGAGAAAGGTTTTCTTTTTTTACTCTGAAAGTTGAAGTTATATTAAACTCTATCCCATAAATTAAGTTAAATCATCATACATTAAGGAATAGTAAAAGATTGCATGTGGATCTGTCTGAGCTACTATATTCTGGGAAGGAAAACCTCAGACTAAGGCCATGACTGAATAAGAACGCCCAATCCCTGAAAATCACTAACCGGCATTTGACTTCTTTGAGAGAAAAAGGGAGTCCTAAAATGAATAATCACGTAGGCAACTCAGTTTCTGAAGTTAACCAAGGTAAAACACAACGAACCAAATCAGACAAATGTATAAAATGATAAGCTTTAAGAAATTCCCCCAAGGGAAAAAGTGACTTCAACAGTGGGATATAAAACATCCCTTGCAAGTAAAAGTCTTTAATTGAAAGGGGGGGTGGGGGGAGGGTTGACAAAAACCTGAACGACATTTAAAGGCAAAAACAAAAACTAGTCTTTCCTCCAACCCCCACTCTAGCCCCCACCCCCACCTTCGCAGGACAATAGGATCAGGGTCCTAACTGCAAACTTTAAACGTGTAAACCAGAAGCAGTTTTACTGCAGCTCTAACTGCAAATCTGCCCTTCATCCCGAAGCTAGTGCACCCCAGCATACTCCTTCCCTGAAAATATCACCAAGGTCTTGTTAAAAACACAAATCAGACCCATCACAAGATGCTTTTTTTTTTTTTTTCTCCCAAGTACCTGGAGGATCCATTTCAATATAAAATATCAGTTCTGTCGAATAGGGCATCATCACCTCCCTCCAGTCTGCGTCATCGCGGTCCATACTCCACACCGTATTGTACATCTCGCTGTCAGGGGCAGGTCGTCAGGAAATATATAAAAAGCATATATACTTTTTGGTCTGATATTTAAAAATCTAAAAATACATATCTACAAAAGTTCCACACGGAAATGTACTTCGGGTTTTCCAATGGCTGGCCAAAGTCCAGCCAACTACCAAGAGGAGGAGAGGGTCCTCTTCGTCCCTCCTACAGCACCCAGAAAAATGCTCCCCCTGAACTTTCAAGCTATGGGCTTTTCTCCCCAGAGGGCTACAGAGAAGCTTGTGGGGAGGAGGGCAGAGGTGTTAAAAAGCAGCTTCCCAAAAGTCCTTCTACACAATCGCTCTCCAAAGAAAAAAAGCTCTTGCCGCCTCCAAATCTTTCCGCGGAAGCCACTTTTTGTGTCCTTCGAAGGAGGTGGGTGGAATGGAGAAAAAAAAAAAAAAAAGAACGCGTTGCGAGAAAGCAGGGGAAATGACAAAGAAAGGTATTTAAAAAAAAAAAAAAAAGGGACTGGGAATTGCGTTCAAGTTTCGGTGTCCCAATGGTCTGCAGAGAGCGATTCCCTCAAGGGCCGAGACTCAGGCTCTGCTCTGAGTCTCTGCTCCCGTCGGGCTCGGAAAAAAAGCCGCAGGAGCCTCGGAATGAGGGCTGGTCAGAGAATCCAGTGAGCTCGGCTCCACTGGGCGCTCCCGCCGGGGTGTGAGCAATCCCGCCAGTGCCGGCTACCCTGACGCTCGGCCCTGATTCCAGCCTCTGGAGTTTCATTTTAACGGCGCGGAGGGGACATCCTCCCCCGCCCCCAAAACCCCCTGCCGAGGCGCCGCCCAATCAAGCAGAATAGGGGGCACAACCAGTATCACCACTGCCCCTGCCGTTCTATCAGATCTCGGCGCATGATAACTGTCAAGTGCCTTAGAAAGTGTTAAGCGGCGATCCTCTACCTCGGTTTTTAACTCTCCCTGATGGTCTCTGGGGCCTGGCTCCTCAATCAACAATTCTATCTCCCCCCACAGCCTCAATCAGAATGGTACAGCCCGGGCGCTGGCCGCTCGCCAGGAGTCAGTGCCGGGAGCACGCCAGCCGAGCCGGGAGGGAGAGGGAAGGGGGAGGGAAGGGAACAAGGTAAAACGAGCGGTGATTGGCTGATCCGGGTTGCCGGAGCCTGGAGCCTGCGTCTTTTGTCTGCCTTGCTCCTGCGGAGGAGCGGGAGACGGCTGCGCGCCCCAAGCGGGCCAATGAGAAGACAGCCGGCGCCGGCCGGTGTAGCAGCGATTGGTCAGACCCCAGTTACTAAGCGGGACAAAGGCAGAAGGGGGAAAGAAAAGAAGCGGGGGGGAGAAAAAAAAAAGAAAGAAAGAAAGCGCAAACGACGGTTACTGACAGGCTGGGCGAGCGCTCGGGGGCTCAAGCTGCCCGGAGACAGGCGGGGCTCCCGCTGAGCCTCGATCCGCCGGGACCAGTGAGGAGGGGGAAGACCGGCTGGAGCGAGACACCTCTGCCCGGAGACTGGCCACGGGGGAGGGAAGCGGAGGTAGAGGGACTCGTACTGTCACTTGGCGGGGCCGCGCGCACATCTGGTCCTTAGGAGATCTCCAGGCAGAGACCTCTTTCTTGTGGGACTGCTCTTCCTACCTCCAGTGACAACTTGTCAAATAAAGGAAAGGTCGCCAAACCCACTTGCAGGATCGTTCCCTCTCAGTGACAGGATGTGCCCATGGCCCCCTGCAGCCTTTCCTGCCGCTATCTCAGTATTTTGAGCTTTTGTCTCATTTTGAGTCGTTAAGCATTTCTTTGGGAGGCATTTCGCAGTTCATCTGCGCTTCCCACCTAAGGACTTTTGAACTCGGAGGTAACTCCCCACACCTGAAATAAACAGTGGGGCGTCTCAGCAAGTCCTCTAGCTTGAGTGCTCAAGCCAGGAAAAAATATCTTGGAATTACAGTGCGTATGTGATTTCTGAGATAAATCACAGGTGTTGTAATCTCTTGCCAAAAGGGTTCCATTCTGTTTCCCTGACAGACCCCCTTCCTCACTCACCCAGGCCCTCCCTTAAAGCTGTGAGATCAGCTTCGGTATGAAAATGCTGAATATTTCCATGCATTTCAGAAACAGCTAATTAACTTGCTGGGAACACTGAATAGCTAAAAGTAGATTTGTGCCTGGAATTGCCATCCTGCTCTGAGGAGGCCAAAAACTGTTCCATTTCCTCTTTGTACAGAAGTAACAAAGCCCATTGTGTTTGAGTTGACAACCTGATTTAAGCCCTAGCAAAACCTCCTACCCTAAGCTCCTCTGCTATATTGATTTACCCATAGAAAAGTTGCCACGTTTCACCCTCTGCTTCCTAAAGTGATTCTGCTTTCTTTAAAGGTGCCTTGAGTTGAGACAGTACCTGGGAGCAGACCGTCAAAATGTGTACCTACTAGGTATAGAGTAAAGGGGCAAATAGCTGCTAAGTGTGGATAAACAGGGTTAAACTAAGAAAACATCAGTATTCTTCCTTACGTTTCTGAAAATGCTTTCTTACATCTCTGGGAGGGGGTAAGGCTTTTCAAATGCCAGATTAACTTTGGGGCAGGGCTCATTAATTTTAATCTCTGAACCATTCCTTCAGGTAGAAGATGCTGGAAGATCAACTCTAATTTGTGAGTGACTTCCCAGCAGTCTACTTCACCATATCTGGGAGCCAGAAGTACTCACATTTGTAATACAGTACTGTAATCCCAGTGACGCCTGAGGTTGAAGCAGAAGGACTTCAAGTTTGAGGTCATCCTGGAGCTTAGTGAGACTCTGTCTCAAATTTAAAAAAAAAAAGAAAATTAAGGGCTGGGAAACCAGGTGCAGAGTCACACATTTGTAATCCCAGCATCTGGGGAAGATGAGGCAGGAGGATCTCAAGTTCAAGACCATCCTGGGTAATTTAGTGAGACCCTGTCTCGAAAAATAAAAATGACTGAGGATGTAGCTCAGTGTTAGAGCTAAGTCCCTAGGTTCAATCCCCATTATGGTGGGGGGCAGAGGATTACTCACATTTGATACCTTACAAGGCAGAACAATCAGTCAAGGACAAGTTGGAGTTTTTTTGTTTGGGTTTTTTTTTTTTTTTTTTTTTGGGGGGGGGGGTGCATTCCCAAACAAAATGAGGGTGAAAAGACTAAGTGTGAGCTGGGCTTTGTGGCGCATGCCTGTAATCCCAGCAGCTTGGGAGGCTGAGATAGGAAGATTGCAAGTTTAAAACCAGTCTCAGCAATTTAGCAAGGCTCTAAGCAACTCAGTGAGACCCTGTCTCTAATAAAATATAAAAAAGGGCTGGGGATGTGACTCAGTGGTTAAGAAACCCTGCATTCAACTCCTGATACCAATTTAAAAAAAAAAAAAAAAAAAAAAAAAAAGTGTGGAAAGATAATGGCTTTCAGATTTCCACAGCAGCTTTTGCCTGGACCACATTTCATCCATTAGTGGTAGGGTTCCAAATTCTAATACACAGAGCCATTACCCAGAGCCTTTCCCCACACCTACAGATTTGGGGAATGGAATGAAGGAATAATGGGAATAACACAGTATATAATCAAATGTGCAAGATTGACATATGGAGTAAAGCTATGATTTAATTTTGTCACCTAAAATTATATAACCCAACTCTCCAACTTAATATATTTTTGAGGCTGGAGTTGTGGCTCAGTGGTAGAGCACTTGCCTAGCATGTGTGAGGTCCTGGTTTGATCCTTAGCACCACATATAAATAAATAAATAAATAAATAAATGTCCATTGACAACTAAATTTATATATATATATGTATATATATATATATATATATGTATATATATATATATACATATATATATATACACACACACACATATTTTTTTTAATAGGAAACCTCCAAAAAGTAATGATGCAAGAAGCAGAAGCACAATTCCTTCAGGAGGGTTTGAACAGTGTTCTGCCATGTTAGAAAGTACCTGTCAGATGATGCTGGCTTTCCTCCCCAACCCCTCTTTTATGTGTGTGTGCAGGGTGGGGTGTACTGGGGGATGAACCATGGGTCTTAGTTTCGGTTGAGAAACAGAAGTGAACTTCTGATTATTTGTCACCAAACTACCTAAGTCTTTTTGGCAAACACAAAAAATGTTAGCTCTAGTGTTCTGGACCACTTCCATGCTGGAGAATTATATTTGGCCTGGGTGTGGATTAAATTCAGCTCTAAGAGCCCAAACTCCTGGGTCATAACCTGCTACTTTGGGCATTGTTTTTTTACCCCCTCCCTTTGCCTCTCTCCTTTCTTTTTTCAAGTTAGTCTTAGGTAAATCACAAAATTTGCCCTCCCTCGTTTATATATGTGAAATAGGAGATTGCCTTCAGATTTATGCAAGTTACTTTCTTTCTTTTGAAACGCTCAGAATGAAAAAAATCACCACTTAAATATTCAGAGTAGTACCTTTCTGTAACTCCAAATGAATAAGATGTCCTTCATTTTTCACCCTGGTATGGTGTTATGAAACTGTTCAAATATGCTCCATTTCCCCCTCTTTATTTCAGAGATAGATGAAATATTTCTTCTGTGTTCTGAATATAGGATATGATCTCAGAGTTCTCTTTGCCAGCAAAATCAACTTGGAGCTCAGCCAAAAGTTCTTTGTGATTAAAGGTGCCATCTGAGCACACAATATTTTTTAAAAGCCTTGCAAAATAAAAACATACTTTTCCCCCACTAAGATCTCTAACTTCAACACCAGATCTGACTTTAACCCTTAGGGAGAAATTCCACTGGCCCCCACCTCCTGCCCGCTTCTTTTCCTTCTCTCATCATCTTCCCTTGACCACTTACCTTGTGATAAGATCCAAACCTATACAGCTAAATAGGGACTCCAGAAAGCACTGTAAATTATCAGTTGCTGATATCAGGGACTCCCTAGTCATATGCCCTGTAAACCATGGACATAACAAGTTTTGATGGAAAAGTCTACCTTTAATGTGTAAAAAGAGCAAAGTTAGTGGATCTTCTGGAAAGATATTTCACCTGGGAATTGATATTCATCTCTTGAGACAGAAGTGTCAAAAATCATGATTTTCTGTTTTTCTGAACAATAGTCCTTTTATTTAACATTTGTAATTTCTTGCCTCTCTTCTTTTTTTGTGGGGATGGCACAGAGGGGGTACTTGGAATTGGTACCAGGAACACTTAACCACTGAGTCACATCCCCAGCATGCCCCCCACCCAACATTTTTTTTTTTTTCTTATTTTGAGACAGGGTCTCACTAAGTTGCTTAGGGCCTTGCTAAGTTGCTGAGACTGGCTTTGAAATTGTGGTCCTCCTGCCTCGGCCTCCCAGGCCACTGGGATTACAGGCATGTGCCACCATGCCCAGCTTTTGTTTGTTTGTAGTGCTGCTGGGGATCAAACAACCCAGGGCCTCATGCTGGGCAAGCTCTCCACCTCTTAACTACATCCCAACCTGCATCTTTTTTAACACTTCAGTATTCAAGATAGAGTTGATTATATCAGCCCAAATCACTAAGAAATAATGACATTAAATGAATGTGTAGGCTTCATGAAAGTGGCATTCCTTCAGATGCTACTAAATTCCTGGGCTTAGGGACAATATCTGACGGCTTCCTTAGACCCATCAGCACATGATGTAGAACTCTTCTGCCTCACTCTCCCCACTTTGGGTTCTCTTTCCACTTTAGGATGTCACAAAAGCAGGTCTTTCTCTAGCCTGTCTGCTCTTCCAACAACACAGGGGCCACCTGGTCAAAGTGTATGCCACTGCTTCTAACTTGCTCTCTGACAAGGCAACAGATTTCAAACAGATTTCAGCTTGGCTCTCACCAGGAAAGAGAGAGAGCAAATGAGATCCAAATGACAGGAACAATAGTCCAGGCTGTTTCAGGTGGGCAGGGCACAAACAGGGCAGGCAGCTGGTGAGCTCTGTTACCTCTTTTAATCTCCATAACCCCGAGAAAGAGGAGGTTATATTTTTATTCTCATTTTACAGAGGAGGAAATTGAGATCCAGAGTAGTGAGAGGACTTGTTTAAAGTCATGCAGCCACTTAAAGAGCAAAGACTAGAGCCCCATGTTCCACTGCAGGTTCATTGCCTTCATGTGACATCACACAGTTTCCCTCTTCCCCTTATTCAGTTGACAAGTGTTTACTAATGCTTCCATACACTGGGGATATAAAAATGAAAAAGACAGAATCTGTAACCTTGAGTCCAGAATCCATAGAGGAGAGGTCAACAAAGGAATAAAATAGGCATGTGATAGAAAAATTGGCAAAGTGCTCTGGGAACTCCAAAGACAGTGATTATCTAGGCCCAGATGCAGGTAAGTAGTTGCTTCCTAAAGGAGGTAACATTTGGGCTTTCCCAAACTTATAAACACCTGCTATACACATGTCTCTTCATTTCTTTTTTCCCAATCTATATGACTAACTCCAAAACTGTTTCAAAATAAAAAATAAAGAAAGGGCTGGGGATGTAAATCAGTGGTGGAGTGCCCATGGGTTCAATCCCCAGAACCAAAAAAAAAAAAAAAAAAATCTGAACATCACTCACTTTACTTAAACACTGATGTAATTCTTCTTTCCCTCAAGATAATGTTTAAGTCTCTTACCCTAGTATCCAAGGTTTTGATAATCTAGCCCCTTCCTACCTGTCAAGTCTCTTCACACACAGTTCTTTCGGTCACTCTTAAGAACTAGCTCTACTGAAGTACTTGTAGTTCTCAGAACTTCTCCATACAACACACTACAATGTAAAGTGGCAAACACCTACTTCTTTGAATCCGATCTCACAAACTGATCACACAGACCCCCCTGTACTATGCTCTGCACAGCCTTGGCATACTATGTGTTCAAGTATCTTTTCCTTGTCCTCCTCTCACTGCTCAGAATTCCTCGTGTGTGGAGGGTGTTTCCTCAGCATGAAGCCTGGCACAAAGTAGATGGCCAGGCATGTTCTTTGAGTGAATAAACGAAGGTTGTGAGTAAACTCACCGAAAAGGCTCTGGGGTGGTGTAAGTTCAGGTTACCCTAGTAATCCTTTCTGTAAGTTCTCAGCTGACTCCCCAAAAAAAAAAAAAAAAAAACCCAAACCAAAAAAAATTATATAGTTCTTTGGTTACAGGAACCATGAGGGGCAGACAGTGACCTTCCCCTCCTACTGGCTGCCTCTAGGGTCTTCACAGACACTCAGTTCCGCTGCCCTTTTATTTTATCAGCTGTAAGTTGTTTGCACAATTCCAGCAGGTTGTAGGAAATTCAGGAAAACTCAGCAGCAAAAAGAGAAACTGGTTTCATTTTCCAGTCCAGCTCATTTCTGAAATGTAACACCATATAGGGCTTTAAAGTATGCTCACTTCCTGTGGTCATTATTTTCAATAGTTCTGAACAATTTGTAGTTTGTGCCTCCTTTCTGGAATGTATAATAATAATCACCCCGTAATTCCATAGGTCTCAAATCTAAACTCCATTTTTTGTGTTTCATTGTTAAAGGGTAAAATCAGCCCAGTTCCCTTCCTGGGCGATCTTTTTTTTTTTTTTTTTTTTTTTTTAAGCAATGAACAATAAAATTTCAAACATCCTTTAGAAATGATTTATATAATGTATGTATTGAAATAAAAGACCTCATTCAGTCTCATAGAACACCTCTGCAAGGGTATCATCCTTGAAATTTGGGAAAATGGTGCAGTTTCTAGGACTTAATGACCACACTACCCCCTGTGCTATCCTCTGCACAGTCCTCTGCACACTATGTGTTAAAGTGTCTGCCCCAGGTCTTCCTTCCATCACTTTTTTTTTTTTAATTTAGTTGTAGATGAACATAATAACTTTTTTTTTTGGGGGGGGGGGGGTGCTGGGGACTGAATCCAGGGCCTTGTGCTTACAAGGCAAGCACTCTACCGACTGAGCTATCTCCCCAGCCCATAACTTTTTTTTTAATGTAGTGCTGAGGATGGAACCCAGTGCCTCACATGTGCTAGTCAAGTGCTCTACCACTGAGCCACAACCCCAGCCCTCCTCCTATCACTTTTAGGGTTCCTCTGCATAGAGAACATGCCCTCAAATCATCTGTGCCCAGCATAGGGCCTGATACAAAGTGGATCCACTTACTTCTTTGTCAAGTAAGAAAAATATAAGCATGGGATATAAAAGGCTCAATCATTTATGTCTTTAGTTGTGAAGATTTGACTGAAAAATGATACATTCACAGTGATGATTTTTTCCTTTTCTTTTCGTTCATCTTTTTAAAATTTGTTCTAATTAGTTGTACTCAGATGACTTAGTTTTAATTCAAGGGTAGAAACTACTTGTGTTCTGCTCATCTTATGCTTCTTGCAAAAGAGTCACTTGGTGAAGATCCTTATTATCCCCAAACTTTGTTCTAGATCCTGTTTCTCCCCTCTCAGTGCCAATGTGAGAAATTCAATATTATTTTAAAGCTAAGGCTCCAAAGATACTGGGAGCATATGTGCAAAAGCAATATATTGTCATATTGTAAACAAGAAATGTACTTGGTCATTGCATATATCAAATATGTAATATGATAATTGCTCTTAAAGTAGATTTATTAAATGTTAATGGTGAAGGGAAAAACAGTCCAAAATTACAAGCTCTTGCAGTTCAATTCAACTAAGTCCCACCCACAGTGGGCCAGATCTTGTGCCAAGTACTCAGTAAAACACTTTCTGCCTTGGATCAGCCCACCATCTAGCAGAAGAGACCTATGACAAAAAGCACATTAACAGTTTCACTGACTTCTGCACTTTCAAACTCACTAACTCTCCCTGAGGCCATAAGATCAGGGCAAGATAGTACCCTTTGTTTACCCTCCCTATCTTTCCTCTCCTACAGCCTTTCTGTGTTTTGTAGCCTCTTCTTGACTTCCTTGACTGCTGAATATTAACCTCATACTCCTAGCTGATTTGGTTCTTGCAACATCGACTTCTGGCTGTATTCCCTAATGACAACTGAAACTTGTCCCTTGGATCATGTCTTCTTTTCTAAGACAATGGAGGAGTCTAACCCAGTATCTTATCCTGATAGAAGGTTTTGTGGTTAGTGCTTCTGCTGTGTTCTCCAAGGACCCTACAAACAAGAATCAAACAATACCTATCATACCCATAAGTTGCTCCATTTGAAATCTTTATCATGGACTACCCTTCCTAGCCTTCTTTAGTTTTTTACTTTTTTGGCCAAGAATAGAGATTGAGGGAAATGATTATCACCTAATACCACTTTAGAGTGTTGAATAATGGTCACCCCACCAAAAAACAAAAAAGTCCAAATCCCTGAAAGCTCTACATATGACCTCATTTGGAAAGGTATTTTTGCAGCTATAATTAAAGATCTTGAGATGAGATCATTCTGGATTTAAGATAGGCTCTAGATCCAATGACAGGCTCTTCATAAGAGAAACACAGAGGGAAATTTGAGACAGATACAGATAGAAGGCAATTTGAAGATAGTGGCAGAGATTGGAGCCCTTCATCTACAAGCCAAGGAACACCAAGAATTGCATGTAATCACCAGAAACTAGAACAACCCAGAGCAGATTCTTCCTGAGAGCCTCCAGAAGAAACCAATCCTGCCATCCTCTTGGTTTAGGACTTCTCCCTCCAAAATTATCGAAGAATGAATTTTTATTGTCTTAAGTCACCTAGTTGTGATAATACTTGCAACCCTAGAAAACTAATACAACCACCATAATTTAATTTTTAAAAAGTGACATTTAGGGCTGGGGTACAGTTCAGTGGTAGAATACATGCCTAGCATATGCAAGACCCTGGGTTTGAACCCCAGTCCTAGAAAGGTGGGGGGAGGAGGAAAGAAAAAGACATTTTAACGTCAAGATTTAGAGAGGTTATAATTTTATTAAAGGATAATCCTAGGGCTGGGGAGGTAGCTGAGTTGGTAAAGGGCTTGCCTTGCAAGCACAGGGCCCTGGGTTTGATCCCCAGCACTGCAAAAAAAAAAAAAAAAAAAAAGGATAATCCTTCCAAGAAAAGATCCAAGTCACTTTAAATATAGTACTCAAATTGATGAAATTTTGTCTTCTACTGGACATAATCTTAGGAACCATAGTCCTAACTCCAAGGGGGGAGGTCCTTTTAACTATTTTCTCCTAATACCTTCAACTGTCTCTTTCTCATGTCTTCCAGGAAAAGCAACCCTGACAAAGTCAGATCAAAACCACAATCTCCTCAGCTTCCCTCCCCATGTCCTCCCCCACCTAGTAGTGAGGCTAGAACCCACTAGTGTTTTACCACAAAGCGGCATCCCCAGTCTTTTTTTGAGAGGGACAGGGGAATACCGGAAATTGGTACCAGAAGCACTTAACCACTGAGCCACATCCCCAACCCTTTTTATTTTTTATTTTGAGACAAGATTCTCACTTGTACAGGATCTCACTAAATTACTGAGGCTGGCCTCGAAATTTCAATACCATCTCAGCTTCACGAGCCACTGGGATTACAGGCGTGAGCCACCGTGACCAGCCCCAGCCCTTTTTAATTTTTGTTTTGAGGCAAGGTCTCAAATTGCCCAAAGAGACCTCAAATTAGAAATACTCCTGTCTCAGCCTTCCAAGTAGCTGGTATTGTAAGCATGCATCACTGCTCGCAGCTCCTTCTGCTCTTACACCCAGGCAGCTGGACTTGGTTAAAGGAAAACCAAATTCGCCAACTTAGCTCTGGGCTAGTCTCCAGTTATGACTGAAATTACTTCTGCTTGTTCTGAGCCTGCTTCCTCTGGCATTCCAAACCTTCACCATTCATCCTGAATGACTACCTCCCACCCTCAGATCAGTATGTGTAACTTTGCCTCTTACTTCACAGAGACCAACAGGCACAACACCCCTTTCCTTCCCTTCCAGAGTCTATAAACCTGTACTTATCCTCGTTTTCTTATCTTCCTCCTTAAAGAAGCATGTCTCTCCTCTAGTGGAATGCTAATCACCAGATCTGACCTCTGGATGGCACCCTCGTCAGCCTTCTTAAACACCAATCCTATCCTCTCTCCTGTCTATCCAGATGGCTGTTGGATGCCCCACAAAACACTTCGGATTCATCATAGCTAAGCTAGTTCCTTTTCTAGTTAGTTGGCAGGGCCTGTTAAAATATAGGTCAGATAGGGAGAAAGCATGTGCAAAGGTCCAGGGGAGAGCATACGACTCTTCCAGGGCACTGAAAGCAGTGCAGGATGGCCTAATGTTGAAGGAGGTAAAAGGTGGTGAGAAATGAAGCTTCAAAGTAAACACCAAGAGCCTTGTAATCCAAGAGAAGGAATGTACACTGTATGTTCAAGCAACGGTGGGAGGCATGAGAAAGTTTTAAGTAGAAGCATTGTATGATCAGAGTTGTATTTGAGAATCATCACAAATTGCAGAGTAGGGTGAAGGGGAAAACTTTGAAAATTTGGAAAACGTTGCAACAGTGTTGGCAAAAGATGGAGAGTCCTGTGTAGATTTGAGAGATGTTTAGAAGATAGAAAATGTCATAGTAGGTCAATAATGTTTATCACTGTAAACTTGGGTCACTCAAAAATAAGATTATAGGGCTGGAAATATAGTTCCGTTGGTAGAATGCTTGCCTAGCATGTACAAGGCCATGGGTTCAATCTCCAGCACCACCACCAAAATAAAAAAAAGATTATATAATCTTTCTAATGGAGAATGTGTCCCTCAATTTTCCTCCTTTTCTTCTCCAGATGATTTAGTCATTTCCAGGACCTCACTAGTTGGATCAGCACCCCAAGAACACTACTTAGGGGTTAAGGCCTGAGGGTGTGAATGGATAGATGACCCAGGTTGGTGAGTCAGTTGCCCCATTGTAGTGGACACCTTCTAATACCTCACCATGAAGTCTCCTTAATCAATTTGGACACAACCTTGCCCCTAGCCATCAGTGACTGAACCCAAGCCAAGTCAATTAGTTTCCTTAACAAATATTTGGAAATAGTACCCAAAAAAAGACTTGCTCTCTTCAGTGGTTGAACCTGTAATATAGACTCCCTCTCTGGAGTTGGCTGTGTGGCTACTGTACACCCTGAGGGCTGAATTTCAAAGGAAACCAGTCTTCAGAAAACCCAAGGAGACTGGGCACTGTGGTGAACGCCTGTAATCCCAGCAACTTGGGAGGCTGAGGCAAGCAAGTTGCTTCAGCAATTTAGTGAGATCCTTAGCAATGTGGTAAGACCCTGCCTCAAAATAAAAAATAAAAAGAACTGGGGATATATAGCTCAATGTTAAAGAACACCAAGGTTAAATCTTAAGTACAAAAAAAAAAAAAAAAAAAAAAGACAAAGATCAAGTAAATGCTGGGAAGGGGTAGGGATGAATAATGAAAAGAATACATGCAATAATCAATTCCCTGAGCTACTATAGCTTGAAAATGACTGTTCCCCAAAGGTTCATGAGCTAGAAGCTTGGTCCACAATATAATGGTGTTGAGAGGTGGTGGAAACCTTAAGAGGTGGTACCTAGTGAGAGGTAATTAGGTCATGGAGACACCACTCAGAAGAAATTCGTGCCCATCTTGATGGAGCGGGTTAGGTCTCAAGGGACTGGATTGAGTTGTTATATAGTGAGTATGCCTTCCTCAGCTCACTTTTTTGCTTCCTCTTTTGAACACATGTTCTTCCTTATGTACTAATTGCCATTCTCAAACATGCTTTTCACCATGTGATGTCATATGCCATGTTAGGATGTGGCATAAGGACCTCACTAGATGTGCCCATGCTTGGACTTTTTAGCCTCCAGAACAGTGAACCGGAAAAAGCCTCTTTTCTTTATAAAGTACCCATTGTCAGGTATTTTGGTATAGCAACACAAACCATACTGAGATGAGTCTAGAGCCTCCTAACATCTGCCTTTGCTTCTATACTAAGGTCAGACCCACAAACATTTGCAGGACACTAGGCAAATGTTTAAGTGAAAGTTCATATACCATGTGTCAAAACACTTAAAAGTTTTAAATCAAACTAACAAACCTCTATTTAAAAAAAAAAAAAAAATCCAATCCTCCTATCTTGCCAAATATCATATGCTTCATGGAAACCCAGAAGGCTAAATTCAAATTTAGAATTCAAAGATCCTTAGAATTCTGACAGAACATACAAAACATGGAAGGGGGTTCAGAGAGCTGACCCCCTTCTCTTCCCACTCCTGCCTTCATCCTGCACTGTGAGAAGTGTCTTTGTGCACATGTCCAACCTCCTTCTACTTATCTCTTACCAACAACTGTCCCTTGACCACCCTTTAGGTCTAAGGGTGGTGACACTGACAATGCTGTCTGTCCTTAGGAGAACAGATCCAGGGAAAGGGCCCCTGCATTACTGAAAATGGGATAGAGGTCATTTAGGCTGGAAATTCCAAGATTCAAGATACTAAACACTAGAAGAGGGAGGCAAGGACTGTGAGTGAGCAAGTGCCCATGAATTTCTCATCACAAGAAGAAGGCTCAGAGAAGAGTCAAAGCAAGGAAGGCCCTCTAGGTATAGGGCCCAAAGCAGGGTCCCTTCTATTAAGTCTAATGGGGAATGCTTGTATAAATTGTTTATTTAAGCAGGTTCCAACTAGATTCTGTCACTTGCAACACAAGAATCCCAAGACTCCTGTCTTAACTCTAAACCACAAACCAGTTTTTTTCTCTCTGTTCCCTAAGAGTCTGAAGTGGTACCTGGAAGAGGGCTTCCTTTTTAACCCTAATGCCAAACAAATAGGCCAGAACCAAGGAAGCAGCTTTTGTCATGAGTTCTGCCATCAGTAGTAAATTATATTGGTCAAGCACTGTGACTTTCCTCTCCCATTTTAATTATACCACCAATTACCAAATTTTAACATTATAGGTAGCCCCCAATTTAAAATGTCACTTTATTTTATTCTTGCATCTTTTGGCACCATATTCAACATCATATCAGTTTATGGATCCTGCCTCCCATCTGATTTGGGAGTCCTCCAAAATGGGAAGGGTGTTCAGATGCTAGGCAGCCAAAAATGTCAAATGTTCTCTATAACCCCATTAATCAGGCCTTGAAGCTGTCTCCCTTGGAGTAGATTCTGGTCCTCTCCCTTGGGAAGCTTTTGAGTATTTCATTTGAATAGTGTGTGCATGTGTACACACACGCACTCACACGTATGGCTTGGATCCTGCCAATCATGCCTAAACTTCACACTCACAGTTGGGGAAATAATGGTCTGCCTTGGACCATGTAGTCAAATGTCACCATGAGCTCGATTTCTAAGATAGGTAGCAGCTTCCTGCTAGAACTGCCTCACTGTAGCAAAGCCCTGTCTTTTAAGAAAAAAAGAGGCAGACACAGAGTGGCCAGTTAGCAAAAACAACCAGCCTAACACTGGGAAACACCTGGGTATGTAGTGGGTAGTCTAACACCTGACACATCCTCTCTCCCAAAACTTACCTGTGATTTCCCACTTTCAAGGAAGGAACTCTGTTTTTTAAAATAGTGTTGCACCTTACCATCAGACAGACTTGTGCTAACAAAAACAATATATTTTCTCTCTTCATTTTTCTAACATAGCATCTGCTATGGTTTGGATTTCAAATGTCCCCCAAAGGTCTATGATTTACAGGCTTGATCCCAGCCTGGTGCTATTTGGAGGTGGTGGAAACTTTTAAGAAGTGAGGCCAAGTAGGAGGGCTTCAGATCATTGGGGGTATGTATACCTTTGAAGGAGATAGTGGGACCCCAACCCTTCGCCCCCCTCTCTCTTTCATATCTTGGCCATGAAGTTAATGGTTTTGCTGCCATGTACTTTTTTTCTTTTTCTTTTCTTTCTTCCATTCTTGGGGGGGTGTGGGTACTGGATATTTAACCCAGGGATGTTCTACCACTGAGCTATACCCCTAGCATGTTTTTTTTTTAATTTTTATTGTGAAATCCAACTGCTTCAGCCTCCTGAGTTACTGGGATTACAAGTGTGTACTATTGTGCCCACTTCTGCCATGATGTTCTGCCTTGCCACAGGCCCAAAGCAATAGAACCAACTGATCATAAACCAGAACTTCCAAAACTTCAAACCAAAATATACCTTTTTTTTTTTTTTTTTTTTTTTTAGTTGTTGATGGACTTTATTTTATTCATGTATTTATATGTGGTACTGAGATCCAAACCTAGTGCCTCACACTTGTGAGGCAAGTGCTCTACCACTGAGCCACAACCCCAGCCCTACCTTTTATTTTTATAAGTTAAATCTCAGCTGGGTAGGGTGGCACAGGCCTGTAATACCAGCAGCTTGGGAGGCTAAGGCAGGAAGATCTTGAGTTCAAAACCAGACTCAGCAGTGAGACCCTGTCTCTAAATAAAATACAAAATAGGGCTGGGGATGTGGCTCAGTGGTAGAGAACCCCTGGGTTCAATCCCCAGACCGACAAAAAAAAAAAACTCAGTTATTTGTTGCAGTGATGAAAACCTGACTAACACAGTATCTTATCCCAATGCCCTCAAAATTGACATCAGCAATGGCTAGAACAAGCCTCAATCAAGTAGCTCACCACAGTTACCAGGACCCTGAACGCCCAAAAGGGCTCACGGGAGTGAGGGAATTGACTTCCTTCTAGATTTTAAGCTGACTTCTGAATTGGTATTCCAATAATGCCAAGTTAGAACACTAAACAATTCTACAGTACTGAAAGAATTTTTCATAAATATTGTGATTGTTTTTAATTTCCCATAATTACTGGAGTAGGACCAGTTTTCTGGAGATCTTCTGGGTCTGGGAATGTGACTCAGTAGTATAGTGCATGCTTAGCATGCCTGAGGCCCTGGGTTCACTTCCCAGAACAAAATTACTATCATTGTCATCATTGTCATCATTGAGTTCTACTTATGGCCTATGCTTACACCCTATGTGATATTATATGTATCACCTTTTGCTGAGATCAGGCAAAATTAGTGAAGTTGTAGAGATATAAAATCAGACTCAAGTCTCTCATATGGTATCACTGTTGTAATAGGATTACTTTTCACTTGCAAATGACTAAAACTAGCTTAAGTTTCACTTCTCACTTCAGGGACAGTGAATAGAGGTGCTCAAATAATTTTGGCAAGAACCAGACTTATTCTCAACTCTTCTTACCTCTGATGTTTCCAAAGGTGATGACAAGGATAGATCCAGCAGCTTCAGGCTTAACATCCTTCCCAGTTAGCAATTTCATCCACCACAGCACAACTTGCCTCATACGGTTGCAGAAAAATTTGGTGAGGTGAATCTCATTGGCCTATTTTTTTTTTTTTTTCATGATGCCAAAGATGTAATTTTTTGAGTCTGGTATTAAGCCACATTAGATTATTTGAGCATGGTATTTGATTGTGGTATTAACTGTTAGCATGATTATCTGAGCATGGTCTTAAACCAAATTTAAAATTCCTGAATGTCACTGCAAAATCATTAAGAATTTTTGAGCAGATACACATTTATAGTAAGAATCAAGATAAAAAAGATGTCTGATGTTATTGCAAATGTCCCATCAAAATTATCCACCCGTTATTATGAATGCTATCCCTTCTTTTGAATCAATGCCTTCCTTTCATGTTTGCTCTTTAATACAGGTCATTGGCCTATTTTTGATGACATGTTCACTCCTAACAAATCACTGAGTCCAGTTTAGCCAGAATGTTCTAATTGGACAGGTCATGTAGCCATCTCTGGAAGTAGAGTAAGATGGTCAGGTAGCTGTACCAGAATTATTGAGTTTGAGAATTAAGGAAGGACAGTATCTCAAAGAAAATTGGGGCAGGCAAAATACATGCTCACTCTATTGAAGAGCTTTTGTTCATGTATCTCCAAGATTTTGAACACACACACACACACACACACACACACACACAAAATATGAGTATATAACTGATTAAACATTTCCAGATAAATTCAAATAACCAACCACTTTCCATGGCAACCTCTGGACAGCATAATGGGTTCATGAAACCCTGATCCTTTCATGCTGATAGACCTATACAAGACAGATAAATTCCACCCTGTTTGTCCTCTGCTGTTGAAGGAATTTTACAATACTTGCTGTGATATTCAGTCCTGGAAACAACTGACTCCATAGGAAGTGGCTAAGCTATTCTGTATGTGGAACACAATGTGCTGGACTATTTTGGAATGTCTATTGAAAGCTAGGAAATGCATGTAGACCCAGAATTTAACTGATTTTTTTTTTCACTATAAAAAAGAGAAATCTAGCTGGGAGCAGTGATGCATACCTGTAATCCCAGTGGCTCAGGAGCCTGAGACAGGAGGATTGTGAGTTCAAAGCTAGCCTCAGCAATGGTGAGGTGCTAAGCAATTCAGTAAGACTCTGTCTCTAAATAAAAATACAAAATAGGGTTATGGATGTAGCTCAGTGGTAAAGTGCCCTGAGTTCAATTTCCAGTACCAAAAAAAGACAAAAAAAAAAAAAAAAAAAAAAAAAAGGGGGGGGGGGGAATCTTTAGGATATAGAAATCAGAAATAATGTATTTAATCATTATGTCTTTAAAGTTATTTCAAAAATCATCCTTCTCAGACAATACAGAATTCCTACATCATTTTCTAAAGGATTTGAGTTTTCAGATGTATGCTGTTTACCCTAAGCACCTTATCCTAAGTCACATTACATTTCTCCAGAGAGAAAACAGTTCTTGGTTTGATCCTATCATGATATCTTTTTGAACTTTCGGGAATCCCCCCAATTTTCTTCCTTTGGCAAAGTACCCCTGGGTTAAATCCCCAGTACCTCCCCCCAAATAAATCATAATAATTCCAGATAGAATTCTCAAAAATACAACCCCCATGTCCTCAGCCTCATTTATCTGTTAACTACTATATGAGAATGTTTAATATTTTTTACCCAAGTTATTATAGCATGAGTACTTCCTTCCCAATTTGTAGAAATTGACTCAAAACATCTTTTAGCTATTGCTTTTTTTTCCCTTTCCTTTTCTTTTTTTGGTATAAGGAATAAAACCCAGAGGTGCTTAACCACTGAACCACATCACCAACCCCCCCCCCCCTTTTTTTTGAGACAGGATTTTGCTAAGTTTCTTAGGGTCTCACTAAGTTACTGAGGCTAGTCTTGAATCTGGCAATCCTCCTGCCTCAGCCTTCTGAGTTGCTGGGATTACAGGCATGCACCACCACGCTTGGCATCTTTCAGTTATTTCTAAGAGCATCTCCAGGGCATCTTGACTTGAGAATATGTTCTTCAATGATTGGTCATCTTACTTTCTCTTTGTTTTTGCTTCTGTGACAGATGACTTCCAAGAGCTTGCTACATCTCAATTAGTGACCACAAGCAGAAGCCTATTCTGGCTTTCAGGAGGAAAACACTTTGGGTCCTGGTTTCTTCTGTTGGTGGAGCTGGAATCTTCCCCCTTCAGGTAGTGTGACTTTTAACTGCAGTCTCCATCCTACCTTATTTCCTTCTCCTCTCCTCCCCATTGTGTTAGTTTCCTAAGATGTGGGTTATACAGATTATAAATTCCCTGTTATCTTGTTAGAATTGAATGTGGGGGTTGAGAAGGAAGAAGAATGAGGGATGTCTGTACTCCCCTCCAACTCATTTCTCACAGAGAAAGTATCATGATTACTTCACAATTATTTGATCACATGTCTGTCTTTCCTCATGGACTACAAACCCCTTATGTACCACAGTGCATGACTAATATTAGGTCCCCAGTCAAAGATCATTGACTGAGTAGAATATGATGATAGGTGTACCTGCAAAGTACCATGAGAACATACAGAAAGTCATCTGTCAGTGTCAGATAACTGTCCTTGGAGAAGATGAAAAAAGCAATATTTGGAATTTGGTATTGAAGGATAAAAACAATAATTTACTAGGCAAATGAGATGAAGTAAGGAGAGAAGTTAAGAACTGGAATGTAGTTCAATAGTAAAGGTGAGGCTTAGCTTGCTTGAGGCCCTAAATTCAATCCCTAGCATAACAGTAAAAAAAGAAGAAAAAAAAAAAAAAAAAAAGTAAAGGTTAAATTGTTATAATAAAGAGATTCAACATTCAGTGTATTAAACAAATCAATTTATTTTCCTGTCATACTCCAGCCCAGAAGTAGACAGGCAGTCCTGATTGGGTAGGAGATTCTATCCATAGATCCTGCTAAAATTCAGGGAAACTCTTACTTAAAGAAGGAGAAAATGATTACAGCCATCCATTCTAGTTTGAGGGAAAGCTTATCTAAAACTCATGAGACTAAAAAGATCAGCTTTTTTGAAGAATAGAAAAAAATTCACGGGCTGGGGAGATGGTTCAGTCGGTAGAGTGTTTGCCTTGCAAGCACAAGGCTCTGGGTTCGATCCCCAGCACCGCAAAAAAAAAAAAAAAATTCAGAATGTCTAAAATGTAGAACATGAAGGGCAGAACTGGTGGGAGATGACGAGAGACAAATAGAAGCCTGATTATAAAGATTCCCTCACTATCCTCTCATTTTCTTATAACCCCTATCACACAACCATCCATTCACCTCTGCTGTGGCCTTTCATCTCTCAGGATCAGACAGGCTTTAGGGCCTGTATGCCTGTTATTACTCTACTTAGAATGCTTTTTTTCCAAAATCTTCACTATCACTGCTACCTTCCCTTCATTCAGGTCTCAGCCTAAATGTTACCTCTTCGTAGACCTAAATGTAAAAGGCATTCCCTTACGTTGCTAATCAAAGTCGCGCGCTCCACATCAAATTTTGTTCCAGTATCTTATTTTAATTTCTTACTACCATTATAACAAATAAAATAATTTTATTTGCTTTTTTTGTTCATTGTCTATATGTCCAGCTAGAAAGTAAATTCCATGAAGTCAGATAATTTATATTTCTGTGTAACCAATGCCTAAAATGTTTACCAAATGCATTTAGTTTCATTCCTTTGTCCTTTTTAATTGCAATTTAGAAATGCTATGAGTTTTTCTCAGGGCCATGGGTGTTTCAGTTCTCTTTCCCTTTCTTCCCTCCTTCTTTCTTCTTTTTCAGTTAATATAGGAAATTTTCTATTATTTTTTTAACCACAATTAAAATAAATATATGATGTTTATGAGCCAAAAAAAACCTTATGTGAATATTTGTTCAGAATTATCTATACTCGAGCAGTTTCGGATACAGCTCAGTGGTAAAGCCATTTGCAGGACCCTGGATTCAATCCTCAGCACTGGAAGAAAAAAAATACTTCTCAGTATGGATGATTGTGTGTGTGTGTGTGTGTGTGTGTGTGTGTGTGTGTGCAGTGTCTGGATCAAACCCAGGACCTTGAGCAAGCTCTGCCACTGATCTACATCCCTGGCCCCATACTTGAAAATTTTATAAAAACAGAATTTACTTATTTTAGACTATTAGCTCATTTAATCTATAGAAAGTTCATTCCAACAAATTTAGAAGAAACAGGATATATAATAATTTTAAGTTATATTGTTCTGCTTCACAGTATAATACTATTTTTCTAATTTCCTAAAATTTTCCAAAAAAGTAAAATTTGCCAATTTTATTTATTATTATTATTATTTGCAGTTCTGGGGATTGAATCCAGGGCCTCACACATGCTAGACAAGCACTCTACCATTGAGTTATAACTCCCACCAAAATCTGCCAATTTTCGAAGGCATTTTAAATCCATCTCAATTAATTATAGAGGAAGTAGTGATATTGAAGATGAATGAAAATTGCCAGGTACAGTGGCACACTCTTATAATCCTACTTGGGAGGCTAAATCAGGAAGATTGCAACTTTGAGACCAGTGTGGGCAATTCAGGGAGATCCTGTCTCAAAATAAAATGTAAAAAAGAAAAAAAAAAAAAGAATAGAAATGTAACTCAGTGGTAAAGCACTTGCCTAGTATGTACAGACCCTGGAGTCAACCCCCAGCACACACACACACAGGATCATAGATCTAAATGTAAAACCAAAAATTATAAAACTTCTTGAAGAAAACATAGGAGGAAATCTTTAAGACCTTGGGTAAGGACAAGATTTCTTAAATATGACAAAAAGGTGTTCTATAGCCAGTAGGATAACTATAGTTTACAACAATCTATGACGTATCTTAAAATACCTAGAAGAATCTGAAGTTTCCCAGTACATAGACGTGACTAAGCACATGTTTAGGAAAATTGAAATGCTAATTACACTGATTCGATCATTATACATTTTATATTTTTATTTTTGTGTCAATTAATGTTCCATACTGTATAAATATATAAAAATATTATGTGTCAATAAAATAAATAATGAAATTTTTTTGAAAAAGAATTAATAGGTCAGACTTCATCAAAATTAAAAACTTCTGGGACTGTAGGTGTAACTCAATGGTAGGGTGTGTGCTTAGCATGCTTGAGGCCCTACCTTTTGCATTCCTAGTACCAAAATAAATAAAGCCAGCATGGGGGTGGGGGTTTGCGGGGCAGGAAGCCAGCACGGAATTACAGCACACCTGTAATCCCAGCTACTCAGGAACCTTAAATAGAAGGATCAGCTAGAAGCTAGAAGGTAGAACCAAACCTGGTCAACTTAGTAAGACCCTGTATCAAAATAAACATAAAAGAAGAAGGTTGGGGGTATAGCTTAGTGGTAGTACACTTAATCTAGCATGCGTGAGTCTTTGGGTTTGATCCTCAATACTACAAATAAATAATGGTTGGAGATGTGGCTCAGTGGCAGAACACCTCTGGAACCTCTAGATTCAATCACCCAGTACCAAAAAACCAAAACAAAAAACTTATATCTACAATATATAAGGAACTTGGAAATTAAAAACAAAAAACAAAAAACATTCCATTAAAAATGGGCAAAAAATGTGGACACTTCACCAAAGTCGATATGCAGGTAGCACATAATAATACACTCTAAATCATCAATCATTAAAGAAAAGCAAATTACAACTGCAATTAGATATCACTAAATTTAAAAACCAAAAGCCAAAAACACACACACACACACACACACACAGAAACCTGACAATACCAAGTGCTAGTGAGAATGTAGAGCAAATGGCACTCACATATACTCTGGGAAAACAATTTGGCAGTTTATTATAAATATACAATTATCAAACGATTACTGGAAATCCAAGAAAAATGAAAATTTATGTTCACACAAAAACCTTTTTAAAGCAGCATCATTTGTAATTATAAAAAACTGGAAGTGACACAAATTTCCTTTAACTGGTAAATGGATAAAAAAACTGAGATATAGCCATACAATCAACCACTACTCAGAAATAAAAAGGAATTAATTACTGATATACTCAACAACGTGAGTGAATACCAAATGCACTATGCTAAGGGAAAGAACTCAAACTCAAAAAACTACATACTGTATGATTCTATTTATATACTATTATGGAAAGGCAAAATTATAAGAACAGGAAATGGTGACTATCAGGGATTGGAATGGAGGTAGAGGTTGACTACAATGGCATAATACAAGAGACTTTTTTGGGAATACTAGAACTCTTTTATATCTTTTTTTTTTTTTTTTTTTAAGGTTTTGTTTGTTTGTTTGTTTTTGGTACCGAGGACTGAACCCAGGGGCATTCGACCACAGAGCCACGTTCCCAGCCCTTTCTTTCTATTTATTTATTTATTTATTTATTTATTTATTTATTTATTTATTTATTTGTTTGTTTGTTTTTATTTTGAGACAGGGTCAGAGAAGTGCTTAAGATCTCACTAGCTTTGAACTTGTGATCCTCTTGCCCGCTGCTTCCCAAGTTGCTGGGACTATAGGCATGTGCCACCATACCCAGCTGCTCTTTTTTATCTTGATTGTGGGGGTGATTAAATGACTATATGCATTTGTCTAAACCAGTGGTTCTTGTCTGGGGATAATGCTGCTTACTAAGGACGTTTGGCAACGTCTGAAAATGTTTTGGGTTGTCACAATTTGTAGAGGGGATGCTATCAGCATTTATAAGAGGCCAGGGATGCTGATAAACATCCTATAATACAACAAGACAACCCCTCCATGGCAAAGAATTATTCAACCTGAAATATCAGTAGTACCAAGGTTGAAAAATCCTGGTCTAAACCAGAGGTCAGAAAATAACAGCTCAAAGGTCAAATTGGGCCCACCACCTGTCTTTGTATAGTCCACAAGCTAAGAATGGTTTCTACCATTTTTTTTTTTAAAGGAATGGAACCTAGGCCTCATGCATGCTAAACAAGCATTCTATCACTGAGCTACACTCTCAGCCCTGATTTCTACATTTTGAAATGGTTATAAACAACAACAAAAACAAAAACAAAAATCAAAAGAAGGATAGCGTGTAAAAATTATAAACATTCAAATTTCCGGGTCCATAAATAAAGTCATGCAGTTTTGTTTGTGAATTGTCTATGGATGTTCTGGCATTCCAAAGACAATTGAGTATTTATGACAGAGACTATAGATCCATAAAGCCTAAGGTATTTATTATCTGGCTCTTTACAGTAAATTTGTTGACCCCTGGTCCAAACCATAGTAATGTACCAAATGTTACCAAAAAAAGAGTAAAGTTAACGTACATAAATTTTACTTATGTAAATAATAGAAAATGAAAAAAAATAATTTGAATGTGAAACTCTAGAGGCATACATTGAGTTGCTATGAGCTGTACTGACCTACACATTGCTATTACTGTCCACATTCTTTGAAATGAATTCATTTCTTATTGAGTTTCAACATAAAAATTTCTTGTATAAAAAAAATCATATGCGACATTTTTGACCATGAAGAATCTCATTCTGTCTCCTGGACACAGAGATAGCTCTCCAGAGAAGACATCTGTGATGAAGCAGCTCAAACCCCGTGCACTTGTCATCAGATCAGTAACGGGGTCTGACTGAGTCTCTCTGAGCCGTGACTGCCCCTGGACTGAATGAGGCATTTATCACACACCGTAGTGGACAAACCAGCTGACCATCATGCACAGGGCCCAAGAGTCTGTCAATTAGCTCCTATCCATTAGCCCTTGTCCAAATACACAAATGCGCTGGCCCTGGTGCTGCAGTCACATTATCAGTCCCCTTCAGACCCTGGAAGTGTGATCAGGCATGAACTCGCTGTCTCCTACCATCCCTCATCTCCTCTTGGATAAACTGTCAGTTAATTAGCTAATGTGGGTAAAAACGCTTAAAGCTGAAAAGTGTTCAACTGGGACATTGTAATAATAAGCTACTGGTCCCCCTCTTTACAGCTCCCTCCATCTCAAAATATGCCCACAATACTTCTGTCTGTTCACTGGAAAACTACATAGGAAATGACTGAGGGGCCATCCATGTTCAAGGCCAAAGCTCCTCCAGCCACCTGATGTAGGTGGCATGGATTCAGCCAACAAGACTCATACATCTCGAATCCTAGGGGATTTGGATTGGTTTTCCTCTTTAAAAGGAACTGATTATTTGACAGATCCAGGGTCCCATCAAATTATATACAATTTTGGATGATATTCAATTTCTTTCTTTAGGTGGATAGATTATTTAGAAAGTCAAAACAACCTTCTGAAATGATTATGTGGGAATCATACCCTCATTCACTGCAAGTTTACACAGCTTTAAACCTGACCTTCCCAGGCCAACACTCAATCCTCCATCTCTCAATTCACACTCTTCTGGAAGCCATGAGAAATCCCTGTTCAGAAAGCTGATCCTTGAGGGGCAGGTGATGGCTAAAGTGCCCACAGCTGCTGATACTTTGTGCAGTTTATCAAATGCCAAAACAGGAAGGTGCCAGAGCAGGCACATCCCTCCTGTCCATCTCCCCTCTCTGAACGGTATATGCTTAAATGGGACTGAAAATAGCTGACCTCCATCACCCAAAGTCCAATTTCAGAAGAGTTAACAGCACAATTTCATTATAGCCATATTTGGGCAATTCCTCTATGTTCCCTGCCAATCCTTAGGGAGTAGTTGGAACATCCTTGGTCTCTTCCTGCATTTCTGTCATATTTTCTCCCTACTTCCATTCCTAAGACCTCCATCAGTACTCTTTTGGGAAGCTATAACAGCCTCCTGAGCCATCCCATCCCACACCTCCCCTGCCCCCATGCCTACTGTCTCTAAGATCTCCACTGCAGCCAGAGCAATCATTTGAAAATACAATTATGACTCTATCACTCCCTGCCTAAAAATGTTTGATGGCCAGCCGGGTGCAGTGGCTCACCCCTGTAATCCCAGTGGTTTGGGAGGCTGAGACAGGAGGATTGCAAGTTCAAAGTCAGTCTCAGCAATTTAGTGAGGTCCTAAGTCACTCAGCTAGACCCTGTCTCTAAATAAAATATAAAAAAGGGTTGGGGATGTGGCTCAGTGGTTGAATGCCCCTGGATTCAGTTCCTGTTACCAAAAAAAAAAAAAAAAGAAAGAAAGAAAGAAAAAAAGAAAAAGAAAATTTGATGGCAAGCCAGGCATGGTGGTGTACACCTATAATCCCAGCTACTAGGGAGGCTGAAGCAAGAGGATCACAAGTTCTAGACCAGCCTCCACAATTTAGCAAGATCTTTAGCAACTTAGCAAGACCATGTCGGAATACATAAATAAATAAATATAAAGGTTTGGGGATGTAGCCTAGTGATAAACCATCCCCGGGGTTCAATCAAAACAAAAAACAATGTTTGATAACTCTCTGTCACTCATAGACTAAGTCTGAACTCCTTAACTTCACAATCAATTTACTTCAGAATCTGGTCCTCACTTCTCTCCTCGCAACACACTATGCTTATACCATCCCAGGTGGTTTCCCCTTCCTCATCTATGATATGGATGTATGGATTTCTGTGCCCAGTTCACACCTTTTCCTTCTTTCTGTATGTCCTCTACACTTCTGCATTTGTGAAAAGCCTTTCTTCGAAGATCAGTCCAAATGTAACCTTTTCCAGGGAACCTTCCATGACGTCACCTCTGAACCCCCAGAGCATTTTGCTTGTTTTTCTCTTGACCTATTCTGCTTTATATGGTAGCTACTAATGTATAGGCATTCTCTTCCCTACTGGACAGTGGGAATCTTAAGAAAGTTCTATAACCTAGTGTGTAGCATCCAGTAGGCACTGGTAACCGTTTAGGGATGATGAACAAACTATAAGCTAGCAAAAGCATGAATTAGAAGAAAACTAGGGTAGAGGGAAAACCTCAAATTACGATCAAAAGAAAAACGGTTGACAAGGTTGAAGAATTTGCTGTTGCTCCTCCCAACCCTCATGGTGCTGGGGATCAAATCCAGGGCCTCACACATGCAAGTGCCATGCCTCCAGCCTAGCTGTCACGTCAGTAACAGCCTACAAGAACTAGGCAACGTGCTAAGAATTATCACATTTACTCATTACATCTGCTCTGTGACACAGATATTATTATCATCTACATTTGATAGATGAGAAACTGAGCCTTGGAGAGGCCAAATTCATTCTGTTTCAGATGCTGGCCTTCTTGTTGGTTTAAACACATCCCACACACTCCCACCTCAGAGCCTTTAAACTTACAAACTTTACTCTCTACCTGAAACATTCTTCCCCCAAGTATGGGCAGGGCTTGCTGCCTCTCTTCTTGTAGGTCTGTGCTTAAATATCACCTTATCAATAAGACTTCCTGTATATCCTGTATAAAATGGCAAATTATTCCTATGACACACCTCCCCTTACTCGTTTCATTGCCATAGCACCTATTTCTATCTGTCATATACATATTTTACTTATTTCTTTATTTCCAGTCTACTCTCAACTGCATTATAGATTCCACAGTCACATAGTTAAGGTCAAAGCCCAGATTCAAACCCAGTTCTGACTTCAAAGCCAGATAATAAAATCATAGTCTTGGGAGACAAAGGGAATAGACTTGGTCTCCAAGGCTCCTAAAGACATACTTTTGATCAGGGGGAGGCTTTAGGGAGATTAATTTCGCCTTAACATAGTATGATCTAGTTGTTAGCTGGAGTTCTCTGTGCCTCTTAAGAACCAGATAAGACTGACTCAAATACCCAATCTCAAAAGTCTGAAAATCCCCAAAGCAATTAAACTGTCATAACCACCTCTGTCTCTGAGTCTCTATTTCCACTATCCAAATTTAGCTTATGGATTGCCTCACATGGCATATGCATTATTCCTTCCTGCACATGGTGGTTATCATACACATTCAAATCATTGACTTGATGATGGACCCATGTCTCTTAGTTTCTTAGACCTCCAAGAAACTACTCAGCACCAAAAAAATAGGAGATTCTGTTTTTCAAGTATCAAATTAACAGGGGTTTTTTGTTTGTTTGTTTGTTTTTTCCTGAAGTGCTGGGAATGGAACTCAGGTCCTTTAACATGCTAGGCAAGTGCTCTACCACTCAGATCAACAAGGACTTTTAAAATGTTAATTGTGCTATGCCATAAGGCAGGTACATTTATAACAAGGTAATAGAGTGCAATTGGCATAATCTTCCTGGAAGAAATACATATCAATATTCTTAAAAATCAAAATTATTTGACCCAGATACTTCCATAAAAATGTGTAAGAAAATAATCCAAAATATAAACGAAATTTTTTGGAGGGTGTCAAATCATTTTATTGAGGGACTTCAGAGTAGGGAGGAAGGGCTGAAGGAATGCCAAAGAGAACAATGTGATCTGACCTCCTTGGCAGAGCCAGATCTTGCAGTTGCCAAAAAAGCATGGACAAAGATTTATACACAAAGATTTTTTTTTTTTTTTTTTTTTTTAACCTAGGTGTGCTTAACCCCTGAACCACATCCCCAACCCTTTTCAAATTTTAGTTAGGGACAGGGTCTTGCTAAATTGCTGAAACTGGCTTTCAACTCGAGATCCTCCGGCCTTAGCCTTCCTTCCAAGCCATTGGAATTACAGGCATGCGCTACAGTGCCCAGCTATACACACAAAGATTTTCATCATAGCATTCTTTTTTCCTCTGTGGTGCTGGGGATCAAACCCAGGACCTTGTGCATGCTAGGTAAACACTCTACCACTGAGCTACAACCCCAGCTCTCATCAGAGCATTTTTATAACAGCAAAAATAAATAGAAACAATCCATATGTCTAAGAATAAGGGTTTGCTACTGGGCCCAGTGGTATATGCCTGTAGTCCCCAGTGGTGCAGGAGGCTGAGGTAGGAGGATCACAAATTTCAAAGTCAGCCTCAGCAACTTGGCAAGGCCCTGGACAACTTAGTAAGACCATTTCAAAATAAAATATAAAAAAGGGCTGGGGATGTGACTCAGTGGTTGAGCATTCCTGGGTTCAATTTCTAGTACAAAAAAAAAAAAAAAGAATAAGGGTTTGGTAAAATAAATATGATAACTTCGTATAATAGAAGATTACATGGTGATTTTAAAAATTTGTAAAAGAGGACCTGCAGTTGTGGCTCATCTTTTTAAAAACTATTTTTTAGTTGTAGGTGACACAATACTTTTATTTGTATATGGTGCTAAGGATGGAACCCAGGGTCTCACACATACTAGGTGAGCACTCTACCATTGAGCCACAACCCCAGCCCCTGTGGCTCAGTTTTAGAGCACTTGCCTAGCATGTGTGAGGCAGTGGGTTCGATCCTCAACACCACATAGAAATAAATTAATTAAATAAAGATATAGAAAATGGTTTGAATTCTAGTTTATTAAAAAAAATTTGTAAAAGAATTTTAGAACTAGGTGCATAGCATATGCTTGTAGTCCCAGCTACTTATAGCCAGATATGGGTTGAATAAGAAAGCAAGTTACAAAATTATTTATGCAGACTATTATTATTATTATTATTATTATTATTATTATTATTATACTGGGAATTGAATACAGGGGCACTTTACCACTGAACTATATTCCTAAGTTCTATTTATTTTTTACTTTTTTATTTTGAGACAGGGTCTCACTAAGTTGCTGAGGGTCTTGTTAAATTGCTGAGGCTAGCCTTGAACTTGAGATACTTCTGTCTCAGCTTCCTAAGTCACTGGGATGACAGATGTGTGGCACCAGCCATTCATATGGTATATAAACCACATAAAAGGAAATCTCAAATCCCCAGAAATTAAAAAAAAGTAATACATTACATTAAAGTGATATCATTGTTTATCTCTTAGTAAATACATGTTTTTCTTTTTATTTGCTTGTATTTTCCAAGTTTTCCACAATGAACAAACATTACTTAAACATTTTTATAAGGCATTCCATCTTAGTTACTAAAGATATGACTATAACCTTATCACATCAGTCTGCCTCCGTTGTTTAAACACCAGGAGAAAAAAATTAGTGGATCACAGATAAAGGTTAGCAACTATTTTTTTATTTTTTAACTTTTCCCTAATCATCCACAAAGAAAAAAAATCAGTTTTTCTTATAATTGTTAATCTTCCCTATAGACAGAATGAATCACTTCATCACATGATGATTTTATTTTCTTGAAAAGCAAAACAAAGCTGGATATAATGATGTATGCCTATAGTCCCAGCTAACTGGGAGGCCAAGGTAGGAAGACCGCAGGTTTGAGGACAGCCTCAGCAACTTTAGCAAAACACTCTTTCAAAAGAAAAGATAAAAAAGGCTGAGTTGTAGCTCAGTGGTAAAGCACCCCTGGATTCAATCCCCAGTACCAAAAAAAAAAAAAAATAGAAAGGAGTGGGGTGGGGTGTGGTGGCTCACACATCTAATCTCAGAGGTTCAGAAGGCTAAGGTAGGAGAATCACAAATTCCAGGCCACACTCAGCGACTTAAGTGAGACCTGTCTCAAAAAAGGACTGGGGATGTAGTTTAGTGATAAAGTGCCCTTAAGTTCAATCTCCAGTACCAAAAATAAAAATAAAAATAAAATAAAAAGGGTTGGGGATATATACTCAGTGGTATAGCAACCTCAGTTTAATCCTTGATACCACAACAAAAAGAAAAGGAAAAAAAAAAAAAGAATCTGGGAATAGAACATAAACTTGTGCTGAACCCCAATATGAAAATGAATAGACACTAGGGTTCCAGCTCCTAGTGAGATACCAGTAAAAAATTAGACCAATTTTTCAATGCCAGAGATTGAGGTCTGTAGAACCTGTCTTCAGGAATTCCTCCTTGCCATTTTGGGAACTCTGAGGACACATTCTGCCTACAGGCCCCTTAGATGACAAGATCTCCCTCACTGTGTACAATGGCTGATTGCCAATGATTGCTGGCTGAGACAGAAAACAAGATCATGCTGTGTGTGTGTGTGTGTGTGCCTGTGTGTGTATGAAAGAGAGAGAGAGAGAGAGAGAGAGAGCGAGAGAGAGAGAGTGTGAGTTACTGGGGATTGAACACAGAGGCTCATGCATCCTAGGTAGGCATTCTACCACTGAGATGATTCTGCATCTCGACCCTTTCTATTCTTTAGTTTCAGATGGGGTCTCACTAAGTTGCCCAAACTGGTCTCAAATTTGTAATCCTGATTCAACCTCCTGAGTAGCTTTGGGTTATAGGCGTGTTTCACAAGCCTAACAAGATTGTGCTTTTAGGATAACATGAATGGGATCCTTTCCATGAAATTTCCTTGTCTCCTTCCCTGATCCCCACTAACCCTCTATAGATTGCATTGCTTCACCAAAGAACCATGGCCTTCGTACTTTTCCTGCCCTCCTAAAGAAAATGTCACCATTGATGATGTGTACCTAGTACTGTAAGACCACATTACACGAAGACCTTCATTTCCCTCTTGGCCCTGACATTCAATTTTTTTTTTCCTTTTTTTTTTTTTTAATGCTTTTTTAGTTGTAGATGGACACAGTGCCTTTATTTTATTTATTTATTTATATGTGGTGCTGAGGATCGAGCCCAGTGACTCACACATGCTAGGCAATCGTTCTACCACTGAGTACAACTCCAGCCCATCTGCCACTCCATTCCTGAGCCTCAGTTTCCTTAACTGTAAAGAAGGGATAGTAATCCCAGAAGCGCAGAACACTGGGCCCCTTCCTGGATTCTCATTGGGAACAGTCTGAGAACTCAATCCTTGAGCTTACATAATATAGCTATGCCCCCCAAAACTGTCTGACAGCCAGAACAATGAAAGGAAACACACCAGGCCCTGCCTGGTGGTGGTAGTAGCCCTTACCATGGCTCCCCATCCAGACCACCAATCAGCCAAAGCCAGGGAACAGCCAGCCAGCAGTGGCCTCTTCCTTTTTTTGGGTGCTGGGGATTGAACCAGGGCCTTGTGCTTGTGAGGCAAGCACTCTACCAACTGAGCTGTATCCCCAGCCCCATCTTTTTTGTTTGGTTTGGTTTGGTTTGGGTACTGGGGATTGAACCCAGGGGCACTTAACCACAGAGCAACATCTCCAGCCCCCCCCCCTTTTTTTTTTTGTATTTTATTTAGAGACAGGGTTTCACTGAGTCGTTTAGGGCCTCAATAAATTTCAGAAGTTGTTTTGAATTCTTGATCCTCCTGCGTCAGCCTCCCAAGCTGTTGGTATTACAAGCCTTCACCACCATGCCTGATACCTCTTCCATCTTTAAGGCAGAGTAATTGCCAGGTGGGATTAAAGTTTCCAAATTATTGAGATTCTGTCTAGGGGTGTGGTCACAGGCACATCCAAAACTGAATTCAGCTTCCCTTCAAATGTACTACTCCTCCTGCTTCCTGGCTCAGCAAACAGCACTATGCCAGACCTAAACTGGAAACAAGGTTATCATCTTCAAACCTCCTACTATAGTTTAGATTGTGAATGTTCACCAAAGGCACAAGTGTTGAAGGCTTGTTCCCACACTGTAGAAGCATTGGGAGGTGGTAGAACCTGTAAAAGGCTGGGTATAGTGGAAAAAGTTAGGTTATTGAGGGCATGCTCTTGAAAGCGGTATTGGGATCCCAATCTCTTCCTTTTTTCCTCTCTGCTTTCAGCAGCTATGAGATAAATAGGTCTCCTCTGCCAGGTATTCCCACCATGATATATTATGCCTCCACAGGACCAAACAACAGGACCAAGCCACTATGGGCTGAAACCTTTAAATTTGTGAACCAAAATAAACCTCTCCTCCTTTTAAGTTGGTTATCTCAGGCATTTTGTCACAGTAATGGAATACTGACTAACACCTCCTTCTCACTTATGTCTCTCATTTAATCCATCACCCAAGACTTGTCACTTCTATCTCTCAAATACATCTATTTCTTTTAATCTTAGAGCCACCACTGTAGTTCCCACAACTTCCTGTGGCACAGCCCGGGCCTCTTCGTTCTGTGTGTCCTTGCCTCTACATGGTCCCACAGGAAGCCTATGTCCTGCTTCTGCTGAAAACCTCTCGAGGGTTCTGAGGATAAAAACTAGCCTCCATAACTTCAAGACCCCATCTTGTCCCAGTATGGCTCCTGCTTATCTTTCTAACCTCATTTCTTTCTACCAGCTACTTCACACCTTACAGTTTCCCCAAATTCCCCATCCTCTCTTACCTCCTTGGGTTTGCCCATCCATTCTCTGTCACTAATGTCCTTCTCTTCTTCCCCTTTATTTCCAGACTAGCTCCTACTTCTGTTTTGAGACTCAACTCAGATTTCCACTCTTCCAGAAGATTTTTGCTCCCCACACCACCCCCCCAAACTGGTATTCTTGATCCTGCCACTTAGGGAGTATTGTTTCAAACACCATAGATGTCTTAAGTCATTTAACCCTTACAACAAATCCTATGCATAGGTATTTCTATTATTCTTTTTTATTTTTATTTTTTTAAATTTTTGGTACCAGGAATTGAACCCAGCCCAGGGGCACTTAACCACTGAGCCACATTTCCAGTCCTTTTTTGTATTTTATTTAGAGACAGGATCTCACTGAGTTGCTTAGGGCCTCACTAAGTTGCTGAAGCTGGCTTTGAACTTGTGATCCTCCTGCCTTAGCCTCCTGAGCCACTGGAATTATAGTCCCGTTCCACTGCACCTAGCTATTATTCTTATTTTACAGATGAGAACACTGAGGCTTGGAGAAGTTAAAGCAAAATTTCCAAACACTAAGTGCTGAAATTTCCAAACTCTGCAGTGCTGAAACCCCAGGCCTATTTAAAATAATTATTAAAAAATATATATAAATAAAGAGAGTTAAAGTTTTTTCTTTTCTTTTCTTTTTTTTTTTTTTTTTTGCGGTGCTGGGGATTGAACCCAGGGCCTTGTGCTTGCAAGGCAAGCACTCTACTGGCTGAGCTATCTCCCCAGCCCTTTTTTCTATTATTTAAGAAATGGGGTCTCACTATGTTCCCCAAGCTAGTCTCCAACTCCTGGGAGGTATCAGCATCCCTAGTAACTGGGACTACAGGTGTGGCCCTCTGGGACTTGTCCTTTTTTTTCCCCTTTTCTTTTTTTGGTGCTGGGGATTGAACCTAAGGCCTTATGCATGCGAGACAAGCACTCTACCAACTGAGCTACATCTCCAGCCCAACCTGTCCTTTTCTGATTATGAGGATACCAAGAAAAACATAAGAAACACTCCTCTTTGGTCTGGCATGCAGTAGGCACTCAATAAATCATCACTCTTGGCCTATACATACAAGCATTTTTCACCACAAACCCCTCACAATGTCTTCGCAGTTTTGCTTCCTGAAGGGCAGCTGTTGGGGGTGCTCCCTGCACCTCCTCCTTCCTGCCCTTGGCAGTCCCCTAGGAGACAAGGCGCCCCTGAAGGGGGCTGGGAGGTGGTAGGACTTAGTTAGCTCTTAGTGCCTCAACACTCTCTACAAGTGAGGCAAAAGGCTTATTTCAGGCTGGAGACCAGGACCCTGTCTGCTCAAGGTGACTTCCACACTCCTAGTTGGGTTCTCGGTAGTTCAGAAGGGCCTAACAGACCTCGGCTTCCTCCTCTCCACCTGGCACTTGCCCGCAGGACTAAATACAACTGCGTCCCGGACTCCTGCCTTCAGTCCCACCCCCACAACCTGACTTGACCCGACCAGGAGAAGGCACCCCTCCCCGACCACCACTCGTGCACCCACTTAGTGCCCTAAAGCTCTTAGGTCAGGACCCAGGAGAAGCACTTCCAACCAGGCACTGGCTGTTCATCTCACTTTATGGAAAGAGCCACGGAAGGATTCCGGATCGGATTTGCATCATAGCAGCTTTGGGAAGGCTCACTACAGAAACTGTGGACACCTCCATTCCTCTCAGATCCAGAAGTTGAGATGGGAGGAGAACGGAAGAGAGGGAAGAGCAGAGGAAGCTGCTTAAGGATGGAGACTGCTCAATTGCCTTGAAAACGGCGGGGGTGGGGGTGGGGCGGGGAGCAGGCATCTAGTAACCTTCTCTTTGAGGGCCTGAGTCCTCCTAGAGAGGGGGCAGGGGCTTTATGTCTTAGGTTTAAAATGTTACCAGTCCCTCCCAAGATGACTAGTACAGCACACACACTCTCACACACACCCCTTTCTGTTAAGAAACTTCCAGTTTGAAAAAAAAAAAATCTTCCAGCTGTAGTTTCCTGTTTCCCCTGACAGTTACCCCTGGGGCCTCCTGATACCTGGGATCTGCATCTAAGTGATTACTATGTGCTCACAAAGCACAGTCTGGATCTCAAGTCCTGCTGGAGTGGAGTCAAACTTCCACTCCAGGCTCATGGGTCAGCCTCCCATGGCAATTCATTCATCCCACGGAGCCAGTCACTCATGCTGTTCCTTAGTCAGGAAAGTCTTTTCTTCTTGGCATCAGCTAAAACTTTGCCCATTCTTTAAGCCTACCTGGAAAACAAAAACAAAACCCTACATTTCTTTCGTGCTGGCTCTAGGGATCTGTGCCCCTGTCTAAGCTCCCAGTGTACAAAGTCTAACCTTCTTGTTTAGTCTTGACGTTTTTGTTGGTAGCCAACTCTTTTATTAGTCTGCAAGTTCTCAAGAACAAGGACGAGTACTGATTCAACTCTGTATCCTCAGTGGCAGGGGTGTGCCTGGCACATGGTGGGGACAGCAGTAGCTGCTGTGTGACCTTTAGCAAGTCTTGTGCCCTTTTAGACCTCAGACTCCTCCCTTACCCTTAAAGTAAGATGAGATAATTCCCAGGACTACCTCCAGCCCTGTCCCTGTTATCAGTTACTTCCTGGACCTCTCAGCCTCCTATGATGACCCAACCTTGAGCAGGGGTCAGGAATACATCTGAAATCCTCCCACTTTCTTTAGATCAATTAAGAGAGTCAGTTGTGCAAGGTTGCTGGGAATCTCAAAGCTGTAGATCTAGTGTTAACACACCATGATGTTGCCCCAGTGGGAAAGTCCCACTGTCCTAGGCTTCTGAGACCTGTTAACCAGCTCCAACTGAGGGAGGGGGAACCAGCCCACTTCAGAAAGCAAAGAAACCTCCCATTACAGCCTCTCCCTAGTCCATATACACTCTCCAAGAGCAGGGTCAGCAGCCTCTGAACACCCTGAAGAACAGCTCTGAACCAGCTAGTTCTCTGTTCTAACTTCTCACCGCCAACCCAACCTTGGTAAGAATACTGAATTCTTGTAAGATTTTCAGTTCAGGTTTTTTACACAGCACAAGAAGCTGTTAGCCCCCATCACATACTACCATAAATGGAACTGACCACATGAACCACTTCTTGAAATTCCCATCCATAGATTCTCATTTTATTGGAGCCACTTGGAATAATGCTAACTTGATACTGAGGTCTGATATTCAGAGAGACTGACCTAGATGCAATTCCAGTTCTGTTATTCCCTGGTTGGATAATCTTAGACATGTTATTCACCCTCTCTGAGCTTTAGTTCATTCACCTATAAAATGGAAGCAATGAAGGCTGGGGGTATAGCTCAGTGGTGTATACTTAGCACATTTGAGAAGTTCTTAGTTTGAACCCCCGCAAAAAAGGAAAAATGATTTATATACACAATGTGGTGGTTGTGGGAATTACATAAGATTTTTGAAATATACCCATCATCAGCATTGACAAATATAGGATGTCAAATATGAGCATTTTTTTTTTTCTATTCCCTATTCTCTACATTTTCTCCTGAAGCTAACACTGAAGCTAAATATGGAGATATCTGAAGCTGGAACTGCTCTGGACAAAACCAGTACTACATAATACTAAAAGCTGTCTTACAGACCCAATTATAGACTTCAAAAGAAAACAAAGAAGGTTTGAGGTCCAGAGAGGGGACAGGGGTTTGCCAAAGTTCACACAGCAGGTATAAGTAGGTAGAATAGCAGGCAAGCAAGGAGAGGGAGGCAAATGGGGGTTATGAATAGAGGTCAGGGTGGAGATATTGAGCTGAATCCACAGATAGGCAGCTGAGCAAGAGGTCCTTCAGCTGACATTGCCCCATTTCCCATGCCCAGCAGGGCCTGGCATTTGCCTCTCTTTGGAACTGCTCCTTCTAGGTTCCTGAGTTTGCAATAGTTTCCCAGAAATGCTAGGTAAATATCTCTGTTGTTTGCTGAATAACCAGCCCCATAGATCAGACAAGGGTCCCCATAAAAGTATTGCCTCAAGCTTGGCTCTTTTTTTTTTTTTTTTTTTTTTTTTTTCCCCTTTAGTCTTGGGGATTGAACCCAGGAGCACTGTGCCACTGAGCTATATACCCAGGCCTTTTTATTTTTTGTTTTGAAATAGGATTCTCGTTAAGTTGCTTAGGGCGACGCTGAATTGCTGAGGCTGGCTTTGAACTTGTGATCCTCCTGCCTCAGCCTCCTGAGCTGCTGGAATTATAGGCATGCACCACCATGCCCAGCAAGATTGGCTTCTTCTTTATAGATGCCTGGCTTTTTCAGGCACCACATCAGACAGGGGCCCTCAGCAAGGTTCCATGTCAGGGCCTTACCAGGTTTTCTGAATCCCCACCTCCTGAGATGACTTTGGTGTACACCATGTAGTTCAGGGTTCAGCATCTCCTTTGGAGAATGGCTGTACCTCTCAGTCACCTTAAGAAAAGCATGGAGTATGTGTGGTGCCTGTCTTGCCAAAAAAGATAGCTAGACATGAGTTGTCAATCTCCTATGTGATAAGGAGTCTTACTAACCTTCAGAAACGTCCTTGACTGATAAAACCTCCACTTTTAGGGAAGCTGGAGGTGTTGGTATGTTAGTATATTAGTCAATATACTCAGCTATTTAGTTATTGTTTTGTTTTGTTTTGTTTTTTGTTTTTTGAACTCAGGGGTGCTTTGCCACTGAGCCACATCTCCAGTCCTCTTTATTTTTAATTTTGAGCCAAGGTTTCATGAAGTTTGCTTAGAGCCTTCCTAAGTTGCTGAGGCTGGTTTTGAACTTATAGTTCTCCTGCTTCAGCCTCTTGAGCTGCTGGAATTAGAGGTGTGCACCACCCCCAGCCTTTTTCTTTCTTTTTTCTCTCTGGCTGTACTGGAGGTTCAACCAGGGCCTTGTACATACTAGGCAAGCACTTGCCACTGGGCTACATCCATCCCAAACCTTCTTCCTTTCTTCCTTTTAATTTTGAGACAGGGTCTTACTAAGTTGCACAGACTGGCCTTGAACTTGTGATCCTTCTGCCTCAGTCTCCTGAGTAGCTGGAATCACAGGTAGGTTCCACCTTGTCCAGATTTTTTTTTTCTTTTTTTCTTTTTCGGTACAGTACTGAGGATTAAACACAGGAATGCTTTACCACTGAGCTATACCCCCAGCCCTTTTTATGTTTTATTTTGAAATAGGGTCTCCTAAATTGCCCAGGCTGGCCTCAAATTTATAATTCTCCTGCCTCAGCCTCCCGAGTGACTGTGACTACAGGCAAGTGCCACCATTCCTGAATCTGTTTCTTTTTGGGGATGGATTCTTACTGTGTTTGCCCAGATTGGCCTCAAACTCGTGATTTCAAGTAATCCTTCCACTTCAACCTCCTGAGTGCTAGGACTACAGGTGTGTGCCACCACGCCCGGCTATGATTTGTTTCTTAGGTTATGTTTTGTTTTTATAGTTCCACTCTATCCCCACCTTCCTCCTCCCTTCCCTCATCCTCAGGAACCAAGAATGTGTCCTCATGGGCAAAGTCTATCTTCTGTCTGGTTTATTGCAGATTTATTACCTCATCCTAAATTCATGTGTCCCAGGCTCTCTGTCTCTCTTCTAGGTTCTTGTGTGAACTCCTGTGCACATCCCTAGTGGGAAATCTGGTTTAGACTTTCATCTGAAGGAAGGGGCTTTATTAATTGACTTCTCAAGACTTCCAATTCAAGGATACTCTAATTCTGAGATCTAGAATTCAATGATGCCACCATTCTGGATTCCTAAGCTTCTGAAACTCAGATTACACCACGCTAGAATTTTGTGATGCCAAGATTCCATGACTGTGGACTCTTATGAATCTAGACTATCATGATCTTTTATTGTGGTTAGTGAATTTTGTCATTGACATTCACTTGGTCTAGGTTTCAGTGTTTGCTTCCCAGAAGTTGCAAATCTGGTCTCTGGGCTCTCTTCTCTGGATTTTATGAGACAGAGAAAGAAGATGGCTAGATAGGAGAGGGATTCCCACTTTTGCTGAGGCTAATGGGCAGTCCAATCCCAAACCCCAACACTCAGTTCATTCTACCTCCCTCAAGCCTCTCATCTAAGCTCCAGTATCTGAGGATAGCAGGAAAAGCAGGCTCCTTTACAGTCCTTCCTCCCTGGCCTGCCCCAAGGTCCAGAGGAAGAAAGTTCAGTAGGAGAACTGGCCTACCCAAATGGGCAGCAGGGGAAGGAGGGTTAAACATAGGGCAAAGATCCAGTGAAGGAGACATGGCAATTCCCTAGGGATTCCTGCAGCCTTCCCCAGAGGTGAGGAAGGAAGAGAGGTGGGAAATGAGAGTGTGAGTGAAGGCACTGATAAGGATGGGGTAACTGGTATTGCATTGCGGTATTGGAGCTCAGCCTCCAGACACTGGCCCATTAGTGACAAAGGACCTCTAACCTGGCGCTCCAGGGGCTGTCTGGTCTGGCCCCTACTCTTTGACCTGGTGTTCTGATGCATGAGTTAGACACCCAGAAAATACCAGAGGGCAGGAGTTGGGGGATGAGGAAACTGATCTTCAGAGCTGCTTCCTGGGAGGGCCCTCTGAAGCTAGAAAGGGGCCAGGACTTTCCAGGCTTAGGCTAGACCAGGGACTGGAACTCAGGGCTCCTGATTCCAGCCCAGAACTTCTCTTTCTATATTCCAAAGGGTCCCAGAATTATAAAATGCTCCCCCAACCACATGGTTGATGAAACTGAGGGCTAGAGGATGGGCCTGCTCCAGGCCACCTCCCAGGACCCCTTCCTCCAGTCCTGAAGCAGGAGGCTAAAGCTGCCAAACCCGATTTTCTGGTAGCTGCCTGAAGCTGGCTGGAGCAGGAACCTTCCTCCTGGCATGGACCCCTCAGGCCACCGTCTTCTTCCCCCTTACCTCCTGATTTCCTGGTCTAGCCTTCAACTCTGCACCTGTGCCAACTGTCCCAGTGCACCCCCAGCTTCTTCACTTCCTCCACCTCTGCCATCTTCCTTGGGTTGCATGCCCCCTTGATTCTCATCTATAGATGGGGAGCAGTGGCCTGCCTCCTAGGGAATCAGGGAATCAATTGAAGCTGTGAAGGGGAGATCCAAAGAAAAGGGTGTGTGAAGGGGGCCCACCACTTGCAAGGTTGGTGTGGTGTTGGAAGCATAGCCTATGGTGTGAGAAGGAAGTACTGCTTGTAGAAATTTGGTGGTGTGGTTTGTGGGGTAATGGGTGCAAGGTAACGGGGGGTCTTCTCCCTCTGGTTTCCTTACTGTTATCCCACCTGTGGGAGGTGGAAGAGAGGAGAGAGACATAGAACATCATCCCAGACTAAGGGCACCCAGTATTCAGAGCCCTCATCACAATTTAATAAGTGCTGCCTGTGTGATGTGCTTAATGTCTGTCTCCCTCTGAGCCGTAACCCTCATGAGGAAGAACTCCCATTGTCTTGCTTACTGCTCTATCTCATCTCTAGAACTTAGCATCTCCCTGGCAAATAGCAGGAACTATGATGGAGACAGAGCTGCACATTGAATAGCAGAAGCAGAGGCACTATAGGGGCTGAAGACCGGCCAGGTGAGCTCACCTAACCTAGGCCCCTGCTCCAGGCTGCCTCGTGGTTCAAGCTTTTTCCTCTGACCTGGTAACACAGTGTTCTCAGCTGCCAGGGAACTCTAGCAGGATGGGAGAGAATGAGCTGCACCCAGTCATCCAGGGGGCCACCTAAACTGAGGTGGTGGGTGCCCTCTAGCTGTTGTTGCCTCTGAGAGCCCGGAGGGGGAGGAGGGGCAATGGAGGAGCGTCATTGCAGATAGAGCTAAAAATAGCCAGAAGAGATGATGTCATCGAGTTCCCACATCTTAGCAACCCCCTCATACACACACACACACACACACACACACACACACACACACACACACAACACACCTTAATTTACTCTCAAAAACAGAGATACACATGAGCATGGCATACATGTATGCACACACACACATATACCCACACCTGCACACGCACACACACACTCATGTAGGGAAGGGAGGCTTCTGGGTCCCAGGGCTACAGTGGCAGGGAAGTCTGGTGAGTGTGTCTACGTATGTGTATGTGTGTGTTTGTGCCTGGGTTTGCATGTGTGATTGCATGTGTCTGTGTCTATATGCTTGTATGCTTGTGTCTGTGTATGTGCATTTGTAGGCATGTGTATGTATTGTTGCATGTATCATGTGGGGGGGTCTATATGCATTTGTGTCAGTGTGTATCTGTTATATTATGTGCCCACATGGATGTGTGTGTTTGCTGCGTTGCGTGTCTATAAGTCCACTTATATTTATATGTCTGCAGGTGTTTGTGGATTTTGTCTTGTGTCTTTGTATGTTTGAGCTCCTTTGTGGGCCTTGGGCACTGACCCAGCCACCTTCCAGCTCTGACTGATATTCAGCAACCCTTTCCCATACCCCAAGAGGCCCATCACTTTTGTGTACTGTGTGACAGTGAATTCTCTGCTCCAGCCCTCTTTGTGGAGTCCTAGTTTCTGGCACGCCTGGACTAGATGGACTTAGACACAATTCATTTTCCCTTCACAGGCAGCAAAGGACATTGGCCAGGCTTCTTGAATACCAAGGGACCACCCCATACCCAACCCTCAGGGGCATTGGGACACACACTAACACATGCACAAAGCAACAGACCCTCACAATGTTCCCAACCACTAGGAACGACCCTATAGAGACACACCCCACAGAAACTCAGTTACACCCAATGATACATGGGCACACACTCAGAAATCCAAATGGAAAATCCCCAGGCCAGAGAGGTCAGCACCCTCCCCCATTTCTGGGCTCAAACTCAGTCTTGCCCCACCCCCAAGTGCCCCAGCTCAGCTGCCAGTTCTGCAAACACTGACCTCAGAGGATGGTGGGGGCTGAAGATAATAGGCCCTCCTCAGACTCTAACTTTTCTGCACCCTCTCCTCCTTCAGGCTGCTCCCATTCCCCCTCTGGACCTTGTTTTTTCTTTGTAGAGCCAATGCTACCTCTGGTGTGCCAGTTTTCTCACAAATACTTCTTGACATACACAGCCCACCACAACACACATTCCATCACAGAGGCACATCCAGTTACATGTGCCTTATACTCCCATTTTCCTGTCACACACACTTCAACACAAGTACATAATAGGACACACCTCGTACTGGAGTATTCATGAGTCTGCTTTCATCCTACCATCTAAGCTCTCTGCTCTGTACCTCCCTATACTTTCCAAGATGTTTATCTCCCTGTGCAGATGGGAGTGGAAGGCAGGAGAACCCCCTACCCCATAGGGCAGATCAAAAGCCGAGGCCAATGATATTTGTGTGTTGCTGACCTTGTCCTGTCCTTCTGCCGTCTGTGATTCCTGCTGTTATCACTGAAGCCTGCCCCTGGGAGTATTCAGCCCCAACCCTGCCCTCATACCCTACATAGTTGGTTGGAAACCCCTAAGTACGAAATAAGGCAGTTTGAGCAGAACGATTTTATTTGTGGTTCACCATCCACAGCCCCTAGGAGATGTAGGTCCAGAGTAAGCCAAGCTTCTGGGCATTTCTAAATGATCAGAAAGCTCCCAGGTTGACAGAGGTGTCTGAGAACTGAGGAGAGGAAGGAGAGGGAAGGAAAGTTAGCATTTTTGGAAGCTCCATTGGCCCTTGGATTCACCCACCTCCCCAAGCCCTCTGCTTCCAGCCATTCCATTCTCCACTAAAGCTCTTAATAACTGGGACCACGCCTGTAATCCCAGCAACTCAGGAAGCTAAAACAGGAAGTTCAAGTCCAGCCTCGGCAATTTAGCGAGACTTTGTCTCAAAATAAATAAAAAGGGTTGGAGATGTAACTCAGTGATAAAGTGCCTCTGGGTTCAATCCCCACTACTGAAGAAACAAATTTTTTGTTAATAAAAGCTCTCAACATTTAAGTTTGTTGCCTTCAAGATACCACCATACCTTTGGGATGATATTTCACAATTTGTCCCTTAGAGAGCCTAAACAGGACCAGGTGGGGAAAAACCAGTGGCCCTGTTTTTCAAACCCCCCACCCTGAGTCACAACCCTACTTCTCTGCTAACCTTGAGGTGAGAGGATCCACACACTGGTGGTAGCAGTGTGGGTGTTGCTGATTTCTGTGGTCATGGTGGCAAGATTGGTGGCAGCTGGGCCTTGAGGTTTCTGCCGGTACCTTCTGCGGCTACACTTGAACATACTGGGAATCCGGGGACGGGGCCAACCTATACCTGGCCTACGGTAGGGGGAACTCAGGCCCCGGGCCCGAGGGGCACGGACAAGCTGAGAAGGCCCCATGCGCATAAGGAGCTTCTGCAGTGTGCCTGAAGGGGGTTGCTGACCAGGCAACTACGGCCTCTATGACATGTAGTCTGCCTAAGGGTGGTGCTCTTTATTACAGGTCCTGGCCCCTAGCCCCTCCCCATGGAGCAGGCTCCCTTACAATTCTCCTCATTGGGTCCAGCTCAAGGGCTAGACAGCTCTGGGTTGTCCCTTGAGTAAAAGAACTTTAGGTAGGAGAAAAATCACTCCATTTTTTCATTCATGCACATTAACAATATTAACAATGTTTATTGAGCATTTGCTATATGCCAAACACGGTGCTAAGCACTCTACAAACATTATCTCATTTAAGTTTATGACAAACTTTACAAAGAGATTCTATCATTATCCACATTTGTACATAGTCAACTTTCTTTATTCCCTGTAGTTATGTTCTACAAAGTCACCACAAACATTAAATTAATCAATTCCGAATCATTATCCCCAGGGGAAATGTGTAGGTTCCTGCAACTCTCTGGTCAATGATCAATACATAACCTGTTTTTTGTATGGAGATACCTTATTTAATATATGGTGTTGAGTCATTAACAATGAATTTATGGCCAACAGCACTATAATCTGTGATTGGATCAAGTTTATCTAACATATGCATTTTCTCTAAAGAACATCATAACCTTATGCTCAGGAACACTAGATGATATTTCAGCACTACTACTAGGAACCATTTTAGTCAGCAAAATCATCAAAAAGAAAAACAAAGGTGCCATTAAATAGACTCTCAAAACAACATTTGTTTATGAGAGCTAAAATAAGAAGGCAGAGTCCCCTTGCTCAACAGACCTCAGTTGGAAAGGTATATGTGTTGGGCAACTCAAAATTTTTACCTTGTCAGATATGGTGGCATGTACCTGAAATGCCAGCTCCTTAGGAGGCTGGGGCAAGAGGATTGCAAATTTAAGGCCTGCCCGGGCAACTCAGTGAAATCCTGTCTCAAATAAAATAAGAAGGACTGGGGATATAGCTCAGTGGTAGAACCTTTGCCTAGGGTGTGCAAGGTTCTGGGTCTGATTCCTGAACAAAAAAGAAATATTTTGCTTTTTACTTTGCTATGCATGTATACAAATTACTGCAAAAGTGTCATAAGTATTCATTTGAGGGTTACAAAATAATTTTAATGAGTAAATTCACAGTTATAGAATTTATGAATAACAAGGATTAACTGTATAAGAAAATTGAGGCTCAGTGAGATGAAGTGACACAATTAGAGCAGGTGTGGTTCATGATGGTCAAGGTCCAAAGCCCAGAGCATTACCTCTTGCTATTCTGTTCTCATTCATTCATTCAGGAAATATTCACTAACAACATCATATTAGTGTTGGGCACCAGGGACATAGAAGAATGTGACCTGTTAGATGAAAGAGAAAGCCTTGTGAACAATTAGTGCAGGTGGAAATATAAGGGCACTAACTCTGGGTTTATCTCCTTTCTGGTAGGAAACAGGAGAGTTAGCAGCTCTACCCTGTGTTGCACAGAGTTGGGGGATTTTTGCCTCTTCTCCCTCCACAGCTCAGCCCCATCCCTTCCCTTCTACCTTCATCTTCACCTTCTGTCCCACAGGAGCCTGCTTGGAGATGGTGGGCCCTCAGCACTATGGTGGCAGACCTTACGATCCCTGACTCCAGCCTCTGCTCTAGTTATCCTCAGACCTTGTCCTATCAACCTCTAGCCCCTTACTATAAGACTCCCTGCCCCTTCTCTCCCTCAGAGCTAGAACCAAGGCCTCCTCCCCTACTTTTTAGGGAACTCAACCCAACCTGCCTCCTTAGATTCCATCTGAGTTGGCATGGTGGTTAAAAGGTGTACTCTGGTGTCAGACTGACAGGTTGAATCCTAATCATATAACTTGTAAGTGGCAGAACCAGGGTTCAACTGATCATGGCAAGCACTTAATTTTTCTGTGCCTCTAATTCCCCATATTTAAAATGGAGATTAAAAAGAACATATCTCATAGGATTGTTGTGAAGGGGGAAAAAAGACTTAATATATGTAATGCATTTTAAGCATGATCTATATTACTAGTGTAGTCTGTAATTTTTTTAAGACTGATCTTGATAGGTTGCTCAGACTGGTCTTTAAAAAAAATTTAGTTGTAGATGGACACAATAACTTTATTTTTATGTGGTGCTGAAGATCGAACCCAGTGCCTCACACATGCTAGGCAAGTGCTCTACCACTGAGTTACAACCCCAGCCCCTCAGACTGGTCTCGAATTTGTGGGTTTAAGTGATCTTCCCATCTCAGTTTCTAGCACCACAGTTTATAGTCTCTTTTGGGGGGGTTACTGGGAGTTGAATGAAGGGACGCTTGACCACTGAACACATCCCCAGCCCTATTTTGTATTTTATTTGGAGACAGGGTCTCACTGAGTTACTTAGCAATTCACTTTTGCTGAGGCTGGTTTTGAACTGGTGATCCTCCTGCCTCAGCCTCCTGAGCCTCTGGGATTACAAGCATGCACCACCATGCCCAGCCCCAGTTAATAGTCTTTACTATTATGAGTCCCTCTCTCTTCTGTTTGTTTAGCTGCCTCCTCCCACAAAATTATAACAAATTTAAAAATATACTTCCTGGACTGCGGGTGTAGCTTATCCCTTAGCCCTTTTGCTGTGGCTCTCCCTTCTGACTTTGCTGTATGCACTTTTCTCTATGACCTAGAGTAGGAAGAAAATCCCATTTAAAAACCCCATACCTATTCTGTTATTCAGACCAGGAAACAGATGCTTAAAAACAAGCCTAAGAAATGTCGCTAGGATCATACAGCAAAGAAATGACAGATCCGGGATTTGAACACCCAGTTTAAGTAACTGGAGATCCCAGGACTTTCCCAAAACCTCTTCATCGGAAATGGTGGAATGGGAAGTTGGGTAGGTAGTCCTGGAAGAATTTATGAAGATGGGGGTTATAGAGCCTTGAAACTGGGATGACTCCTATGTGAGACCATGATGCCACCTGCTGGCAGAAAGGTAAGGGGTATGTACAGAATGCTAAGAGAGAAGACTGGAGGGGAAAATACAGGAAACTATGGGGAAGGAAAAGAGAGAAAGAGCAGGGAACTTGAGGTTTTGTGGAGGGAAGAGGACTAGGAATCATGTGCTACTCAGAGGAGAGAATAGAAGCTGCCAAACTTGATCATTTTCTTGAAAGTGTATGTGTGTGTATGTGTGTGTGTGTGTGTGTGTGTGTGTGTGAGAGAGAGAGAGAGAGAGAGAGAGAGAGAGAGAGGGAAAGAGAGAGAAAGAGAGAGGGAGAGAGGGGGAGAGAGAGAGAGAGAAAGAGAGGCAGACAGACCAATATAAAGATAGACAGAGGAAGACAGAGACAGAGCAGTCGTAAAATATGTATTTCAGGTATTGTTCTATTGTTTTTTAGTTGCTGGGAGTCAGTGCACAGGGAGTCCAGTGTGCATCTGCACACACATGTGCACCAGTAGCTGTTTATGTGTGTGACTGTGTTTGATGTCTGATGGAAGTCAGCCTGGGGAGATGTGCACACCGAGCCGTGAGCCTAGGGTATGTAGCAGTGCACTAGCAGATGCAGGATAAGAAGCATGTATGCACAGTTGTACGCAGGGCACTCAGAAGTTCTGGGAGCCATTTGCCTCAGCCCCATCCTTCTCTTCTTTATGGAGATCGGGAGAGGCGTAACCCATGGGTGACATCTCTAGGCGGAGGCCCATTGCTGCTGTGGTGATGGGGACCAATCTCCAGGCAGCAGGGGGCAGCAGGGACAAGGGAGGCTGATTGGCCATGGGTGGGGCCAGCGAGCGGGCAGAAGGAAGCTTTTAAAGCGTCTGCCCCACCTGCAGGTGAGCAGTGGTGTGTGAGAGCCTGCCTGTCCTGCCCGTTCAGAGTGACAGCTCCCTGGAGCTGTTCTGTTTTCTTCTGGAGCTTCAGCAGATCCCTCTCAGAACTCGCTGCCGATAGGCCTGAACAGGTGATGGTATAGGGTAGAGATTATCTTGTGAAGTGATATTAATTTGAAAATAGGTTTGGAGAGCTAGAAGGGCCATGGGGAGGGTCCTGGAAGGGTCTGGATTTGGTCTGGAGAGGAACCCAGAACATACAGGTGTTAGGTAGGGATATGAAGTGACCACCTGCAGTGTGGGAGTATGGCTTGGGGTGCCGGTGCAGGAGCCTGGGGTGTCAGAGGTGCCAGTGTTGGCAGAGGGTCTGAGTAGTATAGGTGTGTTCAGATGTCAGGATGGGAACTGAGTGATCCAAGTCCTGAGGAGTCAAAGGTTCAGGTGCAGGGAAAGCTTGGTAAGATAGGGGTCCAGGATACTGGGGTCTGGTGTGTCAGGGTACAGAAGGCAGGACCAGCCCAGGCGGGGTGGGGGACATGATGCCCTAACTCGAACACATCTGCCCCCAGGAGCCACCATGCAGTGCTTCAGCTTCATTAAGACCATGATGATCCTCTTCAATACGCTCATCTTTGTAAGTATGGAGACTGTGTGCCCTATGGGGGGCTCTCTACAGGAGCAGGTCACTATTTCGGCAGAGCCCAAGCTGGGGAATGGGAAGCTACGGTGCCCAGACTTTGCCCTGCAAGTTTCCCCTCCAATGCTGATTCCTGGTTCCAGTAAAAGCCAGGCTGCCACACGGGGGAGGGAGGCAATGTGAAGAAGTGGTTGGAGTTTTAGGGCACCCTTCCCTTTCAGGAAGCTTCAGCTTAGGTGTAGGACATGGCAGAATAGGCTAATAGGGGCGATTCTCCCGTTTTTAGAGGCATTGGGGGTTTTGAGAGGGGAAGGGGTTTGCCTAAATTCTCCTAACATGAAAGACAATTTGATGGCCTTTGTAAGTTGGAGGGGGGAGATGGAAGGAGGCAGGGACCATGTCTCATTAGAGCAAAGAGTCTGTCTCAGGCAGCCCTTATTCATTCAACAAACACTCATTGCGGGACTGAGGGTAGAGCTCTGGGGTAGAGCCCTTCCCTAGCATCCATAAGGCCCTGGGTTTGATCGCCAACAGGGTAAAACAAAACCAAAACATTCATTGACTAAGATTATATGCCAGGTGCTCAGGTAGTAGGTGAGCAGGGCCATTCTCTGCCCTCAAGGATTCAGGTCCAGTAAGCCAAGTAGGCATATAATTGTGATTTGGTTGTCTGGATTTAGCACAGGGGCTCAAAGAGCCTATATGAGGGGCTAGAACCCAGCCTGGTGGGAGAATACTTCCTGGAGGAAGTACCTGAAGCTGGGAATTTATATTGGGTGGAGAGCTGTAAAGTATACATAAAACCCAAAGGAAATGAAACTCGATATTGTTCTGAAAACCAGGAACAGATTGCATAGGGCATGTTTGGGAAGCTAAGCAATGAAACTCTCCAGTAAGCCCTGGAGATGATAGTGGAGATAAGGAGAAATGGACAAAGTATACAAAGGACAAAGCCTTGAGATGGTGGCTAAGGGATAGAAGAAGGGACAAGGAAAACAGAGGTCTTAGTGATGATACTCATATCCAGCATGAGCAACATGTGGGACAGGAAGGGGCTATCTCACAGGCAATCGTCTACTCAGTGGAACTGCAGCTCAAATTAGAGCTTGCCATGGATATTTGAAAGTCACTTGCTCATAGGTGGCCAATGAAGCCATGGGAGTACATGAGAGCATTCCGGGAAAGTGAACTCTGGGACTGGGTTTGAGCTCAGTGCTAGAGCACTCGCTTAGAAGATGTGAGGCCCTGGGTTCAATCCCCAGTACTGTGCATGGGGCGGGAAAGGTGACCTGTGAAAACTGAGATTATTAGGAATAAGCAGAGAAATAGCCACCATTAAGGAGATGGAGAAAGAGGAAAACAAGGAGAGTGAAGATATCAGGTCAAGGAGATAAAGCCCATGAAGTGATTTAGCACAGGAGATCACTAGAGAACTCAGAACTACATTACAGCGGGTTAAAGTGAGTAAAAGATGAGGAAGTGGAGACATGAAATATAAATCGGTTTGGTGAAATTGGGTGGGTGGATTCGTATATCTTGTGTTTTCTTTGACTGCAGAGAACTAGCTTTTATTCATGTAACTGGAGGGAACAATAGGCTTCCAGGGACTGAGAAAGCAGGGTCTCTGGCCTGAAGGGGTTAAAGGCAAATCCGGCTTGGTTTCTGGCCTCTGTTGCCCAGGTCTTGCCAGGCTGGGCTGAGTAGAGTAGGGCAGGCCTAGGCTCCTTGAAATTTGACCCCATGGGCTAGAAGCCCAGCGTTCTGACTGTCCTTAGGCAAACATGCCTGAGATCCAGGCACAATCTGCCACCTTATCGCTGATTCTAGCCTCAGTTTCTACAGCTAGAAGGTGGGAACTGGGCACCAAGTTGGTGTCAGGCTGATTAACCCATTGACACCCTGAATCAGAGAAACCCTGAGTGGGACTCACCCCAATTGAGGCCTAGTTGATTTCCCCCTTAGGTGCCTCAATTTCCATTTGTAAGACAAGGAGGACTAGGCAGTTGAGGAGCAGGCCCGGTTTCTGATCCCAGAAGAGAGCCAAATGAGACCTCAGGGTAGGTGAACCTTCTCAAGCTCCACCCTCTTCAAAGTTGAGAGCAGGTGTAAACCTCAGCCCCGCCTCTGTTACTATGGTGACTATTGAGCCTGCTCAAGGCTACCACCCCTGTTTCCACCTATTAGAGGACAGAGGTGTTTTAGGCACCGGTAGCCTGGAAAGGAAATGAGAGATTGGCCCTCACCTGCCTGTTTTCACTCCTAGCTTGTTTTCACTTCTAACTATGTGGCAGTACCCTAGCATCTGTGAGGGAAAGTCTTGTGTCTTTCCTGACCCTGTGAAATATTTCTAGTACCCCTTGATCTTTGTGCTCAAGTGTGCAGTCTGGTGCTGGCTATGGGTTTCCCAACTTCCATTTTTCTGGCACTAGAGGATATTTCCCTCCCCATAAGATAGGTTGTTAGATTCCCCAGCCAAGGAAGTGGGAGACTTCTTGGCTGTCATCCTCCTGACTCAACTGTATGACAAGGAGCTATTTGCCAGCATTGTTTGAATGCCTGCCTGACTTCTCTGTCCCCAGCTGTGTGGTGCGGCCCTGTTGGCTGTGGGCATCTGGGTGTCAGTTGATGGGCCATCCTTCCTGAAGATCTTTGGGCCACTGTCATCCAGTGCCATGCAGTTTGTCAACGTGGGCTACTTCCTCATCGCAGCTGGTGTTGTGCTCTTCGTTCTTGGTTTCCTGGGCTGCTACGGTGCTAAGTCTGAGAACAAGTGTGCACTCTTGACGGTGTGTCAGACCCAGTTCCATGACCAAGTAGCCCCTCACCCTTGACCAAGTAGCCCCTCACCCTTGACACCAGGCCCTGGGGAATCCCAAAATCCTACCTTGCACTCCATAGGGGCTCCCTGTCGTGTTTTTGCAGGAGGAGGGTGGATTAGGGCAAAGAGAGCATGAGGGGCCATCTTTCCCTAAAACTCAGACCCCTGTTCTCCACTCAGTTCTTCTTCATCCTCCTCCTCATCTTTGTTGCTGAGGTTGCAGCTGCTGTGGTTGTCCTGGTGTACACCACAATGGTGAGGCACTGGAATGGGTGAGGAAGACTGGGCAAAGCCCTGGGAGTGGGCTGTGGCCTGTAAATGGCCACCTTCCCAGCCAGCCCTCAACACTGGCCTGCTCCACCTAGGCTGAGCAATTCCTGGCATTGGTGGTAGTGCCTGCCATCAAGAAAGACTATGGTTCCCAGAAAGACTTCACCCAAGTGTGGAACTCTACCATGGAAGGGGTAAGGTGGATTGGGGGGATTTTTGGGTGGAGAGAAAGAGGAAGGCCCTACCAAACACCAACCCCACCTTGTCTCCAGCTCAAGTGCTGTGGCTTCAACAACTACACGGATTTTGAGGACTCGCCCTACTTCAAACAGAACCAACTCTTTCCTCCATTCTGTTGCATCAACAATATCAATAGAACAGTTGAAGAACCTTGTACCGCACAGAAGGCCCAGGAAAAGGATGTACAGGTGTGAGGGGCATAGAAATGTGGGGGCTGCTTTAATGGCCTCAGAGTAGCAAATGGAGATGAGGTGTAGGGTAGCTGCCAACTATAAATGCTCTCTCCTCTTCCCCAAGGGTTGCTTCGAACAGCTTCTGTATGACATCCGAACAAATGCAGTCACTGTGGGTGGTGTGGCCTTCGGAATTGGGGCCCTGGAGGTAAGACAACAAGGAGGCTGGGGCTGGAGTACTGATGGCCATCAGATCTGGGTTGCTTGACCCATCTGAGGCCTCTCTGGGAGAGACAGACTTTTTTTTTCCTCCTGTGTTGGTGATTAAACCCATGGCTCTGTGCATACTAAGCACATGCTCTACCACTGAGCTACACTTCCAGCACAGGAGACAGACTTCCAACAGAGCTTAATGTAGACTGGGGCAAGGGACCAACGCTTGAGGATCTCAATCATGTCCCCTCATCTCTCCCTGTTCCCTCCCACCAGCTGGCTGCCATGATTGTATCCATGTACCTGTACTGCCATCTGAAATAAGTCCACTTCTGCCTCCATCATTGCTGCTGCCACATCGGAACTGGGAAGAGGCACCATGGCACTAACAGTGTCACTGGGGCTGGAGTGGGCCTGCTCCTGTGGCTCTGAACTTGCAGCGAAATAGAGACCACCCCTTTTAGGTTGTACCTGACTTTTCCTTCTATTGGTAGACTTGGGTCCCACCTGTTACAGAGCCTTTAAGGTAGCCAGTTCCTCTGCTCATTCCCTCAGTCTGTTTCTTCCACCCTTAACAACCCCTGAGGTTAAAGGGGGCTTTTGATGATCCCAGTCTCCACTGGAGGATGAGAGAAAGGCACCCATACCTGGGCATATTCAAAATCAGCAAAGCCATAGAGCGGATATGTGTAGAAGGCACTTTAAAACCCATACATCAATTAAAATGTTTCTATTTGGACTCTGTGTATCTTTGGGGAAAGGGATTCAGCTTGCCTAAACTGCCCTCAGATTCCAGTGAGGCTGGCAACTCAGAAGCTCCTGGAAAAACTGTAGAAAAGAAGTGAGGTGGGGATTTGGGTTCTAGACCCAGGGGCAGGGGTGGGAGCCCAAGAGGGATAGGTAAAAGGGCAGTAAGGGAGTGAGAGCTGGGCCGATCTGCCTTCTTAGAATGGGGTAGGACTTTGGCCTGAAATTCTCCCCCTCTGGGTAGGGGCACTGGACTGGAAAGCTATGAAAATAACAACCTTGTGCTCAGTCATGGAGTGGGAAACAGAATTGTTATCAAGGCAATGGGAAAGTCACTCCGTAGGCTCTGGGAAATCCTCCAGTAGTCCCCATCAGAGGGTCCAAGCTGCCTTCCCACTTAGGCAAAGTCATAGATCTGTCCCAACTTGGGAATCTTAGAAAGCATTTCCCCCTGTACTGGGGATGAAACCCCAGGGCACTCTACCACCAAGCTAAATCCCGTCTGTCTATCTATGTGGAGTCAGGGTTTCACCAGTTACCAAGGCTGGCCTTGAACTTGCCATCCTCCCACCTCAGTCTCCCAAGTCACTGGAATTACAAGTGTGTACCGCCTCGCCTGCTCAACAGATCTGATCTTTTATTTAGTCCTAACCATTCCTATGCTCCAGGGTTAAAAAAGTCAAGTGACTTGCCTACGTCCAACAGTCTTCAGTGAAGAACTGAGTCTGGATTTGAACTCTAATTTTAGATCCTGTTGTGTCCTGGTTGACATGATGGTAGTTTTACTTGGAGTAGCACCTGACCAGAATGATCCTGAATATTGTTGAACAAGGCATGACAGCACAAAGGAAGGCTAGCTAGGCACAGTGGTGCATACCTACAATCCCACCAGCTAGGAAGGCTGAGGCAGGAAGATTGGGAGTTCAAAGCCAGCCTCAGCAAGTTAGCAAGGCCCTAAGCAACTCAGTGAGACCCCGTTTCTAAATAAAATATTTTAAAAGGGCTGGGGGCTGAGGGTTGTAGCTCAGTGGTAGAGCACTTGCCTAGCACCTGTGAGGTACTGGGTTTGATCCTCAGCACCAAATAAATAAAATTTTAAAAAGGGCTGGGGATGTAGCTCAGTGGGTAAGTACCTCTGGGTTCAATCCCTGTAACAGAGGGGGTGGGGTGGTGGGAATACATACAAGCACATATCACACACATAAAATAAAGGAGAAAGTAAAAAAAATAGAGGAGGAAGACTATGACAAGAGGATACAGTGCTACCAAGAAAAGCCCAACCTGATTAAACTAACTCCTTCCTTGCTTTCCTTAGACCTTATTATCTGTCTCCTAGGCTTTTCCAGGGGACCCCAGATCTATTACCTGCTTGCCAAACCCGGAAAGGAACAGCAACCTAGCCAGACTTATACAATCTGAGGTATGGTCTGTGAGGCCAAACCTGAGGCCTGCTAGTGTGCTAGGCAGGAAGAGGAGTTAATGCACCTTAGCCCTTTACCGTTCTACTACCCTGCTGGTCTTTCCCATATAACTACCCTCCCCCCCAGTCCCGCCCCACCTGTGTGGAAGCTGCAGAGGATTTGTTTGCCCAGGGCGGGTCTCTGCCTCATCATGGGTTAATTGCCCCTCAACCTGGCTGTTTTGCCATCTCATATACTATCTCTAGCTCCAGCAAACACTGAAGGCGTCAGGGTGGTGAGATATGTCCAAGTTATGTAAATGGTATCATTGCTGAGCTGGGCTCCAGGCATTGGTAGGGAGGCAGGACAGAGAACAAGGGCAGGAGTTCCAATAAGTTCTTGCCTTCCTGGTCATAACAGGCAAACCCTTTCTCAAGAGGTATTGACACTCAGATCCTGATCCTAAGCCCTTTACAGATCCTTTAAATGTCAAGTCCCCTTGCCTTGGACTATCACACATTTCCTGTGGACAATCCCACTTGTTTCCTGGTGACTCTCTTAGATCTTCCTATGCTCTTTGTCACAGTCTGGCTGAGTGAGAATCTGATGAAAACTATGGCCCTCTTCTCCAGAAAAATATCAATATGGCATTATGCATACGAAGCACCCTAAGGGCCAGACACCAGACACCCCTTGCTCCCACACCTGTCTGCAGTCCGGCCCTAGCCCCCTGACTAATGCCTGCCTAGGATCATCCCATGAAATCACCTCCTCAACCCCAGTGGCAGCCATGCACTATTTCAGTCTCAATCACTTCCTTTCCACCTTGACTAGGTTCACCTGCTCTCCCATTCCCCCCACCCCCCACCCCAGTATCCCTTTTTGTTCTTTTCTGCTCCATCTCTGGAGACAGGTGTCTGGCCCACACGGGCAAGGCAGGAACAGTCTGGTAAACAGTGGGGAAGGGGTATGGGATGACTGCTTAGAGCTCAGCTCCAAATAAGGTGGGGCTAAAGTCAAGCTGTCCTAGGGTGGAGCCTGGGGAAAAATCTTGGAGCTTGAGACTTGGGCATCCCCTGGTGGCCAAATGGGCTCAAATGGAAGATAAACCCTTGTGGGACACATACAGTAGGCTAACCCATCACCCATCCAGATGATTCTCCCTCACCTGTCTACCTCTCTATGCACCCCACCACCACCCCCCTGCCGCCACACACACACACACACACACACACACACACACAAACACAACACACCCCCAGAGGTTTTCTCCTTTTTTAATCAATGATCACCTTATCCAGTTTCAGAAATCTGGACAAAGAGGAAGCTGAGAGGGGGCCTGGTTCAGTGTCAGAGGGTCTCTGAGTGATTCTGTGTCAGCACATGGACCCCAACTGGGCCTGTTCATGGGTTGGGCACAGCCATTTCCTGAGTAAAAGCCAGTCCCACCCTCAGGGCAGTATCTCTGCCCCCTGAAAGAAATCAAGGCCCCCAGGGCAGTCAATAAATAGGTTAGATTCTGAGCCAGGCCTGGGAGGAGGGGATGTACAAGGGGAAGGATCAGCTTCCCAGGGATCCCAAAGATTCCCAGGTACTGTCCTGCCCTTCTCTGACAAGGAAGTAAATAAATAGACCTTAAACTCAGGAACAGGGGAGTTGGGACCAGGGAGCCCTCCCCTTGGAGTTAGTAATTAAGTCTCATGTTAAAAACAAACCAGCCCCAGCCCCTACCAGCATCTATAAAATCCTACAGGATGGGGTGAAGGGCTAGCCTGCCTGGGGGTACACAGTACCCAGCCCTGCAGGGTCCTGGAGGTCTCATGTCTGTTCAGCGGCTCCTGGGGCTCCCTCCTCCTTTGGGGGTGGCTCCAGGAAAATTGGGGTGACTGATGGTGGCTTCTTCACTCTGGAAGATAATACAAGAATTATGCATAGAAAAAAGGTCATTAGCTATGTCTCTCAATCCCACTAAGCCCCCATTTCCTAAGACAGAACAGGGTCACTCACGAGTAAGGGGAGGCTGGGACTCCCACCACCAGGAAGTGGTTCTTCTTCCGAAATAATCTCCAGAGGCCCCGGTGGTTGCCACGCACATCCAGGTCCCAGATATGGAGGCACTAGCAGAGGTGGAGACGAGGAGAGATGGTTCAGGGAGTTGAAGCGCCACTGAGGACCCAGCAACCACCTCAATCTGTAAGAGGTGGCATCTTCTGGACCATGAATTTAGACAAGGGGGGTGGAGGAGGGGTTCTGAGAGCATGGAAAAGATCCCGAGGTTGAAGACTCCAGAACAAAGGCTCTCTGCATCTTGGGGCATGTGTTCAGGGAAACTGTAGTATTAGGGCACCTTGGCAAGCTGGGTCCAGGTGGTGAAGTCGTCCTCTTTCTCCATTCGGATAAAGGCCACAAAGGTGTGGCCCTCTGTGTCTGGCAGGAAGGAATCTTCACAAGGGTCCTTGCTGTGGTCCAGAACTTCAGCCTCACTGCAATGGAGGGTGGAGTGGTAAGGCCAAGGCAGGGCATGCTCTAGGTGTGTCTGTCACACTGGGTCCTGGGCTTGGTTTAATGCTCTGTTGTTGCCATCATGAAATTCTTAAGAATAACTAGGGATCATGATTTTCATTTTACATAGAGCCCCACACATTATGGAGCCAAAAATCCCAGTATTTAACTGCTTACTCCCTGCCACATGTGCCAAATACCCAAGGTCTTACCTGAGTAGCCTGTGAATTTCCACTTCATAAGCTTCTTTCTTCAGACTGGAGGGGAAGGAGAAACGAGTCAGGGGAGGGGAGCAGGTCCTCAAGTCCCATGGGTAGCAATGGACAGGGCAAGGGGTCACATGGGAAAAGGAGAATGCAGGTCTGGGATGAAGACAGAGGTCCCAGGTCTGGAAGGGACCAAGAACAGGTTATCAGATCCCCTAGCTCTTCCCCTTACCCTGTTGCCAGCCCCCACCTGTCCACATTCCGAAGCTGGACACCGGGAACCGTGTTGAACTTGTGCTTCTTGAAGTAGGCCTCCTGGAGTGGGTATGAGGGTGAAAATCAGGGGCTCACAATGTCTGACCTATGCCTGCTCACTAACCCACCATAGATCTACAAGACCCACAGATGAAGTCTGGGTCTAGGAAGGGCCCTCTGAGTTCTTTCTGACTCTTCGCAGCATCCTTGGCCAGTTCTTACTACTTTAATTTGGGCTCTGCCATTATTGGAGAGCTCATTCTGACAGGGCAGCTCATGCTAATAACTGTGAGTCAGTCACTGTTCCCAGTGGCTCTCCCTGGGCCTGTTGTGCTAGAACCAGAGAAGCCAGAAACAAGCCCTGCAGAAGTTGGTGACGAAGGTGAGAAGGGAAAACCTGCTCTCTACTGAGAGTGACCTAAGGAAAGTGCCTGACCCTCTTTGGGAGATGAGTAAGGCTCTTGTATTAACTAGTCTCTGGAGGTCTTTCTGGCTTCTAGGAGGTCCAAACTGAATCCATTCCTTTGAGTTGGGCTATCTCAAGGGCCCTCTCGCTGTAACTGGGGGATGGACTTCAGCATAGCCAGGTAGGATGTGGGGGTCTGGGGATCTCCCAGACCCTACCTCTTGAAAGGATAGAAAATCACAAAACTTACAGGGCTGGACCAATGTTTAGAGGCAGAAATACCCTCCTCACACCCACAGACTAGTGATAAGAATAGTAATAATACTAATAACCCTTATCTAATGCTTACAGTTCAAAGCATTTTACATTATTTACATTTAAATATTAACTCATTTAAACCTCGTGACTCTATGAGGTAGGTAGTATTTTTATTCTCATTTTACATATAAACTGAAGCAAAAACAGGATAGTAATTTTCTTGAAGTGACAGGCTTATTAAGTGGAAGAACTAGAATACTCCAGAGTCCCTGTTCTGGACCATCACGCCATACTGTGCCTATACTCCTGCATCCCACTCACATGGAAGTAGCCATTCATGTTGAGGCCCACAATGCCAAAGTGGTAGGATCGGGAAACATCGGGGATGATGCACTCTCGGCCCCGGCGCTGTTCGGGCATTCGCATCCACATGTCCCAATCCCAGAGCTGAGGGTGTGTGAAAGATTATGAAGGTCAGGAGTTTTGGCTAGCAGGGAACTCCAGCCCATACGCCCTGCCCTGCCAGGTACCTTTTCTGGAGTGGGCCATTTGGGCTCAAGCTCCTCCTTGTACAAGGATCTCCTGAGCACCCAGCCCAACCCAGGCATGGTTTCCACACGGTACAGTAGTGCTGGGTCTTCAGCTGTGTGTTCATACCCCTGGGGACAGGGGACCATTGTGGGAGGGAGGTATTAGCTCAGGGCCTCTGGAGACTTCCCTAACCTCTATTCACTCAGCTTACCTGGTCATTCCAGGCAGAGATGCAGTACAGGCTGTCATCTTCCTCCAGCAGGTGGATGGACTGGCTTAGGAAACTGAGAGAGCCAGTATCCAAGAATTCAGAGGGGATAAGGATAAACCCAGTCATACAGTACTGCAGGAAGAGCTAGAACTGGGACTCAGCAGTCAGGTGTCCAACCCAGATCCCCACTCACTGTCAACATTCATCCCTTCTACATCACCCCAACTCTGTCTTTGCTTAGGCTTTTCTCCCACTTTTAGCTCACTTTCTCCAGAAAGTTCTCCAAGACAACTTACTGCCTTCTCTGGACACCCCATCAAGCAAAAGTTTCCATGTGGCTTACAGATGCTACAATGGTGGGCCATCCCCCTTACCTGAAGAAATCCACAGCAATGTCCAGGTCCTCTTCCAGAACCACAGCAAACTTGGCCTCCTGCAGGGGTCAGGGGATATCATAATTCCAAGGAACCTTCTCCCATCCTGTGGTCTCCTCCCCCTTCCCACTTCTTAGGTACCACTACCCTTGTTTTTCAGATCAGGAAGATAAGGCTTAGTGAGAGGAAGCACTTACTACATGATAGGACTAGACTTATGTTCATGTACCCTTTCCCCAGGCCCAAGAGTTGTAACCTTAGTACTCACCGGGAACAGGTTGAAAGTGGCAGTGAGACTGGCCTTGTAGTGCTGGGTGGAGAACGGGAATAGGTCACATGAACTTTGGAGCAGAGGGCAGGACTAGTTGTCTATCCCCACTTCCATCCTTGCCTAAGCAGTACCTGAGACACGCGGGCATTCTTGATGCTGATGGGAGTGTGCTGGATGCCCCTCAGACCAAACAGTGCCACCACATCCATTGGTTCCTAGGGGACATGGCCACTGGTATGATGTGAGCCACTTCCCCATGCCCATCTCTAAGGGCCTTAATAAGCCAAGCCCTTTACATTTTACAGCCCTCGCCTGAGCTGCTGCCTTTAGCAGTCCTCAGCAATCACTGCTGCTCAGGGCACACAGCCCTGTGTCAGGCTCTGCTGAAGGCTCTCCCATCCCCCACTCACCTCATAGTAGCCATCGATGAAAACTGTTATCATCTGTGGAGACACCCCCTGGGCTGACAGCAGAGAGCGCAGCATCCTGGGGAGTCCAGGGATGGGTTAGGGCTTCTCTGTCCTCTCAACTCAGGGCACCCCATTTATAAATGGGCCCTAATTCCCCATGGTCACCCACATAGGTAAATGCCCACTTCAAGGGTTCCTCCTGCAGGAAAATGAGCTAAGCACCCTCCCACTTGCTAAGCATCCTCCTGTTCAGTGCTGGGTATGGCCCACTCCCAGGCTCACCTGTATAGGTAATTGGGTCGGTTTCCTGCAATGACAGCCACGGGTACATTGAGGACCTTATTGTTTGGGAGCTGTGTTGAGAAACAGCTTTTAGCTCTTACTTTATTGCTCCTACAAATTGGGATCCCAATTTAGGGAAGAGTTCTCAGTGAGGTGGGGAACTACAGAACAACAAGAAAGGGACAGAGGGTCTTCCATGTTCTGGCCTGTCCACACATGCAGCCCAACTCCAACCCTGGGCCTTACTCATATAGCTCATCTGTTCCTCCCCACCCTGTCTTTCAGAGCTCAGCCTGGTTTCCTCCCAGACTTGGGTAGAGAAAGCCTAAGCTGGGCCCTTCCTAGGGCCCCTTGCAGGTAGGAAGAATTCCAAACCTCACTGCCCAATCCCCACTCACCGGGTCAGGGCTGAACTCAATGGGTGTGGGGTCCTTGCAGCTGCACACACTCCCATACCCCTCAACTTTGCTACAGAATCGCCTGCGGCGGCGGTTCATCTCTGTGTCAGCCCAGTGGCACTCTGCCTCTGAGGAAGGGATGGGGTTGACAGGATGGGCACATGAAGCCAGTTTAAGGCGCCCCGGGCACCAGTCATGGGATAAAGCCCCATAAAGAGAATCCCGATGCCAATTCCCTGCCCAGACACTCCATAGCCCAGCCCCCACTAACCCCACCTTCAGCTGAGCTCAGTGGCACATCTGTCTTCAGCAGGACTGGGTCTCCCCAGGAGGAGAGGGCAGGCGACTTAGAATGTTTCTCCCCAAGGACAGGACCTGGTAAGGGGCACGAATGAGGGGTGGTGGGAGCCTGGATTCCAGGGGAGCCTTTTCCTATCTCCCTGCCCACTTTGATCCAACCCACTGCCACTGTTCTTATATGTCCCCATCCCACCCCACCCCATCTCCTGGGGTTCTGGTCCTCCCTTGATAAAACAGGGTGGATGGCTTCTGGTGCCAGCACCTCCTTTTCGTCCCACGAAGGCCCAGGTGTCCCTCCATCCCAGGGCAGGGCCGGCCTGGCTACCCAGGCTCCTCAGCAGAGCCTTGGCTGTGTCTTTGAGGTGGAAGGAGCCCTCGTCCTGGGGGATCAGAGAATGTGGTCAGCCTGACAAGTATGGTTCCAGGAAACCTGGCCTCACAGAGCACCAATTACATATCCAGCACTATGTAAAAATTTTTTACTTAAATGAGCTCATTAAGTGATCACAACGACCCTCTATGGTCACTAGATTTCACACATAAGAAAACTGAAGTGGAGTGAGGTGGCGGTGTCTGCCTGTTGCCCCATCTACTCGGGAGGCTGAGGCAGAAGGATCACCTGAGTCCAGGAGTTCAAGTCCAGCTTAGGCAATATGGTGAGACGCCGTTTCAAAAGGGAAAAAGGAAAATGAACACCGAAGGCTTAGAGAGAGTTGAGAATGATCTTACGGTCACCCAGATAATAAATCCTTACCATAATCCCACTCAATCTGTCCCTGACACCTTTCTGCCCTCTTTTCCCCCCGTTCTTCTCCCGTCCCTTATTCTGCTCCAGCTCCGCTCTTTGCTGTTCCTCAAGCTTGCCAGACACTTCCCTCCACTGGGGCCTTTGAACTTGCCTCTCTTTCTACCTAAATGTTCTTCCTCCAGATAGTCACTTGGCTTACTCCTCACTTTCTCCAGTCCTCTGCTCACCGATTTTCTCCTGACAGGGGCCCTCCCTTTTTAAAATGCAACCCTGCTTTTCTGCCTGTCTTCTCCTTCATCTAAGTAGTTTCCTAACATCATAGACTTATTTGGCTGTTTTTTGTTGATTTTATTCCGCTAGAATATAAACTCTATGGGGTAGGGATGCTGGCTTATTTCCCATTTTATCTTCAGCACCCAGAGCAATGTCTACCACATAGTAGGTGCTTAAAAACTGTTTGTTGAACTAACAGAAATGCCAGGGTGAGGACTTGAACATGAGTCACCTTTCTCCAGAGGTTCTTCCCACTGTGCGTTATCATCAGTGGACAGACTCCAGGGCCATACATAAGGGTGGAGCTGAGGGCACAGAGAATAGGGCCCTGGCAAAACCACTGACCTTGACAGTGCAGATGAGCACTCGGCCAGGCGCCACCATGTTGAGGAACAGCACCATGGCCTCATCCTCATGAGGTGAGTATGTGTCGAACACACGTTTTGCCATCACATGGCCCTGGCAAGAGACATACCTCTCATGAGTTAGTGTCACCAGCAATGAGAACTCAGCTTCAGTCCTCTGGGTCCCCACCTTTAGAATCTCACCGTGGCCTGGTTGAGGACGATGACATGGATGCCCCGGCCCTGCTCCCGGGCCTCATCCTCCAGTACCTATACAGTGACAAAGAAAGTCCAACTCTTCACTCTGGCATTCAAGATGTTTGTTTTATGAGTGCTTAAAGCACCAGCTGCACAAAACCTCCCCTCCTGCTTATGCCACTGTTCACAGTATTAACTCAGCTTGAAGTCTGCCTCTTCCAGAAAGCCTCCTAGTACCCCCATCAGAAGAGATCACAGCCAGGTGCAGCAGTGCACACCTGTAATGCCAGAGACTCAGGAGGCAGAGGCAGAAGGATTATGTGTTCAAAGCCAGTCTCAGCAGCTTAGCAAGACCCTAAGCAAATAAAAAGGGCTGGGGGTGTGGCTGAGTGGTTAAGCACCCCTGGGTTTAATGCCCAGTACCAGAGAAAAAAGACAAGATCACATCTTTCTACAACCCTTCTCTCATCACTTCTTCACTTCCATTGCTCTTCACTTCATTCTGGAGATAACAGTCCACCAGACTGCGTCCCTCCAGGTAGGGCAGATCCCCAGTGCCCAGCCCAAGGCTAAGGCTAAGGCCAAAGGAGGGAACAAGAAGTAGTTATAAAATAATAAATCAAGAAGAAACAGTGGCACATGCCAGGACTTGGGAGGCCGAGGGAGGAAGACTGCAAGTTTGATGTCAGCCTTAACACTTCAGCAAGGCCCCAACCAACTTAGTGTGACCTTGTCTCAAAACAAAAATAAAAAGGATGGAGGATGTAGCTCAGTGGTAGAATGCCCCCGGGTTCGATCCCTGGTACTCTCCTCTCCCCCCCCAAAAAAAGAAATCGATAAATTAATCAATCAGTGAATAAATAGCCTACTAATACTAATTATCACTTTTGAGATCTCAATACATATAAGGCACTTCACATTACTTTTTGCTTAGTCCTGAAAAGCAGAAATCATTGGTTTCAGTCTACAGACAAGAAAGTAGGGATTCCAAAGTCACAGAGAGAAATTGGCGTAATTGCAATTCCCACTCAGGCAGTGGACCCTGCAGCCAGTGGACCTTGCCCTGGAATGGAGTGACTGCACCAGACCCCGGCCCACTCACTGTGGTGCCATCCACTGCCACATATACTTTGCTGCGGCTTGAGTACACCTCCACATCCAGGACTCGCCGGGGACCACTGCCTCTGCGTCGTGGGGGCTCCAGGCGACCCAGGGTCTCATCTGTGGGGGTGCAACAGGTCATGGGCATAGTCTTGCCAGTGGGGTCACCCCTTGGGATCTGCCTGCCACTGTTGCCCTGAGATCCCAGGGGTACCCCCTACCCCATCCTCTGCCTGGCCCCACCATAGTCTTGCTCTGGCTCCAGGTCTTCACTTGCTTCACTGATTGCTCGTCGAGTGTCCAAGATCAACTTGATGTTGACAATGACAGTCACCAGCAGGAAAAGCACGGCCCCTGTCTGAGGGAGAGGTGGGATGACTGAGGCACACCTCCTCCAGATCATAAAGGGTCTTCCTGAAAGGAGGGCCTTGGCTGCAGTGAGGACACAGGGAGAACCTGGGATCCTTCTCTTCCTCTGCCTACTCTTCTTTCTGGACCAGAGCCTAGAGTCATTGTCACCTCCTCCAGGAAATCTCACCTGACCCTTCCCCCTGTCAGGACCCTCCCTACCCAGTGCTCTTGTATTCCTCCATTTGAGGTCTTGATTTCCTTGGTCCCCTCCACAGTTAGTTCCTAGAGATGGTGTCAGGCCCAGAGAACCACGGTGGAGATCAAAAGACCTCGATCCTAGCCCTAATTTCTTGACAGATGTATGTCCCTGGACAAAGCCTTCCTGATCAGACTTCAAGTTTCTGTAAGAAGCCTAGAAGGTTGGATTTGGGTTCCAATTCCAGAACTCTGGGTCTAATCCACTACTGGTAGGGGCATGACACATAGAGGTTTCCCCTCAAAGAACTTGTTGCTCCTTTCTGGTTGGAGGTTGCTACCGGGGACCTCAGAGGGACATCTGGGACATCTCTATACCTGACAGAATCTCCGCAGGGTCCGCTGATTTGTCAGTTTATACTTCCAGGTAAGATACCAGCTCCGCTTCTTCCTAGCCCCAAAGGGCTTGATGAGGGGGCTGGGCTTCCAGTCATCCATACCGGATTTGGGAGTCACCACTGTCCTGGCCAATCCATGACTTCAGGAATCTGAGGGGACCAGAGGGTCACATGGAGTAAGGTGCTCCTCCCAAAAGTCTGATGCCTTCTGGAGAAATGAAGCTCTCTCAGCAACTCCTCCCTGCAAACACCCATGCTGTGTGACCTGGGGAAAGTGGCTCAACTTCTCTGGGCCTGGCAGGAAAACATTCAGAGGGGCTGGATCACCTGGAAATTCCCTGGGGTTGGGGGAACTATCTAAGTCAGGGCTGCTGAGGGTACCGGGGGTGTAGGCCATATAATTGACTTTCAAGGTTCATCAGACCCTAAAAGTCCTTCCTAATCCTCGGGTGGGCAAAGAACAGCGACTTTCCCCGCCCCAGTCCTCCACCCTCTTCCCATCCTATCTGGCTCGGTTCTTCTCCTCCCAGGGTTCAGGGCCGCCCGAAGGCTCGGGAGACCTACTCTGGCCGCGTCACCCCTCCTGGACCCCAGTCTGGAGGGACTCACCGCTCAGGGGCCCCGGGCCCCGCTCGGGCGCCCTTCGGGCCCGCACGGTTCAGCCCCGCTCACCGCGGCCTCCGCCTCCTCCATGCCGCTCGCGGCCCGGCCCCGCCCCGGCCCGGCCGGCCCGCCCCCCCGCTTCCGCCGCCGCCGCCGCCGCCGCGGGGTGAGAGGGCGGCGGGCGGTGCTTAGGGCGGTGGCCGCAGTCGGATGTCTGAAGCCTGCGAAGGGGGCGATGCTTAGACCCTTCTTCGCGGCTCCACAACCCCGTGGGCCGGTGGGCTGCTGGCCCAGAGCGGCCCGCACCCCGGCCTTGCCGGAGGCACCCGATTCAGGTGCGAGTCCCCACCTTGGACCAGATCACTCTGCACGCCAGGGTTAAGGGGTCTGCCGGGCTCACACGCTGCCTCTCCGCCTCAGCTGTTCCTGGGCAAGGTGTTAACCAGGCCGAGGGCATGTACAGCTTTTGGAGCAAAGAGGAATTAAAAAACAGGTTCTACTACTGTTCTGGGCACTTTACTTATACTAACTCATTCTTTTCCACAATTCAGGAGGTGGGACTATTATTATCCCCATCTTAGGTTAAGAAAATGAAGCCCAGTTTCACAAATTGCAGGAGAGCTGGAATTGAAACCCAGGAGGTCCAGCTCCAGATTCTGCTCTTAACTACTGCACTATACTGACTATAATAATTCAGAGTTGTGAAGTTTGAGATGATACACATAAACCACACAGTGGTTCTCAAGCTTTAGCTTGCATCAGAATCACTTGGAACGTTTGTTAAAACACAGAAAACTAGTTTCTCTCTCCTACCTAGAGTTTTAGATTCAACCTGGGGTAGGAGGTAGATTGGGAGATTTGGAGTTTTACTTTTTTCTTTTTCTTTCCTTTTTTTTTTTTTTTTTTTTAAGTGCGGGCACGGTACCTAGGGCCTTGCTATATCCTAAGCACACTCTCTAGACCACTGAGGTAAACCTATTCCCTGATATTGCTCCTTTTTTTCTTTCTTTCTTTCTTTCTTTTTTTTGTACTGGAGATTGAACCCGGTGGCTCTTTACCACTGAGCTACAACCCAGGTTCTTTTTATTTTTCATGAGACAGGGTCTTGCTAAATTGCTGAGTTTGGCCTCGAATTTGCCATCCTCCTGTCTCAGTCTCCCCAGTAGCTGACTTTGCAGGTTGTGCCACCACCAGGCACATTTTTGCATTTCTAACAAGATTCTAGGTGATGTGGATACTTGTTTGAAGTGATTGGGAAGCCATGGAACCATTTTAGGCAGGAGAATCATATAATCTGATTTATATTTTAAGAGAACTTTTACTGTTTTTCGGAGAATGAATTGAAAAGAGACAGAAGCCAGAACACCAACACCAGATATTTTTTTGAACTCTCCCTATTCCATCTGCCTTCTGCATATTGGGATGGTACTCCCAATATATTAACAGCGCTTGTTTTAGGAGTTGAGGCAATAGGTGATTTTTTCTAACAAATATGTATTAAAATATAAGAAAACCCAACACATTTTATTAGTATTTGAAAAAGATGTCCTTAAACTGGGTGTGGGGGTGCACACTTGTAATCCCAGATACCCAGGCAGGAGGATGGCAAGTTCAAGGCCAGTCTGAGCAATTTAGTGAGACCTTGTCAAAAAGGGGTGGTAGGCGGGGTTGGGGAGGGAGGGGTTGTGGGGGGGTGGATGGTGGGCTGGGGGGAAAATGTGCTGGGGATGTAACTCAGTGTTAGATCACTTGCCCATTATGTAGAAAGCTTTAGGTTCAATCCCCAGTACTAAATAAATGTAATCAGTCACTTGTCTGGTCAGTCTTACTTCCTAAAGAGTCTTTTATTCTGGTCTAATTGTCTCCAACTTTACAACCAGACCCTGATCCAGTGGTTGGTTTCTTGTCTTCCAACTAGTCTCCTTGACTCCAGATTTTTGCCACTCCAATCCTTTCTTCTTGCAAAATCCAGAGTAATTTTTTAAAAAGGTAAATATTCTTTCTATCTTCCTTAAAACCTTTCATAGATCAAAAATAAATACTAAGGAAAAATATGTTACTTAAAATTACAAAGATAACCATTAGATAAACTAGAAATGATGGAAATAAATAGTGCCAATGGCAGAAGGGAAATAGAATTAAATCCATATATTCAAATTTCTCTTTTTTTTTTTTTTTTCCTCTTTCCCCCTGTGGTACCTCCTGGGGTGCTCTACCACTGAACCACATCCCCACCTCCTTTCATTTTCCATTTTGTGACAAGGTCTCACTAAGTTGCTGAGACTGGGAGGATGATCTTGCTAAATTGCTAAGGCTGGCCTTGAACTTGTGATTCTCCTGTCTTAGCCTCTGGAGTAGCTCTGATTACAGGGCTGCACCACCACACCTCACATCCATATTTACCTTAATAGGAAGTCAGTAGACAGTGTTTTACATTATGAAGCAGTGGTATAAGTCTATTATTTAGAATTATGGGTGTAAGCACCAGGAAAAAAAAGTGGTTGCCTCTGGGAAGTGGGACAAGAGGTGGGAAAAGACAGGCAGGACAGGGCTCTTTTTATTTTTATTTTTTCGGTACTGAGAATGAACTCGGGGACACTTTACCACTGAGCTACATCCCCAGTCCTTTTCATTTTTTATTTTGAGACAGGGCTTCACTAAATTGTTGAGGGTCTTGCTTAAAATTGTTGAAGCTGGCCACAAACTTGAGATCCTCCTGCCTCAATCTCTGGAAGTGCTGGGATTACAGGCATTCACCACTGCAGCTGGCAGTAACCATTGTTTCATTGTAAATCCTTCTATAATCCTGGACTGGAATGACTTGGATTAAAAACTGAAACAAAGCTGGGCGCTGGGGTGCATGCCTTTAATCCCAGAGGTTCTGGGAGGCTGAGGCAGGAGCATGAAGAGTTCAAAGCCAGCCTCAGCAAAAGAGAGGCTCTAAGCAACTCAGTGAGACCCTGTTTCTAAATAAAATACAAAATAATAGGGCTGGGGATGTGGCTCAGTGGTCAAGTGTGCCTGAGTTCAATCCCCAGTACCCCTCCCAAAAAAATCCCAAGCAACAAAAAAAGCAACATAAACATTTTTCAACAACATAAAGTTTTTCATGGCTCCTCATTGCCTGTAAAGTCAAGTCCAAACACCTTAGAATCATATTCTGTAGCCTTGTTACTCAAGACTATGGCACTCAAACCACCAGGATGGACATCACCTGGGAGCTTGTTAAAAATGCAGAATCTCAGGCTCAGCCCCAAGTTCACTGAATCAATCTGCTTAATAATTAATTAGTAATAAGCATTATAATTATTAAGCATTATTAGTCATTTTATTTTATTTTTTTGAGAAGGGTGTTGTTCAGGCTGTCCTTGAACTCTTGAGCTCAAGTGATCAATCCTACTGTCTCAGCCTCAGACTAGCTGGGACAATAGGCCATTACCACAAGACCCAGCAGACCTGCATTTTAACAAGGTGGGTAGAGGATTCATACCCAGAGTAAAGCTTAGGGAGTATCTTGCTGGTAAGCAGGTGCAGAGTGAAGCCCTTCAGCTTTAATACAGGTTGCTCTCCACTGGTCAGAGCTTTACTTTCTACTCCTTCAGTCTGAATTCTAGCCAATGAGAGGTGGTGTGAATGACTAGCTAAATTCTAGCCCCTTTTTAGATCCAGCTCATTTACTCCAGTAAGCTTTCAAAATCTCTACAGCTGTCTGTTACCAGGATTCTTTGAACTCCCATATCTCTGTTTGAGGTTGTTAGTCTTCCTTCTGCAAACACTTATTAGGCACCTACTGTGTGCCTAAGCTGAATTCAGGGCTAGGGTAAGGAGAAGCGCCGAGCTCTGTGAATGCGCTTTAAGGTCCAAATTCAGGATAGCCCAGCCCCAGCTATCCAGGGCCAGAGGTTGTGTGCGCAGCACTCGAATATATATCTACACCCGGCTTCGCGCGGCTTTTCTGAGTGTTACGGCGCCCTCCTCCCACCCCCGCGCCGCGCGGGCGGGGACCCACCGGTTCCGCTCGGTATTTGCCGGTGGAGAAAGAGGACCCCCGCGAGCGGGACCCCGGCGTTTGGCTGCCCAGCCCGGTTCAGGCTTGGACCCGCATGGAGGGGACCGTGGAGTCCCAGACGCCTGACCTGCGAGACGTGGAGGGCAAGGTGGGCAGGAAGACCCCTGAAGGACTGCTTCGCGGGCTGCGAGGCGAGTGGGAGCCGGGAACCTCGGGCGCGCTGCTGCTCCCGGGGGCGCCCAGCAGAAGCCACGGCCTGGGGGACAAGATCATGGCGCTGAAGATGGAGCTGGTGAGTGTGGGCGCCACAGGCCAGGGGACAGAGTCCCCAGGGCCGAAAGGGACCTACTCAAGTCCCCAGAGTTAGGCTGGAAAGGAAGGAGTTAAAAACTCAGCACTTAACTCCTCAGGCTCCCTCCTGGATCAGTCCATAAACCCTGGGGTGGAGGTAGAGTGACGTCTATTAATTGTCCCCCAAGAATGAGTGGAGTGTTTGATGGGTCCTGAGGACTGTGCGTAGGAGGTACTAGATCTTGGAAGTTTTTTCTGCCCAATAATTAGGAGAGGAAGGCAAGGGCTGGGAAGTATTCAGAACCTCGCATTTCAAATTCAGACCCCTCCCCATAGGGTACACCTATTCTCCCAGCCCCCATTTAAGACAACCAGGTATTTTCTCCTCCTACAAACTGGGAAAGGGTTTGGCTCCTTTGAGGCCTGGAATGTTTGTGAAAATATTCAGCACAGAAGAAATTTAGGTAAGGGTATATCTGCCCTCTACGAAGTGCCTAGACGAACATCTTCCTTTCCTCAACGTCTCTCCCGTTTCACTTAAAACACTTGAAATTTATAGGATCATAGCAGAGAGTAGGAGCATCATTATTGCTGATCCTTCACCTGGACTCAGTTGCCTGCCCTGCAATCTCTAGGATACTGAATATTTGGATCTCATCTGTACCTTCTTGGGAGGAAGAGGAAACAGCAGCCCTCCCCTGTCTCCTGGAGTTGCTGATCTAGATTCAGAGCCAAGAGGGCAGCTGGGGCCCCAGCAGGCTCCCCAAAGCTCTGGTTCCGGTGAAGGGGGCGTGATTTACACCTGCTACCACTTTGCAGCCAGTTCTGAGGAACTGAGGAATTGCCAGTTGCATCCTGGCCCAGAACCAGGAGCCCAGAGCGAGTATGTCAGCTAATAAGTCTTCCTGGAGCCCCACTGTGTGCCAGCACTGCCAAGCTGCTCTGGGAGGGAGCAGAGGAATGAGGTCTTTTGAGAGCTCCCAGACCAGCCAGGGCTCTCACCCACTGGGAGAAAACAAGCTTGGAGATCCTGGTGGGTGGAGCAGTCAGGAGTTCCCTGGGGGCAGGACTTGAATACCAAGTGTGCACTTGGCCTTGAAGGTTGGAGGTGGGTGCCAAATTCTCCAGAGCAGGGCTGGGACTGTATTCACTTCAAGGAGTGCCTAACTTTGCCTCATTGTACAAACTTTAGCTCAAGTCCAGAAAGATAGGCATCATGCTGAATGCCTTCCTGATATTCTCTCTCCTTTTTTCTTTTCTTTTCTTTTTTTAATTGGTACTGGGAATTGAACCTAGGGACCTTTACCACTGACCTTTTTATTTTGAGACAGGATCTGGCTAAGTTGCTTAGGGCCTCGTTAAATTGCTGAGGCTGGTCTCAAACTTGGAATCATCCTGCCTCAGCTTCCAGAATTGCTATAACACAACTTAGGGCTTTGCATATGGGAGGCAATTACTCTTACCACAGAGCTACGTCCCCAGCCCTTTTTATTTTTTATTTTGAGTCAGGGTCTTGCTAGGTGCCCAGGCTGGCCTGGAACTTGTGACTCTCCTGCCACAGCCTCCTAAATAGATAGGGTTACAGATTTGTGCCACCGCATCTGGTTTACATGATGTTCTCTCAGTCTTCATGGCAGCCTTGTTAGATAAGTGATATTTTATAGATGAGGCACAGAGAGGTTAAGTAATTGCCCAAAGTCATACAAAAATAAAAACCAAAGCTAGGATTTGAACCCAGATCATCTGACCACATTTTATATCTTAACCATTGAGACCTGCCTTGTACCAGACACTTTAAGCACATCTTGTGTTATTGAAATGAGAAAAGTAGTCATTGTTTCCCCATGCTTGCAGATATTTAAGGGCTTGCCTGGACTCACACAGGGAATCTGGAACCACACCTCATTTCTCTGCTTCTCACTCTTTTCCGACTTGGTGAAGACTACCAGATTATGAACTTTAAGGTGGTACATTTAACTTGTTGATTTGTCTCTCGGTGTTTTTGACCCACCTGGCCTGGGGCCTAAGGCTGCCCATGGTTGGGACAGGGGAGGGAGCCTTTTGGGGGCCAGAACAAGGAGGGGATCCCTCGCCCTTTCCTTTCTCCCTCTTTCAGGCCAGGATGTTATTGATCTCTTCAGGCATTCTGCCCTGCCCACTGGTTGTGCCCAGGAAGGACAAGGGGCAGAGCAGGGGATTTCCCTTGGTGTCACTGGAGTCAGGATTGGTCCAAACCCTTTACGAACTGTTCTTCATTTGCCCCTCTCCCTCTCTCCTTGTACGGAGAGGGGCAGGCCTGCCCTTGAGGCCGAGGTCAGTCCTGCCTGTGGGCCTTCCCACTCCTGCTTAGCTGCCCTAGACAGAGGCTGAGTGAAGAGCTAGAGTCTGGGATTTGTGGGAATGGGAAACAATGGCCAACTCCCCTCCTCACTTCTCCCACCCAAATAACTGTTGTTATGACAACCCACCTCCACAGAGCAGTTTGTGGAAAAGCTTCAGGCAGGGAAGGGGAAGGCATGGGTTCAAGTCTTGGTTCTGTTCCTGAGTCATTTTGTGATCTTGAGCAAGGCCCTGTCTCTCTCATGGCCCTAGTATTTCTGTCTCTTGGAGGGGGAAGTAGGGGAGAATGGTGGAACTAGATGATTTGCAAGAGCCTTTCTAGTAACAATAATCTGAGAATCTCAATTCCCCACCTGGGAGCTAACACTTAGGCTGAGCAATGAGGGAGCCATACCTGGGACTTTGGGCCTGGGCAGAAAGTCTGATATGCATATGGGGAGGGTTGGGAGACTTGAATTCCCCTGGGAGAGAGTGAGTTCCGGTAGCCTCTAAAACTGCATCTCTCCTGAGCTGATATTCCCTGCTATTTCCAAAGAGATGGTATGAAATGACTTTCTTTTTCTGGCGAGAAAGCCTTGCTTTCTTCTATTTTGGGGAGTGATGTTGTCACAGTCAGGGAATCCCACTGTCACAAGATTATAGAATCTGGTCCTTAGATTCATTTCACAGCAGCACAGTACCACCTAGTCCCCTGAATTCTGGGGACCATCAGAGGGGTCAGATAGTAGAGGAAAGAGGATCACAGGACTGAGTGTGACCTACCCGACACTAGGGAGAGTGCCAGAAATGAATTGGGCAGGACTTGCTCTCAGAAGAGCTCACAATCTGCGTTAGGGAAGAAGGGAAACAGACAACTCTAGTACAGGATGAGAAGTGCTGCTGGAACCCAGGGAGAACCTCCTGGAAGTCTTGATCGTGGAGTAACATGGGTTTCTGCCACTTGGAATTGGAGGGGGTATATCCTGTAGTTGGAATGCTTCTCTCCACATTTTTGTCTGGCTAAGTCTACCTCCTACCTAACCTTCAAGTCTCATCTGACATCCATTATCTAGGAAGCATTTCCGGCCTCCCTCCATTGAGTTATGGCACTAACTTAACAGCCCTCTGTGTCACATTGTTTCCTACAGCATTTGTCACACTGACTTTGTGGGGCAGGGTATTGAGGATTAAACCCACTCTACCTTTGAGCTACATCGCCAGCTCTTTTTTATTTTTTTTTTGAGACAGGATCTCACTAAGTTACTGATGCTGGCCTCAAAGTTTTGATCCTCCAGCCTCAGCCTCCTGAGTCCCTGGGATTACACGCATGTACCATCATGCCCAGCTTGTCACACTGAATTTTAAGGTCTTGCTTCATTGTCTTATCTAACCCACAAGACTGAACCCTCTGGGGTCAAGAAATGGTGGCTTTTCTCCTTTGTCTAACACAGTGCCACACCTGCAAGAAACATTCAATAAATATTTGTCCTGTGACAGATTAATTTTTTTCTTGAGGAAGGGCAAGGTAAACTTCCTAGAGGAGGAGGCATTTGAGATTATCCTTGAAGACTGAGCAAAGTCAGTCAGGAGGGCAGACTCAACACATTCACTTACCTCCATCGATTCCTGAAATTCCATGAAAGAGCCAGTAGAAAGATTATTTTAAAAAGGCATGAGGCCATTATAACATTATGACAATGAGAATAAAGGGAGAAGGTGATAGGAACAAAAGTTTGGAAGCTCATAAAGCAGAAGAAAAGTGGTAACTAACTCAGACCTCAAAAAAACTGAATCCTAAAGAATAAAAGATATATATATATATAATATATATATATATATATCTTTTTCTTTTTTTTTATTTTTTAAAAGCAAGCTGAATCCCAGGCTAGCAGTAGGGCAGACTGAAAAGCAACCCATTTTGCACTAAAAAACTCTCAAAGAATTGGTGCAATGGTACACACATGTAATCCCAGTGACTCACTTGTGGAGGCAGAAGTAGGGGGTGGTCACAGTTGGAGGCCAGCCTGGACAACTTAGCAAGACTCTGTCTCAAAAAATTAAAAGGTCTGGTGATGGGCTGGGATTCTGGCTCAGTTGTAGAGTGCTTGCCGAGCACGTGTGAGGCATTGGGTTAGATCCTCAGCACTACATAAAAATAAATAAATAAAAATAAAGGTATTGAGTCCATCTGTAACTAAAAATATATATTTTTAAAAAGGTGTAGTCAGTTGATAGAGTGCTTGCCTTGCAAGCACAAGGCCCTGGGTTCAATCCCCAGCACCACCAAAACAACAACAACAACAAAACAGTGTGGTGATATAGCTCAGTGCTAAAGTGCTCAAAGATTTAATCCTCAGTACTAAAAAAAACCCAAAAAAACAAAGAAATGCAAAACAAAATAAACAAAAAACTCTCAAAGGTCTTAGGAGTTGAAGCACCAGGTATTTCTGGACCTTGGAACACAAGAGGTGCTGAAAACAAAAGGATTGCTTAAGTGTCTGTTTAAGACTGATATTCTAAGATCATTCCCCCGCCTCTCACTGTGTGACCAGGTGTTACCTACTCCTTTATCTAGCAGAGGTTGGAGATAGAAGAGTAGAATTGAAGGGAGGGAGGAAGGGAGAAAAGGGAAGGAAGAAAGAATTGCAGAAGAAAACACAGCATGGGAAGTATTTTTGGTATGAGGACTTAATTTATATATATATATATATAATATTTATTTATTTAGGTGCTGGCATTGAATGCAGGACCTCAGGCATTCTGGATAATCACTATACCACTGAGTTACATCCCCAGCCTCTAGTGTGAGGACTTTTGTTTAGTGCATTTGGTTTGGATATGAACTAGGACTGTTGTTTTCACTGTTAATATATTTGTCCACATTATGAAAGAATTAAAGATGATCTTCTTTATCTTATGTCTTTAATAATCTATACAATCTCATATCTCAGTTATTTATGTCCATCTCATACCTTATTAGGACTATAAACTTCTCTTAAGCAGTAACAATTAGACTTTTAAAATGAAACACAAAAAAATCATAAGACAGTGGAACAATGTCTTAAATCTCAAGGAAAAATTATTTTCAACCTAGAATTCTATACCCAGCCAAATTACCAATGCTGCAAGTCTAGAATAATAACATTTTAAAACATGTAAAGCTTCAATCTCTAGATGCAAGAGTACCACTCATCCAAATGAAGTAGTAAATCAAGAAAGAAGATATGGGTGGAATCTAAGAAACAAGGGATCCAACTCAGGAAAGGCAAAGGGAATCCAAGATAATAGTGAAGAGAGATTCTTAGAGGACAGTTGTGCAGCAGAGATACATTGAAATAGATTGGAAGGCTTCTAAAGAGATGCCTCTAGCCAGGCACAGTGGCACACATCTGTAATCCTAGAAACTCAGGAGGCTGATGCAGGAGGATCACAAATTCCACACAGTCCTGGGTGTCTCAAAGAAAAGATTGCTTAGTGGTAAAACGCTCCTGTGTTCAAGCCTCAATACTGAGTGTAAGGGTGAGGGTGAGATAGGTCTAGAAGATGGAATAGATAGGTCATCTCATGTGATGTGTTTGAAAACCTTGAAAGGAAAGTTCAGATAATTGGGAAAAATCTGGGAACGACCTATTGATAACTATACAGCATACTAGGCAATAATTCTAAGGAAAGCACAAAGTTGTAAGAAATAAAAACTAACTATGGTAAAGTACATAGCTTGGCTATAAATAGCACTTCCATATCCTAATAAGGTAATTGTATTGCCTATTGGGAGAATGAGGAGGTGGGAAGGGTGTCTCCATAGCAGAGGAGTGGGGAGTGGGTGAAAGTTAAATCCTTCTTATAACGTGGGAAATAAATGGAAAAAGCTCAAAATTTTAAAATCAAGAAGTTGCAATATAAGCATGTGATTTGGAGGCTAGGCTGAGGCAGTAGGATCACAAATTCCAGGCCAGTCTCAGGAATTTAGGGAGGCCCTAAGCAACTTAGAGACCCTGTCAAAGAAAAGGTGGGGGGGCTGGGGATGTAGGTAAGTGGCAAAGTGCCCCTGTGTTCGTTCAATCCCAGTACCAAAAATAAAAAAAATAAGTCTCATATAATTGTTTGCTTCTTTACAAGCATCTATCAATTTGATTAAAAGTGAAACTAAATAAAAGTAAAAAAACATGTTGTGGCAGGACCTTGGGTCTGTAGAGAAGTATGCTGGAGGGGAAACTAGAAAGATGAGCAAGAACCATATCACCATAGGATTTTGAATGCTAGCTGCTAAAATGTTTAGATTTCATTCTCTATGAGCAATGCAAAGCCAGTAAATCCCTCTTGAGTAGGGGAGGGACAGGTTCAGACTTGTGCTTGGAGAAGGTATTTTAGTGCATCTGAACTGAGGGGGACCCTGGAGATTACCCAGCAAATCAGACTTATTTCCAGTACAGACAGGGAGACTGGTTGGTGTTAGGTGAATGGAAACCCTGAAACCCAGCCAGTAGGATGATGATCCTTTTTAAGGGGCCAACCCTTTGTCTTCTTTGGCTTGTTTTTAAGTTTTTCTGGTGAATATGGACCAGTTCAATAGACTAAATGCCCAAAATATGAAGTTCTAGCCCACCAATCTATAATTTGATTGGATTTTAGTGTTTAACACTTACTAAGACCTTACTTTGTGCACGGCACTGGGCTCTCAGTATGTAATAGCATTTCAGAATCTTCATAGCCACTCTGTGAGATGAGTGATTTAGCCCTGTCTGCAGTCAAGGAAACTGAGACTCAGAGAAGATAAGGTAGCTGCCCACAATCACATATATCATCAGTAGTAGAGCCAGAAATTGTGTGTGTGTGTATGTGTGTGTGTGTGTTTCTGGGGAACTAACCCATGGCCTTGTATATGCTAGGTGGTACTCTACCACTGACCTCCATCTCCAACCTGAGCTGAAATTTTAAATTGCTGACTGATCATTTGCTTCTAAAGCCCACCCTCCCCATTCTTGTATTTCCATGCTTCTTAAAATTGAAGCACATTTGGTTGGCCACAAAGTAGGGGTCTCTGGAAACACTGTGGAAGCCTATTCCCCAGAACCTGTAACTAATTCCTTCTTCCACTCCCCCAGGCTTACCTGCGAGCTATTGATGTGAAGATCCTGCAGCAGCTGGTGACCTTGAACGAGGGCATTGAGGCAGTGCGTTGGCTGTTGGAGGAGCGGGGGACACTGACCAGTCACTGCAGTAGCCTCACCAGCAGCCAATATAGCCTGACGGGCGGGAGCCCAGGCCGTTCAAGGCGGGGCAGCTGGGACAGCCTGCCAGATACCAGTTCTACTGACCGGCTGGACAGTGTCTCTATTGGCAGCTTCTTGGACACCGTGGCCCCCAGGGAGCTGGATGAACAGGGTCCCCCAGGGGCTCCCTGTCCTGAGATTGACTGGACAAAAGTTATACCTGGCGAGGAAAGGGCCAGGACTGAGGTGGACCTGACAGCCACCAGGCTAGGGAGCTTAAGGGCTGTGAGGAAGCCTCCAGGTGAGGGGCTCCAAGGTGGACCATTGGACCCACCAGAGGATGAAAGTGCCAAGCTGGACTTTGAGGCCCACTGGTACTGGGGACAGTGCCAGGATGATGTGACCTTCTTGTAACAACTTCCCCAAACTTTTGGACTCCTATAGATCTTTCCTCCCTTGGCCCTGGCCTCCAACAAAATTTATTCTCCATCTGTCAAGGAGTTGAAATAGGATGCACTGAAAATCAGTTACCATGAAAACCTGGCTCACCATTCCTCCTGTCCTAGGGAGTCTCTACCTTTATTCCTCAATTATCAGGTCCCTAGAGCTATTTCCATAGACAGTTTAACTCCAGAGACTTGGTGGGTATGTCCTGGTGTGAGGGTATTTCTATCCCTTCCCTCTGGCCCCAACCCCCAGGTAGGGATTTATGACCCATAGGAGATAGGGATGTAATTACTTCATTCAAAGTCTAGAAGTCTTGCCTCCTCTTGGCCAAGATGGAAGACTGAGACATTCAGGGCCAACTCTGCATGGATTAGCCCTCCCAGAAGCCTTGGGAGTTGGTAGACTCACCCCTTCTTACCTGCTGAATGATGTCATTTCCTGCTAGGATGTACTAACCTTTTGTCTGTCTCAGTCCTTGGATGGTCCATATAAGGGTGTCTGAGCCTCTGCTGCTAGTGAGACCATATCACTTAATAGCCTTACCATTACTTATGTGAATGGCAACACATCACCCCTCCTGGCAGCAAAGTTTCTCGCTGGTGGATGTTTGTGCTACTTTTTGGAAGGTTCTTACTTTCCAAACAGGGAATTCTCATTTTGCCCTAGGGGGGGTCTCACCCTCTGTGTCTACATCCCTGTCTGGTGTCAACACTTTCATCCCTGTGCTTTTAGGGAGAGAAACTGTCAGGGCCTCCGCCTAAGGCTCTGAGTTGGCTTGGTCCACTCGGCCACAGACCCGTTTTACCCCATCCCTGGGCTGCCCCATTCTAATTCTGACTCCATATCTGCCCCAGGAGGTTCAGTTTCTGTGTCTCCACACCTTCTTAGTTTTCCTTTTCAGGCCTCAGGCCTTCTCACCCACTGTTGTTGGGAGCTGGGGAGAGAAGCTTGAGGCCTCAGGGTTCTGGGGTTAAACCAGAATCTTGGATGTTGGGGAGGTGTTATCTTCTCTGACTGTAATTGCCCTTCCCCCACCCGGTCCAGCCTTCCACCATTGGTCACAAGGATGCCTGCCTGAGGTTGGGATACAAGGAATCCCCTTGTCTGGGCCACAATGTGGGTGTGTGGCAGGAACAGACAGAGGCTCTTTGGTCTCCAGGCCCCATCTTGGGAGGAGAGCGAGAGCAAGGGAAGGTCTTCCTTCCTCCCTCCCTTAGAGCAAGCCCCCTCTACTCTTGAACCTGAGGAGGGAGCAGGGGACTGACCCTGGGGCTCATCTCAGGACCCAAGCTAATTACACCAAAGAAGGAAGCTGCCAACCTGGGGCTCAGAGAGGCTACAGGCCCAGAGGCTGGTGGGGATAAGGACTATGAGTGATGTCAGAATGAATTCTTGGAGATTAACCCTTTGGACCCCAGGATACTGCCCCATATGTTGGCCCCTGTCTTTTGTGGGCCCTGAAATTAAGATTACTGGAGGGGAATAAAAGAGGATTTGGGGATATTCAGCGTACCTTCCTGAGTTGAAGGAGTCTTCACCAAGTCCTGAAATAACTCCTGCCATTTCTCTATTATTCAGTTTTTGTTAGGGAAGGGAAGGAAGCCAAGTCTCTATTTCCCTTAAACTCCTCAGGTGTTGTTCTGCAACTCCCACCCCCATCTTTCATGGCTATCCTCTAAAGACCCTCCTCCTCCCATCCCCTCAAAGTGAAAGCAGTATCCAGTGTATCCTCTCAGCCTTTTCTCTTCAGCCTATCAGACCTCTTTACTGCTTCTGACCCTTCTAGACTGGGAATTCCAATACCCTATTCCATAGCCATTTTATTGTGTGCCCTTAAGTAACCAGAGTAACCACACTTCCTTATGGAAGTCATTGTATTCCTTTTTCCTTTTTTTTTTTTTTTGGTGCTGGGAATTGAAGTCGGAGTCACCTGTGTGCTAGGAACTGAGCTACATTCCTAGCCCCTTTGTATTCCTTTGAGTCTCACTTCATAGCGGCTAACAACTTCTGAACTGAAGAGGTTGCCTGCCCCCTTATGGCCATTATGCACCATTGCCAGGGCTGCTGGGTGGAACCTCCAAGCTCAAATACAGCCTTCCAGAAGACCAGCCCCCTCAGTGCACAGACAGGCTGGGGAGTCAGGCCTAGAGAAGATGTAGATTTGCCCAGCATTACCCTTTGTGAAACTGTGGCAATGCCTAGGTTAGAAAACCCAGATTGCAGGCTGGGGAGATAGCTCAGTCAGTAGAGTCTTGTGTTGCAAGCACAAGTCCCTGAGTTCGATCCCCAGCACCACAGAGGGAAAAAAAAAAAACAGATTGCCTGCCTACATGCCGACAGTTCCATCCCGAAGTCACAGTGTTCCTCATCAACACCCCTAAAGCCCAAAGGAACTGAGAGCAATTTTCCCCAGTTATAATGTTTGATCCTATAAGAGCCCACCCTAAAGAAAGCATCTCCCTGTATTTAGAGGAAGAGCTGCAGTCTCTAGAAAGAGAAGCTTGGGCCTGGACATTAGATAGGAGGAAAGTCAGTCCCAGACCAATTATGAAAACTAGGACCAGATATTGGGGGGGGCAGAGTTCAGCATTTCAAACCTGGAGGTTAGAAGTGAGGCTGGTGTAGGGAGCTGTGAAATTAGGAAAAACACTTGGATCTTGCATAGGTTGTGGTGGACCACAGGGCAGGGTATTATAGATCCGTTGGATAGGCACCTGAGAGTGTTGAAATGTTGGAGAGTTGAGACAAGCGAGGCTGCCTGGGTAGTCCAGGTAGGTCTGGGCATCCTATCTGAATAGTCCAGGTAAGTCTGGGCATCCTGTGTTAATACCTTAGACTCCAGTTCCCTACTAGAGAAAAGAACCCCACTGGTCCTTCCTGTTTCTAGACTAGCTGTGTGAAGCTCAACTGTTCTATTAGCTTATACTTTCCTGGATTACAGGGAGGAACTATTTGGGTCCTCAAAGGCGAAGTGAGGGAAAAGGTGAGGGTTGTATACCAGAGAGTGAGCTGGGCACGGTGGTGCATGCCTGTAATCCCAGCAACTCAGGAGGCCTCAGGAGGCTGACACAGGATTGTAAGTTTAAAACCAATCTCAGCAACTTAGTGAGACCCTGTCTCAAAATTTAAAAAGATTAGGGAGGTGTGGCTCAGTAGTTACATACCTCTGGATTCAATCCCCAGTACCAAAAAAAAAAAAAAAAAAGGAAAATAGGCTCTCTAAAGTATGAGTAGTAGGAGCATCGGAGCATATACTATCCTTCAAGTACTCAGGGGGCCTTTTGCCAGGGCTCAGGGTAAAGGTAGAGATGAAACTGCTCATGACATCTACAGAGAGCACCTGGGAGGGAAAGGGGTGGTGCTGTCCAGAATGGGTCCACCAAGAGAACATGAGACCATGTGAGTGGACAGGTGTGAAGGCCTGTGCGTAGGCGTGGGTAGAGAGGTTGAGCACCAAGCTGACTGAAAGCTCTATGGCAGCTTTGATGACAAATGCTCTGGGTTACAGTGGACACGAGCTATTTGTGTGTTTGCATGCACTGGGTATTGAGTTATACCTGGGTATTGAGTACACCTGTTCAGTGAATGGAGGAATGAATGTGTGTAAATCCACAAGGAATGTGGCTTTTAAAACTAAAGCTAATCAGTTGTTTAGGTAATTTTAAACATTATTCTATTTAATTCTTAGCAACCCTATAAACAGTACAGTGTTAACAATGTCTTGTTGCTTAGAAATATGCTCAAAGTCAGATATGTAACAAATGAGTTGTAATATAAACCTGGGTCAGTATCACTACAGAGGCTTCTAGGAACTCTTCTCTGATTTCCTATCTGAACCTCCACACTTTACTCTTAGGAGAATAATTAGTGCTGCCCAATAGCAAAGGCAGTGTATTAGTTTCCTGTTGCTGTAATGAATTACCACAAGTTTAATGGCTTAAAAAACATATCTGTAATCAAAGTGACTCAGGCTGAGGCAGGAGGGCCACAAGTTTGAGATCCTAAGCAACTTGGTGAGACCCTGTCTCAAAAAAAAAAAAAAAAAGACTGAGGATATAGCTCAGTGATAGTGTCCCTGGGTTCAATCCCCAGTACAAAAAAAAAAAAAAAAAAAAAAAAAAAAGAAATAAAGAAAGAAAAACACCATATCATTTTACAGTTCTAGAGGTCAGAAATTTGAAATCAGATGCCCTGAGTTATAATCAAAGTGTTGATAGGCCCACTTTCCTTTTAGAAACTAGGGGAGAGTCTACTTGTATTTCCAGCTTCTAGAGGGTTGCCTGCATTTCTTGGTTCATGGGTGCTTTCTCCATATTCAAGACTGGCTCATAGCATCTTTCTCTTCTCCATGTGCTTCCATCCCTACTTCCCTCCTCCTAGTTCTACTGTCCTTTTCTTATGAGGATTACATTGTGATTTTGTGTCCTTGTGATTACTTCAGCAATTTCAAGCTCCTTAATTTAATCATATGTTCCCTTTTGCCATTTAAGATAAATATTCATAGGTTCTAGAGATTAGGAAGTGCACATCTTTGAGAGAATGGCTGTTACCCAGCCTGCCATAGGCAGGGATGGAGGGCAGGCAGAAGAATGCACGTCAGTCTGCGCCCTAGGTAGGGTATCTCTTGTATGTGTGCTCACACACACTCTCTCTCTCCCCGCCGCCCCCAGCCCCCAGGAATTGAACCCAAGAGCACTGAACCACTGAACCACATCCCCAGCCCTTTTAATTTTTTATTTAGAGACAGGGCATTGCTTTGAACTTGCTATCCTCCTGCCTTAGCCTCCTGAGCCACCTGGGATTACAGGCGCCTGCCACCATGTCCAGCAGCACTGTCTTCTCTCCAGGACCATGTTAGCTCCTGCTCCTCCAGGCATGAGATAATTACACTCCCAATGAACTAACCTGGGTCCTAAGTAGGGTAGATTATCTCCATTTTAAATTATTTTTCAATCTTCAATAGTTTCTTTTTCTTTTTTTTTTTTGCAGTGCTGGGGATTGAACCCCAGACTTCCCACATGGTAGGCAAACTCTACACTGAGTTATACCCCCAGCTCTTATTCCTTAATAGTTAAGCTGGGCTCCTCAGAGCATGGTGAATTCTCATCGTCAGTTAATACCAGGCGCCTTCTTTTCATTTTCTTTTTTCTGGTACTGGAGACTGAACTCAGGGCCTCATGCATACTAGGCAAAGCACTCTACCACTGAGCTTTATCCCACCCCTTTTTCATTTTGAGATAGAGTCTCACTGAGTCATCTAGACTGACCTCAAATTTAGGATCCTACTACCTTAGCCTCCTGGATAGCTGGGATTATAAGTGTGCGCCACTGTGCTCAGCTCCCTTTCTTGTTTTCTTCTGATCCCTGATCCCTTTGCTTGTTCCTCTCCCTGACATAGGCATACACAAATGTGGCAGTGTGTTTGGATATGTATGTATCTTTAAATATATGTAGTTATATGCTTACATGTTTTAAAATATATGAATGATATCTTAAACAGTAAGCTAGCTTCTATAATAAATTATACCCATATCTCAGTGACTTAACAAAGTAAGGATTTATTTTTCACTTATTCCACATAGCACAGGTATTCCTAGCCTGACAGAGCTCCTCCCTGTCCATGTCAGGTCCAAGGCTACTTCTGTTTTCAGACGTTGAGTTCAGTCCCTGCATTCTGAAATTCCCCATCAGCTTTTCACCAGGTGGTTTTATCATCTATTGATGATCATTCTATAAATTGGTTATGTCACTAGGTATTATATAACTGTGATTTACTAATACTGCTATTTCATTTCCATTTATTAGCTCTAATTCTGTACAAAAAAACTTTTCACAACCTCTAGGTCCATTTGGCTACCCTGAAATAAAGTTCATACCGGAATGGAAAGATGAAAGCTTAAATCTCTTCCCATTCTTAATTTCAAAGTTGTAAGTTGATGTCCTAGCAACTTGGCATTTGATAATTTTGTTTTGTTTTACTCTCTCCCTTTTTAAGAATTACTATTACAAACCTGTAAGTTGTTATATACCTAAAGTCTTTTAATCATTTGCAATCCCTTTTTGTTTTATAGTATATAAAATATCAAATTTGGGACTAGGGGAGTAGCTCAATGGTACAGTGTTTGTTTGCTTATCATACTCGCATGTGTGTGGGGCCCTGGCACCATGAATAAAGGAATAAACCTGGGATCCTAGCATCATAAATAAATAAATAAGCATATACAAAAGTAGAAACCATACCTGTTATTCCAGTGGCTCCCGAGGCTGAGGCAGGAGGATTACCAGTTCAAAGCCAGCTCAGCAAAGGCAAGGCACTAAGCAACTCGGTGAGACCCGTCTCTAAATAAAATATAAAAAAGGGCTGGGGAATGTGGTTCAGTGGTTGAATGCCCGAGTTCAATCCGTGGTACCAAAAAAAAGGCATATACAAAAGTAGAGTAAATAGCTGGGTGCAGTGACTCAGCAATTTGAGAGGCTAAAGCAGGAGGATTGTACATCCTGAGGCCACTCTCAGCAATTTAGTGAGACACTGTCTCAAAATGAAAATAAAAAGGCTTGGAATGTAGCTCTGTGGTAAAGTGCCCCTGGGTTCAATCCCCAAACCCCAGTGATGCAGGTTTTTTTTTTTTTTTTTTTTTTAATTTTCTTTTCTTTTTAGCCCAAGATCACTCCCTTTTTTTTTGCTGGGGCAGCGACTAGGGATTGAACCCATGGATGCTTAACCACTAAGCCACATCCCTTTTTTATTTTGAAACAGCGTCTTGCTAAGTTGCTTAGGGCCTCACTAGTTACTGAGGCTGGTCTTGAACTTGTGATCCTTTTATCTCAATCTCCCAACTTGCTGACGTTATAAGCATGCACCACCATGCCCAGCTAGACAAAGTTTCTTTATATTGCCTAGACTGACGTTGTACTTGTGAGCATGATCCAGTTCTAATTGTTCTGTGTCCCCGGTATTTCCTGCAAATTGGTAGCAGGATCCATAAGCTGAATCAGACTTAGAACTGATCACTTTTACAAGATAATAATTAAGAAGAATATGAAAAAAAAAAATCATATGAATCTAATTGTCTCTGGTTTTTTAGGTGATGATGCTTATTGCTATTAATTAATTGGAGATTGCAAAATGATGCCTTTATTTCTATAACCTTTTATGGATTAGTTAAAATATTTTTATTTATTTATCTTTCAGTGCTAGGAATTGAATCCAGGGTCTTGAGAATGCTTGCCAAATGTTCTACCACTGAGCTTCATACCCAGACTCTGAAGTACTTTTATAAAGAGAAGTTTACTCTCATCTACTATTTGGTTTCTTTTTTTTTTTTTTATTAAAATATTTTTTATTTTTACAGACACATTTTGATTCATTGTATACAAATGGGGTACAAGTTTTCATTTCTATGGTTGTACACAATATAGATTCACACCATTCATGTAATCATACATGTACATAGGGTAATACTGTCTGTTTCATTCTACTGTTTTTCCATCCCCACCCCCTCCCACCCCCTTTTCCTCTACACCGTCCAAAGTTCCTTTGTTCTTCTCTTCCCCCCACCACTCCCCATCATTATATATTGTCATGCACTTATCAGAGAAAACATTCAGCCTTTGGTTTTTTGGACTTGGCTTATTTCACTTAGCATGGTATTTTCCAACTTCATCCATTTACCAGCAAATGCCATAATTTTATTCTTCTTTGTGGATGAGTAATATTCCATTGTGTATATATTCCATTCGTCAATTACTATTTTTTTTTTTTTTTTTTTTGCAGTGCTGGGGATTGAACCCAGGGCCTTGTGCTTGCGAGGCAGGCACTCTACCAACTGAGCTATATCCCCAGCCCTCTTAGTTCTTTCATGAAGTCATCAAAGCCTTTGCTGTCCACCAGGTGCCATCTTCCTTCCAGCTGCTGAATGATGGTCATGGTGGGCCTGGGCGGGCTGGTGTGTACAGCAAGGGGAGTGACTCAGACACAGGCAGTGTGCTGTCACTCCTATCATTCTTAAAGATAGCTATTTAAAAAGTATGTCACTGGGGGCTGGGGTTGCGGCTCAGTGGTTACAGCACTTGCCTGGCATGTGTGAGGTACTGGGTTTCAATCCTTGGCACCACATATAAATAAATGAATAAAAAAATCGAGTCAATATTTAAAAAAAATACAAAATAAATAAAGAGTATATCATTATGGGGCCAGTGATGTGGCTCAGTGGTAGAGTACTTGCCTGGTATCTGTGAAGCCTTAGGTTCAATCCCCAGCACCATACACACAAAAGTTTATCATTGTGAACTTGTGAGTTTATATATATATATATATATATATATATATATATATATATATATAATAGATTTCAGTCACTTAATTATCATTATTGCCAGGTGCAGTGGTGCAAGCCTGTAACTCTAGTTACTCAGGAGGTTGAGGCAAGAGGATTCCAAATTTGAGGCCAACCTTGGCAACTTGGCTTGCCAAGATCCTGTCTCTAAAATATAAATGTCTGGGAATGTGGTTTAGTGTGAGAGGCCTATTGGGTTCAATTCCCCATGTGAGGAAAAAAGAAAAAAGAATTGTCAATATTTAAGAGTAAACTGCCAGCAACACCTGTAATCCCAGCAGCTCAGGAGGCTGAGGCAGGAGGATCAAGAGTTCAAAGCCAGCCTCAGCAACAGTGAGGCACTGTTTCTAAATAAAATCCAAAAACAAAAATAAAAATAAACAGCTGGGGGTGTAGCTCAGTGATTGAGAGCCGGAGTTCAATCCCTGGTACTCACCTCCCCACCCCCCCCAAAAAAGAGTCAACTGCTGCAACTTTGATAGAGTTAGATCAAGTTATTCTTGAGTTCTTTCAACCTTATTTAGTCATTTCTGATCATGTTCCTTGCTGTTTGTTAAAAAGATACTCCCCTGTCATCCTGGATACAGATTTGACTTCCTTTTCCTTTCCTTCCTTCTTTTCCCTTCTTCCTTGCCTTCCTTTACATTTTGAGACAGGTCTTTTGTTTCCCAGGCTGATCTCAAATTTGTGAACTCAAGTCATCCTCCTGCTTCAGCCTCCTGAATTGCTGGGACTTAAGGCACACCCTTCCACACCTGACTTTGGACACATAATTGAATCATCCATAGTTCTAAGAAGGCTTGAAGGTTTTATTTCAGTTTGGTTTTTGGTACTGGGGATTGAACCCAGGGGCACTCAACTGCTGAGCCACATCTCCAGCTCTTTGTTATATTTTATTTAGAGAGAGGGTCTCGCTAAGTTGCTTAGGCTGGCTTTGAACTTGTGATTCTCCTGCCTCAGCTTCCCCAATTGTTGGGATTCCAGGCGTGCGCCACCGTGCCTGGCCAAAGCTTGAGTTTTATAAGTGATAAATTATATTTCAACACCACAGCGAGGCCTTTTCAGTGAACAAAGCTAAGTGATTATGTGTATGTACATACAAATATACATTTATGTATACATACCTACCTATGATAAAATAACTGATGAATAAATATTGATATTTTCAATTCTAATTGAAATTCAAGATTGCTGGCATATACAAGTTCCAGGGTTCAATATCCAACACAGAAAAACAAAACAAATTCAAGGTTAATCACATTTTTACTTAATCACTTTTCTAGTTTCTTTCATCCGTATCAAGAATCCTAGTTTTCAGCGACAGAAAAAAATGATAGAAAATTCTATAATTTCTCATTTATTTCATATTACACATGAAGCATTCTCAGAATAACAATTTTAACACTACCATAAATATGAGCACTGCAAACAAAAGTATTTTGCTAATGCGTTTCTCCACCCCATTAAAAAAAATTCTTTATAGTAAATCTACATTGTCAGGGCATCTAGTTATGTACTACACTCTTTTCTGCATGGCTGTTACATAGCTTTAGTTCTATAAGTGACCTTTATGTAATACCTCCAGTGCTTAAACCATTCTTCAGAAGAGCCTTGGGAACAATATTCCCTGAGATCCTGTTTGTTGATAAATTTATCTGTGTCCTTTATACTTGCAAAGTCTGTGTTACTAGGGTTGTACTTCCCTTTCTTGAATCTCTTGAATATATTCTTTCTTCTGGAATGAAGTGTTATTTTTGAAAAGCCTAATGATAATCTACTTTTCTTTTTTTGCCCTTCTAAATCATACACTCTTTGTTTTCTAGATGCCCAAGAACTTTTTCTATTTTTATTTTTTAAAGTTCAAATTTTCATAGAATGGCTTCTTGGTGGCAGTCATTTTGGGATCATATTTCCAGTTTTTCAGTATGCTTTTTGAATACATAGTTTCAAGTTTTTAATTGTTTCAGGAAAAATTTTATTGGATAGCTTTTAGTATTCTGTTCCTTTGCTTTGATTTTCTTCTTCAAGAACTGATTATTTCTTTATATTTTTAATCTTCTTTGCCTATTTTCAGTGTTTGTCACTAATACTTTATCTCTTTTTTTCAATTTTGTTTTTCCATGGTTCTGAGCTCCAATCGAGGGTTCAGGCATGCTAGGCAAGCACTCTACTACTGAGCCACATCTCAAAACTTCATTTTGTTTTTATTTTTATTTTTTTAAACAAATACTTTTATAATACATTTATAAAATCTGCATAGTTGTATTGTGTTCTTTTTCATTTTTAAAATTTTATTTTACCTTCTTTGTAAAGCATTATCTGCAGTGTTCATTTGCTCTTTTTAACATATTTTTTTTAGTCATCAATGGACCTTTATTTATTTATGTGGTGCTCAGAATCTAACCCACTGCCTCACCTGTGCTAGGCAAGCACTCTACCACTGAGCCACAGTCCCAGCTCTCGTTTACTTTTATGTATTTCTTAGTCTTCATTTCTACAATGCTTATTTGGTTCATTTCTAGTTCTTTCCTCATTCCTTTCAGAAGGAGTCTGTCACTTCACTTATGTTTCTCTAATTCTAATCTGTGTTCTTTCATGAATCATACCACTGTCTTAATGTCTTTCGGCTTGTTTTGAAATAGTCTGTGCTTTCACTATTTGTAGTCACGTTATTCTTATGTTTGTTTATTTTGTTATTATTTTTTGGTAGGGATTGTGACTTTAAAACTGAGTCACATCCCAGCCCTTTTCTATTTTTATATTTTGAGATAGGGTTTCACTAAATTGCTAAAGCTGGTCTCAAACTTAGAATCCTCCTGCCTCAGCCTTCCTAATTGCTGGGAGCACAGATATCCACCACTGTTCCTGGCTTCAGGAAGAGTGAAGAGCTTACATAGAGCTCCCTCTTGTATTTTGTGTGACTTACTTTCCTGGATTCCCCTCCTCCATGTTGGTTTTCATCTTATTCTTTCCTCTCTGCTGTCTCCATCCTAACACATTTTTATTCTACTTCCAGCAATTTTGTTCTATGTGGGGCATGATACTGAGAAAGCCCTTGTGGTCAGTTGGATAGTTTATAGGAACAAGACCTGATCTAGCCCCTTTGTGGACCCCTGGCACTTACCTGCTATTTTACTTTATTTTATATATATTTTATATATGTGTGTGTGTATATATATGTAAAAAAAAAAAAAATATATATATATATATATATATATATATATATATAAATTTTTGTGTTTTTTGTTTTTTTTGGTACCAGGGATTAAACTCAGGGGCACTTAACCACTGAGCCACATCTCAAGCCCCTTTTTATTTTTTATTTTGAGACAGGGTCTCCTTAAATTGCTTAGAGCTTCCCTAAATTGCTGAGGCTGGCTTTGAACTTGCAATCCTCCTGCCTCAGCCTCCCCAGTCACTAGGATTACAAACCTGTGCCAGAGTGTCCACTCTCACCTGGTATTTTAGACACACCCCCCCTCCATTTTTCATCCATTCCATCTACTGTTCTCAATTGACCTGTTGTTATGGTTTGGATTTAGAAATATCCCATGAAAAGCTGCTGCTGCTGCTGCTGCTTCTTTCTTTCTTTTTCTTCTTCTCTTCTTCCTCCTCCTCCTACTTCTCCTTCTTTCTTCTTCTTCCTTCTCTTTTTTGGTATTGAAGATTGAGCCCAGGGACACTTTTTTATTTTCAGACACGGACTTGCTATGTTGTTGAGGGTCTTACTTAATTGCAGAGGCAGGCCTCAAACTTAAAATCGTTCTGCTTCTCTGGAATTAAAGGTGTTTACCACTATGACTGGCTCAAAGCCCATGTTTTGAAAGCATGATCCAATCCAACAAGGTTCAGAGGTGGGGTTTTTAGGTAGTGTTAAGGATTGTAGCTTTATCAGTGTCTGTTCCATTTGATGGATTAATAATTTGGATAGATTTGGATAGATAGGTCACTGGGGGCAATGACCTTGGACTGTATCTGTCCCTGGCTCCTTCCCTTTTCTCTCTCTGCTTCCTGGTTGTTGTGAGCTGAGCACTTTCCTCCTTTGTACCTTTTCATCATGTTTTGCCTCACTCAAGCCCAGAGCAATGGAGTCAGCCAATAATGAACTGAACTCAAAATTAACCTTTCCTCCTCTTAAGTTGTTTTGTATTTTTGTTACAACAACTAAAAGCTGACTGACGTACCTGTTTTGATTCCAGTGGATATCTATGGGCTCACTGGGATTCTCCTGCCCTTAGTCTGTCAGATGCATACCTGTGTTTTGTTTGTTGGTAGTTTGTCCTACTAGCTTGTGTTTGAGGTTGTGGAGGTATCTTGTTACTGAGCTTTGTTGCAAATGTTGACTTTTCATTTTATTTATTTTGGTACTGGAGATTGAATCCACGTACGCTTAACCACTGAGCCACATTTAAAGCCCTTATTTAAACTTTGAGACAGGGTCTTGCTAAGTTGCTTAGGGCCTCACTAAATTACTGAGACTGGACTTGAACTTGTGATTCTCTTGCCTCAGTCTCCAGAGTTGCTGGGCTTACAGGTGTGCATCACTGTACCTGGAGTCTTTTTAATTCTTTAAAAAATTTACTCTCTAGTCACTGTCAATTTTTATGTAGGGAGCTGCCACGATAGCCATCATCCTCCCAGACACCACACTTTTTTTTTTTTTTTTTAATTGAGATAAAGTGTGCCTCTGTTCCCCTGGACTGGCCTCAAACTTACAGTCTTCCTGCCTCAGCCTTATAGGTAGCTGGGATTACAGGTGTGCACCCCCATGCTTGGCCCCTCCCTTTCTTCTTGATATCTATCTATAGGATCAGTAGTGACATACTCTTTTTCATTATATATAACTCACCTGCCATTACCTGGAACTAGAACCAGAAAATACTCACTTTCCATGTGGCAAACAACAGCTATGTTTTCCAAGTACCTGAAACCTCCTTCATCTGCTCCATGGAGCCTCTACCCCTTCTGAGACTTGATCCTAACTTTTGGCCCCCTTGAGCTATTGTGGCAGTTCCTTTTTCCTTCCTATTTTTTCATTGGGTCCATAACCATCTGGAATAAAGACTATTATTTCCCAGTTTCTCTTGCAGTTACATGTAGATGAAGGAATGAAGTATGGGTGTTTCAAGTTGAATCCTCTGGAGTCAAAAGCTGAGATGGAATTTGGAGTCAAGATATTTATTAGGAATCAATGCCTGTGAAAGGAAGAGTGCCAACTCAAGGCAGAAGTGGTACAACTGTGAAGCCTTGACCACCCCAGTGGGGAGCTTACCATCACCTATTGCCTGTCAAAGTATACCCTGTAGAGCCAATAGGGCTGGGCCTTTATTGCCTCACTCTCATAGTCAACAAATAACAAATTGCTCTGGGATATACGTGACTCAGAAAAGTGGCTCTGAGTAAACTTGAAGGAGCCAAAAACTAGAAGATAATCACATTCCCTACAGCTGGGCAGCATATTCATTAGTTAGGGTTCTCCAGAAAAACAGAACCAATAGTAGACAGATGGATTTATTAATTATAAAGAATTGGCAGCCAAGTATGGTGGCTCATGCCTACAATCCCAGCTAATGGGAGGCTGAGGCAGGAGGATCCCAAGTTTGAGGCCAGGCTGGGCAATGTGACAAGATCCTGTCTGAAAATTAAAAAATTTAAAAAGAGCCGGGGGTATAGCTGAGTGATAAGAGTATTTGCCTTGCAGGAAGCAGGCACAAGGCCCTGGGTTCAACCTCATGTGCCACAAAAAAAAAAAAAAAAAAAAAAAAAAAAGCTGGATGTGGTGGTGCATGCCTGTAATCCCAGAGATTCTGGAGATTGAGGAAGGAGAATAGCAAATTCCAGGCCAGCCTCAGCAATTTAGTGAAACCCTGCATCAAAATAAAAAAATAAAGCCGGGCATGGTGGCACATGCCTCTAATCCCAGTGGCTTGTGAGGCAGGAGGATAGGGAGTTCAAAGCCAGTCTCAATAATTTAGTGAGGCCCTAAGCAGCTCAGTAAGACCCTGTCTTGAGGCTTGAGACCCAGGAAAAATGGACATTTTTGTTAGGGTTTAAAACAGAAAAAAGATGTTAGAAAGCAGACAGGATCAGGTGTGGTGGTTCATGACTGTGATCCCAGCGACTTGGGAGGCTGAGACAGGAGGATCATGAGTTTAAAGCCAGCCTCAGCAAAGACAAGGTGCTAAGCACAACTCAGTGAGACCCTGTCTCTAGATAAAATACATAACAGAGCTGGGGATGTGGCTCAGTGGTTGAGTGCCTCTGAGTGCAATCCCTGGCACACTGCCCTCCCAAAAGAGACATTGTCTATTTAAGTTGCCAAGGCTGGTCTCAAAATTGCAAGATCTTTTACTCGGGCCTCTCAAGTAGCTGGGATTACAGGCCTGGGCCACCACCATTGGCAAAAAAGTATCAAGTTTTTAGAGAAAAAATAGGAAAAAATTTTGGGGATGGAGTGCAGAGAAAAATGTTCTTTGAGGGCCAGGGAGATAACTCAGCAGTAGAGCACTTGCCTAGCATGTGGAGATCCTGGATTCCACATGTTTTTGATTCGACACCAAAATCGCATTCCATAAAAAGGAAAAATTGATTAATCTTACTTTATCAAAATTAAAAATGTTTCCGTGGAAGAGACTGTTAAGAAGAGAGAACAAGCTACAGGATGGGAGAAAATATTTGTAAACCACATAACTGACAAAGGACTGGTATCTATATAACAAAGCAATCAGTAAGGGGCAAGCACTCCAACAAGAAATGGCTAAAAGAGACATTTTATTGAAGAGAATCTACCGATATCAAATAAGCCTATGTAAAGATGTTCGATGTCATTAGCAATTAGAGAAATACAAATTAAATCACAATCACAATTAGGTATCACTTTGCATCTATCGGAATAGCTACAGTAAGAAAGTAACACTAAATCCATGAGGATGTAGAGAAACCGGATCGCACATACATTGTTGGTAGGAATGTAAATGGTACAGACATTCTGAATTACAATTTGTCCAGTTTCTTAAAAAACCAAACATAGGTTGGGCGCGACCATAATCCCAAAGACACTAGATGCTCGGGCAAGAGAATAATCGCAAATTCGAGACCAGCCTCGGCAATTTAGCGAGACCCTGTCTCCAAATAAAAATAAAAAAACGAAACATGAAACTACCATGCAACCCAGCAATTGCACTACTGGGTACTATTATTATAATACCATTTCAAATATGAAGAAATTGAAGTTTTGAGAGACTGGGTGATTAAGTCTCTTAACTCCAAAGAAGCCGCTTCCATCCTAGGAGAAGGCTTCTTTCAAGACTCATCACACCAAGAAAGTCACATCCCACAGCCCAAGCCCATCACGTGGTACCTAGGCCGAACACTCCATGCTAAAAGAGCTAACAAGGCTCCAAATCCGACCTCCTCCCGGGGCCGGCACTCGGAAGTTGCTATCAATTCCAGAGCCCGACCCAAACTCGACTTTACCTAAACCCCAGGCGTCTACCCAGGTGGTACTAACTCTCCCCGGCCCAGTACGTTGCAAATTGTCCTTCAGGCTGCAGCACTGTCAGTTCTCCAGCCTAGAAGAAAACACTAGGGGTCAAAGCCGAAGGTCCGCCAGTAATAGCTAACTCTGCAGAGCCGAGCCCCACCTTAACGCTCCGCCAAGCCCCACCTCCTGGCTGGTCGGTTGAACCTCCGGGGCAGCAGAGTCTCTGCAGCATCACTAGGCCCGCCCCTTCCTTGGGGGGCGAGTGCCGAACTCATCGAACGCAGCCAATGAGTGAAGCGGCGGCAGCGTGGCGGGAGGTTCGATTGACCCAGCCTGGCGGCTGTTAACGCGCGCTTTGGGAAGAGGAAGGTTAATGGGGAGTTGCGTGTCCCGGAATCCATCTCTGCTCCTGTTTTCGGCCCGGTCTGGGATTCTCCTTCCAGCTTGGGATTTTATTGGTTCTTCTTGGATCCTTGCTCGACCTCCCTCAGTCCAGTCCTGCCATCCGCACTCCAGCCCCGGGGAAATCCCCCTCCTCCGGATCCAGGCGCCTCGCCCTCCTTCGGTCTCGGACTTTAACCCCAGCTTCTCTGCTAGCCTTTGGTTACTGCCTCCCACCTCGCACCTATCTCCTCTTAACCCCTACCAGAACCATTATCCCAACTCCACTCTGCCCATTCTGGGACTACATCTGTCTCCTCCCCCATCCTAGATTTATATTCGACTCTATCTGGACACTTTCTCTTTGGTCTTACTCTCTCGACTCACCTAACTGGCGCTCAACATTCTCATAGTTTGGACTCAAACTCCAGCTCTTGGCTGGGTCCCCTTCATCCATGCCCCCTTTTTAATTAACCCTTATTCTCAAAAATATAGCAGTTCCGTCTACATCAAGTCGTCCTCTTGCATTTTCCGCTGCTGAGTGCCTTTTACCTTTGGCTGATGGGTACTTGACGTTTGGACCCAGGATGGTAAGTGTGGACCTAGGGGAGACAGGAGTCCTTTGTCTAGGTTTAATGGGCTCAGGCTGCAGGATCCATTTCCATTCTCCCCTTACAGAGGAGGAGCTTAGCTCCCAGCCAGCTGGCCAGAAGGAAACTGGAAGGCCGATCTGATGATGATGAAGAATGGCAGCCTGAGGCAGTGGTGAGTGCCCAAGGGGATAGGGATTGTGGGGACTTAGACTGGGAAGAAGGGAAGCTTAGACTTGGTTTCTGGGTTTACAGAGTCACCTTACAGGAGTCTCTTTTTAATATGTTCGGTAGTTTAATGAATGCTTCTCTGCCAGGCATTGAACAGATTAATAAAATCTTTGTAGCTTCACTAGAACCTAAATGTAACCTTAATTTTCCTGTTGGGAGGGGTACACATAAGTCAAGAAACAGCTCAGCTTGGGTCCTTTGACTCTTGATGGGGTGGGGAGTGAAGCATTCACAATAGCAACTAGCAGCCTCCTCTCTGTCCCTTGCCCCATGTCACAGAATAGTAGAGTGTTCTGGCTCTACCTTAAAATTCTGAACTTATTTGGGCCTAGATTTGAGGGATAGTGTCCTTTCAGTCCCTGCTCATACTCAAGTACAGTATGTTCTACTTTGGACTGTGGTCTGTGCTTTGCTCCATGTCTTGGAGCCTTGCTGGTTATGGGCAAGACCTATATAAGTTAAACAGGATCATGCAACATCTACTTTAAAGGGAGAGAGCAATTCAAGAATCAAGGACTAGGCTACTGGAGCTTTGGAGAAAAAGATCAGCTAAGGAAGGAAGGCACTTTTTGCTAGCACAGTTTGTAAGTAAAAGGCGTATAGAGGGCTTAGTGTTTGCTTCATGTATGTGTTATAGGATCACTGGAGCTTCAAATAATTTGACAAGCTGATAAAAGCGAGTTCTTTCCTGATTGCCTGTTGGGGTCCTCCCTTTAGTTGCATTGCTGGGTGTGCTGGGGACTTTTCTACGTGCTAGGGAGGCAGATTAACTGCCCTTTGTGTGTCTTACACTTGAACTTGGGGCATCATTCTCTGAAGGTGGATCATGAAGGGAGCTGTGTGTTGCTCCTGAAATGCTTGGTGCTAATGTCCTCACTGCTGTGTGTGGACTGAGTTGGGCCAGGTGATGTGGGAATTGGATGCAACTGTACTCTTGTCCGTCATTTGGGAAACACTTGGGTCCATTATGACTCCAGACTGCTGGTGGACTTGCTTTTCACAGGCCTACTTCATTTGCCTCTTCAACTGCTTTTCCTCCATTTGAGGCGAGTTACTTAATCTCAGTAAGCCCCAGGTTTTTTAGAATTAGAAAAGAATATCCTATTAAAGAAGGATAATAAACAGGATTGCTGTGATGATACATGATAATACATGTGAAGACTTTAGCACTTCACCTGTCACTTAATATGTACCTTTTCTTTTTGAGATGGAGTTATACTTTGTTGCCTAGGCTAGTCTTAAACTCATGGGCTCAATTGATCCTTCATCCTTGGCCTCTCAAATACCTGGACTACAGGTGTGTGTTACCACACCCAGCTCTAATAAATCACTTTAAGTGTTAGTCGCCATTAGGGTGATCTCTGTGGTCTTTCAGACCTCAGCTTCCTTATTTCCTCTCTTAGATGCCAAAGAAACAGAAATCAAATAATGAGACCCAGATCCAGGAGTGTTTCCTGTCCCCTTTCCGGAAACCTTTGATTCAGCTAACAAATCGACTACCCTGTGTGGATAGCAGTCAACATGTAAGTCAAAACTGCAATCTTCCCAGTCCTTTTGCCTCAGTAGACTCCTACACTAGAGACTCTGTCTTCCACATAGTGACCAGCCTGTCTACAGCTATGTGGCCTATTGAAACATGGATGCCTGCCTTGGAGTCCTCCCTTGTTTATGTGGGCACCAGATCTCAGGTGGCTCAGATTCCTAAGAAAATGAGGATAGAGGAAAGGGAAGGCTTTGATGGGGTGTTAGAACCACTGCGCCCGACTCCAGATTGGTGTTTTCAACAAAGCCAACTAACATAGGCTGTATTTGCCTTCTGCAAAGCACCAGTAGCTGTGCTCTGATGTGCAGTTCTGTTTGGCCATCTTGAGCAATTTCTCACACAAGACCATATGCTGGAAGGAAAACTTGCTGGATTTCTGATTACATCTAATTTCAAGAAGTACCACATAGTACCAGGCTTATCATGATGAAGTTTCTTCACCCTTTCAGTATAGGTTGCACTCTTGTGTGTGTGATTGTTTGGTACTGGAGATTGAACTCAGGGGTGTTTAACCATTGAGATATATCCCCAGCCCTTTTAATTTTTTTGTGTTTTGAGATAGGGTCTCACTAAATTGCTTAGGATCTTGCTAAATTGCTGAGACTGACTTTGAACTTGCGATCCTCCTGCCTCAACTTCCCAAGATGCTGGGATTATAGGCATGTAACCCAGCTAGGGTGCACTCTTATAAGTTGTTTTTGTAGTTATTTGCTTCTTGGCTGCTTTCCTACTAATTGATTTGCAGGCTTTTTTTTTTTTTTTTTTTTTTTTTTGTGCCAGGGATTGAACTCAGGGACACTTAACCACTGAACCACATCCCCAGCCCTTTTTTTGGATTTTATTGAGAGACAGGGTCTTGAGTTGCTTAGAACCTTGCTATTGCTAAAGCTGGCTTTGAACTCTGGATCCTCCTACCTTAGCTTCCCCAGCTGCTGGGATTACAGGTGTCCACCACCATGCCTGGTGATGATCTGCTTTGTACCAGCCATGGTTTTGAGACCCCCTTACTTATCTGCCTTAACCAGTAGCATCCTTTAATTCCTTTTAAGATCTGAAGGGGAAAAGAGCATAGTAATGAATTTAGCCTGAATTGCAGTCATGGAATGAATATATATATATATCATATATATAAATGTAATATATCAATGTTATTGAACATATTAATACCAGGTGTTATTAATTAATATTAAATATATATAAATAATAATATATATAAATAATATATGTTTTTAATGGAGGAAGAGTCTCAAGAGAAAGTTTATAGGGCCCACAAAAGTCCTGGTGGGCTTGGAGACTTTTTAACCTTAGATATGATGAGTTTGAAGGGCCTGTAGGATATCTAAGATTGGAAGCTGTTGTAAATGTGGATTTGGAGCATAGGAGTAAGGTAAGGACTAGAAATAGATTTGGGGGTCAGTAGCATAAAGGTATTTGATACCTTGGAAGCATATTGGAGTGTCTGTTGGAGGAGTGGAGGAGGCCTTAAATCCTAAGCCTAAGGATCCCCAACTTTTAAGGGGGATAGAGGAGGAAGCATCCATAAGGAGACTGAAGTTCTAGAAAGATGGAATAGTGGGAGAATTGGTGTCATGAAATTCAAGGGTGGAGCATATTTAAGAAGGAATGACCAGTTCTGTCAAGTGAGATAAGAAAAAAGCATGGTCATTGGAATTGGGGTCGTGTAGGCCACTGGTGACCTTGGGCAGAGGAGTGTAAAGGTAGAAAGACAGGAGGAGTGAGAGGTAAGGAAGAGGGACAGACAGGGCTTTCTAGAAGTTTGCCTGTGAAAAAGAGGAGATAAGAGATCAAAGGAATTTTTGTTTTGGTGCTGGGGATTGAAACCAGGACCTCACCCATGCTAAGTATGCAAGCTTTACCACTGAGCTATATTATCTGCCCCAGAATTTTTGTTGTTAAGATAGGAGAGAGCATGCTGGTGAGATAGCTAGCTAGAGAGGTTGTGATGCAGGAGAGATAGGACATAACTGATAGAATAAATCTATGCAGAAGGGGAAGCTTTAGCCTTGGTGGGGAAAGAGGGATGCTCTCTCTCTTCTATCGGAAGGACAGAATGGCATGAATTATCAGCAACTAAATGAACAAAGAATGAGAGCATGCTCTCCCCTCTGCTTCTGCCAGCTCTTGGTGTTATCACCAGATCCCAGGAAGCTGGCCATTAGAAGTCTTACAGGCTGTGGTCCTCAGGTATTTTTGGCTAGGGCTTCTAACATTCTCCCTTGCCAGTTACTAAACCTGTAGCTTTCCCTGCAGACCTTGTGGCTCCTGGGTTCTATTGAAAGCCTGTTTTTTAAATTTGGAGCATAAATTTTTGGCTACTGAGAGCTTCAAACTTAGCCTTTTATACTGACAGTCTTTTAGAATTAATGTCAAATAAGAAAGGAAGTTTTTGCTCTTGTGTGACTTAAGGCTAAGTTTTTGTTAGTATCTTTCACAATGATTATTGCTACGAATAATTGTAACATGCTAATTAGAAATGTCAATAAAAGTTTTATTTAGATGTAAAGAAATGTGCAAATGAACAAGATTTGGGGCAACTATTTAAAAAAAATCACTCAAGCTGGGTATGGTAGCACACACCTGTAATCCCAGTGGCTTGGGAGGCAAGAGGATTGCAGAATCAAAGCCAGCCTCAGGGGGTTGGGGATATAGCTCAGTTGGTAGAGTGCTTGCCTCAGAAGCACAAGGCCCTGGGTTCAAATCCCCAGCACTGCAAAAAAAAAAAAGAATGACAAAGCCAGCCTCAGCAATTTAACAAGGCCCTAAGCAACTTAGTGAGACCCTGTCTCAAAATAAAAAATAAAAAGGACTGGGGAATGTGACTCAGTGGCTTAGCACCTCTGGGTTCAGTCCTTGGTACAACAACAAACAAAAAAAAAAAAAAAGAAAGAAAAATTCACTCAAAATATTCAGGTTTACGTGTTAGCTCTCTTTCAGGGAGTTGCCATAACTCACAGTTCAAAGTATATTCTATAGATTAGTAACATGCTGACAGGTAATTGTGATTTATTTTGCAGCAAAAATGATTCAAGAAGAAAACAGTGCCTATTTACCTTTGTATAAGCAATTGTTTGTTACTCTGCTTTTAACATTTGTAACTTGTTAAATTCTTATGTATGTGTAGAAATGTCATGGTATAAGATGCTGCTAGCCCAGGCACAAAGTATTAAGATTATTTTGTGAAGGGCAAAAAAAAAAGATTTGGGCCTTTCTCCAATTTTGCCTTTGTTACATTATTTAGGGTGATATTGACCTTCAATTCTCCACACTCCTTTTCTGTCTTCCAACAGACTATAAGTAATATTTATTACATTTTTCCTGTTTCAAGGACATTGAGCTGGGCTGGGTGTGGTGGCACATACCTGTAATCCTAGTGGCTTGCGAGACTGAGGCAAGAGGATCTCAAGTTCAAGGTCAGCCTCAGCAACTTAATGAGATCCTGCTTCAAAATGAAAATAAAAAGGACAGGGATGTAGCTCAATATAGTGTCTGATCTAGTACTAAAACCAAACCAAAAAAAAAAAAAATTTCTTCTCTATTGTTAAAATTTTGCTTTAAGAGAGGGTTTTGTTTTTCTATTACTGCTTTTTCTTGTAATGTATTCCCATTATACCTATCTTTAGGATCTCTGCTGTTAGATTCTAGGTTCACAGACTGTTTTAATTTCCCAAAGGACTTAGGTACATGTGGACCAAACTTCCATAGGAGTTGTCAATTCCACATTAACTCCCCTGCCACCTCCTCTGTCCTTGTACCATAGCCCATGGAATAGTGCCAATTCCAGGCCAAAGTCCTGGTGCAGAGTCTTCTTGCAGGCCATTAGGTGAAGGCACTGAGGCTTGCTGTCTGGGATCTGCATGTGTCTGTTTCCTGTCACCCTTGTCCCACTTGCTTTTTCTTGGTAATGGGCTTGCCCTCTCTCGCATGTTCTTTCTCTCTTGTGTCTTCCATGGCAGGAAGCTGCTGGCTCTTGGCTCTCAGTATGCCTATGTGTAACATGTTTGGCTAGGAGGCCATATTGCCCACTGGTGAGGGCCCCAGAATTAGGAAAATCTTGGATCAGTCTTGGCTGTGTGACTTGAAAAAGTGATATAATTGCTCTGAGCCTCAGTTTGCTTATTTCTAAATGGAACACCAATAATACATTAGTCTCAGGAATATTAAGATTAAATGTTAACATGAATACAAGAGGTTTAACTCCTCATCTAGCTACATTGTTAGCTACCATTATTATTGTTCATTTTTGGTGTTGCTACTATTATTATTTTACTAATACCTCTGTTCTTATCACCCCTAGTACCACTACTCTTTTTTTTTTGGCAATTGAACCTAAGACCTTGTATATGCTAGGCAAGTGCTCTACAACTGAATTACATCCCCAGCTCTTTCAAAGTTAATTTTGAGGAAGCGTTTTGCTAAGTTTCCCAGACTGGTCTCAAACTTGCAATCCTCCTGACTCAGCCTCTTGAGTAGTTGAGATTATAGGAGTGTACTACCATACCTGGCTACCACTACTCTTTGTTGGACTGTTTAGTTCCTAAGGAGGCTGATGTGGATAGTAATGTGAGAATTAGATACAATAGGCAAAACTGATACAGCAAAAAAAGACTTATGGAGCTGGATGTGGTGGTACACACCTGTAATGCCAGTGGCTTGGGACACTGAGGCAGGAGGATCACAAGTTCAAGGCCAGCCTCTGCAACTTAACAAGGCCCTAAGTAATTTGGTGAGACCCTATCTCAAAAAGGACTGGGGATGTAGCTCAGTGGTAAAGCAGCACTGGGTTCAATCCCCAGTACCAAAAAACAAAACAAAACTTGTGGGATTGGGATGTTACTCAGTGGTAGAGCATGTGGTTAGTATGTGCACTGACCTAAATTCAATCCCCAGCACCCCTGCTCCCACCACACACACACACACACACACACACACACACACACACACACACACACAAAAAAAAAGAGGTATTTTTGGGGAAGATACTGTTCTACAGGACAGAGGTTAAACCTAGATATTGGAATTGTCTGTTAGTATTGTATAGGATGCTTGCTTCTTAAGGTGCTTCACTCTAAAGAAGACCCAGGTGTCTTTACTGGCATGGTCTTACATAAGCAAATGGATTCTGAGCCTCAGGTTGACTGAGGTATGTCTTTTCAGCTATTCCTAGATATAGTAAAACCTTACATGAAATCTCAAAGATGGAAGCTGTTGTACAAACCCTAATGGGGAACATATAGTAAAAATATTATCCCATTACAACTCATTAATAAGTCCTGAATCCCTGTTTCTCATTTTTTCCTTTTTTTAGGAAGCATTTATTCGAAGCATTTTGTCAAAGCCTTTCAAAGTTCCCATTCCAAATTATCAAGGTAAAATGAAGACTTTGGTTTTCTTGAATTTAGTCATATATGAATGTGTCTGAATAGATTTAAAAAACTGCTTTTGCAAATAACAAGCTTAGGTGTGAAATGAAGATGTCAGTCTTGCTTTGACTATATTTAGAATGACCCTCCAGAGGCCTGTATGAAAGTTGTATTCGCTTCAGCACTGCCAAGACTAACTGCCCCTTATCTTCTTTGTGTTCAGAAAGCTCCTGGTAGGCCAGAGTAGCTAATGGACCTAGGCTTCATTCAGTCTAAGTGTGTTCAGTAGCATCTCCTTTACGAGGCTGACTGTGTGGGAGTTCCAATTTCTATGAAGTTTTCCCTGTTCTATTTAGGGCATTGCATTGTACTAAAACAGGCTGGGGAGGGAGAATGCCAGCCCTCAAGAGCTCTCAGACTTGAAAAGCCTCTTTAAGGTTTCAAGCCAGGATTGACTCAAGATGAAGTTCCAGCCCTCTAGAAGTTTATAATTGAATGGGAGAAATTAAATGGGAATAGCTCTGGTCTGAGGCTGAAGAAGTAATTAGGTAGAGGTGTCCAAACCAGGTTTGTAGGACTTTGGGGAAAGAGTGGGTTAGATGAAAGTTCAGTAAAGGATGTGCAATTGAGCTGGGCCTGCTGGAGCTCCTGAACATAAAGTCTCAATTGACTGATTGATTGCTGGTTTCTAGGTCCTCTGGGCTCTCGGGCATTGGGTCTGAAAAGGGCGGGGGTCCGCCGGGCCCTTCATGACCCCCTGGAAGAAGGTGCCTTGGTTCTGTACGAGCCTCCCCCACTGAGTGTCCATGATCAGCTGAAGCTTGACAAGTATGTGCATTGATATTTCTTGAGCAGTTATAGTCTTCTCTAAGAGCATACTTGGAAGGGCAGAGCACATTTTGGTGTGACTTTTCTGTGGGACTGGAATAGATTATCATGGAGCTGTTCTGGTTATCGAGCCATCCAGAGAATGGTGGTCAGGGAAGGGGAGACCTTGGGGAAGAGCATGTGGTCATGTCCAGTTAGTGGGGGTTCCTCACCTCTTCCTACCATCAATCAGGGTAGGAGTGATTAAAGTGAAGACATGGAGAACCCATCTTCCTTTCCCAACTTTCTTACTTCTAGTGCAGGAACTTGGAAGGAGGCTTGGAAGGTACTCTGTGGTTCTGGATTGGCAGAACACAACTTTCTGAGAGTGTGCTCCTGCACATGTCTGAGCATCCTATTTTGCTTTTGTTTTTGTTTTTTGCTGTTTTCTCAGGGAAAAACTTCCTGTCCATGTGGTTGTGGATCCTATTCTCAGTAAGGTTTTGCGGCCTCATCAGAGAGAGGTAATGTGGGTGAGAAGAATGAAGTATGGGTGGGGAACTGAGCCTGGGAGACTACTATCTCTGGGGCAGGGGCTTTTTAGGTGCCAAAGTGGACTGAATGCTGTCATTCCCCAGGGAGTGAAGTTCCTGTGGGAGTGTGTCACCAGTAGGCGCATACCTGGCAGCCATGGCTGCATCATGGCTGATGAGATGGGCCTGGGAAAGACACTGCAGTGCATCACGTTGATGTGGACACTTTTGCGCCAGAGTCCAGAATGCAAGCCAGAAATTGACAAAGCAGTTGTGGTGTCGCCCTCCAGTCTGGTGAAGAACTGGTATAATGAAGTTGGGAAGTGGCTCGGAGGAAGGATCCAACCTCTGGCTATCGATGGAGGATCTAAAGATGAGATAGACCAAAAGCTGGGTACAAAGTCTGAAAAAAGATTGCACTCATCCATCCAGCATGCTTCTTGCTTGCTTCCTTCCTTTTATTTTTTTGTGGTACTGGGGATGAACCCAGGGGTGCTCTATTACTGAACTACATCCTCCAGTCCTTTTTATTTCTTATTTTGAGATAGGGTCTTGCTAACAGTCTGACATCAAAGTTGTAATCCTCCTGCCTCAGCCTCCTGAATTGCTGGGATTACAGGCGTGTGCCACTGTGCCCTGCTCTACTGCTTGCTTTCTTAGGTGTATGCTCACTTATGGCCAGAGTTGAGGACGATGCAGGAATAGAAGAGAATTCCCATTCAAAATAGTCAAAATAGTCATTTTTAGGCTACTTTAACAACCATTGCTTGGTGTGGTGGTGTGCTCCTATGATTCCAGCTACTCAAGAGGCCAAGGAAGCAGGATCACCAGTTTGAGGCCAGCCTGAGCTATTTAATGAGAGCCTATCTCAAAATGAAGGACAAAAAGAGGTTGGGGATATAGCTCAGTGGTAAAGTGCTTGCCTAGCTTGCCCGTGGCCCTGGGTTCAATCCCCAATAACACGCACACACAAGCTAATTTTTTTCTTTAATGTGTTCTGATTTGGTCCCTTGACAACTTTTCTATTGTAGAGGGATTCATGAACCAGCGTGGAGCCAGAGTGCCTTCTCCCATCCTCATCATTTCCTATGAGACCTTCCGCCTTCATGTTGGAGTTCTACAGAAAGGAAGTGTTGGTCTGGTCATATGTGATGAGGTATTTGATGCTCAACAGTCTGGGTGTAGGAGATCCATGAAAGTCTCCTAATTGGAGCACTGCCACTATCTCAGGGCTTTACTAGTTAAAGAATGCTGAGGACAGATGTAGCTGCCTTGGAGGAGACAAGGAAGGAGGAGAACTTGAAACACCAATTTGCCAAATTGTAACACCAGTCTGCCAAAAGAGAAATTAAACAGTGCTCAGAACTCTTAAGGAGAGTGAAGTGCTGTGGGCCGATTGGTTTTATTGTTGCCAGGTGGTATTCCTAGAACAAAGAAGAACTTTGAAGGATGGGAGAGGGGTTTGGATGGGTAGAGACATGGCATAGCATTTAGGGGAACAGGTTCTAGAGTCAGAGACATTAATTCATATCCTTGTTGTGCCACTTCTCAGTGACCTGAGCCTGCTTCTGTGTCATGAAAATAGGGTGATAGTACCCCATTTATTATTATTATTGGTACTGGGGATTGAACCCAGGAGTGCTTAATCACTGAGCCACATCACCAGGCCTTTTTTTTTTTTTTAGATGGATACGATACCTTTATTTACTTATTATTTTTAATGTGGTGCTGAGGATTGAACCCAGTACATCACATGTGGTAGGCAAGCGCTCCACCAATGAGCTACAACCCCAGCCCCCGCCCCAGACCTTGAAATTTTTTTTTTTTTTTTAAATTTTGAGACAGGTTGCTTAGATCCTTGATAAGTTGTTGAGCTTTGAACTTGCAATCCTCCTGCCTCAGCCTCCTGATTGCTGGGATGATAGGTGTGCACCACTGCATCCAGCTTCATAGGATTATTGTAGGTATTCAACCAGGTGACTGGAGGAAAACTCTTATGGCAGTGCCTGGCATGTCATAAGCCTTGGTAAATGTTAGTGCTGGTTTTTATTCTGGGCTGGAGAATTTTCACGAACAGGAGCACAGAGATAAGAAAATCTAACATGGACAGTCCATACAACTTTGTAGTATGTTCTTTTGGGGACTAAGGAAAATATAGCAGTAGTCACTTCTTGGCCTTTTCCAGTATGCATGAATTGTGGTAAAGATGCTAGTATTCAGAACATAGTGAGGGTGGCTGGGGGCTTTCTATTATAGAGAGCCTTCCTGGACTCTAATGAACTTGGCTACCCTGAGGCTGCTGCTCTGTTTACACCTCTTTGGGAGCATAAAGGTCACTTTTCATATAACTGGGACACTAACAGAGTTGCTTGAAAGACCTGGGGACACTAGTAGAGAGTTGGTTGAAATACTTGGCCTCACTTGTCAACTGATGGGCATGCTTGACTATGCTCTGGGGCCTCTAGAACAGCCTAGTGTCTTAGGAGTTTAGAGATGGGTCAGAGGACAAAAACTTACTTTTGGGTGTTGTGCTTACAAATTGTGAGCTACTTCCCAGTTTTCCTTAAGAAAAGTCAGTCATTTGCAAATTCCTGATATCCTGATGTGCTATTCCTCTAGGTGGTGGTAAAAGATTAAGGAGCCTGGGGATATGCATGTGACTGCCCTCTGCTTGGGACCTGCATCTGTTTTATTACAATGGAGGGGGGGATGCTGGATGCTGTGACACAGCCTATCACCCCAGCAACTTGGGAAGTTGAAGTAGGAGGATTGCAAGTTCAAGACTAGTGTGAGCAATTAGTGAGGCCCTAAGCAACTTAGCAAGACCCTGTCTCAAAAAAAAAAAAAAAAAAAAAAAAGGCGGGGAATGGCTGGAGATGTAGCTTAGTAGTAAAGCTCCCCAGAGTTCAATCCCCAGTACCAAGAAAAAAAAAAAAGACAAAAAAAACAATGGAGGGGGACTGTGCCAGGAGCCTGGTCCAGGTTAGGGTACTGTGGAAAAGAAGGGTAGGCTATAGCTATTGAGTCCTTGAGGACTAGGGATCATTTTGATTTTTTTTTTTAAGTACTGAGAATTGAACCAAGTGGGATCTTCACCACTGAGCTACCTATTAAGAGCTTTATATTTTTTGCTTTTAAGGCAGGTTCCACTAAGTTGCTGAGGCTGGCCTCGAACTTGCTATCCTCCGCCTCAGCCTCCTGAGTCACTGAGATTACAGTTGTGTGACACCATACCTGGCTCATCTTAATTTTTTTCTGTTCTTTGTTGTTCCCTTTCTTCTTCACTCTGTCCTGTTTTAAGAACTGACTGCAGAGTACAAGAGACCAGATTTCCTCTTGCTATCCTGCAGTCCTCTGCCTCTTACTTGTTTACCTTTTGTCAATTGTCAGATACCTGAGGAAGCGAAAGTCCTGAAAAACAGTCATATTGTTCCAGGAGACAGTTTTTCCTTTTAGACTCTGGAAAGGGAAGGGTTAATATCCCAGGTTTTCATGTTCCCAGCATGCATTGTGACTTTTTCCCAGCTGACACTTCTGATACACATGGTTCTCTTTTTATTTAAAAAGAAAAAAAAAAAAAAAATCCTTGATGCTCAGTCAGAAGCCATGGAATCAGCCTGGCCTTGACAGAGACATGACTTTCAGGTCTGAAAAAGTCATGTTTCTTCATATGTACAGTGGATGGCATAAGTTCAACTTAAAAGGGACATGATCCAGATCAAGACAGTATATAAAAAGTACTTTGTCCAAGAGTCTGAATGGGGAGAGATTGACATTGACATCATCATCATCATCATCTCAGTTTTGGAGACTAGCAGACTGAAGTTCAGGGATGGCAGTGATTTGCCCAGGTTCATTCAGTGTATACATAGTAAACTGGAACTTGATTACTGTCTTGGAGGCAATCGAAAGCTTGGCTCAGGTATGGATGGTTTGTCCCTTTGTGCCTCATCCAGATCAATTTACTTTACTCACACAAAGTAAGCCAGATTAAAGGTGCTGGGGAAATGCATAAAATACACGGATGATACTGATAAGAGTCACATTTCAAAGAGACAGAAGTGGTAATATTTAATCGAGGTAAATTTTCGAAAAGAATAAACAAGCTGGGTGCTGTAGTACCCGCCTATAATCCCAGCCATTTGGGAGGCTCAAACAGGAGGAACCCAATTTTGAGGAGGCTCTAAGCAACTTAGCAAGACCCTGATTTAAAATAAAATAATTAAAACGGTCTGGGTGATAAAGTGCCCTTAGGTTCAATTCCCAGTGCCCCCAAAGAGAAAATATAGGTAAAGTTCTTTTTTTTTGGAACTCATGCAAGAGGTTTTATTAAGTGGACAGGCAGAGTGCGTACAGAGAGAGTGCGCGCAAGAGTGAGGAGAATAGAGAGCTAGGTAAAGTTCTTAATACCGTGCCTGGCACATTAAAAGCTTCACTAAATAGTAGCAGCCATTGGGTGGATAGTGCCATAGGAGCACAAAAGTGAGAGAGACCAACAGTCTGGGGTCATTGAAGAAGACTTTGCATAGGAGTTGGTGTTTGAGGAATTTGCCTGTTGGAGAGAGCTATGGGCATAGAAGTGGCACTGACAAAGATCTAGGGAAATCCAGCATTAGGAGTGGTGAGGAGGCAAGGCTTCCTGGACTATGATAAGCTGTGGAGATGGTCAGAGTTTAGTTGGGGCCTAATTAAGAAGGCCTTTAAATGTTGAACTAATGAGCCTAAAGGTCCTGGACTCGACACTTTAATTGGGGGTCAGTGGAGGATGTACTTTTAGTTGCATTGTCAAAGGATGACCAGAGGGAAGAAGGCTGACTTGTTTGTTAATTTTTCACTAGCCACTGAATTATGTGTGATTTGCTTAGCATGGAGTGGGAACTGAACATAGAAAAGGCACAGGCCTGATCTTGCCTATACATTTCTTAGAGAAAGAGGGAAGATAATATGGTCCATTATCATTTTCTAGAAAATGGCCTAAAAGAGAAATTAGGTGCGTGTGTGGCTAGGGTACAGAGAGAATGAGAGCTGGGAAAGAGATGTGAAGGGACGCTCTTTAGGTATTCTAGCTCTGTGGATTCTGGTGGAAGGAGTCTAGTCAAGTCCCTTTAGCCCTGATGGCTCAGTTGAAGCCTGGAGGCTAATAAAGAAGACATTTGGCTCAGAAGATTCTGGGTGTGTTGGACTGTTATGGAGGAGGAATCCCAGAAAGCAAGGATCTGTAACGTGGCTACATGGTCAATAAAGTGGGTAGGTGAGCTGCCAAGACTGGAGATTGGGCAGGGAAAGGGTTGGGAGAGAACAGAGGGAATCCTTGTTTTATGGGTGTAGCACTGGTTTGGAAACTGAAGATCTATCTCTTCAGCTTAATATTTCTCCCCAAGCAAGTGATTGAACCAACTCTTATGTTGTTCTCTGCCTAGTTCCCAAGGTCTCAGAACCTGTAATGTTTGTGACTCCTCTTGTTTACATAAGACTTTTCTACCATTTCGGCATGGTCCATCATACTCTGAGTGAAAATTCTCTTGCAGGGACACAGACTCAAGAACTCTGAAAATCAGACTTACCAGGCCCTGGACAGCTTGAACACCAGCCGGCGGGTGCTCATCTCTGGGACCCCCATCCAGAATGATCTGCTTGAATATTTCAGCTTGGTACATTTTGTTAATTCAGGCATCCTGGGTAAGAATCCAGCCTTGCCCGTCATAATGGAAAAAAGCTTTTTTTGTTCTAGGAGTGTCATTCCAGCTAAGGAGAGAATGCTTGTTAGACAGACTAGGCAGTCTTTTAGGAAGGCTTCTCTTGTCAGGAAGTAGCAAAGCCATTAGGAGGCCTTGACTCTGCTAAACAACTCAGCAAAGCCCATTCTGGCCATTTCTTTCTCTGTAGAGGCAACAGTAGGGCATTTTTGCTTCTCACATCCTCGCTGCCTTATGATTAGTTCTTCAGCAGACTGTCTTGGGCAGTTTCTTTTTTTAAAAACCATTTTAGCATCTTTAAATGTATAGTTCATTATACACTATACCAATGTATCGTGGCATCAAGTAACTTTGTACAGTCACCACCACTGTCCTTCAGAATTTATCATTTTACAAAATTGACGTTCTAGCCTTTAAATAATAACTCTTCAATCCTCCCTTCTCTCAGTCCCTGGCCAATAGCATTTGGGCAATTCTTGCTTATAGATATTTATGAAAAGGTTAGTGCTTCTCCATCTTTCCAGTCCTCGGGAGAATCCCTTTATGTAAAGAACCTCCTGAGTAGCAAGATTATCATAATGTGAACATATTTGTGTAACTACCACCAGATCAGTTACTACCGTACCAGCCCCATTGTTCTAATCATTGTCTTCTTTTACCCAGAAGTAAACACTTTTCTGACACTATTGATTAGAGTTGCTGTTTTTTTTTTTTTTGGTACTGGGGATTGAACCCAGAGCACTTTACCACTAAGCTAAGTCCCCAGCCCTTTTATTTTTTATTTTAAGACAGGGATTTACTAAGTTGCTTAGGACCACACTAAATTGCTGAAGCTGGCCTTGAAGTCGTGATCCTCTTGCCTTAGCCTTAAATTTGCCTATTTTTGACCTTTATGTGAATGAAGTCATATATATTTTGCATCTGGTTTCTTTCATTAATGTTGAAACATAAACTTCATCCATATTGTATATAGTTGTTTGTTAATTTCCATTGCTGTATGATGTTCCACTTTATGAACATACTAGAATTTATTTTCTTTTGTAGGTAGATAATTGAGTTTCTAGGATTTTTTTTTTTTTTTTTTTAAACAGGGGTACAGGGGGACTTGACCACTGAGCCACATCACCAGCCCTATTTTTTTGTATTTTATTTAGACCCAGGGTCTCACTGAGTTGCTTAGTGCCTTACTTTTTCTGAGACTGACTTTGAACTGGTGATCCTCCTGTCTCAGCCTCCTGAACTGCTGGGATTACAGGTGTGTGCCACCGTGCCCAGCTGTTTCTAGGTTTTTATTCTTTCAAATAATGATATTGTGGACATTCTTAGTACATGTCCTTACTTGAGCCTGGTATGTATTTCTGTTGGGCAAGAAATTTCTCTTTGTCCCAAGAGTGGAATTACTAGGTCATATTTTCTGCTTATGTATTTACTTCAGTTTTCCTGATTGTACTAGTTGTATGTGAGAATTCCATTATGTCTACATCAGGGGTCAATAAACTTTTTCTTAAAGGGCTAGATAGTATTTTAGGTTTACAAGTCATCTTTCTCTGTCATAGGTACTCAATTCTACTGTTGTAGTATAGAAGCATTCATAAATAATATGTAAATGAATTGTCATGATTATGTTTAATGAAATTTTATTTATAGAAATAGATGGCTGATGGCGAGCTGTCATCATAGTTTGCCAATCTTTATATCAACAATATTTTTCTCTTTAAAATTTTAGTTACTTTGATGGGTACTAGCTCATTGCGTTTGTCTAATGAATATCAAGTCACATCTTTTAATATGTTCATTGGCCATTTGGAGATCATTCTGTATTTTATTTTGTTGTTTTTAAATGTTACTGAGGCTTAAACCTCAAGGGTACTCTACCACTGAGCTACAACTCCGCCTCTTTTTTTTTTTTTTTTTTTTTTTGGGTGCTGGGGATCGAACCCAGGGCCTTGTGCTTGCAAGGCAAACACTCTACCGACTGAGCTATCTCCCCAGCCCCTAACTCTGCCTCTTTTAAAAATTTTGTATTTTGAGACTGTGTCTCAAGTTGCCAAGGCTCGCCTTGAACTTGGGATTCTCCTGCCTTAGCCTTCTTAGTCACTGGGTTATAGGCACGCATCACTGCACCTGAGATCATCCTGTTTTGTGAAGTACCTGACTTTTTTTTTTTTTTTTATATTTGTTTTAGTTGTTGATGGAACTTTATTTTATTTCCTTATTTATATGTGGTGCTGAGAATTGAACCAGCGCCTCAAACATGCTAGGCAAGTGCTCTGCCACTAAACCACAACACTAGCTGACACCTAACTTTTTTGCCCATTTTTAAACATTTTGATTATCTCCTCATCAGTTGATGAACATTTGTGTTGTTTTTACCTTTCCACCTTTGGGCTATTGTAAACAATGCTACTATAAACTGTCATTTACAAGATTATTTGGATATATGTTTTCATTTCTTTAAGGGTATACCTTGGAGTGAAAGATTACTCTGATTTGAAGATGTCTGTTATTAGAGTGAGGAAGTTAACTTCTACTCCTAGTTGAATTTTTTTTTTTTTAATGAAAAAGTGGTAGAAGCAGCTTTATTATTTTACCTCACATTAAAGTCTATAAATTATCTTAAATTAGTTTTTATATGTGCGGTATAATGTGAGGATCAAGATTCATCTTTTTCCGGAAGGATATTTAGTTAGTTAGTCCGGCACCATTTATTGAAAAGATTGTCCTTGATGCATTGCATTTCAGTGCTCCCTCCTTCACACATCAGATGTCTCATCTGTGTCATTTGTGGACTTTATTCTGTTAAACTAGTCTGTCCTTCTGTCAGTACTTTCCTGTTTGAATTACTATAGCTTAATATGTCTTGATTAATGTGAATTTTTTTTAGATGTTAATGGATCTTTATTTTATTCATTTATTTATATGTGGTGGTGAGAATCAAACCCAGTGCCTCACACATTCTAGGCAAGTGCTCTACCACTGAGCCACAACCCTAGCCCAACTAAAGTGAATTTTAATGTGTGTTTCCCAACTATACTGGGGATTGAACCCAAGGCCACTTTTACTTCTGACTATCTCCCCAGACCTTTTTGTGTTCAGTTTTGACAAAGAGTCTAAGTCGCCCAGGCTTGACCCTGTGATCTTCCAGCCTCAGTCTCCCAGGTAGTTGGGATTATAGGTATGTGTCCCCACACCTGGCCCAGCATTGTTTCTTTTGGATTTTTCCACATACAAAATCATGTTATGTGCAAAAAGTAATTTGTCTTTTATCCTAATTCTAGGTTTTTTTTTTTTTTTTTTTTTTTTTTTTGCAGTACTGGGGATTGAACTCAGGGCCTTGTGCTTGTGAGGCAAGCACTCTACCAGCTGAGCTATCTCCCTAGCCCTATTCTTAGGCTTTTCATTTGTTTTATGCATTAGTTAGAGCTTTTATTTTTATTTTTTCATGTTCTATGTATTTGTTTGTTATTAGAGCTTTTTTACAGCCATGGATAGAAGTGGTGATAGAGGATCTCATTCCTGATCTCAGGGGAAAAGGAAAACCTGCCTGCCACCTGCTTTCCTCCTTCCTTCCCTTCCTAGCTCCCTGCATCCCCTCCCTGCCTTCCTCGTGTCCTTCTGATTAAGGATTTTTTTCCTATTATTAGTTTCCTAGAAAGTTGTTTGTTTTGTTTTGTTTTGGTTTGGTTTCTTAATCATGAATGGGTGTTGAATTCTATAAAATTTTTTGAGGTGAAATTCAAATAATAAAAATTAGCCATTTTGAATTGTATAGTTCAGTTGCATTTATTGTGCATTTATTGTATATTCAGTTGCATTATTGTGCCACCACCATCCTTATCTAGTTCCAAAACATTTTCACCACCCAAAAGGAAACTTAAACCCATCAGGCAGTCAGTTCTTACTGCCCTTCCTCCAAACCTTGGCAACCACCAAACTGCTGCTTCTCTGAATTTATCTTTCTGTGTGTTTCATATAAATGGATTCATATAATATGTGACCTTTTGAATTTGACTTATTTCTATTAGCATATTGTTTTCAAGTTTCCTTCATTTCGTAGCATATATCAGTACTTCACTGTACTTATATGCTACTTCATCTCTTACAAAGAACAGTTATGCTTTTAAAGAAAATTTGGCCTAATAATCTTTTAATTGGACAGTTTAGTCTCTTTACACTTGCTTTAATTAATTATATATTTGGGCTTTACCATTTCACTCTTTGGCCTTTGAAGTCTTTACTGCTTTGAGATCTCTGATTCATTGAACAGAAATTGCCCACATTTTGTTCAGCTTTACTGTTCTTAGTAGGAAGGTTGGTCTGTGTTGAGGTGGTTTGCTGCTGTTGGCAGAGGGAAAATCATTTTTTTCACATGTACTTTTTTTTACTTGACAATGAACCTTTATTTGTATGTGGTGCTGAGAATTAAACCCAGCACCTTGTATGTGCTAGGCAAGCACTCTGCCACTGAGCCACAACCCCAGCCTCTCACATGTACTTTAATTTTCTCTTTTCTCATGTGTTCAGGGACTGCCCATCAGTTCAAGAAACATTTTGAAATGCCAATTTTGAAGAGTCGAGATGCAGCCGCCAGTGAAGCAGACAAGCAGCTAGGCGAGGAGCGACTGAGGGAGCTTATCAGCATTGTGAATAGGTAACCATCCCAATAATGTCATCCGAATTGCTTCTCATGCCATGTGAGATCAACCCTTTGGGGACTTGGCTGAGTAGAGCCTTCAAAGGCTGTGATCTAGGGAAGGAGTGGGATCTGTGCCCTGACCATGGCCACTGAATAAATGGTGGGGTCTTGCAATTCAAGTTCCTTCTTTCTTTCTAGCCCAGAATCTATAGTCTGATTTCAATCTGCGTACCAGCCCACTGATGAAACTCTTCTCTGATGTAGCTGGACTTCCTGAGCATAATATCCCCTGGTATATTATTAGTATGTCAGAAGCTTCCTATTGGTCTCAGACCTAAAGCACCAGGCTTCTCTTCTCTGGCCCCAATGTTGTTCTGTGACATTTAGGGGAGTTGTGAAGGATGGGTACAGCTCCCAAACTAAAAGGTCTTATATACCATGTACCAAAATTATTCCAAGAGGGCAGCTGCATTCTGGCTCTCCTGTTGTAGGTATGCACAATTGATGGGGTTACATTGTAGTTTTTCTGCCTTTCCTGATGCTCTGGGTACATCTCCTTACCAATTTTAGATGCTAGGGAGGAAAGTCAGTGTGTTCTTAGAAGCTGCTTCTTAATGCCTCCCTATCCTCCTTGGTCTACCCAGGAGCTATCATTAAGCTTGGGAGGCATGTAGGCAAATGTGAGCAGAAACTCCCCTAAGGACTTGGTTTGTAGCTTCCTTTCCCTGACACAGCCCCAGGCTCACTGGGAGATCTCAGCCTTTTCTTGAGAGAAGCCATCCTGTTAATGGGAAGAGAAAGAGTTGTTACTCTAAGGTAGGCTGTTTGGAAGGCCTCTGTTCCCATAACTGAGACCCTAATATAGATATCTTTGCCGTAGGGCTGAGGGTCTTTGACATTGTATACTACAAAATTTGAGTCAGTCTTAGTCGTCCTCTAGATGGTAGCTTTTATTCCAGCATAGTTGTTTTTTTTTTTTAACCAGCCTCTTGCCTTTTTATTCTGTTTTTCCTAGGTGCCTGATACGGAGGACCTCTGATATCCTTTCTAAATATCTGCCTGTAAAGATTGAGCAGGTGGTTTGTTGCAGGTACTGAAATCAACTGAAGGGTGTGCAGTGAGTGAAAATAAAAGCTTAGACCCTGAAGCAGAGTTGGGTCTGAAGATGGCCTTAGAGGGCAGAATGTGGGGATCAAACCCAGAAGCACTTTTTTTTTTTTTATCACTGACCTACATTCCCAGACCTTTAAAATTTTTATTTTAAAACAGAGTCTCATTAAGTTGCTTTGTGCCTTGTTAAGTTGCTGAGACTGGCCTTGAACTTGAGATCCTCCTGTCCCAGCCTCCCAAGCCTCTGGGATTATAGGAGTGTATCACTGTGCCTGGCTGGTCCAGTTTTTCCCTACTGACCCGGCAGCCTTTTTTTTTTTTTTTTTTAGGCTGACACCCCTTCAGATTGAGTTGTACAAGAGATTTCTAAGACAGGCCAAGCCAGCAGAAGAGTTGTGTGAGGGCAAGATGAGTATGTCTTCCCTTTCTTCCATCACCTCGCTGAAGAAACTTTGTAATCGTGAGTTAAGCCCGTGCTCTGGTATTCTCTGTAGAGTGAGCAATGGAGAGTAGGCTCCCATAGGTGGTCCAGTAACCTTCCTGAAGACTTGCCTAGAGATCCCATAGCCTCCCCTTGTGATTTCAAACCTCCCCAAGGCATGAACCCTGTGTTGTTGATGCTATAAGTTAGATCCAATTTAGAAAATTTAGCTTATTTTCTGCCCAGCCAATGCTTAATGCTTGATGTACAAGACAGTATGTGTGAGTGCTTGCACACACACGTGTTCATATAAAATGTTAGGTAGTAGGAAAAATGATAAAGGAAACTTGGCTCTGGTATAAATTCCCTTCTTGTTGGGAGAACACAGTAGTGAGCAAGATTATCCGTCCATGGTCTCAGATCTTACTGGCTGTACCTTGTTGGAACTTGAAAGTTAGAGACCAAGTGAATGGTGCTGAGAAAGGCCTATAGGCTGGGCGTCTAGAGGGCATTCTAGTGAGCTCTTAAGTAGAAATTTCAGAAAGCAAAGTAGCTGGCATTGTGGTGTGGTTTTGTTTGTTTTTTTGTTTTTTCAGATCCAGCTCTAATACATGACAAGTGTGTGGAAGGGGCAGATGGCTTTGAGGGTGCCTTGGACATCTTCCCTCCTGGTTATAGCTCTAAGGCTCTAGAGCCACAGCTGTCAGGTAAGCCTTTCCACCAGTATATGGGCTTTTTCAAGAAGAGCAGTGGAGGAAAGGTGGGAAATTATCTCTGCTAGAGCAATCCTGTCTGAAGGCAGGATATCAAGAGACAAAATATGGGTTGGGATTGTAGCTCAGTGATAGAGTGCTTGCCTAGCATGCACAAGTCCCTGAGTTTGTTCCCTAGCACCAAAAAAAAAAAAAGAAGAAAAAAGCAAGAATCTTGGCCCATTGGGATAGCCAGTGGTTGCTGTTTTTTTCAGGTAAAATGCTGGTCCTTGATTATATTCTGGCAGTGACACGAAGCCGCAGCAGTGACAAAGTAGTGCTGGTATCCAATTATACCCAGACATTAGATCTCTTTGAGAAGCTCTGTCGGGCCCGAAGGTAAGGAAGTCCTCCATAGGCTTGCAAGAGATGTGCCTTCCTCACTGCCCCTAGAAAAATTAGATATTCTGATTGGTGGGCATAGTTCAAGATGTTGGTATATGAAGGACTTCCATGAATGGCCTTTTCCTTATTGATGCAGTGGCCCTAGCTCCATGTCTAAGCAGAATGTCCCCTGGTCCTTCAGGGGACATAGGTCAGAGTTCTGACCCCATAGCTCCCTGCCCTTCTCTTTGGGAATACCAAAAATCTATGCCATGAGCAGCCTCAAGCATGGTTTGGTGGCCCCTTCAGGGGCCATGGCTCTAAGGGGCCCTCCTTTCTTCTTGGGTCTTGACCTTTGGATGCCCTTTCAGGTACTTGTATGTCCGCCTGGATGGCACAATGTCCATTAAGAAGCGAGCCAAGGTCGTGGAGCGCTTCAACTGTCCGTCGGTAAATGCACAGCCCTTGCCCCCACACCACCAATGCAGTAACATCAGAATTGACTGATAGAGAAGCTGTAAGTGGGCACTACATCAGAGTTTTTTTCTTTTCTTTTCTTTTTAGTACTGCGTATTGAACCCAGGATTGCTTAACTACACTGAGCCATACCCCCAACCCTTTTTTTTAGATTTTGAGACAGGGTCTGACTAAGTTGCTGAGACTGACTTTGAATTTGTGATCCTCCTGCTTCAGCCTCCTGAGTTGCTGGAATTATAGGTGTACACCCCCATGCCTGGCTATATCAAGTTTTTGATTTTTTTTTTTTTTGGTGGGGGGATGTGGGGGTTAGGGTTAGGCTTGTCAGTAATGACTGGGTTGGAAACTGATTTTGTAGATTGGGAAATTGGCTAGTTGGCAAGCAAACTAGGGGTTGTTACAATTATGAGTAGAAGCAAGAGCTGGCTGGACTGAGGAAGAGAGCCCATTTTAGTCTATAAGAGATTCTTTCTCCCCTGCTTTCTTTTTTTTTTTCCAGAGCCCTGATTTTGTCTTCATGCTGAGCAGCAAAGCTGGGGGCTGTGGCCTCAATCTCATTGGGGCTAACCGACTGATCATGTTTGACCCTGACTGGAATCCGGCCAATGATGAACAAGCCATGGCCCGGGTCTGGCGTGATGGTCAAAAGAAGACCTGCTATATTTATCGCCTGCTGTCTGTAAGAATGGTGACGGTGGCCAATGTAGGGGTGGATCATGGAGCAAGACCTTCACAAACCATCTTAAATTGTTTCTCACTGTGTCTCTTTGAAAGAGGCACTTCTATCAGTGGCCACTCTGTGGGCCTAGCCTTGAGTTCTGTATTCCTGTTCTCCCTTCCCTTCTCGCTACCCAATTCCTCCCAGTGATCTTTGTTTTTCTTTTTTTCTTTTGGTGTTAGGGATTGAACCCAGGGGTGCTTTACCACTGAGCTACCTTTTAAGCTTTTTTATTTTGAGACAGTCTAAGTTGCTCAGATCGTCTTTGAACTTGTGATTGTTCTGCCTCAGCCTCCTGAGTCTTGGGAATTACAGATGTGTGCCACCATGCCTGGCTTCCAAGTGGTTCTTATTGTGCTGTTTGGATGCTTGTTTAGTACATCCTTTTTGCAGGGTATCTATTTTTATTTTGTAACCAATTTCAGTTGTGTTGTTTGCCTTATAAATCTTCTCATTCCCCCATGTGTCCCTGGGGTTAAGAAGCTGTTATGGCAATTCATTTACCACCTTCAGTTTGTCCATCCATAGTTCCTCTTTTGTAGCTCATGTCTGAGTGACAACATGACAAAGGGAAGTCACCTTTTCTTCTTTGCTACATTTAACCCTTGCTACATTCCTAATTTAGCAATGACTTTGAACATAGCTGTCTTTGTTGCTTTCTCAAATCCAGCAATCATCCTGGCTGACTCTGAGGACTATGCAGTGTTCCAGCATTCTCACATTCATGTTTCTTTGACTTCATCTCTAATGACCTCAACTCCCTCTCATCTAATTCCCTCATGTAATTTCTCCTAAGGCTACAATATATGTAAGTTGTTAGTATCCAAAACTTTAATTATTCTAATCCTGCTCTCACATCCTGTCTTTCCAGCTTCTCCCTTCCCACTGTGTCTACTATAATAGATATAGTATGAGAACCTCCCATGCCCACTCCCCATCAGTCTGGCTTGGCTTGGTTTTTTTATTCAGCTTGATCCTGTGTGACCCTTTAGCCACTCTTCCCAATATTCATTTCACTTGGATCATTTCAGCTGTTCTCAGCTTCTACATCAATTACATTTTGCATTTATAGGTTGGTACTATGATAAATTCATGTTATCCTTTTTGGCTAGGCCATCTTATTTCTTTTCAATGACCATTTCAAGCCCTTACTACTTCCCTCAAGTTTCCTACCTACCCTGTTTCATTCTTTCTGCAGAGACTCTATCTTTACAGAGAGAATATAAACTACCAGGCATGAATTCTTTCACCTCTCTTCCTCTTTTCTGTAAATCTCTACACCTATTCCCTTCCTATCTCAGAGGAAGATTCCCTTCCTCTTTGTTTGAGAGTCATCCTTATAGCTCTGCAGTAAACCCCTCTTCGTATCCTTTCCTTCTTTTTAAATTTTTAATTAAAAAAAAAAATTGTTCTAATTAGTTACACATGACTGTGGAATGCATTTAGACATGTTGTACACAAATGGAGCACTACCTCTCCTTCCTCTGGCTGAACATGGTACAGAGTCACATGGGTAGTGTAATCATACATGTATGTAGGGTAATAATGTCCATCTCACTCCACCGTCCTTCCTATCCCCACAACCCATTCCCTCCCCTCAATCCCCTCTGCAGAATCCAAAATCCCTTCATTCTTCTCATGATAAGCATGTGCTTATCAGAGGAAAGCACATGATAAGCATGTGCTTATCAGAGAAAACATTCAGCCTTTGGTTTTTTGTTTGGCTTATTTCTCTTAGCATGTTATTCTCCAGCACAATCCACTTATCTGCAAATGCCATAATTTCATTCTTCAAGGCTGAGTAATATTCCATTGTGTATATGTACCGCATTTCTTTATCCATTCATCTGTTGAAGGTATCTAGGTTGGTTCCATAGTTTAGCTCTTGTGAATTGAGCTACTATAAACATTGATGTGACTTCTTCACTGTTTTTTTCGCCAGATAACTGGGTCAAATGGTGGTTCTGTTCCAGAAATACAAGCAACAATAAGTTTTGGCAAGGATGTGGGGGAAAAGGTACACTCATACATTGCTGCAAATTGGTGCAACCACTATGAAAAGAAAGCAGTTTGAAGGTTCCTCAGAAAACTTGGAATGGAACCACCATTTGACCCAGTTATCCCACTCCTTGTTTTTTGTTTGTTTGTTTGTTTGGTTGGTGTTGGGGATTGAACCCAGGAGTGCTCCTCTCTTCTATTCTTTTTATTATTATTATTTTTTTATTTTGAAACAAGTTCTTACTAAGTTACCCAGGCTGACCTCTAATTTGCAATCATCCTGAATAGCTGGGATTATAGGCATGTGCCATCGTGCCCAGCCCTTTCTTAGTTGATCAATTTCTCATTTATTCTCCCTAAGTCTGTAAATGTGCTCAAGTAGCTCTGACTTTTTTTTTTTTTTTTTTTTTCCCTGGTTCTGGGAACTGAACCTCCAGGGGTGCTTTACCACTGAGCTATACCCCATCCTTCTTTATTTTTGATACAGGGTTTCGCTAAGCTGCTTAGGGCCTTGTTAAGTTGCTGGGACTGGGGTTGGGGATATAGCTCAGTTGGTAGAGTGCCTGCCTCGCAAGCACAAGGCCCTGGGTTCAATCCCCAGCACCCAAAAAAATAAAAATAAAAATAAAAATAAAAAAAAAAGTTGCTGGGACTGACTTTGCTAGGCAAGTGCTCTACTGAGCCACAACCCCAGTTCCCACCTGTTTTAAAAACAAATTTTCAACCCTCTGTTTTTTGTTTTTTGTATTAGTAATTTAATGCAGGGACATATAACCACTGAGTCATAGCCCCAGCCCTTTTTTTACTTTGAGACAGGGTCTTGCTAAGTTGCTTAGGGCCTCACTAAGTTGCTGAGACTGGCCTTAAACTTGTGATCCTCCTGACTTAGTGTCCCAAGCCATTGGGATTATAGGCATGTGTACACCACCATGCCTGGCTCCCTCTGTCTTATTTTAACCACTACTCTGGAGTGCTTTCCATTTGTTTACTTCAAAAATTCCCAAAACTTTAAATGAACTTCTTCACCTCTCATCATCTTGGTCATCAGACCCCTTATACCCACTTTCAAATGTACCACTATCTTTCCAATTACCAAAATAGGGAACTCTTACTTTTTTTCCCCCCTCTTGGTGGTACTAGAGATTGGACCCAGATCTTGCACGTGCTAGGCAAGCACTCTACCACTAAACTACAACCCAGCCACAAATACGGGCTTGATTTTTTTTTTCTTTTGACACTAAGCCTTTCTAAAATTCTCTTAGGGGGTTGGTAGTGATGTAGCTTAGTTGAAGATCACTTGCCTAGCACATGGAATGCCCTGGGTTCTACCTCACCCTATTCTCTTTTCTTGTCTGGGAAACTCCACTCTGATTCTCCTACCTCTTCAATTATATACTCTTATTAGATTGATAAATTTTAACAAGATCTCTTACCTGAGCTCTAAACCCATATTTCCATTACTTAATTTATTTCCACTTGAATTTCTTTTTTTTGTTTTGTTTTGTTTTGCTTTGTTTTGCAGTGCTGGAAATTGAATCCAGGGCCTTCTGTATACCAGGCAAGTGCTATACTACTGAGCTACACACCACACCCTCCCTTTACTTAGGAGTACTTTATGACAGAACTGAATTTTGTCATTTAATGTTCTCATTATTCAAGTGTGGAAATCATCCTATTGGACTGTTCTCTGACTCTTTAACAACTAGGTTCCTACCAGTTAATGACTTCTCAATTTCCTTATTCTGACTCGCCTCTCTGTCTCTCTGTCCCTTACTAAAGTCATAGTCCCCTTTTTTTTAACATTTTTTTTTTTTTAGTTGTCAATGGATCTTTTATTTAATTAATTAATTAATTTATATGGGGTGCTGAGAATTGAACCCGGGGCCTCAAACGTGCCAGGCAAGTGCTCTATCACTGAGTCACAACCCCAGCCCAGTAGTCACCTTTTCTCCTATCCTAACCCATTCTTTGTGTACTGCTTCCAGAATAAATATTTTTAAAATTATAAATTTGTTTTTCATTTAAGGCCAAGCTGGGTGCAGTGGTGCATGCCAGCAACTTGGGAGGCTGAGGCAAAAGGATTGTAAATTTGAGCCCAGCCTCAGCAACTTAGTGAGATCCTCTGTCAAAATAAAAATAAAAAGAACTGGGGATTTGACTTAGTGGTAAAGCACCTTTGGATTCAATCCCTTCAATTTAGTATCCAAGGTTCTCGAATATATTTCTGCTGAATTGCCCATCCCCTTTTCTTATTATTCTCTACTCTCTTTCAGTTAGCCTGAACTGAATTTTTTGTTTTGTTTTGTTTCATTTGGAGACAGGATCTCACTATATTGCCCAAACTGTCCTCAAACTCCTTGGCTCAAGTGATCTTCCCACCTCAGCCTCCCAAGTAACTGAACCCTTCATAATAGGACTGGCTTATTCCTTTGTTCCTATGATACAAATGCTTTTGCTTCTCTCTACCCTTGCAAACCATTCATTTTCAAGATTCTGCTCATGTCTGTCTTTTCCAGTAGTCTGAATTCAAGGATAGGGATTATATTTGATTCTTTGTGTCTTATTACTGCAAGGCCTACATAAAATACTCAAACCACAATTATTGAATAAATGAGAGTCTAGCTTAGTGTGAAGATCTGAAGCTGCTGCACACGACCTCAGTTCAACCTAAAGGGATTTAGCCAGGCCTTGGGACCCTTTACTGGTACAGAAAGTAGCCAGGATGAATAAACATACACAAGGCAGATTCCTAGGAGATAGCCTAGAGCTGGGTGCAATGGTGCACACCTGTAACCCCAGTGACCTGGAAGTCTGGGGGCAGAAAGCTTGGGCTGCTTAGTGACAGCCTCTGTCAAAATAGCAAGTAACAGGGCTAGGGATGTAGCTCAGTGGTAGAGTACCCCTGGGTTCAATTCCCAGTACCACAAAAACAAAACAAAAAAAGCAGGAGGCATAAGACTGAGAAAGTGGGGCTGGCTAAGAGGTTACTCCAGGATTTGTACTTTTCATTCTTTTCCCCTTCTCTTTGAGGGGCTTTAGTTTCCACTCTGAGTTTCCCTGTTCCCTCTGTATGGGGATGATTGAGCCCTACATTCCTTGAACTCTATTCTCCCAGGCAGGAACCATTGAGGAGAAGATCTTCCAGCGGCAGAGCCACAAGAAGGCACTGAGCAGCTGTGTAGTGGATGAAGAACAGGATGTAGAGCGACACTTCTCTCTGGGCGAGTTGAAGGAGCTATTTACCCTGGATGAGGCTAGCCTCAGTGATACACATGACAGGTGGGTTGAGTGCCCTAACTATTATCTCTGAGCTACCTGCTCAGCATAGAAATGGGGTCTGCAGTGACCACAGCTCTGTCCTCTGATCCTAGGTTGCACTGCCGCCGTTGTGTCAACAGCCGCCAGGTCTGGCCACCCCCTGATGGTTCTGACTGCACTTCAGACCTGGCCCAGTGGAACCATAGCACTGATAAACGGGGGCTCCAGGATGAGGTACTCCAGGCTGCCTGGGATGCTGCCTCCACTGCCATCACCTTCGTCTTCCACCAGCGTTCCCATGAGGAGCAGCGGGGGCTCCACTGATAACCAGCTGGTCTGAGTGTAGCTGTTAGTGGAAGGGTACAGGGAAAAGGGGCTTCCTGCCCCACAGGGCCCTGCTGAATTTTGTTCTCTGGGAGAAAATCATCAAGAAGGGCTGCATGATGTTTGCCCAAAATTTATTTTATAAGAAAAACTTTTCTGGTTAAAAAAAAGAAAGGAATAAAGGTATGAAAGGGACTGAGGCCTGGGAGCAGTGTGGTAAGCCCAGGAGGGAAGAGGCCTGGTAGTGGGCATTCCTATACTTTTCTAAAGCCTGGTTACTTGCTTGAGGTGGGAAGGCAGGACCCCAGGAGGGGGCTGTCCTCAGTGATAGTGATTACCACTGTAATCTCTTGGCCAGGGTTCTTGGTTTTGAGTAAGGGGCCCAAAGGCTCTAAACCCAGCTGTGAGAATGTCTTTGCTGGGCCCTGTCAAGGCCTCCAGAACCTCAGTGCTAGGGAAGATGGAAAAAAGAGGGAAAAGGTGGCAGAAAGAGAAAGAACTGGTGACTGGGGATTCTGGGCAGCCCATGCCTCAGCCCCTGCAAGCTGATGGTACTGAGCATGGACCTGTGAGGTATGGGCCCCATCACATGGTGCTGACATAATCTGCAAAAGCCTGGGATGAGTCCCATGAGTCGCTAACCACGTGACAGGTGGCCCGGAGCCGCCGGATAGCTTCCCTGGCTGTGACTGCATCCTGGTCCAGCCAGTTCTGGAAGAGACGCAGGTGACCAAAGGCTCCACGGCCCCAGCGCTCCAGCCGCTTGGCGAACTCCAGAAGCCCATCTGGCTTGATGCAGTTGGAACTGGTAGGGATGAGATGGATTAGATATCCAGGAAGCAATTCATCCCTGTTAGATATCCCTGTGGTCCCATCCCTCCCTGCCCGCTGCCATGTACCTGATGTCCAGCTGACAGAGAGAAGAGGAAGAATCCTCTGAGAAAACATCTGCCAGAGCCAGCAGGCCTGCATTGCCTGGATAGAAGGGGAGAAGTGCCCATTACCTCTACCCAAGAACTGGGAACATGGGTATTCCAACCCAACTCTGGCTGGGAGTTCTTAAAGCCCAGCACATAAATGTTTATATTCTAACCCCCATATTCCCAGTGGAGAGGTTTGTGCCCTGTACCCAGTGAGTTTCTAGGTCAAAGGCCTGGCTCCTTTCCCCTCTCCCTCCCTAGGGTCTGGTCCCCACCCAGGCGGTTCCCTGGCAGCCGAAGGCCCTTCAGTGTTGAGTTGCCCTTCATAGCAGCCACCATCTCAGGCAGAAATTGGGCTGGGCGCTTCTCGAACAGACGGCAGAAGGAGAAGGTAATTTCTGTCAAGAGAAATAAGAGTAAATTCTAATGGCTGTTTTAGGACTGGTGTTGCCCCTCCTGCCCCAGGTGGCCCTACCAAGGTGTGCAAACATTTTATGGAAACCCAGAAAGGGGAAGGAATTTGTCCAAAACTGCAGGCAGGGCTGGATCTAAATCAGGATTTAAATGAGAGATTAAGCCTAAATGTTCCTGTATGTTCAGTTCCCCATGCACTTCCTTCTCTCTCTATATTACATCCAATGACCACCCTCTCTGCAGAGGTGGGAATTAGAGACAAGATTATGAGGAGAGATTGGCACAACACCTTTATTTCTCCCTATCACCACTATTTCTGCCAGTCCCTAAAAAGTAAGAAAAACTTTTGGGTGAGATACTCTAAAAGAGTAATTTCTCAATGTTTGTAGAGGAGGAGTTGAGTTTGGGACTTAGAGAAGGAAGTTCATGCAGGTTCTGTTCTTTTTATAGTTGAGGACACAAGGTGAAGAAAGGAACGGTGGTATGCTCACTCACTGAGATAGTAGCAGAACCACAATGAGAATGAAGAATGTCTAGGTTCTGGATTAGGAACTTACCTTGAAGAGTCAGATTTTGTAGCAAAAAGAGCACCTCGCTCTGACAGTCAGCCAGATTCATGTCATGGAAGCTCAGCCTCTTCAGGGCTAGGTTGTACTCTGGATAGGAGACAGAGACCATGGGCCAACCTTAATATTTCCAGAAAGCAATACTATATTTCTGCCTGTCCCTCTTCCTCTGGCTGGATCCTACCTTTGAGTGTCTGCAGCACAAGCCCGAAATCCTGGGGAGAGGCAAAGGTGGCACTATCCAGGGACAGTTGCTGCAGAGAACCTGAGGCCTTCAGAACTGAGCAAAGCAGTGGGGCTGGCTGGGCTCCTCGTGGAAATCCCATCTCCAACTGCTCCAGGCAGTTTTCTAGATGTGAAAGGGAGAGATGATTGCTGCTTGTCATCTCTACCTCTCTTCCATAGCAGGTCCCATCCCCTCTTTAATGGATTCACTAAGAAAATAATTTATTCATTTATTTGGCTTGAGTTTCAGGCACTATGCTAGGTTCTGGGAATAAAGCACTAAATAGAGATTTGGTTCTTTCCCTCATAGAGTTTTTAGTCTAGGTAGACTAAATCACTCAGACACACAGATATAACAGGGTAGGTACTTTGGGAAGATAAAAGACATACAAGGACTAAGGGAACGTATAGCAGGGGGACCTAAATTGGCCTGAAAGTGAGTTTGGTTCTTGGTTCAGACTACTGCCATGGTCGCTCTTCTGTGTTTATGGTGATCTGAGCTCTGTTCAGCCCAAGGTTATCTAAAAGAATGGTAGCCTCCAAAGAGGGAACAGATTCCAGATCAGCCAGGAGTGAGTGAAAGCAGACCAGGAGTGGATGTCTTCCCCCACTTCCCCACACAAATGCACATGCATATTTGTGTGGAGATACATCTGTGCATACACATATAGAACTTCACCTGGTATCTCCTCATCCCCAACTATGTGGCTAGGGGTCCCTGCATTCCCTGGCACTGCAGGGTTATCCCGTTGGCTTGGGTGATCGACACGAATAGAGAGGACCCGCAGCAAGGGCAGGGCTCGCACAATAGCACGTGTCAGCTCCAGGATGGGCAGTGGTGAGAACAGGTCACTGAGATGCAGGGCACGGAGGCGACATCCAGCCTGGCCTGACAGGGCCCGCAGGCTGTCCAGCAGGCGGAAGATGTTAGAACCCAAGCCTACAACATGAAAGAGTCAGTCATGGGGGAGTGTCAACAGTAATATTCAGAAGACATTCAGATATTTCCATTACTACCAAATCTTTTTGAGCTTTGGATCCAATTTTTAAAAAGTTGTCTCAATTACTTGTCCATGTCTTGCTTTTTCCTCAGGGAACCAGCAAAGTGATGCCTGCTGGGTTATGCTTTCAAGAAATACCAGTCAGGGCAGAGTCATAAAACAAAAGACAATGTGGTAGGCTGGCATGTGGCTAGCAGTGGAATGACAAGTCTAGATTCCTGGGTTCTGAGTAGTTTTTTTGAAGAAGCTGGGCCTTGAATAAAATTTTGGACAGAGAAAGAAGATACAGCCAAGGGTCACAGCTAGAAGACAAGGCATGAATTTGAAGGCTTTTCTGGCTAGATTGGGGCTCAAGAAACAGGTCTAGGGGGTGGGACAGTAAAGTCCATGTTGTGAGGTCCTGAAAGCTAGGCTAAAGAGATGGTTTACTTTCTTATAGGCGTTTGGGAGCAGGTATAAACTGAGTAGGAGAGTAACAGTGACCAAACAATACATTAGAAGATTCATTGAGTGAGATTGGAGTAGAGGAAGAACCACATCTGGGTTGGAATGTGGCTCAATGATAAGAGTTCTTGTCTAGCAGGTGCAAAGTCCTGGATTCTATCCTTAGCACAGGAAAAAACAAAAATGATAACCATGTTCCACAGTAAATAGGACCCAGAAAAATCTTTGGAACCCACTCCCTTTCTCATCTTCCCTTGGACTGTGCTGGTTCCTGTTGATTGTTTATTCATCTAAGCTTTATCTAGTAACTAAGTGTGAGATGGGGTTTTTGTTTTGTTTTTTTTGCAGGGTGGGGGGATGCCAGACACTAGTAAGCAGCACGTATTCTTGCCTATATAATTTTGATAAAAACATGATGGAACTGGGAGAGCAGAGTACGATGAAAGTACAAAGGTTTGGGTGCTTAACACCTAGACTGCCTTATTATCAGGAAGGGCTTTCCAGTTGAGTCCTAAAGAATACAAAGGAGACAGGCTAAGAAAAGGGAGAAGAGTGGTTGTGGCAGAGAAAGCAGCACATACAGAAGGCTGAAGGAGTGTGATATGGTTCTAAGAACTGAAAAATATTTGTTACAGCTGGGTGTGTAAACTATAATGGAAGCATTCAAGGTACAACTATAGAGGTAAGCAGGAGTGAAAACAAATGACCCTTGAAATAAAGTATGGGAAACAAAGCCATGGAAGGGTTTTTGGATGACTGACAAGGTCAAATCTGCATGTGTGGAAGAATTCTTGTGCTGCAATGCACCAGGGACTAAATGGAGTCTGGAGGAACTGTTGAAACCAAGGTAAGGAATAATGGTAACCCAAGTGATGGATGTAGGGGTAGAGAAATAAATGGATGTGAGAGAAAAATGTGACCAAATATATATGTAATGGAGACACAGTCCCGGTTTCATTGGGCAACTTTGTCAACTCTGTCATTGAGAAATAAGGAAGATCAATATATAGAAGGTACATCCAGGTTGGACGTGAATAAAAGGGGGCTTGTGGGCTATGAAGTGGTGATGTTTGGTAGTTTGATAAATGAGTCTGGAATTTGAGGAAGATCTAGGCTAATGTCAGAATGAGGAATCATTGACAGTTGGCCACTGAAGTCACAGGAATGGATGAAATTGTCCAGAAAGAGTGTGTAAAGTGGGAGAACTGTGAGGAACTCAGAACGTTAAAAAGTAACATTTAGAGAAGGAAAACATTTGGATTGCTGAGGTAGTAGAAGTATTTCACAAAGATAATGATTAATAACAATTGCTGCCAAGACTATGTAAGATGAAGATTGAAAAGTAATGTTGTATCTAGTAACAAGGAACTTGGTGACCCAGGTCCTTCTCAATATAGTTGAGGGGTATATATAAAGCTAGAATAGGCTGAGTGAAGTGGAGATAGTTAAGATGATGTAGAGGAAGACAGATAATAGTGGTAGATTTTGGTGGAGACAGTGGAATGGAGACAGCACACAGTGGTTTAAAAGCATGGATTCTGAAGTCAGGTTATCTGGGCTTCATTCCTGGTTCTTCGACTTTACTACCTAAGTTGTCCTGGACAAGTCTTTTTTTTTTTTTGTACTGGGGATTGAACTGAGGGGTGTTGAACCCCTGAGCAACATCCCCAACCCTCTTTATATTTTATTTAGAGACAGGGTCTCACTAAGTTTCTGAGGCTGGCTTTGAATTCAAGATCCTCCTGCCTCAGGCTCTCGAGCTGCTGAGATTACAGGCATGCACCACTGCATCTGTCTTCCTCATAGGATGGCTGTAAGGATTAAATTGGTATATTGAGGATACTTAAAATACATCAAACATATACTAAATAGTATGTAAAAGTCATTACTTAAGGTATTTAGAAGCAAGTCTCCTTAAGAAGGTGGGAGAAATGGGTCCAGAGCACTAACAGAAGTAACCTTAGATAAGTTTCTTCACCTCTTCCATTATGGTAAAGGAGAAAAGGATAAGAGTTTATGCAATGGTTAAAAATAAGCTGAAGGAGTTCAGGTGTGATGGCTTCTATTTTGTGAAGTAGGAGGGAAGATCATCTGAGAAAAGAGGAAGGGCTTGGAAGTGGTGGCACAGGGATGGGAGCTGATGTTACAAACTGGGTTCTTATGAAGTTGATGCCCATGAATGTAAGCACCATGTGCACAGGTGTGTGGTTTTTCTCCAGCAGTGGGTAGCAATGTAGGCAGATTGCTTTTTTACCTAAGGTTGAAGTTTTACTAGCTGAACATAGAAGGTGGGAAAGAAGAACTGAGGACTGCCTTGCAACTTGGTCTTTTAAAAAAAAATTTGTTCCACATCATGTCCAGACAGATGCTTCAATGTGACTAATGGGATCCAACCCAAACCCTGGCGAGGTCTGCATACATTATATTGTCCAACTTGCCTTTGGATTGCTTCTGCATCTGACTTGTCTCACTACTCCTCAGAACCCCTGTTTCCAACAATAAGCCAAGTCTATAGACCTCATGTTCCTCTCAACATTGACAGTCTGCTACTGTTTTGTTTTTATTGGGGGCTGAACCCAGGGACACACTACTAAGCTATATTCTCAGGGTATCCCCTCTCCCCTTTTTTTGAGACAAGGCCTTAAACTTGGAATCCTCCTGCCTCAGCCTTCCAAATTGCCGGAATTACAGGTATGTGTCACCATGCCCAGCTTGCCACTGTTTTTGTTTGCCTTCTGTCCCCCATGAGGCACAGTGAACTACACGTCCAGCTTCCTGATCATATTCCCAGTTTCCCCCTAATGATTAGGCACACAGTGCTGCTGGGAGATCCAAGCCCAACCCTGCCCCTCCAGGGTGCTCACCATTGTAGGAGAGTGTGAGGCTCTCCAGAGACACCCAGGAGCTCAGCAGGTGGCATAGTGTCAGAGCTGCCTCCGTGGAGAGAGGAACTGTGAATAACTCCAAGGTGGAGATGCTGCGGAATCGTTGGGAGGCCTCCAGTGCTGGAAGCCCTAGGCAGCTGGGATCTGATCCATCCAAAGCTCCACAAGCCACTTCCCCAATCTCCATTTCTTCACCATCCTCTTTCTCACCAGCCACAATAAAAACAAAGTCATACAGGTCTTCAGACTCTGCACCAGACCCCTGACGGGTGCGAGCACCCTTCTTCCCTGCAGCTCGTTTGAAACGCTTTAAGGGCTTAGGTTGTGGGGCTGAACTAGCTGGACCCCGTTTGGATGAGGATGTGGAGGAGGAGGCAGAGGAGGTGGTAGCTGGGGCAGAGGGTGGCCGCTTGGTACCAGGAGCCTCATGGGAAGTGGCTGGCGGGTGCAGCTCCCTCTTAGGGTCTGTCCCGCCTGCTGTGAGGCTCTCCTGTGTGCTCCTGCGTGTTACCCGAGAGGCAGGTGCAGCTCTAGGCATCTGCTTGGCTTCACTCTTCCGCCGGGTGGCCATGAGGGCTGCAGCACATCGCTCTGCAGCATCCCGGCGAGGCCGGCGTGAGCCAAGCAACATGGACCCTTCGTCTCGGGATGGGGCCCGGCCTCGGGAGGCCTCTCCACAGAGGCGGCAAGGTGGGCCACCAGGGCCTGGCTGCCAGAAACCAGCACTCATGGTGAGGATAAGGATGAAAAGAGCTGACTCAGGCACAGGCCATGAGTATAGTGACACTTGGCTGACAGCCCCATGGTGAATAAGCTGATGTAACAGCTGCCGAAGTGACTGCTGAGCAGCCACATCAGAGAAGAGCAGGTGGCGGAATTTGAGGGTGTGCAGGGAACTGGCCAGGGTCTCCAGAACCCTGCGGTTGGGCTCAGCCACCAACTCAGTTGCACCCTGCAGCATGTTGCAGATGGTGAGCTGCCGGACATGGCGGGAGCTGTGCAGAAGAGGTGAGAAGCGCTGGTCACAAAGACGCCTATCAGAAGACACATCAATGGTTCCACGTAGAACATGGGAAAAAAAGGCCTCCATAAACTTGGCTCGCCAACAGGTAACACTCTGAAAGGAGAGAACATGCCAGACAGCCGTGATACTGAGTGTCATCCATGAAATTTACCCCAGTTTCTTCCAATAGCAAACTAGTGAGCACTCACTGAGCCAGGCAATGTTCTACGTGACACACATTCATTTAATCACATCTTTGAGGTGTGTAGTATTACTACCAGCCTTGTTTTTATAAGAAAACGAAGATGCACAAAATGAATGAAAGGAGCATTTTAGCTGGGCACAGTGGTGTACAACTGCAATCTCAGCTACTTAGAAGACTGAGGCAGGAGGATCATAAATTTGGGGCCAGACTGGGCAACTTAAGACCCTGCCTCAACAGGGGCTAGGGATTGAGGTGGGATTGTGGCTTAGTGGTAGAGCACTGCTTGCCTAGTACATGAGGCACTGGGTTCAATCCCCAGCACCACATAAAGCAGAAGTATTTAGTCCATCTATAACTAAAAACATTTTTTTCAAAAATGGGGGCTGGGGATGTAGCCTAGTGGTAGAATGTCCCTGGGTTCTATTCCCTGAATGGGGAAAAAAAAATCACTTTAGCTTTCTGATAGAGCAAAGTATGTTGTGCTTGCCTGAGAAACAGAATAATTTGTTTTAATCAAGTTGAAACTTTGTTTTGGATGGTTACTTGAAGCTTGATTCAAGAAAGTGTGTGTGTTGCCTGGGATTGAACCCTGGGCCTCAGAAATGCTAGGCAAGTGCTCTACCACTGAACTATATCCCCAGTCCAGGAGTCATTTTCTTTTCATCAACTGAACTAAAAATTTGAATTTGAAAAAAAAAAAAACAAAGGAAAAGTGAGGCACAAAGAAATTATCATTGGTAGTGTCATCACATGGGTAAGTGGAAATCTGAACCCCAGCTGGGGATGGTGACACATGCCTGTAATCCCAGCAACTTTGGAGGCAGAGGCATGGGGATCTTGACAAGTTCAAGGCCAGCCTGGGCAGCTTAGCAAGAACCTGTCTCAAAGTAAAAAAGGGCCGGGGGTGTAGCTTAGTAGTAAAGTACCCCTGGGTTAAATTCCTAGTACCACATGCACAAAGAATTGAATATAGGAAATCTGGTTTCAGAGACCATTCTTTCTTAAATTTTTAAGACAGGGTCTCACTAACTTGCTGAGGCTGGCTTCAAACTTGTGATCCTCCTGCCTCAGCCTCATGAGTAGCTGTGTTTACAGGTGTGTGCCACACTACTAGCCAGAGACCATTTTCTTGCTATGGCATTTCACAAATCCTAATTGTGTCTAGAACCTAACTGCATCTTTCCATTCTTTTTTTCTTTTTTTTTTAATGGTGCTGGGGACTGAAACCAAGGTTTTGTGCATGTAAGACAAGCACTCTACCAACTGAACTATATCCCCAGTCCCATCTTTCCATTTTTACCACCACTAGTTTTGGTTAGCTCCTTATGACTGCACATCTGACCACTTCATTAGTTTCCCAATTACTATGTTCCCTTTCCCCCTTCAGAAACTACTTTGCATGAGCCCACTGGAGTCCTCTTCATGAAACACTACTTTGAATGCATTATTCTGCTTTAATACACCCAGTATCTCTTTACAATCTAATATTTATCTGAAGCCAGGCATAGTGGCACACACCTGTAATCCCAGTGACTTGGGAGACTTAGGCAGGAGGATTCAAATTCAAAGTCAGCCTTAGCAACTTAGTGAGGCTCTGTCTCAAAAGAAAAAATTAAAAGGGCTGGGGATGTAGATCAGTTGTAAAGAGCCCCCAGGTTCAATCCCCAGGACCTAAATAGATAAATGAATAAAGTCAATCTGAAGTTCTTCAGCCTGGCAGCAAAGGCCTTCCACTACATGGCTATCAGAGAAGCTTAACTATTTCCCACATCTTGTTCATGTCTCATGTGAATGTTTTGCTCTGGTCAATTCAATCACCTCACTGACCCAAACCCCCCCCCCCTTTTTTTTTTAATGGTGCTGTAAACTGCACCTGGGCACACTTCTCACTAAGCTGCACCCCCTGCCGGTTTGTGATATTGGGGATTGAACCTGGGGGTGTTGTACCACTGAACTACATTCCCAGCCCCACCCACCTGGCTTTTTTTGAGACAGGGTCTCCTGCATTGCTTAGGGCTCCTCAGCCCTAAGCAATTTTGAGACAGGGTCTCACTAAGTTGCCCATGCTACCTTAAACTTGCAATTCTCCTGCCTCAACCTCCCAAATAGCTGGGATTAGAGGCGTGTGCCACTGTGCCCAGCCCACACCTTCTACATCCTTTCATGTTTGCCAGAAATGTTTTTCTGTTGATGGATGAAACAGGCTTCCTAAAAAACTAACATGTTCTTTTTTTTTTTTTTTTTTTTGTACTGGGAATTGAACCCAGGAGTGCTTTACTACTGAGCTAAATCCCAGCCCTTTTTTATTTTAAGACAGGATCTCGCTAAATTGTTTAGGGCCTAGGCTGAAGCTGGCCTCAGCCTCCAGAGTCACAGGTATGCACCACCATGCTGGACTGTTTCGTTTTGTTTTTTTGGTCCCAGAGATGCTTAACCACTAAGCCACATCCCTAGCCCTTTTTATTTTTTGAGACAGGGTCTCCTTAAGGTGCTTTGACTGGCTTTGAACTTTTGATCCTCCTGCTTTAGCCCCTGGAGAAGCTTGGATTATAGGCATGTGCCAGTGAGCCCAGTTTAACCTGTCATTCTTTAAGACTGTTTAGTTTTAGGATTTCTCTGACTACTTAAGTTTAAACTGTTGTATACTGTCCCAGGGTGTTTGATTTCTTTGCCCTGCACATGTCTTATCTCAACTAGATTAGAAGTTCCTAGGGAGAAGAATCTAATCCTAGATTTGTTTTCTCCAAGGCAAGTTATTTACTTTGATGGACATGGGACTTCAGCATTCTATTCTGATTTGGAATTTTCAACCTTTGGCACATATCAGAATTTCCTGTAGAGACTTTTTTTCCCCTCCTCAAAAAAATTCGTGTGTCAGTTACCCAAACTTGGTGATTCTGTATGGAACATCTGAGGTAAGATTCAGGCACCTTTTTAAAAAAAAAACTTCCCCCAGATAACTGAGGTGTATCAGAGATTAGGAAGGACTGCTACCTAACTCTAAAGGGCACACTGAGACAAGAGGGATAACAATCTCCAGAATTAAAGACCATCCCTAGGTCCTCATCCTCTCCTAAGATGCAGGGGGAAGCCTGCCAAATTCAATACAGGTCCCAGCTGACTATAGTGTTGACCCTTTTCCTTCTCTTTGATGTGGATACCACTGCCTACTTCATAGGATTACTGTGAAGTTAAATGACAGCACAAGTTAAAGCACTTTGTAAACTGTAAAATACAAAATAAACATTACTGCTGCTGTAGCTAAAGAAGCTAATTGCCCAGATGGACAATGTGAAATGGACTTGCTTAGCAGCAGGGTCCTTTTTCAGCCCAAAGCAAAGGCAGTAATGGCTTAAGGTTCCCAAGACCAAAAGTCAAACATTTCTTTTTGTCTTAATCCTACCTCCGTACATTCCTCCATATCATAGAGACCCCCAGTTCATGAGGTTTTTAGCAGAATGTAGGCCTCTACTCTCCTTTGGCAAGTGCCATTCCTTTTACCCTAGCCTCTGCCTGCTGTGGTAATAATTAGAACTTCCTAGTGCTTGAGCTACCTGTGGCAGTAACAGAAGGTCCTTGTTCACCAGCTGCAGGGCATTAGAGGAGCAGGAAAATGCTGGAAACCAGACCTTTGATCATCATCTTCTTTTCATGGCAATAGGGATTGAATCCAGGGCCTTAGCGTATACCAGGCAAGTACTCCACCACTGGGCTACATCTCTAGCCCCTCTGCTCGATTTTAAGTAGAGATAGAAGGGTATTCCCCAAGTCCTTTAGGACCTATTTCATTCTAGCACCTTTCTGACAGATTTGCTGGTTCATATGCCCATTCTTGAAGAACAGCTGCAGGTAACAAGGCTTCAACTTAACAAGTGAGATAGATGGTTATTATAAAATCTGGACTTTGACAAGATACTGTGGTTGCTTATGCATAAAAGGCATGGGGAAATGTAGATTAGATAACTATTAAACACTTCCTGACATGTTAATGATTAATGAAGACAATGGTAAAGAATACTTGCAGGCTGGGGCTGTAGCTCAGTGGTACAGCACTTGCCTAGCATATGAGGCACTGGGTTGGATCCTCAGCACCACAAAAAAAAAAAAAAAAAAAAAACCCGAATACTTGCAATTGGAATGCCTCAAACATAACTGCAGTGAGAAGCATGACAGTGATAGGAAACATGCTCTCTAGAGTCAGAGTGCTTCAACTTGAATTCTGGGTCTGCCATTCACTAACTAAACTTAGGCATTATATTTGTACATGATGGTAGGACTCATTGTCACACATTCGTAAATGCAGACAAGTAGGCAAGTTATTTCACTGAGATCTTTTTGCCTTAGCATCATTATCTGTAAAGTGAAGGAGATAAGTATAGCAATATCATAGGGCTGTTATGAGGGTTAAATATGTAAAGTTAGCTATCTCAGTGGCTTCTCACGAATTAGTTCACAAGAGAACAGTTCACAGCCTTTTATTCTATCACCACTTTTTAGAAGAATCTATGTTAAAATGTCAAAGCTGAAAAATACATAACTTAGACCAAGTTACTCATTTTGTGAACTATAACTCAGATAATGCAAAGTGTATTTAAACACTTTGTTTTGTGTGAGTGTGAAGGAAATGAGGCACTGCCAATGAGAAGTGATATGTGCTCACCAACACAATATTAGTCAATTCTCAAAGGGCTGGTAGCTCAGGCATGGTTGGGGAGGAGGTAGCATGTATACAAACTAGGGAGGGCCAATTTTTTTTTTTTCTTCTGTTCTTTGGTATCAGGGATTGAACCCAGGGGTATTTAACCACTGAGCCACATCCCCAGCCCTTTTTATTTTGAGACAGGGTCTCGCTAAGTTGTTGAGGATGGCTTTGAACTCATGATCTTCCTGCCTCCAAAGCTGCTGGGATTATTATAGGCATTTGCCACCATACCTTGCTAGTTTTTTAAACATGCTTTTTTGATGTAGATACACCTTTATTTTTTTTATTTTATTCATTTATTTATATAGGCGCTGAGAAATGAACCCAGTGCTTCACACATGCTAGGCAAGCATTCTACCACTAAGCCACAACCCTAGCCCTTAATTTTTTTTTTTTTAATTAAGGCAAGGTCTGTTGCTCAGGTTGGTCTTGAACATGTGGGCTCACACAGTTCTGCTTCAGCCTCCCAAGTAGCTGGGATTATAGGTGTGTACTTCATCCAGCTAATTAGTTTTTTAAAAAAATGTATTTATGTGTTTGGGGTATTGGGGATCGGACCCCGGAACCATTTACCACTGAGCTATAATCACCAGCCCTTATTTTGGAACAGGTTTCATTAAGTTGCTGAAACTGGCTTCAAACTTGACATCTTCCTGTCTTATCCTCCTGAGTTACTGGGATTAAAGGCATACATCACTGGGCTAAATTTTCTTCTGCTAAATTGTTAGAGCCACCAAATGTTCACAAACTGGTAACAGAAATATTGTTTTTGGAAAGATACAAAAGCAGACCAGAAAGTCATGTGTAAACCAACTCTAGAGTATGCATATACATGTGAATAGCTATATACATGTTTTTACAACGTTGAGACAATTTGAAGTTTCAAATGTTGGATTTTTTTAACACTATACCACCATGTATGTATGTATATATTTAGAGGTACTGGGGATGTAACCCAGAGGAGCTCTACCTTTGAGCTATACCCCCAGCCTTTATATTTTTTATTTATGTTTTCGGTACTGGGAATTGAACCCACAGGCATTCAACCACTGAGCCACATCCCCAGTCCTCCTTTTTTCATTTTGAGACAGGCCTTGCTAAATTGCTGAGGCTGGCTTTGAACTTCTGATCCTCCTGCCTCAGCCTCCTCAGTTGCTGGGATTACAGGCATGTGCCACAGTGCCCAGCTAAACTACCATGTATTTAAATATTTTTAAAATTTATATTTGGTTTACTTTTTGCCTTTTTTTTTTTTTTTTTTGACACTGGGTCTCACTATGTGCTCAGGCTGGTCTTAAACTCTTGGGCTTACATTCTACTTCAGCCTCCCAAGTAGTTGGGACAAGTGTGTGCCATCATGCACAACTAAATATTTTTAGAATGTGATTTTGTCATTTTTAAAATACAGATATACCACATTAATAATTCATTTAGTATTGTTCATTTTTAACCATACTGAGGATTGAACCCAGGGGCACCTTACCACTGAACTACATCCTAGTCCTTTTATTTTTTATTTCGAGACAGGGCCTTGCTGATGCTGAGACTGGCCTTGAACTTGCAATCCTCCTGCCTCAGCCTCCTGAGTCTCTGGGATTATAGGCCTGCACTACCACACCCTGTTTACTTCCCTTTAAAACAAACAAACAAAAAAAAAAATCAATGAGATTTGAATGTTTACTTTATTAGAGATTTTTGTGTATTTTGTGATTTGTTCAGATCTTTTCAATTTTTTATTTTATTTTTATTTTTGCTGTACTGGGAATTGAACTCAAGGACTTGCACAAGCTAGACAAGCACTATACCAGTGGGCTATATCCACAGACCTTTTTTTCTTTTTCATTTTTGTGGTACCAGGGATTGAACCCAATCCTTTTAAAATATTTTATTTAGAGACAGGGTCTCACTGAGTCTCTCTTAAGTTGCTGAGGCTGGTTTTGAATTTGTGATCCACCTGCCTCAGCCTCCCAATTGGCTGGGTTTACAGACATGTGCCACTGCACCTGGCTGCTTTTTTTTTTTTTTTTTTTCTTTTTTGAGATAGGGTTTTGCTAAATTGCTCTGGTTGGCCTCAAACTTGTGATCCTCCTGCCTTAACCTCCCAAGTAGTTAGGATTACAAGTGTGTACCACCATATCCAACTTCTAAAATCTTACCCTTTGGATGTTTATCTTTTTCTTATTCTCTGCATCCTTTTGTTTTGCTAATATTCTCTCCCAGTTTATTTTTTTAAATTTGTTTATAGTGTTGGCCTTTTATGTGGTTAAATAAGTCCATATTTTCTTTCCTGGGGGTTGAACCCAGGGCTTCACATGTTAAACAAAAGCTTTATCACCTGAGCCCCCATATTTTCTTTTTTGCTTTTGCCCATTTAATAATTAGCACTCTCTGCATTTTGAGATTAGAAATTGAGTCACCTTTATTCTTTTTTAGTTGTTTTGTGCTTTTACTTATTACAATTTAATCTTTAATCAAAATTATTTGAGCATGTTATAAAATGAGACCCTGAATTTTTTCTAAATGGTTAACCAGTTGCTAAAGAACCTTTTACTGAATCACCCTTCAATACAGTGAATTTCCCCACAGTATTATATTATGCAGATATCTTTATAAACACTAGTACTACATAGTTTTGAAATATTCTTGCTTTATAAGCAATATATATTGGATGTAGCATAGTGATTGAAACTGAGTAGGTACTTGATAAGTGGCACTTTTTTGTGTGTGATGCTGGGGATCAAACTCAGGACCTTGCACATGCTAGGCAAATACTTTTCCACTGAGTCACACCCCCAGTCCTTGATAAGTGTTTCTGAATCATGAATAAGTGAGATGAAAGTCTCTTATCATGCAGAAGTGGGAAGCAAAGACATCTGGAACAGATATGCTCTAAGCCAAGACCTCTGCCTAAGTAACTCTTGGGCCACCAAACCCAGGCAGGCACCCTAAACGTTCTGAAATGCTCTGAGCCAAGAAAACAGGATAACAAAAAATTTTTTTCAGTATCCCAGTATCCTGGGATAATGTTGTATAAAGAAAGCCTTCACCACCATTTGACCCAGTTATCCCACAACTTAAAATCAGCATACTATAGTGACTAGGCCACATCAATGTTCATAGCAGCTCTATTCACAATAGTTAAGCTATGGAACCAACCTAGGTGCTCTTCAGCAGATGAATAGATAAAGAAAATGTGGTACGTATACACAGTGAAACATTACTCAGCCATAAAGAATGGCATTTGCCAGTAAATGGATGGAAATGGAGACTATCATGCTAAGTGAAATAAGCCAATCCCAAAAAATCAAAGGGCTAATGTTCTCTGTTATTTGGATGCTGATTCACAATAGGGTTGGGGGAGTGAAGGTTCACTGGATTGAACAGAAGGGATTGGAATGGGAAAGACATAAGAATGGATTGGACATAAATTTCCTATGTTCATATATGAATCCATGACCAGTGTTAACTCCACATCATGTACAATCACAATAATGGGAAAGTTATACTCCGTGTATGTATGATGTCAAAATACATTCTACTGTCATGTTTAAACAAACTTTAAAAAAAAAAAAAAGGCCTTCTCCAAGAGAAAGATTACAATTTTCATCACCTCCTGGTCAATCATAGTGCTTGTGAAATATAGAGACAAAGTGAATCTGATGTTATTTAAAGATGGCAGAAAGCCATTACTGTTTTCTAATATTCTTACTTCCACTTCTTTTCTTCATAAGGTCTAGTATCTGAGGATTTTGTTGGGCCTCAGTGTCCTTATGCTGAATACTAAGGGTTTCAGTCCAGATCTGGAAGTGGAAAAACTGAAGGATATGGGGCTGAATGTTACTGAATCCAGTGCATCACCAGAAATTTAAAATTAAATTTCCAATTTACATCTCCTTTTTTGTCATTTGTCCTCATTAATCAAATAAAGCCCAGCTGCAGCACTATTTCCTAAGAAAGACTTACTTTCTTACTCCCTTTCCTTCTACTTCCTGCTTCCTTGTGTCCTATCATTCCTGATTTATTGTAGATTTCCCACAGTCCTCAAGATGAGGGACTGTGTCTGCACTTCTGATAGCTAGGTAAGATCTGGTATATGGTAAGTTTAATAAATACTCATTGAACTATATCTGTTCTGTCACCTAATCATGGAGCAGCAAAAGACAGTCTGCTTAAATAAGAGCTCCAGTGATTTATATCTGAATCAGTACACAGAATCTCAGGGTTAAAAGGAATGCTAAAATTTATCCCGTCCAACCTCTTTCATAATGCTGAATTCCCTATAAAACACCCTTGTCTAGTAGTTATCCAGACACTTGAACACTCAGTGATGGGAAGCTTATCATCTCTGGAATTTGCTTGTTTCACCACCAATAATCTTTTTTTTTTTTTTTTTTTTTTTTTCATTTTTTAGTTGTAGATAGACACAATACCTTTATTTTATTTATTCATTTTTATGTGGTGCTGAGGATCGAACCCAGTGCCTCACACATGCTAGGCAAGTGCTTTACCACTGAGCCACAACCCCAGCCCCACCAATAATCTTAAAGAGTTTAAAAGCTTTACCTTTGATTTGGCAAAAATGTGTCCTCCTTTAGGTTTCACCCAGAACCAGTCTATTAACCCTTTCATGTGATATCATTCATATATTTCAAGATGGTGCATGTTTACCAAGTTGTCTCTTTTCCAGGAATAACATATCATCTTCCAAATGTGCCTCACATTATGTGCTTGACTTCTTTCTCCATATTCCAGGGATAGCCTGACCATTACATCATGTGCTTTACTTCTTTCTCCATATTCCAGGGATAGCCTGACCATTACAGAGCCAGGCAGGACTATCATCCCCCTAGTCTTTCATCCTATATTATATTTACATTAGTTCACAGAGCTCAGGGTACAGTCATTATGAGTGGCTTCAGCAAAATGTTGGCTAAAGTCCCTTAATATTTTTTATAAAAACTGCTTCTAGGCCAGATTATTTTATCCTCGACCCTTGAGGCCATGCAATTAGAAATTTTTGGACTGATTCAAGAGTTGGTTTGTTCTGTTAATTACATTTAATTATATTGGACCATTGCACCAACTCTGTCCAGAACTCTAGGAATTTTGGCTCTGCTGTCTATTGTGGTCATACCCTTCCCAGTTTTGTGTTCCTTGCCAACATGGTGGGCAAACAATTTAGTGACAAATGCCAAATGGGCCAAACCTTGTGATAAACCATCTGAGCCCTCCTCCTAAATCCATGTCATCCCTTTCCCCAAACTTTACGAGTTCCAGGCTTGTGTTTACGCGCTGTTCCTGCTTTCATTGTGCAAGAGCTAGACTTCTACCTGGTACCTTAACTTACTTCCAAACTGGAAGGCCTTGTCTTCATCAGCTCATCCCATAGTCGGCGCCAGATAGCCTGAGTGGAGAGGCCTGTAGACAGAAATAGCACACTTACTTTGGCTGCTTGCTGAACACCATGAGTAAAGTACATCAGCCTTTCATGTTGTCCTCCAGCTTCATGAGTAATATGGCAGAGTGGTTAAGAGCACTGGCCCTAAAGACAGGCTGCCTGGGTTTAAATATCAGCAAACTGTACTCTAGCTGCATGATGTTGGGCAAGATGATTTCTCTATACCTGTTTCCTCACCTGTAAAATGTAATAATAGCTGTTTCATAGCATCATTGAAAGGATTAAATGACTTAATGAATTTCTCTAGGATAATGCTTGGCATATCAGAGTTAGATAAATGTTAAGCTGTTAACAGATATGTCCAATGAGGAGCAGCAGCTTGGTAAAATACACTATCAGAAGATCTGGGGTATAGTTCTGACTTTGGTATTAATTATGGTGTGCACTTTTATCAGAATAACAGATATCATATACTTGTTCTTTGTTTCACAGGACACTGCAGGGAATCATAAGAAAGTAGGTATGAGGGCACTTTTTGAAAAACATGACATTCTATGCAGGCATCAATGTATAATATTTACCTGAAAAACATCATGGTGCCTTGTTCACAATCACTGACTGAGAACAAGACAGAAAGATACTCACCTTTCTTAAGGGCAGTTTCCTCAATCCTCTCCAAGTAATATATATTGAGCAGAGGTAAGATGCTTTGAAGTATTGGGCCTGGGAGGGCTACAAAAACCAAAACACAAAGTTTACTTTTCCCTCCCCCCAGGGTTCCAAGAATTATATATTCTATTGGAAAGGAAAACAGAAGGGTAGACTTCTCATTTGACAAATGGAACCTGGAGAAGCTAACCTAAATCTCTTCCAAACTCTAGTCCACTTATCTTCAGTCACGCAGTTGGCAGCTGGAATTTCGGGGGCAAGGGTGAGATAATCCCACAGAACAAGCAGACATGCTCATTTAGGAGCTGGTCAGTTCACTTCTACACAATAACAACAAAACATTCTGCATTAAAAAGGTCCTATTAAAAAAAAAAAAAAAAAAAAAAAAAAAAAAAGGTCCTATTGAGGCTACCATGTGTGAGACCCTGGGTTCATTCCCACTTTACTAAAAACTAAAAAAAATCTAAAAATCCTACTGAATATGTGTGATAAAAGTTCTTCATAATCTATCCTACTAATCTGAGCTCCCTGCTTTGCTTCCTATATTTCAGTCACACTAAACTACTTTTTTACCTATTTGTATTATACTGTTTTCTGCCTCTGTGCCTTTGTCATGCTATTCTTTCCAACAAGAATATCCTCGCCATTTTCGGGGCATCAACTGCTCATTTTTCCACTATCACAAGTTCTTTATTAACTTTGCTGAATTCCCTTCCAGAATGATCACTTCCACCCTTTGGGCCACTAACCCAAACTAGTACTTTGCTATGAAGAATAGAGACAATTAGTCTCTCCATTCTAAATTTACTGTCTTAAAAACAAAACTGGCCAGGTGTGGTGGCAAATGCCTGGAATCCCAATGACTCAGAAGGCTGAAGCAGGAGATTGCAAGTTCAAGGCCAATCTGGGCAACTTTGACCCTGTCTCAAAAAATAAAAAGGGCTGGGATGTAGCTCAGTGGTAGAGCAGCACAACAACAAAACAAAACAAACTGACCTTGTCAGCTGTTTCTTTCTGGGAGGGATTATAGTATAGTGTCTAAAGGGTTTATTCTCTAGACTTGGAAATCTGGGTGAAATACTGATTACTTGGTTAATTGTGAATTCTTAGATTATGTAAACTTTTTAAGAATCAGCTTCTGCAATTTTATTTATTTTTTGTGGTGCTGGGAATCAGAACCCAGGGCCTCACACTTGATAGGCAAATACTCCACCATTGAGCCACGCCCCCAGCCCAGCTTTCTCAATTTTAAAATGAAGATCATAATGACTACATCATTATGTTAAAAGGTTGAAGGAGATTGTGTTTGTACTTTTTAAGACAATGCCTGGCCATAATAAATATTGACTAAATATTGACTAATAATATGTCAATATCATCTCTGTGCTATCAAGAATGAGTTTAAGATCTTGGAGTATACCAAAACAGCCATTCCATAATCCACTTTTTTTTTTTTTTTTGCAGTGCTGGGAATTGAACCCAGGCCTTGTGCTTACAAGGCAAGCACTCTATCAACTGAGCTATCTCCCCAGCCCTCCATAATCCACTTTTATCTTTACTTGTGAATAACTGAATCTTGAAATCCAAAAATCTGATTGATTAATTTCCTCTACTGTTAATACTACTAGTATTAATTCCCTCTACTATTATACTTTGTAGGCCATATCACCTATCATATGGATTAACTGCCTTCCTTGACTTCAGTCTCTCTGCAGTCTGCTCTTGGTAGTGACATTCCCCTCTTCAAAACCCTCAAAGGCTCTCTACTGCACTCAAGATACAATTTAAACTTCACACCCTGATATTCAACGTATATGCTTTATTTTACTTAACTTTTGTCACAGTACCCTTTCCCATTACTTCTACTCATGCCTCCTTATACAAATCAGTATTAGTGCACTACCTCCAGGGAGGCTTTCCTGGCAGTTTCCTAGCCCACATTGGGGGCTCAACCAGTAATAATGGCGAAGGCATGTACAGAAGAGGTGGGAGAAGGAAGAAGAGGAAAAAGGAGATTCAAGAAACTGTCGCCTGTTTGTGGGGAAAGAGGCAACACAAAAGTTCCTCCAGAGCCTTATCCCCTTTTCCTCCAATCTGCTCCCCTCTGTTTACCCATCCCCTCTCACGCCACAGAAATTTTCATCTTTTATTACCCACAAACTCTGCTCTTCCCTTCCCCATTCTTACGCTAGGTTCCTCCTTGCTTCCAGCCCATACCTTTTTTTTAACTGCCTCCTCTTCCCAACTTACAGCCTTCATACCCTGTCTTGCCTTCTAGCCAGGGTTAGCATCCCAGAAGCTCCAGGCTGATGCAGGCAGACCTTTCACATTCCCAAGACTTCTGAGCTGCTCAGCTCCACTGAAGCTTTTCTTCCACTTCCCAAGGGTCAGCCTGACCTTTCTCAGCTGCTGGCACAGGGCTTCCCCAACCCCCTCCTCTCAAGGGGCCTGAGGACTTCTAACATGTCCAGAAGGGCACTTGGGTCTCTTCGGTATTGGTGGTCCACTCCCACCACCAAGGGCTCCCTGACCACTTTCCAAACTTCAGGGCCTTTTCCATAGGCCACCTCCTCATGGGGTAACCCAAACCCCTACCCTGGGGCCACAAGCCTTCACACCTGACCTGACCAGCACCTTCCTCCTGGCAAAGATGCTGCCACCACCCCAGAGGCCTCCTGGCACACCCCTCCCCCACACAGTCCAAGGTTCAGCCCCACCACCACCACGACCCCCGACCCTTCTCCCGGGTCTGGGCCTGAGACCTCCTCGCCCGACTTCAGCCTGCCTCTGGACCCCACCCCCTCACACCACCAGTCTGTCAGGCCAAGGCCTCTCCTGTCCGGGTGCAGCCAGGTCTGCTTCGCAGGGCCCTCACTTTCCCCTCTCTCTCTCTACTACCAGTCCTCGCTGCTTCTCTCCTCAGCTGCCCAGCGGCGGCTAGCGGTACCCACCCCACAGCAGGGCCTCCGCGTGCTCATCTGGTAGCAGGCCTCCTCTCCTCCCTTACCAGGCCCACCAGCCCAACTGGCCGGTTCTCCCTTCCCCGCCGCTCACTCTGGCGCCTCAGGCCGCCCGCCCACCCTCCTCCCGGGCTCGGCCCTGCAGCCCTGGCGTCCTCAGACCTGGGGACTCGGTTCACTCGCGTTCAGATCACGGCCTCTTGGCCGCGACGCGCCCCCTCCTATTCCGACCCATGAGTCCGGGCTCCCCAGGCCGTCGTCCCGCCTGGGGCCTCCTAGACCCTTTCCGCCGGCAAGCCTGAGAGCCTCCGTCGATTGCTGAACCGCTCCGGGCCCCCTCTACCCGCTCTCCACCCTTCCTCGCAGCTGGGGCCCATCCCGGTGGCCTCCGGTGCTCCCTGTTCTGCCGGTCACTCGGTCAGTTTAGCAGTGAGGCCCGGGTCGTCGGTGCGCTCCGTCAGCCCTGGGCGGTTAGACAGGCCGCGGGCGCCGAGCCTTTCGGCCTCTCCCCAGCCCCTAACCCTAGCTCTCCAACCCGCTGTTCCACCCACTCCCATCGGCTTAGCCTCCCGAGTCTCCGAGTCTCCGCACCCGTGGTGTGCCCAGTAGACACCAGAGGCCCCAGGCAGTCAATCAGTTCAGGTGGCCCGGGGCCTGGTCTCCTTGCCTCGGGCCAGGCCTGCCAACCTCGGCCCCCTGCCCCTGTCCTGGTCCGCCAGGACATCCCTGCCCCGTCGGTTAGACTTCCGACACTCCTCAGCTCGGTCCAGCCGAGTGTCAGTTCGGTGCTCGCGGCTCCGGCCCGTCCGTCCCGCCTCTGTCGCCCCAGTCCTGCCGGCTTTGCCCTAGTCCGGGCCTCCTCGCCTCGCCCCCGGCGCCCCCCGGCCAGGCCACGATGAGAGTCCACTTGCTTATTTGGTCTCGGTCTTTACTCTGTCCAGCCCTGTCAGTCACAGAATTCAAGCTCCGACCCAACAATCTAGCTTCCAGTGCCCGGGGCTGGGCCTTGCCCCGGGCCTCTCGGCCTCGCCCCCTTCGCCCCCTGGCCGCTGGGCCGCCCCCGCTCGATGCCAGAGATAGCCCCTCACCCCGCGACTTACCCCACACCCCGCTCTCCAGAACCCCCATATGGGCGCTCACCGCCCGCCCGCACAGCTCGAACAGGGCGGGGGGAGCGCTGGGGCCCGAGGCCGAGCTCTTCGCTGGCGCCGCCTCCCGGGACGTGGCCTCCATGGTCGTTGCCGCCGCTACCTCACAGAACCAGCAACTCCGGGCGCGCCAGGCCTCGGGCGCCGCCATCTTGGGGAGGTGCGCGAGCCCAAGGATGGCACCCGCGGGCCGCCATCTTGAAAAGGTCAGCAGTTAGGACAGCTCCACAGGCGATATGGGTAAGAAAGGGAAATACGCTAGGGGAATGTCGAATAAATTAGCATACTTTTCAAGTTCTCTTAGAAGCTTATCTTTTGAATAAACTCTTATATCAATATATTTGGGTCTGGAGTGACTAAGGATATGTTTCTTAGCAAAGCCGCCTTAGGTGTAAATATCAGCTCCCCCTACCTCCTGCCTTCAGCGGGTAGTACAAGCCAATTCGAGCGTGTGTTCGCGTCTACGAGGAGTATGCCGCACTTCCGGCCAGATCGCCGGATATCCGCCGAGTGACCCTTACAAGTCCTTCTTGATCCTGAAGTGGACTGGGTGCCGCTGTTGCTGCTGCTGGTGTTGAATCCAGAACCGTAGCCGGACATGGGACTGGAGGACGAGCGAAAGATGCTGACTGGATCCGGAGATCCCAAAGAGGTTAGGCAAGGCGATCAGCTCGACCCCTTTCACTGTCCTGTGGCCAAGGACACTGTCCTGTGGCCTATCCCTCTAAAAGACCAAAATACCAGGGCCCTCTTAGTCGGAATTTGCCCCCTAGGGTTTGTAGGGTCTGGAGAGCTGGTTCTACCTACCCTTCTCCATGTATTTATCTAGTGACTTTGAAGAGGTGGCGGACTAATCTCTCTGGGTTTAGGCTCCCCCATTCTGTGACTGTGGTGAAGGATTAACAAAGGCGAAAATGCCGCATCGACTAAACTTTCGTAGTCCCGTATTTTCAGCTAGTGGAGGACTTTGAAGGTTTGCAGAGCAAACAGACCTACGCTATTTTCTACCCCATCTCTGGTCAGGAGTCCCTACCACATCTGTGGAGGTTCCGGGGATACGGCCTTACATTAGTTTCTGTGAAAAAGTGGTATCTTTTCTTTGGGGCAAGGGCGGTGACGAGAGAGTTGTATTTTGGGGGGACCGTGTAGGATGGTGCAGTATAATTCTGTGGTGGAAGAGAGCTCTTTTCCGAAGAATGGTGACCACATCATCATCATCATTATCAATATCCATATTTGCTTACTATCCCAGTGCTTCGTGTGTACTATAATACATGGAGTCAATAAAATATTCTTTTGAGGTGTTAAGTACTATTATTGCCATTTTTACAGAAGAGGTAAAAAGCACAGAGAGGGTAACATCTTGCCTAAGTACACACAGATGACAAAATGGTGCAGCCAGGTATTGAACCCAGGCAGCATGGTTCTGGAGCCAGGACTCTTGGCTACAGTACTTTTATAAAAGCCACTAAGCCACTAGTTTTGTTTTTTGTTTTTTCTTTCCCTAGTCTCATTTCCTATCTATTCATTTGTCCTCTGGGCATTTCAGGTTAGTCATTCTGGGCTCTGGGTTCAAAATAGTTGGAAATTTGTTTATTCCTTCATTTAGCCTAGTTTTATAATTTTCAGAAAGAAGTGAATTGCCTTAGAAAGTTCAGCAGGAACTACCACAGCTGTAGATGAGAAAGTAAATAAGCAGTTGATTTTCTAATTATGAAAAGGGGGTATTAGGGAGGCATGGTGGTGCATGCCTGGAATCCCAGTGACTCCAGAGGCCGAGGCAGGATCAAAGCCAGTTCAAAGGAGTTCAAAGCCAGCCTCAGCAATGGGGAGGCCCTATGCAACTCAGTGAGACCCTGTCTCTAAATAAAATACAGAACAGGGCTGGGGATGTGGCTCAGTAGTCGAGTGCCTCAGAGTTCAAGCCTGGGTAACCAAACAAAACAACAAGAGGGGTATTGCCAGGTGCGGTGGCACACACCTGTAATCCCAGCAGCTTGGGAGTCTGAACCAGGAGAATCCCAAATTCCAGGCCAGCCTCAGCAACTTAGCTAGACCCTGTCTCAAAATATACCAAAAGAGATAATAGGAAGGGGGCTGGGGGCATACCTCAGTGGAAGAGCACCCCTGGGTTTAATCTCCAGTACTGCAAAAAAAAAAAAAAATATTAGTAATGCAAATAATAAAACAAACAGAAAGAAATTGGGGGTATTTTATAAAGGGCCCATAATTCTTGGGGATTAATCATTTTTTAATTTACTGTGACCTTGGTTTTTTTCATTGATTGTAATTTTTCATGTAAAGCAGTTCATATTTAGACTTAGATTTGGATTTGCTTTTTAAAACCTGTTTTCAGCAAAATTATTAGTGTCATAGCTCTGCTAATAGGAAATGCTTTGCCTTGCGAGGTGGTGCATCGGTAATCCCAGTGGCTCAGGAGACTGAGGCAGGAGGATCCAGAGTTCAAAACCAGTCTCAGCAACTTAGCAAGGCCCTGTCTCTAAATAAAATATTAAAAATTAGGGCTGGGGATTTGACTCAGTGCCCCTAAGTTCAATTCCTGGTACCAAAAACAAAACAAAACAAAATCTTCTAGGATACTAATTTCTGGTTTCTAACCCAGGCAGAATGTGATTTTAGGGTTTTTTGTTTGTTTGTTTGTTGTTGTTTTTTTTTTGTTTTGTTTTGTGCTTCACATTGAACCCAGGGTCTCAAGCAAGCTAAACATGCATTCTACCTCTGAGCTACATAAAATTTGAGCCCTGGGGCTGGGGTTGTTGCTGAGTGGTGGAGTGCTTGCCTTGCACACGTGAGGCACTGTCCAATATAGATGGACACAATACTTTTATTTATTGTCATGTGGTGCTGAGGATCAAACCCAGTGCCCTCCTATGTGCTAAGCAAGCATTTTACCACCGAGTTACAAACCTAGTCCCAACTAAAAATATTTTTTTAAAAAATTCAGAATTTACATCATAAACAACATTTTCACATGTATGAGAAATTTTTGCCAATGTGAGAATAGATAGATGGGGTAACAGTTCAATCAGCCCTGCCCTTTATTTCTAGCTTTGTGAGCTTTGGTCCTTTCTAATGGTAGAGAAGGAGATTGTATTATTTTGAAAACATAATGGTCATTGATCCTGTTCTTTTTACTTCTCTATATTCTTTCCTTTCCTTTCCCCTAAATGTGAACACCTGCATGCCTAGGCAGGCAGATATCTTTTTTTTTTTCCCCCCCATTTTTGGAACCAGGGTTTGAACTCAGGTGCTTAACCACTAAGCCACATTCCCAGTTCCTCTTTATTTTGAGACGGTTTCTCACTAAGTTGCTTAGGGCCTCTCTAAAGGCCCTAAGTTGCTAAGGCTGGCTTTGAACTTGCAATCTTCCTGCCTCAGCCTCCCGAGCTGCTGGGATTACAAGTGTGCACCACCAGACCCAGCCAAATATCTTCTTTCTAATAGGTTGTTGAGATACTGATCAGATTTGACTTTGCCCCAGATTTAGACCTATGCTGATGCTACTGTGGGGAACTTGTTAACACTGTTCACCTTGAAAGAAAAGAAACTAAAAATTTAAAGTTTTATGCTTGAATCAGAATAGGTAGGGCTTGGTATTTCAAGCTAATGGGAAAATAATGGAGTTATGTAGACCTTTAGTGCACTTATATTGATCCACAAGTCAAAAAGCACTGACCATAACCATCTTGGTTAAATTCTGGTTGCAGAAGTTTAGGTTTGACCATTTTCATATTTCAAATTCAAGTTCAAAGCCCAGAAAAAATTGGTTTTCCTGCTAAATTGGTTTGGAAAGTAAGGACTAAATTTAATTTCTAGCAGTTTTGGACTTTTAGTTCTGTAGGTCCCATATAAACATCTGACAGCTTGAATCTACATCATAAAATGTCTATTGTATGTTATCTCTAAACTGGGATTACTTAAGGGATTGTTGTGATTAATCAACTCATAACAGACATGCTTTATAAACTGTAGACTGTCATGTACATTTAGGTTTTTGGTAATGAAAGTGAGACCGTGTTTGTCTGAAATATTCTTGGGATTTGTTTTAATCAGGTACAGTAAGGTGACAGACATAGAGTCAACTGCCTTTTTTTAATGTGGGTGTATATACTAGGATTAGACCCTGGAGTATTCTTAGTCTAAGCTACATCTCCAGTGTTCTACTTCCCCAACTTTGTGTGTGTGTGTGGGGGGGGGAGGTCTCCTTAAGTTCCTGGCAGGCCCCAAATTTGGGATCCTCTCTCAGCCTCCCAAGTAGCTAGGACTACAAGTGTGTAATTCCAGCATTTTTTGCTCAGTGCCAGACATCATAGTGCCTGGCACATAATAATAATGATCACATCTGGCATTGTTCATTGCCACCACATCCTGCAAGACAACTGCCTTTGAATGTATTATAGTTCCCTAGAGAAGGGGACATGCCACACAATGAGGAAATTACATAGGGAAGTAGGCAGAAGGAATCAGAGGAAAAGCATAGGTCAGGGCCTTGGATTGTGGGAAGGAATGGGTGAAGCAGGGGAGGCAAGCCTGATCAAATTTGGGATTGGGTAGTTTGAATAATTCTGGAGAGATCTGGGATGTAGGGCTGATTCCTGGTTGTCCTGTGTTTGACCCTGGTGATCTAAGAAAGGGGAACTTTGTGTATGAGACTTACATAAAGGAAGTGGTTGGGTATATAGGCTTTGGATTCATTGGGTTGCATATGAAAGTTGTGCTTCTAGGCAGGTTGTATACTCCAAAAATTAGCTAGCCTTGGGAAGGCAGCATTAGCTCTAAGATTAGCAAGACTCCTAGAATGTCAAAATGTCATAAAATACAGAAAATAAAATAGCATGATTAATATGTCCAGTCTTCGTAATTATAACATCAATATGATTGGGAAAATGTATGTCATAAAATTGCGGCTGACATTAATTTTGTTTTCCTTTTGTAGGAAGAAGAGGAAGAGGAGGAATTAGTGGTAAGAACTGTCTCAGGTTTGGACCCATCTCAGTAAAAGCAGGAAGTTTGAGCTTCATGAAACTAAGGGCATTTTTAAAGAATCTTTACTTGATACCTTGGACAACAGGGGTGGAATAAAGCTTTAATACTACTTTGTAATGGAGTGTTTGGGTGTGTTTCTGGAAAGCTAGTCTTGGGGCTTCTTTGGTCAAACTAGGAAGGTATTTGTGGTTTAGTAAAGAACTCTGGAAGGAACTTTTCTGAATGGTTCTCTGTGTTAGCATGATCTTTCTAGCTGGGTACCTGGGATAGATAGGCCTGGTTCTCAGGCAAGGGGAATTGAAATTTTAGACATGACATATGCTAAAATGCTGTGTTAACAAGTAAAGCCTCCAGTAGATCTACTTCAAGTTTGGCCAGGTTTCGTTTACCACCTTGTTTTTCAGATAGGACTGAGGCTTTCAGTGCATACTGACAACCTTGGAAGGCAGGAGTGTGAAACTTTTCCCTACTACTTAGCATCAGAATTGAATGGGAGACCCTATTTTGCCATTTCTGGCAGCAGTGTGGCTCTGCCTGCTGGCCTTCTGCACGGTAATTCAGAGGCAGCACCTTGGTTTGGTGGTCATATTAGCAAAGCATATGTGTTTGGTGTATCTCTCCTGAAGGTTCCATTTTGTTCTCTCTCTCCTTCAGGATCCCCTAACAACAGTGAGAGAGCATTGCGAGCAGCTGGAGAAATGTGTAAAGGCCCGGGAGCGCCTAGAGCTCTGTGATGAGCGTGTATCCTCCCGATCACAGACAGAAGAGGATTGCACAGAGGAGCTCTTTGACTTCTTGCATGCGAGGGACCACTGTGTAAGTCAGTCTGAAGTCAGGAAGTAGAAAGCTTACAATGGTCAGGAACACTCAGTGCTGACTTCCCATGCTAGGGCAGACCCATCTGTAAGCATTTACCATGGGCCCTGTATGCCAAGCGTTTTATATAATCTTACCTAATCTTTACCACTTACACTGCAGGTAGTTATCATTATGCCCATTTTACAGATAGAAGCTGAGACTCAAAAAACCAAAATGATATCCTAACTTGGTACTGCTACATAGTAGGATAGCTGGATTTTTTTTTTTTTTTTTTTTTTTTTTTTTGGTAGTGTTGGGGATCAAACACAGACCTTTTGCATGCTAGGCAAGTGCTGTACTACTGAGCTATACCTGCAGTCCTGATTTTGTACTATTTTACCCCATTACTGGGGATTTAACCCAGGGTTGCTTTCCCACTGAACTATAACTGTAGCCCTTTTATTATTTTTTGAGACAGATCTCACTCAGTTGCCTAGATTGGCCTTGAACTTGGGTCCTCCTGCCCCAGCCTCCCAAGTAACTGAGATTATAGCCATGCACCACCATGCTCATTGAAATTTGTGCCTTTTTCCTTTTGTGATAGGTAGTGTTGAACCTGGGGTAGTCTACCATTGAGTCATATCCCAAGTACTTTATTTTTTATTATATAAGGGATTGAATCCAGGGGCACTTTATCACTCAACTATATCCCTAGTTCTTAATTACTTTTTTTATCTTGAGCCAGGGTTTCACTAAGTTGCTGAGGCTGGCCTCGAACTTTCAATCTTATTGCTTCAGCCTCCCAAGTCACTAGGAGGATTACAGGTGTGTGATGCCATGCTTGGCTATTTTTATTTTTGAGATAGAATCTCTCTAAATTGCCCAGGCCGGCCTCAGTCTTGCTAGTCTCCTGCCTCAGCCTTCTGAGTCACTGGGATTACAGGCTTGTGTCATTGCACCTGGCCATTTTGTATTTTAAAGTAACAGTCTATTCTTTAATTTATATCCATCGATGTCTTGTACATAATAGTACATAGTAGTTGGTCTTTAATGTTTTATTTTTATTTTTTATTTTTAAAGCAAATTTGGGCTTGACTTATTTATACAGAAAGGTATTTTATGTAAGTTACACAGGGGCAGTTTTATATGGTTGCTTCCATTAAAACTGGGTGTTCAGTAGGTATATGAAAAGATGTTTCAACATGGCCTGTGGTGCAGCTCAGAGGTAACATGCTTAGCATGTTAGAGGCACGGGGTTAAATCCCCAGCAGAAAAAAAGAAAAAAGAAAAAGGTGATTAATATCATTAGCCATCAGGGAAATGCAAATCAAACCACCATGAGAGCTAGGGGTATGGCTCAATAGTAGAGCACTTGTCTAACATGTGCAAAGCCCTGGGTTCAATCCCTACCCCTGCAAAAATAGAACAAAACAAAAAAATCAACATACCAGGTAACAAGTGTTGGAGAGGATGTGGAGAAATTAGAAACCTCATACACTGCTGTGGCAGTGTAAATTGTGTAGCCAGTCTGGCAATTCCTTTAAAAGGTTAAGCATAGATTTAATTTATGATCATAGTTAACACTGGTCAGCAATTGTACTTCTGTATACAGAGAAAATGAAAATATATGTCCATGTAAAAACTGTACTCAGATGTTCATAGAAGCATTATTCATAACAGCCAAAAAGTAGTGGCCCATTCATAATCCCAGCTCCTTGGGAGGCAAAGTTGGAGGAGTTCAAGGTCAAGGCAGTCCTTAAGTTTTAGACAACTTAATAAGATATCTCAAAATAAAATTTTAAAAAGGGCTTAGAAAGTAGCTAAGTAGAAGAGTGCTTGCCATGCATATGCAAGGCCCTGGGTTCAATCCCCAGTACTTAAAAAAAGGAAAACTATATAAATAAATATCCATCAACAGATTAAATAATATGGTATAACCATAAAATTGAGTATTATTTGGTAATTTAAAACATCAAGTACTGTCTTCAAAAATTATACTATATGATCTAACAATTACTATATGATCTAACAATTCCATTTCTGGGTATATACCCAGAATAATTGAAAATAGAGACTCAAATAGATCCTTTTTTTTTCCTTTTAATTTTTAATTTTTTTTTTTTTTATTCATTGTCTACAAATGGGGTACAACTTTTCATTTCTATGATCGTACACGATGTAGTGTCACACCATTCATGTAATCATTCATGTACATAGGGTAATGATGTTTGTCTCATTCCATTATCTTTCCTTCCCCCTACCCCTTATTTCCCTCTACACAATCCAACTTTCCTCCATTCTTCACTTATACTTCTCCCCACCCCTGTTAGGTATCATCATCCACTTATCAGAGAAATCATTTGGCCTTTGGTTTTTAGGGACTGGCTTATTTCACCTAGCATGATGTTCTCTTAACTCCATCCATTTACCTACAAATGCCATAATTCTTCTTTATGGCTACATAATATTCCATTGTGTATATACACCAGTTTCTTTATCCATTCATCTGTTGAAGGGCATCTAGGTTGGTTCCACAATGAGCTATTGTGAATTGAGCTGCTGTGAACATTGATGTGGCTATGTCACTATAGTATGCTGATTTTAATTCCTTTGGGTATAAACTGAGGAGTGGGATAGCTGGGTCAACTGGTGGGTTCAAACAGTGCCTTGTTCATAGCAACATTGTTCAGAACAGCCAAAAGGTGGAGATAACTCAGGTATTCATCAGTGGATGAAATGGTGAACAAAATGTTCTATATACACACACAATAGGATATGATTCAACTTTAAAAAAGAAGGAAACTGACACTACAATATGCATGAACTTTGAGGACATTATGACAAATGAAATAATCGTGTCACAAAAGACAACAATTTTATCCAGGCACCGTGGTGAACACCTGTAATCCCAACAACTTGGGAGACTGAGACAGAAGGATCAAGAGTTCAAACCCAGCCTCAGTAACTTAGCAGGACCCTAAGCATCTCAGCGAGACCCTGTCTCTAATAAAATCTTTTTTTAAAGGGCTGGGGATGTGGCTCAGTGGTTAAGTGCTCCTGGATTCAATCCCTGGTGCCAAAAGGGAAAAAAAAAAAACAAATATTTTATCATTCCACTTGTATGTGGTATCTAAGGTATCACATTCACAGAGTCTGAAAATAGAATGGTGGTAGCCATGAGCTGGGAGGAGGGAAAATGTAGAGTTATGTTTAATGAGTAAAGAGCTTCAGTTTGGGAAAATGAAAAGGTCATGAAGATCACTGGTTGCAGAACAGTATACATGTACTTAGTGCCACAGAAATGCATTTATAAAATCATAAAAATACTAAATGTATATTTTTCCCACAGTTAAAAAAAAAAATAAGGTACTGAACATGCTACAACATAGATAAATCTAGGAAAGATGTTACATGCTAAACGAAAGAAGCCAATACAAAGTCACACATATTGTATGATTCCATTTTTATGAAATGTCATGATCCTTTCCCTTGTGTGCCCTCCTGGTGATTTCTTACCTCCCCTTTGTAGTCATTCAACAAATATTTAAATACTGCTTGAGCCAGCACTGGGTTAGGATCTGGCAGTGAGACAGGCATACCCTTCTCCTTCACTGAGTTTGAGTCAATGTGGGAATAATAACTAAGCTGTGGTTAAGTCTGTCACGTATAACCTCAGAATGGTATTCACTGACCCTCCTTACTTCAAGCTGCCTCACCTCACACCCTTCCCCCATTTTATTTTCCTTGTAACATTTACTACTATCAGAAGTTGCCTTATTTATGTGCTTATTATATTATTCCCTCATTACTTTCTAAGTTCTGTCAACAACAGAGAGATGTTATCTTGTTAACAGCTATAACTTGGCACTTAGAACAGTGCTGTCATAGAGTAGGTCTTCTATAAATGTTGACTTAATAAGTAAATATTACTATCACTGGTAGGAGGTATGAGTTTCTGTGAGAAAGGCAGGAGGGGCAGATTTGTGTGGTGGTAGGGGCATTAGAGCCTTGCAGGAAATGACATTCCAGTTCTAAAAGAAGAATAAGGATGGAAAAAAAGTGGGAGAATTCCAGATAGAAGAAATAAATTCAGACAATTGAAGGGAGTTCATTAGCGCTTAAGTGTATAAGGAGAATGATGAGAAAGGAGACAGTATAATTCCAGGTCATGAAGGACTTTCCTTGCAAGCCATAACATTACAACTGCCAACTGATGACTTTCTATTCTTTCCATCCAGGTGGCCCACAAACTCTTTAATAGCTTGAAATAAATATGCAGACTCATTCACTGCAGACTTCATCAATGAGCATCAAGATATTTTCTTGTGGTTTTGAATATGGCGTTTGTTTTAAGTTCATGTGAACCTCATGGATTTTGACTTTAGGCAAATAGCTTCTGTATGATTCCATTTTAATAAAATCCGGTGATCTGCAGACCTGCCTCCTGTCCTTTTTTAAAAATTTAGTGTTTATTTTTTCCCCAGTGCTGGGAATCCTTACTTTTTTTTTCTTTTTCTTGCAGTGTTGGAGATTAAACTCAGTACTTCTTGCATGGTAGGCAGGTGCTCTACTAGTGAGCTACAACCCCCATTTAGTTTTTTGATACTAGGGATTGAACCCAGGGGTGCTTAATCACTGAGCCACATCTCTCTTTTTTTATATTTTATTTAGAAACAGGGTCTTGCTGAGTTACTTAAAGCCTTGCTAAGTTGCTGAGGCTGGCTCTGAACTTGCAGTTCTCCTTCCTGAGCTGCTGGGATTACAGATGTGTGCCACTGCACCTGGTTTTTGACAGCTTTTTGGTTTCAGTGTCTAACAAACTTCTTTAAAAAAAATTTTTTTTTTTTTTTTCATTTGGATGCAGTACCACATTCCCATAATTCAACTGTTTGGAAGGCTGAAATAGGACTGTAAGTTCAAGCCTAGCCTGGGCAACTTAGTAAGACTGGTTCAAAAATAAAAAGGGCTGGGGGTAGCTCAGTGGTTGAGTACTTGCCTAGCATGTGCAAGGCCCAGGGTTCAGTAACCATCAAAACATAAAAACGAGGTGGGGGAGCTGCTGGGGATATAGCTCAGTGGTAGAACACCCTTGGGTTCATTCCCTAGCACTTAACAAGGGGAGTAAAGGAGGTTGTGGGAGGAGGGATACTGGCATCCATCCCATCAGATGAGAAAAGGCATATGGGTAAATGGTACTGGCAACGTAATAGGAAGGATAATGGTAGCTAGCAATAAAAAATGGAGTTGCAAACATGGAAAAGGACAAAACAAAACCCTGTGGTTTTGAGGTAATGGGATTGAGTTCTGAACAACAAGATACAGATTTATTTAGTAAATAAACAGATGCTTTATACACATACATGTATGTATGCTTTATACACATACATGTATGTATGTAAGGAATACATACATTCCTTAGCTCTGTCCACAAAGGGCTTCATTCTCCAATAAAAGGAACCAAGTCTCTGGAGGAATGGGTGATTCCAGGGCCAAGGCAAGGAAAGTACAAATGCATCTACAAATATTTTGTTCAGGAAGAAGGAAGTGTTGGAACAACAGGGAGGGGTATAAGCATCAAAATATACAAGGAGGACTGGGTTATAACTTGTAAGTAAATAAACCAGTTGAAAGTTTTGGTGTGGAACAGGATACTAATGAATTATAAAAGGAGAAAGTAAACTGGAGAAAGCTGGCAAATAGCTTATATGAAAGCTGACATCACTGATGAAGAGCTAAACTACTCAGAGATCAATGAGAAGAGAGCTTCATTGTGATTTTTTAAAATAAAGAATACTTCTTAAAAATTTTTTTAGTTGTTGATGGACTTTATTTATGTGGTGCTGTGAATTGAACCCAGCATCTCACATGTGAGGCAGGACTCAACCACTGAGCCACAACCACAGCCCATCGTTGTGATTCTTAGAAAAAATACATAATATAACCAGACAAATAAGGTCATTCTACAAAATTGGGCATTTTACAAAATAATCCTTGTGTTGAGGTTATGAAGGAGAAACTGAAAAACTGTCAGATTCAAGGAGACAAGATGATAATGCAACAAGTGAATCTGAACTGGATCCTTTTGTTTATTAAGGACAGTTTGGGGACAGCTGGTGAGATTGAATATATAATAGCAGTATCAGTGTGAAAGTTTTAATTGCAAATAAAAAACACATCAAGCACAGTGCTATACGCGTGTAATTCCAACAACTCGAGAGGCTGAGACAGGAAGATTACAAGCTTAAGGCCAGCCTAGGCGACTTTAATTTCTTAGTAAAAAATTAAAATGGTCTGGGGAGGTCAGGTGTGGTGCGCACCTGTAATCTCAGCAGCTCAGGAGGCAGAGGCAGGAGGACAGCAAATTTGAGGCCAGCCTCAGCAATTTAATGAAGCCCTGTCTCAAAAAATAGGGCTGGGGATGTGACTCAGTGGTAGTAGAGCACCCCTGGATTCACTCCCAATACCAAATAAACACAACAAAAAACCCTGTGTGAAAGAGAAAGTCCACTCTATCTGAAGAAATATTGGGAAAAAGCCAGGTAGGTGGTCTGATTTGGCTCACTAGTTTGCAACTTCTGGTTGCACGTGAGAAAAATCTATAAAAATGCTTAACACCAATAGAAAGTCTGTCAAGTACAGTGGGGCACACCTGTAATCCCAGTGACTCAGGAGGCTAAGATAGGAGGATCACAAGGTCGGGGCCAATCTCAGCAACTTAGCAAAGCCCTAAGCAACTTAGTGAGACCCTTTCTCAAAAAAAAAAAAAAAAAAAAAAAAAGAGTCGAACACAGTGGCACACATCTGTAATCCCAGTGGCTCAGGAAGCTGAGGCAGGAGGATTTCGAGTTCAAAGCCAGCCTCAGCAAATTAGCTAGGCCCTAAGCAACTCAGCAAGACCCTGTCTCTAAATAAAATATTTAAAAAGGGCTGAGGATAAACAGCTGAAAGGGAAATGAGGAAAACAACTCCATTTGCAATAGCCTCAAAAAAATAAATAAATAAATAAAATACTTGGGAATCAATCTAACCAAAGAGGTAAAAGATCTCTACAATGAAAACTACAAAACATTGAAGAAAGAAATTAAGGAAGACCTTAGAAGATGGAAAGATCTCCCATGTTCTTGGATAGGCAGAATTAATATTGTCAAAATGGCCATACTACCAAAAGTGCTATACAGATTCAATGCAATTCCAATTAAAATCCCAATGACGTACTTTACAGAAATAGAGCAAGCAATCATGAAATTCATCTGGAAGAATAAGAAACCCAGAATAGCTAAAGCAATCCTTAGCAGGAAGAATGAAACAGGGGGGTATCGCAATACCAGAACTTCAACTATACTACAAAGCAACAGTAACAAAAACAGCATGGTATTGGCACCAAAATAGACAGGTAGATCAATGGTACAGAATAGAGGACACGGACACAAACCCAAATAAATACGATTTTCTCATACTAGACATAGGTGCCAAAAATATGCAATGGAGAAAAGGCAGCCTGTTCAACAAATAAAAAATAGGTGCTGGGAAAACTGGAAATCCATATGCAACAGAATGAAACTAAACCCCTATCTCTCACCCTGCACAAAACTCAACTCACAATGGATCAAGGACCTTGAAATCAGACCAGAGACCCTGCATCTTATAGAAGAAAAAGTAGGTCCAAATCTTCACCTTGTTGGCTTAGGATCAGACTTCCTTAACAGGACTCCCATAGCACAAGAAATAAAAGCAAGAATCAATAACTGGGATAGATTCAAACTAAATAGCTTTCTCTCAGCAAAGGAAACTATCAGCAGGGTGAAGAGAGAGCCTACAGAGTATCTTTGCCACTCATACTTCAGATAGAGCACTAATTTCCAGAATATATAAAGAACTCAAAAAACTCTACACGAAGAATACAAATAACCCAATCGTCAAATGGACTAAGGATATGAACAGACGCTTCACAGAAGATCTACAATCAACCAACATATGAAAAAATGTTCACCATCTTTAGTAATAAGAGAAATGCAAATCAAAACTACACTAAGATTCCATCTCATCCCAATTAGAATGGCGATTATCAAGAATACAAGCAACAGTAGGTGTTGGAGAGGATATGGGGAAAAAGGTACACTCATACATTGCTGGTGGGACTGCAAATTAGTGCAGCCACTCTGGACAGCAGTGTGGAGATTCCTTAGAAAACTTGGAATGGACCCACCATTTGACCCAGCTATCCCACTCCTCGGCCTATACCCAAAGGACTTAAAATCAGCATACTACAGAGATACAGCCACATCAATGTTCATAGTTGCTTAATTCACAATAGCCAGACTGTGGAACCAACTTAGATGAACTTCAATTGATGAATGGATAAAGAAACTGTCATATACAATGGAATATTACTCAGCTATAAAGAATAATAAAATTATGGCATTTGCAGGCAAATGGATGAAATTGGAGAATATCATGCTAAGTGAGATAAGACAATCTCAAAAATCCAAAGGACGAATGATCTCACTGATAAGCAGATGATGACACATAATGGGGGGTGGGAGGGGGGCAAGAATGGAGGAAGGAGGGACTGTATAGAGGGAAAAGAGGGGTGGGAGGAGTGGGGGGGAAGGAAAAAATAACAATGAATCAAACATCATTACCCTATGTAAATGTATGATTACGCATATGGTATGCTGTTACTCCATGTACAAACAGAAACAACATGTATCCCATTTGTTTACAATAATAAAAATAAATTAAAAAAGAAAAGAAAAAAGAAGAGAACATTAAAAAAAAAAAGGCTGAGGATGTAGCTCAGTGGTTGAGTGCTCCTGGGTTTAATTCCCAGAACCAAAAAATAAATAAATTAAATAAATAAAAAGCGCTGGGAATGTGGTTTAGTGGTACAGTACCCCTGGATTGGATCCCCAGCAAAACAAACAAACAAAAAACAAAAATAATAAACAAAGTAGTCATGTCAAAAATGTGCACCCTGCACTTCAGAAATAATCAGCATATGAATTTAGTACAGCCAGGAAGACTGTGAAAAGCTTCACAGGTGGCAATTGAGCTTCTGAAAATCTGAAGGATTATGTTTGCAAAAATGGGGTGATGGGCCAAACTGAATCTATTGTTCTAGTCTCAGGGATGGTCAGCTTTTCTCAGTCATTTCTCTTTTTTTTGAGATGGGGGTCCTGCTGTGTTGTCCAGGCTGATCTTGAACTTGCAATCCTCCTGTCAGCCCTGAGTAGCTGTTAGTTATAGGTATGTGCCATGCCACCACACCTGGCTTCTCCCAGTCATTTCTGACTTAGAGCCCATTTCATGGTGATGTATAATATTGCAAATACCTTTATATATGCTGGCATTTGTATGTAATCTGGTTATTTTCCAACTTTTTTTTTTTTTTTTTTTGGCAGTCTTGTGGATTGAACCCAGGGAACTCTACCGCTGAGGTATATCCCCAATCCCCCTTTTTAAGTTTATTTTGAGACAGGTTGTCCAGCCTGGCTTCAAACTTGAGATCCTCCTGCCTCAGGCTCTGGAGTCGCTGTGATTATAAGCATGCACCATCTTGCCCGGCCTTATTAAGTTTTCAAATCTACAGCAAAGCTAAAATTTTAGTGAATATTCCTAAACCCAATGCTATAATTTTAGTAAATGTTTATTATACTTATATAAGTATTTATACTTACTTATTAAGTTTATTACATTTAGTAAAATATAATTATACTTGTTTTATCATAGGAAAGGTGAATTGCCCAGAGACACCTCCAGAATTCTGCCTAGGACACTTGGGTCTGTTACTAAATAACAAATGAATAGGGTGAAACCCCATGAAGCCAGGCAAAGAACTACTGGGTAGTTCTAAAATGAACAATTCTCAAGGTTAAAGATAGCTGGGAAATATCTGTGTTTGGATCAACTAATGGAAGAGTTCTCATTGAACCTGAACATCTGAAGCATTAAGTAGCAACTTCAGAATATGCCTCAGCAGTAGAACTAAACCAACTCTAGAGGGAGACTGCTCAAGACATGCCACAGCAACATATCTTAACAAGAAGCCTTGAAGAGATCAAGCTCATTAACCAAAAGCCTATCTGCCTGCCAAAAAAAAAATCCAAACTGTTATAAAGGAATACAATAAAATCCAGTATCCATCAATGTAAGTTTCACAACATAAAGTGTTTAATAAAAAACTGCTAGGCATTTGGGCATTGGTACATGCCTGATACCAGCTATTCAGGAGGCTGAGGCAGAAGGACCTTAAGTTTGAGGTCAATCAAGGCAACTTAGCCAGAACTTATCTCAAAATAAAAAAGGATTGGTAAAGTAGCTCAGTGGTAGAGTGCTTGCCTAGCATGCATGGGTTCAATCCCCAGCACTGCAAAAAAAAAAAAAAGAAAAAAGAAAAAAAAGAAAAAACATGTATTGTATGCCACATGCCTGTAGCCCTAGCTACTTTGGAGACTGAGGCAGGAAGAGCTCTTGAATCCAAGCCAGCCTAGGCAACAGAGTGAAACACTATCTCTAAGAAAATAAAGGCAATTAAAAAAATCAACTGCTAGATATGGAAAGCAGCAGATAAGTGATTAGGAGAGAAATGGTCAATAGAAACAGACTCAGAATAACAAAGATGATAAAACAGCTGACAAGAACTCCAAAACTGCTGTTACAAATATGTTCAAGGGGGCTGGGGAGATAGCTCAGCTGGTAGAGTGCTTGCCTTGCAAGCACAAGGCCCTAAATTCAATCCCCAGTACTGCAAAAAAACAAAACAAAACAAAACAAAACAAAACAAATATGTTCAAGGGTTTACAGGAAATCATGAACATAATAGAGAAATAAGTGAAAAATATAAAAATGAATCCAATGGAATTTTTGGAGCATGAAAATATCTGAAATTTTAAAAAATTCACTGGACTATATTAATAGATTAGACAGTGCAAAAGAAAACGTTAGTGTACTGGAATGTACTTGAAAACAGCAACAGAAATTAAAAATTCAAACATAGAAGGGAAAAAAACAAAAATAAATGAACTAAGCCTCAAGTAAATTGAGGGCATAACTTTCTAAATCTGGTGAAAATTATAAACTCACAGATCCTCAAAGCTTAACAGATCTGGATCAGAATAAGCACTAAGAAGAAAATACCAAGTCACATTAGCCTCAAATTGCTGAAAACCAGTGATTAAGGAGAAAAAAAAATATATTACATAAAGAAGCATAAAGATAATTATGGCTAGTTGTGGTGGTTCACACCTGTAATCTCAAATTACTCAGGAGGCTAAGGCAGGAGGATTCCAAGTTCCAGTTCTGACTAGTCAACTCAGTGAGACCCTGTCTCAAAATAAAAAACAAAAAGGGTTTAGTGGTAGAGTGTCCTGGGTTCAATCCCCAGTAATGGGGGAAAAAAAATTACTACACACTTCCCATAAGAAACAACACATCTTCTAAGAGTTGAAGGAAGAAAAGTTTTACCCTAGAATTCCATGTCTAGTGAAAAAGTCCTTAAATAAACAAAATAAAATATTAAATATTTAAACAAAATAAAGACGTTTTCAAACAAAAGGTGAGGTAATTTATCGTCAGTGAACTTGGACTGTGAGAAATATCAAAGGAAGATTCAGGAGGCTAAGGCAGGAGGATCATATTTGAGGTCAGCCAGGACAATTTAGTAAGACCCATCACAAAGAAAATAAAAAGGGGTGGGGATGTTACTAAGTGGTTGTGTCTTCCTGGGATTAATCCCCAGTAATGGACAAAAAGAAAAAAAACAATAGAAGTTTTGTAGAAAAAAAGAGACTGAGATACCAAATGGAAACGTTTATTTATACAAAGGAATATATAGTCTCAGAAATGGTAAATATTTGAGTAAACACAATAGGTGTTGGATCTTATTATTTTTGGTACTGGGGATTGAACCCAGGAGTGCTTAACCACTAAGCCACATCCCCAGCCCTTTTTATTTTTTATTTTGAGACAGGGTCTCATAAAATTGTATAAGGACGTTGCTAAATTGCTGAGGCTGGTTTTGAACTTTAGATTCTCCTGTCTCAGTCTCCTGAGTCCCTGGGATTATAAGCATGTGTCACCACACCCAGATGTTTATTTAAAAAAAAAAAAAACGGGCTGGGGTTGTAGTTCAGTGGTACAGCACTTGCTTGGCATGTGTGGGGCACTGGGTTCAATCTTCAGCACCACATAAAAATAAATAAAATAAAGGTATTGTGTCCATCTACAACTTAAAAAAATATGTGTATATATTTATATATATAAATACACATTTTTATATATATGTACTTTTTTAAGTTTTTAAAACAGTTAACATGGTTGGGCATGATGGCACAGGTCAGTCATTTCAGCAACCCAGAAGGCTGAGACAGAGGGATCAGAAGTTCCAGGCCAGCTTCAGCAACTTAATGAGACCCAAGCAACTTAGTGAGACCCTGTCTGGGGAAAAAAAAAAAAAAAAAATCAGTGTTGGATGGTCAGCCTGACATGCTGGAGGCCCTGTGTTCAATCCCCAGTGCCTCCCCCGCGCGCACACACACACACACACACACACACACAAAAGAAAGAAAAAAAATAACCCCCAAACAAACCAAAACTAATACAGAAAGAAATAATAAAGTAAAAAAAAAAAAAAAAAAAATTATAGGACTACGGGTGTGGTTCAGTGTCAGTGCTTGTCTCATCTGTGAGAAGCCATGGGTTCAATCCCTAGTAAAAAAAAGAAATTGTAAAGACAAAAGCAGCCATTGGTGCGGTGGCACATGCCTGTAATCCCAGTGACTAGGGAGGCTGAAACAGGAGGATTGCCAGTTCAAAGCCACCCTCAGCAATTTCGCAGGACCCTGTCTCAAAAAAAGAAATAAAAATGGTTGGGGATGTGGATCAGTGGTTAAGTGCCCTTGGGTTCAATCCCTGGTATTAGAGAGAGAGGGGGGGGGGGGGGGGGGAGACACGAGAGGTCAGCAACATTTTTCTGTGAAGATCCAGGAAGCAAATACGTTCCAGAGTCTCTGGAAATAAATACAATAGCTCCCCCTAATCCACGGTTTTGCTCCCAGCTCCTTCCTGCGCCTTTACCCCCCTAGTAACTCCAATACTCAATCACCAACTCCCAGTTCTCTCTGATCCTCTAAATGGGTTAAGGGCCCTTTCCGAGTCTTTAGCACTGCTCCAAAGATCTAGAAGGAGTCAACATTGCGGGTGCCAGGTTGCTCCTTTTCCGGGACGTCTCTGGCCTAGCGCAGCGCGATTTTTCGGTGGCATATAGGGGTGGGCGGAGCCCTGGGCGAGAGCCCGAGACCCTATTCCCTCCCCCTTTCCTTCCCCTGCGCTTCAGAGTAGCGCACACTACTTCCCCGGAACCCCGGGAACTGCAGCTGCGGTTCCGGTCGGATTTACCAGGTGACGCACGCTGACATGGCTGCGCCAATAGTGAAGTGTGTTCGGCAGCTGCTGAAACAAATGGACTTCGCGCCGGTCCAGCGAAGACATCGACATAAGAAGAAGTGGGTAAGGTCTGGGCGGGATTGCGGTGGGGAAGCTCCTCCAACCCTTGCATTTCTCACACGCCTCAGTTGAATTCGATACTCCAGCCTCATCAGAACCCCTTGCCCTCTCTCTCCACCCCTCAGGTAGCGTCACCGCCTTACGTCTATTACGTCACTCCCCGTCTGCCTTTTATTCGTCACAAGTCTTCGACTCCTTTTCCAGTTAACGTAGTAGTGTCCTGACTCCGCCTCTCTAAGTTACGTTATCACCTCCGCCCTCATTCTTTCCGTTATGCCACCATCTTTTCTCTCCAGGTGCTTACCTTTCCCTTGGCCCGCACTACCCCCTCCTCCCCTCCCCCTTCCTCCCTCTATCCCTCACCCCTTCCTCCCTCTTTTTCTCCCCTCTCCCCCCATGACCTCTTCTGCTCCTTTCCTTATTGAACTTTCAACCGGGTTGACCGCACCCCTCGAAAAACGTAATAACGATTACCCACTTCCTCCTGGGTGTCCGTCGCCCTGCGGGAAAGGATTGAGCCCCATCCTCAGCCTTGAGCTGCCTCTGGCATCCAGGACAGGTTACAACGACCACCATACCCAAACTACGGGCCTTTCCCCAAATGCAGGCAAAAGGTGCAACGACCCCCCTCACCCCAGAGACCCTTGCTCTTGCCTCACCGGCATATCCCCCTGCTTATCTCCTCGGATCCCTTCCCCGACCCCACCACCTCCCTCCCCACCCCCACAGGAGAGATGTTCTTTTGAACCCTGTTCTCCCCAACTTCCTGGAAGACCCCACTGCCACGGGCCCAGACACTCTAGTTCATCTCCGAACCCTTGTGACCGGATCGGCTTTCTAGAGTCACCCTCTGTCCGTCAGCGGAGCACTTTTTGCGGCTGGATCAATCCCCCAAGAAAGCAGCATCCTTGTCCTCCAAGTCCTTACTTTGACCAGCACCCTTACCTGTGTTGCTGCAGTACCATGACCTCTCCTGTCACTCATCAGGCCCCCGGAACCAGCCCGGTGACCTCTCCTCAACTTACTCACATTTGCTTAGAAACTGGCTCCCTGATTTCACCACCCCTCATTCAGGGTTCCCAGGGAACTTGTCCGGTGATATCACCTCCTCTTACTCATAGACCCCCAGGAACTGGCCTCATAATTTCACCTCCCCTTGCTCATCGGCCCATGGAAACTAGACCTGTATTTTCCCCAATTATTTCTCATAAGGTTTTGGAAATTGGGACCGTGACTTCTCCTCTCCTTTCTCACTGGTCCTCAGGGAGAAGTTATAATGACCCTCCTCTTTCCCCAGCATCTTCCCCAGCTACTGGCAGCCTTTACCAGGGCCACTTTAAGCTTCAAGATTCTTGTGACCCCAAACCACAACTTGACCAGCCTACTGGGAAAAATTGTGGCTGCCCACTTTCTTCTCAAGCAGGCATGTCTGGCTCTCCTAACTCACCTCAGGAGGGCTCTTTTCATTACTCCCATCTTCCCTCAGAGGCCCATATATCTTCCCCTGGGACCCCTTACTGTGTCGTAAGCCTACCCTCTGAGAGTAAGGGTTCTCCTTGCTCACCTCAGTCTCAGGTTCCCAGGAAGCCTTGCTTTGAGTCCCTTCTCTCCTGGGAGACTGACCAGAGCTCTTACCTCTTTGTAACCCCAGGTACTGTGATTTCTGGTCCTCCCTGTCCTCTAGAATCATCTCTTCCCCAGTGTCCCTATTCTGGCCTCTATTGTTCTTCACTTTTGGGCAACCAGTTTATAGCTCCACCCCAGTCAGCCTCCCGCAGAAGCTATAATGAACCTCCTCTCCCTACCCCAGTTTCCCCACAAATGAAGTCCCCCAAATTCTCAGAGTTAAGACAGCAGCGTGTTCTACACAAGTGTCGCTCCCTAGTTAACACTCCCCAGCACACTTCTGGCCATCCCAAGCCCCCTGAGGCTAGCACCTCTCCTCTGCCTCCCTCCCGCCTCTCAGGTCCTCCTGTGGAGCCATCTGTCACAACTCCTTTAAATTCCTGCCGGAAGGAACTTCCCCCAGGGACTGCCTTACCCACTGTTTGCCCTGGAATCATCAAAACTGTTGTCCCTACTTCCCTTCCCCTTTGCCTTCCTTGTGATCCTCTCATACCCAGTAGTTATCCCAAGAGCAGTCCCCATGGACCCCCCGTGGTAGCCCCCTGCAATACCCATCTATACTCTGTGGTTCCCACCACCTCCCATCCCTGCCAACTTCCTGGTTCCCTCAATCGCTCTACAATGCCTCCCTGTGGCACCTGTGGCACTCCCAGGGGTCCACCCATACTCCACTGCAAGCCTGTGGTGCCTCCTTGTTCTACCCATATCTATTCTTTTATCCCTCTGAGAACACCCTTTAACCCCCAGTCTTTACCCATTATCCCCCGAGCTCGGCCCTGCCCTGATGCTATCCCCTGTGGCCTTCATACCTACTCTGTGGCCTCCCAAGGCCCCTGCAAAGTGCCACTCCGGATCCCCTACAGCTGCCCTTTGCCTTCATCCAAGAGCTCTACTTGTAGTACTGATCCCAGCTGTAGTTCAACCATTGTTACCAGTGAATGTCATAGTAGTGAGAGCCACAGCAGGACTGTCACCCAAAGAAAAATTCCAAGCCACAGCAAGAGTCCGCATAGTGAAAGTGGGAGCCAGAGCTCGAGTCGGCACCATAGCAGAAGTCGAAGCCAGAGCAAGAGTCCACACCATAGTAGAAGTCAGAGCCGAAGTGGTAGTCTTCACCAAGATAAAACTGAGGACCAGAGTGAGAGTCCCCAGGGTGACACTAGTCAGGAACAGAGCAAGAGTTCTCACCGTGGTCGAAGTCGGAAGCCAAGCAAGAGTCCCCGTGGTGGCAAAGGTCAGGGCCGGAGCAAGAGTCCCCATCACAAGAAAGGTCAGGGTCGGAGCAAGAGTCCCCATCACAAGAAAGGTCAAGGTCGGAGCAAGAGTCCCCGCACTAACAAAAAATAAGGACCAGAGCAAAAGTTCTGACCAGACCAAAATATCTAGGCCAGAGCAAGACTGTTAACAAGACTTCGAGTGGTAACAAATATCCCATCTGCTGCAAACAGGACCAATTTGTGGACTCCTCATCTGAAGTCTTCATTTCCCTTTTAATCTACCTTTATTTTCTTCAAAACCTGACTCATGTCCCTCACTGCTGTCCCCATAGCAGTCATCCTAGAAGTCTCTGTCTTGATTCATACCTCAAGGTTCCGTGAACTCTCTTTATCCACACCTTCCTAGGGTCTGGGAACTTTCCCAAAATAACCCTCAACACTATGGTTCAGAGCATTATGGTGCCAGACATACTTAGGTAAGTTACTCTTTCCATCAATTGTGGAGTTATTATTTTTGTACTTTCTATAGAACTACTGTTGTATACACATAAGCTAGTAGACATAAAAGACTTTGGAAAATAGAAGGGCTCTTTAGAGGAAGAATGCCTTGTTTTTAAACCCAAAGCTTTCCACCATAGTTTCTTCCAGAAATGAATACAGTTGTTACCTCTAATCCATGGCTTTGCTTTTCATAATTTCAGGTAACCAGTCAACCATGGTCTGAAGATCTTAAGTGGAAAATTCTAGAAATAAGTTTATAAGTTTTATTTTTTTAATTTTTATTATTTTGTGGCTGGGGTGTAGCTCAACTTTAGAGCATTTGCCTGGCATGCTGAATGCCCTGGTTTCAATCCCTGCCACTGCAGGTGGAAATGGGGGCAGGTCTGGTGTCAAAGGAATTCAAGAGAATGGGCACTCAAGAGAGGACTCTTGAGCAGAGTCAGTAGAAGGTTGGCTCAGTGATTAAGCACCCCTGGATTCAATCCCCAGAACAACAACAACAAAAAGATCCACACATGGTGAGAGGTAGAGCTTCCTTTGCTTCCTTTAACAGTCCTGAGATAGGAAGGCCAGTTCCTCACTACTTTTTCTCCCATACTTCTTTGTTAGGCAGAGGCCGAATGCAAAGGTGGGAGTGGGTACTATCTGGATCTAAGTTTGCCCCTGGGCTCTGAGATACTAGTGAGATCAGACAGTAGGGGATAAAGGCAAGACTGAGAAGACTGCCCTTTCTCTTATAGGCGGCAACAGAGCCCAAATTCCCTGCCAGCCAGCTGGCTCTGCAGAATTTTGACATGACCTACAGTGTGCAGTTTGGGGATCTTTGGCCATCGATTCGTGTAAGTCTCCTCTCAGAGCAGAAGTATGGTGCACTTGTCAATAATTTTGCTGCTTGGGATCATGTGAGTGCTAAGCTGGAGCAACTGAGTGCCAGGGACTTTGTGAATGATGCCATCTCCCGCTGGAAATTGGAGCCTGAGAGTGGCCTCTCTGCAAACTCATCCTCAGCCTGCAGTCCAAACCTTCGATGCTTCACTTTTGCCAGAGGGGATGTCAGCTGCTTCCCTTCAGCCAGGTAAGATCTAGAGCCATGGCTGGGATTACCCTGAGTCCCTACCCGAAGTAGAATGAAGGTTCCCAGCTCCTGCCCTCTGTGATAAGGATCATAATATTGCTAATTTTCTGGTGTGCTAATTGCTATCCATAATGTTATTCCATTCTGTTCTGTCAACACCCTGATGAAATAGGTAATATTTTTATTCCTCTTTTACATTTGAGGAAACTGAGGTGCAGAGAAATTAAGTTAGTTACTTGCTTTAGGTTCTTTGGTACAGTTAGTATGTAGACCCAGATAATCTGACCCCATAACCTGTTCTACTGCCTTCCATAGGACATAACCACAAGCATTCACTGCACCTTGTCCAATTAAAATGCTTGTTATTCACAGTTATTTTTCCCCATTTTGCCCTCACAGCCACCCTCCAGAGTAATTAGGACAAATAATCTTAGGTACCAGAGAGGAAGTGGACTTTGCTAAGAAATGGACTCTGGCTAGGGGCATAAGTTAGTGACAGACCTGGAAAAAGAAAAAAATTTAGTCACTTGATCCAATGTTCATATGTATGAAGTTGAATGAGAAAAGATTCCAGAATCAAGTGCTGGCTTGTATGTTAGAAATTGAGGGCTGGGGAGATAGCTCAGTTGGTAGAGTGCTTGCCTTGCAAGCCAAGGCCCTGGGTTCGATCCCCAGCACCGCAAAAAAAAAAAAGAAATTGAGAAAAGGAGAGCTCAGTGTTATAGGATTTGGAAATTGAAAGATTGATTCATTAATTCAATAAATATTTATTGTCTACTAAATGCCAGGCATTTAAGTGCCTTGGTTACTAATACACAAACCCTCAGGGAGCTTCCAGGCTATCAAGGAAGACATGGCATGGTGGTGACACACCTGTAATCTCAGTGGTTTGGGAGGCTGAGAAAGAAGAAGTTCACGAGTTCAAAGCCACCTTCAGCAAAAGTGAGGTACTAAGCAACTCGGTGAGACCCCTGTCTCTAAGTAAAATACAAAATAGACTGGGGATGTGACTCAGTGGTTGAGTGCCCCTGAATTCAATCCCCGGTACCCCCCGAAAAAAAAAAGAAAACTATGCCGCGCATGGTGGGGCATGCTTGTAATCCCAGTGACTCCAGAGGCTGAGGCAGGAGGATTGCAAGTTCAAGACCAACCTCAGCAACAATGGACTGGGTTACACCTAGTGATAAAATGTCTCTGGGTTTAATCCCCAGTACCAAAACCAAAACAAATAATTTACACTGGACATAGTAGCACATGCCTGTAATCCTAGCTACTTGGAAGCCTGAGGCAGAAGGATTTCAAGTTTGAGGCCAGTCTGGTTAACTTAGACCCTTTTTCAAAATAAAATATCTGATAGAGCACGGTTCAATCCCCAGTCCTGCTCCCTCTTCCCCCCACAAAAAATACCATCAGGTCCTGTAATTAAGAGATCTAACTCAGTATTTTCTGAGGAAGTAAAATTTAAGATAAGACCTGAAGATTGGAGTGAGAGGTGAAATATGAGGCTATAAAAGAAGGCAGAAGTCAGATTATGAAAATCTTACAGATCATATGAAATTCTGGACTTTTTTTCTAAGAGGAAGCCCTGAAGATTTTAATCTGGGGAATGACATGACCAGATTTGAAATTTTAAAATATTACTCTGGCTGCAGCATTGAAAGCAGATTGAAGAAGGTCAAGGATATAAATGGAGATATAAATTAGCAGTCGTCCTTGCTACTGGCTGGAGAGAAGGCTGTATGCTTGATAGGAATGAACAGTAAGACTGGACAAGTATATATGGAGGGGTGTGTGGGAGAACCTTGACTGCCAGGAGCTTACATACTCAGGCAAAGGGAAAGGGATTTTTCTAGTGGCTCAGGGTTGCTGACCAATAGTTGAGATTGCCAGGGCTGAATGGCTTTGGGCCATATTCTCTTTAATACATATTGCTGTAAATTGCTAAGATTTGTTCTAGAGAACCACCAAAAAGGGTGTCTGAGCATGCAAAAAGTAGTGTTATGGTTTGGATATGAGGTGTTCCCCCAAAAGCTCCTGTGTTAATGCAGAAATTCAGAGGTAAAATGATTGAATTATGAGAACTGTAACCTAATCAACCCATTCTAATTTGAATGGAGTAACTAGGTGGTGGCTGTAGGCAGGTGGGGACATGACTAGTGGAGATGGGTTGCTGGGGTCAGCCTTGGAAGAGTTCATTGCTTCTTGGTGCCCTTTTTGTTTCCTGGTTTCCTTAAACAGAGTAGTGCTTCTGTGCCACACACTTTGGTCATGATGTGCTGCCTCGCCATGATGACCCAAGAGTAGTAAAGTTGACCCACCATGAAGCCTCTAAAACCATAAGCCAAGATAAACTTCTCCTTTAAGTTGTTCTTGTCAGGTATTTTGGTTATAGTGATGAACCATTGACTAACGCAGGTAGTAATGCATAAGCATGGACTTTGGAGTCAGACAAACTTAGATTTGGAGCCTGCCTTTAACACTTATTAGATATGTGGCCTTGGATAACTGAGCCTTGGTTTCCTTATCTGGAAAACAATTGTAGTACTAGCTAACACTCCAGCTCATTAGGTGCTGGCCACTTTTCTAAGGTGGTTTCTTTTTTTTTTTTTTTTTTTTGGACAGGGTCTTGTGAAATTGCTGAGGCTGGTCTTGAACCGGTGATCCTCCTGCCTCAGCCTCTTGAGTTCCTGGGATTAAAAGCATGTGCCAGAGTATCCATCTCTAAGCTCCTGATTTATATTACTTCCTTTAATTCTTATAATAACCCTATCTGGCAGGTACTTTATTACAGATGGGAAAAACTAAGGTACAGAGAACTTGAGTAGTTTGCTCAGTCACACAACTAATGAGCAACTGGGCTGAGTTTGAGATCCAGGCAGTCTGACTTTGGAATCCATGTGTACCTGTGTTATTGGGTTGTGGTGAGCAATTAAATGCAATTATACATAGTAAGCACCTAGCATAGTGCCCTGTGATACAGCACTCATTAATAGTACCTCACTGTTGATGGTATTCTCATCAAAATTATGCTCAGGAAGATTTTAGTTACTGTGAGGGGAGGATAGGTTAAGCCAGGATTTGAGATCGATTCTGAGGCATTGGCTTTAAGCAGAGCCATGGAGTAAGGACTGTTTGGTCTCCTAAGTCACTTGAGGTGCTTGGCACCCATTCCAGAGACTTCTATTCAGGAAGGACACTTTGGGAGAAGTGAGATATTGGAGCTATTACAGTGAACAAAGCAGACAATTCTACTAGGGTGAAATAGGGAAAGGAAGTACACACATATAAAGTAAATAAGTGTTTTAAAGAAAAATAATGCAGACTAAAGACATAGAAGATGATGGGAATAAAGGACTATTATTTTAGATGGAATAGTCAAGGAATGGCAGTGCCTCCAGTGAGGTAACTTTGTGTGTGTGGGGTTGGAGCGGGGTACTAGGAATTGAAACCAGGGCCTTCTGAATGCTAGGCAAGCACTCTATCACTGAGCTATACCATCAGCCATTTTTATGTTTTATTTTGGGACAGGACCTCACTGAGTTGCCAAGGCTGGCCTTAAACTTGGAATCCTCCTGCCTCAGCCTCTTGAGTAACTAACTGGGTTTACCAGTATGCACCACAGTACCTGGATCGATGAGTAACTTTTGAGGAGAGACCTGAAAGAAGTGAGGAAGTGCATCAGGGATATTTGAAGGAAAAGTTTTATAGGCAGAAAGCACAATAATTTCAAAAGCCTGAGATGGGAGCATTCGTGGCTTATTTAAGGAATACCGGGGTGGCTCGCATGGCTAGATTAGAGTGAATTGATCTGTTTTAAAAGGATTGCTTTGAATACTATGCAGATGAATAAGTGAGTGTGGGCTTGAAAAATTAGTTTTTTGCTGAATGAAGCTCAGTGGCCCCTGAGGGCATGGATTAGGATCAGTAGGTGTCCTAATTTGGAATTTGACAATAAGGTAGTCTCCTCTCTTCCAGACTTGGCAGTCTGGGTGTCATGGACTACTACCTGATGGATGCTGCCTCCTTGCTGCCTGTCCTGGCTCTTGACCTGCAACCCGGGGACGTTGTTCTTGACCTGTGTGCAGCCCCTGGAGGAAAGACACTGGCATTGCTTCAGACTGGCTGTTGCCGTAAGTGAGGGAACTGGTGTTGGGCAGAGAGGGCACCCTACCTTACGTGGTTAGGGCACATTGAATATGTTAAACTTTCTTGTTTCAGTGTCAGAGCAGGGATAGTACTGATTTGCTAAGTATGTGTAGTTTTCTGTTTGCAATTATTTCCTCCCTTTCTCTGTCAGTAGGTCAGGAAAGATTGCTGAGCCAGGCCTCTGAAGGCAAATTAAAGCAGGGCTCTGATAAATTGATCACATGACACTTTCACACCTCTATATCTGTTTACTTTCTAAGATTAAGCCTCATTCATTTCCTTGGCCAGCCTGCTAAAACAGTAAGAACTGGCCACAGCTCCATTTATATCTTCATATATTACTCTTCCCCAGCCTTTTTTATTTTTATTTTTTAAAATATTTTTAGTTGTAGATGGACACAATACCTTTATTTATTCATGTGGTGCTGAGGATTGAACCCAGGGCCTCACATAGAGGCAAGCACTCTACCACTGATCTACACCCCCAGCCCCTTCCCCAGGCTTTATGTGCTTATTGTCTCCTAAATGAGAAAGAGAGAGGAAGGAAGATTATTTGAGTCTCACTTAGTCTGCTTTTTTTATTTACTTATTTACTCAATCTTTCTGGCCCATGTAGGTGTTTGCTCTTGCATCCCCCACTCCAGAATGACTAATTTGGTGTCATGTACATAACAAATGTCCTTGTTTCTGGTCTGCATTGACTGACTACCTGAGAATTGGTTTGATTGTACATCAGTACCTCTGTTAGGATGTTTTGTTGGGCCATTGACTCTGAGGTTCTTTCCTTTTTTTAAATTTTGTGACAGTGAAGATTGCACCCAGGGGTGTTTTACCACTGAGCTACATCACCAGTCCTTTTTACTTTTTATTATTATTTTTAATTTTTTTAGTTTTGGGAATTGAACCCAGCGGTGCTCAACCACTGAGCCACATCCTTAGCCCTTTTTATATTTCATTTTGAGACAGGGTCTTGCTAAGTTGCTGAGGGCCTTGCTAAATTGCTAAGGCTGACCTTGAGCTTGTGATTCATTTGCCTCAGTCTCCCGAGTTGCTGGGATGACATGCATGTGCCACTGCATCCAACTGGAGTTTATTTTTACAGGCCACCTCGCCGCCAATGATCTCTCTACTTCCCGAATGGACAGACTACAGAAGGTCCTTCACAGCTACGTGCCTCAAGAGATCAGGGAAGGAAATCGAATTCGAGTCACTTCATGGGATGGCAGGAAGTGGGGAGAACTGGAAGGGGACACCTATGACCGGGTAAGTAATTCCTGATTTAGGATATCTATTGAGCCTGAATTGGTAAGATCTCAGATCTTGAATGGGTAGGATCCAACCTCTCTATTTAGGCATGTAGGGCTGTTTCTAGACCTGTTCATTCTCCATGGGTAATTTTGGGGAAAAAGTCATCTGCACTAATGTGTTCAGCTTAGATGATATGCTACTATGTTCATTAGCATTGGGATCAAAAATAACTTGAGCCTAACCAAATAGGGAAAAAGGTTGTTAGACTTAATTTATTTCTCAAGTCACTTGGTGCTCAGAAACCTCATGAAGATAAGTATGCATGAGTTCATTTTATTTATTTCTGAATATTAATACAGCACATGGTATAAAATTGAGAAACCACAAGAGGGTATCTAGTAAAAAGTAAGTTTCTTATACCTGTACTCAGTTGGTACTCAGCAGTCTACTTCCCTAAAGATAACGATCGTCTCTATTTTTTTCTATATCCTTTAAAGTATATAATTTTTAGCGTGAATGCATGTGCCTGTAATTCCAGCCACTTGGGAAGCTGATTGCAAATTCAAGGCCAGCATGGTAAACTTAAAAATAGAAAAAGGGCTGAGAATTGCAAATTCAAGGCCATCTTGGTAAATTTAAAAATAGAAAAACGGTTGGGAAGTGGGCACTGTGGTGCATACCTGTAATCCCAGTAGCTCAGGAGGCTGAGGCAGGACGTGAGTTCCAAGCCAGCCTCGGCAACTTACTGAGTTCCTGAGCAACTCTGCAAGACCTGTCTCTAAATAAAATATTAAGAGGGCTGGGGATGTGGCTCAGTAGCTAAGCAACCCTGGGTTGAATCCCTTGTACCACCCCCCCCAAAAAAAAAAAGGCTGGGAATATAGTCCAGTGGTAGAGTGTTAAATCAATTCCCCTCTATCACCAAAAAAAAAAAAAAAAAGGTGTGTATATTTTTTAAAAAATGGGAATTGGTTACTCATTATTCTGACCTTTTTTTAAATATAATATTATATCTTGGGTTTAATCCTTTTTAGTTTAGTTTTTGTTTTTGTGGTGGTGGAAATCAAACATGGGGTCTCATGCATGCTCAGCAAGAGTTCTACCATTAAGCTACATCTGTGACACATTTTTATTTATGTTTTTGAAGTAAATTACTCTTTGGAGGTTAAACCAATTTCACTCATGCTGGCAATGAATGACTACCATTGTCCTATAACCTGCCAACATTGGTTCTCTCAAATTTTGTTTTTTTGCCATACAAATAGTATCTAACTTACATTTTCCTAATAAATGAAAGTATTTTTATATTTTTAAGTTATTCATTTTCTTTAAATTGGTATACTCTAAAAATATTTATTTAAAATATATACTTCCGGGACTGGGGCTGTAACTTAGTGGTAGAGTGCTTGCCTAGCATGTGTGAAGCACTGGGTTCAGTCCTCAGCACCACATAAAAATAAATAAAAATAAAGGTAAGGACTGGAGATATAGCTCTGTTGGTAGAGTGCTTACCTCACAAGCACAAGTTCCTGGGTTCAATCCCCAGCACTACAAAAAAAAAAAAAAAAAAAAAAAAAAAAAAACAAAAGCAAAAAATTAAAGGTATTCTGTTAATCTACAACTAAAAATATTTAAAAAATAAAAGATATTTCTAAAAAGATAAAAAATATATAACAATTGTCCCTATGTTGTCATCTGACAAATCTGTCTAGTTATTCCTATCCACCCTCTACCACTCTTTAACAAGACCAAGGCTTATAGAATCTTGAGTAGGCTTGAGAGACATGCTTCTTGCCTACTTAGGATCCCTTATTCAGCTTTTTTGACCTGAAGGCAGCAGAATAATGAAGAGAACTCTGCTGTCAGCCTAACCAGTTTCTGTATTAAAGGGCTGTCATTTACCAACCTCAAACAAACTGATCTTTCTGAACTTCAGCGTCATCTCTTCATTTTCCCCCCATTGTTGAGGATGGAACACAGGGACTTGGACATGTGCTCTATTGCTGAGCTACAGTCTCAGCCTTAACCTCTTCATTTGTGAAAGTGGGTAATCATACCACATGGGATTATTATAAAGATTCAGTGAGAATATTCAGGGACAGCATTTAATACAATCAATACGTGGTCATGAAGATTAGGCAGGTAGTAGATCTCATCATTATTCAGCCTATGCTTGCGACTTCCATTGACAGGATTTCACTCAGGTTCTGGTTCTGAACACCTCTGATGTTAGAAGTTCTTCCTCTTTTGGAATTAAAATCTGTAGATTATGTGCCTATGGGTAAGGGCAAGGATTTTGGATCTTGACTTCTTGGATTGGAATCCTGGCTCTATCATTTACCAGCCAGATTATTTGTGTGTGTGTGTGTGTGTGTGTGTGTGTGTGTGTGTGTGAATTAACCTTTCATCTAAGCTTTAGCTTCTTCATCTGTAAAACAAGGTTAATAGTAATATCTGTCCCATTGGTGGAAATTAAATAAGAATCTATATGACAGGGTCTCACTGAGTTGTTTATGAGTTGTTTAGCACTTCACCATTGCTGAGGCTAGCTTTTTTTTTTTTTTTTTTTTTTTTTTTTTGCAGTTCTGGGGATTGAACCCCAGCCTGAGGCTGACTTTGAATTCGAGATCTTCCTGCCTCAGCCTCTCAAGCCACTGGGATTATAAACATGTGCCACTGTACATGGCCTATCACAATGTTTATCATTATTTGATTTTCATTTATTGATTCTACCTATATCTTTTGAAACAATATATAATGAACTTCCTCCCATTTCACCTAATGGTGCTTCACTGATGTCTGAAAGATGTCTTCATTGATTTATTTGTTGAAGAAATAGTTGTGTGCAATCTACTCTTTGGTAGGGATGTGTTAAGCACTTTAGATGCAAAGAAGAATGCAAAGAAAGCTCAGGGCTCCACACATTGTGGCAACTCCATCCCTTCCCTACCTGTACTTGTCCATCAACTGGAGAGAGGACAGGACCTCAGAGCTTTCAGTGTTCATGACAAGACACTCGCCCTTGCCCTCCACTCAGAGCTTGCCTCCATCTCTCCTCCTTCTACCTCTCTCTTCTTTTCTGTGTTCAATTTCAAATAAGAAAATGTTTAGGTGGGCATAGTGTTGCACACTTGAAGTCTCAGTAACTCGGGAGGCTGAGTCTGGAGGATCTTAAACTCTAAGCCAGCCTCAGCTACTAGTGAGTCCCTATCAGAATAAAAAATAAAATAAAAGGGACTGGAGATGGAGGTCAGTGGTAAAGTGCCCCTGGGTTCAATCCCCAGTACAAAAAAATATATATATTTGAATAGATTTCTGTCTTCCTATAAAAGAAGTTGTGTATTTATAAGATACATATTTGGGGCTTAGATTCAACTGGAGTACCATCCTAAAATTTGACAATGATACATACACATTGGGCAGGACCAATAGAGATGCCTTAGCCATAATGCTAAGTTACTTAGGGCCTTACTGTGTTGCTAAGGCTGCCTTGAACTTGGGATCCTTCTGCCTCAGTCCCCCTAGATGGTTGCCCCCTCTAAGTATTTCCTTAGTACAACTTCCTTTCCTTTCTTCTTTTGACTAGATGTGGTCAGCATTTTTCACAGTTGACACTACTGAAGCAATTTCAGGAATATATTAGAATCACAATGTTCAAATATGTTGTCACTGATTTCTAGTCCTGTTGAAATCACGTAACTCAGCTGTTTCTTTACACCAGGGCTTGGGAATTCAGCATCCTTAGTTGTACCTGGCAGCCATTTTCATTCAAGAATATAACTACCTCCTTAGTACACTGAGAAGGAGTAGAGAAAGAATGTCTAGACCTTTTTTTTTTTATGGGTTGTGGAAATTCCCACAGCTTTCTTTTTATATGCATTTCAGTTATACCTTTGCTCATCCTTTCATATTATTTACCAATGTTGAATCAATTTCTTTTAGTTGTATCTCTTCTGTACAACGTAGACTTGGGTTTCACATTGGGACACAATCTATAAACTATTCTTTTAATTGCTGACTTAAGCAATTGATGTCACTGATAATATTTGGTCTCAACTGTCTCAAATTATTTTACCATTTATTTATTTGGTATCAGGGACTGAACCCAGGAGTGCTTAATCACTGAGCCACATCCCTAGCCCTTTTTTATTTTTTATTTTGAGACAGGTTTTTGCTAAGTTGCTTAGGACCTCAGTAAGTTGCTGAGACTTGACTTTGAACTCATGATTCTTCTGCCTCAGCTTCCTAAGCTGCTATGATTACAGGTGTGCGCCACTGTGCTCTGCTACTCTTTATTTACCGTGTTTCTTTCACTGTGTGATCTCTGTTCTTTGCTCTTTGTTTTTGCTTTTAATTTCTTTTGTTACATAGAAAGGTTTATTTTTATTTGTTTATTTAACAGTGCTGGGGATTGAGCCCTGGGACCTTGTGTACACTACTAATGAGCTACATTCCCAGCCCAGGAGATGTATATTTAAACTTTTACATTGGATAATTCCAATATTAAAAACGTTTGGAGTTTAATTCTACTGGTTTTTGTTTCTGCTGACTTACTCCAAAAGGCTTGTTTCCTTTTGTTTTTGTGGTTATTTTTGTTACATGTCTTATATATATTTTTTTTTTCTTTTTTCTTTTGGTACCATGGATTGAACCCAGGGTTGCTTAACCACTAAGTCACATCCCCAACCCTTTTTATTTTTTAAAATTTGAAACAAGGTCTTGCTAAGTTGCTTAGGGCCTTGCTGAGTTGTTGAGACTGACTTTGAACTTGTGATCCTTCTGCCTCAACCTCCTGAGCTGCTGGGATTACAGGCGTATGCCACCATGCCTGGCTGGGTTTTGAAAAGATTTTACTTATTGATCTTTAAGTTTTTAATATTAATATATAATATTATATAATTGTTATATAATATATCGATTGTACAGATTAGTGGAATTCAGTGCGCTATTTCAGTTCATGCATACAATATGCACTGATCAAATCCAACCTCCTTTTATCCATCATCCATGGCCAACACTCTTCCCATCTTCCCAACCTATAGTTACCACTATTCTACATTCAGGTCAACATTTTTAAGCACTCTATCCCTCCTACTTCCCCAACCCTTTTTATTTTTTATTTTGAGGCATGGTCTCACTAGTTGCTTATGTTCTTGCTAAGTTGCTAAGGCTGGCCTTGAACTTACAATACTCTTGTCCCTGTTGTTGTTGTTGTTTTTGGGACCAAGGATTTACTACTGAGCCACAGCCCTAACCCCTTTTTATTTTTTATTTTGAGATAGGATCTCACTAAGTTGCCTTGCTATATTGCTGAAGCTGGCCTTGAACTTGGCAATCCTCCTGCCTCAGGCTTCTTAGTCACTGGGATTATAGATGTATGCTACCACATTTGGCATCCCACTCATTATTTCACAATTGTCTACCAGGTTAAAATGGGAAATGTTGGTCAGGTCCTCTGCATTGGATGGATGGGCAGAGAGAACATTCCATGAAACCTTCTAGGCCAGGCACCTAAAACAACTCTGTTTTGTTTGACAGGTGCTAGTGGATGTACCCTGTACCACAGACCGCCACTCCCTTCATGAAGAAGAGAACAACATTTTTCAACGGTCAAGGAAGAAGGAGCGACAGATGTTGCCTATGCTGCAGGTGCAGCTTCTTGCGTGAGTGACAGATTTATAAAAACTCAGAATTTTGTGCCACAGTGCTTTAGGAGTCTGCTCACTTGGGAGATTGGGGTTCTGGAAGCTCTCTCCAAGACCATCACCCATACAAAGGTCTTATGTCTGGAGATCTGCTGGGAGGAATCAGGCATCATGCGATGGTCCTTTTCTGAAACATAAAAATTCTCTCTATCTGGTAAGGACATACATGCAAGGGTGGGCTGTTATTTACCAGATATTTCATGCTGTTTTACCCTCAGTACTGGTAACTCACATATGTTTGAAAAATAGGTACTGCACAGCATGGTGGCTCACTTTTGTAGACCCATCTACTTGGGAATAAAGTAAAGTGAGGCAGGAGAATCACTAGGAATTTGGGGCCAGCCTGGACTTTAGCCTGGGTAGCACTGCAAGACTCCATAACTTTATTTTTATTTATCTTTTTATTTATTTAGTGGTGTGAGGATTGAAAGTGGGGGTGCTCTACCACTGAGATAAATCACCAGCCCTTTTTATCTTTTTTAAAATTTTGAGACAGGGTCTTACTGAGTTCCTGAGACTAGGCTCAGACTTGTGATCCTCCCGCTTCAACCTCCCGAGGAGCTGGAGTTGTAGGCATGTGCCACCACTCCCAGCTGAGCCCATGTCTCTTTAAGATAAAGAAAAATAGATACTGAGGTCAAGGCTCTATAGGGTTAACTAGATCTATATCCAATATCAGGATTTAGTCCACAATTGGAGTCAGGATTCAAGGAATCATTTTAAGAGTCTTCTTAGATGAGATCCTGCGGAGTAATGGAGTAAGGTTGGATTGCTCTATGCCTTAAGAATGATTTTTCATGCTTGGTATGGTGGTGCACATCTGTAATCCCAGCAACTCCCGAGGCTGAGGCAGGAGGATTGCACTTTTTTTTTTTTTTTTTTTGCAGTGGTAGGGATCAAACCCAGGGCCTTGTGCTTGCAAGGCATGCACTCTACCAACTGAGCTATCTCCCCAGCCCAGGATTGCACTTTTGAAACCAAACTCAACAACTGAGTAGGGTCCTAAGCAATTTAGTGAGACCCTATCTCAAAATCAAAAAATAAAAAGGGCTGGGGATGTGATTCAGGGGTAAAGTACTCCTGGGTTAAATCCCTGGTTACCAACCCTCCCCCCCCCCAAAAAAAAAGACTTTTCAGGCAAACATTTTCTGGTTCCCTCTTGCCCTGTGGGAACTTGGTTTCTTCTCACTTGAATAAATCCTACTCCTTAAAGCTCAAAAAAAAAAAAAAAAAAAAAAGAATGACTTTTCAAACATCATGTTGGAAGGGGACTTCAGAGTCTCTCCAATCCAGCTATCCATCATTTATTAGAACTCCCCTACATGTGTTTCCAGATGTTTATGTTGCTCTTCCATTGCTGGGAAGCTCAATAGAAATTGCTTCTTTCTCTTTCTGGTTTCAGGGCTGGACTCCTTGCCACCAAACCGGGAGGCTATGTTGTCTATTCCACCTGTTCTCTTTCACACTTACAGAATGAGTATGTGGTACAAGGCACCATTGAGCTTCTGGCCAATCAATATAGCATCGAGGTTCAGGTGGAAGACCTATCTCACTTCCGAAAGCTTTTCATGGACACATTCTGTTTCTTCCCATCATGCCAGGTTGGGGAGCTGGTAATGCCAAACCTTATGGCCAATTTTGGGCCTATGTACTTCTGTAAAATGCGTAGACTGACATAGCATCACTTGTCCCTGAAGTAGGAAGACAAAGGATGTACTCTGTTGGAGGCACTGGAAACTGAAACCAGTGGCAGAGATGCACTCTGGATCCTGTCTCCATCTTGATTTTTTCTGCAGTTTTAAGCAATAGGATGTAGGAGTTTGTCCTGCTGCTCAATTGTGAAGCATCAACAGGTCTCTAACTCACTTATAACCCTTCCCTATTGCCAAGCTTATGCTAACGGTGCCTGTCCCATTTGGAGGTTAAAAGGAAAAAAACCAGTGAGAAAGCCTACACTGTAAGCTGTATCCTTGTGAAGAAGCATTTAGCCAATAAAATTGTTGAAGTTCCATAGAGCTGGGGCTATGTCAGGGAATTCATGTCCGTCCAAGTACTGTCATAGTTACATTTGTACAAGCAGCAGCTGCTGAGCACTAACTCCATGGTGTCCAAGCTCAGGACCTCAGACTGGTGGTTCCTGGCCTCTGATTATAGAGCTCCTTTCACACTTGAGGTGAGTTGCACCTAATCAGTTGGTAGTCCAGCAAGCCTCCATAGTTTCTCCATATGGCCCATGATCTAATTTAAGAAACAAGTAACTAAAAGTGTTAAGCCAATGCATGATAATCTGCTTACTTACTCATTGAGAAAGCTCTCCTGAGCTGAGTAATTCTGACCATTCCTTCTGCTGCCAATAACACTTTTACCCAAATGTATCTGGAGAAACTGCTTCTGCCATAGGGATGTCATACTCTTGTGTGGGTTTTGTTTTTGTTTTTTGCTGTGCTGGGGATTGAACCCAGGGCCTTGTGCTTGCAAGGCAGGCACTCTACCAACTGAGCTACATCTCCAGCCCCTCTTGTGTGGTTCTTAACAGCAAGTATTCTGTGGGCTTTGGTATGGCAGGTAGCTAGGGAGCTGTGAAAACTGTAGCAGTTGGGATTGGGGGAGATAATCAGACCTCTACAACCTTCAGAATGACAACTCACCTCCTTTTGCTTTCTGAGTGCCTAGGAACATCTTAATGTTTTGTTTTCTTTTGTACCAGGTTTTTTTGTTCTTGTTTCTAGTCTGTGACTGAATTCTGTGTTTCTAGTCTGTGCCTCCTCTTTGGCCTATCTCAAAATCCCTCAGAGGTTCAGCAGGCAGGAACCATATGCATATGAGGTTCAGATCTTCCCCCAGCATCATAGAGTTTTACCTCATACAATGTATGTTTGGGGAAACACTATATAATTTACTGACTGCATGCTATTTACATTTTTGTAACATTAGCCAAAAAATGGTAACCTTTAGTGGCAGGGAGATTAAAAATTGCTTGTGGTTACCTGCAAATTTTTTTTTTAACTTAATTTTTGCTGTGGTTTTTTTTCTGAAAAATGGACCCTTGTGCAAGAAAGGGTGTATAACTTAGAATACCTGAAGGTATCTTGATTCTTCCTGTTGTCCTTATTCCTCTTCTACCTCTTCCTGCCACTCCTTTTGTCCTTTACGCTTTTCTTAATCCTTATTTGACTGTTAGAGGTGTCAGATGAGAAGGGCTTTAGCTGATCTTAAGCCTTTTCCTTTCTTAGGATTTGCATTGTAACTAGGCCCTGGAAGATCTTTCGGACTCCAAATCAAGTGAAGCTAAGAAGATAGAACTCCAGGAGCTTGGCTGGTGCTCTGAGTACAACCCTAACCAGCTTTTATGCATATGGTTCCTGCCTGTTGTTTGCTTTGTACTTAGTATTTGCTAAGGTTGAGAGGCCTTTGATGCCTGTGTTTTGGCCCTTGGCCTCTTGGATGTCCAGTCTGGTGCTACTTGAATACTAAGCAGTAATAGTTCAAGAGGAACAGCTCTTCTTCTGTAATCACAGTCTAATTGGGAGCATACCAACTCAGGTAAGAAAAGTAGAGAACTGCTTTGGAAAACAGTTTTATTCTCTCCTCTAATTGATTTGTGGTACTGAGGATTAAACCCAGGGACACTACCACGGAGTTATATCCCCAGCACTCATTTTCTTTTGGGGCATGGGGTACTGGGGATTGAACTCAGGGGCACTTGACCATTGAGTCACATCCCCAACCCTATTTTGTATTTTATTTAGAGACAGGGTCTCACTCAGTTGCTTAGCTCCTGACTATTGCTGAGGCTGGCTTTGAACTCGTGATCCTCCTGCCTCTGGTCACTCCCCAGAATCACTTTCTTTATTGAGAGTTTGCAGTTGGTCTGACTGGTTACATCCATCTGGGTAGGTTCCATGGTCAGAGTAACACAAAAACCTTCCTGGACACATCTGATTTGGGCTTTCTCAAAGACAAAATTTCTCACTCTCAAAGACAAAATTTCTCACACACATCATGGTGATTTAACCAAAGACCCCCTCTCAGTGCAGTTTATGTGTGAGTAAGGACCACTGAGCCACATCCCCAGCTGTTTTTATTTTTTATTTTGAGACAGGGTCTTGCTAAGTTGCTTAGGGCTTCACTCAACTGTTGCTGAGGCTAGCTTTGAACTTATGATCCTCTTGCCTCAGCCTCTGGAGCCACTGGGATTATAGGTGTGTCTCTCAGATTTCTGATGCTTACCTGCCCAGGCTTTCTCTTGCTGCCCTGTGTCCTTTGCCTTTAAATTAAAATCTTAGGTGGTTGTGTTCTATGAAGTTTGGTGAATCCTTTCAGAGTCCTGGCATTGGGAAATTTTGTATATAAAAATGGAATCATAATAAATAGTTTATTAGTCAAGTTTCCATCACTGTGACGAAATACCTGGGAAAGTCAGCTTAAAGGAGAAAATATTAATTTTGGCTCATGGATTCAGGAGTTTCAGTATAAGGTCAGCTGGCTCAATTGCTTTGGGCCTGAAGTGCAGAGAATTGTGGTGGGAAGGGTATTGTGAAGTAAAGCTGCTCACCTCATGGAAGTTGGGAAGCAGAGACAGAGGGGAAGGGACTGGGGACAAAGTACAGTCCCCAATGGTACAACCCTAAGGACCTACTCCTTTCAACTGGGTCTACTTCCTACAGTTTCCACCACTTCCCCAGCAGTCCTTTCAGCTATGAATCCATCCATGGTTATTCTATCCATGAAATTATGAATAGATTATGGTAAAAAAGGAAAGAATAATTATCACTGTAGGATTGAGGATAGTGGTTCCCATAGGTAAGGTGATAGGATGAGGCCGGAGGGAACATAAAATTAGGTCATTTTCAAGGTTTTAATTTTCATGCGTGATGCTTATTACATTATTAAAAACTTAAAGCACTATACGTGAAAGTAAGTTGTGTGTGATAAAAGTGGTAAAAGCATGAGTGAGGATTATGATTAGTTCAACATTATATACCTGAGGTCCCTCCAAAAAGAAAGAAGTAGGTAGAAAACCAAGGCCACAGAGTATAATAGTGTCAAATATGGCTTAATGTGGGCTGTGGAAGCAACCTTAAGAACCTGGAAGAGGACTGGGGTTGTGGCTCAGTGGTGGAGCACTTGCCTAGCATATATGTAAGGCACTGGGTTGGAACCATAGCACCGCATAAAAATAAATAAATAAAATAAAGGTATTGTGTCCATCTACCTCTAAAAAAAAAAAAGAACCTGGAAGATTAGCAATGTTGCTGCAGTCTTTTTTTTTTTTTTTTTCCACATAAGGGAGTTTATTAAGCAAACAGAGTGTCTCCCTGCGGGGTAAGAGAGAAAATGAGAGGAAAAGAGAAGGGAAAGAGAAAGGGTGCGCACAAGAAAGAGTGTGAAAAGCGAGGAGGAGAAAGTAAGCAAGTGTGTAGGAAGAAAAGCAAGAGAAAATATCGTTGCTGCAGTCTTGTTCATGAGTTTCTTTCCCTGTGACATACAACAGCTCAACTATAGGAGGGGACCAGGTGTTTTGGCAGCCATGGTTAATGCTGCAGAGATAATTTGGATCTGTGGTTTTCAACTTTTTGGGTCACAAATCTGTTTGAGAGACTGAAAGCTTTGGCCCTTCTAGGGAAAAAATAAAAATTACTATAGCGTTTTAAACTTTATTTCAGGTGTTTGGTACTACCTAAAGCCCATCTATAAACTCCTAGTTAAAAACTTTTGGATTAGAAGATCTCAAGATTTCATTGCCTTTAGTGGAAGACAAGGGAACAAGTAGAACCAGACACAGTGGCACATGCCTGTAATCCCAGAGACCTGGGAGGCTCAGGGAGGAGGACTGCAAGTTAGAGTCCAGCTAACAAGATCCTGTCTCAAACTACAAAAAAAAAAAAAAAAAAAAAAGGCAAAGGTGGGTGGGAGTGTACATCAGTGGTAAAGCACTCTTGAGTTCAGTCCCCAGGACTGGGTGGGGGGAAACAAGCAGAGCCCCTCCCTCCACGCCCCAGTCAGTTCAATCATCACTTTCTCCCCTGCCAGTCTGCCCTTCCCATCTGCATTCTTGATACTCAGATATTAACACCATCTATGTTGCTACCCAATCCAGATATTGTAGTTGCCCCTGATGGCTCCTCATTAGTAATAGTAGCAGTGACAATAAGTATTATTGTGTACTGAACACCTTTCTTAGCCAGGCCCACAGAGAGAGCATTAGTTTACATACGTCATTTTTTTTTTAGTTGTAGATATACACAATACCATTATTTATTTATCTTATGTGATGCTGAGGATGGAACCCAGTACCTCACACATTATAGGCAAGTAAGTGCTCTACCACTGAGCCATAACCCCAGCCCCACTTCATTGTTTCTTATCCTCACAGAAACCCTGGGGGAGATTAGATTGTATATAAATAATTCTATGGGTACTGGCGATTCAACCCAGGGCTGCTTTACCCCTGAACTATACTCTCAGCCCTTTTTATTTTTTACTTTGAAACAGGGTCTCACTAAATTGCTTAGGGCCTTGCTAAGTTGCTGAGTCTAGTCTTGAGTTTGGAGTCCTCCTGCCTTAGCCTCCCAATCACTAGGATTACAGGCATGTGCCACCACACCTGTTTGAAATTTCTTTCTTAAAATATCTTTATTTCTCCTGTTCCTTCCTATGTTCATGCCTTGGGTGAGGCTTTTTCATTTCTCACTGAACAGTGACAATACTTCAAAATGCATTTCTGTGACTGTAATCGTGATTCTCCCTTATGTTCTTAGTAACACCTTGTATCTGTTGTGTGGTTGCTATGTCAGTAATTTATCCCATCCTGTCCCAATACTTTTCTGCTTCTCTCATCAAGAAATGGAATCTGTTTTCTACCTTTTGACACTGGGTTGATGTAATGATTTGATTTGTCCAGTAAAGTCTGGTGGAAGACATGCCATACAACTTTTGACCTTGGCACCAAAAGGCCTTGCAGCTTCCACTGTCGTCTTAGAACTCTTCTGCTGCATGTGAAGAAGCCTGGGCCATTCTCCTGGAGACTTGTGACAGAAGAAATCTTAGACCTTCCAACCTCAGAACATCAGTCAGATGGCCCCAACTATGTGTATGACCCCAGTCAAGACCAGCCTAAATTGACTCCAGAAACAGGGGCAAATAAAACAGTGTTGTTTTAAGCCAGTAATTTGGGGGGGGGGGGGCTGGGGGCTGTGAATAAATTTAAATAAAAATTTAACATACTGGGCATAGTGGCTTATGTCTGTAATCCTAGCAGCTCAGGAGTGTGAGGCAGGATTGCAATTTCAAAGCCAGTCTCAGCAACTTAATGAGGCTCTAAGCAACTTAGTGAGACCGTCTGAAAAAATAAAAAAGGGGGGCTGGGGAGATAGCTCAGTTGGTAGAGTGCTTGCCTTGCAAGCACAAGTCCCTGGGTTCGATCCCCAGCACCACAAAAAATAAATAAATAAAAATAAAATAAAAAAGGGCTGGGGATGTGGCTCAGTGGTTAAGCACCCCGGGTTCAATTCCTTGTACCAAAAAAAAATTTTTTTAAAAAGGACTGGGGATGTAGCTTAGTGGTAAAATGATCCTGGGTTAAATACCTAGTCCCCCCCCCCCGCAAAAAAAAAAAAATTACATTTAATAAATTACTTATTATTTATTAACTGACATGATAAAATCCCAAATCTGTACCCCCTCCAAGAAGCCCTCTAAATTGAACTGATTCGTCCTGCTTCTGTATATACTATGGATATAGCACTTCCTTGTGTTTGCTTTTTCAGCTTTACCCTATTTCTGGGCTAGAAATCATTGAGGGAAGGACGATATTTATCTTTGCATCTCTAAGCATCAACATGCTAAATATATATTAGGTAGTCAATACATATTTGAGTACCTTTTATGCTCTAGGCCTAATCATTAATATTAAAGAGAATGGTGAACAGAATGGAAAAGATCCTTTTTCTTAGGGCTAAAATAGACAAGTAATTACAAATAAATTACAAGTAATTACAGTTAATTTCAAGTAAATTACAAAGTCCTGAGAGAACTATGGAGTACATATACCTGGGGGACCTAACCTAATCTGAAGGAATTTTTTTTTTTTTTTTTTTTTAACACACCTGAGGATGAAGAGGTGAGGCAGAGGAGAGTATGTGAAGTGCTCTAGCAGGGAGAATGGGTCCTAAGAACTTGAAGATCCATACTGGGTATGGTGGCACATGCCTATAATCTCAGAAACTGTGGAGACTGTTGCAGGAGGATTCAAAGTTCCAGACCAATCTTAGCAATTTATCCAGATCCTGTGTCAAAACATAAAAAGGACCAGGGATGTAGCTCAGTGGTAAAGTGCCCCTGGGTCCCATCCCCAGTACTGGTACCACCGCCCCACAAAAATGTGAAGCTCCTAATGTTAGGTAGGGGTACAGCGACACCATGATGGTGGAGACAGGGTATAAGAAAGAAGCCACTGGAGGACAAGATAAGAACGGTCATGTCCCCATTTACAGTAAGTCCCATTACCATGACAGCTCCCTTCACCGAGGACTTAATCACCATGACAACTGCTACTGAGGAGTTATCACCATGACAACTCCCATGAGGTGGGGGTTGGAGAATATTCTAATCAGGTATCAAAGTAACCAATGGGAGAAAATGGGGTAAGGTCTTCAATTAGGTCCCAATAGGAAGAGAATGCCTCACAGCTCAGCATTATAAGACCCTAGTTTTCAGCCACTTGAGCCTTTTTCTTACTTGGTCCTCTCTGCTCTACCTAATGGAATGCTACTTTCACCTTCAATAAATCTGTACTCTGCCTATTACTTCTGTGTGTCATGCTCAATTTTTTGCTGGGGATACCAAGGACCTGGAATTCAACTGGACATCCCAACAGTAACACAACCCAAACAAGGTCCAATATCCTGCAACAGAGACAGAAACAAATGGTTGTAAAATGCAAGGCTAGAGAAGCAGGCAGAAGCCAATTAATACCAGGTCTTCCAAACCAAGTGAAAGAATGAGCATTTTATCCAGAGTAATTAGAAACCAATATAGGTGTTTTAAGCTGGAAAACAAGCTGATCAGATTTCATGGGCCTCCCACGGGGAATTATTATCAATAACATTGCTGAATGAGGAAATTAAATAACTGGCTCAACAGAAAATGCTTCTGAAGGTCAGGCCTATCTTTAAGTTTATTTAGCCCTCATCTCTCTGAGGAAGTGGGAACTGCAAGCTGCTCACATATTTTGAGGCTATACTTTAGGAGGCATATTGGCAAACTCGGTTGTAGCCTGAGGAGGGCTACCAGGATGGAAAGGAAATAGGAAGGCCCATTCTAGGAAGAACAACTGGCAGTTTTGCCTGGAGAAGGGGAGATTTAGGGAAGACAGAAAACATCTCCAAATAGGACTGTTCTAATGAGACCAAAGATGATACTGGTGTTCCAGGGCCCATTGTAGCAAGGCAGGAGGCAAGAGCAAAAAGTTTTATTTAAAGAGACCCTTTGCGGGGCACGGTGGCACACAACTGTAATCCCAGCTGCTCAGGAGACTGAAACAGGAGGATTGTGAATTCAAAGCCAGCCTCAGCAACAGCTAGGTACTAAGTAACTCAATGAGACTTTGTCTGTAAATAAAATACAAAACAGGGCTGGGGATGTGGCTCAGTGGTCAAGTCCTCTTGAGTTCAATCCCCAGTACCCCTTCCTATAAAATAAAAGAGAGGGTTCAAGTTGGTGCCCGAGGGAGTGGGGGTGTCCTGCCCCTCTTATAGATTTCAGATTTCCTTCATTCGCATGCCCCCTACTTCTTTAGCCTTCTCCCAGTTTAAGGATGGGAAAAGAGCTGTCCAGGGGGTGCTCATTAGCAACTCCTTGTGGGAAGGAACAATTCCTTGGAGGTAGGTGACCTTGGCAACAGGTTGGAGGAGGGGTAACTGCTCAGGAGGTATTAGCATTTTGTCTCCTTTGAATCAGTTTCCTCTTCCCAATTTAATCTTTCATTATCTACACTGTCCTTTTGCCCCAGCCTCACTAAGGCTTGGAAGAGAAGATGTATTTTGAGTGTCCTCAGAGGCAGAGCCTGGGCAGCAGAAGGGAGTTACAGTGAACCAGATTGTAAATCAACATAAGAAAACTTTATTGCCTATAATCCTAGCAACTCAAGGCTGAGGCAGGAGGGTTGCAAGTTCAAAACCAGTCACAGCAACTTAGAAAGACCCTAAGCAACTTAGTGAGACCGTGTCTCAAAAAATAGAAAGATCTGGGGATGTAGCTCAGTAGTTAAGTATCCCTGGGTTCAATCTCTGGTACCAGAAAAACAAAAAATAAAAACAAGCTTTAAAACTAGTGTTTTCTGAACTATGATTCACAACCACTATTCTTAGTGGCCATGAGATCAGTTCTGTGGCTATGATAGATACTAGGACTTTTCATAAATACCTAGGTACTCCTCTTGGGCATATCATGGGGTGTCTTCCCCATTTCCTCCACAGTTAAGCATGGCCATGTGACTTCCTTTGGTCAATGAAATGTTAGTAGAAGTGGTGTCTTGTTTCCAGATTTGCTCTATCATTCCTGCCACAACAATCCTGGAAACTTTTGTTAAGATGGAGACTGTGTCCACATGAGTACCCAAGGTGACATTGAGCAGAACTCCTGGTGGACCTGTTAGACATATGGTGAGGGAGAAAAATAGCTGTTGTGTTAAGTCACTGAGAGTTAGTGTTGTTTGTTGCTGAAATATAATACTCTATATTGGCTGATAGAGCATGTGTAGACCAGCTCCTTATTTTTAGTGTAAAACAATGATTTGGGGATATGAACCCAAAAACACAGGCAACAAAAGCAAAAAAAAAAAAAAGACAAATGAAATTATGTCAAACTAAAAACCTTCTGTACCACCAACGAAACAATCAACAGAATAAATAGACAACCTGTGGAATGGGAGAAAATATTCACAAATCATACATCTGATCAGGAGTAGTATCCAAAATACTACAAAAGAAGTCAACAACTCATAGTAAAAAACCACAACCAAATAACTCACTTTAAAAAATAGACAAAGAACTTGAACAGACATTTCTCAAAAGAAGGAATACAAATGGTCAATAGGTATGAAAAAATGCTTAAAATCACTAATCATCAGACAAATGCAAATTAAACCACTTCATACCTGTTAGGATGGCTGGTCTCAAAAAGACAAAAGAAGCCAGGTATGGCTCACGCCTGTAATCCCATCTACTCCAGCCTCAGCAATTTAGCAAAACCCCATTCTCAAAATAAAAAATAAAAAAGCTCTGGAAATGTAGCTCAGTGGAAAGCACCCTGGGTTCAATTCCCAGTACTGAAAAAATAATAAAATAAAAATAAAGAAAAGATAATTGTTGTAGAGGATGTAGAGAAAAGGGAATCCCTACATATCTTTGGTTGGAATGTATATTAATACAACCATTATGGAAAAGAGTATGAATTTCCTCAAAAAATAGAGTGCCAGGCATGGTGGTGCAAACCTGTAATCCCAACAACTGGGGAGGGTGAGACAGGAGGATCACAAGTTCAAAGCCAACCTCAGCAATTTAACCAGACCCTAAGCAACTTGGATCCTATCTCTAAATAAATAAATAAAAATAAAAATAGAACTATCATACAATCCAACAATCATACTACTGGGTATATATCCAAAGGATATGAAATTAGTATGTTGAATACTCAAGAAATGAAATCAACGTAAGTATCCATCAATGGATAAATAGGTAAAGTAAATGCTATATCTACCCAATAGAATATTCTTCAGCCTTAAAAAGAAGGAAATTCTATTATTTGCAACAACATATGTTGAACATGGAAAAAGACAAACCCTCAAATAATGTGACCCAGGGAGAAGGAATGAGGGAGTCACTGTCTTTCCCAGTGACAAGACAGGCCCTGGGAAGGAGATATCCATCAAGTCTGAAATGACAGTTTCTGGAAGAGACCAAAGCATTAATCCCACCTACCCTAAACTGATCCTATACCCTCCATCTAGCCCAGTAAGATAGCCCAAACGGACATGCTCATTAATTGAGGCACCTCCTAGTATAACCTATATAAGCCTAAAATGCCTCCCTCCCTTTGGCCAGTGGCTCATTTTGCACCAGGAAAATGGGTCCATCAGAGGCATTACTCTGTTCCGGAATAAAAGCTGTGCTGAACTGATCTGTGAAGTCTGTGTCTGGTCTGGTCCTTTTGCGCTAACATTTGGTTCACTGACTGAGAATCAAGATTAAGGTAATATTTCGTCCTTCCGCATAACCCATTCCCTTTCCCTGCAGTCAATTAAAGGACTGACAAGGCCTGGAAAGTGACTGTTGGTGTTCAGCACTTCTTGGCTTTCTGAAAGTCAAGGTCCCCCCAGCCACTGCTCATATAAGCTATGGCTGAATCCTAAACTGGCCGTTTCCCCACCCTGTAGAACACCCTCTGCTGTCCACTTTATGTGGGAGAAGTTTGGTGTGAGGGACAGAAGGAGGGCCTAAGATAACTTAACTCTCTGGTGCTGCAGGAAGGTCTTAGTTCTAAAATTTGACATTGACAGCCCTTAGGGGTACCAAATATCAACCACCTGCTTAATTAACTCTTTTAGCCTTATTCCATATGGACAGTAAAAAGGATTTATGTCAAGTCCTTTATTGGCATTGAAGGTGTCCTATTTCTACTTCCTCCACTTTCCAATCTTCCATTCCCTTATACACCCAACAAATCTTAACCCATCAGAGACTTCCTTGCCATTTTGTTTCTGCATTCGCCACTGGCTTCTCATCTCTCCAGAGAGGTAAGACTCTGTCCTTCTGGTTTCTACCAGGTAGATACCCTGCCCTTTGACTAACCAGGACCCTAGGAGTCCCTCAGCACTGAGATTGGAGTAAAGATGCATCCCCAACCCCCACTGGAAAAAGTCCAGTCTGGTGACTGGCACACCAGTGGCTTAGGAGTGCAGAGGACACTTTGCCCTCAGCTGTCATCTCCATCAAACCTCTCCAAATATGGGAACTACCCAGTCAGACCCCAAAGACACCACTTGGGCTGTCTCTCTATTAATTTTATGACACTCTATTCCCAAATGGACCTTGAAATTCAGTCTTATTAATTTGGCCACAATACAAATTAGATAATCTGCACCAAGGGACCAAGTATGAAACCTTTGATCAAGAAATTCTCCAGGGGGCTGGGGAGATAGCTCAGTTGGTAGAGTGCTTGCCTTGCCTTGTAAGCACAAGGCCCTGGGTTCGATCCCCAGCACAAACCCCCCCCCAAAAAAAAAAAAAAAAGAAATTCTCCGAAATTCTCCAAATTTCACCAAGTGTGGTGGCACACACCTGTTGAAAGAATGGACATTTTTTTAAGCTGTCTGTTTTATCTCAACTCCCTAAGGTCTCTCTCCCAGTGACGGGAACAAAGTCCTTAAAGCTGTTCCAGGAATCAGCCCCAAACAGGGAGTAAAAGGGTAAATTGAGCCAGATAGCCAGATAGTGCTCAAACAGTAGGATTACCAGAAACTATTGACCAGAATCTATGCCCTGTTGTAAAACATTGTGAAACATGTTGTATGTTATCAGCAAACCCAGACCCCCTTTTCCCTTTCATGTGCGACCCCTCCCAATGTGTGGTCTCTGCCTTTATAAACCTACAAGATTTTCTGCTAGGGACTCGACTCCTGGACTCCTGCGTGAGTCATGAGTCGGGTCCCAGAGCGCTGGAATAAACACCTCTTGCGGTTTGCATCAAGTGACGCCTCCTGCGGTTGATTGGGGTTGCCGTGGATCCATGGGACAGAGTTGGGGTTTCCTTTTTGGGGGCTTTACATTTGGGGGCTCGTCCGGGATAAGACAGCCCCCCCTCATCCGCAGAGTCGACCTTGGAGGTAAGAAGGGGTACACCGAAGTTGTCTGTCTTTGTCTTGTGTTTTGTTAGTTGGTCTGGTTCTGTGAGTGTGCTTTCGGTTTCGGTGGCAACCGTTCAGTGACTCGTGAGAGTGGCTGAACTGTGGTCGGTAGACGTGCCTGGGGGACCACAGGTTGCAGCCCTGGGGGACGCCCTAAGGGTGGAGGAGAGCCAGGGACGCCTGGTAGTCTCCATCGGTAAGGGCGCTGATTGGGTTCAATTGGTGGATCAGAGATTGGCGCCTGTCTGTATCTGGTTCTGTTGTGTGTTTGTGGCGGACAAGGTGGAGGAAGGGTTGGAACAACTGCGGGGTTCTCAGCCTGGGCTACTCTCGGGTGGACCCCAAAGGTTCCTTCTCTGGACTCCCCCTCCCGACAGCCCTGAAGGGTAACTTAGCAAAGTAGCTTCAGTCTCAAAAGTAATGAAAAATAAGGTCTCATAATTTTAACATCCAACCTGTCCTGATGAGATGGCTAAAATGCCTTAGACACAAAATTTCTGTTAAAACCTGTTAGATCGTTCCAGATCTCAGTCAAGGCTTACATTGAAATATAAATAAAAGAAGCCTAAAGGCTCAGTAGGAGACCGGTCTCAAACCCAGGGAAAGAAAAGGTAAAAAGAGTCTTTAAAATTCCAGCAAAGTAAATGCTATGGTACTTTATTAAAGTAATTAACGGCCATATCATTTTTCCAGGACTCTTGTTTTTTTTTAATTATATGTTTTTTGAGCTCATGATTTTTTGATCAGTTCTATTTTTATTCAACTAGAGTTTTTGAACATCTGTTACATTGCAATGGAGATTCATCTATAAAGTTACAAGGCCTTGATTTTGTGTTATTTGTATGTTGTGCTGTCTGATGTCATGTTTTGTCTGTATCAAAACTGAGCGCTCCTAAAATTAAGATTTAAAAATGGATCCAGATACTTTTAATTTATGTGATTTAAAAAGGTTCAAACTGGGTAAACTAATAAAAGCAAAATGTCTTTGAAAATAACTCAAGTCTCTAGGTGGTCAAGCTAATAAAATACTGATGTTAATAAAGTGTCTAATATCAATTGTTTCTAGGACTTTTCTTCAGCAGGAAAGAGACAGCAAATACTGTACAGGACACTTGTCTGATATCTTGGTTTTTACAGAATAAGTGAATTAGAGTTAACATTTATGGGATTACTCTAATGTGTTTGTAGAGACATCTGATTTATTTACAAAGTTAAAATGCTAATTGTTAAATAACATCAAGTACTTTTAACTCCTTAAATTCCATGGGGTATCATACTTAAACATTATTGGTGTTTTCATAGGTTGGTAAATAAAAGGGTTTAAACTTGCTTTGTGTCATCACTAAACTAAAAACAAGGTTACTAAGAGTTATGTCCTAACAAGTGCAATTCTATATACAAAGGGTCCCAAAAGTTTCAACTGTGTTTCAATTAGAGTACTATAAACAACAGAATATTTAATCTTATTAAAATAGAGTAATTTATCTAAATTCAGAAATTTCATAAGAGTTGTTTCAGAATGTGAACAAAAAGGGGTCAACAAATAGGAAAGAGAAAATAAAAGGTTCTGGGTATGGAAATATATTTAGTAAAAGGAAAAAGGAAATGTTTCTGGGTAAGAAAGTGCTTGTGTGATGAAATACATGAGGGTCTAAGTAAGTGCTAAGAAAGTCTGTGTAAGTAAAGGGCAAGTTTCAACAAGTTTGTGTGTAACTAAGTTGGTTATATGTATGTGAGACAGCTAAAACTATTTAAGGTTTTTCCTAAGGTGAAATACTAATGTTCTGATATAAACCAAAGTTTAATCTATATGGTAAAATGACATGGTAAAATGACAAGGATTTGAAACACTAATTTACTCTTAACTTTGTGTCTATTAAGTTTTTTCTTTAGAACAATTAGTCTTAAAAATTGGAGTGTATACAATTATGGTTAAACAACTGTTATAGAGTATTGTACTATGTTACAGAGTCTACATTTCTCTTTAAAAACTCAATTTGGTAAGATAAAAGTGTCAAGGTAATTGTGAAATGGTCACTAGTTGTATATTAAATGTGTTCATATTTTTCAGGACCACAAGTTTTAAAGCAAGGAATTTATTAAGCTCTGCTATCCTCCAGATTAAACTTGTCTGTAATGGTAATCTTAAACTTATAAAGAGTAAATTTTATTGGGGATTTATTTCTATCATTTAATGTTCTATTACAGGACCTGCTATCAATAGGGTATGTGTAAAATTTGTTACTTTTTACACTGAGATAAAGAATTTCAAATGTAAATGTATTTCTAAACATTAGAGTCTGATTTGTTTAAAGGTTAATATTGTGAAATATGAAAGAAACATGAAAACATTTTGCCACTTAATCACACAAAAGGAAAGTTAAAAGCTCTCTCAGCCTTTCTTTGATTCATGTTTTAGATACTATGTTAAATTGTGTTAATTATAAAGTTTATATAGACTCAGGAAACAGTATATGTAAACTACTTAATGATATTTAAGGAAGAAGCAAAGATCAACATCAGAATTAGAACAGTTAAGATCTGTAAAGAGCCCTGCCTTACCTGAGATAAGGCTCTGCCTCCCACCTTACTGCATGTTAGAGTGACTCCAAAATAATTCAGACTTCAGCTTATTTAAAGTTATAGTCAAAAGATTGGTTCTTGCTGTAAAAGTACTGTGATCTCAAATAGGGGATAGAATGTAGTTCTCAATCAAAATTCAAGATAGCTATTATACAAATTGAATATATTTTTACTCTTGCTAATTTCATTTTGTAAAACTGTTACCTGTTAATGTTTTGCAGAAGTAGCTGCTTCAAGAACACACAACCTAGGTAACTTGTGATAATAAGCCATCACCTATAGAATAGGTAGTGGTAACTTGCAGTACTAATGCAGACTCCAGTTAGATAAAAGGGTAAATAACTGTAAAGTTATGGACATTAAAGTTAAAGCCCAGTACTCTTACTTTATGACTGGTGAGAATGGCTTGCTGGATAATTAAGATCAAACTTAGAGATTGGAGTTAAATACAGAGGTCAAGAAAAGTCCATATTTGGGTCTTGCCCTCAACATCAGCCTAAACCCAGGGAATAAGAGGACTTCTCTAAGGAGCGTTGCAACTCTGGGTCACACAACCTCCTGATCAAGGAGATTGTTGAGACTAGAGGATGAAAAATCATCCAGTGCATCTGCTGCAGAGGAGGGTCATGGAAAAGGGGAAACATCCCTTGATGCTTCTAAAGGAAGTCACCTCATCAAGAGACCCTGCCTAATCAAAGTCACTGGTGGAGCTAAGGAGCCGCTCTTAAGTTCTGTACGAGTGACCCCTGTGGGAACTCAGCTGACTCTTTAACAAGACAGGAACCAGGTCAATTTGACCAGCTTGATCTTAGATGCCCAGCAAAACAGTTAAAACCAAAATATAGCCATTCTTGGGCATTTAAAGGAAATAATAGTTAAATGTAACTTAAGATGTACACTTGTACTAGCCCACTAGAATAAAGACTGGAAGCTACAAATGAGAGAAAGATTTTCAGCAAATGTGCCTGATAACTATCAAGAGAAACTGCCAGAGTCAGAAGTTTTTAGTCAGTTTAAGGCCTGCAGACCTTCCTAAGCTACACAGGTAGACTTAATCTATGTTTGCTAGTATGATTATCTATTCCTAAGTAACAGAAGTATAGAGATCTCTACTAAACACAGGCTATACCAATAAAGGGATATTTTACAAAATCAGATGACATTAAGTAGCTTAACTATATTTTCTGGGGACATCTATGACATTAAGAGTTAAATGTTGTGTTTACATTCCTGATAACCTGGACAATGTTAAAGTCCCCAAATAAAGGTCTTGTCCTCTCCAGCCTTTGCTAGGCCTAGTTATGGGAACAATTTCTCAGTTCTTTCACCTCCTGGTGAGAGATTAACTTCTGTCATTTTCATGATACTCAGTGGCATGTTTCAGATGCTGCAACATTTACTTTGTACTAATCTCATTTTAGTACTCATGTCTTTTTGTTCTTCTATCATAGAAGCAGCCACCCCCAGATGACTTTACAACCTGCTCTTCCCCAACCAGGCTTCTTCCTGGGATTCCTCGATTGACCTGATTTTTTAAAAAGAAGGAACTCCAAACTGCTTGCCCCTCGCTGCCCCCATTCAGCTTCGAAGCAGCCAGAACGACCGATGCCCCTTTTCATTTCCTTAACGAGCAGTTATGGGTTCCTAAAGCTAAAGGGGGGAATGAAGCCAGAATTGGGAACAGGTAGTTAGTGTAGAAATAGGGGATCGGTTCAATTCGAGCAAATGAAGCCATGAAGCCATCTGCCTCTGGAATTTGGAGACTGCCCCTGGAAGAATGGAATGTCAAGGATCTCCAGAGGCCATTGATTACCAAATTTACCTGCCTTTATCAAGGACTGTTTATCAAGGACTGCAAACAAGGGGCTGCTAATTGGTGCCCCCTGGGCTCTTGCCTGCCTGAAATCGCCTAGTCACCTTCATCAGGGAAAAAGTAAGTGCTGTACAGGTACTAATGCTCAGGCAACAATACCAGTCCCTCCGCCAAGGAAATAGCTTTGGAGAAGAGTATATAGAGATAGAAGTTCCATGATTGGAACTTACCAGAAAAGAAAATGGGGAAATGAAAGAATGGACATTTTTTTAAGCTGTCTGTTTTATCTCAACTCCCTAAGGTCTCCCTCCCAGTGACGGGAACAAAGTCCTTAAAGCTGTTCCAGGAATCAGCCCCAAACAGGGAGTAAAAGGGTAAATTGAGCCAGATAGCCAGATAGTGCTCAAACAGTAGGATTACCAGAAACTATTGACCAGAATCTATGCCCTGTTGTAAAACATTGTGAAACATGTTGTATGTTATCAGCAAACCCAGACCCCCTTTTCCCTTTCATGTGCGACCCCTCCCAATGTGTGGTCTCTGCCTTTATAAACCTACAAGATTTTCTGCTAGGGACTCGACTCCTGGACTCCTGCGTGAGTCATGAGTCGGGTCCCAGAGCGCTGGAATAAACACCTCTTGCGGTTTGCATCAAGTGACGCCTCCTGCGGTTGATTGGGGTTGCCGTGGATCCATGGGACAGAGTTGGGGTTTCCTTTTTGGGGGCCTTACACTGTAATGCCAGCAGCTTGGGAGGCTGAGACAGGAGGATTGAGAGTTCAAAGCCAGCCATTAGCAATGGCAAGGAGCTAAAGCAACTCAGTGAGACCTTGTCTCTAAATAAAATTAAAAAAAAAAAAAATAGGACTGGGGATGTGGCTCAGAGGCCAAGTGCCCTTGAGTTCAATCCCAGGTACACTCCCCCGCAAAAAAGAAAATTCTCCAAATTTTAAAAATTACCTATTACCAATTGGCAAAATTGTCTGACATTTGTAGAATGGCAAAATTGTCTGAGGTTCCCTGCTGCCAAGCTTCCTTTTTCCTTCACTCAATTACCAAATATACCACTCTAGACCTTCATACTCCTGCTGATACCTCTTTCTCCCAGTCCAATTTATCAGCAGGTCTGCACCTGATACCCATAAAAAAATTTAAACAGTGGGCTGTGATTGTGGCTCTTTGGTAGAGTGCTTGCTTAGCTTGTGTAAGGCACTGGGTTTGATCCTCAGCACCACATAAACATAAATAAAATAAAGGTATTGGGTCCATCTACAACTAAATAATTAAAAAATAATTAAACAGAGAAGGGAACAATTTCTAGAAATTTCAGAAGCAATTTCTAGATACTGCCTTCAAGAACTTTAACAACAGGGAAGACAAAGCCAAACAGGAAGAAGAAAAGCATCAACTCCTAGCCTCAATCTTCTTCTTCTGTAGGCGTAAAAGCCACTGCTGGCACATGCCTGTAATTCCAGAGACTTGGGAGGCTGAAGCAAGGGCATTGGGAGTTCAAAGCCAGCCAGCAAATTAATGAGGCCCTAAGCAACTCAGTGAGATTCTGTCTCTAAATAAAATACAAAAAAGGACTGGGGATGTGGCTCAGTGGTGAAGTGCCCCTGAGTTCAATCCCCGATACCAGAAAAAAAAAAAGAAAGAAAGAAAAGAAAAAAGAAAAAAATCACTGCTGCTTGTGACCCCACCAGACCCTCTAATACATCTCCTGGACCCTGTTTCCTATGTGGGTGGACTGGACACTTGGCAAAAGCATGCCCTAACCCAAGGCCCCCCATCAAGACCTGTCCCAAATATGAGCAATGGGGACACTAGAAGGTGGACTGTGCCCAGGGAAAAATACCCCTCTCTGTGGTGCAGCCAGCTTTCCAAGTCCCATGCACTGAGTTGCTGGAACGAGAGGACCCAAATTCCATTGCCCCCATCACCTCAGATAATACATCCCAGGAGCCTCAAGTTATAGGATGGTGAGCAGCCAAGCAGCAGGCCAATATTCCCCTTCTGAAGAGCTTTTAAGGGCACAGTAGCTGGTAAATGTCCTCCCTTAACTCTGACCAGCCCAACAGCCAATGGCATGTCTTAATAAAGAGTGTGACAATAAGGAACATCTCATTCCTCAAAAATAACTGGAGATAATGTTTCATAATTTTCTGCATTCAAACCTGGCCTGATTACCAACCAGGGAAAAAAGGGTTAAAAAGCCCTAGGCAGCAATCTCCCTGGCCAGGCAATGCAGCGGCAGCTTGCATTGGAATGCAAAAGGAAGGCTCAGTAGGAGACCTAAGACTGAAAAAAAAAAAAAAAAAAAAAGTCCATTTAATTTCTCCTTCGCTTCAGCACAAGGAGAAAAATGATCTCTGGGCTCCCGTGCTCTCTCTCTCTCTCTCTCTCTCCCCACCCCTTCTTTCTCACTCACTCATGCTACTTTACTAAAGTAATTAATGGCCATATCAATATTTTCCTAGGACTCTTGTTTTAAAAAAAAAATTATATATTTTTTTGAGCTCATGATTTTGGTCTGGCATGCCTAGGTTAATATGTTTTTCTGATCAGATATTTTATCCAACTCTAAAGGTTTTTTACACTCTGCTTTTGTTGGTCCTTGTCCCTAATGCCAATTTAATAATGAGGATACAGTTTTGGAAAAAGGAAAAAGAAGTTTTATTGTTTTGTTAGCAAAGGAGAAACATAGGGGACTCCTGTCCCAAGGCTATGATTCTGCTCATCAGGAGGAACAGGGAGCTTTTGAAGGTGCTCTTTAAAGGCTACATTCCAGGCGTACCCTGACAGAGTCCTGGGGGTCCCAGGGTACCCTGATCGTGTGTTAACATTTACCTGTTAATTTGGTAGATAATTTTTTTTTTTTTGTACATTGCATCATTTATTGTGGATAGAGAATTTACCTTATTTGGCTAAGGGTTATACTGACAATAACTATTGAAGCTGGGTAGATATTTACTTCCTAGATCCTCTGGCAGATATCTCCTTCCTGTGGAGCACAGAGAGCTCAGGGTAATCTTGTTTCCCGGGTTAGGGAGCCGGAGAAGGAGAAGAGAAAAAGGAAAACTTGTCTCTTTTAATACTAAGCCTCAGGGCTATATTCAAAAGGCAAAGTGGACCACTGTTACATTTCCCCACAGTCAATTTCTACATTCCATTTTTATGGAAAAATCTCCAAGCTGCTTCCTGGTGAGAGAGGGCGAAGTTGAGGGGCAGTGACCAAAATCCTTGTTTTCTGTCAGGTGGGGCGTGGACAGTTAGGGGTTTTCAGCCTCATAGTAGTCCAGAGGTCCATGGTGGCAGTTGGCAGGTGACTGAACAAGGTATACATAGGGCAAGGTTTATGCTCAGACAACAATAAACAACAGTAAAGCATTACTTTTTTTTGTGAACAATTAATACAAAAGCAATTAGTATTTCAGCCAGTTTCTGAAACAAGACAAATTTGTGTCTCTAGAGTCCTTTGTGATAATTAAATATTAGGCACTCCCACAAGAACTCCAGTTTTACTTATTTTTGGTAAGACTGACACAAGTGTACATCTTAAATTATATTTAAAACAACAACAACAACATTTTTTTCCTTTTAGTTGTCCATGTAGTACTGTGCTCAGGCTATTCTCTCCTACCAAGTGTTTAAAACCAAGCTGGTCAAAACTGACCTTGTTCTTATCTATTTTTAAGAGTCAGCTGAGATTCCTCAGAGATTCCTCTTGGGGACATGTGTGAAGCCTCCTGGCTCATTTGCCTTTTTTCTACCCCTGGTGCTATGTGCCAGGATGGGTCAGGTCAGGGTCTTGATGACCATCCATGGCTTCTCTTGGAAGCATCAGGGACATTTCTGTCTCCAGTGACCCTCTTTGTAGAATGTGTACCACCAGTTGGCTTTCTGTTCTCTGGAGTCCTCTCTGTCTTCCTGATTGGCAGATCAGGTGACTCATTGGAGTTTCAGAGCCCTTAGAGGGGTCCCTCCTGTCATTCTCTGGGTACTCACTGACCTTAAAGGGCAATGGTAAAATATTGGCTGCTTTTTCTTGGCCCTTTTACTTTCTTGAATTTGGTCTCCAAGTTTTGTGTTTTAAACACCCAGAAAGTCAGTTTTATCAGTCTTAAAGAGGAAGTAACAGGTTATAACTTTAATATCTATAATTTTACAGTTATTTACCCCTTCTATTTAATTGTGGGTCTGTATTAATACTTGGAGTTAGCCTTACATCCTGTCTGTCCTCTGTAGATGATGGCCTATTATCTCAAATTAACTCAGATTGTATATTAGAAGTTACACTTCTGTAAGGCACTAACAGATAATAGTTAAAGTTTACAAGGAAAATACAAAATGAAATTAACAATAACAAAAACATTTAGTTTCTATAATAGCTATGGTCCAAGAAACATAATTTTTTTTATAATTCCAAACCTTACTTAGCTATATTATATCTCCTGTTTATTTTGAGATCACAATAATCTTTACAACAAAAATCAATCTTTTGAACACAACTTTAAATGAGTCGAAGTCTATCCTATTTTGGAGCCATTTTAACATGGAGTAAGGTGGGAGGTATAGCTTCTCAGTTAAGGTGGAGCTCTTTACAAATAACAATATAACATTACATATGAAACATGAATCAAAGAAAAGCTAAGAGAGCTTTTAACTCTTTTTTGGGGGGGAAAGTGGCAAAATGTTTTCACGTTTTACAATATCCATCTTTAAATAGATCAGGCTCTCATTATCTTTTAAAAATACATTTAAATTTCTACCGCAGTGTAAAAAGTAACATAAAATTTTACATACATCTTATTGATAACAGGTCGAGTTACAGAACATAAATGATATAAGAATTCCAATATAACTTATTATTTTTATAAGATTTAAAATTACCATTTCAGATAACTTTAGTTTGGAGAACCCCAGTTTGGTAAAGTGCTCTTCCAAGCTTTATATTTTAAAATTTGTGTATTAGAAGAACATGAGTATACTTAATATATAAAAAAAACTAATAGTGTCACTGTTACACAGATGTCTTTATATTAACTAGGTTTAATTTTTACAGTAAAACTTATAATCCACAGATATCAGGCTTCCAGAGCTTAGCAGTACAAACAAAAATCAAGGATGGCCTTAAATCTCTTATACATTTAGGGAACAGTGTTAATCAGAGTTAGACTAAGTCAAAGCAGACAGATAAAAGTCAGTTTTTTAAATGGAAGTGTTACCCTTTTATGACAGAAGCAATGTATAAAAGATAGCACTTATTGCTTAAACTGAAATGAACTTTCATTTTATAAACTTTTACAGAACATTTAGATAAGCCTCAGACAAACATTTAGTTTCAGATATATATGTATCTCTAATCACATATATTTAGGTTTTTTATGAAAATCAAGCCTGGTCAAGACCTTAAGTTATCTGTTTCTCTGACAAGAAAAATCCTAAAAGTAATGGACATCACACTTCAATATTTTGTAACTCTCAAGTCTTGCACAAATTGGCACTTATCAGTGTGAGGTTTTTTAACAGGCAGAAGAGGCAGAGTAGGATATCTGGCAAAGCTGACTCATTGTATAATTTAAACAACTGTTCAGAAGAGAATGAATGCCTCTTTCTTGAGGGGTTGTTATTATTATTATTATTATTATTTTCTGGGCAAGTTATTTCCTTGTAAAACAAATCTTGGTTAAGATAACATTGACAAAAAAAAAAAAAAAAAGATAACATTGACCATCTTTCTCAGGGTCCCTTTGGCCTAATGGCCTTACTGGCTTCTAGTAGACCTCCAGCAGAGCAGGTTCTGTTTTCTTTTCCTGGAAGGTGATTGCAAATGAAGTTGTTAATTTGGGGTGAGTAATTAATTTCCTCAAAAAATTTTATCCCAGGAGAGGAATCAGAAAGTCTGCCATATTTAAAAAAGTGTGCCTTACATCTTTTTTTTTTTTTCCTAGTTTGCATTCAAGGGGTTGGAACACAGGTTATTATTTGACCAGTCTCCCTTATCATCATCATAAAGTCACCAACTCTAAGTGAGCTCCCCACTGTCAATTGTACCCAGAGACTCTCTCTTTATATACCTACGTATCTAGGGCACTCTGTCTAATGAAGATCACATTGACCACACAGAGACTGTTAAGGGCCTCTTTAGAAATCAGCAGGGCCAAAATACCTGTGCTTGAATTCATGGGGACTCAGGGAGGTCTTTGTATTTTAGCTCTGTGGGCAACCAGGCAGGGCTGCACCCAGAAGTATCCCTTGGCCAAATAAGGCAGATCTTAAAAAGAAGAGACTATTTTGTTCCCGGTTATAATTAAATAATACTGGAACCCATTGTCCTATTCTTTGTGACTGGCAGCTTCTATCCCCATTAAGATAGGCTAGTTAATTGTCAGACAATGAGTGAAGTGGGCCCCAGATAAGGTTTTTTTTTTTTTTTTTTTTAATGTAAAGGCAACCCTCTGAGGTTAAACATTCCAATCCACTCCTTAGTCCAGAATGGCAGGAAAATGGAAATGAAGGTGGAACCAAATGGAGGTTACAAAAAATTCTGATTCCTTAAGTCCTCATTAAAAGCACACAGCCAAATAGAAAGTCAGAGGCCAAGCCAACAGCCTTGGTAGCTTTTTAACAGCTCTACAGCATAGATTCCAACAATTAGCCTTAACACTTTTAGTGTCTGTTTAGCCTGGACTCTGATGCCTTTATCCAGAATCCTAAGTCCCTGAACTAGTATACTCAAGTGGAAAAGCTTTCCACCAGTTTTTCCCTTACATCACAGGGAGTTCCACCTTTTTTCTTTTCATTTAAAACTAATTTTATTTCTTCTACTTTTGTTCTCTGCCACCATCTGTGGATTTCATTCTTTGAATCCATGAGACCAGAACCCAGAAAGAAAATCAGTGAGGTCTATAGCTCACATATAGATTTCATTTAGCTGCAGAAGCAGCAAACTGAGCCCTGTTCTCAAACTCCAATTTTATTTCCCCAGGCAAAGTGTGCTGGAAAGCAGGGTAGAGGCTAGGTCCTCTTTGCTCATTTCTCTACAGACCAGGCAGCTTTCCTGGGATTTTTTATTTTTTATTTTTCCTCTCTCCTTTATCTCAGGATTGGTGTTCCTGACCCACATCAGGATAATCGATCTGTAGCTGCCTGGGGCCAGGCTGAGAAGTAGTATTCAGACTGTCAGTACCAGGTTGAAAAGAAAAAGAAAAAATTTTTAATCCTCTTTTGTTGTCCTACTATATTCACACATTAAAGGGAGCACCTTTTTGCCTCCAACTTAGCTTTTGTCTCTGACAGACCAATTCCCAACTGCAAGATCATATAGTAATTCAGAAAACCATTCAGAGACCAGATTGTTACTGTAAAACATCATTTTTTTAGATACATTTACATCTACAGGTGGCCCATTCAGTCAAGATCTGTTCCAAGAAACAATCTATAGGATCAGCATAGTATTGCCCATGTCTTAAGGGGCCAGAAACAAATGCAAACAAAAAGCATAGAGACAGACAGAGAAGCTCCCCAAACCATTGCTGACAGCTGGGAACCTTTAAAAGAGACAGACAGGATGGGGGAAATTTCTCCAAGTTCCCAACTCCTGCTTAACCATGACTTCTACACCAGTGGTGCCACAGATGTCCCCATGAAAAGGGACCAGATATTCACACAGAGGGGAACCAGATGTGTAGGATCAAGGGACTTAGTGTGCATACCAGGGGAGCTTACCGAATGGCCAAGGTGTCTTGACTTTACTGCATTCAGTTTCCTTTTTCTCAAAATAGACCAATATGGAGCAACGCTTACAGTTCAGGGAAGGAAGGTAGGAGTTTCCCGAGGCAAAGGGGGCTTCAATAGCTGCTGGGAGTCCCTCAGTCCCTCCCTTTACTTACAGTGTGATGGCAAAACCAGACCTGGTTGTAAAACAAAATTACAAAAACCAATGAGACCAATGCCTGGGGATGGGGTCAGTTCCACTCCCCTGTCTTAGCCTTTCTCCAGGAAGTCTAATTAACCATGGGTCCCTACATTTTGCATCAAGAGTCTGACTACTTCCTCCTGAAATAGATGCTGTGAAAAGAGCTGTTTCTTCTTATCAGTTCTGTGAGCATGCTTTATGTTAGAGAACCTGCACAGGCCTTCAGCCCTATAGATTAGGAATTTTTTTTTTTTTTTTTTAAAGGAAAAAACCCCAATGATAGGATAGGTCTAAGATGACATCAAATAACCTGTAAATATTGTGAAAAACTGTGCTTCAGGGCTCAGAATTTGGAGTTTTTGTTTTCCTCTGGGCCTGCTGGCATAAAATAAAGTTTGAAGTTCTCATCCTGCTTGCTGCTTGCTGTTGCTTTTTTTTTTTTGGGGGGGTGGGGGTGGGGGGTGCTGGGTGCTTGCTGCTTCTTGACTAATCTGTTTCCCGCAACAACAGGAATAGCTCCTCGGGTTCGACCCAATGCACACTCGCCCGTCTCCTAACTTTCCAGTAGTTGCCTTTCAAAGAGTTCATTGTACCTCATTGGCATGGAAGTGCAGTTGTTTGGAGTGTCAGGTCTGCCCAAGAAAGCTGGGGCAGGGGCTGCTCTCGGGTCCCATCTGGGGCGCCAAATTTGTTGCTGAAAGCTCGGTCCTTGTGCCCAATGCCAATTTAATAATGAGGACATGGTTTTGAGAAAAAGGAAAAAGAAGGCTTATTGCTTTGCTAGCAAAGGAGAAACAGGCTGTGATTCTGCCCATCAAGAGGAACAGGAGGGTTTTAAAGGAAGTCTTCAAGGGTTATATTCCAGGTGTGCTCTGCTAGGGGGTTCCAAGGCGCCCTGAAGGTGTGTTCACATTCACTTGTTAATTTGGGAGATATTCACTTGCTAGATCCTCTGACAGACATCTTCTTCCTGTGGAGCACAGAAAGCTCAGGGTAATCTTGTGTCCTGCCCCCAAGTTAGGGACGGGGAGCTGTATTCAAAAAGTGAAGTGGACCACTGTTATACTTTCTTTGTTCTGTGTATTGTCCTGTCTGCATGTGTTTGTCAAAATTGTCATATAGACAAATGAGCTCATAAATTAAAATTTCAAAAATATGGATCCAAGTACCTTTAATTTACGTGATTTAAAAGGTTCAATTTAGATTCAGTAAACAAATGAAAATAAAGGGTGTTTTTTTTAGACTTAAACTCCATTACTTTATTTTATATATTTAGTTGTTGATGGACTTTTATTTTATTTATTTATTTATATGTGGTGCTGAGACTCAAACCCAGTGCCTCATGCATGCTAGGCAAGTGCTCTACCACTGAGCTACAACCCCAGCACAAAGGGTGTTTTTAAAGTTACAAAGTGAATGCTATTCAATACGATTGTCTGATACCTTGATTCTTAAAGTTAATAAGTAAATTAGATTTGACATATATGGGATTATTCATAAATGCGTTAGAGGCATCTAATTAATTTACAAAATTAAAATGCTAACTTAAATATAACATCAAGTACTTTTCTTAAATTTCATGGGTTGATATATTAAAACATTGTTTGTGTTTTCATGAATTGGTAAACAAACAAATATAATTCTACATACAAAGAATCCAAAAGTCTCAATAGTGTTTCAATTAGAGTACTATAAATAACATAAAGTACTTCTTCTTATTAAAATGGAGTAATTTATCTAAAGTCAGAAATTTCATAAGGGTTGTTTCAGAGTTTGAACAAAAAGGAGGGTCAATGGATAGGAAAGGGAAATTAGAAGGTTCTAGTTATAAAAATATGTTTAATGGAAGGAAAAAGAAAATGTTTCTGGGTAAGAAAGTCTTTGTGTGATGAAATAAGGGTCTAAGTAAGTAATAAGAAGATCTGTATAAGGGCAAATTTCAACAAGTTTATGTGTAACTAAATTGGTTATATGTACATGGAATAATCAGTTAAAGCTATTCAAGACTTTTCCCTAAGGTCAAATTCAAATGTACTGATATAAAACCAAGATTTAATCTATATGTTAAACTGACAGGATTTCTTAAACATTAATTTACTCTTAACATTGTAACAGTTAAGTTTTATTCTTTAAAGCAACTCGTCCTAAAGGAATTAGGATCTATACAACACTGGTTATACAGCAACAACCATTATTTTCGAGTATTACACTACATTACAGAATCTAAATTTTCCTTTAAAGGCTATACTTGATTAACATAAAAACATCAGTATAGCATACTAAATATGTTCATATCATCCAGGTATACAAGTCTTTTTTTTTTTTTTTTTTTTTTTTTTTTGCGGTGCTGGGGATTGAACCCAGGGCCTTATGCTTGTGAGGCAAGCACTCTACCAACTGAGCCATATCCCCAGCCCCAGGCATGCAAGTCTTTAAAGCAAAAGATTTAAAAGAACATTTTTATCAAGCCGCTGTTCTCCAAAGTAAAGTTGTCTGTAATGGTAACTTTAGACTTATAAAAATAGCAAATTTAATTGAGGATTTAGTTTTATCATTTAATGTTCTGTAACTGAACCTAAATCTTATGTTACTTTTTACACTGGGGTAAAAATGTAAATGTATTTCCGAAAGATAAGGAGAGCCTGATCTTTTAAAGGTTAATATTGTGAGACCTGAAAGGATTTTGCCACTTTTCCACACAAAAGTTAAAAACTCTCTTTCTTTGATTCATGTTTTGAATGTAATGTTATATTGTTAGTTAACCTTCATATAGACTCAGAGAACAATAAATGCAAACTTTGTAAAATGACATTTAAGAAAGAGGCAAAGATCAACTTCAGAACTAGAACACTTTACCTGAGAGTTGTGAAGAGCCCCACCTTACCTGAGGTAAGGCTTTGCGCCCCACCTCACTGCATATTAGAATGACTTCAAAGCAGGCCAAACTTCAGCTCATCTGAAATTGTGTTCAAAAGATTAATTTTTGTTGTTGGCAGGAAAGCACAGGGAGCTTTAGAAATGTAAGGGAGGGAGTATTTCAGCTGAGACAGGAAGGACAAATAAATCCCCAATAATGAAGTAACTATGATATTATGATAGTCGAACTCTATGAATCCAACTATACATTTACACTTTTCTTTTAATTTATAATTTCTATTTTAACTGTTGTTGATGTTTATCTTAATTTCAAATAATCAACTTAAAATCTTTCTTATTTTGTATTTTTTGATTTAATAAGTTTAGCCAGTATCTGATGACTCCTATGAATAGTAAAAATTTCACAGATGTCACCTCCCATTTTTTCTCCTCTCTCCCCTTCCTAATATTTTGTGAATTATGTTATTATTATTTTATTTTTCTAGAGAATGGTCTATAAATGGAGATAAAAGTTGCACTTACTAGGGCTGGGGTGTAGCTCAGTGGTAGAGCACTTGCCTAACATGCAAGCCTTGGTTTGATCTCCAGCAGTCAAAGAAATAAAATTGCATATACCTAGTGGAATTAAATGTGTTTATATATGTAAAGTTTTTATAATAGTGGCTGGGAGCTGTGCGTTGTGGCACATACCTAGAGTCCAGTGGTTTGCGAGGCTGAGGCAGGAGGATCACAAGTTCATTCCAGCCTTAGCAATTTAGCGAGACCCTAAACACCTTAGTGAGACCCTGTTTCAAAATAAAAAGGGTTGGAGATGTGGCTCAGTGGTTAAGTGCCTTTGGGTTCAATCCCTGGTACCAAAACAAAACAAAACAAACAAACAAAAAATCAATAGTGGCTAGCATATATTATGAACCCAATAAATAATACCTATTTATATTAAGACTTTCAGGAATGTACTTCAATAATCTTGAATATATCAACTAGAGATGGTATCAACTTTCCTCTCCAAAAATCAAAGCCATTAGTTAACATATTTTCCCTTCTGCCTTCCACAAATTCCAATTTCTAGTTGTATTCTTTTTAAAAAATTATTTTTAACTTTTAATTGACACATAATAATTGTATAAATTGATGGGGGCACAGTGTATAATATTTCAATACATATATACAGTCTAATAATCAGAGTAGGGTAACTTGGTATATCTATCAACTCAAATATTTATCATTTCTTTGTACTTGGAACATTAAAAATGCTACTTTGAAAGTTTACTAGCTATTTTGAAATATACCATTAGTTGTTTTCAACCATATTTACTATATTGTTCTAAACAACATTATAAGTTATTCCTCATGTCCAGCTATACTCTGAACCCATTAACCATCCTGTCTCCAATCCCCCTCCCATCCTCTGGTAATGAATATTTGTTTTACTTCTGGGAGATCAGATTTTTTAGTTTCTACACATAAGAATATGTGCCATAATGTCTCTTCCAGTTCTATCCACGTTGCTGCAAGTGATAAGATTTCATTCTTTTTATAACATTCCATTGTGTTTGTGTACCATAACTTCTTTCTTTCTTTCTTTCTTTCTTTCTTTCTTTCTTTCTTTCTTTCTTTCTTTCTTTCTTTCTTTCTTTCTTTCTTTCTTTCTTTCTTTTTAATTGTTGATGGACACAATACCTTTATTTTATTTATTTTTATGTGGTGCTGAGGATGGAACCCAGTGCCTCACACGTGGTAGGCAAGCACTTTGCCACTAAGCCACAACCCCAATTCCATAATTTCTTTATTTATTCACCCTGATTGAGTCCACATCTTGGAATAGTGCTGCAATAAACACAAGACTACAGGTATCTTTTTGACATTCTTATTTAATTTCTTTTAGATTTATTTATACCAACAGTGGGATTGCTGTATCAAATGCAGTTCTATTTCTAGTTTTTAGAGGAAACTAAATTGTTTTTCATGATGATTGTATTAATTTACATTTCCACCAGTGTATAAGAGCCCTTTCTCCACATCCTTGCCAACATTTGTTATTCTTTTTTTTTTTTTTTTTTGGTGTTTGTGTGTGGGTGGGGTGTTGGTTACTGGAGATTAAACCCAGGGACACTTTATTATTAAGCCAAATCCACAACCCTTTTTATTTTTTATTATGATACAGGGTCTTGCTAAATTGCAGAGGGTCGTGCTAATTTGCAGAGGCTGGCCTTCAATTTGCAATCCTTCTGCCTCAGCCTGCAGAGTCACTGGGCTTAAAGGGGTATACCATCACACCTGGCTATTTAGTTATATTCTTATTTTTGCATTAGTTTGCAGGTCTACATATTTCTTCTCTGCTTGTTATATATTGATTCTGAAAATCAAAAGTCAATATATTATTATTATATCAATATGTAAATATAATATCCACAGTTAATATTTATTGAGGATTACTATACTCTAAGAGTTTTACGTAGATCAATTAATTTAATCATCTTAATCTTTTGAGGTAGGTACTGTTACACTTATTTTTCAGAAGAGGAAAAAGATCCCATTTGTTTACAATAAAAATAAATTAAAAAGGAAATAAATAAAAAGAAGAAGAAGAAGAAAAAGATTAAGTAGGCTGAGGTTGGATGGTTGGTGAGTGGCAGAACCAGTAATACTGACACTGTAGAGCCAAGGAGCGTAGCTGCACTGAGATGGAAATGTAACCTGATGTTACCGCATTTGAAACTCAAAGGAGAATTTTCCAAGTTTCATGTGATAAGTGGTCTTCTTTTCATTTATTTTTCATTTTCATTACTTCTGGATCATACTCAGGCACTACTCTTTCTTGTACTCCAAATTATCCTCTTGCTTGAGCTCTGTTTTCATTTCGCCACAGCACCTCCTAGAGTAAGTTTTCTTCTTTTCCCTCCCTCCCTTCCTCCTTTCTTCCCTCCCTCTCTTTCTGTCCTGGAGAATGATCCTATTAGAGATGGAAAATGAAGACCCCAGGGGTGCTTTACCACTCGGCCACATTTCCAGACCCTTTTATTTTTTATTTTGAGACAGAGGTCTTGCTAAGTAAGTTGCTGAGAGCCTCACTAAGTTGCTGGGCTGGCCTGAAACTTGCCATCCTCCTGCGTCCTTGGGATTCCAGATGTTCAGCCACCAAGCCTACCTAGGTTCAAAATGTTTTACTGAGCTGAGTATGTGGGACACACATGTAACCCCAGTGGTTTGGGAGGCTGAGGTAGGAGGATGGCAAGTTCAAAGCCAGCCTCAGCAACTTAGTGAAACACTAAGCAACAAATTGACACCCTGTCTCAAAATAAAAAATAAAAACATTGATGTGTCTGTGTCACTGTAATATGCTGATTTTAAGTCCTTTGGGTATTAGCTGAGGAGTGGGATAGCTGGGTCAAATGGTGGGTCCATTCCAAGTTTTCTAAGGAATCTCCATACTGCTTTCCAGAGTGGCTGCACCAATTTGCAACCCCACCAGCAATGTACAAGTGTACCTTTTCCCCCACATCCTTGCCAGCACCTATTGCTTGTGTTGTTGATAATGGCCATTCTAATAGTGAGTGAAATCTTGAGGTAGTTTTGATTTGCATTTCTCTAATTACTAGAGATGTTGAACATTTTTCATTTATTTGTTGATCAATTGTGTATCTTCTGTGAAGTGCCTGCTCAGTTCCTTAGCCCATTTATTGATGGGGTTATTTGTATTTTTGGTGTTAAGTTTTCAATTTCTTTATAAATTCTGGAGATTAATGCTCTATCTGAAGTACACGTGGTAAAGATTTTCTCCCACTCTGTAGGCTCTCTCTTCACATTATTGATTGTTTCCTTTGCTGAGAAAAAGCTTTAGATATGGGAATGTAGCTCAGTGGTAAAGTACCTCTGGGTTCAATCCCCAGGACCAAAAACAAACCAAAGAAAAAGAAAAGAAAGAAAAAAATTACACATAGACTTGTGCGGCTTGATTTATAATACCCCAAACTGGAAATGCCCATTAATAGGTGACCAGACAAATTTTGTTATACACATATAATGGAATCTATTAGACTATTGTTCAGAAACAGCATGAATGAACCTTTTTAACTTTTTTTAGTTTCAATGGACACAATACCTTTATTTTATCTATTTATATGTGGTGCTTAGTATTGAACCCAGTGCCTCACACATCTAGGCAAGTGCTCTATCACTGAGCCACAAATGCAGCTACATAAATGAATCTTTAAATAATTATGCTGAGAGAAAGAAACTAGACTCCCCCTCAAAAAAAGATAAATGATTCCATTTGCATAAAATTCTAGGAAATGCAACCAAAATTATTTATTTACTACTATTATTATTATTATGTAGCACTGTGAGTAGAGATTGACCCTAGGGCCTCTTGTATGCTAGGCAAGCACTCTACGTCTGAGTTTCATCCCCAGCCCTAAAAGTGCAACCAATTAATAGTGACAGAGAGCAGATCAGTGACTGCCCAAGGAGGGGAGCCATTAAGGAGGGATGGATAACACCAAGCCAAGAGGAAATTTGGACATGATGGATATTGTACATTCCCTATATGTGTAGTTTTTTTGTATACCAATTATATATGAATAAAGCTATAAAACATGCATACAAATCAACATACTTTGAGAGCACATTAAATAAGGCAGCATTAAACATTTTTTTTTGCTGTGCTGGGGATCAAACCCAGGGCCTTGTGCTTGCAAGGCTATCTGAGCTATCTCCCCAGCCCCTAAACAAATTTTTAAGAGTTACTTGTAGATGAAGAAGGAACGAGTTTAGGGAGCAAAGATAAAAGGAATAGATGTAAGAGAGAGGCTCGAACGCATCAGTAATGACAGTGTACTGGGGACCAAGGAGTATGTTGAACTCAACGCTCTGCACCTGAAGGATGAATGAATGATAAGGGAGTGAAGCATTAGCCAGTATAGGGCAGTGTGGGTTGGGCTGGTCTGCCTCCAAGGAGTTATTTCTCCTGATTCAAAGAGCTGATTGGTCGTGAGCAGGAGTCTGACCAAATTGAGCATGTAGGCAGGGACTCCTACAACTCCTACAATACTATACTCTCCTTTTTTCTGGTTTATTATTATTTTTCTCTCTCTTCATTCCATTGGACTAGAGTCACTCAACTCCTCTCTGTTCTGTTCTTCTCAAGCGCCAACACATTCAGTAGTTGCCCTTCCCGGACTGGGGTACTTTAGAAAGTATTTCTCTAGGCTTGAACCAGGACTGTTAATGTTATTTATCAAAGAGGGCAGAGAAAGGCCCCCAAATGGCAGCAGGTCTAAGCTGTACTCTGTACAATCCCATGACTATCCTCATGGCCCATTTCTACTTGAACCTTCTCCAGGGCTCCTCTGGAGGATGCCTTGGTTCCCTCTGGTGTCTTAGACTTCTCCTTTTCTTCTTTTTCCTACTTTGGTATTGCCCTGCCTGTACTTCTTTCTGAGTAGGGAGTGAACCCAGAGGTACTTTACAATGAGTTACATCCTGGTCCTTTTTATCTTTTATTTTGGGACAGGATCTTGTTAAGTTGCTGAGTCCAGCCTCAAACTTGCTATCCTCCTACCTCAGCCTCTCATCACTGGGATTACAGGTATGCACCACCATGCCTAGCTCCAAGTAGCTGGGATTATGGGCATGTGCCATTGCTCCTGGCTTTTCTGTTTTTTTTTTTTTTTTTTCTTTTAAAGATGTGTTTTTCTGTTTTACTGATGGAGACGGTAAATGAAAGTGCTTCATCTACCATCTGGAATCTGAGGCCTCTGAACTGGGTCTTGAATGATGAGTGAAAAGTTTGCCAGGTGGTGTGTATTGGTGGGTGGCAGTGGTTGAAGGAAGAATATGGAGGAACATCAGGAATTAGAGGTCAAGGGAACAGTGTGTTCAGAGGCACAGAATAATCCTAGAGTGAAAAGCATTTGAGGAAGGCTGAGAAGTGTGTCAGAGCCTTCCTTCATACCAGTCAGCCTGCCAGAGCCAACGGACACTGAGTTTTTAACCAGAGATGCATGTTCCTCCAACACACAAAACACACAGTGGGTTTCTGTTAGAACTGTGGGCTGCGTCTCTCTTAAATGTCCCTGTTTATGAAGGAAGTTGCAAGCGTGTTATTGCCATGCATGTTATTGCCATGATCTTACACCTGTAGAGACAAGGGCAAGAGGCCAAATGAAAGGAGGCAGGAGGTCACTTGGGGCCCTTTTTTAAAAATTATTAAAATCTTTTTTATTTTTACTTTGTGTACTTGAGGCCTTTTGAGTTGTACTGAGTTTCAGTGGCAAGCAGCCTGGAAACCGTGGGAGGATTCCGGAAAGGGAGAGAGGGACCAGAGTCCCTTGAGGGAATCTTGGGTATGGGAGAATTATTTTAGATAACAAAGCAATTCAATGCATTTCTAGTCAACTTTTTAAACATCCCTCAAGGAATATTGATTTGTTTATAAAAGTAATCTTCATTTTGCAGAACAATTCCCCAGAGGAGTTTTTCAAATAACAAGGATTTATATTAGTACTTGATTTACACACAACCTACCAAGAATGGATTCTCTGTATATGACATAAATGTGTAATAATATCCCATCAGTGCTTCTCTGCATGCTTGGTTTTCAAAAACTGGTTGGCCACCCATAAGATGTTGTCTCCCAAGCTATCCTGAAGAGAAGAGTTTATGACAAGCCGACAAGCTGACTCAACACTCAAACTGATGTCACCAGATCAAAGTGAAAAACTTGTAACTCTCATGATAACAATGTTTCCCTAATTCAATTGCTGTTGCAATGGTTCATTTTTAATCATACTATTTTATTCAATGATACAGGCTTTGGTGTATGTCAGTCACTATTCTGAGTACTTCACTAATGTTAATTTAATTGCCATCATTTAATTCTCATGGCAGCTGAGAAGGTAGTACAAAATATTCCTGTTTTATAGTTGAGGAAACCAAGGTACAGAATGGTAAAGAAAACAGCCCTACAGTTTCAAATGAATTATAGGAGGGAGCAAACATAACATTTAATGCACATCCAAAGAAGACATGGGTTAAGACAGGCTGAGGAATAGAGATTTAAGGTAAGGTGTGGCTGATGGTTTTTGAAGTTAATGACTAGGAATTTTTCATAATAGTTGTAAAGTCTTGTTGTCTATGTCCACAGCAGACACAGAGGTAGCACGGATTGAGGATGGAATAACCAGATTTGATTCACAGTTGGGCTCCCTACAGGTTATGTGATGTGGAGCAAGTCATTGGTTATCTGTGGGCCTCAGGTACTCATCTGAGCAATGGGAATTAGTAGATGTATTAGTTAGCTATTGCTTTGTAACAATCCAACCAAATGTTTAAACAGGATTTATTATTCTCTGGGTTTGTGAGTTGGTTGGTGGTTCTAATAAGCTCAGCTAGGCTTGGTGAGGCTCAAACATGTATTTGTAGTCATGTAGCTCCGTGGTTGACTTTCTCACCTGTGTAAGGGCCTGAGCAGTGGGAGTTATAAAGTTAATTTGCAAAGAGTACAAATATAGGGAGGGTGGACTATTGGTGTCATTTATGCAATCACTTTACCATAGATGGGTCATAGGGGGCCCCAGACAACTGTATCTAAAGACCCAACCAGTGCTTTATAAATTTTAAGCACCCCACAGATGACGGTGCTTCTGAGTCTGGTATACTACCTCACATGTGGGGTTGTGAGTTTCTGTTTCTGCTGCTGTAGCAAAACATCTGAGACTGGGTAATTTAAAAAGCATTAAAGTTTAGGGCTGGGGTTGTAGCTTAGTGGTAGAGCACTTGCCTAGCATGTGTGAGGCACTGGGTTCGATTCTCAGCACCACATATAAATAAATAAGTAAGCCAGGCATGGTGGTGCATGCCTGTAATCCCAGCAGCTCGGGAGGTTGAGGCAGGAGGATTGCTTGTTCCCAAAGCCAGCCTCAGCAATAGCAAGGCGCTAAGTAACTCAGTGAGATCATCTCTAAATAAAATACAAAATAGGGCTGGGGATGGGGCTCAGTGGTCGAGTGCCCCTGAATTCAATCCCCAGTACCCTAAAAAAATAAATAAAATAAAGGTCCATTGACAATTAAAAACAAACAAACAAAAAAAAATTGAAAGTTTATGTCTTATAGCTCTAGAGACTAGGAAGACTAAGATCAAGGTGCTGGCAGATTCAGTCTGTTCTTTATTGCTAAGGGAGGACTTTGTTGCTGTGTTCTCACGTGGCAAAAAGGGCAGGTGCTATTCTCACATGGTTGAAGAGTGGAAGAGCAAAAGGGCATAGAGAGCAGCTGCCACTTCCCTCAAAACTCCCGCCCCCTTGCGATCCGGGAATCAACCCAGAGCCTCACGTGTGTTTAGAGGAGTGCTCTACCTTGGAGCTAGCGCTCAGTCCTAGCACCCCATTCCTGAGGCCCTTATCTCATGACCTAATCACCTTCCCCCAAAGTCCCACCTTCTAATGCCATCACCTTGGTAATTAGGTTTCATTGTAGGCCCTTTGGAGGGCACATACATGCAAATCACGTAGTTGGGGGAGGACTGTGTCCCTCCCTATGCCTCCCCTCTAGTAGGTCCCTAGGGAAGGCTCATAGAAGTGAACGAAAAGGGAGAAGAAGAACAGTTACAGCTCCCACCCCCAGAGCAAAGCTTCAAAATCCTCTGCAATCTGCGCAGCTGCCTTCCCTTCTGCAAGCTCTTCTTTCCCTGGACAGCCCCACCCCCATCTCCGAGGGAATTTGGAAAGGTATTACCTGTTTTTTCACTTGATAGGAGAAGACACATAGGAAGACTTGCTCAAGGTCAGTGGCTAACCATGGAGGACCCTGGTCCTGCTCAGGGAACCCACCAGGGTTGGCTTGAACCACTGCAGGTCAGACTAACTCTTCCTTGCATGAACACCTGAGTGTAGGTGCATGCTGTTTGGGCTCCCAGAATGGTGTGGTGTGGCCTAATGTCACAGATGCCTTCCTGATAACACAGGTAAAACCTGGAAATCTCCCCCACTGAATCTTGGCAGGTTCCTACTCTTCTATTCCAGAGCCTCAGCCTCCAGCTTGCATCTCCCAACCCTCCTCCACACTGCCTTCCCAAAACACTGGTACGATTGCATCACATCTCTGCTTAAAATAAAGTGAGCTAACATTTATTGAGCCCTTACAATGGGTGAGGTACTGTTCTAAATTCTTTCCTGGAGCTGTGATAGAATGCTTGCCTAACATGGGCAAGTGCCCCTGGGTTTGATTCCTGCACTGCAAAAACAAAACAAAACAAAAAGCTCTTTGGCTCTAAGTTCTTTTTTGAATTATCTTGTTAAATGTTTACAACTGTGAGATACTCACTAGTTTTATCCCCATTTTGCAGGTAAGAAAACTAAGGCACAAGAGGTTAATATGACTGAAAGAATAAGTGGTAGAATTAGGGTTTGAATTCAGGCTCTGGTTCCTGAGCTCAGGCTTCTTGGGCCAGAAAATCCCTCTCTACAGGTCTCTATTTTTCTAGTTATAAATATTAACAATAATATTACTACTGATGATTAACATACATGGATTGCTAGGCCTGATCTGCCTGTGCTACATGTATTAACTCATTTGGTTCTTACACTAGTACTGTGATGGCAAAACCAGATCTGGTTGTAAAATGAAATTACAAAAACATGGTAAGAGTCCAGTGCCTGAGGAAGGGGTCAGTTCCCCTTCCCTCTCTTAGCCTTTTTCCATGAAGGCTAAGACAAGTGCCATCTTGTCATTTCCACAACAGTACTAGAGTATTTGAGGTAGTGAAATTATCTTCATTTTATAGGTAAGGAAGCTGAGGAGCAGAAAGTCGTACGAGGATGGATTACTGAGCAGTCTAGCTCTGAGTCAAGCTCCACACCACTGTGCTGACTTCTCTGAAAGCTGTTCAGCCCAAGGGCCAGAATTCAAGGTTCTTTGGGTTATGCAGTATGATCTCTGCATTTTCCACCAAATCCATCTTTTATTTTGTTTCTTGGTCTATAAACACTTTTCTTCTTCCCAATCAGATCTCAAGATCCGCAAGGCAGTTTTTTTTTTTTTTTTTTTTTTTTTTAAAGTCTGATATTTGCTTCAGTTTCCCCAGTTCACAGCAAGGAGGACTATTATTTTGTAGCCGGGGTCTATGATGTCTGTCTAATCAAACCACAGGATGTGAAAAGGTGAAATGTCCCAGGATGTCTCTACAGGAATGCAGTGGCCACCCACCACAAGTTGAACAAGAGACAGTCGCTCAAGTACTTGCTCTATGGGCCTCCAAACCACTCCTACCCCCTGATCCTTTGTAAAGTAAATCCGATTTAATATGGCCCCAGGGAGCTTACGCTTAGAGAAGCCATTATTACAGCAAACACAAGTGAATGCTTTGTAAATGAAGTCCCTAAATTAGGAAATCTTGGCCCTACTCACAAATTACAAACTTGGCAATTAAGCCTCAGAAATGGCCAGAGTTTCCCTACAACTGTAATCTTATTTTCCCCTTCATGAGACGGAGAGAGGATCTAGAAAAATGCTTTTTTATTTCACAAAAGGATAACATTGAGTTACTTACTCAAGGTCACCCAGTGAAGGGTGTATTATGGGACAGAATTCTGTTCTCTCAGTCAGGAGATGGGGTGAGGTGAGCTTGGAAGGCTCACTCCGGATTGAGGTTTCCATCATCTGCATTTGTCAGTTTCCCTCTTCTAGAGAAATTAAAGTTCAGGGACTTGAAATTAATAATCAAGCCAGGCATGATGTGATGCAAGCCTGTAATTCCAGCAACTCAGGAGGCTGAAGCAGGAGGATTACAAGTTTGAGGCCAGTCTTGACAACTTAGTTATACCCTGTCTCAAAACAAACAAACAAACAAAAATTGTGGGGGGTGGCTGGGGATGTGATTCAGTGGTAGAGCATCCTTGGGTTCAATCCCCAATACTGGGGGGAAAAAAAAATTATAATCAGCCATCAGTGCTGAGTAGAAACTCAGAAGCATTTACTCTGGACCTAAGGCTTAGAAACACAAGTCTTTGGTCCTCTCTAGAATATGCCCAAGACCCTGACTCAAGGTCATCAGGCCAGCATTCTTTCAAAAACATTCAGTGGTAGAGCTCTTGCCTAGAATGTACAGGGCCCTGGGTATAGTCCTCAGTATCAGAAAACATACAAACAAACAAACAAACAAACGATTCTGTTCAGAAACATTCAGAGCTTGCACAGAGGGGACTTTCACTCAGTGAACATGTATGGGATGCTTCTGGTGCTGCTCGTGTGCTCCTTTTGGGTGGACAAGGAACCTCTTCTATGAAGTGACAGCTTAAGAGACTCCTGTGCTCACCATGGCCAATGGAAACCCAAGGAAAGAGTCAAGACTGAGAACAGTGATCATATTAATCAGAAAGTGGTAGAGCAGGATGGTTCTGTGGTGCAATTTAAGATTAAGAAGCACGCACCAGTGAGTAAACCAGTGAAGGCCCATTGTGAATGACAGCGTTGTCAATGAGGCAGATCAGAGTCTGATCTGATGTACAGTCATCAATGAAATGGATAGGTCTGCAGGTTGGAAATGGAGAATGGAGATGCAATTGATGTGTTCCAGCAGCAGACAGGAGGCTATCTACTAAGAAGGGAGTCCGCTGCTTTCCTCCAGGGCCTAGCTCTTATGGACCAAGCATACACCCTCAGAAAAAGCAATTTGGTTCCACTTCCTCCTGACCCCTGAAGTATTATATAGTCTTTCATTTTATCCTTTCCCATTTTTATTAATTTATTTTTTTTGGTGTTGGGGATTGAACCAGGGGTGCTTAACCAATAAGCAACCTCCCCAGCCCTTTTCATATTTTATTTTGAGATAGGATCTCTCTAAGTTACTTAGGACCTCGATAAATTGCTGAGGCTGACTTTGAACTCGAAATCCTTTTGTCTCAGCCTTTTGTCACTGGGATTAAAGGTGTGTGCCACTGCTCCTGGCCCCATTTCTTTATTTTAGATAAAGTAACTAGTAACTGGTATGTGTGCATAGGTATAATTATATATATATATATATATATATATTTATATATATATTATTTACATATATATATATATTTATTTATTTAAACTAAATGGTCAATGGTATTTTTTCCCCCTGTGGTACTTGGGATGGAACCCAGGGGCCCTCTATCACTAAACTCACCCCCAGTCCTTTTATAATTTATTTTTAAATAATATTCTTTTTTCTTTTAAAGAATATTTTTTAGTTGTAGATGGACACAATACCTTTATTGTATTTATTTATTTTTATGTGGTGCTGAGGATTGAACCCAGTGCCTCACACGTGCCAGGCAAGCGCTCTACCACTGAACCACAACCCCAGCCCAGCCCTTTTACTTTTTGAGAGAACGTATCACAAATTTGCTGAGGCTGGCCTAAACTTGTGATCCTCCTGCCTCAGGCTCTGGAGTTGCTGGGATTACAGTCATGTGCCACCATGCCTGTTTTTTTTTTTTTTTTTTTTTTTTGCGGTGCTGGGGATTGAACCTGGGGCCCTGTGCTTGCAACGCAAGCACTTTACCAACTGAGCTATCTCCCCAGCCCCATGCCTGGTTTAATGGTGTGTTTTGATGAATACCACATGGAGAAGGGATGAGTAGGAGGAAATAGTGATTCTGTGAAAATACCCCCTTTCCCCTTTAGTGGAATGCTAAATCAGCTCTCATCCTTATATTCCAAAAAGTTATTTTTCTTTGCAGCTTTAACAATAACCACAACAAAAAATAAAAATAAAAAAATAAAAATTCTTATATCCCTCATGCAAATGGAGAAGTTTAATGCTTTTTAGTTATCATTGTAAAACCAAAAATATTTTCATAACTGTTTTTGTGCAGGACAATCTGTCTTTAAGTAGGGATAAGCTGCTCTTAAAAAAAAAATAGTGCTGGGCATGGTGGCACATGCCTGTAGTCCCAGCAAATCGAGAGGCTGAGGCAAGGCATCACAAATTGAAGGCCAGCCTCAGCAACTTACACCGACTTTCAGCAATTTAGCGAGGCTCTGTCTCAAAATAAAAAACAAAAAGGGCTGGGAAGATAGCTCAGTGGTAAAACATCCCTGGGTTCTGTTCCCAGTACCCAAAAAATAGAGTGCTAGATAGTTTTCCCTTCAAGTCAAGTGTAATAAACTTTTTTTTTGGGGGGGGGGGGGGTTGCTGGGGATCAAACCCAGGGCCTTGTGCTTACAAGGCAAACACTCTACCCACTGAGCTATCTCCCCAGCCCACTTTTTTTTTTTTTTTTTTTTTTTTTTAAAAGAAACAACACTGGGCTCAGTGGTGCGTGCTTATAATCCCAGCTAGAGAGGCTGAGGTAAATTCAAGGCCAGCCTCAGTAACAACAAGGCCCTAAGCAAATTAGCAAGACCCTGTCTCAAAAAATAAAAAGGGTTGGGGTTGTGGATCAGCGGTAGAACACTCCTGGATTCAATCCTCAGTAACACACACACACACACACACACACACACAAAAAAAAAAAAAAGAGAGAGAGAGAAGAAAAACATTTATGGAGGCCCTACTATGCACTAGGCATCCTTGTGAAAGAACCTCATAGACCCCTAACAATCGTGTAAGGTAGGTTTTATAATCATCCTCCTTTTATAGATAAAGACACAGATTCAGAGAAGTAAAGACAACCAAGAGTCGCCTCATCAGTGTTTCCAGCCACAGAGCTCTTTCCTGTATGTCAGTCATCCCACAGTGATTCACTTTTAGGGGCAGCAGTGGTATACTGCTTGATGGTTAAGAGCGTTAGATGAGACCTGACTTTGAATCTCCACTCCGTCACAAGTGTGACCCACAGAAGTTATATCTTGTCCTCAGCTACCTCACCAGTAAAATGAGAATAAAAGTGCCTTTCCCATGGGCTGTTGGGAGGACAAATGAGATAAAGCACACGAAGTCTGGTGAGAAAGGCGCAGGCAGGAATGAGGATGTGTGCGTAATGTATGCCCTCCAAGACACCAGGCTGGACTCCTGGTGGGGCATTCCTTCTGTTTACTGGGTGTGAAGTACAGGAGGGCCCGGGCCTGGAACAGGGTAATCCTGAGAAGAGTCTGTAGTAAGTGGTCCGGGAAAAGTACAAACGACCGACAGTTTGGGCCATGAAGAAGAGCCTGGGGCTAGAGAAACGAGGTCCAGAGGTAGGGGAAGGAGCAGGCAGCGAATGGGCTCCACAGAAACCCAAGTTGGGGAGAAGCGGACGCCCTGTGATGCAAGGCCTCCACACTTCATTCCCAGGAAAGAGGCGGCTGAAGAGTTTATGGAAGTTGATGAGGCCCCAAACTCCAGTCTGTTGCTGCCCTCAGTCCTCTTGGACAGCCTGTTCCACTGGGTGCTCCGGCTGGGTCGCGTCTCCGGGAGCTCTGGAGAGCTCACGATGGAGGCCTGGTCGCAGGCTGAGATGACAAACTGCTGCTATGCTGCTGCTTCCGAGGGCGCCCACGTGGAACGGATGCCCTCGCCGGGCAGCTCAGCCTGGCTCGAAGTGCAAGGACACCCGGAGCGATCCCAGCCGGCGGCCAGGTTTGACCTTGACCCTTGCGTGCCGCCAGCCTCGGTCACGGCGCGCTCCCCCGCGGGCTTGCGCCCCGCCCCTCCCTCCGGCGGGCGCGGAATCCCGGACGATCCAGGCCGGGTTTTGTGGAGGAGCAGCCCGGCTGCCCAGGCTGATTTCTCATCTGTCGCCCTCAGCAGCAGTCCGCGGCGGGAGATCATGGTGCCGGACGAATTGTGGACCGCGCTGTCTGGAGCCTCCGGGGCTGCCCTGGTCTGCTGCTTCGTGGCTGCGGCCGTGGCCCTGCGCTGGTCAGGGCGCGGGTCGGCGCGGGGCGCGGCGGCCCGGGCGCGACAGAGGCAGCGAGCGGGCCTGGAGAACATGGACAAGGCGGCGCAGCGCTTCCGGCTCCAGGTGACCGCCAAGGCCGGGGCGGGGGTGGATATGGCGCGGGGGTAGCCCCGGCAGCACTTTCAGCCTCCTGGACGCGCGGAGGACGCGCGGGCGGGCAGGGCAGGTGTGTGACTTTATGGACCTCCTCTTCGCCCTAATGCATTCTCACTCTTTCTGAGCCAGGTGGGCTGGGCGAGGTGAAGCAAAGAAACGAGAGGGACAGGTCAGGTCATGTAGGGCCATCGCCACACCAGGTCAAAGAGGAGCTTTGCTCCCTGCCGAAGAATTTTGACTAGGGACTATCTGAATGCTAGAACACTAGAGTGAGTACCAGTAGTATGTCAGTGTTTAGACTATGCAACCACGGGTCTTGGCCCAGGCATTCGGAGAGTTTAAGGTTCAAGTTTGTTGATTTGTGCATGAAGATCTTTAGAGGAAGCCAGAAAGAGACTTACCCAAGTGCACAATGAGTTATTGGTAAAACTAGAATGGAAATCTTCCCAGCTCCTTCCGTTCAGGCTGTCCAACCCCTGACATCCCTTTCCAAGAGCAGGTTTAGTTCCAGCCTTCCTCGGATGACCTGTCAATAAAGCTTTGCTTCTTCCTGTGCTACTTCAGGATCATCTCAGTGTATGTGTATTTGACTGTAGGGGAGGTGCACACTGGGGGGGGAGGAATGGCGACAAGAAGAGGGACTTTCCCTCCATGAAACACTGGCTGCAGTTAGAAACCAAAATGCTGAACTCTGGGGAGATGTTCTCACATGCTGAGGGAAGGGAGACTTGCCTTAGGTGTTTATGGGGTCTCCCAGGTGATGGGGACAGCAGGAGTCAGGAGGACGTATGTAGATGGGAGGCAGACAGGGAGTCATTGCACTTAGCAGGTGGTCAGTTACAGCAAGTGACTTTTGAGTTGGGGCAGAGCCGGAACTAGAACCTAGGTGCTCAGGTGTACTTTCCAGCTCACTGCAGTGGTGAGGAGCAGGAGAGAAATTAGGGTAACTGGGCTTGGATACTAGGGTGTGGCCCTGAATGTGGGTGAAGTTTTGGCTGGCTGTAATTATTTGAATTTACTTCACATCATCCCTGAGGCCAGAACATATTTATTTTTATTTTTTGTTTATTTTTTATTTGTTCTAATTAGTTGTACATGACCATATTTAGTTATTGAAATAAAAATATATCTGGTTCCAAACTTCACTCATCAAACTGACTGAGAAGTCCTCCATCAGTCAGTTCTTAGGGTTCTCTTCTCCCACATTGGAAAGACCCTGGTGTTCAATCCAAACTGGTCACTACCTGATCAGGGAGTTCTTTATTACTCAGCCCCTTCTTTGGCTGAGCTCAGAGATGCTCCTCTCAAGGATCCTCATGATGATCCCTGGTTCATCCTGGACCACCCTTGGCTGCCCCACTCCTGTCCTTCTGTGAAGCCAGCTGAGTTCCACCAGCTCTCAACTCAGTGTGGGGGAGCAGGTGCAGGAACCTGCCCACAATTCCTGTGGGCAGAAAGAAATCCTGAGAGTCACAAGGACTGCATTTGACTGGCAGGGGTGGGGGGTGGTAGAACGATGACTCTTCCTGCATTTCAGTTCCCAGCATCATTTTTTTTTGGGGGGGTGGTGCTGGGGGTCGAACCCAGGGCCTTGTGCTTACAAGGCAAGCACTCTACCGACTGAGCTATCTCCCTAGCCCCCCAGCATCATTTTTTAAAAGAATGGAATCTTCCAGGACAGACATTTTGGCTCTGAAATACAAAGAGCTGTTTCCATACCCTTCCTGGAGCAGGAGACCTAGCCTCAAACACCAAAGCTTGGCTCTTTCAAGAGGGAAAATTACCTTTTGGGTTTCTAATGATCAGAAACCAAAGGAAGAACTAGCTGGGAGCCTCTGAGGTTTTCAGCAATCAGTAAAGAGGTTTTTTTTTTTTTTTTTTTTTTTTTGGTACTGGGGATTGAACCCAGGGGTGCTTTATCACTGAGCTACATCTCCAGGTCTTTTTGTATTATATTTTGAAATGGTCTCACCAAATTGAGGGCTTTGTTAAATTATTGAATCTGGCTTTGAACCTGTGATCTTCCTGCCTCAGTCTCCCAAGCTATTGGGATTACAGGCCACTGTGCCCAGCAAGGGGTGGGGCCCTTAAAAAAATGTTTTTTATTTTTTGAGCTGGAGTCTCACTATGTTGCCCAGGCTAATCTTGAACTCTGTGGCCTCAGTGATCCTTCTGCCTTAGAGTAGCTGGAACTACAGGTGTGCACCACTTAACTGGCTAAGGGGTGGATCTTGAAGGTATTAGCTTTGTAGGCCTTGGGGTAGGGACTAGCCTTAGGACCAGCTCCTTACTCTGCCCACCCTGTGGTGCCCTTCTAGGCTCTGGGTCCCTAGATGAGGGAGGCAAGACCAGAGGCTGTCCAGCAGCCTTTCTTCTGGGACTTTCTTAATCCAGCTCCAAAGAGCAAAGGGCTACCTGGAAAAGCAGAATCCAGGCAACCCTGGGAGCATGCAGCAGTTTGTAGTATAGTGTCCCTGATAGATACTGGACAAAGCTAGCTGTGGACCAAGGAGGACACACGCTGGATGTATGTATGATTGGGGGGTGGGGGCAGTGCTAAGTATCTCTGAATCATCACAAAACGGTTCACCTCTTCAGAGCAACTCTAGAGAAAGTTGTGTTTTTGATAACTCTGTTGACCATAGGAGGTTTACTCAAAACAACCGTTCACCCATTTTCCCCACCTGACCCCTGAGTTTGATAGGCTTTCTAGACCAAAGAGAGACCAATGCTGAGGCTGGGTCAGGCACCACAGGATACTGTGTCTACCTCTGTGTCTTTACCCACATGCTTTTGGTGCACCATGAATACTTTTTCCGACTCATGTACCCACCACTTAGCAGAGACCCACTGGTCCTATGAATGCCACTGCCTTCAACTGGATCCCACAACTGGTTCCATCTCCTTTCTTTCTCCAAGTCTACCTTACACAGAACTTTGAAATAATTCAGTAGGTGAGTCAAAGGAGAGCGTGATTACCATTGAGATTAGTGGCAATCATCTACATGATCAAATGGAGGAGATACCATTTTTTTTAAACCCTCATCCCAGCCCTTTCTCTTTTTAATTAAATTAATTTATTTATTTAGGAAATATCTTGAAATAGAACAAAAGCAATAAAAACCATGAGGGAAAAGAAAAGTGACAGGGAAGACAATCTAGAAGACCCAAAATTAGGACAATAGGTGGTTCAGGAGACAATGAAATGGAAGAAGGGCAGTGCTTAACAGATAGGTATGGTAGCCCCTCTTGAAAAGTTCCCATGCAGGGTGACCACACAGTAAGGTCATCAGAATACCTCCCTTCATTCTCTACACAAAATCAGTTCCTCCATGTTCAGATTGGCCTTCTGGAGGTGCTGGCTTACTTTGGTGTCTCATGAAATAGTGTCTTAGCTGCCTGATATTAGTTGAAGACTTAAAAATAGCTGTTAGCAACTGTAACATCAACTGTCAACAGGAAGAAACATAGGAAAGAATTAAAATGCATGCTGAGAATGGGGGATGGTGTTGCTGATAACTTATAGGCTGTCTCTGTGGGCATTTGGTGGAGACAGCCAGCAGACAGCAGGTGGCAATTATCACAGGGTGGTGGGCTCTCTGCTGACTTTGACTTTCTTTCCCATACTTTTAGGTAATTTTTTAAAAAAACATTATAGTCAGAAAAACCGTACATTTTCTGTTTCCATTGTGAGATGGGAGAGGTAGGATGTAGTACTCTGTATAGTGTGATCACTTTGTGTAAAAAAAAGAATAAATGTGAATATGTGTTTCAGGTTTTTCATAAACTTTTTCCCTCCTGTAAAAATTCATTAGGAACTATTAAGAACAGCTTCCTTTTCGGTAGCAGGGCTGTGTGGGGTGGACCAGGGGTGGGCAAATGCTCACTTTTCATTTTATGTGCCTTAAAACAAACAAACAGCAACTCAACAGGGGTGGTGTATTTGGGTAGAGATCAGTGACCCACTTTTTCCTACTCTAGTTTTCTGTATTATAAAGCATACCAAGGCTGGGCATAGTGGTGCACGCCTGTAATCCCAGCAGCCTGGAAGGCTAAGGCAGGAGAATTGAAAGTTCCAGGGGAGCCTCAGCAACTTAGTGAAGCCCTAAGCAACTTAGTAAGACCCTGTCTCAAAATAAAAATACACAGGACTGGGGACGTAACTCAGTGGTTAAGGGCCTCTGGGTTCAATCCCTGGTACTGTCCACTGACCCCGCCAAAATGCATATCGAGTAAGTGTATCCATTAAACAAATTCAGGGAAGGACTCCTGAGGACATTAGGTATGGTGGGTGGGGTGGAAGGTGTGCTGTTCTGAAGGTGTGGTGAATGTGGGGTACAGAGGATTCTGACAGGATCATGGCTTGGAAGCTCCTTTTGGAACGTGAGCTGGATCTTTGTGTGTGACATGATAGGAATTTTAAGGGAAGAGGCAAGGCCAGGTTGGGTTTTGGCACTTGTCTGGCCCTAGAAGGAAAGGCGGGCCAGAGGGACAGGGCTTGGGCAGGGCAACAGTTAGGTTCTCTGTGTGACTCAGGAGAAAAAGATGAATGTGGGTGAGAGTCTGGGTGGAGGAATCGAGAGGTAGCCATTTTCAAGAGCTACTTAGAGTGCTTGGTGACTGGTTGCATTAGGTAGGAGAGAGAGGGAGGTGCTAGAATGATTGGGTTCTCATCACCCGAATGGATGATGGTGTACGTGCCTGAGTGAGGGTACAGGGTACAGTGAGGAGGAGGAGCTCTGCTGAAAGTGGGGGAGGTGATGAGCTCAGAGGAAAGGACATGGTGGGTTGGGACAAGAGTAGCCCCCTGAACTGGTTCAGGCTCACTTGGATGGGACTGAGTGGAGGATCCTGAGGCTGAGGGGCAGGCAGAGGACCTGGAGGGAGTCGGGGGCATTTGTGGAGGTGGAGTGGTAGCCAGGGAGGACTTCTCCTAGCATATGAGAGGGAGGACGAACCCTGGAGAGGCCTCCAGGAGCTTGTATTTCTCCTTGAGTCTGGCTCCTCATCCTCCAGATCACGGCTGGAGTGTCACCTCTTCAGATGGGCCGGCCCAGCCGGTCTAAGTCACTCCTCTCATTTCTCCCACAGTGCTTGTTGATCTGCTGTCTCACACTTGCCATGACCTGTTTATTTGCTGGGTCTTCCTGGTTACTTCTAAATTCATAGCCCTCCATATAGTCCTTGGCACATAGTAAGTGCTCAGAATACATTTGTTGACTGACTAAATGAATGAACCACAGAGGAAGTAGTGAAGAGGCAGGAGGGAAACCAGGGAAATGAAGTAGCCATCTTCAGGAAAGCATTGACGTAAATGCCTCAAGGAGATGTGGAGTAAAAGTCTAGGTCTCTGGTGACCTTGGCAGAAACAGTAGGGGGCTGGGTGAACAGTGGGGCCGACTCAGTGCCTGCTAATTGGTCTAATACCCTTGAGGATGGAAGGAGGAGGGTGTTTAAGGAAGGGCTGACCCCAGAGGACTGGAACCTTGGAGAGCAGTCCCTTCTGCCCAGGTGCTGTTTTATTTTCTTTATCTCCAGGTTGAATTCTTATTTGTTTACCTATTAATTCCCTGCTCTTCATCCCTGCCTTGTGTAAACTCATGTAGGCATGGCTTTTCATTCACTGCCTAATCCCCAGGCCTAGCATGGCGCTGGGTCATAGAGCTACTGAAATGAATGTATAAATCCTCCCTTTAAGGTGTAGTTTCCAGCCACCCTGGAGTCTTGTTCTTGCCCTCTCTGGCAGGGGTTGGTTGATCAGGTGCAGGTGGACAGCCCCAGCAGCTTGTGCTGAGTAGGCAAAGTACAGCCATTTACCTTTATGGTCTTAGGCTAGGTACTTCCTCTCTGAGCCTGTTTCTTTATCTGCACAATGGGAGTGGTAGTAACTTTTATTTTTTTTGGTACCTGGGATTGAAGCCAGGGGTGTTTAACCACTACGTCACGACCCCAGCAGGTTTCTGTATTTTATTTTGAAACAGGGTCTTGCTAAGTTGCTTAGAGCCTCACTAAGTTACTGAGGCTGGCTTTGAACTTGCAGTCCATCTGCGTCAGCCACCATGCCTGGCTGGGATTATAGACATGAGCCACTATGCCCGGCTAGTGGTAATAACCTTTAATCAAACATGGAACACAGCCAGGTATGGTAGCATACTCCTGTAATTCTAGCTATTCAGGAGGTTGAGGCAGGAGGACATCAAGTTTAAGGCCACTCTTGACAATTTAGTGAGACACTGTCTCAAACAAAAACAAAACCCATGGGTCAGTGTGGTGCCTGGGGTTGGTAGTCGCATGATGGTGATTAGTTGCAATAGTGCAGGCATCAGCATGGGCAGGTCTCCTCTGGGCTTGCCCTCCAACAGCCTTCTGGAGGATCTGTACTGTCCAAAGGTGGCAAGGGCTTGGCCAGGCCAGGTCTTGTCCCTGGTGTCAGAGCTGTGTTTAGGCATGTCTGTTGTGAATTGGCATGTGGGAGTGAGCTGCGTGGGTATGTGGGGGCATGGACCATAGGAATATGCTGCAGGCTCAGGGCTCTTCGGGGAGTAGGGGACTGATCTGAGTGTGTCCTTCACAGAACCCCGACCTGGACTCAGAGGCACTGCTGGCCCTGCCCCTGCCTCAGCTGGTGCAGAAGTTACACAGTGGGGAGCTGTCCCCTGAGGCTGCGCTCTTCACCTACCTGGGAAAGGTAAGGCTACTGTCAGGTAGCCAGGATGGTCTGCTCCCTCCTCCTCCCTTTCTCTGTAAAGGCTGTCAGTAAAACCTGGCCTGGAATCTTCCTGCTGAGAGTGATGGTGGGACCACAGTGCCAGGGACTACCAGGGAGGGAAGAGGCCAGAGTGCTGTGTGTGTGTGTGTGTGTGTGTGTGTGTGTGTGTGTGAAAGAGAGAGGGAGGGGAAGAGAGAAAGAGGGAGGGAGAGAGAGGGAGACACTGAACATGTTGTTTTAGCTAGAAACCTGGCTTTCAGCCCAGACTTTTCTGTCCCTTACGCCTCCACCCCATCGGTCACCAAGTCTGGTCTGCTCCATCTTCTGTTTCTCTCAGTTCCTCCCCTTGTCTTCATTCCTTCTTTAGCCACCCCTGGCCTTCACCACAGCAGCAGCCTCCTGGCCAGGTGCCCTCTCACTCTGCAGTCCTTGGTGGTCAGGAGCTCGGGGCATCAGAGCTTAGGACCTGCCATCCTCTCCACTGGCATTCCCTCTGCTTTGCCCCTCTCAGGGCCACAGGCTCCTTGGCTGATCCTTCAGGGCTGGAGCAGGACGCCTCCCTGCCCTCTGCCCGGCCAGCCCTCTGCATGCTGTCCACAGCAGTCCTGTCTTCTTCCTTTTTCGTGCCCACGTGGGCTCTTTGTGGACAGACCTTGCCTTATTTGTCTTTGAACCTTAGTATTGAACACACAGAAAGAACTCAAGAAATATGCACAAAAAGAAAGGAAGAACAAACTGTGCATTATGAGTGTGATAGTGTGACCACTAAGCAGGTGGCCTGAGTGTTAGGCGAGGGTTGCATATGACAGGTACTGCAGCTGAGAGAGGGTGAGAGAGCACAGGTGGCAGGTGTCACTGACAGAGTTTCAGTAGATGGTGATGCTTTTTCCCTAACAAGGTCCCTGAAAGGTTCTCACTTCCTGGACACCAAAAGAGAGTGTTTTGGTTACAGATGATGGGCTCCTCCCTTCCTGCCTTGGGTGGCCTGGGGACAGATGTTGCACAGTCCTGGATGTGGCAGCACTACCTCCCCTTTTCCCCAGGGGTCTCACAGGAACCAGAGGAGGCACTGAAGGCTGCATAGGGCCCTCCCCTGGCCTTTCCTCCTGGGCCCTGAGGTTGCTGTTGGGGGCTTTGGCCTCCATGGTCAGTGTATCATTCCTTTCTGTCATCATCCTTCACAGCAATCAGTCACTTCTGTGTGCCTTGATTGTCAGAAACAAGAGGCCCTGGGAAAGAGGAAGCTGGACCAGGCCAGGTGTGGGCCAGACATGGAGCAGAGGAGACAGTGTTGGACTCCAGGGGGCTGGGGACTGAGTCTAGCCCAGCTTCTCAGTTGACTCTCAGGTGACTTGACATGGAGGTCTGCCCCTGTCTGGTCCCCATCTGCCTCACTGGGCAGAGACTAGCTTGGAGGAGTGGGAACAGAGGCCAGTGGTCATCTTCCTCCCTGCTCATCCCTTGCTGGAGAGCATCTGAGAACTGTATTTTGCTCCCTCAAGTGTCCTGGCCCTAGGGTTCTTCCCCACCCCCTCTCTTTTCTCTTTCTGGGTCATGAAGTTGAAAACTGGAGATAGGATGAGGCTGGAGTCAAATGTCCCCAGCAAGGTGGATGGTGGGTGCTAGGTCATCTTCTGTGCTCCTGGCTCTGGTCCATGTTGCTGGTTACCCTTTCCCTAGGTGTATTTGAAAAGACCAATTTTATATGGTGTACATTTTACCAGAGTTAAAAAAAAAAACAACCCATCCCCTTTCACTTTATCTGGTGTCCTTTTCCCTCCTTTCCAGGCCTGGGAAGTGAACAAAGGGATCAACTGTGTCACTGCCTACTTGGCTGACTGTGAGACTCAGCTGTCCCAGGCCCCACGGCGTGGCCTGCTCTATGGCGTCCCGGTGAGCCTCAAGGAGTGCTTCAGCTACAAGGTACACTCTACCCTGATGTCTGCTCTCCCTTTGTCTCTGCAGCCAGTACTGTGTCCCGGGTCATTTGGGCCCCTCAGAGGAAATAATCAAGTCCAGAGGCCTTGAGAGAGGATTATGGGTGTGTCCCGCCTCAGCCAGTATGACAGTGGTGGATGGGACCCTGGGCTGCAGAAGGGTCCCTAACTCATCTGCATTGTCCTCTTGGTGCTCATGCTTTCTCCAGGGCCAGGACTCTACGCTGGGCTTGAGCTTGAACGAGGGAGTGCCAGCCGAGTGTGACTGTGTGGTGGTGCAGGTGCTGAAGCTGCAGGGTGCCGTGCCCTTTGTGCACACCAACATCCCCCAGTCCATGTTCAGGTTGGGTCTCAGGGCTGGGCCTCAGTAAGGTGAGGCAGGGTGGGTAGGGGCACCGGTGCCAGCATGACCCAGGCTGACCTGTTTCTGTCTCCTCCAGCTATGACTGCAGTAACCCCCTCTTTGGGAAGACCCTGAACCCGTGGAAGTCCTCCAAGAGCTCAGGTGGCTCTTCAGGGGGTGAGGGAGCCCTCATTGGGTCTGGAGGCTCTCCCTTGGGCTTAGGCACTGACATCGGGGGCAGCATCCGCTTTCCTTCTGCCTTCTGTGGAATCTGTGGCCTCAAGCCTACTGGGAACCGCCTCAGGTATGGTGGGTATAGGAAACTTCTGGGCCCCTTGCTGTGTGACCTTGGCCTAACTTCCAACATCTCTGGGCTCCAGGCAAGGATTCATTCACCAGGGTTTTCCTGGGAGGAAGGAAGCATTACCCTCACCTAACCTCATACATGGTTCCTAGTTTCCAGTGCTCAGAGTTTTGAGATGCTACTTGGGCTTGAGGGTGGGCAAAGGTGGCCATTTCCTATTTCCAATATTTGTGTTTCTTATCCAGCAAGAGTGGTCTGAAGGGCTGTGTCTATGGACAGGTGGCAGGTGAGGTCTGGTTCCCTCAGTCCCTGGAGGAGGGTGGGGGTCAGCCTGATCCATATCTGTCCCTGCTTCTCTGGGGGCAGTGTCTAGCTACCAGGCCCTCTAAGTTTGAGTTCTGACCTTGTCTTGCTCACACTCCTGGGCCCTGGCCCAACCCCTACTTTCCAGCCCCAAAGCTTTTTGGGACCGGATGACCCCTCTGCCTCCCCTCCCTGCCCCACAGTGCAGCTCTCAGTTGGCCCCATGGCCCGGGATGTGGAGAGCCTGGCGCTATGCCTACGAGCCCTGCTGTGTGAAGACATGTTCCGCTTGGACCCTACTGTGCCTCCGCTGCCCTTCAGGGAGGAGGTGAGCTGGGTGGGGCGTGGGGCGGGCAAGGGGGTGTACTTCTGAACCAGGCTGTGTAGGCAGGCCTGCCAGGCCTTGTCCCAGGAAACACCTCCCCCCGCCCCCCGGTCTGCGGCCAGGGTCGACTGCTATTCCATAAGTGGACACCAGGTGGTGCCCTTGTCTGCATTTGGAAATCCTCAAATACAACCTCTGCTGGTGTCAGAGGACTAGAGTCAGGACCTCCTTCTCAGCCAGAGAACTCCTGTGCTTAGGCTGAATTTGACTCTCAGTAAATAGCAGCCTTATTTACAATACTCCTGTCCATCTCCCCAGAAAGTAGGATGCTTGGCACATAGACTGAGCGAGCTGTGGACAGTGTGGAATGTCAGCTCCCAAGACAGCCCCATTGATCAAAGCTGAGCTCATTACTTTCTGAGGTGGGGGAAGCCCACCTCCCCAGAGGGCAGGGTGTGGTGTCTGGCTTAGGTAGGTTTTTCAACATGGAGGATGGCTGTGATTAGGATCATGATCTAATCATTGAGGAGAGTCACAGCAAACTGAGGACCTTGAGGTGAGGATTTCAGAATCCTTGGGTGTATATGTCATTTGATGCTTTCTATTGAAGAGTGATGAAGACTGTTCAAGGATCAATAAAATGCTGGGCTCGATGACACATTCCTGCAAACCCAGCAACTCAGGAGGCAGAAATAGTAGCATCAAAAGTTTGAGGCCAGCTGGGGTAACTTAGTGAGATCCTGTCAAAATAAAAAAATAAAAGGCTGGGGATATAGCTCAGTGGTAGAATGCCCCTTGATTCAATTCCCAGAATCAAAAGAGAGAGAAACACACACACACACACACACACACACACACACACACACACAAAGAAGAGGAGGGGAGGGGAGGGGAGGGGAAGAGGTTCTTCATCGATATTGGAACAGTTTTTGTCATGGGAGCCAGGACCGGTAGTGGGGAGAGTGTCAGCTCAGAAGACAAGAATGCCTGGATATAGGCCTAACCTCATCTCTCTATTGGGTGACTTTAGGCAAGTCCCAGCCCCTCTTGGCCTCAGACTCTAGGTAGACCACAAGCCTCAATTTCCTCATATGCCCAGTGGGAATCCTCATCCCTGCTCTGCCCACCACCAAGTCATTGCGAAGATGTTTTATGAAAGGGTCATATGTAGAAGGGACTGGCCTTGCTGATGATCTGTTTTCAGGGGAAGCAGTGCCAGAGGGATCCAGGCTATAGCCTTGCAGCTGTGTTGGACTGAGTAGCTTCCCTGGTTTCTAGGAATTCTGCTCAGGCTGTCTTTTTTTTTTTTTTTTTTTTTTAAATTCTTTTTTAATTTTCATTTTTATTTGTATGTATTGCTTAGGACTGAGCCCAGGGCCTCATGCACATGAGGCAAACACTCATATCACTGAGCTTCAACCCCAACTCACAGGCTATCCTCTTCTGTCCTGCTCCTGCTTGACCTTGCCCCCTGTGTTTGCTCCCAGGTGTACACCAGCTCCCGGCCCCTGCGCGTGGGGTACTATGAGACTGACAACTATACCATGCCCAGCCCGGCCATGAAGCGCGCCCTGCTGGAGACCAAGCAGAGCCTTGAGGCTGCTGGCCACACGGTATGACTGTAGGAACCCCAAGTCCTGGCTTCTCCTTTCCTGCAAAGGAGTCTTCCTGATACCCATGGCCATTCCCTCCCAGGTCCTCAACCTCTTGATTTTAATAATTATTGGGGATAAGAGCGGTCACCCTGTGGAATCAGTATATAGAGGCAGGCCAGGATTATTGGAGTGAGAAGTGCATGAGAACTCAGCCAGTGCTGGGTAGTGTGTGAGCCCTGCATTTGTTTGTTTGTTTGTTTCTTTTCTTTTTTTTTTTCTTTTGGCGGGGGGGCGGGGGGCTGGGAGTTCCTCAATCTTGGACAAGGTGCACAGCTGTCCAGAGGTTCCTGGGGCTCTGAAATGGTTGGGTTTTGGTCTGCTCATCTGACAAAACTATATATGACTCCAGAATTCTCTCATGAGGGACATTTTTACAGGGAGTTTTCATGGGCTAATAAGGCTTCATTTGTGGCTCTTGTGAGAGCTACCATGTGGCAGCATGGGTCCAGTCCCTCCTCAGGGTCCCTGGGGCAGCAGGCGGGGTCATGGGAGCCAAGGGTTGTTAAGTCTGGGGCCTTAAACCTCTCAATCCTTGCAGCTGGTTCCCTTCTTGCCAAGCAACATACCCTATGCCCTGGAAACCCTGTCAACAGGAGGGCTGTTCAGTGATGGTGGCCACAGCTTCCTCCAGAACTTGTGAGTACTACTGGGCTTTCGGGTCTATGGTGGAATCAGAAAAATGCTCTGCCCAGGAGGAGTAAGACCTGACTCAGCTGCACACAAAGAAGGTTTGAGCCTCTGGGCAGGGACCTTGCTGTCCCTCCAACTGTGCAAGTTGAGTCTGGAGATACCTTGCCAGGGAGGATTCAGAAAGGTAGCAGCCTGAGGGGAGGGGGGCTTGTGCATCTGTAGCCTGCACCTGAGCAGAGCTGGCTGTGGGGTAGGAAGTGGGCAGGGGTCTTCCCTGTCTGGGGAAGATTAGAGGCCAGGGCAGGATTATGGTAGGAGGGTGGGAATATAGGTAAGCATGGGTTAGAAGGAGGCAGATGAAGGGATTGGAGACCACTAATTACTGGAGTCTGATGAGGAGAGAGGGGGAGAGGATAGAGAACAGGTTAGTGAGGAGTGAGCCAGGAGGGATACCACGATGGGAGCTCCTAGACTGTGCCTTTTATCTCCCAGCAAAGGTGATTTTGTGGACCCCTGCTTGGGGGACCTGATCTTAGTTCTGAAGCTGCCCAGCTGGCTTAAAGGACTGCTGGCCTTCCTGCTGAAGCCTTTGGTGAGGACACAAAAAGTGCGAGGGGCTAGGGGACAAGGGAGGTTCTGGGGTCCCCCATCCTGTGATGCCCCATGGCCTCTGGCTCTTCCCAGTCTCTCCTGGCCTTTCTGGGCAGGCATGGCTGAAACTTCTCTCCACCTGTACCCCTGACTGCTCTCCTCCCCATCCCCTGCCAACCTGCTTGCCTGAAGGGTGTGACCTGGGCCTTGGGGGAGGCATGGAGGAGGAGGCATGGTGGCCAGCCCACGGCTCCAAGCTGAGCCATTGATCCTGTATCTGTTCCTGTGCAGCTTCCTCGGCTGGCAGCCTTTCTCAGCAGCATGAGGCCTCGGTGAGAATATTTCCATGCTAGATGTCTGCCCCTACTCCCCAACCCAGACCTAAGTCCATGTGGTTTCACACAGCTGGAAGTGGCTTCTGGGATGGAATTGAGGGAGGGGGTAACCTGTGTGGCCCTAGGTCCGAATCTGGCTGGAGAGCAAAGGCAAGGAGGGAATAGAATGGGAGAAGTGGAAGAGAGAAGGCTGGCCTGGCTGGGGCAGGGAAAAGGACCAGAAGGACTTGGCCCTGGCCAGTGCTGGACACTGGGGAACCAAGTGAAATGCTGTTAGAGATCTGAAATGAACTGGATGCATGGGGTCCCATCTGCCCTTTAGTGGCTCAAATTGGGAAAACAGGGCATAAGTGACCCAGTCTCCAGCCCTGGCATCCTATGGACTCACTCCTCTCACCTCCACAACTCAGGACCTTTGACAGCCCTGGCCTTTCCAGGGTCCTGCAGGTAGCAAGGAGTCAGTCCTGGTCTAGTGCTGGCTCTGCTGTGGAGTCACTAAGTGATCCCACCCAAGTCCCTCTGGGGCCTGGATTTCTCATCTGGACAGTGGGGCTTTGAACTTCCGCCCTCTCAGAGCTCCTCTCAGTTGAGTGGCTGTGAAGGAGTAAGATCTGGAAGTGTTGAGAGTTGGGTGTCTGACATTACTAATCCTCCTGGCTGTGGTTATGATGGCTGGTGACCTCACTCCCTCTGCCCAGGTCTGCAGGAAAGCTCTGGGAACTGCAGCATAAGATCGAGGTGAGACCTGAGCCCCTACACTACAGGAGGGTGGCAGGGGAGGGTGGAGTTGTTCAGGGCACCTGCCAGCAGTGTCTTCTAGCCACTGTTCCCACTGGTCTCTTGGAGAGACCTGTCATTCCCACCCCGACCTCCATCCTGCAACTTGGGCCCTGCTCTCTGATGCTCATCTGCCCAGTGCCTGTGCAGCTGGGTCAGCATGGGACTCTTGTCCTAGGTGCTTCTTTGCCCCTTGGAGCTAGCTGCCTATGACTATGCAGGGCATGGCTCCATTGGCAGGAAGCATTGTGTCTATAGTTTAGGCCGGAGGTGGAGGTAGAACCACAGTGTTCCTGAGAAGCTGTGCTGCCTGCCTGTAGGATCTCCTCCTGGCTCAGCTCAGATCCAGTCACAGGTGCTGGAACCAGACCCCCGCCAGCTCCCCTCCCTGCATTGAATGGTCCTGGTCTGAATGCCCTCCCCCATGTGCTGGCATTCCCAGGTGTACCGCAACTCTGTGATTGCTCAGTGGAAAGCACTGGACCTGGATGTTCTGCTGACTCCCATGCTGGGTCCTGCTCTGAACTTGAATGCCCCAGGCAGGGCCACAGGTGAGGCCTGCTGTCCCACCTGCTCCCCTCACACCCCCACCTGCTCCTTCTCTTCTATGAGTTCATCCCTGAGCCCTGTGGAGCTACTGGGAAATAGAGAAGAAGGAGGAGTCCTGGAGGAAGACCCCACCCTGGGGGAGCACTCCACTCTTGGGGAACTCATAGGCTGGCTGACTGGAGAGATGGGAGTCATGTGGGTTGCTCTGGGAGGGAATGGGCTCCGTCATTAGCACTATTCAAGGTGGGGATCTTTAGTTAGAGTCTAAGGTGGGAAGTGGTATTTGACTCTAGGTGGGATATAGCTAAGCAAAAAAACAGGAATGATGTTCCAAGCAGGGAAACTACCTGGACAAAGGCACAGGACAAGCATCTGTGGATCTTGCAGGGCTCTTGGGCTTTGTCACCCAAACCTCTGTCCTGGGAGAGGGCCTTTCCCTGACTGTGGAAGCCACGGCCCAGAAAGAACAGTTGGCTCTGCCAGTCCTGGGGCCTGTTGCAGCCACTGTGATGTGTTCCAGGGGCCGTCAGCTATACTGTGCTCTACAACTGCCTGGACTTTCCTGCTGGGGTGGTGCCTGTCACCACGGTGACTGCTGAGGATGAAGCCCAGATGGAACATTACAAGGGCTACTTTGGGGATATCTGGGACAAGGTGCTGAAGAAGGTGAGGCCTTCCCCTGCCCTCAGTTCACTGCCCTGCCCCAGCTCTCCTGCTGAAGTGGGAAGCCTCAGAGTCATTTTTAAGCAAGCCCCATGGCTGAGCAGGCCTGACTTCCTGCCTCTCCTCTCCAGTGGGGCACAGGCTTGTTGGCCTGGGGTGTGATCCTGCCTCACGGTCCATCCTGATGCCTGTGTTCCCTGCAGGCTATGAAGAATAGCGTGGGGCTGCCTGTGGCTGTGCAGTGCGTGGCTCTGCCCTGGCAGGAAGAGATGTGTCTGCGGTTCATGCGGGAGGTGGAGCGGCTGATGACGCCTGAAAAGCGACCGTCCTGAGGCTGCCTGCCCGCCCAGCTCCAGAGGACCTGAGACCCATGTGCTCTGTGGCCCAATCTAGTCAGGGCACACTGTCACCCTGTGAGGAAGTGTTCAGCACAGGGCAGAGGCTTCCAATGTCTCCTCCCCTGGCCCCCTGCAGAAGTGCAGACCTCTCTCCCCTCTGGTCTCCTCTCCACCATGATTCCCCACCCCATGTGGCAGCCAGCAAGTGTGACATGGCCCAAGGCCTGTCAACAGGCAAAAATAACTTCTCTTTTGTGCACTTTTTGGGCATCATTGTTAGGGTGTTGGGCATTGGAGCCCATTAAGAGCAGGGTTGGCTTGACCTTCTGGAACCTTGTCACTCTCCTGCTCCAAAACCTCCCCTGGCATCCATTACCCACAGAACAGGCTCACGTCCTAGGCCCTTCACCCAGACTCTTCCTCTCTTGCTCTCAAGCTTTGTTGGACATAGCCCTTAGTCTTCCTTCCTACTTCCTCTCTGTGACATGCCCTTTCTTCCACCACTCAGTCCTCTGAGGTCCCTCTTTCTCCAGGAGGCCTTCTGTCTTTCTTCTGGGCTCTGGAGGGTATGAGCTGTTTCTTCCTGGTCTGCTCTGTTGGGGTGGGTGGCTTCTGTAGTAGGTCTGCCTTCCTGAGCACATGGGTTCTCCTTGACAGCAGTGACCCCATGCTACTTCTTTGTCCTCTGTGACTAGCACAGGAGAAGCACCTGAATTGGGCTTCAGGGAACTAAATGGAAGCAGAGAGCCCTGACAGGGGCTGTTGGGCAGAGGAGTCCACTGGTAGGGTGGGCAACCTGGAGATAAGGCAGTCTAGTAGAGAACACTTGCAGGGCTGGCCAAGGCCTGGATTGCTCTGGGAAGGCTTCTTGGAGGAGGACCTGTGCTGAGTTTAGAAAGTTCCTGGAGGCTGAGATAGAGGAAGAGGACATCCCAGGGAGAAGGGACAGTATGCCCAGAGACCTGGTGAACTTGGTAACACAGGTATGTTGAATAGGCACAAAGGAAGCAGAGATGCAGCTGCATGAGGCCAGATCAAGGTGAACATGGGTGGCCAGGTCAGGAACTTGAATTCTTTCTCAAGGGGATGGGGGCACTCAGAGGGTCATGTAGGTTCAGTAGGAGAGTAGTTTGGAGTGGTAAGGCCTGGAGAGAATGAGGATGCTGCTCCATGATCCCTAATCTGGGGAAAGGGGCCTGAGGCCCCAGAAGCTACCTGGGATCAAGAGGCTGTCTGAGAAGTGACAGTGGGCCAGAAGTGAGCTGTCCAGCTCAGAGTCTCAGCCCTGTCCTGTCTGCCAGCTGACCTCTTACTGGACTGCACTACAGGTGGAGTATGAGAGTGGGGGTGACTAGTCTTTGACACGCCCCCTCCCCAGTAGAATTCCCTGACTTAGGCCATAGTCTGACTCTCCTCTGACTGAAGTTTTGGGACCTGAGCCCTCAGGGAAGGACAGTCCCCTCCCTTCCCCACTGCCAAGCTGTTTCACACTCTTTTTGAAGCATTAGGTAATTTCTCTTGCCTTCCCAAGACTTCCTTCTCCCTTCTGATTTTTCTGTCTGTCTGGAAACCTGCCAAGTTGCAGGCCTGGTGGCACCTGCACTGCCCACCAATGCTACCCCTGCCTGGGAGGGGCCAATCTTGGGCAGACATGTGGCCCCACACCTTGGAGCTGAGTCGACAACCCAGCCAACTTTGCCCTGATTTCTTTGCCGCTGCTGCAGCTTTGTCTATCATTCCACAGAACCACCTGCCATCTGCCCCAGCTTCCTCTTCCTGCCCATTTCCCTTTCTGTTGCTGATGTCATTGTGCTTTCAGACACAGGGCTGCAGAGTGGCTGCACTGCGCTGCTCCTTCATCCTTCTTTCACGGGGCTCGTTGATTCAGCCCCTGGAGCCTCAGCATAGCCACACCCAGCCTTCTGCTGAACGGAGCTGGAGACCCACCTGAACCAAGCGTGGCTGCCATACTTGAGAGGCTCTTTGGGCTTCTGGGGCAGCTGGACGTGACAAGCCCATGTGCTCCCCTGGTGATCCGGCTGGGAGGAAGGATAGACAAGAGCAGGGCCTCTGTGCTGCCAAGGAAGAGGGACATGGTCACTGAGCACATGAGTATCCCATTATACTTTTCTACCACTGTGCTCTTGTGCAAGCCACCTGCCTCTCATCTGAGCGCTGCAATAACTTCTTAGCCCCCAGGGCTCCCTGCTTCCATCCTCACCTGTCTCCCAGTGTATTCATGCGGTAGTTACCGGTAGCCAGAGTGATCCTTTAGAAGTGTAAATCAGATGAAGTCTCCTGCTAAAGTCCTTCCAGTGACTTCCCAGCCAGCCTAGAATAAATCCAGTCTCTCCTGTGTCTTACAGAGCATGTGGCTTTGCAAGAGGTGCTCTTGTCCACCTCTCCAGTCTTGGTGTCTTTCTCTCATCACCTGTGCTCTGGCCACACAAGCACCTTCGGTTTCTTGACCATCTCAAGCTGGACCCTGCCTCAGAGCTTTTGTGTTAGCTGTTCCCTCTGTCTGGAATATTCAAAGTCATCTTCCCTGATCGCCAGCTTGTAAAATGACATGCCCTGTCTTCCAACATGTCACCCTTTGTATGTTTTTTTAGTGCATTGTCACTCTCTGAAATCATTTATGGGCGTTCGTCTCCTCCACTAAAACAACAGTACTTTTTCTTGTTCATGACTATATTCTTGGCATAAAGAGTGCTGAGAAGGTGCTCAATTGATTCTGTGAAATTAAGTGAGCATCTACTCGGGGGCCAGTACTGTACTGGTGATGGGACTGCAGTGATGGATGAGACAGACTTGGCTCCTGACTTCTTAGAGCTTACATTCTGGAGGATATTTCTTGAAGGAAGGAAGGCAGGTATGCTAACAAAGATCCATGAATATTTAATACATGAAGTGATAAGGTGACTTTTTAATGGGAGAAAAGGAGGACAGGCATCTGAATGATATTTTACTGAGTACCTACTATGAGTCACCCACCTCTGGTCACTTAGAGTCATGTCATTTAATTCTCCTGTTAACTGTTTTAAGAGCATTTTTGCCACCAGTTCGAAAAAAGGATTATGAACCTTGCCCAGGGTACCATTTTTCTAGCTAGGAATGGGGGGTTGGAATTAAAACCTGGGTAATCCTCTGTCAGCGCCTACATGGGCCCTTTCTGGTGTCCCATGATGCTGAGGCACAGTGAGCGCATGGTCAGAGGAGTAAGTGCAAGTGGCTCCTTCCTTTCCTTCCTGACCACCATCTGCTGGGCTCACAACCTTGGTGCGAGGCTGCTGCCTTTCCCGTTCTCATGTGTCCACTGCCTATGTAGCGCCTTGCCTGACATACCCTGCTTCCAGGCTGGTTGTCTCTATCCTTCATATGGCAGTAAGGGGACCTTCCTAAACTCAAATCTGGTTTAGTATCACTTGTGCCAAGTATAGACTCCTTGCTGTGACCCACAAGGCCACACTTGACCTGATCTGCCTCTGGCATAGTAATGACCTCAGCTCCTTGGTTTCCCAAGTGCTGCATCCTGGCCACTCAGCCTGAGGGCAACTGTGGGCACCGTGGGCATCATGTGTATCTCTCAACTCCATGCCCCTTGCTTACTTGCCTGGAATGTTCTCTGCTCTTCACTGCCTACTCAGTCAGGGTCAGGTGATTGTCCCTCACAGCTCCACCAGGTTGTGTGGAAAGTGCTGCCTTGTAAGCAGGGCACAGTGGCACATGCCTGTAATCCTGGCTACTCAAGAGGCTGAGGCAGGAGGATCATGAGTTCAAAGCCAGCCTCAGCAAAAGTGAGGTGCTAAGCAACTCAGTGAGACCCTGTCTTTAAATAAAATACAAAATAGGGCTGGGGATGTGACTCAGTGGTTGAGTACCCCAGGGTTCAATCCCTGGTACCAAACATAAATAAACAAACAGTTGTGAGCATCCCAACCAGATCTGTCTTCATTTCGTATTTCTCTAGCTGGCTGATTTGACTAGACCTTCCCAAATTTCCCACACATAGGTTTGGAGTAGTGACCCTGGGCACCTTAGGGAAGTGAGGTCACTTGGGGTCCAGGCTGTGTGGAGTTTGCCAGCACCCAGCACTGTGCCTGGTACCCAGTGGATACCCAGTGAAGGCTTATTATTAGTGAGCCCATTTTGGCTACTCCAAGCTATTTCCTTTTCTCATTCTCAATAGGGAATTTTCTAGTCAGTCCCTGACCCTTGACTTATTTTTGCATTTATTTTATTTACTTCCAGGATTTGGATTAGTGTCTGTAGGGACAAATAATTCCCAGTCTCTATCTAGCCTAGAGCTTTCTCCTGGTCCAAAGATCCTCATCCACCCACTTCCCCATCCCACAAACCCCTCCCTCCCTCATCCATCCAGTGACGTGTTGGATTCTTCCCACAGGGCATCGGAGTAACCAATCAGAAATAGTCCCTCCCTGAATGGAGCTTTTATTCTACCAGCAGACAGACATCAATTGCATAATCACACAAAAATACTTGTTAAAAATGCAATAAAGCAGATGCCCGAGGTGTTATAAGAGTAACCTTATCTGACCTGGAATGTGTGTCCTAATGCTTCCTGGAGGAGGTGACATTGAGAACCACATTGTCACATGAGACAAAAGAAAAGCGTATTTCAAGAAGGGTGGAGCCAATGGTTTCAAATGCTGCTGCTGCAGCTCAGAGGAGTTCTCTGGTGTGATCTTTGCTGAAACCTAACTGGATTGGATGGAGGAAGGAGTAGAAGGGGATGGACAAAGGCAGCAAGAGTGGAGAACTCGAGAACTTGGCTGGGACAGGGAGGAAAATAGGGGCAGTAGATGTTTTGGATGTAGGTCTGAGAGAATCCTTTATTTCCCCCTAACATAAAAAAGAATTAGCATGCCCAATGCTGCTGGGAAGGAACTAGCAGAGATTCGCTGAGGAGGGAAAGATAAGGCCATCATTCCTTCACTGAAGAATTGTCATCAAGCACCTATCTTGTGCCAGGCACTTCGCAAAAGACTGCTAAGTTCCTTGCTCCCGTGGAACTTACTGTTTAGGTGGGGAGAAGGAAATAAGCACACAACAAAATAAGCATGATGGAGAAATAAAATGGAGTAATGTACTGGGTGGTGCCACCCAAGAATATGTGAGGTAGCAAGACCTAGGGTGCCCTGGGGTGTGCCACACAGCCCAAGGAGCTGAGGATATCGGGGCAGCCAGTGTTCAGTGAGGGTGGAGCAGGGTGGGGGAGAAGAGTGGCTAAAGGACAGAGGAGGGCTCCACAGGTGCCTCAGAGATGGAGTCAGTGGGGCTGGGGAGATAGCTCATTCAGTAGAGTGCTTGCCTTGCAAGCACAAGGCCCTGGGTTCGATCTCCAGCACCACAAAAAAAAAAAAAAAAAAAAAAAAAAAAGAGATGGAGTCAGTGTTGGAGGGCAGATGACTCAGGGTTACACCTGGGGCTGTGACCAATGAGTCACCTGTCAACTGCTCCTACATGACCCTCAGGGCCTCAGACTCAGGCATTAACAAACACAAACTCAGTTCCTTCTCACCAAATCTGCTGCTCCTCCTGACTTCCCAGTCTTCAGGGTAGAGTTGCCATTCCCCTGGTCACAGTGACTGGTAAGACTCACTTGAAAGATTGGCCATGCCAGTCTTTGAGACAGACACTGCCCTGGTACTTCTGAGGATGAGAGGGTCTCCAAATTCCCCTGCTCTCCTGCTCCCAGTCTCCCGTGTCTTTCCTCTTCCACTTCTGCTCCCCACCTACCACAGGCTCTGTCTCCCCACTGGAAGGGAGATCCAGCAGGCGAGGGAGGCTGGGATCCCAGGATCACAGCTGCCTCATTCCTTTGCATCCTGTCACCTGGATGAATGTGGGATGGTCCCCAAGATCTCTGACTGCTCCCTCAGGTGTTCCTTCCTTTCCTCTAAGCCTGAGCCCTAAATACCTTCTCAGAATGTCCACTCTGGGCAAACAGAGCCTGTTCAGCCTGCTTCCATGTGCCTGCTCATGTGAAACACAGGGGACTGGCAATTATCCTGAGAAAAACAGGAAAGCAGAGGAGCAGTCAAATCTGAAACCCTTAAAGATCAGACTAGGGTAATGGAGGGATATCTGAGAGCAAGATGTGAAGGAGGTGAGATCAGAGCCTTGTCACTACCCAGCTGCAGGCTTGGGACCCTATTCAGGCTCATCCTGGCCAAAGTCTCTTTCTCGGCATGGCCCAAAGAAATGGGGGGTCTTTGCCACCAGGAAGTCCAGAACTTCCCCAGGAAAAAAGAACTGACTGGGAGGAGGCTGGATTCTCCCACACCCAGGGCTGGGCCCAGCTTCCAATCTCCCATGTCTTTTCTGCTTTTCCGCCACCTCTCCTCCCCACCCACCCGTGGACTCCATCTTCCCACTGGAAGGGAGTTCCAATGGACAGGTAATGCCCTACGTGTAGGTGGGAGCTCTGACAGTGTAACTAATAAACAAGCAGTAGGTGTTTTTGAGGAAGCAGCAAATTTGTCCACAAAGGCCCCATGATGCTTGAGGTGGCTTGGCTGTCTTGTTCTCTGGAGATGATCCTCCTGCTAGCCCTGTAGGGGACTGCTGTGCTGTTAGCATACCCCACCCAGGAACAAGATTCCCAGGGTCTAGAAGCTTGGAGGTGGTGGCCCTGCAGTAGAGGGACACCCTGGCCACCCTCTCAGGTAGCAGATGTGTAGCCATCAGTCCCTGAGGCCCCTAGCCCAGGAACCTTGGCCCTCAATCCCAATAGGTGGATCCCTTCTCAGGACAGAAGTCCACTTTAGAAGTTAGGGAGCCTGGTCTCCCCTGTTGCTTTTTGTCCTTGTCATCTCCTCCTCCATCCATGTCCTTGTAGTTCCTGGAGGTCAGGAATAGTGTGTTTTCTCTGTTCTCAGTACATGGCTCAGTAACATGCTCACCTGGGGTAGTTGTTGAAATTAAAAAAATAAACAAAGTCAGAGGAAGCTACTGGAGGCAGGAGGCCAGACCACTCTTTAAGCCTCTGAGCACACCAAACCTCACCAAGACAGGAACCTAGTGCGTACATTCCCCCTCCACCCCTGCGCCACTCAGCTCTGAAAATGTTTGCTGAGCACCAGGTAAGTCTTCCAAGGCACTGAGATAGTCATGTGACTGGCTGGGCTGGATTAGCTCAGCCATGGGTGTATCACAAACTCCCTGCTGGGGTGGTTGAGAGAAGTGTAGGAAGGAGGGGCAGGGAGACAAACAGATTGGACCTAAGATTTGCTGTGTGACCTGGAGGATGTGACAGCTCCTCCCTCTCTGGGTTTTGGGCTCTCCAGCTACTGGAGGAGAGGAGGGCTCATAATATTTGGGGGTCCCCGGCTTTGGTCAATGGTGGCAGACTTCCTCTGGGAGTCCTGGGGTGGAGGTGGGGGATAGTGCCCGAGGTGCAGCCCCAGTGCACTGGAGTTCCTGAGCGTCCTCTGCCGTCCCCTGGATGGTGATTGATGGCCCCAACGGGCAGCTTCTCTGCTCGAGCTGCTGCAGTTGCTGAGAATGTGTATTAATATTAATTGGGGCTAATTAGTTGGATAAATCAATCCGCCCCCAGAGAGCAGCTGCCCCTCCCTAGTTGATGAGGAGGCAGCCTGGCCTGATGGGGTTGCTGTGGTGAATCAGCATGATGGAGAGGATTCTTGTGTGTGTGTGGAGGCCCCATCTGTGGGCAGTGGTGGGCTTGGGTTCCTTTACTGTGAATGGAGGCCTGCTTGCCTGTGCCCCCTGTTGGTGTTTCCTGTGAGTGCCTGTCTGGGTGTGTGTGGAGATGTACGCAGATGCTGGAGGAGTATGTGCATTTTGACATCTGTGGCTGGTGTGGTTCTGAATGTGTGGCTGGATATGTGCCTGTGTGGCTGTGTGTCTGGCACCTGGAGACAGCAGGCTCTCGGGGTGTCTGGGCATCTGGTTGGTGTACATGTAGACATTTGGGGTGAACATTTCTCAGGCTGGATACCCAGTGGGGGTGTCCATGTCTGGGTGTCTGGTTAGTTTGGGTTGAGGGCGCCGTGGTGTTCCTGGCCTCATGACTGTAGGCTTCTTGTCTCTTAGCACCTTATTCTCACCCCAAGAAAGGTATACAGGTCTACCCTGGGTACCTTCCCAGTCTGGTCACCCTCAAGACCTCAGGTACCCATCTTTATGTGCCAGCGGAGGTGAAAGGCTAAGACATTGGTCAAACCCTCACAGGTTTCAGTCAAACAAATCTAATTTAGTTCAATTTAGTAAAACTTCACAGGAGGCTTCTCTGAATCTTTTCTTGGGCAGGACTCTGGGACAGGTTCATTGTAAAAAGGAGTCTGAACTAGTTACACTGGTGTGCACCTGTATACCCAGTTACTCGGGAGGCTGAGGCAGGAGGATTGCATGAGGCCAGGAATTTGAGACTAACCTGGGCAACACAGTGAGACCAACAAAAAGTGAATCTGATGTCTGACCCAGACTTGTCTTAAAGAAGTTCCCAGTCCGGGTGTGGTGTGGTGGAAAAAGAGTTGTACAAACCATGTGTGCCACCACACTTGGTTTTGGGTAGGAGTTTCCTTCCTTCCTTCCTTCCTTCCTTCCTTCCTTCCTTCCTTCCTTCCTTCCTTCCTTCCTTCCTTCCTCCCTCCCTCCCTCCCTCCCTCCCTCCCTTCCTTCCTTCCTTCCTTTCCTCCCTTCCTTCCTTCCTTCCTTCCTTCCCTTCCTTACTTCCTTCCCTACCTTCCTTCCTTTTCTTTTCTTTCTTCCCTCCCTTCCTTCCTTCCTTCCTTCCTTCCTTCCTTCCTTCCTTCCTTCCTTCCTTTCTTTTTCTTAGTTTTGTCTTGTTTTTTTGTTGGTACTAGGGATTAAATAAAAGATTTCAATCATAGAGTCACATCCCAGCACTTTTTATTTTTATTTTGAGACAGAGTCTTGCTAAGTTGCTTAAGGCCTTGCTAAGTTGTTGAGGCTGGCATTGAACTTGTGATCCTCCTGCCTCAGCCTCCTGGGTTTCTGGGATTACAGTGTGTGCCACCATATCAAGCCCTGTATAGGAGTTTTCTAAAAAAAGGAAGGGCTAGGCATGGTGGCTCACATCTGTAATCCCAGTGGCTCAGGAGGCTGAGGCAGGAGGATCACAAGTTCAAAGCCAGCCTCAGCAATTTGGAGAGGCCCTAGCAATTTAGGGAGACCCTGTCTCAAAATAAAAAGGGCTGGGGATATGACTCAGTGGTTAAGCATGCCTGGTTCAATCCATAGTCCCCCCCCCCCCCCCCGCAAATAAAAAAAGAAAAGAAAAATAAAGGCAGTACAAAGGAGGGAAAAGTCTGAGACAAAGCCATATTTCTGAGAACACTTAGAAGTTAGTAGTCCTATTAGGGACCTCTGGGCTAATGAGGCAATCTGCTCATAGGTAGAGGCTGCTGGCCAAGAGACTCAGGTCACCTCAGATAGAACCTGGTCATTCTGAAGGTTGATAACTTTTATGATGTTAAACACTTAACAACCCTTTGGAAATATTAATAATACATTAATTTCCTAAAAAAATTTTTGAGGTACTGGTTATTGAACTCCATCCACTTTACCACTAGGCTACATCCTCAGTCCTTTAAGTTTTTTAAAAAATTTTGAGACAGGCTCTCATTACATTGCTGAGGTTGGTGTCGATCTTGTGATCCTCCTGCCTCAGCCTCCATGTCACTGGGATTACAGGCGTGTGCCACCATGCCTGGCAGACTTTCTTGTCTTTAGGATCTTGGGTCAGAGACTTAACATCTCCATGTCTCAGTTGCCTTCACTGGGGAATAGAAATTATAAGAAGAGTTCTTTGTCAAGGTTTTTTTGTGACAATATCATGTGGCACTGCAGGTTAAGGGCTTGGCATAGTTCTAGTCACATGGTAAGTACTCTAAATCCGTCAACGGGGATATGTGTGTACCTACATATGAACACATGTTCAACATTTACAAAATGTCAAAGCTTTGTAAGCCCTACTGATGAGATGGTGATGCAATATTATGCTGGGGGCAACTGGGTCCTATTGTCAGATTTGGATTTTATAAGATCTTAAAAGGATTGCCCAGGCTGTAGTGAAGGGGTTGAGCACCTTGCCTGTCATCCCAGAGACTGGGGAGGTTGAGGCAAAAGGATTGCAAGTTTGAGATCAGCCTGGGCAATTTAGCAAAACTAAAAATGACTGAAAAACAAAAACAAGGACTGGAGGTGTAGCTCAGGGGTAGCGCATCCCTGGTTTAATCCTCAGGACCAAGCAGAAGGGGAAGAGGTTGAGCTGGAGGGATGCAGACTAGAGGCAGGAAGGCCAGTGGGGAGGCCATTGAGCTAAGAGACATGGAAGGGAATGGGCAGGCAGGAGGCTGGGAGTGAGTGGGAGATGAAAAGGAAGCAGAACCACCTTGGCCAGCGCACATGGGCTGGAGCTGGACTGCCTGGGTTGGAATCCAGGTCTACTGCTGACTAGCTGTGTGTTTGGGGGCAAACAGTTCTGTGTATCTCAATGTTTCTTTTGCTGTAAAGCCAGAAGATAATATGACCTACTTCCTAGATCTGTTGCAAGGAGTCACATGAGTTACTATATGTCAAATACTTGGAACGGCGCCTGGCACAAATTTAAGTGTTATAACATATCTTATGTGGGATTGTGTGTTCACTATTGAATATTATTAGAGCTCGGATGTGAGGAGGCTGGTCCGGGATCGTTCTGAAGATTTGTTGCTTTGGTAACATGCATGTCAACAATTGGGAGTTTTAAGAATAGGTTTGGCAGAAACATGATGGGTCCTGGTCTGGGGGTATACTTCAGTTTCCCCCACTTACAACGTGTGGCAGGGTGCCCTGGTCTGTGAGGGCCCTTAGGGTTCTCTATTTCTATAAAGCTGTGTCTCTATTCCTATCTCAGCATTTCTTCTAATTGTTCTTCTCAACCCCTGTTCCCTCTCCTCCACAGCCTTTAGTGTACCTGGGTTTTTGAAAGGAACTGGACAGCAGAGCTTGTGGCTTGTTGGTCCTTATTTTGGGAGTCAGAATTGCTGTCTGACCTTCTTTCCTACAGTACCAGCAGTCCCTCACCCTCGCTGGAAGGGAGACCAGAAGTCTCAGTCCCAGGAAGTTGTTCTTGGAGTCAAAGAAGCCCTGGGGTTGACTCCTGAGGGTGGCTACCCTTCAGATGAGGAGACATGGGGTCAACCCCAGGAAAGCATTCACCTCCAGCCCTTTTCTCCTGCTTCCCTCAGCTTCAATTGCAGCAACCCCATCTATGACTAGATCCTGAATCACCTGAATTTAAAGAAGACATCTCGGGGCTCCTGGGGGAATGAGGGAGCTCTGCTGGCAGAAAGGGCTTCCATGGTATGGTATGACGCAGGTGGCAGCTTCCATATTCCAGAGAGTTTTTGGGGGGTCTCTGGACCACAGGATTCTGCCTCAGGTACTCATTGATGGGGGGGGGGGGTTAGGCTCGACCTAGCCTAGAGGAAGTAGGTGGTGGGGGACTAAAGGGGCCTGTTCTGTCTATCAATTTCCATCCACTTACCTCTGCAGGAGGGAAAGTGGGTGAAGACAGAAGGACTTCAAATAACTCCTGCCTTAGCCATAGCTAAACAGACCATGTTTAGTATAGGTGGCAGTACATTAATATATCAGTTCATTGTACAGGTGCTCGCTCATTAATATATCAGCTCATTAACCAATTCATTTATATAGCTATCCATCCACCTACACTTTCCCTTATTCCTTCATTAATCCATCCATTTATCTACCTATCTATTCATTATCCATTCAACCATCCATACAGTCATCATTTCAATCTCTGTCCATCAATTTCACTATTTAATTTATCTAACAAAGTTTTATTGAGTACTTACTCTGTGTCAGACACTACTAGCTACCTGGAACACATCAGGGGAAAAAAATGAACAAATATTCCAACCCTTGAAAAACTCACATACATTCTTCCTTTGATCTATCCATCCATCCATTCATCCATCCATTCATTTTCCAGCCTTCTACTCATCTATTCACCCATCTGTTCATCCAAATTCCCATCCATCTTTCCAAGCTTTGCATGCATCTACCACATTTCAAACTCACTCTGAGTACCCACACTGCACCCCTGTACTGGACATAGCACAAGACCTGAGCCCTAGGCTCTGCTGTGCTTTTAGACACCCAAATGAATTAATTAGAAAGAGATCAGGGATCAAAGAGAGGGTCAAAGCTTGTGGGAACTCACAAGATGAGGCTGAAATTTTCTTCAGCAGAGACTTATTAGAAGCATGGGGATGTAGCTCAGTGGTACAGCACTTGCCTAGTATGGGCAAGGCCCTGATTCTATCTCTAGCACTGCAAGGAGGGAAAAAAAGACTAGGTAGAATTCAGACTTTCAGAGGCAGGGCAAGGGAACACTGAGTTCCTGGAGGAGGTAGCATTTGAGGGATATATATATATATATATATATATATATATAAATGGAATTGAACCCAGGAGCGCTTTACCCCTGAGCTACATCCCCAGCCCTTTTTATTTTTTAAGATGGAGTCTCACTAAGTTGCTTAGAGCTTTGCTAAGTTGCTGAAGCTGGCCTCAGCCAGTATCTGTTTATGATTCCCTCCACCTGTCCTAGCGTTACCAAACTATGATCATTATCTGTCCCTATTAGTCTCTCCATCCTCATCCTCTCCTGACTCTTCCTTAGCATAAGAGATGTCTAGACATCTATTTACTTGCCTGCCCACCCACTCAACTCTAATCATTCATCCATCCACCCGCCCACTTACACATTCAACCCTCTGCCCACCCACCATCTGCTGTCTTATCCATCCATCCACCCACCTGCTCGTGAATCTATCCATCATCTACCTACCTACTCACTCCCTCCCCCAGCATCTCCCCATCCATTTCTTATTCTTCCTCAGAGCACCTGGCGCCCAGAGAGTACAGGGAGGTTCCCAAGCATTCTTGGGGAGTCCCTGTGGATTCCCTGCTGGGTGTGGATGACTATAGATCAAGGCCCTGTGCTACAAAACAAGCTCCTGGAGAGTGAGGGCACCTTGTCCCCAGCTCAGTATCTCCTTTAAGCCCTACCCAGCCTTTTATGCGCCCAGGTGTTCTCCAGTAACCAATCCCTTCACATTGGCTACTAGGGATCTGATGGCTACATCCAGCTATCTCCTAATGTGATCAGAGCCAGGAAGCTCAGCAGCAGGCTGCTCAAGGATGCAGGACACCAAGTAGGCTCACCTGACCCACCAAAGGGGCTGGGGGTAGACCAGTAAGGAGATGCCAGAGTAGGTCACCTCTGGAGAGAAAGGGGAAAGAAGGATCTGAGTTGGGCTGCTAAGATCGCTGTGTACCAGCAAGCTTCCTGGAGATGGAGGTAGGACAAAGTGAGCCCCACCCTGTAAAGAAGACAGCAAGTCTTTCTCTGCTCAGTGCTGGAGACTTCAGGGACTTACTCTTTTAATTCCTTTAGCCTGGGTCTCTGTGGCCTCCTTTGGACGGCTATAAGGATGTCTATCCCAATCCCACCCCGCCTCCTTTGCCTCACCCTGCCATGGCTTGTCCTGGCCCTACTCCCCTTTGAGAATTGCGGGTCAGTCACATACCTACTCTGTGATCTTGGACTAGCCTCTTAATCTCTCTGAGCCTCAGTTTTCTGCTACCTGGTGTGGCCCTGAAGATTAAATGGGCTCCCACATGTAAAGCACCTGGTGCACTGGCTGGATCACAGTGAAGCATGCAGAAAGGGGGATCCCCTACTGCCATCTCCTCTGTCATGCTGGGATAAGGAAGTAGGCGTGGAAGGAGAGAGGGGCTGGCCACATGGGCCTCCTGTGCCCTGCTGTGAGTAACTGAGGTGGACAGAGATGAACAGGTGATGTAGCATCTCCTCTTTAGTTCTGGGAAGGCAGAGAGAAAACAGGACAGGGTGGGTGAAGCTCTAGGTCCTGACTAGCATCTGTGTCTCCAGGTCATCACTTTGGAATGTGTCATCAAACACCTGTACTTGGGGGGAGCATCTTTCTGCGGAAGCTGTAGGTCTCGGGGACCCAGGCCTGGGGCAGGTGGAACAGGGTGGGGAGGGGACCAGAGAAAATTTGAGCCTAAAGAGGAGAAGTGGGGGGCTGGGCTGGTATGCCTCTGGCTAACAGTGTGATCCTATGCAGCAAATCACCACCCAGGCCCCATCTGACCCTGCTCCATGACTTATCTATGAAGGGGAGTTAGGTGGGTGTGTGGGCAAGCCAATGGCTGATGGTGGATATGTGACTGTGGTTCCCCAAAGAGGGGGACACTGTGGACCCCAGCATGAAAGGGGCGATCAACCAGTTACACCCGCCAAAAACACTCAAGTGCTTTGTGGATTCTGAAGTTCTTGTGCGTGTGGGCCCTGAAAGAGAGGAGGGGGATTCATTCAGACAGCTAAGGTGCTCAGAGAGGAGGGGTCCAGAGAAGAGAAGGGGCTCAGAAAGGGAACGGGTCAGGGTCAGTGAGGAGGAGGAGACCCAGAGACTGGAGGTGGCTCAGAGAGAGGTTCAAGGAGGCAAAGATGAAATAAAGGAGGGAGGGAGACGGAGGCCAAAAGAGAGAGCAACTTTTAGGGGGAAGGGAGCTTCAGAGAGGAACTAAGCCTGAGCCAGGGCATTTCAGAGAGAGGGAGGGGTGGAGCCTTGAGCTCTTAGGGGTGCCCTGGACTCAGTGAAGGGGCGGGGCTTGTGGGGGAGCAGAGGACTCTTGTCCAAGTGCTGAGCAGCACTGCCCTAACTGAACCCCCGTCCCAGCCAGATTGGCTTTTCTCTTCCACCTCTAGGATCCTGAGACAGCCAGAATTTTGAAGAGATTTCTGAAGTAGTGAGTCTCCTAGTCCAGCTCCTGCCCACAAAGATTGTCCACGGGGTGGTGGGAATTAAGAGAGAGAAAGGTGGTTAGAATTGATGTCCACTGGGAGAAAGGCTATTTAGTCTTTGCAGTCTTTTTTTTTTTTTGCACAGGATTCTTATTATGTTTTCCAGGCTTGCCTTGAATTCCTGGGCTCAAGCAATCCTTCCGCTTGAACTTCCTGAGTAAAGCACAGGTGTGTACCACTGTACCTGGCTTAATTAGGGTTTTGGAATCATGCTTGACACACTATAATTTAGACTTTTTTCCCCTTGTGGTACTGGGGATTGAACCCAGGGCCTGACAATGCTACGCAAGAGCTCTACCCTCTGAACTATAACCCCAGCTCCAAGTGTAGACTTTGGTGCTGAGATTGGGGCTAGTTTAGGGCTGGGAGTTTGGATCTAGTGAAGAGTAGAATTGGGGTTAGGTGGAAAGAGATAAATGTTGAGGCTAGGTTTTGACTGGGGTTGAGTTGGTTTGAGTTGGGTTTGAGGTTGGGAGTAAAGATAAGTTTGGTTTCAGGCCTGGGAGGAAGACTGGAATTGGGGTGGGTTAGGGTTAGGTGAGATGTGAGGCTGGGAGAGGATTCTGGCTTGGGCTTGGCTTTTCTGTTTGACTTGGTCTCTGAGGTTGGGCTTGAGGTGCTTGTTGGAATTGGGCTAAAGTGGCCTAAGGGTTAACTAGGTGCCTCCCAGACTTGGGGAAGGAACTGTGGCTTTTTGGGGAGCTTGAGTCCCTATGGTTGCTGTTAGGGGGGCAGGTTAAACAGAGGGAATATAATCTTGGAAACCCTAGGCAGTGGAGGGCAAGACCCAGGGTTATTCCCAGTCCATCGCAGCCCACTGTAGCTATTTGCAGCCTGCAATAAAGCCAGACCTTGCATTTAGGTGTCATGTTATATGAAAAGTTAGCTGGGCATTGGTGGCACACATGGTAATCCCAGCAATTTAGGAGACTGAGGCAGAAGGATCACAATTTTCAGGACAGCTTCAGCAGCTTAGTGATGCCCTAGGCAACTTAGTGAGACTTTGTCTCATAATTTAAAAAAAAAGGGGTGGGTGGGTGGCGGCTAGAGATGTGACTCAGTGGTTAAGCACTGAGTTTACTTCTCAGTACCAAAATTAAAAAAAAAGAAGAAGAAAGGTTTGATTCTGCTTCTTGATAAGGCCAGTGACTCAAGAGACAGAGTAACAAGAGAAGAAAGAGCTTATTCAATAGCCAAAGAGTAGAGAAACAGGAATGTTGCTTGCTAATCAACTTTTCAATGCCAGGGAATTGCAGGGATTACAGATACAGGATAGGTAGGGAGATAGTCTCCTAAAGGGAGGGAATATTCATGTTCTTCCTGGGAGTAGGTGGAGACCTTTCAGGAACTTATGTGCCACCTCTTTTGCTCCCTTCTATGTCCAATGTTTCTGATTGTAGTGGCTGGTAAGTGTTTTTAACCTTGAAGTAGGGGAGAGAGAGACTAGGCAAGTCTAGGCCAAGTTAACCCTGTATTATAGTTCTGGACAAAACATTTCTCAGATGACCAACATGTCAACATGCTAAGCTGAATAGAATCTGACCGAAAGGTTAAGACAGCAAAGGAGATAGACACAATATGAAGGCAGAGGTGCCAAGTCTTTTTATCTTGTTCCAGTCACCCGTTGGAAATCTGCAGGCCAAAATGAAGAGTCAGTATTTTCATCAGAAGTAGCCTTCACAACCCTGAAAAATAACCGAAGCACCACTATCATCATAACCCACACGTCAAAGGTACTGTCTACAACAAAGCTAGTGGAGACTGACAATGTGTTGCCTGACCATGTGACGTCCAAAAATCAGTGAATTTAATTTAATTAAGAGCAAACGGGGGACTGGGATATAGCTCAGTAGGTAGAGTGCTTGCCTCACAAGCACAAGGTCCTGGGTTCAATCCCCAGCACTGCAAAAAGAAAAAAAAAAAAATAAATAAAGTGAATAGAGGTAGAGGGTTTATTTAGGTTTTCACTCAGTAATAATTTCCCTATTCATATAAAAAGAGATCCTTCCAGGGCTGGGGAGATAGCTCAGTCTGTAGAGTGCTTGCCTTGCAAGCACAAGGCCCTGGGTTCGATCCCCAGCACCACCAAAAAAAAAAGAGATCCTTCCATGCTGATCTTTAACTTCTCAGAGTCTTCCTCATTCTCCAGGATAACCAGGAAACTGTGGGAGAGCACATAGCAGTGCAGGTGATAATGTGCCTGGGAAGAGCCATAAGGGCTGCTGGAGGTGGGGCAACAGAGACCTGGGTGCTGCCCTGAGTGACGAGATGGGGCAGAATTCTGACCTGGCCTTCAGGGGAGGCTAAGAAGTTAATCTAGTCCATCTCCCTGAAGCCAGGATGACACATTATTCCCAAGTCATCTTGCAGGCTGAGATGCCCCTTCTCCCCAGGCATCTGTAGCTCATAGCCTGAGAATTCTTGATGGTGCTTAACCAGGACAGCATCTAACCTCATCTGGCAAATAGCGTCGAAGCTATCCCCCATTGCCCTTAATGTCCCTGGAGTAATATCAGCAAGAGTTGATGGCCAAGTGGAGGTCTCTGGACCTGGGCGTGCTGCTGGTGCCCACTCCAAACCCTACCTTCTGTATAAGCTGTCCTGCCCGGGCATCGGATGAGAAACTGTTGGTAATGGGATTGAGATTGGGGGAGTTCAGATTCCTGAGTCTTGGCACAGTCTCTGTGGCCTTGGTGTGGTATTGGGGATTGAATATAGAGGCCACTGAGCTGCACCCTCAGCCCTTTTTAAAATTTTTGAGATAGGCTCTAACTAAATTACTCAGGCTGACCTTGAATTTGCAATCCTCCTACTTCAGCCTCCGGAGTCACTAGAACTACAGGTGTGTGCCACTGTGCCCAGATTCATTCACTTCGGGTGTGTGTGTGTGTGTGTGTGTAAGAGAGAGAGTGAGAGAGAGAGAGAGAGAGAGAGAGAGAGAGAGAGAGAGAGAGAGAGAGAGAGAGAAACTGGTTACTAAACCCAGGGATTCTCCACCACCACTGAGTTATACCCTCCCCAGCCTATTTTTATTTTTATTTTGAGACAGGGTCTCACTAAATCACTGAGGCTGGACTTAAATTTGTGATCCTCCTCCTGCCTCAGCCTCCCCAGTAGCTGAGATTACGGGCATGTAATGGCTAATGATTTTAAGTAATTCGAAGAATTTTGACAAACATATATGTCTGTATAACTACCACCATGATAAAAATATAGAATATATTTTTAGAATTTGTAAAATATATATTTCCATCATCCCACATTTGCCTCATATTCCTTTGTAGTTCACTCTATGCCTAAGCCTATTAACCACTGATCTGCTTTCTTTACCATACATAATTTTGTATAATTTCATATAAATGGAATAAAAAAGTATGAGGCTTTGTGTCTGACTTCTTTCACTTAGCATATTCACTTATTCCTATATGCTCTCTGCTGCCCCCGCTTCAAAAGGTGTTTTCTGTGTGGCTTCCCTGAAATGTCGGCTGAGAACAGGAGTGTTTGGGGCTTTCCTGGGTCAGGTGCACAGGTGCTGGTCTCAGAGGGGCTGCTCAATGTTGGATGAAACTCAGTTCCAGCCCCAACCTGGACTTGTCTCCTGACCTTAAGAAAATGTCCTCCTGGGTCCTCCCACAGTGGCTGACTGTACCTAACTCTCCCCGCACACTGTGAGCTGCTGCAGAGGGGCTGTCTTTTCAACTCTGAGTTGCACCCACTCCCATGTGGAAGTTCCGTGCACAGGAGGACACGGGGGCTGAATCCTTGGCCATCACTAGCTGTGTAGCCTTGAAAAAGCCACCTAACCTGCTGGCGTCTGTTTCCTCATTTGCACACAGGGAATAGTAATCCCCACCTCACAGGGGTGGAGAGGAGTCAAGGAAGCAGCAATGGAAAGAGACCAGCACAGTGCCTGGCATTGAGTACGTCTCGCACAATGTCAATCCCTCTTTCCATGCTGCGTGTGCACGGCCATGGTCACATCACTTCTGCCTGGCACCACACACAGTTCTAAGCCTGGAGGCCTGCAGATGTGATGATCTTCAGGGGGCGGCCTGAGTCTTCCCTGTGCTGACTTCCTGGTCATACCTGCATCTTGCTGCAGAAAGTGCCTGCTACCTGAGCCTGTACAATATCCTGAACTTCCCCATTGGAGTGGTGCCTATCACCACCATGATGCTAATGGGTGAGAAAGAACTGGCCTTCTACTATGGACGCAGTGGATAAAAATTTCCCTGAGATCAATTTCCTTCTTCTTGTCCCTCCCCAGGGGCATAAACCAAGGCTGATTCACGCCTCAGTCTCATCGGGGATCTACAGGGCTGGGTAGGGGTGGGACTGGTCATTTCTGGTGTCCTAGTTTTTACCCTTTGTCTTTCCACTGCAGTTTCACTCTGTCCCTGAAGACACACCATTTGAACTCTGTGTCAGCCCTATCCATGTCATGGGAGAAAACTGCAAAACCAATGTCTTCTTGGCATTTGGAAAGAAAATGGATCCCAAAGGCAGGGTGGAGCACAAGCTCCTGGTTAGGAGCTTACAGTGTTCCTTCCTGGATCTTTTTTTTTTTTTTTAACCAGGAAAATGGGAATCAAAACATCTACCTTGCAAGATTGTGCTTAAGATTAATTCTATAAAGAGAGAGGGAGAGTTGGGTATGATGGCATATGCCTGTAATCCCAGTGGCTCAGAAGGCTAAGACAGGAGGATCACAGGTTTGAAGCCAGCCTCAGCAACCTAGCAAGGCTGTGAGCAACCTAGTGAGACCCTGTCTCAAAATAAATAAATAAGAATAAATAAAAAGGGCTGGGGATGTGGCTCAGTAGTTAAGTGCTCTTGGGTTCAATCCTTGGTACCAAAAAAATAAAAATAAAAATAAATAAGTAAAATAAAAAGAGAATGGATCAATTAGCATAAGGCCTTGTATACAGGAAATGCTCAAGAAATGCCTCTAATACTAATTCAGAGATGGTTCATAAAAGGGAATATTACCATGGGCATATTTAACTGCAGGATCTAAAATAACAACCCTGACTTTGGTAAGAGAGAAAGACTGAAAAATATGCAAGTGTCTGAGTCAGACATTAAGTGACTTATTTATTCTGGAAATTTATTTAGTCCAAGTAATAACACTATCTAATGGTCTTGAGTCCTTACTCTGTCCTAGGAACTGCTCAAAAGGGATTTTTTCGCTTTCTCTCTCTCTCTCTTTCTATGCATATATATGTATATATATATAGTATTTTATATGATATTATATATAATAACATTCTATAACTGTCCTGTGAGGTTTTACAAATGAGGAAATGAGGAAATAGAAGCACTCTGTGTGCCTCCATTAGGGGACTGTACCAAAGTCACACACCCAGTTGAAGTGGAGTAGCTAGGACTTGAAACTGGGTGATCTGGTTCCTGAGGTAAAGGCAATTAAGGGCTTATATGCTATTATCACCATAAAACAATGCAAATATGTTTGAATTCCTACAAGTATGTTTGAATTTCATTGCAGGGACTCAGGTTCAGCCCCTATGTTCTTGGGCCTGTGCTTGGGGTCAAGGCAATACTTTTCCTGTGAAAATGTAACCAGATTTGGGATCAGGGATTTGCATATTCTTCTTTCTCAAGCCATAAACATTGTGGGGGGTGCTCAGTCTTGCATTTTATCATTATAGTCAGTATTCTGAACAGGGAGAAAGTTTTATACCTTAACCCTGGAGAGCTATAGACAAAATTAGTCCAGCCTTTTCAGGTTTCACTGAGAGCTGAGGAAGCCTGGAACTCCAAGACCCAGGACATCTTTACCTGAGTATAGATTAGGGATGAGATGTTTGCATTAAGGTATTGCCTAGGCCAGCTCCTGGTACAAGGGTCCAGCACAGCAGGGGAGGTGAAGAGGGCTGGGGCAAGGGGCCTGAGCTCCTTCATCCTCTCTCCCACAGGCTGTGATAGATCAGAGGACTTCTGGTGGCTGTGCACAGTCTGGTGGCTGTGTGAAGAGAAGCAGTGACTCTAGCTCATGAAGAAGGTGGAGACTGTGGTCGAGAATCAGAGGGGACCCAAGGCCACTTCTTTTCCTCGATCCTCACCTTATTTGTTCCTGATACCTGTTCCCTCTCGTGGATACCATACGGGCTTTATGCCTCCTCCTCATGCAACTCTATCAGGTGGATTTTCTTGGTGGTACCCCTGTGTGGGTGCACAGTGCATGAACTCCTCGGATTAGTCCATTAGGGAGCAGGGTAAGGAGTGCAATAAACATTTTCTGCTGGCTGGCCTCATGATCCCTGGCCTGGTGGCCTTCTGCCCCCAGTGACTCTCCTCCAGTTCATTCCCCCAGATGCCACCTTAGACTGTAGCAGAGGGGAAAGAGCCCAAAGCTGAGAGAATGGAGACCTGTGTCCCAAGTCCCGGCTCTGCCACTGGCTTGCTGTGCATTGCTGGAAAGTCATTTCCCCTCTTGGCCTCAGTTTTCTCATCTGCAAATTGAGAGGATTAGATTTGATAAGGCCCATGGTAGCTGCCAGTCTGACCATTCTGAGTTTCCATTCCTGGGCACTACCCTGATGGATACCTTGTTGTGGCTCCCAGTGGTGTCTGGAAAAGATTCCTGAGAGCAAAGCCACGGGAGTGGAACCCACTCAGAGCACCATGGGTTAGCACCCAGACCTCTGGCTTCCAATCCAGAGTTTTTCCCACTTGGCCTGACATTCAGCACCTCCCAGAATCCTCATAGCCCTCTAAGCCTCCTTTTCCATGTCTCCAGTACAGCAATGCCTCCCTCCATTCCCTTAAACTAGAGCCTTTGAAAAAAATTTTTTTAGTTGTAGATGGGCACAATACATGTATTTATTTATTTTACGTGGTATTGGGGATTGAACCCAGTGCTTCACACATTCCAGGCAAGTGCTCTACCACTGAGCCACGACCACACATTTTTTTTTGTACTGGGGACTGAACCCAGGGGTGCTTTACTACTGAGTTGCATCCCCAGACCTTTTAGTTTTGAGATTGGGTCTCACAAAGTTGCTGAGGCTGGCCTTGAACTTGCAATCCTCCTGCCACAGCCTCCCATGTCTCTGGGATTACAGGCATGTGTGACCACACCTAACTGGAGCCTTCTTGCCATCACAAGTACACATTCCCCCTTCTGCCTCTGACCTCTGATAATCCTGTTCCCTCTAACTGAACATCCTTAATGTCTTCTCTGTCCTTAAAGTTTGTAACAAATGCCACTTCCTCCAGGAAGCCTTTCTTGATTCCCTCAACTTGCCCATGGCCTTGCTTTTTTCTGAACTCTTATAACTTCCTCTCCTATCAGAACTTCCTCTTTCCCTGTCCCATTCCTCTTTGAAACCCTACTTCTGGCCAACTGAAAAAATGAATGGGCTTACTCCTCCAAGTGTTTGATAGTAGAGGCCTTCTGGAGCTATTACGTCAGTGCAAAGGAATGAAATCCATCCATCTTCCTTCCTTCCTTCCACCTTAACTTCCATCCATCCATCTTAACTCCTCTGAACACAAATGGTGGGATTTCAGGTAGAAAAAGACCTTAATTAACTGGGCACAGTGGTGGACGCCTGCAATCCCAGCAATTTGGAAGGCTGAGGGCAGGAGAATTGTGAGTACAAAGTCAGCCTCAACAATGTAGCAAGACCCCAAGAAACTGAGAGAGACCCTTTCTCTAAATAAAATATAAAAAAGGGCTGGGCATGTGACTCAGTGGTTAAGTAGCCCTGGGTTCAATCCCTGGGGCAAAAAAAAAAAAGGAAAAAAAAAAAAAGTCTTTAAAGATTTAAGAAGACCCCAGAACTCACACCAGAGAGACATCCTTGACTCCCAATCATTTGGGGTACAGACAGGACAGGGCTATCACTCCACCTCTCCAGCTCTACCACCGAGTCTGAGATCTCTGCTGGAGAAAGGGTCTCATGTTTTCCCCTCAGAGACGGTTAGCAGGGCTTGTGTTTTCTTCTCCCCGTCCCACCAGATGGAGGTCAAGGGGCTTGGAGAAGGTTGGAGGTTGAGGGTTTCTCTACCCCAGCCTGCTTTCCCTGGGTCCCACTTCAGGCTGCAATACTGTGCCACCAGGGGGCAGCATTGAGCTACACACAGCCCAGACTGTCAGACTTTCTGCTCTCGGATCAGTCATTTTGGCTTCCCCATTCAGATTCTCCAACTCCGTTGCATAGATGGGGGAAACTAGTCAGTGGAGGAACAGAGAAGGAGGTGCAAGAATAAGCCAGGTGCTTTGGTTTTGGTTAAATATATGCCGATTTTAAGATGTAGGGGGTGGCCTGTCTAATGGCGCGCAGGCCCGTAACACCAGCGACTCCGGAGGCTGAGGCAGGAGGATGGCAAGTTTGAGGACAGCCTCAGCAATTTAGGGAAGTCCTAAGCTACTTAGTGAGACCTTGTCTCAAGATATATATATATACTTTTTTTTTTTTTTTTTTTTTTTAAAGGGCTGGGGATGTGACTCAGTGGTAAGTGGCCCTGGGTTCAATCCCTGGTACCAAAAAAAAAAAAAAAAAAAAAAAAAAAAAAAAAAAAAAAAAAAAAAAAAAAAGTGGGCCAGGGGGATGGAATTCTCTTTCTGACTGAAATTAATCTAGGGAAGGAGGGTGGCAGATACCAGTTCAGTTCAGGGGGCTGAGTAAATGGGAAGTCCTGCCCTGGGGCCAGACTTCTGTTTAGGCCGGGTTTTCTCTAGTAGCTCTTCAGCTGAAGTCTGGGATCTACAACCTCCCTCCTCCCCACCCCCTGCTCCAGTCCTGACCCCGAACCTCTAGCTCCTGACTCACTACATATCAACACCATTTTTATCTGAAGTCACTCTCTCCTCTGTGTGACTGTGGGCAAGCCATGCACTTTCACAGTTCCTTGCTCCGGGGGCGTCTTAGGTCCGTGTGTGGGTGCATATGGGAACCCATGGAACAGGGCATCATCTCCTTCCCTCCCCACTCCTTTTTCTTTCATCATAGAGGACCTGGGCACAGGGAGGTCCAGGTCTGGCTCTGCCCTCTGAGACCTTGAGCAGGTCTCCCAGATCCTCCAAGTTTCTTCTGTAAGATGGGACTAAAGATCACACGTGCCACAGATTCGGGAGGAGGCAGACCCACCAAAAGTGAAGGTGCAGTTGGAAGGGACTTGGGCTTCGCCTCCCCAGTTGCTGGGGACTGTGCTCGGAATTCACTGGGGAGAGTCGGCCCCTGGTGTGGGAACTTCTGAGAGAGCAACAGGGTGGGTCACTTCGGAAGAATTTAGCTCAGAAACAGGAAAATTCCCGGTTCTACAAAGGCCGAGCCTGCGGCCCCTCCCTGGGACCCTTTGGGAGGGGGTCCCTTGGGGTCCGATCTTGTTTCTGCGCTGTGATGTTGGGTGAGAACAACTGCCTTTCCAGGCCTCAGTTTCCCCCTTGGCTGCGGGGCGACAGTGCCCGCGCGCCTCCTCTTCCCATTCAGTTAGAAGGCTGCCCCGGTCCACCCAGAGACAGTGCGGCCTTTCTCTGGCCCCCGCACTCTCCCGCGCGCGCCGTGCAGGACCCCGGGCCGCGGCGCCCTTTGGTCCGTAGGCCCTGACCGGCCGCGGCCAGAGCCGGTCTCGCTCCCGCCACGCCGCCGCTCGCCGTGCGCACGGGCAGCCCCGCCCGCCGCGCCTCCCCGGGCGCCGGCATTAAAGCGCATATGCAAGCCATGAATTATCAACTGAAAGGAGTCAATTACCGGCTCTAAAAACGAGTGTCTGCGCCCGGAGCGCCCGGGGCCATCCGCCTATTTACGGAGCGATTTCCCCCGCCCGGCTGGAGAGCGCGCTTCGGGAGGGAGAGAGTCGGAGGAACCGAGCCCGAAACCGGGAGGGAGAGTGCGACGCGGAGAGAGACGGAGGGATAGGGAGCCAGAGGCCGCGGAGCAGGGAGACAGAAAGTGGGCCAGGAAGGAAGGACTGACGGGCAACGGGAGGAGGGCACAGGCGGCTGCTGGCTTCTGTCCCTAGAGAAGGGGTGAGAGGTGAGGTCCTCAGGACCGCCAAGTCATGGCCCTCTCGTTAGGTGTCTGAGTAAGGACCCCGGCTCTGGGAAGGGAAGCCCCTAGACCGGGGGTTTGGGGCCAGATCTGGGGCTCTGGAGGGAATTGGGCCGGAAGGCCAGAGGGCAGTAGTTTGCAGAGGTGCCGGGTCATCCTGGAAGCAAACTGGAGAGCAGGCTGCCCTTTTGTCCAGTGTGGAAGTGAAGAATGACCAGGAAGAAAGGGAGGAGGTGTGAGGAACAGGGACAAGGTGAAGATGGAGCCAGATGTGGGGGCGTATTTATGGTCCTCAACATTGAGAGAGAAATGGCAAAACCAACCCTATAATGGGCTTAAGAAGTTCTGTCTGCCACTATCCCCGCTGCTGTTCCGCAGCCACCCAAGCCACTCATTCTTTGATTCTGGGTCTCCCTAGATTCTGCGCCTGCCTTAGTGGCAGCACACACCCCGATTCTATTCTACAATCCAGACCTGACTCCTCCACCAGGCAGTGGGCATTATCAGGATGTGGGGCCTTCTCCATCTTGCTAAATACTCCTTTGAAGAGAGTCAGGAAGGAAGGAAGAAAGGAAGGGAGGGAGGGAGGGAGGAAGGAAGGAAGGAAGGAAGGAGGGAAGGAAGGACGGACTGAACTGGGCTAGAGAGGACTTTGGCCTAGACAGTCTTTGGCTGTGAACAAGATGGCAGGGTGGGTAGGTCCAGAGTTGACCTCCCATACAGATCAGATGGAAGGAAGGTTTCAGGCAAGCACAGTGCTGGGGTGAGGACCTAGGAACCGACCAGCCTTTGGTATGCAGCAAGGCAAGGGAAGTAGCAGGGGCAAGGGAGGTAGGGTGTCTGGAGTGCTGAGGCCAGGATCATCAGCACTAGTAGTCACTGCTAGAGCCCCCATGGCCTTGCCCCAAATGCTTCAGGCTCTCTTCCTACGCCTCTACAAGAGAAAGCAGATAGGGAGCCCCCAGAAACTTCAAGGAAGGAGCAGAGGTTCTACAAGGAGATGGGAGAAGAATCTGGGATGGAATTCAAATGGAGCCTTCTAGTGTGTAACCTCAGGCAAGCCTCTTAATTTCTGAGCCTCAGTTTCCTCATCTGTCAAGTAGACAGGATGCTGCCCATTTTCCATGAAGGTGCACATGCCTGCATAGGACTTTCCTTAAAGGGAGAGACCCTACCTAAGGTAAGAATAAGAATGGCTGTCATTTACTGAAGCTTACAAGTCCCCAAGCACTATGATAGTGGATTATCACTCTACTTTTCTGTTTTTGGTGGTCTGGGGATTGAATCCTGGGCACTTTACCACTGAGCTATATGCCCAGCTGCTTTACATTTTTGTTTTGAGACACAGTGTCACTAAGTTGTGGAGGCTGGTCTTGAAGTTGCAATCCTCCTGCCTCAGCCTCCTGAGTTGCTGAAATGGCAAGTATGTCCCACTGGCCCAGCTGACTCTTTCAAACTACAGCTTTTGGAGGTTGCTAAGTCACTTTGCAGATGAGGAAATTCCAAAAAGATGCCGATATTGGAAAGTGGCGGCATCAAGTTTTGAAGCCAGCTCTGACTCCAGAGCCTCTAAGTCACTCTGCACCACAGAGCTTCCTAGCTGGAGCTTCCTAGTGTGGGCCTATGTGTCCCCTGCTCAGTTCTCTCAGCCCTTCCAATCTAGACTGAGTCCAGATCCACAGCAGGGCTGGGGGTAGGGCGGTCACAAGCAAGCAGGGCAGCCCAGGTCCAGTAGGGATGGCCCCTGGAGTCCTGTTCCTGCTATGGTGTGGGTCTGGCGTCCAGCCTGATGAGTCTGCAGCCCCGCCATGCCATTAGCGGGCAGCCAGAGGGGGTGTCTGCAAGCACCAATGCTGGGGTTCCCGTGACCGCTCGTCTATTAGTAGCTGGTGGCTTCACAGTGATTTATTGGGGCTTCTTCATTTCCCCTTGGTCCGCTATAAACATATTTATACCACCTGAGTGACCGATAAATTTCCCTTATGAATCCCGTTATCTCCCCTATTAACCATCCGTCACCTTTTATGCAGCCACAATGGGCCAGGCCAGAGCACCAGGGCTGGGTGGGAGGCCTACGGCCCACAGCCCCTGAGCCTAGTGAACTCTTCACCTCCCCCACTGCTCCCCAGACAGGGTAACTGCTGCTACTTCTGAGCTGCCTCTAGGATGAGAACAGACTGAACCTGAGGTGTGGGGGAGTGTTGAAATGTGACTTTTTCCAGGGTCTCAGAATGGGAAGTCCCTCTTGGGGCTAACTTGAGTCTCTCCTACTGTAGCTCTGGCTTCGTCTCTTTTAAGTGCATGGGATCCTCCTGAAACTGCTGTTGCTTTCCTTCCTCTCCTTGCCCTCAGCTCTCAACTTCATCCCACTAGGTGCAGCTGAAAGCTAAGACAGTTCAGTGTGATACCAGAGGGGCCTGATGCCACTTGGCATGTGTCAAGTACCTCTTCTGTACCAGTCACTTTCCATACCTGACTCCATGTATCTTCACCCAAATCCTGGAGACAGGCATTCATAGCCCTATTTTCCAGATGAGGATGAGGAAATAAGGTTCAGAGACACTCCATGAAGAGCCCAAAGTCACCCACCCAAGACACAGAGCTGTGATTTTGGGTTTATCTGGCCCTAAATATGGTGCTTTCAATCGTCACAGTATCCAATTCTTCAGATTGCTGGACTTGGAGAGACTAATCTAAGGAAACCTTCCAGTAGGACAAATCGGGGTGGTGACACAGGCCTGCAACCCCAGTTACTCAGGAGGTGGTGGTAGGAGAATTGCAAGTTCCAGGCCAACCTTGGTCACTTAGCCAGACCCTGTCTCAAAAAATTGTAAACTTTGAATAAAATTGAGTAAATTGGAGATTTACTCGATGGTAAAGTACCCCTGGATTCAGTTCCCAGTACAAAGGAAGGAAGGAAGGAAGGAAGGAAAGAAGGAAGGAAGGGAGGGAGGGAGGGAGGAAGGAAAGGAAGGGAGGAAGGGAGGGAGGAAAGGAAGGAAGGAAGGAAGGGAGGAAAGGAAGGAAGGGAGGAAAGGAAGGAAGGAAGGAAGGAAGGACCAGAGTAGGACAGCAGGATGCAGGTGTGGATGGGGCCCCCTTGGAAGGCTGGTAGAAAGAAGGGGGCAGAGCTGTGGAGTGAGGAAGTGGCCTTTTTAGTTGGGGAAACTTGGATACTTGTTAAGTCAAGCTCCAGGCTGCTGAGGGCTGGGGCCAGGTCTCTAAGAGCCATAAGGTGCCTGTCCTGTCATATCCGGTGGGACAAGGGGCCTGGTGCGTGGCTCAAGCCTGGCTTAGACCTCCTCAGCTCTCTGCCTGGGGTAAAACTCCACCTGTCTGGGTCCTCAGCCTGCTGGAGGCATGGAGGGTTCTACCTTTTGAGTATCTGATAATACCTGCTTCCTCAGGAGGTGTGTGTGTGTATCTGGGGATACCTGGGAGCCCTGTCTCCTCCACTTTCACCCACTATCTAACTACTGAAAGTTTCTTTAGGGTTCAGGTGACCCGAGGAGAAGAATCTCAAGCTCTAGTCCTGGCATTGCTTCAGTAGCTCCTGGATGATAGGTATAGATGGGTGTTTTTGTTTCCACTTTAGAGATGAGAAAACTGAGGTTCAGAGAGGGAGGGCATCTGAGCAAGAATGGAGTCCTGGGTGAAGGTATGTGACTAGGAGGGGACTCAGCAGTATAAGAACCAAGAGTTAGCAGAAAGGGGACAAGAAGGGTGAGAGTATAATAGGCTGGGTCTTTGGTGGGGGTTCACTTCTCTGATGGATGTTTAATTATTCCTATCTCCAGCAACAGCATCCTGGGAGGGTCTGTTGGTGACTGAGGCACAGAAAATTATGAGCTCAGCATCTTAAGGAATAGGTTCTCTAACAAAAGGATGTGAAGAGATCTTTCAGCCTATTCCTCTGTCTTCCGTGGTTCAAAGGGAAGAGCTCTTGGGGGATGGTTACAAGATCTAGTCCATCTAGGTCTGCCTCCCCACACCCCAACACCTGGAAGGAGTCCTGGATTTAGTCCCCACTTGGTTGTGCAATGAAGCATGTCTGGCCTGTTTTGGGCCTTGTCCCTTAGAAAATCTCCAGTTCAGATTCCAGGCTCCATGCTATCATATGCATGGGGACACCCAGAGCTCCTGAAGGAGGAGCAGGCAGGGACAAGCAGGCAGCATAGCCAGCCAGAAGCTCTGGACACCTCCCCAGCAGTGGTTCAGGCCTTGGCTCCTGCTTGCTCAGTTGACTGATTTCACCTGCTCCTTTCCTTCTCCTCCACTCATTTGCCTTGTCTGTGCTACCATCTGTCTGTCTGTCTGCCTTTGTCTTTGGCAGCCCCTCCCCATCCCCCACGTCCTCTCTCCTCTACAAGGTTGGGCTCCCTAGGAGGGGGTAGGGCCTCCAGTGCTGAGAAAGCTGTGTGCGCTCCCTCCCTCTCCCTTTCCCGCCCCTCCTGCCCTCTCCTTCTCCCACACTCACACACACACTCTCTCTCAGTCATTTTCAATGTCATAAATTTCCACGTCTCTCTCCTCCACTCGGCTATTACCTGCGCCTCCGTCACCGGGCAGCGCTCTCGCTCCCAGATGGGCTAGGCCATCTCCGCTCTACAAATGACTCAGGGAGGGAGAGAGGCAGGGAAGGAGGGAGAGACAGAGATTGGGAGAGAAGGTGGGTAAGAAGGCAGAGACTGAAGCAGAGAGGGAGAGGGAAGCCCCAGGAGGGCCCAGCCCCTTCTTTCCTTCTCCAAATACAAAGATCACTGCCAACCTGCCAACCGGAATCTTGCTGGACACCTGAGCAGGGTGGGTGGGGTGTTCTGAGCCTGGGGGTGGAGTCAGGTGGCCAGCTCTGTCCCCACCCAGTGTGGGCCCTGCTGCAGCCCTTCCTCTCGCCTCCTGTGTGCCAGCACTGTGCTGGTGGAGGGCACAGTGGCATTAGGTTCTTTTAGGAGGTAGGCCCTCTGCAGAGGAGGATGATGGGATCTGGAAGGGACGGGGGGTTCCCACGGTTGGGAGTGAGTGGGAGCTGTGGCTCTTCCTTCAGAATTGGGGCTCTAGGTACCCAGGCTCTCTCCTCAGACTGGGGCTTCTCACCACCATGTGAACTGACCTCCCACTGTCTTTGTGGGAGCCCCTGGCTTCCCCAGGGCTGGTTCTTCTGCTGAGGCCTGGACTCACCCAGGCCTGGGAAGTCACCCATCTTGGGGAGGAGAACTTCTCGGCAATCCTGCGGAAAGGAGAGCAGAGGAAGAAGATGGTCCAGGCAGGGCCAGAGTGACCTGGCTGAGGAGAGAGTGTGTAGGACCCTCAAAGCTCTCAAGTTCCCCAAGGCTTTGCTGGGAAGGACTCAGTTAAGCACCAGCTGATGATGGGAGGGCATAAACCTGAGATCCTGGACTTGGAACAGACACCAGACTCCTGCAGGGCTTCTCAGCTTCTGTTCTTAATACCTGCAATTACCCCCCACACACACCAGTCCCCACCCCAGCTGAGTGACCAGGGGAAAATGCAAATATGATCATGTCAGTCTCTGGCTTAAACACTGCAAGTTTCCACATCCCACTGAAAGCAAAACCTAAGTCCTTTCTGGCCATACCCTCCCCTCTGTCTCTCCTCTGGCTTCTGCCTCCTGTCAGGGCCTAAAACATGCCCAGGGCCTTTGCATTCTCTGTTTTCTTTCCACAGGGATGACTTCTCCTCCCCAGCCCAAATGTCATTGTGCAGAGGAGCTGACCTGGACCATCTCATCAAATGACAGGTCACCCCATGACTCTCCCACATGGTCTTCTGAATGATTATTTTGCAGCACTTTTTACACTTTATTATTTGTCTACTTAGCTCTTTATTTGTTTACTCTCTGACTTCTCTGATGGATTTTTCTTTCCATGAAGTCAGGAACCATGTTCATCCTGTTCATCAGAGACAGTATCTGTACCATCAGGAAACTTTAGGAAGTATTTTTGAATGAGCAAATGATGTGGATGTGAGTACATCCTCCTGATCTTGGTTTGGATAGGGACTGATGTTGGGATGGATGTTGACCTAGGATGAAGGTCTCAGGGTTTCTGTCTATATGGGGAACTTGTTGAAATCTCCATGTGATGGATCCTATCCCAACAGGGAAAGGTATCTTGTCCTGATGCTGGGAATTTAGTTTATAAACAGAGTTAGGCCTCATAAAAAAAGTTTTCCTCTGCAGAGGCCCACACACTGGACTCCCTCCATCTCTGGGCAAACATAACATACACCCTCACAGATACATACTCACAGTACATGTTGACTTACACAAGTACACTCACCCCCATGCACAAGGTGGTCTAAGATAAACCACACTCACGCACATGTGCAAACTGCCTTTATAAACCAAGGCACTTTCCTGCACCTGCCAGACACAACCCCACAGGTGTATTGTGAACAGACAAGCACATACACACACATGCTCCTGTAAATATGTACTTATGTGTGCAGATGCAGGCATCAAAACCAACTTAAACAGGTGTTAATGGAGAAGACACCTGTTCACTTGCTTACTTGATCATGAGTTCATTCCATGGAGCAACAGCCTGGGCTCTGAGCTCCACTTTGGTAGTGGGATGCACTACACTGAGGGTCTACACTCTCTGGCCTCATCACTGCACACGCGTGTGCACACACACACGCGCATGCATGCATGAACGCACACACCCTGCTCTGTAATCCCAGCCTCCCAGGCTTGTGAGAGTCTCAGGCTTCCACAGACTTATTCTGTGGCCAGAGGCAGATCTCAGCTGGAAGTGGGGTCAGGGCTTGGTCTATGGACAAGGTCAAGGTTCACTGGGTGGCTAGGGTAAGGTTCATCCTGGACTGAGGTCAAAGGTCAGCCAGGGAGTGAGATTTTCTTGATGCCCTACGTCTCTACTTACAAGTGTACCCACCCTCAAATGTGTCACCCCAAGGAACTGCTGGCAGGGCCACGACTCAGGGTCCTCGTCTTGAGCCTCTGCAGCTGGTGGAAGGGGGGGCAGGTGGGGGCCGGGCCTGGGCAGATAGCTGTGAGGTACGTTTCCATCTCCGCGGGTCGGGCGGGCGAAGCCATTTCCAATCTGCTCTCTATCATTTTCAATATCATTAATCCCAGACACTCTATTTTCCATGCCTGCGCAGCCAGGCCCCCGAGTGTGCGCCGTGTAAAGTGACACATATTCATCACCGGCTCGTGGCGCCGGCGCCGACGCTGATACAATATTAGTGTTGCCCCCCCGCTTGGGGCCCGCTCCGCCCGGCTCCCCGATGGCACGAATCCATCACCTGGAGCCTGTGTCACTTTCCCCAGCAGCCACATTTGTTTGGGCACTTAGGAGGTAATTGTGGCACATTAGCCAGGGCAGGGAAGGGCGCTGGGCCCCTGCAAGGAAGGGGAGGCCAAAGTATCATCTTTCACAGCCTCCACCCATCCTGGCCAGGGCCAGCTCCTAGGGTCCTAGGCACCTGGATTCTTGCTCAGCCCTGGGAAGAGCCCCATGAAGAAGAGGCCAACTCTGGGCCCATTAGGAAGTCCCAGAAGTGTTCCCAGCTTCCTGAGAGCTCCAACATGGGACCCAAGTTTAGAGGTGATAGCTTCAAAACCTTGCCAACCAGTCCCTATCCCAGCACTGAAATGCAGGTTTCAGTGGGGGCCACACTGGCTCCATTTCAAGTTCCATAGGAAGAGGAGATGGGAACAAGGCAGGAGGGACAGACACTGCTCAGTCCTTGGAAGCCCAACTCTGAGGGAAAATCTGGCTCTGCCCTTGAAGGTTGGGTCTGAGAGGCGAGGTTCCTATTCTGAGAGGGGTATCATGGCCCAGCCCTCAGAAACTTCAGGTGGTGGCGAATGTCACCTCGTCTGACCACCAGAGGCGGCCCTGGTCAGGGTTCTTTTGGGAAGGCTGCCTGGAGGCAGTGAGCTGGACATAGGGACAGCTTCTGGGTACAGGGAGGCCCAGAGTGGCTGCAGAGAAAGGAGGAGCTGCAGCCTGGGGTCATTGATCTGAACAGAGGCCAGACCATGGGTCCTCCCTCCCCGGTCCTCAGGGCTAACACCCATTAACCTCGTCAGCAGACAAATTGCCCGTCTTGTCAAATTCCCATTTAAAATGCAAACTCGATTTGACAGAGTAAACTGAGCGGAGGTGGGAGCGGATAATCCAGTGGAGGCTCATTAGCAAGGCCCAATGAGAGGGCCCTGCTGGGATGGCCTAATGAACCTGCCATGATGAACCTCCCAGCCTGTTAACACCCCACCATCCGCTCAATACCCTGACTTGCCTGCCCTACTGTCCGCCCCCTCGAGAAGTCTGGGGATCTTAGATGCCTACCACCACCTCTAGGACAGTACATATGAGAGTTTTGGAAGCAGACATAGCTGGGATCCTGTCCCTGTTCCCCTGCCTGTCCACTCAGTGGCTTTACACAGCAGCCATCCCCTCCCTAGTCTCCTTTGGGACCCTCTATGTATAGGGTCCTATAGGACCCTGACTGTGGGGGTCCTGTGAGTTGGAATAACTCATTTCTACTGAGAAACTTGTAGGCTCAGGAAGGTTCCCAGCTAGAAAGCAGCTGGCAGAGAGAGGCTTTGAACCCAAATCTATCAAACTCCAACAGTCACATTTATAACCACTATACCACTCTGCTTTCTTGGATTGTAAATGGTTGCCCTTTCCTCTGCTTCCCTGGTTTCAATGCTGTCACTAGCTGTGTGAAGCTAGGAAAAGTGACTTCTCTTTGAGTCTTATTTGTCCCATCTGTAAAAAATGATGAATAAGTTGGGTGCAGTGGCATATGACTTGGGAGGCTGAGGCAGGAAGATCACAAATTCAAGGACAACCTGAGTAACTTAGTGAGACTGTGTCTCAAAAGAAAAAGTAAAAAGGGTTGGGGCTGTAACTCAATGGTAGAGTTCCATTGCCAGTACCAAGGGGGTGGGGTTTAAAAAAAAAGGATGAATAACAGCTGCCCAATCCAAGGGTTAGGGTAAGGAGAATTTTAGTAAGCTTATGATTTAAGGAATACCAATAACCACCCTGGTCATATCTACAGACAATTTAGCCTGAGATGGAATAGGCAGGAGTGGGTATGTAGGGAAGAGAAAGAAGCCTGCTTTTCCAGAAAGCAGCTTAGGAACAGACCAAAGGCCTTGCTTGTCTTCTAGGACCTGGGCACCCCTGGACTTACACCCCCTCCTACCATCTCAGCTCCATGCCCAGGCCACTCTAATTGGAAAGAAGTTCATGGTCTCACTCAGAGTCTGGAGTAGGCTGACAGGTGGCTCACCCCTAGGGGAAGGGAGTGTCCTGGGGCAGGTGAACGCCCTGCCCACCTGGTCAAACTCCCTCCTTCTTTCCCTGAGCGGCAGCCAGGCTGTTGCTATCTCTTCCTAATAGTTGGGATAATGGACAATTAAGAGGCCCAGAAGGTGGGGACCCAGCTTAGTGGTAGAGAACTAGCCTAGCATGCAGAGGCCCTGGGTTCAATTCCCAGTACTGCAAAAAAAGAAAACTGAGGCCCAGGAAGGTTGCCTCTGAGAGTTAATGGATTGTTGTCCCACCTCACCTCCCCAGGGTACCTTAGCTCTGCTTCCTGACAAGTATATGTGGAGCCTTCAAGCAGGCTGGAGCTGCACCTATTCCTGCTGCCACATGGGGCACTGTGCTGCCTGGCTGAGCTGGGATCTGGTGCTGGGTGACCTTGTATGGGTGTCCTCTCTGGGTCTCATTGCCTGCAGGCATCACAGAAAGAGCCTTCTTGCCTCCAGTCTCTGCCTCTCTCTCCCGCACTGGTCCTTGACCAGCACCAAAGTCATTGCTCTGTACCCATGGCCTCCCTACTTTCAGAGTATGAAATCCAAATCTCTCAGCTGGCATTCAAGGCCCTCTACAATCTGGCATCAGGTACCTTTCAGTCTCTCAGGGCACAGAGTTTTCTGAACCTTCCAATTCCTCTGCCTTTGCCAGTCTGAGTAACCCCTGTCTGGCACCCCATCGAGACTCACCCCACGAGGGTTGGGATGCTCTTCTGCTTGAGGCCCTCTCTGCCCTATTCTCGCCTGCTTCTAGCAGTGAAATGGGAGGCACTCCTATGAGACCCTGGACCCTGTCTGGGGGAAGTGACAGAGGAGGCACAGCAGAGGGGTGGGTGGTGTTCTCAGCTCCCTCCAGTTGTCTGCCAAGCCGTCCTCTGAGGCTGGCCTAATTCCCTTCAGAGCCAGGCTCCCATCTTCAGGGTGGTGCTTAGGGAGCTGAGAGCCCAACGCTAATGCCTAAGAAAGTCGTGGGTGGATTAGAAAGCGAGGGAGATTAGGGCCAGAGCTGGTGGCTGATGCCGGAGCAGAGCCCCTCCTCCTGAGGAAGAGGAGGCTAATCCTGCTTAGCAACTGAGAAGACAGCAGTGCTGAGGGGAGCCTTCTTCCATCCACTCCGGCTGCCTGAGCTCAGCAGGAGCAGTAGTTGGAAGATCCATCCACCTACTCTGTTCTCTGCGCACTCCGGGTCCCCTGGTGTCTCCCTAAAACATCCTGCTCTGCCTCGTCTCCCACACTGCCCCAGCCCTCTATGTAACCCCCAAACTTCTCATCCTGCTGTACCCACTCAGACTGCCCTATATAGCCACATCCTCCCACTTCCTTAATGATATCTCCATGCACTGAGCTGTCCCCTAGTGCTCTGTCTAGCTGTGCTGCCCAGAAAGTCTAGTGGACACTCTCATGCTGCCCTGATGGCCCTTAGGGGCCTAGACACTCATTCTTGCAGCTGCTGGGAGTGTTCACTGCTGACCACTCACAGTTGAGTTCCTCCTTGGACAACTGTCCTCAGAGGTTTCACCAAGGTTACAATCCCTCCTTGGGAGCAGTCCACAGGTTACTGGTCAATGCAACCATCGAGTTCTGGTTCCCTTACCTAAATCTGGGACAACTCTGAAAAGCTATCCCAGGGCTGGACTGGGATGTGGGGGTACCTGAGGCTGCCCTGTGACTGGATCTCAGCTCCACATTTCCCTCTGACCAGTTCTGTGTCCCCACGGCCTCACAGATGATTGTTCCCCAGAACACTCTCCATATCCCCCTGTATACCCTCTCCCCAACTGCTGCAAAAGTCTCACCCTTCACTTTCTTCTTTAAGTCCCACTTTGGGGAATGGAAGATTAGTTGGGTCTGTGAAGGGCCTAGATTCAGGAATTCCTGACCTAGATGCTGGGTGAAGACCAGCAGTCCTTCCCCTGGGGATTAATGCTTGGTTCCTTTGGTTTCAATGACATAGGCAGCCATGTGGACTGAGGGAGTGGGGAGGTCCTGCCCTGGAGACCAGCCTGAGATCCTGAGATCATAGCCTAAAATGGGGCACAGATTCTGTCTGGGTGGCTGATTGAAAAAAGAGAAAGATCAAGCTCTGGTCTGAGAACTTAATCTGAGGGTGGAGGGAGACACCCTGGGAGTCTGAATGGAGAGGAACTCTGATTTGGGGACCAATTCTGAATGGGAGGAAGAATGCTACATAAAAATGCATCTAAGAGGCAGACTTCTCTAGAGGAGAAGACTCAGACTGCCTGCTTGACTGGGCTTCTCCTTTCCATCCACCTGGATTCTTCTTCCCTGGGCTTGCTCTCCAAGGGAACAGCCACTGTGCTGCCTGAATGTGAGAGAACTGGAATTCTAAGTTAATGGTAGGTGTGTGTGAGAGAATAATAGGAAGGACCCCCCCCCCCCCCCACACACACACACACTAGCTAGCTCCTTAGCTCCATTAAGCTTGATGCTCAATGGAAACAGAGAACATCCCGGATGCAGGGCATCTGAGAAATTCTGGTCCTAGAGTAACGAGGGGGCAGGGGCAGGGAACTGAATGGGTTGACCTTTGAGAGTCAGTTTGGGATATGGGGGTCAGTTGAGGGGGACCACTCCTACTCTGCTTCCTACCTTTGATGGACAAATGCTAATGACATTACCAGCGATTGACCAGAAACAAATAAATAATTCAGTCTGGCCTGAAAATGGGAGAAAAGTACTTAAATGCTATTGACAAGCCAGTCCCTGGCCTCATTACCCATGCAGACTCAGGCCTCCACATCGACCATGCCCCCCTCATTCCCCAAACCCCACTGTGGGCAGCCTCAGGCTCCCTCCCACCCACCTGGTCCAGGTTGAGTGTGTGGAGGGTGACCTGAGGAGCCCAGGAGGAGGGTGGAGGGTAGAGGCTGTGGCTCAGGTCAGAGGAACCCCCAGAAAGGATGATGGCCCCTCAGATTCTTTCCTTTCCCTACACATGCTCAGTAGCCTCTGTTGACAGGAAGGATGTGGCTGGCAGCTCTCTCTCTCTGGCCCCACCCCAGGTGCTATGCAGGAGGGGGCACAGGCATGCACTCACATGTGCACACGCACAGCGAGCCCACAGCTGCTCCATCCTCTTCCAGGACACAAGAAGAGTGGTGACCCCCCAGGGCGGCTGTCAGTCACCATGCTCTTGGGGAATACAAACTCATTAAATGTTTCACTGCCTTGTCACAGGGGCCCCGAGTCCCAGAGTCAGGCCTGAGGTGGAGGAGGAGGAGAAGAAAACAAATGTGCAGATGATCCTTTAAAAGCACATCCTGTAGTTCTGACCCCAAAGAAGAGACAGGGGATTATGGAGGGTGGGGATTACCCAGGGAAGGCACTGCTGGGGGTTCCTGGGGAATTGACATTTCTAGCCCCCACAGCACACACAGCTCCCCTAGCAGCAACTCTGCAGAACAAAACCTTTTCATTTTCTTTAAGTCTCCCTCTCTTCCTTAGCGGCCTGAGCCTGCCTTAACCCTCAGGCTGCCTCCTGTGGCATCATTTGGCCTCTTCTGCAAAAGTAGAGTCCACCATTCCTGTGATCTCTTTCCTTCTGCCAATACATTTATGCCAGATCCATGGAGTCTCCAACAGCACTGACAGACACCAATGACACCCACTGGTCAGAGACCCTCCAACCCAAGGCCTAGGTCTTGAACGAGGACTCAGTGGAGTAGAATTTGGGAGGGAGAACTGTGACTTGGACCTGGGAGGTGCAGGATGATCCAGCAGGTATGAAGGGCTCCACTGTAGCCCAGTCCAGCCCAGAAAAAATTTTAAAAGGGACACACCCTTTGTGAACCATATAACCTACCCTCTGGGTATGAGCAGAGGTCTGGTAGGTCCCCATTGCCTATCTCTGGTAGCCAGAGTTATCTTCTCACCCTCTGTGGGACCAGACCCCACACCCTGCAGTCTGTAGGCTTCTAGCTGGGGTCTCTAGGCCTCACCTCCCTCCTGGTCTCCTTCCTGCTGCCTGCCAGAATTCTGGCCCCCCACTAGGACTTGACCCAGAGTTTCCCTGGACTGCCCCCCCCCCTTCCACTTCTACCTCCTCACAGGGATCCAAGGGCTCCTTGGCTTTCTTAAGCACAGTACCCCCAGATCCACCTGCCTCTGGAAAGGGCTGAAAACTCCACTGTCCTGCTTATTATCCAGAAGGCCCTTCTTCCTCCTGTTTCTTCCCACTGATGTGTCCCATAGGGAGTCATTTATCCAGATCGACTGGTTTTCTTCAGTGCAAACATTCACAGGAGCATTAACAAGTCTAAAACCCAATTAGCCTTCAATTACTCAGGCCTTAGCCAGATTTTCTGTGGTGGGGACAGGGGTGAGGAATGTGGCACTGCCTGGGTGGGAGCCTCCTCCTCCTTTAGGCCAAACCCCTGCTATGACCACCAGTCCTGTGCTGTCCTAGCCAGGCTGCTTCCCACAATTCTCCCTCCTGCCTTACCAAAGTGCTCTACCACCTAAGCCCCCTCATTTCTTTAAAAAAAAAAAAAAAAAAAAAAAAAAAAAAAAGTTCTTAAATACATAGTTTGAAAAGACCTGTAAAAACCATAATGCTGCTAGACCTGGGGGCACATGCCTATAATCCCAGCAACTCAGAGACTGAGGCAGGAGAATCACAAGTTGGAGGCCAGTCTGGGGAACTTAGGGAGACTCTGTTTCAAAATAAAAATTTAAAAAGGGTGGGAGGTATAACTCAGTGGTAGAATGTTCCTGGGTTACATCCCCAGTCCCCCAAAACAAGCAAACCAAACCATAATGCAAAAGAATACAAAGTGAAAAACTAAATCCCCTGCAAACTTGCTGCCCCTTAGGTCCCACAGCCATTTGGAGGTTCTTATTCTTCCCCACATTTGATTTTATCCATATACCGCTCCCCATACTCAGTTTTAAGTACTTTTGAAAATGTCTTCAAATTGAGACCTTACTCCTCATATTATTTAATGACCTACCCTACTCACTAGCCAGGACATCTTATTTGATTGGTACTTTTCCTCATCTGCCTTCTCTCTTCTCCTTTCCTAATTTACTCCCTCCGCCCTTCCCCATTCCCATTCCTCCCACCTTGTCCCCATTTCAGCTTCTCTCTTTCTTCACCTCCTTCTCCCTTTCTGCACCTCTTTCTACATCTTCTCTTCCTTCCCCTTCCCTGTCCCCTTTTTTTCCCCTCCTCCCTGGGTACTGCAGCCCTGGGGGAGGGGCAGCCAGTGCAGCTATTAGCTCTGTCCCCCTAATACTCTGAGTCCCACTCCCTCTTAACACCTCCCTGAGCCTGGGCCTCTAAGCCCCATCTCCCTCTCGTCTCCCTCTAATCACTAAGGCTTATTTCTGATTTTCTGAAGTGACAAGGAGCTGGGTTTGAGGGGAGGGAGGGCTGTCAGCCAGCATCTCCCAGGATTGAGGGAGGAAAGGATGCAGGGAGGGAGGCCTGGCTAATGGGATGTAGCAGGAAAGGCTCCCGCTAGGCCCTCCTACTCTGAACAGGTATCCCAAATTCTCTAGCCCCTTCTGTCTTTGCTTACCGTATGTACACTTCCACCCTCAGGGTCTTCTTTCAGGCTAGATTCAATTTTCTCTGATTTCTTCTGTGAAAAGGAAAGTGTCCTCACCACCTTTACTTAAGGCAAAGTACTCTAACAGCCCCTCTTTCCTGCTGTCACTTTGCCGGGAGAATGCCAGGTCCTCTAATAACTGCCCCCTCAATCTCTCCCTGTCCCACCTCTTTGATCCTGGAGGTGGGAAAAGTCTCCAAGCCATGAAAGCCATGTCTTCTGCTTCCCACCTTGCGGAAATCCAGGTCTCCCCTCCCCTGTCCCAAATCCATCCCTCCAAAAGCTCAGTGAATTGGCATAAATTTAATTAAGGACAGCAGCAAATCTCTTGTCGTTTTAAAGACATGTAAGGTGTAAAATATGTGCTGAGAGCAGAGGTCTCAAGAGAGGTGGGATTGAGGGGGCTGGCACTAATTCTGGGGGAGGTACACTTTTATCCCTGCTGAGTGGGCCCTAAATGTTGGTGTCTCTGAGCCTTGGTTTCCTCATCGCCCCCTAGAACTTCTAAGAGGCCCAGCAGGAGTACCTGGCTCCTGCCTGGAAGTGTTCACCCTGCGCTAATTTAATTACATGGCCTAACTGGGCCCAGGCTGGGGAGGTGGTTAATAGCAGCTGCAGAGACAGTGAGTAATCAAGAATTAATTAAGCGTTTCTGGGGATTCCCAAGTCTGGGCCAGGGATTCCTGGGAGCCTGGCTGTGGCTGGATGGGGAAGGGCGGGGGCTCCAGCTCCCTTCTGTTCTGTTCCTGCCTCTTCAGGGGATGGGCAACAACAGGCTATAGGTCCAGAAAGGCTGGGAGTCCAAAGCTACTCATGATGACAGTTTCTCCTCAATGGGAGATGAAACAACCAGGAGTCCGTGGGGGTGGAGGACTGTGAGCCTGCACCAATGGGTCTGCGCATTTCTGTTGGGCTTGGGACTTGGTCTAGGCTTGGGTGGAAAAGGAAAGGTGGGGTTTCTGCCTTTAGGTTTTGGAGTCAGGCAGTGAGGAGTCAGTCTTAGGTAACTACTATGCTGATGGGGTGCCCTTGGACCTGGGCCTTTCTGCCTATGTCACCTCTGTCCTAAGGCTGTCCCCTAGGCATTCTCAGAGTTGACTCCTTTGGGCCATTAAGGCTTCAGCGAACACTCACCTCCATAAGGAGCCTGTAACCACTCAGTCTAATCTAACAACCCTATCCAAGTCACTACCAAGTCATCTGGGGTTACTTTCTGCTCATTTATTTCTTGTATCTTGCATGTTCACCGGCCTCCTTCACTAGAAGAAAGATCCATGACTGCAGAGACAGGGTCCGGATGGGTCACAGCTGTATCTTCGGAACCTAAAGCAAAGCTAGGCTAGAGAAAATGTTCAGAGAATGAAAAAACCTCTCCGAACCTGTTTGCTCGCCTGGAAAATGGGAAGAACACCTTGCAGGCTCGAAGACTGCAGCTGTGCATTTTGGGGGGATTTAGAGGGCACTGGGGAAACTCAGAGTTCAGTGCCTGGCCAAACCCATCGCTGTGGCCACGGCTTGATCACCACTTCATCACTAGCACATCTCATGTTCAACCTCCAGGCCGGGCGACAGCGCCAGGCCCTGAGCCCCGCCCGCCGCGGGCCCCGCTCCTTCCCAGGCGCCCCCGCGCCGCCGGCGCTTTGAAGTCCCAATCCGGCAAATAGAGTCAATCAATTATGAAGGGAACAATCTGGCGGCCCCTCGGGGAGCGGCGGCCGAGCGATCCCGGGGGATTAGGCCGCAAATCGCGCTGAGCCTCCCTAAGTGACAGCGAGAGAATCGCGCGCGGCGGCGGCGGCGGCGGCGGGAGCGGGAGGGAGCGCGGCCGCTAACCCGATTATGCAGATCCGCGGGGGGCGCGGATTAGGCCTCGGGGGCGGCTCGCCCTAAGCGGCTCGCGGATTTGGGAAAAGTTTACTCGGGCGGAGGGGGCGGAGACTCCCCCGGGCGGCCGAGACTTCTCCCAGCTGGGTAAAGGCAGGACCGCCAGCCCCGGAGAGAAGCGAAAGCGTGGGGCGCGGCGCCCTCCCGACCAGCCACAGCCACGCTTTTCCATGCACACGCGAGCACACGCGCAACCCCCCAGGCCCGCGGGAACCAGCGCGCCCAAGCCCACGACGCGCGCTGTGGCTCACAGTCACCCTCCCCAGCCACAAATACATTCGTGAGCACACACCCCCGCTTGACATCTCGGGTAGGCAGGCCCACGATGGCTCACACAGCACTGGCTCGTGTGAGCATTTACACACTCAAAGACGCACAATTTGATATTCAGATGTGGTGCCTCCCCGTGATCCCAGCAGAAACCCCAGTGACAGAAGAAGGCCGTGCAGATGTGGCCAGGTGCACTATCCTGCACCTGCCCTCTCTCACAGAACTTCCCCACTCTGTTTTGAAGGACCCTGAGAACAAGTGTGTGTTAACATCCGTGAGCCTGTGTGTTTTCTACTGTGGGCCCATATCTTGCTTCTGGGCGCAGTCTGGGCTTCTGCAACTGGGGCCTCAGGGTAGATGAGGAACTGTGGTACTCTGGTCTGGGAAGTAGGCTGCATCCACTGGTGGCTCTGGCTTGAGGGTCATCTCTCTGTTGGACTGGGGTTCCTGGACATTACTCACTAGGCTTCTCTGAGCCTGCTGCTTCCTTGAGGAGCTGTCAGGAAGGAGGCTGGGGAGAGAAAGGGTGGCTTCCTTTTACCCATTTGGGAAAATGGCAGAGAAACCAGCTTCAAACCAACCCCAGGCAGTTTATGAGGAAAACCTCAGTCTCTTATCACCTATGAAATGATCAGTTTGTGTGATTAGTGATTGTTCACGGTCCACACATGTGCTTACTTTCAGTGTATGTCCACAGTCTGTGTATGTTCATGGTAGCATGTATGTTTTTGGACAAGGTATATTTGTGGGCAGTGGTGTTTACCCTAGCCTCACACCCCTCACACAAGTATCACAGCTGCACAGTGAACACACATTGACCACAGATGGACCACTCACCCTAGATGGACACTATGATACACACACTCTTCACACACACTGAGCCCCCTGAAAAAGGCACTCTGGACAGACAGTGGACACTGAATTGCTGTCAGGTGTCAGAGGGCAATTGCTGTGGCATGGAGGGCACCCCACCCCATGCTAGGTGGTGATGGAGTGACCCTATGGCTGACTGGGTTGGTGTGGAGAGGGGGTCAGGGTCAAGTAGTCTTTAGCAAGCAAAGCACTGACTGCTGTCCTCAGCTCCTATACTCTAGTGTGTGTGTACCTGTGTGCACCACACCCAACTTTTGTTGTTACTGGAAAGTATGTGAGTAGTTATTTCCAGCATCTGGGGTCTACTCTGAGGGGTCTGGACTGACCCCAGGACCTTGGTCAGTGCTGAATGGCAGGGTAAAGATATGCTCTGGAACTGGGCACAGTGGTACCCTCCTATAATCCCGGTGGCTTGGGAGGCTAAGGCAGGAGGATCAAAAGTTCAAAGCCATCCTCAGCAGCTTACGAAGGCCCTAAACAACTTAGCGTCTCAAAATAAAAAAATAAAAAGGGGCGGGAATGTGGCTCAGTGGCTAAGCACCCCTGGGTTCAATCTCCAGTACTAAAAAATAAAATAAAAATAAAATACAGGAAAGGAAAAGAAAAGAAAAGGTGTGCTGTGGGTTATTTTGTGATGCTGGGGACGGTGTGAAGATGTTCTCCCTATGCTGCCATAACCAAATCCTGGCCTTATGTGGGCCTTGTTCCATTATAGGCCTTTTCTGTTTTGTCCTTTCTGGTTTCGAATCCCTGGGAGAAGATGGAGGAGTCCTACCAAGGAGAGGAAATCACACTAAATGCCCTTCTCCTGGCATTCCCCACCCATGGGACAGGACTTACCAGTCAGCTCCACCCCACGCCCATCAAGGCATTCGACGCCACCCCCCATGGTGCAATCTAGGATTGATTTCATGCTCAGGAAGGGTTCCTCTGGTTGCCAATGGGGTAGATCTGTTTAGATGGCTACAGGGAATGCTTGGTCGCCATTAATCAGTGGTTAGGCTACTGGAGGGGCCAGTGGAGGCAGGAGCCACACCTCCCAGGTCCACAAGGGGAGGGAGTCTCACAGCCTGTGGGGCTAGAGAGAATAAGAAGGGAAAAGTCACCTTCCCACACACCCAGGGAGCCTCTGGGTAGAGACTCAGCAGCATCTCCATGGTTTGAGCTGGGTCCTGGGCCTCCTTCCCCCAGCCCTGCCCTGGTCTAAATCCTGCTGCACTATCTAATGGATATGTACCCTTGGGCAAGATATTTAGTGTCTCTCTGCCTCAGGCTTTATTTTTAAAATAGGAATAGAATAATGCCTTCCTCCTAGGATCTATAGAATGGAAATGTAAAGCATGAGGCAGAGTGACTGGTACAGGGTAGGTGCTTGAGCTCTGGGAAATGTTGTATGGTTACTATAGTTTGTAGTTTCCAACAGGCAGACTGCAGAAAGAATCCAAGAGCCACTGAGATCTTGACACCCTCCTCCTGCAAGTGAGGGAGGCTGGGAGAAGAGAGACCTTTGGGATTCACTACAATTTCACTCTCTCCATTCAGGCTTCTCTTGGAAGGAACCGAGAGCCAGAAGGGGTCGGCCTACCCTGAGGGAGGAGCCTGTACTCTTTGCCCTCCCTTTCCCTCTGGCCCCCAGTACAGGCGAAGGGTGGGAGTAGGTGGGGAGACAAGAGGCTGAATCTGAAGTGGCTCAGTGGCTCAGTTGTTTCAGGCCAGAAGCCATTACCTTCCTGGAGAGAGAAGCCCATGGCCCATCTGAGGCTGGGGGCAGGGGCAAGCGGGTAGAGATTGAAGTGGGACTCCAGGTCTGCCGTAGGGCCTGCATGCCTTCTCCCTTCCTCTTCTCTGGTCAGGTGAAGAGGTAAAGTCCCTGCCCTTCTCTACTTTGGGCAGACTCTATTACTGGCCCTGGGCAAGGGGGGCACAGGGCCAGCAAAGAAAGAGAGATCCCTGCTTACTGCACCTCCATAGATGAATGTGCCTACTGTGCTAGGCTCCAAGCTTCTGTTTACTTTGTACCCTCGACACAGCTGGAAACCAGCAGGGACCTTTTCAAGAAAGTCATCCAATTATCTAGCCTGGGGGACACTACTTAGCAGTGGAAATGGGAAGGGTTCCATATGGGGGTGTATAGGAGGCAGACCGGAGGAAGGGGGGCTTGCGACCCTGCCTGCTGGCTTTGCATAGTAAGCGTGCTGTTTTATGAAGATTGCCTGCCTCTTGTGGGGGCTGGTTCAGAACTGCTAGTGATTGGGGGAGGGCTAAACCCCCCGCCCCCCCAGGACACTGTGGCTGGGGTCAAGCCCAGGGAAAGTACCTACCTACCACATTCCAGGTCCAGATCCCACCTGAGCTCAAGAGGACATTCTCCTGAGTCAGCCCCAAGACAGGTAAAGAAAGTCAGGGACAAATTCAAACCCTGGGCTTGGGCTGTGTGCACATTCTTAACCAAGAATGGGATTGTATCCATCAGGCTCCTTCATGGCCTGTGCACAGAGCATCCTGTGAAGGGCTTCTTTTACTTCATTAATAAGAGCCTCCTAGATCTTTGACAGGTGCTTTGGACCCTTTGAGGGTGGATGGAACAGAAGCTCTTTCCAACTGATGCCATCTCATGCCCTCCTGTCTCCTGTTCCCTAGGTCTCTGCTACTCTTGGTTTCTCTGCCTTTATTTCTGTCTCTCAAGTTCTCCCCATGTCCAAATATCTGTGAATCTATCTCTGACCCTGAATCTCTCCACATCTGTCTCTTTTTCTCTGTGACTCTTTTTCTGGTTTCTCCTCATTTCTCTTTGTCTCTGAATCTTGGTGTTTCTCTGTATCTCTCTGACTCTGTCTCAAGGCTCAGTTCTCACCATTGGTAAGCCTCTGTGTGCGTCTATGTGGTTTTTATACTCAGGTTCCAAGACTGCTGTTGCTCAAGAGCTAAATGGGGAGGGGAAACTGGCCTGTCCCCAGGCTGGGAGGCAGAGATTCCTGGATGCCTAGTGTCTGCTCTGAGGTGATTTATCCTCCAGAGTCTGCACTTATGCTCATTCTGGGTCAGGGGACACCTGAAGCCTTCAAAAGCTTAGTTTCCCCCTTCAGATTGTGTTTCAAGGTCAGGGCCTGTCTCTATTCAGACAGGTAGCCCATTTTTCTGTTCCCATCCTCTTTTCCTTTACCTCTATGCTGGGGGATTGGAGCCAGGGTCTTGCACATGATAGGCACTCTAACATTGAGCTCTATCTCCAGTTCCTTTTTTCTACCATTTTTTATCCCATGAGAAGCAGTATAGATAGTTTATAGAGTCACACAAACCCAAGTTCATGTTCTGGACTTGCAGTTCATAAGCTTTATGGCACTAAGTTATTTGATCTCTCCTAGCCATGGATAGCCTCCTCATCTGTAAAGTGGGGGTAGATATTGTCCTTATTTCTCTGTATTGTAGTGAAGATAAAGTGAGATAATAACTGGGAATCACTTAACACAGGCTGACTCAAGAACTAGAAACTATTTTTATTGCATTTTCCCATTTCTTTATTTACAGAACCTAACACAATACTAAGCTCATAGGAGTCTTGTTGAATGAATGCCAATTTCTATATTGTCTATTTCCTTTCTTTCCTTCTGTTTCCATTTTCTTCCATCTTTTTCTATTCTCGTGTCTTGGAGGAAATGGGTCATAAGAACCTCTTGTACACCCTTTATGTACCCAGCCTTGAGCCCAGCTCTGCAAATGGAGACAGGCTCTGTAAACAATAATGAGACCTAAATGTGGGGTTTGGCTCTACAAATAAGGATGATCTTTGTAAAGTCATGGGCTCTGAAAATGATAGTATGTTTGGCAAATTATCATGGGGTCTGTGACAGTGTCAGACTCAGAAATTAGTGATGGGGTGTACTCTCCAGATGGTAATCAACTCTGTAAACACTTATGAGCTTTGCATATGATTTCAGACTCTGCAAACAATGAAAGGCCCTGAAACAGACATGAACCTTGTAAATAGGGACAGACTCTTCCAATGGTAATAGGCTTTGCAAACAATGATGGCAAATTGTGATGAGTTCTGAGAAATAAGAGTTCTAAACTGTGAAGGATGAGAGGTCTCCCCTGTAAGTCCCTAAAGAGCAAAGATCTATTTTGGATTGTGGACAGCAAGAAACTCCTCCCTTCCCTTTCAGGCTCAGCTAGAGCCCCTCTGTCCATTTATTCACTGGTGTTGAGTGTGTGCTGGGGGGTGGAGGATGTAACAGAGAAATGGGACAGAAAAGAAAGAGGCTGTGTCACTATTCTCAAGGCTTTGAGATGACAACATCTAAGTAGCCAAATAGGGGGCTTGTGTCCAGCATCGTAGCAAATCTGCCCTCCCACTGCCATATTTGGGAGGTAGAAGGTATCTTTCTACATGGGAGGCTCTCATAATGCTAAAAGAGTGTTTAAGACCCCGGGGCTCCTGGGGAAACTGAGAAGTCAGCTTTGCAAAACAAATCTTGTGGGCCCCAGCTGATCTTAAATTCTAGCTGACACCTGAATAGCTTGGTAGCAATTTAAATTCTCTGTTCTTTCCACATCTGTTCACATTAATAGAGGATATGCACATTTCTAAGCACACAGGGCCCTGGGACCATAGAAGAAAGACTCTGTTCTAAGTTGGCTGTGAATAAAAATGCTGAAAAAGAGATGTTGGTTGAAGGTAGGCATGGTGGGACATGCTTGTAATCCCAGTGGCTTAGGAGGCTAAGGCAGGAGGAGCCCATGTTCCAGGATAGCCTCAGCAACTTAACGAGGCCCTAAGCAACTTAGAGAGACCCTGTCTCAAAATTAAAAAAAAAAAAAATTTAAAAAGGACTGGGGGTGTGGCTCAGTGGTTAAGTGCCCCTGGGTGTAATCCCCAGTACTGGGAGGAAAAATGTTGATTGATATTAGGATGGGGAAGATAATCAAGGAGCTGGAGATAGCCTCGGAAGAAGTGGTGGTATTAATGTACCAATGGAGGTGTGTACAGAAATGGGGTGTTGATAATGGTGCAGGTGATGGGCAAGTGACAGTAATAGTCAAAAAGGTGGCAATGCTTGCTGTCTGCTAGCTAATAGGAGATGGTCCAGCATAGTAGTGAGGAGCACAGCCTGGTTTTGTCTTTGGATTATGTCATTTGCTGGCTGTGTGATCTTAGGCAAATTATTTAAGTGTTCTGTGCTTCAGTTTCCTCATCTGTAATATAGGGACACTAATGCCTACCTCCCAGAGTTGTTTTGAGAATTAAATGTTAGTCTCTGTAAGTTCTTAGAGTAGTGCACATAGTAAATGCTGTTAGTGACAACCACTGATACCATTGAGGAAGGCAGAAGAGGTGATGCTAATGGAGATGGTGTGATAAAGTTGATAAGGGTGAGAATAGAGATAGTAATAACAATGATTTGTTGAGCATGAACTATGTGCTCAACTATGTTGAGTCCTGTGCTGTTCTAAGCACTTTATATGCAGTGACTTGTTTAATCATTGCAACCTATGAAGTAGTTAATATTGATCTCCATGCTAAAGGTGTCAAAATTAGGCCTAGAGGGGTTAAAATATGTCACTGAAGTTAACCCAGCTAGGAACTGGTGGAGCTTCTGAGTCTGCTCTTAACCACTTGCCGGGTGGTGGTGATGATGGAGCTGGGGACGGTAAGGGTAAGTGCTGGGCACATGTGGAAGCAGGGTTGCAGGTGTTGGGAGTGGCAGTGGTGATGGCAGAGGGGAGGGACGGCAGCCCTGGTGGAGGTAATGGGGCAGGGGAAGGTGATGGGGCTTGTAGGGACAGTGAAGGCCTGTGGTAAGAACATCCATTGGCTGAACGCCCAGCAGGGCTTTGTAGTTGCTGAAGGGAGGCTCTGTCAAGTTTCTTAGGCTGGGAGTGAGAATTCCTGGCCTTCTTTTAGGTTCTGCTTTGAAAGCAGGACAGCAATGCCATCACTTTCTATCCAGCAGCTGAGGGCTTTAGGTCTCAGGCAGTGAAATGGGAAGGAAACCGATCTCAGGGGCACCGTGTGGGAGAGGTGTGGATTGGGGCTTCCCATTTGTCCTCCACCCCTTCCTGGGATTTGGCATCCCCTGACCCCTTAACTATCCAGTCCCTATGCTCCCTGCGAGTGCCTGATCTGTGCTAATAGAGCAGACAGCAGCAGAGGTAAGCTGCCCATCTCATCCTGGAACTCTGCTGGCCTAGCTTCCCAGTGCTGGCTCTGGGCTGCCTCTCGCTTGCTGCTGCGCTGAGCGGAAGCCTTAATAGAGAATCCGCCTCTGCGCCGCCGCTCCCCGCCCGCCAGCCCGTCCCTATTATCAGCACCATCAACGGCGGCAAATGACACTCTCGGAATCTTGACTCCAATCTGATGCCTGGTCCCCGGGGCCGCGGAGAGGCGCAGGCTGGCCAGGCTGGGGGGCTGGGGAGGGGATGTGCAGTAATAGGATGTGGCCGAAGATGGTCTATTAGCAGCGCTGTAACTGCTGATGAGCCCCCTCCCTGACCCCTTAGCGTCCCCATTCTCACTCAGTCACAGAAAGCGGCCTGGGGGGGGGGGGGGGAGGTGCAGGGAGGGGGCATCTGTGGGGTGTGGGGATGGACTAGGTCCAGACACCAGGCTCTCTTGGGGGACATGGGGGTGGGAGGGGGAAGCTGGAGAATGCTTTCTTCTGACTACGTGTCTAGGAAGAAGCAGAGTAGGCCTGCAAGGGTTCTGTTTGGGGGGAAGTGATTTTCCCTGTTTCTACCTGGGACCCCAGGTCTGGAAGGAGCCTCAGAGAACATCCCATTCAGGCTCCCTTCTTCAACCTCTTCTTGAACTCTCTCTGCTGTGGGATGTTCAAGACCTCCATCTGTCATCTGTCTCACTGCCAAGTGCTTCCTCATTTGGAGTCCTGATTGGTCTTTCTTGGTACCAAGGTACTGAGACCCTTTAAGGTCACTTACCTGCAACCAAGTCAACCTCAGTGTTTAGAGGTATGAGGTAAGGCTTCAAGTCAGCTTCCCTTGGTTCTCACTGTTCCTCTTGGCCACAGAGCTTCTGGTCTGTGTGTAATGCATGTGGAAATAGGCTGAGGACAGATGGATAAACCCACTACAGGGTAATGAAGAGGTAAGAGAATTTGTGAGAAAAACCTTGAGTGAGGACAATGGGCTTACCCCCTCATCAAGGGTCCTTGTTGAGAAAAGGGGATGACAAAATTCCTCAGTAGTCTGGGAAAACCAATGCTTTGGAAAGTCATGTGTTTGGGACTGGGGAATCTAGGTATAGTCTAATTAAAACCCTGTCTAAATTGGGCACTGTGGTGCATACCCGTAATCACAGCTACTTGGGAGCCTGAGGCAGGAGGACTGCAAGTTCAAGGCCAGCCTCAGCAACTTAGTGAGACCCTCAGCAATTTATGGAGACTGTCTTAAAACATAAAAATTTAAAAAGACCTGGGAGATAGTTCTGTGGGAAAGTGCCTTTGGGTTCAGTCCTTGGTGAACATCCCACCCCCACCAAAAAAAATCCCTCTATCTACACATACAGAACACTAAGGGGATGGAAGAAAATGAGGCCAAGTAGAAAATGAGCTTGGGCCTGGCTGTATGCACAGCACATCTAGGAGGGGTTGAAGGAAGGACTCTGTCCTGACCAGAAGGGTGCCTGGCAGGTTAGAAGCCTAAGCACTTGGGCCGGCCAGACGACAGTTCCCTCCTGGACTTTGCAACAGGAGAGAGGGGCTGGGTCTGCCTTAGCCAGGATCTCTGGGCCAGGGAGGAATGGGAGGGAGAGGCCACAGCCCCCTGAGGTCTGGGCCTCTGACCACGTCACTGAACTCAATCTGTTCTGCCCACTGCCTCCACCATGCCCCATAGTCCACAGGCCACAGACATCCAAGCTGCTTGCCTCTGCTGAGTGACTGCCCTCAGTGCCCCCAGCAGGGGCCTGGCCATCAGTCACAGGCTTGACAGTCCTCAGGGCTGGACATTGCAGCCTCCTGGGCAGGGCTGGATGTGGACCAGCAGATGGCAGGCAGCTGGGGACACCAACTTCTCACCTGTGCCCCTCTGATCTGTTCTGTCTTCCTTCATCAGATCCCTCCTCCCAGCCCCTTCATCCCCAATCTCTGGGTCACAGAGACTGTGCTGGCTCTGTTTTAGCCTCTTCCTGTGATAATCTCTTCTTTTCTTCCATCCCTTTGGGACCAAAAAGTCAGGATTTAGTCTGTGAAACCATCTTCCCAACAATTACCCCTGCCTCAGCCTGGCTATCTCCTTTTTCAGCTTATGGTGGAGAATTGGGGGACCCTGTGGCAGGGTAGCGTTTTTTAAAAACCAACTAAGGGCATCTGGAAGTGAGAAGAGGAGGTCTCGTATCATTGAGGGATTAAATATCCTGGGGGGGAGGGCAGGGGATGGGGGAGACTCTGGGGAGAGTGCAGTTCTTAGGTTCTGACAGCAGGGGGAGCCCGATCCTTAGTGACATATAGTTTTGTCTCTAGTCTCAGAATCCATAGCTGGAATTACTCAAAAGGGGTAAATGTGGAGTAAGTTGTGGGTGGGAACTTTAGGAGGCTCTCAGTAGGGGTAAGCCTTGTTCATCCCAGTCTCAAGTTGGCCCTGGATTGTTACTTTTTAAAGAATCTCTTATTTCAAAATAACTTTATCTGAAATCCTGCAAAAAGTTAAATGAGCTGGGGGCTTTAGACCCTTCGGGCAGGAGAGAGGAAGAAGGTGCTATGGTTCCTCTGGAGAGAGTCATCTCCACTGTCCTCAACCCTCATGAAGGTGGGCCATTTTGGGGAAGATGAAGGACAAGAGTCTTCCTGCAAGCCCATCTATAGGCAGTGTCCTTGACCAACAGAGCTCTCACACCCACACCAAATTAAGAAGAAAGCAAATCCAAGGCAAGCCACACTCAAGGCAGTCCCTGTAGACATCCTGTTGGTCATAGAGAAAGCTCAACCCATTTTATGTGACAGTTGTGACAATGTGGCAGTGGGTGCATTCATAAATAACATGTGCATGAGTGTGCACGGGTGTGTATATGTGTGTGTGTGTGAAATACAGAGTGAGAGTGTGCCTTCCCCCCATGCTTCAGAAGAGGCTGAACCTAGGGGTGAGGTCAACAAAACTATGTGGGACATTGACTCCAACCAGGTAGAATAGACCCCAGGGCCTGAACCACCACCTTCTTTGTCCTCAGTACCTGAAGGCTCACCATTAAAGTTTTGATCCTCAAGAATAAAGGTGCTGTCCCAGATTTGAATCACATCATCATTATTATATCTCTGTGATAGTTCAGCTTAATTTCCCAGAAAGGGCTTGGAGAGGACCCAGACATCTGGAAACAGGTTGACAAGGGAACCTTCTGAAGAAGACTGGACTTGATGGAGAGAGTTTTCAAATACCCCTGAGACCTGGGGTAGGCAAGAAGGATGGCTTGGAACAGTCATTTCAGGGCACACTGACAATTTCTTGTGCCTCCCAGTATACTGGGAACTAGAACTGAGATCCTCATCCTACCATATCCCTGCACCCCCAACCCCAAGCAGGCCACAGGAGGTTGGTAAATATCCTAATCAGATTAGTAGAGTGGAGCCAGCAGAGGCGATGGTGGGAAAATGCTCTGGGCTGGTTTGGCCCCCACCGCTCTCCTGGGAATCTAACCCTCTTGCCCTGCCCACTCCCTCCCCTGTAGACTCCAAAGCCATCCTGTTTCTTCAGTAGCCTCTGCTGGCCCCGGTGGCCCCTGCCACCTGGCTCTCTCTGGGTCTGGTGGAGATTGCTACATCCTGGGTCTCCTCAGCCTAGGAGAGAGATAGTGGCAAAGAGCCTAGCCCTAATGGGGCTGGGGGTGTAGCTTAGTGTAGAGTGTGTGCCTGGATAACCCAGCCCTATTGACAACCTGTCCCTAGGAAACTAGCCTTTGGAATGGTATGTCAGTATTCCAGGGTGGTCATGGGTAGAGGGAGTGTCTGGTGGAGGCCTGGATTTTTTAAAAAATTATTTTGTTAGTTGTAGATGGACACAATGCCTTTATTTATTTTCATGTGGTGCTGAGGACCTAACCTAGTGCCTCACACGTGCTAGGCAAGTGCTCTCCTGCTGAGCTCTGTCTCCAGCCCTGAGGCCTGGGTTTAATCAGGGTTGAGTCAGTCACTTCTCTTCTTAGCTCTCTGTATGGTCAGGCTGAGTACAGGGCTGGGCACACTGGGCACAGGGAAGTTTAATTAGATGGAATGGGGGAGGGGAAGAGTGAGCCAGAGGTGTCCTGAGGAAAAACTGGGCCATTGGGGCAGCCTAAGAAGGAAAGGGCTGGGAAAACAGGGGCTGGTGTTCTATGAGGTTGGATGTGGGGCACTGGGGCATGAAAGCTGGAAGGAGTGAGGTGGGGTTAAGGACTGGGGACCAAGAACCCAGAGAGGCAGACTGAGTGACAGGATTGGGAGGCTGGTGGGTGAGGCTGGAATGAGAAATGAGGAGCCAGAAGACTGGAGGCCAATGGGTTTGGGTCTGGAGTACACAGGAATGGGATGATATTGGGGATGGCTGGGGATTTAAGATGTTGAGGAATTTAGAAACTGGGAGTTAAGAACTGGAATATGGGGGAGGTTTGGTATCCAGCCTAAGAAGAAGTTGAGGTGTTTGGGGCTGAGGAACTAGGGACCAGTGGAGCTGAACACTGGAAGTGGAAGTAGAGAAACAAGTCCTCCTGCGTAGAGAGAGGTGTCCATGGGTGGACAGAAGGCAGTGCCCACAAGTCCTAGGCCAGGCTTCCCCACAACCCCTGTGGCCTAGCTGGGCCATGGGGGCGGGCAGCAGGCCTCTCCTTGTCGGGTTGTCAGAGCGGGTTAGGCTTGGGGAATTGGTTCTCTGGATCATCTCCTGGGAGCCAGCCCCTCCTGGCAGCTTTGTTTGGCGAAAGCGCAGGGATTAGCAGGGCTGCCCCCACACCACCTCCCGGCCGCCAGCTCCTGGCGCTTTCATCCCTGAAGGTCGCTAAAGCCGCAGTGCTTTGAGATTAGGCCCCACAAAGGGGCCCCTTGTGCTCCAGCCAAGCCTGGGGGCAGGGAGGGGAGGGGGTCCCAAGAACTCAGTGCAGGCCTAGCCCCTGAGACAAATCCTTCTCTCCCTCCCTGGTGCATCCCAAAGATTCCCCAGGCCAAAGGCAGAAGACCTCTCCCATCCCCCTGCCCCGAGCTCAAAGACTGTCCCCAGTGGAGCCCTACAAGGCCTAACCTGCCTCCCCTGCATGTCAACATCCACCTGTGGTCATCTCAGAGTGGAGATGGATGGGGCAGCAGGACAGGGACAGTTGGTGGAAGGGGAGTGCTGGCCCAGGGTAGAGGTAGAAGTAGGTCTAGATATAGACAGAAAGCACATCAGTCTAACTGTTCATTGAGCAAACAAGAAGACCAGCCAGAGCTTGCTGAGAGGAAGGGGCTTTTCCAGAATCACACCAAGTTGCTGGCACAGCTGAGGCAGGAATGTGGTGAGCCTCCCCTTCACCAGGTGTCTGAGCCCAGGCTGGCGGTCAGCAGGGTTCTGAATGGGGAGGGAGCAGTTTTGTTTTTGTGTTTCCTACGTAGACTACAGTGGTAATGGCATTTCATGTTTGGATTTCATGGGCCTGCCAAAAAGTGTTTTAAATGTGGGTTCCAGCATAAGTTGCCAGCTATTAATTTTGCCATATAAGGGCATAGAGGGAACACTACCAACTGCTGTCAACATCATTTCCTAAAAGAAAGGATATTTTGGCATCAAAAAACTAGCAAAGACATTATCCCAGAATAGAGAAGATAGAGCTTCAAATTGAATTGATGCAGCTTTATGAAAAATTTCCTACCAAAAATCTTATTTTATTTTTTGGTATTTGGGTGAAATGTCTCCTGGGACAGGAGACCTTGAAGAGGGTGCCTGCCACAAGGGGCTGAGAATCCTAGAGGTCCTATGCATCTAGGTCTCCTGGATTGAAACTCTGCCTACCCCTTCATGCCAGGGCTGGGTGGGTGGGGGTAGTTTTGGAGGTCTAGCATCTAGCACTGGAAAGGTGGGGGGAAGTGTTCTGGATACTAGACTGTTGGACCTTGCAGCTGGGACTGCAGATTTGGCCTTGGCCTCCCCATTGCCAAAGAGACTTAGGAGGAGGGAGAACAGGCAGGCCTGACTGCGGTCGATAGAGGGAAATTTCTTCCTGTCCTCTTGCTCATAAAATGTTTGTGGCCAACATATTGCACAACATTCCCAGAGAGGCCACAAAAGGCAGTGCTGGGCTGGCAGGGTCAAATGGAGCTCATGGAACCCAGCCCCTTTAATCAGCCCCCAGCTGGGTCACCCCTGGGGCTGGTGATATGAAGAGCTCAGGGTAATTGGGGTGATGGTAGATATATGGGATTAGTAGGAGGAACATCAAAGGTGCTCAATAAGTCCTTTGTGAGAAAGTGTCCACAGGGAGGGGGCTGCTAATGAGAGATAAAAACTGATAGTATTAGCTGATATTTATGTGGCATTTACCACCTATCAGGCACTGTGCTGAATTTTAACTCATTTAGTCTCTAGAACAACCCTAGGAAGTATGGCTATGTGATTACTTCTCCCATTTTACAATAAGAAAACTGAGGCACAGAGGTTAAGTGACTTGCTTAAGGTCATGACCAGTAATAGAGCCTGAATTTGAACCTAGGCAGTCTGGTTCCAGTGTCCATGCATTATTTACTATGGTTGCTATACTGCTATACTGTGGTCCTAAGCAAGGTTTACCTCTGAGTTCCCACTGTTACCTGGTCATGCCCTCCCCACTGCAGGAGAGTTCCAAGGTTTTCCTGGGGTTTGAAGCCATCAAGAGGTGCTCATCATCTTATAGATGTGGGGTAGAAAGGAAGTGTACCCTTGCTTCATTGTGGTGACTTAAAAATATATGTCCAGAAATTCTCTGGTACATCTTTTGAGAGGTGGAGCTTAATTCTCTTCTAGATTGTGGGTTGGACTTAGTGACTTATAATGAATGGATATGATGAGATGTCACTTTTGAGAATAGATCATAAAAGACCACAGTTTCTGTAAACTACCTCCTCTCCTGCTTCCCTCTCTTTCTGCCTTTCTCTCTCTCTCAGATCTCAGCCACCAAAGAAGAAGTCCAGGTTATCCTGCTGGAGAGATCACATGGAGGAGAACTGAGGCACCTCAGCTGACAGCTAGCATCAACTGCCAACTATGTGAGTAGGCTTTCCTAGAAGGAGCCCTCCTGCCCCAATCAAGGCTTGAGATGATGTAGCCCTGACCAATAGCTTGACTGCAACCTCCAAAGAGACTCAGAACCACTCAGCTAAGCTGCTCTGAATTCCTGGCCCTCAGACACTGTGAGATAAATGTTTGTTGTAAGCCTCTAAATTTTGGGGTAATTTGTTAAGTAGCAATTGACAACCTGTACACTTGGCTAGTCTGGTGTGTGTATGTGTGTGTGAGTGTGCGTGTGTGTGTGTGTGTGTGTGTGTGTGTGTGTGTGTGTGTGCGCGTGTTGCTAGGGATTAAACCCAGGACCTCATGTATGCTAGGCAAGTGCTCTACCACTGAGCTATACCCCAGCACATTGGCTAGTCTCATTGTCTGGAATCTCACCATTAGAACTTTGACCTATGGGTGGGCTAATTATTCTTTCCCTCACAACTGTCCTCAACCCTGAGATAAATAACAACCAAGCTACAGATCCCATCTTCAGGCTATCTCCATTCCTTTCCTGTAGTGGCCACAGCTGCGTTTGGGGGAACTCTCAGTATCTTCCAACCTCTTTTCAGAGGCCCTTAGCTGACCACTGATCCTGAAGTTAACAAAATGCGACTGTGCACATCTCATTTTAGAGTGTGTACGTGTAAGTATGTGAGAACATGGAGTGGGAGGTACCTGTGTTAGTGGCCTTCATGTATGTTATAGTGGCCTTCATGTCACATGCATTCGTATACCTGTGCATTTGATTTGTGTTCTTGGTGGGAAGGGGTTTATGGACAGCTCTATTTCTGAGTGTAGACATATATGAGAAGGTGGTTGTTTGCACGACAGCTTTGTTAGGGTGGGGGCCCATGTATTTCATTTATATATCTGTGTTTTCTGCTTCTAGAATATGTGCCTGGGTTTCCATGGGCAGGCATCAGCCCTGGGAGTGCCTGAGAATGGTTCACAAAGGGTTAAGGGAAACAGGCGCCGCCATAACTCTTAATCATAGCTTTGCAAGCTTAGCCAGTGCCCCTGTTGAAAAATGTTTCAAAAAGCAAAATAAATGATCTTTTAGTTACAGAAGTATTGATTTTGCCCACATCTAGTAATAAAGAGCAAGTCACCTGTAGCTAAAACTCTTGTAAAATATATTTTATACTCTAATAGTCTGCAGATAGAGTCACCCGCTGAGCACAGATGACAAATCTCCCCAGCGCGGCCTGCGCCCCCCATATTTCACGTCAGGGACGCAGTGGTGGCGCAGGCAGCGACAGAGCTGGGCCTCCCCGCGGGTGAAGTCGGTGAAGTCGTGGCTTGGTTGGCCAGAAGAAAAGAAAAAAGCCAGGTTCCTGGAACATAGTCCATCCCCCTGCCCCCGCCCTGGGCCCTCAACACCAACCAGGGTCTTGATGGAGGCTCAACTTCCCTGTAGACAGAGTACCCCTTAGAAGGAGGCTCTCAGAACAGGGCCATGTCTCTTCCCACCACTCAGTTTCAGAGGCTAGTCTGGGAATGCTGAAGCTGAATTTAAGAGAAGTGGGTGGGGATCCTTCCTGGCTGGAAGGTCAGTTACCCTAGGTGTACATAGGTATGTCCACATTTGTGCCTCAGTTTGGCCTCTCCAAGGCTTCCATCTACACACAAAAGGACACATGTAATCCCCAAGGTACACATGTACAGGGTAATACCCACACACACTCACAGGGAAACACTTGACTTCCCCCATGTACGCATATACACACGTACCACACTTGGGCCTTATGCACACACAGTTATAATACACTCAATAGCTCCCCTAGCACATATCCAGTTCATTCACATAGACTGGCCTTTCATCTAAAGAACCAGGCCACATCCACTGTACCCAGAGAATTCCTTCTAGAAATAGGCTTTCTGTCTGAAAAGACCAAATAGTCACTCTGGTTTGGGGATTGGAATGTGTACCATACTTTTCTCCCTCATAATGAATGTATAGATACAGCCCCAAATGCACCCATGGCACATTTACCATTCCCCACTCCTCATTGCAGGTGGGAAGGGAGCTTAGTGGGAATACCCAGGTCTCCTGGCCTCCTTTACATCCCAGAGTGGGGTGCAGGCAAAGCTGAAGCCCAGGCTTGGGAGGCCACACAGGTGTCTCTCCTTTGCTTTTACCTGCTGTGTGACCCTGAGAAAATCTCTACGCCTCTGTCTTCACCAGGCCCAACATATTTCCTTGGCATCGTGGCCTCCTGCCAAAGAAGGGCCACTCAATTCACCGTCCCTAATCAGGGCAGCCTTGGAGAAGCCAGGATGACCTTCTACCTTCCTCACCTCTGTACCTTCTAGCAGGCACCCTGTCATAAACTCTACTGTGAAGGATCCGCTCCACAGTCCCCATTTGGCATTGGGTAAGTAGTGGGGTGGGATGCCACTCCAGCGCACCCTCCCCACCCCAAGAAAGCTTATGGGAGGCGGGCAAAGTTGCCAGAAGAAAAACAGTATGCTCAAAAGCACTATAGGAGAATACCCCCATTAACAGGAAATAAGTAGGAGTTTCCAATTGCTGCTGGTGGGAGGGCAGGTGGAGGAGAGAGAAGAAGAGTAAGAGCAGAAGTGGGGAGACCCGTTGGGTGTAAAGAGGAGGTGAGCAGATAGCACAGGTAGTCTGGAGATGGAGAAGGCCTGGAGCTGTGGTAGTGGCGGGGCAGGGCAGACCTGGAGAGCCGGAGGGGTGGGAGAGGGATGGAGCAGGTAGTAGCTTGAACTCGGGGAGGAAGGAACATGCAGGCAACTAACAGTGTGTGTGTGTGTGTGTGTGGGGGGCGGGTGTTACTTTTGGGTGGTCGGAGGGAGCCAAGAGCATGCAGGGGCATCTTTGAGTGGTGAGGGGCAGTAGCCTGCCAGAGAGGGGACAGAGCAGGTAGCTGCCCTGCGCTGGGATTGGCGGTGGGGGTGAGGGGGTGGGGAAGGCTCTTTAAGCGGCGGCCGCGCTAATAACCTGTCCAGGAGATGGCTCGTGGCAAATTGCTTTGTTAGTCTTGTCAGCGCGGCCGGGGCCGCCGTCAGCGCGCGCCATGGATCAAGATGATGAATCGCCGCGGACCGCGCAGATGCGGGCGGCCCGCGGCCGGGCCCCGGGGTAGGGGTGGGCGGCGGAGGGGGCCGCAGGGGGCCGGCCGCTGCCATTAACTCCCGAATTAGCTCTAAGCCGCCCACCACCCAACTACTGTGCAGAGAGCGCCAGCCATGGGTCGGGAGCGGTCGAGGCTGGGGAGAGACTCGCGCCCCCACCCTGAACCTGGACCCAGGCCTCCCAACTCCTCCAGGGCTCCTGTGGACGCCGAGGAGAGTGGACTGCCCAGGAACGGCGTAGGAGGGACAAGGTCTCCATTGCTTTCCGTACCGCAGCTGGGTGTTCTGGCTCTTGGAGAGTATCCCATGAAGCGGAAGGTGGGGAGGACGCCTGGAGAGTGGCCCCACGTAGATGTTCTCTCACCGGTGCAACCCCTGCGCTGTGAACTGCTAGGGAGGCTTGGAGTTCTCTTTGAGTGTGTGTGTGTGTGTGTGTGTGTGTGTGTGTGTGTGTGTGTGTGTGTGTGTCTGTGGTGTGTGTGCGCGCGCGCGTTGTGAGTGGGTAGGGGATTTGAGTTTGGCATTGCTACTTTAGACCTAGCTCAGAGACCAGAGATGGTGGGGCTGGGACCTGCTCTGGGACCACAGGGGGACTTGGGCCCTCACTTCCCAGATCTTTCAGGGAAGTGAACTGGGACCCAATGTCCTTGAAGTTGGTAGGCCAACTGGCACCTGTGAACACACGTTTTTCTAAGTTCTTAAATTAACCCATCCACTCTTGATCCTCTTTAGAAACATCTCCCTCCCCAAACACACATAAACATACACACACACCTAGGAATTTATAAATACAATCCACATAAGCACAGACTCTGTTCACGTTTACGTATATTTAAATGCACACATACAAAACAGTTAAACAAATATGAATATATATGTATATATTCATAAAACACATAACACAGGATAATGAATTTGAGCAAATATACAAGCATATCCAGAAATGCACTATGGCCTTCTCTCCCTACCCAACAACCTAGGATAGTCTACTGGGGGTGGATCCACAGGGGAAGCATTTCTCTTAAGCCCTTCGAAGCTGCCCAGGGAAGGTGGGTGGGGAGCTCCAGCAGCAGTCTTGAAGGCCCTGAACCATTTCCATTTCTTAGCTCCTGTCTAGACGGTGGCATTTTCAAAGTGGTTTTGTTAAACCAGTACAACCCACCCACATTGTGGCAAACAGCTTCTTACTACTGCCCCAGGCTTCCCTAAAGGACTTGTTCCCTATCCTACTCTCCTTTCCTCCTGGGCTTTCCTTTCCAGCAATTGAGCTTGCCAGGGATTTTTGTGCCCACTTCTGCTGCCCTACTCCACCCCCACCCCACAGCCTAGGAATCCACAATCAACCCAGAATCTAGCCCCTGGGCCACGATGTCTGTGGAAGTTAGTAGGAATGGAATGTGAGTGCATGACAGCATATCTCTATCCATGATATCCTCCAGTATATCCTGTGTGTCCCTTCAAAGATGGGTCTGGCCTGGTAATATGGGTTTCTCCAGGTGTTCAGGAATCTGAGTTTTTATGGTGCATATAATGAGGATCAGGGGCATGCTGGCTATCCAGCCATCACCTCCAGTCCTAGGATAGTTAGCACTGATGGGGGCCTTGGCAGAATGAGAAAAGAGGCAAGCAAGACTCAGAGCCTATGTGGCAGACAGGTTCCTTTCAAGAACAGGTGCCTAGTTGGATCTTACCCCCTGGGGTCTTCCACCAGGTGACAAAATATGTCCTATCTGCAGTCACCTGTTCCCTAGTTTGGTCAGGTCTGGCCCACCCAGGCCCAGGAGTCATCACCCTTCAGCCTGTCCACTGACTCCTGTCCTGAGGTGGAGAACTAGGGAAGGATGGGCTGGAGTTGGGTCTCTGGGCAAAGAAAGATGATGCTTGCTTCTACTGGAAGAGGGGCCCCTGTAGGAGCAAGATTCCTCTTGAGGGCAGGGCCCCCTCTCAGCAAACCTTCCTGGCATACCAAGTAAGGATGGCCAGGACTACACCTATGATACAAGGAAAAGACTGTAGGGTTCTATGCCCATGTCTCTGTGTGTGATCCAATGACTGTATGTGTGTGCGGAGGGCTATTTATTGTTTTTATTGTATTTATGTGGATTGTATTCCAGAATGATCTGTGTTTGTGCTTGTGCGTGGAGGGCAGCTGAGTTGGAGGCACAGTGTCCTTTCCATCATATCCCCAGCTGTGGAGTTCCAGTGACAGTCTTGATCATCTAAGCCAAAGAGGCAGGCTCCCCTCCCCTCTCCTCTCCTCTCCTTTCCTCTCCTCTCCTCTCCTCTCTTCTCCTCTCTTCTCCTCTCCTTTTCTGTCCTCTCCCCTCCCCTCCCCTCCCCTTCCTTTCCCTCTCCACCCCTCCTGCACAGGGCCAGGATCCCTGAAGAGAAATTAAAAGGTTATTTAAAGCTCCCGCCTCCGCCTTTCTTGTCCCTTTAAATCGAGCCTAAACGGTTTTGCTTTGGCAGAAGAAATCTTTTCTGGAGCTTTGGGGGTGGGGGTGGGGGATCCTGGTGGGAGAGAAGGGTCTAAGCAGCCTAATCCTCTTACCGCCCCCTCCTCTTCCCTCCCCTCCCTTCTGAGTCCCCCTCCCAATCCCTGCTTGAGGCACCCAGCCCCTAACTGGCTGAAGATCGACCCCGACCCTCAAATCTGCTGGTGGCCCCTTCTGCCCTACCCAGCCCCAAATTCCTGACCCCCTCGACCTAGCCTAGGACATGAAAGTCTGCTGGCAGTATGACCAGCCCCCAAGAAAACAGCCCAGATCCCAGGAGTTTTGCTTATAGACCAGAGGGGTGCTAAAAGCAGGGATCAGCTGTCCTAGTCCCAAGTGTGAGACTTTGTGCCTACTCTGTGTTCAGCTCCTCGGATTATAACTAGGCTTGGGCTGAAAATTGCACAAGGATTCGTTAAACACACAAAAGAAATCCCACAGTTACATACGGTCTTGGGAGCATCGTTCACAAGGATACACTCCACACGCAAATCACAGTCACAGCTATCAAGGCCAAAGGCAGGTTGCACGGGTGTCTTAGAGCAGGGACCCACCCCACACCCAATTTGACCAAGAGCCTCTCAGACCCCCCACACATTCGCATACACAGGGCCTCCCAGACACCCTCTGGCAGTGTGAGTGCAAACCTGCCCTCTTGGGCACACCTCACACACCTTTTGCAAGGCCGGGTCTGGCCTGGCTGCAGAGCAGGCTCCAGAACGTCCTCTTCGGGTGAACCGGTTGCACCTGGAGGGAGCAGGGCGCTGACAGGAACCGGAGAACCCTAGTCCGGGATTTTTTCCCACGTGGGCCACTTGTGTTTGTCTGCCTCCCTTCTCCCTCTGACAGGTGACTGTACTGTATGTGAGGTCGAGTAACAAGCCTTTACCCTCCCAGCCTCTCCGAGGGGCATCGTGCTGTCAGACAGGTGACCGGCTGCCAGGAGCGCCACCCTATCTGGGCCAAATGTGGGCGGTGAGTTCAGAGTGCGGGTTGTAGGGTGGGGTGGTGGCGCTGGAGGCGACTGCGTTGCTGTGGGGTGGGACCGAGAGGGAGAAATGTGTGTGTGCGCACAGCTCTGAACCAACCTTGAAGTGACAGTGGGGTGGGAGTCACTCAGGGCGACCCCATGGACACCGCAACACACTCCAGGGGTCAAACTCACTGGGAGACCCGGGAGGGGGAGGTTTCTCAGGGCCTCTTCTAGCCCCAGGGATCCATTTGCGGCTTCTGCAGGCGGGAAAGAGGCAGAAATCCCGGGACAGAAGCCAGGCACTGTGCGGGAGGTGATGGACTTGAGGCCGGACCCACATATCCACCGAAGGTGGGACTACAGCTGCCTAGGCCAAGAGCTGCGCTGCAGCACCGGCGAGGCGGGGCGGGGTGGGGGGGGGGGGTGGGAACGGCGTGTGATTGGCAGCCACCCGGGCCATTAGGAAACGCGCGGGCCCGCTCAGGGCGCCCGGGAAACGCTGTTTAAAACTCCAGTCCTGGCCGCCGCGCGCGTAGATGGCAGCGGCGGCGGTGGCGCGGGCCGGGGAAACCAGGTGCGAGCGGGCGGGGCTGGCGCGGCAGAGCCGGGAGAGGCGTGGGGACGGCTTAGGCGGGGAGGACGCGGACAGTGAGCTCCGGGGACCGCGTTCCCTCTTAAGGTCCTGCAGTCCCAGACTCATTGGGTGGATCGGAAAGTTTGCAGGGGACCAGAGACGTGGAGACAGACATCGCAGGGACAAGAGGAAGTGGAAGGGCAGACAGAAAGATAGTCTGGGGAAAGACAGGGAGATACACAGGGAGAGACTAAGGGAGTGACACCCAGGGCTGATAACCGAGTCAGAGAGCTAACAGCCCCGGGAGACAGAAAAAGCTCGAAATTCCTATGCCAAAAGAGAGGGGAGCGAGCCGTGGGCAGAAAAGCGCCGAGGCGGAGACGGAAGCCTCGGCCCGCGGAGACGCAGGCACCCGCAGAGAACGCTTCGGATCCGTCACGGTTTTGCCTCATTTGGAAGATATTACTTCGCCCCTGGAAAAAAAAATAAATACAAAAAAGGTTTGGATATTAAACGGAGACAAATCCTTCTCAGTTTGGAAGGGGCGGCGGCGGGGAGGGGGTGGCTGGGGTAATGCGGAGCAGATGCGGCCCGGGGCGTCGCAGAGCCCGGGCCCCGGGGCTGGGGAGGGGGCGAGGCCCGCAGTCCAGGTCCCCGCAGGGGGAGCACAGGGACCGCCCACACCTCCCCAGTTTCGCTGTCTTCGCGGACCATGCGGTGCCTCGGGCGTTGCTGGTGCTCCTGCTCTGGTCTCGCCCGCGCGGATCCCGCTCAAATTCGGCTGCCACCGAGGGTGCCTTCTTTCCCCGGATTGCGACTCTGCAAGAATTATCCAGTTGGGGTGGTTCGTCGTACTGATAGCCTCTGCCTTCTTACATGCGGCCTCAGGCTAGGGTCCTCCAGGTGGGTGTTTAGGGCACTGAGGCCTTAGTTCCCTGGAATTCGTTTTGCCTCCCGCGGCCTCAACGGGAGTGGGTCCGGCGAGCTCCAGCGGAGAACGCAGGCTAGCCAGCCGCTCTCGCTGAGTTTGGGGGCAGGGAGTAAGGGGTTGGGAGGACTGCTAGGGTCTCTCTTTTCTGGGCCTCTCACGACGGGTGGCCATAACCCAGTCCTGGACGGCAGTCAAGCGTCCTAAAGAGATGTCCTGGGCATCCCTGGTTGAACTTTCTTGTTGGACTAGTGAGGACTGAGATTCTGCGCAGCAGCCGCGGTGATCTTGGCGGTGCATTTAGGGAGCTTGACAGATACTTCCCCTCCGTCAAATTCTAACCTAATCTGGGACCCCAACTTCTCCTGGATTCTAGCCTAACTCCCGGTGCGAGGCTATGGGTTCTTCAGGCTTGTGATTTGTTGGAGAAGGTAGTCCCAGATTGGGGTGGAGAGATTTCGAGATCCGCGGCCTTTTCGCCTTCTATCGGAGTTTGGAATCCCCGCAAAGCTGGGAACCCGCGGGGTCTGGAGCACAGAGTCAGCGCAAGTTCTACCGGGAGTCCAGGAAGGTCTTTTTCGTTTTTAGAAGACGATGGAAATCCTGGGTCTGCTGGGCCGATGCTGGTTTTCTGGAAGCTGGTTGGGTTTGGGGACGTCGGGGAAACAGGGGCGCGTTAGTGACTTGATGGGCCTTGGGGGAAAGAGTCTCTTCATTCCGCTAAGGTTGTATGGGTCGCAACCGCGGACCTTGTGCAAGTTCCCATTTGCCGTCGCAAGTGCGGGTGTGGGTGATGGTGATGGAGGCAAGTGTCCTTTTCCCTGACTAATGCTCCTGATCTTGTGCGCTGCAGGCGGGTTGGCTGGGCCAGGCGACGTTTTAGAAAGTTCCGTGTCCTATTCGTTTTAGATGGGGCGAAGTTGGGATTGTTTTCGATTTTTCGGGGATGCTCGTTTCACTTCTGTGCTTCTCCCAGGCTCCCCAGAAAGGGAAAGGCACTCTGGCCTAAGGATCAGTGAATTTAGTCCCCACTTTCCCTCTCCGCCAACCAGCTGTGCTTATGTATGTGTGTAGGCGGTCAGAAAAAATCGAATTTGCTGCCTAGTGAGAGCAAATTATCCAGATAATTGGCTCAAATTTCTCTCCTCTGTGGTCGGGGTAGACGCAGTCTTTGGACAAGAAGCTAAACATCGCTACTCAGGAAAGGGGTGAACACCTTACTCCTTACTCCACCCCCACCCCCCACCCCGGCAGACCTTGAGGGCGGGGAAGTCATGCAAGGAGGCGGGAACCTGTCTTTGACCTCACAGACCCTGTGTGGAAAGCGGAACAGAAGGCCAAAAGTGGAAAAGAAGTGGAAACCCGCCCCGGGCGAAGGCCTCAGCGAGGGCGAGCACTACCGGCCTTGGGATGGGTTGTCTCGGAAGGCAGGCTCACACGTCATCTTCATGGGCAATGGGTGAGTGCCTCGGAGACCATTAAATCCTCCTTCCTTCCATACTGCATACTGCCAATCCCTGTGGTCACCAAATCGGAGCCCGTTTCTCTGATCTAAGAAGACATAACTTGCTTTGGATTGGGTCTACAACATCCATACACACACTGCAGATCTTGAGCAGGAAACAATTTCCACCTTACCCTTGGTAAGAAATCATCCTGGTTCTTGCTGCCAGTCCCCTGAAGGCCAGACTTCTAGAGAGTGACTGTTGGGATTGGACCATTGAACCTCCCAGCTAGACTGTGGGTTCTGAGGGTAAGGGGGAGAACCAGAACTAGGGATGCAATCCCCCATCTCTGAACCAATTCAGTGCTGCCAAATGCGGGGGGAAGAGGAAGTCTAGAGATTGATTGCCACGCAGAGTCGGATTCATGGGTTAGTCAACCTAGCCATAGATAGCACATTCAGATAAGCTCAAGTAAGAAGTCACACAGTCAGATCTGCTGGACATGCACTCACAGAACTCCTTGGTAGAGTTCACACAGGTTAAAATCAAACGGACACTCAATGATACCTCATTAGTCCGAGGTGAGGCAGCCCAAGGGTCGCTCGTGTACACTTTCGCCCAAACATCTGTAGTCCCTATTCTTGCCACCATCTCGGGACCCGCTTCTCACTCTCCGTGTCGGGTCTGGTCCAGGCTGAGGCAGCCTCCGTCTCTCCCACGTTCCCATTCCCCGCCCCCCTTCAGCCCCTTCCTCACGGTCCCGCTCGGCCGCCCCGCGGTGCCCATGTAAATGACAGCAATAAATATCTAATCAAGGCCCGGGGCGACGCCGCCGCCGCCCGCCAAAGCCCATTACCGAACCGGCGGGCGAGGTAGGGAGGGGTGCTGGGGGGTGAGTTTCGGGCGGGTCTGTTCTGGCCTGCACATTCATTCTACACTGAGTACCCCTCATCTCTGACCTTGAGCGAATCTCAATTTCCCCTTCTGTAGGAAGGGCACCGAGCTGGGATTTCTCATATCTTGTCCGATCCTCTCTCCATCCAGCGGTCGCTCTGTTTTGAAACCCGTCGCTGTTTCGTAACCCGACGGTTCTTCTGACAATTTATTTGATTCGCGTCCCACTGCTGCCTGAGGGGCGGATATCCCAGTTTACAGCCCCCTAATCCTAGCTCCGGTGGCTATGGCTCCGACTCTTATTTGGACTTTAGCTGGGTTTTGGCCATCAAAGGAAAAAGTTCCTTGGATTCTTGAGCATCAGGCCGGAGCGCCTTCCCAGATAGGGTCACATCTTCCTACCTGTCCACCGCTTGCTGTAGGCGCTGCTTCAAAGTGTGCCCCGAGGTCACTGGAGCCTACAGGGTCTCTCGGCCCCTTCCAGACTCCATGATTCCAGACGCCAGGTTTTGTTTGCGTCCTCCCATACTATCTGTACGTCTGTCAACTGTGTGCAGGGTACGGGGACCTCTTTCTACGTCCGCGCCGCAGACCCTTCCTCCGAGGTCCTCTGGTCTCTTGAAGGCCCTGACTTGGGGGACTGGAGCATCTTCTACCCAGGGACTGTACAGTCTCTGTTGTGGGGCCGGCCTCCATCAGGGTCTGGACAAGCCCAGAGCGGCCCATCTGGTCTCTGCAGGACTCCGGACCAAGGCAAACTCTGGGGGCTGAGCTGCCTGCTCAGTATCTGGGAGAGATCGAAAATACCCTGGTGCCCGACCCTACTCCTGCTTCGTCTCAGCTAAATCCAAGTCTCATTGGTCTTCCTCTCCTGCGCTCTAGCTGCCTCTACCGAAAAGGAAGCGGAGAATCAAGCAATTACCCCTACAGCTCTACTTCCAGCCTTACGCCGGGGGCCCTGCGCCTTCCTTGCCACCAACTCGCTTTCAAGAACCAACGCTGGACTGGATTCGAGAAAACAACGGGAAAAACCGGCCTCTTCCATCTTCTTTCCCTCCTCTGATTACATCTCACTGCTTTTCTTTCCTTTTCTTTTTTTTAAAACTAACTTCAGCTGCCTGCTTTCTTTGCATCCCCAACATTAAGGACCTCGGAAAATCGAGAACTGTAGGAAAATCCAGGACTGTAGTAGGAGGGCCCTCCCTCAGTCTCGGCCCATTAGCCTGCGGGGGGCTAATTACCCCAATTAGCGGCTGATTTATAATTAATGGCTCGGACCGAGGGATAATTGGATGTTAATGGATAACAGTTTGTGTAGGGAGCTAAGCGCCAGGGTTTCTCAAGGGGGCAGCGGGGCCGGGTTCTGTCTTGAGACAACCCCTATCCTGGAGATCTCTCTGTTGGCGCCCTCCTTCATTTCTGTTAGCTGAGAGAGAAGGTGAAATTCTCCTTTAAGGAATTTACCAACTCTAGGTACCTGTTGTGGAGTCTAGCACCCCATTTGGTCTGACCCTGGTAAAGTCACACACCTCAAGCCCACCTGCCTACTCGCCTTCATTCCAATTCCAGGACCATTCTGGAGGTCTTCAACTGAGCCTGAAGGAGGATGACAGATTCTTCTACCTCAATGGCTCATCCCTCCCATTATGGATCAGTGTGGGGCTAATGGTAGCAATGTGGGTGTCAATGCCTATATCAAATGCCACTGGGGGAGCATGGTTAAGGTGATAGCAATAACCAGGACCCAGTGTGGAACCAGGTCAGGACTCAGTCTGTGGCAAGTTGAGGGCCACAGCTATGGCCAGAAGGTGGCTTGGTTTCTGGTGGGGACACTGGGATTTCTTTGCTTGGTTAGGGCTTGTAGGCAAGGTGCAGAGGAGATGCTGGTCATTGATTCACTCAGTTCTGGGCTCTGCTGCTTTTCTTACATCTCTCAGAGCTAGTCTTCCCCTATCTAGGACATCTGACTATCTGCAATTACCCTTTAATCTGAGCTTCTCAAACTGGAGCTCATGACACTACCACAAAGTCTATCACATGACAAGGAGTGGCACCATCTTTAATTGTAGAATGTCTAATGGCTCCTATTCTGAGTACTGAGTATTGAGTACTGTCTGGGGAGCCAGACCCTGCCCTGGAGGGGCTGTGGGTTAAGAGCTCTAGAGGACACTGTGTTCATACTTTGGAGTTAGACTCCCAGGATTCCATCCTGGCTCGTCTGCTTAGCTGTGTGACTTTGGGCAATTGACTTTACCTCTCTGTCTCTCAGTTTGCTTATCCGTCAAATGAAAATTGTGAGGTTGTTTTGGGAATTAAATGAGGTACTGCTTGTCAGGTTTCTATGAGAATGGTTGGTAGAAATAGTTATTCTATTTCTGGCAAACAGCAAGCTACAATTTGGTGAAATAGTGTTATAAAAATTTGAAGAAGTTACCTAACCCAACCTGGGGTACCAGGTGGAGGCTTCCTGGAGAAGGGTTGCTTAATCCTAGTGTAAAGAATCATGGGTTCTCCAAGTGATGTCATGATGTGGTGACAATATTCCCAGAGAAGGAAGAAGCACATGGTAGCTTTGGAAGATCATGCTGCATTGGTGGGTGGGAGGCTGATGGTGCGGTGGATTAGGCGGGAGGAGGAAGATGATGAATTTGGATACCCATCTTTCAAGAAAATTTGACTTTGAAGGTACCAGAGAACTGAGAGATGAGTTCGTTTGTTTCAAATGGGGGCAACAGAAACAGGTTTAAATGTGCACTGACAGAGGCAGTGGAGATAAACGTTGACAACCCGAAGGAATGGGTGGATGTGTCCCAGATTCTTCAACTCTTAGACACCCAGAAACAAGCGATGCCACAATTGTAGTTATTAGCTTGTTTAAGCATCTCTCTCTCTAGAGTGTCTGCTTGGCTATCTCCTGTGGTCTTGCTGACCTCATTGACTCACTGAATTGTTGATACCCTGCCCCTCTGCAAAGTGGGGAGCCTAGAGTTGGGGCAGGAGCCCTGGCCTGCTGTTCCTGAGTTCATGTATTCACATTCTTATGTCTGCCTGAGTAAAGGTACTTTTGAACTCCAAACTACTAGGTAGGCCTATAGAGGTCCTTCTCTTCAGAGGGTCACTGTAGAAACTCCAGGGCTAAAAGGCAGAAGTACTTCTCAGGGAAGGAGGTCCAGGGCAACAGGCTACCCTCAATTCTTCTTTCTGCCATTGATATCCAGGGCTTCCCTCACTGAGGCCTATCTCTTGGCCACATGCTGGACAATAAATACCAGATAGATCCTCAGAGACTAGGTTCCCACCACTTATAGCTATGGGATGTTGGGGAGAGCACTTATCTTTCTGAGTCTCAGTTTTCTAACCCATATAATGGAGATAATACTACTTAACTCCTGGGGTTGTACTGAAACTTACTGGGTGTGATATACAGAATGAATAGAACAGGACTTGGCTCATGGCGAATGTCCAATGGAAGGTAGCCATTGTTGTTCATGAAGTGCTGTACCTCACCATGCCTTGAAAACAAACAAGGAGAGAAGTCACTCAGAGACTGTTGGTTTCTTCCTTTCCTGGTTTCTTTTCTTAAGCAAAGTTGTTCTGCCTTGTTCCTCACTGTATGGGAACAAGAAGAAACTGAAGGAGAACTAAAAGTTCAGAGAAGGAGAGGGTGATGGGATTGGCCTGTGGGGTAACTGAGCTGGGTGTGACTGAAGGAAGGGTCCACTTTCCTTTTAATCAAAGACGCCTTGCATATGGTTTTCTGGCAGTGCTGCTGTTAATTTATAAAAAATGTCCCCTAATAAAATTCTGCTTGATTCTTCGATTGGCTGGGCATTAGGCCGCAGCCAGCAGCGACGCGGGGACATAACGGATGCATTTGCAGATTTGGAAAATTAAAGCCATCTATATGGCGCCTGTGGCGGGAGATCCGCCGATCTGCTTGCTTAATGAAATATAAAGATTCTTTTAACCAATGTAAGCACAATTCGACAGCTTGTGAAACGCGGCCGCGCCATGATGGATGGCTCTCCTGGCTCGCCAGGAATTGCGGGGCGGCACCTTTTAAATATATAATTGATTCTGTTTGGAATGTGCAGTGGGCTGAGCCCATGCAGGACTCGGCCTGGGGCCTGGAGTGCAGGATCCCTGTTTAGAGACTCCTGTAGGCCCTAGGCCCTATAGGGCTTCTGCCTGGGCAGCTTCTCTGTGGAGCCCACTAGCACTCAAAACTGGATGTGGATGGGGCTCCAGCTGCTGGGCCTGGTTGAAGAGTCTGGGGGTGGGGGATTAGCTTTAGGTTCTCCCTGTTGCTGGGAAAGAGCACACTGGGCAGGGGTCCCACAATGCAGGCACAGAGGAGGTGGGGAGACTGGAACTCTGAGTTTCCATTCTTCCCCATGGACCATACTGGGCTGTGGTGGCCCTGCCTCCCTCATCATCTCTTGTACTAAAATTCTTTCTCATCCATTCAATATTTCTTATCTACTAAGCACCAAATGCATACCAGGTTCTGTGTCAGGTGTTTCAGAAGTTAAAAAACAGATAAGATGAAACTATTTATTTTTTGTGTTGAGCATCCTACCTCCTTGCTTTTTTCTTTCTTTTCTATTTACCTCTTGTTCTCTCTTAGACTCTGTTCAGGTATGGAAGCGTGGCACTGTTGACCCAGCAGGAGGGAATAGGGGCCACAGAAATTCCTAGGGTAACATTTAGTGTACATTCCTCCAATCTCAGACACACACACACACACACACACACACACACACACACACACACACACACCCTTATATTAGTACACATACACAGGCTGGCAGATATGCTTACTCACAGAGACATATAAAACAGACACAGATACACACACAGACACAGGCAGATGCACATACAGCAGCCCTGTGGTCAGTCCCAGTAGAGCTGGATTCACACATGTCCACACATAACCACTGAACATGCAAACATGCAACTGTGTGGTACCACATGTTTGGGAAGTAACATCTCCAGATAAGAGTTCCTCTGGCCTGAGACGAGACCTGGGGCCCTGAAGTCCTGCTGGAATGAGGAGGAGGAGTGGCCGGGGAGACAGGAGCTCATCTGGGAATTCACACACAACCTTGTCTCCTAGCACACAGGGGCATGGGAACATGAGCATGTAGGCCAGGGGGAGTGTGCTTTTTCTTTTCTGTCTTCCTTTTGCCTGGTATCAAACCAGAGACCATAGAATAGGGGCAACAGGATATGCCAGAGTGAGATTCTGCATCCTTGGGATTGGGAATCACTAGCTGGTGGGAAGAACTTTACCCTCGGAAACCTGTTCTACCACTTCCTGACTATGTGGCTTTCAGTGGACTATTGGCTTTCAGTGGACTATTCAGTTGTTCTCACCTCCCATTTCTGCATCTGTAAGATGAGGATAATAGTCCCTACCTCTTACAGATTGGAAGGATTGATGGAGATGTCTGCCTCAGGACAGGATATTAATTCATTCATCTGATCCTCATTTCCAGAGTCCTGCCTCTGTGCCAGACCCTGTGATCTGGGCTGGGAGTGGAGCGTCTGGAAATACATGAGGCACAGCTTCTGCCTTTAAGGGACTCTGTCTTGTTGGGGAGATAGAAGTGTCTTCACAGTACTCAGATCCCGGGACTAGATCAGAAAATCCATGTATATTTGAGATATGGTTCAGTGGCAGAACACTTGCCTGGTATGTGAAAGCCCTGGTTTCTAACCCCAGCACTGGGAAGAATAAAGAAAATTTAAAAATCCATGAGAGGTGCTTAGTGTGATGTCTGGCACAGAGTGTGTTTGGCTGTTGTTATTTTGTCATTGTTGTCACTGTCATCATCATTTCTATGGCCTGAGCACTTCCTTATTTGGGGCCTGGAGAGGAGAGATGCTTGTCAGATGTGGTTGGGGCATTCCCCTTTTCTTTCCTTTCTTATTGGTGCCTTATAATCATACATAATAGTGGGATTCATTATGCCATATTCATACATGCATATAATGGTATTTGATCAATCTCATTCCCCAGTACCTTCCCTTTCTCTCCCGTCCTCTCTCCTCCCCAGGTCTTTTTTTTTTTTTTTTTTTGGTATCAGGGATTGAACCCAGGGGCACTTAACCACTGAGCCACGTCTCCAGTCCTTTTTTGTATTTTATTTAGAGACAGGGTCTCACTGAGTTGCTTAGGGCCTCACCGAGTTGCTGAGGCTGGCTTTGAACTCTTGAACCTCCTGCCTCAGCCTCCTGAGCTGCTGGGATTACAGGCGTGCACCACCACACCAGTCCCAGGCTTTTTTTCTGAGGAGGAAACCTGAAAGGAGGCCTTCTGAAGAGGGAGGAGTTTGTCAGTTGAAGGGAAGGAAAGAGAAAGGAGAAAAGTGTTTCAAGTCAAGGGCCCAACAGGAGAAAGGCATGGAGGTGACAAGAAGGGGTGGGTAGTCTGTTACTGATGGTGCTGGGAAGAGGGAGAGCTTCAGGCCAGACGGACAGGTGGGGAGGAAGCCAGGCTGGGAAGGTCTCCGGGGTGCTGCGATGCTTGTGGTGCTGTACAAGGTATCTATCTCTCTGGCTTTGCTTAATAAAGAAGTCTTGAGCATCAAAAACTGTGAGATCAGCAATTATTAAGTCAATTAAAATGTCACCACATTAACATGAGTGAGTTTTAAAGCAACCAAGCCCAAGTTTGGTGGGGGAGGGGCATTGCAGTCACAGGGATAGGGAAGGGGATGGATAAAATTACTTCTAAATTCTGTTCCCCCTTCCATACCTGAAGCTTGTGACACCTTTTGGAGCCTGGCTCCATCCCCACATTTGTTGCAACACACAGAAAACCTTCACCTATTCTCCCTCAAAAAAAAAAGCAAGGAAAGAAAGGATATAAATGTGAAAATCACCTTTAACATTTGAAGGTACAACCTTCCAGACTTTTCCTATGCATATTTATTCACGCATTTCAAAAATGGGATCACATCATGCATACTGTTTTGTTACCTATTTCTTCCATTCAACAATACATTGTGAACATCAGCATATAAACATCATCGTTTTAAACTGTACCACCATATTCCATTGTGGACATGGCTGTTCCTTCATTTACTGCACTAATCCTCTCTTGATGGACAGTTAGCTTTCCAATTGTTTTCCATCATAAGAGGTGATGTGATAAATATCCCTATACATATATCTCTGCATGCTTGAGGGATAAATTTCTAGAAATGAAATTGTTAAGCCAAAGATGATACAGTCTCTGAAGGCTTTTCATGCAGGGAATAAAAACTCTTTCGTTAGCAGGGTAGGAAAAAGACTATTTCTCACTCCCCTAGATAACTTTGGGTAATGTGTTCTTCACATTTACTAATTTGATTGGTGAAAAGTATCTTACTATTTCCACTCTTCTTTCTTTGGTTATAAGTAAAGAGGAACTTTTAGTTATTTGCCCGTTGGCTATTTGTTTTTCTTAACTTAACCCATTTTTTATTAAGATGACCATCTTTTTATTTCTATACTAGAGTTCTTCACATATTAAGTATATTCTTTTTAAATAAGTTTTTAAAAATATTTTTCATAGTTGTATATGGACAGCATGCCTTTATTTTATTTAATTTTTATGTGGTGCTACGGATAGAACCCAGTACCTCACACATGCTAGGCAAGCACTCTGCCACTGAGCTACAGCCCCAGCTCAGTTTTTAAAAATATTTTTAGTTGTAGGTGGGCACAATACCTTTATTTATTTATTTATTTTTACATGGTGCTGAAAATTGAACCTAGCCTTACACAAGCTAGACAAACGCTCTATCACTGAGCCATGATCCCAGCCCTTAAGTATATCATTTTTAAGTTGTTATCATATTCTTTTTTTTTTTTTTGGGGGGGGGGGTGCAGTATGGATGATTGAACCCAGTGTTGCTCAATCTGTGAGCTACATTCCCAGACCTTTTTATTTTTATACTGAGACAAGCTCTCACTAATGTGCCCAGGCTAACCTTGAACTTGTGATCCTCCCGCCTCAGACTCCTGAGCTGCTAGAAATACAGGTGTGTGTCACTGTGCCTGGCATTGTGCTCCTTTTTTTTTTGTTTGTTTGTTTTTAATCAGTTTGGCTATGTCATAAATGTGGTACATTTTTTTTTTTTCAGATTTGCCTTTTAGCTTTGTTTATAGTATATTCTGTCATACAGATGTTAAAATGCTTGAGCTGACCATCTGAACCCGCCTTGTTAGATTTCTGCCTCCTGGATCATGTTTATGGTACGTACAGTGGGCTTCTGTAAGTGAATGTTGTTGGAAGGTGTCAGGCATGGGTGCTGGCTTAAATCCCTAAATCTGTCAGTTCTAGACTCATAGCCATATTGAAATGTTGCTCATATTTCACACTTGCCATGTCCCCCCAAAACCTTGATTTTCATCCTGTCCCTCTCCATACCTGCTTTTTCTTCAATGTTCCCAAATTGGGAAAAGACCCAACTTTACTCAGTGGCTCTACTCAAAAATGTGAGTTACTCTTTTTGCCATCTCCTCTTCATATCTTATGACTAACCTACGAGCAATCCCATCTGTGGTACTTCCAAACTATGTCCAGAACCTGACCTTTTCTTAACACATTCCACTGCAGAGAGGGCGGCATGGTCACTGGCCGGGGCTTCTGCAGTGGCCTGCTGGCTTGGTCTCTCCACTTTTCTCCTTTCTCTCTGCAGTCTATTCATACAGCAGCCAAAGTGAGCTTTTAAAAACAGGTCATATATATTAATCCCCTGTTCAAAACCCCCAAGGGGCTTCCCAACACACTCAGGATAAAATCCAAACTCTTTATGAACGGTCACCAAGCCCTCCAGCAAGGGGCCCCTCTTCTCCAACCTCACTGGCTCCACTCTCTTCCCCCTCACTATGCCCTAGCAACGCTAGTTTTCTTACTGTTCTGCACACACAGGCTCGTTCATGCCTTTGTCCTCACTATTCCTTCTGCCTGGAAGCCTTCCCCCAGAGCTCCTCATGGCTTACTTCAAGTTTCTGCTCAAATGTCAGAAAGCCTTTCCCTGAACACATGTTTTAAGTAATCTCTCCTTTCCCTCTCCTCATTCTCTTTCCCTGCTTTATTTTATCTCAGAGCACTTATTCCTGTCTGACATTATTATATACATTTTTATTTATTATATATACCTCTTCCCTGGAATGTAAATTCCATGAAGTTAGGGACTTTGGTAGGTGGATACTTAATAAATATTTGTTGAGTGAATATGTGTACTATATGAACCCGTGTGTGTAGACGTATCTGCTGCCCCGTTAGGCCTCTATGAGAACGTGGAACTGTGGGGGTAATGATGTTAAGTTTGTGGGAATGAGAAGGAGGGCTTCTGTGAATGCATCACCAACAATGTCTGTGCAGGAAATGTGCATACTTGTCTGTGACAGTGTGTGTGTGCATGCTGTGGATGTTTGGTTATGTACACCTTGTATCTACTTCAGTGAGGGTGGGGAGCTGAGATACCTGGACAAATTATTTCTCTAATCAAATGGACCTGCCATTGCCCCAGTCTTCTCCTTCTACCTCCCAGAAATAGGAAACACCAGTGTATTTTTGAGCAGCTGCTGACATGGGGTCACATTCCAAAAAATGACATATCATGATAATGCAGGGTGCGTGCTCAGATGAGGACCACAAGTGTTCAGAGGGATCTGGGGCTGATGGGACCTGGGCAGCCTTGTACTGATCCAAAACATTTCAGCAGGAAGGATGTATTCTTCAATAAATGGACGATTTTTTTTTTTTTTTTTTTTGGTAATGGCCACAAAAGAATGAGTTTGCCTCAACGTGAATGGGGTAGTCCTTGGACAGGTTGTATGATCTTAACATGCCACTGTTCTTTCTAGACTCATCTTGCAAATGAGGTTTATTGTTCTTGGAGACAATGAGGTTTATTGTTCTTGCAAATGAGGTTTATTGTTCTTGCTTACTTCTTGGAGATTTGGTGAGAATAAAGGAGGTGAATATGACAGTGAATATATATCAATCATATCAATCTGTTCTTAAGTCGGTACATCACATTAAGGGTCCCCCAACCACATATACCAGGGATTGAACCCAGGGCCTGTGCATACTAGGCAAGTGCTCTATCACTGAGCCACATCCCCAGTCCCAGACATTAGTGTTTTAGTTCATTATCTCATTACAGCAAATGCCTCAATGGAAAATTCAGCTCTGGACTTTGCTCCAGTGGGTCTTGATGGGTGTCAATTGAATAAATTTGTGTGTGAGTGAATCAATGAATGTAGAAATGAGTAAGAGCAATTGAACAAAGAGATGGTTGCATAAAGTAGCAAATGGATTGGGAAATCACAAAAACTAACACTTTTGAGCACATACAGTACACAAGGTCCATTGAAAAGGCTTCTCTTAATCCTTGCAGGAACCCCAGAAGACTGGTATTACTGTTAATCCCATTATGCAGATGGGTAAACTGAGGGCCAGAGAACTTAAATGATTTGCTCAAAGTCACAACATTCCCTAAGTGGCAGAGTTGAGATTCCAGCCCAGGTAGTCTGACTTTAGAGCCCAGGGTATTGAATCCTACTCTGGTTTTCTGCTGGGTGAGTCACTGAAAGAGTGGGTAAATGAAGGAGTAATGAAGTACAGGAGCCCTCGTGTGGGCAAGTCAAGCCACTTTCTGATGGGAGGGCAAAAGCTCTGAGGGATGATGTGGGCATCCAGGCTCTGGACTGTGGGTGGGTTCTGTCCCAGGGTAGTACCCAATGGCTCTGCCTCATGTCCTCTTTCCTTCTCCCCTGTCAGCAGACGGATGCCACTATGCAGCACTATGGGGTGAACGGCTACTCACTGCACGCTATGAACTCGCTCAGCGCCATGTACAACCTGCACCAGCAGGCAGCCCAGCAAGCCCAGCACGCCCCGGACTACCGGCCATCAGTGCACGCGCTTACACTGGCTGAGCGCCTGGCTGGTAAGGGCCCGGAAGACAGGATCATGGGGTCAGGCCCTTGTGAGCTTGGGGAGGAGTCTCCAGAAGATGAAGAGGGGAACACTGGGAAAGCCTGTTCTGGGTGGCTCAGGTCACAAGCTCCAGGTCATAAGCCTGACATGGTGGTACAGGTTGTAATCCCAGTTACTGAGGAGGCTGAGGCAGGAGGATTGCAAGTTTGAGGCCAGCCTGAGCAATTTAGCAAGACCCTGTCTCAAAATAAAATAAAAAGTGCTGGGGGGCCGGGGTTGTAGCTCAGTGGCAGGGTGCTTGCCTAGCACATGTGAGGCACTGGGTTTGGTCCTCAGCACCACATAAAAAAATAAATAAAATAAAGGTATTGTGTCAAAAAACACATTGAGAAAAAAGTGCTGGGAAAATAGCTAAGAGGTAGAATGCTCCTGGGTTCAATCCCCAGTACCAAAACAAAACAAAACAACCCCCACCATATTCAAAACAAAAAACCAAGAGCCCCAGGTCACTTGGCAGAGAGATGATAATTCAAAATGTGGGTTGTTATGCTCAGTTTGGCAGCACTTATACAAAAATCTGTGCTTGTCTATCCAGAGCAGCCCATTTTCCCACACTGTGTTGGACCGGGTGCTGGCTGATGCCTTGAAAATCCCATGGTAAGCCTGTGCAAGAGGTATCCATTAGCTATCTTGCAGATGAAGAGACCAAGGTAGAAGGGTACTGGACTGTTCAGAGTAGCTGAAAAGCAGCTGAAAGTAGCTGAAGGAGGGCTAGAGTGCCCCATGGAAAGAGGTTATTATGTTTATGGAGACTGAGACTTAAAGAGGTTACATCTGGGCACGAGTGGGGTTGGAACATGATATTATGACAAAAAAAAATGTGAGCTGTGGAATGAGAGACTTGCAGTCAGTGCAGGGTCTTCCTATTCACTTCTGTTCTCTGAGACTCAGTTTCCCCTGGGATAGTGGCAGTGCCCATCTCATAGGATGGCTGAGAGATTACTTGAGATAACACATACAAGGTGTTCAGCAGAGTCTCAGCCATGCTCAGAAGTCTTTAGTGTCTAATACCCAAGGGAAGTACCAGGAGGGAGCCTACCTGCCCCCAATTCCTGGTTCAATTGATTGTTTGCCCTGATTGCCTTTTAGTGGGTATAAGAGGGACACCTTGCCCATAGGTGAGGAGCTTGATTTCCTGGGAGGCAATGTTACTCACCCCATCCTGTCCCAGGCCAAACTTTGTTGAATCCATGCAAGCCTAGGCCTGGGCCAGGCAGTCCTCAGGGACTTTAGAGAACTCTTCTGGAGAGCAGGTGCCATGGGCCATGAGACAGTATGGCAGAAGGAGTACAGGAGGGAATGGTGGGGCAGTGCGGAGCTGCAGGACCCGTCAGTGTAGCCAGGGTTTTCTGCAGACCAGGGGCAGGCACCAGGCCTTTGAAAGGCATAGCAAAAAAGGCTGAGGAGGGCTGGGGTTGTGGTTCTGTGGTACAGTGCTTGCCTAGCATGTGTGAAGCACTAGGTTTGATCCTCAGCACCACATAAAAATAAATAAGGGTATTGAAAATATATCAGCTTAAAAAAAAAAAAAAAACGGGCTGAAGATATGGTTCAGTGGAAGAGCACTTGCATAGCATGCAGGAGTTCCTGGGTTTGATCCCCAGCACTTCCAAAAAAAAAAAAAAAAAAAAAAAAAAAAAAGAAACAAACAAATAAATAAATGGAATGGCAAGGAGGGAGGACCAGCAGGAGTCAAGGCACAGAAATGGGATGGGGTCTGAGAACCTGATCCATGTAGGAGTGCCAGCCTGGCAGGGAGGATGTGATGGTGGCCAGTTCCACTTCTTTAGACCCTGCCAGTCCTCCAGGCAGGACTCAGAAGATAAAATGGAGACTCCTTCTCTAGATCATCGTGGGGTATCAGTGCTTGGGGTGGGGATACTGGGTATGGTCCCCACTATGGTTGTTTAGAGTGAATTCCCTATGCTCAGCCTGGTGGTAACATCAGCTCCTGACAGTGTTCTGGGTCCCAAGGGCCAGAGCACAAAGAGAAGGAGTCAGGACAGAGGCTTCTGTCTCTGGTAGGGGCGAGGAACTGAGGTATTCAGCCCACCTCCCAATTCTCAAAGTCTTAAGAAGGAGGGAACGAGTACCAGGCAGGCCTTTCCGGCTGTGGGATAGAAAGTCTGGCCTCCCCTTGCCTACCCTACCCTTTGTAGCCAGAAGTAGGCCAAGGAACTGTTGTTCCCCTACTGGGGGGGGGGGGGGGCGGATGACTAAATAGTCCCCAACACTCTGCTGTCCTAGGGTGAGGAGCATGAGTTTAGGGCTTAGTCTAGAAAAGGACTTGACTTGTAAGGGATTGGGCTCCCTTTAAACTGAAGTAACATCCCCAAGTCTGGGGCTTTCTGGACACCAGGTTGCCTTGTTCCCACTTAGGATGTTGTGGATGACTTCCCAATTCCTGGACTGCAAGGGGAGGAACTCTGCAGCCCTGCGCAGAGGTGGACACAACTCAGGTTCCCTTCAGCATAGACAGGGCAGGATGCACCTGGGTGTGATGGGAGTCAGAGGGGAGAGGCTCTAATTAAGCAGAAGGCTGGAGGCTGGACCCAGCCCTAGGAAGACCCTAACCTGGGTAGTTTTTGTGAACCAGACATGTGAGTGGGACTATAGAACCAACAGTCCACCAGCCTGTCTCTCCTCTAAGATCATGGTGTTGGAGTGCAGCCTCTTGGTTTTCCTGTCCATGAGGAGGCAGCCAGAATGGTCAAGACTGGCTTCTAATGTCCCTGCCGAATCAGGCTGTCTGGTCAGGAAAGTAAGAGCAGGAACCTCTGGCCTTGCCATCAGAGACAGATGCATCAACTGGGGGATGAGATTGAATGCAGAGGACAGAGATGGCGTTCTCATCCAGTGAGACCTCCCTGACTAGACCTTGAGATGAATACCAGCTGACAGCCTGGCTTCTCATGCTCTGATGTCATAGAAGCCTTCGTATCCAGAATTTAAGGGCCATGTGGTAGTAGAACCACTGTGGTGTGGATTTTCAGATTATCAGCATCATGTAATTTCAAAATATTAAAGTATTTTGGGACTTTTAAGAATTTAGGGCAATACCCCCCTACCCATCCCCAGTGTCATTCAGATAAGGAAGACCCTGCTTAATTACTGCTTAACAGACATTTTTGGAGCTGAGTTGACCTCTGTGGTCCTGATAGTAGATAATGGGATGGAGAGATTTTGAAAATTTAGCCAGTGGAAAGGGGATGGATAAGTTCCAAAGGCAAAGGGCCAGTGTCCAGCTCTGACAGCTGCCTGGGTAACAGCAGCTGGAGTGGATCAGAGAAGGCTAAGATTCAAACCTATTTCCCATAATTAAATGGGCCCCCTCTCCTTGCCCTCCAACGGCTGTACATTTCAAGACATCATCTTGGAGGCCCGTTATGGCTCCCAGCACCGCAAACAGCGTCGCAGCCGCACAGCGTTCACAGCTCAGCAGTTGGAGGCCCTGGAAAAGACCTTCCAGAAGACTCATTACCCAGATGTGGTGATGCGTGAGAGGCTGGCCATGTGCACCAATCTGCCTGAGGCCCGGGTGCAGGTAGGGCCCAGCTCCCCGAACTAGTTCTTACAAATAAGCTCTAGTTCATCTGTCTGGCCCCTCATTGTCCAGGAGCCAGCACTTGCTCAGGCAGTGCTGAGGTGCAGCTGTTACCTCCATTGATGTCTTCATTGATAGGAGGAGCAATTTGGAAGGGATGGAGGGGGTGGGTTTCCTAGAGGTGTGGGAACAGTGTTATTACCTACATCCTGAACACCCTGCTCCTCAACAACCCCATTTCTTTCCTCCTCACCTCTAATTGCTCCTCTCCCTGTCCCCAGGTATGGTTCAAGAACCGCAGGGCCAAGTTTCGCAAGAAGCAGCGCAGCCTGCAGAAAGAACAGCTCCAGAAGCAGAAGGAGGCTGAGGGCTCCCACGGGGAAGGCAAGACAGAGGCCTCAGCCCCAGACACCCAGCTGGAGATGGACCAGCCCTCCAGCCTGCCCAGTGGTGATGCCCCTGCTGAGCTTCACCTGAGCCTGTCTGAGCAGTCAGCCAGTGAGTCGGCCCCTGAGGATCAGCCAGACCGTGAGGAAGACCCCAGAGCTGGGACCGAGGATCCCAAAGCTGAGAAGAGCCCTGGGGCTGAGAGCAAGGGGCTAGGCTGCAAGAGGGGCAGCCCCAAGGCAGGTGAGGCTTGGGAGATGCCGAGGTGTGCTGGGGCCCCAGCTCAGGCAGAACAGCCAGGTCCAGGCTGACAGAAGCTTAGGTATATGACATGGGTCAGAGTAGGGGACAGTCAACAACTGGCACTCAGGGGCATGACCAATTAGAAAGAACTGGCCATAGCAGGCCTGTGCCAGATGTTCACTGTTTAGTTGCTGAGTCATGGGAAGGTCTACATGGTTTGGGGAGGAGGGGCGGGAGCCAGGGTGAAGCACTTAGGGAGCTCAGGGCAAAGGTTATCAAGCATTTGGAGTACTCTAGTATTTTAACAACCAGCACAGATGTGCTAGTGCATATTGGGTGAATACCATATGGTACTGGGATTCCCACATGCATCAGAGACGTCTCTCCAGATTCCCTTTTATTTTAGGCCTTGGTTCCATGTTCTTTCAGCTCAGAGATTCTTTTAGCTCTAGTTCCTCAGCGACCCTTGTGGAAGGGGCACCTGCTGAGAGGGTCTCTAGGACGGATTCTTTCGGGACTGGGCATCCCTTCCCATCTCTTTCCCACAGAGCTGCCCTGGGCTGAAGCCTTCCAGCCCTAACTGTGTTTATGGGAACAGAGCTCTGATCTGAGGCATATCTCAGACATGGACCCCAAGCCCAGGCAGGGAGACCATAAAGACTGGGAGCTGAGGACAGAAGGGAAGGGAGGTGCCGGGGCTCCCCAAGGATCCAGACATGGGAGCCTGGACTGGAACACTGGAGATTCCCCAGGTTCCTCTCTGCTAGAGTTCCTAGCAACACTTCTGGGGTGCCCTGGTTGAGATGGGATGGTTATGGTTTCACCCAAAGCCTGTCTTGCTAGTGCCAAGGGGATAGGAAGCCAAGGGAACCCCTAGTGTTAGGCCAATCCCCTGGTCCTGAGTACTTGGTTCTTGGTTCTCTGCTTGCAGATTCCCCAGGCAGCCTGGCCATGGCTCCTGCAGCCCCAGGGGGTAGCCTTCTGGGCCCCTCCCACTCCTACTCCTCCTCCCCGCTGAGCCTCTTCCGTCTGCAGGAGCAGTTTCGCCAGCACATGGCGGCCACTAACAACCTGGTGCACTACTCGTCCTTTGAAGTGGGGGGTCCAGCTCCTGCTGCTGCTGCCGCCGCCGCTGCTGCAGTGCCCTACCTGGGCGTCAACATGGCCCCTCTGGGCTCCCTGCACTGCCAGTCCTACTACCAGTCCCTATCAGCAGCTGCTGCTGCCCACCAGGGTGTGTGGGGATCCCCACTGCTGCCTGCGCCCCCAGCAGGCCTGGCACCTGCCTCCGCGGCCCTGAACAGTAAAACCACAAGTATCGAGAACCTGCGACTCAGGGCCAAGCAGCACGCGGCCTCCCTGGGACTCGATACGCTGCCCAACTGACTGTCTGACCTCCAACCCATCCAGGGGTCTTGGGTGCCTCCCTCCCAACCCCATGGTTATCCCCAGAAGGCTCTCAGGAGTTAATTTGGGAGCCCAGGAATCCTGGGACCTGGAGGTCTCTCCCTGTTCCCCTTCCACAGAGCCCCAGGTAAAAGCTACATCCCTCTGCATGGCCCTGCTTGGACCCTATGGAGGCCAAATGGGGAGGCTGTGAGAGGCTGGCTAGAGCCCTTCCTCAGTATGGCCTCCTCCTTCCCTTCCCTCCCTTTCTGCCCCCTAGTCAGTTGATGTGTGGAATGTGAGATATAAATATATAAAGCTATATTTTCAGGCACTGCCTGCCCCAGGTCCCCTGTCCCCTCCCATCTCTTTTCCACTGCCACCCTTGCCTCCACCTGCAGCTTCTGTACTCCAGCCTTCCCTCCTCTCTCCCTTCCTTGGAACCTCCTTGACCTCTCTGTCCCTGCCCCTCTGGTCTCCCTCTCACGTCTCACCCCCCTGGTGCTGGCTGTGTTGGTGTCATCAGTTCTCAAGCTGTGTCGTGTGGTCTTTTTAGTTTTAGTGATTCTGCTTCTTCCCTGCCTGCCCCTGTCTCCTTCTTCGACCTGTACCCACTCTAGGCAGCGATTCCATTCCATGCCCAAATAGGCAACAAGGCCTTAGCTGGAGATCTTGGAGTGGCAGGCAGGAGGTGGCCCTGGCCTCACAAACCTCCTCCCCATGTCTGTCATCTGGAAGGCTGCAAGAGCCACTTTCTCTTCTCTCTTCTCAGTTTGGAGGTCCCACCCAGGTCTAGGAGGAGGGAGTAGAGACAGTATTCAGCCTGGGTAGGCAGTTGAATAGCCAACATCCTGAGGATCCTCCAGGGCCAGAGGCCTGGTGTTAGTAGGGCTCACCAGGGCTCTGGAATTCTCTTCGGTAAGACTCTCCCTGATCAGAGGGTGGTGTTGGGGAGGAGTGCTCTAAGAGAAAACAGGGCTGGTACTTCTCTCTCACAATCCCAACTTTCACATTCAGCAGTTTCTGTCCCTTCTGGGAGTCCATCTGAGCCAGGAAGGTTGAACTTGAGCTCCTGGTCACAGTGAATGCAAACCACACAGCAACACATAGTCTCAGGCTTCTGTTGATGCCTATCCCAGAGCCAACTATGAAAGTAGTTCTGTCCAGCTAGTCCCTGGCATGGTAAGGTATGTTCTTGTTTATGGCTGGGCCACCCAGCTGAGCTGACTTCCTCTCACAACAGCAGTGTGAGCTTGGGCAAGCCTGGAGCTTCTCTGGTACCATTTCCCCGTCTGAATTAGATGACCCAGAATATCCCGTCCTGCTCCAACATTCTCCATTCTGTGCTCACAATCTTGCATGGCAGAAGTTCTTAGTTAAATTTTTTTTTTTTCGGTGCTGGGGATCGAACTCAGGGCCTTGTGCTTGCGAGACAAGCACTCTACCAACTGAGCTATCTCCTCAGCCCCTTAGTTAAATTTAATGATAACATCCACAACAAAAAGCTCTCAGAAGCACCTTGAATCAGAAAATTACTGTTACCTTGTTGTGGAGCAATGAGTATAGTATGCACAAACCTCTCTGTGAACACTGCCTCAGATTTCCAGTAGTGTACCCAGCCCCTTCTAGTTCAGATGATCTGGACTTTTAAAAAATTTGTTCTTTTTAGATATACATGACAGTGGATGGTCTGGATTTGATCCTACTTTTCTTGAGTTCCAGTGCCAGTCTTTATGGTCAGTCATGGCCATGGTCAGGGAGAGGGGGATGAGTTAAACAGATTCCTGGTGGTGATTCCCAAACCTTTTGTGATTCCTTCATCCCTGCTTAGAGGTTTAAAAGGTTTGTCAAGTTCCATAGCTTATCTCCCCTGCCTCCAGTGGGTGCCCTCGTAGGTTGGCTTGCAGAGTGGTCAGTGCCCACTGTCTTTGGGAGCTCAGTCTGGAATGGAGCAGATGGAGAAGGCTTTGGACAGGAAAAAGTGAGAAGAGTGGTAGGCTGGGCCCAGAAAATCATTTGAACGAAACAATGTGAAACTAAGTGGATCATGGCACAGGAAGTCTTCATGAGAGGTGGGCCCAACAGGACTGGAATCTGGGCTAAAGACCCCCACCTCCATGTGACAAGTAACAAGGTAGGCAATTGAGAGATTCTGGGAAATCTTGTCTTGCTGGGATTTGGAATTTGGAAAGTGAATCCAAACCCATGAGAGTATCAGAGGAGAAGAGACCAAGTCAGGGGAATGCGAGGTTGGCAAAGAAGAGTCAAGAGGTGGTTTTTGGGTTGTGCCCACAGCCCATCAATTGTCCTTTGTGGTCAACTCCAAGAAGTTCTGTTTTTGAAACAAACACAGATCTCTTCTGGACGGGGCATGGGGGCTGAAGCTTTTTGTCTATCCTTGCATGCAAGTGACTGTCATTGTGCTTTGGAAATCTAGCAGCCCTCCTCCAGGAAGCTTCCCCTGACCTCCTAAGGGGCAAGTCCACCTGGAGTTATGTTCTGACTCCAGGAGACTGGGCCCACCCTAGGCTCATCCCAGCTCTTTGTTAATACTTCTCTCAATTCAGTTGACCCAAACCCACAAGCCCAGAAAAATCAGGGAAGGTACATGTGGGATCTCAAGTTTAGGGCACCAGTCTCAGAAAGCAGGTGGAACGCAAGCAGAGGGTGTCCTGATAGTGGGTAAACCTGTGTGTCCCCAAGGAGTCAAAGGGCACAAGCTTGGGTGGACCCCCTCCCCCGCCAGGCCTGTGGGGCTAACCTGAGGATCAAGAGCCTGAGGCTCAAACCCTGACTGTCCCTTCCAGGAAAGCCTAATTCCTCTCTGCTCACTCCTATTTGTGGTCTCCCTTTTCCTGTTTCCTCACTCCCCCAGAGTGTGGTCTGGGGGCCTGGGTCTCCACCTCAACTCCAAGGCTGGCAGACTATACAGACTGCTTTCCAAACCAGCTGTTTTGTGATCATTTGTGCTTAGAGGTTGTACCAGCCCATGCCAAAAACACTGTGTACTGTATTTATTTATTCTGTTAGTTGAAGAAACAAGACTCAAACTACTCCCTTCCCCCTGCCCTGTCCCCTGCGTAGTGCAGCATGACGCTCTGTTCCGTGTATCCGTCTGTCCGTTGGTCTTACTTCCTGTGACATTGTGACCTGTTCCTTGTCCTACTTGGCTAATAAAAGAGAACCTGGCAGCACAGCTCCTGATCCATGTTCATTCCCAGAGTTGCTTGCAGGGGTGCCAGGCATTTCTAGAGGTCTGTCCAGGGCCTCTCTACTACCAGTAGGGAGGGCAAGCAGGCCTGCCTCCTGAAGACTGGCCACTTCCACTTTGGCCTTGCAGTTCTCACCATGGCCCCTACCAATCTGCAACCGGTGTGCCAATCTGGAGAGGTCACGGGGGCGGGGGGGGGGTGTGTGGCAAGGATGGGGGAGAACCGTGTTCTCTGGGCTGCTTGTACCTCACCCAAGCACAGGTGGCAGGGTAGGGGGGTGGGCAGGGGACATCTGGGAATATTCAGGGTAGCCTAGGGGGATGGAGAAATCTTCATCCCTTCTGGGGCATTTCAAGTAAAAGACGACCAGAGATATCCACCACTCAGCCCTCCTCTTCTCTGTCCGACCCCCTCTCTCTGGTTCTCCAGTATCTGCACGAGTCCCCCCGTCCTGCCCTGCTATCAGAGGGTGGTGTAAGCACCTGGTTGGGGCTTGTGGGGTTGAGGTCCTCTCTGAGGCCTTCCTGGTAGAAGAACCCCAGCCAGCTTGAGTAGTAGTCAAGGAGCTGTCTCCTGGGCTTCCCAGGGGCGGGTCCTGACCTCCCCACTTCCCAGGTCGCTGTGACTCCAGGAGAGCATTCCTTTCTCCCCAGTGGGGCTGAGGATTAGGGCGGGGAGCATCCCCCTTCACCTGACTCCCCGCCCACCTGGGAGGGGCTGACGGATCAAATTTCTGCCCCAGATCTTCAACTGCTCCCTCCCTCCTCTGCCCAGAGCCATCTCAAGTCTCCTACATACCTCAGCCTTGAGGGACACAACTTCCCTGGCATAGAGGGTGCCCTGATAATACCGCAATTCAAATCCCTCCTTCACTCAGCATTGACTGAGTAACTGCTGTATGCCTGGCCCTGTGCTGGGCCCTGGCATTGAAACAAGTAAGAAAAATATGCCCTGACCATTACAATATAGGGTGATTTGGGGTTCACAAGACCGGGCTCTGTGGGAGTACAAACAGGGGCCCCTAGCTCAGCCTGGGAAGGGCAGAAACATCTCTTGGGAAGGAGACTGACCCGAGTCCTAGAGGGCAGGGTGTTCTGGGAGGGACTGACTCATCACATTCAAATTGCAGGTCAGTCACTGAGTCCCTGAGCCCTGCAAAAGCAATAGGCCTGTCTGGTAGGGCTGGAGGACAGTGGGGGTGGTGTCAGCAAGAGTATAGAATGGGGCCAGGATGGGGTGGGGGTGTTGGAAGTTATGCCCAGTGGGGAGTGGAGCAATCGGATTTGTATTTTAGTAACTATGCCCCCCATCCCATCCCCATCCCCCGCCCCTGCTTTTGTTGCATGGTTGTTTGTGCAAAGGAGCTGGTGGCAGGGAAACAGGGGAGAACACTGGTGAGAGGAAGGTGGCATCTTCTGGACTTGGTGGGGGGGGGGGGATGGGGCCACACTGATGAGAGATTTAAGAGGCAAAATCACCATTGTGACTGCAGGATGGGAGACGTCAAGGGTGCTCCCTAATCTCTGGCTAAGCTACAAGGTAGATGAGGCCCTCTACTCTGTTGGGGCTGGGGTGAGTCTCTGGGAATGCTCCTGAGCTCAGGTGTTCTGTCTTGTTTGTTGCATTTGAGGAGTCTTTGATTTATTCAAGGGAAGATGCTGAGTCTGTCTCTGCTGTGGTATCAACTTAATTTGACACATATTTACATAGCACTTTCTCTTTGCCTGCTACCTTATAAATAAGTCATTTTATCTTCATGCAACTCTATGAGGTAGACACTGTTATTATCTCCATTTGACAGATGGGGAAACAGAGGCAGAGTGGTAAAATAGCTTGGCTCAAACCACACTAGTAATGGGTCAACCAAGGTACGGGCTTAGCTAACCTTGGAAACCATGCTCTTGAACTTGGTGGTTGTCAACAGCGACATGGCAAATGAAGCCACATTACTAGATGAGATCACACAGAGAGAAGTTTGAAGTTGGGACCTCCAGGAAATGCTGGCTGTGACACAAAGAACATTTTACTGATGGAGTTAGGACAAGCCAATTACCACTTACTGTTTACTGTGGGCCCCTCTCAGTGGTCCTCAGTTTTCTCTTCTGTTGAATGGGAACCATTAACCATGTCCAGCCTCCTTCCTGGGAGGCTCAAGTGAGATAAAGAGGAGATGTGGTTGGGGGAGGCCTAGAAGGTGAGTAGTAATGTGCCCAGCATGCAGCAAGTGCCCAGGCAGCCCATGGTGAAATGGAAAGGCAGGAGGGCTCTCCAAATCTTCTCCTCCTTTAGGCATTGGCCTCATGGTCTCTCAGCCTGGGGGGTCTGGTTCCTTAGCTGCCCTTAGGGACACCTGCTGAAAGTCCCTGGGGGATGGACCTCTTTAGGGCTGGCACCCCCTCCCCATCTCTTTCCCACAGGGCTGCCCTGAGCTGGAGCCCCCCACCCCTAATCTCTCATTCTCTTTTTGCTTCTGGGAAAGCCGATTAGGAGGCCTCCTGCCCGCCCCCCTGACAAGTTTGTCTGAACTTCCAACAAAGGCCCTCAGAGACTGCAGAGGGAGGGCTCCTGCACCCAGGAACCTGACACCACTGGCCAGGATCACCCCAGCAGCCTAGGAGGCGGCTCTGTTGCTCTGCCCACCCTATGACTGTCAGGAATGTGCCTCTAAGGGGACCTGTCCCACAAAGACCTGGGGGCCCAGGCTGGGGCAGGCTCGGGACCTCTTCACCTGGTAGCCCTTCATATCAGGGAAGGTGGCAGGGGCCATGGCCTAGGAGGGCAGGTGAGAATATACATACATTCTCACAAACACTGACACACTCCTGATCACACACATGCACAATCCCCGCCCCTTTACAATGCACATACTCTTTCATCCACATGGGACATGCTGACTTCTGCACTAGACCACAAGTCCCAGGGTATCTGTCTTCCTGTCTCTCACACTCATGCACACACCCTACAAACTGTCAGACACGCAGCCCGCCACCCGCCACCTGGATGCTCCCCACCTGCCCCACCCCACACATGCATTCTTCCTGGCTTACTCACACCCCAGACAGCTAACCAAAGGCTCAGACTCACCTCTCTAGACAGGCCTCTCAAGAGGCAGGCCACCTGTGGCCTGACAGATACTCCGAGATTGCTGCCCTGTGCTTCTGAAGATATTGGTCCAAGGGCCACACAGGGTTCACTGCCACTTGAACACTCAGCGCCACCCCCATTTATCCATCTGGATGTGCTTCCCTGAGCCCAGCACCTCATACATTGTCCCTTCCCTGCCAGGACCATCTTCATGGGCCCCCACAAAGGTTTGCACAGGGCCCTGGGTTCAGAGGGTCCCATAATATTCTGAGGCTGCCATCTTGAAATCTTTCATTTTTTTAACAAGGGGCCCCAAATTTCCACTTTGCACTGGGCCTCACAAATTGTGTAGCTGGTCCCACGCCCCATCATAGTCTCTTTCTTTGCAGTCTCCCTCAGGCTACTCACTAGGCCTTTCTGTGACTCTCTAGACAGCCCTGAGCTTGTCTCTCCTAACTCAGTGCCACCATTTCCTTTTCTGGCTGGGGCGTCCCTCTCCAGTCCAACCCTCACCAGACAGCTGAGTGTGAATGTTCAGAGAACCACTAAGAGCATACTGTACTTCTGCATACCTCCTCCTAGTGTCACTGTGGGGCTCGATATCCTCATCTGTAAAATGGAACTAATGATAGTACCTACATCAGTGTTTTTTGGCACCATTAAATGAGATAACATCTATAAAACACTTAGCACAAGCTTGGCCTTTAGTAAATGCTCAATAAATGATTGTTCGGTTCGGTTTGGTTTGGTTTGATACTGAAGATTGAACCCAGGGGCACTTTACTACTGAGCTACATCCAGAGTTTTTTTAAATTTTTTTTTTATTTGGAGACAGGGTCTTGCTAAGTTACTTAAGTCCTTGCTAAATTGCTGAGGCTGGCCTTGTATTTGCAATTCTTGTGCCTCAGCCTCCTGAGTCTCTGGGATTACATGTGTGTGCCACCATGCTGGCTCAATAAATGCTTGTTATTAGTGTTATTATTACACTCTTATAAGTGCTAACAAACAAAAATAGATTCAGCAAGTAAAACAGAGATTCCTGAAATAATTGCCTGTACGTAAGTGTAAAGTAGTGGGTTGAATGAGAAGCACAAATGCCTCTAGACTCAAAGGGATTACAGCAGACAGGAGAGGCCACCTGAGGTTAGGTAGGATCAGGGAACAATCTAGGGCAAGTCACAGCTCTACTGGGGGCCAGACTTGGAGCTCTGGATGGGACCAGGGCAGAACTCAATTTGGGGTAGGACAGGGCTCCTCCCAGGGTTGATGTCAAGTCTGTTTCGTTTCTAGCACTGACTCAGAGCGGTCACTTAATAAGCTTCCATGCTTCTATGAACCTGTTTCATCATCTGTAAAATGGGAAGATCTTCACCGACCTTGTGGGAATTGAGTAAGCTAATAATGGAAATGAGGGATTAAGCCACTGCAGCCACTAATGACTTCCAGCCTGGCCCCCAGGGTCTCCTCTCCCTTCCAGGCCCAGGAGGGAGGCTGTGCAGCCCTTGCCCTCCTCCAGCTGCGGGACACTGCCACCTCAGCCTGGGATCCTTTCCAAGAGGAGTATGGAGATTTCACAAAGCCCTTTGAACAACAAAGGCCATAGGAACGGTATTTCCTCCAGGAGGCCGACCGCCCAGTGGCTCCTTTATCTTGGCAACCAGGCTTGAAGAGCTGTTCTTGGAAAGAACTTGTGTGGGGCGTGTTTGGGTGCGTGTGAGCGTGAGCGTGTGTGCACAAAGCTGCTCTTTGTTGCTGTCCCCACCTGAGCATGCCGATAGACTTGTAAGCCTAGGTCCTTCATAGGTCACTCCATCCATCCCTAGGCCTCCACACAGCATGTGCTGGGGGGAGTGGACACATTCTTTTTTACCAAGAGATTCTCCAGAAGGAAAGAAACCCAGGAAACAGGAGCCACAATGCTTCAGAAGAATCCAGGTTAGCTGAGGTGAACACTTGACAACAGGGAAGAGATGCAAGGGGGTTTCCATTCTTTTAGAAGGGGCAGGGCATGCCTTAGCCATGGGCCTCTCCCCGGCACACACAGCCCTCTGTATGTAGGGCCCACGTGATGGTGTGAAAGGCTTCCCTCATTCAGGTATTCCTTTAGTCTGCCCTTGTCTGGACACCTAGAGAAAGACTGTGCAACCAGCAATCTTTGACCTGTCTCTTAGACTGAGCTATTGGAAGTGTCCCTTTCTGGGCCTCAGTGCCTGTTTTAAGTCAGACTTGAACTTTGACAGTTTCTAACCCTGACTTAAGACCATGGCCTAGGTTGGTAGGAAGCTGCAGATATCCATCGGGACCTTGTACAGCTGGGCCTGTAGGAGCGGTTGTTCTGCCTGCCTTCTCCCTCCCTCTGCCCCACTCTACCACCACAACCATCCTGCCAAGACCAGGGGAATGGACGGACAAGGCGAGGCTGGGGTTGTCCAATGGAGGGCCAGGCCTATTGATGGTCTAGGGTGTCTGCTTCGGGTTCTTAGGGGTCTCTAGTTCAGCCCCCATCTAGGGCAGGAGTCGCCACACCCAGCCTTCACCTGAAGGGGTAAGGAGCACACCACCTTCCAGGGTAGCCTGCTCCAGTTATGTTGGGAAGTTCTTTCTCATGCTGAGCAGAAGCTTACCACTCAATAGTCTCCTTATCAGAACTGGCCTAACCTTGGGGCTGGGGGCATATAAAGCATGTCTATGCATGCTGTTCTGGAATGTGCCACCAAATTGACCAGAAGGTGCCTCACATAGTCCCTGTGCCCTTGCCCACCTGTCTTTGCTTCTACTGACCCCTCCTGCAGGGACAGCCTGTGGATTGACTCTTCAGGACCCATCCACATGCCAGTGCCTCTAGGAAGCCTTGCTTGATTCCCTGAGGGAGGGGGGATATTCTTTTCCCTTAACCTTTTTTTGGCTACCACATATAGTTCTCATCTACTACCAGAGGAGCTTTCTGAGTAGGACTTGGCTTGACACAGAGCCTGTCTCAGAGCTGGTGTTCAACCAATAATGAATTTGTTGAATTAAGTTGGAAGAACAAGGTGAGGGACAAACTCTGCTAAGGCCTTCAGGAAACCTGGTGCCTGTCTAGTGTTGCCATGGTTTCACTGTATGGCCTTGGGTAAGACCTGGCTTTTTCTGGGTCTCTATTTCTTGGGTAAATGTTGGGCAGAGTGGTCTGTATAGGCTGCCTGCCTTGGACAGCCTTGGCTTCTGAGTGTTCTGCTGGGTTTTCTCTTTTATGTGTGATAATCACCCCTAGTTTCCTCAACTATTCCATCCAGGACCTCTTCCCATGCTGGGTGCTCCCAACTATGGGTGCAGATGATTCTTCAAGGCATTCATATGGTAGTGCCCAAGGAAGTGGGGTGAAAGGGTCTCCTGGGATGACATTCAAAGTGAGTGAACCTTTCTGTCCATGCAGGGCCTCTACCTTTACTGGCCTGCCTCACTCATGGCATCCTTAAGAGATGAGGCTGGGCCTGGGGCAGAGGGCATACCACAGCCTCTTCCTGAGGACAGTCCTGTCCTGGCACAGCTATTAGTTTTCTCCTTTTAGTCCTGAGCACCAATGTTCAGAGTTTAGGCATCCCACCCCAGTCTTTGCATGGTAGATGGGAGGGGGATCAGTCAACTAGTATTTACTGAGCACCATCCAAGTGGCAGATGCAGCTCAGACACTGGGGAGACACTGCTGAACAGGACTAAGTCCCTTCTCCTAACATACTTATGTGCGAAGGGGAAACAAACAACAAATAGACAAGCAATGAAATGTAGACATTTGGGGTGCTGATTAAAAGTTAAGAAGAAACTAAAACATCATGAAGTCAGGGCTCAGTGCACAGGTGAGGTTAGAGCCTAGAGGAAGAGACAGAGTGCTTAGACCAGCCTGACACCAGAGGTGACCAGTCAGACGACAGCCAGGTGGATGGACAGTAAGGAAAGAGGATGGCGCTTGACAGGAGGCAGGACTGAAGGCTGGGGTGGAGGGGCCAGGCAGGGAGGCAGGAGCTATTAAGCTGATGACTCCAGGCCCTAATCCTGTGCCAGGCCTAGGCGGGTAGTATGTGTAGGGGGAGGGGAGCACCCCCGCTGGGGTGTAATTTCACGCTGAAGGGCCTGATGGGGCGTCCCAGGGACTGATCCTTTCTGGATCAGAAAACTCACTTCCCTTTGTCGCATGCAGGGCGATTAGCGCCTTAACCCTTTGTGAACTGGCTCTGGGCCAGCCCCGCCCCATCTCACCTCAGCCCTTTGGGACCTAGTTGGCCCAGCCAACTCCCAACCTGGTTCTGTCTGCTGGGAGGGAGAAGCTATGACTGAGAAAATCCAGGGAATGGATTCTAAAACAACTTCTGTCCCTGATTCTGGACCTGAAACTCAGCTACCCTTGGCCCTTGTGCCCTGGAGAAGTGTGTGGTCCACCCGCATCTTTGGGCTCCTCTTATAGTTCGCCCAAGTCCAGTTTCCTTCAAGAAGCCTGGGTCTAGTCTAATCCACTGCTTTGTTTGAATGCTGGAAAACCCAAATTCACAGCTTTCTTACATCTTGTGATGGGGAGCTCACTACCTCCCAGGCAACAAAGGCATAGCCTCTGAGCTCTAATGGGGAAAGAACATCGACTCCAGGTCAAGTCCCCTGAACACTCACAGGCCATGCCTCTAGTAACATCCCAGAGACATCCCTGGCAATTTTGTCCAACAGTGGCATTTCAGGACAAGGTAGGCTGCTGTCAGTCCCCTCCCTGTAGCAATGTCCTCCTTTGTGTTTCTCATCTCTGTGTTTCTCTGTTCAAAGACAAGCCAGGAAGTCAGCTCACCTTCTTTGGCTCTATGCACCCTATCCTGCCCACAGGGAAGGTCCCTCAGTTCTCCCCCGGCTAAACTGCAACACCTTCTGGGGCCAATCCCCAAAGGCTCTCCCTGCTGGAGCGCCCCTAAGGTGGGGAAAAAGGGCAGGGGCCAGGCTGGGCCTCCTCTAAGCTCCCCTGTCTCCCAAACCCCAGCCCCATTAAAAGAAAGCCCCTAAATGTTATTTACACTTCGGAGTCTTAAAAACCATTAACAAAAGCCACTTAATTCAATTATCTTCCCGGCTGGCTCGGTTCTCAGCGCTGAGCACCGGCCCCCCCCCCATGCCACCCCTCCTTCTGCGCCCCCCCCACTGTCATTGTGTCGGGCTAATGAGGTAAACTGAAGCGAGCCCTGTCCCCCCTGACAGGTTTATGAGAATTTAATAAAGCGTGGCCGGGACCAAATGAGTTGCCTCAGCCTCGGAGAGCTCATTGTCTTCAGCGTCAGCGTTTTTGACTCCAGCCGCCCCCTCCCCCGCCCCAGCTCCTGCCTGGCTGGGCCCCACCCCCGCCCTCAGAGCCTCCCTAGGTGAGCCCCAAAGCCCATGGGCCTGGCTGAGGCCATCAGGGACCCTGCAGGGGCAGGGCACCCAGGCTGATACCTGGAGAGGACAGAAATGAAATTGGTCGGGGTGCCCAGGGGATATGGGCTATGTTGTCCTTTGTGGCCCTCCCAGCCCTCACACACAGAATAAGGGGACAATATTTAGAGACTTTGGGGACTTCCTAGCTTCCCTGTGTCCTTGTGTTATACCCTGTGCCAATCTGAGGTGACTGTGGGTATCATTCACTTTTTCTTGGAGTGACCCACGAGCTCCCAGATTAAGAGGTCTTCTCTTCCTGCAGCACACAGGGTGAGGACATGGGCCTCAGTCATAACTTGGTCTCACTCTTGTCATGGAGTGTAGCCTCCTTACATTTTCCCTGAAAGGGAATGAGGGGTGGACACAGCCCAGTGAGCAGAAAGAAGCTGACCAAAGTCTCAAGGCAGTCAGAGGTGCAGATGGAAGAGGCTTTCAACCTGACTCCCCAGCTAGACCTGCAGAACATCCCCTTGTCTCAGTTCCTAGGATATCTTGAGAAGTCCAGCTGTCCTTTCTCTCTAATGTCCTGAACTGTCTAGAACTGGCCTTTCTCTGCTGGCCTCTCGGGATTCCAAAGCCCAGGAATTTCTGAACCAGAGACCCAGAATTCCTTCTGTTTCCAGTAGTGGTTCCGAGAGTTACTTCCTTCTGGGGCTAAAGCTTGTCCTAACAGGACCCTCATCTGGAAGGTCCTTATATCAATGGAGAGCAAGTTTTAGAGATCAAGGCTCCATTTGTGACCATGATAAAAGTTCAGTTTTTGTCCAGAGTTAGAGTTCAGACTATGACAGGCTCAGGCTCAGGATATTATAAGGCAGGGCTCAGTGAATGGATCAGGGTCAGGGCTATCTGTTCCCAAGATCAGAGCTCAGTCTATGACCAAAATAAGAGGTAATGTGTGTCCATGATCAAGACTTAGTCTGTGTCAAGGTCAGGGTTCAATATATAGTAAAGGTTAGGGGTCAGTGTTCAGTTTGTGATTAAGGTTAGGGATCAGAGTATGTCTTAGAGCATGAAAAAGGTCAAGTTCAGTCTATGATCAAGGTCAGGACTCAGTATGAACTAGGGCGAGGGGGTAAGTCAAAGATCAGTATCGGGTTTAGTCTATGACCAGACTTAGGACTTATTGGTGACCTTGATAAAGGTTAAGTATATGTCCAAGTTTAGGCTCCCTTTATAATGTCAGGTTCTAGGAGTGGGTTAGTTACTTAGTACATTTGACTTCCCCCCACCTCCAAATTCCCTGCCTCCCCCATTCCTCAGGGCCATGTGTGGCCTTCACAAGAGGAAAAGGCAAAATTTTGCTGGTCTGGTTTGGCTGAGTGGCCTCTATCCCCTGTCATGTGCTCAGGGTGCCCTCTGGTGGCAGTCCCTAGCAGTGCTGAGTTCCTCGGATTTGGTCCATCCTCAAGCCCAATGTCCATCCATGCCCATCTGGCCAGCACTACCTCCCCACAGAGAAGAGGAAAACTGAGGAAAGGGACAGGGAAACTCTCCACCACTACCCCAAAAGTAGATTTTTCCATTTCCTGTTGAGTCAGGCATCTTGATCAATCCCTATCGGGAACCTGGAGTCTCAGTCCTGTGATGAAGTTCACAATTTTTACTTGATTAAGTCATTCAACAGACATTACTGGGCATGTACCTTGTGCCATGAAGGTTCTGAGGATATAGCAATGAACAAGACAGAAGTCCTAACCTCTTGGGACTCACATTCCATTTTCTTCTCCTTAATCCCCAACTCCTAGTCCACAGCCCTCATCAGAAAGGCAGAAAGTTGGATTCAGAACTGGACAGCTTGGGGTCTCTTCTTCCCCTAGCTTCAGAGGTTAGACTACCCTAGGTTCTGGGCTGTCTTCCCATCTCCTCATGTGCCTCCTCTGAACTCAAGGGTTAGCTACCACTCACATGCCGGAGCCCTCCCCTCTTCCTGAAACTCAGGACCATGACTCTGGCTCCTTTAGGAAAACTCTCCTGGGCTTACAGACTCTTTGCCCTACTGAGATCAATAAGTTTTCTCTCTAAAACCTGATTCTCCACCATATACCCAGGTGCTCAAACCAAAATTCTAGCACTTCCTCTCAGATTCTTCTCTTTCTCTCCCCCAGGATATCCAAAAGGGCAACCTCTTCTGTTTATCTCAGAAATGGGTGTAGTCTCTGCTCCGCAGCCATCACTCCAGTCCCAGCCCCCAGCACAGCTCTCTGAAGTAACCTCCTAACCCTCTGTTTTCCCTCTTGCCCCTCGACACTCTATTTTCCACATAGCAGGCAGAGTGATTTTTACAATCATAAATCAGATCATGTCACTTCCCTGCTTAAAACCCTCCAGTGGCTCCCATCACACGGAGAATAAAATCCCAACTCCTCATCTGGGCTTACCAAGCTTCCACGAGCTGAGAAATAACCCCCTCCCCACCTCTCCAATTTCAACTCCCGCCCCAGTTTCTATGGCCCTTCTTTCTTGTTCTGATACATAGAGGCCAAGTTCTTGCTTACCTTAGGGCTTTTGCACTGGTCATTTTTGAGCTTGAAATATTCTTGTTCTAAACCTTGGCATGGCTGACTCTTGTTATTAGGAGCTTAAATGCCACCTCTCAGAGAAGAACTTCCTAACCTCTTTACACGTCCCTATTGTGATTTTCTGAATAGCTGTTCCCTAATTAATGCTCATTGGTTTTGTTTGCTTTGTCCTCTTCTTCCTCCTCCTCCTCTTCTCCTTCTTCTTCTTCTTCTTTTTTTTTTTTTCCAGGGGGAGGGGTATTGAGCCCAGGGGCACTCTACCACCAAGCTATACCCTCAGTTCTTTTCTTTTTCTTAAAGTTGAGACAGAGTTGATCTTGAACTTGCAATTCTCCTGCCTCAGCCTTCCAGGAAGCTGGGATTACAGGCTTGTGCTACCACACCCAGATATGCTTATTTAATTCTTTACTATCTTTCCCAAGTAGAATGTGAACTTCATGAGAGTTCATTCACACTGTGTTCTCAGTGCTGGGCACATAGCAGGGCCCAGGAATTATTTGTTGAATTAAGTAGTAAAAACTGGTTTTAAGTGGCTTCCCTCATTTCTTCTTGTGGAAAGAAAGGGAAGAGAACCCCCGCAAGAGGCTCCCTTGTCCAGGCCAGCAGTAGTTTCCTCTGGAGGCAAGGCTCCCTGTACCACCCCAGAGCGCCCCCAGCCATGGGGAGTACTCAACCTTTCAGAAAGACCAGCTTTGTGTCCCCCACTGCAGCCCTGGACCCCTGAGATCAGGCCCCGATACCTTGGTTCTCAGAGTCTTAGGGCAGGGGTGGGAGTGGAGAACTTAGCTCTTATTAAGATCCTCTGCAGCATGGCAACAGGAATTGTCAATCAGGGATGTCCCTGTACTGTCAAAATCATGTCCTCACCTTCAACAGGGGCCCCTTCAGTGAGCCTGCCTGAGGAGAGGCCTGCAGAGGTGTGGGGACCCAGCATATCCCCCGGCTCCGCTGTGTGTAGGGGCGTGGGGGTGGGGGAGGAGAACCTAGTGTGGCAGCCTGGGGAGATGCAGGAATGCTCTTTGCTGGTGCTGACTGGGAAGTGAGTCCTCTGGCACTGGGTGGAGAGGATCCCTCCTGATGTGCCTAAGAAGTGGGAGGGGACACAGATGAGATGAATAATGACCTTTCAGCTGGTGGCAGCTGTGGGGACTCCAGGGAGCCAATGACTTGCTCTCTTTGCATCCTACTCCCATTATTGACCTGTTCATCTGTGGCCTACTGTCTTGGATCCTTATCTGATACTTACTCTTCCTGCCCAGCAGCCAGCTCCCATTGCAAGATCTGAAAGTCGTCTTGTGGGGGGAGAAGAGGAAGGTGCCCTGGGAGTGTGATTCCAGGCATCTGCCAGCAGGTGCCAGAGGGGCTTGGGCTGAGCCTATCCCTGCAGTGGTGAATCTGGAGGAGACTTCCAAGAAGGTGGTGGGAGAAGGGTGATCCAGACTACTCCATGGCAGCATCAGCAGTGGCCCCTCATTGCCTATCCTACTAAGGCAGCAGGTGGCCTCAGACAGCTGCAGACCAATGAACCAGAAGAGAGGATGAGTCTGAAGAGGTGGACTCACACACACGTGGTGGGGGTGGGGAAGTGCTGAGAAGAGGTCATCAGCTCCAGGTGCTGGGTGCTTCGAAGGTTAGGGCGCACCCACCCATTAGAACGAATGGAGATGACCTGCTTAGCGCCTACTGACAGATTTGTAACACTCCAGGTTAGTGGGAGAGGGAGACAGCGGGACAAGAGGACCGAGACGGTGTCAGAGGAAGGACAAAGCCCTCCTTGTGGGAAGCACCTGGGCTATGGCAGAAAGGCAGCAGTGCCCACCTTGGAAAGGGAAACTGATAAAGCCACAAGGGCAGGGAGTCAAGGTCCCCAAGGGGTGGTGGGCCAGTGTGTACCACCATCACTTCTTGCCTGGGTCCCTGCAGGGAGGAAGAGAGCTCAGGATTTTCCCCAAGTCCCCTTGTACTTCTTACAAGGCAGCCCCCATTTCTCTACCAGGTGCCCTCACCTGCCAGGACAGACCACAGGTTGGGCCCAAACTCTGCAAGCCAAGCCAGCCCCAGATAAAGGTCCAGACTTTACACAGCTCCATGGGGTCTTCTCCCCTCACCATCCCTGCTGGGTGGCCATGTGTCCCCATACTCCTACAGACCTGTGATATTGACAGCTACCCAAATACTGCACTCCTCCCTTCCTACAGGAGTCAGGCAATGGCCCCCACAGTCACACTCCTACATTCCTCCAGCTCTGGGTGTGGCCCACCTGTTCCCACAAGGCATTCACAGGCACACACTCCTTTCCCCTGGGGCCCCTCTCTAGGTCTCCAAGAGGAGCTGGTGCTAGGATGCTGAAGGGCTTGGCCACTGGCAGGCAGGGGCCCAGAACCCAAGTGCTCAGCCAGAGGCCCCACCACCTGAGGCCCCACAGCAAGCTCCCTCCAGCTTGTACACCGAAAAGGACTGACTCCAAAGGTGCTTTATTGAGGAGTGGGGACATAAGGTGTGGCACAAGGTGGCAGCACTGTTGGCAGTGCAGACCACACTGGGACCTTCAGGGTTGGAGAACCCCCCTCAGCACCCATCCTTGGCAGGGCTCCTGTCTGGGCTCACACTGTGAGAGTCAGACGGAAGGGTAGGCTTCACTCAGCCCTACCCACTCATGGCTGAAGTCAGAATCCTCCCAAATGAATCCCAGAGATCATGTTGGTGTAGAGACAAGGATGTAGGGGAGGGGCAGAAGGGGGCCTAGAGGACTTTCACAGTCTGAAGGGATGGAACAAGTCCAGGCTGAATTCCTCCCTTCTCCCCCCTTGGGGGGCAAGGGCCTTGCTGGTAGCCAGCCCCCCTTGAAGTGGATGCTTTCTTTCTCCAAGTGCCCAAATACTGTGGGTGGGGTCAGGTTCCAAGGTCCAGAAGCCCACCTTCATCACATCTCGGGGGTAAGGTAAAGTAGAGCGCAGAAACCCTAAAGGACCAAGGTTCTTTAGGATGTGAGCCCTGACACCATCACCACATTCTTCCCTCCAGAAGTTCTGACATGACAGATGAGATCACCTGTTCCCAAGACCTGTCCCTTGTGGGGAAAAAAATCCCCCCCCCCTCGTTTTTGCTTAAATGACACAAGACGGAGGGAACCCAGACAGGGGAGTCGACAGGGGTCTTAGTCCGCTAGGAAGCGGACAACTCTTGGGGCAGGTTGAGCTGCGCCCCTTCTGGGCGCGGCACATAGACTGCTGTGGGTGCCGGCGCGTCCAGGCTGAAAAGGCCGGGGCCAGGGCCCGGGCTGGAGCGGCCAGAGGACGCTGCCGATGCGGCGGGGCTGAGCTGGACCGCCGTAGTGTCCTGCGCCGTGCGCTCGCTGCTTTCCATCTCCAGCGCCACTGGCCCTGCACGCCCGCCATTCTGGCTCCTGCCCGCAGTTTGCAACGAGCGCGCGCGGAGCGCTGGGCCCCGGCGGCTACACACGCAGCAGACTGCGAAGAAACTGAGTGCCAGCACCAGCAGCGCCGGCCCTAGGATCAGTGGCACATTGTACCCTGGCAGGAAGGAGGCGAAGGCACCCACCAGTGTCACGTTCACACCGGCCAGCAGCACGCACAGACCGCAGGCGCAGCACAGCGCAGGTGATGGCAGGCCGGGCAACCGGCCCTGAGCACGGCCGGTGGGCGCGGGAGACAGAGACCCCTTGCTCTTCTTTTTCTGTGTGGGCGGCATCAGCCTGAGCACACCTGACACGCATCAAGATCCCTCCAGCCAGGGGCGAGCTCACGATGATCCTGCGGTGATCCTGTGAGCACACAGAGAAGGCACCTGTGAGCACACAGAGAAGGCAAGTCAGGGGAGTGTCTCGGCTTAGTTCCTTGGCTTCATTCCGTGCCTGCGAGTGAAGAGGTCACCTTGGGCAGACCCCTGCCTCTGCTTTGATTCTGGGAAACAACCCACTTCACATGCGAAGTTGCCTATTGTTTTCTCTACCTCGTTCCTGGAGTCCCTCACCGCTAATTTTGCCAGTTGCCCTCCCTCCACCTTCTCTCCTCCAAGAAGCCTTCCTGGGCTAATTAAATTAAGAAAGTGAATAGCTGTGAAACCCTCAGCCGGGTGCTTATTAAATGATGATGATCATCATTCTCAGTAGTTATAGGTAGAGGACAGTTTGGCAGCTCTTGGTTTTTGACAGCTCCACCTCCAAGTGGAAGAGGCCTGAGGATCATTTGATCTAATCCTTCCTTACTCAGATGAAGAAAACGGAAGTTTATCCTTACACAGTGGAGCAGGCCTGTAATCCTAGCCACTCTGGGGCAGGAGGATGCAAGTTCCAGGTTAGCCTAAGCAAATTAGTGAGACCCTAAGCAATTGAGACCCTCTCTCAAAATAAAAAATAAAAAGTGCTGGGGATATAACTCAGTGGTAAGGTGCTCCTGAGTTCAAGTTCAATCTGGAATAAACAAATAAAGAAAGAATAAGAAGAAAAAGGAGGAGGAGGAGGAGGAGGAGGAGGAGGAGGAGGTGGAGGAAGGAAACAATTGATGCTCAAGAGAGGTCTAGCACTTTACCCAAGATCCCAAAATCCAGGACCTAAATGGCAAATAGCCTGCTGCCTACTGCACACTAGGCTCTGGTAAGCACAGCACGACATTAACTTTCCTAAACATCAGATGAGGCCCTGGTGTGACTGGTCATGTGAGAGTGAGGAACTCTGGATGCTTCGGGTGTCCAGTGAGAGGAAGCAGTCCCCATGGTGGGTGGGATCCCTGGGACATTTCTAGACTGGGCATTCTATGGCCTACCTCCATTCTACTACCCAGTTAAATCCAGAATTCAGCAGTTGGATCTGGATTCAAAAGCCCAATATCAGTGCATGCTAGAATTCCTTTCTGGGAATCTCTAGATGTTTTTGGTTCTGGGATCTATCATTGAATGCTAGAATTTTGGAAATGCATGTAGAAGCAAGAGTAATATAACCAGAGATTAGAGATTCATGTCTTCTATCTGAGAATTTTGAAATCATATGTAGCAAGGCCCTGAAAGGATGAGATCATGGCTCATAAGTTGTGTTAGAACTGAGAAAAAATGTCAGTGAAGAGTCCTGGGTAGGTAGGGGAGTAATCAGATGGTAGCACAAATGGGAGCAGAGCATTCAGGGTGAGGAGAACATGCAGGGAGGGTGACCTGGACAAGAGGCCCAATGTTCTGTTCTCAGGATTATCACATGTAACATTGGGTTAAAAATAGAATCAGCTTCACAGGGTATAGTAATAATTAAAGGCTTTAAATGAAATAAAGTTAAATAAAGTGCTTAGAACAGTGCTGATTAACCATGATTAACAGTGCTGATTAAACATTAAACATTAACCTTGCCCTTGTGGGGGCTGACAGAGAAGTGAGTTATTTCCTGTCAGATCTGAGAAGCTGGTCATGTCATGTATGGAAACATAGTAGTTGGTCTGCCTCCCAATTAGAAATGTCTTCCTGAGTGTCTCCAAAGCCTGCACACTTTGGGATTGGAAAAAGTTTGATGACTAGGTGAACGAAAATGAGAGAAAGTATCAGGAAGGGGCAGCTCAGATTCTTCACTCTGGACACAGGCTGGGCTCAGCTTGGCCCAAGCAAGTCAGAGGGCTTGGAGGGCCACTTCCAGGCCTCCAGATCTGATGACTCCAGGGCTCCCCCTCCTGGCACTATGCTGAGAGGTGGCAGTTCTACTGGGACTCACTCCAACCAAGAATCATCTTGCTGCCCTACCAAGCTGGCAGAAATCCCAAAATCCTGGTAAAGAAAGCATTTGTTGACCCTTGAGTTTGGTCATCTATAAATCATAGATTCCTTGAGAAGCGCCACACAGGCATGAACCATCCACTCTCTTTTAGCCTGCTGCTGCTGGTTCTGCCAGGCAGCAACAGCAAGAGCTAAAGGGATGCAGCCGTTTACAGTTTGCAAAGCACTTTTATAGCCATGATATCATTTAATCCCTATAATTGTGTGACACTTACTAATAACCACATTTACAACTGAGGAAACTGAAGCTCAGAGAGAATTGGGCTCTGGTAGTTGGACTAAAAAAGAAGAAAAGGCAACCTAAAACCAGAGTAAAAGAGCAGATACCTGGGCCACACTATACACAATATTGCTTCATTTTAAAGACAAAGGTTTGATGCTCAGAAGAGGCTGTGAGATTTCCAGATTTTCCTTTCAAACTCCTTCCTCTCCTTATTTATCAATATCTGACATTATCTGGCAAAGGTGGAAACTTTTTTTTTTTTTTTTTTGTACCAGGGATTGAACCCAGGGACACTTAACTACTGAGCCACATCCCCAGCCCTTTTTAACATTTTATTAGAGGCAGGGGTCTGGCTGAGTTGCTTAGGGTCTTACTAAGTTGCTGAGGCTGGCTTTGAACCCAACGATCCTCCTACCTCAGCCTCCCTTGCTATGCCCAACTATGCCCAACTAAAGGTGGGATCTTTCTGTGGGGAAGGCTCCCTCTGAGGCTAACTGAGGGGGTCTCTGGTGGAGGGGACAGACTCTGGCCCTTCATCTCACTTCACACCAGACTTGAAAGCTGACAAGGGTTGGTGGGGTCCTAGGTGGCTGGAAGAGCCAAAGATCTCATTTTTTTCCCCTTATAGGGAAGTCTTTTTGTCTTCAGCAGTATTACTACGATGTGCTGAAGTATGTTTTTCTTTGAATTTATCCTTCTTGGGGTTCCTGGTACTTCTACAACATATGGGTTAATATCTACCCCCAATATATGAAAGTTTCAGATGTTCTTTTTCCCTATTTTCTCTTGCCTCTCCTTTTGGGGATCCTGTTGCACATATGTTCAACCATTCAGTTTTGTTCCACATGCTTCTTATACTCTATTCTGTATTTTCCCAGGTTTTCCCCGCATCTCTGTTTCTGTCTGGATGTTTTTCTTCTGATTTATCAATCAGTTCCCTAATCCTTTCTTCAGAAGTGTCTTTCCCTACTATTAAATTTATCTATTGAGTTCTTTTTTTTTTTCCTTCCTTTTTTTGTGATATGGGGGATTGAATCCAGGTTTACTTTATCACTAAGCTACATCTCCAGCTCTTTTATTTTTTATTTTGAGACAGGGTCTCACTAAGTTGCAGAGTCTGGCCTGGAACTTGTGATCCTCTTGCCTTAGCCTCCCAAGCAGCTGAGATTACAGGTGTGTACCACTATTCCTGGCCATCTAATAACTTAATTTCAGTTATTACTTCTTCCCAAGATCTTGGCCTCCTGAAGTCCCTACCTCCTATGCCTTTAAACAAATTTCTTAACTACCCAAATCCATCTTTTTTAAGTTATTCTCAGTGGTGTTGGTCTGATATAAGCTAGTCTACCTTAGTTGGAAACAGAATTCTAGATGAGAATCTGAAATTTGCACTTTCAGATTGATAATGAACAGTCGTGCTGTACAGAACACTTTATAATAATATCCAATATAATTTTTGTAACATAAGATTGAGCATTACCATTAGATCCCCATTTTATAGATGAGGAAATTGAGGCACAGAAAGATTAAGTAAACTCACCCAAAACCACTCCACGGCAGTGCCAGTGGTGCCAGGATTCAAAACCTGGTGTCCTGACTCCAAAGCCTAAGCTCTCAACAAAGCATACCACTAGGTTTGCTCAATATTTGTTGAATGAAGTACCAGGCATGGCACAGGCTCTCCTCTAGGCCCTGTAGATAAACTCCTGAAATTAAGACTATATCCCTCACCTGCCAACAGCAGAGAAGGACAGGCTGTGTTTTCCCTGTTGCAAGGAAGGTAAATTCTCTTTGTTCCTTCCTTGGGTTAGCATACTTGGTTCAACAGAAACTAAATTCCTGCGCAGGGGCTGAGCTTCTAAGTGCTAATTGCCAATGAGTGATTCTTATCTGCTCATAGGAGGCAAAGCTGACTCCATATACAAACTCCTGGAATTTCCATCTCAGACCCAGAAAGAACTAAGGACATATGGGTGCTGGGTTTATGCCTGAAGTTGGCTGCACTATGGCTAACTAAGATGTGGACATGTGCAGGGGTGAGGCGTTGAGGTCATTCAGCAGTTGCAATTTAATTTATACCATTTCCTCTGGCAGACTGTGGCCCTCTGGGTACCCCTGTTGTGGTGTTCTGTTTTGTTGGGAGCTCTGGCTAACACTGTTATGGGATGTCCTTGGTGCTGTTCACTGAATCTTTCTGGATTTCCATTCTTCTAGGCACATGTTAAGATGGCATCTCCTGGCCAATTTGTGATTGGGTGGAGCCGCTGTGTAACTAATTCTGGCCAATGAACTGTGATATGTCACTTCACGTTGGAGTCCTAGATTATGAAGTAGGACCCTCCAAATTGATGCTATTGCTATCTGCAATCCTCCAAGCCCTTTCTATTTCATTTCAGGTCCAGCCCTGAAATCCAGCACTCGAGCAGCAGAGAGGCCACTGTTCTGAATCTTAAGTTACTAGAATTGAAAGACCTTCCCTTTAGTGAGTTCTCTAAGCTGATGAGCCTGTGAGGATAACCTAGACCAAGCTCTCCATCTACTGATGGAGAATCTGAGGCTTGGAGTGGGGAAGGTCATGGACAAAGTCAAACCAGACTACCCCTTTTCCCACCCAGCCAGGACTCCAAACATTGACATTAGTGGCCAAGGGCCCTGGCCATTCACCCTCCTTGTTGCCCTGTCTCTGGCTGGGAAGGTACCGTGATCTGTTTGGGAGTTCAGTCTAGAAGCTGTTTGCAGCAGAGGCAGGCACTTGGGGCTGGGCCTCAGGTGACAAGGGTCTTGGATTTTGATCTGGTTGGGCTACTGGAAGGGTTGGGGTCCGTCTCTAGGTTTAACTGTCTGAATGTAAAGAGGGAGACGTAAGCAGGTATTGCTTCCCCAGTGGAAGTCTCTCATCAATCTGCTGCCCCATCCTGAGCTACCTGAGGTTTGTGAAAGTAGAAATGGGGATCTCTTCAGAAATTACTATCAAAATATCAAAGGGTCTCATAAAAAGCTACACTGATCTGAAATATGACTGTACCTATTCATTGTTCTAAATTCTTTGCTTTGGGCTGGGACTAAGTTATTTCCCTGAGAAGTTACTGCTGCTCAGGGGTCCTGATTAGGGGGAGGGGCACACACATTGAGCAGTGACTCTATGCTAAATTGCCCACATCAACTCCTTTGCTCTTCATCACAACCCTGTGAGCTGTTACAAGACCACCCCCAGTCACAGTGAGGCTCAATGAGGTGAAGGATGCTCCCTGGTTCACTTGGCTGTGATGGGGAAAGTTCAGGTTTAAACTAGTTCTTTTGGATTGAAAAGTCCATGTTTTTCTTATACCAGAACTGCTGCTTATGGGAAGGTATAGAGATGTTTGCCTCCTAAAAGAACATAATCGTTAATTATTACTATCCAGGTATCATCAACAAGCTTGGGCATTGCTCCTGGGGAGGGGATCTCTGTCAGAAGCCCCTGCAGGTAAGCCTGCCTCACTTTTCCGGTCTACTTTCTGGTGTATTAGTGTTGCACAAGAGCAGCTGCCTGACCAGGGCTATCTGCCAGGATTCTTGGCTCCTGATTCTTGTTCCAGTGGCTCAAGAGCCTCTGGTGAGGGGCTTGGGGCTTCAGTTAAAACAGCCTGTCCTCCACATGAGACCCAGTCCATCATTGGGCCAGTCAGAGTCCTTTACACCTGACTGGGAATTCTTCTGTTTCCCCTTAATCCCTGAATTTGGGGCCAGTCCTCTCCACTGGTGCCCTCACCCCATGTTCTTTCTATCCACCCCCATTCTCAGGGAACCTCCCACATCACCATTCCTCATTACTGGATTGGGCTTATTCACTATCCTGCAAGTTCTCAGCTTCTGCCAACTGAATTCTGCTTCCCCAGAGTCCAAAGAGCCACCATCCCCCCACCCAGCCAATCCACAGGGTCCTTCCCCCGACAGGTACATTTGAGCATATACACATGTGCATGTGTACACAAGCACACAGATGATTCCCTAAGCTAGAAACAGGTTTGAGGATGAAGCCTGAAAGTGTGGCTTTCCAGTCCCTGTCACTGGCTCCGGGGCTCCATCATCCTCATCCTTGAGTGCAAGTGCACACATGTGTACACACATCCCACATAACCCTCAGGGATTAGATATACCAAAAAATACAAGCACAGCTGCATTACACACAAATAGGCCAACAGACAGGTGAACACACTCCCAGTTGCCTGCCTTTCTGGTGGAGATGAGCTACTACCCAGCAGAAGTACCTTGGGAGACTTCTTGCCTGGGAGTGCAGGGGAGATGCTTGACAGCAGCAGCCAGTGGGTATTCATGATGGGGCACAGGGTATGAGTTCTGTTCAGCTGCTCTAATGATGCCCTCCTGTTTACAATGGTTCTCCAGGCCTGGAGCTGACAAGCATTCGCTGCACTCATTGATCCTCACTGGGCTGTTTCACTAGTGCTATCAGCAAAGTGGTCTAGAAGATCTCCGCAGGCCCTGCAGGTTCTGACTTTTAGCATAGTTAAGGGACACAGGGACACAGGATTCAGCAGCTTCATTAGATCAGCCTCTGTACCCATCCAGGCAAAGGTAATCCTTCTGCTCTGGGGCCTTCTGCCCACTTCTATTCCTTCCTGATACTCAGACTAGCCACTAGTTGGGGCTACCTCTGTGGGTAGATGGCAATCTCCAGCCTTAGTCTGGACCTCTGCCTCTGCCCCCGGTAACTCAGTTGCCTGGAGCCAGCAGGAGGGACCAGAGCAGAGGACTTCAGACTGCTGGAGTGGAGCTGCTCTTCCTGTCTGCTTCCTTCCAAGGCTTTGGGACAAGCTCTGCTTTCTTCTCCAGCTAAGTCCTACCCCGAGGGACTGCAGCATCTTGTGCATAACCATCCGACTCTCTGCCCATTAGTTCCTTGACTCCTCATCTCCAATGCCCAGTTCCTCCACTGCACCTCCATCATCAGTCCCCTTTATCCCCTGGGATCTTGTCACCCTGTTGTCACCCTGAATCAATCCACCTCTGAGAAACCTGGACACCTTACTCTTGACTTTACCCCCCCTGCTATGGCTATCCAAACAAATGGACAGCACCTACTTTGTGCTCAACACTATTCTAAGCTGCTATGGTTTGAGTATGGCTTGTCTCCTGGGAAACACATGTGAACACATGTGAGTTCATTGTGTTGATGTTGAGAGGTAAGGGCCTTCAAGAGGCAGTTAGATCATTAAAAGGGGTTAATGCTTTCCTCGTGGGACTGGCTTAATTCTTGAGGTGGGAAAGTTCTCACTCTTGCTGGACTGGATTAGTCACTGTGGGAATGGGTTATATAAAGTCAGTCTGCTCTTTGACTTTTATCTCTTTTGCATATACCTGCTTACTTTCTGCTTTATGCCATGAGGTGAAGCAGCACAAAGCCATCACCAGTACCTGGGCAAATGCCAGCATCTTTCTCTTTGGATTCCAAGTTTCCAGAATGGTGAGTTATATAAACTTCTTTCCTTTAGAAATTATTTAGTCTTGCCAGGCACAGAGGAGCACTCTGTAATCCCAGCAACTAGGGAGGTTGAGAGAGGAGAATCACAAGTTCAAAGTTAGCCTCAGCAACTACTGAGGCCCTAAGCAAATTAGCAAGACCCTGTCTCAACATAAAAAGTAAAAAGGACTGGGGATATGACTTGGTGGTTAAATGTCCCTAGGGTCAATCACAGTACCAAAAACTAAAACTAATACAAACAAACAAACAAACAAACAAAAATTACCCAATCTCAGGTATTCTGTTATAGCAACAGAAAATTGACTAAGACATAAGATCTTTATATAGATTAACTTACATAAGCCCATGACAATCCTAAGAGGTAGGCATTATTATTATTATTTTTATTATTTTGGTACTGGGGATTGAACCCAGGAGCACTCAACCACTTAGCTACATCCCCAGCCCCTTTTAAAAATATTTTATTTAGAGACAAGGTCTTGATAAGTTGCTTAGGGCCTTGATAAATCGCTGAGGCTGGCTTTGAACTCACGATCCACCTGCCTCAGCCTCCCAAGCCACTGAGATTATAGGTGTGTACTACCACACCTGACAAGACAGGCATTATTGCCATCCTTATTTAACAGATAGGGAAACAGAGGCTCAAAGAGATTCAGTTACTCACCCAAGTCCACACATATGGTAGTAATACATAATAGAGACAGGATTCAAACCTAGGTCATGTATCTCCTAAATCCATGCAATTCACCGGGACTGTGTACTGCCTCTTGCTTTAGCTGTTCTCTGATCACACACAATCCCTGGAACCCTACATTTTCTCCATGGTCTTCTTGCCTGTTTCTTTCTGCAACCACCTGAGATCCCATATCGACTGGATTCAGTTACTGTCTTGCAATAAAATCTTTCTTCAACCCCAGGTCATGATAGTCTCCAGCTAACAAATTTATTTTTATTTTGCAGAATTGGGGATTGAACCCAGGGGTGTTGTACTACTGGGCTACATTCCCAGTCCTTTTATTTTGAGACAGTCTTGCTAAGTTTCTGAGAATGGAACTTGCGATCCTCTTGTCTCAGCCTCCCAGGTAGCTGGAATTACAGGTATGTGCCACAGTGCCTGGCTTCTTTTGGCTCCTGAAAGCACTGCCTACATTCCATACTTTGCTTCCTTCTCAAGCACATCCACTCCAATCTGGTTTTTGCTCCAATACACTTGGACTCCATGCTCACCAAGGTTACCAGCAGACAGCTTGTTGCTGAGTTCAATGAACACTATTTGAATAGGCTGTTGTCCCTAGCTTCAGTCTGCTGTGCCTTCCCTCCTGGGAACACTGTGTCTCTGGGATACGGGTTCCTTCAGTGTCGCCTTCTCCCACAAAGCCTACAGCCTCAGTCAGCCCTGGCCCCTCCTACTCCCACAGGCTTCTCTCCACACATTTCCAACACATCTCAGAGTCCTGCAGATCCTCCCACCAAGTATCTCTGAGTCCATCCCCTCCTCTCTGGACTCACTGCTGTCCCTGCTCACCCACCATTTCCTCCCACTGTTAAGACCCTCCTGGGCCCCCTGTGCAGTTGTTCCAACCATGACTCTTCCATGATTTTTTTTTTTTTTTTTTTTTTTTTTTTGGTACTGAGGATCAAATCTAAGGGCACTCTACCTCTGAGCTACATCCCCAGACCTTTTTTATTTTATTTTTGAGACAGGATCTCACTAAGTTGCCCAGGCTGGCCTAGAACTTGCCATCATCCTGCTTCAACTTCCCAAGTCACTGGGATTATAGTCATGTGCCACCACACTCAGCTTCAAGTGACCCTTTTTCTTGTGAAGCTGAGCTCACTAGGGTTGATGAACTGAACTGACCAGGTATGGTAAGCTTGACTCAGCAGGTATGGTGGGCACCCAGACCCCTGTGCCTGAGCCCTGGGCTTTATCTTCAGCTGCCTTCCAGTGTAGCTGGGATACTCCTTCTTTTCTTCCTTTCCTTTCCTTTCTTTCCCTCCCTCCCTCCCTCCTTCCTTCCTTCCTTCCTCCTCCTAACTTGCCAACTTATGGTTCCCAGATTCTTGACTGAAGTGACTCCTGTGTCCAGGTATGCATGCTCCAACTGGCTTCCTTCAGGAGCAGGATTATGTCTACCTTGCTTGCTGTTGTGTCCCCCAGAGAGATGCCTGGCTGTCCCCAGGGGCCCAGTGAATGCTGGTTAAATACATAGGAAAGCAGACATTGTACAGAGAGGCCATCCATGTCCATCTTCTGCCTTCCGGCTTCACTGGTCCCTTGGATTTGAAGTGGTTGGGTGCTCACTGCTCTCTACTTCCGGTCTTTTGGGAGGTTGTGGAGGATGCAGGGGGCTTCTAAGACAGACTCTACAGAGTTAAGAGCAGGAGGGAAAGGATAGAGCAGAGGGGATCCAAAGCAGTCAGTTCACGGTGTGTCTCCCCTTCTCTTTCCTCCCTCTCACCTGTTTTCTGAAGGTCACAGGTTCCCGACCCCTTGTCTGGGCAGTGCTTCCCCTGCCTCCTGGGAGTTCAGGTCTGGACGCAGTTATCTCCTGCATTTCTTAAAGCGGCCCCTTCCCAGCCCTCGCCTTCCCTCCAGCTTTCCCCGGCTCCTGCAGCCTTCACTCACCTGAGTCGGTGCGTGGACACTGCCCTGTGGTCGGATGGGCCTGAACCCTGAGCGCGGGGTGGCCAGGGAGTGCGTATGGTCAGTCTGGGGCAAGGCCGGCAGACTTGGGCTGGGTGGAGCGCCAGGCACCGGGGCTCGGCGGGGTGTCCTGCCTCCCACCAAGCTGTGAGAGGAGGGGATCCGGGTGGCTGGGCACACCGGGCCCAGGGCTCCTCGCCCGGCCCAGGGCTCCTCGCCCGGCTCAGGGCGACACGCGCAGCCCCTCTCTGCCGGCTCCTGCGGAGCAGCCAAGGCGGCGACAGGTGGGAGGGGCGGCGCGCGGGCCGGGTCGGCGGAGCGGGAGCCGGGCGCCAGGCTGTGCAGGCCCCCGGTCACAGCCACCACCCGCGGCCCCTCTCAGCCACCTCGGCCCCGGCAGCCCTGGGGGAGCTCCCGCCTGTCGCGCGGCGCGGCCCTGCGCTTCGCTCCTCTAGGTTTCCCGGTTTGAAAGCACCCTAGCAAATAACTCCCGCCGCCCACAGGGCGCGCAGCACTTTCCCAGGGCCGGTGTGGATACAGTGCTACTCACGCTGGGGCGAAGGCTACAGGTTGCACTGGCCCTGCCTTCAGCGTCCAACTGCCTGGGGGGCCCGGCGCTGTGGCGGGCAGGGAGAGTTTTCCAGGGGTGGAGCTTCTTACCAGCACCCTTTTCTCCATCACCGGTCCTGCCCCTAAAAAGGAGTGTTGCCACGAGCCCCTACGGGTGGCTCTTTTCTCAAAACTAAAAGGCGAGAGAAGTCTCCGTCTCACAAGGACCAATCCCGGTGGAATTTATGCTAGTTTCCCTGTGACGGAGCGGGAGGGTGTGCCAGGCACAGGGCTCAGCTCCAGGATGGACTATGTTGCAGCGAGACCTGGGTGGGAGTCAGAGGTGCTGACCTTCCAGGCCCTGGAGTTGTTCAGCTGGGAGGGCATCTTGCCCACCTTCCTCTTCACACATCCACTTATCCATTACAAGCCCCACCTGATGTGGCCAAGCCCAGGCAAACTTCCTCCTGACCCCAGCCCTGTGAGGGGCTACTGCAACCATCCTCCATTTGGAGGTGAGAAAACCAGGGTCAGGGCCCTCGGCTTCTTGCCTCAGCTCCTTGGGCACAGGGGTGGGTTGGATGGAGGCAGACAACCAGGATGTGAGTCTTATTTTCATTCTCCCCTCCCTCAACTGGAACAGTTCTCCCCCAGATTGGTCCATCAAGGATGTGATTTCAAAGAGCCACGAGGACCAAGCACTCTCCACTGTTAGTTCACTGATGTGCTCTCAGTGCCCTGCCCATCCCAGGACAGCAGGGGCAGGGCACAGCCATAACCCAGGTGTTAGAACAGGGCTGTTGGGGGAAAAAAAATTCCTTGACTGAACAGACTGCTAGAAGAGCACGGGCCCCCATGCTAAAACACTGGAGGGTGCTATTGCTGCTCAGAGGTGCGAGGCTCTTCCCCCTGACACTGCCTACCATACCAGCCCTGCCAGGTTGGCTCACCTCCTCTTTTTTCAAAGTGTGGAATGGGAGAGAAGGCAGGTGTCTCGTGTGGATCACTCCAGTGATGGGGTTGGAAGAGGTGAGGTGGAGACACACTTGGGGACATTGACCTGCAGGAGAGCAGGTTTCAGGAAGTCCACAGCAAGAGAAGAGAGGAACCAGAGGCTGGACTTTGAGAACTCCCTCCCAGCTGGGAGGGTCCTTTGAACCCTTACCAGTTTCTTCCCCAGTGGATATAACTCTTGCCTTTATTACCCCCCAGAGTAGAATACCCAGAGGTATTCTACTTCTGAGCTACATCCCAGCCATTTTAATATTATTTTTGAGATATCTTCTCTCTAAATTGCCCAGGATGCCCCTGAACTTTTGATCCTCCTGCCTCAGCTTCCTCAGTAGCTGGGATTATAGGAGTGCACCATCGTGCTGGAATACAGTTTTTGCCTTTTCATGTGTTCATTCCTTAATTTATTCCATCCTGATCCCCAGCATCTCTGTGCCTGGCCCTGCCAGGCATCAGGGATTCCATAGCCCACACTGGGGAGATCTTGGCTGGGAGGAGCTAATGGGTTGGGATCACGCTTCCTGCAGTTCAGGCTCTGCCTTCCCAACTTGGACCATCTCCACCCTTGGGCATCTCTTTGGGGCACTGAAGTGAAAATTGAAGATTGATAGGGGGAAGGTTTTCTCATTGATCAAGGAGGAGCCTGAGTTCCTGTTGATATTGAGGAAAAGGAGAAGGTGCAGGGAGAAGGCAGAAGGGAGCTAAAGAGGGGGGAATTTCAAGGAGAGAGGAAGTTGACTTCCTCTGGGGGAACAAAGTCTCCACAACTAGCCAGAATTTGTGAAGTTCATGGAAGTTGTCCATCTGTGGTCAGGGAGTTGAGTCCTGTACCTGTACGGAGAATGCAACCACAGGTGCAGAGAGACAGAAGACCTGGATGCATAGTCTGGCTTCATGACTTTCCCTGGGAGACTCCATGAGTCCTTTTTCCTGTGGGCCCTCAGCTTTCCCATCTGCGTAGTGAGATGGGCTGTCCCACTTTGGTTTGATTTTCCAACATGTACTGGATGCCTTCTGGGTTCCCGCCCTCTGCTCTCACTCTCAAGGGGAAGAAATAGACGAGAACCACTGAGAGTCATGGATTGATTGTGCTGGAAGGAAACCCTGGTACTGTGGAAGCGCAGGGATGTCAGAGGAGGCTTCCAAGAAGAGAAGTCATCTGCATGAATCCTGGAAGAATGTTCCTAGCTTGTCTCCTGCTCCCCAGACAAGAACAGAGGGCACTTGAGGTCAAACAATGCTGTTGGTCTAGAGGTGCAGGTGTGCAGGAAGATGGTATCTTTTACCAGGCTATGTGTACCTCAGCCTCCTTGCCCAGGTAGATGGAGCCTTGGGAGTTTTCCCATTAAATTTAAGCCACTAACATTGTTGAACACTCTGTGTCCTGGTGCCAAGGACAGGGAAAGGGGCAGTTGGCTTAATGATTGTTTTGTGAAAGAGAAGACTTCAAACCTGCCTGGAGGTGTCAAGAGAGGGACACAGGCTGATGGAAGAGGATGAGAAGAGCACATGGTTCTTTGAGCTGGGCCTTTAAAGAAGGGGAGTTTTCATAGGCAGAGGGAACAAGAAGCCCTCTAGAGACAAGCCCAGGCTTGAGATGGATGTAGGTTTAGCTTGTCTTGGGAGCAGTGACAGGACAGGGGAGAGGAGGGGGAGCTAGAGGCTTGTCTGCAGCCAGAGCATACAAAGCCCTGAATGTGTCTGTCCTTCTGTGAGTCTCTGTCCTCCAGAGACCAGGGGCTTTTTAAGGATATGGCCCGCTCTGGCTAAATGCTGCTCAGAGCCTGTCCCTGAGGAACTGACCAGGAGTTTGATATTCTGAAAGGAATCTGGGCCCATTCTTCCCATCTAGTCTGTGGAGGCTGAGGGGCTTGGCTGGGTCCCCAATCTGTGGTTCCTGTGGGCCCGTGTCAACTTCTGTGGCCAGGATAAAGCAAGGAATTGAGGCATCTCTGGGTGTAGTCAGGGATCCAGTCTCTAGATTCCAGAGAAGCCAGTCAGTAGAACAAAAAGGGAACAAAGCAGAGTTTCAGTCCTGAGAGAGAAGTCAGGGTAAGAGACTGAAACAAGGGAGTCCTGTGGGGCCATCAGCACGCCAGTGGCATCTGGTTTGAAGAGTCTGGGTCAGAGTCAAATGCTGGCCTGCTGTCTCCAGAGCCCGGTCCATTTCTGGTTGAATCTTCTAACTCGGATCCAGGAAGTCTCCGAGATAGGGTAGTAGGCAATACGTGGAGGACAGGGCAGGGCACTCCTCAGCCCTTGCCTAGCCCTCCTCGGTCCCATGGCCTCCTGGCTTCAGCTTCTCCAGGGTCCTGGTCACAGTGGACAGGCTGCTGCGGGCTCCTGGAGGAGAGACCAGGACAGGGGCTGCCTGAGGACAAATACCCACAAAGCTGTTGGGTCAGAGGAACCCAAAGGGACCTGGGATTGGAGTGCCTCATGACCTCAGGGCAGAGTTGGGATAGATGGGGGGAGAGGGGAGTCCCAGTTTTGCCCAGAGAGGACAGGACAACCCATCAAGAAGACAGCAGCATGGTGTGGGAAAGGCAAGGCTCTGAAGTACTACCTGGCTTGAATTCTGGCTCCACCACTTCCTGACTGTGTGACCGTGGACATGTCACTTATTCTTCCTGTGCCTCATTTGTCCCATATATAAAATGAAGCTCACTATAGTAGCTCCCTCACATGGTTCTTGTGAGAATTAAACTAGTTAACACGCAGAGTGCTTTGACAACGTCTGGCATGGGACCTTCTGCTGAGTAAGTACAAGGCATCCTGCCCCTGGTGGTGTAGACTGCAGGCCACTTGGACACACTCCTGCCCTGGGATTTTCCAGTTTGGGAGGGATGGGAAGGGGAGTCAGAAGAGTTGTGGTTTCAGGTATTAGCTCTGAGTGTTGGATTCCACCATGGAGAAGGAAGTGGGAAAACAAACTAAGGTGTGGGACCTAGGGAGAGGAAGGGGCAGTCAGGAGTCCTCTGTCCCAGTGGAGGCCAGGCAGCACAGAGAAGTTCTGAGGCCAAACAAGAGATCAGCTCAACTTGGAACAAGAAGGGTTTGACTGACGTGGAGGACACCTAACTTCGTTCCTTCCCTGGTTGGGGAAGCCCCTCTGCATGCCTCTAAAGGTATCTCCCTGCACTCCAAAGCCAGACCAGAGAGGGAAGATGAAAGATGGACTCCAGAATTTCGGAAACTTACCTTCCTTATTTCCATTGGTACTGGATCTTCCCTCCCCATGGTCTGGTCCTGGGTTGGGGTGGATTCTCAGGTTTCCTGAAGGATAAGACCGCCCCAATTCCTCTGGTTACTGAGTCATTCCCATATCAAATCAAGCTCAGTTTGGGAAGGAATTCTTCCTGTTGTTCAATAGCCAGCCCTGCTGCTGTCTGCTCCACTGCGTTCCTACATACTGCATTATGTAGGTCTCCCACATAATATGGGTTGATATGGATAAGTTGGAAGCAGTGTTTTTAAAGGAGGTAGCAGATTTTTTAAGGAGGTGGGGGTCCTAGAGAGAACCAGGGATATATAAGGCCCTACAGAGCTGAGGAGTTGGGAGTCTGTACGTAAGTTGCTGAGATGTGGTGGGGACTATTCAGAGGTCCTGAGGGGAGACAGTGTTCTTAGGGGTGTGAGGGGCGGGTATCTAGAGATCTTGATGGCTTTGGGGGAATGGAAAAATCTCTCAAGGAAGATGGACTCCCTAGGTTCAGACACCTTTGTGGCAGGCAGCAGGCTGGTTTCTGCTACACTGTAGTCATGGCGACGCCTGTACAACACACACAGCAACTCCAACACAGCCAGGAGCAGCCTCACACGTGGGCATGCTCAACCTCCCTGTCGGTCACAGACTTACACACAAAGGGTCTCACACAGTCCTTGGCAGAGTGGCCTGCAGGGAGGGGGAAGGGGCTCACCTATTGCAGGCAGGATGTGCTCCAGGTTGAACCGAGCCTTCAGGAAGGGGTAGGCAAAGATGAGAAGCCCTGAGAAGAGAGACACAGAGGGGTTCTGTGAAGGGGAGGGGGCCTGGTTAATGTGAGGTGTGGGAGGATGTGGGTGGGCTGTGAGCCTGGGGGCTGGTTTTTGAGAGTGGTTGTGTGTGTGCGCGGAGGCGCCCGAGGGTATAAATGGAAGCTGGTGTGCGAGCACAGGGCAGCTCCCCACACCCTGCCTAGGTTGAAGGGACAGTGCTATGTGGAGAAGGGGCTACAGTCTGTGAAGGCCACGGGCTCTGCCTCCACTGTGCCAGGCCAAGAGCAGGTTACCTTCCTCTCTTCTTAGCTGGCTGGGTCTGGGACCACTGACACCACAAACTCTCCCTCACCCTCTCCTATGTTCACCTCACCCTCCCGTGTTCACCCCTGGGGGTCCCTCTGCATGCTCCTCCCCACCCAGTCCTGGGGAGAGGTAGCCACAGAGCAGATTCTTCCCTGCCCATTCCCACTCCCACCCTAGACCAAGTGTCTGTGCTGGAATTTGCAGCTATGGATGCCCAGAGCCCCCAGCCTAGGGCTACAGCTTCTGTTTTTGGCTCAGGGTGGTGGAATAGGGTGAGAGATGGTGCTCAGCATCACTGTGGGGATGTCAGTGCGCCTTCCCCCGACAGACAAGTGGACAGAGCTGCTGCTGAGACAAACAGGGAAAGAAAAGGAAACTGTTCAACTGAGCTGTGCTGCTTTGCCAGCCCCCATCAACCCACCACAAACAGGCCGACAAATCCCACCACAAACCCAAGCCAGGGGCACAGAGCCACAGAGCCCAGGGGACAGACAAGAAGGGAGTGTGACAACCAACCTTCCCACTCCAGTCTCCTCGCTGCCAACAGGAACCCCACCTCGAACCCCCTCTACTCCCTACACACCTAATGGCTGCCTTGCTCGCACCTCTAGCTCCCACTCTCCCCCACCAATTCCCACTGACCCAGCTTTCCCTGCCATTTCTCCATCACCTAACCAGGCCCCTGATCCCCTCAGAATTTCTTCCCCCTACTCTAGTCTAGCTCCTGCTCACCCAGCCCAGCAGCACCGAGGAAGATGCCGCCCACGGCAGCCGCAGCCTTGGACACTGAGACTCCGATGATGATGCTGCCGGCCACCAGACCCAAGGCCACACAGGCCAGCTGCAGGCAGTGGAAGTCTCTGCTGCTGATGGGGATATCCATGTAGGCCTGCCCAGGGCACTGTCTCCAGCTGGTCCTGGGGTTCTCTTCCTCTTGGGTGTTGGAGCTCTACCTTCAGGGTGGGAGTTTGCAGGCAGTAAGCATCTGGGCTGGTAATCCTTAAATTTATCCGCAATCCTATGCTATGGCTTGTCTAGATGCCCCTAGCTGCATGTTGACCCCACCTTACTTTTACTCCCCTAAAGGCCTCATGAATTGAAGGCCACTCTTGGGACTCCTGCCATGAACACATTTCCCCATGGGCTGCCAGAGTTCTAGGGAGCTGGACCTGACCCATGGGATCCTCCCCTGCCAGCCTCCAACTGGATCCTGGGAGAGCTCAGTCCAAGCTCTCCTGCTCAGGACATCCTGCCCTGGCTCCCTGGTGCCTGCTCAATTGCCACTGAGCCTGGGCATATTAAAGTTTAAAGCAGTGAGAGGCCGGGGTTGGGGTTGGTTCCAGGGACACAGGTTCCTCTGACTATAGGCAGCTGGGAGGTGCTGGGTTATTCATGAAGATGCAATGTGAGCTGCTGCCTGGGTCCCAGAGGCCCAATGGGAAGTCAGCCCAGATTCCACTGTTGGTTCCTGAGCAGGAAAATAGGCTGATGGCTTCACATGGGATTTAGAAGCCAGGGATGTGAGGAGACTCCCTGAACACATGTTCAAGCCTCATTCTGTGATCCTTTGCCCTTTGTCTTGGAGGTGCACCTGAGGTCTCTGCGTGGAGGCCCAGAGATGGACATGGAAGGAGACCTGGACAAGGCTCCAGAGGCAGGAACTGTGAGTGGGATGGGAGAGGGGAGGGAGTGGTAATCCTCCAAGGCCACTTTCTGCCCTGCCCACACCTTCCTCTTCCCACTTCCTGTCAACCTCCAGACTCCCAGGCAGGATTGAGGGGTCCTGGGTTGAAGATTGGCCTTAAAGAACCCCCTTTTCCTTGGGTGGGGTCGGTACCCACCCCCTTTTAGTTGCCAGTGGGATAAGAGGGTGAGTCTGTCATCTGTCCCCAGCTTTCTAGCCGGGAGCTGACAGGGAAGAGCAATAGCAGTGGTGGGAAGGGGTAGGGCTGGGAAGAGGAATTGGGGGTGGGGGTTGGATGTGAGTGGGACTAGAGTAGAGGCCTGGGGCATGGCTGGTACCTTTAGACCTCCTTGCAATATCTAACACCCTTTATGGAGCAGGTACTCTGCAGTCCCAGAATAGGACCTTGCTCCGGTCCCCACATGGGCAGTTCCCAGGGTCCCACCCATTCTTCTTAGAGTCTTGTCACTAGCCCCATTGGCCTCTTTTTAGTCCCTCTTTTTGGTCCCTACCATGTCTGTAGTCTAGGTCAGGCTCAAGATCTGCCTCCACAGCTGCCCATGTCCCCTCTGCTCCCCTTTCCCGTTCTGCCCTCCATCCTCTGTGTCTGCCTGGTCCTTGCTGTCTGGAAAACCCCTCCTTGTCCAGTGGGACCTGCATAGTTGGCCTGCCTCTGTGCAACCTTTCTGGCCAAAGCTGAACCAGTGGGCTGCCCACCACCGCCCCACAGCCCCACCTAAAGGGCCTGCTCTCTGTCTTTGTTCTGTTTACATTGTGAACCCTCGAGGGCAAGCTCAGGAGTGAGTTGCACAGAATGCTGTGGCTAGAGGGACCTGGGTTTGGCTTTGGACATAGGACAGAGTTCAGAGAGGGCTTGTGCCTGTGTGACCACCTTGGGTCTATAAAGAGGAGGGTTCTGAGAGTGAAGTAACCCCTGACTCTCCCAACAATCTTTCTTTGGAGGGGAGGGGTAACTAAGGCAGGAGGTCAATGGAGCTGAACTTCAGCTGTGGGAGCACACCAGGAAGCTGGAAAGGAGGGTGACCACAGGTCATGGATAGGCCATCAGGCTCTCATGAAGAGGGAGCCCCCTGAGCCAGGTGTTTGCCAGCCATGACTACCCTGCTAACATCCCCTGTGCCTCCTTCCAGGGTGAGTTCTGATTATTCCTCTAATTAGGCATCAAATGACAGCCCATGTCTCTGTCACATGTAATTGATCCCCCGCCCCCGACTAGTTTCAGGAGGAGCTGCCAAAATAAATGTCCATGAAGAACCTACATCATCAGCAAGGCCATGCTTTCTGCTGCACACTGGGCATGGAGGCCAGTGAGTGAGCTGGGGTGCAGAGGCTAGGGTCAGGGGTGCCTGTACACTGCCAGTTTCAGATGCCACAGCATTCTGACTTTCAGAAACTGGAAACCAAATAGAAATTTAGAGTTTTTCTCTGACATTCTGAATCCCTTAGGGCCCAGAAAGAGTCAAGGAAGGGAATGTGGAGGAGAGACATAGGAAGCCCTTTATCAGTTATAGGATCACCCAACCACAAAGTCATGCCAGCTTCATCATGGAAAGAATTGGGAAACGAAGACATGGGGAGGCAGAAGAGTTGCCCCAGAGTTCTCAATAGAACCTGTGTGTCCAGGTTCCTGTTCAGTCGGGCAGTCCTCTAGCCTGTTTGTCTCCTAATTTTCCATATTGTTTTATTTGAGGTGGGAGGAATTAGCAAACCCATTGTATTAGTTCATTTTCTGTTGCTAAAACAAAATACCTGAGGCTGACAAAGAAAAGTGGTTTATTTAGCTCACCATTCTGGAGGCTGAAAGTCCAAATTGGGTAGCCCCATCCATGATGAGGGCCTCATGAGGGATGGCATCACAGGGGAAGGAATTACGCGTGAGGGTGTGAGATCACATGGTGAGACAAGAAGCCAGAGAGCCAGAGAGCAGGGAGGCCAGGCTTACTCTTTTATACTCTTTTATAACAACCTACTCTCACAAGTAGTAATTCACTCCACAAGACCAACATCAGTCCCTTCTTAGGGCAGCACCCCCAGTGACCTAATTACTAAGGTCACTAAGCCCCATTTCTCAAAGGTCCTATCACCTCCTAACACTGACACGTGGAGGACACATGAACCTTTGGAGGATGTACTGAAACCATATCCAAACTGTAGCACCTTCCATCAGAAGGAAGACTTTGTGGTCAAAAGAACCAGTCAGGACAGCATCCTCCCCCTGGCAAGAGAACATCATTAAAGGGTTCCTGAACCAGTTACCAATGTAGAGATGGGGGCTTGTCAGTTGTTTCCTCAATATGGGTTATGTAATCCCTGAAAAAGAAAATGCACCTTGTCCCTGGGCGAAGTGCTTGCAGTAATAGGTAAATAAGATCAAGGGGCAATGCTGAGATGGGAGCCCAAGACCCCAGAGCCCAAGCCCCCTGAGCTCCCTACACCTCCCCAGCATCAGAGCCTTACTGGCAGGAACCTGCATCCTCCTGCAGCCACAGAACCCAGGGTGAGGCTAGGCCACGGGCACATTGCTAGCTTCACCACAAGTTCTCTCCCCTTTGTCTCCTGGTGAGGCAAGGGCTGAAAGGTGTCTGCCTGTGCTCTTTCCTTCTCAGTAGCACCAAGACCCAGTGTGGGGTGAAGGTGGGAAGGAAAAGTGGGCAAACAGCCCCAGTTTGGTTTGATTCTGTTTATTTTCCTTAAGGGGTGAGAACCCTGGAAAAGAGTGTGATTAATTCACTGGTCCCCCAGGGGACAGGCAGCTTTCTTGGACCATTCAGAAGCTGAAGTATGGGAAGCAGATTCCAAGGCAACTGCTACCATGGCAACAAGCGTGTCAGCCCTGGGGGGACCTTACTCTCAGCCCCCTCCAGACCTGAAGCAGCTGGAGCACTTGGCATGGGACCAAGGCACTGCTGATTACGGAGCTGGGTTTGGTGAGGGACAGTGAGCCAGGAGGAAGGAGGAGCCCCCAGAGCTCAGGCAGATGCCACATGGAGGCATGGAGGCTTGACCATTCCTGTAGCCAGATGCTCTCAGGCAGGAGTTCTCAAGGTCAGTTGAATTAGGACTGGGGCTGGAGCCAAGGCCCACTTACTGGATTTGTGGAAAGAGGCCTGAGGTCTGAGACGCTCCAGCAGGCTGGGACCAGCTCTCTCCTTCTAAGGCCTAGCCCTGCATGAGCCCTAAGAGTGGGGGAATTGGTTTCCATCACTGCATGTCCCAAGCCGGAGTGGGGCTCTCTCGACTCCAGAGCCTCCCTTACTGCATCTGCCATATCTGCCTCAGTGCAGCAGAGCCAGGACTTCCCAGGTTCCCCTGTCAATGGTGGCCCAGGCAAGACTAGAACTCAGGGCCTTTGGCGTCCTATCACGGTTTTTCCCTGGCACAACAGCTGTCCCTCTGGGATAGGGACTCCAGCCCAGGGGGCAGAACAGACCATTAGCAGAAGAATCCCATAGGGGGCCAGAGGCTTGTCTTATCTTGAAAGTTCCAGAGGGATGTCCACAACACACGAGCCATTCTGCAGAGGTTCCCTGAGCTGAAGGAAGTGGGTCCCCTCACTGGCACCATGAGTTGAATAAATCTGCTATAGGAGTCACCAAAAAACAGAACCAAAACCATCATTAATATTTATGGAGGACCTACAACGTGTACCTGGAACACCCCTTGACACTTACCTTGTAATGTTCGCAGCCGCATCATGAGCTGAGCACCCAGACCTACATCTATAGCTGACTCTCAGAAACGAACTTGCCCAAGGCCCCAGACAGTAAGAAACTGAGTCGGGATTTGAACCCTGGCAGCAAGACCCTGAGTCCAAAGCCTCTCTGGAAGGGATTCTGGGTCTATCATTCCTGCTATACAGTCCTGGAAAAACTAGTTTTCCTCCCTTTTCTTGATTTTTCATGTAAAGTGGGGTAAAAATAATAGTATCTACCTCTTAGGACTGTTAAATAATGCCTGTAAACTTCTGAGAAAGCACCGTTAGAGTGTACAATGTTAGCAAAGCCAAAGTGGGCACGGTATCACCAATGCAGAGCTGTGGGGTGGGCTGTGTGGACTAGGACAGGGAGGCAGGTGGGAGGGCACAGTTCCAGTGCCCAATGTCACTTTCTTGTGGAGTCCACCTGGAAGAGAACTGGCTGGACTGGGGCTCGGGTCTGGGTTCCCAGAGGCTCAGATTTTGTAGGTCTGATTTCCCAGCTGGCCTCACTTCTGGTTGATGAAGAAGGGATGTGAAGGTGGTAAGGGTTATCACAAAGGGAAGACCAACACAAAGTGTGTCATCAACCATGTGCAGGCATTCATGGTGTGGGACAGCTGGTAGCCTGGCCCAAGAACTGAAGAGTGAAAATTAGGGAATCCTGTCTCCCTCTCTGTTGTCCCTAGGGAGGAGAGCTGTCATCAGCACACAGTCTACTGCCCTGACATTCAGACCTCCCTCTGGTCACCTCCTTGGGACCTATGAAGTCTTTCCCAGTCTGGTCCTGGAATTATTACATGGGGCAATGTACCTGAAAGTCCTCTGCACGGTGTACATGAAGGCTGTGCGTGGGAGGCACCGCCTTCTGTGCTGCCAACCCTGGCAGGACAAACACAGTTGGGGACAAACAGGCCCTCAACAAAGACTTAGTAATGCTTTAGACAGAAGGAAAATTTGTTCCCATGGGTCGGGTGGTACAGGGGCATCTACTAAAGTGCCTTTTGAAATCTGCTAGTGTGATGGCTGTGGACACCGCCTTGATATCTGGGTGGCGAGTCCCTAAGAAGCACTGACAGCTTCTTACTCATCTCTGGGTCCCAGCAGAGGTGACCGATAAACGTACAATGAATTTCATTTCCTCATCTAAAGAAAAGGAAAGCAGTATCTCGCCTTGTTTTGCAGATCAAACATGGTGTTATAATTGGGGGTCCTGACCAGGGTGCCTTCTCCCTACTTGGCTGGGCTCAGCCTCAGTGCAGAAGCCCTATCTCCTCAGGTCTGTGGGGGAAGAAAGGACCACCAAGCAGGCCACAGCCTGAATTTAAAGTAGTTTTATTAAAACAAGCACAGTCACAATGTGTGATAGTATCAGTCATGGTGTTGTGTAAACATCTGACATACGCAACCTGTTTTCCTTACGTAACTCCACAGCTTATCTGAAGGCTGCACCTTCATGCTCCCAGGCACCAGGCACTGCATGGTTCAGATCAGGGCAGCGTGGTGGCCTCCCATCTTCACCTGAAGCACAGGGCTCCGTCTAACTGCCCCAGATCTGTGCCATGCTCCATACATGATCTGGGGGACACAGCAGCAGAAGACACTGACACTATCTCTAAGGTGCTCATCACAGTAACAGCTTAAAATCAGTTAGAAGTATAGGGCACAGCTGATTAAAACCCAAGTCCATGGACATTCCATCTAGAAAATCCCTGGGCTTGCAGTGAGAGTTTAAAGTTCCATGTGGACTGGAACAGCATGGTTAAAAAACCCATTTTAAAAAAACGAAGTAATACTGACTTTAGCAGCAATCACCAACAAGGAAGAGGATGATAAATGAGGAACATATTTCGGTCACGGCAAAGAAAGATTATGTGCTTTTCCGTGCTGCACACTGGAAGACTGATCTGGCCTCCTGAAAGAGGAAGGCTCTCTCTGCCCTTCCTGAATTGAGGGGGTGGCTTTGCTCAGCCAAGGGAGAAGACCGGCAAAGAGGACGTCCGGAGGACAGAGGAAGGTGGAAGGACTGCCAGAGGAGGGTGGCGGTGCAGAGCGGGAGAGGCAAGTGTGCTGGCAGCCTCGGTCGGTCAATGCTTCCTTCTCCAAGCTGGTTCCCTGCAGGCTGCTGCCCCAGCAGCACAGCCCAGTCACAGAGCAGGCTGGATCTGGGATCCGCAGGCCTGTGAGCAGGTGGAGTCCAGCAGAGATGTCCCAGCTGCAGGCGATTATGCAAAGTGACAAGTGATTGCTTTCCTTTTCAAAGACAACCCCTTTGGAAAAAGCTTTTTCCTCAAGGACTCTGGGGAAATGGGAAGGAGGGCATTTGGGGGGCCCTACAGGGCCTTTGTAAGTGGAAAAAGCCTGACTGTAGCCCCAGAACAGGCCTCTCTGCCTGCTCTGCAGACATTGGCTTCACAGGTTTCCAGGGGCAATACCTGGACAGGTCGAGGCCTATGAGGTATGACTGGAACTGTTCAGAGTCCTGTAGATGTTGGGCACAGTCCTGTGTCTCCCCTGCGGCCCGCCTGGGCTAGGGCCCGCCTGCGGGCCAGGCGAGATTTGGAGGGAGGGGAAAGTTTCATGGAACAGAGGCCCTCCACCAGTGCCTCTGGCTCTTCGGCCAGTTCATTCTCCTCGTGCTGAGACAGCTGGCGGTTAAGAGCAATGGCTTCAGCTGCAAAGAGGGTCAGGTCCATAGTGCTGCTGTTCCTGTGGGGTGGGGGAAGACACAGAGAAGAGGGGTGCAGAACCTGGAGTCAGCCAGGTCAGCTCTGGGACAGGTCTACTTGACACTGGGTTTCATACTTCTGCCAGATTTTTCTGAGCTGCAGGGGCTACTCTCTCTGAAGCAGTTCTCTCCTGGGTTTGAAATCTTGCTTGACTGAGGCTAGAATGGGCTTTGAGCTTCAGATACAGTCCTGGCACGGGACAGTCAGAGCAAATGTCTCAGAGCTCCCTCCTTTGCGCCACTGCACACAGCTCTTCTGGAGGCAGAGCCACACACTGTGCACTAAGCTCACCCATCCCCCTCTTCCCTGGCAGGGCAGGGAGCTCCTGGAGCAGGTACCTTGCTGTTGATGTTTCGCCACAGCCCAGCTCAGGGCTAGCCTGTGATGGGCACTTTGGGTTGTTGAATAAATCATCTAAAGGGGATTCTCATGAGGTTTGGCACCTCAGGCACCTGGAGAGAACTCCACAGAATCAGGCAGGAACCTGGCTGGGCAATAGACTCTTGGGGCAAATGAACTGGCCCACGCAGGGTAATACTTCCCTGTGTAACTCCTAAAAACTGGCCAAGAGACTGCTTGCTGAAGGGTTTCCCACATAGCTTAGTCTCTGCTCACTGGGAACACACCTAGTTGTTAAAAGGTTCTACAGTCAAATAGCCCAGGATTACTGTGCAAGGTAGACCTGGGCTGTTTGACATGGTGGCCATTATCACTACTGTCTAGTGTGACAGCTGATCCCTCTGCCTTGCAATGCTCCTCCCTTACTTTAACCAAGAGCAAAAGGACACCCAGTAGAAATAACCCACAGATCAGATCTGTCTATGGACTGTGAACAGTGGTTTCTGGTTAGGTTCAAGTGGTTATGCAAAACAGGATTTTCCCTGCAAAGCAAGGAGGGGCTTAAAGGTGCTCGGGGACAAAAGAAGCAATCTAGGTGAAAGAAGAGCGGAGAGAGACAGCTCTACAGTGGAGGGAGAAGGAGAGAGGAGGGGACTGAGAAGGGCACCTGAGCCTGGAGATGGGTTTCCCATCCCCCGCCTCCATCCCAACATGGCTAAGGGCTTGAAATAAAGTCCAGGTAGAGGAGAGAAGGGCACTGGGTGTGTGGGAGCATTTACCTCTGGAGGACTTGCGGCGTGGGGAGTCCCCTTTCTGGAGCTTGCTAGAATGGGAAGGACAGATTGTGGGTAAGCACTGCTCCCTCTTTCCAAGAGCTGCCCCACCCAAGCTAGCAGAGTGGGCAGGTCACTAAAGGCTCTCAGTTCAGCACAGGACTTGTCACTGCTTACCTGCAGGGCCAGGCCTTCAGAGGAGAGGACAAAAGGCTGCACTCTGAAGCCACAGCTGCCTCTGCATGGACAGCCTTCTCTTCCTGGCAATATCCTCACTGCTCTCTGAGACCTGCCTCAAGGGTCACTTCCTCTGTGAAGCATTTCTGTTTCCCAACACCTCCCCATCCTAGTCCCAAGCAGAGGTGGGGTCTTGTCCCTTTGTGCCTCTAGCACTTTTCCCAAGTGTTCCTTACGTTGTCCCTTTCTCCCTCTCTCCACTAGACCGTGAGGACAGGCTGGGCCTCACTCCTTTCTAGCATGTGGTAGGTGTTCACTATTGGGTGACTGGGAATTAGGCACTGAGCCACTCTTGGACTGGGTCCTCATTTGTGACACAGGCAGGCAACACTTGCCTAGTTCCACTAGCAGAGTGATTAAGGCCAGCGAGGACCTGGCAGATCAAGGAGACGTAGTAACTCGCAGGAGGGTCTGACAGACTCCTCAGAGCAGTGGAAGTCAGGTATTGTGACTAACCAAAGAGGATTTTAAAAAACGCTTTCCAGTTAAGACTTGGATCCTCAGCATACGGAAAACACCATTTGCCTTCCTGGCCCCCAGCACCCAGAGCTCCAGGCCATGAGGAGAATCACGCAGCCTCAGAGCAGCCACACAAGCTGCAGGGAAGCCAGGTCTTGCTTGCTTCTGGGTGCTCTAAGTTAATGGTGTTTTTGTACAAGAGGAGGTACTGCAGGCCCTGAATGACAATACCAGGTTGCTCCTGGTCTGGGAGCTTTTGCCAATAGTGGGAAGCATGGCCTAGTCCCCCAGAGGGCTCTGTTGGGATTTAGTCTGTGGCTAAGGTTAGAGCCAAGTCTATGTTGTGCCAGGGGGCTGGGCCAGGGGCTAAGGAGGAGTTGGTTCACTGTGCGCTCAAGCACTGAAGCTCCTGTACCATCTCACTTCAGCTGGGGACAGTCATCTGGGCTGGGGGTCTTCACTAGCTGGTATGAGAACTTTTTCATGGCCAAGCTGCTGTGTGGCATGATCTGGAGAGGTGACACACCACCCCTCCTCCCTGGAGTCACTCACCCCCTGCACCCATGGGTGTTGCAGAACTTGGGCGGCACTGAGTCTCTGCTTTGCATCTCGAACCAGAAGCTTGGAGATGAGGTCTTTCGCCTCATTGGAGATGTGAGCCCAGTCCTTGTCAGGAAACTCATACTTGCCTTCCTGGATGCTCTCAAACAGCTTGTTCTAGGTAAAGAAGATTCCTCCTGAGGCCACACTGGCCAGGGGATGGGCAGGATGGTCTGTCACATAGTCAATCATCCTGACTCTAATTGACCTCAGCTGCTACTCATGGCTTGGGGATGCCACAGTCATGGCGCTTTCCCAGAACCCCAACTCTCCCCTAAATCACCAAACAATATGTAATGCCCTTGGCCACTGGGATGGCTGGAGGTGTGAAGAGTGGGGAATATCACCTATAGAACAAAGCCCAAATTCTCGGCCCTTCAGAGAGGGTGCTCTGTGAACTGGCCCATGGTGACCTCCCAGGTCTCATCTCCCACCACCATCAACCTCCTCCCCTCGTCCCTGCAGCTGTTTCATGCTTCCATGGCATTGCCTGTGCTGTTCTTCCTTCTTATATTTCTTGGCCTTCTTTCCCTGGGCAAGACTCATCCTTTTAGGGTCTGCTCAGGCATGATCCTCTCTAGTAACTCTCCCCCAAACTCCTAGCTGGGCTGAGTGCCTGACTATCTACTTCACCTCCTGGCTGCCCTGACAGAGGGCACTATAAACCCCTTCCAGATCAGGAACAATCTCCCAGCCTACTGAGCCCCAGCAGGGTATGTGCTGTGGCCCTGGTCACACTCACCTGGCAAACCCTGCACACCTCTCCCCGGTCCCAGCCACAGTCAGCCCCACAGTGACCTACAAAGGGCGGGTAGCCACTCAGCATGATGTAGAGGACCACGCCCAGGCTCCAGAGGTCACAGCGCTTGTCATAGAAAGTGGCCTCGTCCCTGAAGACCTCCACCACCTCAGGGGCCATGTACTCTGCAGAGCCGCACTGTGGGGGCCAGGGTTGGGGAGGAGATGGCAGAGAAGAGAGTTGGATGAGTTCCAGGGAGAGAGGATGGCAAAGTGTAGAATGTAACTTGAGTAAGAGGATGGAAGGATGGAGTGACAGCAGGAGCTTATCAGGAAAGCCAGAGGGCTCAGCTGATAACATCAAGGCACTCAGAAGCTTAAACTGAGCCCACCCTGCCCCATGGTCCACATGACCAGATCCAAGTCTCCTTCTTATCTTTTCTAGTTCTTCTCCAGTGGGCAAAGGTCTTGACCAAAAATTCCCAGGAGCCTTTCCCTGACTTAGTTCTCCATTTAAATGCCTGGGAGGGAGACCTATAGAGATCTAGCTCCAACCAGCAAGGATTTCTTAAAGTAATTCTTGTCCAGTTTCCCAGCTAACTTGGAGCAAGGAAGAGTAAGGCTTTAGAATTAAGAGATCATCAAAGCTAGTCTGATGACAAGTTCAATTTCCTTGTCCCTCCCATTTACAGATGGGAAAGGCAAGGCCCGAATAGGTCAGGGAGTTCAGCAGTGGCCCACCCAGGCCCAGGATCCAGGACTTCTCCCTCCTACCCCTGCATAGAAAACTGCTGAGAAGAAGAAAGCATTTTTTTTGCTTCCCTCTTCGTTATTTCAGGCTGAGAGCAGCCCCCACTCCCATCCCACAAAACTAATTTGATTAGAAGATGGTAAGTGCTCTTGAGAAAGGATATTTTCTTTGTTATTGGCAATTAGAGTTAATGACTTTGAGAGCAAGGAAGTCCTGAGTGTTAAAAGCTAATACAGAAACATTACTAATAGTGTTGCTTAGCGTAAGAACAATATAGGCATATTTAAAGGCATGTCTTATAAAAAAAAGGCTATTAGGAAAATTCACTTATGAAGCATGCAAATCTCAAAAGAGTCATCCTAATTATAGTGCGTCAAGCATGTACAAGATATGTCTTAGGAAGAAGCAGCTTCCATCTGGGCATGAAATGTGAAGTGGGAGAAGCAACAGGATAATTCAGCCAAGCAATCCTACATGTGTGTGGCCTGGAACCTCACAGTTCCTGCCAGAGAGACTATTGGCTTTCTTCCATGGGCGGTGAAGCGGGAGGGGGAGACAGCTCCCATCCTCTACCACAAGTGGTGTGTGTGACTTCAGCAAAGGGAATGAACCCTCAGAGGCATTCACTTCACATGTGCAACGGGGCCAGGCTGGGAATAGTGTTTGTTTTCACCTGGGACAAGAGTCACAGCCTGTGTTTATGGAGACAATTTGTTTCTTCCTTAATAGGGAGGGCCCACCCCAAACTAAAACTCCAATCAAAGTCAGTTTCATTAACAAGGGTGTAGGGGGCGGGCTTGGGAGCTACAAATGGGCACAGAGACAAAGGACAACTCAGGCCTGAAAGGCTACAGACACTTGATTTTCCTTCTTTAGCTCTCTGTCTGGATGCCACAACTTTGAATCAGGCACACTCCACAAACACAGTGCCCAGCAGGAAGGGCACAGGTACTTGGCCATACGTACGGGGGTGGTCAGCTCTGGTGTGGTTATGGGTGTGCAGGAATTGTTCAGTTTCACCCCACTACCCAAGTCAAAGTCACAAATTTTCACTGGAGACACCTGCAAAGGAAAAAAAGATACCACAGATTAGAGATCTAAGAAGCAAGGGCATGAGGAGAGCAGCATGACCACATGGACGCAGGGATCGTACAGCTGTCACCCTGCAGCTCGGCTCTGTCTACCAGGTCGTATTTACTCTGCTCGGGTTAACCAGGAGTCAGTCACCTCAGGGTTTTGTTCAGGGTGAGCTCTTCCCTATGCTCTCTTCTTACTTCCTGACTAAGAGAAAAATGGGTGAACTCTATGATGTCAGATTGCCATGAACTCAGAATAAAAAAATAGAGCTCTTGCTGGCAAACAATGGCATAGGTGGCAGGACAGAAGCCAGGGAAGTTAATATGTATTTCTAAAGACAGTCCCCTTGTAGCTCACTCAGTGGAGGGCAGGGGAGCTTGGAGTCAAACCCTTGTCCATCTCAGGTGGCTTAGGGTGACCAACCTGTCCTGGTTTGCTTGCTTGGACTTTTGTCCATTAAGCACATGAAATCCTGGGAAAATGGTGATGTGTGGTCACCATCGGTGGCGTCAACTAGGCAGGTAACTGCACCAGAAGTGGATGCTGTACCTGAGACAAGAGGGTGACTTGTGTCTGCAGCACATGTGAGATGGCCAGTGCAGTGGAGGACGACAGCACAGCGAGCGAGCGGAAAATGCTGGTGAATGCGGCTCCTCCACTCCCCTGCTCTAAGTCTCAACTTTTTCTGTCCTTTCTTCCATCCCTTTTCCCCTCCCTTTCTTTCATTCTCTTTTCTTTTTCACTCAGCCTCTCCCTTTTTTTTTACTGTGGTAAGATAAAACATGTTCTCTTAGTCATTCTTAAATGTACAGTCGATTCAGTGGCACTCATCACATTTACTGTTGTGCCACCATCGCCATTGTTCCCAAAACCTTCCTAGAAACTCCAGCATTAACCTCCTATTTCTGCCCCCGTCCCAGGTGATTCTTTTCTCTTTCTCTCTTTTTTGTCAACAATAGGGATTGAACCCAATAATAGGGATTGCTCTGCCACCAAGTTACATCTCCAGCCCTTTTTTAAATTTGGGACGAGGTACTGCTTAGTTGCCTAGTTTGGTCTCAAACTTGTGATCTTCCTGCCTCAGTCCCTCAGGTTGCTGGGATTAAAGGTGTGCACCTGGCCTCTAACCTGCTTTCTCCCTTTATTAATTTACCCATTTCAGATATTTCATGTAAATGGAAGTATACCATATCTGTCCTTGTTTGTCTGGCTTCTACTTTTTGTCATGTTTTCAAGGTTCATCCATGATGTAGGATGTATCAGAACTTTGTTCTGTTTTAAGGCTAAATAATGTTCCACTGTATAGATACTCCACTTTTTGTTCATCCATGCATCTGTTGGTGGATACATGAGTTGTTTTCACCTTGTGGCTACTGTGAATAATACTGTAATGCACACCAGTATACAAATATCTGTTCATGTCTCTGCTTTGAATTCTTTTGAGTACATACCTACCAGAAAAATTGCTGGGTCATATGGTATTTTCTTTTTCCTTTTCTTTTTTGGTCTTGGGGATTGAACCCAGGGATGCTCTGCCACTGAGCTACATTTCCAGTCCTTTAAAATTTTTGAGACAGTTGCTTAGACTAGCCTAGAACTTGCAATCCTCCCACCTCAGCCCCTCAGTAGCCCTCAGTAGGATTACTGGTGTACACCAACACGCCTGGCTCATATGGTATTTCTATGTTCAGCTATTTGAGGAAATCCACATTTTACATTTCTACCAGTAATGTACAAGGGTTCCAGTCTCGCTAGATCCTCACTAATCTTTGTTATTTTCCATTACCAAAAATTTTAGCCATCTTAGAATGTCAACAGTGGTGTCTCCTTGTGGTTTGATTGGCAATTCCCTAATGACTAAGGATGTTAAACATCTTTTCATTGCTTGTTAGTCATTTGTATCTTTTTGGGGAAATCTCTGTTCAAATCATTTGGTCATTTTAAAATTGGGTTGTCTTTTTGTTGTTGAATTGTAGGAATTCTACATGTATTTTGGAAATTAAATCCCTATCAGATGTATGATTTGCAAATATTTCCTCCCATTCTGTAGGTTTTTCACTTTCTTGACAAAGTCCTTTGACCTTCAACCTCTCTTAATTTTAATTTTCCTAATCACAAAGAAGGGCAACAAATCTGTGCCATGAAGAGCAGAAGAAACCAAAGACATGAATGTTACTTGTAAGTCAGAGGCAATAACGGGTAGTTCAGAGCCCTGTGGAGTGCTGGGGTCAATAACTTATTTTAATCTAGCTCTTCTACTTATCATCTGAATGATTTTAAGTTTCTTAACCTCTCTGAGCTTTAGTTTTCTCATCTATAAAATGAAGATGTTAAAAGTATCTCTTCAAGAAACTTTATAAACACTAAATAAGACTAAGTGCCTGGCACAGTGTAAACACTTGAGAAATGTTAATTGATAATTATTAACAACCATAATAAGATGGGAGCAGTGGCACACACCTGTAATCCCAGTGGCTCAGGAGGCTAAGGCAGAAGGATTGTGAGTTCAAAGCCAGCTTCAGCAAAAGTGAGATGCTAAGCAACTCAGTGAGACCCTGTCTCTAAATAAAATACAAAGTCGGACTGGGGATGTGGCTCAGTGGCTGAGTGTCCCTGAGTTCAATCCCTGGTACCTCGCCCCTGCCCCACCCCAAAAGCCATAATAATGACAAATTATAAAGTTCTAGGTTAGAATCACTGACAGGAAGTCACAGATCTTATTAGAGCTAATATAAGAGTTGTTTGTTGCAAGCATGTTCACTCACAGCCACTCCTTGCGGATAAGCCAGGCTTCACCCACACCAAGGCATGTTGCTCTTGAATCCGCACATGCATGCACACAGAGTTGTGAATGTGGGCTGCCAACACTCCTAGGGCCTAAACCTCTCCTAACAAATATAGAATTTGTCAAATTCATGTGCTCTTGTGGAAACACAAACACTTCTATTTATTAGTAGATGGAATTTAGACCATGTTTGAATTAGTTGCATTTATACAACAGCAAACAAATGTTTTCTTTTTAATGGGCACCTTTGGAAATAAAAATGGAAAGGGAAACACTTTTCAAGAACTTGCTGCCTAATTATTGCTTCTAGTGGTGGATACAGTCTGGCCTACATAACATGCCCAAAATATTATTTATGGACAGAGGTGTACCCATGTAAGATTGAGTCATTTCTGACTCACAACTGCTCTAACAGTAGGTGCCTTGGACTAGAAAGTATTAATTTTGTGCAGGTCTTACATATTTTACAAGTTTGTGGGCTTAAGCCAATCATAAGTAATAAAGAGAAAAAAAGGGACAAGGCCTACACTTGGAATGTTGAAACATTACCTACTAGGTACAATATTCTCACATGTTCCTAACAATCAGTTGACATTGGTACCTGAGGCCAAGAGAAGTGCCACAATCTATATTGAGAGCAGGGTGCTTGCTTGACTAGTACAAACTGTACATCCCAAATCAGGCCTTAAGTACCTTTTCTGGAGATTCACACAATATATTTTCTGGCTTCAGATCACGGTGAGCAATGCCTGAAATGACAAGCAGCAAGGAAATGGTTAACATATGCACATAATTATCAAACATTCCACACACAATTAATTTTTTCCAAATGCTGTTGTTCGCAGATTAATTCCCAATTATGGTACATTAAAAAACCAACGAGCTGCAGGAGGCAGAAGTAACCAGAGACACAAACCAAAAGCACAGTTGATTCTGCAAGTTCTTTTGAAGCAGTGGCTTTAGAAGTCTGGCAGGGATAAGAAGAGCTAAATGAATCCCAGCCAGCCTACCTTTCAGCACTGCAGTGACAACCAAGAATTCTTACTGTGCAGCCTAACACAAAGCAGAGCAGAGAGCTCTGCAAACGGCGATGCTTGGAACAGCAATGCAGAAATAATTAGTGCCTTGTTTAAGAACATCTCGGGGGACTTTGACTGCTCTACCTCATTTCTTCTTGTGTAGCTGATTTAAAAAAAAGAGAAAAAGAAAGTTTCCTTCAGCATGATTCCCTGAATGTTCGGAGGACCAAGTGTTAGATAACCCCCATTCTGTCTAACGCCGGTCTCACCTGCTCTGCAAGGACAGCTTTGGCCACAGGGTGCTGTACTTCAGAGACAACACCCTGCATTTTAGCTAGATCTGCAGAGGGCTGCAAGTAGTAGCTTACCCCTTGGGGGAAGCTGCTTCCCTGCCAGGCATGGTGGCACATGTTTATAATCCCGGCAACTTGGGAGGCTGAGGCAAGAGGATCACAAATTTGAGTCCAGCCTCAACAACTTAGTGAGGCCCTAAGCAGCTTAGCGTGACCCTGTTTCAAAATAAAAAATAAAGGGCTGGGGATGTAGCTCAGTGGTTAAGTGGCCCTAGGTTTAATCCCCAGCAACTGTCCCCCACCCCCGCGAAAAAAAAAAAAAAAAAAAAAAAAAAGCTGCTAACCTGTCCAAGAAGGCACTTGGGAGAAAGCTGTCTTTTTTAAAAAAAAAAAAAAAGGACAAAGAACTGACAAATAGGGCTGGGGTGTCCTGGCCAAGGACAGAGAAACCTGCCCCTCCTCCTTCCTCCTAAAGCGCCTACGGCACAAGGACAGGTTGGGAAAGTTGAGCAAAAAGTCTACTTCGAAGTTCTGGAGAGTAGGGGAGGATCTTGGGGTGGCGGTGAAAGCAGAAAAGCAGAATCAGCCTTAGTCACCTGCAATGATCAGTTGCTTGGGCAGCCCTCCCATTTCCTACTAGAGGCAAAGGCCCAGCCCACCTGAGGCACTTCACTAAGAAGAAAAAGCGGAGCTCCAGGAAGCTAAGTAACTTCATCAGTCACCTAATTGAATGAGAACCCAGAGCAACTCAGCCCAGCCTGCACAAATTGAGTCGGGCTACTGCTCACTGCACTAAAAGTGAAGGATATTTTCCATTACAGCAAGTGCTCCCACAGAAGGATCATGAGCCGCACACAGAGCCTTACTTTTCAAATAGGTACCCATGGCCCACTCGTCCCCCAGCCTGAGAATGCAGAGAGCCAGGCTGTCATAATGGGCCTGCCTGTGTGAACGCACCAGCTATAGAGCCGCTCCAGTTCATTTCCCAGAGGTTAAGCTGCAGTGTGTCCAGTATTTAAAAGTATGGAACTTGTTTCAGGGCTACCCATTCTTGCCCAATTCATCTTCCCAGCGTGAAGTTATTTAGAAAACAGCCAAGTTCAGCTGGAAATCGTTTTTCATCCCCTCCAACTTCTGGTCACATGGGCAGCTGGCCAGCTAGATGTTAACAAGCACTTCAAAACTCCTAAGACACCACCAGCCTTCATTCCCCGTAGTGCATTCTTGTAAATAAATAAATAAATAAATAAAAAATAAAACCGCCTTTACCCCTCCTCCAAGGTATGGCTCTTGTAAAAAGCATGACCCAGTTTTGCAATCTACAGAGGCAGCTTGGGGAGCAGTTGTAAATCTTTGTCAGGCAGGTGTTACCTACATGCATCCCAGCTTTCAGAGACAGAACTGCTGCTATTCATCATGCTGTGGAAAGTGGAGACACCCACTTCTAGGAATTTTCATCCCAGGTGCAAGTTAGGGTTCCACTGTGAACACTGTCAGTTTGCAGATCTCTTTCAGCCACTGGAGGAAACCAGGCGGAATCAATGAACCTGAACTTCTCACATACCTGTCATACCAGCCTGCACCGTGTAACTGGAATGGAGTGGGACGTGTGCACGGCATGCCTACAGTTGGTCCTGAATGCTCACAACCAGCCTGGCTGACCAGGAGTCACAGACATGAAGGGAGTGGAGCTAAGTCACACGTTACTTGCTCCACCTCCACAACCCATCTTGAAGAATGCTTTACTTTAAGGGAATTAATATTAGGAGTAACAGTGCTTTTTGACTGCTGGGAGATGAAACTGGAAGGAACAATATCTAAGGAAGAACTAGTATGTGCCAGGAACTATGCTCCATTTATTCTATAAACGTACAATACATACAGAAAAGGCACACAACCACATAAAGGAATTCATATATATAAAAAGCTTAGAATAGTCCCCTGTTAAGTGTTAACTGCTGGGGATGATGTCCTCATCTCTCCAAATCCTCACCATCACTCTAAGGGGCAGGCATCGACACTGAGAGCGCACAGCTGAAGAGAGGTGAAGCCAGAACTCATTTTTTCCTATTGTACTGCTTTTGGGCCCAAATTTTAAAAGGTATGTAATAGTCCAACAGATTTATGGAAATGTCAAAATGCTTAATTTGCAAAAATATCTCATTCACTACAAAAGTACTTAAATTATTAGTCCTAGGAAAAGGATTGCAAGTGAAGTGTAATTTAAACAACAGCAACTCATTAGTTACCACTGTGATGCTCAACAGTTATCTCAAACTTTCATATGACTAGAAAATGCATTTTTATTTACTGTGGGCAAGATACATAAAACTCATATATCCTATCACACCAATGCTGAAGGCAGAGATACAGGTCATGTACTTTAAAACACTAAAAGGATGACAAATTCATTAGAGAATGGTGGCATCATGCATGAGTTTAATGCTCTTTATCAAGAAAGGAGCATCAGCACATGTGCACACACACCTTGTGAAGTTCATTCTTTTCCCTCCCTCTTTTCCCTGTAGACCTACCCTGCTTAACAACTCCGCCATATCTCCACCACCTCTCCACCACTCAGAGTGGAAGCCCAAAGCAGGTTGAAGAGCTCCCCACTCCCCTTCCAGAGGGTGAGTATGACCAAATCTCCAGCTGCCTGCCAGCCACGACATCTCCTGGACAAGCCCTGCCAGGCCTGTCCACTCTTCCTTGGTACCCAGAGCTGGCCAGCCCAACCTGCCCACCCAGGTGAAGGCGCGGATCACCTTTGGTATGTAGGAAGTCAAGGGCAGCAGCAACATCCCGCACCACTCGGCTGGCTTCTCGCTCATTGAAGTGCTTCCGCTTCTGGATGTGGGCTAGGATGGAGCCTGGGGAGCAGAAGGGAAGGGAGGATGCCTTTGTGGGCTCTAGTACGTATAATTTCTTAGGGGCCAATTTTCACAAGTTTAGGGTGGGGACATAACTTACTCATTGTTAAATGTCCAGCTCCAAGTGTGGGCCCTGGCACAGAGGAGGGACAAGAATATATCTGCTGAACAAAACTAGACTGCTACCTTCTGTGCCTGTTTGTGAGGAAGTCAGATGTGCAGAGAGCAATCATTTATATGGCAAAAAATATTAATGCCACTGGGGCTGATTTGGCTTCTGGAATCAAAAGAAACAAACAAATGCATGTGGTGCTGAGAGGGCCTTAGAGACATTTGCTTTTCTGCATCTGAGCTCAAATCCAAACAAGTGCACAATTCTTCCAATGGAAATGCCACACCCTTTACATATGTGAAGGTCTAGAAAAGTGTGTGGCAGGAACTGCTTTACCTCCTGAACTTTCCGCTTTGTTATTATTCATTTTGTTGGCAACGATTAACATTTACTGAGTAGTTACTATGTGCCAAGCACTATGCAATGCTTTTTAAAGAAATATCTCATCTTCACCACAATTGCATTACCTAGACAATATTTTGAGAAAACCAGCTTCCAGCTCTGATCTACCTTGTCCTGCTGCAGTGAGTCTCATTTCTAAATTTGTTAAAAGGGTAGGCAGAAAGTAATATTCTACTTATTTCTAAGACATCCCCAGCACACTCACTTGTTTTAATATGAAGAGCCAACATTTACTGTTGCCTTAGTGCCTGCCTGGCACTGTGCTAGGCATTTCCCATGAACTATCTCATTTAATCTTCACAGCAACCTCCTGAGATGTGTGCTATCAATATCCATTCTACGGATGAGAAATGGTTAAGGGACTTGCCCAAGGACATGCAGCTGGTAAGTGATGGAGCTAGACTTAAGTCTAGCTTTGTTAGTTTCTAAAGTGTGCTCCTGTGACCACCAACCCCTCCGTGTATCCCTCCACTCAGCTCCATAACGTTCACCTCGCAAATGCTGTCCTAGGGTCGGGTGGCGGACAGGGAGGGAAAGGGCTTCTTTATCCCCTTCACTATGTCAGGAAAGCAGCTTAACACACATCCCAATGATATGCATATGGGTGAGAGCAGAGTGGTGGTGGGCAAGATGCATCCTCCCATCTGAAGGAGGGCACATTCTTGGCCTCCCCTGTCACAGGTCTGTATCCCAAACAATGGGGCCCTCCTCTCTTCTGCTTAGCCTTTTTAGACTTCACAATGTAAGCTAGCACTTCCACCCCATAATTAATTTAGTTAAATAGTGAATATGTCAAAACAGGGATTGATAAATTGATCACTAAATGTATCTATATATGACTCCCATTATAATGAAAAGGCATTTATAGAATGCCCACACAGGTGACATTCTAAGCTCTGCAAAATGCTAATTATCATCCTTCCCTCCGGCTTCTCTTCTCCCAAATCAAGGGCAGGTTTTAAGTCCTTCATCCTTTTTATTAGCTTGACTCATTTTAGAAGTCTCTGGGATTCATGATGGATGATCACCACCCTGGGTCTTAATCCGAAGTCCAAACACATACTCAACAGAAAGTACCTCCTTGTAGTTTCTCAAAGACCAAATAAAATCTCATGTCATCTTCGAAGAACTCAATCAGCTCCAAAATGTTCCTTAAATGGGGAAAAATGGGGGGAGGTTGTATTACATATTAAAGTCCACTTACAAATATATAAAGAAAAAATACACAACACCCTGTAATGGGGCAGAAATCAACTTGAAATCAGAATGCTTATTAAAGACCCATGTTTGAGGAGCAGCCAATGGTGTTAGCAAGATTCAGGTCACCTTATCTTTCCATAATGTTTAGTCTCTGGTGTTTTCGCCAAGTCTGTGCTGTCAAACCCCAACCCTAAAACCCACTAGGTAGAGTTATAAAAAAGTCCCGGTCACATTAAACTGAATAAAATCTGCAGCCGACTGGAAGCAATTGCGGCTAATAACACTGAATAGTAGGTGTGTGTCCTGGAGGCAAGCAGCAAATAATTACTTGCCCTCCCTCTTGCCCATAAATCATGGGGCAGTATTTACATTGCCTGGAGAAAATGGAAACATCTGTCAAATAGACTTGGGGCCTAACGTGGGCACCGCTAGACCCTAACTGCTAAGCGCTGCTTAATGAAACGGCCGCGTTCCTGGCCACTGTAGCACTTGTGGCCTTCCCCGGTGAGCACTCTCTGTCTGCCAGAGTATTGCAGTGCTCTGCCAACAAGGTCGTCTTGTAACTCAGTAGGGAAGCCACCGGCCTGGATATTGGAGGTGTTGGGGGTTTTTTTCTTTGGAAGAATGAAATAAACCAAGTGGAGTCTCTAATGCTGAACTAAGAAGCTGCAGGGCTGAAAATAAAAATCTGTCCCTCATAAAAAATGCCGACCACTTTGGGAGACACGAGGCTTTTACTAGTGTGAAGGCGTCCAAATAAGATGGCCAAAATGGCCTAATTTGAAAGAAGATTGTAGAGGCAGTGCCTGGAGTTAAATCAACAGCAGCCCCTGTCCTCCAAGCTTAATGACAAAGCCATCAATACCAGGCCACTGGCTCCCTGCTGACCCTGCCATGGAGGGAGAGAGGGGGAAGCCAGTCTTGGAGGTGACCCTGATTTAAAGCCACAGTGGGAGGGCCACTCATTTGGAGCAGCCTAAGATGGGGTTGGAGGTTACTGTGGCCCAGTTATCAGGCCAGGAGGTTTAGAGCTGGCTCTGGCATGGTTGGTAGTGTCCGTGCAGATTAAGAACACTAGGAACAGGGAGCAGCAGCAAATATTCTTAATGTCCTCATTGTCCTCATCTTGGTATTTAGGCAGCCCTAAAGATTTCTACCAGGTGATGCTCAGCGACCCAGCTTTCAAAGGCACTTGGAAGAAATGAAACATCATCTCCCTCTCCACCCGCAAACAGACCCTGGATCAGACTCTTCTAACTTACCTTGACTGGTGATATTTATAGCATTTCATCTAGAGAGGATGGTTTCTTGGGGGGTGGGTACTGCTGCTTCTCCTCCCTCCCCCCTTCCCTGTCTCCCACAGAAAGATGGAAGGAGTTTTATTCGAAGTGCTGGGGTTAGGGGATGGTGTGAAGTAAGCTCCTTTTCTGTGGTCAAATGTCCCCCAGAGAAGCAGCGAGTCCCCAGCACAACACTCACTTGTTTCCTTGACACTGGTAGAGCGTCTCCACCTCTCGGAATACCCGGCTCCGACTGTGCCCTGCTTGTTTTTCGATGATCTGCGGGAAGAATAAAATCTATCACATACACCCACCTGACTTCAAAACAGCCTCTTAGCAGGAGCTCTCTGGGGAATGCAAGGCCAAACACAGTCCAAATTCAGTTTCCAGTTGAAGTGTGGAGTAGGCTGTGATGAGGGCACTGTGGCTCTGCTGGTGAAGTAGCAGATGGCCTGAGGGCTTCCAGCCCAGCTGAGCCTGTTTGACTCTGGCCATGTGCCACAGCAAGGAAAGCTGCTGCCCCCAGCTGCCCAGCAAAGACTGAGGCAGCCAGAAAGACAAAGAGCTACCTCTACTTGGTTCCCTCTCCTAAAGGGCAGCTTTCTGCCTTTTGGTTAAGGAGTGACATCCTCTACAGAGGAAACTTCTAGAGCTGGAGGAAGGGGAGGGTGAGGAGGAACTGAAGCCTCCAACTCCTGCTCAGATGCCATGCTGCAATTTCCCCAAGCAGAGGTCAGCACTTTCTCTTCTGAGAACCTGCTCTTTGGCAGTCCCTGTGTTAAATGATATAGATACCTAACCTCGGTTAACCCTTACGATAATACCAAATGTAGGAAGGTGATCCCAAAGCTGCTCCTATCTCAGACAGCTTCTTTCAGCACCTAGAGCCTCCTTCTCACCTATGAAATTGTGGGTTGCTCCTTCCATTCCTCTACCTGGAGATGTTTGCTGAATGCCAACTGCAGCAATGCATAAGCCCACAGAGTAGCAGGTGGTTTATGTGGCAACTGGCTGACAAGCCCATCCACAACCCTGTGGACCCAAAAGGAGCCTGTGGGCAAGTTTTCCACAGACCTTGGCCCTGCCTCACAGCTCAGATGATGATGTCCTGCTCCTTCCTTAAAAACTACTGGGCACAACACTTCAAATGTCTCCTATATGTTGTAGCACAACATCCATGACCGATTGGAATTTTCTAAATAAGCCCACATTGGTTAGTAAACCACTTGTGGGTTCATTTTCTGAGCAGTCAGTGAGATGCAGTCCTGGGGAACAGGAGCTATTTGACTTCAAGCTATTCAATCTCATTCACCAAGCAGTTTAGATCCAAGTCAGGGAGAACTTTCCGGCAGGCAAGCTTTTGGCAACAGTATAATTTTCTTATACTGTTGAGAGGAGGTAATGGGCTCTGGCCATTGGAGATGGGGAATCAAACATGGACAACTATTCAGGGATTCTTAGAGGAAACTTGAAGTAGATTATCTGGATATTCCATTCCAACTCTGAGGTTCATTAAGGATGCCTGTAGGAAAAGGTGTCATAAATAAAGTCTTGCAGAGCTACGCTGAGAGAAGTAGCCTATCTCTAGGGAGCTTTTAGAGAGTAGAAGTGACACAAGACATGGGCAGAATTGCTGAAACCAAAGACCTACCAAGCTGGGGCCTGGTGTTTGCACAAAGTTGTCAGGGAGACATGGAGCAAGGAATAGGTTTTTCTCCTGTGACCCAACTTGGAAGAAATAGGTCTGTCATCCATGGATGTATCAAACCTTTGAAGATGATTTATACTTGTAGTTTTTATCACATGTGTAATTTTTTAAAATTACTTGTAATTTATACCAATTTTGTTTCCAAAAAGGAATGGCGGTAGCTCACTTGTTACCAGGTGAAGCAACACCCCAGCAGCTTAGCAGAAGTGTTTTTCCCAATTCACAATTGGAACTGTGGAGAGCTGGTGAAAACAATGTGCCTTTGTTTCAGATTTGCCCAGCTTGCCGGGAGGGGGCAGCACTGAGACACGGTGGCTCAGATGGTTGCCTGGAAATCATCTTGAATTGCAGAAAGATCCTTTCTCTACCTTAGTGATTCTCAAACAGTGGGTCTCACAACCACCTGGGGAAGCTGGTGAAAACAGACTCAGGCCTTCTCCCTTACAGAGAAAACTGGCTCTCTGTGTTGGTCCTCGGGTGCTCTGACACACACTGGAGTTTCAACATGCCCTCCATCAGGGTTCTCAAACTGCAGTTAGGATCTGAGTCACCTGAATGGATGGCTTATTGACATTCACATTGCTGGGGCCACCCCTACTTTCTGATTGAGCAGATGTGGGGTAGGGACAGATCATGTGCATTTTCAACAAGCCCCCAGGTGGCACTATGCTGCTGGTCCAGGGACCTGACTTTGAGAACCACTCTTCTACCATCATCCCTCTTCCACACTGAGTAGTCAGTGGTACAGAGCACAGAGCAGGAATGAGTCACTCCAAGGTCATGCAGCTAACTAAAGCTGAGTGCTCTGGTCATTTTAGTTCTAATCTTCATTATTGTGATAATGTATATTACTTGTAGAGCACTTGGTGAAGTGTTTCTACCTCTATCAGTTCATTTTACTTTCTATCTTCATAATCACCCTATGTGAAAGAAAGGGCAGGAATTATCACCTTCATTTTAGAGATGCAGAAACTGAGGCTTATGGAGATTCCACGACTTGCCCAAAGTCAAATAGTAATAGTTTGTCAAAACAGCGTCAGGCAGGGCAATTTCAAAACTGGTGGTCCACTCCTTGAAGCTGACTTTGGTTGCGGTAACAAGAAGCAAGCTGATTAATTTATTTAATCTTCAGAACAATTCTATATAGGTTCTATTATTATACCCATTATATAGATGGGGAAACTGGAAGACAGGAAGGTTAGTAACTTGCCCAAATAAGTAGAAAAACCAAGATTTGAATCCAGTAAGTTTAGCTTTGAAGTCCTAGTTCTTACTAAGCCACCATATTATAGAATATGAAATTTATTTACTTTAGGACAAGCTGGGAATGAATATTTGCAAAGTAAAGCCTGGTATCCAGATGAGATACTCACTTTGACGGCATACTCTTTGCCAGTCTGCAGGCTCACGGCACCTTGAACTTTGGCATAGGCTCCCTCTCCAAGCAATTCAGAGGTTAGCTTGTACATATCTAGGGGTGAAACAGATGAGAGGAATAACAAGATTAGTCACCCTCTGCAAGCAAAGATGGGAAGAAGAGCTTCTGTTACTTGGTGTCTGGATCTGACCACCCAGGCACACCATGGCTCTTTAGTACTCAGTGATGGGAAAGGCACATGGCTTTCCCAGACATCACAGGACTCAGTTTCTCAACAAGACCACATAGTGTTCCTCATTTTAGGAATGAGGTCAGAGAAAGGGTTTCAATTTAGTACTACTTCCTGAGCACTTACTGTGTGTCAGAGAGCATAGCAGGGCAGAGTAAGGAATAAAATAGAATCCCTCCTAAGGGTCACAATCCTGTGGGGAAGACAGAAGACAGATACATACAAGAGCAGCCCCAAAACCAGGCGCTGTGAGTGCTATCACAGAGGGACTAGTTAGAAAAAAAGGGGACAGGTGCAGGAGAAGGAGATCCGCTTGGGGAACCTGGGGATCCTCATAGAAGAGGTATGATTTGAATAAACATCATTCTTGCATTTGTTCATTTCCTGAGCTCCTATTATGTGCCAAGCTCCATGCTATGCACTGGTGATACAAAGGGGAATAAACACAGTTCTGATTTATACCACAGACACTGGAGGTTTCTGAGAAATTTTCAGAAGTCACCCACAGGAAATCAGAGATAGTAGGAGGTTGCAAATGATGCCTTCAGTTTTTAGGTACTGAGTCAGAATGGTTGTAACAGAGTAAAAGGCCTGGGTTGAAAGAACGTTAGGGGACCTGCCCAAGTTCACAAAGTAGAACAAGTTCTCTGTGTCTCCACCACAGCCCTTGCCCCGCTGACCTCATCCTCCCTTGACTCCACGCCCCAGCTCTTTTATATTGAGGCAACCAAGACTTTAAACCTGACATGAGATCTTGTTGTTCTTCATCATGAGAAGTACAGGACTGCACAGGCTATCCTAACAGGAAAAACTCCCTGTGCTCACTGAAAGAGCAAAAGGCCTATTGATTTGCAAATTACTCTAAAACCCTGGGGAGCAAAGGGCTGCTAACCCCTGCACTAAGTACTTCCTTGGATCCATCATAGTTTGCTCTCACAGGTGTCTCACAGATAGCATGCTGCTGTTTGTATAAGTATTTTAGGTGACATGCTTCGCTCATGGTGCACACTTCAGCATTAGCCCTTTATACTCCACAGGATGTTAGGTAGTTGGAGTCCAATGTTTCTGACTCATAAAGTGCTTATTATCAGAACCACTCTACAAAACAATCAACTTGCTGGTGTGTTTGCAAGGCTGGGAAAAGGGCCCATTAGGGGAAGCTCCTTCAGGTCTCACAGTGAAAGAAAAAATAGCTGAAGAGCAGCTACTGATCCTTGCAGTCCTTAGCAGACTCATCCAGTGAATTGCTACCCCCCATCGTATGCCCAGTGATAACAGCACCAGATATGACCCTAGTGTTTTGTATACAGAATGCCCCACACCCAACATCATGTCCCCTGAACACAGCATGCACTCTTTAAAAAGGAGTCACACACATGCAGCACAAGTAGCTACACTCCTTTTCTTTTTTTCCTTGCATACTGCAGACTGAACCCAGGGACACTCTACCACTGAGCTACATCCTCAGCCCTTTTTATTTTATTTTGAGACAGGGCCTCACTAAATTGCTGAGACTGGGCTCAGACTTGTGATTCCCCCTGCCTTAGTCTCCAGAGCAACTGGGATTAAAGGCATGAGCCACTGCAACCAGTTGAGTAGCTACACTTTGTAGAAGTCCAGTTTTCCACTTAGGGAAGCCATGTCACCTGCAGCCGTGGCCCTTGGTGGTTCTTGCTTCCTCTTATATGATTGTTCTACCTCTCAGTGGCCCTGCCAGGAACTGCTGGGGGCAGGATAACATCTGAAAAGGAGCTGGGGACACATGATGCAATCTCACTCCATGTGCAGCTGATAGATTGGTCTTTTTGCCCACTGATGGGTGCTCAGACTGTTCTGGGGATGCCTGTGCATCGTCTGAGAGCTTTCCCACCCCTGTTCATTCTGTCACTCCTTGTGTAAATCTACCCACCCCTGTCTTCTCCCATCACACCGATAACCACGGCTGGCACCAAGATGGGACATCCTATGATCTGTACCCAGGAGCACTGGGATGCTCATCCTCTGTTTGGGGAGACACAGGCCCAGTTCTAGGAGGGCTGTGGGACCAACCTTCAAACTTTCCTGGCAGGGAGTCAGTGGCTCGGGCCTTCCGCTTCTTCTTTTTCCTCTTGTCACTGTCCGCGATAGGAAGGGGTTCACTGCTGCCCATCTCTGGGAGACAAGAGGAGATGTGAGGGAAGCAGCCCTGTACTGATCAAGCTGTAAGTTCACCAGGGAGGATAAAAAAAGGTAGTGGGGGGACCCTGGAGCTTTAAGTGATGGTTTTTAAGTATCTGTGAGGACTATTGACTTGTTTTAACCCAGGAGGCAAAACTAAAGGCAAAACCATTATAAGAGATCATTAACTGTGGCAAGGAACTCAGGCAGGCAGGCTGGATTAGAACCGACTTTAATCAAGCTCATTAGCACATGGATTTAGATCTGCCACCAGTCAAACCATAGTCCTCAAACAGAAAAGGAATCCACAAGCAGAGCCCCACCTGTGACACTCTTCAGCTCAGCACTAGAAAGGCAGGACTAGGCAAGAATCGGGGTGGAAGCAGGAACCGATGCAGATGAAATCAGAGGATTTGCACAGGGGTATGGTGAAGGGCATTCTGGGGGGATTGATTCTGGAAAGGTAACAAGAGGTCTGGACAGGGGACTGAGAATACCCCCAAATTCTTTCATGTCCAAGAACACAGACTTGGGTGCCTGTGGAGCACAAAGCATTCCTTCCCCTCCACAGCTCTGTCCTCAGAGAGGGTGCAGGGAGCACCCACATAGAACCTGCAGTTGACCATCTACGCCAGGCTGCTGGATAAGGTTACTTATTGCAAAAACATTACTCTCTTTCCCTGGAAGGCATCTGGTGCCCAAGTAAAGGGAGGATGCGTTGAGGCAGACAGAAATTGGACAGTTCAGGCAGGAAAGGGTCATGACAGAAAGGAGCAGCAGGAGACTGAGACAGGAAAAGAGAAAAGGAGGAACCATGAGCCAGTGCCCAATCACAGTTCTGTCTCTGGGATACTCTAGTAAGGGGCCTTCCCCCTGTTAAAGATAAATTACTTATAGAACATGTCATGCCCCTGATCCAGAGTGGAGCCTTAATACTCTTCGCCTGCAGTTAGAAATAATAAGATTTCTCCGAAGTCTCTGGGTCTAAATCCCCACCAGGGTGATTAAGCCTCTACATCCTTCTGAAATAGAGGCACTCGAGTGCTGATGGGGCACACGGTGTGAGAGACTTTAGACCAGCCTTCAATAAACACAGGCCCTGGGTTGTTGGATTTTTTTTTTCTGAGAGATTTTAAAATGGAAGCTGGCTTTTTGCCTGCTAAGGGGAAAGGCCTACTCCCTTCTCCAAGGATCCGCTGAACACGAATCAGAGAAACAGCAAGTCTGCCTGAAGATTGATTAGTGCTGATGCCGGTCTCAGCGCTGTTCTCAGAGGCGGGTATATTAGGAGAAGCACACAGAACAGCACAATCTAGGAAGCACAGTTAAGCAGCCAAGTGTCTGACAGCTTGGGTTAGGTGCTTCCTTCCTTCCATCTTTGGAATCTGATGACAGCGCATTTTAAATTCTACATTAGAATAGAGAACAGATGAACACACGGATAAAGGGAATCCACAGATGATCTCAAAATATTATTTTACCCAATAGCTTCAAGCACAAGCTACATCTGGGGACAGCAACACTGTATGAATTCAAATAATTAAACATTGGTACTAAGTCACCTACCCTCACCAAGGTATATTAGAAGGAAAAATACATATATACTGAACAGAAATTGTGCAGTAATAAAATGCAGGGTCACTTATTTTCAGGAGCTTGAGGGGACACTGGACTTGGGGCAGCAGGCCAAGAAGGAGGGACCACTGTCCCTCTGCTCTGACCTTACATGCAGTCGGGTGTCAACTCTTGTCCCACCTATTGTCTCATCAGCTCTGTAAGCCAGGTGTGGAGTGGACACATTTTGGTTTCAGCCTCTCCCCACCCGCAACACTCCAATGGGGAACCTGCTGACAAGCAAAACAGCCAACAGGCAGGCGGTGTGAAGGAGCAGCAAGAGAGCTGGCGGCATTGTGACTCACAGGGGATGCTCAGACATACTTATGGCTCTAGCTAGAAAACCCTGTTAGTGGCAATTTATACTTGCTCTTTACCACAGCAGGCTGCAAGCCTCTTGGGAAGCAGCATACCTCTGGGCATCGCTGCACACTCAATATTAGATTTTATGGCTTCACACACAAAGATAGAGTACCTGGTTTATTCTGCATGGATCTCAACGGAAGAGGGTACGCCAGAAGGACAAATGGTTAAGACTTTCCTTGCAAACACAACTTGTTGAAGAAGAGTTGTTTTTGAAACTAGGGAGAAAAAAATGTAGGAAGATGGCGAAGTGAAAGAAACATGCTTAACTTCCCTGTTTTCACAGTGAGACGTGGGGTTTGGGAAGGTAACCCCCTCATCAGGGGGTTGCTAGTTCCCCATCTAGAAGTGGACCACATACTCTTTATCTCAGAGAGTCATGAGTCAGACCCATAAGGTCTGTGGGACCTTAATTCAGTACACATGCAATCACTAGATAAATGTTTCTTCAGGTGGAAGGTCCCACAGTCAAGCTACACCTTGGCCTGCCTGTTGCCCTTGGCCTAGGAATTCTCAACCATCAAACTAGCTCGAAGTGTTTGCCCCTTTGCAGCTCCTGATAACTCCAGATGCTTTAGGGTTTGTGCAAACACTCTGGAAATCAGTTAGGCACTAGGCAAACACCGCGGTATCACTGCACAGAACTAGTAGTGATTACACCATCCTCTGCTCCCAACCCCCTGCAAGCTGTGGTTGAGTGCTGATTTTACTACTGAGTACTCCAGTGCTCCTAAAGTCATAGTTGTCCCCTGTGGAGCTGTCTCTAAGTCAAGGTATAGTGTCAGACACATATCAGCCCCTAGAAACTGCACACTGAAATGGAAATGACATGAAAAGATGCACATACCATCAGTGCAGTGTGTGTCACACAGACTTGTTAGGTACCTAGTGCACACTCTGAAAGAAATGTGGCCAAGGAAGGCTACTCTGTTCTATGAATTCAGTTCAGGACTTTTATCAGTTCCCTGACACACTCACCCTATAACACAAAATGTCCTTAACTTTCTAGCAAAAGCCCATTTTGTTATTTTAGAGGAGGAAGTGAGCACTTGTGAGTTTCCAGACAGAACCCAGCTGGTCTGGAGGCTCCCAGCATTGCAGCCTCCAGTCCTTGCCTTCCTCCTGGGCATCCTGGGTAGGCTCAGTGGCTCACATATGTGTGACTGATGGAGGTACAAGGTAGAATAGGAGAAGTGGCACACAGCGACAGGAAGACATGTGGGCTTGGGATCAAGGGACCAGGGCAGAAGTCCTGGTTCACATATTACAAGACAGCACTGAGGCTAAGTTACTTTGCCTTTTTGTTGTTGTTGTTGTTACTTTGCCTCTTAAGAATCTCAGTTTCTTCATCTATAGAATAGGTTTAAAAATACTCCTGCCTTGTCTACCTTACAGGGTTGCTGTGAGGATCCAGTGATATAATTAAACATATAAATATGCTTCAAAAACATATGTGCATGCACAAGTATGTATACAAACACATGAACGCACAACGGAATGGAAAGTCTTGATAGAAACACACAAACAGTTAATACTACTACATATTAAAGGGTACAACTATGTGCTAGACATTGTGCTGGGGGTATTTTATATTTGTCTCATTCTTACAATAATCCCAAACGGTAAATATTTTACCATATTTCTGGTGAGGAAATAAGCTCAGAGTAGACAGTTGGTGGGCTAAATAACCTACCAATGCTGAACATCTAGTTAATGGCCTCACTGAGATCCAAACTCATTGCTGCCTTTCAAGTCTAGGCCAATTCTAATTTATAGTAGTTTCTCTGTGTGGTGGGATGATTTTTATTTTCTCCCTCACATTTTTCAGTATTCTTTAAATTGTATGCAATGCAACATTATTTTTATGCTATTATTTTTTAAATCAAGTTTTATTTCTTAGTAAAATACATAATGATTTTTCTCTAATACATGTTGGAATTTAGAATCTGACTATGGTTTTTAAAATTGTAACTAGATATCTCTGTATTGAAATTCAACATTCAATTTTGAACAACTATTTTAGGACTATTGGTTTGATAAATATATTAATTTTACAATTATGAAAAGCAACAAATGAAGGAGCTGGCAGTAAAGTTCAGTGATAGAGTGTTCACTTAGTGTTCCAGAGGCCCTGGGTTAGATCCCTGACACCACAAGAAAACAAAAAAAAACTGCTTTTATCTTTTTAAAAGAAGTTACTTTATAAAAACAGACAAAGAAATGCCCTGAACATTGGATCCTGAAAGTTGTGGCTCCCACTCCTGCCTGAATTCAGGCCAGTAGCTCAGCTTCTCTGAGAGTCAGTTTCTTTCTGGACAAAATGGGTAAGAGTAAGGCTGGGCTGTCTATGTCATAAGGCATAGGATCAAATAAGAAACCAGACACAAAAGCACACTGACTTATTCATTCCACCATTGCCGTATTTCCTGGGCAGCTACTGATCCTCTAGTACTTGACAGTGAGAACACAAGGAACACATCTACCCTTCAGCAGTGACATGTACAACAATTTTAATATGGTAGGACAAGTGCTGTGACAGGGAAGTTCCAGGTGCTGTGGAGCAGAAGAGAGGAATCTGACTAGCTGGGCACCTGAAGGGTGAGTGGGAACTGCACAGGGTGGAGCTGGCAGAGAGTCTCTCAGACTGAGGAAAAGCACCCTAAGGCCTGCAGGAGAGGTGCCATGGATGGTTAGGGCCACTGCACATTGTTCAGGCCAGCTGAAGCATGGAGGATACAGGGGGAGTGAGGAAAGATCAGATCATAAGCAAGCCCAGCATCACCAATAAGAATCAGTGTTTCCATTCCTAGGCATGTTTATCTTGCTTTCTCTGTAAAATAGGGATGCATATTTTTGTGTGCATAAGTACATTATATATTTCATTTCTTTGTGAAACTTGTTGGCCAACATGTACTGATTGTACTGGAAGTGTAGCAGGTGTTAAGGATATGGATCCAAGATTCAACCTGGCATCTGCCCAGGGAATGGCCCAGAGAAGTCCCAGAGTGACAGGGAGGGGCAAGGAGTCCCACAGGGGTGGGAAGGTGGCACAACAGCAACAGGTTCTCTCCTCAAGGCCCACCTTCTGAAACGACTGTGTCATTTCTTATAAAGCCTAATGAGCCAGCACACTTTTCCCCAAGCCACCAGATCCACACTCTGTACTCTGACAAAGTCTGTACAGAACTCACCAGCTGTCACATCTAGTGGGTGATAGCAAACAGGGTTATCTGACTAACATGGCTCTGCAAACAGCTCCTGCTCCCCTACCCACCCACTTAAGCCCTTTCAAGGTCCCTGTCTGAGCACTTCCTTTAGCTACAAGGGCCTTCTGGAGAAGGAAGAGTGGCGAGAACAAGCTAAAGAGTATAACCACGAGCCTGGCTGCCTCCTCAGGCATCAGCCAGCTGAGGGCCCAAACAAATGCCAAGCTGAGACAGTGGAAGGAAACCGAGGGCTGGAGATGTGGCTTAGTGGTAGAGCACTTGCCTAGCTGGTATGAGGCCCTGGGTTCAATCCCCAGCACCAAAACACAAGAACAGAAAGAAAAAAAAAAAAAAAGGAAACTGAAGGAAATAGGACAGACACTCTCAGAGAGGAGGCCACAACTAAGCCATGTGAGACAGAGGAGGCAACATGCAGGCCAGGGAGACTGACCCAGCTCATTTATGCCTTTGAAGTGGCAGCGGTAGTTATGGTGCACTCTACCACTAATAGCACTTACAGTGTACACAGTCACCACAGGCCAGGCAATGTCTAAGAACTTTACAGACTCTACACTACATATACTCACTCATTTAATCTTCACAACTCTGAGACAAGCATAATTATTGCCCACAATTTGCAGAAAAAGAAACAGATACCAAGAGATAGAATGAACTGGAAAATATAGCTAGAGATAAAAATAACATACTTAAAACTCTCTTTGAACTTTGCATCCATCATTACACTTGCTTATGGAATCCTCTCCTAAGGATGAATTAAAACAGTTATTTATTCTCAAAAAAAAAAAAAAAAAAAAAAAAAAGAGATAGAATGATTTGCCTTTGGTCACATAAGCTAGTAAGTGACAGAACTGGGACTTAAGATGATCTGGCTGAGAATTCAAGCTTTTAACCATTGCACTGTACTTAAACATAAATGCTAAAAGGCAGGAGGGGTAGCCAGTGAAAGCCAGCTACTAATGAGAATGCTGTTTTTTATAAACCTTGGTACAGAGCTTCCCAACTGATGTGCTGTAAGATGCTTATCCCTCATCAGGCCTTCAGCCCCTGGGCTCACTGTACATGCAGTCAAACACTACCATTTTCTCCCAAGTGCTCTGATGTCAAAAAGTTGGGCAGCACTGCTTTAGTTTACAGAAATACAAGACATTATTACCACACCCTCTTTATTATATTAGTCTAAAGTCTAATCTAGTGGGGTGTGGTGGCACATACCTGTAATCTCAGCAACCAAGGGGGCTGAGGCAGGAGGATAACAAGTTTGAGGCCAGCTTCAGCAATTTAGTAAGGCCCTAAGCAATTTAGTGAGATTCTGTCTCAATATAAAAAGGGCTGGGGATATGGCTTAGTGGTAAAATGTCCCTGGGTTAAGTCCTTGGTACGAAAAAAAAAAAAAAAAAAGAAAAAGAAAAAAGAAAGTCTAATCTATCAGAAGTTTCATCATGCTCTGAGATAGCTTTGTAGTTTGTGTTCTGTCATGTATGGAATATGAGCTACAAACCAAAGTCCAATCACATTATTTCATGGCATTCTGGGTATCAGGTGTAAGCCTACATTCTTCTCCTACCTGACCTGGTAGTTGGTTGATGTGGTTTCTGATGGCATCATTACTATGTAGGAGACAAGGAAAGGGAACATTTAATCAGAAGCCAATCAAATTTAACATGACTGGTGCAAAGAGCCACAGGTAAAATCAGCTCAATCAGAGACCATCTGTTAAGTGAAATTCCATGGAGCTAAAGTATTCTTCCTTCTGCCCAGGAAGGCTGGGCAGCCTCATACATGATGTCACTCAGCTGTCATGAACCTGACTGTGAGGTCTGCCCGGGGTCTGGGTGGCAATCCACAACAGGCCTCAATCAGAGCTAGGGTAGTGATATTTCCAAAGGCCAAAGGTCCATCTTCTTCTGCTCTGATTCTGAGATCACAGCAGTCTTCAGAGCTGCACTGCATTTTGTGCTGGAAGGAGTGACAAGAGGAAGGACGTGGAAAGGGGAAAACAAAGCAGCAAGAAGGACTTGGGTGAGGAGTAGAGAGAAGGCAGGCTACAAAAAGTCACCCAAGCTCATTAATATACCCTACAAGACCCTTCAGCACCTGGTCCCTGTCTTCTTTCTACCCTCAACAACCAACAGTCATCCTTTCACATGAAAGTGAAAATAGCAGCTCCTTCAGTGTGCAACTGAAACAATCCTATGAGTACTGGGGATTTAACCCAGTGCACTTTACCACTGAGCTGCATCTCCAGCACCCCGTCCCAACCCACTTTGAGATAGAGTCTCATTAAGTAACCCAGGCAGACCTTGAACTTGTGATCCTCCTGCCTCAGCCTCCTGAGTTGTTGGGATTACAGGCATGAATCACCATGCCCAGTCATCAAGAACATTTTTACATGAAAATGGCATTTTAAAAATACTGTGAGTGTGTAGCAGTGAAGAATACAATGGCCACTAGCACAGCTCAGTGCTATTGCCTTGACTAGTGCTAAGGCACTTGCACTTCCTGTGACAACAAATAGCATCTTAGTACTATCATGAGAATCCTCTTGACCTTGCAGATCCCCTGGAAATATTTCTGCAGAGCATACTCGTGAACCACTGTACTAGGCAATGGGGAGGGAGTGGGGACCATGGAGGATGTGCCTTAGGGCTATCAAACTGGCTGTGATGTATAGAACAAACTGCAGGCTGGGGACAGACAGGAGACCGAGGCCACTGCAACAGTTCAGGGGAAGGCAAGAAAGTCCTATATCTGGGTGGGGACTGCAGGGTTAGAAAGGAAGAGAAAGTCAAGGCATGTTTCAGTGGGAGGAAGGAAACCAGAGGCAGAACTGGTCCATGTCCTGCCATATGACTGGACACAGGGCAGGATCAAAGGCTACTAGTCTCCTTGAAAGAGGGGACAGTGTGTTATTCCTCTCCACCTTATGGCCCAGTACAGTCAGGCATAGAGGGGGACCCTCACATATGTTTATGAATATATGCTTTTTAACCAAAATTAGGTAAACATAAGAACAGTGTAGTCAGAGAAGGAGTGAACACAGCCTGGGGATGGGGAGCAGGGGGAGACAGTGGTGCCACTGAGAAGCTTCAGATGCAGATGGGTGACACAGCAGCCAAGGACTATGGAAACTCAGAGACCAGGCTAAAGCTATCTCACTCAACTCTCATTTGGCCCAAATCTACAAATAAGACAGGACTTATAACCTTCCAGGCATAACAAAACCTCAGGTCAGAGTGGAACACAGAACACTTCAAAATGTCATCCTATGTGTCATACATTAGTTTAAAAACAAACAAAAAGAAGAGATACAAAAAATTATTAACAATGGTTCCCTGAGAAGAACGAGATTGGGTGAGTACAAGAATTTCACATTTTATATTTCTGCTGTACTTGATTCTGGTTCACTATGATGCAGCTGTTTTGCTCTTGTAGTTAAAAGTATACAAGTATGGGCTGGGGAGATAGCTCAGTCGGTAGAGTGCTTGCCTTGCAAGCACTAGGCCCTGGGTTCGATCCCCAGCACCGCAAAAAAAAAAAAAAAAAAAAAAAGTCTACAAATATGTTTTACTTAGTGCATGGTTTCCTTATGATCCTCTGTTATTCTGAAGAAACATGTTCCTCCTTACTAAGCACCTGTCTTAGGCACACAAGGCCACTCAGTTAAGCCCAGCTACGCAACTAAATACCAAAAATCATCAACTGCTTAGCTGATCTCAGGCCCATCCCTTCCCCTGGAAATAATCAGATAATTTCAATGCTGAGTAATCTAAAAGGATAAGTAAAATGTCCACTCAATCTTACCTATGGGTTTTTCCAACTTTTGAGCAGTGGTCCTCAGTGAACTTGAAATTCCAAGGGAAACAGTGTTGCTGTTGGATGGGTTCACAGGCTTCTGCACACAGCTGTCCTTCAGTTCTCCACCTGCTTCATCTTACCTGGCACAAAAATCTTCGAGCAGAAGAAGAAAGGATATCAAAATGCTGACTTCTCTGAGAGGACCGAAGAAGACAAGAGACCTACCCATGTGTCCCCCAGCCCTGTTAGTTACCCCAAGAAGTAGACTGGCACACAACAGTCATAGACGTCTCTAAGCTTTAAAAGCAAACAGGTAAATATCTGAAAATGCTGACACTAGCATTGGAAGATGTAGTGGGACTCCGAGTAAAATTTTTCATTTTTTGTTTCCACTGTGGAATTCTAGATTCCAAAAGGTGTAACTGGCCAGGATGATAGAGTTGAACCCTTCTGTTCACTCTGAGCAGTCTTATGCAAAAGGTAAAAGCTGACATTTCTGTGTTGCCTACTTTTTTAGAGACAAATAAACTCTGGCTTCATCTCCTAGTGGCCTGGTCCAAGTCTCACGGGCAAGAAGTAACAGTACCAGAAGAAATAACAGATGGAGCGAAATAGGTGGCTTAAATGGGAACAAGGTTTTATGCCAAGTGTGTAATTTTTGCTAGTTTCCAATGTAATTACTTAATTTCCTGTATGTCCACTGCTATTTTTAATTTCATGGCTCTAGCTATCACATGTTAGAAGTTGTTTTGTCAACTTCTTTCTGTTAAATAAATGTACACTTCCCCTTTTCCTGGGAAAAAGCTCTGAAATTCCAGTTTTAAATCTGAATTCTAGGCCTTAGTGCTAAAAACTTTGAAGAGGCTTTCTGGAATCTGGATGTGTTTCAACATTTTACCTTGAACTACATGTCCCAAATTGGATGTGTCCTTAACCCCCACCCACAACTTCCTTCCTCCTGATTTCTGTTCTATGTTCGATTACATCATTCTGCCAGTTACCCAGCCACAGAACCTTTACATCATTTCCAGTATCTCTTTCTTCTCCAACTGCATATGCTCCAAATGCTCACACTGTCAGGTTTTCCCTGAGTCTTATATTCAGCTTCTTATAAAATAACTACTACTCATTCTTCAAGGCCCAGGGCAATTCCAGAAAGCATTCCTGCAAATTGCAGAAGCACCCTTCACATTGTTTCTAATACACTCAGTATTTCATAGAGACCTCAGAATTCCATTATAACACAGCAGGCTGTAAACAGGCATATGTGGCCTTCCCACCAGGCCATAAGCTCCTTAAAGGCAGGGGTATCTTTTTTACCTCATATTTCCAGTGTTTAACATAGTATCTGACACCAAAGGGCTCTAGTGAATCTGAATAAACTACATCATCCTCATAGTATCTCCTTATTGTTCCTTAGAGACATTAACACTTTGGGTAGTCCTGCCTATTGTGCTTTTTATTCCCAAATCTCTTGGGCCCAGTGAAATAGGTTATTCTCTCTCCTGCTGCAACCACCGCACTTCCAGGGATGGCCTTGAACACCTTTGAACTTCTCTTTGTTTTTAGTCTTGCCATTTGGTCCCTTCCCTTCTTGTTATCTATAGTAGGGGCTGGCTTTTTTTTTTTTTTTTTTTTTTTTCCTACGAAGGGCCAGACAGTAAATATTTTATGTTGTGTATCATGTGATCTTTATCACAACTGCTCAGTCTTGTCTTTGCAGAGGAAAAGCAGTCAGAGATTGTATGTAAATGAATGACTATGGTCATATGTTAATAAAACTTTATGAATACTGAACTCTGAGTTTCATATACTTTCCTTGTGTTACAAAATTTTCATTTATTGCCCCCAGCCACTTAAAAATGTAAAAAAAAACATCCTTAGCTGACAGTTCATACAAAAACAGGGGGCAAGCCAGCTGTGGACTGTGGGTCATAATTTGCCAACAACTGGTCTACAATGAAAAAAACAAAAATGAAACTCAGAACTCCTTTATAAACTTTGTATTATTCTGCCATTTGGAGCCACACTAGAGCTGAGGTAGTAAAAGCACATGGGCTTTCAAGTATTAGGTCCTGGATTCTAATTCTGGCCCTACCATCTACTACCAAGGTAGTCTTGGACTTCAATGTCATCATCTATAAAATAGAAGCAATAATACACCTGTTGTGAGGATTAAATGAATTTGTGTATATTAAGCCTGCAGCACCAATGCCTGGCATCTAGGAGACACTCAGTAACCTGTAACTCTTATTCTAGCTTGTGATAAGACTTTTGCAGATCAACTGTGGCTCTAGAAAGCAACCCTGCCACTCTATAAACCACACCTGGGGAGAAGGAGGTAACAAAGTGATAGCCAAGCACAGAGAGACAGAAATTGGTTGTTTTCAGACATATGCTGAAGATTCTAAGGGCCCAGTAAGTCCTGACTCCTCTGCCACCATTCCTAATTCTCTTGGGTCACTTTTCCTCCTTAGCAAGAACTTCTGACTTACACAGTGCTTAACCCCTCTTAGCAAGCTTCACCAAATACCGAGGTGAGCCCTGGAACCTTTCTTCATTCCTGCCTCTCTTCCTACTTTGGTCTGGGGAAGTCAGACCAAACCCACACATATTGACCTGCAGTTAGGTCTTAAATAGGCTGGCTGTACCTGGATGGGCACCCAATTCTCTCTCCATTCTTCATGAACTTCCTGTTGGACTGAAAATGGATTTTCTCCAGAGCTCAAGAACTAGACTTGCTATGGGAGTCTTAGAGACAAAACCCCCAAAGTATACAAACAAGGCATTATCACATTACTTTTAAGACAGAAAACATCAATGGGGCACAGAAAAGACTAAGGCTTATGGTATTTTCAGTCTTGCTTCAAAACTTCTAATGGGTGCCACTGCCTCTGGAATACAGGAGCTCCACTGTGGCTTCCCCAGTGTTACTCAGACCAGCCCTCCCGAGTCCTACTTTCCTTGCTCCTCTGGAAGTCTCCACCTACAGTCCAGCTAAAGGGGTTGCTTCTTATTACCCTAAACAATTTCCAGCCTCCTATCCCTGTACATAATTTGATCACAGTATTTAAAATGCTTTATTACACATCCTCCCCCTGGACTGAGATAAGGAGAGGGCAGAGATTATGTCCAAGTCACCTCAGGGTTTCCTATGCCTTAGCAGAGGGCCTGGCATGGGGCAAATACTTAGAAATGTTAATGAATGAATGAAACTTCTGAAGTTATTCTCTTCTTAAACTGTTTTTGACTTTTATTAGCAGACTAGCACATTCTGGGTCAGTGCCAAGAAGTAGAAAAACCAAAGAGAAAGAAAAGAAGCATAACCAATGTGATCCAAGGGATGGAAAATAGGTTTTACGGGTGATGTGAAAGCAGCCCAGGCTGTTTAGCCTGGAGAAGAGACGATGAGGCCTAACTGGATTCTAGCTTTAAGTACAGAAAAGGTTCTCATGAGAAAAATCTTGATCTTCTCTTCCCTTTATAATCGAAAGAAACTTCTCCATATTCATGGAAAAGCAAACAATAAGAACTAGCTTAAGATAAGGCCAGAGGGGTTTAAGCTGGAGAAAAGAACCAGATTAGGCATGATTTTTCCAGAGATACTGCATTGTTGTAGTTCTTTCTGGCAAGTGAACTGATGGGGTCTTGCTTAGCACTTTTGCTGAAAGCTGTGCAAAAAGAAATGAAAACGCTGTCTGGTCCTATTTACTATGGAGAGAGGTGGGAGAAAACCCAAGTCAGGTGAGATTTTCTAAAAAGCTACTGACTTTGTTTTTCAGTACTGGGGTTTGACCCTGAGGTGCTTTACACTGAGCTATATCCCAGTCCTTTTAATTTTATTTTTTATTTTGAGACAGGGTCTCACTAAGTGACCAAGGCTAGAAACTTGCAACCCTTTTGCCTCAGCCTCCAGATCACACACAGCAAGCCACACTTTTCATTGACCCTTTTCCTACAGGCACTTCGTGTTGTGTCATGATTTGTAACTCTGTGACAGAACAATACAAAATTTCCAAGTTTCCTAACAGAGCACTGGAAAGAGAGAAGGCAGTGACGTCAGAGTAAGATGGTGGGGGAAATGGCCCTAATAAATATACTTTCTATAAACACAGTGCTGAAATTGGCCTTGATATAATTTGAATTATTATTATTAAAGTTAACATTCATTTAGCACCTACTACAGGTAGTATTCATATCCCCATTTTACAGATGAAGAAACAGACTTGGCAAAGTTAAATAACTTGCCAGTCATACAGTTGGACAGTTACAGAGGCAGGATGCAAACCTGGGCAGTCCAACTCTAGAGTCTATATCCTACTTATTGTCTTCCAATAGGAACGAGAGGCTGGACCTTGAACCTTAGGATGTTGAATTCAGGTTCACATTCTCAGTCACTCCCTTAATCTTCCCCAAATCAGGAAGGGCAAAGCAGTACATGACAGTAGCAGGAGACAAGGCCTCAGGAGTGAAATCCAATCCCCCCTATTACAGAGAAGGAAGCTGAGACTGAGGATTCAGATGAGCAGGCCAGGGCTTGAATGCCAGTCTCCTTTCCAGTGTAGTGCTCTTTCCTCCATTACAGATTCTTGTTGAACTTAATGGTGAGGAAATGAAGCAACAGAACATGTCATATGAGTTGCTTCCCTAGAAGACTTCTGGAACAAACTGCCAACTGCACATCAGAACCCTTGCCTAAAATACAAGGGTGCCCTTAGCTTCTCTAAACTCATTTTAAGATTCCACTAGTTAAGGATGACAGTGCACTGATTTATGGTACTGCAGGAGTTGCCAAAATGCTCATGTATTAACCCAATCAAGCAGACCTAGACCAGGCAGCTTCCAAACTGTGGCTCACGGTTTAAGTCTCCTCACTGATGTCCCCATTCTGGGTTCTTTGCTCCAGTCAGCCCCTGTTTCATAGTCAGAGTAAACAGCCCAAGTCATGGTACCCAGAGCCCTGCAGCAAAAGGGAAAGATGGTCAGCCTTTGAATCTAACCCTCCTAGGTCAGAACCAAGCTATGCCACTTACTAGCTACTTGACCTTGGGGAAATCACTTTAATCTTCCTGAGGTCTGGTTTTTTCATCTTTAAATTGAGGATATTGCAGGGATTGTGAGGATTAAATAAATTACAAAGTGTAAAGCATGTGGCACACTGCAAACCACAAAGCAGACACTGATAAATGTCAGTGTTCTTCCCACCCCTATCTACATTTTGTCCATAATCCACCATTTCAGCTTATTTTCCCTCCTCACCAGCACACCTTCTTTCCCCTGGCACACATAAACACGCTGTGCATCTCTACCTCTAGACCATCCCTCAAGCTGTGGCTTCTCCCACCCAGCAGAAATTCCCCACCTTCAGGAATCCTCTGGTCATGACGGGATTGATTTTTTCCTTTGCTCAAACTCCCACTTTGTTTACATTCCTTACTACATTTACCATAGTCAGTCTGATTTCAGTTATTTATGTATTTATCTATCTTCCCAATGACACTGGAGGGAGAAGGCTTGGAGAAGACAATTGCTTACAAAAGGCAGGAAATGTGTTATTGTCCTCTGTGTATATTTCTCAATAGGAGGGGTTTGTACATGGCAAGAGCACAATATGTTCTTGTTGAATTGAATCTCTCCACCCTAGACCAGGAAGCTATATAGAAAGATCCAGGACTGAGTTTTTTCTAAAACAAAGAATTTACTGCCTAACTAAATAAATAGGCAATTTAAAAAATTTATTCATTTATCAAGTGTTTACTACGTGCCTCAATACTACACATTGATGCTTAAACATATTCCTAAATTAAGATTCACTAGTACTCATGTGGATTTGCTTTATTCCTTTCTCCATTTCCCCTACCCGCTTGGTACTGGGAATTGAACCCAGGGTCTTACACATGCTAGGTAAGTGCTCTACCACTGAGCTACATCCTCAGCCCCTTTTTTGTTTATTTTGAGACAGCATCTTGTTATGTTGCCCAGGCTAGCCGTGAACTTGGATCCTCCTTCTTCAGCTTCCTGAGTAGCTGGGATGACAGACTTGTGCCACCAAGTCTGGCCTTTTGTCTATTCTTCCAACATACTCTGGATTCCTCTTGAGATATCTTTTCAGCATGCTGGCAGGATGTCTTTTACTCCCAGAGGAAGGCAGATCTAGGAGCAAGTTCTTTGGAGAACTGTTCTACTCCACTGGGTAGGAGATGACTGCCATTAAAACCATACTAAACACCAAAGTTGTGGGATTAGAAAACAGATTTGAGTGATTTCTATCTGCCTCAGTTTCCAAGTCTATAAAATTGTTTAAAGTACTAAAAACAGTGTCCAGCACATAGTGAGCACTCAATAAATGTTAGATATTATAGTAATAATGTACAACTGGGTGTGGTGGTACATGCCTATAATACCAGCTGAGGTAGGAAGATCACTTAAATTCAGGAATTTGAGGCCAGCCTGGGCAACAAAGAGAGATTTCATCTCAAAACATTAAAATAAATAAATCTTAAAGATTATTTTAAAAAGCTTCAATATAGTAAAGTAAATTAGAAAAAAAAAAAAAAAAAAAGGTCATTTCACTTCTACAACTATCTCTACCCCTTGATTTCTTGTGTAATTCCAATCAAGTCCTTTCCCATCTTTGGGCATTTCCCCATCTGTAAAATGGAAGTGGTAGAACCAGATGGTTCCCAAGCTCCTTCGACCTTTAATGATGTATATTTTTTTGTTTTTGTCATTTTATATATATTTTAGATGTTGACAGACCTTTATTCTATTCATTTATTTATATGTGGTACTGAGAATCAAACCCAGTGTCTCACACATGCTAGGCAAGCACTCTACCACTGAGCCACAACCCCAGCTCCATATTTTTTAGGATCAACAAAGAACCTTTGGTTCCATATGCTCAGGCTGTTGGCAAGGAAAAATGGAATTGTAGTTGCTGGTCCCCAGATGGGAGAGAATGCTGTTTACCAAGGCCAACGGCAGAGCAACTGATTAGTCAGTCACCTGTGAGTTTTCCCCTGCATGAACTATAGCAACAACTCTTTGGGTCCCTGAACAGAGCATGACCTCCCTCCCAACAAAACTCACAGCAAAGGCAAGCCAAGAGCCAGAAAAAACAGCAGCAATGGCTCATCCAGAATCTCTGTACTTTCAGGCCTTTGATGCCTGTAACTGGGGCATCATCAATCTAAACTAGGGCCCTCCTTAGCCACAAAGAGAAGGAAAACACAAATCCCCTTCTGAACCTGAAAGCTCATAAAACAAATACCAAAGCGAGTAAGTAGGAAATGTCACTGACTCATTTAACCACAAACATTGCGGAGGCCTACTATGTGCCAGCCCTGAACCAGGTAGAGAAGGAATGAAACAGACACAGTCCTTTGTCTGTATGGAGTGACATACCCAAGGCAGACTGTGATGAGAACTCAATCAGAAATTCAGTCTCTGCTACAGAAGACAGGACTAGGAGCAAAAGGCTAAGAAGTTTCATTAAGGGGGTCACATGAGACATTGATCTTGAAAGATGAGAAGGAGCAGGGAATGCAAGCAAAGGTTGGAGCAGGAACATACAGGGAGTGTTTGAGAAACAGACTAGTTTATTTTGACTGGGCAAAGGGTACAGGTTTGGGGAAACAGAAACAGGGCATAAAAGAGGTTTGGGAACAGATTTTGGAGAGTCTTGTTTATGAGACTGAACAGTCTAAACGGTATAGTGACAGTGAAGTCCGCAAAGGTTTCTGAGCAGAGATATAATACAATCAGAACAGTGTCTTAGGAAGATCATATGGGCACCCATGAAGAAGATGCTACTGAATTATTATGGGACCACATAACAGGAGGACACACACTTTCTAAGCATGTGCTGCAATCTAACAGCTCCTATTTACAGATACTTCTCTCCCCAATGGTTGTTTCTTCATGCAATCTGAGTTGACAAGTCCCACAACGATCAAAATCTGCTAATGCACTAAAGTAACAGGATTCCCACACAAAGTCAAGAGCCCAGCTAGTCCTCTGGATTACAGAAAGAGAAAGTTGAGGTGGAAACAGGGAAGGGTGGAAGGTAGAGAGAGTGTACCAAAGTCTCCAGCTGTCTCAGTTCCATATAAAAACCCAACCCTGGTCTCCTCTTCACATTGCTCCCAGTCTAGCCCTCTTTAGAGGGGCTGAAGCTAAGGATAGCTGGCTGAAAGCATCTGGCTATGGATGGGGATCCAGTGACACACTATACACCAACTGCCCAGCAGACACTTGGCACATGGGCAGTGGTCAATAAGCATTAGTTCTTTCCCCATCCTGCAAGGTCAGTTATACCTGTAAATGCCACTGAGGCTTCAAAGCTCAGGTCTTATCAACTCTTCCTCCAGAGCCTCTCTAAAGTACTCCAGACCAAAATGGCCTAGTATACAGGAATCATATTCAGTACCGATTGCCTGACAAGTGCTATACTAGAAGACTTACATATAATTCTATTCAACATTCACAATGGCCTTATTATGCCCATTTTATAGAAGAGAAACAAGCTCTGAGAAGGGAAATGACTGGTCCAAGGACACATATCTAGGAAGTGGCAAAGGTGAGATCTGAACCCAGGTCTGCCTGATCCCAAAGTCAAGCACTTTCAACAACACTTCATTTCTGTCATCTGCAAATGGCCTCTGATCTTCCACTGACAGTCAGTCCTACAGATAGCCTGGAAGTTCTCTAAGGAGAGATACTGTACCTGTCACGACTACCTCTCCCCACTGGACAATCGTCTGCACATGGCAAGGCTTTTAAATATGGTATTGTGAAATAAATGAAAACAGTTAAATTTAAAACAATGTAGTGAGCACAGTTCATAAATTTCTCATATGCAAAACTATTCGTGATGTTGGACTGTCTGAGCCCTGAGCCGTGCCATAATCTTGCTCCTGATCCCTGGTTAGGACTGAGGCTAATACGGGTCATAGGTTGAGCTCCAGTCCTCAGACACCGACAGTGATCTGACCTGTCACAACCCAAATCCCGAGAGACCGTAGGCACAGGCAAGCCCAGATAGGACACAAACTGCGCCTTGATCTCGGCATAGACGCAGCCCCGACAGGTCATAAATGAAGCCCTGAGTATAGTCCTAAAAGAGCGTCCCCTTCGCCTGTCCTTTCGCAGCAGAATCGGGTCGTGACCTCGAGCTGCTCTGAGGTCCTGACTGCCTCCTCCCTCCCAGAAACACGGACTCACTCCAGACTCCCGCCCCGTGTTGCTCCGAGGGACATCTCGCTGTCTCGTTTTTACCTTAGCTGACCACGGCGGGAGCGGTGACGCGCACCCCCACCTGCAGGTCTCTCTGTCGAGAACACGGAAGAGGCGGTGCTAGACTCGGGGGGGAGGGCCCCAGCAAAGAGGGGCGTGAGGGGGCGGTGCCGCGCCTGCGCCCTAATGGCCACAGGGAGTGGGGAACCTGAGTTTCTGCGCATGCGTGTCAGCAGAAGGGCGGGGAGCTCTCTGGCTAGTGGGTGGGGCTTAGCTCGTTTCCATGCTTTCTTTTCCGAGTCTCAGCATCCGGAAGCCACTGAAGCGCCAGGAGTGAGGAGACCTGGCGGCTGCAGGTGTAATCAATATTTACTGAACTCTTTGCATGCCTGGAAGAAATTTTTAAACGCCTTTTTTATATGAAGAAATACTGCTGCTCTTTTCTAAAAAGGGCTAATTCTGTAATATTTCTTTAAAGGTATGGATGCCGAGAATTTCATTTGAGTGTTCGAGTAGAACATTACCTCCATTAGTTAAAAAAACAAAAACAGGGGCTGGGGTTGTGACTCAGTGGTAGAGCGCATGCCTAGTACATGTGAGGCACTGGGTTCGATCCTCAGCACCATATAAATAAATAAATAAGAAAATAAAATAAAGGTATTGTGTCCATCTACAACTAAAAAATAAATTTTTTAAAACCCCCCAATTTTTTTTTTTACAAGTTTGTTACTTGTAGAAAAACAACTGTAAATGAACTAATACCTCAACCAGACTCACCAGGACACTTCATCAGGCTGTAGGTGCCATGAGAGGACAGTGGTTACTTGAATTTAATTCAGGTTCTGATGCTTAGTGTTTCCTTCTTTGTAAGATGGAAGTAAAGGTCCCGTCCCTGCCCTCCTCATCTTGTGGTGAGGGTCTGGTGAGCCATGCTACTTAAAGAGCTTCTTGGACTTCCCATCATTCACCCCACAAACGTTTGTTCCCTTTCTCCTTTTTTGGGCTTTCTTCTCACATGTATGATGGAAGGAGGTGGGGGACATTAGGGAACATTAAGGACTTTGTCCCAATCTGGGTGAAAGCTGGGGAGGTAGAGTCTTCTTCCAAGCTTCTGTATTTGTTCCTGCCAGAATCCCTCAGTCCAAACTGAAAGCTCCTGTGTATCCCAGCCTCTCTCTACTGTCACTTTCTAGGCCTACCACCAAAACTTCAAGTCCTCAGAGGCCTTGCTGGTCTGTTCCCCTTACTATCTTAATAACCAGTTGGGCCAGAGTCACTCTGGCCTGTTGTGAGCCACATTCTCAAAGTTGCTATGCCCCCACATGGCAAACAAGTTTAGTTAACACTGGATGAGGGTGCTGGGGGGGCTCAGAGGAAGGGGGGGCCCTCCAAAGCAGGTGGAATTCCAGCCATTTCTGTGGTTCATTCCACCACATATTCAACAGCTCCCTGCATAGAGTGGCAGCAGTGAGCTTAAAAGAGGCTGTAGTGTTCATAGAAGCCAAGGTTGGTGGGTCATCCTCAACAGTGGGATGCTGTACCTCAGGGTGAAGAGGATAGCTTATTCCCTTGTTCTCTGATCCAAGGATTGTTATAGATCTTGAGCCAACAGGAAAACAAAGTCCAACCTGGCTTCCCAACCAAGCTGCTATTCTACCTCTAATGCTTTGCTTCTCCTAAGTCCCTCTCCTGCTAGGTTTTGCCCTATTGCCGGAGAGGCTATTTTCTCACATCACTGAGACCTCAGTTCTCTCTTCCTTTCTCTCTTCTGAAAGCATCCCTCTCTGAATCTCTCAAAGCAATTTTTATGTCGGCTTCTTGGTATAGTAACAGACATTTCCATGTATGGGCAAACCTTGGGCCACACAGTTCTGAGATAAATCTACCCTGTATTTCAAAATGACCATGAACCCAGTACATTAACTTTCTAACAGCCTGATATGTCCAATGATTGAGGAGGCAGTGAGCAATCTGACATAGGGGGTGTGCAGCTAGAACCCTCTTAGAATGCTGCACTAAGGACCTCCTCCGGTGCACCAGAAGAAGGAGCAGAAGAATAAAGGGACTTTCAGATCCTGACGCAGTGAAAGGATGGAGGGATGTTGGGGTCTTGGAGGGAAGCCAGGCAGCTAGCTAAAGACAAACTTGACTGAACAAACTATTATATGTCAAGCACTCAAAACGGTACCTGCAACATCATTATCTATGATGATGATGATGATGATGATGATGATGAAGGATTCATAGACTAATGAAGGTGCTAAGAGATTAATCAGTCCTTCACTTCTACTTCTGATAATGAAATAGCTGAGAAATATAGGTCTAAAAGGGAAGTACTTACATGGGACTTTGAGGGCTGGGTGGGACTGGAACCCAGGTCTCTACTTCCAAGCTCCTGTATAAAGCCAGGTTGGCTCTTTTGAATGTAGAAGGGGAGCTCTAGGTGGGCCTTTGCTGACCCGATAAAACCAGCTAAATGGATAAGATGATTAACAACAACAAAAAGAACCAAGCTGTTTTTCAACTCTTATCTGGAAAGATTGTGGGTTAAGGTCAGTGGAATAAGAAGACATGAGCCAAGAGATTCAGATGTCTTCTGGGGAATAAGCTCAGGAGTTAGCCCCACGTCCTACCTCCACCATTTTGAGATCCAGCCAACAACAAACGTCTTCCTTCTGAAAATGGCCTCCTTTCCTATAATTAGGGCTGGAACTTTATTTCCACTCTGTTAGTTTCTCTAACCCCCAGCTGAAGGGGTGAGGTCTTAGAATAGCCAATGCCAGGCGACTTGAACTAAAACAAGGAAGAATTCCTCGTCAGACTGAGTTCCCCAGAGGCAAGGGTCATCCCTCCCCTTTCCAAGGGTCCTAGCCTCACCTATTCTAGAATTCTTGTCCTGGGAGAACCTTAGGATTGGAGAGTTAGACCACACATGGTCATACCAGCCAGTCCTCTACATGGCCCACATTCTCAGGGCAAAAAGCCGTTCCAGCCCCATTCTGGCCTGGCTCCTTCCATGGTCTGCCAAGAGCCATGTGGCACCCAGACCACAGCTTCCCACCAGTGGATACTTTAGTTGGCTTCTTTTACTTTACCAAAAATAACAACAATAAAGTCTTCCTTCTATTTCACAAAAATAGATTTCCCTCCCCCCACCCCATCAGCCCTTGCCACAGTCTAGAATCCACTGTGCAAGCTGCAGTCACTCTGGGGGAAGCTCCAACTCCCCTCACTCCACAGCCACAGACAGCTGCCAGGCCAGCATGCTTCCCTTGGGAACTTCTCTGGAGGCAGCAAAGGCAGAAGTCCCAGGCCCAGATGGCTGGCCCCAAGAGTCCCATCTGTTTCCCCAGTGGGTAGGCAGTTTCTAGGCTGTCAAGAGGGGCATAATTTTGGAGGCTTGGCTCAGCAGGCAACCCCAGCCAACCCAAGGGGTGGTGGGGCTCTCTGGCTAGAAATCCTTGCTCAAAGCAGGAACAGCTGTGTCCTGAAGAGGGTTTGTAAAACCCTTTTTCCATGTGCATTTCTGTGTAACAATCAGGGTCCTAAAGTGGGAGGCAGGTCCCGGGTCTTTACTCCAGTTCCATGAAAGACATTTCTCCCTCTTCTCCCAGCGTCAGCATCCTCCTTTGCACACTGAGAGACAGACGAGATGATTCTCGGGTCCTTTCTGGCATTTCATCCTGGCTTCCCAGTACAAAGGCTTTGGGAGGGCAGAATCCTGTTCCTGCCTTAGTTTCCGCACCTGTGTTGTCTGGGCACAGGGCTGGGCATGGAGTTACTGAGCAGCGGAGTACTGAATGAACATCCCAGTCTCTCTGTGGATAGCTGTGCTTGGAGATCCAATAATCCAGAATGTCTCAGGGATAGGTGGGAAGGAGGATGGGGATCTCTCCATCAGCTATAAGATCCTCAGTGTCCTGGGATGGGAGAAAAGACTTCAGATTTCCCAATTCAAATCCACTGGATCCTTGGACTAGAGGATTATTTTGTGTTGGGCTTCAGATCCTAGGAGTCAGTTTTGTACATTCTGGGAGAATGGAGTCTAAGATTCCTGGTTTAAAAGTCAGGGGACCTGTGTGAACATTAGGGATCATTCCCAAACCCCAGGAGGCATTCTATTAATCAGGCCTTTCTGGAGGCATAGGCATCCCTGACTGAGCAAATGAAACCCACATCTGTGGTGGGTCATGGGATTAAGGAATTCAGGGTAAGTTTCCTCCTTCCAACCTCCACCCAGCTCCCCAGGACTTGTGCTAATGGAAGATGGTAGCCTAGAAGTTTCCACCATAAAGGTACATCTGCAACCACATTTCATGCACTACATGGTCAGATGCCCTGAGAGGGGACAATGCTGTCAGTACCCCTACAGTGGTCACAATCTGATGGTCCCAACCTCTTCATCCATCCATCCATCTCTCCATTCACCCAACATCTATGGAGAGCCTACTATGTGCTAGGGAGGGTCTATCTCTCATAGACAGACACCCATAGTTAAAATCACACACATGCTCACACTGGAATCTGTGCTCACTTACACAGAGGCTACTTACTCTCTTGCTGTCACCTCAGCCACAACCACATCCATATTCCCCAGATAGGCTTGGGAACCACTATGGAAGGGTCAGAGAAGAAACCTGATAGCCCACCCCACTCCCAGACTTCATGCCAGGGGTTTGACTTCTCCTTTCCTTCTCTTTGCCCACTTGAAGCCCTCCCCTTCTCCATTCACAAGCAGTGAGGAGGACATGTAGGCAGACTTCCGAGAACCAGAAGTTCAGAGATGTTTGGTATGTGGAGGGGTCCTAGGGCCTTCAGATTCCTCTATCATCAGACTCCCAAGATCCCCTCCCCAGCCACGCTGTGTTCAGATGTTCCATCTGATGGGCAACAATGTCCAGGACTGGGCTCAGTGACAAATCCGCTCTGTCATTTCCCTCTGTAAAGATACAAAGTGAGGAGGGGTCAGTCTGAGCTTGGCCTGCCAGATAGTCCCTTCCCAAACCATAGGACCTAACCCTTCTGCCTGAGCCCAGCCCCTTCCTGCACTCCACTCCAACTCTAGGCTGCAGACTGGATTCACTGTTAAAGCATGGAATCCACTGTCAAATAAATTGCTTCGCCTAATTTGTCCACTTGGTTATTTGAGTTTTGTACGTAGGCAGCCTTTGGATCTGAAAACCCCCAAACGCTAGCCTTGGCAGGGGAGGCAATGGGGGCCTGGCCTCACCAGCGGCTCCAGTTCCCGCTGGTCCACCAGGCTGAACTCGCGAATGAAGTAGTAGAAGTGCTTGTAGCAGGTGTTGACGTGTGCTTCCGCCCCCATGCTGAGGATGCTGTCAAAGTGGTGGATATAGACGTGGACAAAGACTCGGAAGAGGCGGGTCAGGATCTTGGTACAGACCTGCTGGAAGTTCTTGGGGAAGGGAACTCCTAGAGAGCAGAGAGGGGCAGAAAGAGGGATAAACATCCTAGTGACAAAATTCTGCCAACCCTGCCCTCCCGATACAGGCAGTTTTTGCCCAGGGTGGCTTTTTTCTCCCCAGCACACGCATCTCAGCACATTTGTCTGAGAGAGAGAGAGAGAGAGAGAGAGAGAGAGAGAAAGCGCAAGAGCAAGCCAGACATGTCTTGTTTTCTCAATGTGGTTTTTTTTTTTTTTTTCCCTTTTCTTTTTTTCCAGTGCCGGGGATTGAATCCAGGACCTTCTGCATGCTAGGCCATGCTAGACAAGTGCTCTGCCACTGAGCTCTATCCCAAGCATCTCCCATAGTTTATTTTTTAATGAAGCACAAATCTAACTGTGCCTCTCCCCTGCTGAAGTGTAAATCAGCTTTCTAAGTTTTCCCATTGCCTAAAACAGGGCTTTGTGCTCTTGCTGCTGGTGATTGATCAACCCTTCTCAGACCATGATGAAAGTTATGGCCCAAACTCTCCCAGAAAGATGTGTATCTGCAGGGATGCTCACATCACACCCTTGTATATAATTCCAAGGAGGGGTATTCATCAAGATTTGGGTCTGTTTAAAAACTCTTGTGCCTTCAGGACTAAGTCCTAACTTCCCAGTATGGCATTGCACAAAGTCTTTCATGATCTGATCCTGACCTCTCTCTACAGCCCCACCCTGAATCCTTCCACTTTTCAACATTCACACAGCAAGCCCCAGACTCATAATGCTAAAATTTACTAATTACTTGAACCAGTTCAGGTATTCCTCATTCTTTCAAATGCAAGAGTACAAAGAACCTTCTATCTGTGAGCCTGCCCCTAAGCTGGGCCTTTGAAAAGAACCTTTGGCCTCTGATCCTTACAGTTTTGCTGATGGGTCTGATAACCATTCTAGATATGATAAAATGGAGGTGGTACTTAAAGATTAAGTCACTTGCCCAATGCCACATAATTATTAATTAGTACAGACTGGAGGCAGGATTCAAACCCTCTTTGCACTATACTGCAGCAACCCTCAGAAGTAAATAATAAAGACCCTGTCCTTGGACCCATAGAAAAGATATTTGTGCATAGCCCCTATGCTCAAGGCAGAGATCTTGGTGGTTTATGTCTCTTCTCCATTGTGGCAGAGTCATCCAGGGTTAAAGGTATGGCTATCTGGGGACTCACAAGCCCAGGGATATAAGGCTAGAATGGAACAGAGCCCAGATTCAGGTCCATACCTGGCTCATCCAGTTCCATAGATCCCTTTTCTCTCTCACTTCTCTTAGTGGGGTTGAGCCCTACCCTGCTGGGAGCCCTTCCAGGTGCAGCCCAGGCCCCTCACACTTATCCTGTCTATCAAGACATTGGGTCCTGAGTCTCATGATACAACAAAGGCATGAACACCACTTCTGACTCTCTCCCAATTCAGTGCACTTTCCCTCTTGGCCTCAGTTTTCTCCTATGTAAAATGAAGGTACTACTGTTGGGCATGATAGTACAGGAAATAGCAGCCACTAGCTGGGGAGGATCTGTGGGCATTGAATTGTGACTCAGTGCCAGGCTTTCCTCAGCATTCAGACTTATCCCCTCTGGGCCTGACCACCCTGCCCCACCCATCTCTGAGTCTTATAGCCTTTATAGAAATGAGCATGAAGCTGGGTGGAAGCAGGGGCCCAGTATACAGGTGGGGCTGCTGTGATGCACACACTGTCATGCCTGCTCAGCCCCTGGGTGGGAAAGCAGGGCCAGGGTGACATCACTCATTTCTCCTCCCCACCCTCACCCGCCCAGGTTGCACAGCTGAGATAAGAAAAGGCCCCATGGCCTGAGCCTGACAAGGGAAAATTCTGCCCTCAGAGTCTCAGTCTGAGGCAAAGATAGTATCTGGGTTCATCCAAGTTCCAACCTCTTCTCTTTCCTGGGGCCAGGAGTCAGAGGGAACTCCCAGAGGATGCAAGTAAGATCAGTCCAAGTAAGTAAACCTGTTACAAATATCTTGGGGCACCTGTTCTGGAAGATTCTGAGAATCACTGTTTGTGGTCTTGCTGGAATGATCTCTGGTGGGACACTCATGCTTGGGGAAGAGCCCCAAAAGAGAGTTAGGCAGACCTAGTTAAATATCTGACTTGAGCAAGACACTAACCCTGTCTCAACCTCTTCTTCTATGATAGGGGGATGAAAGTAACTTAGCCCTCAGAGTTGCTATATCAAACTAAATGCCTCAGCTATGGATTGGGCTCCTGATGGCTCCCTCCCTTCCTGACCAGGTGTTGCTCACCAACACGCGTGGGAAAGACATCCTCATCGTTGATGAGGCCCTCGATCCAGTCCATGAGCAATGCCATATAGCGAGGTGCAGAGAGCTTGGCAGGCCGCCGGTACTGGCGCTCATCCTGCCAGCGGTATTCGTAGCGGGGCCCACCAGCCATGACCGGGCAGCTAGACTCGCTGCAGCGTTCAGCCATGGTGCCATAGATGAGGTTGATACGGTTGAAGAAGTCCACCACGTGCACAGCGATCCAGTCATCGATGTTTTCGCCGGGTGGCAGCCTCACCACACTGCGCAGGTCCAGGCCGGACTTGAGCGATGCCTGTGCCTTCTTGTACAGCTCAAAGCGTTGTGTGCCTGGTTCGAAGCGCTTCCGCGGCCGGAACGTCTTGTCCTTGGCAAACACCTGCTTCAGGCAGAGTGCCATGGCCAGGCTTGGTAGGGCCGGGTGTCCAGGGGCAGGGACCTGAGGATTCTCTGCCAAGCACAAGGGCAGGGGAGTGGTCAGGGCCTTATCACATGGGCTCCGACTTCCCAACGCAACATTTCCATCTTACCTTTCAGCCTTGGGATCTGTACCCTCCACCTGGAATGGAAATCCTCATCCTCCAGGTCTAGGGCCCTACCCATTTCCAGGAAACCTTAGTTCCCCTTCTAGTGCCCATATGCACCTCTTATCTTGTTTTGTTTTCTCTGCATCACAGTGGCTGGAGTTGGGCTCCAAAGACAGAGACTACTGGAAGGAGGCTGGAAGAGATGACTGACCTCTGGGAGCTCCACCTGGTGCAGTGTGGGAGAGCCTAGCTGCATTGTGCTGGGGGGGCGGGGAGAGGGAGGGTCCTGGCCTCCGTTTCCTCTGGGATATCCCGTAGTCTATCCGGTCACCGGGGATTCCCAGGGAGCAGGAGGGACTTTTCTACCAAAAATGTCCTTTCCTTTTTCTTCTTTACTCTGAAAGAGGAAAGGGCCCTCACATGGCCAGCTGGGTGGCCTCTGAGTGTAGCTACAGGCACTGGAGGAGGGGGAGGGTGGCCAGCCTGTAAGAGCACTGCTTCCTCTGACAATGGCTGGAGGTTCTTCCTTTCAAGCCGGCCTCCTCCAGACCAAGCCATGGGCCCTCCCCCTGCACCTGACACACTGTAAACATTTCTACCATACATATTTTGCACCTGACACTGGAGGGTAGAGAGTGCAGTTAGATTTACCCAGCTGGGTCCATCTAGAGCTCAGACACGCTTGCTTTGCCCCCTATAATGGAAGTATCCCAGATACAGAACAGACTTGAGAGGGAGGCAGCAATCAGCCCCAAAGATGCAGGATTCCTGGATTCTAGTACCAGCTTCACCACTGGCTTGTTAGGTGACACCTGTAGCACAACAGATTTAACCCATTCAATTCCTGTGTCACTTTGATACAGCCAGATTTTTGAGCCTCTAAGGGCATCATCTCCTCTGCCCTGTGAGAGAGTGAGCAGACCCAGGTACCTGCTGAGACTGGAACTTAGCCACAAATTGAGCACTGGCCGTGGCCCCAGACTGAGCGTAAGCTAAGCACTGAACTTGGGCTCCAGGCTGAACTTTGACTTGGCCCTGACCCTCCTCAGTCTTAGCCCTGATTCTAGCCTCACACTGAGGCTTGAATACAATCACAGACAAAAGCTGGTCTTGACTTCAGACTAACTGAATGACACTAGAGCATTTTCCTTTCTCACATCTCTGGTAATTGTTGGGACAAGGTTGAGGAAGGGAAGGTGGGAACGAGGTGACAATTGTTTGTAGCTAAAGGCAAAGCATATATGGGCAACAAATCAGACTAATGGAGGGGATGTTGGAAAAGGTCCTTCTTTATACCCACAATATTCCTATAAGAGCATTGCTTCCTCTGACAGTGGCTGGAGGTTCTTCCTTTCAAGCCAGCCTCCTCCAGACCAAGCCAGGATGGGTACAACAGACAGTTTAGAGAGTACAGTCAGGCCTCTCAGCAGGATCTTGCCCTCTTCAGGGGGGGAAAAAAGTTCATGTCATCCATCCTGATCCATTAATTTCTTCCTGAAGAAGTGCCAGGCACTTTTTTTCTTGTCTCGTTTTTGAGGTACTAGGAATTGAACACAGATCCTTGCACACGCTGGGTAAGCACTCTACCACTGAACTACATCCCCAGTTCAGGACCTGAACTTCCTGAAGCAAAGAGAAGGAGGTATCTATGCTTCAGTTGTCATCTCCATTTCAAGTTCTGTTTGAGGCAAGTGCTTCCAAAATCACTCACACTGCAATTAGGTGGGGGTGCCTAGGCACTCTGCCGTCACACAGCCCCTTTTACTGAGTTTTAGACCCTCACCCTGGCATTCACGTCCACACCCTACCTCTCTAGCCTCACCTTCCACCTCCCTACACAAATCACTTTGCTTCTTCCTGATCTTTGAACACACCCCCCATTCTCCTGTCTGTGCTTTCTCCAGCTGCACCCTGCCTTCCATACTCCACCAAGTTGAATGCCACCTCCTCCTGCAGCCTTCTCTACTGAGCTTGATCTCCTCTTTATGGAGACAGCTCTTTTAGCCACTCTGTCCCCACCCCATGCCCAGCTGTGGTCAGGGGCTGGAACAAAATAGGTGCTCAGTTTTTAAGGGAGTCTTAGAATTAAAATAGTCCTGAGAAGTCAACTGGCCCAACCCACTTGTAAAGATGGGGAAACTGAGGTCCAGAAAGGGGACTTGAGGAAACTGTATTCACATAGCAAGTTACAGGCAGAACTGGGGATTGGGCTAAAGAGAGGTTCAGCCCATGACAAGGAACAAAGGACCATTTTCCTGCACTGGCTGGTCACTGGCCTGGTGGAGATAAGGACAGAGAGTAGGGTAAAGGGAGAGGGGCAGCGTCTTTCCTACTAATTAGGCCAGCCTACTTCTTGCCCCCAACACACTGACAATGCCCTTGGCAACTTGGGTGTCCTGACCAGGAAGCTAGAGTCCCACCTACCTGCTGTAGAATTTCAAGGCCTGGGACTTTTACTAGGAAAATGTAAGCTGAGGGTCAGTGCAGGGTAGGTGCCGTTCTATTCATGCCCCTTATGGGCTTTTACTCTCCACCCTGCTCTCCCTGAACCACTGCCCATTCCCCCTCTTAGTCTCTATTTCCTAATGCTGGGCAAATGGCCAGTGGCTTGCTCACCTCTGGCTGTGCATCTGGACTCCCCAAATAAAGACCACAGGGTGACCCTGCCTGTTTCTGACATTTATCCCCCTGCCAGGGCCACACTTGCCCCTCCTTGGGCCTGGCCTAGGAACTCAGTCAAAGGATGGCTCCAGAGTGAACTAAGAATCCAGCACGGGGCCCCCTGAAGGGCAGACATCCAAGAGAAAGTACAAGCGAAGTCTCCACACTTTCCCAGCAGCGCTCAGCCAGCCAAGCCCACCCCACCCTCCCCTGGACCCTCTAAGAACTTCTCCCCTCCCACCAATTGTCAGGACGAGCAGGTTGTGGGACCCAGAGGAGCCAGCCTGACATTTCCGCTCCCGAAGACACGCCCCCCTCAACCACCGCCACCCCCAACCCGGACTTTCGCTGCTCTGAGCCTGGGGCTTCGGGTTCACTGTGGTCACCCTGCCTTTGGGCCAGAATCTCCTCCGGACCTTGCCACGCCGGGACCGCGGAAGAAATGAAAGTGGAAGTAAGGCAGGGAGGCTGGGGCGCGGGCACTCACTCACGGGGTCCTCCACGACCGGAGAGCTTGAGTCTACTTGGGCTGCAGTCACATGCCGGCGCGCTGGGTCGCTCTCCTGTGGGTCTTCCTCTCCGGCCGCTCCCCTCGCCTGCCTGCCTGCCCTGCCGGGCCGCGGCCGCCCTCCTGCCTGCGAGGCGACGCCAACTCCGCCCCCGGCCCGGCCACGCCGCGGCCACGGGGCGGGGAGGGGCGGGGAAAGGGACTCCCCCACCCCAATACACAGACACTTCACTAGCGCCTTTCCGGAAAGTCCACATCGGGCTCCCAGCTTCCCGTTGAGCAGGGCACTAACTGAGGGACTGGCCCTCTGGGGGGTCTCCTTGGCCCTTCAGACTGAAATGTGGACATGTCCAGCTTCTCTCTGGAGCAGACAAAAGGGCTGCTAGATAAGTGGCTTCCTGGAATTTTGGTGCCTCACTCGTCCCTGAACTCAATAAGAGAGCCTGTCTATCCTATCCACTCCCACGTTTTTAGCTCCCGGCAGAGGCAGAGACACGTAGCAGGCGCTGAAAATCCACTTCAGTGAATGAATGAATAAACGAACTGAACATCTCACTCCTGAGAGGACTGGCTTCCAACTAGTGTCAAATCAACAGACTTCACCTTCCCCATCAGAGCGTTGAGGCTATGGGGTGGCTTCCTTTGGCTGGACTAATTCTCCTTACTCTTCACCCAAAGGCACCCATTTCCCATCGCCATACCTTTGTCCCACCTGTTCCCTCTTTGGGATACCTTTCCTTCATTCCTTCCAACCAAATCCAAATCCTTCCAGACCTGATCTGCTCTGCCTACTCCACTGCCTGGATCCTCTCCTGGGGACAGACAAGTATCTCATGTCAGTGTTCAATGTATGCTGTGACCCAGGTCCAGGAACGAGTTGCCTGGCTCTCTTTGGGATGGGAAGGAAGATTGGAGGCTTTCCAGGCTAGGAGGGCCAAGGCAGACAGCTGCGCTGCAGAAGTCACCCTGGAGGAAAGTGGGAGATGAACAGGTACAGGTAGGGGAGAGCTGGAGGCCACAGATGGCACACACCATGGCTCAGATGCCCCAGTGGGCTCCTCTTAGTTCTGGAGCTGCTTTATCAATGGCATGGAAGCCCCAGATCCTTAAGGGTGTTAGGGCTGGGGATGTAGTTCAATGGTAGAGAGCTTTCTTAGCATGTGTTGAGGCCCTGTATTCAATCCCCAATACTGGGGGCAAAAATTCCAGCTCAAATATCCATTCTTTTGTTTAGCACCCATTTTTTAATTATTTTAAAAATTTTTTGGGATTGAACTCAGGTGCACTCGACCACTGAGCCACATTCCCAGTTCTACTTTGTCTTTTATTTAGAGACAGCATCTCATTGAGTTGCTTACTGCCTCGCTTTTGCCAAGGTTGGCTTTGAACTTGCGATCCTCCTTTCTCAGCCTCCCAAACCACTGGGATTACAGGCGTGTGCCACCTTCTGCTTGAACACCCATTTTTGCTCTGCCTAAAATTCTCTGAAGTTTTGTGTCTGGGCTTTAATTAAATGTATCCCAAGTCCCCTATAAGCAAACACTTAGATATGAAGGGAATTCAAATCTACTCCTGTATTTGATATCCTAACCAATACCTTTTATTGAGCATGATTGTGCACAGAGATCAGGGGATTGGATGATGACATGTATCTAGTTGCCGACTTCAGGCGCCAACAGGTCATCAGGGGGAAAACACATCCATAGATAATACAGATCATCCAGAAGTGAGAACATGGTCAAGCACTGATAGCTGAATTCTTGGTAAGAATTGGGGTATCCAAAGGAAACATGTGGAACACCCTAACTGGGCATTTTGAGTCTGAACAGAGTTTAATGAGGGAACTATTCATAGGAAGAGTCATGGTGTGGGGAAACCATGAGGATATGTAATATCAAAGGACTAGCAAAGGCAGTGGGTAGCTGTCAGCCCCAGGCTGAAGGTGCACGGGAGGGGTAGGAGTGAGAGGTATGGGCAGGGGACTATTGACAAGGGCGGGGCCTCTGTGGAGGAGCATGATCAGTCCACAGCAATCATATGGGGAAGGACTGGAGATAAATAAGGGATCTCACTTCTCTCTCCCAATCCCTCCCATCTCTGGCCAGGTTCCTCATTTGAGTCTCACCCAAAGCCAAGGACAAGGGAATGGGTTGCTGCAGCCAATAGGCGTCAGTCTCCTGGGCACCGGGCTGTTTGGAGGGAGGAGATCTGGAGAGGCAACATGGGGTCAGGGCTGACTTCACAGAGGAAATGAGTTAGAAACTACTTGTGCTTTCCTTATCATTCAGTTCTAAATATTTCACAAATTTCATTGTAATTTCCTCTCTCTAACTTTTGGATGATTTCAAAGTGTGTTTTTACTTTCTCACACTATGAGAGGTTTATGTTTTTCTTGTTGACTTCTACTTATATTGCAATGTGGTCCGAGATCATGGTCTGTGAGCTCCTTTGGAATTTCATGTGACTTCCTTTGTGGCTTTGTACATGGTAATTTTCTGTGCCTCTGAGCTGGGTTTTATAGGATGGTAGGAATTTAGTGAAGAGTGAAGAGTGAAAAGCACAGAATCTCACATTGTGGGAAATAAAGGTGATCCATTTAGAAGGAACTTCAGAAGTTTCAGATTCATCTGCACAGTCCTGAGTGTGTGAGGGATGGGAGGCAGGTGGCAGTGGGGTCAGAGATAACCCAGATCCTTCGAACACCTGTCCTCCTTTCTCTTGCTCTCAGTGTGGGCTAAAGAGACTGAAGAGACTCTTATTCTTCTAGGAGGCCTGTTGGAGCTGAGAAGGCCCAGATTTTGGACATCCTCGCTTTACCATGTATTCACTTGTGACCTTGGGTTAGTCTTGCCCTCTGATGGCATGTACCCACACAAGAGAGGCACTCTTCCCTGCCACTGTGTCCTGAGGTAAACGGTTTCAGAAGGCTCACACGAGGTCCATCTTAGCAGCTAGATAGGAGCAAATGAGGACCTAGGAGAATACATGCCCTCTTCCACTGTACAATCTTGGCACATGCCTCCCTGCCAGGAACTTCAGGTGGCAGCATGGTAGTAGCAAGGGTCATGAGACCTGAACTCCTGATCCTGGCTCTCCCACTACTCTAGTGTTTCTCTGAGAAAGCCGCTGTCCCCCTTTGGCCCTCAATTTCCACACCTGCACCACAAAAACATCTTCCAGCCTAATATCAAGTACCTTAACAAAATCAGCTTCTGGCCCCTTATCCATCTGGACCTGCATCCAGTGATTCCATGGGTACATAATGACTTCTCCTTGGGACTCAACAGCCCCTCCCATGCCAGGAAAGGTACTCCATTCCTACCCCCTTCCCAGAATGATACCTCCAGTTCACCTCACCAGGTGCATGGCAACTACTATAACCTTTTAGGTCTGCCCTCTCCTCACTTGCACTTAAGAGTTGCTATTTCAGCTTCTGCCCTTTCCTGCCCAGGAGGCAGCATATTCCATCTTGGATCTCCCATCCTGGCCCATTGAGGAGACAGCATGACAGGAAGAGAAATTGAAGTGAGACTTCCTTTGGTGTGAAGAAGACAAGGTTCAAGGGACTATGGCAGAGAAAGACAGGGTTGACAAAGATGTACATTAAAATTCAGTGTGATCTTGGACAAGGTACTTGTTCTCTGAGCCTATTTCCTCTTTTCTAAAATAGAAATACCATCGTCTGCTCTGTGGAAGGGCTGTGAGGATCAGATATGATAGCCCTTGTAAACAGCAGAAGGCAGTGACTGGTCTGTTTCAGGGATGCTGCCTTCAAGCACCCAGAAAGTGTTTCTGTAGAGTAGGAATTGGGCTTATTCTAGGCTCCTGGAGGCAGAGACCCAGACAATATGAGGAGACATTGGCACCTCAGAACTGTCCAATCATGCAGCCTGGACACTTGTGCTTTTTCTTGGGAGGAAAGTGTGCAAGCAACCCCGTGACAAGGTGTTCAGGGGGTTCAGTCCTTCTGATGTGTAGGAGGCCCCCCTTCCCTCTGAGAACATCAGGTCCCATTGTTCTCTGCTCCCAGATCTTCCTCCCTCCCAGCATATTGCCCACCCTTTAAGTTGGAGGTATTATCCCCAGCTGTCCAGGTTTAGGGTCTTCCATCTTAGGAAGAAGACTTCTGGAGGTTGTGACAGAAGCTCAGTGTTTGTAAGTACCTTAAGGCAATTTCATGTTCCCCCAGACCTGACTTTAAACATGGCCCTGGTAGATATTATTCCCTCTAACCACTTGGCTAGTTCCCAGCTCAGAGGGACCCTAGGAGTGGAGGTGATAGTTGGGGAATGGGTTTCACTAATGTCCCAGCCTCAGCCTTCCATGGAACCTACCACAATGACTGTACAGAAAGTTCTGTCCCACCTTACTTGCTCCTCTGCTATTGTGGCTTCTCACATTCAACCTCTGGGGCTGCCTGCCTGGAGCACCCAGTTCAAAGCCCTTTTTCTACAGGATGCTTCTTCAGACTTCCCCAGTCCCTGTGGCATTTTCTTCCTTCCTCCATAGCATTCTATCTCCAAGAGAGTTCATTAACACTTGTCTCAGAGTCACCAGTGGGTATGGGGGTGACTTTATAGTCCCCAAAGGGCTAGGGTCATATCTTCTGGTAATAAGAGTAGGAAATTAGAACTTAGTTTTGATATCTTAGAGGGACAGCATGGTGACAGCATTGTCATTCATTTGACAGGTATTTTCTGAGGGTCGGTTTGGCATTAGGCACTGTATCTGGACCATGTTATGTGGGTGATGACAGAGGCCTCAGTCTTTGAAGGTACTTCCACTGGTCCAGGTGTGTCACTTCCTAGCTCAGAAGACTGAGGCTGCAGAGGAGCATTAGTGAGTGGCAGATCAGGGAGGGGGTGACTGTTAAAGGGGAAGGATATCACTTAGTTCTTGGATATCACTTAGTTTAAATTCTTTGAAGTACATGGGGAAACAGGCACAGGGAGAAACAGGGATTGGCCCAGTGCTGAATCATAATAAAACCATTCTCTGAATCTTCTATATACCTGTGATGAGATATATATTCTCATTTCTTCCTCTCAGTAACCCTGGGAAGAAGAGAAGTTTGTCTTTTGAGAGCTTTAAAGTTGTTGTCCCTTCAGAGCCAGGGACGGAGAGGCAGGAAAGAGAGATATGAAGTGGGGAGCTAGGACTGAACACGTTAGCATGAGGTCCCAAATCCTGTCGTGCGTTCTCTCTGGGTCCTCTCCTGGCTTCACTTCCGAGTTGTGTCTGCTGCAGCTCACAGACAGCCCTACAGGCGGGGGTGGGGCTGGCTTCCTGGTGGAGATGCATGCTGTGCTCCATGGAGTCTGGATTCCACACAAGTACAGCGCGTGACTTCCTGCAGCTGGTAGCCAGCTTGTCATAGGGCTGCATTTGGGGCCTTTTCAAGAAGTGGTTGGAGAAGCTCTACTTTGCCTAATGCTGAGTAGACTAAGGATGTGCTCTTTTGGGGAATCTTCCTGAGTGACTCTTGCTGCCTGGAACCAGCCCTCCTCAGGAGGGAGCTCTTGACACAGAAAGTTCTCAGTGCCTTTGCAGATGCCTTCCTTGGTTAAGCCCATGGAGATCTTTATCTTACCCTTTCTACTGCAAACCCTTAAACATGGGGTTTTATTTATTTTACCTCCTTCCATGGAACCATATAGCAACAAATGACAGTTGTAAGAACTTTCTGGCTTAGAGTGCTTTCCTAACTCTGGTCATTTTGAGTCCTTCTACAACTTGGGGAGGTGAATATTGACTCCAAAAGGTGAAATGATTTGACCAAGAAGCACAATCCAAAATGACACTGCTGAGACTCAAACCCAGGCCTCTTACCTCCATTCAACAGGGCTCACCCTTCTGCTCCCACCACCTGAGTGCTTAGCAAATAAACCGTTTAAAGAGCTATCTCCAGTGAGTTAGAGAAAGATCAAAACAGTTGGGAAAGGGGATGTAGACATTCTAAAGATGTCCCCAAGAGTGTAGATAGTGCAGGCATTTGTGTCTGGATCCATGTTAAAGCAACTAATAGTGTTAAATACATGGACCATCCTCAGTAACCTTGACGCCATCAAGATTTCCAGCCTCTTTTGATACCTTTACAAAATCTGCTGGGGCAGGTTATATTCCACACATTCTACAGATGGCAACCAAGGGAGAAGATCATTTAGTGTGAGCCATGGGTAGAAAAAGAGAGAGAGAGAGGAAGGATGCCAAGTACAGAGAGGAGAAAAGGGTTCAGGAAACAGAAGGCTGTCTGAGGGTCGCTTGCCTCTTGGAAGAAGGCCTGAGGTAGACCACCACTAAGCTTCCCTGACCTCGAGAGCAATTCCCTCTCCACAGGGGCGCCCAGAGGACACACTGCAGGCTGCTGGTTCTGAGACAAACTGAGAAGGGCAAGAAAATTCCAGCCAATCAATCCCAGCTCCAATGGGGTGTGAGTCTCCCAATGAGCTCTGTAGCTGAGTTCCCATCAATCCCTTCACTCCCTCCATTGCTGCCTGCCAGACTCTCCATATATCATCCCCCTCTGCTCACTCACAACAGGAGAGAACAACTGCACACAGGATGAATGGAAAGCTGCTGCCTGCACAGGCAACACACAGTTCTCTGCACAGCCATGGGGCCAGGCCCATACAAGCCAGGGCTACAGCGAATCCAGCATTGGCTTCAGGGGTCTTGAGCCTATGGAAGTCTCTAGTCTTGAAATCAAACAAGGAAAATATCTGGATAATGAGAGTCTGGAAAGACCTCTGCTTTCCTCTATTGCCCCATTGTGGTCTTCCCTAAGACATGCTGGGAATACCTAATTTCATCCCGGAAATCTTTCCCAGAGGCAGATAACTATTCTTTGTTTTTTCTTTTTTTTATAATTTATTTTTGTTTATACCCCTCAACATTTCCCAGTCGGGTTTCAAAGAAAATTTTGAAACAAAGAGTTAGAAGGAATGCTGCTACTAACACTCTGTAACCTTGGGGAAGTCACTTCACCTGGTTTGGGGGCTTTTTCATTAGCTATAAAAGAAAAATAGAATCACTAACTTATTGCAGGTATTCCAAAAAAAGGCTTAGCTTATTTGGAGAGTTAGAAATGAAAGAAGAAAAAGAAGAAGGGAGGAAGGAAAGAAAAAGTTTCCCAGGACCCATTCCTGTTCAATGGAATCCATATCTTGGTGGCAGGGCCTAAGAATCAACTGCTTTGACAAGTTCTCCAGGTGTTTCTGATGCCCAACCAGGGCAGGAAGATGTCAACATTAGATGGCTTTGGTCTCTTTAACCTATAAACTGTTATGTCTAATGAGTTGTTGGGGAAATAAGCAAACAGAGGTTTGTAACCAGAAATAACTTCATCTCAGATAAGCCATCTACAAATAATGACACAGGCTTGCACCTTGGCCCAGAACTCCAGGTATTACTTGGCTCCTGACCCAGATGTCAGCTTTTAGGCTCTGGGCTGCCGCCTGCCTACTTTTTATTTCCTCACTCCCACATTGCTCTTGCCTGTGTATGGGTGCTGGACCCAGCCCACTGATGATTAATGATTGATAAACAGTGCTTACTGCATCCTGTATGATCTGGCCTGGGCTTAACCCAACCTTCACTTCCTTTTTCCTACCCACCAGCTTTTGAATCCAGCCTCAAGACTCCCAAATTCCCAATGCCTCTGCTTAAGCTTTTCGAAATTCCTAGAAAAGAATTTCTGAAAATGGCAACATGTCACAAGATAAACAGCAGAACAGAAATGTATTCCAAAAGTAGAGATCTATATTAGAAGCAGATTTATGTCCCAGAAGCAGAGATGTGTACCTTGAAAAGGTCAAGTACTTAATTTAACAGCTACCATTTTGCACTTTTATTATGTGTGAAGCATGGTGCTAGGCACTCTACATGTATACTGTTTTATCCTTTCTTAACTTTGGGAATAGGATTATTATTTTATTTACAGATGAGAACACAAAGGCTGAGTGATTAAGTAACTTGTCCAAGGTCAAACAGCCAATAAGAGGCAGAGCAGGGATTCTAATTGAGATCTGACTCAACTCTGATCTCATCTGTAAAATGGTAGTAATAGTATCCTTATAGTATTGTTGCCAAGATCAGAAAAGAAACTTAGTGGAAGAAAACATATCAGAGTCTGCTGAGAGTCAGACAGCAAGTGAGACTCAGCAAAACACCTCTTTGCTCTCTCTCTGCTACAAAATCAATGTCAAAATGTAAGATGTCTTTGGTACTTCCCTACTGACCAGAGACAAGGTCAAAATGGGGGAATGAATGTGGGTTGAACCAACCAGAATTCGAGGTAGAGAATTATGCTACATTATAAGTGTATGATTAATAACAAAAATGACCTGGGATCATAATGAACCACAAGTCAAGTGTAACCCAGTAGTAATGTTTCAAACCATGGCAAGGATTATTTTTGTTTTTGGTGGGGGAGGTAAGTGAAGAGCTTGAGGGAACAACACTTACCTACGATTATTGCCATGACAGATGTAGAAGACCAAGAAGAAGTGAGAATAATATATGTAGGCAGGGACATAGGTTTGGAGGAACAAAGTCAAGATTTAAGGCAAGATGGGATGCAAACACTGAACAACTAGATTGAAACAGGCATAAGCACAGAAACCCAAAAGTCAAAAGGTCCAGGCAAGAAAAAACATGTTTGACAGATCATGGGAAGACAGGGAATGGGTGGGTGGTCAGCGAGATGACCTCAGTGAGTGGCAATATGGGGAAGTGACTTCCCAGTAGGCCATCCCAATTCCCATGGGACTGCCACCCTGAATCATCTCTGGTCACCCCACAAGGCCATCTCAGACTCAACTCCAGGCCCCAACTGTGAGGCAGACACCAGTGAGTTAGAATGAGTCTAGAGCTGGAGAGTGAAGGGCTGGGGTTTTGGGTTCTATGAGGAAATGGAAAGTTGTTAAATCTGCTGAAAAGACTTCAAGACAATTTGAGCTATCTTCACATATCACACATAAGCAGAAGACATTGTTAAGGGAAGAGTGGAGACACTTTCTGAGAGGCTGTGGTTATGGGGAGGGAGGTGAGGCTAGACTTCATTTGGAGCTGTTTCAGCATGGCACAGATCAGTTAGCCGAGTAGAGAGCTCTTGGTCTATGGAAGTTTTCAAATTGTTGCTCAGTGGCTTGGGTATGCTATAGAGAGGGCTACTGTGGTATTGGACTAGATCAGGGATTGTTTTAGTCTTTCTTGGAAATTGTTTCTTCAAATGACAGCTCATAAGAAACCCAGAAAATAAAACTGATTCTCTCATTGAGCTGTGGGTTAAGGACCACACTCTCAGTGTCCCACCTGTAAGGAATTTTTGGAATTCCCTGAAGCACAGTTTGGAAATTAGTGACTGGACAGTCTATAAGTTCCCTTTTAATGTTGAGTCTTGGTAAACCAAGACAAGAACTTGAACATGCCAGACTGCTATTTTAAAATGACTGTCTTGCTCAAAAAGTTCAATCTTTGTCTTTTTGCTTACAAACTCTGAACATGGCTGCCTCCTCTGACAGCCCCTTGTCTGTTTTCCATATGAAGCCTCTACAGTAGAGCAAGCAAGATGGTCACTGACTGGGACTGGGACACAATGTGTTTTCCGAGGTTGGATCTTATTGTGCAAGGGAAGCTTGTAGACTCAAGTGACTTGAGTTTTGGAATTCATTCAGGACCCACAGGATATCTTATCTCTGTATGCAAGATTTCATGTTGGAAACTGGGAATATAATGTCCAGTAAGATATGATCCTTGTCTCCAAAGGGCAACCAGTCTAGTGGGAGAAGACAGCCTTGTAAAGACTCAGCACAAAATCCTGGGGAAGTACAGAGGAGCATGTGAGCCAAGTCAGGATAGTGTAGGGGGAGTAGGATTTGGGGAAGGATCTGACAGAGATGCTTTAGTGGAACTTTGGAAGGCAATTAAGAATTAACCCGATGAATCAAGTGGGTTTTATCCCAGGGATGCAAGGTTGGTTCAACATCCGGAAATCAATAAATGTCATTCACCATATCAACAGACTAAAAGTTAAGAATCACATGATTATTTCAATAGATGCAGAAAAAGCATTCGATAAAATACAGCATCCCTTCATGCTCAAAACACTAGAGAAAATTGGGGTAGTGGGAACATTCCTTAACATTGTAAAGGCCATCTACACTAAGCCCATGGCCAATATCATTCTAAATGGTGAAAAACTGAAAGCATTCCCCCTAAAAACTGGAACAAGACAGGGATGCCCTCTTTCACCACTTCTATTCAATATCTTTCTTGAGACTCTAGCCAGAGCAATTAGACAAACCAAAGAAATTAAAGGGATACGAATTGGAAAAGAAGAACTCAAACTATCCCTGTTCGCTGATGACATGATTATATATTTAGAGGAACCTGGAAATTCCACCAGAAAACTCTTAGAACTCATAAGTGAATTCAGTAAAGTAGCAGGTTACAAGATCAATGCTCATAAATCCAATGCATTTTTATATATAAGTGATGAATCGTCAGAAAGAGAAATTAGGAAAACTACCCCATTCACAATAGCATTGAAAAAAATAAAATACTTGAGAATCAATCTCACAAAAGAGGTGAAAGACCTCTACATGAGAACTATAGAACACTAAAGAAAGAAATTAAAGAAAACCTTAGAAGATGGAAAGATCTCCCATGTTCTTGGATAGGCAGAATTAATATTGTCAAAATGGCCATACTACCAAAAGTGCTATACAGATTCAATGCAATTCCAATTAAAGTCCCAATGATGTACCTTACAGAAATAGAGCAAGCAATTATGAAATTCATCTGGAAGAATAAGAAACCCAGAATAGCTAAACCAATTCTCAATAGAAAGAGTGAAGCAGGGGGTATTGCAATACCAGATCTTCAACTCTATTACAAAGCAATAGTAACAAAAACGGCATGGTATTGGTACCAAAATAGACAGATAGATCAATGGTACAGAATAGAGGACACGGACACAAACCCAAATAAATACAATTTTCTCATACTAGACAAAGGTGCCAAAAATATGCAATGGAGAAAAGATAGCCTCTTCAACAAATGGTGCTGGGAAAGCTGGAAATCCATATGCAACAGAATGAAACTAAATCCCTATCTCTCACCCTGCACAAAACTCAACTCAAAATGGATCAAGGACCTCAGAATCAGACCAGAGACCCTGCATCTTATAGAAGAAAAAGTAGGTCCAAACCTTCAACTTGTTGGCTTAGGATCAGACTTCCTCAACAGGACTCCCATAGCACAAGAAATAAAAGCTAGAATCAACCACTGGGATAGATTAAAACTAAAAAGCTTTCTCTCAGCAAAGGAAACTATCAGTAATGTGAAGAGAGAGCCTACAGAGTGGGAGAATATCTTTGTCACTCATACTTCAGATAGAGCGCTAATTTCCAGAATCTATAAAGAACTCAAAAAACTCTACACCAAGAATACAAATAATCCAATCAACAAATGGGCTAAGGAAACGAACAGACACTTCACAGAAGATGTACAAGCAATCAACAGATATATGAAAAAATGTTCAACATCTCTAGTAATAAGAGAAATGCAAATCAAAACTACCCTAAGATTTCATCTCACCCCAATTAGAATGGCGATTATCAAGAACACAAGCAACAATAGGTGTTGGCAAGGATGTGGGGGAAAAGGTACACTCATACATTGCTGGTGGGGTTGCAAATTAGTGCAGCCACTCTGGAAAGCAGTATGGAGATTCCTCAGAAAGCTTGGAATGGAACCACCATTTGACCCAGCTATCCCACTCCTTGGCCTATACCCAAAGGACTTAAAATCAGCATACTACAGAGATACAGCCACATCAATGTTCATAGCTGCTCAATTCACCATAGCCAGATTGTGGAACCAACCTAGATGCCCTTCAGTTGATGAATGGATAAAGAAACTGTGGCATATATATATAATGGAATATTACTCCGCCATGAAGAATGAAAAAATTATGGCATTTGCAGGCAAATGGATGAAATTGGAGGATATCATGCTAAGTGAGATAAGCCAATCTCTAAAAACTAAAGGACGAATGATCTCGCTGATAAGTGGATGAGGACATATAAGGGGGGGTAAGAGGGGTTAGCGTTAGGGTTAGAGTTAGGTTTAGGGTTAGGGATAAAGAGGGTGACAAGAATGGAGGAAGGAAGGACTGTATAGAGGGAAAAGGGGTGGGAGGGGTGGGGGGGGAAGGGAAAAAATAACAGAATGAATCAAACAAGATTGCCCTATGTAAATTTATGATTTTTAATTAAAATTAAAAAAAAAGAATTAACCCTATGAGAGGGGAATGGGCATTTGAAGCAGGTCACAAAGATATTTGAAAAAATTAGAATGGAAGTAGAAAAAGCAGTGTGATCAGGGAACTGCCAATTGTCTAGAATGGTGAAGCTAAGGAGTGGGTGGGGACCCAGAAAGAGATGAGCTTGGAGAAGTCAGGCACCAGATCCAGAAGCTCTTGTGAGCTGATCTAAAGGGACTTTGTCCTGAATGCTCTGGGGAGCCTGAAGGACTCAGTTTTTTTTTTTTTTTTTAAACCAATTTTTCTTCTAGACATTTCAGTTCCTGAGACCTGAAGAGCTCAGAAGTAGCCCTATTCAAATGGATGTGAGAAATGAGCTTGCTCAATGGACATTACAAATGATACCATTAGACCCAGAGCATGGGCAGTCATTTCTATTCTGGGCTTGGTTCCTGATGCAGGAAGAAGCCTTCAAGTCATCTCTTCCCCTTCTGTGCCCACAGTCTCTACTTTAGCAGAACAGGAATAAAAATGCTGCTACCAAGCTGCTATAGTAGGAGAAATGATAAGACCAAAATGCTTTATAAACATATAGCACAGAACACCAGAAAAGTCCTCCCTAGTTAGAACATGATGTCTTTCCAAGTAAAGTCTGGAGGAATCAGAAAAAAATGTATTGCATTAACTTTGTTCTTTCATTATCAGCAGGAAAATTGGCAGATGTGTTTCTAAGGACTGGTTCCACTGCCACCTATGTCTTCTTAAGATCTTGAGTTTGCTGCTGGATCTGGGGTTAGAGGTAACTGGGAGGTTTCCCTCTTCTGAGCTGGAGCTAAAGAAGGGCAGGAGGATACGAGAAGAGTGGCAGTGTATGTTACCACCCAGCAGGTTCCTGCCAACCTCATAGGTTGTTGGGAGGATGGAGAAAATCCAGGTAAAGGGTTTAGCTGAGCACAGTGCCTGGCACATGGTAAGCCCCCAGAAAATGTTAGTGGCTATCATTAACCTGTATATATTTTGAGACCAGCTCTGAGCTCACAGGGCCTTCCATCTCTTGCATAAAACACCTATCTTTTGAGATTTTATTCCCTATTAAGCCACAAGAACTTCCTGGGCAGGTACCAGGATCTGGCAAGCTCTGTATCCTCCACAGTACCGAGTAGGGCTCTATAATCCTCCTTGTCCCTCTTCGGAGATAGCACTGGTCAGTTTGCCTTGTATTATAATTATTCATGTTAGTGTCTTGCCTGAACTGTGGGCTGGGCTCCTCAAGGCAGGGACTTTAAGTCTGTTCCCAGAAACAAGCATGCTCAGCCCAACCCTGCTCTAAGGCCTTAGCACCTGCTGTTCTTTACCTGGCACTCTCTCCCTAGCTCACACAGTAGCTGTCACCTCTGCAGAGATGGTTCTCCTGACCATTAAGTTACTACCTCCACTCCACAGTCTTTCACATTATTTTATTTTCATTAGAACTACCAGTATTTGAAGTAATTTTATTGGTTTACTTATTTGTCTTTTCCATAAGAAAATAAGCTACTACATGAGAACAGCAGCCTTATTTATCCTGTTCATTTCTGTATTCTCCTGTTTTCTATAATAGTGCTTGGCATATAATAGGTGCTCAGTAAATATGAGTAATTGCTGAATCAATGTTACATGAAATGACTGGGGGAGTGGGCATTAATACCTCTTCTTCCAGACTGAACAAAAGATCAGCACTGTGGAGAATGCAAAACACATGTGGATCCAACTTCTAAACTGTTTGGAGAACAAATACCAATATGCCTGAGAAAAAGACAAGGCAAACTATGACCAGGTACTTGATGGCATAGAATCAGAGGCAATAGAGAAACAGGTGGCTGAGAAAGAGCTTGAGAACAGGGATCACACCCTCCCCATCCTCTCATGTTTAGCACTTAGCACAATAGTTGTGGAAGAGTTGCTCTGTGCATAACTATTGCACTGTACTGAGTAGGTGGCCCGCCAAGGTAATGTTGAGGAATTAGGTAAGATATAACTTGGTATCTTGGTTTACAAATATTTTTACTCAACAAATTCTCAATCTTTGTGTGTTAAGAAATTCTCTTGGACTGGGGACGTGGTTCAGTGGTAGAAAGCTTACCTAGTATGCACAAGGCCCTGGGTTTCAACCCCAGCAACACAAAAATAAAGAAAGAAAAGAGAGAGAAAAATGAGAGACAGAAAGGGGGTGGGGAGAGAGGGGTGCAGAGAGAGATTTTCTCTTAAATCTATAGTCTCTAAATAGATACACACACGTGTACTAACAAAATAATGTTTTGGTTAAAATCCATGTCATTTATTTAAACCACAGAAAACTGAATATCTTCTATGGTCCAGGTCATATTCTTGATGCTGGAAACAGAGGTAAATCCTGACCCTCAAGGAGCTTACAGTCTAGTGGGGAAAAGACACAAGAATAAATACAATGTAACTAGAATATGCAAAGGGGACCACTATGGAAGATAAAGAGCAGAACAACCTAAATCCTATAGTCAATGTCTATAGGAAAGACAAGACCCAGCTAATGGACATTTTCATGAAAGATAAATAAGACAATGGTTCTCAAAGTGTGGCTCAATGATTACTTACATCAGAAGTCTCTGGAGTACATTATTAAAATGCAGATTCCCAGCACCCAACATTCTGATTAAGTAGGTCAGGAGCCTGGATATCTGCATTTTAAAACACTGAGCATTCTGAGAACCAGTGAGTTAGAGTTTGTCCTTTAATTGGAATGAGGAATTATCTGAAATATTAAACTGTTGGTCTTTAATGAGGAGCAGGGGAAGTAGAGGAAGGGGTTGCCATTTATCAAGTTCTATTATAGTCTATATATAAGTTAACTTAATTCTTAAAATAGTCCTATGAGGTAGGTATAATAATCCTTATTTTGCAGATGAAAAAATAAGAATTACAGTTTAATTTATTCAACATTATAGAGTTAATGAAAAGCAACACTGATATTTGAACCCAGATTCTCTTAACTTTAAAGTCTGCCAACTTTCTATAACACCATACTGGTACCAGGGGACAAATTAATGGATTAAATGTTACAACTTTCTTTTAGTTCTTTGTCAGATCTCTCTAGGTAAATAAATATAAAGAACAGCCAGATGGTACTTTAGTCACACCCATGTATCCGTGGATACATCCTTCTTTGGCAAGTTGGGATTGAGGGCAAAGCTGAGAGGAACCATAAAACAGGTGGCTGTTTCTTCTTTTTCCATCATCATCTTACCTCCAGTGGAGGTGTTATGAAAAAGGTACTATGGCACTGGGTATGGTGCTGCATGCCTGTAATCCAAGTGATTTGAGAAGTTGAGGCAGGAGAATTGGAAGTTTGAGGCCTGCCTAGGCAACTCAGTGAGATGCTGTCCAAAAAAAAAAAAAAGAAAGTGTTTGTGTAGATCTGGGGAGGTGGGGATGTAGCTCAGTGGTACAGTGCCTGGAACTGGGAGGGGGGTAGTGGTGGAAGGTACTAACCGGGTCTGTCTAGAGGGAAAGGTAAACAACTACTTACCCATGAATGCAACCCCACCTGACAGCAAAGATTCTTGGGATACAAAGTATTCAGAACTTTGGCAGGCATTGAAGGAAAATGGTGGGCTGATACCACTTAAGTTTCTCAAAAGATGAACTGTCAGGACCAAGGGTTGGTCCAGAGTTTGCAATTAGCTCAGCATTTTTCATTTTCTTTTGTGGTACTGGGGACTGAACCCAGAGCCCTGCACAAGCTGAGCAAGTACTCTACCACTGAACTATATCCCTAGCCCTTTTTAAATTTTATTTTGAGTCAGGGTCTTGCTAAATTGCTCAGGATTACCTCAACATTACCATCCTCCTGCCAGCCTCCTGAGTAGCTGGGATTACAGGCATGCCTGCTGGAAATGGCTCAATCTTTGGAGAAATGGTGGAAAGGATAGCAGCTTCTGTAAGTTAAAACAAACACTATCTGCACTATCTCTCTACATACTGACTCAGAAGTACAATAAAATACTCAGCTCAAAAAAATAATGGGAATCCAGTTCTTTTTAAAAAGCTTGTAGACAGGCCCAACCTATAAATCTTCCATAATGAAGAATACACATACACACGCACGCAAGCACACAGCAAAAACTGCTTAAATTTCTACTCACCATCTTCAGTGTTACCCAGATCTTATGCAGGGGCAGCAGACAAATAGAGCACATTAGATAAAGAAAAGGGAAGTGTGGTGCAGGTGATTGGCAATAATACTGGGGGTAGCAGGGACCCTGAGCTCAGAAGGATGGTGTGTAACTATCATTCTCTTCTATTACTGAGCTTGGAGCCATAACAGTGATATTATAAACTACATATGAGTTTCCAGTGCTGAAGAACAATTTTCTTATTTCTGGAGTTTCAAGAAATTGCTGAGTGCCAAGATGAAGTGGTTTTTTTTTTTTTTTTTTTTTTTTTTTAAGTGTTGAGCATCAAATCCAGGGCCTCATTCATGCAAGGCAGGCGCTCTATTACTGAGCCACATTTCCATCTCCAAGATGAGTTTTGATAAAATCAGCCCATAGCACTGACCCCATGGACAGACAGCACACAGTTTAGATTTTACTATTTTGTATAACAGACTGTGAGCCAGATTTTATTATTGCTACATTTTCTCACAATCTGGGGACGTGTGCATCTATCCATTTTTTCATGTAATGCTTAGTTGTTAAAAAAAAAAAAAATCATGCAAATCTGGAATAATCTCCTCCTTAAAAAAGTGCTTTATTTACACTGTACTGATTCATCCCCTTCGAATGCATAGCTTCTAACAGGCAGAGTTAGAGGCATAGGTACCACAAACTGTGGTTTAACAATGTGCAGGCACTGTCTCTATTTATCTAATTGTACCTGAAATCTGCTGATACCCCAAACCAGCTACACTACAGGAAACTCTGGGGGGCATCTAGATGGAAATAATATATACTAATAACATATATTAGAGGCTAACAGGATATTTGGGTTGTGCCTTTGGCCAGCTGACTGGCACATGGGAAAAGTATATAAAGCCCATATCTAACTACAGACCTTCAAGTTTATCATCATGTCACAAGTTCACAAAGATGCATAACTGGGAGCAATGAGCAACTGCACTGTTATACTATGTAAAATCAAGTCAACCAAACTACAGATTCCTGGCTATCTCTTGTTATGACCAGAAACACTTAAAAGGAAATCTCAAATGTGCTGAGAGGTAATTCTCAGAACATGTGGGTACCTCTGTTCTTGAATATTAAGTATTAGGGCTCATCTCCACAATCCTTTTTTGCCATAAGCACACAGGGCAACACAACACAGACTGCTCATTAGATGCTGAGCTCTTAAGTTTAAGGGGGGTGGTGGTGGTGGGTGGGTTCTAGATTATCCAGGGCTGAGCTGCTCTATGAAGGGCCAAACTTTACAACTCTAAGTCTTATCTTGGTTCTGGGTATATTTCAGTTCTGTTCCAAGTCCACTTTGCTCCAATTCAGCGATGACAGACATATATTTGAACTCATTTGGTCTGAGGTTAAAGGTCTCCACTAAACCATAGGTCTCTTTCCGATCAGTGCCATAGAAGAGCTGGACTTGGTTGGCAATGCACTGTGCCTCAGCAACATTCTGTAAGGTAAAAAGAACTGTGAGGCCTCTCCTTGCACAGGGCCACAAAGCTCTGAATGCGAGTTCTGTGGTGGCTGGGGGCTCCCAGGAATCACTGCTTCAGAAAGCTTCCCTGACTCTTTGATTTCCCAGGTCTTGGTCAGAATGTTGGGGGGCATTTAAGGAAAATGGTGTAGGGCTGATACCACTCAAGTTTCTCAAAAGATGAACTGTCACCTACTCCATAAAACCAAATCATCCTAGTTTTATTACTATCACAGTATTTATCACACTGTATTGGGTCTGTCCTTTTTTCTTCTCTTTTGAACTTGACTAATACAAATTCCTGAAACACAGAGACCATGACTTGTTTTATATTTCTGTACACAGTGACATCTGGTGAACGTTTGCTGAATAAATTAATGCATATGTTCACAATTTCCCTCTTCATTCAATTTCTAAATAACTGTTAAATATATCTACAGGGGAAAAAAAGAGCAAGGGTTACCGAGCTCTGAGAACTAGTTTTTGTGAGTACTAAGTTCTCAACTAACCAGACGTACACTTGAATAAAACCTGTTACTGATACCAGCTCAGTGTGAAAAACAATGTGAAAGCTAGTTGTGATAGTTTTAAATAAAATGTGTCCACAAATTACAAGATACTTCTCCTTTTGGTGGAGCCTAATTTCCCTTTCCTTAAGGGAGGGTGCACTCAATGACTTGCTTCTAACAAACAGACTAAGATGAAATGATATGGAAGGATTCTTGCTAGTAAGATAAGAGATTATAGCTGTGTCTTGGATCACTCACTCTGGGGAAAGCCAGTTACCATACCATAAGGACATTCAAGTAGCCTTATGGAGAACGGAATGTGGTGAGGAAACAAGGCTTCTGTCAATAGCCATGCAAGTAAACCCTCAAGTGCAATCTGCCTTTGATGACTACACTCCTAGCCAACATCCTAACAGCAACCTCATGAGACTTTGAGCCAGAACCCTAAAGAACTATGAGGTAATAAATGTCTGCTGTTTTAAGTCACTAAGTTTTGGAGTAATTTGTTATGCAGCCATTTATAACCAATCTGTCAGCAAAACCTCAAGTAGAAAAAGGGCCACCTTCTCTAAAGGCAGAGCAGGGATGTAGTGAGCACAGGAGTGTGGGGGTATGTGGCAAGGACCACACCATCAAAACCTTACAAAAGAATTACCTCAAATGATTCTTTTATTTCTACACATTTTGCAGTTCTAGCTCATCAGAGGCACTTATTCATCATCATGATGTTCACATAGCCAAAATCAAACCCCAAAAGATACTGGAAAATTTCCATAAAACCTGACTGTTCAAAGTGTGATGGGTCTAGTTACTGAATGATGAAGATGAGTTTATAAATACTGTAGGCTATGCTTCACCTCTATTCCCTCCATGGGACTTTTAGGTAATTTTTCATTAGGCACTAATCTCTGAGACTGGATCTTCAATCAAAATCCTTTTCCCAAAAACCTAGCTATGTAAAATTAATAGAATTTTAAAGTTGGAAGGAGCCTCAGAGATCACCCAGTTCTCATTTAATAGGTCAGGAAACCAAGGTAGATGAGGTTCAGGGACAGGCCCAAGGTCATGTAGTTGGCCAGTGGCAGACCAGGAGAATCCCAGACTGGTATTCCTTCCATTTCACTCTGCTACTGTTTCTGATAATTAGGATTGATTGAGGTCACTAACTTTATCAATTTACTTTTCTTTCTTTTTTTTTATTTTTTATTTTTTTTTAGTTGTCAATGGACCTTTATTTTATTTATATGCACTGCTGAGAATCAAACCCAGTCCCTCACACATGCTAGGCAAGCGTTCTATCACTGAACTACAACCCCAGTCCTCAATTTACCTTTCTTAAATTCAAATGTGCACCAAATGCAAACCCTTCCTAAAGTAGGTGTACTGCCACAATCTTAGGCGGATACTACCATTCTCTGAGCCCCAGAGGGGTAGGACTTCAGACATCAATCATTCTTTTATCTGAGGCTTGGATTGGTGAAGGTAGGGGTAAGTTTAGTTGTGTTCACTCCAAAACAGTGCTGTCCAAACTATTCTGTAGAATCCTAAGGGTCCCTTCACCTCAGTTTTAGCTGTTATTTCCTGGGATTTTACATAAGATTTGGTTTGGATAAAGGGTTGCTCCCTCTACTTCAAAAAGTTTTTAAATGGTGCGTAGGGAGGTAAGATACAGGGAGAGGTATACATCTTTCTTTCTCTCCTGGAGGGTTATGGAAAGCATCCCTCATTCCTTATTCACTCAGCCTTTTGTTCTCTTGATTTTCAACATAAAGCATCAGTCTCTTCCCTTTCCAAGACCCAAGAAAAATATACTAACTCCCTCTGATGCTCAATAAAAAGTATATTAACAGACTTGATTTTTTTCTCTCTTTCAATCTTTATATCTCTTATGATTTGGATCTGGACTGTCTCCCTAAAAAGCTCATGTTTTGAAAGTCTGGTTCCCAATGCAGTAAGATTCAGAGGTAGGGCTTTGAGGAAAAGATTGGATTATGGAGATGTAAGCTCATCAGTGGATTAATACATTTGATGGATTAATAATGTGAATAGACTACTAGGTGGTAACTGGAGTCAGGTGGGGTGTGGCTAGAGGAAGTAAATTACTGGAGATTGTGCCTCTGGGGACTATATCTTGTCCCTGGCTCCTTGCTCTCTCTGTTTCCCAGCTGCCATGAGCTGAGCAGCTTTCATCTGTCACATCCTTCCGCTGTGATCTTCTGCTTCACTTCAGGCCCAAGGAATGGAACTGGCTGAACATGGACTGAATCCTCTGAAACCGTCAGTCAAAATAAACTTTTCCTCCTCTAAATTTTTCTTGTTAGGTATTCCGATCACAGCAACAAAAAGCTGACTAACACAATATATAGCTATAATCTATGTACCAAGTCCTGCCCATTTTATTCCTTTGGACATTTCTGGGGCCATTTTCTCTCTTCCAACTCCACTACAACTGCTGTAATTCAGATCTTCAATACCTCTGGCCCAGACAATTCCAACTGTCTTCTAAATGATCACACTGACCTGACTAGAACTGCAGAATGTTTAGGAAGCAAATAATTGAGGTTAGCAGTCTTAAAACCTAACTCTTCATGTGTTACTTTGTTAAAACCCTTTAATAACTCTTCATGCCTTTGTATTAAAGCCAAATTTCTAAACACAATCCTGCAAACCTCCTTGAAAAAGAAAAAAAAAAAAATGTATATATATATTATATATATGCTATATAAACATATTTAAATATATATGTAATATATACACATATATACATATATATATATATACACATACACACATATATGTATATGTATCCCAAGTCATTTTATGCCTTTTAACATTTACTTACGTTATTTTCTCAGCTGGAAACACTTCCTCTTCCCTGTCCCTCTTCCAAGAAGCCTTCTTACTCTCTTTGGGCCAGGGACACTGCCCCACATCCCTGACCCCACTTCTGAACCCTATATAGCTTCAACTGTATTCTAATAAAATCAATAAAATCATCTATTCATACAGATGTGGAGCCAAGCAAGATTAGATTTTTTAATATACTACTAACTTTTCAGCATGAAAATTCAGAAGAAACCTCTAGTTTTCACATATTTCTATCCATCTGGGATTAATGCTTTACAATACTTGGAAATGGTGTGCTGTAAGTGCACTTTTCATGTTCCAGTATATGAAGGACCATACATGCATATTACATTTATAGGTTTCCCTTCTCTGTATCACCTACCTTTACAATAAATTCTAATGCATCTAGTTCTGTACTACATTGGAGCCTCATAATCATTTATACAAGGCAACAAATGTTGCCTGGTATGTTGTCAAATGTCATAAGGTCAAAAACCAAATTAATGGTGATACGAACTATGTACAATTTGAGACCACCAGAGTGACGCTTTACCACCTCACTGTGTTTCTGCATGGAACAGTGCAGAAAGGGTCTCCTCTGATCTGTAGAATTCTCTTTAAGTATGGTCAGATGCTGTGCTTTTACTGAAAACCAGAAAATAAAGCACTCTATCACACTTCCATGGCCAAATGAAACTTTGTTATTATCGGTAATTGTATTCCCTCCAAATCTCATTGTGAAACATACACGTGTTGTCTACTATTTCCTACCTTTCTAATTCACTCCCAACTCCAACAATCTTTAACCCCACAATTCTTACTGTTTCAAATCTTCCTTATCTTTTCACTCCCTCTTTACTCAGCTTCCATCCCTTGGTCAATAATTATAATCCTTCCTTTGCATCTACCTTTAACTTCTTGGTCACTTGGTCAAACCATATCCTTAGTTCAATTCAACTCTCTCTCTGTACCCTACCCACACAAAAATCCTCTCTTCCTGGTATGCTGTCATACCATGGGCAGACAAACACTTCTGTGAATAGTAAATATTTTAGGCTCTGTAGGTCATACAATCTGTAACTACTCAACTCTGCTATAGAACAAAAGCAGCCATAGATAATAGATAAATGAATGTGCATGGCTATGTTGTAATAAAACTTTTATATATAGACATTAAAATTTGAATTTCATATACTTTTCACATGTAATGAAATTTCTCTCTCTGTCTCTATTTTTTTTTTAACCTAACCATTTAAAGATGTAGAAAACATTCATAACTCATGGGCCTTATGAAAACAGGCAGTGGGTTGGATATAGTCTACAGTCTGTAACTTGTGGATCCATCCTAGACAATTTCGTACTTTCTCTTTTTGATTCAAATGTCTAACATCTATTTTTCTATCTTACTTTCAGTGATGGCCTTCCTTTTCACTGGGTAACAGGGCAAGCACTTTTGTAAGATATTACTATCTCTATCCATTTAACTTTATGTCCTTATACTCTGACTTCTCTCCATTAATATGCTCCTGGCAAGAAATCAAACCCTCATTCTCAGACTTGCCCACTCAAAAATATCAGTCTTTCCCTCTTTTTCTTATATTAACAATATTTCCCTCTCTATTTAATCTTTCCCATTAGCATGTGTTATATACCCCATACTCAGAACAAAGTACATTCCCACTTCTCTTCTTCCAGTCAGTGCTCGACTCTCCTCCCCTTAAGAGTTGTTAGTATTTACCCTTCCTAATTTCTCTTTCCATCCTCTCTTAAATCTACCCCAATTATGCTTGTACATCATACCATTTCTTTGAAACTACTCTCATAAATGCTCTCCAAAACCTCCATATTTGTTAAATCTAGTAAATTCTCAGTCCTCATCTCATTTGTCCCATAATTTAGCCACTTGAGCAATCCCTGTAGCTTGAAACATTTTCTCTTAGCTTTTAGAGAATTCTACCATCTTAATTTTTCCTTCTGTCTCACAACTATACCTTCTTAATCTTCTTTGCTGATGCTTCATCATCTCTCCAGGACTCATGTTGTTAGAACTCTTCTCTATCTTCACTTATTTCATTGGTGATTTCATTCAGTCTTGTGGCTTTAAATACAATCTGTGTGCTGGCAATCCCATGTTTGTATCTGTAGTCTGAACCTCTCCCCTGAACACCAGGTTTATATATCTAACTGCCTATGACTTGGAGATCTGATAGGTATCTCAGATTCAATATGTCTAGAAGTAAGTTCCTGATTTTCCTTCCAAACCTATTTCTTCTGAAATCTTGTCTATCTCAGTTAATGGCAAAACTGCACTTCTAGCAAGGATTTTAGATGATGTCCAGTTGCGTATGATGGGTAGAAGATTTAAGAGGAAGGAAGAATGGGAAAAATGGAACTGGACAGTTTTATGAATAACAAACAGAGAATTAAGAGTCTCCATCATGTCCTAGGCCTGCGGCCTACTGCTACTGTAAGATATTAGCTGAATAATACTGTCCTTTCCACTATGCATCTGCTAAGAGAGAGAGAGGGAAAATAAATGAGTGTTATAATGAAAAATCTCAGGGTAAAGAGGCTCTAAAGTGTCACTATATTGAGGACATCCTGAACTATCTCTGTCGGATAGTGAGATTGAAATGAGCAAACAAGTTGTAGAGTAATCATGAAACTGCTCCTTGTATCTGTGTAGGGAGAATGCAATGAACATTATCAGCTGTGGGCATATATATGGTCAGTGCTCTATCCTGGCGATTCCCAAGTGGAAAAGGAAAAAGAAGGAAAGGAAATCACATGTATAATGAAGGTTACATATGTGAACAGTGTGGAAAAAGATAAAGAGAGAACTAGTCTAGACTTTGAGCTCTTCTCTACACTTAAGAAGCCATTTATTTGTCCACAATCTCTTACCTGAAATCCTTAGGGTCAGATATGACTTGGATTCAGAATTATTTCAGAAAGGTAATAGGTACAGATAATGTATAATTATGTATCATACAACTCCCATAGAAATACAGTTAGTATTTCCCTAATAAAATGTGTAATACTCTATGTCAAGTGGGACTAATAAGGACTATAAATGGCCTCATCTCAGTTTAAGTGAAGATTATCTCCCAAATCAATGTAAGCCAAGTAAGGTTTGTTTGTTTGTTTTGGTACCAGGGATTGAACCAAGGGGTGATTGACCACCAAGCCACATCCCAACCCTTTTATACATTTTATTTAGAGATAGGGTCTTGCTGAGTTGTTTAGGGCCTCACTAAGTTGCTGAGGCTGGCAAGTTGCTGGGAAGGCCAAGTAAGGTTTGTGACCAAATGAGTATTAAAAAATGATCAGAGCTAGGTGTGATGGCACACACCTGTAATCCCAGCAGCTCAGGAGGCTGAGGTAGGAGGATTGCAAGTTCAAAGCTAGGCTCAGCAATAGTGAGGCACTAAGCAACTCAGTGAGACCCTGTCTCTAAATAAAATACAAAATAGGGCTGGGGATGTGGCCCAGAGGTGAGGTTGTGTGCCTCTGAATTCAATCCCCAGTACCAAAAAAAAAAAAAAAAAAAAAAAAAAAAAAGATCAGAGACTATGGATTTCAGAATTGTGAAAAAGTGACTGAGGATGTGTTCTAGCTTCAACTAGCAAAAGTGTGAGCAAGACCAAATTATTGTTAACTTTGTAAATAAGAAACAGCACAAGTAAGTCTCTAGAATTTTACCTCTTATGAACTTTAATAGAAGACGACTAACACCTTCAGAACCACTAGGTAATTCAAAGAGGTAAATGTTGATTCTTACCAGAAAAGTGGAATCCATTTCTGCTGTCATCAGCACTATGCCCTTTTCTTCCTTAAGTTCAGGGTAGTGATATAAAATCAGTTGGCTGGCCGCAGTGTCCCCTCGGGTCTGCAAGAGGAATACTTATCAAGGTTCAATAAGGTGCCACCACAACAAACTGCAATTTCAAAGCAATAGAGAGTCTGGAGGAAACTCTGGCTCTTACAAGCCCCTTGGGTGGCAAGTGAGTTGGAGGATTGGTATGTGGGGGCAAGGTCAGACCTGCAAAGGCACAGTGAAACTGACAGTTTGCATGGTGTTATTTGTGTCTTCAATTGGAAAAGGTTTGGCTTTTTTCCCAGAAAATGTTTATAAAAAGGCAGTGAATCCTTCATGTCGACTATACATTTAAAAACAAAATGGCACAAGCAGTTACCAAATCAAGTTCTAAAGAAAGCAATGTGCCTGTATAATTGCTACTTTTATGGACTAGTTCATTTCATAGCTAAAATCTACTCCCCTTGGCTGGTTCTGAAGACCGAGCTCTTTTTAAGTTGCAGCAAGAGCTGGAGACACAGGCCAGATTTGTAATGAACAGTTTTAAAATATAATCTGGTTGGGGAGGGGAGGAAGGAAAAAGAATGAGAACATCATAATTTTATGAAGAAGCAGCTGTGAGTTACCATGCTCAACAAAATATTGACTTTTGTTTTAAAAGATTCAAATGCTTTGAATCTAACTTTTAAAATCGAATATTTGGGAATAAACAAAAAAGGAAGCAAACAAAATGATATTCATTAAATGGAAACTATTACCCTTGTACCTCAGAAGGTGCTGACTTGGTTAATAAAACACACAAAAGACAGAGAACCTTCCTCAATGGGCTTAGAGCTTGGGTTAAAAAGATAACATCCTAGTAGCCATATTTGTTAAGTGGGGCACATACAGTAAGAGCTACTGAGGTCTGGGAAAGAGACAAAAGAGAACCAGATATAGTAAAAGAAAGTGTTCTGAGGTCTTTTCTCTAATTTCTTGGCATTGAGTGGGGCCTGGAAAAGTAGCCCAACATTCAAAGTATGGTAATTTAGCAGTGCCATACCAAGTAATGCTAGGAGTTAGTACATATTCTGTGCCCCAAACCTCAGAAAGGGCTCTTAGTCCCACCAACAAGTAGGTCTTTCTTCTATCCATGTGCTTGGTAGGGCACAAACCACCTACCTGAATATTTATAAGTGCAGTGAAGTGGAGTTCAGTACCTGTCCATTGTCCTACAAAGAACTCATAACCTTCCCTTCTTGGTAGTGCACACAGAAACTGTGGGAAAAAAAATACACAAGGAGACAGATAAATAAATGACGTCATTTGCTCTATGTTCATCCACCTGCATCAATCACTCCATTTTTTCAATACTTGGTTTCTAAAACATTTTAAAATTATGAAATTCATATGTGACAATAAAACACTTTTTGACCCACTTAAGAAATAAAGTGGGGCTGGGGTTGTAGCTCAGTGGAGAGTGCTTGCCGAGCACACATGAGGCACTGGGTTTGATCCTCAGCACCACATAAAAATAAATAAATAAAATAAAGGTATTGTGTCCATCTAAAACTAAAAAAAGAAAAGAAAGAAAGCATTAGATATAATTTGAGGATCTCTCTGCATGCCACTCCAATCCCATTCTAGGATTAACATTCTGTCCTGAATTTGGCATCTCTCATTTCTTTCTATGCTTTTATACTTTTAACCTCTATGTGTAAATCTATAAGCAAAATATACTATTTGAGTGTTCAAAAACTTAAATCTTATCAAACTGTATATATCCTCTTATACTTTGAATTCACATTGGGCTTCTGAAACTTATACGTTGATAAATATAATCCTTTAATTTTTCACTACTGTATGCAATTCTACTACAAAAAATTCTCATAATTTATCTATTTTTCTCTTGATGAACATTTGGGTCTTTTGGAATTTCTAAGTTGACTAATGGTACTGAAATAACTTTTGTTCCAATTGCTATAATCATTTAATGATACTGGCACAGTATCATTTTAAGATAATCTTTTAATATAAAAAAATTATTAGTTTTATGCTCAGGATGCTCAGAATTAATGATAAGCAGTAAAGAATGGTGCCAGAACAAAATAAAATCCAACAGATATTAGTTACAGAGTTGTCTTCTTATTGGCAACCACTCAGGCTCTGATTCATTACTATTAGATAACTGTGGTGGCTATTTGATATTCTTTATTAGGGGGAAAATTTTTATAGAGTTTTATTTAGGCATACTTGAAGTACAATAAATTGCATATATTTGAACTAAATATTATAAATTTAATATTTATATTAAAATTTGATGAATTCTGTCACTTGTATATTGTGAAACCATTACTATAATCAGTATAATGAACATATCTCAATCTCTAATAAAAGTTTTCCCATATCCTTTTGTAATTCATACCTCCCTGTCCCTCACTATCCTTAGGCAACTACTGATTTGCTTTCTGTGACTATAGGTCAGTCTATATTTTACAGAATTTTGTATAAATGGAAGCAGAGAATATGTTCTTTTTCAGGGAAGACTGGCTTCTTTCACTGAGCCTTAATGTTTTGTGATCTATCCATGCTGTTGCATGTATTAACAGTTCATTCCTTTTCATTGCTGTAGATTACTATATTATATATGTATAGGTACAGGTGTATGTTCTCTCTCTTTCTCCTCATAATTTCTATGACCTGTGACAAATATTTGAATTATTTCTACTATTTGGTTATTATGAACAAAGCTATTTGAACAATCATGCACAGATCACTGTATGATTGCTTTTAGTTCTCTTGGAAAAATATCTAGGAATAGAATGTCTAGTTAATATGGGAGGTATGGGCTTAAACTTAAAGAAACTTTTTCTAACATGGTTTTACCATTATATATAATCAACAGCAGTACGTGAGAGTTCCAGTTACTCCGTATCTTCTCCAACACTTGGTGTCATCAATTGTTTTAATTTAAGCCATTCTAATGGTAGCTCATTATGATTTTAATTTGCATTCTTATAATGACTAATGATCTCAAGCATCTTTTCAGATGCTTATCTGTCATTTCACTTCTTAGGTGAAACATGTATTCAAATATCTTGTTCATTTTTTAATTGCATTGTCTGTCCTCTTTATTATTGTTTTAAGAGTTTTTAATATAACTTGGGTTGCTTCCACCTTTTGGCTATTTTGATTAGTGCTGTTAAGAACATGAGGGCTGGGGAGATAGCTCAGCTGGTAGAGAGCTTGCCTCACAAGCACAAGGCCCTGAGTTCGATCCTCAGTACCGCAAAAAAAAAGAGAACATAAGTATACAAGTAAAATGTGTTACTTTTGATAAAAACTAATGATTTCTTTTCTTTTGTAGTTTGTGCTTTTCACGGCATACTTAAGAAATCTTTGCCCAACTAAACCTAAGATTTCCTTAGATTATCTTTTATTTTTCTTCTATTAGTTCTATTTATATCTATGACCTAGTTTAGATTAAATTTTGTATAGTATAAGAGGTTATTTTTTTTGCACATGGCTATCCAATTGTTTTAACACCTTTGTTGAAATCATTATTCCCTATTTAATTATTCTGGCATCTGTTGAAAAACAACTAACCTGAGATAGATTGGTCTATTTCTGGATTCTCTATCCTGTTCCATTGATTTCTATGTCTATTTTTATGCCAGTGCCATGATTTTTTTTTTTTTTTTGTACACCCCCAGCCCTTTTTATTTTTTATTTTGAGACAGGGTCTCATTAAATTGCTTAGGGCCTCACTAAGTTGTTAAGGCTAGTCTCAAACTTGCAATCATCTTGCCTCAGCCTCCTGAGTCACTGGGATTTCAGGTATGTGCTACTGTGCCCAGCTCCACACTGTTTTCATTACTATATCAAAGCCTACTGAGATTTTGACTGGAATTGTGTTTAACTTAGAGATCAATCTGGGGAAAACTTACATCTTAACAATATTGAGTCATCCAACCCAAGAACATGATATATCTCTCCATTTACTTAAATATTCTTTATTTTCTATCAGCAAAATTTGGAAAAAAATTTTGAAAATCCTAGAAATTATTACCAATACCAAACTCACCGGTCAAGTCAGCTACCCATTCTCTTTCCCTGGAACCTTCTGACAGCTCATTAATTCAGCAACAACCTCATAATTTATTTTAGGCACATATTACCAGGATAGCATGGCCAAAACTACAAAGAAAATTGCCAGTAAATTAGGAACTTGAAAGAGGTTGAACAGATTAAGGTCTCAGGTACCTTCTAATATGCACTTACCCTATTAGAGTAAGATCAACATCAGAAAGGCCTGAGATGTGGTAGAGAGCTACTAGTCCAAGGCTTATTGGGTTAAACCCACATGATTTTGCAAGGCTACAAATCTCACTTATCAGTACAATTAACATGTGGGCATCTTTGTTAAATAAACAGTACACCATAACAAGTGAGAGCAAGGAAAAATATGGGACGGATTGGAAAACACCTTTCTTGGCAGTACTGCTGAGCAATCCTTACGTGGTCACCAAAAACTTACTGTTGGACAGGACTGAGCCCGGTTCCAGATCAAATCAAACTTTTCTTTCTGTAAGTTAGAAAAGAATAAATCAGTTCACAAACAAGGGAGCACAAAAGACCACAATCACAATTAAATTCACCAAAATTGGATTCTAGAACTATACAACAACCAAAACAATCTTTAAATTTCATAATTTACAAATCATTTTTGTAACTGAAAGACAAGAGAAGTCAAATGTATGCTTTGCTGTTCATTTTCAGAATTATGAGTAAAGATAATGCTTCAAACTCTCCAGGGAACTCACTAAGTTGTTCAAGGGAGAGCTGAGAAGGTTTGTTCAAACAAGGAGTTGGTATAAGAGATCTAAAATACAATGAAAAGTGCAGATTGTTTTAAATGTTGAATTCATGAAGTGTATAGCTATATATGTATGAGACTAAAAAAAATGAAACAAAAAACTGACAGTGATAACCTCATCCATAACAATCAAAAGGTCTGGCTTTATTCTTCTACCTATGTTTTCCTCCTTATTCTTATACTTATTCATGTAAGCACAGTATACATTTTTATGTTTGATAAAAATTAAGCTTAATCTAAGCCACTTCCTCTTCAGGGAAGAAAAAGAACAATTGAAAAACTAGCTGATAACCCAGTATTTCAAATGTTTTCTGGTCAGCAGAAGGGCATTAAACCAGAGAAGCCAACAGCATCCCTTTTTAGTCACAGACCTTAATGGTCATGCCAGTGACTATCTCTAAGAGCAATTTCAAGAAGGGAAAAAAAAAAAAAAAAAAAATCAAGAAAATGCTACTTGCTAAGGGGAAATGCCAGAGAAAGACCAGGAGGAGGCTCCAAGTCAGCTTGGGTATATGCTATTTATAGACAAGAAGTGAAGAAAACTATACTAGAGGCCATGTCTTAAATTCCAACAGCTTGGTTGAAAACATCAAAAAGAAATAAAAGACATCTGGAAATTACTCAGCAACATGAACTTATACCATGCTCCCTTGTCAGAGACTTAACTCAGAGACATTTCTAAACCAGAAAGAGGGAAAACAAAAGCCATAAATATACCATATGGAGCTTCCAATCTTTGGTGCTTAGGGCGTAATAAAACTCCTCAGAGCGGTAAAATCCAAGTTCTCAAGAGGCCATAAACACAAGAAAAGTAAAGGCAACTGCCTGCTAAGGTTAGAGCAATGACCTTCATGTGTAACACTTTCATTTCCCGTCCAAACTACTTACAGGAATAACTGCATAGACTGTATCTTTTGCTGCAAAATACTGCTGCCAAATCTGTATAGAAAAAAAGGGAATGAATTTGCGACAATGTGGGTAATCTTTTCAACCTATGCCAAGAAATGCTGATAACTTTTGTTGCTCAGAATATGCTATTTGATAGCAAAGAGAAAAAATCCACTGTAGTGCTTTTATAACTAATACATAATTACAAAGATTTAATATCACTCTTCTAAATGATTTAATTCTAACTCTTACTAAAAAATTGTCAGAGAAATAGATTTTATGACCTTTGAAATCACTATTTTCAAGATGTGCCTTATGTGTGAGATTCTGCCCCCCACTTTTTTTTTTTAAATATATATCTTCCTTCTTTCCTCCCCAAACCCTCATCTCCTCAGCCAATTGTAAGCCTGTCACTGACAGAATGAACATCAGTCATTTGGAGTTCAGGGTCTGGAGTCAGGAGGACATGAATGTAGATCCCAGCTCCAATCATTTACTTGCTGTGCTACCTTGGGCAAATCACTGAAACTCCCTAAATAACATCAATAAAATAGCAATAATATCAACCTCACAGGATTGTTGTGAAAACTAGCTGAACTAATACAGGTTTGTGCTTGGCACAAAGTAAATGCTAAAAGTAATGCCAGCCTTTATTAGCTATTATTGCCATGTTATAGGCAGGTTTTGATATCCTGTTTCCTGAAATTCTTTCATATAAGGAAGAGATAGAATTTGCTAGATGACTATGGTACATATCATACAGAAGTCCTACCTGTGCCTTGTATCAAAGAACAAACAGCGCACAGTTGACCTTCATGATGTAAATACCAAAGTGTAGGGAATAAAAATTTATATAATGCAGGGTTGCAGTTTTAGCTCAGTGGTAGAGTGCTTGCCTAGCACATGTGAGGCACTGGGCCTCAGCACCACATAAAATAAACAAACGAATAAAGGTACTGTGTCCATCTAAAACTAAAAAAATTTTAAAAATAAAAAATTATATAATGAAATTACAAAATTAGGAAATACGGAAAAGAAAAATATGACCCTAGTCTTGCTATCAGAAAAGAATCACTGTTATTTTTAACATATCCATTTCTAGTATGTCTTAAGAATGTTTTTTCTATTATAGTATAAATAGATATAGTACATATGCAATACATATAGTACATCTTGCTTTTTTTAATCCCTTAGCATATCACATACTGTGTTCACATTTTACTATTATTACTTTTATTATCTTCCATATCTTTTTTATGTTATTGCCTTTGACTGGCAAACCTTCCTCTCTATCTCTGACCACCCAAATCTTTCCTGTTCTCTGAAGCTGAATCTATATATCTCTTATTCCGTGTAGTTTCCCTTGATCATTTCAATTAGATGAAATAAAAATAAAGCAGGAAGAGATAACAGACACATTCTACAGACAGAATGACAACAATGAGGGCATAGAAGTCAGGAAAGGCATCATAACCAAGGTGACCTCTGAGTGAGCAGATGTTGAAAATGGGTCATCCTTCCGTAGAAATTGCTCTACTTTTCAACATTCCCACTAAAATATAAGGCCCCAGGATGATGGCTCAGTGGTAGAGTACTTACCTAGCATGTGTAAAGCCCTGGGTTTGATCCCTGGCACCACACACACAAATACACACAGAAGTCTCAACTGAAGATACTAATCAAAGTTGATCTAGCTAAGCAAAATATAGAGCACAAAAGGACCTGCCACCTCCTAGGACCTAAGCAAACCACTCAACTAATGCAGCCTAAGGTTGCTTTGTCTTTTTTTTTAAAGAGCATGACAAAACATTGTCTTCTTATTTTAAGGACAGCATATTCTGATCATTTGATTTAATTTATGATATTAGCAAAGTTTATGAATCAACACTGAAATTTATGAGACTAACAGATATTTTCTAACTTTGTTGACCTTCACTACTCAAAAATTATTTCATTGAATATAAATTTATATCTACATTTATAGGTCTAAATGATACCTCTATGATTAGGCCTCTTAGACCTGGTTCTCTCACTCCGAAGTGACAAGTATGGTGCCCATGATCCACTGGCACTCCTTCCCAAAGGCACAGTATGAGGTTGCATAAGCCCCTATTAACAGAAACTAGAACCCTGTGCTGACTTTGTTTTTGTGTTTGTCCTTCCACTAAACTTATTGAGGGTAGGAAATTTTGCCTGGCATAGAGCCTGATATTTAATAGGCATTCATAAATCTTGCTAAAATAAATGATATAGTATTCAAATGAAACACATGTCAACTCTAAGCAAATATGATGCGAAGTCAAACAGATATGGATTTGAATTTCAGTTCCCTCAACTATAAATTGAGAACAACAATACCTCCTTCACAGAGCAGTCCTGAGAATTTAATGAAATAATGCATATGAAGCACTAGGCACAATACCTGACAGAGTTTGCTACTTTTATTATTATTTTGATAATTTAGTATATATACCTAAAATTAAATTCATGAAATGCCAAAAAATAGGTTCTTGTAGTCTATAAAGAATCAGGCATGAAAAGGTAACTGGCAATGAAAATCAAGGCATATATAATGATCAAGTAGGTAGGACAGATGATGAGTACTTTGAAGGGAGGAATTCTGGAAGCTTCCTACAGAAGATTCTGAAATAAGGGGAAGAGATGTGGCTCAGTGGCAGGTACCATAGCACTACATATAAATAAATAATTAAATAAATAAAAGAAAAGCTCCATTGACAACTAAAAAAATATTTAAAAGAGAGAAGGTTCTGGAATAATGGAGGATTGTGAATGCCAAAAAAAAAAAAAAAAAAAAAAAAGACAGAGAGATAAGTTACTTAACATTTACAAGCAGGTTCCCAACATAATATTTATTTTTATTCATTTAAGAACATAACTATAGCCCTTATTCTGTGCCTGGCATTTGTTCTAAGTGCTTTACAAATGTTAACTGGTTTAATTCTCAAATAACTCTTTGAAGTATGTACTGTTGTTATCTCCACTTTGCAATGGGGAAACTAAGGTTCAAAAAAATAATGTCATGTCAGACAACTAGAAGGTATAAAGCTAGGACTTAAAACTGGCATCTTGCTTCTAGAGTCTATGTTTTAACCAGTATGCTATGCTTCTCTTATAAGGCAAGCAAAACTTCAAGAGGACTCAGCTGGTGAGGATATGATATGCAGAGGGGGAGAAATGGGAGCAGGAAACCTATTGGAAAGATAATACTGTAATTCAGGTTTAGGGTATTGATGGTTTCAAATTAGATGTAGGCAACAGGAGTGAAAAAGGGGAATTATAAGTTGGTCAGGTATGTGAGAGTGAGAGCAAGAAAGACAAGTTTGCTTATGCCACTGTTCATATAATTCATCACTTTTGCCTCATATGACTACTTTTTCATTTTGACTAGAAAGAGGTGTCAGAAAATGTATGCTCTTCCTACTCTCAGATTTGGTTCACGGAACACATTTTCATGGAGTATGCCAATTCATTTTCATTCGTTACCTGTTTTATTTCTTCTGCAGTTTTGTCTTTCACCATCTCAATGTTAAAGATTGAACTGAGAGTCTTGAAAGAGAAAATAAAAAGCATTAACACCTACAATTAAAACAATAATAACAAACACCCCTCCCCACAGCTTGATTCTGTCTCTAAGCCTTATAGGAAACAACATGTCAGCACACAGAAACAGATCTTCATTAAGTATAGAAAAAGCATATGAAAGCCTGTATGCTCAGAGACAGTGAGTCCCCAGCTCATATAGCCTTTCACTGTTCTACTCCTGGGGAGTATCTATTAGATCTCCATGTTCATGCTTCATCCTCACCAATGAGTCCTACAGCACTTTGCAGATGCTAAAAGGAGAAAGGTGGTTGTTATTTTTAATGTAACTGCTATTTTACCAGAGATGGCTCCTTATGTACAAATTAAGTGACAGACTAAATATGTTTTTATTGGATTTTTAAAACTACTTCCTAGAGAAAGGAAGGATGTTACTATGATCCCTTCAAATTTTCTCTAGCACCTCCAGAACCCGTACTTAAAATAGGGTCATGTCAAGGACACAAAAATTCATAGAAATATTTCTCATCTCTGGTTGAAAAAAATCATCTTACACAAAATCACTGAACCACAGTAATATGCTCAAATTTTCAGCTTCTTGCTATAAATGTCTCCTACGACTTTAGACTTAGATCTCTATATTTAACTGGAAACCTACCTTGTCCTTAGTGAATCCTCTACTCACAGACTGTTTCCCCAAGGCATCTGTCTGAAATACATGATGGGACAGGATATCAATCTATGCTTTATTCATAGGAAAAAGAAAACCAATTTAGCTGAGGTGCACAAACTCTTATAAATGATTTTGCACCTAAGAGCTCACTGCTTTCCACTATTTATAACAACTGTACACATTATTCTAGGAGTTATTATTTATGAAACAACTTGTCCCTAAGATTCTGAGATGCACAGATGAGAAAGGATTTGTTAGTAAACATTATCTGCTAGTACTGAGAGTTCATTCTATACCTGCCACTATGAATATGAGGGATTCCTTTGAAGAATTAGGTCTGCTTGAGTTTCCTGCACTGGGCCCTTTCACCTATTTCACACTGAGCTGCAGAGGAGGTGAGAAATATAAAGATCTTTTTTTAAAGACTGCTTCTTATTTCTGACATCACTTCTGATGGCAGGTGTCCTTAGTGGACTAGAGTCTTTCTGAGTACTGTCATTTTTTTTTCCCCCAGTACTAGGGGGACTGAACCTGGGGGACTTCAAACATGATAGGCAAATTGAGTACTGAGTCTCAATAGTCTTTCCATCAAATCAGATTCCCTCTCAAAAAGGCAAAAAAACCCTGAAAATGATTATTTTATCTCCAGGCTTACTATCTCTGATAGAAGTTACAGACCAGAAATTCTAGTTCAAGGTTTTTTTAAAAAATATATTTTTTTAGTTATTGGTATATGTAATTAATATGTATATATAAACCTTTATTTTATTTACTTATTTTTATGTGGTGCTGAGGATTGAACCCAGTGCCTCACATGTACTAGGCAAGTGCTCTGCCACTGAGCTACAACCCCAGCCCCTCAAGTTGTTTTTGATACTAAGAATGGCTGGTGGATGGTAGATAATTCTGAATTTTCTACTCAGTCTCTAAGTTTAAGACTATGCCTTTCTAAGATATGTGGGAATCTGAAGCATAAAACCTTGCTTTTGTCACTCTATGATTTAATGAATCCAAACCTTTGATAAATTTGTCCATAGAACCTGGAACCACAAATGAGATAAAAATCTGGTGCAGGGGCTAAGATTATGGTCAGTGGTACAGCATTTGCCTAGAACCTGTGAGGCCCTGGCTTCAATCCTCAGCACCACATAAAAATAAATAAATAAGTAAAATAAAGGTATTGTGTCCACCTATAACAAAAAAAAAAAAAAAAAAAAAACCCTGGTGCAGAAAAACCTGTTACACAAGATATAGTCTTGTCTTTTGGTCATAGCCTTATATAATGGTTGCATCCTAAAGAAGCTGTTTCTTCGTATGTAAGGAGGGAATTAATTTCATGTTCTTACTACTTGTTCCCAGGTATACCATGAAAACAAAACAAACAAGACATCCATTTACATAGCTACCTTCATCTTTCAGTCATAAAACCCTATGTATTCATTTTCTGAAATATTCTTCGAATTCACTGTTTCCATTTCACTTATAAAAAAAATTTAAGCTTCAAATAAAAGCTTATCACATTTTGTCAAATCAAAGACACCACTGATCTTCAGATTCACCATTACTTTATGTATCAGAAAATAATTAATGTGGTTATTAAACAATAATGCAATACTTTCATATCACATCAATTTTAATTTTGGAAACGTTAAAATGTGGGGAAAAGTGGTCTTTAGAATTGATGAAATAATTACAATAATTGAAACTGTATGCCAAAAGTCTCAAATGCACTTAATAAAAAATTTAAATGGATGTTTTACTTTCCCTGTTATGGATACTTTGAGTCTATGGGGAGAATTTTTTTAGTGTCACACTAATTGATTAGATGGTTACCATAAGCCTTCCTCTGTCTAGTTAGATAAGGAAGATATATAGTAAATGAATATTTACCTAACAGTTGCAGAATTAAAATTAGGTACTTATTCTATATCTTATCATTATATATTTAATTTCCAAGAGTGCTTACAAAAAAGGTACAGAGTTCCCCCACATAATACTGAAAATTTTCAATAATATTTATAAGAGCTACTGATTGGTAACCTTGCTACTATAAACATTTATGATAGGAAATTAAGGTATTTATAGTAGGAATGAATTTGTTCACATGAAGTTGTAAACTTCACAGGAAGTTTGTCATAGAGGTTGAATTTGCTCCCCAACTTTGTGATTAGCTTGTGACTATTTATTTTGTTCTAATGAACTCAACCAGTTACTAAGTAGATACTCTTAAAATTTAGGATGCCTAAGACAAAGAAAGTTAATTTCCAAGTAAAATTAACATCTCTAATTTGACTTTACAATACCAGGTAGAATCCAAATTTTCCACTTTTACTACTTATTGCAGGGTATCAAAAACCAGTACCTGGATTACTGCATATTTTCCCTGGTTCCAGCTTCTCTTACTTCAATTGTTCTGTGCACCACCCTACATTAATATTGTTCAAATTATAGGCTGTAAAATCAATTTAGTGGACTGTCATTAGATTTTTTAAAAGATGACTTGCACTGCAAGTCATTTTTTGTTATATCATATATATATATATATATATATATATATATAATAAGTTGCAACATAAAATATATTTCTTACATAGGTCATGGCCAAAAAGTTTGAAAAATACTGCATTAGATTAATTTTTCTACACGCAACTTTCCATATACTTTCCAATCAGCTTTGTTTCCTGTTTAAGGATAACAATGGCTATTATATATTAAATACTTCTTATGTGATTATGTATTAAGTACTTACTGTATGCTAGAGTCTGTGCTAAAAAGTTTTCCATGATATCTCAATCAATCTTCAGCACAACTCTATAAGCAAGGTACTGTTAATATTCCTTTTTCACAAAGAAGCAAACTGAGTCAAGCAGAACTTATATAATTTTCTTGGAGAGTCACCCAGAGAGTAGGTAGAAGAGCTAAGATTCAGTTCCTGGCATCTGGCTCCAGAGCCCATCCTCTTACCAAGTAAGTAGTCCTATCTCCACTCCTTAAGCCTAAATGCTCAACTTGGAGGTTAACTATTTCTTTGGTCTTAACATTTCCCTCTGCCTAAGGTGAGGCATCCTTTGCGAGCACAGCTCTTGCTGGGCTGAAATTAGGCAAAGTACCTTACTGTATCCTAAAATTCTTTACTTTCAAAGCTCTTCCTCTATTTAACCTAGTTCCTTAACAAGGGGTGGGAGTTGAGTATGGGTGGGCAGTAGTTGGATATTAGCAAACTAAATCCAGTTTGCCACCTGTTTCAGTAAAAAAAAAAATTGTTTTCTGTTGGAGTTGGGGACACTGGGATTGAATCTAGGTCTTGTGCATGTTAGGCAAGTGCTCTACTACTGAGCTGTTTCTCCAGTCCTATAAATAAAGTTTTACTGGAACATAACCACACACTCATTCATTTACTTACGGTCTGTCTGCTTTCACAGTATAATAGCAGAACCGAGTAGTTGCAACAGAGACCATATGGCCTACCAAGCCTAAAATATGTACTATCTGGTCCTTTACAGAAAATGTTTGATGACTCCTATTCTATATCCAAGTCCTACTCTCTTCTCTCTGCTTAATTTAAATCCCCCAGTGTTACAATTTGGATCTAGAATGTCTTCCAAAGGCTCATGTATTGAAAGCATGGTTCCCAATGCAGTAATGTCCAGAGGTGGGCTTTGGGGAAGTGATTGGATCATGAGGGCTCTGATCTTATCAATGGATTAATCCACTGATGAATTCATAATTTGATGGCATTATTGGAAAGTGGTGGAAACTACAGAAGGTGAGGCCTAGTTGAAGGGAGTGGGTCTTTGGGGGCATGCTCTTGGGGACTATATCTTGTTTATAGCTTTTTTCTCTCTGCTTTTCAGATGCCATATTCTTCCACCATGATGTTCTGCCTCACTTCATACCCAAAGCAATGGAGCCAGAAGACTATGGACTGAAATTTCTGAAATCAAGAGTCAAATTAAAAATCTTTTCCTTTGATTTTCTTGGTATTTTGTCATAGAGATGAAAAGCTGACTTAACATACCCAGACTCTTCCTATCTTGGATTCAGGTCCTATCTTCCCTGAGAAATTTTCTGATTCCTACAGTCCAGTGCTGTTTACACCTTGTATTCACCATTAGCCTGCACATGCTGGGAGCAGGGACTCTCCTTTTCATCCTCTACAACTCCACCATGACCACACTATCTTGCCCAGAAAGAGAAGGTTAAACATACATGGATGAAGACTGAGTAGAGAGAGGCTATGTTAAGATCATCTAGTTGACCCATCAAGGAGCCCACTTCAAGGGTAGGGGTTGTGGGGTATAGGGAGGGGTACTGGTAGGCTAACGACATAAAAAGGGGTAAGTCTTACCTTCTCCATACATTTGATAAAATCACCTTGTCGGGAGTGTCCCACTGGCTGCTTCCGAAACTCACTGCGCTTCTCCAGGCGAGACTCAAAAGCAGCTGGATCAGACCTGATCAAAGATAAAACAAGATAAATTGCCTGTGTTGTTCTGAAATTTGAAACAATAAAGCACTGCATTCCACCTCAACAGAGAAAGGACAGGGGAATTCAGAGAGGCTGAAGTGTTTGTCTGGACTGGGCACAGGCCTGAAAATCAAGAAAGTAGAAAAATAAATCTAGTAATCTATTATTAATCCTTAAGGGGCCAGCATAACTTTTTCTCCTGCAGACTCCTTCCTAGGCAATACAGGGACTGGTTGCTCATATATTGTCACTCTAGTGACAAAGAATCCTCAGGATGGAAAGTGTATTTTGAGGTCATTTTACTGGGTCATCTCCTCAGGCAGGAATCCTACAGCATTTCTATGAGGTGTCAAAGATTTTACTGAATATATTTAGTTCTTTGATATCCACCTCCCTCAGGTTAAACATCAGTTTTAGTCAGATCAGGGTAATTCAAAGACCTCAACTACCCTATTTTGCAGAAGAAGATTTAGCATCTGAGGTTTTCCCTGACATATTTTCCAAAAAAACCTGCAGATGGAACATGAGAAATTGTCTTTTATGTTAAAATGGGGCTCATCTTCAGGCTTAAAGTCTAGGTTAGGGCTGCCATCCTTGTTAATTCTTCAGGCTGTGGAGTTGACAATGGGATTTTTGACAAAGGCAGATTTTTGACAAAAATCTCCAGCTCCTTGATTGTGAGGACTACAGTGTCATGGGTGAGATCTGTAGGAACCAGGGACATCTTCACTACCCCTCTGGTAGACTTTCCCAGTTATGGCATTATAAGGAGCCCTTCTTCCATAACATTCCTTTCTAGAGGTGACATCAAATACCACTCTATTCACTGACATGTAGATATGCAGATCTTCCTTCCCTCTGGAAGGACTGTGTCAGTCCTGCTAGTGGCCAGATACCTGGGACTGTCATGGTGAGTCCACAGAGAGAATGGCATCCTGGGCAGTAGAGGGCTTGCTGGGCCTTAGAGATATAGAAATAAATAAGACAGTGTCCCTACCTAAAGGAGTTTACTATCTAATGGGAAAGACAGACGTGAATAAGTACATAAGAGTGCTACAGGTATTATGAAAATTTGTTCAGACATCCCTAAATGACTGAGGTGGTTTCATGCCTCTGTACTTTGATTACGTTAGTCTCCCCCTTAACTGGAACATCCCACTCTCTTCTATTGTGTGTGTGTGCTAGATCATAGTACTCAAAGGAAATTTTGATAATAGAAAAGGCTAAAGAGAACAACAGATATTAGGGTGTGAAGTCAATGTGGCACCTTGGAAAGCTTACTCTTAAGTAAATAACAGTATGTGTACATGTTGATGGAATGATCTGGTAGGGAAGGAGAGCAAAACCATTATTTGTTCATGAGTTAAGAATGAATGGGAGCTGTTAGGCTTTCAGAATGTGAGAAAACTCTTCAGATGCTTGTGTGTTAAGGGATAAAGGAAAAAAACTGGAGCGGAATTGCAGGTGAGGGAAAAGTTTCTGAAATGACAAATACTTGAAAATATCTAAATGATGGAGGGCAAAGGCACTCTATTCATTTATTCCATCGTTGTTTCAAAAAGTGAGAAAGATCAAGATAGTAGCAGTGAGACTGAAACAGACCCCCTTTGAAATTAAAAGCAACTTCCTGGTCATTACATTTCTGCATCCTGAATTTCCTCATGCTTAAAGGCAGAGGCCAAAGAAGACTAACATACTCTGGCTAAGCACAGCCTAGCTAAATCTACATGTATACCACCAGGCTTTTGTTTCTAGAAATATAACTGTTTCTGTTGAACTAGTGGGAAGCAATCTAACTACTTCGAACTGCATAAAATTCCTCTTTCTACTGTTTGCCTATTTCTTATGTGGGCAAGTGGCAAAATGCAGCCAGCTGGGATCCAGGCAGGCTCCCTGGCTTGGCTACCAGTTACAAGATAGGCTGGTTTGGAGACTACCCTGCCAAAGTCTCTCCTAAGTCCCCTTTTCACCTTTGGTCTCTTTCAGCCGGCTCTTCCCTTTTGAACTCTTCAGACTCTTCATGCTCCCAGGTTTCCCAGACCCCTTCTAATTTCTAGGTCCTTCCCTATGGAAGCTCAGGGGTAGTGTTAGGAACCCTGGAGTCAAACTCCAACCAGCTGTGTGACCTTTGGCAAGTCTCTTCCTTTCTCGGGTTCTCAGTTTCCTTATCAAAATGAGAGGGTTCGACAAATGATACAACTGTGACAACACTGTGCACTTCTCCTGTCCACAATCTCCTTCCCATGCAGTTAGGGCCCTAAGTTAGGAGACTAAGAACCCAAGCTTTGGGCCAGGCCTCGGCTGACTCAATATGTGACCTTGAGCAAATAAAGTCTGGAAGGCTTCATTTTTTCATTTCTACAATGAGGACAGGTCTCTCTCTGCTGCCTGACTCACAGGGCTGTTAAAAAGTACCCCTTAGCGTCAACTAAAACAGCCAACTGTGGAAAGAGCCAGGGCTGTGCAGCAACTAAATAGTTGTGTGATCTTGGGCAAGTGCTCCAGTCTCTCTGACCCTCGATACACTATCTGCACAGTGGGGACTGCACTAGTGCCCACCACGCGGGGCTGATGGAAGGCCCAGAAGCTCCGATCGCGGCCGCCAAGTCCTTCCCTCTCCCCGCCCCCCGCCAGCCGGCCAGGGCGCACCTGCGCAGCTGCTGGATCTTGTCCCGGTAGCGGTCGTAGAAGGGGTTGGCCTCAAGCTCTGCACCGACCCCACTGCCCTCCGCGCCCCCAGATGGCCGGCCCGAGCCGAGGCGCACAGGGAACACGCGCAGCTGTGCGGGTGAAACGAACCCCAGGCTCAGGGCGCGGCTCCGCACCGCGCACAGGCCCCGGTAGAGCCCGGCCACCTGCAGGACGGCTGGGCCCGCGCCACCCGCCGCCGCCACCACAGCCGCCATGGCCGCCCCCGTGTCCTCCTCCTCTGGAGCGTCGGCCCCCGGCCCGCGCGTCCCCTCCATCGTCCTCCGGGTCTGCGGCGCCCGCGCTACGCCACCGTGGTTCCGCGCGCCCGAGGTTCCGGGTTCAGGAGATACGCCAGGTGAAGCGGTGAAGAGGGTGAAGGGTTGGGGACAGGGGATAGAAGGGGGATCGACGCTCCAGCCCCTGCGCTCTTGCCGCCCTGCGTGCGCCACGGCCCGCCTCCTCCCGGGAGCCGGCCCGGATTCACGCCCTCCCTCTCGAGACCAGCAGTCTCTGCGCGCTAATCCTCTGGAGAGCCGGCGGCACCTTAGGGTCTTCTCGGAGCTTGCTTCTTTTAAAATTCATTTGACACTCAAGTAGCAGTCTGTTCTTTTACTTCGAAGTTTTTTTCACCAGCCATCCTCACAGCTGCGGCTTCTCTTTACTGAGTTTTCTAGGTGCAGTAAACCTCATCGGATGCATATCCTTTGAGGCAGGCATTATCCTCCTTTTACACATGAGGAAGCTGAGGCTGAGGGTGTTATATTAAATGACTTCTCCAAGTTCTACCCAAGAGCCGACCTTTTTCATAATGGCAGCTGCTTCCAAAGTCTTTTTTCCCTCTGCTTCCTGACATCTAATTGCAGCTCTAGCCAAACTGAACTACTTCCTAGAGTCACCAGGAATTTCCCTTGACAAGTCTTTATTAAGGCTTTTTTGGATCCGTGGAATGCATTCTACCTCTTCCTCAACCCAGATGCCACTATCTTTTTCACCTCTGGAACTATGTGTGAGCTCCTGAGGTCAGGGACAGTGACATCCACATCTGTCTCACTGGTCCCAGCCTGAGTAGACCCTCTGTCAAGGCAGTCATTGGTTTGCATTGTGTGGAAACCTTAACCTAGGTCTTATCTGACTGAAACCCCACCTGAGGCAGGGACAGAGCCTCCAACCCTGCTCAATCAAACCTGTACTCATGAAGACCCACCGCTCTGTACTGGGAGCAATGTTGTGCTGGCCTGTACTGGCTCAGAATCATTGCACTTGTTCTCTCTGCATAGATCTGCACTGGCTGCCTCATCATCATCAGTTCCCATGTCAGCACCTCAAAGGAACCTTTATTGATGAACTTTCCCATCCTTTTTAAAAAGACTTTATTTTGCCCTATTATTTTACCCTACTTTATTCTCTTCATAGCAGTTATCACTATCTCAAATTCTTAAATCCTTGTTTACATCAACTCGAGATGCTTACATTCCAGTGCGGTGAGACAGACAATCAATATATGTTGGGTGATGATACATGCTATGCTGGGGGAAAAAAAAAAGCAGGCTAAGAGAGATGGAGGTAAGGGGACACTCGAGACCTAAAGGAAATGAGGGAATGATCTATATGAATATCTGAGAGAACAGCTTTCCAGGAAGGGGGAACAGCAAATGCAAACACCCTGAAGCAGGAGCATGTGTACTCTGCTTGTGGAACAGCAAGAAGGTTATCTATCTGAATGAGTGAGAGGGACAGCAGTAGAAATGAGACTAAGGAGGTATGGGAATGGTTGGTTAGATTGCTTAGGGATTTGGAGGGCTTGGTCAAGGATTGTGGCTTTAAATCTGAGTGAGATGGAAAGTCACTGTATGTATTTTGCACAGTAACATGATCTATTCTTAAAAGGATCATTCTGACTACTGTAACTCAATGGTGCCAAGGAGCCAAGCCAGGATCAGTGGTGCAACCTTCTGGGAGGCTGTCCTAGGCTTGATCAGGAAATGGCTTTCTAACTGAGCTGGTCATAAATGCCTCAGAAGATGGTAAGCAAGTCCCAGAGTCAAATGAACCCTGGGGGACTGGTTGCTGAGAAGGGAAGTTCTGCCCTCAGCACTCAAGCATCTGATGGGAGTTGGATGAGACAACTCTCCCAGTCTCTTCAAACTAGAGATGATGTAGTTCTGGGAAATCAACTGAAAGGACTATTTGCCTCAGAGTAGGGTTGACCACCTGGGAGGATAAGGAGGTGTTCAGTGGTGGAAATATGGGGAGAGGCAACTCCTAAGTGAAGGAGCAGCATGAGCCAAACTCTACAGGTGATTAAACAGGGTCTTTGGGGAATCTGGCATGACCAGAAGGAAAGGTATATGAAGGATGTGGAGAAAGATGAAGCTGGAAAGAGATGCAGGACCACACGGGGGGAAACTGATAATGTCTAGGAAACACTTGCCAGCACTTGTTGGAGAAACAAAAGAGAGATCATAGGAGCAAAAGAAAGAGGTTTTGACCAATTAGTTCCTCTGAGCAGTTTTTTACCTAACAACTTTGTCAGAAACTTCTTGAGGGCGGGCTGCACAATGTTCACTGCGCTCCCTACTCCACTCCCCACTGGAAAAGGTATCCAGAAATGGCTCCCTAACAACCAACAACATAAATATGAGCTCCTGAGTGTGAGGGCCCTTTCCTGGGGGCTGTTCTGTGAGTTCACCATAAGAAGTTGGGAACAGACGCTTCTGTGGTAGACCAGTCTTTGATGGAAGACAACTATATTCATGAGATGCCACCAGATGGAGTCCCTTCCTTCCATCAACTCAGAACCACTCCACAAGCACCACCCCTGCTCAGAACCTGGTGACTTCTTTATGGAACAATGGGGCATGGGCCTTCTAATGATTCCCATGAACAGATGAGTGCGCGAGTGCATTCTTTCCAGGGCCATAGGCCTGGTAACAGCTCAACCTTATGGATTCCCAAAAGGAAGTCCTGGGTCTTCCTGGCAGTAAGTACCCCTTCAGTCCTTTGAGTGTGGGGACAAACTTTCAGGAAAGACCTTTTGCATGGACGGGGTGGTGGCTGCCTGCATGGCGTGCTAAATAGTTAGACTTTTCTAGGAAACTAAAGATTCCTAGAAGGCAGAGATCATGTTCTGCCCAACCAGAAAAGATACATTGCTGTCCTTGTCAAGTGGTGAACTTTTAACTTCCTTAAGGGCCTTGCCTTAGTGAGGCTTCTCAGTTTGATTGATTGGATGGGTCCTGACCTGGGAGCCAGAAGGCCTGACTGACTGGGAAGGTCATGTCCCCTCTAGACCTAGTGTTCCTTGTCTGTATAAAGTTAAAGGCCTCTTAGGCTCCCTGCAAATCTAGCTTTGACTGAATAAGAAAATGATGAGGCAAGTGCTGAAGAGGGAGGGAAGGAATAGATGGATGAACAAATCAAGGAGGGGAATGAGAAACAGTTCAGGTCCCAGGCTAGAGCTGAGTCAGCTTGCCTCTTTTTCTTTCTTTCACTGCCTCAGTGTGGGGTCTCACTGTACTTTGGATTCCTGGGGCTGTGTTCTGTGATAACTGGTGGCTGTATTCTCCTTCTGTACTGGAAGAAGAACCTGTGGCAGGAGAAGTGTGCCCAGCAGTGGGTGGAAGTGATGAGAGCTGCCACCTTTGCTTATAGCCCATTGTTATATTGGATAAACAAGTGAAGGCACTATGGCATGAATGCAGCTGTCAACACAGGCCCTCCCCCAGCTGTTACCCAAACTCAGATTATAGTCCAGATTTCGGATTCTCTGTAGGAGGTGGACTCCTCTCAAAGCAGGTGTTATGCTGTCAGAGACAGCAGCCCCATTGCAGAGGCCCCTGTTCCCCTGCAACCTGCTCAGGTGGTCCCACAGCTCCCCTATCTAACCGGATGCTGCAGCACCCGACCAGATCCCCCATTCCCGATTCCCCTCTTTCAGGAGATAGCCTTTGCCTCACCCCTCCTTAACCTACCTCCCATGCTGAACCACTCTGCCTCCTACCCATTGGCCAACTGTCCTGAAAGGAATGTCCACTTCCATTCCGTTCCCACACTGGCCCATAGGGTGAACTGTTTCAATGCAAAGCCTTTTGCTTCAGGGTTGTATCCTCCTCTCACTGATGGTGGGAGCTTCAGGTACCAGGGGTATTAGTAGAAAATGGAGCTAACTTCAGGGAAGTGTATTGACACAAGAGGTCAGAGCCCATTTGGATGTTACATTATTAAAGATTTTTTAAAAGTTAAGAGTCTTTTGTGTCTCATTTGCTGTTAGGAGAGCAATGTCCTTCCCTGTTTAATGAGGGGCACAAGTCTCATCCATACAATGAGAATTAGAGATTGGCTTTGAAGAGACACATTGAACCAATACTTGTGGATGAGCTCAATTCCCTCCCTCCAGTATTTAAGCTCAAATGTGTGCAAGACCATGGGCTGGGTCCCCCAAGGCACTGTTCTGCAGGATGGGAAGTACAATTGCCACAAGAGTGACAGTTGCTGAGGGCACATGGCTATGGCAGTTCACTGGCCAAACAAGTCATGAGGCCCATGAACTGCATCACACTATAGGTCAAATGACTGATATCAATGATGGACTGATTTTTAGGTCGTTGTCTCTGTATATTATTTCTAATACCTGAACATTGCAAAATGGCTATCATGATTCTTCTCTACTGATGAAGGGACAGGTTTCAAGGGCATATGCCATTATAATTTTTTTCGTTGTTGAGCTGAGTTCTCCAGTTTACATCTGCCAGGCATTAAAGTTCCTGGTCTTTCTGCCATACCCCATGGCATCCCTTCCCTAATCATGTCTTGTTAAAACATACTTGATGAATGCTTTGGTGTGTGTAGAGTGTCATCAACTTGGTTTACAGATTGGCTTAGAGGAAGGGCTGGTGAGTACCTCCTAAAATTATACATAGAAATACATCCCTAGTATGTATCTTAAGACATCTATGGCTGCCTGTCATTCTATTACATGGGAATATTAATAATTTTTATACTTTCTGGAAATGGTCCTAAAAGGAGAGACAAAAATAATTATGAGCTATTTGGCCCTAGTTTAAAGATAAGAAAGTCTGCTTCTGTCACAGAAATTTCCCCCATTTACTTTGGAAATGAGAAAAACCACTCACCATATTTGATCTAAACTTTAAATGTAGACTTCCCTGAGAGGAAGGGCCAGTTTTTGCCTATTTTGTGGAGTGTGTGGTGTGTGTGTTAGATTGTGATTCTCAGAACTTAGTAAACGTGTAGTTAATTTTTTTTTTTCCTGTATGTTGGCTGAAGATATTAGGTCTAGCAACTGCAAAGAAAGTCCTAGCCCTATCTATATGACCTCTCTCTAGAATGGATTTTAAGTCTTTTTCTTTTTTAAAGGGTAGTTGGGACATTTTTTTTTTCCTTTTGTAAACATGATCCTATATACTTTTTTTCAGAATATAAAACAGGTCTGAGTGGATCTTCTCTGGTAGAACAGGGGCAGAGTTTCACTGCTACCTTACCTTGCCCCCTCTTCACCTTACCTGCTTCAACCCTGCAGGCGCCTAAAGTCCATGACCCATAGTCTTCACTTCTTCAGGCCCAATACTCTGATTGTAGAATACTACTTTGTGCCCACCATCTGTCAGCCCTTGCTTTCAAAGGAGGAAGGAATCCATAAACATAGGGATCAAAGCAGATTTTCTTTCTCTTAAGAACCAGGGGAGTGGGAGGAGGCTTTAGTAAGACACAATGAGAGAAAAAGGAAATATTTTATTTAGATAAATTAAAATGGTTGTTATCACTGATATGAAATAAATAAAGCTCAACTTGAGTCATGAAAACCTTGAATTCACTCCCTCAACAGAACCAAAATTGCTTATATGTTACCAAAATAGCTCCACTAGAATAAAGTAGATTTGCATTTCTTAATATGAGAAAACAAGGTAGGTTAGGTTCATATAACAAACAATACACGCTCTATAAAGTCTCAGGATACCCAAATGTGTTCTGGTTTGGTTATGAAAGAAACCACATCTAGTTGGTGTTGGTAAGCAAGCCAATGAGGTGTGCAGCAAACAAAAGCTGTCACTAAAAACAACTCAACAGGCCATTATGAGTATGAGCTCATCATAGTCAAAATCCCCAACTGTGACCGGCAGGACAAGCAAGGGGGGCTGTAGGGCTTATGTCCAGCAACTGCAAAGAAACAAAACTGCAGCAGAATGCAAAACAGCCAGCAGCAGGGGAAGGGTGTCCACTCCTCGCTTTGTTGCCTCAGACCCATTCCTGAGTGCCAGGTACTCTGCAGTCATCTTGAAGCCAGGCACTTTGTTCCTTTGGGTCTTCTCTTTCTACAGTACCTGTTTGCCTCTCTGACTTATGGGGAGGCTCTTTAAGTAAACATTATGCCAGACAGAAATATAAGGCAATAGAATAAGAGGATCAAGAAGTAGTGCTTTGGGAAACTAAGGAGAGAAGCAGTAGGAGCTGCCAGACTGAATAGGTAAAAGGATTTAAAATGAAAGCCAAACTCATACCACTACCCAATTTTTCTCACAGAGCTGAGAATGTGGCAGGTGAGTCTTGACTATAGCTAAACACAAGGCACAGGCTGGGTAAGTGAGGACAGCATACAGCTGTCAATCCCAAATTAACACCAAGTGATAGGTTTCTGGGGCTTGTAGGCTGGTGAGTCTGCTCCACTTGAACTAAAGTTGAGATACCTACCTCTGACTGGGAGACATGGTAGTTTCTCAGGCAGGATGAAAAGGTTATCACAGGCCTGAATGCAGTATGGGTTCCTCTGGCAGACTTGGCAGAGGAGGGGATGGCACTACCTATAGCTCAGGGGTGATGCTGGCAGACAAGCTTGAGGTGGGAAGAACAGAAGAGAAACTGAAAAAAAAACAGTTTTCTATGGATATAGCTGTTGGATATAAAAGAAAAGTACATACTACAAAGAGTTAAAAGAGTCCTGAAAGTATATGCCTATGAATAAGAACTTGAAACTAAAAAGGACAAGCTACATTACCCTCAAGTATATTTCATATAAATCAGTTATCAAAAAAATACCTTCCAGGTACAGACATACTATTTATGGTACAGTATATACAAACATAGCAGTATAATTCAATTTATTGCTAGAACTTTATTTGGTTGTTACAAAATCTGTAGGGGTGTATATATTAAAAAGGAGGAGGCATGGAAAGCAGCCAGAAAAGCAAAAAATTATCTTCAAGTTTCCTAAAGTGCCAGGCTAATTTTTACTATACTTTAACCTTTCCATGAAAGTGAAATAACATAGATGGGCAAGGGAAATGTTAAAGAAAAGCATTTTAAAAGGGAGAAACATAAGCAATAATGACAAGCAGACACATTCATTAGAAAAGACATTGTCTTGCTTTAACTGAATTTTAATACTTCTAGAAAAAAATTTAAGGTTAGCCAACACCAAGCTGAGTGTTATGTAAAGAAAAAAACCAACCTTTACACGTTTAAGGGTACTGGATTGCATTGGCTCACAGGTCAACTTGGACAATTAAATGAAATGAACTCTACTAGAGAAGTCGGTGCCATGAGAGCTTCTCTAGTTTCTCCCTGACTTGGCTTCAGCAAAGTTAAGTTTTGTACAAGTAAGTTTTCCTTTTGTGTTGCCCAAAGATTGCTTCTGGGAACAACAGAGCAAGTGTAACTCAACATACAGGTGACATGGAGGTACTATTCCTTCCAGTCCAGAGACCTGCTGTGCCAGGTCCACATAAGGGAGAAGTATTGCACTTGCTACCATCATATGAAGGCTCCTGCTGTAGTGCCAGCTAGTTTGGCATTCTGGACAGAAAGCCTCTATCTACTTCTGAGCTGATCTCTGTAAGGAAACTATGATTTCACACATTTCATTTTACAACTTTTTGGCCTTAGTCATCTCACCAAGAAATCTATCAGTGTTTTTGGTTAGCTCCCAGGTAAAATCTCAAGTTTCTTGTGTTAAAAGCAGATGTACCCCTTTCTTCTAATGCTCTGGGTGGCTAGTCTGAGTCAGTGACTAGGAACTTGCATTATGCCATTCAGGAATGGAGATGGTACTGAAGGCAGGAACTAGTTATAGCCTTAAGATAAGACTTGTGGTAGGTGGGTTGGGGAAGACAATCTAACTCACTTGAGGGAAAATGTAGCTTCCCCCTGGATAACTTTTTATGCTCATAAACCCTAAAGAGGATTAAAAATGAGAAAAATCCCCAAAAAGACTTCTCTGGTTCACAGGTTGTGATTCACTGAGGGAATAGGAATAAACACTCAGAATACAACTTTCTTAACCCTGGAGTTGGCACTGTTCCCACAGCATCCAGTCCCTGAATCAATGCCCCTGTCTGCAGGTTAAACCCCATGGCACCTCGGCCTTTGAGGGATGAGTTAAGTATATGTGAACATAGTTTCAGCTGCTACCCAGATCAGATAAGTGATTTTTAAATAAGTTCATCTGTTCACATCCTGCTCAAAATCATTCTTTCTACTTTCTACACAATATGCACAAATTTTCTTTCATTTTAAATATTTACAAACAGAAAAGGCCTATCTTTTAAAGATAAGACATTTTCTGAGTCTCTATAAAGTGCAGCTATTTAAGGCAAATTTATATGAAATATAAAAGGTGGTTTATTCTCTCTATATACATTTTCCAGTTTTAAAATATAAGGTCTCCTTCCCTCAAAAAAAAGGAAGGAGAAAAAAAGAGGGCTTTATAATTTCTTTTCCTGGCAATTTTAAAATGTAAGATATTACTGGTTTCAGGAAATCATAGATTTCTGAACATCAGATTATAAGTAAAATGGTTTTCTTTTTTAAAAAAATAACTTTTATATAGCTTTTCAAACAAGTTAGAAGGTGGCAATGTGTCTGCTACAATAGTTTGGAGGACTAGAGGGCTGATGTGTAAAAGGGTTGTTTTGTTATGTAAGTAGATTTTAGGTAGTCCAGGGTATACATCCATTCCTAAAATATGTCTGATGAGGCTAGACACCTAAAGCTACTCTTAGCTCCAGGAAGGAGTATCTTCCATCTCCATTGGAATCAAATGCTCTCAAGCTCTCTGGTTCTGACAAGGTAGAACCTAGGGAGTTCCAGATTTCCTGGTAGGTCAGCTTCCCATCCACATCCTGGCCAGTCTTGTGGAATAAATCCTGAAGATCTGTCAAAAAGGAATTATGAAAAATGTATGTGTCTATTATACAGAGAAATTCAGTTGAGAATAGGCTATTAAAGCATTGAAAAGAAAGCTACTTTGCAGATCTGTTTCTAGAAGGCAACACTTAGGATTTCACTAAATCAGAAAGACTAATTTTTGATCCTGTAAGAATGAGAGGAACGTTATATGACACCATCCCCCCAAAAGAGAAGCAGCGATAGGCAGCTGTGGGAAGAATGCATGACCTGACTTTCTCTCTGTCCAGGGTCTTCCCTCTAGATTCTCCAGATTTTAATCCGTTGAAGGAATACAGAGGCCTGTTTGATAGGAGCTAGTCTGTAAAACAGATGTATTGTGATATTTCTCACTGGATGACTGAGTGGAGACTGGAGGAATGTCTTGGATATTCATAAGCAGTAACACCACCAAAAATTCAAAGTTCTCTCAGTTTTGATAGGAAAACCAAAGCTCAAAAAGGAAAGTAACTTGCCTAAGTTCATGTAACTCTTATATGGATAGATATAGACTAGAGTAGTTTTCTTATTATCCACGGAACACTGTCTCTCTGGGTCCAGAAATTGAACAGCTCAAGACCCAGGGACTCAAGAATACAATGAGATGCCATTTCATAATTTCTTGGATGGCCGTCATCAAAAAGTGTTGGTTAGTATATGGAGAAAGTGGATCAAATTCTCATATATTGCTGATGAAAATGTAAAATGGTGCAGCTACTTTGGAAATAGTCTCTCAATAAGTTAAGTTACCAGCAATGTCCCAGTGATTCCATTCTTAGGCACATACTCAAGGGGGATGAAAACATAGTCTACAAAACCCTACACACTAATATTCACAGCAGCATTATTCCTAATAGTTCTAATGTGGAAACAATTCAAATCCTAATCAACTCATGAAGGATAAATAAAATGTGCTATGTCCGTACAATGGAATATTACTCAGCCAAAAAAAGGAATGAAGTACTGCTACATGCTACAATATGAATAGACCATGAAACCATTACACTAAAAGAAGCATACACAAGATCACATATTATGATTCCATTCATATGAATCGCTCCAAAAAGAGAGAGGAAGCTGGGGAATGATTGTTCAATGGGTATAGAGTTTCCATCTGGTGTGATAAAAATTTTGTGGAATTAGTTACTGGTGATGGTTGCATGGCTCTCTGAATATACTAAAAACCACTCAATTTCACAATTTAAAAGGGGACTGTTATAATTATGTGAATTTTATTTCAGTTAACAAAAGAAGAACCAGAAGAATATTTTTAAAAATTTTTAGTTGTAGCGTGCCTTCGTTTGTTTCATTTTTATGTGGTGCTAAGGATCAAACCCAGTGCCTCACACATGCTAGGCAAGTGCTCTGCCACTGAGCTACGGCCCCAGCCCCAAAGACTGTAGCTTTTCAAAGCTTCTCTTTTTCCACTCCCCACCACCCTGCCCCCTCCAACTTTCTTGTAGTTAAGAAACAGCAATGCCACCAGATGATCTGTATCTTTTACATTCCCAAGGCACTATTTCAGCCAACTGGGATTGGAGAATTTCTATCAATAGTTTAACACTTAAAAAAACTTCATTTTGTCCCCATAGTCAAATAAAAAATTTAGTCTCTAATGCTGAAGAAGGTCACCGAGGTTTATATGTCTTTAAAAATCTTTCTAAATTCTTTATATGTCTTTAAAAATCTTCCTAAATTCTTTTTTTTTCTTCTTCTTCATTTATTTAAGACTATACTTACATTCAATGAGCCTTATGCTGTTTGGAACCTTGAAAGAATGAAAATGTCCCAAAGGGAGGGAAAACCATTTCAGTGCAAGGTCCAGTCCAACAAGGAGTTCTTGTTAACAATTTACAAACAGAACCCTATTCTCACTCCTGTCATAGGCCCAGTTATGCAGCAAGCAAAACCTCAAAAGCTCTCTGAAAGCCAGAAAAGCAAGTGGGACACTTTTCCATGCCTGCCACCAAGTGGCTAGAGGAAAAAACTATTTTATATATATATAAAATACTTTTTTTTTTTGTGCCATTGAGTTTACATAACATGCTATGAATTTTGTAGCAGAATTCAAATAAAAACGATTGCTGCTTTGGGTCATTTCAAAAGTGTCTAAGGCCCATGTTGAAGACTGAAGTGTAAATGTTCAGACTGCTATTCCATAATCTGATCAGTCTTTCTCCCATTCATACTCATCAGTTCTTGATATAATAATGGAGAGCAGGGAGACAACTTATTTTGCCCTTAAATGCCACACTCTACCCTGCCCCCACCCTGAAAATAGGACAAAAAAAATCAGGGATAGGAAAAAATGAAGTGATCACATTTAAATGGTGATTTAAATCTTTAAGTGTTCTATGCGTTAAGTATTAATTGCAGTGTGTAGGTAACTCATTCATTTATTTAACATATATTTGTGTGTACCAGGAATTACACTAGAGGTTAGGGAGTGAATAAAGACATGGACTTTGTCCATGGAAGTTAAGTTTTATATCACCCAGGAAATCACAAGAGTGACATGTGCTAAACATGGGCAAACTCAAACAGCAGCATATAGGAGGAGGTCTTGAGAGGTATGTTTCCTGGTGGAATGGTATCTAAGTGAAAGTGAAGAGCAAGAGAAAGGTAGGTGGAAGGAATGGGTGATTTTCCAGGGAGTTGGCAAATGCAAAAAGGTCTTAACATAACAATGAGTAGAATATATTATTGGATATAATGCAAATATACTCTTCTATGAATTCTATACTTCCTGTTATTTATTTTGCTAATATTCAGAAAAAATATTTTTGGAGGGCCCTGAAAAACTGGGTCAATTTTTACTTTATTTTACTAATCTTACAGTATTGTATTTGCTTTTCTGCTGTCCACACTATACTATAATATCTTTGAGGCAAGAAAGTGACGGCACTGCTTACTATATGATCTAATGAGGTACTTAGTGAATGAATGAAGCTGTTAAGAAACAATGGAGAAACCAGATGGTATACTGGTTAAGAACGTAAGCTTTGGTGTTATACAGCTGCAGCTTGAATTCTGCCTTAACCAATTATTTGCTGTTCAGATTTAGGCAGTTTCCCTATCAGTAAAATGAGCGTAATGCATGAATACTTATGCTCACAGGATAGTCGTCAGGATTATATGACATGACACATATCAAGTGTCCACAGGAAGTACTCAATAAATATAAGATGTATTTTATCATATGTTAAAACATTAAGAAGTTATTACTTTAACATTCCCACAATTATCCCAAAGTACAAAAATTTACCTTCAATGCTAGAAATTCCTGGTAGGGAGATAGGCCTTAGTTGGGCAGCTTTCTCAATTTGGTCTCCAAGAAACTGTGAAAATTTTGGCGATGCTGATGGCTTTGATGTGAAACTCTGTACTTGTTCTGTAACAAACACATATGCTTTAGTATAATCAAATCTAACACCCAATTAAACTAGTATCAAAGGTCATATTTTAAGGGTAATTGTTATGCACATAATTTAAGAGAAATAGTTGAGAATTAAGTAGTATAGTGACTACGTGAAGTTAAAGGCTTGGATTGAGATGTCTATAGACAAGTGAAGGTGAATCAAGATTACATTTTAGTTTTCAAGTAGAAGTCCCACTGGAATATGTTATACAGGTTGAACATTCCTAATTAAAAAATCTGAAATGCTCTGAAATCTGAAATTTTTTTAATTTTTTATTTTATTTTAATTAAAAATCACAAATTTACATAGGACAATGTTGTTTGACTCATTCTGTTATTTTTTCCCTTCCCCCCCATGATCTCGCTGATAAGCGGATGAAATCTGAAATTTTTTAAGTGCCAACATAACAGAAGTAGAAGATTCCTCATGTGACCTCATATGATGGGTCACAGTCAAAATGAAGGTGTACTGGGCTAGGTGGTGCATGCCTGTAATCCCAGAGGATCAGGTGGCTGAGGCAGGAGGATTGTGAGTTCAAGGCCAGCCTCAACAATTTAGTGAGGCCCTAAGCAACTTAGTGAGACCCTGTCTCTAAATAAAATATAAAAGGTCTTGGGGATGTGGCTCAGTAGTTAAGCGCCCTTGGGTTCAATCCCCAGTACCAAAATATAGAAGGTGCATAAACATATTGCATAAGATTATTATCGGGCTGGGGATATAACTCTGTGGCAGAGTACTTGCCTAGCATATGTGAGGTCCTCAGTTCAAGCCCCCAAACTGCAAAAAACAAAACAATAGGGGGAAAAAAACAGTCTGCCCCCTCCCAACAGCTATCAGACTATATGTGTATAAGGTGCACATGAAATGTAATAAGTTTCATGTTGTGACTTGACTACCCATACCCAAGATACCTCATAATATATATGCAAATGTTCCAAAATCTGAAAATCTGAAACACTTCTAGTCCCAAACATTTTGGATAAGGGATATTTAAGCTATAATACAAGTTAGCATTATACATATTTAGATGGTAAGAGTTTAAGCAGCCAAGTGACAACAGCATAAAAGCTGGATGTTAAAGATCCGTTAACATTCTGGGAGATATGCAATAAGCCTGGTCTGGGATACATGCTACCAGGCAAGTTGGTGCTAAAAGAGTGTTACTATGAGATGATATAGCACCAAATATTAGGACAAGGCCTACCACTGTAGTTCTGTTTCCCACCAAAAGAATCCAAGGGGGGCTATATTGCTTTTCCAACCTGTTAGAGGAGGGGTCAAAGCCAACACTGTGTAGTGCCTTTGTTTTGTCCATAAAGGAGGTGAATGCATTTGCTAATATTAATTAGTTATGTTCCTACCCAACCAAAGTCAAGTGCCCTTCTAATCTAATTATTCTACCATTACATGTTCATGATTTTCAGAAGGACTAAAATTTATTTTTAAGTAAATTTTATACAGAAATGAAAAGTCCCATGAACAACATTTAGGGCTGGTTTAATATGTTGTGACAGTAACATTTTTGCCTATAATTGGATGCAGACAGCATGGAGAAGTCTATTTCCAGCTAAACATTACCCATTCTTCCCTTAATAGACCAGAGTACAAATCATGTACAAAATGGGCTTTTTCTAAATGAAAGCAAAGTGCATCAGCTTCATCTCGGTGCGCTCAGGCATCACTCACTGGGTTCGATCAGTGCTGCTGAAACACCTTTCCCACTCCCTGTGTGGGAGCAAGCTGCCCAAGCCTGCGTGAAATATTCAGAAGCCAGCCCAGTGCTCACCTTTGTCTGCAGTCTCTGGAGGCCTGTTGCTCTCAGGTTTGTTTGTGAGAGCACTAATCAGCTGCAGTTTCTCTCGTAGCTTGGATACCTGAGAATGTGGACTATCTTCCTTCTGCCCAAAACAGAAATTCAAACAAGGTTTAAGGTAGAAGTAAGACCTCGACTGAGTCTCCACTATGCTCCCTGACCCTCAGAAAGTTCCCTCTAAAGGCACTGAAGGAATGTCTGAACAAATACCAGGGACATCTTTGTTGTTCAGTGTTGATGTGTGTCTAGTGGGATTTGAGGCTAGACTATTAAGGCAACATTATGCTCCATATGATCTGATTTGCTGGGAACATTTGGCTGATGGGAGAAGGCATGCATGGTCAGCAGTAAAGAAAATGTACCCTTGCTCAGGTACCTGTGTGACACTCATTTCCTAAACGAGGAGGATATTGTTTTCTTGGAGCTATATCACACTAACTCAATAACTGTCCTAAATATCTCACACTACATTGTGACCAGACCACTTGAGTCAGAGCTTTATGCCCGAACCACCCTAAGCCCCTGCCCCCAAAACCAAATAACAAAACAATAACAAAACAGCTGAACACAAATAAACCAGAAGTATTCCCCTATACTTCCCTCTGGTTCCCCTATGGAGATGGTCACTAATAGCAAGAACTGTTAGAAACATAAAGAAGGAGCTATAATAGTTCTAATTCAAAGTCTTATTTGTTAAATCTTTTAAAAAGGTTTTCACCCTACACTTTGTTTTATTCCAAGGAAGACTTAGAGTGGCACATAAAAATAAATTATAAAAAGAAAAAAGTCTACCTTCTATAATGCTAGTTTCTGCTTATGCTACTGTGAAGAGAGGCTTGCCCTCATGTGTATTGGAATATTAGTTCATCTCACATTTCTTTTATTCAATATATATTTATTTTTCTCTCTTCTTTTGCTACTTCCCTGTTTATTTAGGTAATTCCAATATGAACCCATGTAATGAAAACAAGGTATTAAATGATTGAAGAATGGTAAGGACAAATTGTATCTGGTTAGGATGCTTAGATGAGGTAGGACAAAGGAACCATTAAAAACACAAGGGGTTCAAAAGTAAAGTCAAGAAATGTAGGTGAAAGTATGTGCTTGGTGTTGTGCTCTGGTATTTTCTGTTAAATGTGAACTATTGCTGAAACCACTACTACTTTCTAATAGTAAGCAACTGTTACCTTTTTGTGCTCAACACTTCTATCTGCCTCTTAAATTTTCTTATTCTCTAAGTATGGTTTAAAAATATTTGCAGAGGCAGAAAATTCAATAAGAGCCCAGCTTACGATGCATTAAAATGTTAAATATATGACTTTAGATGATATAAAAGTACTAAAGATGAAAAAATAAGATGGAAAGCATTACAACGAAAACTGCCTGCACTATGGTTCTACTCCAATTTCATTTCCTCTGAACTTCTCAAATGCAAGGTGCATCTCAGATGACACTAGTAATTTAGTAACAATCTTCCTGGCTTTTCCTTTATCTTAGCCCAGGACTTATAATATTAAACAACACTCTAATCAGAGAATGCTGCAATCAAATTTTCTTGGCAGAGGAGTGGATATCAAAGCATAGCATAGATTGCTTATTTTATCTTGACAATATGTCTGGGTAGAACAAAAAAGGGAAAGGTACACAGTGAAGGGAACTGGCTTACACTTAAGTGTACTAATGTATGAATGTATTAAGACTGTAATCTAAACATGGGAAATGATTTTGAGGCTAGACACCATTTTTAGATGATCTATATACCTTTGCCCTCCATCATTAGTATAGATAATGACTATCTTGGCTTAAGTATTTCCATAGGGAGCCTTCCTGATCTCTTAGAACTCCCTCAACATATCCTATATATTTCCTTTATAGCACTTATTATATTTGTGGTTAGTTATTTGTGCACTTCTGTGTTAAGTATTTTTTGACTGATGGACTTTGAGTTTTACTAGAATAAGGGTCACAAGTTTATCCTGCTCACTGTGGCCCTCCCAGCTTGGTATAAGATACACACCTGATACAATATTCATTTATTCAATAATGTTCTAACTAATTTACTAATTTCTTTGTCTTGAAGTTTTAGCAGTGAGAACAAAGTGCTACTTTTGAGAAGAAAGTAGCAAGTCACAAGAAGAGAGATGCTGACACATTTATTTTTACCTCATGATAAGCCTCCTGTTATTTACCTTTATGTTTTGGGCTTTTATGGTATCAGTACTGTTGGTAGCTTGATCCAAAGACTCTCTTTTCAGAATGGCAGCTCTATTACTTATCTTAGAGGACAAAAAGAACAAGAGGAAAAGAATAAAGATAAATAAACATTATAACCTGAATGACATCTAGTACTCTTTTAAAAAATTGGTCAAACTTACTTAAAGAGTTTCAGAACACTTTTAAGAGAAATGGCAGAGGAGTGGGAGAATGGGAAGAGTGAGGGAGGAAGGTTACTGAGAGACCAAGTGGAAACTGGTGCTTCTAGTTGTTTCAGTCACAAACTTTAAAGTATAAGAGGTGATAGAACTTTTACCCCAAGCTAGGCTGGGCAAGATGCCAACGGAAGAAGTAGTAGGACAGACTGATACTATTACCAATTTTCTGTTGTAGAGAAATGAAATGGGAAAGCAGAAACAATACAGGAAGTCTGAACGTATTAAGTTTTCACAATAAGCCTTGAAAACCTTCAAGGTATAACATTCATCAAATCATTCAAAGTTCTCAGCTCCTACTTAGATTAGCTGAGTTCAAACGGGCTTTAAAAATATAGGGCTCCTTTAATCTTCACACCTTTGTAGTAAATTACACACCTTCCCCAGGAAGGGGAGGTGGAGGCCAGGTCTTCCTTTTCCACCCTTCAAAGTCATATCCAGGCAACTTGCCAAGGCTCCACGGTGGTAGAGCCAGTTCAAACACTCCTTGCCATCTGCCAGGGTTTAACTTTATGTGTGGGCTTGCTTCCAGCTTTGGTGTTACTTGAATTTACAGTACAATTTCCTGTATTTGGTTTCATATTTTTATGTATGTCTATGTCTTTGCTGAATAAAATCTTGGGAAGGGCCTACAGATGTTCAGAAAATAATCTACAGGGATCCCAGTATAATGTATGAGAAAGGTAATTAAAGCAAAACAAACAAAAACTCAAACAAACCACATTCTATTCATTGAGAACATGAAAACTGCAGAGTCGGGGGCATCAGTGATTTAGTAGGTTACTTGGTTTCCTTATATGTAAAATGAGGGACTGTACTCAGTGACCTCATAAGTTAAGCTGGTCTGACCCGATCTGTTTAAATGGATTTCCTGACATTATATGCAAAAGGTTCCCTGAAACATGCAGAGAGAAGTAAGATAAATCTGAAAGCCAAATTCAGGCTTAAAGAAACTGCAAAAGATAGCCGGGCATGGTGGTGTACTCTGTAATCCCAGTGGCTAGGGAGGCTGAGGCCCTAAGTAACTCAGTGAGACCCTGTCTCTAAATAAAATACAAAAAAGGACTAGGGATGTGGCTCAGTGGTTGAGTGCCCCTGGATTCACTCCCCAGTACCAAAAAAAAAAAAAAAAAAAAGCAAAAGATTTTTAGTAACTGTCACTGTTCCTGCCTTTAATGACTTAGAAAAGATCAACATGACCTCCTTTGGAAGTATGTGTCAGAACTTCCCTACCAGATGGGGCACTGGGAACATAATAAACTTGTCATCTCTGCCAATAACTTGTGGTGAGGCTTGACAAACAACCTGACTCCTCCACACCTCCCTTTCCATATCTAGTCTAGCACTGCTGCACAGTTCACATCACAGAACAAGTGCAAAGACTAATGGAGACATGGACCAAGCATAGTACAAATGTGCAGCCTCTCAAATATGCCAGAAGACTGTGCTCAAAGGTGATGGAATGCCATCTAGGTACAAATAATACACAGTAAAACACAAACATGTCACAAAAGATCTGAAAAGGCTTACCATACTGGAGGTCTGGTTTGCTGTGTTTTCTACTTCACTCAGAGTAACCACATTGCTTTCTATCAGGTTGATTCTCTGAGTGAGATTACTGAGTGTTTCATTCATCCCCTCGAGTTTAAGATCACTCTGTTTCTGGTATGCCACTAGGGCACTGTTTACCTCCTCTAAAGAGTTATGAAGGTACAGGATGTCCTGGAGTGGAAATAAAGCAAGTTGCAGAATCCAGCTAAAGATGAATATTAGGTAAAGCAGAGGAGCAGCACCAAATAACCATTACTATGTCAAGTTACTGAAGTAAACTCCTTTTCCTGGTTGTGACCACCAATTGTCTGTCTCTGCTTTGTCCCTCCCACTCTAAATTGTTCCTAGTTAACTCCCTCTGAAATTGTTTGATCTCAGCTCAACAGGAGGGGAGGGGAAAGAGGACTACCTACATAATTCACTTTCTGGTCCTAGAAAGCAGAGCATTTGGGAATTAATTTCCCAATGTTTACCTCACCTGCTGGCAGGAAAGCCTGCTGGGTTATTAACTGAAAGTTCCATTAACCTAATTTATCAGTACAAAACTACCTTAGGAACAATACCAATTACTGAATTGGCTAGTAACAAAACCATAACAAGTAGTGCATTATTTAGTACAAGATTCAATTATTTTTATTGACATCCGTTAGAACTGATTGCTACTTAAAAAGGAATGATGACTATAGGTTTTAAAGGGCATTAAACTCAGGACAGAAATTCTTCTTAGTGAAGATTTCCTTTATTCTCCTTAATGTGATTCCGAACTCAATATTCCTTTTTCTCCCCTCTTGCCTTTCGTCTTCAGACTTTAGAAAATCCCGATTTTCAAGGATATGCTTCCTAACATTCTTAGAATTTACTGTAGCTTAAAATAGCCATCACTCTGGATTAATCTGCTATCCATCCATCTTTGACTTGCCCAGATTGCTATTTTTCATAGTTTCAGGATAATCTGGTTATCCTATGTCTTTCAAGATGTGAAAAGGAATTTACTCCACTGATTGACATGCAGGGGAAAAAGCAGAATGCTAAAACAGAGACAGGGCACATTCTGGATCCCAAGATTTCAACATGCATCCCTCTTGGCTTAGCTCTCTGGCAAGTGAACAGAAGTTAGATGTGCCTGCAGAGGCACCATGGAGCTAGGCCCAAACTCCTCAGGCCTCCACCCACAGCCCGTTGTGGTCCAGAAATCAAAAGTACCTGTTTCAAATTCTCACTGTGGGTTTTATTTTCAGGTTCTGATGTAGCTGAAGGTGATGGAATAATTTGGTTGCTTCCATTGGTCCCCTTTGAGAACTGCTGCTTCTGTTAACACAAAAGGAGGTTAGTGTAGGCAACAGTTATTAGGTCTATTTAACTATCTGGGAAGGTCCTGAACAGTCTAGCTTCCCCAGAGTGTACCCACAGATTAACCTATAGGCATTCCCTAAGAACCTACAGTGTGACTAGTCTTGGGCTAGGCTCTGAAGGCATTATGGACTTTTGGGGATGTTCAGCCTAACATATGGGCTGGAGCAATAGCACCCACATTGCCCCAAGAAATTGAGATCCTCCTAGTCTGCTTGTCAATCTCTTAATGGAATGAACTCCCTACAAAACCATTTCTCTGCTCCCTCATCACCATATACCCAGAGAAACTACATAATCACCAGAATATTCCTGTGACCAACTCAGTCTAAACCTGGGAGGGTGAGGTCACTTCACAGGCCTAAAGGGGATTGGATGTTATAAGAGTAGTCAGTCAGCCACATAACCACAGACCTCAGGTGTGGAGCATAACCAATGATCATGAACATTTTTAGTTTTTTCCTTGTAGCACATACCGAGATCTATGTTTGAGGGTCACCCCTTCCTTTCTGTTACCTCCCCAATGCCCTAGTCTCTCTGCAGAGACTGAAGTATACATGCTTATATACATGTTTTCCTATTAGTGGGAAAAACTGCACATCTTAATCATTCACAACCTATAACTATGACTTAGTATAAAGTATGTCAGTAGAAGGATTACTATTGGCAGCCATAGTAAAGTAAAGAGGCAGACTTATTTACAACAGAATGTAATTGGTGAAAGTAAATTGTTTTCCTTGAAATCTGACAACCTAGGCATTAATCAACTCTGGTTTTATGAGGGAAAAAAAAAAGCAACATTGAAGAGAAAAGGAGGGAAAACTATGGTTCTAGAAAGCAGGAATTTTTCAATTAGGAAAAAGTATTTTAGGAAATGATTAATTACTTGAAAACAAACTCAAGATAAAAGAACTGCTGAGTTAGAGGGGTTCTTATTATTATGGGTCAGAGAGTTCTTTAGTGGCAGATCCAACTAGAAGTCAATCGTCTGGACACCTAGATCAATGCTTTTTCCTTTGGGTTAGCCCCATTAAATAACAAGGATTTTTGTTTCCAAAGAAAATGAAAAATCCTCCCTGCTGAGTTCTCTGATAGAGCTCTGGTCTCCTTGGTACAAACTGCCCAATTTAAACTCAGAATTCTGAAGTTAGTAGAGAGCATGTGGGGCAGATCTAGAAATTAGTAGACAGGCTAGAGAACTTGCATGTGCTTTTAATACTCCTGCTTTCAAACAAGTAACTCATCTGTTTAGCAAGACATCAAGGGTCATGCCATCCTTTTTCACCCTTCATAAATCCTTCTTGGAGCTATTATCTGCTCAGTGATTAATTTTGGTCTCTGAATGACATATCCTAATTTGAAAACAATTCCTGGGCACTGCAGGGTCCTACTTCCATTTCAGCTATTTACTGCTGCATAACAAATCACCCCAAATTTTGTGGCTTAAAGTAGCAACAAACAACAATTTATTACTTCTCACAAGTCTGTGACTATGCTCAGCTGAGGTGGGAGGGGTGGTTCTGTTCTATGTGGTATGGAGTGAGATCACACATATGGCTGCATTTCATCAATAACAGGCTGGAGTTGGAACATCCAAGATGGCCTTTCATCCTCTAGATGACCTCTTCCCTTGGCCTCTCAGTGCTTGGGAGTTTAAGAGCCCTGCCCAAATTCCTGATGCTCAGAATAATGAGAAATAATAATTGAGGTGGTTTGTTACATAGCAATAAACTAGACAATTCTCCACATCCCTTTTGTTCTTTTCTGTTTTCCACTCTTCCCGTTCTATCCTCAGGAACTATGTTTTGTCATTGTCTCCTCCAGCGCCATGTTTGCAAAAGATTCGGCTTTCAATTCTATTTTCCTTAACTGCTTACTTTACAGAATGAGTACATATTGCTTATTAGATATTTTAGAAGGGTATGTAGAGAGGGCCTGTTCAGATCAGTGGAAAGTGGGCATCATGACTTATAGAGAAAAGGGTGAGAAGCATGTTGTCTTTCTGTAATATCTGCTGATCTCCTTACCATTTCACTTTGCAGCAATTCCATGGTTTCCTTGTGTTCATCCACAGTTTTCTGTATTGCCTCCACAGCTAGATGGACACTGTTTAAAGTATTGCCAATGGAAGCTACACTCTGGACAGAAATATGCAGGAATGTCATTTTTTTCCTTTTTAACAGCTCTATTAAGATATAACTGACATGTTATACATATTCAAAATGGTTTTGATTATTTTGACATAAATATACCAGTAAAACTTTTACCACAATCAAATCAAGAAACATTTATCACTCCCAGAAGTCTCTTCATGCCCTTCTATAATTCCTCCCATCCTCTATCCAGGCAACCACTGATACACTTTCTGTCACTGTATATCAGTTGCATTTCTAGAATGTTACATAAGAAGAACCAGTGAGTGAGTATACACTTTTATTTTCTTGTTGTCGATGGACCTTTATTTAATTTATTTATATGCGGTGCTTAGAATCGAACCCAGGGCCTCACACATGCTAGGCAAGCGCTCTACCCCTGAGCCACAACCCCAGCCCAAGTATACACTTTTAAAGTATAGCTTCTTTCACTCAGCATCGTTGAGATTCATTCATGTTGTAGCTACTCAGGATGCTGCATTTTATCGTATGGCTATATCAGTTTCTCTTCTGACCTGTTGATGGACATTTAGGTTGTTTTCAGTATTTGACTATTACAAATAAAGCTGTCATAAACTTTTGTGTATAAATTTTATGTCAACTTCTGTCTTAATCTCCCCTCATATGCTTTCTCATCATCACAATGCCTAGGAAGCAGATGGCTGATCATATGGCAGATCTATGCTTTAATTTCTGTAAAAAAACTGCCAAACCATCTTCTAAAATGGTTATGCCATTTTGCAGTTCCACCAGCAGTGTATGAGAATTCCCATTACTCCATATCCTCACTGAAACTGGTATCATCGGTTCTTTCAATTTTAGTCATTCTAATGGAAGTACAGTGGCATACTGTGATTTTAATTTACATTAAACACTAACTCAATGTAGATAAGTATTTTTAATTATTTCAAATATCTTCAAACTATGAATTCTCTAATATGTATAATTTCCTGTATATATAAATCAACAAATTTCCTCAGTTTAAAGAACTTTTACTAGAGAAAAATAAAATCTTTTCTAAAAAAAGATATTGGTTTATAAATGTGGGACCCAGAGATAAAATTCATCCACAAACTGATTCTATCAAGCCCTGCTGTGGGCGTGCAGATGGCCAAGTATAACACTGTGGACTGCCAATGGGTCAGGAGCAAATGATTTCTGAGCAAAAATGGGCAGGAACAATTTTTAGCTCTGAGAAACCCAGCATTGCAGAGATGAAAGAAAAAAATCCATTTCTGTAGAATCCTTTCAGCAACTATTGGGTAGAGTACATGGAGCAACTTATTTTGCTTTGATTAGGTCTAAGGAGCCCAAGTGTATAAGGGACATGATTCAGAAGCCATCTTTTTAAAAAGCCCTGTCCTAAGGGAACAGTCAAAGAATGTTATTCTTTGATGGGTTCTGGCCTTTTATAAAAACATTCTGACAATTTGTAGTATCATATTAGTATTTTTAACCAAGGTAATATTTTATCATACTGATACACAAGAATCCAAGAAAATAAGAGACAACATTTTCACCACTATAAAAAGCAATCACATGCCATCCATTGAAGTTAGGTAATTGAGATGACTTATGTTTCAAAATTGAGACACTTGTAAAAAAAAAAAAAAAAAAAAAAAAGCAGTGTCTAGCATTATCAATATAAGGATTTGCAAAGAGACAAGAGTAGAAGTCTCTAAGTTGGAAAGCTATGTAAGCTCTGTTGTTACAGGCATTCAAAGACACCTACTGTTAGAAAATCCTCACTGGCTGGATGTATGAGCCCAGCAGGATGCCTGAAGATAGTAAGCTCTTGTTTAGAGATTTTTTTAAAGAAAGCAGCTGACAGAACCATGTAAACTCTAAAATGAAACTCTGAAACTAGTATTGCCACCAACTGCAGAGAGCCTGGTACACAGTGGAGGAAGCTGCACAAATATTTGTTGAATTAATGAATATCAGAATAAGTCAGTCTCCTTTTTTAATGAAAGACTGCCAGAATTGCTTCTGTACTAATGCCTACAGAGACCTTTTTCCTACTTGGTCCCTGGGAATAATGGCAAGAATCTGGCTTCATCAAAGTTGTCCTTTCTATTTTTTTTTTTTTTTTAATGTTTAAAGTAGATCACCAGAACAGACAAGTTGCAAACTAAAGACTGAGCACATACTGATGCTGTGGCTATAAAACAGCAAGTTTTATTTTTGGTTCAGGAATTTCTTTCTGTTATTGAAACAACTTAAAAATTTATAAAGACTGACATATAACTGAATCAAACTTATCACATATGAACTTTTAAAAGTCAATGATCCTAAACTTAATACCCACTGTTTGGGGTTCTCTTACTCCTGAATTCTTTCTTCCATTTCCTGCTGCGGGGATATGTTCCTTATGTTCAATTAGGTACATTCTTTCCCCTTCCAACCCCCATCCAGTTCTAAGGATTCCTGAGTATCATCCATCCGGTTGTTTCTTGCCTCCTGCTCTAGGCCTGAATCTTAGGGACAAGTAAAGAGAAATTCTGAACTATTTGTTTGTATAGCCCCTAGAATCTATGCATATACTTACAAGTGAACTGTTTAGGGGATGTGTACATTTACCTTTATAAAATGTCAGACTGTTTCCCAAAGTGATTTTTTTTCAATTTAAACTCTCAGCAGGAATGTTTGCTTCACATCTTTAGCAACACTTGTTCCTTAAATTCTTACTTTTTGCTTTCCCTTAGGTCATTTTTTAAGGGAAAAAAAAAAAACCCAACTCTTGGCTATCTTTCCCTCTAGAGATGGCCCTCATTCTCCTTTGGATATGTACTTGATTTCCTAAATGTATCTGTCTGTGTCTCTAGAAACAAAAACAAAAACCAACTCTCTTTAAATCATGGAAAATAGCAGAGATTTAGGGCAATACTCATGAAAAATGGTCTGCTTTCATAAAGACAATGTGAATGAAAAATTGAAAAGGCAAGTATTGAAAAGCAAGACCATAGAAGCTAACATGAGTCCCGGCAGAGTAAATCTAGGACTTTGAAAGACAAGTCAAAAATGTGTGAACCCTATAAATCATCATTAAAGTAACATGTTGCAAATTAAAGGTCCAATTAACCAGATCAAAAGAAACTTTTCTGAATTCTGTAGAACACAATGATAACATTCTGTTATTGCCCTCTCTGAGCAGCTGATTTTAAATGCCAGACTTTCAAAGAAAACTTTTAAGAAGCTAGAATTCCAGCAGTAGGTAAATCTCAGTATTCATATAAAGCACTTACTTTCTGAAGTCCCTCTACAGTGGTAGGCAGGCTAATTAAGTCTGCAGCTGACTTAACATTGGCTTTAAGGTGGTTTACTGCAGAAATCAACAGAGAAATCTGGAAGGAAAAGGAAAAACAAACAATGAAAACAGAACTTGTAGATATGTTTCCTTCACAAACTATGTAGCTGATAAAGTCAAGGTACCCTTTCAGTTTGCAGGATTAAGGAACTTAAAGTACTGAGATTCAGGAGGTAGCAATAATACCCCTTCTTTCCCTGCCCAGTTTAAACTAGTGCCAAAGAGGGAAAGAGAAGTTATTATTCTTTATCCTAGGTCTGGCAGTTGTAAGGTCTAAAATCTTAAATTACCCAAAAGATGTAGTGATTACACACAATTCTTCAATAGTTAGACAAGAAGAAAGCCAATGATCAAGGACCACTTCAAGGTTTCATTTTGGTAAAATATAACATACTCAGTTATTTAACTGACTTTTGTTCCAGTCCATGTGGGAACATATTTTATAAAGTAAAAGCCCATAATTACAAAATATAGTCTATAGGAACTATAGCTTGACAATTTGAACAGCACTTTCAACTATTTAGGGATTTGGTTTTGGTTTAATAATGTGATTAATATTTCAAACTCAATAACTCAGCCAAAGCACTACATCGTACCCTGAAGGGGCTCAATAAATACTACTGACTCATTGACTGACTCAATAAATGTATTAAAATAGGAATTGAATCAAAATAAAATGTGGCTTTCCTTCTGCTACTTAGGGATAGAATTCTAAATAGCTGAACTTCTCTCTTGCATGGAGACTGGGAGAACCTTTATAACATTCAACCTCAGGCTACAGATAATATTCTAACAAGGCTTGCAGTATAGCTCAAAAAACTCTTCAAAGATTCTCAGATCCAAACTGCTTTCCCAATCCAAATTCTAGGATAAGAATGCAGATCTACCAACAGCAGTGGTATCAAGAATGGCCTCGTATAGTAACCACTGGTGTTTCTGCGCACTGCTATAGGCCAAGAACTGTGGCAGGCACCGAGGGATATTAGACAAAGCAGAAACACATTCTCTTATGATTCCTTCAACAGATGCTTGGCATCTTCTCTGTGCCCTACTTCAGGCAGAGGAGACAGTGGCAAATAAGATCATGGGGTTCTGCTCTCATGGAGTTTTTATCCCAACAGAAGGTGACAGAAAACAAGAGAATCACAAAGTATTTAGTACTATGCAAATAAGTTAAACAGAGCTTCTGCAGTGAGCAGCAGCTTGGTCTGGATAAGGGAAGTTCTTCCCAGTGAAGAACTTGGGAGTTCAGGTATTCAAGTTCTCATTTCCTTTCCCTTTAGGACAGATAAGTTCTGAGACCTGACCATTTTTCACTCACTTTAATGCAACAAATATTTATTAAGTCCTACTATATACCCATAGTGAAAAACACAGATGGCAGGGGATATTATGGTGCTTATGTATCAGTGCAAGGAGATAAACAATTTTATATTAGAAAGACAGCAGATGGTAGACAGCATTAGAAGAAAATTAAAATAAGGAGACCTGGTAAGAGTGACTGGATAGTTACTTTGGATCAAAAGTCAGAGAAGGCCTCTGCAGAAGGAATTTAAACTAAAATCTAAATAATAAAAAGGTATTAATTCTATAAAGATTGGATGAAGTACCCTTCAGGGTAGAGGGAATTGCCAGGAAAAAGTCCCATTACAGGAAAGAGCTCGACACAATTTACGACTAGAAAAAATGTCAGGCGGCAGGACCAAATAATGTGTGTGGGGGTGGGTTGGTGGGGGAGGTGAGGCCAAAGATGCAGGATCAGAACAAAGATATGGATTGTATTTGAGCTGTGATGGGAAGAGGTATTAAGCAGAATCATTTTATGACTGGAGATAACTTGCAGGAAGGACTATTGCTATTCTGTAGACATATGGAAACCAGAAAGAAGGCAATTTGAGCAGTCTAGGTAAGAGATAATGGTGATGTGAACTTCAGTGATAGCAGAGGTAGTGGCAGAAGTTGTAACTAACATGATCTGCTGGGAGCAGGTGAGGGAGAGAGAGGAATTAAGGAAAACTACCTCAAGAAGCTGAGAGAGGGCACATTAAAGAACTGATTAAACATTAAATGTGATATTGGGTAAAGTTCTGAAATATTAGGTGGGAAGGAATAGACTTTAATGAAGCCTGTCCTAACTCAGACTCTGATGAAAAAATTAAGTTTTATATACAAAAAAATAAAATGGGCATTCTTTCTAGCTTAGAGGGATTACAGTGGCATTAGGGAATGGGTAGGGAACAACAGCATGAATAGGCTCGGGGCACTTTTTCTTCATAGTACTTCTCAAGGTGATGACTTATTTGTGTGATTATTTGATTAAGGTTTCTCTTCTCTGCAAGACTGTAGGCTCCAGGTGATCAAGGACCATATCTGCTATATTTTCCACAATATGCTTGTCACAAAGACAAGAATTAGATAAGCATTTACTGAATAAATGGATGGCTGAGAATAAACACTCTGTGTTTAGGATGAACACAAAGGCGGCTAGTCCAAGCAGAGTAGGGAGAGAGGCCAGGAGGCAGGACATAAGACTAGGAAGTAAACTTATTTTTCTCATCAATATAGCATGCATAACAACAACTACTGCTTAACAACTGTATCTCAGAGGGATGTGTGAAGGTTCTAAAATATGTTTACAAATTATTTGATAGTCTTCCCCTTGAGTGTGTCCTGGACTAAAATGATTTCCTTTTAGTGAACAGAATAAAATGGAAGGAAGAATTGGCAGCTTTGGAAACGAGGTCATACATAAAAGACATTATGGCTTCCTCTCTTCTTGCTTGGATCACTCATTCTGGGAATGCTAGCTGCCATGTTGTGAGGACATGCAAACATCCCTAGGACAGTCACCCTCTTACCCTAGTTAGGCCTTCACATGTTGAAGTCCCAGATGACATCTTTGCTGCAACCTTAAGAGATGCTATCAAAACCACTCTGCTAAACTACTCTCCAGTTCCTGACTACAGAAATTCTGAGATAATGAGTGTTGGTGTTTTAAGCCACTAAGTTTTGGGATAACATGTAACCCAGCAACAGATGACTAATATAGGTTATGAGGACTGCATCACATATGTAACTAAAGCATAGTACCTTGTACAAACAAAACATCAAATAAGCAACAGTTCCTTAGTAATACTATTTAATGAGCACTTAAGTAATTCTCCATAAGGGTTCCAAAATAATTCAGACCACTCATCAACAACCTAACTCTAAAAACAAAAATACGAGAAATCTCAACCCACAAGGATAGATTCTCAGCAAGCTATTAACCTCTAAAGAGTAGCAATTACATTAAGAAGATTTTCACCAGGCCTTTAAGAAGATATGAATAATATTAAGATTTGAAAAAGACATAAAGAAAAAGGCATTCTCAGGCATTGTTCATGGGAGTATATATTGGAAAAGCTATGTTAGAAGGTTATCTAGGAATATCCTTCAAAATTTGAAATGGTCATATCTTTTATTTGACAATTTCTTTTCCTGAAAGCTATCCTGAATATTAGTGCTTGAGTATACAAAGATATATGCACAAGGATATTAAGGTCTTTCTTACATGTAACAGCAAAGTACTAGAACCATCTAAACATATATCACTAAGGATGTAGATACAAGCATTGAACAAAGCCAAGCTGTAGAACAACACATATCACAGGACCCCATTTATTCCATATACACATGCTAACCCATAAGCAAATTCATATTAAAAGCTGTTATGGTTTTCTAAATACATAGGAAAAGATGCAGCTCATATTATTGATAGTGGACAATTATAGGGGCAGGGAACACAAATATGTGTGTGTGTGTGTGTGTGTGTGTGTGTGTGTGTGTGTATGTGTTTGATAGATCAGGGTATAAACACATGGGAACTGAAGCAGAGAGTCTGTGTAGGAGTTCTATATGTATTTTATTATTTAAATCTTATATAAGAATATATTAACACATTATTTATGAGATTTTTAAAAAGACAAAAGATGAAAAATACACACACATGAAAAAGATACCACATAACTTTGGAAGGGATTTGATGGGTCTCCTTAGCTGCCCCTTTCTTCCATGCCCTATACTGGACCTTCTAAGATCATCTGAGCCTTCCAATCATAAAGAGAAAGAAGTGATTCCTTCTCCAAGTATGTTTTACTCAGTGCCCCACAGTCTGTATACAGTTGGCTCAAAACCAATTTGATAGGTAAGAACATAGTTACTCCAAATCCCTTATCAATTATGTGATTACCTTTTGGTCACCAGAAGGAACAATTCCTCCCCCTGACAACTGGCCTTCTAAAGCAACAACAAACTTCTCTGGGTAGAGTGATCTAGGCTCAAAACTATTTTCCCAGATTCCACAACATCCTGAGGTTATGACAGAACTAGTCAGAAGATCAGGAATGGTAATGGTCTTACAAAATGTCAGTGTGGTTATTTGGTAGGTGTCATTTCACCCAAAACCAGAGAAGTAGCTAGAAGCCAATGCAGGTAAAATTAGGTGAGGTACTGTTTCTCCTCTCTCTATACCACAAACACTCTAGGCCTAGGGTTTCAGTTGCATCACTAAAAGAGTATGCTCTGAAGAGCTGACCATCAGCTCTGCAGTTACCTAACAAACTTATGGCTTATTACTCACTTATTAGACCTGGATTGGGGCTGGGGTTGTGGCTCAATGGTAGAGCACTTGCCTGGCACGTGTGAGGGACTGTGTTTGAGCCTCAGCATAAAAATAAGTAAATAAAGGTATTGTATCTGTCTATATATATATATATATATATATATATAAATAAAGACCTGGATTACACATGGTCAGTAGTTGAGACTCAGCTATATCCCTGTAAATTAAAGGTTGGATTCCATGTTATAGCTTTCCTCTCTTCGGGGGACTAATGCCAAAATCTCTGGAAAATTATAGCAAAGCTATGTGTGTATCTGGAAAAGAGAGATGGGGGCACCTTCCCATTACTATCTCTGGAACTGCTCTGGCTTCTAATAGGTGCATTCTAGAATGTCAGATTTGATTCAAACATTAAAGAACTTATCACTAAGTCACATTTTGCAATCCGAAGAGTCTAAAAAGTTGAATTAAATAGAAACCATTAAAAAAATTCACATATTAGCCAAAAGATGAGTCATGACTTTTATGCATATTACATGACTTTTCATTAGCAAAATTAAAAATAGCCCCTGTAGATCATCTGCTTAATAGATCACTTTATACTATAAAGTAAAAAATGGTGTTCCTTTTTTTTTTGCTTTGGGGTTGAAATGAAGTGTTCTTTAAATAGTAAGAAAAAAGTTACTAAAATAATCATCAGGGTGAATGAGTATGAGCAGGAACCACCCCCTCAGGAGGTACCCAGCATCTTATCCTTTCAACTTTTATCTGTCAAGCACCTACTGAATCCTGAAATGCACATAAAGATGGGAGGCAGAATGGGAAATGGAAAAGAGGCTCTCAACACTTATTCTGATGTTAGTACTGCTATGCAGCTATGTGATCTTCTGCAATCTACTTAACCTCTTTGATCCTTAGTTTTCTTACCAGTAAAATGGAGATACCACTTTCTACTTTATAGGGCTATAGAAACAAAGAAAGAAGATCACAGATGTAGTGCTCTAATAGTGGTCTGCACAAAGAGAACACTCAATGAATGGCAGTTATCATTACCTGGTAACCTACCACGCCATCCTGGTAACCTACCACTGCCATCACCACCATCATTTTCATCATCATGCTTAAGACTCAGAGGACAGTGTATAACCTTCTATGCAATTATATACACATGTGAACAATCATCACATAAGTTATTTGGAACAGGTGCTTAAAGATATAGGGAGTACTACATAAGAGCACTCAAGGTTCTTCTTGATAATGATTCTTGTTGATGGATTTGAGCTCTGGCCTCTTTCCATCAAAATAAAGCTATAATGAATGACTAAAATTTCCTAAATACACCGTGTTTCTATTCATCTATTCTTTTGCACATAAAGTTCATTCTCAATAGTAATGGTAGTTATCGACTAGAAAAGTTGCAGCAAACACTGAACAAGTGAATGCTAAACCACTGCTCATAAGCGAAATACAGGGTTAGATTCCTGCCAGGCCTCTTGGTCACATTTTTATCAATGTGATCGCTATAATACATAATTTTGTTTTATGTGTGTTTTTGTTTAAAAATACCCTATTTAATGCATATTGTTGACTCGCTAACATTGAACTCACAGCAGCACTACAAGTCATGCTTGAAGGAAGCCTATGGCATACCATAGTCTCCTTGCATTTAAGAACACCAGAGCATTTTATCACTAGGCCTTGGGGGCATTGAAACAGTAAAATCACCGATAAAAAGTATAAAAATGTGAAAAATGTAGCAACAAATATACCATAAAAAAGATACTTGTTTACAGTATAAGACCTGAAATAAGAAGGCAGTGTGTTACATTGTTCAACCTCAGATGTAAACATGTGTACTGAGTGACTCAAATTTTTGCTTCTGTGAACATGTCAGTGAATGACTGCAAAAGCCTCACAAGTACAGACTTTAGGGTTACAAATAAATTTTAGCGAGTATGAAAATTTGCAAATATGGAATTACAAATTATGAGGATAAGCTGTACTAATATTTTTTTAGTTAAGTATCCTCTTCTCTTCCTGCAAAATTCACCTGGCCAATTCCTGTTTGTCCTTCAGGACTCAGCTCAACATCTTTAGGAAACCTCACCTAACCCCAGCCTCAGTTGACTATATACTTAAATATGCCCTTGCAGTACTCACTTGAAACTGTTTGTTGCTTATTAGGCTGTTTACAACTGTTTACACCTTCTAAAAAAATCTCTTTCACTTTTTTTGGTAAGACCCTTCAGGAAATAAATTACATCTTTTTGGTTTAAAATCTACTATGCTATGAATTTTGTGTCGCCCTAAAACTTACATGGTGAAACTTACTCCCTAATGTAGTGGCATTAATTGGTGTAGCCTCTGAGACATAATATGGGCTCCACCTTCATGAATGGAATTAGTGTCTTCACAGAAGAGGTCCAAAGTACTTTGTTTACCCTTTCTGACATGTGAGGACATAACAAGAAGGCGGCATGTATGAAGCAGAGAAATGAACATTCACTAGACATCAAACCTGCTGGTGCCTTAATTTTGAACTTCCCAGCCTCCAGAACTGTGAACAATAAGTTGTTGTTGTTTATGTTGTTTATAATATAGTTACCTAGGTATTTTGTTAGAGTAACCTGAATGAATGAAACTAGAATCCAAGACTTAGCTCCATAAAAGCAGCTCAGTAAACAGTTGTGGAATTAATAAACTTCAAAGAAAGTGGAGATTCCCCATAATGGTCAAGAAGGAATGGGTGTAAATTCAGAGAATTTTATGAATAAAACAAAAATGTAAAGGACATTTCAACTGCTAGTTTAAAGATTTTTCAAGGGAAAGTAAGATTTTAAGTTTTTCAAACTGATGGCTTTTGTTTTAAAAACTGCATTAACTTCAACTTACATTGTGGTAAGGACAGTGCTTTGTTAAGTGATAAAATACATTTTCCTGTTGTTTAAGTCACTTTGAATTACTTTAAAAAATGCCACTAAAAGCATCTTAATGGACGGAGTTACTTTTAGATATAGAAACATAGTTAAATATTAATTTTATTTTTATACTTATTTTGGTTTAGGGCAAATGCCTCTTACTTGAATGGACCATCATAGAGAGATGCATAGCACTAATTTTAGAAAAACAGTCAGAGTGCTGAGCTCCCTTTGGAAACAACATGAAGCTCCACTTCACCATCACCCATCCACTGTTTGGGCCCATGCCAGCAAAGAATTGCTGTTAGGCTGGCTTCATTAGTCACTCCCAGTATCACTGAAGGTATACTGAAGTTAAGATGGAAAAGGCTGAAGTTTAATCTTCCCCAGTTTCATATATAAAAACCCCAGGACTGAAGTAAACTTCTCTATATACCTGTCTTCCCAGGTACTTTTTGCATTAAAAATCATGGCCAGGTCAGAAATAAAAGTGATTCTTTTGTGTCCAGATTCCTGGTTAAAGAGAATTTGGAAATCAAAATATATTCCAAAGATGTGAAAAATCCATGTCTTCTCACACTAAGAATCAATTCCCCTTTGATTCTTCCTATAATGTCATTTATAAGGAGATGAGAAATAGCTCATGTTGCTTTTTCAGGTTAAACAATCTCTTTCTCATCTCAGAATAGTTAACTCCATGACTGGCTACTGGAATTGACAGATTGCCTCAGGAGAGATGCTAATTATCTCACAGGGTTTCAGTGTAGTCTACTTTCACCTGATGTAATCTCTGGCCAAACTGCTCATTTTCTGTGTGAACATAAGCAAGGCCACAGTTTATCCTATTCTTTTTGCATGAAAGGAGTGAATACCTGCTTGTCCCTAATTACTAAGAGTCCAAGGATAAATGGCAACTAGTAAATAGTAGGTGCTATAGCCTATCAACTATTTCACAAATAATTTAAAAAAATAGAATTGAATAGGAAATAACACACCGTAAGGCATCATATGTATTTAGGGTGTGTCGTTTTCAGAAACATTTATCAGTTACATATAGTGTCTTAAGACCATTTTCTGTTGCTACAACTGAACACCAGAGACTGAGTAATTTAAAAAGAATAGGGGTTCATGGTTCTGGAGGGCTGGAAAGCCCAAGAGCATGGAACTAGTGTCTGGTGAGGGCCTTCTTGCTGCATGGTAACATAATGGAGGACATCAAATGAACATGATGAAATAAAAACGGTGTGCCAGCTTAGGTCTCTCTTCCTCTTCTTATTATATGATCATCAGGGGCTCTATTCTCATGGCCTCATTTAATTCTAATTACCTCTCCAAAAGCGTAACTCCATATACAATTAACACTGAATATGGTGATTAAGTTTCCAGTGCACAAACTACTGAAGGACATACTCAAACTACGGCACATGTGTATGTACGTGTTTACTGAGCAATGATGTAAAACAATCCTTACTGTGGGTTCCAGGCAAAAGTTTGGAAGCCATGTGGTGCCCAGGCCATTGATCTTTGGTACTAAGTACTGAACTACTTGGCTCCTGACTACTCGTGAAAGGTGTAGCTTCAGAAATAATCTCAAGTACTTCTTCTAGTACAGTACTCTCTTCCACAGCAAATTCCCTCTGTTTGGCTCATTCTGACCTTTGTGACTCCCCTCTAAAGGAAAGAACATACTCTTAGTTCCACAAAGATGACACACCTATTTTTAGGCATTTTGCCTATTCACGCTAAACAATCTCATTCTTATCTCAGAATAGTTAACTGCATGATTGGCTACTGGAATCCTCAGGAGAGATGCTAATTATCTCTCAGGGTTTCAGTGTAGTCTGCTTTCACCTGATATGATCTCTGGTCAAACTGCTCATTTTTAGTTTTAATTCATTTGTTACTTGAGTTTCCTTTTCAATGACTACATCTTTCCTAAATAAACTGAATAAACTACAGAGAGGGGCTATAGTTACCCAGTGGCAATAATAGCTTCTTAAATATATGAAACGCACAGTCAACATCCTTAGAATAAGTCCTTTTTCTCTAGCACATTCCTTCTTTTGGAAGTAAGGTCTACTGAGCCAACTTACTGGAAAAGTATATTCTAGATTTGCTTGCCCGGTCAAAGTTTTTAGCTAACTTTACTACCTGCTCCTAAGTTGGTCTAGAATGATTACCATTAGTTACAATTTCCAGATTTGGTTTAGCATAGTATATAGCACTACACCCCAAGGCTGCAACTGTTAAGTTTATTAACTCTATTAAATGAAATAAAGCTCTACTAAAAATAAGTTACCCATTTTTCTTGGGAGTTGGATGACATTCCTTTTTTATTTATACCTATACTGCCTCATAGGAAAAGCCAACTCAACAATTTCTAACTCCCTTTACACTGCTCTAACTTGGAGGAACTCTGTTCATTTACAGAAAGGGTTAACATTTTAAATATTTGGTAAATACATAACTAATATGTATTTTAATGTATTGGGATCATACTATGCAAAACCTCAATTTAAAAAGTCAAACAACCTGAAGTGAATTTTCTATTCCCTCAGAGTTAATACAGAAATAAAATCACTGCTACCTGCTTATTCATTTCTGTGATGTTGAGCCAGACATCGCTCAAGCCCAGCTCTCCAGATTCAATCTTCTCAAGTTGTTTCTGTTCGTTGAGTAGTTCTTCATTAAGTTTGGGGATTTCTTGGAATGAGCTTTTCTGATTAGATTCCACTAAAAGGAAAAAAAACAAAAACCAAAAAAACATAAATAGACCCAGGTTTCCCTCATGATCCCAGGATGAAAAAAAATAGCCACACAGTTGGAAAGATGATGAATTAATAAAAATTAACTCTGGGATGATAATGATCAAATTCATATCTACCAACTACACTGTTATTTTATTTACATAAATGCATATCTTTAACACTAAGCCCCCATTTTAACTGGAGCTATTTCACTACTGGCATTGCAGTTTTTAATAGTCAGGTGGCTAAAAAATTTAAAAAAAAATCATGAGCAGAGGAGTTAGATTTGAAACTCTGTAACTTCTTATGGTTTTGAGCAAATTATTAACATTCTTTGAACTCAGTTTTCTCTTTTGTAATACAGTGATAAGATGTACTTCCCTGGATTGTTAGAATTAAGTGAGAGAATGGATATAAAGCACTTAACACAACTGGCCAAGCATACAAGAAGAGATACATAAATGTTAAACACTGACCAGTTCAGTTAAGGAGTTTTTCAATTACTCAATGAAGATTTATAAAGCTTACTCCATTAATGCTCAAGTGATAGCAAATAAGTTTTATTTTTAAATGCTTAAATCTATTTTTCTATTTTAAATCAGTCAACTGCAAGGGGTATTATTACTTTTCAAAAACTGTTATGTGGACTGAGGTTTTCAATATTTTTCATAAATAGCAAAGTGTTTTCTAAAATCTGACATCAACCTGAAAGCTCCAGATGAAGTAGAAGATAAAGGACATGATAGGTGAAGTACAGGGTGATATTTGGTCTTTTCCTTAGGAAACACTCTCTCCTGAATGGTTGAGAGGTTTATCAGCCTGAAGGCAGAGGCCTGACAGAGTGCTTTCTCTTCTTTAAAAAGCATTCTTCCTTCTAATGGAAAATAAAATATTGATAATGGTTGGTCCACCAGAATAAAACATACATTTTTTTTTTAAGTCACAAACCACCTGATGGTTATCACATACTTTCTTTTAAACCAAAAACAGATACAAAGTACCAATACAAAACAATTTACTAAAATGTAAACTCCAAGGTTAGATCTTTTTCTGTGTGCTCTGCACTTAGAATACATCTGGCATGGGCTGGGGTTGTGGTTCAGTGGTAGAGTGCTTGCCTAGCATGTGTGCGGCATTGGGTTCGATCCTTAGCACCACATAAAAATAAATAGAAATAAAGGTATTGAGAAAAAAAAGAGAGAGTCAACTCTTAAAAATACACCTGGCACATTTCAGGCACTCCACTGTGTCTATTCTACCTCTTCAATCTAATAAAGAAAACTTCAACAAATAAAACTTCCAGGGGGTGGGGATATAGCTCAGTTGGTAGAGAGCTTGCCTTGCAAGCACAAGGCCCTGGGTTCAATCCCCAGCACATACACACACACACACACACACACACACACACACACAAAACAAAAACAACAACAACAAAAAACTTCCAAACAAACATACTTAACAACAAAAACTCCCACAAAAAACTGAGGGTGGTAGTAGATATTTCATACAAGCCCAATATAGGAATATTTAGAATAATGAAATTAGGTATTTTAATTTATCTTTCAAAAATACTTGCCAAAGGATTTTAAGTAACAGACTTTCCTAAGTACCTTTAATGTGGCATTTGATTTACACATGGTTTGTAGGAATACATCCATCTCATATAGTAAGAATATTTTACTATTTAGTCTAAACTAATGAAGCATGTTACTGAATTTCTTATTCATTTTCAGTAAGATTGTAAAGAAAAACCCATCCATGAATGTTCATATTCAGGTGGTTGAAAATTCCAAAGAAGGTGAGTTTTCTTTTTTTTTCTGAAGTCTGTATGCATTAAGGAGTTAGAAGTGGAACAGAAAATAATACAAACACATAACAACCTGGATTACAACTATTAACTAACAAATATATAAAAATGTAAGTCCTGAAAATACTGTATCCTGAGGCTTGTTGGAATCAAGAGGGAATCATAATCATTACCTGATTTGGGCTTTTTAGGAGATACAAGCTAAGCAGACATACATTTACTACATAAGTGGGAGGAAGTGTAACGAACAAAAAAACTTATAATTACTAATTCATGTTCTTTCAACATGGAAAGCTACTCATTTAAAATCTAATATGGGGGCTGGGGGTATAGCTCAGTTGGTAGAATGCTTGCCTCACAAGCACAAGGCCCAGGGTTCAATCCCCAGCACTGCAAAAAAACAAAATTAAAATAAAATTTAATATGTTAATTTTCAAAAGAATTTACCCAGTTGATTTTTTAATATATAAGATTAGGAGATGGAAATTTCTGCACATACTTTCAAGCAGAACATACATAATGCTGACAGCAATATTTTTTATTTATACAACGCTACAATTTGCAATAAACTTTGTGTAACCATTATCAAACAACTTGTTATTGAACATCTACCATGAGCCAGTCTTGCACTTGGCACCACTGTATACAAAAGACCCTTTAGTTCTTGATCTAGAGGGGAAGTGAGGCATGGATTACTACATAGTGTGAACAATGCTGTAAGAGAGGAATGCCCAAAGTGCTTTGGTGGCACAAATACATTTTTTATGTGAAAATGAAGACTCAGAAGGAATAAGTGACTTGTTTAAATTTTACAGCCAGTAATGAGAAACCAGGATTCAAACACAATTTCTGTTCCAAGGGTCAGTACTCTTTCGAGTATACTCCAGAGGTCACAGACACATCCTAATGCCCTCATTAGCATTAGATTATTTTTGAGGTCTATATACTAAATATCAAGCCACTACTTGCCTGTATAGCCAGAAAAGGAGATACCTAACACATTAATACTATCCTTCTCTTCCAAATTCTTTCCCTTTATGCTAATGTTTCACACTTGAGTGACAAAGGAGGATGGCTGGGAACAGAATTTTTCTTGGAATAACTGTGGAGGTCTTTCAAAGTACCTGCTTCTGGAAAAAGGACACTGAGCCAAGAGTTTTAAGGTCAGCCAGTACTTTTAACTCAAGGATCAAGTTATTCCTTGACCACAAAGGAAAATGCCAAGCCTATCTGTTTTGCTATTTCAGATATTTTAGCAATCCCACTTCCTTACCTCACAAGCACTTTGGGAAATTTATTGAAATAAAGAATGAGGTGCTCTGAATTTCTCAAAAAAGTATTAAATCCAGGTAAGATGGTGATCTTATTCAAGTCAGTGAATTCCACTGTCTCCTTGAAAACTAATAAGTAAATTAACTTATTGAAACATATTTAAAGTAGAAGCATAATTCAAAGAAAGATTATTTAAGCTTCATAAGAGTGACCCCATTTAGTCAGGATACCATAGGTAATTGGTTTGAAACCACAGATAATTGGTTTTCACAAAAAAACTCTTGGGCAAGCAGTCTACAATAGTCTAGCCTATGGATTGACTGCCCTAGGCCCCAACCTCTTCTCTATCCTCTCTCGGGAAGTCCTGCTTTCAGATATTGAAGTGATGGCATTTCTGTTGTAGCAAATCAAAGACATCAAAAGAGGTGGATTGCTAAATCCACATCTGCTTCACTTAGCTGGCTGACAAATGTAGGCAGGATCCCAGGGGAATGTTGCTCACTGTGAGAAAGCCAGCTCCAGGGTCCAGGGTACAATTCTTGGCATCTCCTAAATACACTATTTCCAGAGATTGGGATTAACAAGTGTTCACTAAATGTTGACTAATTTACTGTCAGGCCTACCATATGCCCTGTATTCTCCAAACTAAGAAATTCCCTGAAAAGCTCAGCTAAGGTATAAGTTACCTTGGGTATCTTACAAATAAGAGACATAGAGTAGTTAGAGAAAGGAATCCCTAGAGGGCAGAACTGAGTAATGTTTTGACATGTATAAATATATAATTGCAATACATGATCAAAACAAGCTGTGGCACAAGCCTATGAAGTCCAATTATGGAGAGATGAAGGTACAGAGAGTAGTGTTCAGTGGTTACTTATGGTTAAACACTGTTTCTGAGAACCTTGTTTCCAATTTCTGATTACTACTTACATATAAAGAAAACACTGGCCTTAGAAACACTTTGCAATACTTCAAGGACAACCATTAAGCCAGAAAACAAACAAACAAACAAAAAACAACAAAACAAAACAAAACAAACATAGGGTATAACTCTCATTCTTTCTTCTATTATTCAACTAGTTGATAAAACATATAGGTCAGGATGATATTGGCAGAAAATTGTGGTTTTACCCAATGGATTCCCTGAATCTGAAGAAAACCACAGTGAGCATTTGAACATTTTTTCCCAAGAACATCACTAGACACATAACTAGCACACTAAGGGTTAGCTGTCCTTAGATCAGGTTTCAGAACTTGAGTAACTGCAGGCAGCAAAGAGAAGTTGGGGTGAAGGAAAGGTCAGATGTTGTGATCACTTAGGCTTAAGATAGGAATAAGAACTCTAATTCCAGTTCTGAAGCCAGTTTTCTTTGTGACCTTGAGAAAGACCGATCAGTTTCCCAGTGTGCTAATACTATCAAGATTAGGTATTTGCGCTTAAGTTTAGATTAATTCCTTAGTTTAGAAAATTAACCCATGAAATCTAGAACCAAAACTTTCACTGTTGCTAAACAAAGATACTGAGGTTAAATATGGTGGAAGTTACCATGCAAACACATCTTAAAGAAAAAATAATTTGAATGTGTAAAATACAACTTCACAAGTAGAATATATTAATGCTTGGTAATTTGAAAAGTCTCCTAAACCTTGACACTCATTCATGAGACATGTATTTCTGCCAGCTGTATATTGTTCAAGGTAGGCACTATTGTTACTGCAAGCTCTTCATGAATACGTAATTTAATTCAAAGAATCACAAAGGTTTCCTAAAACTTTAGAATGATAACACTCATTATCACTGGTATTTGAAGTCTTTTCCTTAAAACAGAATGTCATTACAACAAGCATAGATAAAGAAAGAAATCTGCTAGTTTTTGCTCTATGCTTGAACACTGATAAATATGCAGAAAACCAGCTCTTCTAATACTTCTACTAAACTTCTCTTGGATTATTGACTAAAGTTAACATCAAAGAAATCTATGGGCATTTGGAGAAATGTGTGTAGACTTAAACAACCACTGACAACAGTGATTCAGTATACTAGTGGTTATATACATGAACCTGGACAGCAAGGGGGCAAGAGGACCAGGTACAAATGTCAGCTCTGCTACACTTAATCATTGAACAAGTTACTTAATCTTTCTAAGCCTCTTTGCTTTTAAGAGCACATTAAAAATAAAAATGATACTTATTGCATAGGGCTGTTTTGAGAATAAAATGATTTATTTGTGACATGGCATACAGTAGGCATTCCTTAAATGTCAATTATTATCATTGCTCATTCCTGTGTTTCTACATGTTTTTTCTTAAGGGAAAATCATTTGACATAAACACCTACACTCCTCCTCAACTGGTCCTATAAGGTGGAAGGAAAGAGCTTTCTACTGCCACTTCATTTAGTGAAGTTTAAGTCACAGGCAGAGATCAACCAAGGCTCAAAGCTGCTCTTCTTCCCTTCTGTATTCTAATCAACTGCAATGTATTTCAGATGCTACTTGACCTGGTGGTGCATAGTACTGTCTTTAGTTTATGGGTTTAAAAAGAAATAATTGGGCAGGTGTAATCCCAACAATCTGGGAGACAGGAGAATTGTAAATTTGAGGCCAATCTCAGCAACTTAATGAGACCCCACTTCAAAATAAAAAATAAAAAAGGACTGGGGATGTAGCTCAGTGGTAAAGTATTCCTGGGTTTAATCCCCAGTTTCTCCCCCCAAAACCAAAAAACAATTATTATAAACATTCAAGTTGACAGTTGAAAAAGTGTATAAACATGCTAAAAAGAATGTACAATTGTTTTACCAGAGTGGGCAAAACTCTTAATACAGCTTGATCCAATTTGTCCTTGAATCTGGAAAAGAGTTTGAGGTTAAGTTCAGAAAAGGGTGACCACTTACTTGTTCTAAATCTTTCTTTGAGGGTATCTAGATCCTCCTTCAGAGCAACTTGCATCCACACCAAGCCAACACAGGCAACGACACAGGCCGCGAGGATGACAAAAGCACAGAGAGGGTAACAGATCTTGCAGCATCGTAAGTAGTCTCCCCTGTCATAAAAACACTGCTATCAACATCAATTCAGGCAAGAGGTCTTTGGAGAAAAGCTTAGTAAGAAAAGTGTAAAACCAGTAGTTCTCTTCAATTATTACTGCACTGTAATTTACCTATTTTTCTTTCTTAGATTTATGTTCACTCACTCCAGGGGACCTTGTTTCAGTTTATTGAAACTTCACAAACTTTTAACAAGTTTTACTGCAAATGGAATGAAAGAAATAGGATCTGTAGGGTTAAGTGGACACCTGGTGTGCTCTAGTTTATTGGCTCAGAAGGAAGGAAACAGAAATAGGCTAGATTTCACACCAAACTCATCCATACCTCAAGGTCTAAACTAACCCAGTAAGGTAACTATTCCAAAATTAACCCATCATTAAACCTTCATAACCCAAACACAAGATTAAGTACCAAATCTGACAAAGTCACTAGAAACCAAACTCTTCTTTAACAAAATAAAGAAAGGTAGACATTCTAAAGAAGCACACAAAGGATCCAATCTCTTCTGGCACACCAAATTTCTGCCTAGCTCTTGCCTCCATATCCTCAGCAGAATCTCCTTTTCTTTTAGTGTGCCTTCTAACAGGATCCAAGGGTACCTTTGCGTTTCCCTTTAGCCCTTTCCTAGATTCAGCTCCAATTTCCAACACGCTCAAAGTGCACTACTTGTTCAGTAACTGCCCCAACTATATAGTTTGGGGAAAAGTTGTTTTCTCATCCTTCATCCTCTATCTTCTCTCAAGTCTCATACTTTCTATAGTATATCCCTCACGATATTCCACCGTCACCAAGATTTAGACTCACCATGAGTACAAAGAACAGTCAGCAGTTGGAAGGTCCTAGACTCTCCTACATTTTTTATTTAAAGGCCTAATTCCAAAAGTTTCTCTGCCCCTCTATTCTTAGCCTCTTTAAGTCTTCCAGGGCTCTTGGCACATTCCCCAACTCCACATCTTCATCCTATACTTGGGGCTCTTCTTTCAATACCTAAAGACTGACCTCCAACTTATCCTTCATTCAGGATCTGAACACCCTTTCTCCCTCTTTGTTTTCCAAGGTTTATCTTCTTTTTTCTTCCTATGAACTTCCTTCTCCTTCCCACTGATTTGCCCCATTGGTAGTACAAGGAGATGGCTCTTACCCATCCCTCATCACAGCATTACTCACTTGACAAAGCGAGAGCGATTTCCAACAACACCGAATTCTTCTTCCTCCTCTGAGCTGGAATCGGAGTCCGAGTCAGGAGGCTCAGTGCGAAGCAGGCGGTGGCTGCTTGAGCCTTTCTTGGGCTTCTTTCTACGGCTGTCCCCAGACAAACCGATCAATGCATTAAGCTCTTTGCGCTTTTTCATCTTCTTGTGTGGGGTGGGTGCAGCACCCACTCCTGAGCTGCCAGGTTCGTACCCGACGCCCAATTCTCTTGCTGCTTTGGAGCTACCTTCCAGGGTGGGAAATCCTGGGCCAGAGCCCCCTGGTCACTCCCACCCAGGGGCGGGACTGACCAGATCCGCTGGGGGCTGGAGAATGGAGCCCAGAGGATACTGGAACTCAAATGGGTGGGGAAGTCACATAGAGATGGCCAAGGTGCTGGTGATCCAAATGGATAAAGCTCCAGTCATGAAGTGCAGGTTAAGAGAGTGGAAAGGTGGCAAACTTTATCTCCCAAAAGGGAGAAAAGCTAAGTCAAGAATGGGAGATTCTCAGCCCTGGTAAATAGGCAATATTTCTAAGTGTGCTCCAGGAGCTGGGGAAAGACACACAGAATAGGTACTTTGAACATCTGGGACAGGACTTGTTCTTGAAAAGGGAGGGGAAGAGGCGATGCACAGCAAGACGGTGGGAACTCGCTGGTTAGAGAGGTGGCAGCAGGAGGGAGGTTTGCCCAGCCGCACTACAACCCGGAACACTGCCCGGACGCCGAGCCGGAGGGGGTTTAGGATGATCACCGTTCTCTGGCCTCCTTCCTGAGTTTGAAGGGAGTCCAGGTCGGAGGGCCTGGTGGGACAGCAGGTAGTCCGGTGCCTGGGAGACCCCAGCCCTGCTGTCTGGGCCTCGGGGGCGCGGTGCTGCGGGGGTGATCGTCGCTCAGCCCGCCTGAAGCGCTCCGGCTGAGTTTGAGGTGTTGCGACACGGGCGACTTGGGCAACTCACACTCGCCGCTCCCAGTCCAGCCGCGACTTCAGCCTGCGTTCCGGCTCCGGCCGCGGCTGCTCCCAATGCGCTGGTAGCGACGGCGGCGGCGGCCGCGGACTCCAGACCCGGGCCATCGCTCCAGCCTCAGCTCACTTCCCCTTTGGCAGTGGCCCCTGGCACCGCCTGCCAGTAAGCTGGGCTCCCATTGGTTGTACGCTGGGTGACGTCACGCAGCGGGTGCGAATGACGGCAGGGAGGCGGGGCGTTAGAGGTGTCCTGGTTCTAGGCGATGGCTGGGTCGGGCCTGCCGGTTAAGGAGGCCCCGCCCCCAGGAAGGCCACCTTGGATCTGCTGCTCATCTGAGTGGGGGTGGAATTTTGTTTGCGGAGGAGCAGGGGCGTGCACCTGGTAGGCGAAGCACCCGGCTGCTAGACCTGCTTGGAAAGTTGTTCAGACGTCCAGGCCCTCGGTAGCCAACTGGACTAACCTAGTCTATAGGCTCCACCCCTCTGACTCTAAAGCAGTTCGTTAAGACTTTGGGCGTGTTAGGGATTAATGATCCAGCTGAACACATTCATTCTTCAATATTTGTTGAGGGCGACATTTCAAGAGCTTGTTCTAATGCTGGGGATACCGCAGTGAACAAAATAACCATTTTCATTGTCGTCCTGAACAGGGTTGCCAGAATTAGCAAGTAATATATGGGACACCCAGTAAAATTTAAATTTCAGATAAACAGGACTATTTTTTTTTTTTTTCATAAATAACATCTGGGGCTGAAAAATGCATTGCCAATCTGAAATTCAATTTCATCTAGGTATCTTGTATATCTTGTCTATCCTTGTAGCCCTCATTCTAGTGGGAGGAGAGCATCGGCCGGCAAACATAGTCACGTCAGGAGGTGATGAGTATTATGCTTCTGCTATAGGAGATCTTTGGTTAGAGGTCCTGAAGAAGGGAGAGAGTGAAGTGGGCAACAGCTGCAGGAAAGAGTGACCAGAAAGACCTGGTGTAGCTGGACCTGAAAAGCAGGGAGACTAGTAGAAAGTAAGGTTGGAGAGACATTTTAGACTAGTCCTAGACTCCCTAGGACCTTACATAAGGACTTTAGGAAACCATTGGGGGCTTTAAGCTGAGAGGAGACATATTCTGACTTTTTAGTTTTAAAAGAAAAGATCACTTTGGTTACTGTGTGGAAAAAAGGATCAGGGAGAGTGAGGGACACAAGAGATGAGTTTACTCCAGCCTCACTAGAGATGATGATGCTAAGTGAGGGTGGCAGCAGTGGAGATGGCAAGCATTCTGGATGCTTTTTCAAGACAGAGCTAACAGTATCTGATGATGGGTTAAATGAAAGGCATGAAAAAAAAAAACAAAAAAAAAACCAAAAAAACAAAAAGAGGAGCCATGGGTGACTCCAGAAGCTTGAGGTGGAACAAATGGAAGAAGGGCATTTCCATTTACTGAGATGAGGTGTGTGTGTTGGGGGGAGGGTTTGGGACAAGCTTGAGAAGCCAGGGGATATTCAATTAGGAATGTACAATATGACTGCTTGGTGTATTCAATGGGAATTCTGGGTGGAGATTGAGACCTGAAATATAAACTAGGGAGTCATGAGGCATAAATGGCATTTAAAGCAAAGTGCTTTGACCTACCTGAAAGTCAAAATACTTTTTGCACCCATATTCATTTTGTGGCAATTGTACTGCCTTTGTCCAGGGATTTCCACCCAAAGTCTGAGCTGTGTCTGATTTGTCTTTAAGTATTTAGCTCAAAGGTACACACCTAATAACAATGACCCATAAATATGTGATGCCTGCATAACTGAGCACTGTTGCACAGAGGTATGGGTAGAATTTTGGAATCGAGATCTGGGATTATATCCTATTTTAAACGAACTCTGTTGGTATAGAAGCCATTTAACTTTCCTGAGTTTCATATTCCCTCTCTGTAAAATGGGGATAAATACCTCTTTTGCAGGACACAGTGAGAAGGTGTTTGTGACAGTGCTTTTGAAGCCCCAAATCATGGTGCATTTGTTCCAATTTTATTGTCCCTGTTTGTAAAGCTGTGTTGTCCAAGTGCAGTAGCCATTAGCTACGTTTGACAATTTAAATATACATTTGACTTATTTAAAGTGAAATATGAATTTTATAATCCCATCATCTCAGAAAGCTTATTGGGCAGTTCTGTACTGTGCTTTCTTGAAGGACTGGAAATGGACAGGTGATTTTGGGAACCATTTCATGGACGCATCTTGTAGTCACCTGAAACCCCAGGCAAAAGAGGTGGCTGACAGGGGGAGGGGTCCTGTGTTGCAAATGCTATGTCCTTACCATGGAAACTGGGGACTGAGTAATCCAGGGGCAAGGGGTAGGGCCAAGGATGCACCACCAGGCTGCTGTGACCTCACCCTCTCTATAGGTAGAGACTGTGGAAAGCAGGCTGTGCCCTGCTCTGAGTTACTTCATGATGTACAGAACAGTAGTTTTCAGATTGTGCCTAACCCAGAGTTACTCTATTTTAAAAAGCAGTAATTTGCCGTGACTTACTTCATTCTGAGGTTAAGTTCAGAGGTAGAATGAGCTATACCTTGTTTGTTCAAGTAAACAACCACTGTCTTCCTAGCACAACCATAAAACTGATAAATTCATTGTGCTAATAAAAATGATCACCTGTGAACTTACAGAATTAAGCAGAAGCACATGGATGCATGGGTGTCTCAAACTCATATCAGAAAAACCAGGCCTATGAGCTTATCAAAACACTTGACCATCAAATGAAGCAACTATCCCCACCTAAGGTCTATAAAAGGAGGAGCACCCCAAGATAGGACACAGTGGCACACTGACCCTGTCCTTTGGTCACTTATCAAGAGCCTTGCCCAGGAAAATCGCCACAGTGATGAACCTCCAATTCTCTGTCTTGGGGCTTCAGCACAGTCTGGTTGCTGCTGCTCATAAAGGCCGTACACAGCTCACTCCAAACCAATATCTCAGGTTGAAACTCCAAGCTGACACTCTGAAAGTGCCCTCTGGAACCTGGCCTAGAATAAGTTCCTACACTTTGACAGCTCTTCACTCTTAATAAGTGATCTTAATCTGATCACCTACAGTGATTCTTTGCATTGTATTTGCTCTCTGACTTTGCTTTCAGTTTAACCTCCTGAACTCCTGTGACTGCCTTAACCTTTCTTAGCCTTTCTATAAGATATTTCCTTCTCTCTCTTCCTGTCTCATGTGTGAATTGAGTGGTGTAGATATTAGTAGTTAAGACTGGAATAAAAGTACCTGTGATTGCCTGACTTATGACTGTCAGGTGACCACCCTCATATTTAGTGAACTGCTACCCCTGAAAGTGGTGTAGCTATGGACTTATGGTTGGTTATTCAATAACTTATGACATTGTGGAAAGACACAAACATGTTTGGTCTTTGTTAATGGTATAACTCACAACAGAAACCTTCCCCAGCATTGGCCAGTGGACTGGTCATGAGTGGAGAGGCGAATGCCTCTGCTGTGACTGTCCCTCAGTCCTTCTGTTTGCCTGTTTGTCTATGCTCTGCAGACCACACCTCACCTGTGTTGGCTAAGTATCTCCCAGCATGCTGAGTCACTCTTCAAATGCTGCTGACCTAGTATTTCTTTTCTCTCAGGAGCTCCTGGATGCCTCTCTGGTCTCCTCCTTTTGACCTGGGACTCAGGTCCCAGGGCCTGTTCTTCCTTGGGCCTGGTAGTACAAGGTGAGTGTAGACCATCACAGGGGTGTAGGTCCCTGTCCCATAACTCGGCATGCACACCTTTCCTTCCTCTTCCTGTGCCTGCATCCAGACCCCCACAGAGTCAGGGGATTACAGGGAATAGAGCCTGGCAGGGGATCGGAAGACAGACAGCTGAGAATCCATTTAGGAAGGGGGAGGTATGGAGGAGAAAAGAGACAGCCATGTGTGAACTGAGGCTCCAGATACCCAGTGTATGCTCCATTATTCCATCAGACTTCACATACAAAGCAAGAAGTTCAAGAGGGCTAACCTGGAGCATTAAACCGCACTTGTGGAGCTCCCTTCTGACTGGTGCACTCTATGCAGCTGCACTGGTCACATACTTGTCAAACTGGCCCCAGTGGTACTGGGTTCAGAGAGTAGCTGCGCAGAAGTAACGTGCCTGACACAGTAAGTAAATGCCCAGTAAATGTCACTTGTTCCATTAATGCAGTTATAAATTATTAAATATGATTTATAGATTTATTAATTGTGACTTTGATGATGTTTCAGTTGTGGGAGTACATCTCCATTTATCTAGTAGGAAGTGCTGCTTATACTTGCTAGAAGATGCCTCTTTGGCATTATCTTTCTTGATTCTTTGCCATGGTTGAAGTGGGAGGAAGGAACAGAAGTGAGCATTTTTACATACTTAAGTATCAGGCAGTTTTGTGTTAATCCTCACTGCAATAAGTTAATTCTCACTAGGCATGCATCTTATTCTTGTTCTAATGGAGAAAGAAATTAATGCTTGGAGATTGAAAGAGGCTTCGCCCAGAGACACACAATAAATCAGTGGTAGACATAATAAGTCAGTGGTAGATGCTGTGGCTTGAATCTGGATCTGTCCACCTCTGAAGCCTGATTTCTGCATCAGTGCCCAGCACCATGCAGCAGAGCCCATTGCCTGGTGACTTTGTCCATAGCTCACTTGAAAAGGGCCTGCCAGTTGAAGCCTCTCATCTCTCCTGAGATGCCTTATGGGTTTTCCCCCAGCCCCTTCCCATCTTTGCTGCTGCACCAGCAGCTGCATCCTGTACCCTGATGAAGGGGTCTGAGCACAATGGAAAGGGGAAGGATTAGGTGGTAAGAAAGGGGCCAAGCACCAAGAGGAACAATGACTTTTTCCCCTAATGGGTCCCAAGAAGCCGGAAGTAACAACTGGTTCCCAGCATTATTGTGGGAAGGGGTGAGACTACCCCTGGCTGGAATTCTCCTAGGCACAGCCTCCTCTGAACTGCTGCAAGTTTTTGTGCCACTGCTTAGTTGAATCCTTGTTTTCCCCACCTATAAACTGTGTCTTTAGTGTCCAGAACAGAACCCAGACTGGGGAAAATGAAGGGTTGCTTGCTGACTTGAACTATTGGATTTGATCAGACTAAAAAGTGTTCAGGCATTGTTTTTCTTGGTGATTCCATCACAATCCATTCATCTGTCCCCAAGAGACCTTCTATTTACTTTCAAGGCCTTGTGTGCTGTCCTGGAGTACAAAGATACTTAGACTCGACCCAGCAAGAGTTCCAAGGAAGCAGGCAGTGTCCATCCCCACCCTCTCAGGGGAAATGTTTCAGAAAGGCTTATAGAAGAACACGAGCCAGGAATGATTAGGTTTATTTTAGGATGAGAATAATTATCCTGGAATGAAATGACCTTACCATGCCCTCCAGCTCACCTACGCTGGGCCTCCACTCTGGCCTTCTTCCCCTGGGGTCTGAACTGGAGAGAAGACTTCAAAAGGCCCTGGAAGGAGCCCTGGGCTGGCAGCACTGGATTTGAGTTTCAGTCTCTCCATTTCCTAGCTGTGTGACCTTAGGCAAATTTCTTTTTCTTCTCTGAGCCCAGCTCCTCATCTGTAAATTGGAACTAACAATTGTTCACCTTCTGTCAGTATCTGTGATAAGGATTACTTTGAAGTGGCAGGCTTTAAAGGGTTTCAAGGAAATTGCTAAGTGCACTAATTGTACTGGGAGACTGGCCTTGGAGAAATCCCATTTGAACCAGGGAACTTAGCACAGTCTGGAGAGATGTTTGGATCAGAAGGGAGGGTTCTTCCACTGAGGAAGGGCCTGGTGTGTGTGTGTGTGTGTGTGTGTGTGTGTGTGTGTGTGTGTGTGTGTGTGTGTTTGCTCATTCTGTGCATGCTGCTCCCTCCAAGAAGCCTCAGTGTTTGTGGATGATGGAGTGAATGGGAGACTCTGAGTCAGCAAGGTCATGTGAAAGGCTGCCTGGGCCCTACTGGAGTTCTCTTCTAAGGGAACAGCTCTGGTCCAGTGGTATCCAGACCAATTGATATCTGTCTCTCCTCACTGGAGAAGACTGGTGTCAGGGAGACAGTAAAGGCAAGTGCAGCCTGTGCTGCCCTCTGCTGGTTCCTGAACAGCAACACTTCATACATGGGTCTCCTCCCATTCACCCACAGAGATCCTCCTCCCGGTTCAGTTCTGTGTTAGGTCCAACACATGGGTAGACCCATGTGCGTGTGTGTCTGGAGACCCAGACATATACACACGAACAATAAAATTGTGATAATCACCATGAAATAAGTTGCAAAAATGATAGGAATGGAATGAGGAAAAGTTTTCAAATGGTGATGATCTTTAATTCGTTGATTCACAAATTTATTAAGCATATGTTTATTTAGTACTTAATGTGTCACAAGCTCTAAGATTTGTTCCGGAGCTACAAAACGAGAGAGATTATGCAAGAATCCTTGCCTGCATGGAGTTTACATTCTAATGAAGGGAAACAATAAATAAGACATATGAATATATGGTATGGAAGGATGAGTACTAAGGAGAAAAATGAAGCAGGGAAGGAGGAAAGGGAGTACTTTGGGGATGATCACAACTCCTGAAGTAACATTTGAATAAAGACCCAATGGAGAGAAAATTTAGCCTCTGAACATAATTGAGTACTGGTACTGGAATTCTGTCCCACGTAAATAACTAGAAAGCTGGACAGATATAAGAAACAACTGTTTAGACATGGGACAACAGTCAGCACAGGACTGTGATCCCTGAGAGAAAGAAAACAAACAAAAATGAGCCTGATGACCATTTTGCCTGAAGGCACATTCTGGCAGAGCAGGGAGGGGAACCCAAGTAGAGAATGGGACCCTTTTTGTGTAGAAGACACCCACGTTGGCATTGGAAAGACTGAGACACTAGAATTTTCTGGGAAGAGTACTAAATGGAAGGAGCTACTCAGAAAAAAAGAGCTCCCTGAATCTGTCTAAAAAGTTATGCATATGTAGGGTAAAAATTCATGAGTGTAAGCAAATAATAACTACTGGGAAGCTGTAAGCAGAACAGCTTGTGAGATTCAGTCAGGGCTGAGAAACATTCAAGGACCAATTGACAGAGTGGAGAGAACTTGATGAACACTTGGAATATTCAGTAGAGACCTCAAAAGGGTCATGGGAGTAGGGCTAAACTAGCCCTACAGTAAAGATCCTAGCATCACCCAAATAAAGGTTAACAATAAGTTTCAAAAGGAAAAAGGTTGATTCACAAATAACTTAATTGCCTACCTAAATGAAACAAATGGAAGCATTCTTCAAAGGAAGGAAACGAAAATTTGGACTCTCAACAATGGGACGTTTACAGTGTTCAATGTCCAATAAAATGATTAAAAATGTAAAGAACCCATAAATTATGACCTACAATCAGGAGGAAAAATCACTCCTGATTGTAGAAATAGTTGCCAAAATGACAGAAATGATGGGATCACCAGACCGATTTTGAAGCAGCTATTCCAAATACATATTAAAAGGTTTAAATGAAAACATGAACCTAAGGAGAAAAGGAGTAGAAGTTACCAAACGGAACTTCTAGAATTTAACAGTATAATATCTGATCTAAAAACGCACTGTGCAGTTTACCAGCAGATCAGGTAGCAAAGAAAAGATCAGTGAACTTGAAGACATGACAATTGAAAATATCCAAACTCTATCACAGGGAGAAAAAAAGACCAAACAAACCAAAACCAGAAACAAAACCAAAACCAAAAATACAAGCCAAACTGTAATTCTATATCCAGTGAAAATACTCTTCAAAAATGAAAACAAAATAAATACACTTTTAGACAAAAGTTGAGAGAATTCACGTCAAACAGTTCTGTATTGTATGTTAAAACAAATTGTTTGAACTACAGTAAAATAACAAAGCTGGAAATTTGGATCTATACAAAGGAATGAAGAGCACTGGTAATTTTAAGTACAGACCTATTTTTCTTGGTTTAAAAAATTTTAATTGACTGTTTAAAGCAACAGCAACAAGAATGTATTATGGAGTTTATAATATGCAGAAGGAAGAATGGAGAATCCTGAAGCATATTGTGATTTTTTTCAATATGTGTGATGTGGTACACTTTGGTTTGAAGGCAGATTGAGTATTGTAAACACTGGAGAAGCTACTAAAATAAAAGATTCATGGCTAATAAGCTAATGGCAGAATTAAAGTAAAATAGTAAAAGATAGTCAATCCAAAATAAGGCAGGGAAAGAGAACAGGACAAACAAATTTGAGGGAGTGGCTAAAATTACTTAAAAAGATTTATTGTGTTAAATATTAATGTTAGAAAAGAAGGTTGAAAATCATGTATATAAATTTCTATCTTAACATGCTACCAAAAAAGAGAACACTAAACTCAAAATAAATAAAAGAAAGGAAATAATGAAGATCTGAGTGGAAATCAGTTAAAAAAGGAAACAACATGTTAAGCCAAAGGCTGGTTCTCTGAAGATATCAATATAATTGATATACTTTTAGCTAGATCAATCTAGGGAAAACAGAAGACACAAATTATCCATATGGGAATGAAGGAGGGAATTTCATGACATAGCCTTCAGACATGAAAAGTATGAAGAGGTAACATCTTGAAAAACTTTATTCCAATAAGTTTGATGAAGTGGACAAATTCCTTTAAAAATCACAACTGCCAAAGCTTACTCAAGGGGAAAAAAAGTATGACCTAAATAGCCTCATATGTATTAAGTAAGTTAAATCTGTAATTAGAATCCCCCCATGTTAAAAAAAAAAAAAAAAGCCAGGACAACAATAAAAAACAAGGAAGAGGGGGTTGGGGTTGTGGCTCAGTGGTAGAGTGCTTGCCTAGCATGTATGAAACACTGAGTTCAATCCTCAGCACCACATACAATAAACAAGCAAACAAATAAATAAATAAATAAACAAAATAAAGGTGTCCACCTATAACTAAAAAAAATTTAAAAATCAAGGGAGAAATAACACCAACCCGACACAAATTAATTTAAAAAATATGGGTGGAAGGAAATTTGCCAACTGATTTTTTGAGTTCAGTATTATCCTGACATTAAAACCCAGTAAAAACATAAAAAGAAAGAAAACTACAGATGAACGTGTTCTCTTAAGAAAATAATGGTACAAAAGTCTTTAATGAAAATTAGCAAATCAAAACTAGCAATATGTAAAAAAGACATATCATGACCAAATGGGCTTCATCCTAGAAATGAAAGATTGATTTTGCATTTGAAAAATCACTGTAATTGCAATGTTATCAAATAAAGGAGGAAAACAATGTAATCATCACAATACATGCAAAAAATGACTGATGAATTGGATATGGGCTAGGAAGGAGAAAGGAAGGAAGGAAGAAGGAAAGGAAGAAAGAGAATTAAGGCCCAAGCAAGTGGAATACAGAGTTGTTAATTATTGAGATGGGGAAGACAGCAGAAGAAGTCACTTTGGGAGGAGTAGATCAAGTATTTTGTTATAGACACATTAAGTTTGAGATGCCTATTGGACATTTAAATGGATCTATAAAGTATTAGTTAGAGATATTGAATCTGAAGTTCAGGGTAGGGGTTTAGGTTTAAAGTTTTAGGACTAGATTAGATCACTATATGATGAGTGGAAATAGAACAAGAGTTCTGAGCCCTGGGGATCCTCCAATCCCTAGCTTAGGTTCTTGGGAGAAACCATCACAGAAGTAGGTAGTTTGGGCATGAGCACAGGTGTGTAGGGACAGACACTATCAACACTGCTTAAACTAAGGATGTGGAGGTCATGAAGGATCTCAAATGCCAGGGTAGGGACATGAAAATTAGCAAATCAAAACTAGCAATATGTAAAAAGGACATATCATGACCAAAGAATGAAGAGACAGAATCATGGTCAGAGTCACAATTTATTTTTTATTTATTTTTTGGGATATTGAGGATTGAACCCAGAAGCACGTTACTACTGAGTTACATCCCCAGCCCTTTCATTTTATTTTATTTTTTAAAAAAATTTAAGACAGGGTCCCACTAAGTTGCTTAGGGTCTCACTAAGTTGTGGAGACTGGCCCTGAACTTGCAATCCTCCTGCCTCAGTTTCCCGAGTCACTGGGATTATAGGTGTGTGCCACCATGCCTGACTCAGAGTCATAATTTAGAAAGGCTGCTGGGGCAGCACTGAGGGGATGAGCTGGAGGTTAGGGTGGGGCAGAACGCTTGGGCAGGAAAACCAGGCAAGAGGCAAGAGCAAGTATGACGTCATTTTATCAGCCTAGATACTGGCCAATGGTCTCTTGATATGGGATTTCTCTGTCCTTGGGCTCCTCCAGTATCAAAGTCTCCAGGGATTTTTCTGCTAAAGATTCCATCTGGATCTTCTTGGCTTGGCCTGAACCAAGAAAAGAAAAGAGAAGAAAATAGAAAAGAAAAGAAAAGAAAAGAAAACAAAACAAAACAAAAAAAATTTGCTGAGGGTTCTGTCCATGGTGCTTATGTGTTAGTTCCCATTTTCACCTCTGGAGGGCACACTGACATTCCCATCTCAGATCTCGCGACTAACAAAGAATCAAGCCCAGCATCATCCCAGGTATGGTGTTGGGTTCTGGTAAAAGATGCTTGGGGATGTGTGCTGGCTTCACCTCTATTTAGATCTCTCATGTTGTAGTTGTTTGACCAGACACACTGAGAAAGTCTTCATATCTAGGGAACTGGAGGGCTCTGACCCAGTCATTTTCCAAGGTTCCACCCCACCCCTATGATCGACCACATGGAGGTGGCTCAGGGTTTGCCTGGCTCCTTAGTCTTGTTTCTCGTAGTGGCCTAGTTGCCTCTCTGCTCAATAGCTCATCTGTGTAACCTGTAGGCCCAAACATTTTGTCATTTTGTCTTTGCTTATTAACTTTTCCTGAAAAGTCACTTTATGCTTCCTTCATATGAATAATCCTAATTCAAATGAGGTGTACCTGTTTCCAGAAAGCCTTCATGGATCCTTCCCAGGTTGCTTAGGTATATCATTCCGCCCCCCCTCCCCCGCCCCCGCCCCCGCCAGGACTGAGGACTGAACTCAGGGCCTTGCGCAAGCTAGGCAAGAACTTTGCCACTGAGCTAAATCCACAGCCCCCCTTCACCTCTTCTTAATTGACACTATGCACAAAATTGACTTATAGTCTTGGCTCCTGACAACTGTCCTTACTGATCCTTTTATAGGCCTGTTCCCTTTTCCCCTTCCTTCTTCTTTCTCTCTGTCCCTCTCCCTCTCTCTTCCCTCCCTCTCCATCCTCACTCTGCTCTGGAATTCACAACCAAACCCAATTCAATAAATAATAATCAACATTAACTTACATTTTAGCACCCATCCCCTTTCTTCATCCCCTGGTAAACTCTGTCCTGAAATTAGTATTTGTAATTTTCTTGATTAAAAATAAATACATAGCTTGGGGTTGGGGTTGGATCTCAGTGGTAGTGCACTTGCCTAGTATGTGTGAAGCACTGGGTTCGGTTCTCAGCACCGCATATAAATAAATAAAAAAATAAAGGTCCATCAACAACTAAAAAAAATTAAAAAAATAAATACATAGCTAATTTTTATTTTAGTTGTTACTGGAATTTATACAAAGGATATCATACTGTATGCAATCTTCTGAGACTTGTTTTTTATTTCAACATAACATTGAAGTTTCATTTGAATTGTTACATGGGCTATAGTTCACTCAATTTTGCTGGCTTATATAAAATGTTAATTTTGTGTAAATATGTCACAATTTATTCATCCATTTCCCTCTCCATGGGCATTGGAGTTGTTGCCATTATTTTGCTATTACAAATAGAACTGCTAAAAATATTGTCATACATGTATCCTGGCTCTTGTCTTCTTGTACATACTTGCCACACGCATGTACACATAAGACTGAAATGGAATTTCTGATTTGTACAGTATGTGAAAATTTAGCTTTACAAGATAATACTAAGTTGTTTTTCAAAATTAGGGATGTATAGTAGAATGGTTGACTCACATTCTCTCTAGCTTTTGCTTTTGCCAGTCTTCTTAATCTTCGTAAATTGAATGGGTCAATTTGAATTTCATTGTAGCCTTTTATTTTTATGTCCCTTCCTACTAATTAAGTATAGCCAATGCTTATTGAAGACATGGTTTCCTTTTCTATGAAATGTCTGATTGTGACTTTTGTTCATTTTTCCTGTTGTTTTTCTTTCTCTGGATGATGTGAGGCATTTTGTAGATTCTCGATATAAATCACTTGGAGTTATCTGTTGTAATGATTTTTCCCCCATTGGTAAATTTCTCTTTTCTCTCTTTTTTGCTTTTTGTCAACAGAAGTAATTATTTTAACAGTTAAATTTATTAATCTTTTCTTTTATGATTAGCTCTTTTTAGGTGATAAATTGTTTCAGAAATCATTTCCTAGGTCACAGTTATAAAGATATTAACCTATTAAAGCATTTAATAATAAATGCTCTTATTTATTATTAAATGCTTTAAAGTTTTCTCTTTTCCATTAGTTCTTAGTCTATTTTAAGATGACACTTTTTGGGATTTCGGCTGCGGTGGCGAAGGCTGCTGCCTGGGAAAACCGAGAGCTGAGGTTCTTGATCTTTTACAATGGGTGAACCACAACAAGTGAGTGCACTTCCACCACCTCCTATGCAGTACATCAAGGAATATACAGATGAAAATATTCAGGAAGGCTTAGCTCCCAAGCCACCTCCTCCAATTAAAGACAGTTATATGATGTTTGGCAACCAGTTCCAGTGTGATGACCTTATCATCTGTCCTTTGGAAAGTCAGGGCATTGAACGGCTTCATCCTATGCAATTTGATCACAAGAAGGAACTGAGAAAACTCAATATGTCTATCCTTATTAATTTCTTGGACCTTTTAGATATCTTGATAAGGAGCCCTGGGAGTATAAAACGAGAAGAGAAGCTAGAAGATCTTAAGCTGCTATTTGTACATGTGCATCATCTTATAAATGAATACCGACCCCACCAAGCAAGAGAGACCTTGAGAGTCATGATGGAGGTACAGAAACGTCAACGACTTGAAACAGCTGAGAGGTTTCAGAAGCACCTGGAACGAGTAATTGAGATGATTCAGAATTGTTTGGCTTCCTTGCCTGATGATTTGCCTCATTCTGAAGCAGGGATGAGAGTAAAAACTGAGCCAGTGGATGCTGATGATAGCAATAATTGTACTGGACAGAATGAACAACAAAGAGAAAATTCAGGTCATAGAAGGGACCAGATTATAGAGAAAGATGCTGCTTTGTGTGTTCTAATTGATGAAATGAATGAAAGACCATGAAAGATATTTCTCTTCTTTTTTTCATTTTGATAAATAACATCATATAGTCCTCACTTTTGGGCAGTCTTAACAGAGGTATAACTAAAAATATAAAGGAATTTGTTTTTCTTGACACCAGTTTTTCAGTGGTGAGATGCCTTAGGCAGTAATTTCACTGTGTAACAAGATTAGGCAAATGAATACACCTACATAAGAGAAATCACCTTAAAACGTAAAGTGTTTGCTGTTGTGTGGGATGTTCCGATTTTTGGAGTAGCAATAAAATTTTGAAGATATCCTTAGTACTAACTAGCAGGCTGTCATCCTTGAAAAAGTATCTTGTTATATGCTTGAATAATGATGGATAAAGGATATTGATACAAATGTGAAAGTATGAAATTTTTAGACTATTTCATTAAATAGTTTGCTTAATCTCCAAAAAGCATGTTGAAAGAGGAACCCAGATGAATTAAAAAACAGGAACTCTTCCTCCTGTCTATTCCTGTACACTCACTATCTCGGCCTCTTCTCCCTAACCTACATGGAATGTTGAGGTGGGAATTTCATAAATTATTTTTCCAATTATTCAAGTAGTAAGTCTTTTTTTAAATTTTTTTTTATTTTTACTTTTTATACTGGGGATTGAACCCAGGGGCTCTTAGCCATTGAGCTACATCTCCAGCCCTTTTTATGTTTTGAGATAGGATCTTGCCAAATTGCTCAGGCTGGCTTTGAACTTACGATCCTCCTGCCTTTGACCTCCTGAGCCACTGGGATAACAGGCATGTGCCACTGTGACCGGCCTTCTCAGTTGTATGCATTTGTTTTAGTAATTAAGACATCTATGTAGTTAAATACCCATTTCCTTTAAATCTGAGCTCAGGCTTGCTTAAGGCTGGAAGCCTGCAATGGAGAAAGGGTTTGGTGGCAGAGACTGCTAGATGTCTGCCAAAATTTTTGCTTCCTTTTCAGATACGTTACTTAGGTATGGCTGCCCAGCTCGGGACCACATATACTGAGTTAGGACTATGCATCTATATGAGACCATGTGACTAAGTTCTACACAGTAGGAATTCAGATGAGCCCCGTTAAAATTTCTTGCATGATCCTCCTGTTTATACCTTCTGCTATTTAGATGGCATACCCAAAATAACTGGAAGCTACTTGAAGATGGCAAAGAATGTCATTTGGACCTTGAATGATTGTGAGGCCTAGTTCTTCCTTTTGTTAACTCCACATCTTTCCCACCTAATTTGATTTTATGTGAGCAAGAAATAAATTTGTTTTGACTAAGAAAAAAAAAATAAGATGACACTTTTTGTATGTGTAGGGGAAAAATAGGGATCTAATTTCATTTTTTCATCACTGTCATATCACTTGATAACTTTTTGGGGGACAATTTTAATCCACATTGGCCAATTTGTACCATCACACTGTCTTAGTTACCATTATTTCATAATATATTCTGATAGCTGGTAAGACAAATCTTTCCTCCCTATTTTTATTCTTCAGAAATACCTTGGATATTCTTGACTTCTTACTGTTCATTGTTAATTTACCATAAACTTGCCAAGTTTCTCTTTAAGAAGCCCTGCAGGGATTTCAACTGGGGTTGCCTTCAATCTAAAATCAACCTTTTAACCATAATAAGTATAGGTATTTATGAATATGAGATAAATATTGTCTCCATTTATTTCACCTCCCCCTCCTTTTCTTCCTCCCTCCCCTCCTCCGTCTCCTTCTTTTTGGAGTACAGAGGATTGAATCCAGGGCCTTGCAGAAGTTTTCTACCACTGAGTCACATCCCCAGCCCATTTTATTTTATTTTTGAGACAGGGTATCACTAAATTTCCCAGACTGGCTTCAGACTTGCCATCATTATGCCTCAGCTGGGATTGCAGGCATGTATTACCAAGCCTGGTCATTTTCATCTTCTTCAATATCTTTCAATAAAGTCTTGTTTTCCCCAACTGTTTATTTCATAAAAAATATCAGGGTTATAGAATATTCACAAAAGTAGTATAAATCAACATCTATATTCCTTTGCAATATTTGCTTTAATGCTCTATTATATAAGTATTCATGTTCTTTCATTGTGAAATATTTGAGACTGAATTGCAAATCAAATTTTGAAACTTACTCCCCAATAGTTCTATATCTAACTCCTAAGTTCTTCAGAATGAGTACAACATAATTACCACACTCAGGAAGTTTAACACTGATACATTATTTATTCTTTAATATATACTTCATATTAAAAATTCTCCACTTGTCTCTTTAATGTCCTTCAGGATCAAAGTTCTCACACTGTGTTTAGTTGCCTTGCCTCTTTTATTCTCCTTTAATCTAGAACAATTCTACAGCTTGTCATTGATCTATGTGAATTTTATCTTTCATGATATTTATTTTATTTATTTAGTTAGAGCCTCTCATGATATTTTTGAAAGCATAGGATAGTTTTTGTAAAAAAATTGTTTTTAAATTTGATATAAAATGACTGACCCAATTTACAATCCCACCAGCAATTGTCATGTAATTGTTTTCTCATGATAGATTCAGATTAAGCATATGGGTTAGGAGTACTGTATCAGTGACTCATGTATCACATCTGAGGGCACACGACATCATCTAATTGTTTGTGATGTTTGATCATTTGGTTGAGGAGTTACCTCTCAGTAATGTCTCATGATTGTTTGCATATAGATCTTATGCAACTTTGTGTCATATTTATGCCTAACTACTCTATACAGAAGGTTTCCAACTTCGGATGGGTTTGACTTAGGATTTTTTTGACTTTCCAATGGTGAGAAAGTGAAACACATTCAACAGAAATCATACTATGGATTTTGATCTTTTCCAGAGCTAGTGATAGGCAGCTCAATACTCTCTTGATGCAAAGCAGTGGCAGCAAGTCCCAACTCCCAGTTAGCCATGTAATTATAAAGGTAAATAACTGACACTGTGCAGTGTACTGTGTTGCTAGGCTGTGGCACTCAGTTGGTAAGGTGTATTAATGCATTTTTGACTTATATTTTCAACATATGATGGATTTATTGGTTGGGATGTAACCCAACTATAAGTTGAAGAATGACTGTAATTTTGTTACTATTATAGATGGCATCTTTTAAAATTTTTTAAATTTTTTAATTTGTTCTAATTAGTTATACATGAGAGTAGAATGCATTTTTCCTTTTTTAAAATTTGTTCTGATTGGTTATACCTGACAGTAGGAAGCATTTTGACACACTGTACACAAATGGAGCATAACTTCTCATTCCTCTGTCTGTACAGGGTGCGATCATACATGTATGTAAGGTAATAATGTCTGTCTCATTTTACCATTCTTCCCATTCCCACCACCCCACCTCTCCCCTCATTTCCCTCTGCACAATCCAAAGTTCCTTTATTCTTCCCTATCTTCCCACATCCCCACTATGGATCGGCATCCACTTATTAGAGACAACATTTGGCATTTGGTTCTTTGGGATTGGCTTATTTTGCTTAGCATGATATTCTTTAGTTCCACCCATTTACCTGCCAATGCCATAATTTCATCCTTCTTTAAGGTTGAGTAATATTCCATTGTGTATATGTACCTCATTTTCTTTATCCATTCATCTGTTGAAGGGCATCTAGGTTGGTTCCATAGTTTAGCTATTGTGAATTGAGCTGCTATAAGCATTGATGTAACTGCAGCACTGTGTGTGCTGATTTTAAATCCTTTGGGCATAGACTGAGGAGTGGGATAACTGGGTCAAATCGTGGCTCCATTCCAAGTTTTCTGAGGAATCTCCATACTGCTTTCCAGAGTGGTTGCACCAAATTGGAGCCTCACCAATAATGTATGAGTGAACCTTTTCTCCAAATCCTTGCCAACACTTATTGTTGCTTGTATTCTTGATAATTGCCATTCTGATTGGAGTGAGATAAAATCTCAGTATAGTTTTGATTTGCATTTCTCTAACTGCTAAAGATGTGAACATTTTTTTTCATGTTTGTTGATCGATTGAATTTCTTCTTCCATGAAGTATCTATTCAGTTTCTTAATCCATTTATTAATTGGGTTATTTGTTTTTTTGATATTAAGTTTTTTGAGTTCTTTATATATCCTGGAGATAAATGCTGTATCTGAGGGGCGTGTGGTAAAGATTTTCTCCCATTTTGTAGGCTCTCTCTTCACATCATTGTTTCCTTTCCTGTGAAGAAGCTTTTTAGTTTGATTCCATCCCCTTTATTGATTCTTGATTTTATTCTTGTGCTTCAGGAAGTTAGTTCCTAAGCTGACATGGTGGAGATTTGGGCCTATTCTTACTTCTATTAGGTGCAGGGTCTCTGTTCCAGTGCCTAAGTCCTTGATCCACTTTGAGTTGAGTTTTGTGCAGGGTGAGAGATAGGGGTTAAACTTCATTTTGTACATATGGATTTCCAGTTTTTCCAGCAACTTTTGTTGAAGAGGCTACCTTTTCTCCAGTGTATGTTTTTAGTGCCTTTGTCTAGTATAAGATATCTGTATTTATGTGGGTTTGTCTCTGTGTCTTCTATTCTGTACCATTGGTCTATATATCTGTTTTGGTGCCAATACCATGCTGTTTTTGTTACTACAGTTCTATAGTATAATTTAGGGTCTGGTATTGTGATGCCTCCTGCTTTACTTTTCTTGCTAAGGATTGCTTTGGCTATTCTGGATCTCTTATTTTTCCAAATGAATTTCATGATTGCTTTTTCTGTTTCTATAAAGAATGTCATTTGGGATTTTAATAGGGATTGCATTAAATCTATATAATACTTTTGATAACAAGGTCATTTTGACAATGTTAATTCTGCGTATCCAAGAACATGGGAGATCTCCATCTTCTAAGGTTTTCTTTAATTTCTTTCTTTAGTGTTCTGTAGTTTTCATTGTAGAGATCTTTCAACTCTTTTGTTAGATTGATTTCCAAATCTTTTATTTTTTTGAGGCTATTGTGAATGGGGTAGTTTTCCTAATTTCTCTTTCAGTGAATTCATTACTGATGTATAGGAACAAATTTGATTTATTGGTATTAATTTTATATCCTGCTACTTTGCTTAATTCATTTATGAGTTCTAGAAGTTTTCTGGTGGATTTTTTGGATATTTTAAATATAGAATCATGTCATCAGCGAACAGTGATAGTTTGAGTTCTTTTCCTATTTGTATCCCTTTAATTTCTTCTATCTGATTGCTCTGGCTAGTTTCAAGGATAATGTTGAATAGAAGTGGCAAAAGAGGGCATCCCTGTCTTGTCCCAGTTTTTAGAGGGAATGCTTTCAATTTTTCTTCATTTAGAATGATGTTGACCTTGGGTTTAGCATAGATAGCTTTCACAATGTTGAGGTATGTTCCTACTATATCCCTATTTTTTTCTGTTTTGAACATGAAGGGTGTTGTATTTTGTCAAATGCTTTTTCTGCATTGATGGTGTCTTTTGAATATTGTTTCCTTCCTTCTTTCCTTCTTATTCTCTTTCTTTCTTTTTTCAATATTGCAAATTGAACCGAGGGGTGCCCTACCACTGACCTCCATTCACAGCCCTTTTTAAAAATTTTAAATTTTGAGATAGGGTTTCTTTAAGTTATCCAGGTTGGCCTTGAACTTCCTATTCTCTTGCTTCAGCCTCCCCAGTCACTGGGATTATAGGTATGTGCCACTCACCTGACTTTGATATTGTTTTCATTAGTAATTTTTTATTGTTGATGTATGGAAATGCAATGACATTTGTATATTAACCTTACAACCAATTGCCTTGCTATACTCCTACTAACTCTAACCATTGATCTATGGATTTTTTGTTTTGTTTCATTTTATGCCATCATATTATGTGTACAAATTCACAGCTTTATTTCTCCTTTTCCAACCATTTGTGCCTGAACATGTTTTATTTGAACTTTTTATGGTTAAAGTGTCTCATTTGTTCTCTCTAAGCCCCTGAGCTTCCCTCATCGCATTGACAGTACAGTGCTATTATTGTGTGATCACTTGTCTATCTCTTTTGTTAGTACAAGAATTCTTTGAAGACATAGACACAGTAAGTCTTGGCCCAGAGAAAATGTTTGGGAATAATAGCAAATATTTATTGAGTGCCATGCTGTGAATTTTGCAAAACTAATTTCATTTAATTCTCCTAACAACACTATAAAGTGGGTACAATTATTATCTCCTTTTTTTCCCCAGGACAACTGGGGACAGTGGAGTCCTTCCAACATTCATTACAAAGGTCACGTGCAGCAACTTGGGGGGCTGGGAAGAAAAGATCCCTGTCTCATTTATTCTTCACGTAGATCTCGGGTGTCTGCCAGCCCTCAGGGGCCACCTTCAGGCTTGCTTTCAGCCAGATGCTCCTCAGGTCTCTCTCGAACTTGATCTGTTTCCTTTTCAGGAGTCCTTCCGCCACAGGAACCGGGTCCTCTTGACCAGCTTGCAGTACTTGTGGTGGTTCATCTTTCGCCGGCGGATCTTCAGCACATTTTTGCACTGCATGTGAGGGGCATCCCAAATTTCCTCGTGCCCCTGCCTAGCCCCTGCCTCCACCTGACTGGTGGACACTGGAAGGGCTGGGTCCGAGCAGCAGACACTGGAACTCCCGCATCCAGTCTGGGCAAGAGGTAGTGGGCAGTCAGCCAGCTCTCCAGAGGGCTGATGGTCTCCTCCTGGGGACCAGCAACTCCTCAAGCTCCAACTGGGTCCCCTTGCCAGGAAGGGATACAACCCTACTTTGGCCAGTGGGTGGCAAGGTGTATGGTGGCCAGCACCCCTGAGACAGGCCAGGGCCGACTGCGACCTGCCCAGGGAAGAGACCTGACCAGCTGGAAAGTCAGGCACTGCAGGAACGTGGTTTGTGGGAGGCGGTCGCCCCAGGTGCTCAAGGGAGTGAAGTACCGTGGCTGGCCGGGGCCGAGAGCGCTGCATCTGCACGGCGAGCGTTCTCGCCGCACCCTCGCAACCCAGGCGTTGTGATCCCGGCGGCTGGAATTTATCTCCTTTTTAAAAATGAGCAAACAGAGATTCATAGAGGCTAAACAACCTACCAAAGGCCACATACTAGAAAGAGGCTGAGCTTGAATTTGAACTCAGATTCAACAAGTCCTAATATTTTTCTCTTAATTTTTTTTTTCACTGCTTTCCCAGCAAATTAATGAGTGAATTGGTAGGAGGAAAGATTGGGGTGCTCCCTTTAATTTCTAGGGAGTTTAGGAAGTTCTCTTCTTATCTCTATTTCCCTGGAGAACTATGAGCACAGGCTGCTGGTTCTGGCTGTCTTGGAAAGTCGTAGTGGAATCCCTGCCAATGCAGTGAGGTCCATTTTACATTCTGGGGGTTCCTCCAGAATGCTCGGGACCCATAATCTAGCAGAGGCATCACAGGGGCTGCTATTGTAGCACAGCCCTTACAAATTTAGGCAATTTGAGTTGTAGGTTAAGACTTTTTCCTGTGTCCAAAGAGTGACAGTAGCTTGATTCCTCAGGGATTACATGGTTCCATCTATGCAAGTTACAGATTTGGCAGCAGTGGCAGTGGGTTTTCTGCTTAAGAATTCCCAGGGGGCAGTCCCTCCAGGCCAGTCCCTGGTTCCTGGTCTTGGACGCTTTTATCTTAGACTTTGCAACTTTGACAGGGCTGGGACTAGACAATTCAAAGATACAGGGGATCACATTAGTAAGCCTAGTCTAGAGCCTAGCGGTGGTCAGAGATAGGAGGAAGTGCTCCCTTATCTATACCCTATATTGCTATGGAATGACAACTATGTTTTGTCCAGAAGTCCTGAAATATATTATTGGGGAAAGGATAATTACACCTCAGACCTAATTTACTTGCTTCCTGCAATTACAAATGACCATTATGGTTTGCCTTGAGTTTCCCGGAAACCAAGGCACAAAGGAAACCACAATGGATATCAGTACTTCAATTCATGAATTCTGCTGAGTCCCATAAGATGTTATTAAGTGTGTCATGAATAAGCAGTTTCTTAGTCAAATAGTCCTGATAAACACTGCATACATTACGCTCCACATCCCATTTGAAGATTTCTAATGGCATTATATAACGAAGGTTCAGAGATATCTTTTAGTGAAATTTATTTTTACTCAAATTTCTCAACTTGATTGATTGTGAAGCCTCTTTTCTCATGGAAAATTTGTTAACAGCTTGCAAGAAACTAGGGTTTTGAGTAGTATATTTTGGGAAATGTTTAGTTATATAGTTTTTCTCAACAGACAAAAAAATTTTTTTTCCTCATTGATTCTAAATTCTAAGGGAGGTTCAGGCACATATCTGTTTCTCTGCCAATTTGTCTCTGTCTGTCTGTCTAAATCTCTCTCTAGCTCTATGATTCTTTGTCAGTATCCATGTGCTTGGGGATCTCCAGGCTCCTTTTTTTTTTTTTTTTTTTTTTTTTTCTTCTTTTTTTGCAGTGCTGGGGATTGAACCTAGGGCCTTATGCTTGCAAGGCAAGCACTCTACCAACTGAGCTATATCCCTAACCCTGCTTGGAGATTTCTATAGGTTGTGGGGGGGGGGCAAGATAAATTTCCCAGGTGGAAACCCACCTACTTGATCTAACGAATTCAGTAGGGTGAATTCAAAGCAGAGCTTTGGAGGTGACAGTAGCTAGGAAGCCCATCAGGAGTTGGCCCAGAAAACCTGGTGCAAATGTGTGGGAAAGTTCAGCAGCATCTCAAGAGCCTTGCCAAATATGAGGTGGTGTGTACTTGGAAGCAGCTGTGGTTTCAGTTGGTTGACTCTGGTGACTCTATTCTACATTTCCCTTTTCTCTGCTTTGGAGGTAATGGACTTGAGGAGCAGAAAGAAGGATTATGCTGGAAAAGGATGTGATTGGTCCCCCTGGACGTGGCTTCTGCCTTTGCCCTTTTGGGACTGAAAAACTGGGGTTTTGGAGCAGACTGGCAGAAAACCAGTCTTTTCCTTGATTCTTCAGGACACACACAGTCCACCCCAATACTTACCTGAAGGAAGACTGATTGGAGCTTAGAAAATGGAGCTTGTAAAGGGCAGCTTCCTAGATTTTCCAGGGATCCCCACTACTCAGAATGGTGGGGAAGGGACATAAAAAATTGCTTGACCACTAATATTCATGGGATGGTTCAGGCTTTCCAAAATGTTCCATAGACAGAATCTCAGTTGGGATTCATAGCAACTCTGTGAAACATGGCAAGGATCATCACCCCATTTCACAGCTAAGAAAATAGGCTCGGAGAAGTGAAGGGTTGCCTACAACTTCACACTTCTGGTGAGTAGCTGGGGTTCTATATGCTATATGTCTGCTGCCTCTGGAAAAATCCACGCCAAGCTAATGCCCTCTGCAGTGTAGGGGGATTCCTAGTCTGGTTAGAAGGGCAGGGTGTTATGTTTGGTCTTGGCTTCTTGTGATTCCCTTTGGTGTTTACCCCCTTTGACCAGCAGAGGGAAGCACTGAAACACAGAAATTTCTGAAGCCTAGGACTGGTTTAAATTCATCCTCACTCCATGTATCAAAGCTTCAGCAGAGTTCTAGGTGAATAATAATGGCAGCCATTTACTGAACACCTACTATGTGCCTAAATCATTATCATATGCAGTATTTCTAATCTTTAAACAACTCTGCATTGCAGGGACGACTACCTCCATTTTCCAGATGGAAACTGGTTCAGAGATTAAATCACTGAGGCCATGGAGTTGGTAAATATTTTGCATGGGATTTAGACTAGGTCTCCTGGTTCCCAAGAATTGGTGCCTCTCCATTAGTGGGCCCAGGACAAGTGTTGGTTGAGTTAAATTGTGGAATGAAGTCAGGGAATTTTCCTCCTCCTTCCCTAAATCCTGCTTCTTCATGTCAACAGCATGTCAGGCTGAGTGCAGATCCCCAGCACAAGGAAGAAGTTACTGCTTCTGCTTCCCACTTCCCAGTTCTATCCATGCCCAATGTCTCCATGTTGCTTCCTCTTTTTTTTTCTGAAGCTGCCTCCAGTACTTCTTTTCCATCCAAAACCAGAACAGACACCAAATATTTGGGTAGAGTCTGGACACTGAACTGGACTGGACCCCAACTTCTGGTCTCTGCAGTTGTCGATCAGGTCTTTCTGCTACTTAATCTGCACCTACATGCTCCTCAGTGGCTATGTCCTGGCATGAACCTCCATCATCTCTCGTCAACCCTCCACACTGATTTCCCACTCTCCAGTTCTTTCTACCTCCCCACATTAATCCCCACATAATGGCCAATGTGGACCTCACCGACCATGCCTCAATTCCTTTAGAATCTTCTAGTACTCCCCATGGCCTAGAAAATTCCTTAATGGAGCCTGTAAGACCAGGTATGACCTCTGCCTCTTTAGTACCTTCCCTCAATCTGCACCGTCCTCATGTTCACTGCCCTGGATTTATCCAAGGCAGGCTATCCTCTGCCTCTGTAACCTTTCTTAACCACACTATGCCCTCTGCTAGGGGGAGCTCATTTATCCTTCATTAGCTCTGGTGGCCCTTCTCCTGGGAAGGATTCTATGAACCCAACTGGAACAAATTCTTCCCTTCCCTTTCCCATATCCCAGCACTGAAAATATTTGTCTACTTTGATCTATTCTGTCTTTCTCTTCCACTTACCTTTGAGCTCCTGCAGGGCAGGGACCATGTCAGAGGTACCTCTGTGTCCATAGCCCTCAAGCAAAGCCCAGCACACAGGAGTAGCTTCATGGGCGTTTATTGAATGTCTGATCTTGACCTTGAATGGCTTCACTGCTCAGACCTGTGGTTTCAGGTTCCTGCTGCTCCAATTTCCTCCTAGGCGATGGGAAAACTTTATAAAGTGCATGAAGAAAGAGCCTCAGTTTCCCTGTTGATCAGTCTCCTCCTTCCTCCAGACACCCTTTCATAATTAGGGCACACCTCCATCATGGCCACAGGGAGATACTACTTTCACATCACGACAGAGTGGAATTCCACCTTGGCACAAGCTTTGGGCACATTCCTCCCTTCCTTCTCCACTAACCACTTCTCTCTCCAGCAGTCTGTCTTTGAGTCTCTACAAAATGTGACACGGCTCCTGGCCTCCTGCATTACTCATTCACTGTTGCTGTCATTTATCAGGAGAGAGGGAGACGGGGGAGAGAGATGGGGTAAGGTGAGAAATACCTTTATGTTCCAGGGCTTCTATCTTTTCAGGAAGTGACAGTACTGATTAAGCAAAAGTAGTTTCTCCTCTTTGGCACTTGCTGCTCGGAAATGAATGGATAATTCACCGTGGGAACCTCAGCATCTCCTTGAGGGAAAGTCTGTGCAGGTTGCCAGATCCCTCAATCCCATATTTTGTTGTCATCTTTTAGAGAATTGATCCATGTTTTCTGTCCTTATCTTGTCCTCTTCCACTCACAGGCATGTTTATTTTATTATTAAACACTAACCATGCCATGGAGGGATTCATTTTCTGTCGATCTATGCTGATTTCAACTGCCTTGTTTAGTTGAGGCATTCTGATCACTGGAGAAACCATTATCCACCTCTAGGTGTGTCTACTAGAGCTCTGGTCAAGTCCCGGAATCAATTCCAGATAACATTCCTAAGTCTTAAGGTTGCTGTACCCTCTCTTGTAGTGATGTTTCTTTGAGCATCAGAAATCTTACACACTTGTTAGATTTAGTCCAAATGTGTGCACCCTTTGGAAACTAAAACCCCGTAGAGTCCCAGTTGCCTTGGATAACTCTGTCAGTAACATGGGCACAGGCCCAGGCCAGAGGATTTTGGGATCACTGTCTATGGGGTGTTAGGTAGGCAAGCTGGTTCACATCTAACCTGTGGCTGAGGTAATTTTGTTTCAAAATTTACCCCTTATTGTCTTTTTCTAACCAAGGAAACATTCTCTTCTTAAGGACAATTCTACTTTCTTCCTAGGCCAATTGGTCTAGATTGCAGATGACTATTTAATATAATTTATTTTTTTTTTCAATACTGTGGATTGAACCTGGGGCCCTAGTGCACACATTAGGCAATCCCTCTGCCACGGAGCCACACTGTCAGCGTCTAGTGTTTAAAATGATGCCCTCCTTTTTTCTGTTACAAAACCACAAAACTGTGTAATCAGAACTATGGTAGAGGCCAGCATGGGGAACTATGGGGAACTTGGGACAGAGACAAAGGAGAGACTGGTAGTAAGAGCATGCTGCAGAAGACTTCCTGGAGGAAGCGTTGTGGGGTACAACTTAACAGACTGATCACCACTGAGAAGGCCAAATTTGAGAATCTTTATTAACTGGCCGGCTGACTGTCTCACACAATGCCCACAATTGCTATTGGGAGGACAGCCCAGAGTGCAGGGGTTTTTATACCATAAGTAAAGCATGTCAGTACATTAATCATAAGTGTTTGTTGCTGTGATTCAAAACTACAAACTAACATCATGAGATCTAAAATCATAAGCAGAAGGGGAAGTGGGTCAAAATGACCTTAGTTGGGTACAAGTTAAATAATGGTTACTAACATCCAGACAATCATTCTCTGACAGGGTACATTATCCAAGAAAAATAGGAACTAAAAAGAGAACCATTTTACCTTATATAAGAATTGCCATTTTGTGTTGCCAAACAGGTTATGCTAAGCAACAGTTGTATAGAACGGCTGTATAGCAAAGGTGTATAGAACATAATTGGATTAGTGGGCAAATGATTAGGCAGTTACAAGCGAGAGAGTAGCCTCAGGGAGGGACCCAAACTGCATTCTAACAGAGGCAGGGTGTTCCCATGGGAGAAGCATTTCCTATATGACATGGAGTCTTAGGTAAAATGGAATCTGTTTGGTCATTGCCCATGTAGCCTGGCCCATTACAGAACTAGCATTTTAGCTGGGTAGAGCATTTCAGGGTGTGATGAACAGAAGTTGAGGAGGAACTGCAGGGTGTAGGTGGGCTCTAGGTTGACTCTTGGGAGTCAGTTTGTGCCAGGTCTGGGACACAAAGGGTCTGGCTCCCATCCTAAGGGGAAGAAGTATGAGCCCATCAGAAGGTTCTTGGCAGGGCAGTGTCATAACTTAAATTGTTGCTTCTCTGCTCTCTTTCTTGGTATGTGCTCATTCCATTCTCCTCACCCGAAGTGCCCGGTGCCATTCTCTTCCTTATATGGGAAGGCTTTCTGGCTTTGCTAAGCCTGTGCCCTATTTCCTTCCCCTCTACTGCCTGCCTCTTATGGCACCCTGAACTTGCGGGCTTCTGAAAACTTTCTTCTCTCTTCCACCTCCAAGCCTTTGCTCCTGCTGCTCACTGGGAATACCCTTCTCCTGCTCCCCTCTATCTGGTTTTCTCTCATTCTTCCTTTCAGTCTCAACTCTGTAGCTACCTCCTCGAATCACATGCAGGCTTCTAGGATGAAGCAAGGCTCTCTCCCTGCACAGAGATGATGTTTCTAATCAGTGTCTTCTCTAGTGCCCCAAAGAGAACCCCAGCCTCAACTTTGGCTCAATTCCCAGCCCAGATCTGCCTAGGTAGGTGGCTGAGTTGCTCCCTGGGGTGGTTTCCTTTGGCAGAGAGGGAGGCAGGTGGAGTTGGCAGTGCTTTCAGTGCCTGAAGCCCATTTCTGACTCTAGGCTCAAGGTGTATAGAACATAATTGGATTAGTGGGCAAATGATTAGGCAGTTACAAGTGAGGGAGTTACCTCAGGGAGGGACACAAACCGTGTTCTAAGTTCTATGAAGCTAGCTTGTTTCAGAGCCAGATGGCCTGCATCTTAACTCAGCATCAGTCCTGATTTGCTATGTGACCCTCCCAAGCCCCTACCTTCCTCCTGAGTCTCTGTTTTCTTATTTATGATAGATGTAAGGATCTTAGAGATATCTTTATCTGTAACATGTGCTTAGAATCACCTGGGCAAGTCTTGGTTGAGTTGCTTTAGGCTACTGTCTGTTTCTCCCTGAGCCTCATTTTCCCTGTTGGTAAAATGAGGATAATAATTCCTCACTGTGAAGGGTGTGTTATGAAGGTTAAAACCCTCTCGCCCCCAATAACCCAACAACTATATCTAAAGAACTTGGTGCTCCTGATGTTATCAAGAGAGGCTGTGGGGTCTCTCAGGAGGTAGGGATTCACTCTGCTTGAAGTGGAGGTGGACGAGGAACCTTCCCAGTCTGGACCTGGGAGGATGAAGAGGAGCCCCTGAGGAGAAGCTGTAGGGGCACAGTGGGCAGAGCCCCCCATCATGGACCGCAGGGCCAACCTTTCCATTCGGGCCTGCTGTAAGGCTCCCAAGGCTCTGCCATATTGCTCCAAGTGGCTTTCAGTCCCTCAGTTCTGCTGGGCCTCAGCTCCTGCTTCTTTCCATGTCCTTCTCTGTGGTTGTTTTCAGGCTTCTCTGCAGTCCACCATTTCCTGCCCATCTCTCCCTGCTCATGGTTGGCAGCCTTCCCCCTACCCAAGGCATGGGTCCTTCTACCCTGAAAAGAAGGTAGTGTCCTCCTTGGGCTCCTCAGAACCGATCCTTCCCTTCCCCTGCTTTCATGCCCCTGCTCCACCTGGACATGGCCAGTCCTGCACCATAACTCTCATGTCCTCCTCCATGTTTGGGAGCTGGACCCATCTCATTCCTACCTCTGTCCTGCACCTTCAACCCTGTCCCTTTCAGTATTTAAAATGCTCACATCTCCCCATTCTAAAGTAGTGAAGCCTTCCCTGGGCCCATCAGTGCCCCTCCTCTGCACAGCACTTCTCAGAAGAGTTTGTTCTTGGCTCTTATTGTGCACATTCTTCACCTCCCACTCCCTCCTCTTTCCACTGTGTACTTGTTACTAGCTCCAGGGTCATGGCTCTGGCCCAGGTCATCAACACTATTCTACCCCTCCTGCTTAATCCACTTGACCTTTTTAAACCTGCTCAGCAAATATTACCAGGTCTGAGAGTCAGGTAGTTGTTCCCAGGGAACTGTTGGAGCTGAAGCAGGGAGACAAAAGTACTTAGCAAGCTCATGAGTTCTCAAAAACCACCTTAAACCTAAACTTCCAAAGGGCAGTGGGTAGGACCCACAGGATGGTATTACTGTAATTTGATCACTTGCCCTGACCTGCACCTCTATTAGTGATCCACAGTTAGAGATTTGGCTTGCTAGAGATTTGGCTACCATTCACCATCTGGTCTGTTTTGCTAATGTGGCGTCCTATTATCTGAACTAGGGAGGAAGGAGTCTCAGAGGGTATTGACTTAGTTCCCTCATGGATGAGAGCCCTAGCCTCTGCTTGCTCATTTCCAGTGATGGGAGCTTAGTATCTCATAGCTCACATATATAAATATTATATATATATATTATTATATATATATAATATAAATATCAATATTATTTTTTCCTTTACTCATTCATTTACTGGTGGACATCTAGGCTGATTCTATAACTTGGCTATTTAAAAAAATATTTTTAGTTGTACAAGGATACATAACTTTATTTTATTTATTTATTTTTTTATGTGGTGCTGAGGGTCGAACCCAAAGACTCACACATGCTAGGCAAGTGCTCTAACACTGAGCCACAACCCCGGTCCCATAACTCGGCTATTTTGAGTAATGCCATGATACATAAACATGAGTATGCAGTTATCTCTATAGTATGTCGATTTTGATTCCTCTGGGTGTATCCCCAGGAGTGGTATAGCTGGATCACGTGGTAGTGCTATTTTTAGTGTTTTGAGGAACCTCCTTGTGAATTTCCTTATGACTATGCTAATCTACATTAACACCAACAAAGCACAGGAGTTCTTTTTATCCTTACAGCATTTTCTCACCAGTGTTTCTTCTTCTTTTTGATAAAGCTATTCTGACTGGGATGAGATGGACTCTTGGTGTGGTTTTAAGTTGTGCTTGCCTGATGGCTAACTATGTTGAGCATTTTTCATATATTTATTGGCCATTTGTGTTCCTTCTTTTGAGAACTGTACAGCTCATTTGTCCATCTATTGATCAGATTATTTGTTCTTTTGGTGTTAAATTCTTTTGAGTTCTTTATATATACTGGATATTAATCCTCTGTCAGATGAAGGTGGCACAGATCTCTTCCCATTCTGTAGGCTGTCCCTTCACCCTGTTGTATCCTTTGCTGTGTAGAACTTTTAAATTTGATGTTATCCCACTTGTCAATTCTTATTATTATTTTCTGAGTTGTTGGAGTCCTATTGGAAATTGTTGCCTGTACCAATATCTTGAAGTGTGTTCCCTTTGTTTTCCTCTAGTATTTCAAAGTTTCAGGACTTAATTAAGGTCTTTGGTCCATTTTGAGTTGATTTTTTTATAAAACTTTGCATCACTGGAATGAAATCAACTCAGTCATAGTGTATGCTTTTTAATGTGCTGTTGAATTAAGTTTGCAAACATTTTATCAAGGGTTTTTAAAACTTTATTTTATATATACATATGTGTGTGTGCATATATATATATTTAATTTGGTGCTGAGGACAGAACCCAGTGCCTCACATGTGCTAGGCAAGCGCTCTACCACTGAGCCACAACTCCAGCCTCTGTTGAGGATTTTTGTGACTATGTTCATCAAGAATATTTGTCTATAGTTTGTTTTGTTGTGTTCTTATTGGGTTTTGATATCAGGGTAATGCTGGCTTCAGAGAATGAGTTTGGAAGAGTTCCTTCCCTTTCTATTTTATGGAATAGTCTGAAGAGCATTGATACAGTTTTTTAAAAGTCTGGTAAAATTCATCAGTGAATACATCAATCCTGGGCTTTTCTCATTTGGGAGAATTTTTATTACTGCTTCAATTTCATTGCTTTTTATTGATCAGTTTAGATTTTCATATCCTTTTGGTTCAATTTTGATATGTCATGTATCTCTAGAAAAATATTTTTTGCTATGTTTTCTAATTTATTGGCATATAATGGTGTATTTTTTTCAAATATTTTTTCAAAATATTCCCTGATGATACTTTGGATTTTAGTTGTATCTCTTGTAATATTTCCTTTTCTAGCTCTAATTTTATTTACTTGGGGTCTTCTTTCTTTCTCTCTCTCTCTTTTTTTGGGGGGGGTTAGTTTGGCTAAGGGTTTGTGAACTTTGTTTATCTTTTCAAAGATGAACAACTTTGTTTAATTGATCTTTTGCATTCTTTTAGTCTTTTTTTCATTTATTTCTGCTCTCATATTTGTTATCTCTTTCCTATTAATTTTGGGTTTGTTTTGGTTTTGTTTTTCTAAGACTTTGGGATGCATCTTTGGGTTTTTTTTTTTTTTTTAACTTTCTGTTTTTCTAAAGTAGGTACTAATAGTTATAACATTCCCTCTTAAAACAACTTTTGCTGTGTCTTACAAATTCTTGTAGGCTGTGTTTCCATTTTCATTTGATTCTAGGACTTTTTAAATTTCCTTCTCTCCAGTTTCTTCAACAACTCACTGCTTTTTCAAAAGTGCATTGTTCAGTCTCCACATTTTTGTATAATTTCTGCTGTTTCTTTTGCTATTGATTTCTAGTTTCATTCTATCATGCAGGAAATTCTTTCTTTCTCTTTTGCATTTGTTAAGATCTGCTTTATGACCTCAACTGTGATCTTTTTGGAGAAAGTTCCATGTGCTGATGAAATTAATGTGTATTTTGCAGCTATTGAATGGAATATTCTGTAGATGTCTGGTAAATTCATTTGATCTATAATGCAATATAACTTTGAGGTTTCTTTGTTGATATTTTGGTCTGGATGATCTGTCAATTGGTACTGCTGAGGTGGTCAATGGAACAGGCACGAGTGGATGTTTGTTACTTGTGCCCTCAGCTTTTCTTTCCCTGTCTTCTTCGGATCTGCACTTCTTTGTAGAGCAAAGGCTGGGGCTGTTCACTCAAACTTCTTTTGTCCTAACTGCCTGGCAATGAGCAAGAGTGATGTTGGCCCAGAGTCATTTGGAATAGCTCTTAGTTGGCTGTTCACCAGTTGGAATTATGGCAGAACGTAAGGTTCTCTGACTGAAATTCATCCTGGAGTGACTTGCTCCATGAACTTCCAGGGTCAGATGGAAGCCAGACACTGCCATGCATCTGGTTCTATAATGCCCTTTGTGAATTCTACTTGGAAGGTGTGTCCCATATTTTATATATTTCCTTTTTTTGTGAGTTTTTATTTTGATTGAGTGTATATTTTTTCAATCCCTTTTCAATCTGCAATTTAAGAGTTGTTAAATTATGTTTCTTAAGTGTCTACCTGTAAGTTTTAACATGCATACGTCACATGCCAACGTCTAAAGTTAAATAAAGTTAATACTTAATCCTTTCCCGAGTAATTCAGGGACCTTTGAACACTTTAATTCTTATTTATCACCCCACCCTAGCCCTTTATATTATTGCTTTCAGTTATTTCACAAACCTTCCACAGGGCATTATTGTTGTTGCACGCAGTGTTTATTTTCATTTACCCATGCACTTGCCACTTTCTTTACTCACTATTGCAATTTGGACATTCCTTTTGGGATTTACATTCCTTATTTTTTTTTTCTTCCAGTGCTGGAATTGGACCAGGAGTGCTTTACTACCAAGCTACATCTCCAGCCCTTTTTGAGACAGGGTCTCACTAAGCTTCACAGGCTGGCCTTGAATTTGCAACCCTCCTGCCTCAGCCTCCCAAGTCATTGGGATTACAGGTGTGCACCACCATGCCTGGCTTAGTTTTAAGTATATGCTGTAGGCTTTTCTTTAATGAAGTTCTGTTGGTGACAAACTCTTTGTCTGAAAATGGAAGTTCTTATTTGTGTGAAAATGTTTTAATTTCCTTCTCATTCTTAAAAGATAATTTCTCTGGGTATGCAAATCTAGGTTTACTATTATTTTTTTCTTAGAGTTTGAACATATTAATGAATCTTATAGCTTCATTGCTGCTCTTGATAAGTAAGTAATTAGTTTTTCTTCATTTATGGGTGGCCATTTTTGGTTTTGCTGTTATGCAGAGTAATTATAATATGTTGACATGTGGATTTCCTTTTTATCTAATTCCCTTAAAATTTATTAAGTTCTTGATTCTGAGGATTGTTGTCTTTCATAAGTTCTGAAAATTCTCACTTTTTATTTCTTCAAATTATCTTTCCTTTATTCTCTCTGTCCTCTTGTTCTAGGACTCTGACCAAACATAGGTTAGATTTTTTTTTTTAACTTTATTCTCTTCATGTTTATTGACCAATTTTATACATTCTTCTAAAAAGTCTTTTCAGGCTATAGGATTGAAAAAGTTCTCATTTCTATTTTAGTTTTTAATTCTCTCCATAGTTTAGTTTAACTCTGTAAAATTTATTCACTCAAATTTAAATTTTTAATTTGCATATTTCTCATTTCCAGAAGTTGTATTTAATTTCTTTTCAGGTATGCTTTGATCTTCTTTATAGTTTTTTGCTTTTTACTTACATTTTTTATCTTTAAACATTTTTTTCTTTAGGCTAAAATGTATTTATTTTTTAAAATGGCAACTGATAATTATAAATACCTGAGTCTCTGTGGATCTGATTCTACTGTCTGTTTCTTTTGGCTCTTGCACATGGTATCTTCTTTCATTTAGTGTTTTGTGAGTTTTGATTACAGGTACTTTTTTTTTTTTTCATAGATTTTCTTTTTCCCTGTGGGAATTCTTTGAGGCTATGTTGAACATAGTTCCTCATAATAGGATTTGGTTTTGCTTTTGTGAAGAACCAGAATGGGTGGGGAGCTGTACAAACTCAGGACTACTCTAAATCCTTTGCTTGAGGTTTTTCAGACCATTCAATTCCAGATTTGGTTCATCTTATAGTTATGAATTCTCTGAGCAGATTAAGAAACAACTTTCCTAGTATTAATATTTGAGATTAATAATTTTTCTTGCTTTCTTCTTGGAGGAGCATAATTTCTAGTGAACTCTTAAACAGATGATGCAGACCTTTGATGTCTCAGACTAGCACTAGTAAGTACTTGAAAATGTTTCTCTTCTCCTTGTGATAGTCAGCTTTCTGTCACTATACAGCATATCTGAGATAGTTAATTTGTAGAGAGAGAATGTTTATTTTGGCTCATGGTTTTATAGGTTTCAGTTGATGATGAGGTGGACCCGGTGCTTTTAGGCTATGGTCAGGGTGCTGAACAGCAATGGTGGGGAGAATGTGGTAGAGCAAATTATTCACCTCATGACCAGAAAGCAAAAGAGGAAGAGGAAGGGGACATGCTCTTGGAAGTGACCAGGATCTCACAATCCCTTTCAAGAGCATACCCTCAATGGTCTAAGAACCTCCTAGTAGGTTTCACCTCTTATAAAGATCCTACCATCTCCCAATAATGCCACCCTAGTGACCCGATCTTTAACACATGGGCCTTTGGGGGTCCTTCAATATCTAAATTATATCATTTTGCCTTGGACCCCAAAGGTTTATGTGTATTTCAAAAGGCAAAATGCATTCAGTCCATCCCCAGTTCAAGTCTGAAGTCTTTGAGACTCAAGGCAAACTCAGCCATGAGACCTTGTAAAAATAAAAGAGAAAATTGTGTACTTCCAAGATATGGAAGTGGGACAGGTACAGGGTAAATATTCTTTTTTTTTTTTTTTTTTTTTGGCAGTGCTGGGGATTGAACCCAGGGCCTTGTGCATGCGAGGCAAGCACTCTACCTACTGAGCTATATCCCCAGCCCCAGGGTAAATATTCTTATTGCAAAAAGGTAGAATAGGAAAATAGCAAGGAGGGAACAACCTGAAGCAAGACTAAAATCCAGCAAGGCAAACATTAAGTCCTGAAGTCCATACCTGGGATCTGGGCACATTGTGGTGGCAGGTGGACATTCAAGAACTTGGGAAGTCCTGCACTTATGGCCTTGCTTATTGTAGCCCTCATGGTCTCTGTTAGGCAGAATTTGCCTGCTGCCTACAGCTTACCTTGGCAGATGTGCATATTGCTGGCACCTCTCTCTTTGGGGTCTCCACTCAAGAAAGCTTTGACTTCACTCCTACAGTCTAGGCATTGCCATGTCAGGGGCTGTTTTCAGAGACTCCAATTCTGCAGCACACTGCCTGGCTTCCCAGACTTTCCTTTGAAATCTTGGTGGAAGCCATGAAGACTCCCATAACCATCCATGAGATATTTTGGGGAAAAAAAAGTCCTTGGCTACAGGGAATAATAACAAGGGTGGTGCCAGTCCAAGATTAAACAGACAGTTGCTTGGTAGATGTCCTTGCAACAATCTTTTAAAATGAAAAGTTGGAACTGGGGTTGTGGCTCAGTGGCAGAGTGCTTGTCTACCATGTGCGAGGCACTGGGTTCAATTCTCAGCACCACATACAAATAAATAAAGGTCCATTGCCAACCATGAGAAGATATTTAAAAAAAAAAAAGAAAAGTTGTGGTGCTGGCAGAGTCTTTTGTGATAGTTACTATCAAGTAATTGTGCATGAGAACCCTTCCTTCATAACCTCTCAGTTTTTTTTGTTTATTTATTTTGTTAAAGTTGACACAAGTGACTGAGTCCCATTTGATTTCATTATGTAAACACACATATATTTATATATACATATATGTATACATGCATATACACACTCTACATATATACACATATGTAATCTATATGTATGTATACACACACATATATATTTTCTGAAAAATTTGAAGGTAAACTGCATTCAACATAATTCATTCCTAAATTCCTGAATTGGCAATTTCATCTGAAGTATGTATTTGAATGTTTTATAAATAAAAATTAGAAATTTATCATCCATCTAGGTAAAAAAGATATTTATTCAAAATTTTATTTCTGCATTTTATGCTCATTTAGCAATTGTAGGGTTCCAACTCAATGATCTGAAAAGAGAGGTCCTGGGCAGTGCTGCAGAAGGAAGTGTTTCTGTAGCGAGGTCCTAGAGGATGAATAAGATGTAAAAGGGAGTACAAAGGGATGGACATAAGCTTGGTTCATAGGTTCACCTTTAGCTATTAAGGGATGAAGAGACATGATTTATCAACAACACCTGTGAACAAGGTTGAGGCAGGCTTAGCTCAGCAAGAGCCAAGGCAGAATCCATCCAGGTGCAGCATTTAAAGAATGATCTTTTTGATTTTTAGCTCAGTACTTTGATATCTGAAATCCAAACTCATGGGAACCAACCCTATTGGGCGTGACAGTCCTGTGATCTTCTGTCTCCCATCTTCCCTATCCATCTGGGTGGTTGTACACCTGCCTGGTAAATCCTGCCTGAGCTGAGATAGAATGTGTCTGGGCATGAGTTCCCCTAAATCCAGTCGTTAATCTTTCAGAAATAACTCCAAAGCAGAAAGGAAGAGGCAAATGGCTGGTGGCAGAAACTTCCCACCGTATCTCTTCCCTTGATTGCTTGAGACCTAGAGGGTGTCGTCTGTCTTTTCAAAAAGTACTGGATTGTAAGTGCTGTGCCTCCCTCAAGTAGATGTGTCTTCCCCAATTAGTGTGATAGGGGGCAAAGCAAGGTAGGTATAAACGCTCTGCCATGGGATGAGTGTGTGTGTGTGTGTGTGTGTTCATGTGTTTGATTGGAGATGTCTGGGAATGACTAAAGGGAACCCTTGTATTCCCTGGAGTGGTCCTCAGTTGCTTGAAAGGGAAAGGCATGTGGCTCATTGGGGAATGGGACAAAATCATCCCTAGGCTGGTGAACAATTTCATAGAAGAATACCAGGTGGTGCGAAATGATTGATGAAAATTAGATTCCTATGAGGAAGAAACCACAGCTGTTATTCTCAGTGTCCCCTTCAGTTCCTTTGGAGAAATCAGTCTCCCATTTCCTCAGCAGTTAAGTCGGAGGACTGAGTGGGCTTGCAGTGCAAGTGACTTCTGTGAGCAGAGGGAACATCAGGGAAAAAAAATGCCTTCAACTCCTCCTTGACCCTTTCTCTTTTTACTCCACCTACACAACTCATAGGGTCTTGTCCATTTCCATGGCTTTATGGTTCAAAGTGATGGGGTAAAAAAAAATTAAAGAAGAGATCTTTCTTTAAATGTGCTGCATCTGGCTGGGTTCTGCCTTGACTCTTGCTGAGCTAAGCTTGCCTCAGCCTTGGTCACGTATGTTGTTGATAAATCATGTCTTGTCATCATTTAGCCCCTAAAGATGAATTTTGAAGCTTCTGTCTATCCATTTTATTCCCCTTTGCACCTTACTCATCCTTCAGGACCTAGCCATAGAAACACTTTCATGTTACCACCTGGGTGGAGGGTTCCTGAAGGAGACGTGCCTAGCTCTTCCTTGGAAACTTCCATTTCCTATTTTCTAGGTTTTTGTGTGCATAAGTCCTTCTTATAATCAAGGTATCATCAAAATGCCTACCCTACCCAGGTGAAGGAGTGACACATGAGACCAACAGGGTGTTCTTTCTGGAACGTGAAGTTTGAGATGATTCACCTGTCAGTATGTCCCAGTGAGACTGGCTACTAGTTATTGCTATCTGGATCCCCAGAGTTCCTTTGATTCTTTTCATTTCTGACTGATTGCTGCTTCTAAAACTTTATTGCTGCTCCAGGTCTCAGTTTAAGAATTGCATAATGTGTATCTCTGCTTGGATTTCCCACAGGCACCTCACACTCACTGCAGTCAGCTCTCATCTTAACTTCTCCCGCCCTTTACCCTCTTCCTTCCAACCTCTTCCCCAAACTTGCTGCTCTTCTGGCTTTTTTCTCTCTTCCTCAGAGAGCAGCACCAACTCAGGCATTCAAGTTAGTAATTTTGAAAACATCCTTAATTCTTTCCTTTTTCTTATCATCTTCTAATTTAGTCATTAAAACCAATGCTTTCTTTTTTCTTAGTATTTAGTAATGACTCTCTCAAAATCCTATCTCTATCCTCAACCACAAACCTGTGAATGTCCACACCCATCCTCTCCTATGTCCCCCAGATTCAGAGAGTGAGGAGTCTCCCTTCCTGTTTGAGAGCAAACCTTCAAACGTGCCATAGACTCCATCCTTCCTACAACTCAACTTGTCTTCCATCATCCCCTCTCTTCTATTTTCTATCTTCTCCCCACTCTATCTACTTGTCCAAGTCCTTCCCAAGTCCCTAAAACACCCTCACCTGACACTTGACACCACATTCCTTTCAGACACCATCTGAATCTTTGGCCTACACTTCTTATCTATAGGGTTTGAAAAAGTCGGGTATGCTCCCTGATTTCTTTTCTATCTCAACATTCTGCAATCATGTTTCTACCTCCATTGCTCCCTTGATGCAAGACTTTCCAAGATTTTGGACCATCAGGGTACCTTCTATCCTTGTAGATTTCTTGGTGGTGCCACACTCAGTTCTCTTTATTTCCTTTCATTCAACTAGTATTTATTAAGTGCTGGAGAGAGAACAGTGGGGAAGACAATCATGGTCCCTCCTCTCAGAGATCTGAAATTCTAGTCAGGGAGATAAACATTGAATAAGCAAATGAAAATATACTAAGGAATGAAAAACAAGTGTAAAGCCCCTGTGGAGTATGAAACAACTGAACTCAATTTTGTGTAGGAATTCATATACCTTTTCCTGGAGGAAGTTCTGTTTACACTGAAAGGTGACCAAGACTTAGCAAAGAGGGGAAAGAGGATTTTCTGACTGGGGAAAGAGCATGTGGGAAAAACCTGAAGGCAAGCAGGAGTCAGTGTCCTGGGAGACTAAAAGGGAAGTTAATGTCAGCATCCTGGGAGTGTGGTGGGAGAGGATGAAGCTGAGGGGGGAAGCAGGACCCTGGATTGGGGGCTGAAGTAAGGATTTCATCCTTTAGTTTAAGGGCAAAGGAATCCATAGATGAGTTTTAGGCAGAGCAGTGATGCTGTCAAATCTACTTTCTGGAAATGCTATCAATTGCATCATGGAAAATGCCTTTGAGGGAGATATGTGGATTTGGGAGGACCAGGTCATGTAAATATGATTTGGTGTGCATTTAGGAAGTGGTAGTGGGTGGAAAGAAGTGAATGATTGAGAGTTCTTTGGATCGCACAGTCTACTGAATGTGCTGACATTGGATTTGGAGGTAATCCACAGTCTACTTCTGAGAAAAGGGGTGGATGGTGGAGCCATATACTGAGGTGCAGCACACAAGTGGGCAATAAGTTTTGTTGAAGGGAAAGAATGTTGGACATATGGAGTTTGTGATGCCTGGGAGACAGCTGGGTGGGGATGTCAAGTCAGGATATGTTTATTTGAAGTTTAGAAGAGTGGTTTGGGTGGAAGGTATAAATTTGGAGATTGTTGGAATACAGATGGGAGTGGAGAATTGTCTCCAGAGAGAATAAAGAGGGAAAGGGCAGGGGGTTTGAGACAGAACTGTGACATCATCAACATCTAATGGTCTGGAAGAGGGTTTGGTGGTCAGCCTCTAGGTGACCCTCAGTGGTCGTGTCTCCTGGGATTGACACTGTTGTGTAGCTCCTCCCACACGGTATCAGGTCTGTCAGTGTGACCAATAGAAAACGATGAAAGTGATGATAAGTCACTACTGAGACAAATGATGAAAAGACTCTGGGCTCCCTTTTTGGTTGCTCTCTTATGCTTTCTCTCTCAGATTATTGCTCAGAGGTAAGTCAACTGCCACACTGTGGAAAGCCCCAGGGAGGGGACCATGTGCTGACAGGCATATGAGTGCTCTTAGAAGTTGGTCCTCCAGCCATTTCAGATAAGCTCTCAGCCAAGAGCTTATCCACAACCCCATTAGAGACCTAGCCAAAATTTACTTATACTCCTCCCCACATCCTAGTTCTCAGGAACAGTATGACATTAAGCTTATTGTTTTGGGATAATGTATTTTTTGGCAATAGATACTATGGAGGGAAAGGAGACAGCAAGGGGATTGAGTGGGGCTGGCCAAAGTGGTGCCATAGCCATCTGAAGCTCCTGGATAGAGAAGCTGTGCAATAGCTAATTTTATGACAACTTGACCATGAGCTGCTCAGATGTTGGGTCAAATATTATACTGGGCACATCCGTGAGAGTGTTTCTAGATGAGATTTGAATCAGTAGAGTGAGTAAAGCAGATGGCCTTCCCTAATCAGCTGAAGGTCTGAACAGAATGGAAAGGCTGAGAAAGAGGAGACTCCTGCTGCCTGCTGGGAAACCTCTTTCTTCCTGCCTTTGGACTTGAACTGGTCTTGAGTCTACTGGTTTTGGGACCGGAAATACAATGATACCTCTTCTGTTTCTCAGGCCTTCAGACTTGGACTAGGGCATGTAAAAGAGACATGAAAGTTGTCAGAATTAAAGTGGAGTTGCTGGTGTCAACTCTACAAAAACAAAAGTAAATAAAACTGGGGGATTATGAAAGAAACATTCTTACACAGGACTGCCTGATAGTAACCATCACAAAAGACTCTTCCAGATGACAAGCATACAGAGGGTACCACAATCTTATGCAAAAAGTACCTCCACAAGAACATGTGCCCAGGAATTGTCCGGTAAACTCATATTGACACAACTTTTTGTTATTAGTCACTGTGGCCAAGGATTATGGTTTCAAAATACCTGACATAGTCCTCATTTTTCTTTTTTGAAAACTTCCCCTTGTCTCAACCTCTTTGAATATGCCCTTATTTACTATTGCAGATGTATTTGCCTTGCAATACTCTGCTATTTCCAAATAAATACCATTATTCTTTGGAGGACCTCTCTCTGATTGTTTTTTATTTAGTTTGGCAAACTCTGCCATTGGCTTTCCTGGGTCTTCAGGTTGCTCTCTGTAGATTTTGGGACTTGTCAGTCTCCTGCTAGGATTATAGGCATGTGCCACCACACCTGGCTGAGTCAATTCCTTTTTTTTTTTTTAATATATTTTTTAGTTGTAGGTGCTGAGGATTGAACCCAGTGCCTCACACATGCTAGGCAAGAGCTCTACCACTGAGCCACAATCCCAGCCCTGACTCAACTCCTTTTAAGAAATCTCTTTCTTCCTCTCTATATTCATCTTATTTGTGCTATTTCCTTGAAGAACCCTGACTATTACGGGTTGCATCTTCTCCATTACATCAGGATAACATGGATAGAACTGGAGAAAAGATAAAGCTGAGTGGCAGTAGCCAGCCACTTTGGCCAGCCCCTCCAGACTCTGCTGTGATAGCTTCCTGTCAGCTTTTTGAGGCTGGCCGTATGAACTCCTGCTGGCTCAGGCACCATCTTACCTCCTGCTGTCCTCACCTCCTCATTGCTTTATTGGAGCTAGGGGTTGCTTTGCCCTTTGTCTCCAGGCTGTATCCTCTGGGCAGACCTACAGAATTAGTGGAAGCCCAGGAATTTTTCCTTAGAATCCTGCCAAAAGGTTATGGAGTTCAGGACCCTCTGACTACTCCCAATTACCAGGGACCCTATGCCATGAATTTTGTCTTCCATTCTGAGTTCCATCACTGGATTGGCTCAGAGTCTCTCTTCTCTTCTCTGTGTAATTGTTCCCTATGTCTTCTGGCTCTGCCAGGGAGCTTTCAGCGTCGATGACTGTGCACATCTCGAGACTGAAGTTGTTCTCCCAGTTCTTTCACTGACTTGCTAACCCTGTCTTCTTGTCCATAGACTAAAAGATATATTTCTGAGGTTCTCAGCTGAGTTCTGTAATTCTGGTGGGAGAAAGCCAATAACCTGACCATAGGCTGAAGAACTAAGAGATGATGATGGGGATTCTGTGTCCACCTGGAGACAAAGCAATTTTGAGGGGAGGATCTCAGATTCTGAAGGAGGCTTCAGGGACTTAGAGGCAATGAGAGCTGTTGCTACTCTACAGCACTATTGCAACTCTAGGCAACAATCCCATCACACTGCCAAACTGGAAACCTCCCTGACCCTTGGGACTGTGAGATGCTGGGAGATGTTGCAATGGCAGCTGTGGGTCTGCTGGGAGTTAGACTCTGAATTCTATCTCTAGTTGTGCCTCATTTCCTCTCTGGGGTTCCTGATATGGTGACCATCTGAAGAAATTCCCCAGGGGCTTGCTGGGGTCAAAAGACTAGTTCTAGTTATGTTTGCTTAGATGGGTCCTCTGGAGCCAGGAGGACACTATAACTGTCCCCAGAAACTCAGTAGACCTCATTGTCATTGCTGCTGCCACTGCAGCCTGTCCCTGAGTCACGTCCTATCTGAGGATGCTCCTGTCACAGTGCTCCAAGTCTGCCATGGGGCTCCTGAACACATCACTTCTACCAAGGTGGAGTTTTAAATTTGACTTTTAAATTTTGAGACAAGATGCTAAACAAATTGAAAATACAGAAAAGAATAGACCAGAAACTGACAAACCTATCTCCCAGATTTAACAGGTGTGAATATTTTGTCATAGTTCTTTCTGATGTCACTGTTTTTTTTTTTTTTTTTTTTTTTTTTTTTTTTTTTTGTGTGTGTGTGAGGAGCTGGATATCAAATCCAGAACAAGGGCTAGACAAAGGCTTTACCATGAATTATACCCTCAGCTAGCTACAGCTAAACCCTACCCTGATCACCCCTTGTTCCTTTTCTTCTTTTCTGCCTCTACAAAAGTCTAATCAGAAATTAACATGTATTATTTTTATGCAGGTTTTTATATTTTTCCATGTATGGTGTGTTTGTGTGTGTGTGTGTAAGTGTGTCTGTATGCAATACATGATATAGTTTCTTTGTGTCTTAAGATTTTTATAGCTAGTTGAAGTAGAGTGTACCTGTAATCTCAACTAGGACTACTTGAGCCCAAGAATTCCAGGCCACATTGGGCAATATAGTGAGACCCATCTTAATTTTTTTTTTTTTACATAAATGATTATTTGTTTTTGTAACTTTCTCCCCCACCCCACTCAGCTTTATTTATTTTTTTGATATTTGTTCACATTGATTTGTGTAAACTATTTGATTCATTTTAAGTGGCTTATGATGTTCCATTGTAGGGATTATTCAGTTTATGTATACACTTTCCTACTGAGGGAAAATGGAAAGTTTCTACTTTTACTTATTTTCTTTTAACCTTTATAAGCACAGCCACAAGAAATACACAGCACCCATGTATGGTCCCTGGGTACAAATGTGGGAATGGATCTGTGGCTAGAAGAATTGCTGGGTGGTGAGGTTTGTGCTTCTACAGCTTTTCCAAGCATTGACACATTGCTGTCTAGCTTACACTCTGACTAGAAACAGATAAAGGTTTCCCTGGGTCCACACCAATATTTGGTATTGCTCAGTTATTGCATGAGAAATGGTCTCTCACCATGGATTAAATTTCCATTTCCTTGATTTCTAGTGAGGTTGAACATTTCTCCATGTTTTTGGCCACTTGTACGAATTTTGGCCACTTCTATTTTCTTCTATGAATTACCTTTTCATATGTTTTGTCCATTTTTATATTGGCATGTTTGTTATTTACTTATTATTTAGAGTCTTTATATATTTTGGATACTAATGAATTCATTGTTAGTTACATGCTTTGTAAATATCTGATTCCATCTGACTTGGCCTTTTTATTTTGCTTATTATATATCTTTGCATTCACAAATTTTGAAGTTTGAATGTGGCCAAATTTATCAACTTTATTATGTGATCAAATATATCAATTTTTCCTTTATGGTTTCTATTCTTCTAAAAGTTTTAAATCTTTAAAAAATTTAATGTTTGGGTCTTTAATTTATTTAGAATTTTTGTGGATTACTTAAGTCAGAGGTCTAATTTTCCCCGTTTCCATGTGGACAGTCATCACAGCATCATCTATTGATTATTTCATTTATGCTTCCTGATTTGTAATGGTACTTTTGTCACATGAAGTTTTGGTGTCATTAATAGTATTTCTGTTCCACTTGTGCTATTACCACACTTTTCAATATTATTATAACTTTAAAATAAGTCTTGATATCTCTTTGGAGGCCAGTCCACTCTTAATCTTTTTAAAATTCTTTGGCTATACCTAGCCCTTTATTATTCTGTAAGAATTTGAGGATTAGCTTATTAAGTCCCATGAAAATTCCTGTTGGGATTATTTTTTGGAATGGCACTGAAGTTACAGATTACTTTAGGAAGAAGGGCCATCTTTTTGATACTGAATCTTCTCTGTGGATTTGGTATATTTCCCGATGCATTAACTTCTCTGCACCTCAGTGACTTATGAGACGGGGATTAGATTTCCTTCTTTAATGAGCTCACAGAGTTTTGTGAGAATCCATGGAGCTTATGCTGAAGAAAATGCTTTCCAAAGTCTGTAGTTCTGGACATGTTTGTTGTAGCCTTGGTACATTATTAGAACCAACCAATTTCTGACTTCTATCTTCCTGAGATAAAAATTCATTAGAAATGGGCCACACCTTTTGCTAACAAGTTTCCCATGCATTTTTCCCTTTAACATAATTCAATAAGCACTTTCTGAACCAACAGTGGTGACCAGTCATCCCTGTGTGCCTGACTATCCTGATTTTATCACTAAAAATTCTGTGTCCTGGGAAACTTTCAGTCCTAGGCATACTGGAATGGTCAGTCACAGGGTTTCATGCTGAGCCATGGTCACTGAAGAGTTGAAATGGAGAAGTTCCTGCCTTTGAGGAGGGACAGAGTTCTTAAATGACCTTGAGTGGTTGGAGGATGAAGGGAATGAGGTTCATGGACAACAGGCTAAATGCAGGAAGGGAATCACAAAGAGCCAAATTCAGCAGTTTGGGGGTGGATATGGCTTGGGAAGGGCTTCCTGGAGGAAGTGCACTGGGTATAGAACATAAGGAATTAGATAGGCAGAGGTTGGGAATTAAAAGAGAGTCACTTATACTTTTCTCCCATCTGCCGCCAGACTTCCACTCATGATTTTGTGTTAACTCTGCTGTCCTTCTCGGTCATCAGATCTTTTCCAAAACATTATCTTAGTGCAAGATAGGATCTTGATCAATCCTCCCATTGAACAGATGAGCAGACTAAGGATCTGAGAAGGAATCTACTTTCCCAGGATCATTCAGGGAGTTCAGGGCAGAGGTTGGTCCAGAATTCAGCTCTGCAACCCAAAATGCAGCCCAGTTTACCCCAACCTGTTCATTCTGGGGACCTGTTCCTGGCCTCTTATCCAAAGACCCTCTGGTTGCTCCGGAAGAAGGACCCAGGCTTGCCTTACTAAGACCATACCTGAATGTAACATACCAGCTTCTGGGCCTCCTGATGCTGCCTCCCCTACCCACATTCCACAGTCCCCTTCTTCCCCCATCCATTTCACATATACCCAGATTTAGACACCAGACGGGTGCAGCTGGGATTACTCTGAAGCAAGTCTATTTCAGTGGGAGAAGCTGTTGAGAAGGCAAAGAAGCCCCAGAGTCCAGTCTCAATGTTGTCTCAACCATTCTCCTTTTACTGATAACCACCCATCCAAAAACAACTATAAAGCTATTAAACTATTCTTAATGTGACAGCTGGTACTTTACACACATTATCTCCCTTAATCCACCAAACACCTTACAAGGTAGATACTATTATAATCTTCATTCTGTAGATAAGCAACCTGAGATTTAGAGAGGCTGGGTTTGCATCTGAGCTCAGACAGAAATCCAAGATGGTCTTAACTGAAGGTCCTGGCAGTTCCAGGCAGCTAGTGTGCCTGATGAAGGGGTTGGCTAGGTAGGGCAGGAGGGGAGAGCTGTAAGAGCTACCTATTGAACCTTGGAGCTTGGGAACCCCCACATGAATATTCAGTGTCCCATAAACCAAGAAAAGAGATATGGGTATTATTCAATTGCTTCAGACCTGCAGAGAAGGAGGGTATTTGGCGTATCAAAAAAACTCTGGCATTTCAAAAGGAACTGTTTCCTCATCTCTCTCCCCTTCCCTCCTTCCTTCTCTTCTTTCCTCTTTTTCTTTTCCCTTCTTCCCTAGGGTCCATGACTCACCAATTTTTATGACTGACTCTCCTAGGGGTCAGCTAGATGGGTTGCTAGTGTGACCTCTGGCAGGCAGGGCTTCTTCTCCCTTCTTGAAGAATCCAGGCAAGGGGGGATGTTTCCCTAAGAGGACAGCTCCTGTCCATGGACTCTGTTTTAGTTAGCCTTTTCATTGCTGTGACTAAAAGACCCAACAAGAATAGTTTTAAGGAGAAAAAGTTTTTTGCGGGGCTCACGGTTTCAGAGGTCTCAGTCCATAGACTGCTGGCTCCATTTCTCAGGGCTTGAATGAAGCAGAAAATCTTGGTGAAAGTGTGGCAGAGGGAAGCAGCTCATATCATGATCAGAAAGCAGGAAGAGAGAGAAAGACTCCACTTGCCAGATACAAAATACATACCCCTAAGTTATACCCCAGTGGCCCACCTCCTCCAACCACACCCTACCCACCTTCGGTTACTGCTCAGTTAATCCCTATCAGGGATTAATTCACTGATTGGATTGAGGCTCTCATAACCCAATCATCTTCCTTTAAACCTTGCATTGTCTCACACATAAACTTTTGGGGGACACCTCATATCCAAACTGTAACAGACTCTTGCAGTTCTCCCATGTGCCTTGTCTATCCCTGCCCCATTTAACATCTCCCACTCATAGAATTTCAATAGTTTTCCCCCTCAGGGGCCTGGCTGGTGCAACCAGGAAAAGGCGTTCAGATTACTCCCTGTTTATGGAAACAGCCTGGCGTTCAGGTTACTCCCTGTTTATGTCTGGCCTGTCCTCTCACCCGTACCTCCTCATCAATCATACTAGCTGGCTGGGATTGCTAGAAGCTTCAGTAAGGAACATAATCACATCATCTTAGGCAGAAGGGTAGGGACCTTGGGGCAGCAGGGATTCTGGGACCTAGCCACAGAAGTGCCAAATGCATCCCCAGAAGGCATCAATATAGCCCATTTCCAATATATTTTGTTTTGGTTAGTAAACCTTTCCTTGTTGTCTTCTCCCCACTGGAATAGTCAGTCCCTTCAACATCTACTTGTTGGTTATTGATTTAGTATCTCCTGTGTGCTGGCAAGTGGAGAAAGCCCTGAATGTCCCTTGAAGGTTTATGGAGCTGTGGGTGAGAGCTGTGCTGTGTTGTGGATGCCCATGGTTACACTACTCAGTGCCTGCACAACCCTTCATTCATGCACCTGGTCATGGGTTTACTGAATGCTTGTATCTTGTCTATCCCATGCAAAACCAGGGAAATACAAGCTTGTTCTCTGACTTGCAGCAGAATGGAAGGGTTTGAGATGAGCCAAGCACTCAAATGACTGTAACAAACCAAATCAACGTATGCCAGAAGAGTCGTAGAAAAAGTTGGCAGATTTCAAAGACTGACTGTAATTGGTGTTTCTGGAGAGGAAGATGTCATGTGGGGCCTCTGATTCAAGAAGCAAAGTTCAGGGCTCTGCAGGTGGAAGAAGAGATAAGACGGCATGGATTGCATGGTGAGGAATCCTAAAGTGGTGGATTGCTGGGTCAGGCCCAAAATGGCTATAGTTGGCTCCCTCCCCAAGACTTCTGGAAGACTATGCTATGTTTTTAATGTGTAGCCAGGGCTAATGACTATGTTGTTGTTAGTCAAGGCCAGAAACACTCTGATTCATTGTATGTGCTTGAGGTCATTAACATTTACTTGTGAGCATGTGCCCACTGAGACAATCTGTGTGTTTTTTTAGTCCTGTATATAAAAAGGGCCTATGGAAAATATTCTGGGGCAAAATGGGGGCAAAAATAAAACTGGCTAGGAGCTGAAGTCAAAGTTGGAGACTATTGCCACCTCTGAATAAAGCATATCTATTATCCTAACTACATCTTGCATCTTCTCCCATCTGCTGAGCCCTGAACTTTGTTTTCTGAGTCAGAGCCCCCACACAACAGAAGGTTATGGAGGAAGGCTTCCTGGAGGAGAAGATTTATTGGGAAGGATTTGGATAAAGTCAATTTTTCTCCTTTCCATCGGTTCACACCTTTCCTTCTGTACTCCCTAGTACAGAATGGGGATTAAAGACTGATTATTTTCTTTTCCCAGGAGTCTGAAAAGGTGCCTTCCAGTCTTGTCCTACAAAGTTGCATAATGATGGTCTCTTGGGCAAGTACCACTAGTCAAGTAGGGTCACTTACTCTTAAGCTAGGGGCTTGGGGAAATGGTATGTTGGAAAATGTTTAACACCTGGCTTTCTGGGGGAGGAAGTCTTGATTTGTAGAATTTGCCAATTTCTGTGGTGTAAATAATCACATGATGGCCAATTTCAGGCTACCAGTATGATGTCACTGAACTGTAAGTTGGAAATGATGCTCATAATCTGCTCTTGAGAGCCAGTGCCAGCTCTTTCTAGCACATTACTGTATAGAGGGTTATTTCTAAGCCTCTTCACAGTAGTTTTTTCACATTTTATTCATTTATTTTTAAAATTTTTTGTTAGTACATTATAGTTATACATAATACTGCTGATTTTGACATAATTATACAAGCATGGAATAGAATTTGTTCTGGTCCTGTCTCCAGTACTTCTCCTTACCCTCTCAATCTCCCTCCCCCTGTTCCCTTTCCTCTATTTGACTGATCTTCCTTCAATTTTTATATTTGTGATGGGCTGACAGATCTGACTCCATGAGGATGTTATAGGCTAGACTCTAAGGGAAATGACTAAACAGATTTCATTTTGCTCTGAGACTCCATGTTATGTAGGAAATAAGCTTCTCTCATGGGAACACCCCACCTCTGTGCCCATCATCAGTTACTTGTTTAACATGTTTAATAATATACAATGGCAACTCCTATGTAGTAAAGAATTACTCTCTTTTGATTCCTATTGCTCCTAAACAATGTACCATGTGAACAGTGATTGTGTGGATGTTAGTAACCATTCTTTAGTTTGTACCTAGGTAAGGGTCATTTTGACCCACTTCCCCCTCTGTCGATGATCTCATGATGTTAATGTGTAATTTCAAATCATAACAACAGACACTTATGATTAATGTGATTTTTGGTATAAGAACGCCTACAACCCTGTGGTCAGGGCTGTTCGCCCAATAGCCATTTTTTGGGGCATTGTGTGAGACAGTTAGCCGGCTGGCTTAATAAAGACTCTCAAATTTGGACTTCTCAGTGGTGATCGGGCTGTTCTTAAGTTGCGCCCCATAACAGTATTTATTTTTAAATTAGGGCATTATATAAAGGTGACTTTCATAGTGATATATTCATATCTGTACAAAGGATGGTTTAGTCAGTTTCATTCTACTGTTCCTTCCTTTTCTCATCCCTCTTCTCTCCCCCTCATTCCCTTTCCTCTACTCCACTAGTCTCTCTTCTGTTTTCATGGGATTCCTTCCCACCCCTTTTAAAATATCTTCTTTTTTTTTTTTTTTTTTTTTTTTTGATTTACTTTCTGAATGTGAGAGAAAATGCTTGATTTTTAACTTTCTGGGTCTGGCTTATTTCACTTATTATGACATTCTTCAGTTCCATCCATTCCAGCAAATGCCATAATTTCATTCTTTATGGCTGAGTAAAACTCCATTGTGTATATATACCACATTTTATTTATCCATTTGTCTGTTGATGGGCATCCAGACTGGTTCCATATCTTGGCTATTGTGAATAGCGTTGCTATAAACATTGATGTGGTTGCATCCCTATAGAATGCTGATTTTAGATCTTTTGAATACATACTAATGAGTGGGATAGCTGGGTCATATGGTGGTCCCATTCCTATGTTTTTGAAGAATCTCCATATTGCCTTCTAGTGCGGTTGTACTAATTTGTAGTCCCACCAACGATGAAAGAGTGTTCTTTTTCTCCACTTCCTTGCCAACATTTGTTATTATTTGTATTTTTGATAATTGGCATTCTGTCTGGAGTGAGATGAAATCTCAGTATAATTTTGATTTGCATTTCCCTAATTACTAGAGATGTTGGACATTTTTTCATATATTTGTTGGCCATTTTTTTTTAATAGTAGAAGTTTTCTATCAGGTCCTTGAGAGCCAAACTAAGACCAGTGGGTGGAAATTTCAGAGAGGCACATTTGGGCTTCAAAGAATCATGTTTCCAAAGTGGCTGGATGTGGGTAGCTAGTGGGATAGAATCAGGGAGTTGGCTGCTACTCAGTCTCTGACTCTTTCTGGTCATGTGGTTACTTGACTTTTGCCTTAGAAGTATGGATGAGTGCCAGATTTTAATAAGGAAATGGAGAGTGGGTGTGTGTGATAAATAGACTGTGAGTGCTGGGCCGTGTTTCTGCCAGGAGAAGGTGTGCAGTACTTCAGAGGCCGTGAGTGGTATCCATTTTGCTCATTCTCTCTGACTTATTCTCCCAGGCTTCCAATCCCAGAAGAACTTCAGGCCCCTTCCACCAGAATCAAGTCCTTTGCTATCTTCCTGCAGAGCTTGTCACCTCCTCAAAGAACCAGTGCTTTGATAGCTTCCTTTCCTCTCTAGATCTTCATCCCCTGTAGCCAAGGTCACCACACGCATAGAGGTGTGATCTTTCTGGAATTCACCTCTGAACAGTTCTTCAACTTATGATCCCCTCCAGGTCCTCTCGGCCTAGAAGACAAAGACTGGTTTCCTTATCCCTCTGTTGGAAGCTCCATGTTTACCCTGCTCTTGATGCTCCAGTTTGATGACAGGTCCCTTGCCTTTGTGTTTTCTGTTTCATGTCTCAGGTGTGTGATTCCTCTGCAAACTGTGCCCCTCACGTTCTTCATACCCAGATCATTGCTTGCTCCCCTCTTATGGAACTTTGTCTAGCTAATTTCACTTAGGGCTCCTCTATGAACCCCCTCAGTACTTCCCTGGCAAGTCCCAGTGCTCAAAATGTACCAGGTTGATCCTCCTTGTCCTGTTTCAAGTTAATTCCAGTCAGTTTGTCCCAGGCTGACTCCCTAAATATGTCTCAGCCCTACTTAACCAAACCTTTCCCACCTTTCTGAGCTTTCCTAAGTGTATCATGTAGGAATCCCCGGTTTCAAGCAAGAGAAAACCCAACTGAAATAGAATTTATATAATAAAGAGAATTTATTTGCTCAATTAAAAGGTTCAAAGGTAATCCTAGCTTTAGGTTTGGATATGGTTTGAATGAGTCCCCCCAAGGATTCATGTGTTGGAAGCTTGGTCTCCAGTATGGTGAAGTTAAGAGGTGAAGAGACCTATAAAATGTGGGCCCTAGTGAGAAGTGATTAGTCATTGAGGGCACGGCCCTCCGAAGAAATTGATGTAATTCATGTGAGTCCTTTGTTAGCTTTTGCAAAAGGGTTGTTGTAAAAAAGCAAGCCTGACCCCTGAAATCACTCTCAAAGACTAGTTTCCTAGTCTTCCTGTCTTGCCATGTGATCTCTCCCTCTTTCACATGCTTCTCTCATTATGCCATTCATATTCACCAGAGCCAAGCCATTGCTAGTAGCATACTCTTGAACCTTTCAAACTATGAGCTAAGCCTTTTTCTTTATGAATTACCAGCTTCAGGTATTTTGTTGTAGCAATGGAAAATGGACTAATAAACTGGTATTCTGTTTCCCTGTTTATTTCTCAGTTCTATTCCTTTGGTTTTCAGTACATTCTTGCCCATCTTGTTCAACACTGATGGCTCATGAAACTATATCCATCTAGGTTCAAATGCAATATTAAAGAGAGGGAGTCTGTTTATAGACAGCTTAATTTAAGATAAGAAATTGAATTTAATTAACTCTGATTGGCTGACTTTGATATGTGCCTATCTTGGAAATAATCAATCACTGTGGGCAAGATGAATGCAATCTGTCTTAACCACACTATCAGAATGGCCATGTAGCTATCTAGTAGGACCAGGATCTGAGAGTTGGCTGCTGTCCAGCTTATGACTCTAGTTATTTGGTGACTTGCCTTTTGCCCTACCAGATTATAGCCAGGGAGTGGACAGCAGTGTATGATAAATAGACTATAAATATTACATAAATACAGGCCCCTACTGGAGTCAAGGATGAGGGCAATCCCAGTGCATCCCAAAGGTAGTAAATTCATGGTACTGTGTAGAAGGGGGAATCAGGAAATGGATGTTGGGAAGTTGTTCAACCAATGTCTACCCTACCCATCTAACAACTTCTGGTCCAGCCCTATTCACTTTTAGGTAAATCTCATATACTTGTCAGTAGACATGGCTCCTTCATCAGGACGGAGCTTTCTCAGACTTTCCCCCAGACACTCCATTTATCACACTGCCAGGCTGATGAATGTATTCATGATAAAGTACAACATTCTGCAGGTAGCTTATCATGTTCCCTTGTTCTCTGACTTGGATGACTTGCATTTTAAATGGGGCACTCAACGTATTAATCTAATAAAATGAAGTACAACTGCGGAATTTGAGGAAGTGTAGCAGGTTAATGGAGAAGACACTTTTGGAGTTCCATTCATTGTATTCTCTTTTTGGCTTTTCTTCTTATGGGTAGAACTGGATACACTCTTCCCAGTCAGGAGTAGCCTGATCTCCTCTGCCAGAAGGGATAAGGAGGCCTTATCAACACCTCACCATTCTCTATGTCAGTACCTGCTGTCTATGTTCTGAACTCTGAGTTCCAAGTCCACCTGTGTTCTCCTTTGCCCTTGCCACCTCACTCCCACACTCAGTCTTTGCTCTTCTGTCCCTTCTTGGAGTCTGACTTCCACAGACTGACTCCCCAATCCCTCATCACCTCATTTCTGTTTGGGTGGGACTGGAAGGTGGGAAAGGAAAGGGTTTGGGATATTTTTTCTCTGTTCCTTTCCAGTTTCAGCATCATTTTTCTGATAATACTTTTGTTCCTCATAAATACAGCTTCCACCAGGTTCTGGAAAGACTGTTCCTCCAGCTTGGGAGTGTTGATAGATTTCCTGCCATTGCTAGTCCCAGGATGCTACAGCATATCTTGTTTGATGCCTTAATCCTGCCTACCCTTCTGAATGGAACTCTGTATCCTTGTCTCTTCATCTAAAACATGTGCAGTGAATTCTGTGTGCTGCTGGGGCCCTAATTAATACAACCTAATTGATACAACATTGGAGGAAGAAGCAACAGACAATCCCCAGGCAAGGCAGGTGCTTGTTCTTCAAGAGAATCCTGGGCTAGGACACTGGGAAGTGGCCACTGCCTTGGTGTGCAGCTTTGGACATTTCCTTACCCTTTTCTGGGTCCAAGTAGCTCATCCAGCCAAGAGGGATTGCATTCGATGATATCCCTTCATCATCCTGAAAGGATGATATGCTATGTTCTTAAATGTTAAATTTGTTCTGTTTTTTGGAGGGTACAGCTGACTCTTTTCTGTCTCAGGATCTCTCTTCTGTGGGTAGAACATCATCCATAAAGGTGCCTCACAAAAAAACAAAAACAAAAACCAAAAAATCCTCAAAGCATTATGGGTCTGACCAAAGTACAAGTCTCTCCAGGGTCCACATCAAAGGGGACAGTGGAAACTTTATTATAAGAGAGTACAGACCAGCTGAGTCTTGATTTCATTATCAGGGAAATCAGTGTAAAGGGAAACAATCTCCTTGTTTTCTGGGCTAATTGAGAACAGAGTGTAAAAAATCCTGGAAACACGCAAGGTGCTTGTGGGAAAAGGGAGTTGTTATGACAATGACTGTACCAAGATTCGCCTTCTCTTTGCTCTACCATGTATCCAAGGTGGGATGCCCATTGCCTGTTTTTTTTTTTTTTTTTTTTTTTTTTTTTTTTTTTTTTTTTTTTTTGAGCCCACTACCTGGTTTCTCTTTAGTCAAGTTTTGAGAGAAGTCAGTTAGGCATTCTCTTCTGTTTTCCACAACTTTGGAGGTTGCTGTCTCCACCCTATGGCACTCAGCCCAGCCTGGGCTGCTACAGTCTGCAGGGTGTGGTTGGGGGTGGGAACTGGAAGGATGCCTAGATCCAGAATATAAGGGAACCCAGGGCCAACCGGAGGCAGGTTGGACCTGGGTGCTGCAACCCTAGTCATGGTGCCCACCTTTTTCTCTCTGAGCTTCTCTCGACTGGGACTATGGGCGTCTGGAGTGATCTTGGTTATAGGCTTCCTCAAGCTCCTTCGCCTGCTGCTGAGGAAGCAGAAGTTGGCCAGGGCTATGGACAGCTTCCCTGGGCCCCCCACCCACTGGCTCTTCGGGCATGCCCTCGAGGTATGTGGGGAGGGGTGGAGAAAGGAGACAGCTCCCTTTCTTCAGAGAATCAGGCCTAATCCCCTAGAGGGCTGGGGTGGGAGACTGTCAGCTTAGGCAAGGGGGTGATGTCCTGGGAGCCAAGATTTCTGTTCAGCTTTCCTAATGGGACTGCTTCCTCATTCATGCCTCAAACTGGCTTCAGAAGGAGCAAGTGCTTCAAATTGCCACCAAATCAGGTTACAGACTCCTTCCCACCATTGTGAGGCCCAAGGTTCAGAAAAGGTTGTGCCAAAGGCTTGGCGATGGCATAGGAAAGGAACAAAAGCCCCCGATAGTGCCCTAGAACTAGGCTATCAGGGTTAGAGCATCATCCAAATCCTCTTTGCTCTGTGCAGTGTAAAGATTTCCATCTCCAAGGCAGAAAATGAAAGTGAAGACAGAAATAAATACTTCCATGAGAGACATTCCAGAGTGTTCGAGATTTTGGTGATGGGAAACTGAGGAGACATGACATCTTCCTGGGTTCAGATCCTGGCTCATTCTCCCATTACTGCTGTGTGGTGGGGACCACCATAGCACCCACTTTTAGGAATGTCTTCTGTCATGAGGATCTAGACCAGATATTTCTAAACACAGGATAGGGAATTGGAATCACCTGGGAGAAGCAGATTTCTGGGTTTCCAGCACCTGGAGATTCTAATTTGTCCGATTAGACCAGGAGTCTGAGTTTAAAAACCTCCCTACGTGATTTAATCTGCAGCCAAGTTTGGGAGCCCAGGTGTGGATGCCAGCGATTAGGGCTCAGGGACATATTTTCTCCTCTTGTCTCTTGAATCATCTTTCCTCATCTTCCATCTAGGAAATGGCCTCTCTTCTGCTAGTGACACCAGAAATGAGCTTGACTGCAAGATTTATTCTTGCCTCTATAGATAATCCTTTGGAGGTAGTCAAGTAACCTATGTGCATCCTGGGGACATCTAGGAAAAAATAAAGGTGGGTTGGGGAGAAAATCAGAACTTCTCTGGCTCTCATGGAGCTTACTCTCTAGAGGGGAAGGCAGACACCAGAGCCCTGACTGGGTGAAGTACTTCACAGGATTCCACATTAGGTCCATTCTTTTTGTCTTAGTAATTTTCCATCTTTTCCCCTAGTCTGGAGGATGGAGATCTATTCTGATTCATCCCCGGGCTCCTAAGGTTCAGCACAACACCTGGCACAGACCAGCCATCACCAAATGAGCTGACAGGGAATGTTGAAAAGTAATGAGGAGTATCCAAAGAGGAGAGAGAGAGAGAGTGATGGAGAAGATACATGCAGGGGTCAGGAGGGCTTGGGAGAATCTTTGCCAAGTATGGAAGGAGGGTCATGGTAAGGTTGAGGTCTAACCCTAATGAAGTGAATATGAGAGGCATTTAGGGAGACTTTCAATCCCCCCTCCATCCCCAATTCTACCTCCTTCCATCAAGTTTGGTTTGCTCTCAGATAGTGGACTTCCCCAGGATAGGGATTTTGTCCCTTCCACAACTCCATGCCAGAGCTGACTGTCCTCTTCTCTCCTAACCACCCCTTCTCCCAAAACCTGGGAGTGTGAGGAGCACTGGAAAACAGCCCAGCCCTGGCTTCTCATCTCCAATACAACTACCTGAAGGACTTTTTCTTGGCACCAGGAAGGGCATGCGAGGATCAGAGGGGTGGTTGCTGATACACATTAGAAAGGTTTCCTGGGGAACCATGGCAAGCATAGAACCATTGCATATCTTCAGTTCTTGGCACCTCTGCTGTTGTTTGGATCCACACCTGAATCTGAGAAATGGGGAGGGCGGGGAGGGAGGAGGATTAATTTCCCTAGTGTAAAGATGTGGAAGTTGAGATTCGGAGGGGGAAAAATATTTGCCAAAATCCATACAGTGGCTCAGAAATTGAGTCAAGGCTGGGCTCTGGACTTCAGTTTTTTAATTCAGAACATGATTGAACCATAGAAAGTGCAGATGGGAGCAGGACAGGAAGGAAGAGGATTGGTGGTTGAAGGGTGTGTGGTGTGGAAGAGTTGTCCATCCAGGATGGACTTCTTCCTTTCTGGTCTCCCATCCTGAGGCCCTGGAGTGTCTACCTGTCATCCTACTCAGTTCTCAGAATGTGTTCCCTGGAGGTGGGTCAGGTCCTATTCTAGGATTCCCTCATTTTTCTCTGGGGCTTGAGGAGGACTTTGCACATATTAAGTGTTAATTGTGGGTCTAAGATTGGGACTTCTGGAAGGGGCTGACAAATCTGATGTGTGCATGTGTGGAGGGGAGCATGTATGTTTTCCCTGAGATCCTTGAGCCCTCATCTCTGGCCCTACCCATCACTGGAACAGTCCTCTTGACCCTGTATGGGATAGCGAAGACACTGGCCCATTTTATTCAACAAAATTGACCAAGGGCCTTTGCTGTGCCTTGTTGGGTAAGTCACTCCCCTCTCTGTGCTTCTATTTCCTTATTCATAAAATGGAGATGATCACTTTCAACTTGCTGTGTTGGAGTCAGAAGAATATCAAAGGGAATACTGTACAGAGTCTTAGCAAACTGCTGGGCAGATAGATGTCTCGTGTTGAAACATTGTAAAGGGATTCTTGATGCAAAACACCCTAAGACATTTGCTTCCTTTGTCCTCATCTTTCTTTACAAATAAATCCAGTCTTTGGTCCTTCTTTTTCCATGCAACAAACATTTGACTAACAAACTCCATGTCCGATCCTGAGCTGAGACCTGAGGGTGAAGACTAGAGGAACAGGATTTGAGGGAGAGATGGCTAACACAACATGTTTATGGATTCTAAGGCTTAAGAAGGGACCTCTCAGCCTGGGAGTCAGAGGAAGTCCAGGGAGGTGATGTTGAGGTGACTCCTACAAGGTCTGGAAGCAGAAGTCCATTGAAATGCAGGAGGAAAGATAGATGAGGCTACCTGGGCATAGGAACAGATGCTGGAAAGAGCACTGTGTGTTTAGGACATTAATTTGATTGTTTTTTTTTGCACTGGGGATTGAACCCAGAGGCTCTCAACCACTAAACCATATTCACAGCCCTTTTAATTTTTTATTTTGAAATAGGGTCTTGCTAAGTTGCCAAGGCTAGTTTTGAACCTCGTATTCTCCTGCCACAGCCTCCCAAGTTACTTGAATTATTAATTTAATTTGTGAGGTCTAGTATGTGCCTGTGTCCGTAGTTCAGCACTTCTGGGAGGTGAGAGAGGGGACAAAATGGAGAGGATGAGGCCAGAGAGGGCAGAGGTAGGTCACATAGATACTTGTGGACATGCCAAGAGGCTTTGTTTTTTCCCCAAGGACAACCATAGGGATTGAAGTAAGGGAGTTACTGAGGTCAGACTTGGTTTGAGAAAGATTACAAAGCTCATGGTGCATAGATTGACAGAGACCAAACAGGAGCGGGAGAGGCCAGGGTGGAAAGCAAATAGGAGGCAAGAGGCCAGGGTGGAGGGAAAATGGTGGGTAGGAAGGTCAGGGTGCAGGGCAAATAGGGGGCCAGGAGGGTTAGGTGGAGATAATCCAGGCAGATGCTGAGGAGGCAGTTAGTGGATGGAGAGGACTGAGGGGTAGAGTAGGCCAGGTCTTGACTTGGTGGGCAGAGGAGAGGGGGCATCAAGGCCTCTGCCACAGATGTGAAGGTATCAGTGAGATCCCCTTCACCACTAGGAACAGGTGACAAAGATGGCCCTTGGAGCTTTGTCAAATTGAAGCATCCATTCTCAATCACAGTGGGGTTTGGCACATGGATGGGATCTGGAAGATTGTAACCAGAGGAATGAATTTCTGTCCAGATTCAAACATGTGGATCTGAGGCCCAGGAAGAAGAGGCTCAGGGTTTGCAGCACATGTCAGTGTCAGGGTGTGGGAGCCTTGGGTATGGATTTGGAGAGTTTCATGATGGGAAACTCCTCCTGGGAGTTCTGGTTTTGTTAGCTCTACTTTGCTAATTCCATTGTAAAAGTCACTTGGAGAGCCTGCGGTGAGGAGGGCCAGATTCCACACAGGATAGCAGGGACCTTCCTATCACTATAAACCATGGAAAGAAATCGCATTTCATATTTCTAGCTGGCACTGAGATTGGTGGTGGTTCCATCCCATGGGCAGGACTAGGTGCAGATTTTGGGGGAAAATATGATATGTATAAATACATATGTGTGCACTTAAATTTCAAAATGCTGGGTTCAATGCCCATGTTTTGGATGAATGAATGAATCCCTGGGTGACAGTTCAGAGGAGCAAAGCCATTCACAGGCTGAGCAGCAATGACAACATCCCCTGGGACTATTAAGCATCTCTTGGATCCCTTGATCTCCTGTTGTCTTAGGTGTTTGAATGCTCTCCCACACCCCCTCCAACTTGGTCATTCCTGAGGTTGAAGTTTATTTTTGGATGCTGAAGACAGGAGGGGTGCTGGAGTCAGAGCACAGGCTTTGGAATCTAAAACCCTGGACATGGTGTTAGTTGCATGGCACTGGACAAGGCCATTATCATTTCTTAGTCAAAATGTGATGACTAGGAAAGTCTTGGTAACCCACGTTAATCTCATCCTAAGTCTATTTGCTTCTGTCATTGAGCAGGAGGTTCTTTCTGTGACTTGTGTCACATGTGTTGACATGGGCATTTGTCCCTGAAAGGAGGGATGGAGAAGAAAGTCACTGTTAGCAAGTGACTTAGACCAAACAAGAGTGGGAGAGTTAGAAAGCCACTTCTCTGCTCCTTGGATCAGTATGCACTATATCCCTTCTCTCCAGATTCTCTGCTCAACCCTGTTGTTGAATCCCTGATGAGTTTGTGTAAATTGAGTCTTATGTTTACTTCAGAAATGATGCTACTTCTTGCTTTTGGTTGGTTCTTCTTGGCAGTTAATTCTTCAACTTTCTTTGAAATCTCAATGATGGCTCCATAGTTTGGCTATTTGGATGAATGGATTAAGAAAATGTGGTATATATATATTCAATGGAGTTTTATTTGGCCATAAATAAAAATGAAATTACAGCATTTACAGGAAAATGGATGGAACTAGAGACCATCATGTTAAGCAAAATAAGTCAAACTCAGAAGATTAAGGGTCACATGTTTTCTCTCATGTGGAAGGTAGGGAGGAAAAAGAAAAAAAAAAGTGGGGGTGAATCTTCTAAAAATCAAAGGGAGATCAGTAGAGGAAAGGGACTAAGGAATGGGGGGTATGGAGGGAAGGGGGAAATGCTGGGGAGTGATATTGGCTAAATTATCTTATTATATTGTGTGCCTTTATGAATGTATATCAACACACCCCATCAATATGTAGAACTATAATGCATCAATAAAAACGAGGAAATACAAAAAATCTAAAAAAAAAAAAATCTTGATGCTGACTTGGGCTCACACATACACTGAATCCTGACAATTTTCTGTGGAAGGGGGTATGCCCTCATTGGGAAGATGACTGAGGTGATCCAGGGTACCTACAGGCACCTAGGGATGTCCATCCTGGGGGACAGAAGACACAGACCAATCCCTACTAGAATTCCTTGGACAGTGGGGAGCCTAAGTGGTTCCAGAGAGTAGAGCAGCGATGGATGGGAAAGGTTCCAGACTGGTGACTTTTGGTCCAGTGACTAAGAAGTCTTGTTAAGAATTCTATGGCCAACATCATTCTTAATGGAGAAAAACTGAAACCATTCCCTTTAAAAATGGGAACAAGACAGGGATGTCCTCTTTCACCACTTCTATTCAACATTGTCCTCGAAACTCTAGCCAGAGCAATTAGGCAGACTTAAGAAATTAAAGGGATACAAATAGGAAAAGAGGAACTAAACTGTCACTATTTGCGGATGACATGATTCTATATTTAGAGGATCCAAAAACCTCCTCCAGAAAACTTCTAGACCTCATCAATGAATTCAGCAAAATAGCAGGCTATAAAATCAACACGCATAAATCTAAAGCATTTTTATATGCAAGCAATGAAACAGCTGAAAGGGAAATGAGGAAAACAACTCCATTTGCAATAGCCTCAAAAAAAAAAAAAAAAAAAAAACAAAAAAACTTGGGAATCAATCTAGCCAAAGAGGTAAAATATCTCTACAATGAAAACTACAAAACATTGAAGAAAGAAATTGAGGAACACCTTAGAAGATGGAAAGATCTCCCATGTACTTGGATAGGCAGAATTAATATTATCAAAATGACCATACTACCTAAAGTGCTATACGGATTCAATGCAATTCCAATTAAAATCCCATGATGTACCTTACAGAAATAGAGCAAGCAATCATGAAATTCATCTGGAAGAATAAGAAACCCAGAATAGCTAAAACAATCCTTAGCAGGAAGAATGAAACAGGGGGTATCACAATATCAGAACTTCAACTCTACTACAAAGCAATAGTAATAAAAACGGCATGGTATTGGCACCAAAATAGACAGGTAGATCAATGGTACAGAATAGAGGACACGGACACAAACCCAAATAAATACAATTTTCTCATACTAGACAAAAGTGCCAAAAATATGCAATGGGGAAAAGATAGCCTCTTTAACATGGTGCTGGGAAACTGGAAATCCATATGCAACAGAATGAAACTAAACCCCTATCTCTCACCCTGCACAAAACTCAACTCACAATGGATCAAGGACCTTGAAATCAGATCAGAGACCCTGCATCTTATAGAAGAAAAAGTAGGTCCAAATCTTCAACTTGTTGTTTAGGATCAGACTTCCTTAACAGGACTCCCATAGCACAAGAAATAAAAGCAAGAATCAATAACTGGGATAGATTCAAACTAAATAGCTTTCTCTCAGCAAAGGAAACTATCAGCAATGTGAAGAGAGAGCCTACAGAGTGGGAGAATATCTTTGCCACTCATACTTCAGATAGAGCACTGATTTCCAGAATATATAAAGAACTCAAAAAATTCTACATGAAGAATACAAATAACCCAATCAACAAATGGGCTAAGGATATGAACAGACACTTCACAGATCTACAAGCAATCAACAAACATATGGACAAATGTTCACCATCTTTAGTAATAAGAGAAATGCAAATCAAAACTACCGTAAGATTCCATCTCACCCCAAGTAGAATGGCGATTATTAAGAATACAAGCAACAATAGGTGTTGGAGAGGATGTGGGGAAAAAGGTATACTCATACATTGCTGGTGGGGCTGCAAATTAGTGCAGCCACTCTGGAAAGCAGTGTGGAGATTCCTTAGAAAACTTGGAATGGACCCGCCATTTGACCCAGCTATCCCACTCCTTGGTCTATACCCAAAGGACTTAAAATCAGCATACTTCAGAGATACAGCCACATCAATGTTCATAGCTGCTCAATTCACAATAGCCAGACTGTGGAACCAACCTAGATGTCCTTCAATTGATGAATGGATAATGAAACTGTGGTATATATATATACAATGGAATATTACTCAGCTATAAAGAATAATAAAATTATGGCATTTGCAGGTAAATGGATGAAATTGGAGAACATCATGCTAAGTGAGATAAGCCAATCTCAAAAATCCAAAGGATGAATGATCTCACTGATAAGCGGATGATGACACATAATGGGAGGTGGGAGGGAGGCAAGAATGGAGTAAGGAGGGACTGTATAGAGGGAAAAGAGGGGTGGGAGGGGTGGGGGGGGGAAATAACAGAATGAAGCAAACATCATTACCCTATGTAAATGTATGATTACGTAAATGGTATGCTGTTACTCCATGTACAAACAGAAACAACATGTATCCCATTTGTTTACAATAAAAATAAATTAAAAAAAAAAAAAAAAGAATTCTGACAGTCCTAAATATGGCTGTTTTGAAAAGCAGTGAGTTTCCAGTTGCTAAAGGTTTCTGAACTCTCAAGGCAGGGATACTCACAGGTTGGAGGTCTGGGGCCAGGCCACTGTGATATTGAGAGTCTGAGATCAACATGACCTGCATTCAGTAGGCTGCAACAAGCTGGGGAAGAGGAAATTTCTGTCTTCTCCCCTCCCAACTGTCTTTTTTCCTAAATGTCCATCACCATTTTGTGACAGATTTATTTTGGTTCTCAAGCACACCCTGGGAGAGCTGTGGCTACAGAAGACTAGAGAAGCAGGGAGTCTGTTCCTTTACTGGCTAGCTAAGCTCAGCACAACTGATTGGTGGCCTGAGAAATCTTACTAACAAGAAAGACAGCAGGAAGAGCCTTAGTCACGATTCTTGGTTGACTCTAACTTATGTGGGACTGTTTCCACACAAGTTCCCTTTGGTCTTTGGTCTGCACTGTTCCCACCTATAAAGAGAGATCATGGTTTGACTAGGCAATATTGATGTCTCCTTCTGATCTGATTTTTGGAGCAAAACCTATTTAGACTCTTGGGGAGTAGAGCAGGGAGGGATGACTGCCACCTGCTTTTCCTGGTTCCTCCTATTGTTTATTTCTATTAGGGTCAACAGGAGTACAAATGAGAGGATGAGGTGGGTGGGGCTGGGGAGCTGGGTTCAGTGAATTATCTCCATATCCTGATTTTCCCCTGCTTCCTTCCTTCTGGAGAAAAACAAGCTGTCCCAAAGTTCCCAGTAAGTGTCCCAGCTCAGGAAATCTGAGGACAAGTCTGATGCAACCTGTTGTGTAATCTAGAACTGGCTGGCAGTTGTAGGTGCCCCCAGGAGGAGGACATTCCAGCACTCTTGGAGGGGCTGCAGCTGCAGGACAGGGGCTAAGAACTGGGAGCTGCCACACTCACCCTCGGCTCCTGGGGCAACCAGTGGCACAGGGAGTCTATGGCAAGCTGACTATGATTGAAGTCAGGGTCAGCATGAGGTCAGGGTCTCCTGTCTGTGGCAGGATGCTGAAGGACACAGCATGACTGACAAGAAGGGGAGCGGGGCTCAGATGAACCATCGGCTCTTTTCAACGGGATACTGAATCTGGCTTTTCTATGACTTAAGCCTTTTCCTGCCACATCCAGTTTGACTTCCTGGACCTGGGAGAATGGGGAAAGGGGAGTGGCCCCGGTGATCAGAAAACTGATTAGGAAAACCCAGGAGGGCGGATGGAAAGAAAAGAGACAGGATGGAAGGGAGTCCTTCCAGGGATAATAGCTTGAAAGGCATACTAGAATTTTCTCTCTTAATTGTAGGTAAAGATGATTTTTATTACTTTGTGGGTTGTTTTTGATTATATATATAAAATCAAACACATACACATATGTACATATGTATGTATATATATTTTAAAAATATTTTTATATTTTTTTTATTGGCATTATAATTATATATAATAGTATTTGTACATGCACACAATTTGGTCAATTTAATTCCCCAGTAGCTCCCCTTTCCCTCACTTTGTGCTTTTTGGCAATGTGTGCTCAAGGGTAATGAAAACTCTTACAACCACCTTGGGTTGAACTCAGGATCCTGAGGGATGAACCTGTTGGGAGAATATACCGAACTGAGCAGAGGGCCTGGGAGGAGAGGAACCCCAGAGAAGGCACAGCTGATGACTGGAGACCAAAGTAGTCCCAATCCTCAGGAACCTGAGCAGGTAGTGGCTTGGGTCAGATGAGGATCCCTGGACTTAGAGCAGTGGCTGAGGGACTGGAGAGGGTACTGCATCTGGGCTGTTGAGGAGAGGGTGTGCAGGGAAGAGGGGAGAGAGCCTGCAGCTGCATGGGCTGCCTCCCTTCTTCTCTGCTTAGGGACCTGGGGCCTGGCTAGTGACACTGAGTTCCTGGCTTTCTGTTACCATTTCAGATCCAGCAGACAGACGGCCTCGATAAGGTGGTATCCTGGGCCCACCAGTTCCCCTATGCCCATCCACTCTGGTTTGGACAGTTCCTTGGCTTCCTGAACATCTATGAACCTGACTATGTCAAAGCTGTGTACAGCCGTGGGGGTGAGGTACCCCAGGGGCAGGGTGGGGCTTCCTGAGAGCAAAGGGCTCAGGGCCTGGGCCTCTGTCCTAGGTCTGGGAAGAGGATGGCAAAGGTCCTGATCCCATTCATCAATGAGCCTCCTCTGGAAACCCCCACCCCTGCTTGACCCACTTCTACTTCTCCTGCAGACCCCAAGGCCTCAGATGTGTACGATTTCTTTCTCCAGTGGATTGGTGAGTGAGCACCTGCCTTTCCTTCCTTTCCTTTCTCACCCTTGGTGTTGGGTAGCCAGGATCCTATCCTGTGTGCCTTATTTAGTCACTGATCCCATCCGTTGGACAGACCAGCCCCAATGTGCCTGTTCTGGCTCAGCTGCTCAGTGGGAGAATCAGAAGCTCCTGGCTGGCAGGGAAAGTGGGACCAGGTACCTGCCCTTACTGGGCCCGTTATCTTGCCTCCTTTCCAGGCAGGGGTAGGGCTCTGGGATACGTGTGGGTGTGAAGAATGACTTCCTGTAGAACGTGGCTCTAGAATGGCTCCTACAGGACATTTTGGTAGGTTGTGCTGTCAGAGGAAAGTTGTAGTGATGGCTCATGGCTGGTGTCGCCAGAGGCGAAGAGCTCTCAGAGACTGGGAAGCAGACCTTAATTAGGAGATGAGGCTGGGCAGGCAGGGTTGGTTACCCTGGGCTGTCAGGATGAGGGCTGTGGATTGTTGTTGAGAACAGGTAGAAGCCATTGAGTATTCTTGAAACAAGGTCATATGCTTTTCCAAAGTCCTTTGATTTATGGTCCCCAGGTATCCTCAGCAGCTCCCTGGAGCTGAGAAGGGCAGGGCAAGAGGAAGAAAACAGTCCCAACACTATTTACTTGCAGAGTAACACAGGGACATCTTTTTGTGGACCTCAGTGATTCTTACTCTATTTTCAACTATCAAAGGGATGATAAAAAGAAAAGACAAAGGCTTAGGAAAATGAGATGCAGTTTTGAAGATAGGAATGCATTTCCATGGCTGGGTATGTGTGAGTGGTAGGGGGAAGGAGGATAGGATTCCACCTGAGGCCACAAAACACAGACATAGCAGCTTGTCCCCCAGGTCCTGAAGCTGTGGCCACAGTCCCAGCAACTGAGAGCCTAGACCCAGCTGGCTTTCCTCCTGCCTGACTGTTCCTAGGGAGCCAGATCTCCTTTGTGTGAACTCAGTGTCCTATGAACCCTGACTTTGTAAGCGCTGCTGAGGGACAGAAATTGTGTCATCTTGTCCTGAAGAAGAAACTTACTCAGTTAAGAACTGCTGCTGCCTCTGTGTCCCCAGTTGGTTGGGATACAAAGGGCAACATCAGGTCTGTTAGTGGCCCACCCTAGAGGGTTTCAGACTGGGGGATCAGAGATGGGGAGTACTTGATCCCAGGCTGCCAGGGGTAGAGCAGGATTGCCTGGATTCACCAGCCCTCCATCTTCCATCTCCTCCCAGGGAGAGGCCTGCTGGTTCTTCATGGGCCCAAGTGGTACCAGCACCGCAAGCTGCTCACACCTGGCTTCCATTATGATGTGCTGAAACCCTATGTGGCTGTGTTTGCTGAATGCACACATGACCTGCTGGTGAGCTCCCTATGGCAGGCTCCTGGAGCTGTGTGTGGGTGGCTGCGCCAGCCCTCTGCACCCTCATTTTTCCCTGGGGGAGGTCAGGTGCTCTGTAGCAGGGAGATCCCCTAAGTCCCTGAGTCTACCTTCTGCTTGCAATACGAATGCCCTGCTCTACTGCCTTCCTACTGCATGATACTATTAGCTAGGTGCTGAAACACCCAGGGTCCTGGTAGCCCTGGTTTTGTCCCTACCAGTAGATCCAGCTCACTTTCTTGTCAGACCAAAGGGCTCTTGGAGGCTTCAATAAAGGCTCGACTGGAGCAGATTTGAGGGCTGCCTATATTTTAAAGTATCAGGAAAGCCCTTCACATGTAAAGTGTCTCCTTTTCATTTTCTGCTATCACAGTTCCTAACACTGATGTGGCTACAACTTATCTCTAAGATGGATGTAAAGTCAGGCTTGGAATCTCAGGGCTGGAAAATTCTTAGAGCCTGCCCACACTAATCTTTTCCTTTGTAGAAAACTCCTCTCCAGCATTACTGCAGGCCTGATATGCACAGGTGTGCTGCAGGTGTGCTGGGGACCTCCCCTCTTTTGGGCACACCTGCTCCCTTATAGGCTGCCCCTGACTGGTAGGAAGTGTCTGTGTGCTGTGCAAGATCTGCCTCCGGGTCCTGCCTTCTGGACCTGATGCCCAGAGGCTACCAAACCCCACATTCTAGCAGGATACAGGGCAGGGCAGTAACTGGGTGTTCACGTAGAGGGAAACTTGGTGGCAGAGGGGAGGCTATGGGTCCTGAAGGGGAGGGAGGGGTATCCAGCCCAGCTGACCCACACATTGTTTCCCATGTCTGGGTTCCAGGACAAGTGGGAGAAAAAGGCTCATGAAGATAAGAGCTTTGACATCTTCTGCGATGTGGGCCACATGGCACTGGACACACTCATGAAATGCACCTTTGGCAAAGGAGAAAAAGGCCTAAGCCAAAGGTCAGGGGGTACTCAGGACTGGCCCCCTAATTCCCATCCCAAGCTAGCTCAGAGGGGAGAGGTGGCAGGGCTCCTGGGCCCTGACTGGAGAGTAGATGGTGCCCTGTCCTGCTGGGATGAGCTAGGTCTTGCTGGTGCTTGCTTTAGAGAGAAGGGAGGGGAAGAGCAGCAGGTTCTGTGCTTGGGCCGGATGCTTGGAAGGGAGCTGCTCAGGGCTCTGCCCTTGGTACACCCTCTGCTATGCAGGGACAACAACTACTACTTGGCAGTCAGTGACCTCACACTACTGACACAGCAGCGCCTTGAGTCCTTCCAGTACCACAATGACTTCATTTACTGGCTCACCCCACACGGCCGCCGCTTCCTGCGGGCCTGCCAGATTGCCCATGACCATACAGGTGGGTCTTCCCTGCAAGGTCCACTCCAAGGTAACCTGGGTTCTTCCTCCCTGCCCCTCTGCATGCCTCCTATTATAGGACCTCAGTTCCCTTTTGGGCAGAGGATGGGTTCCCAGGCAGTGACAACCTGTGCTCCTGGCCCAGACCAGGTCATCAGGAAGCGGAAGGAAGCCCTGAAAGATGAGAAGGAGCGGGAGAAGATGCAGAAACGGAAGCATCTGGACTTCCTGGATATTCTCTTGGAAGCACGAGTGAGTGTGCATTTGCCCACACCCACTGAGAGCTGTTTGCAGAGGGGTCTTCTGCCTAGGGCCAGCTGCACAGCAGAAGAGGCTTTAAGCACCCCTTCCCTTTTTACCTGGAAAATATAACCTGCTCCTTGTCCTATCACACATATCAACAAAGCTGCAAAGGTTCAGGGTGTGTCGGCTATGCTGTGGCATCAGAGACCTGAGAGTTTGGGTCACTTGGTAGAAGCCTGAAGACATTTCTAGACTTCTAAAAGCCCCAAGAATCTTGGCATTGTAGAATATTATAATGTAGAATTTAGACTTCATTCATTCATTCAGTCTTTAATTTCCGGGTTCTATAAACTCATTGAGTACCTGCATTGACTCTGTTTCTGTACTAGGGCACAGGGATGGGAAAGATCTGGCCTGTCCCTCCAGGTTCTTATAGTCTAGTGGAGGGAATATAGTTGGTGGACGTTGACAAAGATGTCTTCCTTTGCCAGGTGGCATTCTGTGTGTCAAGTGAGCAGAGCTGACAGTTGGGGTAGGATAAGGTCACAGGTCATTTGGTGAGAGGGATCAGGGATTGCTTCGTGGAGTAGGAGGCATCCAGGCTGGGCTTGAAAGATAAGACTGGGGGGTGTCTCTAACTCCCAGTCTGCAAAGCAGCTTTCTCTCCCTACCTCATACCTGCATTTGACAACTACTGTTTCAAGTTCTGCTTAATATCTATCTCAAATGCTTTGAGCTGTCCTGTTACCCCTTAACCCAGGATGAAAGTGGGCTCAGGCTGTCAGACACAGACATCCGGGCTGAAGTGGACACATTCATGTTTGAGGGCCATGACACCACCACCAGCGGTATCTCCTGGTTTCTCTACTGCATGGCCCTATACCCTGAGCACCAGCAGCGCTGTAGAGAGGAGGTCCGTGAGATCCTAGGGGACAAGGACTCTGTCCAATGGTGAGTAAGGTTGAGAGTGAGCCCAGTCTGTCCTGCTCAACCCAGGGAGAGGCTGTACCTATCCTGTCCTGTGCCATCTGAGCATGACACAGCACCATCCTGGAGATGAGGTGAGGTGACTGACCTGTTCCCTCTGGTGTAGCTTTTGTGGGTGGCTGAGTGTGTATGTACCCCTGAGCCTACTTCCCCCAGATGGAGTCATTTCAGTGTCACACAGAGGCTGATTTTTATAAACTGACAGAGTAGGGAAGGCTAGAAGAGAGAGAAAGAGAGGAGGAAGCAGATAGGGCAGTAGGGAGAGCAAGACTTTGCCACCTGCCTTTGGGTGGTAGTACACAGCCTCTGAACTCCTACATCATTCCCCTGGTGAGGGGCAAAAGACTGTTTCCCAAACTACATCTCTTTAAAACTGCCAAATGTTCCACCTTGTTTCTTGGCTAAAGACTGAAGTCCTAAACACAACAGCTGATTGGTCCCAACATTTTTTTGCAGTGTGATCTTTAGGAATCTCTCACAGCCTCTCCTCTCCTTTGACTGCCTCCTCCCCTCCTGCCAGGCACCTCAACTTTCTGGGCTCCTACACTGCCTATAGAACAGACAAGGTCCCAGTCATCCCACTCCTGGTTTATTCCAAAAGGACTTAAAATCAGCATACTACAGTGACGCAGCCACATCAGTGTTTATAGGAGCTCAATTACAATAGCTAAAGTATGGAACCAACCTAGGTGTCCTTCAACAGATTAATGCATTAAAAAAATGTAGTATACACAGGATGGACTATTACTCAGTCTTAAATAAGAATGAAATTATGGCATTTGCCGGAAAATGGATGGAGTTGGAGAATATTATGCTAAGCAAAATAAGCCAATCCCAAAGAACCAAAGGCTGAACATTTTCTCTGATATGGGGATGCTAATTCACAATAAGGTGTGTCAGAGAGAATAATGGTATTTTGGACTAAACAGAGGGGAGTGAAGGGAGGGGAGGGGTATGGGGGTAGGAATGACAGTAGAATGAATCGGACATTGTTACCCTATGTGTATATATGATTACATACCTATGTAACTCTATATCATGTACAACCAAAAGAATGAGAAGTTATATTCCATTTATGTATGAGGTGTCAAATGCATTCTACTGTAATGTATAACAAATTAGAATAGACAATCAGAATAGACAAGGCACATAGCAGTGGTACAGAAAATGCTCAGTCAGTGGAGGAACTTTGGATTCACTAGAAGGGTCTGACCTGTAATTCCAGGATTGGAGACTTAGAAGAGTCTCTATTATTCATTTTTATTGGTTGGATGTTGGAAACCTTCCAGGGTGTCCAGCCAGGTGCCAGGTTATTATATGGGGTGCAAGTGGGAAGAGGAGGAGAAGCCAAGTTGCTGTCTTTGGGAGGTTTTTAGAAAGACAAATTCACATAACTGAAAATTCAGAAAAAACACAGGGAGGAGTAAGATTGAGGGGCCTGGATATTGAGGGCAGAGGCATCAGAAGGGGTGGGGCTTGACTTGACTTTATAAGGAGGATTAAAACTCAGGCAAAGAGAAGGCCAGGCATTCTAGGCTGGGCAACAATGTGAACACAGCCTGAGGCAGATTGTTCAAACATTTTATTTTCACTTCATTCCATTTAGAACTTGAAGCAACTTAGAGGACACTTAGTCAATAAAATAGTGCAAAAAAAAAAAAAAGAAAAAAAGAAAAATCAGGACCAGAGGGAATATAACTTGGGTTTGGGGCTTTGTCCTAAGGTATTGCACAGTAGTTATAGTTGGACCTTACATTTGTATCTGAGCTTTCTGGTAGCTCTGTGTGTGTGTGTGTGTGTGTGTGTGTGTGTGTGCGCGCGCGCGCGCATGTGATTTATCAGCTTATCATTCTGCCATTCTGCACCCATTGAACAATTCATGAATAATGATTGGCTAATTCAATCAACACAAGCTTCTATCCTTTCCATTCGAAGTCTACAGCAGAAGCTAGCAGCACCTAAAGAATTGTCCCTTTTGGGCTTCAGTGGGGTACTGAGATATATACATAGATCTGACCTTGTCTTCAACGGCTGGATGCATATATTTCTAGGGTATTTTGTCTTTCTCTCCTAGGAACAAGGATGGGGAGGGAATGGAAAATAGTGGGACCAGATTTCTGGGTCTGATTGGCCAACCTGTACCTGATCTGGTTGGGCAGTTGAAGCTTTTGTGCCCTCTCAGACTCTTGGATGGATGGTGGTGGTCAGATAGGAAGCTTGGGCTGGGACCTGTCTTCTTCCAGAATTCCATTACTCCCCATTCCCAAGTGTCCTGTGTTGCTGGCAGGGATGATCTGGGAAAGATGACCTACCTGACTATGTGCATCAAGGAGAGCTTCCGTCTCTACCCACCTGTGCCCCAGGTGTACCGCCAGCTTAGCAAGCCTGTCAACTTTGTGGATGGCCGCTCGCTGCCTGCAGGTGGGATGGGGTGGGTTTGTGGTGGTAGAACTAGAGTCCTCTGGATCCTCTTCCGAAGCCTCCTATATCATTGGTCAAATCTTTGCATCAAAGGGAAAGAACTCAGACTTTGCATTCAGAGCCCTGGGTCAAACCAGCTTCACAACATAGGAATAAATTCCTCTACCTCTAAGCCTCCACTTCTTATTATGTAAAATGGGGGTGAGGAGAATAGCTACTTTTCAAGGTTGTTGACAGGATTTAAGAGACAATGTTCATCAGGGCTCTCAAGTACCAACATGCATACCCAGGTTGTGTTCTAGACAACTTCAGGGAGCAAGATTTACATAGACTATGATGTTGTACAGCATACAACATATACAGCAATATGTGATGACTTTGTAAAGAGCGTGTAGCCCTCCACCCAGCCCAACACGTAGTACATACCAATGAGTGGTAGCTATTACTATTGATAATATAATGTTACGAATAAGAAACTTACTGAGAGTTCATTGAAAGCAGAAAGGATATTAAGTCCCTGTCTGTCCTACTTAATGGTAGGGTGGGTTTATTCCTCCTTTATTTCTTTCCACAAATGTCTGTGTCAGAAGCATGCCAGTGCTGGGGCTATAGGAACTAGGCATTATGATGATCAAGGTACTTCAATGAGTTAGTGTGGACATGAGCTCACTGTCACTGGCAGAGGTCAAGCGGGGGCTAGTGTCCCAGATAGGGAGGTAGTAGAGGATTTAGGCCCTGTGTGGAGGTTGGCCTGCTTGTCCCAGGAACACCTCATCACCAGGCCTCTGTTCCACCTACAGGCAGCCTGATCTCTCTGCACATCTATGCCCTCCATAGGAACAGCACCGTGTGGCCCGACCCTGAGGTACTCCATCACCGGGCCTTGGGGGTCAGACTGGGTGGGAGTGGCTATGGAGCTTATACTATGCCAGGACCTGGTGGATATTTAAGCAAAGTTTGATCCCTCAGGTTTTTGACCCCCTGCGCTTTTCTCCTGAAAATATGTCTGGACGCCACCCTTTCGCCTTCATGCCCTTCTCAGCTGGGCCCAGGTAGGGAGAGACCCGGTATCTTTAGGCTCTCAGGGCTGTGGAGGGAGGGTGGAGGACATCATGGGGGAGGCATGATTATGGGTACTTTACAGTGAGGGGGGCCATGCAGGGTTTGTGGATATTGTAATGCAGGGTAAATTCCAGGGACTTTTTTGCTATTGTATTCCTGTCCTGGGAAAGTGGGTGGGAGAAGAGACCCCAAACTAGAATCCCCAATGTAAATCTACTCAGCATGGGCTCCTTATCATTCTCCCAAGATCTGTTTCTTAAATTCAAGTCAATTAATCCACCAGCCAGTCATGCAGCCAAAAATAGTTATTGATATTTGTTGGCCGCTAGGAGCACTGAATTTCACCAATCTCAAAGCCCCATAGTGCAATGTCTCTTTGTGCTGCTCGCTGCAGGAACTGCATCGGACAGCAGTTTGCCATGAATGAGATAAAGGTGGTCACGGCCCTCTGTTTGCTCCGCTTTGAGTTCTCTCTGGATCCCTCGAGGCTACCCATTAAGATGCCCCAGCTGATTCTGCGCTCCAAGAATGGTATCCATCTCCACCTGAAGTCTCTTAGTCGTGGGCCTGGGAAGTAGCTCTGTAGAGAGCAAGGCCTGAGATAACCTAGGCAGTGGGTTCTCTCTGGCCACTCCTTCAGGGGTGATGTGGAGTGGTGGAGGCTCCCTGGCTTCGGGAGGCTTGTAGTTTGGGAGGGGAGTAGGCACTGACATAGACAGCCTCCTAGAGGACAGTGCCGCATCAACATGTATGTCTACAAATGCTTGCTATGCATGTATTCTAGAACTGATTCATTCACTCAACAAAATCAGCACCTATTTGCTTAGAGGAACTTTGTGTCCCATAATTGGCAATTGTTCTGAAAGGTAACAAAACATACATTCCAGCCTTAGTAATTCACAGTGATGCAATGGAAGCTTTGCCTCCAGATTCATGGTAACACATGACTCAGGGCATTGTCCCTTCATTAAGATGTGTGTGTGTGTGTGTGTGTGTGTGTGTGTGTTTGGAATATAACAGACATAAAGAAAAATCATAAATAAAAACTGAACAAAATAATGGATGATTCTAAAGGAAACTCTCCCATGGACATTGAAGAATTTGGAAGATGGTTTCTCCACAGAGACTCGTGGGATGGGTCCCTGTGGCATCCCTGCCATTTTCAGTAGTGGTATCCCTATCCCACAATGCTCTGAGCATTCAGAGTGAGGCTGGGGAAGGAGGGACTTTCTGGGAGAAAGAAAGTCCTTCTTGAATCAGGCGTTGACTTATGGGTGAGGTATGAAGGTGCCAAGAAGGACTTTCAGGGAGGACCTCAAACTGGGAACCACATGAAGACCCCTGGGTGGCACCCAAGCTTAACTCAATTTGCTTCACTTATCTCTGGATCTTTAGCTTTCAGACAGTTACCTGGAGTCAGCAGGGTTGATGACCCTCTGATGGGAGTAGACTCTGGTCCCATTTCAATATTAAGGGGAGGAACCTGTGATGCTTTTCTAGGAGAAATAAGCTGAGGTCTCCTGACTCAAGCATATTTTGACCAAGACTCCATTACTAGTACTGACAGTCTCCCTGAGAGTACGTCTGTGAAAAACTGATCTGAGAGCTCTGGTGCCAGAGGGGAGGAGAGGCTATGTGGGGGAGGGAAGATGGAGGCTGGGGCTGACGGGCATCACAGTTGACTTCTACTTTGTCCATCTAGTTCTCCAAACGTACCCCTCTGTCTCCTGTAATCCTGGGCACCGATCTGCACGTGTGTGTGGGTAGAGTGTGGAGTGTGTAACGGGTGTGTGTAGGAGTGGTTTACACGAGTGTCTCTGTGTTTGTGTTCTGGGAGATGTGTATGTGAATGTGAACTCGGCCTGGATCTTGCCTATTACTTGAAGCGATCAGGGTCACTTTTTTGGTAACACACTTTTTTGGAATCTTGTGGTTAGAACACCTGTCCATGGTTGGCAAGCCAGAATTCTGAGCTTCTGTTTTCCTGTGCTCTCTGAGTATGGCCAGTATAAACCCTCTCTATCACCTGATACCAGGGGACCTGCTAAACATCCTACTGTGACATTCCCAGCACATTCTCCTGCCCTGACTCTCTCCTATCCCCTTAGTCAAACACCAAATGTCCAACCCTTTCCTGTCCTTCTTCATACTGGGACTGAACAGTTTAGTGACTTGGGAGGTCCAGAAACGAGGAAGGCAACTTGGGGAGAAACCCCTTCCAGGAAGCAGAACACTGGATAGTGAGGAAGGCAGAGGACTCCAGGGAGGTCTGTCTGTGGCATCCAGAGCCCTGAACTAGGAACGGTTCAAGGAAACAGGAACCTGTGCTCAGATCCAGCAAGAAAGGCACGGTCTGGTTTGAGAGAGGATGACTGAAGTAGGGACACTAGTCCAGGGAACATGGTGGGAGCACATGGGGATATGGGTGCTGAAGATCCAGAGATGAGGGAAGCAGATGCAGTTGTGTGTGGGCACCACACAGGGGTCATCCCAGGGTGAAGAACACTAGCACCCAGGCAGTTACCAGATGTGGGCAGGGGCAATGAAGCCTCTCCTTGGGATGGCCAGTCATTTGCTAATCTGGACTCCTCCCAGCCCTTGCTGGAAAACTGTCTACTCCTGAGCCTCCTGAGGAGATTTTAGTTCCTATGGGTGAAGATGGAGGCTGGGACTGGTGGGCATCAGGTGTCTGATGCCATGGCCTGGCTCGGCTCACTGGCTCATCTCACTGGGTCTGTGAAGAGCAGGGTGCCCAGTCAGGTGTGTTGGTGCATACTTATAATTCCAGTTACTCTGGAGGCCAAGGCAGGGAGATTGCAAGTTCAAGGCCAGTCTCAGCAACTTGATGAGATTCTCTCAACATCAAATAAATAAAAAGGGCTGGGGATGTAGCTTAGTGGTAAAGTGCTTCTGGGTTCAGTTCCTAGTACCACAAAAAGAAAATAAAAATAATAAAAAAAGAAGAAGACACAAAAAAGGTCCCCCAGGTTTCATGCCAGACCAGGACTATAAGTCTTTCCTGTTCAGCTCAGCTCAAGAAGGGCTCTAGCTGGGACCATTCCTGAAAAAATCTAGGATGAGGAACACACCTTGAAAAGAGGCCTGGTCTCTTCTCCCAGTAGGTTTAAGCCTGTCCCTCTGAGCTCCCAGACAAGAGAACTTTTCTAAACTCAGTTACTACATGGGATCCTCAGCAGCTAGGGGGCACCAGGGGTCACATGGGTGAGACTGCCTGGAGAGGTGGGCCAGGCAGGAGTCCTGGTACTACAGGACAGATGTCATCTCCTGTTCCTTCCTCAGAAAAGACCAGTCTCTGCCCTTCTCCCTTCCCCTCCATCTCCTTCCAAGGAAAGAAAGACACTAAATGTAACATTGGGAACTTTATTGCAGGGAGGAGGGAGATGGAGAGGCATGGGTGAAAGAAAATCAAGTAGATAGGAAGCATTCAGAAGAGGTTTAGATAGACAGGTGAGGTGCCATTTGGGGAAGGACTCTGCTAGGTTCATTACTGGCTTTTAATGTTGCTCAAGTACTAAACTTTAGAACCCATGAATATGTTATCCCATACATCAAAAGGAACTCAAGTTTTAATTAAGTAAAGGATCTTGAGATGAAGAAATTACGTTGGATCACCTGGATGGGCTTGATGTAATTACAAGGTTCCATATAAACCGAAAGGAAATGTGAAAACAGTAAGAGAAAGAAGTTTGAAAACTATGCTGGCTTCAAAGAAGGACAAGGGAGCCAGTACAGAGGAAAGCAAGGAATGCAGCTTGAGACTGAGAAGTCAAGGGTAAAGATTCTCTCTAAACCCTGCAGAGGAAGGCTGGTCACATCCACAACTTGGTCTTCTCTCTGTGATGCCCATTTTGGATTTCTGATCCCAGAACTGTAAAAGAATAACTTTCCATTATTTAAAACCACTAAGCTTGTGGTCATTATAGCAGCAGTAGGAAACTCAGAGAAAAATAAGCAGGTGGAAAGGGGAAAGACAGGTGGAGGACCATGCAGGCTGGAGTTAGGTGCAGTCAGGGATGCAGGCAGGTGGGAGATAGGCAGACAGACAGACAAGTAGGGAGCCTGGAGGCAGGTGAGAGGGGACAGGCAGATGGGAAGAAAGGCAGGCAAGCAGGTAGGAAGCAGGATATGGGCGGATAGGCTGGGAACAGGAGCAGGTGATAAAAGATGGCAGTTTGGAGGCCTTCAGAGCCTGCTCTTGACCTACCAGGGTTAGTGGAGTTTTCTGAGACGCAGGTGGATCCCATTCTCAGACTTCAATACAAGTTGAGGTATGAGAAAGGGGATCCTGGTGGGATCTGGCAGCAGCTCAAAGCGGAGCAGGGTCAGGGCCACAGCCACCTTCAGCTCATTCATGGCAGATTGTTTCCCAATGCAGTTCCTGGGCAGGGTGGGGACAGTGAAGTGAGCATTGGTCTCAGGCCCTGTTCTGGGCTGGGCAGGCAGTGGTCCCTGAGCACCAGCCTAGAGATGGACATTCAGGGTCCTCTTCCATGGGGACTGTCTGACACCTTTACTTACAGGTCACATATACCTCTACCCCCAAGCCTTGGTTCACACTTTCCTGATCTTTAACAAGGCTTACCACTGTTTCAGGGCTAGCTCTGACCCTACTTCTGCTTTCAGAGGCATGAAGTCTCTATTAGGACAGTGCTAATATTCTAAGGGACAGAGTCCAATCACATTCTTTAATAACTTAAAGAATTAGTTTTTGGTTAGTACATTCCAGCTAGGAGGATCCAGGAACTGAGTTCCTCATAGGGAAGCCAGATATCAGTGAAGAAGCTCCTAGAGTGGGTAATGGTTTGGGGATCCTCAAGCTGCAGCCCCATCTGCCTCCCACAGACTGGTTAGGTTCCTGCCACTCTCTAACTCCCTCATTCCATTAGAATCTGTAGCTTTCTCATTATAGTCCATAAATGTCCCCATTTGCCATCTTCATCTGAAGGCTGAAGTCCTCTCCTGGACTCCTCTGGTGTTGCTGCCTTCCTCTCCCTACATGCTGAAGCCTCAGCCCAACTCAGACCTTTCCATGCCTTCCATCATGCCCTCCATGTCCAAATGCCCAGGCTCCCTCCACACCTCTCTCTGGATTATTGCCTTACCCACCTCTTGCCTCTCTGGCCTCACTTCCTAGCTCAGCTCATGCTGTTGTGATCACAGAGAATGTTCTCCTTCCATCTCTGCCTGCATACCTTAAAAGCTCAGATTAGTGGCCAGTTTGCCCTCACCCTTGTGCTAGCTGCCCCTCTCCCTTCCAGACCTTCAAGGTGCCATCCAAACTTTATTTAAGGACAAACCATAGTTCAGGGCCATTCTGGACAGTGCCAGGGATGTGGAATATTCCACAAACTGCTCAGTGAGTGATGAGTGAGTGAAAGAATGAAGAAGGGAACAATGTGTCTTAAGCATAGGTATTTATTTGTCTCTAGAGATTGCATTTTCTTTCTTTTAATTCTTGGAGTCAGGGACAGTATCTTTCATCTCTATGTTCCTGTCACCTAGCTTATATAGGACCTGACACATAGAGGCTGGCTTAATGATTTATTTTACACTGACTTAAGTTAATTAATGTCGCTTGAGTTTAAAAATTCAGTTCACTTGAGTTTAATAATAGAATGTAAAATAGATGGAATACAAAGAAAGGAAACACAGGTTTTGAACTAAAAATTAAACTATGTGACACTCTCCTGCCCTCTAGTGGTAACAACATGACTTGCAGTCATTGTAGGACCTGGAATTAAATCCCAGAAAACCAATTTCTGGAAAAACAATTTGCTTAAAGCCTGTTCTGTGAAAGCTGATTTACCATTTGAAGGATTCATAGGAGTATGAGCTAAGAAAAGCCCATTTTTACTAGCTTTTAATAAAATTTATATATTCTTATGTCTCACTGGATGATTTTGGCAGCTTTTGTAGATGGCCACAGCAGCCTTTTGGAGTTATTGTCCTGCTGCTTCAGGTGGGCTTTATGTTGCACACACTGGGAAACTTTCAAATGCTATGTGCCACATACCAAATAGAGTGGCTTTCTCTCAAATGCAGTTTATTGTCCTCATTTTTATGCTCTTTGTCTGAAGTTGGACTATAAGAATAATTTCAAGGTATGTAGATCTTACTTCACCTGTCAAATTGTGACAACTGGGAATGTTGTACGAGGAACAGGAACATGCAGTCAAACATTGTGTTGGGAGAGACTGCAAATGCTGAGGCTAAGAAGCCATACACCCTGGTGTGACACTTTCTTCAAATAGCTAATTTTTCAAGTATCTAACTGAAGAGTCGGCAAATTCCAGGCTTTGGGAAAATAAACACTGGCAAAGTAGTCACTTTCTTCAGTGAGCTGAGGATTGGTGACCCAAAACAGAAAGGGTGGTGGGCTGAATTGAGAATGTGTGGGAAGAGAGGGATTCATCTGGTAGGAATCCTGGCAACTGAAGTGAAATTTATAAGAGAATTTCTAATTCACAAAGCCATAACCATAAAGTGAGAAAAACACCAGAACATGCTGATGTGTGGAACACCCACTGACAATGAAATTTGTCTGACCCCTGGGAAGGGCAGTGGATCAACATCTCCGTGGTGCGCCTGCTGTGGTTCTTTTGTGCACTGAAACATGCAAATGAGGTTTCTTTGCCATAAATACCAACAAACAATGCCATACCCGAAGATGCTGTACAGCAACTTAAGGGATCATAAACTTTGAGAAGATGCCCAGACATGACTCCTCTTTCCCCCACCCCATGACCAACCAGTACAGGACCCCTCACCTGGCTCCTCCTGAGAAAGGCAAGAAGGAGTGGCTGTGTCGGGTAGAATCTGGTGCAAACCGGAAAGGGTCATACACCTGCAGAGAGAGCAGCAGGACCAGGATAGATAGAGGTCAAGCTCCTGATTCTGACCCATGCAGGGACAGGATATCAAGAAGTGGGTGTAGAAGGAGGTGGTGTCCTCAGAGATCATCCCCTTCCATTCCCTAAGGACCTCCATACCTCTGGGTTTGGCCACACTTTTGCGTTGTGGTGAAGGCCATAAAAGGACAGTATGACTGGGATGCCTGTGGGGCAGAAGAATGATTATGCCCATGGGGTGAAGCCCTGGTTATTCAGCCAGCAGGGGACATGCATGTACAGAAGGCCTGGTGCTCTAAGTCATGACTTTGAGCAGGATGCTCCTGTTACAAAAGGTGTGGGAGGACTTGGCAAAGCACCTGAGTACTGGCAAGGAGCAGAAAACCACGAATCCAAAAGAGAGAAAAGCAAGAAAGCACTGTACCTTCCTTTTTGGAATAAATGTAGGAAGAGCTTATATTTTTGAAAGATTCCCACTGAGGAGTATACATTAATTCATTTGGTTCTCACAACAACCCTCCAAGGAAGGTGGTTGGATCCCTGTTTTTCAGATGAGGCAACTAAATTTCAGAGAGGAATTACCTATGATCACATAGGTAGGATGTGGCAGGGCTGGGATTCAGACCTAATGAGGTGTGAGCCAACAGATGGTTGGCTTACCATGGTAGGGATCTCATATCTGATCATCAGCTGCTCTCTGCCATCAATCTGAGGGCTCCTGAGAGACTGGGTCACATCTGACCCATGACATGGAATTTGCTGACTTTCTTTATTTGCCTTGACGGGATGAAAGAACCACCTCTCCCTAGCCTCTGTCTGATACTTCTCCACCTTCCACATCTCAGGAAATAGAATTTTAGAGCTAAAGTCATGAGATACCACATCCAGAGGCTAACATAGAGATGCATCCTATTTACAGATATGTACCTACAATTATTTGCATTTCATCAAGCTTTCTACACATAATACCAAATACAGAGGATGATAAAAATGATGTGACAATGAGGACATGGAATGACAGGGATGCACATGAATCCTACAGTGTTGAACTAGCGTCTAGAGTATTAGAATCAAAGAACAACAGTGCCAGCAAACTAGAATTAACTAGAACATCATAAGACTAGAGATTCTAAAGAAGAAGGAACATTAACTAAAGAGCAAAAGAAGCTTAGGATGCTACTTTTGTGGACTATTAAAATCAGAAGGAAACTTGTAGGTCATCTGGGCATATGTCCCATACTGGGAAAATATAGTTTATGAGTAAGAAGCACTAATTTGCTGACAAGAAAAGGGCGGCAGAGACAGGTTCAGAACTGCTGAAGCACATGTGGATTTCTGATCTTTTTTGTCTCTGGGAAAATCTTATGTGAATGAGTCTGTGGAGATCATACCTTTGGGTAAAGAACGTCCATCAGGGAAGGTGACAGGTGTTTTGAGTTCTCTGACAACAACTGGTACTGGTGGATAGAGCCTCAGGGCTTCCTTGATACACATGGTGGTGTAGGGCATCTGGTCCAGGTGGTCCCTGAAGTGAAGGCCATCCTGAGGAGCAGGCAAGGCCCAGGATGACCAGCTGCTTGTCCTTACCAGAGGCAGGGCTCTCCCACCTCTTGAGCTCTCACTCACCAGGTGATGGAGGCTCCATCCCCCAGAAGGCTCTGGACCTCCTCCCTGCACTTCTGCTGATGCTCAGGGTGTGTGGCCAGAGCATAGAAGATCCAGGAGATACCACTGGCTGTGGTGTCATGGCCCTCAAACATGAAGGTGTCCACCTCAGCACGCAGGTCCTTATCAGACAGGCTGCTCCCATTCTCCATCTGGGGAGGCCATGGATGAGAGAGCAGGGTTTGTCCCTTGCTCTGCTCCTGGGCAAAGCCACAGGCTTCTTTCCCACACACTCACTTTGGCAAACAGGAGGATGTCCAGGAAATCCAAGCGCCTCTTCCTCCTGACCTTCTCCAGCTCTTCTTCATCCTGCAACTGAGCCTTTCTCTGCCTGATCACTTTATCTGTTCCACGAGAGCAGTTACCAGGCAGGGCTGAGAGCTACAGCAACCCCCAGAATCCCCATGTGCCTCCCTGCACCAATTTGGGTGCCCTGTAGAACTCAGGATGAGTGTGGTGTGTGGGGCAGGTGGCCCAGCACCATCTGATGCAGGTCAAACCTCCCCTCTGGAGTATAGCACATAGAGTATCTCTATAAGCTTTTGGGATGGGTCTCATCAATATCTCCCATGTGATGGCACAAGTAATCTCTTGCACACTGTCTTGCACCCTAACATCTCAGCTCCCAACCCTTGCACTAGGGAAGTGCTCAGCATTTGTGTGTCCAAGGTCCTGCGGGAATGCCAGGGGACCTGGCTCTGCCTGAGGAGTTGTGGCCAGCTATATTAGGCTGCCCCTGGTAAAGAAGAGGAAGCAAGGAGGAGACAGAACCTGTGTGTTCATGGGCAAGCTTGCAGGCACGGCGGAATGAGCGGCCATCAGAGGACAGACTGTAGATGATATCATTCTGGTGAAAAGCATTTCTCACGCGGTCAAAAAACAGGTTGTTCATGTCCCCAATGACTTTGATGTAGGACTGGGAGTTCCTGAGGGAGAGGATGCAGAACATATTCGACTGTGAAGAGATGTGACCTGCAGGCAGAGTGGGCTTTGTGTGGGGTTTTCCTGAATTGTGGGGACAGACAATACTGAGATACACATTACTTCTGCCTTACAAACCTTGTGACTAGGCTGTCACCTATATTGGGGATCAGGGTTCTGTGGCTGAGACAGGGTTGATTTTGGTCAGGAATTAGGGCTTGGTCTGGGGCTGGGGTCAGAAACTCTCTTTTTGTGGAGGTGATCATCCATACTGCCCTATCTGCCTCTCAGGTGAGTCCATAACAATTGGTAAGAAGAAGGATTCTGTAGCTGAAGGGTGGTCACTGACCTGTCCAGCTGGACACTGCCTTGGTAACTGAAGGCACACTTCATGATGGAGTCCAGGGTCATCAAGGAGATGTGCTGAAAGATCTCCAGGGGGGAGTCCTGGTCAATGTGTTTCCCCCATTTGTCCTGTGGTGGGATAGGGGCAATGATCTCATTTTCCCTAGAAGGCTTGTGCATCTCCAGATAACCTGTTCCTTGGCCCTGACTTTAGAGAGCAGATGCACTCAAAACTGCTAAAATAAATGTTTGTTAAATGGTGCCTATATTCTCACAAATTATTTAAAAATTAAGCATAGCATTCTGTAATGTTTTGAATTTTTTTTAATGTTTTGAATTTTGAGAGCCAGTTATAATGTTTTGTTTGACCATTAAAATATAGAGCTGAGCTCCACCTGAGGACTTGGTGGGACTCTAATATTAGGGGACAAATGTCTGGAGGCAAAAGAAAATGTAGGTTGCCACTATGGGCACTTCCAATGGGCCATTAGGGACTTTGATTTCTGTTTATTTAATGAAAGTTTGCTGACAACAATTGGGTCAGAAATCAGAGTTTTGACTACATTAAGGTTTTATCTCAATCCCATCAGAAGGGCAATTATCAAGAATGCAAATGACAATAAAAATCTGGTGATGATGTGGAGAAAAAGGTACACACATATATTGTTGGTGGGACTGCAAATTAGCACAACTACTCTGGAAATCAGTATAGGGGTTCCTCAAAAAAATAGGAATGGATCTATCATATGATCCAGTTCCACTCCTTGGTATTTATCCAAAAGATCTAAAATCGGCATATTATAGTGATGTGGCCACTTCATAGTTTATAGCAGCATAATTCATAATAACCAAGATATGGAATCAGCCCAGATGCCTGTCAACAGATGAATGGATAAATAAAATGTGGTTTATATACATAATGGGAGTTTTATGGAGCCATAAAGAGGAATAGAATTATAACATTTGCTGGTAAATGAAGGGGACTGGATAATAGCATGCTAAGTGAAATAAGCCAGACTCAGAAAATCAAGGTTGAATGTTTTATCTAATATGCAGAAGCTAGAGCAAAATAAGGGAAAAGGGGAGGGGGCATCAGATATCAAAAAGATATAGGGAAGATCAGTGATGTAGAAGAAGGGGTTGAGAGGGAGGGGGAGGGATGGGAAAGGGGAGGAAATACGGAATGAATTTGATGAAATCATGCTATGTGCATGTATAAATACAGCACAGTGAATTTCACCTTTATGCATATCTATAAAACACCAATCAAAATAAGTAAATAAATGAGCAAAAGGAAGATCAGTAGAGAAGAGAAAGAATAGGGAGAGGGAGGAGGGGAGGAAGAGGAAGGGGCACCAGTCACTGAAATGGAGTAAATTAAATTCTTTGCAAGTATGATTTTGCCAAATGAATCCAATTATTGTATACAACTATAATGTGCTAATAAAAGAATAAAAAGAAATTGGAGTTTTGATTGGAGTTGATGGCATGGCAGGTTGGCAGTGAGAATATAGACCTGGTGTTCATTTCATTGCATATATTACACAAGTCCAGGCAGAAGCCCTGGGCCTTAGGTTAGAGCCTGTCTGCGTGACATCCTGGCAGTTCTAGCCTGCCTCTGAAGATGCCATTGCCCAGATCAGCCAGTCCTGCTGTCTGGCAAGATTGGCTACTCCTCCAGTTTACTGTTCTGAAGACTTGGAAGTGGAAGATGGGGCCTGTATCCACCATGATGCTCTCTGACTTGCACCATAAGCAAAGTGTGGCTCTATCCTGATGCCTGGGTCCTCTCTGTCCCATCTACTTTTTAGGGACCTACTCTCACAGTAAGATCCTGAGAGTGTTATTTCATGTGACTGTGTCTGATTACTATCTGTGTTAGACAGGGGAATCTGAGTGTGTGCCTTGAGTGGGTGAGTGAAAATGAAAGAAAGAGACAGACTCACCAGCATCACTCGGACAGAGTCAGCCACAATTCCCACATAGGGCTTCAGGATGTCATAGTGGAAGGCTGGGGTCAACATTCGCCGGTGCTGGAACCATGTCTGCTCATTCAACAGGAGCAAACCATACCCTGGACCAGAGATAGGTGTGTATATGTGTACAGAGGAGACAGAATAAGAGATACCCCTGGGATAATTAGGAGGTACCGTGGGATCGAGCTGGAGAAGGCAACACTGAAGAAAGTTGAATTTCTTGGACAAAAGCAGGAAGGGCATGGTGCATTTCAGGAATGTGAATTTCCTAAATGGGCTGGTACATCTGGCTATGATCATGAAAACTGTGAGATAAGGGCTGAAAAAGTGTTGGGAGCAGGAAAAGGAAGGATGTAATTAAATGTCAGCCTGGGATGTTTGGAGAAGAGATGTGGCAGAAGTTGAGGAGGTATCATACCAGCATTAGGATGGAATGAGGGTCTGGTTAGAAGAAATGAGACTTGATTTGGGGATGGAATATTCCTTGGCCTGTCACCTGGTTTTCCTGCAAGTGAGAGAATGGCCCTGGGAAACCTAATTTAGACATACATACCAATCCAAGGAGCCAGGAATCTGTAGGTACCAGGTGCCTTTGGATCTGAAAGGTTTAAAGTAAAGGTTTAATAGGAAACTAGGGACCAAACAGTGCAGTCCCAAGGTAGCTGTGGTTTAGACTGTATGCTGCCCAAGTTCTCAGTGACTGTCAGTTGGCAATTTGTTCCCTCCTATTTCCTTTTTTGTGCTGACAGTCAGCTGGGTCCAGGGAGGCAGCTCCATAGATCAGCAGCTGAACACCTCCAGGACTGTGATGAAGAGTCAAGAAATAGGCCCTGTCCTCAATGCCAAAGAATAGGAGAGAGATTTATGGTTTTTCTTCAATGGATAGTGGCTTAGTCATCCTGTGACCCAAGACAGGTGACAATTTAGAGATTTCAAATCCAAGTTGGTATGGATATAAAGTTTATTTTTTGGGTCTGGGGCAATTTACCTAACAGATCGCCTCAAGATTTGATTTAAAAAGAAAGACTAAAAAGTTGAAAAAATTTGGCTCCACACAATTGTGTTAAAGCTTCAGTACTGACTATTATTGGCCCTACGCTGGATTGTGGTCTAGGTAAATGGTTCTCAGTGGCTAGGATTGATGGTTGAAGCATCACTCTGCTCTGGAATTTGACAGATAAGGGGCATATACTAAAGAGGGAGGAGCTTCTCTTGCCAGAATGAGGTTTCTCTCACCTGATCTCCCAAGAATCACCTTCATGTAGTCAGGGTCGTAGATAACGATGCGAGCTCTGCTACCCCAGAACCAGCGGGGAAAGGCACTGGGGAACTTCTCTGCCCATGACACAGTCTGTTGTAGCTCCTGGTCCTTTTGGAACTGTCACCAAAAGGAAGAAAAATGAGCCAAATATTTTGTTTAGGTCTAGTCCTTGCAATGGAGCGATGATCTGGATGACCACAGGGACATAGCAATGGAACCTGGAGCTGTTTTTTGCTGCCCTATCTGTGCTGTCTTCCAGAACCCTGGACTTGCTCAAAGCTGGGATCCTTTGGCCCTGTAGGATGGAGCTGCTGGCATCAGAGCCTCATTCTTGACATGAGCTCCATTTCTTCCTATTCCTCTTAAGTGTGTTTAATGCACGATCCCTTGCTGAGCCCCTCTCTGTGCTCCTTGCTTTGTGCCTTCCACCCCCAGGACTGTCAGGATAGGAGGCTGGTATTGCCCCTCCACAGCCCTTTGGTTTCTCCTTTCTCTCTTTTTTTTCAATGACTCTGAATACCTGTGCCAGGCTCTGTGCTGGGCACTGAGGTACAGCAAAGGACCTCACAGTGCAGGGCGAGCGGGAGCTAAACAGACCCTGTTTAATAGGGCAACTCAAACATCAGTCTCCCTCATCTGGAAGGCATAGTGCTTCTGTCCAACTCTATGATCATCAGGGTTTCAGGCCTTAAAATCATCCATTTTGAAAATTCCGAGAGTCTTTGGCAAACTTAGCTTGTTGGTTCCTCCAGTTGACATTACCCGCCCACCACAGCAAAGTGAGCCCTTTTTCTGTGGTCTGAAGCCTCCTGAGATTCTTTTAAATAGTCACCAGACAGCATAATTCCTCAAGGGAAGGGTTCCATAAAAATCCAGGCAAGCTTGGGATTGGGCACTGATGGCATTTAGTGACTGGGGCAGGCAAGCATCTAAAAGACTGGTTCTTTGAGAACAGCTGAGGGAGATAGGGGTAGTCAGCTTGGAGAGGAGAAGACTCAGAAAGTGCCAACCATAGTCCTCCAAATTCAAGGCTTCCAGGACAGATGTCAGATCTGCATGGTGATGGAGTGAGGGACAGAGCTGAGTAACAACAGGACAGATTGTTTCTCCTCCTCCGCCGCCTCCTCCTCCTCCTCCTCCTTCTTTTTCCTCTTCCCCTTCCCCTTCTTCTTCTTCCTCTTCCTCCTCCTCCTCCTTCTCCTTCTTCTTTTTGGTACCAGGGATTGAACCCAGGGTTTTTCAACCATTGAACCACATCCCCAGCCCTATTTTATATTTTATTTAGAGACAGGGTCTCGCCGAGTTTCTTAGGGACTCACTAAATTGCTGAGGCTGGCTTTGATCCTCCTGCCTCAGCTTCTTGAGCCACTGGGATTACAGGCATGTGCCACCATGCTCGGCAGGGTGGGCTTCTTTTGAAGGAGTGCGCTCCCGGCACTGGGATGAACCCAGCTGGGAGGTAATCTGGGTGTTCCTCAGATACCAAGTACATGCAAGAGGCTTTGTCCTGTGGACTTCCTGGCCAGTCTTTGGGCTGCAGCCTCCCTTCCCTCCTACTCCCCTTTCCATTCCTTCCTACCTTGTGCCCAAAGAGCCAGTGGGAGGGCGGGGATGGAAACTGCTGGAAGGCTTTGAGCAGCCACTGCCTACGCAGGTAGAACTGGACAGCCTTGAAGAACAGCAGAAGCAGGCCAAGGAGGGAGGCCAGCTGGAGGAACCCTGAGATGCCACCCAAGAATCTGGTGAGGCTCAGAGCAGAGACACTCATGGTATGGAAGCTTCTGGATCACTCACTGAATGTCACTGTCACTGAATCCTTGATTTCCACTACTTATATTCTGGGAGGATCTCCCCACCCACCTGGGGGAGGGAGAAAGATGAGGGCAGAGTTTGACCTCAGAGTTCAGAGTTAACTGGAACCATTCACACAATTCACCCTGGGAGACAGAAATTTTTGGTCAGCTGAAAATGGTAACTAATGGTCATGCACACATCCATTTTCCCCTCTCTATATTATTTTTTATACATATTTATGGGGAACAATGTGATATTTCAGTACATGAATACAGAATGTTCTGATCAAATCAGGATGATTATCATTTCTTTATTCTTACATACTTATCATTTCTTTTTTTTTTCTACTGCAAAAGTTTTATATTTTACCCATCAAACAAGGTTATCACACAAAAATAGCTATTCTGCTAAAACTGTCTAAAAAGAGGGGGTCGCCATGCCCTGGGCCTCTTCCAGACTTCATGGTTTATTAAGGCTGCCTCAGCAGAGAGTTCTTTGAGTTCACTCAGCAAGTCCAACACCTGCATATTTACACCTGAATTGCCAATGCCAAGTTCTCCTGGTAGGTGGTGAGTGATCATCAATTCACAGCACCTTAGTACTACTGCTGCCAGTCTCCCTCCAGGTGTGTCCACTTCATGGGCAGCTGGTGCTGCCTGGTGTCCAGGGCTGTGGGGAATGAATGTCTTGTACTGCTCCTTGAAGCATTTAGCCACTGCCTGAGAGGACCGAGCATGCTCTGGGCTTTGGGCACATCTGCCACCTCCCGCTTCCTCTGATAGAAGTCTTAGCCTCAGCTCACAAGCCTTTTCCTGTAGCTTCTCCTTCCTTGGCACATTATCAATAAATTCTTTTGTGCCTTTTCTTTGAACTGAGTGAAGCTGTTCTCCATCCTATGCTTTCTTTGCTTTTGTGGAGCAGGTCGGGTTTCCTTCCGCCTTTACTCACCTTCCACTGGTTTTTAACCCCTCTGCTGCAGGATCCTTTTGGTTCATGTTCTTCTTGTACTGCAAGTAAGGACACTCAACTATTCTCTGATCTTGCACTCTTTTCCTTTTGTCTTGGTGCCAGTGGGGGTGTTGGAAGAGATCACGGAAGGCTGCTCAGCTGCCACCTGAGGAATCCTCAGAATCCCCTCTTCCACTAGAAGGTTGGCTCTTCAAGCTATTGTTTCTTTCTTTTGGGAACCTTTGAACTCTTCTACTTATAAAATATATAGTCACCCTGCTGTGCTGTAGTGGTACCATCTTTCCTAACTGTAGTTTGGTATCCTGGTTCTGAACTCCCTCTATCCCTCTTCCCCTCACCCTTCCTAGTCTGTAGTGACCACTGTTTTACATTCTACTTTTATGAAGCCAGCTTCTTAGCTTTCACATTTGAGTGAGACAAATTAGAATCAGGCCCCTCTAGCAGGCCTGGGTGTATGGAATATTCACAGCAGGAGGAGTGGGCACTCTCAGCTTCCGAGGGTCCTGAAAATATATATCACCAGTGAGATGCATTGGTGGGCCCAGGTATGGTGTCAGTCAATTTCTAAGGGCTGCACACGTGCCTTCATGGTGAGTTAGCCCAGTGGGCTATTCAGAGGCAGCTGCCTGGCTGCTTGTCAAGGCTGCTGGTGGGTAGAAGAGGCCACCAAGGTTCTTGGTGGGCTGTAGTCTTGGTGGGGCTGAGACACTTAGGCAAGGCTGCCTGACTGCTCTGTGGTACCTTATGAATTTGGATGTGGTGACTGGCTGCATCATGGGACTACACTTGAGTGGGGCTCAAGGTGCTGTTGTTCAGTAGAAGCTTGTGTAGTGGAGGGCAGAAAATGGGCGGGGCTCTTTCTTTGGGGTAATGAATCAGTGCAGATTTTCTGGCAGTTCTGGACACCATGTGAGGGTTGCAGGCTTATCCAGTAGCAAATTCTTCAGGTATCAGAGGGTTTAGTGGGGACTGCTGTGGGTCTCTCATTTACCCATTATTTACTGTGTGAAGTTTAGGTTTTATCTTGCATGGGGAGATATGGTGTTAGGTACTGTGTGCTGCACTTCCTTTTTTACAAAGCCATCCTGGGTATATAGGCTCTGTGTGGTCTCCATCATGACCCCACTGTACTCCTACACTCTCCTTAAACACTCCAGTGAAATGGTAGTATTGTTTTCTTTGCTTTGATCCTTGTTCATGGAGGGAGGTGTGCCCAGTACCTCTAATCTGGCATTCTGCTAATAACAATCCACCAGGCACTTCCTGAGAACCAGGTAGGATGTAGGTAGTAGGCACAACAGTAATAAAAATAGATAAAAATCCTGACTTAAAAGAATTCATAATTTAGTTTACCAAATGTTCAGTAAACATGATTGGTTGAACTATCATTCTTATTTTAGTGATAAGAAATTGATGGCAGGGTGGCAAAGTGATGTTTTTTAAAAAGGCAAATGACCATTGATAGTCTGTGGCAGGATTAGAATCTTTCTCTATTGGACTATAAAACTGCCTCCCCCAACAACTTGTGAAATGTCCCCAACAACCTTCACCATTATCTTTCCTAATAACAAGTAATCCATTACATAAACCATGGGCCTAGATGGTTTTATGTTTGTTTGTCTTTTTTTCCCTTCTTAATCCTGGGCTCTGTAAAAAGCAAGGGTAAAAGGGCATGCATTTATTTACATCCCATTTTGCTGAACTTTCCTCTAATTCTCTGGTTATTTTCCATCCTTATCTTTATTCCTCTTCCCTAACTTGGGACACTTGAACCTTGACTCGTACCTTACTTGGCTCAGCACTTGCTTTTCATCTATAGGATAAGGGACAGTAATGGGAAGACATGTGGAGTCGGAGTCTGGCTTTGAATTGTGGTTGTGGGTGTTTCTGGCCCTCTCTAAATCCCAAATTCTTCATTTTAGTTGAGCTCATAATATGATAAAAGCTAACATTTAGTGAGAAGAGAGTATACTAAGGGCACAGAGCAAGGAATTTTACTTGCTTCTCCTCACAACAACAGAACAGTTAAAAAGACAACAAAAAAACCCCCTCCTATTATAGATGGAAATATGAGGCAGAAGCAGGTTAATTGCTTTCTTAGCATCAACCAGTTGATAAGAGGTGCTGTTAGAACTCACCCATCAGTCTTGATCCAGAGACTTAGCTGTTAGACATTAATACAAAGGAGATGAGGCCTAGGTTGAGCCTCATTACACTCCACTGGGCACTTATCTTTCACTGAAGGTACCAAATGTTCAAGGAGGTATTTTGTGTTTGCTATCTTTTATCCAGTGGTCTAAGTAGCAGATGTGATGGGTTATCTAGTCCACATATGAGCATAAATTCAAGCTTCAATATCCAAGGTAGCCCCTGTGAGATGTAGGGAAAATCATGTGATTAAACATGTATAGTCATCGAGAATGGTGTTCATGAAGAATTTTGAAGGATGAGTAAAGATTATAAGAAAGTGATAAAAAGAATATAAAACTGTATATAGATTATGAGCTTAACTCTTACAAAAACTTTGATTTTCGCTCATTGAATGCGGTGGCAGCTTTTGAGGTTTGCGTGGTTTCTTCGCAAGTAGATTCCGGCCTACACATACGGAACTATGTCTAAGGGACCTGCAGTCGGCATTGATCTTGGCACCACCTACTCTTGTGTGGGTGTATTCCAACATGGAAAAGTGGAGATAATTGCCAATGATCAGGGGAACCGAACCACCCCAAGCTATGTTGCCTTCACCAACACTGAACGATTGATCGGTGATGCTGCAAAAAATCAGGTTGCAATGAACCCCACCAACACAGTTTTTGACTGTTACCAATGCTGTGGTCACAGTGCCAGCATATTTCAATGACTCTCAGCGTCAGGCAACCAAAGATGTTGGAACCATTGCTGGTCTCAACGTGCTTAGGATAATCAATGAGCCAACTGCCGCTGCTATTGCCTATGGTTTAGACAAAAAGGTTGGAGCTGAAAGAAATGTGCTGATTTTTGATTTAGGAGGTGGCACTTTCGATGTGTCAATCCTCACTATGAGGATGGAATCTTTGAGGTCAAATCCACAGCTGGAGACACCCACTTAGGTGGAGAAGACTTTGACAACCGTATGGTCAATCATTTTATCACTGAGTTCAAGCGGAAGCATAAGAAGGACATCAGTGAGAACAAAAGAGCTGTCCGACATCTCCGTACTACATGTGAAAGAGCTAAGCATACCCTCTCTTCCAGCACTCAGGCCAGTATTGAGATTGATTCTCTCTATGAAGGAATCAACTTCTATACCTCCATTACCCAGGCTCGATTTGAAGAGTTGAATGCTGACCTGTTCCGTGGCACCCTTGATCCTGTGCAAAAAGCTCTTAGAGATGCCAAACTAGACAAGTCACAGATTCATGATACTGTACTGGTGGGTGGTTCTACTCGTATCCCCAAGATTCAGAAGCTTCTGCAGGACTTCTTCAATGGAAAAGAACTGAATAAGAGCATCAACCCTGATGAGGCTGTTGCTTACGGTGCAGCTGTCCTGGCAGCCATTTTATCTGGAGATAAAGCTGAAAATGTTCAAGATTTGCTGCTCTTGGATGTCACTCCTCTGTCCCTTGGTATTGAAACTGCTGGTGGAGTCATGACTGTACTCATCAAGCGTAATACCACCATTCCTACCAAGCAGACACAGACTTTCACAACCTACTCTGACAACCAGCCTGGTGTGCTCATTCAGGTATATGAAGGTGAGCGTGCCATGACCAAGGATAACAACCTGCTTGGCAAGTTTGAACTTACAGGCATACCTCCTGCACTCCATGGTGTTCCTCAGATTGAAGTCACTTTTGATATTGATGCCAATGGCATCCTCAATGTCTCTGCTGTGGACAAGAGTACAGGAAAAGAGAACAAGATTACCATCACTAATGACAAAGGTCGTTTGAGCAAGGAAGACATTGAGAGCATGGTCCAGGAAGCTGAGAAGTACAAAGCTGAAGACGAAAAGCAGAGGGATATGGTGTCATCTAAGAACTCACTTGAGTCCTATGCATTCAACATGAAAGCAACTGTTGAAGATGAGAAGCTACAAGGAAAGATTAATGATGAGGACAAACAGAAGATTCTTGACAAATGTAATGAAACCATCAACTGGCTGGATAAGAATCAGACCGCAGAGAAAGAAGAATTTGAACATCAGCAGAAAGAACTGGAGAAAGTCTGCAACCCCATCATTACCAAGCTGTACCAGAGTGCAGGAGGCATGCCAGGAGGAATGCCTGGGGGCTTCCCTGGTGGGGGAGCTCCTCCCTCTGGTGGTGCTTCCTCTGGGCCCACCATTGAAGAGGTTGACTAAGCCAGCCCAACAATAGAAGTAGCATTGTTCCACAGTAAAATATGGAAAGGCCCAAATTTGTAGCAAATTCTGTGGCAGTTTTAAGGTTGCTGCTATAATAAATTACTGGGCATTCTCAATACTTGAATAGGGAACATGTACACAGGGAAAGGAAATAACATTGCACTTTATGAACACTGTATTGTAAGTGGAAAATGCAATGTCTTAAATAAAACTGTATTTAAAATTGGCAAAAAAACTTTGATTTTCATCATCACTATTTATTAATACATAAATACCTTGATCATTTATTTTCTATTCAGACATTTCAACCAAAGACTTCTGCAAAGTTGTTACTGGGCATTGTATATCCTTATGCTTCCCACTGCATGGAACAGAAACCTGTGCCTACTGATCCTGAGAAATAAATACTGACTAATTTGGTGAATGAGGGAGAGAGGGAATGGATAAAACTCTGGTGTGACTGGATTTCCATCTCCACCAGACTAAGTTCAGATTTGGATGCCATGGTTTATAGAAAATGAAATTAATATTTTCCCTCCCACAAGCTTCCTGGTTGAGTTTATAAGCAAAGAAAGGCAGAGGAGAAGCTGTGGATTCTGATGGGGTATCTTGAAGTAGGTATTGCTTTGGGAAGATCATCCCAGGCTTTACTTGTTTTCTTTTAAAGCCAAGTTTGATGCTGATACAATTTTGCTCACATTGCTTACTCTTAATCCTCTACAAAGGCTGAATCTAGAGAAAGAAACATTTTTATACAAACAGCTTTGTTCAGATATAATGTATATGCCATAAAAATGTATTCATTTACTACATTTTTATATTAATTCTTAAATTTTTTAATTATAGGAAATATATAGAACATAAATTAGATGCTTCTACCAATTTTTATTGTATAGCTCAATGGCATTGATTACAATTACAATGTTATACAACCATGAAAAGTTCAAATTTTTCATTATAAACAAACAGAAACTTTGTAACTGTAAGAAAGCAAAACCCCCCTGTCCTTCCCTTCTCCAGTCCCTGGCCATCTCCAGTCTACTTTCTACAGTCTACTTTTTGGCTTTATGAATTTGCCTATTCTACTATCTATTGGTGGAATCATGCCATATTTGTTTTTTTATGTTTGACTGTTTTTCACTTAGCATACTATTATCAAGGCCATTCATGCTGTAGCATATATCACAACTTAAGTCTTTTTTGTAACTGAATGTAATTCCATTGTATGTTTGTATCATATTTTGTGTGTTCATTTATCTGTGATGGAAATTAGGGTATGTTCTATCTTATGCCTACTGTAAATAATGTTGCAATGAACACTGGCTTACAAGTGTCTGAATCTCTGCTTTCAATTCCGTTGGAATTCCTTCGTACTGGAATTGCCAGGTTATATGGAAATTCTATTTTCAGCTTTTTTGGGAACCACCAAACTGTTTTCAAATTGGATATGCCAACTTACATTCACTTGCAATGATGCATCAGAGTTCCGATTTCTCCACATTTTGCCCAACATTTATTATTTTCCATTAAAAATATTTATAGTCACTCCAAGGTGTGTCTCATCATGATTTTGCTTCTCATGTCCCTAATGAGTAAGGATGTTGAATATTTTAAAAATGTGCTGTTTATTGACATTTACATGTCACCTTTGAGAAAGTGGCTATCAAGAACTTTGCACATTTTTTCAATGGGTTATACTTTTGTTAAGTTGGGAGTTCTTTATATATCCTCTTCAGATTTGAAATTATTTTCTGTCATTCAGTGGGCTGTCTCTCGGTTTTGTTCTTTTTGTGTGTGTGTTCATGTAGGCAAGAATGCAATATCATTCTTTTACATTTGGACATTCAGCTTTCTCCCTCTAGCTGGCAATGCCCTTCTCTTGGATCAATGTCAGGTTTCCACTTCTCCTAACTTTCTGGGACCTGAACATTGACATTTTTGCTTGTAGGATTGAACTTGAGCTCCCTCTTTCACCCATAGGACTAGGGGTAGTAATGGGAGCAAGCTTCCAGTGTCCTGTGCTCTCTGAGCCTGGCCTCAGAAATATTCTCTGGGACTTGTCCTATTCACTTTCCAGTTATGTCCCAGGGCAGGTGGATGGAGCACTGTACTTGTACTTGAGGAGGCTCAAGGCCCAGGTCAGCTTCTTAGTTCATATGTAGCCAGTAACTTATCCTCTTTGTACCTCAGTGACTGCTTTTATAGCATGGGGTAGTAATTCCTTTCCCAAATACCCCAGAATAATAGCTCTTTTTCCAATAACTTACTGCTTTAACAAACTTTTTTTTTTTTTGCCTCATGGTCGGTAAAGGCAAAAAAAAAAAAAAAAAAAAAAAAAAGCCAAAAGCCAAAATAACCATACAATTAGACAGGATAAATGTACACTGGGAGAATGAAATGTCCACCAGATATAGAGAAGACTATATTAGAGTGGGGTCTGGAAAGACGAATAGGCATTCACCAAGTGAATACCCAAGACCAAACAGCCACTTAAGTTTTACTTTTCACTAGATAAGTCAGTGAGCAAGCTGTGAGTCAGTCTGGAAACAGGAGGTGAGACTATACAACAGACTCGGGGGAAGATCCGAGTGATGGGGAACCACAGTGGCCAGTCTATACGCCTGCAGAGTGGGAAAGAACCAAGGGCAGTTTTATTTGAAATTGACAGTCTGAACTGGGTTAAGGAATGGTGTTGACAGGGGTGGAACTGGGACAGATCGGGGTTTGGTGAAAGTCAGTAACCCTGAAACATCTACTGTAGGCCAAGCACAACCATCCCCATACACAGAGAGGTCTGGATGATAGACAGAGTCTCACACACCTCCTGCTGCACATGGATGGAGGTTCAGAACAAGGGAAGTAATGTAACCTGGGTCAGTCCACAGGTTGTGATGGTGAGAAAGATGACTAATAATGCTGCCAGCCTTACACTCTTCCCCAGGTCAAAATAACATAACCACTTTGAAGATGAAGTCTACTCTGGAATGGATAGCGTTCCACCAACAGAGGCTGCCAGGCAAGGAGGTGGAAGAGCTCAGCATACAAACTCGACTAACAAGTGTGACTGGATTGGGTCTAAGATGAGAACAAAAAAACAACATATCTGTGGCACACAAATTTCCTCATAGCTAGAAGATTCTAGAATTGAAACCCTTTAAAGAAATGTTATCATTTAAAAAAACTCAGTAAGAAAATGGAATCTTTTTATGTCTGGCATTGCATTAGCACCTGATGTAAATTGATTCCCAGTGTCATCCCACACTCTGAGTTTTTTCAGAATTCTACCTAATTTTGCATATTTTATCAATTAACTGGATTCTTTCTCAATGCCTCTTTTCTTCTTTCTCATATCCATACCCTTCCTTTCTTTTTCATCCTTCTTTCTTTTCTCATTTTATCAATGTCCTCCTTCCCTTCCCCAGCCTTTTCTTTTTTCTTTTCTCTTTTCCTCTCTACTTTCCTTATTTTAATCCCTTCTTCCAATTCAATTTAGTGTACTGTCATTGGGGCTTAATGTTCTCAGCCTCTTCTATATTATTTCTCACACATTTTTCTCTTTTGTCAGAGATCATTAGTAACAATTTTTAAGCAAATGCTGATGTACAGTTTGCTCTTTTTTTTTTTATTGTAAACAAATGGGATACATGTTGTTTCTCTGTTTGTACATGGCGTAAAGGCATACCATTTGTGTAATCATAAATTTACATAGAGCAATGTTGTTTCATTCATTCTGTTATTTTTTTCCCTTCCCCCCACCCCTCCCACCCCTCTTTACCCTCTATACAGTAGTTCCTTCCTCTATACTTGCCCCCCTCCCTAACCCTAACTCTAACCCTTCCCTCCCCCCCATTATGTGTCAACCTCCACTTATTAGCGATATCATTCGTCCTTTGGCTTTTTGAGATTGGCTTATCTCACTCAGCATGATACTCTCCAATTTCATCCATTTGCCTGCAAATGTCATAATTTTATCATTCTTTATGGCTGAGTAATATTCCATAGTATATATATACCACAGTTTCTTTATCCACTCATCAATTGAAGGGCATCTACAGTCCACAGTCTGGCTATTGTGAATTGAGCAGCTATGAACATTGATGTGGCTGTATTTCTGTAGTATGCAGATTTTAAGTCCTTTGGGTATAGGCCAAGGAGTGGGATAGCTGGGTCAAATGGTGGTTCCATTCCAAGTTTTCTAAGGAATCTCCACACTGCTTTCCATAGCGGCTGCACTAATTTGCAGCCTCACCAGCAGTGTATGAGTGTACCTTTCTCCCCACATCCTCGCCAACACCTGTTGTTGCTCGTATTCTTGATAATCGCCATTCTAATTGGGGTGAGATGGAACCTTAGGGTGGTTTTGATTTGCATTTCTCTTATTACTAGAGATGTTGAACATTTTTCCATATGTTTGTTGATTGCTTGTAGATCTTCTTCTGTGAAGTGTCTATTCATTTCCTTAGCCCATTTGTTGACTGGACTGTTTGAATTCTTGGAGTAGAGTTTTTTGAGTTCTTTATAGATTCTGGAGATTAGTGCTCTATCTGAAGTATGATTGGCAAAGATATTCTCCCACTCTGTAGGCTCTTTCTTCGCATTGCTGATAGTTTCCTTTGCTGAGAGAAAGCTTTTTAGTTTGAATCTATCCCAGTGGTTGATTCTAGCTTTTATTTCTTGTGCTATGGGAGTCCTGTTAAGGAAGTCTGGTCCTAGACCAACAAGATGAAGATTTGGACCTACTTTTTCTTCTATAATCTGCAGGGTCTCTGGTCTGATTCCGAGGTCCTTAATCCATTTTGAGTTTAGTTTCGTGCATGGTGAGAGATATGGGTTTAGTTTCATTCTGTTGCATATGGATTTCCAATTCTCCCAGCACCATTTGTTGAAGAGGCTATCTTTTCTCCATTGCATATTTTTGGCCCCTTTGTCTAGTATGAGAAAATTGTATTTATTTGGGTTTGTGTCCGTGTCCTCTATTCTGTACCATTGATCTACCTTTCTATTTTGGTACCAATACCATGCCGTTTTTGTTACTATTGCTTTGTAGTAGAGTTGAAGATCTGGTATTGCAATACCCCCTGTTTCACTCTTCCTGCTAAGGATTGCTTTAGCTATTCTGGGTTTCTTATTCTTCCAGATGAATTTCATAATTGCCTGCTCTATTTCTGTAAGGTACGTCATTGGGATTTTAATTGGAATTGCATTGAATTTGTATAGCACTTTAGGTAGTATGGCCATTTTGACAATATTAATTCTTCCTATCCAAGAACATGGAAGATCTTTCCATCTTCTAAGGTGTTCTTTAATTTCTTTCTTTAGTGTTGTATAGTTCTCATTGTAGAGGTCTTTCACCTCTTTTGTGAGATTGATTCCCAAGTATTTTATTTTTTTCGAGGCTATTGTGAATGGGGTAGTTTTCCTAATTTCTCTTTCTGAAGATTCATCACTTATGTATAAAAATGCGTTGGATTTATGGGCATTGATCTTGTAACCTGCTACTTTACTGAAATCACTTATGAGTTCTAAGAGTTTTCTGGTGGAATTTCCAGGTTCCTCTAAATATATAATCATGTCATCAGCGAACAGGGATAGTTTGAGTTCTTCTTTCCCAATTCGTATCCCTTTAATTTCTTTGGTTTGTCTAATTGCTCTGGCCAGAGTCTCAAGAACGATGTTGAATAGAAGTGGTGAAAGAGGGCATCCCTGCCTTGTTCCAGTTTTTAGGGGGAATGCTTTCAGCTTTTCACCATTTAGAATGATATTAGCCATGGGCTTAGCATAAATGGCCTTTACAATATTAAGGAATGTTCCCACTATCCCTATTTTTTCTAGTGTTTTGAGCATGAAGGGGTGCTGTATTTTATCAAATGCTTTTTCTGCGTCTATTGAAATAATCATGTGATTCTTGACTTTAAGTCTATTAATATGGTGAATTACGTTTATTGATTTCCTGATGTTGAACCAACCTTGCATCCCTGGGATGAAACCCACTTGATCATGGTGCACTATCTTTTTAATATGTTTTTGTATGCGATTTGCTAAAATTTTGTTGAGAATTTTTGCGTCGATGTTCATTAAGGATATTGGTCTGAAATTTTCTTTCCTTGATGAGTCTCTGTCTGGTTTAGGTATCAGTGTGATATTGGCTTCATAGAATGAGTTTGGGAGGGTTCCCTCCTCTTCTATTTTATGGAATACTTTGAGAAGTATTGGAATGAGCTCTTCCTTAAAGGTTTTGTAGAACTCGGCTGAGAACCCATCTGGTCCTGGACTTTTCTTTGTTGGTAGGCTTTTGATGACTTCTTCTATTTCAGTACTTGAAATTGGTCTATTTAAATTGTTTATGTCCTCCTCATTCAGTTTAGGCAATTCATATGTCTCTAGAAACCTGTTGATGTCTTCGAAATTTTCTATTTTGTTGGAGTATAGATTTTCAAAATGGCTTCTAATTATGTTTTGTATTTCCATCCTGTCTGTAGTGATATTTCCTTGTTCATTCCGAATTTTAGTGATTTGGGTTTTCTCTCATCTTCTCTTTGTTAGTGTGGCTAAAGGTTTATCAATTTTGTTTATTTTTTCGAAGAACCAACTATTTATTTTGTCAATTTTTTGTATTGTTTCTTTTGTTTCAATTTCATTGATTTCAGCTCTGAGTTTAACTATTTCCTGTCTTCTACTACTTTTGGTGCTGTTCTGTTCTTCTTTTTCTAAGGCTTTGAGCTGTAGTGTTAGGTTGTTTATTTGTTGAGTTTTACTTCTTTTATTAAATGCGCTCCATGAAATAAATTTCCCTCTAAGTAGTGCTTTCATAGTGTCCCAGAGGTTTTGATATGATGTTTCTTTGTTCTCATTTACCTCTAAGAATTTTTTAATTTCCTTCCTAATATCTTCTGTTATCCATTCATCATATAATAGCATATTGTTTAATCTCCAGATGTTGGAATAGTTTCTGTGTTTTACTCTTTCATTTATTTCTAACTTCAATCCATTATGATCTGATAGAATACATGCTAGTGTCTCTATCTTCTTGTATTTGCTAACATTAGCTTTGTGGCATAATATATGGTCTATTTTAGAGAAGGATCCATGTGCTGCTGAGAAGAAAGTGTATTCACTCTTGGTTGGATGGAATATTCTATAAATGTCCGTTAAGTCTAAATTATTGATTGTGTTGTTGAGATCTATGGTTTCTTTGCTCAATTTTTGTCTGGAAGATCTGTCCAGTGGTGAGAGCGGCGTGTTAAAATCACCTAGTATTATTGTGTTGTGGTCTATTTGGTTTCTGAAATTGAGAAGGATTTGTTTGACATACATAGATGAGCCACTGTTTGGGGCATAGATGTTTATGATTGTTATATCTTGCTGATTTATGCTTCCCTTAAGCAGTATGAAATGACCTTCTTTATCCCTTCTGACTAACTTTGGCTTGAAGTCCACATTATCGGAAATGAGGATGGATACTCCAGCTTTTTTGCTGAGTCCATGTGCATGGTATGTTTTTCCCCATCCTTTCACCTTTAATCTATGGGTATCTTTTTCTATGAGGTGAGTCTCTTGCAGGCAACATATTGTTGGATCTTTCTTTTTAATCCAGTCTGCCAGTCTATGTCTTTTGATTGATGAATTCAGGCCATTAACGTTCAGGGTTATTATAGAGAAATGATTTGGTTTCCCGGTCATTTGGTTCATTTTTAAAATTTTGTTTATTTATTTGTTTGACACAACTTGTTTCCTCCTTTATTTGACAATTCCTTTAGGATAATTCCTCCCTTTGCTGATTTGCTTCTTTGTTTTTCATCTCTTCCTCATGGAATATTTTGTTGAGAATGTTCTGTAATGCTGGCTTTCTTTTTGTAAATTCTTTTAGCTTTTGTTTATCATGGAAGGATTTTATTTCATTGTCAAATTTGAAGGTAAGTTTTGCTGGGTATAAGATTCTTGGTTGGCATCCATTTTCTTTCAGGGCTTGAAAAATGTTGTTCCAGGACCTTCTAGCTTTTAGGGTCTGGATTGAAAAATCTGCTGATATGCGTATTGGTTTCCCCCTGAATGTAATTTGGTTCTTTTCTCTCACAGCCTTTAAAATTCTGTCTTTATTTTGTATGTTAGGTATTTTCATTATAATGTGCCTTGGTGTGGGTCTGTTGTAATTTTGTGTATTTGGAGTCCTGTAAGCCTCTTGAACTTGATTTTCCATTTCATTCTTCAGATTTGGGAAATTTTCTGATATTATTTCATTGAATAGGTTGTTCATTCCTTTGGCTTGTTTCTCTAGGCCTTCCTCAATCCCAATAATTCTTAAATTTGGCCTTTTCATGATATCCCATAGTTCTTGTAGATTCTGTTCATGATTTCTTACCATCTTCTCTGTTTGTTCAGCTTTGTTTTCAAGGTTAAATATTTTGTCTTCAATGTCTGAGGTTCTGTCTTCCAGGTGTTCTATCCTATTGGATATGCTTTCTATGGAGTTCTTAATTTGGTTTATTGTTTCCTTCATGTCAAGGATTTCTGTTTGGTTTTTTTTCAATATCTCTAACTCTTTATTGAAATGATCTTTTGCTTCCTGTATTTGCTCTTTTAACTGTCGATTGGTGCGATCATTCAATGCTTGCATTTGCTCTTTCATCTCATCATTCAATGCTTGCATTTGCTCTTTCATCTCCTCGTTTGCTTCTCTGATCATTTTAATTATGTACATTCTGAACTCCTTTTCTGTCATTTCTTCTGCCATGCTGTCATTGGGTTTTATTGATGTAACATCTAGATTTGTTTGCAGCATTTTCTTTCCTTGTTTTCTCATGTTGTTCAGATATCAGTGGACCGCTGAGATATTGCAGATTTCCTCTGTTGATTTACAATGACCCTGAAGATTTCTATATATATCCCCTCTTAGCCTTCAGTAGGCTGAAGTCTTGGAGGAGGTTGATAATGCGGTGCTCCACAAGGAAGCTGCCTCTCTAGGAGTGGTGGCCTTCAGGTGGGGTATATTCCCTGCTAGTGGGCAGAGGTGCCTCCACTTGTTGACCAATGGTCATCCAAAGGGGACCTAGGCTGTGGGCTGAGGCAAGGCCTGTTTGGGCCTGAGCCTCTGGTTTTACCGTCCTTGTGGGAAACCTCACCCAGCAGGGAAGACTCACCCGGTGGGGAGGTCTCGCTGGTCAGTTTCCTCCTAGAGGTTCCCCTCAATTTACATCTACTGCCTGGGCTGGGCTGCCTTCCTCTGCAAAGTTTCCAGGGGCCCGGCCCTACCTCCTGGGCCTGGGAGCCTCACCCTTCGCAGATGAATCTCCTTAGACTGCCCCTCCTCAGAGAATTTGCCCATAGGCCTGGAACCTTCGCTCCGCCCTAAGCCTGTCTCTGTGCGGCTCTTCCACCCAGAAGCCTCCTAGATCCTGGGACCCTGTTCTGCACCTAATCGCCTGGCTGCGTGGCCCCTCCTCTGAGCAGCCACCTGTGGCCCCGAACAATCGCTCTGAGTCCCAGAGACCCGCCACAGGCCTCTTCCTCCAGACAGCCACCCAGTATGCCGGTGCGGTCACTAGGAGTCCAAGAAACTCACTTCGTGCCTCCTCCTCCCACCAACCACCCGTAGCCCGGGGCAATCAATCACTCCGAGTCGAAGTGACCCTGCCCGTTCCTCCTCCTTCTCCAGATAACCCCCCGGGTGTTCAGGAGCAGTCCCTCTGAGTGGCTCTGAATCCACGTGACCCGCTGCACGGGTCCTCTGGGCAACCGCCCGGAGCTCTGGTGTGGTCCCTCAAGACCAAGCGTCCCACCACGCTTCTCCTCCAGGCAGCCCCCCTGTGTTCAGGAGCTGTCACTTTAAGACCAAACCACTCACCACTTGCCTTCTCCTCTGAGCAGCCGCCTGGAGCGCTAATGCAGTCACTGCGAGTCCAAAGGACCAGCCGCGCTCCTTCTCCTCCTTCTCCTACTCCTCCGGGCAGGCCCCGGGGTTCAGAAGTGGTCAGGGTCCAAACAGCTCGCCACGCAGCCCCTTCTCTGGCAACCGCCTGTAGTTCCCGTATAGTCACCCGAATCCAAGCGGCTGCTCCTCTTCCTCCTTGTCCTCAGGGCAGGCCCCGGTGTTCAGAAGCGTCGTTCTGATTCCAAACAGCTCGCCGCGCGGCTTCTCCTCTGGCAACCGCCTGCAGCTCTGGAGCAGTCTCTCCGAATCCAAGTGGCCACGCTCCTCTCCTCCTCCTCAGGGCAGGCCCCGGTGTCCTGAGTCCACACAGTTCTCCCCGCCACTCCTCCCCCGGGCAGCCGCCGGAGCCCCAGTGGCTGCTCCGAGTCCCAGCGCTGTGCCAAGCGGCCTCCTCTATGGCGCTCCAGCGGGGGGAGGGGCGTCTCGCCGGCAGTTCTACTTCACAAAGTTTCCTGCGTTCCGGGACCCCCGTCCCATCCGGGATGCCCCCCCAGGGGGTGAGAGTCACCCGGCTACTTTGAGTTGGTCCCAAGCGTCTCAATATCTCCTCTCTTGAATCCTGAGTTCTGGAGCAACACGTAATGCAGCCACCCTCTAGGCCGCCATCTTGAAAACCTCCCAGTTTGCTCTTAAATTGCTCTTTTTACTGGCAGTTACTCTTTCCTCTCACTGTGGCATTATTGGTTAAATTTAATACTTTTACTCTGATCAGATGTGCTGAGGCTAGGATGTATCTCCTGCCCAGAGATAACTACTCACTAAACAACCCTCACATAAAAGAGATAGAAAAATCCATCTCAACAGATGTGCAAATAATATAGGACCTCAGAAACATGCCAACTAGATGCCTCTAGAAATTTATAACTCTTCAATAACAGACTCCAGAGACAATGAAGTAGATGAAATCCTGGAAAAAGAGTTTAAAATTTATTGCTAGCATAAATCTTTTATTCTTAATATTTGTAATTCTAAATAAATTTATCTATGGAAATTAAAAAAGTTTATTGCTAAAATTATTAATAAATTAAAAATATAGAAAATTAATTAAGGGAGAAAATATAAGATGAGGAAAAGCATTTCAACAAAGAGAAATTCTGAAAAAGAACCAAACAGAAGTCCTGGAAATAAACGACTCAATAAGTCAAATAAAAATTCAAATTAAAAGTCTCATCAATAGATTAAAGTAGAATTTAGAATCTCAGAGCCTGAAGACAAGGTGGCCAGCCTTGAATATTCAGGCAGTGTTATGGTTGAGATATTAGACATCCCCCAAAAGCTCACGTGTGAGACAATGCAGGAAGGTTTAAAGGTGAAATGATTGAGTCATTGGGGCATTAACATAATTAGTGAATTAATCTCCTGATAGGGATCAACTGAATAGTGATTATGGGTAGGTAGGGTATGACTGGAGAAGGTGGGTCAGTGGAAACATGCCCTTCAGGTTTATATTTTATATGTGAGAGGAACTCTCTGTCTCTGATTTCTGGTGCCATGTTCCAGCTACTTTTCTCTGCCACACACTTCCACCATGATGTTTGCCTCATTTTGGGCCCTGAGAAATGAAATTGACCATCTTTGGATAGAGACCTCTGAAACCATGACCCTCAAATAAACTTTTCTTCTTCTAGAATTGTTCTCATCAGGTCCTTTGTTCATAACAGTGAAAAAGCTGACTTAAAACAGACAGTGTTAGAGAAAAATTTGAGAAACTATGATCAGAATATTCAAGAACCCTTGGACAACATTGAAAGGAAAAAAACTTATGTATCATTGACATCATGGAAGAAACAGAAAATGCAGGCATTGCTTATCTTTTAGTAAAACAATAGCAGAAGTTTCCAAACCTTGGAAATGAGGTGAAAATCCTAATATAGGAGGCATTTAGATCTCCAAAGAGATGACATCAAAAAAGAATCTTTCCACAACACATTGTAATTAAATTGTCAAATATAAAGAATGAGGATAGGATTTTCAAAGCCTCAAGAGAGAAAGGTCAGGTCACATTTAAAAGGCAACCAATCAGAGTAACATATTATTTCTCAATAGAAACCCCAAAGTCCAGAAGGGCTTGGAATAATGAATTTCATTAGAAGAGTAGTTAAGCATATAATAATTTGGATCAAATTTAACATTAGAAATAAATAAAAGTGGCAGTAAATAAAAAATCATCTCTCTGTAATGACATTTAGTATAAAAGGTCTCAACTCTGCAATTAAACACAGGAGAGGTGCAGTCAGGCTGGAGACCAGCAGGTGATCAAGCATTAGGTGGACAGTCAGAGATACAGGTAGCTGAGAGACAGGTAGATTAAAAGCAGGTAGAGAGCCTGGAGGAAGGTGAGAGATGGAAGGGCAGACAGGAGGCAGGAGGAAGGACAGCCTTCAGATGGGAAGAAGGGCAGCTGAGCAGATAGAAGGCAAGATGTGGGCAGACAGGTGGTGACAGCAGCAGGTGACAAGACAGAATTGCTGGCAGCAAGCCCACAGAACTGTCTTTATCCCCACAAGGATTATTGAAGCTTCCTCAGATGCAGGTGGATCCCATACTTGGACCTCAATACAACTTGAGAGATGAGAAAGTTGATCCTGGTAGGAACTGGCAGCAGACCAAAGTGGAGCAGGGTCACAGCCACCTTCAGCTCATTCACGGCAAATTGTTTGCCAATGCAGTTCCTAGGCCAGGAAGGACCAATGGCAGGATAAGTGACCTCAGGCCCTATTCTGAGTTGGGCAGGCACCGGCCCCTGAGCCCCACCCAGAGCTGGGCATTCAGGGTCCTCATTGATGGGGCCTGCCTTACCCTTCCTTATAGGTCACACACATATCTAACCTAAACCTTAGCTCACACTCTCCTGACCTTTGATAAAGACTACCACAGTTTCAGCACAAGCCCTGACCCTAATTCTAGTCTTGGAGGAATGAAATCTCTGTTAGGTTAGTACCAGAAATCTAAGGGACAGGGTCCAATGACATGAAGATTTGGAGTTAATCCTCGGTGCCTTCACTCCCTTCACTCAGTTTCTGATTTCTCACTGTGGAGGCCATTGGTTATTGTCATGGAGAGGGTGAACCACATTCCCATCTCACCATTAGAAAGACATACAAGGACTCAGTTTATCAGAAAAAGAATAGGATGGGTAAGAAAGGGACATTAGAAGGGCATGGGAAAAGCTTTGTGGACAGAAGGATAGTGTTGTGGTTTGGATGTGAGGTGTCTCCCAGAAGCTCACTTGTGAGACTATATGCGAGGTTCAGAGGGGAAATGATTGGGTTGTGAGAGCCTTAACCCAATCAGTGAATTAATCACCTGATGGGATTGAGTAGTAACTGAAGGCAGATGGGGCATTGGGGGCATGACTTTGGGGTATATATTGGTATCTGGCAAGTGGAGATGACTCTCTCTGCTTTCTGATTATCATGTGAACCATGTCCCTCTGCAACCCTCTTCTGCCATGATGTTCTGCCTCCCCTCAAGCACTGAGGAATGAAGCCAGCCTTCTATGGATTAAGACCTCTGAAACTGTGAGCCCTCAAATAAACTTTCCTACTCTACAGTTGTTCTGGACAGATCTTTTAGTCACAACAGCTAAAGAACTGATTAAAACAGATAGGGATCCTGGAAGTCACCTTCCCTCACCTTTCAGTTGCTCCTTTGGCCTCCTAGTCAGTGGTCAGACTCCTGCCTCCTCTCACTCCTTCAGTTCAATAGCATCTGTAATTTTCTAATGTGACTCCACAAATGTCCATTCTTGCCAACTTCAGTTCCCTCACCTGGACTTCTCTGGTGTCCCTGACTCCCCTCCTCCACACTAAACCTGCCCTGCCCTCCATCACGTAGAACGGTGTCTAAATGCCTTAGCTCCCTGCATGCCCTCTGTGGGCTACTGCCTTGACTGCCTCTTACCTGCAGTCCAGCTCCACTTCAAAGCTCAGCTCAAGCTGTTGAGGTCACTGAAGATGTCCTCTCTTTACCTCTGCCTTTGTATCTTCAAGAATCAGGCCAATGATCAGATAGTCTTCTAGGCCCCATGAGTGTTTTATTCAAGAACATACTGTAGTCCAGGGATTTGGAGAGTGCCATGGGCATAGAATATTCTACAAACTGGTTGTTAAAATTATTGAGCCAGTGAAAGAATGAAGGAATGATGTCTGTTTAAATATAGGTATCTGATTCTGCACACCCTACTTTGTCTGTGACTCTAAGCTCTTGGAGGCAGGAACAGTATCTTTTATCTATTTATATCACATAGCATAGGATTGATATGCAATAATGTTCTGTCTCACCAAAGGTCTAAAGTGATGGGATCAAGTGATTATGAATTGAAATATCTGAAACCATGAGTCCAAATAAATATTTTCTCCTTTAAGCTGATTTTCTCAGTTATTTTGTGACAGCAATGAAAAACTGACTAATATACACATATTTAGAATTGTAAGAAACTGCTTGTTGTATGGTTGAAGCCATATATGTGAAAACTGAGGAAGCTAGGGATGCTCAGCATGAAGAGGAGACTCAGGAAAGACCAACCACAGTCTCCAAGCACAAGGCTGCCCTGACAGGTGACAGTCTCGCACAGGGAAGGAGTGTGTAACAAAGCAGAATAACAGCAGGACCAGCTTCTTGTGAGGGAATGAGCTTTCTTTCACAGGGATGAGCCTAGCCAGCCCAAGAGGTTATCTGGGTGTTCCTCAAAAACCTTATGTTTGTTCCATAGAGGCTTTGTCCTGCGGCTGTGCTGGCCAGTCTCTGTGGGCTAAAACCTGTCTGCCCTCCAACTCCACTTCCTCCTGCTTCCTACCTCGTGCCCAAGGAGGGCAAGGATTGGAACTGATGGAGGGCTTTGAGCAGCCACTGCCTGTAACATTTAATGCTGAATTTCCTTGAACAGCAGTAGAAGCAGGCCCAGCATAAAGGCCACTTGGAGGAATCCAGAGATACGTCTTGAGAGTTTGGTGGGATTCAGTGCAGAGATGCTCACAGTGCAGCAGTTTTTAGACGACTAACTGTCCCTCAGTATCACTGAGCCCTCTAAGTGCCCCGCCGTGGTCCTAGGAGGATCACCCTTACCACCCGTGGGAGAGAAGAGGGTGAGAGCAGAACTTGATCTGAGTCCAGAGTTTGTTACTCTGAAAGGTTTACCTCGGGAAACGGGGAAGTCAAAGTCTTTTCAACTGACAGAGGCAAGGACCGTGAAAACACTCACCTTCCCTTCTCCATATTGCTTACTAATATTTGTTAGGTACCAATTATGTGATAGTCAATATCTTAGTGGTGGGGTAGAGCTACTAAAATAACAGACACGAGCCCAGACTTCAAGAAATTCATAGTGTAATTCATCAGATGTTCAGTCCATGATTGCTTGTTCTCTTGACATAATTTTAGTGATGAAAAAATTTTCTCAAGAGGTAAATTGAGTTGCTCCGAGGAAAATAGCTATTGAAAGTAGGTGGCAAGATTAGAATCCTTTCCTACTGGACTCCCAAACAGCTTGCCCTATTCACTGTACACTTGTGACTGTGGAGCACTGAGTTGGATTCAGGAGGTTCCGACCTTATTCCATCTGTAGCCATCCACTTACCCTTTCTGAGTATGGTGTCTTCTTTTGCAGAGTGGGATAATAATCCCCTTTGAATTACCCCACAGAACACCTCATTCTTTCTCTCAACAAAGTCAACAAATGTTTCCTGATCTCTCAGTAAAGTGGATAAATGCAGCAAATGACATCAGTATAGTAAAATATGATGAATCTATGCTGCAGGAAGAAGAAAATTAAAATGCTAGGATGTTAAAGGAGGAATAATTTACCTGGCTGGAGGATGCACTATAGAGGGTCAGGAGGATATGCTCATCTTCAAGAATCTCACTCTCACAATTTCATGATTCCTTATGGTCAAATCCCACATGCCGAATTCAGAACGTAAAACACAAAAGATATTTGAGGAGCTGCAAGTTGTCTCCTGGCCTGACCCCTTACCTACCCAAATGCTTTCTCCAATCCCTCCTTCATTGTCTTATACTATGACAAGTGATATATTAGTCAACCCCTGGGGCCAGAACTCTGTTTGTTCTTATCTGAATCCTTAACTCTGTCAGAACCCCAGGCAGAGGAGCATGTGACTATTTATATTCCATTCCACTCAGCTTTGCTCTCATTTCGAGGTTATTTTCCATCCCAGCATTCTTCTTTAGAGTAGTGAGCACTCTATGTTAAGGGCAATGATCAAATCTTTACCAGATTTATTTCACAGCAATAATAAGAATAGAAAAAACAAAAACAACCCCCGCCCCAAACTTCAAACCATCTCATAGCATAGATGGGAAACTTAAGGAAGAAAGGGGATGACTGCTTGCTCAGGGTCAACCAATTGGTCAGAGGCACAGCCAGGATTCTAACCCAGGCAGTCTGGATCCAGAGACTTTGCTCTTGATCCTAGTGTGAAGGAGGCAATGATTAGCTGGAGGTGCAGTTGTACAGCATGCCCCAAACTTTGCAGTGAGCATTTCTTGTCCACCAAGTTTCATCCAGTGTTTTCAAGTAGCAGGAAGACCTAACAGATCAGCTGCTCCACTTAATGGCACAAATGCAAGACTCACTACCCAGCTCCTGTGAGAAGGCACAGGGTCAACCATGTGGCTAGATGCATGTAGTCATTTAAAATGATTCTTATGGAGAATATAGCAGTATATGACCAATGCTTACAAGAAAGTGACAAAAGTAGAATACAGAATTACATGTGAAGTGTGAGCTGATGTCTTAGAAACACTCAGGGTCAATCACTAATGAAAATCATGGAGGGCAAGGGATGGAACCATTTTCATCTTTAATATCCTCACCCTCACTTCTTTATGATTCCTGAAGGTCAAATCCAAAGTGCAGAATTCAGACTAAAACACCAAAAATATTTTAGAAAGAGTCCCTTGGAAGCCTGCTCTCCCAGGGGCTCCCACTTTGCTCTTGGTCTAATTTTGATCTCATGTCAATGTTTACTTAGAAGTAAAAATTTCCCCATCTTTCAGTATCCACCCCACAGCAAAGACTTATGGAAGGTTGTCACTGAGCAGCAGATGTCCTTCTCCTTCCCATAGCACGCAGAGACACTTATTGTGATGCTCCCAAAATATTTCTTGATTTGATGAATGAGTGAGAGAGGGAATGAATAAAACTTAGGACTGGTTTGATCATCATTGTAATCAGACAAGGTTCAGTTTGGATGCCTTATTTTATAGAAGTTTCTATTTCTTTTTTTTTAATACCATTGCAACCATTTTATTTCCTCTTTCTACATATATTCAAAATTCATAATAAATTAGTATTCATTCATTCATTTAGTCACAGGTTCAAACTAAATATTCCTGCATTCTTCCTGATCCAGTTTACAAGTGAAGGAAAGCAGAGAAGAGGTCATGGATCCTGAGGTGGCAGTTTGGAACAGGTTCTCCTGTGGGTAGGTTACTCCAGGCTCTTCTTCCTTTCAGAATTTTCATAAAGTTGAGTTTGATAGTGATGCCATTTTCCATTTCTCACTTATATTTAATCTGCTACAAAGGCAGATAAATGCCTTTGCCAGACATATGCCTTTGAAACCTGAATGCTTGCTCCTTTTCCTCCCTAAAGGAAGGCACAGAACTGTCATGTTTATTTTTTGACTGGGGATGCTCTGTACCTCCTCTTCTCCCTGGCATTATAGGCAAAGTTGAGTCTGAGAAAGTGAGAATCCTTCACCTCAGTACATTGCACAATGCTGGCATGCAGGAAGGCTTAAAAAATGTCTCCTCTGTATTTGCACAGTGTTTAGACTTTGCAAAACATATCTATGCCTCAGTTTACCAGATTTTAACTTATCTTATTTTACAATCAAAAGAACTAATGTCCAGAGATTTTAAACGGTATTTTTCAAAGTCACTAAAGAAGTGAGTGTCAGAGTTAGGAGCATCATTGTTGGGAATATTTGGGGTTCTGGACACCACAGAAGCCAAAATAAATACTTAGAGACTAATCAGTTCTGTGGGTAGGGTAAGAATTTTACTTCCACTTGCAGAAAGGTGCCCAGTGATCAAAATCAAAGCAGGTGCACCAAGCAGGCAGTCTGCTCAGCCTTCATCCCTGATGCAAAGATACTGGGTCATTGCCCATTGATTAGGGCTGACTTCATAATCTTTGGTAAGAAGGAAAGAGGGTACTTGAACACTACTCATTGGTTGCAATGACTTCACTATCTCCTATTGGGTTATTTAAATAAATATAAATCTTAGATGTCTCCACCTCCCTTTGTTCCCTTGGGACAGGAAAGTCCTCCTGGGTTGAATGCCTTTTGGCAGTTTATCTCTGTTGTCCCTTCTCACCTTCTTGTCAAGGGACTGTGAAGTTTTTAGCTGGTTGTAACTTTCCATTCTGCTCTCCCCTCCAGCTTCCTTCCTTACATCTCAAATAATTTACATTTAAAGCTAAATACTGTATTTTGAAATGGGCCACTGTGATTTCCTACTTCTCATATAATCTCAAAATTCAATCTCTGTTTTTCAAATACTTGCGTACCATTTATTTAGTTTAACACCAGCAACATGTTGGGCATGGAGACAAGGATTTGCATTTATTTTCTTTCTTCATTCTGCTGATATCCTGTCATGGAGTACACACCACCCTGCCCTGACATCGCCAACCTTATCTCAGGTGACTGTCTCATCACGGGACTTCTTTACGAAATATCGTGAGGTTTCCCACCCCAGAGCCTTTGTTCTTGTTGTCCCTCCTCCCACAATGTCCTTCCCATACTCTTCATACAGCCAGATTCTTATCATCCTTCTAGGCTCATCTCAAACGTCCTCTCCAACAAGAAGCTTTCTCCAGTTGTCCTCTCCAAGCAGGTCTTGCTCTGTTGACCTCTCTGGTAACACTGTCCTTGTTTCCTTCCTGAACTTTCTATTGTCTGTGATATTTACCCTTAATTGACTACTTGCCTATTTTCCCTCTTCTGCATAAAATGAAAGAGCAGGACCACAGCTTTATCATTCTCCTGAGATGGCTAGAATTGAGCCCTGCACATGTAGGTTCTAAATACAAAGGATGAGGGGTACTTTTAAACAAAAGGAGGGGTTATCTGGGTGGCTTATCTGTTGCACAATAAGCAGATATTACTCTTATTATGAAAAACCTCTCCAAGTTGAGAAAGAAGTTCTCCCTGAGTTAAGGAGCAGTTGGCACTGTTGAGTTAACCTAGGTGTGAGAAGAGGTGATTTGGACTTAGAGCAGTGACTGAGACTGGAGATGCCACTGTGGCAGAGCTGCTGAGGGTGTGCAGAAGGAGGGAGGGAAGCCCCAGGGCCTGCATGAGCCTCCTCCCTTCTCTGCCTGGAGACTTTGCACCTGGCTGGTGATACTGTGTTCCTGAGAGATCCTGGCCTTCTATCACCATATCCTATGCAGTAGATAGGGAGCCTGAACAAGAAAGTGTCCTGGGACCACCAGTTCCACTATGCCCACTGCTTTAGTCAGCTTTTTTCACTACTGTGACTAAAAGAACTGTCAAGAACAATGTTAAGGAGGATAAGTGGGGGGTACCACCTTTGGTTACCACTTAGTTAATCTTTATCAGGGGATTGATTCACTGATTGGGTTAAGGCTCTCATAACTCAATCATTTCACCTCTGAATTGTTTCACACATGAGCTTTTAGGGGACACCTCACATTCAAAACACAGCATTCTGTCCCTGGCCTTCCAAAACTCATGACCATAAACAATGCAAAATGCATTTAGTCCATTTCCAAGAGTTCCCATAAGTCTCAACAGTTCCAAGATTGTCCAAGAAAAGTTCAAGTCCTAAGTGTTCTCTGAAATTCAAGGCAGTCTCACAGTTTGAGCTCCTATAAACATCAAAAGCAATTTACAAGTATCCAATATACGAAGGTACAGAGGAAAGACAGTGGAATGTATTGGACTCAACTTACCAATGTTCATATATGAATACACCACAGTGAAACTCCACATCATGCACAACCACAAGAATGGGATCCTAATTAGAATAAGTTACATTTAATGTGTATATAGTATATAAAAAATATATTCTACTATTATGTACATCTAAAAAGAACAAGTAGATTCTGAAAATTAGTGCTCTATCTGAAGTATGAGTGGCAAAGACATTCTCCCACTCTGTAGGCTCTCTCTTCACATTACTGATAGTTTCCTTTGCCGAGAGAAAGCTATTTAGTTTGAATCTATCCCAGTTATTGATTCTTGCTTTTATTTCTTGGGCTATGGGAGTCCTGTTAAGGAAGTCTGATCCTAAGCCAACAAGTTGAAGGTTTGGACCTACTTTTTCTTCTATAAGATGCAGGGTCTCTAGTCTGATTCCGAGGTCCTTAATCCATTTTGAGTTGAGTTTTGTGCAGGGTGAGAGATAGGGGTTTAATTTCATTCTGTTGCATATGGTTTTCCAGTTTTCCCAGCACCATTTGTTGAAGAGGCTATCTTTTCTCCATTGCACATTTTTGGCACCTTTGTCTAGTATGAGAAAATTGTATTTATTTGGGTTTGTGTCCGTGTCCTCTATTCTGTACCATTGATCTACCTGTCTATTTTGGTACCAATACCATGCTGTTTTTGTTACTATTGCTTTGTAATAGAGTTGAAGATCTGGTATTGCGATACCCCCTGCTTCGCTCTTTCTACTGAGGATTGCTTTAGCTATTCTGGGTTTCTTATTCTTCCAGATGAATTTCATAATTGCTTGCTCTATTTCTGTAAGGTACACCATTGGGATTTTAATTGGAATTGCATTGAATCTGTATAGCACTTTAGGTAGTATGGCCATTTTGACAATATTAATTCTGCCTATCCAAGAGCATGGAAGATCTTTCCATCTTCTAAGGTTTTCTTTAATTTCTTTCTTTAGTGTTGTATAGTTCTCATTGTAGAGGTCTTTCACCTCTTTTGTGAGATTGATTCCCAAGTATTTTATTTTTTCGCGCTATTGTGATTGGGGTAGTTTTCCTAATTTTTCTTTCTGAAGATTCATCACTTATGTATAAAAATGCGTTGGATTTATGAGCATTGATCTTGTAACCTGCTACTTTACTGAATTCACTTATGAGTTCTAAAAGTTTTCTGGTGGAATTTCCAGGTCTCTCTAAATATATAATCATGTCATCAGCGAACAGGGATAGTTTGAGTTCTTCTTTTCCAATTTGTATCCCTTCAATTTCTTTTTTTTTAATTTTAATTTTAATTTTTTTTTATTGTAAACAAATGGGATACATGTTGTTTCTCTGTTTGTGCATGGCGTAAAGGCATACCATTTGTGTAATCATAAATTTACATACAGTAATGTTGTTTGATTCATTCTGTTATTTTTTCCCTTCCCCCACCCCTCCCACCCCTCTTTACCCTCTATGCAGTACTTTCTTCCTCCATACTTGCCCCCCTCCCTAACCCTAACTCTAACCCTAACATTAACCCTTCCCTCCCCCCATTATGTGTCATCCTCCACTTATTAGTGATATCATTCGTCCTTTGGCTTTTTGAGATTGGCTTATCTCACTTAGCATGATATTCTCCAATTTCATCCATTTGCCTGCAAATGCCATAATTTTGTCATTCTTTATGGCTGAGTAATATTCCATTGTGTATATATACCACAGTTTCTTTATCCACTCATCAATTGAAGGGCATCTAGGTTGGTTCCATAGTCCGGCTATTGTGAATTGAGCAGCTATGAACATTGATGTGGCTGTATCTCTGTAGTATGCTGATTTTAAGTCCTTTGGGTATAGGCCAAGGAGTGGGATAGCTGGGTCAAATGGAGGGTCCATTCCAAGTTTTCTAAGGAATCTCCACACTGCTTTCCAGAGTGGCTGCACTAATTTGCAGCCCCACCAGCAATGTATGAGTGTACCTTTTTCCCCACATCCTCGCCAACACCTGTTGCTTGTATTTTTGATAATCGCCATTCTAATTGGGGTGAGATGGAATCTTAGGGTGGTTTTGATTTGCATTTCTCTTATTACTAGAGATGTTGAACATTTTTTCATACGTTTATTGATTGCTTGTACATCTTCTTCTGTGAAGTGTCTATTCATTTCCTTAGCCCATTTGTCGATTGGATTATTTGTATTGTTGGTGTAGAGTTTTTTGAGTTCTTTATAGATTCTGGAGATTAGTGCTCTATCTGAAGTATGATTGGCAAAGATATTCTCCCACTCTGTAGGCTCTTTCTTCACATTACTGATAGTTTCCTTTGCTGAGAGAAAGCTTTTTAGTTTGAATCTATCCCAGTTATTGATTCTTGCTTTTATTTCTTGTGCTATGGGAGTCCTGTTGAGGAAGTCTGGTCCTAGGCCGACATGTTGAAGATCGGGACCTACTTTTTCTTCTATAATCTGCAGAGTCTCTGGTCTGATTCCAAGGTCCTTAATCCATTTTGAGTTGAGTTTTGTGCAGGGTGAGAGATATGGGTTTAGTTTCATTCTGTTGCATATGGATTTCCATTTCTCCCAGCACCATTTGTTGAAGAGGCTATCTTTTCTCCATTGCATATTTTTGGCACCTTTTTCTAGTATTAGAAAGTTGTATTTATTTGGGTTTGTGTCCGTGTCCTCTATTCTGTACCATTGATCTACCTGTCTATTTTGGTACCAGTACCATGCCGTCTTTGTTACTATTGCTTTGTAATAAAGTTGAAGTTTGGGTATTGCGATACCCCCTGCTTCATTTTTCCTGCGAAGGATTGCTTTAGCTATTCTGGGTTTCTTATTCTTCCAGATGAATTTCATGATTGCTTGCTCTATTTCTGTAAGGTACACCATTGGGATTTTAATTGGAATTGCATTGAATCTGTATAGCACTTTTGGTAGTATGGCCATTTTGACAATATTAATTCGGCCTATCCAAGAACATGGGAGATCTTTCCATCTTCTAAGGTTTTCTTTAATATCTTTCTTTAGTGTTCTGTAGTTCTCATTGTAGAGGTCTTTCACCTCTTTTGTGAGATTGATTCCCAAGTATTTTATTTTTTTCGATGCTATCGTGAATGGGGTAGTTTTCATAATTTCTCTTTCTGAGGATTCATCACTTATGTATAAAAATGTATTGGATTTATGAGCATTGATCTTGAAACCTGCCACTTTACTGAATTCACTTATGAGTTCTAAGAGTTTTCTGGTGGAATTTCCAGGTCCCTCTAAATATATAATCATGTCATCAGCGAACAGGGATAGTTTGAGTTCTTCTTTTCCAATTTGTATCCCTTCAATTTCTTTGGTTTGTCTAATTGCTCTGGCTAGAGTCTCAAGGATGATGTTGAATAGAAGTGGTGAAAGAGGGTATCCCTGCCTTGTTCCAGTTTTTAGGGGGAATGCTTTCAGTTTTTCACCATTTAGAATGATATTGGCCATAAAGACCTCAAAAAACTTTACACCAAGAATACAAATAATCCAATCAACAAATGGGCTAAGGAAATGAACAGACACTTCACAGAAGAAGATGTACAAGCAATCAACAGATATATGGAAAAATGTTCAACATCTCTAGTAATGAGAAATGAAAATCAAAACTACCCTAAGATTTCATCTCATCCCAATTAGAATGGCAATTATCAAGAACACAAGCAACAATAGGTGTTGGCGAGGATGTGGGGAAAAAGGTACACTCATACATTGCTTGTGGGGTTGCAAATTAGTGCAGCCACTCTGGAAAGCAGTATGGAGATTCCTCAGAAAGCTTGGAACGGAACCACCATTTGACCCAGCTATCCCACTCCTTGGCCTATACCCAAAGGACTTAAAATCAGCATACTACAGAGATACAGCCATATCAATGTTCATAGCTGCTCAATTCACCGTAGCCAGATTGTGGAACCAACCTAGATGCCCTTCAGTTGATGAATGGATAAAGAAACTGTGGCATATATATATATACAATGGAATATTACTGTGCCATGAAGAATGATAAAATTATGGCATTTGCAGGCAAATGGATGAAATTGGAGGATATCATGCTAAGTGAGATAAGCCAATCTCAAAAAACTAAGGACGAATGATCTCACTGATAAGCGGATGAGGACATATAATGGGGGGTAGGAGGGCTTTGCATTAGGGTTAGGGTTAGGTTTAGGGTTAGGGATAAGGAGGGTGGTAAGAATGGAGGAAGGAAGGACTGTATAGAGGGAAAAGAGGGGTGGGAGGGGTGGGGGGAAGGGAAAAAAATAACAGAATGAATCAAACAACATTGCCCTATGTAAATTTGTGATTTTTAATTAAAAAAAAAGAAAAAAAAAGAACAAACCACCCCCCCAAAAATAATAATAAAAAGAACAAGTAAAAAATAAAAAAGAAGGTACAGAGCAATATGTTCATTCAGAGAAACAGGGACGTAAAAAGAAGGATGGGACCAAAGCAAGACTGAAACCCAGCTGGACAAACAAGTTCTGTATTTCTGTGCAGCATCTGGAGCACCTGGCATGTGATGTTCTCTCTAAAAGGCTCCTGTAGCTCTGCCCCTGTGTCTTTGCTGGTTGGAACCAACAGGCTTCTCTGTTGGCTTGTCTCTGCTCAATTCCTGCAACTTTGCTGAGATGATGTCTCACATTTCTGGCATTTCTTAATCTCGGGGAGTCTCCATTGCAGTTTTGGCTTCCTCCTCACATATCCACACTTCACCCTTTCAGGGGTTTCCCACAGGGACTCCAACCTGGGACTCTTAGGTTGGTCTCCCAGGCTATTCTTTGAAATCTTGGTGGAACCCTCTGTGATCAACTTCCAGCATCAGCATTCCTGCTGAACCAGTACCACATGGTTGGTGCCAAGGTCTGCTGCCATTTCAAGCAGCATCTACCAAAGATGCTGGCTGCAGCAGCCTCTGAGTGCCTGGATGGATGTATGCATTGAAAACACTTCGTAGGCCCCCTTGTGAAGGAAGGGAGACTCACTGGTTTCTTCTCAAGGGCACTTTTCTCCTATGAGCCTGAGATGGGTGTGGTCTTGCCAATTCCTGAGATGTTCTCAAGCCATCTTCTTATTATTTCTGGGCAAAGTCCTTAGCATTTCCTTAGTGGCATTAATGTCTTTAACAACTGCAACTTCCTTAGCCTCAGTTTTACTCCCACCTTTCAAGTCCAAGTTCTTCAAATCTTTCTGCTCTTTTTTCTGCTCCTGAATGTCATGATAAACTTGTCTAAAAGTCACCAGCAATATCTATGCTACCACCTGAATACTATGATGTTTAGAAATTTATTCCATCAGATTAAAAAGTTCATCACTTTTAAAATCAGTCTCACAGAAAGTCAGGACGCAGGCAAAATGCAGACAACTTCTCAGCCAGAATATAACACAAATGACCCCTAGTCCAAATTCCAATACAGTCCTTCTTTGAACCCTCTTGAGAACTATCTTCACTGTCCATGGTTTTACTGGCATTCTGATCTTCTGAGCTCTTACCAGAACTGGCCATTAAGCTCCACTTACAGCAATCTAAAGTATTTCCAGCTTGCACTGCTAAATATCTAAAAAATCCTCCCACCAATTCCTAAAAGCTCCAAATCTTCTGAAATATGTATTCAGGTTAGTCACAGCAATGACCCCACCCCTGGTACCAAGTTCTGTTTCAGTCAGTTTTTTCACTGCTGTGACTAAGAGACCTGACAAGGACATTTTTAAGGAGAATAAATTGGGGACTCATGGTTTCAGAGGTCTCAGTCCATAGACATCTGACTCCATTCCTTAGGGCTTGAGGTGAGGCAGAACATCATGGTGGAAGTGTGTGGTGGAGGGAAAAAGCTCACATGATGATGAGGAAGCAGAAAGAAACTACAAAGACCATTAAATACTAAATGGAAACCAAAACTAAATAATGAATGTAACAAACCAAATTTCATTTTAAAAACTAGAGTTGCGGGGGTTTCAAGATGGTGGACTAGAGGATGGCTGCATTTCATGTTGCTCCAGGACTCAGGATTCAAAAGAGGAGATATTGAGAGACTTGGGACCAACTCAAAGCAGCCCGGTGAGTCTTTCCTGTTGGGGAGGCGTTCCGGATGGGGTGGTAGTCCCGGAACGCAGGGAACTTTGTGAAATAGAGCTGCTGGCTAGACACCCCTCCCCCTGCTGGAGCAGTGAACTTGGACAACTGGGAGCATTGTAGAGGAGGCCGCTCAGCACAGTGCTTGGACTCGGAGCAACCACTGGGGCTCTAGGCGGCTGCCCAGAGGAGGAGATGCGAGGAGAACTGTTTGATTCAGAGCGACCACTCCTGAACACCGGGGCTTGCCTGGAGGAGGAGCGCGGTGGGTTGCTTGGACTCGGAGTGACTGCACCAGAGCTACAGGCGGTTGCCAGAGGAGGAGCTGTGCGGAGAGCTGTTTGCACTCAGAGCAACCACTCCTGAACACCGGGGTCCGCCCAGAGGAGGAGGAGGAGGAGGAGCGTGGTGGGTCACTTGGACTTGGAGTGACTGCATCAGAGCTCCAGGTGGCTGCTCAGAGGAGGAGGCGAGTGGTGAGTTGTTTGGACTCAAAGTGACCGCTCCTGAATACCGGGGGACTGCCCGGAGGAGGAGCGCGATGGGTCGCTTGGTCTTGGAGTGGCCGCACCAGAGCTCTGGGCAGCTGTCCAGAGGAAGAGGCGTGTGGTGGGTCGCTGCGACTCGGAGTGATTGTATGGGGCTCCAGGTTGCTGCTCAGAGGAGGGGCCACATAGCCAGGTGATTAGGTGCAGAGCAGGGTCCCAGGGCCTAGGAGGCTTCTTGGTGGAAGAGCCACACAGAGACACGCTTAGGGGCAAAGCAAAGGTTCCAGGACTGCGGGCAGATTCTCTGAGGAGAGGCAGCCTAAGGAGACTTGTCTGCGAAGGGTGAGGCTCCCAGGCCCAGGAGGTAGGTTCAGGCCCCTGGGAATGTTGCAGAGGAAGGCAGCCCAGCCCAGGCAGTAGTTGTAGATTGAGGGGAACCTCTAGGAGGGGAACCAACCAGCAAGACCTCCTCACCGGGTGAGTCTTCCCTGCCGGGTGAGGTTTTCCCACAAGGATGGTAAAACCAGAGACACAGGCCCAAACAGGCCTTGCCTCAGCCTGCAGCCTAGTTCCCCTTTGGATGACCATTGGTCAACAAGTGGAGGCACCTCTGCTCACTAGCAGGGAATATACCCCACCTGAAGGCCACCACCCCTAGAGAGGCAGCTTCCTTGTGGAGCACTGCATTATCAACTTCCTCCAACTTCAGCCTACTGAAGGCTAAGAGGGGATATACTAGAAATCTTCTGGGACATTATAAGTCAATAGACGAAATCTGCAATACCTCAGCAGTCCACTGATACTTGAACAATATGAGAAAACAAGGGAAGAAAATGCCCCCAACAAATCTAGATGTTACATCAATAAAACCCAATGACAGCATGGCAGAAGAAATGACAGAAAAGGAGTTCAGAATGTACATAATCAAAATGATCAGGGAAGCAAACTATGAGATGAAAGAGCAAATGCAGGCATTGAATGATCGCACCAATTGACAATTAAAAGAGCAAATACAGGAAGCAAAAGATCATTTCAATAAAGAGTTAGATATACTGAAAAAAAAAAAAAACCAAACAGAAATCCTTGAAATGAAGAAAACAATAAAGCAAGTTAAGAACTCCATAGAAAGCATAACCAATAGGATAGAACACCTAGAAGACAGAACCTCAGATATTGAAGACAAAATATTTAATCTTGAAGACAAAATATTTAATCTTGAAAACAAAGTTGACCAAACAGAGAAGATGGTAAGAAATCATGAACAGAATCTACAAGAACGATGGGATATCATGAAAAGGCCAAATTTAAGAATTATTGGGATTGAGGAAGGCACAGAGAAACAAACCAAAGGAATGAACAACTATTCAATGAAATAATATCAGAATATTTCCCAAATCTGAAGAATGAAATGGAAAATCAAGTTCAAGAGGCTTATAGGACACCAAATACACAAAATTACAACAGACCCACACCAAGGCACATTATAATGAAAATACCTAACATATAAAATAAAGACAGAATTTTAAAGGCTGTGAGAGAAAAGAACCAAATTACATTCAGTGGGAAACCAATACGGATATCAGCAGATTTTTCAATCCAGACCCTAAAAGCTAGAAGGGCCTGGAACAACATTTTTCAAGCCCTGAAAGAAAATGGATGCCAACCAAGAATCTTATACCCAGCAAAACTTACCTTCAAATTTGATGATGAAATAAAATTCTTCCATGATAAACAAAAGCTAAAAGAATTTACAAAAAGAAAACCAGCATTACAGAACATTCTCAGCAAAATATTCCATGAGGAAGAGATGAAAAACAAAGAAGCAAATTAGCAAAGGGAGGAATTATCCTAAAGGAATTGTCAAATAAAGGAGGAACCAAGTCGTGTCAAATAAATAAATAAATAAATAAATAAAATTTAAAAAATGAACCAAATGACCGGGAAACCAAATCATATCTCAATAATAACCCTGAATGTTAATGGCCTGAATTCATCAATCAAAAGACATAGATTGGCATATTGGATTAAAAAGAAAGATCCAACAATATGATGCCTGCAAGAGACTCATCTCATAGAAAAAGATACCCATAGACTAAAGGTGAAAGGATGGGGAAAAACATACCATGCACATGGACTCAGCAAAAAAGCTGGAGTATCCATCCTCATTTCAGATAATGTGGACTTCAAGCCAAAGTTAGTCAGAAGGGATAAAGAAGGACATTTCATACTGCTTAAGGGAAGCATAAGTCAGCAAGATATAACAATCATAAACATCTATGCCCCAAACAGTGGCTCATCCATGTATGTCAAACAAATCCTTCTCAATTTCAGAAACCAAATAGACCATAACACAATAATACTAGGTGATTTTAACATGCCTCTCTCATCACTGGACAGATCTTCCAAACAAAAATTGAACAAAGAAACCATAGATCTCAATAACACAATCAATAATTTAGACTTAACGGACATTTATAGAATATACCATCCAACCAAGATCGAATACACTTTCTTCTCAGCAGCACATGAATCCTTCTCTAAAATAGACCATATATTATGCCACAAAGCTAATGTTAGCAAATACAAGAAGATAGAGACACTAGCATGTATTCTATCAGATCATAATGGATTGAAGTTAGAAATAAATGAAAGAGTAAAAAACAGAAACTACTCCAACACCTGGAGATTAAACAATATGCTATTATATGATGAATGGATTACAGAAGATATTAGGAAGGTAATTAAAAATTCTTAGAGGTAAATGAGAACAAAGAAACATCATATCAAAATCTCTGGGACACTATGAAAGCAGTACTTAGAGGAAAATTTATTTCATGGAGGCATTTAATAAAAGAAGTAAAACTCAACAAATGAATGACCTAACACTACAGCTCAAAGCCCTAGAAAAAGAAGAACAGACCAACACCAAAAGTAGTAGAAGACAGGAAATAGTTAAACTCAGAGCTGAAATCAATGAAATTGAAACAAAAGAAACAATACAAAAAATTGACAAAATAAATAGTTGGTTCTTCGAAAAAATAAACAAAATTGATGAACCTTTAGCCACACTAACAAAGAGAAGACGAGAGAAAACCCAAATCACTAAAATTCGGAATGAACAAGGAAATATCACAACAGACACGATTGAAATACAAAACATAATTAGAAGCTATTTTGAAAATCTACACTCCAACAAAATAGACAGGTTTCTAGAGACATATGAATTTCCTAAACTGAATGAGGACGACATACACAATTTAAATAGACCAATTTCAAATAATGAAATAGAAGAAGTCATCAAAAGTCTACCAACAAAGAAAAGTCCGTTACCAGATGGGTTCTCAGCCGAGTTCTACAAAACCTTTAAAGAAGAGCTCATTCCAATACTTCTCAAAGTATTCCACAAAATAGAAGAGGAGGGAACCCTCCCAAACTCATTCTATGAAGCCAATATCACCCTGATACCTAAACCAGACAGAAACACATCGAGGAAAGAAAATTTCAGGCTAATATCCTTAATGAACATTGACGCAAAAATTATCAACAAAATTTTAGCAAATCGCATACAAGAACATATTAAAAAGATAGTGCACCATGATCAAGTGGGTTTCATCCCTGGGATGGAAGGTTGGTTCAACATAAGGAAATCAATAAATGTAATTCACCATATCAATAGACTTAAAGTCAAGAATCACATGATTATTTCAATAGATGTAGAAAAAGCATTTGATAAAATACAGCACCCCTTTATGCTGAAAACACTAGAAAAAATAGGGATAGTGGGAACATTCCTTTACATTGTAAAGGCCATTTATGCTAAGCCCATGGCTAATATCATTCTAAATGGTGAAAAACTGAAAGCATTCCCCCTAAATACTGGAACAAGGCAGGGATGTCCTCTTTCACCACTTCTATTCAATATCGTCCTTGAAACTCTAGCCAGAACAATTAGACAGACCAAAGAAATTAGAGGGATATGAATAGGAAAGAAGAACTCAAACTATCCCTATTTGCTGATGATATGATTATATACTTAGAGGAACCAGGAAATTCCACCAGAAAACTTTTAGAACTCATAAGTGAATTCAGTAAAGTAGTGGGATATAAGGTCAATGCACATAAATCTAATGCATTTTTATACATAAGTGATGAATCCTTGGAAAGAATAATTAGGAAAACTACCCCATTCCAATAGCCTTGAAAAAAATAAAATACTTGGGAATCAATCTCACAAAAGAGGTGAAAGACCTCTACAATGAGAACTACAGAACACTAAAGAAAGAAATTAAAGAACATCTTAGAAGATGGAAAAATCTCACATGTTCTTGGATAGGAAGAATTATTGGATAGGAAGATATTGTCAAAATGGCCATACTACCTAAAGTGCTATACAGATTCAATGCAATTCCAATTAAAATCCCATGATGTATCTTACAGAAATAGAGCAAGCAATTATGAAATTCATCTGGAAGAATAAGAAACCCAGAATAGCTAAAGCAATCCTTCGCAGGAAAAATGAAGCAGGGGGTATCGCAATACCCAAACTTCAACTTTATTACAAAGCAATAGTAACAAAGACGGCATGGTACTGGTACCAAAATAGACAGGTAGATCAATGGTACAGAATAGAGGACACGGACACAAACCCAAATAAATACAACTTTCTAATACTAGAAAAAGGTGCCAAAAATATGCAATGGAGAAAAGATAGCCTCTTCAACAAATGGTGTTGGGGGAATTGGAAATCCATATGCAACAGAATGAAACTAAACCCATATTTCTCACCATGCATGAAACTCAACTCAAAATGGATTAAGGACCTTGGAATCAGACAAGAGACCCTGCATCTTATAGAAGAAAAAGTAGGTCCAGATCTTCAACTTGTTGGCTTAGGACCTGACTTCCTCAACAGGACTCCCATAGCACAAGAAATAAAAGCAAGAATCAATAACTGGATAGTTTCAAACTAAAAAGCTTTCTCTCAGCAAAGGAATTATCAGCAATGCGAAGAAAGAGCCTACAGAGTGGGAGAAAATCTTTGCCACTCATACTTCAGATAGAGCACTAATCTCCAGAATCTATAAAGAACTCAAAAAACTCTACACCAAGAATACAAATAATCCAATCGACAATTGGGCTAAGGAAATGAATAGACACTTCACAGAAGAAGATGTACAAGCAATCACAGATATATGAAAAAATGTTCAACATCTCTTGTAATAAGAGAAATGCAAATCAAAACTACAGTAAGATTCCATCTCACCCCAATTAGAATGGCGATTATCAAGAATACAAGCAGCAACAGGTGTTGGTGAGGATGTGGGGAGAAAGGTACACTCCTACATTGCTGGTGGGGCTGCAAATTAGTGCAGCCACTCTGGAAAGCAGTGTGGAGATTTTCTTAGAAAACTTGGAATGGACCCACCATTTGACCCTGCTATCCCACTCCTTGGCCTAAACCCAAAGGACTTAAAATCAGCATACTTCAGAGATACAGCCACATCAATGTTCATAGCTGCTCAATACACAATAGCCTTATTGTGTAACCAATCTAGATGTCCTTCAATTGATGAATGGATAAAGAAACTGTGGTATATATATACAATGGAATATTACTCCGCCACAAAGAATGATAAAATTATGGCATTTGCAGGCAAATGGATGAAATTGGAGAATATCATGCTAAGTGAGATAAGCCAATCTCAAAAAACCAAAGGACGAATGATATTGCTAATAAGTGGATGATGACACGTAATGGGGGGAGGGAGGGGTTAGTGTTAGGGTTAGGTGGGGGGGAAGAATGGAGGAAGGAAGGACTGTATAGAGGGAAAAGAGGGGTGGGAGGGGTGGGGGAAGGGAAAAAATAACAGAATGAATCAAACAACATTACCCTATGTAAATTTATGATTATATAAATGGTATGCCTTTATGCCATGTACAAACGAGAAACAACATGTATCCCATTTGTTTACAATAAAAAAAAGTAAGTAAAAAAAACTATATTTGCACATTTGAAAACATTACTTCTATGGAATGATTTGTGCTCACTGCATCAAATCCACACTCACACCCCATCAACGGCAGATCTATTAATGCCAAGTTCATTGGTTCCTAGCCATACAATAGCTGACATTTCAGGTGAGGAACAGAATATTAAGGATGAGTTTTCTGAAGTGGTTCTGGGTTTTCTATAAATAGTTCTCAAAATATGAATAATTTGAAAATCACTGAGGCACAATATGTAAAGATATTAAAGTGTTAAAGAAAACACTGGTAGTCTGTGGCATGATATGGCAATAGAGATAAGCAAATATGACATTTCTCACTACTAAACAAATGTCCTATAAAGGGGAACATCATAAAAGGCAAGATTCTGAATGGCCATTTATTTGATACCTTGGAAGATTTTACTTAAAATAAGGAGTATATTCAGGTTGGTTGCTCCTAACTAGACTATGTAAAGTGAGGAAAGAAAAAGATGAGATCAGAGATATGCATACCTGACCTGGAAGCTTCCCTCTGTCCTGAGAGAAACCATTATCTTCTATCACACTTGGGCTGAGATTTCTAAATACTAAACGCTGAGTCTTATCCTACTATTGTCTTAATTATGGCACAAATTACATTCCAACCTTATGGAGTGTCTTCTACTAAAATGAGACCACTGATTGGGAAGTAATGGGAGCTTGAAATCTAGAATGGGTCTTAGGGAAGTTCCAGTGAAACTAGAGACATCAACCTTTTAAACTCTTCTGAATCACCTTATCAATTGATATCTCTATTTCTGTTATGCATTGTAGAACCAGAGAAATAACTCAGAATGGTTTTGATATACAGTACCAGCTAGGTAATACCTTACAGGGCAGAGGTAAGTTTCTCTAGAAGGGCATACATTAAAAATTATGTGAAGATTATGGCATTATTTCTTTTGTAGCCAGGACTCCTGAGTCCAGGGAATCAAGAAATGAAAATAAAAATGTTAGCACCTCCTATTACTCATAGTAATCCAACAGCAAAAGTTTTACTTTCTGTCCTGTAAACTTGTTTGCTGTTGACCTAGAGGTCTTAGGTCCAAAGAGAGAAATGTGTCCCTAGACACAGTAATTTTCTGTTGACCTTGAATTGAAGACTGCTACTAGGCTATTCTGTGCTCCTCATGTCTCCAAATCAAAGAAAGGTGCTGTACTAGCTTGTGATTGATCCAGAATCTCATATTGAACAAGGCAAGGTCCTTACTAGTAAAACTGAGGAAAGGATGTCTGGAACTCAAGAGATATTATAGAGTATCTCCTATTACTAATGCACATTGTGACTAAAGTGAGTGGAAAAATACAATCGCTAGATTTAGGCAAGACCACGAAAGTCCAAGAATCTGCAAGGATGAAGGTTTGGGTCACCCTTCCATGGAAAGACAACATGACTTACTGAGGTGCTTGCTGAAGACAAAAGGAGAGTGGAATGGGGAGTAGAAGAGACTTATGAATGCTTCTGGGACCATGGGGGCAGTGGCAGAAACAAGGACAAAACTGAGTAGGGTTATCTCTTCCTCTTGTTATAAATATGTTTGTGTGTATACATGAAAAATTTCCTTCCCTCTTGCCACATTCACATCTAATATGAGAGGTATCTATAATATTTACCTTGTATTGCATCACAGTATGACAGTCAGAACATCAAGAAAAGGAAACATCATCCACCAATTTTTTATTGTACTTGGGAGGAAAATGTTAGTGTATTTTTAATACTATTCAGGGTAGTTGGCAGAAACATGACTTTGTTTTATATCTGAAGGCTATAAACACTCTTGGAGTGGTTTGGTTACAGAGCAAATCTTTATTTTCAGATTAAGTAAGTTTATGGGGATGTATATAAATGATAATTTGCCAAAGATGAAGTGTGATGTTATTATTCACCTTGACAAGGCTGAATTAGTTACTTATTGAATTAAATGCTTGTCCAGTTGTAGCTGTGAAGAAATGTTTTGTTTGGGGTTAACATGTACAATTGGTCAACTTCAAGTACAGGGGATGATCCCTCGTAGGTGGACCTATCCAACCATTAGGAGACCTCAAGAGCAAAGGTGGAAGGTGGAGAAAAGAGTTTCTTCCTGAGAAATTCTGCAACAGCTTGGTTTTTGTCCAGGGAAATCCATCTGATCAGACATCTAATCTCCAGAGCTGTAAGACTATAAACGTGTTTTAAGTCATTAAAGTGGTGGCAGTTCATTAAAACAAAACAGGAAGATAGCACAGACACAGCACAAAGGGAAAAGACAGAAGAGAGCAGTCAGGCAGGTGACCAGAGGTTAGGTGCACAGTCAAAGATGTGGTAGGAGACAGGTAGACAGACAAGCAGATAGAGCCTACAGGCAGGCGAGATACAGAGAGCTAGACATACGGGAGGACAAAAGCAAGTAACAAGAAGAGAGAATGGCAGGCAGCAGGTGCAAAGATCAGGCCTTGTCCCTACCAGTATTAGTGGAGCTTCCTGAGATGCAGGTGGATCCCATTCTTGGACCTTAACACAAGACGTTGTATGGGGAAGGGGACTTTGGTGGAATCTGGCAGCAGCTCAAAGCGGAGCAGAGTAAGGGCCACAGCCACCTTCATTTCATTCATGGCGAATTGTTTTCCTATGCAGTTCCTGGGCCAGGAAGAGACAATGGATTAAAAAAAAAGTGACTTCAGGTCTCATCCTGAGCTGGCAAGGCATTGGCCCTGAGCCCCAGCCTAGAGCAGGGCCCAGACCAATGCTTTTCCTTATAGGCCCATTATGCATCTACCCCCAGCCTAGCTTACACTTTCTTGAACTTGATATAGCCTACCATTGTTTCAGGACCAGCCCTGACCCTACTTCTACTCTCAGGGGCATGAAATTTGTTAGGATAATGTCAGAACTCTAAGGCAGATTGTCATCACATGATTCTTTTAAACAGCTAGTCATTGGTTAGTTCACTGCCTTCACTAATAGTTTCTGGTTCCCCAGTGTGGATACCACTGGTCAGGGCTGCCTGGGGAGCAATGGGCTACACTCTCAGGGTTCACCATCCATGGGAAAAAGAATACCTGGTCCTGAAGGGGGAGACACATGTCAATGGAGCATCTCCTGGAGGAGTCATCAGGTTGAGGATCCTCAACCTGCAGCCATGCCCGTGTCCACCTCAGCGTTTAGGCTCCTGCCTCTCTCTTACCCCTCATTCTACCAGTGTTGGCTGCCTTTTAATTCTATTCCAGAAATATCCCTACCAGTCATATCCATGTCTCCTTTCTTGGACCTGTGTTGTGTCCCTGGCTCCCTTCCATCTATATGGAAGCAACAACCCAACTCAGATACTACCATGCACTCTGTGCAGTTTGGACACTGTCCAAATACTTCAGCTTTTCTCTACTCTTTATGGGCTGCTGCTTTGCCTACCTCTTGTCTGTCTAGCCCCATTTCTAAGATCAGCTCTTGTTGTTGAGGTCACTGAGGGTTTCCTCCTTTCCCCTCTGTCTATACATCTTCTAGACTCAGGCCTTCACCCCTCTCTCCTAGGCCTTCAAGTCACCATCAGTGTTTTATTCAAGAACACACCACAGTCCAAGGCCTTTGAAAGTTTCAAGGACATAGAACATTTCACAACTGTTCAATAACTGATGAGTGAGTGAAAAAAATGAAGGAAGGAATGATGGTCATCTTGGGTGTAGGTGTCTGATCCTGTACCACCCATTTCTGTTTTTTGTCACTGAACCAGGAGTGGTATTCTACATCTCTGTGTTTCTATCTCTTAGCATAGGACTTGGTGGAAATATACCTTTTCAATCTTTGTGTTTGAATTAAGTTAAAGAAATTGATAAGCACTCAGTAGATTATGCTGAAAATAATCTTAATTCTACCAAGAAAATTATGTACCTAGATTTTCCTCTCCCCTGGAGTCAGCAACATTATTTGTAGTCAGTGTCTAGGAAGAAGTAGCCCAAAAAATCAAATTTTGGAAAACAAATTTGTCAATTTGCTTAAAGCCTGTTCTAAAGCTGATAAGCATTTGAAGAATTCACGTAATCATAAATCAGAAAATCCTGTTTCTAGTAATATTTACAAGGTTTATGGCATTGTATATTCCAGAGGTCAATTCCTTGAGTGTTTGTGGATGGCCATAGCAGCCCTCTGGAGTATGCTTATCCAGCTTCATGGCTCCTTCAAGGTTTTATATTGTGTACAACCGGTGACTTTCAAGCACACGTCATATACAAAATAGTGGATTTTTCCTCCAGGGTAATTTATTGTCCTCATTTTTATCCTTTTTGTCTGAATTGGACGATGTGAACTCTAAGTGTAATTTCAAGGTAAGCAGGTCTTACTTGGTTTTTCAAAATTTTACAACTTGGAAAGCTACAAGGGGAACATGAACATTCACATACAGTCAAAAATCGTGTGGGGAGAGACTGTAGTTGTGGAGAGAATGCCCATTGCTGTAAGCTGTCTTCAAAGGGCAACGGTAACCTTTCAGGTATTGAACAGCTGGCACATGCCAAGCTTCCAGAAAACAAACCCAAATCCACTCATCATTTGCTTCAGTGATCCAAGGATTAGTGACTTGAACAAAAAGGGTGGTGGGTGGAGCTGAGACTGTGTGGGAAGAGAGGAATCAATACAAAAAGGATCCTAGAAACTAAGGGGCATAAAAACTGAAGTTAGGTTTATGTGAGCATTCCTAATTCATAAAGTCATACCCCTATACTGAGGAAAACACCAGAACACACTGATGCTGAAATTTGTCTGGCCCTTGGGTTGGGCAGTGGGCCAACGTCTCTGTGGCATAACCTGAACTGCCATCTGCTTTTGGGTATAGATGTATCCACCAAGTCTTCTTTGTTTCAACCACCATCTAAAAAGGCATACCTAGAGATGCCACATGGCAACAAAGGGATCACAAACATCAGGTTTGTACCCAGAGACTTCTATTTCCTTATCCCACCACCAACACAGGACACCTTACCTAGGTCCTCCTGAAAAGGGCAGGAATGAATGGCTGTGTCGAGAAGAATTGGGTGCAAATCGAAAAGGGTCAAACACCTGTGGAGAGAACAGAAGGACCGGAATAGGTAGGGGTCAAGTCCCTGCTTCCAACCCATGAGGGGACAGAATTCCCAGAAGTGGGAGCAGGAGGAGGTATCCTCAGAGATTATTCCCTTCCCTTCCCTCAGAACTTCCATACCTCTGGGTTTGGCCACACCTTCGGGTTGTGATGAAGAGCATAAATGGACAATGTAACAATGATACCTGCAGGAGGGTAGGAGACAAAGAGAAGACTTACTGTATGAAGTAGGGCTATGGTCCCCAAAAGCCTGGTGCTATAAATCATGTCTTTGGGCAGTATGACCCAAGTAGAAGGAGTTGGAGTGGGCTTGGCAAAGTACCTGAGCACAGGTTAGGAGTGGAAAACTATAATTCAGAAAAGAGAAGCAAAGAAAATATTGGAGGCTCACAGTTTATAGAACTCAAGTGACCACTCACATTCATCAAATGCCTTCCATGAGTCTTTGGAGAACATAAACTAATTCACTCTATATTTACAAATACTTACCAGTGGGAGGCAATTTCACAGTCTCTGAGTGGCAGTGAAATGCAAATGACAGGGAGGTTTTATCTTAATTTTTCAGATGAGGCACCAGAGACTCAGGGAGGCTGAGTGACATTTCTATGCTCACTCAGCTAGCATGGGTCAGGGAAGAGGTGAGACCCAATGGAGTTGAGGCAATGGTGTCCTTCTGCCATGAGAGGGGACTCAGATGTAGCCATTCGCTGTCTCTGCCATCCACCTGAGGGCTTCTCAGAGATGGGACTGAATGTGACTCATGACATTCTTGGTTTTATTCATTTGCCTTTCCCCTAGGACAGAATCACGTCTCCCTCTGTCCTGGTCTGATTCCTTCTCCAATCCTCCACTTCTCAGGGAATGAGAATTTTAGGGCTCAAGTCCTGAAACCACACCCAGAGGCTGTGACTATCCATGTGGAGGAGGTTCTGAGGATTGAGTCATCATCGTGTCAACTGATGTGTGTGTCCTTTTACTTGTATCACAATGGAGTTATCTGCACATTCTATCAAATATGAAGTATGTTTTCAAAAAAATGTGAAAATGAAGACAGAAATTATATACATGCACTGCAATTGTTGAATCAAGGATCAAAACCGTACAACCGGAGGAAGGAGAAGTTGTGTTCTATTTGTTTACAATGTGTCAATGCATTCTACTGTCAAGTATAACTAATTAGAACAAATTTTAAAAAAGAATCAAAACCTGGAGTGTTGGAATAAAAAATATCAGTGCAACCCAAATGGAGGTAAGAATAGTAATGAGACCATAGACTCTGAAGGTGATTGAGGGATAACCCTGGAGAATGAAGAAAGCTCATGACTCGTTTCCAGTGAAATTAAAAAACCGAAAGGGGCTGTAGGGGTAATTTAAGCCAATGTCCCAGATATAAAGTTCTCTTGGTGTTGAAGGGGAACTAATTTTTATTAAATTTTCTTGTGATCCAGGTAGGTGCCACCATTTTATATGCATCATTCTAACTGTAAAATTGGCACTGATTTTACTGGTAAGGAACAGGAGACACAAACAGGTTCAGAACTGCTGAAGCACATGGGGATTTAGATCCTCCCTTGTCCCTGGCGAGAGCTCAGGTGAGTTGAGTCTGAGATGCTCATACCTTTTGGTAAGGAGCGTCCATCAGGAAAGGTGATAGGTTTGCTGAGTTTTCTGCCTATACTTGGTACTGGTGGGTAGAGCCTCAGGGCTTCCTTGATACACATGGTGGTGTAGGGCATCTGGTCCAGGTGGTCCCTGAAGTGAAGGCCATCCTGAGGAGCAGGCGAGGCCCAGGATGACCAGCAGCTTGTCCTTACCAGAGGCAGGGCTCTCCCACCTCTTGAGCTCTCACTCACCAGGTGATGGAGGCTCCATCCCCCAGGAGGTTCTGGACCTCCTCCCTGCACTTCTGCTGATGCTCAGGGTGTGTGGCCAGAGCATAGAAGATCCAGGAGATGCCACTGGCTGTGGTGTCATGGCCCTCAAACATGAAGGTGTCCACCTCGGCACGCAGGTCCTTATCAGACAGGCTGCTCCCATTCTCCATCTGGGGAGGCCATTGGACAAGAGAGCAGGGTTTATCCCTTGCTCTGCTCCTGGCAAAGCCACAGGCTTCTTTCCCACACACTCACTTTGGCAAACAGGAGGATGTCCAGGAAATCCAAGTGCCTCTTCCTCCTGACCTTCTCCAGCTCTTCTTCATCCTGCAGCTGAGCCTTTCTCTGCCTGATCACTTGGTCTGGTTCAGGACAATAATTATAAGGCAAAATCAAGAGGTATGGCAACTGCTAGGAGCCATGTGAGCCACCTTCCCCAATCTGGGTGCCTGTAGAGCTCAGGATGCATTTGGAGCAGGTGTGTGGGCCAGTGGCAGGAGTTTAGCACCACTTTTCGGAGCACAGCACATGAGGCTCTGCATGAGTCACTGGGATGGGTCTCATTTCACATTACCAATGTGATGGCATAAGCAACCACCTCCATGCTGCCTTACCCCCTAACATTTCCGTTCCCAACACTTGCACTACGGAACTATCCAGCATGAATATGTTTCAGGTCCTTCATGGGCACCAGGGCACCTGGCTGTGCCTGAGGGGTCATGCCCAGCTCCTTTGGGCTAATCCTGGTAAAGGAGGGGAAACAGTAGGAGGAGACAAAAACCTGTGTGCTTATGGGCAATCTGGCAGGCGTGGTTGGACCAGCGGCCAGCAGAGGTCAGTCTATAGATGGTGTCATTCTGATGAAAGGCATTCCGCAAACGAGAAGGTATCAAGTAGCTCAGGTCACAAATAGCCTGGATGTAGGACTGGAAATTCCTGAGGGAGAGCATGCACAACAGACTGTTGACAGGGAGGTCTGACCTGGAGGCAGAACGGACTCTGAGATGAGATTCACTGTGTGGTAGAGACAGACAACACTGAGGCACAGGGTTTTGGAAGGTGGCATGAGCATTCAGGCTTCTACCTGTGTTGGGGGTCAGGGTTCTGTGGCTGGGACAGGGATGAGCTTGCTTAGGAATTAGAATTTGGACTGGGGTCAGAATCTGTCTTTTTGTGACGGTAAGCTTCCAATAATTTCCACCTGCCTCTCAGGTGAGTCCACACCAATTGGTAAGAACAAGGACCTTATAGTTGAAGGGTTGTCACTGACCTGACCAACAGGTCACTGTCCTGGTGGCTGAAGGCACACTTCATGATGGTTTCCAGGGTCATCAAAGAGATGTGTTGAGAGATCTCAAGACAGGAGTCCTGGTTGATAAGCTTCTCCCATTTGTTCTGAGGTGGGAGGGGAACATTGATCTCAGTTCTCCTAGAAAGCCTGGGCTGTGAGGCTCAGCCCTCTGTGTGTCTTAATAGTCTGATGGAGTTTCCTCACTTTATAAAGCAGATATATGACAGAAAGTTTAGGCTCGAAAGAAAGCATTTTTAAAGTGATTTGCATTTTATCACAAACTTTTTTTTTATAAAGTTAAATGTGTTCTTATATTGGTATTGCTTTGGTTTGAATTTTAGGAAGAAGTTATTATAAAAATTGTTTTTTGTTAGGTCAGAAAACACTATTTTTTGAAGAACAAAGAGGAGGAGTACCCTGCTGTTCTGGGACCTGAGCTAGTCCAGAGGGCCAGGCAAGATACCATTTGAGGGTATAAAAGTTTGCAGCATTATGAATCCTAAAGAGCCAGGATGTGACTTCCAAGGAAGCACAGTCAGGAACTTCAATTCCTTTTCCTTTGGCAAACTTTTGCTGAACATATATGGGTAATAAAGTAACAACTTTGGTGAAAGGCGATGGCACAGCAGGTTGGTTGTAAGATGTGGAGCTGGTATCCATTTCACTGCATGCATTATGCAAGTACATGCAAAGGCCATATAGAAGTCCTAGGCACCCAGATCAGAGCATGACTGAATTGCATCCTGGGAAGTGAACCTGCCACTGAAGATGCCAGGTCAGCCAGGGACAGGTATAACTGCTGTCTGGCACAACTGAATACTTCTCTAGTTCACTGTGCTGAAGGCTTAGAAAAGGTAGGTGGTCTATATCCACCCTGATGCTGTCTGCCTTGGACCATAAGCAAAGTGTGATTCTATCCTTATATATGGGTCCTCTGTGATCTACTTTTGAGGAATCTGTTCTCACAGTAATGGTCTGAGAGAGTTTCTTCGTGTGACTGATGGCTGTAAGAGTGAAATCTGAACATGTCCTGTGAATGGATGAATGGAAATGAAAGAGAAAGAGAAACTCACCAGCATCACTCTGACAGAGTCAGCCATGACTCCCATATAGGGCTTCAGGATGTCATAGTGGAAGGCTGGTGTCAACATCCGACGGTGCTGGAACCACGTGTGCCCATTCAACAGGAGCAAACCATACCCTGGGTCATACATGGTCATGTGCATGAGTGAGTGGGCAATAGGAGCAGAGGGAGACTGGGACAATTTGAGAGAGACAGATGGTGGGAGAAGAAAATCCAGATTACAGAACTTCTTTAGACAAAGACAGTAATGAATGGTACTTTTCAGGAATATGAATTTCCCAATTGGGCTGGTGTATCTAGTGTGATTATGACAGCTGCGAGGTAATTGTTGAAAGGAGTTGAAAAAAGGTCAAAGAGGGGCAAGAATAATTATCACACTGAAAGCATTTGGAGATAATTAGGAGAGATGTACAAGGAGCTGATGCTCAGGAGGAAACACAGCTGCATGAGGAAGTGGTGAGGGTCAAGTTAGAAGAAAAGAATTGAGGTTTGATTTAAGGAGGGGTCATCATATCACATCAACTCTTGTTCTTTGTTAGTCTGAGAGATATCTTGGTAACAGTGACTGGGGAGAAACTATGTGTAGATGTACATACCAATCCAGGGAGCGAGAAATCTGTAGGTACTTTGAGATTTGGGGTCTGAAAGCAAAGATAGGACTTTTCAGAAAAGTAGCAGTGACAAAATACTGTAGCCTGTAGGGAAGTATGATTGGGGCCATAGTCTGCCACGAGTTCTTGGTGACTGTCAGTTGGCAGTTTGTTATGTCACCTCCCACTGGGTCCCAAGCCCTTCAGTCTCTGTCCTGATAGTCAGCTGGGCTCAGGAAAACAGTCTCTGTGGACTAGTAACTGAACACCCCCTGGACTGTGACAGGGACTTGAAGCATAGAACGTGACCTCAATCACAAGGAGGAAGACAGAGCAGAGCCTTGTGGCTTTTCTACAGTGGGTGGTCACTTAGTCTCCCTATGACACAGGACAGAGAGGGATATAGCCATTGTGGATATAAGTTTCATTTTTAACATCTGGGGCAATCTGTATCAGAGATCAGCTCAATTTGGTTTACAAAGTTAAAAAGCAATAAAGAAAAAAATGTTTGGTTCTGCATAGTTGTTTAAATAAACATTTGGTAGTCAGAATAGTATATTGCTCCCTTTTGTCTGGGTTGTGGGGTGGGTGGAAGGCTGGAAGAGGGTTTGCACATTTGAAATGTCACTTTTTTCTGGAATTTTACAGACACAGCACATGTACCCAGGAGAAAAGAGCTGCTGCTGCGGCTGCTGGGATGGGATTTTGTTCTCACCTGATCTCCCCATAATCACCTTCATGTAGTCAGGGTCATAAACCAGGAAGAAGATCCTATTTCCCCATAGCCAGCGAGGACAGGCACTTGGAAATTTCTCTGTCCATTTCAGTGTCTCTTGCAGTTCCTCATCCATTTGGATCTGCCATCAAGTAAAATAAAATCAATGTTTTCCTTTAAATTCAATTTTTGGAGTAGGGATGAAGGGTTTATGAGAAGGTAGTCTTGGATCCATCCATAGAGATCAGAGAGTCAGACTATTTGGGAGGACCTGGGTTCTAGTCCAGACCCTTGCGGTCTCCCCACTTATAGGACCTCATTCAGCACTTCCCTTAGAACTTCTTGATAAATATTCATGGTTGAACTCCATGGTGCACAAAACTCCTTCACACACTTTCATTGGAGTTATAGCTTAATTGTGTTCTTTTCAAATTCATATGTTAAAGTGCTAACCCTTAATACCTCAAAAAGTGGTGTTATTTGAACATAGGATCTTTATAGACGTAATCAAAGTAAAGTGAGGTTGTTAGGGTGGGCCCTCATTCAGCATGACTGTGGTCATTATAAACAGAAGAATTTTGGACACAGCAATATGTGTAGAGAGAAGACAATGTGAAGGAACATAGGGAGAAGATGACCAGAGACTCAGGTCTGCAACAGGTACCTCCTTCAGAGCCCAGCATGGAGGAGGGACAGAACCAGAGACCGAGCCGCCAGGCCTCTGCATCTCTTCTTTCTCTTGCATTCATTCATCCAGAAAATATTTATTGAGGCCCTGCTGTGTACCATGACTTCTAGAAACTGATGATAAAGCCATGAATCAGCAGAAACACTCCTTGCTTTTGTGCAGCTCAGGTTCATATGGTGGCCAGGGCATTCCTACCCTTCCCGTATTGACACATCTCCATGATTCCACAGGTCATGTCTGTGGTCTGTGTGGTGTGCTGAGTTCTTTCTGAATATCTGAGTGTGACAACATGGCCACAGTGTCCACCTAGTCCTTTTAAGTGTGACTAGGATTGCAGAGAGCTTTTAGAGTTCACCTATTGGGGGGAAAGAGAAATCTGAAAGAAAGGGGAGCAAGGTAGAGGTGTGCAAATGTTTTTTTCTACAGTCAATGAGTGAATATATGAAAAAGTAAAAGGAAGAGTGGATTCACTCATTTGTTTATTTGATAACTATTTTATGAGAACTTATTTTGTATGAATTGCCTTCTGGGATCTAGGGATAATCAGTGAATAAATATAGTTCCTGCTATCATGCAGCTTACAGTCTAGTGGGGTGGGTCTGGGGCAGTCCATTCCGACTTGAACTAAGAATTGTCCTGCTTAAATTCCTTAATGAGGGTATTCTATATTCTCCTGTCATGTCCATTATAGAAGCTTCCTTTGTCCTTTAATCTAGTACAGGGACTGGTTAGTGGGAGCCCTTAACTTCCAGCTATATGACTTTGTCCCCTGCTGCTTGCTAATGCTGCTCCTGGGTACTGCCATTGGTTAACCCTAACTACACATAGCACTCAAGTTCCTAACTTAGGTAGTAGAGCTAGTGAATAAATGAAAATCTCTATAAGACTAGAAATATTTGTCCACAACTGTTATTAGCTAATGGAAGTTGCGAAGTAATTTAGCACTGTAATATTATTTACGTAAACAGATATTATCTATTTGTCGAGTCTACAAATAATCTTATGTACATCAGTGTAATGGAAATTTCACCAGAGAAGTCATTAATGGTTCATTATATCAGGAGCTAGTTCTGACAAGAGCATCATTCAGCTGATGACACCTACATCAAACAAAAGTTCACAATGTTTCAAAATTAACAAATAATCTAGAAGTTATTTGTATAACAATTTGTGTGATCAAACTGACTATTTCTCTATGGCCAATTCTAATAGTTCCTATATTTGGTTCCCCTATGCCGATAATCATTTGGCCTCCTCACAGAGACGGCCTAGCTCTGAGTGCCCCACCTCCCAGATTGCCAGTACAGGGGTCTATGATCTCACTCCCCAACCCTCAGGCTGCTCCTTTCTCTCTTCCTTAGTGACTCCATACCTGTTCCAGGCTATGACGGGTTTTGTGGTACAGGGAGGGGGTGATGGGCTTGGTTCTAAGGATATCACAGACCAAGGTGTGTGGGAGGAGATTGGAGAGGTTAACAGACTATGTGTAATGAATAACTAAAAAATCAGTACTGCTCAACTGCAGGTCATCCTGCCTCCCTCTTGCATTTGCACCACTGTTAGGGTTTCAGCTCTAAATCGTCCCTTCTGAAAAATTCCTTAGTTTTAGGCAAACCAAATCAGTTGGTCCTTCTACTGGACAACACCCACCCACCAGAAGAGTGACTACTTTCCTGTGTCCAGACACATTCTGAGATTCATGTCCATTGCCACCACACACCAAGAACACCCACAGGATAGGGATTCCATAACACTAATATTTGTGATCCCAGGCAACCTCAGGGCCAGGTATAGAGGACAGCATTGAGTGGCGGAGGCAGGAAAGCATCTAGAAGTCTTCTTCTTTGAGTGAGTGAAGTAAGGGTGCTCAATCTGAAGAGGAGACTCAGAAAGAACCAACCTCAGGCCTCCAAGCACAGGGCTTCTAGGACAGATGGCAGATCTGCATAGGGAAGGAGCATGTGAGAGATCAGAGTAACAGCAATACAGGACTCTTGTGAGGGATGAGCCCACCTGAGAGGTGAGCTAGGTGTTCCTTGGAGGACATATTACGCTGGTTCACAAGAGGCTTTGCCCTGCAGACTTGCTGACCTGGCTCTGAGAGCTCTGGCTTCCCTGCCCCCTCTCCCCTTCCTCTTTGCTCCTACCTTGTGCCCAAAGAACCAGTGGGAGGGCGGGCATGGGAACTGCTTCAGGACTCTGAGCAACCACTGCCTGCACAGGTAGAACTGGACAGCCTTGAAGAGCAGCAGAAGCAGGCCAAGCAGGGAGGTCAGCTGCAGGAACCCAGAGATGCTGCCCAGGACTCTGAAGAGGCTCAGTGCAGAGTTGCTCATGGTGTAAAAGCTTCTAGTTCATTCACTGTCCTTTAGTGTCACTGAACACCCAACTGATCTACTCTGCCTAGATCCTGGAAATATGTCCCTCCCACCTGGGGGAGGGAGAAAGATGAGGGCAGAGCTGGACTTTACAGTGGAGTTGGTCAGCCTGAAAGATCCACTGTGGGAGACAGGAATTTTGGTCAGTTGACAGTGGTAATGGTCATGCATATACTCATTTTCCCTTCTTCCTTTCACTCACAAATATTTATTTATTCATTTATCTGTTAACCACTTTCCCTGTTTTTTCCTTTTTTTAATTTGAAAATCATTTTATCTTTTTTATTTGTACACATTAATGGTACAGTGTGATATTTCAGCACATGGATATATCATGTACTGATTCAATCAGGCTAATTATCATTCCGGTCCCCTTTAACATTTATCTTTTCTTTCTCTTTCCCATTGACTTAAGTTTTATTTTTTAAATATCAAACAAGTTTATCATGCAAAAATAGCTTTTCTGCTAACACACTATCTAAAGTGAGGGTCACCATGCCCTGCACCTCTTCCCTGACTTCATGATTATGACTGCTGCTTTCCTGGCCTCAGCAGAGAGTTCCTTGAGTTCACTCTGCAAGTCCAGCACCTGTGTATTTACTTGGAATCACCAATGTCAAGTTCTCCCAGTAGATGGTGAATGGGCATCAATTGATCATAATAGAGTACCTAAACACTTCTGGTGTGTTCACTTCATGGGCAGCTGGTGCTGCCTGGTGTCCAGGGCTGTGGGGAATGAATGTCTTGTACTGCTCCTTGAAGCATTTAGCCACTGCCTGAGAGGACCGAGCATGCTCTGGGCTTTGGGCACATCTGCCAGCTCCTGCTTCCTCTGATAGAAGTCTTAGCCTCAGCTCACAAGCCTTTTCCTGTAGCTTCTACTTCCTTGGCACATTATCAATAAGTTCTTTTGTGCCTTTTTTTTGAACTGAGTGAGGCTGTTCTCCATCCCATGCTCTCTTTGTTTTTGTGGAGCAGGTCGGGTTTCCTTCCGCTTTTACTCACCTTCCACTGATTTTTAACCCCTCTGCTGCAGGATCCTTTTGGGTCATGTTCTTCTTGTACTGCAAGTAAGGACACTCGACCATTCTCTGATTTTGCACTCTTTTCCTTTTGTCTTGGTGCCAGTGGGGGTGTTGGAAGAGATCATGGAAGACTGCTCAGCTGCGACCTGAGGAATCCTCAGAATCCCCTCGTCCACTAGAAGGCTGGCTCTTCAAGCTATTGTTTCTTTCTTTTGGAAGCTTTGAATTCTTTTACTTCTTTATAATATATATATTACATTTTTGTAAACTGTTGTTACTCTACTGTGTTGTGGTGGCACCTAAACCTCTTTCCTAAAAGTAGTTTGATATCTGTGACCGGAACTCCCTTTGTCCCTCTGTACCCCACTCTTCTAACCTGTAGTGACCACTGTTTTACATTCTACTTCTATGAAATCAACTTCTCAGTTTTAATCCCATCAATTAATGGGCCAAGGAACTGCACAGACACTTCACAGAAGAAATACAATTGACCAACAAACATATAAATGCTCCTTGTGCATTTTGGATGTTAACCCTCTGTCAGATGAATAGTTGGAAAATATTTTCTTGCAACCTCAGGATGTCTTTTCACATTGTTGACTTATTCCTTTGCTTCTTATTTTGATAAAATCCTGTTTGGCTATGTTTGCTTTTGTTGTTTGTGGTTTTGAGATTTTATCCAAAAAGTCATTGCCTATACCAATGTCATGAAGTGTTTTCCCTAGGTTGTCTACCATACTTTTATAGTTCTGGGTCTTACACTCAGGTTATTGATCCATTTGGAGTTGATTTGTTATAATTGGTGAGATTTAAGGATTTAATTTCATTTTTATGATTATGGATATCCAGTTTTCTTAGACTGATTTATTAAAATTTCCTAGACCAATTTATTAAAATTTCTCCAATGTATGGTTCTGGCACCTTGGTTGAAGGTGAGTTGGATATTGTTATGATTTGGATATGAAGTATCCCCTCAAGGCTCCTATATAAATGCAGGTGGTGAAATGATTGGATTATGAAAGCCATGAACTAATCTGGATTAATTCATTTGACGTTTTGATAATTTGAATGTTTTACTGAGTGGTAACTATAGGCAGATGGGTGGAGTGTGGCTGGAGGAGGTGGGTCACTGGGGACATGCATTGAGGATCATATATTTTGTCCCTGTCTCCTCCTGTGCACACTCTCTCTGCTTTCCAGGTATCATTAGCTGAGTTGCTTTCTTCTACCACACCTTTCTGCCATGATGTTTTGCCTCACCTTGGCCCCAGGGCAATGGGGTTGAACAACCATGGACTGAACTGCTGAAACCATGAACCAAAATAAACTATTCTTCCTCTAAGTTGTTTTGTCAGGTGTTTTGGTCATAGCAACAAAAAGCTGACTAGCACCAATGTTGATATGTGGATTCATTGCTGGGTTCTCTGTTGTGTTGCTTGCCTATGTCAGTTTTTATCCCATTAACCGACTGTTGTGTTAAGTACAATTTTGTAGTATGTTTTATGGTAAGGTATTGTAATGGCTCCACTTTGGTCTTTTTACTCAAGATTGGTTAGTTTATTCATCATCTTTTGTTGTTTGTAAAAATTTAGGATTGTTTCTCTGTTAAGAATGCTATTGATATTTTGATGATATTGCATGAATATGTAAATTACTTTGGGTAGCATAGACATTTTTGCACATTGATCCTACTAATTCACAAACATGGGATGTTTTCATATTTTTTTGGTACATCTTCCTTTCTTTCATCAGTGTTTTAAAATTTTCATTGTAGAACTCATTCACTTCCTTGGTTAAATTTTTTCCTAGCCATTTTATTTGATTTTTGTAGTTTTTTTTGAATGGAATTTTCTCTTGATTTTCTTTTGAATAAGTTAATTATTGGTATATAGAAATGTTGCTACTTTTTATATGCTGATCTTTGTATTCTGCAACTTTACTCAATTTGTTTATTAGCTCTTACACTTTGTAATGGAATCTTTAGGCTTTTCTGGATATAAAATCATGTCATCAGCAAATAAAGATTATGTAACTCCCTCCTTTCTTATTTGGATGTTCTTCATTTCTTTCTCTTGCCTACTGCTCTGCTGTGGCCAAGACTGGCGATACTCTGTTGAATAAGAGTGGTGGAAATGAACATCTATGTCTTGCACCAGATCTTAGAGGAAACAAATTTCAGCTTTTTCTCATTCAGTATGATGTTGTCCATGGGTTTGTCACATAAAGCCCTTACTGTGTTTAGGTACTTCCATTCCTAATTTGTTGAGGATATTCTAAACAAAGGGATGTTGACTTTCATCAAATGTTTTTTTCTGCCTCTATTCAGGTGGCATAAGATTTTTGTCCATTCTGTTAAAATATTGCATTTATTGATTTGCATATTTTGAAACTTCCTTGTATCTGTGAACTAAAATATCCCATTTTTTTGATGTGCTATTGTATTTGACTTTCTAGCACTTCAATGAGATTTTTTTCACTTATGTTCATCAAAGATATTGGCCTAAACAGAACAAATAAAACTTTTTGAAAAAAGCTATTGCTGTGTGTGTGTGTGTGTGTGTGTGTGTGTGTGTGTGTGTGTGTTCTTGTCTGCTTTTATTTTAAGGGTGATTCTGACTTTGTAGAATGTATTTGGAACAGTTCCCTGTCTTTCAATTTTGGAGTAGTTTGAGAAGAATTGGTGTTAGTCCTTCTTTAAAAACTTGGTGAAATTCAGCAATTAAATCATTTGCTAGTGGTGTTTTCTTTCTTGGGTAATATTTAATTACCAATTCAACCTTGTTACTTGTTAGCATTAGTAGTTCTGTGTCTTCTTGGTTCAATATTGGTAGGTTATATATATCCAGAAATGTATCCATTTTTCTAGGTTTTGAAATGTGTGGACATACAGTTAGTTGTTCATAATAATCCTTAATGATCCTTTATATTTCTTTGGTATCAGTTATAATCTCTCTTTTCATTTCTGACTTTATTCATCTTTTACTCATCTCCTCTCTTTTTTTCTTGGTTAGGTTAGCTAAAGGTTTTTCAATTTTGTTTATCTTTTGGAAATATCACTTCTTTATTTTGTTGCTCTTTTATATTTTTTAGTCTCCTTTGTTTATTTCTTTTCTTTTCTTTATTACTTCTTTCTTCCAATGAATTTTGGGATTAGTTTGTTCTTTTTGTTCTAGTTCCTTGTGTTGCACCATTATATTGTTTCTTTGAGATTTACCTACTTTTTAAAGAATGTAAGCACTTATTACTATAAATTTCCCTTTTATGATTGCCTTTGTTGTATCCCATTGATTTTGGTATGTTGTGTTTTTTTCATTTGTTTTTACTGGTGAAGTGAGTTTTTATAGGTAGCATATCATAGGATCTGTTTTTTTTTTTTTAATGCACTCAGCCAATTATGTTTTTTTATTTGGAAAGTTGACTCCATTTACATTGAAGGTTATTACTGATAGGAAAGTACTTACTCCTGTTGTTTATTTAATTTTTTTCTAGCTGTTTTGTGTATTCTTTGTTCCTTTTTCTCTTGTTACTTGTCTTTTTCATCTGGTATTTTCTGTATTGATAAGGTTTGAGTGATTCTTTTCTTTTTCTCTTTTATGAATCTGCTCTACTAATGAGTTTTATACTTTCATGTGTTTTCATAATGACATTTATTTTTGTGTCATTAGTATATATAGGACTCCTAAAGCATTTTTTGTGAGACTGATCTTGTGGCAATAATTTCCTCAGATTCTGCTTTCTTTGGGAAGTATTTCTCATCCTTCTGAAGGATAACTTTTCTGATACAGTATTCTTGGCAGGTAGGTTTTTCTTTTTCTTTTCTTTTTTTTTTTTTTTGAGGGGATGGTTGTTTGTTTTATTTCTTTTCAAGACTTTGAATATATTCTCATAATCTCTTCTAGCCTTAAATATTTCTCTTATAAAATTTGCTGTCAGTCTAATGAGAATTTGCTTATATGTAATTTGATGCATTTCTCTGGCTGTTTTTAGGATTTCTTCTTTGTCTTGGACTCTTGAGAATTTGACTATAGTTTGTTGTGGAGAGGTCCTATTGGATTAAATCTAAATGGGGCTTTTTGAGTTTTCTGGCCCTGGATGTCCACATATTTCCCAAAATTCAGAAAACTTTCAGCTACTATTTTATTAAACAGTTTTAAAAATGATTTTCTTTTCTTCTTCAGTATCTCCCATAATGTGAGAATTTGTTTACTCAATGGTATCTCATAAGTTGTGTTGGCTTTGTTTTTCCTATTTACTTATTTCATTTTGTCTGACTGGATATCTTCAAAAGACATGTTTTCAAGGTTGGAATTTGTTTCTTTAGCATAATCTAGACTGTTAACAAACTCTTGATTGCATTTTTATTTCATTTATTTATTTATTGAGTTCTTCATCTCCATGATTTGTTTGGTTTATTTTCATGATCTATATCTCTTTGCTGAATTTTTCAATCAGATCATGAATTGTTTTGCTAATTTTGTTAAATCAATAGTCTATATTCTTTTGTGTCTAACTGATTTTCTTTAAAATCAACATTTTGAATTTTTTCAGTCAATTTATCAGTTTAATTTTCTTTCCTGCTAGAAAGATAGTATATTCCTTTGGAGGTGCCATGTTACCTTGCTCTTTCTTTTGTGTGTGTGTTCCTCTTTGTTGACACTTGTGTATATGGTATATCAGTTTCCTCTACCACTTTTACAGGATAGTTTTGTGATAAAAGATGTGTCCTAGGGTTTCAGTCGGACAGGTTACATTGAATTTGGTTCCAGGATGGAACAATAGTGAAATCTCCACATAGCTTCTTCAGTGACTTCTTCATAGCTTCATCAACATTTGTGATGCCTGTGGTATGTCAATGACCTGGGCTATGGAGATTTGTGGGATATCTCTGACAGTTGGATGCAGCTTTCTTAGGAGGATAGGTACACTGGCAGCTGTGGAGGCAATGCTTGCTGTTGCATATGTGCTGAGCATCTGTTGGTTTGTGTAGGTTGCTTCAGGCGAGGCTGATTTGATGGGCCAAGGTAGGTCAGGTATGACTGGCACAGAAGTGGAGAGAAAGTGCTGGTCTGTTTCTGAGGGGCTCAAGAGGGCAGAGCTACTTTGTTGGGTCCCAGAAGGTACAATGTTGTGTGCCCAATAGTGAGTGCAGGGTAGCTGTCAGTGTCTGAGAACTTTGTAGGAGCCATGTGGGAGCTGAGACACAATGGTCAGCCTGGATGGGGTGCCAGTCAAAGTCCATTGGCTGCACACTTGCCTTCATGGGGACTTAACTGACTGAGTTTCTCAGGGTTGACTGGCAGGTTGCTTTCTTGGACTGTGTTTAGATGAGAGGAGCCACTTGGCTGCTTCCTGTGGCCTTGGCTGGCTGTGCTGCTCAGGTCAGGCCCCATAGCTGCTTCTGAATAGGAATTTGGTTGGGCTGACTGGCTGCATTGAGAAACTACAGGAGGATGGTCCTCAAGATGATGCTGTGTCACAGAAGCTTGGGTGATAGGGGCCACAACATAGGCTGGGCTCTTTCTTTGAGTTAATGAAGTAATTTGGATGCCCTAATACCTTGATCAACTGGCCTCAGGGCCAGTGAAATTTTCCAGCTTCTTCAGTAGCAAGTACTTCAGGTGTCTGTAGGTTTATTTCTGGGGCCTCCTACTTACTCATTCCCTACTGTGTGGAATTTAGGTTTTATCTCCTTTGGGAAAATATGATGGTAATGTTGTGTGCTTTGTTTCTTTCTTTACAAAGTCTTCCTGGGTGTCTGTGCTTTATGTCACTGCCCTACTGTGCTTCCTCACTCTCCCTCAAACACTCCAATGTAATAAGTATTTTTTTCTTTGATTTTGTCCGTGTTTGTGGAGGGAAGTGTGTCTAGCATCCTGCTAATGACATTCCACTAGGCCCTTACTGTGTTACCAGGCAGGATGGTAGGTAGGATGCACAATAGCAGTGACATAAACCCTGACTCAAAAGAATTAACAGTCTAGTTTACTAAATGTTCAGCAGATGTGGTTGGTTGTACTATTGCCCTTATTTCTGTGATATAAATTGATGACAGAGGCAAAGTGGTGTTTTTAGAGGCAAACAGTCATTGAGGGTCCATGGTGAGTTTGGAATCCTTCTCTGTTGGATTATAAAATTACCTCTCCCAACTACTTTCAAAATGCTCCCAAGAGCTTTCACCTTTGTCTTTCCTAATAAGAAGGAATTCCTTACACAATCTCTGGGGCCAGAGTTCTTTTTGTTTTTTCTTTCCTAAATCCTGGGCCCTGTCAAAAATCAAAGTAAAGAGGTGTGCAATAATTTGCATTCCATTCCGCTGAACTTTCTCCCAGTTTTTTGCTTACTTTTTATCCCTACATTGTGTTCCACTTTCCCCATCTGGGACTCTTGGACCAAAACTCTGCCCTACCTGGCTCAGCCCCTGTTTTTCCTCACAGCCTGAGAGGCAATAGGGGAAAGAGTTTTGTATTCAGAACCAGGATTTGGATTGTGGTTTTGAATATTTCTTTCCCTCTCTGAATCCTGAGTCAACCATTACAAGTGGGTGCACAATGTGGTAACAGCTAACATTTAGTGAGCAGTTAGTATGCTTAAAGCACTGATCAAAGATTCCATGTAAAGTTAAAAAACACAGTTTTAAAAATTTATCCATATCGTACAGGGGAAATCTAAGGTAGAAAGAGGTTAGCTGCTTGCCCTGGATCACTCAACTGGTAAGAAAGGTAGCCAGGATTCTACTTCAGTCAATCTTGCTCAAGAGACTTTGCTGTTAACAATTAATTCCAAGGAGATGGTGAATAAGTTGATTATCCTTTTTTATTATACTGTTAATATGACAGTTCCCAAAGTTTCCAGGGAGCATTTCTTATTTGCTGTGTTTTACCCAGTGTTTCCAATTAGCAGGAAGATGTGACAGATTATCAACCCCACATCTTGGCATAAAGGCAAGCCTCACTCTCTGGGAAGCTCCTTTGAAAAAGTGTATAGTACCTCATATGGCCAGATGTACATAATCATTGAAAATGGTATTTATTTATCGAGAATTTAAATTTTTTAAAAGATTTAATTGTTCTAATTTGTTGTACATGACAGTAGAATGCATTTATACATTTTGGTAGCTCATATATAAATGAAGTGTAATCTCTCATTTTTCTGATTATACATATTGCAGGATCACATCGGTCATGCAGTCATACATGTACACGAGGTACTAATGTCTGTTTCACTCTACTATCATTCCTGTCCCCATACCTCTGCCTGTTCCTTCACTCCCCTCTACCTAGTATAGAGTAATTCTATTCTTCCCTATCCCCCCTCATTGACAAATTTCTAGAGACATATGACCTACCTAAACTGAATCAGGAGGTCATCATGCTTTAAACAGAACAATTTCAAGTAATGAAATAGAAAGTGCCATTAAAAGCCTACCAATTAAGAAAAGCCCAGGACCAGACGGATTCTCAGCTGAGTTCTCCAAGACCTTCAATGAAGGATTAACACCAATACTCCCCAAATTATTCTATGAAATAGAAAAGGAGGGAACCCTCCCAAACTCATTCTATGAGGCCAATATCACCCTGATATCAAAAGCAGACAAAGACACATCAAGGAAAGAAAACTTCAGGCCAATATCCCTGATGAACATATTTATTGAGAATTTTTAAGGAAATAAGAAAAGCTTACAATAAAGTGATAAAAACACAACATCAAACTACATGAAGATAATTCTCTTAACTCTTAGAAAAAAAATGTGTTTGTTCATCTTCAAGATTTATTTACAAATGAATGCTCTCCCCATTCATTTGGTACAGACAACTTAATCAATGATCCTGGTAGTGTATGCCTTTATGTTTCCCATAGTCTGGGGAAGAGGCTGTGCCTACTGATCATGCCTCAGTAAATACTGACTGATTTGATAAATGATGGAGAGAGGGAAAGAATAAAACTTTGAAGTCATCGCATCTTCATCTTGAACAGACTAAGTTTGATACTGGGTTCTGTGGAGTCATATATCCCCATTGGTGAAAAATACAAAACCCTCAAATGATTGGTGGTTCTAGGAGACTAAATGATTGGTGGTTTTGAGTGGTGCGGCGTTGCTGATTGAAGCGCTGATTGGATAGGTACTTAATAAAAGAAGAAGAGGCTTCTGCAATAAATGAGTCAGCAGCTACTAGCTCGCCTGCTCTTACCTGGCTCCCCGTGTCTGTGTGGTTATTGACACTGCGCCCTTCACCCCCCATTACACGAGCCCTGCGGTACACAATATCTGGCGCCCAACGTGGGGCCAGCGCCGCGGTTGGCCCCTTTCTTCGGCTCTCAGGTAAGGGCCCCTATAGACACTATATGTGTCTCTCGGGGTTTTGTTCTATGTTTTGTGTTATACAGAACCTATAGGGTAAGATCGGCTCCTTCTTTCCCCCATTTGTGTTTGTCTTGTTTGTCTCATCATATTCTCCCTGGTTTCATTGAGCTGCAACACTTTCGGTTCGTCTGGGGCGTTTACTTCGGCGCTGATCGTGCCTAAACGCTGAACCACCCTTGCCTGAATTGGCTTGGGAACAGTCCGAGACACTGTGGCAGGCATACCGGCAAAGCCTAAAAAACGTTGCAAGTCCCCTGCTTAAACATTTACGTAGATCCGTCACATTTTCAGGGCTCCCTTCTTTGTCTCCCTTTTCACTTTCACTTTCTCTCTTATGATTTCCTTTCACTTTTCTCCTCTGTCTTACCTCTTTGTTTTCTTCACTCCTTTTTTCCCTCTATTCTCTTCTGTGTCCCCTTAACATGGCAACTTCCTTTCTACCTGGAAAATGCCTCCATTATCCGCTTTACAAATTCTTCTGTCCCAGAGAGGCCTTAAAGTAAAAACTTCTGACCTTGATAAGTTTTGGGATGAGACTATAGTTCTGGCACCTTGGATTAATCCTGAAAATATTTGGGACCCACAAATCTGGATGCGGGTCCTTCTTTTGGCCCGGAAAAGGGAGGTTCATGATGGTCACTTTACAAAGATATTCTTGTTAAACAACTTGTTTGGGAGGGAGCCACTACCACTATAAAAAATGCTGTTTCTATACCAATAATTCAGGCATTATCAAAGACTCTGCAGCTATTTTACATGCATGCATAAGTGAGGAAAAAAAGGAGTTAGAGCTCTTTAAGCCTTGGTATCAAAGACTATATGAGTTTAATCCATGGTTAATAACTTTGGGATCTACCCTGTTGGGCCCTATAATTATCAGATGTATGTTACTATGTTTGCTCCCTGTGGTAATAAAATGTTGTAGAAATTCATTACAGGTACAAACTGATAACATCAGCAAATCGATGGTAAACACCGAGCCACAATATGTTCGTCTACAGGAACCAGAACAAACTTCCGATGAAGATCTCCAAGACACCAAGCATAAAAAAGAAAAAAAGTCATAAGAAAAAACAGAGGACACCCAAGCCCCTACATCAACATGTTACCTTTATAACATGTGCTATACACTCGGGATTGATGATGGCTGGTAGTCAATGACGGGTAAGATCTCCAGAGGAAGACAACCTAAGACAGGCACAGCTGCCTATCTCCTGCAGTGTCCACGCAGGTTGGCCACCTGGTGGTGTTATAGTGTTACTCCTGGCCAGAGGACACTTAACAACGCACAAAAAAAAAAAAAAAAAAAAAAAAGAAAAAGAAAGAAAAAGAGGGAAATGTGGAGTCATATTTCTCCATTGGTGCAAAATACAAAACCCTCAAATGATTGGTGGTTTCGAGTGGTGTGACGCGCTGATTGAAGTGCTGATTGGATAGGTAATAAAAGAATAAGAAGCTTCTGCAATAAATGAGTCAGCAGCTACTAGCTCACCTGCTCTTACCTGGCTCCTGGTGTTTGTGTGGTTATTGACACTCCCTTCACCCCCCATTACACGAGCCCCCGTGGTATACAATAGGGTGCCATAGTTTTAAAAAATGAGATTAATACGTGTATACTTGGAAACTTCCTGGTTTGGTTCATAAGCAAAGGCAAGCAAAGGAGAGGCTATGGATTCCCAAGGTGGCATTTTGAAGCAGTTACTCTTCTGGGTAGATGGCCCCAGGCCCTTCTTGCCTTTTTTTTTTAAAGCCAGTTTGATGCTGATATAATTTTAAAAATGTTGTTTACTTTTAATTCAATACCAAGACTGAATGTCCCAGGTGCAAGTATTTTGCTACAAATGGCTTTTTCAGATAGAATACATATGTTATAAAACATGGATTTATCATTTGATGATTTTTAATATATTAATTTTTAAAAACTAATGAAACATGTAGAAACATAAAACTGGACAATTTAACCAATTTTTATTGTATATTCTGATGGCATTAATTGCAATAAAAGTGTTGTACAACCATCACCACTATATCCAAAACTTTTTCATTCCCCAAACAGAAACTTTGCACCCATAGGGGATAACCCCCCATTCTTCCCTCCTGCCCCTTGTAATCTCTGATCTGCTTTTTATGATTTACTTTCTGACTCTATGCATTTTCTATTCTACTGCCTAGAAGCATAATGAAGCATAATAATACAGCATTTGTCCTTTTACATCTGGCTTATTTCACTTAGCAAACTTTGTCAAGGCCATTTATGCTATGTCAGAACTTCATTCCTTACAACTGAATATTGTTCCATTGTATGTGTATGCCACATTTTGTGTACCCATCTATCTATGAAGGACAATAGGTTATATTCTATCTTGTGTCTATTATAAATGATGTTGTGATGTTCAATCAAAACTGAATGTCTAAGTGGTCCCTCCCTTCCCCTGCCATAGTTGAAGAATAGAGGATAAGGGCAGAGCTTGGATGGTCCATAGGTGATAAACCTGAAGCATCTTCCTTGAGAAATAAAGGAAAAAGTTTTATCATCTGACCATTGTAATGGACACATGCCCTTCTTCCCCTCTATTACTAATATTTAATGAACTACTACTGTGTTACACTTAGTATGTTTGCTGGTGGGAAACAACTGCAAGGAATAGAGATATAACCTGTATTTAAGGGAGTCATTGTCTGGTTTACCAAATGTTCATTAGGTGTGGCTGGTTGCAATATAATTTCAATTTCAGTGATATGATACTAATTGCAGTCTGGTAAAGTGAAGTGTTCAGAGGGAAAGAGACATTGAAAGTCCATGGAGGGATTAGAAATCTTACCTATTGGCCTACAAAACTGTCTGCTCTGAACTATTCCCTAGGTTACTTTTCATGCCCAAATATTTGTTGAAAAATGAATGAATGAAATAGCAAGCAGTCTGTGAGGTATTTAGGAAAGGGAATATTGTTCTGTCCATTCTCCCCCACCTGGGACTCTTAGACCTTTACTCTTGCCCTACCTGACTCAGCACTCATTTTCTCCCTCAGTACAAGGGACAATAGTGGGAAGATATGGAGGCTAGCTTTGTATTGTGGTTGTGATTGTTCTTTCCTTTTCTGAATCCTAGGTCTTCATTAAGTTGGGCTCATGATGTGATGATAGCTAGCTTGTAGTTAACAGTTGCAGTGTTCAGTGCACTAAACAAAGCATTTTACATGGTTCAGGATGTCATAGTAGAAGGCTGGGCTCAATATCTGCTGGTTCTGAAACCATAGCTGCCCATTTAACAGGAGCACACTGTATCCTGGGCCAGAGATGGTTGTGTCTACCTGTCTGGGGGAGATGGAATCAGAGAAATCACTGGGATAATTTGGGATGAACTATGGATGGAACTAGAGAAGAAAGTTCTAAAGAAGGTGGAATTTCTTGTACCAAGGCAGGATGGATGTGGTATATTCCAGGAATGTAAATCTCCCCATTGGGCTGATGCATCTGCTGTAATTATGGCATATGTGAGATAAAGGTTGAAAAGTGTTGGGTGAAGGTCAATATATAAATGTCAAGCTGGGAAGGTTTGGAGAAGTGATGTGACACAAGCTGAGTTTCAGGCAGGTTCATGCCATTATTAGGAAGGAGTGAGGTTCTGACTAGAGAAAGAGAAATGAGACTTGACTTAGGGATGGCATGACTGAACTGTCACCTACTGTTCTCTGTAAGCCCAAGAGATAGAACTGGGGAACTATAACTGGGGGAAGGGGTGCATCACAGTCCTGATTTAGACATACATACCTATCCAGGGATCCAGGAATTTGTAGGCTCCATGATCCTTTGCATCTGAAAGGTATATAAGGAGACCAAATCAGGCATTCTTGAGCATGATACTGTTCTGACTTTGGGCTGCAATGAATTCTTGATACTTTCAGTTGGCAGTTTGTCCCATGTCGCCTCCCACTGCCTCCCACCCACTTCTGTTCTGACAGTCAGTTGGACTCAGGAAGGTAGACTCCATGGACCAGCAGCAGAACACCCTCCGGACTAGGATGAGGAATTGATGAGAAACAGACCATATCCTCAAGGCCAAAGATAAGAGCACTTATTTCTGATTTTTCTACAATGGGCAATGGATGACTATGCCATTAGTCATCCAAAAATCCAGGATGGTCAAGTCAGTGTAGATATGAAGTTTGTTTTTCAGATGTGGGGCAGCTTGCATAATAGATCATTTCAATTTTGTTTTCAAAAAGTGAGAGAAAGACAAAGAAATTCAGTTCCACACTGCTGTTTTAAAAGTCCACTATGAAGTGGCTACTGTTGCCCATATGCTAGGTTGTGTCTAGGGAGAATGGCAGGTAGATTGTTTTGGCATCGATAGCTGAATTGCCACTTTGTTCTGGAATTTCACAGAACCCAGGGCACATAACCAGGATGGAAGACCTGCTGCTGTTGGGATGGGGTTTTACTCTCACCTGATTTCCCCAGAATCACCTTCGTGTAGTCAGGGCCGTAGACAAGGAAGTGCATTTTACTCCCCAGAAGCCACCAGGGGCAGGCACTGGGAGGTCATCTACTCATGACAGAATATATATTTAGTTCCTGGTACTTTTGGATCTAATATCAGGGGAAAGATGAATTTAAAAATCATCTTTTATTTCAAGGTTTTCGAGGTCAAAATGACAACAGGGACATAGTTTTAGGTCTTTCAGTAGAACTTAGGGATTTGGGGTTGTCTCTGCAGACCTAAACATGATATTTTCCAGACCTTTGCTGTCTCTCAGAACTTGCCCTAAGCTGGATCCTGTGGCCCTGTAGGATGGAGTTGTGTGCCTCAAAAGAGCTGTGGGAATCAGAGCCTCAGCTCTTTGTTTGAGCTTCATGTCCTCCACCTCCTCTTAAGTGTGTTTAGCACACAATCCCTTGCAGAGCTCCTTCCCACTGCCCTTTACCATGCTCGGTGCCCCACTTCAGGGATTCAGGGGGCCAGTGATAGTCCTCCAGTTCCCTCAGGCTGCTCTTTTCTCTTCTTCCTCTGGGACTCCACATATCATGCCAGGCTCTGCTCTGGGCACTGAGGTACAGGAAGGGGATGCTGTGCTTAACTCCAAGGACCTCACAGTCCAGGATGTTTGGTAGGTAGGAGACCTGGGAGCCAAACAGACCTTGTTTATGGGGAACTCTAACATCAGTGCCCCTCACCTAGAAGGCATCTTGCTGCCATTCCACTTACGTGTGCTCATTACCTTCAGGATTAGTCCCCCAAATCACTCCTTTTGGAAATTCTCTCAGTCTTGGGTAAACCTAGCCAATTGGTCCTTCCACCTGACATTATCCATTCACCCCACTGAGGATAGATCTTTAAATGTTTATTGATACCTCCTGATATTTGTGTCTATTGTCACCAAACACAGTGAAGTTCATATGGCAGGGATTCCATCACAATATCTGTGTTCACACAAAAACTCTGGGCTTGAGAAAGAATAGCATTTGGTGACTGGTGCAGGAAGCATGTGGAAAGCAGGTCATTTAAAAACAGCTGAGAGAAATGGAGTTTAGCCCAGAGAAGAGAAGACTCAGGAAGGATCAACCACAGTCCTCTAAGTGCAGGATTACCAGGACAGATCTGCATTAGGAGGGAGTGTGTGACAGATAAGTAACGTCAGGATGGGTTCCTTGTGAAGGAGTGAGCTCTCTGTTGCTGGGATGAGCCCAGCCTGAGAGGTAAGCTGAGTGTTCTCAGAGGGCATATTCTTATCACACAGTGGACTTTGTCCTGTGGACTTGCTTATCAGTCTGAGCCTGTCTCTCCTGCCCTTCAACTACCCTTCCCTCTCTTTCCTACCTTTAAGTGGTGTCTAAGAAGTGAGAGGGAAGGCAGGGATGGGAAATGGTTTTCATTAGCCACTGCCTATGAAGGTAGAGCCATACTGCTGTAAAAAGCAGAAGCAGGCAGAGCAGGAAGGACACTTGGAGGAGCTCAGAGATACTGCTCAGGAATCTGGTATGGCTAAATGCAGAAACACACATGGTGCAATGACTTGTAGATCAATAACTCCCTGACTCTCACTGACCCCTCTGACTACTTCTGCCTACCCCCTGGTGTTATTGACTCACCCACTTGTGCAAGGGAGAAGGATCAAGAGAGGGTTTGACCTGAGTCCAGAGTTGATTTATCTGAACTATCCACCTTGGGAAACAGAACAAAGGTTTATCGGCTGACAGTGGCCACATACACACCCGCTGTGTTAGTTAATTTTCCACTGCTGGGATCAAAACACCTGATAAAAACAATTTAGAGGAGGAAAAATTTATTTTGGCTCAAGGTTTCAGAGGTTCAGTTCATAGCACGCTTTATTGCCCTGGTTCTGATGTAAGGCAGAACATCATGGCAAAAGGGCATGGAGAAGAAAAACTGCTCACATCAGGGAAACTGGGAAGCAGAAAGAGCAAGCAAAGAGCTGGGGCAAGATATAAACCCTAAAGTCAGGCCCTAGTGACCTACTTCTTCCATCTATACCCTACTGTTTACAGCGATCTCCCAATACAATGGCCATTCCAATTATTAATCCTTCAAATAGATTAATCGATTCATCAGTTTGTAGCTCTCTTAAAATCTAATCATTTACCTCTGAACAATGCTACATTGTCTACTGAGACTTTGGGGGATTTCTCACACTCAAATCATAACACCTACTTTTCCTCTCCATATTGCTCACAGATATTTATTGAGGACCTATTATGTGCTAGAGACTATCCTAGGTGGTAGAGACAGCTGCAAAAAGAATAGATATTAAATTCAATATCCAGGGATTTGTAGACTAATTTATCAAATGTTCAATAGGTGTGGCTGGCTATACTACTATGATTTCAGGGATGGAGAAAATGATTTACACAGACACAAATAAAAGTTGTCAGGTGAATATAGTTATCAAGAGTGTGAGTTTGCATAGGAATTCTTCTCTGTTGGACTCCAAGTTGATGTTTCTTAGCTGCCTCTGAAATGTTTCCCAAGGATTGTCTGAACCACTCTTCAGTTATTACCCAGGGAACCATGCTAGTGGATGGAGCACTGGACTTGGACTCAGCACGTTCAGGGCCCTGGTCAGACTCACTACATATGTACCCAGCAGCATATCCTCTGTGAGCTCATTATCTTCTTTTTAAGGTAAGATAATAATCCCTTTTCCAAATACTTCAAAGTACTCATCAGTTTTTCAGTAATTCATTAATTCAACAGATTTTTTTTTTTCAGCTCAAAGTGGATAAAGTCTCAAAAAAGAAATCAGTATAACAAAATGTGTCAAGGCTTTACTGGAGAGATTAAATGTCCCCCCAGGAAGAAGAAAACTAAATTTAAGCTCTTGAAGGATTAGTAGTTCACCAAATGGAGATGGGTTTCAGCAAAGTTATGTAGATAATACCTAATGAAGTAAGGCATGGGTACACATTCTTCTTCAGGGTCCTTTCTTTCACTTTTTTCATGATTGTCTTCTTCAAAGGCAATTGCAATATATAGTGTTAAGAGAATCCAACTTCAAAGATAAAATTCATCAAAGTAGCAGGATACAAGAACAACATACAAAATTCAATAACTTTACTGTTTCCCAATAATGAATCTCCTGAAAAAGACATCAAGAGACAATTTCATTCACAACAGCCTAAAAATAATTGGGAATAAAATCTAATCAATGAGGCAAAAGTCTATAATGAAAGCTGTAGAATGCTGAAGAAAGAAATTGAAGAAGACTCTAGAAGATGGAAAAACCTACCATGTTCTTAAGACAGGCAGAATTATTTATGACCATTTGACATATTTGACAATATGACCATTGTCAAAATGGTCATATTATCAAATCTTATTTATATATTTAATGGAATCCACATAAAAATACCAATGGCATTCTTTACAGAAAATGAAAAAACAGTCTTAAAATTCATATGGAAAAACAAAAGATCCAGAATAGTCAAAGCTATTCTAAGCAATACAAGCAATGCTGGAGACATGACAATAATACTACCTGATCTCACATAATACTACATAACTATGGTAAGAATAAAAGTAGAGTATTAGCATAAAAGCAGATAAGAAGACCAAGGGAGCAGACTAATGACACAGAGAAAAACCCACACAAATTCCATCACCTGATCTGCAACACAGGTGTCCAAAATATAGGTTGGAGAAAAGATAGACTTTTAAACAAATGATGCTATGAAAAGAGGATATCTTTATGTAGAAGAATGAAGCTAGATCTCTATCTCTCATCCTGGACACAAATCAATTCACAGTGGATTCAAAGACCTAGGAATTAGACAAGAAATTTACTAAAATTTCTATAAGAAAACATATGGTCAACAATTTAATGTATTTGTGTAGGCACTCATTTCATTTAATAAGACTCCAAAAGCTCAAGAAATAAAATCAAGAATCAATAAATAGAAAAGCACCAAATTAAGGCTTCTGCCTAGCCAAGGAAACAATTAAGATACAAAATGGGAGAAAAACTTGGCCAGCTACTCTTTTTACAGGGATTGATAAATTGAATATATAAAGAACTCAAAAAACCAATAACTCACTCAATAAGTGGGTAAAAGATCTAGAGACATTTCCCCCCAAAAGGACAAATGGCTAATAAATATATGAAAAAAAAAGTTCAACATTCTTTGCAGTCAAGGAGATACAAATCAAGATTATACTGAGATTTCACCTCATGCCAGTCATAATGGCTACCATCAAGAATACAAATAATGATAGCTGCTTGTAAGGATGTGAGGGGCAAGGTACAATTGGAAGGCAGTGTAGAGCTTCCTCAAGAGACTAGGAACAGAACTTCCCTGTGACTCAGCTATCTCACTCTTTGTTATTTATCTAAAAGAATTAACATAAACATACTATAGTGATATAGGCACATCAGTTTTTATAGCAGTGCCATTCATGACAACCAAGTTATGGAACCAGCCTTGGTGCCCATCAGTAGATGAATGGATAAAGAAAATGTGGTACATATGCACAATAGAGTTCTACTTAGTCTTAAAGAAGAATAATATGATGGTATTTGGTGGTAAAAATGGATGGATCTGTAGAACATCATGCTAAACAAAATAACCAAACTCAGAAAGTGAAGGGTCAAGTGTTTTTACTCATATGCAGAAGCTAGAGAGAAAAAAGAAATTAAAAAATGGGATCTTGCAAAAATAGAAGGGAGAACAGTTTAGTGTTCTGTAGTTTTCATTGTAGAGGTCTTTCACCTCTTTTGATAGATTGATTCCCAAGGTAGGAAAAGGGAAAGAAGTGGGAAATAAAGTTGGCCAAATTATACTATGTGCATATGTGAATGTATTACAGTACATTTCAATTTTATATGTAACTATATTTTATAAATATATATTAAAGTAAATAAATAAATAAATGCAAGACCAATAGAGTGAAGGAGGGAATCAGGTAGAGAGGAGGGAAGCGAAGGGTATAGTACTGGGGATTGAAATGGAGAAAACTGTTATGTGCATTTATGAACATGTCAAAATGAACTCCATTGTTATATGTAACCATAATGCACGAAAGATAAAAATAATATATTTGAATTATCCAGATTAAATTCCCCAAGTAAAAGATTCAGACTGATTGAATGGATTTAAAAAACAAGACAAGTGTGTGTGGTAAAGACTTCCTCCCACTCTGTAAGCTTTCTCTCCATGTTATTGATTCAAACTTTTTGTTTGAATCCATCCCGTTTATTGATTCTTGTTTTTATTTCTTGCACTTCTTAAGGAGGTCTGGTCCTAAGCTGACATGATGAAGATTTGGGCCTACTTTTTCTTCTATTAGGTGCAGGATATCTGGCTTAATTCTTAGGTTCTTGATCCATTTTGAGTTGAGTTTTATGCAGGATGAGAGATAGGGATTTAATTTCATTTTGCTGCATATGGATTTCCAGTTTTCCCATCACCATTTGTTGAACAGGCTATCTGTACTCCAATGTATGTTTTGGCACCTTTGACTAGTATGAGAAAACTGTATTTATGTGGGTTTGTCTCTGTGTCTTCTATTCTGTACCATTGGTCTACATATCTGTTTTGATGCTGATGTCACACCATTTTTCTTACTACAGCTCCGTAGTATAATTTAACGTCTGGTATTGTGATGCCTCCTGCTTCGCTCTTCCTGCTAAGGATTGCTTTAGCTATTCTGGGTTTCTTATTCTTCCAGATGAATTTCATGATTGCTTGCTCTATTTCTGTAAGGTACATCATTGGGATATTAATTGGAATTGCATTGAATCTGTATAGCACTTTCGGTAGTATGACCATTTTGACAATATTAATTCTGCCTATCCAAGAACATGGGAGATCTTTCCATCTTCTAAGGTGTTCTTTAATTTCTTTCTTTAGTGTTCTGTAGTTTTCATTGTAGAGGTTTTTCACCTCTTTTGATAGATTGATTCCCATGGTTTTTTTTTTTTTTTCATAAATTTACATAGGGCAATGTTGTTTGATTCATTCTGTTATTTTTTCCCTTCCCCCCACCCCTCCCACCCCTCTTTTCCCTCTATACAGTCCTTCCTTCCTCCATTCTTACCACCCTCCTTATCCCTAACCCTAAACCTAACCCTAACCCTAACGCTAACCCCTCCTATCCCCATTATATGTCCTCATTCGCTTATCAGCGAGATCATTCATCCTTTAGTTTTTTGAGAATTTTTTTTTTGAGGCTATTGTGAATGGGATAATTTTCCTAATTTCTCTTTCAGAGGATTCATCACTTATGAATAGAAATGTATTAGATTTATGATTTAGATAATAGATTTATGATTAGATTTCTGCATTTAGATTTATTTATATCCTGCTACTTTGCTGAATTCATTTATTAGTTCTAGAAGTTTTTTGGTGGAATTTTTTAGATCCTCTAAATATAGAATCCTGTCATCAGCAAATAGTGATAGTTTGAGTTCTTCTTTTCCTATTCGTATCCTTTTAATTTCTTTAGTCTGTCTAATTTCTCTGACTAGAGTTTCAAGGACTCTGTTGAATAGAAGTAGTGAAAGAGGGCATCCCTGTCTAGCTCCAGTTTTTAGGGGGAATGCTTCAGTTTAGGACAATGGAGAAGTCAAAAGAGAAATCTACATTTTCTCTTTTATTAGAGAATTACACATAGTATCTGGGTTCATTTTGACAAGATCATACATACAAGTAATTTGATTTTAATACCCATCCCCACCTTTTTCTAATCTCCTTCCTCCTTCTATTCTTTCTCCTCAACTCCAATCTTCCTTTCACTCTTTATTTTTGATTGGTACTTTTCTACATATACATAAAGGTGAAATTCCCTTTGCACCTTTACATATGAGTGTAACATGATTTTGTTAAATTCTTTCCATATTTCTTCCCCTTTTCCTTCCTCCCTCCCTTTCATTCTCTTTCTACTCCACTGATCTTCCCTATATCTTTATGATATGAAATCCCCTCCCAACCACCTTTCCTTCATTGTGTTCTAGCTTCCACATATGAGAGAAAACATTCAATCTTTGGTTTTTCTGATTCTGGCTTATTTCACTCATGACTTTCTCCATTTCCATCTATTTACCAGCAAATGCCATTATTTCATTATTCTTCATGCTGAGTAAAACTCCATTGTGTATATATACCCTATTTTCTTGATCCATTCATATATTGACAGGCACAATTCACAGAGGCCTTGATAAACATTGTAGTGGATACATTGCTAACATATACCAATTTTAGTTCTTTAGGATAAATGCTGTGGAGTGGGATAGCTGGGTCATATTGTGGTTCCATTCCTAGTTTTTTGAGGAATCTCCACACTGCTTTCCAAGTGGTTGTACTAATTTGCAGTCCCACCAACAATGCATGTGTGTACCTTTTACCCCACATCCTCACCAGCATTTATTGTAACGAGTTCTTGTTAATTGCCATTCTAACTGGAGTGAGATGAAATAGTGTAGTTTTGATTTTCACTTCCCTGATTGCTAGAGATGTTGAACATTTTTTCACATATTTGTTGGTCATTTGTGTTTCTTCTTTTGATAAATTTCTGTTTAGTTGTTTTTCCCATTTATTGACTGGGCTATTTGTTTTCTGACATGGAGTTTTTTGAGTTCTTTAAGTATTCTGAATATTAATCTCCTGTCAGAGGAGTGGCTGATGATTTCTCCACATTTGATAGGGTCTTAACTCCCTTAAATGTTCCCTTTGCTGTGCATAAAATTTTCAATTTGATTGCATCCTACTTATTGATTCTTGGTTTTACTTCTTGAGCTTTAGGGGTTTTGTTGAGGAAGTCAGTGCCTACACCTACATGATGGAGTGTTGACCCTATGTTTCATTCTATCAATTTCAGTGTTTCTGGTCTAATTCCTAAGCTTTGCTCCATTTTGATTTGACTTTTTTGTAAGGTGAAAGACAGGAATCTAAATTCATTCCTCTATGTATGGATATCTGGTTTACCCAGCATCATTTATTAGAAAGGCTGTTTTTTCTCACACATATATTTTTGCACCTTTTTCAAATGTCAGATGGCTGTAAGTATGTGAGTGTGTCTGTGTGACTTCTATTCCATTCCACTGGTGGTCTTGTCTATTTTGATACCGATACAATGCTGTTTTTGCAACTGTAGGTCTGTAGTATAATTTGGGATCAGGTATCATGATGTCTCCTGAATTAGTTTTCTTGTTCAGAATTGCTTTGACTATTCTGGGTCTTTTATTCTTCCAATGGAATTTTAGAACTGTTTTTTCTAGTTATGTGAAGAATGTTTTGATGGAATTGCATTGAATATGTATATTCTTTTGGGTAGTATGGCATTTTAACTATATTAATTCTGCCTATGCAAGAACATGGGAGGTCTTTCCATCTTCTCAGGTCCTCTGCAATTTCTTTTATTTATTTATTTTTTTGCTTAATTTTTATTGTAAACAAATGGGGTATAACTTGTTTCTCTGGTTGTACATGAAGTAGAGGTGTACCATTTGTGTAATCATACATTTACATAGGGTAATGACGTTTGATTCATTCTGCTATTTTTCCTTTCCTCCACTCCTCCCACCCCTCTTTTTTCTCTATATAGTCCATCCTCCTCCATTCTTGTCTCCCTCCCACCCCCCATTATGTATCATCATCTGCTTATCAGCGAAATCATTCATCCTTTGGTTTTTTGGGGTTGGCTTATCTCACTTAGCATGATATTCTCCAACTTCATCCATTTGCCTGCAAATGCCATAATTTTATTCTTCTTTATGGCTGAGTAATATTCCATTGTATATATATATACCACTGTTTCTTTATCCATTCATCAATTGAAGGGCATCTAGGTTGGTTCCACAATCTGGCTATTGTGAATTGAGCCGCTATGAACATTGATGTGGCTGTATCTCTGTAGTATGCTGATTTTAAGTCCTTTGGGTATAGGCCAAGGAGTGGGATAGCTGGGTTAAATGGTGGGTCCATTCCAAGTTTTCTCAGGAATCTCAACACTGCTTTCCAGAGTGGCTGCACTAATTTGCAGCCCCACCAGCAATGTATGAGTGTACCTTTTTCCCCACATCCTCGCCAACACCTGTTGTTGCTTGTATTCTTGATAATCGCCATTCTAATTGGGGTGAGATGGAATCTTAGTGTAGTTTTGATTTGCATTTCTCTTATTACTAGAGATGTTGAATATTTTTCCATATATCTGTTGATTGCTTGTACATCTTCTTCTGTGAAGTGTCTGTTCATTTCCTTAGCCCATTTGTCGATTGGATTATTTGTATTCTTGGTGTAGAGTTTTTTGAGTTCTTTATAGATTCTGGAGATTAGTGCTCTATCTGAAGTATGAGTGGCAAAGATTTTCTCCCACTCTGTAGGCTCTCTCTTCACATTACTGATAGTTTCCTTTGCTGAGAGAAAGCTTTTTAGTTTGAATCTATCCGAGGTATTGATTCTTGCTTTTATTTCTTGTGCTATGGGAGTCCTGTTGAGGAAGTCTGGTCCTAAGCTGATATGTTGAAGATCTGGACCTACTTTTTCTTCTATAATCTGCAGGGTCTCTGATCTGATTCCGAGGTCCTTGATCCATTTTGAGTTTAGTTTCATGCATGGTGAGAGATATGGGTTTAGTTTCATTCTGTTGCATATGGATTTCCAGTTTTTCCCAGCACCATTTGTTCAACAGGCTGTCTTTTCTTCATTGCATGTTTTTGGCACCTTTCTCTAGAATGAGGAAACTGTATTTATTTGGGTTTTTCTCTGTCTCAATCTATTCTGTACCATTGATCTACCTGTCTATTTTGGTGCCAATACCATGCCATTTTTGATACTATTGCTTTGTAGTATAGTTGAAGTTCTGGTATTGCAACACCCCCTGCTTCACTTTTCCTTCTAAGGATTGCTTTAGCTATTCTGGGTCTCTTATTCCTCCAGATGAATTTCATGATTGTTTGCTGTATTTCTGTGAGGGACATCATTGGAATTTTGATTGGAATTGCATTGAATCTGTATAGCATTTGGTAGTATGGCAATTTTGACAATATTAATTCTGCCTATCTAAGAACTTGGGAGATCTTTCCATCTTCTAAGGTCTTCCTCAATTTCTTTCTTCAATGTTTTGTTATTTTCATTGTAGAGATCTTTCACCTCTTTTGTTAGATTGATTCCCAAGTATTTTTTTTTTTTTTGAGGCTATTGTGAATGGGGTAGTTTTCCTAACTTCTGTTTCTGGGGATTCATCACTTATGTATAAAAATGCATTGGATTTATGAGCATTGATCTTGTAACCTGCCACTTTACTGAATTCACTTATGAGTTCTAACAGTTTTCTGGTGGAATTTCCAGGTTCCTCTAAATATATAATCATGTCATCAGCGAACAGGGATAGTTTGAGTTCTTCTTTTCCTATTCGTATACCTTTAATTTCTTTGGTCTGCCTAATTGCTCTGGCTAGAGTTTCAGGGACAATGTTGAATAGAAGTGGTGAAAGAGGGCATCCCTGCCTTGTTCCAGTTTTTAGAGGGAATGCTTTCAGTTTATCACATTTAGAGTGATATTGGCCATGGGCTTAGCATAGATAGCCTTTACAATGTTAAGGAATGTTCCCACTATCCCTATTTTTTCTAGTGTTTTGAGCATGAAGGGGTGCTATAATTTATCAAATGCTTTTTTCTGCATCTATCAAAATAATCATGTGATTCTTGACTTTAAGTCTGTTGATATAGTGAATGACATTTATTGATTTCCAGATGTTGAACCAACCTTGCATCCCTGGGATAAAACCCACTTGATCACGGTGCACTATCTTTTTAATATGTTTTTGTATGCGATTTGCTAAAATTTTGTTGAGAATTTTTGCATCTATGTTCATTAGGGATATTGGTCTGAAATTTTCTTTCCTCAATGTGTCTCTGTCTGGTTTAGGTGTCAGGGTGATATTGGCTTCATAGAATGAATTTGGAGGGTTCCATCCTCTTCAATTTCATGGAATACTTTGAGGAGTATTGGAATGAGTTCTTCTTTAAAGGTTTTGTAGAACTTGACTGAGAATCCATCTGGTCCTAGACTTTTCTTTGTTGGTAGGCTTTTGAGAACTTCTATTTCATTACTTGAAATTGATGTATTTAAATTGTGTAAGTCCTCCTGATTCAGTTTGGGTGGATCATATTCTGTAGAAACCTGTTGATGTGTTCGAGATTTTCTATTTTGTTGGAGTATAGATTTTGAAAATAGCTTCTAATTATGTTCTGTTTTTTAATTGTGTCTGTTGTGATATTTCCTTGTTCATTCTGAATTTCAGTAATTTGAGTTTTCTCTCTCTTTGTTAGTGTGGCTAAGGGTTTATCAATTTTGTTTATTGTTTCAAAGAACCAACTTTTTATTTTGTCAATTTTTTCAATTGTTTCTTTTGCTTCAATTTAATTGATTTTAGCTCTGATTTTACCTGTTTCCTGTCTTCTACTACTTTTGGTGTTGATCTGTTCTTCTTTTTCTACGGCTTTGAGCTGTAGTGTTAGGTCATTTATTTGTTGATTTTTTTTCTTTTATTGAATGCTCTCCATGAAATAAATTTTCCTCTAAGTACTGCTTTCATAGTGTCCCAGGGATTTAGATATATTGTATTTGTTCTTGTTTACCTCTAAGAATTTTTTTATTTCCCCCCTGATGGCTTCTGTTATCCATTCCTCATTCAATAGTGTACTATTGAATCTCCAGGTGTTGGAGTAGATTCTGTTTTTTATTCTGCCATTTATTTCTAATTTCAATCCATTATGATCTGCTAGAATACAAGGTAATATCTCTATCTTCTTGTATTTGCTAACACTAGCTTTGTGGCATAGTATATGGTCTATTTTAGAGAAAGGTCCATGTGCTGCTGAGAAGAAAGTGTATTCACTCATTGTTGGATGGAATATTCTATGTATATCTGTTAAGTCTAAATTATCAATTGTGTTATTGAGATCTATGTTTCTTCATTCAACTTTTGTTCAGAAGATCTGTCCAGTGTTGAGTTGTGTTAAAGTCACCTAGTATTTTTGTGTTGTGGTCTATTTGATTCCTGGAATCAAGAAGGATTTGTTTGATGTACATGGATGAGCCATTGTTTGGGGCATAGATATTTGTGATTGTTATGTCTTTCTGAATTATGCTTCCCTTAAGCAGCATGAAATGTCCTTCTTTATCCCTTCTGACTAACTTTGGCTTGAGGTCCACTTTATCTGAAATGAGGATGGATACTCCAGCTTTTTTGCTGAGTCCATGTGCATGGTATGTTTTTTTCCATCGTTTCAACTCTAGTCTGTGGTTATCTCTTTCTATGAGATGAGTCTCTTGAAGGCAGAATATTGTTGGGTCTTCCTTTTTAATCCAATCTGCCAGTCTATGTCTTTTGATTGATGAGTTGAGGCCTTTAACATTCAATTTTATTTTTTTCCCTTTTTTTTATTAAAAATCATAAATTTACATAGGGCAATGTTGTTTGATTCATATTTTTTCCCTTCTCCCACCCCTCTCACCCCTCTTTTTCCCTCTATACAGTCCTTCCTTCCTCCATTCTTACCACCCTCCTTATCCCTAACCTAAACCTAACCCTAACCCTAACGCTTACCCCTCCTACCCCCCATTATATGTCCTCATCCGCTTATCAGTGAGATCATTGGTCCTTTAGTTTTTTGAGATTGGCTTATCTCACTTAGCATGATATCCTCCAATTTCATCCATTTGCCTGCAAATGCTATAATTTTATCATTCTTCATGGCGGAGTAATATTCCATTGTATATATTTGCCACAGTTTCTTTATCCATTCATCAACTGAAGGGCATCTAGGTTGCAATGTTATTATTGAGATATGATTTGTATTCCTGGTCATTTGGCTTATTTTTGTTTTTTAACATGACTTGGTTTCTCCTTTATTTGATCATTTCTTTAGGGTTGTTACTCCCTTTGCTGATTTACATCGGTTTTTCATCTCTTCCTCATGGAATATTTTGTTGAGAATGTTCTGTAATGCCAGCTTTCTATTTGTGAATTCTTTTAGCTTTTGTTTATCATGGAAGGATTTTATTTTGTTGTCAAATCTGAAGGTAAGTTTTGCTTGGTTGGCATCCATTTTCTTTCAGAGCTTGAAAAATGTTGTTCCCGGCCCTTCTAGCTTTTAGGGTCTGGGTTGAAAAATCTGCTGATATCTGTATTGGTTTTCCCCTGCATGTAATTTGATTTTTTTCTCTCACAGTCTTTAAAATTCTGTCTTTATTTTGTATGTTAGGTATTTTCATAATAATGTGCCTTGGTGTGGGTCTGTTGTAATTTTGTATATTTGGAGTCCTATAAACCTCTTGTACTTGGTTTTCCATTTCATTCTTCAGATTTGGGAAATTTTCTGATATTATTTCATTGAATAGATTATTCATTCCTTTGGTTTGTTTCTCTAAGCCTTCCTCAGTCCCAATAATTCTTAAATTTGGCCTTTTCATGATATCCTATAATTTATGATATCCCAGATTCTGTTCATGATTTCTTACCATCTTCTCTGTTTGGTCAACTTTGTTTTCAATATTAAATATTTTGTCTTCAATGTCTGAGGTTCTGTCTTCCAGGTATTTTATCCTATTGGTTATGTTTTCTATGGAGTTTTTAATTTGGTTTATTGTTTTCTACATTTCAAGAATTTTTTTTTTTCAGAATCTCCATCTCTTTATTGAAATGATCTTTTGCTTCCTGCATTTGCTCTTTTAACTGTTGATTGGTGCGATCATTCAAAGCCTGTATTTGCTCTCTCATCATTTGCTTCTCTGACATTTTAATTATGTACACTCTGAACTCCCTTTCTGACATTTCTTCTGCCACGCTGTCATTGGATTTTATTGATGTAGCATCTAGGTTTGTTTGGGACATTTTCATCCCTTGTTTTCTCATATTGCTTGGGTATCTTCCCCTCTTGTAGTGAAAATCTGAGATATTGCAGTTTTCCCCCTATTGACTTACAGTGTCCCTGTAGGTTACCAAGAACTCACCTCCTAGCCTTCAGTAGCCTGAAGTCTTGGAGGAACTTGATAATGCAGTGTCAACAAAGGAAGCTGCCCCTATAGGAGTGGTGGCCTCCAGGTGGGGTATATTCCCTGCTAGTGGGCAGAGGTGCCTCCACCTGTTGACTGATGATCAGCTGAAGGGGCACTAGGCGGCAGGCTGGGGCCTGGGTGGCTGGGCTTGGGTCTTTGGCTCTACCTCTCCAGTGGGGGAAGTCTCCCTGGGCAGCTCTCCTACGCAAAGTTCCCCGGTGTCCAGATCTACCACCTGGGCAGGGAAGACTCGCCCTCTGGGGAAGACTCACCTGGCAGGGAAGCCTCGCCGGGCAGCTCTCCTACATGAAGTTCCTGGCTGATTGGATCCACCCCCCAGGTGGGGGAAGTCTTGCTTGGCAGCTCTCCTCTGCGAAGTTCCCTGCCATCTGAATCTACTGCCCGGGCAGGGGAGTCTTGTCCAGCGAGAAAACTCACCTGACGGCTCTGAGCTAATCCCAAGACTCTCAATACCTCCTCTTCTTGAATCCTGAGTCTCTGGAGTGTCCTCACACGTCTGGCATTGGCCAGGGAAAGGGTTTCTGTCAGAGGGATGGGCTGGCTCTAGGTTAATGACTAAGAAACCTATTTAATAGAAAACTACAGGAGACAATCTGTCTTTTGAATCAGAGGGGGCATGACTGATTGAGCCATGCTAAGGTCTACTTCTAACAAGAAATGGAGCCTGCCTTTGGTTTATTTATAGTGTTACCAATAAAAAGTGGGACCCATAGGAGCTTCTTCTCTTCAATTTCTTTCTTCAATGTTCTATAGTTTTGATTATAGAGATCTTTCACCTCCTTGGTTAGATTAATTCCCAGGTATTTTATTTTATTTTTTGAGGTTATCATGGCTGGGATGGTTTTCCTGATTTCTGTCTCAGATGATTTGCTTCTGCTGGAATTTTTTGGGGTCTTCTAAATATGGGATCATGTCATCAGCCAACAATGATAATTTGACTCCTTTTCCAATTTCATCCCTTAAGCTTCCTTTTCTTGGCTGATAACTCTGGCTAGTTTCAAGAACTATGTTGAATAGAAGTGCTGAGAGTGGACATTCTTGCCTTGTTTCTGATTTTAGAGGAAAAACTTCCAGTTTTTCTCCATTCAGCCATGATGTTGGCTTTGGGTTTGTCATATGTAGGTCTTATAATGTTGAGGTAAGTTTCTTCTGTTACTAGTTTCTTTAGTGTTTTTAACATGAATGTTGCTGCATTTTTTCAAAGGACTTTTCTGCATCTGTTGAGATGATCATATAATTCTTGTTAATTCTATTTAAGTGATGAACTACATTTATTAAATTGCACATATTGAACCAAACTTGTAAATCTGGGATAAAACCCACTTGATCATGGTTATTTTATTCTCAATATGTTTTTGATTGTGGTTTGCTAATATTTTATTAAGGATTTTTGCATCTAATTTCATTAGGGATATTGGTTTATAGTTTTCTTTCAAAAATTTGTCTTTGGTTTTGATATCAGGGTTATAGTGGCTTCATAGAATGTGTTTGTAAGTGTGCTTTCCCTTTCAATTTCAGGGAATAATTTGAGAAAGTTTGGGATTATCTTCTTTAAAGGTGTGGTAGAACTCAGCTGAGAATCTTTTGGAAGAAATCTTAGTTCTTGGCTGGCAGCAGTGAACGTGTCAAATGTGTAAACCGGCAGGGAGGAGCGTTCCAATTTGACCACCTAGGAAAGTACTCAACTCCCCCAAATTGACTCAGTGTTACCAAGGGAACCTGTATAGGAACCTGGTGGTCTGATCCCCCATGGCATATTGTGATTGGAAAAGAAACCTGTAAAATGTATAGATGTTCCCACAATAAACAAGTTTGCAAGCTGCTCACCACAAGCTTGCTTCCACCCAACTCTTGGAGTCTGGATCTTGACTCCGCACCACTTATCCCACGTATGAGCTAGCCCAGCACAAGAGAAGCTACAAGAATCCATCTGATTTTGGGCTTTTCTCTATCGATAACCTTTTAATTATAGTTTCAATTTCATTACTTGGTCTTGGTGGGTTTACATTCTCTATGTATTCCTGGTTCAATTGAGGCAGGTCATATGTGTTTAGATATTTGTCAATGGCTTCTACTTTTTGCAGTTTATTGGAGTATACATTTTTAAGATAATTTCTAATTATTCTCTTTATTTCAGAAATGTCTGATGATATCTCCTTTTTCATCTCCAGTTTTATTGATTTGGGTCTTTTCTTTCTTTCTTTTGGTTAGTTTGGATAAGGGTTTCAAAGAATCAACTCTTTGTTGCATTTATCCTATGTATTGGTATTTTATTCTCAAGTCCATTAATTTTGTTTCTGATTTTAATTATTTCTTATCTCCTACAGATTTTGGGGTTAGTTTTTTTTTTCCTTTTTCAAAGGCTTTGAGATGGAGTATAAACTTTTTATTTGAGATCTCTCTATTTTTTTTATTTTTATTTTTTTGCAGTGCTGGGGATTGAACCTAGGGCCTTGTGCATGCAAGGCAAGCACTCTACCAACTAGCTATCTCCCCAGCCCTCTATTTTTTTAATGTAGCAACTCAATACAATAATTTCTCTTCTTAGGACTACTTTCATGCTGCCCAGATTTTTTATTTATTTTAAATGATTTATTTATTTTAATTAAAAATCATAAATTTACATAGGGCAATATTGTTTGATTCATTCTGTTATTTTTTCCCTTCCCCCGCACCCCTCCCACCCCTCCTTTCCCTCTATACAGTGCTTCCTTTCTCCATTCTTACCACCCTCCTTATCCCTAACCCTAAACCAAACCCTAACCCTAACGCTAACCCCTCATACCCCTTCATTCCAAGCTTCTGAGGAATCTCCATACTGCTTTCCAGAGTGGCTGCACTAATTTGCAACCCCACCAGCAATGTATGAGTGTACCTTTCTCCCCACATCCTTGCCAACACCTATTATTGCTTGTGTTCTTGATAATTGCCATTCTAATTGGAGTGAGATGAAATCTTAGGGTAGTTTTGATTTGCATTTCTCTTATTACTAGAGATGTTGAACATTTTTTCATATATCTATTGATTGCTTGTACATCTTCTTCTGTGAAGTGTCTGTTCATTTCCTTAGCCCAATTGTCGATTGGATTATTTTATTCTTCATGTAGAGTTTTTGAGTTCCTTATAGATTCTGGAAATTAACGCTCTATCTGAAGTATGAGTGGCAAAGATATTCTCCCACTCTGTAGGCTCTCTCTTCACATTACTGATAGTTTCCTTTGCTGAGAGAAAGCTTTTTAGTTTGAATCTATCCGAGTTATTGATTCTTGCTTTTATTTCTTGTGCTATGGGAGTCCTGTTAAGGAAGTCTGGTCCTAAGCCGACATGTTGAAGATCTGGACCCACTTTTTCTTCTGTATTCTGCAGGGTCTCTGGTCTGATTCTGAGGTCCTTAATCCATTTTGAGTTTAGTTTCATGCATGGTGAGAGATATGGGTTTAGTTTCATTTTGTTGCATATGGATTTCCAATTCTCCCAGCACCTTTTGTTGAAGAGGCTATCTTTTCTCCATTGCATATTTTTGGCACCTTTATCTAGTATGAGAAAATTGTATTTATTTGGGTTTGTGTCCATGTCCTCTATTCTGTACCATTGATCTACCTTTCTATTTTAGTACCAATACCATGCTGTTTTTGTTACTATTGCTTTGTAGTAGAGTTGAAGATCTGGTATTGCGATAACCCCTGTTTCATTCTTCCTGCTAAGGATTGCTTTAGCTATTCTGGGTTTCTTATTCTTCCAGATGAATTTCATAATTGCTTGCTCTATTTCTGTAAGGTACATCATTGGGATTTTAATTGGAATTGCATTGAATCTGTATAGCACTTTAGGTAGTATGTCCATTTTGACAATATTAATTCTTCCTATCCAAGAACATGGGAGATCTTTCCATCTTCTAATGTTTTCTTTAATTTCTTTCTTTAGTGTTCTGTAGTTCTCATTGTAGAGGTCTTTCACCTCTTTTGTGAGATTCATTCCCAAGTATTTTATTTTTTTCAAGGCTCTTGTGAATAGGGTAGTTTTCCTAATTATTCTTTCCAAAGATTCATCACTTATGTATAAAAATGCATTAGATTTATGTGCATTGATCTTATATCCCGCTACTTTACTGACTTCACTTATGAGTTCTAAACGTTTTCTGGTGGAATTTCTAGGTTCCTCTAAGTATATAATCATATCATCAGCAAATAGGGATAGTTTGAGTTCCTTTTTTCCAATTCGTATCCCTTTAATTTTTTGGTTTGTCTAATTGCTCTGGCTAGAGTCTGAAGAACGGTATTGAATAGAAGTGGTGAAAGAGGGCATCCCTGCCTTGTTCCAGTTTTTAGGGGGAATGCTTTCAGTTTTTCACCATTTAGAATGATATTAGCCATGGGCTTAGCATAGATGGCCTTTACAATGTTAGGGAATGTTCCCACTACCCCAATTTTCTCTAGTGTTTTGAGCATGAAGGGATGCTGTATTTTATCGAATGCTTTTTCTGCATCTATTGAAATAATCATGTGATTCTTAACTTTTAGTCTATTGATATGGTGAATGACATTTATTGATTTCTTGATGTTGAACCAACCTTGCATCCCTGGGATAAAACCCACTTGATCGTGGTGCACTATCTTTTTAATATATTTTTGTATGCGATTTGCTAAAATTTTGTTGAGAATTTTTGCATCGATGTTCATTAAGGATATTGGTCTGAAATTTTCTTTCCTTGATGTGTCTCTGTCTGGTTTATTTTATGGAATACTTTGAGAAGTATTGGAATGAGCTCTTCTTAAGGGTTTTGTAGAACTCGGCTGAGAACCCATCTGGTCCCGGACTTTTCTTTGTTGGTAGACTTTTGATGACCTCTTCTATTTCATTGCTTGAAATTGATTTATTTAAGTTGTGTATGTCCTCCTCGTTCAGTTTAGGTAATTCATATGTCTCTAGAAACTTGTCGATGTCTTTGAGGTTTTCTGTTTCGTTGGAGTATAGATTTTCAAAATAGCTTTCAATTATGTTTTGTATTTCACTCGTGTCTGTTGTGATATTTCCTTGTTCATTCCAAATTTTGCTAATTTGAGTTTTCTCTCTCTTTCTCTTTGTTAGTGTGGCTAAGGGTTTATCAATTTTGTTTATTTTTTCAAACAACCAACTATTTATTTTGTTAATTTTTCCGATTGTTTCTTTTGTTTCAATTTCGTTGATTTCGGCTCTGATTTTAACTCTTTCCTGTCTTCTACTACTTTTGGTGTTGGTCTGCTCTTCTTTTTCTAGGGCTTTGAGCTGTAGTGTTAAGTTGTTTATTTGTTGATTTCTACTTCTTTCATTGAATGTGCCCCATGAAATAAACCTTCCTCTAAGTACTGCTTTCATAGTGTCCCAGAGATTTTGATATGATGTGTCTTTGTTCTCGTTTACTTCTAAGAATTTTTTTATTTTCCTCCTGATGTCTTCTGTTATCCATTCATCATATGATAGCATATTATTTAATCTCCAGGTATTGGAGAAGTTTCTGTTTTTTATTCTGTCATTTATTTCTAATTTCAATCCATTATGATCTGATAGAGTACAAGGTAGTATCTCTATCTTCTTGTATTTGCTAACAGTAGCTTTGTGGCATAAGACATGGTCTATTTTAGAGAAGGATCCATGTGCTGCTGAGAAGAAAGTGTATTCTCTCTTTGTTGGATGGTATATTCTATATAAGTCGGTTAATTCTAAATTGTTCATTGTGTTATTGAGCTGTATGGTTTCTTTATTCAATTTTTGTTTGGATGATCTATCCAGTGGTGAGAGAGGTGTGTTAAAATCGCCTAGTATTATTGTGTTGTGGTCTATTTGATTTCTGGAATTGAGAAGGATTTGTTTGACGTACATGGATGAACCACTGTTGGGGCATAGATATTTATGATTGTTATGTCTTGCTGATTTATACTTCCCTTAAGCAGTATGTAATGTCCTTCTTTATCTTCTTTATCTGACTAGTTTTGGCTTGAAGTCCACATTATCTGAAATGAGGATGGATACCTCCAGCTTTTTTGCTGTGTCCGTGTGCATTGTATGTTTTTTCCATTCTTTCACCTTTAGTCTATGGGTATCTCTTTCTATGAGATGAGTCTCTTGCAGGCAGCAAATTGTTGGATTTTTCTTTTTAATCCATTCTGCCAGTCTATGTCTTTTGATTGATGAGTCAGGCCATTAACATTCAGGGTTATTATTGTGATATGATTTGTATTCCCAGTCATTTGACTCATTTTTGTTTTTTTGACATGATTTGGTTTCCCCTGTATTTGGCTATTCCTTTAGGCTAGTTCCTCCCGTTGCTGATTTGCATCGTTGTTTTTCATCTCTTCCTCATGGAATATTTTGCTGAGAATGTTCTGTATGCTGGCTTTCTTTTTATAAATTCCTTTAGCTTTTGTTTATCATGGAAGGATCTTATCTCATTTTCAAATCTGAAAGTAAGTTTTGCTGGGTATAAGATTCTTGGTTGGCATCCATTTTCTTTCAGGGCTTGGTAAATGTTGTTCCAGGGCCTTCTAGCTTTTAGGGTCTGGATTGAAAAATCTGCTGATATTCTTATTGGTTTCCCCCTGAATGTAATCTGATTCTTTTCTCTTGCGGCCTTTAAAATTCTGTCTTTATTTTGTATGTTAGGTATTTTCATAATAATGTGCCTTGGTGTAGGTCTGTTGTAATTTTGTATATTTGGAGTTCTATAAGCCTGTTGTACTTGGTTTTCCATTTCATTCTTCAGATTTGGGAAATTTTCTGATACTATGTCATTGAATAGATTGTTCATTCCTTTGGTTTGTTTCTCTAAGCCTTCCTCAATCCCAATAATTCTTAAATTTGGCCTCTTCATGATATCTCATAATTCTTGTAGATTCTGTTCATGATTTCTTACCATCTTTTCTGTTTGTTCAACCTTGTTTTCAAGATTATATAGTTTGTCTTCAATATCTGAGGTTCTGTCTTCCAGGTGTTCTATCCTATTGGTTATGCTTTCTATGGAGTTCTTAATTTGATTTATTGTTTCCTTCATTTCAAGGATTTCTGTTTGTTTTTTTTTTTTTTTTCAGTATCTCTAACTCTTTATTGAAATGCTCTTTTGCTTCCCGTATTTGCTCTTTTAACTGTTGATTGGTGCGGTCATTTAATGCCTGCATTTGCTCTTTCATCTCCTAGTTTGCTTCCCTGATTGTTTTAATTATGTACACTCTGAATTCCCTTTCTGACATTTCTTCTGCTGTGCTGTCATTAGGTTTTATTGATATAGTATCTAGGTTTGTTTGGGACATTTTCTTCCCTTGTTTTCTCATATTGGTCAGATGTCAGTGGGACTCTGAGATATTGCAGAATTCTTCTATTGGCTTATAGTGTCCTTGTAGATTTCCAGTGTATCAACTACCAGCCTTCAGTAGCCTGAAGTCTTGGAGTAACTTGATAATGCAGTGCTTCCAAACAAAGATCGCTGCCCCTAAAACGCTACTGGTTCCAGGGAGAGAGACCTGGAGAGGTCTCTGGCTGCCCTACCCTGGTCCCAGAGGCTGCTTGTGGGTCGGAGGTCTCTGCTGGCTTGGAGAATTGTGGCTGGCTCTGTGTAAAAAGGCTCTCACTGGGCGGTCTGCTCCGAGAAGCTAGCCTAGAAAGGCGCTTCCTGCTGGAGGGAGCCGGGCTACTTGGGGAAGTCCCTGGCTGCCCTGGCCTGGTCTCTGAAGCAACCTGCGGGCAGGCCGAAGCTGGCCATGGGGCGGGTCGAAGCTGGCCGTGCGCTGGTTCTGTGCAGAAAGGCTCTCACTGGGGGGCCTGCTCTGCAAAGCTGGAGAATCTGGTCCTTGGGAGGAGCCCACTGCCAGAGTGCTCAGGGCTGCCTTGGGGAGACTCTATCTGCCCTGTCCTACTCTAGTAAGCTACCTGAATTCCGTCCTGCCGCCCAGCTGAGCTTCACTGGGTGGGGGAGACTCACCCCGTGGTTCTATTTTAGTCCGAGTCTCTCAATGCTTCCCCTTTTTGAATCCTGGGTTCTGGAGCGACTGGAGATGCAGTCACCCTCTAGTCCGCCATCTTGGATCGCCCCCGTTGCTTGTATTCTTGATAACTGCCATTATGACAGGAGTGATATGAAATCTTAGTGTAGTTTTTATTTGCATTTCTCTAATTGCTAGAGATTTGAACATTTTTTCATAAATTTGTTGATTGATTGAATTTCTTCTTCTATGAAGTGTCTGTTCAGTTTCTTAGCCCATTTATTGATTGGGTGATTTGTTTGTTTTGGTGTTACATTTTTTGAGTTCTTTATATATCCTGGAGATTAATGCTCTATCTGAGCTGCATGTGGTAAAGATTTTCTCCCATTCTTCACATCATTGATTATTTCCCTTGCTGTGAAGAATTTTTTGAACTTGATTCCATCACATTTGTTGATTTTTTTTATGTGTGTGCCACCATGCCTGACTTAAAATAACTTTATTTTAAATATTTTTTAATGTGTTGCTGAGAATCGAACACAATGCCTTACACATGCTAGACAAGCACTCTACCACTGAGCCACAGTCCAAGCCCCCATTTATTGGTCTTGATTTTACTTCTTGTCCTTTAGGGATCTTGTTAAGGAAGTCAGTTCCTAAGCTAATGTGATGGAGATTTGAGCCTGGATTTTCTTCTATTAGGTGCAGGGATCTCTATTCTATTGCCTAAGTCCATGATCCACTTTGGGTTGAGTTTTGTGCAGGGTATTTCATACTGCTTAAGGGAATTAGACAACAAGACATAACAATCATAAATATTTATGATGCCCGAAATGGAATATCCATGTACATGAAGCAAACACTTCTCCATTTCAAGAATCAAATAGACCACAACACAATAATCCTGGTTGGCTTTAACACACCTCTCTCACTACTGGATAGATCCTCAAAAAAAAATAGAATTAAATAATACAATCAATAATTAATAATTTAGACAACAGACATATATAGAATATTTCATCCATCAATGAACAAAAACACTTTCTTAGGAACACATAGATCCTTCTCTAAAATTGACCATATCTTATGCCATAAAACAACTCTTATCAAATATAAAAAATAGATATAATGTACTGTATTCTATCAGATCATAATAGAATGAAATTAGAAATCATTGATACAATAATAAAACAAGCTACTCTAACACTTGGAGACTAAATAATATGCTATTGAATGAGGAATGGATAGTAGAAGAAATCAGGGATGACATAAAAAACTTAGAGGTAAATGAAAATAGCAATACAGCATATAAAAATCTCTGGGACACTATGAAGGCAGTACTAAGAGGAAAGTTCATGGCACTGAGCTTATTCATTAAAAGAAAAGAAAGTCAATGAATAAATGACCTACTATTACATCTCAAAGTCCTAGACAAAGAACAAATCAATACCCAAAGCAGTAGAAGACAGGAAATAATTAAAACCAGAGGTAAAATGAATGAAGTTGAAACAAAAGAAACAATTCAAAAAATTGACAAAACAAAAAGTTGGTTCTATGAAAAAATAAATAAAATTGATAAACCCTTAACTGAGCTAACAAAGAGAAAGAGAGGGAGAACTCAAATTACTAAAATTCATGATGAAAAAGAAAATATCACAATGGACACTACTGACATACAGAAGATAATTAAAAAGTTTTTTGAATATTTATACTCTAATAAAATAGAAAATCTTCAAGATAATTGCCATGACCAATGCAACCAAACTCTTGGGTCCAGCAAGGGGCAAAGAGGGATTGGAATATAAAAATTCACACACACAGATTTTGAAGATTAAGCAAGGATCAGTTGGAGTTCTGCTCTCTGATGGAGATGCAGATCTAAAGAGTTACACCAGCAATCTTTATTTATATATGTCTCATTATCAGGTAAAGACTATGCAACCATTATTCTTTGTGGCCAGGAAAGTTACAGAAACTGGGACATCCTATGTAGTTTTTCTGTAGTTGCAATCCACAGTTGCAAAGTGCAATGTTAGGAGCTTTGTGTAGCTCTCAAGAAAGTCCAGGAACTGGAGAATCAGAGCTGGTGAAACGTTGTGGTTGTCTAGCATAAGAGTTCCTTCCTTCCCAGGACCTGAGTGCCTGAGATCAAAGTCAGAGCTGATAGAACTCTTGCACAGAGCCTCCTCATGCAGGGCATTGCCACAGCAGCTAAGCATCCTATGCCCTTGCACAGAAACATTCCCAGGCACTGGGCATGCCAAGACCATGAGGTCATCAGAGACAGCCCCAATTTCAGTCACTGCTCTCCCATCCTTTATTACTGCTCTCCACAGATATTGACAAATTTCAAGAGATGTATAACCTACACAAACTGAATCAGGAGGACATACACAATTTGAGCAGATCAATTTCAAGAAATGAAATAGAAGACACCATCAAAAGCCTACAAACAAAGAAAAGCCCAGGGTCAGATGGATTCTCAGCTGAGTTCTACAAGACCTTCAAAGAAGAATTAAAATGAATACTCCTCGAATTATTCCATGAAATAGAAAATGAGGGTACCCTTCCAAACTTATTCTATGAAACTAGTTTCACCCTGATACCAAAACTAGACAAAGACACATCAAGGACAGAAAAATTCAGACCAATATCCCTGATGAATATAGATGTGAAAATTCTCAATGAAATTATGGCAAATTGCATACAAAAACATATTAAAAAGATAGTGTACCATGTTCAAGTGGGGTTCACCCCTGTAATGCAAGGTTGGGTCAACATATGAAAATCAATAAACATAATTCATCACATCAATAGACTTAAAGACTAGAATCATATGATCATCTCAATAGATGCAGAAAAAGCATTTGACAAAATACAGCACCCCTTTGTGTTCAAAACACTGGAAAAACTAGGGATAGTTAGAAATATTACCTCAACATTATAAAAGCTATATATGCTAAACCCAAGGCCAACATCATTCTAACTGGAGAAAAATGGAAGGCATTCCCTGTAAGATGTGGAACAAGGTTGCACTCTTTCACCACTTTTATTCAACATAGTCCTTGAAACTCTAGTCAGAGCAATTAGATAGAAGAAAGAAATTAAAGGAATATGAATAGCAAAAGAAGAATTCTAACTATCACTATCTGCTGATGACATGATTCTATATTTAGAAGATCCAAAGAATTCCATCAGAAAACTTCTGGAACTAATCAAAGAATTCAACAAAGTAGCAGGATATAAAATTAACACTCATAGATCAAATGCATTTCTATACATCAGTGATGAATCCACTGAAAGAAAAATGAGGAAAACCATCACATTCACAATAGCCTCAAAAAAGCAAATTACTTGGGAATCAATCTAACTAAAGAGGCAAAAGAACTCTACAATGAAAATTACAGAACTCTAAAGAAAGAAATTGAAGAAGACATTAGAAGATGGAAAGATCTCCCATACTCTTGGATAAGCAGAATTAACATTGTCAAAATGGTCAGACTACCAAAAGTATCATACTGATTTATTGCAATTCCTATTAAAATCTCAATGACATTCTTCATAGAAATAGAAAAAGTAATCATGAAATTCATTTGGAAAAATAAGAGATCCAGAATAGCCAAAGTAATCCTGAGCAAGAAAAGTGAAGCAGGAGGTAGTATAGTTTACCAGACCTTAAACTATACTACAGAGCAATAGTAACAAAAATGGTATGGTATTGGCACAAAAACAGACATGAAGACCAATTGTACAGAATAGAAGACCCAGAGACAAACCCACACAAATACAGTTATCTCATACTAGACAAAGGTATAAAAAACATAGCTTTTACAATATTATTTACCTACATAAAATTTACATGGATTTTTGATATAGATATATATTAATTGTTTTAAATTATTAGAATATATAGGACATAAAGTTGACAATGTAATCATTGGATTTTTGTATAATCTGGTGACTTTAATCAAATCTGGAATGTTTTCCAAGCATGACCACTATCTATTTCCAAACCCTTTTTATCATCCCAAAGAGAAATTTTGTAATCAATAGGCAATGTTCCCTTATTTACTCTTCACCCAGTTCATATTAACTCAATCTGTTTTCTCAGTATATTTTCTGTCTCCCTGAATTTATTTACTACTCTAAGTGGAATCATGTGATAGTTGTCCTTCTGTGTCTGGCTTATTTTGCTTAGTCATCCATGCTGTAGCATGTATCGGAACTTCATTCCTTTCTGTGATTGAATATTATTCCATTGTAAGTATGTACCACATTTTGTGTACCCATCCATCTGTTGATAGGCACTGGGTTCTTTCTACCTTATGCCTCTTGTGAATAATGTTGTACTCGGCATCACAGATAACCTGTTTGAGTCCCTGCTTTTAGTTCCTTTGGATCTAAACCTAGGAGTGGAATTTCTGTATCTTTTTGCCATTTTATCTTTTAGAGGAACCAACACCGTGCTTTCCAAATTGTGCCATTATAGGTATACTGCTTTTAGTCACACTATATTACCTTCCTATGTTTCCACATTTTGTTTGACATCTGTTATTTTCCATTAAAAAGTTGTTACAGCCACTGTAAGGAGTACCTCGTTGTGGTCTTGATTTTTTTCTTTTCCCTAAGAACTAGAGATGTTGGACCTCTTTTCATGTCTTGCTTATTGACATTCACATATTTTCTTTGTGGAAGTGTCCACCCTAAAATCTTTTACTCATTTATTCCTTGGGTGGTTGTATTTTTGTTATTAAGTATAGGAGTTCTTTATGTATTTTCATTTGATCTGGGAACATTTTCTGTCATTCAGTGGGTGCTCTTTCAACTCTTCTATCCAGTCTTTGTTTCTTTGTGTATATGGTATCAGCACAGGTCCAACTCTTTTATATGTGGGCTTTCAGTTTTTTCCTTCTTGCTCACTTTTCCATCTCTTAGGTCAGTGTTAGGCTTTCCCCTCCCCATCCTCTGGGATGGAGATATTGAGATTTTCCTCATGTGGTTTTAGGATTTTCTCACCCACAGGACAGGGGGCGGTACATAATTGAAATGTGTTGCCTCACTGTCAGGCGTCTATCATCCACCATTTGCCTGCCTCTCGCCTTTCCATCGCCTACCTTACACCTATCCATCACCCAGCTCGAGGTTCACCTCCCGATTGTCTGACAGCTGCCAGCAGACTGACCGCAGACCGCCAGAGGAGAACCAGCTACCTGCTGCTGCTTGGAAGTTCACTGTTACAGTACCTGCAGGTTTGATTAAACGTGGCTGCCGCCATTTTGAGACAACAGCCAGGCCCTGTAAGACCCCTGGCCGGACTGACTGAGCCCCGTCTCCAGGATCCCTCAGCCCAACCGATCGCTCCCTACCTCTGGGGCCCTCACATCAACTGACTGCTCCCTGCCTCCAGGACCTCCAGACCAACTGACTGTGCCCTATCACCGGGAACCCAGACTGACTGATTGCACCCAGCCTCCTGGATCCCACAACCACACCAAACACACCCCACCTCCAGGACCACTGCCGGACCAACTGCATCCCGTCTCCAGGACCTCCAGTTGAACATGTCCACCCCTGAGCTGCAACTCCCCATTTGCCAACACATTTGGAAGCCAGAGCAGCCATCTTGGATAATCCTGGAAGCCGTAGCTCTGATCTTCGGGTGGGGCAAGTCCCATCCTGAGACGCCTGCTGGAGGCTTGAAGCTCATTGTCAGGTACCTCTCATGCATCAGGCTACTGAACACTGGGAGGTTTCATTAGTATATGACTGTTAATACAGTAGATTTTCTTTTTTCTCCTTTTTAAAAAAAATATTTAAGTTTTTATTTCTTTACGTTTCTTGCTTTCTTTTCCTTCTGTTTACCTGTTCCCTCAGAGTCGCTTTCTCCCTGATTTACATGCTAACATCTGATTTCTTTTGATTACACTCTCACCCTTTCTATTTTCTAGAACTTCTGAATATTCTTTTATTATCCCATTAACAGCCATATTCTTCATCCCTCTGCATCCTCTTTGTCCTCCATCAGAAACTGCAGACATTATTGTAAACCTGTTTGTTTTACCGAAGATAACATTTGACCTCATTTTGTTTATTATGCCAATTTTGTTATCCCCATAGGGGTTATTTGGTCTAGGATTGCACAGTGTCTGATTTGGGCACTGCTAATATTGATCTCCCCTTAAAGAAAGGGTTTTGGAAACCTATAGGGCCACTATAAGCCTATAGGGGGAAATCTGCAATACCCCAGATCTGCAGTGCTAGAGGGGAAGATACATGAAGAACATGAAAAAACAAGGGAAGAAAATGATCCAAACAAATCTAGATTCTATAGTAATAGAATCCAATGACAGTATGTTAGAAGAAATGTCAGAAAAGGACTTCAGATTATACATGATTAAGATGATTCACGAAGCAAATGATGAGATAAGAGAGCAAACGCAGGCAATGAATGATAATACCAATAAGCTGAAAGATCACCTGCAGAAAGCAAAAGATCATTTCAACAAAGAGATAGAGATTCTCAAAAAAAAAAAAAAAAAAACCAAATGGAAATCCTTGCAATGAAGGAATCAATAAACCAAATAAAAAACTCAATGGAAAGCATCACCAACAGACTAGACCACTTGGAAGACAGAACATCAGGCAATGAGGACAATATATTGAATCTTGAAAATAAAGTTCTCCAAACAGAGAAGATGGTAAGAAATCATGAACAGAATCTCCAAGAACTATGGGACATCATGAAAAGACCAAATTTAAGAATTATTGGGATTGAGGAAGGCACAGAGATACAAACCAAAGGAATGAACAACCTATTCAATGAAATAATATCAGAAAATTTCCCAAACCTGAAGAATGAAATGGAAAATCAAATACAAGAGGCTGACAGAACACCAAATGCACAAAATCACAACAGATCCACACCAAGACACATTATAATGAAAATGCCTAACATTCAAAATAAAGATAGGATTTTGAAGGCCACGAGAGAAAAGCATGAGATTACATATAGGGGGAGACCAATACGGATAGCAGCAGACTTCTCAACCCAGACTCTAAAAGCTAGAAGGGCCTGGAACAACATATTTCAAGCTCTGAAAGAACATGGTTGCCAATCAAGAATCCTATACCCAGCAAAACTAACCTTCAGATTTGAAGATGAAATAAAATCCTTCCATGATAAACAAAAGTTAAAAGAATTTACAAATAGAAAGCCTGAACTACACAATGTTCTCAACAAAATATTCCATGAGGAGGAAATGAAAAACAACAATGGAGGTCAGCAAAGGGAGGAACTACCTTAGAGAAAAACCACTCAAAGGAGAAACCAAGCCAACTTAAAAACCAAAAATAAGCCAAATGACTGGGAATACAAATCATTTCTAATAATAACCCTGAACATTAATAGCCTAAACTCCTCAATCAAAAGACATAGACCGGCAGAATGGATTAAAAAGAAAGACCCAACAATATGCTGCCTGCAAGAGACTCATCTCATAGAAAAACTCATCCACAGACTAAAGGTGAAAGGATAGGGAAAAACCTACCACCCACATGGACTCAGTAAAAAAGTGGGGGTTTCCATCCTTATATCAGATAAAGTGGACTTCAAGCCAAAGTTAGTCAGGAGGGATAAAGAAGAACATTTCATACTGCTTAAGGGAACCATAAATCAGGAAGACATAATGATAGTAAATATTTATGCCCCAAACAATGGTGCATCCCTGTACATCAAACAAATCCTTCTCAATTTCAGGAATCACATAGACCACAATACAATAATTCTGGGTGACTTTAACACACCGCTGTCACCACTAGATAGATCTTCCAAACAAAATCCAACCAAAGAAACCATAGAACTCAATAACACAATCAATAACCTAGACTTAATAGACATATATAGAATATTCCATCATCCATCAACGAGCGGATTCACTTTCTTCTCAGCAGCACATGGAACCTTCTCGAAAATAGACCATATGTTATGCCACAAAGCAGCCCTTAGGAAATGAAAAAAAATAGAGATAATGCCTTGTGTTCTATCAGATCATAATGGACTGAGAGTAGAAATCAATGACAAAGTAAAAAAAAGGAAATTACTCCAACACTTGGAGACTAAATAATATGCTATTGAATGAAACATGGATAACAAAAAACATCAGGGAGGAGATTAAAAAATTCTTAGAGGTTGGAGAATGATGATACAATATATCAAAATCTCTGGGACACTATGAAAGTGGTACTAAGAGGAAAATTCATTGTATGGAGCGCATTCCAGAAAAGAATGAAAAGTCAACAATTAAATGACCTAACATTACAGCTCAAAGCCCTAGAAAAAGAAGAACAGAATAACAGCAAAAGTAGTAGAAGACAGGAAATAATTAAAATCAGAGCTGAAATCAATGAAATTGAAACGAAAGAAACTATTCAAAAAATTGACACAGCAAAAAGTTGGTTCTCTGAGAAAGTAAACAAAAGAGATAAACCCTTAGCCACACTAACAAAGATAAGGAGAGAGAAGACTCAAATTACTAAAATACATGATGCAAAAGGAAATATCATGACAGACACCACTGAGATACAGAACATAATGAGAAGCTACTTTGAAAATCTGTATTCCAACAAAATAGAAAGTACTGAAGATATTGACAAATTTCTAGAGACATATGCTCCTCCCAAACTGAACTAGGAGGACATACACAATTTAAACAGATCAATATCAAGCAATGAAATAGAAGAAGCCATTAAAAATCTACCATCCAAGAAAAGCCCAGGACCAGATGGATTCTCAGCCGAGTTCTACAAGACCTTCAAAGAAGAACTCATTCCAATACTTCTCAAAGTATTCCAGGAAATAGAAAAGGAGGGTACCCTATCAAACTCATTCTATGAAGCTGATATCACCCTCATACCCAAACCAGGAAAAGACACATCAAGGAAAGAAAATTTTAGACCAATATCCTTGATGAATATAGATGCAAAGATCCTTAACAAAATATTGGCAAACCATATCCAAAAACATATTAAGAAAATTGTGCACCACGATCAAGTGGGGTTCATTCCTGGAATGCAAGGATGGTTCAACATTTGTATATCAATAAACGTAATCCATCATGTCAATAGACTTAAGGATAAGAATCATATAGTTATTTCAATTGACACAGAAAAAGCGTTTGACAAAATACAACACCCCTTCATGCTCAAAACACTAGAAAAAATAGGGATAGTAGGAACATACCTGAACATTGTAAAGGCTATTTATGCTAAGCCCATGGCCAACATCATTCTTAGTGGAGAAAAACTGAAACCCTTCCCTTTAAAAACGGGAACAAGACAGGAATGTCCTCTTTCACCACTTCTAGTCAACATTGTCCTCGAAACTCTAGCCACAGCAATTAGGCAGACTAAAGAAATTAAAGGGATATGAATAGGAAAAGAGGAACTTAAGCTGTCACTATTTGCGGATGACATGATTCTATATTTAGATGATCCAAAAACCTCCTCCAGAAAACTTCTAGACCTCATCAATGAATTCAGCAAAATAGCAGGCTATAAAATCAACACGCATAAATCTACAGCATTTTTATACTCAAGCGATGAAACAGTTGAAAGGGAAATGAGGAAAACAACTCCATTTGCAATAGCCTCAAAAAAAAAAAAAATACTTGGGTATCAATCTAACCAAAGAGGTAAAAGATCTCTACAATGAAAACTACAAAACAATGAAGAAAGAAATTAAGGAAGACCTTAGAAGATGGAAAGATCTCCCATGTTCTTGGATAGGCAGAATTAATATTGTCAAAATGGCCATACTACCAAAAGTGCTATATACAGATTGAATGCAATTCCAATTAAAATCCTAATGACGTACCTCACAGAAATAGAGCAAGCAATCATGAAATTCATTTGGAAGGATAAGAAACACAGAATAGGTAAAGCAATTCTTAGCAGGAAGAATGAAACAGGGGGTATCGCAATACTAGAACTTCAACTATACTACAAAGCAATAGTAACAAAAACAGCATGGTATTGGCACCAAAATAGACAGGTAGATCAATGGTACAGAATAGAGGACATGGACACAAACCCAAATAAATATAATTTTCTAATACTAGACAAAGGTGCCAAAAATATGCAATGGAGAAAAGGTAGCCTCTTCAACAAATGGTGCTGGGAAAACTGGAAATCCATAAGCAACAGAAGGAAACTAAACCCCTATCTCTCACCTTGCGCAAAACTCAACTCAAAATGGATCAAGGACCTTGAAATCAGACCAGAGACCCTGCATCTTATAGAAGAAAAAGTAAGTCCAAATATTCACCTTGTTGGCTTAGGATCAGACTTCTTTAACAGGACTCCCATAGCACAAGTAATAAAAGCTAGAATCAACCACTGGGATAGATTCAAACTAAACAGCTTTCTCTCAGCAAAGGAAACTATAAGCAATGTGAAGAGAGAGCCTACAGAGTGGGAGAATATCTTTGCCACTCATACTTCAGATAAAGCACTAATCTCCAGAATCTATAAAGAACTCAAAAAACTCTACACCAAGAATACAAATAACCCAATCAACAAATGGGCTGAGGAAATGAGCAGACACTTCACAGAAGAAGATGTACAAGCAATCAACAGATTTATGAAAAAATGTTCAACATCTTTAGTAATAAGAGAAATGCAAATCAAAACTACACTAAGATTCCATCTCACCCCAATTAGAATGGCGATTATCAAGAATACAAGCAACAATAGGTGTTGGCGAGGATGTGGGGAAAAAGGTACACTCATACATTTCTGGTGGGACTGCAAATTAGTGCAGCTACTCTGGAAAGCAGTGTGCAGAAACTTGGAATGGACCTACCATTTGAACCCAGCTATCCCACTCCTCGGCCTATACCCAAAGGACTTAAAATCAGCACACTACAGAGATACAGCCACATCAATGTTCATAGCAGCTCAGTTCACAATAGTCAGACTATGGAACCAACCTAGATGCCCTTCAATTGATGAATTGATAATGAAACAGTGGTATATATACACAATGGAATATTACTCAGCTATAAAGAATAATAAAATTATGGCATTTGCAGGCAAATGGATGAAATTGGAGAATATCATGCTAAGTGAGATAAGCCAATCTCAAAAATCCAAAAGAGGAATGATCTCACTGATAAGCGGATGATGACACTTAATGGGGGGTGGGAGGGGGACAAGAATGGAGGAAGGAGGGACTGTATAGAGGGAAAAGAGAGGTGGGAGGGGGGGAAGGAAAAAAATAACAGAATGAATCAAACATCATTACTCTACATGTAAATATATGAATATGCAAATGGTATGCTGTTACTCCATGTACAAACTGAAACATGTAACCCATTTGTTTACAATAAAAATAAATTTAAAAAAATAAAAGAAATGTGTTTCCCCTGTCCTGTGCTATCTGATTCTAGCCAGCACAAGCCCTTCTGTACCACCTGATGCCAGGGAAACTGCCAAACACCCTGTCCAGGACATTCTCAGCTCACTTTCTTTCCTTAACCCACTACCAATCACTGAGTGTCCAGCCTGCCCTCTTTGGCCCCTGCCACTTGTGGAGAGGGGCTGAACTGGGTTCTCAGAGTCCAGAGGTAATTAACTTGACAGATCCACCTTGGTTAACAGAACAGCTTTACTAGCTAAAAGTGGTAATAGTCACGCACACAACTGCTTAGCTGCAAAGATTACAAACATATACCGGATTTCATGGACTACATGATCCAGTTTATCAAGTGTGGTTGCTTGTGATGTTTCCTCAATTTTAGTGATGAAAAATCAATTACACAGGGGAAAAGAACCACTGAAAATTCTTGGTAGAGTTAGAATCACTTTAAATTGAACTCTGAAACTCTCTGCCACAGCTGCTCTGAAATGGTCCCTGGGATTTGTCCTATCCACCCTGCAGTTGTGACCCAGGTAATGGTACTGGTGAATGGTGAACTGGCCTTGGACTCAGGAGGATCAAAACCCAGGTCAGCCTCACTACATGTAGGCAGCAGCGTATCCTGTCTAAGTTCAGTGTCTTCTTTCATAAGGTGGAATTTATTATCTTTTTTTCTAATTACTTTATAGGGTTGTTCCTTTTTTGAGTCATTCATTCATTCAACAAAAGTGTCTTGACTTCACGACATAGTAGGTAAAGGCAGAAAACCAAATTGATAAAACTATTCTGGAGGAATGTCCACTTGGGGAAGAGAAAATGGAAACAGAGTAACAGGGTCTGGAAGGATGAATGGGAGTTCACTGGGCAGAGGGGGTGAGGTAAAGGAATGGGCACCAACAAATTGATGGAAGACAAGGACAGAAACATGTTCATCTTCAAGATCCTCATCTTCATGTTTTTCATCATAAGCAATCCCACCAGGTCAAATTTAGTGTGCAGAAGGTAGAGAGGAAAACAAAAATGGTATTTCAGGAAGAATCCCTTTGAGCTGAGCTCTTCACCTCAAAGAATCCCTTTGAGGTGAAGCTACAGGTTTGCTCCCAAATCATTCCATCCAAACTCTTTCCCACTATCCTCCTTCTGTTTTACCTCATGAGAGGAGATTCATTACACAACCCATAGGTCCAGAGTTCTTCTCTATCTCTCAAAAATCAATAGCCCTATTGAAACCCAAGGGCAGAGAGGAATGCCAATATTTGCATCCCATTCCATTCAACTTTCCCCTTATTCTCTGGTTACTTTCCACCCTCAAATATTTGTTGAGTGTCTGAAATACTGAACAGTCCCAAGAAGAATTTAGGGAAGGGAATATTCTGCTCTACTTTCCCACAAGGAACTCTTGGACCTTGACCATGGCTCAGCACACACTTTTCATCCATATCACAAGGGACAATAATGGAAAGAGCTTTGGAGTGAGAGTTTGGCTTTGAATTCTGGTTGTGACTATTTCTTTCCCTCTCTGAATCCTGAGTCCCATATAGTTTGGCCCATATGTGGTAAAAGCCAACTCTGAGTGAGCAGTTATTATATTCAGGGCCTGGAACAAAGAACTTCACAGCTTCCCCTGACAATACCACCACATGACCCAATAGTTTTATCTTTAAAATCATAATATAGATGGAAATCTGAGGCAGGAACAGGTTAGTTGCTTGCTCAGCATCACCCAGTTAATAAGAGGTGTGGCTAGTTTCTACCCCAGTCTGGATCCAGAGGCTTAGATGTGAAACATCGATGTGGAGATGAGGATGAGGTTGAGTCTCCTGTCTATACATTGCAGATTCCAAATGTTCCAGGTCGTATTCCACATTTGCTTTGTTTTATTCTCAGTGTTTCCAAGGAATGGGAAGATGTGACAGACTATCTACACCACATATTGTCATGAATGCAAGTCTCATTATCCAGGGAAGCTCCTCTGAGAAGGTGTGAGGCAAAACCATGTAGTGAGGTGTAGCACGGTCATTGAAAAATATGCTCAAAGGAACTTGGGAATCTGTAAGCAAAGTTTATAGCATAACGATAAAAGCAGACTGTAGAACTATATGAAAAGTATGAATCTGAATTTAGAAAAATTTAGCTTGGCATTATCAGCTTTATTAACAAGTAAACATCTTTTTGATCCATTTGTTATTCAGACACCTGTACCAAAGCCTCCTGGAAGGTTGTAAGCAGGCATTGTCTGTTGTTATGCTTCCCGTAGCCTGGGGCAGAGGCTGCGACTGTTGATGATAGCTAATGCTAACTGGTTTGATGAATGAGGGAGAGAGGAAATGACTAAAACTTGGGACTGGCTAGATTCCATCTTTTTTCAGAGTAGACTCAGATTGGGGTACTACATTTTTTTTTCCTTTTTTTTTTATTGTAAACAAATGGGATACATGTTGTTTCTCTGTTTGTACATGGCGTAAAGGCATACCATTTGTGTAATCATAAATTTACATAGAGCAATGTTGTTTGATTCATTCTGTTATTTTTTTCCCTTCCCCCCACCCCTCCCACCCCTCTTTACCCTCTATACAGTAGTTCCTTCCTCCATACTTGCCCCCCTCCCTAACCCTAACTCTAACCCTTCCCTCCCCCCCATTATGTGTCAACCTCCACTTATTAGCGATATCATTCGTCCTTTGGCTTTTTGAGATTGGCTTATCTCACTTAGCATGATATTCTCCAATTTCATCCATTTGCCTGCAAATGTCATAATTTTATCATTCTTTATGGCTGAGTAATATTCCATAGTATATATATACCACAGTTTCTTTATCCACTCATCAATTGAAGGGCATCTAGGTTGGTTCCACAGTCTGGCTATTGTGAATTGAGCAGCTATGAACATTGATGTGGCTGTATTTCTGTAGTATGCAGATTTTAAGTCCTTTGGGTATAGGCCAAGGAGTGGGATAGCTGGGTCAAATGGTGGTTCCATTCCAAGTTTTCTAAGGAATCTCCACACTGCTTTCCATAGTGGCTGCACTAATTTGCAGCCCCACCAGCAGTGTATGAGTGTACCTTTCTCCCCACATCCTCGCCAACACCTGTTGTTGCTCGTATTCTTGATAATCGCCATTCTAATTGGGGCGAGATGGAATCTTAGGGTGGTTTTGATTTGCATTTCTCTTATTACTAGAGATGTTGAACATTTTTCCATATGTTTGTTGATTGCTTGTAGATCTTCTTCTGTGAAGTGTCTATTCATTTCCTTAGCCCATTTGTTGACTGGACTGTTTGAATTCTTGGAGTAGAGTTTTTTGAGTTCTTTATAGATTCTGGAGATTAGTGCTCTATCTGAAGTATGATTGGCAAAGATATTCTCCCACTCTGTAGGCTCTCTCTTCGCATTGCTGATAGTTTCCTTTGCTGAGAGAAAGCTTTTTAGTTTGAATCTATCCCAGTGGTTGATTCTAGCTTTTATTTCTTGTGCTATGGGAGTCCTGTTAAGGAAGTCTGGTCCTAGACCAACAAGGTGAAGATTTGGACCTACTTTTTCTTCTATAATCTGCAGGGTCTCTGGTCTGATTCCGAGGTCCTTAATCCATTTTGAGTTTAGTTTCGTGCATGGTGAGAGATATGGGTTTAGTTTCATTCTGTTGCATATGGATTTCCAATTCTCCCAGCACCATTTGTTGAAGAGGCTATCTTTTCTCCATTGCATATTTTTGGCCCCTTTGTCTAGTATGAGAAAATTGTATTTATTTGGGTTTGTGTCCGTGTCCTCTATTCTGTACCATTGATCTACCTTTCTATTTTGGTACCAATACCATGCCGTTTTTGTTACTATTGCTTTGTAGTAGAGTTGAAGATCTGGTATTGCAATACCCCCTGTTTCACTCTTCCTGCTAAGGATTGCTTTAGCTATTCTGGGTTTCTTATTCTTCCAGATGAATTTCATAATTGCTTGCTCTATTTCTGTAAGGTACACAATTGGGATTTTAATTGGAATTGCATTGAATTTGTATAGCACTTTAGGTAGTATGGCCATTTTGACAATATTAATTCTTCCTATCCAAGAACATGGAAGATCTTTCCATCTTCTAAGGTGTTCTTTAATTTCTTTCTTTAGTGTTGTATAGTTCTCATTGTAGAGGTCTTTCACCTCTTTTGTGAGATTGATTCCCAAGTATTTTATTTTTTTCGAGGCTATTGTGAATGGGGTAGTTTTCCTAATTTCTCTTTCTGAAGATTCATCACTTATGTATAAAAATGCGTTGGATTTATGGGCATTGATCTTGTAACCTGCTACTTTACTGAAATCACTTATGAGTTCTAAGAGTTTTCTGGTGGAATTTCCAGGTTCCAGGGGTACTACATTTTTAAACAGAAATGAATATTCATATTTCTGGATACTTCCTTGTTCAGTTTATAAGCAAAGAAACACAGAAGATAGGCTGTAGATCCCTGAGGTGACAGCTGGAAGCAAGTACTAGCAAGTACTCTTGTGGAGGAAAGCTTCCTGGGCCCTTCTTGCCTTCTGGATTTTAATGAAGTGAATTTTGATGCTGATGCAATTTCACATTTCTCTTTTCCATTTTAATTCTCTTCAAAGATTGAATTTCTCATGCAAAACCTTTTCTCAAGATGACGTTTATCATAAGCACACCAAAGTTATATTTAATTTAAAAATTTATTGGTGCATTATAAGTATACATAATTAATTGTGGAATTACATAATTAAATTAATACATAATTAAATATGGAATTAATTGTGATATATTTTTATATGAACAGAGCATACATTTGTCCAATTTATTCCCCTTTCTCTACCCTTTTAATCCCTCTTCCCTCCCTGGATCCCCTTTCTTTATTCCACTGATCCTTCTTCTTTTTTCCTGAAGTCCCTTTTCTTTCCTTTTTACTCTCTAGCTTCCTCATAATGAGAAAAAAACATTCCACCCTTGATTTTCTGAGGTTTACTTTTTTCACTTAAGATGATGTTCTCCAGTTCCAAACATTTATGAGTGAATATCATACTTTCATTCCTTTTTATGGTTGCATAAAACGTGTGTGTGTGTGTGTGTGTGTGTATGTGTATATCTCACATTTTCTTCATCCATTCACCTGTTGATGAATACTGAGGATGATCTGATAAATTGTCTATTATAAATTTAACTGCTATAAACATTGGTATGCATGTACTATTATAGGCTGATTTTGATTCTTGTGGATAAATACCAAGGAGTAGAATAGCTGTCACATGGTGATTCCATTCCTAGTCTTGTGAGGAATGTTCCATACTGATTCTCAGAGTGATTATACTAATTTACAATGCCACCAACAAAGTGTAAGTGTTCCTTACTCCTTGCATTTGTGCCATCATTTGTTATTATTTGTATTCTTCGTGATTGCCTTTAGGAAGGGAGTGATATGAAACCTCAGTGTAGTTTTGATCTGTGTTTCCCCAATTGCTAAAGATGGTGAACATTTTTTTGTATATTTGCTGGCCATTTGTATTTCTTGTTTTGAGAAATGTCTGTTGAGTTTATTTGCCCATTTTTGATCAGGTTATTGGTTTGTCTTGTGTTGAGTGTTCTGAGTTCTTTATATATTCTGTATATTAATCCTATGGCAGAAAAGTAACTGGCAAAGATTTTTCTCTTTCTGGAGGATCTCTCTTTATGCTCTTGTTTCTTAGGTTGTGTGGAAGCTTTTTAATTTAGCATAATAGCAATTATTAAGTTTTGATTTTATTTTCTGAGCTTTCTTTTAGTGTGTAGTTAAGTATTTATAGCAAGCCCTGGGATGGAGATATACCCTAGTTTTAACATATCCAATAAGCATAATCAACATGTTAAATTTCAACTACACCTTTAAAAAATATTTGTTCTAATTAGTTATACATGACAGAATGCATTTATGCATTTGATAAAAGGTGAAAGTAAGTATAGCATATCCACATACGCTTTAAAAATTGTTATTAGTAATCTCTACAGTTCTATTAAAGAGAAAAATGGTTGAGAAATAATATAGAATAGACTGAAAAGTTTAAGCATGAATGATAGTGGACTAAACTGATTTGGAAGAAGAAATAAAAATTGAGAAAATGGGGGGAAAAAGAAAATTTGAAGAGGGAAGGGAGACAAGATAAAACGAGGGAAGAAAAACAGACAAAGAATACGGGAAGGGGATGGAGATGGGACGGAAGAAAAGAGGTATTTAGAGAAGATTCAACTAATTGACAAACTATACAAACTTAGAACTCTGGCAAGTACAAAATGTGGGTAGACCCTGGGTAGATAGTTTCTGTCAAGCAGTTAGTGCCATAACTGTCATAGAGAGATTTGATTTCTTCTTGCTGAGGTTTTGGACATGGACAGCTTTCTTTCTGGGATTTCAATTTAAGATTCTCCCAACTAAGAGGAAGTTTACATGACACAAATATGCTGTTTTTTTGTTCTTGGCACTGATGGAAACTGACCAATATTATCTGGGGAGTCTACATGCAGAGTACCACCACCTCCTTGCCTGGCAGTCTCTGGTCTGATTCAGTGGGGACTGCACCCTCCACGTGTCTTGGTTATTGTGAACAGGGGTGGGAGTGTAAGTCTGGCTGGGCTGCAGGCCAGGCCTCTCACCTGCATCACCACTGGACTGATCTGAATTGTGTTGCACCCTTGATGTGAGAGCCTAGTCCTTGAGCTGTGTGTGTGTGTGTGTGTGTGTGTGTGTGTGTGTGTATGTGGTGGTGGTGGTGGTGGTGGTGGTGGGGAATATCAGCCTACCCTCTAGGACTTTCTGGGCATGGGGTAGGTGGTGTAGGACCCACAGTAGCATGTAGTGGGATAACCACTTTCTATCCAGCCCTGATTCATCCTATTTCCCTCCCTGTCAACCATATTCCTTGTCCCAGAGATCAAGACCACCAGTTTAAAATGAAAGCACCCTTTGCTCTTCTCTGCTCTGCATACTGATAGACCAGCACCTATGGCTTCCTTTACTTCTTCCAAGTCCGTGTTTCTGTCTCACTCTTATGCCTAGAATGACTCATGATAGTCACCCACTGATAGTCTGGTGGTTCTGTCTTGAGTATTTGAAAAACTAGTATTCTAAGAACATGACAAATAAAAGAAAACACAAAAATAGAGATTGAAATATGAAAAACCAAGATCAACTGCAGTAACTTCTTTGTCTCCTACTATAAAAGTCCAAAACAAAGAGTCATTTAAATTTGTCACCACTTACCTGCTTTCACCATTTCCACCAGAGTGTTAGAACTTTCTCTTGCACTGGCTCAGTTTGCCATGTTTGACATTTTCTGCTCAGATTGTCAATTTTATGGACAGCAGTGCCTGTTTATCTTCCACTTAGTGGAATGATTTCTGTTGGTTCATTGGAGGGGAGCTGCTTCTCCCTCCATGAACTTTCCCTTGCCTGTCACAGATCAAGCTTTTCCTTTTGTTGATATTCTATTCTAGAAAGCAGTATTTTTGGTTCTTCACTGGGTTGCTGCCTCTCTGAGCTGCCAACCAACTTCCTCTTACTGTCTTCCTACCTGAACATGCTGTGGCAGAGCTTTCAATATTGGGGAACTGCTGTAATATTGTGGGTTCCTCGGATATGTCATGTTTTCTACCTAATCCTGTTTCTAATGTACATTTCCTTAATGATTCTGAAATTTAACATTTAAAAATACTTTTTGGCCATTTGCATATCCTTTTTGGAGAAAGATATTCAGGTCATTCAAGGTCATTCATCCTTTTTGTTGGGGGTATATCAGGAATTGAACTCAGGGGAGCTTACCCATTGAGCCACTTCCTGAGCATTTTTTATTTTTTATTTTGAGACAAGTTCTTACTAAGTTGCTGAGGCTGGCTTTGAACTGGCTATCCTCCTGCTTCACCCTCCCATGAGGCTCACTAGAGAAGAACTTCCTTTCCACCCCCCACTGAGTTACTGCACACCTGTTGCTGCACAATAATTACTTCTCTTCATGTTCTACAAACTAATATTTTTATTTTCACCTGGTTGTTACCTCTCTGAATTGTCAACCAGCTTTCCCCTGCTGTCTTCCTACCTCAGTATATCACCACAGAACTGTTGTTTTAATTCAGCCCTGGGGGAGCAGCTATAATTGTGGGTTCCTGTGATATTTTTCTCCCTCATCCTGATTTTAATTTACATTTCTGTAATGAGTCCTGAAATTGAGCATTTTAAAGTACATTTGTTGGCCATTTGCATATCATCATTGAACAAAAGTCTATTCATGTCATTCATCCATTTTAAAATGAGATTAATTATTTTTCCTTTGGGTATTGAGTTACTTATATGTTTTGGAAATCAATATCTTGTCAGATAATTTGCAAATATTTTCTCCCATTCTGTAGGTTGTCTCTTTACTCTGTTGATTGCTTCTTTTGATGTACAGAAGCTTTTTAGTTTGATGGATCCTATTAAGTCTATTTTTGCTTTTGTTTGTGGTGCCTGTGCGATTGGGGTCATATCTAAAATATCCTGGCCCAGTTCAATATCCTGAAGAATCTCCCCTATATATTTTTTTGTAGTTTCATAGTTTTAGTTCTTACACTTAAGTCTTAGATCCAGTTAGAGTTGATTTGTGTACATGCTGAGTGACAGGGATCTCATTTCTTTCTTCTGTGCATGGATATCTGGTTGTTATAGCACCACCTATTGAAAAGAATCTCTTTCCTCCAGTGTATGTTATTACCATGTTTGTATAAAATCAGTTGACTGCAAACATGTGGTATCCATGGGTTCTCTATTCAGTTCCATTGGTCAATTTTCTTTTTTAATGCCAGTACCATACTACTTTGAGTACTATAGCTTTGTAATACGTTCTGAAGTCAAGTATTGTAATGCCTCCAAGCTTTGTTTATTTTGTTGCTTGGTTCTTTGACGTCTTTTATGGTTGTATACAACTTTGAGGAATGATTTTTCCATTTCTGTGACTGGTGTTTCTACAGAAAGTACATTGAATTTGTAGCTTACTTCAGGTAGTATGGACATTTTGCCAATATTAATTCTTCCAATCCACAATCATGGAATGTTTTGTATTTTTTGTTTCCTCTTCAATATCTTTGAGCAATGTTTTATAATTTTAAGTGTAGAGATAATTCACTTCCTTGGTTAAGTTTAGTTCTAGGTTTCTTCTATTTCTCCTTCCTTATTTGTAGCTAATGTGAATGTGAATGCTTCCTGGTTTCTCTATCAAGAAGTTTGAGCTGCTATAAACATTGATGTGGCTGCATTACTGTAGTGTGCTAATTTTAAAACCTTTGGATGTAAACTGAGGAGTGGGATTAACTGGGCCAAAATGTGGGTCCATTCCAAGTTTTGTGAGTATTCTCCATATGGCTTTCCAGAGTGGCTGCACTAATTTGCAACTCCACCAGCAATGTAAAAGTGTGCCTTTTTCCACATCCACACCATGCTAAGTGAAATAATCCAATCCCAAAATAAGCCATCCCTGATAACTGGATGATGATATATAATAGGGGTGGGGGGTGAGGGTGAGAGAAGAATGAAGGAACTTTAGATTATGCAGAGGGAAATGAGGTGGGTATGAAAAAGTGTGGAATGAGACAGACATCATTACCCTATGTACATGTATGATTATAGGAATGGTATGAATCTACATCATGCACAACCATAGAAATGAAATAATGTACCCCATTTGTGTAAAATGAATCAAAATGCAGACTGTATAAAGTAAAAAAATAAATGAAGACAAGTTTTAATTGGTGTATTAAAAAGCTACTAATTTTTTTCTGTGTTGATTTTGTATTCTGCAACCTTTCTGAATTTAATTTATTTGTCAGTTTTAACAGTTTTGGGATAGAGACTGTAGGTTTTTTTACATATAAAATCATATAGTCTGCGAATAGGATAATTTGACCTACAGTGCCCTTTTTTCCTTCTCTTGTCCTTTGATCTTTCTAAGACTTCCAGTAGCAAGTTGTTTAACAGTGATAAAAGTGAACATATTTGTCTTGTTACTGATCTTGGAGGAAATCATTTCAGTTTTTCCCCACTCAGTTTGATCTTGGCTTTTGGTTTTTAATATAGTTCTTATTGAACTGAAGTACATTCCTTCTCTAACTAGTTGAGAACTTTTTAAAGACTTTCTCTCCATTTATTTACATGATTATGACTCTTATCCATCATTTTGTGGATGTGATGTATTACATACATTCATTTATGTGTGTTGAAACATCCTTGCATCCCATGAACGAGGCCCTTTTCCTCATGATGTACAATCTTTTTGTGTGGTGTTGTATTTGGTTTTCTAGGGTTTTGTTGAGTTTTTGTATCTATGTACCTCAGTGATATTGGTCTGTTTTTTTCTTTCTCTTTTGTAATGACTTTGTCTGCTTTTGGTAAAAGTAATTCTGGCCTCTTAGAATGAAATTATAAGAGTTCCTTCCCTGTCAATACTTTGGAATAGTTTGAGGAGAACTGGCCTTAGTTCTTCTTTTAACAGTTTGGTAAAATTCACCAGTGAGAATGACTAGTTATTGTCTTTTCATTTTGGGGAAGACTTTTTATTATTGGGTCACACTTGTTAATTTGTGTTGATCTGTTCAGGCTTTCTATGTCCTAAAAATTCAATTTTGTTCAGTTTTATGTATCCAGATATTTATGCATTTATTCTAGATTTTTCATTTGTTTCCAAGAGTTGTTTGTGATAGTACCTAAAGATCCTTTGTATGTCTGTGGTTCTGATATGATGTCTCCTTTTTCATCTCTGGTTTTACTTACTTGATTTTCTCTCTTTTCCTTGGTTAAAATTAATATCTTCATTGATATAAAATTTGCATACCCTAAAGCATACACTTTAATTTTTCCATCATTCCTGACATATATTAATTTTAAAAAGAGTGAAATATAATGGAGATGAAGATGGCAGATGTGAGCTAGGTATCAACTCCTGATCTTTTCACATCAGTGCACAAGACCAAGGCATCTGAAAACATGAAAAAACCAGGCAAACAAATCTTCCTCTCAAACCCACAATCCCCTCAAAAAGGATCCCATTGATAGTGAGGTGAAGGAAAACCCAGAGAAAGGAAAAAAAAAAAAACCCTGATTATCAAAATGTTCAATAAACTAAAAGAAGATCTAAGGAAGGAATGAAGAGAGCAATTACAGGAGATGGAAGACCACTTTCACAAAGAAATAGAAATAGTGAAGTGAAACCAAGCAGAATCTCTAGAAATGAAATATATTATCAATCAAATTAACTAATTTGAAGGCAACACTAACAGATTAGATTGTGTAGAAAATAAAACTTCAGCCTTGAAGACAGAACTTCAGGCACTGAAGACAGGCTATATGATCTTGAGTACAAAGAGGCAGGAAAAAGGAAAAAAATATAGAACATGACAATAATATACAAGAACTCTGGGACAACTTTAAAAGATCAAACCTGAGGGATAGAGGAGAACATGGAGATACAAGCTAAAGGCATAAAGAATATTTTCAATGTGACAGTTACAGAAAACTTCTCTTATATCAGAAATGAGATCACATGCACATGCAGGAGACTTATAGGACCTCAAATAGACCAAGTCAAATGAGAAGCTTGCTTAGACATATCATAATCAAATTACTCACTGTAGAAAACAGGGAAATAATATTAAAAACCACAAGAGAGAAATGTCAGATCACATTTAGAGACAAACCAAAGAGACTCACTTCTGATTTCTCAGCTTAGACCCTAAAATCAAGAAGGGACTGGAAAGAGATGTTCCAAGCCCTAAAGGAAATCAACTTCCAGCCAATGTTACTATTTCCAGCAAAGTTCAATTTCAAATTCAAGGAAATAAAAACTTTCCACAAGAAGAATAAACTAAAAGAATTTATGAGTACCAAGTCAGCACTAAAAGAACACTCAAAGATAAACTGCACATCAAAGAACTAAAAAACAATTCCCAAAGTCCATAAACAGGAAGTTCAATAGAAGAATCAAAACAGGATAAAATATAACAACAAATCCAAAATGGCAGGAAACCACAAACACATATCCATACACTCGCTGAATATTAATGGTATCAACTTCCCAATTAAAATGCACAGATTAGCAGAATGGATCAAAAAACAAGTTCCAACTACAGGATGTTTACAACAAACTCATAGTCAAACACACCCACAGACTGAAGGTAAAAGGATGGAAAAAGGTATTCCTCACAAATGGACTCCAGAAACAGGAAGGCTAGCTATTCCATATCAGACAAAGCAGATAGATTTTAAGCAAAAACTAATGAGAAGAGATTAAATCCTAGTAAAGGGAACAATTAAACAAGAAGCTATAATCATAATAAACATTTATGCTCCAAATGTTAACATGCCCAATTATATGAAAAAATAGTCCACAAAGATTCCAATACAATAATACTGGGGGATTTCAATACACCCTTATCACCAATGGATATGTTATCAAAACAAAAATCAACAAAGATACCCCCAACCTAAACAATACTAAAAATCATTAGGACCTAATGGGCATCTATAGAATATTCCACCCCCAAGTAACTGAATTTACCTTCTTCTCAGCTGCTTATGGAACTTTTTTTCAAAATAGAGCATATTCTAGGTGACAAAGCAAATCTTAACAAATATTTAAAATTTGATATGATCCTGTCATATCAGATCATAATGAAATGAAACTAGAAATCAACAGCAAGAAAAATAATAAAAACAACATAAACTCATGGAGATTGAACAGTACTCTCTTATATGAAGAATGGATAAAGAGGAAAGGAGAATAGAATGAGAACAAGGAAATGATATATCAAAATTTCTGGGACAGTACGAAAGCAGATTTGGGAGGCAAATTTACAGTACTGAGTACCTATATTCAAAAAAATTAAAGAGATCCCAAATAAATAAGCCTATGCTCCACCTCAAGGCCTTGGAAAAAGAAAAACATAACTACAAAACCAATAGAAGACAATAAATAATATCAGAGATATAATCAATGAAATTGAGAATAAGAAAACAATACTCTGCCTTTAAAAAATTGTAGTTGTAGATGGACAGCATGACTTAATTTTGTTTCATTTTTATGTGGTACTAAGGATCGAACTTAGTGTCTCCACATACTAGACAAGCACTCTGCTATTGAGCTGCAGTCCTAGGCCTACACTCCATTTTTGTATAAATATGTCAAAATATACTCTATGACACGTATAACTAAAAAGAACAAATTTAAAAAAAAAGAAAAAGAATACAATGCACAGGATTCATGTAATGAAGAGTTGGTTCATTGAAAAGATAAATAAAACGGACAAACCTTAGCCAAACTAACCCAAATAAAGAGTGAGAAGAAGGAAATTGACAAGGTCAGAGGTGAAAAAGGAAATATCACCACAGACCCCTCTGAAATTCAGAGAATTATCTGATTCTATTTTGAAAATTTATACTCCAACAAACTAGAAAATCTGGAAGATATGGACACATTTTCAGACACATACAATCTGCCTAAATTGAACCAGGAGTATATAGAAAATAAACAGACCAATATTAAGTAATGAAATTGAAACAGCAATTAAGAGTCTTCCAAAAAAGAAAAAACCTGGACCTCATGGATTCTCAGCTGAATTTTACCAGACCATTACAGAAGAAGTAACAGCAGTCTTTTTCAAATTATTCCATGAAGTTGCAACAGAAGCGTGAAGATTCAAGATGGTAGAAACGAGGAGGTCATGTTTCTGGCTGCTCCATGGCATGCAACCCAGAAAGCAGACAGGCAACTTCTCTATGGTGGGTGAACACAAAAAGGGGGGACTTTACTGGAACATAAAACTGGACATTCAAAGCAGACCAGGGATATAGGAGTTTGGATGTAATAAAATAAGGGGGGAAAAAAAAAAAAAAAACGAGCAGCCGCTACCACAACCAGGCCAGAAGCTCCAACCAGAGAGGTTCCTCTGTGAGCACTATAGAGGGATAAGGGAATTAAAGGAACCCACATTTTTTGGGAGGCCCAAGGTGTGTCTGGGTATGGAGCATTTAGAGACCAAGGACATTTCCCAACAAATCCGAAGGACTTGCTGCATGATAGTCATGTGTGGGGAAAGAAAGTCACCATCTCTCCAGTCCACGTGTAGAGGACAAAGGAAAGAACATTTTGCAGCTCTGCTGCAGAGGCCAGCAACTGAGGAAGCCAATTTCTGGCAAACCCGAGTTTCACCGGAAATACAAGTACAGTAAACACATGTTACATGACATAGAGTGTGCTTAAGTGACCAGAAGTAAACCAGACATGGAGAGAGGTTTACACAGGGGACAACTGGTCATGGAAACCCACCTGGCTCTGCCCCTCCCCTCCAATCTGACTGCTTGCAAAACTTACTGGGAGAAATGGATCTAACTGGAAACTCAGAAGGGCAGGGTCAGGAGAAACTATTTGGAGACTAAACCCAAGACCAGGAAATGTGTGGTCTGCAGGTGATGTAGGGAACTAAAAATTGGTTCTCCCATGACATGAGTGGAACCCCAGGGGAGATCCCTGGTATAAAGTGTTCCAGTGTGGACCAACATGTACTGGGCAATGGAGGTGTGCTGATTTGAAATATCCAGACCAATTAGCATTCAGCAACGTCTGAAGACCCCACCTGAAACTACTTAGAAGAGAATCTGAGAATATTTTGAACCCCAATGAAAAGAATTCTTTAACTTTTCATCAAGATTTTTTTTTCACTGTTTAATTATTACCTTAATGGTACACGGACATTTATACAGTTTCCTATTATTTTTCTTCTTATCTTATAGCAGTTTTGAAGTCAGTTATTTTGCATGGATTAGTTTTTTTGAACATTACATCCTAGTGTTTTGGTTAGTATATTTTATTTTGTACTCTTTTATTTTTATTTTCAAAATTTTAACAATTTTGCTTTATATATATATCTTTTCTCTGGTCTGTTCCCTTGATTCTCTCTTTTCTTCTGCTAATAGCTAATCTCTATTGTTATCTCTTCCTTTAGTCTTTTATTTGTCTTCTCCCCTTCTCCCTCATAATCATCACATCCTACATCACTTCTGTTCTCTCCCTGTCCACCATTTGAAAATGTAAACCCTTTTGCAAACTTGCTCTTTTCATTATAGGTAATAAGTGATCATATCATTTCTGTTTATTGTGATAATTAACATTGTAGACATTTTAGTAGGGACTACTTAATTTAATGCTATAAATTGTTTACATTCATTGTTGTTATTATTTGTCTCACCCTAAATAGTGAGGTACTGCAAGTAGTCAGGGACACTATATGTCTACAGAGTAGAAACTCTACTGCCTCAGATTCATACTGTTAGATGGATAGACATATAAACAACATGAAAAAGCAGAGGAACAAATAACCCCAAGCAAATCAAGATACTCCAAACATAGAATCGATCAACACCATGGTGGAAGAAATGTCAGAGAAGGAATTTAGAATGTACATAGTTAAACTGATCTGCAGAGTAAAGGATGATATAAGAGAGCAAATACAGGTAGCAAAATGTTACTTCAATAAAGAGATAAGGATTCTCCAACAAACAAACAAACAAACAAACAAACAAACAAACAAACAGAAAAACCAAATAGAAATCCTTTAAATGAAGGAAACAATAAACCAAATTAAAAATTTCAATAGAAAGCTTCACCAACAAATTAGACCACTTGAAAGACAGAACCTCCAGCAATGAAGAAAAAATACATAATTTGAAAATAGAGTTGACCATGGAAAGAAGATGCTAAGAAATGGTGAAAAGAACTTCCAAGAATTACGGGATAACCTGAAAAGACCAAATTTAAGTTTTCTCAGGATAGAAGGCGGCTCAGAGATACAAATCAAAGGAATAACAATCTTTTCAATGAAATAATATCAGACAGTTCCTCAAATCTAAAGAATAAAATGGAAAATCAAATACAACAGGGTTACAGGACCCCAAATGTGCAAAATTACAACAGGCTCACATCAAGTCACATTATAGTGAAAATGCCTAGCATACAGAATAAGGATAGAATTTTAAAGACTATGAAAGAAAAATAAGAGATTACATATAGGGGGAAACCAATACAGATCTCAGCTGATTTCTCAACCCATACCCTCAGAGGTAGGAGATTCTGGAATAACATATACCAAGTTCTGAAAGAAAATGAATACCAACCAAGCCTCCTATATCCAGCAAAACTAAGCTTCATAATTGAAGATGAAATAAAAATATTTCATGATAAAAGTTAAAAGAATTTGCAATCAGAAAGCCTGAACTTCAGAATATTCTCAACAGAATATTCCATGGAGATGAAATGAAAAAGGGGGAAAACCCACAAAGGGAGGAACTCCACTAGAGGTACAGTCAATCAAAGGAGAAACTAATTCAGATTAAAAACTAGAAATAAACCAACATGACTGGGAACACAAATAATATCTTAATAATAACCTTGACCATTAATGTTCTAAACTCATCAATCAAAAGACAAAGACTGGCAGATTGGATTTAAATACAAGAACCTATAATATACTTTCTCCAAGAGACTCACCTCATAGGCAAAGATATTCACAGACTTAAGGTGAAAGGATGGGAAAAAACATATCACTTACATGAACTGTGTAAACAAGCAGGAATTTCTGTCCTCATATCAGATAAAGTGGACTTCAAGCCAAAGTTAATCAGAAGGAACAAAGAAGGACATTTCATATCGCTTAAGGAAATGATACAAGAAGAAGACATAATGATCATAAATATTTATGCCTTAAACAATGGAGCATCTATGTACATCAAACAAACCCTATTCAATTCAAGAATCAAACAGACCACAACACAATAATATTGGGTGGCTTTAACACACCTCTCTCACTACTGGATAGATCTTCCAAACAAAAACTAAACAAAGAAACAATAGAAATAAATAATGCAATCAGTAATTTGGACTTAACAGATATATGTAGACTATTTCATCCATCGATGAGCGAATACGCTTTCTCCTCAGAAGTACATAGATCCTTCTGTAAAACAGACCATATCTTATGCTGTAAACCAACAATTAGCAAATACAAAAAATTTGAGATAATACCCTGCTTTCTATCAGATTATAATGGAATAAAATTAGAAATCAGTGATAGAATAAAAAATACAAACTACTCTAACACCTGGAGACTAAATAATATACTATTGAATGATGAATGGATAATAGAAGAAATCAGTGATAAAATAAAAAAAAATACTTGAGAATAGGGATACTACATATCAATATCTCTGGGGAATCATGAAGGCATTGCTAAGAGGAAAGTTCAATGAATTGAGTTCATTAATTAAAAGAATAGAAAGTCAATGAATAAATAACCCAACATTACATCTCAAAGCCCTAGAAAATAAGAGTAAATCCACATCAAAAGCAAAAGATGGGAAATAATTACAAACAGAGATGAAGTTGATGAAATTGAAACAAAAGAAACAATTCAAAAAAAGTGACAAAACAAATAGTTGGTTCTTTGAAAAAATAAATAAAAAACCCTTAGTCATGCTAAGGAAGAATAAGAGAGAGAAAACTCAAATTACTAAAATTGGTTATGACGAAGGAAATATCATGATGGAAACTACTGAAATATGGAAGATAATCAGAAACTATTTTAAAAATTTATACTCCAATAAAATAGAAAATCTTGAAGACATCAACATATTTCTAGAGACATATGACTTACCCAAATCTCCAGGATATATAAAGAACTCAAAAAAAATTAACAACCTAAAAACCAAATAACCCAATCAATAAATGGGCTAAGGAACTGAACAGATACTTCACAGAAGAAGAAATACAATCAATCAACAAATATATGAAAAAAATATTCAACATCTCTAGCAATTAGAGAAATGCAAATCAAAACTACTCTTAGATTTCATTTCACTCCAGTCAGAATGGCAATTATCAAGAATACAAGAAACAATAAGTGATGTCAAGGATGTGGGGGAAAAGGTACCTTCGTACATTGCTGGTGGGACTGCAAATTGGTGCAACCACTCTGGAACGCAGTGTGGAGATTCCTCAGAAGAGTTGGAATGGAACCGCCATTTGACCCAGCTATACCACTCCTCAGTTTATACCAAAGGACTTAAAATCAGCATACTACAGTGCTGCAGCCACATCAATGTTTATAGCAGCTCAATTCACAGTAAATTATGGATTCAACTTAGATGCTCTTCAACAGATGAATGGATAAAGAAACTATGGTATATTTACACAATGGAATATTACTGGGTCTTAAAGAAGAATGAAATTATGGCTTTTGCAGGGAAATGAATGGCGCTGGAGAATATCATACCAAAGCAAAATAAGCCAAATCCCCAAAACCAAAGGCCAAAAGTATTTTTTGATAAGCAGATGCTGACCCATAATGGGGGTGGGTAGGGAAGATTGGAGGAACTTTATATTGGGCAGAGGGGAGTGAGCAGAGGGCAGGGTTATGGGGGTGGGTAGGATGGTAGAATGGGTCAGACATTATTACCATATATACATGTATGATTTCAAGACTGGTGTTACTCTGCACCATGTATAGACAGAGGAATGAGAAGTTGTTCTCCATTTGTGTACAATGTGTCAAAATGCATTCTGTTGTCATGTATGATTTCAAGACTGGTGTTACTCTGCACCATGTATAGACAGAGGAATGAGAAGTTGTTCTCCATTTGTGTACAATGTGTCAAAATGCATTCTGTTGTCATGTATAATGAAACAGAACAAATTTAAAAAACATTAAAAAACCCCTATAAGTCAATAGCAGAAAGATCAGTAGAGCAGAAAGGAGAGAACAGGTGTTGGGAGGAAGAGAGGGACAGGGGAAGGACTGTGGACTGAATTAGAACAAATTATATTCTATGCTTTTATAATTATATCAATTCTATTGTCATGTATAACTAAAAAGAGCCAATAAAAAAGAAGAGTAAAACATATAGTATATAAGCTTGACAATTTGATCAACTTGAATTCTACAATTTACAGGCATTAATTACATTGATTATCTTTTGCAGTCCTCACCACTATTTCAAAACCTTTCATCACCTCAAACAGAAATATTGTAACCATTAAGCAAAAACCCCATTCACCCTTTCCCATTTCTTCCTAACCTCGAATCTACTTTTTCTAGTTTTGTTTCTGTACCTGTGCAATTAATTGCCAATTGTACTACCTATGAATGGAAGCTTACAAGACTTGTCTTCTTGTGTCTGGCTGTCTTCACTGAGCATATTCTCATCAGTACCATTCATGCTATACCAGGTGTCAGAGCCCATAGCTTTCTATAATGAAATAATATTCAATTGTATGTACCAGCCACATTTTTGGAAGTACATTCATTTGTCAATGGACAGCTGGGTGTGCTCTATCTTGTAACTCTTATGAACAATGCTGAAATGAAAATAAACAGATCTGTTGTAGTATCCGTGTTCAAATGTTTGGGATAAACACATGGTAGTGGAATTGCTGAATCCTATACTATGAACTCGATTTCTAGCTTTCTGAGGAAACACCACCTTGTTTTCCTAATTGACTAAAACAATTTACCTTCATTTATAATGCATAAAAGTTACCATTTGTCCACATTATATCCAATATATCTTGTTTTCCTTAAAAAATGATTTAAGCCACCCTAAGGGTATCTCATTGTGGTTTTGATTTGTGCCATTATTATAACAACTAATAATGTTGAATATATCTTCATGTTCCTCTATTGACCATAAAGCCATGCTCTTCAGGGAGAAGTCTACTGAAGTTTTGTATCTATTTTTGCATTGGGATGGTTGTATTTTTGTTGTTGAATGATTGAATACTTTTTATATAATAGTGTGTGAGTGTGTGTGTGTGTGTGTGTGTGTGTATAGTCACCTGATTTGAAAACTTTTTCTGCCTTTCTGTGAGCTATCTCTTAACTCTCCAATCCATTTTGGTTATTTTATTTGTATGGAAGAGGCAAGAACCCAAGTCACCTATTACATGTGGACATTCCTACTTCTCCCTCTTGCCCACCTTCTCCACTCCTGGGTCAGGGTCAGGTCTCCACCTCTGGGACTCAGACATTGACACTTGCTCTCATGTGGTGCAGCTCCTCCTTTGCTACCACAGGACTGAGTGTCATAATGGTAGTTAGCACCCCTTATGCTCTGCTCTCTGAGCATGGCCAGCATGAGCCCCCTGTCCCACCTGATGCCATAAGAACTGCTGTATAGCCTGTCCAGGACGTTCCCATCTCACTCTCCTTCCTTAATCCTTGGATCAGGCACTTCATGTTCAGCCCGCCCTTAGTAGTTTCTTCTTAGAGCAGGCCTGAACTCATTCAGTGACCTGGGAATCCAGGGGCCTGGGAGGAAGCCCTGGCTATTGGCACTCTGGGGAGAAGCCCATTTGTAGATAAAAGGTGGCATCAAACCATGAACAAAGAAATCTAGTGATGCTGGTCTATGGCATCCAGGGCCATGGGTTTGGAATGGTTTGGGGGCAGTAGATCCTGTGATGCAAACTAGCAATAGAAGTAAGTTATAATTCATATGAGGCAAGTAAGGAGCATCAGCAGCCAGGCAAGAGACAGGGTCAGTGCATTCCCACCTCCCTCAGTAGGTCCAAATAGGGTGCAGAGCACCATCAGGTGGCCCTCATACTCGGCTCAAAACTGTAGCTTGTGATACTTTTTAAAACCTAGCATGTGAAGCATTACCCCTTGGATAAAAAAGAGGAGCATCTTCTCTTTTCCAAACAGGTGTGAGCTTTGCTCTTTTAACTCTAAGGGAAGAGATCTTTGCCTAAACTTAGCTACATGGAACCATAAAAAACTGAGCAGTTGTGGGGCATCAGGGGGGTCCCATGATCCCTGAGCAGACAGGTCCCATCCTGTAGAGGGTGGGCTGCACCTGGCAAGCAGAGTCCTGACATCACAAGAAAGATGTCATCTTCTCCTTCCTCAGAAGGGACCTGTTTCTTCTTTTCCCCATTCTCCATCATTTTCCCTTCATCTCCTTCCAAGGGAAGATGGAAACTTCATCCAACTTTGTGAACTTTATTGCAAGAGGGAGGGAAGATAAAGACATTAGGACAGACATTTTCATGAGAAATATAGATGAACAGATTGAGTGACAGGAAAAAAGTGTGTTAAGGTGAATAATGTACAATAATATACAAACGTACACATCCTAATATTGGGATGACTGAATGTTCTGTATTTTCACAGTGGGCAAAATGTAATCACAAAGATTTTTACAATAGAGATTTCTTGTGAAGACAGAAATGGAGAGATTCAAAGGTGTCCTGGATTTGAATAGTGATCATGGCTCTGAAGCCCAGCAATGCAGCTCCAGATAATGGAGATGACAAAAGGCAGAGGCACACCAATGGCCCAGGATGTGCTATGAGAGTGCAGTTGCCTTGGCTGCATCCCAGTGAGACCCATGTTAGAACTCTGATCTTCAGAACCACAAGGAAGTAGATTTCTGTCATACAGAACCACTGAGGTTGTTGTCATTTATTGTAGCAGCCGCAGGAAACTCACAGATGGACATACAGGCAACACAAGGGAAAATGATTGGTTAAGGAGCAGACAGGGTGGTGGGCAGGCAGGTGGCGAGGGGAGAGAGATACAGGCAGGAGGGTAGAGATGGAAAGAGAGGCAGATAGGGAGCCTGGAGCAAGGTGAGAGACAGAGGCCAACAGACAGGAGGCCAGGAGGCAGGAGAGCAGGCAGGTGGGAAGAAGGGCAGGTAAAAAGATAGAAAGCAGGATGTGGGCAAAAAGTGATGTACAGGAACAGGTGACACAAACACAAGATGTCAAGCAGCTGGCCCGCAGAGATGTCCTTCCCCCCACCAAAATTATTGGAGCTTCCTGAGACGCAGGTGGATTCCATTCTTGGACTTCAACACAAGGAGTACCATGGGGACAGGCACCCTGGTGGGATCCGCCAGTAGCTCAAAACGAAGCAGGGTCAGGGCCACGGCCACTTTCAGCTCATTCATGGCAAATTGCTTCCCAACGCAGTTCCTGAACCAGGCAGGGACAGAGAAAGTGGTCTCAGACCCCATTCTGAGCTGGGGAGGCTTTGAGCCCTGAGCTCCTGAAAAGAGTTGAGCATTGGGAAACCTCCTACGAGGAGAGATGGCAGACCCTCTGCTTCTGGCCTTGATTCACACTCTCCTGCCCTTTGACAAGACCCCTACTCCTGCAGGGAAGCTCTGGCCCTACTTCTACATTTGTAGGCATGAAATCTCTGCTGAGAAAAGGCTGGCACACTGAATAATCAAATCAAATAACACTTCTCATTTTAAGAATTAGTCATTGACTTGTTTATTCTCTCTACAAATGGTTCCTGACTCTTCAGTGTGGCTATCACTGGTCTGGGCCTTGTGGGAAGGTGAGGCCCACACTCCCTGGGATCCTATCTGGGGAGCCAAAGGACAGCAGAATCAGATGTCAGCTCCTGATTAGGACATTGTGCTGGGGATCCATCTCCGCCCACCCAGGGGTCAAGGCTCCAGCCTCCCTTTCACATCCTTGGTCCACCAGCACCTCTAGACTTCCACTCCAGAAATATCCCTCCTTGGCATCTTCAGTTTCTCTATCCAAGATTCACTGGTCTTCCTGCCCCCCTGCCTCCCTAATTCCATGCCCTCCACCAGTCATGGCAGTATCCAAGGCCTGGGCTCCCTGCACACCCTCTGTGGGCTGCTGCCTCACACACCTCTTACCTGTCTAGCCCCACTTTCTGCTTCAGTTCATCTTCTTGAGGTCACTAATGATGTCCTCCCTCTATCTCTCCCTGAACATCTCATCCCTGAGCCTCAAGGCTCAGGACAATGGCCAGCTGACCCCCTACCTTCTGCTGGCTGTCCCTCTCTTTCCCAAGTCCCTAAGCTACCATCAGTGTTTTATTCAAGTAGCCACCACAGTCTAGGGCTTCTGACAGTGCCAGGGACATAGAACATTGCTTGAGCTCTTCAATGAGTGATAAGAGAGTGACAAAAAGGAAAAAAAAAGGTCGTCTGTCTCAGTGGTAGGTGTCTGATTCTGAACATCGCCTTTCTGTTATCACTGAACCAAGAATGGAAAACTGCATCAGAGCACAGGGCTTGGCACAGAGAAAAATAATGTTTTAATACTTTTCTACTTGATTTAGATTAATTGAACTGTAAAAATAAAATGAATGCAATGGGACCCCCGTAGTAAAAGCATTTCTACATAGTAATGATCTACCTTATACTATCCTGCCCTCCAGTGTCAGTGCCATGATTTGTAGCTAGTATCTGATAGGAATCAATTACAGGATAAATATTTCTGAGAAATATGAATTCTCTGCAGACAATTTTTTAATGCCTGTTCTCTGAAAGTTAACTCGGCATTGTAAAAGTCACAGGATTTTGGACTCAGAAAAATTTTCCTATTAGTTATTTAGTAGATTTACAATAATCTGTATTTCACAAGTCAGTTCCTATAGTCTTGTTGGGTTTTCACAGCAAGCCCTTTTGCATGGGCCTATTTAGCTCAATAGCTACTTCAGGTATGTTTGTGAGTGTACAAGACAGTATGTGCTCTGTGTCAATTTAATAGTGAGTTTTCTCTCAGAGGAAGTTTAGCTTCCTCATCTTATACCATGAACTATGGGGTAGAGATCCATCTCCACAGGCAGCATTTTACTGACTAGCAACATGGACACCAATTGTGAATATTAAAATGAGACCAAAAATTGAAGGGCAGAAGCCAATACTGCATGAAATCACACTCACTGGTGTTCACCCTTGTACAATAGGCTGCGCACTTTACACATAGGGCTTCTACGGTAAGAACGACAATGTGTGATGCTAAATATATGGAAATGCTTCAATGATGCATTACAGTGACCACTGAAGAATTCAGTAGAAAAGGTGGTGAGCTCACTGGAAATGTGGGGAGAAAAAGAAATCCACCTCTTAAGATATCTGACAGTTGAGGAAAACAAACACCTGAAGGGAAGTGTGCACATAAAAACCTAATTCTGAAAATTCATTCTCCAAAATGAAGAAAGCACCAAGACACAATGACATTTGTGCCTCAGACTTCTGTGTATTTTGGTGTTTGAGTCACCAACAAGATGGCCATGGGAAGGACAGTGGGTCAGACTCTCCGAGTGTGTCCTGTCTTCTGGACACAGACACAAACACACGACACCATCTACCCACAAAAACCAACAAACAAGGGCCTACATGAAGAAGCCACATAGAAAACTGGGGATTACACATACTGGGGACGTACGTGACAGACTCCCTCTTCTCCCACCCCATTGCCACTCAGAGGACATCTCACCTTGATCCTCCTGAGAAGGGCAGGAAGGAGTGGCTGTGTCGAGAAGAACCAGGTGCAAACCGAGAAGGATCAAACACCTGCAGAGACAGCAGCAGGGCCAGGACAAGTTGGGACCAAGTCCCTGCTTTCCAACCATGAGGGGACAGGATCCACAAGGCGGGAGCAGGAGGAGGTGTTGGTCCTGGGAGACAATCCCCTTCCATCCCCACAGGGCCTCATACCTCTGGGTTTGGCCACACCTTCGGGTTGTGGTGAAGGCCATAAATGAAGAGTGTGACCATGATACCTGTGGGACGGTTAGGAGACAGAAGACTAATTATGCCAGTGGGCCAGAGCCCTGGTCTCTCAACCAGAAGGAACATGCATGCTTAAGTTGCCTGAATCCCAGAAGTCATCACTTTGTGCAGGATGATTTTACTACAGGAAGGCAATGTTGGCATGGCAAAGCACCTGAGCAAAGGTGAGGACCAGAAAACCATGAGCCTAGGATTGAGAGCAAGAAAATGTTGGAGACTCACTGCTGTAGTAAATGAAGTGACAACACACAGTCATCCAATACGCTGCGTGAACCAGTGGGAGTAGACGTGCTCTCACCCAACACTCCCAGGCACCCTTCAGAACACACTGGTTAGCTCCCATTTCCATAAGATATACTGGAGTTTCACTGAGGTCCATTATCTTTTCCACATTCACACAGCTGGGATGTGGCAGACTCAATGCTGGGTGAGACAATGGGTGGCTTCCTATCAGGGCAGGAATACCAGCTTTTCTCTTCTCTCACCCTCAATGTTCCTTAGATTCTGGACCACCTGACTTGTACCATGGGTTTTCAGGCTCTCCCTCCTTTGCCTTGACACATGGAAAAAAGTCACATCTTCCAGATCTGTATGATTCTCTCCCTTGCACTTCTTAAGTACTGACAATTACAAGGCTAATATCTGGAGGTCGATATTTAATCTAGAGTCTCACATTTTTTATTGAGATTTTTCTAATTTCAAGCTCCATGTCAAGCATTTCATAAGACTCATCCAAATTTCAAAGTATCCTTTCCATAGAGGAGGTAAGGGAGACTGAGAGGTTCATAAGAGCTAAAACATGGTGGATTTCTGATCCTTCTTTTCTCTAAGAAAGCTTAACAAAGTGAGTATACAAAGCTCATACCTTTGGGTAAGGAGCGTCCATCAGGGAAAGTGATAGGTTTGCCAAGATCTCTGCTCACATTTGGTACTGGCGGATAGAGCCTCAGGGCTTCCTTGATGCACATGGTAGTGTAGGGCATCTGGTCCAGGTGGTCCCTGAAGTGAAAGACATCCTGATGGGCAGGCAGAACCCAGGAAGACGTGCACTTGTCCTTATCAGAGGCAGGGCCTTTCCACCTCTTCAGTTCTCACTCACCAGGTAATGGAGGCTCCATCCCCCAGAAGGCTCTGGACCTCCTCCCTGCACTTCTGCTGATGCTCAGGGTGTGTGGCCAGAGCATAGAAGATCCAGGAGATACCACTGGCTGTGGTGTCATGGCCCTCAAACATGAAAGTGTCCACCTCTGCACGCAGGTCCTCATCAGACAGGCTGCTTCCATTCTCCATCTGAGGAGGCCATAGATGAGAGAGCAGGGTTTGTCCCTTGCTCTGCTCCTGGGCAAAGCCACAGGCTTCTTTCCCACACACTCACTTTGGCAAACAGGAGGATGTCCAGGAAATCCAAGCGCCTCTTCCTCCTGACCTTCTCCAGCTCTCCCTCATTCTGCAGCTGAGCCTTCCTCTGCCTGATCACTTTATCTGTCCCAGGAAAGAAGTTACAAGGCAGAACACACAGCTGCAGCAACCCCTAATAAGCCATGTACCCTCTATGACAATCTGGTTGCCATGTAGAACTCAGGATGCACAGGTGTGTGGACTGTGGGAGGCCAGCACTATCTGATCCAGGGCTTGCCTCCCTCAGGAGCATAGCTACTGGAATCCCTGTTGAATGCCGGTGGGATGGGTCTCATTCAACATTAATAATGTGATGATACTGGCATTGTGCTGTACCTGACACACTAATGTCTCAGCTTCTAGTGCCCAGCATGAGGTGTCCTAGGTTCTGCATGTGAGCAGGGGCCCTGCCTCTGTCTCAGGGGCCATGGTCCTATCTTTTAGACTGAGCCTGGCAAAAGAAGGGAGACAGGATTAGGGTCAGAACCTGTGTGCTCATGAGCAAGCTGGCAGGCCTCGTTGAAGAAGCGGCCATCAGTGGTCAGTCTGTAGAAGGTGTCATTCTGGTGAAAGACATTCCTCACACGAGAAAAAATGAAGTAGTTCAGATCCCCAACAGCCTTGATGTAGGATTGGGAATTCCTGATGGAGAGATGGCAGAAAAGACTGTTCTATGGAGAGACATGACCTAGAAGCCGAGTGGGTTCTATGTGGAAGGTCCCTCAATGATGGGGACAGACAACACTGAGGTACACCACATATTTGTGCCACATCTCTTGTGAGCATTTGGCCTGTAGAAGATGGCATGAGCAAACAGGCTTCTACCCCATTCAGGAATCAGGGACCTGTGGCTGGGGCACATTTGGGTCTGGTCAGGAATTAGGGCCTGGCCTAGGACTTCAGCACAAATCTCCTACTTTATAGATGTGAGCATCCAGAATGCATCACTCAACTCTTGTAGATTTACACCAGTTGGTAAGAACAAGGATCCCACAGCTGAGGGTTTGGCACTAACCTGTTCAACTGGACATTGCCCTGGTAGCTGAAGGCACACTTCATGATGGTGTCCAGGGTCATCAGGGAGACATGCTGAAAAATTTCCAGAAGGGAGTCCTGCCCAATAAGCTGCTCCCATTTGTCCTGGGGAGGGAGAAGATCATTGCCCTTCTCAGTTCCCCAGAAGGCCTCTGCTAATTAGGCTTCCCTCTTTCTCTGCATCTCCAGGTATACTTTCCTGAATCCCTGGGCCACATATATTTTAGCAAATTAAGAGTGTGAAGCAAATATTTGTATTCTGATTCCTCTTTCTCAGAAATGTTCATACAAAATCAAACAAATATTTACATAATAGCTTACTAAATTTAGAATCTGGGGGAAACAGTTATGACCATTCAGTTGATGAAAAGACCCTGGGTCACTGTTTAGGTTTGGAATTCATGAGCTAGACTTAAAAACTGGCAGAAGACCAAATATGAGGACAAGAGCATGACAAGCAAATAGACCCTGTAGTGTATATGAACCACATATTGAAAACACTTCATTTCATTATTATTCATGGAAAGTTGCTGAGCATTGTTAGATCATTGAGCTGAGTTTTGATGGGTGTGATAAGTTTTGATGGTTTGCTGTGAGATGTGGACCTGGTATCAATATCAATACATGGGTCACTCAAGTCCATGTGGAAGCCCTCAGGTCCACCAGGAATGAATCATACCAGGGAAGGTGCACCGCTACTGAGGATGCCATTGACTAGGCAAGTGGAGGACAGGTACTCCTGTTGTCAAAATGGATCAACTCCTTTTCCAGTCCTCTGTGCTAAAAGTCTTGGAAGTGGAAAGAAGAATCTATATCCACCAGAACAATCTCTGCCTTGGACCATAAAATAGTGACTCTTTCCTGATGCCTGTGTCCACTCTGTCCCTTCAACTTTTGAAGACCTGACTCTCACAGTAAAGGCCTGATATTGTAATTCTGTGTGACTTGTTTCTGATGGGTGTTTGAGTGAAGAATCTGAGTGTGTGCCTCGAGTGAGTGAATGGAAATGAAAGGGAGAGAGAGACTCACCAGCATCACTCTGACAGAGTCAGCCATGATTCCCACGTAGGGCTTCAGGATGTCGTAGTGGAAGGCTGGTGTCAACATCCGGCGGTGTTGGAACCACTTCTGCCCATTCAACAGGAGCAAACCGTACCCTGGGTCATACATGGTCATGTGTGTGGAGTGAGTGGGCAGTGGAATGAGAGGGAGACTGGGACCATTTGAGAGAGCCTGATGCTGGGACTCTTGGAGGAAGGGCCAAGGGCTAAACTTCTTTGCATAAAACATTAATGACTGGTGATTTTCAGAAACATGAATTTCCCAAATGGGCTGTGACATCTAAAGTAATTATGACAGCTGCAAAGTCAATGTGGAAAGGATTTGTGGGCAGGAGAAAGAGGTGCCTAAGTACATGTCAGGCTGAGACTGGATATACCTAGAAGTAGAGGTGGAAGGAGTGAGTCTCAGGAGGGCCCACAACAGCTTGAGGAAGGGTGGGGTTCTGGATAGAAGAGAAGAAATGAGGTTTCATATAGGGTCTATCACGGTAGTGGCCCATAAACTCTTGTTCTCTGAGAATCAGAAAGAGGCATCTTGCCAACCCTAATAGGACAGTGCCACTTTTAGATGTACATACCAATCCAAGGAGCCAGACATCTGTAGGTACTAGGAGCTTTGGGATCTGAAAAGTAACAGAATTAGTTTCAAAGGTGAGACAAATAATGCAGAGTTAGGGCAATTGAGGTTGAGGCCATGAGCTGTCATGAGTTCTGATGACATTTCATCCCATGTCACCTCCCACTGCCTCCAATTCCATTGTTTCTTGGCTGGACCCTCAAAGGGGTCAGAAAGACAGGCTCCATGGACCAGCAGACTGCAGTGAGGGGCTGGAAAGGAACAAAGGCCATATTATCAACGCCAAAGAATATAACTGAGCCGTGGGGTGTTTTCACGATGAGTGATGGCTTAGTAAGCCCATTACATAAACAGGGGGAAATTAGAGGTTTCAAATCAAAGTCACTGTGGATATGAAGTTTGTTTTCAGATACAGGCCAATATACCTAACAGATCACCTCCGTAGTCTACTTAACAAATCACCACAGTTGAGTTTAAAGAAGAGAGAGTAAAAAAATAAGACAAAAAAAATCAGCCCACAAGCTGTTGTAAATATCCACTATGAAGTCAGTACTGTTGCCCATACACTAGGTGTGTCCAGGGAGAACAGTATGTAGATTATTTCAATATTTTTTAATGAATTGCCACCTTTTTTCTGGACTTTCACAGACATGGGGCATGTTCTCAGAAGAGAAGAACTGAAACTGTTGAATTGGGGCTTCACTCACCTGATCTCCCCAGAATCACCTTCAGGTAGTCAGGGTCATAGACAAGGATGCGAACTTTGCTGCCCCAGAGCCATTGTGGGCACGCACTCGGGAACTCACCTACCCATGTCAGAGTGTGTTTCAGCTCCTGGTCCTTTGGGATCTGATATCAGGGAAAAGGCAAATCTTTAAAAATCTTCACTTTTTCTGGTTTTGGGACTGCAGTGAAGGGCAGCATAACCATAGGGACATATTTCTGGATCTTTCAGCAGAAGTTAGAGATTTGGGACTGTGTCTGGAGACTGATCTGTGCTGTCTCCAGACCTTTTCTGTCTCCCAGAACTTGCCCTAAGCTGGATCCTGTGGCCCTGTAGGATAGAGCTGTGTGCCTCCGTGGAGCTGTGGGGGTGAGAGCTCAGCATCTGTGTGAGCTCCACGTCCTCCACCTCCTCCTAAGTGTGTTCAGAACACAATCCCTTGCAGAGCTCCCTTCCCACTGCCCCTTACCATGCTCTGTGCCCGTCCTCAGGGCTGGAAGTGCAGGAAGTTCACCTGTCCCTCCACTGCCCTAAGGCTGTTCCTTTCCCTCCTTCCTCTCACTCTACAGAAGGTGCCAGGCTTTGCTGGGGGCACTGAGGTACGAGAGAGTGTTGGTGTGCCCAACCCCAAAGGGCTCACAGTGCAAGGTGTGTTGAAGGAGAGATAAACAAATCTTCTCTTGGGGGCAAGTCTAACACCAGTCACGCTCACCTGCAGAAAGTGTGCTGCCATTCTCCTCACCTATACCCATGACCTACATTTGCCCCCCAAAACACACATTGTGGAAACAGCTTTAGTTTGCAGCCAACAGAGCCATTTGGTCCCTCCCTCTGAGCAGAGGTAACTGATTTCCTGTGTCCTGACATGTCCTGATATTCATTACTCATGTCTCTCATTACCACTCAGCAAGCATCCCTCAGGTAGTGACTCCATCACACTAATGTCTGAGTTTCAGAGAAAACTCAGGACCAGAAAATAGTATGACATTCAGTGACTGGGGCAAGAAAGCATGCAGAAGGCCGGTTCTGAGTGGGGGTTCTCTAAGGGGTCTAGGTGTGCTTAGTCTGGAGTGGCAAAGACTCAGGAAGAACCAACCACAGCCCTCTACCATGCCGGGCTGCCAGGACAGATGTCAGATCTGCATGGTGATGGATTGAGTGACAGAGGCTGAGTAATAGCATAACAGGCTTCTATTCAGTGAGTGAGCTCCTGGTGCTGGGATGAGCCCAGCTGGGAGGTAATCTGGGTGTTCCTCAGGTACTGAGTGCATGCAAGAGGCTTTGTCCTGTGGACTTCCTGGCCAGTCTTTGGGCTGCAGCCTCCCTTCCCTCCTCCTCCCCTTTACATTCCTTCCTACCTTGTGCCCAAAGAACCAGTGGGAAGGTGGGGATGGAAATTGCTGGAGGGCTTTGAGCAGCCACTGCCTGTGCAGGAGGAACTGGACAGCCTTGAAGAGCAGCAGAAGCAGGCCAAGCAGGGAGGCCAGCTGGAGGAACCCAGAGATGCCACCCAAGAGTCTGGCGAGGCTCAGAGCAGAGACACTCATGGTGCGAAAGCTTCTGGATCACTCACTATTCCCTTGTCACTGAGGGCCCCTGGCTAAGTCTGGGAGGATGGTCCCACCCACTTGTGGGAGGGAGAAGGGTGAGGGCAGAGCTTAGTGGAGAGTACAGAATTGAGTAACTTGAAAGTTTCACCTTGGGAAACAGTGAGGTTAAAACCTTATCTGCCGACAAAGGCAATGGACATGCACACACCTACTTTCCCCTCTCCATATTGATTACATATATTTGTTGGGCACCAATTATGTGCTAGGCTACCTTCTAGTTGGTGTGGTACAGCTGCTTGAAGAACAGACATGAACTCAGAAATAAGAATCTCATAGGTAATTAATCAAACATTCAGTAGGTATGGGTGTTTGTACTAATACCATTATTTAATGATGAAGAATTAATTGTTATAAAGAAATAAATTGAGGCGTTTGGAGGAAAAGAGCCTTCAAAGCAGGTGAGGGGGCTCAGGGCTAAGTTGCTCATGGTGCAGAAGCTTCTAGATCACACACTCTCCCTCACTGTCACTGAGAAATTCTTACCAGCGCTGCCTAAGTCTGGGATAATTGCTTCATCTACATGTGGGAGGGAGAAGTTTGAGACAGAACTGGACCTGAGTCTAGAGTCAATTAACCTGAAAGATTCACCTTGGGAAACAGTGAGGCCCATGTCTCATCAGCTGACAGAGGCAAAGTCCATGCACATACTCACTTTCCCTTCAACATATTGCACACAGATATTTGTTGAGTACCAACTATGGGTTAGGCAAGTTACTTAAAAAACAGTCATAAACCCAGACTTCAAGGAATTCTTAGCCTAATTCATCAAACATTCAGTAGGTATGATTGCTTGTACTACTACCATGATTTTAGGGATGAAAAATTTATTATTCCTAAGAGGTGACACGATATTCAAGGAAATTGGCCATTGAATGTGGGTGATGGAACAGGAATCCTTTCCTATTGGTCTCCAAATCTGACCCCAATTTTTGGATTCCAATGTCTGAGTCCCAGCTGCCTCAGAAGTAGTCCCTGGTACACACCCTATTCACTGTGCTTTTACGATCCAGGGTGGCCATGCTGGTGGAGGGAGCACTAGAGTTGGACTCAGGAGGCTGCAGGCCCAGATCCACCTCATTACATATGTAAGCCAGCAACCTATCCTCTCTGAATTCAGTTCTTCTTTGTAAGGAGTCTGTTAATCCTTTTCTCAATTACCCTTGAGCTCAGCTCATTCTTTCAGTCTTTCAGCAAATTCAAGAAAATTTCTCAGCCTCACTGTCTTGTGAGTGAGTGTAGAAAATGACATTTGTATAGTAAAATATGATAAAGCCATAGTGGAGGAATAAAATGTCCACCAGGCAAGGAAAACACTAAGAAGAATAGGGCGTGGGGGAAGGAATAGGAGACCACCTGAGGGGAGGGTGACTTGTGGAAGGTCATGACCAACACACCAAGGAGAATAATGGAAGGGACTTGTCCATCTTGAGGGTCCTCAGTCTCACTTCTCACAATTCTCCAAGATCAAACCAAACATGCAGCATTCAGAGAGTAAAACACAAAAGATACTTCAGGAAGAATCCCTTGGAACCTGGATCTCCCAGGGCTGCAAGTTTCCTTCTGGCCTGACCGCTTCACTCATCACTCATCCAAATGATTTTTTTCCACCACCATTTTTTTTAATCACCTTATATCACTGAAGCAAGAATTAAAGACTGGCATTCATTGTAGATAGGTAATGGGGCTGGATTGCATAAATGGAGGCTGGGACCTGGAAGTTGGGAGACTACCTCTCGGAGTCTGGAATGTTAATGCCTCCAGACCCTTTGATTACCAAGATTACCTGCCTATACTGCCCCTTCCAGAAGGTTGTTAAAGAACCACCCCCTGAACAGAGAGAGAGCTGCTAGTTAATGCCCCCCTGGGCTGCTACTCCCTTCCTGCCCCCAGTCACTCCACCTTGGCCCTTCCAGCCACCTGCTTCTCACCGTTTGGCCATCCCACCAACATCTCCTTGGCCTAGCATTGTACACAGGAAGGACAGAGATAAGGGGTAAGAGGGCAGGAGAACAAAGAAAACCTAAAATGTACAAAAAGGCAGGATGCTTTCACTTCTGGTGACACAGGGCGCCAGCCATAGACCCCTTCTCCATCTCAGGAGAAGTCTGTTTTCTTAAACAAATCCTGCTTTTGACGCTTACCTAGGGGCACTTATCTAAAGTTCATACTTAAACATTTGAGGAAGCAGAACTTGTCACTGATACCTGGTGGAATCGTCATGACAGGTGATTCGTTAATCAAGAGCGGGCCAGAGTTCTTCTCTTTTTGCTCTGATCCTGAGCCTTCTCAGAACCCAAAGGCAGAGAAACATGTAACTCTTTAAACCACATTCCTCTCAACTTTTCCCTCATTCTGAGGTTCCTTTCCATCCCTAAGTCTTCTTTAGAGTAGTGAGCACTCTATGTTCAGGGCAATGCTCAAATCTTTATCTGCCTTCTTTCACAACAACCCTAAAACTGGTTTTTAAACACAAAAAAATCTCATAGCAGAGTTAGGAAAACTAAGGAAGAAATTTAACTACTTGCCCAGGTTCAACCAGCTGGTCCAAAGGAAAGAATACCTTGACCCAGAGACATTGCTGTTGACCATTAATGTGAATTAAGATTAGCTGGAGGTACAGTCCTACAACATGACCCAAGGTTGCAGGGAGCATGTCTTGTCTATCATGTTTCATCTAGTGTTTCCAAGTAGAAGGAAGACACCACAGATCATCTGCTCCACATATTGTGTCAATATGTGGAGCGAACCATGTGGCTAGATGCATGTAGTCACTGCAAATGATTCTTATGGAAAACCTAGCAGGATATGAGCAATGCTTCCAAAAAAACGACAAGAGCAGAATACACAGCTACATGTGCAGTGTGAGCTGATGTTTTAGACAAACTGTGTTTGGCATGTCAAGATTTACTTACCACTAAATATTTTTCCAATCTTTTTTATATATGTACACCCCAACCAAAGACTCCTGGAAGGCTGTTCCTGGACTTTATATTTCCTAATTTCCCCATAGCATGAGGCAGAGACCTGCACACACTGATGATGCTCAATTAATACTTCCTGATTTCATGAGTGAGAGAGGAAGTAAGTAACTTGAGACTGGTTAGATCGCCATCCTCCTCAAACCAGGTCAGGTTTGGATGCCACATTTTAAAAGATAAATTGATATTTCTTAATATTTCTGGGTGCTTCCTGTTTCAGTTTATAAGTGAAGGAAAGCAGAGAATAGGCCACAGGTCCTGAGGCGGCAACTTTGAACAGGTTCTCCTGAGGGTAGGTTACCCCGGGCTGTTCCTACTTTCCGGATTTTCATAAAGTTGAGATTGATAGTAATGCCATTTTACATTTTTCACTTACATTTATTCATCTACAAAGGCTGAATATTCCAGACATTCACCCTTGAAGCCTAAATGTTTGCTGATTTTCCTGACTGAAGGAAGGCACAGAACTCTTGTGGATTTTTTGTGTGTTTGTTTGTTTGTTTTTGTTTATTGGCTGGGGACATTCCGTACCTCCACTTGTATTGGCATGATGGACAGAGGTCAAGCTGAGAAAGTGAGGCTGCTTCACCTCAGCACCCTGCACAGTGTTAGCACACAAGCTTCAAAAATATCTCCTCCAGATATCATGCTAAGTGAGATAAGCCAATCTCAAAAAACTAAAGGATGAATGATCTCGCTGATAAGCAGATGAGGACATATAAGGGGGGGTATGAGGGGTTAGCGTTACGGTTAGGGTTAGGTTTAGGGTTAGGGATAAGGAGGGTGGTAAGAATGGAGGAAGGAAAGACTGTATAGAGGGAAAAGAGGGGTGGGAGGGGTGGGGGGGGAAGGGAAAAAAAACAGAATGAATCAAACAATATTGCCCTATGTAAATTTATGATTTTTAATTAAAAAAAAAACCAAAAAAAAATCTCCTCCATATTTGCACAGTGCCTGGACGTTGAAAAACACGCCTGTGCCTCAGTTTACCAGGTGTTGCTAATGTTATTTTATAGACAAGAGCACTAATGTCAGAGATGGTAATTGATTTTTCTCGACGTCACAAAAGACCTGAGTGTCAGAGTCAGGGACATCATCTCAAATCTAACCCCTGTCTTTCTACTGCTTGAGTATTATTTATTTAGTCTAATACCAGCAGCATGTTGAGCACGGAGGCAAGGGCTTTCATACATTTTCTTTCTTCATTCTGCTGATATCATGGAGCACACACCTCCCTGCCCTGACCACTCCAACCTCATCTCAGGTGACTGTCTCATCATGGGGCTGCTTTTTGGGATATCATGAGTTTTCCCACTCCAGAGCCTTTGTGCTTATTGTCCCTCCCTCTACAATGTCTTCCCCCCACTCGCCACACAGCCAGGTCCTTATCACCCTTCCAGGCTCATCTCCAACGTCCTCTCCAACAAGAAGCCTTCCTCAGGTGCCCTCTCCAAGCAGGTCTTCTCAATTGGCCTCTCTGGTAACACCTTCTTTATTTTCTTCCTGAACTTCCTGTTTTCTGTGATAATTGCACTGTCATTTATTTAGTGCAATACTATCTTTGTTCTGGGCATGCAGATGAGGGCTTTTCCATATCATCTTCTTTCACCTTAGTGAGACTGTCATGGAGTACCCAACACCCTCCCTTGATCTTTCCAACCTGTTCCCTGATGATTGTCTCATCATGGGCAGCTCCTGAAAGACATCAAGATTTTTCCCACCCCAGAGCCTTTCTGCTTGCTCCCCTGCCCCAGATTGCTCTGCCCCTGCTCTTCACCCACTGAGACCTTATATCAACTTTCCAGGTTCACCTTCAACCTCCTCTCCATCAAGAAGCCTTCTGAGAGTGCCCTCTCCTAGCAGGTCCTCTCTGGTGACAGCATCTTTATTTTCTTCCTGCACTTCCTGCTCTCTGTGACAATTACACTTAATTGTCTACCTATCTGTTTTCCCTTTTCACATAAAATGAAAGGGCAGAATCCTGTCTTTCTCATCCTCCTCCCCCACCAAGATGGCTGAACTTGAGCTTTGCACACTTAGGTTTTCATTAAACATGTATTGAACAACACAAGAGGGAGGATCTAGGCATTTTCTGTGTTGCACAATAAACAAATATTACTGTTTTTATGAAAAACCTTTCCATGTTGAGAAGGAAGTTCTCCCTGGGTGCAATGCAGAGAGGCAGTTGGTATCATGTGTCAGTTAGAAGCAGATCGACCATTAGAAGCAGATTGGCCAGTTGGAATTGTTGAGTTAAACTAAGCTTTCTAATTCTTTTCCAGTTTGTCACTATTGGACTATCTGGACTCTAAGTGTAATTTCAAGGTAAATAGATCATACTTGATCTTTCAAGTTTTTACAACTTGGAAAGCTACAAGAGGAACATGAACATTCACATGCAGTCAAAAATCATGTTGGGAGAGACTGAAAATGTGGAGAGAATGCCCATTGTTGTAAGCTGTCTTCAAAGGGCAATGGTAACCTTTAAGATATCTGAACAGTTGGTGCATTCCAAGCTTTTGAAAACTAACCCAATCAACTAATCCCTTGCTTCCGTGATCTGAGGATTAGCAACTTGAATGTAAAAAGCAGTGGGTGGGGTTAAGAATATGTGGGAGAGAAGAATCTACCCTGTAAAAATCCTGGCAACCAAAGGGCATAATACCTGAGGTTAAATTTATAAGAGAATTTCTTCTTCATAAAGTCAAGTACTTAAAGTGAGAAAAACACCAAAATGCACTGAAGTGTGGAAAACCCACTGATGCTGAAATTTGTCTGGATCTTGGGAAAGGCAGTGAGACAAGGTCTTCATGGCATAATCTGAAATGGCACCTGCTTTGGGGCAGAGATACACCCACCAAAGGCTTCTTTCCCACAACTACCACCTAAAATAAGCTACAAGCAACATAGGGGATGACAAACATACATCAGGGTTGTTCCCAGAGACGACTTCTCCTTCCTCTACCCCATTACCAATGTAAGACACCTCACCTACATCCTCCTGAGATGAAAAGGAAGGAGGAGCTGTATTGAGCAGAACCAGGTGCAAACCAGGAAGGGTCGGACACCGGCAGAGAGAGCAGCAGAGCCAGGACAAGTAGGGATCAATCCATTGCTTCCAAACCATGAAGGGAAACTATGCCCCGAGGTGGGAATAGGAGGAAATGTCATCCTCAGAGATTATCCCCAACCCTCCTAAATGCCATACCTTTGGGTTTGGTCACATCTTCAAGTTGTGGTGAAGGGCATGAATGAAGAGGTTGACCAAGATTCCTGTGACCCAGGTTGGAGACAGAGAGAAGACTGATCCTGTACGTGGAGTGACTCTCTGGTCCCTCGGTCTTCAGGGGGTCTGCATGCCCCAAAAGCCTGGAGCCATAAGTCATGTCTTTGAGCTGAATGATACTGTTTCAGGGAGTTGGAGAGGAGAGGGCTTGGCAAAGTAACTGAGGTGAGAAGCAGAAAACTGCCATCGGGAATGACAAACAAGAGAATACTGGAGGCTCACAGTTTGTAGAACTCACTCAAGTGACCACTCACATTTATCAAATGCCTCCTGTGAGTCTTTGGACAACATAAATTAATTTGCTCTATACAAATGCCTACCAAGGAAAGCTGATGTACATCTTCATCTTTCAAAGGGGCACCATAGACTTGGAGAGGCTGAGTGACATTTCTATGATCACACAGTTAGGGTGTGCCAGGGCAGAGGTGAGACCCCCTCGATGGCAGTTGAGGCAATGGTGTCCTTCTGCCATGAGAGGGAACTCAGATATAGCCATCTGCTGGTCTCTGCCATCCACCTTAGGGCTCTTCAGACACGGGACCATATCTGACTCATGACTTGGGATTCCATTCTTGCCTTGGCCCAAGGAAAGAACCATGTCTCCCTCTGTCTCTGTCTGATTCCTTCTCCAGTCCTCCACTTCTCAGGGAATGAGAATTTTGGGGCTCAAGTCCTGAAACCACACCCAGAAGCTGTGAATATCCACGTGGAGGAGGTTCTGAAGATTGAGTCATCATCATGTTAACTGACATGAATTTTCCTTTGCAAGTATCACAATGGAGTTATCTACACATTCTATCAAATGTGTAAAGGATGTTTTCCAAGAAAAATGAAAGTGAAGACAGAAATCCATGTGTGTGCTTAATCTTTGAGTCAAGAATCAAAACCTGGGGTGCTAGAATAAAAAAAAAATCTGTGTAACCACATGAAGGTAACAATAGAAGGAGAAAACCCAGATTGCAGAACTTTTTTGGACAAAAAGAATAATGATGTAATTTCCAGGAATGCTAATTTCCCACTTGGGTTGTTACCTTTGAGGTGATTATGACAACTGTGAGATAGAGGCTGAATAGAGTTCAGGGCAGGGCAAGAGTGACATAAATAAATATCAAGCTGAGAATGTTTGTATACATCTAGGGGGGAGTACCAAAGGAGATGAAGGGCAAATAGCAACATGAAGAAGCGGTGAGGGTCTGGTTACGAGAAATGAGGCTTGATTTAGAAATGGGTCATCACAGTCATAAAGAGAAATAGATCTTGGCAACCCTAACTGGGAGTGACCACATTTAGAAAAATATGCCAATCTAGGGAACCAAGAATCCACACTACCGTGAGCTTTGGGTTACGAAAGGAAAGGAAGAACTTTTGAGAAAAGTAGCAGTGACCAAATAAGGTAACCTGTAGGCAAGTGTGATTGAGGCTATGGTCTGCCACGAGTTCGTGATGACAGTTGGCAGTTTGTTATGTCACTTCCTACTGTGTCCCAAGCCCTTTAGTCTCTTCCCTGACTGTAAGTTGGGCTCAGGAAGGCAGGCTTGTGGACTAGTAACAGAATACCCCCCAGGACTGTGACGAAGACTTAAGTCATAGAACATGACCTCAATGACAAGAGCAGAGACTTATGGTTTTTCTACAGTGAGTGGACACTTAGTCTTCCTGTGGCCCAGGACAAGCAAGTATCAGATGTGTATACCCTCATCAGTGTGCATATGAGGTTCATTTTTAACACCTGGGGCCATTTACATTACAGAGAGTTCAATTTGGTTTACAAAGCTGAACAACAAAAAGAGAAAACAGCTTTTAAATGTTTAGCACTGAACAGCTGTTTTCTTAAATATTCAGTAATCAGAATAATACATTGTTGCCTTTGGTCTGGGTTGTGGGCTGGGTGGAGGGCTGAAAGAGGGTTCACACATCAACATTAGAAATGTCACCCTTTTTCTGGAATTTTGCAGACATAGGTATGTACCAGAAGAGAAAAACTACAGCCACTGCTAGGATGAGGTTTCCCTCTCATCTGATCTACCCAGAATCACCTCCATGTAGTCAGGGCTTTAAGCCAGGATGAAGAGCTCACTCTATTAGAGCCAGTGAGGACATGGAATTGGGAATTTCTCTACTCATTTCCACCTCTGTTTCAGTGCCTGAATCTTTTGGATCTGCCACCAAGTAAAATAAAATCGGTAATATTCTTCCTTTTAAATCTAGTTCTTTCATTAGGGGTGACAGGTTAGAGACTTAGACTTTTTGAGAGAACTTGGGTTCTGGTGTCAGGAGCGATGAATGAATTACTACTTTGAACTGACCCCTGGACAGAGATGACACCACTCTTGGAAATTTCTCAGTGGGAAGCTGCTAATTGAAAACTGCCCAGTTGATGGTGAACCCTATTAAGAGGGAGAATTCTGTGCCTGACACAGAATTTTTTTAGCTCATAGCTTTGAGTTCAAACACCAGCTCCCAGGGATAGATAGCAAGATAACTACAATGCTTCACTAGTGCTGTAACTTTCAGTCTTGTTGGCTCGGTAGACACTGAACAATGGGCTTCCTGGGTGCCACAGGAAGTCCCAAGCATTGCAACAGTGAAATAGCTGCAAGAATCTTTCTAACCCTCCAAATTTCTGGTGCACAAAGAACAATGCCACTATACTCCTTAACTTCTTGATTAAGAGACCCCGAATAAATAAACTTGCTGGGCCAATTCTTCGGACATGTTTCTCCATCAGATTGCAATGTTCTACCTGATCCCAGCTTTTCTCAATATCTGTGTGTTAGGTTTCTTGGGTTCAGTCATACAGGTTGTGGCATTCTGATCCAGACTCTAGCTGTCATTCCAGGACCTGACCTAAGGTCAGGTTCTTCCTCTCTGCTGAACTTCTATGGGCCCATACTCAGAGCTACCTTAAGATTCTTACACATAGTAAATGCTTGATCAATGTTCAGTGATGGCCTCCATGTTGTACAAGTCTTTCACACATTTATATTAGAGTTATGGGTTGTTTGTGTTCTTTCCGGATTTATATGTTGAAGTGCTAACCCTTAGTAACTCAGAATATGACTTCATGTGGACAGAAGATCTTTATAAAAGTAATCAAAGTAACATAAGATTGTTATGGTGTGCCCTAATCCAGTGTGACTCATAAGCTTATAGAAAGAATATTTTTTACCATGTGCTTATCTCCATAATAAGCATGGAGAGAAGACAATGTGAAGAGACATAGGGAGAAGATGACTTATACGAGCCAAAAAATAAAAAGGTGCTTCTTTCAGAACTCATGGAAGGAAATAGCCTTGCCAACACCATGATTTGGGATTTCTAGTCTCCACACTGTGGGACAATACATTTCTTACTTTAACAATCCTTTTTCATAGAAATTCTAGCAAACTGGTACAATTATGTAATGCTCAAGGCAATCCTGTGGTTATGAAGGGATTATTAGTTTATCCTGTTTTACTGAAGGATGAGGAAAATGATTCTAGAACATATGCCTGTGGGATTAAATTAAACCCTAACCTGCTGACCCCAGAATGTTCTTTCCCCGGGTTCTAATTCCTCCCAGTATCTCTGTATTGTGATATCTTAATTCAATGTTTTAATCATTGGCCCTGTGCTGGCAGCTTGTCTTCATTATCTGTCATCTCCATGTTCTGAGATACAAGTATATAGCATGGCTTACAGTAATCATGACTTATTTTTATAGAAATTGATAAATGCATGAAGGAATTGATGAGTTCATGTGGAAGAGTGAATATTTGTTGAAATTCTGTCCAGGGACAGATGTAATCTTAGTCTAATGTAAGGGGGGGGGAGGGAATAAAAGAAGGTTAGGGGTACTAGGATTTCCTTGAAGTCCAAGTACAGAGATAGTTAGTGCAAAAGGGACAGAACCAGGGACAATGAGCTGCCAGGTCTTAGAGTGGAGAACATCATTTGAAACCGATGTTCTGAACTCTGTGAGAAGGAGCAAGACTGACAGGATGTAGAAGTGTGTCAGGTGTGGGTTGGGTGGAAAGTTCTACCTACAGCACACTACTAAGGGCCTGGCCACCTCCCCCATGACCAGAAGTAACTGGAAACTCTGCTGGGCTCATTGAACACACTGTGCCTAGTGTATAGTCTGCATTTTTTAAATGAATGCGACAATGCGATCTGGATTGGCTACAGACTCTCAGTGAGAGGCTTGGCCAGCAGCTCCTGATAAAGGGTTGACGCTCCCAACCCTTGGTACAAAAGCACAGTCACATTGAGGGTGAATTCTCCTGTAAAAGGGACAACACTTTCCCAGAAAATGCTGGCTGGCAAGCAGTGGGTAGAGATCAGCATACAGACTCCCCTGACAAGTTTTGCTAATTTGGATAAGAGTTGAGAACAAGAGCTGCCAGGTGAGATTTCCCTGTGGGGAGGTAGGCCCAGAGACCCAGGCCCATACCAGCCAGGCCCCAGTCAGCAGTACCCCTGCAGTTGACCATCTGTCAACATGTGGAGGTGCCTCTGCTCACTAGCAGGGAATATTCTCCACCTGGAGACCACCATCCTAGAGGGGTAGCATCCTTCTGGGGTCACTGCATTATCAAGCTCCTCCAAGACTTCAGGCTACTGAAGACTAGGAGGTGAATTATTGGAAACCTGCAGGGACACTGTAAGTCTATAGGGGGAAACTGCAATACTTCACATTTGCACTCCAAGAGGAGAAGATATTTGGCCAATATGAGAAAACAAGGGAAGAAAGTGTCCCAAACAAACCTAGATGCTACACCAATCAACAGCTAAAAGAGCAAATACAGGAAGCAAAGGATTGTTTCAATAAAGAGATAGAGATTCTGAAAAAAACAAACAGATATTCTTGAAAAGAAGGAAACAATAAACCAAATTCAAAACTCCATAGAAAGCATAACCAATAAGACAGAATACCTGGAAAACAGAACCTCAGACACTGAAGACAAAATATTTAATCTTGAAAATAAAATTGACCAAACAGAGAAGATGGTAAGAAATCATGAACAGAATCCCCAAGAATTATGGGACATCATGAAAAGACCAAATTTAAGAATTATTGGGATTGACGAAGGCACAGAGAAACAAACAAAAGGAATGAACAACCTATTCTATGAAATAATATCAGAAAATTTCCCACATCTGAAGAATGAAATGGAAAATCAAACACAAGAGGCTTATAGGACACCAAATGTACAAAATTACAACAGACCCACACAAAGGCATGTTATAATGAAAATAACTAACATACAAAATAAAGACAGAATTTTAAAGGCTGGGAGAAAAAAAAATCAAATTACATTCAGGGGGAAACCAATACAGAGAGCAGATTTTTCAACCAGACCCTAAAAGACAGAAGGGCCTGGAAGCATTTTTCAAGCTCTGAAAAATATGGATGCCAACTAAGAATGATATATCCAGCAAAACTTACCTTTTTTTAAAAATTTTAATTGAAAATCATAAATTTACATAGGGCAATATTGTTTGATTCATTGTTATTTTTTCCCTTCCCTCCCACTCCTCCCACCCCTCTTTTCCCTCTATATAGTCCTTCCTTTCTCCATTCTTACCACCCTCCAATCCCTAACCCTAAGCCTAACCCTAACACTAATGCTAACCCCTCATACCCACCCCCCCCTTATATGTCCTCATCCGCTTATTAGCGAGATCATTGGTCCTTTAGTTTTTTGAGATTGGCTTATCTCACTGAGCATGATATTCTCCAATTTCATCCATTGGCCTGCAAATGCCATGATTTTATCATTCTTCATAGCAGAGTAATATTCCATCATATATATATGCCACAGTTTCTTTATCCATTCATCAACTGAAGGGCATCTAGGTTGGTTCCACAATCTGGCTATAGTGAATTGAGCAACTATGAACATTGATGTGGCTGTATCTCTGTAGTATCCTGATTTTAAGTCCTTTGGGTATAGGCCAAGGAGTGGGATAGCTGGGTCAAATGGTGGTTCCATTCCAAGTTTTCTGAGGAATCTCCATACTGCTTTCCAGAGTGGCTGCACTAATTTGCAACCCCACCAGCAATGTATGAGTGTACCTTTTTCCCCACATCCTCACCAACACCTATTGTTGCTTGTGTTCTTGATAATCACCATTCTAATTGGGGTGAGATGAAAACTTAGGGTAGTTTTGATTTGCATTTCTCTTATTACTAGCGATGTTGAACATTTTTTCATATATCTGTTGATTGCTTGTACATCTTCTTCTGTGAAGTGTCTGTTCATTTCCTTAGCCCACTTGTTGATTGGATTGTATGTATTCTGGGTGTAGAGTTTTTTGAATTCTTTGTAGATTCTGGAAATTAGCGCTCTATCTGAAGTATGTGTGGCAAAGATATTCTCCCACTCCGTAGGCTCTCTCTTCACATTAGTGATAGTTTCCTTGGCTGAGAGAAAGCTTTTTAGATTGAATCTATCCCAGTGGTTGATTCTAGCTTTTATTTCTTGTGCTATGGGAGTCCTGTTAAGGAAGTCTAATCCTAAGCCAACAAGTTGAAGGTTTGGACCTACTTTTTCTTCTATAATCTGCAGGGTCTCTGGTCTGATTCCGAGGTCCTTGATCCATTTTGAGTTGAGTTTTGTGCAGGGTGAGAGATAGGGGTTTAGTTTCATTCTGTTGCATATGGATTTCCAGTTTTCCCAGCACCATTTGTTGAAAAGGCTATCTTTTCTCCATTGCATATTTTTGGCACCTTTGTCTAGTATGAGAAAATTGTATTTATTTGGGTTTGTGTCCATGTCCTCTATTCTGTACCATTGATCTACCTGTCTATTTTGGTACCAGTACCATGCCGTTTTTGTTACTATTGCTTTGTAATAGAGTTGAAGATCTGGTATTGCAATACCCCCTGCTTTGCTCTTTCTACTGAGGATTGTTTTAGCTATTCTGGGTTTCTTATTCTTCCAGATGAATTCCATAATTGCTTGCTCTATTTCTGTAAGGTACGTCATTGGGATTTTAATTGGAATTGCATTGAATCTGTATAGCACTTTAGGTAGTATGGCCATTTTGACAATATTAATTCTGCCTATCCAAGAACATGGGAGAGCTTTCCATCTTCTAAGGTTTTCTTTAATTTCTTTCTTTAGTGTTCTGTAGTTCTCATTGTAGAGGTCTTTCACCTATTTTGTGAGATTGATTCCCAAGTATATTATTTTTTTCGATGCTATTGTGAATGGGGTAGTTTTCCTAATTTCTCTTTCTGAAGATTCATCACTTATGTATAAGAATGCATTGGATTTATGAGCATTGATCTTGTAACCTGCTACTTTACTGAATTCACTTATGAGTTCTAAGAGTTTTCTGGTGGAATTTCCAGGTTCCTCTAAATATATAATCATGTCATCAGCGAACAGGGATAGTTTGAGTTCCTCTTTTCCAATTCGTATCCCTTTAATTTCTTTGGTCTGTCTAATTGCTCTGGCTAGAGTCTCAAGAACGATATTGAATAGAAGTGGTGAAAGAGGGCATCCCTGCCTTGTTCCAGTTTTTAGGGGGAATGCTTTCAGTTTTTCACCGTTTAGAATGATATTGGCCATGGGCTTAGTGTAAATGGCCTTCAAAATGTTAAGGAATGTTCCCACTACCCCAATTTTCTCTAGTGTTTTGAGCGTGAAGGAATGCTGTATTTTATCGAATGCTTTTTCTGCATCTATTGAAATAATCATGTGATTCTTAACTTTTAGTCTGTTGATATGGTGAATGACATTTATTGATTTCTGGATGTTGAACCAACCTTGCATCCCTGGGATGAAACCCACTTGATCATGGTGCACTATCTTTTTAATATATTTTTGTATGCGATTTGCTAAAATTTTGTTGAGAATTTTTGCATCGATGTTCATTAAGGATATTGGTCTGAAATTTTCTTTCTTTGATGAGTCTCTGTCTGGTTTAGGTATCAGGGTGATATTGGCTTCATAGAATGAGTTTGGGAGGGTTCCCTCCTCTTCTATTTTATGGAATACTTTGAGAAGTATTGGAATGAGCTCTTCTTTAAAGGTTTTGTAGAACTCGGCTGAGAACCCATCTGGTCCCGGACTTTTCTTTGTTGGAAGGCTTTTGATGACCTCTTCTATGTCATTGCTTGAAATTGATTTATTTAAGTTGTGTATGTCCTCCTCGTTCAGTTTAGGTAATTCATATGTCTCTAGAAACTTGTTGATGTCTTTGAGATTTTCTATGTTGTTGGGGTATAGATTTTCAATATAGCTTCTAATTATCTTATGTTTTTCAATGGGTCTGTTGTGATCTTTCCTTTTTCATCACGAATTCTCGTAATTTGAGTTTTCTCTCTCCTTGTCTTTGTTAGTGTGGCTAAGGGTTTATCTATTTGTTTACTTTTTCAAAGAACCAACATTTTAGTTTGTTAATTTTTCTGATTTTTTCTTTTGTTTCAATTTCGTTGATTTTGGCTCTGATTTTAACTATTTCCTGTCTTCTACTACTTTTGGTGTTGGTCTGCTCTTCTTTTTCTAGGGCTTTGAGCTGTAGCGTTAGGTCGTTTATTTGTTGATTTCCACTTCTTTTGTTGAATGCGCCCCATGAAATAAATCTTCCTCTAAGCACTGCTTTCATAGTGTCCCCGAGATTTTGATATGATGTGTCTTTGTTCTTGTTTACTTCTAAGAATTTTTTTATTTCCCTCCTGATGTCTTCTGTTATCCATTCATCATATGATAGCATATTATTTAATCTCCAGGTATTGGAGAAGTTTCTGTCTTTTATTCTGTCATTTATTTCTAATTTCAATCCATTATGATCTGACAGAGTACAAGGTAGTATCTCTATCTTCTTGTATTTGCTAACAAATACAGTACAAATACAGCTAACAGTAGCTTTGTGGCATAAAACATGGTCTATTTTAGAGAAGGATCCATGTGCTGCTGAGAAGAAAGTGTATTCATTCTTTGTTGGATGGTATATTCTATATAAGTCAGTTAAGTCTAAATTGTTGAATGTGTTATTGAGATCTATGGTTTCTTTATTCAATTTTTGTTTGGACGATCTATCCAGCGGTGAGAGAGGTGTGTATTATTATACACCAAGAATCTTATACCCAGCAAAACTTACCTTCAAATTTGACGATGAAATAAAATCCTTCCATGATAAACAAAAGCTAAAAGAATTTACAAAAAGAAAGCCAGGATTACAGAACATTCTGAGCAAAATATTCCATGAGGAAGAGATGAAACACAAAGAAGCAAATCAGCAAAGGGAGGAATTATCCTAAAGGAATTGTCAAATAAAGGAGGAAACAAGTTGTGTCAAACAAATAAATAAATAAAATTTTTAAAATGAACCAAATGACCGGGAAACCAAATCATATCTCTATAATAACCCTGAATGTTAATGGCCTGAATTCATCAATCAAAAGACATAGACTGGCAGATTGGATTAAAAAGAAAGATCCAACAATATGTTGCCTGCAAGAGATTCACCTCATAGAAAAAGATACCCATAGACTAAAGGTGAAAGGATGGGGAAAAACATACCATGCACATGGACTCAGCAAAAAAGCTGGAGTATCCATCCTCATTTCCGATAATGTGGACTTCAAGCCAAAGTTAGTCAGAAGGGATAAAGAAGGTCATTTCATACTGCTTAAGGGAAGCATAAATCAGCAAGATATAACAATCATAAACATCTATGCCCCAAACAGTGGCTCATCCATGTATGTCAAACAAATCCTTCTCAATTTCAGAAACCAAATAGACCATAACACAATAATACTAGGTGATTTTAACACGCCTCTCTCACCACTGGACAGATCTTCCAGACAAAAATTGAACAAAGAAACCATAGATCTCAATAACACAATCAATAATTTAGACTTAACGGACATTTATAGAATATACCATCCAACCAAGAGCGAATACACTTTCTTCTCAGCAGCACATGGATCCTTCTCTAAAATAGACCATGTTTTATGCCACAAAGCTAATGTTAGGAAATACAAGAAGATAGAGACACTACCATGTATTCTATCAGATCATAATGGATTGAAGTTAGAAATAAATGAAAGAATAAAACACAGAAACTATTCCAACATCTGGAGATTAAACAATATGCTCTTATATGATGAATGGATAACAGAAGATATTAGGAAGGAAATTAAAAAATTCTTAGAGGTAAATGAGAACAAAGAAACATCATATCAAAATCTCTGGGACACTATGAAAGCAGTACTTAGAGGGAAATTTATTTCATGGAGCGCATTTAATAAAAGAAGTAAAACTCAACAAATAAACGACCTAACACTACAGCTCAAAGCCCTAGAAAAAGAAGAACAGAACAGCACCAAAAGTAGTAGAAGACAGGAAATAGTTAAACTCAGAGCTGAAATCAATGAAATTGAAACAAAAGAAACAATACAAAAAATTGACAAAATAAATAGTTGGTTCTTCGAAAAAATAAACAAAATGGATAAACCTTTAGCCACACTAACAAAGAGAAGACGAGAGAAACCCCAAATCACTAAAATTCGGAATGAACAAGGAAATATCACAACAGACAGGATTGAAATACAAAACATAATTAGAAGCTATTTTGAAAATCTATACTCCAACAAAAGAGAAAATTTCGAAGACATCAACAGGTTTCTAGAGACATATGAGTTGCCTAAACTGAACGAGGAGGACATAAACAATTTAAATAGACCAATTTCAAGTACTGAAATAGAAGAAGTCATCAAAAGCCTACCAACAAAGAAAAGTCCAGGACCAGATGGGTTCTCAGCCGAGTTCTACAAAACCTTTAAAGAAGAGCTCATTCTAATACTTCTCAAAGTATTCCATAAAATAGAAGAGGAGGGAACCCTCCCAAACTCATTCTATGAAGCCAATATCACCCTGATACCTAAACCAGACAGAGACTCATCAAGGAAAGAAAATTTCAGACCAATATTCTTAATGAACATCGATGCAAAAATTCTCAACAAAATTTTAGCAAATCGCATACAAAAACATATTAAAAAGATAGTGCACCATGATCAAGTGGGTTTCATCCCAGGGATGCAAGGTTGGTTCAACATCAGGAAATCAATAAATGTCATTCACCATATCAATAGACTTAAAGTCAAGAATCACATGATTATTTCAATAGATGCAGAAAAAGCATTCGATAAAATACAGCACCCCTTCATGCTCAAAACTCTAGAAAAAATAGGGATAGTGGGAACATTCCTTAACATTGTAAAGGCCATTTATGCTAAGCCCATGGCTAATATCATTCTCAATGGTGAAAAACTGAAAGCATTCCCCCTAAAAACTGGAACAAGGCAGGGATGCCCTCTTTCACCACTTCTATTCAACATCGTTCTTGAGACTCTGGCCAGAGCAATTAGACAAACCAAAGAAATTAAAGGGATACGAATTGGAAAAGAAGAACTCAAACTATCCCTGTTCGCTGATGACATGATTATATATTTAGAGGAACCTGGAAATTCCACCAGAAAACTCTTAGAACTCATAAGTGAATTCAGTAAAGTAGCAGGTTACAAGATCAATGCCCATAAATCCAACGCATTTTTATACATAAGTGATGAATCTTCAGAAAGAGAAATTAGGAAAACTACCCCATTCACAATAGCCTCGAAAAAAATAAAATACTTGGGAATCAATCTCACAAAAGAGGTGAAAGACCTCTACAATGAGAACTATACAACAGTAAAGAAAGAAATTAAAGAACACCTTAGAAGATGGAAAGATCTCCCATGTTCTTGGATAGGCAGAATTAATATTGTGAAAATGGCCATTCTACCAAAAGTGCTACACAGATTCAATACAATTCCAATTAAAATCCCAATGACCTGCTTTACAGAAATAGAGCAAGCAATCATGAAATTCATTTGGAAAAATAAGAGACCCAGAATAGCTAAAGCAAACCTTAGCAGGAAGAGTGAAGTAGGAGGTATCACATTACCAGACCTTAAACTATATTACAGAGCGATAGTAACATAAATGGCACTGAAATAGACAGGTAGATCAATGGTACAGAATAGAGGACACAGAGAAAAACCCAAATAAATGCAGTTTTCTCATACTAGACAAAGGTGCCAAAAACATGCAATGGGGAAAAGATAGCCTCTTCAACAAATGGTGCTGGGAAAACTGGAAATCCATATGCAGCAGAATGAAACTAAACCCCCTCTCTCACCCTGCACAAATTGGATCAAGGACCTTGGAATCAGATCAGACCCTGCACCTTGTAGAAGAAACAGTAGGTCCAAATTTTCATCATGTCAGCTTAGGATCAGACTTCCTTCACAGGACTACCTTTGCACAAGAAATAAAAGCAGGAATAATTGGGATAGATTCAAACTCAGCAAAGGAAACTATAGGCAATGTGAAGAGAAAGCCTACAAAGTGGGAGAAAATCTTTGCCACTCATACTTCAGATAGAGCACTAATCTCCAGAATCTATAAAGAATTCAAAAAACTTTACACCAAGAATACAAATAACCCAATCAACAAATAAGCTAAGGAAATGAATAGACACTTCACAGAAGAAGATCTACAAGTAATCAACAAACATATGGAAAAATGTTCAACATCTCTAGTAATAAGAGAAATGCAAATCAAAACCACCCTAAGATTCCATCTCACCCCAATTAGAATGGCAATTATCAAGAACACAAGCCACAACAGGTGCTGGCGAGGATGTGGGGAGAAAGGTACACTCATACATTGCTGGTGGGGCTGCAAATTAGTGCAGCCACTCTGGAAAGCAGTGTGGAGATTCCTTAGAAAACTTGGAATGGAACCACCATTTGACCCAGTTATCCCACTCCTTGGCCTATACCCAAAAGACTTAAAATCAGCATACTACAGAGATGCAGCCATATCAATGTTCATAGCTGCTCAATTCACAATAGCCAGACTGTGGAACCAACCTAGATGCCCTTCAACTGATGAATGGATAAAGAAACTGTGGTATATGTACACAATGGAATATTACTCAGCCATAAAGAAGAATAAAATTATGGCATTTGCAGGCAAATGGATGCAGTTGGAGAATATCATGCTAAGTGAGATAAGCCAATCTGAAGAAACCAAAGGACAAATGATCACTGATAAGCGGATGATGATACATAATGTGTGGTGGGATGGAGGCAAGAAGGGAGGAAAGATGGATTGTATAGAGGAAAATGTGGGTGGGAGAGGTGGGGGAAGGAAAAATAACAGGATGAGAGAAGCATGATTATACAAATGTTGCAACTCTACTTTATGTACAACCAGAGGAACAAGTTGTACCCCATTTGTTGACAATGAATCAAAATAAATAAATTTTACAAAAGAGTGCTCACTTCGCTTTGGTAGCACATATACTAAAATTGGAATGATACAGAGAAGAGTAGCATGGCCCCTGCACAAGGATGACATGCAAATTTGTGAAGTGTTCCATATTTTTGAGAATAATGGGGGAACTTTAGAATATGTAGAAGGAAATGAGAGGGAGGGGCGTATGAAAAATGGTGGAATGACATCGTCACCCCGTGTACATGTATGATTACACGAATGGTATGGATCTACATGGTGCACAACCATAGAAACGAAATGATGTACCCATTTGTGTACAATGAATCAAAACGCAGTCTGTAAAAAATGAAAAGCTAAATAAAAAAAGAGCTAAGAACAAGCAAATAGTACAATGATTGTATCCCACAAACATTCACATACCTGAAGAATTCTAAAATCGTGAACCTAGAAAAATGTTGCTCCACTATAAAAACCACAGCATGGAGAAATTGAATCTTTCTGATTGCCTATCCTAGTAGTTATTTTGTGTAGTGTTTATAGTGTATTCCTCAATATCTTTTTCTTGGTTTTGTCTAATTTTGTGTATCTTTTCAATTAACTGGATTTCCCCCCTCAATATCTCTTTTCTTCTTTCTCAACTCCATCTCTTTCATCCTTTCCGCTCTCTTCGTTGGTCTTCTGTTTCCTTTCCCTGCCCCACCCAGTTTTTCTGTTTTTCTCCACTTTCCTTCTTCTCCCAATACAAGTTAGTATTGAGGATGCTAACATGAATGCCTTTATTTCCAGTTGATTCCCTGTTACTTCTCACCCACTGTCCTCATTGGTTAATAGAGTGGTAGAGATAATTGGTAACAATTTTTTTTTTTTTTAAGCATAGGTGGTTATGCTTTGCTCTTAAGTTACCACTGTTCCTGGCAGTTACTCTCTCCCCTCAAAGTGCTACTGGTTTGAACTTGGTTCTTGATTTACCCTGATTGGATGGAGCAATTTTCAAACACCAAAGTTTGAAAATGACAGAGTCACAAAGTTTGAAAATGACAAAGTCACTGAGCCGACTTTGTATCAGCTAAGTTCACAAAGTCATTCTGATCTATAGTTGTCCTGTGCCAATTTTTTTCTGCTGTGCTTCTCTATCCCTTCGTGTCACCTCTCATTTCTATGCCAACCCAGCCACACTGATGCCACAGGCTTGGATCTCATGTGTTCTTTCTTGGCCTTTGTTGGCAGCACCAAAATTTGTAGGTCTGCCTGAGTCTCCATGTCTACTACTGAATTCCAGTGAATGCCCTCAGTCACCCACCTCAAGGAGAAACAGTTATCTCACTGCTTCAATTCCAAGATGCAGAGAAACAGGAGAGTGCAGACTTCCTCTAGTCTTCCATTTTTGTTCAAAAATCTATATTGTGAAATTTTTACTACACCATCATCCTGCCAAGTGGGAAAAAAAAGGGCAAGGAAAAATTGAAAGGAGCAGAGTCTCATGAAGACATGGAGTCTTGTTTTGATAGCAGTTTCTCATCCTGCTGTTCAAATGTCTCTAGCTATAGCCTCAGGCAGTTCAATGAGTTCTCTGGGGGACTCACTCAACAGACATGAGGCTCATTCCTTGAAATTTACATCAAATTGTCCACCTTCAGCCTAGAGAGCTTTAAGAAAGAGGAATTCCAATTCTTAGTAGGATTGTTGTGGCCAGATATTAGAGAAAATCAGAACAATTGAGAATCAAGTCTAATCTGCACGTAGATAATTGTTAAGAGCTTAAAAACAATAAACATAATTATAATCTAATAATGTGTATTGTAATTTTTCTTTAGAAGGTATTTTTTCTCTGCAGCCATACCAATAATAATAATAAAAGAATACCAAGGATAATGAAAGAAAAATGAATTTGTTGACAATTATTCTTTTAGTTCTATCACTTTTTGCATGATTATTTACATAAGTTTATCAAGGACAGCAACTTAGCATATAGAAATTTCAGACTTAAAAATCTCCTATAAATAGAAAGCCAAACAAAGGGAGACATTAGATTTCACTTGTACTATCTAATCACTTGAGTTTCCTGGGCCTGATAGGAAGTGACAATTTGATTTCTTCACTATAAGTTTGGGGACAGTGGAAGCCAGTCCTTCAATGTATATTTTAAAACATACTATTTCCAGCTATATCCTGTTATAAGTAAAATGGATTCTTATTCAATTTACCCACATGGCTATATTGCCATGAAAAAAATAAAAACTACTCCTGAATAGTAAACTCTCTAGGCTGAAGGTGGACAATTTGATGTAAATTTCAAGGAATGAGCCGCATGTCTGTTGAGTGAGTCCCCCAGAGAACTCATTGAACTGCCTGAGGCTATAGCTAGAGACATTTGAACAGCAGGATGAGAAACTGCTATCAAAACAAGACTCCATGTCTTCATGAGACTCTTGCTCCTTTCAATTTTTCCTTGCCCTTTTTTTTTCTGAGTCTTGAAGGAATCAAATAGGAAGAAAAGAAGTAAATGCTTCCACCTTTGTTCACAAAAGTATATTTTGCCAAATTGCTGTAAAGTATACATAGCTTAAGGAAGAAGTGTCCTTAATCTAAAAAACAAAAAATGTTTAGGATGCAACAGTGTTCCAAATAAAAGATAAAAAATAGCTATAAACTTTATCAGTTCTGTCAGTCTCCTAGAACTAATTCTTGTTCTGGTTGACCTTTGCTACCAATTGCATAAGCCATCAGTTTCTTACTACAGTTCTGGACATTTTTATTTAGTTCATTGATCTTGAAGATATCAGAAATCTGTATTCAAAAGTCCTTGTTGGAGGAGACTCAAGATGGCTGAACAAAGATGCCCAGTGCTCAGTTTCTCCACAAAGAAGAACCAAAGTAGCAGGTTTATAGTTGCATTTGGAGGTGAGTAACCGTGAGAGAACACTGTAAATCAGTGTGCAAAAGTTAACTGATATCTTGCAAGATTCAGAGAACTGGGACAACCACATAGTCAGAAAAAATGAAACGCCCCAACCTCTGCCACTCTGGCTCCACATTCATGGGAGGGCGAGTCTCTCCTTTCTAAAGGTAAAAGTGAAAGAGAGTTCCAGCAAACTCTTATCAAGTGCAGATGATGGAAATCTTAGCTACCAAAAAGTTTCACAGTCCTCACAGGTTCACAGACTAGTTAGATAAGTAACCTGAAATCGGCACAGTAGTCTGACATTGGAAAAGGATCTCTCATCATTTTCCAGTGAAATCCCCAGGGTGCTGTAGCCAGGAGCCATCTTGAGAAGTAAGATATCAAATGAGTATGGGTTGCTCTAGGGGTAAGAAAACCCTGCATATTCCAATCTCTGTGACTCCTCAGACGTTCCACTGCACTGTCTTAGGGGGAATATGCCTCATGAACTCAATTTAGCTCAGAGCGACCATGACCTAAGCCCACCAGGTACCTTGCACTGCGACTCAGAGGGGAACAAAGGACACTTTCCTCAAGGACCAGGAGATCATGGTGCTTACCCTCTAAAACCAAAGGCACAACCAGCAGCAGCTTGTGGACTTACACCAGTGCCAGAAATGAAGGCTGGTGCTCACACGGTCCCTGCCACCTCTCCATCCCGTTCTGCACCTGGAGGCATGTTGCAGGCTGTTGAGAGAACACATGGTTCCCACAGCAAGCCTGCCCACAAGGGTTTGCTGAGGAGTTTCGTGTGATTCCGTGGCTCCAGCCACTATTCTGTCCCCTGACATGCATGACCAAAGGGGGCCCCAAGAAGATAGTTGCCAGGCCCTGGTTATGGTCCTGCTTCAGGGTAGGCACTGCCACAGAAGTGGCAGAGAGGAGAAACAGAGTTCCTGTTGCCAGCCCACCCATGCATCTCCTGCTGCCACTACCCCAGTGCAGCCCTGGGTTTCACCATGCATGAGCATCAGGACTGCGTGTAAACACCACAGAGGGAGTGCGATGGTTCCCACCACGCCATCTAACCATGCAGCATCTGACTCATCAGAGATCAAGTCACTCGGGCCCCCACCATGGCAGGGACCCCCGGTTCCAGAGGCCCTTGACAGTAGCAGAGTAACACTGCCTGAAGAAAACCCCACCCGTCCCCTGACAAGGGCCACCACTCCCACTGTATTAGTAGCCACATAGTGAGAACCCCATCCTCACTACTGTCTGCACCAAGCCAGGCTGAACAGTTAGAGTCCCTACTTTTGCATGGCCTGTGGAAACAATGAGTCTTTCCAACTCTGCCACAGTAGGCATTATACCCAAAGACACTGATGACAGTCAAAGAGCTATAGGGCGCTACACACAATACAAAGCTACAATCAAAGAGAACATTTCATAACAAACTGGCACCCCAACACACATCATTGGGAGAAAGCCATCTGTTCAAAAGACCACCCTATAGGCACGGTACAGATATCTGATCAGTCTGATGTGCAAATCTCAACATAAGAACAAAAGAAATATGAGAGGAAGATAATATGATACCACATCTCCACCCCCCAGAAAACCACATAACATTGTGCAGTGTTATTCAGCCATAAAGAAGAATAAAAGCCTGGCATTTGCAGCAAAATAGACGGAACTGGAGGACCTAATGTTAAGTAAAATAAGGCAGATACAGAAAGATAAGTGTAGCATGTTGTTTGTCGTATATGAAAGCCAAAATAGTTGACACAGAATAGAATAGCTATTACTAGAGTTTGGAAAGTGGGAGTGGAGGGTAGAAAATGGTGATTGGATTAGATCACCGTACACTGTATATGTATAAGAAAATATCTCACTGAACCTCATTAACATGTACAATTCCGATGTGTTAAAAGTAAAATTTAAACAGCCCGTATTAGACCCCCCCCCCCCCATAAATCTGATTGTAGATGCTTTTAGAGAAGAAACCAAAATGTAGATGCCAAAAATCTTGGAATAGCCAATGAAAATTCTGGTGACAATTTAGTAACTAATAAGAAAATTCAGTTATTTTCCTTTCATACATTTTAAGATTCTAATCATGACTGACAGCATCACAATAAGATCATTGGGCTAATTTTACAAAATTCTTAGAAGAGTCACATCAACAGCACTTCCATACAAATATAACACAGGCAAGATTTAGCTTCCCTTTATTATTTGACAATGCTTCTCCTACAAGCCAATATACCAAATAAACATAGGTATCTTATCATCTCTGGGAAATAAGATATGTGTCCTGCAAGGATCCCCAGGGAACCAACTGGAAAATCTCAACATTAATTATAGGACAAAAAAAGTTAATTTCAATTTTGGATCCTGGGGAAGCCTGCCAAAGATGTCAAAAATGTTAAAATATTTGATCAAAAGCAAATCACAGATCTTCATGAAATAATAGTCATTTATTTAACTATAGTGATAATTAAAATGCTTTGAAAGGAAATGCAGATAGTTATTTTGATTTGTAAAAATCTTAATTTTTTTATTTTTAATTTTACAGACTGCATTTTTATTCATTGCACACAAATGGGGTACATCATTTCGTTTCTATGGTTTTGCATAATGTAGATTCATACCATTCCTGTAATCATACATGTACATAGGGTAATGATGTCTGTCTCATTCCAACATCTTTCATACCCCACCTCATTTCCCCCTATGTAACCTAAAGTTCCTCGCTTCTTCTCTCACCCCCACCCTCCACCCCCATTATATATCATCATCCACTTATCAGGGAAAACATTTAGCCTTTGGTTTGTGGGATTGGTTTATTTCACTTAGCATGATAATCTCCAATTCCATCCATCTATCTGCAAATGACATAATATTCTTCTTCTTTTTTATTCTTTTTTTTAATTGTAAACAAATGGGATACATGTTGTTTGTCTGCTTGTACATGGGTTAAAGGCATACCATTTGTGTAATCATAAATTTACATATGGTAATGTTGTTTGATTCATTCTATTATTTTTCCCTTCCCCCCACCCTTCCCACCCATCTTTTCCCTCTAAACAGTCCTTTCTTCCTCCATTCTTGCCCCCCTCCCTAACCCTAACCCTAACCCTAACACTAACACTAACTCCTCCCACCCTCCCCCTTATGTGTCATCATCCACTTATCAGCGAGATAATTCGTCCTTTAGTTTTTTTGAGATTGGCTTATCTCACTTAGCATGATGGTCTCCAATTTCATCCATTCGCCAGCAAATGCCATAATTTTATCATTCTTTATGGCAGAGTAATATTCCATTGTGTATATATACCACAGTTTCTTTATCCACTCATCAATTGAAGGACATCTAGGTTGGTTCCACAATCTGGCTATTGTGAATTGAGCAGCTATGAACATTGATGTGGCTGTATCTTTGTAGTATGCTGATTTTAAGTCCTTTGGGTATAGACCAAGGAGTGGGATAGCTGGGTCAAATGGTGGTTCCATTCCAAGTTTTCTAAGGAATCTCCACACTGCTTTCCAGAGTGGCTGCACTAATTTGCAGCCCCACCAGCAATGTATGAGTGTACCTTTCTCCCCACATCCTCGCCAGCACTTGCTGTTGCTTGTGTTCTTGATAATTGCCATTCTAATTGGGGTGAGATGGAATCTTAGGGTGGTTTTGATTTGCATTTCTCTTATTACTAGAGATGTTGAACATTTTTTCATATATCTGTTGATTGCTTGTACATCTTCTTCTGTGAAGTGTCTGTTCATTTCCTTAGCCCATTTGTTGATTGGATTATTTGTATTCTTAGTGTAGAGTTTTTTGAGTTCTTTATAGATTCTGGAAATTAGTGCTCTATCTGAGGTATGATTGGCAAAGATATTCTCCCACTCTGTAGGCTCTCTCTTTGCATTGCTGATAGTTTCCTTTGCTGAGAGAAAGCTTTTTAGTTTGAATCTATCCCAGGTATTGATTCTTGCTTTTATTTCTTGTGCTATGGGAGTCCTGTTGAGGAAGTCTGGTCCTAAGCCGACATGTTGAAGATCGGGACCTACTTTTTCTTCTATAATCTGCAGAGTCTCTGGTCTGATTCCAAGGTCCTTAATCCATTTTGAGTTGAGTTTTGTGCAGGGTGAGAGATATGGGTTTAGTTTCATTCTGTTACATATGGATTTCCAATTCTCACAGCAACATTTGTTGAAGAGGCTATCTTTTCTCCATTGCATATTCTTGGCACCTTTGTGTAGTATTAGAAAGTTGTATTTATTTGGGTTTGTGTCCATGTCCTCTATTCTGTACCATTGATCTACCTGTATATTTTGGTACCAGTACCATGCCGTTTTTATTACTATTGCTTTGTAATAAAGTTGAAGTTTGGGTCTTGCAATACCCCCTGCTTCATTTTTCCTTCGAAGGATTGCTTTAGCTATTCTGTGTTTCTTATTCTTCCAGATGAATTTCATGATTGCTTGCTCTATTTCTGTAATGTACATCATTGGGATTTTAATTGGAATTGCATTGAATCTGTATAGCACTTTTGGTAGTATGGCCATTTTGACAATATTAATTCGGCCTATCCAAGTACATGGGAGATCTTTCCATCTTCTAAGGTTTTCTTTAATTTCTTTCTTTAGTGTTCTGTAGTTCTCATTGTAGAGGTCTTTCACCTCTTTTGTTAGATTGATTCCCAAGTAGTTTATTTTTTTGATGCTATCGTGAATGTGGTAGTTTTCATAATTTCTCTTTCTGAGGATTCATCACTTATGTATAAAAATGCATTGGATTTATGAGCATTCATCTTGTAACTTCCTACTTTACTGAATTCACTTATGAGTTCTAAGAGTTTTCTGGTGGAATTTCCAGGTTCCTCTAAGTATATAATCATATCATCCGCAAGTAGGGATAGTTTGAGTTCTTCTTTTCCTATTCGTATTCCTTTAATTTCTTTGGTCTGTCTAATTGCTCTGGCTAGCGTTTCAAGTACGATGTTGAATAGAAGTGGTGAAATAGGGCATCTCTGCCTGGTTCCAGTTTTTAGGGGGAATGCTTTCAGTTTTACACCATTTAGAATGATATTAGCCATGGGCTTAGCATAGATGGCCTTTATAATGTTAAGGAATGTTCCCACTATCCCTATTTTTTCTAGTGTTTTGAGCATGAAGGGGTGCTGTATTTTATCAAATGCTTTTTCTGCTTCTATTGAAATAATCATGTGATTCTTGACTTTAAGTCTATTGATATGGTGAATTACATTTATTGATTTCTGGATGTTGAACCAACCTTGCATCCCTGGGATAAAACCGACTTGATCGTGGTGCACTATCTTTTTAATATATTTCGGTATGTGATTTGCTAAAATTTTGTTGAGAATTTTTGCATCAATGTTCATTAATGATATTGGTCTGAAATTTTCTTTCCTCGATGTGTCTCTGTCTGGTTTGGGTATCAGGGTAATATTGGCTTCATAGAATGAGTTTGGGAGGGTTCCCTCCTCTTCTATTTCATGGAATACTTTGAGAAGTATTGGAATGAGCTCTTCTTTAAAGGTTTTGTAGAACTCGGCTGAGAACCCATCTGGTCCTAGACTTTTCTTTGTTGGTAGGCTTTTGATGACCTCTTTTACTTCATTACTTGAAATTGGTCTGTGTAAATTGTGTATGTCCTCCTCGTTCAGTTTAGGCAATTCATATGTCTCTAGAAACCTGTTGATGTCTTTGAAATTTTCTATTTTGTTTGAATATAGGTTTTCAAAATAGCTTCTAATTATGTTTTGTATTTCAGTCGTGTCTGTTGTGATATTTCCTTGTTCATTCCGAATTTTAGTGATTTGGGTTTTCTCTCGTCTTCTCTTTGTTAGAGTGGCTAAGGGTTTATCAATTTCGTTTATTTTCTCGAACAACCAACTATTTATTTTGTCAATTTTTTGTATTGTTTTTATTCTTTCAATTTCATTGATTTCAGCTCTGAGTTTAACTATTTCCTGTCTTCTACTACTTTTGGTGCTGGTCTGTTCTTCTTTTTCTAGGGCTTTGAGCTGTAGTGTTAGGTCATTTATTTGTTGAGTTTTACTTCTTTTGTTGAATGCGCTCCATGAAATAAATTTCCCTCTAAGTACTGCTTTCATAGTATCCCAGAGATTTTGATATGATGTTTCTTTGTTCTCATTTACCTCTAAGAATTTTTTAATTTCCTTCCTAATATCTTCTGTTATCCATTCATCATGTAATAGCATATTGTTTAATCTCCAGGTGTTCGAGTAGCTTCTGTTTTTTACTCTTTCATTTATTTCTAATTTCAATCCATTATGATCTGATAGAATACAAGGTAGTGTCTCTATCTTCTTGTATTTGCTTACATTACCTTTGTGACATGATATATGGTCTATTTTAGAGAATGATCCATGTGCTGCTGAGAAGAAAGTGTATTCACTCTTGGTTGGATGGTATATTTTATAAATGTTCGTTAAGTCTAAATTATTGATTGTTTTATTGAGATCTATGGTTTCTTTGTTCAATTTTTGTTTGGAATATCTGTCCAGTGGTGAGAGAGGAGTGTTAAAATCACCTAGTATTATTGTGTTATGGTCTATTTGGTTTCTGAAATTGAGAAGGATTTGTTTGACATACATGGATGAGCCACTGTTTGGGGCATAGATGTTTATGATTGTTATGTCTTGCTGATTTATGGTTCCCTTAAGCAATATGTAATGTCCTTCTTTGTCCCTTCTGACTAACTTTGTCTTGAAGTCCACATTATCTGAAATGAGGATGGATACTCCAGCTTTTTTGCTGAGTCCATGTGCATGGTATGTTTTTCCCCATCCTTTCACCTTTAGTCTATGGGTATCTCTTTCTATGAGATGAGTCTCTTGCAGGCAACATATTGTTGTATCTTTCTTTTTGATCCAATCTGCCAGTCTATGTCTTTTGATTGATGAGTTCAGGCCATTAATATTCAGGGTTATTATAGAGATATGATTTGTATTCCCAGTCATTTGGCTCATTTTATTTATTTATTTATTTATTTATTTATTTATTTATTTATTTATTTATTTATTTTGACACGACTTGGTTCCTCTTTTATTTGACAATTCCTTTAGGATAGTTCCTCCCATTGCTGATTTGCTTCTTTGTTTTTCATCTCTTCCTCATGCAATATTTTGCTGAGGATGTTCTGTAATGCTGCCTTTCTTTTTGTAAATTCTTTTAGCTTTTGTTTATTTGGAAGGATTGTATTTCATCATCAAATTTGAAGGTAAGTTTTGCTGGGTATAAGATTCTTGGTTGGCATCCCTTTTCTTTCAGGGCTTGAAAAATGTTGTTCCAGGCCCTTCTAGCTTTTAGGGTCTGGATTGAAAAATCTGTTCATATCCGTATTGGTTTCCCCCTGAATGTAATTTGGTTCTTTTCTCTCACAGCCTTTAAAATTCTGTCTTTATTTTGTATGTTAGGTATTTTCATTATAATGTGCCTTGTTGTGGGTCGATTGTAATTTTGCATATTTGGAGTCCTATAAGCCTCTTGTACTTGGTCTTCCATTCCATTGTTCAGATTTGGGAAATTTTCTGATAGTATTTCATTGAATAGATTGTTCATTCCTTTGGTCTGTTTCTCTAAGCCATCCTCAATTCCAATAATTTTTAATTTGGCCTTTTCATGGTATCCCATAGTTCTTGTAGATTCTGTTCATGATTTCTTACCATCTTCTCTGTTTGGTCCACTTTGTTTTCAAGGTGAAATATTTTGTCTTCAATATCTGAGGTTCTGTCTTCCAGGTGTTCTATCCTATTGGTGCTTTCTATGGAGTTCTTAATTTGGTTTATTGTTTCTTTCATTACAAAGATTTCTGTTTGTTTTTTTTTTTTCAATATCTCTCACTCTTTATTGAAATGATCTTTTGCTTCCTGTATTTGCTCTTTTAACTGTTGATTGGTGCGATCATTCAGTGCCTGCATTTGCTTTGCATCTCGTCATTTGCTTCCCTGATCGTTTTAATTATGTACATTCTGAACTCCCTTTCTGTCATTTCTTCTGCCATGCTGTTGTTGGGTTTCATTGATGTAGCATCTAGATTTGTTTGCAGCATTTTCTTTCCTTGTTTTCTCATATTGTTCAGGTATTAGTTCACCGCTGTGATATTGCAGATTTCCTCTATTGACTTATAATGTCCCTGAAGATTTCTAGTATATCCCCTCTTAGCCTTCAGTAGCCTGAAGACTTGGAGGAAGTTGATAATGTGGTGCTCCACAAGGAAGCTGACTCCCTAGGGGTGGTGGCCTTCCGGTGGGGTATATTCCCTGCTAGTGGGCAGAGGTACCTTCACTTGCTGACAAATGGTCATCCAAAGGGGAAGTAGGATGTGGGCTGATGCAAGGCCAGTTTGGGCCTGTGTCTCTGGTTTTACAGTCCTTGTGGGAGAACCTCACCCGGGTGGGAGGACTCACCCGGTGGGGAGGTCTCGCTGGTCAGTTCCCCTCTTAGAGGTTCTGTTCAATTCACAACTACCGCCTGGGCTGGGCAGCCTTCTTCTGCAATGTTCCCAGGGACCCGGACCTACCTCCTGGGCCTGGAAGCCTCGCCCTTTGCAGACGAATATCCTTAGGCTGCCTCTCCTCAGAGAAGCTGCCTGCAGTCCTGGAGCCTTCGCTCCGCCCCTCAGTTTGTCTGTGCGGCTCTTCCACCAAGAAGCCGCCTAGGCCCTGGGACCCTGCTCTGCACCTAATCGCCTGGCTATGCGGCCCCTCCTCTGAGAAGCCACCTGGAGCCCCTTACAGTCGCTCTGAGTCCCAGTGACCCGCCACACGCCTCTTCCTCCGGCAGCCGCCTGGTGTTCCGTGCAATCGCTCTAAGTCCAAGTGACCCACCGCGTACCTCCTTCTCCACCAGGCAGTCACCCAGAGATCTGGTGCGTTCGTCACGAGTCCCAGGAACTCACTGTGCACCTCCTCGTCCCGACTGCCACCCGTAGCCCTGGTGCAGTCACTCCGAGCCCAAGCACCCCGCCGCGCTCCTCCTCCTCCTCCAGACAATGCCCCTGTGTTTAGGAGCGGTTGCTCTGAGTCTAAACCACTCACCACGCTGCTCCTCCGGATAGCCGCCCGGAGAGCTGGTGCAGCTGCTCCAAGTCCAAGTGACGTGCTGAGCCCGTATTTCTCCTTCTCCTCTGGGCAGCCCCCTGTGTTCAGGGGTGGTCGCTTTCAGTCCAAACAGCTCACCGCGCACTCCCTCCTTTGGGCAGCCTCCCAGAGCCCGGGTGGGTTGCGCCGAGTCCAAGCGCTGTGCTGAGCGGCCTCCTCTCCGATGCTCCCAGTTGTCCGCATTCACTGCTCCAGCGGGGGGAGGGGTGTCTTCGTCAGGAAATCTACTTCACAAAGTTCCCTGTGTTCAGGGACTACTGCCCCATCCGGGACACCTCCCCAACGGGAGAGACTCACCCGGCTGCTTTGAGTTGGTCCCAAGTCTCTCTATATCTCCTCTCCTTGAGTCCTGAGTCCTGGAGCAACATGAAACGCAGCCACCCTCTAGTCTGCCATTTTGAATCCCCCAATATTATTCTTCTTTATGTCTGAATAATATTCCACTCTGTATATATACCACAGTTTCTTTATCCATTTTTTCAAGGGTTAGTTCCCCTCTCCCATTACTCTCTTCTTTGCAGAATGGTATTTGGTTGGCTCCTGGTATCTGGGGCCTTTGCAGTCTCCTGATTGGGAGGGTAGGTTGCAGGATCCTTTTAGAGGGGTCCCATCATCCCCTGAGTCCTGGTTGAACTTGGAGAGCAAGGGCCAAAATCCTGTCTGTCCTTTAGCCTTTTTATCCTCCTTGGTTTTGGACTCCAAGTCTCAGTTGCAGAAAAAGGTCAGTTCCACCAGTTGAAGTGGAGTAGTGGATTCTAACCCTAATCTTTGTGATTTTACAGCTCACCATTCTACCAAATCAGGGTTAATCCTGGAATTGGGAGTTAGTGCCCTAATCTGTCCTTTAGGTGATGGCTATCATCTTAAAATATTGCTCAGGTTGTTCTCTCAGAGTTGTTAATTTTGTAGAATGTTAACAGGCAACAGTCCCAAAGTCTAACAAGGAGAATACAAGCCAAAACAAAAGCAAAAGGAATCAAGTTTGTACAGAAGTTTTGGACCAGTAACCTAATTTTTCAAAAACCATTTTTTGCCAATAATAATTAAAGGAAAACTAATTAGTCCATAAAATAAGTTTAGTTTATCAAAAAACTGTACTTGTTAATGTACTCTTCCATGAGCCTGATAGCAAATGCTTTAAATAAGAATCAAAACTGTAGATGACAATTCTGGGGGAAGTCAAAATGGCAGAGTAGAGGAGGTTGTTTTCCAATCTGCTCTGTGGCATGAGACAAATAGCTTTTCACTGAGGTGGGTGAAAAGAAAAACCTTACCAGGATTCAATAGCAGACTCTCAGAACAGCCTAGGGACTCAGAAGTTTGGATAGAATAAAATAATAAATAAAGAAAGAAAGAAAATGCTCATTGCTTACGCAGACATCTGCTGATGCAGGCCCACCACAGGCAAATTGGAGAGGGGGACTATGAAAACCTGCTTTTCAACTGGCACCGTGGTGTGTCTTGAAATGAAGAGATCAGTGATCAAGGACTTTGCTACTGATCAAGTGGGTAGGCTACACTAGAGTCACATGTGGGAAAGAGGCTGTGCATAGCCCATGGAGAGCCAAGACAGCCACCAGTATTACCCACTGTGCTACATCAGCTGGTGGGTGTGGGTCCAAACTGAGACTCCCAGATCTGTGTATTTCCAGCTGAGTCTGAAAACCTGACTGGCAGAGGCCTGCCATGCTACCCAGAGTGTGACAGGAAAACCAGGTAAAATTCAGGCATGGAAAGTATTGTAGTCAGGGGAATTCAGGACATCCAGACTGAAGAGATCCAGGGTACTTCTCACCCATTGAGTCTGGTGGTATACAGGACCATCGGGGAGGACCAGGAACTCGATCTGGCTGAGGGGGTGTGGTGAATGTGTGCTTTGGGACTGATTCCAGGAGACTGAGAAGTACAGAATCCACAGGTGGTGGAGGGAGGGAAGGACTGCCTCCTCCAAACCCAAGGGATACTCCAGGGGTGCAGACTTCCAGTACAGATTGGAGCCTGTAGGCGTTGGAGATTTGCTGATTTAAAAGCTTCAGCCAAATTGTCATTCAGCAAAACAGGGGGAAGAGGGGTCTAGCTTGACCCAAACCTGACCTCCAAAACCTGTGCCTATGGGAACTCCTCTCACAGAACTCTATAGTAACCCCAAGCTGTGAGTGGAGCAGACAACACCCTCTGACTCATCCCATCCCATACTGCCAACAAGGGAAGCTGAGAATGGGCAACTTGATGAACTCCACGAAAAAGAAGAGGACTTAACAGCCTCCAGCTACTATTCTCATGTGCAATACATATCTCAAGAAAAAATGGAAAGACAATTGGAAACAGACAACCAATATATGATATTATTGACAATATTTGACTACCACAATGGAAACAATTTCTTACTTTTCCATTAGGAACCTTTTTCTTAAATTGTTTGTGTGCCTAATGGTTCATGGGCATTTGTACATATACATATTTGTTTCATGCTTCTCATTTCTAGCAATTCTTGAAGGTAGTTATTTTCTGGACTCTATCTTTGGAGGGCTAGGGTTTTTGCTTGGTATACTTTGGTTTTGTTTTACATATTTTTTGTTTTACTATTTTTCTATTTCTCTTGATTCTCTACCTCTCTTTTCTTTCTCTAACAGCCTTATTCTATTATTCTGTCTTTCACTCTTCTTTAACTCTTTCTACTACCACTCTGTCTCCTCCTCCCTCACAATTATTACATCCTACATCTCTTTTTTTATTGTCCCTCTTCACCTGTTTGAAATAGCAAACCCATTGTGCAAACATACTGTTTCTACTCTTGGCAATTGCTTACCATACCATTTCTTTTTATAGTGCCAAGTAGCAGTGTAGATATCATAATAGGAACTAAGTATTTAGTCTAATGCTGTATATTGTTTGCAATGGTTGTTGTTATTATTGGACTCTCCCTAAACTGTGAAGTACTAGAAACCTTCAGGGACACTATAAATTTGTAGGGTAGGAGTTCAGATGCCTCATATTCTTACTGATAAATGGGTAGACATACAAAAGGTGTGAAAAAGCAGGAGAACAAACTAACCTGAACAAACCAGAATATCTCATTAACAGAATCCAATGGTATCACAGTGATACAGGAATGTCAGAGAAGGAATTTAGAAAATTCATAGTTAAACTGATCTGCCAGATAAAAGATAATGTCAGGAGTGAAATCAGAGAGAAAATCCAAGAGCAAAAGATCACTTCAATAGGAGATAGAATTCCTGAAGGAGAATCAATTGGAAATCTTTGAAATGAAGAAAATAATAAAACTCAGGGACAGCATCACCAGCAGACTAGACCGCTTGGAAGACAGAGTGTCAGGGAATGAGGACAAAATATATAATGTTGAAAATAAAAGATGTGAAGAGACCATCAAGAGAACTTCCATGAAATACAGGATAACATAAAGAGGCCAAATTTAAGATTTATCAAGATGAATGAAAGTTCTGAAAAATAAACCAAAGGAATGCACAGTCATTTCAATGAAATAATGTCAGAAAATATTTCAAACCTTAAAAATGAAATAGAAAATCAAATACAGGAGGTTTACAGATTTCAAATATACAAAATTACAACAGATCTACACATTATTATGAAAATGCCTAACATATAGAATAAGGATAGAATTTTAAAGGCTGCTAGAGAAAAATGACAGGTCACATTTGGAGGTAAAACAATCTGGTTCTCAGCTGATTTTTTTTTTTTCCAACCCAGAGCCTAAGAGGTAGGAAGTCTTTGAATAATATCACCAAACTCTAAAAGAAAATGGATATCAACTAAGAATACCATATCTGGCAAAATTAAATTTCAGATCTGATGATGAAATAAAAACCTTCCATGATAAACAAACATTATTCAGAACTTGAAAACCCATACTATGAAACATGGTAATTAAAACATTTAATGAAGAAGAAATTAAAAATAAAATTAAAAACAAGCAAAGGGAGAAACCTCACTACAAGAATAGTTAATCAAAGGAGAAACTAATTCAAATTAAAAACCAGAAATAAATCAAAATGACAGGGAATAAAAATTATTTCTCAATAATAACATTGAATGTAAATGACCTAAACTCATCAAACAAAAGACATAGACTGGCAGAATGGATTAAAAAACATGACCCAACAATATGCTGTCTCCAAGAGACTCACCTCATAGGTAAAGACAACCACAAACTGAAGGTGAAAGTATGGGGAAAACATATCACTCACATGGCTTGCATAAACAAGCAGGGATTTCTAACCTCACATCAGATAAAGTGGACTTCAAGCCAAAGTTAATCAGGAGGGACAAAGAAGGTCATTTCATGCTGCTTAAGGTAATTATATGACAAGAAGAAATAATGAATGTAAGTATTTATACTCTAACAATAGAGAATATAATACGTTAAACAAGTCCTTCTCAATTTCAAGAATCAAACAGACCACAACATAATAATAGTTGGTGATTTTACACACCACTCTAACCACCAGATGGATCTTCCAAGCAAAAACTAAATAAAGAAGCTCTAGAACTAAAAAATGCAATTAATAATTTTGACCTAAGAAATATCTACAGAATATTTCATCCATTAATGAGTGGATACACTTTCTTCTCATCAGCACACAGATCATTTTCTGAAATAAACCATATCTTAGGTCATGAAGCAACTCTCAGAAAATACACAAAAAAATAGAGATAATATCTTGCATTCTGTCAGATCATAATGAAATGGAATTGGAAATCAATGATTAAAATAAAAAATAGAAGTTACTTTAATACCTGGAAACTAAATAACAATCAATGAATAGCAGGAGAAATAAAGGGTGAAATAAAAATACTTAGAGGTAAATGAGAATAGTGTACAACGTATGAAAATCTCTGAAACACTACAAAGGCAATCCCAAGAGGAAATTCATGGCATTGAGCACATTCATTAAAAGAATAGAATATAACAAATAAATAACCTAACATTACATCTCAAAGTCCTAGACAAAGAAGAATAAATCAATACCCAAAGCAGTAGAAAACAGTAAATGATTAAAATAAAAACCCAAATTAATGAAATTAAAACAATAACCAAAAATTTTTCAAAAAGTCAACAAAACAAATAGTTGGTTCTTTGAAAAAATAAATAAAATTGATAAAGACAGCCAAGCCAATGAAGAGGAAGAGAAAGAGAGGGAAAACTCAAATTACTAAAATTAATGACAAAAAAGGAAATATCATCAGGGAGACCACTGAAACACAAACAATAATCACAAATTGTTGTGAAAATTTATTCTCTGATAAAACAGAAAATCTTGAAGACATCAACAAATTTCTAGAGACATGTGACCCACCCAAATTGAGCCAGAAGGTCATATAAAACTTAAACAGATCAATTTCAAGCAATGAAATTGAAGAAGCCATCAAAATTCTACCAACAAAGAAAAGGCCAGGACTGGATGGATGCTCAGCTGAGATCTACCAGACCTTCAAAGAAGAACTAACACAAATCTTCCTCAAATTATTTCATGAGATAGAAAAGGAAGGAATCCTCCCAAAGTCATTCTATGAAGCTAGTATCACTCTGATATCAAAACCAGACAAAGACACCAGACCAAATTCCTGATGAACTTAAAGGCAAAAATGCTCAATAAAATTCTGCCAAATCACATACAAAAATATATTAAAAAGATAGTGCACCATGATCAAGCAGGGTTCACCCCAGTGATGCAGTTTAGTTTAACATACAGAAATCAATAAATGCCATTCACCACATCAACAGACTTAAAGAAAAGAATCACCTGATTATCTCAATAGATGCAGAAAAGCATTTGACAAAACACAGCATCCATTCATGTTCAAAACACTAGAAAAACTAGGGATAGTAGGAAAATACCTCAACATTGTGAGAGCTTTATATGCTAATCCCAAGGCCAACATCATTCTAAATGGAGAAAAATTGAAAGCATTTGCTCTAAAACCTGGAAAAAGACAGAGATGCCCTCTTTGACCACTCTATTCAACATATTCCTGGAAACTCTAACCAGAACAATTAGGCAAAAGAAATAATTTAAAGAAAGAAGAGCTCAAACTATCACTATTTGCCGATGACATAATTCTATATGTAGAAGACCCCAAAAAATCCACCAGAAAGCTCTTAGAACTCATTAACAAATTCAGCAAAGCAGCAGGATATAAAATTAACATCCATAAATCAATTGCATTCCTATACACAAATGATAAATCAGATGAAAGAGGAATTAGGAAAACTATCCCATTCACAATAACCCAAAACAAATGAAATACTTGGAAATCAATCGAACAAAAGAGGTGAAAGACCTCTACAATGAAAACTACTGAACACTTAAGAAAGAAATCGAAAATGATCTTAGAAGTTGGAAAGATCTCTCATGTTCATGGATAGGCAAAATTAACATTGTCAAAATAGTCTTATTACCAAAAGTGCTATACAGACTTAATGAAATTCCCATAAAAATACTGATGATGTTCTTCATAGAAATAGAAAAAGCAATCATGAAATTCATTTAGAAAAAATAAGGGACCCAGAATAACCAAAGCAATCCTTGGTGAGAAAAGTTAAGAAGGAGGCATCACAATATCAGGCCTTAAGTTATACTACAGAGCTTTAGTAACAAGAACAGCATGGTATTGGCACCAAAACAGACATGAAGACCAATGAACAGAATATAAGATGCAGAGACAAACCCACAGAATTACAGTTATCTCATATTAGACAAAGGTGCCATAAACATACATTAGAGAAAAGATAGCCTCTTCAACAAATGGTGCTGGGAAAACTGGAAATCTATATGTAATGAACTGAAATTAGACCCCTATTTCTTATCCTGCACAAAACTCAACTCAAAGTGGATCAAAGACCTAGGCATTAGGCCAGAAACCCTGTGCCTCTTAGATGAAAATGTAGGCCCAATACTCCATCATATTGGCTTAGAAATTGACTTCCTCTACAAGACTCCTAAAGTACAAGAAGTAAAATCAAGAATCAATCAATAAATTTGTAGTTTGGATCAAACTACAAAGCTTTTTCACAGCAAAAGGAAATAAGAGCACAAAGACAGAATATACAGAATGGGAGAAAATCTTCACTACCTGAGGTCAGAGAGAGTATTAATCTCCAGGACATAGAAAGAACTCAAAAAATTAACACCAAAAAAGAAAAAAAAAAAAACCCAATCAATAAATGGGCAAAGGAACTGAACAGACACTTCACAGAAGAAGATGTGTCATCAGTCAACAAATATATGAAAAAATGTTCAACATCTCTAGCAATTAGAGAAATGCAAATTAAAACTACTCTAATATTTCATCTCACTCCAGTCAGAATGCAATTATCAAGGATAAAAGTAATAATAAATGTTGGTGAGGATGTGGGGAAAAGAGTACATTCATACATTGCTGATGGGACTGCAAATTGGTGCCATCCTTTTGGAAAGCAATATGGAGATTCCTTGAAAAACTAGGAATGGAACCACCATTTGACTCAGTTATAACACACCTCGGTATATATCCAAAGGTGTTAAAATCAGCAAACTACAGTGATGCAGCCACATCAATGTTTATAGAAGCTAGATTCACCATACTTAAGCTATGGAACCAACTTAGGTGCCCTTCAACAGATGAAATAATAAAGAAAATGTGATATATATATCACTCAGCCATAAAAAAGAATGACTTTACAACATTTGCTGGTAAATTGATAAAACTGGAGACTGTCATGCTAAGTGAAATAAGCCAGTACCAAAACACAGTTAGAATTTTGAGGAAAGTTTAACAAATGATAAGAAAATTTGGTTATTTCCATTGTATACAACACTTTTAGATAACAATCATGAGTGATTTTATTATTCCAGAGCCATTAGACTTTCCTTATTACCTCTCCAGAAATATATCCAAATCATCATTCCATCAACAATAGGCCACTTTCATCCAATCACAAAACATTAAGTGACATAAATACATTCCCATTTGAACTTGTTCTTCAAGGATAAGTGAAACTTTTTTAAAACAATGTAGAGTGTTCTTATTCATAGATGATTCCCTAAGTGACTAATGTCCAAACTTTTTAATAATTTATTTATTTTGATTCATTATAAACAAACGGGGTACAACTGTTGTTTCTCTGGTTGTACATGAAGTAGAAAGTTGCACCATTTGTGTAATCATATACTTTTAATTATCAGAGGGTCACTCCTTAGAATACAAAATATTAAGGAAGTCTAGTTGTCATTGCTTGGATAATGATCGTAATTAGGAACATGCAAACATAAGAAAAAGACAATTTGTGTTTAGAGGACACCAACTTGGTGAAGCACTCTTGTAAGCATTGTAGTTCAGAAGGTTCATACACTTTGGGAACACAAATACATTTGGCATTCAAAGAAGCCAGTCACAATTAGCATCACAGCTATACAAAAGTTCTTTATCTGCTGATTTAGCTTTTACTTTGGAAGCAAAATTAGTCCATTGCTCAGAAAGATAACTGCAATTATGTGGTTATGCCTCCAGCAGATCTACAAAGGGTTGTAGCATGGACAAAAATCAAAGAACAGCTTTAGACTTCTTATAAGTTTAGGAAATACTGCTCATTATCCCAAATAGACTTATTACCTGAGGTATAAGTGCATCACACACACACAAAAACAAAATGCTTATTCCATCTAAGCAAACAGATGCAAACCAGGTTTCAAATGGCAGGACTTTTCTCTTCCATCTGACTGTTCCTCAACACAAATGACAGAAATGCCAAAATTTTGTTGACCATTTTACATATTTAAGGTACAATCCACATTACATAAAGGAGATTATTCATTAGTCATTTTTCATGCATTACATCTATATAGCTTTAACTCCACAAACTTTTGCATAATACTTAAAGTCCAAATATATAGCATATTTAATCCTCAAATTGATCTTAGACAGAGATATAATAGGGTATCAAATACATCATAGTATCCTAAATGAGTAGTTGTTCATTTAACCATATTAAAAACCAGATTTTCAAAGCGTCATTTAAGAATTGACCAACCTGAGTGCCTCACCATGGCCCAGCAGCTGTCCCCAAAGCCAGGCATCACCCTCCACAGGAGCATGGAGATCATGACCAAGTTCTTTTTATTCTGTATCAGTGATGCATATATCCCTCTGAAACCTTCACTCGAGTGCAGAAGTATGGACTTACCTTGATGGTAACTACTGACCCTGAGCTCATAAAGTACCTCAACTGTGTTTTGGAACAACTGAAAGGGTGGCTGTTAAAATGCTCAGTTCAGAAGCTGGTGGTGGTCACCTCGAACCCTGAAAGCAGGGAGGTCCATGAAAAGTGGCAGTTTGATATTGAGTGTGACAAAACCACAAAAGACAACAGTACTCCCAGAGAGATCTCAGAAAGATATGCAGGATGGAAAGCACTCAATGATCAGACAGGGGACAGTGAGAGTGACATTTCTACCACTGTTGGAAGTTCCTTGTTCATTTGATCTACTGATTTCTACAAAGATTTGATTGTACCTGAAAAATGGGAAGCTACAGGACCACAATTCATTACCAATTCTGAGAAAGTCCGTCTTTGCTCATTTACTACCACGATCCACAAAGGAAACAGCATGGTGGCCTACAAAATTCCTGTCAATGACTGAGGGTGAGATGAGGAAGATTGTTTGATAATTCTCAAATGTGGTTTTCCTGAAACAAAGCCAACTGCAGTTCATGTGTTGAATTTTATCAGTTAGTTTTAGCTGGGGAGCCAGCAACATCCTGGATGAACTGTGCATAATTGTTCCATGTTTGTATCCATGTGACCTGATGCAGAGTTAATGTAGTGAGTACTCTGCGCATTGTTCCAGAGCAGTCCACAGATTTTGTTATTGTTAGAACATGAACTCCTTTGAACATGATAGTGTAGATGGAAAATCTTTTGCTACAAAACTAATTACTTTTATGAATTGTTTTGGTCAAGGTACTTGACTCAAAATGTAGATAGATATTTGAATATAAAATAATAATACAGCAAAAGAGCTCTGAACACTAAGAATATTGTTTAGATTATGAAAGTAATAAAAAAACTACTTTCTCGTGTCCTTTGACATTTATTAGATTGTATAGTTCCCACATGGAAAAAATGCTTAGTATTTGGTTTTAATATATTTACCTTGAACCCACAAAGCACAGATAATTGTACTATTTAATTCTTGTAATACAGAAGTCTTGAATACTTAATAAATCAAGCTTTAAATGATAATGGTGAATAAAATTAGATCTATGTTTTGAATTTGTCTTTTAAAAAATTAATCAAACTATGCTATGTTCATGTATGAATATATTGCAATGAATTCCAGTTTTATGTATAACTTATAATGTATCAATATAAAAATTAATAAAAGGAAGACCAATAGAATACAGGAAGGTGGCCAGGGGAAAGGAGTAGTGGAAGTAAGGGAGTATTCCTGGAGTTCAGAATGGAGTATTATGAGTATGTCAAAACAAACCCCACTTTTATGTATAACTCTAATGAGCTAATAAAAAATAAACTTGAAAAACAACAGATATCTAAGTAAACCCTGACTTTGCTAAGATTCTTTTCCCTAAGCAATTAAAGTCTAACAACAGCAGAAGACATAAGAAATTATCTCAATAAACACAATCTTTGTAGAGATATGCAAGATGGTGGACTAGAGGGAGGCTGTGTTCCTTGTTGCTCTGTAACTTGGATTTCAAGCAGAGGAAAATCTGTTTCTCTGTGAGGCAGTCTTTGCTGCTCATCAATCCCCTGCTCTTTACCCCATTTGTCCACCTTGATCACCAATCATCTGCCAGCATATCAACTACTGTTTGAGTGCAGATTTCTCACTGACTGCCATCTATCATCTGCCATTTGCCCATCTACCTGCCTCTTGTTTGCCCATTGTCTGCCTTTCACCTACCCATCATCCACTGCCTGAGGTCCACCTGCCAATCATCTTCTGGTACCCTGCAGACCCCCACAGATGACGAGTGGAACGCCAGCTGCCTGCTGTTGCCTGGAAGTCCACTGTCACAGTACCTGCAGATTTGATTACACGTAGCTGCGTCATTTTGGGAGAACAACCAGGACCTGCAGGACCCCTGATTGACTGCATCCCATATGCACTCAATGCCCATGCCCCACACTGCAGCTCCCCATTTCCCAACATGTTTGGAAGCCAGTGCGACCATCTTGGATTATCCTGGAAGTGGAAGCTCCCATCTCTAAGTGGGTCAAATCCCATCCTGAGATGCCTGTTGGAGACCGGAAGCTCATTGTCAGGTACCTCTCATGCATCAGGTTACTGAAGCCTGGTAGGTTTGAATAATATATGACTGTTATAGTGTAGTTTTTACTCCTTTTTGAAAAATTTTAAGTTTTTATTTATTTTTCTTGCTCTCTGTTCTCCATTTATTTACCTGTTTCCTCAGAGTCTCTTTCTCCCTTTTCTCATGCTAACAACCAACTTATTTTGATTATGCTTTCACTCTTCTTATGATCTAGAACTCCTAAATACTCTTTTCTTATCCCATTAACAGTTACATCCTACACTCCTACCATCCTCTTTGTCCTCCATTAGAAACTGCAAACCTCATTGCAAATCTATTTGTTATACTGTAGATAATAATTGAACTCATCCTCTCTGTTTATTATGACAATAATGTTAACATCTTCATAGGGGCTATTTGGCTTGGGGCTGCATATTGTCTGTACTGGGTATTACTAATATTGATCTCCCCCTTAAAGAGGAGGTTTTGAAAACCTGCAGAGTCACTATAAGCCTATAGGGGGGAACTTGTTATACCCCAGATATGCACTGCTAGAGGAGAAGATACAAGAACAACATGACAAAGCAAGGGAAGAAAGTGTCCCCCAAAAAATCCAGATTCTATACTAATAGAATCCAATGACAGCATGGTAGAAGAAATGTCAGGAGTTCAGAATATACATAATTAAAATGATTCATGAAGCAAGGGATGAGATAAGAGAGCAAAGGCACGCAGTAAATTATCACTCCAATAAGCAGTTGAAAGAGCAACTGCCAAAAACAAAAGATCATTTCAACAAAGAGAGATTCTGAAAAAATAAAAAAATAAAAAATAAAAATAAAAAACTCAGTGGAAAGCATCACCAACAGACTAGATCACTTGGAAGACAGAACCTCCGACATAGAAGACAAAATATTTAATTCTTGAAAATAAAGTTGACCTAACTGAGAAGATGGTAAGAATACATGAATGCAACCTCCAAGAACTATGGGATAGCATGAAAATATCAAATTTAAGAATTATTGGGATTGAAGAAGACACAGAGATACAAACCAAAGGAATGAACAAACAATTCAAAGAAATAATATCAGAAAATTTCTCAAACCTGAAGAACAAAATGGAAAATCAAATATAAGAGGCTAACAGAACACCAGATATACAAAATTACAACAGATCCACACCAAGGCACATTATAATGAAAATGCCTAACATACAAAATAAAGACAGGATTTTAAAGGCTGCCAGAGAAAAGCACCAGATTACTTTTTAGGGGAAACCAATACAGATATCAGCAGATTTCTCAGTCTGGATCCTAAAAGCTAGAAGGGCCTAGAACGACATATTTCAAGCTCTGAAAGAACATGATTGTGAAATAAGAATCTTATACCCAGCAAAATTAATCTTCAGGTTTGAAGATGAAATAAAATCCTTCCATGATAAACAAAAGTTAAAAGAATTTACAAATAGAAAGCCTGTACTACAGAACATTCTCAGCAAAATATTCCATGAGGAGAAAATGAAAAACAACAATGGAGGTCAGTAAAGGGAGAAACTACCTTAAAGGAAAAGCAAATCAAAGGAGAAACCAAGTGAAGTTTAAAAACCAAAAATAAGCCAAGATGACTGGGAATACAAATCATATTTCAACGTTAATTGCCTATTTGAACATTAATGGCCTAAACTCATCAATCAAAAGACATAGACTAGAAGATTGGATTAAAAAGAAAGACCCAATAATATGCTACCTTCAGGAGACTCTCTCATAGAAAAAGACATTGACAGACTAAAGGTAAAAGGATGAGAAAAAAAATACCATGCACACGGACTCAGTAAAAAAGTGGGGGTTTCCATCCTTATATCAGATAAAGTGGACTTCAGATCAGTTAGTTAGAAGGGATAAAGAAGGACAGTTCATACTGCTTAAGGGAGACATAAATCAGGAATACATAACGATCATAAATATTTATGCCCCAAACAATAGCATATCCATGTACAGCAAACAAACCCTTCTCAATTACAGGAATCAAATAGACTACAACACAATAATTCTGGGTGACTTTAACACACCACTGTCACCACTGGATAGATCTTCCAAACAAACACTAAACAAAGAAATCATAGAATTCAAAAATACAATCAACAACTTGGATTTAACAGACATATGTAGTAGAATATTTCATTCTTCAATGAGCAAATACACTTTCTTCTCAACAACACATGGATCCTCCTCTAAAATAGACCATATGTTATGCCACGAAGCAGCCCTTAGTAAATGCAAAAAAAGGGAGATATTACCCTGCATTCTATGAGATCATAACATAATGAAATTAGAAATCAATGACAAAATAAAAAACAGAAATTACTCCTAGCACCTGGAGACTAAATAATATGCTATTGAATGAAGCATGGATAACAAAACATCAGGGAGAAGATAAAAATAATTCTTCAAGGTAAATGAGAATGATGATACAACACATCAAAATCTCTGGGACACTATGAAAGCAGTAATAAATGACCTAACATTACATTTCAAAGCCCTAGAAAAAGAAGCAGAAGAACACCAAAAGTAATAATAGACAGGAAATAATTAAAATCAGAGTTGAAATCAATGAAATTGAAACAAAAGAAAAAATTCAAAAAATTGACAAAACAAAAAGTTGGTTCTTTGAAAAAGTAAACAAATAGATAAACCCTTAGCCACATTAACAAAGACAAGGAGAGAGAAAACTCAAATTACTAGAATTTGTGATGAAAAAGGAAAGATCACAACAGACCCATTGAAAAACATAACATAATTAGAAGCTACATTGAAAATCTATACTACAACAAAATAGAAAATCCCGAAGACATCAACAAATTTCTAGAGACATATGAACTAGGAAGGTATACACAATTTAAACAGATCAATTTCAAGCAATGAAATAGAAGAAGCCATCAAAAGCCTACCAATGAAGACAAGCCTGGGACCAGATGGATTCTCAGCTGAGTTCCACAAGACCTTCAGAGAAGAACTTGTACCAATACTCCTCAGAGTATTTCATGAAATAGAAAAGGAGGGAACCCTTGCAAATTCACTCTATGAAGCTAGTATGACTCTAGTACCAAACCAGACAGAGACACATCAAGGAAAGAAAACTTTAGACCAATATCTTTGCTGAATGTAGATGCAAAACTACCTAACAAGACTCTGGCAAATTGCATACAGAAACATATTAAGAAGATAGTGCACCACGATCAAGTGGGGTTCATCCCAGGGATGCAAGGTTGGTTCAACATTCAGAAATCAAAAAAAGTAATTCATCACATCAATAGACTTAAGATTAAGAATCATACAATTATTTCAATAGATGCACAAAAAACATTTGATACAGGACCCCTTCATGCTCAAAACACTAGAAAAAATAGGAATAGTAGGAACATACTTCAACATTGTAAAGGTTACCTATGCTAAGCCCATGGCCAACATCATTCTTAATGGAGAAAAACTGAAAGCATGCCCTTTAAAAACTGGAACAAGACAGGAATGCCCTCTTTCACCACTTATATTCAACATCATGCTTGAAATACTAGCCAGAGCAATTAGACAGACCAAAGAAATTAAAGGGATATGAATAGGAAAAGAGCTCAAGCTGTCACTATCTGCTGATGACATGATTCTATGTTTAGAAGATCCAAAAAATTTCATCAGAAAACTTCTAGACCTAATAAATGAATTCAGCAAAATAGCAGGATATAAAATCAACACACATAAATCTAATGCATTTCTATTTAATAATGACAAATCATCTGAAAGAGAAATGAGGAAAACAACTTTGTTCACAATTGTCTCAAAAAAAATAAAATACTTGGACTCAATCTAACAAAAGAGGTGAAAGACCTCTACAATGAAAACTACAGAACACTAAAGAAGTTGAGGAAGACCTTTAGAAGGTGGTAAAATTTCCCGTGTTCTTGGATAGGCAGAATTAATATTATCAAAATAACCATACTTCCAAAGGTGCTATACAGATTTAATGCAATTCCAATTAAAATCCCAATGACATTCCTCATAGAAATAGAAAAAGCAATTATGAAATTCATCTGGAAGAACAAAAGACCTACAATAGCCAAAGCAATCCTGGGCAAGAAGAGTGATGCAGGAGATATCACAATACAAGAACTTAAACTCTACTATAGAGCAATAGTAACAAAAATGGCATAGTATTGGCACCAAAATAGACAGGTAGATCAATGGTACAGAATAGAGGACACAGAGACATCCCACATAAATACAGTTACCTAATATTAGACAAAGGTGCCAAAAACATGCAATAGAGAAAAGATAGCCTCTTCAACAAATGTTGTTGGGAAAACTGGAAATCCATACGCAGCAAAATGAAATTAAACCCATATCTCTCACCCTGTTCAAAACTCAACAAAAAATGGATCAAGGACATAGGAGTTAAACCTGAGAACCTTCACGAAATAGAAGAAAAAGTAGGCCCAAATCTCCATCACGTTGGCTTAGGACCAGACTTCCTTAACAAGATGCTGAGAGTGCAAGAAATAAAAGCAAGAGTCAATAAATGAGATGAATTCAAACTAAAAAGCTTTTTCTCAGCCAAGGAAGCAATCAATAATGTGAAAAGAGAGCCTACAAAGTGGAAGAAAATCTTTGCCACACACACTTCAGACAGAGCACTAATCTCCAAAACTTATAAAGAACTTAAAAAACTTTACACCAAAAATACAAAGAACCCAATCAATAAATGGGTTAAGGAAAGAGCAGATGCTTCACAGAAGAAGATATACAGGTAATCAACAAATATACCAAAAACTGCTCATCATCTCTAGTAATTAGAGAAATGCAAATTAAAACAACTCTAAGATTTCATCTAACTCCAATTAGTATGTCTATTATCAAAAACACAAGCAATACCAAGTGTTGGCATGGATTTGGGGAAAAAGGCACACTCATACATTGCTGATAGAGTTGCAAATTGGTGCAGACAATCTAGAAAGCAGTATGGAGATTCCTCAAAAAAACCTGGAAAGGACCCACCATTTGACCCAGCTATCCTAGTCCTTGGCCTATACCCAAAGGACTTAAAATCAGCATACTACAGTGATGCAGCCACATCAATGTTCATAGCTGCTCAATTCACAATAGCTAGACTGTGGAACCAACTTAGATGCCCTTCCATTGAAGAATGGATAAACTGTGGTGTATATACACAATGGAATATTATTCAGTCATAACGAAGGATAAAATTAAGGTATTTGTTGGTAAATGGATGGAGTTTGAGAATATTATGCTAAGTGAAATAAACCAATCCCCAAAAGCCAAAGGCTGAATGTTTTCTCTGATAAATGGATGATGATACATAATGGGGGAGTGGGGGGCAAGAGAAGATTGCAGGAACTTTGGATGGTATAGATGAAAATGGGGCAGGAGAGGGTGTGGGAAGGAAAGATAGTAGAATGAGACAGACATCATTACCCTATGTACATGAATGGTGTGAATCTACATTGTGCACAACCATAGAAATGAAAAGTCGTACCCCATTTGTGCATACTGTAAAAACAAAAATTAAAACAAAACTCCACTTTGTACTTCAAGCTAGGTCTTTGTAAATGCTTCTAAGAGTAGGCCATTATTTTTTTAAAAATCTTACTGTTTTAAACATAGGAAATTCTATTTTGTTTTTATATCTACGCATCATAGTTGATTTTTAGAAAACTCCTTACATAACTTTTAAAATTAGAGCCAACTTCACCATACATACAAATACCCTTTCATAAGCGTCAGGCCCCACAAACTTTCTGTGACATACTCGACCCTTGTTGACTTGCTTAAACCTCCAGGGTTTTGCCCTTATCTTCATTTTTACATCTTGACGTTATGTTTTAGGATCAAATCTTTTCTTATCCTTTCTTTGCCAAAAGAATTTTCTTTTCTCTTTAACCTTCCTTACCACAAATCTGACCCCATACCCACAATTCTCTTCATATTTCCTTCTCTCCTACTTACTGATTCCCTAAATTTACATTTTGAAACAATTTGTACAAAATTTCTGAATTCAGACAAATCACTCTTTCATTAAGATAAAACACTTTATGTTATTTTATACTTTGTCAAAACTCAGCTTGATTTCCTTTTGTATCTAGGATTACTCATGCTAACTAGAATTTTTAACTCCTGGTAACTTTACTTTTCAGTAAAGATCCAGGGAGAAAGTCATCTTGAAATGTTTTTATACATATCAACAATTTATGAAAACACATTTAACATTCCCAAATAAATCATCCTTTTGGAGATTTTGCCTGAATTTGTATTTAGTCATTGATGTTTTAGTATTTCAACTTACTTAAATTCTGTATCATATATCTTTTAGACTTTATATGAAAATGGATTCTTATAAACATTTACCTAATTTAACAGTTAATTTTAAATTACCTGTGAAAGCCAAGATGTCAGACAAGCAAAGACATCATTTTTAGTTGTTTATTTGTCAAAGAAACCCCAAAATTCACTGTACCTGAAATATGTAGAAAGCAACAGGCATTACATCTTAAACATCTAACAAAGACAACACAATCCTGACTGACAAGCAACCCAGACAAAAATGTATGTTGACAATTCTGAAGATATCTTCTTTTCTGTATTTTACCAACAAATTTAAATTAACCCATTTGCCAAAAGTTGATTTCTAGCATGGAACTAAAAGTCTGCTAGATCAGTTTTACAGTGTTAATGTATGTGAGCACTCGCTTATCTGTAAGCCAATCTGAATAGAACATCTTGGTGGATTTTAGTATGTAAACACATCATAGAACAGGTACCCAATGCATATATACACAAATAAAGTATATCTAGCTTTTATGCTAAAATTCTAGTCACAAGACAGGGCAGTATAGTAAAACAAATCCAGTTTACAAAAAGAGAGTTGAATTCAAATTATATATGTGACAGAAATGGAATAATTTAAGGTCACCTGTAAAAACAGTTCTACAGGAGCTGGGACTCTTAAAAGGCACTTTACCTCCCGTCCCTTTGCCTCAAGTGAGTCCAAGAGTTAACTTGCAGCTGTTACATTTTTAGTCAGTTAGTTGAGAGAAGAGACCCTCAAAGTGACCCTGAACAACAAATTATCTTGGTAAAGAGAGTGCAAAAGAGAGAAAAATATCAGGCAGAGGGGCATAGAGAGAGACAGCCTTGACAGTTAACTCCATAATTGCATCATAAGAACAATCTCAAAGGCGTTCACAAGAGACAACCAAAATATAGTAAGCATTCATTAATACAGCACATCGGAATGGAAAGCCGTGGTGTCAGATGGATGCTCCCTTTCGATTAAAGCACTGATTGCACAGTAGGGCTTGTCCTGGATGAGCCCAAACCCAAGAAACATTTGCAAGTATAACGCCTCTCAAAGCCTCTGATTTTACAGAGATTTTAAGATATTTGAGGGGGACTCATCAAGGGATTTGGAAAAGAGTGGAGTGTTAGTCATTGATCCCCAATGCCTTTCAAAGGACTAAGAGATAAGAGATATCACTCGTTGAAAAGGAAAAGTAGGATTAAATTAGATAGGATGGCTATAGATTCCTCATGGGAAGAAAACAGAATATGTTTCCAGGAGTGCCCTAAAGGAGGTGAAGTTCCAAGAGGCAGCATTAACACCTTGATAGGGGCAAGAGAAATAGAAGAGGAGGTAAAGGTGGTCACCATATGCTCCCAGAAGAGGGGACTGATCTGAAGTCTGTTGGGGCTCACTGGACTGTACAGAGAGGGCATGTGGAAGAGTCTTGGGAAGTCATGTGATCAGGAAGCTATAAGCTGTAAGGACCCCAGAGGAAGAAAGGGAAAATGGATGGGCTGTTGGCAGAGGGAGGTACCAAGTTTCATTCAAGACTTACCCTTTAGCAAGCCAGATGTTGTCTCTGCCCATAGAGGTGGTTGCCCGAGGTCTATTGTCCCAGGGATGAATGCAAGCCTTCAGTAGTGGCATCCTATATCCCCAATGAAAAAAATTCCAGGAGTTTCTGGATGGCGGCCTAGAGGGTGGCTACATTTCATGTTGTTCCAGGACTCAGGATTCAAAAGAGGAGATATTGAGACATTTGGGACCAACTCAAAGCAGCCGGTGACTCTCACCCGTTGGGAAGGCATCCCGGATGGGACGGTGGTGGAACGCAGGAAACTTTGTGAAGTAGAGCTGCTAGCGAGACACCCCTCCCCCCGCTGGAGCAGTGAACTCGGACAACTGGGAGCGCCGTAAAGGAGGCCGCTCGGCACAGCACTGGGACTCGGAGCAACCACTGGGGATCCGGCGGCTGCCCAGGGGAGGAGTGGCGAGGAGAGCTGTGTGGACTCAGAACACCGGGGCCTGCCCTGAGGAGGAGGAGGAGGAGGAGGAACGTGGCCGCTTGGATTCGAAGTGACTGCACCAGAGCTACAGGAGGTTGCCAGAGGAGAAGCCGCGCGGCGAGCTGTTTTGACTCTAAGCGACCGCGTCTGAACACCGGGGCCTGCCCTGAGGAGGAGGAGGAGGAAGAGGAGCGCGGCCGCTTGGATTCAGAGTGACTACACCAGAGCTACTGGCGGTTGGCAGAGGAGGGGCTGCGTGGCGAGCTGTTTGGACTCAGACCACTTCTGAACACCGGGGCCTGCCCGGAGGAGTAGGAGGAGGAGGAGGAGGAGCGCGGCGGGTCATTTGGACTCCCAGTGACTGCATTAGCGCTCCAGGCGGCTGCTCAGAGGAGAAGGCGAGTGGTGAGTTGTTTGGACTTAAAGTGACAGCTCCTGAACACAGGGGGGCTGCCTGGAGGAGAAGCGTGGTGGGTCGCTTGGTCTTGAGTGGCCGCACCAGAGCTCCGGGTGGTTGCCCAGAGGACCCGTGCAGCAGGTCACGTGGATTCAGAGCCACTCAGAGCGACCGCTCCTGAACACCGGGGGGTTATCTGGAGAAGGAGGAGGAACGGGGAGGGTCACTTCGACTCGGAGTGATTGATTGCCCAGGGCTACGGGTGGTTGGTGGGAGGTGGAGGCACGCAGTGAGTTTCTTGGACTCCTAGTGACCGCACCGGAATACTGGGCGGCTGTCTGGAGGAAGAGGCGTGTGGCAGGTCTCTGGGACTCAGAGCGATTGTACAGGGCCCCAGGTGGCTGCTAAGAGGAGGGGCCGCATAGCCAGGCGATTAGGTGCAGAGCAGGGTCCCAGGATCTAGGAGTCTTCTTGGTGGAAGAGCCGCACAGAGACAGGCTTAGGGTGGAGCGAAGGTTCCAGGCCTGCGGGCAGATTCTCTGAGGAGGGGCAGCCTAAGGAGATTCATCTGCGAAGGGTGAGGCTCCCAGGCCCAGGAGGTAGGGCCGGGCCCCTGGGAACTTTGTAGAGGAAGGCAGCCCAGCCCAGGCGGTAGCTGTAAATTGAGGGGAACCTCTAGGAGGGAACTGACCAGCGAGACCTCCCCACTGGGTGAGTCTTCCCTGCCGGGTGAGGTTTCCCCACAAGGATGGTAAAACCAGAGACTCAGGCCCAAACAGGTCTTGCCTCAGCTCGCAGCCTAGGTCCCCTTTGGATGACCATTGGTCAACAAGTGGAGGCACCTCTGCCCACTAGCAGGGATTATACCCCACCTGAAGGCCACCACTCCTAGAGAGGCAGCTTCCTTGTGGAGCACCGCATTATCAACTTCCTCCAAGACTTCAACCTACTGAAGGCTAAGGGGGGATATATATAGAAATCTTCAGGGACATTGTAAGTCAATAGAGGAAATCTGCAATATCTCAGCGGTCCACTGATACCTGAACAATATGAGAAAACAAGGAAAGAAAATGCTGCAAACAAATCTAGATGTTACATCAATAAAACCCAATGACAGCATGGCAGAAGAAATGACAGAAAAGGAGTTCAGAATGTACATAATTAAAATGATCAGAGAAGCAAACGATGAGATGAAAGAGCAAATGCACGCACTGAATGATGAGATGAAAGAGCAAATGCAAGCATTGAATGATCGCACCAATCGACAATTAAAAGAGCAAATACAGGAAGCAAAAGATCATTTCAATAAAGAGTTAGAAATATTGAAAAAAAAACCAAACAGAAATCCTTGACATGAAGGAAACAATAAACCAAATTAAGAACTCCATAGAAAGCATATTCAATAGGATAGAACACCTGGAAGACAGAACCTCAGACATTGAAGACAAAATATTTCACCTTGAAAACAAAGTTGACCAAACAGAGAAGACGGTAAGAAATCATGAACAGAATCTACAAGAACTATGGGATATCATGAAAAGGCCAAATTTAAGAATTATTGGGATTGAGGAAGGCCTAGAGAAACAAGCCAAAGGAATGAACAATTTATTCAATTTAATAATATCAGAAAATTTCACAAATCTGAAGAATGAAATGGAAAATCAAGTTCAAGAGGCTTATAGGACTCCAAATACACAAAATTACAACAGACCCACACCAAGGCACATTATAATGAAAATACCTAACATACAAAATAAAGACAGAATTTTAAAGGCTGTGAGAGAAAAGAACCAAATTACATTCAGGGGGAAACCAATACGGATATCAGAGGATTTTTCAATCCAGACCCTAAAAGCTAGAAGGGCCTGGAACAACATTTTTCAAGCCCGGAAAGAAAATGGATGCCAACCAAGAATCTTATACCCAGCAAAACTTACCTTCAAATTTGATGATGAAATAAAATCCTTCCATGATAAACAAAAGCTAAAAGAATTTACAAAAAGAAAGGCAGCATTACAGAACATTCTCAGCAAAATATTGCATGAGGAAGAGATGAAACACAAAGAAGCAAATCAGCAAAGGGAGGAATTATCCTAAAGGAATTGTCAAATAAAGGAGGAAACAAGTTGTGTCAAACAAATAAATAAAAAATGAACCAAATGACCGGGAAACCAAATCATATCTCTATAATAACCCTGAATGTTAATGGCCTGAATTCATCAATCAAAAGACATAGACTGGCAGATTGGATTAAAAAGAAAGATCCAACAATATGTTGCCTGCAAGAGACTCACCTCATAGAAAAAGATACCCATAGACTAAAGGTGAAAGGATGGGGAAAAACATACGATGCATATGGACTCAGCAAAAAAGCTGGAGTATCCATCCTCATTTCCGATAATGTGGACTTCAAGCCAAAGTTAGTCAGAAGGGATAAAGAAGGTCATTTCATACTGCTTAAGGGAAGCATAAATCAGCAAGATGTAACAATCATAAACATCTATGCCCCAAACAGTGGCTCATCCATGTATGTCAAACAAATCCTTCTCAATTTCAGAAACCAAATAGACCATAACACAATAATACTAGGTGATTTTAACACGCCTCTCTCACCACTGGACAGATCTTCCAGACAAAAATTGAACAAAGAAACCATAGATCTCAATAACACAATCAATAATTTAGACTTAACGGACACTTATAGAATATACCATCCAACCAAGAGCGAATACACTTTCTTCTCAGCAGCACATGGATCCTTCTCTAAAATAGACCATATATTATGCCACAAAGCTAATGTTAGCAAATACAAGAAGATAGAGACACTAGCATGTATTCTATCAGATCATAGTGGATTGAAGTTAGAAATAAATGAAAGAGTAAAACACAGAAACTCTTCCAACATCTGGAGATTAAACAATATGCTATTATATGATGAATGGATAACAGAAGATATTAGGAAGGAAATTAAAAAATTCTTAGAGGTAAATGAGAACAAAGAAACATCATATCAAAATCTCTGGGACACTATGAAAGCAGTACTTAGAGGGAAATTTATTTCATGGAGCGCATTTAATAAAAGAAGTAAAACTCAACAAATAAACGACCTAACACTACAGCTCAAAGCCCTAGAAAAAGAAGAACAGAACAGCACCAAAAGTAGTAGAAGACAGGAAATAGTTAAACTCAGAGCTGAAATCAATGAAATTGAAACAAAAGAAACAATACAAAAAATTGACAAAATAAATAGTTGGTTCTTCGAAAAAATAAACAAAATTGATAAACCTTTAGCCACACTAACAAAGAGAAGATGAGAGAAAACCCAAATCACTAAAATTCAGAATGAACAAGGAAATATCACAACAGACAGGATTGAAATACAAAACATAATTAGAAGCTATTTTGAAAATCTATACTCAAAAAAAATAGAAAATTTTGAAGACATCAACAGGTTTCTAGAGACATATGAATTACCTAAACTGAACGAGGGGGACATAAACAATTTAAATAGATCAATTTCAAGTACTGAAATAGAAGAAGTCATCAAAAGCCTACCAACAAAGAAAAGTCCAGGACCAGATGGGTTCTCAGCCGAGTTCTACAAAACGTTTAAAGAAGAGCTCATTCCAATACTTCTCAAAGTATTCCATAAAATAGAAGAGGAGGGAACCCCCCCAAACTCATTCTATGAAGCCAATATCACACTGATACCTAAACCAGACAGAGACTCATCAAGGAAAGAAAATTTCAGACCAATATCCTTAATGAACATCGACGCAAAAATTCTCAACAAAATTTTAGCAAATCGCATACAAAAACATATTAAAAAGATAGTGCACCATGATCAAGTGGGTTTCATCCCAGGGATGCAAGGTTGGTTCAACATCAGGAAATCAATAAACGTAATTCACCATATTAATAGACTAAAAGTCAAGAATCACATGATTATTTCAATAGATGCAGAAAAAGCATTTGATAAAATACAGCACCCCTTCATGCTCAAAACACTAGAAAAAATAGGGATAGTGGGAACATTCCTTAACATTGTAAAGGCCATTTATGCTAAGCCCATGGCTAGTATCATTCTAAATGGTGAAAAACTGAAAGGATTCCCCCTAAAAACTGGAACAAGGGAGGGATGCCCTCTTTCACCACTTCTATTCAACATCATTCTTGAGACTCTGGCCAGAGCAATTAGACAAACCAAAGAGATTAAAGGGATATGAATTGGAAAAGAAGAACTCAAACTACCCCTGTTCGCTGATGACATGATTATATATTTAGAGGAACCTGGAAATTCCACCAGAAAACTCTTAGAACTCATAAGTGAATTCAGTAAAGTAGCAGGTTACAAGATCAATGCCCATAAATCCAACGCATTTTTATACATCAGTGATGAATCTTCAGAAAGAGAAATTAGGAAAACTACCCCATTCACAATAGCCTCGAAAAAAATAAAATACTTGGGAATCAATCTCACAAAAGAGGTGAAAGACCTCTACAATGAGAACTATACAACACTAAAGAAAGAAATTAAAGAACACCGTAGATGATGGAAAGATCTTCCATGTTCTTGGATAGGAAGAATTAATATTGTCAAAATGGCCATACTACCTAAAGTGCTAAACAAATTCAATGCAATTCCAATTAAAATACCAATGACATACCTTACAGAAATAGAGCAAGCAATTATGAAATTCATCTGGAAGAATAAGAAACCCAGAATAGCTAAAGCAATCCTTAGCAGGAAGAGTGAAACAGGGGGTATTGCAATACCAGATCTTCAACTCTACTACAAAGCAATAGTAACAAAAACGGCATGGTATTGGTACCAAAATAGAAAGGTAGATCAATGGTACAGAATAGAGGACACGGACACAAACCCAAATAAATACAATTTTCTCATACTAGACAAAGGGTCCAAAAATATGCAATGGAGAAAAGATAGCCTCTTCAACAAATGGTGCTGGGAGAATTGGAAATCCATATGCAACAGAATGAAACTAAACCCATATCTCTCACCATGCATGAAACTAAACTCAAAATGGATTAAGGACCTCGGAATCAGACCAGAGACCGTGCAGATTATAGAAGAAAAAGTAGGTCCAAATCTTCACCTTGTTGGTCTATGATCAGACTTCCTTAACAGGACTCCCATAGCACAAGAAATAAAAGCTAGAATCAACCACTGGGATAGATTCAAACTAAAAAGCTTTCTCTCAGCAAAGGAAACTATCAGCAATGCGAAGAAAGAGTCTACAGAGTGGGAGAATATCTTTGCCAATTATACTTCAGATAGAGCACTAATCTCTAGAATCTATAAAGAACTCAAAAAACTCTACTCCAAGAATTCAAATAATCCAGTCGACAAATGGGCTAAGGAAATGAATAGACACTTCACAGAAGAAGATCTACAAGCAATCAACAAACATATGGAAAAATGTTCAACATCTCTAGTAATAAGAGAAATGCAAATCAAAACCACCCTAAGATTCCATCTCGCCCCAATTAGAATGGCGATTATCAAGAATACGAGCAACAACATGTGTTGGCGAGGATGTGGGGAGAAAGGTACACTCATACATTGGTGGTGGGGCTGCAAATTAGTGCAGCCACTCTGGAAAGCAGTGTGAGATTCCTTAGAAAACTTGGAATGGACCCTCCATTTGACCCAGCTATCCCACTCCTTGGCCTATACCCAAAGGACTTAAAATCAGCATACTACAGAGATACAGCCACATCAATGTTCATAGCTGCTCAATTCACAATAGCCAGACTGTGGAACCAACCTAGATGCCCTTCAATTGATGAGTGGATAAAGAAACTGTGGTATATATACACAATGGAATATTACTCAGCCATAAAGAATGATAAAATTATGGCATTTGCAGGCAAATGGATGAAATTGGAGAATATCATGCTAAGTGAGATAAGTCAATCTCAAAAAACCAAAGGACGAATGATATCGCTAATAAGTGGAGGATGACACATAATGGGGGGGAGGGAAGGGTTAGTGTTAGGGTTAGAGTTAGGGTTAGGGAGGGGGGCAAGTATGGAGGAAGGAAGTACTGTATAGAGGGTAAAGAGTGGTGGGAGGGGTGGGGGGAAGGGAAAAAATAACAGAATGAATCAAACAACATTACTCTATGTAAATTTATGATTATACAGATGGTATGCCTTTACGCCATGTACAAACAGAGAAACAACATGTATCCCATTTGTTTACAATTAAAAAAAAATTCCATCCCATCATTTGAACCAAATCTCTCAAAATCCTTTCAATACCAGATAGAAAAGAGAAACCAAAAAAAGAGAATGGCCCCCAAACCCAGAGAAGATATTGAGCTTAAGTTTGTGAAGGTTTCAAGAATATGAATTTCCCAGGATGAGATCGGTTAGAGGAGGACATGGCATAGGACATGGAGAAACATTAGAAAGAAAGAGCATAATGAGAAAGAAATAGAGACTGAGTAGAAACGACATCTGGTTGGCCAGAAAGAGATGGGGACTTCCAACCTTTGACCTGCAACCCAAGGCCTCACCTCTGGGGTTTCCAACCCTGATAACCTCAAACTGCAGTTATAGCTAGACTCAGAGTATGCCAGGTGGCCATTCGATAATTCCAGTAGGGGCTTCAAATCCAGGGAGACTTGGAGACTTCAACCCCATAAATCCTTTGGGGACTTGGATTCTGTGCAATAACTGGGAAAGATTAGGATGATCCAGGCAAGAGGCTCAAAGTTTGACTAGTTCACTCCCCTGCCACCTGTAACACCCAAGCCACAGGAGGGGTGGGGAGACTAAACCCATCAGATGCTCTGTTTCCTTTTCCAGATTAGAAAGGAGAAAGAAAAGGGAAGACAGAGCAAAAATGAAGTGAGAGGAAAGACCAGTTGGGCTCCTGCATATCATAGAGATCTAGGTCTCCATCAAATCCTGAGAAGGATTTGCCCACTGGCCTCTTGGATATGCATGTTTCTGGAGTCTCCTAGTCACCTTCCAAAGAAGGGAGTTGTAGTTCAAATGGGTGGATCAAAATTATGCTCAGTTGCTCAAAAGAGATACATAGAAAGGAGCAGAGACCAAAGGACAAATGGAGGGTAGGGAAATAGTATTTTCTTGTGGGATGACCTCACTGACAGAAGAGCTGGGGGTCCAAACCTACCAAAGCTAGGACCCAGAAATGAGATTGGGTGACTGTTCAGACAGTTGAAGGTAGGTCCAGGTCAACTATCTCTGCTGTTGGGACTCACCTTTGGGGTCCTTGAAGCAAGGGGGAGTGTTGGACATGATGGGTTCTTGTGCTCTCTTCCAGAACAATCAGGCACATGAGAGAATAGCAGGAGTAAGGTTCATCATTGGGGGCTTCTGCAGAAGCAAGAAGGGAGATGTGGTGTTCATAAGAGTGTGATGCTGGCTCAAAGAACAAAGATGTTCAGGTCTGATGGCATCTGGAGGGTAGGCAGGAACCCAGTCTCTGGATTTCATCACAGGGAGAGGTGGGGTTTTAGTTGTACCCGTGTTTTTCTTCATCATGCCTCTTCAAGCAATGTCTGCCTCTTTACCACCTTAGTCTCCACTTGGGGTGTGGTTTTTACCATGCTAATAAAGTAAAGATAACTACAGGTTACTGTAGTGAGTATGCTACACATATGTTTGAGCCCTTGCCACCTAGAATTTGCCCCTTATCGTCTGGGAAGTTCTCTAATATCAATTTTCAGAACAGGGCAGACTATCATTCTGGGTTTGATTTTGCTGACCTTGTCCTTTCTGGCTCTGACTTCTTGGTATTTCTGCTGACCACATAGCTTCAGAAGGCTGAGCTGCCTTCCCAGCCTCCCATCTCCAGGTGTGTTGCTTCATTTTTTTTTTTTTTTAATTCCGAATTTTAGGGTATGTCTGTTCACCTCAGCAGACTGAGAGCTAGCTTTCCTGTCTCAGTTAGCCACTGAGGAGTGTTGTGGGTTCAAGAAGTCTGCTTAGAGGAGGATAGCTGGAGGATGGGAACATTTCAGCTAAGCCTTGAGACAGTATTGCAGAGAGGTAATTTTTAAGTTCTTAGAAAAGGCTTGGGGAGTGGGAAAGATGACTAAAAAGGTCATAAATTATTTTTAGTACAATGTTCTCAGTAAAAATGTACACAAGAATGGACCATAAGAGCTGACAGGACTCCCCAAAGAGACCTTGTTCTGGCATATGTAAGAGGTAGCAATACATCTAAGACACCAAAATAAAAGTGCTCATAGAAATTTAAAATTAGGCATGAAGATCAAAACAACTAAGGAACTATGCACCTAGAACCCTATGACATTGTCAAAGAATGTCAGGCAGTTCTGTGGAAATCTAGGTAGTCAACCCAGGTGTGTGTTCTTATATCCTAAAGGGTTTGCTGAAAAAGACAAAATTCTTTTATAATCCTCCAAAGGAATGTCAGGTCCTTTGTGCAGTGCAGCCTTATCTAAACCAGATCCCAAATAATCTCAGTAGGGTTGCTCTACCAAGAGGAGGGACTCTGCCTGAGAGAAGGTTCACCAAGGCAAAAAAGGTGAGTTCAAAACAGGTACTGAGCTGGTCCTAGAGTTTCTGGTTCCCTCCAAAGGTGCTCTTGCTTCAGGTCCCATATCTGGACATCATCTATGTCAACCTAAATAATATACAGAGAGAAATTCTCCAAAAAATAATATTTATTTGGGAACAACATACCTTTGCAAAGGGAATATGCACATAGTTTACTACTGCTTGCAAATTCTCATCACAGTGGTCTGCTATCACCAATAAATGTCATTCTCTGGAGGATCTCTTTCTGTATGTTATTTAGGTTGATAGTCTGAATGTCTATGTCCCTCAAAATTCATTGTTGAAACCTAGTCACTAATCTGCTGATAGTGGGAATTAGAATCTATGGAAGGCAAATAGAAACTGTAGGCAGTGTCCTCATGACTCCTCCTCATCAAAGGGATGCACAGCCTCACAAAAGAGTCACTAGCTGCCTTGTTCCCAGTTGTTATATAAGAACACAAGAAGACACCATCTATGAGCCAAGATAGTTGATGACTTGACCTTGAACTTGCCAGCCTCCACAATTGTGAGAAATAAATATTTCTGTTTATAAGTACCCAGTTTATAGCATTTAGTTATAGAATACCAAGCAGACTAATACACTTTATATAATGGGAGTGAGTTCACCTTGTCCTGTGCCTGCTGAGCAAGGTCAATGCAGGGAGCAGGGTCAGGAACGTCATCAGACAGACAGACACAGGGTGTGGGTTGAGTGAATGATGTCTCTCCTCCCTCAGGATGGCCCACCAGGGGACCATTGGAGGACTGTCCAGTGGGGAAGGAGCCACTTGGGGCCTAACATCCTCTCCCACCAGCCAAGCCCATTTGCCTACCTGGGCTCCTCCCAGCTCAGCTATCTAGTGAGCCACCTGAGGAGCCTGTAGACCCTGTGTGTGAAGGAGACGGACAGGAGTTTGAGACATGGCCAGGCTGGGTTCTCTTTTTGCATCTCATAGGATCTTTTGAAGTTGTGGACACTTCCCTGCTTTGACTATTTCCTTCAGAGAGTGCCAGAACTTCCCCTCACACCAGCTCTGTGGGCAATTTTCTGTTCTGACTGTGAATTTGTTGGACAGTGGTGCCTGAACTCATTGGGAAAACTTCTTTTAGTTCACCAGAGAAGAACTTCCTCTTACTCACTGAGCTACTGCGCACCTGTTGCTGTCACAGCAATTACTTCTCTTTCTGTTCTAGAAACCAACATTTTTTGTTTTCACCTGGTTGTTACCTCTCTGAATTGTCAACCAACTTTCCCCTGTTGTCTTCCTACCTCAGAATATCACCACAGAACTGTTGTTTTAGTTCAGCCCTGGGGGAGCAGCTATAATTGTGGGTTCCTCTGATGTTTTTCTCCCTCTTCCTGGTTTTCATTTACGTTTCTGTAATGAGTCCTGAAATTGAGCATTTTAAAATGTATTTGTTGGCCATTTTCATATACCCATTGAAGAAAAGTCTATTCAGCTCACTCATCCATTTTAAAATTAGATTACTTACTTTCTTTTGGTGTTGCATTACTTATATATTATGGAAATCAATACCTTGTTGGACAGATAGTTTGCAAATATCTTCTTCCATTCTATAGGTTGTCTCTTTGCTCTGTTGATTGCTTCTTTTGATGTACAGAAGCTTTTTAGCTTGATGTAATCCCACTTGTCTATTTTTGCTTTTGTATGTGGTGCCTGTGTTCTTGGGGTCATATCTAAAATATCTTTGCCCAGCCCAATGTCCTGAAGAATATTACCTATATTTTTTCTTGTAATTTTAATAGTTTTGGCTCTTATACTTAAGTATGATCCAGTTTGAGTTGATTTTTGTACATGCTGAAAAATAGAGATCTCATTTCTTTCTTCTGTGCACGGATATCCAGTTGTTACAGCACCACCTGTTGAAATGATCTCATTTCTTCAATGTACATTCTTACTGTTTGTGAAAAAGCCGTTGACCATAAATACGTGGTATTTGTGGGTTCTCCGTTCTGTTCCCTTGGTCACAGCGTCTCTTTTTATGACAGTAGCATGCTGTTTTGATTACTGTAACTTCATAATACATTGTAAAGTCAGGTAGTATAATGCCTTCAACTTTTTTTTTTTCTCAAGGTTGCTTTGGTTGTTTGGGATCTTTTGTGGTTGCATACAAATTTTAGGAGTGATTTTTACATTTCTGTGGCTGGTGTTTTTATAGGAACTGCATAGAATTTGCAGATTACTTGGGTAGTATGGATATTTTAGCAATATTAGTTCTTCCAATCTACAAACATGGGATAACTTTGCATTTTTGTTTCCCCTTCAATTTCGTTTAACAATGATTTGCAGTTTTCATTGTAGATATGATTCACTTCATGGGTGAAATTTCATTCCTGTATTTATTAGTATTAGTACGTAACCTGAATGTGATTGCTTCCTAGGTTTCTCTCTCAGGAAGTTTGGAATTGGCATATTTAAAAAGGTACCATTTTTTTTCTATGTTGATTTTGTTTCCTGCAACGTTCCTGAATTCATTTGTTGGTTCTGACAGTCTTAGGTTAGAGGCTTTAGATTTCCCTGCATACAGAATTGTATCATTTGCAAGCAGGGATAATTTGACTATAATGCTCTTTTTCTTGTCTTTTGCTCTTGCTAAGACTTCCAGTAGCACATTGAATAACAGTGGTAAAAGTGGTCTTCTTTGTCTTGTATTTGATCTTAGAGGAAATAATGTCAGATTTTCCCCCATTCAGTTTGATATTGGCTATTGTTTTGTAATATATAGTCCTTATTGTACTGAGGTAACATTCCTTCTCTATCTAATTAGCTGCTGTTTTTTATCATGAAGGGAAGTTGAACTCTTTGAATATTTTTTCTACATTTATTTACATGATTATATGACTCTTAATTTTGTTGATGTGATGCATTACATACATTGATTCACAGGTATTGAAACATTCTTGCACCCCTAGGATAAAGCCCATTTCCTCATGATGTATAATATTTTATGTGCTTTTGTATTTGGTTTTCTAATATTTTGTAGAGAATTTTTGGATCTCTGTACAGCACATTTTTCTTTCTTTATTTTTTCTTTCTTTCTTTTTTCTTTTTTCTTTTTCTTTTTTTTTTTTTTTTTTTTTTGTCAAGTCCTTGTCTGCTTTGGTATCAGTAATTCTTCCTCAGGATGGAATTAGAAGGGAGGAGTCCCTCCTCTTAAATACTTTGGAATAGTTTGAGGAGAACTGCATTAGTTCTTCTTAAAAGTTTAGTGAAATACATCAGTGAGAAAATCCATAATCTTTTGCTTTTGGAAAGACATTTTATTATTGATTCCATCTTAATTTTTATTGATCTGTTTGAAGATCTACTCTTAAAGGAGTAGAAAGCAGTGTCACACTACAACATTCAACTTGATTCTATGTGTCCAGAAATATATGCGTTTATTCTAGATTTTCCATTTTTTCCAAGAGTTTTTGTGATAGTCCTTAAATATCTATCATACGTCTGTGGCTCTGTTGTGATGTCTCCTTTTCCATCGCTGAGTTTTAATATCTGGTTTTCTTTCTTTTTACTAACATCTTAATTGAGATATAATTTGAATACCCTAAAATTTACACTTCTCTTACTCTGTCACTTCTGGCATTAATTTTTTTAAAATAGTAAAATATATAGAACGAAATTTTGATAATTTGGTTAATTTGATTCTACAATTCACTGGCATTAATTACATTCATTATGTTTTGCAGCCATAGCCTCTATTTCAAAAACTTTTTCATCACCTCAAACAGAAATATTGTAATCATTAAGAAATAACCTCCCTTTCCCAATCCTTCATAATCTCTAATCTACTTTTTCTAGCTTTCTTTGGGGTTTATGAAATTACCTATTCTACTAGATATGACTGGAAGCTTTTTGTGTCTTTTTGTGTCTTGTTTATTTTACTGAGCATAGACTTATCAAGACCATTCCATGCTATCCATGTGTCAGACTTCATAACTTTCTATAATTGAATACTGTTTAACTGCATAGACCATATTTTTTGGTATCCATGTATTTTTTGATGGACACTCGAATGTACTCTACCTTATGACTCTTTTAAACAATACTGCAATGAATTTTGACTTACCAGTATCTGTTTCAGTGCCTCTTTTCAATTATTTGGGGTAAAAACCTGGTAGTGGAGTTGCTGAAACCTACACTAATTTTTTTCCTAGCTTTCTTTTTCCCTGATTGTTTCTTATCTTGTTTCCTAATGGGTTATACCAACTCACCTTTACCTATAAGCATAAGAGTTCCAAAGTTGTGCACATTCTGTCCAACATTTCTTATTCTCCTAAAAGATAATGTAAGCCACACTAAGGGGAGTCTCACTGTGGTTTGGATTTGCGTCATTAGTCTAACAACACATGATGTTGAGCATGTCTTCACGTCCTTCTGTTGGCCACATACCCATATTCTTCAAAGGAAGGAAGAAGTGTCTATTGAAATTCTGTGCCTGTTTTTTTTTTTTTTTTTCATGCAATGGTTGTATTCTTGTTGAATATAGGAGTTCTTTATATATCTTTATTTGATTTGAAAATATATTCTGCCCTTTTTTGGGCTATCTCTTAACTCTCCAATCCATTTTGGTTATTTTATGTGTATGGAAGAGGCAAGAACCCAAGTCATTGATTACATGTGGCTATTCAGATTTCTCTCTCTTGCCCACCTTCTCCTGCTCCTAGGTCAGGGTCAGGTCTCCACCTCTGGGACTCAGACATTGACACTTGCTCTCATGTGGTGCAGCTCCTCCTTTGCTACCACAGGACTGAGTGTCATAATGGTAGTTAGCACCCCTTGTGCTCTGCTCTCTGAGCATGGCCAGCATGAGCCCTCCTGTCCCACCTGATGCCAGAAGAAGAACTGCTGTACAGCCTGTCCAGGTCATTTCCATCTCATTCATTCTCCTTCCTTAATCCTTGGACCGGGCACTTCATGTCCAGCCTTTCCTCTCTGGCTCCTTCTTAGAGCAGGCCTGAACTGGTCCACTGACCTGTTTCCTCGGGAAACCGAGGAAGTACATAGGGAAGAGTTACAAGGAGTAGAGCCCAGGTAAGAAGCCTCAGCACCCAGACAATCCCCAGGTGCAGGCAGGGTCAGTAATGTCCTCCTTCCTCAGGCTGGCCGCTCAGGGGTGGGGGGAAGGAAAAAAAATAACAGAATGAATCAAAAACTATTACCTATGTAAATGTATGATTACACAAATGGTATGCCTCTACTTCAGGTACAGAGAAACAGTGGGTCAGACTCTCCGAGTGTGTCCTGTCTTCTGGACACAGACACAAACACACGACACCGTCTACCCACAAAAACCAATGAACAAGGGCCTACATGAAGAAGCCACATAGAAAACTAGGGATTACACATACTGGGGACGTACGTGACAGAGACTCCCTCTTCTCACCACCCCATTGCCACTCAGAGGACATCTCACCTTGATCCTCCTGAGAAGGGCAGGAAGGAGTGGCTGTGTCGAGAAGAACCAGGTGCAAACCGAGAAGGATCAAACACCTGCAGAGACAGCAGCAGGGCCAGGACAAGTTGGGACCAAGTCCCTGCTTTCCAACCACGAGGAGACAGGATCACAAGGCGGGAGCAGGAGGAGGTGTTGGTCCTGGGAGACAATCCCCTTCCATCCCCACAGGGCCTCATACCTCTGGGTTTGGCCACACCTTCGGGTTGTGGTGAAGGCCATAAATGAAGAGTGTGACCATGATACCTGTGGGACGGTTAGGAGACAGAAGACTAATTATGCCAGTGGGCCAGAGCCCTGGTCTCTCAACCAGAAGGAACATGCATGCTTAAGTTGCCTGAATCCCAGAAGTCATCACTTTGTGCAGGATGATTTTACTACAAGAAGGCAATGTTGGCATGGCAAAGCACCTGAGCAAAGGTGAGGACCAGAAAACCATGAGCCTAGGATTGAGAGCAAGAAAATGTTGGAGACTCACTGCTGTAGTAAATGAAGTGACAACACACAGTCATCCAATACGCTGCGTGAACCAGTGGGAGTAGACGTGCTCTCACCCAACACTCCCAGGCACCCTTCAGAACACACTGGTTAGCTCCCATTTCCATAAGATATACTGGAGTTTCACTGAGGTCCATTATCTTTTCCACATTCACACAGCTGGGATGTGGCAGACTCAATGCTGGGTGAGACAATGGGTGGCTTCCTATCAGGGCAGGAATACCAGCTTTTCTCTTCTCTCACCCTCAATGTTCCTTAGATTCTGGACCACCTGATTTGTACCATGGGTTCTCAGGCTCTCCCTCCTTTGCCTTGACACATGGAAAAAAGTCACATCTCCCAGATCTGTATGATTCTCTCCCTTGCACTTCTTAAGTACTGACAATTACAAGGCTAATATCTGGAGGGCGATATTTAATCTAGAGTCTCACATTTTTTATTGAGATTTTTCTAATTTCAAGTTTCATGTCAAGCATTTCATAAGACTCATCCAAATTTCAAAGTATCCAATCCATAGAGGAGGTAAGGGAGACTGAGAGGTTCATAAGAGCTAAAACATGGTGGATTTCTGATCCTTCTTTTCTCTAAGAAAGCTTAACAAAGTGAGTATACGAAGCTCATACCTTTGGGTAAGGAGCGTCCATCAGGGAAAGTGATAGGTTTGCCAAGATCTCTGCTCACATTTGGTACTGGCGGATAGAGCCTCAGGGCTTCCTTGATGCACATGGTAGTGTAGGGCATCTGGTCCAGGTGGTCCCTGAAGTGAAAGACATCCTGATGGGCAGGCAGAACCCAGGAAGACGTGCACTTGTCCTTATCAGAGGCAGGGCCTTTCCACCTCTTGAGTTCTCACTCACCAGGTAATGGAGGCTCCATCCCCCAGAAGGCTCTGGACCTCCTCCCTGCACTTCTGCTGATGCTCAGGGTGTGTGGCCAGAGCATAGAAGATCCAGGAGATACCACTGGCTGTGGTGGCATGGCCCTCAAACATGAAGGTGTCCACCTCAGCACGCAGGTCCTTATCAGACAGGCTGCTCCCATTCTCCATCTGGGGAGGCCATGGATGAGAGAGCAGGGTTTGTCCCTTGCTCTGCTCCTGGGCAAAGCCACAGGCTTCTTTCCCACACACTCACTTTGGCAAACAGGAGGATGTCCAGGAAATCCAAGTGCCTCTTCCTCCTGACCTTCTCCAGCTCTCCCTCATTCTGCAGCTGAGCCTTCCTCTGCCTGATCACTTTATCTGTCCCAGGAAAGAAGTTACAAGGCAGAACACACAGCTGCAGCAACCCCTAATAAGCCATGTACCCTCTATGACAATCTGGTTGCCATATAGAACTCAGGATGCACAGGTGCGTGGACATGTGGGAGGCCAGCACTATCTGATCCAGGGCTTGCCTCCCTCAGGAGCATAGCCACTGGAATCCCTGTTGAATGCTGGTGGGATGAGTCTCATTCAACATTAATAATGTGACGATACTGGCATTGTGCTAAACCTGACACACTAACGTCTCAGCTTCTAGTGCCCAGCATGAGGTGTCCTAGGTTCTGCATGTGAGCAGGGGCCCTGCCTCTGTCTCAGGGGCCATGGTCCTATCTTTTAGACAGCCAGGTAAAGAAAAGGAGACAGAATTAGAAACAGAACCTGTGTGCTCATGAGCAAACGGGCAGGCCTGGTGGAACAAGCGGCCATCAGTGGTCAGTCTGTAGAAGGTGTCATTCTGGTGAAAGACATTCCTCACACGAGAAAAAATGAAGTAGTTCAGATCCCCAACAGCCTTGATGTAGGATTGGGAATTCCTGATGGAGAGATGGCAGAACAGACTGTTCTATGGAGAGACATGACCTGGAAGCCGAGTGGGTTCTATGAGGAAGGTCCCTCAATGATGGGGACAGACAACACTGAGGTACACCATATATCTGTGCCACATCTCTTGTGAGCATTTGGCCTGTAGAAGATGGCATGAGCAAACAGGCTTCTACCCCATTCAGGAATCAGGGACCTGTGGCTGGGGCACATTTGGGTCTGGTCAGGAATTAGGGCTTGGCCTGGGACTACAGTAAGAATCTCCCATTTTACAGTGCTGAGCATTCAAGATGCATCACTCAACTCTTGGTAAATTTACGCCAGTTGGTAAGAACAAGGATCCCACAGCTGAGGATTTGGCACTAACCTGTCCAACTGGATACTGCTTTGGTATTTGAAGGCACACTTCATGATAGTGTCCAGGGTCATCAGGGAGACATGCTGAAAAATTTCCAGAAGGGAGTCCTGCCCAATAAGCTGCTCCCATTTGTCCTGGGGAGGGAGAAGATCATTTCTCTTCTCAGTTCCCCAGAAGGCCTGTGCTAATTAGGCTACCCTCTTTCTCTGCATCTCCACGTATGCTTTACTGAATCCCTGGGCCACAAGCATTTTCAAATTAAGAGTGTGAAGCAAATATTTGTATTTTGATTCCTCTTTCTCAGAAATGTTCATAGAAAATTAAACAAATATTTACATAATAGCTTATTAAATTTAGAAACTGGGGGAAACAGTTATGACCATTCAATTGATGAAAAGACACTGGGCCACTCTTTAGGTTTGAAATTCATGAGCTAGACTTAAAAACTGGCAGAAGACCAAATATGAGGACAAGATCATGAAAAGCAAATAGACCCTGTAGTGTATATGAACCACATATTGAAAACACTTCATTTCATTATTCTTCATGGAAAGTTGCTGAGCATTGTTAGATCATTGAGCTGAGTTTTGATGGGTGTGATAAGTTTTGATGGTTTGCTGTGAGATGTGGACCTGGTATCAATATCAATACATGGGTCACTCAAGTCCATGTGGAAGCCCTCAGGTCCACCAGGAATGAATCATACCAGGGAAGATGCACCACTACTGAAGATGCCATTGACCAGGCAAGTGGAGGACAGGTACTCCTGTTGTCAAAATGGATCAACTCCTCCTCCAGTCCACTGTTCTAAAGACTTGGAAGTGGAAAGAAGAATCTATATCCACCAGAAGAATCTCTGCCTTGGACCATAAAATAGTGACTCTTTCCTGATGCCTGTGTCCACTCTGTCCCATCAACTTTTGAAGACCTAACTCTCACAATAAAGGCCTGATATTGTAATTCTGTGTGACTGTTTCTGATGGGTGTTTGAGTGAGGATCTGAGTGTGTGCCTCTAGTGAGTGAATGGAAATGAAAGGGAGAGAGAGACTCACCAGCATCACTCTGACGGAGTCAGCCATGATTCCCATGTAGGTCTTCAATATGTCATAGTGGAAGGCTGGGGTCAACATCTGGCGGTGTTGGAACCACTTCTGCCCATTCAACAGGAGCAAACCGTACCCTGGGTCATACATGGTCATGTGTGTGGAGTGAGTGGGCAGTGGGATGAGAGGGAGACTGGGACCATTTGGGAGAGACTGATGCTAGGACTCTTGGAGGAAGAGACCCAAAAGCTAAACTTCTGTGCATAAAACATTAATGACTGGTGATTTTCAGAAATATGAATTTCCCAAATGGGCTGTGACATCTAAAGTAATTATGACAGCTGCAAAGTCAATGTGGAAAGGATTTGTGGGCAGGAGAAAGAGGTGCCTAAGTACATGTCAGGCTGAGACTGGATATACCTAGAAGTAGAGGTGGAAGGAATGAGTCTCAGGAGGGCCCACAACAGCTTGAGGAAGGGTGGGGTTCTGGATAGAAGAGAAGAAATGAGGTTTCATATAGGGTCTATCACGGTAGTGGCCCATAAACTCTTGTTCTCTGAGAATCAGAAAGAGGCATCTTGCCAACCCTAATAGGACAGTGCCACTTTTAGATGTACATACCAATCCAAGGAGCCAGACATCTGTAGGTACTAGGAGCTTTGGGATCTGAAAAGTAACAGAATTAGTTTCAAAGGTGAGACAAATAATGCAGAGTTAGGGCAATTGAGGTTGAGGCCATGAGCTGTCATGAGTTCTGATGACATTTCATCCCATGTCATCTCCCACTGCCTCCAATTCCATTGTTTCTTGGCTGGACCCTCAAAGGGGTCAGAAAGACAGGCTCCATGGACCAGCAGACTGCAGTGAGGGGCTGGAAAGGAACAAAGGCCATATTATCAACGCCAAAGAATATAACTGAGCCGTGGAGTGTTTTCACAATGAGTGATGGCTTAGTAAGCCCATTACATAAACAGGGGGAAATTAGAGGTTTCAAATCCAAGTCACTGTGGATATGAAGTTTGTTTTCAGATACAGGCCAATATACCTAACAGATCACCTCCGTAGTCTACTTAACAAATCACCACAGTTGAGTTTAAAGAAGAGAGAGTAAAAAAATAAGACAAAAAAAAATCAGCCCACAAGCTGTTGTAAATATCCACTATGAAGTCAGTACTGTTGCCCATACACTAGGTGTGTCCAGGGAGAACAGTATGTAGATTATTTTGATATTTTTTAATGGATTGCCACCTTTTTTCTGGACTTTCACAGACATGGGGCATGTTCTCAGAAGAGAAGAACTGAAACTGTTGAATTGGGGCTTCACTCACCTGATCTCCCCAGAATCACCTTCAGGTAGTCAGGGTCATAGACAAGGATGCGAACTTTGCTGCCCCAGAGCCATCATGGGCACGCACTCGGGAACTCACCTACCCATGTCAGAGTGTGTTTCAGCTCCTGGTCCTTTGGGATCTGATATCAGGGAAAAGGCAAATCTTTAAAAATCTTCACTTTTTCTGGTTTGGGGACTGCAGTGAAGGGCAGCATAACCATAGGGACATATTTCTGGATCTTTCAGCAGAAGTTAGAGATTTGGGACTGTGTCTGGAGACTGATCTGTGCTGTCTCCAGACCTTTTCTGTCTCCCAGAACTTGCCCTAAGCTGGATCCTATGGCCCTGTAGGATAGAGCTGTGTGCCTCCGTGGAGCTGTGGGGGTGAGAGCTCAGCTGTCTGCGTGAGCTTCACGTCCTCCACCTCCTCCTAAGTGTGTTCAGAACACAATCCCTTGCAGAGCTCCCTTCCCACTGCCCCTTACCATGCTCTGTGCCCGTCCTCAGGGCTGGAAGTGCAGGAAGTTCACCTGTCCCTCCACTGCCCTAAGGCTGTTCCTTTCCCTCCTTCCTCTCACTCTACAGAAGGTGCCAGGCTTTGCTGGGGGCACTGAGGTACGAGAGAGTGTTGGTGTGCCCAACCCCAAAGGGCTCACAGTGCAAGGTGTGTTGAAGGAGAGATAAACAAATCTTCTCTTGGGGGCAAGTCTAACACCAGTCACGCTCACCTGCAGAAAGTGTGCTGCCATTCTCCTCACCTATACCCATGACCTACATTTGCCCCCCAAAACACACACTGTGGAAACAGCTTTAGTTTGCAGCCAACAGAGCCATTTGGACCCTCCCTCTGAGCAGAGGTAACTGATTTCCTGTGTCCTGACATGTCCTGATATTCATTACTCATATCTCTCATTACCACTCAGCAAGCACCCCTCAGGTAGTGACTCCAGCACACTAATGTCTGAGTTTCAGAGAAAACTCAGGACCAGAAAATAGTATGACGTTCAGTGATTGGGGCAAGAAAGCATGCAGAAGGCCGGTTCTGAGTGGGGGTTCTCTAAGGGGTCTAGGTGTGCTTAGTCTGGAGTGGCAAAGACTCAGGAAGAACCAACCATAGCCCTCTACCATGCCGGGCTGCCAGGACAGATGTCAGATCTGCATGGTGATGGATTGAGTGACAGAGCTGAATAATAGCAAGACAGGCTTCTATTCAGTGAGTGAGCTCCTGGCACTGGGATGAGCCCAGCTGGGAGGTAATCTGGGTGTTCCTCAGGTACTGAGTGCATGCAAGAGGCTTTGTCCTGTGGACTTCCTGGCCAGTCTTTGGGCTGCAGCCTCCCTTCCCTCCTCCTCCCCTTTACATTCCTTCCTACCTTGTGCCCAAAGAACCAGTGGGAAGGTGGGGATGGAAATTGCTGGAGGGCTTTGAGCAGCCACTGCCTGTGCAGGAGGAAATGGACAGCCTTGAAGAGCAGCAGAAGCAGGCCAAGCAGGGAGGCCAGCTGGAGGAACCCAGAGATGCCACCCAAGCGTCTGGTGAGGCTCAGAGCAGAGATACTCATGGTGCGAAAGCTTCTGGATCACTCACTATTCCCTTGTCACTGAGGGCCCCTGGCTAAGTCTGGGAGGATGGTCCCACCCACTTGTGGGAGGGAGAAGGGTGAGGGCAGAGCTTAGTTGAGAGTACAGAATTGAGTAACTTGAAAGTTTCACCTTGGGAAACAGTGAGGTTAAAACCTTATCTGCCGACAAAGGCAATGGCCATGCACACACCTACTTTCCCCTCTCCATATTGATTACATATATTTTTTGGGCACCAATTATGTGCTAGGCTACATTCTAGTTGGTGTGGTACAGCTGCTTGAAGAACAGACATGAACTCAGAAATAAGAATCCCATAGGTAATTAATCAAACATTCAGTAGGTATGGGTGTTTGTATTAATACCATTATTTAATGATGAAGAATTAATTGTTATAAAGAAGTAAATTGAGGTGTTTGGAGGAAAAGAGCCTTCAAAGCAGGTGAGGGGGCTCAGGGCTAAGTTGCTCATGGTGCAGAAGCTTCTAGATCACACACTCTCCCTCACTGTCACCAAGAGACTCTGACCAGCGCTGCCTAAGTCTGGGATAATTGCTTCATGTACATGTGGGAGGGAGAAGTTTGAGACAGAACTGGACCTGAGTCTAGAGTCAATTAACCTGAAAGATTCACCTTGGGAAACAGTGAGGCCCATGTCTCATCAGCTGACAGAGGCAAAGTCCATGCACATACTCACTTTCCCTTCAACATATTGCACACAGATATCTGTTGAGATCTTTGTTCTGGGCATGCAGACAAGTGCTTTTCCATATCATCTTCTTTCACCTTAGTGAGACTGTCATGGAGTACCCAACACCCTCCCTTGATCTTTTCAATCTGTTCCCAGATGATTGTCTCATCATGGGCAGCTCCTGAAAGATATGAAGATTTTTCTCATTCCAGAGCCTTTCTGCTTGCTTCCCTGCCCCAGATTGCTCTGCCCCTACTCTTTACCCACTGAGACCTTGTATCAACTTTCCAGGTTCACCTTCAACCTCCTCTCCATCAAGAAGCCTTCTGAGAATGCCCTCTTCAAGCAGGTCCTCTCTGGTGACAGCATCTTTATTTTCTTCCTGCACTTTCTGCTCTCTGTGACAATTACACTTAATTGTCTTCTTACCTATTTTCCCTCTTCTGCCTAAAATGAAAGGGCAGAACCACATCTTTCTTGTCCCTCTGAACTGGCTACAATTAAGCTAGGAACAGGTAGGTTTTCATAGAACACAGTATGAAAGTCAGAATATCAAAGGGAGAAGTGAACATCATCCACTGGCTTTGCAGTATCCTCTTGAGAAAAGAGGTGAAGGACCTCTTCAATGAAATTTGTGGAATTATAAAAAAACAAATTGAAGAAGACCTTAGAAGATGGAAACCACCCATGTTCTTGGATAGGCAAAATTAATATTGTCAAAGGCAGATATTAATATATTATATTAATATATATTAATATATTATATACGTATATATTATATATGTATTATATATTATATATATGTAATATATATTATATATATTATATATATATTATATACGTATATAATATATTAATATATTATAATATATTAATCTCTGTATATTAATGTTCTGCAATTTGCGTATTACTCAGAGCTTTCTTGGCCTAGCTGGAGCTCAGGGTATACATGGAGCAAGATAAAAAGTTAAATGGAACATATGTTGGTGAACTGAGTTGTATAAGTTGCCTGGTTCCTGACAGGCTGTGGACCTTCTTCTATCACCTGGTTAAACACGTCCTGTGAAACAATGTGTTGACAAGTGATTGTAAAACATGGCCTGGGAGGAGTTTGGAAGAAGGCTCCCAGTTCTGGCAGCCTTTCCACTTACAAGCCATATGGCCTTGAGTGAGTTATCTAACCTCTCTAAGAGCAGGTTTCCTTATCTGTCCAGGGTATTGCCAATTTACCAGTTTTTAAGTGTTTAATGTAGCACTTAAATTGAGCTACCCTGGGAATAAATGATACTCAAAAAACGTGTTCTTTCTTGATACATTCTTTATTTGTTGTTGTTCCACAGTCCCACTCTTCCCTGCCTTGATCCTCCTCCTCAACTCTACTGCTATCTCTTTTAAATGTATTATTTTCCATTACTGTAATTTTAATAATATGAGAACACATCTACTACTGTAGTAACAAAACAGCATGGTACTGACACCAAAACAGGCATGAAGACCAAAAGAATACAATAGAAGACACAGAGACAAATCCACATAAATAGTTATCCCACACTATACAAACGTGTGAAAAACACACATTAAAGAAAATGTACACTTTTTAACAAATGATGCTGAGAAAACTGGAAATTCATATGTAGTAGAATGAAATTTAACCCCTATCTCTCACCCTACACAAAACTAAACTCAAAGTGGATCAAAGACCTAGACATTAGACCAGAAACCCTGCACCTGGGGATCCAAAATGGCGGACCAGAGGGAGGCTGCATTCCTTGTCACTCTGTAACTCCGGTTTCAAGCAGAGGATATCTGTTTCTTGGTGAGGCAGCTCTTGCTGCATATCGATTCTCTGGTGTTTACCCCATTTGTCTGCTGCGATGACCTGCAGTCTACCAGAATATCAACACCTTTTTTGAGTGCAGATTGCTCACTGTCAGACGCCTATCATCCGCCATTTGCCTGCTTCTGGCCGGTCCATTGCGTGCCTTACACCTATCCATCACCCAATGCACAAGGTTCACCTCCCTATTGTCTGACAACAGTCAGCAAACTGATCGCCGACCGCCAGTGGAGCTACAGCTCCCTGCTGTTGCCTGGAAGTTCTCTGTCACAGTACCTGCAGGTTTGATTACATGTGGCTGCCACCATTTTGAGACAACAGCCAGGCCCCACAGGACCCCTGCCGGACTGACTGAGCCCCGTCTCCAGGATCCCTCAGCCTGACCAATCACTCCCTGCCTCTGGGGCCCTCACACCCCCAGACCAACTGACTGCGCCCTATCACCGGGACCCCAGACTGACTGATTGCACCTGGCCTCCAGGATCCCACAACCACACCAAACACACTGGACCTCCAGGACCCCTGCCTGACCAACTGCATCCCGCCTCCAGGACCTCCAGCTGACCACGTCCTCACCCTGAGCTGCAGCTCCCCATTTGCCAACACATTTCAAAGCCAGAGCAGCCATCTTGGATAATCGTGGAAGCCGGAGCTTTGATCTTTAGGTGGGGAATCTTTTGATCCCATCCTGAGATGCCAGCTTGAGGCTTGAAGCTCATTGTCAGGTACCTCTCATGCATCAGGCTACTTATCACTGGGAGGTTTCATTACTATATGACTGTTATACTGTAGATTTTCTTTTTTCTCCTTAAAGAAAAAAATTTAAGTTTTTATTTCTTTACTTTTCTTGCTCTCTTTTCCTTTTGTTTACCTGTACCTTCAGAGTCTCTTTCTCCCTTTTTTGCATGCTAACATCCAATTTCTTTTGATTACACTCTCACCCTTTCTATTATCTAGAACTTATGTATAATCTTTTCTTATGCCATTAACAGCCACATTCTACATCCCTCTGCATCCTCTTTGTCCTCCATTAGAAACTGAAGACCTTATTTCAAACCTGTTTGTTTTATTGAAGATAATATTTGAACTCATTCTGTTTATTATGACAATTTTGTTATTGTCCTCATAGGGGCTATTTGGTCTAGGATTGCATAGTGTCTGATTTGGGCACTGCTAATATTGATCTCCCCTTAAAGAAAGGGTTTTGGAAACCTATAGGGCCACTAAAGCCTATAGGGGGAAATCTGCAATACCCCAGATCTACACTGCTAGAGGGGAAGATGCTGAGCAACATGAAAAAACAAGGGAAGAAAATGATCCAAACAAATCTAGATTCTATAGTAATAGAATCCAATGACAGTATGTTAGAAGAAATGTCAGAAAAGGACTTCAGATTATACATGATTAAGATGATTCGTGAAGCAAATGATGAGATAAGAGAGCAAACACAGGCAATGAATGATAATACCAATAAGCTGAAAGAGCACCTGCAGAAAGCAAAAGATCATTTCAACAAAGAGATAGAGATTCTCAAAAAAAAAAAAAAAAAAAAAAAACCAAATGGAAATCCTTGAAATGAAGGAAACAATAAACCAAATAAAAAACTCAATGGAAAGCATCACCAACAGACTAGACCACTTGGAAGACAGAACATCAGACAATGAAGACAATATATTGAATCTTGAAAATAAAGTTCTCCAAACAGAGAAGATGGTAAGAAATCATGAACAGATTCTCCAAGAACTATGGGACATCATGAAAAGACCAAATTTAAGAATTATTGGGATTGAGGAAAGCACAGAGATACAAACCAAAGGAATGAACAACCTATTCAATGAAATAATATCAGAAAATTTCCCAAACCTGAAGAATGAAATGGAAAATCAAATACTAGAAGCTTACAGAACACCAAATGCACAGAATCTCAACAGATCCACACCAAGACACATTATAATGAAAATGCCTAACATTCAAAATAAAGATAGGATTTTGAAGGCTGTGAGATAAAAGCATCAGATTACATATAGGGGGAGAGCAGCAGACTTCTCAACCCAGATTCTAAAAGCTACAAGGGCCTGGAACACCATATTTCAAGCTCTGAAAGAACATGGTTGCCAACCAAAAATCCAATACCCAGCAAAACTAACCTTCAGATTTGAAGATGAAATAAAATCCTTCCATGATAAACAAAAGTTAAAAGAATTTACAAATAGAAAGCCTGAACTACAGAATGTTCTCAACAAAATATTCCATGAGGAGGAAATAAAAAACAACAATGGACATCAGCAAAGGGAGGAACTACCGTAGAGAAAAACCACTCAAAGGAGAAACCAAGCCAACTTAAAAACCAAAAATAAGCCAAATGACTGGGAATACAAATCATATCTCAATAATAACCCTGAACATTAATGGCCTAAACTCATCAATCAAAAGACATAGACTGGCAGAATGGATTAAAAAGAACGACCCAACAATATGCTGCATGCAAGAGACTCATCTTATAGAAAAAGACATCCACAGACTAAAGGTGGAAGGATGGGAAAAAACCTACCATGCACATGGACTCAGTAAAAAAGTGGGGGTTTCCATCCTTATATCAGATAAAGTGGACTTCAAGCCAAAGCTAGTCAGAAGGGATAAAGAAGGACATTTCATACTGCTTAAGGGAACCATAAATCAGGAAGACATAACGATAGAAAATATTTATGCCCCAAACAATGGTGCATCCCTGTACATCAAACAAATCCTTCTCAATTTCAGGAATCACATAGACTACAACACAATAATTCTGGGTGACTTTAACACACCTCTGTCACCACTAGATAGATCTTCCAAACAAAATCCAACCAAAGAAACCACAGAACTCAATAACACAATCAATAACCTAGACTTAATAGACATATATAGAATATTCCATCCATCAACAAGCGGATTCACTTTCTTCTCAGCAGCACTTGGAACCTTCTCAAAAATAGACCATATGTTATGCCACAAAGCAGCCCTTAGGAAATGCAAAAAAATAGAGATACTGCCTTGTGTTCTATGAGATCATAATGGACTGAGAGTAGAAATCAATGACAAAATTAAAAAAACAGAAATTACTCCATCACCTGGAGACTAAATAATATGCTATTGAATGAAACATGGATAACAAAAAACATCAGGGAGGAGATGAAAAAATTTTTAGAGGTCAATGAGAATGATGATACAACATATCAAAATCTCTGGGATACTATGAAAGCAGTACTAAGAGGAAAATTCATTGCATGGAGCGCATTCCAGGAAAGAATGAAAACTCAACAACTAAATGACCTAACATTACAGCTCAAAGCCCTAGAAAAAGAAGAACAGAATAACAGCAAAAGTAGTAGAAGACAGGAAATAATTAAAATCAGAGCTGAAATCAATGAAATTGAAACAAAAGAAACCATTCAAAAATTGACAAAACAAAAAGTTGGTTCTTTGAGAAAGTAAACAAAATAGACAAATCCTTAGCCACACTAACAAAGACAAGGAGAGAGAAAACTCAAATTACTAAAATTCGTGATGAAAAAGGAAATATCACGACAGATACCACTGAGATACATAATTAGAAGCTACTTCGAAAATCTGTATTCCAACAAAATAGAAAGTACCGAAGACATTGACACATTTCTAGAGACATATGCTCCTCCCAAACTGAACCAGGAGGACATACACAATTTAAACAGATCAATATCAAGCAATGAAATAGAAGAAGCCATTAAAAATCTACCATCCAAGAAAAGCCCAGGACCAGATGGATTCTCAGCCGAGTTCTACAAGACCTTCAAAGAAGAACTCATTCCAATACTTCTCAAAGTATTCCAGGAAATAGAAAAGGAGCGTACCCTATCAAACTCATTCTATGAAGCTGATATCACCCTCATACCCAAACCAGGAAAAGACACATCAAGGAAAGAAAATTTTAGACCAATATCCTTGATGAATATAGATGCAAAGATCCTTAACAAAATATTGGCAAACCATATCCAAAAGCATATTAAGAAAATTGTGCACCACGATCAAGTGGGATTCATCCCTGGAATGCAAGGATGGTTCAACATTCATAAATCAATAAACGTAATCCATCATGTCAATAGACTTAAGGATAAGAATCATATGGTTATTTCAATTGATGCAGAAAAAACGTTCAACAAAATACAGCACCCCTTCATGCTCAAAACACTAGAAAAAATAGGGATAGTAGGAACATACCTGAACATTGTAAAGGCTATTTATGCCAAGCCCATGGCCAACATCATTCTTAGTGGAGAAAAACTGAAACCATTCCCTTTAAAAATGGGAACAAGACAGGGATGTCCTCTTTTACCACTTCTATTCAACATTGTCCTCAAAACTCTAGCCAGAGCAATTAGGCAGACTAAAGAAATTAAAGGGATACAAATAGGAAAAGAGGAACTTAAGCTTTCACAGAAGATCTACAAGCAATCAACAAACATATGGAAAAATGTTCAACATCTCTAGTAATAAGAGAAATGCAAATCAAAACCACCCTAAGGTTCCATCTCACCCCAATTAGAATGGCGATTATTAAGAATACGAGCAACAACAGGTGTTGGCGAGGATGTGGGGAGAAAGGTACACTCATACACTGCTGGTGGGGCTGCAAATTAGTGCAGCCGCTATGGAAAGCAGTGTGGAGATTCCTTAGAAAACTTGGAATGGAACCACCATTTGACCCAGCTATCCCACTCCTTGGCCTATACCCAAAGGACTTAAAATCTGCATACTACAGAAATACAGCCACATCAATGTTCATAGCTGCTCAATTCACAATAGCCAGACTGTGGAACCAACCTAGATGCCCTTCAATTGATGAGTGGATAAAGAAACTGTGGTATATATATACTATGGAATATTACTCAGCCATAAAGAATGATAAAATTATGACATTTGCAGGCAAATGGATGAAATTGGAGAATATCATGCTAAGTGAGATAAGCCAATCTCAAAAAGCCAAAGGACGAATGATATCGCTAATAAGTGGAGGTTGACACATAATGGGGGGAAGGGAAGGGTTAGAGTTAGGGTTAGGGAGGGGGGCAAGTATGGAGGAAGGAACTACTGTATAGAGGGTAAAGAGGGGTGGGAGGGGTGGGGGGAAGGGAAAAAATAACAGAATGAATCAAACAACATTGCTCTATGTAAATTTATGATTACACAAATGGTATGCCTTTACGCCATGTACAAACAGAGAAACAACATGTATCCCATTTGTTTACAATAAAAAAAAAAAAAAAAATTAAGAGAAAAAAAAAAAAAAAATCTACCATCCAAGAAAAGCCCAGGACCAGATGGATTCTCAGCCGAGTTCTACAAGACCTTCAAAGAAGAACTCATTCCAATACTTCTCAAAGTATTCCAGGAAATAGAAAAGGAGCGTACCCTATCAAACTCATTCTATGAAGCTGATATCACCCTCATACCCAAACCAGGAAAAGACACATCAAGGAAAGAAAATTTTAGACCAATATCCTTGATGAATATAGATGCAAAGATCCTTAACAAAATATTGGCAAACCATATCCAAAAGCATATTAAGAAAATTGTGCACCACGATCAAGTGGGATTCATCCCTGGAATGCAAGGATGGTTCAACATTCATAAATCAATAAACGTAATCCATCATGTCAATAGACTTAAGGATAAGAATCATATGGTTATTTCAATTGATGCTGAAAAAACGTTCAACAAAATACAGCACCCCTTCATGCTCAAAACACTAGAAAAAATAGGGATAGTAGGAACATACCTGAACATTGTAAAGGCTATTTATGCCAAGCCCATGGCCAACATCATTCTTAGTGGAGAAAAACTGAAACCATTCCCTTTAAAAATGGGAACAAGACAGGGATGTCCTCTTTTACCACTTCTATTCAACATTGTCCTCAAAACTCTAGCCAGAGCAATTAGGCAGACTAAAGAAATTAAAGGGATACAAATAGGAAAAGAGGAACTTAAGCTTTCACAGAAGATCTACAAGCAATCAACAAACATATGGAAAAATGTTCAACATCTCTAGTAATAAGAGAAATGCAAATCAAAACTATACTAAGATTCCATCTCACCCCAATTAGAAAGGCGATTATCAAGAATATGAGCAACAATAGGTGTTGGAAAGGATGTGGGGAAAAAGGTGCACTCATACATTGCTGGTGGGGCTGCAAATTAGTGCAGCCACTCTGGAAAGCAGTGTGGAGATTCCTTAGAAAACTTGGAATGGACCTACCATTTGACCCAGCTATCATACTCCTCGGCCTATACCCAAAGGACTTAAAATCAGCATACTACAGAGATACAGCCACATCAATGTTCATAGCTGCTCAATTCACAATAGCCAGACTATGGAACCAACCTAGATGTCCTTCAATTGATGAATGGATAAAGAAACTGTGGTATATATATACAATGGAATATAACTCAGCCATAAAGAATGATAAAATTATGGCATTTGCAGGCAAATGGATGAAATTGGAGAATATCATGCTAAGTGAAATAAGCCAATCTCAAAAATCCAAAAGATGAATGATCTCACTGATAAGCGGATGATGACAGGTAATGGGGGGTGGGAGGGGGGCAAGAATTGAGGAAGGAGGGACTGTATAGAGGGAAAAGAGAGGTGGGAGGGGTGGGGGGAAGGGAAAAAATAATGGAATGAATCAGACATCATTACTCTATGTAAATTATGAATATGCAAATAGTATGCTGTTACTCCATGTACAAACAGAAACAACATGTATCCCATTTGTTTACAATAAAAAATAAATTTAAAAAATTACTGATTATTGAGTAATAATATATTTCCACATTTTAAAGGATTAAAGATATGTGTTGCTGTGTTGAGTTATAACTTTGGTCAAAAGTTTGTTACCTTGTACTGCCCTATTTATAGACAAATGTATAATTTCCTGCAGGTTTTGTGCAGTTTTGAGGCAGCTCCCTGATGCAGAGACTTCCTTTCTCTTGTGTGTCACATGGAAGGAGTCATCAGATGAGTATTTCAAGAGGTTGAAGGACTCTTTCTGGCAATCTCAGGGTGTTGTTTTCATCAAGGGGCACTGCTCATTATATTGCTAAGACTTCCTCATACTCCAGTCCCCTATACTGTAACCAAGGAAATTCAATTAAGTGCCAAGAGCAATAAGGAGTCACTGCTCAGTTTTTGGTGTTCAGCATAGGATTTTGAATTGTGGTAAATATTGAAAGCTGGTCTTTGTCAAGAATAAACACTTTTCTAAATTTCTTTATCTTCCATTTCCATGCCCTGTTGGAGTAGCTTATAGATCTTCATTCTCAGTCAGAGACAGAGTGAACCAATAGCATAAGTAAATTTCCTATCACATGAAATGAAGATGGCAGGCAAAGTTCACCTCTTACAGCCTGGTACGGTAAGACAAGGAGTGGCAGAGGTCAGGTATTTAGCAATAGGAGGGTTTCTTTTTCCCATGGAGACTAAAATTCTGCAAATGGAGTTTTGGATATTATATTATATCAGTTTTCAGTCACTATAATAAAATTCCTGAGGCAAGTAACTTATAAAGAGAAAACAACTATTAACTTACAGTTCTGTAGGTTCCAGTCCAAGATCAGGTGACCCCAATTCTCTGGGCCTCTGGTGAGTTGGCACATTATGATTAGAATGCATGGAAGGACAAACTGCTTAACTTACAAGCCAGAAAGCAAAGAAAAAAGAGGAAGAGATGGGGTTCAACAATGCCCTCCACAGCACATGACCAGTGACCTAAGGACCTTCAACTAGGCCCCACCTCCTAAAGGTTCACAGCATCTCCCAATATCATGCCCTTGGAGACTAAGCCTTTAACACAGAGATCTTTGTGGGACATTCAACATCTAAGCCATAGCATTCCTCTCCTGGTGTCTAAAGATTCATATCTATCTTTGGGTTCATATCTATCTTGACTTCTTTATATAGATACTAGCAACTGCACCCTCCTTGGCCACACCTTTACACAATGCAAAATGCACTCATTCCAACCCAAGAAGCCCCCAAATCTTAACTATTACAGCATGGTTCAAAAGTCTAAGTCTAAAGTCTCTTTTGAGACCTAAGGCAAGCTCAGCTGTGCATTCCTATAAAAATAAAAAAGAAACAGTTTACATACTTCCAAAATACAATGGTGGGACAGGCATAGAATAAATATTAACAAAGAATAGGAAAAAAAGTAAAGAGGGATCAGACTCAAACAAGACTGAAACCTAGCAGGGCAAACATGAAATTCTAAAGCTCCATTTCTGACATCCAGCGCACACTGTGCGGAAGGTGGGCTCCCAAAGGCTTGAGCAGCCCTACCCCTGCGGCCTCGCTAATTCCAACCCACATGACCACATTCTCAGGCTGGCTTTGCACACTGCCAATAGCTTTCCTCTACGAGTGTTGCATGCTGTAGCACCTCTACCTTCCTTGGTTCTCCATTACAGCTTTGGCTTTGCTCCTATGGCTCCATTACGCATGACCTTGTTGGGGATTGCTTGCAGGGACTCTGACCCCAGCACACTGCCTTTGGGGAATATTCAATATCTAACGATAGAAGATAGATTGAAGGAAAAGTTAAGAGCACCAATTTTTTTACTTGCTTCCTTTGGAGAAGGAACCAGAGTGAAAATGGAGTTAAGGAGAGAGAGGCTAACACCTTCAAGCTTCTCTTAGGCTCCTGCGGAGAGTGCAAAAAGTCCCCAAAGCGACTTTGTTACCCCCAAGAAGACATGGAGTGATTCTGAGTTGGGGAAATTGACCCTGAAGCAGAGGGGCTACTTCTTGGACTGCTCATACCCCAGAGGGATTCACACCACCAGCAAGAGCCTGGGTGGGACCAGCTCTGACCCTGAGGACTAACTAGAAGTTCACCAATCACACCCTGTACCTGCCAGTCAGCACAAGGGACCCAAGGACCAGATGAGGATAAATATCATGAAGCTGAGAACAGCCAGGACCCTGAGGTAGAACCAGATCTAAGGTCTTTAGCCCGGTCACTATGTGGTCACATGAAAGTCACCATACACAAATCATGGTTTGGGCAAGAAGCAGGAAACTAAGGTGTCATGAGTTACCCAGAAGAAACTGTAAACAGAATGTTCTCAGACACTGTCAAATAACCATGCCCAGTTGAGGACTAAAGGTACGTGAGAGGTGAGAAGATCTAGGGAAGACCAAGCTGAAACATTTCCTGCTGTGGTGTAATGGAATATTCAAGAGGCAAGAACTTGGTCTGAATGAAGTTACTGGCCCTAGGGACTGTTGTGACCACTTACCTGTCAACTAAAATCCCAAAGACTGGGAGGGAATTTGGTTGGGGTGGGCACTGACAAGGAGAAGAGTAGGGAGCTATAGCAGAGATTGGGTTTATTGTTCAGGGCTCTAAATCCAAACATCTAAATCATGCCTGCCTTAGCATAAGTAAATGAACAAATGAATGGATGATGGTCAATGCCTACAAAGAAGGCTGAAAGAGGAGGGACAGAAACTTGGGAAATCAGGCCTGTAAAATCCTTGTTCACCATTGAATAGGAAATAAATTATAAAAGCTCATCATTTTCTAATTAGTCATCCTTCAGTATTCATGGGGAATTGGTTCCAGGAACAACTCCCCAAGAAGTATACCAAAATTCACAGGTATTCAAGTCCCTGCCATAGTATTTGCATATAATCTAACCACATCCTCCTGTATACTTTAAATTATATCTAGGGTGCTTGTAATACATAATACAATGTAAATGCCATGTATATAACTGTTGTACTGCTTAGGGAATAATGACAAGAAAAAAGTCTGTATATGTTCAGTACAGATGCAATTTTTTCAAATATTTTCAATCCACAGAGGATTTACTGTACATATATCTTTATATATGATATATAAGCAGATTCTTGCTTGTGGAAACTGGTTTCAGCATTGGTTGCAGGTATAGTTGGACCCTGAATGATTCTGCACCCATCAGGTGATAGCTTAGGACCCAGGTACAAAGGACAGAAAACACAGAAACCCTCTCTGTGATAACAGAGATGTTATTTCACTCACTGCTTTTTCTCCAGCTTTGAGAACACTGAATCATATGTTATAGGTGGTCAATATTTGTTGAATGAATAGGCTTTCAAAAAACTGTTTGAAAATACATGATCCACAAGACTGGGGCCCTAATTAAAATAAGAGAAATTTCATGCATATATAATTTTATCAGAATGGAGTCTGTTGTCATGTATAAGTAAAAAGAACCAATAAAAATTTCACATAAAAAAGTATGAGTGAACAGAAGACATTCTCTAGAGCACTGGGTAGAGAAGGGCTGAGAATATCTGGTGGTTGGTTAAAGCATTCTAAAAATGATTGATTGTTTCTTTAATTATTATGCAACAAGTCACTTCTATGGAGGGATGACCATATTTTACAGTTTACTATTGTCTGTGCTCTTGCACCCGGGGCTGGCTGGTTTCATGGGCTGGGACCTAAACAATACCCAGGGCCCTGAACTCTGAAGGGCATGTGTTTGGTTTAAAGTTCTTCTGTTATCTTAAAATTAATAAAACTTTGATCCTACATTTATTTTGCACTGAGAGACATAAATTACGTATTGAGCCCTGATCATATCTGAATGATGGAAATACTATATGATGATGTGTTATTGTGTATCTCTTCCCAATTCTGGGATCAGTGCCCTCACACCCACAGCTTGAAACATTGTAGACGCTGGTACAAACCACAAATCAGGGCGAGAAGCAATTGTAAAACATTTACTAGCAGTCTTGGTCAGCCCACATTATATACTTACAATAATCATACACCTCCCCTCCCTCACTCCTCTGTGGTTTTTGATAGAATTCCAGAGTGGGAGGGAAGGTCTTTTTGCATAGCAGTTTATATTATTTACTGGTGACCAAAAGGAAAATCAATTAGCTCAGCCTGGCATTATTTCAAAATCTAAATGCATATCTCCCATGATTGAAAATTATCACACTTAAAATACTACACCACAGGGCAGTGAAAGAAATCTGCCTGAAGCAAGACACGCACCAGTGGATAACCGGTTAGAAATCAAGAACGCGCTCCTGCCTCCTCTCCCCGGGCCTGAGCTGCCCCTCCTCCCACCGCCCTTTCTCCTTCCCTAGGAAACGCAGGGCTGAGAGGAGACAGCCTTGGGTGATGCTCGCCATCTCCGGGGTGGGGAAAGCGCACGACCTCCTGGTCCCTGGAGCCTGCCGGCGCGTTTAGCGAGCGCAGAGCGATGGAGGCCTCCTGGCTGGAAACGCGATGGGCGCGGCCCTTATACCTGGCGTTCGTGTTCTGCCTGGCCCTGGGACTGCTGCAGGCCATCAAACTCTACCTACGGAGGCAGCGACTGCTGCGAGACCTACGCCTCTTCCCGGCGCCTCCCACCCACTGGTTCTACGGGCACCAGAAGGTAGATGGAAGGGAGGGTGGACAGAGGAGGATGCTGCGGAGAAAGCCTGCAGACCGCCAGGCGTCTGCGGCTCTTCCTCTCTCCAGACCCTGGGTCCTGCACGAACCTCCTAGCTCAGCCTGTGACTCTCAGCACCTTTTCATTACCCTAGAGACTTCCAGCAGCCCCACAGGGAAAGGTCACTAGAGAAGAAGCAGTAGGGGTTGGGAGGAAGCTATTTAGAGAGACTAAATATTGAAAAAGCGAGGGGTAACCGCCAACTGCTTCACCCATCTCTTCTATGTATATGTGTACTACGTTATAAAATGCCTTCCACATATATTAAGATAGTATGTTACTATAAATAATATTTATTAATTGCAGAAAATGTGCAACATTAGATACAATTGTTGACACCCTTTAGTCCATTCTAACCAAAGAAAATTAACTTCCTTTTCCTAAGATTCTTGTGAAGCAGGGAGCAACGCCAGCCAACCTTTCAAGAAATATTGATCGATTGGAATTTGTCAAATAGAGGAAGACTGTTGCTTTTTGGTCTCTCCTGTTCTCTAAATCCACTCGCAGTCCTGACTTTCTTTTCATTCAACCAATTTTGAGTGGCACCTGTGTGATAGATACTAGAATTACAAAGAGAAAATGGATGCCTACTTTCAGGGGACCCAAGTCAGGTACAGACTTAGGCCACCAAGAGAAATGAAAACACAAGGTAGAAAATGCTTCAATAGAAGCATATGGAGTCTTGGAGAATTCCTAGGAGAGGAAAGAATGTCTGATAAGGGCTGTGCAGAATCTTAAAAGAATGGGTGGGGCATGTAGTATGTTGCTGGGTATTACTACAGGATCCTTTTCCCCTAAAACAACCACATTCAACTCTTGTCGGTTTCTTCTGTTATTTAAATCCTTACTTGTAAAATAGTATTACTATATTGCATTTGTTAGTTTAATAATTTCAGACATCCTTGTATGAACTTTTTTATGACAGGTAATGCTTTCTCTTCCTCTGTCCCAATATAGTTATATTGTATTTGTTCAATATAAAATTATTTGTATTGTTATTATATCAATGCTATTTACTGCTGATCTAAATGGTCCAGGTTGATTTTGTCCCTTTTCTAATGGAGCTCCCTCCCCTATGGTATTGCTAACTTCCTCAGTATCACATGTGCTTAGTTTTTCAATATCTGTAATGCTTTTTTTGGAAATAGCTTTAATAATGCTATCACACAATCTCAATATTTTCCAACATTCAAACATACCAAGTAATCTATCGGTCTATATTCTTTCTTGGAGACATTTCTACCAAGCCCTCTCCTCTGGCTCCAATCTAGTTAGGCCTGGTACACAGCTATTGGTCCAGGACTTCCCATTGATGCTGTCCTGTGTCACATCTTATGTCTGCTGGACACTCTGTCTTCTTTTGTTTCCTATTTATTTCACCATTTTTATGGCTTGATTCTTGGGAATGAGTGAAGGAATTTTTTGAGCTATTAAATGGCTATAAATATTCTAATTTCAAACGTGAATGGAATTAAGTTTGGTTAGGTATAGAATTCTTTAGAAATTATTTTCTCTCAGAATTTTGAAGACATTGTTTCATTGTCTCTAGCTTTTCAGGTTAACTATTGAAAATGCTGATAGTTTTCTGATAATAAATTCTGATAATAGTGGGATTCATAGTATTATGTTTAAACATGCACATAACATAATTTATCAATTTCATTCCACAGTACCTCCTTCTCCCTGATCCCTTTCTTTTACCCTAATGGTCTCCCTCCTGTTTTTATGATATTTCCCCTCCCCCCCCCCACTTTTTTTTTCTCTCTAGTTTCCAAATGTGAGAAAAAACATATGACCCTTGACTTTCTGGGTCTGGTTTGTTTTACTTAACATAATGTTCTATAGTTCCTTCCTATTAATGATATAATTTTATCCTACCTCCTGGCTAAGTAAACTTCCTCTGTGTATTTGTACCACATTCTTTATTCATTCATCTGTTGATGGACACCTAGGCTGGTTCCCTATAGTGATTTGCAATGCTATAAACATAAGTATGCAATTGTTGGTAGGACTGCAAATTAATACAACCACTCTGAAAAGCATTATGGAGATTCCTCAAGAAACTAGGAATGAAACCACCATATGACCCTGCTATCCCAATTATTGGTATTTATCCAAAAGAACTAAAATCAGCATACTATAGCAATATAGCCACATTAATGTTTATAGCAACATAATTCACAATAGCCAAATTATTGAACCTGTCCAGATGCCTGTCAATAGAGGAATGGATTAAGAAAATGTGATCCAGATATAGATATATGAATGAATTAAGAAAGTGTGATATATTGGTTGGTATTTATCCAAAAGAACTAAAGTCAGCATACCATAGTAATACAGCCACATCAATATTTATAGCAACACAATTCACAATAGCCAAATTATGAAACCTGTTCAGATTCCTATCAATAGATGAATGGATTAAGAAAATGTGATACAGATATGGATATAGATACAGATATATGACTAGATTAAGAAAATGTGATGTATATATATATATGTGTGTGTGTGTGTGTGTGTGTGTGTGTGTGTGTGTGCATATGTGTGTGCTTTACTCAGCCATAAAGAAGAATGAAATTATCACACTTGCCAGTAAATGAATAGAACTGGAGAACATCATGCTAAGTGAAATAACCCAGACTCAGATAATCAAAGGTCAAATGTTTTCTCTCATATGGGGAAGCTAGAACACAATAAGGGGAAAAGGGGATGAGAGATCATAAAGATATAGGGAAGATCAGTGGACTAGAAGAAGGAAATCCGAGATGGAGGAGGGACCAAAAAGGAGAGGAAATGCAGAATAAATTTAACAAAATCATACTCTGTACATGTACAAATATACTGCAGTAAATTCCACCTGTAAGTAGAGTATACATAGAAAGCACCAATCAAAAATAAACAAGCAAAAGGAAAATCAGCAGAGTAGAGGAAGGAAAATAGGGGGAGGGAGGAGAAGAGGGAAAGTGGGGGAAACAAGGATTGAAATGGAGTAAATCAAATACCATGCTTGTATGATTTTGTCAAAATGAACTCAAGTACTACGTATAACTATAATGCTCCAAAAATTCGGTGTATATATGTAAATATATGTGCTCTTATTTCTATATATAGCTACAGTATGCTAGTTTAATCATTTTGGATAAATACCAAGCAGTGGAATAGCTGGGTCATATGGTGGTTATATTTCTAGTCTTCTGAGGAACCTCCATACTGATTTCCATAGTGGTCGTCTTATTTACAATCCCACCAACAAAATATAAGTGTTCCTTTTTGCCACTTCCTCATTAGCATTTATTATTATTTGTATTCTTGATGATTGCCATTCTAATGGGAGTAAGATGAAATCTCAATGACGTTTTGGTTTGTATTTCCCTGAAGGCTAAAAATGTCAAACTCTTTTTCAGATATTTGTTGGCTATTTTGATTTCTGATTTTGAAAAATATATTTCATTCATTTGACCATCTATTAATTGGGCAAATTGTTTTTTTTTTCAGGAAGTGTTAAGTTTTTTAAAATCCTTTATATATTCTGGATATTTATCCCCTGTCAGAAGAGTAGCTGGCAAAGATTTTCTCCCATTCTTTTCACACACTTATTTATTTTGCTATACAGAATCTTTTCAATTTGACACCATCACATTTATTAGTCCTTGGCATTATTTCCTGAGCTTTTGCGGTCCTGTTGAGGAAGTTATTACCTGAGCCTATATGTTGGAGTGTGTCACTATGGTTTCCTCTAGCAGTTGCAAAGTTTGTGGTCCAATGTCTACATCTTTGATCCACTTTGAGTTGACTTTTGTCTGGCGTGAAAGAGAGGGATCTAATTTCATTCTACCTGTGGATATCCAATTTTCCCAGCACTATTTGTTTTTTATAAACCGTCTTCTCTCCTAAGTGTGTTTTGGGTGCATTTGTCAATGATCAGATGACTGTATCTGGCTAGGTTTATCTATGTGTCTTCCATTCTATTCAGTTGGTCTACATGTCTGTTTTTAAGCCAGTCCCATGCTGTTTTTGTTACTATCACACTGTATTATTTGCAAAAGGGTATTGTGATGCCTCCAACATTGCTATTTTGCTTAGGATTACTTTGGTTATTCAGGATCCTTTATTCTTCCACATTAATATTACAACTGATTTTCTACCTCTGTGAAGAATATCATTGGTATTTTGATAGGAATTGTGTTGAATCTGTAGATTGCTATTGGAAATATGACCATTTGACAATATTAATTTTACCTATTCTTCTAATGTCTTCTTCAATTTTTTTTTTTTTTTTTTTTTTTTTTTTTTTTGGTGTTCCATAATTTTCAATGTAGAGGACATCCACTTCCTTGATTAGATCTACTCCTATGTTATTTATTTATTTGTTTGTTTGTTTGTTTTGAGGCTATCATGAATGGAAATCTTTTACTGATTTCTTTTTCAGTGGGTTAGTTATTGGTGTATAGAAAAGCTATCAATTTTTATACACTGATTTTGTATCCTGATCTTTGCTGAATTTTTTTATCAGATCTAGATGTCTTCTGGAGGAATGCTTTGGATCTTCTACATACAGGATCATATCCTCTTCAAACAGTGATAACTTGACTTCTTCTTTTCCTGTTTGTATCCTTTATTCCCTTCTCTTATCTAAATGCTCTGACTAAAGTTTTCAAGTACTCTGTTGAATAAGATTATGACACTGGATATTCTTGTTTTATTCCTGATTTTAGAGGAAATGTTTTGGTTTTTCCTCTTTCAACATTGTGTTCAGTTTGGGTTTTTCTTATATGATGTTCAGGTAGGTGTTTAAGCTTTTTCACTGCTGTGACTAAAAGGCACTGCTGTGACCCAGGCAGGACAATTGTAGAGGGAGAAAAGTTTATTTGAAGGCTCATGACTTCAGAGGTCTTAGTCCATAGAAGGCCAGCCCTATTCATCAGGGCTCGAGGTGAGGCAGAACATAATGGCAGATGAATGTGGCAGAGGGAAGCAGCTCACATTACGATCAGAAAGCAGAGAGAGAGAGAGAGAGAGAGAGAGAGAGAGAGACACTCCACTTGCCAAATACAAATACATACCCCAAAATCTCACCTCCAATGTCCCACCCTCTCCAGGCACACCCTACCTGCCTTCAGTTACCACTCAGTTAATCCCTATTAGGTGATCAATTCACTGATTGGGTTAAGGCTCTCACAACCCAATCATTTCTTCTTCTTCTCCAAACCCCCTTGCATTGTCTTACACATGATCTTTTGGGGGACACCGCAAATCTAAACCATAACAGTAGGTTCTTTCTATTCCTAGTTTCTTCAGGGTTTTGTTTTGTTTTGTTAATGAATGGGTGCTGAATTTTGTCAATATTTCTGCATCCATGTGACTTTTGTCCTTACTTGTATTTATGTGGTCAATTATATTTGTTGTTTTGGGTATGCTGTGCCATCCTTGCAACTGGGATGAAACCAACTTGACCATGATATACAATCTACTTAATATGTTTATATTATAATCTCTTCTATTTTATTAAAGATTTTTGCACTTAAGTTCGTCGGAGATCTTAGTCTATAGTTTTCTTGCCTCGATGTGTCCTTATCTGGTTTTGGTATCAGGGTAGTACTGACTTCATAGAATAATTTGAGGAGTATTGGCATTAGTTTTTCTTTAAAGATCTGGTAGAATTCAGCTGAGAATCCATCTGATCCTGGGTTTTTCTTGTTGGAAGGCTTTTTATTACTGCTTTTATTTCATTCTTGTTATTGATCAGTTTAAGTTTTCTATAATTTCTTGGTTCAATTTTGATGTCATGCCTGCATATTAGGTGGTAAATTAATTCATTCAAAAATCTATTGACTACATAGAATAGGCCAGGTGGTTTAATATTTATTCAATAGGTCAATAAATCTCAGCCAGTTTATGGGACCTAGTATGTTTATATGCAGGTGTGTCTTTGTGTATGTGTGGGTACATTCCTGGATATAATGTAGGAAAGTCTGTGTCACTACATAGTAAAGTACTTGAACTTCAAAATTTCATCTGTGTTTGAGTCCTTACTATTGGTGGTTGGCTGTATGACCTTGGACAAATTACTTCACAGATGAGGAAATTGTGTCTCTAAGGCTCAAGTTCCTCATCTATAAAATAAGGGAATTGTTTTTACTTCGTAAGATTCCTGTTGTAAATATTAAACATGAAAAACACTTAGCAGCACCTATCTCATGGCAGTGTTTTGTAAATGTAACTTATTACTATTTTGAGGACACAATACACTTTCTGAACATTTCTTAGCAATGTTTCTAAGTACTTGTAGCACCTATTTTCAAATGAATTTAAATGCTTTTATGTAAATAAAGAAATGAAAATTGACTTAAATATATTATAAGATTCACAAGCTATCTGTCTTTTTTGTCCGGTGAGAAATGACTAAAAGTAAAACCAAACACTTTGATGTGGCTGGAGGCATCTAAGACAATTTCTTACATAAATAAACAATCCTCATCTTAGATTATAAGTTTCACAAGAGCAAAGAACTTGAATTTCTTATTTTTTTTCTGTCTCTATTACCTAGTATGTGTAAGAGGCCCTCTATAAATACTTGTTTGATTATTTTTCATGAATGAATAAATATTCACATTGTTGGAAACTACCACTCTGGGTAATCAGGGGATATTTGTCACTGGCTTGATTGTGGGAACAATAATTAAAAAAAAAAAAAGTCAAAACTAGGTTTTAAGAATCTCAACCTTTCATTGGTCTTCAACTATTCAGAGAACACCTCATGAGTTAGAGTAGCTAACTTAAAACACAGGAAATTGGAAGCCAGAGCTTTTCACCTTTTCTGAGAATAAAGGCAATCACACAGCAACCATGCTGTGCAGTCACACAAGAAAGAATTCACCAGCCTTAAGGCTTCCCTGCAGGTGGGGTTTGCCACAATCATGATCAAAATGTATAGACAAGAGCACCCAAATACACATAGAGCTGCATCCCACTTTACACAAGAAGCAGAAGTAAACAAATCTTATTTTCAATGATTTAGAGGAATTATTTAAATAAATCATTAATAATCTGCTTACAAAAGTAATACATCTTCCTCTGGTGGTAGTATTTGTACTCTGCTATATAAATATTGGAAACTGAAAGTTTGTGTTTGACTTTGCTTCACCCTGTATAAATTATAAGGGAAAAAATTTGGACTTTCATTGTAAATGGAGTTGGCAGATAAATAATTACTAGTTAGTCGCTGATCGATAATTACAGGAAAAAGGAGGGGGGAAATGGTGAGATGGATGATGGTCACATTCAACTTGTTAACAGTTAGCTTCCTGAACAGGAAAGCCATCTGCAGCCTCTGGGTTCTGCCCCCTCTCTAGGTGTGTGATGTTGGCAGTGAGGCAGAAAGTGAATCTTGAATCATTATACCCTCGTTTGGAAAAATAGCCCACAGTATATGTCATTTGACAGTGACTTGTTCTTAGGGTGCATTTATATTGAGAAAATAAGTACACTAATCTTTTTTAGAACATTATCCCCAAGCTTAGAAATCCCAGAGAAAGTACATTTACTCACCTTCAGAAAAGAGGCCACTTTGAGCAAGCCTTGAACTCAGCTTGTATCTTTAAGACAGGACAAGTCCAGCCAGATCTCTCATTTCTTTTACTTTCTTTTTCCTTTTTCTTTCTTTTTTTTTTTTTTTCTTTTTTCTTTCTTTGTTTTCCCCTACAGTTTCTTCAGGAAGATAAAATGGAGAAACTTGAGGAGACTGTTGAAAAATATCCTTGTGCCTTCCCTTGCTGGGTTGGACCCTTTCAGGCATTTTTCTTTATCTATGACCCAGACTATGCAAAGACATTTCTGAGCAGAACAGGTAAGACAAGGGGCGAATCTCAAAGACCTAATTCTCCTAAGAGTGAAATGCACATGACCCACAAGCAAGATCTGAAGCAAAGATTAGCACTGGGCCTTTACACCACCCTGGAGCAAGTCTGGAGAGGGGACAGGACTCTGACCAAGTGAAGGGGATCTCTGTGTCCTCCCCAGTCCCTAGTCTAGTTCCCCACTCCTGAGTCCTTTCAAGTCAAGCTGGCATCACCAGACTGGCCTTTGCCCCTCTTGTTTTTTGTTTTTTGTTTTTTGTTTTTTGTTTTTTTTGTGATTTCCATTTCATCAATACTCCCCACTCCCATCTGTCCTGAATATAACCGTCCAGGGGAAATCAGAAGTAGCCCTGCCTTTGTAGGTTCAGTATATAACCCTGGAGGTAATGCTTTTGATTACCAGCTCAACCTCTTGATTATGATCCAAATTTTGTTTTCCCTTTATGTGTGTTGCTCAACTGTGTTCTTTTGCGGGGCATGATTCCTCTGCCTCCCCTATTCAATTCCTTTTCAAGGCCTCCACTGTGGATTATTGCATAGCACAGAACTAACATGGCCAATGTTGGCTCTGTCAACTTTGTCTCATATTCTCATCTTCTGTTCTTCATATTCCTTAACCCTAATAAAACCTAATAAAAGAAAACAGCCTTTCCCTGAAAGTCTACATGTTTCCCAGTTCCCGCCACCCACCCCCCGCCCCCGCCGCCCACTCTGATTTATCTCAAGTTCACCTCTCAAGGAACTCCATGTCAGTGTCACAAGAGCAAGAGGCGTCTGTATCTCACTATCTGGGGACTGCTGGTGTGTCTGATACTTAATACCTTCCACAAAGGATATGTGTTGTTCTGACTCCTGTTCTGGAAATGTGGCAACCCTCAGGCAACCTCTGCTTCTATTGGAGGAAGTGGAAACAAGGGAAGAATCTGGGTTTGGGTTTCTGAGTGTCTCCCTGGACTTGCTGTTCTCTGGTACTGAACCAAGACCTGTATTTCCCCCAGCCTCCAAAGGCTGCAGCAAGTGACCCAGGGCTCCCTTTTGCTCACTGTGGTGAGTACAAGCAAATGAAGAAAACCTCCACTGATTGGTTATGAGTGCTCCCTCTAATGCTGTCTTTTGTTTGTTTCTTCTGCTTGACTCTGCAGACCCCAAGTCCCAGTACCCGTACAGGTTCATGACTCCATGTCTTGGTATGTATGTGCCAACAAGAATTGTCACCCACTCACCCACTAAGTCCCCTTTTATGGTAGAGCATTTCAGAGACTCAAATCTGACCTTAAAAGTATTAAGAGCAAGGTTGACATGTGATATGTGATGGGAAGATCTCAGGGGACCTTGAAGATCAACTCAGCACTTCCTGGAAAGCTTTCTTGTCCTTTTCTCTCCTCAGAGTCCCATTTTCAAGGCATCATAGATATGAACCTGTATCTTCTCTTTATTTTTTTAATAGAGATATCATGTTTTTATTGTTTATTTGAGCCAACATTCATGGACCATGTATATTCCAAGAATTATTTTAAGCATTTTATATTAATAAAACTAACTTTTTAAAAATCTGTGACATTGCTAATATGAAGAAATTGAAAATGATATACTGTATCCCAGACAAGCACAAATTTAAACCTGACTAAATCAGAACATCTTAATTTTGTTTTTGTGTATCTAAACTACATTACCTTCTCTTTCTTTAAAATTGCAGTTTCACCATTCCTGCTCTGTTTTTATCTTTTTATCTCTTGTTTCCTTGACTTTTTTCCCCCTTTCTTTTTGTAGTCCTCTTATTTTCATATGCAAATGAATAAAATTTTGTTCTGAAGTTCAGTTTGACAATATTCTATGAGCAGATAAATTAGGCTCTTTAGTCATATAATAGATACTGTTGTGCTAGACCAGGAAAAAATTAAATGAAAGAATATAGGCTTTGGATGCAAATCCCTTTAGATTTGAATCCTGCCCTCTTTGCCAATAGATTAGTTGAATGTGATTTTGGGGAAGTAATTGAATCTCTCTATACCTTGGTTTTCTCATCTTTGAAAAAGAGGATGAGAATCACTGTTGTAACTGTTATAAGACAACAGAACATGTATTTTTAACACTTTTTGTCATGGCCAAAATTGTACCAAAGCCAGATCATGCATCATGAGCCTGGCATATTGCAAGCACTCAATAATAGTGTCATTCAGACTTTCAGGTCCTTTTAAAAAGAAATCCCTAATAACCACTCTGGCAATAGGCTATGATGAGGTATTAGCCTTGATAAATATTTACCTGTGTGTCATTCATAGACCAGGGCTCAAGAGGGTGGTATGTGGGAGTAGAGCTCTTAGTGAATTTGTGTTTACACTGATTTGTGGATTGGTTCACAGTGGAAAGGAGATGGATATGTGTTGTGTTTCTACCATGAGCTAGGGCAGGATTAGGTTTTGTATCTTATTGTACACCTCCATTGAATCTGCACAACACAGTGAGATCAGGATTTATTATTGTAATTTATTGTAGAAAAAAATTAAGCCTCAGAAAGTTTAAACATCTTCCTCAATTACTACATAGTGACTTTAGAATTACAACTCTCATCTCGTCAGACTTTGAAGCTTATCAGACTTTGATGCTCAAAATGTTAAATACATCCATCCCAGATGTGAGCGTCAAAACTGACTCCTATCCTAACCGATGAGCCCTTCTTTGACATCCCACTGTTTCATCACTACCCGTGGGTCATGGCCACTCCATGCTGTGGTTTATCTTTCCCTTTTTCTCTCATCTAATAAATGGCATGAGGTTTTGTGCCTTTTATTTTTCAAGGAAAAGGACTCCTGAACCTAGAAGGGCCCAAGTGGTTCCAGCATCGCCGCCTACTGACTCCTGGCTTCCATTGTGAGATCCTGAAAACACATGTTGATGTGATGGCCCATTCTGTGAACACGATGTTGGTAAGTGACGGGGGAAGGGAAGCTCTGTTGCCTTGCAAGGGGCTTCCAACTGGGATTGCATTAGGCATACATTTCGTGGATGGTGAAAATCAAAAGTCAATTTCTGAAATTAATCAGCATATAAATACCCACTGGAAAAATAGATGTTTGTATAAGTGTTTGCTATATTCTTTGGGGATTAAAATAATAATGAGAAGATCAAGTCTTCTGGCTTAGATATATTCTGAGATTCTGTAGCAATTCACCAAGTACCAACTAGTGATATTCATGCAGTAAGTGCTGTAGGAGGCAGGTAAGAAAGCCAAGTCCAGCTATGGCAGTTTCTGATTCCAGAGACTCAAATTTACCATAAAATATAAACTAGATGTGCACATGTAGACAATATGATTGAGAGAGTTCTAGATGGAGCCAGTCAACATGAACAAAGGTTTGGAGGTGCACAGAATGCACTTGTGTGAGGGCCATAAAAACTGAGCAAATTGGTGTGAATCTATGTCATGTACAACCATAGAAATGAAAAGTTGTGCCCCATTTGTGTACAATGGATCAAAATGCAGTCTGAATAAAAAATTAAAAATAAATTTTAAAAAACTGAACAAAGGATTAAATGTTTTCATTAAAATCCCAGTTATCCTTGGGTGCAATCCCTAGCACCACAAAAAAAAAAAAAAAATTCCCAGTTGTGAGTTTCCTTTGTAGATAGTGAAGGATCACTATGAGGTGACTTCTACCTTCCAAAGAGGCAGGAGGTCTTTGCAGAGGAGCATTCCTGGGATGGTCTCTGATTTATAAGTTAGCTCTGCACAAGCCTTTCTTGCAAAAAGCTTTTAATTTTTAAATTGTATTTCTTTTAATTGAAAGAATAATTCATTAATACAGTTGCATCACAAATACTTCAAACACCAAAAAGCCAAATTTCTCTTCACTCTCAAAAAGCCAAATTTCCCTTCACCTTCATCTGCAAAATAATTGCTGTTCCTAGTACATTGCTTTCTTAGCCAAGTTCAGAATTAGATTTAACCCCTGCCTGGATTGAGGTGAAGTCATTGGTGAGGTCTTGAGGCAGAGACCCAAAGAGTGCCAGGCACAGCCTTAGAAAGGAAAAAGGGCATCCTCTCCCAACTCTGGTGCTGCTCAGCAACCAGCACAATTTCGAATCCGCAGGGGAGAACAGTATTTGAGTTTAACCTCCATTTCTAGGATCTATTTTCTGCCTCTTCTGTTTCTTAGTTCATTCCCTGAGATCCTCTCATACTTCCTGCCTCTACTGGGTTCCAGAATACACTAAGCTCCGAAGCCAGGAGTCAGTAAGCGATGATGCTCATCTCATCTCTTCTAAACTTAACATTTGTAGACATTGTGCACATTGTGCATGTGTTGAAATATCACAGTGAGCCCCATTAATATATTCAACTAATTCAAGTTAATCAAAAATAAAATATTTCTAAAGTACCTAATTCAGATGCAAAGTATCTTTGGTAAAAGTTTTTCAAGCTCTGTCTTTTATTCAACCTCCTAGTCCTCAGGATCTTGCTTAGCACTTGTATATGCTCAACAAGTATAGGTTGACTTGAACTTAAACATTTCATTTTATTTGCATTTTTACACAAAGAATATTTGTATGTTGACAGTCACATTTGCAATTGGGGACTCTGCCAGTTTATGAAAGTCAGGCAAAGCATTTCAAGCAGCACGAGTAGGTTTCTTTTTGGGAGGAAGTCAGGTGGGCACAGGCTGCACTTGGTTGGGAGCCAGCTCCCTGAAACTATTCCACTGCCCGCCTTCTCTCTGGCCCCAATTTCTGAATCTAAAAGTTTTTGAAAATGTTCCAAGTCTCTTTTAAGTGTGGTTATGGTGGTTGAGAGTAGTGGTAGGGTATCTAGCAAGTCGGGGATTGAAGGTAAAAGAAGGAAAGCCCTGTACTTATGGGACCTGCATCAGAGATGTCTATTGCACAGAACTCTGATCTGTTTGGAAACTGAGTTATGGTAATAATTGGAGGACAATTTATAAGAATGCAGTTTTCTCCATGCACTCAGCTGGGTGCATATTTTCCTTCCTCATGCCCAAAGTAAGCACATGACTTATTTGCTTCCTTACCTTTGGTTCCTGAGGGGTCAAGGGTTGTGTCCTTTAGAGTATAAGGGCAAGATCAGGGAGGGACCTGCAAATGAAGGCAGTTTGATGATAGTGATGATGCTAATCTTGACCTTCTCTGCCAGGCTAAGTGGGAGAAGATTTGCAGCACTCAGGACACAGTCGTGGATGTTTTTGAACACATCAACTTGATGGCCCTGGACATCATCATGAAATGTGCTTTCAGTCAGGAGACCAACTGCCAGATAAATGGGTCAGTGACAGGAGGGGAAAACAGATATTTATTCACCATTATCTAAGTCAATTATTGACATAGTGTCCTAACTTTATCTTCCAGCACCCTTGATCCTTATGTGAAAGCAACTTTTGAAATTGGCAAAATCATATTTTATCGCTTGTACAATTTCTGGTATCACCATGACATAATTTTCAAATTCAGCCCTAATGGCCACCGCTTCCAAGAGTTAAGCAAAGTGCTACATCAACACACAGGTAAATATACAGTTATTTCTTGGGTTTGATTTGCTTGAGTCCATATACCATAATTGATTGTATTGTAGCTATCTAGAGGGATAAGCCTTAGTGTGAACAGAAAAGAACTCTTGTTCTTAATGGAACTTTTATATGGACACTGCCTAAATGAAATAGTTTGAGTCCTTTAGAAGAGTTTGCTACATGCATAGTAGTAATTAGTCTTCTCAAGACTTTTATTTATGTTATACAATTTTGATTATCATTAATATAAACATAGTAAGTGAACCCTTAAGATTTCAAAATAATTGCAGTGATAATTACAAGCTAAAAGTACTCATACAATGTAGAAATGAATAGGGGGAAAGAGTAGACATGAAAATGCATTCAAAACAGGTTTGATTAAAAAATATGTTTATGTTAGTAAATCATAAACTCAAAAATTGAAATAATCTTTTTAAGCAATTCAACATTACTTTCCATGAATGCCATAATAGAGAATACTCACCAAACAGTTAATCCCTTATGGGTTCCACCACTAATTAGCAGCATGACTTTGGACAGTTACTTATTGCTTTGTCTCAATGTCATTTATAAAATGGTGATTTAAAAAAACCCATCTCTTAGGTTTGTGGTAATGATGAGTACACTTATAAATGTAAAAGATGTGAGATGATACCTGGCACTAAATAAATATTAAAGTATAGTTACTATATTAAATATCTTTGCCTCCAGAAAATTTTCAAGACACACCAATACTGCAAATTCATACTTTCATATATACATAGATACTATAAGGAGGATATTCAGAGAAGCAAGTTAGAAACAATTTAGGATACAAGTGGGCATTATATCACCTTAGCAATTGTTCTCCAAACTTTTTGCATCAGAGATCACACAGAAAATGCTAACTTATATGTGGCTTATTGAGTGAATAGGATTGGATTTGAGGGCAGCTCCATACGACTTAGATAGTTCTTCACATTTTCATTATGTACAGTTATGATGAATAAAAATAAATTAAAAAGTATTACAGAAAAATTTCAATGTTCTTGTTGTTGAAAATTTCAAAAATAATATGTTTTCAGCCAGATGTAGTGGTGCATGCCTGTAGTCCCAGTAACACAGGAGGCTGAGGCGGGAGGATTGCAAGTTCAAGGCTAGCCTCAGTAAATTAGTGAGACCCTAAGCAACTTAGTGAGATCCTGTTTTGAAATAAAAAAGGTCAGGGGATGTAGCTAAGTGGTTAAGGACCCCTAGGTTCAATCCCCAGTACTACCCTGCCCCCCAAAAAAACTTTTTGACATTGTTTATCTTTAGTCAAATTTCAATATTTTAATTTTATTGCATCAGGTTTTTAATAACCATTAAAAGCTTTCCTCTATTCCAAGATTTCTTGTTTCTTGGCACTAATGACCTGGGAGTGGCTATATCTTTGTTGTGGGAAGCTGTCTTGTGCTTTAGAATATTTAGTGGCATTTCTGAAATCTACCCACATGATGCCAGTGAAATTCTAACTAAAATGTCTCCAGACATTGCTAAATGTCCCCTGGGGTCAAAATCATCCCCAGTTGAAAACCACTGCCCTAGACCTAAGTCAGACAGAAATTCCTTCCTGTATTCTTCTAGTACTTGTATGGCTTCATTCCTTTTGCATTTATATTTCTGACCTATTTAGAGTTGATTCCTATGTGTGATGTGAGATACTGATCCATTTTTTCCAAATGGTCAGCCAGTCACCCCATTACTTATTTAAAAGTCCATCTTTTCCCCTGATTTTAAGACAATCATCTTTCTCACATTCTAAATTGTATGTACTTGGATCTATTTCTAGATGTTCTCTTCTGTTCCATTGGTCTATTAATCTAGTAATTTATTTTAATTGAAGAGACTAGGTAAGATCTTTATTTTTAGAGAAAATTTAGGTTTACACAAAACTGAACCAGAAGTACAGAGACTGCCCATGTGCTTCCTTGCCCTGCCCCTCCATGTAGCTTCCCAGTTGTTAACATCTTGCATTAGTGTGATACCTTTATGTGATTGATGAGCCAATCTGAGTACATTGTGATTGACTAGAGTCCATAGTTTACCTTAGGGTTTATTCTTTGTGTTGTATGCTCTCTGGGTTTTGGCAAACATATAATGATGTGTTTCCACCATTCTAGTATTATACTGAATAACTTCATTACCCTAAAAAAAAAATCTCATGCTCCCTCCACCTATTTACCCTTACATCCCTCCCTTTTGCTGAACCTCTGGCAACACCTTATTATTTTCTTTACCTAAATAATATCATGCACTATGTTGCCTTCTCAGACTGGCTTCTTTGACTTAGTAATATGCATTCAAGTTTCCTCCATGTATTTTTGTGACTTGGTAGCTCATTTCTTTTTATTGCTAGGTTATATTCTATTACAGGTCAGTACCGTTGGTTCACCCATTCACCTAGGGAAAACCATCTTGGTTATTTCCAAGTTTGGGCAATTATGAAACATAAATATGCAGAAACATTAACAAGAAACATTAGTATGCAGGTTTTTGTGTAAACATAAGTTTTCAATTTGTTTGGGTAAATATCAAGGGGCACAATTACCCAATTTCATTGTAAGAGTATGTTTGGTTTTATAAATAACTGTCAAGCTGTCTTCCAAGTGGCTGTACCATCTTTCATTCTCACCAACAACAAGTAAGATTCCTGGTCCTCTACATCATTACCAGTACTTAACATTGTCAATGTTTTAGATCTTAGCCAATCTGGTAAGTGTGTAGTGGCATCTCATCATCATTTTTAATTTGTATTTTCCTGATGGTTTTTGTTGTTGAGCATCTTTTCATATGCTTATTTGTCATTTGTATATCTTTTTTCATGAGGCATCTGTTCAGATCATTTTTTATTTGGGTCATTCATGTCAAGTTTTAAGAATTCTTTATCCATTTTGGATACCAGTCTATTATCCAATATGTCCTTTGCAAAGATTTCTCCTAGTCTTGATGTGTCTTTCCATTCCCTTAACAGTATCTTTCACAGAATAGAAGTTATAGATTTTAATGAAGTGCAGCTTAACATTTTTCTTCTCTCAGGAATCATGCATTGGGTGACCAAACCCAGGGTTTTCCTCATATGTTATCCTCTAGGAGTTTCCTAGTTTTGCATTGTACACTTAGCTTCATAATTCATTTTGAGTTGATTTTTGTAAGATAAAAAGGTCTGTGTCTGGGTTTCTTGTGTGGTTGTCCCCCCAACCAGCCCCTGTTGGGTGTTCAGTTGTTCAGCACCATTTGTTAAAAAGGTTATTCTTCCTCCATTGAATTGCCTTTGCTTTTTTGTCAAAGATCAATTGGCTTTATTTGCATGGTTCTATTTTTATGCTTTGTATTGTAATCTTGACCTATTTGTTAATTCTTTCACCAATACTCACTGTCTTGATTAAAATAGCTTTAGAATAAATCTCAGGTAGTGCCAATTTTCTGACTTGGTTCTTTTTCTTTAATTCCGAGTCTTTCCCCATACCATGTAAACTTCTGAGTCGGTTCATTGATGCCCAAAATATAACCTGCTGGGGATTTTTTTGTGAGTGTGTTGAAACTAAAGATCAAGTAGGAAAGAAGTGACATCTTGACAATATTGAGTCTTCCTATCTATATACAAACAAGGGATATTTTTCAACTTATTTAGATACATTTTCTTTCTTCCTTCAGAGTTTAATAGCATTCTTTATATTGGACTTGCACATATTTTGTTACATTTATCCTAACTATTATATTTTTGAGAACTTATGTAAAATATTTTTAATTTCAAATGCCAATTATTTGTTGGTAGTATATAAAAAAAATCACTTTTATTTATTAACTTTGTATCCTACAACCTTGTTATAATTATGTACTAGTTTCAGGTGTTTTTGTTGAATCTTGGGGGTTTTGAAACAAAAAAATTAAAAGACAGGCAATTAGGTTAGATAGGTGATTAGGTCAAATTGAGAAAATGGAGGCCAGTTTGGATCCTGGAAGTTGGAGACTGCCCCTGGGAGACTGGACTATCCAGTCTCCAGAGCCCATTGGTTACCAAGATTACCTGCCTATACTTCCCCTCCCAAAAGGTTGCAGACAGGGACTTGTTAATTAATGCCCCCTGGACTGCTACCTGCCTGGATCACTCCATTTGGCCCTTCCCTCTGTCCATCTGCTTCTCAGCTTTTGGCCATCCCACCAGCATCTCCTGGACTGAGGCAGGAAGAAGAAAGACAAGGAGGGAGAAAGCAAGAGAACAAAGGAACCTTTGGTCTATAAAAGGGGCAGGGCACTCTCACTTCTTGGGATACTAGAATACCAGCCATAGCCCACTTCTCCCTCCCGGAAGAAGTCTGTGTTACTACTTTTAAATAAAACCTGCTCTATATGCTTGCCCTGTCATGCTTCTCTAATGTCCATATGTCAACATTTAAAGAAGTAGAACTCATCACTGATAACCAGCACTATCATTTTCCACTAACATGTCATCTGTGAAAAAAAGGTAGTTTTATTTATTCTTTCCCAATCTGAATACCTTGTATTGCTTTGTCTTATTATATTAGCAAGGATTTCCAGGAAGACGTTGAATAGGAGTCATGTGGGACATCATTCCTGACTTTATTGAAAATATTGAGTTTCTCATCGTTATCTATGATGTACACCACAGGGGTTTTGTAGATATTCTTTCTCAAGGTGAGGAAGTTCTCCCTCAGTTCCCAATTTGCTGGAATTTTTTTTAAACATGAATAACTGTTAGATTTTGACGAATGATTTTTCTGAATCTATTGATGTAATCATATTATCTTTCTTTTTTTATTTAATTAAAAATCATAAATTTACATAGGGCAATGTTGTTTGATTCAGTTTTTTTTCCCCTTAACCCCACCCCTCCCACCCCTCTTTTCCCTCTATAGAATCCTTCCTTCCTCCATTCTTACCACCCTCTTTAACCTTAACCCTAAACCTAACCCTAACCCTAAAGCTAACCCCTCCTACGCCCCCCTTATATGTCCTCATCCACTGATCAGCGAGATCATTCGTCCTTTAGTTTTTTGAGATTGGCTTATCTCACTTAGCATGATATCCTCCAATTTCACCCATTTGCCTGCAAATGCCATAATTTTATCATTCTTCAAAACAGAGTAATATTCCATTGTGTATATATATATACATATATATATATATATATATATATATATATATATATATATATATGCCACAGTTTCTTTATACATTCATCAACTGAAGGGCATCTAGGTTGGTTCCACAGTCTGGTTATAGTGAATTGAGCAGCTATGAACATTGATGTGGCTGTATCTCTGTAGTATGCTGATTTTAAGTCCTTTGGGTATAGGCCAAGGAGTGGGATAGCTGGGTCAAATGGTGGTTCCATTCCAAGCATTCTGAGGAATCTCTATACTGCTTTACAGAGTGGCTGCACTAATTTGCAGCCCCACCAGCAATGTATGAGTGTACCTTTTTCCCCACATCCTCACCAACACCTATTGTTGCTTGTGTTTTTGATAGTCGCCATTCTACTTGGGGTGAGATGAATTCTTAGGGTATTTTTGATTTGCATTTCTCTTATTACTAGAGATGTTGAACATTTTTTCATATATCTGTTGAATTTATATATTCATATATCTGTTGAATTCTTGTAGATCTTCTTCTGTGAAGTGTCTGTTCATTTCCTTAGCCCATTTGTTGATTGGATTATTTGTATTCTTGGTGTAGAGTTTTTTGAGTTCTTTTTAGATTCTGGAAATTAGCGCTCTGTCTGAAGTATGAGTGGCAAAGATTTTCTCCCACTCTGTAGGCTCTCTCCTCCCATTGCTGATAGTTTCCTCTGCTGAGAGAAAGCTTTTTAGTTTGAATCTATCCCAGTGGTTGATTCTAGCTTATATTTCTTGTGCTATGGGAGTAATGTTAAGGAAGTCTGATCCTAAGCCAACAAGTTGAAGGTTTGGACCAACTTTTTCTTCTATAAGATGCAGGGTCTCTGGTCTGATTCCGAGGTCCTTGATCCATTTTGAGTTGAGTTTTGTGCAGGGTGAGAGATAGGGATTTAGTTTCATTCTGTTGCATATGGATTTCCAGTTTTCCCAGCACCATTTGTTGAAGAGGCTATCTTTTCTCCATTGCATATTTTTGGCACCTTTGTCTAGTACGAGAAAATTGTATTTATTTGGGTTTTTGTCCATGTCCTCTATTCTGTACCATTGATTTACCTGTCTATTTTGGTACCAATACCATGCCGTTTTTGTTACTATTGCTTTGTAATAGAGTTGAAGATCTGGTATTGTGATACCCCCTGCTTCACTCTTTCTACTGAGGATCGCTTAAGCTATTCTGGGTTTCCTATTCTTCCAGATGAATTTCATAATTGCTTGCTCTATTTCTGTAATGTACATCATTGGGATTTTAATTGGAATTGCATTGAATCTGTATAGCACTTTTGGTAGTAAGGCCATTTTGACAATATTAATTCTGCCTATCCAAGAACATGGGAGATCTTTCCATCTTCTAAGGTTTTCTTTAATGTCTTTCTTTAGTGTTCTGTAGTTCTCATTGTAGAGGTCTTTCACCTCTTTGGTGAGATTGATTCCCAAGTATTTTATTTTTTTCTATTCTATTGTGAATGGGATAGTTTTCCTAATTTCTCTTTCTGAAGATTCATCACTTATGTATAAAAATGCATTGGATTTATGAGCATTGATCTTGTAACCTGCTACTTTACTGAATTCACTTATGAGTTCTAAGAGTTTTCTGGTGGAATTTCCAGGTTTCTCTAAATATATAATCATGTCATCAGTGAACAGGGATAGCTTGAGTTCCTCTTTTCCGATTTGTATCCCTTTAATTTCTTTGGTTTGTCTAATTGCTCTGGCTAGAGTCTCAAGAACAATATTGAATAGAAGTGGTGAAAGAGGGCATCCCTGCCTTGTTCCAGTTTTTAGGGGGAATGCTTTCAGTTTTTCACCTTTTAGAATGATGTTGGCCATGGGCTTAACGTAGATGGCCTTTACAATGTTAAGGAATTTTCCCACTACCCCAATTTTCTCTAGTGTTTTGAGCATGAAGGGATGCTGTATTTTATCAAATGCTTTTTCTGCATCTATTGAAATAATCATGTGATTCTTGACTTTAAGTCTGTTGATATGGTGAATGACATTTATTGATTTTCGGATGTTGAACCAACCTTGCATCCCTGGGATAAAAGCCATTTGATCATGGTGCACTATCTTTTTAATATATTTTTGTATGTGATTTGCTAAAATTTTGTTGAGAATTTTTGCATCGATGTTCATTAGGATATTGGTCTGAAATTTTCTTTCCTTGATGTGTCTCTGTCTAGTTTAGGTATCAGTGTGATATTGGCTTCATAGAATGAGTTTGGGAGGATTCCTTCCTCTTCTATTTTATGGAATACTTTGAGAAGTATTGGAATGAGCTCTTCTTTAAGGGTTTTGTAGAACTCGGCTGAGAACCCATCTGGTCCCAGACTTTTCTTTGTTGGTAGGCTTTTGATGACCTCTTCTATTTCATTGCTTGAAATTGATTTATTTAAGTTGTGTATGTCCTCCTCGTTCAGTTTAGGTAATTCATATGTTTCTAGAAACTTGTTGATGTCTTTAAGGTTTTCTGTTTTGTTGGAGTATAGATTTTCAAAACAGCTTCTAATTATGTTTTGTATTTCACTCGTGTCTGTTGTGATATTTCCTTGTTCATTCCGAATTTTAGTAATTTGAGTTTTCTCCCTCTTTCTCTTTGTTAGTGTGGCTAAGGGTTTATCAATTTTGTTTATTTTTTCAAAGAACCAACTATTTATTTTGTTAATTTTTCCAATAGTTTCTTTTGTCTCAATTTTGTTGATTTTGGCTCTGATTTAACTATTTCCTATCTTCTACTACTTTTGGTGTTGGTCTGCTCTTCTTTTTCTAGGGCTTTGAGCTGTAGCGTTAAGTTGTTTATTTGTTGATTTCTACTTCTTTTGTTGAATGCACCCCATGAAATAAATCTTCCTCTAAGTACTACTTTCATAGTGTCCCAGAGATTTTGATGTGATGTATCTTTGTTCTCGTTTACTTCTAAAAATTTTTTTATTTCCCTCCTGATGTCTTCTGTTATCCATCATCATATAATAGTGTATTATTTCATCCTCCGGTATTGGAGAAGTTTCTGTTTTTTATTCTGTCATTTATTTCTAATTTCAATCCATTATGATCTGATAGAGTACAAGGTAGTATCTCTATCTTCTTGTATTTGCTAACAGTAGCTTTGTGGCATAAGCTATTTTAGAGAAGGATCCATGTGCTGCTGAGAAGGAAGTGTATTCGTTCTTTGTTGGATGGTATATTCTATATAAGTCAGTTAAGTCTAAATTGTTGATTGTGTTATTGAGATTTATGGTTTCTTTATTCAATTTTTGTTTGGACAATCTATCCAGTGGTGAGAGAGGCGTGTTAAATTCACCTAGTATTATTGTGTTGTGGTCTATTTGATTTCTGGAATTGAGAAGGATTTGTTTGACGTACTTGGATGAGCCAATGTTCGGGGCATAGATGTTTATGATTGTTATGTCTTGCTGATTTATGCTTCCCTTAAGCAGTATGTAATGTCCTTCTTTATTCCTTCTGACTAGTTTTGGCTTGAAGTCCACATTATCTGAAATGTGGATGGATACTCCAGTTTTTTTGCTGTGTCTGTGTGCATGGTAAGTTTTTTCCCATCCTTTCACCTTTAGTGTATGGGTATCTCTTTCTATGAGATGAGTCTCTTGCAGGAGTCCTATAAGCCTTTTGTACTTGGTTTTCCATTTCATTCTTCAGGTTTGGGAAATTTTCTGATATTATTTCATTGAATAGATTGTTCATTCCTTTGGTTTGTTTCTCTGTGCCTTCCTCAATCCCAATAATTCTTAAATTTGGCCTTTTCATGATATCCCATAGTTCTCGTAGATTCTGTTCAGGATTTCTTACCATCTTTTCTGTTTGGTCAACTTTGTTTTCAAGATTAAACATTTTTTCTTCAATATCTGAGGTTCTGTCTTCCAGGTGTTCTATCCTATTGGTTATGCTTTCTATGGAGTTTTTAACTTGGTTTATTGTTTCCTTCATGTCAAGGATTTCTGTTTTTTTTTTTTTCAATATCTCTAACTCTTTATTGAAATGATCTCTTGCTTCCCGTATTTGCTCCTTTAACTGTTGATTGGTGTGATCATTTAATGCCTGCATTTGCTCTTTCATCTCCTCCTTCAATGGCTGCATTTCCTCTTTCATCTCCTCGTTTGCTTCCCTGATTGTTTTAATTATGTACATTCTGAACTCCCTTTCTGACATTTCTTCTGCTGTGCTGTCATTGGGTTTTATTGATATAGTATCTAGGTTTGTTTGAGACATTTTCTTCCCTTGTTTTCTCATATTGGTCAGGTGTCAGTGGGACTTTGTGATAATGCAGAATTCTTCTATTGGCTTATATTGTCCCTGTAGATTTCCAGTGTATCACCTTCCTGCCTTCAGTAGCCTGAATCTTGGAGTAACTTGATAATGCAGTGCTTCCAAGGAAAGCTGCCCCTAGTCCTCTACTGGTTCCAGGACTTGGAGCTGGCTCTCTGTGGAAAGGCTCTCACTGGGCGGTCTGCTCCGAGAAGCTAGCCTGGAAAGGTACTTCCTGCTTGAGGGGGCCAGGCTGCGGGCTGCTTGGGTAAGTCCCTGGCTGCCCTGTCCTGGTCCCTGAAGCAACCTGCGGGCAGGAACTCACCACCCTAGTTCAGGGAATTGAAGCTTGGTTCTGTGCAGAAAGGCTCCCACTGGGGGGCCTGCTCCGAGATGCTGGAGAATCTCACCCTGTGGGAGAAGCCCACCACTGAAGTGCGCAGGGCCACCTGGGGAGGACTGTAGCTGCTCTGCCTTACTCTAATAAGCCACCCAAATCCGGGCCTGCCGCCCGGGCAGCACTTCACTGGGTGGGGGAGACTCACCCGAGGCTCTATTTTGGTCCGAGTCTCTCAATGCCTCCCCTTCTTGAATCCTGGGTTCTGGAGCGACTGGAGATGCAGTCACCCTCTAGTCAGCCATCTTGGATCGCCCTGTGGAAAAAGCCTGCGGCTGGGGGGTCTGGGGGGCAGGTCTGCCTGGAGAGGTCTCTGGCTGCCTTGCCCTGGTCCCAGAGGCTGCTTGCGGGCCGAGGTCACCAATGGCTTGGGGACTTGTGGCTGGCTCTGTGTGGAAAGGCTCTCACTGGGCGGTCTGCTCCAAGATGCTAGCCTGGAAAGGAGCTTCCCGCTGGAGGGGTCGGGCTGTGGGCTGCTTGGGTAAGTCCCTGGCTGCCCTGTCCTGGTCCCTGAAGCAACCTGCGAGCAGGAACTCGCTGCCCTGGTTCAGGGACTTGAAGCTTGGTTCTGTGCATAAAGGCTCTCACTAGGGGGCCTGCTCCGAGATGCTGGAGAATCTGGCCCTGTGGGAGGAGCCCACCACCGGAGTGTGCAGGGCCGCCTGGGGAGGACTCTAGCTGCTCTGCCTTACTCTAATAAGCCACCCGGATCCGGGCCTGCCTCCCGGGCAGTGCTTCACCGGGTGGGGGTGACTCACCCCGAGGCTCTATTTTAGTCCGAATCTCTCAATGCCTCCCCTTCTTGAATCCTGGGTTCTGGAGCGACTGGAGATATAGTCACCCTCTAGTCTGCCATCTTGGATCCTCATATTATCTTTCTTCTTTACCCTGTTAATTAATAAATTACATTAATTGATTTTCAAATATTGAACCAGCCTTGCACACCTGGAGTAAATACCACTTGATCATGGTATATGATTATTTTATATATTATTATTAGACTTGATTTTCTAATATTTTGTTGAATATTTTTGCATCTATGTTCATGAGAGATATTGGTCTGTGGTTTTCTCACAATATCTTTGTCTTATTTGGGTTTGAAGGTAATGCTGACTTCATAAAATGAGTTAGAAAGTTTTCTATTCCTATTTTTTGGAAGAAATTGTATATAATTCATTTGACTTCTTTTTTAAAGTTTGATAGAATTCACCAATGAGATTATCTGGGCCTGTTGTTTTCTGTTCTGGATTGATTTAGTTTCTTTAGTGGATATAGACCTATTCTGATTATCTGTCTCCTATGTGAGTTTTTGAAGACTGTCTTTCAAGGATTTGGTCCATTTCATCTGGGTTTGTTTTTAATTGGGTGAAGTATTCCATAGATGTCAATTAGATTTAGTTGCTAGGCAGTGTTGCTGGATTTACCTATGTGCTTCCTGATTTTTTTGCATACTGGATTTATAATAAAGAAATAGCGAAGTATCCAACTATTCTATCAGTTTTTGCCTCTCATATTTTGATGCTTATTGTTATGCATACACATTAAGGATTTTTATGTGATCTTAGAAAATTAACCCCTTTATCATTATCTAATATCCTCTTTATCCTTGATAACTTTCCTTGCTCTGAAATTTATTCTGCCTGAAATGAAATAACTACTTTATTAAATGAAATAACTACTTTAATGACTGATTATTTATTATGATTTAGATTTCTTCCTTCCTTTACTTTTAATCTATATGTCTCTTTATATTTAAAGTGAGTCTCTTATAGACAATATATAACTATGTCTCATTTTTTATCTACTCCGACTGTCTTTCAATTGGTGCATTTATCACTGGTGCTTGAAGAGATAAGTGACATAGTTGGATTAGTAGCTACCAGTTTGTTACTGCTTTCTACTCATTGCTTTTGTTCTTTGTTCTTTGTTCTTCCATTCTTTTCCTACTTTTTGAGGTTTTAATTCAGCATTTTCTAATGACTTAATTTTTTCTACTCTGTCAGCATGATTGATAAATCATACATCTTGCTTTTGTCAGTGATTACCCTTCAGTTGACAATACATATTTACAGCTAATCCAAGTCCACTTTCCAACAACACTTCCCTGGTAGTGCAAGCACCCTCCAACAGAGTATTCCCAATTCTTCCCTCTGGTCCCTCTTGTCATTTATTCCATTTGTCTGGAAACTATAATCATTGAATATGTTTTTGCTGTTATTACTTAGGACAAACTGTAATCTGTTTTATCAGTTAAGAATAGGAAAAGCAAAAGACATTATTTTACCTTCATTTATCCTTTCTCTAATGCTCCTTTCTTTTCTTAAAATTTGTTCAATTAGTTGTACATGAGAGCAGAATGCATTTTGATTCATTGTACAAGCGTGGAGCACAACTCTTCATTTCTCTAGTTGTACATGATGTAGAGTCATACCATTCATGCAATCATATAAGTTAATGATGTCAATCTGATTCCACCATCTTTCCCACTCTACTGCCCCTCCCCTCCCCTCATTCCCCTCTGCCCAATCTAAAGTTCCTCCATTCTTCCCTTGTCCCCACCCCGTTATGGATCAGCATCCATATATCAGAGAAAACACTTGTCCTTTGGTTTTCTGGGCTTGACTTATTTCGCTTTAGTATGTTATTCTCCAACTCCATCCATCTACCTGCAAATACCATTATTTTGTTCTCCTTTAAAGCTGAGTAATATTCCATTGTGTGTGTGTGTGTGTGTGTGTGTGTGTGTGTGTGTGTATATTTCACAGTATAGCCTCTAGGTTGGTTCCACAATCTAGCTATTGTGAATTGAGCTGCTATAAACATTGATGTGGCTGCATCACTGTAGTATGCTGACTTTAAGTCCTTTGGGTATAGGCCAAGGAGTGGAATAGCTGGGTCAAATGGTGGTTCCATTCCAAATTTTCTAAGTAATCTCCACACTGCTTTCCAGAGGGACTGCACCAATTTGCAACCCTACCAGCAATGTATGACTGTAACTTTTCCCCACATCCTCACCAATACCTATTATTGCTTGCATTCTTGGTAATAGCCATTCAAATTGGGGTGAGATGAAATCTAAGGGTAGTTTTGATTTGCATATTTCTAAATACTAGAGATGTTGAACATTTTGTCATGTTATGTTCAACATTTATTGCTTCAAATATATCTTCTGTTTCTTCAGTCTACTTGATTGTGTGTGTGTGTGTGTGTGCATGCGCGCGCACGTGTGCATAGAGGTAGGTAGCACCTTGACACTTTTCTCCATTTCTTCTATGAAAGTAAATTGTTGCAGTCAGTGGCAGTCAGTTTCATCACTTTGAATTTCCATTTTATTTAGGTTTTAAAATGTACTTGAATAGAAGGAAGTAGTTGTGATTCTAAAAAAAAAAAATCTGCATATCAAGAGTTATTTTCCTATTACTCAGGAGGTCTTTGACTTACAAGTATGTAGGCAGATTCACCTTTTGTGCTGCCTGACGTGAGTTGTAATTATAGAGTATTTAGGTGATAAAAGAGTTGGTTCTGATGAGTGGTAGGTAAAATAGCAGAAGAACCCTTTGAGGGATCTGGTAAGTCACAAGAGTCAAGGCAACAAAGGGGAAACTATTCCAAGGAGAGAAAGAAGAAGAACTCTGGGAATCAGTAAAGAAGTGACAGAAAGCCTAAAAGGCATAGAAAGTGGGGAAAGGCAACTCCAAGTAACATACAAAGCAATTTGCAACCTCAACCCTGACTCCCCCACTGAGAGAGGTGAACCCAATGCTGCAAGTACAAGGTAAAATGCTTTGTTTTTTGAAATATGTATATATATATATATTGTTTTTTGAAATATGTATATATATATATTCATAGAGATTGTCTTGTGATACTTAGTATTAAAAACTGAATCTTGTTTAATAATTTTTTGCTCAAATTCTACTTTGTCTGATGCCAAGGATACAGCCCTACTTCTTTGTTACTTCTGATTGTCTAGTATAATTTCACCCTATCCCTTAATGTTCAGCCATTCAGAATTACTTGGTTTCAGGCATGTTTCTTCTATGCAGCACACAGTTGGATTTTGTTTTATGAGCCAGTTTTCCAATCTTTGTATATCAATAAGCAAATCATTCACATTCTTGTTCATCAAAATGACTGACATGCCTCGTTCCAATGCTATCATATAATTATGTCAGCATCACTGTGTGTATTGTGGTATAATTACTGTGTGCATTTGTTTATTAAAATTGCCATAACAAATCATCACAAACTGGGTATTTAAGAACAGACACTCCCTCCATCACAGTTCTGGAGGCTAGAAGTACAAAGTCAAGGCACTGGCAGGGCCGTGTTTCCTTGGGAAGGCTCTAGAGAAGACTCTTGCCTTCCCCTCTGTACCTTCTAGTGTCTGCCATCCGTCTTTGGCATTTCTCAGCTAGCGTCTGCACCACTGTTATTTCCACCAGTCTTCAAATGGTTGATTCCTCTCTGCTTCCAAATTCCTCTCTTCTTTTAAGAACACGGGTCAATACTAATTAAAACAAATTAAAAAATAAAAAAAAAGAATACCAGTCATCGAAGTAGGTTCCACTGCAATCCAATAACAACCTCACCTTAACTTGATTACTTCCACGAAGACTGTATTTTTGAAATAAGGCCACCTTCACAGCTCCTTAGTAGATGTGAATTTTGGGGAGACATTATTCAATCCACTAGATAGTTTCTTTATATAGTATGTCATCTTTGGTATTTTTAAATATACTGTCTTTGATATTTAAGATTTTTTTACTGTTTCTATTTTTTAGATACACATGACTGTAGAGTAGATTTTGACATATATACATGGAGTACATACATACATACCTGGAGTATAAAGATGTTTATATTTTTGTTCCGAGGCTAGCATAGTATTGTTCCTTTGTAGAATCCTTAGTTCTCTGCTTTTCCTTATTTAAACTTTTACTGTTTTAAAAGTTCTGGTTCGTCAGTATTTGCGTGTGGTGAAACAAATGTAAAGTAGCATTTGCCACTTTAGCCTTTTGCTAGTGGACAGTTCAGTGACAGGTATATTGACATAGTTGAGCAACCAACTCCATTTTTAATAAAGTTTCTGTAGTCATCTCTGCAGATTCCTAGGATGGGTTCGTGAGCACAGCATTCCCTATACTTGTTTAAAACAAGTTTTTTTCTATTGCCTTGATACTTGAAGGACAGATTGTCTGCCTATAAAATATTTATCTCATACATATTCTTTTCCCTAAAACTCATTTAATCTTTTTGTCAGAAGTCTTGAGGTCAAATGTTTTTACTAGGTATATGTTGCAATTGGTCATTCTGTTCCAATTGTTCCAGGCAGAGGACAGATCCTTTTATATATGTAGATTTCAGTTTTCTCTTATGTCTAGAAATTTTTCTTGGATCATTATAGCTCTGTTCCACGTGTTTTTGTGTGTTATCTTTTGGTTCCTTCAAACATGCATATGTAGGGGGGATTGTTTGTTTATTCTTTGTCATTTTTCCATTGTTTTGCCTAACTTCCATTTCATTTTATATCTCCATGAAGATGAGATTTTAGAGCGAGAAAAGCATGGTTGATCACTTGAATCTAAATTTGAAATCATCTTCATTAGATTGCTTGCCCACTGATACAAACTATGCTTTTGGTTTGTTGTATTTGTCTTTGGAACTTTGATCAAAAGTTGTCCATTTGATGGAAAAATAAACCATCTGTGAAAATTAAGTCCCCTTAAATGTAATGAACCCAGTCTGGTCTCTGAAAAGTCAGAAGATCTGAAGTTATTCGTGAACCTGACTTACTATATGATTTACTTGACTTTGATTGACTTTGCTGCCACTTTGGTAATGGGGAAATATTATTCTACCCAGAAAAGGTAATCCAGGACAGAAAGAAATCCCTCAAGGCTGGAATGAAGCAGGATAACACTCAAAAGAAAAAGTACCAGGATTTCCTGGATATGATCCTTTCTGCCCAGGTAAATCTTCCAAAAATCTTAGTCTAATTGATCAGCCAGTTACCTATGTGCGTAGGTGGGTAAGAAGGGACAAGAGTGGGAGAAAAAGCAAAGCTGATCCAATAAATTTAACAGTACTTTGAATTGAGAGGTTGGCCCCATGTGGTCTCTGCAACTGCAGATAGAATTCTGCACCTCTGTCTAGTGAAGACTAAATTACATATCTGACAGGATTTGGGATTATACAGATACATATTTAGGGAATCAAAGGAAAACAGGTCACATGAGTAAGCATGTAAAATGAGGAGTCAGCACTGGAAAATTTGAATAGATCTGGGAGTCTGAAGAGAATTCCTTGGGCCTGATGAGTGGGAGTGCACTTTGCAAAATTGGCTTTTCTTATCTAACATTGGTTCTCGTTTAGGCTCTGAGCAAAGTGTGACTCATAGAATATATTTATTGAACAGAATGAAAATCAAAACTCTTTTTTGAAACTCTAAGTTTTCCCCTAAAGTCATTACTTTAAATTGGGTCTCCAAATACTGTTCATTATAGGCTGAAAATGAAGATAGCTTCTCCCATGCTGACCTGTGGTCGGAGGTGAACACATTCATGTTGACTGGGCATGACACCTCGGCCGTGAGCCTCTCCTGGCTCCTCTACTGCCTGGCTCTGAACCCTGAGCATCAAGAGAGATGTCGTGAGGAGATCAGGAGCATCGTCGGGGATGGGTCTTCCATCTCCTGGTAAAATCTACCTTCCTAAACATTTCATTCTAGTTTTCCTTCTAGGATTTTGCTTTATTTTTTGCCCTGGTTCCTTAATGATCACAGTGACTCAAAATTTGTGCATGTGGAAGCAGAAGAGGTAGGCTGTTTCTCTGTTCTTTTTCAAGAAAGCCCCAAGTTAGTATCTTGTCTTTTGCAAAAGCTACTTTGTTCAGAAATTGTTGTCACTGTTTTTCTACTCAGTGGTGTATAAAATGCCCCATTTCTTTCTTTCTCCCAAGCACATTGGAAATGGGGACTTGACCTGGGGCCAGCACTTAGAGTTTGAATGGTAGGGCCCAAGTGGGGCTCCTCTTCTAAGAGAGCTGAATGAACAGCTGCATCACTTAAGGCTCATTGTGGACACTCTAAACCATTCTCCTGTCACCAGTTTCATTCCTCAGGGTGGACTTTGGACTTTGAACATGGTATTAAATGGGATGATTTGATGTGGGTTCTGCCCTAAATGAGCTCACAGTCTAATGTGGACACAAACCTCTATAGAGCAAATTGAAGTATAACATGATAAGGACGATGATATAGATATGTGGTAGCCACCAGATAGATTTAGGAGACAGGCACCTACTCTAGTATGGGGGCTCAAAGCGATCTCCTTAGAATGAGTAGGAGTTAGCCAGGTGGAAAATTTCAACTCTACTCTGCTAGGCTTTTAGCACGTCTTGCTATTAATAAAGTCTAGCTTTTGCTCCTCAAATATGCTGTTTGCAAAGAAAAAACATGTTTCTGACATAAATCACACTCTTCATCCTACCTGGTCAAAGGGGCAGAAAGACAGAAATTCTAAGGATCATTGAGCCACATGACAAGGAAAAAAAACATCATATTTCATATGAGAAGGTCAGCTCAAATGAAATATTTGTAAAGCAAAATTTGAAGTTATAAAGGTGTAGTAGATGGGCTGGGGTTGTGGCTCAGTGGTAGAGGATTTGCCTAGCATGAGTGAGGCACTGGGTTCAATTCTCAGCACCACATATAAATAAATAAGTAAATAAATGTCCATCAACAACTTAAAAAGTATTTTTTAAAAAGCATAGTAGAGGGGGTGGGGTTTTAGCCCAGTGCTAAGAATGCTTGCCTAGCACAAGTGAGGCACTGAGTTTGATCCTCAGCACCATATATAAATAAATAAATAAAGGTATTGTGTCCATCTACAACTAAAAATATTTTTTTTAAAAGTATAGTGGAGATATCACTTTGTAAGGAATAATAATGATTTCCTACCACAGATTAAAGGCTTAATTTATATAGCATAAAATACAAAGTTGGGCAATTGTTTTCATTTTTAACTGATATACACACATACACGTGTGTGTATGTATATGATATGCATCATGATGTTTCGATGCTTGTATACATTGTGGGGGTAACCAAATCAATCAATGGAGAGATCCATTAACTTACATACTTATTTTTTGTCATGAGAACATTTCAAACCTGCCCTCTTAACAGTTTTCAAGCATACAACAAATTACATGTTGTACTTGCAATGTTACAATAGAATTGCATGATGTGCAATATATCTCCTGATTTTTTTTCTCCTATCTAACTGAAATTTTGTATCCTTTGACTAATATCTCCTAGTCCTTACACCCCAATAAGCACCATTCTACTCTCTGCTTCTATGAATTCAACTTCTTTAGATTCCTCATGAAATTGAGATCATGTGGTCTTTGTCATTCTGTGCCTGCTTTATTTCACTTAGCATAATGTCCTCCAAGTTTTTTCCATGTTTTTGCAAATGATAGGTTTTACTTCTTTTTAAAAGCTAAATGGTATCCTATTGTGTATATATGCCACATTTTCTTTATCCATTCATCTGATGATGGACACTTAGGTTGATTCCCTGTCTGGGCTACCGTGAATAATACTGCAATGACGATGGGAATGCAAATGTCTCTTTGACATACTGACTTTGTTTCTTTTTGATATATATCTAGAAATGATATTACTGGATCACATGATAATTCTGTTTGGAATTTTAATGGAACTTTCATAGTTTCCTATATGCTGCATTAATTTACATCGCTACCAATAGTGTACAAAGTTTCCCTTTTCTCCACATCCCCACCACTGTTTATCTTTCTTTTTTATTTTATGATAACCACTCTAACATGTGTTAGGTGATATCTCATTGTGGTTTTAATTTGCATTTCTCTAATGATTAGTAATGTTGAACATTTTTTTCATATGCCTGTGGCCATTTTTATGTCTTTGAGAAATAGTATATTCAGGTTTTTTTCCCCTTTTTAAAATTGGATTATTTGTTTTCTTCATACTGAATTATGTCACTTATTATACATTTTGGATATTATTCCCTTATCATATATATGGTTTGCCAATATTTTCTCCCATTTTTTAGACTGCTCCCTCACTTTGTCGATTGTTTCCTTTGTTATGCATAAGCTTTTTGGTTGATGCAAACTCGTTTTATTCTTCTGCATGTGTGTGTTCCGTTTTCTCAACACCATTTCTGCTCTTTCTCCATCGTGTGTTCTTGGCATTTTTGCTGAAGAATAGTTGTCCATAAGTGTGTGGCTATATTTCTGGACTCTTTAACCTGTTCCATTGATTTTTGAGAAGGTGCCATGCTGTTTTGATTAGCAAGCTTTGTGGTGATCATCAGATCAGGTGGTACCTCTCACAAAGGCACTTTGTCTGTGGATGGCTGTGGAATTACTGCTGCTGGGGGATCCAAGTGGGGAACTTCCTATTCTCCCATCCTGCTAAGTAATCATTCTTTTTTCATTAATTGATTTGGTAACACTGAATACAACTTCCCAACATGCCTTAGATATTTTAGCCTTCACTAGGGTAAATGCCTACATAACTCAAATATCGACCTTTCTCATTCTTGTTTGGTTTAAATGTGAAAAGAGTAACCAACTCTCTGCTGGGTAAGAAAACAAAGTCCAGATGATCTGTTAACTATCATTTATTTTAAAGAGAGAAAGGGCAAAAATATTACAGAGAACAAAATATCTTTTTTAATATCACATGTATTTATAGTTATAGTTAATGACATTGGAATGTATATTCTGAGAATCTACAATTCCTCTAGATAGGTAATAAAATCATTCTGCAGAAAGCAATTTCTGGGAAATCTGGAAAGTTGTCCAACTTCTCCATTTGGCTCCTTGTCAGACCATTTCTATGTTGGGTTAAAATTCTTTCTGAGCCTTCTTTTTGCACCATGATGGAGGTGGGCAAAATTTTTTTTCTTAATTATGCAAAGTGCCAGGGCAAGAAGAATTACTCTTTTTTATTATTATCATAAGCTTAAGGAAGGAGTTCAAAACTAAAATTTCTCATTACCAAATGACCAAATCCTGCATTCACAGTAAGTAATAAGAAAAGCAAATACAAATACAATAAGCAAGTAGACTAAATATATGCAGTTATTATTTTTGAAACCAACTAACTAGAATGCAAATTAAAAATACAATTTTATTCTTTTACTGACACTTCAAACCTACTCCTCCATGGAGCAAGTTCTTTTCATCTCCAGGACAAAATCCTGAGATCTCATAAAGATCTCATCCATTTAAATCACAAAAGTAGTCTCAATGGCCATGAGTAAACTGTCCAGCCCAGTATGATAGTGAAGCCTTCAAATACTCATCCCCTTGGAGCATCTCCCTCCATCCCAGCTTGTACTTCTTTGGGCCTGGAAGCCAGCAGAGGGTGAGGACTTTACTGTTGACTTGTTATTATTGACCAGTTCTCCCCTACCCAGGAGCTGCTCCTTCTGACTCTTCCAGGAACGACTGGGGCTGGGGAGGAGATAAGGAAAAAAGGTCTGTAACTACTGTGATTCTGCTCATGGGGTTTGGTGGATATTCAGGGCTTCCCTTTCTCTCACATCTGTGGGTCTCTTGGAGACTCCTTGATTCCCAGGGCAAGGAATTCCGGTCCTGAGAAGAGCCTATCTTCAGCTGATTCTGGAGCACTCCCTTCCTCTGGTCTGGTCGATAGGACACATTTGCACAATTTCTGCTGTGCAGCTGCTCTCCCCTGCCTCTCTGTCCATTCTGAGCCTCGCCTATGAGTCCTGTGCTCCCCAGACTCCAGGGAGCATGTGTCAGATCACCTAAGTTGCCCTCGTGAAGCTTCCCTTTGTTTGTTTAAGATGGGGGAGCACCCTCTCCCATTCTCCCTGGCACTCCAGCATTCCAACAATTCTCTTTAAGGGATGTTTTTTCTCTCTTAAACTTCTCTAGTCTTTTCTTCTCAATCCTTAGCTATTCCTTATACATTCTTGCCAGGAGTAAGAAGAATTACTTTTTTTTTTTTTTTTTTTTCACCCTAAGCTTAAGGAAAAAGTTCAAAACTAAAACTAAAATTTCACATTACCAAATGGCCAATATGATAAGCGAAGGGTTGCAAATTTGTTTTTCAGAAATCTCCTTGGTGAGCCTCTGGCTGTTTGCTGAATACCTCACTGTTTAATGAGGATCTGTGGCACCTTTTTGGTTCCTCCACCTCTGAGACCTCACCTGATCCTGAGGCAGAAAGAGCCCCATTTCAACAATCTAATACATAAACCCATGACAAAATAGCTTTCACCTGAGAGTGATGTTTATTAGGAACAAACAACAAATAGGAAAAAAATCAGTATTTACAGATATGAAGTCTGAGTCCCTTCCCTCCCTCCCTCGTCCTCACAGGGACCAGCTGAGTGAGATGTCATACACCACAATGTGCATCATGGAGATGTTCCGATTGATTCCTCCAGTCCCGTCCATTTCCAGAGAACTCAGCAAGCCCCTTACCTTCCCAGATGGACGCTCCTTGCCTGCAGGTCTTTGTATTCTTTTCCTAAGCAGTTCCTAGAGACCATGGAATCTTGGGGACCACAGTGACAATGATTGGCGGGTTTCTACCCTAAGGGCCTCTGATTTATGGTTAGGCACCTATTAATAGCTCAGAGGATAATTCCTGATCCATGTCAGTTTCAGTGACTTTCCCAAGACACATAGCCAGTTGCTGCAAAGCTAAGCTGATAACACACTTCCAGAATCCAGCCCAGGGTTTCTCCCATTGTAAGACAATGTTTCTAAGATAATCTTTGCTAGGCTGAGTTTGAGACTCAGATGAGACTTTATGGGAGATGGGCATCATTATGTTATTGTGGGAGACTCAGAGGAATTTTTTCTTTTGTCTCATCATCATAACATCACCCTAAGTTTGCCACACTTAATAATATACATAGGGCCTTCCAACATTATCTCATTTTCACTCCCTGGAATGTGATCTTAACAGACACTTGTACAGTGTTTTACAGTTTTTTAAATACTTTAAAATACTTTTGAGGTTACCAATAACCCATTGGGGGAATCCCAATGTGCAGATGAAGTTAACTGACATGAGCAAAGCTAAAACTCATGCAGAGGCCCTGAACTTCAAACTTACAGGCTTCTGGACAAGGTATATTAGAAGCAGCAGAATCACATGGGACACTCACTGTCTGCTTTACTACCTCACTAACTCTGCCTTAGGAAGCTAGTTAATAGGGTTGCTTGTGGCAAATACCTACAACCTGTCCTACAACTTTGTTGACAGATCCAGAATTAGTTTACCAAATTAATTCTGATAACAAAATAAGTCTCAAGTTCTCTCTCCTTTGTCTTTCTTTTTTATCCCCAAAGTACATGAATATTTGACAAAATTCCCCATTTCCCATGTCTGAATGCTGTCAACAACAATTGGCCACTGGATCTGCATGACACTATAGTTCTGCTCTTAATATATTCAAGTTGCCTCTAGTGAGTGCTTTATATTCCCTTTACAGATATTTAAGTAATTTCCAATTGTGGAGAAAACATAAGCACAGTTTAGTACTTTGATATGATACCAAGATCTCCTTAGGATAAAATCGTTAAGTAAATCATTGCCCTTGAAAATGAGCGTATGAATCCAAGTCTCACCTTTCCCTGTGTCCCTCCCCAGTGGCATCAGCTCTGCCAGGAGCTAGCTCTTTCCTTCCAGAAGAAAAGTCTTGCAGAGGAGCAGTAAAACAGTAGTCCAGTCTGTTCTTTCTTCTGCATTCTCCTTTATTTCCCTCCTGCCTCAGGAATGACCGTGGTCCTCAGTATTTGGGGTCTTCACCACAACCCTGCTGTCTGGAAAAGCCCAAAGGTATGACTTTCTTCCACAGACATACTTCAGAGAACAAATGCGACACATTTTACTTTTGGCTAGTTAAGCATGGAAGTGGCTATACAGTTAGAGCAAATAGCTAAAAGTGATAAAAAAAAAAAAAATAGACATGAAACTCCAAAATGAATAAACTTGACCACTAATGGGAACATACCCTCTTTCCCCATTCTTGCTTTAACTTTTCTTTGAATGAACAGATTGACATAATGCCACACAATCTGCTCTAGATTGCTACAATTTCTATTTCAGCCATTTACCTATAAAGTTCTACCAAGCATTTACCTAGATATCTGCAAGACTGAGAACTGGCATTAGAATAGTTCAGGCAACTCAGCCTCTCTTTTGCAGGATGGAACAATAGGGATCCTAGCAAAAAATCAATGACACACTCAAGTTGGGTGATTTGAGTGTGTCGTAAGGAACTATTATGAGGATGTGGGCAAGGTTTAGGGAAAGCAAATTAGAACAGACATCTGCCAGAAGTGTCTATCTCTTCTAGGCCTGATGAGACCCAGGAGGGAGGGTTACAGAACCTGGAGAGAATGAACTCCAGGGGGAAAGGCCACCAGACAGGAGCTGTGGTAGAGATACAGCCAGCCTGAGACAGCAGCAGAGAGGAGCCCGGGAGTAAATACTGGGAGCTCTAACCTTCCACTCTCCAGAGCCCTTTTCAGTACCTTTTATTGTCTAAACCCAATGGGTAACCACATGTGTCAGCTTCCTGGAGCCCAGAATAGACTGGGAGATAGAGAGAGGGGATCTGGACAGGCAAAGAGGAGATGAGTAGCAGCAGCACTGAGTTCCTTGATTCAATATTTTTGAAACTCAAGTACTCAAGTACTCAAGTACCATTGCCATCTTTGCATATGCCACTAGGGTTTCAGCACTAATCTGGTCTACCTGTCCTGGTAATAATTATCTATGGAATTATTTGGCCTTGACCTCTACATGGGTACGCTCTCACTTCCAAAGTGGAAATAATGCCACTTGTCGTATCTTTGCTTCCCCCTTATTCTGAAGAGCAGACAAGTCAATTGGGAGCCAAAGTCTGCAGATCCAGAGGTGTAGCAGCTGCTAGCCTACACTGAGCTACTGAGCCCCTGAAATGTGGCTAGTCAGGATTGAGATATGTATTTTAAAGACACAGTACCAAAAAAATGAAATATTTCCTTAATAATTATTTATATTGATTATATGTTGGAACAATGAAATTTTTTGGTTAAATAAATTCTACTATAAGGAGTAATTTCATCTTTTTAAAAGGTGTCTACCAAGACATTTTAAATTGCACATGTGGTTTTCATTGTTTCTGTTGAGCCCTAAGTAGTAGCTTTAAGAAATGTGTTAATATTGTTTTGGGGATGGTGGTGGGGTTGTCTTCTTATTGCAGATCTTTGACCCACTGAGATTTACCAAGGAGAATTCTGATCAGAGACACCCTTATGCCTTCTTACCATTCTCATCTGGACCAAGGTGAGGACAACATGAAGTTGCTGAAAATACACAAAAATGTTCAGTTAGGAATCACTTACTTCCTTTAGACCCTCAGCTCTATATTCTTCCGTGGAACCTCATTGTCACATGAGGCAGATCTTGGTTTTTACCTCTAAAAGGATCAATTAGTTTCACAAAGGATAACACCATTATCTTCATCTTATGTAGCCATGCCTCAGAAAGACATTATAAGATATAAGTTGTTGCTCCTGGGCTCAATGTAGTCCATCATCAACGCAGGAAAAACAGTTCTCTAGGTAATTCCAACCACCATCTTATTTAGGGCGGACATCATGTTGGAGCCTCCCATCCACCTTCTTATAGGGAACAACATGGGGCCAAAGTCCAAAAGTTTCAGTGGCATTTAGCCTGAAAATGTGACTTTACTCTGAACTTTAGACTTGTTATTCTAGAAATTTATTAAAGAGTCAGAAGGAACATCATTCCTCCAAGCATCACTTTCTCTTCCTCTGTGTCTTCAGGAACTGTATCGGGCAGCAGTTTGCCATGCTGGAGTTACAGGTGGCCATTGCCTTGATTCTGCTCCGCTTCAAAGTGACTCCAGACCTTACCAGACCTCCTGCCTTCTCAGACCACATTATCCTCAAACCCAAGCATGGAATCCATTTGCACCTGAAGAAATTCCCCATGTGTTAGATCCACAATATAATGACTATATATACTTTGTTTCATTTCAGGTAATGCCTAATACTGTTTTTTGTTTGTTTATTTGATTCCAATTATCACTAATGCTATATATCAAGCACTTTGCTAAGTGACTTCCAAACATTTTCTGTTGTTTTAAAAAATTTTTTTAGAATTACATGATAGGGGAATATATAAATGTTTGTTGTAAAAAAAATTTAACATTAGAAAAGCTTGTAGAATAAATTAAAAATTCCACTTTATCTAACTCATACTGCATGCCATGACCAATCCTACTACCTTTTAAAAACAGAATAACTTGGTGTGTATTCTTTCATATTTTCCCTATACATTTCATATATATATACCTCTAGGAATGTATTCTTATAAATGGGTTCATATCAATATTGTTCTTGCCTTTTTCACTTAATAAAAGTCCATCTCACTCCAAGGATTTATGGTTTTCTGTAATATGAATGTCCTATTACTTATTTAACTATTTTTCTTATTATTAGATATATAAGTTATTTGTAATTCTTAAAATGTGCCCATTGGCCATTTATGTGTATCTTTGATTTGTTCTCTGTGATTTTTCTGTATAGCATCTATGTTTTCCTATGATGTTGTATTTTCCTTATTGATTCATATATGTTCTTTATATATTGTGGATAATAATCCTTCACTATAATTTTTCTATTCCTTTATTTTAAACCATATTTATAATGTCTTTTGCCATGCAAAACTTTTTCATTTTCATGACCTAAGACATATACAAACTTTTCTTGAATAAGAATGCCTTCATTTTGAATATTACAAAAATATTCTACATATTTTTCTGATGCTAATATTCTTATAGGGCCTGAATGGGGAATTTCTTAGCAATCTCCAGATTCATCACTCATTGAAGCCTTATCAGAAATCTAGACTTATTTTTAAGTGTAGGAGGAGCCCTTTAAAGGTCTTTCACCAGAGGAGGGACTTGAGGTTAGAAAAGTTTGCATCTGTTACTTGGAGAACGTGTTGATTAGAGGAACAAGAGTGGAAACAATAGTAGAAAGGTATTACAATAGTACAGGTAAGAGATGATGGTGCTGACAAGGATGGTAGCAGTGGAGTTGAAGGTAAATGGATGTGAGAAGTATTTTGATGGCATTTGGTAGAGTAGATAGAACTTGTTAATTGTTTGGAAGTAGAGGATGAGTGAAGGGGGAGAATCCAAGATTTGTGAAACCTTGGTCGCAAAACCATCACATCCAATCGTAGAAACACTTTTGATAACACTTGTGATCCATCTACTCTCCCAGATGTCCATCAGTGCTTTGCCTTGCTGACATTTTGAATATGGGGAAATCCTGCAGTGAAGGATATCAGACCTGAGGGCTATAATAAGAACAGAAGTTTAGTGTGAGGAGAGAGGTGACTTGTGGAGTCAAGAATTCCCTTAGCCAAATAGAAAATCCGCCATCCAGGATTTAATGAAATCCAAATACTGCCAAAGATGTGTGAGGGTATAGAAAGAATTTAGCCCTCAAATATAGAGATTCCAAGTGCCTCCTATGAAAATGTCAGGTTCACGTAACTCTGACATAGTTCCTCCTTTCTTTTTGTCTACTCTATATTCATTTGCATGATTGTGAAAGACCACCAACTACCAAGCTCACTGATTTAACCCGTGATCTATGGGCAGTGCTTCAGTACTGTTAAGGTTTGGATGTGAGGTGTCCCCCAAAAGCTCATGTATGAGACAATGCAAGAAGGTTCAGAGGAGAAATGATTGGGTTGTGAGAGCTTTAACTCCATCAGTGAATTAATTTCCCCATAGGAATTAACTGAGTGGTAACTGAAGTGGTAGGGTGTAGCTGAAGAAGGTGGGAATTGGGGACATGGCTTTGGGGTATATATTTGGTATTGAGAGAGCGGAGTCTCTCTCTCTCTCTCTCTCTCTCTCTCTCTCTCTCTCTCTCTCTCTCTCTCTCTCTCTCTCTCTCTGTGCTTCCTGACCACCATGTGAGCTGCTTCCCTCTGCCACACTCTTCCATCATGAGATTCTGCCTCACCTCAGGCCCCAAGGAGTGGAGCCAGTCTTCCACCAACTAAAACCTTTGAAACCATGAGTCCTTAAATATGCCTTTTCTCCTCTACAGACATTCTGGACAAGGTCTTTTAGTCACAACAGTAGCGTTTCTTTTTCTATTTTAAGGGCCCTTCTCAATCCCTTCTTCAGTGGCAGGTTAGTTGTGGCAGAGATGATTCATCAACATTCCTTCCGCATTCTTTGTTGACGCCTACAGAAATGGAAAGCTTAGCTGAACACATAGCTGCCAGCTATAGACCATATTATCTAATCTCATTTTCAATGAGATATGTGATGAGACTAGATTTGGGGCAGAGCTGTAAGTAGAAGTGATATGCACAACTCCAGCTAATATCTTCAAAATAAAAGGTATATGATCTCCCTATCCCCCTTCATTCTCTTCCTACTTTATTGAAGGCAGATGTGGTGACAGGAGCTAGAATCACTAGCTTAGACCATTAACTGAAAACTTCATGTTGAAGATGCAGAACTAGATAGAAGGAGCCTGAGGACCACATGACCTTGTAGAACAAACCACCTTCCTGGCTCTGGACCACCCACCTCCTTAAGACCCTACAATATTATCTGTCTCCATACCAGCTCATTCCTGGGCCAACAAATGTCTGGGTTTATTTTCTTCCCAAATATGAAGACATGCACTTCCTCCTCAAGGATGATAGAAAATATCTAGCTAGCTAAAGGACCAATATCTCTAAATGATGCACATTTCTCTTCATCAGGACTAGATGTGACTCTTTGTGTTCCTGGTGTCTATGAACTAAAATATAAGGTATCTTCACCCTTTGCCCAATATACATCATGAAGCAGAGTCAGGGAAACTGCAGTGAAAACTCCCAACCCTATCCCATAAGACTATGTTTCCCAGATGCTCTTGCTTTTAAGCATGACTGTATGACCAAGTTTGGGCCAATGTACATGAATAAATTTGATGTGTGCAACCAAGCTGCTTATCCTTGATTTCTTCTCCTTTTCTGTCTTAGTCTGTTTTCTACTTCCATAACTGACTATCACAAACTGAGTAACTTATAAAGAATTTTTTTTATTGTAAACAAATGGGATACATGTTTTTTCTCTGTTTGTACATAGCATAAAGGCATACCATTTGTGTAATCATAAATTTACATAGGGTAATGTTGTTTGATTCATTCTGTTATTTTATTTCTTATCATCCTGAAGATGGAAAGCCTAAGGTCAGGGGTGGCATCTGATGAGGGACTTCTTTTTTATAGCAATCTTGCAGAGTCCTAAGGAAGCACAGAGCATCACATGGTAGAGCAGGCTTGATAGCTTGGATCTTTCTTCCTTTTCTGAAAAAAAGTCTCTCAAAATGTCTCACCTCCAAATATCCTGATGATTTGGGTGATTAATTTTCCAATACACACATTCTGAAGAACACCCCAAACCATAGCACCTTCCCAAGGGCTGGCAAGACAAAACCTGTCTTGACTTAGAAGTGAGATTTTAGGGGATGGTAGACAGACATGAAAGGATGGTAGAGTCCTGAATAACTTCATGGAGCATAACTTTGTGATGGGCTGACAGATCTGACTCCATGAGGATGTTATAGGCCAGACTCTAAGGGAAATGACTAAACAGACTCCATTTTGCTCTGAGACTCCATGTTATGTAGGAAATAAGCTTCTCCCATGGGAACACCCCGCCTCTGTGCCCATCATCAGTTACTTGGTGTGACATGTTTAATAATATACAATGGCAACTCCTATGTAGTAAAAATTGCTCTCTTTTGACCTCTATTGCTCTTAACCAATGTACCATGTAAACGGTAATTGTGTGGATGTTAGCAACCATTCTTTAGTTTGTACTTAGGTAAGGGTCATTTTGACTCACTTCTCCCTCTGTTGATGATCTCATGATGTTAGTTTGTAATTTTGAATCATAGTAAGAGACACTTATGATTGATGTGATTTTTGGTATAAGAACCCCCACAACCCTGTGGTCAGGGCTGTTCTCCTAATAGCCATTTTTGGGGGGCATCGTGTGAGACAGTCAGCTGGCTGGCTTAATAAAGACTCTCAAATTTGGACTTCTCAGTGGTGATCAGTCTGTTCTTAAGTTGCGCCCCATAACAACTTCCCCACCAGCCTGGATTGTCCAGATTATTGATGATGTAAGACATAATCAATCATCTTTCTAAGCTCTGTTTTGGTCAGTTACCAGTTGACCTTCACTAAATTAATATATTCCTCCAATACTAAAAGAAAGAAAGAAAAAAGAATACGTCTTTTTTTTTTTTTTTTTTTTTCCACTCAGAACTAGTTTTTCAATTATTGTAGGTTAAGTTGTAGCCCCAAAGGTGTGGCCAGGTCATAGCCCCAGAATAAGCACAAGTGACTTGGAAAAAGGGTCTTTGCGGGTGTGGTCATGCATCATCCTGGATTCCCATTACAGATATCCTAAAGAAGAGAGAACACAGACAAAGAAGAGGAAGACAGGGGAGACCACAACTCATAAAGACCAAGGGCTGCAGCAGTACCCGAGAACAGAGGAAAGGAGTAGATTCTCCCCTCAGCGCTCCGGAAAGAGCCAACCAAGTTGACACCTTCACTTTGGACTTGTGGCTTCTGAACTGTGAGAACAAATTTCTGTGACTTTAGGCTCCCGCAGATGATACTCATTTGCTTAAGAAGCCCCAGAACACACTGATGCACCAATCATCATAGTAAGCATTCTCCCACAAGCCGGCTTGGTTGAGGTGACAGGCCCCAGCAGGACACCAAGACCCCAGGCCTCCAACCCCTGCGCATCACCTGGCCCTTGCCTCCTGCCCCTGAGGGAACCAATGCCTACTCTGGGCACCTCAGAGTAGTAGCCACTTGCTGAACAAGTGAACCAAGCTCGTCTGTAACCTGGGCTCACTTTGTCCACCATGTCATGCTGTCTGTAGGGGACATGGTCAGGGATTAGGAGTTAAGAAGACTGGAGCATGTACTACAAGCAAGAGACTAGGTCTCAGTGGTACTGTGCAGTCCAAACACCCTGGGGCAAGGAAAATGTGTCACAGCACCATCCAGGATGGCAGCAGGATGCCAGCCGCCTGCAGGCAGTCTCTCCTCCCAGCCCGGGAGACAGCCTTTTCTTTTAGAGGCCCATTGTCAGGAGCTGACCCACTACTGCACCTCCACACAGAGCCCCACCACCTGGGCCACCTTGCCCGCCCCCGTGAGAACACACCAGTGAAGGTGACAGTGCCATCCTCTGCCTCCGGGGGCACTTGTCCACTGGTCACCTGCTGCCTCAGTGCTCATCCTGGAGCCACTGCAGCACCTTGGCCCACTCAGTGCCTTCCCAGGCTGAGTTCCACTGTGGTAATGTTCCGCTTGGCACAAGCAATGACGTCGAGGAGGCTGGTCAATGACTTCATCTCCTCCATGGGCATGTAACAGGGTAGGTCGCTGTAATTAAAGAACTGCCTTGTTAGAATGATGGCTGCCACAAACCTGCCTGTCCCTCAGGTGTGCCTCCTCACAAACGAACATGCACTTTGCTATTCTGAGGGGACTCCTCCATGGGACCCGCTCCACATCCTTCTCAGCAAGTAAACCCCTACATCTTATTGAAGAGTATCAGGACCGATACTTCTGCAAGTTGTTCTGAAGAAAGGAGACCCACGAACTGCACACAGGAGGCAGAGAGCTGAGTGGGATTGGAAGCATCCATCCTGAACAGGAGGGAATGACAGTTTCCGTAGTAACTGGACCAGATAGGACACATGCAAGGACCAGAGATGGTAATCCTTCTCTGGTCCACGATGTCAGTAAGGTTGGTACCCACCATGGGCCGCATTGGCAGGGGCTCCCCCAGGTCGCCCTTGCAGTTGCAGGAGCTCAGCTTCTGCAGGCGTTTCACTAGCAGCGTATCCCCACACCCGCGGCCCCCAGCTGCAGACACATCCAGACCCCACACCCATACCCGTGGCCGGGTGCTGCGACACCCAAGAATATGTCTTAAACCAGAAGGGAACTATATTTCCCTTAGTAAGGTGTCCCAGAGAAAGATTGCTTCATGGTCGACTAATCCGGTAGCTGTTTATCCCAGGTTCTTTCCATCTTTCCACTCTGCCCATCTCTTACAGATGGCCAGTACCATTCCAAGTCTCACATGCACAGAGAAAATTTCTCAGTATCAGAGAAGGTGGTATGTATTTCTGGGTATTTCTTCTCATATACAAGCAGAGCTTGTGTAAAAGACACATAGTGGCATTTCCTCATATTCCAGGGGGCAGTGCTGTATGAGGAAAATCACTGTTGAGGAGAATGGAATTGCAGCAATTAGCTTTGACTAATCTAAATTCACTCGAGTTCAATGGATAACGGTGGACTCTGAACAAGTCTACAGCTTTGTGTACAGAAGAAAGGAATGATGTTTGTAGGCAAAAAGGAGAATTGGTTATAACCAGGAGCTAGTCTTATAACTGTGGCACTCTTTTTTTTTCTTTTTTTATTGGTGCATTATAGTTATACATATTGATGGGATTTGTTGTTACATATTCATATATGCACACAATACAATTTGACCACTATCATTTCCCAGCATTTCCTCCCTCCCTGCCTCCCACCCTTTGGTCCCTTCCTTCTACTGATCTCCCTACCTTTGTTTTCTTTATTCCTCTCTAGCTTCTGTATATGAGAAAAAAAAAAAAAAAAACTTGTGACCCCTGACCATCTGAGTTTAGCTTATTTTGCTCAACATGATGGTCCCTAGTTCTATCCATTTTCCTGCAAATGCCATATCTCATTCTTCTTTATGACTGAGTGAAACTCCATTGTATATATATATACCACATTTTATTTATCCATTTATCCATTAATGGACACCTAGGTGTGTTTGGAGGCAAGGGTTTATGCTTGGTGTATGGACAGGAAAAGGGATTATTGTCTTGGTGTGTTGCTGAACAATCCAACTGAGGATTCAGGCAAACCTGGTAAAGTGAAATAATTAGTGGAGATACTGATTTGCCAAAGCTCTGAAGACCATGTTGATCTCACAAGTAGTAACTTTCTTACCTCTACCCAACAAGGACATTTCTCCAGATTCATTTACACTTTCTACTTCCAGTCCCTTTCAGACCTATTGGTTTCCAACCAAGTTTCTTCTTGGGTTTCTTTCCCAAGTTTCTTTCAGGCCCATCTTGCTGTGCATCTCTCTTCTTTGTTAGAGGTACAGAGGTACATTAAGAAGCATCATAATGACTTTTAAAAATGTTTAAACATAGGTATCCTTCAACAGACAAATGGATAAAGAAAATGTTGTAAATATGCACAACAGAAATATTACTCAGCCTTAAAGAAGAATGAAATTATGGCATTTGCAGGTAAATGGATGGAGCTGGAGGATATCATGCTAAACAAAATAAGCCAATCCCAAAGAACCAAAGATCAAATGTTTTCTCTGATATGCTAATTCACAATAAGGGGGTGCTAGGGAAGAATAGAAGTACTTTGGATTAAACAGAGGGGAGTGAAGGGAGGGAGGGGGCATGGGGGTAGAAAGGATAGTAGAATGAATTGGATATTATGACCCTATGAGCATATAGGATTACATGACCTGTGTAACTCTATACCATGTACTACCAGAAGAATGAGAAGTTTTAGTCCATTTGTGTATGATATGTCAAAATGCATTCTACTGTCATGTATAACTAATTAGAACAAAGTTTTAAAATAATTAAGAACAAAAAATGTTTAAACAACTTTTTTCTCTATCCATTTGAGAGAGTTTTGCTTTGGGGTCTGGGTCCCATTTGACTTCAAATATGGCTCCATCTCCAATAGCTGAGTAACCTGGAGTGTGTCCTTCTATGATCCTCAGCAGAGCAAAACTTCCTCTATAAGGTTGTTGAGAAGATGAAATGAAAGAATATTGGGAAATTATAGCATAGTGCCTGGCATAGAGTGGAAACTCAGTGAAGACTCATTTCTCCCTGGGAGCCTAAAGCATATTCTTTTAACTTTCTCTCAGTATTTGTGGTTCCTATGCGCTTATAGAAAAAAGCATCTTTACTGATGGATAGCCTGATCTGATCACCTTTGGGACAGGGAGAAATTTCCCTTTCTACCTGTTTCATAGGAATGGTGGACAATTGTGTCCTTTTCTCTATACCTGGAGATCAGATGGTTTCCCTCGCCAGGAGGTCTTGCCTTGGTGCAAGTTTTTGTCTATTCTTCCTTATTTTTCAGATTCTAAAAGATTTTAAGTCTCTAGACTAACATGTAAAGCATTCAATAGGAAAATAAAGTAATTCTGAAAATAGTGTGTCAGTGGGGAATTGATGTTTAATTTGCAAAAAATCCCACTTGTGTGCCTTTCAGAAGTGTAGGGCTGGAATGGGAGCAGGGAAGCAAGGAGTGGTTCTTATGATTGTTAGACACATGTTATTTTAGATAATTTTTTACAAAGAAGATTAATTTTCTTTACATGACATTCACAGCAGAGTCTCATCAAAAGTGTATTTAGGTACCTGAAGGTAATTCTTATATTTAAGGTCCAGTCAGAAAAAAATGGAAACCCCACTAGGTATTTCAAAGAAAGAAATATAATAAAGGGAATTGTTTATATGGGTGTTGGAAAACTGAATTGGGGTGGATTCAGTAACTCCCAGGGGAAGCACCTACACCCCTAGGGCTAAGATAAGGGGAGAAAAAGGATTATCAGAAAGTAAGAGCTTCGAGGAGGGTCCCAGGGGGTTGGGTCTGGGACCTCTGGCAGAGAGGCTCTCTGCAGCTGTCTGAGGAGGGGACACTGCTTGGCTGTTGCTGAGAATTCCAAAAGAAGCTGGAGATGAGGTGTGCTAACCTGAAAGCAAAGAGAAAGTCTATTCTCTCCTCCTCACATATTTCAATACTCTCCCAGGACTTCCTACTGCCAGAACTTATCAGGAAGCCAGCCGACAAAGAAATATTTGTGCTATACAGAACCCCAGGTTCAGCATCAGAGACCAGAGTATAGAAGGGCAGGCCTGGAGATGAAAGGTCAAATGTAAATAACCAGCTACCCGTTTGCCTGAAGCACAGTACCATCTTTGAACCTCTCTCTCCTTCACCACATCATGTGATTCTATTTACTTTTCTCCTTTCTAGTGTAACCACCCAGTGGTTTCCTGCCTGGTTTCGAATGAAGGAAAAAGGGAGTTGAGGCAGAACACCAGCCAAAAACAAGTGCTGCATAGCCAATCTGATCACTGTGCGACATCAAGAGCACAACGGCTTGATGCAACCTCTGGGGAGGATTTCATAAATGGCTGCTTACTAAGGCTGCCCATCAGACCAGGAAGGGAGATGAATTTCATTACCAGCTCTCACTTGTGATTGCTCCAGTGTTCATCCCTGGATTTCCTGGTTGTACCTGTGTGGGCACTGAGAAATTCCGAGTCTCCTGCCTTGGTATCACTGGGCGACCAGGGTGGTGTGGGCATGAGGAGAGGTTCTTGTGCAGTTGTACCCAAGTGGAGACAGTTCATGCAGTTGGTCACCACAGTGATGGCTGGAACTAAGGGGCAGAGAGAAGGAGTCTGAACGGTGATCTTCTAAAATTGTGATTCTAATTTTATTTTAAGCATGACTATGTTAAGGGAGAAAAACACAGCTTAGACTAGGCCAGAGAGAATCTTTATTGGCTCATAGAATGTAAGAAATACTTGAACAGTTAAACCACAGGAAGGGAAGGGATCAGGGACACAACATTCGTCTTCAGTACTAACAGAATATCTTGTTTTATTTTGTTGAAATGATGGTGCAAATTCATTTTCTGCACTTTCTATGTCCAAGTCCCAGAAAGCTCTAAAAGGGACACAAAATTTAGAAACTAGGGATGTTATAGGTATGTACATGATCATGATATATATCTACTGCCCAAAGACAAATGGGAAAAACATCATCTAGGACCCACATCTGGAATTATTTGAACACATTTCCTTGATGACCCTGGACATCATCATGAAATGTACCTTCAGCATCCAGGACAGCATCCAGATGAGCAGGTTGGTGACCAAAGGAATGGTTCACCAAAAACCATATCACTACCAACATATTGTCCTGTCTCCTCTCTTCTAAGACACTCTGGACTCCTACCTGGAAGTAGTGTTCAACTTTCCAAACCCACTCCCCATTGCTTGCACCATTCTCGGCATCACAATGACCTGGCTCTCAAATTCAGTTCTCAAGGCCAATTATTTTTCCTAAACTCTACCAAGTGGTCCTTCAGTACACAGGTTAATCCTGCCAATTTGCATCGCTGAGTCCTGCAAGAGACATAATCTGAGGCACAGACTGGTCACGGCAGCTTCTGCCATGAACGTACAGCATGGCTGGCCTTCTTTCAGCCATGCTACCTGTACCCCTTGAATGAAAGCGCTACATCAATCCTAGGTAGAGAGGGTCATATGATTGAGTATGTAGCTACATAATGTTTGGAATCTGAACCAATACAATAAGCAAAATAGTCCTCTATTTTGTTTTATTTCTTTTGCAGAAGCTTCAGCTGTGAAAAAAAAGCAAAAGTTAAAGGAAACAAATTTCTGTAGAAAGACAAATTGGAATATCTGAACAAGACCTGAACTTGCTTGGGTAGTACATCCTATGCACAGTTTATCAAACAGCACAGCACATTGCTAGGCACACCCACTGCACAGGTTTTGCAAGCTCTGAATATGGATAACTTTGAGGGACCATAAATCTACCTACCCTAATGCACATTTACAACTGTTATCTATTCCATTTACCATTTCATTTTGATGACTTTGGCTTTTTGTCTCCCAAAATGCTTTTAGTCTTGAAATCTACTTTATCTGAGATTAGTATAACAACCTCTGCTTTCTTTGGGCTAGTATTTTGAAAGCACATTTTTCTGTACTTTTTTGTTGGATTTCTGTGTTCTTATATTTAAGGTTTGTTTCCTATATGCAGCATGCATTTAGATTTTACTTTTAATCCACTCGGAAAATCTTTTTCTTCTTACTTGAAACATCGAATCCATTTATATATTTTTAAATTCGGTACATGTTAATTATACAGAATACTGGGTTTCATTGTGGCATGTCTGTACATGCATATTACATAGTGTGGTCAACATCTCTCCAACATGTTCCCTTCCCTCTCCTCCTCCTTTCCCCTGCTCATCTTCCTTTTCCCTAGTAGTTTCCCTTTTATCTTCATTCACTGGAATATTTCAGTTTAAACCTTCCACATTACTATTTGTTTTCTAGGTAGCCTATTTTTATCCTTTCTTATCTTTTCTGAATTACTGAGTCGTTTCTATATTATTATCTTTTTCCGTTATATCTCATGAGTTTTGTTTTCATTTACCTTTAGTGGCTATGCTAGAAATCACAAAATGCAGTCTCTATTTACTAGACACTAACATAAATGATTACATAAACATGACCCTGAAAATGTATGGCTCTTACAACATTTGAACCTCTGTTCCTTCCCATCTTTTAAAAATACTATCATGTATTTTAAGTCTACGAATGCTTTAAGCCCTAGAAAGAAACTGAGGGAGAAAACTCAATTAAAAAGCAACCTTGAATCCAGGCATAAATAAGACCGGAATGACAAGCAGGTTTTTTTTGTTTTGTTTTGTTTTTTTGCTTTGTTTTGTTTTGTTTTTGAGGATTGGGAATTGCTCCCCAAAGCCTTAGGCTGCTGCTATTTAAAGGCAACATTTTGGATCCAAGATGGTGGACTAGATGGTGACTGCATCTCCTGTTGCTCCAGAACCCAGGATTCAAGAAGGGGAGGCATTGAGAGACTCGGACTCAAATAGAGCCACGGGGTGAGTCTCCCCCACTGGGTAAAGCTCGGCCTGGGCAGCAGGCCCAGATAGGGGTGGCTTATCAGAGCAGGGCAGGGCAGCTAGAGTCTTCCCCAGGTAGCCCTGCGCACTCCAGCGGTGGGCTCCTCCCACACGGCAGGCTTCTCCAGCTTCTCGGAGCAGGCCCCCCAGTGAGAGCCTTTCTGCACAGAACCAGCTCCAAGTCCCTGAGCCAGTGCGGTGAGCTCCAGCCTGCAGGCAGCTGCAGGGACCAGGACAGGACAGCCAGGGACTTCCCCAAGCAGCCCGGCTCACTCTGGCAGGAGGCGCCATTCAAGGCTAGCTTATCAGAGCAGACCGCCCAGTGAGAGCCTTTCTACACAGAGCCAGCCACAAGTCCCAGAGCCAGCAGAGAGCTCTGACCCGCAGGCAGCCGCTGGGACCAGGGCAGGGCAGCCAGAGACTTCTCCAGGCGACCCTGCCCCCTCCGGCCACAGATTCATTCCACATGGCAATGCAGGATGGCGGACGAGAGGGTGACTGCATCTCGTGTTGCTCCAGAACCCAGGATTCAAGAAGGGGAGGCATTGAGAGACTCTGACTAAAATAAAGCAATACGGTGAGTCTCCCCCACCGGGTGAAGCTTGGCCTGGGTGGCAGGCCCAGGTAGGGGCAGCTTATCAGAGCAGAGCAGGGCAGCTAGAGTCTTCCCCAGGTAGCCCTGCTCACTCCAGGGGTGGGCTCCTCCCACACGACCAGCTTCTCGGAGCAGGACCCCCAGTGAGTGCCTTTCCGCACAGAGCCAGCTCCAAGCCCTGGAACCAGGAGCAGGCTAGGGGCAGCTTTCCTCAGAAGCACTGCGTTATCAAGTTCCTCCAAGACTTCAGGCTACTGAAGGCTGGGAGGTGATACACTGGAAAACTACAGGGACACTATAAGCCAATAGAGGAAATCTGCAATATCTCAGAGTCCCACTGACATCTGACCAATATGAGAAAACAAGGGAAGGAAATGTCCCAAACAAACCTAGATACTATATCAATAACACCTAATGACAGCACAGCAGAAGAAATGTCAGAAAGGGAGTTCAGAATGTACATAATTAAAACAATCAGGGAAGCAAACGAGGAGATGAAAGAGCAAATGCAGGCATTGAAGGAGGAGATGAAAGAGCAAATGCAGGCATTAAATGATCACACCAATCAACAGTTAAAGAGCAAATACGGGAAGCAAGAGATCATTTCAATAAAGAGTTAGAGATATTGAAAAAAAAAAAAAAACAGAAATCCTTGACATGAAGGAAACAATAAACCAAGTTAAAAACTCCATAGAAAGCATAACCAATAGGATAGAACACCTTGAAGACAGAACATCAGACATTGAAGACAAAATATTTAATCTTGAAAACAAAGTAGACCAAACAGAGAAGATGGTAAGAAATCATGAACAGAATCTACAAGAATTATAGGATATCATGAAAAGGTCAAACTTAAGAATTATTGGGATTGAGGAAGGCTTAGAGAAACAAACCAAAGAAATGAACAATCTTTCAATGAAATAATATCAGAAAATTTCCCAAACCTGAAGAATGAAATGGAAAACGAAGTACAACAGGCTTATAGGACTCCAAATATACAGAATTACAACAGACTCACACCAAGGCACATTATTATGAAAATAATTAACATACAAAATAAAGACAGAATTTTAAAGGCCGCGAGAGAAAAGAATCAAATTGCATTCAGGGGGAAACCAATAAGAATATCAGCAGATTTTTCAATCCAGACCCTAAAAGATAGAAGGCCCGGAACAACATTTACCAAACCTGAAAGAAAACGGATGCCAACCAAGAATCTTATACCCAGCAAAACTTACTTTCAGACTTGACGATGAAATAAGATCCTTCCATGATAAACAAAAGCTAAAGGAATTTACAAAAAGAAAGCTGGCATTACAGAACATTCTCAGCAAAATATTCCATGAGGAAGAGATGAAAAACAACGATGCAAATCAGCAACGGGAGGAACTAGCCTAAAGGAATAGCCAAATATAGGAGAAACCAAATCATGTCAAAAAACAAAAATGAGTCAAATGACTGGGAATACAAATCATATCACAATAATAACCCTGAATGTTTATATGGCCTGAACTCATCAATCAAAAGACATAGATTGGCAGATTGGATTAAAAAGAAAAATCCAACAATATGCTGCCCGCAAGAGACTCATCTCATAGAAAGAGATACCCATAGACTAAAGGTGAAAGGATGGGAAAAAACGTACCATACACACGGACACAGCAAAAAAGCTGGAGTATCCATCCTCATTTCAGATAATGTGGACTACAAGCCAAAACTTGTCAGAAGGAATAAAGAAGGACATTTCATACTGCTTAAGGGAAGCATAAATCAGCAAGACCTAACAATCATAAACAACTATGCCCCGAATATTGGCTCATCCATGTAAGTCAAACAAATCCTTCTCAATTTCAGAAATCAAATAGATCACAACACAATAATACTAGGTGATTTTAACACACCTCTCTCACCACTGGATAGATCTTCCAAACAGAAATTGAACAAAGAAACCATAGATCTCAATAACACAAGCAACAATTTAGACTTAACCGACTTATATAGAATATACCATCCAACAAAGAACGAATACACTTTCTTCCAGCAGCACATGGATCCTTCTCTAAAATAGACCATATTTTATGCCACAAAGCTACTGTTAGCAAATACAAGAAGATAGAGATACTACTTTGTACTCTATCAGATCATAATGGATTGAAATTAGAAATAAATGACAGAATAAAAAACAGAAACTTCTCCAATACCTGGAGATTAAATAATACACTATTATATGATGAATGGATAACAGAAGACATCAGGAGGGAAATAAAAAAATTCTTAGAAGTAAACAAGAACAAAGACACATCATATCAAAATCTCTGGGACACTATGAAAGCAGTACTTAGAGGAAGATTTATTTCATGGGGCGCATTCAACAAAAAAAGTAGAAATCAACAACTAAACAACTGAACGCTACAGCTCAAAGCCCTAGAAAAAGAAGAGCAGTCCAACACCAAAAGTAGTAGAAGACAGAAAATAGTTAAAATCATAGCCGAAATCAATGAAATTGAAACAAAAGAAACAATCGAAAAAATTAACAAAATAAATAGTTGGTTCTTTGAAAAAATAAACAAAATTGATAAACCTTTAGCAACACTAACAAAGAGAAAGAGGGAAAAAACTCAAATTACTAAAATTCGGAATGAACAAGGAAATATCACAACAGACACGAGTGAAATACAAAACATAATTAGAAGCTATTTTGAAAATCTATACTCCAACAAAACAGAAAACCTCGAAGACATCACCAAGTTTCTAGAGACATATGAATTACCTAAACTGAATGAGGAGGACATACACAACTTAAATAAATCAATTTCAAGCAATGAAATAGAAGAGGTCATCAAAAGCCTACCAACAAAGAAAAGTCCGGGACCAGATGGGTTCTCAGCTGAGTTCTACAAAACCTTTAAAGAAGAGCTCATTCCATACTTCTCAAAGTATTCCATGAAATTGAAGAGGAGGGAACCCTCCCAAACTCATTCTATGAAGCCAGTATCACTCTGATACCTAAACCAGACAGAGACTCATCCAGGAAAGAAAATTTCAGACCAATATCCTTAATGAATATCGATGCAAAAATTCTCAACAAAATTTTAGCAAATCGCATCCAAATATATATTAAAAAGATAGAGCACCACGATCAAGTGGGTTTTATCCCAGGGATGCTAGGTTGGTTCAACATCCGGAAATCAATAAATGTCATTCACCACATCAACAGACTTAAAGTTAAGAATCACATGATTATTTCAATAGATGCAGAAAAAGCGTTTGATAAAATACAGCATCCCTTCATGCTCAAAACACTAGAGAAAATTGGGATAATGGGAACATTCCTTAACATTGTAAAGGCCATTTATGCTAAGCCCATGGCCAATATCATTCTAAATGGTGAAAAACTGAAAGCATTCCCCCTAAAAACTGGAACAAGGCAGAGATGCCCTCTTTCACCACTTCTATTCAACATTGCCCTTGAAACTCTAGCCAGAGCAATTAGACAAACCAAAGAAATTAGAGGGATACGAATTGGAAAAAAAGTAGAACTCATAAGTGAATTCAGTAATGTAGCAGGTTACAAGATCAATGCTCATAAATCCAATGCATTTTTATACATAAGTGATGAATCTTCAGAGAGAGAAATTAGGGAAACTATCCCATTCACAATAGCCTTGAAAAAAATAAAATACTTGGGAATCAATCTCACAAAAGAGGTGAAAGATCTCTACAATGAGAACTACAGAACACTAAAGAAAGAAATTAAAGAAAACTTTAGAAGATGGAAAGATCTCCCATGTTCTTGGATAGGCAGAATTAATATTGTCAAAATGGCCATACTACCTAAAGTGCTATACAGATTCAATGCAATTCCAATTAAAATCCCAATGACCTGCTTTACAGAAATAGAGCAAGCAATTATGAAATTCATCTGGAAGAATAAGAAACCCAGAATAGCTAAAGCAATCCTCAGTAAAAAGAGCAAAGCAGGGGGTTTCACAATACCAGATCTTCAACTCTATTACAAAGCAATAGTAACAAAGACGGCATGGTACTGGTACCAAAATAGACAGGTAGATCAATGGTACAGAATAGAGGACACGGACACAAACCCAAATAAATACAATTTTCTCATACTAGAGAAAGGTGCCAAAAATATGCAATGGAGAAAAGATAGCCTCTTCAACAAATGGTGCTGGGAAAACTGGAAATCCATATGCAACAGAATGAAACTAAACCCCTATCTCTCACCCTGCACGGAACTCAACTGAAAATGCATCAAGGACCTTGGAACCAGACCAGAGACCCTGTATCTTATAGAAGAAAAAGTAGGTCCAAACCTTCAACATGTTGGCTTAGGACCAGACTTCCTTAACCGGACTCCCACAGCACAAGAAATAAAAGCAAGAATCAAAAACTGGGATAGATTCAAACTAAAAAGCTTTCTCTCAGCAATGGAAACTATCAGCAATGTGAAGAGAAAGCCTACAGAGTGGGAGAAAATCTTTGCCACTCATACTTCAGATAGAGCGCTAATTTCCAGAATCTAAAAAGAACTCAAAAAACTCTACACCAAGAATACAAATAACCCAATCAACAAATGGGCTAAGGAAATGAACAGACACTTCACAGAAGAAGATGCACAAGCAATCAACAGATATATGAAAAAGTGTTCAACATCTCTAGTAATAAGAGAAATGCAAATCAAAACTACCCTAAGATTCCATCTCACCCCAATTAGAATGGCAATTATCAAGAACACAAGCAACAATAGGTGTTGGCGAGGATGTGGGGAAAAAGGCACACTCAGACATTGCTGGTGGGGTTGCAAACTAGTGCAGCTACTCTGGAAAGCAGTATGGAGATTCCTCACAATGCTTGGAATGGAACCACATTTTGACCCAGCTATCCCACTCCTTGGCCTATACCCAAAGGACTTAAAATCAGCATACTACAGAGATACAGCCACATCAATGTTCATTGCTGCTCAATTCACCATAGCCAGATTGTGGACCAAACTAGAAGCACTTCAGTTGATGAATGGATAACAAAACTGTGGCATATATATACAATGGAATATTACTTCACCATGAAGAATGATAAAAATTATGGCATTTGCAGCCAAATGGATGAAATTGGAGAATATCATGCTAAGTGAGATAAGCCAATCTCAAAAAACTAAAGGATGAATGATCTTCCTGATAAGTGGATGAGGACATATAATGGGGGGTGGGAGGGGTTAGCGTTAGGGTTAGGGTTAGGTTTAGGGTTAGGGTTAAGGAGGGTGGTAAGAATGGAGGAACAAGGACTGTATAGAGGAAAAAGAGGGGTGGAAAGGGTGGGGGAAGGGAAAAAATAACAGAATGAATCAAACAACATTACCGTATGTAAATTTATGATTACACAAATGGTATGCCTTGACTCCATGTTCAAATAGAGAAACAACATGTATTCCACTTGTTTACATTAAAAAAAAAAGCAACCTTCACTTGATGTTAGTTATTTGCTTTTAGTTGACTTTTAAAGTCATTAATTTTGGAGGCCACACAACTGGTAATATATCATTCATCTCCCACTAACTTTGCTGTGTATATCCCTCTGACTGTGGGTTATGATGATAATGGTTGCTTGGGTTAGTTTTCAGGGATTTGAAACCTGCTTTTGTTAGAAGCACTGACTCTTCACTCGTGCCTGCACAGGTGGCTCATGAACTTGGCATCTTTGCCTTCATATTGTATGCCTCCTTTGCTGCCTTAACCTTGAGTCAGAGCTCATGTTAGCCAGTTAAGAAATGTTTTTCAAAAAAATAGCAGCACAAGTTTGATTTGCCAAAAACTTTCCTAATCTCTCTCCTCTCCCCTCAAGGCTAAAAATGCCAAAAAAATAGTAACCAAGATATTTTCTTTCTTTTTTATTTATTTATTTTTATTGTAAACAAATGGGATACATGTTGTTTCTCTGTTTGTACATGGCGTAAAGGCATACCATTTGTGTAATCATAAATTTACATAGAGTAATGTTGTTTGATTCATTCTGTTATTTTTTCCCTTCCCCCCACCCCTCCCACCCCTCTTTACCCTCTATACAGTACTTCCTTCCTCCATACTTGCCCCCCTCCCTAACCCTAACTCTAACCCTAACATTAACCCTTCCCTCCCCCCCATTATGTGTCATCCTCCACTTATTAGTGATATCATTCATCCTTTGTTTTTGAGATTGGCTTATCCCACTTAGCATGATATTCTCCAATTTCATCCATTTGCCTGCAAATGCCATAATTTTATCATTCTTTATGGCTGAGTAATATTCCATTGTATATATATACCACAGTTTCTTTATCCACTCATCAATTGAAGGGCATCTAGGTTGGTTCCACAGTCTGGCTGTTGTGAATTGAGCAACTATGAACATTGATGTGGCTGTATCTCTGTAGTATGCTGATTTTAAGTCCTTTGGGTATAGGCCAAGGAGTGGGATAGCTGGGTCAAATGGAGGGTCCATTCCAAGTTTTCTAAGGAATCTCCACACTGCTTTCCAGAGTGGCTGCACTAATTTGCAGCCCCACCAGCAATGTATGAGTGTACCTTTCTCCCCACATCCTCGCCAACACCTGTTGTTGCTCGTATTCTTGATAATCGCCATTCTAATTGGGGTGAGATGGAATCTTAGGGTGGTTTTGATTTGCATTTCTCTTATTACTAGAGATGTTGAACATTTTTCCATATGTTTATTGATTGCTTGTAGATCTTCTGTGAAGTGTCTATTCATTTCCTTAGCCCATTAGTTGACTGGATTATTTGAATTCTTGGAGTAGAGTTTTTGAGTTCTTTATAGGTTCTGGAGATTAGTGCTCTATCTGAAGTATGATTGGCAAAGATATTCTCCCACTCTGTAGGCTCTCTCTTCGCATTGCTGCTAGTTTCCTTTGCTGAGAGAAAGCTTTTTAGTTTGAATCTATCCCAGTGGTTGATTCTAACTTTTATTTCTTGTGTTATGGGAGTCCTGTTAAGGAAGTCTGATCCTAGACCAACAAGGTGAAGATTTGGACCTACTTTTTCTTCTATAATCTGCAGGGTCTCTGGTCTGATTCCGAGGTCCTTAATCCATTTTGAGTTTAGTTTCGTGCATGCGAGAGATATGGGTTTAGTTTCATTCTGTTGCATATGGATTTCCAATTCTCCCAGCACCATTTGTTGAAGAGGCTATCTTTTCTCCATTGCATATTTTTGGCACCTTTGTCTAGTATGAGAAAATTGTATTTATTTGGGTTTGTATCCGTGTCCTCTATTCTATACCATTGATCTACCTGTCTATTTTGGTACCAATACCATGCCATTTTTGTTACTATTGCTTTGTAGTAAAGTTGAAGATCTGGTATTGCGATACCCCCTGTTTCACTCTTCCTGCTAAGGATTGCTTTAGCTATTCTGGGTTTCTTATTCTTCCAGATGAATTTCATAATTGCTTGCTCTATTTCTGTAAAGCAGGTCATTGGGATTTTAATTGGAATTGCATTGAATTTGTATAGCACTTAGGTAGTATGGCCATTTTGACAATATTAATTCTTCCTATCCAAGAACATGGAAGATCTTTCCATCTTCTAAGGTGTTCTTTAATTTCTTTCTTTAGTGTTGTATAGTTCTCATTGTAGAGGTCTTTCACCTCTTTTGTGAGATTGATTCCCAAGTATTTTATTTTTTTCCAGGCTATTGTGAATGGGGTAGTTTTCCTAATTTCTCTTTCTGAAAATTCATCACTTATGTATAAAAATGCGTTGGATTTATGGACATTGATCTTGTAACCTGCTACTTTACTGAATTCACTTATGAGTTCTAAGAGTTTTCTGGTGGAATTTCCAGGTTCCTCTAAATATATAATCATGTCATCAGCGAACAGGGATAGTTTGAGTTCCTCTTTTCCAATTTGCATAAGATTCTTGGTTGGCATCCATTTTCTTTCAGGGCTTGAAAAATGTTGTTCCAGGCCCTTCTAGCTTTTAGGGTCTGGATTGAAAAATCTGCTGATATCCGTATTGGTTTCCCCCTGAATGTAATTTGGTTCTTTTCTCTCACAGCCTTTAAAATTCTGTCTTTATTTTGTATGTTAGGTATTTTCATTATAATGTGCCTTGGTGTGGGTCTGTTGTAATTTTGTGCATTTGGAGTCCTATAAGCCTCTTGAACTTGATTTTCCATTTCATTCTTCAGATTTGGGAAGTTTTCTGATATTATTTCATTGAATAAATTGTTCATTCCTTTGGCTTGTTTCTCTAGGCCTTCCTCAATCCCAATAATTCTTAAATTTGGCCTTTTCATGATATCCCATAGTTCTTGTAGATTCTGTTCATGACTTCTTACCATCTTCTCTGTTTGTTCAACTTTGTTTTCAAGGTTAAATATTTTGTCTTCAATGTCTGAGGTTCTGTCTTCCAGGTGTTCTATCCTATTGGATATGCTTTCTATGGAGTTCTTAATTTGGTTCATTGTTTCCTTCATGTCAAGGATTTCTGTTTGGTTTTTTTTCAATATCTCTAACTCTTTATTGAAATGATCTTTTGCTTCCTGTATTTGCTCTTTTAATTGTCGATTGGTGCGATCATTCAATGCTTGCATTTGCTCTTTCATCTCATCATTCAGTGCGTGCATTTGCTCTTTCATCTCATCGTTTGCTTCTCTGATCATTTTAATTATGTACATTCTGAACTCCTTTTCTGTCATTTCTTCTGCCAGGCTGTCATTAGGTTTTATTGATGTAACATCTAGATTTGTTTGCAGCATTTTCTTTCCTTGTTTTCTCATATTGTTCAGGTATCAGTGGACCGCTGAGATATTGCAGATTTCCTCTATTGACCTACAATGTCCCTGAAGATTTCTATATATATCCCCCCTTAGCCTTCAGTAGGCTGAAGTCTTGGAGGAAGTGGATAATGCGGTGCTCCACAAGGAAGCTGCCTCTCTAGGAGTGGTGGCCTTCAGGTGGGGTATAATCCCTGCTAGTGGGCAGAGGTGCCTCCACTTGTTGACCAATGGTCATCCAAAGGGGACCTAGGCTGCGGGCTGAGGCAAGGCCTATTTGGGCCTGAGTCTCTGGTTTTACCGTCCTTGTGGGGAAACCTCACCCGGCAGGGAAGACTCACCTGGTGGGGAGGTCTCGCTGGTCAGTTCCCTCCTAGAGGTTCCCCCTCAATTTACAGCTACCACCTGGGGTGGGCTGCCTTCCTCTGCAAAGTTCCCAGGGGCCCAGCCCTACCTCCTGGGCCTGGGAGCCTCACCCTTCGCAGATGAATCTCCTTAGGCTGCCCCTCCTCAGAGAATCTGCCCGCAGGCCTGGAACCTTCGCTCTGCCCTAAGCCAGTCTCTGTGCAGCTCTTCCACCAAGAAGCCTCCTAGATCCTGGGACCCTGCTCTGCACCTAATCGCCTGGCTATGCGGCCCCTCCTCTGAGCAGCCACCTGGGGCCCCGTACAATCGCTCTGAGTCCCAGAGACCCGCCACAGGCCTCTTCCTCCAGACAGCCGCCCAGTATTCCGGTGCGGTCACTAGGAGTCCAAGCAACTCACTGCGTGCCTCCACCTCCCACCAACCACCCGTAGCCCTGGGCAATCAATCACTCCGAGTCGAAGTGACCCTCCCCGTTCCTCCTCCTTCTCCAGATAACCCCCCAGGTGTTCAGGAGCGGTCGCTCTGAGTGGCTCTGAATCCACGTGACCCGCTGCACAGGTCCTCTGGGCAACCACCCGGAGCTCTGGTGCGGCCACTCAAGACCAAGCGACCCACCACGCTTCTCCTCCAGGCAGCCCCCCTGTGTTCAGGAGCTGTCCCTTTAAGTCCAAACAACTCACCACTCGCCTTCTCCTCTGAGCAGCCGCCTGGAGCGCTAATGCAGTCACTGGGAGTCCAAACGCCCTGCCGCACTCCTCCTCCTCCTCCTCCTCCTCCTACTCCTCCGGGCAGGCCCCGGTGTTCAGAAGTGGTCTGAATCCAAACAGCTCACCACGCAGCCCCTCCTCTGCCAACCGTCTGTAGCTCTGGTGTAGTCACTCTGAATCCAAGCGGCCGCGCTCCTCTTCCTCCTCCTCGTCCTCAGGGCAGGCCCCAGTGTTCAGAAGTGGTCTGAGTCCAAACAGCTCGCCGCGGAGCTTCTCCTCTGGCAACCGTCTGTAGCTCTGGTGCAGTCACTCCGAATCCAAGCGGCCACGCTCCTCCTCCTCCTCCTCAGGGCAGGCCCCGGTGTTCTGAGTCCACACAGCTATCCTCGCCACTCCTCCCCTGGGCAGCCGCCGGAGCCCCAGTGGTTGCTCCGAGTCCCAGCGCTGTGCCGAGCGGCCTCCTTTATGGAGCTCCCAGTTGTCCGAGTTCACTGCTCCAGCGGGGGGAGGGGTGTCTTGCCGGCAGCTCTACTTCACAAAGTTTCCTGCGTTCCGGGACCACCGTCCCATCCGGGACGCCTTCCCAACGGGTGAGAGTCACCCGGCTGCTTTGAGTTGGTCCCAAGTGTCTCAATATCTCCTCTTTTGAATCCTGAGTCCTGGAGCAACATGAAATGCAGCCACCCTCTAGGCCACCATCTTGAAACCTCTCCCAAGATATTTTCAAGATTGACAGGTGTGTCCGATGATCAATCTCCAGGTTTCGCAACACCCCATTCCAGACCACCAAAGAGATGCTGAGAAGCCTTCAGTCATCAATCATCTCCTTGTCTAATCTTCCCTTATTTTCCGTTGCCTAAAGATAAAAGAAAATTACAACACATTCACTTAAGATGGTCTTTGAGAATGTTAGGCCACCATCTTCTAGTCTTGGTGAATTACCAAATAAATCTTTTTTTTTTTTTTTTTTTTTTTTTTGCCCCAATAACTTGTCCTAGATTCATTGGGCTATTTTGTGTGTGTGTGTGTGTGTGTGTGTGTGTGTGTGTGTGTGTGTGGTGTTGGGGATTGAACCCGGGCCTTGTGCTTGCAAGGCAAGCACTCTACCGACTGAGCTATCTCCCCAGCCCCATTGGGCTATTTTCAAGCAGCAAGTAAATGTGCTTGTGTTCAGTAACAGGAAGACATCATTGCTGTTCAAAACTGTCCTTGTTCACTTAGGTGAATCCACACCCTCACACTTTCTAATACTGTGCCTTCCGTTTGACCTGACTTTCCTTGATGACAAAACTTGGTAACTCCACCTACTACCTGTGTGAAAGTGGAGTTGACAAATATCCTCTCAATTTCTTCAAGTATAATTTGGAAACAATATTGCCTGCACTGCTCAGTTTATGATATGATGTGTGGTCATTAGAATAGTTCCCAGCAATAGCAATTTCTCAATTAAAAAAAAAATAATTTATCCCCTGCCCTACTGAAGTTTACAAAGAGACAGAGCTTTCTTAATATGCTAGCATACATTTGAAGTATGGTAAAGAATGATCACATCTATAGATTTAGGGGTTTTTTTTTAGTTGTCAGTGGACCTTTATTTTATTTATTTATTTATATGCAGTGCTGAGGATGGAACCCAGGGCCTCACACATGCCAGACAAGCATTCAACCACTGAACCTCAACCCTAGCCCCACATCTATAAATTTAAATCAATCAAAAGCCATAACTGGAACTGAGGATGTAGCTCAGTGGTAGAACTATTGCCTAGCATGTGCAAGGCCCTGAATCCAATTCCTAGCACTGAAATAAACAATCCACAAATGACCTAGGAGATAGTCAAGACATAGTCTCTAACCATGGTGTTGGTTGTTTGCAAATATTGTGCTGCCACACACAGGTTTTCTCCTAAACACAAGCAAGGAGAACCCAGAATTATAAATACATCATTTTCACCCACTGCAGATGAAGAGAGGCACAACTAATATGTGGATGAGGCAAACTGTTCATCTCCCACCAACACACACACTCGCCCACCTATACTTTTGGTTCTTCATAACAGAAGAAAGCATCTTGAATCTTCTTTCTGTGACTTTTCTTCCTTCTTCCCCCCTACCCCAACCACCACCACTTAATTTGATGCTAATCTGCACCTCTACCATTAGATGTGGCATCTTTCTCTTCCACTTAAAAAAAAAATCCCAGGTTGCAGAAATTTAGTTCAGAAATTAGAAAGAGCACCCTACATACATAATTCATTTTAATTCTATTTATGTGTCAAGCACCTCCAAGTTTTACAACAACACTGATTGTACTTTTGAATATCCTTAACTGAAGAAAGATAAATTGTGGCTCAGAAGGTTAAAAAAAAAAAAAAGTCAGGCATGGTGGCTCATGCCTATAATCCCAAGGGTTTGGGAGGCTGAGGTACAAGGATTGCAAGTTCAAAGCCAGACTCAGACTATCATGTTAAGTGAAATAAGTCAAACTCAGAAAGCCAAGGGTCATATTTTTCTCTCATATGCAGAAGCTAGAGAGGAAAAAGGAAAACAAAGGTGGGGTGGATCTCCTAAAAATCAAAGGGAGATCAGTAGAGGAAAAGGACAAAGAGGTAGGAAGCAGGAAGGGAGGAGGGAAATGCTGGGGAGTGATGTTGACCAAATTATATTGTTATATCATATGCATGTATAAATATATAACAACAAATCCCATCAATACATAAAACTATAATGCACCAACTTTTTAAAATAGAAGGAAAAAAGATCAGAGCAAAGAAAACAGAATATCTGGACAAATCTTAGAACAAATTAATCACAATTAAAAAAAAAAAGCCAATCTCAACAATTTAGCAAGACTAAGCAACTTAACAAGAACCTGTCTCAAAATTAAAAAAAATAAAAAGGACTGGTGATATTTCTCAGTGGTTTAGCAGCCCTGAGTTCAACCCCTGGTACCAAAAGAAGGTTAAAACAAAATTATAGGTCATGGATTGGCCCATTTTTTTTAAGGTAAAGAAGAGACTTATTAGCAACTCATTTCAAGGTATCCTGTATACTTTATACAAATAACACAAGCTGAAGGAAGAATACTCACATGAGACTATTAGTGACTGTACAGTAATTGAAACTAATATATATCATAAACAAGCATGAGATGGCTAACTGCTAAACACGTTCAGTCTCTTAGACAAGAGGGATTCAGTCACTTGTCTCTCTGAGCAATTCTCTTCCGCCGTAAATCACAGAGAGGTCATTAAAAGAAAGAGATCAGGGGATGGGGAGATAGATCAGTCGGTAGGGTGCTTGCCTTGCAAACACAAGGCCCTGGGTTTGACCCCCAGGACCCCCCCCCAAAAAAAAAAAAAACAAAGAGATCATAGGAGAATTGGTACTATCTCCAGTTAGCCCTAAACATTAAGCCCTAAAAAGGGAATTAAATTATGTATGACCCTAAAGAATATTTTCTAATATCTAGCAGTCATCTTCATCTCTCTGTTTTACATCCCAGTGGCCTCTGGCACCTAATCAGATTTTGGTTATATGCTGTTATAGCAATCTTTAAGGATCTGTTGCATTTAATAATAAAACTATTTAAAAACGTATAAATGAAATCTATTGCTTCTCCTTTTAATTCCTTGTGGAAAAAAAGAAAGCCCAAATCTTAAAAACTAAAGCAAGTCAGGGAAGGTGAAAAAAGTATCTAGAAATCCAGATCCCTTGAATCTTATTTTCTGGCTTCAATCTGCTCTCCAGTTGGAATGGACTTGTCCAAGTGATGGCCTACAGAAAGACCAACTTTCTTATTTTTCTGCTCATCTCATACCTCTTTTTTCACTAAGAATCATTCCTGGAGACCACCAAAACCCACCTTGAGAAGATGGCAGACTAGAGGGTGACTGCATTTCATGTCGCTCCAGAACTCAGGATTCAAGAAGAGGAGGTATTGAGAGACTCAGGAACAACTCAGAGCTGCCGGGTGAATCTCTCCCACTGGGCAGGGCTACCCTGCCAGGGCGGTAGTCCCGGAAAGCAGGGAACTTTGTGGAGAAGAGTTGCCCAGTGAGACTCCCCTGCTAGAGCAGTGGACCCGGACAACCGGGAGAGTCAGAGAGAAGGGCTGCCAAGAGAGACGCTCAGCACAGCGCTGGGACTCAGAGCAAGCACTGGGGCTCTGGGCAGCTGCCCAGAGGAGGAGCGGTGAGGAGAGCTGTCTGGACTCAGAGCAACCACTCCTGAACACCGGGGACCTGGCTGGAGGAGGGGGAGGAGGTGCATGGCCGCTTGGATTCGGAGTGACTATACCAGAACTACAGGCAGTTGCCAGAGGAGGAGCTGCGCAGCAAGCTGTTTGGACTCAGAGCGACTGCTTCTGAAAACCAGGGCCTGCCCTGAGGAGAAGGAGGAGGAGCATGGCCACTTGGATTCGGAGTGACTATACTAGAGCTACAGGTGGTTGCCAGAGGAGGAGCTGCAAGGAGAGCTGTTTGGACTCAGAGCGACCACTTCTGAACACCGGAGCCTTCCCGGAGGAGTAGGAGGAGGAGGAGGAGGAGCGCAGCGGGTCGTTTGGACTCCCAGTGACTGCATTAGAGCTCCAGGTGGCTGCTCAGAGGAAGAGGCAATTGGTGAGTTGTTTGGACTCAAAGCAACCACTCCTGAACACCGGGGGGCTGCCTGGAGGAGAAGCACGTGGGTCGCTTGGTCTCCAGGGGCCGCCCAGAAC